>NC_090934.1:1384449672-1389449672 GCF_040938575.1 Ambystoma mexicanum
CTAAATAGCTGGGAATGTTGATAGTCAAAATATAACAAGATATTTCTTCCATTGAAGGGGAAGATCTCGAAGAAAATAAAGAAATGGCAACCCTGGTAGGTCTTCTAGCCCAAGTGACTGCCCATCAAATTCTGAACAGGCGAAATTTCAGGCTAGGCTACATAGAATTACAGCAACCTCGCATATTCCCATATTACCCAAAGGAATATTACAACCTTACAGAGAAGGGGAAGACCTAGGACATTATTTTCTTAATTTTGAACATTTGACTCAGTTTAATTGGGAAGAGGAATTTTGTTATATAGCTTCATTACTAAGGGGAGAAATTCAGAATGTCTTATTTATTAAATCCTGAAAGAACAACACCTGTTGATGAAATCAATGAAGGGTTATTGAAAAAAGTGGCCCAAACTGAAATTGGTTATAAACAAAAACATTAGAATGATCTGCTAGGATACAGAATACCATGTCTCTATCTATAGGTAAAACAGCATTACCAGAAGTCTTAAGAGACTTTCACCATATAACAATGTATACATCCAATGGCCCTCTATTTACAAAGAGCTATTCTAAAATTGAATAAACCTAATTTATCTTTGGTTGCTGAAACATCTCAGCAAATCGCCATGCAAGAAATCTTCAAAAAAGGAGAAGAGTCTAAAAGAGATCTGAAAGGATCTCTTCACCCTCCTCCTTCAGTAGTTAAAAATAGAAATCAGGATAACCCACATAAATTATTGTTGAAAGAAACGTTAAGGGGGAAAGAAAATCTGTGTTGGTTAAGGAAAGAAGTGAACGTAGGTCTGAAGAAGGTGGAGTCGTAAGATCTTTGTCAATAGTATATTTTCTTTGTAGGCAATCTGGACATCTACCCTGACATTGTCCAACAAAAGAAGAACCAATGGAGACAGGATTGGGAAGAGGAAGATTTAGATGAAGAAAACCTGCATTACTTACCGTAAAAGCATTTCTGATGGTTGGATCTGCTTAGATTCACATGCTGTGCATAGTCTGACATCTAGTCTAACCGCAGAGTATTGCATCTTGCCTTTCGAGAATCGAAAGGGGATGTCGACATGGGCGTGCCTGTAACACTATTCCTACGTGCCGTGTAGTGTACTCAAGATCCCGCAGGCGTAGAGGTCCCTCCGATTGTATTTTTTCTGCCAAGAGGGAGCTTTATGACTATCATGAGTGAGTACAGAAAAGAGAAAGTAGTAAGACGTCTATGTTCCTTCCATCCGAGCGGGGAGGAAGTGTGGTCGTATGTGAATCTAAGCAGATACAACCATCAGAAATGCTTTCACCGTAAGTAATGCATGTCTTCTGATGTTTGTCAATCTACTTCGAATCACATGCTGTGCATAGAATAGCAAGCAGTTCCCGGAGTTGGAGGTGGGTTGTGAGAAGGAACAGTAGTGAAAAGATGTCTTAGTACTGCCTGTCCCACCTGAGAATCAGACCTAGAATGAGTGTCTAGGCAATAGTGTTTTGTAAAGGCGTTTACAGAACTCCAGGTTGCCAATTTGCAAATGGACTCAAGGAGAACATTTGCAATGAATGCTATGGACGCCCCAGTGCCTTGAGTGGAATGTGCTCTAGGCTTGAAGGGCAGTTCCCTCTTAGCAAGATAGTAGCAGAGTGTAATGCAATTGACAATCCATCTAGAAATAGTTGATTTTGAGACTGCATCTCCTTTTCCTGTGGCCACAGACACAAAAAACGGATTAGTCTTCCTTATTGGACGGGTTCTTTCCATATAGAACATAACAGCTCTGCGTACATCCAGTGTGTGCAGGGTTCTTTCCCCCAGGCTTGAGGGGTTTTGAAAGAACGTTGGTAGCTCTATTGACTGGTTCAAATGGAACTTGGAAATTAATTTAGGCGCAAATCTAGGGTGAGTGCCCAAAACTACCTTGTCTTTTTGAACCGTTACAAAGGGATCTAGAATAGAGAGTGCCTGCAGTTCACTTACCCTCCCAATGGAGGTGATTGCTATAAAAAAAAAAGCAGTCTTCAGGGTTAGGTTCTTAAGACTTGCTTTGTTCATGGGCTTGAAAGGAGCTCCCATAAGCCTAGTTAACACCACATTTAGGTCCCATCCGGAAGGCGGGTTAGAAATGGGAGGGTGATTTATTTTTTTTTCCCCTTCCATGAAAGCCTTAATCGCTGGTATCTTCCACCACGACACCTTCTGTTGTGATGTTGTATATGCTGAAAGTGCTGCTAGGTGTACCTTTATTGAGTTGAAGACTAGGCCTGAATCAAGTAAGTGATTTAGGTATAGGACAATGTGAGTGGGAGAGCCGTCGAGTGGGTTGATGCTCTTTGAGTTACACCAGATGACAAACTGTTTCATTTACTAGAATAGCAATATCTAGTGTTAGGTTTCCTTTCCTCCCTGAGGATATCCATACATCTTTGAGGGAGCTGCCAGTGTCCGAATTCTATGACCTCAGGAGCCAGGCCACTAAGTTCAATGTCTGCAGGCATGGGTGAAGAGTCTCCCCTTTGTCTTGCAACATGTTGTACGGGCAAGGCAGCTTGACTGGAGGAGATAGGGACATCTACATCAGATGAGCGAAACCAGGGTTGATGAGCCCACATGGGGGCCACCAATATCATCGTGACTGTTTCCTGGTGCATCTTGTGCACAATAGTGTTGAGAAGGGGAGTCGGGGGGGAAAAGCGTAGACAAATTTCCCTGACCATGTTATCCAGAGTTTGTTCCCCTTGGATCGTTTCTGGGGGTAGCTGGAAGCGTAGTCTTGGCATTGAGCGTTTTCCAGGGTTGCAAACAGATCAATCTCTGGAAAACCCCATTGTACGAAAACATTGGCGACGATGTCTCCATGTAATCGCCATTCGTACTCCATAGGCAATGGAAAGTCTGTGCTCAGTATGGCTGCCAGAAGATTGAGTTCCCCTGGAACATGTTGTGATAACAGGAACATGGTGCGTTTGACAGCCCACTTCCTAATGTTCTGAGACAGTTTGTACAGCCCTAGAGAATGAGTGCCTCCCTGTTTGTTCAGATAGAACATGGCCGTGGTGCTGTCTGTGAGGATTAGGGTAGTCTTTCCCTATAGTTGTGTTTCAAACGCTTTCAGTGCTTTGAACACTGCCAGCAGTTCCAGCAGGTTTATGTGGTTGGATGCTAGGTCTGGCGACCAAACTCTGCTTGCTGTCTGCTGGAGCAGGTGGGCTCTCCACCCTGTAAGGGAGGCATCCGTAGTTAGAGTGGCTTCCACCTCGGGGGTGGTGAAGGATTTCCCTTTCAAGAGGTTTTCCCCTCGACCACAACCGCAACGAAAGAACTAGTGAGGAGGGAGACCACTACTAAATCGTCCCACTGTCTGTTGGCCTGACACCACTGGTTGCTTAGCCACTCTTGCATTGGGCGTATGCGCAGGCGCGCGTGAGGAACTAAGTAGATACATGACGCCATCATTCCTAGCAGACGCATAGCCTTGCATACTGTTACGTCTCGACTGGCTCCATAGTGAGGGATTTGAAATAACATGTTTTGAACCCTCTCGTTGGAGGGGAAGACGAGGCCGTGCTTTGTTCCTTCAGTGGCAATTGTAAAGTGATCGGCTGCTTTATGTAACATTACATTAAATGTTAGTTGATCATCAATAGGAGAAGGATTTCTTGTAGGGGTGTTCTAAGGACAGTCCAGGGCCAGAATATCTGGGTCTTGTGGCTCTGGGGACTGCCATGGTTGAGGGTCACCCACATCTGGGTCCTCCCCCCAGCCTTCTATAGGTTCATCTTCAATGGGCTCATGTTGCTCCTCGTTATAGAAAGGATTCTCCTGTACCTTAACTGGTAGAACGTTTTCTTCAGTAAGGTCATAATTATATATGTCCTCTTCTAAAGAAGGGTCAAAAAGTCTTGGGAATTTAGATCTAGTGTTAGCAGGGCTTGTCTCCCTTGGCCTTCTTGGTGTAGGTTGTTCTGCACGTGAAACTAATTTGTCCAGCCTTTCCATGCAGTCCTCAAACTTTTCCTTAGTCCAGACTAACGATCTAGAACAATCTAGGGGTGGAAAGGTAGCTCCCTCATAGTCTTCCGTCAAAAAAGTGTCTCTAGCACTCTCTTCTGTCGAAAAACGTAGAGCTCTGTGCCTTAGCGTCGAAGAAACTCCTTCCTCATCCTCAGAAAAGTCCTCTGGCGGGACCGATGAAGGTGGGGTATCCCTGTGCCCTTCCCTCGACTTTTGAACGCTATCCTCAGATCTAGGCGGATCTTTGGTCTTTCGGAGAGTCCCTAGCCTGCAGTTTATGGGAAATCGGCAATCGGAATTCTTGCCAGACTGACCTCGACGTCCTCACCAGTGGGGAGGCGCAGAGGTACATCTGACAGTTGTAAGGGAGTCTGTTTCGGCGGAATCGGGGCCTTGCCCTTATCGGCCCCCTTTTCTCGCAGTGCCATAACTTTCAGCAGCGGTAAGGCCTTGTCTCGAGTCCTTTGTTTGTCATCGCCGTACGCATTCCTGTGATGCGTGTCAACGGAACTATGTGTTTTGGGGGTAGCGCCCTTTGTCTTGGATTGCCCAGTCGCTAGGCTTGCATGCGGCTGCGGGGAGGGCTGTCGGTCTCGTCGATCGGCAGGTATCACCGGAATTACCAGTGTACCCGTTGGCGCCAAAGTCTTTTTCAATGTAGTCGAAGTAAGGCTAGAGGTTGTGTCCTTAGTGTCATGCACACGTCTGTCTTTGTCGCCGGGGTGTGACTTCCCCATAGCAGAGTTTACGCCATGCTTATCAGGGCTGGGGACTGATGATGTGGAACGCAAGCGTTCCGTCGAAAGGTCAACAACCTCCGGTTCGGAGGCCTGATAGTCACTCTTGCCGTCGTCACATTCGGTTGTAGCGGCAGTGGGAGAAGTCCAAGCTTTGCACATACCGTAGGCTGCCCACCGTTTTACTCTACGCTCCTTTAAAGTCTTGGGGCGGAGGAGCTTACAGGCCGCACACCCTTCCTCTTTATGATCGAGCGGCAAGCACCGGTTACACCGTCTGTGCTTATCCTTCCATGGGAATTTGCTCTTACAAATAGGGCAACATCTAAATGGAGTCCTCTCCATAGCTGAGGTTACACAGAGTGACTAAGACCAATTGGGAAAGAGGGAAGAAAGGAAAAGGCATTTTCAGTTTGAAAAGAAATGTCCACCCAACCCCACTCTCCCTACTGTATAGGCAGGCAGAAGGCCTGGCCACGTGGTCGGCAATGCCGACAGGATCACCTTCCGTCGAAGCTTGCAGGTCTTCGGCAGAAACTGGAACAGCCGTCGAGACCAGGGACGGAAGGGGTGATATTAAATATCTTTATAGAATAATTCGACCAAAGGTCGTTGGACAATAGCAATGTTCTCTACGAACTCTGCATAAGGGCGACCAGTTATCTGGGTGGAAAAAAACAATTTGAGGGACCTCGACGCATGAGGGATCTTGGGTACACTACACGTCACGTAGGGATAGTGTTACAGGCATGCCCATGTTAACGTCCCCTTTCGATTCTCGAAAGACGAGATGCAATACTCCTCGGTTGCCACTGGATGTCGGACTATGCGCAGCATGTCATTCGAAGCAGATTGACAAACATCAGAAGTAGAGGTTATTAGTAATCTGCTCCTTGATAGTGAATCCTTTAAAACTCATGATTTGGCAATAGTCAATGTAGTTTCAGGCAAAGCCTCAAGTGATTCTGAAGTAAGCAAACGGCTGTAAGATCTAATTTAAGATCTCCAAAAGACCAGAAGAAAGGACATCCAATTAAGGTTACTTGTGTACATGGAGACAATTAAATCTATAACAGAATTCCAGTCACTATTGGTATTCAAGGGGAAGCTACTGAGATAAATGCTGCTTTTATTCCAGGACTTCCTGAAGAAACTATTATTGGCACCGATTTCCCCAACTTTGAAAGACAAAAGGAACGCTAATAAAACATCTTTTACTTATTCTCCAGCTGATTGCTGGGAAAAAGAAGGATTTCCCCTCAACTGACTCTGTTTGGGATTTGGAAACGCATACCCAAGAACCTACTTCTTATATGGGGGAGGCTATTGGTTCTGATCAAACCCAATAACCCTAGAGCGGGAGGCTGGATCTTTAGGGGAAGGTTATGTGATGAATCCTGCAAAGTCATCACTGGTCCCTAGTCTAAAATATCCCATGTGGCCAAGGGAAGGCAGTCGCTACCTGATCCTGACTCTGGGGGGTGGCAATATGAGGGAAGATCACATGGGAGGAGAGGGCTATCTAGAGAGGTGATGACCCCCTTAGGAGGGACACAGTATTGTTCTCTATATGAAGAGGAAGACAACATAATCCCCAAATACATGATGACATGTTATTTTTCAAAGACTTCCCATGTTAAAACCCAAACCACTGTGTATGAAAAGCCTCAGCGCAATAACATTTATACCTCAGGTATGCATGGTTTGCATTTAACATCATTTTATAATGATTTTGGCCTGGATAAGAGTTCTGAGCAAAACAGCACTACACATAATAACATAACCTCTTCCGTTTCGGTTCTGACAATCTCGATTCCAAAAAGTATTTAAAACAATATCACTTTGAAAAGTCTAAAACATACGTGGACTCCAATCCTCATAATGACAGGGGTACTGAGACGAAGAAGAACAAGGAGTCAATGGGGGACAAATATGATGTTAAGTGTGAAGTGCATTCCAGTTGTCCAAAATTGAATCAGCTGCAAGGGAAATTTAAACCTGATAGTTACCTGCAACTGAGAGAGCGAAAAAGGAAAGTGAAGAGAGGCTGTAGAGTACGTGGAGAAGGAAGCAAGAACGATGACAGGCAGTTCGCAGGAGAAGAGCCACTGGGAGAGCGGTGAATAGCTGCCTGCAGCAGGCCGGCAGCATTCTAGACCGGAGAGGAGAAACTCTGGTAATGAGAAGGTGAACGTAGCACAACATGGTCAGAAGAGGAGAGGTCCTGCAGAGTCGCGCAGGTTCTGGTGGCGAAGGAAGCAAGCGCTGATGCAGGAACCAAACTAACCTCTGTGAAGATGGGTAAGCCAACCCTGCGAAAGACGCTTGCAGCAACAGCACGGTATACCAGTAAGTCAGACAGAGAGTGAAAGGGGCCCCGGGATGTGCAGAGACATTATAGAATATCATTATAAAGAGAAGGCAAACATGGTACAATTTTCCTGACATAAAATGTCAGTTAGGGGGAAGCCTGGAACCAGCGTTGCCATACGCGAAAAGACTTGGGAGAGAAATAAGGAGGCAAGAGTTGTGCAGTCCTTCTGACATAAATCAGTTGGGGGAAATTTGGGACAAGCATTGCCAAGAGCCAGGAGAGATTGAAAGAAAGGTTGACAGAGCTTGAACAACCCCTCGTATATGAAATATCTGCATGGGGGGGAATTGGTACAAGTAACCACTGAAGTCAACAAGTTGTGTTATTGAAGAAGTATTATTATGTGATACCTAATGCGGAATGAAGATTGCAGAAAGCCTGATAAATCAGGTAATGATCCTTTTAAGAAAATTATACCTGTCAGGAAAGTATACACAGAGATCTATACAAGTCAAAAAGGAGATGCTCCTGGTAGGAGAGTAAACCGGGATATCAATAGTTTTTCAGTTAAAAAAAGGTGAGAAATTCCTGGTAAGGGAGAGTACCAAGAAAGGAACAATTAGATGAGAGACATTTGGTTTTGCCATCCTGAGAAAAGTGTTATATGAAAAACAATTGGTTTTGCCATTCTTAGAAAAGACATTGTGGAGAAGATACGTGTTTGGCTATTCTGACAACACTATTCTATGAATGAGACATTTTGCTTTGCCAAAGAAGACGCTTTGCGGAAAGACATTTTCTTTTATTCATCTGACATTATAAGAACATAATTCCAACAGGCTTCCGGAATTGGTTCAGGGGAAGGGAGTCAACTCCTAAATACAAGGATTGCCTTTATAGGAATAATCTATTTTGGAACTTTCACCTTACCATTTGTTGGGTTGAAATCAGACATTTAGCTTGCTCATTTTTGTATATGCTAGTGTGAGGGTCGGATACAATTTGGACACAAGGTCAACTTGCTTTAGTTTCATAGGTAGGGACATTTTCGTTAGGATAGGGAAAGATAGGCCTTCATCCCAACCTTTTTGTTTTAATAAACATGGTGAATGTTGAGAACCCTACTACTTTGCGTCTGTTCCTCATTTCTGATGCCTCACATTACCCAGTCACTTCAACATTAATTGACCATGGTGTGATACACTTTGAATCTTGGCATGAAATGCAACTTTTAGATCCTAGAATGGATTGAGAGCTACCACAATCTCTTGATTTCTTGATTAGATTTTATCAATGCATGCAAACATTTCTTGGTGTGAATCGATGCTTAGATCAACTGGAGGTAGAACCTTCAAGGTCTGTAAAATGGAAGTAGGTGACGCAATAGCATTATTCAGGTCGGTCTCCCATGCCTTGAGTGCATCTCAAATGTTTCCATGCAAAAGGTTCTATTAGCTTTGAAATCTCAGCAGAAAGGTAGGGTGCCAGACCCAGATTGCATCCCTCCTGATCTTTCCAAATGGGATGCCCACTTCGGGGGAGCAGTTTTGACAAAACATTTCAATTCTACTAAGATTGAACTGCAAATCCCAGCATCATAAAAAAAGTAGAAATACAGATTTTTCCCGTTGCTAAATAGGCTTCCATGCGAAGTGTAGCACAGTTGATTAATGCCTTAGTCTCCATCTACTTATGGCTAAAACCATTTAGTTTAAAGGTCAAAAGTTGCATACTGCTTTTTTAGACCCAAGTATGGACTTACATGTAGTAAAGCAGAAATATACTGGAGAATCTTGATTTGATTATAATGTTATCTGAGGAAAATGATGCATGTTTGAATTCTGAGGGAGAAGGTCAGTGTTTGAGGTCCTTTAGTGTGATCAGAGTGCTGCAGAAGGGTGTGTCCGAACTGTGTAGAGGACCCCTTCTGTTCACCCTTTATGGAAATGGAAAGATCCTACATTTGTGTATGTAGAAGGCCTCTGAGTATGTTCAAAAAATCTAAGACCAACTTACCACACTTCTGCTGTTCCAGGATGAATTGGTCACACTTGCGAAAACAGAAACAGGAAACTAGATTTCTCCCGGTATTCACAGATTTCTGTGATTAACATGATCTTGTTGCTAATGCATTTAAAACAAAGGTAACGGTAATTTAGCAGCACTAATGTCTCAAATTGAATTACTCTACTCGTCATGGAAATTATTTCAGATTTAGACCAAACCTTTGAACATTTGGTAACATATGTTCTGCCAACCTCCAAATCGGTAGCATGGAGAAATAAAGTGAAGAGAAGGATTGGCAGAATTCACAGCAGCGCTAAAAGGTGTACAATACTAAAGCTGTCAATCAAGTGCTGTTTCTCAACACAAACAACCCTTTGAAGAGTAAAAATAACTTATCATTGTTGAAGGACCTTTGCCGTTTAACTCTAGAGCCATGAGCTTCCCCACAGAGCGTGTTGGTTGTAGGAGATGGTATTGCTGTAGAAACCATGGGAACAATGTCTCATGAGCAGTGGTAAATAAAACAGGTAAGGGAAAACAAAGTGATTGGAAACCAGCTACATTTTGGGAGAAATGCTTGCCCAGTCTATCTGTCTCTTATTCCTTTGAAGAGACATAGGCCATTACAACAAAGTCGCATTTGTATCTTCTTCCATTAAATCCAGTTAGAGCAAGATGCTTCACTCTGACTCTCCTGCTATTTCTGCACCCTGAGTGTAGGGTGGCACTGATGGAAGACACATCAAAAAATCTAGAAAGGATGAATAATTGGCTTGTATTAGATGAAACTGGATTGTTCCCCCTCTTGAGATTATCTGCGTTTAGAGGCTGCAGATAAGCCAAAAAGGTTCTGAACTTGACCTCTCAGCGATACCTACATAAATTAGTCTTAACCAAGTGATGCTATACCAAAGTGTTTTTTATATTTTGGTCACTCTTCCTCCTTATTTTATTAAATTGTAGGATTTCTATGTATTGCATTATTTACAACTGGTTTATACTGGGTTGGCGTATGAATTACAAACATGTTTGTTTCACTCTTTTGTTTTAGAAAAAGATGAACTGTTGCCGAATATTTTTAATTGAATGTTATACTTAATTACATGTTTTGCCTGCAGTACTGTTTAATGGTTTGCATAAAATCGGAAATAAACTGAATTGATTGTCATAGGCAATGGGTTATTCCACCAAATAGGTGGCTTCACAGAGAATATAGAGCAGGTTAAAAATAAAAAAAAGAAAAGAACTTGATGCAAACAATGTAAACAAAAAAAAACATGTTGCGGTGTAAAAGTGAAAACTTTAAACTGGAAGGTTGGAAAACAAAAAAAGAATTCTCCAATTGTGACAGCTATCGCAAACCTACTAACATCATCAAGTCAGCACAACCATGTTTTTGAAGCAATTTCACACAGTGTCATGCCGTTCCTGAAGTGATCACTGTGTTCTTGAGCTATCATTGAGGCAGAATACAACTGAGTCAGATTCATTTCGAGACTATGAAAGAAACAGGTGTGCACATGATGCCTATACTGCAAGTATACATTCAAAATGCTTAATTTCACAATACTCGCTCTTAAATCTTCAAAACTGCACTTTTTGGACATTTTCTAAATCCAGAAAGTCACAAAAATAGGAGCTAGTTCATCAAAGTCTTACATCAACTGAACTGTGCTTCAAATGGGACTTTGTCGGGCAGCATCAGAATTCTTAAACATACATGTAGTATTACTATTTTCCTTGACATCTCCCTGAAGTAACTTCTTCCACAAACTGACCAGAAGAGGATTTAAAAAAAAAAAAATGAGTTTCACTTTGTCTTAGATTTTCTTAGGCTTGAAAAAGATCAATTGTTTTCTCACAGCAGTCGTTTAGTTCCAAAATGCTAAGCATTAAATACTTCTGCCTTCTAAAAATGTAGAATTACATTTTTATGCCTGCTCAAAAGCGTTAATTGATACCCTGGTCTCGGCTCAAAAGAATTCCAAGGTCTAAAAGAAAGATATTTTTTAAATCCACACATACCGCTGCATTCTTTTTCTGTGTGTCTGGAGCTTTTTTTGTATCATTGCTTGCATCTTCAGATTCTGACCCACTCTTGTTTTCTTCCACTTTACTTTCTTTGTCACCCTCATCGCCTGCATTTTTCCGCAACTGCTTGGACGATTTCTAAAGAAGGAATAGCAAACAAAATTAAATACTAAACAAACACAATCTAAAAACTAGTAAGAGTATGGAGGACATTGAAAACAATGGGCCTCATTACAAGGTGGGCGGTAAGGGATTACCAGCACCGGTAAGGGCACCGGTGCCGGTAATCTCTTACCGCCCTACTACGAGGTCCCTTAGCGGGTCCCTTCCTTAACGCCTGGTTTTACCAGGCGTTATGGAAGGGACCATTTAAGGGACTTCAGAGCTAATAACGGTACCGCAATTTGCGGTACAGTTATTAGCACCTTCCCCTTTCCCATTGAGCCCTATGGGGGCTGAAATGGGAATGGGCAATGGCTTTTTCAATGGGGACTTACCGGTCCAGCAAAGGTCAGAATAGAACGGGAACGTAAGTCCCCATTGAACGGGACCGGACACGGTACCGGTATTGGAGGTAGTCATGGCGCTAATAGCGCCATGACTACCTCCAACCTCGTAATGAGGCCCAATGTCTAAACTTGCTTTACAGGATATATCAAATTGGATATTTCATGTTGGTGAGCTGCAGTAAAAGTGGGAAAAATTACTTCCATGGTGATTTAGGTTATCTTAGTCCATAGTCTTCCTACTCGACAACTGGTTGGGTTGCCGGAATTCGCAGGTGGGCTGGGAAAGATGCCTCCGAAAGACATGCTACCACTTTAAGACAGCCTTTAACAGAAAGCAGCGCTCATGCTTGTGTGTTCCTCCACACACTTGCCCCACATCCTTTACCCACAGGTCACCAACTGACACACCCCATTTCCAGAATTCTACCTCTCCACCACCATGCAGGAAGGTTTTGGGATAGTATATAACTATTGATAGTACAGAGGGTTTTATGAATGAGGGACAGCAAGGACGAAGAGAACCAGAATAAAAAAGAAGATAATTTGTCATTTGTATGTCGTCCTGCTCTCTCACATTCCCAGCGGGTTAAGATCAAACTATAAAGAAAAGTACTAAGGAATATGGGTGGAGGAGGCAGTATATACTAACCAGACTTTAAGCAAAGAGGTTACAAAGTACCCCTTGGCCAATAAAAAACCATCCTTTTTAGAGGAAGTATACAGGCAATGTTAAATAAAAGCTAAAGGAGTGGCCCAAGTGGCAACCTTGCAAATGTCAGCAATTGAAACGTGCCTTAGGAAAGCTGCAGATGCTGCCTTGCGTGTTTGAAGCCCTTGCGGAATAAGCTCCCTCTTTGGTGTACAAGACTGAAAGATGCACAAAACAATCCACCTAGCAATAGCTTTAGATCCCTTATTGGCAGAGGAAAATCCACTATATGTTATAAAGAGATGTTTAGGCCAAATTCATGTTTTTTCCGATCTATGTAGAATTGTAGAGTGCCCAAGCTAGATTTCGCAAGGTCTCTTTAGCTTTAATCAAGTCGGGTCTGTGAGGAACTCATGGTGACAACAGTTTGACAGACACAAGTGATCACAGTTCAAGGGTGTTTATTTAACTGTATGCAGGGTGGAAAAACACCTAATCTAAACCTAAATCTAAAGTGGGAACAAGCGTTGACCATCAATTGAAAAATAAGGCAGTCCTTGGTGCGTCGTGTCAAATAATAAAGGCCTATATGAAGAAACCTATTGCCAAACCTCACAGCTAATACGAAAGGGGTGTGGGATCGTTTAAGAAAAGAAAAGAAAGACGCGTTTGTTAATAATATGTCAGGATGTGTTATCTTGGAACTCCCTTCCCCCACATTTGAAACATGGGTAAGATGGGAGCTTGGAGCACAGCACACACTCGAGCTTTCCCGGCACGAGTTAACAGTTCCAAATGGCAGCAATCAGGACCGTCGATGGCCATGTTTCGTTTCTTCTTGAAGGGCTCTTACCTCAGAGGGTCTGAAGTATTCACAAAACAAAAACACAGTTCACGTCGGGTGATGATCTCACCCTTGGGTCCCCCTCTTCTGGGGCTGACTCTTCAAAACTGTTCCTCTTCTTAATGGATTTTGGGTGACGACTTCACCCCTGATCTCCCTCTGCTTGGCTCGGACCCTCTTCGACAAAGGGACAATGTACTTCTCCTGTCCTATGGTGTATCTTGGATTCTCCCTCGGTCGGGCTCAGATTCCAAACAACCAGCGTTACAGTGTACTTTTCTTATACCCTCCTCAGCGTCTCATTGTCTTTTCAAACAGTTCATAGTGGACATTCCTTGCCTTTGCCAACACACCATTTCTCTGGACTTTACACTTTGCCCCTCCTCATAAGCACCCCTCTTCTGGGTTCACTCTCGCCAACTTCACATTCACTTTCATTTGTAATGTTCACGGGATTCACTTTCCCCTTTTTACTTTCACCATGCGGGATTCACTTCCCTTACTTTCTCATATTTGTAGATCAAAATCTTTCGATTGTACAGGATTTTACTAGACCTCCAGTATGACCACTTTGACCTCTTCTGGCAGCTCTCCTATTGCCTTCTGGCTTCTGTAGTTTTGCTCAGATGTGGATCAACCAGAGTCTCTTGGAGCGACACCCACGTGGTGCCGGTTCATTTTGCAGCTGGTCTCCCCTCAACACTTTTACAGTTCTTTTGTAGTTCATTGCAGTTCAAACTTGCCACTTTGCTTTCCTCATTCAACAAACCCCAGCTCTTATCGGTTTTCCCCTCGACTCACCGGTTGTGATGAACCGCTTGGCTTTCTGCTTTACTGGAGTCAAGATATGTAAACAGTGAGGGGTCCTGTCCTCACGAATTAAAGGTTACAATAACTTCTTGCAGCAAGAATTTAAACCTTCCCAATCACACAGAACAGCGGTTGACTAATACGTGTTGCCGGGGGAAGAACCAACTAAATATTGAGATTGGTCTACATACACCTTTTTATTATTTAGGCTGGATATGTTGTTTTTCATTAATTTCTTCAAAAGTGTTAAAACCAACTTGACTTTTTGTATCACAAACATAAAAAAATAGTGATAATAAACAATAGTCAGTAAGAATACAGTCAACTATATACAAGACAGGCAAAGGGCATATCGGTTTAGTGTGCCTCTATACATATTTAAACAGCTAGAGATCAGCAAAATATTACATTATATTCATCTCAACCTCTCAGTTACTGTTTTGTATAGTATCACATTTGTATCTGCTTGCTTAACTTCAAACAGTATGGGCCAATAGTATGGCGCTAACTGTGTGACCTGGAAAGGCTGGTCGGACTTGCAAGGTTAAGTCTGTGTGCGTCCAAGCGCTTGTGGAATGACCAAAAAGGACTGGTCAAAGACCAAGAGAGACTGGTCAGTCAAGGCCGGTACCACGGTAGCAGGAGATTCCCTCGCTCCCGCTTATCAGCGTTGACACGCTCTGTGTACCGTTGTCATCTGCTGCAAGACACTTGTGCTATTGTCCGCGTTCTTAGGCTCTCCTTCAACACGGTTCCAGAGGTCGTGGACGAAAAGGGCAAGGTCCCTTTTCTCTTCGCCACCCTTTCTTCCCGCCACCTTTCTCCTTCTCTTGAATTGCCACGCTTGAATAACCGTCTCGTCATGCTGTCTGCTGTGCTCGTAGTGTGCTCTCTTGCTCCACCTTTTATCCCCGTGGGGAAAGGAAAGGGCTGTCAGGTGTGTGTGGTTATCACCAGTAATTACCTGACTCTGCCTGACCCTTGGGTTGGGACATGTCAGGTAAACTGTTTCATCATTAGTCTGTTTTCTATCACAGTAACAAAAAATATTTGTATTTGAAAAAGAGGGCGTTAGAGGTTTCAAGTGTCCTATGGGGTAGGATGGGGAATGTTTGTGAAATGGACGAGAATGACCTGGATGCAGAACAGAACATAGGGAATCGTGGGACCGTTAGCATTCGGTCATAGGAGATGGGGGTTTCAAAAGATGACATATGGACGGGATTGGCAGGGTTTGCTGGGTAAGCTGAAATAGCAGGGTTCTTGACATGAACAAAGGGGATTGTGGGAATCGTAGTGTTTTGTCCGATCAGGTTGGGTATACGGAAAACGATAATCAGAGGGATGGGGAATATTCGAATGGAGACCGTGAAAGAATGATTCTGGGAGTTATGCTTTTTGTGTGTAACCGGGTTTGGGACCTTAGAGGATTGATTACGTATGGAGGGGATGTTGGAACGGGGCAGGAGAGTTCTAACAGGGGGAAGGGAGGCAGATGCAATACAGCCCATGAAATCATGAAATATCTCGCCCTCCATTCCTTCTCTAGGCAAGATACCGCGTCTCCCTTTGGGCATTCCTCCTGCTCGTCTGCCTTTTTGGGTCAGCATACATGAATAAGGGACTCTTGAGATTTACTAGGTGAGATACCCTCAGGTATTACACAGATCCTGAACAAAATAGTGGAAGATTCATATTTTGGTTAGAGTGAAAGTAACCATTTAGAGAAGAAAGAAAGGATGGAAGATTTTGGGAGACTAACCAGTCTCTGTGACTAGGCTCCTTGCAGGGCCTGATGGTCTCCAATGAGCCTTGCTTAAGTTACATTCACCAAAAGAGCCATTTCCCATGTGAATATGTCTTAATGAAAAGAGCTTGTTAAAGACTGTCAACAAAAATCATACTATGACAATAGAAATAACCCTACACAAAAGGGCTAATTTACAAAGGAATGTATTTGTGCTGTCAGATTAAGATATACACTGACCACACGAAAATTGCATTCTGTGATGTAGTCTGTCTGTGGAGTAGTCATAACTGGGCCTGGAGGGATATCTGCAGCACAGACAATGGGCCCACCAGATGTGAGTGGCTCCAGATCAGGAGAGAATCCTGAACCATCCTCAAGAAAAATGTGGCCCCTAAATACCACCAGAGGGGATGCATGGTTATTTCTTGGGACCCTAAGTGTGGGCAGAGGAGACCGTTCCCCATGAAAATGCAGACGAGACAGCCAATTCCCCCGAGAACACAGCAGGCCAAACACCTGCTCGAATGGATACAGCAAGCCTCCTTCTTGACCAATCTAAAGGATTCAAAATCACCACTACGAATAATGAGGGGGAGTAACATCGGGATAGGATATTGTACCAGGAGAGGGAAAAAGTAATCATGACCCAGGAATCATGGAAGGGATCAGACCCACTAATCTCAAACCTTATTGCCCCAATTAAGCAACAACCACCTATATCAAAGGAGGCAGATACCTCATGTAGAAGGTCTTATTTTGGGAGTTAGGAGGGCATTCACGGGAGAGAGAAGTGAGGGAGGAGGACATTCAGAAGTGCTGAACCTGTACTGGGAAGCCATAATAGGCAGAAAGCAGTGGAGAATCAGAGAAACTGTAGGTTAAAACAGATTGAGTTAGCCATGCTAACCGTGGCAGAGAGAAAGTCAAAAGGGTATGAAAAGCATAGCCCGAGTTGGGCAAGCCAAAAAGGCCAGATAAGAAGCCAGGGGCAGGAAGAAGAGTAAGTGGTTGAGCATAACCGTTGTTGGCCAAGTTACGCTGGTGGAATCTGAGAAAGGACATTTCCAGATGTTCCCCGTACTACGTCCTTCTGGCCCAATCACACGCAATCAGGATCATCGACATCCTGAACTTCCTTAACCTACTGAGAACATGAGGAATGACTGGGACTGGAGAATACACATACAGCAGTGGAAACTCCCATTCCACTATGAACGCATTACTCCTAGAGCTCTGGGTAAATTCCCTCGAGCAGAACAGGTTGCACTTCCTTCTGACGCAAGATGAGAACAGATCCACCCGAGGGGTTTCCCAAAGGGTGAAGATCTCCAGAAGCACTCATGGGCGACTGTGCTCTGGCTGCTCAGAGCGTCTGCCGCCATGTCCTCCCCTCAAGCTAGGAGAGTGGCTGATAGAGAGATTTCCTCTTGCAATGCCCAAAACCAGATTTGCATTGCTCCTTTGCATAGCGGTAGTGACCGTACACCTCTCTTGTTGAGGTAATGCATGGCCACTGTGTTGTCTGTCATTAATAGGGGAACCTTTCCCCATACAGATGGTAGAAAAGGTATATGTGTAGTCTGGTCTCCGACAGAGACCAGCGACTGCTGATTGTGAGATTGTTGGCATGTGCCCCCCCAACCCATGACTGAGGTGTCCGTAAGCACTGTTCTCTTGCCAAGATTGCCAAAAAGGTTCTCCATGCAACACGATCTCCGTGCAGGCCCACCACGGTAGATCGTGCTCAGGACCTGAAGAAGGTCCGTCATCCTGCCAGAGAACTGTGACCACCGGGATCTGAGGGTCCACTGCAGAGACCTCATCTTCCGACAGGCTACTGGCACCAGGAAAATGCCTGAGGCCAAGCAACCTCAGAAAATTGAAGGCTGCTATACGTTGGGCACTCTGAAATTTGTTTACCATCTGCGGGTGGCAAAGCTTTCCCCAAGGAAGAGTCCAGGACCGCTCCGATAATCTGAAGCTTTTGGGGAGGTGTCATGTGGTACTTCTTGAAATTGAGGGAAAGGAAAGGAAGGCACTAAAAATGATGCACTGTTTGCAGTGCCCAAGCAGTGGAAGTAATACTTTGTCACTCTTCCAGATGCTGAGATAAGCTGCCTCCTACCACAGTCTTGTGGGTTAAGGCCTCAAACTGGTTTTGGAGCCGCGAAGACTGGGGAGGCAGAGGGTGTTTAAGCAATCCTGCCTCCACATCCTCGTGAACCATAGTCTCCTCTATGCACTCCGAGAGAGCGGTCCTCTCGATTTTCCGATAGAGGAGTAAAACCGAAAGGGCCGACCCCCCTAACCCTGAGAAGTCGAGTGGCTCTGCTGAGGCTGACAAATTGCAGCACTCAAAGACTTAGCAGCAGCTTTTGAAGACTGCAGCTTTTCTAAGCGCTCATTCGCCCTAGAGCCAAAAAGCCGAGAACCCTCAAAAGGCATATCCAAACATCTAGCTTGCACATCAGGTGCAAAACCCAACTTTCGCAGCCATGCAAACCTCCTTAAAAGAGTGCCCTTAAAAGAGTGCCCGCCTCCATGAGGTGACCAACACAATCTGCCGTGTCTAATCCAGATTGCAGGGACTGGCACACTGCATCTTTGTATCATGTATTATATTGAGGAAACATTCTCTCCCAACCCCTCGAGGATGTACTCAGTAGTCATTGCAGCAACTTCCCACAGAGTGTGAGAAAGAGTTGACAGGGCACAAGTGGCATTAATTGCCTTCAATGCCATGATCCCTGCTGAAAACACTCTTACCCAGGGCATCAATTTTCTTGACATCCTGTCCGTTGGAATCGTGAGATATGTGGCCCCTTTGGAAGTTGATGTGGCCGCTTGCACCAACACACGATTCATACTGGGCGTTTGGATAGAAATTCCATGTCTGCAAAGGAGGGTCTAGTTCTTGGTAAAGTCTTTATTCACCGCAAAGGTAGAATCTGTTATTTTCCAAATACCCAGAACTCTGTTCCTCACTCCTGTATGAAATGCTTGGCTGGGATCCTTTGCAGGACCCTTGTCAAGGATGTTCGTTAAGTTACCCTGTTCAAACTCCAAAGAAGCCCCATCTGTTAGGCGATCCACTACACACCAGAAGACTGCTCACATTTCCCCAACACCTCCCTCCAGGGTTCGATGCTCATGTGATTCGGTTAACCCAAAGGACCGAAAGCTCCGTACCAGGTATGGTGTACGGGCTCGATTGCAACCTTTCCTGCACTGGCAGTTGCCATGGAGAACATACAGCAGAAGGGGCGGCGTTACATCTCCACGCCGATCACGTGATCCAGAGTGGCGTTCCTCACGTGACCTTGGTGGACGTCACATGACCCAGAAACGTCACATGATCCAGAAACGCACAGTATATAAGGCTTGAGACACGGAACACTCATTGCTTCTCAGCTGTCTTCAGACCCTGTTTGGCGTTACGTTTTGCTCTTCTGTTTACCTTGACCTCGGAACTCTATCTTGGACTCCTTCGGATACTCCTTTGTACCTTTGCTTGGAACTGTTAACCTGTTGCTGGATTTTTGGACACGACCCTGACTTGCCTTTGGATTATCCCTTGGTACCTTGTTGAACTCCTACGCCATTTCCCTCTTGGGATTCAAGTCACACCTTCAGTACTACAGGTGGCTTATCCTGCATCCACGCTATTCTGCGGTTCTACTGTTCTTGGGACCGCCTCATCTGAGTCTCGAACCTCCCTCCTAGGTTTCCTGGGTTTTCCTAACACCAGATAGGTAAGACTATTCAGATCCTTTGGTTAACGTGATATATTGTAATTGCCTGGTACTTAACCTTGTTCTTTTTGACAGCAGCATCGGTGTTCCAGAGGTTCCGTGGATCCGGGAAGTAACATCTCCCACCTGTGGCCCCAAAGGTCGCACAGCGGGTTTCTTTTAGTTCCCCTGTGCGTCACTTGAGGACGGAGGTTTGAACGGTCTACACGACACTCAAGTCAGAACACTATCCCAGCCAAGGTATTCAATGACTTTGACATCAACGATCATCAGCATGCTCACATCCTTCTGGAGAACCAAACTCCACCTCTGGAAATGTGTCCAAACCACTTGCATCTTTAAGAGTGTCAACCAGGTCCCTCAGTCTCGTCTCCTCTGAGAGGAGTTCTTCTGGGACACCAGGCATGCCATAGTGCAGCCCAATCAAGGGGCTTTGTTCCTCCTCTTCTTCATAGATGTAGCTCATTGACATTAGGCGCTTGACGTCGAAACCTTTGTCAGAACAGGAGGAGGTGGAGTTGACATCAATTTTAACCAAGGTGTCGAGTTCATCAACGGCACTCGTGGAACCTTTGAGATCTTTCTGTCTGGGATCTTGGGCGCATGAAAAGAAAATTTCATCTATACCTCGTCGGCATGACGGGGCGCAATGGGGTCGGAAGCCTTCTTTGACTCAACCGAAGGGGTAGGTGTTGGTGTCTTCGTGAATATCTCCAACAATTCTGCTTGAGAAGCTTACCAGTTTTCCATCGGCCGAAGAGTCAGAAGAAGGCGATTGTGACCAAAGGAGCCTCTTCCTGGGTTTCCTCGAGGAGGACGACGAACGACGAGACCATGATCTGGAGAGCTTTGCATGCTTGCTACGCTTCTTGGCCCGGCGAGGAGGAACTTCTCTCGGACACTTGTCCTCTGAAGATCTTAACTTCAACGGGGTGTGTGAAGGCAGCATGAAGCAAGACACAGACAACAGATTCAAAGTTCAAAATAAAACACTTTATTAACTTAAATGTCAGGATGGAAAAAAGGCCTAAATTGCTCTATGTTTAGGTGGGATTTCCCTACTTAAAGGAAACTAAGGAAAGTTTGAGTCCAAGAGTTCAAGTTAAAAGTCTGTGTCCAAAACCTATGCTTGTCCTCATAACTAAATCTAAACAATGTGTAGGGATGTCAGCAACCAAAAGAAATAATGTTCAACAAAGTTCTGCGCTTCGTCCAGCCTGCAGCTTCCTTTCAACTGCCTTCACGAAGTGTAAAACAGTTCCACAAAAAGCCAAAAAGTTAGCTTTCTTAGGTTCATGGTGATAGTTTTAAACAATCCTTGGGGTTCCCTTCCCCAAGTTCCCAGTAACACTATTCTTCCCAGTAACAGTTCACACACAAAAGAATCTCTGTCCTCAAGTCAAGAAATGTAGTACCTCAAGTCTCAGGGTTTCCTTCCCCAAGACTTTAATTTCATTAACACAAATGTCTGTATTTTTATGACTGTCATGTTTGCGCCCCTTCTCCGTCACTTGTTTTCTGGTCAGTCTCTTGGCTGCATACGGTTTTTCAGGGTTTGTCACATCTACTTTGTTTCAATATATATTCATGCCGTTTAAAGCTTTTACCCCAATTCGATATTCAATACGTCTTTCTTTGGCTCAATTTTCAAGTTCCATGAAAATCCAATCTTCAGTGTACCTTTGTTTTGGTTAATGTTTAAAGTTACATTCAATACGAACTTCACTATGCATTAGTTTTACTTAATTGTAATGTTCAGTTTACTTCAGACTTCAACATACATTAGTTTTGCTTAATTTCAAAGTTGTGTTCACTTCGGAATTTAACATGCATTTGTTTTTCTTAAGTGCAAAGTTTGGTATTCAGTTCGGTATTCAATAGACATTGGTGGGGCTTGCGTTTCGATTTCTATTCAGCCCTCATTTTATTGAAATGCCCAACACTCTGAGACTTTCGAAAACATTCTCCTTGAGACACGCAACCACTCTGATACAAAGTATTCCTTACAATTCAGCAATCAACAATGGAAATTATCTTACACCGGAGACCTTCGAAAACGCTCTCTCTGAGACACGGGTTCACTCCAATACAAAGTATTCTTCAACAATGGAAATGGTCAAGCATACGCACACCGGGTTTCTCATCTGACAGAAACTCATTGGTCGCTTTGATAGGTTTCCCAGCAGCATGGATGATGCGGTCTTCGGCTGTCAGGGGTCCAACTCCTGCCCTTCAGACACTCCTGTGTTGGCTTCTTGTCCCCCTGTGTCTTCCTGACACAGGGGGACAAGCACTTCTGATGCAAGGGAAAGACTACCTCTCCACACGGCTCCCTTTTCAGCCCTCAGTCCACTCCACAGAGCTCCAGCTCCCATGTCACGCTACCTGGAACCCCCTCTATCTCTGCAGTCCCCAGCGTCTCGACATGCTGCATACGGCGAGCCGACCCACAGCAGTTTCCTCCAGCGGCTTGTCTCTCTTCAAACAAGGTTCCCTACTTCTCCTCCAGGCCTCCATGCTGCTCCTCCCTGTGTCACTTTCTCCTTCTCCTTATATACACCTGCAACCCTTTAACAGGTTGCATGTGTGCTTTATCAATTAAGCTTGCCTGACCACAATAAGGGGACATGCCTGACCTTCACAATACTTTTCAGGCATCTTCTTCGTCCCAGTACTAAAGTATTAAAGTACTGAAATGGCCTACTGTTCATTACACTCAGCTGCCTCTTCCTCGTGTCACATGAGGGAAAATGATGGGAGCTGACTTACAATAACCCATAAAGGTTGGGGAAAGATTATAGTCAGTAGGAGAAGGGGGGACACCATGTGTCACTTGGGTGCACCCTGCTCTTCCTCATTCTCCTTCTGCGTCTTCGAGACTTATAATTCTTCCTGACATTACTCTGACCAAGGGAAATGGGGCAACAATAACCTACAAAGGTTTTTGGGATTATAGGTTCACTATGAAATGGGAAATATGTCTCTTTCAGGGTCGTCCTCTCCCCTCCCTTTGGAGATTGCTCCAAAGACCCTCCACCTAGGTGATCCTCCCTCGCTTCTCTACCCCCCAGAGTTGTGATCTAAATCCGATGACCCTTCTCATGCCACCTAAGAAGGGAATCCAAGGGTAGTAGATGTGAGGACGCCCTCAGGTTCCTCATAGGTGTTGGAAGTGGATTTGTGAAGAGGCCTAACCAGGGCAAGTTTCCCCTTCCTCTCTTAAGGCCTTCACTGCCATAGACTGACAAGCCACAGTCATCAACTTTGTGGCTGTACCCAAGGATCAAAGACATGTGCGGTGAGCGTCCGTGATAGACTTCTTGGACCCGCAATCCGAACATCTTTTAAACATGGTTTTCGGGGTAGACACCCTAGAGTAAACTCAAATATGTAGTTGAAAAATCTCAGAGCCGAGTGAACCGTTCGAAGCAGCTGTGCAGAGAAATGGAACTGAGGCAACGGGCGCAGTGCTTGCCAATTATACGGACGCCGATGTCATGGTCGAGAGCGGACAGAGGCCATCGAGGGACAGGAGATTGGTGTCCACAGAGCCGTCTGCTGTGAAAACTTTTCAGAAGCGGCAAGGACACAATCCAATCGAAAGTACCCAGATAGTGGGGAACTGGAGAAACCTCCTACGGCAATAGAGGTACGATACATGACCTGTCCTGTGTAGCTGTTCCAAGTCCAGCTCATCATCCAGTGCACAGATACAGTGGAAGTCCAACACAAAAACCAACGGCTAAGAGCTGGACCTGGACACAGTAGTAGGCTGGGGCCCTTTAACCTTCCCAGAGACCGAGAGGCTTGATGGACACTGCCCTGGATTGATACTTCCCTAGGGGGTTTAGGTTTTAGAGTACAGAGCTGGCCTTTGGACCAGAAAACAAGGTCATTTACTTAATGGTTTTGTTTTCATCCCATCCCAACATGTTTTGTGTTGATGAATATCCTTATTGTCTGGTGTAGTCTATGCTCACAAGAGTTCACTCCTTCCTCCCTATAGTCTGAAGCACAGGACCTCCATGCAAATCCTTTTAGCTTGTAAAAGACTCAGTTGGCCACCTTTTTGACGACGAGAAGTCAATTTTGGTTGATTCCCACTACTAGTTCCATTACATGTCGTTAACATATCCTTTGCCAATAAAGGGAAGCCAGCCCTTTGTGAGCACTTCTCAACCACCGCACAAAGAGCGGGCTAGTCAGCCTTAGTGAAGAAGGGGGCCCCGGGACGTGCAGATATGCTGAAAAGCATATTAAAAGTACTTTTGAATGCCGACCTAACAGAACTAAATGGAAAAGGCGAATGTGGTGCAATTCCCCTGAGATGTCAGTTGGGGGAAACCGGAGATCAGCATTCCCTAAACCAAGAGACATTGTCAAAAGAACAACCAGGGCAAATATGGTGCAATTCACCTGAGATGTCAGTTGGATGAAACAGGGAATAAGCATTGCCTAGAATTAAGAGATATTGTTGAAAGAAAAACCTGAACAACCCCTAAGATATTAGATGTCAGTTGGGGGAAATTGGTACAAGTAACAGTTGAAGTCAACAAAAGTGTGCAAGTGAAGCACAGTTGTGTGATACTTAAAGAGAAAGTTAATGCACAGAGAAGCCTGAAAAGGATATCAGGTAGTGAAACCTTTTTGCACAAGGATACCCGGGTATCTGAGTGAGCCAAAAGGGATATTCCTGGCAGAGGGGTAAACCAGGATATTGAGAGTTTACCGTTGATGAGTTTCCTGGCGGGAGTGTGTACCGGGAAACTCACTTTGAATTGGTATGTTGAAAAGAGACTAGGGTCATATTAGGTTCTTGTGTCCTTTGAACATTCTGTCAACCAGAAACTTAGAAAAGACTTGCATGTTTCCATACTTAAATCTCTGTTGTGGAAAAGACATTTGTTTAGCTATCCTGAAAAGTAGTAAAGACTTTCCTTTACCTTATTCAAACCAACACTGTGGAAAAGATATTTTGTTTTGCCATTCTGACTAGAAGAGACTTCCTCTTATCCAAATCGGTTTCATGGAAGGAACATTTGTTTTGTCACTTTAAGGAAAGGGTTAGGTGAAAGAGACATTTCTAATGCCTTTAAGAGACTGGTTTCTGACACAGAACATTATGGATCATTTGCTTGAAATAATCCAGGGGAAGCGAGACAACTCTTGTATACAACAAGCATTTCATGTTTAAGTTATTGCCCTTTTATTGTTGAGTTGAACTTTGAAACATGTACCTGGCTCATTTTGTTTCTATGTATTAGTGTGAGGGTCAGATTGAGTATGGACACAAGACCCTTCTGCTTTAGTTTTAATTTCATAGGAAGGGACACTCTTGTTAGGATAGGGAAAATTAGGGCTTTATGCAAATCCCTTTCTGTTAACAAAACGGCTAATGTTGAGAATGATACCTCTTTGCGTCCGCCTCTCATTGCTCACCCCTCAGTCCCTCTTGTCAACATGGAGACGTGTGCACCAACAACAGAAGCTTACCTTAGGCATGGAGGAGGGAGAGTGTGACAGTGAATAAAAGCAAAGCAGTGTGGAAGAGCCAGTAGAAGCTGACTGGCCAAATGCGGCCTGAAGGTAATATTGCCATTTGACCTATATTGCTTTGGAGCAATGCAGACCTGCAGCAGGATGGGCAAACAACTCATTCAAAACAAGTAGCCAATACAAAGACTCCTCACCAACAGCTGCACATGGAAACCCATCAAAAGCAGAAAGAGAAAGAAGGCATAGCCTATAAAAGGCAAGGCCAGAGCACAGAGAGGAGGCCTGAAAGCTGAGAGTAGGCAGTAAACATCAAGAGAACACGTGGAAGCATTAAAGAGGAGAACAGGAGAAAACACAGAGTGGAAGAAAGCAGGCAGAAGAGGAGCCATATCCACAGCAACAGCATTACAAGAGTCATGAGAAAAGAGCTGATGCAGAGAAAGTGTCAGAAATTGTCATCTCTGAGCCCCCTGGAGAAAATGACCTCACAGCCATGGCTACAACTGAGGGAGGTCTCAGGAGCTTGACCCCCTTGACCTGTTAACACCCTCTGAACCTGCCTACTTGTGTGAAGGACATCATACCTCTTACTCATGAGAAGAGAATGCTCTCACTTTTAGCAGGAAGAGCATTGTATCCCACAGGATAGAGAGAATGGGCGAGACATCCATTACAGTGGGAAGTCACCACATTCCTTATGAAGAAGAGGGTGGGAGGGGTGGCATAACTCATTCAATAAGGGGCCTCCTATTTCTTATAGTGAACAGGGGTACTATAACCCCAGATAGGAAGCCGTGAACTAGGCACTAACCTCTTTGGAGTGGGATTACAATAGGGAGCAGGGCATGTGAAGGTAACATGAAGCAAGACACTAGGCTTCATTACAAGTTTGGCGGTCGAGAAGTAAGGGTGCAGGTAGCAACGTACCAGCACCCTTTATGGACCGCCAAACTAAGTCAGCCGGTAGGGGCACAGAACTCCCGACAGGTCAGTCCTGCCATAGGTTCCATGCTCCTACCAGCAGCCTTTTCACTGAAGTACTCACACTGTTACTAGCGGTGCTTCAGGTTTCCCATTCTCATGGAGTCCTATGTCACTCCATGGGAATTGGAAATAACCATTACGCAGCTGCCAATCCCTGTTGGCACCGGGATGTCAGGCGGCAGGAACAGTGTTACGGGGTCAGCGGTAGCCCGCTGCCTACTTTACTGCCGACCCCATAAAAAGGCACACAGACAACAGATTCACAGGTCGTTCTCAAGGCCTGAATCGAAAGTAGTCTTGATAAATCACTCAGGGATTAATTTATCCCCAAACAGTCCTACTATGGAGGGTCTATATAGAGATGGATGTCATTCCATCAATCCCCTAAGAGGGTGCCGTCGGCACCCTCTTGGGGGATTGATTTCGTGATTCTCTTTTGTTCCTGGATTTGAACCTCTTTATCAGAACTCTGAATACAACATTTGATGATAACTACGACAAAGTAACCATTCGTGCCATTGATGGAATGACAGCCATCTCCATATAGACCCTCCATAGTAGGACTGTTTCGGGATAAATGAATCCCTGAGTGATTTATCATGACTACTTTCGATTCAGGCCTTGAGAACGACCTGGCTGATCGAAACACGTGTCGGCTGTTCAGAATAAACAAGATCTTGATACCTACCAATATATGCTATTTCTTATATCTAATTAGATATTGAAGGTTTCAAATGATTCATTGATTGATGTTTGAACTAAGCGCGGTCTAGTCTGACGACAAATTTAGAATCATTTAATAATTCATCTGTATGTGATAAGGAGATAGATCACCTGAAACAAAATTAATGGCGTCAAAGGGGTGCCTTTTAATGAGCAGATCACACTCCCACCCATTTCAGTTTCCAGAAGAGAAATTAAAGATGAGACAGGCGGGTGCAAGGCGGAGTAAAGACAAGTTTCGGATATTTTTATTCTTACGCGGTCTGGAATTTTAAACCATCAGGAGATTAATTTATTCCCCCACTGCATGTATGAGAAGGCAATAATATTGAAATCTTCTCATCACATTTTGCTCAACATTTAATAGAACAGAAGGATTTTTTTTTTTTTTTTTAAAGAACACAGGGCAGGGAAGCGTGCACACTGAATTTTTGCTCTTGTCTGCATGGTAAAACCTTCCCATCAACACTCTAGGTTATAGTGTTAAAAGGATACTTTATTGACTCTACTTAACCCTCTCTTTATTTCCCCTGCCAGCACCCTCTGTACAACACAGTAATCTGGCTCACGTCACTGCTGTTTTAAGGCAAACTTGATGTGGATGTAAAAAGAGCAAACAACCACAGTTTATAAAGAAGTTACAAAATGTAAGAAGACATACAGTAAAAATGGTCACTTAGATCAGGTTTCAAATCATTAAAATGTTCCATTGCTGTTAGGTATACACATTTAAAAGATGTTCACATAAAGACAGTAAAGTACAGTAGAAGGTTTGAAATGTATTAATTCAAACATATGCCTTTAACATTAGTTCTGTAATTTAGGAAAAAAAAGTAGAACCTTTGAAGTGAAGGCTTTCTTTCTTTTAGTGCCGGCTTTATCATTTTTGCTCTTGCTCTCTCCGTCATCTACTTGGTCGCCTTCTTCACTGCTTGCAACAGCCATGTTTTCTCCATCCCCTTCAGTTTCTGAAGAGCACTGCTGCTGAATTGTCTAAAATGTTGGCAATAATAGATTGCTTTAAAATATCACTTATCAGACCATAATACTATTAATTGTGCAGAAATGGAATGTAATAGTTATCTTATTTATTCACTTGAAGAGCCTGAATTATTTGTAGTAGCATGTGGTTAACTATTTTCCCAATGCTTTAAGTGAAATAAGTTGGAAATGTCTTCAGAAAGCTACAACACAATGCCAATCCCTCGAGCAAAGATTTATTACCATAATCATTCTCTGAAAAGTCACACTATTCAAAGGTTTTGATCAGTCATCATTAGAACAAACGGTTTGTGTTTTTCTTTAACAAATACACGGCACACACACAATTCACCTGATATCCAGTAAATTTGACTCCTGGGTTGTTCTCTATTTCCCACAATCCTTCATTAAATCCTTTTCGCTTGTTTGACTTCCCAAATTTGTCCTTATACTCCTTATAAGGGAACAAGTCCTTTGTCCCCAGAAATGCACTGCATTAGAACAGACATGAAGCATATTAGTCACTTAAAAGTGAGATACTATTCCTGCTCAGGATTATTTTTCTTTAAATGCTGTATTGATTGTAAACATACATAAAGCTCATTTTAGAATAGTTATGAAAACATTACATAACTTTGTTCTCGGTGCTGAACTGTGGCCAGGCCTCAGCAGGCCCTTGCCCCTCATAGGTCCTCTGCAGCAACCACCTAGTCCAATATGCATTGCTTACAGCAGCCCATTTACCCTCCTCCACCTAACTCAAGCATGCTTAACCACATTGTCTTTACATTTACAAAATATGAAATTAGACTAAGCCATTTGAGCCAAGTCACACATGCCAGCGCACACCCAGTAACCATCACTAGATGGAACTGGAACCTCCAGTTCAGAACCCCATGAGCCAGGCCCTGGGGTATGCAAATAAGATCAAATGACAAATAGAACGAAAGCCCAGGAACATAACTGGAAAAAAGGGCTGAAACATATCCGAAAGCTACACAGGCAAAATGTACTCAAAGTTTCCATGAACTGCTTCATATTTGTAATTCTTTTTCTTTTAACAGCTTTCAATATAGGGGTTTCTCTTAGGGGAAAAAAATGAAATATATATATAATTTTGTGACAGACCAGAAGTAGGACTCCGACACATCATATTCATGGATTTTTATTATCTTGTTTTACAATGAAAATTTATTCGAAGTGCTAAATTCCATAATCTAAAACTCAAATGTTCAAGGAAAGGATATTCTTGTCAAGATGAATCCAAATATAAAGTCCCCATCCCAATCCTATACTAGCCTACCACATTTATAGAAAAACAAACACATACATCTAAGGGTTTTTACAACTAAAATATGCTTGATTGCTGCTTCTGTTTCAGGTTTACGCCCCTAAATATAAATGTTCTTTAGGTGCCACTATAAAGGCTAAATGTTCCAAATACAATCTTACAGTCTCTCTTTCTCCTGACACCACTCACCTCCGTTTTCACTTGTTTACTTTTCTGTTCCCCTCCCGAATTTCACAGACTTCTTCACTCCACTCAGGGTATTCCAATCTTTTTTTTGTTTTAAACTTTATTTACACAACATCCATAACAAATCCCAATACAATCAGCGTATATCTAATAACACATGAAAAAAAAAAACACAAGAAAAGAACTACATTTTACACAGTACTATGTACACAGCGAGATATACAATACCCTAAATCCCCAACATCTCAAATACATCTTTCAATTACCCCCCACCCAACAACTATAATGTCAATTTAAAACAACTGCAAAAATCTACCCCATATTTTCTCAAACAAAGCCAATTTACCAAGTCTCCTATACATCACTCTCTCCATATTTGCCAATTCATGCATCTCAGAGAACCACATCTCCACATTCAATGTCAAAGCATTCTTCCAGTTCCTCAATATAATTCTTTTACCAGTCATCGCCCCTCTGAACAACCACTTCTCACTTTGAGTGAGATCATCCAAAGACTCATCACTCCCCAATATGATCACACTAAAATCCAAGACCGGGAGACCAACAATCACTTCATCACACACACGTCCAATCTCACCCCAAAACAGTCTCACCAGCCTACAATCCCATAGCAGATGTTCCATCGTACCAATCTCACATGAACATCTCCAACAATCTGCACTCTCCAACAACCCTCTGTTACACATTCTCTCAGGCATCCAATAAATTTGATTAAGAATTTTAATCTGTCTCGATCTTTCCGTGAGTCCCAGCGAGCACAACTTCACATTCATACACATGTTTTGCCATAAGCCCTCTGATATCCAATCCGATTCTCCTGCCCCATTCCTCTCTTAAAGAATCATTCCCCTGATAACACGACACAAATGCTTTATACAAGCGACTGGCCAGTCCCCCACCCGAACCCACCAAATTTCTTGCAAACAGATCCAATGCAATTTTCCTCTCCAAATCCACAACTCCAATCGCACGTTTAAGCTTCACAAAATCAGAGGGTCTAAAGTTTTCAATACCATATTGTTGCTGCAATTCCCTTGCATTCATCCAACGACCATTTGTAAACAGATCAGCAACCCACCTCACCCCACCCAGAAACCAATCTGCCCAAAAGACCACCTTACCATCTATTTTGATAGCAGGATTTAGCCACACCGAGGCACCGGGCTCCCTCAAAGCATCCACCTTCAAATAACGACACAAGCCCTTCTAGGCGCTCCTCATGTTATCCATCAGCAAATCATGTCCACAACTCTGTCTAGAGACCGAAGTCAACACAGCTCTTGGAGTAAGAGGCCCATGGAAACTGGTTTCAGCCTCTAACCCAGACATCCTGCAAGTCCTCCACAAATGGAACGTAAAATTCTGAAAAGAAAGCCAGGTGGTATGCCCTGTAATTCGGCACCCCAAGACCGCCCCTATGCAATGGCAATTGTAACTTCCACAACTTCAACCTCAGGGGCTTCCTATCCCACAAGAACTCCTGCAGCATCCTGTCCAACTCTCTCCAAAAAGTCTCAGGGAACATCAAAGGGACCATACTCAAAACATAAGTAATTCTCGGGGTAGATATCACTCTTGTTTCTCTTTCATCCCCGTTCCAGGGCGTCTACACTCTTGCCCCCTCTACGGGAGTCTCTTGACTCGCTTTCCCCTTCTCTTGGGAATCTTACTGAGTAAAGCTAACCTAAGAAAGGGAAGAGGATGAGTCGCTTATGTGACTCCTATGCACTGGGTTAGCCTCTTGCCCTCCAGGCTGCTCAGAGTCCCTTCTTCACTAGGGAGTCTTAGGTTGCCTAGCCCCTTCCACAGGCTAGCATGGGCTGCTTTACTTCCTCTGGGCTCATGGATCACAGGGGTGCAGCCCTCTTCTGGGTTCAGCTGGGCTATCTCAGGTTTCCCTCTTCAGCATAGCAGGGTAGCTACTGGGCAAAAGACAGCCTTCCTTCCCCTGCTTCAGGCTAATAGTCCTCTGTTTTCCCCAAAGGAACCAGTCTCCAGCTGAGAGAACTTGCAACTGAACTGGCTCTCCTTCTATTCAGCAGTTTCTCCCCCTAGCCGGCTGATGCTGAACTGTCCAGCTTCACCATTGGTTAAAGTAGTGCCAACCTCATAGCTGAGGCAGTAAATATATGGAGAAGGCAAGAGACGCTGGTCTTGGACAGTTTATGGAGTCCCTGCCGCTCTACCCACAAAAGGTACTCAAACTGCACAAGCCCTCCTCCGAAGAGGCCATTCAAATAGCTACTGCCTCTCAGAGCCACATATTCCCAAGAGCCATATGTGGGGACTAAGAAATCCAATCAAGCAAAATCTGGGGCTTGGGCAAGAGAAGAGGGCTCAGAAGAAGGGGAGGGTATGAGACGGGTCAGGGTCATTACCCCGTCTAGGGGGTGGGATGAGAACAGGGATCCCCCCCCCCCATCGACCTGGGATGGGAGCCCTACCAGGGTTTTCATCAGAACCAGTCCTGACCCAGAGTTGAGGTGAGTGAGTTGAGAGGGCCCTAGTCTCTACCTCCGTGCCTGTGCTATTCTTGTTCAAAGTTGTACCACCGTCGATCACTCAATGCCTGCCAAACCCTATTTTGGCCAGAATTCTTTTCTGTATTCTTACAGGACTACCATTCCCAAAAAGCCATACAGCAATCGAAAGCCACTGCCACGCTCCCGAAAGAAGCCCCCAGCTTTACAAGGGATTTAAGAATAGAAGATCAGATACAATGGCACGTCCAAACAACAAAAGGGGACTGGCCACATCTCAGTGACGGCCGCCCAGCAGTCAAGCCTTCGGACCAGAGCGACTGGTCCATACGCTACATGCGAAAAGTGGGGCTAGATTTGGGTTTTAAAAGCTCTGGGTGTTGAGGCCCCAAACCCTGGTGGTGAAGGGGCAAGTAAGCACAGATTTTCCCAAAGAGTCAAATGAACATGGTAACCAATGGAAGAGGGAGAAAAATAAAGGGAAACGAAGGTGGGGGTACAAAAGCCCATCTAGAACCAGAATGAGTGAAGGATGTTCGGGTGGGGTCAGGTGAACCGAGAGACCAGGTGGGGAAGGACAAAGGAGTGAAGTGTTAAAAGGTTGTGCTGGAGCATGTTGCAGGTGAGGTGTTGGTAGTGACAGAAAGTGATACCTGGTAGGGAGAATGAGGCTGTGAATGAGTGAGTGTTTGGTAAGACTGTGGGAGAGGGGAGAGGTATAGAGGTACAAATTAGTTTTCAAAAATTGATTAGCATAGTTTGCTACTTAACATTTTCTTGATTAGCAAATACACCCATTTGATTAGCAATGTTGTATTCACATGTTTAATGTCACACAAAGTTATTTGCACCCAATACATATAATGAGCAGCAGTACATCATTCTTGTCTACCACTGAAGCAGGGTTTGAAATTGAGATTCGATGACCAGGAGCTGGATTTAGCTCCTGGGTGACAGGCATCACTCAATAGGTAGGAGCTACTGCTGGGGACATGGTCGGACTGTGACAAGAAATAGGCCCGGTCACCCAACACGTGAAAACTTATTGGAAAATAAGAAAGCCAAGTCCGATCTGATCTATACGTGAAATATTCAGGACCCAAACTTGCAGAGTGAGGAACATACAAGATTCATTAATCAATCAAAGCCGAGAGACCTTTTGGGATCCACACAAAGGAGCCTAAACAAACAGAAACTTGGCACATTCCCGTGTCTTAACTGCCAACATTGTTCGAACATCATTGAAAGAGATCATATTCGGCACCCAAACACAGGAAAGAAGATACCACATAAAAATGTTGCTACTTGTGAAACCAAGAATGTCATCTATGCGATTAGGTGCCCATGCGGTAAATACTACGTGGGAAAAACAGCCAGACGGGCAAAAGATCGCTGGATTGAACATAAGTCACAAATCAGAACCTGCAATATCAAATCACCAGTGTTTCGACATTTTAAGGACAGTAACCATAACATTTCACAAAATAGGTTTGCAATACTTGAGGTAGTACACCCTTTATCCAGAGTTGGTAATCTGCCAAAGAGAACTGTTAGGGATGCACAAATTGGATGCTATGGCTCCCTTAGGTTTGAATGAAGATTACTACCTAGGACAATTCCTTTAAAAAACAACACATAGCCAACAAAGGGATACTCAGAGAATCATCAAGTGGATGAGATTGTGAACCCACTGAGGGACAGTTGACTTTATATGTTTAGGTCAAATGTGCTCCTGGTGTATTACTATGCTTGACAGTTGAATAAGAACCCACGGTGGGCTTTAGGCCCCATTATGTTCCACATTTATATGTTTAACTGGTGTTTGTATCTACATACATTCATAACTATTTAACAATGCCATCACTAATTTAGTTATTTTCAATCTTGTTCCAAATCTGGATTGTGAGCTGGCGTTTGAATACACACAGTCATAACTGAGTAATGATGCCCTAACTCAATTAATAAGATGTTACTCTTGAGGATGTGCATCCATCGTATAAACATGAATTTTGGTTTTAATTAGTTCTCCTAATGTATGGCGATAGGTTAGCCCTGCAATCCCTTACAACATGGGTTATGGGTTAATGGCTCCTGCCGATGCACATATATCGGTATTATTGCATTATTTGTATATCATTAGCATCTGAAGAGGTCAGTCCTCTCTCATGTTTTATATTTTCATTGCCTATTCTCTCGCAATGGTTGGTTCCACGCATGCATGCGTTATTTGAAACTTACATAGGAGATGATATCTTGATTCATGTTGCCCTGGATTCTTATTTTTAGTGAACATCCTCTATGTCTCTTTCACCACATAAGCTAGATTAGCACTCTGTGGCTCGGGTATGTGTTGCTTCAACATTTGACAGTGACATCATTTTGTGCATGCACACGATGACGTCACTTTTGTCACAATTACCATTAGACGTCCTAAGTCTTATTCTATAGCAGCTCCTGCTACTATCTAACTGATCCTTATATCAGCTCCTATCTTGAGCTATGCTTGTGATTTTTGAGCCCTAAATACGATTTTGACGCTAGACTATGACGTCATTTCGTGCATGTGCACGGTGACGTCTACACGTCAGCATCATTGTATTTATGTTGTTGCCTGCAATGGTGGCCAGTACAAAGCCGTAGCTTCCCGGTGAACGAGCATTTCTGTATTGGACAGCTACCCTCATCCAACTGAGTCTCTATCTTAAGGTGGGAGCCTTGTCCCACGTTAAACTATCAACGAGGCGTTTATTGGAGGACTTCGATGGTAAACAATTTTCTTCTACATTTTCTCTCCTTTGAATAGTCAGATGTATTTTCTAGGAGGCGTTACATCATAGACCTGCCCCCGTAACAACTTAGAATTTTTATCTGCTCCACGTTTAAAGGCTGCAGTAAGTGCATTTTCTGACACCGTTGTTTTAACTAGTTCACACTATTATGAGTTTTGACTGAGGCCCTCATTACGACCCTGGCGGAATCCGCGGTGCTAAATGCACCGCGGAGCATGGCGGAAAGCCGCCGATAGCGCCATGGGGGTTGGCGGATTTACCACCCCATGCCGACCTTGGCGGAGCGGTAAATCCCCAATCCCCATTTTACCCTTCCCCATTCCCATTCTTGCCCCATAGGGTATAATGGGAGTGGGGAAGGAGTTAATTACGCCGCCGTAAAGTACGGCGGCGTAATTAACAACGAGGTCCCTTAGCGCCATGGTTTTCTCCGCCCGGTAAAACCAGGCGGAGAAAACCTCCATGGCGCTAAGGGAACTCGTAGTACGGCGGACAGGGTCCGCCGCGATTAGCGCTGGCGGAAACCCACTCCGCCAGGGTCCTAATGAGGCCCTGAGAGTTCTATTTTCCTTCTATCTCTGCAAATAGCCTGTACTACCCTGGACTAGGATGAACCATTAAACTTTGATCACGCGTCTGCCTGGACTCCAATGTCTAACCTAGCTACCTGTGCAGTCTAACAATCATCGGCTGCTATTCAGCAAAAGGAAGCACAGCCGCAGCCCCTCTGCTGAGTTTTTACTTCTAAAAAGACACAATTACCGCAGAGCTGGTGCGGTGCAGTCTCAGTTTTAGCAGTCTGTTTTCCTGGTCTATTGTGCTGAGAGGAGGAGCTGCCTGCCTGCTTGCATTAAAAAAACATTTACTGCAAAGCTGGTACAGAAGTGGTGCAGTCTCAGCAGTCTCCAGCTGAATCCGGCCCCCGGCGTCTTGACGATGTCAAGTAGCGGTACTATCACCAGACAGAAACTGCGGCAACTAAGTGTGGATACCTGGCTTGTTGGAACAGAAGGAGGTAAAAGACTCACCGCTCTGCTCCAATTCAAGATCTAAGATTTTGTACACTTTATCCAGCAGTAGCACTAAAAACACTGGCATTTGTATGATGCCTGAAATGACCATTGACCTCGAACATATGGGCATTAATAAAATGCCAAAGACTCCTTTGCAAACATCACTTAAAGCGGATCTTATCAGGGAAAGTAAACACAAGGACACAGAGCCACTTCAACAATTTCAGTGCGAAGATATTGCTCAACCCTCAAATGGCTCTGGATGCTCCTGTGACTCTAATCCACTTAAAACAGCACATTTGAGTTTAACTTCACCCGGTGTCCAGGCGCCAGAGTGTGGATGGAAGGAACCGAGGACGGGAAAGGAATGTACCTTGGGAGGTGAAGGGGCCACCTCGGGTGGCTCTGGTAGCTCTGGTACGTTTCCTTGGCTAACTCAGAGTGACCTTGCGCGAGATTAGCAGCTTTGGAGAGTGGATGATTTTTGACTTGCACTGTGCTGAGGAACGTGAATGCTCTACAAACTAAAGTGAAGTAAAACCAAGTCATCTGCGCACAATGAGACAGGGGATTGCGCAGGGGTGTATGTAGGATTATGTTCAGCCGATACAAAGTATGGATTATCCACTTGAATCCAACTCGTTAGAATGAGTATTTGCGTATGCAAGCCCAAACCCAGCACGGAAAATACAAGGGACCAAAGGCTAGTCCCAACTCCCCACAAGTGCTGGGAATACATGACCGCCAAAATACATTTACTCAATGGCCAGACAAAAGGGGACATCCCCGGACAATCTACATGGTCGAATGGTAAAATAAAAGGGCACTTGGACTATATATTTGTCTCAAAGAACTTTCTGGAAGTAATATCTCAGTTCTGTGTCAAAAAGATGACAAGTGATTATAATCTACTGGAATTGACATGGGCAGAACACGCTACAAAGAAGCTACAAAAACCTAACAACAACATCGAAGTCATGCAAGGGCGTAATATGCTTAGAATGAAAGGTAGGGATATTGAATCCATCACTAACTTGTTGAGTAAAAGTAGGAGATCCAATGAATAATACAGAATATGCATGCTTGCTATTAAGTTTTAAGGAAAGAACAAAGAAGTGCGAAAAGCCCTTGTTTGAACCCATCCATGTATAGAACACCCTAGTGGTGGAAGCAAAAAAAAAAAAAAAAAGTGTTGTCGGACATAAGGGCCATTAGCCAGAAAGGGGAACCAGACATGCTAGTCGTTCTGAAAGCAAGGAGACGAACATATAAAAATTGGCTCATAGCTACTAAATGTTTCAGGGCCCAAAAAGATGCTGAAACCATAATAAGAACAATCACAAAGCAGAACACTAGACATCTGTGGGAACTGTTAAATAACAATGGCAGATTCCAAGCAAGTCTACTTACCTCAAATGTATCTGAAGAAAAGTGGATAGCTTATTATTCTAATTTGTATGCAATGATTACACAAGGATCCCGATGGGTAGTAAACCAAATACAGAATCAATGGCAATTCAATTGGGACATAGAAGACATTGGGATAATGATGGTAGACTAAATCCATCGCGAGCAGCAGGTCCGGATGGTTTAACCAACTGCATCTTGAAAGAAGCCCCCGACCTCTGGGCCAAATTTATAATGATGTTATTCAAAAGAATGATACAACACAGACTAATGCAATTATAGTCCCGATATTCAAGAGAATCCCAAGCACTATAGGCCAATTGCCCTATCCGATGTCCTGAGCAAAATATTCAGCTCGATCTTACTACGTAATCTAAGCACATGGGCAAAGGAAAAGGGGCATCTAGATTCACGTCAGACACGGTTCATCAAGGGAATTGGCACAACCTTAAATCTCTTCAGTCACACATTCTGAAGCTGAGGACGCTACAAAGAAAAACCAAATACTACCTGGTATTCATTGACTTCGAGTAAGCGTTCGATAGTGTGGATAGGAAAAGACTGGCACAAATTAAAAGAATGGCAGTGCCCATCGGACTTATTAGAGGCTATTATGGTTTTATATTCGGACACAACCATTCTGATCAGGCTGTACAACCAAGTCGATGTTACAGCAAGAATACTGACACAGAGGGCTAAAGCAAGGCTGCCCTCTTGCGTCTATTTGGTTTAACCTAGATCTATCGGATCTTCCAGTTTCTCAGAATTGGGTTGGAGGATTTCCACCAAAAATAGCTAATCAACACATTGCGTGGATTCTTTACACGGATGACATCATCATCATTGACCAGACGAGAATTGGTTTGCAAAGAAGGCTGAATGCCTTTGTAGAATACACTACTTTTCAATAATTTGAGGATAAATATTTTAAAAAACTGTGTATTTGAACTAGGAACCAAACAGGGAAAGCCTAGAGGAACCAAAAGCCTGTAGCTGGTACATTGGGGGTCAAAAACTGAATGAAGTTAAATCAATGTTATATCTGGGCCTTCTCTTCAATTGCAATATAAATGAGAAAGAAATGGCTCTATATAATGCGCCTTAAGACTGAAATCTTGCTGCACAAGCCAATGTGATCATCAACAGATATGGAAAATACACACTGATCCCAGTAATTGTATTTTACAAACAGAAGGTAATGTCTGTACTAACATATGGAGCAGAAGCCTTGCTAAATCTGTTGTGGAAAACATGGCCAATTTTGGAAGGACTCTTCAGGAGAAAGGTACTGTGTATTCCTAGAGGAGTACCAATTAGCACAATCAGATATGAATTGGGACTGCAGACTTTGGAATCCCACGCACTATGGAAATCCCTATCCTTGCTAATAAAATTAAGATTAGACGATCACTCTCCACCCTTCGAAATATAAAGAATGGAAAAGAAGTGGAAGACGAAAAGAGCTGCTGGATCTTTGGAAGGATAAGTGCCTATGCTGGCTCAAAGAAATAGGGGCAACAATGGACATGTTGAAAATGAATCTGGACTTGACAAAAAGAAAACTAAAAGACCATGAACGGATCCAAACGCAAGTGAATAAATATGCAAGCAAAATGTGCATCTTGAATACTATTGAAAGCCGAGCCCTAAATGAAATGCCTGGATATTTGAAGCAATTTCCATTAAGGCACTATCGGGATATGTTTATGAGATTTAGACTCAATATATTACCAACGGGTGAAATCTTGTTCCTTTGGCAGAAACATCCGTATGACATCCCATGGTGCAGATTCTCTAAGACAATGCAAGTGTGCGAAACTTCTCAGCATCTTTTGATTGGTTGCCCAACCTTGAGACATTTGAGAAAATCTTATCTGGGAAACTTTGTTGTTAGAACGTCTTTGTTATCTGCAGATGAATGGTGGGAGAGGATTGTAGGTGTAATGGATGTGAGCCTAACCCTTGTAGCTATGAAACGTTGGAGAAAATATTAGAAAATGGGCAATTGAAATGAAGCTGGTAGACCATGGGGGAAAAATAATTTTTAATTGAGGGATCAATTTTGACTTTAAGGGTGATGGAAGGTGATGTATTATATGCATTTAAAAAGGTTTGTACAAACCATATTAAAAGAAAAAAATGTTTTTTACTGGAAGTGTGCACAGCAGATCAAGAGAAGAATGATTAACCATGTGTGGGAAGTAGATAAAGACTAGAAAACAAAGACCAGTGAAAGAGGGGACATTACCCTAATAGTTCAAAGGTGACAAGTGGAGAAATTAGGTCATGATATCCTGTAATAATGGAGAGGAGAGAAGGCGATCAAGTGAGCAAGTTAGTTACAGAGAGAGAGAGAACCCAGGTGAGGGGAGTTACCAAATTGGATCAAACCACATCCAGGCTGAGAAAGCCTGTATTAACAGAGGTCTACAAGTTCAGACAAGAATATATCACACAGAAAGTTGTCACAGACACATCAATAAAGAGAGTACAAGACCCAAGAATACTGTGGCAGAGCTACAAGAATTAATTGAGGATATTTCCAGAAACTTTTATAGAAGATCATGTTCGGAAACAAACAGGAGAATTAGAGACATTGGGCCTCATTACGAGTTTGCCGGTCCGGATACAACGGTACCAGTAAGCTTGCCGGTACCATTTTTTTCCGGACCGGCAAACTCCGAGTTGTGCATGCAGGTGCCTTTCATTCCGCCAGGTCTGACCTGGCGGAATGAAAGGCACCCGCGAGCACAGCATCCGGCTTCCCCATTCCCATTGAGCCCTATGAGCCCTATCCTGACCCGTTAATTGCCCATTTCTCGGCGCCAGAAAAAAAATGCAACTCCGGCGGTAGCCGTGCCTATTGATATAAAGAGACTAACAGAAGATAGAATACCAGGGGGTTTAAGCCATTCTCCTATCCTCGTTTAAGTTGGTTCTATTAGCGGTAGGATGAGGTAGAGCTAGATTTGGGCTGAGGCATAGCTTTCTTTTGGACTTCCTGATGATGGACAAGTTCCTTTAGATAGGCATGGAAAACCCTGTAGCAGTAGGGAAAGATAGGCCTTCTTATAAGTTAATTAAAAGCAAGTTAGAATGTCCATAATGTGTCCCGACTCATTCCAGCACGCAGCAGCTTCCTCTACCCTCTTTTCCCGGTTCACTGCTATTTCAAAAAGGATTTCATGGAGCGAGAGCATGCAGCGGTGATCATCTCCTCCACTCTTAAAAGTGCCAAAGACCTTGGTGTGTGTGCTTGGTGAGAAAAGTTATTTTTCAAATAATTGCGAACCAGAAGTAATCGGGATGATATGTTTTATAAAGATAACTATATTCTGTTTGGCAAAGACCAGTACGTAGTAACTTTACTTTTTCTTTTTTTTTTTATAAAGTCAGTCCTGCAATTCCATTCCTAAAGTTGTTACACAATGCTTAATTACAGTATTGCTAATGTAAAACACTGCATTCTCTCCATGTTTTCCAGTAAAGTTAATAGTAGTTTATCTAAAGCCCGTAGTGTCAACTATATTTCATTTTGTTGTAGAAGATGCATCATATTGACCAGATATCACTTTTGAAAATGTACCCGATTACACAGTCAAATAGGTTTGATGGCAAATCTAGTTTTGTGACCTGCTGGTTGCATACATCTGTACAACTGGTGTTCCACCTGTGAGCTGATCCTAAACCTCTTGACATTCTATCTGATCACCCTGTTGCTTAAGGCATAAAAAGCCAGAAAAAATACATTTCAATTGTTGATGTAATTTCCACAAAGTAAATTACCACGTAGTAATTTACTTTGTGGAAAGAACAGGAGACCGCACAGCGTGCAGGCGAGGCAGAGACTCCTGGGCTGGGCTGAAAGATTGTATCAATTTATGTGCCCTGAACCGGGAGCCTCATCAGTGAAGCACATGTGCATAGGAGCGGGCACTGAATGAGTAACTCAAACCTCAGCTCGGCTGCCCATGTCATCGTGGATGCTGCAGGAAAGGTTCATTTCTGCAGCGCCTTATCGAAATTTATGGCTACAGGCTGTGCTATCAGTGCAGGGGTTCTGTGCCAGCCACAGTGATAACAGTCGGCAGGGAAACTGTCTTCTTAATGTCTTTGAAGCGTAGGACTTGGTGTTGTGTTGCAGTCCTGCGCTTCAAAGATCATTTTGAAAGCCTAACCAGGCTGTTTTATCAGTGCAGGGCTCACACACCCTCTGCACTGATAAAATAGCCTGCAGGCACAAGCAGCACTGGAAAGACATGCATTACTTACTGTAAAAGCATTTCTGATGATTATATCTGCTTAGATTCACATGCTGTGCATATAGTCCGACATCCAGTGGTCACCGCGGAGTATTGCATCTTGTCTTTCGAATCGAAAGGGGATGTCGACATGGGCGTGTCTGCAACACTACCCCTAACGTGACGTGTAGTGTACCCAAAATCCCTCACGCATCGAGGTCCCTCCGATTGTATTTTTTTGGCCGTGAGGGAGCCTATGACTAACGTGAGTACAGAAAAGAGAGAAAGTAGTAAGACGTCTATGTTCCATCCATCCAAGCGGGGAGGAAGGGTGGGCACATGTGAATCTAAGCAGATACAATCATCAGAAATGCTTTTACGGTAAGTAATGCATGTCTTCTGATGCTCGTTAATCTGCTTAGAATGAAATGCTGTGCATAGACTAGTGAGCAGTACCCAGGGTTGAAGGTGGGATGTGAGAAGGAACAGTAGAGAAAAGATGTCTTAGAACTGCTTGTCCAACCTGAGAATCAGACTTAGAATGAGTGTCTAGGCAATAGTGTTTTGTAAAGGTGTGTACAGAACTCCAGATTGCTGCTTTGCAAATGGACTCTAGGGTAACATTTGCAATGAATGCTATGGAATCCCCAGTGCCTCAAGTAGAATGTGCTCTAGGCTTGAAGGGCAGTTCTCTCTTAGCAAGAGAGAAACAGTGTGATGCATTTGACAATCCATTTAGAGATATTAGATTTGGAGACAGCGTCTCCCCCGCTACCAGCTGACACTGAAACAAAAAACTGATTTGTCTTTCTTGGTGCTCTAGTTCTTTCCATGTAAAACATGACTGCCCTGCGTACATCCAGTGTGTGCAGGCTTCTTTCTCCAATGTTTGATGGGTTCTGAAAGAACGTTGGTAGTTCTATGGATTGGTTCACATGGAACTTTGAAATGAATCTAGGCGCAAACCTAGGGTGAGTGCGCAGAACTACCTTATCTTTACGAACTGTAACAAAGGGGTCTAGGACTCAGAGTGCTTGTAGTTCACCGACTCTTATAATGGAAGGAATGGCTATCAAAAAGGCATTTTTTTAAGTGCGATCTTTAAGACTTGATTTATGCATGGGCTCGAAAGGAGACCCCATAAATCTTGTTAACATCCCTTTTAGGTCCCATCCGGAAGCTGGGTTAGAAATGGGAGGGTGAATTCTCTTTACTCCCTCCATGAAAGCCTTGATAACTGGTATCTTCCACCACAACACCTTTTGTTGTGATGTAGTGTAGGCTGAAAGAGCAGCTAAGTGAACTTTAAGCAAGTTAAAGATTGAGCCTGAGTCAAGTAAATGAGTCAGGTACAAAACGATTTGAGTGGGAGAGCAGTCAATGGGACTGATGCTCTTAGAGTTGCACCAGATAACAAAACGTTTCCACTTGCTAGAATAGCAATATCGTGTGTTAGGTTTTCTTGCCTCCCTGAGTATGTCCATACACCTTTAAGGGAGCTGTAGGTGCCCGAACTCTATGACCTCAGGAGCCAGGCCGCTAAATTCAATGTTTGTGGGCATGGGTGAAGGGTTTCCTCTTTGTCTTGCGACATGTTGTACGGGCAAGGCAGTTTCATTGGAGGAGATAGGGAAATCTCCATCAGAGGAGCGAACCAGGGTTGGCGGGCCCACATGGGGGGGCCCCCCCAATATCATTGTGACTGGTTCCTGGTGCATCTTGTGCACTATCTTGTTGAGTAGGAGAGTCTGGGGAAAGCATAAACAAATTTCACTGACCATGTGTTCCGGAGTCCGTTCCCCTTGGAACTGTTTTGGGGGTACCTGGAGGCGTAATCTTGGCATTGGGCGTTCGCCAGAGTTGCGAACAAGTCGATCTCTGGGAAGCCCCATTCTGTAAAAACGTTGGAGACAAGGGCTTTGTGTAATCGCCATTCGTACTCCATGGGTAGTGTGGGTAGTGGGAAATCTCTGCCGAGTACGTCTGCCAGAAGATTGGGTTCAGCAGGAACATGTGTTTGGGAGCCCACTTCCAAATGTTCTGGGATAGTTTGGACATCCCTAGAGAGTGAGTGCCTCACTGTTTGTTCAGATAATACATGGCCGTGGTGCTGTCTGTGAGGATCAGGATCGTCTTTCCTTGCAATTGTGTCTGAAAGGCCTTTAGCGCTTTGAAAACTGCTAACAGCTCCAACAAGTTTATGTGGTTGGATGCTATGTCTGACGGCCAAACTGTGCGCTGTCTGTTGAAGCAGTTGAGCTCCCCACCCTGTGAGAGATGCGTCTGTAGTCAGAGTGGCTTCTACTACAGGGTGGTGAAGGATTTCCCTTTTAGGAGGTTTTACCTCAACCACCACCGCAGCGAGAGAACGAGAGCCGGCGAGACAACCACTAAATGGTCACATTGCCCACTGGCCCGACACTGGCTGTTGAGCCACTCTTGCATTGGACGCATGCGCAAACGCGCGTGAGGAACCAAATAAATGCATGATGGAGGGGACGACGAGGCCGTTCTTTGTTCGAATTAGAGCCCCTAGGAATTGTTTGACCCGACGGGGTCCAAGCTGGATTCCTTCTTGTTGATGGAGAATCCCAGGCTGAATAAAAGGTCTATAATGTCTTGGGGATTTCGCAGACATGTTTCGTAGGAGTCCCCTGTTATGAGCCAGTCGTCGAGGTAAGGATAACCTGGGATAGATTGCCTGCGCAGGTGTGCTGCTGCCACTGCTAGTACCTTCATAAATACCCTAGGTGCGGAGGCTATGCAGAAGGATAGTACCTTGAATTGATAATGTTGGTTTTGTATCATGAATCTGAGGTATTTTCTGTACGCCAGCAACATTGAAATATGAAAGTATGCATCTTTCATGTCTAGTGTTGCCATGTAATCTCCCTGCAAGAGCAGGGGAATTACTTCCTGCAGAGCGACCATGCAGAACTTTTGTGGCTTTACAAATTTATTCTCTCAGCGCAGATATAATACAGGGCGCATGGTGAGATCCTTTTTGGGAACAAGGAAGTACACTGAATAAATACCTTTTTTTAAACATTGAGAGGTACGACCTCTATGGCTCGCTTTTCTTGTAGTGTTTCGACTTCCTGAAGAAGGATACGCAGATGGTCTGGCATCAGTCGTCTTGCGCGTGGATGTCTGAACTTTGGGGACCGGCAGAACTCTATACAGTACCCGAGGGCCACGGTCTTCAGTACCCACTGGTCTGTAGTTATCCCCTCCCATGCCTGAAGGAACGATGTTAGCCGGCCCCCGACCGGGGAGGCATGGGAGGGGGACCTGAATCTTTGGGTCATTTTGAACCTGAGGCCGGGGAGCCTCTGGCCGTAGAGTTCCGGCCCCTTCCTTTCCCACAACGGTGACATCTCTGGGGATACGGGGTGGTGTATCCGTTGGGTTTCTTGTGGAGAGGACCAATTATTTCCCGAGGTGTTCTGGTTTTGAGGGAAGCGTTGGCCACAAAAGAGGCGTCTGGACCAAGTTCCTCGCCTTGTGGAGGGCTTTTGTATGATGTGATCTAGCGTCTTAAGGGTGTCGTGCTCCTTCTTTGCAGTCTCGAGAGCTTTGTCGACTGCCCTCCCAAATAAGTTGGATTCTTCCAATTGTTTATTAATAAGTAACACTTGAGTTTATGGCTTGAACCCAGAGTTTCTTAGCCACGCTCGTCTCTTTAGGAGGGTGCCCTGAGCCAAAGATCGACCCGCTGTCTCAGCGAAATCCACAGTGTTCTTGAGTATACTTTGGTTTACTTCTCTGCCCTCGGTTACCGTGGACAGAAGACAAGTCCGTAGTGGTTCAGGAACCTCCTGCAGGCCTTCCTCTAACATGGCCCATTGAGTGTCGTTAGCGATGCGCGCAGAAAACGCTGCTGCAGCCGTGACCCTCTTTCCTAGGATGTAGAGGTTTTTTTACACTCCTTGTCAGGGCGTGCCTCCCCGGTTGACAGGGGACCCCTGCCCTTTTCCTGGTAGTGGTCACCACCAGTGAGTCTGAGGTGGAGTGACCTCTGATGTAAAGGGGATCAGGGAGGGGGTGGGGGGCGAAATAGCTTTTCTAATAATAATAATAATAATAATAATAATTTGGCATTCATATAGCGCTACAAACCCTCAGGTATCTGAGCGCTGCCTATTATTACCTTGGATTAACTGCTCATGTGCGGGCAGGTGTTAATAGCGAGGGAGCCAGTTGCTTTTTAATTGAGTTTAGTAGAGGAATAGCCTGGCTGGCCGGCGGTTTCTCTTTAAGAATGTCCTCTACAAAGTCAGCCTTAGGAACAGCTTCATTGGTGGCGATCTTGAAATGTTCTGCTGCTTTGCGCAACATGGCGTTGAACATCATTTGATCGTCCACTGGAGAGGGCTGTCTAGTGGGAGTGGTCTGGGGGGAATCTAAACACAGGGCATCAGGATCAGGTGAAGGATTAGGAGACTGCCAAGGCTCAGGGTCACCCATATCAGGGTTTCCCCCCCCGAACCCTGTATGGGGTCATGCATATCCTCAGGGTCAATGAAGGGGTCATCATCCTGAGTGTAAGGGTCTGCAAGGACCTCCTCCTCAGTGAGGTCGTAAGTGTACACATCCTGCTCCTGAGAGGGATCAAAGAGTCTGAATTTTAGCCACAAGGGGAAAAAGGCCCTCTTCCTGTGGTCTTTTGGGGATGGATTGCTCTGAGAGTGATACAAACCTGTCAAGACTCTCCATACAACCCTCACATTAAGACCCAGAGGGCTCTAGAGGTGGAAAGGGCTCTTGTATACGATCCTCTGATGCCAAACGTCGATATTTTTGTTTCAGCGCTGGAGAAATACCTTCTTCGCTGTCTGAAAACTCTTTGCGGGGCATCGACAGAGGTTGCATGTCGCTGTGCTTCTCCTTAGGCTTTGCGGAGGGTTCTGGTATTTCCTTTAGCCTATCTTAGGATCTCGACGAATCCTTGGGATTTCCCGTGGGCGTCAGCGAATCCCTTGACTGACGCTTCTGAGCATCCGCCGAAACAATTCTCGCAATGCTTTCGGTAAGATCCTGCGCAGTAGGGAGACGCCTAGCCTGGGCCTGCGGTTGTATAGTCTTCGGCGGAACCGGGGCTTTGTCGTCGGCGCACGCTATCTTACGATGCATCTCGACAGTTCTTGAAACATTGGGGGTAGCGCCCTTCAATTTAGAGTGCCTGGTCGCATCTGCGGCTGTGGGGAGGGCTGCCGATCCGGACGGTCGGCGGGCACGGCCGAAACTTCCGGTGTGCACGTTGGTGCTGTGGTCCTCTTCGACTTCGAAGACTGGCCGGGGGTGGAGTGTTTAGTGAGTTGAGAGTCTTTGTGGCCGGGGTGTACAGTCCCCATAGCAGTGCCTGAGCCCTGCCTGGCAGGCCGGGGACAGACGGAGCCCTCAGCCAAAAGGTCAACAACCTCCTAGTCAGAGGCCTGCTCTTCACTGATGCTCTCGTTGCAACCGGCAGTTGCGGCAGAGTTGAGAACTCGACTCGGCCTTCGACATCTCGTAGGCTGCCCACCGCTTGACACATCGCTCCTTCAATGTCTTCGGATGGAGGAGCTTGCAAGCCGCACAACCTTTTTCGTTGTGAACGAGTGGCAAGCAACGGTTGCACCGTAGATGCTCATCTCTCCATGGAAAATTTCTGTTGCAAATGGGGCAACACCTAAAGGGAGTCCTCTCCATAGCTGAGGATAGGGAAAGGGACGATGACCAGAGAGTTGAAAGAGGGAGGAAAGGGAAGGGAGTTCTCAGATTTTACAGAAATGTCCACCCCGACCCCACTCTCCCTAGTGTGTAGGCCGGCTGGAAGGCCCGGCCACGTGGTCGGCAACGCCGATTAGATCACCGTCCGTCGAAGGTCCGTGAAAGCTTCGGCAGATATCAGGAACAGCCGTCAATATGAAAGATGGTCAGGGTGATCTTGAATAACAATATAATATATTCAACCAAAAGTCAATGGAACAATTAGCAATGTCTCTGAACGAGCTCTGCATAAGGCGACCAGTATGCTGGGCAGAAAAAAACAATCTGAGGGATTTTGGGTATCTACACGTCACGTTAGTGATCGTGTTACAGACACGCCCATGTTGAAGTCCCCTTTCGATTCTCGAAAGACAAGATGCAATACTACGCAGTGACCACTAGATGTCGGACTATATGCACAGCATGTGATTCTAAGCAGATTAACAAGCATCAGAACAGAAATTATTAACTTTGTGATCCGACAGGCGCGAGGTATAAAAAAGGTGCACACCTTTTAAAACCTACAAAGCTTTACTGAAATATTTTCGGCAGGGCACAATCCTAACAAACATATTCACAAGTGTCCTGATAAGACATTTCAGTGGTCTAGTGGGTCTCGAGTTTGGTCCAGATGACCCGGGTTCGAATCCCAATTGCACAATAGCAGATCAGAAACATTAAAATACTAGAAGGGTGCAATTGGGTTTCTTGTATCTGACATCCGTGGAGACATTTTTTGCCACTTTCGGAAAACTCTGCCCTACTGACCAGTGCTGGGCATAAGGATTTGATGTCTTTGAAGCGCAAGATGGCAGTGATTGCTCCTCTTCTTGGAGTGCTCCTACTCCTCCCACCCCCCTGCTTGAGGAACAGGGGAGGAGACGTGGCACACTCCCAAGCGACATTGTCGCTGCGGCAGAGGAACAATCATGGTCATCAAGCAAGCCCCCAGCCTGCAGGGATAGGACCATCTAAATGTTCCTTCATCGCTGCCATCCCACGTTTCAACGAACCTTTAGGAGGCATAGGTCTACAGTCTCAGTTATCAGAGCAGGCTGTGTACTATCAAGTGTCTTGGAATAATCTTTCTCCTGCTCCACAATAAGCAGGAAACATTATTCCCAGCCATTTGCTAGCAGTCAGCCCTGCACTAATAACGGCCTGCGGACATGAGGCCAAAACGCGGTTGGAACGTGGGATTGCAGCAGGGCTGGCTGAAGCAGAGTCACGGCCAGGGATAGCGTTGGGGTCTTTCACCCTTTTCAGTTGACAGGGCCCAGAGCCTCAAGGCGGCCCCCAGAAACTGCTGCCATGTTGGCAGTCAGCAATCTCATTACAAAAAAATATATTTACTAAATGTGGGACTTTAAATGTGCTCTTTGCTGTGCACAGATTACAAGTTGCACTTGCGGGAGTGCTTCAGGCTGTCACCTCCCTGGGCCTATACTCAAGTGTTTCACCTTGTTGCCTTTTTACTCCGGTTGCTCTACATTAGCCCCTTGCTGACAAAGAAGGATAGATATTCAGAGAACATTTAACTTCCCAGCGGCTGGTCGTCGTGATAATCTGCGGCTATTAAGCTCATTGTCTCCATCATAATGCAACCCATTAATAATAGCTTGGTGCCTCAGGCTGTTTTTCTGTTCTAGGCAAGGGGGGACCCAAACATGTTGAAATGGCCACGGATGTTTGGGAGCCCACTTTGCCTGGAGCTAAGAAACAGTCTGAGAACATCTGTGGGATGTAAACTTTATAACTTAATTCAACTGGAAAAAGGTAGAAAGGCCCTAACACCCCCGCTGGACTGCAGTGATCTGCTGCCATCCCGCTCTTCATAGAACATTCAGAGTGCCTTATGCCTGCAGGCTGTGCTTACACTGTGTGGCTGAGCGCTATAAAGTGTCTGCGAATAATATTTCTTCTGCCCGATAATCAATGTGAGATATATTATTCTCAGCCAAAGCACTTAGCCCCGCACTGATAAGAGCCTGCAGGCATGGGGCCTTTTAAATGTTAAAATGTTTTCCCCAGTTTTCAATGAATCATTTGCTTGGCTGTTCACTTGTACGCCAAACACTAACAATCAAATAAAAATGACACACGCATAGAAACTGTTCAGTCTTTAATTGATGTTGTGTTGCAATGAACTGCTCATCCCATTGAAAATAGCGATATAAAAATGCTAGTTGTTTAGGTCAATTTGCGAATATATTTTTGTATTCCTTAGCAATTTTGGCTAATCAATTTTTCAAAACTAATTTATGCCTTGTTGTTTTATACCAGCTAGCCTGAAAGTCAGATGGCAGCAAACTACAATATTCCACCTAATTTGCCCAGTATTCTGCCTGCTGCGCCAGCCACTCTTTCTTGGGGGAATCCTACCTATCCCCAACTATAAGAGGGGTTTCCCGGTCTCTAAAAAACGAAGGAACGTTTGTGTCAGGATGTCAACAAAACGATGGTCCTCTGTCCTGTGTGCAAACCTTAAACTAATCATTACATTCTAAGCTCTAGATAATGAGCACAAGGGAATGTCTGTAAGCTATTTATTAGTAGCTTTCCTTCAAAGTTCCAAAACATAAAGATCTAAAGTGTAGAAAAGAAAGAAAGTGACACCAGGAAAAGGCCCTCACCTCCCTAGATTCATTCTGGTAATCAACAAGACACTTGGTGGTGACAGTTCACACTTGTTCAATAGGGATATCTCTTCCCTTGAGTATCCTGCAAGCGTTATAATTCTTTTAAATGTTCAGTTTCTCAGACTCTGTATTTCCATCAATTTAAACGGGGCACCATTCTTTCCTGTTCCATTAGGTGCTCTGTTTTTGTATAACCCTGGTGTACTCTCCAGCCAGGGTATTTGCAACTTTCTCATCAGTCCTCCAATAAGGGGTATGATTCCTCCCTTTTATATTTGTTTCTCACAGTTTCACAATTCCACATTCACTTTGCTTCCAACTTCCGGTTAACTCTCCTGCAAGGATCTCAAGTTACACTTTCACTAGGTTAAGTGTGTTCCTCTTGCACTTCTGGTTTACTCTCCTGCCAGGATGTCAAATTAGTAAGTCTCCGTCTTCCTCTCGTGGTTGCGAGTCCCAGACTTACTGTGCAACTGGTTCGCTAACCTGCCAGGGCTTCTCCCTTCTCCAATCACTCTTTCTTTTATCCACATTATATTTGACCAGGTGTCCAGTCATAATTTCGAAAACATAATTTCGAAAGTCAAAAAAGTCGAATCAAAAATGTCGAAAAAAAAAATGTCGAATTGTTTTTTTTTTCGATATTTTTTTTGGGCTCTAGTTTCTGTGAAAAAAATAGGTAAAAATAAAAAAAGGGGGGTTGGGGGGGAACCCCCCCATTTCGAAAAAAAAACGTCATTAAAAAAAAATTCGACATTTTTTTTTTCGACTTTTTTTTTCGACTTTTTGACTTTCGAATATTTTGTATTCGAAATTATGTCTATGAACCATTTGACCAATATTGGCTCACCGATGCTTAATTACCAATGTTTGTCTCAGTTTCCACTCTTCCTTCTGCCCCTTTTCCAATACTGTTCGTATTCACATTAACTTCTCTGGTAAAGCATTGAGTCGCCGACCAGTTTACAATATTATTAACAAATATTCCTATTCCTTCAAATGTTTCATTTTGCCTCTCTTACGCAGTCTGTGACACGGCATAGACTTTCAGATGCTCCAGTAATTCATTTGCTTTCTCTGGGCCGCCCAGGCGGCCTCAGTGTCCCTCACGTCTCTTCTCCATCTGCTGTGGTTTAGTTGGCTGGATAGAATTTTACTTTTTTTCTGTTGTACTGAGTTCCCACTGCATCAGACACTCAAGCGGTGAGCTTCCTTGGTCTGGTTTTTCTGTGCATCATTCGTGTCAGCCGCTGTGCTGCTTCGAACGGTTTGTTCGCCTTCAGTGTTCTGACCGGCGTCAGAACAAGTTACTTTCAAACTCTGTCTCTGCTTCTCTCTCTCATAGGTCTGTCAGCTGTGACAGTTTTAAACTTCCCGGCACGGTTTAGCAATTTCCATCAACTAGACTGCAGCATTGGCTTACTGCTTCTGGTCATTTTCATTGCTCCATTCCTCTTCTTCGTCTCAGTACTAAAAAGGGTGGGGGGTGGATAAGCTGCTTGACTGGGATTATTTGGGTATTCTTCACCTACATCAAAATAAGCCATATGGGCACATGGAGGTCATTAGAAATTATGGTTGCAAGATTATTTCGGTCTAGTATTTTCTTGTCCCTCTGGAGTTTGTCTTCCCCTACGTGATCCTCGCACTTATAGGCCCCCCAGGGTTAAAGTCAGGTAGCTTCTGCCTTTCGCCAGCCATGTAGGAGAAGCTTCCCTCCAGGGAATCCGTGACAATGTTGCTAAATTCATCACAATACACAAAGCTAACTACAGATCTACTGCAATACCATACACCAGCCTGCAGAGCTCTTTTCTCTACGATTATGATTGCATCATATATTAGGATCAGCGGGAGATAGCAAGCCAATCCAAAGGCCAGTATCTGCAAGTAGCCATCCACATTTCATGCTGGACTGCTTCGCCTCTGCAGTCTTCACCCTGTCTCTGGAGGCGGTGCCCCAGGCTGAGTCTCCAGTGGAGTGCCACACCTCAAAACTCACCTGCACACTTCCTGGCTCATCTGCAGGTCCTGGGAATTATTTCCAACCGTGTACATATATGTAATTTCTTTTTAAGGGAAGCATGTATTGTATAAAGCCTGGTTCCCTTGAAAACAAACCAAAAAAGTATTGGTACCCCAGATAGTTGCTCTGAGTGCCAATAATAATAAATACCACTTTCATATATTGTTTTTTTCTTTATTTATTGGGTATGTATAATGCGCCTATAAGGAAAAATGTGTTTCATGGCGCACCAAGACAAAAAAAAATAAATTAAAAAAAAAAAAGCTGTGGGGGTGTACAGGTATAAGAAAAACAAAAAAGCTGTTAGTATGCCTTGTGTCATTCGGATCGTGCAAGTGCAGTAACAAGAAGTGCAAGGGAGAGGGCTGGGGTGGGGAGTGCCAGTCAGGGTGGAAAAGGGCCCATGGGCTAGGCGAGTGCTATGGGGGGCGCGGGGGAGGTGGACAAGTGCCAGGGGAATACAGAGTGCAAGGGAAAGAAGGTCCACGTGCTAAGTGCGAGGGACGGTGCTGGAAGGGCTCAAGGGGTGCAGGCCCAGTCAGGCTAGTGCAGGGGAGGAACCCGGAAGGGCAAGTGCAGGGGGGTAGGGGGTGTAAGGGGAGACCAAGTGCAGGGGTAGACTGGTCAGGGAGGGCTGGGTAACCTATACAAATCAGAGGGGGCCAGGCAGCAAGTCAAAAAGAGGCACAGGGGGATATTAGCTGGGGAGGGGGATAGGGAAGGAGGAAGAGAAAAGGAGTGTTTTGAGAGGCTTCCGGAAAGAGTTCAGGCTAAAGTCTGAGAGGAGCAGGGTGGCCGTTCCAGAGGGAGACAGCTGCGGAGGAGAGGGATCTACCCCCCCCCCCCACTTTCTGCTTGGACCGAAGAGCTCTAACAGGGAGATATTTAGGGAGAGAGTGTTGGAGCCTTGTGGATGATGCAGAGGGTCTTTAACTTGATCCTTGCAGCAAACAGGAATCAGTGGAGAGATGTTGGGGCTGGAGAGATGCAGTCTGTGGGCTTGAGGCAAAGGATAAGTCTTGCAGTCCTATTCTGAATTAGTTAAAGGGGCGAAGGGAGGAATTGGGCAGATTGAGGAAGAAGCTATTGCAGTAGTCCAGCTGGAGAGGACCAGAGCTCTGGAAAGATTGAGTTTCTGGGGAAGAAGAAGAAAGGGAGAATGCCTCTGAGGAGGTGCAGCTGAAAGTGGGCCTTCTTGGCAAGATCTGTGATGTGAGGAGAGAAGGCAAGAGGAGTCGAAGACAACACCAAGATTTTTTGGCTCAGAGCAGGGTGAGGGGAGGGGGCCCATGGAGGGCGGCTAGAGCGATTGGGAAGGAGGGAGCTGGGGTCCCAATAAGAAGGATCTCAGCCTTACTGGCATTAAGGCAGAGATTGTTAGCAGTGCACCATGCCTGAATAGCAGACAGACAGTCAGGAATGAGAGAGGGAGAAGAGGAGGCAGTGGAGGGAAGCTTGAAGGAGAGCTGTGTGTCATCTGCATAACACTGTAAGTTAGGAAAGAAGGCAGAGATCAAACAGGTTAGAGGGGCAAGGCAGGGTGGGAATACTGTGCTTGGGCCTACCTAGCTTGGGCTTGAGGGCCGTTAGCGTCCTGCCCTTCCCCCAAAAGTGGTATGCAACGCTATACTGAACACCCTTGATATCTGACAAGCAAGGGCCGTCTTATCCACCTGAAGTTGACAATTACCCTACCTGCCACAACACCATGCTACATACTTAGTCTCAGGCTATGACTTTCCTTTAACATTGTGAACTTTGTGATTTATGAAACAACTGAACCTGTCCTTGGAGAGCAGGGGATGGGTCATGCCGACAATATATGGCACACTGCCCTGTGCAACACCAACTGCACAGCTGCACAGAGCCTTGCACTGAAAGTTGTTTTCAGAGCCTTTTTTATTTGTGTCCATCCATGCAGCTAACCTTTGCATTTCACAGACACTCATCTCACAAATGTCTTACTTCAGCTGTATTCAAAATTCTGTATTGTTGCTCCTTCAGGTCATTGATATAAATAACTTCTGGTGGCATAAAAAAATATGAGCTAGTGAAATAAGTGTGTTTGCTAATCAAGAACATTTTAATTAGCAAACTCTGCTAATCAAGTTTTGAAACTAATATATGTCTTGCCTCTGATAGGGATTTGGGGCTACTGGGATGATAATTTGGCTCATTGCAGGGTAACAACAAATATCTGTCAGTGTTTTTGTCCGATTGCACAGCACCATGGGGCTCATTCTGAGCCTGCCAGTCTGGAAACAACGGTGCTGGTAAGCTTACCGGCACCATGGTTTCTAGACCGGCATACTACAGGTCTGCCTGCCTTAGCAGCCGTGCCTGACAGGTCGGACTCTGCCGGGCATAGCGGCCACGGTAGGGAGACCGTCACGGAAGCACTGGCACTGTTGGCAACGGTGCCGGTGCTTCCGCGGTCCCCATGGGGACTTACAATTTACTGGCACCATGAAGTCAGACTTGATAACTATTTACGGATCCAGTGGCAACCCACTGGTATCACCAGCACAGTTACCGCCGGACCCGTAATGAGCCCCCATGTGTAGAACTGAACTGTACAAGCATAATGGCAGCAACAAATACATTTAAAAGCATAACTTGAACAACAACCGCCCCCAATGTAGATATTTCCACTGGCAGCAAATAGTGGGAAAATCCATCACCCTACCAAATAGCAGCAACAAATAATGTCACTAGCCACTGTGAAAGGGGCCCTTAGGGGTCCCTCGCGATATGGAAACAAGGCAATAACCATACACAAAAGGATGCACCAGACACAAGGTTCAAATTCCCAATGCTAGGGTTTATTGCAAGCAAAATAGTCCCAATTGGTCAACTGTGGTCGCACGCCCCGCGACGTGTATTCTCTAGACCTTGGACGCAAGAGAGCGAATTACGTACATCAGTTACATATATACAAAATGCATATCATACAATCAGCTATGTCATGTTTAACACCCCCCCCTTTTATTGAGTTTCTTTGAACTCGGGATGATGATGGACATTTCCGACGAGTATGACAATTATGACACTTTCGATGTCTATTCTAGCAACAATGTGCAATTTAGAAAGTGCGGAGGCATCTTCTAGTTGTTGAACAGAACACGGTGCTTCTGTTCTTGGAAGCAAGCTGCACACGGGGGGGGAACAGTCCATTCCAAGCTTTGCTATCTATGAGGTGCTATTCGTGTCCTGGGAGCCGACACGCTCTAAAGAGTTTTGTGAAGGGGGGCCGTAAGAAGAGCATAATTCAAGCCTTTACCTGCTTTATTCTAACATATTTTACCACAGTACGAGACTGGCTGGCAGCTGTGAAATGATTAAATGCCCTGCAGCTCTCCCTCAAGGCTACAGAGAGGGAGCGTGGGCATTCCTTTCTGGGTGGCTCATGAGGAGTTTCAACGAACTCCTCAGTCCCGCGGCCTTGCACTTTCATATTCAGACAACAATGTTAACAGTTGAGCAGAGTAAGCAGAATTCGCAAGAATTGCAAGCTGCAAAGCAGTTTAGACAGAAAGCAATGAGCAATGGTTAACAAGCAAAATGGCGATTCTTGCTACGTTTAAAATGGCCGCTTGTTGGTCAAGCATAGCAGTCTGTATTTCTATAATTCTGTGCATAAGACGGTTGGCCTTCGGCCATCAAGATACGTCTATCATCCAAATGAAGGGTATTCATTTTTCCAGATTGACAAACCCTCCTTTTGGCCGTATGCCAAACGTCTTATTCATTGTATCCTCCTCTGATGAGGATAAGTCTGGGGTATCTATGTCTGAACCTTTCATGCTATCACAAGCATCATCTTCATCATTAATGTCTATAGCCATGAATTGTTTTATTGTTTTTGTTTCATCAGTGTCTCTGTTATTTCGGCCATGCGTTTGTTTTCCTCTCGACACCATGTGCATACATCCCTTAGTACATCCCTCAGTTATCTCAGTGCAAACTATTGGTAGGCATTGTATGCAACAGCAACATGTTATGAATATACCAAGTACCACCACTAGTATCGAAATTAGCTTCCACCCCCAGGACCGCAATAGCCCCCAAAACCAGGATCCTAGCCCCCAACCCCCTTCCTCAGTAGAGAGTGTGGAACTTAGGACATGTAATTTCCGGATTGCTTTAAATATCGTAGGGGAGTAATCATCTATAAACACACAGCATGCAGTTTTTACGAGTTTGCAAACTCCCCCACGATCAACTAATATTATATCAAGAGCCATTCTGTTTTGTAGTGCCATTAGCCTAATTCCTTTTCCTTCCAACGTTATGTTGTATAAGATATCCGTTGTTGTATCTATTGTATTTTTTAGTATTCTGGACAGTTTCCTTACGTTATAGGAATTTTCTATTTGGGCCAAGAATGGTATAAACGATTTGGCTACATCCATTGCTATCATTCCATCTTCACTACTCCTTCGGGTTCTACCTTTTAATTGCCTCACTACTTCTGCAGTTTCTAAGAGGAATACTCCTGGGAATAGTAGACCCAAGTAACACATACCTCCCCAGTTCCTAGGTAACCATGGATATGCTTTTTCCCCACATATAAAGTAAACAGGGTCCCCTACGTACACGGGTTCTATTTTGTGCTTTAAAACCACTGTGTTTAGGCAGCTGCTAAACGTTCCTACTTTATAGGAACCTTTTTTCTTTAAACATAGGGGAGCAGTTTTGGGGCTATAATCCACTGTATAGGCAGGGGGCACAGCATCTTTACTCCATTCATCCCTTATTCGAAATGTCATTACTGACGTTTCGTCTGCTGGCGGGGTCGGTCTATTCTGCCTATGTAATCTATCTAGTCTTGTTGTCTTTCGTGTATTTTTCCTCATGGGATCTGGTGATAACACGCAAACTTTGTGGAATATGGAACAACCCACAGGTCTCATGATCACTTCCTCAAATTCATTCTTATTGGTCTCGTTTAGCTGACCCGTATTACTCTTGTTCCATTTCCCAAAGAAGATTGCACTCAACGATACTTCACATGAATAAACCAATGATAATGGTTGTACATACCAGCCTATCCCTTTCCCACCGTGCTGTGGTAAATGGGCACAAACCCAGCGATCTTTTTTCTTTAAAACCGCATGGGTCATGTTCATGATGAGCAACAATGTATTGTTGTCATATCCGTCTCTATGTCTTTCTTCCATTGGGGACAAAGTACCAGTGATTACATGAACCGGGCTCTCAGTAGCTGCTTTTAGCAAAAGTGTTTCTAATGGGTGCGCGGACTCCAGGAACCATAGTGTAATAGCTATTATTGTTGGTACTACCATACTTAGAGAACACAGGATCAATGTCCAAATCAGTACCTTATTCCTTTTACCATGCTTTTTCCCTAAATTTACTGTCTCTAAAACTATCATCTTTTCAGCAGGGGTGCAGGAGGAGGCTGAAACCGGTCTTGATTTGTTCATCGTCCTTCTTGCTGGCAAAGTTCGTCGCAAATGTCTCTCGTTCTTGATGCCAAAAGTTCAATGAAAATGTCACAGTTCAATTCTGCCAACCCTTTCACAGCCTAGATCACTTATCCCCTATGAGCAAGATTAGTTGTTCTTTCTCCCCCTGCTCAGACGATTTCTGAACAGTTCTTTATTGACAGAGTACTATGTGCATCCAGCTTGTCCCGCTCTGGCTTAAGACACATGTACTCTATCAGCCTTAGTACTTATGTGCGTCCAGCTTGTCCTGCTCTGGCTCCTGACACATGTACTTTATTATAAGCGCACCAAGGAGCCGTGAGTCTTGAATTGTCCGACTTGCACAACTCTCACACTTCTCTCCTCTACGCCCCCGGTTCCTACTCCGTCCGCAAGTGGAACCAAAGGCAAAAGAAAAGCACCAAAGATCTGTGGATCACTTTGCCTGTCGAGGCCGCAGATCATATCGTTTCACTCCTGGTATTGTGTGATCTGTAAACAGTGCCGATGCACTTCCAGTATCAGGCTCAGTGTCAGCCTGCGGCGCAATGATGGGTAGCGATGAGCGCTGTGGCAATGATGTAGTTTCTTTCTTTGGCTTTGGTGCGTTTGCAGAAGCCGGTGGGCGCCATAGGGGTACACGCGTTGTTTCTGCTCGTGTTTGTAATGCAGAGTTTGTGTCGCTCGGCATTGATGTTGTTTCTGCTGAGCAACGTTGGGGCACTTTTCGCCCTTTCCCTTTCCTGGCAGCCTCCTCAGGCTCCGTTTCGAGTTTCACTTCTCGCTTAGGCTTTGTTTCATCTTTCACTTCTCGCTCAGGCTGATGCTGTGGCAGTGGACTGGCAACAGTTTCTTTCTTTTTCAGGACCGTTGTCTCTTTCTGGTCGTCTGGATCAGGCAAAGTTTTCAGTGAAACTGGGAACCTTTTGGCATAGGTAGCATGAATCCAGGCCTTGCTGCCGTCCACCCTTATGGCCGTCTGCGTCACCAGCAACACTTGATAGGGGCCGCGCCACCTGGGTGCTAATGCTGTCTTCCACTCAAAGTTCTTAATCAGGACCCAGCTTCCAGGCTCCAGCGCGTGTCCCGGTCTGGTGTATCACACTGGTAACGCCTCCTGCACCTGCTGATGAATCAAACGCAACTTCTGCATTAAAAGGCCAGAGTATGTGCTTAACACAGGATGCTTGACCTCGCATAATCTTTTGGGCTGCGTGCGCACATACATTTGCCGGTCTCCCCATGATAATTACATAGGGAGAGAGCCCAGTTTTAGCCTGCACAGACGTGCGCATGCACAATAGTGCTAGGGGTAATGCATCCACCCAACTCAACTTGCTCCCAGCACAGATCTTAGCTATCTTTGACTTTAAGATACCATTATGTCTCTCAACAAGTCCGGCGGAACTCGGATGCCTGGAACTGTGGAATTGTTTCTCTATCTGTAGACCTGCACAGATCTGTAGTACTACTGCGCCCACAAAATGTGGGCCGTTATCTGACCACAGGACACGGGGCAGCCCGAACCGGGAGAAATACTCCTTCAACATTACTTTTGCCGTTGACATGGCAGTACAGTCTTTTAAAGGATATGCCTCCACCCACTTGCTAAATGCACAAATCACCACTAACACATATTTGTAGTTCTGGCACCTTTCCATTTCTATGAAATCAAAATGGATCACCTCGAATGGCATAGAGGGTGGGCCAAAACTACCTACTGGAGTCACGGTTCCCTTCCCTACATTGTGTTGCAGGCACGTAATACAATTCTGCACTAGCCTTTCTGCATTCTTTTTTATGTGCTCATTTTTCCATACAGTGGATAAATGCTGTACCATTTTCTTCGCGCAAATATGGGTAGGGCTATGTGCCATTGTAACCATTGCGGTTACGTAACAATTTGGCAACATCCAGTTCTTGGTCTCTTTGTCCACCCAACATCCTTCCAAATCTAACTCAGCAGAGCCCTCAGCCCACCCCTGAATCTCTTCGGTCGTGGCCTCAGCCTGCATTTCTTTGACTGTGGCAACTCCATTCTCTATCATACAAGGTACTTCCTCTGTTTGTACTGTCATCATTCTAGTACTCAAATCAGTGGCTGTTTGTTTCGCAATCCTGCCTGCAAATGCGTTTCCCTCTCCCACTTTGCATGTTACATTTTTATGCGCCTCGCATTTTACTATAGCTAAGCGCTTTGGAAACGTGAATGCAGACAACAATCGTACAATCAAAGGGCCATGCTGAATCCTGGCCCCATGTGATGTCAAGAAGCCCCTCTCGGCCCAGAGTCGGCCAAAGTTATGAACCACGCCAAAGGCGTACTGGCTGTCAGTATAAATATTCACGTTCAAATTCTCAGAGAGTTCACAGGCTCGGGTAGGGGCTATTATTTCTGCGGCTTGTGCCAAATTGTAGGGGGATTCTTCTGCTTTCTACAACACTCTCTAGGGTAGTAATTGCATATGCGGCTGTTGATGTGCCATCAGGTAATTTAAAACAAGAGCCGTCACAAAAACAACTCCCCATCTGGCTTTTTCTGTGGGATGTCGCTCAAGTCAACTCTTCCCTTTGTTTCTTCTTCAGTGACCATTAAACAATCATGGGGTGGTGATTCGTTGTCACCAATTTCTGCTATGGGCAGTGGCATTAATTCTGCAGGATTCAATGCGCTACACCTCATAATTTGGATGTGGGATGCAAACAAGATGAGCTCATATCTTGTTAGTCTAGCAGAGGTGAGGTGTTGCGTCTGTGTTCTGTTTAATAGAACATCTATGGCATGTGGCACCATTAGCATTAAGGTATGCCCCAATACCATTCCTTCCGTTTGTTTCACTGACGCAGCAGCCGCTGCAACAGATCGCGAACATCGTGGTAGTGCGCGCGCTACAGGGTCCAGCACGGAAGAATAATAGCCGCACGGCCTATTTCTTCCACCTTGTTCCTGTGTCAAAACCGCCAATGCACATCCTTCACTCTCGCTCACAAATAGTCTAAAGATCTTTTTATAGTTAGGAGTGCCTAAAACTGGCGCAGCACACAATGCAGCTTTCAATTGCTCAAACGCTTTCTGACATTCCTCATCCCACTGTAAAGGCATCACTGCATCCTTTTTAGTTAATTTTATCATCGGCTTCACAATCAACGCAAAATTACTGATCGACTGCCAACTACAAGAGGCCATGCCTATTACAGCTCTTACTCCTTTTTGAGTTTTTGGAATAGGCATACTAGAAATACTTTCTATGCGTTCTGGTGTTAATCTTCTCCCTTCTTTCGAAAGTAGGTAACCCAAATAAGACACCTCCTTTTGATTATACTGGAACTTCTTCAAACTTGCCTTGTGACCATGGGTCGCTAGGTGTGTCAATAGTAATATAGTACTTTCTTTGCAGATCTCTTTTGTGTCAGCAGCTAGTAACAAGTCATCTATGTACTGCAAGAGTACGCAACCTTCAGGTAATTCTAGCATGTCTAGCTGCTCTTTTAGCGCTCTGCTGTAAATACTCGGGCTTTCTGTGTATTCTTGTGGAATGCGTGTGAATGTGAATGATCGACCTCCTAGAGTGAACGCAAACAGATATCTACTGCTTTTATCCACTGGAATGCTAAAGAACGCGTTCTTCAAATCAACTACACTAAAGTATTCTGCAGTGGCCAGTATCATTGTCAGTATTGTTGTGACATCTGGGACCAAAGGGAATTGTGGGTCTACCACTTTGTTCAATGCGCGCAGATCAATTATGAAACGATATGGTACTTCATTGCCTCCTTTCTTGTAAACTGGAAGAATCGGGCTGTTGCATGTGCTACCTGCAATTTCTTCAACCACCCCCAATCTCACCAGGTCAGTAACAATACTCTTTAATCCCTTCTCACCTTCAACAGAAATTTTATACTGGGGAATTCGTGGTAATGTAACACCTTCTTTCAAAGTTATTTTTGCCGGCTCTATTTTCAAGCATCCTACATCGTTATCATACATTGCCCACAGACAGGTTGGTACTCTACTTAGCTCTTCTGGTAACGCTTTTGACATAAATTCCGTCACCGGTGCATCGTGAGGCCAAATCGTGAGGAACACCCCATCTGCCGTACAATGTATAACTGCCCCCAATTTTCTCAACAAGTTTAATCCTAGCAAGTTCTCCCCACAATTTTCTGTCAGAAGAAATGGACACTGTTCTGTAAATGGTCCTATTGTAATTGGGACAGCTTCGGACACGGGGTTAATTACTGGTGTACCTGCAAACCCTACAGAAACACTCTTTTGCCCCGACAGTGGGATCTCCGGAACCAAGTGGTGGTCTATCGAACACTTTTGTGCCCCTGTATCTACAAGGAAACGGTGCTCCTTATTCCCGACTGTCATTTCTACGTAGGGTCCCCTCTGATTCACGGGAATAGACACTGGTTCCGACCCCTGCCGTGCGCTGTCCTATTGCGAAAATAACACATTGTCCGATGTGTAGTCACCGCTGCTACTATAATACGTGTTTGGCTGTGTATCAAAAATATTCCCATTTCCCCCTCAGTGTCCTCCACTCTGATCATTTCTCTGTTGGCCCTGCCCGCCCTGATTTTGGTTCGGAATACTTTGGTTCAATGCCTGGTTCTGTTGAGCTTGGTTTTGACCATAGGATTGGTTTTGATTACCTCCATTGGTATATCCCTGCTGCTGCTGCATGCTATTTCTGCTTTGGCCATTTGACCCCTGATGTCCTCTATGAGGCCTTCTCTGGCCAAACCCACCTCTATTCTGTAGGTGCGGGCATTGCGCTCGCCAGTGTCCTTCCTCTTTACAGTACGCACATTGATTTAATCCCAATGACACCCCGTGCATATTATTCAAATTTCCCCTGCCTTGTGCATTTCCTCTACCTCCATTGTATCCAATTACCTGCTGCAGTAACACTCCTACTATCGTTCGCATCACTTCTTTTCTCATCTCCAATGGGTACCCATTACACATCTCACTTACTTCCTTTACTGACGTTTTCTTATTTGACATCCATCTCATCGTTTCCCCCACCCATGCCTGCAATCTTTGTTTATCACCTATTTGTCCCGGTGCCGGCGAATGCTTTGCACCACCTGGAAAAACTGTCGGCCAGCGATTTTGGAATATACAACTTCGACGCCTCCTTCCTACCTTTCTTAATACACTCCTGACTATATTCAGGTGTAGCAAACATTATAGCATATCCATCTTCCATTTCATTTTTCAGTTCAATGAGTTTGTACACATGTTTTCTTACATCCTCATCTCTTCGCTTACTGCGTGCTAACTTATTCAAATCTAACAATCGTTGTGGTGGTAAATTCCCAAGTATCTTTTTCCATTCTCCCACCAAAAATTCCCCCATGGATTCCAACACTACCTGTCTCTCGTTGCTTCTTCGGTACCCATATAATGAGGCCAATGCTGCCGTCCCATCATTTCCTTCTATGTACATTTCTGCCTCTTGCTGTAATTCAATCTTTCTTTCTTTGCTGATCGCGCTGCGAGTTACCCGTCCAAATCCTGTTCCTTCAGCCCCGCCTCTCGCCTCCCCGGTCTCAATTTCAACTTCGGGAGGGGCGGATGGTGCTGAATCTGTCTCTGGAGCGGGAGGTGCGGATGGGACAAGTGACACAGGTGCTATCTGTGAAGGGCCTTCCTGGGTGCTGGGAAATTGCGCGTCTACGGTCTGCGCTTGTGGGATGGCTCGAGCTGTGGGTGGGGCGTGAGTTAATGCTTGTGTGAGGGGAAGTGCTTGGGCTGCGGGAGGGGGTATGAGAGCTACTGGTTGGGCCTGCACAGTCACTACTGGCGTGTTTGGTTTCGATCCTGGTTTTGGGCCTCGACCCGTATGGGTTAACAAATGCTCCATTAATTCGTCTGCTATGTGTAGTTCCCGCTGCTGGTATATTCCTTCTATGTTCATTTGCTCACGTCTCCCTTCCCGTCTTAGACTTGCCGTCCACTCCTCCTCCTCCTTTTCTTCTGCTACCTCAAGCTTCAATTTGTGCCTACGCGCATTCTTCTCTCTACTCCTAAATCGGAGCATTGCTTCCCTCCTCCAATCTGATAGTCTCAAAAGCTGCGGGTCGCACTTTTCCCTTATTAACACCCTTTCTAGGTTATCTATCCTCGCAATCTCAAAGCTACCATTAATCGGCCACTGATGGTCCTGTTGCTTTCCAGTTTGCCTATGCCAAATTTCACAAAACATTAACGCACCCACACCATATTTTGCATACATGTCATAAGCCGGCGTTCCCCCAGGCGGTGCACTTTGGCCATTTTCCAAGGACTGTCTACCGCAGCGGAAAAGCCCTGCTAAAGTGGACAGTACTCCAGGCATGTTTTTAACCTTCCCCTTGGTTAATCAACCTTACTCTGGATGTTTGAATTTGCAAAATCAACCCTCTACCAATAATCAGGGTATTGTTTGAATCGGGAAATGACTCACCTGATAAAACAAGTCGCCCGTTTCCGGATGCAACCTCTCCCAATGTCGTGTCTGCGCTTCTCTGGCTTCTGCCTCGTTTCGGGACCCTCACCTCCTTTGCCCCCTGGCCCGGTACGTCGATCAGGGATCAGATGTGTGCAGATCTGCGGAAGGAATCTCTCCTCACTTCTACAGGGCGCCCCGTACACCTCCTGATCCCGGCTCCATCGTCCCGTCCTCGCCGTTCTCAGCCTTTACTCCGTTACAACGTATACGATGGGGCAAGTGGAGGAGGGTCCCTATTCGGGTGCCATTTTGAAAGGGGCGCTTAGGGGTCCCTCGCGATATGGGAACAAGGCAATAACCATATACGAAAGGATGCGCCAGACACGAGGTTCAAATTCCCAATGCTAGGGTTTATTGCAAGCAAAATAGTCCCAATTGGCCAACTGCGGTCTCACGCCCCGCGACGTGTATTCTCTAGACCTCGAGGGACGCAAGAGAGCGAATTACGTACATCAGTTACATATATACAAAATGCATATCATACAATCAGCTATGTCATGTTTAACACCCCCCCTTTTATTGAGTTTCTTTGAACTCGGGATGATGATGGACATTTCCGACGAGTATGACAATTAGGACACTTTCGATGTCTATTCTAGTAACAATGTGCAATTTAGAAAGTGCAGAGGCATCTTCTAGTTGTTGAACAGAACACAGTGCTTCTGTTCTTGAAAGCAAGCTGCACACGGGGGAAGAGTCACATTCCAAGCTTTGCTATCTATGAGGTGCTATTCGTGTCCTGGGAGCCGACACGCTCTAAAGGGTTTTGTGAAGGGGGGCCGTAAGAAGAGCATAATTCAAGCCTTTAGCTGCTTTATTCTAACATATTTTACCACAGTACGAGACTGGCTGGCAGCTGTGAAATGATTAAATGCCCTGCCGCTCTCCCTCAAGGCTACAGAGAGGGAGCGTGGGCATTCCTTTCTAGGCGGCTCATTAAGAGTTTCAACAAACTCCTCAGTCCCGCGGCCTTGCCCTTTCATATTCAGACAACAATGTTTGTTGAGCAGAGTAAGCAGAATTCGCAAGAATTGCAAGCTGCAAAGCAGTTTAGACAGAAAGCAATGAGCAATGGTTAACAGGCAAAATGGCGATTCTTGCTACGTTTAAAATGGCCGCTTGTTGGTCAAGCATAGCAGTCTGTATTTCTATAATTCTGTGCATAAGACGGTTGGCCTTTGGCCATCAAGATACGTCTATCATCCAAATGAAGGGTATTCATTTTTCCAGATTGACAACTGGGCCTAGACCATCAGGGTTACAACAGAAATACCTACCATTAAACCAGTAATTGAGGGCAGCCAGCCAGATACTCCCAATACAGACTTTCCACAAGATGAACTGCAATCTTTGTTCTGCGGTGGGCCTGCGTGGGGAAAGGGGGCAGGGCTATATAAAGATTTTCTTGTATGAAAAAAAAACGACCAAGTGGGGAAGACTAGGCCAGATTGGCCAGGGACAGCAGACCAACCAGAGGCTAAACAAGACGGCTAAAATGGACCCTAGGAAAAAAAATAAGTTGTAGGTTGTTCAGGTGAAGTCAGAGGAGAAGGCAGGTCAAGAGACCAGAGGATTGTGGAGGCAATATTTGAAGCAGCTGAGGTATTGGTTAGTGAGTGGAAGCCATACTGCATTGTGAGGGTGTATTAAAGGGTTGGGGGTGCTTAGCAGAGAGAGTGTAGGGAGTGAGTGTGAAGTGTGTGTAAGTTAAGGAAGGGTGTTGGGAGTAGAAGCTGGGTAGTGGCAGTGTGGAGGAGGGAGTAGTAACATACACATGTGGAGCAATAAATGTGCATACATTTGTGATATTTTGTATTTTGGGCATTGGGCATCTCCCTGTTAACTGGTTAATATGTTGATTGTACATGCAAGTTGTATGCAAGTTTGTACATTTTGACCAAGGGTATAAACATATTTGAATATAGAGCAAGTTTGTTTGTTTGTTTTATTATTTATATTGCGCAATTATACCCAAGGGTATCAGGGTGCAGCAGTTACAAGAATATGCGAAGCTTATGAAGGTACACATTGGGCCTCATTACAACTCAGGCGGTAAGGGGTTTACGGCAGCGTTAACAGCGCCGACCCTTACCGCCTGATTACGAGGTCCCCTAGCGCCATGGTGCTTTTAACACCTGCTTTTAGCAGGTGTTAAAATCCATGGCGCTAAGGGACCATGGAGTTAATTACGCCACCGTAATTTACGGTGGCGTAATTAACGCCTTCCCCACTCCCATTATGCCCTATGGGGCAAAAATGGGAATGGGGAAGGGTAAATGGGGATTGGGGACTTACCGCCCCGCCTAGGTCGGAATGGGGCGGTAAGTCCGCCAACCACCATGGCGTAAACGTAGTTTACGCCATGGTGGTAAAGTCACGGCCCAGGCGGTAACTTACCGCCTGGGTCGTAATGAGGCCCATTGACAGTAAGGAGTATATACAGACTGGTATGGAGGGCAGACAAACTAAGCAGTAAAAAACAGAATTACAAGAGTGGGCACACATGTTACATGGTGTGCAGATGGCGAGAAAGCAGCCATAGCATTAACCACCTAGGTGGTCGTTCAGTTTCAACCATGATGTTACCTTAGCGCGGAAGTGCAAATAGGGCATGTCTATTCGCAGGTTAGGAGGCAGGGAGTTCCAAGTGTGGGATGGAAGGCCAGTCTTTGTACGCAGTTCTGAGGGGTCTGGAGGAGGCTTGTCTGTGGAATCTGTTGATCAGGTAGATCGGAGCAGCGTTGTTGAGAGATTTATAGGTAAGTGAAGCAGTTTTTAGGAGTATTTTGTTTCTAGTTGATAGCCAGTTCTGTTGGCTGAGTCCTGAGATGTGTACTCTTCTGGGGATGCCTAAGGCTGCTCTCAGGGCATTGTAAGGTAGTAGCCTTGAAAGTTCCCAGGTAAAGGGCGTTACAGTAGTCAAGGCGGGCAAGTATAAGGGCTCTGGCGAGTGTGACGCAGCTAGTGTCTGAAAGAAATGGTTTAGCTGAGCGGATCAATTTTCATGTGTATGCCGATGATGATGCCAGAGAACTCAGTTGTCTTTTGAAGGAAAGGTTGGAATCCAAGTAGAATCCCATGGTTTTAACCTCCTGTCCAACTTTGATATTGTTCCCATCTATCATGAAGGATTTGTAGGCCGGGCTGAGTTTCTTTAGACTAGGCGTGGTACCCAAGATGATAAGCTCCGTTTTCTCATCATTCAGGCATAGTCCATGAATGGCCATCCATGCCTGGATGATGGTGTACACCCTATTTATCAAGGCCAAATCCTTTCCATAATCTCCTGAAAGCGGAAGGAGGATCTGGGTATCATCTGCATAGTTAGTGTAGGCGATATCGAGATGATCCAAATCATCGAAATGGGGCTTGGTAAATATGTTGTAAAGTGTTGGGGAGACACATGAGCCCTGTGGGACACCACAGGTAATGGGTATCGGGTCTGCTGCTGCAGTGGGAGAGAAGACCCTCATGGTTCTTCCGTTAAGAAAATAGGTAATCCATGTGATGGCCTCAGAAGAGAAATGTGCTGCTGTGTGGAGGTGTGAGCATTGGACAGAGTGATCAACCAAGTCAAAAGCTGCAGATAGGTCGAGGAGGAGGAGTAGGGCAACTTGCCCTTTGTCCCCGAGTGTGTCTATTTGAGCTTTCAAGTCAATAAGTGCAGTTTCAGTCCTGTGTTGCGGACGGAACCCTGATTGTCTGGACCCTAAAAGGTGGTGTTCTTCCAAGTGCTTCTGAATTTGTACGTAAGCAACCTTGTCTAGGATTTTTAGTAAGAAAGGAACGGTCGTTATGGGTCGGTAATTTGTAGGTGTGGCTGGATCAAGGGTAGGTTTTTTAATAAAGGCAATACCCAAGATTGTTTTAGATTGGTGGGGATGGAGCCGGTGGTAAAGGAAGGATTGATTAGTTTAGTGATGAAAGGTGACAGATCATGGGCGTTATCTTTGATAAATTGAGCTGGGCACAGATCCCCCAGGCAGTTGTAGGTTTTCAGAGATAGGATAATTTTTTCCACTTAGAGAGTGTTAACTTTAGAGAACTTGAAGCAGGAGGGATCTATGGTTGTGCTCTTATCTGGGCTTTTCGATGGGAGCATATCTTTTATGGCCGCTTTTTTACTGGAAATTTTGTTTTTAAGGGTCTTAATCTTTTGGCCAGGGCGTTTTGAATTTCTGAACACCAATTTTTATCTTTGGTGCAGGTATCGGGAGGTAGTATAGGGGTTTCGACTTCTTTAAGAATAGAGAAGAGTTCTTTCATGTTGGATTTAGCTAAGGATATGCGAGAGTCAAAGGAGGTTCGTTTGGCCAAGTAAATTTCTTTTTTATAGAGTGCGGCCATTTTGGATAGTTTGAGTTTGTTTTCAGCTGGTGGAAGGTTTTTCCAGGTAGCTTCGCAGTTTCTCTTTTGTTGCCTTAGGTTTTTCAGGAATGGTGTGTACCATTTGTTAAGGTGCGTTTTCGGTTTGCTCGGTCTGAGTTTGAGTGGGGCGATGAGGTCCAGTGCTGTGGCCATCGCCTTGCTATATTCATCAACTAGGATCTCTGGGTCCAAGTTGTCTGAGAGTATGTCGAGTTTGGGGAGTAAATCCGGGATGAGTCTTTCTGGTGTAATGTTCTTCTTGTTTCTGATGAGAGTGGGGGGGGCATTGAGATGGGCGGAGGTGGAGGTCTGTCGGTGGATAACCAGACCAAAACTAGGTGGTGGTCTGTCCAGATTAGCGGTGAGATATTGGTGATGTTCGCTAGACAATTGTGGTCGACCACCCAATCAAGTATTCTGCCCTTCGAGTGGGTGGGTACCATGCATCTTTGCGCAAAGCCTAGTTCGGCAAGAGTGGTGATAATGGTACTAGCTGTTGGGTCTGCAAGGTTGTTATATCCTACATTAAAGTCCCCCAGGGTGAGGATTTGAGACAAACTTTTCAGATTGCTGGCTAGAATGGTGTTAAGGTCTTCATCGAAGGTGCCGATGGGGCCTGGCGGGCAGTAGATCAGATGAATAGTAAGAGTTTGTGTATTGGTGAGTGGGACTTTGGCTGACAGAATTACGCAGGATCGGACGTTGACGGGAGTTACTAGTCTCATAGATAGACTGCATTTGTGTATAATGGAGTTCATCCGGCCAACAGGTTCACTGAACATGGGATATGTGCATTTCTGCCCTTACAACTTAGCAAATCTGTTCCACCTCAGGTAGCAAATAAAGCGGTTTTCCAACTCTGTAAAAATCACTCAAAATCTTTAAAGAATACAATTTATTTTAATCAACTCACGTTTCATGGGTGCCAAAAAAGAAGATTGGATACTTATTTGCTGGAGGCTTCACAGCTCCCTCTGGTAGTTCATCAATCTGTTAGGTGTAGAAGTACAGATATTATATTGTATTAAAAAGAATATGACTTTTATACATTAACCTTATTCTTAACATTTTTCACTCAATCTAGCAAACACCAAAAAGCAAATGCAATATTCTATTTAATCTTATTTGCTTCAAACTGTAAATAAAAATGGGAAAAAAGTGTTCACATGTTTTCACTAGTATAGTTCCCTATTTAAAGATTTTGTTTTTCAGTGTAATCCTGAACTACAACTGTCGGCATTCCACTTCAGCAAACACAAAACCAGCGCTGGATTACTCCCTAGAATTCATTTGTGAGGTTCTTCCGTGAATATCATTTAGCACTGTACAAACAATAGAGATCCCTGTAAAACAGCACATCAAACCCAGCTTACTACAACAAGTACTTCTGTTTCCATTTGTTCCAATCAATTATCCCCACCAAACGGTTTAAGAAGGTTTTTGTGGTGAGTATTATAATCATTAGGGCATTTATTGAGTGCAGGCCTTGCTTGGGAAAGCAGCTTAGTGCTTTACAATCATAGGAGGAAGAAAATGGTGAGGGGAACAGAGGAACAAGAGAGTGGGGAGTTAACAACAGGGGAGGGGGAAGGTGGGTAATTTGGTAGCATGAGATTGACAAGCAACCAGGGGAGGAAGCAGCAGGGATCAGATCCCCCAGTCTCAGTTAGGGTGGTGTGATAAATCTGATAGTGTCATCACTCCTTTCCCAGGGTAACCTCTCTCCATGTGGCCAGAGAATGGCAGCCACTACCTGATCCTGTGGGTGGCTATATGAGGGAGGATGACATGAGGGGAGGCAGCCCTCTGGGAATTGTCATGACATCATCGGATAAGACATTGTATCCCACTTTTTCTTTTGAGGATACCCCCACCATTCCCCATGCAGTAATGGCATATTATCATACCTCCCACCTAGGAAGAGTATGATGACACTTTCACAGGCTCTCATACAAGTCATCAAAACCTAACTTGCCTTTCAAGACTCCTGAAAGCACTTTCCCAGACTCTGCACACAAACTATCAGAATACAGACTTGCCTTGCGCTAAATACAACAATACTATAACGAAGAAGATGAGCTGAGTAATGAAGATCAATGGAGTCCAAGAGCACAAGATGCGGTCTAGTTTTTAATAGGAATATAACCGATGCTGGAAATGTTAACCGGCAAACCAGCTGACAGTCAGATGCTGGCAGAAGAATGCTTCTGCATGCATCCTAACTGTGTTTGAACACCACCCCATCCGTGCCCCCTTGTGACTGTCTTTTTTTAATATAATGGTTTTGTACCTTTGTAGGTTCAGTACTGGCAGAGGGACCGTGGGGCTGGTGCGAGGTCTGTGGAGCCAACTTGTTCACCAAAAAATAAGAGTAGTGCCGACTCTAGGCGAGAGTATGCTGCAAGGCCGCTAGAAGCAGACAAAAGGCTTCTGGGTGTTCGCAGGTACTGCAAGGCAGCCTCCAATCCACAAAATCCAGGTCAAATACAGAGCAAACTAGCAGGAGCCGCAAGAGGCAGAGAAGCAGAGGCGGTGAGAGGGAGAAAATCGCAAAGCACCGCCACAGGAGAACCAACATACTCCAACCAGAGCCGGCGAGTCCACCCAAGGGGAAGCAGGTACATCGGGGCGTATTGGCAACCCTGCCAAAACCGAATGAACGTGAATAAAGTATATGCGAGAGAACAAGTGAGTGAATATTTCTTAATAAAGGCAGAGCAAAATAATAGGAGACTATCAAGTTTGTGTGTGTATGCAGTACACATGTAAAAGAAGCCCTGGCAGGATAGTATAACAAGCGGATTCAAGTCACAAGATTAATATATATATACAGATTGCTGAAATTGAGGCTCAAACAATATTTTTTGCATGGCACTGAGTCACTACAGTATATTACGAAAAGGTTAAAAACATGGTGGCCATGTAAAACACAGCTAACAGGAAAGGATGTGTGGCAGAAACATTGAAAGAGGACTAGTCCATTTGGATCATAGAGTTTGAGAAAGCATATAGGTTGTGTCCAAATATTCAATCTAATGTGTGATCAAGCCACCAGTAGTTGGCGAAACACCTTATGTGCAGCCTCTTCTGCAAATTCTACTGTGTTTAATGAATAAATGTACCCTTTACCTTCCCGTGTGAGTGCAAGGTATTTTATAAGTCAGAGCACAAGTGCGGTCCTGGATATTTCTTGTGTTTAGAACTATATATAAAGTCCTGGCAGGAGAGAATAACAGGCAGATGCAAGTTGTAAGCATGTTCATGTGAGAAAGAACTGGCAAGAAAGATTACCAGGCGTGGTCGAGTTAAACAGTGTGTAATATACATCACCTAAGAAAGTCCTGATAAGGATACATCATGACTAGCAAAAGGCTGAGGAAACATTAAAGGAGAAGTCCGGTCAGCAATGTTATTGGCCCAATCAATCAGCAATGTATTTTTGAGCATACATCAATCGATCGTAAAAAATAAACCCAATGCATCTTTTTTTCTCACATTTACACAAATCCAAACTGACTGGTTGGGTACCGCTATCTTGTACTAAACTTAGCTGTCAATCCATCGCCTAAGGTTCAAGTGCCCCTGCGGCAGTAATTCATATCAACCACCCCTCAAGCTGACATTACTAGACACTTACGCCCCTTTTCACGATGGCGATACAGGTCTCATTTCAACGTCCTCTGTGCGCAATCTATTGACATGTCTCCATGGAAATGTCAAGACGCCTCTTTCCTCGACAAGTGATCAGACAAAATCTGAGTTTTTTCCATTTATGACAGTCTATTTCATTACCAAACCTCCCTGACTTTGTTTTGCTCTGTGCAGCTATCTACCAAGTATGATGTACTGAGAACAGGTACTTTACACTACCTAAAATTAACTCTGTAATCACTTTTTTAAAAAAAAAATTTATATTATGTACTAATGTCTTTACCAAACCAGATTAAAATTCTACATTTACATGGCTTTTTTTGTACACGTGTCAATCCGAAATTTCAAAGTGTGTGCCTATTATTCTCGTCTTTGCACTATGTTTTTTTTTAACACAGCTGATCCTGCTCTTATTTTTCTTGTACGTTGCATTTTACGGTAAAACCTCATTTTGTTACTGTATACAAGCAAAAACCTAGTTATTTTTCTCACTTCTAATTTTATACTTCAATATTCAGGAATTATGGCAACAATTCAGGCCTCTCTCTGTATTTGCATTGTTTAGTCAATCGATGAAGGCAATATTCAATATTTAATGAAGTTGACAGTTATGTTAAGCAGCCATCACTTCTCAATGTTGTTGGGGGTGTAATTTTCTATTTTGACACATTATGTTAAACTACAACTACTTATTACATTCCGGAATATTGCTCTTTTCTTCAAAATATAATATTATTTTCTCCTTTTTGTGAAAAGAAAGAACTTTCAAGCTGTGTTTGGGTGTGTGTGTTGATCTTCCTGGTTCTGATTTGGCTAACGTTATGACGTTGGTGGACAGGGTTTGTTTGGCTACGTTGTACACAGACGTCATATGAATAGGTGAAGCATATTGTTTTGACTAGTGATGTCAGTTTGAGGGGCAGGTGGTCTGAATTACTGCCGCAAGGCACTTGAACTTAGGACGATAGATCAACGGCTAAGTGTAGCACAAGATGGCGGTACCCAACCCAGCAGTTTCGCATGTGCAAATGTGTAAAAAACAAAGGTTAAAATGCATTGGATTTTTTTAACAATCGATCGACGTATGCTCACAAATATATGCCTGATCGATTGGGTTAATAACATTTCTGAACAAACCTCCCCTTTAAAGAGGAGAGAAAACCTGGCAGGAGAGTACACCAGGTATCCTAACAAGATACAGACAGAATGCAAAGTTGTTTTGTCAAACAGTTGTGTTGTTGATCAAGAAAAAAACTTACAAAACTGATTTTCTTGAAAGTATAAAAATGAGTGAAGAGAAATCCAGCGGAAGGGACCCACCCTCTGGAACAAGGAACTGTATTCCTTATGGAACTTTCTTGTGTTGGAGTTATGCATTTTATTTTTGAAAATTTGTACACTACTATAGGCCAAAGACATTTTCCATTTTCACCTTAGAATAGATTTTTAGAATGCGAGTGCCAGAATAGTACTTTGGATACAGGGCATTTTGCTTTGAACATTCTGAAATTTGACAGACCCTTCATGTTTGTTTTAGATATGGAAACACCTCTTAGAGCAGGGGCAGAGAGGCATTTCCCAACCCCCTTTTATTTTTATAAAAGTCTTTGGCCAAAACCATAAACCCTGTGTCCACGCCTCATTCCTGGCTCCTCACAGTGGGGAGTGGAGGGTGTGTGGACCTAGGTGCTATGGAGGAGCCATTCCTTGAAGAGGAGGGATCTTTAGCGCCTTCCTTAACTGCAGAAGCAAGGGGGAAGAGTCTGATGTTAATGGGAGGAGGTTCCACAGTCTTGGGGCATAGACAGAAATTGCCTCTCTTCTGGTTGTTTCCTTCATGTACTGGCAGAGTTCAAGCACGTCTTTACTTCTGGTGGATCCTAGGCCTCCAAAGATACTGAGGCCGATTCATGGAATTAATGTGTGCTGAAAATTCCAGCGCAAGCGTGCGAATCGCAGCACAAGTGCGAAAATCGCAGCGGAACCCGCGCACAGCGATTCATGGAAGTCTGTGCATGTGTAAATCCATGGATGTGCGCTAAAATCCTGCGTGGCGCACGCTGGCGCACACGTCTTCAAACAGCGTGCGCTACACGCACAGCGAAAGCGCACATAGCGAAGCGCACACAACAAAAGTAGGCATAATACGGGTGTAAAACGCGGAATGGGGAACAACGCGTGAAAATGTGGGTGTCACGGGGGGGGGAAGTACAGGAGGCAAATGCGCGGAACGCCCACACGTGCGCCTACAACACGTATTCATGGAATCGAACGGGGCTAACGCGTGCGCCAAAAAAGACGCTCTAATCCGGAAACATGTACGCCAGCTGGAAGCAGGCGTACGTGGACCCGCACAGCATAAAAGTGCGCGCAAACAACAAACAAGCTCAGACGCCAAGATGAATATACCGTTCCTCGCAGCAGTGGTGGTGGAATACCGCAGGAGGAGGATAGTCGGGCCCAGAATTTTTACACCCAGAACCAGCCTTTTTGGGATGCCTGATGACCAGGTGTATGGGAGGTACAGGTTTCCACCTCACATAATACTCGACCTTGGTGAGTGAGTGGGAGGATGACCTCACATCACCCACCCTGTGCTCCCAAGCACTGAGCCCCTTGGAAAAGGTGCTCAATGTACTGCACTTCTTGGCTTCTGGTTCATTTCAGCGGACAACTGCCATAGTGGGGGGTCTCACAGGCCACGCAGTCACGCTACCTGCACCAGGTGTTGGCCATCATGACTGCACGCCCATCAGTCCGCAGGCACACATACCTACCCAGAACACCTGCAGAAAGGCAGGCTGTCGTCCAGGATTTTTACGGGGTGGCACACTTCCCCAAAGTGCTAGGTGCCACTGACTGCACCCATGTGGCTCTACGTCCTCCAAGGGCAACTGAGCACATCTACAGAAACCGCAAGCACTGGCATTCCATCAACATGCAGGTAGTAGGTGATGCCAAGGGAATCATCACCTCAGTATATGCCAACTATCCAGGGTCCACCCATGATAGTTTCATTTACAGAATGTCAACCCTAAACCGGGACCTAGAAGCTGGGCGGCATGGCAATACATGGCTGCTTGGTGATTATAAATGCCCCTGCACATGCATGCATGTCAGATACTGAGTAATGTCACAACCCCACTAATGATACCCATCATCACCTCCCCAGGGGACAGTGCCTACCCACTGAGCACCCAATGATGACGCCAATTCGGAAACCCAACACACCAACCGAGGTAAGATACAACACAGCCCATATTGCAACCTGGGGCATATTGGAGCGCACATTCGGAGTGCTCAAGTCACGTTTTCGCTCCGTTGACCGCTCTGGTGGGCAGCTGCTATACGTTCCCCCAGTAGTGTGCAGGATCACAGTGGCAGCATGTGTCCTGCACAACGTTGCAACATGCCGGGGCCTGCCGGTGGACATGGTGGTGCCCCCACATCCCCAACCACAAGCACGGCCGCTGCGCATGGGAGGGGAAAGGGCACGTGGTGAGGCAGCCCGTACGCAGCTGGTGGCTAATTACTTCACCTAAAATCACACCCCTGTAGAGTGCACACAGCCCTGGCACATACCAGCTGACAATCAATGATGATGACATAAGGGACAGTCAACTGTTACAACCATACCAGCCTGAGATTGGTCTCCTGGAATTGTTACTTTGTGTGCATCCCTACCTGCCGAAAGACAACCAATGCTGTGTCACAAAAAAAAACACATTTATGCTGCATGAATGACTACCCCTTGCAAAATACAACATGAAAATAGCGCTATGTCACCCAACCCCTCCCCAGCTCCGCCACCCAACACACCATGGCATGTCATGCAATGTGAAAGCAAACAAAGCAATGCACAAGACCGGACACAAGTGTCACAAAGTGCTCTGTCCCAAATGGAAACTGCCCACAGACAATATGCTTCCAGTAATCAATAACAAACAGCACACATGAACAAATACTTACCACCAACACAAAACAGCAACACACCATGAAACATTGTAAAAACATGACAGTACTAAGTGAAACCTGAATAAGGCAGCACATCGACCCCTTCCAACTGTAAAGTGTTGCTGCCACGCAAATGTGTCAGTGTACATACAACATGAATTCCATCTGCAAAGGAGACGGCCTTGTGAAGACATGAGGAAGGAACCTGCAAATTAGGAGGAAGACATGGATGCACAAGCACATATCAATACACCATGCATTGTACAATATAACAATACCCACTAGGGATGTACACACAGTATTGACTACAGACTGCCCACACAGCTCATGGGAGCCCAATGTCACTGTGTAAGTCACTGTCACTTGGTCACACCCTTTGCAAGCCCATGGAAACGTGAAGCAGGAGGGGTGTGTGTCACGAACCCAAGCATCTAACCCAAACTCAGGACAAGCCTGCATGTGCCCAGCCGGAATACAGTGGATGCCCACGGGAGCCACACAAGGCAACACACTGTAAAAAAATAAATAAATAAATAAAAATGGCCACGTGGGGGGGCACCCAGGAGGTTCAAGGACAGGGTGCACACCAACACCCACCTGCGTGGATGTTGCGGAAAAAAAAAATACCTCCATGGGCTCATGGCCTGCACGGCTATGACATTGTGGGAGAACTGCTGTCACTCTCTTCACCCTCTGCTGCTGCATCAGGAGGTGATTGCACTATGGGAGGCAGCCCACGCAAAGCCCTGGTATGGTCCTCCATGGCAGCAAGCATGCAGGTCTGGAAGGTCTGATTCTGGAGGATTAAAGTGCGGAGATCCCCATGCAGCACGTCACGGGTTGCCTGCACTTCTACACGCATGGCCTCGTGGGATGCCCGGATCTCCTCACGTGTTGCCTGCAGCTCAGCGGAGAGCGAACGTGTGAGCTGCTCCAGCTGCTGTTCTGCCCTAACATTTTGGGAAGCCTCAAGTTCAAGCAGACTCTGCCTGAGGTTATGGAGTTCCACCCTCAGGTCTTCCCTGTGGCCCTGTGACTCTATTGATATGGATTCGCGCAGAGTCTCCAGTGCCGCCCGTCGGTCTCTGTTGGACGTCAACATGTCTTCCCTGTGTGATTGGCAAATTGAGTCTGTTGCCTGCTGTTGCTGCTCCATCTGCCTTTCAGGGGGGATAATGGAAGTGGCCACCCTCTCCATTGCCTGAGCCATCCTTTCTACTGATGCTGCCTGTTGGGTTGCCATACCGTACATGGAGTTTTCCCATACAGTATTGCCTGGTGGCGCACGGCCACCGCGTCGGCGGGCACCACACCTGTTCGGGGCAAGGCGATCTGCACCTTGCTGTGCTGGCACTGCCTGAGGCTGCAGGACTGCATTCCCCTCTGATCTGCTGGGCCAGGAACAGGATCAGATGCTGTGGAGTGTGACCCTGCATCCGTAACCGCCAAAGGCGGACCTACCAACACTGACATCCCCATAGAGGGTTCTAACCCTGGTGCAGGTGGGCTGGACAGAACAGAATCCCTGCCAAAAGCACTGACCTGCAACAGCACAGAAGTCTCATCATCCGACTCAGCACCTGAATAGAGGTCTAGGGAGCTGCACCCAGAGGCACCCCTCAACAGTATGGTCTGCAGTACCAAAGTGCTTTCACCCACCACCACACCACGTCCCCCACTGGTGCCTGGTCGTGGCTGAGAATCCTTCTGGGTCTGCACCATCTCCTGAACCTCACAAGCATAAAGTGCATCGTCACCTGCAAAAACATGAAACACAAGAAATGGAAACAGGCATGAGCACCATAGCACACACATAGGCCTGACAAGACAGAGATCCTGTACATGGTGTACACATGTCCCACATGACTATAACCCTGGCATGCATGCACTGTCAATGATTTTGAAGGGGAGTCAAAAAGGCAGACAATGAGGACACCAATATGGAAAAGCAACACATTCGCAGCATGTCGTGTAGCACTGGCATCACACATCAGCCTGTGAGTGGCATGTCCAATACACATACATGACACATGCCAGCCCACAGATGTCATGTAGCATAGCCATGGTAAATTAGACAACTACAGCGATATGTCAATGAATGAGTACTGTCACACATCCATGTCACATGGACATGATGAGAAGATTAATGCAGAATAGTGTTGCAAAATATGCATGTGCCACACATTGCAACACATCCAGTGTACAATTAGACAGTGATTTTAGGCAGATATACACATCAATGGTTGGTCACTTCAACATGACAGGAAGCAACTATCATGTTCCACATGCAAACAGCCCCTAAAAATAAATTTCAGCAGGCCAATACTCCCTCGCCCTGAATGGTTTAATCATTCACATAACCAGGTAACTAAAGTGGCACAATGTGGGGTGTAAACAATGACAGAAGCATGTCACATATGTGGCATTAGGGATGGAAAAAGCATATGAAAAATTGGATAATCTAAACAATCAGCCTGAATGAACACAGAAAAAACAGAACAATGTTGTTGCAAGATGATAGTTCAAGTGCAACAGCAGTAATGTGGGGCTAATTGGCTACTGTGGGCAGAAGGGATACTGTCATACCCAAATCAAAGGCACGTGAATGTATTGGAGGAAGCACATGGGTGACCCATAACACTCAGGAGTACACACCCTCACCAGAACCCATCACCCAAACAACATACACATGGATTACACACACATGCATGGGCACTCACCGGACAATGCCTCGTAATCAGGTAGCCCTCCCACGCCTTGGTCTGTTCCTCTGTGACTAAGGTCCCAGCAACAGACTCATGTTCAGTGCGTTTGTTGTCCTCTGGTGGAGACCCACCGCCAGTCACCAGAGTAGCGGCATGATTTGAGGCCAGCTTGTTCTTTGCTCTGCGTTTCAGGTCATTCCACCGCTTGTAGCAATCATCAGCTGTGCGCCTCACAAATCCAAGGGCACTTATGCGGTCCACGATGGTCTGCCAGTGTGCCCTACGTTGACCAGGTGTGGTCTTGCACCCTGCAGTCACCACCATTTCGCAGCTATGTGCTGACACGTAGGTCACAAGTGCATTAAGTTCGGGGTCATTAAAGCTAGGCTTCCTTGACGTGCCGGACTGTGTAGACGTGTCTGGGGTCTCAGCCTGTAGTGCCAGAGCACCCTTATTCCTCTTCTTCAAAGGTGGAGCAGAGCCTGAGTGGCTTGCACCGCTCTGGTCAGTAGGGGCAGAAGCGCCGGTGGACTGGGTACTAGGAGTGTGCGAATGCACAATGACCATAGGTCTTGGTGCAGACATTGTCTGAAGTGTGAGGTTGTCAGGGGCAACGTCAGTTTGATGGACCAGGATCGACACTGTCCCAGCTGGGAGGCTCAGAGCTGGGGTGGATAGAGCTGCAGCTGCCCCTGCAGCCTCCCCACCCTGCCTACTTGGGGCAGCAGATAACATCGCTGCCCCAGAGCCACGTGGCCTGGTGACACCAACTTGCACCGGCACACGTGGCTTAGACTTGCTGACCTGGAAGTCAGCCTGGGAGTCATCCTGTGCCGGGACAGGTGCCACAATGGGCTGGTCCAACAAGGGCTGAGCTGGGATGGTGTCAGCCACGTTTCCCTCAGCCATGGGGGTGGGGGGCGCATGGGTGTCCCCGATTGGTCCTCCACACATGGGGGTCTAGGGGCACCCTGCAAATCCTGGCCACGTTCCCTACCGCGCCCATCATGCCCACCTTTTGGAGGTCGGCCACCTTTGCCTCCCTTACCGCTTGGTCGCCTCCCAACCATTGCACTGATGTTGTTGTGCTTATGGGATTTGCAGTAAACAATTGTCCTGGGCAATTGGGGGGTGAAAGGGGTAGGGTACTGGATGGAATTCATACCCTAGTGCTCTAGCAAGGCTGTCTGTGACCCCTGGGGGAAGATGACGGGTCACGCAACGCACAGGCACCCCAAAAACAAAAAGTAACGTGCACACAACCCCTCGTAGACCATGTGCGTGGAAAAATGAACCCGCACTATGCTGTGGCACCCAGAAACACAAAAATAAGCGTACGCGTGAAACACGCAGCCTACAATGACCTCTGAAGGGGTACGCGACACAAGGGGCAAGCACAGTTGGTAAATGCGTGCGAGACTCACCGTCTGCCTGGAAAAATAACTTGAAAAAGCGCGCATGTGCGCGTAGGCAAAACCCTAGCCAAAAGAAGATTTGTACGCTGTCTGAGGAGACAGGACAAAAGAAGAAGTGAACGCTGTTTGATGGAACGGGCCCAAAAAAAATAAAGAACGCTGTCAGAGGTAACGGAGTACAAACTTGAAACGCTGTGAAGTAATCGCGTGTGAACCGACAAGAAGTACATAATTCACCCACTCGCTCTCCACAAAAAGCACGTACAAGGGAATGGGGTCCTACACGTACCTTTTAAAGCGGCCCACACGTACAGCATCACTTACGCATGTACGCGCTAAAGCCCTTTCCTCCAATTACATGAGCTGACACTCGGACGTGCAGTTTTTGGACGTGTACGATGAACATGCACCCGTCTTGATGGAAACGCCCACGCGCGTCACGTCACTTACACGTGTAGGCCCTTTCCTCGGATTACATGCATTCACACGCGGACGTGCAGTGTTTTCACGCGCACTGAACCACTATGCCCACGTCACGAGGGAAACGCCCGCGCGAGTCACATCACAGAAGCGCTTACGCGCTAAGGGCCTTTGGTCCAATGAAACCGCGTACGTGTGCTTACGCGCGAAGTGCCTTTCCTCGAATTACACACTGACGTACAAGATTTTCACGTGCCAAATCACTCCGTATCAAGCTGGCACACGGAAGACTACGCTCCTGCCCATAAGGCCGAATTACTGCCCCCCAGAGCCCCGAGCACGCTCCCACCTGCCATCTGCTGCTGCCTGCCTGCCTGCTGCCCACGTGCCCTGGTATTTGGTGCCTGCACATCAGCCAGGGTTCCAGTTGCTGTGTCCACCCCTGCTGGAACAGAAGACTCCCAACTGTGATACCATCGCTCCACAGCCCAGCCCCAGGACCCAGTTGCCCACCGACGCCTGCCTCGTGGGTCGCCATGTCGGGGCAAACACCATCTGAGACCACTGGCGACCCCCAGCCAGAGAAGCAGAGGGCCACCAGCTTCAGTGTGAAGGAAGTTGGTGTCCTGGTGGAGCATGTCCTGGGGCAGTATGATGCCCTCTTCGGAACATCACGCGCCAACAAGGAAGGACGGGAGAGGATCTGGGATGACGTAGAGGTTGCCATCAACGCGGAGGGGGTGGCAACCCGCGACATCAAGAAGCGCTGGGAGGACTTCAGGTCCAGGATCCTCCACAAGGCCTGGCGCCTCGCGCAGGGGAGCCGGGTCAGCATGAGTGACATCCAGATGAGGGTCCTGGAACACGTATGCCCAGCGGTCCACGCCCAGATCCTTCGGAGGAAGACCCGTCTGGAGTTGAGTGGTAAGTGGACAAGCATTGTTGTGTGAGACAGGGCATGTTGCAGTGTGCTGGTAGTCTGATACTTGCCTGTATGTGTGACATGGGCCATGTATGGATGTGTGTGTGCAGGGACATGTTCATGCATGTGAGACCAGTAATGTGCGAACCACATGGTTGGTGCACGAGTTCCAATGCAACATGGGGAGCTGTATGGCAAATGCACACATGAAAGCATGCCAGTGTCTGTTCTTGCACATGGTGGGGGTGTGAGGGATGGGTGCTGCTGTCATGTACATGTATGGTGCACATGTGTGTGTGTCTGAGAAGTGTGTCTGTGACTTTAATACGCCATGGATTCATGACACATCTGTGATGATGTGGACGTTCACTCATGCAGTGCGGTCACCGTTGTATGCACTGTGTCTATCCAATGTGTCTGCGGTGTACAAGGCATGATGCATGACCCTCCGGTGATGTGTGCATGGGATCAGTGTGAGCCATGATGCATGCGAGTTTGAAGGCAACATTTGGATTAAAAGAGGCCCTTGTACATGGATGCTGATGTTGATTGCAGGCGCCGTGCCTGTTTATGCATGTGTTTTGCGTGCATTGACCCATGTGTTGGGGAGTGACAGATGGAAGTGACATTAGACACTGCCACTCGTGTTATTGCTTCCTGTCTAGGTGAATATTGTACTGTACCCTGATGCTTGTGTTCTATGTCTCCCTCTACGCAGAGTCAAGTGAAGAAGAGGGTGGAGACGGCGCTGTGGAGCCAAGCGGCGGGGATGCCTCCACTAGGCGGCGACGCAAGGCCCAGCCACCCTCCCAGGACTTGCCATCATCCGGGAGCGAGGAGGCTGGTGCCGCGTCTGCCACTACAGCTGTGGCGGAAGGGCCGGGTGAGCGCCCACAGGGGCTTGCAATGGCGGAAGACGGTACAGAGACATCCAGGTTGGTGGTCTCCACAGAGGAGTAGGAGCCCGCTACTGAGCCGCACATGGGGCCTGGTGGGGGTAGTACCAGTCCAGGGCCAGGGTCAGGAGGCAGCACAGGTCACCGCGGAGGGGCCTGTGCATGTCCCTGACCTTGGGACTGCACCACCATGCACCAGCATGGATGCCCCGTCCCAGGCCCGTCCGCAGGTAGAGGAGAGTGCCATGTCATCTGCCTCTCCACTACCTGTGGACGAGGGGTCCAATGAATGTATGGGCTCCGTCCTGATTGGTGTCGCGTTGCGCACGCGTGACATTCGTGATGACATGCGTTCTTCCTGGACGAAGAACGCACGCCATCACGAACAGCAGCGTCGCGACGTGGCACGGTTGGGAAGGGCCCTGGTTGGTGGGTTCCTACATGTGACGCACACTCTGGCGGACCTCTCCTCCTCTGTGGAGACTATGCGCCAGTCATTCTCCCTGCCGTCTTCCGGCCAAGATTCCACCAGGGCGCCCTGTGGTCCTGGCCTGACCAACACAGCCAGCTTGGTGGAGATCCCATCCCTGCCACAGTCGGGAGTCGGCGGTCCAGCAGGGGTGGACACCACAACTGGAGACCAGCTGATGGAGGATGTGCAGGCATCGTCGGACAGGGCACATGGACAGCAGCAGCAGCAGGAGCAGGCTCTAGGTGGGAGCAATGATAGCTCTGGGCCATCAACATCAGGGGGGCAGGCATCGGCCAGAGGGCAGGAGAACCCTGGAATGGATGCGTCTTCCATGTGGCTGCGGTTGGGCCAGCGTATAGGTGCGGAGCGGCGGCGGGCAGAAGAGGCGCGGCTCACCATGGTCAGAGCGGAGTTCTCCATGTGTCGGGCGTTGAAGCGGGCAGAGTGCCTCGATGCGACTCGGCGGGAGTTGGAACAGGCCATGAGTGCCTCCCTGCGAGACCTCGGGGCCAGAACAGAGGCCCGCCTCCAGCAAATAGACATGGAGTTCGATGATGCCCTGGCCGAAACCATCACTGAGTTAGCCGCAGGACTTGCCCGTCGCCATTGTAAATAGTTTATAGTGTTAGGTTTCCTTTCTTTACTTTATTTTGGGGCTTTTGGACTATGGCCCACACTTTTGTAAATAGTTTTTTTGTTAGGTAGGTTATTAGATAGGTTTCATTTGTTTCGTTGGGCTCATGGACCCTTGGAAAGTTGATTGTACATAGTTGGACGTTGGATTGATTTTGAACATGGATTAATGGATTTTTCTTTTGGACAATGGATTGTACATAGTTGGGCAATGGATTATTTTGAACTTTTTCTTTTGATTTCACCATGGATCAATGGATTTTTTTTAACGTTTCCTTTGGATTTGCGTTGGTGGAGGGAGAGTTTGGACTATTTTTCTTTAGGATTTCTTTGTATTGGTTATACTTCTCATTTGCTCTTCTTTTGCACATGCTTTTCTTTTCATGTTTGCTATTTTGTTATGCTTTCATTTTATTGATTTATTTTTGTACATTTTCATATTTTAGTTCCATTTGTGGGATTTGCTCATTGGGTGAATGCATGTGAAAATGTGGGTTTACAAAATCAATGCCAACGAGTGTGTGTGTGTGACGGACATGTGTTGATGTACATAGATGACTTTTGGTTTGTGTCTTGAGATGGGCATGTCAGTGTGGGTTTCATTGAGAAATCATTGCATCTCAGTAATTGGGTGGCGTGCTGTGGTATTATGGTGTAGAAGTGGGCCATGATTGTGCATCTTTATTTCATGTGGGGGGGGCATGTGTGGGGGCCTGCTGGCAGGTGCCCCTCACTGATGGGGGTGGGGGTGCAGGGGGACATGAGTGGGGGCCTGCTGGCAGCTGCCCCTCACTGATGGGGGGCAGTGGGTGCAGAGGGACATGTGTGGGGGCCTGCTGGCAGGTGCCCCTCACTGATGGGGGGTGGGGGTGCAGGGGGACACGAGTTGGTGATCACTAGTGCAATGTGACACGTGGCCTGGCTGGGGGGCATGGCCATGGTGGACGGGCTGCCTGCAGGACATGTCTGAGGGTGCAGGGTAGTCCCCTGTGGTGTGGGCTGCCTGCAGGGGCCGTGGAGGGGGTAGAGGGGACACCTGGGAGGACCCACACTGCCAATTCACGTGTAGGACTCCCCGCGCACCACACTGGATACACGTACCCCGCTCTGACGGCAAATTCACGTGGGAAAGTTCCCACGCACCCCAGTAACACAGGTACCCCGCTCGCTTAGGGCCAAACGCGTGGGAAAGTTCCCGCGCACCCCAGTAACACACGTACCCCGCTCGCACAGGGCCAATCGTGTGGGAAAGTTCCCGCGCACCTCAGTAACACGTACCCCGCTCGCACAGGGTCAATCGCGTGGGAAAGTTCCCGCGCATCCCAGTAACACACGTACCCTGCTCACACAGGGCCAATCGCGTGGGAAAGTTCCCGCACACCCCAGTAACACACGTACCCCGCACGCACAGGGCCAATCGCGTGGGAAAGTTCCCGCGCACCCCAGTAACACACGTACCCTGCTCGCACAGGGCCAATCGCGTGGGAAAGTTCCCGCGCACCCCAGTAACACACGTACCCCGCTCGCACAGGGCCAATCGCGTGGGAAAGTTCCTGGGCACCCCAGTAACACACATACCCCACTCGCACAGGGCCAATCGCGTGGGAAAGTTCTTGCGCACCCCAGTAACACACGTACCCCGCTCGCACAGGGCAAATCGCGTGGGAAACTCCCAGCGCCGGGGTGTACATGTATTCGGAGGGGTGCGCATGGAGTTTTACTGGCGTTTTCGTGGTTCGGGCCTGTGTGCCATGTACAGGATTTGTGGGCTCTGCGCCACGGCTGGTTTTGGATGCTAAAATCCATGAATACGCTGTGCGCGGAAATAGATTTTAGCACACGCGGCTGGCGCAGAAAGTCACCAGCCGCGTGCGCCACCTGTGCGCTGAATTCTATGAATTACCCTGATAGTTTCTCAGTGAGGTAGCTGGGGACTTCAAGGTGACATCCTTGTAGATAATTCAGCAGGATTTCAAGATGATATTGGCTTGCAGTGGGAGTCAGTGCAGTTTGATGAGGATAGGAGTGATGTGGTCGAATAAGCAGAGTCCTTTGAGGGATTGTGCTACAGCATGCAGGACACATCCCGCCGGAAGACCTTGTAAAAGGGCACTGCCACCATCCAGGTGGGAGTGGACCAAGGCGAGGACATGAAATCTGAAGTTAGGGTTTGATGTATACATTGTATGAATGTACGTTGCATAGGTGTATCATCGTACGTCATATACCCTATATGAATGTTGTATGGATGTATTGTGTATCAGTGTATGGCACATGAGTGTATGGTGTATGACTGAATTGTATAGGGCATATGAGTGTATGGTCTATCAGTGTGACAAGTTTATGGTGTAGGAGAGTTGCACATAAGTGGCGTATGTGTGTTTGTTGTGTGAGCGCCTGGAATATAAGTGTTGAGTTTATGGAATATGAGTGTGTGGCATATGGTGCGTCTATGGAATTTGTTGCGTGGCATACGAGTTCATTGTTTATCAGTGGCGCATAAGCGTTTGGTATTTGAGTGTGTGGCATATGAGTGTCCGGTATGTAGGGTATATGCGTTGTGTGGGGTGTGTGGGGTATGTGCGTATATCATGTCAGTGTATGGATTAAGTGTGTGGCTTATCAGCGTGTGGCCTACTAGAGAATGTCAAAAGAGCATGTGGAGTACTAGCGCAAGGCGTTAGTGTGTTTGGTTAAGAGTAAATGGAACAATCAGTGGCACAAGTCTGTGTGTTGTAAGCATGTGGCATTTGAGCATTTGATGTAAGAACATGTGGTGTTTAAAGTCATATGAAATGCACTCATCCTATACGTTTCCTATACTTATGAAAACTCACATTAAAGTGAGGTCCGACTTTGACGCACGTTTTTATATGTGAAGGAGGCACATAAGAGCTTTACATTTTGTTTAGGCATGCAATTTACATCTCCAATACGTCTCATATACATATAAAACTGACATCAAAGTCAGTCATGACTTTGATGTTAGTTTTCACACGTATAGTAATGTATGTACAAAATGTACATCTCCCTCATGCATGTGTACATTAAGAGCATGTGGCATAGGAGAAAATGGCGTAAAAGCGCATGTCTTAAGTGTGTGGCATACAGGCTCATGGCATAAAAGCAAATGATGTGAATATGTGTAGCATGTGTGTCAAGCGAGCATGTGACATGTGACTGTCAATTCTGTGTATCGCAAGAGTGCATGGCTGAAAAAGGTGAATGTTGTAGGAGCTGTGGCGGATCAGAAGGATTCGGACATGATGGCGTCATTTCAAAAAAGTAATAAATATGAATAAGCCCTATCTTTCCCCATTGATATGTGGGTGTTCCCTACCTATGTAAATAGGTAAGGTGCTAGTCAGTCGTCAGTAAATGTCCAAACAAATAGGTCCGCTGTCCAAAACTAATTCTAATTGACCCTACCTGTAGTCTAACAAACTTAGGTCAGGAAAATGCCTCCCTTCTTCCCATACTTGCTTCTTGCACTAGAAATGCCTCCGCTCTTCCCATACTTGCTTCTTGCACTAGTCTTCTTTTACTTTAGACTTCCTGTTAATATGCAATTTTTAGATAGTCTGGTCACCTTTTGCATCAGTTGTTGTAACTCTCACAAGGCTTCTGGCTTTTCTGCTCTCTTTAGGGTTTCCTTTCCAAATTTCGCTTCTTGGCCTTTGTTGTAGCCTCTGATCCAGGTTAATGGGGCCTGAAAAATCTTGGTAAAGTACATTTCCTATTGTGAAGAATGATGGGATCACGTCACTTCTCCCCTGTGAGACTAGGGTGGTGAGGCCACTACCAGAAATTCTGCCTTGGAGTGGTGAAAAGCGGGATGACCTCATAGGGAGGGACTTCTCTCATGGGGACCTCTGTTCTATGGTGGAACTCCCTAACCCTCTTGCCTTGAGTCCCCAAAATCCCTAAGACCTGTACGAAAAGCCTCTGACAGTACTAGTGTATGTTATTGCAACACTCCTCCTTTTCTTCCTCTAAAATCTAATCAAGTGTTTAATGTAAATACTGTGAAGAAGATCCTTGCAGGAGTTATACAAACTACTCTTCCATGTGAATTCCAAAAGTACCGAGTTCAGGTGGCCCCAAGGAGGCCTGAAGACTATATCATGAATACAGACAAGGGACTTGGGACATTTCGCTGGGGACGACCCAGCTACCGGCCATAAAGAAAGACAAAGGACTGCCTGAAAGAGAACCATGGAAACCAGAGAAGCCAAGTTGAAACCCGCAAGACAGAGAAACCAGTCCTCGGTCTAGAGGACTTGGCTGGAAGGTCGCAGGGAGTCTCTGGAGCTAGAAGGGGCCCAACCAATGCCGAAAAGCTAATCCAGTGAACAGTGGCGTAACCACAGTGAGGCGGACCGGTAGGTCCCTTAACAATGCTGATACCACTGAACCAGAGGCCCTGCAAAACCAAAGCAGGGCAGAGCGATGATGACTGATAAATGCATAAGAACAGCCCCAAAGTCCCAGAAAGAACTGGCTAAGTGGTCCCAGGAACAAAGAGTAACAGGAACCATGATAGACACGGTAGAGGATTGGGGGGGGGGGGAATACAGAAAGCATCAAGCTGGATTTCCCTTGACTCTGTAATTTTTGTGGAGCTGATTAAAGCATCCGGAGTGATCTCCCTCGCCTAAGTAACTGTTGTGAAGATAACCAAAGCCTCAGGAGTAATCTCCCTTGTCCCAGTATCTATTACAAAGTTTGTCAAAGTGACATTGAACCACAGAAACTAGGAGGATGTGAAACGTTTAAATGAAATGTGAGAGAAGCCTGAAGAGAAGCGCAAGGCTTAATAAGAGCAGTTACCAGATATAAATCAGTTACCAGACATCCAAGTGAACCAGGACAGGGGAGGCATTCACCTGGTTAATTTACAGTTTGTTAACTTAGAAGCCAGAACAGAAGCCTGTAAATAAGTACGAGGCTTAATAGGAAGCAGAAGCCAGAAGAGAAGCGTGTGAAGAAGTACAAGGATTAATAGGAAGAAGTTGATTCAGATACTAGGACAAAGATTGCCCCCCCTGGTTTTTGCATATTTTAAGTATTTAAATATTTAAAAATATTTTATTTTAAGTCTCACCCCAAGTTACTAGGGGAATCCAGACGTGGACCCCTTGCTCACTTTTCTTAGAGAGGTACAGCTCCACCCTACTGATGAGGTCCGACCAGACTGAAACACGTGTCTGGGGTTGCTGTTGGTACTCTTGTTCAGAGAAGAAATGCCTAGTATTTCGGTGCTGGCTGCCCCAGTGCAGGACAAAGAGTGATGTGTTTTTGATATTTCTCCTCTGTAAAAGATAGTGAGCTAAAGAATCTGGGTAAGGCTCTCTTAACTGAGACTACTTTCTGGCAGAGGGACTTCCCAGGACCTCCCTTGTTTTTTGCAGGACCTTGCTTATTTTTTTGCAAAGATTACTTAACTATTGGACCAGGAGAGAGCCATCGTGCTGGTATTCTATATCCTGGTATTTTGTATCTTGTGGACATGAACTCTTATTTAAGACTTTTAAACACAATACCCAAGGTGGAAACCAGTGAACCAGAAGAGAGTCATTCTCCTGGTGTTCTTTATGTTGTTTGTTTATTTAGTGGTAGGGCTAGAGGTAGGTAGTTTTGGACAGGTGACAGTACTTTCTCATTTGGATAACCACCTTGACGACGAGCACCCGAGTTTGGTAGGGAATACCCTATAAAATAGTGAGAGTTGAGCTTTTTCTCTCATCTATATTTATAAAAGTCAGAATTTGTTTGTGGGTATGTGGGTTGGCGAAACACTGGCGTATAGGAGGCAATGGCATATGAGAGGCAAATGGACCTGAGAGTCAAAGTTGAAGATAGGTAGCATTCCATAAGTTTCCAAATTGTTGCGGCATCCGGTGAAATTACTTTTCCAGAAATTACTTTTCCAGAGAATATTTGCGAGATGGTGCTATTGGGTTCAGAACTGATACATAAAGTATATCCAAACATATCAGAAAATTACAAAAATCACGAGTGGCTGTGTGAACAAGCCATCCTTGCTGCTAAAAGTTGTTCTGTCAAATTAATAAATCAGATTTAGGGTATGCTTCCGGGAACAATTAAGGACTACAACTAAATCGGTTGTGGATGCAGGCAAAGCTGTAAACTATCCAACAGAGCTCCTCAACTCACTCTGCACCCCCCCCGGGAAGCTGCTTCGCAAATCTCGACCCACCTAGGTTGTTTAATGGCACAAGGATATGCAGTGCTCCAGATAGGATTTTGAGGTGGGAGTATTTTACTCCCTATTTTTAAACTTTGAGGGTAAATGTGATTTTAAGAGAGTAAAAATGACTTCTCTGTTGCAAGAGAGTACAATGTATATGACATACAGCCGAGTCTGCAAAAACTGTCTGGAAATCATTACTATGCAGCAGCTTTCTGCATTGTGACTGAATACACCTTTTATTATTTCTCTAAGGGCTCGCCATTTGATCTCTCATGTATATATTTAAATGTTGAAAACACAAAAACCTAGCCAATAACATTGTAAAGCAAGCATGAATTGTATTGTGTGTTTTGAGGTTCGATAGCAGAATTGTCTTTTGATGTCCACGTTTCCTGGAGCTATTACTACCTAATGGTATGCTAATGTTATGATACAACAGTGCAGAAAGGCTAGGAGTCCATGCTACATTCTACATCTAATCTCATGGTCAAATGGTTATTTATATAGCACTTTCGGCAATGTACTGTACATAGAACATATTTATCACAATTATCACCAAACAGAAGTCAGTACTCCTATATCGACCTTGAAAGCATGAAAGGCTGATTTGGCCTTGCTGGGATTCGAACCTGCAACCTACAGATCACACACAGATCACAGCAACAAGTGCTCAACCGGCTGAGATATCTTATTGGCTAACATCCTTCAGCGGTCAGTTAACTGAGCATCGACTGAGGTATAATAATCACAGTGCCTAGATGTTGCACAACGCCCGTATTAAGCGCTACATAAAGTTAAATACCGATCTGGATTATCACAGGGACAGGTTTTGCAGAGTTTCTGTTTCAATTACAAACGTAACTTTCTTTTGTTTTTGAACAGCGCTTGCACTTCCTGGAGAGTCAGGTTTTAGATGTTTTAATTGTAGTCTTGAAGATTTGAGCGGTTAGAACACCTGTGATTGGTGTTATGACAATCACTCACCTTTGAACAAAGACTCTGCTGCCACTGACCATTTATAGTAATATATTCCATTGTATGCAAGGTTGAATGGATGTAACTAGACCGTGCATAGTCATCATTTTACACACTGTTTTTATAATTAGAGTGTAAATTAAATTAAAGTGTAAAAATGATCTGCCTCTGCATGATTATGCACACAGCACAGGAACTCTGAAAAATACAATTGTGCAATCAATACTGTGCTTTCACTGGAAAAAAAGCATAATTTGTTACAAAATGTTAAAATTCTCAATTGCAACTTAGTTTTACAATTAATTAATTGTACAATCCTAAAATGGTAGGAAAATAAATATGCACAGTGCTTCTGTTTGCTCTATGAGCAGCAACACAGCAGAAGCTGAATGGAAAATAAACCATTCATTTTATCAGTTGCAGTTTCTTTTTTGAAAGGCTTCAGAGAAATACTTTGTTTCAGAGGCGTTTATCCATGGCTTACAATTATATCCATGTAGTTAAAAGAAGCCTTCTGGTTTTCGTCAAGTAACCTGACCTTTGCCCTGCCCTCTGCACTAAACTTGAGCGTAAATGTACACAGAAAAATAATAAAGCTGTCATATTTACAAGATCTTTTTATGTGTAAAAAGGCCTGTATCTGGAGGCCTGAGACTATAATAAATTGCTGCCCAGCATAATTGAAGCGACAAGTTTTCACTGGGAAATGTATGGGAGGATAGGTCCAGAAGACCTCCCCCCCCCCCGACATGCCCCACCTACGTGAGGTTGTGGCTCACCAGGGCCCAGGTTACGGGGTGACTACTTAGCGACACACAGGACTGATCGTGTTGTACTGTAACAGACCATGGACACCTTTTTGTAAGCCTCAGGACTCCATTTTAGATACTAGCGACCCGAACCCCAACGAGACAGCCTGCCTGCGAATGCTGCAGCTTGGCCCCCACTCACAGAGGGCCATGCCCTTCCCAGCACATCCACACCATGGCAGATCCGCTAAAGGCCCGTTCTCAAGAGCAACCAGACACGAACAAGTATCAGAACAAACACAGTATCATTTACCTTCCGCAGGACATCACAGTCCCCGAAGTGACCTGACTCGTGGTTCAAGTCTGGAAAATAACAGAAAACCATCCTAATAGAACAGGCCTCCACCCCACATCTAACCCCTAACATGTAAACCACATGGTGCCAACACCCTCCTTTCATGAACCCCTATCGATGTTTAACAACCCCCCAAAGCCTAACGAGCCATAAGGGTTGTTATGTTAATTATAAACATCTGTGGTTTGGGGACGGGATGAAAGTTCCTAAGTGTTGGTAAAGTAAGCCTGGCCTCAGCTCATACACGATACCAGCCTAGAAGACTTAATGAAAAGAAATTGATACAGACCACCTAGTGCTAACCAACGAATGCTGCTAAGTATAAAGGAAGACAGAAAAAGCATTACTGCAAGCATGTGTGTGTTGCACAGAGGGACACGTTTAACTGTACAAGGCAGAATGGAAATGTATTATCGCCTCTGAATGTATTGCTTCTATGCTCCTGAGTACACCACCAAACCTAATGCTACCTCATGTGTCATTCAGCTACTACCGTGTGAAATTGCTAAAATGTAGTTGTCCGATGTTTAATGATGTATGAAACACTGCTAATTATTGTAGACAAATACAAAATAATACACGAATGTATAGACATTAGAAATGTGTGATCACTTTAATATTACTAACTTATTAATCATTTCCTTGTTTCACATAGTGTGCAGCCCAAGCACAGAGAATTGCGCACACACACACACACACACACACACACACACACACCCCTCCCCTGCCCTCCCACCAAGGCACGCCAGGACAAGCTGGTGTGCGAGCAGCGCAGCCTCACCTCCCCTCATTCTGCTGGACCCGCTTCAAGTATTCACCTCCCCCATGTCCGAGACCACCATGGTCGGCAAAATGAATTATTTACAACCTGGTCCTAGAACCCCACCGCCCCAAGGGGCCAGAGGTACACCCTTGCTGATCTAGTGGTACTCCGGTTCACCCCAAGTTAATGGGCCTTGGAGAGCAGATATTCAACCCTGTACTAACACATCATAAAGTAATTCTTCACTATATCTAACGAGACCAGAGTGACAGTGCAGCTCACCTCATGCCCTCAGACCAGACACCCAGGTTTATGACACCCGGTCAACAGGTCAGAAGTAACAGTGTCTTGATGTATTGGTAAAGCTTCACATTATATGTATTCCTCCTGTGTCCTATTAACCCTTAGAGTAACATATTGCAGGATTTACAGGACAACCGGAATTATCTAAACGGATGATTGTTTGTGTGTGTGGCCACAAGGGCCGAATGTCAGGGCAATCGTCCATCAACGACACTGACTGCGCCTGGCCTGGCAGCCCCACCCCGATGAGCCCAGCTGACCTATCCGCCCCACGTTGGCACCACGCTGATGTCCACCAATCATGGAGCTGCTCGTCACAACTACCCCTATAGTTAGTCGACGCCACCCAATCTTTAAGACTATGTGCCCCCTATAGTGTGTAGGTTTCATGACGAAGTTTTGTAATAAATAAAATCGTCTTTGCTATTGTCAGACAGAGCGCTCTCGGAGCTTGCAGAGTCTTTTGCATGCCTTATTTGGTTAGATAAAGAACCTTTTACATTTACCTGCACTTGGTCTTGGCCTCATTCCCTCTTGGGGTGTGTCCGTTACTGCCTCTCATTGCGGGGACGGTAATGCCTTTTGGGGACCCTTGCCTTCAGTGGTGACCCCGAAAGCGTGATTACATTTTTAATTTCTTCATCGTCCCCTCTGGCACGAGAAATTCCGGGCGGCAGTGGAGACGCACAGTGCGCCCGCTCAAGAGCTGCCCGCCTACAGCAACTGGTACGCTTAGGCGTGCGCACAGAATAAAACAAAGGGTACGGGTCCCGCTCCAAAAAACCCCTTTGAGTACCGCTCGCCGGAGCTGGGGGGCAGCCATTGAGTGTGTTGCAGCACCGCCTGGACGGACTCAGTCCGGAGAATCTCGATTCAAGACGGGCACTTGAGTATTAAGTGCGAATGATTGTAAAGGGTGAAGGGGAAGGGAGTCAGAGTACACAAGGTCATTTAGAGGGGTACTTTCAACCATTAATGCCATTTGTATTTACTTTACTTTCTCTGCATATGGCCATTAGGACAAAAAAGGTGAAATAAGAAGATAAAAGACGGGAACCTAGCTCTGCAAGGGGGTAGAAGGTGGCGCCGCATAGTGCTATCTCAACTAGTACTGGGAATAAGTCAAAAAGTGGAGAATAAAATAAAGGTGTCTGTAATAGGGAGACACAGTGTATACGTTAGAAACTTCTATTTTCTTTTTCTTTCTCCTACTCTAGTCAGGGTACCTTAGTGTTGAGCAAAAGATAAAAGGTTTTAAAAAGTGTGCGGACAGTTGATAATCTAGGGAAAGAGGACCTTACCAGGGAGAGAAGTACAGGGCAAGGGAAAAGGGAGGGGTAAATGTTATGTGTTGTATGTCAAAAGTCTGTTAAGTGACTGTCCCATGTTGCATATGTTAAGTTCACAATGTTTTAATGAGTTGCAAAGAAATGATGTTGAATTGATGACATTGTATAGCTCTATGGTATGGTCATTGTAAGTGTGACCCGTTAAGATCTGAAGGTACTAATATTGTAAGCAAATGTTTTTGATCTGAAGGTAGTAATAGTGAGAGCAAGCGTTTCTTTTTGCGTATGCACAAGAATTGTTTAAGGTAGAAGTCACGCACACACTCATAATACACAGCGTTAGATACAACTAGTACAAGAGGATAAAAAGCTGAAAATACAAAATGAGGGCGGAAACACCCCTGGCCCACATCTGTAAAAATCTACCAGGTTATGCTGAACGCATAAAAAAGTACCACGATCAGTGGGTCACAGAACTAAAGGGAGAAGGACTACCCCAAGTATGGCCAGAAGGGGGAATTGTTTGGTAAGAGTGTCCTCGATATGGTAGCCACATGCATATTCATGAAATATAAAGGAAAACAGTTTCATAATAGAAGAGAAATACTAGACTTATGGAGGTTATTTGAGGAAGTGCCTCCCCTCAGAAGGAAGGAGTCGGTGTCTAACCTGCCCTCCACAGTTGATACTCCCTTAGTCATACCTGAAGTTGGAAAGGAAGAGATAGAAATAGAGGGATCGATTGAGGTAACACGATTGTACCACCTCCTAAACAAACCAGTGCCAGCAGAAGGTTATAGTGACCCCACATATGTACCCACTGCAGCAGCCGCAGCCACCCCACAACCAACTGCACCACCACCATATGAGTGCCCCAGACAGCGCGGACCGGTAAGCACACCTGCATTAGATATAGAAAAATTGACGGAAGACCTAGATTCCAGGCTCTCTATGGCAAGAGATGAGTTATCTAGAATAAGAAATATATGTGAGCAGAATGGAACTAGTGTTGTTAGAAATGAGCAAACACCTAGAGCACAGGCACTTGACAAGTCATCGGAAGAGGGATGGAAGAACGGGGAAATACTGTTCAGAATCCAGGAAGAGCCAACTCTAATAATAGAACTGGGGCCGCAGGAGATGGATGAAAATACAGGTGATGAGGGAATGGCTACCGGGAGGATGGAAGAATTGTGGTGCGATATTGAGAACGATGAACAGGAAAGTGGGAGGTTGAGTGTGGCAATGGGAGGAGGATCCGGTAGAGGAGAAGGAACATCTCTGGGAAGAACAATGGAAGAGGAATGGACAGGAAGTTAAGGAACAGAATGGGAAGAATGGCACTGTTAGGAAGGAAAGGATTGAAGGTGAGTACTGGCAAAACGACAAAGGGCAAACTACAACTCCCTCTGATACATAGGGGAGGTGGGAGACCAAATTATATACCCTGGGCTCAGATGGACAAAGCTAATTTGTTAAAATCATTGCCCCCCCTTATCAGGAGGGGCAAGTAAGTGGATATATGCATTCGAAAAGCATACTGCAGGAGTGCCATTAGCAGTAGGAGATGTCAAAGGTTTGCTAGTATCGGCAGTGGGTGACCAAGCAGATAGAGTGTGGGCAAAGGCTGGCTTCCCGGGAGTGACATTGGATTGAGATCGCCGGATGGAGCATCTTTTAACACAGTACGTGCGAGGGTATGGGATGCATTAAGAGAAACATTTCGAGACACAGCAGATTTACAATCAGTAATGCAGTGCATAATGAATGATGGGGAGGATGCTATGGATTACATTTTTCGGGTGCAGGAGATGTGGAGAGCCTAAACAGGCACGCCCTGGTATCAGTCAACATCCCTATTTTACTTCATAATAAAGAGAGGACTTCCAAAAGAGGTGCAAAAAGCACTTGACAAAATAGCAGGGATCGTAGCAAAAGGGTGGCGGGAAATACAAAGCATAATAATACACCACTGCAAAAGAATAAAGGAAAGGGAGAAAGAGCTTGCTCAAAAAAGGTTGGCAGATGAGGCCAAGTTAGTACAAACGAAACTTGTGAAGGTCGCTGCAGCTGTGGCGGCACTCCCCCACGACAGGGAGGGGGAAGAGGAGGGGCTGGTAGCAATACAGGGGAGGATGGCAGCAAATTGGGCAGGCAACGGCCAGCCACAGTGGAATGGAGAGGAGCAATACAGAGGTCCACAGTGGCAGGAGTGGGCCCCCTCGGAGGACGAGGTGGGTACAGGGGCCGCAGAGGGGGTGGCCAAGGGTACGGGGGAAATGGAGGGTATGGAGGACAGGGTCCAGGGGGGGACCAGGGGAACTGTTGGAATTGTGGGAGGTGGGGACATTTCTCACGAGAATGCAGAAGCAGACCAAAGAATGTGTATCAAGATATCGAACAATGTGGTCATCCTCACCCGGGGAGCACCTATGGATTACCCATGGGAGGGCCACAAGGGCAGCCAGAGCAGGGGTATGTAAAACAGCGAAGAGAACACCCTCACAATGTACAGCAGCATCCACAAAACCGCGACCACATGCAATACACACAAGGTAACCCCTTCGCCACGAATGCTAACGGTGCACCTGCCCCATATGGCGGAGTGGCGTGGTATCAGGGAATGTCTTCAGTCAAGGGGGGGGAACATGAGACATCCAGCAGAGGACAGCCCACAAGGAGCACTTGCGTGTCCTGTTCTATCTATGACCTACAATGCAGCAGAGGAACCATTGATAGGGGCGCAGATAGGGAATAAACAGTTCATATTTATGGTGGACTCAGGAGCAGAAAAATCATGTTTACGTGAAGGACGGTTTCCGCTATCTAATCGTAAATTGGAGACGCAGGGGTTCTCTGGGACGATTGTCGAAGTTCCTTACACAGAAGATTTAGACATCACAGTGGGGGGTAAAACAGTGAGAGCACCCCTACTATACTACCAACAGTCCCTGATTAACATGCTCGGAAGGGACCTTCTCAGCAAGCTTAATATGACTATCTCCTTCACGGAGAGAGGGATAGTTTGCTTAGCCCCAGGGATCTGTCCTTTGCGCGTAATGCTGGTAGTGCATGCACGAGCAACAGCACCAGAAGTGCGTGGCATACCGGTGGATCCCGGTATGTTTATTCAAGGATTGAAAACATTGGCACGAGTAGTACCTGAGCTGAAAAAGCTAGAATGGCGAGTGTCAGCAGAATTCATTTTCCGACCCATAGCACGCTCAGAGATTGTGCCAGGAACAGTGATGTCCCTAGATTTACATGCAGTTCAAATCTCAGCCAAGAGAATAGCCGTAATTGCAATGGATATACACAGCTGCGAATGGCGCACAGTGCTGTGCATCAATGCCGACACTGCATTGCGGGATCTGTCAGACGAAGATCTTTTCTCAGACTCTGAAAGTGACGGTGAGATAATAATGGAAATAGCAATACCCTGAGACATCATGACAAAGAGAGGCAGGTGCCAGTACAGCTGATGGCAGTGGTGGGGGCACCGCCTACCTTCTTTGATGATGATATGAAATTAGTGCCCAGTAATCTGTGGACTACAGGCCCCCATGATGTGGGATTATTGCATGGAGTCACCCCAATCAAAATAAAACTCAAACCTGGGGCCATTTTGCCCAGGGTAAAACAGTACCCCCTGTCCCGAGAAGCAGAAGAAGAGATAAAAGAAACAATCAGTGCATTACTGGCCCAAGGAATATTAGTGCCCTCAAATTCGCCATGTAACACTTGTATCTATCCAATTAAAAAAGCAAAAGGTGGGACATGGAGGATGATCCAAGACCTACGCCCCCTCAATGACGTCATTCAAAAAGAGTTCCCTTTGGTCCCTAATCCTGCATCGATACTGTGCAGCATCCCCAAGAATGCCTCACATTTCACAGTGGTTGATTTGAAAATTGCCTTCTTCTCCATCCCATTGGCAGAAGAGTGCAGATATCTGACAGCCTTTACACTGGGGGGGAAGAGGTATGAACATTGTAGGTATATTCAACCGCATCCTCCATGAAGATTTAGGAAACATGACAGAAGAGAGCACGATTATTCAATACGTAGATGATTTGCTCATCTGCGCACAGAATGAGGAAGAATGCAGAAAAGATTCTGTCACTCTTTTGACATTATTAGCCCACAAAGGCTACAAGGTCGACAGAGGGAAACGACATTACTGCCAACCAGAAGTGTTGTACCCGGGACAACTAATATCAAAGGATGGTAAAAAGATAATACCAGACAGAGTAGCTGCCATTACAGCAGTAAGGAGGCCAAGTACAGTCAAGGACATGCAAAAATTTCTAGGTATGTGTAACTACTGTCGAGCATGGATATTAGATTACACGGAATGCACAAGACCGCTATTGCAGGCACTCAAAGAGACTCAACAGGAGAACAGAGAGATGGTCAGCAGGAATGAGTGACTCATTTGCCTCACTCAAGGAATTGATATCAAGCGCACCTGTGCTCGCGAACCCAGATTACGAACGCAAGTTTTTCCTATTTTCCCACTGCAAATGGATCCTCATGACAGCAGTACTGACACAAAAACATCACTGGGACAGAAGCCACTTGCTTATTACAGTGGCACATTAGATGCATTGATGCAAGGACACTTCGCTTGCGAGCAATCTCTCGCAGCTGCAGAGTTCGCCATTGAAAAAAGTGCAACAATAGTGATGGGATGCTCTGTGACACTATTTGTGGAACACACCCTATCTGCTATATTAGAAAGATCAAAAAGCACACCGACAACCCAAAGAGCAACCGCTTATGAAATAATACTATTGAGTGCAAACATACACATAGTTCGATGCAAGACAGTAAACCCAGCCACATTCATCACAGAGCCATGCACATTAGAAGACATGCAGGAACATGACTGTGCCACTTACAAAGGAGAGGAGGGGGAAAGCCCGGTGGTAAGTGAGAATGCCCTAAATGAAGGAGAGGTTTACTTCATAGATGGGTCAGCATCAATCGACACTACACAGGGGAAAAGCATGTGGGGGTGGCAGTTGTGAGATTGGAAAAAGGTGAGTACGAAGTGATAGTACAGCATCGCCTGCCATCCCATTACTCAGCCCAAGCAGCAGAGTTTATTGCCCTGATTGAGGCATTACGTGCAGCGAAGGGGTGCACAGTGACTATTTACACAGATTCAGCATACATGACTGCTACGGTACACGGTGGGTTGGCAAGGTGGGGGCGGAGAGGGTTCCACAGAGCAGAAGGGTACCAGTACAACATGCAAAGCTCCTGAAAGAACTTATTGAGGCATTGAAAGAACCCACTATGGTAGCAATAGTGAAGTGCCATGCCCATACGTCCAACACGGACGTTATCTCTTTGGGAAACGCTGCAGCAGACGCCGCAGCCAAGGAAGCGTCCTATTTAGTAAAAGAAATAACAGGTGAGTACCTAGTGCACCAACAGATAGTGGAGGAGCTTCCGGACGGATACAACACCATGCCCGTGTCACAAATACTAGAGTTACAGGAAGGAGCACGTGAGGAGGAAAAAGGGCTGTGGGAAAGGAGAGGTTGTAGTCAATCAGCAACAGATCTTTTGTGGCGTTAGAATAATACAGGGAAGGTGGTAATGCCCCTCAAACTCCTAGAAGTAGCATTCCAGCAACTACACTTACCAGCTCACAATACAAAGCAACATATAGCAGCAGAGATCCAAGAGGACTGGTTTGCACCCGGCCTCCAGGAACATATATCAAAACTAGCAATGGTATGCACGACATGTCAAATATACAATTCAGGAATGACACTAAGTACACTACGAGGAACAATACCCAAACCAGTAGGGCCCTTCAAAGAGCTGCATTTGATTATGCAGATATGGGGGAAAGGTGTAATGGGGCACGGTATATGATAGTGGTTGTCTGTCCATTCTCCAGATGAGTTGAAGCAGGGCCGTGTGTGTGACCTGATGCCAAATGTGCTGCAAAGTTCTTAGTGAGGGAAGTATTCCTGCGTTGGGGACTTTGCGACGTGATTTGCTCAGATAATGGCACTCATTTTGTTAACAAGCTGTTACTAAGCTGAAGCTGAAGTAGCTGAAGTAACAGCCCTGTTAGGAATAAAACATAAGCTATGCTCGATTTATCATCCGCAAAGCAATGGCATGGTTGAGAAGATCAATGGCCTCCTAAAAAGCAGGCTGTCAAAATTGTGTTTTTCCCTAAAAAAGAACTGGGTCCATTGCCTGCCTCTGGCCTTGTTCGAGCTGAGAAATCAGCCAAGCAAGGACCACCATTTGTCACTGTACGAGAACGTGACGGGAAGGCGCATGCATACAGCACACTCTCCACTCCGCAGACATTCAGATGCACACAAAAGTGCCACGATACTAGGAGAAGAGTTTACTGATTATCTGACAAAACTCACAAGAGCAGCCCGCATGATATCAAGGCAGCTCGCACCACCATTTACTCAAGAAGAAGGGAGTGAGGCAGTAACATTTGTCGAGCAAAGCCCACAAGGGCAGTTAATGCCAGGGGATATGATTTATGTCAGAAGTTTTGTACGAAGGTGGAATGCTCCAAGATTTCATGGCCCTTATGAATTGATATTTTGCACACGACTGCGGTGAAAGTAAAGGGCTTGAGATATTGGATACATTTAACAGACGTACGTAAAGCATATAATAGTGTCCAAGAGGAACGAGAAGAGGAAGCACAGACAACAGCACAGAATCAACAATAAATAGGAAAGCAAAACGATAAATATTAAAGCTGGATACAAAGTAAAAGATTGACAATAAGAAAAAAAATGTACAATGACAAAAATTGTTCCTGTGTTAAATGAAAGCTAACAATGAAAATACAAATAAGGTTGGATTGTAAATATTAAGCTCTCTCTCTCTCTCTCTCTCTCAAATGAAGATCTCAACTGTTTAAGTATGCTTAATGCACTTTTATGTTATAACATATAGGAGTGACCATGGCAACGAACGGGCAGCCCGCAACGAATAGCATTAGGGCAGTTAGAAATGTAAATAATGGATTCAATTTGCGTAGATATTCGTATGAATGTGGCCTGTTTGTGTGTGCTATTTTATTTTTTGCAATGATGTTTGGTCTTGTTACGTACTGGTTAATTTCATTCATCTCTATCGAGATGCAGGGGGAAGGGGGAATGAAACCAACATGAAAAATGCAACCAAAGTGGCCAAAGAGGGTGATTACTTAGTATGGGATGGATTTCAGCTTGTATGGGGCTATGTTACAACCCGCCCAATGCGCAGCCCTCAAATAATAGCCACAGCAGCTCGAGCATAAACCCAACCTCACTCCCAAATGTCTCGGAATATAATGTGTACTGTTTAAATGATCGCAACCCTTCTGTCATATCATGGCTATACGATACTACTGCCACACTGCCCTCATTAGAAGCTACTTCCACAGCAGACATTAGACCACCTATAGGAGAAAAGGAAGAGAATGAAGAAATGGCAGAGATGTTTCTCTCTCTATATGATGTATGGGAAAAGGGGGGTGTGTGGAAAGGGGGGCCAAAATCACACATAGCCCGAGAAGCAAGGAGCTACCTTAGAAGTAGTAGGAGGAAGAGGGAGGTGAAAATATGATGAGTACTCTGGCCTGTGTCTAGAAAAAATAGAAGACCCGAGGCATCCACATCAGTCAAACAAATGGTATGCGGACATGAGTTCCACCGCAAAACAGACAACCAACGAGAGTTGTTATGTCTGTTCCCTGATCCCCCATGCCTCAGGTACACCTAAAGTTCTGTTGCCAAAAGAATTGCCTCTTGCATATGCCCAATGTCTCCTTCATCTCACCTTGTGCAGAATTAAGAACACCTTTCAGGCACACAAAATCCCATTGAAATGCGCAGAATGAGAAAACATGTTACTCAAGAGTGAAAGGAGTGATATGCTTGAAAAAACCTTTTTTCGTGATCAAAGGGACATTGTTTTTGGACAATAAATGGAAAGATGAAGAAATATCGTGTAAAGCTGAGGCACTGCGAGGACTGACAGCAGAAAAATTATAGTGGGTCGAAAAAACATGCACGCCAGTCTGGAAAGAGCACATCACAAAACTGACCTGGGTGACTGCCATAGAAAAACCGTTCAAACTGCAAAAAGAAATATCCTATGATCTACGCTTCCATGGGGAAGGAAAGAACCCAATGGGTGTGAACAAGAACTGTAATCGGACACTCACTATCCCAGACATGAAAAAAGGAACAGCAGCACTCATGGACACTTACTGGGTCTGCGGCAAACAGGCGTACTTGCACCTCCCACAGTCCGGGAGGGGCACGTGTTCGTTGGCAACGCTACACTCAGCGTTGATGGTGATTCCGGAGAGTCATATTGGTGGTGGAAAAGGAGTGCCAGATGCCCCAGTGAAAAAAACACCCCGCCAACAGAAGAGCCACAAATGTATGTCCTGTCTTCCGGCAATATGCAAGAGGTGTTATCGAGGAGGAGAAGGTCATCCAATTACATATCCAAAGCCTCCTCAGAATTATTGGCGCAGATTCCAGACAGGTATCGACTGTTCAGCTCTGCAGAAACATTCTTTGCCTCACTCGTTCCAAGCATCCAGGCGCGGGCAAATGCAAAATGGCTCCAGATCACACGTTGGGAGCTGATCCAGCTAGCTAACAACACTGAAGAGGGGTTCAACGTGATCAAAGTGGAGCCAAGAGCCCTGCGGTTAATGACGAAGCAGAACAGGTATGTCCTAGACCTGTTAACAGCAATGGACGGCAGTGTTTGCCGAAAAAATCGGGAGCGCATGTTGCACATTCGCACCTTCTGAAGACGCAGATAATGGTACATTGTCACATGTCATCGCAGCAGTGCACAACCTGGGGGAACGAATGAAAAATGAAGGATGAGCAGACGCCAGCACTTGGTTCGACAACCTCTTCTCCTGGGTACCATCATGGCTTGGATTGACGATCAAAATGCTGATGCCTGCCGTGGTATTTTTACTTTTGATTTTTTGCGTGTGCCAGCTGGGTCTCCGATGTTGCGCAAATGCAGTGCCTAATGGCGCAATGATGATGGTGACAATAGGCAACACTAGAGGAGTGGCACAAATCATGCACGAGGGTCAAGTACAAACAGGTGAGGATCCCGGGCCAAAGTACAGATTGGTACCTTTACCTTACGATGGGGACATAGTAGATAGATTGTATCACACCACAATAAAGGAACCCCAAGAAAGGGAATGGTATACAGAAGTGTGGGTGGACCTGGACAGGGATGGGGGATGGATATACATGACCTGCACACCAGATGAATATGCTAGGAGAGGGGGAAAGCCTGAGAGGGGTGTGTAGAGTCTGGATGCCAATAAAAGGTACACATGCATGGGATGAGGCTGTCGCAAATAAAAAAGAGCGCCAAAGCTTGGGTGAGTTACAGTATTAGTTACTTAAATAACGAAAGGGGGGAAATGTATGGGAGGATAGGTCCAGAAGACTCCCCCTCCCCGACATGCCCCACCTACGTGAGGTTCGTGGCTCGTCAGGGGCTCCCCTGTCACCAGGGCCCAGGTGACGGGGTGACTACTGATCGACACACAGGACTGATCGTGTTGTACTGTAACAGACCATGGACACCTTTTTGGAAGCCTCAGGACTCCATTTTAGATACTAGCGACCCGAACCCCAACGAGACAGCCTGCCTGCGAATGCTGCAGCTTGGCCCCCACTTACAGAGGGCCATGCCCTTCCCCGGTGCCTCCACACCATGGCAGATCTGCTAAAGGCCCGTTCTCACGAGCAACCAGACACGAACAAGTATCAGAACAAACACTGTATCATTTACCTTCCGCAGTACATCACTGTTCCCGAAGTGACCTGACTCGCGGTTCAAGTCTGTAACATGTAAACCACATGGTGCCAACACCCTCCTTACATGAACCCCTATCGATGTTTAACAACCCCCCCAAAGCCTAACGAGTCATAAGGGTTGTTATGTTAATTATAAACATCTGTGTTTTGGGGACGGGATGAAATTTCATAAGTGTCGGTAAAGTAAGCCTTGCCTCAGCTCATACACGATACCATGTGCCTAGAAGACTTAATGAAAAGAAATTGATACAGACCACCTAGTGCTAACCAACGAATGCTGCTAAGTATAAAGGAAGGCAGAAAAAGCATTACGGCAAGCATGTGTGTGTTGCAAAGAGGGACACGTTTAAATGTACAAGCCAGAATGGAAATGTATTATCGCCTCTGAATGTATTGCTTCTATGCTCCTGAGTACACCACCAAACCTAATGCTACCTCATGTGTTATTCAGCTCCTACCTTGTGAAATTGCTAAAATTTAGTCGTCCGATGTTTAATGATGTATGAAACAATGGCAAATTATTGTAGACAAATACAAAATAATACACAAATGTATAGACATTAGAAATGTGTGATCACTTTAATATTACTATCTTTATTAATCATTTCCTTGTTTCAAATAGTGTGCAGTCCAAGCACAGAGAATTGCTCACACACACACACACCCAAGGCCACCTTCCCTCCCACCAAGGCACGCCAGGACAAGCTGGTGTGCGAGCAGCACAGCCTCACCTCCCCTCATTCTGCTGGACCCGCTTCAAGTATTCACCTCCGCCCTTATGTCTGAGACCGCCATGGTCGGCCAAATGAATTATTTACAACCTGGTCCTAAAACCCCATCGCCCCAAGGGGCCAGAGGTACACCCTCGCTGATCTAGTGGTACTCCGGTTCACCCCAAGTTAATGGGCCTTGGAGAGCAGATATTCAACCCTGTACTAACACATCATAAAGTAATTCTTCACTACATCTAACGAGACCAGAGTGACAGTGCATATCACCTCAGGCCCTCAGACCAGACACCCAGGTTTATGACACCCGGTCAACAGGTCAGAAGTAACAGTGTCTTGATGTATTGGTAAAGCTTCACATTATATGTATTCCTCCTGTGTCCCATTAACCCTTAGAGTAACATATTACAGGATTTACAGGACAACCTGAATTATCTAAACGGATGAATGTTTGTGTGTGGCCACAAGGGCAGAATGTCAGGGCAATCGTCCATCAACGACACTGACCGCGCCTGGCCTGGCAGCCCCACCCCGATGAGCCCAGCTGACCTATCCGTCCCACGTTGGCACCACACTGATGTCCACCAATCATGGAGCTGCTCGTCACTACTACCCCTATAGTTAGTCGACGCCACCCAATCCCCAAGACTATGTGCCACCTATAGTGTGTAGGTTTCATGACAAAGTTTTGTAATAAATAAGACTGTCTTTGCTATTGTCAGACAGAGTGCTCTCTGAGCTTGCAGAGTCCTTTGCATGCCCTACTTGGTTAAAGAACCTTTTACATTTACCCGCACTTGGTCTTGACCTCATTCCCTCTTGAGGTGTGTCCGTTACTGCCCCTAATTGCGGGGAGGGTAATGCCTTTTGGGGACGCTTGCCTTCAGAAGGGAAACGAAAAGTGTTGTTTATAAACAAGCCTTACAATGAACATGTTCATTAGTAATCTTGAACTTAAGGTCCACCGTCAGCATCATGTCACCCATCATGCTTCTCAGGAATCTCCATGTTGTTCTCACATAGTTATAGATTTCAGAATTACTTTTTAAGCATATTATAAAATGTGTTGTGTAGTCTTTATAAGAAAACATTTTTAAAATAATAATCGAAAAATGCAGTGAATTTTTCCTTTCACCTATTTTAGGGAACCTTTCCAAAACCGTAAAGCTACCTAAAGGTATTTCTAACAAATAGTACCTATAAGAAAATAAAATCCCAGGCAACGCCGGGTATATCAGCTAGTTGTCTGATAAAGAAGCATTCAAACCATGCCACCCCTTTGTCCGACTCCTTCCTCCAAGACGCCACATCATGAGTGATTTGCTTTCCGGGCAATTACAGTTCACCCTTTTCTGTGTTGTGTCTTGTGTATCTTTTATCCTATGGGCTTCTTTTGCCTTCACTTCATAGTTTTCTCTCTCCGATATATTCCACTCTGTGCTTTTAGAACCAGGTATTTTCCACAAGTTTTTGTCACTTGTATTGGGACGAGTCTCTCTGATTGCATAGTAAGTCCTCGGTGGCCTCCCGTTCTCCTTGTTACCTCTAATATTACAATAGTATGTCTCCAGGGCCTGTAGTTGCTTAGGGCCTTCTCTTTCGGTAATTTTCTCTGTCGGCTTGCTTTCTCTGGCGTCCTCTTTTTGCAACTCCCTCTCTCGCTACACTTAGCATGCGCACCACAAAGTCCTTGTGGTCATACCACTACTGGGTTCTGGGCTCCCGTTTCCTCAGCTTCTCACTGCCTACACCTGCTGGGTCTCCAGCATTTTATTTTAACATTCAGAGCAGTTCTGAACGTCAAAGGCTCTGCAGCTTTCTAAAGCTCCGTCTCCATCGGGTGTTACACTTCCAGGGCGCTTTGCATCCTACATATGCGTTCCTTTCGCTTGCCTTGGTTCACCATGTACTCCTTCAACCTAATTTTCGCAGTTAACTGAAGATTTTTCATTAAAGAGAGATTCGCTTTCTTGCTTGTAATGGCATAATTTAACATTCGTTTTAGCCAATTCTCTGGAATTCTTTTTTTTTAATTCCTTTATTTGTTCAATTTTTGAGGTCAACATGCCACACATTAAAAACATTTCTACCCCTCTCCCCTCCGCCTTTGCGTGAGATTTTAACTTTTATGGAAACATTTAACATAAGTTCCGCTCCCCTCAACTTTTTGTATGTAACCCCTTATTCCCCCCTCCTCCCAACAGATGAGGTGATTCGAATGTACCAATTCAGGGTTCTGGAATCCGGGTGGGCCGGAGATATACCTGTAACGACCTATTTGTATGCGTTGAGGGAAGGCAACCATTCCATTTCTCATGACCTCTATCTCATAGATTTCCTTGGCCTTTTGGGCCCAGGCTTTCTGACGAGAGAGTCAGCGATTTCCACCCTATCGTGAGGCACACTCTTGCAGCCAGAAGTAGGAAATGAGGCATATGCGGGAGACGCGACCAGTGGCCCTCCGATTCCTTCATCCAGAATACAACCAGCCACGGATCGCAAGATCGCTCGACACCGCCTATACTTTTGATACATGCCAGGACCTCCTTCCAAAATGGTTGCGCCTTTTGACATGACCACATGTGCCAATAATCTTCTTGCTGCCCGCCACGTCTCCAACACAGCGGGCTCGATTCCTAGAACATCCTGGAGAGGCGCTTGGGGTCGTATTGCCATCTCTGAGGGAGTTTTAGACTGTGTAATTTGTATTGGCTTGAGATGGAGGTTTTGTGAGCATTGTTGCAGAGGCGCTTCCAAAGGTCTTTCTTAGGGCTTTGTTCGCGTCTGTCTCTTTGTTCAACAGAGCTTTGTATATCCGGGTGATTAGGCCTTTTGTCGACATTGACCAGCTCAGTATCCTTTCCAGTGGGTACAGATCCCTTTGAAGCTAAATCTCTCAATTTCGGGGACATAAGCACCCCCCTCAATTGTAGGAAGTGGAATACCGACAGGGGTCTCATTTTTAGCCCTTCTTCCAGTTCTTGGGAGGGCGATGCAAGTGCTGCCTTTAACCATTTGCGCCACCCTCTCCAACCCAGCTTCGTACCATCCTTGGAAGCGGTGCGAGTCCCGGATATCATTTCTGATTGAGGGGGCTCAAATATGGCTCAGGGGGGACGGCCACTTTGTGAGTCCCTTCATTTTGTGCTGGTTTCACCAGAGAGTTAGGATCAGTCCCATCATTCTGTGATTCATGACTTCCAGGTAGAGAAGCATGCCATTGACAAACATTCCCTTGAGAGCTCCGTAATGTCTAGGGTTTTGCGCATGGCATCTGCCCCCTGTCTTCCTTTAAATGATGCCCACCTGGTGCGGGTGGATCGGGCGAGGTGGGATTCCTTCCATAGAGGTGGCTAGGACCTTGGTATTTATTTTTACATCTGTATTTACAAGAGATATCGAATGATATGACTTGCAATTGGTGGGGTCCTTACCGCTTTTGGGGAGTACTAGGAGTGCTCTTGTAAAGGAGGGCGGTGCTTGCCCTGTTTCCCTTATATGATTGAATAATCTGGCCAGGTGGGGAGCCAGGGTTTCTGCAAATTTCTTATAGAACCCCATTGTGTACTCATCTTCTCCTGGTGCTCCACCCCCCCGTCGGTAGCCTGTTTATAGCCGCCTTTACCTCTTCGGAGTGAAGAGGGTCCCTCTCACCTGGGGTCAGTGGCGTTACTCCAGTCCCGATTATGTATTTTTGCCTCACCGTTTTGTCCCCTGCTCTTTGACCTTTATAAAGCTGCTCATAGTATTTGGCAAAGAGGTTTGTCACCTCTCTCAGGGACGAGGCCCAGTGGTCTTCGTCCCCCTGAATACGGTCCACCCATCTCTGCCTTCTGCGCCCTCAGCCTGGTCGCCAGCATCCCATCAGCTTTATCTCCCTTTTCATAGAATTTCTGCTTTTAACATTTTTGTTTCCGTACCGTGTCCCCTACTCCTAGCGCTTTCAGTTCAGCTCTCTTTTTATTGAGTGTTCTCAGGTCCCTTTCTAGATACTTCCCTTGGAAGTGTAGTCTGCCCTCCAGCTCGCCGATTTCATTATCCAGCCTCTCCCCCTGCAACCTACGCTCTTGTTTCTTCTTGGCTCCCTCCCTTTTTAGGGTACCCCTCCATGTGGCCTTACCTGCCTCCCACAGCGCTGTCTCTTCTACTTCACAATTATCGTTGATCTGAAAGTATTCCTATATTGCATCAGTGAGCTCTCGGTTAAGGAGACTGTCCCGCTACAGGTACTGATTACTCCGCCACTTTGTAGTCGCCCTTATTTATACCCCCATCTCAAGGTCCATGGTGACCATACCATGGTCAGACCAGCTTCCTGACCTGCTTGTGCTATCTTTTAACCGTGACCTGTGCTCTTTGCCCATTATAAGGTAGTTGATTCTAGTGAAGGTCACGTGTAAGCTCGATAGGAATGTGTACCCCTTTTGATCGAAATGCAGGGCCCTCCAGACGTCTAGTAGTCCTCTAGCTTCCATGCTGCTTTTCAATTTATACCCCCCTCCCGGGGGTGACCTGCTGGGTTCAGCTCCTGTAACTTGCCTGTCCATTTGGACATCAGCCCATCTATTGAAGGCTCCACCTATTATGACTATCCCTTTGCTCCTGGCCATTATGATGGAGAGGGCTTCTTCACTGATCGTACTTTAGCCCCGATTGGGGGTGTATATCCGGGCTAGTGTTACCGAGGTCTCCTCCCACCTCTCCTGGACCAATAGAAGCCTACCCCCATCAGAGATTGCAACTCAGGGTTTATCAGTCGGACCCTCTTGTGTACAATCATGTCTACCCCTCCTTTTTTTTGAGCAGCCAAAGCCCAATAGGTTTGCCCCACCCCCTTTCCTCTCAACGTTTTTTCCTGCTTTCAGTTTAGTCTCCTGGATGAAGAGTACGTCCACCGCTGCCCTCTCGAATTCTCGCACCACCAGGGACCTTTTGGTCGGAAGTTCATTCCCTTAACATTTAGCGAGCCCACCCTCCCGAGGATGGGTCCCTTCACTTCCACTATTTTTCCCTCCGTCTCTGGGCTGGTGGGTCTTGTTTACATCCCTGCTCCGTCCTCTTCCACGTCCCACATCTACTCAACCCTACACCCTCTCAGTTTTAATCCCGTCTGTGTTCCCACTCCCCCTCTAGTAACTAATTAATTTCCTCCCCATTTGACTTCTTTTGCACCTCTGTGGCCTTTCCTCGGCTTGTGTTGTTCTGGGAGAGCGGGCCCCCTGCGGACCTGTTCAGGCTCTTGTTTCTGTGCTCTCCAACAGATGTTGTAGAACTTGCTTCGCCTCCTCTGCTGTATTGACTCTATATTCTTCTGCTTTGACCTCGAATAGCAATACGAATGGATACACCCACCCCGTAAAGGATTCCTTTGTTGGTGAGCCATGTTGTGAGCGGTCTGCAATTTCCCATGCGCCCCAGGGTGAGGCTAGACAGGTCCTGAAACCATTTGATTTTTGAACCCTGCTAGTCTATTTCCTGTATTTGCTTTGCCCTGAGGGGGATTTCTGTTTTCTCTTTGTATTGGAGGAATTTCACTACCACAGAGCGCGGGCCGCCGCTGAACGCTCTCCCTCCTCTGTGGGCCCTTTCAATCTGCACTGCTTTCCTGCCTTCCACCCGAAAGAGGAGGTTCACAATGTCCAGCACTTTCTCGACCTGGGCCTGTGTTTCTGTGGCTGCTTCTTCCAGGCCGACTATCCGGATATTCGTCCTCGTTTCTCTGTTCTCCAGGTCATCAAGCTTGAGGGTGAACTCTTCCTCCCTCAATTCTATGTCTGTCATTCTGGCTTTCAGTTTCATCTCGACCATGTCGACATTGATTTGGTTGTGCTCTAGGTTCTCCACCTTCCCTCGCAGTTCAACAATGGACGTTTAGATGTCTGTGCACAGGGCTCTTATCTCTGCCATAACCCCTGCAATGTCCTCCTTTATCGTGGCATCGCCCATTTTTTGGCACCAAGCTGGGGGGCGTCCCGGGCTTGCATCGCCTCTTCCCTTCTAAACTGTTGACGCGATGCCAGACCTCCGGTGGGCGGGCCCTCCGTCGGCTGCCCCTCTCTTTCATGTTCGCTTAGGTTGGTGCTGTGATCGGCCTTCCCTGAGAATCCTGGGAGGGCCCTGGTTTGTCCCTAGGGGCTTATGCTGGTGGCTGCCGCCTCTTGCTCACCTGGTGCCTGGGGGTTCTGGCCCTCGCTCCCTGGTTCCACCTCCCACTGGAGTCTCTATTACAACCGTTCACCGGCTGCTCTTTATCCTGGGTATCTCAGTGTCCCGCCAGCGCTTTGCCTCCCTGTTGTCGCTGTGCGTGGGCCTCGCGTGACAGGCGACCCCTGTCCCTTTCCCACTTGGTGCTTTAGTTCTGGCCTGTGTGATGGAGGGGCTCCTCGTCCATTCTTGCTTAAGCGCTTATTTCCTTCCCTCCATGGCTCTTTATTTGTTGCTCGCTGGGGCCTAGTTCCCGAGTGCTTTTCTTGCTTTGCACTTAACTCTGTTGGAGCCCCTGTTGGTGCCTGTGTCTACTCCTTGGTGAGGTCCCTTCGTGGGGGGTCCTTCTGTATATGACGGTTCCTGTACCGCTGCGAGGCTTTTCTGTGTGCAGCGCGAGTGTGGCTGACCTCCTAGGCTTGTGGACCAATCCGGTTGGTCTAGCTCCCTGCTGGCGGTGTTGGGCTCTCTTCCCGAAGTCTTGGAGGCCAGGGTGGCTCCACGTTTTCCCTCTCTTCAGTGGGCGCTCAGACAGGTCCTTCCAACTCTGATCCTCTAATCAGGGGTCTCTTTGTGGCTGATTGGGGGGGCCTTATGCCATCAATGGTGTTACTCTCCCTTCGCTGGCTCCACTGTGTCTAACTCGGAGCTGGGGCTACGCTCACCCTGCCGGCTTACCCACTTTAACTGTCAGCTGTCGGGTTGAGGTGAGCTTTAGGGCGTACGTGATGTCTTCCTGCGACTAGTCAGTGATTTCATAGTTGCCCGGCGGGCCACATCACCTCAGGGTTTGCAGGTTTGAGGAAGGTGCGGTGCATGGCTTAAATACTGTGGATGCCGGCAGGAGGTTTCAGCCTGCGTCCGTGGGAGTGTTTACCGCATACCAGGCAAGCCCGGCCACCTGGGCTTGAGAATGCGCTTGGTCGGACTAGCTCTTTGCTGGCGACGGCGGGCTCCCTCTTTCCGGGTACTCGGCAGCTGGGATGGCTCCATGTTTCTCCTCTGTGGCGACGGCTCAGCCAGGTCCTCCCGACTGTCCCTCAGGCCTGCTGTCTCTTTTTGGCTGGTTGGGAGGAGGGCCCAATATGACCAAGGGTGTCACTCCCTCTTTTGCTGGCTGTGCTGTATCTGGCTTGGATGGCCGATGCTGCGCTCACCCCCTTGCTCTGCCGGGGACCTGTTCGTCGTACCTGCACCTTGTCCACATGGGAGCACTCTTCTCTTGCCTGTTCCTTTCTGCTGCCGGACAGAGGTTTGGGGGACTGCCCTTGGGCTCGCCGCCTCAACTGTTATTATTGTTATTTTGCATTTATATAGCGCCTTATATACCATTGGTATGGACTGAAGGCGCTGGTAGGTTGAACGCCCTTGGGAACCGAAGTTCAGGTCAGTAGAGAGATTCAAGGTGCGTGTGAGCACCGGGTATGTGTGCACCTGGTGCGGTATTCGTGTAATAACTGCTTCTTGTGGTGGTTGAGAAATCAGGAGTATGTGTTCGGCCTGGCAGGATTTATCCAGACCGAGTTGTGGCTGCGTTAGGCCTGAGGAGAACGCCTGGCTGGGGGGTGTGTAACCAGCAGTGTTTTACTTAAGAGTGATGTGTAGTATGCGGCAGATGTTGGTATGAGAACAGTTATACCGAATGGTGTCATAGTATCTCTGTGTTCTAGTTGAGTGGTGGTGTAGAGGGGAGAGTAAGCCTGGTGGTGTGATATGATTGGTTGTATGCTCTTTCAAAGGGTTCTCTGCATTCTAAACCATACTATTTACTATATACGTCACGCAATTCAATGTGCTCCAGTCCGTTCCCTGCACTCATGTCCACTCCATGCATCACAATCTGCACCACACACTCCGGTTCACTCGACGCACTCAAGCGCTCCAGTCCGCCCCGCGCGCTCCAGTCTGCCCCACGCATGCACTATGCATTCATCTGTTTTGCGCACTCGCCCCCTCTACGCACTCAGCCCCGTCTACGCACTCAGCCCCGTCTACGCATCTCTTTTTTTTTCATAAGCGCTCTTTCGCTCATATGCACTTGTCTGCTCTATGTACTTGTCGGCCCTACACACTAGTCTGTTCTATGCAGCCCTCCATTCTATACGTTCTTCTGGTCAGCTCATCCATCCTGTTTCTCTCATCAATCAGTTCCCCCCACTCACCCGTTCTACGCACTCATCAGCTCTGCGTGCATTCCGCACTCATCCGCTCTACATGATTATCCGTTCTGCGCACACATCCGGTCTATCTAACTCCTCCGCTCTAGGCATTTGTCCGCTTTATCCCCACGTATGCACCATACCTTCAACTGCTCTACACATTCATCCAACCTACGCAGTCACATGCTCCCCGCATTCACCCGCTCCCTGAACTCACCAGCTCTCCATGCGCATCCGCACCCCGCACTCATCCGGTCCCCACACATTCAACAGCAATATGCACCCATCGGCCTTATAAAGTCATTTGCTAATGCGCAGTAATCGTGTTCTATTTGTCTGCTTTCTACACTCTTCAGCTCTGTCCACCCATCCGCTCTGTCCACCCCTCCGCTCCCTACACCCCTCCGCTCCGTGCACCCAGGCGCTCAGTGCACCCAGGCGCTCAGTGCACTCATCCGCTCTACGCACCCAACCGCTCAACATGATCATCCATTCTATACACTCATCCAATTTCGATATTCATTCGATTTGTACACTCATTTAAATTATATAGTCATCTGTTCTTCAACTCATGCATTCTTTCACTCAGCGCATTCATCTGGTCCACATGCTTCATCTATTCAAACTATTTCACCCACGCCATTCATTTTGTTCACTCCTCATGCATTATGTCTATTTCAGGAGTTATAAGTCTCTTTACTGTTTCCGTACGATTTATTCCTATTAACCACTTCATTGTTTTGATCTATTTTATTCGGATACTTCTGATTGTCCTTTTAGTTTATGTTAGGGGTTTACTAGCTGTCAATTTCTTGCATCAGGTCGTTTGTTGGGTTTGTGTCATTGAGATGCTGTTAGTCTGTTTGGGTTAGTCTGGTATGGGTTGGTTTTCGGGGAAGAGTCAGGTTTTCAGCAGTGTGCGGAAAGATATTAAATCCTCAGTTAGGCGGATGTGGGGTGGGAGAGAGTTCCATAGGGTGGGGGCCAAGGCTGAGAATGATGATCCGCCTAATCTGACTGCATTTGTCTTAGGTATGACTAGGAGGCCGGCTGAGCTTGATCTTAGGGTGCGTGGGGGGTGCGTGGGGGGTGATAGGGTTTTAGCTTGTCTTGAAGATATTGAGGTCCTGTTTTTTTTTGGAGTGCTCGGTGGGAGATGCTCTTTTTGGGGTGGTACCGGTGGGCGCCTGGGCCCCTCGCTGTGGTCTCTGGGTTGTAGCCCTTCCCCCTCTTCACCCGCTTCCCACCAGCTGGGAGACATTAGCTTCGGTTTGACTGCAGGCCGGCTCTCTTTACTGCGGTTTTGCCGGGGGTCGGAATAAGGCTCGGAATAAGTTCTTAATCGTCTAATTTCCCCCCTCGGGTTGCAGAGCTACGCTTTAGGCAGTCATTGCCGTCCGCGCCTAATTCTCAGGATTTTAAACCGTTTCGCATATCGGAGAGTACCATGTATGCCATCATGGGGAATGGCTGTGGGAGTTCCTTGCTGGAACAGGAGTCCTTTTCCCCTAACAGGGAGTCTAAGCCAGTGAGATCCCAGGGAGGGTCTTGTGAAGCGAGCTCAGCTCCCTAGCTTTAAAGACTGAGGCTCCCCCCTGGGGAGAAGGGACGAATTCCCTCGATTTGTCACAGAGCGCAGTGCAAGAGGGTGCCCAGCATAAGAGCGTGCGTCATAATAAGAGTATGTGGTGCAAAGCACATGAGCGTTTGGTGTGCGTTTGGAATGCGAGTTTATGGTGTACAAGTATTCAGTCCAAAGCCAAAAAATGCACATGCCCTTTATGCCTACTATATGTATCAATGCTCACATTCAAGTTCCAACTTTTATACTAGTTTTTTTTACATGCAAGAAAAACTCCATGTACACAATTCACATCTCCTATACGTCTTCTATGTATATGAAAACTCACACCAACATCAGCCCTGGCTTTAATGGGAGTTTTCAGATGTATAGTAGTGTACATGTACAAATTGCACATCCTCCACGCATGTGTACAGTTTGTATAAAAGATGCACATTAATTCTGTGCAAGCGTGATACAAAGATACATTTTTTTATTTGAATATCTCAAAATTGACCGGATCGATTTTCCCAAAAATGTCCAGTGCACCAAATCCTGATAAGATGTAGGTGCATTCCAAAAATCTTGGAAATTGAAGCAGCCTATTTTAAGATAGTTGGGGCCAGAAGTTATTTTCCCCAGCAGAAAACTCCATGTTAAAAGCAGTTTAAAATGCAATTAAAACATTTTAAAAATATGACGCCATGCATGAAAAAATCTGAAATTTCATGCTGGGCGGATGCCTCCGACAATCTCAATCACTCTCTCAATCTCTCTTTCAATCTCTCTCTCTCTCTCATACATACATGTATGTATTATTCTCTCCCTCTCATACATACATACATGTATTATTCTCTCTCTCTCTCTCTCTGCTCTCTCTCTCTCATACATATATACATGTATTATCTGAAGTCTTGTCAAATTAAAATGTATAACAGTCACCCCTGTCTGCAAACTATACTGTTGAAAAGGTTATAGGACAATTGGGTTATTAAGCTGCATTTGGTGCAATAGATAACGTCATAACTAAGTGTCCCTTTCAGGTACTTGATTTATTCTAAGAGTAAAGAGCAAAGCTAATGGGTTACTCTGCTGTCATGTAACAGATGTTTAATACATCTGCCCCCAGTTAGGCTGAGGTTGTTTGACAACAGGGACATCCCTCTGGGCTGCCAGAGTTTTGGTGGAGGCGCTATTAAGATTGATATTAAGTTGAAATGTCGTAATATGTATAAATGGCTGTGTTAAAAACGGGACATGTTCTAGTAGTCCTGTGGGTAGTTTTGGAAATTAAACAGTGGTAATACTAAACATTCATTTTCGACCCCCACACAGTGATCATAGGGAGCATAGTGAAATGACAGAAACAACAAGGTTGAAAAGCGATAGAGGGAGTGATACACCCTCGTCTCCTTTAAGAAAGGCTGAGGGGAACACAGGACTTTTCTTCTTTCCTAAACCTGCTTCTTGAAGATGGGGTTCAGGGGGCTGAAACACGAAGACGACAAATTAATATTCGACAAGAGAAAGTTACCAAAGCTGAAACCCCAGGCACGATTGTGTCGAGGTCCCAATGAGTAGGATCATTGGTCTGGCCTCAAGCTGTTATGGGACCAATATTATGTTAGGGAATTTTAGTTCCTGCCATGGGCTGTTAGTAGCAGCAGTACGTTTGTGGAAAGTGGGGAGTAGTTGGTGTTTCTGTTCCACATCTGCTGAATGGGACGCCCTGGGCCATTTCAGATTTTTTTTTAAAAAGCTCCAGTGTCCGGCTTGAACAGATAAGGGGGCAGGGTTTTGGTTCCATAGTATGACTTGGTGCCTAAAAAAGAGAGGGGTGTTCTAGTGTCTTGTATGGTAGAAGTGTTTCGGCCAAATGCTTTGGTTTTAGTTCTCTGGGTAGAATAAGTGATCTGTTTTCATGCCAATCAAAGGGGAGGTATAGTTACCAATCTAGAAGGCTGAGGGCCAGTTACCCTATCTGGGAGAGGCTAAATGTCCCTACCTGGATTGGAGCTTCCGATTACTAGACTGAAGCAGCAGGCCCTGGTTCCTGGAACTGGACTCTGATAACTAGCCTAAAGGGCTGGGGCAATTCCCTGGGTAAGATTTTGAAGTGGGAGTATTTCACTCCATATTGTTTTAAGTTGGGAGTAACAATTCTTTAGGGAGTGAATAAGTAAGAGTAAAAAGATGGTATAACTGTAAAAGATTCAGCAATATAGTTTACTATTGTATTTGCACCTAGTTATTCATGCACATTGAAAGCTCCATTCTAACCTTTTCAGGTCGGACAGTAATGATAATTTTCTGCTTCTGGCACATGCACTATTGCCCAAACATATCCATGGAACTGCTTGGAGAACAGCAGAGGAACAGAGTTATGTGCCTTGCTTATTTTTTGTTGTAGCTGTTTTTAGATTTAGTGGGTGCATTTGCCTATTTTTAGTGAATAAAAGTGGCTGATACACCCTTATTTGTAGGGCCGGCCAGAGTGTGGTTCCCAAGCTACGGGTGCACGAGTCCCCCCTGCCTGGTAGAGAAGCCTTGATACATACATACGTGTTCTGTTCGCGTCTGTAGGATGGGTGGGCAGTTATGCATGAGAAGGCCCCCCCTTTCTGGGTCGAAGATGCTGCTGTATGCAACACTGGGAGGTGGCTCTCTTTAATGGGATTAGAGTGCTAGAGGTGGTCAGGTTTGGTTCTTGTGGAAGGTTCCAGTCGCACGCCTGCGAACGTAGGAGGGGGTTCCAGTGAACACACTGGATGCATGCCTAAAGATGAGAGAGGAGGAAGATGCTGCGCCCTGGATCTTGCGACAGCTATCTCATCGCTAGGCGACCATCGTGCGCAGGAACCCGCTAACCATGCCGGTGCCGCCCCGCTACTCACCCTGGCAGGCCAGTGCGGGTAGCCCTTCATCTTGGCGAACACCAGCTCTCCAGCCTTGTAGTCGCGGGGCCGAGGACGCGCCATGTCTCCCCTGTAAACACGCGTAGCCCCGCCCCCTGTCCCCGTGCTGGCCAATCCGGCGCCGCCTCCTGCGATATCCTCGTGCCCGAACCAACAGATTCCCGGCGGTCACACGGAGCGCGCGGCAGTGATGCGCGATGTCCCGCTGCGTACAGTCCCAGCCACGCAGCGGGAAACTCCACCTGCGCGCCCTCGGTCACCTCCTCAGGCCTCTCGCCAGAATTGCGCTGACGTGAATACCGGCCACCGATAAATGCGCAGGTGCCCCCACCCCCACTAGAATAAAGACACGTTGTGCCCAGTCCGTCCTTCCTTTTCTGTCAAGCGGCCATAGGCGTTGGCACGGGGAATTTCCCTTACTCTCAAAATTACACTACGGGCAGAGACATGAAACACATACTTCTTTCATCCTGTTCATTTCATAGGTGTACAGATTGCGCGGTATACCCAGGGGAGGCACGTTGGTTTAACATTTCAAGGTGGTTGTATCGCAGTCTCGCTAAGGAACATGTAAAAGCGTAAGTGAGAGTTTGTGAGAAATGCATTGACTGGATTTTTGGAATGAAATAATAGAGTTGCAGTCTTTTCATCCAGTCCTGATTTTACTTAGACTTCTTGGACTTGTAGTTTTACCAAATTTTAGAATCGAAAGAAAAAACGATGTGTCTGGAATGTAAAAGGGGGGTTAAAACCAGGACTGGACAGTCTTTTCACACATGGCTATGGTAAAATGCAGATTTTAAATACATTCGTTATAGAAAGTCATGATTCTATTAAAGAGACCAAGGCAAATGATTATGCTCAACTCTTTACTTCTGAGCAGCCAAAACCAATTACTTTCACTTTAAAAAAAACTGTCACATATGCTACAAAATCGATGAAAACGAGAACTTTGAGGTTTGTGACCAATTGGTTTAACATTTCACGTGCTCTAAACAGTCCAATCACGTCCCGAATTCCATTATAAACACCACCATCCTACTTCCACTTTCTAAAGCTGGTCGACATCTGAAACCTTGCATCCCAACCGGTAAATGCTTGAACCCCCATAACACATTCGATCAATCCTCATGAACCCAAAGGCTCAGACTCTGCACCTGTCAAAACATAAACAGCAATGATGAACCAACTCCTCTAGAACGGATGGGCAATCGCGTAGCTCTCAACTCACACGCTTTTGGCGGGTGTCCCCCACTTTATAAACAGCTGACTCACCCGCCAAGCCTCCTGCACGCCCATTCGTTTCAATGGGCCTCTCACCCGCCAAAAATAAAATCCGTGTTTTCACCCGCCTTTGCGACACATGGTTGAGAGCTATGCAATCGCAAAAAGAAATGACATCAGAATTGACATAAAGCATTACAAAATCAAACATATTATCAGTCATGACCACCTTAGCGATTGAAACGGGTGGAATAATCCTTTGCATAGGTGTTTTTAATAGAATCATGACTCTCTATAACAAATATATTGAAAATCTGTATTCTATGTCAAGCCCCGGAGGTTCGGATTATGCTTGTTTAAAGCTTACTTACCACCAATTCAGCTACCTAATCTACTGGTCTAAAGCAAAAGTTCTTAAAAGTAGCCTTGCTTGAACAATCTGCCGCTTTCAAAATGTCCTCCAGATGTGCTCCCATCCTGAAAGCCGTGGATTCCATGGCACCCCTAGTCAAATGTGCCCCAAAGTGGTCCATATCAATGCCTGCCTGGCTCCTGCACCATTTTAACCATCTTGCTAGCATAGCCAATGCAACTGCCGTAAAGGACTTCCTTACCGCTATCAACAATTGAGACTCTCCTGTAGGCCTGAACTGCCCTGCAACGCTCTCGTAGACCTTAAGCCATCTGACCAGGCATCATCTGGGTCGGTCTGGAAAGGCCGCATAATTCACAGTCCTGATCTAATCTACATATCAGCGGATGTTTGCCTACAGGACTACCCTCGACATATTGGTGACCGGCTGAGATCGCTGACCGATGTGTTGATAGTTCTGTAAGCCTTGGTCTGAGGCACTTGGTTAGCCAGAAAGTTCACTGCAGGAACTATAGCTGTTCGAGCGAGATGCACCTCTCTCTCCATGCACCAATTACTCCACTTGGGCCATGTATCTCTGTAAGCCTTCTTGGTCCCAGGATTCTCTAATGAATTCTTGAGCCTCTCTTAAAAGATACAAGTTGGTCCAGGATCTCCTGAAATCACTCAGGCTCAGACCCCCTATCTGAACCAGAGGGTGATACTCCCCTGATAGGCCGAGCACAATATCCTGTTTTTGCAGAAGCAAAATTGGAACATCGTATGACATCTCCAACAGGTCTGGAAACCAAGCCTGACCTCTCCAATTGGGAGTCACAAGTATCACTCTCGCTCCCTGTCTTCTGACTTGAGCTAGCGTTCGCTGTATCATGGCAAACTGGGGCACATGTGTTTTACCTGGAGAAAGGCATCCGTCGCTGATGCTTCTGGGTCTGGCCTCCAAATGAAGAACCTGGACAGATTCTTGTTCAGTCTCGAAGCGAACAGATCCGTCTGACATGGACCTCTCTGTCTCATGATCTCTTGGAAGACTGACTCCTCCAGCTGCCAATCGCTGGAGTCCCTCAGGTGTCTTGAATTCCAGTCCGCTACCTGGTTCTGTGCACCCGGCAGATGTTCTGCCGCTACACTGACTCTCCTCTAGAGGCATAAATGCCAAAAGTCATTGGCTTGCTCTGCCAGCATCTAGGATTTTGTCCGTCCCAGGTGGTTGATGTACCTGATCGCAGACACATTGTCAATTTTTGAGAAGAATGGAGCACTTAGCACCCTCTTGTGTCCAGCATCGGACTGTGAAGGATCCTGCTAGCAGTTCGAGGCAATTGATGTAGAGGGCTAGATCTTCATCCCACCAACTTCCCCCAGTCATCAGATCGCCACATCGGGCGCCCCAGCGGCTGGCGTCCGACTCTATAACGAGGTCCAGGGAGGAGCAAAATTCTGCCCTGCCATTCCAGGCCTCCATGTGGTGATACCACCACTCCAGTTCCGTCCTCACCTCCTGTGAAATAGGGACCTTCTGTTTTATGACAAGCCCTGTCTGATATGCTTTATCTTTAGACGCTGTAATCCCAGTAATGAAGGGGTCCCGGGAAAATGGCCTGAATCGAAGATGACAGACGGCCTACCAGCCTGGCTAGTTCCCTCAAGGATATCGCCTCCTTTGACATCATGTTCTAGAGTTCACCTTCTCTAGTGGTAACTTGAGAGTGCCCTGCACTGTGTCTAAAATAAATCCTAGAAATTCCATAGACTGGGATGGGGCCAACTCTGGTTTTTCCCAGTTTATTAGAATCCCCAACTGTTGTAACAAGTCTGTCGTGATCTTCACCTGTTCTGAGAGCAGCTCCCTGTCCTGGGACATAATGCATATATCGTCCAGGAATATAATCACTCTGAAACCCTGTTCTCTGAGGTGTCCTACTAGTGGCTTAATCAGCTTTGTGAAGCACCAAACAGCTGAAGCCAGCACAAACAGGAGCCTTACAAACTCCCATCTCTCACCTCTCCAGAGGATTTGCAGTAGCTGGCGCTGACTCTGATGTAGGGGGACCGTCGGATACGCATCCCTGAGGTCTATCCGAGCCAGCCAGTGTTCCTTCAGAAGTATGTCGCCCAGTAGATGGATTCCCTCCATCTTGAAGTGCCTGTACACAATGCTCTGAGGTTGAAAACTGGTCCGACCTTGTGTCTAGGGGTGTAACGGTACACTGGTATACCGGTATAAATACCGTGAACAATTTCAATTGCCTTTGATGGTACTTGGCTCACACCGGTTTACCGTGTGGCTGACAGACAAATTAAAAAACGCATTGTGTGGTTTCCTATTTGCATCCAGGCTGGGAACTAGTTTGCCTGGGCTGCTTGATGTACACGTTGTGCGTAGGGCTCTACAGAAAATAGCCCACTTTGCTGCTGTTTTGCAACTTGGAAAGCTCATCAGAGCTACCGGTCAGACTCTGCTACAGTAGTCGGCTCTGCGAGTGACCCACTGAGCCGAGGGCACACGAACATTCAGTGCTGTTAAAGGACTGCCATTCGTGCCCCGAGGATCTGCTCCAATGAAGCTCACATTCTGAGCCATGCCCCACACCTGCATTGCCTGCAGTGGGCAAACACAGTAAGGTTTTAAATCAAAATAAGCACTGATATTACTTAAACAGAGCTTCACAAGTGGAGCCTCCAAAGTGCCAAGGGCTAACTGTGTAGTGTTGACAAAAAAAAATGCTCCCGTTGAACAAGCCTTTCCTGGAAACAAAACACGAGCGTGTCTTGCAGTCCTCTACAGTCCCTGTGATACCTCGTTTTCCAATTAACACTTGCTTGCGAGGCTTCCAGGCTGTCATGAATAGGGATCACACAGGTTCTGGAGAGGACCATTGCAAGACAAGCTATGTGTTTTATTTACATGAAAAGATGCTCAAAATTGAACATGAGCGGTTTGTTTTTTCGTTTACTGAATTCATTATGTGATCGGCGGCCGCCAGACAAACGGCCAGGCCCCTTGCTTTGCAATCTCCCCCTCCCCCACAGCAGAACCATGTAACTCTTTTACCCAGCTCCAGCAGCATGTGCCCTGAGTGATAAAACCTTGCTCTTGCAGCAGCACACTTTGCAAAAAGCTCCAGCAGCATGTGCTAGGGCGGCGATCCTACAGCTGCGAAAAGGCCGGTGCAATGGCCTCATTGTCACAGAGTACTGTGTACTGTCTGGGACACGACTGCCTAGAAGCCAGTGCCCAGTAATGCTAGCATGCATCCTGGCTGCAGCTTCGGTCCGGAAATAGCAGCAGACCCAGAGGAGTTCTTCTCCTCGGCACACCAAACTGGACTGGTGTGACTGGTACTGGACTTGCGCACAGACACTAAACCTAACAGTGCGACTAGTGTGTCCGTTTGAGTGCCCTTTCCCTGCTATGGTACTTCAGTTCTTTTCTTTGTAGCATGAGGTCACAGCATATCTTGAAGTGTGTGTTAATTAGATTGATTGCAATGCAGAGGCACACAGTAATGTGCATGTAGATATTAGAATGTTTGCAGGCTGCACCAGAGGATCAGTGAATCTCCTAGGAGTAAAATCTAGACATTCACCACAGAGGAACATGCCACCATGAGAGACAGTTTATTCCAAAAAATAATTTCAAAATTCAGCACTCTGCTACAAATTCAAAACATTTCTGGCTACAGGGTAAGCTCTAAATGAAGGGGAGTGAAGGGGGCATGTGGTTCTCCCTGCCAGGTTATTTTAGATTTTAGTTTACCAATTCCATGTCCCTCCCGTTTTTTTTAAAGGGGGATGGGGGGGAACTATGTTAAGCATGATATATGCCCTTTATAACGCACCTATACACAAGTGTTTCAAGGCGCGAAACATGCTCACAAGATTTAAAATGTGTACAATGGGCACCAAGTACATGGACTGCCTCACATTGCTAATACCATTAAACAATTTCCAGTTTTGGCCTTACATCCCAAGTAATCGGTGTGCAGTGTCAATGATGTTGGGGAGACAATACCACTGGCTTTAAAGTCATATAGATGAATGAACTGCATGTAATGCAGTGATTTTGGGCAGTATCAGGTATCCAATTGCGTGTTCAGAGTGACGAAAGATGTAAACTAGAAAGCTAAAAAGGTAGCACAGCAGGTTGAGTAACTGTTGCTGAGTTGTTATATGTTCTGTTCTACCTGGAGATTCTTGGGCATTTGGTTGAAGGTTCAGGGCAGGCCAGGTGTCTCTTTACCCTAGTGAGGATGATAAGTAAGGGGGAGCAGGTGCTATGCACTGTGCACAGTTTGCATATACACAAATAAATAAAGCTTAATGTGCCTTGATACGTTTTTCAGCCTTTATGGATAGTCAGTCTGATACTTTGTTTATTTTCATTGCTTAATGGTGATAGACCCAGATAAATAGATTATCAGTGAGAGCCCTGTGTGAGATTGTGGTATGAAAAGAACATATAGTAATTTACTGATCAACATTTGAGAGCATATAAAAATCATGGCTCCCAAACTGAACATTTAAAGAACGGAAGGTGTAATAACATCAGTTCCTTAGGAATGACTAAACAACATGAATTGCAGCGAGTGCACTTAATGGGGTTGCAAGTATTGTGAGGAAATAAGCCATCTAGTTCATCTTTGTTCAAAGCGCCAAAGGAAAACCCTGTGCAAGCAATTGTATATAGAGGCACAAAGCGAACGTGTAGCAGTAAATTAAATAAGTACTAGAGAGAACTGCACACACAGCCTACTTCTACAAAGGTTGTGTTTGTATGAGTGCGTTAACTTGGACCATTAGGCTCCATTCGGCTCAGGTTATTTAGACCAAAGACAACATTTACGTAGAAAGACAACTTCTACAGTCTGCAAAACCCAGGAGTCTAACAACAACTTTCCCCATGTTTGTATATGTTGTGTCACTCTTCCCCCCCACTGGAGGGATGTCTGCGTTTTGTGTACTTCCCAGTGGTAACTTTTCTCTTACCTGTGTTGTTTTGTTGCTGTTGCCTGCCGCTGCCTCTCCAGCCCCTGCCCCTTTGTATGGGAAGAAGGGGTTGGCACACCCATAGTCCTGTTCCCTTCATTCAGCTCTGTGCCCAGTTAACCTGTAGTAAGAATACAGGCTGGCTGAGCGGCCTCTGCCAGCCCTGTCAACATTTTTTCTCCCAAAGATCTTCTTCAGAGAGGCCCGGGGTTTATCAAGTGTGGCGTATGTGCTCGCAAACTTTGCCATGTCCGTGATGAAAGTCTCACTGAACAGTTTACCCTTGGCAGCAGCAGCTGCTGCTTCCGACAGGGCTAGTTCTCCCAACTTGGAGTCAATCTTCATGAGAATAGATTGCCTCCTCGTTGTTGCAATGGAACTATTTGCATTGCCCAAAAGACACATTGATTTTTGCGCCCAGCCAGAGAGGACCTCTCGGTCGATAGCCTCCTTTCTCTGCTTAGCCTCCTCTGCTAGTTGCCATATCTTTGTGATTGGCCCAACCACTTCAAGCAGTTTGTCCTGTCACGTCCTCCAGGACTGATCAATGACTTTTTTACTGTCCTTGCGTACTTTCCCATGAAGGTCAGCATGCAGTTTTCAATTCCGGTGTCTCTGCCATCCCCTCCGGAACCCTGGGCCTGGGGCATTCTGCCCTCTTCTTATTTCTGGCCTCTTTACTCAGAGGCGCCCTCAGCCTTCTCTTTAGGTAGGCTGTGATGTTGTCTGTTGAGTCCAACTCAGAGGAATTTGTCACCCTGAGGCTCCTCGCCCGTAGGCTTACTCTTCTTGCCTTAGTGCCTTCTGGCGCCACTCAATGAGGAGTCCTCCAACTCTTGCGAGCTCCCTTCCTTTGCTTCCTCGCTGCTTAGGCAGCTGACCTCAGAGATATCTTCCAAGCTATCTCAGCCATATTTAGCCCATGACCTGGTCTTCCTCTCGCAACCCCTTCTCTTGTGTGGTGAACCCAGGGGGGCGGGGTCTGGGCGCTATGTGTCCCGTGGGTCTTCTTTCTTCCCCATTTGCCTCTGCAAGCCTCTCTCCTCAACTTTGCCATGCCCTGAGGCCACAAGGTGCTCCATAATGCCCCTGCCTTCGTGCACCGCGCTTCTACAGGCACTCATGGCTCTCTTAACAGCCTGGGTCATCCTGATGCCACTTACATGAGGGCCGTCAGAGTTCTCTTCTGAGTATTGTCTACTCATGATATGCTTGTTTCAGGCTCTTATAAATATATGCGGAATACGTGGGATGTCCCCGTGACCTTGCTTTACTTTGTAGCTAGGCAGGTCAGATAGCTTGACATACAGTTTTTCCTCGGACTGTGCACGTCAATAAGGAGCTGCTCCTGGGTCTGGGCCCTCTGGAGCTGTTCAAAGTTTCCCCTGGGACTGTGCCCGTCTAGCGCACATCGCTCTCTCTGCAGGCTCTGCTGATTATCCTCCTGCGGTGCGCCTCTGCCACCAGCAGGTTGCGTGCAGTGACTGGGGCCTCGGAGTTCAGAACTCATCTGCCGTGCCCCCTCGGAGTCGCTTGACCATTAAAATTCATTGTTTATGTTTATATATATATCTGCCACACTTGAGCCGCACACAGTCCCTCAGGGAAGTCTCACTATGGCGCTGGAACCTCCTCGGGTCCCAGCGCGAACTTCCATATCGCACTGCCTCCTCCTGCCCGTAGGGCGCAGGAGCCCCCGAGCCATGTCACGCTCCCCAACCTCCGGATAAGCTCCGCCAAAACTGCCTTGCGTAATGCGCTTGCCGCCTGCGCTACACGCGCAGCCACTCCACACACACATAAAGCAGAAATAATAATGTAAGAATCACTTAGCTCAGCTGCACGAGCAGCAAAGAAAGATGAAGAAGGAAGGAGGACGGTGGTATTTAGAATGGACTTAGGGACATGATTGGACTGTTTAGAACATGTGGAATGTTAAACGAATTCAAATTTCTCATGTTTTTATGGATGTTGTAGTTTATTTGACAATTTGCTTAAAGTGAAAGTAATTCGTTTTGGCTGCTCGGGAAGTAAAGAATTGAGCATAATCCGAGCCTCTGGGTCTTGACATAGAATTGAGAGCTCTGTAAATAAGTTTCATGATGGCAATTTGATATGAAAATGTGAACTCTGTGATCCTTTTTTTTTTTTTTTTTGTATATAATTGTATTACAATTTTTACAAATTCTGTCCAAATTTTTGTGTCCTTGCTTCCTGTTTTCCTTTGTGACTATCCTGGGATTTTCTGGTCAATGGGATGTTTGAGAGCTTTCTGTTGTTATTTCTTTTTCGTCCAGTTTCAATTTTTCCAAGAAGGTCGCTGTGGCCACCGTCAAAGATGTGGAATTGCCACACATTAGCATATTCCACCAAGTTTCTTCACTTGCCGTTTGGTACCGAACTTTGTGTGGTTTAAGATGAATAGTTCGCATGGATGCCGTTCCTGCGCAGTGGATAAGAAGATGGCGTAGTGTTTCACTTTCCCTCTGCTCACAATATCTACAGTTTTTAGTTGTCGACTGTTTTCTTCGAAAGAGGATCTCATTGGTTTTCAATAAGTTTAACCTTGCTCTCAAGAAAGTTGTTCTCAGTCGCTTGTCTGGAAACTTTTTTAGGTAATTTCTGACTTCGTCTACTTTTTGGGTGTTCATAGTATGATGTGTATTGATTGTGAGCTCTTCTGTTTTATCTAAAGTCTCAATCCAGTCTTGTGTTTTCAGTTTTTTCTTTACTTTTCCCGGGATCCTTTCTATTTCCCATTCAGAACATCCAATTTTTTCTGCTTGTTCCAATAATCTGCTGTACCAACTTGATAGCATTGGGTTTGATCCACTCTTCATCTCTTGATATATTATCTCCAGTATTTTAGGCCGCGGCTGCCTTATGATTTTACCCAGGAATAAGAGACTGTTTCTTATTACCAACGATTCTAAAGATTGGAGACTCAATTCACATCGAATGATTGTCGCAGAAGTGGAATTTGGAAGTTGTAGTACTCTCCGCCAAAATATACCTTCTAATTTAGCCCACAGTGACTTTGGCAGGTATAGCATGGCCTCGGCTCCATAAGTCAAAGTTGGACAGACCTTTGCTCTGTAAAAGTTTATTAATGGGAGGATTGAAAATTTCCCAAATTTTCTGTCCAGAGATCTTGCCTGGGCTGCTAGCGTTTTTGTTTTGGAGATAAGATGCTCTTGCATCGTTATTTCAATTTTGCTCGACGATAGTTTTACCCCTAGGTAGGTGCAGCTTTTCACTATTTCTAATGGCTCCGAGTTCGCGAACCATTTCTTTCTTTTTTCTGTTCTCGCTGGTTTTTCTAAGATCAGGATTTTTGTTTTAGATATATTAAGTTCCAAGTCATTTTTCGTCAGATAGGCTGTGAGGCTGTCTATTTGTCTCTGTAGACCGATTGCTGTTTGATCTAGCAATAAGATGTCGTCTGCATACAGCAATCTTGTCACTTTTGAGTCGCCTATTTGAGGAGGAAATGATCTGGTGTCATTTTCGGGATCTGCGATGTCGGCCATGTAGGCCTTATATAGTGCCGGTGCCAGGGGGCAGCCTTGTTTCACGCCTCTGTCTGTTTTTATGTTTTCCGACAATAAGCCAGCTTCATTGAGTCGAATTTTGATCGATGTTCCGCTATATAGCGCTTTCACTTGCGCGAGAATGGCTGATGGACATTTTTGTTTCTCCAGTTTTTTCCATAGTTTTTTTCTGTTCACGCGATCAAAGGCTTGCACCAGGTCAATTGACGCTATGAATGTTGATGGTTGCCCCTCGAAGACCTTTGATTTTAGTATGCTAATCAGCATAATATTTACCGACGTACCGAGGTTCTTCTCGAATCCTGATTGAAAGGGGTCAGTTGTTTTTGCCTCTTTTTGCCATGTCTGCAGTTCATCCAACAACATTGATCCGTAAAGTTTGCCAAGCACATGTAGTAGTGCAATTGGCCTATAGTTTCTCGGATCGTCCCTTGGGCCCTTCTTATAAATTGGGACGATGTTTGCAGTCTTCCATGTCTCCGGAATGGTTCTCGAAATCCTAGATCTTCTAAAGATTTCTGCTATTAATGGGGCCCAATTTTCAGCATCCTGCTTCAGAATGGCGTTGGAAATGCCGTCAGGTCCGGGGGCCCTGGAGTTGTTTAGTTTCTTGATCTTAGACAAAATGTCCTTCTCTGAGCATTCTGTCCAGTTAGCCTCTTTTTGGATAATCGTTGTTACTTCCCCTGGAGTGGGGTCATTGTATAACTCGGTGAAGTGGTCACTCCATTTTTCTTCTGCGACACTGTTTGTAATTCTTGTGTCCGTGGGCGAGATTTTGTGTTTTATAATAGTCCAAAAATCTCTTGAGTTCTTTTTACAAACTGCTCTCAGCATATTCTCTGCGTCCATCTGATATAGTTTCCATCGTGTCGCTTGTAGCCAGGATTTATACAACTTTTTAGTTTTACATGCCAGGTCTACATTTGTTTGCGTTGGATTTGTTCGTGCAAGCCGAATAGCCTTTCTTAGATTTGATTTCTTTGTTCTCAATTCCTCATTGTGAGTATGTAAATGAATTTTGTCATCTACTCTTTTACGTCGTGGATGGAGATAAGGGATCAAGAGAGGCGTATAATCCAAGCTTGCTTTCTCTGTATTTAAGGTCGCTTGTCCATTATAGGCTTCCGTGATCGAAGTTATGCCTTCTGTTGTGATTTTTAATCGATTTCCTTGATGGTTTAGTTCCAGATTTTTCGACATTGTCACCAACATCTTTTTGTTTGCTGGCCATATTACGGTTAGTAAATTATGGTCACTGGCCGTAGTCTTCACTACCTTGAAGCTTGTGATTAGGCGATACAACTCTTTAGAGGCAAAGATGTGGTCAATTGTACTTCTTTTACCCGCACTTTCCCATGTTGGAATTCTGGATTTGGCTAAGTCTAGGGAGTTTAGATTGTACAAGTCCCTGGAATCCATCAGTTTGGCCCATGCCGCACCTCTCGTTGTTGATTGAGTGTTGCTCATATTGTACGTTGATCTTTCCTTCTCCGATACCGGGCAAGAGGCGTTTAAATCGCCACATATCAAGATGTGGTCCATATCATACATCTCTGTTGTATCTGTAAGGATTTTCTCCACCTTATTTAGAAAGTTTTTTGTCTTCGTTATCGACGGGTTCCAGTAGATGTTTAGCACCAGGATAAGATCTCGCTTTAGTTTTTTTTTTTGCCGGGGGTCCTCTTTATTCCATTCCAGCAATGTCGCCTGAATTGTCAGAGATGATATCAGGTTATGAACTATTCTAAGAACTCCGCCAGTTTTTACAGCTGTCAGCAAGCCTGAGGTAGGACGTCCTCGTGTTCCTTTTTGTGCCGGCGAGAGTGATACTTCAAAACCATCCAGGCTCGGTTGAGATAACAACCAGGTCTCCTGCAAAGTTATGAGGTCGAAAAGACCAAGGTTGACATCTCCTGGATGAGTCAGGTGAATGTGGCCTCTTGTATTCCAGGAGCCAAGAATAATGTTTTGATCCGGTTCTTGGGCCACGTGTAACTCCTTTAACGTCTCTCCAACGCAATTGTCAGATTGACGATTTGATTGCTATTTCCTCACATATTTTGTTAGTGCTGTAGAAATCCATGCCCATTTATTGGTGTTTTTTTCTGTTTCTTGCGTCTGGATCTGTGTTGATATGTTTCTACATGTGATACGTTTATCTTTTTCTCTGCGGGACTGTGTCAGAAACGGCCCTTTCGGGTATCTTGGGGATAGTCTTTGTGGTTTCTTATCGTTTTGTGTCCAGTTGTCTTGAGAGGAAGAATTTTCTTTGCTCTTGTCTCTTTCGTGATTTTCGACGTTCATCTTCTTCCTTTTGCTCTTCTCTTTCCGGTGTGTAGTTGTGTTTTCTCTTTGTTCTAGTTCGTCTTTCAGTTACAGGCGTTGTCTTCCCTGGTTCTTTAGCGTTTGTCGTATGTTTACGTTTTTCTTTTGTGTCGTGGTCATCCTCTCTTCTGTGCCCTCTTTCTTCTGCAGTTGTTTCTCTTAGGGTATACCCTCTTTTGGCTAAATCTCCTGCCACGGACAACAGCAGTTTCTTCACTGTATGAGATGTGATGTGGAGGAAGATACTATCCGTTCGAGCTTTATGTGCGAACTCCACTATATTTAGGTCGACACTTTTGATTTGGTCTCCATTTGGTACTTTTTGTATTAATCTCATGGTTTCTCTCCTGTTTAATAAAAGCTTTTCTCCCTTTTTGTCACTTTTTTCTAATTTCAAGGTACGTGATGAGTTACTCTTATGAGTAAAAATTGTTGATGTCCGGGTGGGATTAGATTGTGTATGGTAAGCCGAAGGCCTTCTGTTTGATCTCTTATTTCTTTCTGAGTGTCTCTCACTTGAGCCCGTTTTTTCTCTTCTTTTATTTCGATTCTCTGGTGTTTTTATCCTTTTTCCATAAGGAGAAGTTTCTGGTTTGTATTGTCGTGCATTTTTGTAGTATTGAGAGTGTTGTTTGTGACGTGTTCCGCTATTGGACGTGTTTCCGGCCCATTCTCTCACATGTTTTTCCTTTGTGTTCTGTGCAGGGCAATCCCTGACTTTTTCGTGTTCAATTTTGTTTATCTTTGTGTTGGCCACTCGGAACAACGTTTTCCTTTCTGGGGTTATCCGACTTCTTCTATAGCTTAAGTCGTCCGTTTTATTTATTTCTTTTCCAGATACTTTTGCTTGTAGCTGCTTGTGTTTGACCCTTTGTTCTACTATTGGCATGCTGTCTTCCGCAAATGACACCTTTCTTTTTTTATTAATTGGACGAGGGATTTCTGGTTCTGAGTTTTCAATCGAATATGTACTCAGGTCCAACAAGTTTGGCGAGCTCTCCTCCACCCGTTTGCGATTTGCTTTCATGTTTGTCTCTTGTAGTTCGCTTTCTACATTTTTGGTTTTTTGGGCTATGCCAGCTATCCATTTGGAAATGCTCAAATTTGCGTTTTTTTCTGTAGTTTGTTTCTCTTGTACTGTTGACCCTATAGTGCTTAGTTTATCTTTATGACTTGAACTGGTTTTTGAGATCTTCTGTCTCTGGGGTTGCGGGGTAATTTCATTTTGGTCCCTCATTTGCTGAATTTCTTTGTGTCCCTCTTTTAGTTTTTTTTCCGTTTTCTTTAATTTCATGTCGTTTTCTTTAGTTGGTGTCAGTTCATAATTGGTATCTGCTGTGGTTTCTATTAGTTCCTCTTCGTAGCTGTTTTGTCTGGTCTCCCTCTGGTTAGTTTGAGAGTAAGAGGATACTGCTTGTTTTTTGAACTGGAACACCTCAATTTTATCCGTCATGGTGCCTTGTTCCTTTGTGGAGGCCTTCCAGGTCTCTAACGTTGTTATGTATCCTTCCAAATGAATTAGCTTCATGTTGCATGCTGCTAGTACTGAAGTGTGCTCTTTAAGTGTTTCATTTATTGTTTCGTACAGTTTCCCAAAGGGTGCCAGAGCAATGGTCATAGCTGACATTACAGGTAAAATGTCCAAGTTTTTGACTGGTGATTTTTTTTCTTCTTTTTTTTTCAATGGAGTTCCAGTTTCGTTTTTCGCTTTATGTGGTGTGGATAATAGAACTCGTAAGGCATCTGTCGAGATGTCTAATTTTTTATGTTGCGGCGAGCACTTCTCACCTATAGTATTCTCTCTTTGTTTTAGCATTTTTTTATAGTTCAATATTGCCTCTGCCAATTTTATTTCTTCTGGATTCCACATATGGCTTGATTTTGGTTTGACCAAGTCATCCACTTTCTTGTCCTCTTTCTTGTTTTTGTTTTCGTTGTGTATAATCTCAATGGTTTTTTCCACTGGTTTGTCTGGCTGTATGTATCCCAATTTTTGTTTTTTGTTATTTGTTACCTCTGGTGATTCCCTGGCTTTATTGTTTCCTTCTGTCTGAATAGAGTTTGATATGACTTCCTGTTTTTTTTCGATGTCCTTTTCTGACGTTATTAGTTTCAGTCTTGATTTGTTTTTATCTTCCTCGTGCTCCTGAGGTCTGTTCTCTGTAGTTGTCTTGTCTATGCCCGTTTTAGTTGTTTCTGTCCTTTGGCATACAGGAGGTTGGCTTGGGTGCCAACGTATGTGTGATAGTAAGACTCCTCCCTCTGTCGATTTTTCTGTCTTCAGTGGGTTTATTTTATTTTTTTGGGGGGATGGTGGAATTCCTGCCAAAATTTCTAAATCGGAAAGCTCAAAACGATTTACAATCGGAGGCTTCCCCAGTTTTTCAAAGAATCTTCCAATCGGGTTGTTAGACGGTGTTAGCGGTTTTCCCATTTTTTTCGTTTGCGGCTTTGGTGGGAATCTATTTTTCGGAGTCGATGCCTCAGTGGGATTGTATCTTTCCCCTCCTAAGCTTTTTGTTTGTTGTTCCATTAAAAGCTCATTTTCTTTATGACTAGAAAGTATTTGTGTTTCTTTTCTTCTTAGATTGTCCTCAAGTAACTGTTTTGTTGCTGATTGATGAGACTCTTCTTCTTGCTTCTCTAGTTGTAGATAAGTATGTGTTTTTGCCCAGTTATGTTCTCTCAGGATGTTTACTTCGTCCATGTCATCTCCTTCCAATTCATCTGAGTATGATAGGGTAATGTTCTGACAGCTAGCATCTCTAAGCTCTGATTGATTCCATTCCGGGCTGGGCAGGTCAGATCTCACTGTCACTGGATGAAGGTTGCTTTCGCATGTTTGAAGATCTTGTGGATCTGGTCTCTTATTTATCTTTATCACCTCGATCTCTGTGGGCTCTGCCGAGCCCTTTATATTCTTTTGTATGTTTTCATTTGTACTCATTACATTTGTAGCTTTGCACTTCTTCGGTGTACCACCAGGTAGCGTCTCCTCAATCCACACGGCGGTAGGCCCGTGGGCTCCGCTCCCCAAGAGCTCCACGCTCAGCCCTAAAACCGCTTGTGCGGGCTCTTCTCCCCTAACAGTTTCTCTGTGCCCTCTCAGCAAGTCCTCTGGTGGTGTCTCTACCTTCTTCTGCACAGTGGCGGGCCCGCGGGCTCCGTTCCCCAAGAGTTCCGCGCTCAGCCCTAAAACCACTCGTGCAGACACCTTGCTCCTATCTGTGACTTTGCACTCCTTCGCCCCGCCCTCGGCAGGCACCATCTCTCCCTGCACAGTGGTGGACTCGCTGGCTCCGCTCCCCGCGGGCTCCGCACTGGGCCCTGGAGCCGCTCGTTTCGGGTTTGTCTCGATTCCTCCCTCCCTCTCCCTTTCCCCACAACGGTCTCTCACATCACTACCGCTGCCCGCCTCACCATTTCCCCGTTCTTCCTGTGCGGGAGACGGCGGAACCCGCCCCGGTCTCTCTGCGAAAACCTCCCCTTCATCATCGCCAGCTTCGCCTCGCAGAGACCGAGACTGGGGTACATGTCTCTCCCAACTCCGCGGCCGCTCACGTCCCTCGCAGCCAGACTCCAAATTCATCTCCTCTCTCCAAGGTGAGTCGTGTTGGTGGGGGGATCTGAGGGGGGGGATTGGAGGAGAGGCTGTGCTGGTTTTCGAGATTGCGGTTTCAGTTGTTATATTTAACGGTTTTTTTCGTGTTTCACTCAACACTGTTTCTTTTGTATTTTGTGCGCTGCTCCTTAACACGCGGCCCGTTTCTTTATATTCTTTTGGCAGTGGGTTGTTACCCCCAGTGGTGTCCTCCATGCTGCCGCAAAACTCTCCCCTAGATGATTTTTTTGTTTGTTTCTTCAACAGTGAGTCGATTGAGATGTGTTGTAGTGGGGGAGGCGCGGTAGGGTGGGTACCCGCTTTTTGGTCCGTTTTTTGGTCCATTCCTAAATAAGGGTACCAACACTTTGTTTGAATCCTTTTCAAAGTTGCTGTACGTTGACTTTATTTAGTGCTCCAGTGGCCAGCGGCCAGACTGCCAGACTGCACCTCCTCGCAGCTCTCCGCGGCCGCTCCGCGGCCAAAATGGGTTTTTAAGCCCTTGAAGCAGTAAACACTGCAGACAGACTTCCACAGCATACAGGAAAAAAAAAAATCAGAGTTTCCTGCCAGACTGCACCTCCTCGCAGCTCTCCGCGGCCGCTCCGCGGCCAAAATGGGTTTTTAAGCCCTTGTAGCAGTAAACACTGCAGACAGACTTCCACAGCATACAGGAAAAAAAAAATCAGAGTTTCCTGCCAGACTGCACCTCCTCGCAGCTCTCCTTTTCATAGATGCCAACTGCCCTTTATTTGGCAAGCACTACTTTTGCTTTACGGTTCCGTGTGTTTTTTACCACACATTATTTTACAAGAGATTATTTACCACACATTTTTTTTGCCCACAAAATGTGGGTGGAAATTTCTCGCACCACAACCTCACCCACCCTCTGCCCAATGCACATTTCCTCGCCCAAACCCACTTTCTGCATTTTGCAGCAACATTTTGGGTAAAAAAGGCATCACTCTTCCAGCAGGCTTCAAGTTAGGTTAATTCCACTTACCCCTCGGCTTTACTTCGTTCTTTGGTAACCGACATTTAGAAGCTGCTCACGCTTGATCATTCCCCTTCAGTCTCTTCACAGTCAGTTTCAGACTTCAACAAGGTGTTCTTCACAGTTCTGGTGACTGCCAAATAGTAGAACAACAGCACACAGCACTGTCCTTCGCTCGCATCAGCTGGAATGTCCTCCTATATGTCAGAGCCCCCTTTTCTGTGTTCCGTGGCACCGCTTAATAGATCACTTCCAGCAACCACAGACTGATATATCGGCCCCGTCGCTTGCTCCCTCAATGATGTCACATAAACCGACTGTAACCAAAGTCGAAGGGATATCCTGTTTATACTCAATATAGGTGAGCTGTCCCTGCAGTACCCTCCACAAAAAGCTGGCTTGCACTGTACTCAATAATGGATAGTTACAACAGCGATACTAAATGGCACATTATTTGCCAGTGCGTCATAATTAATGTTGGGCTGATACTGATCATTGTAGGGCAGTGGACTAACCAATGGCGTCGGTCTTTGTGTACTGTTTTCAGTCATCTGAACCCAGGCTACTAGTCCTCACTTCTCGACTCTGGTAGCCACACCATTGTCTTCAATCTCGTTCCAGCAAGGTGCTTGGAGTCCTCATTGAGACCTCACCTACCTGGCCTGGCCATGTACCAACAGACAGCCATTAAAAGTGTGGGCACCATTCTCATTGGCCTATGTGGTCATGTACCATCTACTAAAACCTCTAGTCATAGACCTCTTATCGCTGGGTGTCCACAGCAAAAGGCATCTAAGCAAAGGTCAAGTTCTTTTTGGCACTGTTTCGAGCAGGGATGGCCGAAGGGGCTCATTCTGTCCCTCCTTTGTCTGACTATCACCATACCACAGTTCCTTTATTCTTCACCCCACCACCTACGCAACAAGCTGCCTCAATCACCTCTTCTGTCCCTCCTTTGTCTGATTACCACCATACCACATTTCCTTTATTCTTCACCCCACCACCCACGCAACAAGCTCCCTCAATCACCTCTCCACTTGGATGCCAACCATACTGTTAGTGAGATCAGTCACTCACAACCCCACTAATAATTTGTACTGCTAGTCTCTACCACTGACGACCCCACTAATAATTTGTACTGCTGTTCGCTACCAGCCTACCCAGTTATATTTACAGTTGGTCTCTAGGGGTCTAGTTGCTCCCATACGTCATTCGTCGGGCATGCCCAGGCAATGGTGTCTTAACTAGGGCTACATCTCTGTTTGGGGAAGAAAAGACCAAGGTCTACAACCCATAATCCTGATAGACTCCACACCCACCTGACAATTCCTTCGACTCACTCAGAAAGCCCTCTCCCCATACGCCCATAAGCCTCTTGCTCCTCTTATCAAGCTCCTGCCAATCCTCATAGTCCTTTCTTTTCCCCTTTCATGGGGCCTCCACATACAGCCACAATCCCTCTTTCAAACACTTCCAACTTTATCTAATCCAACCCTATGTAACCCCACCTCCCGCTCCCCAAATGAATTCACTCTAGGCCTCTAGATTGCTCAATCCACTTTGGCGGAGTGGATTGACTCCCATCGCCTGCAAACTTTCTGTAATGGCCGACATTGAAACACGCATTCCCTCTGTGGGCACTGCCACTCTGGCTGCCTTTACACTGACTTTGCTACCTTCTTTCATTGTACTTACCTGATATGAAGGTAGTGATGTTGGCTGGATGATTAGCAAAGACACATAATCGGCCCCTCTTCCCCCATCCAACTGTGCTCCCTCCTACTTCAAACACCTCTCTGTCCAACATTCTTGCCCCCTCAATACCCACCTGGCAAGCTTTTAGCTGATCTCAAATCATTAACTGAACAACAGCACACAGCACTGTCCTTCGCTCGCATCAGCTGGAATGTCCTCCTATATGTCAGAGCCCCCTTTTCTGTGTTCCGTGGCACCGCTTAATAGATCACTTCCAGCAACCACAGACTGATATATCGGCCCCGTCGCTTGCTCCCTCAATGATGTCACATAAACCGACTGTAACCAAAGTCGAAGGGATATCCTGTTTATACTCAATATAGGTGAGCTGTCCCTGCAGTACCCTCCACAAAAAGCTGGCTTGCACTGTACTCAATAATGGATAGTTACAACAGCGATACTAAATGGCACATTATTTGCCAGTGCGTCATAATTAATGTTGGGCTGATACTGATCATTGTAGGGCAGTGGACTAACCAATGGCGTCGGTCTTTGTGTACTGTTTTCAGTCATCTGAACCCAGGCTACTAGTCCTCACTTCTCGACTCTGGTAGCCACACCATTGTCTTCAATCTCGTTCCAGCAAGGTGCTTGGAGTCCTCATTGAGACCTCACCTACCTGGCCTGGCCATGTACCAACAGACAGCCATTAAAAGTGTGGGCACCATTCTCATTGGCCTATGTGGTCATGTACCATCTACTAAAACCTCTAGTCATAGACCTCTTATCGCTGGGTGTCCACAGCAAAAGGCATCTAAGCAAAGGTCAAGTTCTTTTTGGCACTGTTTCGAGCAGGGATGGCCGAAGGGGCTCATTCTGTCCCTCCTTTGTCTGACTATCACCATACCACAGTTCCTTTATTCTTCACCCCACCACCTACGCAACAAGCTGCCTCAATCACCTCTTCTGTCCCTCCTTTGTCTGATTACCACCATACCACATTTCCTTTATTCTTCACCCCACCACCCACGCAACAAGCTCCCTCAATCACCTCTCCACTTGGATGCCAACCATACTGTTAGTGAGATCAGTCACTCACAACCCCACTAATAATTTGTACTGCTAGTCTCTACCACTGACGACCCCACTAATAATTTGTACTGCTGTTCGCTACCAGCCTACCCAGTTATATTTACAGTTGGTCTCTAGGGGTCTAGTTGCTCCCATACGTCATTCGTCGGGCATGCCCAGGCAATGGTGTCTTAACTAGGGCTACATCTCTGTTTGGGGAAGAAAAGACCAAGGTCTACAACCCATAATCCTGATAGACTCCACACCCACCTGACAATTCCTTCGACTCACTCAGAAAGCCCTCTCCCCATACGCCCATAAGCCTCTTGCTCCTCTTATCAAGCTCCTGCCAATCCTCATAGTCCTTTCTTTTCCCCTTTCATGGGGCCTCCACATACAGCCACAATCCCTCTTTCAAACACTTCCAACTTTATCTAATCCAACCCTATGTAACCCCACCTCCCGCTCCCCAAATGAATTCACTCTAGGCCTCTAGATTGCTCAATCCACTTTGGCGGAGTGGATTGACTCCCATCGCCTGCAAACTTTCTGTAATGGCCGACATTGAAACACGCATTCCCTCTGTGGGCACTGCCACTCTGGCTGCCTTTACACTGACTTTGCTACCTTCTTTCATTGTACTTACCTGATATGAAGGTAGTGATGTTGGCTGGATGATTAGCAAAGACACATAATCGGCCCCTCTTCCCCCATCCAACTGTGCTCCCTCCTACTTCAAACACCTCTCTGTCCAACATTCTTGCCCCCTCAATACCCACCTGGCAAGCTTTTAGCTGATCTCAAATCATTAACTGAATCTCTCCTGGCTGATTTCCCCACCGTCCTAACGGGAGTCTCCAACCTCCCCAAAATGGCCAAGCCCCATCAATAACAGATGCCTCTGCTCTCTCTAGTCACCCTTCATAACCTTCCCACTCATGTCCACGGCTACATACTTGATTCCATTTCCTATCCTCCACTCTCTCTGTTGACCACTGACTTCACCATCTTACTTTCCCTTCCAATCTCCCACCTTACCCATCTCCAAAAGAAAATTAATTCAAACTGTACTTCACGATATCCTATGTGGTCCAAGTCAAAACCTCTCTCCAAGTCATCTCTCTCCCAAGCTGCCCACACTATCGATCTCCCCTTTATTGGGTTGATTGCTATACTGGCTACCCTCTTCAACCATCCCTTTCCTGCCTACTCCCCTTGCTCTCACCCTCCACCTAGGCCATGCTCTCCCCAAAACATGTTTAATGTCATCCTCTCTACTGATAAGCTTGCCCTCTTCTCCAAAATCATCAAAATATGACACCTTGTTTATCCTTCTTTCACTCCACCCTCTCTCCTCACTCGTCACTCGCCATTGGCAAGCAGTAATTGATTCTTGGCGAGTAATAAAAGGTGTGCTGTCTGTATATAATTGAGATGGCAAGAGACGTTTTCTGGATGGTTAGTAATTTACATCTTGAATTTTTTAATTCCTGGCATAACACCATCTTTGAGTTAAGCATCAACAAAAAGATTCTTTTCTACGGAGATGAGGGATTTGTTCTGTAGGGTCGAACCAGATCCAAAAGAGGACATACAACCTTGCCTACAATTACTTGTTCCACAGCGCTTCCAAAAATCATTTATGTATTTGAGCCATGCCCATTTTACAGCTGAGCTTCACATTTGGGAATGTCCAAGACGCGAAATCACATCTTGAGTCGATTCAACTGGGCAGGAGTGTACAGCATTATAAAACAGTATTGTCAAACACAGGAGACTTTTAACAAGACCAGCGATAAGGACATTCCATAAGCATGTGTATAACCGCTGAATATTATTTGTATATCGTAAAAAACATTAGGACAGAGACGATCTAAGAGATCTCATATATGTAAGCCATTGCAGATTATGCAGCTCGTTATCTGGAATTGTTTTTACTGCAGGCTAACACCACTCAGAACATATTAAAAGTCCTATTACCTCACTCCACCAGAGTGGCAATCATACAGAGAAATAGAAGAAGAACCAGAGCTGAATCTGATCCTAGGTGTACTCACTCCCAGCTCTCCTGTTGGAGTTGCTCGAATTGTAAATAATTACAGTAGTGTTCACTTTAAAATAAACACTCGATTCTCAATTTGTGTAAAATTATGAAGAATCTTGTCTTCCACTTTATTACTGAGGCTTAGGCGTCCCTTTTTCGCATAGCACCAACAAGTTTGTTTGCCAATGCATTTCGGACTAGTGTCCGTCTTCAGGGCTCTTAGACACTATAGTCATCACATTGTGTTATCAAATAGAAATTGGAAGTTTTAATCAAATCATTCACATTTTTTACCAATAGTAATACCCCAAAAAAATAACATTCCCCCATGTTTGAAAATCACAATTGCATTTAAGCAAAATCAATATACAAAAACCAACATGCAAAAACCAACATTCAATGAATGTAATCACATACCATTTCCAGTGGGTATCCAGATTATTCAGATCCAAGGAAATAGACCAACACACATAAATAAAGATAAATACTAGTGAGCTCAGTGGTAAACCAAAATGCAATACTGTTTTAAGTACTCATAATACGTGTGCTGTGTACCTGTCTTCCAAAGGGGCACTAATTGTGTCCATTTTGGTGTCACTCAGCTAAACCTCCATATGCTCTAACCTCTATGGCAACCTGTTAGTAAAATCAGACATATAAAATTATGTTCGTCTGGTCCACGTGTTTATTAATCTGCTGCCTTCTTTTAGCAGTCCTGTTCGCTTACCTGCGTCGCCCGCTCCCATCCGCGGCGCTCCTCGCTGTGAAAAACCAGCGTCTCCAGCGGACGCTTGTTTTCTAGTTTGTTGTCTGTCTGTAGTTGCTAAGCAACCTGCGCATGCGCAGGTCGTTCAGGAAATGTTACTTTCACTTCCCTATGACCGCCGCGCTACGAAGATGTAATCATCAGTGTTAAAATGCTGCTCTGCCAGTGAAACCACAGTGGTATGCCCTACCTGTATGTATTATTGGGTGTTGTTAACAAGTGTCTAGATCTATAAAACCTAGGTGACTGTATTTGGATATACTAAGAACAAAATTAAATTCAACCAAACGGCATACAATATATGTCCATTGTGTCTTAGAACAAATCATTGTGCATAAAACTAAATCAAATAATTAAATCTAGAGTACAAAATATTGAATGTGGCTTCCACTAAGTATTTTAACAGTCATTGTAACATGCTACGTATTTAACTACACCACATTGTTATTGTCACAATATGTAAACGTCTGTGTGTTAAGAGACAATTGAACTGGGAGGTGAGTTGTGGCAGGAGCTTATGCCTCTGCCTTGGGTCCCGCTTGGACAAACGTCCCAAACGGGAAGACCACCCCACAGTGTGTTCAAAACTCATGTGTAAAACATATAGCAACCAGTCTCTAAAACAATCGATCTCTAAAAGAGAAACATCCTTAGGTCTCCAGCATTTCTCTTTCCCACGTGTGTTCATACAATAGGAAGCATACATAGTTTATCTCTTTGTTGATCCCGCCTGGTTTTAATGAGTCCATTCTATCCAGTAGGTCTCTCGTTGATTAAGTCTCCTGGTCAGGTCCTCATGCTCATCTCTCGGACCTTCTCAATTTCCTCTATCTCCATATTTACAGTTGTTACATTCTTGGTTAATTCTTGTATCGTCAATAAGATTAGATCCAAGGTGCATTTATTCAGGATTGCCTCCTATTTGCGAATTAATTCTTTGTTTTCTTTACATAGTGTCGGTCTTAAATGTATCCTTAACCCACGTGGGATCCTTTGATTCTTATAATACCGTTCCAATGTCACAGCATGTAATTTGCGGTTTATTTCTTTGCGGATTAGGTATTCCAACTGCTTAATTCTCTTAGCTGAATCAGTGGCATTATCCTTTTTGTTAGACCATAAAGAATCACTTATTTACGTTAGGATTGCTTCTGCCTCATCTTCTGTGAAACCTAAAGTTTCAGCTCTCACATCCGTTAATGATTCTAGATCTTCAAAAGACATTTCAATTGTGTGCCTCCACACTGTGAACATTTATTCAAGGACAACCCCATTTTTGCGTATAAAAGGAGCAGAAATCTTAGAGATAGATTAGTGAAAACAAGACCAACAGCTGAACCATCGATAACACAGAGGACGGGCACTTACCCGTGTCTACACTGCAGCAACTGCAGCTTTATCATCAAGGGAAATACTATCAATCACCCCCGTACAGGAGAGAAGATCCAATTAAGGAGCTATGCAACGTGTAACACTATCAATATAATATATACCATTAAATGCCCGTGGTATTTACTACGTTGGACAATCAACAACAAGGCAGGATCTGATGAAATGAACACAGATCATGTATACGCACAAATAACAAGAACTCTGCAGTAGCGAGGCACTGGGAAATGAAAAAACATAACATCAGCCAAATCAGGATTCAGGTCCTAGAAGTAGTCAAGCCGAGAGATAAGCATGAGGACCTGACCAGGAGACTTAATCATCGAGAGACCTACTGGATAGATAGATTGAACTCATTAAAACCAGGCGGGATCAACAAAGAGATAAACTATGTATGCTTCCTATAGTATGAACACACGTGGAGACGTGGAGAAGAGAAACGCTGGAGACCTAAGGATGTTTGTCTTTTAGAGACTGATTGTTTTAGAGACTGATTGCTATATGTTTTACACATGAGTTTTGAACACACTGTGGGGTGTTCTTCCCGTTTGGGACTTTGGTCCAAGCGGGACCCAAGGCAGAGGCATAAGCTCCTGCCACAATTCTCCTCCCAGTTCGATTGTCTCTTAACACACAGATGTTTACATTTTGTGACAATAACAATGTGGTGTAGTTAAATACGTAGCATGTAACAATGACTGTTAAAATACTTAGTGGAAGCCACATTCCATATTTTGTACTCTAGATTTAATGATTTGGTTTAGTTTTATGCACAGCGATTTGTTCTAAGACACAATGGACATATATTGCATGCCGTTTGGTTGAATTTAATTTTGTTCTTAGTATATCCAAATACAGTCACCTAGGTTTTATAGATCAAGACACTCGCTAACAACACCTAATAATACATACAGGGAGGGCATACCACTGTGGTTTCACTGGCAGAGCAGCGTTTTAACACTGATGAGTACATCGCCATAGCGCGGCGGTCGTAGGAAAGTGAAAGTAACATTTCCTGAACGACCTGCGCATGCACGGGTTGCTAAGCAACTACAGACAGATAAAAAAACTTGAAAACCAGCGTCCACTGGAGACGCTGGTTTTTCGCAGCAAGGAGCGCCGCGGATGGGAGCGGGCGACGCAGGTAAGCGAACAGGACTGCTAAAAGAGGGCAGCAGATTAATAAACATGCAGACCAGACGAACATAATTGTATATGTCTGATTTTACTAACAGGTTGCCACGGAGGTTAGAGCATATGGAGGTTTAGCGGAGTGACACCAAACAGGACACAAATAGTGCCCCTTTGTAAGACAGGTACACAGCACACGTATTATGAGTACTTAGACAATATTGCATTTTGTTCTACCACTGAGCTCACTAGTATTTATCTTTATTTATGTGTGTTGGTCTATTTCCTTGAATCTGAATAATCTGGATACCGACTGAAAACGGTATGTGATTACATTACTTGAATGTTGGTTTTTGCATGTTGGTTTTTGCATATTGATTTTGCTTAAATGCAATTGTGATTCTCAAACATGGGGGAATGTTTTTCTTTTTGGGTATTACTATTGGTAAAAAAATGTGAATGATTTGATTAAAAGTTCTGATTTCTATTTGATAACACAATGTGATGACTATAGTGCCTAAGAGCCCTGAAGACGGACACTAGTCCGAAATGCATTGGCAAACAAACTTGTTGGTGCTATGCGAAAAAGGGACGCCTAAGCCTCAGTAATAAAGTGGAAGACAAGATTCTTCATAATTTTACACAAATTGAGAATCGAGTGTTTCTTTTTTAAAGTGAACACTACTGTAATTATTTACAATTCGAGCAACTCCAACAGGAGAGCTGGGAGTGAGCACACCTAGGATCAGATTCAGTTCTGATTCTTCTTCTATTTCAAATTTTTAACCTTGTGCCAAGGTCTCGAGGTGTGCCCCAAGTATATGAAGAAAGATTGAATGAGAAATTAAAGCATATAAAGCGGTGCCCACCCCTCGCATATAAGTCATAAACCCTACAGAGAAGCCTTACAAAAAAAGGCCCTCACTTTAGGTTAAAACAGGTGGATAAGATGAAGTGCTCTGTGAGAAACCAGAGGGCGTCTCACCCAATAGTGCCCAGAAATCTCTCTCTCAGGTGGCCACGGGCCAGCCATCGCTTTTGGATCCAGACCCTGGGCATGGACCAGTGCGGATCACCTAGTTGAGGGGTCTTCGGGGAGTGGGGGTGAGGCAGCCGATGGTGAGATGCGGTATTCCCCCCCTTTTTTGTTAATCTACTCCATGCTATTTTCTAGGATACTCTGAGGTCCCAACCCACCCCCCTTTTTTACACAAACACTGGTCCGAGGGAGAGGGTGACTGAGAGTAACACAACTAACTCTCATATATTGTACCAGACATGTCCCGTTAATCGGGTCAGACAAAGTCAGACACTTAACTTCAATTGCATATACCTGATACCAGTTAGCTCTCCTCACACGGATAATAGGCAACATCTAAAGACACACTCTGAGCAAGGTGGAACACGAGTACGAGCAGAACTTCCAGGACAAAGGCAAACCTGCCTGAGCAGAGCAACGAACCAAGGGATGAGAGCTTTGGGTAGAAAATCCTGAGAGTTCCCTACTAGAGGTCGATGCCTCCGACAGCCCGTGAAAGACACGCGGAGAAGGCCAGATCTCACAAGTGAAGACTGCATTGGGGTTTCAAGGATGTCAGAGACTCTCCCAGTGAACGGCAGAGTTGGGGAGGCAAGGCCAAGCTTGTGTTACTAACCTTGAGTCGTGAATTAAAAAATTGCAAAACCCAGAAAAAGAGCACAGAGCCGGTGAGTTGGGAAGCGACCTGAGAGACCAGTGTGTGTTAAAGTTTTAAATAGAAACAATATGTCGCAAGTGAAGGCTGCACGCACATGGATGAGAACTTGCCCTGATTTGAAAAAAGCACATTACAGAGCCGAAACACGTGTACTCCAAAGGGCATTTTTGTTTTGGATCATTTCAAAGGTCATTTTTTCTGTGACCAAATTCGTGTGTGTTATGATTAAAAAAACAACACTATGGTTGATGAAACAAAACTAAGTGTGTGGTGCACATTATCTGGGTGAGGAAACTGTTTATTTGTCTACTAAATAGAGGTAGGGGTCTTTGCCTCTTCTTTTCCTTATGCCGGTGCGACACCAGAGTATTTACATTTCTATTTTTTGGGCATAGGCCTAAAAAAGTTGGCACAACCAAAACCCCAACCATTTCTTAGGTGTTATCATGTCTGTCTACATAACCTGTGCAGAGCATGGGTACTTTTTGCTAGTAATTGAATAAAATAGTTCTTCATTGATTGATTATTTTGTAATTAAGGTCAATCAGTGGGACAGGTTAAAAGATATGGTGGTTATTAACTGTAAGGATAGTGATCATTATCCCCTACTCCTATAATACCGTCTAGAAACTGTCTAGAAACTAAAGGAAGTCGAGGGTACACCATTGGGAAGGTGACCCATCCTAAACAGATTTTCTGGGACAAGGTTGACATCAAGCGTCTGTATGACTCTGATCTGAGGGAGACCTCAAAGGTGATCCATAAGTGGTTGGACGACACTATGCAACCACATGAGGTGATGTTAGCATATGAGGAACTAATTAGTTTAATTTCGGATAAAAAAGGCTGGAGGACTGTGGGACAACTCAATTATAGGCTGGTTTGATACTACATGCAGGGAGGCCAGGAAAACATTATGGGAGGCTCTTTGGGTGAAACATAGAGATAATATATTGAATGTAAGTAAAAGGAAGGAGTATTGAGGGGTCAAACTCTTAAGACAAAAGAGTCAGCCCAGGTAGTATGGGAGGAACCAAAAGAGGATGTTTATAATAAGCATGTCGGGGGATTTTGGAAGGTGGTGGCTAAGGTGTTAAACCCACATAGCTTTCACTTGAGCAAGCCCAGTGTTAATGTAGCCCACTGGGAAACTTGCTATAGTGACATCTTATCAAATGACCCGGATGTAGCTTACAACCCCTCTTGATATGACAAAGGCCTTAGTTGACAATAGGATCCCTTTTTCTTATGCTGATGTAGCAATGCCATCACAACGACAAACTAGGTCCCCTGGCCTAGATTTTGTCCTGTGGGACCTATTCAGGCCTAATGTGAATGTGTGGTGTGAGAAACCTGAGGGTATTCTCACTCCTACTCCCCCTGGATCCTCTTCTCAGGTAGCCAGGGAAAGGCCATTCCTTTTGGATCCTGACCCTGGGGTTGGAGAAGCGAGGCAGGATCACCTGGGTGAGGGTCCTTGGGATTGGGAGTGGGGTGCCCACAGGTGAGACATGGTATCCTCCTTTCCCTTTTCACAACCAACCTACCCCTCCCTTGTCCTTTATAAGCTACTGTAAAACATCTCTCCTCATGTCCCCACATTTGAAATATAAAAGTACTGGGACGAGAAAGAGGCAACTAAGAGTATTGAACACTCAAACTTAATTTCACCACTTTGGTATTGGGACAAGAAAGATGCCTGCAAAGGGCTGTGAGGGTCAGGCATGTCACTTTAACTATGGTCAGGTAAGTCTAATTATGAGTCCACACCAGCAACCCGTCAAGTGGTTGCTGGTATAGAAAGGGAGACCCGTGAAATAGCAGCAAGAACAACAGGGAGACCTGTGTGAGAGAGACCAGCAGGGGTCCCATGATGAGAGGAGGCAGTGGTGGTGGGGCCTGCGAGGAAGCCAGCCGATCCCCAGAGGACCTGTGGAGCCCAAGGCAAGTTAAGCCGTTAGGCTTCCACGGATGTGGGGGCCTCAGAGTTGGGAAACATGTTGCTGATCCTGCAGCTAAGCAGGAAAGAAGAAGGGACGCTGTTCGTGTGGGAAAAGCAAAGCCACCGGTGTGTGCAGACAAACACCTGGATTGTGATAGGGCCTTACAGAGGATGGCCCACCAACCGGAGAAGCAGAATGAAGGCAGTAGAAGCCGCCGGTGAGGACACCGAGAACCGGTGAGTGTCAGTCTCTTGAAGCCGGGGAACCTGGAGAAGGATGTGCATAGGTAACAATTGGCCGTATATTGCTTATTGAATGCCGAACGGAAGGAAAACTCGAAGCAAAGCTAAAATATGCATATCGAACGCCGAACTGAATGACAACTCAAAATAAAGCTAAAATATGCATATTGAATCCCTAACCGAATGAAAACTTGAAACAACGCTGAGCTATATATATCGAATACCGAACTGAATGAAAACTGGAAATGAAACCAAGTTATGCATATTGAATATGGGCAACGCTTATAACGGATGAAAGACGAAAGGGAAAGTGCCCAATTGAAAGCAACCTACATAGGAGCACAAGTGTGAAAGAGTGTAACAGAAAGGTGGGGCATGAACCAGACCACCTGTGACGGCATCATGATGCAGGACACAGACAACTGTCTTAAAGTTCAAACAAAAGATATTTATTAGCCTAACTTTCCCTAATAACAAAACCCGAACAAAACCAAGGAAAGTCTAAGTCAAAGAGTTCAACTTAAAAGACTGTCTGTATCCAATTCCTATGCTTGCCCTCACATCTAAAGCTAACCAATGTGTAGGGATGTTAATAACAAAACAAATGGTGTTCAACTCAAAGTTCAGAGCTTCTTACAGCTCCCAGCTCTCTCTCAGCTCCTCCTTCCCTAAATGGAAGTAAGTTCCACAAAAGTCTCAAGATTACCTATCTCACGTTCAAGGCAATACAGTTCCAAACAATCCTCGGGGTTCCCTTCCCCAAGTTCCAACAAGCAACACAGTTCAAAAACAAAAAGGTCTTGAGGCTCTGTTCTCAAGACGGCACCTGTAGTTCTTCAAATCTCAGGGTTCCCTTCCCCAAGACTTTTAACTCTGCCACTTATACTTGTTTCAGTCTTTTCAAAAGTGCAACAAAAGTCAATGTCAGCCTGACCCTTCTTCTGGTTTGCTTCCCCAGCTCACTTACAATGCTTCTCCTTGGTTTGGTTGTCGGACCACATGTTCCACCCACCAAGGTCGCGCAACCATATTCCATAGGCTCTACATCCCACACAGGTTCTTCAGCACTTGCCCCTGTGCACTAAGTCACCTTGAATTAATTCATCTTCAGCCTCTTGGTTTTATGTGCAATTTGACAATTCTCTGGCTTCTCCTTGCCAACCTCTTGGTCCTGCTATCACGTGTCACACACCTCTTGCCAGTCTTTGGCCTTTCTGCACTGCATTCACTCATAAAAGTTCACTTTGTGCGGGTCTTGTTCATATCCCACCTTTCAATGGTACGTTTTCACACTTGCACCCCCTTTTCAGTAGTTTGCTTTCACGTGGGAACTTTGTCCCTGGATGTTTGCTTTGCCCGTAAAGTTTTATTGCATTCAGTATTTAATATGTCTAACTTCAAGGTTCCATTCAGTTCAGTATTCAATATGCATCGGTTATGTTCAATTCAATAATTTTATTCAGTTCGTCATTTACGATGCATTTGTTATGCTTAATTTCACAATTCTATTCAGTTCAGTGTTTACGTCTCCTTCCGATGGCCTCCGTAGCTTCCTTTCTGCTTGCGATGCCAGCGGGCCATCTGTTTCGAGCCCTGCTTGCCTGCCGGGCCTTTTCCTCTGTATGCCGACAATCCGGACGCAGACAGCGTCCCCTTTGTCCCTAATTCGCCTGCAGCTCCTGCTGCTGGCTTTTTGTCCTGGAGGCTCCCACACCTGTGGCAACGGCACAGCCCTCTTGTCTTGGGCTCCACAAGTTTCCTGGGGTATCTGCCGGCGTACTTGCTTCTGCTCCAGTCCCACCACTGCTGCCTCCACATGGAAAGGGTCCCCTACTGGTCTCCCCTGCGCAGGCCTCCCTGCTCTGACCCTCATTTTATACACCTACAACCACTTAACAGGTTGCAGGTGTCGACCCTTACTCAGGTGTGCCTGATTATGATTAAGGGGACATGTGGGAAATGAGGGGAGAGGTTTTGCAGTAGCCCAGAAAGGTCTGGGGAGGGCTAGGTTGGTCAAAATGAGGGAAAAGGGGGATACCATGTCTCGCCTATGGGCACCCCACTCCCAATCTCACGGACCCTCCACCCAGGTAATCCTGCCTCGCTTCTTCACCCCCAGGGCGGGATCCAAGAGCGAAGGCCTTTCCCTGGACACTTCAGAAGAGGATTCAGGGGGTTTAGGAGTGAGAATACCCTCAGGTTTCTCATGCACCACAACACATTGAACCTTATGAATGGGTAAAGTGCTGCAAGGCCAAAGACTGGCAAAGAGGTGTGTAACACATAATGGCAAAGTCAAAAGGCTGACAAAGAGAAGCCAGTAGAGTGTCAACCTGTATATAAAGGCAAGAGGCAGACAAAGAGAAGCCAAGTGAATGTGAAGTTGTACACATGGATAAATACAGAAGAACCTGTGTGGGCTGAAAACGGCTGTGTGGCAAGAAGCATCCCGTTGGGGCCAGGAGGAGCAGAACATGAATTTAATGGCCTGGAAACATATGATACAAGAACTGACGGCCCCTGGCATGATGACACTCACACTCAGATAAACGCACCACTGCAAACGGCATAATAGGGCTAGGGTGAGAAGTTCAAACAGGTTAACACATACCATAGGTAGATATGCAAGTGGAATAGGGAAGAGCTGGGGAGGGAAAACCAAGTATTGAACTCAATGCTGATAACTTCTAAATATATACGCTATGTAATGACAGCACAATATATCTAGCCTTTATGGACCTTTCAACAGCTCTCAATTTGGTGGATAGGGAACAACTTGGAGAATCCTAACAAATATGGCAATCCCCCAAGGTCTGTACAAACTAATAATATTGTTGTATACCAACACCAAATGCATTGTATGCTATGATTCAGGTGGGAAATGACTGCCCCCTTTAAGACTTACAGAGGTCTATATCAGGGTTGTGCTTTAGCCCCAATTTTATGTAATCTCTATACTAATGGGCTTCAAGTCGTTTTGGAAACTGCAACCCCGTGCTCGGAGAGATTGCCCCTACTGGCCTATGCTGACTATGTTGTACTCCTCGCACAGAAGCCAAATGCATTGCAGATGCTAACTTTATGTCTAACAGGAAACTTAAAATGAACACAACAAAGTCATCAGATATGGTGATGAGAAAGGTCAGTTGAACACCTAGAGTTTTTGTGATCAACGGGATTCCTTTGGAGAGAATCTGGTACTTGGACTATCTAGGTGTCTGTTTTTCTAGTTCTGGTCAGGGTAAAGAGCACATCTGGAAATCTATTATAATGAGCCAGGCAGTAAAGGGTATCTTTTAGTTTGCAAAGGGTATAGGAACACAACCAGGAGCATTAATTCTAATTTGTCTATTCTCCCCCAATTTCAGTCTATTTTTGTACTTTTCATTCCACAGAAACTGCTCTTCTTTCTGTGTTGAATTCTCTTCTTTCAGTACGATATTCTAAGCACTCATCTTTTCTTATTCTTCTAGACTTATTGGCTGCTTTCGATACTTGATCACTCGTTACTTCTGGCTTCACTTTCGTCTTTTGGTCTAACAGGCCCTGTCCTAGGTTGGTTTCACTCTTATCTTTCTAAGAGAAGGTTTTCAGTCTCCTTGGCTGGTAAGTCCTCTGACCCATTTTCACTTGTCCACGGGGTGCCTCAAGGTTTGGTGTTGGGCCCTTTTCTATTCTCTCTCTATGCATTTTATCTCGCGGTCATTATTTCTTCCTTTGGGCTATCTCACCACTTCTATGGTAACGACACCCAACTTTTTCTTTCCTTTTCTTCTTTTTCTCCTGAAATTCATCACACTCTTTCTGCTTGCTGAGTTGCTATGAAATCTTGGATGTGTCCCCACTGCCTTACCCTTAATGCCGGGAAGACTGAAGTAATATTTTGTTCCTGCTAATACTCTTTCTCTCCATCTTCCACCTTCTTTTATATTTTTTTACCCATCTAAATTCCCATTCTCACCTAAGGACCATAATCCTGGTCTCTACTTTGATACTAATCTCTCTTTCTCTCATCATATTTCATTGACCTCTCGTACTTGCCGCTTTCACCTCCATAACATTCGTAAGGCTTGTTCATTTCTTACTTTTCAAGCATCTAAACTCTTAATCTCTCCTTTAATCTTTTCTTTACTTTTTTACTGTTCGACTGCCCTTTTTGGCCTCCCTAACTCTCGTCTTGGACCTCTTAAATCAGTATTCAATTCCTCCATCCGTCTTCTGTGTCTTCTCTCATTTCGGTATCTCCTCCTCTCTTGCAACACTGGTTGGCCACCTTTTGATTCTCAAATTAAATTACATTTTCTTTGTCTTGTTTTCAAATCGCTTCATGGTCTTGCTCCCAGCTATATTGCTGCACTAATATCTTTGTATATTCCTTCTCGCTTTCTTTTCGATCCTCTTCTCAATTCTTACTCTTAGTTCCCTGTCCCCCGTGTGCTCAGTCTCTTTTTCGCTCCTTTGAACTTCCTGCCCCTCTTCACTGGAATGTTCTTCCTCCTTATCTCCGTTCTATTTCTATCTTCCCTTTTCCGTGGTTCTTTGACATCTCATTTACTCCAACATTCTTGAGTAATTGTTTTCTGGTTTTAATTGTTTATTCATTTTTATTGTACTGCCCTTCCATCCTATGTACAGCGCTTTGGTTTAAGGCACTTAATAAAATACAAATACAAAAATATTTATGAAGAAAGTGTACAATGCCAAAGCTGTAGTTATTGGTCTTAATGGAGCTGAGATCTGAGGAACCAAGTCAGCGGTTAAATTGAAACATGTAGACAATGGCCCTCATTACGACCCTGGCGGAGGTCCATGGTGCAATTTGCACCATGGACCATGGCGCAGAGCTGCCAACACCGCCATGGGGGTTGGCGGACTTACCGCCCCATTCCGAGGTTGGCGGGGCAGTAAGTCCCCAATCCCCATTTACCCTTCCCCATTCCCATTTTTGCCCCATAGGGTATAATGGGAGTGGGGAAGGCGTTAATTACGCCACCGTAAATTACGGTGGCGTAATTAACAACAAGTCCCGTAGCGCCATGGATTTTTCCGCCTGCAAAAAGCAGGCGTAAAAATCTCCATGGCGCTACGGAATGTCGTAGTCTGGCGGAGAGGTACGCCATGCATTACACTGGCGTAAACCCCTCTCCGCCAGGGTCGTAATGAGGGCCAATATGTTTTGCTGGAACTTGCTACCTCTTCCTCATGTAGCACCAACCTTTTCAGTTTATGTGGAACTGGGGATGAGAAATTTTGAGGATAGTCATGTCTTAGCCGCGGCTCTGATGTGGTTTAATCCTGGTGCCACATTGTCAAGGAAAATCATTGGGGACCTCATTGGATGTGAAAGCTGGAGAAAGATCAGACGACTAGACCATATTAGTTCTACCTTGGCCTCTATAAATGTGAGACACTGGTTTCAACAGCCGGAATTCATTGTCGGGCAGAGGCTAAGGAAAAGCTATTGAAGTCCTATGAATAGTTCAGTGTGAGAAAGCATCTAACAGATCCCATATAGCAATTTCAGTTCTGACTATACCACAGCCCTGTATGGTGTACTAGTAGATGAGAACACTTTTATTTAGCATGCTTGAGGTAACATTTCCTCACACTGAATACTTTGAAGGGCAATTGGGAAGGAATGAAGCCAGAGTCACTGCTGTGTCCTTTTTCTTGCGATACTTTGAAAACCATTTGGCACTTTTTAGTCTTTCTGTAGAGCATATACTCCTGTTCGACAGAGGACACAAGAAACACTCTTAATAAGTAGTGGGTTTCACCAATTTAAGCCAGCTTTATTATATTGTGTTATGCTAAAAGACAAAGTAGTCACTTGGGCGCTTGACTTGTTCATCAAGGGGGCACTCTATATTAGAAAGGTCTCTCTGTACCTATCTTTGTAGAAAGGTTTAAATGGAGCGTTTTGAAGGGGTGGAGGATAATAATAATCCATGTATTTATGAACCTATTTATTTTCTGACCATTTTAACTCAGGCGGTTGTTTTTATTGCCCACCATTCTGGGATGGGCAACTGCTTGGCTATATTACCAGACAAATGTATGTATGAACTGCCTGGACTACTTTGTACTAGTGTAATGCGGGTGCCTGGTTTCGAATATTACTGAGAATCAAATTGATCTGCAATTTATTTTAGTGTTGCTGATCAGCCTACCTGCCAGCTCTCCCATAGCTGATTTCCCCACAGCAATATAACCAAACTGCTCATACCCCCAAACAACAGGTCCCCCAAACAGCCATTACTTAACAACTGGCTGCCCAGTACATGCCTGTTTGCCCATACCACCCTCTAATTTACAGTATTCCCCAAACCAGCTCCTTTACATAGGTCCTCTTAATGAGTTCACCCAGGAGTTCCCAATTTCCCACCACTTCAGTTTCTGATGTCTGTCACTTGGGAAGGTACCAATTACAGAAGGGAGATTCACGTATTTCAGGCTCCCTCACAAAAACTGTCTGGAATTTCCAAAGACATGGACAATCTGGTCAACATGCATGTTCCATGGACACAGAGGGATCCCAGAGACCTAGCATCGGACCTTCCATATATTGGGGGATGTGAGGAGTCAGCAATGAGAGACAAACACAAGGTAGTTGCATTTTTAAACAAAGACACTTATTAAAATAAAAATGGGTTGGGAAACTGCCTAAATGGCCCTATTCTCAGAAGAAATGTCCCTACCTAAAAATCAAAACTAAAGATGAGTCTGTGTCAAGAAGTCAGCAACTGAAAAGCCGTGCTTGTGTCCAAATCATCCTATCCTGACCCCCACACTAAAACGAAATAACAAAGGGGTGCAAGGAAATGTCTTTTTCTTGATGTTAGCAAAATTGGTCAAAACCAAAACATAATGACTCCAACTAAAATGTTTTCCAAGTTAGAGGCCCTTGGATCCAGGGGATGGTTCCCTCCATCTGGTTTCTTAAATAGGATGACAAAAGTTCCACTTTAATTAATAGTTCCTTTGTGCCTTCACTGGACTCAAAAAGTTCTTGTTTAAACCACATATTTGGCAACAGTCTTTTTGTAGGATTTCCTTTAACTCTGTAGATCACCTGGCATTCTCCTTCCTGGAATCTTTACATAACTTCAACTGCCTGGTGTACTCGCCAGCTAGGACTTCCCTTAATTGATTCACAGTTCCTTGGTTATACCACAAAGGCCTATACCATGAAGTACTTGGTATATTTGCCTATGGTAACACTTGCTCAAACTTCTCCCCCCCGCAACCCCCACTGGCATCTCATTTATCTGAGAGATGATTAGCGGTAAAGGGTTCGACAAAGCTACCTGTGCGCTTATTTCACCTATGAGAAAACTAGGAGAACGGCCTGCTGCAAATGCACTTCCACAGAGCCCCCCTAAACAGGGCTCAAAACTGGTAATACTAATTCAATGAGGTTTGGAAGTGAGGTAACTCGCGCACTTCCAACAAAAGAAAAAATTATGAGTTTGTTTGAGTTATTGTTGTAATCACAAATACACTACTAATTCCACAGAGATATTTAATCAGATTGTGAACAGCCAACACTTTTTTCGACCTAACCGGTCATTTTCAAGGCCTGATATCTTGAATGGTAAGTCTAGTACTCATGTCGTTGGGCCTTCTCATGAATGACATGTGGCGTCATAAAAAGTAGCGCGTGGTATGATTGACAGGAAAGTGTCCTTGTGAGCAAGTCATACGATTCTAGAACAAATCTGGCATGAGTATAAAGAACGTCACTCAACAACTCGTGTGGACACAACAGAGCGTTGCTTTGAAGATGCACACAATAACGTAATTATGTCTTCTCATGGAGACAATGAGTCTGGGATTCGTGCCTCTAATGGCGTGAGTCTCGTGAACGCAATGAAGGGGGTAAATCCCACTGAAGCGTCTCGGTCACAACGGGGAGCACAGCTAAAGTACATGTCGCAGAATGTTTCTTCCAGCGTCTCTGACTCTGCGTGCGCCTTTGTGGAATAGCTGCTTCATTCGCTTTCCACTCTGGAGTCAGCAGAGGTCTCTCCAGCATTCTGTGCGCCTATGCAGTCACACGATTGCTTCCTCTCTTTGTCTGGACTGACGAACGTTGAATCCACGAGTGGTTCAACTACTGGGAGCTTCTGCGTGGCTCCCTGTGTCTCTACAGGTTTTTCTGCTCATCTGCAGCGTCTTTCCTTCTGTCCCAGTAGCCTTCTCTGTGTGCCATGCGTTCGCGAGCCTCCGCCTGGAGTTCACTGTCCTCTCCTGCACTGCTCGACTTGTTAGTGCAGTCACCATTTTTAAATGTCCCATGCACTGTAGGCTTTGATAAACAACTAGCCTGCATGTTGTACTTCAAGCACATGTCACTTTGTTCTAAATCTCTCATCATCCTCCTTGTCTCAGTACCTGAGTGATTATGGGAGTTGGAGTCCATGGATGTCATTGGGCTTTTAACTCTCAAAGGTTTTTTCTCAGGATTTTTACAATAAGGCATATTAGAAACAGAAGGTGATATGTGTGAGTTGTGGGTGTTTGGGCCAAAGGTAGGGGCCGGACTAGAATATTGTAAAGAAAAGGTTTCTTGATTTTCTTTACAAGGGGGACCTGTTAGATGAAGATGGACCATTAAGGTGTTGGGTGTCAGAGAGTCTTCCTCATGGGAAAGGGGGTTGACTGTGCTTCATACAATGAAGTCATAACATCTCCCCGGTAGGTGTCTCCTCTCATGTGATTCTCCCTCATAAAGCTGTCCCCAGGGTCAGGATCAGGTAGTCGCATCCTTCACCTGACCACATGGGATGAGATTCCCACTGGGAAATCCGTGATGACTCCACTGGATTCATTGCATACCCTGCCCCTAAAGACTTGGCTTCCCGGTCTAAGGTTATCCCTTGCATAATAAATAGTGGTCTCCCCATATGTGGAAGGGGTTTCTTAGTCTGGGTTTCCCACTTCCAAACAAGGCCTTCTGAAGAAAACCCCTCTTTTCATGAGTAAATTGGAGGGTATGAAAGAGATGTCTTATTGATGGTTTTTTTAATGCTTTCAAAATTGGGGACGTCAGTGCCAATTATCGTCTCTCTTCAGGTAGTCCTGGATAACGACAGCATTAATTTCAGTGAATTCCACCTTTAACCCTGATGGTAACTGGGGTCCTATGATAAATCTCTCTGGGAGTAATGGCATGGGAGACTTGCATACAGCACTTGGCCCAGGAGGGTCTCCATGCCGAGGGATGTTGTTGCTGGCCATGCCCCCTGCTTCACAAGATGTCAGGATCCGACCCGTAGGAGTAAGGGTGCAGGTGTTCCGCTCCCGCTGGGTATTTAGCACCCGTGAGGTGAAGCGGACACCCATAGACTGCATCAGCCTGGGGAGTCCATGCAGTTGAAGACACTGTGCAAAGCAACTACTCATCCATCTAATAAGACTTGCAGAGACCAAGGGAGTGGGGTGCACCGCGAATGTAGGGTGAGCTGTACTCTCCATCTTATTATATCACATTGGAGTCAACCCACACCGGAGCATAGCGGACCAAACATTGTCAACTGGAGCCCCCAATACCTCGCTGGAAACCAGCATGTGAGAGTAAACGAAGGGCTGGACTGAGGCAGGGGAGGTGGGTTGCTTGACTGCTTGCCCAGTATTTGGTTTTCTGCGTGGACTACATTGAACAGTCTCAAACCGTGCTGCTGGTGTTTTTTCTGAAGCGTCTCCTCCATACCTCTTTACACCTCACCCACATCCTGCCCAGCCAGCCTCTTCTCCGCAACCATGCAAGATTGCCCAGGTCCCAAACGCAAGTTCTTGATTGTGAGGAGGAAAAGGACAACGTGCCCTCCCCCTTGGCTTAGAGTGTAATACTGATATAGCTACTGACACTGCCCTTGGGGGGAAAAGATCATAGCCTCTCTAAGTTTTCGGAAGAGGCTGACATTTTGATCAAAGAAATGCATCAGTTCCTTGGGTCTAAGCAGGATGTTTGGGGGTGAATGATGACAATTAAAGCAAGAGACACCCTATGTGATGCAAGCGAAGAGGCTCCCAATAGGATCAGCGTGGTGGGCCTGAATGGTGTCTGTCCGATAAAACTCTTTTGCCCAGTATGAAGTTGTTCCGTCATTGAACGAGGGCCCGTTGACCATCCCAGATTTTGAATCCTGTCCTGACATTGCCTTGGGGAGAAGCTCCACTTTGATAAACCTGCCTGGGACCCTTCAGCATTATGCATTTTCCGCCACCCTCCCTGTTCCTACTGCACCAACCCCTGGGCCGGCCAGCAATGTGCCAGTACTAAAACCGGTGGTAGAAACAGGAGATACAACACTAGCCCTTATGACATTTGAACCCCTCCACCAAACACAGGAGGGTGAACTGTTAACTACGAGCATTTCAAATATAATGGCCTATGAACTCTTGCCGACTTCTGGCTTGAACTGAGAAATTAACGCTTTATCCCTGCTCACAGAGATTATCAGCCCATTGGATCCCATGGTACAAGGGGACCTGGAGGCAAATGGTGTGTATGAAGATGAGGCCCCCTCGGGCAGAGTTGAGTGCCAGACCGAACCTCAAACGACCCCTGGGACCAGCTCCTTGCACAGTTTAAATTCAACAAGGGGCTTCAACGACCATGGCCAACACATTCCATCTAAAGCAGATGCACTGGCCAAGAAGGCATGTATGGTCCAAGGTACAAACAACAACTGTAATTGTAATCAAATACTAACTGAACTTGCCGACATAAAGCAGTTGTCACTGATGCTGTTAGAAGCTCAAGGTAGAGAAGGTGGGGGTGCTATGGGGGAAATTTCCACTGGTCCGGTGGTCTCACAAGGGTCTTGCAACCTACCTGAGGAGCCATCGACACTTAATGCAAATGGCCACTTGACTGTTGGAGAAAACGATGTACATTATATATGCAACATCACCAAACCGCCCCAGGTTATCCCACTTTGCAAGCCTTATATGTACCCCCTTAAGTCACTGAACCATGAGGAGCTAACTGTTCAACAGTATACATTTAGCAGAACTAATAAGGTCACTTATGCTAACACTATGCATGGAAAAAGGGAGGAAAGGGGCGCAAATACAATGGGAAAGCATGGTTGTAATCCTGTAGATCGTAGACAATTTGACTCTTCTATTAGGGGATGGAAGACCAGTGCCATAGCCCTGGGGGGACCAAGGAGGGGCACCCAAATGAACCCCTTGCCAACGAGAACCAAGGGATGCACTTTTAAATAAGTGCACGCACTGGCTCAGATTTGTAAGGGGTGGACAGGGAAGTAATAGTTTAGTTTAGTTTTTTTATTTGTATAGTGCTCCAAGCCCGTGGGCATCTGGGCTCATTTCTTGCATAAAAGGTTACAAATAATACAGTGACATGAATACGTTTTACACATAATGCAGGAGATACATTAGAGTGAGGAGGAGATTTACAGAAGAGAATTACATAGATGCAGGTATATAATACTTAAAAATTACAGAATATACAATTGACTAAGGTGAATTGTTTTTTTACAGAATTTACAGGCAGAATACATGATTAAAGGAGTATATTTCTTCCATATCTCGCATTTACTATCTAAGATTCTTGATCAAGGAGCCACATTTTGGCGTTCCTCCTCAATGGGCGGGAGGCCTGTTCAGTTCTTAGTGGTAAGGGTAAAGTGTTCCATAATTTGGCTGCAAGGACAGGGAAACTACTCCCTCCTGTCTTTTGTAGCTTGAAGCAAGGGACTTTGAGGCAGTGTCCGTGCGCCAATTGCATTGGGCGGTCTGAGGTATTACGTGTGAAGTTTTTGGTCAGGTATCTTGCTTGGCGATAGCTTAGCAAGACATTTGTTCGTAAGTGAGAGGGTTTTGAAGGCGATCCTTTGTTTAACCGATAGCCAGTTTATGTTACGTCTTACCTGTGATATATGTTGGGATCTAGGGATATTCAGTGCTGCCCTAATGGCATTGTTTTCCAGGACTTGCATCTTTTTCAGGTTCTGTTGACTGGTTCCAAGGTAAAGTGCGTTACAGTAATCTAGCTTGGAGAGTACTAGAACTCTAGCTATGGGAATACAGTTAGGTATGGAGAGATACGGTCTGCAGGCCGTAATTAACTTGTAAGTGTATGCTGTAGATGAGGCCGACGCATTAACCTGTCTTGTTAGGTTTAGGGATGAGTCAATGTAGATGCCAAGAGTTTTCACATCTTTGGAGACTTTGATAGAGTTACCGTCAATATTAAATGTCTCAAATCCTTTGTCTAGTCTGTTAAGCTTGAGCCTGGAGCCTAAGAGGAGATGTTCAGTCTTCTCATCATTTAGACAAAAGTCCATTATTTAGCCATCCAAGCTTGAATGCTACTATAGATGTCTGCGCAAACAACAATAGGCTTAAGGTACAGCTGGTCTGCTCGGCGACTCTTAAATCACCATTTATAATAGGTAAACTGTTCCATTGCGTAGAAAATTGCTTGAAAAAATAGTAAAAGACATTTCACAATGTGCGAATTGTCGCAGTTCACTGGAGTGACGGTAAGCCAATGACCGTGAAAACAATAGTAACGATAGAAAAAAAATTCCAGGACTCTGCGCCAAATTAAAGTTTGTGTTATTTTATTTATCAAGGTGCCCATTAAGTGATAACACGTGTTTCGGCTCTGCTGAGCCTTTTTCAAATCAGGGCTGGTATTCTTAGTAGTAACTGCGCAACAAAGTATCAAATGTCAATTATTTGAGTTAATCCACAAAATAAATTAATCCCAGTGACAACATAAACCACAATTAGTAACGAATGGTGACAATCAAACATCAAAAAAGTTAACATTTGTTAAATGTTATTAATCAGCATAACAAACAGTTAAAAAGACAGAGAATAAGGGTTGGCATTGGGGAGGAGTGTATAAGGTATAAGAAAACAAATGAATGGAGGGAAGAATGGAGGTAGAAACAATTATACAACAGGACAGGAAACAAAAATAAAGACATTTCCATTAGTCACTGTTTCTCTGTGGCATGCCGTCGAATTGTGCTAAACAAAAAAAATCTTATAACTTACCCTATTTGCCAATTGACTTTTATTCATATCTGTTTAGCGTGATTGTCCTGGGATCGATCCCATAGTTTAGTTCCTATTAATAAATGGTATCACGGTCACTGAGAATCTATCTGAATATTTGGATGAGATACTAAAACCAAGAGCAAGTCTCGTCAGATCATACTTACAGGACTCCTCCAGCGTAATACGCATACTGCAAACCTTTAAATGGCAGGACTATTTCATGCTGGCCACCTTAGATGACAAAGCATTATATACATCGATTCAACACAAATGGGCAATAGCTACAATTGATCAACAGGATCTACTTGACAATCCAGGCTTGGATGGCCACAAATTATTTTTGTTTGAACGACAAGATAGTGGCATCACCAGCAATGCTAAAGAATCTATCCCCCCCACCCCCGACTACTCTTCCTTCATGATTGACAGCATAACGATCCCGGTCTCAGCTTCGGTCAAAACTCTTGGAGTGCACCTAGATGCCACGCTTTCACTCACCAAACAAGTTAACTCTATCACCTCATACCTTCCAAAAATCACCTCGCACAAGTCATTCCCGAGGTTGCGCCGACCCTCTGCAGCTACAAGCCCGCGACTTGAACTTATTCATGTCTAGTCCATAACTGCCACCTGCAGCAATCTGGATAATGGAGAGGAACTCCACCTGCGGCAAGAGACCCTAGTGTGGTATCCTGCAACCCTACTAGCTGTGACTATACTGCTGAGATCCAGGGTATAATAGACTCCCCCATATGACACCTGCTGCCGGGGCTATCCCCCTTTGGCGCTCGGATTCTGACTACTGCCGTCGGACTAGGCTGTGGCGATCCTTGCACCTGTAAGTGGCACACCTCCTCATCTCCGGCCTGCAACCCCGGCAGTGAGTGCTGTGTCGCCTGGTATTGCGGTTAACGCTTTGGGGGGCTTGCTGCACATGGCCCCACCCCTCATCTTAGCACTGGGGTCCCGTGGGGACAGTAATACCCTAGCGTGCGGATGGACAGAACATCCTGCACGTATGAGCACAACGCGGCATGGATTTGGAAGCACATGTAATTTAAACACTTGTGAACAGGGCAAATCTACTCTTTGCATTCTGGATGTGCCCCGCCTTCTGAGACTGGTACTGGTGCGGTGGGAGTCTGTGCTGCCACCTGGTGGAAGCGGGATTCCCACATATGCCCCCCCAATCAGTTATAAAAGGGCTAAATATACTACATGGGAGTGCTTGGCTTTTGGATCACCATTTTGTCGACTGATCCCTCCCCTGCTGCAGTGAGACCCCTGCTTTGACGCCCTGGTGGGGGTCAGGCCGCAGTGTGGCAGCCGGCCGGCAGTGGGAAGGGCAACCGCCCCCCCTGCTCCAGCGCCCTGACGGCCTAGTGTAGAGCCACTGACAGTATAGAAACGAAATTGTCCCCGACCACAGAGATGAACGCTCTGTACTATGTGAGCCATGACAAGGGTAATAATCAGCCCTTCAATCACTGGGGCTTGACGTCACTGACTATCTTTATATATGTTTCTCAGCAGACGTGCTGGGTGCTGCCTATCTCTTTACAACTAAATAACCATCTGGTGGGACGCTGCTGGCACAGCGTAGACATTGAGGCACCTAGAGGACATCCTAAAGGCGTTGTTTCAAGTTTGCAAATGTAGCGCTCGGACAACATTTGCGATGCAGAGTGGAGGCAACACTAGGCTTGATTTGGACGGCAGGGGCAACACAGCTAATGCGGCCCATTGACTACAGCCTAGGTGCTGTGAAGCACATAATCACCAACGTAGACGCAGTGCTGTTGGGCCCCCAGGGCAGCTCGATGTAACATCGAGGTGGCGTGATAGAGGTTAGCTGCACTAGCCCATCTCCTGATCCTGTAAAGGAAGACTCCCCTGCAAGTCTGGAACCCTGTGGGTTAGCCCCCTGGAGCTGCATGTGGTCTTTGGGTTCAATGATCTGCACCTTACTGAAGACGGCCGATATAAAGGACCCCCAGTCGCCGCTTGCTGCTGTATTGGACCCCTGCTGTGAGTCTCGGCAGCTGCGCCCCTGGCTCGGATGTACATGGCCTAACAATAGATCTGATCACTTTTGGCCGCGAAAGCAACATTGTACTATTGGAGCTAGTTGTTACGCTCACCTGGTATCCACAGGGACGCCCCCCAGCCGGGTTACTCGCTGGTATACGTCTCCGTTTTGCCCAGATGTGGTCTGTGGGGAGGGTTCTGCCTGAAAATACAGGAGGACTGTGTTCAAGACTGACCGACCGGGGTAAGTATCCTCCCTCCACCCCTGTATGATTTCAGCCCCTCTGGGGCCCTCTCCTCACCTTGTGCTCTCCGTCCTGCCTTCTTTGCAGGGGCGCGTTGTCTTTCGTGGGCGTGTGCGGTCCAGTTACTTCACTGATGCCGGCCCGTTTGATATTGTTCAGGTAGGTCTTATTGCTGTTCTTTAGTATTGTTGCTATCCTGCATGCCTTTCTTTGGTTAATAATGTCTCTTTTTCTCCCTTAAGTATGCGAAGCTTCAGCGCGGCGAACTGGCTTGGTTGAGCCCCGCTGGTAAATGATGGCGCATCAAGAGCGCTATGATGCGGTAAGTAAGCGCTATGCGCAGCGCTGCAAGGTCTTGCCTTTGCTAACCTGTGTTTTCCTTCTTTCCTTGTAGGTCGCAGTGTTCTTCAGTGCGTGTGGAATGTCCTGAGTGGTGCCAGCCGAGAGGCGACCAGCCGGGTAAGCCTTTTCAGCAGTTTGTAATTTGCAGTGTCTCTACTGCTTTCTTTAATGTTGCCTCTATCTTCCTCTTTCAGGTCGGTCTGTCCGGGAGGCATGCAGATTCAAGGAAGTGGTTCTCAGGAGCTGCAAGTAGCTAAAGATGAAGACTGCAGGTAAGATGCTGCTGCTAATGATGTTCCTTTTGTCTCCTTGCAGGTTCTGCTTCTCCGAGGTTCGGGGGTATAGCTGGACACGGTGAGCGTCACGTTGCAAGCTGCAAAGTAACGCGAAGCGTGTTGTCTTGCTCGGGTGTGGTTTAAATAGCCCCAACAAAATAGTCGAGGTAAGGTAGTCCCTAGGCTACCACACCCAAAACACTAGACCGCATAGCTTGGTTCCTAGGAACCAAGCTATGTGGATACCTCCATGTTGTCTGACAACACATAAAGCAGTTCCCAAGCACATTGTTTTTCATCGTGTATGAGGCTGGCGCCATAGGCGCCAGGACTGGCCCAAGGAGGGCTTTTGAGGAAGATGCCAGGCTCTAGAGGCCCGAGTCCTGACTCCACCTGGCCAATGGGTTTGCCAGAGGGGGTTTTGGGCGAGGGTCGTGACATTAGTCATCTCCTGAAAGCCCCAAAACCACTGTATATGGGAAGCGGATGGTTAATCGATATACATGGGGTAACACGCCTCCCCCACTCACAGTTGATACCTCACTTGTGACGAAAGCATGGTGTGACCGCAGGATTTAGCAGCACAACTGAGCACCACCACAAGGAGGTTCCCTACCTCTGCTATATTGTTATGTTCTGCCACTGATCTGGATACAATGCCTTCGTCTGGAATCCCGTGCCGGGACCCTATCGGCACTCGGCATAGCCACCAGCAATACTGCGTAGTGACGAAGACGGCCGGAAAGAAGCAAAGCTCCATCAACATGTTCATCAAGACTGCACCCAAAGTGATCGAAGGGACAGAGGGTACTGGCAAGCCATCTGGGACGTGCTCTGAGCACCAGGAACCCAGCGCACTACAGTGCATGATGGAATACACGTGTGAGGGGTTCACCATGCTACACTCAAAGCTAGACGACATGAATGGCACAATCAGCTCCATCAAAGCCCGGATGGACAAAACCGATGCCCACATCACCAAGGTCGAGAATAGGGTGGGCACGACCGAAGATGAAATTACTATACTAAGGGGAGAGGTCACCACGCTTTCAAAGCAAGTTCAGGTCATCGATAAGAAGAATGGAGACCTAGAAGCAAGATCTCGCCGCAACAACTTAAGAATTATTGGAATACCTGAGGAAAATATAGATGGAAGAGTATATGGAGCAAACATTGCTGTCGCTACTGGATAACCCGAAGTTGTCGCATGATTGTGCCATTGAACGAGCACACCGCACATTGGCCCTGATGCCCAAACCTGGTGCCCCTCTGTGCCCGATAATGGCCTTTGTCGTTAATTACCGCGATAGGGATGCCTTTCTTCATGCCGCAAGGGCCAAGGGCGAGTTGCTACTGGGCTCCAGCAGAGTCCACCTGTATCTGCACTTCTCGGCATCGGTGTAAGAGGAACGCAAATCGTTTTTGGTGACTAGGAAGAGGCTGCGTGAGCACAGCATAAAATACGCCTTGCTTTACCCTGCCAAACTACGCATTGAGCATACCAGCAAGGTATATTTCTTTACCCTTCCTGAGGAGGCCATGCAATTTGTTGATGAACACTTCCCAGAGTGATCGATGTGGTCCAGTATAATCTTTCCAAATCCAGCCATTAAACCCTAGTTGCAACACTGTAATAAGTGGTTGTGTTCTGCTTGGTAATGCTCAGCCAGCTCAATTTATCTCAAAGTGCAATGGTTACCCAGGTGGCCAGATAACTGGAAGTACATTACATGACAATATTAGCATAGAAGCCAGTTGCGCCAAACCGGAAGAAGTCAGCATGCGGCCCCCCTAACCCCCATGCAGTGTTGCAAATGTTTTTGGGATGTTCACAATGGGGGAATCATCCCTCTGATTGGGAGAGGGATGGGGAGTTGGGGTAAAGTTATACAAAATGTGTTTGACATGTTCTTAGATATCAATCGAAACCGCAATACTAATATGAAAGAAGTACTAAATTATCTGAGTAATAGCACAGCAGCAGTTTATCGACACACTATGAGTAGTCCAGATGGGAGTTGATCCGATACACTTCGTTAGCTGAAATGTACAGGGGTTGGGAAATCCGATAAAGAGGCGGCGCCTACAGTTTTATTTAGAACAGCATAAAACACAGATCTTGTTTTTGCAAGAGACACGCGCTTTGGCGCAGAGCTGTGAGGTATTTGCTAGGACCTGGGGGCCACAGCGTTATTACACTAAATATTCGACCCAATGTAGAGGGGATATGACCCTTATTCATAAATCCACTCACTATACTCCTATAAGAGCTCAGCTGGACCCGGCGGGATGTTATATCCCGATGCATGGGAGGATCCGAGGCCAGGAGATTATATTACTGAACACATACGGACCCAATATTGATGATATCCAGATTTCAATATAGCGAGACTTGATTTACTGGCTCAATACCCCATGATTCCCATCCTCTGGGGGGGGGGCGATCTTAATGCTATAAAGGATCCTTGATACGTCTAGCTCCCCACCCCAGCAACTGACCAAAACTGCTCAGGTGCTACAAGAAGGCCTTAGAGAGCTGGGCCTAGTAGATGCTTGAAGGGTACTGATTCCAGGGGTACAGCAGTATTCATACTATTCCACAGCCCACCAATCACACTCCTGAATAGACATGTGGCATATATCAAACATACTGGTCGATTGCTTGAATGAGGCCGAAATACTACCCAGAACATACTCTGATCATTCCCTGGTAACAATACAGCTATCAGTACGTGATGCACCCAATGTTAGTAGCGGGTGGAACCTCAAACCACAATCTTTATTGCATCTTATTTTCAAAACGGAAATTACAAAGTGTATAGATGAGTACTTTGAGATAAACATGGGCACAGTAGACACAAAGGCGACTCTCTCGGAAGCCTTTAAGGCATATATTTGTGGGCGAGCCCTAGCATTTGAGACTGCAATACTTAAATGCATACAAAGAGACATAGAACACAGTGAGACCCACCTGCACAGGTTAGAGACGACACTAGAGGCAAACCCCAGTGGCCATGTTTTAGGGGAGATAAAAACAGAACTCGATCTATTCCAGGAACACGCAGGCAGAGAACTTAAGTTCCTGGACAGCCCTTATCACACGAGGAAATATGGTGGGAGTGAACGGCCAGGAAGACTGCTCGCCAGGGTAATCCATCAGACTCGGGCCAAGCAGCATATCCCCACTATATGTAATGCATCTGGAACGTTGGTTCACACCACTGCAGGGGTAAGTCAAGAATTCCACACCTTCTATTCTGAGCTATATTCTAACACCGATACAGTTACCCTCCCAGAAATAAACAAATACTTAGATGACCACCCGTTGACGTTGCTTTCTGAAGAAACCAAGGTGACCCGGTCCAGACGGATTGGCAATGGACTTTTATAAACATTTCAAGTTCCATCTTATACCAGAGTTGATGGAGGTATGGTCTGAGGCCCTCTCGATAAAATGCTCCCCCCCCACGCTACGTGAAGCAGTGATGACGATCCTGCTCCAGTCCGGCAAACTCCCGGAGCATTGTGGCTCTTACTTGTCCCTCTCTCTCATTAATTCCGATATTAAAATCTTCGTATTGGTGCTGGCCCTCCGGCTTGCCCCCTATATGACACACATACATCCAGATCAATCTGGAGATTTGTCCCGGGCCGCTCCACAGCACTAAACCTTAGGCACCTATAGACCCCGGGCGCAGACTGCGGCCGTAGCCCTTGACATACAAAAGGCCTTTGACTCTGCGTCCTGGCAGTTCATGTGGGCGGTACTAGGAAAATACAACTTTGGGCCGCGTTTCATCGTGGATTAAACTATTGTATGCACAACCCGTAGCTAGGGTAAATGTTCATGGTACTTTATCACCGCTTATAAAAATATGTGAAGGAACTAGGCAAGGTTGCCCGCTGTCACCGTTGCTGTTCGCCATGGTGATGGAGCCACTGGCAGATGGTATACGGAATAAACATATGCAAAGGGGTATTAGACTCACGAGAGAACCGGAAATGATCTCTTTGTGTGCCGATGACGCTTTGTTATTTATATGTGTCCCTAGCAGGCACCTGGCGCCAATACTGCAAACTGTCCACAGGTTCGGAACTATGTCTGTATTACATGTTAACTGTGCAAAATCAGAATTATTCCCGTTAATGGATGCAACCAGGTCCTCGCCTGATCTATTGGGTTTTACTTGGTCACCGTCAAAAATAAAGTATTTGGGAATAATTGTCATGCGGCAGAGAGCCTCCCTATATGCTCGTAACTTAGGCGAATACCTGCCACAGCTGCACACTAAACTTTGTACATGAGCTAAACCCCCAATTACCATTGCAGGTCGTGTTGCGCACCTGAAAATGTTGGTACTTTCTTAGCTGCTATACTACTTTATCAATCAATAAAACATTTATGCGGAAACAAATTATCCATGAACCGCAATTATAAGATAAAAATACATGAGACAATTAAAAGTTCAATTCTACATTTTTAAAAATCCATGATTTAAACTTACAAACATTGCATATAAAAGGAAATTTAAAAAGTGCATGTGTGTATTTCAATTAGCATCCGCGAAGAGACAGTCAGATTATTCATTAAGTTTTCAGTGTTCAGTCAGATTTTGAGAGATAAATTTAGTTCTCCGATACCAAGCCCTTCTCAAATAATCCACCGAACCCCAAGCCACTGGCATTGTGGCAGCTGAGAGCAGATAACATAGATCAGGCTTAGCCTGGGATATGCCAGCAGACCTGAGTAATGGTAAGATTGTTTTCCGTCTTAGGTCTATGTAGTGTGGGCAGAACAACACAAATTGTAGAAGGTCCTCCACCGGCCCCTGACAACAGGGGCAAGCTGTGGGTTGTGCAATGCGAGACCAGCTTTTTGTTTGAGCCCCTAACAATAGGCAGTCAAATCGGGCTTGAGGCAAGGCACAACGGTCTGTGGGATTGTCACTGTGGAGCAGGTAAGGTTGATTGGCATCTGCAGTTGTTAAAACAATGTGCCTTTTATTTGCAGAAATGCGCAGGGCAGAAGACTCCCTATTTACCACAAGGATGGATTTAAACATTTGCTTATATGCCCTTACAACACGGGGTCAAGAAGGTTCAGGGGCAGTTTAACTGTCTGATAAATTTCTGGATGTATATGAGCACAGAATTTTCTTTACAGCTGGGCTTCTCACCAGGGCTCTTATGATCCTATGTGAGAGAGTGGCTTTCTGGTTTGACCATGATGCCAACCAGTGCGAAACTGGGGCCAGTAACCACTCATTTCCAAATGTATACCATAATTTGTTGCAGACTGCGGTAGCCAAAGTAGTTTTTTGAGAAAATAGTTCTCCACATTCTCAATATTTGAAATCTTTTCCATACCCCACAATGCAGCCCAATAGTTAGTGGCGGTTTTTGTTTGAGCCCTGTACACTTCAAGAATTAAATGATTGGATGCCCCACACAGTTATGTTGAAAGCGGGACAAGCCCCCAAGAGCCTGTCTCATCCTCATACATTGTTTATCACCAATTCTCGGTAAAACAGATTCCCAGGTATTCAAAACTAGTAGCCCTAGGAATGGGTTCACCTCCGCTGCATATCCTCCGCATCTTAAGGTGTCTAACACCTGTGCTCCTACATGCCATGACGGCTGATTTTTTGGAGTGCACTGTCAATTTATGGGAGGCCATAAATTGAGTGTAAACATCCACCAGGCATTGTAAGGCTCTGGGGGGATGTGCAATTATGACCATGCCATCAGCATACCCTAGGACTAGAAGGGGGACGCTTCCCATCGTGATATAGTCAGTGTGGGAATTGTCCAATGCCTGATAAACACCATTTGTGTAGAGGGCAAAGAGTACGGTGCCACAACACAACCCTGGCGAACACCCAGAAAGGTCTCAAAAAAACCTGTACACTGTCCCTGGTCACCAAATCTGACACAGGCTGATGTGTGTTCATGGATTATCTGGAGAACCTTGACCAAATCCTCTGGGCAACCCATGGACCTAAGCACTGCCCAGAGCATAGCTCGTTCTACTTTGTCAAACGCAGTGCTTAGGTCCATGAATGCTAAGTATAATGGCTCACCCCTCACATGTATAGATGTAGTACCCATCAAGTACAGGTTCAGAGTCTAGTCCCTAGTTCCCAGACCAGGACGAAAACCATATTAAGTCTCTGTAAGGACCCCAGAATCAGAGATCCATTGTTAGAGCCATGCCAAAACTGCACGGCCGAAGACTTTAAAAGAGGTGTGCAATAGAGAGATTGGTCTCTAAGAAAGGGGACTACCAGGGTCACCCTTCTTAAAAATGGGGAAAATGATTGCCTGCCTCCATGTTACCGGGTAGGTGCCAAGCTCCAAAAATGCATTAAAGCATATAGTCAATATTGGGGCCCAAAGATCCACCTCATTGCAGAAAATATCTGCAGGAATGGCGTCTGGTCCGGGAACTCGGTTGGGGAGTTGCTTATTAATAGCCAACTGTACCTCTTTTATGGTTAAACACAGAGGGGAACCACTGGGTCCACTATAACTAGAGGTGGGATCTGCTCTATACAAGGTACTTAAGTGATTGGACCAGGCCAACGCACTTACATTGTTCTCTTTATGAGTTTTTATTCTTTTGTGAGGGGGCCCATTAGCAACAAATTCCCAAATCTTTTGGGAATCCTTTGATTGTACAGCATGTATAAGATCCACCCAGGCTTTCTCTTCTAACTGGGTCTTCCTTTTGGCCAGAACGTTTTTATAAAGTGCCCGGGCAGTGATTATCTTGCGTCCGGTGCTATCTTTTGCATCCAAAATGCCTTTGAGATTTTTCTGTGCTGTCCGGCAAGACGCATCAAACCAGGTTCCAGGGTTCTTTTTCCCTGTTTTAAAGTCCCTTTGAAAAATGGCAGATATGGTGTTCCAAAATTTTTGTGACGCTTATATTATGGAACGTGGGGGGGATACATTTGACAAGATAGTAGAAAATTCCTCCATGTTTAGTTTACAGATGGACGATTGTGTGTCCGCAGGGTGCTATCTGGCCAATTTAATTCTCTGCTTACACAGGGGCTTGATGCCACAGTTGTCCAATTGGGGAAAATTAACAATTGGGACTAGCGACAAATCAATTCCCATGACCAACCGCAATGCGTGATGGTCACTACATAGGTCCGTAAGGACCTCAAATTCCTTGATTAGATGCCAATCCCTCACGTGGGCACAGAAGTAATCAATCGTAGACGATCCCTGTGTGCCCACGAAGGTTGGCCTCCCAGGCCGATCCACTCCAACACGGCCATTCAGTGAGCGAATACCCCACTCCAAAAACCACTCACAGAACTACAGTCCCTTTGCACACATTCTTTCATCCACCAATTGTTCAGGAACTACCCCATGTAGAAAATCTTCACCAAGGTCTGTGTTCTCTAACGGGATCCCAACCCCTAATTTCGCATTAAAGTCCTGTCCAACAATTAGTAATGAGGCCTGGCTCCCATTAGCAATGTCATGTGCTTCAATCAAGTCTCTCAGCGCCCCTGGCCACCCTTGATTAGCAATATGTGGGCTGTTGTAAAGGTTAACCAAAAATATGGGGCAACCACTAACAGGGTGTGCAATAATACATTGGCCCTCATTACGACCCTGGCGGAAAGTGACTGACCTGACCGCCATAGCGTAAATAGCGTTTCCGCCATTGCACGACGGAGCAAAGTGCGGCTCATTCCGACCCATCGGGCACGAGCACCACGCCATGGCGGAAGTGCAAAGTCCGCGATGGCGGAAATGACCCCAAAACGGCCCACACCGCCGCTGTACGGCGCCCTAGGTGCAATTCCGCCACCCATCTTAGCGGTCACCGCAATGAGCGGCAATCGGATTGTACGGTGACCGTACATATACGGAAACGGAAGTAAAAACATGGTCCCGGAACGGGAAACAGCACGCCGTTCACCTATAAAAACACAATTTCCACACAACCATTAAAAACACTACCCTGAGACTCATCCCAACCCATCATCCACCCTAGTGAAACCAAGAAAAATGGGAAAAGTAGCTAAGAAAGCGTGCGACCGCAAGCGGCAGGTCCACTTCTCCCGTGAGGAACTCACCGTGCTCACAGAGACCCTCCAGGAGAATGCTGGCGTCGTCTTCTCCACGCAAATGACCAGGACGGCACTTGCGAACAAGAAGGCCATATGGGCCCTGGTGGCACAGCGGGTAAGTGCGGTGGGGACCGCACCCCGCAACCCACAGCAATGCAGAAAGCGATGGGACGACTTGCGGATACGCGTCCGGAGCATACTTTCTGCCAACCGAAACATTGCCACAGCTACCGGGGGAGGATCGGAATCACCCATCAAGTTGACCCCCTGGGAAGAAATCTGTGCCTCCACCATTGGAATGGAGAGTATAGAGGGAGTCGGAGGGATGGAGAAAGGAGTGCAGACATCCGAAGAATCAGGTAGGTGGGCCAAATAAAACAATGCCAAATCCACAATGTCCAATCATGTGAAGTACCATGTGTCCACATAGTGCAACAGTAACACATGTCCAGGAGAACGTCCACATACATAGGCCTGATAGCACACTTTAAAAGTCACATTAAATACATAAATAATTTAAAATCCTAAAAACACCCTCTACACGTGCAGCAGGCACTCCCTAACTGCAGGCTGCAAAACAACTGCATCCTCAATCCACACAAAAATGAAACCACCACAAAGACCCCAACCCAAATCACCCTCAGGTACCACCCCAATGCATGTGATACATTGCCATTCCAATTTCCACAGACCCATTTATAACGCTCGCCCTCCTTTACTCCACCACAGGGTCCGATTCAAACGACGAGCTCCAGGACACCCCTACCAGCACACCTGCAAAGAGGGCCAAGACCAACGGACAAAGACCCTCCACCTCAGCTGCACGCATCAAGACACGGCAGCAGCACAAATCAAGTGGCAGCACACAGGAGGGAACTTCAACAGGCACCCCAGCAGCCAGCATGCCCACAACAGCACCACCACAGGTCCCCCCAATGGATGCCACAGAAGGCACTGCTTCTGGTGGCAGCAGCACCATAGGTGACACTGCATTAATGGCAGCATGCTCCGACACAGAAAACGGGGATGTCGAAGTAAGATCCATCCATGACCTGTCTCAATCCCCATGTCTGTTCCATCCCGTACACCATGAGGATACCACGCAGGGGCACCCACAAGATGACGACTGGCCATCCCCCACAAGCCCTGTGGCAAGGCAACATGAGGTGACCAGCCCCTCTGTGACACCACCGCAAATGGCCATGGCACAGCAGAGGCAACAGTCCCTCGAACAGGTGATCGTGCAACAGCAGCAACTGGCCACACTCCTCAAGGACCATGCTGATGAATGTGGGGGTACTAAGGCAGCCATAGAAACATCAACTGAGACACTTAGGGCAGAAATGGAGAGAAGTACAGAGACACTAAGGGCACAAATGGAGAGAAGCACCGAGAGCCTGAGAGTAGAAATGGAGAGAAGCACCGAGAGCCTGAGGGGGGAACTGCATGCGACGTCCAAAGACGTATGTGCTGAACTTGCCGCTGTGCGCCGTGTGCTCACTGAGCTCTCACAAACCCTTAGGGTCATGCATGGACGTGAGCAGGCAGAGACATCATCCGTTGCAAGTTCCGTCCAGGGCAGCCCCCAACGTAGATCTGGGAGGAACCTGCGCTCCAGAGGCAGGGGTGCCCCTGATACCCGGAGAGGGGGCTTGTAATAGCGACTGCCCACTGACAATGAGCATCTTTGGACACTGGTGTTCGGGGGGGAGGTAGGAGGGTGGAGGGGGTGTGTGGGGCTCACTTGGGTGGCGGGTCGATGGGGTGTGTAACATGATTTCACATATGCCATAAACAATGCACGATCATCCAATGAGATGTGTGGACATTGATCTTTGTGTACGAGGCCATTATAGGCGTACAGTCCATATTGTGCATGTTCCAGACACACACAGTGCCACAAGTCCCGTGTCCATGTATCAGCCACCAGGCGTGAGTGCTAGAAGCATGCATCTATGATATGCTGACGAATGTCACAGCCCTCCTGTGCCTCGCAGACTCCTTGAGGTGCTGCCACATCCCCACCCTCATCATGACCATCTTCAGGTGCTTGCAGTTCTGCTTCAGGGGGCATGGGCACATTTCTACGTACGCACATGTTGTGTAGCATGACACATGCCATGACCATCTTTGCAACCTTCTCATGGCGGTACAGGAGTGCCCCGCCAGACCTGCTGAGGCAGCGGAAACGAGTCTTCAGTAGGCCGAATGCCTGTTCTATGACTACACGGGTACGTGAGTGGGCATGGTTGTAGTCCTCCTCATGCTGGTCCTGTGGGTTCCGGAGTGGTGTAAGGAGCCATCTCTTCAGTGGATACCCGGCATCACCTGTATGTGGACAATAAAGGATGTTTGTGGAATGACATTGCTACGTACGCACCCCCCCCTTCCTGCCAGGTCATTGCCGCATCACATACCCCACATTATCATGCATGAAATGAGACTCACCGAGTAGCCAGGATCTGTTCGCTGCGTGTCGCTCCATGTAGCGTGGTATTGTAGAGTTCCTCAAGACCATAGAATCATGGGTTGATCCAGGAAATCGGGCACAACAATGTGTAATGATCCTGTTGGAGTCACACACCATTTGTACGTTCAGAGAATGAAATTGTTTTCGGTTGCGGTACTGGGCCTCCATGGCATGTGGGACGACCAATTCCACATGGGTGCAGTCGATGGCACCAATGCAACCCGGTATGCCGCCAAGTGCATGGAATCCCACTTTTGCGTTCGTAATTTCCTGCTCCGAGCGTGGTAGAGAGATGTAGTCGTCTGCGTGCCTCAGGAGGGCATCGAGCACTTGCAATAGTGTCCGTGAGAACAGTGGCTGTGAAATGCCATGCAACTGTCCGACTGTGTGCTGGTAGGTGCCTGTGGCCAGGAAGTGGAGTACAGACACCACCTTCAGTAGGGGTGGGATGGCGGTTGGGCTATCTATCATGCTGACAAGGTCAGCCTGTGTCATGTCCACAATGGCGGTTATGGTGTCCCGGTCCAAACGGTAGAGGGTGTGGATCTGCTCATCAGTGAGGTTGAACGGATGTGCTCGGAGGCGTGGGATTGCGGGCTGCCTGCGTGGTGGTAGTGGCTGTGCTGGCGGCCCTTGCTGGCCCTGCCTTGCCCTCCTCCTCCTCCTGCGTCTCCTCCGTGCGGCCGGTTGTTGTAGTAGTTGGGGTTCGTCTTCTTCTTGAAGTTGGAGTACTTGCAGTGCTATCAGGTCCCCCAGGGCCAACATCGCTAGTCCTGCCGGTAGCATTTCGGAGTGGGTGTGGTTGTGGGAGGGGGTTGGGTGTGCAATTTATGTGTTTTCAGGCTGTATAGCCTCCACCTGTGGTGATTCATTCCACCTGTGCAAGCTGCAATCCCCTTTGGGCGAGCACGTCCCGCACACAACGCTGCAATTCGACGAATGGCATCTTGCTATTACAATCATGTATTTGTTCCCGATGGCAGTGTAATATTGGTTCATATGTTCATTCTGCTATGGTCCCATTGTTTCACATACTATCTTTGCAGTCGCGAACAGACTTGTGAAGGGTCAGTGGAATGTAGTATTCGAGTAACGGTGGACCCTCATGCAACACTGTACCGAGGTTCACCGACGGGCGGGGCGTCCCATTTGTGAGTGAAGCGAGTTGCCATTTCCACACACAGCCGCACTAGATGGATTAATTTGTGATTTCAAGCGGTCACAGTTGCCTTTTCGACGTGATGTTGCAAATGAGGAATTCGAAGGACAGCGCTTTCGGTTTTCAGCTAGCGGCGAGGAGATGCCCACAGGTCTGACTGCTAATATAACGTTCTATTGTTCAATGTCCTTGGGACAGGGGCCATGGCGAGAATGCAATGATTGATATGAATAGTATGGGATGCGCAATAGCGTAGTGGACGATGAGGCCGGACGTTCCCAAATACATGATACTTCACAACACTGGAATTACGGGCTGGAGCACAGTGGATTTTGCAGACTGCATAACGCACAGACTCAATGGAAATTTCACATGTTATGTGAGTATGAAATCAGGCGTTTTCATACCGGGATGAGGGAATGATGTATGGATGCATGGACAGATGATTTAATACAGAGTTGGCCATGTACAGGGCTTCTTGGAATCTATCCACTTCCCCTGCGCTATGTGATGCAGAGCTGCCATAGTGGGACCATCGTCTATCTGCCCTTGTTGAACCCTCCCTGTCTCGACGCGCCTTCAAACACTTGTGTCTATGCACGTTACTAATCCCATCTGATGGATTCTGTTTTAACAGACGCATGCACAAAAACACTCCTTTGTAATAGTGTTTTCACCTCGATATATATAGTTATGATTCGCAAGTGGTTTTTGGGTGGAAATAATCCTTTGGAGTGGGCTAGCATGCATATGGCTGTGGATTTAGTGTGATCATTGAAGTGAGTAATTCAAATGAAGTTCGGATGCCCATACTATTCTTTTTCATTTCATTTGGGTGACAGGTATCTCCTCCCCTTTTGCCACTGCCATCTGTTTGCCACTCCTGCAGATGGATTTTACTCCCGACACCTGCTGCTTCGTGTTAATCAGTGGAGCACCATTACGATCTTATGGGACGATCGCCAATGGGCCACATGCCCTTACGCAGTACTAGTGGCTAGGAGCAACATTTCGGCCTTTCAGCTGGACTAGTGCCTACCTAATGGGACGGCCCTGCGGTTCTAGGCGCTTCCATGTTGCCTTTTTGAACGTGAATGTAGCCCCTGTGTACCATGAAGGAACAGGGCGTCACACAAGAAGAAGCTGGTCATTTATTGCGGATGCAGCCCACAATGATGAAATATATTTTGGAGTTCATGACCTAATGGCTGTATGGGCTTGGTGATTTTGTTGTGCATTAAATTTCTATTCTGATATGAACCGTGTAGCGTTCTTCTTTGCAAGTGATGTAGCATATTCCTATTTGTGGAGCGATGTATTGTGAGGAGATCTGCATTGGGTTCCAGCTTCTGAGTATAGTTGCGTGGTACTGTACTGGGCGCGTTTGCCTACGAAGCCCAGTGTGGTCAGGGATAGGGGCTGCCGATATGACTGTTTTAATGATGTCATGCTCAGGGGCGGGGGATTAGCATTTGTGTAACAGATGCCGGTCAGCCAGGTGGATTGGTGGAATGATGTGATTATCAGAATATGGCTGGTCACAGGTGCCTGTGTTTGCGTGCGTTTCTTGGAGGGAGACTGTGGTCATGTCCATTTGAATGGCTTCTGTATTCGTGCCATCTGTGCCCTGCAGCTCCCATTGGCCCCTCTTGAGATGAGCCTGGCTGCTCAGTCACTCTGCCCACTTGTGTGGTAGATGCTTATGCTGATGGTTGGTTTGTTTACTGGCAGGAGTACAGGGCTGGTGCAATCTCACTCAGGATACTGCTTTGGATGTTGCCTTACACTGGTGTCAGTCGATGGGGGGGGCCTGTTTTTGTTTGTGTCATTTTTCTGTTCATGTTGCTGGACTTGACCCTTCACATGCCTGTGCTGCATCAGTGCGGCAATGGTGCCATGGCAATTATGGATGGCCACTCACAAGGCACTTGGAGCCCCTAGATTCATTTGTTCGTTGGCAGGCATGGGTGACTTGTACATTTCACTGGTTGCATTGTGTGTCTTCATTGCACCTACGAGGAGTTGTGCAATGTGGCCAGGGAGTGGTGTACAGGCACTCAGTATGGCCGTTTACGGTTGGTTCGCGATGCCGTACTTCTCACCATGGCGGAATGGTACTTTCCGCCGTACTTGATGGCGTTAGGTACATGTCCGCTAGGGTCAGAATTCGCGTACCGTTGCGCCATGGTGGTAATTACGGTTTGGCATGGCGCGCGTGCGCGTACTTGGTGCAGTTAGCGTTGGCGTTCACTACGGTGTCGCTAATGGCATCGTACTTTACGGTGACGGGTCATGATCGCACCGAGCGCTATTCGATGGCGGTATTGCATTTCCGCCATCGTTTTTCGATTTCCGCAAGGGTCGTAATGAGGGCCATTGTATGTTAAAATGTGTGGTTTTTCTCACAGTTAGAGTTAGGGCTAAAGAAGCCTTCACCAAGATTGCCAGGCCACCAAAACTTCTCCCACATCTACCTTTTTCCGCTAAAACACACTCTGCAACATAACCATCAAAACAAATTGGAGAGAGTGCCCATGTTTCCTGGAGGAGTAATACTACTTTATCAATGTACCGCTGTGGCCGCGAGCAGTGTTTTTTGAGGTGCTGGAGAAAGCAATAAATGGTTTTATGTGGCATGCTGGCGCAGTTTGGCTCAAATGGGATAGTCTGGCCAGACCCTATAATAGAGGGGGTTTTGGCACTCCAACTTTGAGCGATACTGGGTAGCGGCGCAAGCACACTATGCAGCCTACTGGTTTGATGGGGATGCGCAGCACCCTCATTTAAAATTAGAAAGGTACGCAGCAGGTAACCGTGATGTGCACTCGCTAGTAATACCACCATGTAAAAAGGAAAGAACAGATACAGACCCTGTGACAATAACGGCCGTAGCGTGGCATAGAATATGGAAGATATTAAATAACCCCAGGTTCTGCCTCTGTGGAATTTTTTTCTGGCATTTCCTACTGTAAGCTAGGTTGAGGCATGTCAGTGGGCCAAGGATGGATACAAGGTGATGACCGATGTGTATAATATGGATTCCTTTATGTAATATCGAGACTTAATTAAACCCTTGCGTAGACAGTCTGTGCAATGGTTACAGTATTCCGGGCTCCGACGCGCTATAAAACACGCATGGGGCACATTCCCAATACAGCCGCCAGATGAACCACTATTAGACATCATATTCAACTCTAAATTAGACTCCACCCCTTCCACTTGCTTGTATCATCAATTTGAAACTATACAGGGTAGTCTCCGTAAACTGGCCAGTTTGTGCATGTTACTAGCAGTCTGTTGTATATTACTGTTATGGCTTCACCCGACCTGCCCAACTGTTCCCCAGTGGCTCAGTGCTGTTACATGGGCTTCAGACATGGAGGAACGCTGGTCCTCTCTACAAACCATGAACTGTCGACCAATGGACATATGGCCCCCATATCGCATTTACCTAGTGTCTACTCAGACAAATTCGGTAGACGACGAAGACACATCTGCAGCAATTTGATGTATATTAATGCTCACTCAATGTTAATTGCTTTGCCTTCTGTTCCCCCCGTACCTGATTTAAGAATTAGAGTATCTTTGCTTCTGCACTATGTTCACTGGATCTCTAAGTGAGAATGCGCAGCCCGCTGTCTAGGTTACATACTATACTGTTTTTGTTGTAATGTCACACACACTCTTTTAGATAAAGGTTTTAAATAAATAAATAAAAATGGGTTGGGAAACTTCCTAACTGGTGCTATTCTAAGAGGAATTTTCCTAGCTAAAAATCAAAACTAAAGATCAGTATTTGTCAGGAAGTCAGTAACTGAAAAACCGTCCTTGTGTCCAAAACATCCTATCCTGACACTCACTCTAAAACAAAACAACCTGGGGTGCAAGGAAATGTCTTCTTCTTGATCTTAGCAAAAGTGTTAAAAACCAAATTATAATAATGACTCCAACACAAATGTTCTCCAGGTTAGAAACCCTTGGATCCAGGGGGTAGTTCCCTTTCCCTTGTTTTTTAAAAATAGGATGACAAAAGTTCCACTTTAATTCATAGCTCCTTTGAGTCTTCACAAGTTTGGCAGCAGACTTTTGTAGGATTTCTTTTAACTCTGTAGATTGCCTAGTATACCCCCCTGCCAGGAATATTCAATCAATCTCAACCACCTGGTGTTAGGAAAGATTTCGTAATTGTAGGTAATTTTCCTTCCATGTGGCAACCCCTAAACTTTTTGCTGTTGTTTTTCACCTTGTTCTCGACTTTGCCAGAGAAGTGCAGCCTTCTGCCGCACTCATCGGGGCTTTTGCTCCTTTCTTACGGGGAAACTGACATGCCCTTAAGACAGTCAGTACCGGGGAACGCTGTTTCCCGTAGTTTCTTTTATCATGTTGCGGCTTTCGTGCAACATGACACAAGAGGGCACTGTAAGCTAAGTTACAGCTCTCTTGGGTCTCTAGCCTTCTACAGGCCCTAGATACTCGTTTAGGATTGTATCTGATCGGTGCAAGTGATTCAGGGACGGGAATGGTGGCAGCGATCGTTTCTTGTGTTTTGAGCTCCTTTTGGCGTTCTAAGCGCGTTTTCTCGCGCTTAACCCAAAATGGTGGCCTGGCTCCCAAAATGGCCAGACCACGAGGCTCCATTGTCCTGTCCGCTGACCGTCTTGCTCCCTTCACCTTCCCCAGGTCGAGCCGACCCGGGGCCTTCCTTATTTGGGCATGTATTTTCCCGCGAAACACGGATGCTTTCGCAGGCTTCTACATGTCTTGTGTGTGCCTCCAGGATGTGGGCTGGGATGTCTGGTCCCAATACACACCCTGGGTGCCAGAGAGTCAAGGGTGATGTGAATGCCTGGGACCACCGTGGTCCGTGATTGGTCCACGTATGGTGTGAGTGTTGATGGGCGGATCTCCCATTGGGTCCCCTCCGTTTTGGCACGAAGGGAACCGTGGATAAGAGGGGGCTGGAAACACCACTACCAGGTCGATCTCCTGAGTTCTCACGAACGAAGGAATACAGGAGCCAAGTATCCCGCAACCAAGAGGCTGGACCGAGGAATCGCTGGTGACCCGCTGAAGGACTTCTCCTCTGCACTGCTGTCGCCTTGTGAAACCCTTTTCAACTTTGATCGAACCAGAAGGCCTGTACTGGTACTTCGACCTTTGGAATAGCGGGAACAGCTATTCTCGGCATCTTCACCATCTCCTGCCAGTAAGCCTTCGGAAGCGTCTCTGGGCCATCCAGCTGACTGACCAGCGTACACGGGAGTCTTGCTCTGTAACCGCCGCCAGGTTGTGTAGTATTTGGAGTCCTTGTCACTCTCACACGCTTCGTACACTTGGCGTTCCCAGGTCTGAAGTGAGTAGTGTACATTGGGCTCAGATACACACGGCCGCTCCGTTGCCCTGCTGTGGTAACAAACTGTGCGGGTTTCTTCGATTGGGACGTCTTTTTACTCAACACGACGACGAGGCGTTCCCTGCTCTTCTGAACCTGCCAGCTACTGAAACGGACGCGGAGAAGCCTGGGTCTGCTTGCATCGGGGACCGGTGAGTAGCATAGCTAGGATCTGGTCGCCCTCCTGCAGGAGCCCATTGCTTTTCCCCGCTGTGTCAAACAGCACCCTTTTCCGTACTCGCGCTCTGCTTCTGCCCACTGTGGAAGCTGCGCTTGAGTCGCGGAACTTGTTCTTCTTCTTTTGTGCACTAAACTGAACTGCCTGATTTCCCTCAAAGAGCTTCTCCTTTTGCCTGTTGGCACCAGCGCGTGCAGGTACTTTTGAGCACAAGGCTCCACTCTTCGCAGGGCTCGGACTTCCATCTAATTAGGTGCCTCTGAAGGCGAACTGGGTCTAAGCAATATTTCGCACTGCCTGTCTTCCTTCCCTTTTAGGTGGACTACCCATTTCGTGCATCTAACGCTTGAGACTGTCGTATTTGTATATATATTGTGTTGATATGGTATGTGTTGGTTTACTATCGTTATATTGTGATTTTCTCGCTACGGTCATTGTTTTAAAGGCCTTGGAATAAATGTGTGTATATTTTTAATATAACAACTGTTTGGAGTAGTTTGTAAGTGATCTTGCTTTGTGTGCTCATTGCGGGCTTTCAGTCACCCTCACCCCTCTTGAGACCTAGTCTTGACCGCCGCGATCGCTACCTTGATTGGTCTGGCTCGTCCAGAGGTTACCCTGTTCCAAGTAATTAGGTTGGCCTTCTGAACTTCTGCGCCACCAGGACAGAGTTCAGAAATCCGTCTTAACAAATTGGTGTACAGCGGTGGGATACGACTGAAGGTATCCAGTGTTGCGCACGAACTAAGGCATTTCAGGTTACTCCAACCAGGACACGTAGTGAATTGTTGTAGTATAACTTTAAAAAGGCCATAGTCCTATCTAACAGTATGGAAACAAATACCTTGCTAACTTAAATGCTTCCAAATCAGAAACATTGAAAAAGATGTGTGCGGAGAGAGGTGTTTCCTCTCAAGGCACGAAATTGGAAATGATCCAAAGAATCGTGGCGTGGCAAGAAGCGCAGCTTGACGCTATAACTTCTGAGGACAGTGCGGAAGGAGGTGGGGCTGCTCTCACTGTTAGAACTGACGGTTCTGCCGCTGCACTGATCCATCACGACCACAAGGACAGGGAGGACGAGATGTCTAATGTTTCCTCTGCCAGTGCTGATGTGGAGGCTATGCTTGAATTCAAGAAGCAAGAGCTGCGGTTTAGGCAGCAGGAGCTTGAATTCAGCATAGCCAAACTAAAAATCGAACAGGCAGAAAAACAAAAAGACAGGGATCACCAGTTGGAACTGGCCAAGCTTCAGTTTGCAAATGGGTCCAAGGGTCCTGGACATGGGTCTGGGGCTTCCTCTCATCCACGGTTTCCGAAAGATCTGCTCAGTGTGTATGAGGAAAGGAATGACATTATGGACTGGCTGAATGCGTTTGAGTATGCATGCGAAGTTCAACAAGTTGACAATGCTGATAAGATTGCCTGGTTACTCAGCAGACTGCCCCATTCTGGCTGTAGTGCCATTATGGAAATGTCGAAGGCTGAGCGAGCTGATTTCGCAATGTTAAAGCAAACTCTCATTTTAAAGTTTGGGAAGACTCCGGCCCAATATTTGAAACGTTTCAGAGAGTATAAGAAAAAGGAAGGTGGTACTTGGGTATCTTATGTCACTGAGTCCTTGAAAAACTTAACTGGCTGGGTCGAAGGTTATAAGGTTTCTACCTTCGAAGGCATGATAAATCTTGTCATGCTGGAACACATTTTTGCATCTTCTTCCCCGGAGCTTAAGCAGCATTTGGCCGATTCGAAGGAGATAGATCCTAAGAAGCTGGCCATTGCAGCAGACTTATGGGTGTCACATTGAGTGTCCCATAAGGACAAAACTCATCCTGCTAAGCAGGAGGAAGGGAAAAAGTCCAAAGATATGGAGGGTGGAGAATCTGATAAATCTTCTTCTCATAAGGGCCACAAAAAGAAAAATAAGGGTAAGACACAAGAGAACTCACAGGGTAGTGGAGGTCAGCCTCCGAAACAGAACTCTGGTTACAATAAGCCTCGCTATGTAAACAGACCCAATGGATCTTGTTTTGCTTGTGGAGCAACTGACCATGTGAAGGGGGATCCCCGGTGTAAGGTTAGACCTTTGGGGGTCCACTCCGCTAATCTGGCCTTCTCCTCCTACGAGGAAGAAGAGATTACAGCAGCATCCTTCTCCTCAAAATCATTTCCCAGTGGGATAGAGGCTGAGGTAGTTTTAGTTTCCCTGGGTTCCTGGGAGCCTAAAGTCGCAGAGGCTTATGCTAGGATTCCGGATAATACCAAGCACTACTTTAAAGACAGTGTGCTGATCAATGGAGTGGATACTCCAGCTCTTAGGGATAGTGGGTGCAGTCGCACTGTAGTGGATTCTACGTTGGTAGACTCAGAGGAAGTTGCCAGAGCTACTCTGATGCCCACTAAGTTGGCTGACGGCCCACTCCGTATGTTCCCAGTAATACCTGTAAATCTTACTTTAAATGGTACAGCAGTCAGGATTCCAGTGAGCATTCAGAGAAACGTCCCGGGAAATGTCTTGTTAGGTAATGATCTCAGAGCTTTAGGGCTCGTAAGAGACACTGCCGAAAGACCCTACACACGGTCTCAAGCACGGGCAGCATTGGCCAAGACCAATACGCCGCCCCAGCCGAAGGGGAAACCCAAGGCGAAAGGAGTCGACAAGTCAAGACGAGGGAAAGAGAATATTCCCCCGAGCTCGCCTACCACTGCGGTGGAGGAAGTTGGTCAATCGCCCGGGCCTGACGAGGAGGTGGCGATGCCTGAAGTATTTGACCCCAACGATCATCCTGAACTAAAAGACGTGTTAGTTGAAAGAGGTCCTGATAGGGACGAATTCAGTAAAGGCCAACGTGAGTGCCCATCTCTGGAAGGCCTAAGGAGACAGGCCTGCTCCCAGCTTGATGGTGAACCTCCTGGGACGCATAGGATTTATTGGGAAGGTGGACTCCTGTATAGTGAGCCCACAGAGTCTTCAGAAGGAGACCATAGGAGGTTGGTGGTTCCCCTTTCTGTTAGGCCCTTCCTCCTGCAGTTGGCGCATGAAGTTCCCCTTGCTGGTCACCTTGGTATGAAGAGGACCAAGCAAAGGTTATCCATGCACTTCTACTGGCCCAAGATGGGGGTGCAAGTAGAAAGTCACTGCAGGAGTTGTGCCTCCTGCCAGTTGTCTGGTAAGGTTGGCGCGACAATCCAAGCTCCGTTGGTACCGCTCCCAGTTGTGGGGGTACCATTTGAAAGGGTAGGGATCGACATCGTTGGTCCCCTTGACCCACAAACATCCTCGGGCAATAGGTTTATCCTGGTGCTGTTCGACCATGCAACCAGATATCCTGATGCCATCCCATTGAAAACTGTAACTGCCAAGTCAGTTGCAAAAGCTTTACTTGGCATATTTACTAGGGTTGGCTTTCCTAAAGAAGTTGTGTCGGATCGTGGCAGCAACTTTATGTCGAAGTATATGCAGGCTATGTGGAAAGAATGTGGGGTCACCTACAAGTTCTCTTCTGCATACCACCCCCAGACCAATGGTCTGGTGGAACGTTTCAACAGAACGTTAAAGAGCATGATTGGGGCTCTGGAGGAACCTCAGAGAAGAAAATGGGATCTTCTTTTACCATGCTTACTGTTTGCCTACCGAGAGGTACCACAGGAGGGTGTTGGCTTCAGCCCCTTCGAACTTCTGTTCGGTCATCCCGTACGGGGACCCTTAGCCATCGTCAAAGAGGGATGGGAGATGCCCACTCCCCCTGTTACTACCAACGTAGTTGATTATGTGCTAGGGCTCAGGAAACGGATGGTACTTCTGATGGGCTTGGCTAGTGATAAATTGAAGGCAGGACAAGCGCTGGTGAAACATTGGTACGACCAGAAAGCTTCCCTCATCAACTTTACACCTGGTCAGCAAGTCCTGATCATGAATCCCATAAGGCCTCGGGCTTTACAGGACAAACGGTCAGGCCCTTACACAGTGGTGGAGCCCCTGGGTGAGGTTAACTATTTGGTGGACCTTGGAAGGCCTGGACAGGCTCCAAAAGTGTTTCACGTGAATATGCTGAAGGCTTTCGTCCCAAGAGTCGAAATCGCAGCACTGCTACTGGCTTCAGATGTTGAGGAAGAGGAGTCTGAATCTCTCCCCGACCTGTTCCAAAGCGGTCCTTCAGATAGCTCCATTGAGGGTGTCCGAGTGGCCCCTCACCTGACTTCTGATCAGCAGGCTGAGGTGAAAAGTTTGCTTAGGCAGTTTTCCCCCCTGTTTTCACAGTCGCCTGGTTTGACACCTTGGTGCAAATATAACATTGACACAGGAGACAGTGTACCTACCAAAAGTAGGGGATACAGGATGTCAGACAAAGTACGGTCTTATATTAAGACCGAGGTCAACAAGATGTTAGACCTTGGGGTGATTGAACCCTCTAGTAGTCCTTAGTCCAGCCCTGTGGTTTTGGTTCCAAAGGCAGGGCCTTCTGAATTGAGGTACTGCGTGGATTACAGGGCTCTGAATGCTGTCACCAAGACAGATGCACACCCCTTGCCTCGAACAGATGAGCTGGTGGATACTTTGGGTGCCTCCAAGTACTTCAGCACGTTTGACCTCAATGCTGGCTATTGGCAAATAGCTTTAGCACAACATGCCAAGGAGAAGACAGCATTTTCTACTCCAGACGGCCTTTACCAATTCCGGGTAATGCCGTTCGGGTTGAAGAATGCACCTGCCACTTTCCAGAGGCTTGTGAATCATGTGTTGAATGGGTTGGACGAATTCTGTCTTGCATATCTGGACGATATAGCAGTTTTCAGTGCCACCTGGGAAGACCATGTGAAACACCTCGGGATTGTGCTCCAGGCTCTTCAGAAAGCACACCTGACCGTAAAGGCTAGTAAATGCCAGATTGGACAAGGCTCAGTGGTTTACCTTGGACATGAAGTAGGTGGAGGGAGGTTACAGCCTCTTCCCAGTAAAGTACAAGCAGTACAAGACTGGCCTACCCCCACTACGCAAACCCAAGTGAGAGCCTTCTTAGGACTCACGGGGTATACCGCAATTTTGTGGCAGACTATGGCACCATAGCTACCCCTCTGACTGCCCTCACAACTCCGAAGAAACCCAAGAAGGTAACTTGGACCGACGAGTGTGAGAAGGCCTTCAATGGCTTAAAAGACTCCTTGTGCCAGGCCCCTGTCCTCAGGGCCCCTGATTATCAAAGACCTTTTATCGTGCAGACGGACGCCTCTGACACTGGGATAGGAGCTGTACTATCACAAGTAGATGAGAAGGGTAAGGAACACCCTATTGGTTTTATTAGCCGCCAGCTTAAGGACAGAGAGCTCAGATGGTCCACGGTAGAGAAAGAATGTTTCTCTGTTGTGTGGGCCCTAAGGAAGCTGAGGCCCTACCTCTATGGGACCAACTTCACTGTGCAAACTGACCATAAGCCCTTAAAGTGGCTAATGAACATGAAGGGGGAGAATCCAAAGTTGCTTAGGTGGTCCATAAGTCTACAAGGCTTCGACTTCACTATTGAGCATAGGCCAGGTGTCCAACATAGCAATGCTGATGGGTTGTCCAGAATGTTTAACCGACCTGAACAAGAGACTCATCCAGGGGTGGATTAGTTCCCCCTGTCCATAGTCTGGGAGGGGCGAGTGTTATGAAAGATTTCGTAATTGTAGATAATTTTCCTTCCATGTGGCAACCCCTAAACATTTTGCTGTTGTTTTTCACCTTGTTCTCGACTTTGCCAGAGAAGTGCAGCCTTCTGCCGCACTCCTCTGGGCTTTCGCTCCTTTCTTACGGGGAAACTGACATGCCCTTGAAACAGTCAGTACCGGGGAACGCTGTTTCCCATAGTTTCTTTTATCATGTTGCGGCTTTCGTGTAACATGACACAAGAGGGCACTGTAAGCTAAGTTACAGCTCTCTTGGGTCTCTAGCCTTCTACAGGCCCTAGATACTCGTTTAGGATTGTATCTGATCGGTGCAAGTGATTCAGGGACGGGAATGGTGGCAGCGATCGTTTCTTGTGTTTTGAGCTCCTTTTGGCGTTCTAAGCGTGTTTTCTCGCGCTTAACCCAAAATGGTGGCCTGGCTCCCAAAATGGCCAGACCACGAGGCTCCTTTGTCCTGTCCGCTGACCGTCTTGCTCCCTTCACCTTCCCCAGGTCCAGCCGACCCGGGGCCTTCCTTATTTGGGCATGTATTTTCCAGCGAAACACGGATGCTTTCGCGGGCTTCTACATGTCTTGTTTGTGCCTCCAGGATGTGGGATGGGATGTCTGGTCCCAATACACACCCTGGGTGCCAGAGAGTCTAGGGTGATGTGAATGCCTGGGACCACCGTGGTCCGTGATTGGTTCACGTATGGTGTGAGTATTGATGGGCGGATCTCCCATTGGGTCCCCTCCGTTTTGGGGCAAAGGGAACCGTGGATAAGAGGGGGCTGGAAACACCACTACCAGGTCGATCTCCTGAGTTCTCACGAACGAAGGAATACAGGAGCCAAGTATCCTGCAACCAAGAGGCTGGACCGAGGAATCGCTGGTGACCCGCTGAAGGACTTCTCCTCTGCACTGCTGTCGCCTTGTGAAACCCTTTTCACCTTTGATCGAACCAGAAGGCCTGTACTGGTACTTCGACCCTTGGAATAGCGGGAACAGCTATTCTCGGCATCTTCACCATCTCCTGCCAGTAAGCCTTCGGAAGCGTCTCTGGGCCATCCAGCTGACTGACCAGCTTACACGGGAGTCTTGCTCTGTAACCGCCGCCAGGTTGTGTAGTATTTGGAGTCCTTGTCACTCTCACACGCTTCGTACACTTGGCGTTCCCAGGTCTGAAGTGAGTAGTGTACATTGGGCTCAGATACACATGGCCGCTCCGTTGCCCTGCTGTGGTAACAAACTGTGCGGGTTTCTTCGATTGGGACGTCTTTTTACTCAACACGACGACGAGGCGTTCCCTGCTCTTCTGAACCTGCCAGCTACTGAAACGGACGCAGAGAAGTCTGGGTCTGCTTGCATCGGGGACCGGTGAATAGCGTAGCTAGGATCTGGTCGCCCTCCTGCAGGAGCCCATTGCTTTTCCCCGCTGTGTCAAACAGCACCCTTTTCCGTACTTGCGCTCTGCTTCTGCCCACTGTGGAGGCTGCGCTTGAGTCGCGGAACTTGTTCTTCTTCTTTTGTGCACTAAACTGAACTGCCTGATTTCCCTCAAAGAGCTTCTCCTTTTGCCTGTTGGCACCAGCGCGTGCAGGTACTTTTGAGCACAAGGCTCCACTCTTCGCAGGGCTCGGACTTCCATCTAATTAGGTGCCTCTGAAGGCGAACTGGGTCTAAGCATTATTTCACACTGCCTGTCTTCCTTCCCTTTTAGGTGGACTACCCATTTCGTGCATCTAACGCTTGAGACTGTCGTATTTGTATATATATTGTGTTGATATGGTATGTGTTGGTTTACTATCGTTATATTGTGATTTTCTCGCTACGGTCATTGTTTTAAAGGCCTGGGAATAAATGTGTGTATATTTTTAATATAACAACTGTTTGGAGTAGTTTGTAAGTGATCTTGCTTTGTGTGCTCATTGTGGGCTTTCAGTCACCCTCACCCCTCTTGAGACCTAGTCTTGACTGCCGCGATCGCTACCTTGATTGGTCTGGCTCGTCCAGAGGTTACCCTGTTCCAAGTAATTAGGTTGGCCTTCTGAACTTCTGCGCCACCAGGACAGAGTTCAGAAATCCGTTTTAACACCTGGTGTACTCGCCTGCCAGGATTTATTTTATAGTTCTTTCCAGATCACCTGATATACTCTCTTGCTGGGAATCTTTACATAACTTCAACTGGCTGGTGTACTCGCCTGTCAAGACTTCTCTTAATTCATTCACAGTTCCTTGTTTATACCACAATGGCCTATACCATGAGGTACCTGGTATATTTGCCTATGGGAACACTTGCTCAAACCTCTCCCCCACAGTGGTATCTCATCCGTCTGTACTGGATTGGGTTTTTTTTTTTAAACTGCGTCTTGTCTGCATTCAAACATTCTTCTTATTGGATGTTGAGTTTGTACTTTGCCTTGACTATATTCAAACAACCACCTTCTGCTCTTTTTAGCATTAGCAATTTCATATTTCTCAAACACTTGCTGGGGAGCTTGTCGGCATGCAGCAGGATCCGCAGCTACTTTGGGCAGAGTCACCGCTCTCTTCCATCATCTCCGACTCTTCCTGAGCCTTTGTGGACTAGCTGCTTCATTCGCTTTCCACTCTGGAGCCAGCAAAGGTCTCTTCAGCATTCTGTGCGGCTCCTTGTTCAAACGCTGGCTTCCTTTGCCTGAACTGACGAACCCTGCTTCCACGAGCTGCAGGTTTTCCTGCTCGTCTGTAACGTATTTCCTTCGGTCCCGGTAGCCTTTTCTGTGTGCCGTGCTTTTGCGAGCATCCATCTAGAGTTCACCGTCCTCTCCTGCACTGTTTGAATTGTTAGTGCGGTCACCATCTTTAAATGTCCTGCGCACTGTAGGCTTTGAAAAACAACTGCCTGCATGTTGTACTTCGAGCACCAGGAGAACACAAGAGAGGTACCTACCAGGAAACTGATCCTAATAATCTAAGTGTTTTGTATGGGTCTGTTTTTCTTAGTAATGGACATAAAGCTCAGTTTTCGTTTTCAGGTATATTCAGCACAAACAATATTTGAGAATACTTTTTGCGTTTTGACTTAATCAAACAGTTTTTTAATTCAACAGTTTACAAAATTTAGAAGCACATATATGAGCACATCATTATTTACAATGTAAGTTAAAAAGGATACCCATGACATCGTATGTGAAGAAACACGGGACAAGGTGACAAACAAAGGAAATCTAATGACAAATAGATGGACTAGCTACAGTGTATTGTTTTTAAAACAAACACAATTCATTTGGGAAGTGGTCGACGCAGGGACACAGCACTGCGTGTCGATGGAATTGGGTGTACTGCCTTCCTCTGGACAAGGAACCCAGTGTTGCCAGGATTCCCGGAGACGCAGTATGGAAGGTAGGTGCTATGAATGTAGGACCAGAAGATCTTGCTGTCCGGAAGGGTTTTGATATGCATTTTCAGGAAATTATTTGAAATATGTCATTGTCGCATTAGTTCATTTGTGGGTGTAGAAGACGTTTCTGCAGCATTCACTCAGCAGCAGGTGGGAGTCGCTAAAAGGTAGGTACAAATAAAGAGCAGAACATCCGCATCCTCCTGCGTTGCATGAGGGGAATATTCTTTTCCTTTTAAGAAAAGAGACAATATAGGAGATGTCCTCTTTGGGGGGATAGGACTGTGATTTTAGCAGGCTGAGGATATATCAGCCTGTGAGAAGATCGCAAGATTTGGAGGACTGGGTCACTAGACTTGCAGCAAGTCATTCTAGCAAACAGGAGTGGAGGAATGAATTCACACTGGAGGAATGAACGCCAAATAGGCACCAGGTGGAATTTCCAGCCCCCACTACCAGATGCAGTTCCATTCCCTAATACAGATGTGTCATCTTTCAGGTCAAAGAATGTAGTGCCGAGTGACCCTCATGAAGGTCAGAGTTTGATTAGCCAGAGAGAACATTTAATTGTTAGTCTCTCAATACCTGTAGATCAGGAAGGTCCTTGAAACGCTTATCTAAGGTCCCTTGTAGGAACGCCCTGAAGTTCCTCAATTCCTTACTGTATTTCGCCCTCTCTGTGAAGTTTAGGCTCATAATAGGTGGAATCCCTGGGGAGGGGCGGAGGAGAATATTGGATGACACTAGACCCAGGTCCCAGGTCCCTTGATTGGCGGTACGTTTTGGGATTCCAAGGATGGTAGTGGCTAGCTTGAATTGAGATATAAATGGTCCTGTTAGTTTTCTCCCCCAGTGAATAGACCTCCCTTTCCTGAAGGCTTTTTTGTCCACGCCCAGTACCCAAGTACCTGTGTATCCAGAAGATAACAATAAATAGAGAGGCTTGCCACCAGCTACATCACTAGTGGGCTCCGTAGTCCAGCTAGGCATGCTCAGGGCTACTTGTGTACAAGTTTCTTGAATCCCCCGATGCTATTCAATGTCTTTAGTGTTTATTCCTTTTGCCGTGGTTTCCAGTCTCTGGTCTGGAGCCACAACTCAGCCTGGAATAATCAGGGTGATTACTAAATGTTCCATAATGTTGCATGGCAATATAATCATCATATGTAAGATCTAAGTGATCAACTGTTCATTGCAATATAGCTCTCTGTTTAAAGTTAAAAAAGGTAAGTACTCGCTAATCTTGTTCTTGTCTTCTCTTTTTCCAGGTTGCAACGAAAGGATGGCTGTGACCCTGGGCCAAATGTTCAAATTCCAGGAGTGGAGGACGCCCCCTGAGGCTCTGTAGAACTTCCACAGGTAAGCATTCCTAATGACGTCCCAAAACGCTAAGTGTTGCATGCTGGAAAGTGTGGCCTTTATGGTCCCAAATGGCTGCCGGAGCCAAGATCTTGTGGGATTTCGATTTCCTGTGAGATTTTCCCCAGACGGCCCTTGCATTATGGGAGTTATTGTTCTCTCCCAGTCTTGGCACCCTATGGTGCCACAAAACCCTGATTGGCCCAGGATTCTGCCCTGAGAGGGTTCCTTAGGTGTTGATCATGGCACTTTGGGCCAGGACAAGTCTGTGCTAGCTCTACAAGCTTGGGTGAGGCCCCATCCACCATTCGCCACGAGGAGCAGCTGATCTGCTCCACGCGATCCTAAGATGGCCGCCGCCTGCATCCTCCTATTTTTGTTTACTTTGGTTGCTTAGCAACCTTCCTTCGCCGATCTCATAGGCCAGAAGGTGAGCCGGAGGCGGAAGCCGGCCCACCACGCCTAAGGCCCACGCAGCACAAGGCCCCTCCTGTCTGCACCCTGTCCGCACCTGCGGCACGGCGCGGGACACTGCTTCGCTCCTAATAGTGCGATCCTGGAGGAACCTTGCCCCATCTGGTACAATACACACGTGCCGCCCACCGCCAAGCAGGCTCTGACTGGTTAAAGCTACGAGAGCTACGTGAACACCTTGGTAAGATCTGTGCCCTCACTCCTGCACTCATACAAAGCCCCACATGTGCTTCTGCTCACCGCATACTACACACGTACGGTACATCCTCCCACCACATGTTGGACGCTCTTAGCCAGCCGTAATCTTGCTCCTAGGGTGCACCAGCCCGTGTCCAATCACATGATGCGTACCCTGCTCGTGCAGCGCGCTCAACACCATTGCTGCCTATGCACTTGTTCCTAGCAAACACTCACTGATGCCGCCCCTGAACCATGATGATCGGATGCCTTACAGCACTGGTCAATACACATTTCACTATTCCACGCTCTTAATGTCTATGGTCTATGCTGTACCTTTGGTCGCTTATCAGACCACATTTAGCATTGTGTTATGCCTTTTGGTCGCCTATTAGACCACATTTAGCATTGTGTTGTGCCTTTTGGTCGCCTATTAGACCACATTTAGCATTGTGTTGTGCCTTTTGGTCGCCTATTAGACCACATTTAGCATTGTGTTGTGCCTTTTGGTCGCCTATTAGACCACATTTAGCATTGTGTTGTGCCTTTTGGTCGCCTATTAGACCACATTTAGCATTGTGTTGTGCCTTTTGGTCGCCTATCAGACCACATTTAGCATTGTGTTGTGCCTTTTGGTCGCCTATCAGACCACATTTAGCATTGTGTTGTGCCTTTTGGTCGCCTATCAGACCACATTTAGCATTGTGTTGTGCCTTTTGGTCGCCTATCAGACCACATTTAGCATTGTGTTGTGCCTTTTGGTCGCCTATCAGACCACATTTAGCATTGTGCTGTGCCTTTTGGTCGCCTCATTTAGCATTGTGTTGTGCCTTGGTCATTTGGTCGCCTACAGACCACAACGACTATTAGGATGCCTTGCATAGCTACCCCTTGATCAAACTCAATTAATTTATGCTGTGTCTCTATTCGCTAATAGACCACCCCTGTCCTCCTGTGTACCGGTATCCCCTTAAACATCATGTATTGGTACCTATCAACGCTCATCCACCTACTGTACACCTACAGTAGTTACTGGTCTAGTCAGCCCAACTTACTCTCTAAACAATACACCTCCACTAGATCAGGCATGGCACACACCACCTCCTCCCTGAGGCCTAGCATCACGACACCCGTAAACCTATACCTGGATGACCCAGCACTCTGGATACGTCACTTTGCCTCCAAACCAACACCTAACCAACCTTGCACTATCACCATCAGAAATTCTAGACTGAACTCTAGAACTAGACCAGCCAACCACCCAGACACGTTCCACCCCAGCACACTGAAGAGAAATACTAGCCTGAACATCCGAACCAGTCCACCTACCGCCCCGTACTCTCACCACCCTAGTATCCTAGGCAGGAACTCCAGACTAAGGGCCCGCACTATGAAACACTTGCATCTTGCCCATAATCATGCTGTTCCCCCCTTTGACGTCAACAATCTAGCCCACACTCCACCGCCAACACCTGAAAAAAAAAACCTCAAACTAGATAAACTCATCAAGGCAGCACTAGTGAATGCCAGGTCCCTTCCTGCCCACGCTCTCGACATTGCTGACTTTATAACCTACGAAAACCTTGATGTCCTTGCAGTCACTGAAACCTGGCTTAATGCCGCATCAGGCCCATCTCTGGCCCTCGCAATACCTATTGATTATGCCATCATTAGATCTGACAGAAACACCACTCAAACAAAGGGAGGTGGACTTGCCTTCATATACAGAAATACTCTCGACATCAAAATCATCCAAGATGCGCAAATCCCGTCTGCCGAATCCTTGTCAATTAAGCTACCCCTCTCACCTAACAATACGGTCACCGTGCACCTCATTTATCGACCACCTGGACCTATCTCCTCTTTCTCAGAGGACATTGCTTCACTTATATCCATAAACACCAAACCTAACTCGCAAACCATCTTACTTGGGGACTTCAACCTCGGTTTCAACGATCCTAAAGACACTAACGCCCTTGACTTAGCTAATTCATTATCTGATTTGGGTCACACGCAGATCATCCACGAACCCACCCACATCAAAGGTAGAACTCTAGACTGGATCTCACAAATCAATTGCCCTATTGACCTCCTATCTAATGACCCTTGCATCTGGTCAGACCACCACAAACTAACCTTTGCTATCAAAGCTTACACTACTCATTCAGCGCCTACCATCGCCCCTGCCATCCGAACGAGAAACAAGAAAGACATCACTCCCGACAAACTCCTACCTTTACTACTCCCCATACTGAATAACATTGATTCAGATACAGACCCTACAGCTCTAGTGGACACCTACAACCAGGCTATACTTAAAGCTCTGGACTCCATTGCCCCGTTAAAACTGCGGAAACCGAAACCACAGCGTCACCTTAACACTTGGTTCACACCACAGTTGAGAGAACTACGCAAAGCCAAAAGAACCGCTGAGGCACTTTGGAAAAAACACCCCACAGCTCATAACAAATCTGAACTAACATTAGTATCCTCTAGCTACAAAGAAGCCATACTCTGCGCCAAAAAAGACTCCTACAACAAAAGGATTACACAAGCGGAATCCAATACTAAAGAACTTTTCAAAATACTCAAAGAATTAGAATCCCCTGTTACCCCTATCGACAAAGGTATCACTGACGCATTATGGTGTAGCAACATCCAGAAAGCCTTACTAGATAAAATAGCTCGCCTACAATCCAAAATTAACGCAAAAAAATCTGTGCTCTCTGCAGACTCTAACTACAAACATCTGCCTAACATACCTCCAACCTTCCACACGACCTGTAAACCCTTCAGCTTCTCTCCCCTTTCCACGTGGGAAGTAGAAAACATCATCAGGAAACTAAAACCTTCAAATTGCCAAGGTGACGCCTGCCCTGCCCCGATTGTTAAAGCAGCTGCACACGATCTGGCGCCTTTCATTACCAATCTCATCAATGCCTCGTTCAAATCTGGAATAGTTCCGGACAATCTTAAGGACGCTTGGGTCATTCCACTCCTCAAAAAACCTACGCTTGACCCAGCCAACCCATCTAATTACAGACCTATAACTACGGTACCATTCCTATTAAAAATACTGGACAGAGCAGCTTACCTACAAATACAGGCCTATCTAGAAGCTAACAACCTCCTAGGGCTTAGGCAATCAGGCTTCCGACCAAGACACGGCACGGAAACTGCACTCATTGACCTTACCACCCAGATCCAAACCTTGAAAGACCATGGCAAACTTGCACTCCTTTTATTGCTTGATTTGTCAGCAGCGTTTGATTTGGTTAACCACCAAACACTCTGTCAACACCTGAAATCCGCAGCCCACTTTTCAGATGCAGCCACGGCATGGATCAGCTCATTTCTGGTGAACAGAACCATGAGGGTCTTCTCTCCCACCGATTCCGCCGAGCCGGCCCCAGTACTTTGTGGTGTCCCGCAAGGTTCATGCGTGTCCCCGACACTCTATAATATATTCACGAAACCCCTCTTCGATATCCTAGACTATCTGGGTGTTACGTACACCAATTATGCGGACGACACCCAGATACTCTTTCCTATCACGGGTGACTATGAAACAGACAGCACGACCCTCAATGAAATCTATTCCGTTATACAAGCATGGATGGCACACCATGGCTTGTGTCTCAATGACGATAAAACAGAGCTGATCATCCTGGGCACTCACGCCAAACTTAAAAATCTCAACCCTGCATTCAAAGCCTTTACCATAGATGGTAATCTCATCTCTGTCTCTAATAACACTAAAACTCTTGGTATTTACATTGATGCTACCTTATCCCTCTCTAAACAAACTAACGCAGTAGCTTCATCAGCTGCTTACACTTGCAAGCTTATCACTGCTTGTAGACCATTCATCTCTGCACCTAACTGTATCACTCTAGCGAGAGCATTAATCCTTTCCAAAATAGACTACTGTAACGCCCTCTACCTGGGCACCAGCCTCAAAAACATTAATAAATTACAAGTAGTACAAAACAATGCTATCAGAGCTGCCCTTAACATTCCCAAAAAAGCACACATATCCGAGACCAGACGTAACCTACACTGGCTCCCTGTCAAGCACAGAATATCCTTGAAAACGCTTGCCCTAACACACAAAGTCAGGGCTAACCTTGCTCCAGCATACCTCACTAACCATTTCAGACCTCACTCTGCCTCGAGACCTCTTAGAGCAGCCCAAACCAACACCTTAACCATACCAAGATTTAAACTCCACAACTCAGGTGGAGCCAGCTTCCCGGTACAAGCATCCAAACTATGGAACACCATCCCCCCACATCTTCGTGCAGAACCTTCATTTAACCGGTTCAAACAGAGCACGAAGTGTTGGCTCCATAACACGGACCTCTGACAGCCTAACTTAGCCTCTTGATCTTGAGCCACTCTCCTGGAATTATTATCTCCGCGCATGCACTTGCTTATTATGCAAGTTCCTACCTGTAACCATTTTGGAACTTGGCCGACTGTATTGTCTTGACTGCACACCTCTGTAACTGCAATGTAACTTTGCTTAACCGCTCACTTGTAACCAGCTTTGTAACCAGCTTTACCTTATGCGCCCTTATGCCCCCGGGCCAGGCTGCGCTTTATAAATAAATAAATACAAATACAAATACAAGGGGAACCCTGACAGTGCTTATGTTCAATGTTTTATAGAAAGGCATTCTGTTTCATGTTTGGTAGACAGAGGGGTTAGTAAGTAAGCTATATGGCCTCATCTGAATGCTTCTTGGCTATACCCCTCTCCTCTTACATCATTAACGTGGCGAGGCACCTCTAATACACCTGTATGGCATTCTGTCGCAGTGACCTTTTCTGTAACACTGTGTCCAATTCCAGACAAACATACATTTCTACTGATTCCTTATGCCGCCATTAATTTATTAGGCCGAGACCCCTTGTATTCTCTACGCAGGTGGCCAGGGAAAGGCCATTGCTATTGGATGCCGAACCTGCGGGTGGAGAAACGAGGGAGGATCACCTGGGTGGACGGTCCTTGGGGACTGGGAATGGGGTGCCCTTGGGCGAGACATGGTATCCCCCTTTTTCTAGTGGCAATCAACCGAATCATTCCACAACCTTTATAGGCTATTTAAGTGAGCCCCCCTCATTTCTCCACCATTGACACTTGACAGTGCAGGGACGAAGAAGAAGCAACTAAGAGCAATGAAGACTATGTTCTTTTACCACTCTAGTACTCAGAAAAGGAAGATGCCTGCTAAGATTAGTGAAGGTCAGGAATGTCCCTTTAATTGTGGTCAGGAAAGGCTGAATAATCACCCACACCTGCAGCCTGTTAAAGGACTGCAGGTGTATAAATGGAGCCAACCCAGTGGAAAAGTGGAACAACAGGAGAAGGACCAGGAGGCCAGTGCAGGATGCAGAGGACTCTCTAACGTGGCGTGGGAGTGGGGACTTCCTGAAGCAGACGGGGAAAGGTGAAGAAAGGCTTGCTGGAAGGCTGCCCATTCCCTTTCAATTCAAGGTGCTCGTTCCCCTGTGGTGGAGGACCACCCCAGGAGTGTCTATGGGGCATTTCCTGAAATACTTTGTATCAGAGTGGTCATATGTGGCAAGGAACACTTTTTTTCGAAAGTCTCTGAGCGCTGAACAAATCTATTAAAGTTAAATGAACAGTTATATTTGTCAACTATTAAACAAAGGGGAATATTTTGCATCGGAGTGGTTGCATGTGGCAAGAAACATGTTTTCGAAGGTCTCAGAACATTGAACCTTTCAGTTAAAGTGAAACGAACAGTTATTGATGAAGGGAAAATGAACCCTAAGCTAAAGATTTAATTATTGAAAATCAAATTGAATTAACACTTTGATAAATCCATGCAAACCATCATACATTGAAGTGCTAAATTTAATATAATTCTAAACCAACCACTTTATGCTGAAACATAATATGATTTGAAAGGAACAGGCAACACATGATGTTGAAGCCTAATTTACAGTGACATTTTCAACATGTGTGAAAGCTACACAATTACCCAAACTGTGTATTTGACAACAGCATTTAACTGAACTGTGGAAGACGAGGATATTTGGTGTTTCTTTTTGAAGTGTGGCACTTGGAGCTTGGGGAATGGAACCTTCAGCTCTGACAAGGAGCATTTTACTTTAACATTTAACATTTAACTCTGTCTCCTCTCCTCCCGTGACTCCATCTCTGCTTCCCTTTCTTCCCTTGGCTGGCTTCCCTTTCACTCCCAACTTAAATTTCAAATTTCTCTGCCTAGTCTTTAAATCTCTCCATGGTCTTGCTCCCCCTTATCTCTCCTCCCTCCTCTCTTTCTAAACTCCCTCCCTCTCCCTTCGCTCTGCTGACCACTTCCTTCTCACTGTTCCTTCTTCTCCTTGTGCAACATTCCGTTTCCGCTCCTTCCATCTCCTAGCCCCCCTACACTGGAACTCCTTACCTCTCTCACTCCGCTCTATTTCTACCTTTTCCTCATTCCGCACTTCCCTCAAATCTCTCCTTCTCCATTCCCCGCCATTAAACCCCTCCGCCCTTCCTGATCCCCTCCCCCCTTGCCTTATCTCCTTGATCATCTCCCTCCCCTCTCTCCTCCCCCATTCCCACCCTTCACCCCATCCGTTTCCCTCCTCCTCCTCTTCCCCTCCCCTCCCTCTCCCTCTCAGTTCTACTACACTACTCTCCTTCTCCCCTTCAGTTTAATTTCTCTACTTACGGTTTTGTTAGTCTGATTCTCAATTGTAAATTGCTTCTATTGTTACTGTTATAGTGTTAATTGTCATATGCATCCTGTTGTTAAAAATGTGCAGCGCTTTGGTGTAAAGCACTATATTAACAAAATAAATACAATACAATACAACTTCAGGGCTGTTTGAATTATGTGACTTGAAACTAGGGGAAGGACTCCCTGAGTACTAAGTTGGGGGAGGAGACCCTGAGACCTGAAAAGACTATTACATTCTAACTCTATGAATGTAAATTTTGAGACTTTACTTTGTTGAACTGTTTTATACTTAGGGAAGGGAGCTGAAAGAAAGCTGTGTGCTGGAAGAAGCTCAGGACTTTGGGTTAAACACTGGTTTGCTTTTTTGGTTGTTGACATCCCTACACATTGTATGGTTATAATTGTGAGGGCAAGTATAGGTTTTGGACAGAGACAGCTTCCAAAGTTGAATTCTTTGACTCAGACTTTCCTTAGTTTTATTTAGGGAGGGAAATCCCACCTTAGCATCAGGTAAGATAGGCCTTTCTCCATCATGACATTTAAGTGAATAGAATGCAGTATTTTGAATCTGGAATCAGTTGTCTGTGTCCTTCTTCATGATGCCTTCATAGATGGTGTCAGGAGTGGGATGCGGCTCAACCGATAAAAGTTAGGGGACCCGGAAATTTGAGAAGTAGCGTTCCAAAGCATCGGACCCCTCAGTAGCCACTAAAGGCTCTACCGGATTTGATATCTGTAGCAGGGATTAACCAATTCCCCCAGGAGAAAGGAGATTGATACCTATGGCCTTGATATGGATTCCACCCAGAGACATATATTAAATGAGCCCCCAAGTCAGGATTAGCATTGAGATCTGGGATTGATGTCTTGGCAGGGGAAATAGACCCGGCCCCTCTGAGGGGATGTTAAGATCTTATTGCAGAACAACAAAAAGCATCCATTCCAGATCCACCAAGGAGATAAGATTACTCAAGGGGTGCTTGTAAAAGCAGCATTCCCTAGGCTTAAAGGAAAATCTGGGGATGAAAGCCCTGACAGGGGGACTCAAGGCTTTGGGGAGTCTGACGAAACATCTAAAGATCCTGTCAATTTCCTTGACTTGGTGACTTGAAACTTCCCTTAACCCCTCCTCCCCTGGTGTCTCCTCCTCAACTGAGGTATCTGTGTCTTCTTCCTCCAGCGGGCTGAGGGAACGGCGGGCTCTGTAATCCTTCTCCTTCTTTGTTTGCAGCTTGGGTCTTGCACGGGAAGAAGCCACAGTGAAGGCGGATAAAAGTACTACCTTGTGGCTGCTTTCCCGGAAGGGACCAAGAACGGGGAAAAAGCCAGACGCGGCACAAAAAACCCTGTGGATGTAAGGACTCGGCAGGGTCTCCAGTGGAACTTGGGCTCGAGGTGGATCCGAACCAATGTGAAGGTAACAACACTCTCCGGGAAGGCGCAGGTTTGTAATGAGCAAGGAAAGATTGGAACAGGTGAGTGACCGGAGGGAAAGCGCCAGAAAACACAGAGGGGAGGAGACAAGCGAGAGTCAAGAGGGGAAGAAGAGAAGGGCACCGAACGGGCCAAATGCCGCACGATGAAGGCAGAAAGAGGAAAGGTAATGAGACAGAACGAGGAAGGCGGCTAAACGCAAAGGCTAAGCAGAAAGTTAGGCGCGAAGCGCAACAGCGGCAGCACAGAAGAACAGCTGACCAAAGCGGTTGCAACGCAAGGAGTAACAGGGGGGCGTGGTTTAAATAGAGCTACGTGCATCCACGCCGTGAAAGACTAGACCGCGGGATGCCCGTACGTCCTGAACATGATGGGAATCAGGAAGAGTGTAAACAGGAACGGGGCCACAGGCGCCAACTCTGAAGACGGCGCATGACAGATCGTCCCAAAACTGAAACTAGAAGACCTATAGATGAAGAGCCTGAAACACTTCCCGATTTAGCTTTTGCTAAGAAAAATTACCCTTTCTTGGCTGAGGCATTCGTGTAGGCAGTCCCAGAACCCAAGGGTCATGAGAAAGGGGGACCCTTCTTTTTTTAACATCTGGACTTCCTTATAGAGGAGATACCACTTCAGAAGGCCTAGTAAAAGCACATTTGGTGATCTCTGAACGTCATAAGCGGGTGGTATTGAAGATAGCCCATTCCCATCTGATGGGGGGTTATCTAGGGCAGTTTAAGACTCAAGCACGAATAGCAAATAAATTCTATTGGCCCGGAATTTACGCTGACATGAAAACTTTCATTCAGACATGTGCAGTGTGCCAGACAACTAGCTCCCATGTACCACCACCAGCACCCTAGAATCCGTTACCAATCATTGAGGTTCCATTTTCCAGGATTGGTATGGATATTGTACTACCCCTGAAAACTTCTAAACTGGAGAATAAATATATCTAGTCATTGTAGATTATGGCATCCGTTATCCAGAGGCCTTTCCCTTGAGAGCCAACATGACCCAACAGATCTTGAAACATCTACTTCCTTTTTTCTCTAGGGTAGGTTTCTGATGGTGATCTTAATGGATCGGGGCTCAACTTTCATGAGCAAGCTTATAGGGGAAGGTAAAGAACTATTACACATCGCTACTCTTAGAACCTCAGTGTATCATCTCAAAACAAATGGTGTAGTAAAAGGATTTAACAAGTGTGAGAAAACTGACGGTATTCTCCCACCCACTCACGCTGGATCTTCCATTCAGATGGCCATTACTTTTGGATCCCGACCCTGAGGTGGACAAGCGAGGGAGGATCACAAGGGATTGGGGGAGGATACCCAAGGGTGAAACGTGGTATTCCCCCACTCCCGAAATACCCCAGCCTACTCTCCCTCATACTTTATGGGGTATCTCCAATCTCACCCCATCTCCCCATTTCCAACAAATACTGAGACGAGGAGGAGGTAACTAAGACCATTAAAGATTACCCATTGGAATAACATGGGGAAAATAAGGGAAACCTACCCTAGAAAGAACTCAAGTTGTCCCACTAATAGAGTCAGGCATGGTCAGGCATTTAGTAGTGACCATTCACACCTGACTCCACTTGACTGGGTTTTGCACTTTAAAATGTGTGGTCTTGCTCAAATGGATGACAGTCCCGACCGGAAGAGCCCATGAGCAGAGGGAAGCAGGATCTGCAGGCTGGAGGAGGACGGTGTGCAGAGACGCTGGCCCGCTGTGTATTAAGGGCTGCAGCGTGGCGAGGGAGCCATGCCTCCAGATAGCTGGAGAAACGCAGCCTGCACTCTGCCGGCTAGGGTCAGGAGAGTGCTCGTTCCCTTGGGGCCTGTGCCGACCCCAAGGGCATCTGAGGGGCAGGTCTTGAGACCCTGACCTCAAACTCGCATATTCTGTAGTGACGGCCTCTCAATGCAACGTTGCCCGGTGAGTTTTGTGAAGAATGTGCGAGAAACTCGGGAGCGTGCATAGTCTCTAACTTCATGCCATAAGATTTTAATCTGCCCATGAACTCTGCCACTACTGGCCAGGTTGTTAACTTTTTGGCTTCCATGTCCGATCTTGGGCTCCCTCAGAGGGTAACTGAACCCACTCACCATCTAGGCCCTGAGACCATAATTGATACAGCCTCTCCCATTCCTGTAGCCTGGTCTGACCATTTTACTGTTCCATTGTCTATTTTTATGAAGGTGTCTTCCCCCCTCCCGCGCCCTAAACTCGCTATCTACAAACTCAGCTGGCGAGGGGTAGCTAACCATGAAGTGATTGCTTCTATGCAAGCCCATTGTGGCCATGTAGATAAATGCTCTCTGGCCATCCTAGAAGATTCCTTCCTAGCAACGACCAACTTGCTAGCCCCCCGTAAGAACATGCAAACAAAATAACAGACTCCCTGAAACTTGGTTCACTGAAGAACTTAAATCTAGTAAAACAGTGCAGACAGGCCGAAAGGAAATTGCGTTGCTTGTACTCTGAGGAAGCTAAAATCGCCTTTCGCAATGTTCTCTCATCCTACCATAAAGAAATTGTTAATGCCAAGAAAGTTTACTTCAGCCACACGGTCGAGGAGGCTTTGAACAAACCTAAGGCCCTTTTTGATCTGGTACACTCGCTCTCTACTGCAGTGACAGGTCGTCCTTCAGTGTCACCTTCACAGGACCTATGTGACTCGCTCTCCTCCTTTTTTATGGAAAAGATATCCACTATTGGAGACACTATTAAAGCTGAAGCTGATGCTTCCCCTTCTGGACAGATACATATTGAACCTCTTCCCGCTTTAGGGACTTGGTCTGCCTTCCCCCATTTCTCTGATGTTGACATTCTTCTTGCTATTCAGCACCTTAAATCGGCCTCCTCTGCAGATGCCATACCCGTAGCTTTGTAAAAGGAACCATCTACCGATATGATCACCTACATCTCTTCTGCGGTCAATCATTCCTTTGCCACGGGTGTCATTCCGCCGTCCCTTAAACATGCCTTGGTCATTCCCCTACTGAAAAAGGCTTCCCTGGATCCTTCAGTACGAGCTAATTACCGGCCTGTTTCCCTCCTGCCATGCATTATAAAAGTTATGGAAGCTCTGGTCTCTCATTTGCTGTCTAAATTCTTAGAGTCCTCAGTTATTTGACTCATTCCAATTTGGCTTTCGTCCAGGGCGGGACATGGAATCCATTCTGAATTCCGTGCTTGACGATCTGTTACATCTAGTGGATCAAGGCGGTGTCGGAGCCGTACTGCTTTTGGATCTATCAGTGGCTTTCGACATGGTGGATCACCTCACCCTGTTCTTTCGTCTGTCCGCCGCCGGCTTGTCCGGCCATGTCCTTGACTAGTTCACAGCATTTCTTGCTGACCGCTCTGTTTCTCTCCCTCCCTTCCGTTCCCTTCCTGTTTCTCTGGTGTGTGGGGTTCCTCAGGGATCGGCACTCTTTCCTATTCTCTTCAATGTCTATATTAGACTTCTTCTTATTCTTCAATCTCATGGCTTCCGTTACTATTCCTACGCGGACAACACTCAGATTATTGTCTGGCTTAAACTGACTCGGCCTGAGACTACTGCCCGTCTTAGGAAATGTCTGGAGGATCTCGGCAGCTGGATGTCATCCAACTGGTTGTAGCTTAATGCTGGCAAGACTGAGGTACTGGTTGTCGGTACCCCTTCCCCCCAGCTGTTCCCCTTACCCCCAGCTTTTCTGGACATCTGATTTCTGCCCACCTTCTCTTGGCTCTCTTCCCATGCCAGTATTGTCGGTCAGAAATCTAGGGGTCAAACTCTCTGCTTCCCTGGCCATGGAAGAACATGTGGCGGCAGTATGTAAAACCGGTCACTTCAAACTTTGGGTCTTACGGAAGGTACTTCCTTTTATCCCCACAGCTTGCCAAGCTCCTGTGGTGGCTGCCCTGGTATTAAGTAGCCTGGATTATTGTAATTCACTTTATTTGGGCCAACCCCTCTATCTAGCCAAGCGTCTGCAGCTCCTTCAAAATTCAGCTGCTAGATCTATCCTCCGCCCGTCTTTCGGTACTCATATGTCGCCGCTACTGAGGCAACTGCACTGGCTCCCCGTTGAGGCCCGTGTTTTGTTTAAATCCATGTGTATGCTTCACCGAGCTTTGTACGGCATTGGAGCAGAGTATCTCCAAGCTACATTTGTGTGCTACTTCCCATCCCGTCCACTATGTTCTCAATCAGCTCTTCTTCTTCCTCGGCATAGGTTGGCTCGGTCAGGTGGTCGTGCCTTCTCTATTGTAGCCGCAAATGCCTGGAACAAACTCCTGAATACCGTGCAGAGTATTGCTGATCATCTTTGTTTTCAACGTAAATTGAAAACATTGTTATTTTAACAGCTTTTTTACTCTGTTTATGATCTCTGCTAGCTGCCACTTGCACCATGATGCCTCTGGCGTATGTGCGCTTAATAAATTCCGATGACATAACATATGTGCAAAGTGTAAAGAGAAGTTAAGGGTCATCCTGACAACTTGAACAGAGTTGTGTTTGAAGCTGGAAAGGGGCCTGTGCTTGGGGAAGGGAACCCAGAGAGGCTACCAAAGAAATCAAAGTGCCTCCTGATAACACTGATTTTGTGTTTGAAAGCTGGGAGGGCCTGAGATTGGGGAAGGAAACCCTAAGAGGCCCAACCAAGTTGGAGACTTGTTGGTTTTCTTTATAGTGTTGAAAGGATTGGAGCGTGGGGAAGGGAACCCCAAGAAGCGTCAAAAGGAACTGTGTTACATTTCTTTTGTGGTATTTGGAACTTTAATAAGTTGAAGCTTGGGCAAGGGAACCCCAAGGAACACAGAGACATGGAAGGTATTTCAAATCACTGCAAGGGCCCTGTGGAGAAGGTCTTACGAACAGCACTGTGGATTTAACTAATTTTTTTGTCATTGACCAAACTGCACCTGGTGAGAAGACCACCTGAAACCAACGTTGGTTTCCCACTTTTTGTTGAATCACTATTTTCCTTTTTAAGAAGACGTCCTATCACACTTTTGTAAAGAATGAGAGCAAGCATAGGTTTAGACACAGACAGACTTTTATTTAAGACTATTAGAAAGCGACGGCCATTAGAAACATCAGGTAAGGGAACCATCCCTTTAGAGTTAAGGCCAGTCAGGCATTACACCAACCCAAAAACCTTAATAAATAAAGGTTCTTAAACAAACACCTTTGAGTCTGTGTCTGTCTTTACCATGCATGTCTCACACAAGACTCTTAAAACCATACTCCGAAAGTTAGTGGAACAATATGGGAAACATTGGGATCAGATGATAATCGGGGCTTTGTTTGCAGTTTGGAAAACCCCTCAGGTCTCAACAGGATTTTCTCTGTTTGAGCTCCTTTATGGACAATAACAGAGGGATGTCCTCGATATGCTAAGAGAAACTTAGGAGGAGAGAGAGGCACCTCCAATTCCCCTCTCCCAGACTGCGAGTAGGTTGAAAGTACACATGAAGGTTGGAAGATCTTTAGTACAGACTTATATGGCCAAGGCACAAGAGCAACAAAAGACCTCTAATGATAGAAAGGTTTCCCTTAGATCCTTTTTGATAGGTCAAAAGGTGCTTGTCTTGTTGCCGATTTCAGAAAATAAACTTGTGTCCAAGTGGCATGGACCATACCAAGTAATAGAACAAGCATGTCGAAGTAACTATAAGATCTCACAACCTGATCGTCTCCCTAAAACACAAATCTATATGTCAATTTCTTAAAAGAGTGGAAAGATCATCCCACGGAGTCTTCAACCATAATATTATCTTGTCTATTGCCCAAGGACACAGAAAGTAAAGCTCTAATTTCATCTGACCTTCATTGGTCCTGCAAAGGGATATACCCCAATTCTATCAATGGGTTTCACAGGTAGCCCAAATAAATTCTAAGACTTCTATAGATGGATCTCCTCGCTTAGGGAAATTAGAACTTCCCCAATTAATAAGAAGAGCTATTGGGAAATAAAATGTTAATTCTTTAGAAGTAAACCCAATATCCCAACAATGAGGATCTAACTTAAGGAATATGCAGGGTTTCTTGGACTGTCAATTCTGTTGCTCCACACTGAAATACCAGAAAGGTCAAGAGCAAGGTAATGTTGACTTCCTCTTCTGGTTTCCATGTGAAGCACCTTGGTCCATTCCGCATTGGAAGGGTATGTGAGAATCCTGAGGGTATTCTCACTCCTAACCCCCCTGGATCCTCGATGCATGTGGCCAGGTAAAGACCACCACTATTGGATCCCGACCCTGAGGGTGGAGAAGCGAGGGAGGATCACCTGGGTGGTGGGTCCTTGGGGATTGGGAGAGGGGTGCGCTTGGCCGAGACATGGTATCCCTGCTTCCCTATTGACAGTCAGCCCAACCCTTCCCCAACCTTCATAGGCTGTTATAAGCCACTTTCCCTCAATTCTCCAGCATTGACGTTTGACAGTACTGGGATGAGGTAGAGGCAACTAAGAGAAATGAAGGCCAGGCCATTTTACCACTCTGTTACTGAGATGAAGAAGATGCCTGATAAGGGTCAGGAATGTCCCATTAATTGTGGTTAGGCAGGGTGAATTGAATACTCACATCTGCAGCCTTTCAAGGTGCTGCAGGTGTATACAAGGAGCTCAACAAAGCAGCAAGAGAGACAACAGAGATGACAGGAAAAGCAGAAAAGAGGCTGGGGCAAGCAGCGGAGCACCTTCCTGGAACGAGACATCGAGACGCTAGGGACGGTGAAGAAAGATGGACCATGGAAGCGTGGTTGTGGAGCTCGGACTCCCTGGAACATAGGGAATGAAATGAGGGAAGCCGTGAGAGAAGGCTGTCCTTTTCCTCTGTGTGGAGAGGCAAGCACAGGAGTGCCTGAGGGACAGAAGGTGGAAGCTGGGCCTTGACAGTCGGAGTCCGTGTGCTCTGAGCTGCAACGAGAACTGTCAGAGCGACCAGTGAGTTTCTGGTGGCTGGGAAACCTGTGTGCGCGAATGTGTGAACTTTGTTACCAAGAGGTCTTTTGTATTGGAGTGGTCTCATGCTTATAATGAGCATGTTAATGAATCAGCAGGATTGCTTTCACGTTTTCGAAGGTCTCTGGACATTGGGCAATCCATTTGAAGAAAAACAAACAAACATCAAACATTTAAAGAAACATTTAAAGTGAAACAAACAATAATTCTTGAACAATGTAAAAATAAGTTATGAGTGAAATGCACAATTATTGAATACCGAACTGAACGAAAACTTTGCAAACAGCCAGAATCAATATCCTTTGAAGCCAAAGAGGGAACGGGACCCTAAGTTCAAGAAAACCATTATATGCGGAGTTCCGCAGTGAATTTTATTCTAGCGAACAAGCAAATTACTACATGTTGTGTTTCAAATTGAAATTAACTTTGAAGAGTAAGCAAATACAACCTGAAGTTTAATTTATACTGGAACTTTAAACATAAACAAGAGAAAGAGATTTTATTTTCAACATTTATGAAAGTTACAAACTGCCAGGACAAAACTTTGAGAATGAAAACAACATAACTGTGAACGTTAAAAGAAAGCAAGGAGATTCCTTTTGAAGTGTGTTGTTTGGCCAAATTATACCCTGGGGAAGGAAACCCTTGAGATGTGAGACGTTTGCTGAAGTAAGGACGGAGTCTCAAGTTTCCCTTGTGTTTTGTGGCTTGGAACGTGGGAAATGGAACCCTGAGTATTGGTTAAAACTATATCTTCCTGAATTCAAGGAAGGTAACGTTAAGACTTTTTGTGGAACTGCTTTACGCTTGGGGAAGGGAGCTAAAAGGAAGCTGCAAGCTGGAAGAAGCTCAGACTTTTGTATTGAACACTGTTTTCTTTTGGTTACTAACATCCCTACACAGTATAGATATAGTTGTGAAGGCAAGCATAGGTTTTGGACACAGACAGATTCCCAAGTTGAACTCTTTGACTCAGACTTTCCTTAGTTTTATTTAGGTAGGGAAATCCCACCTTACCAAAGGGCAAGTTAGGTGTCTAATCATCCTGACATTTAAGTTAATACAATCTTTCTATTTGAACTTTGAATCTGTTGTCTGTGTCTAGCTTCTTGATGCCTTCACATTGTTTTGTTATTTAGATATTTCTTTCAAAGTTCACTTCTGGATTTAATCTGCTCTACTCTGGACTGTTTCAGTTTTCATGGACCGTTTCTGGACTCGTTTTTGGACTTTAAAACTCAAACCAAAATCGGACTATGCATTTCTGATCCTTTCCAGTCAGATTATATTTGTTTACATGAATACAATTTGCGCTAGTTTCTGTGGACAAATATGGATAGTGAGGAGGTGGGCTTGGTGCAGATGTTCTTCATTTGCCACAGTCCTGCCCATTACAGCTATCATTGAAAGTCTGTATCTTCCTCTGCCCCCTTAGGTCCGGGCACATTGTGCTGGATGAGTATGTTGTGCAACATATGGCACATGGCCACCATGGGATATGCCTTTACTGTCTGGTACGTGATGGCACCCCTAGTCTTGTGAAGGCACCTGATTTGGTTTTTCAGTACTCCAAATGTCCGTTTGAGAACATTGCATGTGTGGGCATGGGCATTGCTGTAGTGTTCCTGCCTAGGGACTGTTTGATTCCTCAATTGTATAATAAGCCAACGAATATGGTGTACCCAGCATCACCGGGTGAGTTTGAACAATATTAGTGGTGGTCTTCTTTGTAATTCACAGTGTGATTCTTAACACATCCTAATGGTCAAAACAGGGTGCAAAATGTGCACTCGCCTCTAGCCACTGGCTACTGATAATTTACTTTTTGGCGAGTACGAAATGGTGTGCTGTGTGTATTTGTAGAATTGAGGTGGTGAGTGACTTTTTATGGCTGGCTAGTAACTTGCAACTTAAAATGTTTGCCACTGGTCAAAATATCATGTGACATGCCTTGCCGTGACTTAGCCCATACAACCTGAGAGTAGCCATCCTCCACAAAAGTGTGTGTGGTGTCAGTGTAAGCCATTTATGTGTCCTCCGTGGAACGAAAATGCTCTTATCTGTCTGATGTGCACCCCTGTAATGACAGACATGTGTCCCATCACCTCTTGATTGATGCACTGTTTGAGGATTTGCCATTGCGTGCAGGATTAAGATTGTGAACAGATATACATTGATTTTAAGGCAATCTCTTGTGTACATACCAATCATCCACGCCCAGTGAAAGGATCATCCCTCCATGATGCATGACAGTTTGCTCTGAGCCAGGGTCGAGTCATGTGTGGAGTCAGCAAATCATTCTTAAATTCAAGCATGCTTTTCCTGTTTTAGCGCCAGGATATCCTCGGGTGATAGTGCACTATGGAAATTCCTATAACATAACAAGCATGCAGTGCCTCTATTTAAAATACATTTGCCAATGTCACTAGAAACTTTACCCTCAATTCCGAGCAAGAAATGTTCCTCTGTACAGTATATCAAAGTATCTAGGAACTATTAAGGATCATTTTCCTGGTGCCGCAGAGCGTAAAAAGTAAGATAGAATAGTAGTACTCTTTACTTTTATGCTCTGATAGATGTTCTTCTGTATGGCCATAACGCTTTCGTATAATGCTGAAAATACAGCTGTGAATATAATTGTGTGAAGGCTGTGAATCCGCAGGCTCAGCTTGCAAAATCATCACCTCTGAATAGCACTGAATAAAACCTGCTTAAAGAAAAGTGTATAGAAATACTACTGGAAGAGGTCTTAAAGGTAAGGTTTGCATGCAAATCGAGCCTGAGAAATACTGGCAACACAGGAATAAGAGGTAAGAGTTCTGGACCGCCTGAAAAACCTGTTTGAAACAATACAAATTTTAAACATTTTCCTTGGTGTGCATCCCCCACTCGACCACTTCCCTCAATGTGGTTTCAATCGGCTTAGCACAGTATAGAGCTATCCAAAACCCCCAAAAAATGTACTTAAAAAACAACTGTTCTCTGAGCACTTCATTTTTAGGAATTGCCACATACTGAATCATCTTGGGCCTCTTCAGGAACCTGACATACTCAGTGAATAAAGACAAATCAATGTTACTTCTGGTGCCCTGTGAATGGATAAAGTCCCTACCATCCCTCTCGTCAAACCGTTAAAAGACAGGCTTGAAACTCTAAAAAGGATGATGTTTGCTTTCTCGCTCATGTGCAAGTGCTCATTGAAAATTACATGTTGCTATTGGGGGTGCTATCATCTTGCATAGCCTTAATGCGTCACACCCTGCTTCAAATGAGGCAGCTGCAGGAGCACCTTGACGATCAGTGGATTCAAGCAACAGGTCAGTGGGTGGAGGTTCTAGTCGTGGGACTGTTGTTTAAAGCAGTACTTCCCTAATGGTCCAGGGGCACCAATATCGGCAACAGCTATTTTTTTGAGGCTCCAAGGGCAGTGTTCATCACGTTTACAGACGTGTCCCTATGAGGTTGGGGCACACATCTCACCAAACATCCGGTCCAGGGTCTAAAAGAAGAGTCAGTGCTTAACAACACCCACAACCTTTAGGATACATGGATCCCTATCAGATCCTGCCTGACACTGATAAAGAACACCAATTGAAGATAGAGAAAGACAACATGACTTTCATGTTTTACATTAAATAAAGGGTAGAACGAGATCCACACAACTGTCTTTCTAGGAACAGCAGCTGTGGTCTTGAGCCATTCGACACAGGGTCACTATCGTGGAGTAGCATTTCCTGGGATGATTCGATATACTGGTCAGCTCTAAATATTCAATTTCCCATGAAAGGAAACTGGATGACCAACAGCTACTGCCTGTGTTTTAGGAGTCGGTCACACAAAAAGCAGACAGAATCTGCAGTGTGAACCATTTGACAGTAGGTACCACCTCGCCAGGTCATGAGAAAGCCCATTTTATTCCCTGGTCACTGATTCCTCTGTGCTTTTGCCTTGATTACTAACCAGGCTAGATTACACTCCATGTATAATGATGTTAATAGTCCCAGCATGATACAGGAAATCATGGCTAAGGGTCACTCTGAAGGCTCATCCTTACCTGCTAAATAGGAAGAAAGGTGAGACCTTGTATCACAACCCCCAGTCACTAAATCTGATGTCATTATTCCTGGGAGAGATTTGGATACCTGAATATTCATGAAGACTCCTATCAGTCATTGCCTTACTTCTAAGCGTTGGCTAAAGTGGGCTTACATCTACTATTCATCAAATGCCATCGGGCTGCTGTCTCCTGTTATCTCAAATAAGAGCGTCAACCATTGTTATTCATCCAGCGTTTTGTTAAGCAGTTCCTGCGAAGTCTAATCCATGTATTCCTGCCTGTTTCGGGAACCCTCAGTCCTGGGAACTCAACACTGTACTGCATGAGTTGTTGAAACAACCATGTGAACACATGCATACCACGTAAACCAAACACACATTGAGGAAGACATCTTTCGTTTGTGGCAATCCTCTTGGCTCACAGAGTGAGTGACCCGTAGGCGTTGTCATCAAAAGAGACTTTCATCATGTTCCACAGGAACAGGGTAGTGCTAAGGAGACATTTATCTTCCTTCCTAAGGTTGTGTCTTTTGCAACCGCCAATAACATTACCAAAGTTTTTCAAAAATCATTCAACTACTGCGTCTCATGCCTTTCCTAATCTGGGTGCCAGGAGGGCACTTGAGTTCTACATAGAGAAGAGACTGCCTTTTCAGAAGCTGGCCTGGTATTGCAAGGACTGAGAAAATGGATGACTTTGCCAAGCAGTCACTACATTTACGCTTCACAATGCATTGACCAAAAGAGTAGCTACCTCAGAATTGCTTGCGGGCTTACCCATCCACAGAATTCAGCAGGTGGACACGCAGGAGATGCTGCATCCTTTCACCAAAGACTACTGTTTGTATACAGAAACAAGGTCCGACTCAGCAGTTGGACTAGCGGTGATGCAGTGACTGTTTCAATACAGGTGAAATGTATTTTCTGCTTCCTCTCCCACCTGACCTTTGCTGCATGTTATGTATTCCGTTGGAATCTGTTCAAAGAATATGAATGTACAAAAGTTGTAACGTTAGAGGATACATTAATAACTGCTGTTCGCCAGCATTGGTATCTTTCTTAGATGCACAAGCAAACAGTGACACATATTCTAAGGTGCAATACACACTGACATAAATCAAAAAAGTAGACAAAATGTGCCAGAGCACTCTTCTGGAGGATCAGAAGGAAGAGACAGACCAGATGTTGTAATTTTTACAAATGCGTTATTTAAATAAGTAAAACGCTTCACTGTTTGTAATCTGTGGATTTCCCTGCCTCTGTTTAATTAATTTTTATTGAAATTTAGAGAATGAACCACAAAACATTGGGATGATATAATATGATAGAAAAACTATGTGATATACATTGAGGCAAGATTTGGGACAATATAGTAACATCTTGATAGGCAGAAATTGGTGAATGGATAAAAGTAGGTGAATTGAGTAACCAAAGTCAAGCATGAAGAAAAGAAAATAATCAATCACTGTTATGTGATTTGCATCGGTGTTGATAAACAATTGAGTTTTGGACAAACTGGGGAACGAACGAGAGACCGACACAATACAGAAGGAAAGGGGGATGTGGCAAAGGATACAGTTAACTGGTTTGCTCATACACCATTAAGGATCCTGCAGTTCATATCGTTAGTGGTATTAATTGCATGTGTTACAAAAATAAGAGAAACATCATGAACCTTGTGCAGACATATTATGACATTCTAAGTAATTAATAAAAGGTGCCCATTTTGAATTGTGTTTGGGAACGGTATCAAGATACGTAGCCATACAGTGCTCAATTCTATGTGTGTGGCAGACATTGCTCCATCAGCCCTTAGCAGAGATGTTTTGAACGTTTTTACAATTAGCAGTAATGAGCTTGATGGCAATAGCAATAATAAGGTCTTATAGGATGGGGGAGGGGAGAGATTAGTACACTTTGCCAGTGATATTTCCCAGAAAAACATTTGTAAAGGATAGAGGAACATATATATTGAAGATTGCTGTTAGTTATTTCCAGATTTCTTGCCACAGCCTGAGGACAAGCAGGCATTCATAAAACATATGCTTGTAGGAACCAGGGGTATTCCTGCATGACCAACAGTTGCCATCTGATTCAATTTTAGCTATTGTAAGTTTTAAAGGGGTGATGAAGGCTCTGTGCATGAAGAAGAAAAGGTTTTGAGTGATGGATACATATCTGATCTGAGTCCATAGCTGAGATCATATACGATCATCGAAGACAAGGCTGCAATCTTTCTCCCATTGGGATTGCACGAGTCACTTGACGGTAGGAGAGTCAGCCGTGGTTAACAGTTTACAAAGCTTGGCAGCTCAGATTTCAGGGGTTGTGGCCATTAGTTGTAACTTTGTGGTTTCTGGTGAAAGAACGTTGTTGATGTGAGCTTGAAGTCCACCCAGACAGGCGTTGACCAGTTTATTGTAAAAGGTAAAGTCAGATAGATGTAGAGAAAATTAGTTCTTGAGGTCCTGGAATGAAGTTATGGTGTGATTTTGCACAATCTGATAAATAAACCTAATACCCTTGGTGAGCCATGACCTCCGATATATAATACTCTGTTATTAATCGTAATAGACTTGTTATGCCACAAATAGAGGGAAAGTTCCAGGGACAGTGATTTGATGGACGTGAAGAGGAGTGTTCTTAGGGCAGATCTGGAAGCCCTGATTGGGTTGAAGAGAGCAGTGGAAAAGCGATTAAAGAAATATAATGTGTCAGCGATATTATGAGGGGGAGCCAACTGTTTCTCTATTATGTACCAGGAGGGGAGGTTATTTAAATCAGATAGGGTATACCAACAGCAGGTATGTTAAAGTATGAAGGCGTAGTAATATAATTTGAAATCCGGAAATCTGACACCACTTCTTTCATAAGGGTGCAATTATTTTGCTTTTGCCTTTTGCCCAAGGATGTTGAGCAAAATTGAGTTGATGGATTTAAAATATGTAGTTGGGAGAAGTACAGGAAGCCTTTGTAAATAGTATAGTACAAGAGGGGAAAACATCATGTTAATAGTGTCCACACGTCCCCACCAGGATAAATAAAGAGTGGACCATCTGGAGGATACATCTTTGAGCCTGTTGAGTAAGGTATCTAAATGTATTTTGATAGTGCTACTAACTGAGGAGGCATATCCTAAGCCTATGTATTTGAAGGAGTTATCGCACCATTTGAAGTCAAAGATGTCAAACTCATGCTTCAGGCGTAAAGGATTGGGACTTAATAGCTCTGATTTGTCTCTATTGAGTTTATACCCAGATACAGGTGACAAATCGTGTAATCTGACCAGCAAATAGGGGAGATGTTGTTTAGGATTTTTCATAAGAATAAGAATATCGTCAGCATAGGCGGCTATCTTGGTTTCATGAATGCCGGACGCAACCGCAGAAATATTCTTATCAGATTGGATGAGTTTTAAAAGGGGTTCAAGAGATAAAGAATGGGGGATAAAGGTCATCCCTGCCAAGTTCCTGTTTGTAAAGAAAAAAGGATGAGGACTGACCAGTAATAAATATAGAGGATTTAGGATCAGAGTACAGAAGTTTAACAAGGGATATGAAGCCCTCTCCACAGCCATGCTACTGCAGAGCATGGAACATATAGTCCCAGTTGACCCGATCAAAGGCTTTTTCAGCGTCTAAGGCAATGGCGGCATAGCCCGATTTCTCTTTTTTGTCCTGTCAAATAATGTGCAGGGAATTAAGTAGTAGTCTCGCATTGGCCGAGATGTTCCTGCCTTTGACATAACCTACTTGGTCGGATTTAATGAGTTTGGGAAGGAAGGATTCAATTCCATTGGCTATTATTTTGGCAAAGATCTTACTTTCTACATTTATAAGGGATATGGGTCTATAATTTTTGGGGAGATCTAGATTGTTTTCAGCTTTTGGAAATAGGATAAAGATGGCCTCAGAAAGGGTTCATGACAAATGAGCTTTAGAGATAAAAGAAGAGTAAAGGGTTTTGAGTCTGGGGGTTAAGTAGCTGGAGAACCGATTAAAAAACTCAGTGAATAGACCGTCATGTCCCAGAGCCTTTGCCAACCCCTTGATGGTCTGTATGATTTCCTGTGTAGTGAGGTCACCTTCCAGGCTGCCAAGATGAGTTGATGGGTAAGATCGTCTGTTAATGTTATCAAAGAAAGATTTGAGATTGTCCTCTGAGACCGATGTTGTCTCCGGAGGGTATAGGTCGGTGTACAATTCCTTGAAGACCTCTATAATATCGGAAGGATTGGTGATGATGGAACCAGAAGGATTTTTTATGTGGGAGATGGGTGTTTTCTCTTTCCTAGCTTTGAGATAGGAGGCCGGAGCTTTGCCCGCTTTGTTGGTTGTTTGGTACACTTTGGATTTGTATTTTAAGATGGCACAAGCAGCTTGTTCAGTAAGTATTTTGTTAATTTTAAAGTGTAGGGACAATGCAGTACGAAGGTCTGTGTTTGAGGATGAACAATAATGTTGCTTCTCTGCACTAGTAAGCTGAAGGTACAGAGAATCAAGGTATTATTTGTATTGCTTCTTTTTCATACTGGAAAAGGCAATTATGTGACTTCTCAGAGGAGCTTTAAAGGTGTACCATTTAGTGGTGATAGAGGTATCTTCATCTAGGTTTTCGGTAAAAAAGTTCTGTTTGAAGCACATGAATGACTGAATGAATTGTTTGTCATGAAGAAGACAGTTAATGAATTTCCATCTAGAGGATGGTTTTTAATATCAGAGAGATCAAAGGTAGTTATGACTGGGGCATGATTAGAAATGATAATGTTAGAAATTAGGGAATCCATACTGGTATTCGTGAGGCATTTAGTAGTGAAAATGTAATCGAGGCACGAGAGGGTATCATGGGGATGGGAATGGAATGTGTATTCTAGGTCAACCAGAAGGGCCAGTCTCCAAGTGTCAATAAGGCCTGTTTCCGTTAAGCAGTGTCTAAAAGCTTTTTGGGACTTGGAATTATTGAAGGAGCATTTGGATGGTCTATCTAAGAAGGAGTCTAGAACTTGGTTCACATCACCACATAACATTAGATTGGAGAAATTGGAATTTAGTATGGTTTGTTTGATAGAGTCCCAAAAATCAGGATCAGGTATAGTGGGACCATAAATACACATAACAGTGATAATGTCAGATCCCACCAGCAGTTTGACCCCCGCCCACCTCCATTGGTATCAACATCTTGACTTAGAATCTTATATGATAGCTTCTTATGTATGGCCACACCATTCTTCTTTCCAGCGGCTGGGCTAGCAATAACATCACTAACCCAAAAGGCTTTGAGTTTCATGGCTTCTGTAAGAGAGAGGTGTGCTTCCTGTATACAAGCAACAGATGGGTTTAACTTTTTGCGATGAGAGATCATTTTGTACCTCTTAATTGGGTTATTACAGCCCTTAATGTTCCAAGTAACACATCTAAAAACCATTTTGCAGAAGTGACATGGTTAGAACAGGAACACAAAAATACCTAAGGATGAAAGTTTCATCTAATGATGCAAGCAAAACAGTAGTAAGTATAGCATCAGTAAATAAATACCTGAATGAGCAATGCATCCAAAACTGTGAGGGTGAACAAAGAAGGATGACACAAAAGGGAGGAGGGGAAGCAAGGGGATACTTGATCAAGTAAGCTAAGTTAAAACAGAAAAGCATAACACTGAATGTGATGACAAATTGAGACATATACTATATAGAGAGAGCTGACAGGATCAAGTACATCAAGGAGAAAACAAAAGGGAGAAAAAAGAAAGGAGTAGGTGACGCCAACAGGGCAAAATGAAAAGGCCCTGGAAGAAGAGGGGTACAAAGCGGTGCCCTGCCCACCATCATTGGGGGCACATTAGAGACTGCAACACTTCAGTGAGGTAAAGGAGTCAAAACCCTGAAGAACATGGGTTGATAGGAAGTGACATATCCATGCTGTCGGTTTTGAGGGAACGGATGAAAGTCTTGAGGTCAGCCGGTTCATCAAATATGGAAGTACAACCATCATAAGTCATTTTAAAACAACCGGAATGGTAAAGGTCATATCTGACGTTGAGTTGTTTTAGCGCAGGACGATAAGAGAGAAATTCCTTCCTGCCTTGGGCAGTTTTTTAAGCCACATCTTGAGAGATATAAATCCTTTTCCCATGCCAGATGAGGTTATTCATCTCTTTAGCCATTGAACGAATGAGCTGCAAGTGGGTGTATTCAAGTAGACACAAAATCAGAGTGTGCGATGGGAACTGAGCTTATTGTGGTCTTCTTGATGGTCCAATGCGATGTGCCATTTGAACATTGAGGGATGTGAAGCAGGGCTGGTAAGAAATTCTGGAGAAAAAGTATGGCATTATTCCCCTCACATCCCTCAGTGAGGCCCTTAATTCGGAGGTTGTTGCGCCTACTTCTGTTTTCCAATTCTTCATTATGTTTTTGAAGATCCTTCACTGCCTTTTCTAGATGGGTGAAATGTCCTCCACAAGACCAATTCTATTTTCCATTTCACTCATTCCATTTTCAAATATGTTCCACCTTTTATCAAGTTGCTGCAATTTTTGGTTGGTGGTTTCAATAAATTGTTTGAGTGATCCTGTTTCTTGTAAAATGGCCTAAATGGTGGGGTTTTGTGAAAGTGATGGTGGAGGCAATTCACTCTTTAAGCCTTTTATGGGTAGCATAGGAGGTATGTGCATCTTTCGTGGCATTTGGCAATTACTGGTTATTTTTTACTAGGGGCCATGCTGACTGATTAGGCTCCCAGTAATGAGGTGTTGACGCGCTGTTGATATAAAACCCATTTTTGTGTGTCTGCCATTTTTCGTTTGCCTCAGCAAGACTAAAACACTGTTCATGGTATGTCTCCATTTTGTGCTGAAAACTGATGAGACAGCCAGCTTGTGTTCCTGCGTCAGCTCTGCAGCTGCAACCTGAACTCAGCTTGAATAAACATGAGCCATGGATTCAAGAATGTCTGACCTTTGCACTTCTTCCCACAATGTATGCAAAGATAATTACTGTGTGGACCTCATGTCCTTTCCTGAACATATGCGAAAACATCCTGTGTGACCTTTTGTGCTCCTTCTTACAATGCATGTATAAACAGTCCATGTCCGACATCTGTGCCTTTTTCTGCAGTGTATGCATAAACAGTCTTTGGTTGACATTTGCTCCTTCCTGTAATGCATGTGAAAATAGTCTTCATCCGGCATCTGTGCGCCCTCCTGCAATGTATATTTAAACTGTGTTTGTTTGACATCTGTGCGCCTTATGTATAAACAGTCTTTTGCTTGACATCCGTGCGCCTTCCTGGAATATATGTAAAGCCGGCTCTGTCCGGCCTTTGTGTTCTTTGCTGGGAAAACAGCCAAAGTATTTCTGGCAGGAAATTGCAATTATGTATGTGTATCCTGTTTTTGTCAGCCATAGGACCCCATGTTAGTTTTTGGTATTAAAGGCCCTGATTTTGTGACATCAGGAGCTCACTCGGACACTGCTCTTCTGGTGGTGTGTTGAAGTCAGCCCTTTCGCGAAAGCTCTTGTCTTGACTGAATAAATGATTGTGAACTCACTTACTAGTGTTTTTATTGAAGGAGACCTCTGCCATTGCGATTTTAGCATTCTCAACGCATTGAGCCCAAAAGTATCCCATGGCACAGAAGGAGAGGGGAGGTGCTAAGAATACCCCAACTGAGGTAAATTAGAGTAGGGAAAATGTTACCTCAAAGCTTTGGAAAATAATGTTTATTTGTAGGGTGAAGTAGATATTATTTCACCTTATGTTCCTGGTAATACTTTCCTTTTAATACTGTTTTTCCTTGTTTTAGGAAATACTACTTGTTGTCCATGAGGTGACGCTGTGTAGGTTATGAAGAGGCCACACTGAGCCCAATCAGGGTAGTTGTCTCACCGCTGCGGCCGGGGACCACATTGCAGGTGACAGATGGCACTTGAGCTCTTAGCCACAGTACTCACAGGATGGAGCAAATGTCTGTATTAGTGCTGGCACACTACAACTCTGCGGGTGGGTGCCCTCCCGGCAGGTCAGACCTGCAGAGTGGGATGGCACTGCCCACAGAGGTTTCACAGGAGCACCGTCACGGTTAGCAACGGTGCCGGTGCTCCTGTGTCCCCATTCCCATAGAGTCCTAGTAGACTCTATGGGAATGGGGACTAACGGAATTACTGGTGCCTGACTTCCCAGACACCGGACTAGTAATAGACCAGTGGCACCGGGAAGTCAGGCAACAGTCATTGTGACGGGTCTGCCGGCAACCCAAAAGTAGCACCGGCAGGGTTACCGTCGGACCCGTAATGAGGCCCTTAGTCTCTTGTTTATATGCTCTCTCACTGGGATATGTACTATGAATACAATGATAATTTCACCCTCCTTATCCCTTGTTGTCTTACTGGAACGGGTAGGATGACCCCAGTAATGATTCACAGTCTCTTGACTTTTCACTCTCTCACTGGGACGAGTAGGATGTGCGGGTGAATCGTTATATTTGTTTCTAGCACTCTAGTGAGATTTGTCACACCATTCATCAAAGTTGCTTCTCTTACTGATACAAACAGGATTATAGCAGTGATGATCCAAACTTGATCTTCTTATGTCAATATTACTGGGACGAGTATAATTATTTTAGTAGTGATTCACTTCTTAAATCCATTTGTCATTATTACTGGGATGAGTGTGATTGTGCCAATAATGATCTGTACTTCTTTCTTACATCAATATAACTGGGATGCGCAAATTCGGGTATTCGTTATATTAATGCTCCCTCTCGGTTCTCCCATCGTCCCTGTTACCTTCTCTGTTGGGGTTTGGCATCACTGAGCCTGAATGCAGGATGGGGATTCCTCCTCTTAATGTCAGGACGGCTCCTGCCTTCTCTCTGACTCTCTCTGCTTCTCGGCATCCGCTCTGTAGTGCCAAAATCGTAGAGGTCTCAGTGTAGTTACCAGACTGCGCAGTCCACCACTCCTGGTCACGCCACCACTCACGACTGGCTCTCTTCATTGGGGTTTCCTCCCCTGATCTCTCCCACTTCCAGCTCTCTTGGCGTTTCCCTCATACACCAGCTGGTTGTCTCCTCAGCATGTAGGATTTCACGGTTTCGATCAGCTTCCACGACACCTCTGGTTTGAACTGGGCTTCCCTGCTCTGTGACAACGTTCCTTCTTCTTTGTTTATGACACATGCAGGGGTTGAAACTGGTGATTCTGAGTTGGTTTGATTAATCTATTTAATGCTGCATTCCGTTTGCAACCTGTTGCGTCTGGTCACGTCGTAGGACAACAGAACAAATGCTGTTGTTTTGCTCCCGTGTTCAACTTGCGTGTTCAACCCCTGCATGGTAACCTTTCGACACAGGAGGGTTGAATTTTTCTGTGCAGAGATACACTCTTACTATTTATGACAGCATGGTAAATCGCGCTGTGGCCCTGAAGAAAGTGGATAATATGTTTAGACCTTTGAAACCGGTAGGCCAAGGGTGACCCCCAGGCTAGGAAGGGGGCAACGTATGAAAGAAATTGTTGTTTTTTTAGCACTATATCTGTTTCACTTGTTCTGAGTGACAAATTGAGTCTTTTTTGTATTGCAACAAACATTGTACCACAAAATCACATGTGGATACAGAACATGTTGCTGTGAAATACCGGCAATCAGTGCCCACTGTTTTTTTTAATCAATTGTGTTTATTTCGCAGCAGCTTAAGTTACAAACATTTGTGTTTTAAAGAACATCAAACAATGGCATTGTTAACATCCTTTCAACCACCTGCCCCAATCCGGGGTGTTGTTTGCCACTGGTATTTAACTAATCCAACACCCCCTCCCCCAAACCTCCCCCGCTCCAGTAACATCCCAGCATTTGGGTGGAGTGTGGCCTCTTCCTCCAGCCTCCCGTGAGGTCCTTTGCGCATAGTTCTTCTCCTCAATCAGACTGCCACAATCAAAGAATGGAGACTTTACGTAATAGCCTGGGTTTAAAATACATCTGTTCCCTGTCATCCATAAACTCATAAAACGGTGTCCAGGTATTAATATATTTCGAGTAGGAGCCATAGGCAATTGCTGTCACTTTCTCCATAGCCATCACCCCCCAGAGTCTCACCCACCATGCGGCTACTACCGGCCCCTGTTTATTCTTCCATGTCTGTGCTAGGGTGAGTCTTGCTGCGCTCAGCATGTGGGTGATTAGGTCCGCTCTACATCCAGAATTAGCATAGCTCCCCTCCACTGCCTCCCCTAGCACACCACCACCGGGTCAAACGGCAACTGCACCTCAGGTATTTTTTTTATATGGCTTAGGACCTCCTGCCAGTAGATCTCCACCACCAGACATTTCCACCACATATGGACTAAGTCTCTGGATTGCCCACAATCCCTCCAGCATAACCTGGGATAGTCCGGATTGATGGAGTGCAGCTGCAATGGCGTCATATACCATCATAAACAGAGCTTGTACACCCCCTCTTTAATTGAAGTGCATTTAGAGCCCTTAGCAGTGCGGTGCCATATTCAACCCCACGATTCTCCTGAAATGGGCCCTCCCACGTCTGTGGCCCACTTTTGCATGTATGGGAGAATCTCCTCTGGGTCCGCTTCCCCCATCAGCTGGTATAATCTTGATATCCCTTTCTCCTCCCTACTTTCTTGTACTGTAAATTCCAGCCCTGTGGGGGCCCTAGTTGCTCCCTTCCGTACCATTGCGTTAGTGATCCAATGTCTAAGTTGAATATAGTGAAAGCGTTCCCTCTCCGGTATTCGGAATTTGGCTTTACAACTTTCAAAGGGTAATGGTGTACCCTCCTCGTAAAAATCCCCCAACTCCAGGGCCCGTTCCCTTCCCCAATGCACCTAGAAACTATTCTGTAACCCTGGTGTAAAATCCGGATTGTGGGCTACCGGGGCAAGTGGACCTCCCCCCACCCCTACCTTGTTCCCCTGTAGAGCTTTGTCCCAATACTATAGGGTTGCCTTGGAGGCTTCCAGTAGTGTGCCCCCCCTGCCTCTATGCCGGGCTGCGAGAAAACCTAGTTTTTCCAGGGGTATCGTAGATGCCTCTTTTTCCAGAATCACCCACCGGTTCTGATTGTCCCTGGGTGGCCATTGCAGCATGGGCGCCACCTGTACTGCTAATAGATACCTGCGAAGTTCCGGCACCCCCAGGCCTCCCAAAGCTTGTGGTCTGAATAGGACTTTCTTAGGGACCCTTGGTTTTTTCCCCCTCCAGATAAAAGACATTACTTCTGCCTGTAGTTTTTTGATAGCTGGGTTTGGTATGCGTATCGGCAGGGCGCCAGTCACATAAAGGAACCTGGGGAGCAGGTTCATCTTGACTGCTGTAATACGTGCTAGACATGATAATTCCTGCAGGTTCCAACGCTTAAGATCTTGCATCAATGAGTTCAGGAGGCCTGGGATATTACCCCCATAAAGCCTATCGTAGGTGGGGGTCAGATGAACACCTAAGTATTTTATTGCTTTTGGGTCCCATTTCAAAGGATATCAGGTCTCCCATTCTAACACCTGGTCCGGCACCTCTGATATATTAAGAGCTTTGGATTTGGGGTAGTTGATGTAGAACCCCGAGACCTTTGCAAACTCATCTAACAGTTCTATAGCCTTGGGGAGGGAGTTTGTTGTGTTCTTCAGGAATAAGAGGATGTCATCTGCATAAAGGGCGACCTTCTGGGGACCACCAGTCCCCACCACCACTCCTCAGGTACCCTGATCATCCTGGATTCGCTGCGCCACCGGCTTCATGGCCATGGTAAAAATCAATGGCGATAACGGGCAGCCCTGTCTCATGCCCTTCCGGATAAGAATGCTATCTGTGTGCCTGCCATTAATCATTAATTGTGTTGCCGGATTCACGAAGTTAGCCATCACCATATGTGTAAATACCGGCCCACACCAAAATCTCTCTAGTGTAAGCCGAAGGAATCCCCAGTGTAGGCTGTCAAAGGCTCTAGAGGCATTTAACGCCAACACTGAAAACCTCTGCCCAGTTCTCCGCCCCCAGTTTATAGTGTCTATGGCCCTGCGTATGTTATCATATGTATGCCGCCCCTTTATGAATCCCGCTTGGTCCGGGTGAATTATCTTTGGGAGAACCCCTGCTAATCTATGGGCCAATACCATGGAATATATTTTTGCGTCCCCATTCAATAAAGAAATGGGGCGGTAACTAGCACAATCCAGGGGATCCCTATCTGGTTTCAATATAAGGACCGTGGTAGCTAAGCCCATATCCACAGAAGATCACCCTGTATCCCTGATAGAGTTAAATAATTTTGTTAGAGGGCCTACTAGGATCGGCCTGAACATTTTGTAATACGCTTTATTCAACCCATCCGGGCCTGGGGATTTATGTCCCTTCACCGCCTTTATCGCCTCTCTCACTTCTTCTTCGGATATGGGGCTTCCAGAGACTGTCTGTCCGACTCGCTAATCTGTGGCAGGGTCACCTGATCCAAGAAGGATATCCGAGCCCCCCTCTCCAGGTCCTCCTCCTCTTAGGATATCAGTATCGTATGAATGCATAACCTCCTCTAATTCCTTCTCCCCCCTCACCAAATTCCCATTCAGATCTCTAAGCTGTACAATGCGATTTCGGGTTTTCTGCTGTCTCAGCTTAGCTGCCAAGAAGCGATTGGCCTTGTCCCATTCTATGTAATAGGACTGTTTGGTCCGTAAGAGGAGTTGCGCGGACTCATCCGCCAAGTGTGTTTCAAGGGATGATCTGGGTTTTTTCAAGTCCCTCAAAGTTCTCTGTGAGCCTCTGTCCTTGTATTCTGCCTCTGCGTCCCTTACCATTGCCTCCAACTCCCTCCTCACTCCCTCCTTTCTCTTAACGTATCCCACTGTGTGCGCGATGAACTCCCCCCGTACCACCGCTTTACTTGCGTCCCAGATTGTAGCCCAATCCACCCCCTGTGTGACATTATCTTGGAAGTAATCTCTCAAAACTCGCTCTATATTCGCTCTTAGAGCCCCATCTCTTAGGATCACCTCATTTAGACGCCAGGGTCTGCGAGTCTGCGGCCGCAGAGTCTGCGGCTCCAGTTTTAGTAAGACCGGGGCATGGTCCGAGAGGCTTCGCACCCCTATTTCCAGGCCACTGACCTGCGGGACAAGAGAATCCGATATCAGCACCATATCAATTCGGGAATAGCCCTTGTGAACTGCTGAGTAATGAGTATATGCTTTCTCCAGCAGGTGAAAGAAGCGCCATGTTTCGATTAGGTGCAATTCCCTAAGGAATCTTGCCAAAGCCTGTCTAAACACGGAGTCATTGGAGGTGGCTGTGAGCGTTTTATCCATTTCTGCGTCCATCACCCCATTAAAATCCCCCCCAATCATAATCTGCCCCACTCCTGCCTTTGCGATTTTGGGTAGCACCTCCAGCAGAAAGCGATCTTGCCGCTCGTTGGGGGCATAAATAGCCACCAGTGTGACCTGCTGGCCCATCAAAGACCCTCCCACCATCAAGTAACGACCCTCTGGGTCTCTTTTTACAAATTGGACCCCTTTGGCCAGGAGGATAGCCACCTCCCTTTTTTTCGTCCCACTGGAGGCGAAGTATTGCACTGGAAAGGCTCTATGCCTCAATCTATGCTCGTCCTCTAGGAGCAGATGCGTCTCCTGTAGCCAGACCACTGAGGCCTGCATGTCCCTAAGCCTGCTCATGATGGATTTCCTTTTAACTGGGGAGTTAAGCCCCTGGACATTTATTGTGACAAAGATTAAGTCAGCCATTAATATGTAACCTTATGCCCAACCTCGCATTCTCCAATTGGCTCACTTCTCTAGATGTTGCAGGCCAAATGCATATGACCTCCCCCAAGCGTGTATTTTACTGTCTCCCCCCTCCCCAACTCCCCAATTTGTTTCAACCCCATAACCTTCAACAAAAACAATCTCCATGGCAACACCACAGAGAATCACTGGGAAAACGTAACCCGGGAAATGTAGGGTCTGGTCTTCCCTCCCCAGCCCCCCCCCCATTTGAGCTCATTCCATTTCTGCTTAATTCTCCAATGCCCTCCATGGCTTGCAAATTAAAGACTAAGGCTCTTCAGGGTTCCAGCAAGCAGGGGTGCACTAGTAAACTCGCAGGGTAGCGCTGTCTTTCCAGTTCACCTTGGGTCCCCCGCTTTAGAATCCCTTCCATGGCCCTTCGGGCAGTGACGCACCGACTTCCATTGTTCCTTTGCCAGAGTCTTCCCTTTCCACCCTCCCCTGTGGGGATCTCGCCTGGTCTTTGCCTTTGCTGTTTTCTCCCACTCCCATGAGCTCGTCCATATCTTCCTCTCTTGTAACCGTATACCTCTGCCCTTTCCATTCAAAGCGTAGTCCCATCGGAAACACCCAGCGATAACGGACCTTCCTTGTTCTCAGCCAGTCCATGATGATCCTCAGCCGTTTCCTCTTGTCCAAGATAGCTTGGGACAGGTCCTGGAACAGGAGAATGGGTGTAGAGCGAATGTTTATGGGTTCTTTCTCCTGAGCAGATCGCATGATAAGTTATTTCAATTGGAATAGGTGCACCCGTGTCTGCACGTCTGGGACCAGCTTTTTCTGTAGTTGGAACGTTGAGTAGACCCTATGTGCCCGGTCCAGAACAATATCCCGCTCGGCCTCCGGGCCCAGGATGTGCCAAAACAAATCCATCACATATTGTTGCAGCTCTCCGTCCATGACCGACGTCGGGATCCCCCGGATGTGTATATTGTTCTGCCGGGATCTATTCTCTGCGTCCTCCTGCCTGTCTTGCACCCGATCCATTTGTTGCTCCAGGATCTGGACCCCCTTGGTTAGCGTCTCATGGTCATGGCTTTGTTCAACTACTGCAGTTTCCATCTCATCCACCCTTCGTTCAACTGCCACTATTCCCTTGTTGAGGTCAGCGATGGACTTAGCTAGGTCGGTAGCACTGTCCTTAATGTCCTTCTTCAGCTCCTGTAACATTGCTAGGAAATCTTTCCGACGGAGGAGAGTGAATCTGGGCTTGCGCTTGCAATTGGTTGTGTTTCTGTGTTTCTGCCGATTGCATCAGGGACTTGATATCCCCCGACCCTGAGCGTTTGGATTTTCCAGCCTGCTTAGACATTTTGCCACTGATCTTAGCACCGCGTTTCGGCGCAGGTCCCTCCTGTTTCCTTCTTGTCAACGGCGCTCCGGGTCTCCCAGCACCCAGCTGCAAGTGATTGTATGAGAGAGTGTTGAGCTGCTTGTCTGTTTTTTAGGAAGGGTTGTATTGCCCTGCTTAGCTCAGCACTGAGTGTGTATCGTTAGTAGTGTTTGATCTGGGTTGCTCTTACATCCTCAAGCATGACCGCTGTATTGCATGTAAGCACTATAGTCACAGTGGGTACTGGGTCTCTCCGCGCTCGCCGCCCCACTAACTGCGTGGACCAGCTAGCCAGAGGAATGACGGCACCCAACGCCACTTGTAGTTGCCCAGGCCCCTCGCGGTATCCTGCTTATCAAGTCCGCCAGTAGACATCTAGTTCGGGTTATACACCATGCATTTTTCAATGAGAGTGCAGGGGACTGTGTGTAAATCACACAATTCCATCCGCGTGTGCGTAGCTTTGTAGTTGCCTCCGTGCAGCTGGCTAGGTGAGCTCCTTATCGCAACTCTGCACAGTTGTCTCGAGCCCCATACAGCGCCCAGACCGCAAGAGGAGTGAAGCGCAGAGTACATAAATTAGGGGCTTAGTTCTCCTTCAGCGCCTCAGCCGTATCGTGCGCATCCACGTACCTTTTGCAGCAGGTCAGTTTCTTTACCGCGTGGGACCTTTGAGGGATAACGGACGTTCACGTGGGAGTTATAGTGTTGTGGTAAAGAAACGGAGGTATCGGAAATGATCTGTCAGCACTCAACAGAAACTCGGCCGTTGAGGTTGGCTTTTTCAACAGACCTCATATATATCTGGTGATATAATCTCCTTTGGGAGGCAACTGCCGACTCGATTGTCACCATACAGGATTCAGCCAGTGTCCAACAAGCAATAATGGGCTCACCTCTTTCGTTGAGCGTAGCATAGGATCACGCTCAAGGGTCTTGCTATTTCTGCCCTGATGAAGGCGGAGCTGGTACCGCCGAAACGCAATATTGCCTAGAGGGGATTGAAGGTCCCTCAGAATTACATCTGATCTATATTGGACCTCTTGTTTACAACAATATATGTTTTGTTGTTTTTTTCAGTTAGCCAGGATCTACAGTAACATTTGTTCAGTATCCCAGTTGGTTTTCGTAGATCACTGTCTATTGAATCAGCCTTGTTCGTTGTTTGGGAATATCAGCATTTTTCTTACTTCCCTTTCTTCCCCCTCATGCGTTGGCAGACCCCACCCCATTGGTGTAGGAACAAATATTCCCACTGGGGTGTTACTGATACTTACTATGATCATATGATGTTGAAAAAAGTATTTGTTACCTTTTTCCAGTGTTGATGTTTCTACATTGGGAGAAATATTTCCTTATTTTGGTTTATGTCACATTGATTTTTCCATTTTTCCTTCTTTCTTTTTTATCTAACATTCATGATTTCTGTTTAGCAATTTTGCATTCTGATTCATACTAAGAAGGATTGTTTTTCATATGTATGTAACCTTGTAAATGTTTTATTGATTGTATTTGTACGGATGTTTGCACATAAAGTTTTGTCTTTAACTTACAATAATTTGCATGATTATCCTTGATGTGTTGTACTATGATGGATACTAATTATATGTAGATGCTATTACCCCAAAGGGGTACTTAGGTTTGGACCAGGGGCGGACCTTAATTCATTTAGACCTTCCTTTAGGCCAACCTACATACGTACTAGTACCTTGTGTTAATATCAGTTTCTTTACCGAGTCTAGTGCAGCTTTCTGTTCCTCTGGTTCAGTACCTGCCTTTATTAGATGCTCCAGGGAGGAGCGATCCACATCTCCCTTCTCGTTGGGCTCTGTCAGCGGGGCCACCCGTCCCTTCGCTCCGTCTGGGAGGCGGCACTCCGACACCACATCACCCCCGGCTCCGCTAGAATGGAGGGCCAAGCAGCCAGTCGCCGCACCCACACGCCAACCTCTGGACTCTGCTCCGACGCCGTCCAAAGCCCCGGCGTGTCCTCGCCAGCTCCTCCCTCGGTGTTCTCCCCGCTGCGTGGTCAACAGGAGAGAAGGGGATATGCGAGCACATCCCTCACTCCAACTGCAGTTTTTGGATCAGTCGCCTTCTCCGCCCATGCAGCTACGGTGAGCCACACTTATGACCATAACAGGGGCAGGGTGTCAAGCCCCCAGGCCTCCACGCTCATTGCGTCCGCCATTTTGGGATCCGCCAGCTTCTCTAGGCGATTGCAGCTTTCCTCTCCAAAAGTGGGCTCTCCCAGGCAATAAATCAGCTAAAGTGCTCCCCGCGAGTTCAGGGATTCGCGAGGCAGCAATCCAAGGATTTTATTGCCCCTAAGGGTGTTTTAGGACATCGGGCCGGGGAGGGAGTCCTCGAGCCCACCAAGAAGGCATCTTTTGGTGTCCTCGGCTGGCCACGCCCGTGCTCACTGTTTTTAACCAAAAACAGCAAAAAAAAGTGTCTGTTTTTGTGTAAAATGCTGAGCAAAGAAACCAAATAAAATCATATTATTTTCATTTGCAAAGCAGTTTACACTCTTTTTTAAGAACAACCATATGTGATTAGAGCTAGATAGGGCAAGTTTCCTCTTTCTTTACCCTAACCCTAGATAAGCGGATCACCAGCGCTACCTAGGGATAGAAATACCTAAGCTTTAGTTAGTATGTTGGAGGGCAAGATATAATTAGACTACATATTCAGTAGAAATGTTTAAACAAGTTTTGAATTATAAGCCTGTGATATTTGTTGTGTGATAAAGGTATAATGGGCCTCATTACGAGGCTGGCGGTAGGTGTGCCTGTAGTAGAGGCACGGCTGCCACCGGTATCAATTTTTTTCCGGCACTCGGGAATGGGCAATTACCGGGTCATGCCGAGTATGGCAGACCCAGTAATTGCCCATTCGCGGGTGCCGGTAATGAGGGACTCGCCATCCCCATTCGGCCCCATAGGGCTGAATGGGAATGGGACGTCAGATGCACCGGCACCATTCAGAGTGGTGCCGGTGCATCCGACATGCTGTGCTCGCAGGTGCCGCTCTGCACGCCAGGTCAAACCTGGCGGTCTGCCATGCACCCGCGTCCACAGCTCGTAGTATGGCGATCCGGAATCTATGGTACCGTCATGCTTACCGGTACCGTAGTTCCCGGACCGCCATGCTTGTAATGAGGCCCAATGTCCTTTCATCAACACCCGTGTTTACGACTGGTGTTTTTCCGTGGAACTTTTGCCTAAAAACATTTTTTAAAATGTTTTGGGTGGTGGGAAAGGGCATATAAAGGGTTGGGGGGTCGGGAATACAAAAAAATAGGTAAATGATGGGGGTCTTGTGGGTGGACCAACGTATTCGTCTGGAAAATTAACTGTGGGATTTGAGCCATACCTGGACAAAATTGAGCCGCCTTTCGCACGTGCACCCTTCTTAAAGCTGAGACTTAATATTCGCAGTACTGCGAGTGTTACTTGCAATTGGTACGATCTAGGCACCAATGATTGTCCAGGCTGTGGTTTGCGAAATGAAACAACGGCACATTTTATGTTTATATCTATTAGCAATAGAATACTTTGGGTCAAACATCTGAGACCATTTCCTAATGTTGCTAACATTCCTTGTGTAGAACGGGCTTTGTTTCTGATCAGACAAACCGAGGATATGTCCAGTGCATATAAATTGTATGTTGTGTATTTTCTTGTATCTTCCTCGATTTGGAGGCTTTTTGGAAGAGGAACCTTAGCTGTAAAAATCAGTCTTTTTATCAGTCTAAAAATGTATTTTACATTATGAAATAGTCGGTATCTTATATGTCCAGTGCATTTTTAAATGTCAATACTATGGGCCTGATTCATAGAATCAAGCGCAGAAAAGGTACAAGCGCTGTGTGCCGAGAAGGAGTGGCGCAAATAAACAATTGCGCAGCATGCGTTTTCATGGATTATCTGAGGCATCACTAGCCGTGGCGCAAGCTGCGCCAGTAACATCCCCAACACGCCCCCACGCACAGCAAAAAGCCAGCAAAATGCCTAACACGGCGCAAGCCCCCACGTCATCCCTGGTCCAGCATACAGCCCCCCAGGCAAATCACGTGAAAATCCATTGCAGATAGGGCACGTGCCTAGTTTCCACGTGATTTGGCTGGGGTGCGTCCAGGGTACGTAATGAGTTTCGACGTGACTTGGCTGGGATGCGTCTGGACTACGCAATGTGTTTCCATGCGATTTGGCTGGGGTGTATCCGGGCTACGCAATGAGTTTCCACGCGATTTGGCTAGGGTGCTTCCGGGGTAAGTGATGAGCTTCCACGCGACTTGTCTGGGGTGCGTCTGGGCTATGCGATGAGTTTCCATGCGATTTGGCTGGGGTGCATCTTGGCTACGCGATGAGTACCCACGCGATCACTCCGCCCGCACCCCAGCCAACTCGCATGGAAACTCATTGTGTTACCTGCGAAACGCGCACAAATCCCCTCAAAGATGACATCTCCTCACGGGACAGCCACATCCCTGCCCCCATCACCCATGACCACCCCCTGCAGGCAGCCCACACCACATGGGACCTCCATCACCCGTGACCACCCCCTGCAGGCAGCCCACACCACATAGAATCGCCCGTGACCACACGCCGCAGGCAGCCCACAACAGATGGGACCCCCCATCACCCGTGACCACCCCCTGCAGGCAGCCCACACCACATTGGACCCCCCATCACCTGTGACCACCCCCCGAGGGCAGCTGACACCATATGGGATCCCTCCATCACCTATGACCACCCCCTGCCGGCTGCCCACACCACATGGGATCCCCCATCACCTGTGACCACCCCCCGCACGCAGCCTACACCACCGGGGACCCCCATCACTTGTGACCACCCCCAGCAGGCAGCCCACACCACATGGGCCCCCCATCACCCGGCCCAACACCCGTGACCAACCCCCGCAAGCAGCCTACACCACATGGGTCCCCCCATCACCCATGACCACACCCCGAAGGCAGGCCCCGCCTCAAGTCCCCCCACCACCACCAGTGACGGCAACCTGCAGGCAGGCCCCGCCTCATGTCCCCCCACCAACACCTGTGACGGCAACCTGCAGGCAGGCCCCGCCTCATATACCCCCACCACCATCAGTGACGGAAACCTACAGGCAGGCCTGCCTCATGTACCCCGACCACCACCAGTAATGCCAACCTGCAGGCAGCCCCCGCCTCATGTACCCCCACCACCCCCAGTGACGGCAACCTGCAGGCAGGCCCCGCCTCATGTCCCCCCACCACCAACAGTGACGGCAACCTGCGGGCAGGCCCCGCCTCATGTACCCCCACCACCACCAGTGACGGCAACCTTCAGGCAGGCCCTGCCTCATGTACCTCCACAATCCCCAGTGACGGCAACCTGCAGGCAGGCTCCCGCCTCATGTCCCCCCACCAACACCTGTGATGGCAACCTGCAGGCAGGCCCCCCTCATTTACCCCCACCACGACCAAGACGGCAACCTGCAGGTAGGCCCCGCCTCAAGTCTCCCCACCACTACCAGTGACGGCAACCTGCAGGCAGGCCCGCCTCATGTCCCCCCACCAAGACCTGTGACAGCAACCTGCAGGGGGGCCCTGCCTCATGTACCCCCACCACCACCAGTGACGGCAACCTACAGGCAGGTCCCGCCTCATGTACCTCCAACACCACCATTGACGGCAACCTACAGGCAGGCCCCGCCTCATGTAAGCCCACCACCACCAGTGATGGCAACCTGCAGGCAGGCCCCGCCTCATGTCCACCCACCAACACCTGTGATGGCATCCTGCAGGCAGGCCCCTCCTCATGTACCCCCACCACCACCAGTGACGGCAGCCTGCAGGCAGGCCCCCCCTCATGTACCCCCACCACCACCAGTGACGGCAACCTTCAGGCAGGCCCTGCCTCATGTACCTCCACAATCCCCAGTGACGGCAACCTGCAGGCAGGCCCCCGCCTTATGTCCCCCCACCAACACCTGTGATGGCAACCTGCATGCAGACCCTCCTCATCTACCCCCACCACCATCACCAGTGACGGCAACCTGCAGGCAGGGCCCGCCACATGTCTCCCCACCAAGCCTCATGTCTCCCCACCAACACCTGTGACGGCAACCTGCAGGCAGGCCCCCCTCATGTACCCCCACCACCACCAATGACGGCAACCTGCAGGCAGGCCCTGCCTCATGTCCCCCCACCAAGACCTGTGACCGCAACCTGCAGGGAGGCCCTGCCTCATGTACCCCCACCACCAGTGACGGCAACTTGCAGGCAGGCCCCGCCTCATGTCCCCCCACCAACACCTGTGACGGCAACCTGCAGGCAGGCCCGCCTCATGTACCCCCACCACCACCAGTGACGGCAACCTGCAGGCAGGCCCCGCCTCATGTACCCCCACCACCACCAGTGACGGCAACCTGCAGGCAGTCCCCGCTTCATGTAAGCCCACCACCACCAGTGATGGCAACCTGCAGGGAGGCCCCGCCATATTTACCCCCCACCACCACCAGGACCAATATACATGAATGCAGCACATGTCAAATCAAATGCCACCACACGCTGCACACTCCTGGTGCACCTCAACGCTCATCCACAGGTCATGCTCCCCAGTACATGCCCCTTGGCATCGGAATCCTAAAATCACACATGCATGCATATGTGCACACACATGAACAACATTGTTCAACAGCAGGGACACAGAACTGAGTCAAGGAAGAGTAAAACTTGCACTAAACCATCGAAACCAGACACCACTTCGATTTCAACAGCAACAAAAATATATGAAAAAATCTGTATTATAGTCATACTCGGTAAAAACAACATATATAACCAGCATGAATTAAATAAAAAAACAAAAGAACGTGAAAACAGAAATAAATTGGATGTTAAAAATGAAACTGAAACATGTGGTCCATGTCCATTAACCCCTTAAGTGCCAAGGACGAGATATCTCATCTTGACATTACGTACGCAGTGCCAAGGACGAGATAGCTCGTCCTTTTTGAGACTATGTTTTGAGCAATCCCTGCAAAGCAGGGATCGCCCAAAACTGTAATCCAACCCCCGGGCTATGTGAGGGGAAGGTCCCCCCTCACTGCCAGGGGGCTGGATTACCTTCAGTTTCATGTCTGTGTGCGTAAAGCACGCCGACGTGAAAGTGAAAGTAATTTTCACTGCAGCAGCCATTTTGGGCTGCTGCACTGAAAACACAAAGTGAGTCTCCACCTTTCTCCCCCTCAATCTCCGGCTATATTTCAAGCAGGAGATCGAGGGAGGTGTCGTTGGAAAGAGGAGATTCTCCCCTTTCCAACGACACACTTTGTGTAAGCATTGCTGCTCACAGATCGGGCACAGAGCGCTCGATCCGTGGGCAACAATGTCACTGGACCACCAGGGATCCGTTTGTGATGTGGGGGAGGAAGGGCTGCTTACTAGGTGAGTAGGCCCCCCTGCCCCCTGTGGCCCCAAAGCATGGGGCCACATGTATGGAGACCCTTGGGGGCGGATGGGTGACCATCTGCCCCCAGGGGTGGGGGGCAAAAAAAAAAATGAAACAGAAAGTTGAAAAAATAAAGTATGGGAAGGGGGGTGGGGGTTGGGGACCCTAGACACCAGGGACTTTTTTGTGGAGGTGTCGCTGGAAAGGGGAGATTTTCCGCTTTTTAACAACACCCTTTGTGTAAGCATTGCTGCTCCCGGATCGGGCGCAGGGCGCTCGTTCCGTTGGCAGCAATGCCAGTATACACCAGGGATATCTTTGTAGTATGGGGGAGGGGGCCTGCTTACTAGGTAAGTGATCCCCCCTCCTCCCGTGGCCCCAAACCATGGGGCCACATGTATGGAGACCCCTGGGGGCGGATGGGTGACCATCTGCCCCCAGGGGTGGGGGGCAAAAAAAAAAAGTCATGGCTGTTGTTGGGTGGAGTGACCCCCACAAACCCCCACTGGACCACCAGGGAATTTATTTTTATGGAAAGGTGTTGCCCCCAAAATGTACTTGGGGTCATGTCATGCAGCATTACCTGGGGGAAGTTATCTGCTCTTAGGAAGGGGCATGTAACCCCAGGGAGGGCTGCATGAGAACCCACCCTCTTATCTGCCCCCAGGGAGGGCTGAATGAGATGCCCCCCTCCTGCATTTGGTGTGGGGTGAGAGGGTCACCCCCCAGTTCATTAGACAATTACCTGGCAGTGTAGGGTGCCCCTCAGCCCCCCCCTAAAGGGCAGCCTGCAATTTTGAATTTTTTTCTTTGTTTACCAATCTTGCCTTGGCGCAGAGGGGAACATTGATGTGCCAATCTGGCCCCAGGGTGCCTAAACCTTACTGCCCCACCCACTGGGGGGCCTGTCCCACAATTTTTGGTGGCCCTCTTCCACCCCCACCCCAAAGGGAGGGGGGTGTACCTCACGCAGCCGTTTGTAGGAGGCCCAAGGAGGCCTGCATGAGGTGACCCTGCCACCCATTTGGCGTGAGGGGGGAGAGGGCCATCAAAAATTGTGGGACAGGCCCCCCAGTGGGTGGGGCAGTAAGGTTTGGGCACCCTCGGGCCAGATTGGCACACCAATGTCCCCTGTGCACCAAGGGGAGTTGGGTTACCAAAGGAAAAAAGTGAAAATGGTAGAATGCATTTTAGGGGGGGCTGTGGGGCACCCCAAAGCGACAGAGAATTTTCTAATGGGAAGGGGTTGTGACCCCCCCCCACCCACAATGGAGTGGGGGCCATGTCATGCAGCCCTCCTTGGAGGCAGATATCTGCTCCTAGGAAGGGACACCTGACCCCCGGGAGGAGTGCAGGATAGCCCCTCCTTATCTTCCCCCAGGGAGGGCTACATGTGATGCGCTGCCCCTCCAATTGGGATGGGGGTGGAGAGGTCCACCCCCATTACATTTCAAAATGTTCCGGCAGTTTAGGATGCCCCTCAGCCCCCCCCCCTAAAGTGTAGCCTGCCATTTTGAATTTGTTTCTTTATTTACCAAACTTCCCTTGGCGCAGATGGGCACATTGGTGTGCCAATCTGCCCCCAGGGTGCCCAAACCCTACTTCCCCATCCATTGGAGGGCCTGTCTGACATTTTGGGGTGGGCTTCTCCCCCACCCCAAATGGAGTGTGGGGGGGACCTCATGCAGCCCTCCCCGGGGCAGATATCTGCCCGTAGGAAGGGGCAAATGGGTTTTCACTGGGGGGGGGTGTGGTTCAGTAGACCACCAAGATTGGCTTGCAAGGCGGGGGCATGCTTGAAAAATATTGATTTGTTTTTGCTGGTCTGACCGTAGGTAACACATGTTTTTTGTTTTGTTTACAGCTTTTTCTACGCGAGCAGTTGCAACGTCATGTGAGTACTGTTTTTTATTATTCTATGGTTAGGGCCGACTGTCAGTGGGGTGGGTGAGACTGGGGCTGGATTGTTGGTGGTGTGGGTGGGAGTGAGCCGTCTGGGCAGATATTCTGGTGGGCTGGGACACAATTGCAGGGATAGGCCACAAATTTCCCCCCATGCAAGCAGAACATTGCTGTTTCCCTGGGAGCGGATCCCTCGCATGTGGGTTGTCCGTCTGCAAGAACAGACTCCACCTCAGGCTGTGCTACGTTACAGATGTCACCTCCAGAGAGGAATGGGGATCCTGCCGGGGCTCACTGGAGCTGCCGCTGTACTTAGGGCACGGTACACCCAGGTGGTACATGAATGTCCAAGGCCAGGGACATCACCTCCAACTGTCCTGGAGTTGCGGCTGGGCTGCATTACAGCTTTTCCCTTCGGGGAGGTATTGGCACACTGCTGGGACTCCCTGGTGGGGAGAAGCTGTAAGGCAGGGTAGCCAGAGCTCCAGCAAAGTCAGCGGTAATATCCTTGGCCTTGGGCACCCTTCTCCCATGTGGGTCTTTGCCAGGGGTTCTGGGTAATAAATTCTGGGCCATTTGCATAAGTCAGACATCCCACGGGTGTCTTATTTTCAAAAATGCATGGGGTTCTCTGTTTTCCTTGCTGGCTTCGACACCCTTGGCCCAAATCTGTAGGTTGCCCACACAAACAAAATGTGCTGTGCCGAAAGGCTTGGGGTTACCAGTGGGTTACCCTTTTCCTTTTGCCCCCCGGTAGGTGTACCCACACATGTGAGGTACCGTTTTTGTCGGGACACCTGTGGGAACGCGGAAAAGTATGGCATCTGTTGTTGGCGACATCTTTCGCTGAGTGGACAGAGGGAAATGTCTCTGAAATTGGCTGGAAATAAAAGACATTTCTCAGACATTTCGTTCTAGCCACCCACCGTAACACACCGCCAACAACACATGGCCTACCTTCCCGCTTCCCCACACATGTCCCGATGAAAACGGTACTGCACATGTGTGGGTGCACCAACCTGGGGCGCAAAAGGAAAAGGGTAACCCACTGGTAACCCCAAGTCTTTCGGCACAGCACATTTTGTTCATGTGGGCAACCTACAGATTTGGGCCTACGGTGTCGAAGCCAGCAAGGAAAACGGAGAACCCCATGCATTTCCGAAAAGAGGACACCAGTTGGAATCCACAGAGGTCTGCCTTGCGCAAATTGCCCCAGTTTTTATTAGCCACAATCCCCGACAAAGTGTGATATTTGGTGGGTAAAAAACACAATGTTCACTTTGTCTTGGGTTCTGGGTAATAAATTGTGAGCCGATTTGCACAAGTCAGACCTCTTCGGATTCCCACGGGTGTCCTCTTTTTCGGAAATGCATGGGGTTCCCTGTTTTCCTAGGTGGCTTGGACACTCTAGGCCCAAATCTGTAGGGTGTGCGCATGAGCCGAATTCCTGAAATGATGCTGTGCCGAAAGATTTGGGGCTACCCGTGTTTTAGGCTTTCCCCTTGGCACCCAGGTAGGTGCACCCACACATGTGAGCTACCGATTTCATCGGGACACGTGTGGGAACGCAGAACGGTAGGCCGTGTGTTGTTGGCGGCGTGTTTCCGTGGGTGAGCCGAGTGAAATGTGCAGAAAATGGGTTTTTTTTGCCACATTTCTGACTTTGCCAGGGTTTCTGGGTAATACATTCTAAACTGATTTGCGCAAGTCAGACCTCTGCGGATTCCCATGGGTGTCCTCTTTTCGGAAATGCATGGGGTTCCCTGTTTTCCTTGGTGGCTTGCACACCCTAGACCCAAATCTGTAGGGTGTGCGCATGAGCCGAATTCCTGAAATGATGCTCTGCCGAAATACTTGGGGTTACCCGTGTTTTAGGCTTTCCCCTTGGTGCCCAGGTAGGTGCACCCACACTTGTGAGTTACCGTTTTCATCGGGACAACTGTGGGAACGCAGGACGGTAGGTCATGTGTTGTTGGCTGCGTGTTTCGGTGGGTGAGCCGAGTGAAATGTGCAGAAAATTGTTTTTTTGGCCACATTTCGGACTTTGCAAGGGTTTCTGGGTAATACATTCTGGGCCGATTTGCGCAAGTCAGACCTCTGCGGATTCCCACGGGTGTCCTCTTTTTGGAAATGCCTGGGGTTCCCTGTTTTCCTTGGTGGCTTGGACACCCTAGTCCCATATCTGTATGTTGTGGCCGTCTGGAAAAATGGTGAAAATCAGCTGTCGGAACAGACTTGGGGTTAGGGGTACTTTAGGCTTTTCCCTTGGCGCCCAGGTAGGTGCACCCACACATGTGAGGTACCGTTTCCATTGGGACACCTGTGGAAACGCAGGACGGTAGCCCATGTGTTGTTGGCTTCGTGTTTCAGTGGGTGAGCCGAGTGAAATATGCGTAAAATGGGGGTTTTTGACCACATTTTGGACTTTGCAGGGGTTTCTGGGTAATAGCATCTGGGCCGATTAGCACAAGTCGGGCCTCTGCGAATTCCCACGGATGTCCTCTTTTCAGAAATGCATGGGGTTCCCTGTTTTCCTTGGTGGCTTGGACACCCTAGTCCCATATCTGTATGGTGTACCCGTTTGGAAAAATGGTGAAATTCAGCTGTCGGAACAGACTTGGGGTTAGGGGTCTTTTAGGCTTTCCCCTTGGCGCCCAGGTAGGTGCACCCACACATGTGAGGTACCGTTTTCATCGAGACACCTGTGGGAACGTGGGAAGGTATGACATTTGTTGTGTTTGTGTGGTTTTCATAATTTTTCGACCCGTTTGCTGGTGCCCTATGTCACACAACCCTTTCATTTCCCAAATGTGCCCTTCATTTAGACGCTGCTTTAGGCACCATACACTTTTGTAACCTGCACAAGTCACCTACCCTTGAAAAGGTCTGTCTGTGCTCTTTCAAAAAATGTATGCTTGCCGTTCCTCACCACATTGGTTTTCTTGATTTACACATGCTAAATACGTCTGTTCATGCCGTAAGCATAAAACTCCTGTGTACCATGGCTCGGTGTTTGGCTTGTGGGATTGCTTGTTTTGTGAAACATCACAATTAATGTGTGTCGGGCAAATGTAGCGGAGCATTGTTTTTCTCAAAATTCAACGAAGCCATTGCCGTACTAAGCCAACCATGTCCACCACATAGCTTTTTTTCGGTCTTTTTCCAGCTTTTTCCCCAAACTATGGCATTATCCCCTACCTAGTTGTTGCCCTGCGCAAATCACCCCTTCCTAAACTTGGAATTTTGTCTACTTTTCAGAAATGTATGCTTTTCTGTCCTCCAATTCGGCTTTCCTACCCTTTTCTTCCATTCCGTCCATGCATGTCCAATTAGCAAAAATGGCCAAAATCACCTACGTCTCACAAAACGGTTGATAACCACCTCAAAATATTTTTTTTCCGTTTCCACTCAACCTGTTCTTGAATGCCAGGACATTGGGGAATTCAGCACAGCAAACCATTTGTTCCTAGCTCTTACAAGGAACAAACCACAGGCTTCTTTGTACATCATTCTATTGTCTTTTTGAAAAAACACAACATTTTCCCCCTTTTTGGTTATTTTCTCTCAACCCTCCTACAGCAACCTAGGATTCCTGGGTGGCGTTATGACCGCCTACATATGGGAAAAAAGAGGGGCAAATTTGGCCAAGATATCTCGTGTAACAAAAAAGTTACAAGGCATTGAATGGCGACATACCGAAATCACCAAAAAAGGCCTTGGCACCTGGGGGAAAAACCCATGGCACTTAAAGGGTTAATGTAAGTCCAAATAAAAACACAAATGAAAAGAAAACCATTCCTCCATGGTGAACTAAAATTGATCCCGAGAAAAATACAACTATTTACAAACAATCAGGGTCCACTGTCCCAAAACATGTCTTAAAATCCTAAAAAATACCATTAAAAAAGAACTATGTACAAAATGTTGAGCAAAGTCCAGGAACTACAAAAAAAGTGAAAAATAAATGAAACCTACACCTAAAGAACTATATACAATGGCAGCGGGCTAGTCCTTCTCCTCACCATGCTCCCTCATAGTCTCTGCCAGGGCATCATCGAACACTGCATCCACTTCCACTAGGCGGGCCTCCACTCCCCCCTAGAGGGCTTGCAGGGACTCCACCATGCTCCTCTCGAACTCCCTGCAAGTCTCCTCGAGGACCTCCACCCGCCTCTCTGCCCAACACAGTCAATTCTCCGCCCTGGCCATGGTGAGTCGTGCCTCCTGTGCCCGCTGCAGCTCTGCCCCGATCTGCTGGCCCAAATGCTCCAACACGGAAGACATCCTTGTTGTAAGGTCCACGTTTGCCTCCTGCCTGATGGCAGATAACTGCCCCTCTGCTGTTGAAAGCCCTGAGTCCTGTCGCCTCCTACTCTGAGCCTGCTGCTTTCAATATGCTCAGTGCCTGCGCATCAAGTACAGCCTCCGGGATGATGACAACCCCCGGGGCTGTCATGCACGTGCCCTGCTCCTTGGTGCCTTCTCTTCCTCCATTGCCAAAGCTCCAGTTGCTGTGGTGACCACATCTGTTGATTCCACCTTGACTCCCGACTCTAGCAGGGATGTAATTTCCACCAGACTGGCCGCCAGGGTTGGGACGTATACACAGGGGGCCCTGGTGCTATCTGGGCCGGAAGACGGCAGGGAGGATGACTGGCGCACAGTGGAGGAAGACGAGGAGGGTGTCACATAAGTGGCCAGCCCACGGACCCATTGTGAGTCCGGGAACTGTGCTAGCCAGTTTAAGAGACGACAGACCTCATCGTGATGATGTGCAAGCCCCCCGATTGGAAGCCTGCACCTCATCACGGATGTTTCCTGTACACCTCGTGATACCGGCTAGCAACAGTTCCACCCGGTCCCGAATGGCTTCATCCGCAGGTATTGGTGTATCTGTTTGCTTGGATACATCCGCCACTTGCGGATGGGTCTGGCCTGAGGCATGCCCGCAGGTGCATACTGATGCAGTCGAAGGCCCAGGGACAGGAATAGGCACATGCACCTCTACGGTGACCTGCGCTGCCTCCGGCCCCTGAGTATGTACTGCATCAGTCACACCTACGTCATCACCCTCGCTGGGTCCCATGGACTGGGCTGATGTGGCCTCCTCCTCCTTCCCCGCCAACTTGGATGCCTCCCCACCGTCTTCCGCAGTGCCTTGCCCCTGTGCGGGCTCATCTGTCCCTCCCACTGCTGAGGAGTCCTCCACCACCTTCGCCTTCTTGGACCTACTCTCAGCAGCTGCGGCCATTAACTCTGACACAGCACCAGCCTCCTCGCTCCCGGAAGATGACAGTACCTGGGAGGACGACTGGGCCTTGCGTCTGTGCCTGGTAGATGCATTCCTGCTGCCTTGCTCCACAGCGCCTTCTCCGCCCTCTTCCTCCATCGTCGCTGTGGATAGGGAGACATTGAACACAAGCATCAGGGTACTGAACATATGTATGGTTGTCACAAAGCAAATGTACATGAGTGGCACAGTTAAACGTCACAACCATCATCAACCTCCACAACACACAGGCCAGTGCAATTAACACACATGCACATTCATGTACGTCATGCGTAACTATCACATCCATGTACAAGACACTGTCAGCACATCATATTTGTGGATACGCCTCACATGCATCATGGGACAAACACATCTCATTCGCACACCACCGGACACTCATGCCTCAGGCCATGATGCAATCACGTCAGAGTGCACTAGAGGACAACTTGGCAGCATGAGTCAATAACTCAATTAAATCCTCATGTGTCATACATCCATGAGTGTTGGCCATTCACACACTCACTTCATTTACACAGGCACATGTACACCATGCATGCCCATGAAGTTGCTTAAAGCACATATGTGTAACACCACTCACATGCCCCAGTACAGACACATGTATACAGACATGTGCAGGTTGCTGCATGCCTGGGCGCATCACGCTTTGCAACCCAAACACCATTGCTGTCACACATGTCTGAATGGACTCACATGCAGCACTGTCTGGGACATGTACACAGACATCTGTACAAGAGGCATGCCAGACATGAGGCCAAGTGCACACTCCAACCATACATCAACATGCACATGCACCATGGTGTCCAAGAACACATGAACACCAGTCGACTCCAGATGGAGATCCATCTCCATGACCTGGGCTTACTGCGCTGGGTAGAAACTTCTCCACGCCCCCGATAGTTGTCGGTGGTCAACCGGCCCGGGTGCCTCTCTTGGTTCTCACCAGCCTTGAGGAAGCGCCGGGCCTTGTTGACAGTCCTGGCCTTGAAGTCCTCCCAGTGCTTGTGGACATGTGTGTAGTCGTGGGGTGTCACCCCCTCCGCGCTGATGGCACCCATGATGTCCGCCCAGATCTTCCTCCGTCCTTCCTTGCCGACTTGCGATGGTCCGTGGAAGAGGGCATCACAATGCCCCAGGACATGCTCCACCAGGATGCCAACTTCCCTGGCTGAGAAGCTGACACCCCTCTGCCTCGCTGCCGGTGTAGGTGGGCAGGTGGTCTTGGGGCTGGGCTGTGGAGTGGTGGTATGGCCCGTCGGGAGTCTTCGGGATCAGCAGATGTGGTCACAGTGACAGGAGCTCTGGCAATGGCTGTACAGCAGGCACCAAATTGCAGGGCACGTGGGCAGCAGGCACACACAGTGGGCAGGCAGCAGCAGATGGCTCATAGTAGGCAGCTCGGGGCACTTGGAGGCAGGTAAATTGGCTGGTAGGCAGGAGCGTGGATCTTCTGTGTCACATGCGTGGCCAGCCGGAAAAAGAGTGACTCTGCACGTGCGGAAACAGCACGTGCTGAACGTTGGGCGTAGTGTTCAGGATAAAGTAGTTCGTAGGAGTGCATCACATGCTTGCTGAGTTGTAGCGGACAGACTTGTGGACTTCATTTCCACACGATCTCTTCACTGCGTTCAAGCCTCTTCTTTTGGTGTGGGATTGCCTTCACGCACACGCACGTGTACTTTTGAGGCTGACAGTGAGTTGCGTACGCATTTTGCAATCTGTGGGGGCCCTTGTGTGTCGCGTAACCCCTTATTTAACATCACCGTAGCTTACATGTCCTTCGCATACGTATTTTATGTGTTGCTCGGTGCCACAGTGTACTGCGTTAGGATTTTTATTTCCACGTGGGCTGCTGAGGGGTCGCATACACGTATTTTTCATATTTGGGGTGCCTGTGCGTTACACAGCCCGTACATTTTTTTTCTCAGGGGTTACATTGAGCCTTGCTGTTGCTGTCATGCACACTTCTTCACCCTCTCTAACACCTTCCTGTAGGATATCTGAGTCCCGGTCTCGGCCCCTCCATTGCAAGCACACCGCATTACCCTATGGGCGCCGAGCCACTCACCTGCAGCACCAGAGGTATGGTGGGGTACGCCTACGTTCCCAGACAGGAGCCCGCCCGTGGCAACTCCCATGGCGTTTGTATCCGCGAAGGGCAGTCCAGCGGGGGCCCGTCGCGGCAAGATTCATCAGGAGCGCCAGCCCAGGCAAAGGAATTATGGACATGCTGCCGCGGAACGCTGCGCGTCCACGTCCGCTCCCATGACAACGGTCCATGCTGCCATCACGTGACGCACAGACCGTAATCACGTGACCGCAGCAACAAGCATTTAAACGCCAGTTCCTGTACAATCAGTGCTTCTCAGCTGTATTCACAGCGTTTGGCTTGCGACCTTGTTGGACCTTGCTTCTTGTTGCTCTGACCACAGATCTCATTTACCTGGATTGATTTGCTACTCCCTTCTGGTTACGTTGCTTTCGGATTGAACTTCTTTCTTCTGGCTTTGATCACGGGACTTCCTTCCTGGACTGCCACTGCTTAACCCTTGTTTGCTTGTTTGAGTCCGTTCTTGTTTTTTCGACCACAGACTGTTTCACGGATTGCGCTTGGATTCCCTTTGGTTTACTGAACTGCTGTTTGAATCCACGAGCCCCAGTAATCCCGGTCTTTCGGATTGCTGCTGCATCCACTCAGGTGCTGCAGGTGAGCTGACTGGGCTCTTCACAACCTTCTCCCTTTGTTATCCCTCTCCCAAGCTCACCCACTCAACAGGAACCATAGTGGGGACCCCCAGTCCATCACTGTATTTACATCAACACAGCGTCCATCCTCCGGTAGGTGCTCGGTGGCATTTCAGATTCTGGTAGTACACATGTATTGATCCTTGCTTTAACCTGCTCATTTTACTTTCAGCAGCCATCTGGAGGACCCGGTGTTCCTGTTTTCTTCACCTGTGGCCCTAATCCTCGAACAGCGAGTATCTTGTATCTCACTGTTGGTTGCTTAGGGACGGAGGTATTCATATTCCACGCTACACTCAAGTCCTGACAGTTGCAGACTGGTACATTTGACATCACGTACACTGCCCCCTCACTCAAATTTCCCAGGACAATCGATAGCTGCACCTCCCATTGCACCAATCCATCTGTGCCATGCCTGGGAGGGCAACTAGTGGGAAGGGAGGCAAAGGTAGCCAGGGTGGCGGAGGCGCCCGAGGTGGTGGAGGTGTGCGAAGTGGCAGAGGCGCCCGAGGTGGCAGAGGCGCCCGAGCTGGCAGAGGCGCCCGAGGTGGCGGAGTTGTCTGGGTCCGTGCAGGTAGAATTAACTTCTGCCAATAGTTCCCGTTAGGATTACAAATCCAGCCGCCGTGGCACTAATGTAAGTGCACAAACAATGTGTTTGGGATTTGATAACGTTAACACCATAAGTTGGTTAACCATCAGAAATCTTTCTTTTAAACAGCTAGGATATAAGATCATGAAGGTCAGAAATGGTGTTCAAAAGTGACCTTATGAAAATTATGTGCAATTACATTCGATTTATAAATAAAGAAAATGTACCATCCTTGATCAAATCACAGGACACAATGGGCCTCATTACGACCCTGGCGGTAAGTAGCCGACATTACCGCCATGGTGTAATGAAAGTTTACGCCGTGGACCGATGGCGGAAAGAGCGCCACATTCCGACCCATCGCGCGCGAGCATTACGCCATGGCGGTAATGTAAATAACGCCATGGCGGAAAGGGCCCCTACCGGCATCGTAGGCCGCGCAAGGTGCACTACTGCCACCCATCTCAGCGGCCACCGTAATTAGCGGCCACCGTAATCAGCGGTGGCCGCAATTAGCGGTCACCGTAAAAAGCGGAACCGGAAATAGCGTCATCGCGGCGGAACGGGAAACAGCACGGCGGCCATCTTTAAAAACACAATCCATTGCCATCCTTCCCAACAACACCAGATCCAACCCTGACACCTGTCCCAACCCATCACCCACCCACTTAACCACCCAAAAATGCCCAAAGTTGTCAAGAAGGCATGCGACCGCCAGCGCCAGGACAGATTCTCCCGGGAGGAACTGAGCATGCTCGCAGAGACCCTACAAGACAATGCAGCCGTTGTTTTTTCGCCGCAAATGACCAGGCCGGCGATAGCCAAAAAGAAGGCCATATGGGCCCTGGTGGCAGAGCGCGTCAGCGCGGTGGGGACCGTTCCCCACACCCCACAGCAGTGCAGGAAGCGGTGGGATGACCTTAGGCTACGTGTAAGAAGCATCATCTCTGCCAACCGCAACCTTGCCCTGGCTACCGGTAGAGGTTCGGAATCCCCACTGAAACTCCAACCGTGGGAGGAAATATGTGCCAGCACGATTGGCATGGAAGGCATTGAAGGCGTCGGAGGGATGGAAAATGGAGTACCGACATCAGGCGATGAAGGTAGGTGCCTCAAATCAAGACATGCCATAGTCACTGAAGTCCATTCATGTGTAGCACAATGTTGCCCTAGAGTGTAAATGCAACACATTAGCTGGACACTGCCCACGGGGCGAGCTCCACCCTGTATACATGTAGCATGCACACCCTATCTGCCGGCACCCACATACCTCCATCCTCATTCCACACAAAAAGGAGACAACCTGCATGCCCCTGCCTCAAATGTGCCTCATCTACTGACCAAAATCATGTCAATCATTGTCATTCCAATGTCCGCAGACCCATCAATAACGCTCTCCCTCCTTTGCTCCACCACAGGCTCAGAATCACACCCCGAGGACACCCCTGCGACAAAAAGAGCCAAGAAGGCCAAGACAATCATTCACGCACCCTCAACCTCAGCTGCAGTGAGCCAGACCCCACAGCAAGCACAATCCACTGCCAGCAAACAGGACGGCCCAACGGCAAGCACCCCAGTAGGCAGCAGGCCAGTAGCAGCAGCACCACCTGTTCCAACATTGCCTGCCACAGAAGGCACCGGTTCTGCGGCCAGCAGCACCATTGGAGAATCAGCTGCCATTGCAGCATGCTCAGACTTCGACATTGAGGAGCATGACGTCAGACGCCCCACTGACCTTCCACATTCCCCCTGTTTGTCCCATGCCAGCCCCCATGAGGATCCCACACAGGGGCACACAGAGGAAGAGGAGTGGCCATCTACCCCATGCCCAGCTCTAAGTCCACAGGAGGGGAGCAGCCCTTCCATCACACCACCGGCAATGGGCATGGCCCAGCGGGGGCAACAGTCCCTTGAGGACATCATTCAACGGCAGCAACAGCTGTCCACGCTACTCACGGAGCATGCTGCGGATTGTGTGGGGGCCAGGGCAGCCATCGAACAGGCTACGGAGACCCTAAGGGCCGAAATTGCGCGCAGCACTGACACCCTGAGGGATGCAATGCTGTCCATGTCAAGGGACATTTGTGGCGAACTTTCTGGGGTGGGGTGCGCCGTGTGCTCACAGAGCTCTCCCACACCCTACAGGACATGCATGCACGGGAGCAGGCAGGGACATCCTCCGCTGCCAGTTCCGTCCAGAGCAGCCCCGTCCGACGTTCAGGACGGAACCTGCGCTCCACAGGCAGGGGTGCCCCGGGGGCCAGGAGAGGGGGCTTGTAATAGCCTGTGCCCACTGTTACAGGCATCTGTAGACACTCACAGGGGGTGTGTTGGGGTGGGGAGGGGGAGGGGGGAGGGGGTGTGTTGGGGTGTGCAGGGAGGAGGGGGGAGGGTGTGTGTCACGACAATTTATGATTAAAATACACTTTTTCCTTTTTCCGAAATGAAATGTGTGGACATTTTCATTGCATATGTGTGCTTTATTGGTGTACAGTCCACAGTGTGCATGTCCCAGAGACACACAGTGCCCCAAGTGCCGTCTCCATGTGATACACACCAGCCGTGTGTGCTAGAAGCATTGGTCGATGATATTTTGACGCATTACACGCCCCTCCTGTGCATCGCCTCCTCCATGAGGTGCGGCCCCATCTGCACCCTCCTCATCCTCATCGTCAGGTGGTTGCAGTTCTGCGTCAGAGGGCAGGGGCACATTTTGTCTGACGCACATATTGTGTAGCATGACACATGCCATGACGATCTTTGCCACCTTCTCATGGCGGTACAGGAGTGCCCCACCAGACCTGCTGAGGCATCGGAACCGTGCCTTCAATAGGCCGAATGTCTGCTCAATGACCACACGGGTACGTGTATGTGCACGGTTGAAGTCCTCCTCGTGCTGGTTCTGCGGGTTCCGGACTGGTGTGAGGAGCCACCTCTTCAGGGGATAGCCTGCATCACCTGTATGTAGGCGAGAATGTATGTGTCAGTCATGACGTCTGATCAAGAACATGATGTGCCACCATGGCTTGCATCCAACTGTTACTTTGGACCACTTCTAAATGCACTAATTGATTCACACAATGCAACCAGTATATGCTCATGGCTCTCATGGCCTGTTTTGCATGCCATCACCCAATGTATGCAGAGGGGTGGAGTGCATTGTGAGTGCCCATCCACTGTGTCCGTTCATGCCGTTTGTTTTGTTGGCCTGGCACGTGTCCTGTGATGTCAATGCGCACATCACTGCAACATTGCTGTGGGCCTCATCATGACCCCAGTGAGCAATGCTGATGTTGATAGGGACATTTTGGGGGCCCTGCTGTCTGTGTAATGGTGTGTTGATGTTTCTGTCCTTCATGTGCCTCCTTCGTGGGCAGTTATGGGGGACAGGCCTTTCGGTTGATGGTGTTTGGTGACGTGCATGTAGGTGCATTTCATTGTTGACAATGTGGTCTGAATTGGTAGAATGCACTTGCAGATGGTTGTGTCACGTTGATTGAGTGGAATTGTTTCCGGTTGCGGTACGGTACCTCCATGGCACGTGGAACCACCAATTCCACATGGGTGCAGTCGATGGCACCAATGCAACCAGGTATGCCGGCTAGTGCATGGAAACCCACTTTGGTGTTTGCAATCTCCTGGCCAGTCCGTGGTAATGAGATGCGCTCGTCTGTGTGCTTGAGGAGGGCATCGAGCACTTGGATAAGTGTACGTGAGAATAATGGTTGTGAAATGCCATGCAAGTGCCCCACTGTGTGCTGGTAGGTGCCTGTTGCCAGGAAGTGGAGTACAGTCACTACCTTCAGTAGGGGTGGGATGGCACTTGGACTTTCTATCATGCTGACAATGTCGTTGTGTGTCATGTCTACGATGGCGTTGATGGTGTCCCGGTCCAAACGGTACAGGGTGTGGATCTGCTCAGCAGTGAGGTTGAATGGACTGGCTCTGATGCGTGGGATTGGGGGCTGCCTACGTGGTGGCACTGGCTGTGCTGGTGGGGCATGCTGGCCCTGCCTTGCCCTCCTTCTCCTCCTGCATCTCCTCTGTGCTGCCTGTTGTTGTTGTTGTTGTAGTAGCACTTGCATTGCTATCAGGTCCTCCAGCCCCAACATTGCAAGTCGTATTGGTATCATTGTGGAGTGTGACTCGGTGTGGGAAGGGGTGTGGTGTGCTCTTTTTGTACTTCCTGAATCTGTATTGCCTCCACCTGTGCAGTTTCTGTGCACCTGTGGCAGCTGGATTCACTTTACATGGCCATTTACGGTTGGTTCGCGATGGCGTACTTAGCGCCATGGCGGTAAGGTTCTTAACGGGCTGGGTGATGGCGTTAGGTGCATGTCCGCTTGGGTCGGCATTCGTGTACCTTTCCGCCATGGCGCTAAGTACGGTGTGGGAGGTCGCGTGCGCGCGTCCTTGGCACAGATAGCGGCAGCGTTGACTACGATGCCGCCAATGGCATCGTAGTTAACGGTCAAGGGTCATAATCGGACCTAGCGGAAAACGATGGCGGTAATCATTTACCGCCATCGTTTTTCGCTTAGCGCCAGGGTCGTAATGAGGCCCAATAACATTTTGCCAATAGACGTGGCTTTTAAAAGAAAAATGTTTTCTCTCTTAACAGAGGGGTTTTCTTACTCCTCTAGCATATATACACACAAAAGATTGGTGTTGTCTTTCATGCAGTAGATGTGCCATGGTAGACTGAAGAGTCTGCTGTATAGTAAAAATACAATGTCTGGAGATTGAATAGTAGATGTCATACAACCATGGACCACGCAATCATGTAATTGTTTTTATTGTGTTTATGTGTTATTTATAGATTAAGGTTTACGAACACCAACTATTGAGGTACACAAGATTGAACCACTAAATTGAAGACATTTTGTCCTGAAGATGGCCCTTATATCTATATCGACAAGGACACTAAGGATAGTGTCTAATGTAAAATAAGGATGAACCATGTCGATAATCTGAAAAATGTACAATGATAACAGTTGGTTTTTGACACAAACTATTTGATTATTGATCACAAATGTTTTTGCTTCTCACCCCCATGAAATTTGTTTTTCTTTGTCTTTGCATTTTGTAGTTATTTGTGATAAGGTTTTAGATCTGCAAACTATGACAACAAATGAAATTATTCTGTCAAGTTTTTCAATTCTTTTATACATCGTGTCATTTAATAAATTATTTGGGAAACGAGTTTGATGTTTGGTCCCACAACGCAATTACTTTTGGTGTATTGAGATTGTTATTAATCATCAAAATATATGTGCACAAATGTAAATATGCCTATTGCATGAAAGTATCACCAATCTAGTTGCCATTGGCGTAAAGAGGGGTAATAATTTTTTTACTTTATGTACATGTGCAGGGAGAGCTATGCCCCCCACCCAACATGGTCAGGAAGCTGCAGGGACAGCTGTAGCAACCACCACCCAGCCTCTGGGTCACCCAACCATGCCTGTGGTGCTCCTCGCCCCGGTCCGCGTAGACGCAGGGGCAGATGCTATCCGTGCATCGAAGGGGAAGGGACATGCTGTGCAGCGTCATGGCACCGGCACCCAGGGTCCAGATGCAGCAGTGTCACCTGCTGTACGCACCCGCCAGGGTCAGGTAGCTGCAGGGGCAGCAGTAGCAACCACCACCCAGCCTCCGGGTCACCCAGCTATGCCTGTGGTGCTCCCCGCCCCGGTCCACGGAGACGCAGGGGCAGATGCTATCCGTGCATCAGAGAAGGGACATGCTCTGCAGCATCATGGCACTGGATACCCAGGTACAGCCACCTGTAAGGGCACCTACAGTCACACCATCAGTGTGTGATGCTACAGCCCAGGCCAGCAGTGCTCCAGCCCCTACTGACCCAAGTGGTCCCAGCCACTCGGGGTCTGTACAGCCTCGTAAGAAGGCAAAGTGTGCAGTAGGCAAACATGCTCAGTCCCAAGGCACGGCACAGGAGACCTGCACGTTGAGGAAGAGGAGCTTTAGTAATGAGGAGTTCCAGGTCCTCGTGAATTACGTGCAGGTACACGAACACAACTTGCTTGTGCGGGCAGGGAGCACACATACGCCTGCCCAGCATATGGCCCACTGGCAGTGTGTTGCTGATCTTATTAACGGCTTCGGCCATGAGAGGCGATCAGCTACTGACGCAGTGAAACGTTGGTATGACCTCCGGCGCGAGCCAAAGGTAAGATGGGTGCCAACTACGCCTCTACTATGGGGACTGGAGGTGGGTCACCACGAGAGGACGAAGAACTCACTCCACAGGAGGAGATCATAGGTACTATGATTGATCTGGAGCAGATCCAAGGCGTGGGAGACCTGCCAATTTATGAGGGAATGTCTGGTAAGTGGTGATGCGTGTGTGTCTAGGTCATGTGTATGTTGCTTGGATGAAGTGTGTTGGTTTTCTGGCAGTTCTGGATGCATTTGCATGACTGCAATGTGTGAACCATGTCATGCTGGACTGACACATGCTTGTTGACCTGCAGACTGCATAGGCACAATGTGCTGCACACCGTGACAAACCCCATCCCCACACCTGCCCACTCCTTCAATGTCACTCTGTCCAGGCTCTCTTGGCCCTCTTCCTGCTCCAACCTGTGATGGCGGATAGCCTCTGACAATCTTGCACTCCACATTCGCCTTCTCTCCGCACATTTCTGACATCTCTGAGAGGTCACCCTGCCAGCTGCACCTCCTCAAGGGGATTCCTCCTTTCCTCTCATTCCCCCAGTAGCTCACTGTCTCCAGAGGACTGGTCATACCTATGGTGTGGTACTGCAACAACCTATACCCAGATTTCTGTGCCTCTTCTCTCTTCCCTCTGCAACTCATCCTGACCTGGACAGGGAGTGTCCTTTTGTCTTGGTGCCAGGTATTGTCTCCCTAAGACTGTGATGATGGCACTGGCTCCCAGTGGCTACGACTGTTCATTTCCAATCGCTCTGCATTGTCCACAGGGACTTATGGGTCCGGGTGCTGCGGTTCCTTCAACTCCATTTTCCCAATTTGCTTCCTTCTCATGGTATTTGATCATCCCTTTCCTACTCCCTCAGGGTCAGTTACTTCTCAGAGCAATTCGTTGGTGGTTAATGTCTATCTTCGGCTGGGCCTCCCTCTGCTACAGCCTCCCTGTCTCAATGGCACTGGAAGTGAACCTTCTCTGGGCCTGGGGGCACTTATGATCCTTCCTCATGTGTTCTGCTTTCTCTACCTCCTCTCCTCTGCTGGAGCCCTGGATGACAGAGAATGCACTAGTCACCTGTCCACACTATGATCTCCAATACGGGCCTCTGAGCCACCAGTTGTACCCATGCACTGCCTCCCTGCCATACGCCACACTTGGTGGCTGTTTACTGTATCCCTACTATCCTCTAGCAGCTATTGACACCTGATGTCTGTACATTGTTACGCTCACCTGGCATCCCCGGGGGCGTCTGGAAGGCTCTGAGATGCGTAGTCGCCGAGTGCTGAATAATTAATCTGCAATTACAGAAGGGAGGATTTGTGATAACTGTCTCTAATGGGTGAATCTCCCGCCTCCCTCTGACCGATTCCCTTCCCACTGGGTTCATTCCTCACCATAGTTATTTGTAGGGTGAGCTATCCGTCCTGCGTTTTTTGTGCAGGGGCGCTTGACATTTGTTGGCAAGCTGCCCGAGTTGCTTCACTGGTGCAGTACGCCTTCCTATAGCCCAGGCCTGCTGTGACCCTGAATCTGCTGGTAGGCAGGTAGGTTTGTTAATTGTAAGCCTTTGTTCTATTTTTGGTGGGAATTCGATAATGTCTTTATCTCCTTCTTTTCAGGTGCGAAGGTCTTAATGCTGGCGTGCCGGATGGAGAGGCACGTTTTCTAGGTAAGAGAAAGCGCGAAGCACAGCGCCTTTATTGTCTTTTAAAGCTAACCTGTGTTTTCTTCTTCTTTTCCTCACAGGCCGCTGTGGTGCTGCGAGTGGATGAAAGCGCGATGAAAAACAGGCCCCTGGAATCCGTTAAGGCAAGTACAGCGATATGAGGTTGTTTAATATTGAAAGTGAACCTGAATATGTCTCTTTTCCTTTGCAGATGTTGCTGCGGTGCTCCGGATGGAAGCGTGGCGTAGTGCGATGGAATTCAGGTAAGACTGATGGAATTCGATGTTTTGGAAGCATGCATTCTAATATTGTTTTTCCCTTTCTTGTTTTTGCAGGTCTCAATGTTCGAACAGCAGCTGTGGCAGTGGTTCGCCGGAAGTCCTTAAACTAGTACTCACAGGTGACTGATATTTCTTCTTCTCTCGGTTTCCACAGATTGCAGCCCAGTTGAGATGCTGAGTGCTGTATGGTGTTTTCTCAGATAAGACAGAATAATCTTGTTCTTGTTCTTGCAGGATTACAGGATGATGCTGAAGACCAGGAGCTGGACACAGTGAGCGTCACGCTGTGGGTTGCAGAATAACACGAAGCGTGTTCTGCAGTCAGGGTGTGGTTTATATAGCCCAGGTAAAGTAGTACCAGGGAAAGTAGTTCCAGGCCTGCCACATCCAAAACACTAGACCGCATGGGTTGGTTCTTAGAACTAGACTGTGTGGGTGCTTCCATGTTGGATTTAAAGGCCCATGTACATAAATGGGACCTAGTGTGAACAGCCCTTCCTCCCTACATATGAGCCTGGTGCAAAAGGTGCCCTCAGGGTTCTGGTGGGAGCCTGCTTGTGGCACAATTTGTGCCCCCTCACAGTGGTCATGACTTACACTTCCACCAGCCCGCCGCATTTTCATTGATGATAATGTAGTTGTATTTAAATGGTATGCCATTCCCATGTACTGCACTGCCCACTTCCACATCCAACCCCAGGTCTCACCTTCACCATGCCTATTCACTCGTGTGATGTCAATGTGACCTGGCCTCATGGGATGGGTGTGCCTGGCTTCACTCTGTTCCACCACCCTTGTATTGTTGCACCGTGTGACACTTGTGTGTATTGAGTTTGTGATTTACATATCATGTCATGTCACATCCATTGTACATGGCTCTGGGACAGTAGTCAGCAAGTCCCATCTCATGCAGTATTACAGATCAGGCCCTGGCTATGGTACGTGGCATATGAGTTTTTGCATCTGTGATGTTGGTGGATGAACTATGCCAGTCAGATGCTCACGTGTGTAGCAAGTGCTATGCACCATGCACTACAGCTTGTATTTAGCCCTTCCACACAGGTCCATGGCTGCTTTTCTGCTACCCTTCACTTGCATTGACACTGCGTAGGTGCGGGAGTTTGTGACATGGCAGGTTGATGTGTTACATGGCGACATTGTGATGCCTATGTGTGTGGGCTATGGTATTTACATGGCTCTTCATTTATTTTTCTGTCCATGTGCAGGTGATGAGGCACTGGATGAAGAGGAGGAGGTGAAGGAGGAACAGGACAGTGAGCCACGACTAACCACCAGTAGAGGACGTGGTGGGGTAGCCCATGAAGATCCACTGGTGCTACAGGCCATCCTGGCCCAGACTCAGTCTGAGTCTGCCTCCGAGGAAGCCTTAGGCTCTGGTGGTGAATCAGATATGGAAACTTCTGTGTTGTCGCAGTTGAGTGCATCGACTGTGGGTGCTGTTGCATCCCAAACATCTGGAGGGGGGAAGACCCCTGACAGGGCCACTCAGTGTCGGTATATCTGTCTATGGTGGTAACGGTTGCAGGGTCACGCTCCACACTATTGACTCCTGGTCCTGGGGCAGCAGATCAAGGGAGGGATGCAGTCCTGCAGCCACAGACAGTGTCATCACATTAAGGGCCAGGTACCCTTGGCCTATGCAGGCATGGGGTCTGCCAACGCGGTGGCCGTGTGTTAGCTGGCGATACTGTGTGGGAGCAGTCCATGTATGCTGTTGCACAACAACATGCTGCTTCACATGAGATGTTGGCTCAGGGCATGGATCGGGTGGCCAATTCCATGATACCCCCAGCAAGACAGGTGGAGCACCAGCAGCAGGCATTGCGGTCCACATGCCGCTCACTTAGGCTGAACATGGTAGCAGCAACAGAAGCCGACAGGCAGAACTGAGGGCTCTGCGTGCATCCTTGGCTGCAGAGGGTCGGGCCAACAGGGAAGCCCTGAGGTCAGAGTATAGGTCCTCAGGATTAGACTTACTGCACTCGAGGCTTCCAGCAGTAGACGATCTGAATAGCAGATGCAAATGATTACTCGAACCATCACGGAAGAACTGCGTGCATACTGTGAGGTGATGCATGTAGACCTCCAGGCAATCATTTTGCAGATGCAAGCATCTCAGTCCCCCATGGCCACTGCCATGGAGGACCAAACCAGGGCTATACGTGGTTATCCTCCCTTTCCACTACCACATTGTGATGCAACACCAGAGGGTGGCGACAGCAGCGACAGGTCTCCCACTCCATCATAGTCGTGTGGCCCATTAACCCATTGAGGGTTCTTTTTTAATATCCACACATGTGAGTGTTGACGTGCACCCTGCACCTCTTCCCTCCTGGGTGCCCCCCCCCCGGACTCCTATGGGCATTTTTGATTTTTTTATATATTCGATTTTTGTCTATTGTGAATTTATGTGACAGTGTATTACGTTGTGTTGCAGCTGAGGGCATCCACTGTAGGTTCCAGCTGGGCCCATAGAGGCTTGTCTCGTGTTGGTGTTTGTGCCTTGGGTCCAGAAACATATGCCACTCCGGCTTCACCTTTCCTTGGGCTTGCTAGGAGTGCAGCGTGTGAAAGTAACTTACACAGTGGCATTGGGCTTCCATTCTATCTGTGGGCAGTCTCAAGTGTGACCTGTGTATACACCCCTAGTGGGAGTCATGATTGTTTGTCCAGTGCATGGTTGCCATCCCCTTTTGTTTGTACATTGAGATGCATCCTTTGTTCATGTTCCATCTTCATGTATTGCCTTGACTGTCTCCATTGTTGTTAGCCTTCATGCTGTATGCGTTTCCCTGGCCCCCTTTGGTTAGCAGTGCCACACAAATTTAGAAGGGTGGAATTTAGAAGGGCGACACACTGAGGCACATGTGCATTTCGGTATGGTCATGGTCAGACAGATTAACTCTTGGGTCCTGTGTTTCTGGTTTGTTGTACTGACCAATTGATGTTCCTGTGTACATGATTATATTGATGAGTGAGTTATTTCTGGACTTTTTAGGTTGATCGTTGCATGTGTTGTGACAGTAGTGTTATGTGTTGGCCATTTTTTTCTCTGTTTGGACATTGCATGCCATGGCATGGTGTGTCAAGCAGGTGACATGAAGTATGGGCGGGTTTAGGTGACATAACAGCATTTAGATGTGTACTTTGTCATGGTGTTTGTGGGATACTCCATCTTCCATGTGTTCCTTTTGTGCACACCAGATTGATATACTTTTAGTACTATGGGATACACACAATGTAGCACTTTCGAGGACACATTCTCAGGCTGTTAAGGTTGGGACAGATGATTGTCCCTTTGTCATCATCGATTGTAAGCTGGAATGTGCCAGGGCTGTGTGCACTCCACAGGGGTTGGATTTTAGGTGAAGAATTGTGCCACAAGCTGGGTACAGGGAGCCTCACCACATGCCCTTTCCCCTCCCATGCACAGCCGCTGTGCATGTGGTTGGGGATGTAGGGGCACCACCATGTCCATCGGTACGCCACGCCGTGTTGCAACGTTGTGCAGGACACATGCTGCCACAATAATCCTGCACACTACTGGTGGTGCATATAGTAGCTCACCACCAGAGTGGTCAAGGGAGCGGAAGGGTGACTTTAGCACTCCGAATGTGCGCTCCAGTATGCCCCTATTTGCAATATGGGCTGCGTTGTATCTTACCTGGGGTGGTGTGGTAGGGTTCCATATTGGCGTCATCATCTAGATGCTCAGAGAGTAGGCACTGTCCCCTGTAGAGGTGAAATGGGTTGTCACTGGTGTGGTTTTGTCTGTGTGAGACATGCATGCATTTGCAGGGCCATTTGTACTCACCAATGAGCCATGTGTTGCCATGCCTCCCAGCTTCCAGGGCCCGCTTTAGCAGTGACATTCTGAATATGAAACTATCAGGGGTGGGCCCCGGATAGTTGACATATACAGAGATGATGATTCCCTTGGCATCACATACAACCTGCACGTTGATGGAATGCCAGTGCTTGCGATTGCGATAGATGTGCTCTGTGGCCCTAGGTGGACGTAGGGCCACATGGGTGCAATCAATGGCACCAAGCACTTTAGGGAAGTGCGCCAACCCGTAAAAGTCCTGGACCACAACCTGCCTTTCTGCAGGTGTTCTGGGCGTGTATATGTGCCTGCGGACTGAGGGGCGTGCAGTCATGATTGCCAACACCTGGTGTAGGCAGTGTGACTGCGTGGCCTGTGAAATGCCCCTGACAGTGGCAGTTGTCCGCTGAAATGACCCAGTGGCCAAAGAATGCAGTACATTGAGCACCTTTTCCAAGGGGCCCAGTGCTTGGGAGCACAGGGTGGGTGGTGTGAGGTCATCTTTCCACTCCGTGACCAGGTCTAATATGATATGAGGTGGAAACCTATACCTGCCGTAAACCTGGTCATCAGGCATCCCAAAAAGGCTGGTCCTGGGTAAAAAAATGCATGCCCTAGCTATCCTCCTCCTGCGGTGTCCCGTGATCACTGCTGCGAAAAATGGGACATTCATCGTAGCTGTATAGCATGTTGCTTTTTCGCGTACCCTTTTATGCATTGTTTTTAGTGCACAGTGACGCTTACGCCTGCTTTCGCTTGGCGGACGTTTTTCTGGATAAGCGTGTCTTTTTCCATGCATCAGAGAGCCCTGTTCAATTCCATGAATACGTGTTGTTAGCACGCGTGTGGGCGTTGCAAGTATTTTACTGTGGTACTTCCCACATAACGCCCACATTTACACTTGTTGTTCCCCATTCCACGTGTTCCGCCCCCTTTTTAGTATGAGCTGGGCGTCTCGTGCAAAGCGTTCGTGGTGTCGCAGTGATGTGTTGGACCCACGTGGATTCAGTGCAAGTCTCCAGTAATCCACGCGCAATGTGTTCCATGAATCAACAAACGGGCAATTGCGTGCATTTTGCACGCAAGCGCCTGTTTTTCAGCGCTTCTTTATGCTATGAATCGAGCCCCTAGAGTTGTTTCATGAGGACAGGGCACGCTTTGAAATTGTACAGGGGTCTGGATGTATGTTTTTTGTGCTTGTTTGTGGCTCCCGCAACACTGTGTATTAAATATTTCACAAACTCTGCTTACCCAGAATTGTTTTTGGTATTTGGTTTCACTGACACTGGGAACAGACTTTTTGTCTGTCTCCCAAAGTGGCATACCCGAAACACCTCCCAAACACTTTTCTAGGGGTACGCTGCCTCTGCCTGTGTCCCGTGTGCCACAACTATTGCTCCCTTTCCTTTTTGAGCAAATATTCCTGATCTTTGAATTTCTACCACTGTGAGAATGTTATCCACCCTCGTCTTTGAGTCTGGCCAACTTTGGCTGGGTTTCCACACTTGCCATGACTTTCATAAATGAATGGCTATTGGTAACTTATGCTCCGTTAAGTTAATATACTTTAAAGTGCTGAATCACCACTGTAGTAGTTTCCAAATGCATATCCTTGTCTGCAAGTACCGCATTGTACTCTTGCCAAGGAAACCCCAACAAGAATCTGCTGGAATGTGAAAAAGTGGGTAGGGATAAGAGATAAAGTAGAAAATCACTGCTTGCTACAATGATGAATCCTGCAGAGTTCTCACAAAGACGCTACCTAGTCTCCTCCCTGGTGGCCATGAAAGGCAGACGGTTCCTGATACAGACCCTGGGCGTGATACTAGCCGGCAGGATCACTTGGGAGGAGAAGGGCCCCAGGGGAGCGGGAGGAATCCATTGGATGAGACAAAGTCTTTATCTTCCTCAAGGGAGGAAATGCCAGTGCTACTGAAATATGTAATGGCTTGCTGTCAGAGAGAGCTGTTAACTCTGTCTCAGTTTGGGTAAAACCAATCATAACCACTTATGTCTTAGGAAGAAGAAAACCCCTTTTGAGGTCACGGACATTCACAGAGATGAAAATTCACATAATTACCAGAGGAATATTAAAGATGAGTCCGTAAATATTACCCAATTCCTTAGTAAAGCCAAATCCTTCATTTAATCCTTATAATACTCCTTTAAGGAATATAAACATGGAAAGAAATTAATTGGATATTGATGTTTTCCTTAGAAAAACTGATCTTTACATTGTGGCCTCCAAGTCCCATAATTCCCAAAGTACTGGGATGAAGAAGAGGGCTGTAGAGGCACGAAACTGCCAGTGGCAACCTATTAGTAATAATGACCCACACTTGAGGGAGACTGGGAGGCATAAAAGGCCCCCTCAGGTGCAGGCCCTGGAGAAGGAGAGTAGCAGCAGGAGATGAAGAGGTTGTGGAACCTCCACTTAGCAGCAGAAGCTGAAGTTAGGAGAGAGACGAGACATCGGGACCACCTTTACGAGGCAAATGGGAAGGTCTCCTATGTCCAAAACCTTAATTGCAGAAGGTGCGCAGTGGGAAGCGCTGAAGACGGCTTCCCCCTGAGAATCACAGCTGCATAGATCGCACAGCAGAAAGCGCACAATTTAAAAGCTTTCCCCAGTTTCAGTAGGGCTCCAGTGGCAGGTGAGCACCAGGGAGCCAGGGGAGGAAGTGAAGCTCCTTTTCCAATTTACGCGAGTCACAGGATGCCAAGAAGCAGAGATTGCCGGACCTTGAAGGAAAACAGAAGCAGAGGACCTGGAGGCAGCGAGGCACACCGACGTGCACGCCAGACCCGGTGAGTTCCCTAAGAGACCATGACGCGGCAGTGCTCCGTAACTGCCCGCTAGCCAGTTCTTGGCGCCTTAAGCATAATGATCCTATAAGCAGAGTAAAATGGAAACTAAACTGTATTTTTTAATACCGAACTAACAGAAAGGAGACTAATCATTCAGTATTAAACCAAACTGATTTTGAAAGGAGGAAGTGGCAGAATAAGAACTACACCATCAGAACAGAAGTGTGTGATTATATGTGTGTGGGTCAGATTAAAGGCCAGTAGCAAGATGGGCAATAATTCGAACAAGCAACTATTGCCAAAGCCTAAAGAGAATTGTATCAAAACAAGTTGAAAAGAACAGAAGGTCATTAGAGGAACTGGCTTAAACCCACATTGCCAAAGCCAAAACACTGCAATAGTGGGAGAGAACCATTGTCAGCAGTTGGTTAATGTGGAAGAGGGAAAACAAGAGTGGCAGGAAAGCTGACCTTCTGATAAAAGGTACTCAGGAGGAGTGGGGAATAACATGCATTGCATGTGGCAATCACCAGAGTGTAATACATAGCACCAGTGTGTTTCTTGTTTCCCAAGAAGAAATACTTAACTTAATGTTGTGAAGCAAGATACATTTCTAACTTGTTTGAAGATAACCTTTACCACAGAAGTACTTTTAGTTAGTAGTTTATTCTGACATGGCAGGAGTGTACACAAGGCCAGATGATGTTGTAGTAGTTTAATCTGTTCTGGCAGGAGAGTAAAGGAGAGCAGAGTACTTTTTAGTAGTACTAGTAGTAGTAGTAGTAGTAGTAGTAGGCCTGGCACATGAGTCGACCAAGTGGAAGTCATTGAAGTACTGTGGTGTGGTTAAAAGTTTTGAAGAAGTAATGCAGCGAATAAGATGTTTTTTGAACTATTACATAATCATCCTGACAAATTAATATTACTGAAGCAAGCGTTCTGTGAACTGCTGCAGAATCATCTATGATTGTTAAAACAAGTGTTTTGTGAACTGTTGCATAATTATCCTAACAAAGACAATGGGCCTCATTACGAGTTTGGAGGTAGCTACTCCCAAACCGGGTACCAGGTTCTGCAAAAGGGGACTTACCGGGCCATTCCGACCTTGGAGGGCCAGGTAATTCCCTTTCGCAGGACCCGGAACACGGTACATCCCCATTCCATAGGGCTCAATGGGAATGGGGAGGATGCTAAGAATGGGCCCGTTAATGACGGGCCCATTGTTACATTCTGGACTGCTAGTGGGTGCCGCTCTGCACGTCTGGTCTGGCCAGGCGTCCAGAGCGGGACACGCTGCAGACCTCATAATAGGATGGCCCGGAATAAATGGTGGCGCTCCTTTACCGGCACCGTTCATTCCATGGCCGCCTTCCTCGTAATGAGGCCCAATTTGGTGATCCTGATGATATGTGGAAGTATTCTTGGTTCATGAGAAGGAGTTACTTTGAGCTCTTTGAAAAGAGAAAAAAACTTGTTGAACTATTGATTAACTTCAAGTTGAAACAAACAGAACTTTATTGGAACTTTTGTTGTCAAGTTGTAACCAAAAAAACTGAGTTGGTACTTAGTTACAAGCCAGGATTTCCTTATCCTTTTGGAACTGTTAAATAGAATCCTGCTTAAATCTGGGAAGGGGAATTCACCTGGATTTTAAGGAGACACAGTTCTCAGATTGTGAATCTAACTAGTATATTTGTTATATTTGATTTACCAAATCTTAAACTTGAGGAGAACCATCTTCGGTTCCGGAAGCACCTCAAAACCTTCCTCTTTGCTTCTGCCTTCTCTCTTCCTCTCCACTGCTGATCTCCGTCCGTTTTGACATTTTGCCCCTGGCTACCCTCTGATTTCGGGCCCAGATCCTGGCCCACCCAGCTGCATACCCGCACTGCCTCCTGGTAACCCTTGCACTTGGGTCTGTATCTGCAAATCTAAAGTCCCCTTCCTGCACTTATTAGACACTGTTTGTCTGTGCATCATTATTGCACTTGCCACCAGCTGGCCACACTACCTATTGTCGTTTAGATAATGTGTTCAGCACTTTCCACTCCCCTGCACTTTCCCCCTTCCTTCTCCTTTGCACTTGCTTGTTCTGAATGTCACTGGGCCTAGTAAGATCATTGTTTTGTCCTCCCTTGTACCCCTCCCTTGCCTCGTTGTGCCCTGAAGCACTTCTGTATGGGCGCAATATAAATAAAATATCATATCATAACATATATATTACCTTGTTGAGTTGTTGTATGTTGTGAGACAAGCATGGTATGAAGGGATGACACAGACAACAAATGTAACAGTTTCAAAAACCTTTATTAAAATATCAGGATGAGTGTAACGCCTAACTTGTCCTATTACTATGGTGGGAATTGCCCTACCTAAAGAAACTAAGGAATGTCGATGTCTAAGAGTCCAGAACCAAAGTCTGTCTGTGTCAAAACCTATGCTTAACCTCACATTTAATACTTCAATGTAGTGTACACATATGCTAACTCAAAATATTGTTCAAAGTAAAAGTCCGGAGCTGTTTGTAGCTCCCTTTCCCAATTTCAGGATACAGTTCCAAAGGACAATATTCTCAATATGTCGGGACTCCCCACCCACAAGCTTCAAGCATTAAGTCAGCCTTAGTTCATAACACAAATGTTCAAAAGAGTTCAGGGGTTCCCTTCCCCATGCTTCAAACCATGGTTTACAATGCAATAGTTCAAGGAGCTCAGGGGTTCCCTTCCTCAAACCTCCAGCCTCCTTCTTAAAAGGAATTCAGGGGTTCCATTCCCCATGCTTCAAACCGTAGTTTACAATGCAATAGTTCAAAGGAGCTCAAGGGTTCCCTTCCCCAAGCTTCCAACCTCCTTCTAAATAGGCTGGGGCCTACCTGGTCTGGGCGGAGTTTACTGGCTGCACGTCCCACCCATTACAGGTCACGCAACCAGTGGCCAGTGATCCCCAACCCATTATCTGCCACCTTGGAAATTTCTTCAGGCTCACAAGTTCATAACCACTCGTAGAGGTCTATCTGTTTTGTAAAAGTCTCAGGCTTGTTCGTGGTCTTTATTACACCGTTGGCTTTCTATCAAAGCCTTTACTCTGTTGCTTTAATGTGGGTTTTCTGGTTAACATAGTTTTACCCATTGAATGATTTGCTCCCACCTCTTTGGCTGCCCTCGGCTGCACATTCACTTTGTCAGCATTTTAATTCCAGCAACTTAGTCTCTCTTGCTTTCTGAACTTCAAGCCTTTTCCATTAACTTGAATTGGAGGCTTTCGGCAACATGCCATCTGCACACGAGCACTCCGATGCAATGAAATGCTTTGAACCTTGCATTTGATTCACTCAATTGCACTCAGAGACATTCGATAACATGTCGGGTACATGCAACCACTCTGATAAAATGTAATGGGCCTCATTACGAGTATGGAGGTAGCTATGCCGCTTTTAGCGGCATGGCTACCCCCATACCAGGTCCGGGTTCCAGGAATAGGGAATTACTGGGCCATGCCGACTTTGACAGGCCTGGTAATTCCCATTCTCGGGACCCGGTACATCCCCATTCCCATTGAGCCCTTATAGGGCTCAATGGGAATGGGGAGGATGCTAACAACGGCCTGTTAATGACGGGCCCGTTGTTAGCATCCTGGTCTGCTAGCGGGTCCCGCTCAGGACACCTAGTCTGGCCAGGCGTCCTGAGCGGGACCCTCTGCAGACCTCGTAATTAGGCAGGCCGTAAAGAACGGTGTCGGTCCCTTACCGGCTCCGTTCATTACGGGTCTGCACTCGTTGTAATGAGGCCCAATGTCTTTGCTTGCGTAGACGGACTGGGTTTCAGCACCTCTCATTGAAACTCACTGGTTGCTGCGTTCCTTTCTTTAGTTTCTCCTGTCAACTACTTTATAGGACTTAAGGTCAGCATCTTACCATCTGCCCCTCAGGTACCCCTGGAGGACTCCTCTTTTCAGGGAATGAGCACTTCTCAGCCATTTCAAAGGGACGTTAAACTCTACTACTCCCTCCTCTCTCGTTCTCTGGCTTCTTGGAGACATGGCTCCCTTGCCAAGCAGTGACACTTTACCATACAGTGTCCTCCTCCAGCGTCTTGGCGTTCCGTTCTCCTACGAGCTGTGTTGGCCGTTTTGCTACTGAGCTCACGCCTGCTTCATCTCTTCTCCTCAGACATGGGCCTCTCCTTTTATACACCTATTCCTATTCAAGGGGTTTCAGATGTGCACAATTCTCCCTGTTTGCCTGACCACAATCAGGCCAATTATTGGTACGTGCCTGGCCTTCAGATCTGTAACTTTCAGGCTCCCTCTTCATTTCAGTACTATAATGGCATTTTTCATAGGCAACCTGCATTACTCTTGGGATAATCTTCTTACCAGTACTGACCTTCACTTTAGGGGGAGAAGTAGGATAAAAACAACAACATCCTACAAAAGCTGAGGGAGGGTAAATGATGTCACTGTCAGGAAAGGGGGATACCGTGTTTTGCCCTTTGGCACTCTCTCCCCAATCTCCAAGGACCCTCTGCCCAGGTGATCCTTCCTTGCTAGTCTACTCCCCGGGTTGGGATCCTAGAGCGATGGCAATTCCCTGACCACCTGAACAGAAGATTCCTGGGGAGTAGATGTGAGAGTAGCTTCTGGTTTCTCACAATGAATAAGTGTGTGGGACAGAAAAATTGTGTTACAGTGTTTCCTTTAGTTTATTTTAGGCAGGGAAATCCTCGCCAGGGTGGGATAATGAGGCGTTTAGCCAGCCTTTTGAGTTAATAAAATTGTATCTTCTGGAAAACCTTAACAAAGTCGTCTGCCTCACATTTCTGACCCCTCACATTGCACAACTAACCTGGTCACATCTTATCATATTGCCCCATTTTCACAATGTCTCATTTTGGCATTCACTGCTTATTCTTCTGCAAACAACCAGTTTGATTTTGAAATATTATAGCCATTGCTGCATGGTGGCCCTTTAAAGCCCTCAATCTAAATTTGCCACAACCAACAGGACCTTGAAATAACTTAGCTTTGCCCTGCTGTTGCCCGGGGAAGGAGCTTCATTCAGTATATTCTCACCTGATCCCAACTAGTAGGGAGGAGTTAAAAGCCTGTAAGCTGATGCAGGCCACACCGCTCCCTTCGCAGGAGCATAAGGCCCCCTTCTTAGCCATTTTTGTCATCCTCTTTACCATAGAATCTTTAATTCAATCTTCTGTACAATTCTCCTACTTACACTCTGCTTCTCGCTTCCCACTCACTGCTCCTGATCTGTAAAGCAAGGGTTCATGCATCATACACTTTATTTTTGTTTCCAGCGACTTGCAACATCAACACGTGGCATATTGCTTTGTCTGTATTAGGCTGTTGTCTGCTACTATTTGTCAGGTGAATTATTATAGACTTGACTGTTCCAGCTGGTGTTCGTGTAAAACCTCTCAACTAATAATGACAGCCCTCTTACTACGAATGATGTGTTACACATCCTCAGCAAAGAGTTGATTCATGGAACTTTGCCAAAGGTACATATATTTTAGTTTGTTTTTGATAAGATGTCAGTTTGACAAATGGCATGCTTAACTCTCATTCCCTCGCAGATATTGTCAAAGTGTTAGGTTTATGCAGTAGGCAAAGTAGTGTTTAAAGCTCCAGTAAATTTCCGTTACTATCAGGCGTTTCCATTACATGGCTTGGGAAAGGTTGCAGTGTCCTAATGGAGATGTTTCTCCATGTTCATGTTATTTATTGGCTTTTGGACAATACTTAATAACAGCATGCCATGTTTCTACTATTCTGCCCCATGAAGGAGAAGATCTATTTGCGTGTTATTTATTCATTTATATATGCTGTTTTATAAACAGGGAACCTATTCAGAGGAGTTTCATAGCGCTGAACATGAGTTAGCACAACATAATGAATCCAAAATGATTGTGTGGCAGGGGTAGGTATAGAGTAGGCATGCAAAACAAGAGTTTGCGCGATCAAACCTCTCAAGGTGAGAAAGGTCCCAGGGGAGGACCACATCACACCGGGTTTCTTTAAAATGTTCTCTACACTCCTCACCCCCTTTCGGGTAAGCCTCTTCAATGATATTTTTGAGATGGGTCAGGCACTCCCGCCCTTTGCACAGGCCCTCCTATCGGTTATTCCAAAGCTCTCTGGATCATATCGCCCCATTTCACTCCTAAACATCGATGCCAAAATATACGCAAGGATCATTGCGGCCCGATTGGGAACACACCTACAGAGATTAATACATTCGGACCAAGTTGGTTTTGTAATGGGGAGACAAGGTGCAGACACGATGAGAAAGACGCTCCACCTGGTACACGAGGCACAAGGGAAGGGGGGGGGCAACGCTTCTGTCACTAGACGCCGAGAAGGCATTCGACAGGGTGTCCTGGGACTTCTTGGAGAGGGTTCTCGTATGGATAGGCCTGGGATCGAGACTGCGCTGAGCTATTAAGGCAATATACTCATCCCCTAGGACCTCCGTGGCAGTGAATAGTGGCTACTCTAGGTGGTTTGAATTGAGGAGGGGGACGAGGCAGGGCCGCCCGCTCTCCGCAATACTATTCGTTTTGTCAGTCGAACCACTCGCCCAGAAACAGAGGCTCTATACAAGGGTAGAGGGAATCACAGTAGGGGAGTGAGAATACAAATTGTGTCTATATGCCGATGATATTCTTCTGCACATATCTAATCCCCTAATATCTATTCTTGCCACATTTGAGATAATAGAAAAGTATGGTCAGCTAGCGGGCCATAAGGAGAACATGGAGAAATCGGTCATCCTCCCGATCGATAAAAGCAGAGATTCGGAGGTAGAATGATTTGCACCCCTAGGGTTGAATATTAGCCTGACTACACTTCGGTACCTAGGTATTAATGTTACTCGAGAACTGGGGGATTTATATGAACCTAACTTCCCCACACTATCACTGACTATGAGAAAGGATATTGAGAGATGGTCCAAGCTTACCATCTCATGGATGGGTCGCCTAAATGTCATCAAAATGGTACCGAAGATACTCTTATTTATTTCAGATGCTTCCCATTAGATTGCCCAACGAATATTTCACTACCACTAGAAGGGCACTCCTTAATTTCCTATAGCAAAATAAGAAGCAGAAACCCAGGGTCCCCAGAACACTGGTCCAGCTCAGGAAAGACAGTGGAGGGGTTGGCCTCCCAGAATTAGAATTGTACTACAGGGCCGCCCAGCTGCGAGTACTGATTCCACAACTCAGGCAGCAGGTAAACCTGCAGTGGGTGGGCTGGGACCGTCGGGGAGTGGCTTTGGGTGCCGAGACCTAAATTATTAAATGGAATTAAAAATCATCCCATCCTCGGGACTATATGGGCTGTATGGAAACCGGGCAAGGGAATGAAAGGGGTCACAACCTGGCCCTCCCCCCTGAGACACTTGTGGGTACCGGGGATCCGAGATGCCATCCCAGATCCAGAGAGATTCCAAACTTGGTATGAGGCTGGGCTGGAGAGGGCTGGCGAAATAAGACTTTTATCACCATTCAGGAGCTCGAAGAAGCTCTTTGTTTAGGGCCGCTACCTGTATTCCAATATCTGAAACTAAAAGGGGTTATGACCCGGAAGATTTGGAAAGACGAATTGCAAAGGGAACTCACCCCATTTGAAAAAATCTTTGACACTCACACGGGCTCCAGGGGCCTTATAAGTGCCATGTACACGGCCGTAGTAGAAGTCGATACAGCCCCTTCCATCAAACTGAAGAACAAATGGGAAGTTGATTTGGTGAGGCATCTCTCCCAGGGGATGTGGCGTCAAATATGCAGGAGAATAACGAAAACATCCATATCTTGCCAATACAAATTGCATGGCATTAAATTATTGTACAGATGGCAATACGATCCAGTTAAACTTGCCAACCCAAGCTGCTGGCGGGGTGTGGTAATAAGGCAGACTACTGGCATATGTGGTGGGATTGCAAGGCGGCACAGGCATATTGGGATGAGGTGCTCGGCTGGATCAAAGAATTAGATGGGGAGGAAAGGGAGAAACAACCGCTTATGATCCTATTTGGTTTGGTGGAGCAGGAGGGCACTGTGTCCAAACTACCAAAGATGACACACAGCATACTGCTGGCCGCGAGGGCTTGTCTTACGACAGTGTGGAAGAAGGCCAGCCTCCCAACTAATTCTGAGTGGATCAATGTCTCCCGAAAAATATTCAGAATGGATAATTTGACTGCCGCACTCCATGGGGACTGTACTTCCATCGATAATGAATGGTCCGAATTTCACACCAGGTCTATCACATGAACTGATGTGTGCTTAATATGACAAAGTATGCTGGACACTCTGATGATTTATTGACAATGCCCGCAATGAGTTACGACTAATACAATGCGTGTCTGTACAATGTAGTGTTATGATTAAGAGAACACTCTGCTTGATAAGGTGACATTCTGACTTGATCTGCTGTGATAACAGAGTGGGTGGGGGGGCGGGATTTCAGGGACTCAGGTAATTAGTAGTGACAATGTAACATGTTCCCTTTTTTTTTCTTTTCTTTTCTTTTCTTTTTGTGATTAATAACATAAGATATGGTTTTGGTCTTTTCGACCTTCATGTTATATTTCACTAACATTGTTTGTTTCAAAGTTTGATGCATCCCTTTGAAAATCAATAAAAATGTTAATTAAAAAAAAGAAGGGTTTGGCTTAGGTAGGGAGAATGCATAATGGACATTGGAACCATTGTAAAATCTGCATTAATTTCACTGAGCTGACTAACTCCATTACCAATAACAACACTCTGGCTGGCTGAATTACCGCTGGATTACGAGTGGTGGCATGGCTGTGTTAGTCCCCATTCACGGAGTTGGTAAGATTCCATGGAGGGGCATGGTAAGTCAGAATCAGGAGACAAACGCTCTGTCATTGTCTTAAGGATTTTTTATTGTTAAGTGTTTCAAATCTTGCTATGTCCCTGATATATGGAGACATGTACTAGAGAAAAGAAGTCAAAAGGGTTCTTGTCAGGATGTCCTACAAAGAAAGTCTGTCATCCAGAAATCCTATTCTAGTGAGGATTCTGTCCCCACCTCTTTGAATATAGGAACATCTTTACACAAACACCGGGAGGTTTCTTTCCCAACCCAGGAATGGTGACTAACCTCTGATCCATCCTGATCTTTCCTAGTCGCATGTGACAAAAGTTGCTGCACCTACTCAGAGTTCCATTCCCTACAACAAGTCTCTATTTTCCCACTCTCCCTCTTCGGGTTGTATCATAGTCTCATATTAGTCTCTTCTGTATTAAACTTTAACAGATAATTTGTCTGAGTCTCTGGTTGACGAACCAGCCTGGGTTGTTTTCTGATTCCATGGTGTGAGAAACCTGACAGTATTTTCCCAACCACTCCCTCAGGATCTTTCATTCAGGTGGCCAGGGAAGGGCCATCGTTTTTGGATACTAACCCTGGTAGTAGACAAGCGAGGGAGGATCATCTGAGTGGAGGGTCACGAGGGATTGGGAGGAGGATGCCGAAGGGTGAGACATGGTGTTCCCCTAGTCCCAAAAATACCTCAACTTACTCTCCCTCATCCTTCATGGTGTATTTCTAATCTTACCCCATCTGCCCCTCCCCATTTCTAACAAATACCGAGACGAGGAAGAGGCAACTAAGATCAGTATAGATTACCCATAGGAATAACATGGGAAAGTAAGGCCAACCTACCCCAGTAAGAACTTGAGTTGTCCCACTAATGGAGTCAGGCAGGGTCAGGCAGTTAATAACAACCATTTACACCTGACTCCACTTGACTGGCTTTTGCACTATTAAAGGTGTGGTTTAACACAGGTGGATGAGCGAACTGGAGAAGCATTTTGGACCAGAGAAGCCACGAAGCTGGCAGCTGCAGGAAGGAGTATCTGGAGGAGAGCGGCATGCTGCAACCCTGGCCCGGTGTGTGAGGAGGTCTGTAGCGTGTCTGGGGAGCTGTGTCTCCTACGAGCCGGAGTAAAGCAGCTGGGACTCTGCTGGAAGAGACCATGCAAGTGCTTGTTCCCTTGGACCATGTGCCGGGCCCCAGAGTGTCTGAGGGCAGATGGTGAGACCCTAACCTCGACCCAAAGGGTTCCGGAGAAATCGCTTGCCAGTGCCCTGCTAACCGGTGAGTTTCGCATTACAGAGAGCGAGAAACTCGGAAGCGTGCGGGTGGCTGGAACGGGAAAGGGAAAAGGAAGCCAAGAGTGGGAAAACGGCACGAAATTAGAAAGAAAGCAAGTAAATGGTGTGCGAGAGCGGCGTAGAAATGAGAGGACAGAAATAAAGCAGATTTAAAGGAAAGGGCAAGCAGCCCAAATGCAAAGTTAAGAGTGAACAGACACTAAGTGAAAAGAAGGTGTGAGTGAGCACGGAGAAAGAAAGTGACAGTATTAAGGTGCAAGTGAGCACAGAGAAGGAAAGTGTATTAAATGTGCAAAGACGCACGGCAAGGAAAGTGAATCGAGAGATGGCTAGTGGCCCGGAAATAAAATAAAAGAAAAGATGCAAGTGAGCATAGAGAAGGAAAGTGAGAGTTTTAAAGATGCAAGTACAGAGGTGAATGAAAAGAAGTGCCAGTGGGCACAGCCAAACACAGAAGAATAAAACAGAAGGGCAGAAGAAGCCCATTAATGCAGGAAGGTACAAAAGGCACAGAAGGGGCACAGAGTGGAAAAAGAGCAGTGCAAGTATGCACACCAAAGTGAAAGCAGGAAGAAAAAATACAAGTGTGCACAAAGGAAGACCTGAGGATAAAAGCTCCCAAGGAAAGTCCCAGTAAGAAACACAGAGGGGGCAAAGAGTCAGAGTGGTCACGCTGAGGAAAAGCAAAGAGCCTGGGGTTGAGCCACATCCCACATTATGAAGTAGACACAGGCAACAGATTCAAAATTGGTTCTCAAAGGTTTTATTAACTTAAAAGCAGGATGGAGCAAGGCCTAACTTGCTCTATGCTAAAGAAAACTAAGGATAGACTGTATCAGGAAGTCCAAGTCAAATGTCTGTCTGCGTCCAAAACCTATAGTTGCCCTCACAGCTAACTGTCTACAATGCGTAGGGATGTCGGCATCAAAATTAATGGTGTCCAAAAGAAAATTCAGAGCTTCTTCCAGCGCATGGATGAGCTTCCCCTTCCCCAAGTTAAAAACAGTTCACAAGATATCGGGGTTCCTTTCCCCAAGAGTTCCAATCTTCCAGCTTTCAAAAATAACACAGTTCCTTGGGACACTTCCTGGCTCTTTTGATATCAGTACTTTTCACCAGTTCACATAGGCAGTTCTGTTTCTTGACTTCAAAATCCCATGCAAGGTTGTTGCAAAACACAAGCTTATTTATGGATACTGTGAAGGCATCATGAAGCAAGACACAGACAAAAGATTCAGAATTCGAAATAAACATTTTAATTAACTTAAATGTCAGGATAGAAAAAAGGCTTAACTTGCCGTATGCTAAGGTGGGATTTCCCTACTTAAAGAAAACTAAGGAAAGTCTGAGTCAAAGAGTTCAATTTAGGAATCTGTCTGTATCGAAAACCTATGCTTGCCCGCATAACTATAACCTTACAATGTGTAGGGATGTCAACAACCTAAAAGAAAACCAGTGTTTAACACAAAGTCCTGAGCTTATTCCAGCTCGCAGTTTTCTTTCAGCTACTTCCCCAAGTATAATACAGTTCAACAAAATTAAGTCTCAAAATTCCCTTTCTTAGAGTTAGAATATAATAGCCTTACTCCTACGTCCTGTCCCCTTTCATCCATACTTATGGACATTCCTACGTCCTGCGGGACGGGACCGGAGCACTTTGTAAAAAGCATAACATTTTTCAAAAACGGGTCCTTCCTCTCTTTTTACGCGGAGTACCGCACGCGACCGTAACCCCGCCTTTCTTAGTTCCGCCCAGCGCATCGCCCATCAGTCCTTTTCTCCGCTCGTTCGGGACTGGACGCACTTGCATCTATTGAAGATTTTTTTTCCTTCCAGTTTCCTCCTCTTGCTCTGGTTTAGCGGTTGTGTGGTAGTCCGTCTATGCTGTTTCAGCTAGACTTTTCAAATTGTTCTTCCTGTCAGCGACACTTCGCTAGGGCGGATCCCCATCCTCTTTGCTTAGAGTGTTTGGGTCCCGACCACCGGTGGGACTTGTGTTTTTATTGCAATTCCCTTTCGGTCCAGGCGCTTCAACGTCGTTTAGAGCGGTGGGAGGAGGTGTTTCACCATACTCCCCCGGCGCATTTTCAAACTTTCATCGACGAGAAGAAGAAACGCCCATTGAGTTCTTTACTTTTTAGGGCACTCCGGCCAGGGTACTCCTTCCCGGGGTCTTCCCGGGGTCTTCCCGGTCTGGGAGGAGCGTCAAATGCTCTATTACCAGGGCTAGCCCTGAGGTGCCTTCCACGCCTAAAAAGTGTACCAAAGTTTTCTCCGAGGGCCTCCGTAAGGGGCCTGTTGACAGACTGGAGCTTCCTGTAAAAACAATGGGGTACGCCCTGAGTCCTCGTTTGAGGCTGTTGATACCGAACGCAAGTTCGAGGCCCGAAGTGAAGAGGCTTTTACCAGACTCGGGTCCGAGGTCCCTCGTTTAGAGGCTAAGGTGACCAACAGTGTAACGCTCACCTGGTTCCCACGGGGGCGCTGGCATAGTCTGGATTGCTGTGGCCTCTTCTAGCGTGATGCGCAGGACCCGGAACACCGATTGGACAGGACCTCCAAATCGTGCTTGCCTGGCCCGTAGGAATATCCTTCTGCAGATGAGAAAGGGGATTAACAGTCTGCAGAATAGTGTGCTAGCTCCCCTCTTTCCCCCTTCGTTCCTCTCTAACTTCCTCCAAACCCCGGTTTAAGCTCACCTTATGGTTTGGAAGGATGAACTCTCCATCCTGCTTCTGGTGCAGGGGCGCGCGTTCGTCCAGTTACTTCACTGGTTTTCAGAATGGCGCTGGCAAAATCCACTTGACTTTCCTGAGTGATGCGCCGTAAGTATGAAAGTTCAAAGTTCAAGTGAGGCCCCCTTTATGTTGTCTTTCTAACCTGTGATCTGTCCTTTATTTCAGGTGCAGAATGAAGGCGATGCGTCAAGGGGTTAAACTGCCGAGGTGAGTAGAGATGAGGGCGATCCCTCTAAATGTCCTTATCATTCCCCAGAAATGTCTCTTGTCCTTTCCCCATAGGGGCCGGGGTACGGTACCTGCCAACGGGGCGGCGGCGACCCGAAATGTGGAAGAAAAGCCGGTAAGTATTATGGCTGTTAATCAGGCTTTCCTTCTGTGCTCCTTCTGCTCACCTTTTGTTTCTTCCTCTCTCCCCTAGGTGCAGAGATGTGGCGTCCGATGCTGACAGCCGCGATGGAGCCGGGAGATGTCTCAGGACAGGTGAGTGAAGCGTGGCGCTGCAGCGAGCAACGCGATGCTTTTAAATGGAAGTCTTTCTTCAGGGATGCTGGCGAGAAGATTCCGGATGCAGGTAAGAAGTTTGAAATAGTCCTTGGTTTTCAACTTTCTCTTCTCTTCCTTCCTTGCAGGTCTTCCAGGTTCGAGGGGGGCGTGGCTGGAGTCCAGGAGCAGGAGCAGACACAGTGAGCCTTAAGCTGCAGGAAGCAGAACAACGCGAAGCATGAGCTGCTGTCTGGGCGTGGCTTAAATAGCCTCCAAAGAAGTCCCAGGTATGTATCCTTCCCCAACTAGGTATGTATCCTTCCCTGGCCACGCCCGAGTGAAAAAATAGTCCCTATGAAAAAATAGTCCCTTTCAGGTCTCAGGGAGGCCTGAAGCGTGCAGCATGGTCTGCATCAGGTAAGTGCACAAAACACCTCCCTTTATGAGCCTGGCGCCTATGGCGCCAGGTCTGATGTCCAACATGAGCCTGGCGCAAAAGGCGCCAGGACTGAGTCCAAAGAGCCCCTATAAGGGGCCGCTGGGCTTTTACCCGAGGGCATGATGCCTGCTTCCGGGGGTGCTGGGCCTGGCCTGGTGCTCCGGGGGTAGGCATCATGACAAACAGTTCTAAGAGGCCTGTCTTGTCGGTGAGGTGTTTTCCTCATCTTTCCCGCCCTTGTGGTGACTCCAGTTCTGTTGAGGGGGCAAGGAGTGAGGTTTTGAACCGTAATCCCTCCTTTACCGGCAATGCCGAGGTCCTTCCTTTGAAGGCTAGTTTGGCTGTCAGCATGTCACAGAAACATCCTAGACCACACAGTACTAGCTCAGCCGAGGTTCCTTGTGTTAAGGCCAAAATTAAGACCCCTGACCCACCTGTGTGGACCCCTGCCTCACTTTCACACGTGTCGCAGTTCTCCTCAGGTGCTGACAAAATGGCGGCCGTTCCCACCAAGACCACGGTGGCCATTTTGGATACATTCCTTACAACTACGCCATCGGCCCTAGGTGTAGGGGGTGGCTTTTCGGGTGAACATCGGTTTCCTTGTGCACATCTGTTACATCCAGTTTATGACTGGAATGCTCGGATGCCCCTACGGCACAATGTCTCGCTTCCTGCGGCATCGGCGCCCTTGATTTATGTGGACACCAGTGGGGAAGGGCCCTCTTGGAAACCCTCTTCCTTGCGTCCCTGGAATTACTCCCCTCATGAGAGGCCTCCTCCGGTCACGCCTAAATCGTGAGCGGAGGATGCCTTTTTTGGCAAGTTTCAAAAACGTATGCGTTCTGACCCCATGAAGGAGTACTTTTGAGGCTTGTTTAGGGAGATATGCCGCCTGTGCCGTCGGTCCAAGCTGCAGTTCCTGTGGTTCTGCCAGCGCCGCCTTTACCAGCTGGGCCTCCCCCGACTCTTCCACCTCTGCCTCCGTTGTCCCCGGTGGACAAGGCCATTGTGGTGCCTGATGCGACTCAGCCTGATCCAGATCTGTCGGACGACGCACAGGGCGATCAGGACAGCGAAGACCAGCCACGCTCTATCAGAGCCTTTTACGACCGGGACATGATGTGTCTGTTGGATGTTCCAGTGCCCCAGGCACCCGCTCCGCAGGAGGGCGTGCTTTCGGGGGCGTTCACCTTGTCTCCTTCAGAGCATGCCGGCTTGTTCTTGCAGAAGGACATTTTGGGCGAGGTCCATAAAGTCTGGAAAAAACCACACTCTGGACTGTTTGTCAACAAAAAGATTGACGCGTGCCATAGGCTCCATTCTTCGGAAGAGGTGGCCTTAGCGTCATGTCCGCCCCCCTCCTCCACGGTAGTGGCTGCGGCCACTCTGCAATCCAGACCTGCTGCATCCTATTCTACGACGGCTACACAGGTTCTGAGCAAAGAGGATAAGCTTCTTGACTCCCTTGGGAGGAAGATTTTCGCTAACTCAGCCCTGCAGCTGCGTCAAGCCAATGCAGAACTGGTGTTAGCGGGGGCGAATATGAAAATGTAGAAAGGTCTGTCGGAGTTTGAGGAGTTTATTCCTGCTGAAAAGCTTGAAGATTTCAAAGCGGGATTGTCGGATGCCAGGGTCCTAGCACAGGATCTGCTGGAGGCTGCAGCGCATCATGTCGACAGCTTGGCCCGGGGCCTTATGCTCGGCGTGGATACCTCTTGTCAGGCTTGTCTGCACACCACCAAGTTCTCTAAGGAGGTGCAGGGTAAGGTTTTGGACCTGCCTTTTGATGGCAAGGAGCTCTTTCATTCTACAACAGACGTGGAGCTGACCAAAACTAAGGACATCACTCAGACCGCCAAGTCCTTGTCTGTCCTGGTAAAACCACCTTTCAGGACACAGAGATTGTTGTCCCAGCCTCGGCCTTCCCCTGGTTTCAGGGTTTTTTAGATCGAAAATCCTGTAGGGTTGACACCCCTTTGGAAATTCCCAGCGAAGGCAGCATCAGAGTCAGTTTTTCTCCCGCTCTTCAGCCTCCTCCTCTAGTTCTGGTGGCGCCGCCACTGAGAAACAAGCTAAATGAGAGTTTTCTGCGCTCGCACGAGACCCCGGTGGGAGGACACATTGCATCTCATTGGGAGGCATGGCAGACCATCACCGAGGACCGGTGGGTCTTGTCAGTCGCTTGGGCGAGCTTCCACTTACCCTTTCCCCCTACCCCACCCATCAATCCTCCTTTCCAGCAGTCGGGGTCGCCTTCTCTCAGAGCCAAGATTCAGAAGTTACTGGATCTCAGAGAGGTTGTAACGCTCACCTGATTCCCGTAGAGGCGCCGGTCTTGACTGGGCGTATACCGTATCTTCAAAGGTGATGTGTAACACACGGCTGGCTCTTTGGGCTGGACCTCTGTGCACTGTATGTCTGGCTCGAAGGGTAAGATGTCTGCAGATAGAAAATATGGGATTAAGGAACTGGGTTATTGAATGTCTCTCTCTTCTTCCCTTTCTCTTCTCCTGTAGAACCCCAAAGGTTAACGCTCTCACCTTAGGTAAGTGAACGCCGTGCTCTCCATCTGCCTCGGGGCAGGGTGCTGTAACCAGTTTCTTCACTGGATAAGGGGAGCAGGCCTCTTGACTTCAGAGGACTGCTGTCCGTCGTTTACTGCACGAACGGTAAGTTTCGAGTAATTCTAATGTCTTTAAAGTCTTTAGTAATGATGTTTCTTGTTTTGCAGGGTTCCGGCGATGGCGGATGACGGGCTGAAGTGAGTTGAAGATGGAGCCCGTGTGATGAATAGAAGCGCCTGGAAGCACGTAAGTAAGCGCTTGTTGCCTGCTTCACGATGCGCTCTAACTGTCTTTTTATTTTGCAGGTACAAGTTCGGAGCGGCTGCAGGGTGCCGGAATACCCACTGGGTTAGATGTGGAAAGGAGTAATGGCACGTGAGTATTAAAGTTCCCCAATGTCTTTAAAACGCACCTTGTTTTGTCTTTCAGATGCGGGATGCAGCGCCGAAGGCCTCCGGAGCGTGCAAAGAGTTGGTAAGCTTTTGTCTTTCAGATGCCGGAATGCAGTGTGAAGACCTCCGGAGCGCACGAAGAGTAGGTAAGCCTTTGTCTTTCAGATGCCGGAATGCAGCGCGAGGCGTTGGTGACAGCCGATGGACCAGGTAAGTGAAGAGCTGTCACTGAAGACCGTAATGCTAACCTGTTCTTTCTTGTCTTTATAGGTGTTGCTGAAGACTGGATTCAGGATGGTAAGCCTTTTTCCTTAGGCCCAGGATCAGATGCAGAAGACACGATGAGCGTTCTGCTGCAGAGGATGCAGAATAACGCAAAGCAAGATTGATCCGTCGGGTGTGGTTTAAATAGCCTCCTGTAGTGCTTAGGTGTCTCCTTCCACAGCCACGCCTAGGTAAGAAAAGAGTTCCTGCTTTCCAGAAGAGTTCCAGTGTTCTGAATCTAGGGAGTGGCTCCTGCCCCACCCAACAGGAAAAGTAGTTCCAAACAGAAGAGGATCAGAGGCTCAACTGGCAGGCAAGTAAGCAGCATGGTCTGCTGCAGGTAAGTCCACCCAAGCATTATGAGCCCGGCGCTTCCAGCGCTGGGACTGGGCATATTTATGAGCCTGGTGCCACTGGCGCCAGGACTGGGTCCAAAAGGTCCCAATTGGGACTGGTTGGCACTCGGAACCTGGGTTATGGATCTGCTTCCAAGGGAGTTGGGAAAACCCTGACCTTTTGGAAGCAGAGATCATGACAGATGTGGAACCCGTTCCTCTAGGGGAGTGAAGGGAGGGCTTCTATTCCCGGCTGTTTACGGTGCCCAAACCCAACCAGGCTGGCCTACGCACCATCCTAGACCTTTCCCAGTTCAATCTCTCTCTACCCCAAGAGAAATTCAAGATGATCACGCCCTGTCAAATAAAGTCCTCTTTACAGAAGGGCGATTGGCTCAGCGTGGTGGACCTCCAGGATGCGTATATGCATATCCTGATCTGGAATCCGCATCGGAGATACCTACGGTTTTCAGTGGGGGAGGAGCGCTTCCAGTTCCGAGTGCTCCCATTTGGCCTCAGCTCGGCACTGCGTGTCTTTACGAAGATGATGTCGGTTATCGCAGCTTATTCTTGGCTACAGGGTATCCATGTGTATCCAATGTGTATTGGACAATTGGCTGCTGCGCAGTCCTTGTCCGCTGAAAGCCTCAAGCAATCTTCAGTCTCTCCTCCAGCTCCTGTTTCACCTTGGGCTGTCGGTGAACTGGCGGAAATCTTCCATGATGGTCTCTCAGGACTTGACTTTCCTGGGTTTTCGTTGGAACACGATCGACTGCAGAGTTTACCTGACCGGGGACAGAATGGCGGATCTGTTGGCCACGTGTCAGATGTTCGCGCAGTCGGAGAGCATGTCGGCCTGGTGGTTCCAGAGGCTTCTGGGCCTCATGGTCTCGTGCGTATTGGCTCTTCCACTTGCTCGGCTCAAGATGAGGCGGACGCAGATGGTTCTTCTGAGTTCTTGGCGTCAGGCTGTGGATCCGGACTCCAAGATAACAAGGTAATATCGATTCTGACTTTCATGAGAGTGGACCTGGTGGTCGTCTCTCAGCAACCTGTTGTGCGTGTTTCCAAGACCCTGCTCCCATGGTGACGATCACGACGGACTCCTCCCTTTTGGGGTAGGGTGCGACGTTGGATCTTCTCCAGGTCTCCGACCTCTGGTCGCCCCAAGATAAGTTCCTTCATATAAATCATCTGGAGCTTCTAGCGATCTTCCTGGTGCTCAAGGCGTTCAGGTCAGTCATTGCCAACAAAGTGGTTCGTGTCCGCACGGACATTGTGGTGTCCATGTTTTACATCAACAAGCAGGGGGGACACCAAGTCTCCTCCTCTTGTGGATCTGGCCATTCAGATTTGGGAATGGGCGGTTCAGCATGGTGTCTGGCTGGTGGCAGTACACATCCCGGGCCAGCTGAATGTCACAGCAGATGCCCACAGCCGACAAACAATGGTCAGCTATGAGTGGGAATTGAAAGCGGAGGTCCACTTACAGATATTCTTGTGTTGGGGCATTCCAGAAGTGGACCTCTTAGGCAAACAACAAACTTCCTCTTTATATCTCCAGAAATGGGCTGGGAGCCTCCTCTCTGGGAGATGCTCTCGAGATTCCTTGGCACAACATGAGGGACTATGCTTTTCCGCCTCTCCCTCTGATTCATCGGACGATTTGCAAGCTGAAGAACACGGTGAACTGTTCTCTTCAGCTCATAGCTCTGTGGTGGTTGGCCAGGTACTGGTTTTCAGAGCTTCAACATCTGTCGGTGTGTGCACCGATCAGGCTTCCCCTAGTTCCCGATCTGCTTCACCAGAGAGATCGGCAGCTGTGGCACCCCTCCCCACAATCGTTCAGCTTGGCGGCATGGTGCCTGAGTTCAGATCTTTAGAACATCTCAACCTGTCTTCTGACAACATGCGTATTATTCAGGCAGCCCTCAACGAGGTCTCAGTATAAGAGTAAGTGGCTTCGGTTCTGTCACTGGTGCTTAGCCAAACAGTTGGACCTCAGGGTGGCTACGATTGACACGGTGTTGTCCTTCATCTCTCATCTAGCAGAGTTGGGCATTCATGTCTTGTCATGCAGGACTTATCTTTCGGCTGTGGCCGCCTACCTATCCGCGGGCCAGTGCTCTTTCTCACTGTCAAATCCAGTAATTAAACGGCACTTTGCACGTCTAATGCGTCTTTTCCCTCCTGTTCGCAAACCGCATCCGACGTGGGATCTGAACGTGGTTCTTTCAGCCTTGTTCCATAAGGCTTTCTAACCAATGGCAATGGTAGATCTTAAGCACTTTTCGTGGAAGGTGGCTTTCTTGGTCGCCGTTACCTCGGCAAAGCGTGTGAGTGAGCTCCAAGCTTTGTCGGTGGAGCATCCCTTCTTGGTTTTCCACAAGGTTAAGGTGGTCCTTAGGACAAATCCTTCTTTTTTGCCAAAGGTGGTTTCTGATTTCCATCTAAATCAGTCAATCTCGCTGCCTGTCTTCTTTCCAAACCCGGCTTCGGAAGCTGAGAGGGTTTTGCATTGCCTAGATGTTAGAAGAGCTCTTAAATTCTATCTGGACAGAACTTCTGAACTTAGGAGTTCTTCTCAACTTTTGGTGACCTTTGGTAATCCGCAAGGCAAGCAGGCCTCCAAAGCAACTATCTCCAGATGGATTGCTGCCTGTATTACAGAGTCTTACAATATTCAGGGTCTACAGCCAGCTAAAGGGATTCATGCACATCTGGTACGGGGCAAGGCAGCTGCTGTTGCCTTTCAAAAGTATGTCCCTTGGGAGACCATTGCGAAAGCGGCTACTTCGGCCTCCCCATCGGCTTTTTGTAAACATTACTGCTTGTATTTGAGCTCCAGATCTGATGCTCAGTTTGGCCAAGCTGTGCTGAAAAACCTTTTTCAGTAAGGGGGTTTCCATCCACCCATAGTTCCTGTGAGGAGTGCTTGGGAATCTCCCATAAGTATGGAGGAAAGGGGACGATGTAGCAGTATAACCAGGTTACTCACCGTAGTGACCACCTTACTCCTAGTCCATAGACCCCTTTCCTACATACGCCTGCCCGCCGTCCCCACTAATAAGGTTCTTCTATTATTGCTTAAAGGTCTCCTGGCAATAGAAAAGGACTGATGGGCGATGCGCTAGGTGGAGCTAAGAAGGGCGGGGTTACGGCTGCGTGTGGTACCCCGCGTAAAAGGAGAGGAAGGACACATTTTGGAAAAATGTGATGCTTTTTACAAAGTGCTCCGGTCCCGTCCCACAGGACAGAGGAATGTCCATAAGTATGGAGGAAAGGGGACTATGGACTCGGAGTAAGGTGGTCACTACGGTGAGTAACCTGGTTATTTCAGGTCTCGGGTCTCCTCCCACAATTTAGTACTCATGGTGCCCTTCCCCAAGTTTCGAGCCATAAAAGTCTCAAAATTACCTTCCTTGGACTTTAGATGAAATAGTAGGAATCAGGACCCAGGGTTACCTTCCCCAAGTCAGGACTCAGGGTTTCCTTCCCCAAGATTTAAGTGACACCGTTCAAAAAGCAAGGTATCCTTGGCTTCTAAAATGCTCCTTGTAGTTTTTAAATTTCAACTGTAAATCAAGCTTCAGCACCTTTTGTTTGCATGTTCTTTAAAGTAACATTCATTTTAGAATTCAGCATGCTGTGGTTTGCTTATCCTTCAAAGTTGAATTTATTTCAGCATTTCAATATATAATGGTTTGTTTGGGTCCGAGGTTCTGTTCCCTTACTGCGTTCTAAATGTCTTAATTCTAATTGTTAACAAGGTATCACTTTGGTTTTCAATAATTAAGAGTTTTGCTTATAGTTGAATTGTGCATGATCTGTTGTTCAGTATGTGTTTGTTTCACTTTAATTGAATTGCCCAGTGTTTGGAGACCTTTGAAAACTTGTTTCTTGACACACACTCCGATACAAAGTATTCTTAGCTCTTCCCAGCTCTTTCGGCAATTGAAAATGAAGGATCAGAGATTATCAAAGAAGTGCTAATTCAAGGTATGCGATCACGCAGATACTAAGTATTTAGCAAATAATAAAGTCACTCACTCGCGCACCGGGTTTTCCATTCATTAGAAACTCACTGGTCGCTTTCACCGTTCTTGTTGCAGCACGGATCACAAACCCTTCTGATTTTAGTGACAGGGCTCCAGCTCCTGCACCTGTGTTGGTCCTCTTGCACAGAGGGCACTTTGAGTAACAAGGAACGGGACAGCCTTCCCACACGGCTCCCTTCACCTTGTTCAGCCTGCTCCAGGGGGTCCCAGCTCCCACGCCTTGCTTCCATGGACCATCTCTCTCTGTAGTCTCCAGCGTCTTGGCGTCCTGCCCATGAACGCTTGAACCGGCCTCCTTGCTGCTCTCTTTTCCACTGGGCTTGTCTCCTTTTATACCCCTGCAGCCCCTTGACAGACTGCAGGTGAGAATATGCAATTAGCCCTGCCTGACCACAATTACAGGGACATGCCTGACTTTCACAGCTCTTAGTTGCCGCTTCTTCGTCCCAGAACTGTCAAGTATCAATTGTGAAGAAATTAGGTGGACTGGCTTATAATAGCCTATGAAGGTTGGGTAAGGGTTGGGTTGGTTGTCAATCAGAAAAGAGGGAACCCATGTCTTACCCAAGGGCACCACACTCTCAATCCCAAGGACCCTCCATCCAGGTGATCCTCCCTTGCTTCTCCGCCCCAGGGTCAGGATCCACCAGTGATGGCCTATTCCCTGGCCACCTGCACAGAGGATCCAAGGGGGTTATGATTGATTGATATTTTATTTCTATCGCGCTCGTACACAAATGTTTCAGAGCACGTCAAGGCAAGGGAGGGGAACAGGGAAGAACAAAACAGTGATCTTATTAGGCCCAGTGACATTGAGAACACGCAAGTGCATGGAAGGGGGGAGAAGTGGAAAGTGCGAAGCAGAGGAGAAACAGATAAATAACAATAAATAAATAATAAAGGCAACAAACAGTGGAAATGCAGCAAGCAATTTGCAAGTGCTAGTTTTAAGGCAGCAGACAAGGTAGGTCCGATAAGTGCAGGAAGAAAAAGGGGGGGATGTATCGGTACAGATACAGACCCCAGTGCAAGGGGTGGCCCGGAGGCAGTGCAGGAGGGTGGCAGGGTGAGCAGGTACCAGGGCCCGAAGGACAGAGGGTGGCCAGGTGCACGGTGCCAAGAGAGAACAAATCAGCAGGGGAGAGGGGAGTGAAGGCAGAAGAAAAGAGGAAGGTCTTGAGGTGCTTCCGGAACCGGAGATGGTTCTCCTCAGGTTTTAACGGGGCAGGGAGGCTGTTCCAGAGGGAGGCCCCAGCTGAAGACAGAGATCTACCCCCAGCTTGTTTCTTTGAAAAATGATTGACCCTGAGGGAGTTAGAGGAGCGAAGAGCTCGAGAGGGGAGGTATTTGCAGAGGGATAGCTGAAGGTATTTTGGACCCAGGCCCCAGAAAGCCTTGTGGACAGTGCAGAGGCTTTTGAATTTAATCCTTGCATCCACTGGGAGCCAGTGGAGAGATTTCAGAGATGGAGAGATACGATCCCAGGGCTTCAGGCCAAGGACAAGTCTCGCAGTCCTGTTCTGGATTAGTTGCAGAGGGCGGAGAGTAGAGGCAGGTAGATTTAGAAAGAGGCTGTTACAATAGTCCAAGCTAGAGAGAGCCTGAGCTTGGGATACCATGAGCTTCTGGGGGAAGGAGAGGAAAGGCAGAGTACCTCTGAGGAGGTGCAGTCGGAAATTTGACTTTTTAGAGACCTCAGAGATGTGGGTGGAGAAGGAAATGGTGGAGTCAAAAATGACCCCGAGGTTCTTAGCCTCGCAGGCGAGGGTAGGAGGAGGGCCAAGGGAGGCCGGCCAGAGAGTGAGGGGAAAGGATGGTGAAGGTTTGCCGTTGAGGAGGATCTCTGTCTTGCTGGCATTCAGATAAAGATCATTGGCGGCACAACAATCTTGAATGGCAGTTAGGCAATCAGAGATGAGAGAGGGAGAGGAGGTGGCAGAGGGCAGCCTTAAAATGAGTTGAGTGTCGTCAGCGTAGCACTGGAAATTTGAGCAGAAAGTGGCAATGCAGTGGGCGAGAGTTGCCAGGTATTGGTTGAAAAGCCAGGGCGAACACCACAGGTAGAGAGGAAGATAGATGAAAGGAAGGACCCAAGTTGGACCTGGGAGGGTCAATCTGAGAGGAAAGAGGTCAGCCAGTCCAGAGCCTGATCAGTGATACCCAGGTTTTCACGGAGACGGTTGAGCAGGAGTTTATGAGAGAGAATACCCTCAGGTTTCTCACATACCCCTCCCCCATGCGTGTGGGACGAGGTGGTTCACAGGGAAACCGGGAGAGGAAGGCCACATTACCTTGCTCTCTGCCTTTCCAGGGTTCCTCTGTGAAGCAACACATCTGAAGGTCCAAGGACCACCGCATTACTCGAGGTTTGGACTCCTTCCTCTGACTAATCCAAACTAGAGGAGACTGGTCTTTTACTAAGTGAAACCTGCGACGTAAGAGGTAATACTTTAGGTGAATTATGGCCCATTTGATCGCCAGTGCCTCTAGCTCAATGACTGAATAGTGTTTCTCTCTTGGAAAGAGCTTTCCAAGATGTGATGTTCAAACCCATCATCGTTTTGTGACAGAACAGCTCCTATTCCCGTTAAGGAAGCATCAGTCTAAAGAATGAATTCTTTGGAGAAGTCGGCTATGCCTAAAACGGGGCTCTGTCATAAGGCCTGTTTCAAGGTTGTATAACAGATTTCATCCTCTTCTTCCCACCTAATATTTTGAGAATCCGCATTTTTCAATTTGTCTGTCAGTCTGGATGTTTACTAGGCAAATTTGGAAAAAATCTGCGCTAGTACCCGATTAATCCCCAAAAGGCCCTTCAATCTTTCTTTATTTTGGGAGGGGGAATTTCCCAGATGGCACTCACCTTCTCCTGTCGTGGTTGGATGGTGCCATTACTAAAAAAAACAGATACTTTACCGCTGACGGGCCCATTTTGCACTTTCTTAGATTAGCGATTACCCCTGATTTTCTTCATACTATCACGCTAGTATAGAAGTGGGACAAATGATCTTCCCATGTCTTGCTATGAATTACAATGTCATCTATATAGGCCCTTAAGAATTCTGTGTATGGTTGTAAGATTTTATCCATGAGTCTCTGAATGTTGCAGGAGCATCATGTAGCCCAAAAGGTAAAACTTTGAATTGAAATAACCCTATGGGACTGGCGAAGGCAGTTTTTTCTTTGTAAGGTCCATGCAAAGGAACTTGCCAATATCCCTTTGTGAGATTGAGTGGTGACAGATTTACAGCATTACCCGGCTAATCTATCAGGGCATTGGGTAAGCATCAAAAGGAGAGATGGCTTTCAATTTATGAATGTTTATACAGAATCTCCAACTACCATAAGGTTTGCCACCAACAATATGGGGGAGGACCAAGGGCTACTAGAATGTTCAATGATGTTAGCCTCTAGCATGGTTTTGACTTCCTGAATTATGGTTTCCTTCCTAGCCTCAGGTAACCAATACGGTTTTAGGTGTACAACTTTACCTATGGGGGTGCAGATATGATGATAAATACCCTTTACTCTCCCAGGCTCTTCCCAAAACACATCAGTGCACTGCCTCATAAGCTCATATAGATCTTGTTTCTGACTATTATTAAGGTCAGATGAAATTAGGGCCTTACTTTGTGTCCTCAGGCAAGGGAAAAGATAACATTATATCCGGCAACTCCGTGGGATGTTCTTTCCACTCCTTTAAAAAATCAACATGATAGATTCATATTTTAAGGCAGCAATCAGATTGTGAGATCTTATAATTACATGGACATGTTTGCTCTATTACTTCATATGGTCCATGCCACGTGGACACAAGTTTATTTTCTGCAGTCGGCAACAGGACGAGAATCTTTTGACCTATCGAAAAGGATCTGAGGGAAACCTTTTTATCGCAAGAGGTATTTTTTGCTCTTGTGCGTTGGCCATAAAAGCCTTTACTAAAGATCTTACAACCTTCATGTGTTCTTTCAACCTACTCCCTGTCTGGGAGAGGGGAATTGGAGCTTCCTCGCTCTCCTCCCAAGTTTCTCCCAACATATCCAAGACATCCAGTGGTTCTTGTCAATAAAGGAGTTCATACAGGGAAAATGCTGTTGAGACCTGAGGGGTTTTCCGAACTGCAAACAAGGTCCATGGTATCATCTGATCCCAATTTTTCACATCTTCTGCAACCACCTTTCGGAGTATGGTCTTAAGGGTCTTGTTAAATCTTTCTACTAGGCTATCTTTCTGGGGATGATACACTGATGTTCTAAGGGTAGCGATGTGTAATAGTTCTTTAACTTCCCCCAGAAGTTTGCTCTTGAAAGTTGAGCCCTGATCCGTTAAGATCTCCTTCAGAAACCCCACCCTGGAGAAAAAGGGGATTAGGTGTTTCAAGATTTGTTGTGTCATGTTGACTCTCAGTTTGAAGGCCTCTGGATAACGTGTGATGTAATCTACAATGACTAAGATATATGTATTCCCCAGTTTAGAAGTCTCCAGTGGTCCCACAATATCCATATCAATCCTGGAGACTGGAACCTCAATTATTGGTAACGGATTCAAGGGAGCTGGTGGTGGTATATGGGTGCTAGTTTTCTGGCAGACAGCGCATGCTTGAATGAAGGTTTTAATGTCAGCGTAAATTCTGGGCCAATAGAACTTATTCCCTATATGGGCTTGAGTCTTGGATTGCCTCATAAAGACCTCACGTCAGATGGGAATGGGCTATGTCTAATAATACCAGCATATGACTCTTGGGGACCACCAACTGCGTTTTAACTAGACTTTCCGAAGTGGTATCTCCTCTACAAAGAATTCCAGAAAAAAAAAGAAGAGTCCCCTTTTCTCAACCCTATGGTTCTGAAACTGCCTGCAAAAACGCCTTAGCTAACAAAGGGTCATTTCTCTGAGCGAAAGCTAAATCGGGACATGTCTCGGGCTCTGTTACGTCTTGTTATCGGCGCTGGTCTCTGTGGCTCTGTGGCATTGCGGCCGACTTTGTCGCTCATTGTTGGTGGCTCCTCCCAAGATGGCCGAAGATGTGCCCAGGCTCTCTTGGACGGATCGTACAGTTTCTGCATGTACGCTCCTGAAATCTATTGCTGATCATGTGACCGCATATAGCGATCGGATTTCTGTGTTTTAGTGCGTCGCTACTCTTATGAAAGATGCTTCGTAAGTTACCGATTACTAGGTTTACAGTTTCTCTCCTTCCTTATATTTCCCCCATTATAATCCTTTTCTCTTGTGAACAATTAGATCTGTGCAGCCCTGCCTCCAGCGTTTTGCCGTCTTCAGCGTCTATCCTGTTTCCTTTGCAACAGATCCGCATCAGACGTCTTCTATCCTCTCGTACGGACAGATTTCCCTGCCATCTACCAGCACCCTTCATTCGGCTTCCAATCTACGAAATCTCATCTCTTCTAAGGCCTCGGGCCAACAGAATCATCCACCTCATTTCTTCCCGTTACAGAGTGGGCCTTGTAGGTATCTTATAGGTGCTTTTCCCATTCCCATTCTAACCCTCACACACTATACTTACTTGTCCTGTCTATTCATTAGGAGTCTATCCATCCTTATCAGCTTCACATTGATCTTACCTGCTACCATTTCTAGGTAGGTGTTTCTCCCTGTGGACCTTGCTCATCCTTCCAACCTGCAACCAATCACTCTCTTACCTGTTGCCTTATCTTCTCAGTGAAGCTCTTTCTCTGGAACGAACCCAGTGACAACACTGCTCATCCTCCAGATCACGAAAGGCTGACATCGGCATAACACGTTATCCAGGTTCCGAAGTCCTCCAGCTCTTCTGCCGACCCAGGGTTTTCCTCCCCAGAGGGTTTCCCTGGGAACACTGCCTTCTCTCCGCCTGTTTTTTCCCTATCGGATGGGGAGAGGTAGGTTTAACAGGGAAATCTCCTACTTCTGCAATCTAAAGTCACTGCTGCCTGTCCAGGTTAGTCAGTTTTCCTTTTGGAATACCATATATATTAATAGATTGTGTCTGATTGCAACAGATAGCGACAACCGTGCATACAGCAGTGATTATGGAACAGCAGATGCATCATTTGATGGCTGCTATGCAATCAATGTCCCATGAAGTTCAAACACTTAAACAAGAAAATGCACAGTTAAGGCAGCAGATAGCTTGCGCCATTCCTGAGATGCCCCCTTCGACCTTGCCACCAGGCAAGTGCAACGGGGATCCCCATAAATTAAAAGAATTCTTGGACAGTTGTACTTTTCAATTTACTTTCAAACCACGTTATTTCCCTTTTGACAAAAACTAGATCGGATTTTTAATATCCCATCTCACGGGTGCAGCCCTAGCTCGGGCCACTCCACTAGTTACCTCAGGAAATACCATATTGGATTCCTATCCAGCTTTTGTAAATAGTTTAAAGACTATGTTCAGTAGGCAGGAAATATCTGTAGCCTCTCAGGAACGACTTCTAGACCTGAGACAAGGGAATAAGGATCTCTTGACCTACATAACCCAGTTCAAAAAACTGTCCTCAGAAAATGCTTGGCCAGATGATGCCCTTCTCACTCTATTCTGGAGGGGTCTCACCAAAGTACTAAAAGATGAGGTCTCGAGGGTAGCCCGTCCTGTAAACTTGGCCGACTTGATCACAGTAACCATGCAAATGGATTATCATCTCCGGGAGCGACTTCAAGCATGGAAGAAGGGAACGGTATTCCATTCATGATCCGAATGCCTCCGGTCTTTAGTCAAATCTCTTCCAATGGGTGAACCCATGCAGATTGGGGCAGCTCAAAGTCCTTTGTCGGCAGGAGAAAGGGAGCGGCGAAAAACCCTAGGTCTATGTATGTATTGCGGTTCTTCCGCTCATGCATTAAGGGATTGCCCAATCGTTCTTCCTCGTCGATCAGGATCACAAAACCAACAAAATCAGGGAAACTCCAAAACCCTACCGTAAGAGGAACCGTGACTGGGGTTTTCAAAAAGGTTCCTCGAGTTCTATAGAATTGTCACATGCTTCTCCAGCTGATCTTTCTATGGTTGTAGTATCCATCAATTTAGTTCTTCAGAATCAGGTGCTCCAAGGGGTACCTGCTCTCGTGGACTGTGGAGCAGCAGGGAACTGTATAGATGATAAATGGGCAGAAGGAAGAGGAATTGAGTGTTTCACCAAAGCCTGAATAACTCCTATTCAAGGGGTTGATGGCTGTCCTATAAGCTCCGGGCCCATACGAGAACAGACCAGACCCATTACTTGCATGATCTCTTCAAACAAGGAAGCCCTTAGTTTTGATATCACAAAAGCCGCTCACTTTCCCATAATTCTGGGTTTGCCATGGTTGCGTTTACACAACCCGTTTATCAACTGCTCTGCAAACACTCTTTTCTTGGGTTCTGATCATTGTGTGGCACACTGCCTGTCCTAAGAGTCAGTAGGGATTTGTATCTCTTCACAAATTAACGCTTCCACCAAAGTTACAACAGTTGGCCAAGTGGACAATATTCCTCCGTGTTTTCCACGCTGCAGTTACCAACCTTACCCCCTCATCAGAGAGATGATTGCCACATTGATTTGCTTCCAGATCTACCTATACCCTTTGGGCAAATGTATATGCTGTCCCAACGCGAAAAGATCGCGCTCAAGGATTACCTTAGTACTAACCTGCAAAACAGTCTTATCACTGAATCAACTTCACCTGCCAGAGAATCTTTGTTTTTTGTTCCAAAAAAGGATACAGTTGAGCTGAGGCCATGTATAGACTATCAGGGTCTAAATAAGATCACGGTTGTGGACAAGTATCCAATGCCATTAATTTCTGACATCCTGGAGGCAGTGCGAGGGGCAACGATTTACACCAAGCTGGATCTCCGAGGGGCCTATCACCTTATCTGGATTGCTCCCAGGGACGAATGGAAGACCACTTTCCGAATGCTGTTCGGACATTATGAATATCATGTCATGCCTTTTGGTCTCTCCAATGCTCCCGCATTGTTCCAGCAATTTATGGATCATCTTTTTGCTGACGTCTTGTTGCATTTTGTGGTTATTTACCTCGATGATGTCTCAATTCTTTCCCCAAACGTGGCTGAACATGTTAATCATGTAGCTCTGGTTTTGGGCCGACTCCAGTCTAACCAGCTGTACTGCAAGGCTGAGAAGAGCGAATTACATCAGGTCCAGGTCAACTATCTCGGTTTCATTCTATCTGCTCAGGGTGTTTCCATGGATCCTAGGAAGGTATCTGCAGTTTTAGAATGGCCACCTCCATCGAACATGAAGGATATACAGCGATTTCTTGGCTTTGCCAATTTTTATCGGAAGTTTATACTTCGTTTCTCGGAAATCATTCTTCTTATTACTAAATTGTTGAAAAAGAATGTTCGTTTCTCTTGGAATCCGCAAGCTCAAAATGCCTTTGAACTATTAAAAGATTTTTTTTCCTCAGCCCCAATTTTGGTCATGCCTGATCAGTCCAAGCAGTTTATTGTAGAAACGGACGCTTCACATTATGCCTCCGGAGCTGTTCCTTTACAAAGATCTGACCTAGGGGAAGAATCACAATTTCCTATCTATCTAAGACCTTCAACTGGTCCGAGATAAATTACTCTGTCCTCGAAAAAGAGCTACTAGCCATCAAAAGATTGTTCGAGGAATGGAGACATTTATTGTTGAGCTCTCCCCGTCCTATTGAGATTTGGACTGATCATCAAAATTTGAAGGTACTGCAACAGGCCCAAACAACCAACAGTCGTCAGGCTCGTTGGGCACATTTCTTTCTGCCTTATCGGATATTATTTACCTTTCTTCCCGGAAAACAGAATCTTAGAGCTGACGCCCTTTCCCGTAAGGATCAACCTACTGCTAGATTTCGGTCTGAATATCTGTTTCCCAGGGCCAGTTTTGTTTCCGTACTAACAGATTTCCTCCAAACAATTAAACGAGTTACTACCCAACACCTACAGCTATGCAATGACCTTTTACCAACTTACCACCTTACGAGAAACCAAGGGTTCTTTTTTCATGAAAATCAAGTTTTTGTTCCTTCCACCGCCCTGCAAAACGAAGTTCTTCGTATGTGCCATGACACCCGAGCAGCCGGTCATCGAGGCTATCACTCCACTTTGAAACTGATCAAATGCCGTTTTTGGTGGCCAACTCTTCAAGCAGATGTTAGAGACTATGGGCCTCATCACGACTTGGGCGGTAAATGTGGCGGATTATCCGCTGGACCTAAATAGCGCTAACGCCAAGGCACCCGGCGGATAATCCGCCAGATCACAAGTTATCGTGCACGCGTCCCGGTCCAAGGCGTTAGCGCAATTAGCACAAACCCTTAAAGCCGGCGCACCGTGCGCTACCGCCACTTCGCGCTCATAGCGCTTGCTATGAGGGTGCGCTTTTAGCACGCGGGAAACGCGTCACCGCCGGAACGGGAAATAAAGTGGCGGCCATCTTGGAAATCACAATCCGTCGGATATCAGAGCCACTGGAAGCCATACACGCAATCTGAAGCCTAATAATGAGTCAGGAGCGCACTAGGGGCAAGTCCGAACTGGACAGGGTCCGAAAACCCAAGTTCAGTGACCAGGAGCTTGAGGTGCTTATGGATGAGGCACTGACTTACCACCATGAGCTGCAGCAGCGCAAAACCAGCGCCCAGCGCCGAGGCCAAATATGGCGATCTGTCGAAGAAAGGGTCAGTGCAGTGGGGCGCGTGCCCCGGGAGGGGGAGGACTGCCGCAAGCGGCTGAATGACCTGCGCGTGCGAGTGCGAGGCATCCTGTCCCAGCATAGGAGTGCAAGCAGGGGCACAGGAGGAGGGCCACCACCCCCCCCGACCTCACACCATGGGAGGAGAAAATGACGGGTGTCATCGACGTTGGAACCATTGAGGGCATTGGTGAAGCGGAGGAAGGGACTGGCATCAATCCAACGGCAGGTGAGTCCCATCCCCGAATACATGCATCTGAATGAGAGTGAAGACATGTGTCTGAGGCTCTGGATACACCCCTAAGTGAGGGCCACATCCCTAGAACGGTAGTGCTGCCTAGACGACCCTGTACGTGCAGTGCATGAATGACCAGGGCAGCGGATAGACTCCCATAGCCATAGGACAGCTACGTAGAGTGGTACTGTGCATCAACACAACCACAAAAGCCTGAGCGCAGTCCACCACAACCACGCGTTCCCATGCAGTGTACCTCCATGCACATCCACAACAAGCACCACATGGTGACTGAACAGAATGCAAGTTGAATGCGGCATTGTTACTGTCTTCATTCACACTTGTTTGCATGTCCTGCATCTCACAAATGTAAGTAGCATTGTACTCAAACCACCCCCTATGTACCTCACAGGCACACGTCGATCCCAACAGCCCGGTGATGATGGCGATGAGGCCACACTGACAATGCGTCCACAACACCGTGCCTCCACCAGCACCAGCACCTCCAAAAAAGGCCACACCCATGGGAGACAACACCGGGGAACTCCCACCTCACCCAGACGCAGCCCCGCCAGACAGCAGCGGCAGCCACATGGCCATAGGGAGGCGACCGTCAGCTCACCAGAACCCAACATCCACAGCCCCGATGCCGAGGGAGAGAGGCCGTAATGGGAGCCCAACGTGGGAGCAACACCTCCACGTGTGCATCATGCCACCGCACAACACTCCCAGAGTAGTAGTGATGGGGAAGGGGTGCCAACACCCCATGGAAGCCCAAGCCCAGGCAGACAGCAGGCAGGGAGGCCCCATGTGCCTGTTCGTGGCTGCCAGCACACCACAGCCCGATGTGGACACTCCGTCCTATGGGAGGCCAGAGGGCCATCGATCGGAGCCAGGCAGCCCAGTCCAGTCTGGTGGCATGTCGCCATGCAGCCCCCCACCCCCCGACACCGCCCAATTCGCAGTCCACCACCTGACGCACCAGTAGAGGCCTTTGTCACAGGGGCAGCAGTCATGGGCCGACTGGCTGTCATTGAGGCAAAACAGGCCAAGGTGGAAGCAATGACAAAGGTCCAGAGCCGGCACATTAAGGCCGTGAGCACTTCCATCCGGCATGGGTGCCGGTACATTGCGCGGGACAATGCTCGCACACGACAAGTTGTGCAACAATGCACCGCTGCCCTGACAGGCTGTGGGCAACGAGTCCGCGAATTCACGGAGGCAGTGTCTGCACTTGCAGAACAGCAACGCGAGGCCAATAACCTCATGCGCCAGCACATGATGGGCAGCACTTCCATACCCTCAACTTCCACCACACCCACAGAGGGTTCACTAGACCCATCTCCAAGGCGCCGGTCCTTGTGCCACCTGAGGGCATGCACACCGGAGGGTCCTGGGAGAGGGAAGCACCCGCGCCCATCCTAGTGGTGCATGGCATCATTGTTGTTGGCCTGATGAGGCAACTGTACAGTTTGGGGTTGTACACTGGGGGGAGGGGGGATTGTTGGGTGTTCACTGGGGGGAGGGGAGATTGTTGGGTGTACACTGGGGGGAGGTGGGATTGTTGGGTGTTCACTGGGGGCAGGGGGGATTGTTGGGTGTTCACTGGGGGGAGGGGGGATTGTTGGACGGAAAATAAATCATGTTAAAAAAATCACAGTGCATGGACAGTAGTGATTGTTACAAATGCAATTTAATGTTGAAGTGACATATGTACAATTTACCTATTACCCATTTCTAAAAGAATCCATCAATCAATCCCTGTCTGGCCAACCTCCCTTCCCTCAGCCCAACCCTTTGTGCATGTGCAACACCTTCTGGCACTTCATCGCCCTCACCACCATCCTCAGGTGGCTGCACATGAGCATCTGGGGGCAGTGGTACATTTCTGCAACAACAGATGTTGTGCAGCATGGCACATGTCAGTACAATTTTTCCAACCTTTTCTGGTGCATACATCATTGCACCTCCCGTGCACAAAAGGCAACGGAAGCGTGCCTTCAGCAGGCCAAATGCCCTCTCAACGCAGATCCGTGTACGGGCATGGCCAAGGTTGTATGCCCGCTCCGCCGCCGTGTGTGGGTGACGCACAGGGGTCATGAGCCACGTGTACTGGGGATATCCCGAATCACCTGCAGGGGAGAGAAAGCCGGTATGGGGACAAGGTAAGTCGAGTGGGTGTACAGTGCCCTGTCATCAGTGTGATTTTGCCATATTTGTCATTTGGCCAATAACATTGTGGAGTGTGCTGTCCTACGAGCACGATTGAATCAATGGGGTACTCTCCACTTGGTACACCTATGTTTCTGTATGTAACAGTACTCATTCACTTGTCGCAGGAAGAGGGGGCCCTTCCATCTACTTCTGCTTGACAGAAGTGGCTGCCTCATGTGTCATTGCAAATCCATTTGGCTACAGTTGCATTTGCTGCTCTTCACTATTCTGTACTGTTATCCATGCATTTCCATGGCCATTTTGGGGACAGTGTTTGTGGGATGTGCATTGTCATTACTCGGCCTACTTATGTGTGGAGCATTCGTGGATGTGCCAGCTCATGGATTGGATTTTCATTACTGTCGGATGGCCAGGGTGGGATATCTGTACTGTGTCAGTGTTGGGAGCCATGGTGCTACTCACACAGGAGGCCTTGTTGTGGTGGGACTTCCATATGTCACTGTGCCGCCACATGTCTGACATCCTGCATTAGTGTGTTCTGCTGTGTTGGACATGTCCAAGGTTCATCGTGCAAGGTGCTTGAATGTGTATGCTGCTGTGATGCTGCTGACTATTGGGAATGATGGATTCTGTGACAGGCACCATCAGTTGTGGATTGACATGCTTTGTGGTATACATTTTGTACTCACCCAGTAGCCATGTGTTTTGGCCTCGGTGCCTTTCCAGGTACGCCGGCAGGGTACTGTTGCGTAGGACTATGGAGTCGTGGGTGGATCCTGGGTAGCGGGCACAGCAGTGGCTGAAGGTGAGGTCAGGGCCACATGTCATCTGCACGTTGAGGGAATGGTACTGTTTACGGTTCCTGTAGGCAGCCTCATGTGCCTGGGGTGGTACAAGTGCACATGTGTGCAGTCCAGGGCTGCTATTACATTCGGGACTTGGGCAATGGCATAGAATTGACCCTTAAACTGGTGCACCTGTGCCTGTGTGGCTGGCAATGCAATGTGTTCGTTCACATGATTCAACAGTGCATCAAGCACCTGTCCCAGCATGGCACTTTAAGTCCCAAGAAATTGAAGCACAGACACAAGCTTCAATAGGGGAGGTACTGCCATGCTGGTGGCTATGCGGCTGCATATGTCACCCTTGATTGTGTCCAGCAACTGGGTGATGGTTGCCCTGTCCAGCCGATATTCTGTTACCAACTGACCATCAGTTAGGGCCCAGGGTGTTGGCCTGACCCTGGGGATGGCTGGCTGCCTTGCTGGTGCTGCTCTCCTCCTCCTTCTCCCCATCCCCACTGCCCCATGCACTCCCAGGGCCCTGGCCTGGTTGACTGGCCTCTGTAGCTCCAGGCGCAGCAGGTAGAAGTCGACATCAAGGCTCCCGGCTCCAACTGGCAGCATGGTGTTGGGGAGGGTGTTTTGTACATGGGTGGGTCCTTTGTAGGCCTCTGATTTGCATTGCCTCCACCTGGGCCCTCATTGCTGTCTCCTCCCTGCTCCTGCTGGTGTAATGGGGTTGGGGAGGGTGTGTTGTGCATGGGTGGGTCCTTTGTAGGCCTCTGATTTGCATTTCCTCCACCTGGGCCCTCATTGCTGTCTCCTCCTTGCTCCTGCTGGTGTAATGGGGTTGGGGAGGGTGTGTTGTGCATGGGTGGGTCCTTTGTAGGCCTCTGATTTGCATTGCCTCCACCTGGGCCCTCATTGCTGTCTCCTCCCTGCTCCTGCTGGTGCAATGGGGTTGGGGAGGGTGTGTTGTGCATGGGTGGGTCCTTTGTAGGCCTCTGATTTGCATTGCTTCCACCTGGGCCCTTATTGCTGTGGCCTGTGTTCTGTTACCTCCAGCTTTTTGCTGGAGGTATTTTCGGTGGATTATCCGTCGCTTTTCTGGCGCTAATAGCGCTTATGCCGGACTCATGATTGATGATGTTTTAGCGCTAAGGGTTCCTGGCGCTGTTATGGCCGGCGCTTGTACAGCAGGCTGTCCTTGCGCCGGCTGTTATTGCGCCGTTGGTGTTTGGAGTCGTGATCCGACGGACCTTTAAAATCGGCGCTAAGAGCGTTACCGCCGATTTTAAGGGTTACCGTCCAAGTTGTGATGAGGCCCTATGTCTCGGCTTGTGTCACATGTCTACAATCCAAGACTCCTCGTCGAAACCCTTTGAGTCTACTTACCCATATGCCTATCCAAACAGACCATGGCAGGTAATTTCCACAGATTTTATAGTGGACTTACCACAGTCGGATCGTCAAAACACCATCATGGTGACTATAGACTACTTCACAAAGATGGCTCATTTCACCCTGTTACCCAAGTTGCCCGATGCTGACTGCATGTCTCGGATCTTTCTCACTGAGATATTTTCTCGACATGGTTTGCCAGACGCGATAGTGTCTGATAGGGGACCTCAATATACTTCTCTCTTTTGACAGAAGATGTGTACCTACTTGGGGGTACGGAGGGCTCTGAGTTCTGGATACCATCTGCAAACGAATGGACAAACTGAGCGTCTCAACCCAACCTTGGAGGGATATTTGCTCTGCTTTGTATCTGCCGCACAGGATGACTGGGTCGAACTCCTAACTTTGGCAGAATTCCCTTATAATAACTCCTATTATTCTGCCCTTAAGACGAGTCCTCTTCACTGCTCCTATGGTTACCATCCTGCCTTTGTTCCCACTGTATCACCTCCTTCTTTCCGAGTTACAGGTGTAGACAGTCTCCTAGCTGACATTCAACGTGGTCATTATCTCGCCCGTCAGGCTCTTCGGGTGGCTCAGGATCGGGCCAAGAAGAATGCTGATCATCATCGAAGGTCGATTCCGACCTTGGTTGTTGGGGACTCTGTTTGGTTGTCATCCCGCTTTCTCCCTTGCCACTTGGTTCCTTCGAACCTCTCTCCCAGGTTTTTTGGTCCATTCAAGGTGTTATCTCTGGTGGGTCCTGCTGCTGTGCGTCTTTTGCTGCCTAGATCCTGGTCCAGGAAACATCCTGTGTTTCATGTGTCCCAGATTAAGCTGTGTGTGCCTGATCGTTTCCAGTGGAATGCGGTGGCTCGCCCTCCCCCCGTGTCCACTGCTTTGGGTCCTGAATTCGAGGTCGCTTGCATCTGCGATTCCTGCTACTACAGGGGTCACCTTCAATTCTTGGTTGATTGGAAAGGTTATGCCCCGGCAGAATGGTCGTGGGAACTGGCTTCGGGGGGTCCATGCTCCCCGTTTGGTGCACCGCTTCTTCCGGCTACATCCTGGTAAGCCGGGGTCTCTGCCCTTGAGACGGGGGCATACTGTTATGTCTTGTTATCGGTGCTGGTATCTGTGGCATCGCGGCTGACTTTGAGGCTCATTGTTGGTGGCTCCTTCCAAGATGGCCAAAGATGTGCCCAGGCTCTCTTGGACGGATCGTTCAGTCTCTGCACGTACGCTCCTGACGTCTATTGCTGATCATGTGACTGCATATAGCGATCGGATTTCTGCATTTCAGTGCGTCGCTACTCTTAGAAAAGACGCTTAGTTAAGTTACTGATTACTAGGTTTATAGTTTCTCTCCTTCCTTATATGTCCCCCATTCTAATCCTTTTCTCTTGAGGACAATTAGATCTGTGCAACCCTGCCTCCAGTGTTTTGCCGTCTTCGGCGTCTATCCTGTGTCCTTTGCAACTGATCCGCATCAGACGTCTTCTATCCTCTCGTACGGACAGATTTCCCCGCCATCTAGCAGCACCCTTCATTCGGCTTCCAATCTACGAAATCTCATCCCTTCTAAGCCCTCGGGCCAACAGAATCATCCACCTCATTTTCTTCCCGTTACAGAGTGGGCCTTGTAGCTTTCTTATAGGTGCTTTTCCCATTCCCATTCTAACCCTCATGCACTATACTTACTTGTCCTGTCTATTCATTAGGAGTCCTTCCATCCTTATCAGCTTCACACTGATCTTACCTGCTACCGTTTCTTTGTAGGTGTTTCTCCCTGTGGACCCTGCTCTTCCTTCCAACCCACAACCAATCACTCTCTTACCTGTTGCCTTATCTTCTCAGTGAAGCTCTTTCTCTGGAACGATCCAGTGACAATGCTGCTCATCCTCCAGATCACTAAAGGCTGACATCGGCATAACACGTTATCCAGGTTCCGAAGTCCTCCAGCTCTTCGCCGACCCAGGGTTTTCTTCCCCAGAGGGTTTCCCTGGGAACGCTGCCTTCTCTCTGCCTGTTTTTTCCCTATCGGACAAGGAGAGGTAGGACTAACAGGGAAATCTCCTACTTCTGTAATCTAAAGTCACTGGTGCCTGTCCAGGTTAGTCAGTTTTCCTTTTGGAATACCATATATTTTAATAGATTGTGTCTCATTGTAACAGGCTCTTCCTCTGTAGGTTTTCTAGTTTCAGTTTTGGTGGGGGCTTTCAGTTGTTTCGCCAGCCTTCCCAAAACATTGAGTCCCCTTGTCTGTGCTTCTCTTCCCAGATTTTCCTTAAGCCTAGGAAACACTGCTTTTTAAGCACCCCTAGAGCAATCTTATCTCCTTGGTGGATCTGGAATCAAGCCTTTCCGTGGTTCTGAAGTAAGATCTTAACATCACTTCGGATGTCTGGGTCTATCACCCCTGCTAACACGTCAGTCCCAAATCTCTATGCTAACCCTGACTTGGTTGCTAGTCTAATGTATTTATCAGGGGGTGGAATCAATATCAAGTCAGTAGGTATCAGTCTCTTTTCTCCTGTGGGAATTGTTTCATCGCTACTGCTACATATATCAAACACAATAGAGCCTTTAGTGGCTACTGAGGGGTCCGATGCTTTGGTACTCAACTTCTCAAATTCTAGGGTACCCCAATTTGTATCGGTTGAGCCGCATCCCACTTCTGACACCACCTGTGGTTGATAACTTTCTCTGGTTTTGTGACGAATCTCAGGAACTTAAGTAAACATGAATATAATCTTTGTTAAGTCAGAGGTTGTTGGGTGAGGATCCACCCGAACAACAATACATTTCAGTTGATTACATATCAGTCTTTTTGGCTAAAGTTTTCTTCCTTCTTTAAAGTTTTCTTCCTTCTTTGAATACATGTTTGTTAAATATTGAATGTGGATCTACACAAGTATATAACTAAGAATGTGAACCATGTAGGAGGACGCTTGCCCCCAGAGAGTGCAATTGGGTTACCTGTTGGCAACAACAGGTTTGGTGGAATTAGAGTTGTATTGAGTCTCCTCAGGCTACGAGACTATACTCTTCTGCACCAGAAATAGCACTGAACATTGAAACCTGTGACTTAAATAACAATAACCTGTGACGGGAACAACAATTGGCACTATAGTGCCCCTCTACTATGCCCCCTGCTTTTACTTTGGTTTTATTTGGCTGCCTAAGAGGGAGTACACCTATATTAAAATCCCCACATACCCATGTCTGAATATGTCATTCGCTAAGATTGACTCAACCACAACCAATAGAGCGCAAGTGCTTGGATTTAGTGAAGAGTAGGCCCAGAGAATTCTCGGGCTAGTTAAGTCTACGGGTGATGAACCAGTCTCCTCAGATAAACCAGAAGCCCTGATCAAACAACTCAAATGGACAATTCGTCGTGAGATAAATGTAAAGCTACACACCACTACCCTAGCACAATACCATAGAGCGCAAAGAATACCACATGGACTAAGGGTTGCATTGGAACCAACCTTGTGTAACGCAAATCCTACTTTTGTCAAACGCTGGTGTCGAATTCTGAATAAATGTTTGCTCGACTTAATCTTGCTGGCAATAGAAAAACGTGCATATAATCTTAGCACTCTGGAGGATGACATAAACAACATTAAAACTAATTTTGAGCAGTAGTCTGTCAAATGAACAAATTCAGTAAATACTAGAGGATACCAATCATAAATTGGAAGTAAGAACTATAGGTGAAGAAAATAAGAAAATTCAGGAGAGATACGCAAGACGATAAATTGGACATTGTGTATAGCTGGCAGGAATATTATGGCCAGAGGGCACCTAAATTCAATCATCCACGTACACCCAAATTGTGAACACCTAGTGCTGAAACACCATCCTCTGATGCATTTAGTGCTGAGTTAGAGGTAACACCAGAATCATGTATAGAGATTGCGGCTTCTACATCGGATACCAATACTACTGGAGCAACTCATTTTTTAGAAACAAAAAACAACCAGAAGGGAACAGAAGAAAAAATCCCCAGAGGAAGAAGATAGTCACAAAAAAGACCAAGTGGATAACATCTCGTCTTATCGGCTCTCTAAATTTCAATTGACTGTTTTAAGGAAAGGCTTTTGGACCGTAGTATAGCAGTATGCTTCTAAGAGAAAAAATTGACTTCTTCAGATTAATGAGAAAATTAAAACTAAAGGTATTCTACGATTCCATAGAAGAAGAGTCGGAGGGGGATGAGTCCTCGAGATATCTGAAAATGTCACCTAAATGTATATTCTACCCACATGTACAAAACTACATCCTGACAGCCTTTGAATAGAAAGTGCTTGAAGAGCTTAAAAAGATGTCTTTCCATCCGAAAAAAGACAGTAATTTCACAAATAGAGAGCGCCAAACCCTCAAAGGGCTACTTGATAATCAGGCGATTATCTTTAAACCGGCTGACAAAGGAGGGACTCTTGTTCTAGTGAATAAATGTGATTACCTGGAAGAAGTAGATAACCAACTGATGGACAAAGAGACTTATCGCAAAATCCAATTCGACCCCACCGAAAAAGTACGGGTCTTGGTCAAAGAGGTTCTTGATGAAGCCGAGAGTAGGGAAGTCATCTCTGAATGCACCAGAAAGTTCTTAGAAACTCCACATCAGTGATGACAGTTATTTACATCTTCCCAAGATTTATACAAGATTGGTAAAGCCTACCGGACGACCAATTATCATGGCCATGGGTAGCTTGCTTGAACTCTTGGCGAAATATCTGGACAAGGTTATACAGCCCCTTATCATAAACAGTCCAACGTACATAAAAGACACGATTCACTTTGTATTCAAGCTCGATGCGATTCAATTGGTGAAGCAACGTGACACACTATTCACAATGGATGTTACCTCCTTATATACAAATATCGTACATGAAGAGGGCCTGGAGGCGATGGAATGCCTTTTGCTAAATCAGAATCATGCACGGGTGATAAGGTGTTTGTATTGACACTTCTTAAACTAGTGCTTATGAATATGTTTTTCAAGTTTGACGACAGATTCTTTCTACAATTATCTGGAACGAGCATGGGGGCAGCTATGGCACGCAGCTATGCCAACACCTACATGTTGTACCTCCTAACGGAACACGTTTTAAATTCAACCAGGTGGATGCAACATCTCACTGTCTTTGTCAGATACATCGACGATGTGTTTGGGATATGGACAGGACCTGTGGATGAATTACAGGAATGATTTGGCATGGTGAACGGGATGCATCCCCCTAAACAGTTTACCACCCAACACAGTGATACCACGATTCACTTCCTGGATGTTGAAATTTAATACACATAGAATGGCCTTAACACCAGAATATTCACAAATCCCACATACAGGAGAAGCTTGCTGCTGGCAACTAGTTTTCACCCCAAACTTACCATTGACAGTGTGCCATTAAGTCAGTTTCTGAGATATAGGAGGAACATCTCCAATGAAGACGAATACAAGAAACAAGCAGGGTTTCTGCAGGGCAAGTTCTTGGAGAGGGGATATTACACTGATGTTATCTAGGAGATAGTAGGAAAAGTGGAGAGAATGCTACAAGGGTCCCTATTGGTACCTAATTCCATCAAAAACTGGCCAATCTTTGGTATATGTCACAACTCATTCCACACAGAGTAACAGGATAAAGAAGATCATTAGGTGCAACTGGACCATGATGCAAATGGACCCGATATTGAACAAGTTGTTTCCAGAACAACCTACATTTGCGTATAGGAACAGCCAGGCTCTTCACAACACGCTGGTGAGAGCAGAACTGCCTTCCAAGAAAACACAGAAAGTATCACATAAAGGAACTTTACCTTGTCCTAACTGCCAACATTGCAGTAATGTCATCAAGGGCATCAGCATTAGACACCCACACTCTTGGAAAGTGATAGAGCTAAAACACTCATGTACGTGCGATTCCACCAATGTGGTATATGCCCTTAAGTGTCCATGTGGTCTCCACTACGTAGGCATGACAAGGTGCAAGGCTAAAATCAGATGGACTGAACACAAGTCCCATATACGAACAAACAACCTTAGATCCCCAGTAGCCACAGACTTTATAGAAGCTGGACAATGGGCCTCATCACGGGTCCAGCGGTAAGAAATCATAATTACTGGCATGCCAGTACTACCGTGTCCCTGAAGTACAGTTGCCGGAAACGACTGATTCCGTGTTGGCGTGCACGTGCATTCCGGCATGCCGGATACAGTGGCACCAGAATGCCTGTAATTACACCAAACATCCCCCAAAGTCCCAACACCGCCACCCTCGGTGCCGGTAACTCTGATTCCAGTATCACGCTCACGGTTCCACCGCCACCGGTAACAATTGGTGCCTCTATTACCGTGACCGGAAATACAGTAATTGCCGAAACAGGAAATCGACCGGCGGCCATTAATAAAACACAATCCATTGCAATCCTCAGAGCATAGGACTCATACACATATAAAGAGCAGTGATCTTGCAAAATAAAGATGACATCAAGGGTACCTGCAACTCCGAAGCGCAAGCCACGCTTTAGCGAGATAGAACTGAACATGTTGGCAGACACAATTGTGGAGCATGTCAACCAACTGTTCAGCACAGACTACGCAGGCAGTCACAGCTGAGAAAAAAGGCCATCTGGGAGGAGGAGGCACAGAAAGTTACTGCAGTTGGCACAAGCCCCCACACTGTGTGTGACTGTCATTAAAAGGTAGGATGACCTGCGCTTGAAGGTGCGCAACCTCCTGTCGGCTCATCGCTCCCAGGGTGTAGCCACAGGAGGCGGCAGTGCATTCCCCACCCACCTGCAGCCCTGGGAGGAGACCTGCAGCAGTATGCTGCACCTTGAATCCATCAAATGAGTTAGTGCTGCGGAGGCCGGAGCCTTGACATCTGAGGAGGCTGGTGAGTACACGTAACCCCAATGTCACATCAACCTCCGGGTCCACCCTGCACACACTAGAGTTGTGAAAAACGTCAAGTGCCTTGTGCACAACACCAGTTCAGCTCTTCTGCCCCCCCCCGCAACCTGGTTGCACTCAACGACATACACCTTGCCCCCAAACCTCACTCATACCCCCTTCACACAGTCAACATATCACAGGCACCCTGTATCGCCAGCACAACATGCTCCTGCTGGCACTCAGACACACATCCCCTTGCCACAGCATAACTTGTGTCGTTTCTGCCGTGCTAGCACAAGGCCAAAGTCCTGTCGGTGCCAAGCAATTACACAACCAACAAATAACCAGCGTCACACACCAAGGAAACATGTAACTCCCTTGTCCCATCCAGCATGACCCATGACGCTAAATTATCACTGATGCAGTAAGTGCCACAGGCAGCAGGCACATGTGGAACACAACCATGGCACAACCCACCACAACACAACATCATACAGCTTGTGAGCCACTCCCCTAAAACCCTACCCAGAATTCACAAGTACTCCACGAAAATATCTCTGACACTGCACACACCATGTAGGCACATCACTCATCCACCTGCACAGTATCCATGACACAAGCATGTGTGCACCATGCCATGTCCCCCGCCATGTCACTGACACAGCACTGTCATCAGTCAAAGCATTCATGTCTGTCTTATCAATCCACACGCATTAGTGATGCTCTGCCTTTCTTTTTTTTTTGTAACTTCTCTTTATTGGTTTTAATAATACAGAAAACGAACCAACACAACCCCCTCTCCCCCCCCCCCCTCCCCGGGAGCCCATATCTCTACAACCCCCCCCAGACAGGTCTAGGAGTCTCATTCTTTGGGGGCGCCATTGCTCCCGGAACTCGCCCTTCAGGAAGTCCAAAGTTTCTCCCCATTCCACGGCAAAGCGGCTCAAATTGTCAGAGGCCGCGAACGAGGCCCATTCCAGAGATACCACCTCCCACAACTTTCTCAACCAGTCTTGCTCTGTTGGGATCACTGAACTTTTCCACCTTTGGGCAAGGAGAGACATAGCTGTCAGAATGAAGATTACCGCCGCCTTGCGCTGTCCCCTCCCTGCCACCCTCCCCGAGTCCCTCCATCTCCCCGCCAGAATCCCCCGGGGGTCTTGACCCACGCCTCTTCTGAATGCCTGGTCCAGCGCACAAGAAATACTCTTCCAAAAGGAGCTAACGCTGGGACAATCCCAGCAGATATGGGCTTCCGTACCCGCCTCCCCGCAGCCACTCCAACAAGCCCCAGAAGCTGTCGGGAAAAAACGCCCGAAGGCACGCTGGGGTATAGGCCAACCCATTAGATATTTATACCAGCCCTCCTGTAACTGGGGCGCCTTAGCCACCTTCGGGATCAGTCTCCAGAGCCTCTCCCATTCCTCCCGTTCCATCTCCCTCCCCAGGAGCTCCTCCCATCTAGACATGTATGGCCACTTTATGATGGGGCCGGCGCTTCCTAGGAGCTTATATATATTTGATATCAGCCCTCTGGATCACTCATTTGTCAAGAGGAACCGTTCGAACTGAGTTCAATCTCGCGTTGCCGCCCTTCTGATCACCCCCGACAACACCAATGCCTGATCTGGTAATATCGAAGCCGCTCTCCCTCGCCCACTCCGAACTCCTGCTTGCAATCCTCAAAACGATCTTGACCCAATGCTTGTTGTATTCCTCTGAGAACCACTCACGGATCACCCTGAGTTGCGCCGCTCTATAATAGCGCCTAAAGTCTGGCAATGCTAAACCCCCTACCCCTTTGGAAGCTGTCATTAGCCCTTTCGCCAAGCGCGGCCTCCTGCCCTCCCAGATGAATTCCTTTGCCGCCTTGTCTAGCTCTTCGAAAAAGGATGCGGGAACGCGCAACAGGATCGCCTGAAAAAGATAGAGTAAACGCGGGAGAGTCACCATCTTAAGGGCCGCCCCCCTTCCCAACCACGATATCTTTATGGTGCTCCACTTTCTAAGGTCTCTTTTAATAAATGCGAGAGCAGGGGTAGAATTCGCTCCATACCATCCTGATAGCCGAGGGGTAACCCATATCCCCAGATAGCGAATTCCTCCTGGGCTCCACTTGAACTGGGAAGAGGCTCTCAAGGCCCTCGGATCTTCATCCTGCAGCGACAGATTCATGATTTCGGATTTGTGCACATTAACCCTCAGACCGGAGACCTCCCCGAAAGTGGACAACAAGGATGTGCATCCCACCAGCGACACCGATGGGTTTGTCAGGGTGAGGAGCATATCGTCGGCAAAAGCCGCCACCTTATGCTGCGTCCCTGCAAAGGGGATTCCCTGAATATCTTTTGCTTCCCGAATTGCCATGAGCAGGGGCTCTAAATATATAGCAAACAAAAGCGGAGACAGGGGGCACCCCTGCCTCGTGCCCCGTCCAAGCTTAAAGGGCAGAGACATCGCGCCGTTAATAAGCAGCCGCGCGGAGGGGGCTCTATAAATCGCGCAAATCATATCTATAAACCTACGCCCAAGACCCATTCGCTCCATCACCCGGAACAGAAAAGACCACATTTTTTTGTAGATTTTTGCGTCGGAATTTATAAGGGCAATAGGTCTATACGAGGTACATTCCTCTGGATCTTTGCCCGCCTTATGTATAAGCGTGATTTTGGCTTCTTCCATGGAGGGGGTGATACCGCTCAAAGGGTCGAATGAGTTAAAGAGTTGGGTTAGGTGTGGGGCCAGGATGGTGGAAAAGGACTTGTAAAAGGAGACCGGGAAGCCGTCGGGACCCAGAGCTTTGCCGGCAGGGAGAGCAGCGATGATAGCCCGCACCTCATCCTCCGTGATTGGCTTCCCCAGGTCCTCCCCCTCATCCCCAGAGAGACGCGGTAAAGGCAGGCCCTCCAACAACTTCTCCTGCAACTGGGCAGTAGGGCCCTGGGATATGTACAGGGTCTCATAGAACTCGGTTAGACGGTCCCTGATTTCCTCCAAACTAGTGAGCCTTTCCCCCCCTTCCCCCTTCAGAGCAGCTATCGCATTTCGTTCCCTGATGCCCCTCAGTAAACGCGCTAGCAGGGAGTCTGCCTGGTTGGCCTTGGCGTATAGCTTCTGTCTGACCCTCAATAACGTACCCTCCGCCTTCCTAGTCCTGAGGAGTCTCAATTGCCCCTCAGCTAACCTGTACTCCCTATATATTTTCCTTGAGGTCTCCTTTAAGCTTGACCCTCACGACCTCTACCTCGTCCTCCAACTGAGCCTCTAATAGCCGCAGCTGTCTATTCCTCTCCGCCTTAAGGGCGATGAGGTCCCCCCTCAGCGTAGCTTTGAATGCGTCCCATCTCGTGCTGAGACTTGTATCGATCTCATTGTTTCTGATAAAGAAGGCTTTGATGGCATTCCCTTCCCTAATCACCCCATCTCTCAGGAGGTCCCCGGGAAAATGCCAGCTCCATACCCCCGGCTCGCGCCTGCCCAAGCGCATATTCATTTGCACCGCCTTGTGGTCGCGATTCCCACAGGGCTGGTCTCTATCCCCTCTACCCCCCCCCCCAGTAAACTATATATAATCGATCCGGGATTGAGTTTGGTGAACATCCGAGAGATAAGTAAATCCCTCTTCCTCTCCCCTAAGTACCCTCCACACATCTTTCAAGCCTGCCTCCTGGAATCGCTTCTTCAGTTGCGGGAAAGCCACCACCCCCCCTCGCCGCCTGCGTGCTGTGTCCGATCTAACCTCTAGTCCCAGGCTAAATTGAAATCCTCCATTAAAATTACCTGCCCTCTTGAGAACTCTCCCAGCATAGTCAGCGTCTCCCTCATAAAGTGATCTTGCCCCACGTTTGGACCATACACCGAGGCGATCGTGTAGGTGGCGCCTAGGCATTCCCCCTGCACCATGACAAACCTCCCGTTTTTATCCCTCCGAATATCCTGGATTCTAAAATCCATGCCATTTCTAAATGCAACCGCCACGCCCCCCTTCTTTGAAGGACCTGACGCAAAGAGAACTTGAGAGTAGCCCCTCAGGCGCAGACAACGTTGATCTACACACAACAAGTGAGTCTCCTGTAGCGCTATGACATCTGGAGCATGCGTACGGGCGAATTGTTCCAATTTTGCCCTTTTGAGAGGAGAGTTTAGACCTCTCACATTAAGAGTTAGCCACTTGAAACCAAGAGAAGGAGATATCCAACCTCCGCAAACCCACCTCTCAGTGACCCTCCCGACTCCCCGTTGTTCCCCCCGTGTCCCCACCCCACTATACATATGGGCTCCAACCCTCACCCGGTCGCGCCCCCCCCCCCGCCCGGACTCCCCAACTTCGGGCGAAAACTAAAACTCCTCCCACCCGTACCTTCCCACCCCTTTGTCGCCCCCACTAGTCCCATTACAACTCGATCCAACATGTTTAACTCCGTCCCCCTGGCTCCACACGCAGCCCTAAAGACCACCACCCCCGTGAGAGATATAGAAAGACAATGGCCCAACTAGGATCACCCCTCCCCCCCACATGCTGGCTCCCCCCCGGGGAGCCCCACGCAGCTACCCCCCACACCCCCGAGACCCCGCATCGCCCTCCGTCTCCGGCCTCGTTCTCCCACAGAGGCCCATTCCCAAGGTCTGCTCTCCTCCCTCAGCTCCCCACCGGGTCCCAAGGCCCCCGCATGTGCCCCCGCCTCCGCCTCCACATCCAGGCCAACAATACTAGCTGCTTCCTGAATCAAGGTCACCCTTTTCTGTACCCCTTCCCATTCAAAAACCAGGCCAAATGGGAAGGACCACATGTATTTTATCCCTTTCTTGGACAGTTCTTTTAGAACATGACCCATGGCCCTTCTTTTCACCAGGGTGCTCGCAGCCAGATCTTGGAACAACAAGATCTCCCGCCCTCTATAGAGAACGGGCTCCCTTTGCCTGGCCGCCCACAACACCGCTTCCTTCTGGCCGTAACTGGCAAAAGCAACCACCACTTCCCGGGGTCTGACGTTGGGGCCCAGTGGAGCTCGACCAACTCTGTGGGCCCTGTCCAATGTTAATGAGATCGAGTCCCCCGCCCCCAAGAGCTCAGCGAAGATGTGTTGGAATTCCTCTTTCAACATCTTGTCCGATACCGACTCAGGGAGCTCCTTTATCCGAATGTTACTCCTCTGCGACCTATTTTCCAAGTCCTCCAACATCATCTCCATGTTCCTGTTGGCAATGTCCAGGCGGTCTATGGCCTCGCTATTAGCTGTAGTGTCCTTCACAGTGTCCTGCAGGCCTCTCTCCAACAAATCGGCTCTCTCCCCGAGTTGTGCTACTTCGTGCCTAATTTCATCCAACACGGTATTGAGGTCCGACCGCATGAGCTGAAACTGGTCCTGGAAAGTTTGCGCCAGGGACTCCCTCAGGGCCTGTAATTCCCCCCTGAGGTCCTGTCTGGTCATCCGCTCTCCCTCCTCCTCTAGCGCCACTCTCCTAATCTCCTTGGGCTGGCCTCCGCTCAGTTTATCGGAATCCTTGCTCCCCATCATGGGCCAAAGCAGCGACAGCGATCCCTGGGTCGCCTTGGGAGAGGATCCGGGCTTGCCCAATTTCCACTTTTGTCTGGAAGACATCCGTGAGGGGCCCAGTAGCGGCCCCCAATGCATCCGGGTAGAGAACCGTTGCACCAGTCGCAACCAGGGAATACCTGGGGGGCCCCAACCCCGGCCCGGCACGCACCCACCCGTTGCCTCAGAGATTATACAGGGCCGGGCTCTTCTGTGCTTCTAGGAACCAACCCGGGGCCGCACCGCAGGGGAAAACCGGGGCTCCACCACCCCCGCAGGCGGACCCCAGGGCCCCAGCCCAAGGGTGACAGTCATCGGAGTTCGCTCTCCCACAGCACCGGGAACAGGACTCGTCCAGCCTCCGCCTCAGGGAAAGGATCCAAGGAGCGGCGCCGCCAGACCTTCCACTCAGAACGCCCCCCCAGATCAGGAGGGCCGGGTGGGTGCGGGGGAGAGCCCCCGCGCAGGAGCTCCCAAAATATCCCACTGGGGGCCTCAGGGGGAAGGCCGGGCGCCGCCGGGTCCTTCTGCTCTCCTCCTGCCCAAGGTCGGGCTGATGCCAGCTGCCCACTGCCCCCCAATAGTTCATGCACCCCCCCTTGGTGTCAATCCACTCCACCCTAGCTCAACCGGCACAATCCCGCCGGGCTAACATGTCAGGGCCAGCTGCTCCACTATCCCTGTTGCACCGAAGCCTCAGGTGGCCCCGGCGCCTGTCGAATCCGCTCCTGCGGGGAGGCCGCCCAGCGAGTCCCGAACCACGCAGAGGGGGGGCACCTCCTCCACAGCCGACCCCCGGGGCCCCTGCAGGCCGCGTCCCGGCCCCCGCCGACAGGCAGGCAAGTCAAGCGCCGGCGGCGACTCGGCCCCTCTCGAGACGCGGGCAGTCCCGCCTCCAATACCGCTGGTGCGCGTAACCCAACCCGCCACTCTGCCCTCAGGGGTCCGCCGACGCGACACCGGAGCCGGTCCACCGAGGGGGTGGTGGAGCCCACAGCAAGTCCGGGCCCGAGGTCTTGGAGCAGCTGTCGGCACGTCAGTCGTTGCCGGCGGTCATCTTGGAAGTCATGCCCTGCCTTTCTGACTCTCTCAGGCACATCCTCTGGCAATGAGGACGGCCAGCACAGTACATCAAGGGGCATCAGGCGTCGCCGCCGAAGGACCACCACCACCTCAACATAGGACTCCACACCCTCAACAGGCAGACATCGAAGTGCTACCCCAGCTGCATCCCTCCAGCCACCGCAGGCCCCTGTGGCACCTCCACCACAGCCACCACAGATACCACAGATCCCTGTGGCACTTCCAGCACAGCCACAACGTAAGGGGACATATCCATGTTTACATTGCAGTAATTGTGGATATGTGCAGAAAGGAGACACTATCAACCATACCCACCCTGGGGAAAGGAGCAAACTTCACAACTATGCGACATGCGACACACAGAGTATAATCTATGCAATCAAGTGCCTGTGTGGCCTTTATTGTATTGGACAATCTAGGAGGATGGCAACATTAAGCTGTAACGAGCATAGGTCCTGCATTAGGAACCAAAATATGGATTCAGCTGTGGCCAGACACTGGCAAAAGAAGAAACATAATCTGGCACAAATACGCTTCCAAATCCTAGAAGTGGTTTCCAGATGGGATCCTCATGAGAATCTGGAGAAAAGATTAGACCAAAGGGAATCCTTTTGGGTAGACTGGCTTGGAACATTTACGCCCAAGGGACTGAATGAAGAACTACATTTTGTCTGTTTTTTGTAAATATTCAAGCATGAAGGTGAACGTTGTGTATTGTAAAAACTCCAATATGAGGGTGAAGGATTGGAATTAACATTATACTATACCTCTTTAATAGCAAGATGCACAGTTTGTATTTGCGGACACCTGTTTAGATACTATGATGTCATTTGGGTAATGTATGGGGTTATGTAGCACAAGATACTCATTCTTCCCAACTTTAGGGTTAGGTCACACCCTGATTCTTTCTAATTTAATACCCTAGGTACAGCAGGAATATATAGCAAGTTGGCAAATTCATAATTATAGACTAGTTGGCTCATCACACTCCAAGTTAGACACTTAGCACCACATGGGTAACAGGACAACACTGCCTTGTGGGTTTCCTCAAGAGTATAGAGTGCTTGCAAGGATTTGAAGGGATATATTCATGAATGACATATTTGTGCAAACAAAAGTACATGTGTACAGATTCAAATGGAAGCAAACGTGGGGGTTTCATTGGTTAGTATGTAAATACAGTTAGTTTGAAATGGGTGCTAGGGGCAGCTTTTTAGCAACAAGCCAGCAAGCATTAATCTTTGGGAAAGCATTTAGCCAAACCAGCAAAATGGGTTTAGTTTCAGAAACATTTAGCACAATGTGCTGTCATTTTAAAATGCAGAAAATGTGCATTTGCACAGATGAGGTGATTTTCTCTGTGTGTAACTGCATTGGAAATATATAATGAACTAATCATATACTAATTTGTCCCATTATCCCATTAATTGCTCCTCTAACATATAATGCAGTTCAATAAACATAGTGAGATTCATTCCATTTAGTATTCTTCCATGGAGAGGAGAAATATGTGCACGGCAGGAAATAAATGGGAAACAGTTGCTTGTTAACTGAAGTTTCATTGTTATGACATTCTTGTAATATGATTGGTAGAAATCAAAAGGTGGCAATGATGATGTCAGAGGAGGCTTATCTGAGCTTGACAGACAGCCAGAGTTGTTTTAATCAGCTGAGATGGGGAGAGAAGTCCGTCCTTCCAGGGATTTGAATGCTGTCGGTGCCTTCCTGGACGTGGGATCCGGGAATGCAGTTTTGAAAACAGCGGGTAGGAAGTGCAAAGAGTTGTCGGGCTGCTGGCATTGAAGTGGAAGACATTTCCAAAGCAGCACCAGGGGGCTGTGTGAAGGAAGGTTTGCATAGATAAAGCCCTGGCAACAAAAGACTCTGACTTTGCACACATTTTGGTGAGTCAGGTCTCAAAGATGAGGAGCGTGAGAATGGATGAGATGCATTACACTTATTGAAAGTCAGTGTAGTAAGATAGGTTTAAAAGAAAAATGTAATGTTTCTCTCTGCATGTCTGCACTGGGTAAGAAAATGATGCACACTGAGTTCATTTTCGATGTGTTTTATTTTGATATCTTTTTGCTGCATTTGTTTCAGATAATTGCATACACAGTTTTATTTCTTCCACGTTGCCACTTGTTTTCTCTTCTCTGTGTTTATTTTCTAGAATACAAGGTAATGCTCGCTGTTGGTAAGCATATGTGTAATTGTAATATTCTGTATTGTGTATAACAAAGACCAATATTATAACAAAAAGCAAAGCTGGTGCAACTTTGTTGGTTTCATTTTATGTCTCCCATGTTTACTGTATTAAGGGAACAAGTCAGTGGGTAATCCTAGTGTCATACCAATGTGGTAAAGAATTTTGCTACCTCATTTACCACATGGGACAAGTTTAGGACAAGAGTAAATATATACAAATAAGCAAGACAGAAGGTTATGTGTGTTTGTGGATGCACTTTTCTCTGCATGCTGTGAATAGAAGGCTGTGCCCCAGAGCACATAGGTTACTGAATGTAAATAAGTCAGTAACACGAGTTACATGCAATAAGTTGCATTCTGAATACACTCACTGGATTCCCTAAAGGTGCTAGGTCCACGGAGTACCTGCAGTCAGCCAAAAGTGGGTCACAATTGTAACACCAGGGAGTTCAGTGCAGAGCAGCCCAAGGCGGTCAGACGCACACTGGAGCATAAAAGGGGTAGCAAAGAGGCCATGGATCCTTAGGTGCCCTGTCATTGACTTTTGCCAATGTACATAGTAAAACAGGACACAAGTTGGCTACAGACAGTTGGGGAGGGTGTGTGGGGAGGGAGAGTTTAGGAGGGGGTGTGGGGAGGGATAGTTGGGGAGTGTGTGTGGGGAGGGATAGTTGGGGAGGGACCATGGGGAGGGATAGTTGGGGTGCACAGTATTAGGAGTGTAGTCATTTCACAATTGTACATATTTTCAATTCACAAAATATAGTTGGTGTTGCAAACAGAATTAATGACTAGACATTAATTATTCAGTGTGAGTGTATTTATGTACGTGCAGTGCCCAGTGTGCTAGCTTGCCTGTGTCACGTGTGTGACAGGTGATTAGAGGTAGTGCTGTATAAGTTCATCTCGTGCAACACATCCATCCATGCCATCACGGCGCTGGGTAATTGCCTGATCATCATCACTGTGCTCCTCAGCCTCTGGTGGGCGCATGTCCATATCGGGGAACAGGGCGACGTTGCGTCTGATACACATGTTGTGCAACATGGCACAGACGAGCACTTTCTTTCCCGCCTTTTCCGGGCTGTACATCACTGCTCCCCCGGATCTGCTCAGGCTGCGGAACCTCGCCTTCAACAGGCCAAATATCTGTTCAATGGTGCCCCGAGGACGTACATGGCATGATTGTATGCCTGCCCGTGGATGTTGTGTGGTTGCCTCACAGGGGTCATCAACCATAGCATCAGAGGGTAACCAGCATCACCAGCACGGGGGCAACAGAAAGTGTACAATGTCATTCTTTTAGCCATGCGATGTTGGCACAGACTCTATAGTGTTAATTTGAGTGGACAGACATGCACATGCAAAATGTCATCAGCTAGCATATGTCCTTTTTCAGGTACCTGAAATGCACTATGTCCAAATGCATGTGGAGTGTGTGGTCTGCATTGGCATTCACTTGGCCCATTCACAGACAACATGACCTATGACTTGTAGTACAGCTAACACAAATTGAACGGCTGGATCTGTCATTATTGTGTTACAAAAAAAAAAAATAACAAGATGTCCATGTACCAGGGTACTTGTAGATTTATAATTAGATGCATGTGTGATTGTGTGGTTCTAACAGGCAGCAGACCTGGGCAATTGGTGTGCTGACAAACGCCGTTATGTGGGTGGGTGCAGAAGTATTCTCTGTCTGTGCATTAGGTGTTGTGGGTTTGCTTGACTGTGTGTGTGTGTGTGTGTGTGTGTGTGTGCTTCTTGTCCTTTTGTTGTGGTGCATTGTGGTAGATGTAGTTCTTTTGTTTATATACTGTACAGAATTGATGATCTCATGCATGCACTGGATCTATTTCCTAAATTGTGGCACACCTGTCAAGACCTTGCATTCGGGCATGCTATTACTGTGTAGCACCGTGAGTGACACCTGTACACTTTTACATATAATGGAGGTACAACACAAAGTAGATACTTCTCAGCTTTCATTTAGTAACTGTACGTGTTGTACTATTGACACAAATTATGATCATTACTCTTATTCATGGTCACCCTTCCCCTTTAACCATCCTATCCGGCCCATGTGCAATTTGATGGTGTATTTGTAATTTGCGGAACACAGAGAAGTGGGATGAAAGATGGATTGAAGCATTCACTGTGCACAGCCTCTGGTGATGGGTGTTATACATGGCCATGATTCAACTGTGCCCATGGCCTTGTAGTTAGACTCACCCAGCAGCCAGGTACGCTATGCTGTTTCCTGCCCCCACCTCTCAATTCAACTGTGCACATGGCCTTGTTGTTAGACTCACCCAGCAGCCATGTGCGCTGTCCACCGTGACGTGCCATGTACCGAGGCAATGTGGAGTTGCGCAGCACCATGCAGTCATGGGTGGAGCAGGGAACTCTTGCACAGCAATGGGTGATGATGTGGCAGGCATCACAAACCATCTGCACGTTCAGTGAATGATAAAGTTTTCGGTTGCGGTACACAGCCTCCACAGCATGCCAGCCACCAGCTCCACATGTGTGCAGTATAAGGCACCCATGACGTTCGGCATGCCTGCAAGGGCATGCAAGGCTATTTTCATGCCATTGACCTGGTCTGCAGTCCTGGGTAGACTGATGTGGTCTTGAATGTGACGCAGGAGTGCATCAATGACCTGGAACAGGACATGTGAAAAACAGGGTTGCGATATCCCATGCAGCTCACCAACTGTGTGCTGGTGTGTGCCTGTGGCAAGGAAGTGTAGCACAGACACTAACATGAGCAAGGGGGGGAGGGGCAGGGGTGGTTGTGTAGATATTTATGAGGCTGACCAGGTTGGCATGCATCAGGTCCACTATATAAATGATGATATCCCTGTCTAGCCGGTACAGGGTGTATATCTGGCTTTGGCTCAGGTTTAAAGGTGTGGCCCTAAAGCGTGGGATTGGTGGCTGTCTGCGTGGTGCAACCGGCTGGACAATGGGTTTTGCTGGGCCATGATGGCCCTCCTTCTCCTCAAGCACCTCCGCTGCATCCTCTGCCTCCCTGCCTCTACAAGTAATAGTCCTGCAGGCATGGCCTCCAGCTCCAGTACTGCTACTGCTAGCATGGTGGTGTTGTAAGGCGTGTTGGAGTGGTTCTTTTGGCTTGGCTGTAGCACTGCTCATTTGTACCACATGTGCTGATTTGATGCTCCTCTGGCATGTTTCTACATACATGAATCTACTTAATGCCTGGTCCGCGATGCCGATGTTACCAGCATCGTTTTCATGTTGATACCAGCAGGTCCATGCTGGTAATTGCGTGTCCGTGCTGCTTGGAATGTGCACTTACTAACGCCATGGCGGTATGTCAGGCACGGCTGCCGCGTCTACCCGCAAGTACCGGCAACAGTGCCGGATGCAGTGGGTCACTTGCGGTGCCGGTATTAAAGGCATCGCAACTCAGACTATGCCGGCCTGGAAAAAGGTGCTTTGTACGGAACTACCGGCACCATTATTTCCAGACCGGCACAGTCATAATAAGGCCTATAGTGTTGCTCACCTAAAATATGTAATCCTTGAACAGGTGACAGTGGTTAGCAGGGGGGTGGTGATCTACACAAGAAGTTTCTCCAAAAAGAGGTTTTGTGGATAGATGGACTGGACTCGCTGAGTCCGCGTGGGATGAACAAGTGGACATCAATTCTCCTTCTAGTTTTTAAAGTTCCACTGTAAATCAAGCTTCAGCCCCTTTTGTTTGCATGTTCTTTAAAGTCACATTCATTTTAGAATTCATCATGCTGTGGTTTGCTTATCCTTTAAAGTTGTATTTATGTCAGTATTTCAATATAAAATGGTTTGTATGGATTTGAGGTTGTGTTCCCTTTCTAGGTTCCAAATGTCTTCATTCTAATTGTTAACAAAGTTTTGATTCAGTTCGGTAGTCAATAATTTAGAGTTTTGCTTACAGTTCAATTGTGCTTGATGTGGTGTTCAATATGCGTTTGCTTCATTTTACTAGAGTTGCCCAGTGTTCGGAGACCTTCAAAAATGTATTTCTTGACACACTCGACCACTCTGATACAAAGTATTCTCAGCTTTCCCAGCACATCGGTAATTGACAATGAAGGATCAGAGACTTTCAAACATGCTAATTCAAGGCACGCGACCACTCCGATACAAAGTGTTCAGCAAATAATAAAGTCACACACTTGCGCACCGGGTTTCCCATTCTTTAGAAACTCACTCGTCGCTTTCACCGTTCTTGTTGCAGCGCTGATCCCATGGCTTTCTGCTTTTAGTGACAGGCCTCCAGCTCCTACCCCTCAGACACACATGTATTGTTCCTCCCACACTGGGGAACAAGCACTTTGAGTAGCAAGGAAAGGGCAGCCTTCCCACACGGCTCCCTTCACCTTGTTCAGCCTGCTCCAATGAGTCTCAGCTCCCAAGCCACACTTCCATGAACTACCTCTCTGTCTGTAGTCCTCAGCCTTTCAGCGTCCTGCTCCAACTGCTTGAACCGGCCTCCTTGCTGCTCCTCCTGTCGCTCTCTTTTCCATTGGGCTGGTCTCCTTTTATACACCTGTAGCCCCTTCACAGGCTGCAGGTAAGAATTTCCATTTATCCCTGCCTGACAACTATTAAAGGGACATGCCTGACCTTCACAGCTCTTATTAGGTATCTTCCTCGTCCCAGTACCAGAGTGGTAAAAGACCATAGTTTGCATTGCTCTTAGTTGTCTCATCTTCGTCTCAGTACGGTCAAGTGTAAATTGTGGAGAAATTAGGGGCACTGGCTTTCAACAGCCTATGAAGGTGCGGGAAGGGTTGGGTTGGTTGTCAATAGGAAAACAGGGATTCCATGTCTCGCCCAAGGGCACCCCACTCTCAATCCCAAAGAACCCTCCACCCAGGTGATCCTCCCTTGCTGCTCCGCCCCCAGGTTCGGGATCCATTACTGATGGCCTTTCCCTGGCCACCTGTGCAGAAGATCCAAGGGGTTTAGGAGTGAGAATACTCTCAGGTTTCTCATAATGCTTTCATTGGCTTTTCCATACAGGGGGGCACTCAGTCTAGACGCAGTTGTCAGACCACAAATCCACCCATTACAGGTCATGCAACTGCTACCCCTTCTTGACTGTTTCCATCAACCATTGGCCAATGCTTCCATTTGACATTGATGTTTAGTTGATTCCCCAGTGTCACACTCTTGTGATACTGTACCGTGGCTTGGTTGTCCACTATGCACTTTGTTATACTTCGCTATATTCCACTGGCTCTTGCCAACACAGGTTTCCTCTTAACCTGCAGTTCCTGCAACCCTTTTTAGCTTTAGGCCAATACTTGGTTTCGCTTCTCATGCCCTTCTCGGTATTCTCTTGACTTTGTCAATACTTGTGTTTCATATAATAAATTCTGTGGTATCTGCCACATGTACCTCCTTTCTTTCACTCCACTCAAAAGTGCTCAAATCTTGCCTTTACTCTGTTTGGCATACTAAAGTACTTGTTATGACTTTCAGTTTGTTTGATGTTCAAAAGTACTTGTTTCAGCATTCAGAAGTACTTGTAATAACTTTCAGTTTGTTCGATATTCAAAAGTACTTGTTTCGGCATTCAGAAGTGCTTCAAATGACTTTCGGCTTGCTCCGTATTAAAAACAACAATATTCAATGCATATTTGCCTGCTATCCCGGTGCTTCCCATTCACTCACCGGTCGGCGCTTACAACGCTGCAAGGTCCCTGCTGCTCCGGGTTCTCGATTACACAAGCAGGACCTCACTCTTCTCCCAGCGGCTCTTCATGGCTTTGCTCCCCAGAGATACTCTACCTGCAGCGCAGGACTTCTGTGACCACTTTGCTCAGTCAAGCTGGTCTCCCTGACGTGGTCTGTTACCGGCCTCCAGGATTCCTTAGCTTCACTTCCTGCTGCATATATCTGGCATATGTCACCTGGTCTCGAGCGCTCCGCTTGCCACGCCACTATTCTGGAGTTGCTTCCCCGGCTGCCGCCTTGGCCTCCACAGCCGACTATACCTCTACAGCGGCCTCTGCCTCCACAGCTGCCTCCATCTCCAAACGGAAACTGTTTTTTAAAGTGCCCACCACCATATTGAGTCCAGAAAAGACTAGACCGGTCATCATTAGAACTGTAGTTCTGTATTACTCTTGTTCTCCTCCTTGCTGCAGTACACAGCTGAGGCTGATAAATGTCTGCATTAACAAAAAGAGACTGACATGTGTCTGTATTAATAAAATGAGGCTGATATTTATTTGTCTCAACCACATGAGGATGTCTTCCTACTTGGTCTCTTCCTCGTCTCAGTGTTGATGTGATGTTTCTTTGGGTCAGTTTGAAAGAAAGAGAATGGAAATGGCTGCCACTAGCCTGCAAAGGTTTGAGAGATAGAGGGTTCATTGTGAAAAGGGAAAGGGGAATACCATGTCTCACCTGAAGACGTCCTCTCCCCACTCCCCAAGTTCCCTCCACCCAGGGGATCCTCCCTCACATATCCACCCCAGTATCAGGATTAAAAAGTGATGGCCTTTCCCTGGCCACCTGAGAGGAGGATCTAGGGGGGGAAAAGAAGTGAGGACACCCTCAAGGTTCTCAAAACACACACACACACACACACAGAGCTCCTTTTACTTCTTCAGCAACATCACCAACTACGTTCCCAGGAAACTAGTGTGCGTTGTTAATCTCCTCTTCATTGTCACTTCAGGACTAGGGTGCTAAATGCTCAATTTACATATTGTGAGAAACCAGAGGGTGTCTCATCCGCTAGTCCCTGGGGATCTCTCCCAGGTGGCCAGGGCACGGCCGTCGCCTTTGGATCCAGACTCTGGGGGTGGACCAGTGCTGGAGGATCGCTTGGGTAAGGGGTCTTAGTGGAGTGGTGGTGAGGCAGCTGATTGATTGTGAGACATGCTATTCCCCCTTTTTTGTTCATCTACGTTGTCCTATTTTTTTAGAGTACTCTGAGGCCCCAACTTCCCCCAACCCCTTTTTAAACAAACACTGGGCCAAGGAGCAGGGTGACTGAGAGAAACAAGACTAACTCTCATACATTGTGCTGGACATGTCCCGTTAATCGGGTCAGGCGAAAGTCAGGCACTTGACTTCAAGTGCATACACCTGATACCAATTAGCTCTCCTCACATGGATAAAAGGCAACACCTAAAGACACACTCTGAGAAAGGCGGAACACAAGTACGAGTGGGACTTCCCGGGCGAAGAGGAGCAGAGCGACGGACCAAGGGACGAGAGTAGCCGGTCGAAAACCCCAAGAGTTCCCTACTGGAGGTCGTTGCTCCGACAGGCTGCGAAAGACACATGGAGAAGGCCAGAACCCCCAAGTGAAGACTTCATTGTGTTTCAAGGACACCAGCGACCATCCCAGGTGAATGGCAGAGTTGGGGAGTTGAGGCCAAGCCTGTGGTACTAACCTTGACTTGTGAATGGGAAATCGTAAAACCAAGAAAGAAACGCACATAGCCGTGAATTGGCAAGCAACCTGAGAGAGCGGTGTGTGTTAAAGAAAGTTTGAAGTGCCAACATTATATCGCAAGTGAAGACTGCACACGTGTGGATGAGACTCGAAGAAAGGTTGATCTGTGAATTAACTTTTGAAGTAAGGACAGCTGTGAAATCGGTGATACTGAGTAACGGAGTGGTCTGGCGAAAGGAAGTAGCCCACTTGAAAGTCTCTGTGAAAGAAAATTTGTTTGTAGTGATAAAAGTAAATATACTGCAAAAGCGAAATAAGCAAAATTAACTCTGAGAGAAGGGGAGAGTAAAAAGCTGAACAGTAAACTTTGAGTCGAAGTGGTCATGCAGAGGTCTGTAACGAACGCCACGCTCATTTGAAAGTCTTCAACATCTGAAAACGGTCTGAGCCGATTGAGGGAGACCCGAAGTGTAACAAGAGTGGGGAAGGGAGCCCCCTTGCAAGTATTGTTGAACCTTGTTGTGAAAGGTCTGATCCTGACAGAAGGGGACCTACGTGAACTGTGTTTGTGAAAAGTCTGAGCCCAACAGAGGGGGGCCCACGTGAACTGTGTTTGTGAAAGGTCTGAGCCCAACAAAGGGGGACCCATGTGAACTGTTCTGAAGAGGTTTGAGTCTGATAGAGGGGGACCTATGTGAACTTTTTGTTGAAGCATTATTTGGAATTGGAAAGAGAGACTTAAACGTGGAAGGCCAGGTGGGCCTCGATCAATGTTTTTGAACTGTTTATTGTACTGAGAACCCGAGCCAGAGTGTTTCATCCTGCCTACAAGGGCCTAACGGGGGGAGAAGAACTGAATAATTTAAACACTGATTATTCCTTGGCATACATTTCCTCCTTATAAGCTTTTTGTACAAGAGATAGGGCAGGCATTACGTTTTGTTAGCATATGCCGTTTTGATTTGACGGACTCTACTAGGACTGTTTTGTTTATCGTTTGACTACTCCCATCTTAGTTTTAGGGCAGAATAGGAGTTTTCCAACCCCAGAAACCTCAATAAAGGTTTTACAAATTGTGCCTATTGAGTCCATGTTATACTTGTGATACCATGCCTCCCCTACAATAGTGATTGCAATCATGTTTGCAATAAAGTGCCTAGGCCAAAGACAGAAGCCTAAAATCATTTTACCATCAGTGTATCAATTATGAGAAACCCCACACAAAATAAAAGAAACATTCAAATAAAAAATGCATGGAATAACTTGGGAATATCTAAGAGTTCATTACCTAAAAAGAGAATTACACACTAAACTTTGGTTAAAGAGATGTTTTAAAAAAAAGCTTTTTATGAGTGCCATAAGCCCAAAGGTAATCACTACAACGTGAGAACAAACAAAAACACAGAAAAGCATTGGCTGAAGCAAGCTTAAATAAATCCTCTTTTTACATGTTGGTTACAGCCAACCTTAGAAGGTCTATGCTAAACATTTGAATTTAACCTATCGAGAGGCATAGTCTTCTGCAAGATATTTTGTGATTTTATGAAAGGTTCCTTGAAAGATATACACCATTTAACACACTGAATGCTAAATAGGGCCAGTATGATCAATATTATTTGCTGAGGAGATCATACAAGCTGTTCAGTAGAACAAGACAGTTACTCATCACAGAGATCTACTATATGTCTAGTTCAAGGTCCTCATTTTGGGATGCTGATTTTCCTAGAACCATAAATATATCTTGCAGATAAACTATATCTTTCTGGAGCTTCAATTGACTTGTTTAGCAAAGATCTTCTGAGATTGGTTGTAGCCAAACTGTAAAAAGCTGATGTTGATCAGACTGGGGTAGGTCCAGCACAGCACATTTTTTGCACAGCAAAACTCTCATTCTATAATAGTGGGCACTATGTAGTGCCCCACCAGGTTCCGCCCTCTGTCTTCGCTCACCAGTATTTTTCTACTTGCTCATCTGTACTTAACCGATAGCTTAGTTTTGTGGCAAAGAGGGAGCTTATGCGGAGGAAATGGGGATATACACATGAAGCACTGGCGTAGCAGAGAGCCCCACAACCCCGGGTGCAATCTGTCTCATGACAAGGGCGGGCGCCTTGTGGCTGCTGGACAGTCACACTGCTGGGTCCCTGCTGCACCAGTAGCACCAAGATCTGATCACACCGTGTTCTGGTTGATGTCACATGTTTTGGGAGTATTTCTAAGGGACTTGGTGGAGGATTCCATGAAAAATTGGGAGCAAGCCGGAACTCCCTTATGAAAAAGGACCAGAAAACATTTAAATCCACAATAATTCATACTGGAGAGGGTTATCGTGAAGCAGACAAGTGTGAACTTGAAGGCAAGAAAATACGTAAAACCAAAAAAGAAGGGGTTGAATTTCATCCTGGAATTTTATTGGGAGCCACTGCCGTCTTTGAAGGACACAGCGGCTAGAGAGCTGTGCGGCTTCTGCCCGCTGCTAACATTCTTACAGTGTTTAGTAACATCCCTTTGTGTACCTGATATTTTGGCAAATCAATGTAAATAGTTTTGGTATACCCAGCCTGGGAGTACTGCTGCTTGCTTTGAAAAAGGATGATTTTTTCATTGTATTTATTGATGTAGACTCGCACTTTAGTAGATCCATAACGTTATTTGCAGAGGCAGCAATGGGAACTGAAGGGTGGGGGGTTGATGGTGAGTGGAAGAGCAAAGCATGTCTTGTATAACATACGGGAGCCTCTGGATTTACTCTATTGACTTTGAGGCCACTTCTTCACGTCCACTCGAGATATTAGATAGCTGGGAGAGTGTACTACACACACCTACGATTGCATTTTCATCGTCCGCGTAGGTGTGGAAAGAAGGGCCAATGCACCTGAGCTTAATCATGAGTGGTTCTAGGCGACTCGCTTCTAAGAATGGCTGTAGGTGGGATATTAACATACATTTTCCTAGGATCTTGGGGGCCCCTGGTAATGGGACCTATTGACTTCTTCAGTGGGACCACAATCGAGCCTGTGCAGAGTTATGTTTGTGTTGAATTTAAAGTGTTTTCCGTGGTACACACATTCCTAAATGGGCAGGCTCCTAGTTATTTGGCTGAAGCTATACAGACGTATAAACCGACAGGTCTTCTTAGGTCTAATACTCAAACATAGCTTGTCGGTCCCAGAGTAGGCTGAACAGGGGGCAATGGGAAATCCTTTTGCTCCCTTGGCCCTACCCTTTGGAATGAGCTTCCTTCGGCTATCGAGCTAACAGCTGACTGTTTGGTGTTTTAGGAAACGACTTAAAACGCATCTGTTTGAGAAGTATTAATAATACTAGAATATGAATTTGTCCTGCATTTTTGCCTCCTTTTGTCGGCTGATTTTCTGCTTTGGTCTCTGTGTGTTTGTCCTGCTTTGTTATGTGTAGCACAGCGATGCCTGCGGGCTTGTTAAGTAAATACATAAATATGTAAATTGATGTGGTCACCGGAGTGTTTAGGTGATGACCCATTATTTATAAACTTGGTGTAGATTACATATAATGGGACCTTGAGATGCCAAATATTGCGGAGAAGAACTTCAGTGTAAGTGGGAGGGATTGGCAATAAGCTACATTGATAGGTGTTAGTGCTTGGTGCGAGGGGGGATACAGAGGCGGCGGGGAAAAAGGTGTGATTTTCTAACTGAGGTAAAACAATATCTTTCTCTGTTACTAATATCTATTCCATAACAAATGTGCTTTTGGCTCATGCAGATGTCTTGTAAGGGGCGAAGGTAATGCCTTCCAGGTTTTTTTTTTTTTTTAGTACCAAGCGTTGTATAGGTTCATATTACAAAACGTACCCCTACATTCACTGGCCACTACTTCTAATGTGCAAAGGTAGCAAAACAGCACTCGCATAAGTGGGAATCGTGTTTTAATAAAAAAAAAATAACTCGCAGTGCACTTGACAGTATGGTAGCGAAGCCGCAGTCGCTACAAAATATTACCATTGCTAAGGCAGTAAATCCCGGTGCCTAGGAACGCAAATATGTACACTGGAGAGGTAATAGTAGACATGTGCCCTGAAAAGTGAATGACGCAGAGAACGGTAAAGCTGCCCCGAGATTAATACGAGTCACAGTTGGTTATAGAGGTCACATTTATAAAATAGTAAGGAGCACTCACTGCATTGGTGTATTCTGAATAAGTAGGTGTCATGCAGCAATCTATATCTCCCACTAGAGGTCGCTCTTTACTTAGAATTGAACGCATTGCATAATGGTGAGTAATTATTTGCTACACTGACAAGCGGCCTTTTTCTTGAAGCAGCACTGATCTTCTACGCGTGCCTTTCCTCGTGTACAAATAGCTAGTGTGTGCTGCAGAGACAGCAGCATTGCAGCATATCTGCCAGAGAGTGATTGAAGCATATATCAAATATTAACTAATGGTTTGCAAGATTGTTAAACTACATGATCATTCCTTGTGTAGGCTTCATTGTTAGCCAGGTCAGCTACAACACATGCAGGCATCAGGTGTGTGTATTTGCATTCATTTAAAGGAATCCCCCACACTTTTTTGGACGTATCATCAGTACAACAGCCCCACACCATATTACGATGTGTGTTTTCTACAGAGCACCACATTTCAGTGCACTTATGACTGCGACCCACCCTTGTTGGCCACTGGCCATCATGTGGTCATGCAAAGTCTGACGTTCAGTTAAAATGCGCCCCTGCTGTGGATGGGTGCATGCTGTCCCAGAAGCAAAACATTTCTCAACGCATTTACGTGTCGCCATGGAAATGCGGTAGACACATTTGCCTGCAATGCGTATCAACTCCGCCTTTCTTCTTTTTCCCTTAAGCCTGCAGTGTTTTAGTGCGGGGGAGCAATGCATGGCATGACAGGTGACCTTAATGACAGTATCATAATGAGGAGGCCAGACAAGAACGTAAGGTGTGAAAACCTTGGCCACAAGCCTTATTGTATCATGAGCTATGGTGCAAAAACCAACCAACATAAAAACATGATAAGAAAAACACTACACAAATATTTTGTGAAACAAGGGATCAGGTGAGCGGTGACCCTACTCCCACTTAGGGCCAACTAGAGGCTAATCCCTGCCGCCACCCTGAGGGGGTGCAGCACAGCAGTCCCTCAGGTCCACCCAAAATAGGAACATTATGTACAGCCCCTTCTCTGCCAGTGTCCAAAAGTTGTTCCTTGTAAAAATGTCCATGCCGTCTATGGAGAGGTGGACCCCATCACTGATAAATAGAGCTTTATTATGTAATGTGATCCCTTGTTTTATGAACCTGAGTCCTGAAAATGTACAGAACTTGCACATTTGCTTTGTTTAGTTTACGCCTTGACATTTCGATTGCTTTGTTGGACTCAGCACACTGCCAGTGTTTGTGCGGGATGATTTCCGACAACATGAGCTTCATTTGTTTCTAAGAATGTGCAATGGTTCTGAGTGAGGAGCACATTTCTGTCAGGAGCGGTTTTCTTCCTAACTGAATGAAATCATTGCCCCCAAGTCGGATTATCAGGAAGTCAGCGGGTGGGGCGCTGACTCCTAGTAGACTGGAAAGCTTGTCATGGAGGTCGCCCCGGCGCATGCTGGTCTTGGCCTACCAGTAAGTTACTGTGTTCTGAAAATGCAGGCCTTCCTGGGTTTCCTCGAGCCATTTGCTGGTGCTAGTGATGAATGAGTGGCCCACACTCCATGCAGTTTTTAATGCAATTTGTAAGAGGATTCAATTCAACACTACAGCTAAGTCAATGCCTAGTCTGGGATACTGAATGGAAACCCTTATTGATATATCTTTATGTCCAGTTCATGAGTTCTGGATGACTACCCCTATATAACACCCCTCTCTTAGAATCCCCCTGACCCCACTTAGCCAAGAAGTAGTTCTGTTTTGCAAGTTTAAAAGGTTTGAGAGTGTAAACAATATATATATATATCACACTTTATAATAAATTAATAATCGAATATCACACTTAATCTGAGCAGTAATCAATAATGGATAGTCTGGCACTAGCACACTTCTTTATAATCAATGATGAGTGGGCATAGGATGGATAAGATAGCAACAATACTTTTATGTTTTCAAATAGATGCAATGTGGAATGAAAATGCAGTACAGAAAATAACTTGATAGGATTTCAGCAAAAGACAATATAATCACTTTCTTGGACAATTCACCCCCCTTTATGCAATGTAAGGAGATGAAGATGAGAGCACACAGTTCTTAGGAATGCAAGCAAATAGAATTCAGTTCAATTCCCCCCAGCAGCTTATACAACAGATAGGAGTTTTGAAACACAGGCAAAATGCTTTGAATAGGGTGACAATGCAGTGAGAAATATGCTGAAAATGCTTTTAATTCCCTTCAGGAGGTTCAGGGTGAGTGGTATCTAGTTAATATGAGTTCAGGCTCACTCTAGCAATGATTCAGGGATGGTTCTTAAGAGGCAAACGAAATTTAGCAGTTCAGGCAAAAGCAGCTATCTTTTTACAAGTAAAGAAATCGGGCCAAATCGCAAATCGCGGCAACATTCGCGAATGCGTGAATCGTGATTGTGGAGAAAGTATAAGGAGTAGGAAGTCGGTTCTAGGCTTGTTGGAAAGGTGAGATTCTAAGCTTTCAGAGGAAAGTTAAACCAAGTTCCTAGGTTACGGAGTTATGAACGATTTTGTGAAGGTTGTTTTTTGGATTTGAAATTTTAAAAGTTCAAAGCGACAGGTTACAGCTTGCAGCTAGAAAATGACAGGTGACAGCTTTGCAGCTGCAGAATTGACAAATGACAGTGGTGTAGCTTTACAAAATAACAAGTGACAACTTCTAGGAGGCAGTTCTGGTTAGATTAAAATAGTTTGGATTAGATTATTTTAACTAAGAGATTGGTTCTGCACAGTTCTGCTAGGTACTCACAATATATTTTTGAAATAGGCCTCGCCACGGGTCTGGTCAGGTTTTGGACTGGACTCCGGTTCTGGCCTCGGCACTTCACAGTGATCTGAGTCAGCTCTGCTCTGCTGGTCTAGCCTCTCTGGATTCTGGATGTAACACTGCTTTCTGGGTACTGCTACAGGTTCTGGAGATTGATGGATTTGAAGTCTGGATCTCTGGATGTGAAGTCGTCGGTCAGCATGCTCCGCAGCAAATGGAATTGAATGTCCTCTCTAGCTTCCAGTGGCTCTTTTTATGTCTTTTGAAAGTGGGTGTGTGTGCAGCATCACTAGCCAGCCCCTCTCTCAACTGCCCATTGGTCAAGCTTTCCGCACTGCTTTGATTGGGGGAAGGAAATGTGTGTCATGGTGATGCTGTTTTATGGTCTGCAGAAAGGATACTCCCCTGTCAAATTGCACACAATTCTATATTTGACCCAAATACATATTTGCACAGGTACACATTTGTTTCAAATTACATGCAACCATCACATATCACATGAGGTATACTCTGTTCAAACTCGGCTCTTCCTGGGGCTTGCATTCAGAAATGGCAACATTTTGTGCTTTTTAGTGGGTTTTGCAACATCAGATTTTTCTCCTGATTTATACACGTGTACACCCCCCTCCCACACATATCTCAGTAACTTTCCAGGTCGCTAGATTAAACACAGAGTATGTGGTGTCAATAAATAGTGGGGTTTTGCCCCAGAACATCACACAAATTCCCAACGCGTCTAAAAACGTGCACAGAAAAATCACAAGAATTATGGTATAATTTAGCTAATTTTGACCGCACTGTGAGTTATACATCTTTCTTAGAATCATATTATGGCCAACAGGGGCGTGTCTTTTCAGGTCACATGGTGTAGAAACCAGTTTATCCAGTTTCTGCCAAGCTCAGAGACCCTGCCCCTCCCAGCTTCTGCCAAGAGGAAGCTATTTTACGGCCCCCAATATAACATTTGCCTGAGTCAAGGAAGGGCTTTGTTCAAAAGGAAGCCATTTACGACCACCCAATAAACCATCTGCCTGGGCCCTTTCTTTAGTTTCTTGCAATCCCCTGGTAATTCAATCAGAGAGTCTGTGAACTCCTTTTGGCAGGAGCAACAGAATGCAGCCAGGCCTGGGAATGCATTTGTTGGGCAAGCCCCCACACCTGTCGGGGGTAGCTGTCTGGCAGAATTCCAGTTTCCTTAAGCCAGGTTTCAGGTAAAATGTCACTTTTTGTTCCCCAGTTTAAGTCAAGACAATTTTTACATATGCAGCTAGAATGCTGATTCTAAGTTCAAAACTATGACATTTTAACAGTTACAAACTATGTGACACTCAAAAGTAGGTCACTGAGTTAATTTAAACATTTCGATTTTGGTGGTTTTAATCCAGTTTCAGTTAGGCTGCTGACATGCATAGCTCAGCCAGTTTTGTTATGAACATTGTTTTGGGCTCTTCATCTTCCCAGATTTAGTATGCACACATACTTCATTCTGCCAGATGTCCGCTGGTGTTCAGTGAGATTTTTGGATGTGTTGCAATGTTTGAAAATGGCATTTTGAGCTGGCATTCAGAGAAACCAAAGGTAAATTTAAAGTGCGGTTTTTCCTTTGGCACACATTTCACTCATGGCACCCCAGCCCATCCTGCTCGCACTGGTGGGTGGCAAGTTAGGCAACCATTTTAGTGTGCACAAAATGCGTGGTTCTCCTGGATTTTGGCGCACATGTGGGCTTTTTGGCCATCTTGGATTTTCTAAGCCCACAGCACCAAATGTTGCAGCACGATAGCTCAAACGTGGGTCAGGACACCCAACAAGGCCCCCCCACTCGACTGCACGTTGAATTTGAGTCGATGGGGAGTCGGGTGCACAGAAGGTGATGACCCACGCACTGGTATGTCCGCATAATCTTCTTCCAATTCTGCAAATGGCACAGTTCAGCATCTTTTCCTCCATCCGGTACTGATCGATCGGTTCTCCTCGCCGGTCTTGATGGGAATATTGGGCGGTACCCCGGGCCCCTTGGGTCTCTGCTCCCGGTCTCCGGATCGTCCTCCTTGGCCAGTCTCCAGGTTTTCTTTCTCCTAGGACGACAAAGGAAAAGCGGCAATACCTATTCATGGACATTTCTCCCCCACCATTGATATAGTGAGGTGGCATATATTTTTTAGAACTCAACAGATATGAACATGCAAATTTTTTTAAATTAAGCGACAGGAACACATAAACTTGAGAAACACAGAATTTGATAGGCTATATGTAGGATCTTTTAGGGTTGGAATTGAATTACTCTGGAGCGGTACCCTCTGGGATTGGAGAGGAGTCCTCCAGTTGCTGCAAAGTATGCCTGGGATGGCAACACTTCAACTGGTTTATGTGGACCCACTTGTCTTCCCCCTCTGCCAAACCGCCTTTGGGGATGCAGATCTTGTAGGCCACAGGGGAGATCTTGTCTATAATCTCATAGGGTCCCTTCCATGTAGGCAAAAATGTTCGCTGTTTCGCCTGGTTTCTTTGGAAGTTGTATAAATAGACCCGGTCCCCCACCTGATATTCCTTCCTGGAAGTTTTCAGGTCATAGTGGGTCTTCATGCTATCAGCTGATCTTTCTAGATTCCGCTGAGCATAAGCAAAAGCATGTTGAAGGTGTTTCCTTAAATTCTCCACATACTCATGAGTTGTGCAGGCATTTATTAGTGTCTGCTCTTGGGTCCTGTAGAGCAAATGCTATGGAAGCACCATCTTGCGTCCAGTCATCAACTCGAAGGGTGACATTTTGGTTGCAGATGACGGGGTAGATCTGATGGCCATTAGGACCAGAGGTAATCGGATATCCCAACTTGGCCCAGAATCTGCCACAAACTTCTTTAATATGCTCACAATGGTTCGGTTATATCTCTCTACTGCCCCAGAAGAAGCTGGCCGGTAAGCAATATGTAACTTCCTCTTGACCCCCAGTATCTCCCACATCTTTGTCATTACTTCACTGGTGAAGTGGCTACCCCTGTCTGACTCAATCCTTTGAGGTAGACCAAAACGGGAAAAAATGTGGTTAATCATCAGGGCAGCTGCAGTTTCTGCCTTGCAGTTTGGGGCTGGGAGACATTCCACCCACTTGGTAAACAAGCATGTAACGGTCAACATGTACTTGTTTCCTCTAGACGAGCGAATCACAGGGCCTACAAAGTCGACTTGCAAATCTGACCATGGCAGTGTCATCCCCCTCTTTTGGAGGGGTGCACGGTGCGTGAGGGATGATGGCTGAAATTGTGCACACACAAGACACCCCTTCAAGTATTGGTTGAGGTCCTGCCCCATGTGTGGCCAGTATACAACCTCTCTTAAGATTTCCAATGTTGTGTGAAACCCCCTATGACCGGCGGTGGCCGCATCATGGGCGTGACTTAACATCAGGCTTCGGAATGAGGTAGGAACCACCCACTGATCGTGGCCAGCTTTGGATTTCCTTACCAACAAACCGTCTTGGATTCGGAACATTTTTGGACATTTCATCAACACTCTTAGGTCCTCTTTCCCAATGTAATCGGTATCCGTCAGGGGAAAGTTCTCAGGGTCCTCAAGGTGTTGGTAAAATTTACCAATTATTGGATCCCCCTTCTGAGCGGTAATCAAATCAGCATCAGGGGTCTCCTTACTCCATTGTGCAATTGAAAGATCATTGTGAGCATTTGTCTGGGACCTAGTGATAGCAGTGACCTGGATTTCCCCCTACAGGGACTCAATCTCAATTAGATCCCCTTGGATGGCCCCGGTTTTGGCCAGCTGATCAGCTAAGTCATTTCCAGTTTTGTCTGGTCCCTCTACTTTGGAATGACCCTTGATCTTTTTCCAATAGATGGTCATCTCATTCGAGGTGACCAGATCATCAATGTTTTGGATCAACTTCCCATGTTTCAAGGGTTTGTTATTAGCACATAACATGCCTCTGGTTTTCCAATTAACCAGGTGCTCCACGAACCCGTTCCGTACATAATCAGAATCTGTGATTATGACCAGTTCGTGGAGTTGGTGTTGGACAGCAGTGAGGATGGCCTGATGCACAGCCATCAATTCTGCCACCTGACTACTTCGGGGACCAATTTTGTACCCAGCGGAGGGTTCTGGGGTCTCCTTCACCCATGCATTCCCTACGCCGGCCACCAGTTCTTTCTCCCCGTTGTTGTCAACATGGTAAGAGCATCCAACCACATAGACAGTGGGCATTCCCTCACACTTGTCCTCTTCAAAGACGTTGTGTGGGGAATTAAGGTATGCCTTCATGTTGTCCTTGATTTTTAAACTTTCGTCCTCGAGACAGTTTTCTCTGGCACAATCATGCAAGTCAGCCAGACCTTGCGCGAGGGGACTCTTCTTGTTTTGGCCATATCTGACCTCCACAGGAAAGCCTTGCATTGACAGAATCCAGGTAGTAATTTGGGAATTACTCACATTTCCGGCCCGGATTCTGTCACTTTGGAGATATTGCAGAGGCTGGTGTGGAGTCTCCACTATGATGTGTTCCCCATGGATGAACGGGCGGTAATTCTTCAATGCCCACACCGTTGCCAGGAGTGCCTTCTCACAATCGTTGAATTTCTCCTCCACAGAGGATAAAGTTTTGCTCGCATAGGAGATTACTTTATTGACCTTGTCATGCTTTTGGTATAATACTGCCGTCAAGCTCGTATTAGAGAACCCTGTCTCCAGGAAGAACTCCTTGTTTCTGACAGGGTAAGCTAGGCAGGGCGCTTGTGAGAGGCTTCTTTTGAGTTGTCTTACCGCCTCGGCTTGTTCTGGACCCCATTCCCACTTGACCCCCCCTTCAGGAGATGAATCAGGGGTCTGGTGATCTCTGCATAGCCCTCAATGAACTTTCTGCTGTAATTAGTCAGTCCAAGGAGGCTCCTTAGTTCCCGCAGAGTTGTGGGGTCTTTCAGTTTCTGAAGTGCTTCCACTTTCTTTTCCTGGGGACAGAGACCCTGAGGAGTAATCTCATGCCCCAAATATTTAACACGGGTTCTACACCACTGTGCTTTCTCAAAGGAAAGTTTTGCTCCGGCGGCCCTCAACTGGGTCAGAACATAACGGATCTCCGCTATGTGTTCCTCCACAGATGAACTTTTGATGAGGACATCATCCACATAAGCCAGGTTACCCCTTGCACCCAGGTCGGGCATGGCCTTGTGTAGGAAAATGTTGAATTCATTGCCGGAGTTGAGGTATCCGAAGGGAGTCCTGGTCCATGTGTACTGCTGGCCCCCAAAGGTAAAAGCCAGCTTGTATTGGTACTCCCTACTGACAGGGACAGTCCAGTATCCATTGGTCAGGTCTATTGCAGTGAATACCTGTGACCCCTGGATCTGGGCCAGCCCTTGGTCAATGTAGGGCAGAGGCCATCGGGAAGTATGGACCCATTTGTTGAGCTCCCTAAGGTCGGCGCAGAGTCTCCACTGGCCGTTCCGCTTCAATATTCCCAGCATCGGATTATTGAAAGTGCTGTGGACTGGACGGATTATTCCCCGGGACTCAAGGTTCTTCATTATTTCAGTAAGGGACTCCATGGATGCGAGAGGCAAGCGATATTGCTTCACAAACACTGGAGTCATTCCAGGGTCCGTGGGGAGTGTTGTTGTGTGGATGTCGGTGCGACCACAGTCATATGAGTCTACCGCAAAGAGATCTTGGAAATCTAAGAAAACTTGTTTCAACTTTTGCTTTTGTTCCAGAGTCACACAGGCATCAGCTAGGTTGACTCTCTCTTCCACCATCTGCCTGAAGCCTGGAAAGACTTCTGGTTTGGCTATCTCAGCGGCCTCCTCCAGCTGAGTGGAGAAGTCCCTGGTCAGAGTGCTGATTTGGACTGGAGGCCTCAGGTGGGAAAGGCAGCCCTCATGGACCTGGACATCCTCATCCCTCCTGAAGTCACAAGTCACATCTTCCTTGCCATAAGGGCAAGAAGTGTACACCAGGAAGTTCCCCCATGCGGGTGAAAATCCTGTCTGGTGTTGTATTGTCATCACTGTCACTGTCAAAACAGTCCTTGGGGATTGGTCCTAACAGTTCATTTCCTAAATCAATGGAAAAATGTCGGTCATCAACCGCCATTCCAATAATGTTGCCTGCGGCTAGAGTAATACTCTTTAAGTCACTGTTATCCACCTCTATTGGAATGGTGTCATGTTCTATGTTGACTAATGGAGTTGGGTTTACCCCCAACCCTTTCTGTTGGAGAGAAGCGTTTAGATGTATGTAAGCATCAGGGTTTTTCAAATGTTGTCCTCTTTTAACTTTCACTTCCAGGGAGAATTGTCGGGGCCTTTCTGGGATGGTGACTTCCTCTTTGATCTGAATTTCAAATGCATAAGGTAGCAATTGAGCTGACCTAAATGCTTTTTCTGGATCATCAAAGCCCATGGGATTATCCGCTAATCGGGACCAAGCTTTGAAGTTTATTAGGTCCAAACTAATGGCAAAGCGATTGAGAATGTCACTGCTTAAGTAAAAGGCGGCAGTGACGTCTCGCACGACCCAACAATTATGGACTATGCTCTTGTTGCCAATGGAGATTTTGAGCATAAACCTGCTTGGCAGGAGATGTTTGGAATTAGGTGCTTCCAGGGCCATTTCCCATTTGTCTATCAGTTTGAATATGGGAATGGCTGGATCTTTTGGGAGTTGGCGGAACATGGCTTCGCTGATGAAGCTCTTACCGTTGTTCACACACCCTCGAGCGAGAACAGAGTCCTTCCCATCATTTAACTGAACAGGGATGAACAACCGCTCTCCAATTTGCTGAATATCAGCCAGGCTCTGAGCTGATTTCACATCTTTCTGGACTATAGGAGTGGGAGTTTCTGATTGTGGATTAGTAAAGAATTTCAGGGTGTTTCCTTCCAGTGTGGAATACCACCTTAAACTGGAAGGAAGGTTGATTTTCAGAAATAGAGAGGACCCCCCATCACCAGTCTGTTGTTCTACTGCTATTACTGTCACGTCTGGAATTTGGTTGTTCTGGAAGTGAAATTCTACTTGGTCAGATTTTTGTTCAACCATGTGGCAGGTGCCGTTTAAACTAACATGGTTGACACTCTGTTTTAATTTTATTGGTCGGCTAGTCTGGGTCCAGAGGACCTTGTTTACACAATCTATTAGGGGTGACAACCTTCTCAGGGGGTCATTCCCTTGTAAACAAGGGGTGCCCTCTGGAGTCACTACTATGACCGGGTGTTTCACCTTGTGTCGCCCAATTTTAATGTCCAAGTCTGCAGTCCCCTCAACGGGAATTTCCTTCCCGTCAAAGTTCTGCAGTTGTCCAGGAAGAGAGGTGAGAGGAATTCGGTAATTCTCCCCCCTTCCTGCATTTAGTTCCTCAAAGGCCCTTTTGGACAGAAGGGTAGCTTGGGATCCAGTGTCCACCAGTGCCAAAATTGTACCCTGCCCCTGTACTTGTACCGGGGCATAGTATCTTCCCTCCTTCTCCTCAAGGGGGCACAGATAATGCACATTTTTGGACAACTGGTGGGCTAACTTTCTGGTTTTGGACATTGCTAGCGAAGAGATTTGGGCAGAATTCTGTGGAGAGCCTTGGGAATCTGAAAGAAAAAGTTGGCAACTGGAGATCAGAGCCATTGTGGGTTCCCCTGGTTCTGGTTCTGGGCCGCCCCCCCTTCTTGGAGGCAGCCACCAGGATGGGTTTGAACCAGGGGATTTCGGTATTGTGGGTTCTGGGATGAGATGATGGGCGGCGGTAGCTCAGTCTCCATATCTCCCCAGTCTGAATTGGCATCCCTTGGGACCCATTTTTCCTGGGGAGGAGTTCCACCATCTCTGAAGGAGAAGATCCTTTTCCCAGGATCTTCTGAGGATCCCTCTCCCTCAAATTGGAAGACCTGTACCTCCTCCACAAAGTGGGTCTGTTTGGGTCCTTTGTTTCTCCGACCCCCCCTCTGCTGCTTGGGAGGCAGGCTTTCAGGGGCAGGAGATTTTATTTCTGGTTCCTGGTTTTCCAGGGGCTGTTTACAAGTTGGGAAGGAAGCTTCCTCCAAGGCTTTACACCCCCCTACCCCTTGTGCCTCCTCCCTGGGAACCGGTGGGTTATCGGGGTGCTGCTCCCGTCATTGTTCTGGAGCACCAGGTCCCGAGTTTGGGGCATTCTGCGGTGGCATGCTCAGCTGAGGGTTCTGTTGAGCCCTCAGTATGTGACCCAGATCTCGTGCCATATTTTGGACCTGGCGCTCAAGTTGTGACACCCGCTCAGGCTGATACGGGGCTCTATTTTCTCCCCTGGGCTGATCCCGGGAAGGGTAGCTATCCCTTCTCTGGTAGTACCCCTGGTTGGGAAGATTTTGGTACCCCTCCACCCTTGGCCTCCCCTCTCCCGGATTAGGTTGTCTGGGCTCAGGGAATTGGGGAAAGAAGGATGGATGATTTTGGGGCTGGAAATTGGGTGGATACCTGGGGAAAAAGTTCTGCCCAGGATTTGGAGAATTTCTGCCCCCCTGGGGGAAGTTAGGAGGGAAGTTCCCTGGGTCAGGTGCTTGGCTGGATCCCCCCCCTTGGGCTGGAGGAGTCCACACATAACCCAGGATTGGTCGGTTTCCCTTGTAGCGGGGACTTACATAGTCAGGGAAGCGGGGGACCCCATTTGTGGGACTACCTCCTCGACTCCCTGTCTGTGACTGGCCCGAGGGCCTTCTGGGCTGTAAATTATTTGGTGCAGGCAGGTTTTTAGGCCCCCCCATCTCCAAATCTAAAACGGGGGCGACCTTTACCTCTGCCACCTTGGCAGCAGCAGGGGTGCTGTTGGTTTTGGGGTTTTTCGGCGCGTTATTTTTATTTTCGATAGGCTTCTGCACCTCGTAGATCCGGGTAGTCTGTTCAATGACCCAGTCTAAAGATCTTTTCTCATGAAAATCTCTCACGAGCTGGGTCATTATGTATTTGGGCAAGGCATGGAAAAATGTATTGACAAATTCTCTGCTGTCTGTGCGCACCCTTCTGGTGGTCTGCGCAAAGGCACGTTTCAGTTCTTGCACAAATTTTTGTGGGGCCTGATCCTCCCCACATTGCAAATTGTAGGCTGCCTTGCGAGCCTCTTGGGGATTTCTGTGCACAGAAAAATGTTTCAAGATGGCCGCCCTATAGGTGGACCACCTTGAATGATTTTGGTCCTCCAGCCCCGCAAAGAAACTGGAGTACTCTGGGGAGAATGTCCACTTTACATACTGAATACAGCTTTGGTTGTCCTTCAAATGAAAGGTCTCCATCATTTGCTCATAGAGCTCCAAGTGTTCCCAAACAGAATACTTGGCGTTCTTATGATAAGGCGTGATGACACTCCTGATTGCCTTAATCTGTTTCAATGGGTCCTTAAGCAAGGCCCTTTTTGCCTTATTGGCCTTTTTGGTTCGGGTAACCCTGGTCCATTCATCCTCTGACTCAGAGGCACTGCTCCCAGAGGTTCCTGTCTGATCTTCCAGGTTTTCCCGGATTCTGCGAGCCTGGGAATGGCTGGCAGAATGTGGGGACCTGGTCTCCTGTGTCCTGCGCCGTTCAGAGGAGTCTTCAGATTCCTCCTTGCTGCCAGGATTTGATGGGTACCCCCCCCACTGACCTAACTGGGCAGAAGTTTTCAGGATGCCCTTAATGGGCCTATTCTCCTGGGGTTCCCCACTAAATTGCACTGTGCTTGGGTGCCCATACCCGGATGCCCGCCCATCCATTCCTGGGAGGTACTGGCCTATGAGCCCCATGCTTCTGGCTGGATAGTAATCTGCCATCCCTGTGGCCCGGTGCTCATGTGCGCCAGGGGACATGGGGGTGGCAGAGTCCAGGGACTGAGAGAGATAAAGGCCTCTGGTACTAGGGCTCCTGAGGTTATGCTCAGGAGTTTCCCTTTCCCAGCGAACCTGGTCTCTATCCGCCCCTGCTCCCTGTTGCAATGCAAGAGCCTGCGCCTTCAGTTCCCCAGTTAAGGCCTTACTAGACTCTATCAGTCTCTCCTGCATCGCTATCTGTTGTTGGAGCCTATCATTGTGCTGGCAGAGAGCCTCATTCTCTCTCTGCGTTTCCTGATTGGTCCTTGAGCACTGGGCCAGTCTTTGCTGCAGGAGGGTTACCTCCTGAGTCCCATCCCTACTGGCCTGCTCCTGTCTTGCCAGAGCCTCCTCCACCCTCCTGGTGTGCTCTAGCAAGTCCTGGTGTTCTTTTTGGAGGTCACCCAGTCCCTGGTGGGCCAGGTGATTTTCTTCCATTTTTCTTCTTAAATGGCAGACTTCCTGGCCTAAAGTGTCCCTTTCCTGACCAAGAGCTTGAATTTGTGATGCCAGGTCGTCCCTTTGCCTTTGGAAGGCACCAGCTTTCTGGCGCTCCTGATCAAACTCTTCCTGGGTATCCAGGTCTTTCAGGATCAGTTTATTGCTCTCCTCTTTCTCTCTGTCTAGTTGGATTTGCAGGGTGGCTACCTGCTCTGTGCATGCCCTGTTGAAATTGATCTGTTGCTCCAGCTTTTTCTGGCTCTGCAGTAGGGAGTCCAAACTGTCTTGGCGTTCCTTCTGCAAGGCCAGAATTCTGGTATCCTGGTCTGTCTTTTCCTGTTGCAGTATATCCATGTCCTCTTTTATTTTAATGATATACTGCCTACTATCATTTTCTGACTCCTGGCTCCTCTGCAGCCTCTGCTCAGAAGAGTCCAGATCAGATTGGGCCTTCTGTAATGCCAGCAGTTGCCTACTCGCCAGATATTTGTCCTGCATGGCTCCCATATGTAAATATAAATATGCTGCTACCCTGGAAATCTTGTTGTGCTCATCCTTGGCCTTAGGGGACATATATAGTTCACTCAGGGCCACATGTAAGGGACCCTGGTCTCTCCATATATCTGACCCTGTTTCAGTGATCTGGGGTGCGATTGCCTGCAACCAGACCGTTTGGTCCTGATGAGTCCACTCACCTCTCACAAATAGCTTATGTAAGAAGTGCTCTCTGGCTATTTTCATATCTACCAAGGTCGTCATTCTGGAATTTGAGTTCCTTCCTGACTTACAGAAGTTTGTATTTTATTTTTGCAAAACAGACCTTTTCCTTAGAGCGTTCCTTTGAGGAGTGCTTTACAGCGTAACACAGCGTGGTGATCCGACCGAATATGTGTATCTGGTCAGCTGGCACACTGTATTAATCTGCACAAGTGATAGATCTAACCCAGACGTCCGGCTTGAGCCCCCAATTTGTAAGAGGATTCAATTCAACACTACAGCTAAGTCAATGCCTAGTCTGGGATACTGAATGGAAACCCTTATTGATATATCTTTATGTCCAGTTCATGAGTTCTGGATGACTATCCCTATATAACATCCCTCTCTTAGAATCCCCCTGACCCCACTGAGCCAAGAAGTAGTTCTGTTTTGCAAGTTTAAAAGGTTTATTTGAGGATGTAAACAATATATATATATCACACTTTATAATAAATTAATAATTGAATATCACACTTAATCTGAGCAGTAATCAATAATGGATAGTCTGGCACTAGCACACTTCTTTATAATCAATGATGAGTGGGCATAGGATGGATAAGATAGCAACAATACTTTTATGGTTTCAAATAGATGCAATGTGGAATGAAAATGCAGTACAGAAAATAACTTGATAGGATTTCAGCAAAAGACAATATAATCACTTTCTTGGACAATTCACCCCCCCTTTATGCAATGTAAGGAGATGAAGATGAGAGCACACAGTTCTTAGGAATGCAATCAAATAGAATTCAGTTCAATTCCCCCCCAGCAGCTTATACAACAGATAGGAGTTTTGAAACACAGGCAAAATGCTTTGAATATGGTGACAATGCAGTGAGAAATATGCTGCAAATGCTTTTAATTCCCTTCAGGAGGTTCAGGGTGAGTGGTATCTAGTTAATATGAGTGCAGGCTCACTCTAGCAATGATTCAGGGATGGTTCTTAAGAGGCAAACGAAATTTAGCAGTTCAGGCAAAAGCAGCTTTCTTTTTACAAGTAAAGAAATCGGGCCGAATCGCAAATTGCAGCAAAATTCGCGAATGCGTGAATCGTGATTGCGGAGAAAGTTTAAGTAGGAAGTCAGTTTTAGGCTTGTTGGAAAGGTAAGATTCTAAGCTTTCAGAGGAAAGTCAAACCAAGTTCCTAGCCCAAACGGTTACGGAGTTATGAACGATTTTGTGAAGGTTGTTTTTTGGATTTGAAATTTTAAAAGTTCAAAGTGACAGGTTACAGCTTGCAGCTAGAAAATGACAGGTGACAGCTTTGCAACTGCAGAATTGACAAATGACAGTGGTGCAGCTTTACAAAATAACTGGACTCCGGTTCTGGCCTCGGCACTTCACAGTGATCTGGGTCAGCTCTGCTCTGCTGGTCTAGCCTCTCTGGATTCTGGATGTAACACTGCTTTCTGGGTACTGCTACAGGTTCTGGAGATTGATGGATTTGAAGTCTGGATCTCTGGATGTGAAGTCGTCGGTCAGCATGCTCTGCAACAAATGGAATTGAATGTCCTCTCTAGCTTCCAGTGGCTCTTTTTATGTCTTTTGAAAGTGGGTGTGTGTGCAGCATAACTAGCCAGCCCCTCTCTCAACTGCCCATTGGTCAAGCTTTCCGCACTGCTTTGATTGGGGGAAGGAAATGTGTGTCATGGTGATGCTGTTTTATGGTCTGCAGAAAGGATACTCCCCTGTCAAATTGCACACAAATCTATATTTGACCCAAATACATATTTGCACAGGTACACATTTGTTTCAAATTACATGCACCCATCACATATCACATGAGGTATACTCTGTTCAAACTCTGCTCTTCCTGGGGGCTTGCATTCTGAAATGGCAACATTTTGTGCTTTTTAGTGGGTTTTGCAACATCAGATTTTTCTCCAGATTTATACACATGTACACCCCCCTCCCACACATATCTCAGTAACTTTCCAGGTCGCTAGCTTAAACACAGGGTATGTGGTGTCAATAAATAGCGGGGTTTTGCCCCAGAACATCACACAAATTCCCAACGCGTCTTAAAACGTGCACAGAAAAATCACAAGAATTATGGTATCATTTAGCTAATTTTGACAAGTCAGCACTGTGAGTTATACATCTTTCTTAGAATCATATTCTGGCCAACAGGGGTGTGTCTTTTCAGGTCACATGGTGTAGAAACCAGTTTATCCAGTTTCTGCCAAGCTCAGAGACCCTGCCCCTCCCAGCTTCTGCCAAGAGGAAGCTATTTTATGGCCCCCAATATAACATTTGCCTGAGTCAAGGAAGGGCTTTGTTCAAAACCATCTGCCTGGGCCCTTTCTTTAGTTTCTTGCAATCCCCTGGTAATTCAATCAGAGAGTGTGTGACCTCCTTTTGGCAGGAGCAACAGAATGCAGCCAGGCCTGGGAATGCATTTGTTCGGCAAGCCCCCACACCTGTCGGGGGTAGCTGTCTGGCAGAATTCCAGTTTCCTTAAGCCAGGTTTCAAGTAAAATGTCACTTTTTGTTCCCCAGTTTAAGTCAAGACAATTTTTACATATGCAGCTAGAATGCTGATTCTAAGTTCAAAACTATGACATTTTAACAGTTACAAACTATGTGACACTCAAAAGTAGGTCACTCAGTTAATTTAAACATTTCAATTTTGGTGGTTTTAATCCAGTTTCAGTTAGGCTGCTGACATGCATAGCTCAGCCAGTTTTGTTATGAACATTGTTTTGGGCTCTTCATCTTCCCAGATTTAGTATGCACACATACTTCATTCTGCCAGATGTCCGCTGGTGTTCAGTGAGATTTTTGGATGTGTTGCAATGTTTGAAAATAGGCATTTTGAGCTGGCATTCAGAGAAACCAAAGGTAAATTTAAAGTGCGGTTTTTCCTTTGGCACACATTTCACTCATGGCACCCCGGCCCATCCTACTCGCACTGGTGGGTGGCAAGTTAGGCAACCATTTTAGTGTGCACAAACTGCATGGTTCTCCTGGATTTTGGCGCACATGTGGGATTTTTGGCCATCTTGGATTTTCTAAGCCCACAGCACCAAATGTTGCAGCATGATAGCTCAAACGTGGGTCAGGACACCCAACAAGGTTCCCCTGTGTGGAAAAAACGAGAAGAGGGGTGGTGTAACTGTTTAGATTAGGTCTTTCCTAATATATTTTTTGTATAACCCAGATTTCCATTCCCCAATCCCTTTTATTGCTTTCTCCTGTAAACCCCCCATCCATGTAGATGTTACTGCGCCGATCCTGAAGGAGTGAGACCCACATTCGGCTGGGTCCCATCCCACTGCCATTATGGCTTTTTTAAGCACGGACCTTAACTGGAATCTGCTTAGGGTGGAACCATTTATATGTGTCAAGAGTTGGCCACCCAACCCTGAATGTTTGCCAAGGAAGGCCCTGGTGTTGCAAATGGGGCAGTACTTTGTCTCTTCTATGCAATAGAGATTGATAATTCTTCCTTTACCCATCTGGTCAGTCTTAGATCTGTTAAGTTTTATTGCCATTCTCTTTTTACCTAGGTTGATGTCAGATACATCCAGCCCCTCCTCTGAACTTGTATTTTTGGATGCAATTTAGCTAATTCTAAAAGCCCCACAGTAATTAAGTGTAAAGGCTGCCCAAAAAAGAGCTGTTTTATGTGAATTGTTACATACCTTCTGCAAGCTGTCTATTAGGGTTTTTAATTTAGCAAAGTTAAGAGGCCGCCTAGTATCTCTTTTTACTCCTTCAAGCTTGGACCAACCTTTCAAAGCATACCTTGTCAATGTGCTGTGTGTGTGGGGTCAGTTCCCCCCGCCAGTTTGGTGTAATAAGCCACTGCTGCCAAATGGGAGGATGCTCATGCCTTCTTTTTACTCTGTCTCAAGGCCCATTCCATGAAATCATTGACGTGGCTTTCTTGGATTTCCTTGATGTTAGTGAATTTGGCTATGTTGCCATATTCTTTGAGGCATTTACTGTACAACTTTACCGTTTTCTGGGCCAGGGAATTCTTTGCCAGGTCCCCCAAGATCCCCCTGGGCTCGCCTGTTGGTGTGTGATGATGTGATTTGTTTCCTGCCGTGCCTTTTACTTGGGAGCGGTCATGAGCAGGGTTTTTCCTTGAGGGTCCTTTCTTACTGGGATGTTGTGGCCGGCTTTGTTTTATCCCAAGATTGCCCACACATTTTCTGGTCCAGCTGTCATCTTTCCATCCACTTGAGGATTTAGTGCCCTTAAAGTATGGAAATGAAAACAGGACAGTGCGTCAGCAGCCTTATTTTCCTTACCAGCAATGTGCCCTGCAATGATAACAATGTTGTATTTTATGCTAAGTTTTTTTCACTTCTTTCAATGCCTTTAGCATCAGTGTGCAAGATGTAGCACCTTTGTTTAGCACATGCACCACTGCCATGTTATCAGACCACGTGACCAGCTCCATATTAATTAGCATGGCCCCCATATGTGAAGTGCTATCCTTGTGGGAAATATTTCCAGCAAGGTAATGTTTTTGGTCCAACCTAGTTCTCGCCAGCTGGGGGGCCAGTGGCCTGCACACCATTTATTGGCCAAACATATACCAAAACCTTTGCCCCCTGCAGCGTCGGTGAAAAAGGCCCTTTTGGCAGTGTCATTTACAGGCTTGCGCCATATAACATTTCCATTGAAGTTGTTAAGGAATGTTTCCCCTACAGCTAAGTCATTTTTTATCTCCTTGCCCCGCCTTATGTGGTGATGCTGTTTGGTTTCCCCTCTCATTCTCATTTCAGGGCTCCTGTGGAACACCCAGCCTTGTGGCAAAATCCTAGTTAAAAAATTGAACTTCCCTGCTAATTACTGTATTTCTTTAAGGGTTGCTTTGTTTTTACCTGCAATTTTTTTGATTGCCCCTAGTAAGTCCTCTACTTTCTCTTTGGGTATCCGGCATTCCCCCTTAGTGGAGTCAATTTCAATCCCTAAGAATGAGAGGGTCTGTGTTGGGCCTACTGTTTTCTCTCCTGCTAGTGGAACCCCTATACAGCCATTATTTCACTATTTTTTTTATTAGGGAAGCTGCACAATGTCAACCTTTCTGGTCCTGTAAAGAAAAAATCATCCAAATAGTGAATTACTCTAACCCCTTGCATAGCCTTTTGTAGAGTCCATTGCAAAAAGGACCCTACTTTTCGTTGCTCGACATATGCACAGGCAATGGTGTAACCCATGGGGAGGCATTTGTCAAAATAAATGTTTTTGTCAAAATGAAAACAGATCCACAGGTATGCACTCTCATTCACTGTGTGCATTCCGCATTCCGCCCTGACAATCTCACTGAATCAACAGCATCCTGAAAGCTGCTGTATGAAACCGCTGCTTCGAATGGATTGTGTCCGCCCACATATTCCTCATTTTATGATATTCGTATCGTGCCAGCTTCGCTGCTTCGGAAAAAAAATTCTCGGCAGAGGGCGCTGTGCACGAGGTTGTGGCATTGATGTCCCTCGACGGCTCTGTACCGCGTCGTCGTCACCATCAGTATAAATAGCTTGTGCCGCACCCGTTGGCTTCAGTTACGTTTTTCCAATTGCTTTGCTCTCGAGAACGGCACGCTTCGAAATTTTCTTCAGAAAATGTCGTCTTCTTCCACCCTTCTACTCCCAAGACGGGGTTAAAAAAAATGTATCGACTGCGGATCGAAGATGTCGATTACAGATCCTCACCGTGTTTGTTTTTGGTGCCTAGGTTCAGACCATCGAGCTGCCGACTGTGGCTCCTGTCAGTCGATGATGGAGAAGGCCCTTCGTGAGAGGAAAGGTAAACTAGCGGTGGGGTGGGAAGCTTCCAAGGCCTCCTCGAAGGCCTCGTCAAAAAGACATAGGAAATCGAGCGATTCGAAAGAATCGGATCATCATAAACATTCTAAGAGATCTTAATCACGTAGTAGATCGAGACACTCTTCATCTTCCTCTTCAAAAAAGGTTAAGAGGAGACAAAGATCTCCCTCTTCTTCCGCGGATACATCTACCGAATTGGTACGATCCCGAAGAAGTCGAATTTCCCAAGAAAATGGGATGAATTTAGAAGGAAAATGATGGTCTTTGAGAATGCGGCCTCAACCCCCTCAAAGAAGCCTCACAAGAGCCAGACCCCGGTCACTCCGTCGGACGACACAGCGAAGTCAGGAACTACTGTGGAAAAATCCAGTAGTAAGGGTGAAACTTGAAAAACTCAAGTCGACGTCAAATCGTTGAAGATTCCTCGAGAATCAAGTGTTTCCCCGACACCGTCTAAAAAGCATAAGTCGTTGAAACCCTTGACGACTTCGTTGATGCCATCGGCACCAACGGCTGCAACATCGAAACCAAAACGTTTTCGACGCCTTTATCGAAGACGTCATCAGTGTCTTCGAAGACGCCTTCGATACCATCGAAGGTTCCTTCGATTACTTCAACCCAAACTCATGTACAGGAAAGGAGATTTACTCCTTTACCTAAGTCAGACTTCTTTAAGTCTATGGGCCTGATTACACATTGTGCGGTAAGGGAATAACGGTACCGGTAAGGGATTACCGGTACCGCTAAATTCCCTAGCCAATTACGACCCAGACTTGCCGCTATTAGCGGAACCAGTAAGTACGGTGCCACTAATAGCGGCAAGTCCGTGGGCGCGCAACCCCCAGGTCGGAAATAGCGGCATGGCGCTAATAGCATGCCATTACAAGCCATGCGGACATGGCAATAGCGGCATGGTAAAGACCCAAAAACCCCTTACCGGCATGGCGCTAATACTGGCATCGCGAACCACCCGTAAAGAGACCTGAGCAGTGTTTCCACCTGCCACAGGTGGACACAATCAGCACAGGTGGAGGCAATGGAGACTGGCAGCACAAAAGAGCACACCACACCCCTTCCCACACCCCTTCCCACACCAAGATGGTTCCAACACTAGCAGCATTACATGGGCTGGAGGACATGATTGCAGTGCAGCACCAACAACAACAGGCAGCACAGAGGAGACGCAGGAGTAGGAGGAGGGCAAGACAGGCGCAGCAGGCACCACCATGGCACCCAGAAATACCACAGAGGCAGCCAACAATCCCCAGGATCCAAGCCAGTCCATTTAACCTAACACCTGAGCAGATACATACCCTGCACCGCCTGGACCGGGATGCCATCACCAGCATCGTGGATAAGATACATGACGACATTGTGAGCCTCATAGACATCAGAACTGCAATCCCCCCTCTACTGAAGGTGGTGACTGTGCTCCACTTCCTGGCCACAGGCTCCTAGCAGCATACTGTGGGGCAGATGCATGGCATCTCACAACCAGTATTCTCACGCACGCTGATCCAGGTACTCGATGCCCTTCTGAAGCTTGCACATGGACACATATTCCTGCCACGGACTGCCCAGGAGATCGCAAACACCAAAGTTGCCTCCTATTCACTGGCAGGCATCCCAAGTAGCATCGGGGCCATCGACTGTATCCATGTGGAATTGGTGGTCCCACATCACAATGAAGTAGTCTACCGAAACAGAAAACAATTCCACTCCATCATTGTCAAAATGGCATGTGACGCAAACAAGATAATCACACATTGTTGTGCCAGACCCATGATTCAATGGTCCTGCAGAACTCAACCATACCACGCAACATTGAGCGACAAGCCGGACAACGATCGTGGCAACTTGGTGAGTAGCAGGGCATGCACATGGCGGTGTGATTGGGGGGGGGAGAGATGCATACTCCAACTGGGTGTTGACTGTCGTGCGTAGGACAAATGGACACACAGATGTATGCCAATGTCCTTCAGGGAAGGCCACAATGTACTTGAGAAGACACCACATGCAATTTGAAGCTGCACAACATTGAAAAAAATCCATGTTTCAAAAGATTACACATCCATCCACACCCACATTGCACATCATGCCACGCCACATAATACACAAATCAGCAACATGCCGTCAAGACAGTCATACAGAATTAGGGCAGCACAACATCAATACAGCAATGTGCCCTTGAATGCATGCAAAGGGATCACCCCTAGCCATAGCATCGAACCACACACCTATAGCACCACTGAAGTGATGCTTCACAGCATGGCAACATGGATGTCGGAATGGCAGTACACTGGCAGTGTGGTACTATATTTGCCTAGGCCCGGGGACACCTGAGACCTGGCCTCACCCAGGACATTTCTATTACTGTCGGAGACATGATTCGGGCATGTCCACTTGCATTGTCAAGCTCAGTTTTGCACATTGCAGTCACGCAGATCGTCTGCATGCATGCTGGTAGTTGTGATTTTCAATCACAATGCAAAGACGATTTGTGTGACATGTACAGGCCGCACCAGAGGTGACCGGTAACAGGTACCCATTCTTCACCCCATACAGGCGACGCCGCCTACCCCCTGAAGAGGTGGCCCCTAACCCCTGTACGGAACCCACAGAACCAGCAGGAAGAGGACTACAATATTGCACATACCCGTACCCGCGTCGTGATAGAGCAGGCATTTGGCCTTTTGAAGACACAGCTATGGCGCCTAAGCGGGCCGGGTGAGGCTCTCCTGTACGGCCATGACAAAGTGCCGAAGATAACCATGGCATGTGTAATGCAGCACAAAATGTGCATCAGACAGAATTTGCCTATGCCACCTGACATTGACATGCAACCACCAGATGAGGATGATGTTGATGGGGATGAGGATGGGTGAAATGGTCCGCCAGGACGTGCAAGAGGCGATGGCCAGGAGGGACACGATGTGCGTCAGCATGTGATGTATCAAAATATATGAGATACAAGGGAGAACTATTATGGATGGAGATGGGTATTGTTGCCCTGATGCATGTGGTGAGGCCCACAAAGGACCCTCTCCCCAATAAAGTACACATACACAATGATGAAGACCAAGCCTGTGTTTCAACTTCTCAAAAGTGTATTGTGATCAGAATGTGAACAAAAAGTGCATAGCCCCAACTGTGCAAATGACCTTTCCCCCCTCCCCCCACAACACTCCCAAAAACACCCTTTCCCCCTCCCCCCACAACACTCCCAAAAACACCCTTCCCCCCTCCCCCCACAACACTCCCAAAAACACCCTTTCCCCCCTCCCCCCACAACACCCCCATGTGAGCCTTATAGTGTGTACGTGTCCTGCTCCACATGTGCCACCTAGTCCTTGCTGGCCCTAATCCTCAGTGCCTACTCCGCCATTGAGTGGTTGGAATGTCGTGCGCCTCAAGTTGCGCAGAGAGCGGCGCAGGGGGCTTGTTTGCCGGGAACTCGCAGAGGAGGAGGTACCCGGTTGATCCTGTGTTGGGGGTGGGTATTGGCGCTCAATGGCGTCCGCAATACGTGTCATGGCCTGCCTGAGTTGGGCCATTTCCTCACAAATCCTGTTCGTGCAGGCCTCCATGCCCTCCCTTGTCTGGCTTGCATACATACTGAGGTCATCCCTCAGACGGGCTGCCTCGGCCACATGCTGCCCAACCAGGCAAGTAATTTCTACCTGCCTCTGGCTGATGGATGCAAGGTCATGTTGCGTGCTACGAGCTGTTGGGGTGGCTGCTGCGCCCTGGTCCATGCCTCTGGCATCAGGTTAGGACACCTGAGGGCTCCATGCCCCTTCCACGGTGTGGGTGGCTGATCCTCCATGGCTACCTGATCCTGATGATGGCCTTGTGCTTGGCTCAATGGACCGTGTTGGGCTGGGGGTCTGGCTTCGATCCAGAACGTCAATTGCCTACTCCTCATCCGAAAGCGGTGCAGTGGCTGCTGCCTCACCAGTTGAACTGGTGGCAGCAGAGTGCGTGCCCTCCGTGCTGGTTTCACATGTAATGGGACACACTGCCGTGGGTGCAACAATATTAGCAGCCGTGGCCTCAGGCTGCGTAGAACTGGTGCTCTTGCTGCCTTTGGCCCTCTGCTGCTGAACACTCCTCCCGGTTCCCCTTGAGGTGGTGGCGGTGTCCCCTGTCTCATCTCTCCTGGGCTTTTTCATTGCTGGGGAGCAGTGCGTGGGTCTTCAGTGTCTGTCTGTGATCCTGTAGGGGTCAAAAATAGGGAATATCATTGTTTATGGTTCAACATGCCTTATGCAGAATGTTTACGTCATGCCGCTCTATGCATTGGGGCCTCTTTATTTTGGATTCCAGTAATGGGGATGTCGGGTGGGTCATGCATGAATGGGTCTGTGTTGCACGTCTATGTGGTGATGCATGCATGTATGTTTGTGGCTGGATCCATGGCATGAATATGGACACATATTTGGGGGGCCCCTCACCCTTCACTGTGCATTGTTTGATGTATACACTCACCTCCATCGGATGAAGTGGCCACACCATGCTCCATGTCTCCAAAACCCTCTACCGATTCCACACCAATTGTGGAGGCGCATGTCTCCTCCCACTCCCGGAGTTTTCAGAGGGGAATCGGCGCCACCTCCTGTGCCCATTGCCAGCTTGCGATTCACTGACAGACTACATTGGCATTTGCCGCAAGTGTCTCAGTGAGCATGATCAGCTCCTCATTGCTGAATTTTTCTTTTTGCTGGCGATCGGCAGCTTTTTTCACGGCCTTGGGCATCTTCGGGCTATCCGGGATGAATTTGTGGTCGAGTTTCCTGGAAAGAGGTCCTGGATGCAGAGGATGGCAATGGATTGTGTTTTTAAAGATGACCGCCGTGCTCTTTCCCGTTCCTGTGCGATGACGCTATTTCCGGTTCCGCTTTTTAACGGTGACCGCTAATAGCGGTGACAGCAATTTGCATGTAGCGTGAGGGCGCAGGTGCTATTAGCACTTTAGTCGAAGCCGGTAAGGGACTTTTTGGGGACTTTTACGGCATGGCGGTAGGGTCATTACCGGCATGGCGCTATGCTCGTGTCCGCGTACTCGTAATGGTACGCAATTAGCGGCCTCTTGCGAGGGCGGAAACGCTAATAGCGCCATGCCGGTAAATGGCATTTTTTACTGCACAACGTGTAATGAGGCCCTATGTCGTCTATATTTGAAGAAAGTGGCTCTGAAGAAGACGTTTCTCCTTTTGGAGTACAATATGGTACTAGAGAGGTCCCAGAAGGATTCATCGATCCAGAATCGAAAATGAGAGACCTGTCTGATACCCTTCACTCTGCTAGTGGCATTGATACATCACCTGAGCTGGAGTTTGCAAAACCTGACCCTGCAGAACATGCAGATTCAGGGTACAGGAGTCTAATGAATAGAGTGGTTGAATACATGGGCTGGGTTAGAGCCTCATCCACTTTTGATCAGGATGATATGACTGATATACTTGATCAGGTCCCCTTCCATAGGACACTTCAAAGAACGGTAGAAACAAACTGGGAAGTTCCTGATACAATTGCTGCAGTCAGCAATAATTTTCCAAAGAAGTATAGAAATTCTAGTTCTGATCCTGATTATTTAAATAGACATCCCACTCCAGAAAGTTTGGTTATTCAGGATGCAACTTCCTCAGGGCAAACAGCATATCGATCTATCCACCCAGATAGAGATGATATGAAGGTGGATGCTTGGGCCCGTAAGGTCTTTACCTCGGGTAGCAGGGCTCTCAAATCAACTAATGTCACCTTTACCCTGGCCAGGTTCACCCATACCCTGTGGGACTGCATTTTGGCGGCAGCTGAACATATTCCAGAAGGCGAGGAAAGGGAAGGCTTCCTGAATATTGTCAAAGACAGAAAGGAGACAATGGGGGAATGTCTCCAGTCTGGACTGGATACTGCTGATAGTATCAGCAGATCCATGGCTGCAAGCACAGTGCTATGCAGATTTGCGTGGTTGAGCAAGTCGGGGTTTGCACCAGATGTGCAGGCCAGACTTCTCAACATGCCTTTTGATGGCTTCAGGCTGTTTGGTAGTAAAGCTGATGAAAGCTTAGAAAAACTACAGACCTCAAAAGCGGCAGCTACATATCTTAGCGCCTCCATGCGACAGCCTCAGAAACCTTATTCGGGCTCATCTTCCTGGAGAGGTCGTTCTTTTCGGTACTACTCCTCTTTTGGTAAAGGAAGAGGACAGGCCATTCAAAGAGGTAAGAGAAATGTCGCTCGTGGTGGACGAGGAAAAAAGTGCAAAACCTCAGGAACGGCATCTTTGCCCTCAACCGCTCCTGCAGCCGCCTCCAAATCACTCCGAGGCCTTATCACACAAAACCCCGGTGGGAGGCAGAATCTCTCAGCATCTGAAAGAATGGCGGGGCATTACTTCAGATGCTTGGGCACTGGAGACAGTAGCTCAAGGTTACTGCCTTCCCTTCATAAAAAGGCCTCAGGACCATTCACCGGGAACCAACTCTGTCAAAATTCCAGATCCGCTCATGTTGCAGGAAATGTTAACCCTGCTAGAGAAAGGTGCACTAGAACAGATACCTGTAGCAGAGAGGAACAAGGGTTGGTACTCCCCCCTACTTTCTCATTCCAAAGAAGGACGGAGGATTGAGACCCATCTTGGATTTAAGAAACTTGAACAAGTTCCTTAGGAAGGACAAGTTCAAGATGGTAACCCTTTCTTAGAACCTTTAGGCTCTCCAACTCCAAGACTGGTGGTATCATTGGACCTTCAGGATGCTTACTTTCATGTGCCAATCCATCCCAAGCACAGAAAGTACCCGAGGTTCTCGGTTGGCGGTTCTCACTTTCAGTTTCGAGTTCTGCAATTCGGGCTGACCTCCGCCAGAGGGTTTTCACCAAACTGATGGTGGCTGTGGCAGCGAGTCTCAGGAGAGGGAGTATTCACGTCTACCCCTACCTGGACGATTGGTTGATCAGGGCGCATTCTCCCGAACAAGCTCAGGAAGATCTGTCGATCACCTGTCACTTCCTTCACAAACTGGGCTTCTCCCTCAATTTCAAGAAGTCTTACATGATACCATCCCAAAAGTTCCAGTTTATTGGAGCAGTTTTGATACTTCCATGGGCAAAGCCTCGCCTCCCGAGGTGAGAGCTCTCCACATTCTGCAGATGGTAACAAAGTTCCAGAATGCCCAACATCTGCCGGCCTTCGATTTTCTGAGGTTGCTGTTCCTCATGGCATCCTGCATTTTTCTGGTGCCACAGGCTCGACTGAGGATGAGATCTCTCCAATGGGCCCTCAGAACTCAGTGGTCCCAATTCTCGGGGAGAATGTCGGAATTTCTGCAAGTCCCGAGCACAGTTTCTCAGGATCTACTATGATGAGCTTCCAACCACAACAATCATTTTGGCAACCATGGCCGGAGATAACAGTAGTAACGGACGCCTCACTCACGGGGTGGGGAGCCCACACCAACGTTCTGACAATCAGCGGTTGTTGGTCTCCATCGGAGTCCAAACTGCACATCAACCTATTGGAGCTGAGGGCAATCAGACTAGCGCTGAAGGCCTAACTGCCCTATGTACAGGGAAAGAATGTCCTTATAATGACAGACAACACGGTGGCCATGTACTACCTCAACAAGAGAGGAGGCGTAAGGTCACTACCACTGTGCAGAGAGGCAATGCAGCACTGGTTCTGGGCAATACAAGAAGGAATCTCTCTATCAGCAGTTCACCTAGCCAGAGAGCAGAACACAGCGGCAGACGCTCTGAGCAGGCAGAGCACAGTCTCCCACGAGTGGGAGCTAGCTCAGGAAGTCCTTCTGGAGATCTTTGCCCTTTGGGGAACCCCTCAAGTGGATCTGTTTGCGACCACGGTAAACCGGAAGTGAGAACAGTACTGCTTAAGAGAATTTCCTCCGAAAGGAGCTCTAGGAGACGCGTTCATGCTGGACTGGAAGTTTCCACTTCTGTACGCGTTTCCTCCAGTCCTCGTGATTCCTCAAGTAATCAGGAGGTAGAGAAAGTTCGGGAAAACCATGATCCTAATTGCCCCGGATTGGGCCGGGAGGACGTGGTACCCGGACCTTCTAGACATGTCCCTCTGCCCTCCAATACGTCTTCCGCAAAGAGAGGATCTTCTCTCGCAAGAGGAAGGCCGAGTTCTCCATCCAGAGGTCAAGACACTCAACCTTTATGCATGGTTCCTGAGAGGTGGAGATACAAGGATTGAGATCTTCCGTATGATGTAATGGAAATTTTGCTTTCGGCCAGAAGGCCAGCAACAAAATCTTAGTACCGGTGTCGTTGGAACAAGTTCAGTAACTGGTGCAAAAGATAAGGATGTGGACCCTTTTCAATGTGGCACCCCAATGGTGCTCCCTTTCCTATTGCATCTAGGCAATCTGGGGCTCCAGATCGGAACAATTAAAGGATACCTAGCTGCGCTATCCATTTTCAAGCGCTCCTCCGAAGAGGTTTCTTACTTCAAAATTCCATTAATAATTAAATTCCTGGAAGGGCTTACTAATGTATACCCTCCAGGCCCCTTTAATGTCCCAACTTGGGATTTAAATCTAGTACTTAAGTTTCTAACTTGTATACCTTTTTGAGCCTCTGCACTCCTGTCCCTTGAGGCTTCTAACATTAAAGACTGTCCTTTTTGTGTCCTTAACATCAGCCCGCAGGGTTAGTGAACTACAGGCTCTCTCATTTAAACCTCCATATACTACTTTTTACAAGAATAAGGTTCTTAGGGTTAAACCCTATTTCTTACCAAAAGTAGTTTCTGACTTCCATTTGTCACAAAAAATAATTTTACCAGCATTCTATCCTCCTCCTCATTTGGGCAAAGAAGAGAAGAGACTGCATAGACTGGACCCCAAAAGGGCTCTCAGTTTTTACATTTTAAGAATGTCAAAATTATGTCAAGGTGACCAACTTTTTGTAGGTTATACAGGTCATAAATTAGGATTAGCAGTGACAAAATAGACAATATCCCATTGGATCATGCTGGCTATAATTGAGTGTTACAGATTGGTGGGAAAAGACCTAGCGGATGGGCTTTGAGCTCATTCCACTAGGGGGATGGCTACGTCTGCGGCTCTGAAGAGGAAAGTCCCTGCAGCAGATATTTGTTCAGCTGGAACATGGGCATCAATGCATACCTTCATCAAGCATTATTGCTTAGATGCCTCTTCTTCTAATGAGGGTTTATTTGTCAAGGCGGTACTTCATTGCTTCCATGAGAACAATAACTAGTACTCCCACCTCCAAAATGACCACTGCTATGGGACTCTATCATAAGATGAGGCATACGTGGGAGGACACAATCCATTCGAAGAACAAGTTACTTACCAACTGCAACGTTCTTTCGACAACACCATCATCCCTGTCTCGACCTCGGTAAAGACTTTAGGCGTCTACATAGACTCTACGCTATCCATGTCTAGGCATGTTAGCGCCGTCACCTCTGCCTCAGAACACACCACCAAACTCATAAATGCAGTTAAACCCTACTTATCTAAGCCCAACTGTCTCTCAATTGCCAGAGCAACCATTGGGGCCAAACTGGACTAATGCCCTCCTAGCAGGTACCTACAAACATAATCTTAATGGACTCCAAATCATGCAAAATAATGCGCTCAGAGCAGCATTAAGCCTTCCCAAAAGGGAACACATCACTCAGGCTAGACAGGCAGCCCACTGGCTACCTGTTAAAGAACGCATCAACTTCAAAATTCTCACCCTCACCCACAAATGCCTCTCATCATCAGCTCCCTCATATCTCACACAAACCTTATCCAAACCTACGCACAACAGGCCTACCAGAACACCCTACACCAACTTACTACACACTCCACACATCCACAGAGCCAAAGCAGGAGGACTAGGTTTCCCCTACCTAGCCCCCAAGCTCTGGAACACTCTACCCACAAACATCAGATCAGAAAACTCTCTTCTCACCTTTCGCAAAAAACTCAAGACCTTACTCTTCAACTGACCTACTGCATGCCTTGCCTCATGCTTGTATATATTACTGCAATTGTTCCGCCATCTGTAACTATATGAACTGTCTGTAACTAGCGCCACGATGCCCCTGGGCTGCTGCGCGCTTAACAAATGTGAATAAATAAATAAATAATCCAAGTGGGGAGCATAAAAATTCTGTGAAGGGAGGGCTATAAAATGGTTCCTCTATCCTGCCTAACTCTTTTTCTATTTTTCCCCTAATTATTGTAGGTAGGGAAGAGACAGATTTCAAACTATTGGGGATGTGCAGGGATCCATGTCCATGAAATGGGATTCTAAATCCTTCCTGAAAGACTTGCCCTAAAAAGGGTTTTGCTACTGCATCAGGGTAATCCTGTAACATTGTCATCAGCCTATCTACATTCAATGGTGAGACCCCCATTTTAAAGCTAGTGAGCGTTTTTCCCCTCTGTGATTTTGGGTCCTGGCCTGGCAGCAAGGGTCTTGGTGCATTGCCACTGCCGTGTTCTCCACCGCAGGTGCTACATTGGTGTCTGAAACTGCATTTCTCTCCCGAGCTGCAAGAGCCTTTCTCATAATTCCAACAGTATGGGGCGGTGTTCCCTCTTACCCTCCCCCTTGCCCCCCGCACCCGAGTTTTGGGGGCTTGTGTGCCCCTGGGTTTGTTGCCTGGTTCTCTGCCCCCCATGGGAAGGCTTCTGAAAGGGGTGTTTTATTTTCTGTTGGGGTGAACTGCCTCTCTGGTATCGGCATGAGCTGCGCTGCCTGTAACCCCCCTTCTATGACCCTGTGATGCATACTCTTTATTATTCTGTGCATTGGAAGCTGAATTCTCTTTTAAGACATAAAACATATACAGCTTGGGGTTTACTTCCTCCCACCCCAGGTCAGGAAATCTTTGCAGCTCTTTTCTGAATTCCCTATCATAATTCAGCCAGGATTCCCCTCTAGATGTATGGTGGATTTCCAGGATCCTGTGGTGGTATGCAATCAGTGCTGTGCCTTCCTCTGGGAATTTCTCTAAAATTATTGTAGCTAGGATTTGAGATGCTGCTTCCCAATTCTGTATAGGTTTTTCTAATCTTGGTCTCCTTGCTCTCTCCTTTTCTGCCTCTTTTCTGTCTTTCTTTACAATGTCAAGGCCTATTTCTTCATATTCCAGTAGGGAGAACATTTCTATAAACGTTTTTCCCACATTTTCTTAATTTTGCGCTCAATATGCACTGTAATAGTCTTTTTCACACTTTTATTAACATTCTTTCCTGCTGTTCGCCTGCCATATTTTGTAGTCTTGAGCCTTGAGGTCTCCTTGCTGCTACTGGGCCCGACCCATGCCCTGAGATGGCTTTGGTCACCCTCGCTCTCAGTTTCAGACCCTGTGTCAGAACTTTCACTCTCACTGCTGGAGCTCCTAGAGTCTTCCCTCTGCCTTTTCTTCTTTTTCCCAGCGCCCCCTTCTTTGTGCCATTTTCAAAATTGTTCTAACATGGTCCCCAAGTCATTTTGCACATTAACTGTTTTTGCTTTTCTTTTACTGCCAGGGTGGACCTCTGCTGTGGCTAGCATGCTGCGGACTTCTAGGCGCCTTTTCTTCTTCTCCTGCATCTCTTGTTCAGTCTGGTCATCTCCCTCACCTTCATCTGTCGCTTCATCTGCTTCTGATTCCTCACTGGCCGCTGCTAATTCCGCCATCTTTTTCTTTTTTTTAAAACTCTTTTTTTATTGAAGGTCAATACAGATTTAACTCATTGCACACTGCATACATTAGTACATATAATACACAAGTTATTGGATACATATCTCATAGTTTGCAATTCAATTACGCAGACGTTTCTTCAACTGAAGCCATTTCGCAAAGGTACATCCTGAACGGGGCCCATATGTCCTTTGGGTGGCAGCTCGGTGTCACAGTCAATGTGTACTGTTCCTCATATTAATTTACATAAGCCAAATCACAAAGAAAATGTTCGATTTTGGGTGAAAAAGTGTTTGTCCAGCATTTCAATATGCATCTCTTGGCTACAGCACATGAGACATTAAACAATCTCCTGGTCTTTTCAGCTTGTTTGCCTATATCTCCGAATAGATATTTTTCCGGAGACATGGTTGCTGGGATCTGTGTGATATCTTCTAGTATTTCCGCTACCTCTTTCCAGAATGCAGCAATTAGGGGGCATTCCCAATACATGCTCCTGCCTGACTTGTTTTACATTTAGGGCATTCCCTGGAGTGGGCCGCTGAGAACTTAGCCATCTTCGCAGGGGTGTAGTGTAGCCTATTTAGGATTTTGAACTGGATAAGTCGAAGGCCTGTGTTCATAGATACCGATTTGGTAAGCATAGAGTATTTGGTAAATTTTTCGTCTGGGATGCTCGAATTTAGGTCTTCCTCCCATTTGGCTTTGACATGATTCATAGTGGGGGTGTGTGTTTGTACTAATGAGTATAATTTGGAAACTTCCAACCCCATACCTGATGTGGTAGCTTGTATACACGGGTGTGATGGTGGCTCGTCTGGGAAGAGTGGCCAGCGTGCGCTAAATGCCGATTTTCATCCCATGATATTCAAGCGTTTTAAGTGGTCCCCCTCCTATTGCCTCCCTGAATTCCTCCTTTGTTACAAATGTGCCGTTCGGGAACATGTCTCGCATTCGAATTTCTTTGTTTGGGTCCCAGTGTCTTTGTATTGTTTTGTCCAATGTGGGCGGTATACCGGGGTATTTCCACAAAGGGACATCCGGGTCATATGGGGTTTCTATTTTCAGTTTTTTATAGAGTGCTGTCCATGCGCGTACTGTGGTTCCCACTGGGTCATAGGGACAGAAGTCTTTGTATTGAGGATAGAATATAATAGAACGGAGATCTATGGGATGTGCAGCAAACTTTTCTAGCCATATATGAGGTGATCGGTCCTCAAGGTCATACCAGTGTTTTGCAAATTGCGCTTGTATAACTCGAAATCAGGTGCTGCTAGCCCTCCAGTACAATAAGGTTCAGTAAGGTTTTCCCATTTCATTCTAGGGGTTTTCCCGTCCCACACAAAGGATACAGCCATTGTTCTTATTTTTTCAAAGAAGGTTCTACCTGGTCAGATTAGTATATTAACAAACAGATAAAGTAACTTGGGGAGGACCACCATTTTAAGGATATCAACCCGGCCATTTAGGGATATAGGTAGCTTGGCCCATGCTTGAAACTTTACTTTCAATGTCTGTGTTATTAGTTCATAATTATCTGTATACAGTGTTTGTTTGTCACGGGATATCATTATACCTAAGTATCGGATGTGTCCGGTTGCCCATTTGAGATTTTCAGTTGACAACGGGCATGTGTTGTGTGGTGTCAACGGTAGTATTTCCGATTTTCCATTGTTTATTTTATAACCCGAATAGTCGGCGAATTTGTATATGTCTTGCATTAGGGGTGCCAGGTTGGTGTCAGGGTCTCGGATGTATAGTAGTGTATCGTCCGCATATAGCGAGACCGATTGTGGCGAGCCTGACATTCTTATTCCTCTATCACCATGTTTTAGTCTGACCATTATGGCCATAGGTTCGATGGTTAATGCAAATAGTATTGGTGAGAATGGGCAGCCCTGTCTGGTACCTCTACCCAGTGTGAATAGGTCAGAAATCGTGTTGTTTGTGAGAACTCTTGCCCCAGTTTTCTTGTACAATAGTTTAACATATCTGATGAAATTGGGGCCCATTCCAAACCTACCAAGCACTTCAAGGAGGTACACTCAGGACACCGAGTCGAATGCCTTCTCGGCGTCTAGGGATACCGCTACAGCCTGCGCTTCTGGGTCAATCTGTGCCATTATTGCGAACAGTCTGCGTAAGTTCAATGCAGTGGATCTTGTAGGAATGAATCCGTTCTGATCTGGATGGATCAGAGACGGCATGTTCGGTAACAGCCTATTTGCCAGGACCTTGGCGAAAACTTTGGCGTCAACGTTTATGAGTGACAGTGGTCTATACAATGACATGTCCTTTGGAGGGCGGCAGGGTTTCGGCAGTACTGTTATTATCGCTTCTCGCATAGATTCGGGGAGCTCATTTAATTCCAATGCTTCCTCCCATACCTTTAGCATAATTGGGACTAATTCTTTTCCGAATTCTTTATATAGTTCCACCCCCAACCCATCGGATCGCGGGGCCTTTCCCAAGTGTAGTGCTTTTATAGCTTCTGTGATTTCTTCCTCAGTAATTGGGCTTTCAAGGGCCATTTTAGCTTCTAGTGGGAGGGCCGGGAACTCCAGGCCGTCTAAGTATGTTTGTATTTCTGGTACCGTTTTCTTGTCGTTATTCGAATATAGTTTCTGGTAGAATTTCAGGAACCTGTGATTTATGGCTTGACCCCCGGTCACCAACCCTCCCTCCGTGTCTTGAATGCATGTTATTGGAGTGTGTTGGCGGTCCGCTCAAATGATGTTGGCCAGGGCCCTTCCCGCCTTGTTCCCTTCCCCGTATCTGCACGCCATGGCTGGGGCTGCTATGTATTGTACTTTTCTTGTGGCCAGCTTGTCAAATTCTTTTAGGAGATGATTTATTTCTGCTAGTGTGTCTTTATTCCGGGTTTCACTATAAGAATTTTCCAACTGTCGGAGTTGTGTCTCCGTTTCGGTTAATTCACGCCTCACTGATCTCAGCAATCCTGTAGTTTTGGAAATCAGTGTCCCCCTTACCCAGACCTTAAAAGTATCCCATACTGTAGAGTATCTGTTTACTGTCCTCACATTGTTATTAAAGAATTCTTCCATTTCTATATGTAATGCTTCTGTCACATTGGGATCTTTAAGTATATTTGCGGGCATTCTCCATCTCTTTTGTGGTTTTGGGACATTTCTAAATACCAGATCCAGGGATACTGGGGAGGGGTCATTGTTCGAGGGTGTATTTCACAACTTTCCAGCATGTCCTCAGACACCAACCAATAATCGATTTGAGATTCCGAGTCGTGTACACTTGGATAATATGTATATTCCTTCGTGCATGGATGTAGTGCCCTCCAGGCATCTCTCAGTGTCAGTTGCGGCATGATCTGGTCTAAGACAGTGGATGCTTTGGATTGCGTCCGTCTGACTTTGGAGGATCTATCCAGATCTAGATCTAGTACTAGGTTGCAATCTCTACCCCATACTGTACTGGAGGTTTCAGATGTTGCCAGTAATTCCAGTATATTGAGGTAAAAATATGGGTCGTCTATATTTGGACCAATTGTGTTAACTAATACAATTGATCTTTCTGCCATCTCTCCCCACACTATTACATATCTTCCCTGGGGGTCGATTTTATGCCCTTTGGTCTGGAATCCCAGCGATGGATGCAGGATTGTTATGACTCCTCACGCCTGGGTAGCGTACTCTGTGGGGTATCTCTGCTTGCCCCATGCGGAAAGAATGTTTGTGTTGCTGGGGCACTGTGTATGTGTTTCTTTTAACATAGCTAAATGGGGTAAGTGTCTATTAATATATGTTCCGATTTTTCTGGTTTTTGAGGGATTGTTCAGGCCTCTAACATTCCATGACAGGAGTTTACTTTTCATCCCGTTATCCTTGTTAACATTCCCCGTTATTGTATCTATTCATCATTGTGTTCTGGTGCAAGAATCGTTTAGTATGCATAGTGCAATTCTCTGTTAGACCATTAACAAAACAACTTTTAAAAATCTTCAACAGTTCAACAGGTAGTCCGTCCTCTTCCCGCCCCTCCCACCCACCACCCCATTCATCCACCCCAACTTGATGATTGAACCTTACAAACTTTTGGAGATCTCCTGGGGTTGCCATGTTGTCGCTGTATGGCCACCAGATCCATGCTCACAGCCCGGCTTCCTTATTCACTTGTGGTGCACCTCCGCTTATGTCTGTTTTCTTCCGTTTCATCTTTGTGGATAGTATTTACTTCGATTAATCCAATATTTGGGTAGTGTCAGTTCGTCTCAGGGGGGGTCTGCCGTTTTGGTCCGGGCCACGGCCTGCCGGGGTTAGAGGGATGTGAGCTTCTATATAGGCCATCGCAGCTGTCGGGTTCTCAAAGAAATGTGCTCTTCCTCCGTGTTGGATACGCATTTTAGCAGGAAATATTAATGCATATTGGACTTGTCGTGCTCTCAGCAGCCTTTTCACTGGCTCATAGGATCGTCGGTTGGCCTGGACTCCTGCCCAAAAGTCTGGGTATATGTGAATACGGTTTTCTTCGTAATACAGTGTGCCTTGCTCCCGGGCCTTTTTAAGAATCGTATGTCTTTCTCTGTAATTTAGGAGGCGTGCTATGATCGTACAGGGTGGTGGCCTGGGTTTCGGCATTGGGGCCAGTGTGCGGTGTGCTCTCTCAACCAGGAAATGTTCGGAGAAAGCTTTGGGCCCAAAGAGGGTCTGCAGGAGAGCTTCAACTTGTTGTTACATAGCTCCTTTGCCGAATTTTTCAGATAAACCAACAGTTCTGATGTTGTTTCGCCTAGAGCGAGATTCAAGATCTTCACATTTGGTTTGTATTTTAAGAAAGTCGTTTTTCAATTGTATTATGTCTCGATCATGGTTAGCAATAGTGTCTTCGTTGGTGCTAATTCTGCCTTCAGTTTCTGTAATTCTGGAGCTTTCTTTGTCTACTCTTGCCTTCAATGATCCGATGGTTGAAACAATATCATCTAATTTCACATTTATCGCGAGGAATCCATTTTGGACAATCGTAGTTAGCCTGTCGACTCTGTCTTCGCTTTCGGCTTCATTCTGGGTATTGGAGGTAGTCGACGTTTCTGGCCCAGAGTCTGTCATTTGGATGTTAGTAAATGAGTCCTTTGGCCCCTTATTCCTGGCCCCTGCTCCTTTTGACGCTTTATCGGGCATTTGTGTTATCCTTGTGTATTCTTTTCCAGTGTGCTGACCGGGGGTCTCCTGTGGCTTTAGCGTATTCTCCGTCCCGTCGTATTTATAGCATGTGGAATCTTGCACAGAGTCCCAGGCCTCCGATGCAGAGGGCCAATTCGTTTCGCAGGGTTGTTTTATGGTTCTTCAGAGTACAACCTTTAATTATGCAGGGGATTGTGCAGTGTGTCTTTTAGTCCACCTTCTCCCTGTCGTGGCACTACTTTTATCTTATTTTATCCAAGTATTATAATCTCCACCTTAGTCTGAATATCCACTATTTATGGGCTTTTGATTTGTCTCCCAAAGCAGCGTGGGATCTGTTTGTGTTGTGTTCAGGTTTGCGTGTTTTGCTGGGTGAAGGTCGTGATCCCACCATGGTTATGGTGTGTGACAGTCTCAATCCCAGCGTTCATCAAACTTCATAAGTTTTGGATTACGTTTGGATATTAAATTGTGCTGTTTACGGATTAAATTTGCTCCTAGAGATAGGGTGTTTATATTCAGGGTTATTTTCCCCCTTCGCCTCACGTGTCTCCTTGCCGGGGGGGAGCAGGATCTGCATTGCGCTTTTTTGTGAATGGGTTGTGTACTCCCACATATTTTTGGGAAATTATGCCCCACGCATCCGTTTTTGCCTTCTAGGATTGCGATTTTTTGCTGCAGGCTATGGGACACTGTTGTTTCCCTCCAGTTGTGGGCCGCCGTATCGCACCGCAGGAGCATTTTATCTTCACCCCCTTCTATGCGTTGTCTTGCAGTTCGGACACAATTTTAGTCTGTTTTCAGGGGGCTGTGTCCGCAGCCACCGCTGCCCATCCCACGGGGGGGTGCACGAGGACCCCCGCAGTTAACCCACCAAACCAGATCCCAATTAGAGGTGAGCAGCCGTCTCGTTGCTATCTATTTGCTTGGTGCTCTTACCTCGCTGCGGCCGCTCTGTTCTTTCTGCTGCAGCTCAACGGATTCCTGGAGGAGGTGACCCCGACACGGTGCAGGGCCTTCCTTAATTCATCAGCGTGGCAGTTGTGATCCGGGCTGATCGGGAGTCGGGCAGATTTTGGTGTCGGGAGTTGCTTCTCCCGCTCCTCTTCTCCTGTTTGTTTCAAACCTCCTTTTTCTTTTTTTCCTCCCTTCGCCGCAGGAGTGTTGCACTAAATAGTGATGCCTAGTTGGCTGCCTCCGTGTTCGCGGGGCTGTGTCAGGCTTCACTAATCCGCTTGTGCCAGGCCTCTAGATCTCTATGGTCTGTTGGCTAGAGCGTCTGCGGCTGTTTCCTGATTTCACGCGGTTCTGGGATGCGGTACGCATCACCCTCCTCAACCGCTCGAAATTCGATTTGCTGTATTTCCTTTCCGCGTTAGCCTTTCTCTCTAGGATTTCTTCTGCTGCTAGCGAGGATCTTTAGCTGTATTCTCCGCTTATTTTACCGGTCCATGGGGTGCTCCAGATTAGGATATTTTTGTTAGGATATTCGCCGGGACGGAGCTCTGGCTCTAGGCGGCCATTTTCGCTGCACGCAACAGCGCCCCCGCCATCTTTTTCTTGACTAAATACATGCAATGAACAGCTTCTGCTTCCTTAGCCCATTCCAAAAACAACTTTTCCTTTAGGGTGAAAGCGTCGGTCATCCTTGTTCCTGCCTTTGATGATTGTTTGTAAATTTGGCTGTGAGCTTATTTTTGTATCGTGCTAGTCCTTATGCTCTCCTGCTTTGCCTTTAAAGATACTTAGCCAATTAGCTCCCGATGGCCTGTGTGTGGGTGGGACCACCAGGGTGTGTCTGTGTTCTGTCTTGAGGGGTGTCTGTTGTTGCTCCCCTGGTTCTTTGTGACTACAAGGTTCTGAGGTAAATGCCCGCTTTCTCTGGCGTGGACGTGCATTATTGCCCCAATGGAAAAGGAGTTACTCCGCCTACCTTGCCCATGTGTCTCCCCACTGGATTTCTCCTGACGTGGTTATTTTGTATTTTGGAAAGATCGATTGCTCGGTGTCGTCCTGTTCCAAATGTGCGCTCGAGTTCTGAGCGCTATTCCTCCCTCTTAAGGCACACACAGTCGTAATTTATCTGTGTTTAGCCCTGCTGCCGGGGATGTATTCCGCCTGCTCTCCCTTCTGCGGTTCCGTTCATGCACCGGTTCTTATCAGGGTATTCGTCCCCTGCTGCGCATTCATGCACTGGCTTGTGTCCCCCCGATCGTTGCTCCACGTTGAACTGCTTCCAACACCGCGCTCGTTAACACTGGCGCTGTCAGTTCAGCAAGTTACTTTGTAACTGCGAAGAGCTGCGTTTGTTCTGTGCAGCTTTCGTGTATCGAGGTGATGCAGGAGGGGTTGGAGGGAGTCAGTCCCTTGCGGTTCTTGATGCAGTTGTTTCGATCGGGATTGAGAAAAAAATTCAGCACTGTTTGAATTGCTCCCTGTCCGCCAGGCCGTGGTGTGCCAGGGGTTAAGCTCTGCAGTCTTGTCAATTCCTCTTCAACAGCTTTTGCTCAAAGGCAAAGCTGCGTCTCTGCGAAAGCTGGCCCTGGCTGTACTGCTCTGTTTCAGACGTGCCGCAGTGTGCCAGGGGTTATGGCGGGCGAACGCGCCAGGGAAGCTGGCATGGCGGGCGCCGCCCCTTAGTTGGGGCGGTCCAGCCGCCCTCGCCCCCCTCAAGGGACGATTGGTCAGGGGGGGCGGGAGGAAGAGAGGCACACGGAGCCCGCCCCCCTGAAGGGCGCGAAACCAGAGGGGCGGGGCGGGAAACCGAGGAGAAGCCAGCCCATAAAGGCACGGGCTTGTGAGAACAATCACACATTCTCCCTCGGTTTCCCGCCTCACTGGAGCGTCGTTTCGTTTCTGTTTCGTTGATCGTCGTCGTCGGGGAGCGAGAGGAAGGTACACGCTTCGCGTCTGCTGGAGGTTGCTGAGGAGATTCCGGGAGGTGCTTGTGGCGTACCCGCTTTGTTTGCAGGAGGAAGGTGCTCGCGTCGGGACTGGAAGTCGCGGAGGAGATCATGGGAGGTTCCTGCGGCAGCAGTAGTCGGTTCCCGAGGGGACGTATCGAGGTGGGTACACGGGAGGGCCTAGGCATGGGTATGTGAGGGGTGGAGGGACAGAGCCTCGTGGGGGAAGGGGGGGCGATGGGGGTGGAGATGGGCAGTGCGAGTGGATTGGTTGGCCGTCGGGATTGTGGGGTCGCGGTGGGGAAGGAGGTGCATGTGTTGTGTGGGTTGGGAGTTTTTCCGGGGCTGAAGATCACTCGCAGGGCCGCGTCGGCTAACACGAGCGCCGGCACGCCTGTTGCCGCTACTACACGCGGCTCGACCCTAAATGCGGTTCAATTTGTTGCGGCCTGTTATGTATGGGGGCAGATGCTTATCGTGTGCCTCCGATTGTTGTCGGGGGAGGGGGGGCATTGTGGGACGAGCCATTTCGGTGCCTCAGGCTGGGGGCCGTACCGCGTGGATGATATGCAGGGGAAGCGGCAGTGACCCACACTGGGCCCATGAGATCCACCCAGAATTAAAAAATGAATACTTCGATAAAACCCCTGAAACGAGGTCCGTAATTGCAGCCCCCGTCTAGCTCCTTCAGCCAAATGGCCAAGATGGCAGCTCTGGGGTTGTCTGACTCGGCGGCAGAGTCAGGGGGAGGAAGGAGAGGGGAGGACGACTGCCTCAACACCCCCCAGCACTCCCTCCCCAGCGGAGTGTCGGGGGGTGGGAAACCCGCTTCCTCCCTCGGAACGAGCATAAAAGGGGGATGGTATGAGAAAAAGCCTCGGAACGAGCCGTGCGGATGCTCGAGTGGTGGTGACAGGCAGGCGAGTCGGCCCGGGTAAGGCGGGCCAGTCCCAAGAGGATGCAGAGCCCCGGGGAGCCAGGAGGTCCTGGCAGGGTGACCGGCTCTCTCAGAGGCAAGATGAGCTACGAGCAGCGGTACTGCCGCTGAGCCGAGGAGGGTGCCTCGTGGTGAGCTTAGGAAGGGCAGTGAGGTCACGCTGGGAGGATTGAGGTGCAAATGAGCTGGGCGGGAGCCATAGAGTGCGGTGGGTATCTGAATCAGGCGGAGGTGCACAGAGCCCTGTGAAAGGACAGGAGAGTTAGCGTGTTGGGACCCAGACTCTGACTTGTTCGGCGAACCAGCACGTTCCAATTTTACGCACGGCATACATTCCTGGGGTTTGGGGGTGCCGTGCACAAGGGGAATGGGTGTGTTACATTAGCAGTAAGGAACGGTTTAATATTATGCCGCATCCCGTAAGGAGAGGTGGCTTGGTTTTGATAAGGGAGCTTTACTGATTTAATGTGTGTCATGCTATGCCTCCTATCAGTATGGTCGCGATTAATTGTGGAATGTTGACTATGCGGCACAATTGCCAATTACGCCCACCACCCCCTTTACAACAATGCAATGGAATACTTTCTGTCAGGTGGGCATAGATACCGTGTCTGCCGGTAGATGGCCCGCACATTGTAGTGCTGCATCATCGGGGTGGCTCGAACTGGTAGCACTGTAGGGCGGCTACTTAATGGTGGGGGTCCAAGCCTGCAAAGTTTGAAAAGATTTATTGGGATGCTGATGTTAACGTGCTTGGTCGGGTTTGGGATTTGGGTTAGAAGATTATTACACGTACTGAATGGTGTGATGGTTTGTGTTCTTGCAGGGGCACACGTTGGGCCGGTAGAAAGTCCTTGAGCAACGATCTGACTTCAGGTAATTTAGCATGGCGGCGCGACACTCTTTTGTTGGGAAAACAATTTTAGAATTGGGCAAGGGGACAAGCACCGTGCATCGGGACATTGCAACCGCTCCTGGCTCCGTGTCCGGGCAATATGGGGGGGCCACTCGTGCCATGGCACTTTGCACCCCCTTGTTGAGGGTGGTCGGAAGTCAGAAAGAAAAATGGGGGATCAATTCTGAAAAGCGGTAGAGCGAAGGTGGGGGCGGGGGGTTGGTGGGCCCGGGAACACATTCTGCAAAATAACGCCAATGTAGCACTTTGCACGGTTTGCAACCAGCAGTTGGGGGGGTACCCGGGCTCCTCGGCTGGCCGAGAAAAGGGCACTATTAGTCGGGGACACGGTAAAACTTCCCTGGGTGAAAAAATTATGGGCCCCAAAGACAGCGAGAGGCGAGCGGGGGGCCGTTGGAGGGGGGGGCAAGGTGTCCACGGCGTCATGGGTGGCCGCGATGGCGCTGGGCGAAGTTTGCGGGGTTGAGTGGGGTGAGTGGGCTGGCACGCCGGTACAGCGGCTGGCCTGCCCTGTGCTGCGCTCCCCCACCCAATCATGCCGGATACTGCAAGAATTATCAGAGGACCCGCAGGTGGAGTTCCTTAGTTCACACATCTGAACGAGCCTTATGATGCTCCATCTTACCTGATCATGTCAACCGAAACTAACAACTCCTGGCAAACCTTCGTTTAAGAAATATGTGTGCAGCCATCTTCTGCTTGTGGAAAATGTAGTTGGGTCTTCCACCCCTCATGTCCTTGTACGATTCCCCAAATGTAAATTACACTTGTTTTCCTCCGGGAGGCCATACATCACCTTCCGTCTAAACTAAGAGCTCCTCGATAAATCTGAAAAATTCGAAGTTTACATTGCACTACAGCTTTTTGTGGGGTTTGTTCAGGGTGCAACTTCTGTTGACGACCAGGGTCAATTACTGTTGGGAAAGGCCGCGTTGGTGTGGTACTGAAAGGGGGCACCAGTATCCCTATTTCCTTGGTTAGCGGCTGCACGGTATAAAGTGGTGTGGGTGTTGTGCAATAAGCAAGAGAATGGGTGGCCGTTACGGACAGATCGGGGGATGGGTACTAAAGGGTTATAAGGGGATAACCAGTACATAAATGGCGGCAAGGGACATGCAGGGCACAGGGTGGCACAGCTAAAGCAAGTTTTATGTACTCCACAGTGACCTAAACATTTGTTTTACATAGGTCAACATGTCGGTACATGCAAGCGCAGTTAACACCGGGCTGGAGGTGGTAGAGCTCGTGCTATCCGAAGACGGCCAGACATTGGAGGAAGCGGCCGGACCATCAAACACGGGGCGAGGAATGGACGCACAATCTTGGGCTGAATTTCTAGCCCGAACTGAGGTCTTGGGGTGGCAGGCGGCCATGGCAAGGATGGGGGGCCCGACAATCACCAACATAGTCGCCGTCCCGGAAAGCAACCCAGAGGGGGGAAAAACCGTGCCGGAAAACAAGGATTTGACAAGTGGCGAAGGGGCGGGGGGCCACGAGAACGCACCTGCGGATGGGGGTCATGAGGGGGGGCCCCCCCGGAAGCGTACAGCGAAAACAAGTGGGGGCCCACACGTAAAAAAGACAAAAAGGGACTTGGAGGAAGAACTGGCAGCTTTAAAAGCAAAGTTGGGGGCGACATCGGCACCACCCGCAACCGCGCCAAATGTGCCAACGCCGGCACAACCGCCCGCCCCGCCGCCTAAGGCCCAACCGAAAGTGATAACACCGCCAGACCGGGGGGGCCGGGTCGGTACCAGGCAGTGTGCCTGTGGGCAGTGAGGGTGAGTCGGAATTTATCCAAAAAATCGTAAGGGCAGTGTTGGCAGCGCAAGGGGCAGCGGCCGTATCAGCCCCCATAGCAACAAGGCACCTGGGGCAGCCACTACGGGAGCAAGCAAGGTCTGGCAGGGGGGGGAAGACGGGGCAATAAGCGGCACCCTAGCAACTAGCGTCCTTCCGGTACCTGGGTAGAGGGCACAAATACCAAATTACCGCCAGCAACAGGGGACAATTACTCAGCATGGCTTCTGCCCGAGTGGGTGAAACAAGAAATTTGGGAGGGCAAGTTCATTGACATATTATCTCTCTTGGAACACGAAACAAAGGGCAATGACACACTGCGGGGAACAGGAGGGAGGGAATTAGCCAAGGCCAGAAAAAGAGTGAGGCCGGCAGAAACCCTGGAAAATTGGCTCGCAGCATTTAAGATATTGTCCCAGACACTTAATCAAAAGGACCCAGACCTGGGTCCACACTTGATGGCATACAGGGCATGTGTTATACATGAATATAATCAACAGGGGGGAAACAAATGGTTTTTGAGAGACCAGCGATTTCGTTTACTAATGGAACATGATCCCAAACTAAAATGGAATCATAAGTCAGTCGAGGACTGGCTGGAGTCTTCCAGTGGGACAATAGAGCAAGCGGATGGGACAATCATGTTGGCGGGAGGGCGCATCAATCCCTGGGCAGAGGCAGGGGGTGGACGCTCGGCAGTGGGGGCAGGATTAAACAGCGCAATTACGGCTCCTAGACCGGTGGCACCAAGGGAGGGGAGGATGGAAACGACAGCATGGGCCAATAACCTTGGGCCGCAACCGGTCCGGGGTAATACAGGCACAGTACACCCGGTCCTCCCGGAAGCAATATCAAGGCCAACTGGGGCGGGGCGAACGAATACCGGGAGCGGGAGGACACTGGCTTACTGCAGATTTTACAATGAGGGGGTATGCAACTGGGGAGCAACTTGCAAATTCAGACATGCTTGCTCCTCGTGTGGGACCCACGGTCATCCAGCACGGTGGTGCAGGGGAAGGCCAGCGGCAAGCGATCAACCAAAATGAGCGCTGGGAAGGGCTTCAATAGGGAAACATTGGGGATAATGGTCGATTGATGTCATTTATGCGGTCGTTGCGTGTCAAAACAAACACTGTATACTAAAATAAACAATTTTCTTTTAAGGTGCCTCGACAATTGGTTCATCAAGAGAAGAGGGGGCAAGGGCACTCACGGCACCGGGAGCAGGCACAAGAGCCAGCAATGGTAATGATGGGGGCAGGGTGGACAAAAGGGGGGGTGGACAGAGGGGGCCGGGTAACGGCCTTAATAGCAAGGGGTTTTCCCCCATCAATGTTGATTGCTTGCTCACATGGCTGGGACAGTACCCGGCTTCCTTAGGGAGGGACACATTAGCCCAGGGGTTCGTGGAGGGGTTCCGCATCCCTTACCAAGGACGCATTGGGGCCAGAACAGCGAAAAACTCAAAGTCTATTTTAGAGTGTTTTACAAAGGTAGCGGGCGCCCCTCTCTCGCAAGAACAGACATGATAACCTGTTCAGTGGTTTTTAACCACTTGAGAGTTCGCAGCCACTGCTTTTACTCACTGTGCCTTTCACAGATGGGAAATATCCATTTGCATATCAGTCTTTGTCCTGCCCAGGGGCAGTCCAGCACCGAAATACAATGGCAATTCCAATCTGAACGAGAGTACCACCAGCAACCCCATACACGTGTTTCACCCTTGTTGGGGATCATCAGTGAGGTGAAGCTGATGCCTCTCTAAGCACAGTGAGAGGGAGACCACGTCTGGTTGCCCCCAGGAGACCTAGGGTTACCAATCCCAGGTTCCTTAACAAATAGTTTTACAAAGGTAGCGGGCGCCCCTCTCTCGCAAGAACAGACATGATAACCTGTTCAGTGGTTATTAACCACTTGAGAGTTCACAGCCACTGCTTTTACTCACTGTGCCTTTCACAGATGGGAAATATCCATTTGCATATCAGTCTTTGTCCTGCCCAGGGGCAGTCCAGCACCGAAATACAATGGCAATTCCAATCTGAACGAGAGTACCACCAGCAACCCCATACACGTGTTTCACCCTTGTTGGGGATCATCAGTGAGGTGAAGCTGATGCCTCTCTAAGCACAGTGAGAGGGAGACCACGTATGGTTGCCCCCAGGAGACCTAGGGTTACCAATCCCAGGTTCCTTAACAAATAGTTTTACAAAGGTAGCGGGCGCCCCTCTCTCGCAAGAACAGACATGATAACCTGTTCAGTGGTTATTAACCACTTGAGAGTTCGCAGCCACTGCTTTTACTCACTGTGCCTTTCACAGATGGGAAATATCCATTTGCATATCAGTCTTTGTCCTGCCCAGGGGCAGTCCAGCACCGAAATACAATGGCAATTCCAATCTGAACGAGAGTACCACCAGCAACCCCATACACGTGTTTCACCCTTGTTGGGGATCATCAGTGAGGTGAAGCTGATGCCTCTCTAAGCACAGTGAGAGGGAGACCACGTCTGGTTGCCCCCAGGAGACCTAGGGTTACCAATCCCAGGTTCCTTAACAAATAGTTTTACAAAGGTAGCGGGCGCCCCTCTCTCGCAAGAACAGACATGATAACCTGTTCAGTGGTTATTAACCACTTGAGAGTTCGCAGCCACTGCTTTTACTCACTGTGCCTTTCACAGATGGGAAATATCCATTTGCATATCAGTCTTTGTCCTGCCCAGGGGCAGTCCAGCACCGAAATACAATGGCAATTCCAATCTGAACGAGAGTACCACCAGCAACCCCATACACGTGTTTCACCCTTGTTGGGGATCATCAGTGAGGTGAAGCTGATGCCTCTCTAAGCACAGTGAGAGGGAGACCACGTCTGGTTGCCCCCAGGAGACCTAGGGTTACCAATCCCAGGTTCCTTAACAAATAGTTTTACAAAGGTAGCGGGCGCCCCTCTCTCGCAAGAACAGACATGATAACCTGTTCAGTGGTTATTAACCACTTGAGAGTTCGCAGCCACTGCTTTTACTCACTGTGCCTTTCTCACTGTGCCTTTCACAGATGGGAAATATCCATTTGCATATCAGTCTTTGTCCTGCCCAGGGGCAGTCCAGCACCGAAATACAATGGCAATTCCAATCTGAACGAGAGTACCACCAGCAACCCCATACACGTGTTTCACCCTTGTTGGGGATCATCAGTGAGGTGAAGCTGATGCCTCTCTAAGCACAGTGAGAGGGAGACCACGTCTGGTTGCCCCCAGGAGACCTAGGGTTACCAATCCCAGGTTCCTTAACAAATAGTTTTACAAAGGTAGCGGGCGCCCCTCTCTCGCAAGAACAGACATGATAACCTGTTCAGTGGTTATTAACCACTTGAGAGTTCGCAGCCACTGCTTTTACTCACTGTGCCTTTCACAGATGGGAAATATCCATTTGCATATCAGTCTTTGTCCTGCCCAGGGGCAGTCCAGCACCGAAATACAATGGCAATTCCAATCTGAACGAGAGTACCACCAGCAACCCCATACACGTGTTTCACCCTTGTTGGGGATCATCAGTGAGGTGAAGCTGATGCCTCTCTAAGCACAGTGAGAGGGAGACCACGTCTGATTGCCCCCAGGAGACCTAGGGTTACCAATCCCAGGTTCCTTAACAAATAGTTTTACAAAGGTAGCGGGCGCCCCTCTCTCGCAAGAACAGACATGATAACCTGTTCAGTGGTTATTAACCACTTGAGAGTTCGCAGCCACTGCTTTTACTCACTGTGCCTTTCACAGATGGGAAATATCCATTTGCATATCAGTCTTTGTCCTGCCCAGGGGCAGTCCAGCACCGAAATACAATGGCAATTCCAATCTGAACGAGAGTACCACCAGCAACCCCATACACGTGTTTCACCCTTGTTGGGGATCATCAGTGAGGTGAAGCTGATGCCTCTCTAAGCACAGTGAGAGGGAGACCACGTCTGGTTGCCCCCAGGAGACCTAGGGTTACCAATCCCAGGTTCCTTAACAAATAGTTTTACAAAGGTAGCGGGCGCCCCTCTCTCGCAAGAACAGACATGATAACCTGTTCAGTGGTTATTAACCACTTGAGAGTTCGCAGCCACTGCTTTTACTCACTGTGCCTTTCACAGATGGGAAATATCCATTTGCATATCAGTCTTTGTCCTGCCCAGGGGCAGTCCAGCACCGAAATACAATGGCAATTCCAATCTGAACGAGAGTACCACCAGCAACCCCATACACGTGTTTCACCCTTGTTGGGGATCATCAGTGAGGTGAAGCTGATGCCTCTCTAAGCACAGTGAGAGGGAGACCATGTCTGGTTGCCCCCAGGAGACCTAGGGTTACCAATCCCAGGTTCCTTAACAAATAGTTTTACAAAGGTAGCGGGCGCCCCTCTCTCGCAAGAACAGACATGATAACCTGTTCAGTGGTTATTAACCACTTGAGAGTTCGCAGCCACTGCTTTTACTCACTGTGCCTTTCACAGATGGGAAATATCCATTTGCATATCAGTCTTTGTCCTGCCCAGGGGCAGTCCAGCACCGAAATACAATGGCAATTCCAATCTGAACGAGAGTACCACCAGCAACCCCATACACGTGTTTCAACCTTGTTGGGGATCATCAGTGAGGTGAAGCTGATGCCTCTCTAAGCACAGTGAGAGGGAGACCACGTCTGGTTGCCCCCAGGAGACCTAGGGTTACCAATCCCAGGTTCCTTAACAAATAGTTTTACAAAGGTAGCGGGCGCCCCTCTCTCGCAAGAACAGACATGATAACCTGTTCAGTGGTTATTAACCACTTGAGAGTTCGCAGCCACTGCTTTTACTCACGGTGCCTTTCACAGATGGGAAATATCCATTTGCATATCAGTCTTTGTCCTGCCCAGGGGCAGTCCAGCACCGAAATACAATGGCAATTCCAATCTGAACGAGAGTACCACCAGCAACCCCATACACGTGTTTCACCCTTGTTGGGGATCATCAGTGAGGTGAAGCTGATGCCTCTCTAAGCACAGTGAGAGGGAGACCACGTCTGGTTGCCCCCAGGAGACCTAGGGTTACCAATCCCAGGTTCCTTAACAAATAGTTTTACAAAGGTAGCGGGCGCCCCTCTCTCGCAAGAACAGACATGATAACCTGTTCAGTGGTTATTAACCACTTGAGAGTTCGCAGCCACTGCTTTTACTCACTGTGCCTTTCACAGATGGGAAATATCCATTTGCATATCAGTCTTTGTCCTGCCCAGGGGCAGTCCAGCACCGAAATACAATGGCAATTCCAATCTGAACGAGAGTACCACCAGCAACCCCATACACATGTTTCACCCTTGTTGGGGATCATCAGTGAGGTGAAGCTGATGCCTCTCTAAGCACAGTGAGAGGGAGACCACGTCTGGTTGCCCCCAGGAGACCTAGGGTTACCAATCCCAGGTTCCTTAACAAATAGTTTTACAAAGGTAGCGGGCGCCCCTCTCTCGCAAGAACAGACATGATAACCTGTTCAGTGGTTATTAACCACTTGAGAGTTCGCAGCCACTGCTTTTACTCACTGTGCCTTTCACAGATGGGAAATATCCATTTGCATATCAGTCTTTGTCCTGCCCAGGGGCAGTCCAGCACCGAAATACAATGGCAATTCCAATCTGAACGAGAGTACCACCAGCAACCCCATACACGTGTTTCACCCTTGTTGGGGATCATCAGTGAGGTGAAGCTGATGCCTCTCTAAGCACAGTGAGAGGGAGACCACGTCTGGTTGCCCCCAGGAGACCTAGGTTACCAATCCCAGGTTCCTTAACAAATAGTTTTACAAAGGTAGCGGGCGCCCCTCTCTCGCAAGAACAGACATGATAACCTGTTCAGTGGTTATTAACCACTTGAGAGTTCGCAGCCACTGCTTTTACTCACTGTGCCTTTCACAGATGTATTTCGGTGCTGGACTGCCCCTGGGCAGGACAAAGACTGATATGCAAATGGATCTTTCCCATCTGTGAAAGGCACAGTGAGTAAAAGCAGTGGCTGCGAACTCTCAAGTGGTTAATAACCACTGAACAGGTTATCATGTCTGTTCTTGCGAGAGAGGGGCGCCCGCTACCTTTGTAAAACTATTTGTTAAGGAACCTGGGATTGGCAACCCTAGGTTTCCTGGGGGCAACCAGACGTGGTCTCCCTCTCACTGTGCTTAGAGAGGCATCAGCTTCACCTCACTGATGATCCCCAACAAGGGTGAAACACGTGTATGGGGTTGCTGGTGGTACTCTCGTTCAGATTGGAATTGCCATTGTATTTCGGTGCTGGACTGCTCCTGGGCAGGACAAAGACTGATATGCAAATGGATATTTCCCATCTGTGAAAGGCACAGTGAGTAAAAGCAGTGGCTGCGAACTCTCAAGTGGTTAATAACCACTGAACAGGTTATCATGTCTGTTCTTGCGAGAGAGAGGCGCCCGCTACCTTTGTAAAACTATTTGTTAAGGAACCTGGGATTGGTAACCCTAGGTTTCCTGGGGGCAACCAGACGTGGTCTCCCTCTCACTGTGCTTAGAGAGGCATCAGCTTCACCTCACTGATGATCCCCAACAAGGGTGAAACACGTGTATGGGGTTGCTGGTGGTACTCTCGTTCAGATTGGAATTGCCATTGTATTTCGGTGCTGGACTGCCCCTGGGCAGGACAAAGACTGATATGCAAATGGATATTTCCCATCTGTGAAAGGCACAGTGAGTAAAAGCAGTGGCTGCGAACTCTCAAGTGGTTAATAACCACTGAACAGGTTATCATGTCTGTTCTTGCGAGAGAGGGGCGCCCGCTACCTTTGTAAAACTATTTGTTAAGGAACCTGGGATTGGTAACCCTAGGTTTCCTGGGGGCAACCAGACGTGGTCTCCCTCTCACTGTGCTTAGAGAGGCATCAGCTTCACCTCACTGATGATCCCCAACAAGGGTGAAACACGTGTATGGGGTTGCTGGTGGTACTCTCGTTCAGATTGGAATTGCCATTGTATTTCGGTGCTGGACTGCCCCTGGGCAGGACAAAGACTGATATGCAAATGGATATTTCCCATCTGTGAAAGGCACAGTGAGTAAAAGCAGTGGCTGCGAACTCTCAAGTGGTTAATAACCACTGAACAGGTTATCATGTCTGTTCTTGCGAGAGAGGGGCGCCCGCTACCTTTGTAAATCTATTTTAGAGTGGGCTGATGTGGCCAGGGCAAAGATTAACAAAGAAATTGAATTAGGAAGGATAGCAGGACCTTACCAGGGTCCCCCTTTGAGCAACCTCATCATCTCCCCTTTGGGGATAGTACCGAAGAAGGAACCTGGGAAGTATCGCCTAATACATAACTTGTCGCACCCCAAAGGAGGCTCAGTGAATGATGGATTGGACATAGAGGCTTGCTCAGTAACTTATGCATCGTTCGACCAGGCCATAAGCTTAGCACGGGCAGCGGGAAAAGGGGCGCTCTTGGCGAAGGTGGACATAGAAGCAGCATTTCGGTTGCTCCCGGTTCACCCGGACAGCTTCTTCCTCCTAGGCTTCCAGTTTGAGGGTCAGGTGTATGTAGACAAATGCATGCCAATGGGGTGCAGCATCTCATGCGCATATTTTGAAGCATTTAGCTCCTTCCTCGAATGGGCACTCAATAAAAAGGAGAGCAGGGGGGGGAAAACACATTATTTGGATGATTTTCTGTTCATAGGAAGAGGGGGCACGAATATTTGCGCAGCACTCCTCGATAATTTCTTGGTATTAGCTGAGGAGTTGGGAGTACCTCTGGCGGGGACAAAATGCAGGGGCCCTGCACCAAGTTAACCTACCTGGGGATAGAAATAGACACGGTTGAAGGGACATGCAGATTACCGGTAGAGAAGATAGAGGAATTCATTAGCGACATAGATAGGGCATTACAATGGGAGAAGACAACCATAAAAAACATACAATCTTTGGTGGGCAAGTTCAATTTTGCCGCCAGGGTGATACCGGCCGGAAGAGTTTTTGCAAGACGTGGCGGCGGCGACAGGAAGGCACGAAAAAGGGTGGCATAAGGTACGCCTCGGGGCGGGCGTGAGGGAAGACCTCAAAGTATGGCGCGCCTTTCTAAGGGAATTTAATGGGGTATGCATATGGCAGTCCCCTTGGATGGCATGCGCACAGTTACAGTTGTTCACCGACGCGGCAGGTAGGGTGGGATTCGGGGCAATATTAGGAAAAGAATGGTGCCGGGCCGACTGGCCTAAGGCATGGGTGAGGAAGGGGATGTGCAAAAACATCACCATGTTGGAACTATTCCCAGTGATGGCAGCAATGCACATTTGGTCGCGCGATCTGTGTAACAAACGATTAGTCGTGTGGTCGGACAATATGGCAGTGGTACAGGCGGTGAACACGCATTCAGCAAAATGCCCAGCAACGTTGTGCCTATTACGCCATATGGTTCGCAAATGTCTGGGGATGAATGTAGCCGTCAAAGCGCGGCACGTACCTGGGGTGAATAATACAGCGGCTGATGCACTTTCTCGTTCACAGATGATACGATTCAGGAAAGCGCACAGCCCATCATGACTCAGTTCGAAAAGGAACTATGCCAGCTAGTGAGTTGGGTCAAGGAATGAGGAAGCTCGCTTCCAGAGCTTTAGCGGGGAGCACCTGGAATCGATACAAGGCCAATTATGACACATTTTTGTTGCACACCAAACATTTGGGGGGTGACAACATGGCCAAGAGGGTGGACTGTTTTGTGTTTTGGGCAAAGGGGGTGGGAAAATCAAGATCATGGCTGGCGGGACATCTTAGCGCAGTGGCATTCCATAGCCAGCTGGCAGGCCAACAAGACCCAACGAAAGGTTTTCTGGTGAGAGCTGCACTAAAAGGGTGGAACAGGGGCGGGATGGCCACGGCAACAACCTCTTCAACTCTTGTGAGGAAACCCATTGATTTTGAATTATTACAGAAGGTCATGACGGCAACTACAAGGGTGTGTTACTCGCAATATGAAAGCATTATGTTCAAAGCATGCTTCGTATTGGCTTTCTTTGGGGCCCTACGGATTAGTGAGTTAGTGGCAAAAGCCAAGAACGACCAGAGTTTCAGAGCCTTACTATGGGGAGATGTACGCCAGATTGGGGGGGGGGTATCAGTCAACATCAGGATATCAAAAACAGACCAGAAGGCCTAGGGAAGCGAGCTGGTGTTGGCCAGATTGGGACAGGAGGCGTTTTGTCCGGTTGAGAGCACGACAGCCTATTTTGCAATCAGGGGGGGCAAGCAGGGGTATTTGTTCCGACACAAGGACGGAACCCCACTCACCCAGTTTCAATTCAGGTGAGTCTTAGAGGGGGCCTTGGCAAGTTCGGGTGTGGATCCGGGGCAATATTCAAATCACTCATTCCGCATAGGCGCAGCGACAACAGCGAGCAGGGAAGGGCTGGGGGAGGACAGGGTCAAAAGGATAGGGAGATGGACATCTGACAAATACAAATTATATGTGCGCTAACGGAGTCGATGCGTTGGCATCCAGGGGGGCAGGGGGTAGGGCAGCATATGGGACAAGGGGGCACTAACTAGGCCACACAAGCTAATACAACCAATCATGTCTCCACAGAAGCCAACAGGGTATGGGTCGTCGTAGGCCACTCCTTCGTGGCCCGGGCAGTGGCCAGAGCACGGATGGCGTTTTGGGACGGGAACTTGGGCCTACGGAACACGCAGATTAGTTGGATAACCAAAGGTGGTTTGAAAGGCACGTCCGTATGGGCGACATTGGAACAGGCGGCGCAGGAACACCCTTCGCCCGACATTATCTTGTTACATATAGGGGGAAATGATTTGGTGAATAAAGGAAGGAAGGATTTGTCAGAACGTTTAAGAAATTTACTAAACAGGATGGGGAGGACTTTCAGGTGGTGCGAGGTGATGTGGTCCGAGATAATTGCAAGACAGGAGTGGAGGGGTGCGTTACGCCACGGGGCCATAGAGGAAGCAAGGAGGAAAACGAACAATCGTATGGGGAGTTTCCTAAAAAGCAGGGGGATGGTATGGATTCGGCATCCCCTCATCACTTTAAAAGTACCTGGGTATTTTGAGAAAGACAGGACCCACCTGTCCGAGGTGGGCACAGCCACGATGTCTTTAGAATGGAGGACAGCACTAAAGAACATGGGATGTGCGTGAGGGGGCGCGGATCAGGAGGGGGGGGGGGAAAGGCGGAGGGGATCACCCGCAATGTCATGGAATCAAGAAAGGGAGTGCCCTGTGCAAGCAAGCTGGGGGGGAACTCTCCGCCGCCGGCAGCCAGCAGAGAGTCTTGGAGGAGTCACAGGCCAATCCCTGAACAATGCACTGACAGACCTATAGGGGAATGATCAGCCAATAGATTATATGTACGGCGCCCCAAGAGCAATAGGCTTGGGGGAGGCCCTGGGAAAAAGGGGAGGGATGTAGGAGACTTGGGAGCCAATTCCAAGACCAAAATTGCGGGGGGGGGGAGGGAACGAACAACAAACTCAAACAAGGGCAGCAAGAGAAGCCGGTTGGGGGGGAACAAGAGGAGAATACGGGGCAACGGGGACAAAAATTACAGCAAGGGGAAGTCTTCACGAAGGGGGGGGGATATGGGGGGGAGTTTGTGGGGGGATTCAAGAAAGGGAAGAATATCTGGGGGGAAAGGGAGCCCGGACAGGGAAGGCCAGAAAGGACAGGAAAAAGGGGGCCTGGCGGGGTGGACCAGGGGAATGGGGGAGCCAGTTGGGAAAGGAAGGAAGAAGGAGGGACAGGGTATCCGGAAGAGACATGACGCCGGCAGGGGGGGCACCGGGTAAGGCTTCACCGGGGGGGGGCCTTGGGAGAGAGGGAACAGGGAAGTTCTTGGGGGCTTGGGAAGACGGAAGGGAGACCGGGGGGTTGCATAGCTTAGATAGGACTGGGATTCCAGTACCAGCAGCAACTGGGGGACGTAGGGGGTTGGACAGAGTAGAGTTAGTAAAGAAAAGGTTAGATGGACGTTGCAAAGCGACGACCAACTAGGCAGGCAGAAAGTGGGGGCTGGCATCGGAGGGCGGTGTCGGCCCTAACTACGGATATGTAATATGTGTAATGTTGGGGCACTTGTGGTGGTGCCGGTATAGGAACCTGAACATTAGCGAGGCACCGTGTGGCTGCCGGTTTTAGCTAGATCCCGACCAGGACACAGGGGAAGTGTCAGGGGAGGAGCGGGGGGGTCGGGTATTCCCAACTAAGACCTAGAGAAAAAGGGGGCCTAGGGAAACATGGGGTGGAAAATCAAATCACAAACGGCCGGGGTAGAGAGAGGTTACTAGCCAGGGCCGGGCTCAATCTGAGGCGTCCACCGGACGAGGATGATAAGGGAGGGGGGGAGGGCAAGGAATACCTAGGTAGCCGCCCATTGAGTAGTAGATCAGTGGCGGTGAATTACGGATCGCCTGTAAGATAACTCCAAGACTTTATGCAAAATAAAGCTGCTGAGGCATTCTAATCTTCCAATCTTAAACAAAGTGTCGATGTCATTATTTGCTTCAACATGTTATGTATGACTGATGCCGGGAGGAAGGTGGGGGGGAGACGGAGGGGGGTACGAGGGGTCTGGATAAGGAGGGGGGGAGGACAAGGCACTGGGATGCCTACGCTAAGCTCCGTGGCCGCCAGCGTTATCTTGACAATTTCTCTTCACCATATGGTGCACAAGGGCAGCCCTGCGTCTCTGAAGCTCTTTCCCCGCGTTGTGCTGCGGCGGTCTCTGCTCCTGTCCTCAATAGCGGTCCAGACAAGTGCGGAATTAAATGATTTCGCCGTGGATCCGCGGATCGCAGTGCTGGAGAGAGGGGACAGATGACTGGAGGCTACCTTGCCCTCCTCAGATATAGGCCAAAACTGGCATGAGGGCAAGGTAGCCCCCCTTTGATGCATCAAAGGCCCATTGTCTTCACGTCCATCCAGGTGAGAGGGGGGCCCTTGATGTGAGCGTCAGGGGCAGGGACTACCTGTTTGACAGGTGGTTGTCACCTGCCCCTGTCACCTTCACACAGTTTTGGCGCCCAAAAGTCGGGGTCCCTTTTGTTATTGGGGCGTGGCGGCCCACCCTGTTCGCATGCCTGCTAATAGGCAAGCACCTGGTAGGTGCTGCCCATGTCCGATCTCACTACAATCCTACCTCCCATCTTATGCCCCTGGGCCTTCCACTCCCGGAGTGCCAATGTAAATTATTATCTAAGGTTGCGTCTCCTTGTTTGTTTGAAACTAAATTTCTGTGTTACGAAATCGCTCCTTCTCTACACATTTGTGAAACTCAATCAAGCTAACTAGTGAACGCTGCAAAAGCAAGGGGCTCTGTGTCAGCTGCCGACACGAAGCAAAGCGGCGGGGATCCAGCATTCTATGTTTCGAAGCTATGCAATTCAGTTTGTTTTATGGAAGAAATCCTGAGATCGCTTACGCCCGAAGCAGCACACACAAGGGAATGGCTGCTTTGACCACAGATGACCCAGAGACATTTTTCGTCTGTAAAAATATCTGCCACCGAAAGAAAATCTCTATGTGGGAAAGAACACATCATCACCGATAATCGAAATCCAATGTTAGATGTAAAACATCAAGAACAGCATTTGCTGCATTGGAGAGGGACATCTATCAGGAGTCCTGAAAACGGGAGCTCAAGAACAAAATGGTCCATTTATGCCAGACATTACAGTTTTATAACGGGGATCTAAACCTTCTGTTTTTCCTGATGAAGGCCTAGATAAACCGAGGGGTGTCAAGTTAAAACCTCCCCCTTAAAACAAGTCCAAAACACACATTTTTCGAAATGTTTCTGTTGATAATTACACAGTGCAGTAAGTGTAGTAATGCTATCTGAGACAGGTCACACAAAAGTTTACCTACCATCTGTTTATATTTTATGTGTTTGCTGATGTCATTTGGCCAGAATGAAACATCTAAAATGATTATGAATGTTGTACATGGCCATATGAAAGGAATTTAGGCTTTAAGTACAGACACACATTTGTGTGATAGAGAAGGGAATTTGTGTCATCCTTGTCTACAATATATCTCCTGCCAGTATATTGAGTTACTTCTACTAACCCCATCACAAATTACCTGTGAAGAAGAGTCCATCACAGTAGACGCAAGACAGTTATTGGTTTATTTTTAACTAATTTTTTTGTATATATATTAAAAACCTTTATTTTTGTGTATTTAAATTAAGAACATATACATATTTTGTACTCTACAAGACCTTGAAATGAAATGAATTGAGAGATGAATGGTTAGAGTCACAGAAACTACACGTGTCTCCCACAGGTGTGCTTTTTTTCTAGCTCTGTACTACTCAACCTCTACATCAGTCAGAGTAAATGTCCAATGTTATGTATGTTACCGATGGAGCATGTATTGATCTAGGAAGGCATGCATGGATCAACAGATTTTTATTTGAAATGTTTCAACTAAGAAAGTATCTGCTGCTGCTGGGTCTGCAGTTCATTAAGCATTCTCTAACAATCTGATTTCTTACATATCAGATTGACCTCAGTTGATTAACATATGTAGTGTAAACTATTTGTGTAAGGCACCTTCTCTACCTATCACTATAGAATTGTTAATTTCACAAACTGTGATTACAATTGTTCCATCATTTAGAATATTTGTTACCATAACGTGTCTTATCTATACTCTTTTTATAGGTTGGTTGTCGATACTGGTAACTTTTTTTAACTAGCCTTTTGATATAATGGATGGTTTGCACGCCCCTTTGTTTGAACCCAAGTACACTGATGAAGAAATCGAAGCAAAACTAAGTCAAAAACTCCTGTTGCAAGGCAGTGAAACTGAAGAAGACTTTCTTGCAACTGAACCAAGTCGTATTGGCAATGTGTCCACTTTGTACCAATGCCTGTGTTACTTTTTACTGTGTATTTAGTTATAAACCTTTTACATAAATCCATATATAATATTGAAATATACTATATAACTAATCCTGTACACAGATAAAATACATATTCATTATAAGTACACTAGATACACATTCATCCTGAGGTCACAGATAAAAAAAAGTATACAGTATGACGCATAGAAACATACAGCATTACATACATTCTTACATCCTCCAGCATAGAATATCACATAAAATTCCAATTAATAAAACAGAAGAAACATTAATTATTTACACAGACAACTAATTGATAATAATAATACAAATAGACCATCAAAAAAGAAAATTAGAATCAGGGCAAGTAGGCTACATCAACTATCATAGCATCCGACAGATGATTGAAGATCTGCTAGTAATTTAACATCCTCTTTGAATTTCCGCAGGTGTTTGTTCACATTCTTCCAAACCTGAGTAAAGCCAATGATAAGCCCTTTACTATAGCCAGCAAGGCACCTCAGCCAAAAGTGTTCACTAGTGATGATCTCTAGATTAGCCACACACTTGGCAAAATACATTTTGTACACAGATCTCACCATTGGACAACTAGTCAAATCATGTCTAGCTGATTCGATAGAATTACCGTTGAGACATTACCTACACGTTCTCTTCTGAACTGGAATACCAGCCCAGGTCCCTTGATCTCAAGAATATCAAGTCAATTGAATCGTATATTCAGGAATATTCTCAGGGTGGTAGGCGAGGGCAAGAGCCTGAAATACATTTGGGGCTGTTTGTATTGAAACAACATCATCGAGGAAGAGGCCAATGATCTCATACTCGCCACTTTCTCATGGCTCATTACCCAATTCCATTTATCTAAGCACATTTTGATGGAGTTAGGCATAGCTCCTTCACCATGCTCCTAACATGGAGTACAATCTATTTTCTCAAGAAATTGAAGATTTTTGTCCTTACAATTATTCAGAACCCCAGGGAATCAAGACGGGCACATTTAATTTTATATACAGCTTCGCCCTATTAAATTCAATAAGTGCAGATAATTAGATCAAACCCATCTCTAGACGGACTGCTTGGATAGAGGTATAATTGGAGAGCCCCAATATTCTTCTCCAAATGATACCTTCCATCATGTCAGCCCACACAGACCAGTCCGATTATGAGGTCTCAAATGCATACAGAAAGGCAGCAGAAAGTTTCTGTTTGTAAATGTTGAGGATTCCCAAAAGACTTTGACCCACTGTTCGTTTAGAAAACGAGATTATCGCAGTCATAGTAGACAGTATCTTAGCTCTTTTATTCTGATGCACCCTTTCATTCACTCTTGTCCTGCCAGAGCAAACTTCATGTGCCAGATATTTATACCAGGTGACCTTTTTTATATCACCCAGTGGGTATGAAATAACAGATTTTTTACAATATTTACTGCCAACCGCCATGAATTGGGTTTTCCCCAAGTTTATTTTCAAACCATCGGTGGCAGCAAACTCATAGAAAGCCTTAATGCTGTGGCAGATGCCAATATAGGTGTTATCGAAAATAATAAGGTCATCTGCATACCCAATCCATCTAACCTTCATAGTTCCAATTTTTGGGAAAGCATTACTTTTTTCCATAAATATACCTCCAAAACCAGCAATAAACAAACTAAACAATGTAGGGGCCAGGGCACAACCATGCCTCACACCTTTTCTGACCAATATGAAGGTAGACGTAAGTCCTTGGTTGTTTAATCTGACCCTCACCGCATTGTCCCCATACATCATCATACAAATGTATAAAAGATGTTTAGGCATACCCAATAGCTCTAATTTGGCCCATAACTTAGCACGGTCCACCATATCAAATGCGGAAGTAAAATCCACAAATAACATATACAGTGGAGGCTGGTAGTCACAATTGGCTTGCTATATAAGAGTGTTAACAATGAAGATATTATCATTGGTGGAGCAGCCGTTACTAAATCCAGTTTGGGCCCTATCCAGGACATTCTCACTATGAGTCCAGGCGTTTATCGCTTTAAGTACAAATGTACAAAATATTTTGATTGGAACATCCGTTAGAGCCAAGGTGCGGTAATTCTCAGGGAGATTACGAAGCCCACTTTTAAATACCGGAATTAGGTTACATGTCTTCCAAGAACTCGGAATGATACCGGTTTCAATTACTTTGCCAAAGACTATTAGGAGAATGTCTGCCCACACGTCTGGATTGTCCTTAATAACAACATTACACAGCCCATTCGGGCCTGGGGCTCGAAGATTTCCGCTTTTTAATGATAACAATTATATCAAACTTATTGATGGTCAGATTCTAATAGGTTTTTTTCCAGATATATCAGCTCTCCTTTGAACTTATCCGATAGAAAATTAACCCAGGAAGAGCTGTTGATAGGAACTATGAGTTCATGTTGACTATTGTGGGTAACTGTTCTAAAGGTTGCCCAGAATTGTTTAGCAGTATCTCTAGCAGTATCCGCACCATGTGTTGCCAATTACTATTTTCATTCAATGCCATATAGCGGCGGACCCAGTTTCTGTAATTATTCTTGATCCGACGTTGAGCCGTATAGAAGACATCGCGAGAGAGACCACTGTGTTCACATGTTCTAAGATCTCTACACATCTTAATCTTCATACTGCGTATAACCTTATCGTAGTGCTTCAATTTATCCTTGCCAAGCAGTTGAGGCAATATTTTCCCACCAATAGGCATCTTTTCATACATGCAGGACGAGATTCAACAGATTATATCTTCAGCAGACAATATGACCAAATGATCAACATGCAATCAACGGCTCCATGCTTGAGCTTTAATAAGATTAATGTCCGACCAGCCAAGTCTATTACCTTTATCATTAATATTTACCTCACCTGTCTTGTCATATGGCAACATTTTCACTTTATGCCATGCCATGGCACAGACCAACATGGAATGATCACTGAAAACATTAGGCAGAATTTGAAAGTTAGTCAAATTAGCAAACAGTTTATCACTTAAGCTTATACAATCCAGAGTAGAGAAATGTCGGCTATTAGTCCACGTAGAGGCAGATTGTGTCTTACTCTTGCATAACCCATTAGCCACATACAATTCTAGATCAGAGAAGAAGGTTTTCCATCTTACAGATCTCACCTGTCCTGCACCAATCACGGGAGTACCCTGATTATGCTCAATGACTTTGGCATTAAGGTCGCCCCCCCCCAAAATAACAAACAACTCCCCTTCCACAACATATCTTTCAGACAAACTTTCATATATTACCATTTGGATAGTCATCGTACAATCATTTCCTGGAGGGTCATACACATTAATCACTAAGATTTTACAATTTGCCTCCATCCGTACTTCAACCATAAGGATATTTGGGTTACTAATATTCAACAGACATTCTGCAGACTGAATATCATTGGATACCAGGGTGACTAACCCACCAAACGGTCTACCCTTTACTCCTTTTTTTACAAGATTATAATATGCAGTACATCAAAATCAACCGTATGGAGAAGCCAGGTCTCTTGGAAGAATATAATTTCAGCCTTATTGAATAGGGAAAAAGAGCCTGAAGATGCCAAGAGATGGCAATGGCCACGGGTATTCCAGGAGATTACAGTTAGATGGGCTCATTTAACATTAGTAATAGGGGCATAAAAGGACAAAGCCATTCCCAATGGGATGTCACTTGGGCCTCATTGGTGGAGGGAGTCTTTAGTGCCACAGACCCACCTGCCTTAACATAGTTTTTCTTTCCATTCGGTTTCGTGCTCCCACTTTCGCATTCTCCATCCAACACATACCCACTGTTTTTCAGATCTTCAGTGCTTTCACGAATAAGGGACATTACAGCTTCGGAGAAGCAGTGTACCCTGGTAAAGCCCAGGCATTGTTCCACAAACTTAAAGGCCCCAGTCCTTTAAATTCTCAAAGCTAGTTGTGCATTTAGGATCTCCAGGAGCCTACTTCTATTGATAGGTCTCTTAACTTTATTTGCTGTAGCAGAGATGGTTAACAGTCTCTTAGGGAGATTTCCTTTGTTATTACCATCATCATTTCTCATCACAATAGTCGCCTTTTGCTTATTAATCACAACCTTCTGCCTGCCGCTAACACCATCTCTCACCCTACATTATTACTATTGTGGGTACAGGAGGTTTAGCTGTCAGACAACCACTATCCAGAGTGGTGTCAGTTTGGTCAGAGGAACTCAAACTAGATTCCTCACCAATATCTTCAGTAACAGGCATATCAGAGATGGTTTTAGTCTTTTGTTTTTTTCCTGTAGGACCCATCAGCCATGTAGTAAGGTTACCTGTTTTAAGTGCCAATCTTTTGGCTTTTCTTGCCACCCTCTTTCGGCCACGTTTAGAGAGAAGTTATTTGTTAGCAGAATCAGTGCAAACATTCTCAGCACTCGCACATGGTTGGTTAAGCTTAGATTCAAAAACTAACTTCTGCTTCCGTCTGCTCTCCCTTTATGATATCAGGTATCCCTCAGGGCTCCCACCTTCACTCCCAGCAAAAACCTCAACCGGAGTACATTCTAAGTTAATAGGAGCGGCTAACCCAATATAGGCTTCAGATGGCAGATCTACATTAGGCCTCACAATGTCCTCGGTACCCTCCTAACAATTCTGCTTCACCAGACTATTTGGCATTATGGCATACTTTTCCACTGTACAAACAATATTATGGCACAGCCTCAACAAAATGTTCAAAGCAAAACTGGTAGCCATGTTATGTACATCCAGCTCCTTAAGTTTACTACCAATAGGGCAATTAGAACACTCATCGGTATTGCCTATAGGAGCAGGTTTTTGAATATCAACACTAGCATCGCTAGCATCATCTAGCAGACCTGTTAAACACATCGAACAAGAGAGTCTATCTGTGGAAGGGACAATCGCATCCATAGAGGCATCAACAGGCAAACGTTCATCCTGCACAGGGGCACATTTACTACTCAAGGGAACCCTAATAGTTCTTAGGCGCGCCATGTTCGAAATGTGTCCTTCCAAGCTGTAGCATAAATTAACAGCAAATTATTATTGTCATATTCGGCTGAGGTACAAGCCTCGTTGCACAGGAGATCACCCAATTCAACTGGTTCATCATGAATTTCAACCACAGCTTGGTGTTCCCCAAAAAAGTCAGTAAACTTTTTTTCCTTTGACAGGGACAGTTTGAGGTCCTCTGTACCTACTGCTCCTTTGTGTTAAGGATTTCAATCAAGCAACACACACCTTGGTCTCGGCCTAGTATGTAGCGCACAATTGAGATGCGTTTATCCTTATTTTATGCAGATTCAATTTTGAGATGGTACACCACTCATATCACACCCCCTTTTCAAATACCCCAGGTCATAATGGACCACGAACCAGGCTGGTTGGTAAAATGCAATAATTTTTTATTTATTTTAAAATTCAAAAGAAATAATACACTTTTTAATATGGGGTAGCAATGAGTCTGAAAGATTCGGCCTAAAATTCCATAACTTTATACACATGGTGGTTTATCATAAGGGATGTAAGTATAACAATTTGCATTGGCATCATGGATACTTTCCTTGTAATCCCTGATTCTTTGCCATTTCTATTCCGAAGGTGTCAGTGACTTCTACAATGTCTCAAATTATAAAATACAAAATCACTTTTAAACTGCGAGATTTGATTTTTTAATTTTTACAAAGTCTTGCTGCAGAGAGAAAAGTCTTTAAAGTTTATTTATAAAATAGTCTTTGGAAGCAAATGGCAGTCCTTTGTCCTGCACTGGACCCTTTTTTTCTTTTTCAGCTACCACCAACTGTCACTTCCCCCAAAGGGAGGATGGGTTTATCCAGCTTGATTGAAGGTTTATTGCCCCTTATCCACTTTTCACTTTGATGTCCCAGAATTTCTATTGAAAGAGGCCCCTGCCTAGACTGAAGTCTGATTAGTATGTGAAGTTTCTTTGTCCTGGTCAGTCACAGTTTTCCAACCTAGCAATTATCACGTTCGTGTCCTGGAAGTTTATGGTGGCTCCCTTCCTTGGGGGAGGCCTTAACTCTGCCAACTAGAATAACTTGTTTTTGGAAGCTTGCAAAATCTAGCCAAGTCAGTTTAAAACGTGTATGTTCTTTTATTTGGTCCTGAATTTAAAAAAAAACAAGCCTGTGGAATAAAAATAACCCATATGTGTTTCCCAGCAGCCAACCCCTTCTCATTGCTAGGCACAGACAAGCTTTCAACATATTACTTTTCCTTTACAACTGGCATTTATTTTTCTTTGGTTTGCAAAGCCCAAACCAAAGCACCACCATTCACATGTGGTGAAAACTGCAAGCATTTCCTTTCAAATTCGATTTTGCCATCTGACTTGACAATATTGTCTTGCAGTCATAATTAGTTTCTTGTATACAACAGTCTGTACAAGGCAAAGTTCTCCTGGAATTGACATGTGCACAGAGCTATGATTTCTTTTGCAGGGTTCATTCCTTTGACACTTTGTAGCACAAAATAAAGCGTTTCCCTTGCACGGCAGAAAGTGAAGTTTCTTGGGCCTTTTTTTCAGAGGTAGCTTAACAGAGCCTGTCGTTCTGGGGTCATGTTTGTTTTCCAGAAGCACAATGGGGAAGGTGCATGGCAGTGCCTTATTGATCACAGTGGTTTAAGAAAGAACAAATGGAACAAGCGTCAAAGGAGCATTTTTTAAAGGTGAAAAAGTTTCCTTTTCAATAGAGATTTTGGGGTTTACAGCAAAGCAGTGCTGCCTTTTCACTTTCTTCCATTTGTATATGTCAGAACACACTGGCACGCTCTCTCAGTGTGTTCCCTGGTTCCATCCTGCCTGATGTGTGCTTGGCAGGACGTTGCAGCCATTTTTTTTTTTGTTGCTGCAAAATGCAGTTTTGAGGCCATGGCGCTCACAGGAGCCAGCACTGCCATTTTGCTGTATCTGCGCAAATGCAATTTGGTGATGTGGAGAAATACTGTTGAGTGGGTCAATATATCACACATATCCCCCCCTAACTTCTTCTGAGATTCAAAGTTAAGGGAGAATCGGGCAAGTGGGATTCCCCAATGGGCTAAACAGGATCAGTCAGGTATGAGTCCTTCTTCCATTAGAGAGCGGTGCGTCATGATCCTCTTGCTGTCTCTCGTTGGACCATGGAACAACACCCACATCTTTCTCTGAGGTCTTCCTTTATGGCTTGTGCGACACCCCGGATTTCCTTTGGTTTCTCCTTTCCCGGTCCCCGGAGAGGTCTTCCTTGGTAGTGAAAACGCATCCAGTACAAATCTATGAAAGAAACACAAACTGGTTTCTACAATTTGCCACTAACTTCCCCACTCTATCTGTTCCCTTCTGGTTCTTCTTTTTCTTATTCTGAGGTTTCAGATGTCTCCTCTATTTGATTCTCTCTGGGCTCCTCAGTTTGTTGCAAAGTGTGCCTAGGGTGACATCTCTTTAACTGATTAATATAGACCCATTTTTCTTCTGTCATTTCGCCTTTGGGGATGCAGATTCTGTATGCGACAGGTGAGATTTTATCTACAATTTCAAAAGGTCCACGCCAACTTGGTAAAAATGTACGCTCTTTGGTCTGGTTCCTTTGGAAATTGTAGAAGTAGACCCTGTCCCCTACTTGGTATTCTTTTTGTGTTGTTTTTAATCATATGGAGTCTTCATCCACTCTGCAGATCTTTCTAGATTCCGCTGAGCGTACGCAAAAGCTTGTTGAAGGTGTTTTCTTAGATTCTCTACATACTCCTGAGTTTTGGAGGTGTTTAACAGTGTCTGCTCATGTGTTCTATAGAGCAAATCCTGAGGTAACACCATCCTTCGTCCAGTCATCAGCTCAATTGGAGACATCTTGGTTGCCGAAGAAGGTGTATATCTGAAGGTGTAGATCTGATGGCCATCAGGACAAGCAGTAATCGGATGTCCCAACTTGGCTCAGAATCTGCCACAAACATTTTTAGAATGCTCACAATGGTTTTATTGTACCTCTCAACTCCACCACTAGAGGCCCGCGGTATGCAATGTGAAGTTTCCTTTTTACCCCAAGTATCTCCCACATCTTTGTCATCACTAATTGACTACTTCGGTCTGACTCAATCCTTTGGGGTAGGCCAAACCGCGAGAAGGTGTGGTTGATCATCAGGGCAGCTGCTGTTTCTGCCTTGCAATTTGGAGCCGGGAGACATTCCACCCTTTTGGTAAACAAGCATGTTAAGGTTAACATGTACTTGTCCCCTAGAGGAGCGAATCATGGGCCCTATGAAATCTACTTCTAAATCTGACCAAGGCAGTTTCATCCCCTTTTCTGGAGGGGAGCTCGGTGTGTGTGATGTTGGCTGAAATTATGCACACACAAGACACCCCTTCAGGTATTGGTGGAGGTCCTGCCCCATGTGTGGCCAGTATGCAACCTCTCGCAAGATTTCTAAAGTAGTGTGAAACCCCCGATGACCGCCTGTGGCCGCATCATGGGCGTGACTTAGCATCAGGCTACAGAATGAGGTAGGGACCACCCACAGGTCCCAGCCAGATATGGATCTCCTTACCAACAAACTGTCTTGGATTTGGAACATTTTTTGACATTTCATCAACACCCTGAGGTCATCTTTCCCAACGTAATCTGTATCCGTCGGAGGAAAGTTCTCAGGGTCCTCAATGTGTTGATATAGTTTACCAATAATTGGATCCCCTTTTTGTGCCGTGATTAAATCAGCATCTGGGGTCTCATTACTCCTTTGGGCAGTTGTGCGTATTTGTCTGGGACCTCGTGATAGCAGTGACCTGGATTTCCCCCAACAGGGACTCGATCTCAAGGAGATCCCCCAAGATGGCACTGGTTTTGGCCAACTGATCAGCTAGGTCGTTTTCAGTTTTATCTGCCCCTCTATTCTGAAATGACCCTTGATCTTCTTCCAATAGATGGTCATCCCACTAGAGATGACCAGATCATCAATATTTTGGATAATCTTGCCATGTTTAAGCGGTTTGTTGTTAGCACATAGCATACCTCTGGTTTTCCAATTTACCAGGTGCTTCACGAACCCATTCCGGACATAATCTGAATCAGTGATTATGACCATTTTGTTCAGTTGGTGTTGGACGACAGTGTGGATGGCTTGATGAACTGCCATGAACTCTGCCACCTGACTTATGCGGGGTCCTATTTTGTACCCAGCAGAGGGCTCCGGGGCATCATTTACCCAGGCATTCCCAAGGCCGGCCACCAGTTCCTTTTCCCCATTGTTGTAAACATGGTAGGAGAACCCGTCCACATAAACTGTGGGCATTCCCGCGCACTTGTCTTCTTCATAAACTTTGTGCGGGGAATTCAGGTACGCCTCCATGTTGTCCTGGGTTTTAAGACTTTTGTCCTGGAGACAGTTTTCTCTGGCACAATCTTGCAAGTCAGCCAGACCTTGCGCGAGGGTTCTCTTCTTGTTTTGGCCATATCTGACCTCCACAGGAAAGCCTTGCATTGACAGAATCTAGGAAGTAATTCTGGAATTACTCACATTTCCGGCCCGGATTCTGTCACTTTGGAGGCATTGCAAAGGCTGGTGGGGAGTCTCCACTATGATGTGTTCCCCCTGGATAAATGGGCGGTCATTTTTCAATGCCCACACTGTTGCCAGGAGTGCCTTTTCACAATCGTTGAGTTTTTCCTCCACAGAGGATAAAGTCTTGCTTGCATAGGAGATGACTTTATTGACCTTGTCATGCTTTTGATATAATACTGCTGTCAAGCATGTATTCGAGGACCCTGTCTCCAAGAAGAACTCCTTGTTTTTGACAGGGTAAGCTAGACAAGGCACTTGTGAGAGGCTTCTTTTGAGTTGCTTTACTGCCTCGGCTTGTTCTGGACCTCACTCCCACTTGACCCCCCGCTTCAACAGATGAATCAGGGGTCTTGTGCTCTCTGCGTAATCCTCAATGAACTTCCTACTGTAGTTAGTCAGTCCAAGGAGGCTTCATAGCTCACGCAGAGTTGTGGGATCTTTAAATTTTAGGAGTGCTTCCAATTTCTTCCCCTGGGGACAGAGACCCTCAGGAGTTATCTGTAAAGGAGAGGGCAGGCAGCTAGGAGTTTTGAACGTAAAAAAAAACTTTATTCAGGATACAGAGAAAAAATAAACCAATATCAAGGTTCAAGGAAAGATTTCTTCTTCTTTCTGTATTAAGGGTGAGGCTTCACGAAACGACAGCTAGTCCTCGTATGCCCAGAGCGTCTCGGGTGCAGCTCTCTCTCTCTCGATGTCCTACAAGAGAATGGAAAAGACACACACCGTCCGTCATTTGTTTTACCCTTATATAGGGGCTGTAGTTGGGTGGACCAATCAGTGAGGACTCGTCCTGATTCGCTATAAATATTCCCATAAGCCCCGCCCCTTCCTCTTGTATCGAAGGCTGCCACATTGCCTTGGCCGTCAAGCCCGGGGAACTACGGGGAACCCCTGCTTCCACGCGAGCTGGCACAGCCGGGGCTCTTGGAACGCTGTTGTGAAACAGGGAAAGTGAGCGCTGGTGGAGGACCCGGGAAAAGGTTTCTGCTTCGTGGGTGTCCGTTAAGTGTTTCTGCTGTACTGGGAACGGAACCACGTGGTAGGAAGCCGACGGTTGCCGTGGAATGTGTCCGGCCCAGTTGTTATCCTGTGTCTTGTCGTTCCGCTTGTCGGGGAGAATATTCCCTGGGTAGGCAGAAAACAGGGGAGCGGGTATGGTCGGGATACTTTCAATCGGGGTTTCTGGCATCCCTTCCGTTGGGCTTCCCCTGCATTCCTCCATGTTCGGTTCACATTATCTCATGCCACAAGAAGTTGACACGGGTTCTGCACCACTGTGCCTTTTGAAAGGACAGTTTTGCTCCGGCAGCCCTCAACTGTGTCAGAACATAATGGATTTCCGCTATATGTTCTTCCACATTTGAGCTTTTTATCAGGACATCATCCACATAGGCCAGGTTATCCCTTTCACCCAAGTCGGGCATGGCCTTATGTGGGGAGATGTTGAATTTTTTGCCAGAGTTTATGTATCCGAAGGGAGTCCTGGGTCCACATGTACTGCTGCCCCCCAAAGGTAAAGGCCAGCTTGTATTGGTCCTCCCTACTGACAGGCGCAATCCAGTACCCATTGGTCAGGTCAATGGCAGCGTATACCTTTGACTCCTGGATCTTGCCAGCCCCTGGTCAATGTAGAGGAGAGGCCATTGGGACATGTGGACCCGTTTATTCAGCTCCCTCAGGTCAGCACAGAGTCTCCACTGGCCGTTTGGTTTTGAAATCCCCAGCACTGGATTATTAAAGGTGCTGTGGACTGGACGAATTATCCCACGGGACTCAAGGTTTTTGATGATTTCCATCAGGGACTCCATGGATGTGAGAGGCAAGCGGTATTGCTTCACAAACACTGGAGTCATTCCAGGGTCCGTGGGAATTGTTGTTGTATGGATATCGGTGCGACCACAGTCATACGGGTACACTGCAAAGAGATCTTGAAAATCTAAGAAAACCTATTTCAACTTTTGCTTTTGATTCACAGTCTCACAGGCATCAGCTAGGTTGATCCGCTCTTCAACCATCTGCCTGAAGCTTTTGCTATCTCAGCGGCCTCCTCCAGCTGGGTGGAGAGGTCCCTGGTTAGAGTATTGACCTGGAAAGAGGGTTTCAGGTAGGAGAGGCAGTCCTTGTGGACCTGGAAGATCACCTCCTCCTGCCTAATGTCACAGGTCACCTCTTCCTCACTGTAAGGGCAGGAAGAGTACACCAGGAAATTCCCCCCTTGCCGGGTGAAGATCCTGTCTGGTAGTATGTCATTGTCACTATCACTGTCAAAATAGTCATTTAGGATTGGTCCTATAAGTTCATTACCTAGATCATGGAAAAATGTCGGTCATCAACCACCATTCCAATAATGGTGCCTGCGCCCAGAGTGATACTCCTAAGGTCGCTGTTATACATCAATATTGGAATGGTGTTGTGTTCTACATTGACTAATGGTGTTGGGTTTAACCCCAACCCCTGCTGTTGGAGATGGGCATTGAGGTGTACATATGCGTCAGGATTTTGCAGTTTCTGTCCTATTTTAATTTTTAACTCAAGTGGGAATAGTCGTGTCCGTCCTGGGATGGTGACCTCCTCTCCAATTTGAACTTCAACTGTATACGGCAGCAATTGGGCTGACCAAAATGCTTTTTCTGAATCATCAAAGTCCATAGGATTGTCCCCTAGTCGGGACCAGGCTTTGTAATTTATCAGATCCAAATTAATGTCAAAACGGTTGAGAATGTCACTGCCTAAATAGAATGCAGCAGCGACATCTCGCACGACCCAACAATTATGTACTATGCTTTTGTTTCCTATAGAAATTTTGAGCATACACCTGCTAGGCAGGAGACTTTTTGAATTGGGAGTTTCCATGATCACTTTAAATGTGGGAATGGCTGGATCTTTTGGGAGCTGTCTGAATGTGGCTTCGCTGATGAAGCTCTTACCATTGCTCACGCACACTCGAGCGAGAAAAGGCTCCTTCTTCTCATTTAACTGAATAGGGATGAACAACTGGACTCTAATTATTTGAATATCAGCTAAACTTTGAGCTGGTTTCTCATCACTTTTGACTACGGAATTGGGATTTTCAGATTGTAAATCAGTATAGAATTTCAAAGTATTTCCTTGCAGTGTGGAATGCCACTTAAAACTGGAAGGAAGGTTGATTTTCAGGAATGGAGAGAAGTTCCCATCCCCAGTTTGTTGTCGTACAGCAATTAAGGTCACGTCAGGTATTTGATTGTTCTGAAAATGAAACTCAATATGATCAGGTTTTTGTTCAACCATGTGCCATTTAAACTAACATGGTTGACACTCTGTTTCAATTTTATTGGCCTGTTAGTCTGAGTCCAAAGGGCCTTGTTCACACAGTTATTAGGGGGGACAACCTATGCAGGATGTCATCATTCCCCAGTAGACAGGGTGTGCCCTCCGGGGTCACGACTATGACAGGGTGTTTCACCTTATGTCACTCAATTTTTATTTCCAAATCTGCAGTCCCCTCGCCTGGAATTTAATTCCCATCAAAGATCTGGAGTTGTCCAGGAAGCGGGGTGAGAGGGATCTGGTATCTCTCCCCCCTTCCTGAATTTAGCTGATCAAAGGCCCTTTTGGACAGAGGAGTGGCTTGGGATCCAGTGTCCACCAGTGCCGAAAGTACACACTACCCTTACACTTGGACCGGGGCATAAAATCTACCCGCCTTATCCTCAAGTGGGCAAAGATAATGTGCATTTTGGGCAAGTTGGGTGGTCAATTTCCTTATTTTTGACTCCCACACCAGGGTATTTTGGGCATAATTCTGTGTGGGAGTTTGGGGATCTCAAAGAATAATTTGACTTTCGGATATTTGGGGAGTTTTGAGCTCACCCTTTTCTGATTCTGGTCTGCCCCCCCTTTTTGGAGGCAGTCAACAGAATTGGTTTGTGAGGTTTGGGATCTCTCTGTCACTATTGGGTTTTCTGGATGCTCATTCTGGGGTTCAGGGATGGACGATTCTGACTCAGTCCCCACATCCACCCAGTCTTCATTCAAATCTCGTGGGACCCATTTTATTAGGAGGAGTTCCCCCGTCCTTGAAGGAGAAGATCCTTTACCCAGAATCCGCTAAGGATTCTTCCCCTTCAAATTGGAGGACACTAACTTCCTCCACAAAATTGGCCTTTTTGAGTTCTTTATTTCTCCTACCCACCCTCTGTTCCTTGGGTTGCAGATTTTCAGGGGGCAGGAGATTTTGGTTCCGGTTCCTGGCTATCAGGGGCTTTTCACGAGTGAGGAAGGAAGCTTCCTCTAGGGCTACCATTAGATGAGCTAGAGGGGACGGTGATCCTGTTAGAATTAGAGGCATTAATAGTGGGAGAAGACAGGATAACATTGCATGGGACAGACCGGATGAGAATGGAGGACAGTGATTGCAGTGGGAGAGGTTACAGGTTAACTACTTTGACCGATGAAGAATTGTTCAGGGACACAAAATGATATTTGACATTAGCATTACATACTGGGTGAAAATACATTACAGAGAGGTACCACAGGATGGCGATGATGCTGCAAGCACCACCATCCTTTCTCGAGGAAGATTTGGCAAAGGTCCCTGGTGTCTTATGGACTACAAGTCCCTATAACGTGGGGATTCTGATGGGGAAAGGAGCAGTAAAGATAAAGCTCAAACCAGGAGCCATTTTACTGAGAGCAAACTAATATTCCTTGTTGAGAGAGGCAGATGAGGGCATTTACGAGACCATTGCAGCCCTAGTTAAACCAGGTATTCTGATACCATCAGAATCACCATGCAACACAGCGCTGTACCCTGTGGAAAAGGTAACAGGGGGGTTGAGCATTTTATACAGGATTTACACCCCTTGAACCACATTGTCGGGGCAGAATTTCCTTTAGTTCCGAATCCAGTGACAATTTTGTGTAGCATCCCTACGAAGGCTACTCACTTCACGGTTATCGATCTGAAGCCTTCTTTTCTATAGCATTCCACCCACTCACAAGATTTGACTCCATTTCTATATAGAAATAAGAAGTGGAAACAGACTAGGCTTCCAAAAGGGTACTGCAAAAGCCCTTCCGTATTTAACAGGGTCAATGGACTTAGGTAATGTACAATTGGAGAGTACCATTATACATTACGTAGACAACATCTTGATCCGCAGCAAAACAGAAATGTAGTGCAGAAATTACATTACACATGCTGACTTTGGGTGCTGAAAAAGGGTACAAGGTAGACAAAGCCAAACTACAGTATTGCCAGAAAGAGGTGTTATATATTGGACAACTGATATCGCAAGAGGGATGAAAAGTGGCACCGGAAAGTGCAGAGGCAATCGGCAAGACACCAAACCCATGACAATAAGACAGGTGCAGAAATTTCTGGGCCTCTGCAATTATTGCAGAGCATGGGTGTTCGACTACAGCACATATAAAAGGCCTTTGATAAGCGCACTAAAAGAAGCACAAAGAGGGTAGGGCACATTACAGTGGACACAAGAAATGACTGGGGCTTTTGAAGAGCTGAAGACAGCAATATGCACAGCTCCAGTGTTAGGGATCCCAGACTATCTTGTATTTGTTCTAGCTCTCCAGCAGAGTAGTAATGACCGCAGTATTGACACAGAAAATGACCATGGGTCACAACCATTAGCTTACTACAGTGGAAAATTAGATCAAGAGATGAGAGGATACTACTCTTGCGAGCAGGCACTGGCTGCTCCCGCATTTTGCAGTGGAAAAATCAGCACGTATTACCATGGGATGCAGCACTACTCTTTTTGTGGGGTATGCTCTCTTTGCAATACTCGAACGACCCAAGAGCACACTGACCACACAAAGGGTTTCAGAGTCTATGCAACCCAGCCCTTAAAGTAGTGAGATGCTGACTTGTGCCCCCGGCGACATTTGTCGCCGAACCCATAGAGGAGGGAAACTATGTACACGACTGCACCACAAACATAGAAAGCTGCGACGTCATCCAGAGAGTAAGAGAAAACCCACTTGAGGGGGGGACAAGTACTTTACATTGACAGTTCATCGATAATAGATCAGACCACATGGGGAAGTCATATTGGGACGGCAGTAGTAAGGCTGAAGAAGGATGGGACAAGCCAGGTGTTGGTGATTGCACACTTACCATCACATTTCTCTGCACAAGCTGCAGCGCTAGTAGCTCTCATACTGGCATTGGAACAGAGCAAAAACCAGGAAGTAACTGTGTGGTCAGATTCAGCCTACGTGACGTCTACAGTACACTGTGGACTGTCACACTGGCTGAGGAGGGGCTTCCGGCGTGCTGACGGCTTGCTGGTGCAGCATGCGCTCTTATTGGGTAGACGGATCGAGGCGCTCCGGTTCCCAAAAGAATGGTAGTCGTGCAGTGCCAGGCCCACACAAGGAGGGAGGATCCTGTCTCCAGGGGCAATGAGGCAAGGAGACGCAGAAGCAAAGCATGCAGTATATTTTGGGAACGACCTAGATATGGAAACCCCATCCCAAGCATATAATTATGTACGAAAAATGGTATTGAAGGAAGGGTACAATGGATTACCAGTGGCACAAATAATGGAATTGCAAGGTAATGTGCCAGAGGAGGAAAAAGAGTTATGGATGAAAAGGCGATGTTCTAAATCACCCTTGGATGCCCTATGACGGCAGGAAAGCAAGGGTAAGGTAGTGATGCCATTATCATTGTTACACACAGCACTGACACAACTACACCATCCCACCCATATGGGGAAGGATGTACTTGTTGCTCACATTGAAGAGGGCTGGTTCTGTCCCAACCTGGCGGAACATGTGGCAGAATTTGACCAACTGCACTGTTTGCAAAGGTTTTACAGCAGGCCACACAGTGAGGGTAGTGATAGGAGCCATAGCTTGCCCACTGGTTCCATTCCAACACCTCATATCAACTAAGTTGACCTGCTCCAAGTAAACCAGGGCTACCGCTACATGATAGTGGTTGTGTGCATGTTTTCTTGATGAATCGAAGCTGGTCACTGTTCCCATCCCGATTCCTTTAGAGCAGCAAAATTCCTGGTTGGAGAGATTTTTCCAAGATGGGACATGTGTGACATCCTGCCCCCTCTTTGCCAATGAGATGTTCCAACACATAGCAACCTTGATAGGAATTCAACACAAATTCCCCTGTGTATACCACCCACCGGTGAACGCATAGCAACCTTGATAGAAATCCAACACAAATTCTCCTGTGCATACCACCCACAGGTGAACGGGGTATGCGAGTGCCTCAGTGGGCTGCTCATGGAAACCATCCCCCAAATAAAAAAGGCATCGATACAGAAACCAACAAAGATCAGCTGAAGCCACCACAACTGTACCCGGGTGACAGTGCTCTTACTGAACTTTACCCGTACCTGGTTTAAGCCCATATTTACAGGGCATATTAACTGTACCCGGGTGACAGTGCTCTTACTGAACTTTACCCGTACCTGGTTTAAGCCCATATTTACAGGGCCCTACACAGTTGAGGAAGTGGCCGATCGGGCCATAAAAATTAGAGGCAAAAAGGCCTGGAATTTTCTTGGGGGCGTCAAGCCCTGTCAAACAGTGGCCCCTCTTAGCAATGACAGCGAAGGGGCCAACAGCCTGCACGAAGAAGACCAAAAAGATCTACAAACAGTATTACAGCTCAGATAGCAGGTTGTCCACTGCTCCTAACTGGAATAATGTTTGATGACCCTGACGAATATTGGGGAAAATGGGTTTGGTGCAACCCTGAAGGAGATTGTTACGTGACATCGAGTTTAGATGACCAGGCCAGATTTTATGGACACCTATGGGGAGTGACTAAGACTTGGCTCCAGAAGCTGAGGGTGAACAGGTTTGGAGAAGTGGTTGACAGGTCAACCAGAGGGGGGACTGCAGAAGTGGTCCCTGGAATGGCCCTCATGTCCACTATGCGTATATCAGCTCACAGACTGAGAATTGACAGATGTAAATCGCTGTTCGGCCAAGCACCAGGCCTGCCAGTATATCCTACGTATGGAGAAAGATATTCCCTCAGTTGACCATTCAAACCGTACCTAGTTCATGGCCTCGAAGAGACAGGTGTCTCATCGCTGGATCAAATTTACTGACGACAAAGTCCAGCGGTGATGACATTAGTGACAGCACGACAGAGCAGTGTTAGCCATGAAGCAAATTTGCATCCCTGCACGAAGATACACAGACACACACACATATACACGAAGAACATGCTTACACCGTTGTATAGATAGAGGACAGATACACGTACATACTGTCAAAAGCCTATCCTTTACACTAGCCAAATGCAGAAACGCAAGGAAGCCAAGCAAACACGGACTATGCTTGCAACCGCTTTATTGCAACTAATCATAAGGGGCTACGGGAACGCATAGGGGACTTATAGGGCTCCATCATGACTAATCTCTAGAGAAGATATTAGAACTCATAGGAAAATGATATGACTGTAGTGTATTTGCATGAAGCCATAGGCCTCAAAATATGGAAGAGGAGATGCAGACTCTGCAGCATGAGGTACAGATACAGTGTTTGCAACCAATAACACGGGCGGGTGGTACATTCCTGATTGCTGAGGTTATGAGCCACCTGCGAAATGCAGAATAAAATACTCAATAATTGCAGACGGAAGGGCTCAGTTTTGTGGTCTTTGCACATGTGGCCCAGCTCAGCCGAACAATGGCAATTTACTCATTGTGAGGAGAGGAGTGGTTCCCAGTGGAGCAAACGAGTTTGATATATGTGTTGTCCACCAAAAACTGCAACCTGCAGGCACTCTCTCAGGCTAGGTGATCAGACGAGTGGTAACCATGGGGACACATTGGGCCTCATTAGAGTTAGGTGGAAAATCAGAGGTAGATCCTCCCAAAAATAGCCCTGAGGAATTACTGTTACCGCCACTTGGTTAGGCGGAATTTCTGCCTGATTACAAGTGGTGGTGGCGGTGTAATTCCCCCATTTAATTAGGGTCCATTGGACCCAATGGGGCTTTTTTGCGGAATTACAGGTGCAGAATTACTGGAGCGTTATTCAGCCAATTCTGCTGATTTTTCTGCATTGATTGTGAAGATTTACCTCCAGGGTTTTGGCATAGTGGTAAACTCTGTTACTGCCAATTTTACCACTTACTGCCTAACACGTAATGAGGCTGCTAGTCTTTCTCATTACCTTTAAAAAAGCACACAGAGCTGTGAACAGAACATGGTCCCAGGCCTGGGGGGCACCCGCTCCAACCAACCCAGATGCTCAGATCATGGAGTGGTGTAGAATGTTGCACAGTCATCGTGTGACCCGGCAGCAAAGTAATAGATACTTTTTTAGGGAAGTTTCAGGCAAAGCCACCTGACATGGTGACCCAATAGCATGATTAACATAGGGGATTTCTATAGGCATTGCCACCCAATGGGGATGTCCCTTAGGGTTTTGGTGATGCAATTGGTGTTTGTGACATCACCTAGGAATATAATCGGGTGACACAAGCTCAAATGCTGAGCTTGCCAGAGATTTTGTTGTTTCCTGTATGATCCCTGTCTTTTGGAGAATAAAGATGGTATATTTTGTCCCGTGGCTGTGTTCTCCATTATTGCCGGGGGAAGGGTTTGGATGGGCCCCAGATACCCTGCTCACTTGTGTTATCAATGATGCAGAAACACCCCCCGTCCTCTGGTATACTATTACACATTATATCACAGAGAAGGTTGGCGTACGTAGTTGACACACACTGCCGCCCGGCTAATATAGTTCAAAAGAATAATTTTCTATCCATTGTAACTTGTCAACAGACCCTGCCCACATAGATCTCGGCACTATAGCGCTCAATGGCACATTGCTCTGCATTATGTACTTTGATCATTGTTGACATAGGCGGAATGCTTATATGTTATGAAAAATTAGATTCCCCTCCCCTCTTCCTAGCTGGGGTCATCCTAATAGCTTGCCTCACTTCTCATTGTGTGGTCTACCATTAGGTCTCGCTCTGTTCCCTTTGCCTCTCCTCTTCCCCTCCATTACCTGGAGCAATTCCACGCTCCGCCCAGCCTCCTTGTTCCCTGCCTGCCTTGTCTCCTCCCCTGGCCGTCCCCAGACACTGGATTAGCGCCCTTGCTAGGCCAGGCAACCCAGCTGTACAGCGGCTGCTCGAGACCTGCAACCCCTGTTTCGCCATTCCACAGAGAGCGCCCGTTCCGCATGAGGGACCCGATCAACCGAAGGTGAGTGTTTGTTTATTTAGGCCATAGGCCTTGCTCTGCCTCTGCTTTTCCCATACATTACCCGGAGCGCTTCCACGCTCATCCCAGACTGCCTCGCCTTCTCCGCTTGTCCGTCCCCAGACACTGGATTGATGCACTTGCTTGGCCAGGCAACCCAGCTGTATAGCTTCTTAAGCACCTCCCACAGGGTAGTCTTGCCCAGACAGCTGTCTAAGGTCTCAAGCAAAGGGCGTTTTCCGACTGGACACCTAACATCTCATTTTGCCTGTTCACCCTGGATGGCCAAGCCCTTACCAAGCCTCGGCCCATGTCTGCTGCAACAATCAGGTAGGAGACAGTCATTTTGTTTTTAGTACTGTTGTAGGCTTGAATTTTGAATCTTGTTGCTGTTTTTGTGCCACTGCAGCGTATCTTTTCCACAGGTATAGTGTTGTAGGCCCAGAATTTCGAAAGTTACTAGCCAACAGCTGACCATCAGTAACCCCTGGAGACCCCTGCCCTCCTTCTCTTCTAAAATAAATCCTATCCTCGAGGATTCCAAGATGGCCACGATGCTGTGATCACCGCAGCCACCGAGCTCCCGTCCGAGCCCCTCGTCCAGTGCATTCCGGCCGACTCGCCCTCCCCAGGCGGTGTATTCTCGGTGGTCAGGGCTCGGGGGCGGCGGTGGGGGAGTCCCGCTGGCTCCGTGGGCGTAGGCAGAGGAAGACCGCGGCTGCTGGGTCTTTGGCCGCAGAGGCCCTTGCCCCTCGAGGAGTGGAGGAGGAGCTGCTGGCTGGGCCGGGCCTCGGAGTGTGCCCGGGGCGGCGTGTGGGGGTCGCAGAGTGGTGCACCTCCTACTCCCATGCTGCGCTCCGAGTCTGGTGCCCCGTGTCTTCGGCAGGCAGAGGAGACTGGCGCTGGAGCCCAGCGGAGGGGTGCTTAGCGCCCCCGCCTGTTGGGAGCCAGTGCCTTGTCGGGGTGTCGGGGCACCCCTGGCGGGTTGAGGATCCCGTGAGCGCTGGGCTGGGGAGGCCATCGCCGCTGGCATACGGTGGAGGAGGTCTGGAGCGAAGGGGAGGAGGTCCCACTTTGCGCCATCAGGAGGGAATTCTGTTGTGATGCACCTTTATTGTTGGTGCTGCAGGCTCCGGGTTTACTGAGTTTCATTACCGGTTTATCAGGTACATGGCTTTGCTTCGCTTTCCCGGCGGATTCTGAGGGGCTTGATTGGACATTTAGGCTGCTGGGGGGCTGCTCCTGAACTTCTGGTTTGGGGGTCCACCATCCCTCCTGTGTCCTGCGCTTCACTTGTCCCTGCTTTGTGGGGGGGGAAACGATATTGTACCCCACATCCACCACATTGAGCCCACTCTGACCTCAGAGAAGTGCACTGGTCATTTCTGACGTCCCGCAGTGTGGGGGCTCTGGGACCTCTGTCTGTTGTCCTTGCTGGCCTGCCCCTAGGGCACCATGTCGAAAAATAAACCCAAGGACTTGCAACCCATCCAGAGGTCTACGAGGAAAACACAGGAGAATGCCTTGACCAAAATATGATCTAAGGACGTGGAGGATCCGCAGTCAACATCTACAAATGGCTCCCTTCCGGGGGAGGCCGCGGCGGGATTGGCGTCTCCAGTTCTCCAGCAACCGGTTACTCAGCCTGCCCTGGAGCTTCTGCTGGCCGGCATGCTTGAGAAGATAACTGCGGCGGGTCAGAAGCAAATGGTACTAATGAAAGGGCGCTTCAGGACCTCGCGGAGGATGCAAGGAAGACGGACTACCTCCTGGAACAGTTGGCTACGGCGACGCATAATTTGGAGCTCCAGGTGGAGGACTTGGAAAACAGGTCCAGGCGCTCGAATATACGCATTAAATCTCTCCCGGAGGCCACCCTTGAGCTGGATCTTGCCCAGGCTGTGAAGGCCATATTCGCGGACCTCCTGGATGGGCCTGGTTCTGATGAGGTGGTTTTTGATAGGATCCACCGAGTGGGCCCTAAGCCGGCGGATCCAGGTGCGAGACCCAGGGATGTCCTGGTGGCCTTACATAGCTTTACAGTCAAGGAGCGAATTATGGCAGCAGCGTGGAAAGCCGGTCGGCTGACATATAATGGGAAGGAGATTGCGCTGTATCAGGATCTGGCGCAATCAACTCTGATCAAACGCCGACATATAGCTCCGGTGCTGTCCCATTTGAGAGCTCAAGGCACCAGATACAGGTGGCTCCATCCCTTTGGCTTGGCGTTTGTCTGGGAGGGGAAGATGCAGAAGGTCACCACCTGTGAGCAGGGGCTTGGCCTGATGGGGCTGCAGGAGGACACACCACCCTCTCCGGCCCCTTCCTCGTCTCAGGCTCCTATCCGCAGAGGTTGGGAATGGTCCACTGCCCGCCCTAAGAAAAAGAAGAAAAATGGTAACAAATTGCGACAGGGGGACCTGCCTACGGTGGACGATCATCATCTGCAGGGCTGAGTGGGACGCGCAGGGGTGGGGTCCTGCAGGGGTCTTGTCTGATCGATCTTTCACGGGTTGCCTGGGAGGGCATAAAAGCAGAGAGTTTGTTTTTTGTTAAGGCCGTTTTCATTAGCAGTGTTGATATCAGTTATGGGGGAAGGGATTGGATCTCACACCTTGGAATGGGATTGGGTGATCCCGCGTTGGAACAGTTGGGGGACAATGCATGGGGCGACTCTAGAGGATTAGATTCGAGGGGGGCCAAGGCCAGTCATCCCACATTGTCAGAGGGATGGTGGGGGATTGGGGTGTGGGGTGGGTGGGGGGAGACCAGGGCTTCAGTAGCTACTACCAGTCCTTTGCAATGCCACAAGACTGTGAGATTTAGCAGTGCCCTTTGGGAAGTTAATCAAGCTGGGTGGGAGTGTTGGCCCATGTTTGTTAGGAATTTATGTCAACGGGTACTGAGAATTTTCTCCCTCAATGTGAATGGTCTTAATTCCCCAATTAAACGTACGAAAGTGGAGCGTTACATTAGGCGGGAACAACCTGACATTATCACGCTCCAAGAGACTCATATCCGCACGGCGGATCGGGGTAGGTTAGGTTTTGGGTCTATTCCAGATTATTACATTCGACTCTATCCGAAAAGAGAGCGGGGGTCCTGTTGGCCCTTAGAGATGGGCTGGATCTGCATGTTGCGGGGGAAATGGTAGATGGCCAAGGGAGGTTGTTGGCAGTCTCTATGGTGGGGGAGGGGTTGCCATTTACGGTAGCAACGGTATACGCTCCAAAACGCAAGATAGTTTCCTGCGAGCCGCACTGGGGAGGTTGGAGAAGTTTGCTAAGTCACCCATCATTCTTACGGGAGACTTTAACATTGCGTGGGATCCAGTGACCGATAGATCGGCGGGAGGGGTGGGTTCCCTGAGGGATCCTTGCATGACTTGAGGAAAAAATTTAATGATTTGGCCTTGGTGGATGTCTGTCGAGAACTACGGGGGGAGGCAGAGGGTTATACCTTCTATTCCCATGCACATCGGTCCCATTCTAGAATTGATTATGTATGGCTGTCAACTACTTTGCTGGGGAGGCCTGCGGATATCTCGTTGGGCGTCCCTACTTTGTCTGATCATGCTCCCCTGACGTTCTTTGACATCGATAGGTAGGCCCTCGGGTCTGTGGAAATGGCGTTACCCTGCCGTCCTGTTCAAGGATGAAGTATTGGTGCGTGAGTTAGAGGAGGAAATGAGGCGGTTTTTTGCTGAGAATCCAGAAGGGGAAACCTCTCTTCAGGTTAGGTGGGACGCCTTCAAAGCAACCATTAGAGGGACCATAATAATGATTAAGGTAAGGAGGGATAGGGAGCTGAGATTAGAGGAGGCGCGTTTAGAAGAGTCTCTTAAGGGAATATTGGCAAGAATGGGGACACATCAGACTCAGGCTACTAAAAGGGAGTATAGGGCGGTACGGGCCCAGCTGGAGTTAATTCAGTCGCGAGCGGCCGAGCGGAGGTTATTGCAGCTCAGGCAGAAATTCTACATTAAAGCTTATAAGTCTGACCGTTTGCTGGCGAGGTTGCTTAGAAGGGAGCAGAAGGAGAAGACGGTATTACGAATGAAATTGGAAGATGGCTCATCTACTACTAACAACAAGGCCATTTTGGGGGAATTTGCACGTTTTTATTCTGCCTTGTACGCGTCCGACATCCCCTGCACAGTCGCTCCAGTTTAGTTACTTGGACAGGGTCACTCTCCCTTGTATTTCTCAGGACGAGAGGGATGCTTTGGAAGCGGCCATCTCAGTAGACGAGGTCAGAGGGGCAATTAGAGAGCTCCCTAATTTAAAATCACCGGGTCCGGATGGGTACGTAGCAGAGTTTCATAAATGCCATATGAATTTCCTGGCTCCTATTCTAGCCACGCTCTTCAACCAGATAGGTCAGGATGGTGCAATCACAAGGACTATGGAAGAGGCTAAAGTAGTGCTTGTCCCCAAGAAAGGTAAGGATCCATCTGAGTGTGCCTCCTATCGCCCTATAGCGCTAATTAATGTGGACCTGAAAATATACTGTAAAATCCTAGCAAATAGGTTAGATCACCTGGCCCCAGCTTTGATTCACCCGGTCCAATCGGGGTTCGTAAGGAGAAGGCAGACCATCGATAATGTTAGGAGGTTTGCTCACTTAATAGAAAAGGCCCATAAGATGGAGATCCCTGCTCTCCTGATGGCAATCGACGCTGAGAAGGCGTTTGATCGGGTGGAGTGGGGTTTTCTCTTTGCGACAATGCTCAAGATGGGTTTTGGGCCCAAGTTTATGGATAGGATTAGAGCCAACTATAGGAACCCGACCCTTAGGTTGGCGATTAATGGGCAACTCTCAGACCCGGTACATGTGGGATGGGGCACCAAACAGGGGTGCCCTCTCTCCCCAATTCTGTACGCCCTCCATTTGGAGCCGTTCATTGAAGCAGTGCGCTCCAATCCCCTTATTTCAGGACTTCCCTTCGCTGGCGAAGAACATAAGATCGCAGCATTTGCTGATGATTTGCTTCTGTCCTTGACGTGCCCGAGTACATCCATTCCGGCTGTGGAGGTCGAGCTGGCCCACTTTGGTAACGTGGCGGGCCTGAAAATAAATCCTTCTAAAACCAAGATTCTTGATCTCACACTACAGTCCCCGGAGTCGCGATCCTTGCGTGCCTCCTCTCCCTATAGGTGGGTGACCCACTCAATTACTTATCTTGGAATAAAACTGACTACAAAGCTGGACCAATTGTATCGGGCGAACTATCTCCCTCTCCTGGAAGAGCTAAAAGGTAAGATGATAGATTGGGGTCCGTTGGCGGTTTCCTGGCTGGGCCGTATTAATACTCTGAAAATGGTGGTCCTTCCCAAGCTTTTGTATTACTTTTCTTCCCTTCTGGCGCAGGTACCCCCTGCTTTTTTCAGGTCCTTAAACAAGTCTGCCAGTAGATTTGTATGGGCGAATAGGTCCCCCAGAGTAGCGGCCAAAGTGATGAGAGCTCCTATGGACCGGGGAGGACTGGGTCTACCAGACTTTCGAGTGTATTTTAGGGCGGCCCAGCTGAGGGTCCTGCGGGACTGGCAAAAAGATGATCGGAGGAAAGTTTGGAGGTCTATGGATAGGGCGGTTTTGGGGGAGAATCTTGAAGGGGTCTTGTGGAAGCCAAAGCAGGACAGGCCGCAGCAATTGTACTGCACCAAAATCCTGGCCTTGGTTGGTCGTACCTGGGATGAGGCTGAATAGAAGGCCCACTTAACGACGCACCCTTCCCCATATACACCACTATTCGCCAATCCGCAGTTCACTCTGGGTCTCGTTTCGGCGGCTTTCCAAGCTTGGCATCTGGGGGGATGTAGAATGTTACGGGATATGTATGTGGGGGACAGCTAAAGCAATTCGAGCAGTGTAAGTCAGAGTTTGGCGTTGGTGAAGATGAAAGGTTTCGTTATTGTCAACTTAGGCACTGGCTTAGTCACCCCTCTGTTAAGCTCGCAGCGTCTCGGCAGTTGCCCCCCTTTTGAGATGTATCTCAGCAGAGAATCTGGGGACAAGCACTTGATTTCAGTAGTATACAGGCACATGAAGGCTGGAGAAGATCCACCACTCCAAACATATATGAAAAATTGGGAAGCTAGCTACGGGGTCTTCAATTGGGGAGAGTGAATGGGCATGGTTGTGGAAACAGATTCCTAGGCTGACAAAATCTCTTCCAGTGAGAGAGATGTGGCTTAAGTTGCTTACCCAGTGGCACTTAACTCCCGCCAGACTTCATAGGATATTCCCTGGAGCCTCTGCTTCTTGTTGGAGGCAATGCAGAGCTGTGGGTACGTGGGCGCATATTTGGTGGGAGTGTCCACGGATTGAGATGTACTGGGATGGAATTGGTTCAGCGATAAATCAAGTTCTGGGCTTGGGCCTGGGCAGTATCAATGGTCTTACGATATTGGGCCTGGGGGGGGGGGGCATTGGCTTCTATTAAATCTAAGGCGGATCGCAAACTTTATGTAATAATGATGATGGCAGGGGCTATGGTCCTAGCTCGCCGATGGAAGGCAAAGGATCCCCTGCAGGACCATGAATGGTGGCAAAGTTGTGGAGTCTACTGGCAATGGAGTGGCTCACGTACTCCATTCAGGGGGAGCATTTAAGATTTAGGATGGACTGGGCTTCCCTGCTGTCTTACTTGAAGGATGGACTAAGGCGGTGTTGGTGTCCTCGAACCATGAAACTATTGGGGATCGTTACAGATGAGCCTGTTAATGTGGATTTACGAAGGATCTTCTAGTTGGGGCTAAACCAATAGTTGAATCTAATGGGGGTGGGGGTGTTGGGGGGGATGGGGTGAGGTTTTTTTTTTTTTTGCCCTGGTCTTCTGGGGGTGGGGGAGTTTTGGGGGGTTTCGTTGTCAGTTGTAGGTTTTGTGTTTTGTTCTTGAAATGCCAATAAATACTCAAGTGAAAATAACGAAATAAATAAATCCTATCCTCAACTTGTGTCGGCAACATCCCAAGATTGATCATTAACTCATCTCTCACCTCAAGCACCTTCCCAGCAGATTTAAAACACGTTACCCCTGCAAAAATAACACCCTTGACCCCCTTATACCAGCCAACTATAGACCTATATCAAACCACCATTCCATAGCTAAATTAATCAACCGAACAGCTTACACCCAGCTATGCCTTTTCACTGAAACCAACTTCCTTTTCAACCCTGCCCAATTCGGTTTCAAACCCCTACGTGGAACTGAATTGTTCCTGGTCTCCATCTGGGATGACCTCAAAAGAACCTCAAACTCAGAAGTTTTTGCCGCATTCATTCTTCTGGACACCTCGGCGGCCATTGACCCCATTCACCACCTTGACCTCACAGACAGACTCCACTTTCTCAGAATCGGGATACAGCCTTGAAGTGGACCTCCTCCTTCCTTTCCAACAGATCCCAAATAATACACATGCTCCCCTTCTCAGCGTCTCCCTGCCCTGTTACCCACAAGTACCTCCTCTATCTCCCCACTTTCCTCTTTAACCTCTATCTGAGACCCCTCTCCGCTATCATCATCTCACACCACCTGTCTTCCTACAACTACGCAGATAACACCCAATCATCTTCAGGATCCCAAAGGACCGCTCCAACCCCGACCTCGCCTCCTGCCTCACAGAAATCAACCACTTGATGACTGCTAACCACCCCTTCTTCGAATGGATTCTGTCCTCCCATGTATTACTCATCTTTTGAAAGATATCCTTCCAGCTTCGGCTGCTTTGGAAAAATCATTTTGGCAGAGTGTGCTGTGTGTCCATGCGGTTGACTCGATGTCCTTCGAAGGCTTCCATACCAGGGTCAATGTCATCGTCTATATATAGCATACACAGCGCCCATTGGCTTCAGCTGTTTTCTGCAACGCTATCACTTCAAGAAATACATTGCGCTTCAGTTCTTGTCAGAACTGCAATTGAGTATGACTTTGTCTAAAAATCAATCAACCCCGAAGACCGGGTTAAAAAAAAATTCAAAAGAGCGACTGTAGCACCAAGATGTCCATCACGGATCCTCAGAGAGTGTGTCTGTGGTGCCTTGGCGTGGAGGATAAGACGGCGGACTTTGAAGCCTGTATGACTGCTAAGGCTCTGAAAGAGCTTAAAGGGAAATAAGTGGTGGTAGGCCCCCAACAAAATCCCCCTCGACTACTCTGTCGAAGAAACGATCGTCCGATGAGTTGAGAGACATCTCTCCTCAAAGGAAAAGATCGAAGAAACATTCACGCTCCAGGAGCGGGTCGTACCGTTCTTCTTCCTCATCGAGGAAATCGAATAAAAGGCATTATAGATCGCCTTCTACTTCTACTTCTGAATCTTCTCCCGAGAGAAGTATAACCTGTCCAACCAAAGCCTCCACTCCAGATCAGTGGGAGAAATTCAGACAGGCAATGCTTAAAATATTTGAGAAGGAGGCCCAGACCCCCTCGAAACAGAAATAAAAAAGCCATGCTCCTGTTGAGCTGTCGAAAGCCGACGGAGAACGAGCGTAGTCCAAATCCTGCAGACCCTCGATTCTGAGATGCAGAACTGACAAGGTCTCGGCCGTCGAAGAGTCTATTGGGTCGAGGCAAGGGGGCCGATCACCTAAAAGAGCGGGGAGCACACACCGCCACGAAACCAGCTGAAAAGGAAGATCAACAGGTTGATACTTGGGTGTGGTGGAAGGCACCAATATGAGAGTGTATGGTTGATGTATACCTGTACTATTGGTTCCTATTTGTCTTTATGAGAAAAAGCTCAAGTTCACTCTAAGAAAGATGGGAAGAGAGAGATATAGCTAACTAGACACAGGAAGTAGGTAGTCCAGAATGCAGTACACAAGTGTTCTTACCGTGTTGTTGTGGTAGTGAAGACACAGATGGGTTTGAGCAGTACAAACAACGAAAAGATAACATTTAAAAAAGGGAAGTTAGTATGGGAACTAAACCCGGGCAGCATGAGGAATGCACTAGTGCCGAGGAAGTGCACGTACAGCAGAGCGTTCCAATGTGCACATATAAGCTGGTAATCCTCCAGTAGCAGAATTCCAAGGGTTTATGATGCAGCAGGCTGTGGTAGTCGTGATATGGCCAAAGCAACACCAGAGGAGGGCATTGGAACAGGTTAGGTGGCCTTGGTATGGCACAGAGGAGATTGAAGAACAGGAAAGTAGGTGCACAGACATTCAAGAACGGAATCTTTAGCAGTCAGTGCTAGCGGGCAATGATTCGATACACAGCAACCAGAGGAAAGCAGAATGTAACCTGCAGGCAGTCCGGGAGCGGTCGCTGCAGTCGGTACACGCGATATCAGTAACGCATAACCAAGGAGCAGTCCGTAAACAGTAGCTGGAGTCAATACACGGGAGATCACAAAGGCAGTGGAACGTGACCAAAGAGCAGTTCGCAAACAGTTGCCGGCGTCGGTACAGGGGAGATCACATAGGCAGTGGAACGTGACCAGAGAGCAATCTGTAAACAAAAGCAGAAGTTCGATACACATGATAGACTTGGGCCTTGAAGACGGGACTTCAGAATGTCAGTAATAAAATGCTGGTAACAACCTCAATTGGAAGCAGCGTTCCGCATTACACACAGGGTTTTGTCGTGGTAGAACTGAGGCTCTGAACGGCCATTTGCTGCTGCAGTCATGCGGCAGGGGCGAGATGGCAAATGTAGTCTGAGTCCGACGCGGGAGACAGCAGCACCAGCCTGTTTCAATGGCAATTTCCAACACCTATAGAACGGAGCAGAAAAGCATTGTACTCTGAATTGGAATGGAGTTTGTAGCCCTTTGAATGGAAGTCTGGTGGCAATGTGTGTGCCTGTATGCACCTTGCGGGGCATAGGTGGCCTGTGAGCCGGACCAGTATACACCCCCAAAGGTGGCAGCAACCCCTTGCGGGCATGGAAACGGCGCAACAAAACAGGAGTGTATGTTCCCAAGCGGTTCCCAGGTGCGATCCTCAGGGCCATACCCCTTCCAATCGACCAGGTAGAAAGGACGACCCGCATGCAAACGATAGTCCAGAATGTCAGCAACCTCGAATTCGTCCTCACCATCCACATCCACCGAGGGAGGACCAGCAAGGAGACGGGTCGCCGGGGAACAAGGCTTCAGTAGGGAGACGGGGAACACCGGGTGCACCCTCCAGGAAGCAGGCAAGCAAAGACGCACCGCAATCGGATTGATCACAGCTGTGACAGAAAAAGGCCCAACAAAGCGAGGGAGGAGAGCACGCTTACCCGGACTCCTGAGATTCCGGGTAGAAAGCCAAACTTTCAAGCCCACTCTGTAATCTGGCGCTGGAGTCTGACTTCTGTCTGCGTGCCATTTAGCATGGACCGGGGCACGGAGCAGGTGCAGCCTCACATCCCGATGGACTGAGTACATGTCACGAAGACATGCCCGGGCAACCGGATTGTCTATAGGAAGAGCAGGATCCAAAGGCAAGGATCGCGGGTGCTGACCATAAATGGCAAAGAATGGGGAAACCCCAGAGGCAGAATGGACCAAATTATTATAGGCAAATTCCGCAGGAGGGACAAGAGACAACTACATCCTTTGGTATTTTAGGCAGAGGCACCTCAGAAACTGCTCAAGATTGGCGTTGACCCGCTCAGTCTGCCCATCGGTCTGCAGATAGTACTCAGAGCTATACCTGTCATCAATGTGGAGAGAAGAAGTCAAGGCCTTCCAGAAGCGTGCAGTAAACTGCGGGCCACGGTCGGATACAATGATAGATGACAGTCCAAAGAATCGGAACACGTTCCGTAAGAAGAGGTCCACCAAGGAGGAAGCTGACGGTAGGCCAATATAGGGCATGAAGATGGCAATAGTTAACTACGACCCAAATAGTATCCATACCCCCTACTGGAGGGAGGTCCACGATAAAATCCATGGACACCATGTACCAACTTTTGTGTGGCACGGGTAAAGGAAGCAAAAGACCGACCGGCTTGGAGCGAGAGGACTTGCATTGAGCGCATATGGAACAGGACGCCAGGTAGTCAATGACGTCTCTGGACATGGCAGGCCACCAGGCCCAGCAGCATAGGGAATCCAGGGTCTTCTGCTGCCCAGGATGCGCAGCCAACAAGGAATCGTGAGACCAGGCCAGAGCTTGGAGACGCACTTCACTGGGAGGAATAAACGGGCACCCTTGGATATACGGCAGACCCTGCACTAAATCGAGATGGAGGGATGCGCATTCCTCAGGGTGCACAGAAACCCATTCTGAAATAACAGAACGCAGTGCAGGCTGCGGGTTACAGCCGCACACGACCCGGCACGGCAGAAGGAGGGGTTGTTTGTTCACAGCGCTGCGTGGCTCGGAAGACAGGTGCGACAATGCATCCGCACATGGGTTGAGACGGGCCGGGCGGTATGTAATCGAGAAGTTGAACTGGGAAAAAAAAGATGCCAGTGTGCTTGTTGAGCCGTAAGGCACTTCATCGACTTAAATGCCAAGAGGCTGCAATGGTTGGAAAACAGTCACTGGATGATGTGCCCCCAATAAATGATGTTGCCACTCAGAAAATGCAAATAGTTCCTTCTCCGTGATGGGATCATTCATCTTGTGCGGCGTCAATTTCCTCAAAAAGAAAGCTACAGGGTGCACCTCTCTGGAGTCAGGACAAAGTTGTGACAACACGGCCTAGAGCGCGGAACCAGATGCATCAGCCTCCACCAGGTAGGGCAAGAGAGGATTGGGATGTTGCAATACAGGCGCCGAAGAAAAAGCCGCCTTCGAGGTATCAAAGGCCTTCTGAGCTTCAGGGCTCTATTGATAGGGATGTTTAGAACTAGTCAAAGCCGTAAGGAGAGCCTAAATCGAGGAAAAGGAATGAATGAAGCACCTATAGAAATTTGAGAAGCTGAAAAAGGACTGGAGAGCCTTGATTGAGGTGGGAATGGGCCACTGAAGGACGGCCTTGACTTTCGATTGGCCCATTCGTATGCCTGGATTGGTCAAATCCTATCCAAAGAATTCAACCTCAATAGTATTGAAAAGACATTTTTCTGCCTTAACAAAAAGGTGATTATCTCTCAGCCTTTGGAGTACAAAGCAGACGTGTTCTGTGTGGAGCTCCCTCGAGGGGGAATAGATAAGGATGTCATCTAAAAAGACCACCTTAAATTGGTCCAAGTAATCATGGAACATGTTGTTCATAAATGCTTGAAAGGTGGCCCGAACCCTAAGAGCATGACTTGGCATTTGAAAAGCCCATAGCGGCTCTTAAAGGCGGTCTTCCACACGTCCCCTTCTCTCATGCTCACAAGGTTGTATGCCCCACGTAGATCCAATTTGGTGTAAATAGCAGAAGACCCTAATTGATCCAGTAGGACGGAGATGAGTGGCAGGGGATATTGTTTTTCTTTTTACCGTGACCGTGTTCAACGCCCTGTAATCGATACAAGGACGAAGGTCACCCTCCTTCTTAGGGACAAAGGAAAGAGGAGAGGCGCCAGGAGATTTGGATGGTCTGATGTACCCCATGGACAAGGCCTTATCGATTGTATTCCTTCAAAACATTATCCTCAGGTATAGTGAGTGAGTACACCCTCCGCGACAGAATCTTGTCCCCAGGAAAACAAATCAATTGGGCAGTCGTATGGTCTGTGAGAAGGCAGGTGTTCAGCTGCCCCTTTGTCAAACACGTACCTCTACGCAGAATACTGTATGGAAATGCCCTGCTCCGAGTTGGATGTTACGGCTCTGATGAAGGCCATCGATGCCATGATGGCGTGAGGAGAGGAATTCGGACAAACACTTGTGTTATGAAAACACGTATCGTTACACACCAGTGATGGGAATTGCACAGCTCTTTTTGACCAGTCAATGGCCGGATTGTGATGTTACAGCCAGGGTATGCAAAGGATCACCCGGAATTGGGGTGCTTTGATAAAATCGAAGGAGAGTTCTTCCACATGTCCTTCCTCTGTCTGCATGTGGATAAGGGTTGTATGCTGTGTAACCAAACCTGACACCAAGGAGGTGCCATCCACCGCATTGACTGCCTCCGGTTGTTCCTTGGATACCACCGCTATACCGTTACTGATAGCGTAATCATAGTCCATGTAATTACCAGTGGCACCTGAGCCGATAATTGCCAAGGCAGAAAAGGACACCTCAGGAGTCGGAGAAAAAACCACAGGAAGACAAACTGGTGAAGAAGGGGAGACACCTTGGGTATTCGATGAGTCCAAGGAAAACACACCCGGGGTAGGGACTCTGTCTACTGCCAGGTTCTTGCATTTCCTGCCTTCTTCACAGGTTTTTTAGGGCAATCCTTGAGAAGATGTTCAGCTGAACCACAGTACATGCACCGAATGTGCGACCTGCGGTGTTCCCACTGGGCAGGTGTCAAGGGACCACGAATGGCCCCCAGCTGCATGCGCTCTCAGCCGAGGCCCGAGGACATGGAGACTCAATCGCAGGAGTAACATGCTGTACATGTCTCCTTTCCCGCTTGCATTCAGCTCTATGAGCGTCGATCTGTAAAACCAGGTCCAGGAGTTCACTATAAGCAGTGGGAACTAGAGGGACGGTTGAAAGGGTGTCCTTGAGTTCATCAGACAGCCCTTTGTAGAAAACTGCTGATTTCTTCTCCTCCGGCCAGTCCGTCTCGGCTGCGAGTTGGTTAAAGCGGGTTAAGCACGAAAGCAAAGATGAGGAACCTTGTCGGAGACTCAAGAATTCCAGAACTATCGCCTGAAACTTATAATGGGTATCAAAGACCCTGTTCATGGCTGTGATGAGTGCGTCACAGTCATACAGCATATAGCTGTTTGTCACCAATAAAGGATTAGCCCATGCAGCGGCTGTGCCACCCAAATGTGAGAGAACAAATGCAGCTTTAGTGGTTGAATTAGGAAATGCTGTGGGTGGCAGAGGAGTGTAGTTTGCATTTGTTAATAAATATCCAGTATTGTTTCGGGTCACCGGAAAACCGTTCGGGCTGGGCCAGCGTAGCCATAAGGGCTTGTGTGGAATCCTGCCTTGGATAGGAAAAGCCGGAACCGGAGGCCGTAGCCCCAGAAGAGTCAGCACCCAAGGAGCGGGCGCTCGACATTTATTGCAGACTATCCATTCTATGACGCATAGCATCCTTTGCTGCGATCATATCGGATCGGAGATCAGCCACCAGCAGTGTCAGGGCAGCCAATGGGTCTGCTTTATCCATGGCTTCCAATTCTGTCACTCACCGGATGGATGCCTAGAGGTACAGCAGTTAGACTCTACTTTCGGTCCTGACTTGATTGTAGAGCCTGGGTTAGACCTAACCGAGGCCTCCTCTCTGTTGCAGGAAGAACTCTTTTCTATGATATGCCCCCCTGACTGGCCCAACTTAGACAGGTAAGGGGGCCGATCACCTAAAAGAGCGGGGAGCACAGACCGCCACAAAACCAGCTGAAAAGAAAGATCAACACGTTAATAATTGGGTGTGGTGGAAGGCGCCACTATAAGAGGGTATGGTTGATGTATACTTGTACTAATGGTTCATTTTTATCTTTATGAGAAACAGCCCTGGTTCACTCTAAGAAAGATAGGAAGAGAGGTATAGCTAACTAGACACAGGAAGTAGGTAGTCCAGAATACAGTATACAAGTGTTCTTACCATGTTGTTGTGGTAGTGATGGCACAGATGGGTTTGAACTGTACAAATAACGAAAGAATAAAATTAAAAAAAGGGAAGTTAGTATGGGAACTAAACCCGGGCGGCACGGGGAAAGCACTAGTGCCACAGAGGTGCACTTATAGCAGAGCGTTCCAATGTGCACATATAAGGCGGTAATCCTCCAGTAGCGGAATTCCAAGGGTTTATGATGCAGCAGGCTGTGGTAGTCGTGATATGGCCAAAGCAACTCTGTCGTGATATGGCCAAAGCAACACCAGAGGAGAGCAGTGGAACAGGTTAGGTGGCCTTGGTATGGCACACAGGAGATTGAAGTGTGAAAGGAAATTGTTGGAGTACTCCAATCTTCTTATATAAAAGTTTTCTGTCTGTAACTATATAGTTTTTTTTTTTTAAAGAATTTTTTATTTTGAGAATAAACAATACAAACCAAACTTGCAGCATTAAGTACAATCGAACCGTAAACATCAATTAACACCCGTTACTGCTCCCCAATCCCCTCCCCCCGCTCAAGAGCTTATCAACCTTTCGGTTCTGTATCCGCTACGTGTGGCTGGGTGTCGCTTCCTTCCGAAGCTGCAGGGTCCACTGCCGTACCAAACAGTCCTGTAATTAACATCCTCCAAGCCGTCAGGTTACCTACATCTTCCTCCCCGCAATTGCTACATGCATCCTGCCATACCACCGTTTCAGCCTCCGCCCATTTTTGTAAGTCCCGCCACCATACCTCTATCCGTGGCTTGTGGCATTGCTTCCAGCTCATGGCTATCCTTCTTTTAGCTAGCACATACTCCAGGTCCCTCAGTTTCCCAAGATGTTTAGTGTTCCGTGGTCTGGGAAACCCTCCCAGCAGGCAGGCCCAGGCCGTATCTATGTGTAGCAGGACCCCTTTGTCTGCTAGTTTCCGTGCCACTTCCCCCAAAAAAGCTTCGATCACTGGGCAAGACCAGAACATGTGTGTCATATCAGCGTCTTCCTCATCGCATTTCGGGCATGCTTGTCTTCCTGCGTTTACAAACTCAGATATTCTCTTCGGGATCATATAGGCTCTATGCGTAATGTATAGCTGTATTTGCTGCAATCTAGCATTCCTGGACACTTTCTTATGGTATCCCATGGCCCATTCCCACATCTCATCGGTCAACTGCGCCCCCACCTCCCCTTCCCAGTCCAACCTCAAGTCCATCAAGTCCTTCCCCACCCGGGTCATCACCACCTCGTATAGTCTAGAGATCTCATGCCCTCCCTCCGATATGTCATATATCGTTCCAATTAGAGTGTCTGGTTCTTCTGCCAGCACAGTCTCCGGCCAGGTTTTATGGATGGTCTGCACCAGCCTAAGATACGTAACATACTGGCCCCCATGCAACCCTGCCTCTTGAATTCTTTAATAGCCCCTTCTTGCCATATATCTCCCAATGTGGCCAGCCCAACCGATTCCCAATAGGTCCTGATTATCTTCCTAAGTTGGCTGTCCCCCTTAGTTAAGGCAACTAGCGGCACCTGTGGGGAACACGGGTACGGGCTCTCCATCAATTGGCATTCCCTGTGCCACATCTTCCACCCAAGCAACAACATACCTGGGCGTTCATTCAGTTCAAGTCTAGGAACCCAGATGATCTCTTTTAGGTAAAACAGGGCGCAGTCCTGCCCAACCAGCCTAGATTCAGGAGTTTCTTCATCAGAAAGCCATTTAGTTACATATTGCAATTGGCTGGCTACATAATAGGCCTCAAAGTTCGGCAGCTTGATGCCCCCTTTATCATGGAAGTTCTGTAGCTTCCATAGCGCCACTCTATTGCGGGTGCCGTGCCACAGGAAGTCCCTACACATGCTGTTAAGTTTGGCAAAGAACTTCTTGGGTATCAGGTATGGTATATTACTAAAAAAGTGCAACAGCCTAGGCAGGACCACCATCTTGAGCAACGCCCCCCACCCCATCAACGCCAGCGGCAGCTTCTCCCAAAACTTCATGTTTGTGCGGATTTTCTTCACGGCCACCTCGGTATTGTGCAAGTGTTCCCCCTCCACAGTGTGATATACATCTATTCCGAGGTAGCGGAAAGAGTCAGCTGGCCAAGGCACGGACAACACTGGCAATCGTTCCAGAGGGACTCCTGTGTAGCTCCCTAATGGAAACATGCTCGATTTTCGGGGGTTTACCGCTATGCCGGACAGTTCCGCATACTTTTCCATGACCTCTAGAATGTACTGGAGATTTTCCTCCGGATATTTTAAATACAGTAACAAATCGTCAGCATATAAGGATATTAGGTGTTTCTCTCCTCCCACTTTAATGCCAACCAGGTCATATTGTTGTCTGAGGTACACTGCTAAAGGCTCCAGGGCTAGAATGTATAACATCGGGGACCAGGGGCACCCTTGTCTGGTGCCTCTACTGAGTTGCCACCTCTTAGATATCACTGATCCCGTGCGCACTCTGGCCAGTGGTTCGCTGTACAACAATTCCGCCCACCTAACGTAACCCGGCCCCATCCCATATTCTACCAGGGCCGCCAGCAACCATGGCCACCTCACCGAATCAAAAGCCTTAACTGCGTCTAGAGACACCACCACCATCTCCTCATTGCTTCTATTCCCCTCTTCAATCACCCGGTGGAGTCGCCTGTGGTTGTGAGTTATATTTCTATTGGGGACATAGCCTGTCTGATCCGGGTGTATCAATTTACTGATGACCCTTCGTAGCCTATTAGCTAGGACCGCCGTCAGGATCTTGCTGTCCTGGTTCAACATTGACAGCGACCTATACGAGCCGCAACAATGCCCCGGTCTGTTGGGCTTGGGGAGCGGTACGATTAGTGCTTCTCTAAGCGTATCAGGTAGCCGACCCTTCTCAAAAGACTCATTAAACATCTCTAGCGTAGGGGGGAGTACCTCTGCCCTATAAACTTTATAAAACTCGCTCGGGAATCCGTCCGTGCCCGGGGTCTTGCAGGTGGGCAGCTGTTTCACCACCTCCTCCAGTTCATCCAGGGTAATAGGTGCGTCTAGTTCCTCCCTTTCTTCATCACTAATCCTAGGTAGTTCCATGTCTTTCAACGTTTCTCTGATCTCTTCCTGGTTTTCCCCTCCCCTGTCCTCATATAGTATTCTGTAATAGTCAAAAAATGCCTCATTGACTCCTTCCTGGGTGTCAACCTCCTCCCCGTTCTCTCTAGTTATTATCCTAATCGGGGGCCTGGGGGTTTCGCTCTTATATAACCACGCCAGCAAGCGGCCAGTTTTGTCCCCACCCGCATGTTGCCTCTCGACATATTTTCTATAGTTAAGGTTGCAGAGACTTTCCCAAAGCTCCGCACACCTTTGCTGCAGCTCAAGTACTAGTTCCGCGTCCCCTCCTGCCCTGTCGCTTTCGCGCTCCAGTTGCTTCTCCGCCTTCTCTAGTTCTGTCAGGACCCCACCTTGCAGGCCCTTTGACTTGGAAATGGCAGTACCCCGCAACACAACCTTGAAAGCCTCCCAGAGTGTGCTCACTGAATCCACACTGCCCGTGTTCACCTCAAAGTACTGCAAGATCGCATCCCTGATGTCCTCCCTGAAGACTGAGTCTCTAAGCGCCTCCGCACGGAGGCGTCACGTAGGTATCCGCGCCCTAGGGCGGCAGTACTGCCAGGTCAGCACCAGGGGCGAGTGGTCCGACAGGACCCTTGCTCTATATTCTATTTGGGTGGTCCCTATCACCACATCTGGTGTGGCAAAAAAATAATCCAATCTCGTATGTAAGTGCTGCGGAGCAGAGTAGTGAGAATACTGCGTGTCATTAGGGTGTTTCAGTCTCCAGACATCCGCCAACCCAAAGTCCTCCAGTAATGCCTTTAATACCCTGGCTGCCGGGGTGGGCCGATTAATCTTCTCATCAGACCTGTCTGCCTTTGGGTCGAGCACGCAGTTAAAGTCCCCTCCCCAAATAATCGCTACCCCCACACACGCGCCCAGGTGGGTACATAGGGTTCTGAAGTACGTGGCAGTGTTTTGGTTGGGGGCATATGTATTGATAATGCACACCTCTTTGTTCTCTACCAAGGCCCTGAGCATGACCAACCTGCCCTCCGTGTCCACCACCTCCTGTATGAGTCTGAGCGGAACATGCGGTGCCACCCAGATCAGCACTCCCCTAGCATAGGCAGAGTACGGAGAGCCCACTACCGTGCCCTCCACTTTTTCTCCACCAGTTCCAACTTCTGTTGGGTCAGGTGTGTCTCCTGCAGCAGCGCAATGTCAATCCTCTGTCTTTTAAGGTACATCATGACTTGTTCCTTTTTAAATAGCTGTTAAGTCCCCTGACATTCCAGGTGACGATCTTAAGGTCTCCCATGGCACATGCGTATCTTCCTGCTTCCCATGTAGCGACTCCCCTTTGCCCACGTGATACAGATAGCCTCTCGTTCCAGTAGCTCCTCGTACCAGCTCAAACCCCCTTTAACTATGTACACAGCAAAACCCCAACTTCCCTCCCCTCCCCCCCCCGTCCCTTCCCCAACATCACACACCCCAACTGCTGCCCAGCTCCAGCTTCGGAGCTCAGGCACCCCCACATCTAGCCCCGCAAGCACTGATCGATGCACAGAGCTCAGTAGGGTGAGGTCGCCCTAATGGCCACCCAACTAAAGCTATCGTGGGGTAAAAAGAATCGTTCCGTAAGGCTCCCGTTAAGTAAACATTAATCACAGTGCCCATGACAAACAGTGCAATCATCTGACCTCCTCTACCAAAGGCTTCACAAACAACTATATTCAAGTCCCACGTGCCACGCCATCTTGCGACGCAGTTTTCATGCCTCCCGTATCTCTTCCGAGCCCTTCCTCGTCTGAACTTCTGTCTCCTGAGGGCATCCTTGTGCATCGAGCCATCCCATGGCATCCTCCGGGGTCTCAAAAAACAGAGTTTTATGTGCATGAATGACCTTCAATTTTGCGGGATAAAGTAACATATATTTGTGGCCCGCCTCTCTCAGTCTCCGCTTTACTGACCCAAAATTCATGCGGCTGCGCTGTACAGTCAGGGTATAATCCGGGTAAGCCGTGATGTTTGCCGCTCCTCGTATGATCGTTCCTCCTTTTCGAAAGTGTTCCAGTATCCTCTCCCGGTCGCGGTAGTTGAGAATTTTAGCGATGATAGGCCTAGGCGGGTTCCCCGGCGGCGGCCTCCTCGTTAGGGCTCTGTGTGCCCTCTCTACTGCAAATTCTTGGGATAGGGTTCCTCCAGTTATCTCTTGTAATAACATGGATTCAATGAATGCCGTGGGGTCACGGCCCTCCATCCCCTCTGGCAGGCCCACGATGCGGATGTTATTGCGACGGGCTCGTCCATCCGCCTCCTCCGCTCTGCTCTCCAGGTTGCCCACTCTTTGTATCAGGGCGTGCAAGTCGGCTTTATGGGAGGCGCAATCCGCAGTATTCGGGCCGACTTCCTTCTCAAGGGACTCTGTGCGCTCCGCCAAGGCCCTGACATCCTGTCGGAGCAGGTTAACGTCTTCTTGAACCTCTCCGACCTTGAGGTCCAGCGCCGTTTTTAGTTCGGTGACGGCCGGTTCAAGCTTAGATTCCCAGGCTGCCCTTAGGTCCGCAATCGCCGCCAGGATTTTTTGGTTGGCGCCCGAAGTCATCGTGCCGCTCGCGGCCAGCGCATCCCTTGCCCAGGGAATCTGTAGTCTGCTCAAGTGACAAATGTGCGTGCAGTGCGCCTCCTCCGCTGGGTCACCGTGCGGCTCACTTCTTCCTTTTTTCCGGACCCTGGTCGGCCATTTTGTATCGTCCTGCGTCCCCGGTGTCCTTATCTCATTCGCACCGATCTCCGTCATCGTCACTCCTGCACCATCCAGAAGTTCACCATGCGTAGCCCACACATTCACACACCGGCATGTGTCTCGTCAGTGGTCAGCGGTCCGTCCTAACGCACTTGTTTGCCCGGATCATTGCAGGATCTCGGGAGCTCCTCCAGAACGCGTCCTCCTACATGGCTCTCGTAGCCACGCTCCCCTCTGTAACTATATAGTTATTCACAAAATACTTAAGGTGCGGGGGAGGAAAAGTGGACCTGACACAGGACCACCAACACGCATATGTAGAGAAGAGAAGAGGATCCAAAAGTGGGAACCCTCCCGTCCCCTGTACACTGTTACTATCCCGTCCTAAGACGGTTAACCATACTCTTATTCAAGATAATTATAACTCTCATAAATTATAAATGCAACCAACAGACTGGTTATTCATTTGATAAAAAACACAGTAATTTAATGTGAGAAGAATTTCGGCAATGCAGATAGTGTCCAAAATAAACGTGTGTGGACTATTTCATCAATGCATATGTGAAGTTCAAATTAAACAGCTGACGTGTTTTGAGATAACAGTCTCTTCTTCTCGAGCCAAAGTTGAACTATAAAAAAACAATCTAAATGAAAAGCCTAGAAGAATTATACCTTACTAGTCAGCACTTAGAGATTAAGAGAAGCATGATCTGACATTTGAAACCAAAATTTTGTCACATTCATCAAAGAAATACGAAAGGTTTGGAAAAAATTGTTAGAGCATCCACTGGTGTGAGAGATTAATAAGTACAATGCCTATTATAGCTTCAAAGAAAGTGATCTGTATAGGGCTAACGCCTCTAGTTCAAAACAATTTCCAACCATCAAAGTGTAGTACCTATGTATAGTCAAAACAGAACAGTTTTAAGTTCCAGCGAGCCCATTTGTTATACCTATGTCCTAGTACTAGGTATTTAGTATCACTTCTAATCATGTATTGCTGTGTCACTGTGTCTAAACAGCTCAAGACACAGTTTCGCAAAGTCATAAGCGTACCTTAATTTGAGTACGTGAAGATACTGCTTCTAGGGGTGTTTAGATTCTGTGCCCTGATTCTTTGTTCACAAAACTGGGTAACTATCCTGTCATGAGACAAAAGAACCTACTAAAAATAGAGCATTTGAATATATATCAGTGAAGAGCTATTAAGACATACGGGATATACACATTGGGCCTCATTACGAGGTAGGCGGCCACGGAATGAACAGTGCTGGTAAGGGACCGGCACCGTTCATTCCGGGCCGCCCTATTACGAGGTCTGCAGCGGGTCCCACTCGGGAACACCTGGTCAGACCAGGCGTCCTTTGCGGGACCCGTCATTAATGGGCACATTGTTAGCATCCTCCCCATTCCCATTGAGCCCTATGGGGGCTCAAATGGGAATGCGGACGTACCGGGTCCAGGTCCGGCGAAAGGGATTTACCGGGCCCTCCAAAAAACAAAAAAAAAAAACGGCATGGCTACCTCCATACTCGTAATGAGGCCCATTATCTCCAGAATCAACATTCTGAATCTCACCAGCTAAAAGTGGAGCAATCTTCTATTCCAAAGATGCGCTTTTCAAAAACCGCTCACAGCTGTATTGCACCAGGGCAACCCTAGCACCAGTTCCTATGTATCACTCGTGTCAGCAAAGCAACGTGCTCATGATCAGTAGAGAATAATATTGGTGCTGACACACTATACTAATTTATCCTTTGCTCAAAGTCTTTTGTGAGATGAGTGAAAAGGAGTAATAAACATAATTATTGAATCATTACTGCAGACTCACCACTAATGTAATGAGGATGGTGTCTGAAGTTTCATTGTGCTACACACCCTTTTTATTCTAGTGCTTAAGCCGTTCGTCCGTCTTCGGTGCATGCACGGCAGAAATATGGGGTAGAGCTCTACAAAAATCACAGCAAAAATGTGATCACTCAATATTCTACTTATCTAAGAAAGCTCTTACAAAGACACAGTGTTCTAACACGGCGTATCTCTCACCTATAAAACAAACTGCATCTCCTCAAGGACAGCATGAAAACCAGCGTCCATTGTCAGTATAGTGATCCTTCGTGCTGGAAAAGCTGTGCGCGTTCAATTGTGAAGGGAAGCTGCGACCCTCGCGCATTCTCTAGTGGGTTTCTGTGTTGTCAGGGGAACCCAGTAGGATGCCCAAAGGACAGCACGTGCACCTCTCCTCCATACGTGGAGTCCAAGTGGTGATAACTAAAGAAGGACTAATCACAGTCCGAGTGACATTGATGACTGACCTATCCTCGGTCAAACTAGGTGTGTTCTGAGCGCCATCTTGGAATGTATGATAGTGGATGGGTTCTTATTGAGTATCAATACAGGTGTAGTCTATTTGGGAGCTCAGATAGTGCTAATATATGAAGCCTTAATAATTATGTTTAATACGAACAATAAAGACTATCAATTGCAGGAGTCTCATTTTACTTAATGGATGTTGCGTATAGAAATCCATAAATATAACTAGTTGCAAAGGCTATGTGAATGTCAGTTTATCCCCCATGGGGCAATGAGTCAAACGCATCATTGTCTCAACAGCAAATACTTCGCCACCAGGTGAATTTATATGAACAATCTCTCCTCATGTCAAACTCTAGTGCTCAATGTTACAGATTTGAGCACATGCGTGTGCTAGATAATCCGGAATGGTCTAGCAAGATACTTATATGGAAGCGTTGTATAGATGACATCTTTGGCATCTGGTGTGGCACAGCAGAAGAATTGACAACTTTTTTCAATCATCTCAACTCGGTGCATCATAGCATCAAGTTCACAATGGAGACTGAAACACCATCCTTGCACTTCCTTGACGTATGCCTTGAAATCAAGGACAATCACATTACTACTACTACTACTACTACTACTACTACTACTACTGGACTTTGTAGCCCTTTGAATGGAAGTTTGGTGGCAGTGTGTGCGTATAGGCGGCATGTGAGCTGTAACACATGGCTCTCAAGTATGCAAACACCACTTGCTCCCTAGCAAAGTTTACATTCACCCTGTGGGACTGTGTAGCAATGGTGGCTGATAATATTCCTGAAAGGGAAGAAAGAGACGGCTTCCTGAATATTGTAATAGACAGTAAGGGGTTATGTGTGAGTCTCTTCAATCAGAACTGGAATCATCTCATAGCATCAGCAGAGCCATGGCAGCGAGCACTCTAATGCACAGATTTGCATGGTTGAGGAAGTCAGGTTTTGCACCGGATGTGCAGTCTAGGCTCCTCAACATGCCCTTTGATAGCACTCAGCTATTTGTCAGTAAGGCTGATGAAAGCCTGGAGAATCTGCAGACCTCGAAGGTGGCAGCCAAATGCTGCTATCGGACAGCCACAGCCATCTCACCCCAGTGGACCATCTTGGAGGGGTAAGTCCTTTTGCTTCTACTCCTCAGTTGGAAGAGCCAGGGGACTTGCAGGACAAAGGGGCCAAAGAAGATTCCCTCTTGGTGGATGAGGGAGAGGTGCAAAGTCCACCCAAGCAGAGGCTGCCTTACCATCAGCCATTGCTTCAGCCGCTTCAAAACCTCTCTGAGGTCTTAGCCCACAAGATTCCTGTGGGAGGCAGACTCTCACGGCATCTGTAAGAATGGCGAGGTATTACTTCACATGCCTGGCCGTTAGAAACAGTAGTACAGGTTACTGCCTTCTCTTTTTAAAAAGGCCTCCGGATCATCCACCGTAGAGCCACTCGTCCAGAGTTCCGGGTCTGTTCCTTGTGCAGGAAATTTGGAGCCTGCTAAAGAAAGGTGCTATAGAACCACTATCTGTGACGGAGAGGAACAAAGGGTGATACTCTCCCTATTTCCTAATCCCTAAGAAGGACAGAGGATTGAGACCCATTTTGGACTTGAGATGCTTGAAAGTTTCTCAGGAAGCACAAGTTCAAGATGGTCACCCTTTCTCAGATCCTTCAGGCCCTCCAGCTCTAGGATTGAATGGTGTCATTGGACCTTCAGGATGCTTTCTTTCATGCGCCTATCATTCACAAGCACAGAAAGTACCTGAAGTTAGCCATTGGCGGTTCTCATTATCAGTTTCGAGTTCTGCCATTTGGACTGACCTCCGCCTGAGGGTTTTCACCAAGTTGATGGCAGTAAATCTCAGGAGAAGAGGGATTCACGTCTACCCCTACCTGGACAATTTGCTGATCAGGGCTCATTCTCCCGAACAGGCCCAGGAACACCTCGGCATAACCTGTCATTTTCTCCACAGACTGGGCTTCTCCCTCAATTTCAAGAGGTCCCACATGATGCCATCTCAAATGCTCCAATTCATCAGAGCTGTCCTGCATGCATCCTTGGGAAAAGCCTTGCCACCTGAGGTGAGGGCTCAACACATTCTGTAGAAGGTCACCAAATTCCAGAGTGCTGAGCGTCTTCCGGCCTTTGACTTTTTGAGGTTGCTCTGCCTCACGGCATCCTGCATTTCTCTGGTGCCAGAGGCTCACCTGAGAATGAGATCCCTTCAATGGGCTCTCAGGACACAGTGGTCTCAATTCTCTGGCAAGATGCCAGACCTTCTTCAGGTTCCGAGCAGGGTTGCACAGGATCTCGTCTGGTGGGCCTGCAAGAACGGTATTCTGAAGGAAGAACCTCTTTGGCAACCATGGCCGGAGATAACAGTAGTTACGGACGCCTCACTTGACTGGGTGGGGAGTCCAGGCCAACGAGCAGTCATTGGTCTCCATCGGAGTCCAAACTACACATCAGTCTTTTAGCGCTGAGTGCGATCAGCCTTGCGTAGAAGGCCTTTCTGCCCTCTACACAGGGAAAGAATGTCCTGATAATGACAGACAAAACAGTGGCCTTGTAATACTTCAACAAAAGAGGAGGCGTAGGTTTACTACCACTGTGCAGCGAGGCGATGCAGCTCTGGTTCTGGCCAATTCAAGAAGGAATCTCCCTATCGGCGGTTCACCTAGCCGAAGTGGAGAACATGGCAACGGATGCTCTGAGCAGGCAGAGCATAGTCTCTCACGAGTGGGAACTAGCTCAGGAAGACCTTCAAGAGATCGTCACCCTTTGGGGAACCCCTCAAGTGCATCTGTTTGCGACCAGTGTCAACTCGAAGTGCAAACTGTTCTGCTCCAGAGAATTTCCCCCAAGAGGAGCTCTAGGAGACACGTTCATAGTGGACTCGGAGTTACCACTCCTGTACACCTTTCCAACAGTCCCCGTCATTCCTCATGTGATCAGGAGGTTGAGAAAGTTTGGGAAACCCATGATCCTAATTGCTCCAGATTGGGCTTGGATGACGTTGTACCTGGACCTTCTGGGCATGTCCATCTGCCATCCAATTTTTCTTCCACAAAGAGAGGACCTTCTCTCGGGAGAGGAGTGTCATGGTGCATGCTCCCAAACCCCTGCAACTGGTGAGCCCATCCCTGACTCTGGCTTCCTTGGAGGCTTATCAGGCCCCAGCTAGGCTCACCTGGACTCAGTCCTGGCGCCGCTGGCACCAGGCTCATGGTAGGTGTTAACTACATGGTCTATATACTCAGCTCTGAGAGGCTGAGCCATTCAGTGCAGGGTGTGGCTTGGGACTACTTTACCTGAGAGGCAGGATACGGTTAAGGGGACTATTTGCCTGGAACTACTTGCAAGGCTTTTTAAACCGCACCCTGTAAACTGAACACGCTTCGCGTTATTCTGCGCTCCTGCAGCGTAACGCTCACTGTGTCAGTTCAGCTCTTGCTTCCCTTCAGCCACACCCGTCCAGAGTCTTCTTTCCATCGGCACCTGTGAAAAGAGAAGAACAGGAGTTATTAAAGCATTGAAGGCCTTACCTGCAGAACATTCTGGCCTCGCCTTCTGCTTACCCACGGACCGCCGCATCTGTAGAAGAGCAGAACAGAAGGTACCCTCTCGGGTAGCTACTCTCCTGTGGTCGGCTTCCTCCAGGAACTCCATCGAGCAGTTCTTCATCATTCTGCATTGCGCCACAACTCGACACTGTCAAGTAACTCCGTCAAGCGGTTCTTCCATCTTCTTCCTGTAATTGCGCCGCACCTGCCAAACAGAAAATACAAAGTAGGTTAGTCGCACACAGCAAAGGAAAGCTAAATAAAGAAAACAATTAGCGTGCCCCCGCACAGCCCTATACTCACCAGCTGGAATCCTGCTCATCTTTGTCAGGAGAGTCAACCCATCATCCGAAAGCCGTTTAACGCCGCGCCTGAAAGACAAGAACGAACATTAGTTACTTTGAGCAGAAAGACTTAAGGCAGCTATTCCAAGGAGTTATTGGGATAGAGACTTACCTGCTTACTCCGGTCCTTCCACTTCAGCAACCTCCATCGGATCAGTGAAGTAACTTGATCTTGGAAAGACTGTATGTCCGCGTCCCTGCCAGAGTGTGCAGGACGGAGAGTTCACCCATTAAAAAACCAAGGTGAGGAAGAGAAGGAAATCGGAAGGAGGTGAAAACCAAAACCAGCTCCATTCAGTTGGCTAATATCTTGTTTCGACTTGCAGGCGAACGTCTCCTGAGGCGAGAACGAAGGGAAGACGCGGGCTAGCACCCTCATTTAAGCAGCGCAACACCAGTGCAGACATCCTCTGGACACGAGCATGCCCCCGTGGAGACCAGGTGAGCGTAACAAGGAGGGCCGTGTTCTCCATCCAGAAGTCAAGACACTCAACCTTCAGGCATGGTTTCCGAGAGGTTCAGATATAAGGATTGGGAGCTCCCAGGTGACGTAATGGAGATTTTGCTTTCGGTCAGAAGGCGAGCAACAAAGTCCTTGTACCGCTGCCATTGGAACAAATCCTGCAGCTGGTGCAGGGAAAATAATGTTCATCCTTTTCAGTGCAATACACTATGATGTTGTCATTTTTGTTATACTTGGCAAATCTGGGGGTCCAGATTGGAACAATAAAAGGTTATTTGACTACGCTTTCAATCATCAAGCGCATATCTTAAGGGGAATCTTATTTCAAGATGCCGTTAATCATTCAGTTTCTTAAAGGGTTCACCAACGTGCTCCCTCCTACGCCTTTTCTAGTGCCGGTTTCGGATCTGTGAGAAACCTGAAGGTGTCTCCACGTCTTGTCCCAAAGGATCTGTCATCCAGGTGGACAGGACCCAGCAATCGCTTTTGGATTCAGTTCCTGGGGGTGGACCAGTGCGGTGGGATCACCTCGATGGAGGGTCCTTGGGGAGTGGAAGCGGAACACCGACGGGTGAGAAGCGGTAACCCCCATCTTTAAATACCTTTTCCCCATCATACCATGTAGGATTTTCCAAAACACTCACCCCCTGCCCCTCGTTTCCTACACAAACACTTTCACACTACATAAAAGACAACATACTAACACCAGAGCCGTTTACCTGACATGTCCCAATACAAGGGTCAAGCAAAGTCAAGCAATTGACCAGAATCACAGAATCACACACACCTGATGGCCCTTTCCCTTCCCCACAGGAATAAAAGGTGGAGCACGACAGCACCTACAAGCAAGGCAGACCGCACGACGTGAGAGCTAACTCAGCACAGCATTTGAAGAGGGGAAAGACAGTGCAGGTCGAGAGGATACCAAGGGAAAAAGTGACCTTGCCCTTATCGACAGAGACCCGTGAAGCTTCAAGAGAAGGAATCGTAAGACTGTGAACAATAGCCAGCGTGTGTTGCAGCAAATGTCAACGGTGCCCGGGCGCATCGTCCGCTGACAGCCAAGCCGGTGAGAGCACATTGGTCCAATGGTACCTGCCTTGACTCTATAGACAAGAAAGCAAAGCAGTTCATCACAGACGGTGAGTCGGGGGGGGGAGGGAGCCGATAAAGAAACTGAACTGTGTTGAACGAAAGTAGCAAGCAACTTGAACTTGAATAAACAAAAAACTGTTGGTAAAAGAAAAGGGGAAAGCCAGACTAGCATAATCAAAAATCACGTGGGTGTTCACTCGAGAAACGCTAGGCAATTACCCCAGTATTGAACTGCAGTTACCAGAAGGCCTTGGGAGAAAGACAAGATGGGTCAAATTGGTCATACAGGGGTCTTGAAAAATCCTCTGTACAGTTGAAAGTCTTTAACCGACGGATGATTGTGAAGCCAAGGGAAATTAATCCTGCATGGTGAAAAGACATTAAGACTCATGGGTTTAAGAGTCTAAAGTTCCATGAACAGTGTGTTGACAGGTGCAAACCTGGTCAGAGGGATGTCCACAGTGAACTGTTTTGCAAAAGTTGACAAGAGTGAACCCGAATGAGGGAGGCTGGCGATTGAAAAGGGGTCTGAACCCAAAAGAGGGAGATCCAGGGGTGGAAAATCACCACCCAAGGTTTGTTGAGAAAGGAACTTTTAAATTTAATTGTCGAGTACGACTGGAAGAGGTCTGTGCCCAGAAGAGGGGGACCCAGTGATGAGACAGTAACCCAAAGCCATATGTGGAAAATAACTTTTGTGTTTGTCTGTTGAAAATATCAGGCCCTCGAAGGCAAGAGACTTCTTATTGCAAATAAACATAACCATTGAGGAACCTGATAGCTGGAACAGAACTTTTGACTTGTGCTGGGAAAGCGCCAGTGTGTGTTATTCTCAGGAGACCCACCTTGTCCCATGCTGAAAAGGTGGGGGAAGGGAGACCCCTGGCACTTACATCCTGACTTATTATTTGTGAACACTTTTTCCTTTATTGAAAAACCTATCGCACATACTTGCTATAATTAATTGTAAGGATTTGGCAATAGGTTTTTGTTAGGCTAGGTCTTTTTACTTTGACAAGACGCCACGAGGACTGCCTTATATTTCATTTGATGGTCGACGCTTGCTCCCATCTTAGATTTGGGTTTAGGTTAGGCGTTTTTCCAACCTGCACATTGTTTAAATAAACACCCTTGAATCATGATCACTTATGTCTGTCTCTACTGTTGCCACCATGAGTTCCTTACGGATCTCAATCTTGTGTTGAAATTTCTAATGTGTGCTCCCTTTGAGCAACTCCATTCAGGCCCATTCAGGCTACTAACATTTTAAACCATTCTGTTAGTTGCATTGATATCAGCCTGCAGGGTGAGTGAATTGCAGCTCTTATCTAGAAAGCCTCCATTTACTATTTTTCATAAAGACAAGGTCGTCCTTAGGGTTAAACCTTCTTTTTTGGCAAATTTTGTATTGGATTTTCATTTATCTAAGAAAATTGTACTAGCAACATTGTATCCACCTCCTCAGCCTAACAAGGAAGGGGAAATACTACATAGGCTCGATCCCAAAAGGGCTTTGAGGTCTTATATCTCACAGATGGTGAAAATATGACAGAATGACCAGATTTTCATCGGTACACTGGACACAAACTGGAGTTTACAGTTACAAAACAAACTTTGCCATGATGGATAATTCTTGCTATTACAGAATGCTACAGAGTGGCTGGAAAAGATCCCCCTGAAGGCATGAGCGCTCATTCCACAAGGGGCATGGCAACATTTTCTGCTCTGCAAAGAGGGGTACCTATAAAAGACATTTGTGCTGCAGCCACTTGGTCTACCATTGACACATTTATAAAACATTAGAGTCTGGATTCATCCTCTAGCCAAGAAGGAGGATTTGGGAAAGCTGTCCTATTTTCAATCCATGACAAGTCTTGAATCTGAAAATGTTTACTCCGTCCTCCAAAACGTAACACTGCTTTGGGAGTCTATCAAAAGATGAGGAATATGTGGGAGCACACAATCCATGTCGAAGAACAAGTTACTTACCCTGGCAATGTTCTTTTGACTGGATGATCCTCCCACGTAATTCTCATCGCCCCTCCCAACCTATCCCGCTGAAGAATTTCCAGGCATTACACTTTACGCTCTTTCAGAGTCTGGTACTCATTGATGCTGGTATTCTATAAGAGGAAGGCGTAAAAACAGAACTGAAACCAACCGGCACTGTGCGTGTTATATATACCGATGATGATGTCGAGCCTGGCTTGGAAGCCTTCGAGGAAAATTGAGTCAACTGCATTGATGCATAGCGCCCTCTGCCAAAAAGAAATTTCCAAAGCAGCTGAAGCTGGACAGCTATCTATCAAAAGATGAGGAATATGTGAGAGGAACAGCCAGTCGAAAGAACTTTACCCGGGGTAAGTAACTTGTTTTTCTCAACCATGTAAAATCTGGAATCATGATCTGCAGAAAGACTGCCTTCTTCCATCAACCCTCCCCTTGGCCATTCTCTAAGGCCCTCCCCCACTACCTCAGTAACAGTAAAAAACCTTGAATGTACAATGGACTCAGGCCAGACACTATCATATCACATCAACTGAGTATCAAAATCTTGTTATCTACACCTACGCTGACGCATCTTCTTCCCCTTTCTGATTTACCCACACAGTTGCCGCAATCACAGCTATCATACTCCTACGTCCCGTCCCCTTTCTTCCATACTTTTGGGACATTCCGTCCTGTGGGACGGGGCCGTAGCACTTTTTGTAAAAAAGCCTCAAATTGAAAAATGTGTCCTTCTCTTTTTACTCTGGGTACCGCAAGCGGCCGTAACCCTGCCCTCCTTAGCTCCTCCCTGTGCATCGCCCTTCAATCCTTCTCCGAGCGGTCAGGGCTGAATGCTCCTGCATCACTGGGAAGACCTTTTTTCTTTCCCATTGTTCCAAAGATGTATGAATATTAGTACCATTTTGATGATATTTGGTCATACAATTTCATTATTTATTCCAAAATATCTATTTTTTTATATTCCAGAATTTGCTTTTGTTCGTAAAATGCCATCTTGCATTGTCATCCGTTGTAGCAACATACCAAGATTTACAGGACTGTACTACATATTTTTCCAAAAGATATTCCACTGATCGGACAATGGCTTCTCAACCGTGGCATTCAAGCACATTACATCAATGGATGTGCCAATTAAGTATACACTGGGAGACGAAAGAGAAAATTGATTTCATGTATGCAGCCAACATTTCAGCTCAGAATTGTTAGAGTTCGAAGAATTTGCAAAGAAGCGTCATCCAAGACTAAGAGATTACTTGCTACTGCTGTACCAATGTACCTTCCCCATCAATGTAGGCGAATGAGCATCACTGACAAAAATTCATAAGTATTTCTCCATTGCATGTGTACTTCTTAAGGGTCAGTTTCCAATTTTCCTCTTGACCCTTTTAATTTATTGTCCACAGGTGGAGACAGGGGCAGCCAGTGCTGTTCGTTATCTGCTGACACATTTCTGTCCATGCAGTTATCCCAGGCATGGTTACATTGTCCAATAATGTGAATTTTCTCTTGGGTTAAAATTCCAAGCAAGCATGTCACTTGTGTGTCTATTTAGTATCTGTGCCCAGTAGAATGTATTCTCCTATGTTATATCCTCATGTGATAACTGTGCCTTTTACTGATCCGCCATTGAAATCTTGTCTGCCGCAGAAGACTGTGGAAGCCAATGTTTTTTTCCCACCCAGAGGCACATCACTGTGCATGTAGGTATCCCAGTTGTGGTTGCTTTGTGCAGTAGCATGAATGTTCTCTATGATTACATTTCCGAGCAAGCAGGTCACTAATATCTTTTGGTTTAGTGTATAGGCCTATTGGAATGTGTCCATCATATATAGCCATGTAATAACTGTGCCTTTTACTTTTCAACCATTCATGTCTTGTCCGCTGGTGGCGGCCCGTGCTTTCTCTGCATCTGTCAACACATTGCATGTAGGTATGCCAGTCACAGTTGCTTTGGGCTGTAGTGTAAATGTTATATTAGGTTAAAAAACCAAGCACGCATGTCAAGAACATCTTATCTATTTGATGTCTAGGCCTAGTGGAATGTATAGTATCCGTAGAAAAAGTCACAAAAAATATTTCGAAGGGAGAAACGAACGCATCTTTCTAGCGATCATTTTTCCAATTTTGGGGAAATTAAAAAAAAAATAGGACTGGCCTGGGGTAAGGGAAATACTTAAGGTGGGGGTTGGAGGGGAGAGTGAGGGGTCTCCCCCTGTTTAAAAAAAAAAGATGTGGTCATTTCTCAATTCGAAATGTTCACGTATATCTGAATGGATTGCCCCATCCCATATCCTCATGTGACAACTGTGCCTTTTATCCTTTAGCCACTACATTTCTTGTCCGCAGAGTGAGATGGACAGGGCTTTACCGCACCCAGCGACATTGAAGTCCAGGCAAGTTGCCCAGTCATGGTTGCTTTGTTCAGTAGTGTGAATGTTCTCTTTAGGATTTGTACACATTTTATAAACCATCTTCTAAATCAAGAAACCGCATCCAAACCTTAAGGAGCTTTTCACTTTGTTCTGTTTTGATGGACATAAAAAAAACATGACAATCCATAAGCAACAGAAATATAAATGATTCTATTTTTTGTACTTTCATTGTTGTAGCCTGAAATGGCCCAAGCGCAAGGTCCGTTGTACAGACCTCTCATCCTAACAAAATGAGGGTGAATAGCAGGAGGCTGCAAATGAACTATTGTTATTACTTGCCGATGAAATTATGTTCAAGTTCCTGTGTTTTCACTGTCAAATAACTAGATGGGCATTATTTCCGTATCATGATTACTCTTATCTGTTTCAAACGTGTTTTTTATTCAGACATATGATTGTAATGTTCATGGATCGCACACTTCTAATTTTTAATTTTCTTATTTGCCCATAGAGACCTAGGAAAACAAGAGACTGAAAAACACAGACCACACCACAAACAAGGGACACGGGCTGTCAAATTAGATTGACCTTGACAGATTTGATTCTGAAGCCATCAAAACCATCACCAAATGTATTCATGAAATATGCCTATGTGTAGCGGCTGGAATCTTAGTTAACCACTATCACAGCAAGGTTCTCAAAGGTCATTTCTATGCTGCAATGTCTCCTACCCAGCAGATGCTATTTACAGAAGAGGCAACAGAATTTAATGCAGAGCATTATCTTTCCAGTTTACCCCAGCAAAGCCCAAACTGGATGTTCAAGAGACTGTATTAGCCAATATCGCTGATTAAATACCATGCACCAGAAATATTGCTTTTAGAAGATTCAGAAGAGCTTGAAAATATTTTGGACAATAAAGAACATGACCCAGGCTCTGGTGTGTCAAGTGTAGAAGAAATGACTACCACATCTGAAGCAGAAGAAAGTGAATTGCCAAATGTAGGCCTGTTGGGGAAATTAAATATATTGTTTTTGGGGGCTGTCTTCTGGATATTTAAAGCTGCTGAAACACACCACATCAACCAACAGTACAGCTTGTGGCAAACCATGGAGTAATTTTCAAAAACATGTCATTGCAACCAACTTAACAATGCAAGGTACCTGTGAAGATTAACAGAGCAGAGTTTCTTGGTCTGCTCAACCTCTTCTTAGCCATGTTGCAGCGGGCAAACTCCTTAGTCTTGTGCACTTTGTTTAGTCGTTTGACATTCATCAAAACGTTTGACCATTTGTGATTTATTTTGGAATACAGTTCATGTCAAAGAACTCCTTCAACTACAGGAGTAAATACATCTTCCCTGCAATCGATGATGCATCGCAACGAGAGCAGGCAGCACTGGAAAATGTAATCCGGTGGAGCTCTGAATTCAGTGCAAAAGAATGCAGTTATCATTTCCAGGATTTGATCAATTGTAAGTTCGGATGGTCCAAGATACAGACTATACTTCCTGTGTTGTGATAAAAAAAAAGATTACAAAGCATGGTTTTATAAAATCATTTCAACTTCTTCAATCCTGAGGTTTAGAAGTTGAACTGGAAGCCACAAACATACAGATAAGCTTAGCCAAAGTCACGTAAAAGAAGGTCCCACAGAACAGTCATCAATTCAACTTTTCGCATGCATCCAAGTCAGTGGCCAAGAAAATCGGTCCTGGAAAAACAAAGTAGTGAATAACTAATGTTTTGGTCACAGTCAATAAATAATCATCTCTGGTGGCGTTCACGCAAATGTGATCAATCCGAACAATTACTGTTAGAAAAGTGGCAATCACTTCGGCACCATACTGCCAACAAGCATGCATGGGATGCAAACGGACGGTCATGCCTGCAAACATCTGCCACTGAGCGAGGAACGGAAGAGCAGGAAGCAATGGCTGATCGTGGGTCGTCACCTGATTAGACCCCTTGTGAAGATTGTATGTAACAAGGGGCTGACCAGAAATCTAAAAGGCCTTACAGAATTTGAGGCGTTAGAGGTGTTCCATAACATATGTCTGAAATATCCTCCCAAAAGATTGCTTTTCAGCAACAATGGAATGGCATGATATGAAATATGTCATTTAAAACGCGCCTGTACACAAGTGTTTCTAGGCACGACAAGACGAGAGGGAAGACGGGGAGGACAAGACAAGCGATCTTACTAGGCCTTGTGTCATTCAGATTGTGCAAGTGAGATGATGTAAAGTGGAGGGGGGATGTGCCAGGGAGAGGGAAGGGGGAAGTGCAATCAGGGCAGCATTGCTCTAACTAAGTGCAGCCAGGGCAGCGCGGCTCAGGGTTAGTGCAAGAAGGCAGGGACAGTGGGCTTACAGTTACAGCCTCCAAGTGTGCGGTAGGCCCGTAGGTAGTGCAGGGGAGACTGATCATGGAGGAGCGTGGTTCCCAGTAAGACTCTGAGGGTAGCCAAGCAACCAGTCGCTGCAGGAGGTAGGTCAGCAGAGGAGAGAGAGAGAGAGAGAGAAAGCGGAGGAGAAAACAAAGGTCTTGAGCTGCTTCTGGAATTTCAGGTGGTCCAGCTCAGGTTTGAGAGGGGCAGGGAGGGCATTCCACTCTCTGTCTGGAAAAGCATCTGACCCTCAGAGTTTGAGGTAGCTGAACGAAGTGCTCGAGAAGGAAGGTATTTTGGAAGAGAGAGGTAGATGTAGTGCAGGCTTTGGCCCCGGAAAGCCTTGTGGGCGATGCATAGGGTCTTGAACTTGATCCTTGCAGCCACCGGGAGCCAGTGGAGAGATTTCAGGGCTGGATAGATACGGTCCCCGGCCTTGAGGCCAAGGACCAGTCTTGCAGTCCTGGTCTGGATTAGTTGCAGAGGGCAAAGAGTAGAGAAAGGTAGATTGAGAAAGAGGCTGTTGCAGTAGTCCAGCCTAGCGAGAACCAGGGCTCTATAGACAGTGACCTTCTGGGGTAAAGTGAGAAAGGGAAGAATACCTCTGAGGAGGTGCAGCTGGTAGTGGACCTTCTTGGCAAGGTCCATGACGTGAGGAGAGAGTGGAGTCGAAGATGACACCAAGGTTTTTTGCTTCACAGGAAGGAAGAGGGCCCAAGGAGGGAGGCCAGAGTGACAGAGGAAAAGCGGAAACAGGGGTCCCAATGAGATGGATCTGTCATACTGGCATTAAGGCAGAGATCATTGGAGGAGCACCAATCCTGAATCGTGGAAAGACAGGAATGACAGAGAGAGGGGGCTGAGGGGAGTCTGAAAGAGAGCTGAGTGTCATCCGCATAACACTGAAAGTTAGATGAGAAGGTAGAGATAAGATGGGCCAAGTAGGCATTGAAGTGCCAAGGGGAGAGGTTAGAGGCCCGAGGAACACCACATGTGGTGGAGTGAAAGGACCCAAGTTGGACCGGGGCGGGCAGTCCAGGAGGAAGGAGGACAACCACACAAGGCTTGATCCGTGATGCTCAGGTTCTCACAGAGTCGATTGATCAGGATGGCATAATTGACCTTGTCAAAATCAGAGGAAAGGTCAAGGAGGATGAGGACAGAAGGAAGGCTTGAATCGAGATTAGTGAGCAGGTCTTCACGGGTGCTCAGGGGAGCAGTTTCCAAGCCTATGGCTGCTCTGTAGTCAGACTGATGGTCATGGAGACAACCAACAGATTCAGTGTTGAGAGTAAGCTGGGAGATGGCCAGCTTTTCCAGGAGGTTGCCCAGGAAAGGAGTGATAGAGATCAGGTGATAGTTTGCCGAACAAGTAGGATTGGCAGAAGTCTTTTTAAGGAGGGAGTGCACTAGGGAGTGCTTGAGGAGAGAGGGGAAGGTTCTAGTGGAAAAAGAGTGATTGTAGAAATCAGCCAAGACTGGAGGGAGGGTGTCATTGTGGTCCTTGATGGTTCTGGACGAGCAGGGGAGCACCTGTTTGGATGGCACTCTCATAGATAGGACTTGATAGACCTTGTCAGGTGTAAGCAGAGGAAAAGAGGAGAAGGGAGGAATGGAGGGTGAGGCGGTCAGAGGGGTGCCGCGGGAGGTTGAGAGAGAGGAGAGATGTCCTGGTTTTAGTGGTGCAGTGAGAAGCCAGAGCCATACAGAGGGCCTGGAAGGGAACATGAGTTGGAGACTGTAAAAGGATTGACCAGCTCCTTGCAAATTTGAAAGAGTTCAGCCGTGTTGTTAGAGGCCACAAAGACGCAGGCTTGGGTGTGGGCTCTCTTCTTGGACAGGACATAGTGTGTATTGCCTTTGGAGCAGGCAACAGGCCAGTTTGTCAGAGGATGCACCCGATGCCCTCCACTTCCTCTCAACCACCCTACACTTCCATTCCAGGGTAGTGAAGTCAGAGTCAAACCAAGAGTTGCGCTTGGCGGTACGCTCCAGACGGATTCTCATGACAGGGGGCAAGGATGTCCAGAGTGTTGGAGATAGAAAATGCAGGTTAGAGAGTGCTGTGTGAGAGGGTAAGTCTGACGCAAGTGTGGGAGGAGCAGAGAAAGTAGCAGCAAAGGCATCCACTGACAGGCTTCATGGGCCGAATGACCAAAAGGTAGGCGGCAGTGCTAGGTCGGCTTAGCCTGGGGGGCAGAGTGTCAGGTGAGAGGAGAGCAGAAAATGGTCAAGCCAAGAGAGAGGAGTGGTCAGAGGATTCGAGAGGGGGATGTTTGAGGAGATGAATGTGTTCATTTGGATACCCCTATTGCACCGATAAAACAGAAATGAGTCAGTGTGGATCAACGACCCACGGAGAGGAGCACAAACAAGCCTGGGAGTGTTGCTAATCGCTCGGCTTGCAACGAGAAGAGTCTGCTTGACTTCCTATTTTTTTTGGGATATGTAGCACGCATGCGCGAAGCGTGCAAAGTCGCGTAAAGCCACCTGCAGTTGTGCAGTTGTCTGCAGTGAATGCAGAGTGTGCAGAGAACCTGCTTCTAAATTGGCAAGCAAAATAAAAAGTATGTGATCATAAAAGGCAAGCATTGTACTTTTTTCTTTTTTTAAAAAAAAAACAACTTTAGCACTGTTTTGGGAGCAAACCACGGTGGTGTGTGTTATTGGGACCTGGGGCAATGTCACGCTCCTATAACCTCTGCAGCACGGTCCTAATGGACGATCTCAGTGCACCAGAACTTGAACTCCCGAATAATGGGGATACAAATAGGAAAAGAATGGAAAGGTATATATTCAAACCCTACCCAGCCAGCGGGAGAGGGTTGCTTCTTTGCGCGGCCAGTTATGTACAGGACATTCAAGTGGCAATTGGGTCACTGGCAATTGAACGCCTCGCTACTGAAGAGAGACTTCCTGTTATGGGAGCATCGACACCCACCCATTTGATCATGGCAGGTGTTGTGTCTTCCAATCAGGAGTATACCCTTGCGGCGACAACATTGAAAAACACAATTGCAGAATATTTTCCAGTAGATCATTGTAGGTCAGAGGAGGAGGGCTTCACAGTGGCCAAAAGAGGTGAGCAACTGACCACTGGGGAACAGGACCCACAAAACAGATCTGTTGGCTTTACGGCAAATGATCTGGAAGGGGAAAATAGGGGGGGTTCTTTGCCCCAAATTTCCCTGGACTCTTCATTCAAATTATATGCTATCTCCGTGCTAATGGAAGTATCAAGGATTGCGGTGGAGAATTGCACTAAAGATAGGGTCCTAAAACCTCCTCAACTGAATATATCAACCCAAACTGAGCAGACTTCTTTAGAGGTGTCACCCTCACTTACAGCACTAAATGTTGTACTTATACCCCTGATTAAGCTCTTTGAAGCCCTAAAAACTGGCACATTGCTGGAAATAACAAAAGAGATGGAAATCAACGAAACTTCATTGGTTGCCCTCACATCAGCAATTAATGGTACGTGGGGGATTCGGGGAAGGAGCGTCAAACCGAGTCTAAGAAGCAATCTGAAAAGCTGGTCCTGTTATTAAACTCTCGGAGGTGGGTCAAAAAGGCATGGGACGATTAAATCGAATCTTGTCAGAAGACAGAAGAAATGGTGAGAGTGGACCACTTGAACTTTCGGCACAGTCCCAGAACCCATGAACCAGGAATATGCAATTAACCTGATGGATGATACACTGCTATCAGTTTCAGCCCTAGAAGAGCTGGTGTGGTTCGCACAGAAAGCAAATGACCCGGAACCCCCCAACCGATCTCAACCCCTGATACAGGAGACATAGCGGGTCGACTCCAACCAAGAAATCAAATAAAACTAAATGGTAAAACCAAGAAAAAACGGAAGCAACTTCTCTTGGCTTCAGGAGATAATAAACAGCTGTCTTTCAAAGAGCAAAAGAATACAAAACATCGGAAAGGTAAAAATAGAAAGAATACAGACATGCGTCACTTTATAAAGATATTAGAGAAGGCACAGAAATATATTTTGAAAATGCCCAATCTTGTATTGACCGGAAAAAGTTCAAAAAAAGGCTAATTCCACTGAGAGTACAAACAAAGGGCAGGTGTCATCAAGTACAAAAGCAACAGTGGGTAGCCAGACGGAGATGCCACGGGAACCATTGAAGATAGCACGCATATGCCTCAAAGGAAAAAAAATATGGAGAAATTGAAAATCAATGACACTGAATCAGTATCCTTGCAGGACCTACAACAGTTAACTGAAAAACTACATGCTCAAGGAATAGGTCAGCTACCGGTACATATTGACACAGGGAAGATTGCCAGGGGGACTGAGGAATCGATAAAAGCCCCTGGGAAGATCTCAGTAGGGACAGGAGAGCGAGGGATTGAAATCCCAGATGACTATAGGTCCTGCGCATGCAGGCATGAATCATTGGCCCATTTAAAATGGTTCCCGGTGAGAAAACCTGCAGGCCCTCCTCCTAAGAAGACACCTAGAATTTTCATCTCAAAAATGGACGTCTCGGACCCAAAAAGAGACCATCTGAACAGAGCCGTAATATTGTCAATTATGAAGGAAATCCCATAACTTTTACTACATCTGACATTGACTATGTTTGTTTCCCCTATCCTCTCATGACTGACATAGTGGAGCTAGGTTTAAAATCAAGATTAGGAGTGACGCTGTGTTAAGGGCAAAAGAAGATCTGAGAAGAAATGGTTTTGAAGCAGCATTGGAGTTACCCATAAGTACAAACTCACATGCAAGTGTGGGCCTGAAAGGAGTGTCAAATCAGCCAAAACCTGTGTCCACCTACAGGGCAGAACTTCTATCTAATGTCCTGTCATTGATGCTGCAGACTTTTTTACAGATACTCCTTAAATTGGGGTTACAGGGGAAGCAACTCAAGTAAAGGAGGCAGTTAACATAATGTCTTGGAGTACCAGCGGTAATAGAGCTTTCTGAACAGAAAGATGGGCCTATATTTTTGAAAAGTTTGACTTGATCATGTTTCAGGAAACATGGCACCAGGCCACCTTTGGGGTAGACAGGTTTTCTGTATTTCTGCAATTGGCAGTAGGTGAGGGTGTAGGTTGACCCTCTGGAGGTCTTAGTATTGCCTATAGAAGTGGTACATTCAGTAATACAGTCCTCATTTCAAATGAGGAACCAGGTATTTTTGTGGTAAAGGCTGATGCAGGGGCTGAACGGGGCAGTATCAAGTGGATTATCATTAATGTATATTGGAATCCCCTTGCCAAGAATCTGCAGAGTTTTCAACAATCTTTGGCAGAATTGCTGCTATTATATTTGGAACAACTGCCAGGATATGAGTTCTTGGTAATGGGAGATTTCAATGCACAGTGCATAAAGTGCCAGGCCTCGGGCTCAACAGTGGTTAAGTTGCCTTCTTTTAATCTTTTATTGCTGAGCCGTGGTGTTTCTTTTTTGAAGATTTGGACCTTCTTATGGCAAATGGATCAATTGAGGGGGACATGCCACCAGTTCATGGGGGAGGGACGAGAGTTTCTCAACAATTTATTATTTCTTTTGTGTAGGCCCTGTTTAATGATTGCTTTCGTTTTGCTATTAAGAAGGACTGCCCTAGTAACCACTCCGTTTTGGAAGCTAATTTTGTGAAAAAGGTACAAATGAACGATCGGTACTTTCTGACAGAATTAACGGTGAACTACGGAGGGAATAGAGTGGTTAGATTTAGAAACGGGGGACAGTTACTGACTAATATTCTAATAATAATAATAATTTTGTATTTATATAGCGCTACTAACCCTCAGGTATCTGAGTGCTGCTTATTATTACCCACAGTGTGTGGTGCTCATTTATCGACCTCGGAAGGATGAAAGGCTGAGTTTGGTCCTGCCGGGATTCGAACCTGCGTTAGCAGGCTCTGCACGGATGGCAAAGAGAGCGCTCTACTTGCTGTGCCACTTGACCGGCTATCCTTCGAGGATAACCTTTCTTATTTATGCGAACTAATAAAGTGTCCCAATCAAATGGACACTCCCGTCCCTTGCACACCTATATTTACTGAAACCATATCATTCACCAATCAAAGATCTTCATTTGCTATATTCCTAATTTTGGAAATAAGGTAAGTAACATATCTCTTAGAGAAATAAATTCAATCTTATCAAGATTTAGTTAATGACAGAATCAGAGATTCTGATTATTTTCATTTATTGATACAATAATATTGATTCAACTTACAAAACCTTTTGTGAAATACCAATGTTAACACAAATTTGGTTAATAAGTACAAAAATATTCTTCATGGACATTTGTTAAACAATAGTAAATGGACATAAAAGAGCTTGATACGTTTCGAGAACACAATCTCTTCTTCAGGAGCGATCATTCTCAACAATTCTTATTTCTTCAATTCACAGATTCAGTGCATATTTCTATAAAACAAATTTGAGAGATATATATTATAAACGTAAGTTCTCTTATTCTGAATTGACAATTCACAATACTATAATGTTTGATAGTAGGTATGGGCACTTCACCTCTAGTCGTTCCACTAGAAGATCGCTCATGTACTTGTCTAGCACTCTAATCGATCTTCTAGTGGAACAACTAGAGGTGATGTATCCATACCTATTATCAAACATTATAATATGGTAAATTGTCAATTCAGAATAAGAAAACTTAGATGAATATATAAAAGAGAAAAAGAAAATGTTTCACAATTCATACAGCATATATAGATAAAGTTAAGATAAAATAGAACAGGAAGCCATCATATCGGTATTAAAACAAGAGAAACACACATATAGCATCCTAAAATTATTAATTTCCAATTTGGTAAAAAATCAATTATTATTGCACTACATTAGTATCTCCATGTTGCTTTTAGTATATCTGATCAAGATTTATCAGCAACTTGACTTCTTCCTCAAATTTGCGAAGGTATATATTGACATGTTTCCAAATCTGAGTGATTGCCCTTTATTAAATCCTGCGAGACAGCGTAGCCAACGTACCTCAGATTTGATATATTCATCGTCATATTCAATTTTGGTAAAATATTTTTTATAAAAATGACTCATTTTGGAGCAGCCCGTCAGTACATGCCTAGCTGATTCTAACATACTGTGATCACAACATATTCTACAGGTTCCAAGCTCAGCAGGCATTCCGGTCCAGGATCCCCTTACTTCTAAGGCATTCAGTCTGTTTAATCTAATATCCATAAAGATTCTGCGCGTAGCAGGTGAGGGTAGCAATTTTAGATATTTTTGCATTTTTTTATATTCAAACAGCATTTTAGAGAACGTATGTTCACTACGGCATGATGACTTACCACTCAGTCCCATTTCTCTGCCGCTTCTTTAAGAGATTTTAGCATCCAACCCTCGCCATATTCCCATTTAGGCATCCATCCTATCTCCTGAAAGAAGAGCAGATTTATTTCTTGGAATTTATTCAATGCCTGTACATTCCCATCATTTAACCCGTCCATAAGAACCGATAGCCCAATGAATTGGGATGGGCAAATTTAATCCTCAGATATAGTTTGACACAATTGAAATTAATACAAGAGGACAGGCATATTAGGCCAACTTCGAGTCGGACCGCCTGAATCGGAGTGTAGTTTGTCAAATGCAACAATCATCTCCATATTATTCCCTCTATGGCGTTAGCCCAGTTGTTCCAATAGTACTAACAGGCCTCCAATGCCTACAGAAATAGAGCAGCCAATTGTTTTTTATAGACATTGACAATTCCCAGAAGACTATATCTTGCAGTTTTCTTGGAAAAGGATATCACTGCACTGAGCATTGTCATAACCTTAGATTTTTTATTTTCTTATTTCATAGTATTGACTTTCTTCCCATCACTGCATATTTCTTGGCCTAGATATTTGTAACAATTAATTCTACAAATCTTCCCCAAGGCACAGTTGATAAAGGGATTTTTACTTCCACGTCTGCCCGCAATCATAAATTGTGTTTTTGATAGATTGATTTTAAGACCATTATTTTCAGCATATTCACATATGGCATTAACACTATTACATATACCAATATAGGTATTATCAAACACAATAATGTCGTCAGCATAGCTAATCCACCCGATCTTACATGTCTCTATTTTTGGGAAGGCATTCATTTTGTCCACAAATATCTCACCGAAGTCTACCATGTATACATTATATAAGGTTGGTGCCAGAGCACACCCCTGCCTGACCCCCTTTTCAATTAGTATGGGGTCAGACACCTTGCCATTATTGTCGAGTCTAATTCTGGCCATACTCTCCTCATATATCATTCTACACATGTAGATTTGGTGTTCCGGCATCCCAAGTAATTTTAGCTTACTCCATAGTTTTTCACGATCAATGGTATCAAATGCAGAAGAGAAATGTACATGAGACATGTAGAGAGGTAGCCTGTCTGTACCCTTACAGGGTAATTCATAGAATTTCGCTGAAAAGTGTCGCAAGCGGCTGGCGCAGAGTGTCCGCGTGCGATTGACTGCGCCAGGCACGTGCGCTAAAACCGATTTCCGCGCACAGCGTATTCATGGATTTCATGCTCCCAAACCAGCCGTGGCGCAGAGTATCGCAGCGACCCTGCAGCAGCGCCAGTAACGCCCCCAAGAACGCCCTTGCGCAAGGAAAAGCCATCAAAATCGCTAAATCATCGCAAAGGGCTGCGCTAACCCTGGACCAGTTACAGGGCTGCCAAACAAGGAACGCAAAGCGGGAAACGTGCATATCAGGGGTACACGTGAAGTCATACACGCGATTAGCCAGGGTACGTGTATTACAGGGGTACGCGGGAAGTTTAACACGCGATTAGCCAGGGTAAGTGTATTACAGGGGTACGCAGGAAGTTCAACACGCGATTAGCCAGAGTACGTGTATCACAGGGGTACGCGGGAAGTTCAACACGCGATTAGCCAGGGTAAGTGTATTACAGGGGTACGCGGGAAGTTTAACACGCGATTAGCCAGGGTAAGTGTATTACAGGGGTACGCGGGAAGTTTAACACGCGATTATCCAGGGTAAGTGTATTACAGGGGTACGCGGGAAGTTCAACACGCGATTAGCCAGGGTACGTGTATTACAGGGGTACGCTGGAAGTTTAACATGCGATTGACCAGGGTAAGTGTATTACAGGGGTACGCGGGAAGTTCAACACGCGATTAGCCAGGGTACGTGTATTACAGGGGTACGCGGGAAGTTCAACACGCGATTGGCCAGGGTACGTGTATTACAGGGGTACGCGGGAAGTTTAACACGCGATTGGCCAGGGTAAGTGTATTACAGGGGTACGCGGGAAGTTCAACACGCTATTAGCCAGGGTACGTGTATTACAGGGGTACGCGGGAAGTTCAACACGCGATTGGCCAGGGTACGTGTATTACAGGGGTACGCGGGAAGTTCAACACGCGATTAGCCAGGGTACGTGTATTACAGGGGTACGCGGGAAGTTCAACACGCGATTGGCCAGGGTACGTGTATTACAGGGGTACGCGGGAAGTTTAACACGCGATTAGCCAGGGTAAGTGTATTACAGGGGTACGCGGGAAGTTCAACACGCGATTAGCCAGGGTACGTGTATTACAGGGGTACGCTGGAAGTTTAACACGCGATTGACCAGGGTAAGTGTATTACAGGGGTACGCGGGAAGTTCAACACGCGATTAGCCAGGGTACGTGTATTACAGGGGTACGCGGGAAGTTCAACACGCGATTGGCCAGGGTACGTGTATTACAGGGGTACGCGGGAAGTTTAACACGCGATTGGCCAGGGTAAGTGTATTACAGGGGTACGCGGGAAGTTCAACACGCGATTAGCCAGGGTACGTGTATTACAGGGGTACGCGGGAAGTTCAACACGCGATTGGCCAGGGTACGTGTATTACAGGGGTACGCGGGAAGTTTAACACGCGATTGGCCAGGGTAAGTGTATTACAGGGGTACGCGGGAAGTTCAACACGCGATTAGCCAGGGTACGTGTATTACAGGGGTACGCGGGAAGTTCAACACGCGATTGGCCAGGGTACGTGTATTACAGGGGTGCGTGGGAATCATCACACGCGATTAGGCTGGGTGGGTCCTCACAGGTGTTCCCTGTACACCCTCCACGGCCCCTGCAGGCAGTCTACAAAACAGGGGACTACCCTGCACACCTGCTCATGTCCCCCTGCACCCCCACCCCCCCAGCAGTGCAGGGGCAGCCTCCACCAGGCCCCCACTCATGTCTCCCACCACCCCCACCCTCCCGCCACCAGGGGCAGCCTCCACCAGGCCCCCACCCATGTCTCCCACCACCCCCCGCCACCAGGGGCACTCTCCACCAAGCCCCCACCCATGTCTCCCACCACCCCCACCAGTGCAGGGGCACCCTCCACCAGGCCCCCACCCATGTCTCCCAACACCCCCACCCACCAGCACTGTGGGGCACGTGGCCAGCAGGCAGTCAGGCAGCAGCAGATGGCAGGTGGGAGCGTGCTCAGGGCTCTGGGGGGCAGTAATTTCGCCTCCTGGCCAGGAGCGTAGTCTCTCGTGTGTGAACGCGTGGACAGCCTGATAGGTAGTGAAATCCCACACGTCAGCAAAGGGCCTTAGCGCGTAAACCCGTCAACAGCATATGCGCGCCTATAGTCACCTGCACGTGCAGGAAATTGTTGCGTGACACGTCCCAGTGTCAAAGCGTGTGATTGGTGAAAATGGATGTACACGTAGAAGTGACAAAGCGTGTGATTGGTGAAAATGGATCTACACGCAGGACTGACAAAGCGTGTGATTGGTGAACGTACACGCCGCGTAAGTGACGCTGTACGTGTGGGCCTGTATATAAGGTACATGTAGAACACCATTTCCTTGTACGTGCTTTTCGTGGAGAGCGAGTGGGTGAAATCTGTACTTCTTGTCGTTTCACACGCGATTTACTTCACGGCGTTTCCAGTTCGTATTCCCTGTTACCTCTGACAGCTTTTTCTCTTTTTTCTCTTTTACTGGTTTACCTGGGCCTGTTCCCTCAAACAGTGTCCCCTTCTACTGTTGTCCTGTCTTCTCAGACAGCGCACACATCTTCTTTTGGCGGGGGTTTAGCCAGCCAAACGCGCTCATTCTTCACGCTCTTTTACCTGGCAGACGGTGAGTCACGCACGTATCCAACTTCTGTGCTTGCCCCGTGTGTTGCCTACCCCTTCAGAGGTCATTCTAGGCTGCGTGTGACACGCATACGTTCATTCTTGTGTTACTGGGTGCCACAGCGTAGTGCAGGTTTTCCTTTCTGCACACGTGGTCTAGGAGGGGTTGCGTGCACGTCATCTCCCTTTTTTGGGCCTCCTGTGCTTTGCGTGACCCGTCATCTTTCCCCAGGGGTTACAATCAGCCGTGCTAGAGCACTAGGGTACAATTACCATCTGGTACCCAACCCCTTTGACCCCCAATTGCCCAGGACAATTGTCTACAGCCACTCCCATACGCACATTAACATCAGTGCCATGGCTGGGAGGCGAGGATTCCGTAAGGGTGGCAAAGGTGGAAGAGCCACAAGTGGTGGCCGTGGTGGATCCGGTAGGGGACGTGGTCGTAACTTGCAGGGTGAGCCTGACCCCCCATGTGTGGAGGACCAGTCAAGGGCACCCATCATCCCCCCCCCTCCCCCCCCTCCCCCCCTCCCGTTGAGGCTGAAGTGGCTGACACCATCCATGCTCAGCCCTTGTTGGACCAGCCCATTGTGGCACCAGACCTGGCTGACTCCATGGCTGACTTCCAGGTCAGCAGGGCTACGACACGTGCGCTGGTGCACGTTGATGCCATCATGCCACGTGGATCTGGGGCTGCAAGGTCATCTACTGCACCAAGGAGGCAGGGCGGAGTGGCTGCAGGGGCAGCTGCGGCTCCATCCACCCCAGCCCTCACACACCCAGCCAGGACAGTGTCGGTCCTAGTCCATGCTGCTGACATTCCCCCTGACACCATCACACTCGAGCCAATGCCTGCACCAACTCCCATGCTGAGTGTGCAATCCCACACTCCTGATACAGAGTCCACCAGGGCTCCTGCCCCTAGTGTCCAGAGCGGCGCAGGACACTCAGGATCACCACCACCTTCCAAGCGGAAGAGGAAGAGTGCTCGTCCGGCACAGGCTGATGCCCCAGACACGGCTACACAGTCCGGCCCGTCCAGGAAGCCCAGCTTCACGGATGACGAACTGAATGCACTTGTCGAGTATGTGTCCGGACATGACAACGAGATGGTCATTGTTGCAGGATCCAAGACCACACCTGCACAACGCCAGGCACACTGGCAGACCGTTGCGGACATCGTAAGTGCCCTTGGAATCGTGAGGCGCACAGCCAATGATTGCTATAAGCGCTGGAATGACCTAAAGCGCAGGGCAAAGAGTAAGCTGGCCTCAAGTCATGCCGCAACTCTAGTGACTGGAGGTGGGTCTCCAGTAGTAGACATGGAACTCACTCCACATGAGTCAGTCGCTGGGACCTACGTCACGGAGGAACAGATCCAAGGCGTGGGAGATCTGGCTGATTACGAGGCATTGTCCGGTGAGTGCACATGCATGTGTGTGTCATACATGTGCATGGTGTGTGTGTGAGGGCTTCTGTTTGGGTGCCAGGAGAGAGTGTGTGCGCCTCAGTCGTATGGGTCAGCCATGTGCTTCATGCAATACTTCCTGCGCAGCTGCATTTGGCCATAGCAGTATCCCTTCTGCCAACAGTAGACATCTAGCACAACTGCACGCCAGTTGCCCTTGAAGTGTCACCTTGACACAACAGATTTGCTTATTTTTCACTGTTCATTCAGTCAGTTTGTTTGCATTCCACCACTTTCACTAGGCATGTCGCTGTCCACTAGTCACATGTCTGACATGGGTATGGTAAAGGGGAGTGACTTTGTTACCTGGATATCATTTGTACACACATGTCCCTGTGCAATTTGACCATTACAGACTGGCAGCTCCAGGTGAAAAATCTGACCTGTCAGAATCAGAAAAGCTATTACATGCGGGAACTGGACTGAATGAATAGGTGCTGCCCTCCTCTCCATCTTCACTCAATAGCAATGGTACATGCCATCTGTGTGATGGCATGTGTGTTTCACCTGCCAATCACAGGCCAATGTGTGATGCCACTGCCAGGCAGCATGCAGAAAATTTGTTCATCTTCCATCTTGGTGTCATCAGTGTGTGCCGTTTGCCTGCACTTCATACGCAGTGAGGGTGCATGCATGGGAGGGTTTTAGTCATGTGGGACATGTCAATCAAGTACTGGTTCTCTTGCTTCTCAGCCCTCAATGTGTGCCATGGTGCTAATGCCTGTTTCCATTACTTTGTTTTCATGTCTTTGCAGGGGAAGACGCACCTGATACTGCTGGGGTTGTGGAGATGGTGCAGACCCAGGAGGTGTCCCAGGGCCGACCAACCACCAGTGAGGGACGTGGTGTGGTGGTGGGGGAGAACCCACAAGTGCTGCAGGTCGTGCTCTCAAGGGGTGTCTCTGGCTGCACCTCCCCCGAGCTGTACTCAGGTGTTGATTCGGATGAGACCTACGTGCCGTCGCTGGTGAGTGTTCCAGGGAGGGATTCTGTTCTGTCTCACCCACCTGCACCAGGGTCAGTACCCTCCATGGGGATGTCAGTGTTGGCAGCTACGCCTTTGGTGGTTACGGATGCAGGGTCACACTCCGCGACATCTGATCCTGTTCCTGGGCCAGCAGATCAGAGGGGGAATGCAGTCCTGCAGCCTCAGGCAGTGCCGGCACAGCAAGGCGCAGTTCGCCTTGCCCCAGACAGGTGTGGTGCCCGCCGACGTGGTGGCCGTACGCCACCTGGCAATACCGCATGGGAGCAATCCATTTACGGTATGGCTACCCAACAGGCTGCATCATCCGAGATGATGGCTCAGGCCATGGATAGGGTGGCCACTTCCATTGTCCCCCCAGAAAGGCTGATGGAGCGACTAGAGCAGGCAACTGACTCCATCTGCCAGTCACACAGGGAGGACATGTTGGGGTCCAACAGGGACAGGCGGGCGGCACTGGCGACTCTGCAGGAGGCCATCTCCATTGAGTCCCAGGGCCACAGGGAAGCCCTGAGGCAGGAGCTCCTACACCTCAGGACGACTCTTGTTGAGCTTGAGGCTTCCACACACCAAAGGACAGAACAGCAGCTGGAGCGTCTCACCCGTACGCTCTCAGCTGAGATGCAGGCAACGAGGGCGGAGGTCCGGGCATCCCGTGAGTTGTTGCATGGGGACCTCCGCACACTCATCCTCCAGAACCAGACCTACCACACCCGCATGCTTGCAGCCATGGAGGAGCAGACTAGGGCCTTGCGTGGGCTGCCTCCCATAGTGCAACCACCTCCGGATGCAGCTGCACAGGGTGATAATAGCGACAGCAGTGACACTCCCACAATAGGGTAGCCGTGTGGGCCATGAGCCCATGGAGGTGTTTTATTTTCCCAGGATCCACGCAGGTGGGTTCTGGTGTGCATCCTGTCCTCGGACCTCCTGGGTGGCCTCCCCAACCCCCCCGGGCCCATCAATGGCCATTTTTGATTTTTTCTTATTTTCATTTTTAATTTGATTTCTTTTATTCCCAATTTTTTTGGGAGGATCTGTTGGCTCCGATCTGTTGGCTCCGATCTGTTGGCTCCGATCTGTTGGCTCCGATCTGTTGGCTCCGATCTGTTGGCTCCGATCTGTTGGCTCCGATCTGTTGGCTCCGATCTGTTGGCTCCGATCTGTTGGCTCCGATCTGTTGGCTCCCGTGGTTCCTGTGGGCATACGCTGCATTGTGGCTGGGCACATGCAGGCTTGTAATGTATTTGGTTCAGATGCTTGGGTTTGAGTCACACACACCCCTCCTGCTTCCCGTTTCCATGGGCTTGCAAATGGTGTGCCCAAGTGACAGTGAATTACACAGTGACGTTGGACTCCCATTAACTGTGTGGCCAGTCTGTAGTCAATACTGTGTATACATTCCTAGTGCATATTGCTGTTGTGTTGTACACTGCATGTTGCATTGATGTGTAACTCTTCTTCTGTGTCTACCTCCCAATTTGCAGGTCCCTTCCTCAAGTCCACACAAGGACCTCTAGTCTGGCGATGGGGACCATGTTGGCAGCAGTGCACCTACAACTCTACATGGCGCCAACACTGCACAGTTGGTAGTGGTGGGAGTGCAGGCATTTCCAGGTGGTGAGACTACTAATATGTTACATTTTTGATGTCATGTTAATGGTACTACGTGCTCAAGTATGTTGTTGGTCCGGCATTGCTGTGAGCATTTCAGGTGTTGCAGGTTTCTAATAGTGCCACTGTACATAGTGAGAGTGATGTCATGTTGTGTGGATTACTTTGTTTACCTGCAATTAGCATGTCATGGCACGGTGTGTCGTGTGGCAGTGCTGGGGTTGGGTTGGCTGACATGGCACTGTCCTCTTGTTGCATTTTGCAAGTGGGTATTCATTTTAGCTGCTTCAATGTGTAACTTCACAAAACTGCATTGGTGGTGTCTGTGTGGGTAGGGATGCACACATTGTGACACTTCCAGGTGAACAATCTCAGGCTGACATGGAATTCCCGGTTCATTCTCCACACATTCAGGATCAGTGTCAGGTTGAGTCATCATTGATTGTCAGATGGAATGTGCCAGGGCAGTGTGCACTCCACAGGGGTGTGATTTCTATGTGAAGTAATTAGCCACTAGCTGTGTACGGGCTGCCTCCCCCCGTGCCCTTTCCCCTCCCATGCGCAGCGGCTGTGCATGTGGTTGGGGATGTGGGGCCACCACCATGTCCACGGCCAGGCCCCGGCGTGTTGCAACGTTGTGCAGGACACATGCTGCCACTATGATCCTGCACACTACTGGGGGAGCGTATAACAGCTGCCCGCCAGAACGGTCAAGGGAGCGAAAGCGTGACTTCAGCACTCCGAATGTGCGCTCCACTATGCCCCTGGTTGTGATGTGGGCTGTGTTAAATCTTACCTGGGGTGGCGTGGTGGGGTTCCGAATTGGCGTCATCATGTGGGGGCTGAGAGGGTAGGCACTGTCCCCTGTGGAGGTGGGGATTGGTATCATTGGTGAGGTTGTGACCTTGCTCAGTATCCAACATGCATGCATGTGCAGTGGCATACATACTCACCAAGCAGCCATGTATCGCCATGCCGCCCAGCTTCTAGGTCCCGGCTTAGGGTGGACATTCGGTAAATGAAGCTGTCGTGGGTGGAGCCGGGATAGTTGGCATATACTGAGGTGATGATTCCCTTGGCATTACATGCTACCTGCACGTTGATGGAATGCCAGTGCTTGCGGTTCCTATAGATGTGCTCAGATGCCCTGGGGGGACGTAGAGCCACATGGGTGCAGTCGATGGCACCTAGCACTTTGGGGAATCGTGCCACTGCGTAAAAATCCAGGGCGGCAGCATGCCTTTCTGCAGGTGTTCTGGGCAGGTATATGTGCCTGCGGACTGATGGGCGTGCAGTCATGATGTTCAAGACCTGGTGTAGGCAGCGTGACTGGGTGGCCTGTGACACCCCACCCACTATGGCACTTGTCCGCTGAAATGATCCAGTGGCTAAGAAGTGCAGTACATTGAGGACCTTCTCCAGGGGGCTGAGTGCTTGGGAGCACAGGGTGGGTGATGTGAGGTCATCCTCCCACTCAGTCACCAGGTCCAGTATGATGTGTGGTGGAAACCTGTACCTCCCATACACCTGGTCATCAGGCATCCCGAAAAGGCTGGTTCTGGGTGTGAATATTCTGGCCCTGACTATCCTCCTCCTCCTTTGGTAGCCCACTGCCACTGCTGCTAGGAACGGTATGTTCATCCTGGCGTCTGAGCTTGTTATTGTTAAAGTCCGCGATTTATGCTTAGCGCGTGTTCTAGGCGAGCGTGTGACCCGCGCAGCCCTGGAATCCTGTTGCCAGTCCAATAGCGTGTGGAAATTCACACGCACCACGGGATACAGCGTGTGACCCGCGCAGCCCTGGAATCCTGTTGCCAGTCCAATAGCGTGTGGAAATTCACACGCACCACGGGATACAGCGTGTGACCCGCGCAGCCCTGGAATCCTGTTGCCAGTCCAATAGCGTGTGGAAATTCACACGCACCACGGGATACCGGTTCGCTGACGTACTTGCGTGTGTAAGTGGCCGCGCACCCATTAAATACACGTACATAGGCCAATCGCGTGTACGCGCACTTTTGTCCAATTACACGCGATGACACTCTGACGTGCAGTATCTCCACGTGTGCCCCGTCATCACGTCCTGAGTGGGGAACACCCGTGCGGGTCACGTCACAGACGCGCTTACGCGCTGAGGGACTCTGGTCCAATAGAATCGCGTATGCGTGCTGACGCGCTTACGCGCTAAGGGCCTTTCCTCGGATTTCACGCTGACGTGCAGGATTTTCACGTGCCAAATCACTCCGTATCAAGCTGGCCACGCGAAAACACACGGAAGCCCACGCTCCTGCCCAGAAGGCCGAGTTACTGCCCCCCAGTGCCCCGAGCAGCCTCCCACGTGCCATCTGCTGCTGCCTGCCTGCCTGCTGCCACCGTGCCCTGCCATTTGGTGCCTGCACATCAGCCATCTGCAGGGGTCCAGTTGCTGTGTCCACCCCTGCTGGAACTGAAGACTCCCGACTGGTATTACATCGCTCCACAGCCCAGCCCCAGGACCCAGTTGCCCACCCACACCTGCCTCTGGGGTTGCCATGTCGGGCACTTCCACATCTGGCACCAGTGGCAACCCCAGGCCAGAGGGGCAGAGGGGCACCAGCTTCACTGTCACCGAAGTTGGTGTCCTGGTGGAGCATGTCCTGGGGCAGTATGATGCCCTCTTTGGATCGTCCCGCGCCAGCAAGGAAGGACGGCAGAGGATCTGGGCCGACTGTGTGGTTGCCATCAACGCGGAGGGGGTGGCAACCCGCGACGTCCTGAAGATCAAGAAGCGCTGGGAGGACTTGAGGTCCAGGACCCTTGTGAAGGCCCGGCGCCTCGTGGAGGGGGGCCGGGGCCGCATGAGTACCATCCAGATGAGGGTCCTGGAACGCGTACGCCCAGCGCTCCACGCCCAGATCCTTGAGAGGGAGGCCCGTCTGGAGTTGAGCGGTAAGTGTCCATGCATTACTGTGTGTGACAGGGCATGTTGCGGTGTGCTGGTTCTATGATACTTGCCTGTATGTGTGCCATAGCCCATGTATGCATGTATGTGTGCAGGGACATCATGGTAATGCATGTGCGACCAGTGATGTGTGATGCACATGGTTGTTGCATGTGTTGAAATGCCGCATGGGGAGCCCTAATCAGATTATGAACATGAGAGCATGCCAGTCTCTGTACCTGAACATGGGTGGGGGTGAGGGATGGGTGCTGATGCCAGGTACATATATGGTAGCCATGTCTGTGTGCCTGACCTGCGTGTCTGTGACTTGTGCATGCCATGGATGCATGACACATGTGTGTGACAATGCAGAGATTCAGTAAAGCAGCCAAATTACCCTTGTATCCGCTGTGTTTGGTGTGTTTGGGGCCAGATGGATGTGACTGAGGTGATGTGTGTGCATGTGATGGGCATGAGCCATGATGCATGTGAGTTACATATCATTGAATGTTTCAAGAGTCCATTGGACATGCATGGAAATGTCCATGGCATGCACCATGCCTGTTACTGTGTGTGTTTTGCCTGGACTGGCCCATGTGTTGTGGAGGGACATGATGGACGTGTACTTTGACAGTGGTGCTCATCTGCTATTACTTCCTGTCTAGGGGACCATTGTACAGTGCCCTGATGCTTGTGTTCTTTGTCTCCCTCTACGCAGCGGCTAGTGAAGAAGAGGGCGGAGACGGCGCTGTGGAGCAAGGCGGCGGGGATGCCCCCACGGCTGCAGCGGAAGGGGTGGGTGAGCCCCCACAGGGGCCTGCTACGGTGGGAGACGGTGAGGAGCCATCCAGGTTGGTGGTTTGCACAGAGGAGGAGGAGGCCGCCACTGGGGCACACATGGGGCCTGGTGGGGGCATCCCTGCTGGTGCAAGTGGTGCAGTCCAGGGCCAGGGGCAGGAGGCAGCACAGGTCACCGTGGAGGGGCCTGTGCATGTCGCTGTCCCTGACCCTGTGAGTGCACCACCATGCACCAGCAGGGATGCCCCGTCCCAGGCCTGTCCGCAGGTAGAGGGGATGTCCATGTCACCTGACTCCCCTCCACCTGCGGACGTGGGAACCCCTGGCCGTGCGGAGAAGGTCCTGATTGGGGTCGCGTTGCGCACGGCTGCGATTCGTGATGCCGTGCGTGCTTCCCGGGAGGAGCACGCACGTCATCACGAAGTGCACCGTGCCGACGTGGCCCAATTGGGATCGGCCATGTTCGGGGGTTTCCTGCATGTGTTGGCCAATGTGGCGGCCCTCTCCTCCTCTGTGCAGGCTATCCACCAGTCGTTCTCCTTGCCGTCTTCCAGCCCAGATGCCACCAGGGCCCCCTGTGGACCTGCCCCGACCAATGCAGCCAGCTCGGTGGGGATCCCATCCCTGCCACAGTCGGGAGTCAGAGATCCAGCAGGGGTGGACACCAGAGCAACTGGACCCCAGCAGATGGAGGATGTGACGGCATCATCGGGCAGGGCACGTGCACGACGGCGTCGGTGGTTTCCATCAGCCTGGATGCCGTCGTGCTGGCACAGGCAGTTGCGTCGGAGGCAGCAGCAGGCTCAACGTGGGAGGCATCATGGCTCGGGGCCATCAACATCAGGGGTGCAGGCATCGGCCGGAGGGCAGGAGAACCCTGGAATGGGAGTGGCTTCCGTGTGGGAGAGGTTGTGCCAGCGGATAGGTGCGGAGCGGCAGCGGGCAGAGGAGGAACGGCTCACGATGGTCAGGGCGGAGGACTCCATGCGGAGGGCGCTGAGGCGGGCTGAGTGCCTCGAGGGTCTTCGCAGGGAGTTTGAGCTTGACACTGCGTTATCCCTGCGGGACCTCGGGGCCAGGGAACATGCCCGCCTCCAAGCCATTGAGCAGGAGTTCGAGGATGCCCTGGCCCATGACAACAACCAGTGAGCCGTCCGAATAGCCCGCTGCCTTTGTATATAGTTGTATAGTTAGGGTTAGGTTTCCTTTGTTTTTTTGAATTTTTTTTGGGTTGCGATTGGACAATGCACCACTTTTTTGTATATAGTTCCCTTTTTAGTTAGTAGTCAGTTAGGTTTAATTTGGTAGGGCTCATGGACCCAGGATTATCTTCTTGATTGGCTTATTTTATTTTTTTAAAATTTTTTCATGGACATTCATCTTGTTTTGTTTGATTTGCTTTGTGTTTTTTCTTATTTGCTGTTCAATATATATTATTTTTTTAATCTTCAATGTGTGGTATCATCTCATTGCTTTCAGGCATGTCATGTTGGGTGTTTTGACATTCACTTGCAGCCATTGTGTGTGACAGACATGTGTTAAATTGCATTATTTACATTGGGGGTGTAACATGTAATTGCCTTTGATATGTGGGTGGGTGTGATAGTTGGTTGGGCCTTTTGGCAGGGGAGGATGGGCATTACGGACATGATTGGGGAATGTTGGGACCCAGGTGCAGGGGGGCATGGATTGGACATGGGTGGGGGCCTGCTGGCAGGTGCCCCACAGTGCTGGGGGGTGGGGGTGGTGGGAGACATGAGTTGGACATGGGTGGGGGCCTGCTGGCAGGTGCCCCACAGTGCTGGGGGGTGGGGGTGGTGGGAGACATGAGTTGGACATGGGTGGGGGCCTGCTGGCAGGTGCCCCACAGTGCTGGGGGGTGGGGGTGGTGGGAGACATGAGTGGGGCCCTGGTGGAGGGTGACCCTGGTGGCTGGGGTTTGGGGGTGGTGGGTGACATGAGTTGGACATGGGTGGGGGCCTGCTGGCAGGTGCCCCACAGTGCTGGGGGGTGGGGGTGGTGGGAGACATGAGTGGGGCCCTGGTGGAGGGTGACCCTGGTGGCTGGGGTTTGGGGGTGGTGGGAGACATGAGTTGGACATGGGTGGGGGCCTGCTGGCAGGTGCCCCACAGTGCTGGGGGGTGGGGGTGGTGGGAGACATGAGTTGGACATGGGTGGGGGCCTGCTGGCAGGTGCCCCACAGTGCTGGGGGGTGGGGGTGGTGGGAGACATGAGTTGGACATGGGTGGGGGCCTGCTGGCAGGTGCCCCACAGTGCTGGGGGGTGGGGGTGGTGGGAGACATGAGTTGGACATGGGTGGGGGCCTGCTGGCAGGTGCCCCACAGTGCTGGGGGGTGGGGGTGGTGGGAGACATGAGTTGGACATGGGTGGGGGCCTGCTGGCAGGTGCCCCACAGTGCTGGGGGGTGGGGGTGGTGGGAGACATGAGTTGGACATGGGTGGGGGCCTGCTGGCAGGTGCCCCACAGTGCTGGGGGGTGGGGGTGGTGGGAGACATGAGTTGGACATGGGTGGGGGCCTGCTGCAGGTGCCCCACAGTGCTGGGGGGTGGGGGTGGTGGGAGACATGAGTTGGACATGGGTGGGGGACTGCTGGCATGTGCCCCACAGTGCTGGGGGGTGGGGGTGCAAGGGGACATGTGTTGGTGTTCATTAGTTCAAGGAGACATGTGCCTTTGCTGGGGGGCATGCCCATGTTGGGTGGGCTGCCTGCGGGACATGACCAGGGATGCAGGGTAGTCCCCTGTGGTGTGGGCTGCCTGCAGGGGCCGTGGAGGGTGTACAGGGTACACCTGGGAGGACCCACACTGTCAAATCACATGTGGGACTCCCCGGCACCCCTGAAATACACGTACCGTGCAGAAATCGCGTGTAAAACTTCCCGCGCACCCCTGAAATACACGCGCCCAGGCTATTCGCGTGTAAAACTTCCCGCGCACCCCTGAAATACACGCGCCCAGGCTATTCGCGTGTAAAACTTCCCGCGCACCCCTGAAATACACGCGCCCAGGCTATTCGCGTGTAAAACTTCCCGCGCACCCCTGAAATACACGCGCCCAGGCTATTCGCGTGTGGGACTTCCCGCGCACCCCTGAAATACACGCGCCCAGGCTATTCGCGTGTGGGACTTCCCGCGCACCCCTGAAATACACGGGCCCAGGCTATTCGCGTGTGGAACTCCCCGCGCACCCCTGAAATACACGCGCCCAGGCTATTCGCGTGTGGAACTCCCCGCGCACCCCTCAAATTCACGCGCACAGGCTATTCGCGTGTGGTACTTCCCGCGCACCCCTCAAATTCACGCGCCCAGGCTATTCGCGTGTGGAACTTCCCGCGAACCCCTGAAATACACGCGCCCAGCCTATTCGCGTGTGGAACTTCCCGCGCACCCCTGAAATACACGCGCCCAGCCTATTCGCGTGTGGAACTTCACGCGAACCCCTGAAATACACGTAGCCCGCTCCCCCAGGCCCGATCGCGTGTGGAACTTCACGCGAACCCCTATAATACACGTAGCCCGCTCCCCCAGGCCCGATCGCGTGTGGAACTTCACGCGAACCCCTGAAATACACGTAGCCCGCTCCCCCAGGCCCGATCGCGTGAGGAACTTCACGCGAACCCCTGTAATACACGTAGCCCGCTCCCCCAGGCCCGATCGCGTGAGGAACTTCACGCGAACCCCTGTAATACACGTAGCCCGCTCCCCCAGGCCCGATCGCGTGTGGAAATTCCCGCGCACCCCTCAAATTCACGCGCCCAGGCTATTCGCGTGTGAAACTTCACGCGAACCCCTGAAATACACGTAGCACGCTCCCCCAGGCCCGATCGCGTGAGGAACTTCACGCGAACCCCTGTAATACACGTAGCCCGCTCCCCCAGGCCCGATCGCGTGTGGAACTTCACGCGAACCCCTGTAATACACGTAGCCCGCTCCCCCAGGCCCGATCGCGTGTGGAACTTCACGCGAACCCCTGAAATACACGTAGCCCGCTCCCCCAGGCCCGATCGCGTGAGGAACTTCACGTGAACCCCTGTAATACACGTAGCCCGCTCCCCCAGGCCCGATCGCGTGAGGAACTTCACGCGAACCCCTGTAATACACGTAGCCCGCTCCCCCAGGCCCGATCGCGTGAGGAACTTCACGCGAACCCCTGTAATACACGTAGCCCGCTCCCCCAGGCCCGATCGTGTGAATAACTTCACGCGAACCCCTGTGATGCACGTACCCTGCAAATCGCGTGTGACACTTCCCGCGCATCCCGGTATACATGCACACGTATTTTTTGTCAGCGGGTGTCCGTGTTTGTGGGTACCCCTTTGCACGTCATTTTTCCTGGAGGGCCACAGTATGGGACATTCATCATGGCAGTATATAGGTGCTATTTGTTGGCGCACCTTTTGGCGCACATTTCTTACAGCCGCAGAGACGCTACCGCCTCCTTTCTTGTGGCGGTCGTGTTTGTGCCTGTGCGCTGGTTTGAGCGTGCGCTTTTTTCCCCTATTCTATTCCATGAATACGTGTTGTAGGCGAGCGTGTGGGCGTTCCGCGCACTTGTGCCCTGTACTTCCCCCGTGACGCCCACGTTTTGGCAAGTTGTTCCCCATTCCGAGTGTTACGCCCGTGTTCCGCCTACTTTTATTGCGTGCGCCGCGCTATGTGCGAATTTCGCTGTGGCCTGTGCGATTTTCGCTGTGACCTGGCGCACGCTGTTAGATGGCCTGTGCGCCAACGTGCGCCAACGTGCGCCGCGCACTTTTTTTTCGCACATCCGCTGGTTTTCTCGCGCACGGCCTTCCATGAATCGACGTGCGCTGCTTTTCGTGCGATTTTCGCACGTTCACTGCGATTTTCGCTATTTCACTGCGAATCGCACGTTTTTGCCCACTTGCGCCGCGCTAATTATTCCATGAATCGGCCTCATAGTTTGTTCAATGACTGTTGACCATGAATATATTGTCCACTGTCGAGCATCCTTTACGGAAGCCTGTGGAAAACTTGTCTAGTATATGTTCCTTTCTATCCAGATATTAATATCATTCAGGACAGATGTACAAAATATCTTACTTGCAATATCCGTAAGTGCCAAAAGGCGATAGTTACGAGGCAGATTGCATACACCCGCTTTAAATATAGGAATGATGTTAGACAGTTTCCAGGAGTTGGCCATAATACCAGTGTCGATTATTTTTCCATGTAGTGTTAAAAGAATATCTGCCCGCACCTCTGGATTCTCTTTGAAAATAACATGACATTGCACGTCGGGTTGGGGGGCTCGAGAGGATTTCAGGCCTTTGATTATATGTATAATATCTTCCCTATTTATCTTAAAAGTCAGTGGCCCTCATTAGGACCCTGGCAGATTTTTTCCGCCGTCGGCGGACTTTTCCGCCATGGCGCAAAGTCCCTTTACGCCATGGCGGATGGCGGACTTACCGCCCCATTCCGAGGTCGGCGGGGCGGTAAGTCCCCATTGACCCATTTACCCTTCCCCATTCCCATTTCGGCCCCATAGGGTATAATGGGAGTGGGGAAGGAGTTAATTACGCCACCGTAAATTACGGTGGCGTAATTAACACCAAGGTCCCATAGCGCCATGGATTTTTACGCCCGCAAAAAGCGGGCGGAAAAATGACCATGGCGCTATGGGAACTCGTAGTTGGCGGTAAGGGGTCGGCGCAGCTAACGCTGGCGCAAACCCCTTACCGCCAGGGTCCTAATGAGGGCCAGTATGTTTTTTCTCTCCAATGCACTGATTTCCCCTCTAAATGTATCCCCCCAAAAATATAGACCACACGGCCCCATTAATAGGTATTAAAGGAATGGTTCGGTCAGAAATATCGTACAAACATTTCATATGCACCTTACCCGAGTTTTCGTCTCATGAACACAAGCAAAATCAGGCAGCAGGGCGCAGCCATCTTGTGATAATCTTATCACTTGCCGCATCGCCCTGGGTGACCTGCGTTTGCGCCACTAAATCATATCCCCCGCCCCTGAGCCTGACATCACCAAATCATTTATATTCTCCGCCTCTCTCCGTGATGTTGCTGGGCAGCGTGGCCAAACGCGCCCAGTCGTCACCTACGAGACTAGACGCAGAACCCGGAAAACAACACACATCGTCTCACAGCGCAGCGCGTCACAATTAGGAATATGAAACTGTACTTTAAAAGGAAACAACAAGACTGTACAATTGGTAAAGTACATTTATTTCACATTAAATGTTTCGAAAACATTCGGCGTGTAACCAAATCAATTAAAATTGAACTTTCTTTCTTTGCTCTCGTTTCATAAATCTACAAATGTTTATCGTGAGTCACGCGCTGTTCCTTTTGGGTACACAGGGTGTTCCTTTTAGGTAAACGAAGCACTTCGGTCGCCACAGTGAATTGCAAGGCTGGTGCTTCAACTTGGCACTAGACCACCGTAAAGGTTGTTATGCTGCTCCTAATCGCTGGTACCGCGTACGGACATATTGGACCTTATCTGTCGTCCCAAAATACGGTCAAGTAGATCCAATGATTGACATATAGCTGCAGCTGGCAGTTGAAGAAGCCATCGGTCGGGGTCTGGAATAGATGACAATCGCAGAACGGCACGATGTACCTGTGTGCAAAAGATAGAAATTGAAAAGTGTCTCAGTAGCCGATCTTTATTACAATTAATAATTTCCTTTATTAGCGCATAGGTGACACAATGTGAACCGAGAGAATACAACATGGAATATCAAAGTACTTTGCTTCCGAGGATAGTGCAAATGAGAATGTTGAGCTCTAAACTTAATGCGTAAACTGGGGCAAGAATTCGAGGTGCAAAAACAATGTAATGATTTATTAGCGTAGAGCCAGGGAGAGGTGGTCTACATGCGTCTCGATGCTGGCCTGCCCATGTGTCCGGTAGATATCCCTGCACACAAAGGATGTACTACCACTTCATTGCAATATGCCAAACAGAACGCACAAGTACAATGTCACCCAGCAGTAACGGTCAGCTATTCGTATTTCGATTAGTTCTGGTATGAAATCGTCTAAAGAGAAACTTATATTATATTTGGCATTTCCATTCTCGAGGCGTAATGCAGACCGTAATGCAGACTCCTCTGTTCGTGTCAACGTTTTCTCATAAACTGAAAATATATGTAACTAGGTGCAGTTTCGGAATGGTCCCTGCCTCTCAAGGTCAAAAAACAATAGAACCTTATACTGTGCGCGGGACACGTGGGCCTCCCAGCTCCCAAGCAAAAATTCAAAGCTGGTGACCTTCACTGAAAATGAACATACATTCCTACTTTGCAACATCCTGTGTCAACGCATCCATGAGAACATGAATTTTGAAGCACGGGCACAGGAAATTGGGGGCTATCACTGCTCGTTGTTCATGGCGCTGCTCAGCTGTAGGTGAAATTTGCCAATGACAGAATGCCCCCTATTCCCAAATTATAGTCGATGTAACACAAAAACTGAGTCAAATGTGTCTAATAATAGGGCCACCTCTGCTTATCTCATGGCCTCCTACCCCATGGCATGTTTTCACAGTCAGTACTTCTTGCGTGCCTAGAATGTTTTGTGGCCTAGGTCTAATCCCTTTTGTAGGTCCAGCAGTTATTCAGCTTTTTGCAGAACTTTATTGTAAGTCAACTGCCAAAACCCAAATATTCTTACACACTGTTACCCATTGGTCATTAACACGAAAAATGAAGGTCCCACAGTATCTCAACTAAACTGTGAAATGTGAAAGCAATCGTAATAATTGTAATATATTTTTAAGAAGAGGACTGAGAGGATAACTTTCAAAAGACAAAATGCATACTTTATTTGTACAGTTTATAGAAACATTTTTTGCAAAAATAAAAACAGACGGTAATCATTTCAACCGGGATTTGAACGATTTAACAAGCTCTGATTTGGGTAGACATGGCACGCTGGCAATGTTTTGTGGCAATGAATGTGTGCTCTGAACAGATTTGTGCACAATTCCATGAGTCTGCATCTCAACGACATTAACAATAAGATCTTTCACAAAATCAAATTCCGTTTTCTCATATACTGGTTTGACAACCCATTTTTTGCTTCTTTTCGTAAAGGCCATAGTTTAGCGAAGCATCCCTAGGTTTCCTGCAGCCCTAGATTGTTCCCGTCCCACATTCTCGTTATGCGCTAATACCGCAAGTAAAGTCCGACATTTCATCCCCTGGATGCCAAAATGCAATCACTTTGGCCTGTTCTTTAGACACATATTGTGGAACACCTCCAAATCTCCGGTGTGACAAAATTCTGTGAGTCCCTAAAGATCTCTTGATAGAGTTTTATCAAACACAATCTTCTCAAGGGCTTTGTGTGGAGGTGAAGATGGGGTCAACCACTTCTTCTTCCATGCCTGCTGTGGGGACAAAGGGCCATGTTCACATTGGTGGAAATGTTGGTTTTCTGTCCAGTGGTGAAATTTGGAACAGTGGTGCATTAGCGACCGCCATTTTTTCAGTAGAATTTCCACAGACCCATCACATGTTTTTGAGTTCCACCAAAGATAGTTGCTGAAAGACTGGGACCATTGCGAAATTCCTCCCAAACCTTTTGTTTTCCATGCAGCTGAGATTTTTTAATTGATTGATTTGGCAACATGCCATACATCAAATTGATGTTTAATATTTGGATACTGCTCTCTCATTGTCTAGGCTATTGAAAGGTGTCTGTCCGTGGCTATGAGGTCGATTTGCATTCCCTTTGATTGTAGCTCTTCCAGTGATTTTTTAAAACCAAGTTTCTCCATGGCCACCGAGGATTTACATTGGGAGACCTACACGACCACCAAACTCACAATTTTCTTACTTTCCATGTCCTGAAGATGGTAGGTGCAGTACTTAGCAGAAAATCTGGGGCTGTCACACTGTCCATCGCTGGCTAGCCTGAACCGTTTGTCGGGGAATGTACTTTGAAAAGCCAATTGTTCAATTCTCCAAGCATCACTAATGGCAGGGAATAGATAATCACGTTGGTATTTGTAGTATTGCATTTTAGAAATTAAATGAAGTTCCACAAACTGAAAGAAACTGGATAACTTCATGAAACTGGAGCCACTGAAAAAAAAAGCTGCTGCACACAGTAGATTGGCAGCTGGCAGTTTCCCCAGCATCGGTTGAGCGGACCATGAAAATGCTTTATGTGACTTACTCGTACGTCCCGTCCCCTTTCCTCCATACTTATGGGACATCTCTCCGTCCTGTGGGACGGGACCGGAGCACTTTGTAAAAAGCATCCAAAACATTCTTTCAAAAATGTGTCCTTCCTCTCTTTCCTGCGTGGGGCCCGGCACGCGGCCGTAACCCTGCCCCCCTTGGCTCCGCCCCACGCATCACCCATCAGTCCTTTCTCTCCACTCTTTCGGGACTGGACGCACTTGCATCCTCAGAAGATTTTCTTCCCTTATTCCTCTGGCTCTCGCTAGCGATCGTGTACTAATCTGTCTAAGTCGTTCAAACTAGACTTTCCAGATTGTTCATCGTGTCACTGATGCTTCGCGAGGGCGGATCCCCATCCTCTTTGTTTAGAGTGCTTCGGTCCGGATCAGCATTGGGACTCCTGTTTTTACTGCGACTCCCTTTCGGTCCGGGCACTTCAACGTCAGTTGGAGCAGTGGGAGGAGGTGTTCCGACAAACTCCTCCTTCGCATTTTCAGGCGTTCATCGATGAAAAGAAGAAACGCCCGGTACGTTTTTTACTTTTCAGAGCACCCCGGCCAGGGGATACCTTTCCAGGTTCCTCTTGGGCCGGGAGGAGCGTTGATCGTTCTGTCACCGGGGATTGCCCTGAGGTGCCCGTTGGGCTTAATAATTGTACCAGAGTTTTCTCCAAGGGTCTCCGTAAGGGGCCTGTGGATACCGGAGCACGCTCCAAGGCCCCTCCTGTGGGGGCTGTTTGTAGACCCAGTTCTACTGAGTCGTCGGGTACCGGAGCTCGCTCTGAGGTCTCTCTATCGGCTTCCCTCAAGAATAAGACCGGGGTGTGCCCCGAGGACTTGGTTGGGCTTGGTGTCACCGAACGGATGTTCGAAGCCCGCGCGGATAAGGCTGTTGCCGGGCCTGGGTCCGAGGCCTTATCGGGGAAGGCTGTTTCTCACCGTTCCCGCTCTTGCGGCGACACCAGATCTCTTGAGGGGGCAAAGAAGGAAAGTTCTTCTTTTACCGGCAGTGCCAAGGTCCTTCCTGGGAAGGCTAATTTGGCGGTTGGTATGTCGCAGAAACATATCAGGCCTCATAGTACCGGCTCTGCTGAGGTTCCTTATGTTAAGGTTAAAGTTAAGACCCCTGATCCATCGACGGGGACCCCTGCCTCACTTCCTCACGTGACGCAGTTCCCCTCAGGCGATGACAAAATGGCGCCCGTTCCCTCCACGACCGCGGCGGCCATTTTGGGTGCTACCCCTACAACTACGCCATCAGCCTCAGGTGTAGGGCTTGGTTCCGTGGGTGAACATAGAGTTCCTTGTGCGCATCCTTATTGGCCAGTTTATGATTGGAACGCCCGGATGCCCCTTTCGCACAATGTTTCTTTGCCTGCGGGGTCGGCACCTTTGGTTTGTGGATACTTCGGTGGAGGGGTCGGTGTGGCACCCTTCCCCGTTACGTCCATGGAATTATCCTCCTCATGAGAGGCCTCCTCAGGTTCCAAAGCAGTCCCCGGAGGACGCCTTTTTCGGTAAATTTCAAACGCTCATGCGTACCGACCCCATGAGGGAATATTTCAAAGGGCTTTTTAGGGAGATATGTCCGCCGTTCTTCCGGTGGTTACGCCAGCGCCTCCCTTGCCGACGGTGCCTTCCCCGACTCTTCCGCCTTTGCCCCCATTGTCCCCCATTGACAAGGCAGCGCCCGACACGACTCAGCAGGATCCTGACCTGTCGGACGACGCGCAAGGCGATCAGGACAACGAGGACCTGCCCCGCTCTATTAGAGCTTTTCATGACCGGGTGCTGGACATGATGTGCTTCTTAGATGTTCCGGTGCCCGAGGCACCCGCTGCGCAGGAGGGCGCGCTTTCTGGGGCATTCACCCTGTCTCCTTTGGAGCGTACCGGCCTGTTCTTGCAGAAGGACGTTCTGGCCGAGGTCCGCAGGGTCTGGGAAGAGCCACACTCTGGACTTTTCGTCAATAAGAAAATTGACGCGAGATACAGCCTGCATTCTTCGGAAGAGGTGGCCCTGTCGTCTTGTCCGCCCCCCTCCTCCACAGTGGTGTCTACGGCCACTTTGCAGTCCAGGCATACAGCAGCCTCTTCCACGACGGCTTCTCAGGTTCTGGGAAAGGAGGATAAGCTCCTTGACTCCCTTGGGAGAAAAATCTTCGCCAACTTGGCCTTGCAGCTCAGGCAGGCCAATGCCGAACTGGTGTTAGTGGGGGCTAATATGCGGATGTGGAAAGGTCTGTCGGAGTTTGAGGAGTTCATCCCGGTCGAGAAGCTGGAAGACTTTAAGGCGGGATTATCCGACACCAGGGTCTTGGCCCAGGATCTCTTGGAGGCTGCGGCTCATCACGTAGACACCTCGTCTTGGGGCCTTATGCTGGGAGTTGATACCTCACTGCAGGCGTGGCTGCATGCCACTAAATTCTCAAAAGAAATGCAGGACAATGTGTTGGACCTTCCGTTCGATGGTAAGGAGCTCTTTCATTCTACAACAGATTTAGAGCTCACCAAGACAAAGGATAGTACTCAGACAGCAAAGTCCTTGTCGGTCCTTGTTAAGACCCCTTTCAAAACCCAGAGACCGTTGTCGCAAAGCCGACCCTCCTCTGGCTTTAGGGGCTTCCTTGACCGGAAATCTCACAGTGGGCTTCTACTCCCGGCTGTTTACGGTGGCCAAACCCAACCAGGCTGGCCTGTGCACCATCCTAGACCTTTCCCAGTTCAATCTTTTCCTACCCCAAGAGAAATTCAAGATGATCACGCCCTGTGTAACGCTCACCTGATTCTCGCAGAGGCGCCGGTCTTGACTGGGCGACTACTGTATCTTCAAAGGTGATGTGTAGCACCCGGTTGGCTCTTTGGGCTGGACCTCTGTGCACTGTATGCCTGACGTGTAGAGTAAGATGTCTGCAGATAGAAAATATGGGGTTAATGAACTGGGGTTATTGGGGTGTCCCTATCTCTTTCCTCTTCTCCTCTCCTGTAGACCCCCAAAGGTTAACGCTCTCACCTTAGGTAAGTGAATGCCGAGCTCTCCATCTGCCTCGGGGCAGGGTGCTGTAACCAGTTTCTTCACTGGATAGGTAGCGCAGGCCTCTTGACTTCAGAGGACTGCTGTCCGTCGTTTACTGCACGAACGGTAAGTTTCGAGTCATTCAAATGTCTTTAAAGTCTTTAGTAATGATGTCTCTTGTTTTGCAGGGTTCCGGCGATGGCGGATGACGGGCTGAAGTGAGTTGAAGATGGAGCCCGTGTGATGAATAGAAGCGCCTGGAAGCACGTGAGTAAGCGCTTGTTGCCTGCTTCACTATGCGCTCTAACTGTCTTTTTATTTTGCAGGTACGAGTTCGGAGCGGCTGCAGGGTGCCGGAATACCCACTGGATTAGATGTGGAAAGGAGTAATGGCACGTGAGTATTAAAGTTCCCCAATGTCTTTAAACGCACCTTGTTTTGTCTTTCAGATGCGGGATGCAGCGCCGAAGGCCTCCGGAGCGTGCGAAGAGTTGGTAAACTTTTGTCTTTCAGATGCCGGAATGCAGTGTGAAGACCTCCGGAGCGCACGAAGAGTAGGTAAGCCTTTGCCTTTCAGATGCCGGAATGCTAACCTGTTCTTTCTTGTCTTTATAGGTGTTGCTGAAGACTGGATTCAGGATGGTAAGCCTTTGCCTTTCAGATGCCGGAATGCTAACCTGTTCTTTCTTGTCTTTATAGGTGTTGCTGAAGACTGGATCTAGCGCTCAGGGCGTTCAGACCGATCATAGCCAACAAGGTGGTCCGCATACGCACGGACAATGTGGTGTCGATGTATTATATCAACAAGCAAGGGGGAACCAAGTCTCCCCCTCTCGTGGACCTGTCCATCCAGATTTGGGAGTGGGCTGTGCTTCATGGTGTTTGGCTGCTTGCAGTGCACATCCCGGGCCAGCCGAATGTTACAGGGATGCCCTCAGCCGGCGGACAGTGGTCAGCTACGAGTAGGAGTTGAAGGTGGAGGTACTCTCATGGATTTTCTTGCGTTGGGGCACACCGGAGGTGGACCTCTTCGCTACGGCAGTAAAGAAGAAGCTGGAAGCCTTCTCTCTGGGGGATGCTCTCGAGATTCCATGGCACAACATGAGATCTTACGCCTTCCCGCCTCTGCCTCTAGTCCATCAAGCAATTTGGAAGCTGAAGAACTCGGCGAACTGTTCCCTTCTACTCATATCCCCGTGGTGGCCGGCCAGGTTTTGGTTCTCAGAACCTCAACACCTGTCAGTGTTTCCGACGATCAGGTTACCAGTGACCCTGATCTTTATCAGGGGGAACAGCAGATGTGGCACCCCTCCCCACAATCGCTCAGCTTGGCATGGTGCCTGAGTTCAAGTCTCTAGAACATCTTAACTTGTCTGCGGATAACATGCGTATTATCCAGGCAGCCAGGAAACCCTCGACTAGATCCCACTACAGAAGTAAATGGCTCAGGTTCTGTCATTGGGAAAAACAGTTGGACCCAAGGGGGGGCTACGATTGACACAGTGCTGTCCTTCGTATCCTTCCTAGCAGAGTCGGGTGTTCACGTACTGTCATGCAGAACTTACCTTTCAGCTGTCTCCGCTTATCTTTCTACGGACCAATGTTCTTACTCTCTGTGTAATCCAGTGGTTAAGAGGCATTTTGCAGGCTTGACACGCCTCTACCCTCCAATTCGTAGTCCGCACCCGCCGTGGGATCTAAATGTAGTTCTGACGGCGTTGTGCCATAAGCCTTTTGAACCAATGGCCACGGTGGACCTCAAGTACCTAGCCTGGAAAGTGTCCTTTTTGGTCGCCGTTACGTCAGCAAGGTGGGTGAGTGAGCTCCAGGCTTTGTCGGTGGAGCATCCCTTTTTGGTCTTTCACAAGGATAAGGTAGTCCTATGGACGAATCCTGCTTTTCTGCCGAAGGTGGTAACTGAATTCCATCTGAATCAGTCGATCTCCCTGCCGGTCTTTTTTCCAAACCCTACCTCAAAGGCAGAAAGGGTTCTGCATTGTCTCGATGTCAGGAGGGCTCTTAGGTTCTATCTGGACAGAACTTCCGAGCTTAGGAGTTCTTCTCAACTGTTTGTGACATTTGGTAACCCTCAGGGTAAGCAGGCGTCTAAGGCGACTATTTCTCGGTGGATCGCCGCCTGCATTACGGAGTCTTTCAACGTCCAAGGGCTGAAACCTCCTAAGGGTATTCATGCACACCTGGTGCGGGGGAAAGCAGCCGCGGTTGCTTTTCAGAAATATGTCCCCTGGGAGTCCATCGCTAGGGCAGCTACTTGGGCCTCCTCATCTGCTTTTTGTAAGAATTATTGTCTTGACATGAACTCAATAGCTGATGCTCAGTTTGATCAGGCTGTGCTGAAGAACCTTTTTCAGTAAGTGGTATTTCTATCCACCCGTAGTTCCTGTTAGGAGTGCTTGGGAATCTCCCATAAATATGGAGGAAAGGGGACGGGACGTAGGAGTATAACCAGGTTACTCACCGTAGTGACCACCTTACTCCTAGTCCATAGTCCCCTTTCCTCCATACGCCCACCGTCCCCTCTAATAAGGTTCCTCTGTTATTGCTAATAAGTCTCTGACCTGGCGATAGAAAAGGACTGATGGGTGATGCGTGGGGCGGAGCCAAGGGGGGGCGGGGTTACGGCCGAGTGCCAGGCCCCGCGCAAGAAAGAGAGGAAGGACACATTTTTTAAAACATTTTTTTGGATGCATTTTACAAAGTGCTCCGGTCCCGTCCCACAGGACGGAGAGATGTCCCATAAGTATGGAGGAAAGGGGACTATGGACTAGGAGTAAGGTGGTCACTACAGTGAATAACCTGGTTATTTCACAGGTGGCATGTATTTTTGAGGTTACTGACTTGTGTTAGACGAGTCACGCTCACCAATGGCTTTCCACATACTTCCCCTCCCACTGAATGCATACATTTCAGCATCTGTATAATCTCCATGAAGCTGCTGTCGAATACTATGTATTTGGCCTCTTTTATTATACTGTCATCTGGTAACACTGTGGTTTCGGACTGAACTGTTGTGGACATATCAGCCAAACAGGACATACTATAGTCGATATCTTTGTCTGTTTCGTCGGTCAATAGGTTGATGCTTCAGTTTCTGTCATTTCAACATCTGTTACTTGACGATGGATAGGAGAAAAGATCAATGTGGACTGTTTTTTGGGGGGCATTTTTTTGGCGGGTGTCGATTGTGTCAAGTGCTCATCTTGTAATGTTAAACTATCATCTATAAATTCAATTTCACCTTCCTCTGGCGGAGCGGACGCATTGTAGCAATGGTCCAAGAACACTTTGCTAGAATCGCCGGTCTTATTAAATTCATTTTCTGGCCTTTGGACATAGGCATCTCGAGTGTGAACACGGCGCGACTCAATAAATAGTTCCTCCATGGTGAAAACAGTTTGGCAAGCAGCATCTGTCATTTGTATCGCTGTCTGTGTCTGCATAGTCTGTACTCCATCGGGCAACTACAGGACAGATAGGAAAAGGGATGTTCAGTGTAAATCCAACATACAGTGTTGTAGAATTGGCATAAAAAAAGCATATAATGAAGGCCTTAGCACAAAACTATTGCCAACAATAGAAAGTGTTTATAACTAACCTTATTTTTATTTCTTTTTTTTGAAACCTTCTTTACTCTAACATCAGCAAACTGGCGCACCGACTCAGATATGCGTTCCTCCGCTTCAATATACGGATCTTGTATACATCCCTACAAAAAATAGTATCCATTTAAAATAAGTCATTGGCATTGCACATCTAATTAGACTGACTTTCTTTCAATACTGTCAGTGCGCATACCTCTGGGTCCAGATCAACTGTAAGGTCTGGTTCCCGAACAACCACAATGGATAATGTAATTGTAGAGGACGCTGCAGCATCTCCCTGAAACACAGTACTTGCATTAGTAAGGTTGAAAAGATTGTAAACTGGACACACAATTTGGAAAGACGTCAAAGGTACATATCAATAGAAAAGTAGGAATGAAACATTGTGTTAAACAATTACACAACATGAAAATATGATCAGATTATCTTGTCCTATTGAGCTATGAAGACCCATACCACAGGCACCAGATCGACTAAGAGGGATGTTCTAATTGTAGTGGACGCTGCAGCATCTCCCTGAAACACAGTACTTGCATTAGTAAGGTCGAAAAGATTGGAAACGGGACACACAATTTGGAAAGACGACAAAGGTACATATCAATAGTAAAGAAGGAATGAAACATTGTGTAAAACAATTACACAACATGAAAATATGATCAGATTATCTCGTCCTATTGAGCTATGAAGACCCATACCTCTGACACCGGATCTACTACGAGGGGTGTTCGGATTGTAGTGGACGCTTCAACATCTCCCTCAAACACAGCACTTGCATTAGTAAGGTTGAAAAGATTGGAAACGAGACACACAATTTGGAAAGAAGACAAAGGTACATATCAACAGTAAAGTAGTAAAGAAACATTGTGTAATGCAATGATACGTTGCGAAAATATGATCACATTATCTAGAATTCCGTGCATAAAACCAGTCTGGAACAGAATAGCTAGGTAACATTACCTGATACGCGCTTGAAGTGGTTGATGACTCCAGGCAAGACATGGATGTTGAATCTTGTTCCTTCATATTCGGTGGATAGTCATGGAGTGGTAAAGGGAAAGTATTATTCAATTTAGAAATTCCAACATTACAAAATAGCATGTAAGGAGACTGAATACGAGAAAATTACACTTATTTAAATGCATAATATAGCATAGTTATCCTTCCCCATAAATCATTTTTCTATGTCGGTTCTACAAAACAAGGACTGATGTTTAGCAAAAAGGTCATTATTTTAACAGCTATTCAATCACATAAATATGGAAAGTACTATAGGTGGCATTTACACCGAAAATACAGGCGTAAAGCTAAATCCGGAAGTGTGACTCACCTTTGGCGGCATTTTCACGATTAAAGTCGGAATAGCGTTTGGGAGCAATTTCCGAGTTGTTCTCAGTTGATTCCTCTTTGTGTACAAGGATGTGTCATACATATCCGGGGGGAAGAGCAGGCTGCAGTTGCGGTATCGATGACCCCTCTTGTCTTCCAAGACTTGTTTGACTCTACTTTCAAGCTCTCCCGGTGGATATCCGCAACGTCTGACCCATTCTCTTATTCGATCAACAGTGTTAGGGAATACATGCATTGTAATGCCTTGGGATTTGTCATGGGTCTTCCAAGGGCAAACGAAAATAGAACATGCAGGCATTGTTATAAATTCTGCAAAATAAAGGTCAGCATTATAAAAAAAATATTTTGCATAAGCATGTGAGAAAGAATGAATTGGACCATACATTGTTAATTGCACGCTTTCTTCTGGGCACCACAGCAAAACCAGTGCAGTTGTGCGGCTGTATTGTAGGATAAATTTCACAAACGATTCATTGATATGTTGAAAATCAGAACATGTTACTCGTCCCTTGAATGTTCTACGATGCACGAAAAGGAAACATGCTTATACTATAGACACGGTCCGAGAAGGCTGCAATACGATGCCAATTGACACTGATAAAAATTGATATATCGATAACATAACAAAAGAAACTCAATTCAATAGCAATGATACAAATTAACATAGCAGTATGGAGTTAGATTCTTCGGAATAGATATAAATTTACAATTGAAGGAGATATGATTAGGATACATGCCCTTACCTTGACCAACAAACAGTTGGATTCAGCAAGCAGAGTAATTAGTGGCAGGAGAACAGAGAGATGTTCACAGGTAGCACACTGACGAGTTCACTCGAAGCGGTCACAGAGTAGCACGTTCACAAGTTGACTTGCAGTGCTCAAAGATGTTATGGTAAATATCCAGTGGTTTATAAAGAATAACAAAAAGGGATGTGTTTGTGAATGAATTACGTGTGTATGTCGTGGTATTATTTGGATTGCAGGGGCACGGTCTGCTTCAGGGGAAGCCTGCCTGGAGACACGGGGTCTGGGGAGGCCATGTGAACAATGGCCCCTGGGAGTAGGATACCTTTTTTGAGTGTACATGTTGTTTGACACCTTGGCCGTTCGCGCCCCTGACAGCACCCCATGGCAGCGCAGATCCACTGGTGCGAACTGCCTTTGATAGTGGGGGGGTGGGATGGATGGGCCGGGAGGCGTGGATACAAGGCACTGGAACACTGCTGAATGGAGACACACTTGATTCACTTAAAAACTGAAACAACCATTGATAAAAAATATGTTGCGTTTTATTTGGTTTCTTATTTTGATAGCACAATAATACTAGACATTGTAAAGGTCTGGCTACAGCTCAGCGAGGGAAAATCCCCTGTACTGACCACTGTTGCTGGGGAAAGTGTGTCTAATGGCGCCAACGACACAGGCAGGTATTACTCGTTGAATGCGGTGTCCAAGCCTCCCATGAAGCCACCATGTGTACGAACGATAGGCCACCAGCTGGTACCACCTATGAAATAGAAAGATACAATCTGTTTTTAAATGACCAAGGTAAGTGTATTAAACCTTAGTTGTCAATGACAATTCTTGTATGCAATGGCATTTTTGCCATGAAAAATGCTAACTGGACACTGCACAATATTGAACGACTTTTATGCGACTATTACTAGAGAATTGCAAGACTAAACGGATATGACAATGATATCTTGAAGTTACGAGAATATAGGGGACAACCAAGAAATAGTAGTGGCCTAACTGACATCACAACCAGACTACACTTACTCGTTACTTGGATTACGAGGGCGAACTGTTGCGCGAAGTTCGTGCATAAGCATCATCAACATCCTCAACACGGACCGTGTGAGACAGACTGCCATGAAGTCTGGCAACTCGGTAACGCATTGCGGCTGTGGATCGCATTGCGATATGTAGGACAAGCATCCAGAGTTTTCTCGGCAGCAGCAGTTCTCCACCTCGTTTGGCATTAGCGCGCACCGATTGCAGGTACACCACTTGGAAACACCGTCCATGCGACTAGGCCCAGGCTCTTCATCTTTTGAAACGTCCGCCCAACTGTTGTCCAAATCCCCATCGTCTACAGAGCTTGCTCTTTCCATTAATTCCTCCTTGGAATACTCGGGCTCGTACAGGTAGGGCATTATTGTTGCCATTGTGTGGTAAAGAAACGAAAATAATTTATAGCGGTCGTACTGGTATCTGTTCACAAGCGCTACAAGCAACGAAGGTAGCTGACCAGAGCACAGAAACGAGTCACAGAATACTCAAAGAAAAACAGCAAGAGGAATTTAAAAGAAAATCTGCTCTTGTGTGTTGTGAAACGCTTTGTTTATACTTGTCGAGGAAAGAGGCTTCCTGCCGTTTCCATGGTGACACGTCATTAGCTGAGGCGCAGAGAATGTTGACACGAGACGTGCTTTGGCGTTGTGAAATGGGCGGTATGCGTCTAGTGATGTCAGGCTCAGGGGCGAGGGATATGATTTAGTGCCGCAAACGCAGGTCACCCATGGCGATGCGGCAAGTGATAGGATTATCACAAAATGGCCGCGCCCTGCTGCCTGATTTTGCTTGTGTTCAAGAGACGAACACTCTGGTAAGGTGCATAGGAAATGTTTGTACGATCGATCAATCGAATTATGGTTAAAAGCACATGGCCGACCCATAGGGACAATAATATTCCTTTTACTGCTTATTTCTATCACCACTAGCAATCGATTTAAAACTTGCCCAGAATCTCTTCATATTACCATCTATAAGCAATTTAACCATATTTTGCCAGATACCATTCCTATCTGACATACGGTAGCGCCTAACATAATTCATATATTTTTGATTTTCCGTCCAGCCTTAATTAGCAACTCATTGCATAGGCAACCCAGGTCACACATTTTAAGAGCTTGGCGCCTTTTCCTTTTCATTTCACGTATTGTCTTATCGAACATGCAACCTCTCTTATTTTCGTATCGATATGGACATTATTTCCTATAGGCATCATATCCTTCATAGAATTCATAATCCGACATACAATTTCATCAACAGATAAGCGAGCCCATTCAGCAACCTGTAGTCCATTACTCCATCCCTTTCCCTTGGCCAGATTTGTATCAGTCCAACCTAGCCTGTTGCCCTTACTGTTGACATTGACACCACTGATTCTATCATATTGTTCTTGCTTACAATTCGTTCTTATGGTACATTTAACTAGGGCATGATCACTAAATATATTTGGTTGTTTTTCAAATTCAAGCATATCCTCATACAGCTTATCACTGAGACAAATAAAATCTAGTGTGGACCAGGATGTGCCATTGCACGAGGTAGGCACAGCCTTATTCACACTAGTTTTACAGCTATTGGCAACCAATAGATCTGTGTCAGAGATAAAAACTTTCCATCGCTCCGCCTTAGTCAGTGCTATCTCTTTGACAGTACCTTTGTCATTAAAGGCTAGTATGTTAGCGTTAAGATCTCCTCCCACAATTATGTTCAACTCAATGTCAGTGCTATATTTTTCAATGACAGTCATAAATAGTTGAGTGTAGATCAACAGTACATTCATCACCTGGTGGATCGTATACATTAAATATCAGAATCTTATAGCCAACTTTCAAATGAACTTCCACAATTAGAAGGTTAGGGTTCGGAGTAGCGACACAGAATTCACATGATTCAAAGCCATTAGATATCAGAATAGTTAGCCCACCATATGGTCTGCCCAAAATACCTTTCCTAGCATGGTTATGATATGCAGTAAAGCCATCATATTCAACAGTTTGCATAAGCCATGTCTCTTTTGGAAGCACAATTTGAGCCTTACTAAAATGTTCATATAAGCCTAATTCAGCTAAGAAGTGTGCATGACCACGTTTATTCTAAGATATATTTGACAAATCATCTCACTTGCCATTATTGAAAAGCGGTAGAAAAGAGCATAGCCACTCCCAATGGGATTTTACTAGCTTGTCACTTTCACCCAGATTCCTCATAGGGTTTCTCATAGGAATTTCTTTCTGCCCACCATTATTCCCAGCATTTGGTATCTCACCATGTCCTATGTTAAGTACATAACCACTCCTTTTGAGTATGTCACTGTGCTCCCTATCCAAACAAACTACCGCTTCTTCTGAGAAGCAATGTACTTTCGTTATACTATCAGAACAAGGTTCAACAAACTTGAAGTCATTGCTTTTTATTATCCTTAGTGTTATTTGAGTACCAAGATTATCCAGCAGCTTACTTTGGTTTATTGGTATTTTCTTTTTCTTTCTAGCGGCTGATATGGTAAACATTTTTCCAGGGAGGTTTTTATTTTGTTTTCCCCTTCCTATAATACTGCCCTTGTTATTCTTAATTTTATTACCATCAGTGACTTCTTGTTTGTTAGTTCCAAATTTTACCTTGTTCTTATTTTTTAGTGTTGTCATAGTTACGGAAACCAGACTACTCTCAAGACTACTAACAGTAGTATTAATAAGGCTTACACTCAATTCCTCCATATCACTCTCTGCATCCAGAGAAATGGGGATATCTTTAGGCATTGACCCCTCATTTCCCGCAAGTAGCCATGAGGTAAGACTATTATTTTTCTGGGCACGATTTTTGGCTTTCCTCGTCGCCCTTTTTCTACCACGTTTGGATAGTGTGCTGGGCATAACCCGGGTGGCTCAGTGGTTTTATTTAGTAAACACTGTTTTCTTCTTCTTTTCTCCCTCTTAGACAATTGCCCTTGCATACTGTCCTCACAATCACTGCCTCAAATTTGTTTGATAGAAATATGCATTGAATCTGTGAATTGAAGAAATAAGAATTGTCGAGAATTATTGCTCCTGAAGAAGAGATTTTATTCTCGAAATGCGGCAAACTCTTATGTCCATTTACTATTGTTTAACAAATGCCCATTAAGAATATCTTTTGTACTTATTAACCAAGTGTGGATTAACATTGGTATTTGAAAAGATGTTTTGTAAATTGAATCAATATTATTGTATCAATAAATGGCAATAATCAAAATCTTGATAACATAATTTTTTTTTTCTCTAAGAAATATGTTACCTTCTTTCCAAAATTATGAATATAGCACATGAATATCTTTGAGTGTTGACTGATATTGTTTCAGTAAATATAGGTGTGCAAGGGACGGGAGTATCCATTCAATTTGGACACTTTATTATTTCGCAATTTATGTTGTTGACTTTCGATACCGAGTCATTGTTTCTCCCTTTCACCCTTAACTTAACTAAAATTCTTGTGAGCTATTGTACAGCTTGGGCCTTTAAGAACAAGTGCTTATTTTAAATTTGGTGTGCTTAGCCACATCACAATCTTTACACAATCCTTCTCATTTATGGCAGAGGAGGTTGCTGTGCCACCCTACTACGTTTGTTGATTTTCTCTGCAACATTAACCCCCCCAGCAAGGCAGAAGCCAAGCAGCCAAGTAGCATGTAAGTCATCCTCATAGCTTCGATGAACAAACTTGGGAAAAGAAAAGGATATTAAGGGGTTAGTTAACAAGACTAAAAAGTGGAAAAAATAGATCGATATGAAAAGTTATGGGAAGGAAGTGAAAAAAATCTTTAAAAAAATAATATAGAAACTGGTCCCGAGCCCATCAAACATATCAAACATATCGTGCACAGCAGGAGGGGGAGTCGATGCTGAGAGCAGTGGGGCAAAATAATTCTAAAAACTTCTGGATAATTATTAGAGCATGGGAAAGGGCCGGCTATGGCAGCTCAGGATGTGATAATTCAGCAGCAGGTATGGGTTAATCACTTTAATGGACGTTTTGATGCATCTAAGATGACAACAAAGGTGGAGTACCAAGATGTGACATGGTCACTGCAATTCTCGATACATGATATAAAGACACTTATCCCCAAGAGCTCAACTTCAAGATCTCCGGGCCCAAATGGTCTTAGTAATGAGATTTTGAAATCAGACCCGGACATATGGGCAAGGGTGCCTGAGGCTCTGTTTAAGGGAATAATGGCCACAAGGAAGATACCAAGCTCGTGGAGGAGAGCAATTATTGTTCCTATCTTTAAGAAGGGAGATCGGACGGATGCAGGAAACTTCCACCCGATCTCCCTTCTAGATGCGGATGGGAAAATTTTTGCACGACTAGTCCTTAGGGACCTAGAACTATGGGCTAAAACACATAGCTTAATCTGTAAATACCAAACAGGTTTTAAGAAGGGCCTATCGACTTCACTAAATAGCTTGGTGCTGAATGCAGTCAGTAGTGAATCCTTTATGAAGAGAGGCCTCCATTGTTTGGGGCTTGGATTGGCCTGACTAGAGTTTTTGACACTATTGACTGAGATCACCTATGGGGTAAATTAAGAGAGTGGGGACTACCAGAACACCTATTGGCCATATTGATTGAGCTGTATACAGATACGGAATTGCAGGTTAGATTTGATCGATCTGGTCTCCCCTCTAAGCCCATTGTTATAACAAGGGGGGTCAGGCAAGGGTGCCTGGTGGCACCATTTTTATTTAATCTTTATTTGGCCAATCTGGTTATTTGGATGATGGAGTCCATGTTGGGCATCCTGAAATTGGGTTAATCTAAAATTGCTTTGCTGGCCTACACAGATTACATTGTGTTTCTTGATCTCAAACAAATTGGCCTACAGAGGTTATTGACAGCCTTCCAGAAATATGCAGAGCTTAACGGGCTGAAAACCAATCAAGAAAAGTCTAAGATTTGGATGATTTTTAAAAACCTGCTAAATCAAACTAACCCATTCACCTAGTTCTTGGACAATCAGGTGGTCCCTACTGTGAAGGAGATTGTTTACCTGGGATCAGTGGTAAGATCCTACCCGACAAAGGGGTCAGTGACTGCGGCTTTTGACGTAAAAATCTTTCGTCTAGGATCCCAGATGAAAAAGATTGCTAATAAATGCTGAAAATTTACCATTCTGCCACTCATCAGATATAGGTGAGGTAATACCGGCCATGCTCTTTGGATTTGATACAAACCCGCATTCAATTTCAGTTGACTGGGAACAAATAGAGGGCATGCTCTGGAGGCGAGTTCAGAACCAGGGATGCTGTCTTGATTACGAGTCCAAATTGCCAAAACTGTGATATGAATGAGAAACAAACTCTAAGATATTTGATGACTGGCTGTCTTGGCACTGTCGAATTAAGAAGGCAAAGGTTCCCAAGATTTTCCAGCCAGCCCTGGTGGATTGAGACTGACTGTTTTTGGAAAAGTTTGTCATCAGGACATGAGGTCTTTTTAACCGTTGAGGTGGTAAAAGTATTGCGGGATATGAATTTGTTGAAATCATTTGTATGATCAAAAAACTTGTTTTACTATTGGAACAATGAAATTGTAATGTATTTGTATTTCCCTTTAAGGTCAATTGTATTGTATGTGTAAAGTTTGTGAAAAGTCACATTTTATTTTATATGATTTTGACTACAACACAATACTTTTTTTTTTTTTAAGTTGAGCACATCCAAGGTATGCCCGGCAGAGTGTGTCGGACCAGAAAGTAGAATGGAAAGAGAGAGAGTGTCACAGAGGTTGCAGAAGAGCCCAGAGGAAGGATTAGAAGCATCCAGGTGAATTTGAAGGTCTCTGAGGAGAAGAAGTTGAGAGGTAGAGGCAAGGAGAGAAGATGAGAGGTCAGCCCACTCTAAGAGGAAGAGGGCAGCCTGGCCAGCTGGCTTGTAGCTGGTGACCACAGTCAGAGGCCAGGAGAGATAGAGTGCCTGCAGACCAGGCATTCAAAGGAGGAATAGGCCTGCGTAGAAATGACAGCAGCAGGGACCCATTCTGGAAAGATCAGAGCGTGGGTTTGAGGACATGTTTAAAAGTTTTGTTCTACAATGAAATTGTGGGTGGGCAACAGGCAATAACTGATGCAGTGGGAAAGGAAAGTACTGTAGAATTGCATTATTATTGTTCATCAAAATAAAGAAATGGTGGGGGAACGATGCCAATCTTAGAAAAAATATATTTTGAATTCATGTATGGCACTGGAGAACCACGGCCTTTAAACCATATATAGCCCTCATGCTCTTATCTACACTTGCATGGCCTTTTTACATATCATTACGTCATATGTTGATTGTATACTAGAACAGCTTGAAATACATATTAAATATAAATGAGTGCAAGGATGTTTGAGAGTATAACTCTGTGGGTGAAGCACTTTCTGAGTTGATCTGTGTTCATGTGTAAACCTACTGGTGTATCCAGTAATTTGCAAATCTACTTGTGCAACCAGCATTTCTTAACAGTTTGGGAAGCGACAAATAGAGTTGTGGGGTGAGAATGGGGCAGTGACGTCTTTGTGTGAGGGCAAAAGGGGCACATTTACAGGGTGCATCACATTGTGAAGGGCCCCAACATCGATGACTGTTTCAAATAAGTGCCCCAAATTGTTAATATAAAAAAATAGCATGGCATGATATTGTATTTTCTGCTGCCTGGCTGTACATTTCGATCTGATACATTTAGCCTGTATTGGTTTTTGTACTAGCAGTAGTTAATACTGTATGCCCTTTCATTATAGCACAAACGGTGGAGTGTGTTTACCATTATGCATTATATGTATTGATCAGGTGCAGTACCCAAAGTTGAAATTTGTGTGTCACTCTTGTACAGATGGTGACGCACTGTTACCCACTCGTTGCAGTGATCAGTTTCCATTCACCTGATCACAATACCAACAACAGACGAACCCTGTCAGCCTTTCCCCTCTCTGAGGTTGATTTAATCTATTTATATTTTGGTGAAAGTAGCACCTATGGATTTTAACAGGGTCAGGGGTCTTCATCTGAGAATAATGCCATCATCTTATGTCATAATTACTATAACATATTTGTTAGATCCAATTTTGTTTTGGTTATAACACATTATTGAATTTTATAGATTTCCACTTAGTATATTGTTTTTTTTTAATACCACTATACATTTTAAGTAGCTATCATAGAAGTTTCCACTTCATTCTTATTTTTTCATATTCGTTTTTATTTGTTCCTTATTTTTTCTTAATTTCTTACATTTTCCCCATTTTTTTTATTGCCTAGATCCATTTAACATGGTCTGCTAAATTTCCGCCATACGATTCCTTTTTCTTTTTAACTAAGTTTTCCCCCCTCTTTACATACCACTTTGTGTAGTGGTTCTTATGATATATGTGTACATGATACACACTTTCTTGCATGCTACAAAACTATATGTCACCACTTTCATGACACAATGACAGCATCATGCTTCTTTTGGCACTCGTGACCATTTCAAAACAACTACTTGCCTGTATGGGTGTTTTTCAACTCATTGAAAGACTATTTGAAACTTGCAAGAGTATGCTATTTCAGGAGTCTTTAGACTCTACTTCTTTCCTCTACAACCTAAAGCATCTCCTAGTGTTAAGATTCTATTTAATATAATTGCTTTATTTTTGTAGTGGGTTCCCCTTTTGAAAGTAAAAGCACTTCCTGAAATATCTGAATTACATGCAGGCACATCCTGTTTTCGTTGTTCTGGCTCTTAGTCCAACTTTATTACATTTATTGTTATTTCATATAATTTTTCCTTTTCCGTTATTTTCTCATAGAAGGGTTATTCTCAGATTCAGGTACTTTTTTACTGTGAACTATTTGGGTTAACATCTATGATCGCCATTAAGCCTATACATTGCTAATAATTTCGAAAGATGTGAATTGATTGACAGACAGTGGATACAATTGTTATACTTTAATTCTTGATACTTTTATTGTCTGTTCTTTACCACTTCCTCAATATGTGAATCTCCCTATGTCATTCTTTAGGGACTTAGTTGAGTCTCATTAATGTATTACTAATGTAAAATTAATTTGTAGATTTATTTTAAATTGTCATAGATTGAAGCTTGTGGATATTTACATTGACTCTCCTAATAATTAGTACTAGATAGATGTATTTCTTTGTTTCTCTATAGATTGATGTAACTGTTGCTCCTGATGAAGGGATTATCTCCCAAAACACGTTGAGCTTGATATCAGACTCTAAGATACATTAAATGATTTAGAAACTAATAAGGATTTGTGTAGTCCTTATAACATGTATTATTCAAGTTATTTACTCATGGAACTTTTATCCTAATTATTAATCTCATTCATCAAGTTCTGACTGGTTCTTATTTTTTTTTATTGTATTAGTTTATACAAAACCTTATACAAAGATACAAAAAAATACGAAGTACAATAGCTAAAATATTAAAAGTTGATAGAAAAATATACAAAAAAGTATCGTCAACACAATTCCATATATCTTCTCCCATAAGAATAAAAAAAACTGCCTCATTCTAAAATTCAGTTCATTTAAAGACATTTAAATATTTGACTGTTGCGATTAGCAGACCCATATTTCTACCACTAAATATTCTGTTCCAGAATTCGGTATTATGCCAATTTCATATATAAAGTTTTAAAACATTTGTTGTCTCAAAGTTTGTAAAGACCGACGTTTGATAATAATATGCTTCAGGGACCTGATCTCACTGTTACAATATCTACACATATTAACAGGACTATGTTTCCTGATACATTGTATTTCTAGCATATGTATCAAGTTAAACCTGATTCTTAGGAATGCCTTTAAATAGCAGCCATCAGGAAATTTTTCAATGTACAATGGTATGGCCCCAAACTGCTTAAGTTCTGTAGTCAGAGCATTAAATAATGTATAAAAGCTCCTTTTATCAAAGATATTCACCTAATCCCATTCATGCAACGTTTTCTTCACAACCTCCGGATTCTATATTGAAGATTCACCACTTATGTTTAAAATAGCCAGAATTCACAAATTTTTCTCAAAAGTTGTTCAGACATCTGAGATCAGGTTTCTCCAGTTGTCGCAATAAGAAATTAAAAAGTGTATTGGTTTTTGCTATGATCATAGTTCTTTAGCGAGTCAATGCTCTTCGGGTGACCAATGCATACATCTAGTGTAAACCCAGTTCGTAATTTAACATCATAGCAGGGACACAATTAGTAAGACGTAATGCCTTTTGCAAGATTTTACCCTCTAACTTTGCAAAATAAAATTCTTGAGAGAGGGAATAGATTTTGAGTCCATACTGTGATGAATCAGAGGTGAATATCACAATAACCCTGGCCTGAACCCCTTCTCATGTGGCCAGGGATAGGCAGATGCTTCCTGATCCTGACCCTGGGGGTCGTGTTCTGCAGGAGGATCACATGAGGGGACTTGTCTCAGGAGATTTGGGAGAACCCACTTCCCTAGAGAACCTATAGTTTTGATGATTATTGTAAAATTGAGGCCTTTAATGTAAAAGGTAACCAAAACATTGGAGACTTCAAGTCCCACAATGCCAAAAGGACTGGGACAAGGAAGAGGGGTCAGAGGCACAAAACTGCAGTATAGTGGTTCTAATGTCCCATACCTGAGCGGGACTTTTGAATATGTAAGGCCCCCTCAGGTGCAGGCCTTGGAACAAGAAGGTGGAGCAGTAGCAGGAGTTGCTAGCCGCAGTTGCAGTAGCAGAAAAATGAAGACACTGTAGCCGCTGCTACCTTTGAAGCAGATTTCGGTCCTGTGCAGAGGTCACACAGAAGTAAGCAGTACTTTGACACGCTGCCCTGTGGGGGTAGGTGGGAAGCTCCCCTTTATTCGTGCCTCATCCCGGTGGCTTCTGAGCACCGGATTGCTGGAGGAGCACGGTCCATTCCCCCAAGCAGCCTGGGCCGCAGGAATACGACCAAAGCTGTCAGACATTGAAGAATCAACAGAAGAAGCAGCGTCACCGGTTCGAGCGGATGCGTGTAGAGAGACTGTGAGTTTGCCTGTTTTAGGTAACCCCGGAACGCTGACTGTTAATAAATGTTTTGAATACTGAATGAATGCAAGAAAGTCTTATTGGTGTTTTACCCAAGTTGAAGGAAGGCAGAAAAGAAAGGTTACAACCATTATTGCCAAGACAAAGAGGAAGCAATATTGAAGCAAGATAAGAAACCGCCTTGCCAAAGTAAAGAGGGGCCAATACTGAAGAAAAACTATATTCATCATTGCCAAAGCTAAAAAAGGGTGCAATATTTCAGAAACCATATAACCCGCATTGGCAAATTAACAAAACAACAACATTGCAGAAAGATTATAGCCATTATTCCCAGAGTGAGGAAGTGTTAGATCTGTGACTAGGACTACAGAGCAGTAAACACACAATATAGCCCCACTCACCTGAGATTGAAGCTCTTGTAATGGAAGACTGTGGAAAGGCCTCCCTGACTCCACTTTAGCCCTGTAAGGGTAACACATAGAGACGGGAGTGAAGCCTGGGGAATCCTCCTGGGGAAGAAAACCCAAGCACCAGACTGTGTTTGGTTCTGTAAAGGCAAATCCGAAGAAATGCTGCAGGGATGGTTTCTCGGTCTCCATATGCTGGTGTATAATCCAGGTATTTCAACAAACTCGAAGAAGAAATAACAAACAGATATAACTGTCTGTGTGCAGGATGCTTACTAAGGATTCCTGCAATAGAAAAGCGTTTGCAGAAATGCCTTGAGTGTTGGTTAGTTCGGCACTGGGCAAGATGGTAATAGGAGGACCGGATAAAGCTATCGCAGACTGTGGAGATAAGATCTCGAGCCAGCAGTGAAGTCGCGTATGCTGCAGGGGTGTTAATGGGCACAAGGAAACCTGTAACATGATACAAGGAGGTTACGCTGAGTAAACAGTACGCTCTGTGCGTTCTAGGAGCCAGTAGTGAAGTCGGGTTTGCAGCCTGGTAACGCGCACTGGAAATCCTGAAGCATAACAAGAAGGGTTTGTGCGGAATAAACAGTAGGCTCAGTACTTTGCAGAACGAAGAAATGGCAAGGCGCGCTGTTGGAACGGGAAAATCGCTCCATATACGGCACAAGTTGGGTAGGATAAGGAATGATGGGCGAAATCACCAGAGGATCCTGACGTCCCACGAAGCTTGAAGGCAAGGAAAGGGATACAATAGAATGAAGAACGGCAAGATTAGGAGGGACGGGATTAGTCGAGAAGGAATGAAAGGAGATGGTTCAGGTAAGAAGAAAATTTACACAAGCATGGTTTGAAGAAAGAAGCAATGCATTGGGCGGCAAGCTGCAGTCAAATTTATACCAGGAACTGAATAATACTGATTAGTCATGCATTGGTTGGCGGCTATGTTTAAATCAACTAGACCGCTTATGTTGGTTACCCACAACGGAACAATGTAGTGCCATTTTTGAGTAGGTATGCACATTTCTTATATGCATCCTTTTCCATTTTCCCCAAAGGGACCAAGAAAGGGTATGAGGTATGACAGTATGCCCCCCTCATGATGGAAGTTGTCCGGGTTTCCATGGTCAAGACCTATTGAAACGTCGCACACAAAGAGGGGCGTGCACGAATGAAGCAGGTTCCCAGGGGTCTGAAAGTCAATACCCATTCCAGCCCACCAAATATTAAAGGTGTCCCGTGTAGTACCGGGAATCGCATATCCTTGCTACTTCAAACTCTTGATCCTTACTGGAGGCTACCAGTGAAGGTCATCCCTTATTGTATTAAGTACATGAAGTTTCAATTGTGAAATGTGGATCACAGGATGAATTTGGGACAAGGTTTGTGGAAGTTCAATGCGACAAGCGTCAGGTCCTATGGCTGTAAGCACTTGAAAGGGACCAAAATAGCACAGAGAACATTTGTAGGGAACCAAATGTCTGGGAAGAAACTGAGAGGCCAACTATACTTGATCACCTCCTTGGAGTCCTGGTTCTTATTAATCTTTTGCAATCTGCATATTTCTTTTGTGTGATCTTAGAAGCTGTCAGAGCAGAAAGTGCTGTCTTATGTCCCTTTTGAATCTCTTCTTTCGTTACAGTGTATGAGATCGAGACCTCGATCGTTACGAGACACGGTGGGTGACCGGCATCAGTTCCATCCATTAAGAGAACAAAGGTCTTGGGCGCACTGATTGTGTGAATGTGCCGAGGCTGGACAAGAACTACACCCGGTTTTAATTCATCCCTGAAGTACCATCTCAAGCCACAGGCAAGGGCACTGGTCATGAAAGTTTGTGATCGACAGCAAAAGTGAATTAGTCTGTACATGCTTGCCCATCACTTAAAGAAAAAGAAGCACCACTTGGTTTTGGAGGTTTTATTCCTCACTATATTATCTTTTTTTTTTTTTGTCATGATGAAGGCCCAGTTCAATTAAAGAGGAGACCAAGTCTGGATGTGGTCTACCTCCACCATGTGGGCCGAAACGCATCGCGTCAACACCATTCCCTGCAAATTCATCCATTGCCAATAAAACACCCCTGTGAGGTGATAGGTACTAAGTACCTGATAATCATTAAGAAGCTAATGCATCACTGTCTATTTATGTGTTCCATTTGTTTTTTGATGTATGTACATGATAATACTGTTTTCTCTGACCAAACCCACACTACATTGTGTCTATAGGAAAAAAGGCTAAAGGTAAAAAATTGCTGGTAACATGTTTTATGTGCTTTATGTATTTTTAATACAAAAAGAAAAAAAGAGAGACTCAAGATGAGTCAACAATAAAATATTATGTTCTAATTGAAAAATAGTATGGTTTGTCAGACTAGGAGTTGATATGTTATGACTTCACGGTGTGCACTTGGTCCTGATTATTGAAAGTCAGTGAAAAATATAGGAGCAGGAGGAAGTTTGTGGTTCTCTTTTTTTGTTTTTTTTTCCTTTTGAATCACTTCCAGCAGCTCATCAATCGCTGGGAATTTGGAGGAAGAGACTATTTGAGTGAGGATGCTGGAAGGGCGATACCCACAGGTGCAAAAGAAAGGGCTGGTTTTGATGGTGGAATAAAGTTAGTTGGTATAGGCGAATTCTGCAAATTCTGCCAGCGGAAGGAGATCCTTCCAAGTATCCTGTATTTCAGTAATGAAACAACGCAAATAATGTTACAGTGTTTGATTCAGTCTTTCAGTTTGCCCATTAGTTTGGGGATGGAACCCCGAACTAAGGGCACTTTGTATACCTAGTGTCTTGCAAACTAAAGGCCAATACCTGGAGGTGTATAGGTGGCCCTCGATCAGAAAGTATAGTGTCCGGTAGGCCATGCAAGGAGAAAATCGATCAGAGGAAGTGTTTAGCCATTAGAGCTGCCAATGGTACTCGGGGAATTGAGACAAAATGGGCTAGTTTGGGAAAAAAATCCACTGTAATCATTATTGAAGTTTGACCGGCTAAAAGGGGTAGATCTATGATAAAATCAGTAGATATGTGCTGACATGGTCTTGTGGGTAGATCTCGCTACACTAATAGACCAAAGGGATGGTTGTGGTACTTTAGTTTGTAGACAGACAGGACAAGCAGCAACATAGTCCTTGACATCGGAAGAGAGACTTGGCCACCAAAAATGTCGGGTCAGGAAGTCCCCTGTGGCCTGTACCCCTTTATGGCCTGCAAAGGTGGTATCATGAGCCATTTCTAATGCTTCTTGTCTTAGGGTCATTGTGGGTACAAAGACCTGGTTGCCTCAAATATAGGCCATCATCCAGGGACAGGTTATATCGCACTACCGGTTATTGGATCAATTTTGTCATTTTTGTGTGTTTCCTTTGTAAGTAATGATAGATTATCATTGACATAGAACATAAAGGTAGTGTTAGGAAACATCCTCTCCGATTGTAAATGGATATTAGTTCAGGTGGGCTTGCAAGAAAGGGTGTACGCCATTGTTGCTTTTACCTGGAGCAAAGGTAAACTTGATGTTGTAGGAGGAAAAATAATTTGCCCATCGGGCTTGTCGACTGGTTTGCGTCTTGGTGTATTGTAAGGCTCTTAGGTTGTGGTGATCTGTTCTGAGCTTCACAGGAAATAACGACTCCAATAAAAGATGACACCATTCTTGAAAGGCTTTCTTCATAGCTAATGGTTCCTTCTCAAGAACGGTATAATTGAGCTCAGAAGATATTAATATTTTTGAAAGATAAGCTATAGGGTATTCGATTCATGCTTTCCCTGCTTGTTTTAGGACTGCTCCTAGAGCGTTACTTGAGGCATGTGATTCGACAAAGGGTTAGCTTTGATCAGGAAGACATAGCACTGGTGCGGTTGTAAAGGCCTTCTTCAAGGACAAAAAGGCTGTCAGCGCCTTATTTCACAAAAATGTCTTTCCCTTATTTAGGAGACCAGTGATCGGAAGAATGGCATGGGAGAAATGAGGGGTACATTTCCTGTACAAATCGAAAATCCCAGAAAACATTGCAGCTCGCGAACTATTTGTGGTATTGGCTGTTCTGGGACTGCTCTAACCTTCTCAGGATACATTTGAGTCCCCTGGGCCAGTAGTATCTAACCCAAATAGGGTAGTTGAGATTGATGAAATAAGCACTTTTCCAGTTTTGCATTAAAATGATTTAACTGTAAGTGCCAAAGTGCTTCTTGTACATGCAGGGAATCTTCTGCCTGCGATTTTGAAAAAAAACCAGTATATCATCAATATATACAATGACGGCATGTATAATAGGTTGAAAAATACATTGTCCATAAATCTTTGAAACATACTGGGGGCATTAAAGAGACCAAAGGTTATCACACAATACTCATAATGCCCGAATGGGGTCCTGAAAGCTGCCTTCCATTCATCCCCCTGCCGAAAGCCGATGAAATGATAGGCCCCTCTTAAGTCTAGTTTGGTAAAAATAGAGGCTCACCTTACATCTTCTAAGATGTCAAGGTCTAAGCAGTCATGGGGTATTTATCTTTAATAGTTATTTTATTCAGCCCTCTATAATCAATACAGGGCCTCAATTCTTTGGTATTCTTTTTAGGAATAAAAACAAGGAGGTTCCTGCTGGAAAATGAGACAGCAATTAATCCATTCTGAAGTTTTTGATCCATATATTCCCGTAATGCTTTTTTTCGGTCTCCAACAGAATATACATACAACCAAAGGAAATCTGTCTATCTAGGAGTAACTCAATGGTACAGCCATCCCTTCTGTAAGGTGGGAGTTCCATATATTCTTGGCTAGAAAAGACACTTTGATACTCTAGGTATGTAGTGACACCACGGGATCGATTGGCACTGGAAGAATGGTGTCCGAAACAGATGTTGTTGGGGTATGTAAACCTACATAACTTTCCAATAGACAACATTGGACACAATGTTCTGAGCCCAAAAAGAAGGACCCTGCAGTCCAATTTATAAAGAGTTTGTGGAGCTGCAACCACGCAAGACCAAGAATAAGTGGATAATGAGCAGCCCTTATAAGATCAAAACATACCATCTATTTATGAGAGGCAATGGACATCAACATTGGTTCAGTATGTTCTTTGATGGGACCTGACGAGAGAGGGGTGCCATCAACTGCTTCTACTGGAATTAGGGGGGTTTTAAGGGATTCTCTGAATCGGATTCTTCCCGGCCCACTCATCCATGAATAGTCCTACAACGCCACAATCCACCAAGGCAGGAATGTTCTTAATACTCCTATCCTTGAATTGTGAATTCACCCAGATTACCACCATCAGAGAGGTATTTTGGGAACTCAATGCACATCCCCGGATCGCATTTCCCTTTAGGACCGCTAAGGAGCGTTTCCCAAATGCAGAAGAGGAGCTATGGGACAGCCTTCCACCAAAAAATCACTAGAGGCACAGTACATATAAAGACCTTGATTACGTCTTCTAGTTCTTTCTTCTGTAGATAAAGGACCTCTGGTTGCTCCGACTTGCATCGGTGTGTCCTCTCTACTTGGCTTCTAGTTCTTTCTTCTGTAGATAAAGGACCTCTGATTGCTCCGACTTGTATTGGTTTGCCGTCTCTACTTGGCCTTTAGATCACTCAAGTGACTTCTGTGGTTTCCCTAAGTCTACTTTTTCTCTTCTCTGTATTCCTTTCTTGGATGCAGTATTCCAATTGCATAACCAATGCAATCATTTCCGCTAGAATATTAGGGCTGGGGACTTTGTCTTTGAGTTCTTCAGTAAGTCTCTGGCGGAATAACGTTACTAAGACATCATCGCCCAGGCAGTGTCATGTGCCATGAGCCATAACTGGGTTATGTATGACAGGGTATGCATGCTACCCTGTTTAAAATCCACAAATGCTCCTGAGCCGAGATGATAATCTCTTGTCTACCAAACATGGCTCTCAAACTATTGGAAAACCTGTGATAGGAATCAAGGACGGGTTATTAGTGGTCACCACGGAAGTGGCTCATCCCAGTGCCCCTCCTGCATTATTGGAAATCATGTGTCCAACCTTGGCTCCATCAGTCAGAAAATAGGCTGGCTTAAAGGAAAATTGGACCAGACATCAATCCGAGAATTCCTTTAATTCCTAGGGTTTCTGCAGTCAGATTTATCCCAGGAACAGAATAATACTGATTAGTCATGCATTTGTTGGCACCTATGTTTAAAACAACTAGACCGCTGAAGTTGGTTAACCACAGGGGAACAGGTAGCTTCATTTTGGAGTAGGTATGCACATTTCTTATCTGCATCCTTTTCCATCTTTGCCAAAGGGACCAAGCCGGGGGAGAGGTATGATAGGAAGAGGCAATAGTTAAGAAAGACATTAACAAGCATTCCCTAAACCAAAAAGAGGGGAAAGTGTGATAAAGAGACATTGTCAGCAGTTACTTGATGTGAAAGTGGGAAATCAAGAGTGGCAGGAGAGAAGCGCTCCTTGTAGGAAGCTTCAAGGAGGACAGGAGCATAACCTGCATTCCATGTTGCAAATAAAACAGTGAAACAAACAGCACCAATGTGCATCATATCTTCCCAGAAGAAGTTGTGAATTTTGATGTTGTCGAAAGTCAGACTTTTCTAAAAGTTTGAAGCAAGCCTTACCACAGAGTACTTGTAGTGGTATTAGGTGTCTTGTCCTGGCAGGCGAGTATACCAGGAAAGGTATTATTAATGGTAGTCCTGGAAGGTTAGTGGACCAGGAAGAAATCATTGAAGTGCTGCATTGTGGTTGGAAGTTGTGGAGAAGAGAAGGTGGCAAAGCCACTAAGGTGTTTAATGAACTGTGGTGAAATCATCCTAACAATACCTTATTGTTGATACAGAAGAATTGCAGAAGTGTTTGTTTTTCAAGAAGGAGAAGTTGTGCTGAAGTATTGACTTCAATTGTGGGGATAAATACTTTTTGTTTGGCTGAACCTTTGTCAAATGCCAAGTAAAATACCTTTGGAGTAAGAAGATCTTTTGCTACAAAAAGGAACTTTCTTATTTGGAACATTGCTTGGATATCCTGCTTTGAATCTGGGGAAGGGGAGCTGACTTAGGTTATAACGATGCACAGTTACCAGGTTTATGTTGAGCATAACTGTTATTTCTGTTAAACCTGAATTGCCAAATTCTACCTTTATGAGTTTAATGTATGTATAAGTGTGTGAGACAGATTCCTTTTATTAGAGTGTTTTCCTTTAGTTTTATTTTGATGAGTAGGGAAATCCTCTTTAGATTAGGGATAGCGAGTCGTTTGTCACACCTTTATGAGGTAAAAAAAAAGGCTACTTGTGAAAATTCTTTACCAAGTTGTCTGCCTCGCATTTCTGACCCCTCACAATACAAGATGGATGGGATAACTTTGGTATTATAACATTTTATACCATTTCATAAGGGGAACTACGGTAAATCTACAGTTATTCCGAGCGATGCACTGCATTTGGGCTCCTAATTCCTCACCCTTCTGATACAGTTTAGCCTGGGGCGTTGCAACGTGAGATACTTTTAACATTTTATTTTTGTATTAAAAGTGTTCAGTTTATTACAAACGTTTACTTAGTCTTGTTCAATTATAATTAAAATTACAAGTTGATTACAGTAAGAATTACTGTGTTTTTCCAGATTTCTATCAATGAACAACTAATCAACAGCTAGGTCTGGCACCTTTTGTGTGAATCAATTTGTACAACTGCTTGTAAAAAGTTAGTTCAGGCAAATATGTATTTAGAATCATGTCCTTCAAGGCAGCAAGTCCACCATTCATCAGCCAACATATGTTCGTTCCTGAGTATTAAGTCGCCTATGTGTTTAGTTCTTTCTACCGTCAAGCTACGACAGAGGAGTATCAGATGGTATAAGGATTTGTTCTTGTTGTTGCAGAACCTGCATTGGTGACTTTGCATGTTCACATCGTATCTTTCAAATAAAAGTTCCTTTGTTGGGATGATGTTTAATCTGATTCTTAGGAACATATTTCTATGGTGGGCATTCGGGAATTGGATAAGATATTTTGGTACCACGTTTAGGAACCTGAGAGGAGTTTACAGTTCAAGTGTGAGGTTGTGTTTATTTGCCTTTCTTTCTGTTTTGTCCCAATCGTGACACCATAACTCCCTTTTGACTGCATCTGGGTTGTTGACTAAGGTCCATTCATCTGCATTAATAATGATTAATGCCTCTTTACATCGTGTTGACCATTGTTGTAAGTGCCAGTCTCTTGTTTCTGTTGTTTCTTTTTTCAATATATCACATTTTATGGGGCTGTTGTTCATAATTGTTTTCTGAAAGAACATCAATGTGTTCCAGACTACTCGTATGTATAATGATGTTACTCCCAATTCAAGTCTTATCGCAGCTATAGGCAGGCAGTTTGGTAGGTTCAATGTTTTCCTCCAATACATGCCTTGTAGCACATCCCATATTTCCCACAAGGCTGATAATGTGGACTCAGTACCATATGTCAGGGTGGGAGTTACTTTCTGCCTGTAAAATGTGATGAGCGGAATTAGGGAACATTTGCCATATTTTCTGTGTACAATTTGACCTTGTTTTATAAGGTTGGTTGTTTTCTACTTAAGGTCTGTTAATCGCGGCTCATCATTTATGCTTGCGTTAACACAGATGGCCAGATATCTACTTGCACTTACTATTTGAATCCGTTTATTGGCCACAATCCATTTGTACATCTGCTTTTTTGGTATCCGGCTACGCAAAGGGCATAGAATTAGAATTTCTGATTTCTTGACATTGATTTTCAAATTGTTTTGGTCTACATAGATTTGTACTGTAAACAGTTGAGACTTTGCTGTAGTGCTATAGGCATCGGATCCAATATTACGTGATCGTCAGAGTAAATCATCCAATCTAAATGGGTGCCATTTATTTTTGGTGGATTTGCTGGTGATGGAATGAATGCATGTTTCAGGTCAGAAATGAAAACGCTTAATAAGGCCAGCGCCAATGGACATCTCTGCTTTAGTCCTCTCGAGGTTTTAATCTCTTAGGTCAATAAGCCAACTGCGTTCAAACACACACGTATGGTGGTTTCTTCATGTAGGGCTATTATTGCAGAGAGCAGGTCGTGCAGACATTGCCATTTTTCCATTGTCTTCCATAGCCGAGTTCGATCAACGCTATCGAAAGCTTGTTGTTTTGTATGAATCAGGATTTCAAGATATTCCGAAGAAATAGGTTTAAGTTGCATCCGACGCCCTTGACAAAACCAGTTTGACCGGCGTCTAGTGACCCAGATTCTGTGAATCATGTGTTAAGTCGTTTTAAGATTAATGATACAAAAACTTTGCCCACCACATCAAGTAGGGCAATTGGGCGATAGTTGTTATGGTTCATCCGGTTACCTTTTTTAAATATTGGAACCAGGATTGCTTGTTTCCATGATGGCGGGACTTGGCCTTTCTTCATTTTTTGCAAAAATAAGATGTAACCGAAATCTGTCCAATTTTCAGGAGCTGTTTTGAGTATGTAATTTGATAAGCTATCTGGCCCTGGGGCTTTCGATTTACTTACTTTGTTGATTAGGATCAAAATTTCGCTTTTCGCAAATGGTATTGTTAGATTTCTAGATTTATTTGTTTTTATTTGGATTCGACTGGTGTATAAGGCTCCACAATGTCGAATCCATACATTTTCCAGGATTGGATTCGATAATAGTGCATCTTGGGTAGTACCTGCATGATTTATGATATCCCAAAACCTTTTTGAGTTTTTACTCACAATGGTTTCAAGCATTGTTTTACTATCATTTTGAAGCAGGATGCATTTATGGGATATCGTCCAGTTCCAATATTGTTGTTTCCGGCTCTTACATGCTTTAGTTCTTATAAACCTGGGAAGTTGTAGCCGTTTTAGGTCTCGTCGCAGATTTTTCTTTTGCTCGACAATGCATTGGTCGAATACATGAATATGTTTAAAGTTTGTCTTTTTCTCCTTATGATCGTTTGTTTCCTGAAAGGGACTCCGGATTGGTCTGCAATCGGGTATCAAGTCATTAGAAGTGAGTGACTGTAGCAAATTGTTGGTAATACTGGGGACATCTGTTGGTTTAATTCGTATTGTATTTTGACTTGGTACCACTTCGATTTGTTTAGGCCAATATGTCCGGTTGTTGTTGAACCTTCTCTAGCATGTTAGTTTTAGCATGTCATGGTCACTAACTTGTTTGCTAATCACTTCTAAAGACTTGATTGTATGTAGCATATTGAAGGACACAAATAAATAATCTAGAGTTTTCTTTGATTCTCCTTGGTGCCAAGTAGAGGCGACAGGAATGTCGCCCAGTGTGTTGCCATTTAGCATATGCATGTTTCTTGCTTGCATTGCCAATAGCCAAGCTAGTGACCTATCCATTTTCCTTTTTCCATTGTTTTGCCACACTGTTTGCTTTATATCGTTATGTATCAAGCAATCAGTGTTCAGATCGCCACAAATAACGATCATTAAGTTGTTGTGTTTTATTGACCATTTGTCTAATTCACTTGTCACTTGTTCTACAGATTCAAAATTCTTTATTTCGATGAGGGCCTAATCCAAATTGAATAAGGCCAACCATTGAACTTCAAAGTCTGCGTTGTTTTTCACTTTTATCAGGAAAGCATGGATATAACTTTTGGGATTATAGGAGTCTTCCATTGTAAGCCCCACTCAATTTTTTAAGATTGTAAGGAGGCTTGACATTGGCCTTCCTTTCAAACACTTGCTGGCCGGGTTTAGATATGCACAATATCCATCAACAGTTGGAAGTTCTTAACTAAGTTTCTTGCATACATAGTATGTCGAATGAAGTTGGGATATGACTTTGGTTAGCAAACAGATGGTTGAATCCTCTGGTGGTTCATGAGAGGACATTGGTTTGGTCAGTGGTTTGTTTTTAATTTTCATGATTAGTTGAAAGGGCCTTTGCAAGCCAGTCCAATGCGTCATCATTGTTCTCTCTGGCTCTTTTACTTGGAATTTCTCGTATGGATCTTCTAGCTCTGCTCGTGGTGTTGAGAGATACTCTGAGTGGTGTCACAGCCTTTATATTGGGTGTGAGATTTGTTTCCTGTTTCAACACGGAGCTTGTTCTTTTTGAGGCTGTTTTAGTCAACTTTGGAGTCCTTTGCTCCAGGTTACTGGGTCTATTTTTTTATTTATTCAGGTGATTATGTTCCTTGTTCCTCATTGTGTTATTTTCCTTTCTTATGATGTCAAAGCCCATAGATCTTAATGTTGAGGAGGCTTCTAATAGATGTTTGTAGACTACCATGGAAGGAATATGAAGACATATGTGATCAAGTCTTGAATCGTCATTGAGTTCCAGCACAGTAATGTCCAATGATGTGATGTCAATTAGCTCGGGAACATGGTGGAATAATCAATATTTGAGGTGTGTTCTAATGTTAGTTGGTTTGTGCTCCTCAGATGACCTTGATTTTTTGTCTTCTATTTGCTGTCTTGTTGTCTTTTGTGATTTTGAGTTGTGGGCTGGTAGATTTGCAGATTTCTTTGAGTATTGTTTCTAGGACGAGGAAGGCAATACGGCTCAGGTCTACCTGACTGGCCGATTTTCCTCTGAATTCCTACTCCGATAATTTCCTTGGTCGGCTCTTTGAGGCCCATGTAACTTATTTTTTTAATCCGCTAAAGTCACATAAATGTATTTCCGTCAGCAAGACTTTTTATACAAAGTGATTCGTTCCTTGGTGTACAGGATGGAGTATCGGAGAATTAATCAACTGAATCCTGGGTAGTCTCACTGCTTCTTATTTAGCATATGGAAACATCTTCATTAACAACTCTTGATCAATATAAATAGGCAGTGTTGTCTCCCTATGATTTTGAAGGGTTTCATTGTTTTGTTTTGAATCTGGGTTGAGGGATTTCATTTGGATGTTGGTTTTGTTTGTAGGAGAAGGAAGCAGGTGCTTCAAATCTTAAGTTTTGCATGAAGTTTCTTGAAGCATTCGATTTGATTGTTTTTGTAGAAGGAAGGTTTTTTGTCTTTTTGATTTGTTGTTCCAACTTGTCAGGCTCTCTTTCCTTCAGCTTTTGGCAAAAAATTGGAAAGTGTTTGTTTTGTGGGGAAGTTCTTTTTGAACTTTTTTTTTTTACGGCAGGTCTGAAATATTTAGATGTTTCTAGGTTTCCAGCTCTAGGCGGTAAGATGGACGTCCCAGGGTCTAGTGGGTCTGGGCGCATTGTGTCATTTCCATTTGGAGTGATGCACTGTGACGCCTGTGAGCACAACCTTGTGTGGTCTCTAGGCTCATTAGGGCAGTTGTGTGTTCCTGGATGTTGACTAGCGCGTTGGGGTGAACTTCTATGTTTGAGGTTGTTATGGAATTTCCAGAATTCGAAAATATTTTTATAGCTTTGTTTCTTTCATTGGTGCGAGTGCACATTTTTTTGATGATGCTTCTGCCAATTCCATCATGAAGTTGTAGGCTTGCTCTTAGTACATCTTTGTATAGGCCAAGCAAATGTTTGTTTTCCTCACAAACATCCTTCAGTAGGAAGATCAAGTCCTTCCTAATGGACGCATCTGTCTCTCGATCTTGAGACTATCTCTCCTTTGTGATATCTATGAAGCATTCCACATAGTTTAATTTTGATTTCATTAGGGCCATTTAAGTTGCTTGATCCTTTAAGTTGTCATTTAGGGCTTCATAAAGCTTCATGTATGGAGCAAGGAAGATGGTGAGTGAGGACAGCATGAATGATTGTAACTTTCCAGTGTCATTTGGGGTCATATTGGGCTTACGTTTTGTTTCATGTGGGTTTTTTGACTTAAGCCTGTATGCTTTACTTTGAGTGGGTTGAGAACTCTCCACAGAATCAGTCGCTCTCGTCCCTCTCATCACTCTCGTCTGATGAAGAGTCTGATATGGGAGGATCTGTGCTTGAGAATTGTGGGAGGACCAAACCAGGTGCAGGAGGGGAACCTTCTTGTTGGACTACCAGGAGATGCTGGTCGTCTTTGGAAATGAGGGTGATCGGTGGCACTAATGGAGATTGGTCATTCATTTTGCTTTTTTTGCAGATTTCGCATTGTTAATGTTAATTCAGAGTGCACTGGGAAGACGTGCACAGGCATCCGCACAAGGGTCAACGGAGAGACCAATTCCTAAGAATGCTGTTTGACAGTTTTCTTTAGCTCTTGTTAGATTTCGCTTGTGCAACCTTTTTAAAAGGCATGCTGGAGTGCTTTGAGGTTTATTCATTCCTTTTTCTAGCCATACAGTTGTGTTACTTTGTTGCATTGCAGAAACAAGCTGCACTATGGGTGGGAAGGACTGTGTGGTCTTTGCACCAGGCACTCATATGCCACCCACTTGCAGGAAGTTATCGCATTGATGATGTTAGGGTTCTGTTTCCTTTGCAACATCTCCAGCCACAGACAGAAACCCGTTATCAGATACCTCGCTGACAGTGCGTGTGTGGCACTGCGCATTTTCGTTGTTTACAAATGTTTGCTTAGAACAGCTTTGGGGACTCAAGGAAGGTGTTGAGGTAAAACATCTTCTTCCTTCAAATGGGTGCCAAGGAGGAGGGATTTCAGGGCCAGACAAGGGCCCACCACTTGGGGGGGAGTTCCGGCAACAGAGATTGCAAATGCATGTCAATTATGGAGTTTCCTGCTCCGTTTGTTTTTAAAGGCAAGTCTCTGTCGAGTCTCTGGCAGATACAATAGACACTGAAGAAAGATTTCAGACAGTGTCAACCGGGAACAGATGCCCTCCACACTCCCGTGAGATACTTTCGTAAGAATAAAACACACATATTTTAGGTTATGTACCACCTCCAGCTTTACATCCTCTTGCTTCCAACAAAGCCCCACTTGTTTGATCCTAGTGCTCTTAAAGCACATTATATTTGTTTGTGTTGGATTGATTTTCCATTAATTTATGATCGTACAGGGCTGGAAACTTGTGATGAGGTGCTGCAGATCCAATTGGGTGTGATCTTAGAGTATAACATTGTTCGCAAAACTTAATCATATGGTTATCTCCACTGCTATCTTCGGGGGGACAAAGACAACAGGATTCAGATATTCTTCCAAGTCTGATAAATATAAATTAAACAGGCAGGATGCCAGCACACAGCACTGTCAAAGCCCCTTACTAGTTGGCATTTCCCTTTTACCATTCATATAAAGCCTCACTCTAAATGATGTGTTGGTGTGAAGATAGATAATAATGTATCAGGGAGCCTACACTTTTGCAGTTTTAACTGCAGGGGAGATTGGTCGATCATATCAAAGCCTGTGTCTGGTCCACACAGGCAACATACAACGGAGTGCATCTTTTTCGCAAGCCCTTTTAATTGGAGCATTAATGATGAGATCATTGAGCCAGTATCACTGCCTTTTCTGGAGCTGGTTTGGAACTTTGACAATCGTTCAGTTTTAGACAGCCATCCTTCCACTTCGTACAAAACAAGTAATGCAAATATTTGGCTCTCAGCATCCAGGAGGGCAATAGGTAGAAAATTAGTCAGATTTCCACGGTCACCGTTCTTGTAAATAGGGAGGATAAAGGAAGTGTTCTGTGTCTGTGGAAAGGCTTTGTTTTCAAACTACTACTAAAGAGTGTGAAAAGTACTAAGGCCCAAGTTTCAGAAGCTTCCTTGATCACCCTATTACTTCAGCCATTAGGCCCTGGGGGACACGAGTTAGAGATTTTTCTGATTATCTCCAAAAACATTTCATAGGTGAATATCGAGACCCATTGCCTCTCATCCTGATTCTCATATGGGCGTTCTAATTACATTTATACAGCTCTAGGAATAATAATACCCAGGTCTCTTTAGGAACAGGGTTTGTTTGAGTAGCCATTTGAAAATGCTCCTTATTTTGGACAATTGTTGTGGTAGGTCAAGAGAAAGAGGCTGACCAAGTTGTGGCTTTTCAGTAGTACAACTTTATTTAAATAATATGAAAAAGGCCTATCTATCCTTGTTCTTAGGATTTTCCCTACCTAACATAAAACTTAATATGGTGCTAATCTTCAATAGTGAAGTCCAAAGCAATAGTCCATCCTATGTCTAAAACTAATCTGTCCTGACTCTGCCACTAAACAAAACAACCAAAAAGGGGTCCAGGAGAATGTCTCCCTTCTCCTGGACAGGCTTGCTCAGCCTTAGAAAGCTATCTTTAAATAGCTTGTCGTGATTTCTTAAATCAGTTCTTTTATTTCTTCCAGGGGACTTTTTCACCTTCATGGTGCTCCCTTTTCTTCCTGTCCAAAAGTCACTTGGTTTATCCAATGAGGGTTCTGGCCCTTCCCCTTGTTGGCAACTTGCAGCGTCTCTTTCTCGCTGCCTGCATTCATACTTGCTTGTTCTGATCCGAACCAACTTTTCTTCCATGGATTCTTTATCCACTAGTTTCCTTTATTTGCTATAGATATAGTGGGTCAAATAGACTGAATCCCCAAGCGCTTTTCACTGATTTGTCTACTTGAACCAGTATGGTGAGTCCCCAAGTATTCTTCACTTATCCTTGTACTGGGAAGAGTAGGCTGTATACTCTAGTATTCTTTACTTATTCTTTTACTGAGATGAGTGGGTGGTGTCCCCCAAGTATTCTTCACTTAGGCTGCGTCCCAGGTATTCTTCACTTATTCATGTTCTGGGACAAGTAGTCTGTGTCCCCAACCATTCTTCACTTATTCCTCTACTGGGACGAGTAGGCTGATCCATTTTCAATGGTTGAGTGATCAGCATTACTCCTCCATTCTTCTCAAAATCACATAATCACAATATGGTTGATTTTCATTTGAGGGTTGGAAGTAGTGTCACAATAGCAAACAGTGGGTTGTTCAAATTAGATTTCCTGAGGCCCTGATGGTGTAAGGGGCTCATACGATAGAGGGTTAGGGGGTTCCTTGATGGAACGGGAGTCCTTGTCCCCAAGAGGGTAAGAGGGGAGTCTCTCCATATGAGGTCATGCTTACTGCCAACCCAAGGGGGAATATTGCGTAGCAGGCCCACCTGCCTAGCCTCTCAAAGAAGGGCTCCCCTCTGGGGAGAATTGACTTCCTGTGGTTCGTCAGTGTCTGAATGTTTTTTTGCATTATTTTGGTTTGTAGCCTCCAGCATACATTCTGCATCATTTTGAAAGAGTAGGTATCGGTATGCTTTTATTTTTGTTTAATTCATTTTTTTCTTCCCACTTTAAACTCTTGGGCGAAACACATTAGGTTTATTGATCCAATTTCTCATGGTATCGAACTTTAGCGGTACAGTTTGCAGCTGCTTTAGTAACTTCAGAAATGCCATTAATAATGAAGGTGAAGAATGTGTCTGGTGTAAAACAGACAATTTATGAGGCATTGTAGACAGATTTAGAAACCTAATAATTTCCCCATTAAAAATGCTGATCAACTCTGGGTTCTTTCTGCCATCCACCAATATATCTTTACGAATAGATCTTTACAAGAGCTGGAATAGCACGACCTGAGTGGCAATCAGCAGGCTATGGTCATTAAGGTTATTATGTAAAATCTCAAAATGTTCAAATCTGTGAAAGAGGGACTCAGGTAGACATATATAGTCAATCCTTGAACATGGCTCACCTCTATACCAAGTTGGCTTTCTGGAGATATCACCCTTAACATTGCCATTTAGCATGATTAAACTCCTTTCTTTGCAAACTTTAGACCAGTATCCACCATACTCCTTCTGTTTATTAATATAGCCTTGATTCCTATCCATATCAATATTTCCACTATTTGGAGAATAAAGGCAGATGCAATTCCAATCATCTGAAAGTATCACATCTTCATCAGGGGAATTAACATTGAACGCACCAATAAGATTTTCCGAGCGCCAAGGTGAAACATTCGATCATGGCATGGGAGGGATGCCAATAAATGTTGATTAATAAACCTTTACAAATTTCATCTCCATTATTAAAGCTAGTTTTTACTGCCAAGATACGATTGATTTTATTCAAAACAAGTTCACTATTGTGGCCTAAATAATGATTAATTGCAATCAGCAAATCTTCTCAGGGTCTTTCTCCATTAGAGTTTGAGGCATCCTGTTGGAATGTTTTATAAGCATCCTAGACCATGTTTTTATGTCTACATGTTTCTTGAAGGTAAAGTATTGAGTGCTGATACATATACGCACAAAGATTTTTATTTCGAATCAGTTTATTGTATCCTCTCACATTCCATAATAAAAGGGTCACCTTTTTTCTGTCGTTCAATTCCATTACATTTCATTAAAGACAACCCCCCTCCCACCTTGAATTCAGAATGAAAGGACAGGGTCACTAGTAACCACGATAAATCCTCGGTCGTCTGGCCCTGTGACTTTGTTGGATTCGCGTGGTTCACTCTTCCTATGATGTTCTCCATTGAACATGATATTTTCAATCCAGATCCAAAGTTTCTTCAACCTGCTGAGTGATTAGCATAGACATTAACAGCCTGATAGTGCGCGGTACAAATATCCTTTAACATTAACATTATCACAAGACGTCAAGGGGGATGGGCTCATGGGGCTAGCTCAAAGATCATATCCCATAGTCCTCCATGCTTCAATTTCTTCCAACAACATTGCATATACAGCTGTAGAGGGGATCTGAGTGGCTACAATGTCAGTTCTTCTTGAATCCAAAAAGTCAACCAGTTGATATCTTTGGTAGATACTAGCCTTCAATGCAGGATTTCATTAAAAAGTGCTAGAATATTTGAACAAATAAGCAACAGTTGGCGATCTGAATGTAGCACAAAAAAATCTAAAAATTGAGAATAACCACATGGTTTGTTCTTACAAATTGGCTTTATACTATTATTTGATTTCCCACCGTCACAACATTGTTGACGGTGGGGATCAGACCCACTGGGTATGACTGAATCAAAACATGAATGGTTATAGGCAGCAGCAGAAGACATAGGCTGAGAGGATCATTTTTTTGACTAAAATGCGTGTAAACCTCAGGAGTCTTAATTAACAACATTTATGTCATTTGATCTCAACTGCAAATTTTCCATTCCTTGGGCTTATGGTCCTTAATATTCCCCGGGCCAACTCTAAGAAAGATCTTATTATTTTGGTGGACCTCCTGCATTACAGTTAGGGGAACCTGTTTGGATTTGGCTGGAGAACTTCCTGACCGCGTGTGTAATGGCGGTTCTCCCCTTACCTTCACAAGCTGCATCCTCTATCAGCGCCCCATTTGTCAGCGTTTTTTTTAATTTGTGCGATATTAGTAGTCGAAGTACCCATACTGGCACTTTCCTTTTACCGGAACATCCTGGCGCTCCTCTATAGAGCAACAGGCATTGCTGATAACCACCGGCCCAGCCCTTAATTCTCCCACAGTTCTAAAACCTTGTTGTCCAAACTGAGTTCTGTATTAGAGTTTTTTGATTGCCATACACGCTGAGGTGAGTGATTCCAATTTTCCATTTTCAACTTAATTTTGCTTAACAGTATTGTTTGAGCCCTTAATTTGTCACATATGTTATCATAAAGTTCTACAAAGGCACTGAGCACAGAGTTTAGGGCTGAGGTGGTAGGGGCAGACAGTTGTATTCTTTTATGAACATCGCTCAAGGTATGATGTAATGGGGCATGTTATCAAGATCACGCCTTGTCTTGTTGGCTGAAGGTGCTTTCTTTGGCTGATCTTGGCCTCCAACCCCCTGGGCAGCCACTATGACCCAGATAGTATAACTGGATTCTTGGCTGTGCCTAGAGGGCGTGTAGCCTGAGGCAGGAAAACCCAGTAAGGGAAGAAAATCCTGCAAGGAATGGTGGTAGTCCAAAAGAAGCATAGATTCAGCAGGTGCAATCCAAGGCAGAATGTAGATCTGAGATCTTGCACCAAAAACAGGATAGTAGAGGAATGAACTTGGAACAGAAAAAAGGAGGAGGCAAGAATAGCAAGAACCAGGCAAGGTAAGGAATGGAACAACCAACTGCCAGCTTGGAACCAAGTAGGGGAGAAAGAAAAGGTAACCAGGTAAGGAGGATAAACAAGAGAGAAGCGACCTAACCGCAATGAAGAAATTATTGCAAAGCATGGAACCACCAGTCTGCTGCCACTATGTACTCCTGAGACACACGGGCTTCCGGGTGTGTGACGTCATGACGCTGACATGCGTCTATCGCCGAGTGGACCCGCCATGTTGCTGGCGGCTAGGGAAGCACCAGCACTACTGTCGCCATAGCGACCTTGCTGCTGCTCTGGGTCTACGGCGAATCATGACATCATGCCCCTGTCCAAGCCGTGTCCAAACAGTCTTCCAAGGAAAGGAGCAATGGAATTTCTTGAGCAGATGAGGGGCATGCACATTCAATGCTGGTTCCCATGACCTTTCCCTAGGTGGATACCCTTTCCAACTGATAAGGTACTGCAGTCTCCCACGACGATAACGGGAGTCAGAGATACAATCGACTTCGTATTCTAGGCCCTCATCAAGCTGCACAGATGGAGGTGGTCTGTGTTTTCTTCTTAGGTCTGGCGCCTCAACATAAGACTTTAGCAAGGATGTATTAAATACGGGATGAATTCTGCTCCAACCAACAGGTAAAGCCAATTTGAAGGCCGCTGCATTGATAACTTTCATGATCCGAAAAGGTCCGTAATATCTGGGAGTGAGTTTGGAAGTTCGCAAACGGGATGGCAAGTAACGGGAGGAAAGCGCAGCAGGTCACCCTCTTTATAATACGGCGTCTCAACCCGTTTCAGGTCAGCAAAACATGATATTCCAAGGCATTCTTATGGGTAGTCTTTAACCAATGCGTGGTATCTTCTACTGCAGGAACGTTGGTTCTATGACTCGAAGGTAGAGGTAACCAACGAGGATGGTATCCAAAAGTACAGTAGAAGGGGCACATATTTATAGATGAATGTACCATATTATTGTATAAAAACTCTGCTATGGGTAGCAAAGAGGCCCAATTTTCACAAGAAGCAGAAGCAAAGGACCTGAGATACTGCTAGATGGTTTGGTTAGTCCTTTCAGTCGAGCCTTTGGTTTCAGGATGGAAGACGGAAGAAAGACAGCGCTTAATCCCCAAGGTTTTACAAAATGCAGACCCGAATTTAGACGTGTACTGTGTTCGTCAATCAGAAATTATCTTGGTGGGTATTCTGTGTAGACGAAAGATGTAAGAAACAAAGGCATCACTCATCTCCTTAGCTGCGGGTATTTTCTTGAAGGGAACAAAATGGGCCAACTTGGACATCATGTTTACGGTTTCCATAAGCACTGTGTTGCCCTTTGAAGGTGCTATGTCCTCGATGAAATCCGTTGAGATAGTTGTACAAGGGCACGATGGTAGTTCTGGTTGGTTTAGTTTGCCCACTGGCTTTCCTGGGGCGCATTTAGATTGTGCACACACAGGACAAGAAACCACATACCGAGTAATGTCCTGCTTTTGTGAAAGCCACCAGAAGTATCTAGCTGTCAGATCTTTGATAGACTCGTATACCACGGTGTCCCGCAATGAGGGAATCATGACACAGGTTTAGACCTTCCGTTTGTAAATCTTTAGTGGAAAGATAGCTCTGATGACCAAATCAATGTAGACAAATATTGTTACTGATTCCCTGTCCATGTATTTCTGTATTAGAAATGTTGAATGTGGCTGTTTTTATCCGCTGTAAAAACAAACGTATGGCAGCAATAGTAGTCTTGTGAGAAAACATAATGGTTTTTGTATCGGCATGTCCATTAGAGGGAAAACAGGAACGAGACAGGGCGTCTGCTACAATGTTCCCAGTTCCCGGTAAATGAGTGAAGACGAAATCATAATGATTAAAAGCCTAGCGGGGTTGTCGACTTTCTGCACTCGAATTACAACCAGTACTGAAGATTTCAGTGATCTTCAGTACAAATCAGGGTTGTAAAAGAAGCTCCCATCAGAAGATGACGCCATTCTTGGCATGCTTAATTGATGGCTAAGAGTTCCTTCTCTAGAACAGAATAATTTCTTTCCGCTGAAGACAAGGTGTCGGGATAATAAGCCACTGGATGTTCAAGATCATAGTTTTCTGTTTTTTAATATGGCGCCCACTGCGTGGTCACAGGCATCAGTTTCCAAGATATAAGCCTGATTTGGATCTGGTTTTTGAAGTATGAGTGCCTGTGTGAACAGCCACTTGAGATGGTGAAAGGCCAAGTCAGGTTCTTTGGTCCATAAAAGTGTAGTGTTCTTTTTTAACAAGGAAGTGATGGGAATTACAACTTGTGAGAATGCAGCAAATAAATGTCCTATAAAAGTTCGCCAAACCTAAAAACCTCTGTATATCCTTCACTGAGCAAGGGATCTGCCAGTCAAGACAGCTTTAACTTTCTGGGGTCCATGGAAAACCCCTTTTTCAGACAGAACATATTCCAAATATGTGACTTCCGTAACCCCAAACAGGCACTTTTTGGGTTTAGCCTTCAACTGATTTTTTTGGAAGCACCTTTACACTTCCGACATATCTGCCTGATGGTCTTCTTTCTTCTGAGAAAATATAAGAATATCATCCAAGTAGACTACATTATGGAGCAATAAGTCAGCAAACAAGTGATCCACAAATCTTTGGACAACCGAGGATCCATAGGCTCACCCAAAAGGCATCACTTGATATTGAAAGTGGCCAAATGGAGTGTGAAATGCGGTTTTCCACTTCTTTATTCTGATAAGATGGTAGCCCCCACGGAGATCTAGTTTGGTGGAAATCTTAGCCGTCTTGATTGATTGCCACCAGAACATCTTGTGTAGAGGAGCAGCTGAAGGCCTCTGCAGGAAGTCCCGCCCCCATCTTGCCTATATGTTGGAAGCCGGAAATTCCAGTGATTGTTCCTATTCCACTGAGAGTCTTTGAGAAAAGGTATCCATTAAGGACACCCTATATGATGTACCCTCGCAAAGATGATAATCTCTTGACGGAGATCCCCAAAGGAATATGAAGAGAGAGAAAAGGAGGCTGGTGACGTCACAAGAAATGAGCGTGACGCACTGAGAAGAATGGTCAAAGAACAAGATGCATAGACCTTATAGAATCTGATGACGAAGTAAAAAATCGAGTAAACTTTCATATGCGGAATGAAGATTGCACGTGTGAAGAGCACTGCAGAAAATACAGGCCGTTTTATAACTTTAAAGATGCAGCAATGCAAGTAGACTAAGTGATTTTAAAGGCTAGCAATAAGTAGTAAATAGACTGCAGGTGGTGCCGCCATTATATATAATTCTGGCTATCGGTGTCACATATTTAGTAAGCTCAGACCCGTGAAGAAAGAAGGATCAGAGGGCTGTGTCGCAGTAAAAAAAACAGATGAAGATAGAGGAAAGGCCTGGAATAGCCATCCTACCAGGTGTTAAAGGATGGAGCGGCCAAGAACTGGTTATCTATCCTTGAAGAACAGTCAAAGTGAGAAGCTGAATCAGCCCTAGTTATGGTGCAAGAAAGAACATCATGAGTGGCAAGTTAATTGATTCAAGACAATTAAATGCTGCAAAACAGGCCAAAATACAGTCTCCTGTCGTGTGTCAAGGATGGGAATAGGAGTTGGGTGTACAAACCTGAACTACGATAAGAGTGTGCCTATACTCCCTTTTATTCTCAGGTGCAGTGATACTTTGCAAGGACAAGTTCAAAGACAATCTGAATGTCAGAAGGCATGAGCGATGAGAGATGTTTGACTAATTGGATGGGGAGTCCACCCGCTGGCACCTAGGGTACCAGTTTATGTGCTGCTACTGAGCCGAATGTTCCAGAAGGGTACAAGCGTGCCAACCAATTGTAGAAGGCCATATATAACGAAGGGCCTTATAGTTGATAGCCAATGGTGTACCGTGTATCTAGTAACTGATGAAGATGACTTGCACTAGGGGTGGGCATAAATTGTCCACCTGACTGTAGAGACTCAATCACAACCAGTTCCCTTAAAGAAAGTGTACTTAGATGTTCCCCTTAAGCCAATCACAACTCCCCATAGGTTTTTCTTAGTTTGCCACATAGTATGACGTCATTTATGACAACGTTTTAGTGCTTAATTGTGTTTTATGCAAAACGATTCAGAGCACGATCGAACATCTGTTGATGTCCATTGTAACTCCCTGTTTTAGACAATTGAAAATAAAACAGTTGGAGGAGACTTTTTGCTAACTTCCTGAATCGGTCTTATTATTTTGTGTAAGAGTTATTCTGCATCCCCATCCTGGGCGGTGAAAAAAAAAGGACTCCGGCTGCAGCCGTGCCGCTTTTACCGGCACGGCTACCGCCGGGGTTATAATGAGGCCCAAGATCTTTAAGATCTTGCAGGACAAAGAGGGGAAAAGCGAGCGAACAAACATATCAACAGAGATGGAACAAGAGATTAAGAGATGGAAAGGAAAGAAGGATAGAGCTGAAGAGGCAACGCTTGTACAGAATATGAGTGTATGGGAGGACAGATATTGCTCAAGCTAGATGGGAAGAGCATTGAGGAAATAAGACAAAGAGAAAATCAGGACGAACAGGATAGAAAAGATAGGGAACGAGAAAAGAGATTAAAGTAAGATGAGCATAAAAGACAGACCAGACAGCAGCGAGAACAGACTCATCAGGAGGAGCAACAAAAGAAAGAAGAAAGGGCAAAAGAAGCATGACAACAGGCAGAGAGCAATAGAAGAACGGGATAGACAAGAAAGAAAAAGAGAAGAGGAGGAAGCACAGAAATTAAAGGATAGAAGAAGACTCGTCTTGGCTTCACGCAGAGCAGCTTGCCGGCGTTCAGCCACTTCCTGGAGGAGGTGGAGCTTTGCCTGGTTGCGGTCACGTGTGCTGTCACGTGACCTTTTTCGACTACAAAGAACAGCCCCAGACGCCCGAGCGGGGTGTTTCCCGAACGCTCGCATTCAGACTCGTCTTGGCTTCACGCAGAGCAGCTTGCCGGCGTTCAGCCACTTCCTGGAGGAGGTGGAGCTTTGCCTGGTTGCGGTCACGTGTGCTGTCACGTGACCTTTTTCGACTACAAAGAACAGCCCCAGACGCCCGAGCGGGGTGTTTCCCGAACGCTCGCATTCAGACTCGTCTTGGCTTCACGCAGAGCAGCTTGCCGGCGTTCAGCCACTTCCTGGAGGAGGTGGAGCTTTGCCTGGTTGCGGTCACGTGTGCTGTCACGTGACCTTTTTCGACTACAAAGAACAGCCCCAGACGCCCGAGCGGGGTGTTTCCCGAACGCTCGCATTCAGACTCGTCTTGGCTTCACGCAGAGCAGCTTGCCGGCGTTCAGCCACTTCCTGGAGGAGGTGGAGCTTTGCCTGGTTGCGGTCACGTGTGCTGTCACGTGACCTTTTTCGACTACAAAGAACAGCCCCAGACACCCTCGCGGCGTTAAGCCCGACTGCGGAGTAAAGGGCACTGCATCTAATACAAAAAGAGCTGTTTGGCTGCTGTTCGGCTCTGGACGGCACGGCCACCCGAAGAGGAACAGGCAAGTGCGCGGGGCAGGGCGTCGAGAAGCAACAGACGGTAAGCCCCTCCTTGACATCTGCTTGGGGCTTACATAGAAAGCCCCCCCTCCACCCAGCCCTTAGCTGTGTATTACACACATATAACTCTAACTACTGGGGGATGGCTTGCCCACCCCCCTTGGAAGACGACATAAGCCGTCGTCTGCGTAGCAGCAAATGGGTACCCGACACTGTTGTTCCACCAGAGTGCCAGGAGCACACCCCGCTAAATAAATACTCTCTGAAAATACAGAAAGCAACCCCACGAGAGGTGCAACCACAAACTATGAGTAATCCCTCCCCCATATTCCATCCCTGTTCACACTCCTCGCCACCTGTGCCTTGTACGCAGATGAACTCACCTGTGGATAGGGTTAAGGAACTAGGCAGCTCCAAGAGTCCCACTGCGGACCCCACGTATTTGGATGGCCCCTTGCTCCCAGTAGTAGATCTAAGGGGCAAAGGGGAAGGAGAGGTGAAGAACGGTGCAGTGTGGAAAGGGCTACTCCCCCCACCCGCCACCACGCGGAGCCCTCTTAAAAGATCTATGCACAGAACGCCCGACGGTTCGACCGCTATGGCAAGTGATCTCCCGCCGGAGACTGTCGGAGTAGGGGCAAGGCAAGAATCTATAGGCCCTGATCTACCATCCCGAAAATGCTCTCAAGATAGAAGAGCCGCGGACCGACTCACAGGGCCAGGAGTACGCTTTCACGCAGTCGCCTGTAGGCCAAACGCGGAGGGCACCTCCAATCACCAAGACATTTCAACTTCTAAAGTCTCGACTACTGCTCAAATGCACCAACCAAGGATAAGTACACACTCACCCATTGACCATTCCAATCAGTCTAATCTACTTCACGCCAAGGCAACCCAAATTGGAAGGAGTGAAAACAGCTCAGATCTGAACAAGAGCTATGACCATGAACCGGAAAAATCAGCTATGAGTGGCAGTCAATCAGACGACTCGGTATTCGAAGTACTCGAGGAGGATGTGACTACGCCCCAGGATGATTCATTCCGCGAAAATTCAGACCAATACACTCCACCGGTAGCACTGGAGACGAAAACAAAAGAGAGATCCTCACAACGCACGCCCCAAACTCAGGAACCAGAGTACAGTGGCAGTGGAGGCTCCACCCAACAGTACTTGGCCTCCCGGTATGAGGTCCCTAAACCGGATGACACCCTGAACAAATCCCCAGTACCACGTAGAACAATTCCATCAAAGCAAAGTAAAACAGCAAAAGCAAGGATGGAAAAGGCGCCAGGGAAGAAATCTCGCAAAGTCCCAGCGAGAGCACAGGGGAGAACCAATCGCCTAGCAACCCCTCTGATATCAGCATCACTCAAAGACTATTTCATCCAACAGCATAAAAGGAAACATGAGAGGGAGCCGGAACTTTCAGATGCTGAAATACTGGAGGCCATCATAGAACCCTCTCCAAGACTGAAATCTAGGAAAACCGAAGATACCCCTCAAGAGTTCGCTAATAGCTCCCCAGCGATCCTCGCCACGCCGACAGACAATGAGGAGAGCGGCGACTCAGAAAACATCTCACCCCAGCAAAGGGTAAACCTAAGTACGCAAGAAACTTCCGCTTATCAAGCGACTGAGAGAGATGCAGTGCACGAATCTCCAAAAGCAGCTCAGTCAGAAGAGGCTATCTCCAATCCTCCAGCCACTCCCAGTGAAAGAGATGAGCAGACTGTATCCACCGCGAAGGACCAATATGCATGGACATATCCACATATTCCTGGAAATCCAGGGAGGCCACTAAGAGAAAACAACTCACCAACGCCCAGCCCATCGCCACAAATAAAGCGAAGGTCAACAGAAAGGCCGGCCCATCACCTAATGGAGAGAGAGACAAAAACCCCCAAGAAATCGAGGCGCCTAAGTGAAATTCCAAGCATAATAGAGAAAGACACCCCCTCTAAAAATAAAGCTGACTTACTGTCAATAATGTCAGCGATGACAATAGCCCTAAACCCCTTTTGCAAACTGTATGAGGCAATTCATGAAGCACTCAAGGACAACTCGTCCATGATAAGCTCAATGAGCGAAAAACTAACCCTTATGGAAGGATACCTAATGGCCGTGGAGAAAAACTCAAATAGGATTGCTGCAAACCTTGAGGGGAAAATTGACTTACTGAAAGGTGAGTTAGAAGCAAAAAATAACCAGACCACTTCCGCCACAAAGGCCATACAGATAATAGAAAGTGGCAGCAACATGGGTACCGCCCCCATTTTCAAAAAGTCAGTAAAGAAAACGGCGAGCCACGAACAGGAACAGGTTAGAGTCGGGCGGCCCACGATTAATTCAAAGCAAACAAAGGGCAAAAGCGTGCTGGAAACGGACAAAGAAGCAAAGTCCACCCAAAGGGAACTTCCAGAAGCACAAAAAAGTCGCGATGAGGGGAGCTTAAAACCCAAACTCAATAACGCTGTACAGCCAGAGAATCCTTCAACCACTCTGAGACCAGTACTGACCCTGGATGTAAGTAGCGGAGAGGAGTCAGATCAGGATCTATTGAATATTTCACAACACTCGGATGGTGAGAAGGCGAGGCCCTCAACATCGAGAAAAATCAGCTCCCCATCGACAAGTGCGCCACAACCCTCTTTGGGGAAGTTGTCCCCATTACAAAATGAGGTAACAAGTACGAACGGGGGAGGCCGAAGATCTCGCATCTCCAGTTCACCGGCAAACTCACCAAGTATTGCCCTAGAGGCCTTAAAAACCCTCAAAGAACAAGAAATATCAAGAACTCGCAAACCAGACCAAGACATAAGTGGTAGGCCAATCCAACAGGAGCACCAGTATAAAACTCGCTTCCAACCTCACAAATTGTTGAGTAGCCACCAAAAGTCGAAGGAAAAGATACAAGGGAAACTACACGACTCAGTACTGTTTAAATTAGAGCAAACGTCTGCAAAAGATGCCTACCTAGTACTGAACCGAGGCACAGTCCTGAAATTGCTGCGGAAGACAAGCACGTTGCGAAACTTGAGATCAGCCGATCTTATACTGGTGGAACCATACCATCGAGACCACAGAGCCAAAGCCTATCTCCATGTGAATAAAAAGGCAGCCTTCGATCTCTCCAGAGAACTTGTAAAGGATTTGCATCGTATGGGCCTGAAAATTGAAAAACTTCAAACCACACTGCCCACAAACCAAACCCACGAGAGAGAGAATAATGGCGCAACTCTACATCAGGCCGCAAAATACATTGCAGAAAAGACACCGTATAATCCCAAGTGGTCCTCAAGGGCACATGTAAGGGGAGAATTCAGGCCGTCTAATCATTATGAAAACAAAGAATATAGTAATCACATGAACAGTCGACCCAGAACAGTCGACACAGATCCACCGAAAGCCCAAAGATTAAGTGATGAGAAGCAACACCAGGAGGAACGAGGTAAACAGATTAAAACAGTGCCGAACAAAGAGGGAACCCAATTGAAACCGTGGAAGTGGGTTCAAGACCTTATTGCCCGCCCCCCCAGAGTTTAGCAATTACCATCGTGTTCCAATGCCACTATGGGGCGAGAAGAAAGGCCGCCCACTAAGCAAAAAGAACTATCCCTTCTTATGGCATCTTGGAACACAAGAGGTCACCGCCACCTAATGACTGAAAGTGAGACTAACTTAGGAGCCTTTGACCTTATTTGCCTTCAAGAAACCTGGCTCCTGGGCAAACCGGCTTTGGACGGCTATGAAATTGAAGTGTCCCCAGCAACAAGGGCCTTAAAGGGACGACCATCGGCCGGCCTACTGACGGCAATCCGGGTAGGCTCAGGAATCTCGAGTATAAAGAAGGTAGCCGAAGATTATGGCATGTTAACAACTCTTGTATCCTGGAATCATCGTCTCCAAGATCTAGCCGTAGACGCCACATCAGAAATAGCAATAATCAACCTATACTGGAACCCGGAGAGAGTTTCCACTGAGGGCTTCTGTACGGACACTGCGAACATCATCGACAATATTACAATCGACCTAAAGATCCCCCACGTAATAATATGCGGTGATTTGAACGCAAAATGTGGGACCAGAAATGGCAAAGATGACAAGCCTCCCCATCCCGTGGTCGACGAAAGGGGTAAAGCGTGGTCTGAACTAATGAAATCACGTAAGCTATACAATGTAGATGAACTGGTGGAGCACAAAACCCAAATTCCAACATGGGAAAGGTCGGGGGCGGAGGCGACTCTCGACTACATCTTCATCTCCGAAGGTCTGATTCCGTACCTGACGGACTTCACAGTATACCGAACATCAAAAAGTGACCACAATCTGCTACAGATGTCCTGGGGCGGTCTTATGAAGGAAAGAGTGCACTACCTTCCAGTGATAAGCTCGAATATGCAGCAAAACCGTCTTCGTCTCTCAGCCAACATCGTGAGAGGGCTGGAAATCGCCCTAAAGCAAAAAGGGAGGGTCCAACCAGGAAACCAAATGGAGGGCAGACCGGAATATGTATCGCTACTTGTGCCCTACCAAACAAGTTTTGGAGGGAAGGAGAAAAACCCTCCCAACCATGTCCACACGTTTAACCAAGAGGTGGTGACAAAAAGGCTGGAACTGAGAAAGTTAAAAAAGAAAGCGATCAAGGTAGGGAAGGTGGAGGCATGGACTGAATATCACACGGGCGAGAAGATTTACAAGGCATGGCTAAAACACCATCGCCAAGCACTGTACCAGAAGGACGCGGAAGCCATGCTGGTAATTGGGGCGACGAGAAAGACCAAAGATTTTTGGACACTGCTCAGAAATAGAAATTGCCAAAAAGCGCCTCCACTCTCAAGTTCAGTATCGGAACAAAGCTGGATCTCCCACTACTCAGACTTATACCGGGCACCCGGGAACTCGCCCGTCCAGCCTCAAAAAGGAGGGGAATACCCATGGATCAACTTAGCAAACCAGGAAAACATCCTAAGAATAATTGCCAAGCTAAAAACGTCAAGGGCACCGGGCCCAGATGGACTGACGAATGTGGATATTAAAAGACATCCAGCAGCATGGGCACATGCGATTTATGAACTTTTCACCCAATGTCAAACCCTGAAGCAAGTTCCTAAATCCTGGACAGAGGCAATTTTAGTCCCAGTTTTTAAGCAGGGCGATAGAAACCTACCAGCCAACTACAGACCGATTGTACTTCTTGACATAATTGGCAAAATCTATGCATCATTGCTGTTAAAACACTTCAAGGACTGGGCCGCCTTCTCCCCAGCGGCGGACTGTTTTCAGACAGGATTCCAAAAAGGTACAGGAACGGCAATCAATCTTCTTATCCTGAGTATAATCAAGGCCAATGCTAAGAGGGGGGCGACTAAAGTTTACATGGCACTAATAGACCTCTCACAGGCCTTCGACACAGTAGATCGGGCGATGCTATGGGACAAACTGACAGCATGGAACTGCCCGCGCCCAGTTCTCGACCCTATCCGGGCCCTCCACACGGAAACATCATTAAGGGTCCGCTTAAACCAGCAAGGGGCCCTCTCCGACATGATTTACACCAAACGAGGAGTTAAACAGGGATGCCCCCTGGCCCCGGCCCTATTTATTGCATTTATTGGGGACTATCAAGAGTCCGAGAAAACGGTGCGAGCATTCCCCCCCAAACTAGGAGGGGTGAAAGTGCCCAGGCTTTGGTATGCCGACGACTTGGTTCTACTAGACCAAACAGCAATTGGCCTCCAGCGTCAGCTGACCAACGTAGCGGCATACATGAGCATGAATAACCTGCAAATCAACAAAACGAAAACCAAAATCTTGATATTCTCAAAACCAACAAAGAGCATGAAACCTACTTTCGGCTGGGCACTGGGACAAACCAAAATTGAAGTTGTAACTGAATACAAATATCTCGGAGTCATGCTAGACAACACGCTCCGGGAAAACTCACTCCAAAACTCGCTCTGGTCAAAAGTACGGAACCTAACCTCTCAAATGCGGGCAGTCGATGGGAAATTTGGAAAATTCTCGTGGTTTCCCGCCATACAATTCTACAAAACCAAAGTAGTTCCAACTATTACTTATGGCATGGCGGCAAACCTCAATCTCCCGGTTGAACTATGGCCTCGTCTAGAAGGCTTCATTTGGAAATCTGTACTAGGCTTGCCTAAGTCAGCTCCCCTTCCAGCAATCCGTCGAGACTTAGGTCTGCTATCTCTCGGAGCGGTGGTGATAATATCCGCAACGCAGCTATACAGAAAAATTCGGTTACAAAGCTCCCCCTCGATCTTCAAAATCGTGGGGGGGGAATTACAAGGACAGAACTGTAAAGCCTTGGCAGATTGGGGAAAAAAAATCAAGATTGCTATGGAGGCGGTGCTGTGTGATGAAGAAACATTGATCTCAAATCCAGGCCGTGTCAAAACTAAGCTAGAGCAGCAAGATTGGATCTGTACAAACGAAAAAGCTCTTTCTTATAAATCTCTAATGCATCTACCTCCTTCGTACAATCGCCTAAAGGAACGTTTGAAGTACTGTGATAAGTTCCCGGAAAAAAATCTAAGACGAACCTTTATGCGGGCTCGGCTAAACTTACTCCCTACTAGAGAAATTCTATTTAATAGAGCGCTGTCCCCATTAGCGGAGTGTCGGCTATGCAGTACGCCGGACAACCAAGAATCACTTCGACACCTGCTAATGATCTGTCCAGCACTATCCGATGAGAGACAATCCTATCTGACACCACTCTTCAATGAAGCCAAGACGTTGGATGAGGAAACCTCCTGGTCACGGCTGATAGCCGGGGACTCGGCTAAATGGTCCAGGACAGCCGCGAAGTTTTTGACTGTCGCTCTGCAAAGAGCTAATGGGCCAAATTGAACCTGTAAGAGCCGACAGGGACCCGCTGAGGAGGCGCACACGTCTGGCCGGCTCGCGAGCCCAGAATAAGAGACAGGAATCCATAGGAGTGGTGTCCCTAGGTAGATACTAAACAAACGGCGCAACTGGGAAAGAAAAATTTTAAAACATGTTGTAAAAACCTATGAGGTTATAAACAATGGGAAAAAAAAAAAATATGAAAAGGAGAAGGGGCAAGGAGAGAGGAGATAAGACAGGAAGAGGAGAGAGTTAGATGGGAAGCGAGAAAAGCGAAGAGAATTAGATGAAGAATTAGAACGAAAAAGAAGACAGCAGGAGCGCAATATTAACCTCATTCAAAAGGAACTCATGGAACCTAGTCCAGCAATACAACAGGGCAGTGTAGAGGAGTTCCTCCCGTTACAGGGAGCAAAGTCAGGGCCATCTAGAGTAGCCCTAGAAGAGAACCTTGATATAGGAAATATTGGAGATGGAATCGATAAAGCTTATCAAGAATTAAGGGAAGGTAGTAAATCAGGAAGCTGAGGGAAGGGAGATCACATGTTGATCTTCTAATTGTGAAGAGGAAAATCCGTTCAGCTTCGAGCGTAGAGCCCTTTCCCTAAGCAGATTGACCTTAAATAAGGGTGAAGGGGACGAGAGTCACACTAGTTGTTGACTAGATATGTCAGACGTAGAAAGAGAATCCTTCCATGGGGAGGAGGGAGGAGGTGCATGTGCCCCCGTGGGAAACCAGCAGGCAGACAAGGAAGTAAGATGGTCTGATCTAGAGCAACCAAAGGATAGAATGCCAGATCCCATAGCATATACAGAGCATCCCAAAGAACGATTGTATAGTGAAAAGGGAGAATCACTGCCATATGTGAGCAGGTTAGGATCATTGCCAGGAAGGAGGCGGTCAGGAACCATTGTCCCTACTATGGATATGCAAACGATGGGAGCTGATTGCGGGTTAGGGTTTACACAGTTTCCCTTATTGGAAAAAAGGGGGAGAAAGAGCACAGTATATTCCTTGGTCGCATATGGACAATGACAATTTAAGATGCAAACTTCTGAGTTCGACATCAGGTGCAGGAAAATGGATTTATGAATTTGAAGAAATGACAGGAGGAAACATGCTAGCCATAGGGGACATTAGGTGTCTATAAGCAGCCATTCTTGGGGAAAGAGATGATGACATATGGAAGAGAGCAGGCTTTTCGAGTGTGACAGCACAGAATACAGCGCACAATGGAGCACCGTTTAATAATTGTAGAGCAGATGTTTGGAGGGCTTTCAGGGTATAGTATCCTGACATGTCAAAAATGGGTGCAATCATGACACGTAAGAGGAAAGAAGATGAAGATCCTCTTGCTTACATTCAGGACTTTCAAGAGCTCTGGACTCTTGAAGCGAGGGAGCTGTGGGAAAAAACGTTGGCATTATATTACCACATTTTAAGTAGGAATCGAAGCAAAACAATGGGCGGAAATACTGTTGACAATAGTGCATCACTGTTGGCTGTTGCAGGAGAAAAACAAGAGAGAAGAGGCTAGGAAACTTGAGGAAGCCAAATTAGTTTAGAAGAAATTGCCAAATATGCCATATTAGGGGCGGTATTGACAGTGGAGAAGGACTAAGAGTTCAGGAAGCAGGGGGTACATTGCAGGCAAATAATCAGCGCCCGATGGACCAAGAAGGGAATGGGTTTGTACCACAAGGTAGAGGCATGGGATACAGAGGGGTGGATTCCAAAACAGTCAAGGTGGGTTTCAGAACACACAGAATGAGAATCAGAATGCGCAAGGAGGGTTTAACCAAAGAGGACTAATTAGAAGGGCTCCTCCTGTATGTTGGACTCGACAGGGCACATTGTGCGTGTATGCGGGAGCCAAGGGTATTAAAGAATTGTCAATTCTCAAAGGGGGGACAGCTTATCCTCCAGCATATTGCTCACAAGCTAGGGAAGGGTTTGCTCAAGATCAGACATTTTATCAGATACATATGCGATAAATGCAATAGGCACAGCAATTACAGCAAGCACAAATGAATCCACCACAAGGGCAGTCGCAGAATGCCCCTATGCAGATACAGCAGAATGCAAACGTGGGACAGTTATTGACACCTATAATAGGGGATTGTCACTGTGATGAGAGAGAATCCTTTCACGGGTACAGGGGTATGCATGCATCACAAAAGGACAGCTCACAGGGAAACTTGATGTGTTCAGTACTATCAGTGACACCAGACCCCCAAGAGGAACCAAGGGTCGATGTGACAATAGGAGACAAATCTTTTTCATTTTTAGTAGACACTGGGGCTACTCGTTCATGTACACGAGAGGGAAAATATCTAATGACGGGAAATGCCATGAATGCTCAAGGGTTCTCTGGTCTAGTCTAGTTCCTTTTACTGATGAATTACCAGTCTCAATAGGAGAGAGTGACATGTCTGTTCCATTGTTGTATTCACGACAGACACCAGTTAACATTTTGGGAAGAGATTTGATGACAAAACTCAACATGAAGATTTATTTTACTGACAAATTAATAGTGTGTTCCACTCCTGGAATACATCACATGAATGTGGGTGAATGTGTATTGGCATTCACAGGGCAAATGACACTGCAAGGTGCTCCAATAGATCCAGAGGTTCTTCTTTATGGGTGAGCATTGTGTTAACTGCTACATGGCTTAGTGGGGAAGACTATGAGATTACCTTAGACCACAGATACCTATGGACGAAGAGGGGGGACAGACCATCCCAATAGAATTAGATGCAGCCATAGTAAAAATAGGTAGGAAAATGGCATTGCTCGAAGGAACGGCTGACGAGGGTAGACCATGGAGAACAGTGATAGCTATTGAGGAAGGGAATAGATTGACTGATGTCACTGATGATGACATGTTTAGAGATGACCCAGCAGATGATGAAGTAGTGTTCTTTATGAGCATCACATGTTGTATTAGAATAGAGTAAAAGGAAATCCCACAGCGCACGGCAATAATGCGGCAGCGCCCAGCATTTTTTGTCGAAGACTTCGAGAAAGTGGCAAGCGCTTTATGGACTATAGGCCCTTATAATGTAGGCCTATTGAAGGGGCTAGGGGAAGTTAAAATAAAGCTGAAACCAGGAGCAATTGTACCTCGAGCAAGACGGTGCCCAATGTCTCGAGAGGCGGATGAGGATATTTTTAAGACTATCTCAGCACTGATGGAACAAGGTATCCTGGTGCTTTCAGAATCATTGTGCAACACCGCGGTGAACCCTGTGAAGAAATCAAAGGGAGGGGCATGGAGATTCTTACAAGAATTGAGACTGATTAACCAGATTGTAGATGCAGAGTTTCCTTTAGTTCCTAACCCAGCGATGATACAATGCAATATCCCAGTAGAAGCTCGATATTTCACGCCCATCGATTTGAAAAATGCATTTTTCTAAATCCCGCTGCACAAGGACTCACAAGACTTGACTTCATTTGCATTCGGCCAGACTCATCTGAAATATACTAGGCTGCCCCAAGGGTACTGTGAGTATCCATCGAGCTTTAATAGCGTCCTACAGATGGACCTAGGTAATATTGATTTGAAGAGTGCTGTGATACAGCACGTAGATGACATTTTAATTTGTAGCACTACAGAATATGAGTGTAGGCAAGACTCGATTCAGTTGATGACTATCCTAGCAGACAAGGGATACAATGTAGACAAAGAGAAGCTACAGTATTGGCAAGAAGAGGTGTTATCCATAGGCCAGTTCATTTCACATGAGGGAAAGAGAGTGACACCTGAAAGTGCTGAGGTGATCATGAAGACTGCAAAACTGCACACGGTGAAGCGGATGCAGCAGTTATTGGGGCTATGCAATCATGTAAGAGCCTGGGTATTTGACTACAGTTTGTACACAAGACCCCTTTTGCAGGCTTTAAAGAAAGCACAGTCAAACAAGGAGAAAATAGAATGGACTGAGGAAATGGGGGGAGGCTTTGAAGAGTGGAGGAAAGCAATTTATACAGCTCATGTTTTAGGAATTCCCAATTATACTGAAGATTTTTTCTTATTTTTGCACACAAATGGGACAGTCATGACTGCACTGCTTACACTGAGGACCACATTAGGGTATAAGCCTCTAGCGTATTACAGTGGGATTCTAGACCCAGTTATGAAGGGACACTTTCCTTGCTAACAGTCATTGGCAACCGCCGCGTTCGTAATTGAGAAATCTATAAGAATTGTAATGGGCTGCAGTATGTCGCTTTTTGTAGAACATGCTTTGTTTGTCAAAACCCAAAGGTACATTAACATCCCTGAGAGCTTCTGCTTATGAAGTGATAATCTCAAACGCTGCAATTTAAAATTGTCAGATGTAAAATAGTGAACCTTGCCACCTGTGTAGCTGAGCCAGTGGCAGAGGGCGAGCTTGTGCATGACTGCGCAAATTATATAGTTTTATGATGATATACCGAGCATAAAGCAAAATCCATTGTCAGGAGGGGAAATTATTTTTATTGATGGTTCTTCGAAAAATGATCAAACAAGTGGAGAAAGGCATTCTGGTGCAGCTGTAGTAAGGCACAGAGCAAATGGCAAGTTTGAAGTTGTAGCAAGTGCAAGACTACCATCTCACTTTTCAGCGCAAGCAGCAGAATTGGTAGCGCATATTGTTGCACTCGAAAATCATGCAGGGCAGGAAGTGACAGTGTACAGACTCTGCCTATGTAACGTCAACCGTACACGCAGGGCTAGCACGTTGGAACAGGAGGGGCAACCTCCGAGCGGACGGCACTCCAGTGCAGCACACATCTTTCGTTGGACAGGCTAATTAAGGCACTACAACTCCCAGTACCCATAGCGATAGTTAAATGGACAGTGCATACTAAGCAAAATTACTTTATTTCTTGAGGGAACGCAGACGCACAAGCCAAAAGGGTTGCGTATTCACCAGATATTTCAAGTTTAGATGCTACATATGTCAAAGAAAAGGTAGTCATGATTATGGTAGTGAAAGCAAGATCTAGGGGCCAATTCATAGAATTCGGCGCACAAGTGGCGCACGCGGCTGGCGCACAGTGTGCGCGCGCGAATCCCTGCGCCAGCCGCGTGCGCCAAAACCCATTTCCGCGCACAGCGTATTCATGGATTCCAGCCACCAAAACCAGCCGTGGCGCATAGTGGCGCAGCGACCTTGCAGCAGCGCCAGTTACGCCCCCAAGAACGCCTTCCGCGCAGGGAAAAGCCATCAAAATCCCCAATCCAGCGCAAAGGGCTGCGCTAACCCTGTACCAGCACGGCAAGCGGGCTACGTGTATTCCAGGGGTTCACGTGAAGTCACTCACGCGATCGGGCCTGGGGGAGCGGGCTACGTGTATTTCAGGGGTTCGCGTGAACTTTTTCACGCGATCGGGCCTGGGGGAGCGTGCTACGTGTATTTCAGGGGTTCGCGTGAACTTTTTCACGCGATCGGGCCTGGGGGAGCGGGCTACGTGTATTTCAGGGGTTCGCGTGAACTTATTCACGCGATCGGGCCTGGGGGAGCGGGCTACGTGTATTTCAGGGGTTCGCGTGAACTGATTCACGCGATCGGGCCTGGGGGAGCGGGCTACGTGTATTTCAGGGGTTCGCGTGAACTTATTCACGCGATCGGGCCTGGGGGAGCGTGCTACGTGTATTTCAGGGGTTCGCGTGAAGTTCCACACGCGAATAGCCTGGGCGCGTGTATTTCAGGGGTGCGCGTGAAGTTCCACACGCGATTTCAGCAGGGTACGTGTATTTCAGGGGTGCGCGAGAAATTCTACACGCGAATAGCCTGGGCGCGTGTATTTCAGGGGTGCGCGAGAAATTCTACACGCGATTTCAGCAGGGTACGTGTATTTCAGGGGTGCGCGAGAAATTCTACATGCGATTGGCCTGGGTACGTGGATTTCAGGGGTGCGCGAGAAATTCTACACGCGAATAGCCTGGGCGCGTGTATTTCAGGGGTGCGCGAGAAATTCTACACGCGAATAGCCTGGGCGCGTGTATTTCAGGGGTGCGCGAGAAATTCTACACGCGATTTCAGCAGGGTACGTGTATTTCAGGGGTGCGCGAGAAATTCTACACGCGATTGGCCTGGGTACGTGGATTTCAGGGGTGCGCGAGAAATTCTACACGCGATTGGGCCTGTGCGAGTGGGGCAGTGTATTACGTGGGTGTGCGGGAAGTTGAAGAGGTGAATTGCCAGTGTGGGTCCTCCCAGGTCTCCCCTCTACCCCCTCCACGACCTCTGCAGGCAGCCCACACCACAGGGGACTACCCTGCACCCCTGGTCATGTCCCGCAGGCAGCACATCCACCATGGGCATGCCCCCCAGCCAAGCCACATGTCCCCTTGCACCCCCACCCCCCAGCAGGCCCCCACTCATGTCCCCTTGCACCCCCACCCCCCAGCAGGCCCCCACTCATGTCCCACTGCACCCCCACCCCCCAGCACTGTGGGGCACCTGCCAGCAGGCCCCCAACCATGTCCCACTCATGTCCCCCTGCACCCCCACCCCCCAGCAGGCCCCCACTCATGTCCCCTTGCACCCCCACCCCCCAGCACTGTGGGGCACCTGCCAGCAGGCCCCCAACCATATCCCCTTGCACCCCCACCCCCCAGCACTGTGGGGCACCTGCCAGCAGGCCCCCAACCATATCCCCTTGCACCCCCACCCCCCAGCACTGTGGGGCACCTGCCAGCAGGCCCCCAACCATGTCCCACTCATGTCCCCCTGCACCCCCACCCCCAGCACTGTGGGGCACCTGCCAGCAGGCCCCCACTCATGTCCCCCTGCACCCCCACCCCCCAGCAGGCCCCCACTCATGTCCCCTTGCACCCCCACCCCCAGCACTGTGGGGCACCTGCCAGCAGGCCCCCAACCATGTCCCACTCATGTCCCCCTGCACCCCCACCCCCCAGCACTGTGGGGCACCTGCCAGCAAGCCCCCAACCATGTCCCACTCATGTCCCCCTGCACCCCCACCCCCCAGCACTGTGGGGCACCTGCCAGCAGGCCCCCAACCATGTCCCACTCATGTCCCCCTGCACCCCCACCCCCCAGCAGGCCCCCACTCATGTCCCCTTGCACCCCCACCCCCCAGCACTGTGGGGCACCTGCCAGCAGGCCCCCAACCATGTCCCACTCATGTCCCCCTGCACCCCCACCCCCCAGCAGGCCCCCACTCATGTCCCCTTGCACCCCCACCCCCCAGCAGGCCCCCACTCATGTCCCCCTGCACCCCCACCCCCCAGCAGGCCCCCACTCATGTCCCCTTGCACCCCCACCCCCCAGCACTGTGGGGCACCTGCCAGCAGGCCCCCAACCATGTCCCACTCATGTCCCCCTGCACCCCCACCCCCCAGCAGGCCCCCACTCATGTCCCCTTGCACCCCCACCCCCCAGCACTGTGGGGCACCTGCCAGCAGGCCCCCAACCATGTCCCACTCATGTCCCCCTGCACCCCCACCCCCCAGCAGGCCCCCACTCATGTCCCCTTGCACCCCCACCCCCCAGCAGGCCCCCACTCATGTCCCCCTGCACCCCCACCCCCCAGCAGGCCCCCACTCATGTCCCCTTGCACCCCCACCCCCCAGCACTGTGGGGCACCTGCCAGCAGGCCCCCAACCATGTCCCACTCATGTCCCCCTGCACCCCCACCCCCCAGCAGGCCCCCACTCATGTCCCCTTGCACCCCCACCCCCCAGCACTGTGGGGCACCTGCCAGCAGGCCCCCAACCATGTCCCACTCATGTCCCCCTGCACCCCCACCCCCCAGCAGGCCCCCACTCATGTCCCCTTGCACCCCCACCCCCCAGCAGGCCCCCACTCATGTCCCCCTGCCCCCAGGTCCTGACGAAACGCAATCATGGCAGTAATGGCCAGCATACCCAGCACAAACACCCAGCCAAGGATTGCATCCACCCACATAGTAGATGCAATTACATGATACAACCCCAATGGCAAGTATGTAAATGAACACATGTCCGTCACACACACATACACAATGGGTGCAAGTGAATATCAAAACCCATATCATGACATGCATGAAACCAATGAGAAAATACCACAAATGTAAGTTATAAATATATGTATTAAAGATGAAAATGAAGTAAAGAAATAAAACACACAACAATGGGGATGACAAAACTAATGGTCCATGTCCGAGAACTAATAGAAAAAAACAAAAAACAAAGGAATCCAAAAACTAATGTAGTCCAAAGCAAAATAATGGGGGGAAAAAATAAGGAAAAACCATTGCCTCATGGTGAACTGAAATATAAATCCAACAAATGTTTTCCAAACATCAAACTATGTACAAGAAGATCCCAGGGTCCATGAGCCCAACACCATAAATGAAACCTACTACTACTAACTAATGAAAAAAATATATACAGAAAAGTGGCCATTGTCCGAGCGGTCCAAAAAAGACTTAAAAAATAAAGGAAACCTAACACTAACTAACTAAAGAACTATATACAATGGCAGCGGGCAAGTCCTGCGGCTCACTCTGTGATGTTGCCGGCCAGGGCATCATCGAACTCCATGTCGATGTCCCGGAGGCGGGACTCTGTCCTGGCCCCGAGGTCTCGCAGGGACAACCCCGTGTCCACCTCAAACTCCCTGCGAGCTTCCTCGAGGCACTCAGCCCGCCTCAACGCCCGACGCATGGAGAACTCCGCCCTGACCATGGTGAGCCGCTCCTCTTCCGCCCGCTGCCGCTCCGCACCTATCCGCTGGACCAACTGCTCCCACACGGAAGACACTGCCATCCCAGGGTTCACCTGCCCTCCGGCAGATGCCTGCCCCTCTGATCTTGATGGCCTCGAGCCATGATGCCTCCCACGTCGAGCCTGCTTCTGCCTCCGACGCCACTGCCTCTGCCAGCACGACGGCATCCAGGCTGATGGAATCCACCGATGCCGTCGTGCACGTGCCCTGCCAGATGATGCCGGCACATCCTCCATCTGCAGGGGGAAAGTTGCTGGTGTGTCCACCCCTGCTGGACCTTCGACTCCCGACTGTGGCAGGGATGGGGTCCCCACCGAGCTGGCTGCGTTGGTCGGGGCAGGTCCACAGGGGGCCCTGGTGGCATCTGGGCCGGAAGACGGCATGGAGCACGACTGGCGCATAGCCCCCACAGAGGAGGAGAGGGTCGCCAGAAGGCCACACACATGTAGGAAACCCCCGACCATGGCGGCTCCCAAATGGTTCACGTACGCACGGTGCTCTTCGTGATGATGTGCATGCGCCTCCCGGGAAGCATGCACCTCATCACGAATGCCAGCCGTGCGCAACGCGACACCAATCAGGACCCTCTCCACACGGCCAGGGGTCCCCTCGTCCGCAGGTAGAGGAGTGTCAGATGACATGGACATCTCCCCTACCTGCGGACGGGCCTGGGATGGGGCATCCCTGCTGGTGCATGGTGGTGCAGTCACAGTGTCAGGGACAGTGACATGCACAGGCACCTCCACGGCGACCTGTGCTGCCTCCTGCCCCTGGCCCTGGACTGCACCACTTGCACCAGCGGGGATGCCCCCACCAGGCCCCATGTGTGGCTCAGTAGCGGCCTCCTCCCCCTCTGTGGAAACCACCAACCTGGATGTCTCCACGCCGTCTTCCGCCGGTGCAAGCCCCTGTGGGGGCTCACCCACCCCTTCCGCTGCAGCCGTGGCGGCATCCCCGCCGCTCTGCTCCACAGCGCCTTCTCCGCCCTCTTCTTCACTTGCCACTGTGTAGAGGGAGACATAGAACACAAGCATCAGGGTACTGTACAATGGTCCCCTAGACAGGAAGCAACAGCAGATGAGTGGCACTGTCATACATCACTCCCATCATGTCCCTCCACAACACATGGGTCAGTGCAGGCAAAACACATACAGTAACAGGCATGGGGCAGGCCATGGACATTGGCATACATGACCAAGGGACTCATGATTCATACAATGTTGGTTTCAAACTCACATGCATCATGGGTCTTTCCATCACATGCACACACCTCACCGTAGTTCCATCCATCTGGCCTCGTGCACCACAGACGCAGTGGATACAAGGATGACTAGGCTGCATCAGTGAATCTGAACATTGTCACAGACATGTGTCATGCATCCATGGCGGTGACAAGTCACAGACACGCAGGTCAGACACACACACATGGACACCATACGTGTACATGGGACCAGCACCCATCCCTCACCCCCACCCATGTCCAGGAACAGAGACTGCCATGCTTCCATGTGTCCATTCCGCACAGAGCCCCCCATGTTGCAATAGAACACATCACTGTACTCACATGCCTGACCATGATGTCCCTGCACACACACATACGTACATGGCCTATGTCACACATACAGGCAGGTATCAGGCAACCAGCACACTGCAACATGCCCTGTCTCACACAGCAATGCTTGGCCACTTACCGGCCAACTCCAGATGGGTCTGCCTCCGAAGGATCTGGGCGTGGAGCACTGGGTCTACGCGTTCCAGGACCCTCATCTGGATGTCACTCAGGCGTGCCCGGCCCCCCTCTGCGAGGCGCCGGGCCTTATTGAGGGTCCTGGACCTCAAGTCCTCCCAGCGCTTCTTGATGTGCTTGATGTCGCGGGTTGCCACCCCCTCCGCGTTGATGGCAACCACTACATCGTCCCAGATCCTCTCCCGTCCTTCCTTGTTGGCGCGTGGTCTTCCGAAGAGGGCATCATAATGCCCCAGGACATGCTCCACCAGGACACCAACTTCCTTCTCACTGAAGCTGGTGGCCCTCTGCCTCTCTGGCTGGGGGTCGCCACTGGTCTCAGATGGTGCTTGCCCCGACATGGCGACCCCCGAGGCAGGCGTGGGTGGGCAACTGGGTCCTGGGGCTGGGCTGTGGAGCGATGGTATCCCAGTCGGGAGTCTACTGTTCCAGCAGGGGTGGACACAGCAACTGGACCCCTGCAGATGGCTGATGTGCAGGCACCAAATGGCAGGGCACGGTGGCAGCAGGCAGGCAGGCAGGCAGGCAGCAGCAGATGGCACGTGGGAGGCTGCTCGGGGCACTGGGGGGGCAGTGATTCGGCCTTCTGGGCAGGAGCGTGGTCTTCCGTGTGTATTCGCGTGGCCAGCTTGATACGGAGTGATTTGGCACGTGAAAAATCTGCACGTCAGCGTGTAATTCGAGGAAAGGCCCTTAGCGCGTAAGCGCGTCTGCACGCATACGCATTTTCATTGGACCAAAGGCCCTCAGCGCGTGAGCGCGTCTGTGACGTGACGTGCGAGGGTGTATCCCTCATTGCACGTGATGACAGAACACACGTGGATTTCAACCAATCGCGTGTGAAAGTTCACGGCACCCCGGAACACACGTACCCAGGCCAATCGCGTGTAGAATTTCTCGCGCACCCCTGAAATCCACGTACCCCGCTCAATCGCGTATTTGACTTCCCGCGCGCCACTTTTTTGATGCGCTGGGACTCTACCGCCTGCCTTCGTGTGGCGGCCGTGTTTCAGCTTGTGCGTGTCTTTGCCTGTGCGTGGCTTTGCCCTATTCGATTCCATGAATACGTGTGGTTCGAGTGCGTGTGGGCGTTCCGTCTGCTTCCCTGCAGTACATCCCCAGTTACGCCCTTATTTTCCCGTGTTGTTCCCCATTCCGCGCGTTACGCCCCATGTCCCGCCCACTTTCTGGTGTGTGCGCTGAGGTTGTGCGCTTTCACTGTGCGCGTCGCGCACGCCTTTCGCGATGTTGCAGTGACTTGTGCGCCATGCCTGGGTTTGGCGCACATCCCGCGGTGAACACGCGCAGGGACTTCCATGAAACGCACGCGTGCGCGTGCGCCTGTTTTTTTCCGCTTGCGCATGCTTGCGCATGCTTGCGCGAAGATTTTCGGCGCACGTTTGTTCCATGAATCGGCCCCTTAATCATTTACTGAGGATGCAATTAATGGAGATTCAAGGAAGTGCACCACAGGAAGAGCAGGAATTGTGGAAGCGAAGGGGTGTTCTTTAGCCCTCACTGACACATTATGGTGACAGGTCAGCATTGGAAAGCCGGTGATACCAGTAGCCTTGTTAAGGGTAGAGCTTAAACAGCTGTACTACCCAGTGCACATAACTAGGGAAGGTATTGCTGCAACAATTGCACAAGACTGGTTTGTTCCAAACCTGTTAGAACACATTGGGCCTTATTACAGGTCGGGCGGTCCGGAATTAACAGTGGCGGTAAACCCGCCGCCACTGTTAATTCCGGCCTGCCCGATCCTGAGTCCTGCAGGCGGGAGGTGCTCTTCCCACCAGGACTGACCAGGCGGGTTGAGCACCTCCCGCCTGCAGGCGGATTTGGCAACACCAGCACCATCACGAGATGGTGCGGGTGTTTCCACTTCCCCATTCCCATTGAGTCCTATGGGACTCAATGGGAATGGGGATTTACCGAATTCCGCCTCCGGAATTCCCGGGACACCAGGGCTGTAATGCCCTGGTTATTTCGGGAGTCACAGAGGCAGAATGGTAATACGAGTCCGGCAGTAACCAGGCGGTTTTACCACCGCGGTTACTGCCGGACTCGTAATGAGGCCCATTGCATTTTATGTAGTAAACTACATCCTATGTCAAAGGTTTACCGCTGGGCATACCCTGCAAACGATTAGAGGAGTAATTCCTCGACCGAAGGGTCCTTTTCAGCATTTACATATTGACTATGTGGATATGCTTCAAGTATGTAGTGGATACAGGTATTTGATAGTGGTGGTGTGTCCCTTCCCTAGGTGGATTAAAGCAGGTCCATGTACACACCCTGACGCCACTTCTGCAGCAAAGTTTTTAGTGCATGAAGTCTTTCCAAGATGGGGAGTATGTGAAGTATTGAGATCCGAAAATGGGCCACATTTTGTCAATGAAGTATTCAAACAGATAGATTATTGTTGAGTATTAAGTACACATTTTCTTCTGCTTATCACCCGCAAGCGAACAGAATATCTGAGAGACACAACGGCCTCCTTAAAGAAAGGATTGCCAAATTTAAGCTGACACTGAAAAGGGGATGGCTATATTGCCTGCCCTTAGCTTTATATGCCCTAAGGAATCATCCTGGTTCGGACCATCTGTACGGAAAAAGGGATGCAAAGCGGCCCCAGGAAAGTGTTCCTGTGCAAAAATGGTCGAAACCTACATTTCCCAAGAGTCAAGGGAGTTCAGTTGGGCCGGCGTGTGCGTTGGCTTGCTCACGCTATTTAGGATCCTCCCTGGCCCATGCTGCCTGTTGGTGATGGTTGGCGTGGTGGGCACGGGCCGGAGGAGAGCAGGTGTGCAGACATTCTTAGAAGACGTGTTTCAGGACCCGGGCCATGCGGTGAGGTGGCATGCTCCAGGAAGGCTCTGTTCTTCATTAGGGCAGGGAGCAGATCACGGTTTGTGTCTGTCCAACATGGGATTAGGTATTGCCTGTGGTGGTGCCGGCGAGCCCCTCCGGGCTTCAGTTAAGTGCCATGGGGAGTGTGAGGGTGATTGGTGGGTGCAACCAGCCATTACTATGGTGCGACTCGCAGTGTGTTGTTCTCTGGGCATTTCTCATCCACACACTGTAAAGATCTGTAACACGTGCAATGGAGTACCACATGTGTGTTTCCCTTCAGAAGGGAGTCTCACAAACTCATGCTGGGCAAACCGCAGATGGCAAAATCTTAGCGCTCAGAACATTAGAATATTGTGGGCATTTTCATACAAGAAAACAAAAAGAGGGACGCTTATGTAGTTTCTGGCTGCTTGCTCTTTTCTCATTTCATGTGTCGTTTATGTTCAAGGCATTCCTATGAATTAACCTTCACCTGGTGACACGGCAGGAGGGGTTGGAATTATCCAATCATGATACCACGCTGTTGCAACATACATGTTCGTTACATTGTGCTTTTGTCCATTTCATGTTGTACACTACTCCAATTATCTGTGGACCATTACTAACATATTAAGTGCTTATGTTTGTTGCTTGCTCAGGGGGTGAACAAGGGGAGAATACATGAGTTTTGAGGAGCTAAATCCTAACCAAGAAGGGTGTTAGGTAGTGTCAGGAGGTGTTGGGAGGTGCTGCACTGGTCTATAACAAGTGTGCCTTTAACAGGTTGTTTATTTCCCTATGCTCCCTCTACCTATCCATTTCAAGAACCCTAAACCTTTTTCCGGTGACACAAACACCCCCTTACCTATCCACAACCTCTCACTAACTCCCTTCCCCCCATTGGCTGCCTCGAGGTACCTGTATATGCTAAAATCAGAAGCCTGTGCCAACCAAGGTGGGAGGGGTAAACTACATTTGACTTCCGTGGCTAGGAATAAGTTGTGCAATATTCCATGGGTGTGACATAATCATCAACAACCAATTTGGTATATTTAAGCCACCCAAGCCAGATGGAGTCCCCTCCACCTTTAACAGAAGTGCTAAAAGCACTACAGGATATTCAGGGAGAGTTGATTCAGTCCCAGCAGGAGACTGCTATGTTGCAAATGCAGTTTAGTGGGTTAATAGCTCAAGGAACGCTGCTTCAGGAGAGGTGGTGGCGGTTTCATAGGCAGGATCATTTAATCGATCAAATACAGTAGTGGTGCAACAACTCTTAGGTGCTCCATTGGCAGCCCCCGAGAGAATTGTGGAGGATCCAAGGAAGTTTTCTACCTTTTTGATGCAATGCAAGTTACTATTTCTATGCAAACCTACAGCATTTGACAGCCTTTGTTATTTCTTATTTGACTGGGGACGCAGCAGCCTGGGCGATCCCCTTAGTACAAAACGATGAACCTATTTTATATAATTAGGGAGGGTTTTCAGTGGAATTTGCACGACTGTTTGATCGTCGTAATGTATCGTCGGCCCAGGACAAAGAATTGTTGGCACTGAGGCAGGGTACTAAGGATTTGGTGACTTATGTGATGCAATTTAATTGCTTAGTGGTAGAGACAGCGTGGCTGAAACCCAAGCAAGTGGTTTTATTTTATCAAGGATCAAGAGAAGAGTTAAAAGATGGAATAGGTCATGTGGAACCACAGCAAGAGTCATGTAGTGCATTCATTGATTTGGCCCTGTGGTTGGACTATAGATTGGGTGAGCACAGGGGAGAATAAGGGAGGACTGATGGGGTACCTTTTGTGCATCTAGGCAGAAGCAGGGAGGGAGGGGGATGTTCCAGAGAGGAGTAGGGGGAGTCCATGCAGATTGGAAGTGTCCGGGGACTTTTGTCAGCGGAAGAAAAGGAAAAGAGGAAGTCTTAATAACTTGTGTCTGTATTGTGGGAAATTGATGCATTATATCCAGAACTGTCCCAATACATTCGCTCGATTTGGGGGAAAAGAAAAAGGTGGAGGCGGGAAAAGAAGGAGCTTGGTACGTGGGAGGAACAACTATACTGAGCCAGAAGGAGGCAGAGTTCCCTCCGGCAGTGGGCAAAACTATGCATGTTAAGGCTCCTCATATCTATTTATTGGTGACTAATATTTTGCCAACAGTAAGGCGATAGTATCAGCAATGGTACAATCGGGGGCAACAGAAAATTCCATAGATATTGCATTGGCAACCAAATTAAGACTCTCCGAAAGAATCAAGGAAGAGAGCGAGTTGATGCAGGCAGTGGATGGTTCGTATTACCACCCAGACCCTGGAGGTAAGGATGTGGTCTGGTGAGGGTAATGAGATGATCATGTTCGATTTGATTGCTGCTCCCAAATTTGGCGTAGTTTTGGGAATGCCCTGGTTAGTGGCACATAATGCAAGCATAGACTGGAAAGGAAGGACAATGAGTTTTGGAAATGAGCAGTGTGGATCTCATTTAACTGGCATTGTGCGTCCCACGGCCTTTTTGGTGGAAGGAGTGAATCAGCAGGCCCAGATTGGGGCAGTGCTACTACCCTGCCGGTGGAATACCAAGAGTTTGCTGGTGTTTTTGACTAGCCCCATAAACCATTTGACTGTGTGATTGAGTTGGAACCACAGGCTAGGTTACCTTGCAGTTGGGCGTATGCCCTATCTGAAAAAGAGACATGAAATTTGCGGGAATATTTTGATGAGATGTTGGCCTGTGGGTTTATTAGAGACTCTAAGTCTCCAATTTCATTTCCATTGTTTTTCATGCCCAAGGAGGGCACCTTAAGGACTTGCATTGACTAGTATTTGGAGATGCCTTTTGGTTTGTGCAACACGCCTGCAGCTTTTCAACATTTTATGCAGGAGGTGTTGCGAGAATATTTGGATTTGTTTGTGATTGTGTACATTGATAACATTTTGATTTTCTCTGAGTCCATTGAACAACATGTACAGCATGTCAACAGAGTTTTAGCCAGATTACAGGAGTATCATTTGTTTGCGAAGTTAGAAAAATGTGAATTTCATGTCATCAAAGTAGAATTTTGGGTTTCATTTTGACACCATCAGGAGTAGTTATTGATGGATAAATGGTACAGGCAGTCACCAAATAGCTGTCTCGCCAGTGTGGGAAATACATGCAGTAATTTCTGGGATTTGCACATTTCTATCGAAGGTTTATAAAAATTTGACTCTGCCATCATTACACCCATTACCCGATTGTTAAAAAAGGCTACCAAGTTCCATTGGGATCAGGAGGCTGAGAAACCATTTGGAAGGGTAAAGGCAGCATTCACGGGTGCCCCAATTCTATGTCACCCTAATCTCAAGAAACAGTTTCAGGTGGATACTGATGCCTCCAATCTGGCCACAGAGGCAATCTTGTCGCAGGCAGACGGGGAGGACATTTTACATCCAGTGGCCTATTTCTCTCGCAAACTGACAGCTTGTGAACAGAATTATGCCATTATGGAAAAGGAACTTCTGGCTTGCTCTTTTCTCATTTCATGTGTCGTTTATGTTCAAGGCATTCCTATGAATTAACCTTCACCTGGTGAATCGGCAGGAGGGGTTGGAATTTTCCAATGGGGATACCATGCTGTTACAAGATACATGTTTGTTACCTTGTGCTTTTGTCCATTTCATGTTGTACGCTACTGCAATTATCTGTGGACCATTATTAACGCATTATGTGCTTATGTTTGTTGCTTGCTCAGAGGGTGATGCTAAATCCTAATCAAGAAGGGTGTTAGCTAGTGTCAGGATGTTATAGGAGGTGCTTCACTGGTCTATAACAAGTGTGTGCTTAACAGGTTGTTTCTTTCCGTATGTTCCGTCTACCTATCCATTTCAAGAACCCTATACCTTTTTCCGGTCACCCTAAGACCCCCCACCTATCCACAACCTCTCCCTAACCCTGTTCCCTCCATTGGCTACCTTGAGGTACCTTTATATGCTAAAACCAGGTGCCTGTGCCAACCAAGGTGGGAGGGGTCAACTACATTTGGCTTCCGTGGTTAGGAAGGAGTTGTGTGATACTCCAGGGTTGACACCATTACCTCACACCCCACAAACTAGTGAAAGGAAGGAGAATGAAAACGCCTTTAACTCCTCCATTGAGGAATAGAAGTGATGCCCAGAGTACAGCAACAATGTTTGTTAGACCATATATGGAATAAAGGCACAATAACCATATAGTAAATGACACACCAGTCGTGAGGTTCGAATTCCAAACAAGTCTGGTTTATCCGTAATGTATCTCAGTCGGCCGACCGGGTCTCAATGCCTCACGATGTGTGTTCCCAGACACCGTGTGTTACGCCTCGGCAGGCACGGAGGAGGATTATTGCCCTTCGGAAGGGCATGCGTCACATTGCAAATCCATTCTACGCCCACTGGCAACTGCCCTGGAAAATAGTGGCCTCGGCTCACTCCGCGGCGCCCTGCGGCAAGTTGAACTACGATTCCCAGCCTTCCGCCTCCCGCTCTCAGCAGATGGGCGATGATGCGTGAACCTCGGTTTCGTCCGGTTCCGCCTTTCCCCTTCCCGATTTAAACCACACAACCGGGAAAGACGCTGCTTCTGATTAAAGTTGCATCCCCGTGTTTAGAAGTTCCGTCTTCGATCCTACTATTCTTACCTGTGTACCAGACCTGTTTTCTCCTTCACGGACTGCCTCTGCCTGCCGCTTTTGGAAAACTACTTACCTGTGTACCAGACCTGTTTTCTCCTTCACGGACTGCCTCTGCCTGCCGCTTTTGGAAAACTACTTACCTGTGTACCAGACCTGTTTTCTCCTTCACGGACTGCCTTTGCCTGCCACTGAAACTATCACCTACAATTCTCCAATCCCATTGTGTCTCTTATGGTTGTTGTTCCCATCATCTCCACAATCAGACTTCTGTTGGACATCCTCCAGTAGTGCACAGGGACGCCTTGCAGATAGTGCACCTACTCGACTCTAGCGCGGCCCTCGTTCCGCCCGGGTTTAGTTCCCTAACTAACCTACCCATTTCTTATTTTGCACTTCCGTTTTTGAACTCCTTTGGGATAACTCAGACTCAACAGCACAGCCGTGGTAAGGGTTCTCTAATTTATGATTCCATACCTCGTAGCTAAGCGACCACTATCATTAGTATAGGTTACATTCTCCTTTCTTACTTATAGGTGGTTCCGGTTGCCTTAAACAAGGGGAGGGCATAGCTCAGGTACTACTAGAAAGAAGTATCAAGGGAAAGGATTCTTCTTACAGTTCCAATTGCTCACCTCTTGTTTTTTCCTTTACAGCTGGGTTCTTGGCGGCGTGTCCTCCCCGCCCTTTTGAGCGATCAGTCCATCTGCCTGGTCCTACCCAGCAGAGGGTCATATCGTTAAAAAGGTCTTGTGCCCTCACAGAGAGGAGGCTAGGTTGGAGGCCCCGACCTAGCTCTTCAATCAATAGTGCAGTCCTGTGTCTTCCGGCCACCGATTGGTTTACTTCCCGTCCGGTGAGTAACAAAATCAGAAGCCATGGAAGAAGCGGATCCGTTGGCCACTCTAGTTCATTTGGTATCCGAACTACGGGCAGACATGTCTGCCGCACATGATGCCTTACACCAACGGATTGACAACATAAGGCCCTTTCCTGCACCCCAGACACTGGGAATTGATCCGTCCGGTGCTACTGCCTCAGGTTCTGGAACCCATTCAGCCTCCGCCTCTGGGTTTACCTCGGGCCCCGTTCTGATGGCCACCCAATTCCCGTTGGCTCCTCCGGAACGCTTTACGGGTGACCCAAAGCAGTACCGGACATTTATCAACCAATGCAAATTGCATTTTCTTTGCCGCCCCTCGGCCTTTCCCAATCCCACCACAAAGGCGGCCTTTATCCTTTCGCACCTCGGAGGGACGGCGGCAGCTTGGGCTAATCCCTTGCTTGAATCCAATAGCTATGTTTTGTATGACTGTGATGCTCTTATTACAGCCATGAATAGGGTATTCGATACCCGGTACAAGTCACAAGCCACGGATCTAGAATTCTTAAATTTACGTCAGGGTACATCTTCCCTGTTTACATACCTCACTAGGTTCAATCAGCTGGCAGCCGAGACGGATTTGCCGGAAGAAAAGAAATCTGCGTTATTTTACAAAGGATTGTCTGAGGAGTTAAAAGACATCCTTGCTACTGTGCCGGTGATTCCTACTACATTCGGGGAGTTACTTGATTTAGTACTACAGATAGATGCTAGAAGATCTGAACGGAAGGGAGAACGGAAAAATATGACTCCAGTTCCCCTTCCCCTTGATTCTGTTAACCCTCCTTCCTCTGCTTCTTCTGAGCCTATGCAGATAGGGGCGGTACGTGGTCCGTTGTCTCCTGCACAACGTGAACACCGTCGATCCAACAATTTATGCATGTACTGTGGTTCGTCGGAGCACCACCTCAAGGATTGTCCAAAGAGACCCGTTAAGAAGGCGGGAAACGCCAGAACCCGGCGATAGCAGGAGTCCCTATGCCGGGGGTATTATCTTTGGACTCGAATATGGCAGTTACCGTACCTGTCAGTCTGCCAGTGGTATTTACCACTTCAACTGACTGTTCTTTCTCTTCTCAGGCTATAATTGATTCCGGTGCTACTGGGAATTATATGGATTATGATTATGCCCTGAGCAATAACGTTCCTGTGGTTTCCAAACCACAACCTGAAGCCGTACATGCGGTAGACGGCTCTTCTCTGGTCTCGGGTCTGGTTACTCAAAGTACGTCCCTCGTCCGTATGCAGACGAACGATGGACATACCGAAACACTCACATTCGACCTAATTAAGGCCCCCCAGCTTCGTGTAATATTGGGCATTCCGTGGTTACAACATCACAATCCTGACATTGACTGGGCCAGGAAGGTGGTACAGTTTCCTTCCTCTGTCTGTAACGAAAGCTGTTTTCAGACTAGTAGCATTTCTGGCACTTCCTGTCAAGCCCTGGTGGCCTCAATGGCCTTGATTGGTGCCATTACCAATGCCCTTGAACCTAGCATCCCTGTGGAATACGCTTCTTTTCGGGACGTCTTCGATAAAGGTGGAGCAGAACAGTTGCCCCCACATAGGCCGTATGATTGTCCTATCGACCTGGTACCGGGGGCTAAAATACCTGCCGGCAGGGTTTATTCGCTCACACTGCCAGAAGACAAAGTGCTAAAAGAGTATATTGACAAGGCATTGGCTACGGGGTTCATCAGACCATCGAGATCACCGGCAGCGTCTCCACTGTTTTTTGTTCCTAAAAAAGAGGGTGACCTTCGCCCTTGTATTGATTATAGGGCATTAAACGCCATCACAGTCAAGAACCAGTACCCTCTTCCCCTGATCTCTGTACTCTTGGATCAGCTGGGTTCCTCTGTGATCTTTACCAAACTTGATCTGCGGGGTGCTTACAACCTAGTCCGCATAAGAGAAGGGGACGAGTGGAAAACCGCCTTCAAGACCCGGTATGGGTTATTTGAATACCTAGTGATGCCCTTCGGGTTGTGCAACGCCCCGGCCACCTTTCAAGCCTTCATGAATGATGTTTTTCACGATTGTCTGGACCGGTTTGTTGTGGTCTATCTAGACGATATACTGATTTACTCCTCATCCAAGAGTGAACACACCCGACATGTGAGATTCGTCTTACAAAGGCTGAGAGAGAACCATCTCTTCGTCAAAGCCGAGAAGTGTATCTTCAATTCATCGGAGGTTGAGTTTCTAGGTTATGACCTTACCAACCGGGGTATCCGGATGAGCCAGTCCAAGGTTAAGGCCGTTTTGGAATGGCCTGTCCCTGCTACAACCAAAGCCCTACAGTCATTCCTGGGGTTCTCGAACTTTTACAGGCGCTTTATCTTTTCATTTTCTACCATCTCAGCTCCTTTGACGGCTTTAACTAGCTCAAAAAAGCCATACCGATGGACACCAGAAGCGCAATCCGCCTTCGAGGCCTTAAAAGCGGCTTTTTCTTCAGCGCCAGTGCTGCAACATCCCGATCTGCTCCTGCCATTTTTTGTGGAAGCTGATGCTTCTGGGATGGCCATCGGGGCTATTCTGTCGCAACCCTGTCAGGATTCGGGTGAGATCCATCCGGTGGCGTTCTTTTCGAGGAAACTGACACCATACGAACGCAACTATCCTATCACGGAAAGAGAATTGCTGGCAGTCAAGGACGCTTTCGCCGAATGGCGACATCATCTATTGGGGGCCCGTCATCCGGTTACTGTCTTCTCTGACCACCGGAGTCTATTGGCATTCAAATCAATGAAGTGTCTCACTGCCCGACAGGCCCGTTGGCACCTCTTCTTTTCCCAGTTCAATTTCACCATCACGTATAGGCCAGCCCGTCTCAACGTTTGTGCCGACGCCTTGTCTCGCCTGCCCTCTCACTCGGAGCAAAGCAAACCCGAATGCCCTCTTCTGCTGCCTTCTACGGTCGTATGTGCATGTACTCCACGTCCTTTGCTCCGTTCTTTAATCTCGGACTGGGTGAATACACATAAAGAAGAATGTGTAGTCCTAAACCTTGATGTGGTACGAGGACTTCCTTATATTCAGGGCCTCCTGTTTGTGCCCCCGGGGAAAGCACGTCTCCAAGCCCTTGCTTTATCCCATGACTCCTTGATAGCGGCTCATCCAGGCCAAAAGAAGACTCTGGACTTGCTTCGGCGTTGGGCCTGGTGGCCGTCTATGTCACAGGACGTGGTTCGCTATCTGGCCTCCTGTTCTGTGTGTGCTCAATGTAAGGTCTCCCGGTCTAAACCTATGGGTTTGTTACAGTCACTCCCGGTTCCTCACAAACCATGGTACATGGTCTCTATGGATTTCATCGTGGACCTGCCACCTGTGGACGGTTTTGATACCATCTGGGTGGTAATTGATTATTTCACAAAAATGGCACTCTTCGTTCCTTGTGTGGGTTTGCCCTCTGCTCCGACTTTGGCCTCATTGTTCCTTAGGAACGTATTTCGTTTCTTTGGTCTGCCCTCTATTGTGGTTTCGGATTGCGGACCGCAGTTTACATCACGTTTCTGGAGGGCTCTGACGGCATCTCTGGGCATTGATGACAGGTTCAGCTCTGCCTTCCATCCACAAACTGATGGGCAGACTGAACGGCTCAACGCCACTCTCGAGCAATACCTGCGCTGCCTCACACTTCGTTTCCAGTCGTCTTGGTTGGCGTTGTTACCACCTGCTGAATTCGCTTATAACAATTCTCTGCATGCCGCTTCTGGTGTATCTCCCTTTTTTGCACTATACGGACACCATCCACGGTCCTTGCCCCTGGATCCTGATCTTCCAATTGACAATCCAGCGGCTCATGCGTGTGTTCGGGACCTCAAGTCCATTCATGAGGTCGTTCGTCAACACCTGCTGCATGCTCAGGCCAAAGCTAAGAAATTCGCTGACAAGCATCGGGCACCGGCACCCGACTACCGTGTAGGTATGAAGGTTTGGCTGTCATCACGCAACCTGAGAATGCCTGGAAAACGGATGCTCTTACCCAAGTTCGTAGGACCTTTTCCTGTCACTAAGGTTTTGAATCCAGTTGCTGTACGTCTTTCATTGCCCTCGTCCTGGAAACAGCATCCTGTGTTTCATGTCAGCTTGCTGAAGCCTTGTCCGGCCAACATGCGATTGCCAATACGCCCGGCCCCAGTGCGGGTGGATGGTAATGATGAGTACGAGGTGGCCGATATCCTGGATTTCCGACTTCGGAGGGGTCGTCCTTTTTACCTGGTTGACTGGAAAGGTTTTGGCCCTGAGGATAGATCTTGGGAGCCTTTATCTAATATACATGCTCCGGCCCTGCTTCGCCGCTTTCATGCCCGTAGGGGGGTGGTGCCGCCTTTGGGGGTGGATGCTGTTATGCCTCGGCAGGCACGGAGGAGGATTATTGCCCTTCAGAAGGGCATGCGTCACATTGCAAATCCATTCTACGCCCACTGGCAACTGCCCTGGAAAATAGTGGCCTCGGCTCACTCCGCGGCGCCCTGCGGCAAGTTGAACTACGATTCCCAGCCTTCCGCCTCCCGCTCTCAGCAGATGGGCGATGATGCGTGAACCTCGGTTTCGTCCGGTTCCGCCTTTCCCCTTCCCGATTTAAACCGCACAACCGGGAAAGACGCTGCTTCTGATTAAAGTTGCATCCCGGTGTTTAGAAGTTCCGTCTTCGATCCTACTATTCTTACCTGTGTACCAGACCTGTTTTCTCCTTCACGGACTGCCTCTGCCTGCCGCTTTTGGAAAACTACTTACCTGTGTACCAGACCTGTTTTCTCCTTCACGGACTGCCTCTGCCTGCCGCTTTTGGAAAACTACTTACCTGTGTACCAGACCTGTTTTCTCCTTCACGGACTGCCTTTGCCTGCCACTGAAACCATCACCTACAATTCTCCAATCCCATTGTGTCTCTTATGGTTGTTGTTCCCATCATCTCCCCAATCAGACTTCCGTTGGACATCCTCCAGTAGTGCACAGGGACGCCTTGCAGATAGTGCACCTACTCGACTCTAGCGCGGCCCTCGTTCCGCCCGGGTTTAGTTCCCTAACTAACCTACCCATTTCTTATTTTGCACTTCCGTTTTTGAACTCCTTTGGGATAACTCAGACTCAACAGCACAGCCGTGGTAAAGGTTCTCTAATTTATGATTCCATACCTCGTAGCTAAGCGACCACTATCATTAGTATAGGTTACATTCTCCTTTCTTACTTATAGGTGGTTCCGGTTGCCTTAAACAAGGGGAGGGCATAGCTCAGGTACTACTAGAAAGAAGTATCAAGGGAAAGGATTCTTCTTACAGTTCCAATTGCTCACCTCTTGTTTTTTTCTTTACAGCTGGGTTCTTGGCGGCGTGTCCTCCCCGCCCTTTTGAGCGATCAGTCCATCTGCCTGGTCCTACCCAGCAGAGGGTCATATCGTTAAAAAGGTCTTGTGCCCTCACAGAGAGGAGGCTAGGTTGGAGGCCCCGACCTAGCTCTTCAATCAATAGTGCAGTCCTCTGTCTTCCGGCCACCGATTGGTTTACTTCCCGTCCGGTGAGTAACACCGTGAGATGAGAGAGAGCGAGCAGCGCTAAAGCAGTCATATATATATATATATATATATATATATATATACATAATACATCATCCTTTACAATATCATTCGGCCCACCCTTATACATGACGAACAAGCTAGGGTTCAGTAATTGACAGCTATGCATGTAACTTCAATCAGTCTAAACATTAGTATTCTAGCAAAGGATGAAGAGACAGTTTTCTGTTATGGGGAACACAGGGCACTTGCGCAGGGGAAGATATCATGTTCTAGCAGGGAGACATTCCAACCAATGTTATCTGTTCGCTGCGGCTCATGAGCTAAGGGTCAGACTGTTCTGAGGCAGAGAAAGTACCATCCTCCGTGAATGAGCACTGTTAGTTGCACATAATTCACATTTAACTGCCTTTTACAACAGCGCTTGCAAGACAAACCGGCACCTGGGCTACTGATTAGGCGCAGCTCTTTGCACAGCTTCAAGGCCTCCATGAGAGGAAAACATTGTATTTCTGTACGGCTCTACATTCCTGTCTACGTTAGCATTTCAAAGTTCAAGCTGTGGCCTTCCACTGTGTGTGGATTTGAAACATAGAATATATGTATTTCTATGTTTGTCACATGATGCAATTTACTTCTAGCCAACATACTATTCATATCATTCGTGCTATGCATTTTAATTTTCAGTATAACAAACCCTCCTTTTGGCCTTAAGCCAATAGCATCATCATCCAAACATTGCGTCTTCATCAGACCAAGTGTCACTATTCGAACTACGCATGTCGCTATCACCATCATCATCAGAAATATTGATTGACATAAACTCTTTGATTATCTCATTTTCATGTTGAAGCCCATCATTTATCATATGAGGTGTGGACTTCACCATTTTTGTACTAATTGTCTGTACACATTCACTTGTAATTGTGGAGCAAATGGCTGGCAAACATTGTATGCAACAACAGCAGAATATGAGGATACTGAATATCATAACAAAAATTGCAATTAGTTTCCATCCCCAGGATCGTAACAGTTCCCAGAACCATGAACTTAAGTTTAGATTCCAGCCACCTGTGGGAACATGAATTTTAGAACTTAGGGCGTGTAATTTCTTAATTGCTTCAAATATTGTAGGGGAGCAGTCACTTACAAATACACAGCACGCTGATCCCACTAATTTGCATACACCTCCATCGTCAGACAAAATAATGTCAAGAGCCATTCTATTTTGAAGTACAACTAACCTGATTGCTTTTTGTAACGGTGTCATGTTGTAAAGTATGTCAGTGGTTCCATTAATTGTTTTTTCTAGCACCCGGGACAGTTTTCTAATATTCCATGAGTTTATTGCTTGTCCCTAGAAAGGTATAAAGGATTTTGCTATGTCTCCAAAAATGTGCCCAGCAGTATCATCTCGTTGTGGCCGAGATCTAGATAGTTTTGCTATTTCAGAGGTTTTGGCGAGGAATACACCAGGTAATAATATCAGCAAGTAACAGGTATCTTCCCAATTTCTAGGTAACCATGGATAAGCTTGATCACCACACACAAAATAGACAGAACCTCCTATATATAACGGTTTCTCTTCGTGTTCAAGTACAGCAGTATTCATGCATCTTGGAACTTTTTTCCGTAAGCAAAATGGAACAGAATGTGGACTATGATTAATAGTATAGGAGGGGACATAGCATCTTTGTCACCAACCGGAGCCATTTTGAAAGTAATTAGGGACTGGTAACGCCTAGAGAGTCTATCAATGGAACTGGTCGAGACAGTGTTACTTTTGCTCTTATTTGTATACACGGAACAACCCACTGGTGCTAATAGCAATATTTTAAATTAATTTATGTTCGTTCCTTCAAAGTTTCCAGTGACACTATCATTCCATCTTCCAAAAAACAGAGCTCTTAATGATGCATAACAGGCAGTAGTAAGGGGTAGAGGATGTATATACAACCCATTCCTCTTTCCCCATGCTGGGGTAAATGCGAGCACACCCAGCAATTGGATCTATTCAAGATAGCATGAGTCATATTCATAATCAACAATAATGCATTGTTATCATAACCTTTTCTTTGTTTCACATCTTGTGGCGGAAGAGTGTAGGAAAGCACATAGGCTGGGGTACTCATAGTGGGAGCATTGACAGTTGGCAATATGGCGTTCATGGGATGCATAGTTTCCAAGTACCAAAACAGTGGGATTAGTGCAGATACAGATAGATATAACGATCAGGAGCAGGCTAGTCTTTGTAGACTGAGAGCCTCATTACGACAATGGAGGTAGCCAAGCCGCTATTTGCGGCATGGCTACCCCTGTACCAGGTACCGGGTCTGGGTTCCCTGAATGGGGAAATACTGGGCCATTCTGACCTTGGTGGGCCCGGTATTTCCCCTTCAGGGAACCCGGACCCGGTACATCCCCATTCCCATTTGAGCCCCCATAGGGCACAATGGGAATGAGGAGGATGCAAACAATGGGCCCGTTTGCATCCTGGTCTGCTCGCGGGACCCGCTAAGGATGCTTGGTTTTACCAGGCGTCCTTAGCGGGTCCCGCGAGGAGACCTTGTAATGAGGTGGTAGGGGGTTAATGAGGCTGGCAGCTCTACCGGCCCCGTTAACCCCCTACCGCCAAGGTTGTAATGAGGCCCTAAGTCTGTCTTGGAGCAGATTCAATGTTAATGTCTATTGTTCTATCAATGGCAGCATCAGTGCAGGCGGCAGCAGGAGCGAATACAGGCATGATCTATAAAGCTTATTTCAAGAAAAATATCTCAGCGTCTGTCGGAAAAGTTCTCCACGGCAACACACTTGTCGTCAGCAAAGTTCAAACAAGTTTGGTTCAGCCTGCTTAAGATAGCAGCAAGCTGGTGTTTACCTCAACAGCTCCATAAAGGCAGGAGCAAGTATCAATTTCAATTTTTCATAGTGTCGGTACCTTTTGCCCCCGCTTGATCACACTAAGTTGCAAAGCCTTTCACTTTCAAAGGTAGCATCGGGAAATCGCGTGTCAGAGCTCTCATCCGATACAGCTAATACGCTCCCTTTTCCTAGGCCTCCGTTTCCAGCTTCCTCCATGAGCTGGAAACCAAGGCTGCTGATTACTTCCGATTTCGTGGACGCAGATTGTACCTTAAAGCTCCAGGTACAGTGTGAAGGATGAACAATGCACTGGCATTGTTTGCAGCAGATGCAGAAATAGTGGCAACCGGCGATGATGATTCAGTGGATGATCAAAGTTGAGGTAAACCTGATGTTTCAATCTTTGTTGCAATCTCTCTAGGCCCCTTCTCGAGTTTAGGAAGCAGTTCCAGCTGAATTTCGGCGATGTCTTTGTGATTGATCAGGGCTGGTTTTCACTGCACGTCAGGATTATCAGTCTCTTTCTCATGTGGCAAAGGAAACAGGATTTTTTTCGTGTGCGTTGCGTGGATCCAATGCTTTTGACTGTTCACTCGGACTGCAGTTTGCGTGGCCAGAAGCACCTGGTACAGTCCCTTCCAATGTGGTGCAAGCGAAGATTTTCTTTCAAAGTTTTTCACGAGGGTCCAATCTCCTAGTTTCAGACAATGGGCCTCATTACGACCCAGGCGGTAAGGGGTTTACGGCAGCGTAAACAGCGCCGACCCTTACCGCCTGAGTACGAGGTCCCTTAGCGCCATGGCAGATTTAACACCTGCTTTTAGCAGGTGTTAAAATCCATGGCGCTAAGGGACCATGGAGTTAATTACGCCACCGTAATTTACGGTGGCGTAATTAATGCCTTCCCCACTCCCATTATGCCCTATGGGGCAAAAATGGGAATGGGGAAGGGTAAATGGGGATTGGGGACTTACCGCCCGCCAAGGTCGGAATGGGGCGGTAAGTCCGCCAACCACCATGGCGTAAACATAGTTTACGCCATGGTGGTAAAGTCACGGCCCAGGCGGTAACTTACCGCCTGGGTCGTAATGAGGCCCCATGTCCTGGGCCCGTATATCTGATAGGAAGAGCCTCCTGCACCTGCTGATGAATCAAACATTTAGCACCGCGATTTCCGCCAGGGTCGTAATGAGGGCCATTGTCTGGTCTCCCCATAACTATTTCGTATGGTGAGAAACCAGTCCTTGCCTGCACAGAAGTGTGCATACACAACAAAGCCAGTGGTAATGCATCAGGCCATTTCAAATTGCTTTCGGCACATATCTTGGCCAACTTATTTGTCAAGATACCGTTTTTGCATTCTACCAAACCGCCACTCATCGGGTGTCTAGCTGAATGGTATAGTTTATCAATTCGGAGACCTGCACAAATCTGTAATATCACAGCCGCTATAAAATGTGGGCCATTATCTGACCATATGATACGGGGCAGCCCGAACCTAGGAAAATACTCGTTTAACATGGATTTTTCTGTTGACATAGCTGAACAATCTTTCAGGAGGTAGGCCTCCACCCATTTACTAAATGCACAGACCATTTCAAGGACATGTAAAGGGGCTGATTCATGGAATTATTTGTCCCGATAAACGGGGATTTGTGCGCCATTCTGCCCGCAAATCCCGGTTTAACAAATGGGGTTTGCGGGCAGAATGGCGCACAAATCCCTGTTTTTCGGCGCTAATAATTCCATGAATCAGCCCCTTATAGTTGTGCCATCTTTCCATTTCTATGAAGTCCAAATGGATGACCTCTAATGTCATAGAGGGAGGACCAAAACTTCGTACTGGTGTCACTGTCCCTTTTCCAATGTTATGTTGTTAGCAAGTCATGCAATTCTGAACCAATCTCTCAGCAGTTTTCTTAATGTTGCCATTGTACCATACAGAATCAAGGTGCTGAGACATCTTTCTCACACATATATGTGTTGGACTATGGGCCATGGTAACCATTTCCATAACATATGCATTTGGCAACATCCATCTATTATTTTCTTTTCCCACCCAACAACCCTCGGGATCTAATTCTGCTGGACCCTCGGACCATTGTTTTATTTCCTCAGGAGTGGCTTCTGCTTATATCTCTTTAACTGTCTCAATTCCATCCTCTAGCATGCAGGACACTTTCTCTGTTGTTTTAACATACATGTTTGTGTGCAAATCAGTGGCAGTTTGTTTCGCGATTCGGTCTGCAAATGCGTTTCCCTTTCCTACATTAAACGTTATTTTTTTTATGTGCGCTGTATTTAATTATTGCTAACCGCTTGGGAGGCACAAGTGCTGACAACCGTCTCACTATCAAAGTGCCATGTTGAATCTTAGTTCCATGTGATGTCAGAAAGCCACTTTCAGCCCATAATCGACGAAAATTGTGAACCATCCCAAAAGCATATTCGCTATCAGTGTATATGTTTACACTAAGGTTTTCAGAAATTTCACATGCTCTGGTTAACGTTATTATTTCTGCAGCTTGTGCTGAGTTATATGGTATTCGTTTGCTCTCTACAATAGTTTTCAGTGTAGTAATGGCATAAGCAGCAGTTGATGTGCCATTCGGTAATTTAAAAGAAGAGCTGTCACAAAACAGTTCTCCAACTGGCTCTTTCAGGGGTATATCGGTTAAATCAATTCTTCCTTTTGTCTCTTGCTCAGTAATAATTAAGCAATCATCTGGCAATCGTTTCTCACTCCCTTTTCACTGGGAGGGGGGTAATAACTCAGCCCGATTCAAAGTGCAACATCTCTTAATTTGAATATGCAGTGGAAATAGAATTATTTCATACCTCGTTAGTCGTGCGGATGTGAAATGTTGCATATGTGTTCTAGTTAGAAGAACGTCTACTGAATGAGGTACCATCACGGTTAAAGAGTGACCTAAAACCATCACCTCGGTTTGTTTTACTGATGCGGCAGCTGCAGCAACAGCTCGCAAGCAACGTGGCAAAGCACATGCAACAGGATCCAGCATGGAAGAGAAATAACTGCATGGTCTATTTCTGCCCTATGTTCCTGAGTCAAAACAGCCAAAGCACATCCATCATTTTCATGTACAAATAACAGAAAACACTTCTCATAATTTGGCTGAGCATAACGCAGCTCTGAGCAGGTCAAAAGCTTCTTGACCCTCCATGTTCCAATCCAAAGGTAAAGTAACATCTTTCTTTGTCAATGCCACTATGGGCTTCACAATCATAGATAAATTAGCAATCCACTGCCTACAATATATAGCCATGTCAATTAAAGCCCTGACTTCCTTTTGCATGTTTGGAATAGGCATAACAAAGATGCTTTCTATGCGTTCTGGTGTCAACCTTCTTCCCTCCTTCGATAGGAGGTAGCCCAAATAGGCCACCTCCTCTCGACAATACTGGAATTTCTTCAGTGATGCCTTATGACTGTGTACCGCTAAATGTGTCAATAGTGTGACAGTGCTTTCTTTGTAAATGCCCTGTGAATCTGCTGCTATAAGCAGGTCGTCAATATACTGCAATAATATGCACCCTTTCAGTGTAACCTTGTGGAATATGTGTAAATGTGAATGAACGCCTTCCTAATGTAAATGCAAACAAATATCTGCTATCCGGATGAACGTGAATAGTAAAGGACACATTTTTCAAGTCAATGACGCTGAAGTGCGATGCAGAAGCTGGAATCATAGTTAAAATCGTGGTCACATCAGGGACTAATGGGAATTGGGGATCTACTACTTTGTTCACTGTGCGCAAATCAATTATAAAATGGTAAGGGATTTCATTCCCACCTTTCTTGTAAACTGGAAGAATCGGGCTATTGCAAGTACTACCATAAATCTCTTCAATTACATTTCTAGCAATTAAATCTGACACAATGTATTTCAGCGCTCTTTCACCTTCACTTGAAATTTTGTATTGCGGAATACGCTGTAAAGTAATTCCTTTCTTCAAAATAATTTTTACTGGTTCTACTTTCAAACATCCTACATCATTAGCGTTCACTGCCCATATACAAGTCGGCACTTCACTCAATTCAGTAGGTAATGGCAGAAATACAAATTGCGATACAGGCGTTTGTTGTGGCGAAATCGTCAAATATACTCAATCAGGAGAACAATATATTACTGCATTCAATTTCTTCAATATATTCAATCCCAACAAATTTTCACCGCAATTTATCATCAATAGAAACGTACAAGATTCAGTAAATGGACCCAGTGTGATTGGCACTGGTTGTGAAACTGGACTAATTATTGGCATACCTGAGAACCCTACTGAGACATTTCTATACCCTGACAGTGGTATATTTGGAACCCGCTGATGATTGATTGGACATTTCTGTGCACCTGTGTCCACTACAAAAATGTGCTCTCTATTCCCTACCTTCATTTCTACGTAAGTCCCTTTCTGCTCAACGGGAACAGGCATTGGTTCCAACCCCTGTTTCGGGCTATCCTAAGGGAACAGTATATCATCAGATGTAAAGTCTCCAGTGTAATATGCATTGGAGGGATTATCAAAAACATTTCCACTATTCATGGCGTTCTGTTGTTGATTCTGATTAACCTGATTATCCTGAAAATTGTAGCTGCATTTGGTTTCTATTCTGGCCCACTATTCCTGGCCGAACTCTAAATGGTCTTCTTGACATAGTCCCATTCCTATTCTGTAATTGTGGGCATTGTGCTCGCCAGTGGCCTTCTTGTCTACAATAGGCACATTGGTTTATACCTATTTGACGCCCTTGCATTTGGATGATAATGCAAATTGGACTCTGGGCAGTGCATTTCTGCCACCTCTATTATTTTTGGATACCTGCTGCAGTAACACTCTGGTTTTCAAGTCTCCTTTCTTTCTTATTGCCTTATCCTTTTCTGAATGTACCTGGTTCTCATAATATTGTGCCATATGTAATACTTTGCTTTGTGATTTTGCTTGCCATGCACTTTGAAATGTCATTATCAATGTCTGAATTGCTGGTAACAATCCTCGCACAAACTTATCAACAAATAATCTCTTCCAAGGTTTGGTGCTTGACCACTGAAATCTGCAAATTCATCTTCAAACCTGTTAAAAAAAAATCTGTCACTCCTTCCGATTTGCCTTGTAGACAAGCAGTCAATTTCAATTTGTCCCAAACTATTCTCTTCTCAGGCACTAAAGTTTTCAATTTTTCTACTATTCGTGAAGGCAAAGTTAAAATGACTTGCAGAGGTTTCTCCCCAGCCTTTCTCTCATTATCAACTCCAATCAAAGTTTCCTAAGTATCGCCTAACATCGGCACATCATTTATACTTCTAATCTGCTTACATATGTCCGCAGGAAGCATCACAGGGAACAATAAATCAATGTCACTCAGTGTCAAAACAGATTAATTCAAAACAGATTGAATTTCCTTATAGAAACCTGCAGGATTTTTCCTAATGCCAGGGACCGTCTGCTTTATAGTGTTCACTTCTTACCTAGAAAAGGGAACATGTACAAACTGTGCAATATAATGGGCTTCTATCGTTTACGCTGGACCCGCTCCATGAGCGGCAACCTCTACTCTCGGGACAAACGTGGGAGGCACCTCCCTCATAGGTATTTGCAACGTAGGGGATTCTACATCTGTTTGTTTATTTAGCAACAAAGACAAATCAAGGGAAAAAGCAGTCGTTCCGGTGTCAGACAAAAATGCTCTTGAAAAATCGTCATCAAATCAGCAGGACAACAAACCTTCTTTTTCATGCATTCATCCTGTAAATACTGAACCATAACCTGTAACACCTTCCTCTGCATTTCTGGTGTATATTGACTAAACGTATCATGCACTTCAATCGGGGAAATGGCAGCATCCGTAATCCATCCAAGCGCATCTCACATACAAATTCGCATCTCTTCACTAACAGGTTTCAACTGCGGAAGAAATCATTTCTGGAAATATGACATATGCGGTACACGCTTGCTCATTATCTCTTTATGCAATTGATCAAGTTCTCACTTAAACACAAATATTCGCCCTACATGTTCCCGTATTTTTACCGCATTATCTCACAAATTGGAAAGTACAATCAAATCACGCAACTCTTGCGGTACCACTGTATTAGTCAAATCACTTCATACATTAACAAGGTAATCTCCCATAAATTCTCACAATACCTGCTGTTCACCAAGGCCTCTATGATCGGATATGGAACTTTGCACAGCCACTTCATTGCCATCATCAATATACGTCTCAGCCCACTGTTTCAGTTCGGCTTTCCGTTCCTTGCTAATCGTGCTATGAGTTATTCTAATACTTCCTCTTTCTGGCCCCATTGATGCAGAACTGCCAGCTAAAGCGTATAACTCATGCTCTGTAGGAGGAGGAGGAGGGAATGATGTCATGGGCGCAGATGGGACGGCTACTGCAGGTGCAGATGGAATCGTGTGAATAGCAACAGGAGGAGGTATATAGGGAGGTGGTGCAACTGGGTCAGTACTTGGATGATAATTTCTTCGCTCATTTAATATCTTATTTATCAGTTTGTCTGATGTATGCAAATCTTGTGAAGGATATATTTTCTGTATGTCTAACTGGAAGTGTCATGATGCCTACCTCCAAGGAGCCAGGTCCGACCCAGCAACCCCAGTGGCAGGCATCATTTCCCCCAGGGGAGTGCCAGCGGGCCCAAGCTGGGGCCCTTTGGACGCAGTCCTGGCACCTTAGGCGCCAGGCTCATGTTGGACCTCTGTCCTGGCGCCTTAGGCGCCAGGCTCATAAAGCTAGACATGTGTTCGAGTGTTTTAATGTGCACTTACCTGATGCAGACCATGCTGCCACATCCAGGCCCTCTTGAGGCCTGAATGGAACTACTTTACCTGTGGGACTACTTTCCACCCGGGTGTGGTCGGGGAAGGATACATACCTGATCAGTGGAAGGATACACACTTGGAACTTCTTCCAAAGCTATTTAAACCACACCCGATCAGCAACTCACGCTTCGCGTTGTTCTGCTCCTCGCAGCTGGACGCTCACCGTGTCGGCTCCTGCATCTGGACCTCAGCCACGCCTGTCAGTACAGTATCCTGGGTCACCTGCAAAGGGAGACAAAAGACCTTACCTGCTAAATCAGCACCACGGAGACATCACACCGACAATCCTGAAAAGGAAGACATCATTTTTAAAAGAATTTCGCTACGATCGCTGCAGTGCTGCATTTCACTCACCTATCCTGGACGCCACCATCTTCAGCAGCGATCATCCGGATCCACAGCCACTTCCCAGAGCCTAGAGAGAAAAAGACAAGAACAAGGTGAGAGAAGGAAGGGAATAGGAAAAGCTCAGTTTCCTTCTAAGACTTACCTGTTGGGTCATTCCCATTTCATTTCGGGTCTTGCCGCTTCCAGGCATTTTCCGGACCCCGGCCCCTATGGGGAAAAAAGACAAAGACATTGAATGAGCGAATGCAAAGACATTACCCGAGCGCTCATCCAGAACTTACCTGTCATTTACTGGAACTGCACGTTTCACTTCGGGCCGGCGCCATATCTCCGGCATTCTGAACCCCTAAGGGGAAAAAGACAATGAACATTATTATTAAGCTTGGACTTTTGAACTTGCAACAGAACTTTTACAGAGCCTTACCTGAATAGTCAAGCTTACCTGAACTCCCATCAATCCTCAATCCAGTGAAGTAACTGGGTTTCTACGCGCCCCTGCATCAGAAGCAGGATGGAGAGCTCATCCTTCCTGACTCTAAGGTGAGACTTCACGGGGAATCGTGGAAGGGTATCGTGGAGCGTTGGAAGAGAGTGGGAGGCTTGAGCATACCTCAGTCAGTAGGTAATACTCCCTTTTCACGCACAGGGGAATATTCCTGCGAGCCAGAGAAGCCAGAGTAGAGGGGCCCTTCCTGTCCATCTTCAGAGTCCTGCGCTTCACCATTGAAGAAGCATCAGCACTCGAAGCCAGACCTGCGCCTCCGTGGGAATCAGGTGAGCGTTACAGAACGCGAAGCCTACCCACAATTTCCCACCCGGGCGCTATGGAGACTTCCGAGACTGACCAGCTGGCCCAGCTTTTGGGGAAATTACGGGCAGAGGTTCACTCAGCCCGCCAGGAGACTAACGCTCTCAAAAGAGAACTGATCCTATCCAAGGAACGAACAGATGACCTAGCCAAAAGGTTATTACAGGCCCAGGCAGGGCACACTCCTTTACCTAATTCCGGAGACATTTCCACATCAATGGGTTTGAATAACCCAGTACAAATTAATCTACCTGGACACATGCCTTTGGCCCCGCCTGAACGTTTTGCGGGGGATCCCCAGAAATATGCCGTCTTTATGAACCAATGTCGTTTACACTTTCTATGCAGACCCGGAGCCTTCTATAACGACCAGACCAAGGTAGCCTTTATACTTTCTTACCTCAGTGGCAGTGCTGCCGATTGGTCTATTCCATTGGTAAATCAGGATGATCCCATTCTCCAGAATTTTCAGGACTTCCAGGCCAGCATGGAAAGATTGTTCGCTCGACACTCTCAAGGACAGGCCCTTGATAACGAACTGCTATCCTTACGACAAGGTAATCAGGATCTTCTGCCCTACATTGCCACCTTTAACAGACTGGTTGTGGAAACTGGATGGCCAGAAAACAAAAGGATCACATTGTGTCATCGAGGCCTGCGCGAAGAGCTTAAGTATGTTCTAGCTCAGATAGTAAACCCACCCCAGGTATGCACAGACTACATAGACTTGGTGGTTCAACTTGATCAAAGACTTCAAAATAGAAAAGCAGATCGGTTCAAGTATGAAACCCGAGTACCGATCAAAACCCACGCTAACTCCAAGAGTACCGACGTATCCGAACCTATGCAAATCGGTGGTGTTAAAGGACCATTAACGCAGAAAGAACGAGAGAGAAGGCGGCAAATGCAACTTTGTCTGTATTGCGGAACTTCCGGTCACTTTCTTCGAAATTGTCCAGTTAAACCACCTAAGAAGGTGGTTGGAGCTACTGATAACAAATTATTGACACCTGATTCGGGAAACGACCTAGCCCGACAAGCGTAGGGGTCCGCTTGCCGAGCTTGAAAACTAACTCTTTGACCTCGCATTTTGTCATGCCAATGGTGCTCGTGGACCCAAAACAGCCTCAGCAGTTGCATGCTATAAAAGCATACATCGACAGTGGAGCTATTGGAAATTACATAGACCGTGAATTGGCTTCCAGGATTAAGCTTCCTCTCCGCCCGAAAGTAACCCAAGATGTCATTACTACAGTAGATGGAACCGAAATAGCCTCAGGGCCTCTAACGCATTCCACGGTTGAAGTGACACTGGTGGGTCAGGATGGACATCGGGAAGCAATCGTGTTTGATGTGATCAAGGCCCCACAATTTCAAGTAATTCTTGGAATTCCTTGGTTAGAAACACATAATCCCAGAATTGACTGGCGAGCAAAGAAGATAAGTTTTCCTGATTGTGAACCAACTTGTTATCCAAGAAATCCAGCTATGGGTCTAGCCTCAGCAACTTCCACCCCTGTACAGCTACCGTCAGAATACCAAGAATTCCAAGACATTTTTCAGAAAGAACAGGCTAACACGTTACCTCCCCATCGGTCTTATGATTGCCAAATCGATCTGGTACCCAATGCTCAACTACCTTGTAGTAGGATTTATGCTCTTACGGAACCTGAAAACCTGCATTTACGTCAGTATTTAGATCAGTACCTAGCCAATGGTTTTATTCGCCCGTCCAAGACTCCTGTCTCCTCAGCTCTGTTCTTCATGCCGAAAAAAGAGGGCGACCTTAGAACATGTATAGACTATCGCGCCCTAAATCAAATAACGATTAAGAATCGTTATCCTCTGCCCCTGATCCCTGAGCTTATCGACCAGGTAAAAGACGCTTGTGTGTACACCAAGTTAGATCTCCGAGGAGCTTATCACCTGGTGCGTATAAAAGAAGGCGACGAATGGAAGACTGCATTCCGCACCAAATTTGGGCTTTTCGAATATCAGGTGATGCCCTTTGGGTTGTGCAATGCACCTGCCGCCTTTCAGTACTTTAAGAATGATGTTCTTCGGGAACTTATCGATGTCTGTGTCATTGTTTATATTGATGACATCGTGGTGTACTCTTCTTCAGAATCCGATCACAGAAAACATGTTAGGGCAGTTCTTGAGAAATTGCGCCAGCACAGACTATTTGCAAAGCTCGAAAATGCGTTTTTCATACCACAGAAGTTGAGTTTCTCGGATTCATCCTAACACCTCAAGGAGTCTGAATGGACTCGCGAAAGGTGGACGCCATCCTCAAATGGCCATCTCCTAGCTCGGTGAAGGGAGTTCAGAGCATGCTCGGCTTCGCCAATTTCTATCGAAGATTCATCCCGGAATTTTCCCGAACAGTCCAACCCATCACAGCTCTCCTAAAGGAAAACAAACGCTTTGAATGGACTCTTGAGGCCGAACAAGCCTTTCAGGACCTGAAAACCAAATTCACCCCTGCACCTGTATTGAAGCACCCACACCCAGACCTCCCTTACATTGTGGAAACCGACGCATCCAGTTCGGCCATCGGAGCTGTCCTGTCGCAAAGAGACCCAGAAACTAACCAACTACACCCTGTGGCCTTTTGGTCCAGAAAATGTTTTCCTCCTGAAATCAACTACGCAATAACCGACAAAGAGTTACTGGCTTTTAAATCTGCTTTCAAGGCTTGGCGTCACTACCTTCTCTGGGCAAGACACACCATCACTGTAATTACGGACCACAGAAACTTACAGTATTTAAAGACGGCCAAAGCTCAATCTTCACGACAACTCCGATGGGCTCTATTCTTTGCGGAATTTGATTTTGTAATTACCTATCGCCCTGGCTGCAAGAATGGAAAAGCGGACGCCTTATCCCGGATTGGCATGGAAGAACCTAATTCGAGCTTAGAACCTGTGCCCATCATACCTGAGCAAAGAATCTTAGGCTTAACTTCATTGAAAACTATTGAGGACATCTAAACGCAAGTAAAACAACTTCTAGACTCTTCAACCTTACTGGAATGGAGTCAAAAGGGTCCTTATTACACCGTTAAGGATGACTTACCCTACTTCCAGGAGCGTGTTAGGCGATCCTCTACACACCAGGCCACGACACATCAGAACACTGCTCACATTCCCACAACATCTCCTCCCAAGCTTCGAGGCTCAAGTGATTCGGTGAAACCACAGAACCGAAAACCTCGTACCAGTGTACGGGCTCGATTGCAACCCTTTCTGCATTGGCAACTGCCTTGGAGAACGTATAGCAGAAAGGGCGGCCTTACGTCTTCACGCCGGTCACGTGATCGTTCCCCATGTGATCTTGGTGGACGTCACATGACCCAGGGGCGATCAGTATAAAAGTCTGAGAGACAGAACGCTCATTGCTTCTCAGCTGGCTTCGGACACTGTTTGGCGTTGCAACTTGCTCCTTGTTACCTTGATCACGGAACTCTATCTCGGACTCCCTTTGACACCCCTTGGTACTTTTGCTTGGAACTGTTTACCTGTTGCCGGATACTTGGACTGCACCTCGACTTGTTTTTGGATCATCCCTTGGTACCCTGCTGGTTTCCTATGCCTTTTCCCTACTGGGGATTCAAGTCAAGCCCTGACTCCCACAGGTGGCTACTCCTCATCCACGCTAACCTGCGGTTCTATCATTCCAGGGACCGCCGCATCTAATGAGCCTCGAACCTCCCTACTAGGTTACCTGGGTCTCCCTTACACCAGATAGGTAAGACACTTTAGATTACTTTATTTACCTGCCTGTATTGTGATTGCCTGGTGCTTAACCTCCTTCCTTCTTGACAGCAGCATCGGTGTTCCAGAGGCTCCGTGGATCTGGGAAGACATCTCTCACCTGTGGCCTCAAGGGTCGCACAGCGGGTTTCTATTTTCGTTCCCCTGTGCGTCACTTGGGGACGGAGGTCTCATCGGTCTACACGACACTCAAGTCAGAACAGACTGAGAAGCCGTATAGTCGTGTTAGACGATGCAGGGATCCACGGACGAACCCATAACTGCTTTAGTTCAGGCAATTACAATACTAAGGGCAGATATGGCCGCCGCGAACACCGTGATCCACCAAAGGCTGGATACCATACAGAGCGTTCAGCATTCACTTCCTGCTGACCCGGAGTTCGGAGAGGGCAGCTCCTCCCCTACACCGCCAGCCCCGACTCCAATAGTCCTCCCAACTCCTTCCCCCCTGGCTGCTCCTGAACGTTACCAGGGCGATCCCAAGACATTCAGAACCTTTGTTAACCAGTGCAAGTTACATTTCTTATGCAGGCCTTTGGCTTTTCCCACGTCCACTGCTAAGGCCGCCTTCGCCCTTTCCCATTTAGCTGGAACAGCTGCCGCTTGGGCTGATCCCCTGTTAGAAAACAATAGCCCGGTTCTTTACGACTTTGATTTGTTGGTCCTAGAAATGTCCCGAGTATTCGATACTCGACACAAGGCACAGTCTAGGGATTTGGAGTTGTTGGAATTGACTCAGGGCAAAAGAACGCTGATAGATTACATCACTAGGTTTAATCAGCTAGTTGCGGAAACATCATGGCCAGAAAATAAGCGGGCGGTGGTCTTTTATAGGGGATTGAGTAACACCATGAAAGACGCTTTAGCAGTGATCCCTTCTATGCCTACTCAGTACCAGGAATTGGTTGATCTCGTCCTGCAGGTAGATGCACGCCGAGCGGAGCGTAGAGCTGAATCAGGGGCCTCCTCCTCTTGTTAATACTCCCGTTTCTGTTACTGTAGAACCTATGCAAGTGGGAGGGGTACGCAGTCCTATTACAACATCTGAGAGGGAACGAAGAAGGGTTGATAATGCGTGCTTTTACTGTGGTACCACTGGACATTTCGTGAAAGAGTGTCCTCGACGTCCCAAGAAGAGTCAGGTTTTTCGGATGGCTCGACCTTAGAACCGGAGACCAGGTCGAGTGTTCCGTCATCTTCTCCGGGAACCCCTCTTACCTATGCTCGTGTTCGACCTATCTCCGTAAAGGCTACTCTATGTCCCTCTACTGGCCTTCTACATGTAGTCAATATCATTATTGATTCTGGTGCCACTGGTAATTACATGGATATTGATTTGGCCCATTCCCTCAATCTACCTTTAGTGGTAAAAACACGACCGGAACCTGTCCAAGCCGTAGACGGCTCTGCATTGATTTCTGGTCCTGTTAGACATCAAACTGCACCCCTCTTGTTGAACATACAGGACATACACACAGAAACCTTAAGTTTTGATTTGATCACCGCACCTCAATTCGGTATCATACTAGGGATTCCCTGGTTACGTGAACATAATCCATTGATCAATTGGCAAGCAGGCACTGTACTCTTTGAGTCCGATATCTGTCAGAATTATTGTCTCCCGATCCATCAAGCCCCTGACACACCCTCTCGGGTCTTGGGAGCCATAGCACAACTCACACTGACGGTTGACGATCCAGAAGTCATACAGTCCCATACTGTTGGGGGGTTGGTGTCTGGGATCCCATCAGAATATCTGGCTTTCGAATCTGTTTTCGATCGAGGCTCGTCTGAGGTACTTCCTCCACATAGAACTTATGACTGCCCAATCGAATTGCTTCCTGATTCCACCGTTCCTTCGGGCAGGATCTACTCTCTGTCTCCTTCGGAGGAACTGGTGTTAAAAGAATACGTACAGAACGCCCTGCTTTTAGGACACATCCGCCCCTCCACTTCACCAGCGGCAAGTCCTATCTTCTTTGTACCCAAGAAGGAGGGGGATTTACGTCCTTGTGTGGATTATCGGCGTCTTAACGCGATCACCAAGAAGGATAGATATCCCATCCCGTTAATCACTCCACTCTTAGATCATTTGACACATGCTTCCATTTTTACCAAACTCGATCTACGCGGCGCATACAATTTGGTACGCGTTCGCGAGGGAGACGAGTGGAAAACTGCTTTCTGTACTCGTTACGGATTGTACGAATATCTTGTCATGCCCTTTGGCTTATGTAACGCCCCGGCCACGTTCCAACGGTTCATGAATGACATTTTCAGGGATATTCTGGATGTGTACATGGTTGTGTATTTGGACGACATCCTGATCTTCTCTCGTGATCTGGAAGACCATGTAAAACACGTCCGAGAAGTATTAACCCGTTTAAGCAAACATTCCTTATTTGCCAAACCCGAGAAATGTCAGTTCCATAAGACCTCTGTTGAGTTTTTGGGTTTCCACATCACCCCTGGGGCGTTATCCATGAACGAGTCTAAGGTCAAAGCAGTCTTAGATTGGCCAGTACCTCAAACACTCAAGTCCTTGCAGGCCTTTTTAGGATTCGCCAACTTCTATAGGCGTTTCATCTCTTCCTTTTCCACGATTGTAGCCCCACTCACGGCCCTGACTAGTCCTCGGGTACCATATCAGTGGCAGAGAGAACAGCAGGAGGCTTTTGAGACTCTGAAAACCGCCTTTACTACCGCACCGGTACTCCAACACCCCAATCCGGATCTTCCGTTCATAGTCGAGGCAGATGCCTCTTCCTTTGCCCTCGGGGCGGTGCTGTCACAAACGTGTCCTAATACCAGCAAATTACATCCAGTGGCATTCCACTCCCGTAAGTTTTCCAGTACTGAGTCTCATTATACCGTTACGGAAAAAGAACTCTTGGCGGTCATGGACGCGTTCCGTGTTTGGCGTCATCATCTTCTGGGGGCTAGGTATCCTGTCACAGTATACTCCGATCATCGGAACCTACAGGATTTGGCCTCCCTGAAATGCATTAATAGCAGACAGGTCCGATGGCATCTTTTCTTTTCCTCCTTTGACTTCCGTATTATGCACCGTCCTGGAACGGCGCATGGGAAGGCGGATGCCTTGTCACGTTCCCCGGGGGGGGTCCAATTGCCTACATTCCCCGACACTGTTCTCGAAAAGAGTCATGTGATCTGTCTCTGTACTCCCTCATTGTCACTGATAGACTCGGTTCGATCCTGGACTAGCGATCATTCTGACCAGTTACGAGAATGGGATCCGGTATATTCTGATGGTTTACCTTTTGTACATGAACGCCTGTTCCTTCCTACACCTGATACACGTAATCTTGCCCTTGAGTGGTCTCATGACGCCCCCATTAATGCCCATCCCGGACAAGAGCGCACTTTAGACCTTCTCAAGCGTTGGTGTTGGTGGCCTTCTATGAAGCGCGATGTGGAGTGTTATGTCAGATCTTGTGCGGTATGTGCCCAGGCTAAACATCAAAGGGGTCGACCGATTGGGTTGTTGCTTCCGCTTCCGGTACCTCCCAGGCCCTGGCATACATTGACAATGGATTTCGTTACCGATCTCCCCAAGTCGAAAGGCTTCGATACCATCTGGGTAGTGGTGGACACGTTCACAAAAATGGCCCGTTTTGTTCCTTGCAAAGGCATCCCTTCGGCCCCTGTCTTGGCGGACCTGTTTTTTGAACATGTGTTTATGCTATTCGGCCTCCCTTCGGTCATTGTTTCTGATCGAGGTTCACAGTTCACCTCTCGGTTTTGGAGATCCTTGACGAAACTATTGGGCATTGATACGAGGTATTCTTCGGCCTATCATCCGGAGACCGATGGTCAGACCGAAAGGACGAATCAATCGATGGAACAGTACCTTCGTTGCCTCATATTGCAACATCAGTCCTCTTGGTTGGCCGTTTTGCGGCTTGCGGAGTTCGCGTATAACAATGCGGCTCATTCAGCTACTGGTTATTCTCCTTTTTACGCCCTCTATGGTCAACATCCCAAGGTTTTGCCGGTCCCTGATGCCTCTGGTTCTTCGAATCCTGCGGCCACGACATGTCTTAGGGATCTTTCTGCTATTCATGCGAGCACAGTGGTTCATCTCACTGAAGCAAAGGCCTCTATGAAGGCCCGTGTGGATGGCAAACGTCGTGCTGCTCCCCCTCTGGTGGTGGGTTCTAGGGTCTGGTTATCTTCCCGACATCTTCGCCTAGTGGGTTGCCGGAAATTGCTGCCTCGCTTTGTCGGGCCGTATGTGATCTCACAGGTTGTTAATCCGGTGGCTTTCCGTCTAGTACTCCCCAGCTCTTGGCGTATCCATCCTGTGTTTCATGTCTCCCTCCTCAAACCCTGTCCTGACTCGGTCCGTCTTCGTACCCCTGTTGCGCCGGTGTCCTTGACCTCTCCTGATGTTTTTGAGGTGTCGGCCATTTTGGGTTCCAGATGGTTTAGGGGTAGGCTCCAGTTTCTGGTGGATTGGACGGGTTACGGCCCGGAGGAGCGTTCGTGGGTTTCCGCATCTGATTTGAACGCCCCGCGGTTGGTAGCCCGCTTCCATAGGGATCATCCGTCCTGCCCACGGGGTCGTGGGCCGTTGGGGGGGGGCTATGTTAGGCGATCCTCTACACACCAGGCCACGACACATCAGAACACTGCTCACATTCCCACAACATCTCCTCCCAAGCTTCGAGGCTCAAGTGATTCGGTGAAACCACAGAACCGAAAACCTCGTACCAGTGTACGGGCTCGATTGCAACCCTTTCTGCATTGGCAACTGCCTTGGAGAACGTATAGCAGAAAGGGCGGCCTTACGTCTTCACGCCGGTCACGTGATCGTTCCCCATGTGATCTTGGTGGACGTCACATGACCCAGGGGCGATCAGTATAAAGGTCTGAGAGACAGAACGCTCATTGCTTCTCAGCTGGCTTCGGACACTGTTTGGCGTTGCAACTTGCTCCTTGTTACCTTGATCACGGAACTCTATCTCGGACTCCCTTGGACACCCCTTGGTACTTTTGCTTGGAACTGTTTACCTGTTGCCGGATACTTGGACTGCACCTCGACTTGTTTTTGGATCATCCCTTGGTACCCTGCTGGTTTCCTACGCCTTTTCCCTACTGGGGATTCAAGTCAAGCCCTGACTCCCACAGGTGACTACTCCTCATCCACGCTAACCTGCGGTTCTATCATTCCAGGGACCGCCGCATCTAATGAGCCTCGAACCTCCCTACTAGGTTACCTGGGTCTCCCTTACACCAGATAGGTAAGACACTTTAGATTACTTTATTTACCTGCCTGTATTGTGATTGCCTGGTGCTTAACCTCCTTCCTTCTTGACAGCAGCATCGGTGTTCCAGAGGCTCCGTGGATCTGGGAAGACATCTCTCACCTGTGGCCTCAAGGGTCGCACAGCGGGTTTCTATTTTCGTTCCCCTGTGCGTCACTTGGGGACGGAGGTCTCATCGGTCTACACGACACTCAAGTCAGAACAGAGCGGTTGTTTCTGCCAAGTAAAGAATTGCAAGAACTTGTTATTGCCCATCATCATGAATCTTTAATGGAAGGACACCCTGGTATCGCTAAAACGGAGGAAAAAATCAAACGCCACTTCTGGTGGCCTTCTTGGAGAAAAGACATAAAGTCTTTTGTTCTGTCTTGCGGAATTTGCGCCCAAAACAAGGCTCAAAAGAAAAGGCCAGCCGGCCTACTTCAACCCTTGGATATTCCACCTGCACCATGGCACACCCTGTCAATGGACTTTATAACTGACCTGCTCCTTGTGCTGGTTACAACACAATCCTTGTAATTGTGGACCTATTCTCCAAAATGGCCCACTTTATCCCTTTAAAGGGTTTGCCTTCAGCTTCCACCTTGGCCAAGGAATTCCTGGAGAATATAGTTTGCATACATGGTTTCCCTTCCATATTAGTCTCGGATCGTGGAAGTCAATTTATCTCCCATTTTTGGAAGAAGTGTTGCCAACTAGCACAGATAGATGTGCGGTTATCCACCAGCAACCACCCCCAGACCGACGGACAAACCGAGAGAACCAATCAGACTCTCGAGCAATATCTTCGGTGCATGTTATACCAATCCGAGTTAAATTGGAAAGACATCCTTTGGGTCGCAGAATATGCATACAACAATTCAGTGCATTCTGGAACCGGACAAACCCCTTTTTATACTTTGTATGGTCACCATCCTCGGACCTCTGACCTAGATCCACCTCTGACCCTGGAAATGCCCGCAGTAAATCATCTGCCTTCCACAATAACCCGAGCCTTCAAAGAAGCTGCAACTCATTTACAGCAAGCCAAGAACAAGTATAAAGAAAACGCTGATTTGCACCTAAGGAAAACTCCTCCTTACCAAGTAGGAGACCAGGTATGGCTAGCAACTAAACATTTACCCCTCAAGGGCCCGCAAACCTTCAATCCCAGATTCATAGGACCTTATCCCATCAAGGCTATAATCAACCCAGTGGCCTTTAAACTGGATCTACCTTCCAACATGCGTATTCATCCAGTTTTTCATGCATCACTTTTGAAGCCAGTACAACCAGGAACCCGATTGTCCAAGCCTCCAGATCCAGTTCAAATTGAAGGGGAATTAGAATTCGAAGTTAAAGACATTTTAGACTCCAAGGTGGTAAAGTCGAAACTCTTCTATCTTGTTCACTGGAAGGGATATGGACCTCAGGAGAGATCGTGGGAGCCTAGTAACCATGTCCACGCACCTCGATTAGTACAAAGGTTTCACCGGAGATTTCCGAACAAGCCAAAACCCCCGGAGGAAAGAACCTTGGGAGGGGCCTTGAGGGGGGGTACTGTCATGATGCCTACCTCCAAGGAGCCAGGTCCGACCCAGCAACCCCAGAGGCAGGCATCATTTCCCCCAGGGGAGTGCCAGCGGGCCCAAGCTGGGGCCCTTTGGACACAGTCCTGGCGCCTTAGGCGCCAGGCTCATGTTGGACCTCTGTCCTGGCGCCTTAGGCGCCAGGCTCATAAAGCTAGACATGTGTTCAAGTGTTTTAATGTGCACTTACCTGATGCAGACCATGCTGCCACATCCAGGCCCTCTTGAGGCCTGAATGGAACTACTTTACCTGTGGGACTACTTTCCACCCGGGTGTGGTCGGGGAAGGATACATACCTGATCGGTGGAAGGATACACACTTGGAACTTCTTCCAAAGCTATTTAAACCACACCCGATCAGCAACTCACGCTTCGCGTTGTTCTGCTCCTCGCAGCTGGACGCTCACCGTGTCGGCTCCTGCATCTGGACCTCAGCCACGCCTGTCAGTATCCTGGGTCACCTGCAAAGGGAGACAAAAGACCTTACCTGCTAAATCAACACCACGGTGACATCACACCGACGATCCTGAAAAGGAAGACATCATTTTTAAAAGCATTTCGCTACGATCGCTGCAGCGCTGCATTTCACTCACCTATCCTGGACACCACCATCTTCAGCAGCGATCATCCGGATCCACAGCCACTTCCAAGAGCCTAGAGAGAAAAAGATAAGAACAAGGTGAGAGAAGGAAGGGAATAGGAAAAGCTCAGTTTCCTTCTAAGACTTACCTGTTGGGTCATTCCCATTTCATTTCGGGTCTTGCCGCTTCCAGGCATTTTCCGGACCCCGGCCCCTATGGGGAAAAAAGACAAAGACATTGAATGAGCGAATGCAAAGACATTACCTGAGCGCTCACCCAGAACTTACCTGTCATTTACTGGAACTGCACGTTTCACTTCGGGTCGGCGCCATATCTCCGGCATTCCGAACCCCGGCCCCTAAGGGGAAAAAGACAATGAACATTATTATTAAGCTTGGACTTTTGAACTTGCAACAGAACTTTTACAGAGCCTTACCTGAATAGTCAAGCTTACCTGAACTCCCATCAATCCTCAATCCAGTGAAGTAACTGGGTTTCAACGCGCCCCTGCATCAGAAGCAGGATGGAGAGCTCATCCTTCCTGACCCTAACGTGAGACTTCACGGGGAATCGTGGAAGGGTATCGTGGAGGGTTGGAAGAGAGTGGGAGGCTTGAGCATAACTCAGTCAGTAGGTAATACTCCCTTTTCACGCACAGGGGAATATTCCTTCGAGCCAGAGAAGCCAGAGTAGAGGGGACCTTCCTGTCCATCTTCAGAGTCCTGCGCTTCACCATTGAAGAAGCATCAGCACTCGAAGCCAGACCTGCGCCTCCATGGGAATCAGGTGAGCGTTACAGGAAGGCCCTAACCATGTTCCTAATGGCTTCTGTCTGCTTCTTTTAATCATGCTCTAGCGCTTTCTCTGCGGTTGATTTATGTCTACGTGCGTGTTTCTCTCTACCTTTCAAACGTTGATTTGCTTCCTTCCTCCAGTCCCTTACAACGTTGAACGCTGCAGGTCTGGCCTTTTTCCGTAGAAAAACTGATTCTAATTGTTCTATACGCGCTAGTTCGAAGGTCCCATTTTTCCGCTACTGAAGGTCTGATACATGTCTGGTCTACATATGCCAAACCGCATTAAACACTATTGCTCCTATTCCGTATTTAATGTACATATAATGTGCCGGCGACCCCTTGGGTGGAACGGCCTGGCCAGTTTCCAAAGACTGTCTACCGCAGTGAAAAAATCTCATTAGACTGGAAGACAATTTCCCAGGCATGGTTAACTCTTACCTCTTCTTACCCTGGGCATTTGTACTTGCAAGTGCAACACTCAACCAATATCAATTCGCCCGTATACAGGCGCAAACAAGAATCGCCACGACCACGTGTCTGGCACAATTTGCCTCGCTTCCAGTACCCTCGCCTCTATGCTCTCTAGCCGCTGCTCGTCGATCAGGGATCGGCTGTTTACAGATCTGCAGAGGAGTCTCTAATCACTTCTGCAGGGGCACCCTGAACACCTTCCGATCCCGGTCCGACAGCCTCATCCTTGACTCGTCCTTGCCTTCTACGTATGTGATGAAGCCTCGCAGGGAGGGTCCCTATTCGGGCACCATCTTTGTTAGACCATATATGGAATAAAGGCACAATAACCATATACTAAATGACACGTCAGTCGTGAGGTTCGAATTCCAAACAAGTCTGGTTTGTTCGTAAAGGATCTCAGTCGGCCGACCGGGTCTCAACGCCTCACGATGTGTGTTCCCAGACACCGTGAGATCAGAGAGAGCGAGCAGTGCTAAATCAGTCATATATATATATATACATATATATATATGTGTATATATATATATGTATATATATATATATATATATATATATATATATATATTCCTTTACAATATCATTCGGCCCGCCCTTATACATGACGAACAAGCTAGGGTTCAGTAATTGACAGCTATGCATGTAACTTCAATCAGTCTAAACATTAGTATTCTAGCAAAGGATGTAGAGACAGTTTTCTGTTATGGGGAACACAGGGCACTGGCGCAGGGGAAGATATCATGTTCTAGCAGGGAGACATTCCAACCAACGTTATCTGTTCGCTGCGGCTCATAAGCTAAGGGTCAGACAGTTCTGAGGCAGAGAAAATACCATCCTCCATGAAGGAGCACCGTTAGTTGCATATAATTCACATTTAACTGCCTTTTACAACAGCGCTTGAAAGACAATCCGGCGGCTTGGCTACTGATTAGGCGCGGCTCTTTGCATAGCTTCAAGGTCTCCATGAGAGGAAAACAATGTATTTCTGTGCGGCTCTACATTCCTGTCTACGTTAGCATTTTAGAGTTCAAGCTGTGGCCTCGCACCGTGTGTGGATTCGAAGCATAGAATATATTTGCAAAGCGTTACAAAAACCAAAATGGCTGGCATTTACAAAATGGACTCCCAATGGTCACATTCAAGTTTCACGGTTTACAATGTTTGTCACATGATGCGATTTGCTTCTGGCCCACATACTCTTCATATAATTCGGGCTATGCATTTGCACTTTCAGTATAACATGTTAGGAAATTAATTACGTGATTAATTGACATGTATGACCGCTAGTATCTCTCTAATTTCAGATTAACTCAAGCACCGGGGGGTCAGTCTCAGAACACAGATGAAAACCATTCAGCAACCAGATCTTCTGAACTTTTATCAGCACTAAGACTTTTTGCTGGTGACAATGTGTTGATTGAAAACTTCACTAGGAAGTGGCACGAGCCAAGGTTTGATGACCTATATGTAGTCGAGAACTACCTCAGCAGTAAAGGTTCAAGGCAAATGAGCGTGGATCCACTTGAATGACGCCAAGCTCCACACCGGCGAGGCCACAGCACACCCAGCCATCGATCCAGAAGCAAAACAAGAAGAATTTCAGCATGTGCAGACTCAATCGATGATAAAGAAGAAGGACGATAAGGCTACAAACTGACTATAAATGCAAATGTGCATTTGGACTGTGGCTTGGACACTTCTTATATATATTATAGCAGGCGTGCAACTCTTTTGCTTGAGCCACAGGGATCCTTGAAAATTAACTTTAGAGAAATGCTTGATATATCCTGATTATGCCTAAATGACAACACTTGGTTAAGAATTGAAAACGTGAACAGTACCCTGATTTGTTTCTTACTGAATATTTGTTTGGCTGATTTTATGGTTCTCCCGGAAAGTGATGTGCATCGTATCGTGCTTGCTATTTTTGTGTTTATTCTTCGAGCTTATCCGGCCCATGTTAGAAGAGATGTGGACATCCACACTTTTTTTTACAGGATCCTAAGAATGGCCCTGTAATCAGAAGGCTGCTCGTAGCTATAGTAGAGGAACTACTGCAACTACCAAACCTATTACAGTTACCTGAGTAAAGTGTTTTTCCTTCCTTAAATTGCAGCAAAAATGAGAAATGTTGAAGATAACACGATTTCAGAGAATAAGCAAGCTCAAGAAGTTCCAGAGTGGCATAAGTGGTGGGGATTATTATGTTGGTTCGTGATAGACATATGCACAGTTATGCTTTGTGTCTTTTTGTTTCTCATGGTTCACCTTTTTTATACCGTTGATCCAAAAAGGTAGAGTTCCATTTGATTCTCCCCACTACAGGAACTCTTGTAGATTTGCCCATTAACAGCGAGCCAAGTCTTGCATGTTTTCTTCCCAGCATAGCACTGCTTTAGAGTTGTTTCCATGGGCTGCAAACATTTTGTTAAAGAGACACAGGAGGAATACAGAGGAAGACAATAATGGGATAAGCACATATCTAGGTAGTACAGCACACTTGGGTAATAACATTTGGTATCACCACATGAAAACAGTGGGAAAGTGAACGTTTAAGGAAAGCTGCTATGTCTTCACTTATACCTTATGCCATGGGAACCTCCAAGATATTCATAGCTACAGAAGTACCAGTGTAAAGAGCTCATTGCCTGTCACATCTCGTACTCTGCCAGACAAGAGGGCAGTTCCAAGGCAGGACAGCATCCTTGATATTGGCAACTGGAAAGACATCTCAAAGAGACGATAACTATGTGCAAGATTTGAACACAAGGGAAGCCAGAAACAAGGAATCTAGTGATCAGATATGAACAGCCTGGAATGAGTGGAGCAGGAATCCAGATGGAAGAAAACAAGATGCTAGATTCTCAAGGCAAGAATAAAAAAGACATATAGAGATGCTGGGAAAGAGGTCAGTTGCAAATGAAAGGAACAGTGCTGACTCCAGAAGGATGGGCTGATGGTCTGATTGTGTGTAAAGCACCAGCATTAACTGATTATTATTAACCAGTTATAGATACTGCAGAGAATGAATGCAAGAATCATTGGTCAAAGATTGTGAAGTTGTTGATGTGGGTCGATGATAAAGGAGAACCACTGCAAATAATACCTCTAGCAAGTGAATGCTTATGTTTCAGAAATAATGTCATGATGAAAGTTGGAGAGAATCACCAGTGTGGCAGAATTTTTGATGTACCAAGCATGAAGGATGGAACAGTAGTTCTGATGGACCATTGTTGGGCTGGTGGGTCCTGAGCCTACACGAAGCTGCCCAAATACTGGGGGAGGGATGTGCTCTATAGTGCTTATTCATGTTCCAGCGTTAGTGATTCCTCAAAGCGACCTGAACATTGGAGAGTTTCCAAAAGCAGATGCCCATTTGAAGAGGAGAAGATCACTTGAATTCCTCAATTGAACAAGGAGGGAGAATTATTTCTCTGCTAAATCGATAGAAGCCTTTGATGCTATTCCTGATGAGCATAGACTATTCGGCAAAACTGCTTCAATCTTCACTACTATCTTCATGCCAGGGATCCAGACAATGGCGAATGCGAAGTCAATAGCGAATGCGATCACTTGCTGGGAGCTCCTGCAGGTGATCAACACCACCATAAAGAGATTCAATGTTATCAGGGAAGAACTGAGGGCCATAAGATTGATGACCCTCCAGAACAGATATGTCCTTGATATGATCACAGCAATTAATGGAGGCGTTTGTGCCAAAATTGGAGAATCATGTTGCATGTTCATACCTTCTCATGATGACGAGAATGGGACCTTGACAGAGGCCAATGTTCCTGACAAATCTACACAACAAGATGGAAAATGAGACAGAAGATATTGCAGATGACAGCTGGTTTGCTTCTTTTTTCTCATGGGTTCCAAAATGGGTGGTGAATATCTTCAAGCTCCTGGAAGCAGTATTGTTGATGATAATGTTTGGATTTTGTGTGATAAGGATAATAATTACACATTGCAAGAAGACAGCAAAGAAAGCTGTAGGAATGAAGATCATGATCGATGTCGAGTCAGGGTTTGGACCCAAGGAATTGACAGATGAAGAGATCAGAAAATATGTAGAGGCCTGCATCTTAGCACCTGAGTGAACGAAGTTCCTACATCCAAAGAATCACAAGAAGTATGTGGGATGATGGATCTACTATAATCCGAATGGACAGTACAGCTATATGAACTGGAGTGTTGATGAACATGTAAAATCAGCCGGATCCCTGAAGGGAGTAGTGAACATCTGGACTCCAAAGAAGCACTTCTTCAAGAGAGGATACCAAGATGTGGAAACTGGTGAAAGAGTGGTTGATGAATCAACCAGAGGGGGGAGTGCAGAGGAGCAGCTGAATGCTTTTGCTGGAAGTCCTACCCCATCTTGCCTATATGTTGGAAGCCGGACATTGCAAGATGCACGACACCAGTGATTGTGCCTATTCCACAGAGTCTGTCACGCTCCGCCCCTGGAAAGTTTGTCAGTGTTGGAGGCTCCGGTAGCTCCGGGCCGTCACTTCTTCTTTGTTGAAACGGTCTAGCTTTCCTTGGATCCGGCATCGTAAAAGCAGGCCACTCCCCCTGCTCGGAGCGTTGCAACTCTTGTTTGCCCGACGCTCTCCTGACTGACTGCACCCTCTCCGTTTGCCTCAGCGGGGTCAGTGTTCTGTCTTACCTTGTCTTTGGTTGGGGCTGCAGTGTGACTCACTCCTCCTCGCTTTCCAGCTCCCAGAATTCACTGCATCGGACGATCCTCTAGTTCTCCTTTCTCCTTACTGGAAATACTTTCCTTGAATGCTTCCTTTCACCCTGGGTCTTTCCTTATCCCTATTAGAGGTAGTTCTTCTTCCTCTCCTTTCTGTTGCCTCTGGATACAGCCAGCATTGGTACCTCGGAGCCAACATCTATTCGATGCACTACCTGGTTACACCTGCAAGATCGCTGCAATCTAGACAGGTTTTTTTAGCCTTTGGCTTTTTCCCTGTTTGGGGTTGGCTCCCCTGAGCACCCCTTGTCTGTGGTGTTCCAACTCGGTCACGGTGGCCTCCAGGGGAGCTCACCCTTATCTCTTCGATAAGAAGAAGGAGAAAGAGGAAGAGGAAACTAAGAAAGGTCAGAGAAAGAAGGGAACAGAAACCCTTGACAGCTCCACAGAAGATACAGGTTCGCAGGGTCAGAGGAAAGAATCACCCGAGCTTTAGTCTTCAAGAAAAGGTATCCATTGAGAAAACCCTATATGATGTACCCTTGCAGAGATGACAATCTCTTGGAAGAGATCCCTTAAGGAATATGAAGATGAGAGAATAGGAGGCTGGTGACGTCAAAAGAAATGAGTGTGACGCACTGAGAAGAATGGTCAAAGAAGAAGATGCATAGACCTTAAAGAATCTGATGACGAAGTAAAGAATCAAGTAAACTTTCATATGCAGACTGAAGATTGCACGTGGGAAGAGCACTGCAGAGAAAGCAAGCTGTTTTATAACTGTACAGATGCAGGAACGTAAGGAGACTAAGTGATCTTAAAGGCTAGCTATACGAAGTGAATCGACTGCAGGCGGTGCAGACATTATATAGAATTGTGGACATTGGTGTCACATATTTAGTTAGCTCAGACCCGTGAAGAAAGAAGGATCGGAGGGCTGTGTCACAGTAAGAAAACCGCTGAAGATCGAGGAACAGCCTGGAATAGTTGCTGGCCTGGCGTCAAAGGATGGATTGGCCAACAACCGGTTATCAATATTTGAAGAACAGTGAATGTGAGAAGATGAATAAGCCCTAGTTAAGGTGCAAGAAAGAGCATCATGAGTGCCAAGATTATTAGTTCAAGACAATTAAATGCTGCAAAACAGGCCGAAATATGATCTTCTGTCACGTGATTCAAGGATAGAAATAGGAGTTGGGCGTACAAACCTGAATTATGATAAGAGTGTGCCTATACTCACTTTTATTCTCAGGAGCAGTGATACTTTGCAAGGACAAGTTCAAAGGCAATCTGAATGGCAGAAAGCATGAGAGATGTTGGGCTAATTGTGTAAGGAGACACGGTCAGGTCCACCCGCTGACACCTACAGTACCAGCGTATGGGCTGCTGGTGAGCCGAATATTCCAGAAGGGTATAAGCATGCCAACCAATTCTAGAAGGCCATATAACGAAGGGCCTTATAGTTTGATAGCCAATGGTGTACCGTGTATCTAGTAACTGATCAAGATGACTTGCACTAGGGGTGGGCATAAGTTGTCCACCTGACTGTAGAGACCCAATCACAACCCGATCCCTTAAAGAAAGTATACTTATATGTTCCCCTTAAACCAATCACAACTACACGTAGGTTTTTCTTAGTTTGCCACATCGTATGACATCACTTATGAGGAATGTTTAGTACTTAAGTGTGTTTTTTATGCAAAATGATTGAGAGCACGATCACATGTCCGTTGATGTCTGTTGTAACTCCCTCTTTTAGACAAGTGAAAATAAAATAGTCGGAGGAGACTTTTTGCCTACTTCCTGAGTCAGTCTTATTATTTGGTGTAAGAGTTATTCTGCATCCCCATCCTTGTATGACATGTTTCGGATTCAAAAGGGCCCCCCTTGGGTTCACTTGGATCAAACGAAGAGGGTACTTTTCTTTTTTGGTTATTTTATTCAATCCATGATAGCTGATGCATAGCCTAAATTCCGTAGTGTGGTTTTTTTACACAAAAAACAAAGAGGCTCCCGCGAGCAGTGGGATTCTGTTATGAGACCGTTAGCCAAGTTTTCTTGTAAGTATGACCAAAGATAATTTTTTTCACTTGGAGAAAGGATAAACATACGGTTAAAAGGGACCTCCGAATTGGGCACAAGATCGATAGCACAGTCCTCTGGACTGTGTGGTGGTAGCCATTTGGCAGTTTCTTTCTCAAATAGAGTAGAATAATCCTGGTATTCAACGTGAATCGAGCATCGAACCAAATATGTAGAAGAGGCCTCCAAGGTAGGCAGAGAGAAATTAACGTGATAAGGATTTGAGGTAAACCTGTAGTAACACAATAGTCCGACCCCAAAAACACAGTATGCGCTCTCCAATTAATGTAAGGGTTGTGCTCTTCCAGGCATGGCATGGCTAATATAATTGGGTAACTGGTCATTTGGATAAGAGCAAAGGTTTTCACTTCCTGACGATTATGTATAGAGGACTGTATGGGTACAGTGTTAGCCACAATTGGTCCCACTTCCAAGGGTCGTCCATCAACTCCTTGTACAGGCATAGCAACCGGTTTCTCCAGAATGGGAATGTGTCTTTCTTTAGCCCACGACTGGTCCATGAAGAGACGAGCTGCTTCACTGTCAACTAATGCAATAGTTTCAATACTGTGCATTGAGGGTGTTCTTATAGCAATCTGCAACACCAATAAGGTGGGAGGACTGGATGTCGTCATTCCAGTGTTACTGAATGGATTGTGTGTTGTCTGCATAACCGTTATCCCTCCTAAGGTCGGGAGCTGGTGTTACCCGAACGCTGAGGAGAGGTCAGAGAACAAAGACTTAGCAAATGATCATCTGAACCACGGTTCATGCATAGGTCTTTAACCCTGCAACGTGGCCTTTCTTCATCAGTGATCAGGCTTCTTGCTGTTCCAATTTGCATGGGTTCCCTGGTATCAGACTCTTTGTGAACGGATGTCAATGGGATTTCGAGCAATGTTAGTCTTTCTTTTCTTTTCTGTCTTTCGTTCCTGAATCTGAAAATCAATCTGCAGAGCGAGATTCACAAGTTCATCGAATATTAGAGGACAAGGAACTCCAGCAACTCCTTGAGTTCCTCATTAAGCCCTCTACGGAACAAAGTAAAGCATGCTTCCTCCGCCCATCGTGCAGCTTGCGCTATTTGTTTGGATTTAGTAACAAACGTCAAAGTATCCATAGACTTTTGAACCCGATCAAATAAGGAGTCCTGACTGGTGTATGTCAACTCAGGTCGATCAAATCCCTGAAGGCTGTAACAAATCCTGTATAATTATCAAAAAGGGGATCTCCTGCTACCGCGAGCGGAGTCGCCCAGGCCAAGTTAAGTGAGTGATCAAAAAGCTGACCTTAGAGCGAAGGAAATGCATTTTGTCTAAACGAGAAAAACACTAGACTAGCATCCATAAACTCTTTCAAATTCTTGGGATCTCTGTGGTTTTTCTCAATCATAGGCTGGCTTGGAAATGGAACAGGAGCAATCTCACAGGTTATAAGGGCTTGACGTAGTTGGGAATTTTCCATTTTGAGCTGCTGTGTTTCGTAAGTCCTTGTACTGTATTTATCAGCTCCTGACGCTGATCCATTCTTTCCTTTTCTTCAAGGCGTTGCAATCTATCAAGATCACGCCTTACCTTGTTGGCTGAAGGTGCTTTCTTTGGCTGATCTTGGCCTCCAACCCCCTGTGCGGACACTGCGTCCCAGAAAGTGTAACTGGATTCTTGGCTGTGCCCAGAGGGCGTGTAGCCTAAGGCGGGAAACCCTGGTAAGTGAAGAAAAACCTGCAAGGAATGGTAGTAATCCAATAGAAGCTTAGATTCAGCAGGCACAATCCAAGGCAGAAAGTAGATCCGAGGTCTTGCACCCAAATAGTAGAGGAATGGACTTGGAACAGAAAAAAGGAGGATGCAAGAATAGCAAGCTCCAGGCAAGATAAGGAATGGAACCACCAACTGCCAGCTAGGAAACAAGGTAGTCAGGGAGGCCAGGTGAGAAGGAGAAGGTAACCATGTAAGGTGGATAAGCAAGAGAGAAACATGCGTACCGCAATGACGAAATTATTGCAACACGAGGAGCTGCCGGTCCGCCGCCACTATGTACTCCTGAGACACCTGGGCTTCCGGGTGTGTGACAACATGGCGCCGACGTGCGTCCGTCGCAGGCGGATACGCCATGTTGGTGGGGGCTACGGAAGCACCAGCACCATCGTCGCCATAGTGACCATGATGCCACTTAGGGTCTACGTCGAATCATGACACATGCTCCTCCTGAATTCCTCAAGATGGATGTACTTGAACTATATGAAGATAAAGTTTCTGTCAACATTGAAGGTGTACCAGAACTAAGATCACTCTGGGAATTTTTTCAAGGTCTACGGGAAACGGGTCTGTACACACATTGTTCGCTCCATTATATTCTGAGATATAAGAATGAATATCAGCAGCCTCATTCGACTCAAACATACTACCGTAATGAATGCCATTATGATCAGGGGATGTGGGCCTGAACTTCGTGCTAGTACCTGAGGGTAGATAAATCTGTAATGTTCTGCTCAGCGATTGTAGTGTTTGGTTTGATTTGTAGATGTTTCATTTTACCCCTGGATTTTCTGGGCACTTTTTTCAATTGTGGTGGTTGCAGTGGGGGACAGGAGGTACTGGTATGTGGAAGCAGATTTGTAAAAGTCGCTTCGTTACGCCGTGGACTTCCCAGACTATGTTATTGCTCGCATGTCTCCGGCATGTCTACCGTGAGAGTAAACTCTGTGCTGACTTCTGTACAAGTAATGGTTCAGGGTTACTACACAAGTTGATGTACGCAAACTTGGTAAGCCAGCAGGTACAAAGGCCAAGCGCTGCCGTGAACTGTGGACTTCTGCAGAACACTGCAGCCCTCCTCTTGCGCGGTTAGGTTTTATTCACGTGTCCGCATACTAGCAACCAGTATAGTTAGGTTACAAAAAAACAGATCCTACAATAATCTGCAGACCTGTGAAGAATTCCACAGAATGATGCTATTAATAAAGGTGCATAATAGTAATAAAAGCACATGAAAGATCCCTGCAGTCTTCATTCTACTACAGGCACTTTTTAAATCTCTGCAAGTGGGGCTCCGCAGTTTAATCCCAATGTGTTCGGGCATACAGCACAGGGGGTCAGCAACACTACTTTCCTCTCACAGTCCGCCAGCGCTGAATACCCCCACAATCCCACCACACCTCACCTCACCTTCCAGACATCATTCAGTTTGGAACGCCTGTTGACTGTTGACTTGAGGAGTTGGGTGTAGGGTCAGTGCAAAACCCCTGTGGGCATCACGGTCCTCCATCGACGGTACTGTGACTCACGTTCCGAGCCCACCAAAACAGACCCCTCGGCGGCCCTCTAGTGAGCCTCAACAAAGCCTTAGCCTTACTCGGACAGTTCTCTCTGTAGCTCCTTGTTGCACCGCTGAGAAGACACTGGTTCACCGGCAACCTCTAGATAGAGGAAAGGATCCTCCAAAGACCAACATCAAGCCACACTTGTCTTCAAGAGTCTGCAACAGTCGTAGCAGCCGCTTCCCATGGTTCTTATCAGAACAAAGGTGTGCAGGGGACCCCATATCCAGACTTTTGGATACTGTCATGAGAGGACAATGGCAGTGGATATAGAAGGGACATGTGCTCAAGATCACACAGTGAATAGATTTGTGTCAAACAAAATGTACTCGGCAACCAAGATACATGTACAATAAAAACCCATGAAAAGGGATGTGGGGGAAGCACTTAGAAGTTCCTTATGATTACAAAGAAAGTAATCGAGCTCGTCAACCACAATGGCTGTTACAGGGACTGTCGCCGCTAAGCCCACATACAGGACAAACAACACCAGGATCTGTGAGCTGACACCCTTGATGGTATTGTATACGGTAACTTAATAGCAATACTCATGAGGACAAGAAATGCCACCTGAAACGTCAGTGAAGCCCCTAAATAGGGACGCAGAAAGGCTATAACAGCAAAGGGAGGATAACTTAATACATATGACTCCTGACAAGGGACACGAAGGAATAGTAAGCACAGAATAGCAAGGAAAACATAGGCATTCACACAAGAGCTTGATACAACAGCATAATACGCCTAACAATCAATATGGAACAAAGGGAGAAGTGCAAGGGAAAGCCAGGAATAGACTGCAAGCGAAAGTCAAGGCGCAGGGGAAGAGGAAGGGAAAGAGAAAGGGGAAAAGGAAATTACAAGTGCAAAACCTCCCTCCTCCCCTCCCAGGGAAGGAAAGGAAAATGAGACAAAATAGTAACTCTAAAAATGAAGGTAGTCTAAAGGATCAAGGTTACACTGCAGAATAGGGCAACATCAAAGGAATAAAGAACACAGACAAACTGGGCTACACAGGGAAACGAAAGCACTGGAAAGTGCTCACTGGAAAACAGAGGAAGACAGAAAGGGAATATAGGAAGCAGAAAATACCAATACGCACAACAAATTCAAAATCCAGGGATCTTGGGAAAAGGGAACAAGAAACTAGACACTAAGCTAAGAACCAGGAACAAGGGACCAACTGCATCAATGAACAGTGCTTGGATGAAGCAAACTGAGGGTTTTAAAGCTGGCTAACGAGCACACGCCTCAGGCATGCTGCTTGCTAGCACCTGCCAGCCACAGGTGCTGCTTATCCTCCACCCATCCTTCTCCTGCAAGGGTGATGAAGCAGTGGGCCAGGCATCATGGGAAGCATCGCCTTTTGATTAAAGCAGCATACTGGCTGCCAAAAACCTCAAGGGAAGTGACATTACAAATAAGGATTTAGCTCTCCCAAATCACGATGAAGGAAAGTCCAATAGGGAATAAATCCCAAATCAGGCCCACAAGTGGTGGGAACGAAAGTGGAAGGAGCAAATCATGAAAGATACCATCCATACTTGTTTTGTTCCTTAGCCTATGTGCCAAGGCTATTTTTACCTTCCCTTGCACCCAAGTATATTTTTATCATCTACACTGATTCCTACTATTCCCTGCTAGCCTATGTTGGAACGCCCCCGGTGACCGCAGTCAATGTGTCAATGAAAGTTCTACAAGTTTTAGTTTAAGGAGATGCGTGTGTGTATTTTTAATGGTCTAGGGCTTGGGTGGCTGGCTAGGCTTGACTAAGCAGCCCAGTGATCCAGGCACGTAGGAGGGTGCTGTTGGAGGTTGCAATAGAGAGCTACTGCTGAGAGATTCGATGTGTGGCCTACTATACCAAATTTCTTATTGTTGGTAGTCGCTGTATGCTAGTGGCAGAGGTGTTCATGTACGTCTGATGTTTCAGTATGAACGGTTATGTGCGCTGCTAGACCGGAAAGCATAGCCGTAGCTGCATTCTTTGGTGCCTGGGTGCTTGGTCGTGCCTGCGGCCTGTTTCCTCAGATGCAGTGTAGGTATACGTACCAGAGTTCTTCAGGGGATATACATACCGTGGTCATCTGAGTTGTTTGGCTGGTGCGATCTCCATTCCGAGCGGACAGGGTAGTCTCATCACTCATGGTCCCTCTGGTGAAAGGGTCCTAGGATGTACCTGGTGTGGGTGGGTATATTGCGTTGTGCCTTACTGATGGGTGTGGGCTACCCTTGGCTACTTATCTCATTGTTCGTGGTGTCTTTTGTGGACGGGTCTGGTGGATGGGGTGCGCAGTGAGAATGCTGCGGGAGTGCCACAGTGAAGGCTGCTGGCGTGCCTGGAGTACTTGTCAGATGGGAGTGTTGGTGTGGGTGGGGTAATAGTGTTTCAGGTGTGCCACAACAAAGGCTGCTGGCATTCCTGGAGTACTAGTCGGTGGAAGTGTTGTTGTGCATGTGTTGGTGGTGTGTCAGGAGTAATCGCTGCGAGAGCTGCCGGCCCCTGTGTTATGATTGAAGTGCGGAGTTTGTTCAGTGGTATAGTCTAGGGGTGCAATAGATCAGGTGAGTATTGGTAAAAGCCAGGTTTTAAGGGCCTTCCTGAATTTCAGGTGATGTTCAGTATGGCAGATGTGCAGCGGTATTCCAGATAATTGATGATTGGATGGAGAAGAAGGAACTGCCTAGCCTTGTGGAGCTGTGGGGTGGGATCAACAGGTGAAATGCTGTGTGAGATCTGAGGTTCCTGGAGGGTTGGTAGGGGACAATTCTGTCTCGGAGGAATTCAGGGCCAGTGTTGTGGACTGCGCAGTGGGTGATACACATGGCTTTAAAGGTGGTGTGTCAAGCAATTGGGAGCCAGTCAAGAACTCTCAGGGTAGGGCTGATGTGTTCTGTGGCCGGTAGGTTAATGAGCAGGCATGCTGCCATGTTTTGGATTCATTGGAGTTTCCTTAGTTGGGATGCCGGGGCTCCTAGGTAGGGGGAGTTTGCGTAGTCTAAGTGGGACAGGATGATGGAATTGATGGCCGAGAAACAGTGGGTATAGGTGAGGTAGGGGAAGATTTACCTGAGAATCCTTAGGTGGTAGAAGAAGGTTTTGGATACGCTGGTAGTGTGTTGAGTGAGGGATAAGTCTGAGTCCAACGTGCATCCAAGGTTTTTTTACCATGTTAGAGGGTGCCAATGTTTGTCCTAGTTGTTTGGGCCATGAGATTGGTTGGGGGAGGAGTGCTGTTTTCCAGCAGACTAGGATTTCGTTTTTCCCAGGGTTGAGAATGAGGTGGTTAGTCGTCATCCAGTGGTCGATATCAGAGAGGCATGATGTCAGGTCTGGACTGCCAGAACCTATGGAGTTTGGGATTTTGAGGATGATCTGGGTATCGGCTGCGTAGTTGTAGCAGGTAAGATTGTACGTGTGGATGATAGCGGGAATGGGTTGTATGTAGAAGTTGAAGATTAGGGGTGATGTGGATGCTCCTTGGGGAACACCTTTACTTACTGGTCGTGATGTGGATGTGAACTGGTTGAGCTGCACGATTTGAGACCGATTAGAGATAAAGGATGAGATCCAAGAAAGGGCTGTGCTTTTGATTTCTAGTATTTATAGTCTGTCTAGTAGGAGGGAGTGATCAATGGTATCAAAGGCAGTGGAGAGGTCTAGCAAGATGAGAACTGCGCAGCCGTCTGCATCGGCTGTTCTTTTTAGGTTGTCCCAGATAGAGACTAGGGAATATTCTGTTCCCCTTAGTGGTCTGAAACCTGATTGCGCTGGGTCAAGGAGGTTGTTGGCTTCGGCAAAATGGCCGTTGTTTGTATGCTGCGCGGTCCATCAGTTTGACGATGAAACACGTATTGGGGATTTTATTTAGCATTGAGGGGGGGCAGGGGTCTTCAGACGAGCCTGACAGGCGGCTGACTGCTACAAGCGAGAGGAATTCTTGGTGTGTGATGGGGGAGAATGAGTCAAGAGAATGTGTCTATGGGGGGTTTTGGGCAGAGGTCTGTGCGCGAGTAGGAGGCGGCGGTAAATGTTTTAGTTTAGCGATGATGGCGGAGTGTCTTTCATTGACGGCAGTGTGGCAGTGAAGCGAGAGGGTTTCGCATAGGGCTTGGGAGCTTGGAGTGGGCAAGCGTGAACATGCAGGGGATTTTAATTCTGCATGATTCTATGTGGTTCCTTACTCAGGTTGCAAGCATTTTGGATTTGTTTCCCATGGAGTGTTTTATATGAAAAATATCTATACATTTGTTTTCGGCTGGGCCAAATAGACACTAGTAACTTTAGCAATGTGAAAAACAGTTATCACAGTGTTAGGGAGAATTCTCAAAAATGTACTAATGCCTCTCTACCTTAGAGCCCCCCAGCTCTTTTGCTGAACTTTGGGACTTTGTACTTTCAAATCAATTTGTTTTCTGTATTTGTTTTCATTGGTTATGGAGTTTAACCAACTCCATAGGCATCATCTTTTTCAATTGTGTCACACAGCACCCTCAGTGCAGTGACACAGGGAAGCCTTTCAGGCTTTCCCAAGGTTTAACTACCTTCTCTGGGATAAACTACTGTTTCCGAGAGTAAGTAACGTGAAATTGACTTTACTAGTCTTTTAAATTTCTGGACCCAGCACACCCTATCTTACAATAGAGTGCTGGAAGGGTACTTAGTCTAGATATTAGCACACCCTATCTTACAATTGAGTGCTGGAAGGGTACTTAGTCTAGATATTCATGTAACAGTCAAATGTTACCCTTTCCTCTCAGAATGGCTGGTGGCAGTGGTTTTACAACAAACTACCATGATTTTTGCTGACCGTGAACTATTCGTAACTCCGGTAACGTTAAATTGCGGGAGCCATGTTTTTCAAGATGGCATCTGAGCCTCCTTTGTTAAAACAGGTCCCAGTCTTCTTTTTTCGCCATTTCTTTGTGAAAAGGTCCTTCTAGAGTTTTTCCTCTGCGCGCCAAACCTGGCTTGGTCTCTTTGTTCATTCGCCTTTGGCGGGCTTCAGGAGTGAAGACCGCCTCTGGCTCCAGAGTGTCTGGGGTAGGCAGGAAGTGAGGGAGACCCAAATGCACTCTGTGAAGATTGGCTGGCTGACTGTCGGGCAAGGAGAGCCACCCTGCTGGGTGAGTGGCAGCTAGGCTGGAATGAATGGGAGAGAACTAAATAAAAGGCAAATCTCTTGGCTTGGAAGGCAAAGTCGACCACTGGACGAAGGAACCGAAGAAGAACTTGAAGAAGACAGCTGCTGCAACTCCTGGACCTTTGGTTTGCCCGGTGAAGCCCTGCTGCAGGTCCGAATCGCCAAGTTCGCCTCGACAGAGAAGCCCTGCAAAGGAAGACGTCGCCCTTTGAGTTGGTAGGACCAATCAACTCCCAAGTAAGCCACCTGGACACCTATCTCGGAGCTGGTTGCATTTCCTTAGAGTGCTGCAGGAAACTGTAGAGCCAGGGAGAGGGACACCAGATTGTGTGCGTTACTTGTTAGCTGGCCGAAAACGTTTGGAAGATTTTCCAGGCTCCCACAACGTCAGACCGACCGAGCCTGAACCCCCTCTGCTGAGTGTGGGACCCCAGAAGCAAGGACAGTCCATCTTGACAGCCAGGACCAGCGTTGTTACCAGTGCGGTAGCTGAAACGCGAAACAGCCACTGAAATTGAAGTTTTCCAGTTGCAAATTTGCAAGCTTTTGACTAGTCCCAGTGCAGTGCAGGAGTCCCACTGACGTCCTCCCTCTTGTCCCCACGACTGAGGCCCAGGAACAGTGAGATCTGCAGGAACTGCTAGGAACAGAATTCATCAGCTGCATCTTTTTCTTCATTGAAAGGTACTGTAAACCGAGACTGAGAGTACTTAGCTCTCGCAGTGAAAGTGCTTGAAACATTTGCAACCCGCAGGCCTAATCAGCTTGTGACCCCACATATGATTCTTCTTTTTATAAACAACTTCTAAGAACTTGTGTCGAGACTTTTCCATTTACTTACCAGAACCGCTTTATCCTATACAAGACTTTAGCCCATTGACTTTGGCCAAGCCTATTGAATTGAATTGACTCTTCTGGTGAACTCAAATATCTGCCGCGTCTAAGAATAATTGTAGTCTGAGAGTAGTTCCTATTACTTCAAAGCGGCGAAGCGCCTTGCCAGACCTTCTTGATCGAAGAAGAAAGCAGGGGTCCAACGGGACAACAGAGGGCGAAGGGTGCCAAAACCTTCTAAAGCGTCTCTGGCAATTTCACAAGTCTGTTTCTTTGCAGGAGGCTTGGCTCCTTCTGTAGTTCCGTGAGAATACAGGTGATCGACCTGGAATGGATGCAGAGTCCCTTCCCTTATCCAAGCTTAGCTTCGCACCAAGATCGAGGACTTCCAATCGAAGATCTGCTCTCTTGTAGGCATCCCAGACGTTGACCAATCATGGTCCACCTGGTCTAAGTAATTCAGGCTCTCCAGACATCCTAGCACTAGTAGTGTGGATTGGGACCAGACAGTCACAGCCTGTTTCCTGGGAACACCCATGTGACAGGCAGAAGCCTGCGAAAGAGATTGGTTTTCGTGGGAGGCTGCATGCCCAAATAAGGAAAACCCGGGTTACTTGACCTGGGTGAAGGCAAGGGAGAAAATGGCCATGGGACAGAACAAAACACTTTGTGGCTCTGCCATTTTCGGACCTGGCCCCAATCTTGAACCAAACACAGTAAATGTGATATAATTCAATAAAAAGAAGTAAAACATTATAAAAAAGTAACTTCTGCTACAAGTTCATCGCAGGCACACTCGTACAATCCCCAAAAAATTCTTTGAGGGTGTCTAGGGCCATAAAACAAAAAGGGACCCCAGCACACGGTACTGGACGGTACACTGTGCACTGTTAAACAGTTACCAAGGAATGGCAACATAGCTAAAGATTAAAGGAAACATAATTTCCCAGTACTGACATTACATTCTAAAGGACGGGTCAGTTTCCCCATAACAAGTGAGCAAAAGCCCAGGGGAGTTCAGCTGAAGGCTGGGCTCCACTGGAAAAAGTCAGGATAGGAAAGCCAAACAAAAGCAACAAGTTTGGGGGGTCCATAAATGGTGGGAAAATTGCACATAATGAAATCTTTCCTAACATTGTATCAGAGAAAGATGGAATGAGTGGAAGAGAGGGGAGACGTGTGGAGGGTGGCAGCTGGGGAATAAGCGGGAGTAGTATTAGGAAGGGGAACAAGGGGGGGAGTGAGAAACATTGGAGGATTACACAGGTAAGAGAGAAGAGGAAGAAGGATGAGGGAGAGGAATGTGAGAGAGTAGACAGAAGGAACAGGAAGACCAGTGGGAGATGTAAGAGAGAGCAAAGTGCACCTGTGAGAGGAGAAAGTAGGAGGAGGGAGCAGGAGAAAGGGAGGAAGAGTAGGCGAGAGAAAGAACAGGGACAGCAGAGAATGTGAAAATGTGTACGAAAAAGGAACAGAGTGTGTCAAGGAACATCACAAATTTCATTGCCTTGGGGAACATCAGAGTAGGGCGGTGTGGTATTCTAATGATTATATCTCGTGGAAGCTCGTGGCTCTTGTAGCTCGCGGCTTCCAGCCTACGCGTGTGAGAGAATGTGGATGAAAGCGTGACGTGAGCGGGTTGACGGTTGAGAGGGATGTCGAGAGAGGGTGGATGATTGCAGTGCGGGGCGCCGGTTATATTTATAGATACATATATGTGCAAGTAAATAAAGAGTGAGTTCATACCTCTTACTTTGTATTTGCATACGTCAAATGGCGACGAGGATGCCGGCACCTTGAGAACCCACGGGCCAAAAGAAGCGAGAGCGGCAACAGCAGCTGCCCTGAGTCGAGGTGCTGACGTTCCCAGCATATTTCAAGAAGTAACGAAGAGCGGATGCTCCGAGCCACTGCACCGCACTGTGCAGGCTTGTGCTGAAAGGGAGAGCAGACGCTCCGAACTAACGCATTGGCGTTGCGTTGGTTTGTGCAGACAATTCAGGTCCACAGCTGGGCCAAAGCGAAGAGCTGGTGCTCCGAACTGAGGTTCGAGTTACGTTGGTTTGTGCTGCGCTGTGCCCCGCCCCCCACTGGCCCAGGTTATTGTACGACAAGCTGCGTGTCTTTGCAGCATAATTGGCACATTGAAGGAAAGGACCCGCAATAATCCCAGCCACGTGATCTGCCTGACATCCAGGAAGAATGAGGAGTAGACAGTGATCCACTCATCCTCTTCACAGTACTTGGAGAAAAGTACTGTAAGCAAATTAATTGACAAGGAGACATATTCCCCTTTATTCTCATTTGTAAAGGTATATACAAGGAGACATTCACATCACAAGAAGATAGAAGAAGTATATACTACAGGATTATGCTAGGCATCAGTATACAATCGCCGGCAAGCTTCCTTCCAACTCCTGGTCAACCTGTGGTCAGAATGGAAAGAATTCTGGTTAAACTATATTTAAGCTTTAGAACAAGAGGAACTCACATCCCGAAAAAAGAAGTTACTACTGCTACACGCATTGGGGTTAGAAGGACAAAGGAAGTTCAGAGAATTGACAGAATTGACCGTAGATGAAGCTGGTGACGCTGATGAACATGATAAAGCTATTAGACAATTAGACAAGTATTATGCTCCGGAAACCAATGTGGCCATAAACAGATACAAATTCTATATTAGGAACATGAAAGCATTGAAGAATATGTTTCTGCATTGAGAGTCCTATCATGAATATGCCAATTCGGCAATGGCATCACCCTGGATGAGTTGATCAGAGACCAGATCATCATCCACTCGAAGGACAACATAATACAGGACAGATTGTGGATGGTTGGCAATCCTTCCCTGCCGGAAACTATAGCAATAGCCAAGCGAGTGGAACACACCCAATTGTGTTCAAAGGAGATGAGGAGCAACAAAGAAGAGGCTGTGCAAAGTATGCAAAAGCATAGCCAGAGCAACAAAGAGATACAGGAAAAAGAAACAGAAGAACAAGCTCAAGTTAATGTAATACGACCTATAGACAGAGGTGAAACAAATGTTAGGAATAAAGATAAAGTTGAAGTTAATACAGGAAGAAATTACAGAATGAAGAATTTTGAGCAAAGAGGGAGTTCATATAGAGGAAAGAAGAATGAACCCAGAGCTCAAAATGATCAGAGGGTTCAATATAACCAACAGAGGGAAGGAGACAGATGTTATAATTGTGGCAGAACTGGTCATTATACAATTAAGAAATGGGGTGGGCACTGCTTTGTTTCTACTTATTCACTTTTCTGAAGTCAATTGCGGGGGCTCACCCTTGAGCCTAGGCACTAGGCTCTGAAACAATATCCATACAATAGGGCTGAACAACTTCCAACCCTGGGTGAGCTCACTCTCACTCCCCTCAACGGGTTTCAATTCATTCTCATTAGTAATTTGTATTTCTTCATTAAGTAATCCACCATTTCTGTTGTAATATTTCCAATATTTCAATTGTTTATTTATTCCTAACCAATCAGTGTTTCAAAATTATTGCCAATGCATTTCGGACATCCGTCCATCATCAGGGCTATCAACACTATTTGTTATCAATCAATAATATTTACAACACCATGACCCATTCCCAATGATTCACCCAAACGTGAAATCGTAAAGTAAATGCATGCACATACCCGGTTAAAGTTGTGTTCCATCATGGCGTTCACATCAATACAACAAGTCGAAAAAATATACAAAAAACATCCATTATAGATCATTGTTAAACCTCATTTCACAATATAATATCATGATATACTTAACGCTTTTCTACCTGTTTGGCTTTTCGTCCCCAGAGTATATATTCACCTCTGTTGCCGGTATCCTTATCTAGCGCGTATCCTCTGAAACAGATATTTATATATATGTATAACTACTTCCTTATCTGTGGTCCCCCTCCTTCAGTATTCCCACTTAACCTCCTCTTCCGTTGTGCTTACCTTTACTCTCCTGCTCTTCGTACGCGACAGCTATTCCAAAAGCAGCTCTCGCCACTCGTACTAACATTTATCAACACTACTCATTCCCGCGCATGCGCGCCGCTGCGTGCAATGCCGTAATGTGTTTCACTAATCTCCTCCGCGCATGCGCGAATGTGTCTTTTCAACTCTTCAGAAATATTATACATATATCAGCTCGTATATTTATCTGTTATTTCACTGAGTTCACTGTTAGGCAGCGATTAGCTGCCTTACGTCCCACAGGGAAATTAACCCCTGCGGGATATACTGTGAACTCCAACATTAGACACATTATTACAATTGGCTCCATTATTAAGTAGTGTTAAACTGCCTTAAATTCCACAGGACATAAATTCCAGCATTTTTATCAGTCATGATTTTTCTTTGCATTTAACAAATCTTTCTTATGTGACACACATATTTTTCATCATAGAAAACACATAAAATTCAACTCCTCATTAATGCCCCCTGGTCTCAGGGAGTCAAGCCGGTCGATCCAAAACGATTCTCGTTGATTCAATTTTCTTCCCAAATCCTCATGTGCGTTGTTCTGTCTAATGTCCTCCAAGACTTGAATCCTCATCTGGCTGATGTTGTGCTTCATTGTGTTCCAATGTCTGGCTACTGCCGAATTCGGATTGTTATTCCGAATACACGATCTATGTTCGTTCCATCGCAACTTGCCAGGTCTCTTAGATTGTCCAACATAGTAGATGCCACACGGGCATTTAATACTGTATATTATGTTCGAGGTATCACATGTCGCATATCCCTTAAGTTTTATTTTTTCACCTGTACGAGGGTGATCAACTGTATCCCCTTTTGTTATAAAATTACAATTACTGCAATGCAAGCAGGGATAAGTTCCTTTTCTCAATGTGTCCAATGCTCTCTTTTCAGGTCTCGTTTTAACCAATCTGTCTCTCAAGTTTGCACTCCTCTTGTACGCAAAAGTTGGTAATTCCCTGAACAAATGTTCAACTCGCATGTCATTGGTCAGTGTACTCCAGTTCTTCTTGATTACACTCTTTACCTTGTTGCTTTGTACTGAGTAACATGACACATATACAATATTTGGTTCCTTCTTCTCTCTCCTTGTGCCACTTACTGTAGGTTCCATCACTCGTTTTTTAGCAAATTCTATCTCCGCTGGTTTATACCCTCTTGCTTCAAACCTCCTCCCCATGTTCTCAATTTCTACCGCGCATGTTCTTGGATCATTGACAATCCTTTTTACTCTCATCATTTGACTGAAGGGCAAATTTCTAATTAGACTCGGTTGGTGAAAACTTAGTCGATGAAGTAAGTTATTTCGATCTGTTTCTTTTCTGTAGATGCTGGTCAAAAAATTATTGTTGTGAATACGTATTTCAATATAGAAATAAATTTTTCATTCAGAAATCTGGGACAGCAATGGGGGCCTCAATGGCTCCCACATATGCAAATACTTTCATGCACAAATTCGAAAAGGAATATGTACTTGATCATGCAGTATGGAGAAATTATATAAAAATGTGGGTCAGATTTATAGATGATATCTTTGGAATATGGAATGGCCCAGAGGAATCTTTTAATGATTTTTTCACCTATCTCAACAACATTGATCAACGTATACAATTCACAAAAGAAACCTCAAGAACGCAAATTCACTTCCTAGATGTAGAAATACGTATTCACAACAATAATTTTTTGACCAGCATCTACAGAAAAGAAACAGATCGAAATAACTTACTTCATCGACTAAGTTTTCACCAACCGAGTCTAATTAGAAATTTGCCCTTCAGTCAAATGATGAGAGTAAAAAGGATTGTCAATGATCCAAGAACATGCGCGGTAGAAATTGAGAACATGGGGAGGAGGTTTGAAGCAAGAGGGTATAAACCAGCGGAGATAGAATTTGCTAAAAAACGAGTGATGGAACCTACAGTAAGTGGCACAAGGAGAGAGAAGAAGGAACCAAATATTGTATATGTGTCATGTTACTCAGTACAAAGCAACAAGGTAAAGAGTGTAATCAAGAAGAACTGGAGTACACTGACCAATGACATGCGAGTTGAACATTTGTTCAGGGAATTACCAACTTTTGCGTACAAGAGGAGTGCAAACTTGAGAGACAGATTGGTTAAAACGAGACCTGAAAAGAGAGCATTGGACACATTGAGAAAAGGAACTTATCCCTGCTTGCATTGCAGTAATTGTAATTTTATAACAAAAGGGGATACAGTTGATCACCCTCGTACAGGTGAAAAAATAAAACTTAAGGGATATGCGACATGTGATACCTCGAACATAATATACAGTATTAAATGCCCGTGTGGCATCTACTATGTTGGACAATCTAAGAGACCTGGCAAGTTGCGATGGAACGAACATAGATCGTGTATTCGGAATAACAATCCGAATTCGGCAGTAGCCAGACATTGGAACACAATGAAGCACAACATCAGCCAGATGAGGATTCAAGTCTTGGAGGACATTAGACAGAACAACGCACATGAGGATTTGGGAAGAAAATTGAATCAACGAGAATCGTTTTGGATCGACCGGCTTGACTCCCTGAGACCAGGGGGCATTAATGAGGAGTTGAATTTTATGTGTTTTCTATGATGAAAAATATGTGTGTCACATAAGAAAGATTTGTTAAATGCAAAGAAAAATCATGACTGATAAAAATGCTGGAATTTATGTCCTGTGGAATTTAAGGCAGTTTAACACTACTTAATAATGGAGCCAATTGTAATAATGTGTCTAATGTTGGAGTTCACAGTATATCCCGCAGGGGTTAATTTCCCTGTGGGACGTAAGGCAGCTAATCGCTGCCTAACAGTGAACTCAGTGAAATAACAGATAAATATACGAGCTGATATATGTATAATATTTCTGAAGAGTTGAAAAGACACATTCGCGCATGCGCGGAGGAGATTAGTGAAACACATTACGGCATTGCACGCAGCGGCGCGCATGCGCGGGAATGAGTAGTGTTGATAAATGTTAGTACGAGTGGCGAGAGCTGCTTTTGGAATAGCTGTCGCGTACGAAGAGCAGGAGAGTAAAGGTAAGCACAACGGAAGAGGAGGTTAAGTGGGAATACTGAAGGAGGGGGACCACAGATAAGGAAGTAGTTATACATATATATAAATATCTGTTTCAGAGGATACGCGCTAGATAAGGATACCGGCAACAGAGGTGAATATATACTCTGGGGACGAAAAGCCAAACAGGTAGAAAAGCGTTAAGTATATCATGATATTATATTGTGAAATGAGGTTTAACAATGATCTATAATGGATGTTTTTTGTATATTTTTTCGACTTGTTGTATTGATGTGAACGCCATGATGGAACACAACTTTAACCGGGTATGTGCATGCATTTACTTTACGATTTCACGTTTGGGTGAATCATTGGGAATGGGTCATGGTGTTGTAAATATTATTGATTGATAACAAATAGTGTTGATAGCCCTGATGATGGACGGATGTCCGAAATGCATTGGCAATAATTTTGAAACACTGATTGGTTAGGAATAAATAAACAATTGAAATATTGGAAATATTACAACAGAAATGGTGGATTACTTAATGAAGAAATACAAATTACTAATGAGAATGAATTGAAACCCGTTGAGGGGAGTGAGAGTGAGCTCACCCAGGGTTAGAACTGGTCATTATGCCTATGCTAGACAATGTCCCGCATTGGGACAAAAATGTGGAAACTGTGGTATAAGAGGTCACTTTGCAGTCACGCGTAGAAGGAGAAAGAAAGTCTCTGCCATTATGGAAGAAGAAGAAGAATCAGATGAAGAAAGGGTGTTCCTGATACGTGAACCACCTGATGGAGAATTTAAATGCCCAAGTTGTGAAGTATTCTTGGACAACTGGAAACTGAAGGTGAAGGTGGATATTTGTTCGCCATGGACGATTATTACCAAGAAAACTTGGAAGAGTTTAGTAAAACGTGGCCTCAAGACTAAGTTAGAAGCATCAGATATACTAAATCCTGGTGGATTTGAAGGATCCAAGATCAAGATGGTTGGATGGTTTTCGAGTATTGTTCAGTTTAAAGACAGACGGTCTCAAGTGAAAGTTTACGTAGCAGAAAAAGGAGTAGATGTTTTGGGTTGGAGAGATCAAGCTGGACTGAGAATCAGGTTGGATCCATGTAACGAAGAGCAAATCCTAGTTGTCAACAAGAGTCAAGCACGTGAAGGGAAGGAAGTCAAAGAAAAGGAACAAAGCAAAGTGAAATTAGGTTTGTTAAAAGATTTTTCAGACAGAATTCGCCTCAAGAAAGGAGCGACACCTGTTAGGCACACGAAATCCAGACCAATTCCTTTTGCTATAGCTGACAAAGTTGAGCAGGAATTAACTTTATTAGAATCTGAAGGGATTATAGAGAAAATTGAGGCATCCGAATGGGTAAGCCCCATTGTATTTGCATTGAAGAAAAATGGCAAACTTAGAATTTGCGTGGACCTGAGAAACGTCAACAAGAACATCATAACGGATATTTTCCCACTTCCTATTATATCTGAAATGTTGAATCGTATTGACAATGCTGATGTGTTTTCTACATTAGATCTATCGAGCGCTTATCATCAGATATCTCTGAAAGAGGATTGTAGAGATATTACAGCGTTTGTTACACCACAAGGGTTGTATAGATACAAACGCATGCCGTTTGGACTAGCGTCTGCAGCAGCAGTATTTCAGAGAATTATGACGCATGTGTTGAAGGGTTTGAGTGGAACGCTTGTATATCAAGATGATATAATAGTATATGGTAAGGGATCTGTAGAACATGATGGGAGGTTGAAGGAAGTGCTTAAGAGGTTAGAAGAAGTTGGGTTGAAAATTGAAAATAGTAAATGTAAGTTTGGAGTAGAGGAAGTAGAGTATTTAGGTCATACAGTGAATGGTAAGGGTTATAAACCAAAAAGAGATGCCATGAGAGCAATCAAGGAGTCTCCGGAACCTAAAAACAAGGACGAGTTAAGGTCGTTCTTAGGGTTGTGTGAATATTACAACAGGTTTGTAAAGAATTTTGCAAGTACTACAGAACCATTGAGAAAATTGTTAAAGAAAGATGCAAAATGTACTTGGAGTGATGAATGTAGTGAAGCAGTTGAATGCATAAAAGGAGGAATTTGTAACTCTGTAGAATTGGGAGGATTTGTATATGGAAGGTTGACTAAGATCACAGTGGATGCAAGTGGGAATGGTTTAGGAGCAGTGTTAACACAGATAGATGAGGATGCAGATGAGAAGATAATCAGTCATGCTTCAAGAGCTATTTCAGAAATAGAAAGTAGATATTCTGTAATCGAAAAGCAATTGTTGGCTTGTTCATGGGCAGTGAATTATTTCAGAAAATATTTGTGGGGTAACACATTTTTAATTCAAACCCACCACAAACCTTTAATAGAAGTTCTTACTGTGAGAGGGATGTGTAAAGCTTCACCGAGATTAGCCAGACTTAGTTTGAAACTACAGGATTACAATCTTTCTGTAAAATATGTGCCAGGGAAAAGGAATATCATTGCTGATTATTTATCTAAATTACCATTGAAGAGTGATGAAGCTAATGCAGAGTTAGATGAAGAAATAGTGGTGGTTTTATTTGAGGTCACGTCCAAGGAGATGTGGATGGAGGAATTGGCTAAAGACGATGAGTTGCAAGAAATAAGAAAGTACACGGAGTCAGGTTGGCCTGAAAAAAGGGTAATCAGCGAAGGTTGTAGGAGATTTTGGGAAGTTAAAGATGAATTGTCCATGGAGGATGGATTTCTGGTTAGAGGAGATAAATTAATTCCCCCACAAAAGTTTTGGAGTGAGCTCGTTGAGAAGGCGCACCAAGGCCATCCTGGCATCATAGGCACTAAGAACAATGTGCGTTTGAAATACTGGTGGCCAGGCATGGATATTATGATTGAGAGATTTATCAGGAATTGTTGGCCATGTCAAAACAGTGATAAAAGTTGTAGGATTGTCAAATCCAAGCCAATTAACATTGACAAAGGTGATGCAACATGGGAGATGCTAGGAATTGATATTATTGGACCATATATGAGGTTAATTGGAGAAAAAAAAATCCTGATAGTATTAGTGGATTATTACTCAGGTTGGGTAGAAGTCAAGGCAGTGAAGAAAATTGATACAGATGAGATTATAAAATTCATAATGCAGATATGCAGAAGGGAAGGATTTCCCAAAATAATAATAAGTGATATGGAGTTCAGTTCAGAAGTAGAGAAATGAATGAATTTGCCAAGAAATCAGGAATTGAATGGAGATTTTTGTCATTATACCACCCACAAACCAATGGGTTGGTGGAGAGATATAACCGTGTAATTGTAGAAGCAGTGGCATTGGCGTTGAGTAACAATATGCCGGTAGATGAAGTTCTTAAGGAGAGGATATGGAGTACTAGGATGCCAGTCAAAAGAGGAATGGAGGTTTCCCCTTTTGAATTGATGAGGGGGAGAGCTCCCAATACGTTACTAAATCCTGAATGGGTTAATCAGAGGAAAGGTTTGAGCACAGGATCACAAAGTTCTGACAAACAGCAAGAAATACATAACATGCATAACATACCTCCTGAAAAGTTTAAATTGAGAATATTGCCGGGAGATTTCGTGCGAATCAAGTTTGGACGAAGTGTTAAGAAGGGTGACTCTAAATACAGCAGACCTATCAAGGTGATACAAGTGTTCAGGAGAGCGGTTAGAGTTGCGGGAGGATCTGTATGGAATCTGGATAGGGTTAGTAAATGAATGTGGAAAGGTAAGAATGAGGGACGCATGCAAGTCAAACTGGAGAGACGAGGGAGTGATTTATTTGGTGATGACCATATTCTAAATGGAATGGATAATGTGAATGGTGACTTGGCGAGACAAGCTGGTGAAGAAAACGTACGACGACAACAAGGAGGTGAGGTGTTTGGAAGTAGGAGTGTGCGTAGTTCAAGAGAGAGGAGGTTGCCATTCTGGCATCATAGGCACTAAGAACAATGTGCGTTTGAAATACTGGTGGCCAGGCATGGATATTATGATTGAGAGATTTATCAGGAATTGTTGGCCATGTCAAAACAGTGATAAAAGTTGTAGGATTGTCAAATCCAAGCCAATTAACATTGACAAAGGTGATGCAACATGGGAGATGCTAGGAATTGATATTATTGGACCGTATATGAGGTTAATTGGAGAAAAAAAAATCCTGATAGTATTAGTGGATTATTACTCAGGTTGGGTAGAAGTCAAGGCAGTGAAGAAAATTGATACAGATGAGATTATAAAATTCATAATGCAGATATGCAGAAGGGAAGGATTTCCCAAAATAATAATAAGTGATATGGAGTTCAGTTCAGAAGTAGAGAAATGAATGAATTTGCCAAGAAATCAGGAATTGAATGGAGATTTTCGTCATTATACCACCCACAAACCAATGGGTTGGTGGAGAGATATAACCGTGTAATTGTAGAAGCAGTGGCATTGGCGTTGAGTAACAATATGCCGGTAGATGAAGTTCTTAAGGAGAGGATATGGAGTACTAGGATGCCAGTCAAAAGAGGAATGGAGGTTTCCCCTTTTGAATTGATGAGGGGGAGAGCTCCCAATACGTTACTAAATCCTGAATGGGTTAATCAGAGGAAAGGTTTGAGCACAGGATCACAAAGTTCTGACAAACAGCAAGAAATACATAACATGCATAACATACCTCCTGAAAAGTTTAAATTGAGAATATTGCCGGGAGATTTCGTGCGAATCAAGTTTGGACGAAGTGTTAAGAAGGGTGACTCTAAATACAGCAGACCTATCAAGGTGATACAAGTGTTCAGGAGAGCGGTTAGAGTTGCGGGAGGATCTGTATGGAATCTGGATAGGGTTAGTAAATGAATGTGGAAAGGTAAGAATGAGGGACGCATGCAAGTCAAACTGGAGAGACGAGGGAGTGATTTATTTGGTGATGACCATATTCTAAATGGAATGGATAATGTGAATGGTGACTTGGCGAGACAAGCTGGTGAAGAAAACGTACGACGACAACAAGGAGGTGAGGTGTTTGGAAGTAGGAGTGTGCGTAGTTCAAGAGAGAGGAGGTTGCCATTCTGGTCCAGAGATTATGACATGTGATATATATTGGCATAAGTGATGTTATTCTATTTTGTTCTTTGACAAATTTAAAAGTATGCACATTCACAAATGTAATTTAATTCATTGGGTTTTCCATTTTGGTATTAACCCCATTTGTGTTGTTCATTAATTCTCTGTGTGTATCATAAGTTCTTACTTCCTGTTTATAATGTTTAGGGGGGATGATGTGGTATTCTAATGATTATATCTCGTGGAAGCTCGTGGCTCTTGTAGCTCGCGGCTTCCAGCCTGCGCGTGTGAGAGAATGTGGATGAAAGCGTGACGTGAGCGGGTTGACGGTTGAGAGGGATGTCTAGAGAGGGTGGATGATTGCAGTGCGAGGCGCCAGTTATATTTATAGATACATATATGTGCAAGTAAATAAAGAGCGAGTTTATACCTCTTACTTTGTATTTGCATACTTCAGGCGGCCTTCGTAATTCCAGGCATTAGTGAGGTAGAAAAGGCTATGGCAGTCAGGCCCTCACCGTTAGTCACGTTTAGCATTAGACAGTAGTGGTTACCTGGCATGAGCACCGACTCAGCATTTGGGAAGTAGGTAGGTCTTTCAACTCCAGTTCCCCTGGTAAATGTACTTGTAGGTCCCACACCGCAACATATTGATCCCAAATCGCCCCCTGCTGCACCGTTTGAGTAGAGAATCTATTTACACAATGGGGTCCCCCTAACACAAGTAGCATTGAAGTCCCTGCCTACAGTAAGGTACTCTTTTTCACCCCTGCCCAACCACTCCGTAAACAGGAGATCTGATTCCTGCTGTAAATCTACAAGTTTAGTATTAGCATGATTCCAGTAAACATTTACGAACAACATTTGCGTTTAGGCAGGGTAAATAGAGATTAATTGCCATCAGATCTTTAGACTTAACATTTAACTCGAAATGTGTACAGTCACCATTTAGATCTACTGCAATTGCAAGACCACCTGTTGGTCTACATTTTGAGCCTTCGATTGCTGGCTTACAGTACGTGTGGAACCCTTCCAATTCAAAGATATTTGTAGCAATCGTTTCTTGTATCATTATCACAGTTGCCATCTTTAGGTCTGGTCCAGAGTGACCATCCAGTTTATGGTAGCCGTACATGTTACACAACATCAATTTCAGGCAACCTCCCTCAAAGGCTCAACTGCTTAGCTTTGAAATTTTTAAACATTTCAATTGCAGATTCCAGCCAGGACCCTTCTTCTAGGTCCGGTCCTGTCGCTATTTGGAATTCAGCTTTGTTTTATGTTGCGTTGTGAAAAACTTGTCGTGACTGTTCAGGGGCTAAGAAGGCCCCAACCTCCTCTGATGTATTTAGTTGGTCCAGTTGGTAACCGATCAAATTGGAGGCATAGTAACAAACTGACCTCTCAGCACCTTTTTTGGGAATGCAACCCTTTGGATGTTGTCAGATCTCAGGGTCCGTGACTGTGGAATGGTCTGGGAGCGTTTAATCATTTGACCCCTATCCACATATTTGTGCATCAATCTGCCAACCCATCATGGTACCCTGAAAGATCTCTGATTCAGGTTTCAGCACAATAGGAGCAAGCGCCTGCTGCAATTCAGAGGGAACAAGAGCAGCCACTGTGTCCACCGTGCCCGGGATGGCGTGCGCCCTCAAAATAAGCACTGCACTCATCTGATCAGCTGAAGTTGCCTGCACCTCTGCCAAGGCATTTATACTGGCAACTTCTTGAGAGGGCGTAAGAACATTAGAAGTCTCAGTATATTTTAGGTTGTTTTTGTTTTTGACAGCTACACCTTTGTTGCCTACAGAGTTTGATCTTGGGTTTTGTTGGGACTCATTTTGCGCCGACACTTCTCCTGATAGTTAATTGATAAACTGTCTGGAGTTGTTACGCTTATTACCATTTAAGGCCGGCAGGTTTTTAGACTTTTTTTTCTTTTTGGAGTTTTTGTTTCCTTTTTTGTCTGTTCACTCTTACCCAGCCTTCTCGGCCACTGTCCTCTCCTGGTGAGTCACTGATCGTGTGTACTTCCTGCAGCGGGCAAGATTCCTCCGGGACAGTTTTTCTCTCCGTGGCATAGTTCAACAAGCGGAGTCAGGCTGTCTGGAGATTCCGTGTTTGTCCTCACTGATTGTTCTAAGTCCTCCTGGGCAGACCTCATTTCCAACCGTACCTCCTCTGGTAATTGATTTTCAGTCGTACTTGGTACCAATTCCTTCACTCCTTCTCTGGTTCCAGGGTATAGACGTACAGTCTTACACTGGAATGGGATTTCCAGCCTATTTGCCAGCAGTTTGTTCAGCCCTTGATCCAAGGAGTTTAGCCTTAGGGCATTCTCCTGAACTAGCTCTTTTACGTTGTCATACAGCCCCAATAAGGATTCCAACACTAAATGAAGTGCTGAGATCGAGGCGCAGCCAAGGGTTTCCATTTGTGGCATGATGTTAGAGTCCCTTCTTATTGTATTGTTTTTAGGAGTAAAGTAATTATCATTTAATGGAATCGACTGACTGAGCCTGTCTGAATCCTCGTAAATTCTGGTGATCTATTAGTGAGCTGTTTAGAGGACTTGGGTCATGTTCATAACCCATTCCAGGTCTTTGATTTTCTGTTTCACTATGCAAACCACTTTTATTTGTTGTTCGATAGGAGCATTCCCTTATTCCATCCATGTCCTTACAAAGTTTCTCAAAAGATTTATCCAATATACTCTGATGTTCATTGCTTGTAGTGAAGGGTGCCTGATTGATGTTTTTACCACAGGCTCGCCATTTTGTGCTGTTAGTCTAATGTATGCCACAGCATTTACATCGTTCTCACCAGATGTAGATTTTGGGGTGGCAAAAGTTACATGGGATTTGCTCATAAGTGGCACTTCTTTGTCCGTAAGCCACAGATCTTTGCCCGTTAGTGACAGCACTTTACCAGTTATCCCCGTACTCTAACCTTGGACCTCCTCATGGAAGTCATAGCCAGCTCCCAATACTTCAGAGTACAAACTGGAAGTGCTGTCTACTTCAAGGGCCGGCTTCCCATGCAGTTCCCTTTTATTACCCCTGTCTTCTGTGGATGGCAACTTAGATGTACTTTGATGCTCTCCCAAGCGGAGTTCCTCTTCACTGGGAGCAGTGTTTAATTCTGTATTTAGTTCTACAGGAATGACTTCCAAGTGTGGTTGCGGATGCTGCATTTCATACAGTCTTTGCAGTTCTTCATGGGCTTGTAAAGCAATGCACCCCTTTTCTGTTATTTGCAACTTGCCATTGCGGAACTTAGACATTTTGAGTGATGTCCCTTAGATTTAACAGTATTTTCGGTGCGATTGAACAGGCAAAGCTGGACAACATGTTGCACTTTCCTTACAGCTGACCCACTTTTGGGCTCAACGGGTGAAATCCCACCCACAGTCACCCGGGTCGATCTCAAAGAAAAATGGAGTTTCAAACCACTCCTCCGATACAGTGGCAAGTTTCTCTTACCCAATTTGTGGAGTCCCGTGGTTCACTTAGGTGTTCACAAGACGCACCTCACCCGGGTTGGAGCCTTCTTCTCTACACAGCGCTGATGTTTAGGCAAAGGGGTCTCAGGGAATCCTACACACACCTACCACTTTTCCCGAATTTACAGCCTTGTCTTGAGCGTGGGTTGAAGCTGGCCAGACAGCTTCAACCCACACTCACTCTCTGCAACTCGCTTGTGAGACAGAGGGGATTTTGACCAACAGTTCCTCCAACAAACAGTAGAAATGGTAGACAGACTCTAGGGGACTGCCAGACTGCTTCACTCCACACTCACGCTCTGCGAGATGGAGGGGTTTTTGACCAACAGCTCCTCCTCCAACAAACAGTAGAAATGGTTGACAGAATGTAGGGGACTGCCAGACTGCTTCACTCCAAGCTCACTCACAATGTGCTTTTGTGGTCTTACCGCTTCTTAAACATTTTAACCACACCACAGTACTTCAAGGACTTCCACCTGGTCCACTAACCTGCCAGGTCTCAACTACAAAGTCCCTTGTCCTGGTGTACTCTCCTGCCAGGACTAATGAAACTACTACTACTTCTACAAGTAATTTTGTGGTACAGTTTTGCTTCTCACAATTTATAAAGTCTCTTGACTTTCCACAACACCAATTTGAACTACTTATTCTGGGAAAACATGAGACACATTAGTGCCATTTGTTCCACACGTTTAATTGCCACATGCAAAGGTGGTTTTGCTCCTCTCCTCCTGGATACCTTCTGTCAGAAGGGCATCCTTCCTGCCACTCTTGTATAAACCAAATGCTGATAATGGTCTTTTCACTCTTTATCTTCTCTGGTTTATGCAATGCTTGTTTAGGTTAGTTCCCCCTATTGCGTTGTTCTCCATCTGACAATAGGCTACATACACAACATAGTTCTCAATTGCCCTCTCTTGGCTTTGGCAATGATGGTTCTTTTTAACTTGCTTTTCTGTTACCCTCTTGTGTGGTTGACCATTAGTCTGAACTTCCAAAACACAATGACACTTTGCTGGCCTGTTCACCAAGTTCTTATGTTGCCACTTTCTCCACTTCGTATCAGCTTGGTATTCAAAACACATACTATTCTGCTTTGTATTAGTTCAACATTCAAAACACTTGTGTTTCTGCCACTTTACTCATCATTCACAGTACCATGTCTGGTCAGGGGTCAATCATGGAGTGCTCTGGGGTCACAATATGTTAGTGACCTCACTGGGTTTGGCATGCACGTCTGCCCGCTCAACTGGCTTCGGGTTCTCTGCTTCTTTTCTCCAGCATGGGGCCTGGCATGGATTAGATCTGTATGAAAAGACCTAAGAAAAAAGCTTGAGTCCCAAAAACCTGAATTTCTTTTTTCCCATTTGTCCGCATATGTATATATGCGAGGGGAGACCCCCCGGACCCCTCCAGCTTACCCCCCAACATTTTGCATTAACTTTACACACACACACACACACACACATTATATATATATATATATATATATATATATATATATATATATATATATATATATATATATATATATATATATATATATATATATATATATATATTACATGGCCACAGTAGTGGCCATGTAGTTATGGTTAAGTTGCTGTTTCCATAGGAAGAGCACTTTTTGGGCGGCTTATAACTCCGCTCCCCCTGGACGAATCCTCACCAAACTTTGCAAAATAAAGTATATGGGCCACTCTGAATTACTTTGTAAAGTTTGGTGAGAATTCGTCCAGGGGGAGCGGAGTTATAGGGGGGTCCCAAAACGTCTTTTTTTCCCATAGACTGAATGGGGGAAAAAGGTGAAACTGCTGGACGGATTTTGACGAAATCTGCGGCAGGTACAGGGGCTTGGTCCAGAAAGCGTGCTTTTGTAAATTTTGTCACCATACATGTAGTACGTTTATTTAAAATTATGAAAAAGTAGGTCTGAAATAATTAGGGATATCTATGTTTGCTCTGCGGTCACACTTCCCTGTTCGGTCGACGAACAAGAAACCTATTGGCTAAGGGGCTGCCGTCATGACCGCGTACACGCAACATCTCTGCTCATTGGCTGCTGCGAGACGTGTTCAGCGTCAGATGGTTTGGATGCGCCCGACATCTTCGATCCGCGGAAAGTGGAGCAACAACCAGCGTACACATGCTTTTTTCATTACCCTATTTTGCTGTGGCACAGAGCATTGGGAAAGGTTCACACAGTAAGAAATGGGTGATCTATGCATTTGTTCTTTGGCCGTCATGATGTAATTTCTATGGACACCTTGTATGTACAGTAAATGTGGGGGATAACAATAGCACTTGAGTCCATATAGTGGGCAGGAAATTTGTAACACTTCAGTCCATGTAGTGGACAGGAAATTTGTAACGCTTAAAAGCACACGGGTATAGGTAGGCAACATTGAAATTGAAAACATGCCGTGAACGCATTATTTTTCCCAATGGCTATTACTATATTCATTAGTACGCCACCATGGGTGGCACATGCTACGGTGGTAGTGGCCAGGGGCTACAGTCTTAACAAATGGGTGATTAATGCCCTTGTTCTGGGGGTCGGTCGTCATGATGTAATGTGTATGGACATCTTGTACGCACAGTACACTTATACCTACTTAATGATGTATGTTCTATGGCCTCCTTGTACGCACAGAAAAGGAGGGGTCCAATAAGGCCAGTATTTGAGGCCGTGCACTGCATGGGAGAGTTGTTACATTTGTAAGGACACGTGTGGTGTTAGGGAACATTGAAATTGCCTACATGCTGTGAATACATTAATGTTTCCAATGCCTACGATTATATTCATTAGTACGCTGCCATGGTTGGCACATGCTACGGTGGTTGTGGCAAGGGCCTAGAGGCTTGGATGCATGGCTGTCGGCCGAAGGTCTTACTTCCAAGACTCTAGGCCCTGGCCACAACCACCGCCGCTTGTAGCACCCATGCATACACCCCTTGTGTTGCATTTTGATTGGCAAGTTGTGGGGAGTGCGTGCAGTATTAGGTGCATGGCCGAAGGCCATGCACCCAACAACAAAGAGGTGGTTGTGGGGAGATCCTGCACTCTTAGGTGCAGAGCCGAAGGCCATGCACCGAATAATACACTTATACCTACTTTATGACGTATTTTCTGTGGCCTCCTTGTAGTCACAGAAAATGAGGGGTCCAATAAGGCCAGTATTTCAGCCTGTGCAGTGCACGGGGGAGTTGTTAGATTTGTAAGGACACGTACATTACTGTTTCCAATGGCTATTATTATATTCATGAGTATGCTGCCATGGTTGGCACATGCTACGGTGGTTGTGGCCAGGGTCTAGAGTCTTGGATGCATGGCCGTCGGCTGAAGGCCGAAGGCCTTACTTCCAAGACTGTAGGCCCTGGCCACAACCACCGCCGCATGTGCCAACCATACATACACCCCTTGTGTTACATTTTCATTGGCAAGTTGTGGGGAGTGCATGCAGTGTTGGGTGCATGGCCAAAGGCCATGCACCCAAGAACAAAGAGGTGGTTGTGGGGAGAGTCTGCACTCTTGGGTGCAGGGCCGAAGGCCATGCACCCAATAGTACACTTATACCTACTTTATGACGTATGTCCTGTGGCCTCCTTGTACGCACAGAAAATGAGGGGTCCAATAAGGCCAGTATTTCAGCCCGTGCAGTGCACGGGGGAGTTGTTAGATGTGTAACGATACGTGTGATGTTAGGGAACATTGAAATTGACAACATGCCATGAATGCATTGTTTTTTCTAATGGTTATCATTATATTCATTAGTACGCCGCCATGCGTGGCACATGCTACGGTGGTTGTGGCCAGGGCCTAGAGTCTTGGATGCATGGCCGTCGGCCAAAGGCCGAAAGCCTTACTTACAAGACTGTAGGCCCAGGCCACATGTGCCACCCATGCACACACCCGTAGTGTGGCGTTTTGATTGGCAAGTTGTGGGGAGTGCGTGCAGTCTTGGGTGCATGGCCGAAGGCCATGCAACCAAGAACAAAGTGGTAAGTACTAGACTTGGAAGACACTGCACACCCATCCCATGTAAGATCTACAGACATACACCTAGGAGGGAAGCCTCTGGGCAGAGGTAGCGAAGGATAACACACCTATAGAATAAACCCCCTACCACAAATCACCTAGGTGGTTGTGGGGAGACCCTGCAGTCTTGGGTGCATGGCTAAAGCCCATGTATGCAAGACTGAAGTTATAAGCAGTGGAGTTACAAATTAATATGGCTCTGGTGGATTGTGGTCGTTGTTTTGATGCCCTAGTTTCTTCACTTCATGGCTGCAGACGATGGTCCGAAAAGTAAATTTATAAGCAGCTAATTTACAAGGACCATGTTTTACATATGCAGCACTGTTTGTGGATAGGAACTGTACTACTTGAAACTTGGTTGTAAGGCGTAGGTGGTAGGTTACTCACCGCAGACGAAAGGGCAGCCTACAGGCACTGCAGCATATTACTACCATAGATTAGATGGGTAGATTCCCATGTGTAGAAAATGCCTGCCAATATACTTACGCAAAACAAAGGGGGGTCTGGGAATCTCTCTACCAGCACAAACACAGCCCAATGACCTGTTCTTGGGTGAATAACCCCTGGGAGAGACTCTACCAAGTCTTTAGCTCACTGTCCCTTTCACAGAGAAGAAATTTCCCCGCATATCAGCATTTCGGCAGTCCAGCGCCGAAATGCTAGGCAATTCTCCTTTGAACAAGAGTACCATCAGTAACCCCATACACGTGTTTCAGCCTTGTTGGGCATCATCAGTGAGGTGAAACTGTTGCCTCTCTAAGAACAGTGAGCAAGGGGTCCACGTCTGGATCGCCCTGTTAACTTAGGGTGAAACCCAAAGTTAATTCATGCAAAACAAAGGGGGGGGGGTCTGGGAATCTCTCTACCAGCGCGAACACAGCCCAATGACCTGTTCTTGGGTGAATAACTCCTGGGAGAGACTCTACCAAGTCTTTAGCTCACTGTCCCTTTCACAGAGAAGAAATTTCCCCGCATATCAGCCTTTGTCCTGCCCAGGGGCAGTACAGCGCCGAGATGCTAGGCAATTCTCCTTTGAACAAGAGTACCATCAGTAACCCCATACACGTGTTTCAGCCTTGTTAGGCATCATGATTGAGGTGAAACTGTTGCCTCTATAAGAACAGTGAGCAAGGGGTCCACGTCTGGATCGCCCTGTTAACTTAGGGTGAAACCCAAAGTTAATTCATGCAAAACAAAGGGGGGGTCTGGGAATCTCTCTACCAGCACGAACACAGCCCAATGACCTGTTCTTGGGTGAATAACCCCTGTTTATCATTAGTGAGGTGAAACTGTTGACTCCCTAAGAACAGTGAGCAAGGGGTCCACGTCTGGATCGCCCTGTTAACTTTTAAGCTTCGTTTGTTAAGTTTCACTAAGCTCCCTTCACAATTGGTCACTCTATATCTACGTTTGCTTTCATCGGGTTTGACATTATTTTTGTATGCAAAGTTTTGAGCTATGTGGTATAGACACATGCTTTCCAGAGTGGTACTCCTGTTCGGATAGTATGTGTCCAGTAAATTGTTTTTTAGAATGTCTTGGCTGTTGGGATCATTTCTAGCAATTGTTTCTATGTCCTCATATGATTTTAGCACTCTTTTTCTAGATTTTGCAGGACCAAGACTGAACCATACTATGTTGTCTGATTTTCCATACAAATCAGTGCCGGTTAAACGATCTGCTGCTTTATAGGCCCCACATTCCCTATGAGAGAGCATTTTTATGCCTAAGCTGTACAATTTCTGTAATAATGTTTTGTCTGATGCTAGTTCATCCCAGAGGCCTTGAAGCTCAGTTTTTTCTGCTTTTGTTAAGTAGGCTGTAAGATATCGTGCAACAGCAGTTGAATTGTCTGCAATGTACTGCACATCTATGTTTGCATTCCATAATAGGGCAATGATTGCATTGTAATCATTGATATATTTTGATTCTTCCCTTCTTTTTATGTAATACGTGTTTTTAGGTGATTTACCTTTAACACTATGTCGAACTGAAGACATGAAGTTGTTTACTTCACCTGTTTCTGTAACTGGTCTAGGGAAACCAAAGCGGCATTTGGTGTAGTATTTATCTTTGTTTTTGTATTTACGGCGACAATATTTGCCACATTTGTGTCTTTGAAATTGTAAAATCTGCCCATGCAGCTCACTATGTGTCTGTTGTGAAGGGATTTCACATGTGACATATTTTTGGATAAACTGCAAAACAGTGCTATCACTGTCGTGGCCAAATTTTGGTGCACCTTTGATCCATGACAGCATGTGAATATGTGGTGCTCCTCTCGCTTGATATTCTTTTCTCCAAAAAAAGTGGTGCACTTCTCCCAGGGGAGGAACAGTTTTATTGCACATAAAGTGTAGCATTGCAATGAAACGATTTTGGAAATATCTTGAGACATTGACTGGATCTAGAGAAAGTTCTCCAGGTGTTAATATATCTATGTTGTTTTTGTTGCTGTTTGCTATGCGTGGGAACTCATGTAAATCTTCCCATGCATATTCTGCACAATTTAGCGTAACAAACCAAGTTGGTGATCCAAGGTTTCTGATCGTGCAACGCACGTCTCCGTGCCGTCAAAATCAGTATTCCTTTGTACCACACATGTTTGCAAACAAATTTGTTATACTTGATTGTAAAACCTCATCTTTTTCTTGTACTTTTTGTATTAACTGCGTAGCTGACATATTTTGAAAGTGCGTTCCAGATTTAAGAATATGTGCAACTCCATAACATAGTGTTGCTAATTCACTTTCATAGAGTAGGTGGAATATGTATTCCACATTTTGTCTAAATCTGGGATCTTGCGAATACATTCATAAAGAGCGGTATTCTGATGCCCCAATTTGAGTGGGTCTATCATCGTATCTCCCACCTTTGCCAGTAGGAAATAGCAGTGGAAAAGCACGTGTTTCTATACTTTTTTCCCAAATACTCATTGGGGACCCTTTGGTTTGTCGCATTTGGTAAGTTTCTAGTGCATCATCTATACTTTCATTGGAATGCAATGGATGAATTGTGTAATGGTCCAAAAGAGTGGATACTGTAGCTGGGTCCAGAAGTTCGAATTGTCCAGTTTCTGATGGCTCTTGAATTATTTCAGTAGTTTGCCCTAAGCTTTCATCAATATTTATTTCCTTGTAGTACTCATTGTTGTCTTTTAGATATTGCAATGCTTGTGTAACTTTGTGTAAGTTTACTAATTGTTGCCAAATTTTTTTGTCCTTTGTTGATACTCCATTTACCAAGACTATTAAAGAATGCTTTATTGAACGTTCCACTCCTAGAGTGTGCACATTTTCCGTTAGATCTAATGGCAAGTAAACTACTTTGCCACGAATACCTTTCACCAAATCAGAGGAAGGTAAATTTGCTGTTTTTGGATGAAGGCGTATAATTGCTTGAAATGGGTGAACTGTTTGAATTATTATGCTCTCATACAAATTGAGCTGTTGCAGGATTTTTGGTAATGGAAACAATTCCAAATTATTTGCAATTGCACGTGAAGGAGTGTGGTTGTTGTTTAATTTTGCAGTGCAGTAACTGCAACATATTAGGCGTTCAGTTATTTCATATTTGCTTTCAGCTAAAAGGTACAAAGCTAATTCAAAACATTTAGAGTCTTCATTGTTTTCTATTTTGTATGCTATGTCCACATTTTTTGTGTTCCTTTTGTAAAACGTTCTGCGGCAACATACACACACATGGTTTGGTACATCAGCCGATGACCTTTTAAATTTTAGTATTTCTTTTCTGTTTGTGTGTAATAGAAGGTTGCTTTGTGCAGAATTGTCGCTACTATGCTCTAAAACTGTTGCATTTTCTACATGGCTCTCACTTCCAAAATACTTTTTCTGAATACGGTCCATTTCTTCTTGTAAGTATTTCGGTGTACCATGCAGAAGAGTGGTATTTAAATTGCCTAATTCTGAAGCTGGACTTTTTGCACAGTATATTTTATACACTAAATGTCTCACTTTGGAATGATGTACTGATATTCTTTTGATATCATGGAAGGTACTTTTGCAAATAGGCCCATCAATGCAGGCTAATGAATGTCCTTTTAGTCCTGTGTGTTTCCGCACTACACAAATATCCATATTTTGCAGCACTTTCATTTTACATTTGTCTTTACCTTTTACATATTGATTGAGGAACATACGTAAACATTTCAAATCTTTGTTTGGAATGGCACACATTGATGTTCACGGCAATTTGTATAATGGACAGTGTGGTTCTGCTGAATCGAGAGGTAATTCTGAGTTTTCAGAAGATACATTTGTAAGCAGTGTTTCTTGTTCCATGATGGTAGCATTGATTTTCTCATACCCTCGTCCACTGCTATGGATAGCAATTGTGTTTGTTTGATTTTGTTTTCATGCTTCCTCATTAAAATATGGCTCTGTGGTTGTTGTGTGACTCTATTCACCACCACAAACATGCAAAAAAATTATTTTTGTTCACATTCCGTTTATTGCTGAGTTTCATTTGTAGTTTGGAACTTAGTTTTGTTAGTGCTTTCATCCTTTTTAACACTAATATGAACAACTTCCTTTTGAGAAGGATTGCACTGTCCACGAGTGCTTGTAGAATTAACTTTCTACGGTACGTTTTAAGGGGTGAGGATGATTTTGGTCCTCTTCTTGGCAGATTCTGAAGGACTCTGTGATGAAACATTTTTGTTAAAATACTTTTTTTACTATGGGTTCTTCTTACACTATAAGTATAATTAGGAACATTGTTCGCTGTACTGGCAGCCGTTTTCTTGACAACATATCTGTGTTTTGTGACACTTTTTGATGGAGGAGGTACAGTTTCGGTAGTTGAGACTTCTTTTATTTTGTTACCCAACTGCATTAGGTGGTTTGTACCAAGATTCTCCACTAACTCTACAACAGGTGGGTGCTTACATTGGGCACCTTTTTTTTTATTTGCTCTAATTCTTTGTTCCTTTCTACGGAGCTGCTTTTTAGTAGGCATTCTTTGGTGTCTGTTGAGAAAAAAAAGTATACTTTGGTCTGTTGTCCAATGTATGTGTGCTGTGTGCATGTGTGCATAAGTGTGATAGGGAAGCTCTTTGGCATGGTGTGTCAACGCACAGTGACCTCTAACTATCATTTGGTAAGGCTACTTTACTGTTTGTATACTAGTACAATGTGCTGTAGATGAGAGTACAAAGTGCCCTACTTGTGACGAGAACCATTATTAATAACCGAAATGAAAAAAACTTGCTACCGCAACTTATTTTCACAATCTAACCTTCTAGGGATTTCCTATGTTATTTCAGTATCAAACACACAGGGATTTGTCAGCCATTCCACCTGTTTTTCTTTGTTCAATGAATGGATATTTGTAGGTAGAATGGTTTTCAAATGAATGCTTCATTTGGTGCCCAAAATAAACAAATAACCCACGCAGCCTCTTTAAGGAGTAGTTACAATATGAAGGTTGCACTGTACTTAATTTTTTGTGCAAGATGACCAGGTTTCTTTTCTATTTCTGCAGTGTAAATGCTGTTGATTCTCAGGAGAGTAGTCTTCACCTTGAATTAAAAAAACAATATCAATTACTTTGTGTGTTTGCAGCCGTCATGATACTGCAGACTTTACTTGTACTTCTACAACCCAGTCCACGTGCACTTTTAACTTCTCTCGGTGCAGTCTTTGCATACTACTTTCAATATGGTACTTGAAAGTCCTTCAAAATAACTGCATTTTTTAAGGGTTTGCAAATGCCTTGTTCTTTACAAAGTGTAGTATGCATAGAAGAGAGATTTGTAAGCGATAGGGCAAAGTAGTAGATGGGCAAACATGTTGTACTTCTTAATGAAAAGCACAATGTCAAAAAATCGGGAGACCCTCCGAAGGACATGTCAGCACCACAATCGGGAGTGATTACTATTCTCATATGATCACAATGCAAGTAGCATTACTGTTGTCAGTACAGAGTACAGAACTCCGACATTTTCACATACAAAATTGAGGTCTGCCCTAAATTATACTTCTCAACTCACATGCTTTTGGCGGGTGTCACCCGCCTTGTAAAGGGGAGACTCACCCGCCAAGACTCCTGCACTGCCATTCCAATGGGCGTCTCACCCGCCAAAAACAAAATCGTCTGATTTCACCCACCTTTCAAACAAAAATGGTTGAGAGCTATGCCTAAATAGGCATGCTTGCAACGTATGTACAGGTTATGCACAAGACAGTAAGCAGTCGTGCAATTTGTTAATGACAAATCGGCAATCTTGTACTTTAAAAAGGGGAGCGTTGTTATGTGTTCCCTATGGAAATCTACCGGCATTATTTTGTCTATTTTAAATCATAAGGCTTCCACATGTACTAGGATTAAAATGTACATACCTGTACTCTATACTGATGCATGTGGACATGCATGGAGCTGTACGTAGAAATGTGCAATCCTTGCACAGTAGCTTGTGAAGTAGGTGCTTTGCAATGTTATGCGATTTTTATTAAGAATCATCAACATTAATTTTGAAGTGCGCAATGTTGATGACGGAGTTAAAATTAGAATTGTTCTATGTGATTGGTGGATGATTGTACGCCCGCTTAGTTGTGTCCAATGAGGGACTCGCTTTGGTACTGCTGTAGAAAGGGTGGAAGGACTGGGTAAGAGTTACGTGCCGCACATAGGCAACGCTTGTCCGCTGGTAGGGCATGTCACATACGGGTTTCTACAGCAAATCCTGCATGGAAAGACGACTGTAGGCATCAGCCAATCAGATGTTCACATTACTCTTTTGTGTCGAAAGACAGTGCGCACACTGAAAATGGCAGAGGTGCAGAGGGTCAGGGTTTTGCTGCTTAGAGACATTTTTGTGCAAGGCTTACAACACTATGCCGAGAGTAGGCATGTGGCACACCATTTCGATGTGCGAGGAGTGGAGGTGGTGTGGAGCACTGACACTGATGCCAATGCTGCGGCAATTCTGCAAGTTTGTAGAGACATACGTAGAATGACCACTCCTCATGTGGTAATTTTGCACTACGGTGCTTGCCATTTGGGATACCTGACTTCACGTACTTTGTTGGCAGATTTGGCAGAGTTGGTTGAAGCACTCATGACCGTCTTCCCAACATTGAAAGTTATATTTTCCGCTTTACTCCCGAGACTACAATGGAACAACACTTCTGTTTTCTGTCCAGATCAAAGCATCGGGAGGTGCATCATCAATCGCGGCATGCATGCATTCATGCTACGAGTTGGTATGTTTTTGTTGTAGCCACGATAACATTGCTCCAAGCAATGCACATTACTTTGAAGGAGATGGTGTTGCGCTATCCTCTTTGGGAAATGCGATGTTCTTTTGGAACATAAGGCTTGCTTTAGAGAAGGTTCTGTAATGTTTGCAAGAGTAAAGCAAGGACAAAAAATACAAAAAAATACATAAAATACCACATGTCTGTACGATATGTGGCCAAGAATAAAAGAAAACGTCTCTTTTCAGAGCCTACCTTAAAGGGGAAAAAGGGGAATAGTACTTTAATGTACCGTCGTCACGCTATGATCCTGTACATGTCCGCGAACATGGCGGTAGTTAGCAGCCAGCACATATCACCACCAGGGATTGAAGGGTGGAGCCGTATGTAAATGAGAATGAGCCGAGCTAGGGATTGGTCCATAAAGTTCAGTAGGTGTGTTCTGACCGACGTACTTTAGTAAGACCGCCTTCTCCCTCACAGGACACCACACAGCCATGGTTTTCCATGCTCGAAAACAGATTATCTGGATTGCGGGAGACTCATGGATACATTTGTTGAAGGTGCATGCAGAAAGCTGCAGTTTATCTACAAATCTCAGATTTCCACATGCGAAAATGCACTGGCATGGCATGCATGGCATGAGATGGCTGGACTTGGTACCTCTTTGTGTTACTTTACAGACAGAGCATCCTCCAGATATACTATCATTCATTGTGGAGGAAACAGTTTAGACCATGTATCTGTAATTTTTTTACAATTTGCCATGAAGGAAGGACTCGCGAAGCTCATGGACATGTTTCCAAATTGTCAAATACTTTTTTCCCATATTGCCCAAAGACAAATATTGTTGCGTTCTTCTGCATTTGGTCCACAAATGGAGAAAGCGAGACGCAATGTGAATAAGGCTGTGTGTGCCTTCTTAAGAGATGTTGGCATGTCCTCTTTCCACAATGAAAACATTTTGTTTCGTAGCAGTTTCATTTTCCACAGAGATGGAGTCCACCTCACATATACTGGCAATCAGATGTTTCTTCACAATATACAAAATGCATTGCACCCTCTTTTGCAATCACACTAACCTATCTGACAATCCGTTTTCCCCAATCCACTGTTTTTGACCCACACAACACACCACCAAAAGGCTCTTTTCAGAGCTGCCACTTACTCCCAACGTACACTTTATTGCGTTTGCTCCGCTTGCACCCTCCCTTTTTCCCCTCTACGACTGTCCGCAAACTTTTGCTGGACTCTGCAGGGGTCTACGGCCTTCACTTCATAGTTCTATTGTTACACTGAGAAAGGCAGCTCTGAAAAGAGCCTTTTCTGTCATTTTTGTTGTTTTTACGTTCATTGATTAACAGCACTCGACACACTAGGAGAAGAGGCGAAAGTAGGGTAAGGAAGGGACACCAGCCACGGGGATAAGAAAGGGCAACTGAACAGACACAAATTAAGGGTGATCTTTATTTAGGTAAGGAGCAAATCTTCTGGTGCTCGGTGACTGCAGCCTCAAAAGCACTTCGAAAACTCCCCCCACCCTGCAGAGTACTGCATCACAATACGTGCACACTACTGTCACCTTTGAAAGGTAAGGGTCCACAGCATTGCGTATGGCTTGTGAAGCAGCTGGAGGGAGGCGCTCCCCCACAGGAGTGTCTCTTACGGTGGGAGGATCGGATTCCGAGGATGCTGTGGAGGAACTCAAACGACTACGCTCTTCACATAGCACCACCTTGCGAATGTCTGCATTGTGGAACGAGGTGAGGTGTCGCTTCATGGTTGCCGTACCAAAACTGTACACTCCAAATCTCCTGCAACTCAACACCACATCGCACTGGTTACACTTCACCAGGTTTGAACGTGCTTTTGGTACGTTCCCATGAATGGAAAACAACCGCCACACTCACAACTCCCGCAGAGTGATCCTAGTGTGGAGTTCCTCCACTTCATTCTCTTCCTCAATCTCTACATCCTCACCCATATATCTCTCTGCAGGCCCTTGGTGAGGTGGTGATGGTGGCGGGTTTGGGGGTGGTGCAGAGGCTAATAACCCAACAGCAGCCATGGAAGCCATACCGATTAGTTTCCTTTTGGTCACTACAGCAGTAAAGGCAACGCACCTCAATCTGCTATAGCTAGAAGAACAATGAAAATGCGCTTGGGGGTGTGGCCTTTTGTAGGGGTGCAGGGGAGTGCCTCGTGACCGTCTTTATCCCTACAAAGCAGTACACACATTTTACACAGCAACTCTTGAGGTGGCCTATTGTTTGGGATGTGTGAAATTACATTTTTACACTCCTCAATACTTTGCCTTGTGTCTACAAGTTCATTTTTAATGTTGCGGAAGCACACAGACTGCGGAAACTAGTCCCCACGCTCAGCGTAGGTGCGGCCACAAGATGAAGTCCTCAACACATCCGCCCCCCCTAATGAAAGACCCCTGGACAGCATATGCAAAGAATCAAACATTTGCATGCGCACAAGTGTCCTACGGACAGTGTTCGGGTTCTCAAACTACTTCAAAGTGCGACACAAGTGAGACGGACAGTTAGGAACTGGCGCAATGTTCGCAATCCTTATGTTTGCACTGCGCATGTGCACCCATGCTATGTTCACTGTACGGACAGTTCCAATGTCCTTAGGACAACTCCATTTTGTTTGCCTACGAACTTGCCGGCCACCGTGCATGTTCTACGGACGACACCATTTTGACTGCGTCCAATACGGACCTCTATACTGTCCTTCACATACTCCCTTTTTACTCATTTACACCCATTCCGGACATCTTGTGTGTTCTACAACCATGTATTATCTCGTATATCCTTTGGACACCCCTTTCTGTTTATGTACGCACATTTTGAAAAGATGTTGCAGTCACACATCACATCCGTCATACTTCACATTAGACAGCACCCACATTCCATTGCTTGCGGATAGGTCGAACAGGCGCGCTGTTCGCGAACATTGTACGTCTTTTTAAAAAATAATTCGACACACACACTCTTTCTCTACAACTACTGCACAAAAACATTTCAACCACACACATCAATCTAAAGAAATAGCGTGGGAAGCGGACAGGGAAACAAATATAGGGGAATTAGGATTCAACACGGGCTGGTTATGAGGCGAAGATTTGTGAGGGGAAGAAGGGATGGGTATTTCGTCAAAAGGTCTATTTTCCTCTTCAAGGTTTGGGGATGGTTCACTAGGGAATGGAGAAGCAGGGCAGCTGCAGGTGGGGCAATGATAACAAACTTTCCCTCTCACACAGTCCTCCACAAACTCCCGTAAACTTTGAAAATTGATGTTCAATGTGTCCATTTTCTGCTCTATCCTTTTTATGATATTTGTGATGTCATCTTTGATGTCATGGGTGTTAGTGTTAGCAATGCACGTAGATGGTGCGAGTTATGGTTGCTTAGCTTACTATAATGGGGGAAAGTGGCGTGGTGTTTCATTGCACTGTGAAGTATAACATTCCCTTAGTGATATTTTTTTAATGAATGTACATATATATGTATGGCAGGGAAGGAAAAGAAAGGGGCTAAACAAGTGATGTTGTCATTGATGTCATCATTGACATTTGAGATGACATTTCTCATGGTCTGGGTGTTAGTGTTAGCAGTGCACAGGGTTGTTGGCAGGGTTGGGGGCTTAGTTTACCATAACTGTCGAATTTCAGGGGTTTTTTGGTTTTAATTTGAAGCATAAAGGGGAGGTGGAAAGTTTTTTTTTAGTGAAGTGCACAGGTTTTTGTTAGGGCAACTTAACCATAAAGTCCCCTCAACAAAGTTTCTTTTGTGGTGATTTTCACTGGTTTTTGTTTGGGAGGGCAACTTAACCATAACGTCCCCTAAACAAGGGTTTGTAGTATACACAGACAAATGGGGCCGGGCTTTTGGGCCTCAGTCTTTTTTGCCCTCTGCCTTTAGGGGTGTTTCCGCATGGATTCACATGCTCATTAATATTCCCCGCTGTCAGGCTGGGAATCCTCAGTAAAAAGAAAAACAGTTTCACTTTCACTTACAAACTGTATTTCTCCTCTTAAACCAATCACTGTCCTCTCGGTCATACTGCCCCCATCCAATGACAGCCCTCTCCCTAAACCTCTCCTCTGGCAGCCATCTTCAGATTTTTACTGCACGCTTGTGTTGGGAGTCCTCGAGTTTGCTCTGCAAACTACTTCTACTTTTTTTTCATGGAAAAAGGTTTTATTTTTGTTCCAAAAGAGCCTGTGTGCTCTTCTCTCCATCTGCCGACAGCATGGACCCCTCAAGGGGGAAGATCGTTGAAGTTTCCAGAAGGCCATCCGGCCTACTTCATGCCCTCTGACCATAATGGAGGAGAAGAAAGAAGGAAGGTCCCTCTTCAAGTCCTGCACCAAGTGCAGGCTCCGAAATGTGTTTTTGGAGGGCAAGCACCTGCAATGCCTCTACTCCTGCATCCGGACCACAAGGAAGGAGATTGCGAGATATGCGCAGATTCTCCAAGAAGAGGAGAAAGGACAGAGACAGTAGACTGGTGGCGTGGCTGAGCGCCAAGGCCTCTGCCCAGTGCTCTGAGCTGGCACATGCCTCACCCAATGCTGGTCGGTCTGAAGAGCGGGCTTCTAAGTCCTGTGAGGGCGCCTTATCCGTGAGGGCTCAAGATAAGACCAATCACTGCAAGTCCGGGTACACCAAGGTCACAGTGGAAGCTTGTCCCACGGCAGACAGGGAGCGATCGACATCACCCTCCGCCTCCATTGCCAGCAGCCAATCAAGCTCCTCCTCGAAGAGGAAATCGTCCAACTCTGCTAAGCTGCGGGAGAAGCCCGAGCAGCCACGGATGAAGGAAAAAAAGGCTAAGCTGCCCAAGAAGGCCCAGATGGCACATGAGAAGTCTTTGTCGACGATAGAGCTGGTGGCGGTGGTTCTCTCGATAGTTAAAGGGGCTGAGAAGGTAGCCCCCACAGCACTGAAAGTATCCCTTTCTCGGAGGCGCAAGGCCGCCATGGTGACTTTGACAAGGTCTGCCGGCACACTGGAGAAGGGGACACTGCCTCAGACAGCCCCTCAGGGTGGAACAGAGGGGGGGACAATGAGGCCCCAGATCTGTCCCCGGTCGTGGCCTAAGCCATGGAAATTTCATCCACGGACAACAAGGATTTGGAGTCACTACACATGGTCCACGAGGACATGGAAGGTGAGGACGGCGGCGACGACAGCGTGGGCCTAGTGTTCCGATCACACCAGTTCAGCCGAGAGATGTGTCGCTGGACATCCTATCAACCCTTCACACCTTGGTGTCAGAGATCCAGAAGAGGATGCCACAAGGGCCTGTTCCAACGGTCCCCCACACCCCCTGACCAGCCATCAATGAAGAAAAGGAAGCACCATCCGATGTCACCATTTCAGCCTCGGCATCTGGTCCCATCTCCCCCAGCATACCCACACACCAGTACAGGGACAGATACGGGCACAACGACAGACAACAAAATAGTCAGAGTGGGCAGCGGACCCCGCAGCCTAGGGTGTCCCCAAAGGACAAGGTGGGATCGTTCCATTCTATCATCAACAGAGCCTCCGAGCTTTTCCAACTTGTGCCCGAGGAAACCAGGAAGGAAGGTTTCCTTTACTAGAGGTGCAAAGCCAAGAGCAGCGCCCCTCCTGGACGACGTGTGGGACGAGGGCCTAGCCCTCTTGAAGAACCTTTGCATGGCTCCAACCAAGCAGGATAGGCGGGAGAAGAAGTACTGGGTACCAGAATCTGCACCCGAGTGCCTCAGGTCGCAATCATCGCCGGATTCAGAGGTTTCGGCGACCACGAGGAAGCAGTCATCTAACCCATCCTCGTCGTCTTCAGTCCCTCCGGACAGCAAGGGTAAGAAATTGAATGCCATGGACGCCACAGGGAGGAAAGTGATTTACACCACGGCATCCACCATCAAGACGGCCAACGTGCTGGCGATCCTAGCCAGGTACGACAGGGAGCTGTGGTACAAGCTGGGTCCGATTCTGGAGTTCCTCCCCGACGACAAGAGGATGGCAGCAATCGCCCTCTTCCAGGAGGGAGAGGTAGCATTGGATCACGCCATCACAGTGGCGCTGGCTGTTGCAGACATAGGGTTCCGGCAGATGGGGAACGGTGTCTGCCTTTGTAGCCAAGGCTGGATGAAGCCACAAATTTCCGCCAGGAGGTCCAAATGAAGGTACTGGACATGCCTTTCAACAGAGGATAACCTTTTCAAGAAGGTCGCCGACGAGTTCCTGCAGGCCATCAAGGCAGGTACGGAGACGGCCCGGGCCCTGGGCACCCTCCAACAGCACCACTCTTCCTTTTTTCCTCAAGAGGAAAGTCGGGCAGGTCTTCAAACGGTTTCTCGTCCTCGTACCATCAGCCTTCCAGATCCATGACCCAGGAAGCCCACAGAGGCCGGTCCCAGGCCTATGGGGGAGGATGACAGCATCATCATCGCCAGCAAGGCAAGGCGCCGGCTCCGAAGCAAGCCTGAACCGGCCAAGACATCGAGCGCCCACCCGTGCACCCCAGTCGGAGGCCGACTGACGAAGTTCGTCAGCGAGTGGGAAAAGGTCACCACCGGCAGATGGCTGCTGGACGCTCTCTCTCAAGGACATACAGTGGAATTTCAGCACAAGTGTCTACGGATTCCTCCGGTGGCCTGTCAGGAGCAGCAGGTCCCTCAACTCTTGAAGGAAGTATGGGCCATGCTACGAAAAGGGGTGATTCAGCTGGTTCCCCAGCAACCCCGGGGCTCCGGAGTCTACTTCAGATACTTCTTGGTAAGAAAGAAGATGGGGGGCTGGAGGCCCATTCTAGACCTGCGACAGCTGAACAAGTACCTCAAGTCTCAGAAATTCAGGATGGTCACCTGGATGGAGCGTGTGCCCGGGCCAACTGGAAAGAGGGGATTTCTTGATGTCGCTGGACCTGAAGGGCACCTACTTCCATGTCCCCATTCACAGGAAACAGCAGAAATGTTTACACTTTGTGGTTCAGGGACAGCACTACCAGTTCAAGGCGCTACCCTTCTGCTTGAAGTCGGCCCCCAGAGTGTTCACGAACTGCGCCTATGGGGGATTCATGTTTACCCATACCTCGATGACTGGCTCATTCGGGCCCGCTCGTGAGATTCAACTGTTGGACACATGGAGATGGCCGTCAAGCTGCTGACAGATCTGGGATTCTCCATCAACTATCCAAAGTCCTGCTTGACACATTTGCAGAACGCGCTGTTCTTGGGGGCCTGACTCGATACGGTGTCCTGCCCACACCGGATGTCTGCACACCAGAGGCCTATGGCTACCGGAGGAGAAGGATCTCCATATCAACATCCTGGTGCTACGGGCAGTGTTCTGGGCCCTCAAGTCATTCCTTCCGTCTCTGAAGGGCAAGGTGGTGAGGATCTTCAGGGACAACACCAGCACAATGTTCTACATCAGGAAACAAGGGGTCACTCGATCCCCAGCACTCTCCAGGGAAGTGCAGGAATTGTGGCGCTGAGCCATCTGACAAGAAATGTTCCTCGTCTCTCTTCACCTAGTTGGAGTCAAGAACACCATTGCGGATACCCACAGCAGGGAAGTGCGCTCCTGCCACAAGTAGGAACCTCGGCAGGACCAAGTGGACCACATCTTCGCCATGTGGGGCAGGCCCCAGGTCAATCTGTTTGCGACGGCGGCGAACTCCAAATGCCAGACGTTTGCCAGCAGATTCCACCAACCGAGGAACCTGTTAGAAGCTCTCTCCTTCCCGTGGGAAGGGATGTTTCTGTACGCGTTTCCTCCATTGCCTCTCCTGCTACGAGTCATCAATACACTCAGACAGTGTCAGTGCAGGATGATACTCATCGCTCCGGCGTGGCTGAGGCCGATTTGGTATCTGGACCTTCTCAGCCTGCCAGCGTCGCCTCCGACCCAGATCTTCTCACCAGAGAAGGAGCCTCAATCCTGCATCATGACACAGGATCGCTCAACCTGAGGGCTTGGCTCCTGCAGCCCTACAGTTTAGATGATATGAGTTGCCTGCGGACTGCAGGGAGGTCCTCGCCAAGGCCTGGGCGCCGTCGACTTTGAATTGGTCCGGTCACAAGTGGAAGCATTTTGCTACATGGTGCCGGTCGCAGAAGATTACCCCTCCGAGGGTCACGGCCCACAGATTCTTCCATATTTGCTATCCTTGGCCAAAGCTGGACTGGCCCACGCCTCGATCAAGGTACATCTAGCGGCTATCTCCCGCTACACCAGGTCCCCAGGAAGGTCTTCACTTTGGTCTCATCGACTCGTCAAGGAATTCCTCAAAGGACTTTTAATTCTTTCCCACCAGTGAAGGCTCCTGCCCCGGTGTGGGAACTCAAAGTGGTTCTGAGGAGGCTCATGGGGGCCCTCCTTGAGCCTATGCATCATGCCCCTCTCAGGTTCCTCTCGTGGAAAATGGCTTTCCTAGTGACCATCACCTCTGGCAGGAGGATGCGTGGGATACAGGCCCTATCCTGCAAACAGCCATACCTGACTTTCCATGAATTGAGGGTGGTGCTGCAGACGCATCCCTCTTTCATGCCGAAGGTTCCATCGCAATTCCACCTCAACAAACCTTTGATGTTACCTGTTCTTTTCCCAAAACCTTTGTCACCGCCTGAAAGGGCCTTGCACTCACTGGACGTTGATCGTGCCCTGAAGTTCTACGTGGCACGCATGAAGAGTTTGAAAGACTTTACAGCTATTCGTGAACTTTTGTCCTGTGAACCATGGGAAGGCCTTGTCCAAGGCTTCCATCTCGAGGTCACTCTACGGCTACATCATGCACTGTCATCGGTTGGCGAACCTACCGCTGCCTCGCCATCTCAGAGCCCACTCCACCACCATCGCTGCGTTGACCGCGTTCCTAGCTGGTGTGCCCATGCTGGACATCTGCAGGGCTGCTACGTGGACGTCCACGCACACCTTCACAAGGTTCTACTACGTCAACAGGGATTTCCAGGGAGGAATGCAGAGTCGGCCAAGCAGTGCTACGCAACCTGTTTGCTTGAGGTGAGTCTGTTCGAGAAGTAAGAGTTAATTGCTTCTGTTGAGCCTTTCCACCTCCCGTGGTTCTGTAATGTTGTACTGCTGTGTCTTCGTTATTCATGAGCATGCGAATCCATGCCAGACCCCACGCTGGAGAAGGGACAAGTTACTCTTGGTATTAAGCGCGTTATAAATAACATATCATATCATACTTACCTGTAACTATTGTTCTGCAGCCTCGGTCTGGCATGGATTCACATGTGAACCCTCCCTCTGTTCCCTCTGCGGCTCTTCTTGGTCATACTGCCACTTTACCTGCTTACCAAATCTGAATATGGTTGCGAGAGGAGGGGCTTAGGGAGAGGGCTGTCTTTGGATGGGGGCAGTATGACCCAGAGGACAGTGATTGGTTTAGAGGAGAAATACAGTTTGTAAGTGGAAGTGAAAATGTTTTTCTTTTGACCGAGGATTCCCAACCTGACGACAGGAAATATTCATGAGCATTTGAAACCAATGCTGGAGAACAATATTACAGGTAAGTAACTTGTTCCTTTTACCACTCGACACAGCAAACTGCTCTTTATTTTCCCTGGGCCCACACGGAAAAAGAGTGTTCTTTGCTCCCAAGGCTCTCTGGTGCTCGCCTGCCACCAGAGCCCACCTTATTATGGGTAAGGCTTCTCAACTTCACACTTCCCGCCATGCGACCTATGGAACCACAGTCTTCAGGGGAGAAAGCTTTCAAAATGAATGCTTCCTGCTGCGTGACCAAGGTCTCTGAAGGAAGAGACTCTCTCAGACCCGGCCTCTGTACTGGCAATGATGGCAGCTTCGCTCTCCCTCAGCTGCAACTGCAGTGTGGAGTTACTGCATACACCCCACCTCCCACTACTGCTCTCTCTGCTGCTCTTTATGGCCTGCACACCTGAAGGGTTCTTTTATGCCTTCTGGTGTACCTCAGGTGTGAGACATTAACCCCATTACCTGAAACTTGCAGATCAGTGCCTCTGCGTCCCTCTTCTTTGTCCCAATACTTTGGGCATTGTGGAACTTGAAGTTCCCAATGTTCAACTCACTTTTGTTAATGGGAATAAGGTTATAAAATGTATTTCTATCCTTAATTACCTTTTCTAAAGGAGTATTATAAGGATCTAATGAAGGGTTTTGCTTTACAGAATCTAAAATATCAATATTTGGAGATTTACTTTTAACCTTGCATGTTGATTATAGGAGCTTTCCCCTCTATAAATGTGAATGTTTTTAGAATAGGGATTTTTATTCCTAATACATGACTGGTTGTCACAGTTTTCACCACCATCAGAATAATTGCTTTAGGAAATAAAATCTCCTTCTGACCACAAGCCATCACATATTCCGGCACCACTAAATCTTCCTCCTCTGAGGAAGACAAATAGTGTATCTCTCCTAATGGAGTCTTCCCGTTCCCTTGGGGACTTTCTCCTCCCAGGTGATACTCCCATCTAATACCACCCTGAGGGTCAGGGTCAGGTAGCAGCTACCTTCCCCTGCCCACCTGGGAGGAGACTTTAGGTAGGGTCTTTGTGAGGACTTCTCACAATATGCATGTGGTAATAGAAACATGGGCAATTCCAACTTGATTGACTGAATAGCGAGAACTACTTAACGAAGACTAAGAAGCGTTCCAAGGAACATTGAAATGGAAGGAAGCCAACCAGTAGTGTTGTAAAGCAACCAGTAAAAACATCCTTTCTTTAATATCAATATTACCTGTTTGTGACATTATTATAACCATCTAGCCAAACAGCGGCAGGAGCTCGAAAATATAAAACTTAATTGGTTAGTATTTCAAATGAAAAATGCGCGGTTTGATTTGGGAAAAGATAATACTTATGCTATTTCCTCTTGCATTTTGCAATACAATAGTGGGAACTGTCTAGGCATTTGGTTTCTTGCTTATTTGAACAAGGTTGGAATGGGTGTTACAAATGAGAGAATGTCAGCAGATATTTTGGGTCTTGTAATCTTCAAGGGAAGGAAGAAAGGGAGTAGTATGATCAATTATTTTCTCCTTATATTCACCTTTGGGGACAGATTAAGAACATGGAGTTAATTGATCAACTATATAGTGGTCTAAATCCACTTTGCATAGGATTCAATTTGGGGTATAATGATCATACTTAACTGGGTGAAAAAAGGCATATGCTTGATCAGTTTCTAATAATAGGCTTGGATTTAAGTGACCCAAACAAGCTTAAGATAAAATGGCGTGAAGCAAAACCTTTACTCCAAAATAATGTTAACTGGGCCATGGGCTCCGTGAAGTTCTTACCCAGGATCAAGGATTTTGCTTTAGCTAAACTCAGCCCTTTTGTATTAACGGATAAGCTATTATAGAAAAGTATGGGTCACACAATCTGCTCTAACTGGTATAATGTACATTGTCGGAATGCCAAAAAGCGACATTATTGGCCCTGAAGTTCTATCAAATGCTCCCTGGACAAATAGTTCAGCTCAGGTCTCAGTACAAACTCCAGATTCGATTGGTGAAAGCTACACAAAGTGACAAGCTTTGGAAGGATTTGAATATCTCAGCAGAATTGGGTGATCATGCCAGGTTTTGGGCACTGGTTGTATCTCGATCTAAGGGTCTTGAAAGATGCTATGGGTTTAAATGCAAATATTATGGAGAAATAGTGGGATAATTTTGAGTGCTTCTAAACCACCAACCCTGGCTTAAGATCTTTTACTAGCCCTGCAAACCTGAATATATAATCTGCTAATACCCTGACAAATTCTAGCATACACTAGCAATTCCTGGTGTAACATACACGGTTCTAGCACGTCTTAAAACGTCCCCGAAATATATGCAGAGGCTTTCATCTTGCTGGTGAAACACAGCAAGAAAGCAGGGTCTCCCATGGATCCCTGCCCACCGGACATCTACAAATCAATCCTAGCACAAGGAATGCCATCAGAATATTACAGAAACCTCCTAAATCTCTCACTAGCAACAGGAACTGTACCAAGAACCTTCAAATCAGCATATATCAAACCACTTTTAAAAAAACACAAGTGGCGACGTAGAAGACCTCTCCAACTACAGGCCGATCTGAAACATTCCCTACCCAGCAAAACTCCTGGAAAACCCAAGAACACATAGAAAAACACCACCTGCTAGACCAAGCACAAGAGGAACAGAAAGAACACTACTATCCATCTGGGACGACCTAAAAACAAACGCAGACTCCGACACAACCTCAGCCCTGATTCTGCTCGACCTCTCCGCAGCCTTCGACGCAGTTAGCCATGACACCTTAACCAAAAGACTAGAAGACATAGGCATAACGGACATGGCACTACTCTGGATTAAATCATTCCTAGCAGACAGAACAGAAACCGTATGGATAAAACCCTTCAAATCCACCCCACGAGTTAATGACTATGGAGTACTACAAGGGTCCTCACTATCACCACTGTACTTCAACATCTACCAAACTCCAGTGATCAAAATCTTCAAAAAATACAAAATTACATGCTACAACTATGCAGATGACACTCAAATCATCTACAGCCCTAATCAAGTGTCTAAAAGAAGTCTTTAACTGGATGACCGGCAACAACTAGAAAATCAACCCAGGAAACACAGAAATCATGATTATATCCAAAAACCAAGAGAACAAAACCTATATTCCATGGCCAACAGAAATGGGAACTGCACCAACACCATCTAAGGTAGTAAAAAATCTGGGAGTTCTGATGGACAACACCCTAACCTAACAACTACAAATAAATGCAATAATCAAGAAATGCTTCTTCCTCCTTCACACAGCAAGAAGAATCTTACCTTTCCTCTTCTTCACCCACAAAACACTCACAATCGTCACCCTCATCATGTCAGAATCAACTATGCAAACAGCCTCTATCTCGGGATACCAGAATAACTCCTGAAGAAACTCCAGCGCATCCAAAAAACGGCAGCAAGACTGCTCCTCAAACTATTCAGAAGAGATCACATCACTCCAGCCCTAAAAACACTGCATTGGCTCCCAGTCAAACATTGCATCACCTTCAAATCAATGTGCATAACACACAGGGCAATCAGCGTACAAGGAGCTGAATTCCCACAAAGGAAAATAATCTACAAGCCAACAAGTCTCCTCATATCAAGCAACTAAATCCACCTGGAACAAAAACCATACATTAAGAAAAAACTTGGGGGCGCCTCCTTCTCCCACTTAGACACAAAAACCTAGAACAACATCCTGAAAGAAATAAGAAACATCAAAGACCACCTAAAATTCAGAAAACTACTAAAACCCTGGCTCTTCAAAATCACAGACTCAAACTGGAAAAAAGCAAAACAACCGAATGGGAAACACAAAGAAAAGGATGACAAATTTAGGACGACACAGACAACATCCAGAACCGAATAAAGAAACTCTTACTACAACAAGTAAGACAATGCCAAGTCAAATAGGACACAAGTGACACCCATGAGGACAGAAATCATCATCCCTATCCAATTTCCAGCCAACAACCTCGACCGCTCCATAAATTGCTACTAAATATCATACTTGTATAGAGTTGTGTGAACGTTAGCACTTGCCGCACTCAAACTAAGTTATGGATATTGGCATGGGCATTGACCGAAGGGAGTTGTGAATGAAGGCAGATGCCGCCCCTGGACGTAACTGCAAGCGTTGGCATTTGCCACGTTCCGAAGGGGCTAGGAGCAGTAGCATGCATGAGCAACTGAATAAGATAATGACTGCCGACCAGCCGCCACATATTGAGAGAGTAACCGTGGCTGAACAATGCCGCGCACCGACTAGATTGGGAATGCTCTCTGGGACAGATTTGAAGAGACGCACAAACGCCTGCCTACCTTGCATACAAACATGTGTCACATACGTGACCGGTGCTCAACTTGGGCAAGGGTAAAAATGTGAGTGGATGCCATGTGGGAAAGGGACTGAGTGTCGGACAGTCCCAGATCTGGACGGAGACGCAGACATGCTCATGCACCCCATCCGAAAAGAATACAGAACGCCTCGCCTCCAGACAGCAATGCCAATTAACCAATCCACTAACAAATTTCACCCCTCTGCATACAACCATAAGCCTACAACTACAACACAACAGTCTGCACAAACTTCACTACATTGCAACAACAAAACAAACTTCACACAACTCGCACAACAGCACCCGCCGGCTACCGACCATAAAACACTCCAAGCCCAGCCTAACGGACTTCCGGGCTGAGACCGCCAACAGTACATCACTGCTCTCTTGCACTTTTCCAGTTTATTCCCACTAATGCACCCCCACCCCTCCCTTTTCGGTGCCACCAGAGCATCAGGGGACCACTTTGGTGGTGATAGTGCACAGTACATTAACATTAACAATATCGGTCGGTAGTTCATAGTCACTTCAGTCCTCCTTATTAAATATCAGAATTAACACTGATTGCTTCCAGGAAAGGGGTGTAGGTCCCTGTGACTCATTAATGGTCACTACTGATCGCTTCCAGGAAGGGGGCGTTGGCCGCTGTGACTTATTAATGGTTATTGAAAAGGCTAAACGTATAGGTAACTGTCTTCTTTTGAATTTGAAAGGCATATTTGTATTAGTATAACAACAGTATCTAAGTTACATCGATTACACAGGCCTCTATGATGTGTCTTTGTATATGCGGAATTGTGAACCTTGTTCCATTGCAGAGAACCTTTGATGTCATAAGATTGTGCAGTAGCATAATTACAGCACCTTCTTCCAGTTTTAGCTTGTGAGGAGACATCAGTCCTACAGCGTATCGCTCTTCAGATACTGAAACGCTGAGCTGGTAATTGACTGTGCATTTACACTGGAACCCCCATGCCCTGTGTGAAGAGAAGTGGAGGTTGAACGAAGTAACTTGAAATTCATCCAAATGTGTGCGAATATGGAAGGTGAAGGTGACCACGTAGAACTGTGCTCATTCTGTTTGTTAAAATGAATTGGACAGGCACACAGAGGTGCACTTTGCCATTTGGACAGCAGTGGGCAACCTAACACTGATAAATTGCATCCGCTATGTACAGAAACATACCTAAGCATTTTATATATAGATAGAAGATTTTACTAGTTGGGATGTGGCAGAAGCTGTTGTGAAAGTTCCACCACACAAGTCCGGGCTCCGATTTATGCCCAATTGATCTTTTTAAATATCATGTTGAGTTCTGGGGCACCCTTTTATACTGTTGTTTTTAATGCCATTTGTACATCCTTGTGCTTCCAGACAAGTTGATAAAATTCAATATTGGCACCAATTTTTAAACCAGGAAATAAGTTAGACCCAGCCTGCTACAGGCCAATATCTCATTTACACTTCTCCAAAGAGTTGTTTGGCACACTGCTTTTCACTAGAATGACTGATTGCGCAAGATACTGTAATTCAGTATCCCCCAATCAATGAGAGTTTGTTTGATGATTGGGAATTGAAGAACAAGCAATAGATTTACAACTGATCTGCATAAAATATTGCTTTGGGTACATGACATGGGTCTTTTTAGCAAATATGCATCTGTCCAGTGCCTATGATTTCATCAGTAGGCACCATCTTCTGATGCTCTGGGAGGAGAAGTGCATGCCACTGACTTGCTGAGCATCCTGAAAGAGCTACACCCTGCCCTTTCTGTTGAGGTACATCTTGGCTGTGATGGAGAATTGTTACTGTCAATTTGTTCTAGTAGATGGGTACGCCAGGGTTGTGTACGTGCACCAATATTATCTAGTCCAATGCACTTCCGAAATCGATTACCATTTATACCAATGTCATGCTCGACAGTTAACTGTGAATATTGGCGTATATAAAGTGATGGATGTGGGGGTTTCGCTGTGTTCCTACACGTGCACTCTTTTGCAATTTTGAAAGGCTAGAGTGGTTAAACACATACATTCAAGCACATTATCTTGGTCTGATCATGTTTATAATTTAGCACTGCGGCTAAAACAAGATAATTTGGAAATATGTTGTTTTGTTAAAATAATAGGCAGTCTCCCACTTGAATCTATGCTGATGCTTTATCGGGCTACAAAGGTCGAAATGGCTTCGCATAGCACCGGCACATGGGGCTATATATGATATGATCAGCTGGCAGTGGAGAAGAACACATTTCTAGAGCAGCTGCTGAAAGTGCCATCCTCTACACCGTTATTTTGGAATCCACACGGAGGTGGGATTCCCGGTCTAGTAAATTGCTTAAGGTTTAAATCCCTACCCCTCCCATAGTTAGTTATGCTAAATTGGAATTGGCAAAACTTGGCTTGATTGGGTTGTTTGCAAAGTCAGAGAGGTTAGACAAGACTTCTTTAGTACAGTCCTAATTTTTCTATCGTATTTGCTTCCCAACTGAGGAAGCTGAATTTTGTATGCCACTACCATCGATCATATTTCATAATGAAAACTCAACAAGGGGCAGAGAGCTTTTTTTTTAGCATGGTTAAAAAATTGTGCTCTCAATCTTTGCTAACAAAATTCTGTTATAACATACTCCCTTTATATATGAGATGAATGGGGGGGGGGTAGTAATGGAAATATGGGATGCACCTATAATCCCATGATACTTGAGGGACCTTTGCATTGTATGCTTTTTTGCCGCTTGTATAAATCCCTCAGAAGAAGAACATGGACTACTTTGTTAAGAGGCAGGTGCTTTTTTCAATGCAGGTCTCTGCTTTTCTATTTAGTACTTACGGTTGACTTTCTTTCTTGTTATATAGGGGAAACTTATTAATAAATGCTTTTAGGATCAAAAGGCAATTTAGGTTTTAAATTAGTGGTGCATCAATTTTGGCTATTGTTTCATGATATTTTCTGTACTGGTCTATATTTATGATGGCAAGCTTTCATGGATATTTGTGATATTATCCAAAATAAGTGATGATGAGCAAGGTATTTGAACCTCGCTAACGACCACAAATGGGTATCATAACACTTGCTTTCCTGTAAAGTGACAAGGAAATCAATAAAGCATTTTGAATGTCAGAAGTGGGCTCCATAAGACGAGACGACATGTTCTACTCACAGATCCCAAAGAAAGAATCAAGAGTTACGCAGGTGGTGAGAGACTTCAAAACGTATCGTGAATACTAGCTTCACCTCCCTCCATAAATGCCAGCAAGTTCTGGGGATGGAGGAGAGCCCCTAACAAGAAGCTCTGTCTAGCCGGTTCAGTAGCCTTCAAATACCACTACAAATCTGAGGTCCCAATCTGTGTGACAAATGATGCCCTTGTAGCCGTGCTGCCAAAGCTCCTGGTTTTAGTCCTTACCAATCCACTGAGACCGGTTTACTTTCGGTCTGTGACTCCCTCCTGTGTGCATGTTATGCCAAGCACTCTTCACTTCTGATCATTCTTGATTTGTTAGCAGCCTTCAACATTGTCGACCCCTCTCTCTTACTTATGTCATTCTCAGACAGTCCGGCTTCCGTCCAGGCCATGGTACAGAAACAGCACTACTGGACCTTAAGATCCAAATGGATCAAATAAAAGACAAAGTTGACTTACTGATCCTCCTTCTGCTTGATTTATCTGCCAACATCTGGCAACAGCTGCTCAATTCTCACCAAAAGCCATCAACTGGGTTGAATCCTTTCTCTCTAACCGAACAATGAGAGTCTTCTCCACCTCCTCAGCTGCCAACCCAATCCCAGCCTCCTGGGGGGTGCCCCAGGGATCATGTGTATCACCTACATTATATAATGTATTTACCAAGCCTCTTTTTGACAGTCTAGATACATTGGGTGTTACGTATACAAACAAAACAGATGACACACAAATAATCTTACCTATCACAGGCTCTTATGACACTGACACTGACATACTTAATAAAATCTTCCTCACCATCCAAGCATTGATGGCAAAAAACCAGTTATGTCTCAATGATGAGAAAACTGAATTGCTCATCATAGGTAGCCAAGCTAAATTGAACAAACTACCCCAAATATACAAATCCTTAAACATTGACAGCAACATCATCAATGTGGCCAATGAGATAAAAACTCTAGGGCCTCATTACGACCCTGGCGCTCATGTAATGAAGGGTGCCGGTACAGGACCGGCACCCTTCATTACGTGAGTGCCGATTACGAGGTTCCCTTTGCGGGACCCGGACCAGACGTCTGGTAAAACCAGACTTCCATTCCGGGTCCCGCGAGGGGAAGAGGGAGCTAATAACGGGACATTCGTAATGTGCCCATTATTACCTCCCCCCCATTCCCATTGAGCCCTATGGGGGCTCAAATGGGAATGGGGACTGATTCCTTCAAGGAGGAATTACCGGGTCCTCCAATGTTGGAATGACCCGGTTATTCCTCATTGAAGGAACCCGGTATTGGAGCCTGGTGTGGAGGCTGCCATGGTGCTAATAGCACCATGGCTACCTCCAAACTCGTAATGAGGCCTTAAGTGTCTACATCGACTCAGCACTTACAGTAACAATGCAAGTCAACGCCACAGTTTCCTCGGCAGCCTACACTGCCAAACTATCAGAGCTAGTAGACCCTTCCTTTCTCCTGACAACTGTATCACGTTTACAAGAGCAGTGATCTTAACCAGGATTGACTACTGCAACTCCCTTTTTCAGGATCTAATACCCGCAACATCAGCAAATTACAAGTTGTACAAAACAATGTGAATAGAGCTGCACTCGACATACCGAAACATGAACACATCTCGTCAACTAGACTCAACCTCCACTGGCTCCCAGTACGATACAGAATTAAATTCAAAATCCTCTCACTGACACACAAATACCTCTCTAATAGTGCCCCAGCATATCTAATCAATCAAATTTCGAAAACTCAATCCAACATGCCTACCCCATCCACCCACGCCAGTCTAATCCCCATTCCAAGATTCAGACGTCAGAAAGCTGGCGGCTCTAGTTTCCCAGTGCTGGCCACCAAACATTGGAACTCCATGCCTCTACCACTGAGGACAGACACATCATTATGGTCCTTGTGCAAAGGACTCAAAACTTGGTTGTTCACCCAAGCCGGCAACTAACCCACACATAAGCATAGGGTTCCCACAGGTAGTCTACTAGGACAATACCAACGTACTGGCTGCACATCCTGTTTGTCCTAATGCTCCCGTCTGCTACCTTAGATCACGTACAACACTTGTAACTCATGTAACAAAGAACTGCCTCAGAAAACTTGTAAATATTGTAAGATAAGGCTGTAATCTGTTTCACTGCTGCTATTTATGATTGTATCTGCAACTGTAACCTGCAAATGTAACCGATTTCCTAAGAAAAAGCTATCTGGTCGTACCTACTCTGTCTCCTGAGCAGGTACTGCCTCTCTCCCCTTCCAACTACATCACGTTGTTCCCCTGGGTTTGGTGCTGGGTCCCTTCTTGTTCTCTCTTTCTGCACCTGTCCTGTTGCCTCGCTCATCTCCTCCTTTTGGCTGATCACCATCTCTGCACTGACAACAACTAGCTTTTTCTATCTTTCTCTTTTTTCTCCTCTGTGATCAATGCTACCTTATCCTCATGTCCGGTGGCCATCCAATCCTGGATGGGCGATCACTATCTTGTTCTCAATACTTCTAAGACTGAGGTTTCTCTTCTTTCAGGCCTCTTCTGTCTGCTCCTATCTCATTCCATGCCTCCTCTATACCCATTTCATTTACTTTTCTCAACTTGGGAGTCAACCTCGACTCTTCCCTTTCTTTTATTCACCATATTATATCAATTGTAAGGGTGATTCATGCCCGGCCCAGCTCATCAAGGACAACGCCCCCGGCACTGGCACCCTTCTTCACTGCCTTCATCAACGCCTCTTTCAAATCCAACCAAGTGCCCTCCGGCCTCAAAGAAGCCTGGGTGCGTCCATTGCAGAAAAAACCTACACTGGATCCAAAAACACCAGGAAACTACAGACCCATCACCAGGGTACCCTTCCTACTGAAGATCATGGATAAAGCAGCAAACCTTCAGGTCCATAAATACTTAGAAACACATCACCTACTAGGTCTCCGGCAGTCAGGCTTTCACCCCAACCATGGAACATAGACCGCTCTATTGGACCTCAAGAACCAAATAGATGACCTCAGGGACGTAGGCAAACCTGCCCTCCTATTACTCCTTGAGTTATCTGCGGCCTTCAACCTTATCGACCACGACACACTGTGCCGCTACCTCTCAACGGCTGGTAACTTCTGACCCAATGCCACTGCGTGGATCTCCTCCTTCCTCAGGGGTAGAGCAATGAAGGTCTTCTCAGACCAAGCCTGCACCCAACCCCACCTTATTAAATGTGGAGTTCCACAAGGATCCTGCATATCGCCCACCCTGTACAACCTTTTCACAAGGTCATTATTCAACTACCTATACTCCATGGGCATCACATACACCAACTATGGTGCACAGGTCCTCATCCCTCTCACAGGAGACTACGAGGCTGACAAGAAAACCCTCAATTCCATCTATGCCACCATCCAGTCCTGGATGGCAGAAAATTGGCTTTGTCTCAACAGTGAAAAGACAGAATTCTTAATCATCGGAACCCCAGACACAATCAGAAAAACTGGACCACAATATGACTCATTTCTCATCGGCAACACTTGCATCCCTATATCTCAGTCAGTCAAAGCCTTGGGAGTATATTTAGATTCTAATCTCACAATGGCCAGACAGGTAAATGCAATGTCCTCCGCAGCAGCACTCAAAACTCATCATGGCGGTCAGGCCAACGCAACAAAACTCCCTCACCATCGCTAGAGAAATCATCGGATCTCGCCTAGACTATTGCAACGCGGTCCTACTAGGCACCTCAGTAAAGAACATCAGGAAACTCCAAAGAGTGCAAAACAATGCCCTCAGAGCAGCCACAGGCATCTCCAGGAGAGATCACATCTCGGGAAAGAGGAAATCTGTCCATTGGCTACCCGTTAAGGAACAGATCCTATTTAAGTCCCTTGCACTTACCCACAAATGTCTCCATGACACAGCACCTTGTTACCTCTCTCAAAGATTCTCAGCGCCCCTACACTAACCGTCTAGCCATCCCCAAAAGCCTCAAGGCCCAAGCAGGCGGCTCAAGCTTCCCAGTGATAGCAGCCACCAACTGGAACATGCTCCCTCCCACAATCGGAAGCATTGAGTCCCATACGGCCTTCAGAAAAGCAATCAAAACAATGCTGTTTGTATAACTTCTAAGTCAGGATATCAGCACTTCATCTGCCTCGCATGTCTAAACTACCACTGTACTGTACAATATCTCTAGCATCTAATGTTTGTCATCCATTATTTCACGTTCCACCCTGTAAGGCACATGCCACTTGTAACTCATGCATTGCCTCGTACATTTTGTAACTAAGACACCTTCTTGAAACAGCGCCTCGATGCCCCCGGGCTGCTAGGCACTTTAGAAATACAAAAATAAATAAAATAAAATAAATATTTTCTCTCTTTCATGTTCTTGCCATGCTCCTTTGTTTAACATTTGTATTGCTAAACCTTTACTTTCCTTCCCTGCTTTGTAACTTCTTGCCTCTTATTTTTTTCCACATCTTTACAACTGCTCTACCCTTGTCTTCGGCCTTCCTCTTTCCCATCTTGCTTCTCTTAAATCCATCTACAACTCTTGTGGTAGGTTAGAAGGAAGAGACATGCCAGTTCTTGTTGGTTCAGGGTATTTTCTTCAAATAATCTAAGAAAAAATGCCTAACTATCCTTAATCTACATGGTTCCGTACTTTACTAACTAGGGGCCTCATCGTCTTTAGGGAAGTCCAAAAACAAATGGTCTGTTGTCCGTCCAATTCTAAGCTATTCAATCCCTACCACTAGAAGAAAACAACACACGTCCAGGAGAATCACTCCCTTCTCCTGAATAGGTTTCAAACAGTTCCAAACAACAAAAGGCCAGGAGAAGGACTCGCTTCTTCTTGAAAAGATTTCATAAAGTTCCAAGCAACAATAAACCAGGAGAATGACTCTCGTCTCCTGGATCGATTTCGTAATATTCAAAACAGCAAAAGACAATGCGAATGACTCCCTTCTTCTGGATAGTTTTTGTAAAATTCCAAGCAACAAAAGACCAGAAGAATGACTCCATTCTACTGGATATGTTTTTTCCACTCTCAAAGTACAAAAAAAGATAAGGTGATTGTTCGCCTTCATCTGAATAAGCTTCTTCAGCTTCTGTACAACCAAAGTCTAGGAGAATTACTCCCTTCTCCTAGACTTCCGTTTTGCTTTTAATATGCAATCTTCTGATGTTATTGAGCAATATCTTTAAGTAACTGGTGTAGTTCCTGAACAGGACTTTTCCCAGTGTCTCTTTCCCCAGCTTGCCTTCCTGTTAGGCCTTTCCTCTTTAGCCTTTTCGAAATACTGGGCAAACGTCTCTCTTCGGTGTCTCTAAAAGTCCTTCTCTTCCTAGTCCCAACTGGGGGAATGAATCCCTCTTTGTACTTTCCTTACTTTTAGTGTTACTCTGTTTCTGCAACTCTTTGTGTATTAGATAATGAGTTTCATATACTTCTTCTGCAGACTGTGGGCCTCATTCCGAGTAGGGCGGTAAGGGAGACCGGTGCCTGTAATCCCTTACCGCCCTACTACGAGGTCCCTTAGCGGGTCCCTCCTTTAACGCCTGGTCTGACCAGGTGTTATGGACGGGACCCGTTAAGGGACTTCATAGCTAATAACGGTACCGCAGTTTGGGTACCGTTATTAGCGCCTTCCCCATTCCCATTGAGCCTTATGGGGGCTCAAATGGGAATGAGGAATGGCTTTTTCAGTGGGGATTTACTTAAGTCCCCATTGAACCAACCCGGAGGCGGTACCGGTATGGGAGGCAGCCATGGAGCTAATTGCTCCATGGCTACCACCATACTCGGAATGAGGCACTCAGTCTTCCGTTTGGCCTTTCTTATTCTCAAGCCACTTGCTGGGATGAGTAGATTGCATCCCGAAGTATTTGTTACTCTTCTTAACTTCTTTCTGACTACTGGGATGAGTTGGCTGAGTCCCAGAGTATTTGCTACTCTTCTTAACTTCTTTCTGACTACTGGTACGAGGAGGTTGAGTCCCAGAGTATTTGTTACTCTTCTTAACTTCGGACCAAGTACTGCACTGAGTATGAGGACAGCACTCTCGGTTGCAGTGATCCCTTCTGGGTCTCCCGTCATCCCTGTTACCTTGTTTCACAGGGGTTGGAGTCACCGGGCCTGTTCTCAGGAGCGCAATGTCACACAAGTCCAGACCACTTGCTTTCTCATTCCGTAAGCGTTCTGCCTCTTCCTGCTGCTTTGCGGCTTTCAGACTTCAACTGTCTCGGCGCAGTTGTCGGATGCACTAGTCCAGCCCTCCAGGGTCATGCCACTGCTCTTACCTGCTTCTTCCTTGTGAGGTTTCCTTCCTCTATGCTCGTTAGCCTCAGTCTCATTCGCGGTCTCTGGCAGCAGCACCTTCTTCCTTCCTCCAAACGAAGGCGTGTGCGGTCTTGCAGTCCGGCAACGACTTGACTGGTTTGAACCTCCCAGGCTTCATTCCTGTCTGACGCTAAGAGGAGACCTTCCTCAGTTTTTATTACAGGTTGCTGGATCCTCCCCAGCGGAGGGTGGTAGTGCCATCCTCTGTGTCTGGTGAATGTTCTGCATCCTCAGTTCACTCTTCTTCGTCACAGTATTGGGAGTAAGTATTATTACTCTTCCATCACTCGTCTTCCTAGTATTTGTGATGGGTTGTTTTTCAAGAGGAAACTTGAATCCTGTATGACAGTAACACACAGTGGTCTGACTTGGGGGGTTTGTCATGGTGTTAGAGAAAGGGGCTTTAGAGAGTTCTTCTATGGAACGGGAGTCCCTGTCCCTCAGGGAGGACTCTCTTCTGTGAGGTCCCATTTACCGCCACCTCTAGGGGGACTATTGCATAGTGGGCTCAACTCCATAGCCTCACAAGGAAAGGCTCTCCACTGGGGAGAAGAAACCGAATCCTGAGATTCATCACACTCCTCAATCAGTTTTCTTTTGTCTCTTTCTCCTTGCGATCCCATTACTCCTGCTCTTTCTACTCTTGGGTGGCTGTCCTTTCATTCTCGTCTTTAATTTTCTCTGCCTCATATTCAAGTTTCTTCACCATCTCTCCCCTCCCTGTGTTTCGTCACTTGTCTCATTATACTCCCGCCCTGCTCTTCCTCTCCACTCCCAATCTTTGTTCCTTCTAGCGGCACTTGGTCCTCCTTGTGCCCAATCTTGCTTTTGCTCTTCTGTCCCCACTACACTGGAACAATCTACCACTTGATCTTCATTCTCTTTCTTCCTATCCTTTGTTCCGCTCTCGCGTGACTACCTTCTTTTTTTAAATGTAATTTATTGGCATTTGCATTTTACAACATATGAACAAAATTCGCCCCCCCGCCCCTTCCACGCACCCCCCGCAACTACCCTCTGCAAAACTTCCCCACCCACCCCCGGATGCAGAGACGCTGTAATCGGTATACTGGGGAAACTGTTTCCCTCAGATTCTGCATACTTTACACTATATCTAATATTCGTAGCCGTTGTGGGCAAAGAGGTAGCCTGTAATCGTATTGGAGGACGGTAAGAACCAGACCCAAATCTTCTTTAAAGACTAAATGCTCTCCTTCAATGGAATAGGTGGCCTATTCTAACACAACAAAGTTTCAGATTTTTTAGATACAATCATGCTCGTTTGGGGCTTCTTTCAGTTTCCGTTTCTGCGCCACCCCCAGTAATGCTGCGATGGTCAGAACCATATGAGCTTTCATTTATGCTCTTAGAAAATCCGCCTTTTCTGGGTCCCATAACCCGCATAGGCATTCCTTTATTCCCATCTTCTGTTTCGTGGCAAACAGCTCTGCGTGTCTACCTTCTGGCCTAAAGTTTTGTCATGTTCACCTCACCTTAAACCATTTTTCTTCAGCACTTTATAAATACAAATAAATTATTTAAAAAAATACACAAGTAATTTAGTCAAAGAACTCGTACGTGATTGCCAAACAGGCACCAAGAACCAATACTTCAACAATGAGATGTTATAGCATTAGTCTAAAGGGGTCATTACAAGGCTGGAGGTAGCCATGCCGCTGTTAGTGGCATGGCTAACCCCTTACTGGGTACTGGGTCCGGGTTCCTTAAATGAGGAATTACCGGGCCATTGAACCCGGTACTTCCCCATTCCCATCCGAGCCCCCATAGGGCTCAATGGGGAGGGTGCTAACAACGGGCCCGTTGTTAGCACCCTGGTCTGCCCGAGGGACCAGCTAAGGGCGCCTGGTGAAACCAGGCGCCCTTATTGGGTCCCGCGGGCAAACCTCATAATGCGGCGGTAGGGGTTTAATGGGGCCGGCAGCTCTACCGGCCCTGTTAAACCCCTACCACCAACCTTCTAATGAGCCCCAAAGTGTATTCCAATGTCGTCGCTTTGGTATAAAAACAGTATGTTCCTGGAGAGATCCCCTGGTATCTTTGTCACACAATTTAAATAGGGTGGCTCAGAGCTCAAGAAGGATGGGTGTCATTGCATTGCCCCCGTTTTTTGTAGGCAAAATGAAACTGGTTTATCAAATATCTAATGTCTAATGCGACTAGAACTACTCCACATGAGGAGGGGAAAAAAAGACCATCCTGGAAAGAATGGGAGTGAACACCGAACATGTCGGTTACGAAGTTTAAGGCTCCAGAGATTATGCAGGATTCCGATACTCAAAGGATGAAAGACAGTTGCACGAACTGGTTCTTAACAGACTTCCAAGTTACACAAAGGACCGGAAACACCCACCAACCACCCCACTCATGCTAGCTTATCCTTGTCCCCCCCACCTGACATACACATGGAACAGTCATTACAATCACACATTTTGCATTCTTTAAGCTCTCATGCATAGAGCTGTCCTTAACATTCTACCTCTCATAATGGCAAGTAGGACAGGCAGACCAGGGCACAGCACAATTTTTATCCTTTCACACAACACATCCACCAGTCACTAGAGCCAAAGCTACTCACATCTTGACATACAACACACTGCGCTGACTCAAAAACTCGTAATCATCCCACCCACAACAACCTCGTGAGAAAATAGCACACTGCATATATCCAACAACACAAGGATAAGTGGAATGCAGGCCTGAAACCCGATCATACAATGCAGAGCACAGTCCATGCACATGACTAACAATATGAAGAAACAGGAACAGACATGAACATGCATAATGTTACTTGCAGCAGTCACGTTCACAACCCTAGTGGCAAACCTAGGGGACTGAACCTCTTAAAATTCATCCCTATAGTAAGTAAATACCTCTTGTCTACCCACACATCTGACACAAAAGAGATAAAAAATACCTCACCTTTGTGCACAGGGCATTCTCCAAGCTCAGCATGCACACAAGGAAACGGAATAACACCCTATCCAAGGCGTGTTCAAACCATAACACCCAGACCTGCCACCCCTATATGTTTAAGCACACATGCACTTGTGTCTGCCAACCCCAGGGCATACCAATGCATCTCAAAAACAGGACACCCAAAGCAATTGTACTTTCTGCAACAACATTACGCCCCATGAAACTGATCACGTTTGCTTTGCCCTTGATGCCCATTAAAAAATGCCATGCCACAATATGAAATTATGGCCAGACTAGCTTCACCAAAGTATGCCAGTCTAGCCAGGTTGCTTTATCACAGATGCCCACTATAAAATTCCATACAAAATTAAGGCATAGCTAAACTGCCTGCACCAAAATACCAGTATAGCCATGTAATAACACATATCATGCTGATTTTATCACAGATGCCTAGTAAAAAAAGATGTTGTGTGCACTTTGAGCACTTTGAGGTCTCTACTATTAGGACACTGTATTCCAGATGTAAGCAGAACAACATGCGCCTAGTCCACATGAACCAGTGGCATTCTGCAACAGATCTCTTGTCCATCAAAGATAGCTAGGGGGGAGGCCACCAGGGGGTGCGCATGTGGTGGAAGCCTGAACGGGAAGCTCCAATGCTGCCGGACTTAGAAGTTGTTTGAGCCCCCACTTTGACCCCACCACGGGAGGTTGTGAGTCGCTGGTGCCCAGGGGGACAGTGTAGAGCACGACCTGGCGAAAACCCGGAGAAGTTTGGGCCTAGGCCGACGGAGATATTGGTAAGAGAAGAGAGGCGCAGGAGACGAGCTTGGCAGCCCAACTGCAACGCTCCACGATGGTGGCATCCTGGGCAGATTTTTGTTGGAGGCGTGTGCTGGGCTTTGGGATGCTGCTCTGGTGCTGAGGCCTGGGCCCCCAGCGAGCTGAAAGCAGCCCCAGGAGTCCCGGGGAGACTGAGGTCCGTGAGGCAGGCACGCTAGTGATCCTGTGGTAAGCGAGGAGGACAGGAGCCAGCGGTGCAGGATATCAGGCCTGGGGGCTGGGTGAAGTTCAAACCGTGCTGCACAATGAACACAAGGTGGCGCCGGGGGCGCTGCGGAGCAGGGACCTGGCTGGTTTGGATGCTTGTGAGACTCGGAAGAGGAAGTGTTGCTGGCCCAGACCTCAATGACGTTTTTTGGGGGTTTGGGTGTGCTCTGTTGCCCCCCTGCAGTTAGAGGCCCCTTCTAGAAGAGGAACGACCGGAGTTGGCGCCCTGTGTTTGAGAGAAGTGAGACCACGGCCAGGGGGTGGAACTGGATGGAAGTGTGGGGTGAGTCTGTGGTCCCGGAAGGGGCCCTGAGATTTCTGCTTCCAATAGTGGATTATGCCATTGAGTGCAAAGCCGGCACCAGGACGTGGACTACTTTAGTGAGAGTGCTATTGGTGACATCAACCATCAAGGTGAACTGGGCTCTCTGTGGATTTGTTGGGACCCCCCGCACCAGGCACCTTTCACTGGAGGAGGATGCATAAGACTCGACTGGGTGTGGAACCCACATCATTGGACTGGAGAAATTTGCTTCAGAGGTCCTATTTCTCTGGAGACACCCATCGTCAACGAGAGCAGGAGGCAGATATCCCGGCCATGGCAGTTGCTTCAGCTGATGCAGTCTCTACCAAGAAGGACATTGCGGCCCTGATGGAAGAAATCCGGGGGAATGTGGCCCGCCATAGGGGACATCCTTGACACGATGGATAAAACGAGTGGACAAAATAGATGACAGGCTACACAACTTTGAAAACAACCAGTTCTCTCTTGACACAGTTGACCTGCAGATTGACATGCGACTGTCAGAGCTCAAAAGAAAAAGAAAGGAGGTCGAAATTACTTTTAAGATGGATGATTCTGAGAATCACGTGAGGAGAAATAACCTGAGGTTCTTCAGCCTGCTGGAAAGAAAGGGGGAGACGGAGAGAGATCTCAAGAGGTCTGTCCACAAAGTGACATATTGTCGGGACTGTTGATTAGGGGGGGAGCAAGGCGAAAGAGGAAGAGAACTTTGTTGGAGACCAGGTAGCAGAGGGTGATCAGGGTTTTGGAGAGGAGGATACAGGAATCAGCAACAGTGGTAGTGGACTTGATAGAGGAGGTCAGGGGTAAGAGGGAAGAGTTGCGATTATTGGAAGAAGGGAGGATTGTTAGAAAACTCCAGTTCTTACGCCACAGATATTATGAGAAAGGGGATAAGGCAGATGCACTGCTGGGGCCCCGTCTCTGGGGCAGAGGGCGGACGGATGGATCAAAGCAGTAGAGGGGTTGGATTGAGCAGTGGTAATGAGGTGATCATGGATAGGTTTGCTTCTTTTTGTGAGAGATTATATGCTATGGGAAAGGATGGGGTTCAGAGGGAATGACTGCCTATTTGGAGCTGGTTTCCTCACGATTTTGACACTCAATGAGACAGCGGGTATTGATGCACCTATAACTGATGACGAGGTGGTTAATGCAGTGCACCGTTTGCATCTGGGGAAGGCCACGGGGGGAAACGGCTATACGTCAGGATTTTGCAAAATATTCTCCTCAGTACTTGTCCTCCGGATGGTGACATTTTTCAATCATATTCTGACGTCTGGGTGGGCTCCGGGTCATTTGTGTAGGCCCTCATTTCTGTGATACCTAAGGAAGGCAAAGATCCAACTCCCTGTGGCTCCTATAGGCATATCTCCCTCCTTAACTTTCATGCTAAAATATTCACGCAAGTCCTTGCTTCTCTGTTGGATGGGTATATGCCTCGGCTGGTCCATTCGGACCAGTTGGGATTCATAAAAGGGCGTCAGGCGATGGACAAAATGAGGAAAACGCTCCACCGGATTGATTGGGCTCGGGAGGCAATCCTATACTGTTGTCGATAGACACGGAGAAGAGGTTCGATAGGATTGATTGGGACTTCCTGGGAGTAGTTCTGCGAAAGTTTGGATTTGGTCCCAAGGTTCTGAATGGAATTACGGGTCTGTATTCAAGCCCCATGGCTTGTATAGTGGAAAACTGGACATTTTCCAGGTGGTTTGGCCTAGCCAAGGGTACGAGACAGGGTTGTCCATTATCGCTGCTTCTTTTCACACTCTCGCTGGAGCCCTTGGCCCAGAGGTTGAGGGCGGACCCAAGAGTGGAAGGTGTAAGAGTGGGGGAATTAGAATATAAATTGGGGTTGTATGCGGATGACATCCTCCTTCATCTTCGTAATCCGTTGAGAGCGGCCCTGGCTGCAGTGAAATTGATTGAATAATATGGGGTGTTCTCGGGATTTAAAATCAACAGGGGTACATTTATTTTGTTCCCGTTCGGTGGACCTAGATCATGTGGTGATGGAAGTGAGAGAAGATTGTTTGCAGTATTTGGGGGCTTCCTTACAAGGGACCTGCAGGGGTTGTATTAGGCTAATTATCAGCATCTATTGGAGCGGCTGCATACGGACATAGAGAAGTAGAATAGGCTTACTATGTAATGGATGGGCCGTCTCAATGCAATAAAGATGAATCTCCTTCCCAGGTTGTTATACTTATTTCAGGTGCTCCCTGTGGGTGTCCCCGAGTCCATGTTTAGGGAAGTGAAGGGGCACTTCTTGAAGTTCCTCTGGTAGGAGAAAAAGAGAGAGTTTGGTACTCCCCAAGGAGAGAGGTGGAGTGGGTTTTCCGGACCTGTATCTGTACTACAAGGTGGCACAGCTTCGGGTGGTGATGCCTCATTTGAGGGAACAGGTGGACCGTCAGTGGGTGGGCTGGTTAATTATTTTCTTCAAACAGCAACCATGGGGGAGTGTTTGTGGGCTCCAAGGAATGGGATCCCGTGTACGGCGAGGGAGCACCTCATATTGGGGACCATTTGGAATATTTGATCAAAGGGCCCGGAGATGTTAGGGATTACAACTTGGCCATGGAGTCATATTTGGCCCCCCGGACTAAGAGAGCACGTTCCGAATTTTGCTAGGTTTCCGTCTTGTTTTGAGGCGGGCTTGACAAGAGTTGGACAGCTATGGAGGAATGGAAAATGTATTCCTATTTCGGAGTTGGAAGAGACTCTGGGAATTGGGACAGTGTCCATGTTTTTGTATTTACAATTGAAGGGGGTGATTGGGGCGGAGAGGTGGAAGGCAGAGGTGCAGCAGGAACTGACCCCCATGGAGAAGATACTGGATGCCCATACTGAAATGAAGGGGTTAATCTCACCACTGTTGCCCTGGTGGAGACAGGTAAAGGGATCACGGCTAGACTATGTGAAAGGTGGGGAAGAAACTTGGGTTGGAGCTGGAGCGAGCGCTACGGCACAGAATGTGCAGGAGAGCTTTCAAGGTTTTCGATCGCGTGCCACTATAAGCCCCCATGCTATCAAGTTGTTACACCGGTGGCAGTACGACCCAGTACATCTCTTGAAGATGTTTTTAGGGCTGACGTTCTGCAGGCATGGATGTGGGGTGCGGTCAGAGATTATTGGCACATGTGGTGGTCCTGCACCAAGGTTAAGGTCTATTGGGAGGAGGTGCTGGCGTGAATAAAGGACAGCGTGTCCCTTGAACAGACACTACTACTGGTGCTGTTTGGATTGGAGGGGATTGAGGGCGAGTATCGAGTTCATTTGGCGCATTGTTTTTGGCGGCCAGAGCATGCTTGACCATGCATTGGAAGAGGGTTTCCCTTTCCGGGAGGATGGAGAGGGTTAACGTAGCAAAGAATATATATGTAATGGAAAGCATAACTGCAGCCATGCATGGAGATGGAATGTAGTGGGTTTTGCTATAGGTGTATGATTACCTGATGTCCCCAAATGTGGGGGAGTGAGCAGGTGACCTTCAGAGGGTGAAGTACAGCCCTCCTGCCTGTGGTTGAGCTCGGTAAACTGAAGAGGCCTGTCGTCTGGGGGAGAGGGGGCTGTTAAATGGTCTGCAAAGATCCTCTTTTTTTACTAGCCATTTCTTTATTTGGGGGGTAGGTGAAGCGCCCCGTTATGGATCAAGAGGTGTTGGTTCCTGTACCAGGGCCGGAGGGGGCGGGAGGGTGTAGGAGGAGGGAGGGGAGTGATTTGTATTCTGGAAACTTTTGCTTTTTTTCTCCAATTTGGTGTTGGGAAAATTATATTAAAGATTGAATAAAAAAAAAAAGATTGGGATAGTCTGATCATATCCACTGTGAGGAGCCAGGAATGAGACACAGACACAGGGGCATTCATAGTTTTGGCCATACGCTGTTATTGCCTTTGGGAAATGCCTTTCTGTTCCTACACTAAGAGGTGTTTCCCAACCTCAACAAAACTAAGAGTCTGTTGGATGTCAGAATGTCCAAAGTAAAATGGCAGGTGTTCAAAGTACTATTCTGGCCCTCACATTCAAAAGTGCAATTCTAATGTATTTTGAGTAGTGTACAAATGTTCTAAAGGAAATGTGTATCTCCAACACAAAATGTTTCAGGGGGGTAGAGTTCCTTGATCCAGACGGTGGTGCCCTTCCCCTGAATTTCTCTTGAGACTGCTTTAGATTTTCAATAATATTTGTTCCTTGAGTTTTTCTTGTTCAACAACATAACTGGTACACAAAACAACTTGGCTGTTAGTCAGTGTCTTGATAGGATACCTGGTGTACGCTCATGCCAGGGTTCTGCTCCTTTTCAATATGCTTTAACATAGCCCTTTCTGGTCCTGATGTATTCTTCTCAGTATCTCATCAGATGGAATATTTCACACACACTTGTTGCCAGGGTTTCCTTATATTAAAAAAGTACAACTGCCTGGTATACTCTCCTGCCAGGGCTTGCTTATATGAACACACTTGCAACTGCCTAATATACTATCCTGCCAGGGATTCCTTATATAAACCCACTTGCAACTGGCCAGTAAACATTCCTGCCAGGGCTTTCTTGTAGGAACGCACTTGCATCTGCCTGGTATACTCTCCTGCCAGGGCTTTCTTATATGACTTAAACATGCCTGTATATTCTCTCGCCAGGGCTTCTCTCGTGATTTCAATCTGCCTGGTATATGCTCTTGCCAGGGCTTTCCTCATATATGCACTTTGCACATTTACAAACTTGACAGTCTTCTATCTTGGCTTCGTTCTGTCTCTTAAAAGATATTCAATAGCACTTCCTCTCGTATATTGCATTTTCCGTTATGTCTTTGGCATGCTTGCCAATGCACCCTGGTGTCCCCGCTTCCCTCAGGTGGACACACCAGCTCGTGACAGTGTGTGCAGGTTCTCCTGCGGTATGCAGCAGCTTTTTGGTGTTCCGCTGCTTCTGCGCTGTAACCTCTGTCTCTCGCGGCTCCCGCTCACCTGCTTGTTATCCCTCCAGACTCGGGCGATGTGAAAGCTGCTTGACGGTGCCTGCAGACGCTCTGCAGCCCCTCTCCTGCTTTAGGCACTGCACAGTAGCTTTGTGACAGCTTCCCTGTCTCTTCGATGTGCCTGTTGGCTGCAGGGACCTCTCACGAGCGCTGCACACCCTCGGTCCATACCGAGAGGACTCAGGTTCTCCAGCCAGTGTCTGATTGTCAGCTGGTTTGTTGGTTTAAATATACCGGCATCAGGCACATTCTCGCAACAACTAGAGCACAGCTTGCAATCTTGGCCTTCAGTGATCTCCATCACTTGGTACATCCTTCTCGTCCCACTACTTTCACATTTAGGAAAATAGAAGTAAGTTCTTGATAACTTGTAGCCAAAGTCTATGACAGTGTTCTCATTGATCTTGAAAGTCAATCAGTTCTTGGTGTAGAGTATGGGAAGATGTTTTCAGGTGTCTCCCTATGTGGGTAAGGGGGATATGACAACAAGCCATACAGGCATGGGGAATGGATGGGGATCCATAAAAGAAAAAGGGGGATGCCTCATATGGTGTCATGCCACTCCCCTGAGGGTTGCCTCCCCCCATGTGCTCCTCCCTCGTATAGCCACCCCCAGGGTCAAGATGGGGAGAGTCCACCGCTGGAAAAGGAGTGAGGACACCATCGAATTCATCACACCACCCATGGATGTTCTTAATATAATTTTCGGTACTGGGCCAGGACAACCACCTGGCCACCTTTTATTGTCCCTGGATATCAATGAAAGGATAATCTGTCATTATTGGGTGAGGGACAACAGCTAGCCGACTGAAACGTGTCCAACAGTGCAACGCTCCTGTTTTATGCTGTGAAGAATCTGAGGGCGTCCTCACTTCTTTCTCCAATATGTCGTCCTCCCAGGTGGCCAGGGAAAGGCCGTTGCTATTTGATCATGACCCAGGGGTGGCTATGCAAGGGAGGATTAATTCAGTGGAGGAGACCTGGGGAGTGGGAGTGAGGCACCCTTAGGTGAATCAAGGTATCCCCCATTTCACTTTCACCATGAGCCCAAAATCCACCAAGCCTTTATAAGATGTTGTCAATCCCTTCCCTTCTTTTCCTGTAAATCAAAACCTAAAACATATACTGGAACGAGGAAGCAACCAACCAAAGACACACAGCCTCTCTTTATTGATACACATGCATAAAAACACCAGTTAGGTACTGGGATGAGGAGGAGGCAACTAAGAGTACTACAGAACTCCCAAACCAGCAATGAACGGTCTAGTGTGTTCATGACCAATCAGCCTGGCGTGAGGATAAACAGCAGGAAGATTAAAGAACATAGAGTCGGTAGCTATGGACGCAGGTACATGGACTGCGGGACGAAAGCAGACTTCTCTAGGAAGGCAGCGTGCTGGATAAACCAGAGAAGATACAGAGCGTACGCAGCAGGAAGCACGGCTAAAGGAAGCTGGAGGCCGGTGGCAGAGTGCAGAAAAGGAACCAGCGTGAGCAGGAGAAGCTGCCGAGTGAGGCCTGAGTTGCAAGGGATGGGAGCAGAGAGAGGGAGAGGGAGAGACAGAGAGAGGGGGGAGAAAGAGAGAGAGGAGAGAGAGAGAGAGAGAGGGGGGAGAGAGGAGAGAGAGAGAGAGAGAGAGAGAGAGAGCGAGAGAGAGAGAGAGCGAGAGCGAGAGAGAGAGAGAGAGAGAGAGAGAGAGAGAGACGGGAGCCTCACTGGAACGACCTAGGGAAGGGGACACCAGGCCGGCAGACTGATAAAATTAAGTATTTTGAATACAGATTTATATGAAAGGAAGTATTTTGGAAATTTGAATATCGTTTCGAATCAAAGTAAACACGGTCAAATACTGTTATGAATGAAAGTTTTGTGGAATCTCGCAAGTTAAAGGAACTGTGCATGTATTGGCAAGAGCCACAAGGATATCATTGTGACCTGTGCAAATTAAGAGAACAAGCATTGGTAAGAACCATAAAAGGAGCTGTGTAACTTGAGAGAGCAAGGATTGGCAAGAGCCATGGGAGTATGTGAAAGTGCAAGAAGCAAATGGTGACAAATTAATTAATGCTAAAGCAGCATAAGGATGTGGAACGAGAATAGACAAGCTCCACTGTAGAGATAAGCCATTGGCAAAGAAGGGGCAAGTATGGCGCATCAGTTTCGTGACCTGTAACCTGTGGTACGACAACTGCGCCTCGACCGAGTACACACCTTTATGAAAAACCACTTAAAGCACCACAAAGAAGCTTGTGATTGATTCTAAAAGGAAACCTTGTGTGATTTGAAAGTAAGGCATTGAACTCTATGAAGTTGGTGACGGGTATCCGAGACATAGGAGCTGGGCAGGATCCCAAGGAATTGTGTTGTGTTGGAACTGGTGAAAGACTTGAAAGCTTGGGGAAGGGAACACCTTTTTGGTATTGCGTCCTCTTTGAACCTTGGAAAAGGGGTACCTTTTGGTGAAGAGGTGAACGAAGCTCTGAACTCTTATTTGAACACTTATCATTTTGAGGCTGACATCCCTACACACTGTATGCAAATAGATGTGAGGGCAAGTATAGGTTTTGGACACAGACAGATATTTGCTTCGGACTTCCTGGCGCGGACTATCCTTAGCTTTACTTAGATAGGGAACTCCCACCTTAGTATAGGGCAAGTTACACCTTTTTTCCAACCATCTTTATTTTAATAAAAGTTTGTAGCCCAAACTGTCAGTGAATTGTCTGTCTCATTCATGATGCATTCACAAGTGGTGTCAGCAGTGGAATGCAACTCAACCAATACAAGTTGGGGAACCCTACAGTTTGAGAAGTAAAGTCCCAAAGCATCAGACCCCTCACTAGCCACAAAAGGGTCTATTGGGTTTGATATCTGTAGCAGTAGGGAACAAATCATTCCCCCAGGTGAAAGAAGACTAATGGCCACTGATCTAGTTTTGATTTCACCGCCAAATACCTACATTGGATTGGCTCCCAACTTGGGGTTAGCATGGTGATTTGGAATTGATGTGTTAGCAGGTGTTATAGATCCAAACTTCAGGGGAGATATTAAGGTGTTACTACAGATCCATGGAAAAGATCCTTTCCAGATCTACAAGGAGATCAAATTGTACAAGGGGTGCTCGAAAGAGCGAGGTTTACTAGGGTAAAGGAAGAGGCTGGGAAAGAAGTCACGGACTGAGGTACCTGAGGCTTCAGGGAGGCTGATGAAATACTGGACACCACACAAATGCCAAAGCCCAGAGGGGTCAGGGAAGAAGAACCAGAAGCTCTTCCTGACCTAGCCTTTGCCCAAAGGAATTTGGGAGTTATGTCCCCATATTAGAGACCATATATTGAGTCTGAACAGTCAGGATATGTGACTCCCACTGGCAACAATATCATCAGATGGACAACAACAATGATATCAGATTCATTGGTTTGCACAAAAAAATATAGAATCCAAGGTGGTGACCAAAAACTCCTTTTGCGACAGATAGAATCTAGAACTATTTGCAAATTATGATGTTTAAAAACTAAATTGGTCTTAATCAAGAACATGAAATGAATGTGTTTCTATGAAGTATTGAATTGAATGTAACTTGGTAAAACAGATGTAACCTTATATATATATATATATCTGTATCAAATATGTACTTGTGTAAGAGGACACGTTGCACACCCGGACCCTCAAAATTTCAATGTACTCATTAATCTAAAGCTCATAATATCCCATAATTATGTGGCATTATCAAATTATATCCCATCTTGTAGTTTATTAAATTACTAATTACCAATCTAGTATAAGAATCGAAAGCAGATTTGCAGTAATTATAGAGGCAATTATTCTGTAATTGTCCCTAAGTAACCAACATCATTTATTCGTGCATTGTTAAATGTATAGCAGAATTGTAGTAATTATAGAGGCAATCTTATCGTAAATTGCTTTTACGTACATAATATAATCTATTTGTACATTGTTAAAATATAGTTACTCTAACGAGGCACAAACCGTAATAGTTAATGATAGAGTGATCTACATCTTGATCCAACAATTCTATTTTTGATAACATCTTTTTCGTAAATCACAGTTTACTCATTTTGAGTCAGAACTGATGATGCACTCATATTGCGTAACACGTCATATCTGCGATAAATACATAGTTCAAAACGGCAGCCGCAAGAAACCTCCACAGGCACTCCACGGGTAACCCTTAGCCGGACACCCTATTCGGAGGATTTAAACCTGAGATAGGTACGATATTTGGAACGACAAAATGTTAAATGTAAGCAAATCAGTTTGCACTTGTGATACTCAATGAGCGGGAACAGAATTTTGACAACCCTTATATAGTCATTCAGCTAGATGCAGTTCATTTGATTGATTAAAAATGTAATTGAATATATTGGATGGAACCGATGAACTATAAGTCCCCCTTAAAGCAACTTAGGGGTGAGTATTTCAATACAACTATATAATTCCCAAGCACAAATAACTTAGTACATACAATTGGTACTAAATCAGGCTTTATAATTTTTTAAGATTGCTTTATTTCTTTGTCGGAGATACCCATTTGGGAATGAATTTGATGAATTTTAACTGCATGTCACTAATTTGGTGGGATGCTTTTATGAGATATCAAACTCAGATTTGGATTGATTTAATAATTAAATTAAGCAATCACATGGGCGATCAACTACTCAGACAATACATTTTGTCACTTCGAATTGTTAAATTGATGGAGGACTGTGGTCCTATTTTTGAGGAACTGTACTCATAATAAGATTTAATGAATATCTATCACAGACAATATTCAATATTGAAAGAGCAAGCTTAATGTTCTGGACATTATACGTCGATTAACACAAATTTTACTTGTTTTCTCTCTTTTCCCTTATGTGTTTTGTTACTTGGTCTTCTTCACCTTTTTCCCCTGTATCATTTATATAATTCATTTTATAAAGGCTCAATTTTATTTATTATCAAAACGCACATGATGCATTTGGTGTAAATTTGGCTCATTTTATTTTTTCAAAATGTAACTCAAATGTTATTCTTATCTATATATGAAAATATGGATGCAATTCTTTGATGAAAATATGTTATTTAATCACGAGCGGATGTAATAGCATTGAAGACAACCAACGGTCGATACAGGTGTCGGCTAAGCGCAACATCTTATGAATATTTGCTAAAAAAAATGAATTATTAAACATCCCAGAACGTTACACGAATAAGAAGTTTGTCTTTCAAATTAAATGAAGGAGAATCACCTTGCCCCGAAAGCAACACCAATTTATCCGCTATGAATGAAAGTTGGTTTGTGGAATCACATGCTTGAAAGGAATTGTGCAAGTATTGGCAAGAGCTACAAGGACATCATTGTGGACTGTGCACATTAAGAGAACGTGCATTGGCAAGAGCCATAAAAGGAACTGTGTAACTTGAGAGAACAAGGATTGGCAAGAGCCATGAGAGTATGTGAAAGTGCAACAAGGGAATGGTGGCAAAACAAGTAATGGTAAAGCATTATAAGGATGTGGAATGAGAAAAGTCAAGCACCACTGTAGAGATAAGACAATGGCAATGTGCATATGAAGTAGGAGCAAGTAAGGTGTGTTGGTTGTGTGACCTGTGATGGGTGGACTGTGTGGTCTGACAACTGCGTCGAGACTGAGTACACCCCTTTATGAAAAATCACTTAAAGCACCACAAAGAAGGTTGTGATTGATTCTAAAAGGAAACCTTGTGTGATTATAAAGTAAGACATTACATTATATGAAATTGGTGAAGGATAACAAGACATAAGAGCTGGGAAGGATCCCAAGGAATTGTGTTGGAACTGTTGAAAGACTTGAAAGCTTGGGGAAAGGTACCCCTTTTTGGTCCTATGAACTATTTGAACCTTGGGGAAGGGGTACCTTTTGACCAATATTTGAACATTTATCATTATGAGGTGGATATCCCTACATATTGTATACAACTAGATGGTAGGTCAAGTATAGGTTTTGGACACAGACAGATATTTGCTTTGGATTTCCTGACACAGAACTATCTTTAACTTTATTTAGGTGGGCAAGTTAGGCCATTTTTCAAACCTTTATATTAATAAATGTTTGTAGCCCAAACTGCCAGTGCAATGTCTGTGTCTTATTCATGATGCCTTCACAACAGCTAGAATAAAATATTACTAAATACAGTTCTTTTTAAAACAGCTCTTTAGAGGGGAGTGACTTATTTCACATTCCGCCAGTCATACTCTTTTTCAGATAAACCAGCATTTCCAGAAATCCTCTGATTTGCCCTTTGATGAAATGTCTGACAAAATATCACATTCAGTCTTACAGAGACCGTTGTTGCAAAGCCGGCCCTCCTCTGGTTTCAGAGGGTTTGGTTGGAAATCCCGCATAGTGGATACCCCTTCAGGTAATTACCGCTGGAGGCAGCGACGGGCACGTTTTTTCTCCCGCTCCTCAGCCTCCTCCTCAGGTTCAGGTGGTAACACCACTGAAAAACCTGCCAAATGGGGGTTCTCTGCACTCGCACGAGACACCGGTGGGAGGACGCATTGCGTCTCATTGGGAGGCGTGGCAAACCATCACCGAGGACAGGTGAGTCTTGTCAGTCACTCGGGCGGGCTTCCACTTACCCTTACCCCACCCTTCAACCCTCCTTTCCAGCATTCGGGATCATTTTCCCTAAAAGCCGAGGTTCATAAACTGCTGGACCTCAGAGCTGTGGAAACCTTTCCCCTTGGGGAGCGAGGGGAGGGCTTCTACTCCCGGCTGTTTACGGTGCCCAAACCCAACCAGGCTGGCCTGTGCACCATCCTAGACCTTTCCCAGTTCAATCTTTTCCTACCCCAAGAGAAATTCAAGATGATCACGCCCGGCCAGATACGGTCCTCCTTGCAGTTCGGCAATTGGCTCAGCGTGGTGGACCTTCAGGATGCGTACATGCATATTCTGATCTGGAATTCACACAGGAGATATCTCTGTTTCTCTGTGGGAGAGGAGCACTTCCAGTTTCGAGTGCTTCCTTTTGGCTCCAGCTCGGCGCTGCATGTCTTCACGAAGATGATGTTGGTGATTGCGGCCTATCTTCATCTGCAGGGTATCCAAGTGTATCCGTATTTGGATGACTGGCTCTTACGCAGCCCTTGCCCGTTGAAAGCCGCGTGCAATCTTCAGTTTCTCCTTCAGCTCCTGTTCCATCTTGGGCTGTCGGTGAACTGGTGGAAATCTTCCATGACGGTCTCGCAGGACTGGATTTTCCTGGGTTTTCGCTGGAACACGAACGACGGCAGAGTGTACCTGACCAGGGACAGAATGTCAGATCTGTTGGCCACGTGTCTCGTGCATATTGGCTCTTCCTCTTGCTCGTCTCAAGATGAGGCGGACTCAGATGGCTCTTCGGAGTTCTTGGCGTCAGGTTGTGGATCCGGACTCCAAGTTGATAATGATTCTGGCTTCCACGAGAGCGAACCTGGAGTGGTGGTCGTCTCTCAGCAACCTGTCGGTGGGGGCAGGTTTTCAGGACCCAGCCCCTATGTTAACGGTCATGACGGACTCCTGGATTTTCCTGCGTTGGATTTTCCTGCGTTGGGGCACTCCGGAAGTGGACCGCTTCGTGACAGCGGCAAACAAGAAGCTTCCTCTGTATGCCTCCAGAAACGGCTGGGAGCCTCCTCTCTGGGGGATGCTCTTGAGATTCCATGGCACAACATGAGGGCTTATGCTTTCCCGCCTCTGCCTCTAATTCATTGGACGATTTGCAAGCTGAAGAACACAGTGAACTGTTCTCTTCTACTCATAGCCCTGTGGTGGCCGGCCGGCCAGGTTTCGGTTCTCAGAACTTCAACACCTGTCGGTGTATCCACGAATCAGGTTACCGGTGAGTCCCGATCTTCACCAGGGGGATCAACAACTATGGCACCTCTCCCCACAATCATTCAGCTTGGCGGCATGGTGCCTGAGTTCATGTCTTTAGAACATCTCAACCTGTCTGTGGATAACATGTGCATTATTCAGGCAGCCAGGAAACCCTCGACGAGGTCTCATTACAGAAGCAAATGGCTCAGGTTCTTTCATTGGTGTTCACACAAACAACTGGACCCGAGGGCGGCTATGATTGACACGGTACTGTCCTTTGTATCCCACCTAGCAGAGTCAGGAATTCACGTTCTGTCATGCAGAACTTATCTTTCGGCAGTATCCGCCTACCTGTCTATGGACCAATGCTCTTACTTTCTGTCTAATCCAGTGGTTAAGAGACATTTTGCAGGTTTGACACGCCTTTATCCCCCGGTTCGTAATCCGCACCCGTCGTGGGATCTAAATGTGGTCCTTACGGCATTGTGCCATAAACCTTTTCGAACCAATGGCCACAGTGGACCTCAAGCACCTGTCGTGGAAGGTGTCGTTTTTGGTTGCTGTTACCTCAGCGAGGCGTGTGAGTGAACTCCAGGCTTTGTCGGTGGAGCATCCCTTCTTGGTTTTTCTCAAGGATAAGGTGGTCCTACGGACAAACCCTTCTTTACTGCTGAAGGTGGTCTCTGATTTCCATCTAAATCAGTCAATCTCCCCGCCGGTCTTCTTCCCGAACCCTGCTATAGAAGCAGAAAGGGTTCTGCACTGAAGGGCTCTTAAGTTCTATCTGGACAGAACTTCTGAATTTAGGAGCTCTTCTCAACTGTTGTTTCCTTTGGTAACCCACAAGGTAAGCAGGCCTCTAAGGTGACTATCTCCAGGTATTACAGAGTCTTACACTGTCCAAGGATTGCAGCCTCCTAAAGGTATTCATGCACACCTGGTGCGGGGCAAAGCAGCTGTAGTTGCGTTTCAGAAATATGTCCCCTGGGAGACCATCGCAAAGGCGGCTACTTGGGCCTCTCCATCGGCTTTTTTTAAGCATTATTGTCTAGACCTGAGCTCCAGATCTGATGCTCAGTTTGGCCAGCCTGTGTTGAAAAACCTTTTTCAGTAGGGGGTTTTCCATCCACCCATAGTTCCTGTGAGGAGTGCTTGGGAATCTCCCATAAGTATGGAGGAAAGGGGACGGGACGTATGAGTATAACCAGGTTACTCACCGTAGTGACCACCTTACTCCTAGTCCATAGTTCCCTTTCCTCCATACGCCCGCCCACCGTCCCCTCTAATAAGGTTCCTCTGCTATTGCTTAAAGGTCTCTGACCTGGCGATAGAAAAGGACTGATGGGCGAAGCGCGGGGCAGAGCCGAGAAGGGCAGGGTTACGGCTGCTTGCTGTGCCCCATGCAGCAACATTTTTGATGCTTTTTCAAAGTGCTCCGGTCCCGTCCCACAGGACGGAGGAATGTAAGAATGGAGGAAAGGGGACTATGGACTAGGAGTAAGGTGGTCACTACGGTGAGTAACCTGGTTATTGTGAAATTGTTTACTTTTCATCAGTCACACTAATTACAAGCATCAGTACTTAAGTGAGGCACATTAATAGTGATTTAGAAGCATTTGCACGTTTCTGCATACAAACCTTTGAGAGGCTAAACCATGCTTTCTTACAGTGGTAGAAAGTGAAGAAGAGCTCTCAATCACACTTTCAAATGTAATGTAGGACTCTGATTTTGAAGGGGAGGGTGTCAGGAACATGAAAAGTAATTTAGCAATAAACCCCGAGCTGGGAGGCCATCACTGCAGCTAGTAATGCCGTGGCCCGTAGTTACTGGCCTGAGCGAAACAAAGGCCTTAACAAAGGGGAAAAGCTCAGGAAAGTGGGGAAGCGCACTTAACCTCCAAAACCCAGCAAGGGAAGATGGCGGCCTCCCACTCTGAGGAAGCTCAGAGCTGGGACTGTACCATGTAGTAAAGCCCATACTTAAAGCCTCATCACTGTCTGGGAGTCCACCTCCCCCCTCCGTGGTTCTAATTATAGATATTCATGCATTACTTCATACTTCTCAGATGGCTCTCTATGGGAGGGGCAGTCCTGATTTTCAGACTAATGTGCACTTGAATGCTTTATCCTGTTAAAAAAAAAAAAAATTGTTAAAAAAAAACATTAAAAGGCAATGCATTATACTGGAAATTGTTTCTTTGTACCACTTCAAAATTTGAACCCTCTAATGTTGAGAGGAATTATTTCTGTTGTTGTTAGATATACTCCTGCTTCCCCATTTCAGAATGTTAAGAGATATTTTGAGTAGAATAATATTAATGGCTTGCATTTTTAAAAATAAACTGCTCATTTCCTGGTGCTCCCAAATCGTATACTAACAGGTGCAGCAAGATCCCCATTTAGAAAACATGCCCAGTATATTAATCTTGGTGGATGAATGTTTAAGTTGGTTCTCATGGATTTTAGCCTTTGAACTATAGGGTACACGCGGATGTAGCACGTGTGCAAAAATGAGCTAAACAACATGGCACCGGTGCGCAGCCATTTATAATATTCACTTCCAAACCGCAATGAAGGTCTACGCTTCTGCGAGCTCAGTTAGAAGCCAGACAGGATTTCTGCAACGGTTGCAATATTTTAGTATGAAGCAAATGAGCTCATAGTGGAGGACAGTTTTCGCATTGTTCACTCAAGGTCGAGCAAGAAGGGAGTCAGAGATGTTCAGGTGCATTGATAAGGGGTGCTGGGAACAAAAAGCGGGGTGGATGAGCTGGGTTTTTCCACTGTCTGGATTTTTCCACACTTGCCTCCCATGCTTGCTGTCCGTCCTTCGGCCGATGACAGTCTGCAACTTATGAGGGGTGGGGATTCGTCCCCATAAGAAGAGAGGGCAATCCCCATGAGGTGACAGAGAATTGAAACCCCGGGTGTTGAAGTCTCCCTGAGAGGGAGGCTGCTCTGCTCCATACCCCGTTAGCTGATGCGTGATCTCTCTGCCTACCTGCCTCAGGACTGGGTAGTGTTGTCGTGGCCAAGATTAAGCTTTCACCTACAACTGTACTAACAGTGACGTAAAATGATGGTGTTTATGCTTGTTCATGTATAACCAATTGCATTTATTTCATAGTAATATGTATACTTATGAAATGTGAATAAAGTGTATATCATTGTCTTTCTGAGTCCAGGAACTTTTAGTCTGTGTAAAAGGGTAAGTGCTGAAGTCATTACACGTGTCTGAAAAGCAAAACATAGTGGCGCTGTGAGCAGGATTCTTGTGCTTAATTGGTTCCAAGAACTCAAACGAATCGGATGCAAGGATACAGAAAGGCAATTTCTTGAGTTTTGCATTTGTGAATTGTGTGTTTTATTATTGTTGAGGTTTTGATAGTGGGCTTGAAAAATCCATCAAAATCATGAGTTCCTTATTTAGGAAAAAGGAAGGTTCCACAGGCGGAGATTGTCCCGAGGTGATGATCCCAGGGTGGACAAAAAGTCCATATGATGAATTGGCACAAACCTGGGCATGTGGTGCAGGTTTGAGTGAGACCTGGGATACAAGTATAGGAGAGGCAAGTCCAGCCGATGTGGCGGCTTGCTTGCAACAGGTACTCATAGAGAAGAGAAAGAAGTGCTCAGGGTTGGGCAGACGAGGTTAGATTTTGTTGCATGCATTCAGAAAGATTCATCAGCAGAATGTAGAATTGCAGGCGTGTATCCGACCGATTCTCCAAGGTTTCTGCCATCGTCCCATAAAACCCAAATTGAGGAGGTATTGTATGCAGGCTGCCTCCTGATGACCAGGGAAGAGAGTCGCAAGTGTTTTTGTTACAGTTAGCTGCTCAAGGGTGTAATCGCAAGTATCCAATTACGTCGGATTAGCGACGAGAAGCAGTAGTACACATTGAGAGAGGCAATCCAAAGACTTAGGGGGCATGCTATGAAAGAAGCCATCCATATTTATGATCCCGAACATATGGGTGTAGTGGAATTATCGGTTTTAGCCCGAAATACAATCATTTGTACTGCTCCATCGGCCTACATACATTTAATTTTGACTTTGCTGGTGGGGATGACAGGTAAATTAACATATAAAGTGGTTGATGCTATCTGTCAGTTAGCCGACCTGGGGGAATTGTACGAAGTTGAAGAGAGACCCCGTGAGAAAGGGGCATAGTGACAAGCGGACTCCTGGAAAGAGATCCGACAGTAGAGACTCGCGTGTGTCAAGAAAATACATGTTTTTGGTGCTACTAAAAGATGGAGTGCCAGGAGAAGACATTGACGGGATTGAAACCTGGGAAATGTACCGGCTATATAAAAAGCAAGGGCTTGGAGGAAAAGAGTGGCACAAGCAGGTGAAAAGACAAGATGTGAACAAGCAAGATGGGGGCAAGTCCCCTTCCGCGCCTTCTGAAGAGGAGGTGGATGGATGAGGAGCCCATGGAAATGGTTTTACCATATCAGCCGACTTATGCTGATTTCCGAAAAGTAGTGATTGTGATGTTGGAGACAGAGTCCAAATACACGCATTCAACATACAAATAGGATTGTGGTCAAACTCCGGTAGCGTTTGCCCAGATTAAGGTAGAGAGGCAGCCTCATGTGAATGTGAAATTGTTCTGGCAATCAGGAAATACGCAAGAGGTTTGAGCTTTTATTGATACCGGGGCAGAGGCCTCATTGATCCATGGTAATCCTTCATGGTTTAATGGTAGACATTTTACCATAACTGGACTGGAAGGGAAAGAGACGCCCACAGTCGAAACAAAAGTTGATATGAAGATTGGTAATTTGAAAAGAAATAGATATCCAGTGTTGATTAACCCCATACCTGAATATATTATTGGCTTCGATATTCTGGAGGGATTGATGTTAGTTCTAGTAGGTAAAACTTATCAATTTGGGATGAGTGCATTTACCTGTACCCCAGTCATTGTGCGAAAATTGAAGATGCCCCAGTGCAGGTTCCTTGGGCCCCAAAACGAGTGTCAATGAAGAAATATCACATTCCTGGGGGGGCATAAGGAAATTTCAGATACTGACAAGGGATATGTTGAAGCAGGAGTGTAACGTCCTGTAACTACGGCTCGGAACAACCTGTTTGGCCGGTTAAGAAGCCAGGTGGAAGTCACTTATCGCAAGTTGAATACGTACACGCCTCCGTTAATATATATCTTCTTGTTGATAAAGCCTCTGAAGAACAAGTTAAATTGTGTTACTGCCAAACTGACATAGAAAAAAACAATTTAAAATACCAGTCTACTGTGACGAAGAAGAGGCCTCATGGTGGCAAAGAGAAGGAAATAGAAGAAGAATTGGCTTTGTACGCAGGGGATGGCCTGCAGCTACGTCATCCCAGAAAGGGGAGGAGTCTGGGGAACTGAAAAGACAGCATGCGAAATTTGAGACACATGCTGGCTATGCGGAGCTGAACCCTGAGCTGTCTGGCGTGCTATGGTCGGTAGCAAGAAATGCAACAGGGAAGAAAGAGGATGTGTGCGTCCCAAGGAGACACGAGAGAGAAAGGCACAGAGTGGTGGCGTGACAAGAGGAAGTTTGTGGCAGACTGGAGGTCCAACTAACTATGCCAAGACTGTTTGCATACAGTGAACTTGGGACGAATAGAAACCAGAGATAATAGACCCCCAACCTGAAGGAAACAAGGAAAGAGAAACTGGTGGAGGGATGCAAGACTCCAGGAACAGAGAAAAGAAAACCTGTCCTGATCCCATTGAAGAGCCTGGTGGCATTAACACTCAACAAGGAAGGTAATGGGGATAACGGGAGACCTAGGGAAGGTAGTGTGGATCATTACTGGACTATTCATACTCGTCACAGTCTAGAGAGTAAAGACATAGTACGAGTGGATGAGAATCATTACTGGACTACTCATACTTGTCACAGTCCTGAGAGTACAGATATAATAAGAGTTGATCAGAACTACTCGTCACAGTGGAGAGTAATGATATAAGAGTGAATGAGAAACATTTATGGCAGGCTCATACTCGCCATAGTAAAGAGAACCCAGATGCAATAAGAGACACTGAGAATCATTTTTAGAACACTCCTACTCCACGCAGTCAAGAGAGAAAAAATACAAGAAGAGTAGTAAAACTGCAGGACAGAGATATTCGAAATTATCCAACTGATTGTAAAACATATCAATGGGTTCCAAGGTACAGAGACGAGTCAGTCTAAAAGAGGAATTTAGTTCAGGATTAAAGGTTCAAGGAAAATTAACTGTTGAGAAATATAAGAACCATCCCAGACGGGAAAACATATTCTTGGAAAAACAACCAAGGGAAAGAGGGAAGGCTTAATCATTAAAAGAAAACTCAGGAGAAGAAACACAAAGTGAAGAACGCATTAAATGAACTGTATAAACTGGTAAAGGGATTACTAGAGACTATCTAAAGATGGTCCGTTGGAGAGTGGCCGAGAGACAAGTCAAGAAGGGAGGTTTTCTCCTATCTTTAAAGTGTTAAGAGTAGTGGTAGGGTGAGATAGGTTAGAGTTGGACAGTGGACGGTTCTTCATTTTAGACATTCACCGACTGTTGAACACCTTAGTTTTGTTAGGTAGGGAAGCCTTGTAGACTGGAGAAAGATAGGCCTTATCTGTATTCTTTAACAACATCTTGAGTAGAATGTCTACTCAGAGTCTGTGTCCTCCTTCTGATCTACCACATAGGCTAAGGTCCGATCTCTTGCCATTACTCCTCAGTAATGTTGGGCTTCAACACTAATGGAGGGATTTTACAATTCATTCCAAATTCTTCTATCAAAAGATTGTCTTGGCCCCATACCTCGCATGGGATAGAGAACGGGGCTTTGCATTTGTGACTGAGCAACTGTTTGTTGCTCCAACTATTTGTTCCTAAAATCCTTAACTAACCCTAAACCTAGCCTTTCACAGTCCATACTTAATGACCCGTAGAAAACCGACTATGCCCTTTTTGTCTTACGAATCAGTCATGTAAAGAATGATTTATGGAAAATGAGTCTGTTGAACATGTATGGATTTTAATCCAACATTCACCTAGTCGATGATCAAAACGTATAGGACTGATATTCTGCAAACGTATGCAACTGCTAGAGTAGGGAGACCGTTAAACAGAAAGCATGAAACAGTTTCCTTCTCCTGGGGTCCCCAGCCTTACCTCAAATGGTCACCTAATGCCAAATATTGTGTGATCATCAACAAATTGAGATGTATCTGTGTGCGTCTGGATTCTGTTACATTGACATACAATGTTAAGGAGTCTAGGTTGTTCTATTGCCCTTTTTGCCCAAATTAAATTGAGTCTTTGCTGCATTTTCATTATTTTTGTCCAATGCATTTGGCTGAAACCTAGACAATAATTCCCGTAGTTCGGACACTTAGTTTTAGACAATGTTGGACAACCCCTATGGTGTTTACCTAATGTTAGTGATCAATTGTGTATGTGGTCTGCAATACAGTTTCTTCTTAGTTTTTCCTTTTTTTCCTTCCTTCCATTATTTTAACGTTTCCTTTTATCCTTGGTTATGTCCATGGCAGTTTGTACACTTTGATGTTGTTGGGATTGATGCTGTACAACATTTAATTCAGTATCACCAAAATAAAGTATAACAATTTTTGAAGCAGAAGAAAGAAAAATGTGCCTGTATTTGCTTGAATACAAAGCTTTGTTCCGGGGGGTTGAGTGCACACAGTCGCTAGCTGTCAGTGTGGCTTATTTTGCCCTACTATCTTTTCCTAGTAATTTTAATGTTACCCTTCTGTCACAGATGATACTGCTCAATGTTATTTAGCATTTTGGCACATGTGCACATGCACGTTTTTTACAAAATTAGCAGCAGTAGGTCCCTGGTCTCAACTAAACATGTGTAACGTTTTCATTGTATTTAAGGATAGGTTTGCAATAAAAAATGTAGTTAGCATACAAATCAAACAGCTTTATTTCTCTTCTATAATAGGCAATGTTAGCAATATACCCCTGATCCCTCTACCTCTTCTACCCTTTCTCCTTCTGCCAACTTCCTCTCCTCCAAGATTATTGCCCTTTGGCAAAAAATCAACTGCTCCTCATTTCCCACCCTTCTCCTTCCCATCTTCCTACATGTCCGACTTCTCACCTGTCTCCCCCTCTGACGTCTCCACCCTCCTTTCCAAAGCCCACCCCACATCCGCCCCTATTGACCCTCTCCCATTCCTTCTTATCCCTAAGATCTACCCTCTTCTTATTCCCTACCCAACTTCCTTCTTCAACACCTGCCTTTCATCAGCCACCTTCCCCTCTGCTTTCAAGCACACCACTATCATCCCTATTTTGAAGAAACCTTCTGCCGAACCCCTTCTCACCTCTAACTTCCGCCCTGTCTCTCTTCTTCCATTCCTCTCTAAGCTTCTGGAGCTGTTTCCTGGGGTGGCCGGTCCTCTCCATCCCACCCTCTTGAGTAAGGCGTACCTCAAGGTTCAGTGCTTGCACTCTACACCTCCCTCCTTGCCCCCGTTATCTCCTAGTTTGGCATTTCCCACCATTTCTATGCCAACGACACTCAACTCTTCCTTTCTTTCTCTTCCTTCTCAACCGACCTCCACCTGAAACTCTCTTCCTGTCTTACTGCCATAAAGAACTCTATGTTTTCCCACTTTCTCTCCCTCAACACTGACCAGACTGAAGTAGTCTTTTTCCCCTCCAACTCTCTTCCCCCTCCCTCCCCTCCACCTTTCATTCACTTTCCTCCCACTAATCTCCCTATCTCTCTCCATGCTCGTAACTTAGGCATTCACTTTGACTCCTCTCTCTCTTTCTCCCACCATATCTCTCTCACTTCTCGTGCCTGTCGCTTCCACCTCTTCAATATTTGCAAAGTCCGCCCTTCTCTCACCTTTCATGCCACTAAACTTCTAATCTCCTCCCTTATCTTCTCTCGCCTCTTCTACTGCTCCTCCTTACTCTTTTGACTACCTACTTCTCATCTCGCCCCCCTCAAATATATCTACCATTCTGCTGTCCCTACCCTCTGCCTCCTTACCTCCCATGACTCCATCTCGGCTTCCCTCTCCTCCCTTGGCTGGCTTACATTTCACTCTCAATTTAAATTTCACTTTCTCTGCCTTGTCTTCAAATCTCTCCATGGTCTTGCTCCCCCTTACCTCTCCTCCCTCCTCTCTTTCTAAACTCCCTCCCGCTCCCTTCGTTCAGCTGACCACTTCCTTCTCACTGTACCTCTGTCCCCTTGTGCCCTCTCCAGTTTCCGCTCCTTCCAGCTCCTAGCTCCCTTGCACTGGAACTCTCTACCTCTCTCAATCCGTTCTATTCCTACCTTCTCCTCATTCCGCACCACCCGTAAATCTCTACTTCTCCACCCCCCGCCTTGAAACCCCTTCCCCTTCTTGCTTCACCTCCTTCCTTTCATCTCCCCTTGATTCTACCTCCACTCCCCGACCACCCCACTCTCACCCTTTCCCCTTCTCTCCTCCTTCTCCTCCCCACCTCTCCCTCTCCCTCACAGTCCTGCTGCACTACTCTCCCTATTCCCTTCACTTTAATTGCTCTTCTTACAGTTTTGTTGACTGATTCATAACTGTAATTTGCTTCTACCGTTATATTGTTTTATGTTTTATGTACCAAGTTGTTCAATTGAGCAGCGTTTTGGTGTAAAGCGCTATATAAACAAATAAATACAAATATGATTTATTTAGAGACCCAAGAAGAACGCTTTGGTTTAATCTTGAGGAGAACTATTTGCTATTTTGAGCATAGAACATTTCATCTCATATCTGACCCCATAATTAGGTTTGCTATTAACATATCATAGAGTTGAATAGTTTTGTCCCGACTGTGAAGCATATGGCATCAAATAGTTTTCTGACAATCCAGATAGCCACAAACATCTGATTAAGTGTACATTCCGTCAATTGGTTTAGCTCTTATTGGCAATTTTCGTGATCTCTTAGATAAAGAAATGAACTGCTCCAATACAGTTATTGGTTCTGATTATGAGTTTGCCTTGATACTTGAGTATCTAGTATTAAATTCAGAAATAAATGTTTGAATGATAAACATTTTTTAACAGCTTAAAAGCAAAAAATGAGAAAATATTAATGATTTATGTAGCGCTTAATGCACACAGAGCTCCTTCTAAACTGAATAATAATCAGTGGTATCATTAGCCACTCATGGCACTTGATTTATTGACCTCAGAAGGATAACCGGTTTCAGCTGACCAGGGTTTTCAACCTCTATCGCATGAGATTGTCCTGTTCCCTGAGACAAAGATGTTTGTGAGCGACCCAGCCATGTTGTTTTCTTTTGGGATCACTTGGATAAACAAATGAATGCCCCATTACTGCAGATTATTTAGACAACCAATACCAATAAAAATAATCAGCACAAAAGTGGTCAATTGGTTGATGGGGGGGGAGGGTTGTCGATGTGTTCTAATATATGTTACAGGGTCAGGGACTTGACCACCTCTGTATGCAGAACCTACAATGTCTACCGAGTACATCCTGGAAGAACAACATCACTACATAGCAGTCTCCAATCCCCCTCCCCATACGGCTCCCCTTTCCTTCTGACCTGCTCCCCTCATCCAATAGGGCAGACAACCTTGGATTCCTTTTTGACAGCAATCTCAACCATTCATTACTTCTCTACCTTTCCTGCTGTCAGGATTAGTCAGTTTAATATCAGGAAAATCTTCCCACTTATCACCTAACACTCCCCAAAACTCTCATCCTAACTCTGAAACTCAGTTGCCTTGAATAAAGCACCAGTCTCCTCTTTGGCTTCCCCTTCTGTACCTTTTCTCTGCTGGACAACATACTCTTCTTCACCACGTGAACCCTGTAGAAGACCCTATGTACGGTCCCCTACTTGTCTCACACTTCACATTACTGCTTTCATGCTGGCCCACTCTCTGTGAGGAACCGGTCCTTTTCGAATTCCTATTGCTTGTATTCATATCCTTCAGTGGGCTTGCCTTCTTACCTTGCTGATATTTAGCCTTCCACAGGTTTGCCTTCTTACCTCGTTGATACTTCATCTCTGTACTTTCCTCTCTGTTCCCTGTCCACCTTCTTGTTTTCGCTCCTTTTACCTCTTCCATGACCACTGGAGCGCGCTCCCCTCCTACGATAAAAACACCACTGCCATGGACTGCTATATGCAGTGGACGCACTGTAGCTTCAAATTCTATGCCTAAACTCTTAACTGTCTGTCTCATTACACTTCCACCCTCCAACCCAATGACTACCTTGTTACTCCACTGCATTTAGGATCTGGTACATAACCGGTCCCCTAGGACTGCTGTCTGTCATGTGTCTTGTCCTGTCTCTGGTTTATGCATGTTCTATTCCCGAACATCAACTGACTTGTCGCCATTATCATTGTCTTGTTTCGGTGTGTCGGAACGTCAGATGGCAGTTACTCAGGAGGGTGACCGAACAAACTCCATTTCCCAGCATTAGGTGAGTGCTGCAACGGGGAACCGTGATACACAACGGATCGCCAGAAGAGAATAAGGATGGATGGCCACTGAGTGGGTTGCTCGACAATAAACCAGTGTGTCCCTGTTGCCCAGCGTGCTTGTTTTCCTAGAGTTCCGCATTACGCAGTCTTGTCCTTTTTCTTTGCCCTTGTCCTGACCCGAACAGCTGCTTCCTCTGTATTGACCCTGCTTCCTCCCCAACCTGATATGGTCTTGCGTTAACACTTTGGTTAACTTCGGAATTGGAAACTTTTATACTCTGGGGAAACTGTAGCCCTGCAGTGGGGACCTGGAAATTGTGTTTGGACCTGTAAACTCTTGTTTTTTCATCCCAGTTCTCCTTCTGTTCGGGGCAGGCACTTCCTTCCTTGGAGACCAGCTACCTCAAGAATCTTGCCCTTGCCACTGTATGTGTGGGTATTTTCCACCTTATATCTTTTGTATATTGCATACCACACTACCATCCACAGCACTGTTTGTATGGGTTACTACTGGTTTCCTTTATAAAACTGACAGTTTGTCGAGCCTGCTTGGTCGGCTTGAAGGGAATCGCAGCTCATGCTCCTGTGGCTGCCATCATCCAGGTCAGAGCTGCTCCAGGTCAGAGCTGCCTTGCGCACAGACATGGCTACACCCTATGCAGATCTACATAACAGTCAGTAGTCTGCTGTGGCAGAATGACGGAGCAAGCACTTCCTGGTGAAGTCACAGCGTCCCATTGCGCACAAACACAGTGCATGCCTACTGCTGGGAAACAGAGTTCGGCTGGACACCCTCTAGGGTAACCGCCAATCCGATAACTCTACACACTGAAACAAGACAATCATTATGTACAGCAGCTGTCACAGAATTGCCCAGTATAGCGTTGTTTCGTTTGTTGTTGGTTGATACTCCCTGATTCCTCAATAAATAAAACCCATACAATTAAATGCTTTTTGTGTGTACCCCCCCAGCTGGGTCATTTTTTTAAAGTCACTAAGAAAGGTACCTGGTACGTAATAAAGCTTGCAGGGTGAGAACTCAATATAGTGTCTGTGAAGAGTAAACAAAGCACCAAGGTACGTAACTACACAGTAATCAATAGGATTTGAATTCTAAAGAATTGGTTCCATGTACAGGCTCAAGATAAAAGTAAGTACAATGTTAAGATTATTTATTACATTAATTGTATGCATGGATGGAGCATTATATTCTTACAGAGACAGTCACGCTCCCATATTTAGTGAATACAGTATATATATATTGAAAGAAATAAATGTACAAAAAGAAAACATGAGAATTCACTGCTCGTACAAGCGCACCAAACTGAAAAAAACCTCTCCATACATTTGTTCAATGCAATAAAAAAAACAAAGGTGCACAGATAATGTTACCACATTGTGAACACTAGAAATTGAAATAGCTGGAATGACTACATAGCAAAGCTCCAACATGCTCAGGTCAGGCTATCATAAAAATTATTTTCATCCATACAAAGAAAGGCCTGTGCATACTGCAAACTTTCTGTCAATGTTCACCATCAAAAGGCAGGGACTGTACACATATTCATTTACCTCTATAAAACATAAAAAGGATACTTTAACTGTACACAACCGCTGTAGACAACATACATTGTTTAAATTGAACCACCACTAGTAGTTATGAACTTACACAACACTGTTGAGTTCCATTTATACACATTTTGAAAAAAAAATGTCATGAAAATTAGTGGACTTCTACAAATCATTATCGAGCTTGATTTCAGCAATATAAAAAGATTAGCCTCCAATAAGTTAAACAACATAGAACACAGAAATAAATGTTCATTATTTTACAGTCTTCCTACAATATAATTTCAGTGGCTTTGGTCTAGGGTTATACAGTACATAATACATTAACAAGTCCAGTTATACTGGAGATTCTCTCTCTCTTTGCGGAACAACACATCCCCATGTCCGTGCAATGGGATATTTACATTGTACTTTCTTCCAGCATCATGATCGTGTGTATCTAATGATCAGACTAGTATAGTTTCTTCTTGTTTCATTCTTAATTGAATTGGTGTATCATAGACACAAAGATGGCAGTACATGTTTTGCCTGAAGTGTAGCAGCTGCACTAGAAGCAGGTATTGCCAAGACCCTGTGTTCATGTCCTTGACAATAGTGTGGGCTAGCCCAGGATGTGGATGGCCACGTCCTGGCCAGAAAAGCAGTTGAGTACTTCTTTTAAATACAATATTTACAAATTGTTCAGCTGTTGATGGTTTATACCATACACCACATATGCACACAAACTGTTCAAAAATCGTTTAGTTAAAAAACGACATAGGACATTTCAGTGAAATATGACTCAGAAGTGTTAAGTGCATAGAACATGGCAGGGCCGCACATTATTGGCCATTGAAGGATTATGCTCACTGTTGTATGAAGGAAAGGATATGCAATGTCAAATGACTGGTTAAATAGCCTTTCGTCATATCCACTGTAATTGTGTATTAATTCCCGCTTTTCCTGCTGGGAAGCACTACTTCATGCACACCAGCAAGCAGAAACAGCCTAGGCAGAAATAAAGATCTCAATGATGATATCTATTGCATCCATGCCTACAACTCACTGAAGGCTGGAGTACCACCTGCCTACCTTCCTGTCTTTGCATAAAACTATTTTTAATCAGTGAATCAGTGTATAGTGTGTTCCTGTAACATGCAACGTCAAACCATGACGGAGCCAATTTCCCACCCACCAATTAATCTGAAAATACATCATTGGTAATGGAGGACACAGGCACCCAGCACACACCTAAGGGAGAGTGACCGAAACCAAGATAGGTCTTTGCCACCTTTAAGACATGTATGTCAAAGAAGTTACAGTAGGTCCACACCTTTCCAAAGAGGGGCAGTACACAGGAAACAATCAGATCACTTTGCTGTTCATAAGCTCACATTTTGTTACAAAGCCCTCTAAATACAGGAGCTGCATTATTTTGATAAGTGGTGACAATGTATGATTTGCTTTGACTATTATAAAGCAGGTTAGTATCAAAACTGTATGACCAAAATCCAGTTTTAAAAAGTGCCTACAGTTGACAATATCCAGTCTGATCAAACTGGAACTATACAAGATTTGGTAAATTTGTTTTACATTTTATTTACAAAATTGGTGGGTGTATGCGTGTGAAAGTATGAATCTGTAACTTGGAATGTGCAATCAATGTTTCATTTTACAAAACTTGAAAACAAATGGACATTTTTTTTTGTAAAAGTGCATTAAAAGGAATTTTTATTAATGGCGTGTTATAAGTGAGGACCTGCCCTATCGCCCCCCATTTATCTCCATGGAGTCTGAGAAGTAAGGTGAAGTGTGCTTTGGTGGCCGGCCTTCTTATTGTGGGGGTGCTATCCGGATGAATTGTACGTGAAACAGACTCTGAATTCATGTAGACTTGATTTTTCTGCTGATGTATATATATATAATACTGCATCTGCCACAGACTTAAGATAAAATGAAGAAAAAAACGCACTCCAGTCATCCTCTGCCGCATTCCCCATTATAAAGTGTAAACGAGTTTGAAGGTACACGGTTCCTTATGGCTTTCATAATGGTGCAATACTTTATATAATAACACTTTGGTTGATAGTTTCACGCTTCTGTGTTGTTTCTCTTTTTATTTAATAAAACACTCCATTCATTTATGTTTAGACACAGAGGGAAGCTTATGAAAAGCTGATCTTATCTGAAATGTTTAAGAACAAGTTAAGAAGCTTACATTTACTGAAGGCTTTCTGGGGATCTGGTAAGACTTTTGTGTAAATTTGGGTTTTGACTATGCCGATTTCGACTGCGGACAGATGAAAACATTGTGTTGCAGCCATATACTTTGCACTTGTGTAGCTCACGGAGGTGGACAGTTTTGTAGTGGGCCCGGAAGGTTCCCTTATTACTATAGTTCTTTTGGCATAGGTGGCACGTTATTTGCGAGCTAGAGGGCAAGTTTGAAAAAATAGGGTTTACCCTTTCAATCAAGTTAAAATTCTGGTACATCTCCTCCCTAGTCATCAGGCTTGTTCCTTCGCAGCTTTCGTCACTGTCGTCCAACGGCAGATTCCCATCCTCGCTCCCTGCATCAGAGTCCCATGAAGAGTGAGCACTGCTCCCAGATCGAATGCTTGGAACGGTGCTTAAGTCAAGGACAGCATTTTCATCTGCCTCTTCACAGCCAGAACGGTCTGGACTGGGCTCTCTGGGTTTATTCATGGGGTAAACCAGACTCCCTGTCCTGTTCATCCCCTTGAAGATGACTGAAGTCTGGCTCGCGTGCTGCTTCGAGGCGACATCTTGATGAGGTTCTCTCGTGCTGTCTTTTAGTGGATAAAATGCATTGAATCCACTGTCTCGCATTTCCAAAGTGTCCTCCTTGGTCAGTAGTTTATGGTGAAGGTTCAAGTTTGAGCTATGCCTATAAAACAGAATGAATTGGAAATTAATTATTTTTAAAGCTTTCAGCACTCATTTTAGATCATAACACGTATTAGTGCAAATAATCTTTTTGTTGTAGAAAGAGACAGCAGAATGGAATACTCATGGAGCATGGAATACTCATGGCGAAGTACAAGTTTGAGAATGCCACAAGAATTGAAATCTTCTAAATATCACCTTGATTTTATTTCTGATTTATGACACGAGTGGGTGATTCTTCCCACCTTCAAACAGAAAAGCAAGTTATAGAGCAGGATTGCATAAGAAATTCAGTAGTTCTATTCAGGTTAAACCCGTTTTAGTGCTGGTGACTAATGTGTCAAATTACAGTAAGTGCCCAAGTCCTGGTAAACAACAACCACATATGTGCGCTTGCATTTAGGGTGGGTGGAGGGGGGTTTCAAAGCCGTTGGGCCACATTTTTCAGGCTTGGGTGACATGCGGGAGAGGTGAATTTTTAGGTGCATGTTGACCTTGGGCTGAGAAACAACTCAGAAGAGAAGCCCCAAAGAAGGGGAGGGTTTTAATCACTTTGAAGGTGATCTTTCTGAAGCCTGAGAATATCTGTGACAGAGTGCCACAGCATGGCCCCTATACATTCCATCCTTATTCCTCCTGTTCATTCCTTGTTGGGTTTCGTCAAGCATAACTGACCTGATCAGGATGACCAAAGAATCAAGAGTAGGCCTACCTGGGCAACAAGGTTGATATGTATGTGGGTAAGAGTCCCACATGGCTGGGCGTATACGTCTAGGATTTTGAAGGTCATTTAAGATGATTTAAGTTGCTCTTTGGGAGTCCTGTGTACACGCTATTACAATGATCCACCCGGCTCAATGCTAGGACCCTGACAGTTTCCACTCGGGTGAGAGTTGGCTCTTCTATTTGAGTAAGGCAGCCCCCAAGTGAATTTGGGACTAAGAGCAACTTTGGCATTCATATTGTCTTTGTTTTTCTGTTTTGGGGTTGTGGCTTCTCGGATTCAGAGTTTTCCTTCCTTCCTCCTATCTTGCAATGACATAATTTCGGATTTGATTCGGCAGCTGCATCGCCTATGGTAGGGCATTCCTTCTAGTCGGGAGGAAGTGCTACGAAGTGTAGTATTGTGCAATCTGGGAGGTCTGAAAGGATTGACAGGTGTTATAAACAATCCTAATTCTTCCAGGCATAATAACACAAATAACATGGTCAACATTGTAGGGACATGAGGGCTAATATAACAGCAAGTTTCAATATGTTAATGTGAGAGTCAGCACACTTGACTTATAATAGTCAGACTACCATAAAATACCCATACAAACACCATTTATCGCTCAGCATTGAGAATGCAGGTAACAATGTACAATAAGTCTTCTCCATAATATTACAAAACACTATAGTGCATAACCAGTTGCCAACGTGGAAGGGTACCAGGCCATAGCAACCTGTTACCTGGCCAGGAGAAGACCTAAACCCACCGACAGGCGATTGTTTGTGTTGATCTGCAATATAACACAGTACAACAATAAAAGGAGAAAAAAGAATATACAGGTCTAACATCCTCCTCATTTTATCAAACACTAACTTCCAAAATGGCAAAATATGTATAGAGGACGACGCGAGATGAAGAAAACCTGCTACAGTGATGCAGCATCTGTGGCAGTTGGGAGAAGCATCTGGAACTATTCTATGTGAGGAGTATGGATCATGACAGAACCTATACAGAAACCTAACATGTGTACATATGAGTCTGAAATGAAGCAATATTTCCTTAGAAGCCATTGTGCGCTTTGCGGAATGTGCCCGAAACGGAAGATATTAATCTCTAACTGGGAAAGGGTTCAACGTACCCAGTGGGCCAGAGTTGGAGTGGAGACTGCCGTATAAAGCTTTCTTACTGCAATAAAAATCTGGCCGCTTTTGTTCGAGCTGTAACATTTATAGACTAAGATAGCGGACAGCATACAATTTCAGGCGCTCCTGAAATGCCGGATAATCGATAGCTCTTGAGTGAATTCTGGTGCAGTTCGAAATGTAGAAAAAGACAAATTGGGGAATAATTTCTCCCGGCTAGATCAAGTTCTCGGACTTCAAATTCTACAACATGACACCAAACAGAATAACATCCATAATGTGCAGGAGAGTGCCATTTTCGACAAATCCTCATTCTTAGGACAGGAACAAAAAATCCCCAAAGGACTGAGGGATGAGGAATCTAGGGTGTTTCCACTTAAAGACCCTTCAACATCCTGCACACCAGCTGGTGCTCCCTGATCAGAGTGCTATCAATTTTATAATGACTAATAGCGGAAGTGTAAGGGTTCACTATGCACTAAGCCATGCCTTCTGCCAAAGGGGCTAAATAATTGAGCATGTCTTCTAAAGTTGTTGAATTGGGATCTCTGTGTTGACCTTGGCATCAGCCACTCCACAACACCCATCATGCACCCTTCGCCCCATAGCCCTTATTTGTGCAAACTTCCCTTACCGGCTATGCCTCAGGCTTTACACCATACAACACAACAGAAAACACACCCATTCGACCACGTTGCCCACCTGCAGCATCGGAGAGATGGAGCGGCGCTGCCGCGCTCACGGGCACCATTCCTTCATGCCTGGCGGCTTCCGTGGCGGAAGTGGGCTCCCTGGGCAGGCAGGCAGAGACTCGCCGTCCTGGTGCACAGAGAGAACGGCAGGCACGGGACCTGATCACGTGACAGGATTCCATGGACTACAACCCGTTATGCATTCCGGTCACGTGATGCACGTAACAAGATCACATGCTCAAACCGGAAATAAAACAGCACATCTCCCGACGAACATTGCACTTCAGCTGTTTTACTGGCTTGTGGCGTTTCTCTGCATTACGGATGACTATCTTGGCTTTTTGACTCGGACCGTATCTTGGACTGCCTCGCTTACTCCTCTGCTAATTATTGACCACGTGTTTACCTGTCTTGACCTCGGATTGTTGCTTGGATTGTTTTTGGATTTACCCTTGACTCTTTGGATACCTTCGGAAATTACCTGACCCGGACCCTTTTGCTTCCAGGGCTACGCGAGTCTAGTAGCCTTGGTTCGTTGACTCTGTCATCCTTGCTACAGGTGCTGCTGGTGGGCTAACTGGTTATTTTCATCCTGTCTCGTCTGTCCTACTTTCCAGTCCCCCCATAAGTAACAGAAATACATTCAGTTACCCAGTCCTCCTTCAGTTCCATCCTCTGCTATTCCAACTGGTAGGTGATTGTGTTTTCTTTGTCACTAAGTACTGTAGAGTGTGTTATTGGCCAATTCCCTTAACCTGCATATTCTTTTGCCGCACCCACTCGGAGGACTCGGTGTTCGTGTTCCATCCACCACCTGTGGCTCTAATCCTCAAATAGCGAGTGGATTCTATACTTCGCTGTTTGTTGCTTAGGGACGGAGGCCCATTTACTCCACGCTACAATCAAGTCTTAACAACACCCGGGTACATCTGTAGCCCTTTGATGTAAATTGAGCTAATTTCAGCCTGCTGAGCTCCTGGGCCTTCCCCGAAAGCCTATGACTGATTGGCTATGGATTCTCTAATTATACAACAGATAAACTGTCTGGCGGATTTGGATTGGAAAACCTATAGAAAGTTCCAGCACAGCTGGAAATTAAGCTTGTGAGTACAAAACGGGGCTGTTAGCACTACGTCCACTTGCTCTCTCCTGACCTTGGCAAGGAGTCACACCATCATTACAAATGTGGAAAACTAGTAGTTCATCCCAAGCATCCAAAAAGTCATTGGCAGCTGCAAAGGTATCAGGCCAACAGCTGAAAAAATGTGCATAGTGAATATTTCAATGAACTGTGAAGAGATCTGCCTGAAATGGACCCATCAATGAAACCGTTTCAAGAACATGTCCTTGTCCAGCTTCCAGTCGCTGGAGTACACCAGGTGCCTTAAGTTCCAATCTACTACTGCATTACACATACCTGCCATGTGTTCTGTTGGGATTGCCAAGTGTCTACAGGCACTAATTCCAGAAGTGTTTTGCCAACTCCACCTGCAATCTGAAGCCTGTCTCCCCCACTCTGAGATGATTTATGCAATTGTTGATATGCTATCCATATTCAATAGAATGCAGTGCACCATTCTGGCTTAAACAAAAGATTTGATTACGAAAATGCTGCTAAGAATGTTAAGGATTATATATGAAGTTCCAGCTTCTACGGAGACCACTTCTAGCTAGCTGACACCAAACGACAGCGAGCTCCTCAGCCTGACCGGCTTGCTTCTAACATAGTTTCGCACTATCCCACTTGTGAAAAGTTCAACGTTGAGAAGGACTGTCGGGTCACAACCTCTTCACCACCACCATCACCAGGCCCTTTCCACCAGCTGCAGATAGTTTTCATCCGTGTGTCTGTGCTGGCTTGCTAGAAGTACATGCTGGTGATCATGGATATGGTTAGTAGGTGGGTGGAAGCCTAATATGTGTGACGAATTGAGGGAATGTGTCCCTTCTCCCTAAGGGGGAGCCCCGCCATCCCTGTGAGGCCAGCGAGGTAAGCCCCCTCTGCAACACCCTCCGTACAGGTCAAGGCAAGTGGTACTTTACCAGGAGAGACTCCCTTCTTGTACACAAGGATGCCCATTCCAGTGAGGAACTCTGTGATATCCTCAAGGTGATGGCATATATGAACTTCTCTAAATAAAATTAGCAATTTCATAAAGATGAAGTGGATTCATGCTATACAACAGGAAACAGACTAACCCTTTAAATCAGTCCAACCAACGGACTGTGCTGAGGATGCTGAAAAGGGATGATATGAGAGTGAGGGACGGCGAGAGAGGGTGAAAAACAGAGAGAACCATGGGAAGCCTGCTCTGAGAGTAGAGCAGAAGGAGGCAGAGCTCTGGCAGAACCTAGAGCCTGCTTAAGTCAGACCAGTGTCGACGCAGAGCCAAAGACCGGTGTCTGTGAACAGAAGAAATCACAACGCAATTGAAGAGAAAGTTTGGTGGTGGCGTGACCACACAGCAATGGTGGTGGGCAGTCCGCCCAGAGAACAACGCAGACACCACTGACAGGAGAAAACAACTGCTGACCCAAGATACAGAGCTAGTTCGATTCAGAAAACACACGTGAAAAAGACAGCATGACAAGTAAGCTGCAGAGTCAAGAAGAAGCAGAAAGAGAGTCCAAGACCTTCCCGGTGAAGTAATCCCTCCGAGTAGAAGGTAATGCGGGCAACGGGATTACTGGACAGTTAAGAGGGACTCATAACTTGAGCAACACTCATCCTAGTATTAATGAGAAAAGTATTGGAAATCAGCCGGGGAATGAGAAACATGAGAAACATGTTCATGAAAGGCAGAGATACTTAACATACACAAAGTGGGAGAAGAGTAGAGTTGAAAACTCGTTATCTTGGGAAAAGGGAAAAGTCAATCCTGGTCCCGAAGATGAGAAAGAATATAATAAATAAAGACATTTGGGAAACAAATAACCAGGAAACCAGAAAGACAGAACTCATACATAAAATAGCACTCTGGGAAGAGAGGCTAGAGCCCGACAAGAAAGAGATCAGGAAGAAAGGGGAAGAGGAAAACGTTCAGTCCCCTCCAAGAATTACAGAACTTAATCCAGAGGACAAGAGACTATTTGTGTATGGTGTATTGAGTGGAACGAAAGAACACAGAAAATCCTGTGACAAAACACAACAACCAGGAGAAGGAAGTCCTTCTCCTGGTCTTAGGTAGATACACTAGTGGTATGGTCAGATAGGTTAGATTTGGCCAGAGGACAGACTTGTTTTTGGACATTCATTCCGACGACGAGCACCTTAGTTAATAAAATAGGTAGGAAAACCCCCATAGATATAGGGAGAGTTAGGCCTTATTTTATTTTAGAATGAATCTCATGTTTAAAATGTCTTCACAGCCTCTGTGTCCTTCGGGGTACTCATCTTTTTTAATGAGGTTAAACCGACTGTGTGCCAAGCCTTAGGAATCTGGGAACATCTGCATGTCCCATGCAGAGCTCAGGCCAGTGGCAAAGTAGAAAGAAAATGTGAATTGAACCTAAAATTATCAGAAATGTGGTACAAAACCTGGTGGACCTAGCAGGAGAGCCTCCAAAAACAGAGAGCTCACCCTCTCACCGTTTGAAATACTTATGGCCAGAGCCACACCTTTACCCGTAGATGCTCTGTTACTAAACAGGCCCTGTCACCTGTCCACACTGATGATGCTGTGCGGTTTTATTTTTTGAAGTTAACACAATCTCTCAAAGCTTTGCATTCAATGTACAAGACTCCCCCTCATCAGCAAAGAAAACTGCATCCCTTTGCCAAGGGACACCAGGTACTGATCAAGGACTTCTCCTGAGAGACATCTCTACAGCCTAGGTGAAAGGGACTGTTTACGATACTCTGGACCATGGATACATCCATCAAATGCAACGGCCTGCTACCGTTTGTGCATGCCTCACAGATTAATAAGTTCCTCGATCCACACTTGCTGACCCTTCCTGGCTCTCTTCAGGTACCTACCCTGAGCTTCCTCCTGCTTTTTGCCAGAAATCCAGACCTCCTGCAGCCCGGCACAACATGTGCCCCAGAGGTATATAGCCAGAGACCAGCCAACTATAGCAACGAAGGAGTATCATGCAGTGGGCCAGACACATCAGGCTACGAGGGGTCAAGCTGTGCCTGCTGACAATCACTGTCATGTTCAGGCAGGAGAATGGCAGTCAAAAATGTCTAACCTATCTTTTGCCTGCTCCCACTGGATCGGTGAGAATGACCCAGCTCACCGAGACCAAGGACTGCCTCCGGAGATGCAACCAGACACTCTTCTCCCCAGGGGAAACTCTTCTTTTAGGGCCCTAGCACTGATGATGCCCCAACAGCCCGTGGACGTGCAGCAACACGTGAGGCCGACCTTTGATACTGTTTCAAAGAGACTGAGTACAATGGACAAGCAGAGGCTACCCTCAAGATGTGGGTACATGGCATACGTGGAAACACATACATACATTTAAGATTGGGACTTGGTCTAACCTCCTCACTCAAAAAGATTCTGATTTGTTTTCATACACTGAAACGCTGTTCTCCAGCTACTTGCAGGGCTACCTGGCACAGAAAACCTGCCCAGTTACTCGTCCCTGCTCTGGCCTGTATTGGCTCTGTTGGACAACTGCACATCAAGTCTTCCAAATGCCTGGTTAAACACATGCACGGTTGCATACATATTGGCGGCCCTGCATCTACTTCCAACCACCGGTTACTAGCCCGGGTGGGCACTGCAGGGCATCTAATACCATTGCTTATGGTACTTCTGTCTTTCACCAGAGAGTTAGAAGCTTTCTCCAATGGCGGGGAGTTTTGGAACTAGCAAGGTCACTAATGAACTTTTCTGCATCACTAGAGATTCCTTGCAAATGGCACTTCAGATGCTTGGCCACCATTCAGAGTAAGGTGCATGGGCTGACCACCGCCACCACGCAGAACAGAATGGCCTTGGACTATTATAGAAGCATCCCACGATGGGCTATGTGCAGCAGTTATAAATGCTTGATATTGTTTTTTCTATGGACCAGAAGAGTACAATAGACACAGACAGTGCATTAAACAGACCGTGCATTAAAGAAAAAAATAGACCTGTATCATAACATGGTATCAGCAAAGTCCCAGGTGCTAGAAAGTTTAGGGCAATGGCTCATGGGGTGGCTACCATTAGAGGATGGATCAAAAAGGACAGCTGATTGTGGGATTGTTAATTTTATTGATCTGATGTACTTTCTCAATGTATTCTCTGCTTTGCTTCTATCGGTTGTAGCAGGCTTACGGCCAAAATAATAAGTATGCCAGCTTTCCTTATACAGAGGGTACTCCATTACAGACAGGGGAACATTAGCCCTCTTTCTGTCAGTTATTAGGGTCAAAGTATCTGGAGCCAGGGGAACTTTAACATACATTAGGTCGTAAGGGGAAGTTTGCGTTTCTTTTCATTGCTGGGGTTTAGTGGTTTGATAGTGATGGTTAATTAATGAGGAAGCAATACGTTTCTTTATCGAATTTAACAAAGGAACACAGCTTCTACAGCTGGGGTCTGACATGGATTCACATGCTGATGAATATTCCCCGCAGTCAAGCGAAGACTCCCTAGTAAGAAAAAGAAAGCAGCTTGAAAACTGCCTTTCTCTCACTATCCAATCACTGGAGACTGGGTCATACTGCCCCCATCTAATGACAACCGTCTCCCAGAGTCCAGCCTCCTGTGGCCATCTTCAGATTTTTACTGCACGTTTCGGTGCAGGGAATCCTTGGGAGTTGCTCTTTGAGCTATTTTTCATAATTGTTGTTTTTTCACCCCAAGAAATCCTATTTTTGTCCTTAATCTCTTGTCTGCTGACTCGTAGTCAGCAGCGAAACATTGCTGGTGAAGATCATCGTCTAAACCGTCCAATCTTCATGGGAAGGCCTAGTGAGGCCTACTTCGTGCCACACCATGTCAGAGGAAGGCAAGAGGAGTCTGTTCAGGCTCTCCTCCTGGTGTGGTTTGAAGAACATCTATGTGGAGGACAGGCATACAAGGTTCCTCTATTATCTGCATCCTGACCATGAGGAGGACTGCTGCGACATCTGCTGAAGTTTCCCAGCCAAGACTAAGAGAGACTGTTACCGATGGTTGGTGTCGTGGCTGAAGGAGGACAGGGCCCGGGGCATGGATTCCGGGCACGCTCAGGCAGATTCCAGATCCAGTCAACCTCTGGAGCGTTCTCCCTCGGGTGAGAGGTTGAGATCACCCTGGACGTATCCCGGGAGGGTGTCCGTAAGGCCAAGTATCATGCTGAGGAGCAGACTAGTGACCCTGCGGGTCCTAGTTTGGGGCTCACACACTCTCAGTCACCATGCCCGTCCACAGAAAGCTTGCCAGTGGGTGGGGTATCGTCTGTCAAACCTTCAAAACATGGCCCGTCGTCGAAGGATAAACCGATAAAACCATTCCCGTAAGGAGGTCACATCAAGGGCCTCGTCGACGTCTATGTCCACGATTTCATCTGCGGCGATGCTGCACAATTAGAGGCCCCCATCAACGATTCCTCCGGCCACGACTTTGATGACAAAGCCCCTGTTGATGGTTGCCCTGTCAACAGCTGTGGGTGGCGCTTCTCCATAGACTATCCCGTCGCCGGCTGCCCAGTCGACGACCAGAGAGAAACCCACGACCGCATTGACCATGATTGCTACTTCGTCAACTATCACTACTCAGTCCGTAAAGGCACCAGTGGTATCTTCTGCTTTGAAGCAGGCAGAAAGACCAAAGGATCTGTTACCAGCAACAGATTTGTTTCCAAGACCAGTGGGGATGGATTGGAAGGATGCAGTCGGCTCGGTGACGACAGTCTACATGAGTTCTGAGGAGGAACATTTACAGGAATGCCTGGACATGGGTGGCAACAGCCTGATAGGTATGGGGTCACCAAACTATATGAACCCAGTGAGATGCATTAGCCCTCTGTCCATGCCCCCTCCTGCAGCCCCTCTACAAGCCTCTAGGGACATGTCTCAGGATATTTTCACTGTGCTCAGTTCTCTGGTCTCAGAGATACAACAGTGGTTGCCATCAATAGTAGCCCAGTCAGGGAGTGACCCCAGGTACAAACCCTCCAAGGCCTCTGCACAGACATTGCTGGGCTACAACCATTGCTACCGCCTGTCCCAGCACCACCAGCGGGTGATGCACCATAGACTGATACAGCGACGGGCACCGATACCGGCACCAAGGACGAGCTTAATGACTCTATTCCCGCAGATGGGGAACCGATAGGTGCTGATGATGCTTCTCCCCCAGATGAGGTGGGGTCGTTCCACTCCATGATTGCAAGGGCATCGATCCTCTTCAGCTTGGTGCCAGAGGAAAAGAAAAAGGAGGGTTTCCATTAGCAGAGGCGCACATCGGCCAGGAAGACTATATAGTATGTCCCTTTCATTGACGAGGTGCGAAAGCAAGGCCTCACGCTAATGAAGTCTCTAAGGTCAGCACCAGCAAAACGGGACAGGCTGGAGAAAATATGCAGGGTGCCGGACTTAGCCCCCAAGTGCCTAGATCACAGCCATCATCATATTCTGTGGTCTCAGCCGCAGCAAGCAAACAATCTGCAAACCCGTCCTCCAAGTCTATGATTCCACCAGATCAAGAAGGAAAGAAGCTAGATGCAATGGGTAAGCGGATCATATACACTGCAGCTTCAACCGTCAAGGCTGCTAACGCTCTGGCCATTCTAGCCTGGTATGATAGGGAGTTATGGTTCAATCTGGGCACATTCTAGATTTGTTGCCGGATGACAAGAAGACAGAGGCTTGCACCCTCTTTCAGAAAGGAGAGGTGGCCTCCGATCACACCATCACAGTAGCCATGGATGCCGCAGACCAGCTTTTCGCCAAACGGGTAATGGTGTGGCACTCAGGCGCCAAGGCTGGCTGACGGCCACCAACTTTAGAACTGATGTCCAGGCCACGGTGGTCGCTATGCCCTTTGACGGGGATAACCTCTTCGGAAAGGTAGTGGATGATACGCTGCAGGTGATAAAGACAGACATAGAGACAGCAAGATCCCTAGGGACCCTGCAACAGAGGTCCTCGTCCTTTCTATCTTCAAGGGGAATGTTCAGCAGATCTTCCAGATGATACGCCTCTACGTCCTCCTGGCAGCCCTCCTGCTCCACACCACAGGAAGCATACAGAGGCCTGCTGCAAGCCTTCGGAGGAGGGTTTCAGTGTCACTGGCACCCACAAGGCAAGACGCAAACACCCAAGCAAGCCTGACTCAGCCCCAGGCCAGGACCCCACTTTTGCACCCTGGTGGGGGTCGTCTATCCTATTTCATCAACCTGTGGAAGGACATGACATACGTCATCAGGGACACACCCTGGTGTTCGAACACAGGTACCCTCGTATTCCACCTGTAGCGAGGAAGGGCTACACACGGCCCTGCTACTCCAGAAGTGCAAGCAGGTTGTAAGGATCTTCACAGGCAACAACTCCACGATGTTCTACATCAGGAAACAGGGCGGGACCCGATCCCCTGCTCTTTCACTAGAGGCTCAAGCCCTGTGGCACTGGGCAATTTTTCAAGGCATGTTCCTCATCCCGTTTCAGCCGGCAGACATCAAGAACACCGTAGCAGAGGCAGGAAGCTGCGGTCCTGCCAGGAATGGGAGATTCAACAGAAGCAGGCGTCTTTCCTCTTCAGCAAATGGGGTCGTCCCCAGATCGACCTCTTCTCCACAGCAGCAAACTCCAAATGCACAGAGTGCACCAGCAGGATTCCCCAGCCGGGGAGCCTAGGCGACGCCTTCTCGCTCAGATGGGAAGGACTGTTTAAGTATGCCTTCCACCCAATTCCACTTTTGTTGCGTGTCATCAACACACTCAAACTCTGTCACTGCAAGAGGATACTCATCGCCCCAGCGTGGCCCCGCTAGATCTGGTCCCGGACCTGCTCCACGTGTCGGTGGCTCCAGCCATCCGTCTACCTTCTCTTCCCGACCTGCCCTCCAGAGAAAGGGGGACCTGTCTGCATCACGACCTGGCATCATTGAACGTCACGGCTTGGCTCCTGCAGCACTATCATTTTGCCACTTTAATCTTTCTATGGAATGTAAAGCGGTTCTTGCCAGGGCCAAGGTGTCCTCTACACTACTGTGTTACAGGCACAAGTGGACTTGCTTCATGGTGTGGTGCAGGTCCCAGAAGATCACGTCTCTGCGCGTCATGGTCCCTCAGCTCCTGCCGTACTTAACATCACTAGCCAAGGCTGGATTAGCCCACACCTCCAACAGGGTGAATCTGGCAGCTATATCACGATACACCTGCTTGCCAGGCAGACCACCCTTTTGGCCCCACAGGCTTGTCAAAGAATTCCTGAAGGGCCTCTTCAGAACCTTCCGTCCAGTGAAGGCTCCTGCTGTAGCGGCTCAATGTCGTCCTCACCAGGCTCATGGGGCCACCATTCGAACCATTGCATCAGGCCCCCCTGACGTTTCTTTCTTGGAAGACGGCATCAGGAAATGCAAGCTCTCTCCTGCAAATGCCCATACCGGTGGTTCATGCTGCAAGGGTGGTGCTTCGGACCCACCCTTCCTTAATGCCCAAGGTTCCGTCTACATCTACCTTAAGGAACACTTGGTGCTTCCAGTCTTCTTCCCGAATCCTGCTCCAGCTGCTGAACGGTCACTGCATACGCTGGATGTTGCTTGGGCCTTAAAGTTCTACGTGGCTCACACAAAGGATTTTCTGAAGACTTCTCAACTTTTTTGTGAACTTTGGTTCCTGTGAATCAGGGAAATGCCTCGTCAAAGGCTTCCATATCCAGGTGGCTCTCCATCTGCATCATGCACGGTCATCATCTGGCCAACAGAGCACTCCTGGGCCGGCCTAGAGCCCATTCCCCAGAGCCATCGCTGCAACTATAGTGTTTCTCTCTGGGGTTCCCTTGCTGGACATTTGCAGGGCTGTTATGTGGATGTCTACATATACCTTCATCAGGTTCTACTGTGTCGACCGGGATTCCAGGGAGGAGTCCAGAGTCAGCCAAACGGTGCTACGCAACCTATTTGCTTGAGGTGAGTCGGTCCAGGGGTAAGTGTTTGTACTACTGTTGAGCTTTGTGTAAGGGACGCATGGTGGCAATAGTAAGACATACACAAGTGACCACAGTTCAAGGGTGTTTATTGAACTTTCACAAAGGTGAGATAAATACCTATCTAAACCTAAATCTACAGATGGGAGCAAGTTACAACCATCAAATAATAATAATGCAGTCCTAGTGGAGTCTTGTCAAAATAAAAAAGGGCCCATACTAAAAAACCTATTGCCAACCCTTACCACTAATTTACAAAATAAGGCGGGGTGATGTTTATGAAAAAGAAAGAAGCGTTCACAAAATGATAAGTCAGGATGTTCGGGCCGTTGGCCTCCCTTCCTCACGTTTTCAGCACAGGACAATTCGGTTCACTGGAACAAAGCACACCCTCTGGCTTCTGCGTCGGAGTGCACTGGGAACCAAAAGAGACCCTCGAAATAATGTTCAAAGTGGTCCCATATTACAGATTTTCAGCAAGCCCAAAACATTTCCTATGAGAAAATGTTGAAAATAAAACAGATTACCACACAAAAGAGGCCCAAGGTGCAGAGGCCTATCGGGAAAACTCCAGAGTTCCCTATTGGCCAGTCCACCCCTGCTTCTGCGGTACAAGGATACAGTTCAATGCTCACAGTTCAAGACATTCTGTGTCCAAGCCTCTTTACTTCTTGCAAGTCTCTTAACTCAGAGGGCCTGGTATACCAAAACAATACGAAAATGTTATTTTCCTTTCTTCCTTTCTTGCAGCACTCAATTTGGGTGTTCACCCTGGTTCCCCCTCAACCGGGCTCTGATCCCTTTCAAACTATTTTCAGATAATTCTCTCAGGCGATTCACGGTTCACCTTGGGTGTCCCTCAGCCAGGCTCAGATCCCTTTTTTTACTCAGTCGCCCTCACCCGGGCTCGGACCAATTGACCCATTTCATGACCACTTCGATTTCAATATTCCCTTTTCTCACACTCAGCATCAGTTGGATTCCTGAGACTTTCAAATGAGCACCCATGTGGGACCGGACCACTGTGTGTGGTATCTTTTCTTGACCTACCAAAGTTCAATTATAAAGTTCAACTACTCCTTTTTGGTTTCCAATTATATCCATGTCTCTATTTGCAAACGTCTCACACACTGTTCTCTTTGTTCAATGTTGTCGCTTGCAACCTTGATTCAAAACACAAGCTGGTTTGGTATCAGTCTCTCTGACTCACCGGCTGGGCTGTCTTTTCTGACGCTGCTTTGTTGTAGGACAGTATCACGGCGGCAATCACTCCTCCCCACCTTGGTGATCGACGCAGAGAGCTCCGGGTACCTCCGACACACTGTGCAGGTTTGGTCAGCCTTAGTTCCTGGTCTTCTGTTTCTTACTTTCTAAGGCTCACAAAAATAACAGTCTTTAGAGGTCACAGTTGCTTCCCTCCTTCTGACTCTCTCTGGTCTCGCCATCTTTCTCCTTGTATTCAACTGCCATCTTGGAACTGCCGTTTCCTTGTGTGTTTTGCCTCGCTCAGAGTGTGCTTTCGTGATCCGCCTTTTATCCGTGTTGGGAAGTGTGATGGAAGTCAGGTGTGTCTAATAATCCGTAATAGCCTGTCCATGGTATTGGGAAATGTCAGGTATACGGCTCTGGTGATAGCACGATGTTGCTCACAGTGAACTGTCCGTGAGAAAGTGTTTGTGTCGGAAAGGGGGCGGGGGTTGAATTCCTAGGTTCCTACCTGATAGGATGGGGAAAATGTGTTATTGGAAAGGGGATACCACATCTCACCCTCCAGTGTCCCACTTCTACTCCCAGGGGACCCCTCATCCAGGTCATCCTCCCTCACAGGCGCACCCCCAGGAACTGGATTCAAAAGCGATGGCTGCGTCTTGGCCACCTGGATAACAAATCCCACAGGTACTAGCGGGTTAGACACCACCTTCAGGTTTCTCACATTTGCCAACTCCTGTGGTTTTGTATATGTCTACTGCTTTATAATCATATTTATGAGCATGTGAATCCATGCCAGACCAATGGTAGGGAAGGAACAAGTTACTTACCTGTAACTGTTGTTCTCCAGCATGGGTCTGGTATGGATTCACGTGCAAACCCTCCCTCAGTCCGGGTGGTGCTCTTCTGGGTTCATACTGGCACCTCACATGCTTTGAATCTGAAGATGGCGGCTGGCAGCGGGACTCAGGAAGGCGGTTGTCATTGGATGGCCGCAGTATGACCCAGTCTCCAGTGATTGGATGAGAGATCCAATGCTGGACAACAGTTACAGGTAAGTAACTTATTCCGTACGTCAACTGAATAGAAATCTGAGACGGGGGTTTGGCCTCAAATGATTGGATGTATTTTCCATCCCTTTCTCCTAATCCTCCTCTGAGTCTTATAGGTCAATTATGCCCTTTTGCTGCGTAGCTGTTGAGCCTCCCTCAGAAAGTGTTCTTCTCTGTACGTTTCTGTGGGTGGGGAGGATGTAGACTTGGTCTTTTTATAACCGCTTTCCTGTAGCCCAATGTTTTTGTGTTGGTCTTTTCCCGGCATCTGCGTCTACTGGGCTCGACATCTGGGTGCATCATATGTGTGTATGTATGTATGTGTCTATTGTGATGAATCCCAGAATATCTTCCTTGCTTCTCTAGGGGAAGACCCTTCCCATGAGGCCACAGAAATAGTCCACTATCGAATAGTCCTCCTGGGGGTGGTACGCAGCGAGTGGCTTTCATGGCCGGGAATCCCCTCTGTGGGACTTGGGACGATTATTAGGGAAATAATGTGTTATACCCCAAATATCCCATTCCCTCCCTCATCTCCCTACCGTATACAGGGTAACCTGATTCCACACTCTACCTTGTACCTATGTAAGGTAGAGCAACCAACATCTTCCAAAGTACTGAGACGAGGAAGAGTAGGGACTCCCTGTATGAATCCGGCAAAAGTACTGAGACAAAGAGGCTTCGACAAGATACATTTAAAGAACTTCAACTTCTTTAGGTGGGCAAGGCACTCTTCCTTTTGAATAACCCTCTTCAAAAGCCTGTCTTGTCTGATTGGCACAATAAAAATCTGGATTTGCCATTAAGACTTACTTCTCTCTGGCGTTCACTGTCTGTCACTAAAGGTTGTGTCCACTTCAAAATATTCTTTACAAGCAGCCAGATCCCCTTCCTGAGCTTCACTCACACCTTTATGTCAGCTATCAGCCCAAGCAATTACCCATAAGCCTTGCTGCCACTCATAGCTTCAGGTATTACTTGCACATTTGTATTTTAATCCACTTGGTTAACAACTTCACAGTGCCGCTGTAAGGCTCTTTAACACTTACAAAGGCTGGTTTCACTATTAACAGTTTATACTTTTTATGTTGTAGTAATGAAAGGTATGTCAATTTATAAGATTCAGATCCAGTCTAAGTTGAAACACAGTTAGGCACATGCAACCTCTCTTTAAAGTCTTGGGAGGATAGCTCAGGAGCAATATGCTCGCCTTGGAAGCAAGACGACACAGAGCTACACAGGCTCGAGCCCCGGGTCTGCGCTTAGAAACCTTTGAGTATTAAGCGCGTTATATTATATAATAATCTATCATATCAAAGTAGATTTTAAGGTTTAAAGATGAATATAAAATTGTATTCCTGTATAAAGAAAAATAATAAATTAGGTACACACACCCTCTCTTTGATGGAGTTTCCAGTCTTTATAACTTGTAAATCGTGTATTGTCAAGGTTAGGTTTTCGGTAATGGTTCCATCAGTGTTCGCTCTCCTTAATTAGGGACCCGTGACCAGTCAGCACCAGTCTTTTAATATGAGAACAATGAATTTCAGTAGCTTTAGCTTCTCACACGAATAACAGAACTTTCACGGTATACGCAAGTGCTACATTTCCATTGTTAGCAATGCTGTCACGAACAACTTCGGCTTGCATAAAGTCATATGCGACTCAATAAGGAGATTCATACAGTTACCAGTAAGGCTCACGCAATGTGTTAGAATGCTGTGCTTCACTCATCGGCTTCTTAGACACTTGCTTTGCGGGTTGCACTGCTTTCCCGACTTCCACTACAACGGCTACTGCTTCTGGCTCCCTGGGGACACACCCTTCTCCTACACGGGGAGTTCCTTTTCCTCCCAAGACCCTTGGCTTGCAACTTGCTTCATGCCTTAGTATCCTGCACGCCCACAGCTCAGCAATACCGGCAATCAGGCTCACATGGCGAACACGGTTTCTCCAGCACATCTTCCGCTGCGCAGCCTCTGCACTTCAGGTTTTGGGAGAACAGGACTCTCTCAGAACTTGCAGGTGAAATCTGCTATCGCCAAGTTTCAGCGTCCCTCTTGTTCTCACACTTCTGTGTGGTTTGCCAGCCTTATGCTTTCTCTCTGCTTCTACTGCTACAGCCTGCACTCCACCCAACGTTCTAGCTCCTTCTACTCCTTCCTGCTACCTGCACCTGAGAGGGACTTTTATGCCACCCAGGTTCAGTGATCATTTTCAGGTGTGGGCTATTAGTCTCAATTTCCTGACTACTGCAATGGCTACTAGGCTTAATTGCCCGGCTACTATGTCTACATGCCTCCTCATCCCTCTCCCTCATCTCAGTGCCTGTAGAATTCTGGGACTTGTAGTTTCTTTAAACAAAGTTAGGTTTCAGCATATTTGAATTACTTGCAAGGGTAGATGTTATTCCCTTAAAGTTTTTAAGAGAGGGGCTTTGAGAATTAGATGTTACAGAGAAAGATGATTTATTGAAGACAACATATCCATACTCCTTTACATTGTACCCATGGGATTGAGGAAGGGTTTCAGTTTTTGATAACCAAAAAGATCTTTCCCTTAGTAGAGTTCTCTTAGCTTTTATAACTTTAGGGTTCACAACCTAAGATCTAATTTAGGTTTAGGGACATTAAAATGACAAGCGATTACCTCTTTAGGTACATTAGGAAGAGTCTTCCTGTCAGAGGAAAAATACTGTGTCTCATCCCACGGAATCTCCTCACCAACCTGGGCCCGTCTTCTCCCAGGTGATCCTCCCGTAGTACACCACCCCCAGGTTTGGGACCAGGAAGCATCTGCCGTCCTCTGGTCACCTGGGCGGAGACTTTAGGCAGGGTTTCAGTGAGGGATCCAAAGGATCCTTCCTGATTAAACACCTAGAATTGGTACACAGCATTAATGGGAGATGTGAAACGCAACACTAGATGGGAACAGTGCATCAGTGGGGAAATACATAGATGTGAAACATATGTAAGGAAGGGATGGTATCAACAATAAGACGGACACAAGTGAGCAGTGTTCAAAGGTGTTTCTTGATTTTAAAATGGGTTTGAACATACTTATCTAAGCCTACATCTACAGATGGGAACAAGCTACACCATCAAATAATAATAATGCAGTCCTAGTGGTGTCTAGTCAAAATAAAAGGGCCTATACTAATAAAGCTATTGCCAATCTTTACAGCTAAATACAAATAGTTTGGCAAACAATGTTACGAAAAAGAAAGAAGTGTTCACAAAATGATATGTCAGGATGTTCAGGCCATTGGTCTCTCTTTCCCCACGTTTTCAGCACAGGATAAGTCGGTACACTTGAGCTTAGCAGAGTCTCTGGCTTCTCTAGCACGAGGATACAGTTCAATCATTAGCAACAGGGCCTTGTGTGCCCAAGTCTCTTTGTCCTTCAAAGTGTCTTCATTGAGAGGGCCCGATATGACAAAATAAACGATAAGTTCTTTTCCTCTTTCAAATTTTCACAAATGCTCAATTTCTTAGTTCACCTTGGATCCCCTCAGCTGGGCCCAAATCCTTTCAACACACGGTTCTTCACCTTGGATCTCCCTCATCTGGGCTCAGATCCTTCTCTTATCACAATGTTTCAATCTCTGGTGCTGGTGTCTTTGTTCACCCCGGATCCCCCTCAGCCAAGGTTAGATCCGGTTCCCCCTTACTTGGGCTCAGATCAACTTCATATACCGTTTTATCAATTATCGAAGACTTTCGAATGTACACAGGGTTTTGCTTGATCCGTTGCAGGACCACTTCGATTTCACAATTCTTTATCACTTACCACATTTGCCACCTTTCAGCTTGATACCTAACAGACTTTCGAATGAGCACCCACGTGGTACCAGACCACTCTGTTTACGGTATAGTGTCTTTGCTTTAAAGTTCAATTACTCCTCTGCAATTTAATTATTTCTGCATCGTTTGCCACATAACTCTTCATACACTGTTCTCTTCAGTTTTCACTATACAATTTTGCCGCATGCAACCTTGGCTGCAACACAGACCGGTTTGGTATCAGTCTCCCCAACTCAACGGCTGTGCTGACTTCACTGGCGCTGCTTTGTTGTAAGAGCCACGGACAGTACCATGGCGGAAAATGATTCGCCCGCCTTGACTATCGACACAGAGAGCCCCGGGTACCTCCGACCCACAGTGCAGGGTTCTTCAGCCTTGATTCCTGGTCTTACGTTTCCTATTCTCGAAGGTTCTTGAAAGTAATGGACCTTTGTTGAAAAAGTCAAGGGCACTTCCCTCCTTTCAATCCTCTTCGGTCTTGCCGTCTTCCACCTCATATTAAACTGCCATCTTGGAACTTCTGCTTCCTTGTGTGCTTTCGTTCTCCGCCTTTTATCCGGGTGTGGAAGTGTGATGGAAGTCAGGTGTGTGTAATGATCAGTAATTGCCTGACCCTGCCTCAACATTGTATTGGGATAAGACAGGTATACCTCTCGGGTGTTGGTCCTTTTTCTCTCATAGTGAGCTGTCCGTGAGAAAGTGTTAGTGTTGGAAAAGGCAGGGGGTTGAGTTCCTAAATATCCTACCTTGTAGGATGGGGTAAAGGTGTTACAGGGAAGGGAATACCAGGTCTTGTCCTCCGGTGTACCACTTCCATTCCCCGAGGACCCCTCCCCCAGGTGATCCTCCAGCACTGCTCCACCCCCAGGAACTGGATCCAAAAGCAATGGACGCCTTCTGGCCACCTGGATGATAGATGCCCGGGGACTAGCGGGTGAGACCCATTCAGGATTCTCACATACAGCAGCAATGGGAGAAAGCACCTTGTTTTTAAAGGCAGCACAAGAGGGGAAACACCTATATGTGAAACATGGAGGAGAGCAGAATAAGTGTGAGATGGCAGATTGACAGAGATGGGTTATGTTATAGTAGGTATTAAAAGTGGTAGGGCTTTACTGGAGTACCGTAATGACTGTACACCCCCCGTCCGACCACTCTTGCTTTCTCAGTCACTGCTGGTTGACTGTGGCTGGCTTCCCAGGTGAACACAGACTGGAGCTGCTCACCCTTTGCTTTGTGGCCCTTAGTTGAGAATGCCCGGGCAGGAGGCTGCCCTGGATGGTCAATCTAAATGGCTCACCTAGCCAATCAGGTTGGGAAGGCGGGCTGGAGATGGAGACTAGCAGGTTATCACAAAAAAGGAACTAAAAACAGCAAGGTATGCCAAATAAGGTGTCGGGCAGCAGATTGGGACCAGAAATGCTCCCCTGAAGCACACAAGCAAAAATGGTGTCCAGGGGCAAGGTGTTCCTGTTTTGTATCTCGCTGTAGCGAGTTAGGAGCAGCCAATCAGGTCAGGAAGGCGGGCTCGGGAAGGAAACTAGCAGGTGATCAGGAAGTGGGAGGGAAGGGTCGGGTGAAGCACTCAGAGTTCTGGCTTAAAAAAAGAAAAGCACTAAAAACAGCAAAGTATGCCAAATAAGGGTTTGGGGCAGCATATAGTCTACCAGGTCTGCTATACTAACTAAAGAAGCCATTATATGAACAATGACAGTACCTGGCAGGATACTGAACCAGGTCTACCTTACAAATAGCAGAGAAGCTGGAAACCAACCAGGGGAAGGGAGTCATTCCCCCTGTGGATACGAGAAGTTGCAAAGGAGCCAAAGGTAAAGGAGGTATTTTCTCTGGCATCCTGAAAAGGTCTGAGAGGGGCCAGGGGAATGGAGAGATACCCCCACGTTTGCTGAACTGTCTGAAAGGTCAGAGAAAGACACGGGGAAGAGAGATATTACCCCATCACTTGCTGAGTTTTCACAGCGAGTCCAAGAAGAGCCATACGGGAGGAAGCCATCCTCCTGGTATTCTGAATAGAATAAGTAATTTAAAGAGACTTTCTATTCGAATCAATTGTGTCCTTCCATGTATTGCTTATCTTATGATATCTCCAATAACCAGCTTAGCTGCTTCAGAATTCTTTTTTTCAGCAGAGGGCGCTGCGCGTCATTGCCTGTCGACTCGATGTCCCTCGGTTGCCTCCGTCTCAATGTTGACGTCACTGAAGGCATATATAGCGTGCACAGCGTCCGTTTGCTTCAGTTCCGTTTTTTCTGCGCTAACGCTTCGGATATGGTATGCTTCGGTTCCTTTGTGAGAATCTTCGAGGAAACTTCAAAAATGGCTTCATCATCTACTCCGAAATCAGGATTTAAGAAATGGCGTGACTGCGGCCCGAAGATGTCCATTACAGACCACCACAGAATATGCTTGTGGTGCCTGGGATCAGCTCATCCTTCGTCTGTGTGTGAGGACTGCCTGTCCATGACATTGAAAGCCCTGAGAGATTGCAGAGGGAAACTTGCGGCAGATAGGATCCATAAGTCCCTATAGACTCCATCAAAAAGACAGACATAGGACAAATCGAGAACTGTTTCTCCTCGCCATAAAAAAAGTAAACGATCCCAATCACGAAGTGGCTTCAACCATTCATCATTGTCAGACACTCGAAGAAACGGCACCATAGATCTTCGATGTCTTGGAGTTCTTCTCCGGAACAGGTTGTATGTCCAAATGTCCAACAAAAACAGCCTACCAAGCTGAGTGGGAAGAATGTAGGCTGAAGATGATGAAAGTATTTGAGAATCCAACCTTGACCCCCTCGAGTACTGTCAAAAACTATGCTCAGGTCGATAAGCACAAGAATAAGACCCATGCTCCTTCGAGCCAGCAGTCAAAGCTCCTTGAGAGTGTTCTAAGGATCCCTCGAGTCGAGAAAAAGTTCCTACAAGGACTTATTCATCGACGCAATGGCCACAGAGAGACTCTTTATGGATGCCATTGGCGCAGAAAAACCATACTTCGAAGCCATCGACACAAAACACAAGCAAAAGTCATTGACGCATCGGGCTTCGAGCTCCTCGATGTTATAAGCAACAAAGTGGTCGACACAGGAATCAACGCCTTTGACATCAACGGTATCGACAATCTCAGCACTTTTGCCGACGAATATCAGGAAAGATCGGGTATCATTAAAAAATCATGTACCTCTTCACCTAACTAGGATGAATTTTTCAAGTCTCTTTCCTCGATTTATGAGGACACAGAACCATGATCTGATGAATCAAGACCTTTTGGCCTCAAATATGGTACGCCATCAGTTCCTGAGGCCCTAATATCTGAGGAGTCCAGGATAAAAGACCTTCAAGAGTGCCTACATAATGCCAGTGGTTTAGACACCTCACCAGAGGTAGAGTTTGGCAGATGAGACCCATCTGATCATGCAGAAATGTATCATTGGACCTCCAGGAGGCTTACTTTCATGTGCCAATCCATCACAAGCACAGACGGTACCCGAGGGTCGTGGTTGGCAGTTCTCATTATCACTTTCGAGTTCTGCCATTTGGGCTGACCTCCGCCCCAAGGGTTTTCACCAAGTTAATGGTTGTGGTGGCAGCGAGTCTCAGGAGCGGGGGAATTCATGTCTACCCCTACCTAGATGATTGGTTGATCAGGGCACGTTCTCCCAAACAGGCAATGGAACATCTCAGCTCCACCTGTCACTCCCTTCACAGACGGGGCTTTTCCCTCAACTTCAAGAAGTCTCACATGATACCATCCCAGAAGCTCCTATTCATTGGAGCAGTCCTAGATGCATCCCTGGGAAAAGCCTTGCCACCAGAGGTGAGGGCTCAAGACATTCTGAGTGCTCAGCATCTCCCGGCTTTCAACTTTCTGAGGTTGCTCGCCTCATGACATCCTGCATTTTTCTGGTGCCAGAGGCGCGCCTTAGAACGAGATCCCTCCAGTGGACTCTCAGGACTCAATGGTCTCAATTCTCAGGCAGGATGTCAGATCTCCTTCAGGTCCTAAACAGAGTTACTAAGGATCCTGTGTGGTGGGCCTACAAGTACATTTTAAAAGGAGAACCATTTTGGCAACCATGGCCAGAGATAAAGGTAGTAACGGACGCCTCACTCACAGGATGGGGAGCCAAACCTGACAATCTGTGGGATATTTTGACCCATTCCAATGTGCCCCACTACATCACTTTACTGAAATGGTGAAGGAAACAGCCCAAAATGACCACGCTCGCTCCTGTGCGCACCAAAATCTTCAAAACTGCATTTAGGTTACAACCATAAAAAGGATGCACACCCTGCCACACACAGTCGGGGGTGAAAACAGAGTTCTCACTGCAGGAGCATGCCAGTGGGCTCTGCCACAGTCAAGATGGAGCAAAGTGAATGAATTGTGCTAAAAACATAAAATACCTTTTAAAATGTCAGCTTTGCATCCTTAAAAAGTGCCGTTTTTGGTACCAGATCCATTCATTTTACTGAATCATTGAGATTAAAAGAGACCTGCAATGCCCAGGACCATCCAGTGTGGCTCAGAGGAACCGGGCCTCATTTAATGACAGCTGCTACAAAATGTATCTTTGAAAAAGCAACCCAGCAACCCTTGTTTTCATTTTCCACAGGAAAAACGTGGCTAAACTTTGCAACAAATAGCATAATCAGCTGTGCAGAGAGAAACTCTAAACAAAGGCATGATACATGTATCCAGGCTGCAAACCATTCCAGCACTCAAGGGAAGAACTAATGCAGACTAAAATGTGTATTTGCTGCAGAGGAAAATCGGATTTAAAGAGATCAGTTTAATGGGCTTTTTCATGAATGAAAGGCAAAATCGCCTGTTTTAAAGTATGTTCTTGTTTAAGGGCTTAATTCTTTAAGAATGTCAAAGGATTGCTAATGTTAAAAAATCCACCTATAAGCTGTGTTAATTTTATGTTTTTAAATGAAAGATTTAAAGGGTGGAACTTAAAGCAAAACCAGTCTTGGTTAATCAACCAGTGGAAAAAAAAACAACCCTGCTCTGAGCCTGAGAAAGGTTGACACCTCCACTGCTGGCAGGAAGGGCTAATTGCGGCTGGGAGGCCTTGCATACTCATGATAAAGGACCTCATTAGACATTTGTCTGGGCCCCAGGCGAAGACAATGGCAGGCCTGGACACTCACCCTTCCAGGGGAGGGGCAGGAAGCTCCACTCTCCAGGGAGAGGCCCCTTATTCAACTTCAAACGGTTTGCCATTTGCTCACACTTGGGAAGAAATAAAAAAAACCTGACATGTGATTTTTGGGTTTAAAATGCCTATTTTGCCACTGAACTTCAAGACATTTAACTTGGCAGCAAGAATAAGAAAAAGAGTGAAAAATACATACATCTAAATCTGAATTTCTGCTACTCATTTGAAAACTTGGTAGAATTTCTTAATGCGTAAGGAACTGAAGTTATGAAGAATTACCAATTGCATAGAAACTATTAATGTTGCAAATTTAATATTTTGCATCCATATTCTAGGCGTGATTGTGCATATATGTACAGAATTGGGAAATGTTAGGCCAAACCTTTTATGGTGAAAATTGCCAAAATTCAACTGAAAGACTGAACCAGGTCCCACCGACTTGGGAGTTGGATTAGAATGTGACCCACGAAATATGTAATTTATGTATCCGATTTTCTTAGAGGGCATAACAACATAAATATGTATTTGTGGGAAAGTTAGATTTTGGTCCTAATAACTAGGTTTCCAGATAATATCCTAAAACATGACAGCCCTTTCTGTGATCCAACCAGCAAAGAGTAAGGCGGGAACTGTGCTCTTTCCCAATCATAGCCTTGTGGGTGTGGGTAGTAAGTCTGCCCCTACCATACACGTGAGTGATGTCATTTGGCATGATAAATAAGGGAACCTCACAATACACAGACAGACACTGATTTCTGACTCCTTCCTGATTTCTGCATGGCACCATGTTCCCGAATTCTCCATCTTGTTCCTGATTCCAGATTTCTTTGCAAAGCCAAGGCCTCTGCATTGATGAACTCCTTTTTCAGCTAGGCCCACAATTCTGAAACCATCCCAAAACTTAAGGGAAACATGTTGATCCAGTTTGGCTTGCTACCACTAAATGCTTGCCTACTCCAGACTCGCCATCGCAATGATCTACAGTATTCAGCAACCAGAAGGGCCAATCCAATCCAGTCCAATCCAGTCTGAGGTTCCAATCCAGGTGACCAGAACTGCCCCGCTGATCCAATTCCGCCAGATGTGCCTTGCTGTCCGTTGTTAGACCCGACCCGTGGGATGACCAGAACCCTTCATTGTCCAAAATCGTAAAATAAAGTGGACTGCAAGTATCAATAGGAATCCTAGTAATCCATAGAATTGTTTTCCTTGCCTTGTCCTATCCCAATCTCTCAACCATCCTATCTTTGCCTTAAGAACCTAGAATATTGTCAGAACCATTTGTGCAACCCCGTCTGTGATTCCGAGTGCTAGCGCTGATTTTCTCCTCATTGTTGTTTTACTAGACGATAAGCCATTAGTGATTTTGATTAAATAAAGTAATTCCCATGAAGAAAACGGGTTATCCGCCATGTGAAGGGTTACAAGCGGCCATGTAACTGGAGATTCACGGGTGGCATTCTCTTTTTCTTAGCCATTAATCTTGTTTAAGTATAATCAACCCTTCATTTTAAAACCTGTTCTATTTTTCTAAAACCACCTCTCATTCAACATTGCATAACTTCCTCAATTTAATAGCGGACTCCATTTCAACTCTGACTTAAACATAAGACCTGTAGCTACATTCCAACACAAACACCGCATCCCAAAACAGTGTATTTCACCCATTTTTCCTAAAAACCGTTTAGTGAATTCTAGGTGGGAATTTGCATTTCTGCAAAAGTTTACACGTGATTTCCAATTTCAATTATTTCCAAACTTCCATGTGTAATTTTGCTCATACTTTAGCTTATGATTGTTAGGATCTTTCTCATGTTGCTCCCGTAGGAATTTACATTGATTTAAGGATTTTTGCACACTTCATTGTTTTGCTAAGCCATTTTCGAATGTCATTTTGAAAGTGTAAGATTTCCAAACCGTTTTTCTCTCTGATTTGGGGAGAGAAGGTTGTCTTTAAATTCTGTTGATTGCTCTTTATTCCTGTTGCTCCCTTTCATCTGTGTAGAATTGCTTATTTGTGAGTTGAGAAATTTGCAGGGGGAAATCTTAACTTAAATGCCATCTTTCCAAACAAGCCAAAACTGTTCTTTTCTCTGCTATTTTATATTTTGTGTTGCAAGAAGTGAATTTAACTGCCTTACATACCTTTTTTTTTTATTTGTATTGTCACCACATTGGTGATTGCTGCCCCATATATTAAAACATAGGTTTGATTTAAATTTTAAATAAATAAATACATATTACCTTTATCAACCAGCCTGATTCCTGGTCCATTGTGACCTGGGGGTATTTTGAGAAGGGGTGTGATATGTGTGGTATATCACTCAGAATATTGAAATAAGTATTTCATTTGTGCACTGCATACTAGGCTGAGACCAGGGTGTATTGCCTGATTGAAATCCTTAACAGATTAGCGGTCAATGGTCTCCATCGGAGTCCAAACTACATATCAACCTGTTGTAGTTGAGGGCAATCAGACTAGCACTGAAGGCCTTTCTGCCCTCTGTGCGGGGGAAGAACGTCCCGATAGTGACGGACAACACGTGGCCATGTACTACCTCAACAAGAGAGGTGGTGTAGGGTCACTACCACTGTGCAGCGAGGCAATGCAGCTCTGGTTCTGGGCAATTCAAGAAGGAATCTCCCCATCGGCAGTTCACCTAGCCAGAGTGGAGAATACGGCGGTTGACGCTCGGAGCAGGCAAAAATCAGTCTCCCATGAGTGGGAAATAGCTCAGGAAGTCCTTCAAGAGAACTTCACCCTTTGGGGAAACCCTCAAGTGGATTTGTTCACAACCAGTGTCAACCAAGAGTGCGAACTGTTCTGCTCCAGGGAATTTCCCCCCAAGTGGATCTCTAGGAGACTCGTTTGTGGTGGACTGGGAGTTTCCACTCCTGTATGCGTTTCCTCCAGACCCCGTCAATCCTCACGTGATCAGGAGGTTGAGAAAGTTTGGGAAATCCATGATCCTAATTGCTCCGGATTGGGCCAGGAGGACATGGTACCCAGGCATTCTGGGCATGACCATCTGCCCTCCAATACGTCTTCCACAAAGAGAGGATCTTCTCTCACAGGAGGAAGGTCAGGTTCTCCATCCAGAGGCCAATACACTCCGCATTCATGCATCGTTTCTGAGAGGCTAAAATACAAGGATTGGGACCACCCAGATGATGTAATGGAGATTTTGCTTTCGGCCAGAAGGCCAGCAACTAAGTCTTTCTACCACTACCATTGGAACACATTCTGCAGCTGGTGCACAGCTAAGAATGTTGATCCATTTACATGTAATACACCTATGGTGTTATCCTTTTTGTTACACCTAGCTAATCTGGGACTCCAGATTGGTACTATTGAAGGATATCTTGCAGCACTTTCTATATTCAAGTGCACGTCAGAGGAGGTATCTTACTTCAAATTTCCACTAATAATATCATTCCTAAAAGGATTGACAAATGTTTTCCCTCTGATCCCTTTTCAAGTCCCGGTTTGGGATCTCAACTTGGTGTTGAAATGTATGATGTGTGCTCCTTTTGAGTCTATACACTTCTGTACTTTGAGGTTGCTAACCTTAAAATCCATCTTCTTAGTGGCCATTACATCTGCCGAAGGGTGAGTGAACTTCAGGCCTTATCCTGCAAGTCTCCATACACTATTTTTGACTCAGAAAATTACATTACCATCATTTTACCCTCCTCCGCACCCTCGGAAGGAAGAAGAGAGGCTAAACAGGCTTGATCCTAAACATGCATTGAGTTTCTATATAACCAGAATGGCAAGACTAAGACAAGATAAGCACTGTTTGTTGGCTACACAGGCCATAAGTTGAGTATGGCAACCACTAAACAGACATTATCCAGATGGATAATACTGGCAATAGCTGAATGCTACAGACAGGTGGGAAAAGATGCTCCAGAGGGCCTTCGGGCTCACTCCACCAGGGGCATGGCTACTTCCTCTGCATTACAGAGGGGAGTACCAATTAAAGAAATATGTGCGGCTGCCACATGGTCGTCCGTACACACTTTCAGCAAACATTACAGTTTAGATTCTTCTTCAAGCCGGGAAGGCTTATTTCATAAGACAGCGTTGCATTCTGTGCACACAGAACTATGAGAACTCATAAATTGTCATGGACAATTCTGACTCCCTCCTCGAGGAATACAAGAACTGCTTTGAGAGTCTATCATAAAATAAGCAATACGTGGGAGGACACAATCCATTCGAAGAACAAATTACTTACCCCTGGTAACGTTCTTTCGATTGGATGTTCCTCTCACGTATTCCTTATTGCCCCTCCCAACCTACCCTGCCGTAGAATTTCCTATTACAGTCTGCTCTCTCACGAGGAGTAACTTTCAGGTATGGGATGAATCCAACATTCAGAAAAATGGAACTGAAGCCAATGGATGCTGTGCGTGCTATATAAGTCTTCTGTGACGTCGACATTGAGACGGAGGCCTTAGAGGGACATCTGAGTCGACAGGCATCGACGCACCGTGCCCTGTGCTGAAATATATATGCAGAAGCAGCTAAGCTGTATATTGGCGCTATCATAAGATAAGGAATACGTGGGAGGAACATCCAATCGAAAGATTGGATACCAGGGGTAAGTAACTTGCTCTTCTGTGCCTGCCATTGATGGGGAAATCCTCCAAGAGAACTGTTAGAACTTTTTTGTTTATGTAATCTGGAGAACACGTCTCATCACCAACACAAAGCCTCAGTCCAGAAGAAGGGAGTCACTCTTCTGTACTAAGATCCTCGCTTTTCCTTAGTTAGTTAAGAGTGTAAGGGACGGAAATAGGTTTTGACACAGCACAGTGAACTATTTGCTTTAGATGAACATCCTGAACGAGTGCTTAGTATTTAGTTGAGGCAGAGAATCCCCTCTTACTGTTAGGAACAGTTAGGCTGTTTCCTCTTATTTTCACCCAAATAAAAGTCTATAATCACAACATTGCCACCTGTGTGTCGGTCTCCTCCTTTCACACCCTTACAGTATGTATAGACTCTCAGTGGCCAGGGCACTTCTCCATAACTTGTGGCAAGGAGCTGTCAGAGCTGGGGGCCGGTTGCGAGGCTTTGCTTGCTGCCACCTCAACACATGACAGTTCAAGGTCGATGTCGACCCTGCCATTTTGTTTGTGCATTGGAGTGCTGTACTAACCCGGTACCAATTTGGACTGCATTGCCTTTACTGCCCAGCTCTTTAGATGGCACCCTATCTTTGTTTCTAGCATATATTTTTGCAACGCCTAGCCTCGATCCTTAGCAGGCTACTATTGCACACTCTGCATGTCTTTCTACAGGAATTTTGAATTACACCCTAGCAAAACTTAAATAGGGTTTTCTCCATTTGGGTTTTGGAGGTTTTTACGCAGACTTTGTAAAAGGTAAGGATCAATAAAAAGGCATTATCTAGGCTTCGACAAGTAGTAATGAATTTACCCATACTCTCCACCTGTACTTTTGAAGTGCTTGTTGGATGCTTTCAATGGCTTCGGATCTCCTTCGGTGTCCACCACAAATAACTCTGCCCTGAGCATGCGATCAAACAATGTTAATAATTGTTCTCCTTCTCAAAGTTACGGCCAAGTGAAAGGAGGGAACAAAACAATCTGTGAACGTCAACATGTGAAGGAATATGGGTCCCTGTAACATAGGATAGGGCTAGTGTGAGAGGAACCCCCCCCCCCCCTGTCAAAATCCTGTTTTTAGAACTCAAAGAAATAGGTAATCCTCCAATCCAACCACTAGATGGCGGCCTATGCAAAGCATGTGAATCTAACCAGATTCAAAAGCCTCTGACATACATTATATAAAAGGAAAGCAGAAGTCCTTCTGGTCCCTTGTCCCTTGTCCCTTTCCCTGGTGGCCATCGGTGATGGGTGGGAGGAGTGTCTGTAGCTTCGGAAAGGTGACTGGGTTAGCATGGTGACAGAGAGAAGCAGACAGACGGTCATTTTTGGGGTGATCAAAGGAGTGGGGAGAGGGTCACAGGAAGTGGTGTGCAGATGCCAAGGTGAAAGCAATCAGGATCCGCAGAGGGACGATGGCAGCATCTCGCTTATGAGCCTGCAATCGGAGCACTTCTGATATTATGAAATAAGGTCGCCATTCTGAGCTCCGTGACCAGCTATTTTGTAACTCACATCCCTGGTAATAATTGTATACCACTCTCAGATCCAACAAGAATGTTGTGTTGGGATACAGCGTGCATAGTCACAGATCATTTGGATGAATTGTACAGTCAGAGATTACAGTAGCCATCCCTTTCTTTACCCAGGCTATGTCTCCAATCAAGTTCCTCTTAGGGATCCTCGCTCTCCACTTGTATTCAATGTAAACATGTGCCTGCTTGCCCTCCTGACCTTCACCAGGTCTAGTTTGAAATGTACGCTGATGGCACCCAGATGCATATATATCTTGAGAACAACCTGAGATCGCACACACCATTTCTAAATGCCTCCACCACATTCACCACTCTATAAAGCAAAGTTTAATCTGGCTGAATGGCTCCAAAACAAACAAGGTCCCGAGTGGAACAGATCACAACCAATTCCAGTTCCTATGTGGAACCCCCGGATCATCTTATCAAAGGTAAATCATCTGGGATTGATATTTGATAGAGATCTTTCCTTTCACCCTCAAATCAATGCAGTACTCAAAAGGAACCAACTTTCAACTGTTCCTACTCAAAGAAATATTTCTGTAACTTCACACCGACCACCAAATGTCACGGATGAGAGTCCTGGTGTTGGCAGACCTGGAGTACTGTAAGATTCTCCACACACAACTCCCAAAGAGACTCCTCTGCAACTTGCAAAAATTGCAAAACCAGGCACCCAACTGTGCCTTAACCTTCAAAAATGTGACCACATAAAACAGGCCCTCAAAGCTCTTCACTGAATCCCAGTGGAGTCAAGAATCAAATTGAAGATACTCTGCACTGTATAAACGGCTTACAGGAGAAAAGCACCAGGTTACCAACATGATCTGGTCACCTGCTACTTACAAGCCCGAAACCTTCCATCATCAAATGCACACCTGATAAATCAACATTCCTTCAACACTCAAACGTGGAGACCGCCCCTCCAGAGTTCAAGGGCCTAAACTGTGGAACACCCACACTCAACAGTAAGGACTGAACTTCACGATCTGCAATTCAGAAAACCTTTTTAAAAAACTGAATTATTTAACACTGACCATCGACCAAAACCTGCCTACACCGAGTAATATTCAGTTGGGTTCCAACTACCTATAAATTACCTGTTTTCTCTGTATTATGTTATTCTCCGAAGTGAGCGTAAGGTGACATGTGTTGCATTACATAACTCCTACAATAAATAAATAAATAAATACATACATAAACATGAATACGAAAATAAACCAATTCGTGCCTTGCCTTCCCAAGTTTCTTAACTTACAATATTCTCATGCAGCACTAAAATTAAAATCTCAGCAATTGTGAGAGTTTGAATTTTTCAACCTGAACTAAGAAACCACCATTTTTTTGTAATAACCGTGACACTGATTATTCCAATCAATAGTCACTCAAAAACGACATTTTACGCAGATAACGAGAATCAATCAATGCATTTAACTAGTTACATTAAGAGAGCTTCATTCACAGCATCTTAATTTTAGGGACGCCTTAAAATACATTTTGCACGTTTACCACCGCACAATCAAGTCTCATTTTTATCAATTGCCCAATGTGTTATTTAGGCGGTAGATTCCTTACCTCTCTCTACTCCTCCGTGAAGGAAAAGCAGCATTGCAACCCTGAAATGTACAGATGTACATCTCTTTAAGATGTACGTTTCTGTAATGCATTTTTACACTGTACGGATTTGTGAATGTCTTCTCGCATATTTCACAGTGAAAACGACTGTCTTCCTTCAACGTCCCCAGATCGTGTTGACTGAGGTCCAGGCCTTTTGAGTCGTCGTAGCTTGAGAGACTTGTTCCCCGGTCTTGTAGAGCACTGTAAGAGCTACTACCGATAAGGCGGTGATGAGCTTCGAGATCATCAGAAATTTGCTTTTTTAGATGGTTTGGTACATGTGAAGGGCGATCAGCAGGTGGTTGTCCAGCACCCATCTCTTTTGGGCTGCCATATGTATTTTCACACAGAACCCTTTTTAAAGCTTGTTCTTCGTTGTCCTCGGCCTCCTCCTCCAAAAGGTGCAATTCTTCACCAGAGTCTGAGGAGTCGTTAAAATACGATGCATCTGAAGACACGTCTGTTTTTTGATGCTGCTCCAAATCAGAAATGGGTTTGACACTGTTGACGGAATGCAAGTCACTTTTCAACCTACTGACAATTTGCGGTTCTGTACGTTTTTGTCCATAGGTTTCTAAGTTTCCATTACTTACCACCTGCGTAGGCGGATCGTTTTCAGAGGCAACAGTGTCCACGTTCTCAGTCTCTGGCTCAATTGATTCTTTCTCTATTTTAATAGGCATACTAGATTTTCTGGACTTCTTTTTGGGCTGAGCATCAAATGATAGTTCTTTTGAGAAATGCTGCTCAGTTAGAGATGAGGAAACCACAGGCAGAGAAGGTAAAGATACGGGAGTATTCGCGAGTTCAGCGGGAGTGACTGGACTCCGATAGAAAGGAAGAACTGGTTGGACAGTCTTCAAGTTGGGAAAAAGAACACCATGTTGTCCGATGCTAGGAAAGCTGGACTGTGCCTTTAAGTCTGTGCAAGGAGATATATAGTTTGGTCCCCCTCTGCTGTCAGCAGATGGAGGCATGTACTCTGTTCTTTTATTCTCGTCAGACAGTGATATCCTCAAGCCATTCCTGAGATCTTTGTCTCGGTTATTCCGGTTCATGGGCATATGAAGTCTCGGGTTGGGATTTGAACTGTGTCGATTTCGGCTACGCAATGAGCTGAAGACCATATTGCACCCCTCAATGGTACACCTGTGTTTGATCTTCAAATGCACAGCATTGTAGTGAATTTTGAGAGTTCCTTTGTCATAGAAAGTCTTTTCACATGCAGAGCAGTAGACCCGGCCTTTCCTTGGGCCATTGCCATTTCTCTCATCAACCCTCATGCTTTCCGGGGACAGTGGTGTCATCTCGAGCTTAGTTGCGGCATCCTGGGAACTAGAATCACTTAAAGGGCTATCGTCTTCTATTTTAGTGCTGACGGCTTGGGAGTGAATGCTGTTCGTCTCATTTTCCAGTTGAAATGAAGCAGAACTGGAAGTTAAGAAACTACTCTCAGAAAATTCGCCGTGGACATCTTGTTTGCTTTCACAACCCCTGCTTTGAACTTGCGGAATCAAATGTCTGTCAGGCGTTGAACCAAGCAAAGGTGGAGGCAGTGGACTGAAAAACTGGAAAGGCAGCATGAAAGCCATATTATTTACAATATTCTCAAAGTGATGAATGTTGGAAGAGTTTACTTTGTCCAAGGGTGGTAGTAGCACAGGGCTACTTCTATGGTTGCTGCCCTCTATGAATGTCCTTATATCTGAATTAGTTCTGACCGGTGGCATCACCACTGAGAGCTCCTCTTTCTCCTGCACTGCCATTAATTCGACAATGGACTTTGTCTCGCCAAAACGAAGAAATTGTTGCAAAGCAGCCAGTTCCTCTTCATTGGTCATTATGGTCCAGTGATCCAGCACCTTTCCAGTACCATCCTAGAAAAAGAAAATAACAGGGACAAAATTACTAGACTGAAGATATAACCTAATGCTTGATTTGATTGTACAGTATGGCATAGAATGAACTGACCAAATGATCAGACCATAGTACTCGCGAACTGTTCTCGGGTGTACTGAATTGTATTGGGTGGTGCGTCCATCGTTTCAATGAAACAAACGTGTGGCTATTCCCAGTGTCACATTCTTGTTACTCGGTGCAAAAAAGTGTGAGTTACCTTTGTATATTCTACGGGCAAAAGAAATTCGAATCCCTCAAATCACTAAAAGGGGATTAACTTTGTATGCTGACCTCAGTCACACTTGTGTAGAACAATGGTGACATTGACAAATTCATTTACACATGTGAAATTTGCTATGAATGACAATTGTCACAAACACGCAGAACAGAACATTGGCTCGTTCCCACAGTCTGAGCCCACTCAGAATATAGAACATGTAACACTAAAATGAAGATTCATCTGAAAAGCCATTACAATTTCTTTCATTATCATTATCATTGCTGCTCTGTATTTTTGTTCCCATAAACTAGTTATTTGTATATAACTTTACCCCATTTATTTCAGGTGCAACTAACATTGTACAATGCATTCTAAGCACTGATGTTGCGGTGTTATGCCTGCAGGACAGCGCGCACAAAAAAAGAGTGCATTTGCAAAGGCCCTCCCCACACTCCTCATGCACACATTTCAAAGACTTTGCTTGTAATTCCTTGCTGATGGCGAAAAAGCTTTAGAAAAATATTCAACGATTTTTTTTAAAAATCAATCGGTATCTCTTAGTGACAATTCATATATTTTGCTTGAAAAAAATAAGCGTCATGAAGGCAAATAGAGACCCCGAAGTGCAAAAAAATACAGTGGAGCAGTCTTGTACCTAGACGCAGACGATCATTTTAGTCATTTTAGTCAAGTGTAATACTGCCAGGTTTAAAAACCTTCCAAGCACCGAGGAGCAGAGAGAACAAATGAACCTGCATTGATCGCTTGCCAGTGCTCGCATTGCGCTGCTGTAATTACTCTTGAGTGTTGGAGTTCTTTCATATTTTAGCGATGCTGAACTTTTCCCAATAACTACAATAAATATTTTATGACAGAACATGTATTTGATGGCCTACGGAGATTCTTCACTCTGCATGGAAGAGTTTCTAAGATGCCGAAGAATGCACCATCATAAATATTTCATGGGATAGTTTCACAGTAATTGATTCCATATTTGTAATCTTAACACTTAAATGCAAGATTATCGGGATCATTAAATATTGATCAATGTCATAATGTAAGATCATTATGTTACTTTACATAAAAAGGCAATTTGTGGCTCGCTGAAGGCACGGCAATCTATCCTATCCAAAATATTTCATTAGCCCGGATCTGGTCTCGGGGACTTTACATCTTCCTTGCATAGTAGGCAATCTGTATGCTTTCCAGCTGTTTTCCACATTTCAGATGTCTGCGTTACACTACCTGAAGTACGTAGCCGCGAATGTAATCCTGGAGAGTCCAGTCCAGTGCATGCAGGATCCGAAGCACCTCTTCCTGTTTCAGGACACTGAAAAGGCGGTCTAACAGGATCTTAAGTCGGATGGGAATAGCTTGAGTTCCATAGAGCATGAGACTGCAGATATCAAAGACTACATTGGACTGAACAATCTCAACTTGGCTGGGTTGATATAGATGAGGGATCCTTAATTTGCTAAGGGCTGAAAATAAGACAAATAAATAGCATATTATATCAGAAAAAAAGACTAAAGTCTAACACTGAAAAATACCCAAACTTATACAAATATTGAAAAACGTGCAAACATTACCATGTGCCACCCATCCGTGCCTGCAGTGGTCACATTGCCGATTGTTAATTTTTCCTGGCTTGTAACTTGGGCAGCTACAGTTGACTAAAGTGCATCGGATAACCTGTAATTGAACACAAACACATGTAGTGAAATTGGTTACTACTGTCTAGACAAACACAATAAGCAGGTTTTTGGTTTTTATTCTGGGAGAAAAAAAAATGGAGCCCACAGGGCATGAGCAAATCAATACCACATGCTTCATCCATTGTGAACCCCTACTTGTAAAGCAGACAGGATCAAAAAGTTTCATACTTTCCGCAACTATAGATTTTTTTCCACACAGAAGAGAGGCCTACTTATTATATGAAAACATGTTCACCCTGATTCACGAAGATTTACAAGAGTGCAAATCAAGAGGTTGAGCATCATCCAACGGCTGCTGTCTACTCGATTCACAAAGCCTTAAGCTAGAACAAATCACTGGATGCCTGGAGCATATCCAAGATGTTTGTGTGCAAATTTGATCCGCAAATATTTGCTCAATGACACTCAGATGCGCCAACTGTCTCCATACTTTACCAGAGATCCTCTGGGCAGCTTTTTCACATGTTTGCAGCTCAGGTGGGTGTACTACCATTCATCTAAAGTTATTGCCCCAGCCATGCTACTTGTATTCTTTAGATCACGTTCCGTTTACTTTAGCAGCATAAAAGCGAATACTCACTTAACTGAGGTTACAGAAAAGTGTATTTAATAAAGAAATTCTATAAACTGAGCCCGTGAGCATATCGGGCAAATCGAAAGACAGACACTAGTAGTTGATTTGTATCGTTTGACTAAATCAGCGCGTTGTAAGTCAGTTTACAACAGTCATTTATGTACACCGAGTTTCACTTTACAGATAAGAAATAATTGTTCGGTCATCAAATTACAAAAGAGAATACAACACACCTTCTACTAAGCCAAATGCACCCAAGCATAATTATGCCAGGAAACGTTTCCCAGGATACATGTAATGTGCATTAATCAAGATCTCGTGCAAAGACGTTGGCATGTGAATTGATCCAACAGAAAATAAATGTCCGGATTCAAAAATATTTGCATTGGAGCAAATCAGGAGATGACTGTGAGCATCTTAAGTTTGCACCTGATAACTTACATGTGCTTCACAAAGCTAAAATTGGAGCAGTATTGAGATGTCCGTAGCATCTCTGAGATGCCCTTGAGCCACATATGAGCATGTCAGGAATGAGTCGGGCATCCCCAAATTTGCTCCAGTTTGAGGCTCTGTAAATTAGGTATAAGGCAGCAGGTGCACACCTGGAGATTTGCTCCATATTGAGGCTTTGTGAATCGGGTATAAGGCAGCAGGTGCACACCTGGAGATTTGCTCCAGTTTGAGGCTTTGTGAATCGGGTATAAGGCAGCAGGTGCACACCTGGGGATTTGCTCCAGTTTGAGGCTTTGTATAAGGCAGCAGGTGCACACCTGGGGATTTGCTCCATATTGAGGCTTTGTGAATCGGGTATAAGACAGCAGGTGCACACCTGGAGATTTGCTCCATATTGAGGCTTTGTGAATCGGGTATAAGTCAGCAGGTGCACACCTGGAGATTTGCTCCATATTGAGGCTTTGTGAATCGGGTATAAGTCAGCAGGTGCACACCTGGAGATTTGATCCAGTTTGAGGCTTTGTGAATCGGGTATAAAGCAGCAGGTGCACACCTGGGGATTTGCTCCATATTGAGGCTTTGTGAATCGGGTATAAAGCAGCAGGTGCACACCTGGGGATTTGCTCCATATTGAGGCTTTGTGAATCGGGTATAAGTCAGCAGGTGCACACCTGGAGATTTGCTCCAGTTTGAGGCTTTGTGAATCGGGTATAAAGCAGCAGGTGCACACCTGGGGATTTGCTCCATATTGAGGCTTTGTGAATCGGGTATAAAGCAGCAGGTGCACACCTGGGGATTTGCTCCATATTGAGGCTTTGTGAATCGGGTATAAGGCAGCAGGTGCACATCGGAGGCATCACTTGATTTACTCAATAGCAACAAAAAAAAATGGAATCGCGCCCAAGTATTGAAATTCCCCAAGTTTATTTTCTCTCAGATGGATAAATAGCATTAAGGTCAAATATTTCAGTTTGTCTGGGGAGCATACTGAAGGAATCCGTCGTCATATATTCTCATATACATGTGTATATCAACTACATATGAATAAACAGATGGAATGATGCAGTCGAGGATGGCAGCATACCCTTCATCAGTTGTCAGAGGGGGGCCACGCCCCCCCCATAATCCCAGTGGCCTCTATGGGCCTCATTACACAGAAGGCGGTGAGCCATGGCGCTATTAGCGCCATGGCTCATGCCGGTAAAATACCGGCACCGCCTTGGCGGAAAGGGGATTTACCGCCCCATTCCAAGGTTGGAGGGGCGGTAAATCCCCCTTCCGCCATTGCCCTTCCCCATTCCCATTTCTGCCCCATAGGGCTCTATGGGAATGGGGAAGGCGCTAATTACGGCACCGCAATTTTGCGGTGCCGTAATTAGCTCCGAGGTCCCTTAGCGGGTTGGTTTTTAACGCCTGCAAAAAGCAGGCGTTAAAGCACCAACCCGCTAAGGGACCTCGTAGTAAGGCGGTAATGGTTAACGGTCACCGTTACCATTAACGGTGGCTGTTAACCATTACCGCCTTCCGTGTAATGAGGCCCTTACCGCCTTCCGTGTAATGAGGCCCTATGTAACTTCATGAGTCAACAGTACAATCTGGGCAATATCGCCCACAGCTATGAAGTCACAGTAGTGGAAATTCAAGGTCTTTCAGCACTGCTGAGGCATCACAAAAATAGGGCATTCTTTTTCATTGTGTCCTCTGTCCCCCTAAACAGCAAAGCAGCCACAGCACCGCTGCCTCACAGACACGCCCATTGATACAATAGTTGTATAGGTAGCAGTGTAGTATTATTAGTGCTAGGAGTAATTGTAGTAGTAAAGATTAGAAAACAGCTATTAGTAGTAGCTCTAGTAGAGGTACTATCGTGGTATTAGTAGTAATGCTAGCAGTAGTAGTAGTAGTACATACAGAAGAAGTAGGTATGGAGGCAAATACCAAATAGAGCTATCACTAAACTGAGTACTCCAAGCAGTAGTGCTAATATTGGTGGTAGGAGGGTAATCTAATAGTAAACATACTATCAGTAGAGGTGATAGTTCTGTTTTGTGAGGTGCTATTTTTAGATCCCCTAACCTCCATCGTCATGTCCTCGGAATACCTTAACGTGGTCTGGGAGTTCTCCAGACCGCATTCTGAACATACAAGCTAAAAAATACATTAAATTACAAGAGACATTTTATAATACAGTACATTTGCTATTAAAAAGGCAAATTACATTTTTGGCAAAGGTCCCTGGTCACCTGGGCTATGAAACACGACGCAAGCCACAATATCTCCAGGGAGACTTCAAGAGCCCATGTCCTCACCAACTATGGACCCTTAGAGGGTCTAAAGGGGGCAGGGGAGCCCTTTGCAGTTCCGACTAGCCACCCCTAGCTATGTGGATGGAGGGATATTTCAGTTGCCCCGTTTTTCCTAAAGCAAGGTCCAATTGGGCCTAAAAACCCAACCATCTGGGCAGATCCCGGTCCTATATTACCTTCCAGCTGATCTCTTTAAAAGTGAACCCATTGTTTGGTTCACCATTGTTTGTTTATGGCACAACTCGAGGCACCATTGCCCAGTCCCGAAAACTATGAGATAATCCTAACCTACAAGAAGAGGGAAAAAGACGACAACGAATTACAGGCTAAAATCTCTCCCAGACGCCCAAGTAAGATCTTCTCCAAAATTCTCTTTGCTAGTATCCAGAAGTGGGAATGCAAGCACAATCCTCTAAATCCGGGTACTGAAAATGCCAGATTGAGAAGAGGATCTTGAGCCTCAATTCGACAGCTGATCTGAAGCGATCCGGCGTTTCAACTGCTAAATTTGGTGGGTAATCTACTACGCCATCATTTGAGGCATGCCATGCCTAGGTAGCACCAAGTATCCTACACATGGGCGAACTTTCGTTTTTTCAAAGTAAACAACTTTACAGAAAACAGAAAATGTCTTCTTGAAGACCTTTCTGATATTTTTCCTTGCCCCCTCTTAATTGCTAATACATGAGGATCAAGGCCATAACCGCCTGACCGAAAAGCGTACCCCTAAATCCCAGTCGTTTTGATCAGAGCTTGGGCTTCCCACTCACCCAAAATCTATGAAATCCACTGTGGATAGAAGAGATATCAGCCAGACATCAGTACTTGGATTGGTACTGGCAAATTAGGCAGAGTTTTGCGGGTTAGGGCCTGATCCCCTTAGGGGACTTCCCTGACATTATTCACTGAATCTTGTGAATGGGGAGTACTTGGACATGAAGGATAAGGACACACTTCAGACCACAGACAAGCAGCCCTAACAATTAACCAAGATATGCAAGTCCTCTATATTTATGTCCTCAAAAGGTACCCTCCCCCTTGAGTACAACTGTGGCGCTGCAGGTGGTTACACCTTTCTTACAAGACTTGGATATAATCATTCACTTTTTGTTTCTATTCACAAGCTACTCAAAAGTTAGATCGAATTGCTGGAAATGACTGCTTCATGAAGCAGACATCAAAAATCACCAATAGGCGTCTTTAGCACTGGTGGTGGTGTTTGCAATAACAATGCATCTGGCCGGCATGGACGTTCAGAAGACAATCTGAAGCGCCTTCCCCAGCGCTCCTTTCAACCTTCCAAGGGGCATTAAGTCCTCTCTCTTCCATCTCTATTCCCTCTTATGCCTTGGACTCCATTGTTACCTTGGCGTGGCCACTAATTGGGTTGACTTTTTTTGCAGTGTTGCCTTTCTTTGCTGACAGATGCATGGTGTTATGCATAATATTTGATCTTTTATGGCATGACGTGTTTACTCTTATTTTACAGTTTTGTCATAGACTCGATTGCTGTTAGAAATATATTTTATTTGACTTTGAAACCCTGTGAATATCTAGGCACAGAAGCATTTTGTTGCTTGGTCGTCCACTAATTCAGCCCTTCCTTCTCTCCCTATACCCACTTCCACAAGTACTTTGTTTCTCTAATAGTTCAAAATTAGGAAAGGTTGGTTTCGGAAGAACAACACTTACCTAGTTGCATGGTGCACAGAGTTTTCATTTTTGTCTGTTGGTGCCAGATTATCACCCTCAATTTAAGGGGAGAGTATACAATGTCTTCTAAAAAAAACAACCATTTGACAATATCAACTGTTTGGGCTTTTGTTTAGGCATGGGAAAGGCATGGGAAAGGCATGGGAAAGGCACTTGGCAGGCACTGTCGTAGTGTTATTAACTGGTCATTGAAAGTAGCAGCTGCAAAATGGTGCGAGTACCAGTGCATCAAATAGCAGTGCCTGGCCAATGCCCAATACTTATACACAAGTCAAAACTGGTGGATTTGCCAAGTTTTTAACAGGACTTCAGTCAAGGACTTGAAGAGTACTTCTAAAATCGAGTGGCAGAAGGCAGACCTGGTTAAGCCATTTATTTTCTATTTTTACACAAGTAGCAGGTTCACAGCTCCAAATAAGGCATTACTTCTCAGAAGACGGCTTTGAAAAATTGTGACAGGTACTTTCAGTGCAAAGTTTGATGGGAAGGTTTGATTAAAGAGAGCTGAAAGAGTTACCATGAAGAGGGGCTTAGGGGAGAGAGGTAGGAATGGGCATATGGATTTGCATGACCATGCACAAATAAACAAACACACCTTCAAGCTCTGTGTCCCTCCTCATATGCCATTTCTCCCTATCTGCACTCTAATGCAATAGTTTCCGCTTATAGGTGACTAACGAGAACAGTTTTTATGTCCTGCAGTATGTTACTTAATGTGAATTTGACTTAGGGCCCAAAATACAAATATATCAATTTATTTGATTCCCAGTGATTCCGAATGGCTTGCCAACTTCTTCAAGATTTGTATTTCGTCAATTCGTACTCAATTCAAATATGAACAGTATGTTCAGCAACAAGCCCTTCATCGGGTGTGCGGTAAAGGAAAGAATATTGCTCATGACCCACAGGTTATAAAATCACACCAAATTTTATGGCAATAATTGATCTTATTATGCGGGTGCTTGATGGATTATATCATCTCTTTCCACCCAAACTGCTTTCGAATTATTTTTGATATAGAAATAACAACGGTTTGAAAAAAAAGCATGTGAAACCTGAATGTCATTCATCCGTAACAGGTTTTAAGTTAACAGTCTGTAAAACCAATATGATATTATGTCTTTTGATTTCCCAGTTCTACCACTCCCCTGGTTCAGGAAGCATTTATGTTTAATTGGGGACCTATTTTTTGCTGCGAAAGGATGTTGCCCAGCTACTTCCAGAACCACTTCAGTCTAAAACCTACTAAAACACTTACGCCGGATTTCCCATTAAAACGAACACATCTTTGAAAAGGAGGTGCCTTGCCAAAACACCCCAAACACAGAATCGTCTCCCCACAGGTGCTGAAGCCCACCCTAAATCCAGAATTCCCTGTAAGCTTCTATTCAATATCTAACCTTCCCCAGAAATGCCAAGCTATGGAGACAGTGGCCAGCAACAAATGCAGAGCCAGTTATAAGATTTTATTTTTTATTAATTTTATTTATTTGTAGCACGCCGGAGCCTGCAGGCATCAGGGCTCGGAACATAAAGACGAGGACAAACAGGTAAGACGACACTGGAGAGAAGACGTCAAGTTAAAGGTCTAGGTTATTATGTGAATAGTAAAGTTTTTAGTTTCTTCTTGAAAGTCAAGAAGTTGGATTCTAGTCTTAGAGCTGCCAGGAGTTTGTTCCATGCAGCTACTGCTTTGATTGGGAAAGATCGTCCCGATCCATTTATTTATTTATTTATTTATTTTTACGAAGGTTGTTTTCACTAAACCCTGTGCTTTAGATCTCAGAGATCGACTTGGTTCGTAAGGAGTTATATGCTCCTTTAAGCACGCTGCAGCAGAGCCATACGGGCAGTGGTGCACGATTGAAACTGATTTGAAGGTAATGCGATCAGCCACAGCCAGCCAATGGATCGATTTCCTATCTTCAGTGATGTGGTTCCTCCTGGACTTCCTTTTGATTACTCTCACTACGTCATTCTGAATGACCTGGCATTGAGCTATGCAGTCTGCATAGCCAAATGGCAACTAATCTAGCTTTCTTGTCTTTTAGATGCCACTGATCATTTTTTGAAAGAACTTTAAGACTGTGAATGTGCCAGGATATTGCTTTTAGACGTATCTGTAGCCCTTTACGTAGCTGCCCACAAGACTTTCTTGCAATGCCTTTACCTACGCTTTAAATCTCCCACTTGGGCTTTCACTATGATTTACCCAGTACTTCTCCAACCCCACTGTAGCAAGCCTGCAACCTGGGAATTCAACTAGATGCAGAACAGTTCCATGTCATGTCAACAAAGTAAATTACTTCGATGCAATTTACTTTGTTGAAATTGTTTCGAAAAAACACTTTGAAATGTTTTTATTGTAGGGGGTCCCGCAGACCTCTTTGCCTTTTACTTACACCCTCTGCCAGATCCCTCCCCACACCCTTTTACTCCTTATCCCACAAAGATATGTACATTTTGAAGTGTTTTCGAAGTAATTGCCACGAAGTAAATTGCATTGAAGTAATTTGCTTCGTGGAAACCAAAGGATACCATGCAGAACTATTTTTGCATACCAAGCTCTGAAAAATAATAGCTTCTTTCAACTTCAAATTCCGTGTTTGATTATGTTTTTTTCAATTAGACAATTGTATAAGAATTGCTGATGCATTCATACTTTCCTGCATCACGAGTTGCAATGTGAGCCATCATTCTCTACTGAAGCACCAGGTCTTGCGCTTCAAACAGATTTTAAACGCAGCAGGGCATCTTGCTAACTCTCCAAATGGAAGAGCTCATGTTCCAGCAGAGACACATTCTGCCAGTGACAAAACAGATTGGTTATACGTAATTTTACCAATGGAACATTCAGAGTGGTACATTTCATTGCAAGCAAAATACTAAGCTTGCCCCCCAAATCCCCTTTTTATTTATCCTTATAACACTGCCCTAACCCCATTCCGACTCATTTTAACCCCTTACCCCACTACCCTGTATATATTTAATATTTTCAGTGTTTTTCAGTATTATGGTGTTCAGTGAAATGTACCACTCTGATTTGTTTGCGGTAAAGTGACTGGAAATAATGCACAGAGAGGTTCATGGTGAGGGTCACTCTCCTGGCAAATAGGTTCGTTTAAAATAGCAAAGTAGTTTACTTCTGTAGGCCGAATTGCAACTTCTAACACCATTGTCCTTTCATCGACCATGAATTGGGGTAATTTCTTTTATATTTCACAGGCAAACTCTGAAATTCCCTCTCAATCGGTATGCAGTTTTCCGATAAACCGGTACGCAGTTGCCTGCAGCATTAAGAACCATCTGTAAAGCGCTTTGAAACACATTGTGTATAGGCGCTATATAAATAAACTATCATATCATATCATGTAGACAATAGCACTGCCCTGTAAAACGAGTACATTTTTCTGGAGCTAAAGGCTTGCATTTGGGCTAATTTGCATACCCACAATGCTTCGCTCATGTCACTTAGAACCGGAGATGAACTTCCATGGTTACTTGGTGGTGCTGTGGCATTTGTGACTTGGCTCAAGTGGCTTATTCTATGCTTCTCCCAATCGATTTAAGACACGTGTTATTTTCTAGAACTAGAGACAAATCTGTCTGTCTGAAAGTGCCAGTTCTCCAGAAGACGTTCTCAGGCTTCAGTCTGCTTAATTGGCCCGACAGATGGTTAATCATAATTGAACCAAGATGCTCTCTGATGAACTTTGAGCTTCATACATTTTTAAAACTAAATCATGTCTTACAATAGTATGCTTTTTTACCTTTGATGACATTCTCAAAAGATCAAGCCATATCACAAAACGTGTGGATCAGTAGTTTGAAGAGCTATGCCCAGGAGGTTCACAGAATAACTGGATGTTGCTAATGAGCCTCCATGACTTTGGGATCTGCCAGAGCAGACGCTTCAGGGCTTCATATTCCCCCCCTAAAATACTCGCTTTGCCCTTATTTTGTGGAAAATTTTTTCCTTTCCTATTGCAATATTGTTTAATTCTTGCGATGTTCTCCATTGCAATGACAGACCAGACTTTATTTTCCTTTTCTCCAGAACTACAACCTTGAAGTAGCCAGCAACATGAGGCTATTGAGTCTGCTAAAATTTGCCTCCTAAGGAGTTAACCAAAGCATGGGCAAAATAGGTAGAAATTCCCAATGTTCCCATACTAATCTATAGTGGTAGCCACTTGGGATTGGGTTGGTCCGCCCGCTACCTAATGTGCCTCCCTGTGGGTGTGCGAGGCGTAGTCCCATAGGCATGTTACTCCCCAAGAAGTGCAGTCATTCCAAGACGCCATCTAGCGGGCCAATGCCCAAAGGAAGCAACTTTAACTACAGGTACCAGCATGCCACAGTAACAGTCATTTGTAATGATATGGCCATAAACCACGGTAAAAGCTTTGCACAGTGTAAATTCCAGAGCACATATGAAGGGCCAAATAGGCAGAGATACTATTATGCTGCCGACGATAAAGTTGAATACATTTCCAACGTAGAAGTCAGTGAATTGTGCAACCATGGGTCCGATCGTATGCAGTAAAAGGCAACACCAAGTCACAATGAGATTGTAGCTGCACAGCTACACAAAATGCTTCACAGCTGCTGTCATAGATGTTGAGAGTTTTAAGATGTGCTGCATGCCCTGGACACATTTGGACCTTCCTAGTTGCGTGCCAGAGCGAATGAAATCAATGTCAATGCCCCTGTTGGGCAAAACCAGAAACCAGTTCTTATAGAGGTAGGGGAAAAAGAGCACTACAGAGCATAACTGATCCCAGGAAGGGAGACAATTAGGGATTCTATCACAAAATACACTACGGGCCGATGAATATAAAAGGGGAGGGTTAGCTCACTTTGTGTCTTGGATCCAGAGAAAGTAGACATACCAGCTGATATCCCTTGCGACAAGGGGAATCTGCTGGCATACTGTTTTGTTTCTGTGAGAGTTGGAGGAGTGAGCAACTGTGCGTCCCGTGCCGCTCGTGGACTACATATCCCAGCATGCCTGGTGGTGGCTGCAGGGCTGGGCCCTTTCAGCCTCCAGGCATAAAACACTGGGAGACATGCAGAAGCGGCGCGATAGCGACGCACGTATCGCTGATGGGTCGCCAGATCAGTGTTTATAAATTGAGGCACCGGCAATCCTGTCCCCAAAAAAGAATAAAAGTAGCTATGACTGTAAGTAGCCGATTACAAACTTCTAAGATTTGTGAGACAGGCATGGTATCAAGAGAGACACAGACTCAAGTGTTATAGTTTCAAAACCTGTGTTTACTACAACGCTGGGGATGGTGCAATACCTAACTGGCCCTAACTCTAAGGAACAAGTTACTTACCTGTAACTGTTGTTCTCCAGCATGGGTCTGGCATGGATTCACATGCTCATGAATATTCCCCGTCGTCAGGCTGGGAATCCTCGGTAAAGAAAAAACCAGTATCAGTTTCGTTTCTGATCTGTCTTTCGTAGTAATAACCAATCACTGGTCTCTGCGTCATACTGACCACAGCCAATGACTGCCCTCTACCTAAGCACCGCCTCTGGCAGCCATCTTCAGATTTGGAAGCACGTGAAGTGGCAGTATGACCAAGTGAAGAGCCGCAGAGGGGTAGGCGGGAGGGTTCGCATGTGAATCCATGCCAGACCCATGCTGGAGAACAACAGTTACAGGTAAGTAACTTGTTCCTTCTCCAGCATGGGGTCTGGCATGGATTCACATGCTCATGAATAAAGAATACATAGCAGTACACACATGCACAACCACGGGAGGTGGCAAAGGCTCAACATTAAGCATCACATAAACTCAACATTAAGCATCTTACCTCCTCACCAGGCTCACCTCAGGCGAACAGGTTGCGCAGCACTGCTTGGCCGACCCTGGACTCCTCCCTGGAATCCCGGTCGACGCAGTAGAATTTCGTGAAGGTGTGCGTCGACCTCCACGTAGCAGCCCTGCATATGTCCAGCAGTGGCACACCAGATAGGAACGCCGTGGTAGCTGCGATCGCTCTGGTGGAATGGGCTCTCGGACGGCCAGGCAGCGGTCGGTTTGCCAACCGATGACAGTACATGATACAGCCGGAGAGCCATCTGGAAATGAAAGCCTTCGAGAGAGCCTTCCCCTGATTGACAGGTCCAAAGTTCACAAAGAGTTGTGACGTCTTCCGAAAACACTTCGTGCGGTCTACGTAGAACTTCAGCGCTCTAGCCACATCCAGCGGGTGCAAAGTCCTCTCAGCCGGCGACGAAGGCGACGGGAAGAACACAGGCAACACCAAGGGTTCGTTGAGATGGAAGTCCGACGGCACCTTGGGCATGAAGGAGGGGTGCGTCCTGAGCACTACCCTCGTGTCGTGGAAAGTCAAGTACGGGGCCTTGCAGGAAAGGGCCTGGGTCTCTCCCACTCGTCGTGCGGAGGTGATGGCCACAAGAAAAGATGTTTTCCACGATAGAAACTTCAACGGGGTCGAGTGCAGAGGCTCGAACGGAGGTCCCATGAGCTTGGTCAGCACCACGTTGAGCTCCCACGCCGGGGCCGGGGCCGGGGCCTTCACCGGCGGGAACGATCTGAACAGTCCCTTCATGAACTCTTTCACCAGACGATGAGACCACAAGGACGTCCGCCCCGTGGTTCTGGTGTATCGGGAGATCGCAGCAAGATGAATCTTGATGGACGCGTGTGCCAGACCAGCTTTGGCCAGCGTCAGCAGGTACGGCAGTACTTGGGGAGCCGTAATCCGTAGAGGGTTAATCTTCTGTGCGTGGCACCAGACAGAGAACCTCTTCCATTTGTGTCCGTAGCATTTAAGAGTCGAGGTCGCCCTGGCCTTTGCAAGAACCTCTCTGCAATCGGCCGGTATGTCGTATCCTCCAAACTCTAGCGCTGCAGGAGCCAGGCCTGCAAGTTCAGCGACTTCGGGTCGTGGTGGAGGATGGCGCCTCCTTCCCTGGAGAGTAGATCCGCGTCCGCCGGCAGCTTGATCGGCGGGGACGCTGACAAGTCCAGAAGGTCCGGGAACCATATCTGCCTCGGCCACGCAGGTGCGACGAGGATCATCCTGCACCGTGACCTCTTGAGCTGGTTGACGAGCCGGATTAGCAGAGGCAAGGGAGGGAACGCGTAGAGGAACAGGCCCTCCCAGGGGAACGAGAAAGCATCGCCCATGCTCCTCGTCTGGGGAAACCTGCTGGCGAACCTCCGGCACTTGGTGTTCGTTGCCGTCGCGAACAGGTCGATCTGGGGTGTGCCCCACCGTCGGAAGAGGCGATCCACCAGATCCTGCCGTAGTTCCCACTCGTGGCACGAGCGCAGCTCCCTGCTGAGTGAGTCGGCAATGGTGTTTTTTATCCCTGCCAGATGAAACGGCACCAGAAAAATCCCTTGGGCGACGGCCCAATGCCACAGGTCCTGCGCCTCCTTGGACAGCGCTGGGGACCTGGTTCCGCCCTGTTTCCTGATGTAAAACATGGTGGTGGTGTTGTCGGTGAAGATCCTCACCACCTTGCCCTTGAGGGACGGAAGGAAGGACCTGAGGGCCCAAAACACTGCACGGAGCTCCAGGACGTTGATATGCAGGGACTTCTCCGTCGGGAGCCAGAGTCCCCTTGCGTGCAGATTTTCGGTGTGCGCTCCCCACCCTTCCAGGGAGGCATCCGTGGTCACAGTCTCCTGGTGGGCTGGGGTCTGGAAGTCCATGCCCGCCGTCAGATGCGCGCGGGTGCCCCACCACCGTATCGCTCGTCGGAAACTCTCGTCGAGCTTGATCCTTTCCTCGAAGCTGCCCGTCGTCTGGATCCAGCGCGCATCCAGGAATTCTTGCAACGGGCGCATCCGGAGCCTGCACATGGGAATGAGGTAGATGCAGGAAGACATCATCCCGAGGAGGGACTTGATGGACCTCACCTTGGCCGCGTCGGCCACCAACATCCGTTGCACCTTGCCCAAGATGGTCCTGGTCCTCTCCTCCGACGGGGAGGCCAGAAGGGACACTGTGTCGAGCCTCGCTCCCAGAAACAGTGCGACTTGCGCGGGCACCAGGTGGGATTTGGCGTAGTTCACGGAGAATCCCAGGTCTGTGAGGAGTTGGACGGTCCTTGCCGTGTGGACCACGGCGAGCTCCCTCGTCTTGGCGCGGATGAGCCAGTCGTCCAGGTAGGGGTAGACGTGAATCCCCTCGCGGCGCAGCTGCGCCGCCACCGGTGCGAGGCACTTGGTGAATACCCTGGGTGCCGACCGTAGTCCGAAGGGAAGGGCTTTGAACTGGTAATGACGCCCTTGGACCACGAATCTGAGGAATTTTCGGTGCCCCTTTAGGATGGGAATGTGGAAGTAGGCATCCTCCAAATCCAAGGACGATAGGAAGTCTCCTTCCTCCAGCTGACCCAGGACGTGCTGGAGGGTGACCATCCGGAACTTCTGCGCCTTGATGAACTTGTTCAGACGTCGCAGGTCTAGGATGGGGCGCCATCCTCCCGTCTTCTTCTTCACGAGGAAGTATCGCGAGTAGACTCCGGAGCCCCGAAGCCTCTTTGGGACGAGTTCGATGGCGCCCTTTCTGAGCATCGCCTTTACCTCCAGGAGAAGTTGAGGGACGTGAAGTTCTTTCCTGGCCACGGGGGGGACGCCCGGGCACCTTCTTTGAAACTCGAGCGCGTGGCCCCGGGCCAGGGCGTCCAGCACCCAACGGTCGGTGGAGATGGACTCCCACACGCTGACGAAGCCCGCCAGCCGGCCTCCCACCGGGGTGCTTCGGTGGGGGCCCGACCCCACGGCCGGTTCAATCCTGCTTGGACGCGGCCTTGCCGCCTTGACCTCCTTGGCGACGACGGCGGGGTCCGCTAGACTTGCTTCGTCCTCTGTAGGCCTCTTGCGACGACGAGCGGGCCGCTTGACGGTAGGAAGCGAAACCGCCGCCGGAACCTTTGGAGGCGCCCTTGCCTCCGCCGCTCCGAAAGGGCGTACGTCGTTGCTGCAGGACTCCAAGGGCCCTGGCCGTCTCAGTATCCGCCTTGATGGCCTGAAGGGAATCGTCCACTGTCTTCCCAAACAGGTTGTTCCCGTCGAAGGGCATGTCCAGGACTCTGGTCTGGACGTCCTGCCGAAAGTCTGTAGCTTTGAGCCATCCACGACGTCGAAGGCAAACGCCGTTGCCCAGCTGGCGGAACCCAGTGTCGGCGATGTCCGTCGCCACGGTGATGGCGTGGTCCGACGCCACCTCACCTTCCTGCAGGATCTCAAGGGCCTCCGCCCTCTTGTCGTCCGGCAGAAAATCCAGCAGGGGAGCTATCTTGTACCAGAGCTCCCTGTCGTAGCGGGCCACGATAGCCAAGGCGTTGGTCGCTTTAATCGTCGTCGCTGCCGACGAGATGACTCTACGTCCCATAGCATCCAGTTTCTTTCCCTCGCCGTCCGGCGGGGAAGTCGATGTGGAGGCCGCACCCCCCCCCCGCTTTCTTCCTGGCTGCCGCGGAGACGACGGAGTCCGGGGTAGGCTGCGCCCGGAGGCATAGGGGGGCCGTGTCCGGGACCCGGTACTTTTTCTCGTACCGGTCTCTTCTAGCTGGCGTCGTGGAAGGGTTCTTGAGGAGGGAAAGGCCCTCATCCCAAATGTCGTCCAACAGAGGCACTGCGAGGACCGTCTTCCTCTTGGCCTCGCGCCGCTGATAAAGGAAGCCTTCCTTTTTCTTCTCCTCAGGGCAGAGTTGGAAAAGCTCGGAAGCCCTGGAGATCATGGAGTGGAAAGATCCGATCTCGTCGGGCGGAGAAGCCCTGGTGGGAGGCGACGACGGAAAATCCTCGTCGTATGCCTCGTCGTCCGTACCCGTCGCTGCCGTGTCAGTCCCCGTATCATCCCCTCGGGTGGACGGGGAGGAGGGCTGGACGGGGCGCGACGGTTGAAAAGGAGGTGGTGGATGGATCCTTCTTTTTTTGGTAGGGGGAACACCAGAAGGTCCCGGTTCTGGATCCCCCGACGGGAGAGGTTCCTCCGTCGGTAACGGTAGCCTCGTCCTTATCTCGGAGCATAAGGACTGTATGGCCAACAAAATGGCCGCCGAGTTGTCTTGCGGCGCTGGCAGAGGGGAATCCGACGGGCGAGCAGGGGCCCCGTCGGTATCCTCGACGATGTCGTCGTCGTCACCTGCGTCGGGGTCCATTCCGGCGGGCTGGCCTTCTTCCACGCCTAGGCCGTGGCTTAAGACCTCGATCAGCTCCTCTTCTGAGGTTGAGGCCGAATCTACGACGACGCCCTGCCCCCCCTTCTTCTTCCCCATGGAGGGTTTCACGGGGGTCCTATCGATGGGCACAAAGGAAGACTCCCTCCGCGGAGGCAGGGAGATTCTGGGCCCTGAGGTCGCCACCACTGGTGTAGCCACCACAGGCTGAGCCAGGGCCGCCGCGACCGTTTCGATAGAGGGCTTGGTCGGATGGATCAAGGCCTTCACCACCTTAGGTGCGCTCACCGCCTTATCCTTGAGGGAGGGGGCACTGCCACGCTCCTCCTCTGCCTTAGAGCTCGACCGGGGCCTCTCCAGGAGCTTCGCCGGGTGCTCGGCCTTCCTCTTACCCGACCCAGAGCGTTGGCTCGTGGTTGATGGTGCCGGGGAGGGTGCGCCCTGCCTGGCGCCCGTAGAGCCCGACCGTTCGGCGCTCCCGGTGCCAGCGGACTCGCGGTGCTTGGCCTTATGTTGGGCCCCCGTCGCCGGGGCGCCCTCAAAGGTCTTAGAAGACCGCTCGGATTTCTTCTTCTTCTCGCCAGACGGGCTCTTACCCTCCAGCCAGTTGGCGAGACGTTGATGGCGGTCCTTCATGGTCCGTTCCGACATGTTGCCGCAAAACGCACAGTCCTTCTCCACGTGCGTCTTGTCCTCATGAAGGCAGTAAAGGCAGAAAGAGTGTTCGTCCTCCTTGAAGACGTTCTGCAGCTGGCATCCAGGGCAGACCCTGAACAGCTTTCCGGGCGTCGAGCTTCCCTTCTCCTGGGCCATCTCCGAGACCGGGCCTGAGAAGCTTCTGGAGTCCTCCGAAGCGTAGCTCGACGAAATCTTCACCCTTGAGGGGCACAGATGAATCCGACACGGGTCCCCGTTGATCGGATGTAGGATCGGTGGAGCTTGAGGCTCTTTTGACCGAAAGAATCGAAGTTTTTTTTTTTGTGAAAAAGCGCGAAAAAAAGCACTAACGCTCGAGAGCAATAGCACGAGGATCCCAACACATGAACGTGCGGTAAAAATCTGAAGATGGCTGCCAGAGGCGGTGCTTAGGTAGAGGGCAGTCATTGGCTGTGGTCAGTATGACGCAGAGACCAGTGATTGGTTATTACTACGAAAGACAGATCAGAAACGAAACTGATACTGGTTTTTTCTTTACCGAGGATTCCCAGCCTGACGACGGGGAATATTCATGAGCATGTGAATCCATTCCAGACCCCATGCTGGAGAAACGGATGATTCCCTCAACTGATAGGTCTAAGGCCGTCGATGTCTGAAAGTCCAAAACCAAAATCCGTCTGTGTCTAAACCTATGCTTGCCCTCACTCTCTGATAAAATGTGGGAGGAAGTCTCTTTAAAGAGAAAATAGTGATTCAAAAAAGAAATATAAACCAAGGCTGGTTTCAGGTGGTCTTCTCACCAGGTGTGGCTTGGTTAGTATCAGCAAAGTTCAGCACAATAAAAAAGAAGTTCATTAGCACTTCTCCACAAAGTTCTTAGGCTTCTCAGGGTTCCCTTCCCCAAGCGTATGCCTCCTTTTTCCACCAAATAAGAGTTCACCTTTGTTAGTCCTCTTAGCTCATGCTCCTTCAGTTTCAAACAAGTTCTGTTCCAAACACAAAATTCAACTTGTCAAGATGTGCCTTTCTCTTATTTACAGTTCCTTTCACACACAACCTTCTCATGGGGTAATATCAGAGGCTCTCGAAAACGCTAGGTTCTTGGCTCCTCCTAAGTACGACTACTCTGATATTTGGCCCCTCTCTGTATTTCCTGTACTTGCTTGCTTCTAACCTTTCCTCTTCCAATTGCTTGCTGCACCCCTTTGTTATCTTCCAGTTTGCAGTGCACACTTGCACCTTCTTTGTCTTTCTCTCCTCTTGGCTTGCCGTGCCCCTGGCACCCTTTCTTTGGGTTCACTTTCTCTTCACTGTGTCCATTGCACATTAATTTATTTGCTTTCGTGCACCCTTGCACCTGTCCTTGTCCTTTCCGTTCCTCTTGAACACTTGTTTCGCTTTCTGGTGCTCACTTGCACATTTCCTTCACTTTCGGGTCACTCGCACCCTTCTCATTTCCTTTTAAGCCTTTTCCTTCCTTTCCGCTCTCTCAGCGCCTTCATTTTTCTTTCCCTTTACTTTGCGTTAAATATCTTGTTTTCTGCTTCGTGCCACTTGCAAACTCTGTCTTTCTCCCTTCGCGCTCCAGCTACCTAAATGTTCCCAAGTTTCTCTCACTTTCAGGCTTGAAACTCACCGGGTAGCGTGCACTGGCGAGCGGTCCTCTCAGGGCATATGGGATCGAGATAAGGGTCTCATCACCTTCCCCTCAAACCCTCTTGGGACCGGCACACGTCCCAAGGGAATGAGTACTTCTCCACACACCCCCAGCAGGACATGGGCTGCCTCAATCTTGCTCCCCGGAGACACGGCTCCTTAGCCATGCTCCAGTCTCTCACAAGCACTGGGCCAGCGTCTCGGCACGCCGCTCTCCTCTGGATCCTCCAGGCTCATCTCCCTTCAGCTGCCTGCTCTTTGGCTCCTTTACGGATACACAGTTCGCTCCCTTGATTGTGCAAAACCACACCTTTTATAGTTAAAACCAGTGTCAAGTGGAGTCAAGTGTGCGTAGTCCGTGTGAAATGCATGACCCTGCCTGCCCCTATTAATGAGATAACCTAAACCTAAAGGTAGTAGGTGACAGTCTACCATTTGTTTCTCTAGGTGTTTCGTGCAGGTAATCCTCACTGCTCTCGGTTGCCTCTTCTTCTTCCAAATATTTGTCGGAAATGGGGAGGGGGTGATTGAATGGGATTGCAAATATCCCATGTAAGCTGAGGAAGGGGTTTCTGATGGCAAATGGGGGTAGGGGGAATTCCAAGTCTCGCCTTGGGGTATTCTCTTCCCAATCCCCCGTGACCCTCCACTCAGGTGATCCTCCCACACTTGTCCAACCTCATGGTCAGGATCCGAAAGCGATGGCCCTTCCCATACGGCCTGAATGGAAGATCCCGGGGAGTAGATGAGATAACATCGTCAGGTTTCTCACGATCACTCGGTTTATTTTTTCTATAAAAAGGAGGGGCTGCCAGGCTCTATAGATGGTATGACTGAATTCGATCTAGCGTCTGAGCTATCAGCCTCACTTGGTTGCCTGTGTTCTAAACTTATCGAAGAAGTCTGCACTTCCCTTAGTCTGGAGGCCGTAGATGTCGGTGCTGCTAAGTGTGACGCCAGCTTAAGGACTGTAACAACCAGACTCTTTTGCTCCCCAACAAATGGCTTGGCTAAACTGACAGTTAATAGGTTGGCTGTATCGAGGGGGCGGGAAGGGTTGTTTAAGAAATGTGGGTGGTATGTTGCACAATGAGAGAGCTGATTTGTCAGCCAGTGGTAACTCTCAAGTGATTATAATTGATAAATATGCATAATACTGTTCATGTCCTGGGGGCTTAGCAATGCACCCCCCTAGCACTGATTCTGAACTGTTGGATGAGTCATGTAATGCTGTATAAACGGGCACGAATTTACATTCTAGTCATTCGAGTGAAAACCAGAGTTTACACAGTACACACAGCCGGTCATCCAAGTCCATGTTCTCCATATTGGAAAATTGTTTAAACATTTTGTTAGAGAAATATGACAATATTGAGCAAGAAATGGAGGCTCAAACTATGATAATAAATTATAAAGAAATGGGGAGAATACAACAATGTTAACAGTGCTTAAAGAGGAATACACTGACACAGATGTTCTAAATGGAAATGTTAATGCATTGAAGGCCTTAGAGCAGGGCTCAAGTCGAGTGTACACGCTGGGGGACGGAGTCCACCCATTTTTTTCAGAGGGTGGACTCACTCCCTCCCAGCTAAAATGAGAAACATTGAATGTCCTATTTTAATGTATGAATTAAAACCGACCTCAGGGATCGAAACGCAGTTGTCAGGTTTGCAGGCCAGACACTTGACTGCACTATACAACCTTATGAAAAACGTCAAACAACTAAAGGTGAAATGTACCATTTCGGTACTGCAAGTCCCAGGGAAAACATTTGTATTGGATCATGGAATTCAAAACATGCACACCTTTTAACGTTTTCAAAAACACTATTAGAAGAGCATATCCTCACTTAGTTTTGTGTGTGTGTTGATTTTATGAAAGGCAAATGCCATTCGTGCTGTGCAATTTGGGTGGTTGTGACAAGCCAATTTAATGAAATGTGCATATTTGACCTTGACATGCTCATTTTTGAGGACGTCACATCCCATTGCTTTTGTTGATGAGTCCCCCCACTTACATTTTTAGGACTTGACCCCTGCGTTAGAGGGAGTTTTTTCTTTCCTAGGGGAAATTGGCAGTGATAGAATTGACACTATGGTGGGGGGCGAAGTCAGAAAGTTGTGGAGTGGTAATAAAGGAATTGTTAGTTCAAAATGTACCCTCCAAGCAGATGGGTGACATACATAAGAATAGAGCTGTTAAGCATACGAGGCAGACGACTCATCAAGCAGTGATGTATAGTCGACCCAAAATAGTGGAAGAGAGGAAGACATCTGTAATTAACTGTGATATAGTATGTCTAGCGGAAGAGGAATTAGCGTTAAATTATGGGTTAATTCAAACAGTGGAATTGTGCAATAGAAAGACCAAGAAAGGTAAAAAGGAAATCAGCAATGTAACTCTGCCACTGGGAAGGAGTGTGTGGCAGATGTGTCCGTTAGTATAGTTGATCATCCATCTGATGATATGTTGGATAGATCCCAAGTAGGTGGTGGTACATTGGACTGTAATACCAGGTCCTTTCTCAGACAGGACATGTTGAAAAAGACTGATAAAATGGCAGAGGTAACAAGAATTGAACGGAAAGAAAGAAAGCGGCAGGGTAATGCCGCGATGCAGGATGAAGTTCTGTTAGATATAGGGGGTATATTTACCATGGCTGAGGAAAGAAATCGGACGTTTAAAAAAGGGATGTTATAACCCAGACCACATTTAATATGGAAAATGAAAAAAGCTATTGCCAAGGCTCTGCAGTGGGTGCAGCTATTTACCCCTTCACAGCAAACAAACATGAATGGAAGATTGGAAAGTGTTACATCTGAAGGTACCGTCTATTACGAATAGACATCACTCTTTCAATAGGAACGCGATCTTAAAGATTTTTGACAGTGTGGTGCCAATTAGAGTGATTAACTCTGAGGATATTAAAATAGTGGACCAGCTAGAAGACGTTTCCCAGCTAACAACTAATGTTTTGTTTAATTCTGAAGCGATTTTGGAATAAGTCTTAAAATATGAGGAAGACATTTTCAAAAGAGGATACTTTTGCTCTATGGAGCAAATATCTAGTGACAAATCTGGAAAAAATGAATAGTTATTTTGGTGCTCGTAGGGAGGATTACCAACGGATACAAGTGGCAAGATATGGAGAACAATTAATACTACCCTCTAAAGGGATTCAGTATCAATGGGTACAAATTCTAGCTGCAATGGCTTCCCAAAGCATTTCAAGTCCACTTCCGCAGAGGACCCTGATGATATAGCCATCTTATATAGTTGGAATACAAAGGGTTCCTTGCACTACTTGGATGAGGTGGGCACTGGTGGACAGAATTGATCTATTCCAAATGTATATGTTACAAGTAACCTCGGCAATAGAAAAGATAGAGTTTGATGGTAGATCAAACTGACAGGTCCTCGCCACTAAGGGTCCCAATGGAAGGCGGTTTTGGCTGTAATGATTCATATGGGTCCAATAGGCTCCAAAGAGGTGTTTCTTGTGAATCTATATGACCCTCCAAGTATAAGATTTAAAAATCATATTGGGCATTTGATCAATAAGCTGTTGTTTGGAGGGTCTGAATCAACGCTGATTTTGCGGGCTGGAGACTTTACTGCTAAAATCCCTAGGAGGGTAGATTAGTTCAGGGAGGATAAATCTTCAGCACACATTGATTTAAATAAGTTTAATGTCAAAAGAGTCGCATTGGCTGAAATTGTATATCCCAATGGGCTATTTATGTTGAATGGATAGTGCCAAGTGATAAGAAGAAGGCCTTTATGATGGTGTGGAGTAGAAACTCATCAACTATTGATTTCATATTCGCCAATCAAGCTGCCCAGGGTTCGATAAAAAAAGATAGGTCAGTGATGTGTAGGCAAGAGAGAGATCATGTGCCTCTGTGTATTAATGGAGGTTCACGTTGAGGAGGCTGATTATGACCTGTAAGGCGTAACTGGGCATTCCTAAGGGCTGACATGGCATTGTTTGAATTTTGGGAATTCATGGACAGTTTGTTATCTTGTCAATATAAAGATCAAATGGGGTTCATTAAAAAAATGAGAACTGATGGTGTCTAAAAATTGTGAGAACCTCTTAGGACAAAGAAAGTATAATTCTTGGTTTGAAAAATACATGAATGTTGGGAGACGAGGTGGAAACTTTGATTTGAAAATACAACTGTCGAAGAGTCAGCTTCCCCGTGATATAAGCGGGTTACTTGTGAAGGCAGTTAGAACTCCAGTAAATACCAAATCATCTGAAAAGATTAAGCTTTTAAAAAATTATTTTAGGAAATGACTTAGGAAATATCGTAATGAAATTCCAATAAAACGGTGGAAACAGCTGGTGGAAAGAGATGTGAACAAAGATTTTAGGGGTATTTGGGAGATTATCAATGGTCAATCAAAACAGGCACGCCCCATTAATGTGGATGAGAGTGAATGGATCAAATACATTGGTGAGGGCCTAGGTGGCGAGATTGAGGAGGACAACATTCAAGTGATAAAGAGGCTTGGTGGGAATGTACCATAAGGGTGTTTTTACATTGAGAATTTAATAAGGAATTTGAAGAACTCATGTGAGGCCGGTCTGGTTGGTAGTTGCAACATTTGATTAAGAAGCATCCACATTTATGGGCCAAAGCATTCCACAGCCTGTTGGCTTATATTGGTGAGGTGGGGCTGTCCCAGCATCCTGGAAAGATAGTAATATCCTTCCAATACACAAGAAAGGATGCTGAACCGACCCTGGCAACTATCGTCTTCAAGCTTTGCTAGACATCGGAGCAAAATGATTTGCGAGGCTACTGGATGAACTAAGAGTTTGGGAAGAAGCTAATAACATCTTGCCAGCCAATCAGACAGGATTTAGGACAAAGACAGTCACTACTCATAACATATTGGAATTAGTTTCCCTGATTGAATATTTCTGGAGAATAAGAAATCTACTGGTCTATGGAGTTTTTGTTGACTTCAGCACGGCTTTCGATACAATCCTTATGAATCGGTTGTGGAGAAAGCTTGCAGCCTGGAATATTCCACGGGGTCTCCTAGCCATGATAATTCAGTTATATTCAGAAACCAGAGTACAAATTCAGATAGATGGTCGCAGAAAGTTAACTGAATAAGGGGTGGGGTCAAACAAGGTTGCATTTTGGTGCCCACTCTGTTTAATTTGTACTTGGCAGACCTAAACAGTGTGTTGTCACCTTCCTCTGCGTGCTCAGTTAAAATGAGAGGTTTGAGAATTGGTTGGCTGGATTACACAGATGATCTTTTAATAATTGACTATACTCTGCACGGCCTTCAAATTCAGTTAGAGGCATAAGGTAATTATGCCACAGAGAATGTTTGAAGAATAAACCAATAAAACAGGTCATGGTTTGTAACTCCAATAAACAAAAGGAAAAACAAATATAAATGGAGTTTAAACAACACTGGGGTTGATCAAGTCTCAGTGTATACATATTTAGTGGTGTTAATAGACAATCAGCTACGGTGGTGCAAGCATTGCAATTATGTTGAACATAAAACACTCAACATTTTGGAATGGATGCATCTAGAAAAGAACAACCAAAACCAGGTGGTAGTAAGTTTGAATAAGTGAATTACTTCTTTCTTACTATCAGAATGCATTTGGTAGATTACGCCGTAAGTTAGTACACTGAAAAATCTACTATGATTTCCCATACCAAGATGGCACGTGGCTGGGAGCCTCGCTACAGAAGACATGAAGTGTATGAGAGACACGGCTTCTCCGGCAATGTCACAGTAAGCGACTCACGATCCTGAGTGTAGTAGAGAGAAGGCGTGCGGGACAAAATAGGTGAGTTTTTCAAGTGCTCGAAGATCATTTGTAAGCCGTGGCGGCAGATGCCATAAAATCTTTATTTGCACAAACGCTACGCTCGTTTCAGGTTTATGTATAAGACACACCTAAATAAACAAGGAATTGAAATGCTAGAGGATCTATTGTCTGACATAGGCCGTTATGTCTTCAAATTTAAAACTTGGCTAGCACAACGGAAATAATATCATCCACCTTCCGTTCTCCGCTAAGAACATCCACACATAATTTGGAGCACAGCATGATTTGGCATCACCAGGCACAGTGTTTCAAGCATTGAAAGGATATAAAAACATCCTTCTGAAACTAGTACAGTGCTGAAAATAATGAGAATGTGGTTTTTAGAACCGGAACTTTAAAAACTTAGGACATTCCGTTTTTTTTCTTTTTTAGAGAAACAAACAATGAAGAAACTTACTGAAACACAAGGTTTTTAATTGACAGAAGAGACTCTGACAAGATAAGGTTAGTAAAAAGCTAAGCTATGGTCAACAGGTCAATATGGAGAATACTTGCAATGTGATATTGACCTCGGACACAACAATTCTTCTCATTAGAAAGCACAAAAGAAAAGAAATCTCTGCCACCTTCAGGCAGAAGAAATATGTCTAGAGATGGTGCCCATATAAACAAACACTGAAATTAAGGTCAGTGTCTGACATACCGCGAATAACATCAATAAATGAGCACCAGCACTTATGTTTTAGTTGATCAGTGGTTTAAAAAAAAAGTTAGGTTTATATTGAAGTGTCTGCATGCAAAACACCAAAGGGGTGCGTAGATTAAGTCGTTTAACACAGACTATACGGTACTGAAGAAGGCTCATCAACAACAGTCAAAAACGTTAGGGGTAACGTCATAAGACACAGCAGCCGAAACATGTGTCGATTTCCCAAGGCCTGAATAGAGAGGTTTTTTCTGGTGTTCTAGTAAAATTTCAACATTGGTAAACGTCATTGAGAAGTGCTTCACTGTAAAATTAAAAAAAGGAAGCATTGCATTGTTTGACAGTTTAAAAATACTGTATGTGTCGAAGGAAAATCAAGTCACATGCTATACTAAACCCACAGTAATATAACCTCATGGTTATATGAAAGTATATGTGTGCTCAATATTTGATATAAATACTGTTTTAATGTTGTTTTAGTAAAAACTGAATACATTTGAATAAATTGTGATATACAGAAAAAAGTGCATGGTTGAATACAGTGTCGAAATATAAACACAGTATTGAAACAAGTCAGTCCAAACCAGTGATGTGGTTATAAGGGAGAGATAACCAGTTTCCATCTGTTGTCTCACATTGTATGCAATCTTCCAACATTGAAACTGGTCCCCTGACAACAACAAATTGGGAAATACCCATTTGTACACTGCAGCAGCATATAGTAGACAAAAGGCTGAAGACTTGTTAAGATTAGGATTGAGACATTTCTGTTGGCCACCCCGTTTAGACATTAATTTGTAGTACATGGTGTCGCTGGAGGGGCAAAGACATATTAGAATAGCTATTGGACGGTATCTGGTCAATCCGTTTAATGCTATTGCATTTAACACCAATCCATCGAATTATAAGCATCGAAATGCCATTCCATTGAATGACCATTTCGTTGTCTACAATTGGATGGATCCATCGAAGTGTGTTATATTGGATTAGGATTAGGGGTTAGGGTTGGGGCAAGGGTTAGATTAGGGTTAGGGTTATATTTAGGGTTAGGGTTGGGGCTAGTGTTAGATTAAGGGTTAGATTAGGGTTTGGGTTGGGGCTACGGTTCGATTAAGGGTTAGGTTAGGGTTTGGGTTTAGGGTTGGGGCTAGGGTTAGATTAAGGATTACATTAGGGATAGGGTTTGGGTTAGGGGGGTGGCGGAGAACCCCCTCAGTATACATAAAAACTTAAAAACGTTACAAGGAGCGGGTCAGTGCCGAAATTTCAGCACTGGACAGCTCCATGCAACGTTTTAAAGTTACAAAAAAAACATTGAAATGCTATTGTTTACATGTAAAAGTGCATTTCCATTGAAACCAGTCAATTTGTATTTTCCATGAACTGGTTTAGATGGAAATGCACTTTTACATGTTAAAGATAGCCTGTTGATGCTTTGGCAGATGATGCTTTGCATTAGATGGTTTGGAATGTAGATGCTTTTTTTTCGACGGATTGACCATAAACCCTATCGGACATCAATGTTTCACATTAGGGGAACTTCAGCAACACTAATGAATCATCATTTAGTTTAACCCATCCCGTCACATTCTTATCTTTACTTGTAGAGTTTCCTTTAGACCTGTTAGCCATTTATCAAGCTTGAACCCTCAAACCGGTCTATTGTGACCTAAATAAAGATAGTGTTGGAATCATACTTTGTGGTTATGTTGTAAGATTTCCTAGAGTTCTCCACAGTATTTTTTCATCCAAACAAATTTCTATTGGTATTTAGACATTCTGTTTTTCATATGCAAATTTCAAGACATGGGGTGGCGGTGTTCCCTAGCTATTACTCCTTGAGAAGGAAGATTTGCGAAGATTCTGCCAATAAGGATTTCCTTCAGCAGAAAGGAAATATGCAAACAATCAATAGCAATATTATAATTCAATTATATCAAGGCTCGAATGTCCAAGCTCCTCCATAGTGTTAGGGGCCTTTTTCCTGTTGTACTGATTGCTGAATGATCATCTAGGATGTTACTTTTGCAAATGTGGGCTCTCCTTGGCAAGAAACACATACATGGTCTGGTGAGACAAGAATGCAGAAGTGTAAAATGGTAATGTTATGGCAAAACAGTTCTCAATCCGGTGGAGCAAGCTTGAATTCAGCGATTGAAGTCTCATCCTGTTTTATCGCTATATGCCCTCTAAACTCGAAAGATAGAAATGTGTTGTCTGCATGAAGTAGAAAAAGGGAATGGCAGCAATAACTTTGTACCATTGTAGTACAAAGCACTCAGAATAGGGATGGCTCCTGTAATCTTTAACGTGAAAGCAGTTTTGGGAAACGTAGCCATGTCCCTGGGATTTCTGTTTAAGTTATAAAACTTGCATCTTCCAAACCATTGATACACAGAAGTAGTTTGTATACTTAGATATAAATGAAGAGCCTTCAACAAGAATGTCTGCATCAAATTCAAACAGAATTGGAAAATGGGTTTTTATCTAGGCGCTACAGTTTGACAGAAAGGGTTAATGTAGATAAATTGCAGTGGACATTTGAGATGCTCACTCAGATCTTACTTGGATGTCCATCGTATGATGATTTGAGGAAAAGGGGGATTCTTCCACTGAGGCCATCTTTGTTTTGTGGGAACACTGATGCGCGTGTCTGCTTTCTCTCCATGCATCTGAATGCTCATCGTGGCCACTCTTTCACCACCTTTTTTGACATAAAAACAAGATCAAGATTAGGGCAGACTTGAAATATATTTTATTTTATTCTATTTGAATATGTTCCCTCAAGTTCATATTATTATACTAAATGTTGAATGACACAGTCCCAACATATTCTACTTGTGTTGCAGAAAGTGCAATCAAATATAGTTAAACTGTAATTGTAATGAAAATACTTGTCTTGAGGGTTGGAGACATTTGAAAAACGGAAAGGATAGATGATAGTATGTGAGCTTTTCTGCTTTACTTCCTGTGGCACGCTGGAGTAAGGAGTCGGACAAAGGGGTGGCATGTTCACAACAATCTTTACTTAAATAAATATAAAAAAGGCCCATCTTTCCCTATCCCTAAAAGGTTTTCCCTACCCAACTAAAGGATATCTTGGGTGCTTGTTGTCAGGGTGGTTGTCAAACAAAGTGTCCGTCCTCTGTCCAAAATAACCATCTCTAGCTCTACCACTAACAAATGACACCAACATACATAGCTCCAGGAGAATGACTCCCTTCTTCTGGTTCAGTGGGATCAGCCCTATGCGCGCGTCTCTATTTGTGTTTGATAACACTTCAACTTCTGAACATATAGAGAATACCAGAAAAATGACTCCCTTCTCCTGGTCCAACAGTTCAAGAACTGCCATCTCCTCCTGGTCAACTTAGTCAGCCGCCAGGCTGCTGTTTGGTAACCTTTTGCCTTAGTTTTTGATTCAACGATGTTGGTGGGAAATCAGGATCATTACTAATTTCTCCTGTTTCATCTGGTTCAGCCTTCGGCTATCTTTGGATAACTTCATGCAACAGTTTTTACCAACCTTTACACTTCTTCCCAGGCTTCTCTTAGGGCTTGTTTAAAGGTCAAACACGCATTTTGTTTCCAATGCACAGTTTCTTTCCCCTCTTCTTATTGGTGAAAACAAGGGCAACTGTTCCCATATCATCCTTGATCCCTTCTAACACTCTGACACTCTCTAGCCTGAATGTCCCTCTGGAAGATAGTGTGTTGCTGGAGAGTACTCCCGATATGTTCTTCTCTTTCAGTCTTTTTGATGCAACAACAGACGAGGAAGATCACTTGTGATGTAATCTTCTCATTTGATACTTTAATTGCAACTCTGAAGACGAGGGAGATTACTCCTGAGGCTTTCTTTCCATTCAATACTCTTGACACAACTACTGAGATGAGGGAGATTACTTCTGATGCCTTCTTTATAGGCAGCAGCCTTCCCCAATCTCCCACCGGGTCTTCTATGACTCCTGTTACCCCTTCTCCACTGGGGCCACGTCACAGGTTCTTCCTGGGGTGTTCGGTTGCTGCGTTCCCACTGAAATTTCTCCTTCTCTTTCCGCTCCTCCCTGCAGTGTTTTTGCTCTGCAGGGTCTCTGGTCCTGCGGTGTCTGTGCAATTAATGGACCGCTCAGTCCACCCCCTCCATGTCACGCCACCTTTCAGTCAGTTCCCAGCTTCCAGTCAGGCCTGCTCAGCGTCGGCCTGCAAAGGAATCCTGCAACTTGCTGTCGGGATCCTCCCGACTGGAGGTTTGCATCTCTGGCATAGCTTCTTATTTCCAGGTTTGCACTTCCCGGGTCTGCCAGGCTTCACGACTACTTCGCCTCTCATTGAATACTTTCTCCATTTTTATGTCATACAGCTGGTTCCTCCCCATTGGGGTGTCATTGTCCTTTGTGTCCATTGTGTATTCTTTATGCCTCCTCGTGGCCACCTCTTCCCAGTACCTTCTGTACTTGACAAAGGAGTATATTGTATAACTCAGTCAATTCTCTTCTTCAGAGTACTCTCGGAAGTTGACTTGGAATCAGACTGTATGTCCATTTTAGTCTTCATGATCTTGGAGGTATCAATACTTTCGAAGGAAGGAGTATTGCAATAATATATAGTAGTGCTTTCAGACCGTTTCTCAGCAAACGTTATAGGTTTTGTAGTCTCAAGGGCAAGAGGGTTAGGGTTTTCCATCATAGAACAGAGTCCTTGTCCCCATGAGGGGAGTCTCTCTCTTTGGGGTCCCGCTTTCTGCCACCCATACGGGGAATGTTGCATAGCAGGCTCACCTCCATAGCCTTACAGGGAATGGCTCCCCCTCTACGGAGAAGTGACAAGAGCCCACAAATCGTCACATTTACTTGTCTTTTTTGCTCACTCATATGGGGGAAACTGATCATCCATAAGACTATCAGTACTGAGACACTATGGTTCTCTTGTTGAATTTTTTGTATTATTATAATTGCACACATCACCCTAAAGTGAAGTGCGGTTAGGTTACTTTCTGTCCTTATTACTATTTATTTTAGTGGCATTTTGATTACATTTACAATGTGCCTAGGATGAGCTGGCGGCAGCAGATCTTTTTCTACCGTGTTTTAAATGGTTTACTTGTACACTTTTGCATTTACCACAAACAGCTACTTAAGGTGCACCTTAAAATGACCATGCCAGGAGGTTTCTACCTGTCCTTAGGCTATATTGTTGTTTGGCCTTCTTCCTCCCCTCTCAGGTCTAGAAAGGTCATATGAGAGAAGCCCTTTCTGTTGCTTTCCAGGCAATGATGTGGTTTGTGTGAGAGCCCGGATATGGGTGCTGGTGCTGGGACTGTCTCGTCCCACCACATATCTTGGTGCCTGAATGTCTACTGCTGGGCAGATGTGTCAAGTGGCTTTCCATGGTTGGATAGCCACTGCTAGTTTGAATGGTCTAGATCCTTACCATTAGTGGACCTAGGTAAGCTTCTAGTCCAGATCTTGAATAAAAGGAGGACTCCTGCAGCCATTCTTCAGATGATCGTTGGAGTCAAAAAGAGCAACCCACTCATGACCTGAGGACAACACTCTGCATCTTATCAGCACCAACGCCAGTGACGCCCGCAGAAGCACTTCACCTCTGCCTGATCTCAAGAAGACCCTCATTGGTGCTTCAACCCCTGGACTGGTGGAAACAACCACTCTCGATACCTGCTTGAGGATCTGTGCCTTCTGAGCCTTCAGAAGTGTCCCTGGACCAACCAGTGAACTGACCAGCTCTCTCCTGGGCTTTTCACTGCAGCCATTGAGATCATCCTTAGAACTTGGAGTATCTTCAACTTGTACTACAAGATGCCTGCTCCTTCATTTTCAGCCTTCTTGCATCAACGGAAGCCATGCAGGATCGGATCCTTTCTTTGTCCCTTGAAGATCGCCTTTCTCCGCCAGATCGTGGTGACTCCCATTGCAATGAGTCTTTCTTGCATTGTATAGGTGCACCAAGGTCGCCTGCTATTCAGAAGTCTTCATCTTTTCTTTGTTTGGCTCTCAAGCTGGGAAATGACTGGAACCGAGATTCAAGCAGTGACAAACTAAATTCTGCATCCAAAAGTGAAGTATGCACCCGTGTCCCCAGAGCCTCCCTTGACAGGATCAAGCACAGAAAAGCGTGTCCCCAACTTATGCCGGAACATCAGCAGTGGTCTCTGGAGAAATCGGAGTCTGGGGGGTAAATAAACATACCTTTCCTTCCACCCAGTTCTCCATAGTGTTACATGGGCATAAGGTCCTGTCCCTAAATTACTCTTTCCTGACTTTGGTCGGTGGAGGCCTGGTCAAGGATTCCTTACAAGACCTATCCAAGTGTCTAGGATTGAGTGAGTTTACTTACCTGAACTTGACTTTTGTGTCATAACCACTGCATCGGCCAATCTCTAAACCTACCTGAAAATTAATTAGAACTGTGGAACTGATTACTTTAGGGCACAAGTCCCAAGCCATCCAATGGCTGGACATGTGTTTGAGAAAGTGGTCTATGGTTATTCCAAAGTATCTTTTACTGAATTTCATACATCTGAGTACTTACAAGCTTTATGGTGGTTATTGAATAATATGCTTTCTTTCTTCTCCTAAGGGTGAATGTAAATATCTATTCTATAGTAAGTGCCTAATAATATTTGCCTAGCGGTTTTACTTGCTGAGAGTGTATTTTAAAGGACTAATAAATACTTGTTTATTTTTGTACTTAACCGTCTAATCTCAATTAGTGGCAGTGTTCTGTGCAGGCTCATTGTAGCCCTAGACCACTCTCACAACCTTCCTAAGACTAATCCTTGCTGCTCTGCTATCCTATCTTGATTGAGTTTGTCTAGATCTCATTGTCTGTTCACCATCACCATTCTATGTTGACCTTCCAAAATCCAACCGAGGGCGGATTTTGTTCATCCATTTTAACACACAGCATGCACGGAAGTGCTTGCAAATATGCTAAGGCAGCGGTGGGAGACTTTGAACGTTTTCTTTAGATGACAAAGCATTAGGGGGAAAAAAGGGATTGAAAGGGGAAATCAAGGTTTTCACATAAAAAATCTTAGGATTCATGAAATGCGCATGTAAAGGAGAGTGTAACCTTAACACCCATTCATTTTGGGGGTGGTCGTTACATCATGAAATCAGAAAATAAATTTAAAAACACAAATTGTAACTAAACATTGCAACATTGATTTAGCAGACTCCATATTACAGCACTCTAATAGCTGGTTAGCAATATATATCCAACCGTGCTAGTGCCTTCCTTGATCATAGAAATGCTTTGATTTTACTAAATAAAAAGTGTAAATTGCAGAGATTGACTGAAGAAAGTTGACAATTAAATGAGTATATCAAAGACATGCTGATAATGTATTTGTGTAGTTGATTCGTCTACAGTTTTATATAATTTGTGCGTGAAGTACAGATTGCCCATTTGAATAAATGTGATCACACAAACTGTCTATTGGTCAAGATGTATCTAACAAACCCAAGGGTACGAACAAAAGGGACATTTTTATATGCAAACATTGGGAATGCCAACGCTCAGTCTAAACAAAGTTCATCACACTACAAAATAAAACGTAAACCACTGTAAGGGTGCAGAAGGAGGAGACTGACACACAGGTGCATGATTGTTGCTAAAGACTTCAATTCGTGAGAAAATAAGGAACAAACCCTTCCTGACCCTATTACTGGGAGTATTTTCCCTACCTCAACGAAATACTAAGGATTCAGTCAGGATGTCTGCCTAAAGGAAATAGTCAACTGCCCTGTGTCAAAACCGATTTCCGACTCTTACACTCTATATTAAGGAATGTGGTGATATTCCTGGTCCAGAAGAAAAGCTCCTTTCTTCTGGACGGTTGATCGATGTTCATCTCCAGGGGATGAAAATAAATGTTCTTCACAAAAAAGGTCAACTCAAAAGTTTGAGGTTTTCTTGCAGGTCTTCTCTGCCCATGCACAGTGTAAATAAAGTACCTTATGTTCACAAATGTTAGAGGATGACTCCTCTCCCTCCCCCTAAACCTCTTCAGGCTGTGCAATATATTCCACACTGCCAGGGGTGGGTCCCTTCCCTTGGTCTCTATCAGGCTATATTATGCAGTTCGCAGCACTAGGGGGATTGTCTCCCTTCCCCTGGCCCTTCTCAGGCTTACTTTTCAATACACCACTCCTGAGGGAATGTCTCCCTTCCCCAGGTCTTTCTTAGGTTTTCTTAACAGTTCACTATTGGGATTTTGCATGAGACCTGGTGTCATTCTCCCTTGGGGAGTGGGGTTGGGTCTCAGACCCTTCTTGGTTCTCTTTATGTTGTAGCTGCTATACCGGATTCACTCCCCTGCCATACATTTTCTTTTATTTTTTATTTTTATTGGATTGTTACAAACCTTTAAAAAAAGGATACAGAATTAAGCAGAGAGATGAAGGACAAAAAGGCAGAAACGAACATTAAGGCATCTTTTAACGTACAAATGTCTAACATATAGGCCTTCAGGAAGGGTGCAAAATGGATTTTTCCCAACCGGCAGAGGTGGCAAATTGTTTCTGCAAATGTTACTTTATCCAGCCACCTTTAGTAGTTTTTGATGTTTGGGTTCTAAGTTTGCTTCTGCCTTTATTAATGTGTCCACCATTAGTTCTAAGAAGAAGGTTAGTTCAATTGTTAGACTACGATTCGAGTCTTGAGAGAGTTGTCTCCACCAATCTTCAACTGTCAGAGACGGTTTTGCTAAATTAAACCTTCCGAAGTGCTTTGTACGTTCATGGGTCAAATCGGAGCATGATAACGTTAGATGTTTTAAAGTTTCATTGTCTTCTCCACAAAGTCGACATGTTAAGGTGCTTTGGCCAACAGCATCCCGTATGATCAAATTTTCTCGGGTGGGAAATTGATTGAGACGATTTTTCATAAAGATCGCTCTACGTTTTTTGTCTGGGAATTTGAGAAGATAAGACTGAGTCTCGTTCAATTTTCTCTCTCCATTTGGCATCAGCTTCATTATTCTAGGTTTTCTGCACGTGTCTCCAGTGTCGATCCAATCCTGGATCCAGAGCAATGATTTGACCTTATTTGGATTTTCTAGTAGTAGACTTTTGTCCGCTCCTATGTCAGAGTTTTTTCGCAACGCTGGACCCACAATGTGAGTACATTGTCTCCATGTTCTTTGGTTCGGTCTTTTAAGATGTAATATTGTGGGATCGGCTTTTCTGTGGATGCTTTACGAAACTCATTTAACGTGTTCCATGTGATCCTTCCATTGATATATAGGAGACTAAGCTCAGATCTTATGCAGGCAGTTGGTACGCCAGGAGGTAAGCACAAAACCTTGGACCAAAATGAATGTTCCAGGGAGGCCCACACTTCCGCAGGACATCCCAAGGCACAGTCAGCTCCATGGATTAATGCCGGGATGACTTTCATCTTGTAGAAGGTTAAGACAGGTTTTAAGGAGTGTTTTCCCTATTTCGTGTTCAGGATGCATGCTTGCGCTGTCAGTTGTTTGCATTTGGCCTTGACTTTTTCCACCCATGGGGCGTCATTGATGCTAGAACTCAGCAGCATGCCTAGGTACATTGATTGTTTTTTTAGTTCTATTGTACCTTCACCCAATTTCCACGTGAATCTTTTTTTCGCAGCAGGTTCTTTGCTCTTTTGTAGATCTTGCAGGATTAGGATTTCTGATTTTTGCGTGTTTACGTTTAGGCCATTTAGTTGGATATATTGGGCAAGAATCCCAAGTTTTCGTTGTAGGCCTATAGGAGTCAGGTCCAGAAGAACAAGGTCGTCAGCATACAATAACCAATGTATCTCTTGACCATTAACTTTTGGAGAGAAAATATTTGCATTTTTGTATGCATCACACAGGTCTGAGATGAATAAATTGAAGATAATCGAGGCGGGTGGGCACCCTTGTTTTACTCCTCGATATGTTTTTATTGGAGCTGAAAGAGCGCCTCTTTTGTCCAGCCTTATTTTGATCTCTGTGTTGGTGTGCAATGCTTCTATCGCTAGGAGTAAGCTGTTTGGGCATTTCCAATCATACATTTTCTTCCAAAGTAGTTCTCTGTCAGTACTGTACTGTCAAATGATTGTGACAGCAGGTCCACAAATGCAAGATAGATCGTTTTGTTTCTTTTTATTGCATCTATCTTGAGAATATTCAACAGAAGGAGATTCGGGCCACAGCCTACACCCTTGACAAAGCCTGCTTGTCAGCAATCCAAGTGGTTTGAGTCTTGAATCCATTTGAAGAGTTGTTTTTGTAGTTGGGTTGCAAATATTTTTCCCAACACATCCAATAAGGCAATTGGTCTGTAGTTTTTTGGTTTGGCTCTGTTGCCTTTTTTAAAGATTGGGATGACAATCACAGTTTTCCAGCTGGTTGGTACTTTTCCTTCTTTGGCAATTACAGCAATCAATTTCGATAGAAAACTGGCCCACACTTCAGGGTTTTGTTGAAGTATAAAGTTCGCTAGACCGTCCGGTCCTGGTGCCCTTGAAGTGGAGCTTCGTTGGATGCTCAGTAGGATGTCTTCTCTATCGAAGTGAAGGTCCCATTTTGTAAGCTGAGGCAGCGGCGTGTCAATGGTGTTGCTTTTTTTCTCATACACTATATTATAGTGCTTGATCCAGTCCTTTTCACACACCATGCTTAGTTGAATTGCATCTTGCTTACAATCAATGCGGTTTATTAATTTCCAGAACTCGGGAGAGTTTTTATTATTGAGACTAGCGAGCATTGATTCGCTGTCATTTTGGAGCATAATTGCTTTGTGTGAGATTTGCCAGTTTTTATATTTATGTTTGCTGATTTTGTTCGCCTGCTTTTGTTGTTCAGCTTTGAGGTTTCTATGTTGCCACAGTTCTTTTCGAAGTTGTTGTTTTCTTTCGAGTACTTGTTTGTCAAAGTGGTGTTTCGGATGAAAGGATGGTCTTCTCATTCCGTTATCCACAGCCATAAATTGCTCTAGAAGGCAGTTGTATTCAACTCTCGTTTCTATTGCGTTAAGCGCATGCTTCTCATAAGAGTCTGTGAGGATCTTGACTTCTTGGGGTTTTATTCTTAGTCGAGATCTATTAGGTTCAACGGTAACTTGGTTGAGCCACTGTTGAGGTTTAGTGTTTGCCATCTTTAGCAATAGTTTTAGTTGGCTGTGGTCACTGTTCGGGTCAGCTGTGATTTTCAGTGACATTGCTCATTGTTGTAGACTGTCCGATATGAAGAAGTAATCTATGGTGGAAGTCTGATTCATACTTCTCCAAGTTTTCTCTGGGGGAATATCACCCATGATGTTTCCGTTTAGCATAGTGACATTTCTTTCCTCGAGATCAGTACACCATTTATTTGCTAGTTTTTATGCTGGATTTTTAGGTCCAATGAGCTTTGACTCATTCACACAGTCTAGGTTGAGATCACCACAACAGATGATATTCGGACTTTGGTGAACACTGTTTATTTCATCGATTATCTCGCACACCATATTTATGAATTTATGTGTTCCTGCGTTTTTGTGGTGCCAATACATATTGATAATGTGAATTTGATTTGTGATGTTATTATTCTCATTTCCTGCAGCAATCACCGAATACTGTATGAACGGAGAAAAATGTACTGATTTTTCTAGTTTCCAGCCAGAATTTTTTCTGATCATGGTCAGGAGCCCAGCAGAGGGGCGACCCTTGGTTCGTGTTATGGCAGGATTTATTGCAAGCTCAAAAGCGTCTGATAAAGAGCAACTTGCCATCCATGTTTCTTGCAGGCAGATGGCAGTTACATCATCACTCCAGTTTTTGGTGCCGTTGAATAAATGTACGAAGCCTCTTGTGTTCCAAGATAGAAAGTTTGTGGTAGGACCAGAAGGTCCTTGTTGGCATTAGTTCGATTTGCCTCCCAACACACCAGCCAGCCATTTCCAGTTTGTGTTCTTGTTTGGGTTCTCTGTTTCTTGTATTTCATTATTTTCATTTCTCGACATATTGCCATTTCCATTTATTGTGATTTAGATTTGTTCACCGGGTGTGAATCGAGTTTGAGTTTTAACACTATTCTCATTTTCGCATTGATTGCTTTCAGGCCGCATAACGGCTTGCCTCGTCATCATTAACATTTGTGGATCAACGATTTTCTCAACGTTTTCTGCTTGAATTTTTTCCACTTCTGCGCCTTTTTTCGATGTCTTCAGAGCTTATATCTGTCTGAGGTGCAGTACCTTCTTCATGAATACCAAGGACAACAAGAAGTGGACAGCATTAGTGAGTAAATCGTATATTAACCTGGAGTCGATGTGAAGCCGGACTTTGTCATTTAGTTGGTCATTGACAAATTCTACAGTTTGAACGTTATTTGATTCTATCGATCGAAGGCCAGGCACATGGTGTAATAGGCATAATACATTATTTCTAAAGTTAGGCCATCTTTTGTGTCCAAAATTCGTTAGTATTCGCTAGTATTCCTCAGAGGTCTATCATTTCTGTTGATAGTTGTTTTTATTTGGAGATCCATCGGGCAAAATTTACTTGTGGATTCACAAGGTGGAATATGGATCCCGTGAGTTCTAGTGGTATCTTTCCCCTTGGAGTCAACCACTGAATACCTTGGTGATTTACTATCATATGGGGATTTATCCGCTGGACTTAGCGCTGCTTGCCGCTTTCTTTTCTCATCCATGGTCTCGAACTTAACCTCTTGTTGTACTATTTTTGAGTATTTAGTGTCATCCATGGGGAGTATTAGTTGCCAGATTCTTCCACATTTTGACAATTCTTGTATTGGTTTTGTCGTTGGGTTGTTGACAGGATGTGTTCCAGATAGTTTTGCACAGTTCTCAACTGCTTGTTCGTCAATTTCTTCATAACAATATTCCTCTTCATGTGTGGATAAGTTGAGAAGCTCATTTTGTGAACTTTCCTCAGTTTCATCCACGACGATTGTTTCTTCGCTAATTGTCTTTTCATTTGCTTTGGGATTTGATAGAACCTTTTTATGATTTTCACTCGTCTGTTCTGTATTTACGAATACATTCACTGCTTTCAGGTTTCTAAGGAATTTCCTTGAACCCATGTTTCGTTTCCTTTTACATTTTAGGTTTTTTGTTTTTTTCTTTTCCGCAGCTTGATTTGGAATGACCGGGTTCGGCTTTTGGAAAATGTCATATGTTTTGTCCTTGCTCGGAGTTTGGTTAGGTAAATTTCCACAACTTGAGCCTAGACAGCTGATTCCATTTACCAAGGGTGGAGGATGCGTGTCAATGCCAGTTGGGACTTTGGGTGCGCTCTCGATCTTTTCCTTATCGTGTTGATCAGGAGGATTTTGGATGGCCTGTTGGCTCTGCAAAACGGCATCACCGGACCCTATAACGCCGTCAGCATTGGCAGATGTTGATGGGAGCGCCCCACTTGGAAGTGTATCGCATAAGTCAGCTGCAGTCTTTTTCCTTTCCGGCTGATTTGAATTATTTGTTTGCAATATGACCGGATGACCTGTGTGGAGGTCATTCACAGAGGCGGAAGGTAAGCTGGAGAGCGGTGGACAAAGAGTCAGAGTGGGACATGGATCTCTTCCATTGGGCAGGCTATTTAGTGCCCTTTCCTCATGCTGGACTTGCGCCACTTTCTTGCCAGTTTGTCTTGGTGATTATGCTGTTGGGCTGGCAGCAACTCTCACAGATTGTTGAGTCAGTCCATCAAAGTCTGGCTTTTGGTTTTGTACTGATTTTGGTGTCGGATGCAAGGTCGATATTACGGCTGCTTCTGCTTCGTCCCTTCTAGTTTTTTTACTCTGTTTCAGTAGTCCCAACGCTTCTCTTGTCACCTCAGCTAGCACTCTCTTGTCCTCGGTATTGCTTTTCTTCTGGTCTGCTAAGTCTTTCAAAGACTGGCCTATTCTTTGGATGTTTCCTCATAATTTGGTGGCTGCCGAGGCTCCTTGTGATTCAATCAACGGCATTTTTGAATTCATCAAGGCAGACAAGGCTGACAAATCTTTTATATTCTCATTGATTTGCTCATACATCTTGAGCATGGGTGCCGTTGCTATTGTCAATGAAGATATAACAAAGGGTCTTAATTCATTTAACGCATCCTTGATTAATTTCTGCACATGAGCGTCTCTTGTAGTTTGGTTTGAGCGGGCTCGGTTTACTGTGCGTTTCATTTTTGCATTGTTCCGTGGTTTCTCTGGCGAATATGAGATGGATTCGTCATTGCTAGATGACTCTGACCTCTCCTCTATACTCAAGTTGAGAGTGTCCTTAGATGGAATGTTTCTCCCCTGGTTGTTGAGATTAGGTTTTGGGAGAGATTTGTCACTTGGCCTGGGTCTGTTCTGTGAACATTCGAAGGGGGGTGACAAGCTTGATGCCACACGTCTTCTTTTTCTAGCGCCCCTTGGCCAGTAATTCCACGGAGTGGATTCTTTAACCGGAAATAGTGGTGATGGTTGTGATCTCCAGGTTTCACTTATGGGCATCTCCAGGTTAGATTTCAAATCACTGGAGGCAGGTGGTTTGGAGATTAAGGATCCATTCATTTCAGTCAAGTCTAACAACAATTTATTCACAATAGCTAGTGAGTTTCGCCTTTTGGCGGGAGATTGTGAAATTTCTCTCGGTGTGTTGGACTTTATCGGGGGTGAAGGATCTACCTGCTCTTGTGAGGTAAAACTCTGCGCCTCGTCTTGGCGTGAGGCATCATTATGTTTTACCGGTTTGTCCATTAATGTTCTACTGAATCTAAAGTTTACGTCTGCTACTTCCAGTATTATTTGATCTTCAATGGGCTCCTTGCTGTTTTCGAATGTGTCAGGCGTATCCTTGTGGTTTTCTTCCATTTCTGAATTGTGCATGGGAGAGGTGGTGCCTATTCCATAACCATTGTGAGCCTTCATGAGGCCTCTTGGATAGGCCATCGCGCATTCTAGCCAGGCGCCTGTACTTTCCGACATCAGGCGCCTCTCTCTTGGTACTGACGTGTCAGGCAACGCCCCCACAAGCTGCCTTCCAGCCTGTGCAGCGCGCACGGCCAGCACTCGCAGCTGCGGCGGAGCAATCGCAGCGGCGTGTCCCTCAACAACCGCGGGGGAATCGTCAGCCCTCCCCCGCTCGGTCAGCTCGCCTCGATCACCCGAGTCACGGCGAGCTGAGACAACAAAGCCAGCCTCCTCTCCAAGACCCCAACCGCCGGTCGCGGTAGCAACACCCCCTCCTGCAGCACTCATCGCCCCCGTCCCCACAGGTAAAGGCTCGCTAGAAAGCATAGGGAGACAGTTTTTTTGCATAGGGTGTGTTTGGTGTAAGGCAGCGATTGGGTGAGACATGTGGACAGTCATATGGGGAGTCTCACTCACATTTACTTTTGCAAACATGTTCCAGTCATTTGCATTAGGGTTAATTGTTAACGGTTGTGGTAACGAAATTGTGCGAGGGACAGGGGAGGTGAATCCGCCTGCTTTTCTTACTTGTGGAGCCACAGAGGCCGCTTCTGGCCGGCTCATGGTGAGAGGCATCATCATGGTCTCTCCCCTCGCCGTACATCGCAGCTGTAATCGTGTTAGTGGGTGGTAAATTGTACGTTGAGGATACTTCTCAGGGTTGTCACGGTTCATGCTGAGTGCACGCTGAGTATACCAAGAGGTGCCTCCCAAGCCTCGTGAGCCTCCAGAGACTCATGAGACTCTGCACCGACTCTGCGCCGCACCGCGGGAAGCTGGGGGTTTTATGGTCCACACCCCTTGCCAAATGGTGGAGATAGAAACGGGACAAAGACTCCACCAGCAGGAACTCCAGATAAGCAGTGTGTCAGAGACTCACAAGACTGTGCACCGACTCCTGCCACATATTGTCTTGGCTCAATTTACTTAAGACAGTCTCTGCATTTGTGTATTTAGTTCTCGGGCTTCCCGTGCCTTTCCAGGTTGCCCCAACAACCCTGGTATCTTTGGAATTGTTGTTGAATATTCTCTATAGGTACAGAGTGCTCCTGCAGCTCTGTTTGGTATCCCACGTTCTCTGTCTCTTGGAGCCTCTGCGCTCTCTGCGGTGGCTCTGCAGCGGTAGATGCTGGGCGGCTGGAGGCTCTCTCCACGACCACATGGTTTGGAGCCTTGCTTGAGCCTGGCTTCCGTTTCTCCAGCTCTTTGAACTGTCTGCTGGTTGCAGACCGAAAATGGATGCCTCTTGAGCAGCTCTTGCATCCCGGTTAGTGGTCTCCTCTCCGTTCCAAGCCAGACATCCTCCAGGCTCTTGGATCCTTCTGCAAGGGGTCCAACCAACATGTCAGTCCCCCTTTCCTTTTTATTATCGGGTTGGTCTTGCTTGTTCCAGGTTGTCTAGACCGCCCATGTTGGTTCCGCAGTGTATTCTGCATTGCTCCACGCCTCTTCCTCATCTCAAGTGTCTATTAAGGAGGTTACCTTTAGGTCTTCTTTATTGTTCCTCGTCCCAGTATTTCTCAGGGAGGTTATCTTGAGGTCTCCACTCTTCCACATCTCAGTACGTCTTGAGAAGGTTGGAATATCTACCTTACTTGCACATAGAAGTATGGGGGGGGTAGATGGGAGGGTGAGAGCATAGGAGGGTAAGTGAAGGTCTGGTGAGGTATGATATGATATGGCATTTATAAAGCGCCTACAAAAGTGCTTTAAGGCGCGACAGGCCTTCAAGGCGAGGTAGAAGAATACTGCGTTCTCCCATCATGTCCCCTCTGTACCCCAGAGGGGGAATCCCTCCCCATGAGATCCACCTGCTGTGTACCACCCCGGGGGACTATCAGGTAGCGGCCTCACATCCCTGGCCTCATGAGAAGGGTGTCCCCCTCGAAGAGAAGTGATGACATCATGAGATTCGTCTCACCACCCTAAAACAGTAAGGTAGCAGCTATTTAGAACAATAGGTTTTGAAGGAGAGAGACTCCCACAAATCTCTAAGAGCTCTGAAGCCAGATATCCAAGGATCAAACGTCACCTTGACCACTGGAAAAGGTTACATAAACCATCGACCAAAAGTGCTTTATCTAAATGGTAGTCCGCAAAACAGCTCCTCCCCATTTCGGATTGACATAGCCATGGGCTTCCCCTGCATAAGAATCTTTTCCTTTTTTTTCTTTCTCCGGTGGACTCTCTTCTCCTCCATACATCCTCTTCTTCATCTCAGTGGAATGGGTGTATCAAGGAAGGTTTCTATGGTAGGTTGGAAATAACACCTATTGGCCTTTTTTTGTCACAGATTTTGTTAATCAGGAAGTCTTACGGATGGTACTTTGGCAAGTTCTCTGGGGATTTCCTCTTGGGAATGGGAGTCTCTCTCAGTGAGGTACCACTTGCTCTACCCCTATGGAGGGTATTGCAGAGCGGGCTCACCTCCCTAGCCTCAGAGGCAGGAGAAGGGACACATTCCTGCAATTCATCACACTCCCTACTACTTCATCTTTGGAATCTATTATTCCCCTTCTTGATCCTATATGTGCAGATCAAACATATTGAGGGCTCCTGATCTCAGGGGTCATGTGTTTTTCATATATTCTGACGATAGGTATTGTCAGCAGTCAGGGATCGAAATAAAGGTTTGATTAGCAGGAGCTAAAAGCAGCTCCTGGGTATCTGGCCTCACCCAGTAAACAGGAGCTACCTCTGGAAACTAGGAGGTTTTATATGGCATGCTGCAAATGTAACTCCCACATGACATGCAAACTAATCTTTTGTAAATGAAATATCACCCATTAGGATTTAAACGTCTTCTGGATGCCAGTGATCATTTATGTGCATCCTTAAAAGGGTATGTCATATGGATACATTTGTTTGGCACCAGTTGGCCTGTAGAGGCAAATGTAGCTCCTGGTTTCAAGCCTATCAGGCTCTGCTGAGCTATAAGCAGGAGCTTAATAGCTCCCAGCTCCCCTCAATTTCTTAACCCTGCAGGAGTACTTCTCACTTTCTGGGGAAGGAGTACCTATGTTCAGTTATATCGGTGGCCAGTTTCCCCATTGCTAGAATTTTCCACAAAACTATGTGCGGGGTTCTTGCATCTTCCATCTAGAGGCCATCACTAAATTGGCTGCCAGCAGCATTGTGGTTATCACCCTCACTCTATTGCTCCCATCTCGGATAGATTTTCCTAATCGGCATACCTAAAAGCACAGCAACAGGATCGAATGGGAAAGCCTTATCAATAACCTTTGATATATGTTAACAAAACATCTTCCCAGAACAGTTTCACTACTGGGCATTCCCACCAGATATGCATAAAGGTTCCCACATGACCACAACCACCCCCAAAATTCTGAGGTGTCAGAATAAATTCTGTGCAGGTGCTTTGGGGTTTGATACCATCTAATGACATTTTATAGGGTAGTTCCTTCAAATGGACTGAGAAGAAGGATGTTTTATTATGGTTCTAAATATCCTTCCATTCCTTGGCCATTTTCTGTTGCCTCTTAATTCCTCGAGAATTCAGTAGATGTTTGTATCAAGCTCTTTGTGGAGTCAGAACGCACCAGAAAATGTTCAAATTTCGTTAGTTGTCTATTAACTGATTCCTTGATGTCTTAATGTTGACCCCAGTATCTGATCTGGTAGAATTGCAATCTGTCCTGTTCTATGAGTTGAAACTCAACTTTGCACTCTTGGAATGTCTTTATTTCATTACTTTAAAAAGGTCAGCTATGCACCACCCTCTGTTGTCCCTCCATTTCTGGAAGGCACCCGGAATGTTGGCCGGGCTGAATTCTACATTCTTGTGTATTGGGGCGAGTGGTGTGTGAGAAACCAGGGGGTAGTCTCCCTATAAGACCTCAAGAATCCCTTATTCAGGTGGCCAGGTAAGGGCTGGCACTCTCAGATCCCAACCCTAAGAGCGGACGAGCGAGGGAGGATTACCTGGGTAGGTGAACCCGGGATCACGCCTGTGGGGGTACCCCAGGTGAGACACAGTATTATACAGGAGAGAGGGACGAGGAAGACAAGGTCTATGAAGCCTTTATCAAATCGACCTCCCTTCAATCTAATAAACGTCCTCTTCTGAAATCCAACAGCCCCTCCGTAAATAACCAATCCCCTCAGATCCCAATTTCGATTGCTCCCAGAAACTACATATCCCAGAATCCTTGATTTTCTAATTCCTGCTTGAATGATTCCAACCATTCCTCTCCACATTCCTCTGATTATTGTTTCCCACACTCCCACCAGGCTCAGATAAAACACTACGATTCCCACAATCCCTTTTGTGCATTTCTTGATCCCAGCTATTCCCGTTTACCCCTTTATGATTATCATTTTCTGAATTCTCACAAACCCCCCTGCTTATTTCACAAACTTTCCCTATCCCTTCCTGTAGGATACTCTGCTCTGACATTCTAACCCCCCCCCCGCTATTCCGACACAAACACCTTTACACACCCAAGACAACGGACTAATGTAAGCCCCATCTACGTGACATGTCCCAACCCCAGCGTCAGGCAAAGTCAGGCAATTAGCCTGAATTATACACACCTGATGGCCCTTTCCTTTCCCCACAGGGATAAAAGGTGTAGCCAGAGAGCGCAGTACAAGCAAGGTGAGCACGGCAGACAGCACGATGAGGTGGCTAATCAGCTGCAGCAGTTCAAGCCAAGGAGAAAGGGGGCAGGAATCGAGAGGGTGGTGAGGAGAGAAGCGACCTTGCCCTTTTCGTCTCAGACCCGCGGAACCTTCGTGGAAGAGAACTTAAGACCGCAAACAAGTGTCTTACAGCAGATGTCAATGGTACACGGGGCAAGCCTACGCCGATAAGCAGGAGCGAGGGAAGCTCCCACGACCATGGTACCGGCTTTGACTTCAATGAAGAAGAAAAGTCAAGCAGTTCATTACAGCCGGTGAGTCGAAAGGAAAAACAATAAGAACCGGGCTGTGTTGAGTGAAATTCGCAAAGTGGCAAGTTTGAACCAAAGTGCTATGAACTATGAAGGAACTGTAACGAATGTTGAAGAGGAGACTAGCTGCAGAGGGAAACCGGCACCACGTGGGTGCTAACTCAAGAGACTCTGGTCGAGCCCCATAGGAGAGAAACTGCAGATACCAGAAGGCCATTGGAGAGTCAGCGGGATAGGTCAAAGTGGTCATACTGAGGGTCAAGCAAAATACCTGTACAATCAGAAGACTTTGATCTATAAACTGTGTGAAAGCAAGGGAAGTGAATCCCGCAGTGAGAGGAAACAAGGGAAGTGAATCCCGCCATATGAGAAAGCAAGGGAAGTGAATCCCGCAAATACAAGCAAATGTGAAGTTGGTAAGGGTCTGAGCCCGACTCAGGGAGATCCAGGGGTGAAGACATCACCCAAAAACTGGCAGTCAGGAGGGATCTGAGCCCGATGGAGGGAGATCCATGGGTGAAACTTTCACCCGAAAGTTAATGCAGAAAAGAACTATCATATAATTTGTGAAGTCAATTTGTGAACTGTGATAAAGGGTCGGTGCCCAGAAGAGGGGGAGCCAGGGGTGAACCCATCACCCAGGAACCGAAATTTCATTTGTTAAAGGAACTTTCGTTTTTGTTAGTTGAAGACCTCAGGTCCTCAAAGGCAAGAGACTTTCAAGGAAATGAGACTTGGGCAGGAGAAGCCCGGTACTGTACTGTGCTTCAAGCTCCTGTATCATCACCCTGTGTGCAAAACTTGGGGAAGGGAGACCCACGCCGAACGCATCCTGACATATTATTGGAGAAGACTTCTTTATTTTCTTGAGAACTATCACACACCCTTTTTTGTGTTAGTTGTAAGGTTTGGCAATAGGTTTCTTAGTATAGGCCCTTTTATTTGCCACAACACCACTAGGACTGCCTTATTTTTCATTTGATGGTCAACGCTTAGTGCCATTTTAGAATTAGGTTTAGAAAAGGCGTTTTCCCAACCTGCATACAGAATTCATTGTTCAATAAACACCCTTGAACTGTGATCACGTGTGTCTGTCTTACTTGGTGCCACCATGAGTTCCTGACAGGTGATGAGAACATGGTCAAGCCAGCAGAGACAGCAAGCTTATCCCAGTATCTAGAGTTGTCTTAGTCACTGGGTTAACATAGAGATATTTGGGTCTGGCATCCTTAGCAAGCCTACCACTGTGTCCACAGTCCAGCATTGTTTTACTGACTCCACCTGGCACCATTGCCCAGGTATTCACAAATCAGAGGCATGATAGTATGCCTGGAAGTCAGGGCTCTGGAGGCCACCTTTAAATTAGGGTCCCTCTAAAATATTTCTGGAAACTCTGCTCTTTTTTCCACCCCTTCATATAAAACCATGTGATCTCCCTCTGCAGCCTTTCTAGCTCAGTCTTGGGAACGGGAATAGGGAGGCCCTGGAACAAATACAGAAGGCCGGGGAGAATGTTCATTTTAATTCAATTACATTTATTCTCCCGAACCAAGAGCGGGTAAGCTTTTTCCATCTGGTCATATCTTCTCTGAAGTGGGCAAACACTTCCTGATAGTTGGAAGTCATATAATGACCATATATTCGCCATACTTTTGACTCCCAAGCACTTAATATGCTTTTTAGCCGAGCAGAAGGGGAAGGCACTTTTCAGATTTGCCACAGTCTCCAGGACTGCTGAAAGATTTAGGGCTTCGGACTTTGAATAATTAATCTTAAATCCATGCTATTTTTCAATGATCTGTACAGCCAGGAATGACTTTTGCTCATGTGAAGAAAATAATATGCGCCTTTTAACTGAGACTCTTTCCAGGTCTATTTTTTCTGGACAGCTTAATTTGAAGAGCACACCTCCCGAAGCTTTATTTGATTAATGCTGCAGATATTAAAATATATATCCCCCCACCCCACTTCTGTTGCATCACTTGTGTGTAGTGTGTGTGTGTCTCCCTTTCCCTTTTACAGTACAATATTAGCTAGCACATGACACATTCCTTTTCTACAACAAGGGCCCTGAAAGAATTTGTTATCGGGGTACAGTACAGCGTGTTTTCTTGTCAACCAATTTGCGTTGTATGCCATTAACATTCAGTATATCAGTTTTCTCTAGAGCCAGACTCGACCAAAAGAACGTATTGCATTTTCAATGGCCTGTATAGCCTGAAGCCTCATCTACACCTCCGAAGAAATAATGTGTGCCTTTTAACTTCTATCACTGCTCGTTTCTTTTTTCCCCACAGACTTATTTCCGGGTGAATTTAACTCCTGCGCCTTTATGAGCTATCCCTTGCCTGTACCTCCCTTACCTTCCGCCCCAACAGTCGGGGAAAACTTTGAATGGCCATAAACCCTGCCATGCCATGCCCCTATGCATCAGCTACCTTCACCATCCCTTCCCCCATAAGGACTACAAAGTGAGAATGGTGTACAGTCATTTGATATATGATCACATGTTTGTTTTTAGTTCATCAGCAGTGCAGACCACACAAAAATCATATTCATAGAACACGCATTAAAATCTTCCCAAAATATGCACCACATATTTGTCACTGCCCCATTCCTTTTGACAACCACTTCTAGGAATTGTCCTGCAGCAAGTGTCTTGTAAGTGTGCTTCAAACCAAAACATGTTGATGCTATTGATTTGTTCAGCCTAGATCAGTTCAGGTTTATAAATCTGCTTTATACAAGGTGTGCCCAGATAATTTCAATAAGATTTAGGTCTAGACGCTCAATAGAATCAATACCCAATGAAAGCCCTGCTTCCCAATGCATCTAGAAGCCACGGCAGGTTTTGAATCATTGTGCTTTATTATTTTTAGTTTTCAGAAACCCAGGGGGACATAACATGGGCATGTGTGGAGCCAGCAAACCCACAGACAACGTAATGCAAAAAACCTCTGTCCATCATCCCATCAAAGAGTACTATGGCGCCAGGGAAAATCTTGGAGATGTCCCCACAAACCAGGAGGTAAAGAGAGAAAGAGAAGGAACACTTTGCCAGAGGCTGGATTGGTACTCTGACAGAGGTTAACATCTTCATATCAGCGAGAACCCTCAGCTCACAGCAACCCAAAATGCAAACTAAAGAATGTTGAAAGGGTGGCCCAAACAGTAGTACATATTATAAGTAGCATTTGCTTTTTAAAATTCTGTAGTAATTAAAAGGTAGGACTGAGAAGTAGCTTAAATATTACAATGGTGCCCAATCTGTGGACACTCCTCTCCCCTGCACACGATATGAATCTGTAAACAGCTCACAATTATTCAATTGAATTGTTCTATCCTTTAAAAGGAAAATTGCTTCCAAAGTAAAGAAGAAGATACATTCCAACAGGGCTTGACTTTATTGTTCAAAGGTCAATCAGTTGCTCTAAGCGTTTTGGGGACGTCCAGCTGATGTTTCCAAAGGAACCGGAGCTCCCCCAGCATCGCCGCGTGTCGCTGCAGGAGCAGCATCACCCACCTGCAACCAACCATGCTCAGAGGTAAGCTGTAGGCATATTACCTGCTGCCTTCCAGCCCCTCCACGCTCTTCCACCCACGTGCCAGCAATCCAGTGTGTAAAAAGCATACTGGCTTTATTATATCTGCAACTCTACCTCAGATGTGCTTGCTACTTATATCCCGTGACTCGAGTGCATTTCAATCCTGATCCCAGTGCCTAAACACGGGATTCACTGCCTTAAGATGGCCGCCGCCTCGAGTGCACCTTGTGCCTGACCCTATCCACATTGGATGCCTGACTTCCCTGCCTGCATCTACCTGCTGATTGGTCCCCTGCGCCTACCTAAACCAATCACGTTCGCCGACAGGCGAGAGCCGGCCCTTCGAAGCAAGGCCATTGAAAAAAGGCTCCCTGCCGACAGAGCGTGCCGTGCTGCGGTCTGCGCCAGGTCCTTAAACCCAGTAACCTGCCTCCCACATGGACTTCCTTCAGGTATTTCTAACGCTGCACCACAAGACATTATTGTTTTGGTTTTAGCACCCATGCACTCCCATCATGGCCAGTCACCACCTACATCCGCGAGCTACCATACTTGTTTATTATGCTATGTGAACTGCATACCTCAGCTAGGCTATTAGACACCCTACTGCTACCTTATTGCCTGCTTCCAATGCGCTAGTCTGTCCCTCTGCACATCATGTCACCAGCATACTGAGTTGCTAAACTGTACATGTACCCTAACTGACCTCTGAACCTAACAAAATGTACTTTTGTAGCAACGTTGGCCTGCTCTAGCGAACTTGTATTTAGGTTGCCTGTACATGTGCAAAAGTTATTAGACAGGGCCTACCTATCCTCACCTGCACCTTCAAAGCTGCATTTAGGTGGCCAGCACTCCAAGCTAACTTCACCTGCTTACTATGTATCTACCACTATTCTACACAGTTCTACTCAGAACAATCCTCTATCTGACCACCCCCCATAACTTGAACTTATCCCAGCCACATACCCAGCTGCCTCAAGGAAGTGTACCCCAGGAGCAAACCATCATGGCCACTAATCCTTGCATCCTCCAACAGCGCAACCTAAGACTCCGCGCCAGACTCCCAAGAATATATGACCCGCTATCTAAGGCCCAACCCGCTTCTAATTACAATAGGCACACCTTGCATACCACTAACACACCACCACACATAGATAACATCGGCCAACACCGATTACAACTCATCAGTCGGATTTTTAGAAAATCCACCCCCCCCCAAAATGCCAACACAAAACCCAGCCGTCCACTACCCCAACCACCCTGCCTGAAATAAAAGGCGCCCTAATAAACGCCCGCTCTATGGTAGCCCATGCCACCGAAATAGCTGACATCATCCAAAATGAGAACTTAGATCTCCTGGCCATCACGGAATCCTGGCTTCATCCTGCAGCAAGTCCAGCCATCATGCTAGCCATCCCAGATAATTACACTCTTATACGCATAGACCGCACCATGTCTAGAAGTGGTGGCCTTGCTATAATTGTCAAAAATCACCTAGCACTAAGACTCTCCCCACCCCATATGACCAACTCCTGTGAATCCCTCACAGCTAAACTTACCATTGCCAACAACCAAACTATTATCATCCACCTGTTATACCGTCCACCAGGCCCCGAGGAAGACCTTGCGAACCTGCTATCTGACAATCTAAAAAATTCTACCCAATGTCTCATCCTAGGCGACTTCAACCTTGGATTCAATGACCCACATGACCCCAATGCCTTACAAATGAACAGCACCCTGGAGGATCTAGGATTTACCCAAAAGATTACAGATCCCACACATATCAAAGGAAGGACCCTCGATCGGATTGCCCAACATAACTGCCCTATTACCATCACTTCTATAATGCCTTTGCCATGGTCCGACCACCACATTGTATCCTTCACCCTAGAAGCCACCACATCCATTAACAATAGCCTCCTAGCCCCCACCGTACCTACTAGAAATAAAAAAAATATCACCCATGAAAATCTTATCCCCCTTATTCTCCCCACATTAAACTATCTCAGATCAGTCTGACCCTGCCTCCATGGTATAAAAGTACAATGAAGTGATGCTCGCCTCTCTGGATGCCATCGCAGCACTGAAAATTAGGAAGAGCAAACCCCGCCAACACCTAAACACCTGGTTCACACCCTTACTAAAAGACATCAGACAAAAGAAACGCCAAAGTGAAAAAACCTGGAGATCAGACCCCTCTGACATCAATAAAAATAATCTGAAGAAACTAGCTACCCTCTACAAAAAAGAAATCATCCTTGCGAAACAAATATCCTACAACACCCGTATCACTCAAGCCAAATCCAACACCAAAGAATTGTTCGCCATCCTAAAAGAAGCAGAATCGCCTATCCAAGTTCCCGACTCTTGCCTCAAGGATAAAGACTAGTGCACAGGCATACAAAATGCCCTTGCCAATAAAATAACAATGCTTCAGGCAAAGATCCACAACAAAAAAGCCTCTATAACTATGTCAAATACTGCCAACACAGGCACCCCCTCCAAGGCTACCACGAATTCATTACCAACTCTGAAATCCACTCCTCCTCTATCCACACTCGACATCCCTCCCTTTCACTTTTGCAAAGTTTCCAATAAAGAAGTCGAGAAAGTCATCCGCACTCTCAAACCTTCCAACTGCCAGGGCGACCCATGTCCAGCCCAAATCATAAAAGACGCTGCATGTGAACTCTCACCCTTCATCACCAAACTTATAAACGCCTCTTTCACATCAGGTACCATACCTAGCAACCTGAAACACTCCTGGGTCCTCCCCCTCCTCAAAAAGCAAACCTTGGACCCCTCCATCCCAACTAATTACCGCCCCATAACCACTGTGCCGTTCCTACTGAAAATCCTGGACAAAGTAGCTTACCTACAAATTCAGCACCACCTGGAACTAAACCACCTCCTAGGAGTTTGACAGTCCGGCTTCAGACCACAGCATGGTACTGAGACTGCACTCCTAGACCTTAAGGCACAAATAGACACACTAAGAGATAAAGGCACGACTTCACTCCTACTACTCCTCGACCTATCTGCTGCATTCGATCTGGTAGACCATGCAATACTTTGCAATCATCTGGTCACGGCAGCCTGCTTCTCCCATGAAGCAGTCGCATGGATCCAGTCCTTCTTAGATAACAGGACAATGCGAGTCTTCTCTCCTCTTGCAGCTGCAGACCCCGCACCCATCTCATGCGGCGTACCCCAAGGATCATGTGTATCTCCCACCCTCTACAATATCTTCACAAAGCCCCTTTTCGATGATCTAGATGGTCTAGGTATCACCTATACCAACTATGCAGAAGACACATAGATCCTCAGCCCGTTGACGGGAGATTATGACAAGGATTTGGCCTTTGTGAATAGAGTCTACCTCATCCAGGCATGGATGCCTCCCACGGTCTATGCCTGAATGATGACAAAACTGAACTCCTCATCCTAGGCACTTCTTCCAACATCAAAAAACTAGGCCCCAACTATGACGCCTTCATATTTGACAATAACATCATTACTGTGGCCAAAGTAGTTAAAACCCTCAGCTTCTACATAGACTCCACGCTCACCTTTGGTAAACAAGTGAATGCCATGGCCTCAGCCACCTCCTACACCTGCAAGCTAATTAGAGCAGCCAGGCGTTTCCTCTCACCCAATAACTGCGTCATCCTAGCAAGGGCACTAATCCTATCGTAACCAGATTACTGCAACGCCCTCTAAATAGGCAGTAACAAATACATCACCGCTAAAATACAGACACTTCAAAATAATGCCCTGAGAGCTGCCCTAAACTTCCCTAAAAACGCCCATATATCGGACCTCAGGAGATCAACTAACTGGCTCAGCACAAACGACAAAATCCTCCTCAAAACAGCATCCCTCACACACAAATGTCTCAACCACGCAGCCCCGCAATACCTTATAGACAGATTCTCCAGACAAACAGCCTCTCGCCCCCTTAGAAAAGCTAACTCCAACCTTTTGCTAGTACCCAGATTCAAACTCACCAAATCTGGCGGGAGTAGCTTCGCTGTTAAAGCAGCACAATACTGGAACTCCCTTCCCCCTGCTCTAAGGGAAGATCTCCCCTACCGGCAATTCAGATCCAACCTGATTCAATGGCTAAAAGATCATGATGTCTAACCTCACCCTTCTGACATCTGGATCTCATATGTATTCTGTATATTTGCTCTGCCTACTTATGCCATGCCTGCATTCTTGTAAACTTATTGTATATACTTCTGTGACTCTGTAATACCTGCATTCTTGTAAACTTACTGTATATACTTCTGTGATTCTTAGCTACAGCACTGTAACCGCAGCTGTACCCCAATGTTTAAATTGTATCCTGCAACCTAAGTTGAACAACCCTCTTTTTGCCCTCGCGCCCGAATACCCTTGGGTCTGGTGCGCAATAGAAATAAATAAACAAACATACGTTTCCCCTTCTTCAGGAGCGGAACTGTGGATATAAACATTGAAAGACCAAATGTCTATCGTCCTCCTTTACATGATGCTAATGTTTCAAATTATATTCCGAAATGTAACATACATTTACCCTAGTGACCCACCTGCCTCAGGTAAACAGTCTAGTTATTCACTACACAGTGATCCAGGTCCCCAATTCGTGAATGTATCTCATCCTCCACAATGAGGGCATTGAGGCCATCGAGTGGAAACTTCTACATTCTGAAGCAGTTAGAGGTAACAACATAGGTAACAAACAGTTCATAATAGAACTCATTAGTATTATCCTCTTTAACAATTACTTCAGAGACAAAGGAAAATTCTATGCCCAGGCATCAATGGACCTCTATGGGTTCAACGATGCACCCAGCATACGCTCACATTTTCATGTATGTATTTGAAAAAACCTTTGTTTTGGAACATCCACATTGGTCAGAGAGGATTTTATAATGGAAAAAGATGCATCGATGATAAATTTGGAATTTGTACTGGGAGCAAACAAGAACTAATGGATCTTTTCTAATACCTGAAATTGACACACTCACACATATAATTCACTGTACATATTGTGGACCACAACCTAGATGTTCTAGATGTTCAATTTGTAAGGTAAACTAGTTACATCTCTGTACTACAAACCAACTGATGTTAAATTATTATACTATGCCAGTTTCCATCCTAAGGCGATGTCTAAGAGCCTACCATATATTCAACTTCTAAGGCTAAAAAGAATCATCAGAGACCCGGAGGTGTTTAATAACGAATGCCTCCAACTCCGAAAGAGATTTGCTAATAGGTGATACCCTGATGAGGTATAATGTGAGGCAGTTCTTCAAGCAGATAAAGTCCCAAAGGAACACTTATTGGGACCCAAATCTAAGGACACTGAGGTGCCACTATTACATATTTCTAAGTTCTCTAGGCAAAGTTTCCAAATTGCAAATATTTTGAAGAAGAATTGGAATATTCTCCATCACGACCCACAATTGCTTTAACTATTCCCAGAACCGCCCATGATGGCATATAAGCATGGGAGCAATTTGAGGGATAAAGTGGTCCTTGCGGCAAAACCACAGAGAGATAGACAGCTTGTCCTGAACACTCGCAAGAAGGGGACTTCTTCTGTCTTGCGTGCAGTAATTGTAATAACATTATTAAAGGTCAAACTATTACACATCCACACACTGGCAAAAGGATTACCTTACATGACATTCCTAACTGTACAACATCTGGGGCGATATACTGCATCATATGCTTGTGCGGCCTACTATATGCGGCCCAGACAGCAAGACCTGCACGAGAGAGGTGGATCGAAAATAAATCCAATGTCAGACTGGGAACATTAAGTCACCAGTAGCCCGACATTTCAAAGAAAAAAAACATACAGTGGCTCAAATTCAATTCATGATACCTAAGGTGGTCAAACCACTAAATAGAAGAGGCGATTTCAACAGATCCCTTCTACAAAGGGAAATGTTCTGGATACACTTGTTGGATACAGTGCACTCAACAGTCATGAATTAAGAAGTTTGTTTGAATTGTTTCATTTGAAGCTTCAGATACATAGTGGAGAGACACTTATTATATCAGCATTAACAGCTATCTACCTGAATGTGCATATGTAGTAGATTCATGAACTATCCCCATGGTAATACATCTGCACTGTGGGAAGGAGGAGTTGAGTAATATACAATTGGAATACACCATTTTTCATATTAAATAACCATTGTTTAAATATGTATCAATGTGAGGAGAATTCAGTTTGGAACTCCCATACACAATATGACTTAAATATACATTCCTGGAGACTCGTAAACCTACATGTGGTGATATTTGAAGCATCAAATGTGTAATATCTAGTACAGTTCCCAAAAGGGGAATGATGTTTAGAGATACAGGTTATCTACTTTTTGTAATCTCTACTATGTGACCCGTGGCCCTAATTCCTTAAGACTAACTGTAGATACACTAAAAAGATCAGAAGATAGATAGCTCCTAGTGACTAATTTATCTTTTTTAATACTCACTTTATTCAAGGGTGCATTAGCTATATACATACATACACTTACTAATGGTTAAGTCTTTAGTACAGTACCACTACATTAGGTCTTCACACATTTTTAGTGCTACTAATAGGCAACTATACTTCAATAATTTGATTTGCAGTCTATAATTTTAGCCAGACTTCTACCGAATATCTATGAATGTCGGGTGCATTCATTCCAAATTTATTTCATGGTCATACTCATATGCTGTTAGTATACAAGTTTTGCTTCCATATATTTATTCTTTGATTTCAACACCTAATCGCTTGGCTATTAGACATTTTGTAAGGGATGAATAGAGTTAGTACTACCCTCCAACCACCAACACATCACTATAAGATGGCTGCCATGGGCTCCACATTGTTAGATCCATTCTAGTCGTTATTCTCGACTATGAATTGGTGACCATATTTCCATATTTTGATTTCAATACAAAATTTCAGTTAGATTTTTTTTCAATGGCCCAATCATGGTCATATTTATATGCAGTTAGTATGCCAATTTTGTTTGCATGCATTTATTTCTTAAAATCAGAACTTAGCCAGTTTGCCATGAGATATACAAGAAGGGCCGGATAGACTCAGCATGATCTTCCTGGAATGAACACAACATCATGTGTTTGTCGCTATGGGCCTTACAATGTTAGTTTCACGTGAGTTGTAATTCTTGAACATCACATGAGTCTCACATGATGCTCGCACACGTGAGCACACCCAAAGTATTACTTCCAGGGACTCTGGCACTCTCAGTGAGTGACCGAGGCTACAGAAGGGACGCTTGAGCCACGGCACGTCTCTTGGTAAGTAAGGCATATAGCTCTGCCCCACTTTTAGATATAGAGACTTATTAGGTGATCTGCAACTATCCAAACAGCTTGTCTTTTTAATGAGGGCAATTTCTGGCTCCTTACAGATTTTCCATTGCGGTTCATGAAGTTATATGGTGATTTAGGCTATAAGGTGTGTGTCCTGAATAAGAGGAAAAATCTCCATACTTTTTGAAAATATTGTTGAAGGTATGTGATAGACTACACCTACCTGGTTCATCACAATTTATCATGCAATGTTGCTGTTGTGACAGTCTCATTATACGGTTGTCTTTAATTCACTTTTCATTTCTAAACAGCACAAACCTATATTGGCTGATAACATTTGGTCAATATACCTTACCCCAGTGGGAATTTTTGGCAGTCCCCATGGAAATTGGGTCAGGTATGTGAAGGATGTATTTTTTGGTAATGTGGCCCTTACAGGTAGGCACTGATCAATTCTGTCCCCATTAGGTACTTGATAATTTAAGGATTGGTGGTGGACTATCTATTGTAGAGTCTAACAACACTATTGGCAGGTGGTGTTGGTGGTTTAAGTACACCCTGAGATTCATTCACAAATTGGGGACCTGGATCACTGTGGAGTTAATAACTAGTCTGTGAACTTGTGGCAGGTTGGTCACTAGGGTAAATGTATGTTACACTTCGGAATATAACTTAAAACATTAGCAGCATTTAAAGGAGGATGATAGACATTTGGTCTTTCTATGTTTATATCCACAGTTCTGCTCCTGAAGAAGGGGAAAAAGAGAGCAACTGATTGACCTTTGAACAATAAAGAAAAACCCTGCTGGGATATATCTTCTTTACTTTGGAAGCAACTTTCCTTTTAATGGATATAACAATGTAATTGAATAATTGTGAGCTGTTTACACAGCCATATGGTGTGCAGGGGCCGCGAGTGTCCACCATTGTAATGTATTAGTTGTGAGCTTCGTGTGTCAGAACTGTGATTCTTCCCCTGCACCCAAATTGAGTTACAGTATTTATGGAATATTTTCTACATTATTTGAATGTAGGTGTGCCTTGATAAGTGCGCTTATTCTTAAGTAGCTTAAATATGGCATCGCTTGTCAAAGGGTTTGACCCCAGATGGATTATCTAAACCTCTGCAGCATTGCTTTCACATGCAGCGACAGATCCTCTTGCCAACAAGCCCTGGGAAAAATTGCTTTCCCCAAGCATATATAAGACTCTTTGCCATATTGGCTATCCTTGTCTTTGTACAACTTGCCAAAGGGTAAAGAAAAACAAAAAAGAAAAACAAATAGAAAAAAGGGCAATTCCAAAAGGCATAGAAGGAGGTGAGATTCAAATCCACTTCCGATGGCTGCTTCCTCATCTGAGGCGAGCATCCATGACAACTAACACCATAACTATGAAGCCCATAAAAGCAGTCATAAGCTTAACCACCGCCAAGTGCATCTTTGTACATCAACATGCACTAGGCCTAAACCAAAAATCTGCGGATGGACAATGCCGTTTCTATCCAGCACCACACCATGCAGAAGGTGGTAGGGGTGATGTTAGTTTCTATTTAAAAAATCAATACATTCACCAGAGGTCATTCACTGAGACAAAAGGGTCTTGTATGTGGCAAAGGGTGCATCACAGGTCAACTGACATGACAATTGTAAAAGACAAATACTATATTCATATTTATCATAATCGATAGAATCAAATAAAGAACAGTCTGGACATAATGGTGTCATTGACTCATGCTTACCAAACAACATTTTAAATCTTAACCAAAATACTGTCAACCACTTAAGAAGCCTTTATGCTTTGATTTTGTCAATTTTAGGAAATGTTGCAGTCCTATCTGAATATGTGCCTCAGTTAATTGTTGAGACTTCATTAAAAATGAATAAAAGGCTGTTGCTAAATGATCATGCACGCAAACCTGGTGTGCTGTCTTTAAGGTTATACACCCTCGTACATACTTCCCCACCAGAGCAGAAATGGTAGTCTATTCAATTGAACTGTGAAATAAGGGTGCAGCTTTAAGAGATGCAGGCAAGCCTCTCCACCAGTGCCCAACCCTTTGTATAACTGTAAACTGTTTTGACATAAAATCGCACGCCACTGAACTACCCAGCTGGCGTGAGGGAGGGGAACCTCAAGTTGAGTGGCAACCTTTAGAAAAAGACAGGGATACTCCAAGACGCAGATTGCCTTTGAGTTCAGTGAGGTGAATCTGACATATAATGCATTACTGTTATGGGATAAAGACAGAATACAATCAAGACAAGAGATTGATGGACTTGCGTAACAGGAGCCAGTACAAATGGCATCCCATCACTTTACAACATACTGTCAAGTACGTACTAGATGCCCCATTCCATTGTGGAAACGCATCTTCATCAACAAATACTGTAGTCCTCTCGTTTGCTCCACTACAAATACACATCAGGAAAAGTGGACTAGTCGGCTAGAAGGGATGCAACTTTGAAAGTCCTATTTTGACAGGTGGCGTGATTAAAATGTCCGAGTTTGGCAACTCCCCTGCCAGCTTTGGACTTCTAGGAGGAATTGAACTGGACCAGGCTAAATGTCCGAGTTTGGCAACTCCCCTGCCAGCTTTGGACTTCTAGGAGGAATTGAACTGGACCAGGCTAAATGTACGAGTTTGAACTTATTATATGGCCTCAGCCGCTTCCACTAGATTATCTACGCCGTGCCCAAATCTTGGTGTCAGGTTTTAAATACCCACTGCATAGTTATTATATACATAAAATAGCATTAATGTATTGTGTTTCACTTTAATGGAGCCCTTACTTTAAATCTCGTTCACTGACTGAACAGAATTTTGTTTGTTTTTTTACTATTGCTGTTACTACTGAGATCTGACGGGTAAATGGCTGAACTACCAAACTTCTATCACAGCAATTATTTTCGCAGCAACAGCATGTTCATCTATGAAGACCTGGATGAACACCCTCCAGGGCTGCCGTTCTGATCTATTAGCACTGCCAGACAATCGCAAAGGATCCCAATGCTTGGGCAGTGCCACACATCTGGACAGACTACTGGTGGGTGGCAGTGGGATGCAGGAGGTGAGGAAAAGACTGAAATCAAATCAAAAGATTGGCAGAGCTCATCTGCAGGAGCCCATCAAAAGGACACCCTACCCCTCTACAGTGCATGGATACATGCCAACATGCCACACAAAAAGTGTTTATTTTTCATTAATAATGGGTATAGAGGACGGGCAGCCCGAAATTAATTTGTGGTCTGGAAGGGCGAAGTTTGAAGCATGACGCGACTATACTATATATTATGCTGCACACCACTTTGGGGAACCTCGCTTGGTTGTGCAACTCTCTGGAGCAGCTATGAACGTAATACCCCGGGTGCCCGGTACTTCGTCTGTTGTGTATATTTGGTGGGCCGTTCCACCTCCTTCCATACTGAAGCCACATTCTGTGACAAGCTGTCAGCAACAGCACATGCACAGCCCTTTTAAAAGCCACAGACACCATTAAACCAGTGCACCTCAATGAGTTTCTATTTTAGCTCCTCCTTCACTCGGCCCCCATATTGTCTGCCATCATCTTACTTCTCTGGTTTTTGCCTTTCTCGTAGCTGCTTCTGTTTAGTGCCCCTTGCACCCTGGTTCTATGGAGGCCTCCTTCTTAGCTTCCCTGTCGAGTTAGGGACTTGTCGGACTACCACTGCGCACCTGAATTTCCTTGAATTGGAGTATGTCCTAGAATCCTTACCATCGATTACATGGGAACTCCATACACTATTCTCTCTCTATCATTTCTTCAACACACCTGAGGATTTTGGGCGCGATATCTTCAAGCTACCAGCTTGTCCAAAGATTCACACATTTACCTCTGGTCACTAGATTTTCACATTGTTTACTGTTTGGTGATTGTTTTGGTCTAACACAGTTTTCCGTTTTCATTTCCAGTCGGTGGCTGTTCGTATATTTTTTTCCTCCCTAACATGTCATCCATCCCTTAGTCCTGAAGGTTCTTTTCGACCGGAGACGGTAGGGAAGGCCTGTGAGGGCAACCTTTTAGGTCTCTTTGAGGACAACCCTGTACTATGATATCATTATCCATTTTCTAGCATGACTTCACTAGTTGCCACTAATAGCTTGCATCCACTTTAAAATCGGTGGACCTAGAAATAAGCCTTGAATTTGTGAAAACAATGGTTTAATTAGCAGAGAAACCTTGTCTGTTGTGATGGCAGCAGTGTGACAATAAGTCAGGAATAAGGAACAGCAAGAGGACAAACACGGGTGGGGGGAATATTTCTTACAAGGTGGCCATGACTCATGGGTGAACCACGGAAACGGACCGGAGCATGCAATTGCTTACCAATTGAAAAGTGTACTTTAGCAAGAGGCCTTATTTTTCATGTTCCATAGAGTTCTGAGCCACAGAGTACAATGCTGTTAAATATACCAATAAAACCTATGTTGTTCAGTTCAGGAAACGCTATGAACTGATTTTTTCATATTGCAGTTAATAGACGTGACCACAAAATGCTTTCCATCTCGCTTGTGGCTTGCCCAGCAGTTACAAGGATTAGTGCTGATTATAGTACCTGCGACCACATGGAGGCCGTGGCCATCAATTGCCAGGAGTTGCATTTTACTGACATTCCACAGCAATTATGCATCAAGTTAAATACAAATATTTCGTTTATTGTGGAAATCAACCAACTAAATGCCGCGCTGCCAAAAGAGACAGACCAAAACAATGCTCTTCAACCCATAACAATATTAAATGCAACAGATGACTTTGCATAAAGTATCAACGTGTGGTCCTTGCTTGATTAAGAGGAATACGCCTGAAACAACAGTGAACTATGAACTGATGCACCAGAAGAGTTCAATATTGCTCTCATTGTTATATGAACAAACAGTGTGTTGCATTGTCCTGCAAATCACAGCACACTGGGAAAGCAAGCAAGCATATGCCAAACTTTTATACATCCATTATCCACAGCTTTACAACAGACCTGTTCTGACAAACGAGGGTCTAGATTCACAGAGCAGATTCACAACATATGCTTAATCCGGGTGCAGGATTCAGTGTTAAGTCTGATGTGCCATAATTTAATTAGCAACGGCTCTGAGGACACTAGCAGTTTTCAGCAGCCTATTAGGAACACAAGATGGGCTCATAATGCCAGAGGCTCAAACAATGGATTCAAAGAGGAAGACGAATCCCATAGATATTTCCTTCTGGATGCGAAGTCCCCTGAGCCAGAAAACAAGCCGGAGTGTGCCTACCGTTTCGATTTAGCATGCATACTGGCTGATAGATTGAGGTATCCAATCACTTGTGACGGAGAAGGTATAGTATGCCAGTGATTCACTTGCTAAACAAGCAGAGATGCACTGTTTGAGCTCCTTGGAATCTCAAGATAGTTTTTGTTTCAGAGACACCAGTATGGACCACTGGCATTGTGAAGAAGAGGATGATATAGTTGCTTATAAAGCCACTGGTGCTACCAGCATAGCCTTAGGGTGAGGAAAAGGCAGCTGTACTTGAATGAAACTGACGTGGCCAAATATTGCCAGAACATCTATTTATTAGGCTTCTTTTTCAAGCCAATATGTGCATCAATTGACTGTACAAAAGGGGTGGGGGGTCAAAAATGGAAGCCATTTTACCACGCTGTGCTTCATTTCTTTGTATCAGACCTGCCTGGATGCATCCTTGAGAGGGACACCTGTGCCTCCAAGTTTACAGAGTTAATAAGCAAATCGTTCAATGTATGCAGACAATGCTGTTCTAGAAGCCCAGCCGTTATAGATGATGCTTACAATGACAATACTCTACAGTGAATAGAGAGAAAAAGGGGGTAGGACATTCCAAGGAACAAACAGTAAAACTGACTTGGTGGAATTATTTGGGATATACAATCTTCTAGTACTCAAACTGGTCTAGACCTATTGCGGACACCTCCTTGACTGCTCTGACAGCCATTAGGCCTCTAGATATTTAGGCTGATTTTTTTCAAACCTTTAAACATGTCATATACCACAAACAGATTCCTCAGCTGTTATAGGAAGAACATTCAATCCACAGCAGATACCACAGTGAAGTCATTTCTACTAACCGATGCTTTATGGGCACTTGAATGTACAAATAATCGGATCAAAGTTCTCCAGCAGTGATGGAGAAAGACATCATTTACTAGAAGTCTTGCACCTCTTCCATGAAAGGATTAGTGTTCAATAGCAATGCTTTGAACTGAATACATTTTTTCAAAAGGGAAGTGAGGCAACAAGCAGGAAGCAGCAGTCGGATATTTCTTCTTGCATTAACTTTTAGAATGTATGGGTATAAACATTTTGCATTATATACAATGTACAGATCTGTCTCTTCAGAAGACGCAGAAATAATATCTTTAGTGGTCTAGCCGCCCTGAGATCAACAAATTTGTTGCTTTCACTCAGTGGGGAAAATCCAAAAAAAGGCCAGAATAATTTTCATTGCGATTAGGCAAGCCCGGATTGCATTAAATTTAAATACCCAGGTTCCTAAGTGGGAGTAGCTTGGTGTACCATTTTGGATATATGACAATTCACATTGAAAAGAAATACAAACAGCAAACAAAAAAACTATATGACTCTTAAATGTTATGAGCCGGGTTGAACCCTTCATTGTTGAGAGGGGCTCAAATCTTTTTTCGAGCCACGTCACACATTCTGAATCCAAACAAACAAATGAATCCTTGTCTCAATGACGAGATTAAACAAAGATCCATGGTCTACATCTTACAATAATTCAGTGGAACTGATTTATTGTGGACAGAACTAAGAGTTCAAAAGAGTTCCAAGACCACACTTGACTAACTTGCTCACCATTTGCACCTTGCGCTACACACACTGCCTACCCAGCCCACGCTGCAGGGTAACACCTGCACACACCAGCATCACACGAACCCTACCAGCAACCCCACCACAGCAACTTTTCTACCCCATCCACGTTGCCATAGCAGACTTCATTAGTAGAGAGCTGTGCAGGAAACCTCCCACCTGGTGCACCCCTCTGCACACATATACCCTAAATGCATTCATCTAGAAACAGTGAAACAGTGATCAGGTCCCATCATCGCTTTTGATCTGTGATCATCAACACTTCAGATTTCATACTAGGGCCCCTTCCACTTAAAAATGTCCATCCCCTGGCTCTTACAGAAGAAAAATGTCCATCCCCTGTCTCTTACAGAACGTAGTCCCAAGAAGCTGCCAAAAACAGAGTGATCAAAGCTCGCCAGCAGAGTGATAGAGAAAGAATATTTTACGAGAAAATAAGTGTACATTCCATGTGAAGTGTAGTGTTTGATGATTCAAATGCCTTGAACTAAATACATTTTTGAAAATGAAGTCAGTGGAAACGGGTAGGTCTGATATTCCTTCTTGGATTAAATTTAAGGCATTGACCGGCAGAAACATTTTTCAGAAGACCCAGAAACAATTTATTTTGTGGTGTAGCCTTCGCGAGATCAACAAATGCACTACTTTCGTTTGCTGGGGAAAAGCCGAAAAATAACAAAATGGATAACAAATAAGTTATCTTGTTATTATGCATGGCGGGACTACATTAAATGTAATAGCGAAGTCACAAAGTGTGAGTATCTGTTGGCTATATGACAATTCACAAATGTGCCAGCTCTTATTGACCATGTAGTCTGCCTTTATTAATATGTGCTGCATTATATAGTACACCACTCCTGCGCTTACAATTGCATGGACTGTGCTTAACAAGAGTAGCCACAAAAATGGCTAATAAATACATTTGTCTCTCCATCATATTGGCAATCGGCAACACACACACTGATACAAGCACTTGCCAGAGTAATATGGATGAGAAGAGTATTTCTATATCTGTAGTGGAAGCACTAAGTTCATTTGAAATCCAGAGCATCATATGCTTTTGAGTGTCTCCTTAAAATTAGGTTTGCAGGAAGGGTGAGTGAAATATGTCATGGATATGCATATGTCATACTGCTATCATCTTAAGAGATGCTGTTGTATTCCTGAATAGGACCACAAGGGACCACTCCAACTTTGAATATAAAAGTTGGTCCCATTAATAGCATCAGTGTTCGTGTTTACCAGGGACAAGCCAGTGGAGTATTTACAGTATTTAACAATCTCCAATCCTTTGAGCCGATGCTCATGTACATTCATGAGGAGTGAGCAAGCAGGAGTGCTGTGAAATCGTTATATACATTAGCCACAGTCTGACTCTACACATTCTTTTGGGAAAGAACAACAGGCTCAATGTCTGCTTGATAATGTTCTCAAAATGAAACAATAGCGAGTCTCGTACCTGCCTGCGGTCAGACCTGTTGAACAATCCCTAATCAGATCTACGGGAGTCGAAGGTCAAATCCAACAGGCATTGGCAATGCCAACAGTATTCTCTTTTGTGTATGCACAGGAAATGCATTTTCCACGCACTATCCTAATGGTAGTACCCGGTCATTGATGGTAGCAGCTGCGAAATGGTGCAAGTAATAGCAGTGACTGGCAAATGCCTAATACTTCTACACAAGCCAAACGTGTTGGTGTTGGCTTTGCCAACGTTGGTTTTGAACAGGACTTCATTGAATGACACGCATAATGCTTATAAATGGAGTGGCTGCAGGCAGACCTGGTTCAGATATTTGTATTACACCAGTTGCGCGTTTACAACTCCAATTATGCAATTAACTCTCAGAAGGCTGCTTTGAGAAACCACTGACAGGCAGTCAGTGTTTTCTCAAAGCAAAGACTGCAAAGTTTGATGTTAAAGCTTGTTTAAAGCGAGCTCAAAGAGTTCCTAGGTGGTGGTGGTGTTTTGGGTGGCGAGGAGCAGAAAATGGGTGGGAATGGCCATAGGTATTTTTATTGAACCAGTAGCGAGTTTATAGCTCCAATTAAGTCATTAACTCTCAGAAGACTTGAAGAGCTTTGAAAAAAATAACACCCCAAGTGCAAAGTTTGATGTTAAGTCTTACAAAGCTAGCGTAGAGATCCCAGCGTGTTTTTTGGGCGGGAGAAGCGGGAAGTGGGTGGTAATGATCAGAGACATGTGCATGACTGTGGGCAGTCAATGGCTGGGTAAATAACCAAACAGCACCTGCACGCTTTGTGCCCCTCCTCGTATGCCATTCCTGCCTAGCTGCACTGCAACACAACAATTTCAGCTCATAACACCGCATAATAGTCAAACCTAAAAATGTACTGGCACAAAACCGACATTTTCACCAGTTTCACACTAGCTTTTTACACTAGGAACATTGTGGAATTCAAGATTGCGCCTATAGCTCCACTATATAAAATCAAATAGTCCTTCACACCCTGGTCTGCCAGTGCAACATTGTGCAGGCGAACACAACCTGCGTGGGGCACAGCCCATGCAAATTACAGGCCAGTTGCACGTATGCTACAAAGATGGCTATTCTGCCCATTGTGAGAGTGCAGTTTGTGGACCATCCAACTGGGTAATGCAATGTGGGGCTGCGATCACCCTGCCCAGAATTCGGATTTGCGCACAAACCCACCCATGGATCTGCCTATTAGGATTGCACACATGTGCAGGGGGACACGTTCCCCAGCCTACATGTGGGTGAGGATGGAGAGGACTGAGGCATTCACAGGAACACGTTCTCTTAAATATATTTTTTAGACTTTTCCCCATATACTTTGCAAGTGTATGGCTAACACCAGAATGAAAGCATGCTTCTTGATATATTGAGCCCCTTGTTTTCTTTAATATTGCCTCATTGCTTGCTCACTTTCTACTGCTCAATTGGATTGACTAGTTCCCAAAATGTATGGGATTAAGAATACCACATCACCTCTGCAACTCTTAGGCATATCTAAGGCACATCTATTTTTAAATCGGTTTCTTCTTTAATAAAAGTTCTTATCATCATCATCATCTGTCATTTGTATAGTGCCTTTCACCATTGGTATGGTCCCAACACTCTGTAGGTTGAACGCCCTTGGGGGATCGAAGTCCAGGTATGGTAAATTTGTCAGAGGAGTTTAGAACGCATGTGTGCATTTTAGCCAAAACGAAGTTAGGTAGAGGTGGATAAGTCCCTACAAGTCACCCATGCCAAGCTGGCATGTGGATGGGCACTGAGAGGTAGTCTGGAGGGCGTGTGAGGGCAGGAGAGTAATTATGTGTGCAGTTAGACCGACTTCTTATCCTGGGGGACTGCTGCATTCTTATGGAAAAGGTGTTGTGCAATGAGTCTTAGAGCAATGCATGAGAAAAGATGCGTGCAAGTGAGTGGCCATATCTTTGGCTAGTTTCAATAAGAATGGAGTGCGATACGTACCTGTGTTGCCAAGCCTATTTCTTGGTTCCGTCAATGCAGCTGAATTTAGGAGAGGGCGAATTCAAAGCACGGCAAGATTCCATTGTGATTATAATGGCTACTCTCTAAAATTCATCTAGAATCAGTATATTGCCTATACTCTGTAATCCACCAAAGTTCAATACAATGGCTATATTCTCAAACGCACCTAGGATCAATACATTGGCTATCCTCTAAAATTAATCTAAATACAAATACATTGGCTACCCTAAACAATGCATCTAAGTGCAATACAGTGGCTACCCTGAAAAATGCATTTAGTGCAATAAATTGGTGTCATGATTCCTTCCCCTCATGTCCCCAACCCTCCAAGATGTCAGGCTGGAGCCAGGCCACAATCAACTACATGGCCCTCAAGGGCCTCTCCATCCCTCCAAAGACCCACTTGGAGTCAGACTTGGCGCTTGTGGCACCAGACTCACTCACTCCCATAGGATAACATTGGGGATTGGACTTGTAGTGCATTGATGAGGACAAGATGGATGTCCCCACATATTTCGGTTCCCAGAACTGCATGTGCAGTCTAGTCTTTTGGGTGTGGTTCAGCCCAGAGACACCTGGGATACCCAGAGACTATTTAAGCCACGCCCAGGCTGAGAAACATGCTTTGTGTTTTCTGCACCAGCAGCGTGACACTCACCGTGTTCGGATCGGTCTCCAGAAGGCCTGCATCTTTCTTCTGCGCTCACCTCCTGCAAGAACAAGAACACTGTTAGGAACAGCCTTACCTTGCGGCGCTTCTGCCCATCATTCATCGCTCCTTCTGTTCTGCAGGCATCTTCGGCGGTGTTATTCCCATCACGGCACGCCGCTTCCTAAGGAAAAGGGAAAAGAACAGAAAAAAGGCATTAGTAAGCATTCAGCAAATCTTCGCTTATTTTTAAAGACTGTACGAGCTTCAAACGCTTACCTGAATCCCAGCCGCTCTGGGGGAACCCTGTCTTCGGAACTTCTCATCCATCTGCAAGAGGGAAAAGACACTCCATGTTAGCGTGGAAACATCTAGAGGCGCCGTAACTGCGCTTACTCACCGTATTTCTTCTTCATAACCGGCATCCACGCTGAAAACGTTGCAGCACCTAAAAGACACAGAAAAATAACTTGGTTCAATACAAATACGAAAGGGTCGCATCGCGCATTGCGCTCTCATTCACCTTCAGAGCTACTCATCTCAGCAGCACGTTGCCATCCCCAGACGCCGGCCATCATCGAAGGAAGAGAACTGTTCAAAAGACTTATTTACCTGTCGGACTCTTGCCAGTGACGTAACTAGGCAGCAATGAGCCCGCATCAATCAACGCGCCCCTGCGCTGAAAGCAGGACTGAGAGCACACTTTCTAAGAAAACAAGGTGAGCTGTGGATCAAAGGGAAGGGTTGGACCCCGGGGAAGAAGGGGTTCAAGCACACAGAGACAATAGGGAGTTAAACTCTACCAATCCTGTGTTTCAGGCCCAGTCTCCAGTCGAGTAGACTCCAGGGAAGGGTTCGAGGTCGTAAGAGGTCAGAACAGGCTGAGTGACATCCCCGTGGATACCAGGTGAGCTTTACAATTGGCTACCCTGAAAAAATCATCTAAGTGCAATACATTTGCTAGCTTTGGAGCGCAGCAAGATTCAGCACAGTGGTAAGAGTCGCATGATAGCGATACAGTAATAAAGTAGTGGCAGGAATTAAGAAGCACAGCACTGGCTGTGATCCCAATTCCTGCTACCTTACCTGTTTGTAACAGCAGGTGGTTTTGTAGGGCGACAGGGCAAACGGGGTATGTGAGCTGCCCTTTGCCACTGGGCCTTTGTCGGCTGCCCGGACAGGGCTGCCCATTGGGGGCCTCTGAAAGAAACTGGTCTGTGCATGTGGCTGGCTCTCAAACCAATCAGGAGGCAATGTGGGCGTGCAGGGAGGAGTGGGGAGAGGAGGATCTGGGAGGGGATGTAAGAAAGGCGAGGAAGGCCGGTAAAATGGAGTCCCAGGCACGGGACAGAACAAGAAAGCGCAGACAGAAGTAAAGCAAACACGCTTACCCGGCAGATGTAGAGCTTGTACTGACTGCCAGCAATCAAATGGGAGGCCCAGGACCAGAAACACATACAGATCTGGTCCATTCTCCAAATCTTTTCTGTCACCGGCTGTCAAACCTATCAAGAGGCAATGTGGGTGGGCAGGGAGGAGGTTCTCAGAGGGGGCTGTAAGGAAGGTGAGGAAGGTGGGTAAAATGGAGTCCCAGGCATGAGACATCAGAAGAAAAAGTGGATTGAAGTAAAGCAATATCGCTTACCCCGCAGATGTGGAGCTTGAACTTCACGTAATCAAATGGGAGGCCAAGGACACAAACATATAAGAACATTCTCCTGTTCTATAAATGTGCTCCGTGCACGTGACCGGCTTCAAAACTAATCAGAAGGCAACGTGGGTGGGCAGGAAGGAGCGGGGAGAGGCGACAGGAAGGAAACTGAGGAATGCAGGTAAAATGGAGTCCCAATTATTTTTTTTATTATTTATATAAAGTCTCAAAAACTATTTATAGTGATGTTGAACTTATTGTAGTATGAAGCAGGAACTGTTTTACTTTCCTTTCTTAATGAGCCCAACTTTTAATGACCAAGAAGTAGTTCTATAGCGTGCACACCATATTCAATGTGATTTTTGTAACTTAAAAGTGTTTCGTGGTAAATGTGGGTGCAGGGAGAAATAAGCAGCTGTTGCTATAACACATACTTTGCATGTTAACAATAAAAAATGCTAAATATAGATTTTACATAAATGTATATGTTTCACTTACTCTTTAGATAATTCCCGAAGTTTGAAGACTTGTCAAGTCCCTCAGAGAAATGTGCTCCTGATGAAGAGTTGAACCCCAAACGCATTGAGCTCACGTTAATATTTATTGTTTATTAAATTACAAATATATATGGCCACGTTGTCACTTGTATTCCTAAATACTTTATGGTAACTATTGAAATGTACCAACAATTTAATTAAGTCTTGACTGACTTGGTTCAGTATCGAAGGTGTACAGGGGACGGGAGTGTCCACTACTTTAGGACACAATACTTTTCTACTGCCCCAACTTTCATGAAACTATCTGGCACAGTTTTTATGTGAGTTAAATTATGAACTCACGAAACGAAAACAACAATGAAGTTCAGTCATCCAGTAATTCTGTGCTTTTGATATCTCAGTTGAATCTACACAGATGGCATCAAAGGACAATATATTATCTATAACATTTTTAAATATGACTTTTCCTATTGTAGATATTTTCGTTCAGTTGATGTGTTTTTGTGTTGTCCTTGATGGCTTTTGCAACTGTTTGTTGTCTAGTTACAGCCGGCTTTTTAATTTTGAAAAGCCCCACTCTTTTGGATATAGATTTACTGATGTTTATAGAGCGTGAACTTCGCACTTAAGGGGATACAGTTTTAGCATACTGTTGAGCTGAGCCTTTTGGGCAAGACAGATGACTCTGGAGCCTCAAGTGACAAGAACAGCTTGACTGGGTTCACAGACGCAGGTAAGTACATGAGGAAGTAAGTACAGCACATTTAGGTCAGGTTCATGCTTAGAGAGACATCCACCGGTCCCCCTCTACTCAAGCTCCAGATCCCAAATGATCCACAGTGGAATCCCCAGGAGATTTGCATCATAACATTCTACATAAAGCCCAAAACTCCATACTCTCCACACACACACACACAAAGGTTGCAACCAGCCCAGATAGATCACAACACATCTCCCCCTTATATAACAATAAACAACCAGAGCAAGAAACAGAAGGAAAGGTCACCAATGCAATTTGTACAACCACCAAACATTACAAATCCACCTAGCAAGTAAACCGCTCCGAGCACAAATCTCTCCCCCAGTGAACCTTAAAGTAGCCAACTGTCATGATGCCTACCCCCAGGCATCCAGACCAAGCCCATCAGCCCCGGGAGCAGGCATCTAGACATTTAGTAAAACCCCAGCAGCCCCGCTAGGGGCTATCTGGGTTCAGTCCTGGCGCCTTAGGCGCCAGGCTCATAGTAGGAATCAGTCCTGGCGCCTAAGGCGCCAGGCTCATAGTCATTACTTACCTCAGGCAGACCATGCTGCAAATGACTCTAATCCAACATGAAGTCTGAAAGGGACTATTTTTCTACAGGGACTATTTTTTACTCGGGTGTGGTTCTAGGGACTTCTTACCTGGGACTACTTTTGAGGCTATTTAAACCACACCCAACCAGCAACACACGCTTCGTGTTATTCTGCATCCAGCAGCGTAACACTCACCGTGCCTGCAGCCTGCATCCAGTCTTCTGCCACGCCCGCCTCAAATCCGGAGCTCCTAAAACAAAGAGGGAAGAAAGGGACAAGGTTAGAAAACAAACTTATTTCTATTCCACACCTGATTCTGGATCCATCTTGTCTCCGGACCTGTAAAGAACATCATTTCTGCACGCGCCGCACCTCCAGCTGCAGCGCCACGCCATACTCACCACTCTTCACAGCATCCTTCAGGTCGGCGCTGCCTCCATCATTTCTTCGCCGAACTTCGGCTCCTAGGAGACAAATGAAAACCACAAGGTGAGCCGAGGGAACCAACAAATATAATTCTTACCACCATAGACTTACCTGATTTACCACCAGAGGCATCCTTTTGTGACTCTCCATATTTTCAATGCCACATCTGTAAAGAGAGACAAAACACGTTTTCCTCGTGCAATATTTACCGGACAGCAGGTGAATATTTCTACGGGTTAAGCAGACAAGATTAGGAGGGCAGATCCAGTCAGTCATCGCTGCACTATGCATCACGTGGGTGGAGACCGCAGCTGTCCGGGTCCGACCGACGTCCCTGTGGGAGCCAGGTAACCACATAGCTATGCCAACACCATAACCATCAACAATCCTATAGCAGGGAACCAGCCCACAGTCAAACGCAAACCCAGAAACAAACCAAACAGACGCCTATGCACATCTTTCTCCGTCCACCATCGACAAAATGTGCCAAAACACACTACAGGATTCCAAACCCCACTAACAGCCTGAAGCCAACCATAAAGTTCCACTCCACATTTGGCACCAACCAAAAAACTGGGCATCTACATCCCGCTAACCGATTGGCCCCACAAAACCGGGCATCCACGCCCCCCTCACCAACTGGCACCACAAAACCGGGCATCCACATCCTGCTCACCAATTGGCACCACAACCAGGCATCCACATGCCGCTCACCAATTGGCACAACAAAGCCACGGATTTCCTCTTTTGGTAATACTTGGTACGATCGGCTCATCGGTGCTTGGAAAGAAATGATAATCGTTTAATGTTTGTACATAAAACACCTAGAAACTGGTACTGCAATGTTTGTTTTGCCCAAATGAGATAGGAAACTAGGTATAGTAATTAGGGGTCTTGTTTCACTTTTGGTAATCACTTAACCTTATTTCGCTGGAAGGGATAAGTAAAGGCTCAATACTCTCTATTCGCTAAGTATTGAGTGGTCAGGCACATGCTAAATCACCTCATTTGTAGCAGTTATTTTGGTCTTCAGTTAATCTCAAGAAGAAGAGAGCTCTACTATGAAGGTCTGAACTTCACTAGAGGAATCACATTTCTCCAGCATTGGATCTTTTATAGATTCACATGCTGTGAATATTCCCCGTCGTCAGGCCGGGAATTCCTGGTTACTTATTTTATAATGTATTCCCTTCAGGAAAACATTAGAAACCTTGTGTGTCCTACCCACATTGCTGTGGGTGCTTTTGGTCCCTACCAATGGGAGGTCGAGTGCATAGCTCTGCCCCAGAAGGTTCCCCTCAGATTTCAACCGTCTTCTTCGCTGGTAGGAATCCTCATTAGAGAGAAGTTTTGTCATTGGAAAATTACCATGTACGCCAGTTTGTTTTCACAAATCCTACAACGGAAACTGAGCCACTGACCAAAAAATCTCTCTTTAAGGCCTGTGGGACTTGCGGCCTAAAAAACGTCTTCGAGGGTGATAGGCAATTGGATTGCATATATTGCCTATACCCCAATCATTCGCCGGAAGACTGCAAGATTTGCCACAGATTTACACAAAAAACCCTCAAGGACAGAACCCGCTGCTTAATCCGCTGGCTAAACGAAGGCACTTACTCTGCCTCAGAGATGGGGTCTTCAAAAAGTATCAGAGCGCTGACACCTGCTGAAACATGCCCCCCCTTCTCGCCACAGATCCAGGTTGGAGATCTGTCAAGAGGCATAAGAATACCCATGAGGAAACGTCCCAAAAAGGTGAGCACTCGCACACACCAAAGTAGGGGATAGGGTTGACGGGACGGGGCACAGGGTCCATCTGTCGTCTCCTACACTGAAAGCGTTGGTATGGCCAGAGGACTCACAGCCCATTACCAAGCCTTCATTGGGGGAAAAGGCGACAACACAGGTAGGGGCGCGATCGTCCATGGCTCGATCGTCGACGGCGAAGAAGCCACGCTCGACGGCGGCACCAGCCAGGGGTCAGTCGTTGTCGGATCGTCCACCCCTCAAAAGCTCACATCACTCGACGGGCCCATCAACTTTGCTATCGTCCACGACAACAAACTCGCTGACAAGGGGAAAACAAAATAAACTGTCATCGGCTACAGAGAACTCGTTAACAAAAGACATAGAGGCACTGGTCGTCGTTGACGTCTCACTCGTCGAGTAAAGAGACACACCGTTCATAGTCGACATCAAACTCGTCAATTAAGGATAAACCAGGACACAAGTCCAAAGGCTCGACGACGAACACTGGAGAGCATACTACGTCAAAGGAAACAGTCCCGTTTAGGGTTCAGGAAACACACAGGTTTGGCAGAACAAATCAAAGTCCACAGTGCTTCTACTCTGAAGAAATTAGGGAAGCACTATAGCTGCAGGTGGCCGAGGGGTGTGGGAGCACTGCTAGATGCCACCCACAGTTAAGAACCTAAATGGACACAGACAGTTCTCAGTCTCACTGCGCTTAACAGTGCAATAGTGACAGGTGTTCCAATTAATTCAAAGAAGGAGCGATTTCTCATGAGTCCAATGAGTTTACTAATGAAGTAGCCTGACACGTGTTTCGAGTCATCACCGACTCTTCATCTGAGGCTGAAAGTTTCAAGAGCTAGCCTAACCAATTAAGTATATAGTGGCCAGTGCCAGATGCACTCTCTCACTGCTTCGCAATTGCGGAACTCTGTGCAATGCTGCTGAACTGAAGTTCAGAGAACTGTGAGACTGAGAACTGTCTGTGTCCTTTTAGGTTCTTAACTTTGGGTGGCATCTGGCAGTGTTCCCACACCCCTCAGCCACGTTTAGGGTTCAGTCCACGGACATCAGAGGATCCAGTACAATCTACAACAGAGCAAGTACTGCAAGGAGGGCATCATTCAGCGGTTTCCCTCACTAGGGGAAGCCAGGGATACTCAAGGGATAATCTAGCAGATACTAGAGAACAGCTGCAACCCAGGTCTTTGGGGTTTTCGGCCATGAAATATCCAGAAGTCATGCCAGAAGAGATCCTCCAACATGAGATCACGTCAGATTTTGAGGCACCGCTCACAAATTCTCTAGTGAACACAGACTCAGATTCAGTTAATTGCGTCATTGTCCATTCACCACAGCACCAGGGCAATTACCCCAATTCCCCACAGGCGGGGGAGGTAATGGCACCTGGGGTCAACTACAGGCACCTCTACCCCAGGCATTGCAAGCAGGACCTTCAACATCATACCCTTTCATAAACCTGCAATCACTGCTGTCTCTCTGCAGGTCTGCATGTATTAACAACATTGCAGAACCTTTTGAGGCAACTTAACTCCAGGCTGCCCCCTCCACAATCAGGCCTGACACAGACACAAGTCCTTCAACAAGCATCAGCACTAGGGAGGCATAGGCCACCGCCCCTGCAAAAAGGTAAAGGGGCGTCCATCTCAGCCTCAAGAACGTGCGCAGTGACGTCCAACACCACATAGGTCGCCACCCCGCAGGGTGACCAAGAGGAAGGGGAGTTAACAGACACAGTTCCAGACACTGACTGCAGGGATACTGATTCCACCACAGCGCAGTCTTCCTGTGGAGATGATACCTGGGATACCGATGACACGGATAAACCAGACCCCCAAGGAAGCCCAGCGCAACTTTCACAACCAGACGATATAGGGGCGTTCCACAGCATACTCTCCAAGGTGTGACAGGAATTCGGGCTTACACCGGAGTAAGAAAAGAAGGATGGTTTTCTTTTCGACCATATGGGGAAGCGCCACAAAGCCATCTTCTCTATACCTATTCTGGACCACGTTTGGCAGGAAGAGCTACGGACACAAAAACATCAATTTACCGAACCAGCGATTAAGTGTAGACTGGACAAAAAGTTCAAAGCACCTGACACTACACCAAAATGCCTCACGTCTGTAGTCTGAAAAGCACATTCATAAAAGAAATGTGCCACCCCTCTGGAAAGTGAAAGAAGAAAACTAGATGCCTTCAGTAAGTAGGTTCTTACTATCGGGGTAATGACGGTAAAGGCTGCCAACTCCCTTGCCATAGTAGCCCGCTATGACCGCTAGATGTGGCAAAGGTTGGCGCCCATCCTGGAATATCTGCCAGAGGACCAACGTAAGGAAGCCATGACTATCTTGAGAGAGGACGAGGAAGCATCTAACCACTGCATCAACATTGCTGTAGACCTCCCAGAAGCAGGCTTCAAACAAATCTGCAACGGGGTGGTGCTTAGAAGGCAAGGCTGGTTACGCTATACCGACTTCAGACAGGAAGTACAGCAAAAGGTTATAGATATACCTTTTGAAGGCGTCAACGTCTTCGGGGACAAGATAGATAAGGCTCTTAAACCCATGAAAGCGGGCTCAGACACTGCACAATCACTAACTGTGCTACAGGGAAGGAAGTCTTTTCACCCATTTTGGGAAGCAACGGGACAGGCTAGGCTCTCCAGAAGATATTCCAATACCAACTACTACTCCCAAGGCTACAAGCAGAACTACCAGTGTTTCCAGCGTTCCAGAAACTATCGCCAGACACAGCATAAGAGAGGCTCAGCTACCTCGCAAAGGGGTAGACAAAATAAGTCCCAGGCATGACAGCCCTGCGACGTGTCAGTGGGGAGAAACGTCGTGCATTACAGGAACAGGTGACAACAAATAACTAAAGACAGATGGGTACTAGATGTCATCCAACACTGCCACTTTTTAGAATTCAAATGACAACAAAGGCGCATTCCTCTCAAAACAGTGGCACACTCTCGGGTACTTCAGCAAGAGGTGTGTCAGATGCTATCATCTAAAGGGAAAGGGAGGGTACTCCAGATAATTTGGGGTGAAAAAGCCGGATGGCAAATGGCGCCCCATACTGGACTTAAGAAAGCTAAACAAAATATTAAAAAACAAAAATTCAAAATGGTCATGCTACAAGACGTGATAAAGGCGGTGCAACCACATGAATACCTGGCATCCTTAGATCTAAAGGATGCCTACTTTCACGTCTCAATCCATCACAGTCACAGAAAATACCTCAGATTCACGGTAAGCGGTTTCGGGTCCTACTGTTTGGCCTAAAGTCCGCTCCACAGATCTTCACCAAATGCCTGGCTCCAGTAGCGGCTTACCTGCGAAGGCAGGGCCACCACGTCTACCCTTAGTTAGATGATTGGTTGGTCAGAGCCCCAACATTCCAGGAAGCAGCGATCTCAATAGCACAAACAGAGGCTCTTCTTCAGCAGCTGGGATTTGCTATAAACTATGAAAAATCCTGTACCAAGCCATCATAAACCTTGGTGTTCCTGGGGGCACAATTCTCCACAGCACAGAGTCTGGTCAGACCATCCACCGACAGGATCCAGCCGTTGAAGACGTTCGTCTCTTCCTTCACCCCAGACAAATATCAGTGCACAAGTACTTGGCTCTGCTCTGAACAATGTCATCCTATCCACTGATCCCCCATTGCGGGCTGCACATACAGCAGTTCCTTGCAGCTAGGTGGTCACAAACCCAAGGTTAATGGGAAGATAAAGTCAGGATCACGCCTGCGCTCTTGCTCTCACTCTCACTCCGGTGGTGGACCTGGGACAGCAACATAACATTGGGTGTCCCGTTACAATAACAAACCCACCAGTCCACTCTAGTAACAGACACCTCCCTAGCAGGAAGGGGAGCACATATAGGGCAGAGTAAGGTCAAAGGACTTTGGACGCCAGCCAAAGCATCCCTACACATCAATATCTTCAAACTGCGAGTGGTCCGATGGGACTTAAAATCCTTTCTCCCAATAGTATTGAAGTCAGTGGTACGGGTTCTTACCGACACACCACCACAATGTATTAGCTCTGCAAGCAAGGGGCAAGCGCCCTGTCGGAAGAGGCTCAAACAATCTGGCACTGGGCCATTCGCAACAACGTTTTGCTGCACACTTTTCATCTGCCGGGGATACACAATCAATTAGGCGATAGCCTCAGCAGAGCAACGTCACAGTCCCAGGAATGAGAGCTTCACAGCAGTCAGACCTGCAGAATCTTTGCAAAATGGGGACATCCATCCTTGGACCTCTTCGCCATGGCGAGCAACAAGAAATGCCCAGAATTTGCGAGCAGGCTCCCTCATTGAGACTCACAAGAGGAAGCGTTTTCCTTCCCATGGCCCAACGTCTTTGCCTATGCGTTCCCACCCATACCAATGATCGGGAAAACATACGGCAGCAAGGGCCCCTTCAACAAACAAGTCATACTGTAAAAAATGGACGCGTTTTTGTAGTTGGTATTCTTTACAACCCAACCTGGAACCGCTAACAGTACAACCGCAGCATGTCCTCCCGTACCTGCTGGAGCTAGCTGAAGAGGGGCTCGCTCTCTCCTCAATTAAGGTTCACCTCGCAGCCATTTCCAGATTTACTAGGCGAAGGGGGAAAACCCCTCTATTTATTGACAGGCCAGTAAGCATTTTATGAAAGGTCTGTTCCGCTCTTTAACCTCAGTCAAGAGAATACCACCGGAGTGGAGTTTAAACCTGGTCCTTTCGAACTACCGACTACAACCCACATATAAGTTGTTTCTTGGAACGTGGCCTTCTTAGTGGTGATTACATCCTCCAGAAGGGTCTCTGAGTTGCAAGCACTGGTGGTAGACTCCCCATACCTAAGGTTTGCCTGGGACAATGAAGTGCTATCCACAAAACCACACTTCATACCAAAGATACCAACGGATTTTCACAAAAACGCAACTATCACACTGCCCACCTTTTTGCAGTGTGCTACTACTCTGGCGGAGACAACGTTACATTCCTTAGATTTCAAGAGAGCTTTGAAGAACTACCTACGAGTCCTTCAGGTCGACAAGGCAACTCTTCATAGCATTCGGTCTGTCAAATAAGGGTAAAGCTATTGCGAAGCAAAGTATAGCAAGATGGATCTGATCTACTATTTCCTTCTGCCACGTAAAAGCCGATAAACCGCTGCAGGCAGCAGCCAGAGCACACTCCACAAGAGCCACGGCAGCCTCAGCGGCGCTTTGGGCTGGCATGTCCATTAAAGACATTTTTCAAGCAGCTACGTGGTCAGTGCTGCACACTTTTACAAGGCACTACTGCTTGCAACATCAGCATGCCGCAGATGCATAGATGGGAAAAGCAGTCCTGCAGCGGCTGTTTCAGCAAGCCCTGCAGCTCCAGTGGTCAGTGTTGTGCACATAATGTAAACGCAGAAAAGTCTGTTTTTTGCCTGTCACCTCCTGTCATGTCTCATACTGCTGTGCAATCTATTCACAGCATGTGAATCTATGAAAGATCCAATGCTGCAGAAGGGAGAATGTGGTTACCAGTAACTCCATTTCTCTAGCATTGGTATCTTTCATAGATTCACATGTGCCCTGCTGCCTTCCCCTACAGGCTAAAAACCATTCTATCTGGGGATATACACCTACCAGCAGGTTTTGGTTAAAGTCTGAGGGGAAGCTGCTGGGGCGGAACTATGCACTTAACGTCCCATTGGTAGGGACCAAAAGCACCCACAACGATGTGGGTAGGACACACAAGGTGTCAAACTTTTTCCTGAAGGGAATACATTATAAAATAAGTAACCTGGGATTCCCAGGGAATATTCACAGCATGTGAATCTATGAAAGGCACCAACGCTGCAGAATTGGAGTTACTGGTAAGCAACTACTCCCCTCTCCCTTACTTAGGATAAGCATGAATTCAACAAACTAATCTTCCACTCTTTCAATGTGATGTGGTATGTTGAATGGTATATGTATAGCACCTACTGACATGTATTATTGCTTCAAAGCACTGTAGGTTCACTGACCCTTGGGTAGACCATGGTCATCACACTGCATACAGATAGTAATACCATTGACGCAATAGTTCAATTACTAGCAGAGATGACTAATGCAGCGACATAGAAGATGCTGAAGGCGGAGTGAGTTTAGGCCAGGTGCAGATTAAAGATGCCAGGGACTACGTGACAGCTGAACCAAATGTGTCACGGGACTCAGCCGTATTCTAGGGAGCGGGGCACTAAAGTGGAATTACTGGATCCACCCCAGGAGCAAGAGTCTACCGTCGTGGGCTCGGCTATGCATTATATGCCGAAAAACATGCACAATGAACTGAAATGAGATTGCATGCGCCTATTTTTCAATAATGATGCACAATTGTCATATAGGTCAAATATACAGTATAGCATATTCACTGGTCACTTGATAATTGGGAGTGTCCTTAGCTAGAAGTCTTTAAAGGTAAAATAGTTGGAGTGCGCCATGCGTGCAAATGGAATAATCAATGTTATTTGGGATGTATGTAGTGGCCACTGTGATCCTGGTCTCTGTGCATTTCAGATGCGCTGCCATCGAAGATCATAATTCACATACTTGAGGCGAATCAAGCAATTAGATGCACGTATATGAAATCCTGTGTTATGTTATGCTGTCTTGTATTTGTACAGCACCCCCTGCCATAAGGTATGGCATTGATGCTGTAGGAAGCATGTCCCTTTAGTCAACCATGTTCTGGAAGAGGAGAGAGGGCGGCATAAAAATGCATGCGGCAGGAATTGTAGTTTAGGCAGTGTACAGAGAGCAATGATGTCTAGTGTAGAGACGTTGATAGTCCAAGAGTGGATAGAGAAGAGTCCGGAGCACACTACGGATTATTTGTGGGACTCGTCTGTATGACGCGGGGTGCAGAGCTATAGGAGAAATGTACAAGGAGTGAAAGTGAATGAACCCGTAGAGCTGTCTAGAGTGGAGGGCTCTGGTATAGCTTACATGCAGTGAACATAGATATAGCACAGACTATGTGACAGCTGGACCCAATTTGTCGTGGGACTTAGCTGTATGCTATAGGGGGCGGTGCTATATGCAACATAGATGCACGGTGTATGTATGATATGCAACAACATGCGAATTAAAGGACAACTGAAGAATGTCAGGGATACAAACATGGGATGTTCAATTGTTGCGGAAAAAAGGTTAGAGGATATGTTAGCCACATTTTAAAATCACATAAAAAACAAGTTTTGTATACCTTCTATGGAACCAACTGAAAATGTTATGCTTAAAAGGTCAAATACATTAGGCTTCCAAGTTCCATAGACTTCTTCATTAAATGGTGGTGTGGGATCTGGCAATGAAAGCTGCAGGACTCTATTTGCCTCCTGTGAAGGATATTTAGATGTTCTTTCTTTCTTAGTTTGGCTATTAGGTGGCGCAATAAGTTGAAACTGTTGCATTAGAGTACAGATAGGGAGCAATGGCATATGAGAAGGGACACAAGGCTTGAATGTGTTTTTTGGTTATTTGCCCACCCATTGACTGCACACGGCCATGCTAATCCCTATGGCCATTTCCACCCAAAACACCTCCTCATGGGAAATCTTTGAGCCTGCTTTACCATCAAACTTGGCACTCTTTGCTTTGAAAAAACCCTGACCGCCTGTCAGTGTTTTCTCAAAGCAGTCGTCTATGAGTTAATTACTTAATTGGAGTTGTAAACGCGCATCTAGTGTAATATTAATTTCTTAACCAGGTCTGCCTTCAGCCACTCGATTTATAAGCACTTTGTGTGTCCTTTACTGGAGTCATGTTAAGAACAAGCATTGGCAAAGTATTAAGCATTTGCAGGCACTTCGATTAGATGCCCAGGTACTCACACCATTTTTCACCTGTTACCATCAACAGCCAGTCAATGCCACTACGGCAGTGCCTGGCAAGTGCCTTTCCCATGCCTACACCAAAGCCCCAACTGTTGGCATTGCCAATGCTGGTTTGGCATAGCATAGTCATTACAGTCGCAATTTTGCTACCACAGCCTTGTTATTTCAGGCAAGAAATGTTTGTGCTGCTGACCTTGATGCAGATGCAATCAATGTTCTAGCATCAAGTTGGAAATTAGGACATTTTGGTTTGGCCTCTGGATTGTATGATCCGTGCACTTGCAAACATCTTGTATAAAAACATGCAATAATGAGCTGCTGTCAGAGCTTGCACTGAACGTATCCAGTCTAGTGTGCATCATGTCTAGCAGGCCATCACCCCACTTTGTTTATCTGTTCCAGAGCTAGCCCCTGAAGTGGGGAGACAAAGAATCCGCTCCACAAATGAATTGTCATCAAAGAGTTGGAATGGAGATTCACTCGAAAGGATAAAGCAGTGCCCTAAGGGGTCAGGTGTGAACATTGAAAAGACCTTGGGAAACAGCTGATCTTTGTGGGACTACAAATGGAAGGCTTTGCGTTTCCAATTGCTGGCATCTGATTGAAACACTTGTGTATAGGCGCGTTATAAATGCCATATCATATCATACCTTGAAACACTTCTCTTTGAGGAATGAGGAGATCTAAACCAGGTCTGTTCTGTTAATCCCCATCATCTTTTTAGGCAGTCTAAGAGGATCTTGTGTTTGGGATATCATCGGCTGCTGCCAAAACCAGTAGTGTCTACACTGTTAGTCAGTTTGCATCCGGGGATTTAAGGATAGTTTCTGTACATCTTGATGGAAACCAGTTATTTTTCGGTTGATCGATTTTTCCCTGAAAGGGAGGTTCTGAGCAGATGTTTGGAAAGGACACCTAGGTCACCATTTGATTTATTTAAAGAGGGGGTCACAATGTCTTTCTTGAGTCCTTGTAAGCAATGAGGTTTTGCAGAAAGAGGAGACTATGGGCAGTCCATTGTATGGGGAAACCCATGTCTTTTCTCCCACTGTCTAGGAATCTCAAATCTAGGTGTTTCTCATTGTCTACCGTTTTGTGAAACCCAGGCCTTTTATCCTACTGTCTAGCAATCTCAAATCTAGGTGTGTTCCTGATGGTCTACCATTTTGTGAAACCCAGACCTTTTCTCCCACTATCTAGGAATCTCAAACCTGGGTGTGTTTTCTCACTGTCTACCTTTTTGTGAAACCTAGACCTTTTCATATTGTCTACCATTTTGAGAACCAGAAGAAAATGACTAGGAAGCATAGACACAGCAAGGGAAAAGATCCCCAGGGAGGAACCCATGACCGTCAATTAATATTCCCTAACCAAAGGGCTAGGGCTGAAGGATGGGAAGGTGAGGGGCAGTGGGGGGGATGGCCCATCCACCCATGTCCACATACCACTATGCAACAGAGGAAATCTAGGTAGGTAAGGACCCCACACAGGATGGGCAGGGAGGGACCAGAATCCTCTAACCTAACCATTGCCAACCCCAGGGTGGGTAACACGCCTGCATCAGCCAAGTACACATACCTCTAGAGCAGAGGTCTTCAAACTGTGGGGCGCGCCCCCCAAGAGGGGCGCGGCCGCATCCCAGGGGGGGCGCCAGAGCCCAGCATAAAATGTAAAAAAAACTAAAAACTTTTTTTTTATTATTATTTTTTTTTTTAGATTGGAGGAAATGGGAAGGGCCAGCTCACATGGTCAGACTGGGCCATACAACGGTCTTAGGCACCAATTAAAAAATGGCCAGCAGTTGCAAATGGATATTCAGTGTTTAGTCACAGACTGTTTGAACAGTGCCCAAGGGGTTGTTCTTGTTCAAATGTAAACAAATGGTGATATTTAAAGAATATTTATTCAGCAACAATGGTCAAAACTACTAGCTGCATAGTGAAGTAACTCCTCAAACTGGCCCACATTGGCCAAAAAAGTGGCCCATTTTTACTGGCCTACACTAGCATTTTGCATTTTCGGTACGGTCATCGCCCTATTGCCCTATAGGCCAGTCCAAGCCTTCTGGCTCATCCATAATGGGTGAGGGGGCGTCCACCCACTGGCCACCTCACCCATTATGGAGGAGCCAAAGAGCCAGCCCAGTGAAACACTGAGCACTCCCTCAACTGCTTTTTCCAGCTGAGGGAGGGCTCCTGGGCTGGCTGAACTGTCAAAGGGAAACTCTGTTTGCCTTTGACAGTACATTTCCCCAGCCGCACATGATCACTGAGCCATGCAACGCTTGAGGCGTTTTGCTTCGCCAGCCTTGCCTAGCTCATTGGAAATGCTGGCTGGGGCACTGCATGTATGTATGTGCGAGGGGGTGCTCCTGCGCCTCCTCGCACATACGGGCAGAGCAACCTGGAGCGGGGCATTTTAGCAAACAAGCGAGGTACGTTTATGGCTATTTATTTTTTATTTAAATGTGTATGGATGTATGTATGCTTGTATTATGGGACTGTGGTGGGAGCAGGCTGGGCGGCAGCACTGGGATAGTGGTGGGGAGAGCCCAGGGTCTGTACTGGGAGTAGGGTACGGTGACGGCACGCAAAAGTTCATAGCGATTTCTACATACTGTCCATCTGGCACTTTTGGGGGGGCCCGGCCTGCCCATACTTTGCTCAGGGGGGGGCCCAGGCCAAAAAAGTTTGAAGACCACTGCTCTAGAGTAATACAGAAGACAACTGCCACTCCTCAAGATGCCTGCCAACTCGAAGGCCAAACAACAATTCCAATCACACAGGATAATCATAGATGTTGAGCGCAGAAACGCAAAGACAAAGAGGTAAGGAAAACCCACTAACCCAACTGTAAAACCTAAAATTTCCACATACACTTCTCATACAGAAACTCACACAGCCATTTCTCTGAACAGCAATTCACACGTACTTCACCACATTCTACCAACAGACTAACACCAGATAACCTTGTTCAACAGCACATGGGAATTCGCACCAACCCGAAAACCGCACTTAAGCTCAGCAAACGGTGCAAACCGAACTGAGGGCCCTATTCTCAACTTGGTGCAGTGAAGGTGCTAAACAGCACGATTCACTGCGCCAAAAGAGGACGCCCAAGCTCCACTACTATTCTCAAGTGGGCCTTGGCATCCTTGTAGAGCAAGACAGTGATCTGTGAGGATTGCACCTGTTTTTAGTTCTAACGGGTGCAATCCAATCTCGGCAGCATTTTTGTAAAATAACATATTTGTTATTTTACAAAAATGCTGCGGAGAACACAGATGAACACGTTCCTATACACCAAAGTGAGCAGCTTCACCATTGCAGGATGTTGAAGCTGCTTACTTTGGTGTATAGGAAAGTGTTCATATACACTTGTAAATTAAAGTGTTCATATACATCTGTGCAGTGTATATTAACACTTTCATTTACATCAAAGCGAGCAGCTTCAACGCTGTAGGATGCAACGTTGGAGCTGCTCGCTTTGGTGTACATGAAAGTGTCCATATACAACACACGGGTGTATATGAACACTTACATTTACACCCAACAAGGCTTCTTGTGGCACTCCTCCAGTTTAACGGCACCAAAAGGGTACCGTATATGTGCACTAGTTTAGCGCACATATTAAACTGGCAGAGTGCCACAAGAATAGGCTTCCAAAAAGCTAGTTTACGAATGTGGCGGTTACTAGGTTGGTTTCCAACCCATCCCAGCAACCGCCACATGTATTCTGAAAGTGGCTCATTCCTTCCGACTTCGGAGGAATGCGTCACCTTCAGAATAGGTCTTAAGTACCGAAAAGGTCGTTCAGCCTTTTAACGTCCTTTTCGGTACTTAACACCTGGATGAGAATAGGGTCCTCAAGCTGCCAACAGGACATCACTACTCTCACTTTCCTATTCCCACCACACCGTACTAACCCCCCAGTCCCCTTTTTTTCATACCCTTCTTTTAAGATCTACTACGGTGGTGACGGTGCGTGATACAAATACCTTTAACATTAATATTAACAATTAACTGCTGTAAATCATGTACCTTTCCCTCAGAAGGTTGTCCTGCTCATAGAAACACTGGATGCACTCTAGACATCTATATTTCTGCCATAACATCACTAAAGCAGGGCATGAAACAGTTGCAGCAAACACATAGGGGAAATGTCAGTGGAAGTAACTCCATCATAAACATATACAATAGTACATAAGGGCTGTAGCTCAACCTGCAATTTTAATTTAATTTAGTGGAGTAAGTTTATGGGTTTTCTGTAGAAGATAACCTTGGTTAGCACTTTTAGAAGAAAGGGTGTAAATTACGCTGCAGCAACAACATTGCACTAGGCTTCTGAAGGAATGGGAGCTGGTAGTTTAATAATGGTTTCAGATTCATCTGTGATTCAGATATTGAACAGGTATAAGGCATGGCAACCATTTTGTGAGGAAATCAACCATCTGCATGGTGAGAGTGCGCTCCCCTGGGCTTTTTTAAAATGTTTAATTAAATGGATTGATGGTAGACTAATCTCAAGAAAATGTGTGGGGCTGATGCACACATATTTTCCTATGCTCACACCACAACAAAGCATAGACCGGTGTACTCCAGGCCGGATAATGCATACAGGCACCACAGAGAGATCCATTAACCGAAGCGACCCTTTGATCCACAACATATAGGAAGATGGGTGGGACTAAGTATCACAAGGGAGTGTGGCCAGTGATCTTTGCGCTGAGAGAAGGGTTCTGCATGAGCGAGTGGTTTTGGACTCTCTGTGTGCTCCTGGGAGGCGTGTTGGAGCAGTTATTTGTCTCAGTGAGACTTTCATCCGGCACTGCGAGCTAAAGGCTCTTGCCGCATCGGATCGGAGGAGCGCTTCCTGGAGGTGTGTATTGCACGTGACCACATCACGTGACTTGGCTTCCCTTCAAAACCCGGAGGCTACCGCCCTTGCGGCTTTAAGCCCGGCGGGGTCAAGCCCTTCGACTGTTGTGCGGCTGTTGGGAGCTGGCGGGGTTGTGGGGGCGAAATCACTGTATAGTGGTCAAGTAAGGGCGCAGAATACGCCGTCACTCCTTCGGAGTCCTTCATAATCGACTATTCTGCACAGTTTCTATTTACTAATGTTCTTTGTATGGGATTTCCAGATCTATATACTTGCATTTACTTTTAGTACGACAGCGTGCAGTGGTATCTAACTGTTTTTAAATTTCGTATGGTCAAACAAATGATTGGTTAGGATACCTTTTTAAAACATTTTGCAATACTTAATTTTACTCAATCCATACTTATATTTTTTCATAACTTCTCTAAGAGTGGTGACCCCCTGAGTTTATATAATGGGAGTCACACTCAGAAGCATGGGAAGTATCCCAGAGGAATCCACAGTACAGGGGGGTAGAGTCCCACCACAGGTGGTAATCTCTTTTCCACATTTGTCTCAAGCATTTCAACCTGTTAAGTTGGGTACTGCTCCATTTACTGGAGAAGTGACTCTGGTAGCCCCCCAGGGAAGTCCTACTTCTCCAGGTAAAGAGGTTCCTACGGATTCTGGTCCAGAGCAAATTAATCAAACGGACTCTATGGTAGAGGTGGTGGGAGTTATAAACCGGACCTTGTTAAACATTGAGTCAAAGATGAACTTTTTGGCTGATGAACCAATGGCGGTGGAGCGAGATTTAGTATCAGACACTTCCATATTGGGACCACTGTTGTCCCATGAATTTTCTAGGAAAGCTCATGGCCCAAGAGACCCCAAATGGAAAGAGCCAGTATCCGCTGTCTTCTCACCTAAACAAGGGGGCTATAAGGAGAAATTGTCACAGTACCAGTTTAGTCACAAGTACGAAAGGGAAATTGGGCGAAGGGACGAGACTTCCCCATTATTACTCCAGGGCAGTGAAAGTGTTAAATCAGGGGATGATGACTTCCTAGTGGAGAAGCCAGAGTCTGAGGCTGAAGATCCAGAGGCTATTGAAACTAAAGAAGTCTCCCTACATGATCAGCTACCCCCGGTAGATGAGCTATCATTTCCGGTTCTCTCTAGAATCATGGACTCTATGGATAGAGGCTACGATACATTGAATTATGAAATTCGGGAGTTAAGACAATCAATGAAGGAAGTACCGAGTAAAGTGCACTTCTTGGAAGGCTACATAATGGCAGTCTCAGTTTTAAATACTGTAAGCCCAAATAAGATGGACATTGAGGGGTCTGGGGTGGTACAAGGAAATAGTGCTGAACTTAAAAATTTGGGAATACAGGGGGAGAAGGCTGAGTTAAAGGGAGACTGTGCTTTAGTAGTTCATGAGGTATCAGAAATAGCCCTCCCTTCAGTATCAATGTTGGGGCAGGAACAGGTACAGGAAATCAAGCCGCTGAGTAGTAGCCCAAAGGTGAGCAAACTTAGTAATATAAACAAGCAGTCTCTTCAGCAAAAAAACCCTAAAAACTGTAAACCCCCACCTTCACAAAAGAATAAAGGGTCACGGAAATTCCTACGTAACCTAAGGTTGGCTGTGGATAAACACATGCAAATTGATAGAGACATATTAGACCAGAGAAAGAAGGATTTCTTTATAAATAGGAAAAGGGGTCTAAACAAGGAATCAGTAAGGGTTAAGGAAGCTGATAAGGTTTCATCTGTGTTGGATATTGTGCAGTAGGGTGATAGTCCTTCCTTCGATCTAAGCAATATATCCGTCTATCCAGTAGACATGGGAGAGGTAGAGCCCGAATGGACTAAGGGACTAGAGGTTATAAAAAACATTGAACCTGGAATTGGGAAGGGAGTTGGAAAGAGTTGTCCTCTGGTAGAAGGACTATCAGTCCCACCATTTATAACAGTAGGAAAGGGTCCGGTGAAACCTTTGGTAGAAGCTGTAGATACAGGTAATTTACCGGCTCCTAAGTTGTATGCAATTTTCTCGAAACCCGGGGTGGTGAAGACGGACTCGGGGAAGCTGCCACAGCTAAGGGTTCCTCAATTAGTGCCTTTTCCGACCTCGAGATTAGTGGAGGAAGTGGGCCTGGGGACCCCAAAATGTATGTTCCTGGATCAATCGAAGGGGGTGGGAGAGAGTATGGGGCAAGTAAGATCGCCTAAAAAGTGGAATCCAAGGCAAGAGCTAAACTTGGAAAAAAAGACGCCTGTTAACGGCGAGTTAACCATCTTCATGAGTCGTCTTTTCGAAAGCTCTAATAGATACCCTTTAAACAGACATTATATCTTGGCTTTAATGCAGGAAATCCAAAAGTTGAAATTGATATCCTCAGGGGACATTAAGACGGTAGAATTTGTCTATGATGATTGCCTAGATATTGTAAGACTTCATCTAAGGTCACACTTAATAAAGGAAATAATATTGGGGGAGAGAGAACGCTTCCTAGCCCTTGGTTTTGAAGTTACAGATACAGGGCCCTCAATTTTATCAAGTTTGGTACCCATCCACCAAGTAAATAAAGGCAAGATACAAGATGAAAGAGAAAGATATAACAAGGAGATTTATAGTTCCAGAGGTTATACGCAAGTTCCATTTGGCAGAGGGATAAACCAGGAAAGGGAGGAAAATCGATTCCAATACACATGATGGTCTAACTGGTCAATAATTACATGGAATTCGAGAGGATACAAGAATATTATGAATAATCACGAACTCTCTTTAAATTTTGACATTATTTGCTTGCAGGAAACTTTTTTGTTAGATACACCCATGATAGATGGATTCAACACAGTCTACGTCAAGGCCCAACGGGGAGCGAAGGGTAGGCCGTTTGGGGGTCTCCTAACTGCAGTTAAACGTTCTTTGGGGATATCAATGCAGGTAATTGAGGTACGCAGGTCAGACATTCTGGTTGTACTCTTACAATGGCAAGAAGACGATGTGAGTCCCACAAGCAAATGTTTCCTGGTAAACGTTTACTTCAGTCCCTTAAAGGATAAGTTGGAAGAATCCTTGACGGCAATTTCTTTGACATTATTGGGAGAATTTCCAGAGGAGGGGGCCTCAGTGATAATTGTTGGAGACTTTAACGCAGAATGCCTCGACGAAAAGTGGTATCTAGAGACTGACAGAAAGTCTGTCTGCAAGGAATCCCGGGAGAGAGGGAAGAGGATCACCCAGGAATTTGAGGCATGGAACCTAAGTATAATCAACGGTAACATACAGATGGACATTCCGCCAGCTTTTACATGGCAGAACGGGCTGTGGAAATCAACAATAGATTACATCTTCATTTAGCATGATCTTATCACAAAAGGAGTTTCCCTGGAAATAAAATTCCTGAAATGGAGCGACCACTCCCTCTTGGAATTTAAATTGCTTGGTGTGGCAAAATATAGAGAATCATACACTGGGGGAGTGGAGATAAACTCAAGAAAGAATGAGGTTAAGTGGGCCCCTAGAATTGCGGCGGCATTTTTGTCTGGAATCATAAATTTGCCAGCAAACAAGATGGCCCGCCTATGTACAGCAGAAGGATACCCTATTATGGTAAGGGAGTTGCTAGGAAGATTAACAACAGATAGGGGTCTAACCCAGACAGTGGCAAGTAGGAAGGGTTCTCACTCCTTTGATATAGAAGTTCAGGTTCACAAAAAGGAACTACATCGAGAAGTGAGGCTTCTCAAAAAATTTGCACTCCCGGGTTACATGGAAAAGGTGAGGAAATTAAAACAAACAAATAGGAATTGGGCAAAAGGTAGAAAGTACAGATTATACATTAAGGACGCCGAGAGAATGCTGGCTTGTATGTTGGGGAATAGGCCGGGTATATTTTGGGACCTAATTAAATCAAAAGGTACACAAGATTATCTTCAGGCACAGGCGGTTAGTGACATTGGCTGGGTAAAACATTTCTCAGATTTGTACAGGGTGGAAGGTCTAGACCAGTCAGTCACATGGCCAGAGGCGGACTGGAGGGGTGCTTTAGAATGGGATCTAGAGGATTTAAAGATCTTGATAAAGAAAAGTAAGTCCTCGAATGCACCAGGTCCGGATGGTCTCTCTAACCTGACCTACAAAGGCAATTTAGTAGTTTGGTCGCAGGTATTGTCTGCTTTGTTCATGGATATTTTGGCTAGTAATTTGGTTCCTTCTACCTGGACAGCAGCAACCCTAATCCTTGTGTTTAAAGGTGGGGATAGGTCCTCTCCTAATTATTATAGACCCATATCCTTACTAGATGCCTCGAATAAAATATTTGCGAAAATACTGCTGAAAGCTCTACAAAAATGGGCCGTGGAATCAGACTCTTTAGATGTTTTTCAGTCAGGTTTTCGGCAAGGGCTGAGTACATCAACCAATTGCATGGTGCTAGACTTACTAGCACATCAAGCAAAGGAACAAGCACAGCCAGTATTCTTTGCTTTCTTGGATATTAGCAAAGCTTTCGATAAGGTTAACAGGGCCCTTTTGTGGAAAAAATTGTATGACAGGGGGTGTCCCATAGCCCTGATAAGTATTCTGGTGGCCCTCCATACAAACACAAGGATTAGGGTAAGGTTGGACGAACTGGGTAACTTTTCCCCTTGGATACAGACAAACAGGGGCTTAAGACAGGGGTGTGTCTTGGCACCCTTTCTTTTTTGCTTGTATTTACTGGGACTTGGATGCTGTATGGATTCCGTAAAAACTTTCCCTTCAAGATTGGGTGCTATGGTTGTCCAATATCTACTTTATGCAGATGACATTGTTTTATGTGACCTCACAGCTATTGGGCTCCAAAGAGCTTTATTAGCCGTAGAGGGGTTCCTGGAAAAACTAGATTTAGCACTAAATACTGTAAAATCAAAGGTTCTGGTATTTAAGGGGAGTAGGAAAAATTGTAAAGTACTGCCCTGGTACTTGAAAAACGGCAAAATAGAAGTTGTAAATAAATTTGTGTACTTAGGGCTGACAATTTACGACAAGTTCTCTGGTTCCGAACTACAGGAAGATTTACGGGCAAAATTTGTAGGGGCTGGTATACAACTTAGAATTTTCGATGGAAAATTCGGTAGATACTCTCTTTTACCAGTCCTAAAATTATACAAACAACAATTAACCCCAAAATTAATCTATGGAGCACATACTCGGAATCAGCCGATTAATTGGTCATTACTAGAGGGGGTATTATGGAAAGGTTTGCTCCAACTTCCGCAGTCAGTCCCTTTAGTAGGGATTCTGTTTGAATTAGGCTTGCTACCAGTACAAACTCTGGTAGATTGGGGCAAGCTTCAGTTGCTGGTAAATATACTGAACCCACCAATATACGAACAACTAAATCTGGTAAGACTTCAGGGCGGCTGTAGGGTTCTCAGGGACTGGGTTCAGAATTGTCAATTAATGCTTCAGCAGGCAAATATTCCCCTGGAGGAACTGGAGTTGACACCAAAGGTTGCAAAACTAAGATGGTGTAGACATGTATGGTCTAACTTGAGATCTGAGATAATGGAGTATAAATGCTTTGGGGATCATTTTCTCTGGTCATGTAAAAGCTTTAACACACTTGCACCTTATCTTAAAAAACATCCTTCGTGATCTTTTAGGTCTCAAGTGCTAAGGCTCAGGTTAAACTTGTTATCAACAAAAGAAGTACTGAGTCGTCGGGCGAACATTCCGCAAGATCAGAGGCTATGCCGGCACTGTAACATAAACATTGAGACCTTAAAGCACTTGTGTGTGACTTGTCCAAAACTGATTGATTTGCGGACATGCTTTTTAGCAGGCTTGGTCTACTCCTCCGAGAATGAACTATGGTGGAGGATAATGAATTGTAATGAATTAAGTTTGACCATACATGTTTTAGAATTTTTAAAGAAAGTTGCTGTAATTTTATAAAAGTTGGTCATTGTATGCTGGATTGTGTATCTGTGGATTGTACGTATATGTGTTAAAAGTACTTTAGTACTGTATAACACAATAAAATAAAAAAAATAATAAATAAATTTAGTTCTGGTGCACACCTTGTTCCTGTTTTCACCCCTTTACCTTTCCTGTTGCGAAGCACTCTGGTTAGGACTTCACGCATACAGGAGATTGTTGGTAGGGGCCACAGGATTGGTTCATTAAGGTAGGCTTAGCTTACACTAATCACTGTGGCCCGCTTGGCTTCAAAAGAGGGACACGCCCGTCTTTTGGCAGATCATCTGAAGACTTCACTTGAAGTAACAAAGAAGAACTCAACCTTGGACCCCGGCTGAAGGTACTCTGTGCCGTAGATCTTCAGCCAGTGAAGGAAGGCCAGGATTTCCAAAGAGGGAAACAAGATCCCTCCCCTAAATATCTCCCAGGGAACAGAGGGGGATAAAGAACTCATAGGACCCTCTAGCCCGTCCAGAACCGGTGCTCAGCCATCACACATCGTGCCCTGCTAGGCTCTGCAGCAAGCTTCCTCGGTAGAAGTGCCAGATGGTCTCTGAAGCTACAACCAAGGACAAAGCAGCTTCCTGCAACACACTCCACAGCCGTGGGCCTTCTGCCTTAAAGGATGACACAAGCCCAAAGTGCCTCAACGAGCATCTTCCGATGTCCGCCTTAAGGGACATTTTAAAGCCATTCGAGTTCCTCGAGCTGCAGACGACTGCAACGCTGACCATTGTCAAGCCACAGTCACTTAAAGACATCCGAGTTTCGACCGGTGTTTCAGAACCGCCGATCAGCACGATAACAACTTTTCCTGACCCGGAGTCGTTGTGTAGGCCAGCCTGCAGCTGTTTGCCCAGCTTTGCTTACCGAACCGTGTTGCTGCCTGATACCCACGGCGGACTCCTGTCTTGAACTCTGCCCCAGAAGCCTGCAAAGTGCCCTGAAGCAGACTAGACCCGGTCGAGCACCAAGAACACATACAGCACAAGGTACATTGTGGTTCTGTCCCCCTGGTTCTTCTCAGAAGGCCCCTAGAGTCCTATTAAGACCCATTGCTCCCTTTGTGCTGAAGCCAAGAAACATTATAACCATACCAACTACCCCGTCAGTATCCAGAGTGCATCCCTTTTACTTCTCTGAAACTTTGAAACTGTCTGCCCTCCGCATTCCTTTACAGGGTGGGTTGAATTTTATTGCTAGAACTGTCTGTTGTGATATAAATAAAGTCGATATTTGCGATACAACCTTGACTGGACAGTCCCCTTTATCTTTGGGTTAGAATTGTATTTTTGCTGTGTTGCAACTAACCAACGGTCCACGACCTTTCGGAGATGGGCCTGCCGCTCCGTCCACGTTACCGAAATTGGACATTTGCTTGTTATTCCAATCTGTTCAGATCCCTTCTGGTGTATTAGAGGTGTGGGGGTGATTGATAGTTTAGAACACAATGTTCATCACTGGTACCCCGGAAGATGATTTGTCACATTTTTAATAGTATGTGATGTTTTCTAGGCCATTTGTGAGCACCTTGGAATAATTCATTTTGTCATTATAAATGGTGCCAAATTCTAATGGGTGGCTGCAGAAGCAAATACTATTGGGCCTTTGGTCATGAGAAAGTAGCTATTTAATCATCATCACTGTGTGGTTTACCAAGCCTTAATATCCTATCCGGTTAGGCTTTTTAATTTTTTGTCTAGTGTTGCCCCTAGAAGATCTGCAGATCATCAGCTACTGGTGACCATGCCTTTTTCTCAGGATAGGGAAATGTAAGCCACTGCAGCAGAGGAGCCCTATTTTTTCTGTGCAATGTGGAGGGCCCTGTGATGGGGCTTCGAGGGCCTGATCTGGACCGTGCGCCTTACGTTTGACATTCTGGCGATGAACCATCCAATTATTTATTTGCTGACCACGAAATTGTAATGATTTTTTACCACCATATTGTGTTCTTAATGGGGGATTCCCACCATATCCACTTACACCGCCCAACTTCCTCTCTGACCTCTTCTTTAAGCCTTAGCACATACACAACTGTACGGTTTGGGGTGGAGGGGGCATTTCAAACATCATAATTTTCACTCTTTTTCTGTGTACTGGAATTTTGCTCTTTTTTCGTTTTGTATTTTCAAGAAACCAGGGCTATTCTGTTTCAGAGATGGACAAAAGATTGAAAGTGTCATATTTTAAGATGTCTTCAATGAGACAGCAGATGGTCACTTCACCAGAGGTACTTGTAAGGTGTTGTGGAGTGGTTTTGGGAACCCGGACCAAATGGGCTGGATGTGGATTTCCAGATTCATTGATCGAACAAAGCCTTTATAGGTTCATGGTGACAAGGCTGGGATGTGTAAAGGTATTATGAAGCAAGACATGGACAACAGATTCAAAGTACAAATAAAAAGTCTTTATTAACTCAAATGTCAGGATGGTGGAAGGCCTAACTTGCCTTATACTAAGGTGGGATTTCCCTACCTAAATAAACTAAGGATAGTCTGAGTCAGTAAGTTCAACTTAAAAGTCTGTCTGTGTCCAAAACCTATACTTGCCCTCAGAACTAAAGCTAAACAATGTGTGGGGATGTCAGCAACCAAAGTAACAATGTTCAAACTAAAGTTCTGAGGTTCTTCCAGCTCCAGGCTTGTCCTCATCTCTCTTCCCCAAGTTCAAACAGTTCCAAAAATAAATGCCTCATGGTTTCCTTCCCCAAGTTCAACACAGTTCCACGAGGCTTTAAATTCACAGTTGAATCCACTCGTTTGGTTTGCCTTGTATTTCCATTACATGCACAACTTCTAGGCGCCCAGTCTCTTAATTCCTCTTGGCTCACTTCAAGGAAGGGTTCCTCAGTCTAGGCGCAGTAATCGGACCACAGTCCACCCATCACAGGTCACGCAACCGATATAACCCTTGGCACTTTACAAAAGTTCATACTTTCGCATAGGACTTCCTTGACAACACCGTTTTCCTTTCTGCATCTGTGTTATAAATCCACATATTCTTCTGATGCACTTTAATGTCATCTTGTCTTTATCAACATGTGACTTTCACACACTTTCCTTCATGGTATTTTTTCTGGTTACTACCTTGCTTTCCCAATATTCAATAGTGTTTTACTTTGTGCACTTTTCACTTGGTTTGCGAATGCTGTTTCTTTAACTTAATTTCATTCATAAGTGCTCTTCACAGTCTGTTTCATCAGATATTCTCCTATATAATTTCTATAATTCAGCATTCAAATGTATTCATGCTTGTCACCTTGTTTGGTATCCAACAGTTCATCTTTGGTCTTCCGCACCCATTCATTATTATTCAAACTCACTTTGTGCTTGGCAAATTGTTTGATATTCAGTAGTTTACTTTTCCAGGTCTCCAGACCCATTTAGCTTGCACTGCAGTCTGTTTGTCCTTTGCTGTCACCCACACCATGGCCCTGGAGCGCCCCGGCCTGAGTGAACCGTCCCCATCCTTCCCTGGTGCATGGCCACTCCTGCGGGTGCACTGGTCTCATTCGCTGGTTCTCTTTCGCTCCTCCTTTAATCCCGAGGGGCTCCAGCGAGCAGCTCTCACTCTCTCTGGTTTATCCTACAGTGACCTCCTGCTTCTCAGTGTTCACCACTCCCAAAGGGGAACACACTGTAATGGGCTTCACTCAGCTTCAGACCCTCTCGCGGCCCACAGTGGCCTCAGCGTCTTCCTGGCTTTCCGTCTCAGTGTCCTTTTAACCAGCCCTTGTGTTTCCTGTTCTGCCTTGGATGGCTGCATTCTCCGGCTCACTGCTCTCTCTCTCTCTCTCTCTCTCTCTCTCTCTCTCTCTCTGCATCCCTTTATACACCTGCAACCATTTAACAGGTTGCAGGTGTGTGTGAACACTCTGTTTCACTTGCCTGACCATAGCTATTGGGACATGCCTGGCCCTCACAATACTGCTCATGCTTCTTCCTCGGCTCAGTACTCTGAAATTAGCTGTTAGTGTTCATTACTCTTAGTCACTTCCTCCTCGTCCCAGTACTGTCATGGTTTAGATGAGGAAAAATTAGGGGAGCTGATTCACAACAGCTTATAAAGGCAGGGGTAAGGTAAATTTGATTCTCACTAGAAAAGGGGCGATATCATATCTGGCCTGCGGATATCGTCTCCCCAATACCCAAGGAGGTCCCCACCCTGGTGATCCACCCTTGCATCTCCACCCCCATGGTCAGGATAAAAAAAGCCAGGGCCTTTTACTGCCCTTCTAAAAGGATCCAAGGAGAGTAGGTGTGAGGATACCCTCGGATTTCTCACAGATGTGAAATGGTTATCTGCCAGCTGAGGAGAGACGAAGTTGTTGCCACTCCTTTTAAGTGTTTTGTTTAAATCCAAAGGCTGATCCTGACAGTAGCGACAAGTTGGTTAAGTTGAACCAGGGAATTAGGGAGAAGGGTGGCGTATGCGTTGGTCAATGGGTATGGATCGAGTTCTGTCCAAAGGAATAGAAGCCAAATCAGGACCTGAATAGGTATCGTTGATACGAGTGAAAAGGCGGCAAGAGGAAAAGGTGGCTAATTCTTGGTGACACATTCTTAAATGCATCAAAAATGCGATTAAAAAGTACGATGCTGCTGTGAGTCACATGTTCATTATAGTTTATGGTGATGGTAGAATAATTAAGGTCCTTGGCCTTGAAATATAATGCTTGCCCCCTAGGTATTCCACTGATGAAGGGTGAAGTTCTAGCAGAGCAGAAGACCCCAAGCCAAGCCTCGGGGTTGTTAATGAAGGAGGTAAGGTGAGTCTTCAAGCAATTCTATAGCAAATAATAACAGTCTCCAATAAGGGTCCCTGGACACCCAGTTATGTTTGAAAAGATAAAGCATTAAATTCACAACTGACTTATTGAGTTGTAAAATAGCCTTCAAGTGAAACAAAAAGACATGGAACAGAAATACGAAAATGTTTAGGACGAAGTAGCCCTCCCTCAGTAAAAGGGTTTTTAACGCATATGGTAATTTCAGAATTCGTTATTTAAATGGGGCGTGCTTCTTCACTGGTGGCATGAGTCAAGCACAGTAGACTGGTGTGCTATGCCCCTGGCATTCACCCAAAACAAGCTGCCCTCCTGTAACCACTGACACTGACCAACCTCCTCTATTCACTGACATGCCAAGTAAAGGATATATGTGGGCTGTTCATTGAACTTGAAATGCTCCAAACGACAGCATCACCGCTATGTAATAACAATAATGTCTCCGGAGGATAGCCCATGGGCAACATGCTCGCCTTGGAAGCAACACAACACGGAGCAACACAGGTTCAATCCTCGGGTCTGCGCTTAGAAACTTCTGGGTATTAAGCGCGTAATAAATAACCTATCATATCATATAACAAAATCGTGTTTTTATCCTTAGTGATTGTACTGCTGTTTAGTGAAAAAATAATTGAATGGCACTCACTGAATGGACCTCAGGAGGGTGAAAGGCAGAGCCGACGGCGCTAGGATATGAAACAATTAACATCAATCACTATAAACTGAAATCCCTTAAAGTGCTTGAAGGACTGTGCACAGAGAGAAATCAGAAGGGGGTGGTGTCTCAAGTTTTGGGATTTTTTATTGTACAGTGAACAATCGGAGATAACTGTATATATCTTGGCCAGAGACCAGTGATACCAGCAGATTGTTGGGGGCAATAACAACAGGCAAAACAAAGATTCCGGGGTTTGCAACATTTGGCTCTCCAGATGTTTTGGACTACAACTCCCATCATCCATAGCCAGCATAGTAAATGGAGTGATCATGGGGGTTGTAGTCCAAAACATTTGGAGAGCCACGGGTTGCAGGCCCCTGGATGTGATCACTTTAAACTAAATCAATGTTCACGCTTGTAATTAACTTAAAGGCACTAGCCAATAGGCTTAAAACTAATCTGCCAGAACTAAGGAAAGAAACACACAGTGTTCTGTGAATTACCAGCATATTCACCTGTGATCTGCCTAGGTCTTCTATGAAGGATGCACAACCCTACCTTAATGCAAGCAATGCCCTAATAAGTCCACTTGTGTTACATTTGTCTGCTTTGCAACAAAAAAAATGTTTTGCTATTCAAAATTATGTTCATTGCACTTCAAAAGTAAAAACGCCCTGCCCACTGAGAATCCTGAGCAGATCACTGCTACAGTATACTCTGTAAATGCTAAACCACTTCTTTGAGAAGGATTTTCCTTTGACTGTTTAAGGCCATTTAAAAGGACACTGATTTGAAATTATTGCATTACACAGAGTGAGTTTTTGCCTTCAAACCTTGAAGGTAAAAAGCCTCTCTTACCCTATTAAAATAGTCATGGCTGCTGCTGTGCCTCAATTTTGGGTTGTTATTCCATGCTATAGGGTGTTTTGGAAGCTGCTGTGAGCTGAATCGTCAAGGAATTCTATATGTTGTTGTAAACAATAAAGTGATCAACTTTTGTATTTTAATTTGTATTTTTAAAATCTGTCGAGTGAAGGGCAGTTGACAAAGGGTCACACATGTCTGCATGTTCACCTTGCTCCATCTCAAAATATGGTGGCCTCAACACCATCCAGGCACGCTGAACTCAATCTTCTCCACCCACTATGCCCCGTCATCACCAACCAGCTTTCTTAGAATGAACTCAGATCTCTACCCACTCACTAATCTAGCAATCCGACAATGCTTCATTTGATTACCTTATATTAGCCCTCATTTGGTACCTTATTAAAAAAATAAGTGGATTAGCAACCGTATCCCTATCCCTATTGCAATATATAGGGGTTAATGTTTGATCAGTGACACCCCTGAGGAAGACCATGCCTGGTGGAAACACATATTGGCTGATTGTTGTTCACAATAAATTAACCATGATCTTCTAGCAGTTGCATTTAAATAATCTCCTCACTTGAAGGCTAAACTTTGAAACTCAATTGCATCCTAGGCGCAGGTCGAGAGGGACTTGTACTATACAAACCTCATCTTGACTTTACACTCCCCCTTTGCATGCTCCCTGTAGCATCAAGGCCATGCTGGCCCCTCCACTCCCATACCCTGTGTCTTCTCTACCTCCCATTGAGTTCGCTCTTAACTTTTCTTCCAAAATCTGTGACAGCTGATACACTCACTGCCCTCTTAACCCTTGTGTCTCCCTCTGTCTTCACCCTTTCCTACCACACTACATTGGTCATTTGGTCCATCTCCCCGACATAGGCTAGTGCACTGACTCCATCTACTGTCCTAGGGATGCCCTTGCACCACAGGCAATCAAAGACCTTGCACGCATTACCTTCTACCTCCCACCTCTCCTTAAGAACCTTTTGCAATGGTCCATCCAATGTTCTTAAATCGTTGTGCTCACCTCACCAATAACCAGCCTCTCTCTCTCTCTCTGCTCCCAAGCTACTCCAAAACCTTGGAATGTGTTGTATTTGACAGAATCATGGACTATCTGGAGACCATTGACTTATCAGACCCCTGCAATCAGAATTTCTAAGCAGACACTCACGGAGACAGCATTGACATGTCCAACTTGCTCACTTCTGCCCATCATCTCTGACACTCCTTGATTCTCATCTGCCTTGATCTATCTTCAGCCTTTGAAATGGCCCATCACTTCTAATGCCTCCTCCCCTTCAGAGACACAGCCATCCAAGCCTTAAGCTCAGGCCTCCATGAAAACCTTGTAAATACGACAGCTTTATTATTTTCATGTGTACATTTACACACAGGTTTAGAGCAGAGGGCAGGGCAAAGGTCGGGTTACTTGACAGAAACCAGAAGGCTTCTTTTGATTTGTATCAACATGGATGTATTTGCAAGCCACCTCTGAAACAGAATGCATTTCTCTGAAGATTTTCTAAAAAAGAAAATGCACACTGTGATAAAAGGAATGGTTTCTTTCCATTCAGCTTCTGCTGTATTGATGCTCATGGAGCAAACCGAAGCACTGTGCATATTTATTTTCCTAGTATTGTAGGATTGTTTCATTAATAAGATGGAAAACTAAGTTGCACTTGAGAATTAATATTTTGTAACAAATACTATGCTTTTTTTTCCAGTGAAAGCAAACCAGTATTGCGCAATTATATTTTTCAGAGGCACAACATTTTTACACTTATAATTTAATGTACACAATAAATATAAAATCAGTGTGTGAAATGATGATTATCCACAGTCTAGTTTCCATCCATTCAAACTTGCAGTCAATGGGGTACATTACTATAAATGGTCAGTGGCAGCAGAGTCTTTGCTCAAGGGTGAGTGATTGTCATTACACTGATCACATGTGTTCTAGCCTCTCAAATCTTCAAGACTACAATTAAAACATCCAAAATCTGACTCTCCAGGAAGTGCAAGCGCTGTTAAAAAACAAAAAAATGAAAGTTACATTGGTAATTGAAATAGAAACTCAGCAAAACCTGTCCCTGCGATAATTCAGATAGGTATTTAACTTTATGTAGCGATTCATGAATGGTTCGTCCAACATCTAGGTACAGTGATCATTATACCTCAGTCAATACTCAGTTAACCGACCTCCAAAAGATGTTATCCAATAGGGTAGCTCAGCCGGTTGAGCACTCATTGCCGCAATCGGTGCGTGATCTGTAGGTTGCAGGTTCGAAACCCAGCAAGGCCAACTCATCCTTTCATCCTTTCGAGGTCGATAAAGGAGTACCGACTTTTGTTTGGTGATGATTGCGATAAATATGTTCTATGTATAGCGCTTTGCCAAAAGCGTTATATAAATAACCATTTGACCATTAGATTAGATATGAAATTAAGCTTGGAGCCCTTGAATCTCTGCACTGTTGTATCATAACACTGGCATACCATTAGCTAGTAATAGCTCCAGGAAATGAGGACTTTCATTAAACATCAAAAGAAAACTCTGCAATTGAACGTCAAAACACAAAATACTATTCATGTTGGCTTTACTATGTAATTGGCTAGATTTTTGTGATTTCATCATTTAAATATATACAGGAGAGATCAAATGGCCAGACCTTAGAAAAATAATGAAAGGAGTATTCCGTCACAATGCAGAGAGCTGCCGCATAATAATGATTTCCATACAGTTTTTGCACACGTCAGCTGGATGTCACATACATTTTACTCCCTTGCAAAAGAGAAGTCATTTTTACTCTCTTAAAATCACATTTACTCTCAAAGTTTAAAAATAGGGAGTAAAATACTCCCACCTCAAAATCGTATCTGGAGCACTTAAGCTCTTAACTGGATTGGCAATTCTCCATTTTGTGGGACTCTGCCACTAACACCCATTCTGCTGTTGCCAGTCGCTCCGTTTTCTCTCCTTTGACTTTCTTTTCTATACCTTTACAACTCACTCTACAAGCATCGTTTTTCTGTTTCTCTTATCACTTATTTGTTGATGATAAGCAAGTTTATTTTCTCCTTTACCTCCTTCACCTATGAGCTGTCTTCCTCCATATTTGAATGTATCTCTGCCATTTACCGCTGGTTTGCCTTTCCACACCTCCTGCTCAATTCCTCCAAAACAGAAGTAACATCCTCCCTGCTTGAATTGCCAAGGCCCTTACCCCTTTCCAGTGATCTCCTTCGACCACCCCCAAAAGCTTACAACCAACCTCACTTCATTTTCAGCAGCAATCTCAAGTTCCAGCAGTTCATCACATTGACTGCCAAGGCAGCTAGCATTAAGCGCCTAATCATTCGAAACATCTGTCTGCACCTTCGCGTGACTCCACTAAAACCTTGATGTCTACACTTGTTCTCAGTTGACTCAACTACTGCTCTGGCCTTTTCCAGGTCCTACACCTCTACTCCTCACAACACAGTATTGAAATGTGCTACTAGCATCATCTATAAACTTCCCACCTTTTCCTTTGGACTTCATGCCAGACGTTGGTCAATACACAATATACCCCTCTTCAGATTCCTCCTCCTGGATGTCAAATCTATCGAACTCCCCCTCTGCCCCCCCCCCCCAGTCTGATCTGGCTAACTCCCTATTGCACAACCAACCCCCTTGCACTCTTGTCTCCCAAGCACTACTCAATCTGCCGGTCCCCATATACCCTGCACTGCCACCTGTTTCTGCTTCTTTTCCACCCTGGCATTCTTTCTCCGGAACTCCTGATCACAAAAATTAAAATCATTGTCACAGCTCAAGGAGTTAAAATAGCCCTAAAGAAACATCTACTTGACCTGGAATGCGAACTTCTGCTGCCATCAAGCATCATCACTCCTCCCCCTCACCCCCGGTTCTCTCTATGAATAATGTACATAACTGCAAATGTTTCCCAGAAATGTATATGCTAGGCTGTATAGTCCCAATTCTGCTTACCAGTATGCCTAGTGCCTCAGCTGGCCCTCAACATTATGACTTTTACCCCTACAAATGTGAATTCTCTGTTCTGTATTAATATTTTAGTATCGTTTTTCCCCCTGGTTGAATGAATCTTGCCCCATCGGAAAATAAAGACAAAATACACCATTGGCTAGGATAAAATCGAAAATGGAATGTGGGATTGAGGTTAAAAATTACAAAGTACTGCTTCCCATCTGCAGCTGAATGGGTTACTCGTGTGGACTGTGCCAAAGCATTAAGAAATTGAATGAAACAGCTTCACCAAAGTCAACTTAATCAAAAGCACCTACTTTGATTTTAGAGAATGCAAGTGTGCCATTGCACTGCACCCAAAGGCAGATGAAAATTGCGTCATGCTCAATTTAAAGTTCAAGATTAAACGTTTAAACTGGACAGACTCTTTCAGCAACTTAGAAGTATGCACAAAATGTTAATACGCATTTATACTGCACCCATCACTGCCAAAGCTGTCTGAAGGTGCTGTGTGTACCAATGCACACTTAACACTAGAATGACCCCATCACTGAGCTTTTAAGTAAGGAAAACAAAATGCCAAAAAGGGATTATAAACAATGTCCAAAGCAAACCAAGTAGGCAGACATAAAAGTGGAACTATTTTGTCACCTGTGCAAATAAAAACACCCAGTTCCATTCCACCCTTGCCACTTAGCAGTTTATTATGTTCCTGGAATGCCCTGCACCTATACAGAGTGTTCATGTCGTGTTTGTACTTTATATTCCAGCTATGTTAAACACACGAGTACTATCAATCCATCTGCACGTGGGATGCAGTTTTTCATGAGACATTCATGATAGTTAAAAGGCTGGTTTTCCCCAGGAGTGCTCAAAATAGATGTCATTTTTGTGGGGACAGTATTAACAGTCCCTTTCGACACAAGAGATTCCTCTCATATTACCACCTTGTGGGGCTCAGACCGGCAGAATGTTTGGATAAAGCAGCCCAATTCCACAGGAAACCCCAATGCTGGCATATGAGAATTTTTTTTTTTTAGACATTCTTATGGGTTAGGTCCTCTGAATGTTATTAGTTGCGTTTTCTAGACTAGACAACTGTTAAAACAAAAACCTCTAATTTGAAACTTCTTTAGTAAGAACACCTTAGTATTCGGTTTAAGCGTGCCAGAGACAATTGCTTATGGTATCAATGCATTGAAAATCTCAGAAGCCAACACAACTCCGCGGTTCCTGTACTTATCAATGTTACAAAAGTGTAGGAGAAGCAATATAATTACATAGTGCAGAAGGGTGAATTCTACTGTAAAAAAGACAATCTACCTCGGTTGCATTAGAACTGTGGGAAGGGCCCCATGGACCACAGAAAACTTGCACTACAACGTGCGCGTGTGCGTGTCTGTCTTTAGAATGTATTCAATTGGAACATGTTTTCTTGAATGTGTGGAAAGTTGAGGGCGGTTTAAAGATAACGTTTAATTTTTCCAGCACAATTGTCTGAAAGCAGCATCATTTTAAGTATCTTTAAATAGTCCCTTAACCCCGCCACAAATTAAAGAAAACATGTGACAATGTATTATTGCACGCAGTGCAATGGTGTCTTTAGAGACACAGTACTGTCATAAAATGGAAGCCTTCATCTTGGGGGTTCCGAGCACAAAGTTGGTGATGCTCTACATAAAATATAATTGCAAAATGTTTTCTATATATGGTGACGGGGTGAAGGCACGGTTTAAAGCTATACAAAGAAAGGGTGCACCCCCTTTCATCCTTTTAGGTATTTTAGAGTGTTTTTTTACAAAATGTGGAGGACAGAAAGGACTCTAGGCGACATTGTTATTATCTCCGAAGCTGCCTTTGAGTTTACGTTGGAGCAGATACCGCATCTCATATTTCAGAAGAGCTCAAACCCGTTCAGAACCGAAGAACTCTTGTCACTTTGCATGTTAGAACGCATTCCTTTCAGCCCTAGGGCTCGATGTGCTCATTTATTTTTACGATTGCGAAATACACACAACTACAAAACAGTTGCCTTTTTAACAATTAACAGCACAGAGTCAGTCAGTGTTTTCTTCCCAGGCCTGGATCTAACTCCTGCAATTAAGGGCGCTTTCCCCGGCATCCCCTTAAAGCAGGCGGCTCAGACAGTGGCATTCGCGCGGCCACAGAGAGAGGCAGTAAATGAGGAGAACATGTTGCTACACCGCCCCTGAGAAAGTTTGGCTCCGAGCTACGCGCTGATTAATATCAGAGCGCCTCTTGACAGGCCTGTCACATCTGGCTGACAAATCCCCCCTCCAAGCTCGCTTCCCTCAAGAGCAGCGCCAGCCGCGCTGCGCCGCGCCGCGAGGAACGTGATGACGCCCACGCGGCACGCTGGCGGGTCCCCGCGATCAAGACGCAGCGCGGATTCACGCGCGACCTGCCAGGAGCCACCCCACTGCAGTTTCTTGTGCAAGCGACAAAAAGAAACAGAAAATGCTAAGGCGGCAATCTTGAAAAGACGAGCACTGCGTTATAATCAACGCGGCAGAAGCTGTGTAATTACACCCCAACCCCACGAAAACGTGCATTATATCTTACCGTGTTTTCACTTTATAGCGTCTCTGACCCAAATATGCGCCTTCTCCTCATGTGCACTCCATTCCTCCAAAACAAGGGGAATTCGTGAGGTTTGCATGCTTTCTTTTAAAACACATTACCACTAGTCTGGTGTACTGTAGTCTGTACACAAACGTGCCAGGTACATATATACTTCATCATTAAATATCGTGCAGATAGCAGCAGCAGCAATGAAGCCTGGGCTCCCGGCCTATTTGCGCCTTAGTAACTTTAACATCAGCATGCTGGAGGAGGTTGCGGGTGCTTAAGGATGCCTAGGAAAAGTTAAAATGCATGCACATAAGCCATGTACAGCGCCGAGGGAACCCAAAGACGGGAGACATTGGGATTTGATAAATACGCTGCATAGCGGGTAGAAGAAAGTCACGTTAGCGATGTAGCAAGAAGAATATAACTGCAATTAGTGTTATAATCGACTGATGCACATTTATTGAATATCGTTTTGAGGAGCTAGATTACCCTACATAAGGCCATGCTTTTAACATCCTTCCCTATTCCAGCAAATATGCCCGGCAGTGCTTGAAAGCACAGCTGTTTCAGTGCAAATCATCAACTATATTGAAGCAGAGAGATGGTGTGTACATGGAAACCCTGGCAGCGTGGCACACTGACCTCGTGACGGATGATACACTCTGCATTGCGATTACAATTGTTCTTTTAGAAGCAAACGCGGTGCACACCACACACTTTTCATGGGCAATATCAAAAAGGCTATTTTGTGAGATTATATATACCTCGCCTGTCAGAGTACTTATACATCACAAACTACTATAATGTATTTGCTTAAAGCACTCAACGCCAGTCCAGAATGCATTCAAGTCACAAAGGTTTATTGCCATTAGCGGACAGAGCAGAGATGGAACACTGTCAAATATGTATGACTTTCACAGTACATCATATGCTTTACAATTGTAAAGTAGTCATCTCGGATCTGAGTGTATGAATGATGGGAAACATACGCTGCAATGTCATGTCATATCTCTCTCTCTCACTCCCTCTCCACCACTGGTAACAATTCTATAGTTACAGTTCAGCTAAAATAGCAAGCACCAGAACGCACAGACTGCTCCCATTAGTAACACCACATCTGTGATAAGAAATCAAAGTGTGTGTTTGTCTCGCCTGCATAAACGTTGCCTTGAAAAGACACGACGATGGTATTGCCAAGGAACACAAACTTTTCTTACCTTGGACATTTTCACCGCGCTCGTAACCTCGGAGCTGCTAGGCAGTTCCCCATTCCCGACACGGGCTCACAAAGGACTGCGTGAAAGACTCCTCCTGTCTGTACAAGTATGAAGGCAGAACCATCACACGCCTTTTCTCTCGTCTGCATCTGAGCAGCACCTCCACGTCTGATGTCTGCTCAGCCTGCACAGGGGAGTGGAAGGAGTCCCTCCCCCCTCGGCGCTCCTCGGGCCTGCAAAGTTGTGCGCCTGCCCCCCACCCCACCCCACCCCACCTCTGGAGTGGGCTCTCACCTCCGCGGCCCGGCATACCTCGAGTCGCAGGGCAGTCCCCTCACAGCTGGCTGCAAGAGGGCATGACACTCATCTTTCACAGAGATTTCATCAAACGGATTCGCTGAGGCTGGAGGCACTCCTGGTGCACTCTGAAGAGCTCCGAGCTCGGCTCTGGCAGCCGAAGTAATGCATTAAATCAATGCAGCTGACCGGAGGCCTCCCCAGCTCTCAATGCGAATTCTTCCGTTAACTCGCACTCCCTATATTTTTTGGCAAAGGTTTCAAGTATATATCCAAGGTTCGTTTTTTATACATTTTTTAAATTAGCCGTGTACTCTAGCAAGTACATCTGATATGAATGTATATTTAGGAAAGGAAATACCGCTGAAATACACACTTTAACAAGAAAGCCACTGTATGTCATAGTATTTGTTAGAGTGTTCCTCTAATAGACGTACATGTGTAGACTGTATTTAATGTACACATGCTTTCATTGAAGAGACTGTATGTACATGTACTTATCCAAGTTTTTAATTTCGATTACAACCCCTCTCGGAGTGACGTGTCATTCTCTCATTGGCTCTGAGCTATTATTTCCGGTCGTAGCTTGAGTTGACGTTTCACCCAAGCCACAATTCTTCCCAGGGCCCATAAGTAAGCATTGCCGCTCCTTGCTCCGGCCTCCACATCCCGCTTTACCACCTACCTTCAACGTCTCTCAGCTTCCAGCCCCTCCCAACATGTGCTATACGCCGCCGTCTTCTCTTCCTCTTGTCGCTGGCATAGGAGTCGCACCCGCAATGATTTTCACAGGGCTGCCTTACTACCGCTTTAGGGCTCCCAATTACCCCAGGTGGCCATGGTGGCACATGCAGCCTGTCCCAGTGGGAACTAACTGGCTTAAAGCCCCACCCCCCACAACCTTTTGGGCCACATTGCAGGGTCATGTACCTGAACCAGCGTTAATGCTATCGATTTACCTGGGCTTCTAAGCCATTGCAATCCAATGTGGACAGTGGGAGAGGACTACAAAGCTTAACTGCAAACCTTGTAAACTTGATAAGCTTTCTATTGGATACTCTGTGAGCAAATCACTATAGCTTGTAGATTGTTCAGAATGCCATATTCTGAGCTGCGCTCAGGCCTTTAAATCTGTTCTCAGGGCCCATAACGCCCAGTACAGCCCTCGGACTCGGTCGATGCGTTTTTATCAGAACAGCAGCAGTTCCATTCTAGACGATGCAGTAGAAGGGGCAATAATGGCTTGTTTAAGTCTTATGACCCAATATTCCAGTGTTTATCCTTTGTCTTTCCTTGTTTTAAACAGAACAATTGAATGGATTGCATCCTCATATTGCTCATCTTTAGATCTCTTCCCTTGCAGCGTCAGATGATTCAGATTTATTTTTTCTTTGGCAGAGGGCGCTGTGTGTCGATGTGATCGGCTTGATGTCCCTCGAGGGCCTCAGTCTCGAGGTTGACATCAGCACGAGCATATGTAACACATGCAGCACCCGTTAGCTTCAGTTCCGTTTTTCCGCGATAGCTTACAGTTCGAAGATTACAGCACACTTTTGGTTTCCTCCGAAACTGCGACATTCGAGAAAATGACCTTTTCACTGGCTTCATCGACCCTGAAAACCGGTCTAATGACTGCAGTGTCCATTACAGATCCCCATAGGGTCTGTCTGTGGTGCCTTGATGTTGAGCACAGAACGGCAGACTGGGAGTAATACCAGTCCATGGCAGGTAAGGCATTGAAGGAGTGTAAGGGGAATTTAGCAGCGGGTAGGCCCTCCCTACAAAGTGCCCTTCGACAACACCGCCGAAAAGGCGCTCGTCGGACAAGTCGAAAGGCGACTCTCCTCTGAGGAAGAGGTCTAATAAATGCTCTCGTTCCTGAAGCGGTTCACACCACTCCTCGTCTTCATCTAGAAAGATGGAAAAAAGGCACCATGGATCTGCTTCCTTATTCTCAGATTCCTTGCCAGAAAGGAAAATAGCCTGCCCAAGCAAGTCTCTGACTCCAGTGAATGGGAGGTAATAAAGCAGAAAATGCTTGAGATGTTCAAGAAGGCAGCCCGGCCCCATCGAAGGAGAAGATGAAAAGGCAGACAAGGAGAAGTCTACGGCCAAATCCGGTGTGCTCTTGAGCCCGGGAGACAAGCCATTGACCCCTCGGGAACCGTCGAGGTCTTGACTCGACGACAGGACTAGTCCTTTTTTTTGTCGAGAAATAGAGTCGATGGTCGAGTCCTTCTAGGGCTCCATCGACGCTGATAGTGTTGAAGCATGGTACGCCTAAAGCTTCAAATTCACCAACGCCGTAAGTGTCAAAACCTTAGTTTCCATTGAAGGAAATGGAGAAAACCTTTAAACAACTCCCAAGAAAGGATTTCTTTTAAGTCCTTTTCCTCTGTATATGAGGAACATGAGCCATCTGACTAGGATACACACGCCGTTTGAACTTGAGTTTGGAACACCTATTGCTCCTGAGGCCCTAATTTCCTAGGAATCCAGAATGAAGGACCTCTATGAAAATGTACAATCAGCAAGTGGCAAAGATACATTGCAAGAGCTGGAATTTGGAAATCCAGACCCGGCAGAGCATGCAGACGCTTCCTATAGACTGTTAATGTCTAGAGTAATTGATTTCTTGGGATGGGGCATACCAGCGCCTCCATTTGAACAGGGCCATTTTACGGATATGTTAGATAAGGGACCACAAAAGGACCCTTTATTGCCCTTTCACGTTGCACTGCAAAAGAGGGTTAAGGCAAATTGGGAGGCACCGGACACTAGTCCGGCTGTCAATAAGAACTTCACCAACAAATACAGACCATCAAGTAGTGATCCGGAGTACTTATCCAGACACCCAACACTGGAAAGCTTGGTGGTTCAATTACCAACTTTCATGTTGAAGTAAGTGGCATACCCCATCATACCGCCTGATAGAGAAGATAAGAGTTTCGACGCAATGGCGAAAAAGGTGTTCTCAGCCGTAAGTAGGGGCGCTGAAATCAGCCAATGCCACTTGCGCACTTTCAAAGTTCTCGTTCACCTTGTGGGTCTGTATCTCCATGGCGGCTGAACACATCGAGGAGGGGGAAGAGAGAGATGGCTTCTTGAACATTGTGAGAAGACAGAAATGAAACCATGTGTGAGTCTCTCCAGTCAGGTTTGGGCTCTGCAGACAGCATCAGCAGAGCCATGGCGGTGAAGGTGGCAGCCAAATCGCTTGGCGCTGCCATCAGACAGCCACAACCATCAAACCTTTACTCCTAATTTAGTAGAGTGAGAAGACTGGCCGGTCTCACAGGCCAAAGAAAGTTCCCTTGTGGTGGATGGGGTAGAGGTGCCAAGTCTGCCCAAGCAACAGCTACTTTACCCTCAGCCGCTGCTTCAGCCACCTCAAAACCTCTCTGAGGCCTTTAACCACAAAACCCCAGTTGGAGGCAGACTCACTCAGCACCTGCAAGAATGGTGAGGCATTACTTCAGATGCATGGGCATTGGAAATAGTAGCCCAGGGGTACTACCTCCCCTTTTCAAGAACGCTTTTTAAGAAGGCCTCAGGATCATCTACTTGGGAGCCTGTCATGTTGCAATATGACTCATACAGCCCTCCCACATCATTATGTGGGCAGCCTCTGTTTTGGGCCACAATAGTAAACATGGGAGGTTGGGCTAGGGTTGGGGGCGGGGACTATGGGTGTCACGTGGGTTCAGGGTTTTGACAGTTGAACCGTAACTCAAGAGAAATAAAGAAGCGTTAAAACACTCTCCGTGTGTCTGTGTTTATTACCTGATTGGGTTTTGCCTCCCCACCCTGTTTGATGAGCCCCGAGATATTGTTGCAGGAAGACTCTCACATTTGACCACGAGGAAGAGGCGTGAACAAATCCAGTACTGCAGAATGAAGAAGAATCCACACGTGTGAAGAGAGAGAGAGAACGCTGAGGAGAACGGTGGCCTGGTCCAGTGAGGAAACTGACAGGAGGGTGCTTTCGAGCATGTCTTACGCATGTCGGCGTGCCTTAGAGCCGTCAGCAACAAAACCGCAAGTAGTTTTAGTAAAGAAACATTACCGGAGGCCCAGTACTGTCAACAATTTGTATTTGTGTGCTTGCAGAGTGCACACTCTTCTCCCGCACCCGTATTTAAGAAAAAAAATGGGGGGGGGGCAAACGAATCAATTCAGAAACCAGCACTGTTAAAGAAAGAAAAAAATGTGTCTTTGTGTATGCGCCCACTGAGCGCGCAGGTTTCTCCCATTTCAATAACACAAAGTTTAATAAGGGAGAGAAGGAAACAAAACAGGAAGGAAGCCGGGCACCGTTAGAAAGAAAAAAAAGGGGGCAATTAATAACGAGGAAAGATCCTCATGAGTAACACAGCAAGGATGCACAGCCCAATGTAAAGAAACGTTTCAAGAAATCAAACACACGTGGGGAGACAAATAAAAAGTGTGACAAAAGTATCCTGTCATGTGTAAGAGGGCAAAGAGATCGCACTGTGGCATTACTATTTCTTACGATGGTGCCATAACAAATTAAAGAAAGAGACCATTAAAAGAAAGGAGTTTATGTTCAACAAAAGAAAAAAAAAGGAGACATACCTTTAGACAGACTGACAAGACAATATAGCCTACTGCTAAAAAGGAACTCCTAACCTGCACATAAACTACGCCTACTCCTTCCTAAAGAAACACCACCACCCACTATGTCTGAGGAAGATCCCCCATCCACATCGGGGGCTGGTCCCGCAAATGAAACACCCTCTTCTACAAATGCAGGTCCCAAGTATTTAATTTACCACATGCTTCTGACATCAGAGATACCAGCAATCTCGGACCACGCTGGGCGACCTGGCTGCGAGATTTCAACTTCTATGTAGAGGCAATCAGACTCAAAGATGACACCAGGCTCAAAAACACGCTGTCTATGGCAGTGGGTCCTGCAGTCAGAGATATTGTAGGAGAATTAATCATTCTTTACATTGTTTTCTATCAGGACCTACATACCAAATTAACAGAATATTTCACTCCACTCACTAATGTGGATTATGAAAGACACATTTTTCATACCACACATCAAGAAAAAGGTGAATCTCTAGACAATTTTGAGATGAGATTACGCATCAAGTTGAAGCATTGTGAATTCCATCGATATTCTAATGAGGAAGTGATCCGGTCCCAAGTAATAGCTGGGTGCGATTCTCAAGGCTTTCAGAAAAAGCTTTTGCAAAAACAGCGGTCGCTAGATGAAATTCTTGCCCTGGCACGCATGGAAGCTGCAGTGGAATCTCAACTGGACAGTTTAGGAAAAGTCACCATACAGAAGAAAACTCCTGAACCAGAAACTTAACAAATTATTCCCCTCAGCTAAAGCATTACCAAGGCTCACCAAGGCCATTTGCTACAGGGGTGGATATAAGTATCCTCATATGGGGGAATGCCCTCCCCTAGAACAGAAAATGTGCTGCATGTGGAGGTTATGATCACTACAGGGCTATGTGCAAGAATGCCACCATCCAACACTATTCCTGGAGAAGTTTTAGAGAACCAAGAAAACGTGTGTCCGCAAATTCGCAAGAAAGAGGTCCAGAAACAGACTTACGATGGCAACGGCAAGAAGACAGTGACAACAGGAAAGCATAACCAAAAGAAATACACAGGCCTTCTGACAGTTCCCAACACAGCAGATGCCGGTGCCAATACATTTAAATGAAGTCAACTTGAATTACACAACGTTTGATTTTCTTATTGATACAGGGGCCACTGTCAATATAATGACTGACAAAGCCTATGACTCTCTCCCAAATGCTCCAAAACTTAAAAAGTCTATGGTTGACATTTATCCCTACGGTTCCACCACACCTTTGTCTTGTAAGGGTGTTACCTCCGTAACATGTGCCCACAAATCACATGTTGCAAGAGTACAAGTATACGTTCTCAGGAATGAAGCAAAAAGTGGATGCATACTCAGTTTTAAGACTGCCATAGTCATGGGACTTTTTCACATCATGTATCAGTTAATGGCCCACAAATACTTTTCTAGACAAGAAGACATTGAGACTGTGTTTCCTAAATTGTTAGGAAAACGAAGGAATAAAAAAGTCCACCTTCACATCTACCCAGAAGTAAAACTTATTTAAAGCTGTAACTGGCCCAACTCCTTGGGTATCACCCATCGTGCCGTTACCAAAGAAATCACCAGCTGGGTCTATTAGGCTATGTGTGGACATGAGGAGGGCAAATGAAGCCATTGAAAGAGAAAGACATCAAGCACCTCGGATTACAGATGTGATCCACCTACTACACAGAGCTAAATATTTCTCAAAATTGGACCTTAAGAAAGGATATAATCAGATTGAAATCACCCCAGAGTCCAGATACATCACCATGTTCATCACACATTTGGGTTTATTCAAATATAAAAGACTCCATTTTGGTATCTGCTCGGCTGCTGAGATTTTCCAAGAAGAAATTCATAAGGTCATCCGTCATGTCCCAAATTGTTTAAATTATTCAGATGATGTACTAGTTTTAGGCAAGTCAAAAGAAGAACACAATGCAGCTCTACACAAGCTGTGCATGGCACTTGAGACAGCAGGCCTGACACTTAATAGGGCAAAGTGCAAGTTCAGAAAATAATCTCTTTGGTTCTTTGGACACATATTCTCTGCAAAAGGAAATGAAACCAGATCCAGAGAAGGTCCCAGCCCTTAATTCTGCTCAACTCATGCAGAAAAATCTAACATTTGAATGGACATCAGAATGTCAAAAGGCATTTGAAACAATTTGAGACAATATCAGCAATGCTGAAGAGATGGCATACTTTGATACTGACCGGAAAAAGGAAGTAATTGTTGATGCCAGCCCAGTAGGCCTGGGTGCCATACTAACACAATGTGAACCCACAGACCCATCTGGAGACTTATAGTGCCATATGCAAGCAGTAGCCTTACAACAACCGAACAGACTTATTCTCAAACTGAAAAAGAAAGCGTGGTGGTAGTTGGGGCCTGTGAATATTTTCACCTCTTCTTATATGGCAAAGCGTTCACAGTAATCACTGACCATCAAGCACTGCTGACAATCTTTGATCTTTGGTGACCCCAAGGCAAGAATGCCTCCTCGGATAGCAAGATGGGGATTACATCTTCAAGATTATAAATTTGATATCATACATCGGCCAGGGAAGAAAAACAACCTAGCAGATTACCTCGCAAGACATCCAGCTGGAGCCCCACAAACAGGTCCATCAATAGCTGATAACTACATCAACTACATTGTACATCATCTTCAACCACTACCGGTGGACTAGGCCACCATAGGCAAAGAGTCCGAAAACGACACAGCTATCAGTTTAATGTCTCATAGAACATCACATGCCAAACAACAAGCTAAACAAGAACAAGAGTCTGTAATAGACGATATAAAAGCCATGGAGCTTGTCAAAGATGAGCTGATGGTCATTGAGTACTACATTATTTTAAAAGGATCTAAAGTCGTTATCCCGTCATCACTACGTGAAAGGGTGGTTGCATTAGCACACAAAGGTCACCAGGGAATCACATCTACAAAACGTCTCCTGCGTGAAAAGACATAGGGGGTAATTCATGGATTATTTGCGCCGAAAAAAATGGGATTTGTGTGCCATTCTGCCCGCAAATCCCTGTTTAACAAATGGAGTTTTGTGGGCAGAATGGCGCACAAATCCCGTTTTCTTCGGCGCATATAATCCATGAATTAATGTGATAGTTTCCAAAGCTGGATGCTATGGTGGAAGATGTTATTGATAGATGTGATGTGTGTGCACTAATGGCCCCTCCACCAAAACCAAATCGCCTACAGATGTCAACACTTCCTGGCAGTGTCTGGAACGAAGTGGCTGTAGATATTTTTTTGGACCGTTACAAAAGGGAAATACGTACTGGTGATCATAGACAAACATTCTTGATTCCTCCGACGCTCAACTAATTGACTCGACCACCGCAACATGCGTTGTTCAAGCTCTGGACCGTATGCTATACATCTATGGCACACCCAAGGTCCTGAAATCAGATAATGCACCCCCCTTTACAAGTGATGACTTTGAAAACTGGGGTTCGTTCACTGAAAAATAACCCCACGTTGGCCTCAAGCAAATGGGATCATTGAACGATTCATGGCCAACATCAAGAAAACCTTACAATTGGCCAACCTGATCAACAAACCCTTTGAACATGCACTATATCAACTTATACGTGATTATTGTCACACTCCTCATAGCACCACTGGGGTCAGCCCCTCTGACCGCATGTTCCGACAAGTCATAAGAAATAGATTACCAGAAGGAACAAATCAAGAGCAAATCACTCCCCTCGAACAACAAGTCAAAAATTGTGATGCAGAACAGAAGGAGAAAATGAAGAGAAGAGCAGACACTCGAAGAGGAGCACAGGAGTGTGACGTGACCATAGGAGACCAGGTAGTGGTATGTCAGCGAATAACTAGTAAGGAGGACTCAACCTTTGCCCCAGAAATGCTGGTGGTGACTGCCATGAAAGGGTACATGAGAACAGCAACTGGAGATCACCAATGAGAAATAACACGAAACTCATCTCGATTAAAAAAAACTTCCAAATCTCATACTGCTAGATAAAGGTGCTATAGAAGCAGTACCTGTGATGGAGAGGAACAAAGGGTGGTATTCTCCTTGTTTCCTAATCCCCAAGAAGGACAGAGGATTGAGACCCATCTTGGACTTGAGATGCTTGAATAAACTCCTCAGGAAGGACAAGTTCAAGATGTTCACCCCTTCTCAGATCCTTCAGGCCCTCCACCTTCAGGATCGGATGGTGTCATTGGACACACGATGCTTACTTTCATGTGCCTATCCATCACAAGTATAAAGGGCCTCATCATAACCCTACTGGTCGCGGTAACAACGGTGCCAGTGAGCTACCGGCACCATTGCTACCAGACCGGCAGAGTACAAGTTTGCAGGCGGGATGCCCTCCCGGCTGCCAGGCCTGACCTGGCGGGCAGAACGGCTCCCACTCGCAGACTTTGACGGATGCACCGGCACTGTTGCATACAGTGCTGGTGCATCCATCCTCCCCATTCCCATTGAGTCCAATGGGACTGGAATGGGAATGGGGAGTTTCTTTTTCCGGCGCCTGGCCATCGGGACCGCCAGGGTTGTAATGCCCCGGTGATTCCCCATTGCCAGACACTAGAAAAAAACATGACTCCGGCGGCAGCCTGCTGTTTTCACCGGCACGGCTACCGCTGGAGTCATAATGAGGCCCAGAAAGTACATGAGGTTTGCTGTAGGTGGTTCTCAATATCAATTTCGAGTTCTACCGTTCGGGTTGACCCCCACTCCGAGGGTTTTCACCAAGTTAATGGCAGTGGTAGTATATGGGCGGATTCACATCCACCCCTACCTGGACGATTGGCTGATCAGGGCCCATACTCCCATACAGGTCCTAGAGCATCTAAGCATAACTTGCTACTCTCTCCACAAACCAAGTTTCTCCAACAATTTCAAGGAGTCGCACATGATACCATCCCAAATAATTCAGTTCATTGGAGCAGTCTTCGATGAGTCCTCAGGAAAAGCCTTGCCACCCGAGTTGAGGGCTCAACACATTCTGCAGATGGTCACCAAATTCCAGAGTGCTCAGTGTCTTCCAGCCTTCGATTATTTTTGGTTGCATTTTCCTGGTTCCACAGGCTCACCCGAGGATGAGATCCCTCCAATGGGCTCACAGAACCTAATGGTCTCAGTTTGCAGGCAAGATTCCAGACCTGCTTCAGGTTCAGAGCAGGGTCACACAGGATCTCCAGTGGTGGGCATGCAAGGACAACATTCTGAAGGGAGAAACTTTATTCAACCATGACTGGAGATAACAGTAGTTACTGTTGCCTCACTCATGGCGTGGGGAGCCCACGCCAAAGATCTGAGCGGTCGTTAGTCTCCATCACAGTCCAAACTACACATCAACCTTTTGGCGCTGAGGGCAATCAGACCAGTGCTGAAGGCCTTTCTGCCCTCTGTACGGGGAAAGAGTGTCCTGATAATGATGGACAACACAGTGGCCATGTACTATCACAACAAAAGAGGTGGTGTAAGGTCACTACCTCTGTTTAGAGAGGCAATGCAGCTCTGGTTCTGGGAGATACAAGAAGGAATTTCCCTTGCGGCAGTTCCCCTAGCCCGAGAGGAGAAGGTGGCGGCAGACGCTCTGAGCAGGCAGAGCACAGTCTCCCACGAGTGGGAACTATCTCAGGAAGTCCTTCAAGAGATCTACCCCCTTTGGGGAACCCATCAGTTAGATTTGTTCACAACCAGTGCCAACCGGAAGGGCAAGCTGTTCTGCTCTGCTCCAGGGAATTTCCCCCAAGAGGAGCTATCGGGGACGCGTACATAGTGGACTGGGATTTTCCACTCCTATATGCGTTTCCTCCAGTCCCAGTCATTCCTCAAGTTGAGAAAGTTCAGGAAGTCCATGATCCTAATTGCTGTAGATTGGGCCAGGAGGACGTAGTACCCAGACCTTCTGGACACATCCATCTGCCTTCCAAGGCATCTTCCAAAGAGAGGATCTTCTCTCTCAAGAGGAGGGTCAAGGTCTCCAGCTAGAGGTCAAGGCACTAAACCTTCAAGCATGGCTTCTAAGAGGTTGAGATATAAGGATTGGGACCTCCAGGAAGACGGAATGGAGATTTTGGTTTCTGCCAGAAGGCTAGCAACAAAGTCCTTGTTCTGCTGCAACATATTCTGCAGCTGGTGCAGGGAAAGTAAAATGGACCCCTTTTCAGTGTAATACACCTATGATGTCTTTCTTATTACATCTGGGAAATCTGGGGCTCCAGATTAGAACCATTAACGAATACTTGGCAGCGCTTTCGATCTTTAAGCGCACGTCGGAAGAAGTTTCATATTTCAGAATGCCACTAATTATTCAATTTCTAAAAGGGTTCACAAATGTATTCCCTTCTATCCCATTTCTGATCCCAGTCTAGGATTTAAACCTAGTGCTGACATTTCTTAGGTGCACTCCATTTTAGCTGCTTCACACATGTCCATTGAGACTACTGACTTTTAAGACCATCTTATTTGTCGCTTTAATATCAACCCAGGCAGTGAGCGAGAGACAGGCCTTATCCAGTAAACCACCATTTTCATCTTTTTATAAAGACAAAGTTGTTCTAAGGGTTAAGTCTACATTTCTTCCCAAGATTGTATCATACTTTCATATCTTTCAGAAGATTGTTTTGCGAACATTTTATCCACCACTAAATCCTAGCAAGGAGGAGGAAAGGCTAGGCAGGTTAAATCCAAAAAGGGCATATCACATATGGCAAAAAAAGACAAGATTACCAACTCTTTGTGGGTTATACTCTGGACACAAATTGGGTTTGGCGGTCACAAAGAAAACTTTGTCCAAATGGATAACCCTATGCATATCAGAATGCTACAAGCGTGCAGTAAAGGATCCCCCAGAAGGCCTGAGGGCTCACTCCACAATGGGGCATGGCTACATCTTGTGCCTTGTAAAGAGGGGTGTCGATACGTGACATTTGTGCAGCAGCCACCTGGTCTACCATTCATACATTCACACAACACTACTGCCTGGACTCGTCTTCAGGCCAAGAAGGAGGATTTGGAAAAGCGGTTCTGTGTTCTATCCATGACAAAACATGAGATTGAAATTCACGATTCAAAAATTCTCACTCCCTCCTTCAAACCTTACACTGCTTTGTGAGTCTATCTAAATATGAGGAATATGTGGGAGGACACAAACCATTCGAAGGACAAGTTACTTACTGCAGGTAACGTTCCTCCCACATATTCCTCATCACCCCTCCCAGCCTACTCCACAGTAGAATTTCTGTGCATTAGACCGTACGCTCCGTCTGATACTGTCTTGGACATGCTAATGCAGGTAATCCTGTGGGAGGAAAGTGAAAAAACTGAACCGAATCTAATCTTACGTGTGTTATATGTACCCATGATGATGTCGACCTCGAGATGTAGGCCCTCAAGGGACATAGAGTCAACCGCATCGACGCATAGCACCCTCTGCCAAAAAAACTGGAGAAAGGAAGCAAATTATCGCTTGAAAAGTAGAGAGAAACATGCAAGTAGACATAAATCAACTGCAGAGAAAGCACTAGAGCATGATCAACCGAAGGAGACAGAAGCCATTAGGAACAAGGCTAGGGCCTTCCAGTTGGACATACAGAAAATATATCCTTCACAAGATTTGCATACATCAGACAAACTGATAAATAAGATACTCAATGAGCGAAGAAATGACCATCCAAGTACTGACCCAGTTGCACCGCCTCCCTATGTACCTCCTCCTGTTGATATTCTCATGATTCCATCTGCACCTGCTGTAGCTGTCCCATCTGCGCCCATGACATCATTCCCTCCACCTCCTAGAGAGCATGTGTTATACGCTTTAGCTGGCAGTTCTGCATTAATGGGGCCCGAAAGAGGAAGTATTAGACTGACTCATAGTACAATTAGTAAGGCACGGAAAGACAAACTGAAACAGTGGGCTGAGACGTATATTGAGGATGGCAATGAAGTGGCTGTGCAAAGTTCCATATCTGATCATAGAGGCCTTGGTGAATAGCAAATATTGTTAGAATTTATGGGAGATTATCTTGTTAATATATGGAGTGATTTGACTAATACAATGGTACCGCAAAAGTTGCGTGATTTGATTGTCCTTTCCAATTTGCGAGACAATGGGGCGAAAATACGAGAACATGTAGGGTGAATATTCGTGTTTAAGCGAGAACTTGATCAATTGCATAAAGAGATAATGAATAAGCGTGAACCGCATATGTCATATGTCCAAAAACAATTTCTTCCGCTGTTGAAACCTGTTAGTGAAGAGATGCGAATTTGTACGTGAGAGGCGCTTAGATGGATTACGGATGCTGCCATTTCCCCCGATTGAAGTGCATGGTACGTTTAGTCAATATACACTAGAAATGCAGAGAAAGGTGTTACAGGTTGTGGTTGAGTATTTACAGGATGAATGCATGAAAAAGAAGGTTTGTTGTCCTGCTGATTTGATGACTATTTATAAAACAGCATTTTCGTCTAACACCGGAACAACTGCTTTTTCCCTTGATTTGGCTTTGTTGCTTAATAAACAAATAGATGTAGAATCCCCTACATTGCAATTACTGATGAGGGAGGTGCCTCCCACGTTTGTCCCCAAAGTAGAGGTTGCTGCTGATGGAGCGATTCCAGCGCAAACGATAGAAGCCCATTATATTGGACATTTGTACATGTTCCCTTTTCGAGGCAAGAAGTGAACACGATAAAGCAGACGTCCCTGACATTAGGAAAATCCTGCGGGTTTCTATAAGGAAATTGAATCTGTTTTGTGAATTCATCTGTTTTTACACTGAGTGACATTGATTTATTGTTCCCTGTGATATATCCTGCGGACACATGGAAGCAGATTAGAAGTATAAATGATGCGCCGATGTTAGGCGATACTTGGGAAACTTTGTCAGAGTTGATAGTGAGAGAAAGGCTGGAGAGAAACCTCTGCAAGTCATCCTAACTTTGCCTTGATGAATAGTAGATCATTTGAAAACTTTAGTGCCTCAGAAGAGAATAGTTTGGGACAAATTGACTGCTTGTCTACTAGGCAAATCGTAAGGAGCGACAGATTTCTTTGACCGGTTTGAAGATGTATTTGCAGATTTTAGTGGCCAAGATCTAAGTACCGAACCTGGGAAGAGATTATATGTTTATACGTTTGTGCGAGGATTGTTACCAGAAATTCAGACATTGATAATGACATCTGAAAGTGCATGGCAAGCAGAATCACAAAGCGAAGTATTACATATGGCCCAATATTATGAGAACCGAGTAAATTCAGAAAAGGATAAGAAAATAAGAAAGAAAGGAGACTTGAAAACCAGAGTGTTACTGCAGCAGGTAGCCAAAAAAATAGAGGTGGAGGAAATGCACTGCCTAGAGTCCAATTTGCATTATCATCCAACATTCAAGGGGGTCCGATAGGTAGAAAACCAATGTGCCTATTGTAAACAAGATGGCCATTTGCGAGGACAATGCCCACAATTGCAGAATAGGAATGGGACTACGTCAAGAAGACCCTTTAGAGGTCGGCCAGGAATAGCGAGCCAGAATAGAAAGCAGATGCAGCCACAATTTCAGGATAATCAGGTTAATCAGAATCAACAACTGAACGCCATGAATGGTGGACATGTTTTTGATAATCCCTCCAATGCATATTACTCTGGAGACTTTACATCTGATGATGTACTGTTCCCCAGGACATGCCGAAACAGGGTTTGGAACCAGTGCCTATTCCCGTTGACCAGAAAGGGCCCTACGTAGAAATGAAGGTTGGGACTAGGGAGCACGTTTTTCTAGTGGACGCAGGTGCACATAAATGTTCAATCGATCATCAGCAGTTCCAAATATACCACTGTCAGGGCATAGAAATGTCTCAGTAGGGTTCTCAGGTACGCCAGTAATTAGTCCAGTTTCACAACCAGTGCCAATCACACTGGGTCAATTTACTGAATCTTGTCTGTTTCTTTTGGCGACAAATTGCGGCAAAATTTGTTTGGAGTAAATCTATTGAAGACATTGAATGCAGTAATATGTTGTTCTCCTGATGGAGTATATTTGACGATTTCGCCACAACAAACTCCCTTATCACAATTTGCATCTATGCCATTACTAACTGAATTGAGTGAAGTGCCGACTTGTATATAGGCAGTGAATGATAATGATGTAGGATATTTGAAAGTAGAACCAGTAAAAATTATTTTGAAGGAAGGAATAACTTTATAGCATATTCCGCAATGCAAAATTTTGAGTGAAGCGGAAAGAGCGCTGAAATACATTGTGTCAAATTTAATTGCTAGAAATGTAATTGAAGACATTTCTGGTAGTACTTGCAATAGCCTGATTCTTTCAGTTTACAAGAAAGGTGGGAATGAAATCCCTTACCATTTTATAATTGATTTGCGTGCGGTGAACAAAGTAGTAGATCCCCAATTCCCATTAGTCCCAGATGTGACCACGATTTTAACTACGATTCCAGCTTCTGCATCACACTTCAGTGTCATGCATTCTTTAGTATTCCCGTTCATCCAGACAGCAGATATTTTTTTGCATTTACATTAGGAGGGAGCTCATTCACATTTACACGTATTCCACAAGGTTACACTGAAAGTCCAAGTATTTACAGTAGAGCATTGAAGGAACAGCTAGATATGCTTGAATTACCGACAGGGTGCATATTATTGCAATATATTGACGACCTGCTTATAGCAGCAGATTCGGAGGGCATTTGTAAAGAAAGCACAGTCTTATTATTGACACATTTAGCAACACACGGTCACAAGGTATCACTGAAGAAATTCCAGTATTGTCGAAAGAAGGTGGCCTATTTGGGCTAACTCCTATCGAAGGAGGGAAGAAGAGAGACACCAGAATGCATAGAAAGCATCTCTGATATGCCTATTCCAAACACGCAAAAGGCAGTCAGGGCTTTAATTGGCATGGCTTCATATTGTAGGCAGTGGATTGATAATTTTTCTATGATTGTGAAACCCATAGTGGCCTTGACAAAGAAGGATGTTACTTTACCTTTGCCATGGAACATGGAGTGTCAAGAAGCTTTTGACCTGCTCAGAGCTGAGTTATGCCCAGCTCCGGTTTTGGGCACTCCAAATTATGAGAAGTTTTTTATGTTACTTGTACATGAAAAGGATGGATGTGCTTTGGCTGTTTTGACTCAGGAACACAGGGGCAGAAATAGACCATGCAGTTATTTCTCTTCCATGCTGGATCGTGTTGCATGTGCTTTGCCATGTTGCTGGCAAGCTGTTGCTGCAGCTGCTGTGTCAGTAAAACAAACCAAGGGGATGGTTTCAGGTCACTCTTTAACCATGATGGTACCCCATTCAGTAGACGGTCTTCTAAATAGAACGCAGACACAACATTTCACATCCGCACGACTAACTAGGTATGAAATAATCCTATTTGTACTGCATATTCAAATTAAGAGATGTTGTGCTTTAAATCTGGCTGAGTTATTGCCCCCTCCCAGTGAAAAAGGGAGCAAGAAACGATTATCACATGATTGCTTAATTATTACTGAGCAAGAGACAAAAGGAAGAATTGATTTAACCAATACACCCATGAAAGAGCAAGATGGAGAACTGTTTTGTGATGGCTCTTGTTTTAAATTTCCGAATGGCACATCAACTGCTGCTTATGCCATTACCACACTAAAAACTATTGTAGAGAGCAAACAAATCCCAAATAACTCAGCACAAGCTGCAGGAATAATAGCGTTAACTTGAGCATGTGAAATTTCTGAAAACCTTAGTGTGAACGTATGCACTGATAGCCAATATGCTTTTGGGGCAGTCCACAATTTTGGTTGATTATGGGCTTAAAGGGGCTTTCTGATGTCACATGGAACTAAGATTCAACATGGCACTTTGATAGTGAGACTGTTGTCAGTACTTGTGCCTCCCAAGCGGTTAGCAATAATGAAATGCAACGCACATAAAAAAATAACGTGTAATGTAAGAAAGGGAAACGCATTTGCAGACCGAATCGTAAAAAAACGTGCCACTGATTTGCACACAAAAATGTATGTTGAAACAACAGAGTGTCCTGCATGATGGAGGATGGAATTGAGACAGTTAAGGAGATACAAGCAGAAGCCACTCCTGAGGAAATAAAAAAATGGTCCGAGGGTCCAGCAGAAATAGATACCCAGGGTTGTTGGGTGGACAAAGAAAATTATAGATGGATGTTGCCAAATGCATATGTTATGGGAATGGTCACCATGGCCCATAGTCCAACACATATGTGCGATGTCTCAGCACCTTGATTCTGTATGGTACAACGGCAACATTAAGAAAACTGCCAAGAGACTGGTTCAGAATTGCATGACTTGCTTACAACATAACATTGGAAAAGGGACAGTGACACCAGTAGGAAGTTTTGGTCCTTCCTCTATGCCATTTGAGGTCATTCATTTTGAATTCATATAAATGGAAAGATGCACAACTATAAATATGTCCTTGTAGCGGTCTGTGCATTTAGTAAATGGATGGAGGCCTACCCCCTGAAATATTGTTCAGCTATGTCAACAGTGAAATCCATGTTAAAGGAGTATTTTCCCTGGTTCGGGCTGCCCCGTGTCATATGGTCAGATAATGGCCCACATTTTATAGCGGCCATGATATTACAGATTTGTGCAGGTCTCCGAATCGATAAACTATTCCATTCAGCTAGACACCCGATGAGTGCCGGTCTGGTAGAATGCCAAAATGGTATCTTGAAAAATAAGCTGGCCAAGATATGTGCCGAAAGCAATTTGAAATGGCCCGATGCATTACCACTGGCTTTGTTGTGTATGTGCACGTCTGTGCAGGCAAGGACTGGTCTCTCACCATACGAAATAGTTATGGGGAGACCAGCCCATGTCTGGAATGTGCCATGTCCGAGAAAATTGCAGGATGTTGAATATCTGTTACTGACTATTGTAGACAGTTGACTCAAAATTTGCGTTTGATTCATCAGCAGGTGCAGGAGGCTCTTCCTGTCAGATATACGGGCTCAGGACATTGTCTGAAACCTGGAGATTGGGCCCTCGTAAAAGGCTTTGAAAGAAAATCTTCGCTTGCACCGTCTTGAAGGGACTGTACCAGGTGCTTCTGGCCACGCAGACTGCAGTTCGAGTGAACGGTTGAAAGCACTGGATCCACGCAACGCACATGAAAAGAATCCCTTTCGTTTGCCACATGAGAAAGAGTCCGATAATCCTGACGTGCAGAGAAAACTAGCCCTGAACGATCACAAAGACTTCACCGAAATCCAGCCGAAACTGCTTCCTAAGCCAGAGAAAGTGCCTGGGGAGATAGCAACAAAGATTGAAACATCAGGTTTACCTCAACTTTGCTCATCCACTGAATCATCATCACTGATTGCATCACCGGTTGGTGCTTTTTTTGCATCTGCTGGAAACGACAGTGCATTGTTCATCGATCACACTGTACCTGGAGCTTTAAGGTACAATCTGTGTCCACGAAATCGGAAGAAATCAGCAGCCTTTGTTTCTAGCTCACGGATGAAGCTGGAAACGGAGGCCTAGGGAAAGGGAGCATATGAGCTGTATCGAATGAGAGCTCTGACATGCGATTTCCCGGCGCTACCTTTGAAAGTGAAGGGCTTTGCAACCTAGCATGAACAAGCGGGGAAAAAGGTACCAACACTATGAAAAATTGAAATTCATACTTGCTCCTGCCTTTTTGGAGCTGTTGAGGTAAACATATGCTTGCTGCCCTCTTAAGCAGGCTGAACTGAACTTGTTTGAACTTTTGCTGACTAAACGTGTGTTGCCGTAGAGAACTTTTCTGACAGACGCTGAGAAACTTTTCTTGAAATAAGCTTTATAGATCACGCCTGTATTCGCTTCTGCTGCCGCCTGCACTGATGCTGCCATTGATAGAACAATAGACATGAACATTGGATCTGCTCCAAGAAAGACTTGGTCTACAAAGTCTAGCCTGCTCCTGATCATTATATCTATCTGTATTGTATTTGCACTAATCCCAATGTTTTGGTACTTCGAAACTATGCATCCCATGAGCGCCATATTGCCAACTGTCAATGCTCCCACTATGAATACCCCAGCCGATGTGCTTTCTCACACTCTTCCATCACGCGATGTGAACACAGAAAAGGTTATGATAACAATACACTATTGTTGATTATGAATATGACCCATGCCATCTTGAATAGATCCAATTGCTGGGTGTGCTCGTATTTACCCCAGCACAGGTAGAGGAATGGGTTGGTATATACATCCTCTACCCCTTTGTACTGCCTGTTATGCATCATTAAGAGCTCTGTTTTTTGGAAGATGGAATGATAGTGTCACTGGAAACTTTGACGTAACAAACATACATTAATTCAAAAGATTGGTATTGGCACTGATGGGTTGTTCCGTGTTTACAAATAAAGGCAAAATGAACACTGTATCGACCAGTCCCATTGATAGACTCTCTAGGCCTTACCAGTCCCTAATTACTTTCAAAATGGCTCCGGTTGGTAACAAAGATGCCATGCCCACCTCTATACTATTAATCATAGTCCTCATTCTGTTCCATTTTGCTTACGGAAAAAAGGTTCCCACCCGGTGGAAACATATACCAGATGCATGAATACTGCTGTACTTAAGTACAAAGAGAAACCATTATATATAGGAGGTTCTGTCTATTTTGTGTGTGGAGATCAAGCTTATCCATGGTTACCGAGAAATTGGTAAGGTACCGGTTACTTGAGGATATTATTGCCTGGTGTATTCCTCGCCAAAACGTCTGAAATAGCAAAACTATCTAGATCTCGGCCACAACGAGATGATACTGCTGGGCACATTTTTGGAGACATAGCAAAATCCCTTATATCCTTTTGGGGGCAGGCAATAAACTCATGGAATATTTGAAAACTGTCCCATGTGTTAGAAAAAACAATTAATGGAACCACTGACATACTTTACAACATGACACTAGAACAAAAAGCAATCGGGCTAGTTGCACTTCAAAATAGAATGGTTCTTAACATTATTTTGGCTGACCGTGGAGGTGTATGCAAATTAGTGGGATCAGTGTGCTGCGTTTTTGTAAGTGACTCCTCCCCTACAATATTTGAAGCAATTAAGAAATTACACGTCCTAAATTCTGAAATTCATGTTCCCACAGGTGGCTGGGATCTAAACTTAGTTCATGGTTCTGGGAACTGTTACGATCCTGGGAATGGAAACTAATTGCAATTTTTGTTCAGTATCCTCCTATTCTGCTGTTGCTGCATACAATGTTTGCCAGCCATTTGCTCCACAATTACAAGTGAATGTGTACAGACAATTAGTACAAAAATGGTGAAGCCCACACCTCATATGTTAAATGGTGGTCTCAAACATGAAAATTAAATAATCAAAGAGTTTTTATCAATTAATATTTCTGATGAGGATGGTGATAGCAACATGGGTAGTTCAGAAAGTGACACATGGTCTGATGAAGACGCAATGTTTGGATGATGATGCTATGGGTTTAAGGCCAAAAGGAGGGTTTGTTATACCGTAAATAAAATCGCATAGCCCAAATGATATGAATAGTATCAATAGTAGTTGGCCAGAAGCAAATCTCATCATGTGACAAACATTGCAAACCGTGAAACCTGAATATGACCACTGGGAGTCCATTTTGTAAATGCTGGCTATTTTTTGTTTTTGTAATGCTTTGCAAACATATTCTATGCTTCAAATCCACACACGGTGCGAGGCCACAGCTTGAACTCTGAAATGCTAACGTAGACAGGTATATAGAGCCGTACAGAAATTCATTGTTTTCCTCTCATGGAGGCCTTGAAGCTGTGCCAAGGACCGTGCCTAATCAGTAGCCCAGGTGCATGTTTGTCTTGCAAGCGCTGTTGTAGAAGACAGTTAAATGTGAATGATATGCAACTAAAGGTGCTCCTTCACGGAGGATGGTATTTTCTCTGCCTCTGAACTGTCTGACCATTAGCTCATGAGCCACAGCGACCAGATAACGTTGGTTGGAATGTCTCCCTGCTAGAACATGACATCCTCCCCTGCGCCAGTGCCCTGTGTTCCCCATAACAGAAAACTGTCTTTGCAGCCTCTGCTAGAATACTAATGTTTAGACTGAATGAAGACTTGTCATAGGTGTCAATTACTGAACCCTAGCTTGTTCGTTATGTATAAGGGTGGGCCGAATGATATTGTAAAGGATCATATATATCTGCTTTAGCACTGCTCGCTCTCTCTCATCTCACGGTGTCTGGGAACACACGTCGTGAGGCGTCGAGACCCGGTCGGCCGACTGAGATACTTTATGAATAAACCAGACTTGTTTGGAATTCGAACCTCACAACTGGCGTGTCATTTAGTATATGGTTATTGTGGCTTTATTCCATATATGGTCTAACACAATTACTTTGTGGATATACCCTACTACTATGAATGCAGCAGCCCTCATTTACAGGCAGAGGTAATGCTACCATCAGTGGGAATTGCAAAATACACCCAGAGATAAAATACCTCCACTTCCAGAATGGAAAAATAATGCCAGATTCTGCTCATTGATTTACTGATGGTGATAAATAAATTACCACTTTGGGTACATGCATTACCACTGGCAAATCCCATCACAGTAAAATAAGCTATATTAAAACAGAGATAGTTACCTCTAAAAATATAAGATCAGGTCTGACCTGGTCTTTAATATTATCTTTCTGCTGCAATGTAAAGTGACTACATACTTAAAAAATATGAATATTTTCTCCAGCATCGGATCTTTTGTAGATTCACATGCTGTCAATATTGGCCGTCGTCAAGCTGGGAATCCTTGGTAATATAGAGCAGTGTAAATTTAAACAAACTTTGTCACCTTTGTGCTCTATTACAGTCATTTTGGGTCATACTGCTGTGAGGAACTCATGGTGGCAACAGTAAAGGCAGACACAAGTGATCACAGTACAAGGGTGTTTATTGAACAATGTTTGCAGTGTAGAAAAACGCCTAAACTAAACCTAAATCTAAGATGGGAGCAAGCGTCGACCATCAAATGAAAATAAGGCAGTCCTAGTGGCGTTGAGTCAAAATAAAAGGGCCTATACTAAGAAACCTATTGCCAAACCTCACAGCTAATACAAAAAGGGGTGCGAGATAGTTTACAAGAAAAGAAAGAAGTGTTCTCAAATAATATGTCAGGATGCGGCAGCTTGGGTCTCCCTTCCCCATGTTCTGAGCACAGGGTAAGGTGGGATCGTTGGAGCACAGTACAGTCTGTGGCTTCTCCAGCAAGAGAAGAAAATTCAGCTTTCCACTCTCAAGATTTCAGCTATCAAAGCCGTTGATGGCCAAGTGTCTTTTAACTTGAAAAGTCTCTTGACTTCGAGGACCTAACATGTTCATATAACAAAAAAAAAGTTCCTTTAACGAATGAAAGTTTGCTTCCAATGTTCACTCGGTGCTGTGTTCACCCCTGTGTCCCCCTCTTCTGGGTGCTGACCCTTCTCAATTGTTTACCACATTTTTCACATAGGGTGATGGCTTCACCCCTGGATCTCCCTCTGTCGGACTCTGACCCATCTTCTTCACAATCACTTTACTTTCAAGTGCTACAGGATTCACGTCCCTTGCTTTCTCTAAATTTGGGATTCACTTCCCTTGCTTTCTCTCAATGCCAGATTCACTTCACTTGCTTTCTCTCAATGCAGGATTCACTTCCCTTGCATTCACATAGTTTATATATCAAAGTCTTTCGATTGTACAGGGATTTTGCTTGACCCTCAGTATGACCACTTTGACCTATTCCGCTGGCTCTCCTTTGGCTTTCTGGTATCTGTAGTTTATCTCCTATGGGGCTCGATCAGTCTCTCTCGAGTTAGCACCCACATGGTGTCAGTTACCCTCTATAGAAGGTCTCCCCCTCAACACGCGTTACAGTTCTTTCATAGTTCATAGAACTTTGGTTCAAACTTGCCTCTTTGTGAGTCTCACACAACACAGCCCGGTTCTGATCATTTTCCCTTTCGACTCTCAGGCTGTGATGAACCGCTTTGCTTTTCCTCTTCATTGGAGTCAAGGCTGGTACTGCAGTCGCGGGAGCTTCCCTCGCTGCTGCTTATTGGCATAGGCTTGCCCCGTGTACCGTTGGCACCTGCTGCAATACACTTGTGCTATTCCTCGCGGTCTTAGGCTCTCTTCCACGAAGGTCCGCGGGTTTGGGACGAAAAGGGTAAGGTCACTTCTCTCCTCACCACCCTCCTGATTCCTGCCACCTTTCTCCTTCTCTTGAAGTGCTGCGCCTGCTTAGCCGTCTCATCGTGCTGTCTGCCGTGCTCATACTGCGCTCTCTGGCTCCACCTTTTATCCCTGTGGGGAAGGCAAAGGGATGTCAGGTGTGTGTGATTCTGATTAATTGCCTGACTTTGCCTGCCCCTTGTATTGGGACATGTCAGGTAAAAGGCTCTGGTCCGTTCTTTAGTGTGTCATGCAGAAGTTGTGTCGGAAAAGTGGTTGAAAGTTATGGGATGGGGAAAAGGCGTTGAAAGTAGGGGGATACCACGTTTCACCCATCAGTCCCCCAGTTCCCGAGGACCCCCAATCCAGGTGATCCTCACTGGTCCACCCCCAGGGAACTGGATCCAATAGCGATGGCCGTGTCCTGGCCACCTGGATGACAGATCCACAGGGACTACCTAGGGAGACACCTTCAGGTTTCTCATACTGCCCACAGCCAATAGTCCCAAAAATCCCTTAACTCCACGTGTTAAAAATGCCGTATCATATCATGTCACCCCTGTCGGCCATCTTCAAATATTTTACCACACGCTCATGTTGGGGGTTCTCAAATGTTCTCTCTACAGATTATCGTATCAAAAAATAGACTTTAATTTAAATGTCAATGAAAAATCACCTTTTTTGAACGATTTATCGATGACCGGTGCAGACGGCGAGGGTGCAGATTCCATAGACTATTCCTGACAACAGTAACTTTTTCCATTGTCTGCACATTTGGGGCCTGCCTCATTTCTGAATCCACGAGGAACAGCCTGTTCAAGGCATGTGCCCGCTGTGGGCTGAAGAATGTATAAATATAAATACCATATCATACATCGAAGACCACCATGACGATGACCGTCTACGGTCTTCATCCCCACCATGCGATACAGACTGCAAGATCTAGCAGTCCTTCTCCAGTCAAACGCTGCGTGATCATCACCGACGTCTCACTGCGTGGCTCGAGGATGCTGGTGGGGCCTCTGACTCTGCACAGAGCCATGCCTCTCTACGGCAGGGCAGGACCACCTCCAGTAAGAGGTTTAGGTTGCATGAAGACCAGGACAGCGTCAGGAATAGGCACAAGGAGGCAGAGAATGTGTCACGGTTGTATCACAAGGGAGTTCAAAGGAAAAGAGCAGCCAAGGCCTTTTTCCTCACCAAGCAAGTGCTCTTCAAAGTCTGGTGGCCACTCTTCATTGTCGATTGTCAAATCTACCCCGTTGATGACGTCCTCGAAGTTGGCGCCGGCTAAATCTTCGTCAACGCCCAAGTCTTCTTCCAGCTTGTCCACCCCGAGACCATCTACACCGTCCATGAGTTCCGCAACAACGAAAGCACTGCAGGCTACCCGTCAACGAAGACCTTGACGACTTCTACGTCGACAATATTGGTACTCAGATCAACAACAAAAACTGTCTTCTTGCATGGTCACAACCATCACACTATCGACTGTAACAACCACTTCAGCCACCCCCACCAACACAGTGTCAGCGCTGGTAGCTCTCATTCGACCATCATAACCAGAACTTACAGAGGGGGTACTCCCAGCGGAAACCATTATAGAGGCACCAAGTCTCTCTTCCTCTGGAGACTTAGAAGAAAGGGATGTTGAACCTATCATGTCATCTCCCTCTTCTCTGCAACATAAGACACCACCTCCTAGGAGACAGCCTAGGTCACCATGTGACAAGGCGAGCCTGACATGGCTACCAGTATTGCCACCCTTGCACCCAACCCCTGCAGGTGGTGAATTACCTCCGATAGAGCCTGCTCCACAACCTTCTCCACCAAGGGATGTGTCGCTGGACATTTTATCCACCCTTACTACTCTGGTGGCTATATTACAGAAAAGGCTTCCGGCACTGACACCAACCCCTCCCGCAGAGGTCCCTGGACCATCCAGGGAGGATGACGTCCCCCAACCACCTAAAAGAGTTGAACGCCACGCAAGACCCTGACAACTGTCAGAGACAGGGATGGACACAGACCCAGACCACCTGGACGATGTGACCTCAACACACACACTGACGAGTTTGAGGATTTCATCCTGGCTGATGGAGAACCGGATGATCCCCCTATTAGGGACTCACCACCAGATGAAGAGGGTGCTTTCCATGTGCTCATGGGCAGGGCAGTGAAAATGTTCGGCCTCAGCCCAGAGGAGCAGCACGAGGACAGTCTCTTGTACCAACAGAGGTAACAACGGAGGAGATCGGTGATGTCCATTCCGCTTTTAGAGGATAGCCTTGCCACTATGGCACATCACGCCATGGCTCTGGTAAAGAAAGACCAGGTTGACAAAAAATACAGAGTCCCAGACAGAGCCCCGAATGCTTCCACACACAGCCTACACCAGATTCTGTTGTCTCGGCTGCAGCCAGGAAAAAGATCAGTCAACCCTTCATCTTCCTGCTCTGTTCCACTGGAGGAGGGAAAACGCCTGGATACCTTCTTCAATAAGATCATTACCACTGCAGCCACTACCCTCAGGGCTGCTAACGCAATGGCCATTCTCGCAAGATAGGATAGCGAATTATGGTTTAAACTGAGCCCATCCTAGAGTTTCTGCCTGACTACAAAACGCAAGAGGCAATGGACATTTTCCATGAAGGCGAATTAGCATCAGAGCATGCCTTGCAGTATCGGTGGATATTGCTGACACAGGATTTCGCCCACTTGGTAATGAGTCTGTCCTTCGCCGACAAGTCTGGCTCAAGGCCACAGATTTTTGGAATAGGACGAAATGTCAGAAAATAAATTACCTACCCCACCAAAAGACCTAAAACACACACGTTCTCACTACGAAAAGTTCACATTTTTCGTGGTATGTGTTTAGGTGTTTCGGTGGGGTCGGTATGAAAACATTTTTTTTTTTTAAAAGGCTGCGGGGGGCTGAGCGGGTGTCCCTCGCAACATCCTGTTCACTACAGTGAGCGAGGGTTGCGGGCGACACCCCCAAGCTCTCCCAACAGAACAGGGGCAAAAAAGAAAAAGAAAAGAAAAGGGGGCTGCGCGGGTGTCCCCCGCAACATCCCGCTCACTATACTAAACATTTTGTGTTTGTGCATTTCTCATGCGAACATTTCAGTCGCGGTAAAAGCAGCCGCGGTAGGATCATGCAGATCCCAGATTTTCATCCAGATGTCCAATCTAGAATCGTCGATATGCCATTTGATGGCGTAGCCTGTTCGGAACAAAGGTTGACAAAGCCTTACTCTCCATCAAAACGGATAGACCGCTCGCTCCGTGGGCATGCTGCAACAATGGCGCCAGTCCTTTTGCTCTGGAAAAGGCCGCATCAATAGGACTTCACCGGACTGCGGTTCCACATACCATTCATCTTCCTCGTACAAGACACCAGACTCCTCAGGGGAGCGATACAGGAAGAAGTCGCAGTCTTACAGAGGCACTCAGCGCCGTTGTGGCTTCTCCCAATCCAGGGGCGAGACTGGCAAACAGCAATGATCAGTCCAGGGCCCAGTCCTTCCGCTTCCGGACCCTTGTGCGAGGACAGCTGTCACAATTCATCAGGGAATGGAGAGCCATCACATCTGACAAATGGGTGCTTTGCCTTCTCCAGCAGGGCCACTTGCTGGAGTTTATAAACATACCGCCGGGCATTCCACCTACACACAAGTCCGAGAAGTTGCGGCACCTCCTGCTACAAGTAGTACAGGCCTTGCTAGTGAAAGGGGCAGTGGAGAAGGTGCCAAAGGATGAACTGGCCACAGGAGTATACTTCTGCTACTCCCTGGTAAGAAAGCGGACACTGCACAACAAGTCAGGGGGGCTGGGGACCCATATTAGATCTAAGGGTGCTCAACAAATTCAAAAAGGTACAAAGGTTCCGTATGGTGACGCAGACACAGGTCCTGTTCCAGCTGCAACAAGGAGACTTCCTGGTGTCCCTCCATCTCAAGAATGCTTATTTGCACATCCCTATTTGATGCTCACACCGGCGCTACCTGCACTTCGTAGTCACAGGAGTACACTACCATTTCAGGGCCTTACGCTTCGGCTTTCGTTCAGCTCCACAGATGCCTTGCCCCAGTGTTGGCTCACCTTAAATAGAGGGGCATTCATGTATACCTGTACGTGGACGATTGGTTGGTGAGAGCCCCCTCCTACCCACTAGCCGAAGACAGCACAGCGCCCATCATAAATTGTCTGCAACAGCTTGGATTATCCATCATTTTCCCAAAGTTGTGCCTACTGCCATCAAGACAGGCTCTCTTACCCGGGAGCAAAGCTCAACACTCAGTCATGTACCACAATGCCCTTGGACGAGAGGGTATCAGTGCTCCTCGCAAAGTTGCATTGCCTCAGCAGGGCCCAGGTAACCCCAGTTTATGATTACAAGTCACTACTGGGGATGATGTCATTGTGCATTCCACTGATCACTCACTGCAGGCTGGGCATATGGCCAGTGCAGGAATTCCTGAATGCTCGAAGGATTCAGGCCTCAGGGTCCTGGGATAATTGTATCACTCTGATGCAGGATTTCATACAGAGCCTTCGCTGGTGGTAGTGAAGGGAGCCCCTTTCAGGCTACTGAACCTCCACGCCACTGTCACGACTGATGCCTCGCTAGAAGGTTGGAATGCCCACTGTCAGGACCAACACACGAGAGGCCTCCGGTCCACAGAAGAGAAGGGTCTACACATCAACCTGCTGGAGTTGCAAGCCATTTTCTGGGTCCTAAAACCTTTCCTCCCCCTACTAGTGGGCAAGGTGATGTAAGTCTACACCGACAATACAACATCAATGTTTTATGCCCGCAAACAAGGGGGTGCCAGATCCATGCAGCTGTCCAAGGAAGCCCAGGCCCTCTGGCACTGGGCATTGCAACACCAAATGTTTCTGATTCCCATCCATCTACCAAGGATTCAGAATACCTTAGTGTACTCCCTCAGCAGGGAGTTGCACTCGTGCCACGAGTGGAAGGTGCAGAAGGATCAACTTCACCTGTTGTTCCAAGCTTGCAGCATGCCAGAGATCAACCTCTTTGCCACTTACAACAAGAGCCGGTGCCAGAGTTTCACCAGCCATGTCCACCATCCAAAGAGCTTGGGGCACATCTTTGCGTATCCACGGGAGGGGAAGTTCCTTTATGCATTCCTTCTGATCCCACTGGTGCCGCAGGTCATCCACAAGTTCAGACTATATGGGTGCAAACTGATATTAGTGGACCCTGAATGGCCGAGACAGTTTAGGTATTCCAATCTCCTTAGCCTCTCATTAACTGATCCTCTCAAGTTGAATCCACACCAGACTCTCGTGTCCAGGAACCAGGGGTAGTACTGCACCACAACCCAGCCTCACTCATTCGGATGGCCTTGCTCCTGCGTTCTTAGAGTTTGGAGCCTTGTCTCTTCTACAAGACTGCCAAGAGGTTCTGGCCCTGGCTAGAGCTCCAATCACTTCGAAGTGTTACAAGAGCAAGTGGAAACACCTCCAGGTGTGGTGCAGGAGCCAGCAATTGCGGCCTCATGCCGTCTGGCCACAAGACATTTTGCCCTATTTGTTATCCTTGGCTCAGGCAGGCTGGACGCACTCTTTAATCAAGGTGCACTTAGCTACAATTTCCATATACAACCGTTCTGCAGGCGTACCATCCCTGTGGTCCCACCGGCTAGTGAAGGAGTTCTTGCATGGGCTGTTCAGGTCTTTTCCACCTGTCCGTCGCCCAGCTCCAGCTTGCGAACTGAATGTGCTGCTGTCAAGGGCAATGAAGCTGCCCTTTGAGCCTCTGCAGAAGGCTTCCATCAACATCTTTCCTGGAAGACCGTTTTCTTGGTGGCCATAACATCGACCCGGCGTGTAGGTGCAATCCAGTAATTTTCTTGTAAACCGCCTTATTTGACATTTCAGAAGGAGGCGGTTATATTTCGTACTAACCCAATGTTTTTACCTACGGTGCTGTCCTCCTTCCATATGAATCAACCAGTGGTTCTACCAGCGTTTTTCAGCATGGCAACATCTCCAGCTGAGCAGCATTACATACGCTGGATGTGGTACGAGTCCTGAAGTACTTTGTGGCCCGTACTAAGTCACTCTCTCTCACGGACCAATTGTTTGTGTCTTGTGGCCCAACTGAACCAGGGAAGTCTTTGTCAAAGTCTTCCATTTCAAGGAGGATTACAGCCTTGCTATCAACAGGCAGGCAGGCCCCTCCTGGGTAGGCCTCAGGCTCACTCCACCAGAGTGGTGGCTGCTACCACTAACATACTCTTCGGGATTGGCATCTGCCGTGCAGCTATCTGGAGATCAGTGCATGCATTCACCAATTTCTACTGTGTCGACATAGATTTGGCAGAGAAATCTAGAACTGGTCAGTCGGTTCTGAGGAACCTTTTTGCGTGAGGTTAGTAAGTCTCCAGGGTAAGTTGTGCTGGGAGCTTGCCCACGCCCCTATGTATTGCTTATTAATACTGCTTTGTAATCTATTCACAGCATGTGAATCTATGAAGGATCCAATGCTGGAGAAGAAATACGTTACTTACCTGTAACTCTGGTTCTCCAGCATTGATATCTTTCATAGATTCACATGCGACTCTCCCACCTACCGTTCCGGGCTCATCTTTTGGCTCTTACGGCCACTCATGTGCCCTTGCCAAATCTGAAGATGGCCTACAGGTGAGGACGTAAGGGAGATGTACCTATGGGCTGTGGGCAGTAGGACTCAAAATGACTGTACTAGAGCATGAAGTGATAAAGTTTCAGTTTCAATTTAAACTGCTCTATGTTACTGAGGAATCGCAGCGTGATGATGGAATATTCACAGCATGTGAATCTATGAAAGATACCAATGCTGGAGAACTGGAGTTAAAAGTAAGTAACTTGTTCCTTACGACTATTTTTACTGCCAGAAGTACATTTTTACCACAAATAGTAGTCATGGGCAATGTGGCAATTAATGGAACTAGGAGTTCGATAGGAAGTATTTGTTCACCTGGCAGAAATTAACTCCATGGTATTTGCTGTAAATTCCTCTGGCACCAATGCTATTCCAACAGTGATATTATGGAATACCAGTGGTAATCTTTGCATAGCCTTAATTGTAGTTTACGACCACCAGTATTTGTTGCAGAATGTAGGCCAATGTCTTTAGTATGTGCTGTAGATATTGGTAGTTATTTATGCAATAGAAACATTTACAGAAGGAACAGATTCTAATATGGTCTGCACTCCGGGCGCAGGTGTTTTTATTGATGACTTTTCATACACTGGATACACGGGTGTGCTCTGTAACGATACATCTAGCATGCCATTATTAGAGATGGCACAGAAGAAACCAATGCACAATCATACTAAGCTGTACGTGCAGTTGTGGATTTTACTGTATGCAGGAGGGCATTCACTGACTCTGGGTGGATCTGGAGTAATATCTTAAACTACACAACACGCGTTGTTCCCTCCATGAATAATTTGAACTGTACCTACAAGTAAAGACTAACAATTCTATGCAGGTGACATGCCCACCCTAGGTTATACCCAAGTACCCTAGGTAATGAATAAATCAGTAATGTAAGGAACTCATGGTGGCAATAGTAAAGACAGACACAAGTGATCACAGTTCAAGGGTGTTTATTAAACTGTAAAGGTAGGTTGGAAAAATGCCTAGTCTAAACCTAAATCTAAGATGGGAGCAAGCTTCGACCACCAAATAATAATAATAATAAGGCAGTCCTAGTGGAGTTGTGTCAAATAAAAGGGCCTATACTAAGAAAAACCTATTGCCAATCCTTATGCTAAATACAAAAAGAATTGTGGGATAATGTTCTTAAGAAAGAAATAAGTGTTCACAAAAGAGGATTCAGGATGCGGTACTTGAGGTCTCCCTTCCACACGTTTCTAGCATGGAACAAGGGTGGATTTGGAGCACAGCACGAGCTAACAGTTCTGCTTTCAACAATTGGTTAAGTCTCTTTTCTATCAAAAAGTCTCTTGCTGCCGTGGGCCTGATGTATTCAAATAATTAACAAAAGTTCAGAGTTCCTTTGTGTTTGCATGTAATCTTCGGGTGATGACTGTTCACCCCTTGGATCTCCCTCGTTCAGGCTCGGACCCCTTTCAACTGTTTGCGGCCCTCGGGGTTCGGGTTGACTATGGCATTCTTCACAAGTCTTAATATCCTTTTGTATAGTTCACTGTGGACATCCCTTGTTCTGGTTCACTCTTGTCAACACACTGTATTTCGGGACTTTAGATTTCACCCCCTCTTTATCGGCATCCCTCGTACGGGGTCACTGTTGCCAATCTCGTCTTTTCCATTCAACTCTTATGATGCCAGATTCACAATCGTCTGTCGGTCAAAGACTTTCAACTGTACAATTTTACAAGACCCCTGTATGACTACTTTGACCCCTCTTCTTGCCTTTCCCAAGGCCATCTTGTAATGGTAGTTTCAATAGTTGGGTAATTGCGCACAGTTTCCAGAGTGAGCACCCACGTGGTGCCGGACTCCTGTGTTGTTGGTTTTCCCCCTTTTACATCAATGTTATGCATGCAAAGTTCAATTAGCCATTTGCTACTTTTCTTTCAGCACCGTTCGGTTTCTTATCGACTCTCCCCTCGACTCACTGGCTATGATGAACCGCTTGGCTTTCTTTCTCCTCGGAGTGAAGGTTGGTACCACAGAGACAAGCGTCTCTCCCCGGGTTGGTGATCAGCAGACAAGGGTCTCATGTACCGGAAGCATCTGATTCAACACATGCTGGCTATTGTTCACAGTCTTACGATTTCTTCTGCAGAGTACTCACAGGCCTTGATCGAAAAAGGGCAAGGCCACTTCTCTCTTTGTTATACTCTCGGTATGCGCCATCCTTCTCCTCTTCTTGGACTGCTGTGCTGATTTAGCTCCCTGGATGTGAGGTCTGCCTTGCTCGTATTGTACTCTTGTGCTCCACCTTTTATCCCTGTGGGGAAGGGAAAGGGCCATCAGGTGTGTGTGGTTCGGGTCAATTGCCTGACTTTGCCTGACCCTGGGGATGCGTAAATGGCTCGAGTGTTCGTCCGTCGTCCCTTGTAATATGCGAAAGTGTTCACATGGGAAAAGGGGGGAAAAGTGTTTGTGTATCCTACGTGGAATGTTGTGGACAAGGTGTCATGAGAAGGGGAATACCGTGTCTCACCCATCAATGTCCCACTTCCTCTCCCCGAGCACCCCCCCATCCAGGTGATCCTCCCACACTGGTCCACCCCCAGGAACTGGATCCAATAGCGATGGCCTTGTCCTGCCCACTAGGAGGACAGAAACCAAGGGACTAGTCAGGGAGACACCTTCAGGTTTCTCACAGTAAATACTTGTGCAGATGTTACTATAACTAACATTTCTAGCACTTTGTCCATGGCTCACCCACAAGCTCGGACTCCCCAGCACTTACCCCCTCCTTCCTCTTCCTTTGTGCACTTACACTTTCTGAATACTCACAAGGCATAGTAGGTTTGTCCCACTTCTTCTTCCCCCTGTGCTCTTAATATTGTGTTGTAATGTGTTTCCCCCCTCGATCCATCCCTGCCCTTGTGGGTGCTTTGAAACGGTATATTCTTATTGTATAAGCGCCTACCAAGCAAACAATAAATTAATAAAATAAATATAAAAATAACAATCAATGAATGAAACATTTTTGAAATGTGGCGAATTGGTATAGCAAAATATATTCTGTACTATACACTCAGTTCGAAAAGTATAATATACAAAGCTAGAATACATGAAAATATCACACTAAATGAAAACTAGGTAAACAAACTAACATAGATGAATGACATGAAAAGCAAGGAAATTGCAGTATGTTGATCGTACCACAGACAACGAAATGATCTCAAAATAATCAGTGTAAAAAATTGGGATTGGTCCCAATGATGTCCCCAGTACTTAATAACAAAGGACAACTACTCCTATTCTAAAGGGGCCAATCTCAACAGAAAAGCTGGAATCTCTCCAAAAGTAGTTAGGTCTCTGTAGTTGTCCCTATTTAGTCGAACAGAGCCCAACTAATACTTAAATGAAAGGCCTAACAATCAGGGCCTACGTATGTCTGTTAATTAACACATATACGTTTTGCTGAATCATATGTTTCAGCAACTATAATAGATGTCTCCATCTTCTTCAGGACCAACATATATATATGACCCTGAAAAATATGAAACAAGACTAACTGAAACATAGCATAAGTATAAACAAATGTGTGTCCAAGGGTAACCATATACCACTCATCCTCGTGATATTGCCCACAAGACCAATCTTTATCAGTTGAAATGAACATACATCCAAGTGCAAATGAAGAAAATAAAGAGATGCAGATACAAATTTGTCAGTTAAAAGTCAAGGGTAGACCAATCTCGTCAGGCAGCGACATCATGTAGTCTGCCAAACACTGAGGAGACATATTTGGACCCCTACAATTAAAAACAGCCACAGTTATGCACGCATAGAAAATATCCCACTATAGAAGCTGATAAGGTAAAGTGTACACTCACCGTCTCTCGCTCATATACTTGGCAAGTTGATCGCCACGAGTAAAACGGTCAAAACAAAAGCAAAATGCCCCAATTTCAGCTGACCGAACTATAGTGAAAAAATAGCAAATCTAAAGACGGCACCCATAATTGCCATATAACTCAGTGGTGGTAGGTCAAACAGAATGAAGACATCCCCGTTTTGGCACACAGAACCGCAGTTGTGTATGGGATGTTTTCAATGAAGAAAAATGTCCTCTGCTGGATAAATGTAAAACAAAGCCATGCGTGTTAGAACTAGTGTGCATACTAGTTACACATATGTGTCTATACAATGTCACATCTCATTTATATAGATAACTGCATTTTTTCGGGCTGGTGTGATGAAAGAAATGTAACTGAATTGACCGTGCAAGGCGCACGGCAACAGGAGAGAGCCTGATATGGCTCCCCAGAATCCAGGCCGCCCACACTACCGCTCAACTCGGTAACCCAACAGGGCATTCACCTGATTGATTTTCCCCATTGAAGGACCTCACCACAACCTCAAATACTGGCATCACTGCAAAATTCCTAAGTGACTCACTCACCACCTTCAGAAATTGTACTCTGCCATCTTCCCATAGAGCAGAGATGTTGCTATGAGGGGTGGAGGGGTGGGGGGGGGGGGGGCTGAGGGGACTATAGTCCCGGGTCTTTTGGTTGTAGCCCTGGATTGAAGCTCAGGGACAGCAACCTAAAGACTAGCTAGCCCAGAGTCCTGCCAGTCCCGACATTACTGTAGCCTTGGATCTTTTCCAAACCTAGCAACACCCCTGCCACAGAGTAATACACTCCCAATACGAAATTACACAGGAGGGTCGAAACACTTGTTGACTATAATATTAAACATAGGTGGCTTTAACTCAATCAGACTGTCTTGTCAATAACAGATCTTACTCTGAAATCAACAAATACCCAGTGCATGTGACAAGGGTTCCAATTTGTAGAATTGGTGTGATAAAAGCTAAGCTATTTGGAAAACATTTACAACCTCAAATGAGTGGGTCCCATGTTGAGCGAAGGGAAGAAGAAACTAGGAACGCTGTCCCAACAGCTTCTGCACTATGGGCACAACGAAAAGGAGAGTCCGATTAGGTTCTCATGAAATACACCTCAGAGGAAAAGGAATCGAGTCGCCTTGGATCAGGGATGCAAATTACCTGAATGGAATGGCACTTTTAATGCTCATGCTGGGGACTCGGGACCCAGCCATGGACGCTCCACCACATATTGTTCTCACCGATTCGAGAGAAATTAACGGGCCACTGCACTTATGAAACTTAATGAAGCGTGAACCCAGCCAAATGATTTGTGAACTATAGCAAATGAAGCTGCTTGGTAACTGGGCTGTATATCCTAGAGTCCATATATGCTCGGCCCATGTATAATTGAAAGGGCGATGCTGGAAAAAGAGAAGCTTTTTGTTGAATTCAAATGAGGTGGAAAAGCCCCCATATCAAGGTGGCCTGTCTGGGGATCGGGCCGTAGTCAAAGAATCTGTCCGGAAAATGTGTGCACTAAATTTATAGCAGTTAAGAAAAGGAGAGCACCTATAATGCAACAGGTGGTATGCACTGTGTATATGATAAGAAGGCAACGTCTACTAGCCTCTTTTCCTTCCTAATAGAACGCATAATCACAGGGAATGGTCCGTTAATCGATCCAATGAACGCCCATGCACTACACACTCAACCAGGTAAGGGTTAGCAGGGTTTGTGAATTTCTATTGGAACACATCCCATTACATGGAGGAAGTAGGCAGGTGCTTGGAGCCACCACAAACCGCTGGTTATGTTGGAGGAATTAAAGAGTCATTGATTCCTTCCATATGTGTGTTTAGTTTGTATATCCAGCATGCCTCCTTAATAAGGAGTGTATGATGTACATTCTGTGCAATGCTTGGTATACCAATGACCGGCCACATGAAATTATCAGCTGTATGTTGGTGTTCAAGGAAATGAGACAGAAGGAGGGCAGTGATGTTTTACATCTAATTCTAGAACGATGTTCAGATAGGCGAGTTGGCACCCCACGGGTAGTCTGTCTCACATAAAGGAGCCCACCTGGGCACTAAATACAATAGAAGAGTTTAGCTGTTTTATAGTTGGCAGAGGTGCCCGAGTTCCCATAGTCTGCCACCAACTAAGAAAGATTTTATTTTTTGGGTGAATTTGCACACAAAACAGTTCCCTTATGCAAATGTCCGTGAATGGGAGAGATTCCACTGGCAACTGGTCGGACACATTTCCGTCATGCAGGAATGTACCAAATGGTCTCGTTTTTTAAACTTTTAAATGCAAACAAAGGTGTTGGTTCGTCTGCCAGACCGGATTGTACTAATGGCCAGTATATTTGGCCACTTTCTTCAACTTGAATGAATTTGTATTATGTGTAAGAAAACATACCAACTGGTTTTGTGCAACGTCTGAAATATTGGGAGTGAATAATGTTTCATGGGGTATACCCTGCTGCTCTTTTCATTTTTGGGATAACCCTGAACTTTCAGACATTCACTTAAATTGGTAGCGCGAGTCAGATAATCTTGTACAGAGATCCAATTGGCACATAGTTATAAAAATTGTCTATTTGGAAAATTTTCTTTCTTGATGCTTGGGTGGAAACTGATGAATGAAGCATGGTGTTCCTGTCGCAGGCCTTCTTATAGGCCTTCTTATATAGGGAACAAGTCAATATGCCTTGTGAGTTTTTAATGACCAAGTCCAAAAAATTGATATGGTCCCTGCTATGCTCAATGGGGAACTGAATATTACTGTCACACCCACTGAGCCAAGCAGGAAAATACTGTAGTACTAATTCAGTGTCCCTCCAAATGAACATGATGGCATCGATATAATGACGCCACATGGTGATTTTATATTAAAAAAAAGGGGTTATTTTCAGAAAGGACAAATTGTTCTTCAAATGCGGCCATAAATAATCTGGCCACGCTTGGCGCAAACACCACGGCCATTGCGGTCCCTTTTATCTGAAGATAAAACTGGTTGTTGTAGATTTAAACAATTTTTTTTAAGGGCAAACAACATCAACTCTATAATAAATTCATCTGTTTCCTTGGGTAAGATGTTCACGTACACATTCTATTGCTAGATCTTGAGGTATGCTTGTGTACAATGATTTAATGTCCATGGTGATAAGTATGTTAGACTCTGGATCAAAGTCAATACCCTCGAAAAGTAATATCGCTGATATTGTATCTTTAAGATACATCCGGGTCTTTTGGCTCAAATGTTTAAAGAATGTGTCTACAAATCGTCAAATAGGTTGTAAAATTTAACTGCAGCCAGCCACAACGGGGGATTCCAGAGCAGAGACATAGTTCTTATGGATTTTTGGAATTTAATAGAAACTGGGAGTGTGAAGTTGAGAATGATTCAGATATTCAAATTCATTGGTGGTCCATCACCTTTGTACCCCGAACTAAGTAAATCTCCAAAATCTGCTGCTTGATCTCAGGGGTAGGGTCTTTCCTTAAAGTGGTATAGCTGGCAGTGTCCTTTAAAAGTTCCATGACCATGTTGTTATGCTGCATAATGTTGAAAACCATTATGTTATGTTATTTTAACTTTATTTATAAAGCACACGGTCACCCAAGGGCATCATGGCGCTAAGAGAGGGAAGACTGTAACTACAACTACAGCCAGCTCAGCCTAAAATAAATGAGTCTTCACAGCCAAGGTAAGATAGTTGGTAGTTTTCTTGATAGCAAGCGGGAGGTCATTCCACAGAGTAGCCGCAGCTATGGAAAACGCACAACCACTGACCCGGACTGGATTAAAGATCGGGATAACCAGCCGATTAGTCGAAGCAGAGCGTAGACTACGGTTGGGAAGATATCGAGTGAATTTAGCTTGGAGATAGCACGCTGGCCGTGAAGAGCACGGTGAAAATACATAGTGCTTTAAAGTCAACCCGCTGGGTCACCGGAAGCCAATGGAGGGCTCATAGCACAGGAGAAATATGGGCACCATAAGCTGTGCCAGAGACCACGTGGGCCGCTAGATTCTGCAAGCGTTGAGGCTGTTGAATGAAGCCCTTTGGTTGTGCTAAGTAAAGGGAATTACAGTGGTCTAGCCGGGCTAACACCCTGGCTGCTATCACTGGAGGACGCAGTGGGGGCAGGAATCATGGGTAACACCTTCTTTAAGATCTTAAGCTGAAAGTGGCCGGCTTGGCAGACTGCAGTCACCTGCTTATCCATTGATAGGGATGCAGACTGAATAACTCCCAGGTTTTTAACCTGATCCACTGGAACCGGAAGAGGACCCAAAGATGAAGGCCAGAAAGAGGACACCCAAAGGGTGGGATCAGGAGGGCAGCCCACCACCATCACCTCAGTTTTGTCTCCATTCAATTTGAGCCAGTTGTAGTTCATCCACTCTCCCACGGCTGCCAGACACTCCCGCAGGCACGCCGACACCTCAACCCGATCAAGATCTAATCGGATCAGGATTTGGGTGTCGTCAGCATACGAGTGGCATCTGACGCCGAAGGAGCGTATCAAACATAGCAGGGCCCAAATATAGATGTTTAAAAGAATGGGAGACAGAGGAGCCTTGCGGGACTCTACAACTGAGGTGACAAGGAGCCAAAAGAAAAGGGGGCATAGAGAGAGTCTATGTCCGATCGTCCAGGAACAAAGTGAACCAGGCCAGTACTTGACCCATTATACCTAACTGGGCAAGCCGGGTCAGCAGAATGGAGTGGTCGACCATGTCAAATGTCGCTGATAGATCTAACAAAATCAGGGTTCCCACTCCACCTGCATCAACCAGCCTGGCCATATCATCCTGGACGGCGACCAGTACGCTCTCTGTTCCCCTCCCAGGTCAGAAACCAGACTGGGCAGAGTCCAAGAGATGGGAGGATTCAAGAAATGTGGAAAGTAGGGGGGACACCAGTGAATTAAGAAGGTTAGACACAAGAGGGCAAAGATAGATAGGGCGAAAATTGGAAAGAACAGCAGGATCCAAGGAGGGCTTCTTATTCCTGCTGAACCAGTCGAGACTGACACGAGCCATTAATGGCAGCTGTGATCTCAAAGAGGAGGTCTGGACAGATCTCCATGACTCGAAAAAGAATTGCGTCAGAAGGGAGCACGATATTATCTTTTGAATAGCCGCCAAAACAATCTCTTCATTGAACCTAGGAAAGGTGGACCAGCTCTTTGTAGCAAGGTGGGAGGAAGCCACATGATCAGTGAGTTTGCTATCTGTAAGTGGGGCGGCAGTGATGGTCATCGAGATGTTTTGTCTTATAATATCAATCTTATTGATAAAATATTGTGAGAGGGTATCATATAACTCTTGGGTTGGAGTAACCTTATGAGTCAATTTCTCAGAAGAGGAAAGAACCTTAACTGCTGAGAAGAGGGCCCTAGGCTGACAGAGTGCAGACTCAATTTTAGTGGTGTAGTATGAAGTTTTAGCTGCTTTAATAGCAGCAGAGTAAGCCACTGAGCAAGCTTTATAGCGTGTCTTTAGAAAAGGATCATAAACTCTCTGCCATTTACATTCAGCTTGTCTCAGTTTGAGCTGGGTGTCTTTAAGATGATCAGTAAACCACGGCTCAGATGGCAGCCTCCGGGGCATAACCAGACGTAGAGGAGCGGCCATATTAGCGGTGACGATACTTTGGCTATCAGCTGAGTGCCATGAGCGCTGCCAAGTTTTACACATTAAAATCTTGGGTGGTCTCCCCACAGCTTCTATGGTACAAGAGATCAGACAATGATCGGACCACAGTACAGGTTCAATTGACTGAATACTCAGGGAGGATTCCTTAGCAAAGATTAAATCTAGTATGTTGCCTAATGTATGGGTTGGACTTTTCACGTGCTGATAGAAGTCAAGGTCTGACAGACTGTCCACAAACAGATTAACAACTGGGGGTCTGGGGAAGTTAAATTTCACATTGAAATCACCCAGAACTACCAGGTGGGAATAAAACAGTTGAAGATTAGCTAATAGGTCCGGAAAACGCTTTGGGAACCAGGGGGACGATATATGAGCAGAAAATGGTAGGTGGATATGGGTGATATGACACACCTAAAAAGAAAGGCCTCTATGGGAATGTCGTGGCGGCAGTTAAGCTGAGTTACAGTATGTTCGGCCCTAAACATGACTGCAATCTCGCCTCATGGTGAGATGCCTGACCCCACCTTTATCTGCTGGCTTCACAATCATCTGTGAATTGGTCGACGGGGACTTTAAAGCGGCTCTCTCATTGTTTAAAACATTATGCCTGGTGGATTATTTTTTGGCTTTCAATGGTCATTCAAAACGCAATTTTCAAAAATCATATAATCTTTCGATACTTGATTATTTGAAGGAGTAAATGTAGATGGCAATCCAAGGCCTGAATCTTCCTCTGTAGGAGGTGGTTCATGATCTCTGAAAACGGACTTGAGCCTGACCGTGCAAAATAATTTATGTAATTCCATTTCTATTGAAAATCAGTCAGATAAATTGGTTGTCACAAATGACAAGCCTTTAGATAGTACTTTAAGTTGAATATGAGACAATTCGAAGACTGCCAAACTGAAAACAGGGAGAATAAGATGGTATGTTATCTGTGGGGTCCCCTCCTTCGGAACCTATGCCGTCTCTGTCTGCCTCGTGGTGGAAAATTTGGGTAATATTGATGCCTAAAAAAGGTCTGGAGCCATGAAAGGGAGAGCACTGGTACAAATCATATTCATGAGATTGAGAATTGCTGCTGGTGTCCAAAAATGCTACCCAAAGTCCATGTCCTCTCTGATTGTAGGGCTGTGATTTTGCAGCATTGCGTGCTTCTAAGTAATCTGCTTCCAAAAAAGGATACACCTTTTCAGGTTTAAACGCTTGTATTTCCCTCTCAGTTTCTTTGTTTTTTTATTGAAAGTAGCAAGCTTAAACTCCTCAAACTGTTTCGCTATATGCCTCAATTTATCTTGGGTGTTTGCTATAGCGGAACTGTTGAGAAATTTAAGTCCTTCTCCATCAAGGTCTCTTTGAACTGTAGACCTGATTCTTTGAGCAGTCAAAATTGTGAGAACCATTAGATCACAACTGCATTTAGTGGCTGTATAGTTACATTGGTTTTTATATTGTTTGTCTTCTAAAAAGAGACATGGCTTATTCCGATCCACTAGGCCATCCGGAATTATATTGGCCTTCAGGTACTCCCAAAAGGAAATAGTCATTTAGTTCTTTTCGGGGGCACTTCTTTTTTTATTTATTTTATGTTTTTTAATTAGTTTTAGCTTCAAAAGAAGCTTTTTACCGGTTACAGTGCAATTCAGCAAAAATGAATTAAGTAAAAGAATTTCATGACTCTACAGAAACATACGATACAATCATTTCAGTCAATTGCGTCAATTGCGTTAAATGCTGTAAAAAATAAAAAGAAGGGGAGTGAAGTAAGAAAGAGAAAAAGAGAGATACAGATAGGAGGGAAAAGGAAGGACCAAGTTCAGCCAAGGTTAGCAGCTTCTTCCAATCTTTTTATACAAAAGTAGACTTTCTTTCTCACTTCTCTCCATCGAGTTTTTTAAAAATGTTTGCTACCATCTCTAGCAGGGCAAAAGTTACAGATATTGAGCCCTGTAGCAATTGTAGCCAAACATCTTTCTTTGTTAAGGTTCGATTATTTACAAAAAATCTCCCCAGTAGATTGCGTCGAGTATCCATGATGCCCTGACAGCTCACAATGAGATAGCGAAGTGTTTTCCTTGGGTGACCACAGAGCCGACATTTATAGTCTCTCGTGCTTTTCGGTTTTCTCACTTCAAGGATTTCTTTGGTCGGAAAGATGTTAAAGCGAAATCTGAGAAATTGCTGTCGCAGCTCCGCCGAGGGAAACTTACTCAAGTATAGTGGAGTTAAGCCACGCTTGTTCAGAGCGACACAGTATTTGCCATAAAGTTTGGATGACTGCGCCAGCATTGAGAACTCGATCCAATCATACTCATACAACCGTTTTTTCACAAGGTCTGGATTTTCAATAAGTAGTTTCACAGTAGAGTCTATTGAGTCCAGCAAGCTCAAGCATTTGGTGCTCCATTCAACAAGTAAAGGCTCTTTTTCTGATGTCAGTGATTGACCCAACAACCCAAAACCACTGTCTGGCGGAGGCAGTAGGCATTTACGATAAAAGGATAGAGTCTTCCAGCTGACATAAGTAATAAGAGAGGTCAGTTCAAACTCTTTTCTTATCACAGCCACAGGTATGCAATTAGGGAGGTCAAGTACGGCTCTCCAAAATAGGCCCTCTAAAGTGTGCCATATCTTCCAGCTCATCTGGAGAGAGCACTCTGTCCCATAGGTCACAATAGGGACTACCTTCATGGTGTAAAAACGGAGCAAAGGTGTCACTGTAAATTTGCAATACCTGTGTTTAATCAATCTTGCCTGGGCTGTCAGCATCTTCAATTTGCGCCTTAGCGCTTTTTCTCTTGGGACTTCACTGTAGCTTGCGTTGATAGGGATTCCTAAATAGAGCAATTCTGATGTCTCTCGGATCTGGTCACCATTTATGTACCAACCCTTGAACTTCATGAAGTTGCGTCTTGTTTTCCACAGGGTAAGCACTATTGATTTGGTGGCGTTTACTCTTTGGTCATTGGAAGATAAAAAAAAGAGCAAGGGCATTCAATTGGCGCTGGAGCCCGATTGGAGTTTCATCCAGAAGAATGACATCATCCGCGTACAGCAGTCTATTGATTGGGGAGCTCGCAATACAAAGTGGGAAGCATCTAATTTCCGTAAAGGCGTCACCCATGTCTGAGATGTATAGTTTAAAGATGGCTGGGGCTAATCGACACCCTTGCTTGAGGCCCACTCCTGTTTTGATGGGGTTTGACAAGTCACCCTTTTGGTTCAGTTTGATTTGAATGCTTGTGTTGTTATAAAGGGCCTCCATAGCCTCTCGTATGTCAGTTGGGCACCCCCAGTCTTTTAGCTTCTGCCAAAGTTTCTCTCGATTTACTGAATCAAAGGCTTGTGACAAGTCCACTGATGCGAGGTATACGTTTTTACTGTTCTTTTTTGCCGTTCTCAGTTTCAGGTAGTTTATCAGAAAAAGGTTTAATTTTTCAAACTCTGCTTGCCAGCCGTCCCGATGTTTGGAATCCCAGCTCCAGGCCGTAAGGTGATTCAGAATCAAGGCTGCAAAAAGTTTACCAATAACATCCAAGAGTGCGATAGGTCTGTGATTTGCGGCCACAGACCTATCACCCTTCTTGAAGATTGGTACAATAATAGATTTCGTCCACGTGACCGGGACACAGCGTTTTGTTTTCACCAGTAAAAAGAGTTGGTGTAAAAAAGTTGCCCATTCCTCTGGATATTGTTTTAGTGTCAAATTTGTGAGGCCATCAGGATCCGCAGCTCTAGAGTTACTGGACGATTTAATTAGGGCGAGGATATCTTCCCTTTCAGTTTCAAACTCCCAGTTTGAGCATGAGGTTTCCTCGGCCTTCGAAGCTTGCGAGGTGGACTTAGAGAAGAGCTTGAAGAAGTGGTCCGTCCAGTCCTTCGCCAGAATAGGGTTGGAGATAAGACTCCCTTGAGGTCCGTCTAGCATGTTAAAGATTTGCCACATTTCACTAGAATTTTTAGATGCAACTAATTCCAGCATATGTTCGGTGTTCGATTGCAATAGAGATTGCCTATGTTGTTTTAACCAGTTGTTATACGCGGTCCTCGTTTTCTTAACAGCCACAAGTAATTACGGGGAGGGATTTTTCTTCAACGCTCTTTGCATTTTTTTAAAATTCGTTTTTCTTGTGGCAACCTTGTGGTTGAAAGTATATTTATGGCAGAAGCCCTTAGATCTTCCTGGGCCAGATTTTTCGCTAAAGATGGCCAAGGACAGCATATAATCTATGTCTTCCGGGCTACCGTTATGTCTTAGATTTTTAGATAGTGTTGATACATTTTCCCTCAATAATCTTACTCTGTTCCTTCCATGCTGAACTTCCAGAGCATCCCCATCTGGCGGAGACTTTGAGGTCGTGCCCATTTTGAGTGTTAATTGCAACATATTGTGGTCACTCTGTGGAGTTTCCATGATTGTTAAGGCCACTACTCTACAATGAATGCTGTCCGAGGCAAGGAAGTAGTCTAAAATATGAGAATCGGCCCTCTCTTCCAGGTTGGGTTTGGTGGAATGTCCCCCGGTGTAATGCCATTTAGTTATGAGATGTTTCTCAGCTGGAGCTCCTTCCTAAATGACAGGCCTCGCTTTTCAGCTTCTTGTAAATTACTCGCATAGTGATTTATGAGAGCCCCACAACTGTTGAAGCAATGAATATTTAAGTCCCCATATAAGATCACATACAAGTTGGAGTAGTCAATCATAGCAGCATCGACCTCCTCCAGTAACTGGTCCATGAAGTTCTTGGCTGCAGGGTTGTTGCAGTTCCAATACAGATTACAAAGAAGGACCCGCCTCATAGCCTCCTCTTCACCAATTTGATATTCCAATAAATTAGTCTGAATAAATGGTGAAGTGTTCTTTGACCAGACTACCCGCAGGCCGCAACATTCCTTATTGGCGGTCAAAAGGCCTGCCATTGGCCTGCCCTTCATGGCCTTTATTGCTGGGTTGATTAGGACAACAAAGTCCTTCATGATAGGTTGAGCACCCAGCCACGTCTCCTGAAGACAAATGATATCAAAGTCCTCCAATCGAATACTACCTTCTCCCAATAGATGTTTAAAGCCACGCGTATTCCAACAACCCAAGTGGATATAGGGCGGAGGGTAGTTGTTGCCTGGGCTCTGGTGTTATGATCTTCTAGCCAGTGAGCTGGCCAGCCAGTCCCAGTTGTCCCCAGCCCCATCACCCGTGGTCCCTCGTAGCACATTGGAAGTGTTCTTTGAGGCAATATGATTGTTGATCATAATTCTGAATTTGCCCTTATTTTTTTTACTCAGTCCTTCATCACATCTGATTTGGTTTGTGTTCAAGGAACGGTCACTGTCCATATTATCTGTTTTCCTGCATCAGAATTATAACTATTCCCAAGTTCGAGGTTGGTCTTGCTCTTAGGGAAAACCCCATATTCTTCAGTGGTTCAGAGTTTTGCAATAATAGAGTTTTCACATCAATAGAGGCAAGGTGTATTATGGCTTTATCATAATTTGTTTCATCCGGAAACTCTACTAGTGATAAATCCTTTGTATTGAGCCCAGAGAGTGCATCGATGCTGCGGAAGAGCCCCAAGATGTTAGCTCTATTTAGGACTAGATTGTCTTTAATACAAAGGATTCTACGTAGTTCCATGCAATAGGAGTCTGAAGTAATCTCCTTTCCAGGGCTGTTCTCGCGTTGTCTGTTGTCCATGTTATAGTTCTTAATCAGCCGCTTTGATTGCTCAACTCTGGCCCTGCTGTTTTGGTCCTGCATCATAAATCTCCTGCCCAAAGGAAGCAGTGAATCCTCGCTGAAAGATCTATTCGTGTGGACTCTGGATGCAAATCTGGTGCTGGGTTTAGGTTTTGTAATCGAGGGCTGAGGCAATTTTGGTAGGTCTTCGCAGTCAGAATTGCTAGAAGACTCAATATCAATGCCTTTGAAGTGGATTGCCTCCAGTAAGATGCTGGGTAAAGAAGCCCAAGCATCGTTTGTTTTCAATGCCTTAAGGCGGTCTTCCAAGGAGGCATCAATCTCAAGGACCTCGTCCCAATCTGTGGAATATATCGAAAGGTTCATCAGATCCTCTAAATCCTCTGAGTTTAGGATGTTTTGGGGCTTAGTTGTGGAATTGTGGGCAAAAGAGGACTTTCTGATTTCATATGAATCTTCATCCGATTCCATGCTCATGAAAGAGTCTTCATTTTCTATCAATTGTTGGTATATTTGTTTTGGATCTTGATTGATTGCCTGTTTAAGCGCCAAGTCTTTGAAGTTTTTTATTGCGGCAAGTGGATGTGATTGTTTGCTTTTTATGGTTTGATTTGTAAAGTTCACTTGTTTAGTTTGTTTCTTGGACTGAATGGGTTTCTTTCCAGAATTGGAACCAGTCTTACCGGCAAAGCTGTGTACCATATCACTATTTGTAAAGATGTCATATGTTTTTGGAAGGAGTGAGGGTGCAGCTGCAGGAAGCCCAGGAGCCGTAGTGGATCCAAGTGGCAAGGGATTGGACATAGCAGATCTAATCTCCATTGATTTTTTGGGATTTTGCCCCCACGATATTATTACATTCATTATGCGTCTTAGTGGGAGGCAGCTTCGAGGTCCTAGGGATCTGATTGTCTTCAACTCCCACAAACTTCCATTCCTCTGGATGTGGCATTGGATCGTCCGAGTATGATTTCTTGCGTGATCCATTAATGGGTTGATTTAAAGGCTTCTTGGTTCCGTCCAGAAGGGATGAAACAGTGCCGCCATTATTGACCATGGTAGTACTCGGCAAAGTTGATGTAACACCCAAATTCATGGCGTTTTCCCCAGAACTTGTCAGTCTAGTGTTTAAATCAACATCGAAGATGGAACCATTCTGATTAATGCCAGACAAGGATTGCCTTCTTTTTTCCTTGTCTCTAATTAGGGGTTCCAAAATAGTTTTCAAAAAGCTTGTAATATGCTCCTCTTGTTTGTGTTTGTTTTCGGATAGAGCCGATATGAATCACGAAGATCATTTTGGTATGTAGCATTGCGATCAGGGTAGATTGATCTTTTAGTTGGTCCGCAATGCTCTCATACAATTTCATGAAAGGACTCATGGTGACAGAAAATGCTGCAATCATATTGGCATCTAAGAGAGCACTTGATGAAGACTTTTCCTCCACCTGGGCCGCAATCATGTCCAATAATAGATCTTCATCAGATACTGAGTCATTGTTCCTAGGGTCGATCACCACTGATGTCGAAAGCCTGCGCCGTTTCCTAGGGCAACTTGCCCCCTCTGAGGCTGATGGATCTAAGGGCCTTGAGGACTGAACTATAGTTGTGTTCTTCATTCTCCAGCTGGGCTCAATTTCATCTTCTTCACTGTTTGTCGCTCTCTTGCCTGTTCGAGAAGGAGAGTTAAGCGCCCTGGGGTATTCCCTCGAAGGCGCTACTTCCTTCTCACAAGTGATTTCCAAGCCTGTGCTGCCGTGATTTTTCTCTGAGCCATTTGTGATTATATGATGAATAATTGAGGTTTGTCTAGTTTTTCCAGGGCAGCCCTCTTGGTTTTTCCGTGTTGGTGACATCCCCACCTTTTTATTTGGGCAATGAGTCTCGGCAGTAGGCAGCAAGCTGGATGGAGGTCTTGAAGAGGATTCACTCTGAGTAGCATAGATTCCCAAAATTGGAGCCAAAGCTTAGGCCACTAGGTTTCCATGCCTGTCGCCTAGGAGCCCCTCTATTAGAGGGCTTATAGGGTTTGGGCTCCAAGGGTTTGGGTGGACTGGTAGATGTAGCCGTATCACAGGATAAAACGGCCTTAGGTAGGTTGTCCTCTTCATCTATACGGTCAGCGGACCCCTTTTGAGATTGAGTTGAACCTGTGGAAATGTCCTTATCGGTCGTCAAACGATTTTCCTTAGTCTGCTGTGACTCTGTTGGGGTCGCCTCTAAGTAAGGTTCCACATAAACACAAGAATAGTTTAGCTGGTTTTGTGATTCCGAGCTTGCCACTTCACCGATGGTGTTTTCCTGATCCATGGTATTTTTGGCAGACTCTGTTTGCCGCCCCACTACAACTAGAGCCTCTACCGAGTGATTTGTAGTGGGCTCTAGGTCGAGGCTAAGGGCTATACCTCCGTCTGTGGTTTTGTCTGTGGTTTTGTCCAAACTGAGTGGGCCTAGAGCTGTCATGACACCAATGACTTGATCAGTCACAAAGAACGCAGCCACTCGAACTAGGCTGGGAGTAGACTATAATATGTCAGTTGCCAGCTGCAGGCTATGTAGAAAGTGCTGTAAAAAGCGCTAGAATCTTTCCTAGCTTTTACAACCTGACCTTTTTTAGGCAATAGGCAGTAAAAGGCAGCAACAAAAACAAGAACAACTTTATTTTAGGACATAATGGAGTAGCCAATATGTGAATGAGCAAGTAAGTGGTGGAAGCACTGTATGTGGCAAGGAGCTCAGGGACATATAAACCACAAGCCCTCCTCTGCAAAGGTTTGTCCGAGATCTGCTCTTATTAATAGTGCAGTTATTAGTATTAATATATTTATACAAGGAGCTTTATAAAGCTATGCTAGAATTAGCTCTGAAGCAGCATCTAGGGCTGCCCCCCCTTACCGTAGTGCTTGTTTTGTTTGTCTCCACACCAATTTACCTCCACAGCCGGCTCAATAAGGCTCTCCTACCAATTCAAGTACAGCTCTCCTCCAGAGCTCAGTTGCCAGGAGGGGTCGGTGGGGGTGAGGAAAGTGGGTCACAGCCGTGGTCGTGGTCATGGTGCTGACTCCCAGGCTCCCAGACCAAGCTCACAAGCTCCCAGGTCGCCGGCCACCGGGCCCACCAAACACGCAAGCGGGAAGCGGGGCGGCCAAATTAGAATGCACGGACACAGAACTTGGAATTCGGGACTTCGGGACTCAGCACTTTCCGAGGAAGGGACCTGAAGGTGTGAACACACGCACGCAGAACTCAAGCCGCACCCCTCAGCTTCCCAACAACAGCAACAACAGAGCGACAGAGGCCGCCTCCGAGCACTTCTTCTTAAGTTTCAGGAGCTCCTCACTAAAAGATTGTGATGGAAGACTGAAAAAGGAGAGCCCTCTTTTTAATTTTGTAATTTGTTCATCACTATAGCGGAGAGTAGCATTTTCAGCCATATTATTGTGGCTAGAAAAACAGCAGTGTTTGTTAGAAATGTGCACCAAGGTGTGAGCTAAAAGTACTTGACATAAAACTTTAACTAATAACTTGGCTCTGGAGCAGCCGAAGCTGCCACAATATGGTATACAGAAGGGCATTCCCCGACTCTGGGGGGAACTAGGGAAATATCTAAAACTACAGAACAAGGATTGTTCCCTCCAGGAATAATTTGACTTATACCCATTTCATTTATTTGTAGCATATTTATAAGGCACCTATACACAATGTGTTTCCAGGTGCCACAAGACAATAAAGGGAGAGGGGGACAAGGAGAATAAAAACAATAACGGTCCTACTAGGCCTTGTGACATTGAGATTGTGCAAGTGCAGCAGCAAGAAGTGCAGGGGGATGGGGGGAAAGGGAGTGGGGGACAGGGGGAAGGGGTGTGCAGGGTTGGGCAAATGCCAGGGGATCACTATCAGGTACGGGGGCAGGGTGGATTGTACTCACGACCGGTCCCAACCCTCCAAGCTGGTCAGGGAGGGAGCCCAGAAGGGCAGTGCTCGGTTGGTCGGGTGCAGAGTTAGACTGGGCGCGGGGTCCAGGTGCCCTTTAAGACTCATAAGGGATCAGGCCGCCAGTCACAGCAGACGGACGGGGCCATTAGCAAGGGAGTGCGATGGGGAAGGAAGTAGAGAACAGCAGGGTCTTGAGCTGCTTCCGGAACTTAATGAGATATGACTCGAGTCAGAGAGGCAGAGAGGCCATTCCAGAGGGAAGGTCCTGCCAAATATAGAGATCCACCCCCCCCCACTCTCTGCTTGGAAAAACATCAGGTCTGCAGAGAGTTGGCGCTAGAGGACCGAAGTGCTCTAGCCGGGAGGTATTTAGGGAGAGAGAGTTAGATGTAACAGGGTTCCAGGCCCCAGAAATCCTTGTGGATGATGCAGAGAGTCTTGAATTTGATCCTTGCCACCACCCGGAGCCAGTGGAGAGATTAGGGATGAGATAGGCAGACCTGAGTTTGAGGCCATGGGTTTGAACCAAGGATAATGCTCGTATTCCTATTCTGGATTAGTTGGAGGGACAGAGAGAGGAAAGAGTCAGATTGAGGAAGAGTCAGATTGAGGAAGAGCTCTGGAGACAATGAGCTTCTGGGCGAAGGTGAGGAAAGGAAGAATGCCTCTGAGGAGGTGGAGCTGAAGGTTGGCCTACCTACAAGTAAAGACTAATAATTCTATACAGGTGGTATACCTACCTGAGGTTATACCCAAGTACCCTAAGTAATGAATAAATCAAACGTGAGGCTGAGTGTCCTATGGTGACTTGTACACCCTTCTGCTACTATGTTGCATTGTTTTGATCAGTAGCTTGCATCGACGGTTTATGCAAGTTATACTCGCTCTGGGATCAGCCTCCATCGCTCCGCAGTCAGTGCATTGTGCCTGCCCTGAGGGACAAACCGGCATGCACCTCCTACATATGCCTACCTCGAGCGCGTTAGCGCGCACGTCGAGTGTGAGGCTGAGTGTCTTGCTGCATGTACCATGTGGAGTGGGGGCTCTCACCTTTCCTTCATTGACTGCTTCTCTTCTATACTAGGTAAGAGTTCTTACCATTTGTTATTGCACAGAGTTCTTTGTAAATCATTACTCGCAAAGCATCATTATGCAGCGCTGCTGCTAAGAAGAAACTTCCAACAAAGAAGATGTTACGCTCACCTGCAACTTAAGGAAGGGGACAAGAGTGAACATCGGGCACATTGAACTCTTTGAACTTTATACTTACCAATCCCACCTGGGACTTCAGAGTCAATGCTTACCGGAACTCTCCCAACGCCTTCAAACCAGTGAAGTAACTGGTATCTACGTGCCCCTGCAAGACACGCAGGATGGAGAGCTCATCTTTTACAAAAATAAGGTGAGGTTACGGACTGATTTTTATTATGAGCCTGGTGCCTACGGCGCCAGGACTGAACCCAGACAGCCCCTAGCTGGGGCTGCTGGGTTTTTGTAAATGTCTGGATGCCTGCTGCCGGGGCTGATGGGCTTGATCTGGATGCCCGGGGGTAGGCATCATGACAGAAGATTAGCGTCAAGCAGGGCTTAACCACTAATACGTCGCGCATCCCTTTACTACAATCTGAAATTACTGCTTTCTTTGATTCTAAGCCTTCCTTTGAGACTCAACACTCTTCCATAATAGTAAACAACTCATCAGATCAGTCCTCATCACCTGCCATCGAGAACAAAAATGAGTTGTTGAAATTGGTTGTGAACCTGAAACGTGCTTCCTTGGGAGGAGAACAGAATCTGGCTGACCATAATATTCTGGATGATATTATTTACATCAACTTGACTGACTCTCCTGCTATGGCCGCTTTTGCCTCTCTCTCAGAATCAGTTAGCACTGGTGTGTCGAGTAGTGTCAGCGACAGGTCCATTTTAAACGGCACAACTTTGATGTGCCGGAGCGACCTCCAAAATAACATCAATGATCTGGCATCTAAGATTGACGCACAGACTTCCTATCTTGCTACCCTGATGGAGAAGCAACGTGCAAGAAAAGCCCTTCAGCTACAAGTGCTTGAAATTGTCTTGGCATTTGCTAAAAAAGTGCCAGATGTAAGTGAGTGACAAACAATTACAAAGGAGCTGAAAAAATCCACAAAGAGAACGTGAGTTGTCCCTGTAACTGTGCTACTAAGCAGGTTGAAGAAAAAAATTCAATACAACCTTCGGAAAGAGTAAAAAAGAAATCTCTGTTGGGTGGGACTTTGAGGAAATCCATATTCCTCCCCCTGTGAGCTAAGAGACGCATTGCCTGGAATTCACCAAGGCCTTTTGCCTGGTTTCTAGACCCAAGCTTTGGGAAACATTGAAAAAATGGGGAATTGACCCAATACTGCTGGACTTTATACAGTCTTTATATTCACACACCTCAATATCTATACGGCTCAGATCCAAAGGAACTTGTTCCAAATATTCTCAAACAAAATGGGGTTTGAATCAGGGATGTGTATTGGGCACCATTCTTTAAAATGCTTATACAGCAGATTTGGTACCCTTGTTGAACCTTGTACGAAATTTTCCACCGACAATAAATGGTACTAAGATTGCCACCATGTCTTATGCCGACGATATAATTCTTTTTGATCAGACCCCTGTTGGTCTACAGTGAACAATCATTGCGCTTGCTGTTTATGCAAAGGAAAATAATATGATTATCAATAATGCAAGCCTTGGTGGTAGCCACACAGCTACAGTAAATCTCAAATGGCATGTGGAAAATTCTGTTTCGGAACATACACAGGAATTCTTATATTTGGACTGTCCAGTTAAAATTTGCTCACCCTCTTCTTATTACGAGGCATTTGTCTATGAGAAAATGTGGAAAAGATGGCTCATTATTAAGAATTATATTGAACACCGGTGTGGAGGCAGAACATCAGGGGTTTCATTGAGATTTACAAAGCAAGCATCATCCCCTCAATTCTATATGCATTAGAAGTGTTGTCACCAGCGCAGGTTAATTGGCTAGGGAAATTTGAGGTTAAATTATTACACTCTATCATTAATCTCCCTAAGGCCGTACCTGTTGAAGCATTAAGGCTCGAATATGGTTTGCCATCTCTACACTCATTATGGTTCATTAGAAGAGTTGTTATATGCTAAATTGTGCAAATTAGATTGTAGCTCTAATGCTCTGTTACAACTTTTAGGCGAAGGGGTGTATTCAGATTCTCAACTCCTTTATAGAAGAACTACAAATATTTACCAAAAACCATCTGTCTAACTTGGGCATGGTACTTGAAATCTTTGACAGTTGTCCTGACTATGAAAGAATCATTAAATTTAAAACCCAGAAGTGGGACTTGGCTTCTAATATTGAAAAACATCATAACTACAAAAGGTACCAACAATACTCAGAGTTTGAAGGCGGGCAGCCCACACAGGTTTTTAATGAAATGTTGCAGCATAGAGCTAAAGCAATTCATCGTATATCTTTGCTTTAATATTCTTCCAACTAAAGAATATACTAGCTTCTGGAAATGTCTTGGACTGCAAGACGCTTCTGGTCGACACTGCAGAATAGAGGTTGAGACTTATCGGCATGTGCTAACTTCTTGCACGGCCTTGAAGGCCTACTACATGAGGAGTTATGGGGGTTTTGTAAGTTACATAGATATATATGCGAGGAGCAATTTTGGTGTACATTGTTAGGCACTCAATCAGTCGTGACCAATGTGGCTGCTTTTACAATTTGGAATCTTGTGAGAAGGGAAGTAGAGCTTTGTTAATGCACTTACTATCAATTATTGTGTTTTCATGATGATGACATTTTATATTTGTTTGTATAATTAGTTTTTGCCCGTTTTTCTTGTTTTACATTTTTTGATTGATTGTTAAGGAGCGTAAAAATGAAGCTCTTTTTTTAACTCTATTTTTGATATATTGAAATGTGCTTACATTTTTTGTAACTAAATTAAATGCACAATAAAAACAAGAATAAATCCTCTACTGAGCAAATACTTGTGCAAACATCACTATAAACATAATCAGTGAATGAACAAGTATGAAATGTGGTGACTTGATAAAGAAAAATATATTCTTTAATATGTTTTCCCCCACACTTCTCCCTTTCCGCCCTCCCGTGCACTTGCGCAATCTCAAAGTCACCTGGCCTAGTAAGATCGCTGTCTCTGTCTTCCCTCTGCTCCCCCTCCCTTGCCTCGTCGTGCCTTGAAACACTTGTGTAAAGGCGCGTTATAAATGCCATATCATAGCATATCATATACTCAATTCTAAGTTAATAATATACAAAGCTAGAACACATATCACACTAAATGAAAGCTAAGTAAACAAACTAACATATATGAATGACATAAACATCAAGGAAATTGCAGTAGGTTGATTGTACCACAAACAATGAAATTATCACAAAATAATCAGTGTAATCAATTGAGATTGGTCCCAATGATGGCCCCTGTATTTAATAACAGAAGAAAACTACTCCGATTTTAAAGGGGCCAATTCCAACAAGAAAGCCAACATTTCCTTCCTAAAGCTTTGCGCCTTCCACTTCTGTGAAGTGCATGAAACTTTGTTTTTATTTCATGTTCTTTGCCTTCATAATTGGCCTATCAAAATATATGCAAAATTGAGTGGTACTATAGTAATAAATATAAATCCTTTCAATTAATTTGAATGTAAACTATGGTAGCTATTGTAACTATAGCTCCACCATGCAGCCTATTTATTTCTGCATTTTCTCATGCATAGGCCTCCTAGGTGGCCTGATACTTTACCTGTATCAATGTGAATATGTAAATTCCCAAATATAACTGGGTCAATGAGTAAATCAAATATGCATGGCTCACAAGGCATTTATTGATGACGGACTTCTGACAAAAAGAACTGGACCTGGGCCTAAGAATCTGCCCATCACGGACCTACACTATTGCTTCCACATCTACGAGTGCAGTATTTCACCTGTCATCTCCCTACCGGTGACCAGCAGTTGGCGCATCATCTGTCATCTTACATGCAGATTCATTCTGATCAAGCAGAACAGAAAACAAGTAAAGATTTAATCTAGATAGATCAAAAAGAAAATATTGTGGTGAATTCGATGGTATCATCACTTCTTTCCCGGCGGTGACCTCTCCACATGTGGTCCAGTGACAGCTGCTGCTACCTGATCCTGACCCTTGGGGAACTATGTTAAAGAGAATAACATGGGGGGAACCTCCGGAAGACTATCAGGGCACAATTGGACAAGGCATGGTATTCCCCTTCCTCTCTTGAGAATACCCCATCCATACCTAATGCCTTAACGGCATATTGTTATACCTCCCCTCATTCACCTAGGAAGGGTACCGAAGTCCTTCTAACGAGATGTGTATGTAAGCCATCAAAATCGGACTTACCCCCTAAAACTCTTGACAACATCTTCTCAGACTCTGCCTAAGTCATCAAGACCTGACTTGTTCTTAAAGAACACTCACCCAGACTTAACATGTAAAACATCAAGAATGGACTTCCATTCCCATAGATCCAAGAATACTGGGATGAGGAAGATGAGCTGAGTAATGCAGAGCAAATAAGACCAAGAACACAAGCTGCACTCTAGTTGTTGTGAGCACATACCTGTGACTGGGAAATGTAAACAGCAGAAGCAGCCGAGTGAGCCATGCTGCTGGATGGAGAGAACTGCTTCTCTCGATACAGATAGAGAGACCGTGCGCTGCAGATAGTGCTGCGGAGCCATTCGGCTCGAGAAAGAGGAAAAGGCAAGCAGACCGTAAGAGTGAACACGCTGCAAGAACTCCAGAATCCAACGCAGGGTTCCTGGGTATTTTCAGGTTTTTAGAGGCAGCAGTTGCCTTTCCGAAGCCTGAAATTAAGCTGAAGAGCCCAGAAGGAACGGTGAGCGGCAGAGGAGTGAAGGCAGCGAGAAGGGGAATGCCAAATGACCACCACCGTCTTGCCACAGGAGAAACAAAGTACACCAGCAAGAACCAGTGAGTCCACGAGAGAAAATCACTGACACGGGGCCTATTGGCAGCCATACCAAATGCGAATAACTCTTGAGGAAGCAAATGAAGTACATGAAAGAGAAAGAGCCAGTGAGCATTTTGTTAAATGGAAAAACGGAACAAAAGTAAGACTTTCAAGTTTGTGAGTATGAAATACATATACAAGAAATGCCCTAGCAGGATAATATACCAGGCAGATACAGTAGCAGATAAAGTAAACCTAAGAGAGTATTAAGGGTGGAAGTGTGAGCAGAGCCCACAGGAGAAAAGCCATGGAAGGAAAGTACACCAGGCAAATTAAAGCTACAAGTGTGTTCATTTTAGAAAACCCTGGCAGGAGAGTATGCCAGGCAGTCGCAAGTGGATGCATACAAGAAAGTCCTGGTAGGGAAACACACCAGGCAAGGACAAGCTGAACAGTGTAGAACAGATGAATCACCTAAAGGGGTCCTGAGAAGGATATATGAGGACTAGCAAAAAGGCTGTGCGACACCAAAGAGAAGAGGAGTGACAACCTAGCAAGGAAGCAAACAAGGTATCCTATCAAGATACAACCCTCACAACTAAGTTGTTTTGTCTGCTAGTTGTATTGTGGAACAAGAAAGGGAAAGTGAAACCCTGGCGAGGAAGTACACCAGGTATTCTACCAAGATACAAACTCACAGTCAAAGTGTTTTGTGTATCAGTTGTATTATTGATTAAAAGAAGGGGAGTGGAAACCTGGCAGGAGAGCACACCAGGTATGCTGACAAGATAGAGATAATGAGCCAAGTTGTTTTGTGCACCAGTTGTGTTGTGGCGCTAGAGACACTCAAGGAACTGTTATCTTTGAATATACAACAGAAGGACGAAAGATCTAGGGGAAGGGAACCACCCTCTGGAACTAGGAACTCTATCCTTCTAGAACATTTGTATTGGAGTTCTGCATTTTCCTTTTTGAATACAAGTCACTCAAGGTCAAAGACATTACTCTTTTCACCTTTGAGTTCATTTTATTAGAATGTGAGGGCCAGAATAGTACTATAGACATAGGACGTTTTACTTTGGACATTCATGACTTTTGACATACCCTTAGTTTATTTTGAGGTAAGGAAACACCTCTTAGTGCAGGGACAGAGAGGCATTTCCCAAACCCACAGACGATCCTTCTTGACCAGCTAACTATCGCCCAATTTCCATTACTCCCTTTTTGGGTAAACTCCTGGAAAAGTTGGCCATCCCTCAGCTTAACCTTCACTCCGATTCTGTTGGCTCTCTCCTTGACCACCAATTTGGCTTTAGGGCTGCCGGAAGCACAAACTGCTCTCCTGAACATCCGTGAAGATCTGCTCTCCAACCTTGACTAACATTCTCTCTGTCCTCATCTTATTCGATCTCTCCTCTGCCTTCGACATGGTCAACCATATCACCCTGCTCAACTGTCTCCGTGATAACCTAGGCATCACCAATCAGGCTCTGGCCTGACTGACCTCTTTCATCTCCAATCGACACTCCCAGGTCCAACTTGGGTCCTTCCTTTCATCCATCTCCCTCTCTACCTGTGGTGTCCCCCAGTGCTCTAACCTCTCACCCTGGCTGTTCAACCAATACCTGCAACTCTCACCCACTGCATTGCTATTTTCTGCTAAAATTTCCAGTGCTAAACTGTCGATACTCAACTCATTTTCAGGTTGCCCTCTGCCACTTCTCCTTTTCTCATCTCCGATTGCCTTACTGCCATTCAAGATTGTTGTGCCACCAATGATCTTTGTCTAAATGCCAGCAAGACAGATCTGTGAGCGAACGCACCCACACTTGGCAGCCGGTCCTGCCCTCATATACCTCACACAGCAGACGAGGAAGCTAGGACCCAGCGGTGCATCGCCAGAAAGGCACGTCGCATCACTCCCAGCATTCCCTAGGCAGCCAACCCTCAACGCTCCAGGTCCTGCGCATACTTATCCGTATCTATTGAGGTGGTAAGGCAACTCTTAGCGGCCACCAATCCCGTTGCAAAGTTCATAACAGGCAACACAGGCTAACAACAGCCACAGTAGAAAAAAAATAAAGAAAAAGTCGAAGTGCACTCGCTGGTCCAGCATCAGCTTGCTTCAGTTCAAGCAGAATAGGCACCTGTGCACTGTGGCTTCAGGAAGCACCTCCCCAGAATGGAGTAAGGAGGAGTGGGTAGAGCAACCCACAGTTGGAAACAAGGATCTCTCCCTTAGCTTCAAGTGAGTCCTGGGAGACTCCCTCACTGTGGCTGTGTCACAAGGAGTCCAGCCTCTCACAGAGCGCCTTCAGGTCCTGGAGGCTATTCTAACCACACATAGAACAGACCAAGGGGCTCCCAGGAAAAGATCGGCTAAAAGCCCAGTGAGGGACCATCAGCCAGATGACTTCTACTGGGTTGACCAGGAGGGGAGTAAAAAAAGCTCGGAAGAGGCCGCCCTCTTCGACCCCCCCCCCCCGAGCCAGAAGGAAGGGGGAAAAAAAAACTTTTTGCTGAAGTTGGCAGTGCCACACCCGTCCCGTCCCTCCCACACCCACCCCAGGGGTGACTAATTTAGGGGAAGAAGACGGCAGATATTCACCTGATTACGAAGGGGAAGGAGAGAAGATGAAATCCTCATAACTCCACGGCAGCGACCCAGCACTAGTGCACAATAATACAGGTGACATGTTCTACCGAGAGGCCATTCAGCATCTCAAGTCCACAGAATGGTTGTTGTCACCAAGAGTGGCTCCCTACATGGCACAGCACATCAGACAACCATTGGATAGAAAAGTTTGCTTCCGAATGAGAGCAGATTGCCGGAGACCCTAACTCCCCAGGAAAGTGACAGACACTCCCATTCTAGACCCCAAGATGGTGACTTGCATCACAAAAACAGCCAGAGACATTTGCAAAGGAGTTGATCACCCTTGGAAAGGATGTCAAGATAAACAGCTGGACCTGGCAGGGACCTTAGCAAAGATGATGGATCTAGTCTAGAGAGGTAAAGATACCGGGATTCCAGGGGATGCGCTGGTGCTCGATAGCTGGGCACAACGCAAAGTTTTGTCTCCCGAGCAACGCCAACTGCCCCCTGTCATCCAAAAGAAGAAGAGGAGTGCTTCTCAAGATAGACAGTAAACTTAGCAACCTAGCTTCTTATGAAGCAGGAGAAGGAGCAAAAGGAATCCTTTTCGGGGAAGCTTTTGCCAAAGGGATGTCTCAATTTGTTGGCACGGACATAGCACTAGAGAAAGCGCAGAGTTCCATAAGGAAGATTTTTCCGGGGAACGTTTTTGCAGGGACCAGTCGACATCAGGGTCGGTCGCCTGATCGCTTCAACATGGAACGAAGGCCCCACGGTGCGCAGGCCCAATACTGGGAAAACAGACAGTAAGATGCGTTCAGCCAGACAAGATCACGGTTCCACAGAGGGCGAAGAGGAAGAGGCGCCTACAGACAGGTGAGTGCAGCAGGCGGTGACTGTGCAGAGCACATGCATCCCAAGAGTGGGGGGAGGACCATGTTGTTTTTGTGCAAATAGCAAGAGCTGTCCAGCGATGCCTGGGTGCTACAAGCCTGAATTTAGAATTCACAGGCAAACCTACTCAGAGGGCAGAACCAACCACCACATATGCCAGAAGAGGAAGTAGCACAGCTTCAGGAAGATTTGCGCAAGCTTGCAAACAAAAACACAATATAACACGATTCGCATGGGGGCCCAGGTTTTCTCAGCAATATGGTTTTAGTTCACAGGAAGGAGACGATAAGGCCAGGCATAAATCTAAAAATTCTGAATATTTCAAGATGGAAGGGAATCATCTCCGAGATCTCCTCCGAGCAGAAGACTGGTTAGCATGCCTATACCTCAGAGATGCCCATCTCATAATGGCGATAGAACACCAGAGCTTCCTCTGATTTTGGTGGAACAAGGAGTTGCCATTCTAGGTGTCTCCCATTTGGGCTAGCATCAGCTCCCTGGGCCTTCACCAAGATCATGAGGCCAGCAGCAGCAGCCATAAGAGAGAGAGGCATAGGGATAATTGTCTACCTGGACGATATCCTCATCCTAGCTCTGAACAAGGTCACTCTTCAAGAGCAAGTGAGCTGGATCTGCGCCCTAGTGTCCTCCCTCGGTTTCCTCACAAACACAGACAATTCGGAATTACAGCCCACACAGAGAATAGAATTCTTAGGATTCATAATAGGCACCAAGAAAGCCTCTATCAAACTCTCGACTCACAAAATCAAGAAGCAGCTCAGATGAAAGTGAAGAATATTTCGCTTTGCAGTCTAGCCAGTTTAGTGGGTACCCTAGCAGCATCGATCCAAGCGATCTTTCCAAGGCCCTTGCACTGCAGAGCCCTTCAGAGACTCAAACTCAGATACCTTCAAGGAGGCGTAAGATACCATCAGATAGTTACCCTAGATCAGGAAGCCTTGACAGAGCTTCAGTGGTGGCTCCAGAAAATGAAATCTTGGAATGGCTGACCAATTTTCGGCGACACCCCAGACCTAGTGATAGAATCAGATGCAAGCAGCGCCGGTGGGGGAGAGAGGGGGGTATTTGCGGAGAAATAGAGACAGGAGGTAAGTGGTCCTTAGAAGAACTACAGTTGCACATAATTTGTCTAGAACTCCTAGCAGGATTATTTGCAGTGCGTACTTTTACCAAAGGCAAAGCCAATTATTGTATCCTGCTCAAGATGGACAACATATCAGCTGTTTGGTACATAAACAGGCTAGGGGGACCAGATCAAAAATGCTAGCCGAGCTAGCGAAGGACTTCTGGCACCAGTGCCTCGAACATCACATAACAGTGACTGCGGAATACTTGCCAGGGGAACAGAATGTAGTAGCATTCTGGAACTCACAATATCTCGCGGATTCCAGCGATTGCAAGCTACACCTGAGAATATTTGCTCAATTACAAGAGATTTGGGGTCCATTAGACAATGATCTCTTCGTGTCCAGATTGAGCGCTCAGACTCCCAGATACTTCAGCTGGAGGATATAGCCGGGTGCAGTGGGGACAGACACATTTCTGCATCATTGGACCAGAGCAGTCCATTATGCCTTCCCACCGTTCATCATGCTCACAACACTTTTAGCGAAGGTTCGGAGAGAAGTAGCAGAGTTATTGACAATAGTCCCATTGTGGAAGTCCCAGGCCTGGTTTCCAGTAGCAATGGAACTTTCTTCGGATTTTCTGAGGATGATCCCTCTCAGTCAGGACCTTCTGCTCAGCCCGAGCAGCTAAACACACCCTCTGATTGGGAGTCTGCACCTGATAGCATGCACGGTTTCAGGGGGAATTGCCAGGCATTTCTCAGCTCACTGCCAACTTCATTAGAGATTCTTGGACGCCTTCCACCCTTCAGAGCATGGGACCGATGGTCCGCTTAGTGCAGAGAACAAGGTGTTCATCACATATTGACATCTATAGTACAGATGCTCCTTTTCCTGGCTGATTGGTTTCCAGACGGGTGTGCTGATAGAACACTCAGAGTATAGAGATCAGCAATATCAGCAGGACACGACAGAGTAGAGGGCAAGCCCAGTGGAGAACATCCAGCAGTAGTATGCCTGCTTAAGGGAGTTTGATTACATAAACCTCCTGGACCGATATACTCAGTTCTTTGGGATGTAAAAAATGCTTTTCTACTGTTTCTCAACTGGCTCGACAATGGGGACCTGTCACTATCCACACTATGGGGGAAGCTAGCGATGCTGCTCTGCCTAGTAGCCTGTAGGAGAGTATCAGACGTCAAAGCTCTAAAAGTGGATAATACATTTTTCTACCCAGAGGGCGGAACTTTCATTATCGTTAAGAGAACTAAGTGTGATTCAAGAGTAATTTCTTATCCCCGTTTTCCAGAGAGCACAAAGTTATGTGTAGCACAATGTATCAAGGATTACCAAGCGGCTATGGCCAGTATTAGACAGCAGGGAGTGTCCCAGCTCCACAGAGCGTGTAGAAAGCCATACCATGCAGTAGCCACAGCCACAATAGCTAGATGGGTCAGAGAAGTTATGCATTGGGCAAGTATAGACGTAACTAAATTTGGCGCACATTCTGTGATCGGAGCAATGTCAAATAGAGTGTTTGCGGCAGGGGTGTCATCACAGGACATTATGATATGCATAATCTACATTCAAGACGTTTTAGTTTAAACCTGTGTCTCAGATGGCTAAAGTTGTGGTAGATAGCTTTGAACAAGCATAGTGCTCGCCTCCTGTCTTGACATAGAATGAAGATTGCCTATGCTTACAACGCAGGGTAGTCTTGATTCTATTAAAGACACAGAGGCGAGCATTATATCCCACCCAGAATAGGTGGGAGTGATTTACGATTGAGAATCATGTTCTACTTTATGATTCACACAAGCGTATTTCCATCTTCACAGTTTTTGTTCTCATTGTTTCATAGAGGATGAGCAGAAGATGACATGAGGTATAAGGAGAGGAAGGCCTGCCGAACTAGGTTACATCAGGACCAGCCTACAGCGCTGGAAGTTTCTTTACAGGACCATTGCCCTCCCAAGTAGGGAAGATGGAGCTGGTATTATGCAGAAGTGTTTCAAGTTTGAAAGTTATGTTACGGAATTTGGGCAGAGTGTTGGCTGCCAAAAGAAAGAGGATGGGACCCAGACGGGAAGCAGCATATAGGGAGTCGCAGGCACTGATAGGTGGACAGAGAGAGTGTCAGGACTACACCAAACTAGACGCTTATGGGGACTTGTAGTTATTATCAGAACTCTTGAACCTTTTCATTTGATTTGATTGAGGAAAACAAAGCAAAACAAAACTGTTGAGTTCAAAGTTTAAAGATGTGAAATGCTGTGAGTTGCAGTATTAAAGGAAGTTAAGTATAATGCTCATCTCTGTGGCTTTAATAGAATCAAGACTATTCTGTGCTGTAAGCAGGGGCAATCTTCATTTGTCAGCCATTGATAGAGCCGATCAGTAATAATTTCAAGCCTGTTGTGACATTTTAGTTACAGGTCAGAATCAGAGTTCTCCATGGACATATGGGGATGTGAATGTGCCCATTGACACCTTGGGTTGCCCCTATGCCTGTAGGAGTTTAAAAGGCGAGTGATCATAGCCAAATACACTATGCCCTTGTGATTTATCCTGCGAGGTGCCAGTGAGGCAAAGTAACAAATTTAAGCTCGGGGTGGGATGAGCTAGAACGGTGACCCGTGAGCTGACCCGTCTGGGATCGAGCTGGGGTTTGTAAGATAGTGTGACCTCGAAAGTAGCCTCTGCGCCCATGTCTGCAGTACCAGGTGCACATTAGGCCAACAGATAGGGCATGCTATGATTTTGTAACCTTTAATTGCCGATTAAGAACTGTATGGTCAACGACGTGCTAAGAAGAACCCACATGGAAGAAGACTGACAGGAGAAGCTGGGGCCAATGACTTGGTATACCCTATAGAGAAGCCCACATATGTATAGGGTTGCAGGAACCAGCTACAAGGATTTGAAACCTATATGATGTACTTCAATTGTGACGCCTTTTCCCTTTATAAGCTACCACCCGTGTTGATTTCATCAGAGCTCTCCGTGACAGCAGAGTCCTTTGCTGTCGTGTACTTGTTTCTTATGAGATAAACCTTGTTCTCCTGGCCCTTTATTCCTAGTGGGTTGTGTTTTCTCTGGTGTGAGCGTTGAAGGGTTTCTCTACATTTTTGGTGAGCCAGACGTGATCCCAGATTTTCCACGAAAGACGTAGCCTTCCGGGCTGCATCTCTCGAGGGGCTGCGCCCACCTACAGTGACCAGTCCCAAGCGCACAACCCGCAGCGGTGTACAGGAGCGGTTTTTACAGAACTCCTGTCTACTCTTTTGAACGGGCGGAGCATCTAGGAAATTGCAGGCTGTTATTGGGACCCCGTGATGGAGGAGCTTGGGGGAACATGCAGATGTAAGTACACCTCTTGCGGGTGACCACAGCAAGGGTGTGTGGTAAGAGGGAAGGGGGATGACGATCTGTGGGGAATGGCGAGTGTGGAGGGGAAGGAGTAAGAGCATGTGATAGATTGGTGTAGAGTGGAGAAGGGCAGTGTGTTAAGACCACGTGGCGGTTTTTATTATTCTTATTATTATTGTGTGAAGCTTTCTGAGACAGGGGAGAAGATGGCACCATATTTCTAAATGTGATAAGAGACCAAAAGAAGTAGGGGCTCTGTGTAATTGGAGACCTCAGATTCCTGTGCCCAATATATTTTGGGTGAGGGAATGAGAAGAAGTAGTGGTTGTTATTTTAGTTTATTGTTTTAGCTTATTGTTTTAGCGTTTTAACTTTTTGTGTATCCGGTGGGGGCCGAGGGACGGCCTGTGAGAAAAGCAGTGTGGGTGTAGGGCGTGAGGAGTCTGTGTGTATGTGTGGGTGTGCAGATGGAGTGTGAGTAGTGGGCGACGGGGGAAGGAGAGTGAAGGACTGGTAGGAATATATATGACGAATTGCATTTTTGTATATGGTCTAGTATATGAAGAATATGAGGACTGGCAATATGGGGGTGGTCACTCCGTTGGAGTACATGTACAGTGCATTACCGTTGTGTAGAGTAAGTAAGAGTAAGATTCAAAAATACCACTGACAGTGGGTGGCAGAGACACAGGAGGGGAATGTCCCGCCCATGGCCAGAGCAGGCCTGAACGTCAGGGGGATATTGGAGCACAGGTAGCAAGAGTCTCTCTCAGATTGTGGAAGATAGTTGGCTGGTTAAGTTCCTCTGGTGAGGGAACGTATCACACACGAGGCGACGCAACAGGTGCAGACTAACTATATTGAGAAAGATGATTAATGGATACTCCACTCCAGGCATGTGGGGTTTTTCTTATGGGGAAAGTGGCACGCATTATATGTCCAAACTGTGTGCAAATAGTAAGTTGTGGTCAGCCGGTGACGTCACCTATAGAGTATTGCATAGGACATCTCGTTTTTTTTATGAAAGATTGGAGCCGCGGCCAGCGGCAAGGGCGGGGAGCAGGTGAGAAGACGGGCGTGCACGGAGAACATCAGCACGTCCTCGAGGGGGGTGTGCTGGGTAGCGGTACCATCCGTGTGGGTGTGACGGTACAGGACTACGCAGCGCAGGCTGTGAGGTAGTAGAGGAGAGGAGGAGCTCGAACGGCAGCACAGGCGTGCAGAGCAGTGGCTACCCCGGACGGGCATGGCGGCATAAGAGCACGCCGGGCCGGGTGCGGGGTCACAGGGGACCTTGCACGACACGGGCCGATGGGGGCCCTAGAAGCACAGAGGGGCATGTCAGAGGACGGCGACCCAGTGCAAGACAACAGAGAAATAGACAATGAACCGATTAAGAGAATTTTAACGCACATTGTTTCCTTCCTGCTGACAGCGGAGAGTCGAAAGTCCCCAGTTAGGGGCCAGGTAAAGGTGGTACGCATTGGAAATGACATTATGCGGGAGGGACCCAGCAGGATTACCACACATTGACAACACCACTCCAATATATTTGTAAAACTTTGCCCACATACAGAGATAAGATAGTAAAGTACAGTGTGGAATGGACTAAAGGTACAGACGAGAGAATAAGAATTGCTTGGTCGCCTAATGGTAGTTTTTGCAAGGAGACTCAACATTCATTGCTAGCATACTTACACAACACACACAAGGGGAAGAAGTTGGCGAACCATTTAGACATTTTTCAGCTTTGGAGAATGTTTCAGGGATATAGCCCTGGGATGATGAACGTACAAGAAGTAAAGGAAGAAAAGGATGGTGAGGGAGAGGGGTGCGCTCCGCCTCAGGCCCTCCCAGCGGTGTCGCAGACAGCGCTGAAGAGAGCAAGGAAGAGACAGAAGGTCTGTACCCGATGAGAGAATTAAAGGAAGCAGCCAAGCCCTGAGGGTTGACAGCCGCAGAGGGATATTCAAACCCTACATACAACCCACCACCGTATGTGTTACGCTCACCTGGTCTCTGCGGAGGCATTGGGGCACGGTTGCAGCCCTCCCAGGAATTAGATCACCCCCGTCAGGCCTCTCTCTCTGCAGATGAGCTGTGAGTGGCGGCAATTGGTGACACTGCTCCTTCGTGGATATGAGAGAACGTGAGTGTGCTGATCTGTGACTATTGTACCTCTCAAACTCTTCTCCCCAAGGTGTGGTGTCTGTGAACATGTACCGGCCCATAAGGCTCACCTGTTAATTATTGATGATAAGCTCTCCGTCCTGCTTCTTCTGGCAGGGGTGCTTGTCGATGGGACCTAGTTCCTTCACTGATCCCTGGTAAGTAATAGTCCAGTCCAGATGCGACTATGCATCTCCCGATTGGTAGTAAGTGTCTCTCAATGTCTCTTATCTCTTTCCCTTTCTGTTTTCTCTTTGTCTCTTCTCGTTTTAATGTCTTTGTTTTATTCGCTCCCAATATTGTTGTCAATTCCTGAATAGTGTTTCTCTTCTGTTTTCTTCCCAATAGGTGGAAATGCGGCCCAAAAGCAGCTGTGGGGCACGGGACGCGGCCGGGTGGAAGATGTATGAATCTGCAATGTTCGACAGCAGATAAGTGATGGTTTAAGGAAAAGTGTGAGGTTCAGTGGTAGCGCAAACCTTAAACTGAATGTCTTAAGTGTCTAACCGTGTCTTTTGTTTTTCCTTGCAGGTGCTGCTGTCGCGGACAGAGCGCACAGTGCTGCGGTGTCAAGATGAAGATTTCAGCATTCCGGAAGATTTGAAGATGAGCTGCGGTGCCAAGATGAAGATTTCAGCGTTCTGGAACATTTGAAGATGAATGCCAGGATCAACGAAGACGCGCACAGGTGAGCAGGTTTCCCCAGGTGATAAGTATGATGGCAGGAAGCAGGATTTCCAAAGGTAAGTCTGATCCCAGGCGGCGGTGAGCGTTGCGCTGCATGCAAGTGCACAATAACGCGAATTGTCTGCCTCGGGGAACGGAGCAGCTTATATAGCCGCAATCGTGGGAACGTCCACTAGGCCTGGCTTGCCTGCCACACCCTGCACTCCTAGAGAGTCAGCACGTCCAAGGCAACCCAATAGCAACAGCCACACCCAAGAGTACACGTAGGGCTGGTTTAGTGAATGGAAGTTCCCATGTTAAATGCACTTTGCACCCAAAATGTGATGCTATGTCCAAAATAAAAGCACTCTTGTCCCAAATAAATGTTCTTGCTTACTTTTCCATCCGGGCCCCCTGTGTATGTGGCCCTTTAATGTTTGCATTCTTGGCCCGATGACCATGACAGCACGCTTCAGGAGAGCACTACTGAAACACATCACTTAAAGAGGGCACGGTAGGTATGGAGGGGACACATTTGAATGATGACGGCATAAGGAAAGCACAGCTTTAGTTAGCAGGGATTGGGCCAGAGGAATGAATAGCAGCACAGGTGCTATTAAGGGTACAGGGGACGACCACATGGAAGGAGGAGGGGGCGATCAAGTCAATAGAAAGAGCGGAAGCAGAACAAACATGGAAGGAGGAAGAGGTAAGCAACAGAGAGGAAGGGAACTCAACGAGGGAGAAATAAGCAAGATTGGAAGCGAACATTGCAGAACTAAAAGGAAAAAGAAACCTACTCTTTTAGCTCAAGCTGGTTAATGAACTGGAGAGGCAGGTGCAGCTGGTCAGGGAAAGATAAGAGAGGATACAACTAGAGCAACACGGGAAAGAAGAAAGGGAGTGGGAGGAGGAACTCATACGGGCATCACAGAAAGGGAAGCGCGTATGGAACAGCGAGAGAATAGAGAAGGGAAGAAGAGTGGGAGGAGGCTGACACTCTGGAAGAAAAAGATCATATCACAGAGCGCACATAAGTATGAAGAAGGTAGCATAATAGCCAGCATACTAGCAAAGGGTAGGAGAGACCAGAGCACGAGGGATTGGGATGCAAAGGCATTAAGCGAAGTGAGTGACGCAGTAATGAGGGAATTAAACAGGGTCAGGGCAGACGTGGAAGATCAGGACAAGCGGCCATGTGAACGAGCGCAAAAGGAAAATGAAAGTGGAGCGGCGGAGTAAGTTGAGGTCACGCAGTAGTGAATTGGGGGCAGCAAGCAAGGTAGGGGCAGATACTAGAGATGCAGGTAATTGCTTGGATATAGATTTGGAAACGGTAACAGTCCGATACCCACACACGAAGCTCACATTCTCAGGGGGGTTCTACAGTGATGAGGAAGAAGCGTGCGGAGGACCAGGTGATGTAAACGGAGAGGGACTCAGCAAACTTTACATCACGCGTACAGGCACAGGGCCATCATGGGAATGCAGAACACAAGAAGGGAAAACAGCAGGACAGGAAGTACAAGTGCATGGAGGGAGGATACACTACAGACAGTAACATCGTCAGTTACACACACGCCATATGTCAACAGGCTCAGAGACCTCCAGGGGCGCAGAAGGGAGTGGTCGGTGATATCGCACAACGAGTGTCATTTATGCCAATGGGAAGGACACAGGGGAACGGGGGACACGCCTCATACACTCAACACTACAGACCTCCCTGACGAATTGTCTGACATGGAGGATGACACGGAAGACGTACATACAACACAGCATAAGCGCGCACACAGGAGGAAATAGCAGAATACACGCAGATGCCCTTATTGGAAAGGGGTGGGGCAAGGCCACAATATGTACCTACCCTGGAAGCATGCAGACAGGGAAAACGTTAAGTGTAGGCTGCCCTCCTTGAGTGGAGGGGTGGGGAAATGGATATACGAAATGGAAAAATTGACAGCAGGGCACAGGCTAGCTGTTGGCGATGTCAAGGGGTTCTTGATTTCAATTTTGGGTTAAGCTGCAGATGACATATGGAAGAGGGCGGGGTTCCCTGGGGTGACCATCAGCAACACATTGCACGACTGGTCACCATTTGCAAACTGTAGGCACACGGTATGGCAGGCATTGAGGGTACAATACCCTGACACATCAGATATAGGGGCAATTACGTCACACAAAATGCGTGAGAATGAGGATCCTGTTAATTACATCCAAGAGATTCAAGGGAAGTGACGCCTGGAAACGCGGGAGCCATGGGACAAAACATTAGCAATCTTCTACCACATATTGATACAGCGACAGCCCGAACCCGTACAACGACAACTAAAAAAGTTGGTGGGGATGGAAGCGAAGGCGTGGCCAAAGATCCAACTCACTATAGTTCACCATTGTAGACTACGGCAAGAAAAGATGAAACAGAAGAAGAAGACAGGAAGGCAGACGAGGCAAAGTTGGTTCAGAAACAACTATCAAAATACGCCCTAGAGGGAGTGCTCATAACAAGCCCCGCCCCACAGGCGCACAGCAAAAACAAACCATACAGCAACCACAACTACAGCCCATGCCTCAACAACTGCCACAATACACAGTTCCACAACAAAATACACAACTCATGGGGGGGTGGGGGATACATGACCATGGGCAATGGCTACACAAACAACTACAGAGGGGGATTTAACAGGGGTAGGGGATTTGGACCATTGGCACACCACCCAGGGGGGTGGGTTCCGGGGCTACTCCCAATACTGACAACAGGGATACATGGATGTCACAGGGAGATTTCCATGGCAGGCACGGGAGCCGCCCACATGTTGGACCTGTGGGGTGGTAGGACATGTAGCGCGCACATGCATGGCAAGACCGGCACAACTAGGATGGGGTGAACATGGACAACAGGACTACCAAGGGACCTCCAAGAAAAACAAAAAGAGAGGGGGGGTAAGACTGATGATAATGAAAGAAGGGTATAATACCACCTGAAGGACCCTTCCTACACCTACACATCGACTACATCAATATGATTAATGTATGCCACGGCTACCGATACATGATTGTGGTAGTGTGCCCCCTCTCAAGGTGGATCGAGGCTGGCCCGTGCTCCCATGCCGACGCACTTCGGGCAGCAAAATTTCTGGTGAAGCAGGTGTTCCTGAGGTGGGGGGTTTGTGAATTACTAAGAAAAGACAATGGTCCCCATTTCGTGAATGAACTATTCCAGTACATCACTGCGTTACTTGGGATCACACATAAGTTTGCCTGTGTGTACCACCCACAAGCCAATTCGTCTGTGAATGCCTCAACAGCCTCTTAAAAGAATCCATTGCGAAAACGCAGCAGGCTACTAAGAAGAATTGGCTGTACTGCCTTCCTCTAGCCTTGTTCGAGTTGCGAAACAAGCCTGGATCAGACCACCACCTCACGCCCCACAAGGTGGTGACCGGACTCCAAATGCACCTCCCATTAACGCCACCCACAAGGACTATGTACGACTGCGAGGGAACTAATGATGTATTTGGACAAGAAATGTAAGACTATGTTACTTCCCTGGTTACTAGTGCCTCCTTTATCTCTCAACAGATCCGACAGACACAGGGCAGGTCAGAGAACGATCAACAAGAAACAATTAACAATGAAAATCAAACAGGACAGTGTACGTGAAAGAAGGGGACACCGTGCTATTAAGAAGTTTCAACCATAAATCCCAGGTTCACGGGGCCAAATGTAGTAGAAAGAGTGGCACCTAGGGCTGTGAAACTAGTAGGTAAAGACGTTTGGACACATCCACGACATTAAGCCCTACAAAGCACCGACCTCGCCCCGCCACGACAGCGACAGGGTCAACGCATCGGCAACAGTGACGACGGATGGCAAAAATGACACCTCACAAGCAACGGATACCCCTAAGGACACAAGCAAGTCACAGCTCACAGCCCATCCCAAGCTCAGGAGATTGCGGACACAAACTGTCCCCACTGCACAACTGTTTGACATTTGATATGAAGGTGCTATTGAAATAATACAGAATGCAATAAAATAAGCAACTAAGCATAAACAACAAATGTTAGCAGGGGTATCGGCAATACGCACCACACTGTGTAACACGTACATGTTCTCTTCTCCTTTTTGTCTCGCACATGCAGGCCTTGCGCAGTGTAATGGTATATGTGAATGTATAATGAAAACACACTAATCACTGCCCAGGCTTAAATGTTACCTCCCATCGAGCACCTAGAAGCATTGTCACACCAGTTCATATACAGGCTTAGAAGGCCAACCCATTCAAGGCCTAGACCGCCACACATTTATTATAACGCCTTTTTTCAATTTATAGTGCAGTCAGACCCACGCCTCCACGAGGCCCTACTCGCTCTAAGAAGCAGGGCGGTTAGGAGGGTGTGGGAGGAACTTTTTGCATGGGCATTGAATAATTATTTGATCCACAGGGCTTAAATAAGTAACAAATACTAAAAATAAAAATGCAACATTTTAGACAATTTCAGGCGGGCACCTATATCATCTCGACCCAGGAGGGCAGAATAGGTAAGACGGTCAAATGTTGTGGGTATTCTTGAACAATGGGCTGATAACTGCCACTGTCTGGCAGGCCTACTGTGCTTTGCATGTAACTGCAACACCCAATACCAATATTTCCCCTGCCCCAGCTGCCAGGAGCGCTGTGTCAAGTGGTACGGATAATCCAGAACAAAAGGTAACAAGAGGTAAATGTAGTGTTTCCACTGACGTAAATGGGGTTGACACATATCTCACAGAATCCGCACACGTCTCAAACAACATGTGGTATAAACACATGTTCAAAATTGGTAAAGATACAACAAAGGACAGCTGTTCCGTTTGCTCGTTGATCCCGTATGCCACGAGTGCCTCCCGAACATTTGTTGCCACAGAAGTACAAATGCCTACAGCACAGTGCCTCCTGTATTTAGCACTGTTTCATACACGAGGACGGTTCCAAGGTAAAACAGCAACGCTTAGATGGAAATCAGGGTCAACATACCCATACGAAGATAACTTCATCAAAACACTGCCTATGTTTGACAACTATTGGCAGCTCATAGGAAGACTGCAGTACATAACAGACGACCAGAAAAAGGGGAGACTAAAGAAGTGACACTGAACTATCTGTCATGCAAATGGAGCGCAAGAGAGATAAGAGGAGAACCTGGATGCTGGGAAAGGCCGCAGATACCAATTTTCGGCAAAGTTTACACAAAGAATGGATGGTTGGATGGAGTAGTAGGGAGCAAGATACTAATGTTGGCAAAGGTTCCAGTAGTGACTGCGCAAGAGGAAAATGACAAATGCTACAAGGAGTGGGCAAAGACTGCAGGACTGCTCACCTGGTTGGATAAGGAAGAGGAGCCATTAACAATAATTCCCGTGACATCCCCCACACTATGTTACCAACACGATGGAGAGATTGATGTAGGAGTGAACGAAGGATGCAAAGGAATAGTAAAGCTTTTTGAGGGGGGCGCGGGAACAGCAGTACTAATGGATCACTATTGGGCCTGCGGAACCAAAGCATATCATAGCCTACCACAATCCTGGGGAGGAGTATGTACTCTGGTACATGTCAATGTACCCTCCCCAGTAGTACCACAGAAATACATCAAAATGGAAGATTTCCCCAAAATGGATGAAGGGAACAGGAGGAGGAGAATATCACTCAGACAAACTGCCCGCACATCCCAGGATGACACCCCCCAGACATGACACTGCCAAGTGTAAAAAGACAAGGGGAACCCCTCAATGGAAACTACCTATGGGGCAAATCGGAAACAGCCCTCAGCGACATCCCAGCACCTCACAGACTGTTCAGTAGAGTGGCTATGTTCTTCTCGTCGATAATACATCCGGGGGTACAAGCATATGCAAATGCAAAATGGCTGCAGATAACCAGGTGGGAGCTGATGATGTCAAACTCCACTGTGAACGGATTCAACGCCATAAAAGAAGAACTCAGAGCTATACGAATGGTGGCCTTACAGAACAGATACGTGTTGGATCTCCTCACTGCAATGGATGGAGGAGTTTGCGCAAAAATTGGGAGTTCCTGCTGCACATTCATTCCTGCGAATGACAAAGATAATTGTACACTATCAGAAGCGGTATCGCAATTGGCAAGGATGCACGTGAAGATGGGAGGAAGAAGCTAAGGGAACAAAAAAGGATAGAAGCTGGTTCTCGTATCTCTGGTCATGGATGCCATCATGGCTAGCAGCCGGTCTCAAGGTGTTAGCAGGGTTTATAATACTGGGGCTTGCGTTGTTTTTGGGAATAACAATATGGATGGAAAAATCAAAGCAACCAGCAGAAGAAATGATCGGAAAGCATGTCCTTATGCCTACAGAAGACAAATTACACACGGACTTGATCATCAAGGAACGTGAAAGACTACGCCAGCAAATAGTCGAAGCAGACTTGTACCCACCATCAATAAAAGTTGAAAATCCTCAAAATCCAAAGTCATATGTTGGGAAATGGGTTTATTGTAAACCCGGTGGTGGATGTGTATATATCTATTGGTCGTTTGAAGATCATGTTAACCACTACGGACATCTGGCAGGAATAACGAAGGTGCGTCCCCTATGAGATGATAAAAGAGTGGATAATTTTGTAGTCAACAAGTCAACCAGAGGGGGGACTGAAGAGGAAAAATGGGAGTGTCCCTTCTCTCAAGCAACGCATAAACTTTGAAAGATGACGTCACGACTAAAGAACAACCGGCCACACAAGTTTGTACCTCTGCCCACTGCCCCGAATATCAACATACAATGTGACCATGCTCCACGTTTGAAACCAGATCGCTTCCCGCACAAGATACGCGGCGGGAACAAAGACAGAGCTGGGAACGATCACCTGGACCAGCGCGACTAAACGCTTCGCAACCTAAGCTGCCATCGTTAGAGAGGACATGACAACCTAGTGTCAGGAAGGTCTGTAATATCCTCTTCCTCCTGAGATGCTCCAGACTCCCTTTCCTCCCCTTCCTCCTCACCTTGAAGTCTCCGGTGTTGAGTCAGCTTTGGATTGTCCTTTGTTCGAGTCTTCACCCCTTTTTTTTGAAGATAGGGACGACCAAGGTAGGACGCCACAGTGACACCCTTTGGGTGATCTGTGGCAACCCTCCTCGGTCGCTGTCAATGGGGAAAAAGCCAGTGGCACAAACAACCCCGGAAGATTTGGATCTTCAAACGCAGAGAGGTAGTAGTAAACACTCTCCGGAGGCAGCAGCAGAGGAAGAGGAATCTGGTGAACACGGTCCAGAAATAGAAGAAGTTCCAATGAGAATCAGGTATGAGACCAGATAATGGGAAAAGTTCCAGTACAGATAGACAGTAGAGGGCTTGGCGAGGCAATCCACAAGACAGGCTATGGTCGGTACACTGGGATATCAACAGGAAGTAGTTCCGATACAGGATAAACAGATGAGGGCTGGGCGAGGCAATCCACAAGACAGGCAATGGTCGGTACACGGAGATGAAAGCAGAATAGGAAACAGAGGAGGGCAAAAAGAAGAGGACCAAGAGAGGTAAGCACTATACAGGAAGGAAGTAAGAATCAACAGAATAAGTATAGAGAGAAAGGCACGAGACGGAAGGGAGGAAGGATAAGAGACGGGAACGGAACAGACAAGGGAGGAGGAGTCAAGAAGGCGAGGAGAATACTGGCTAAAGGTACGGAGAGCAAGGAAAGGGAAAAAAAGGGCGAAAAAGGAAAGAAAGGACAACGGTGGAAAAAAGGGAAACTCCACGAAAAAACAGCAGCGCTGGAAACAGGACAAAAACACTGTACGTTGCAACGCACCTGACCCCGGAAGTGAAAGGATTAAATACCGGTGTCAGGAACGTCGCAACGACAGCTAGACCTGCACAGCGCGCTTCCCAAAAAACGTGATGGAACCCGCTATGGCGGGCGCAGCTTCCACTTCTTCCAAAGCCGCCAGGTTCCCTGAGGCGTGACACATAGCCACAACAGACAGAAAACACATGTGCTGTCACACACCTGAACCATTCACACACCAATCCACAGGAAGAACCTGTTCAGTGCAATGACTTAGCAGACTGCGCACACTCACAGACGTGCATCATTATTATTTTCCAAATAAGCCAACAACTACATCGCAGAAACGCAAGACGCTGGAGGAGTTTGTATACATGCTTGCAGAGTCTTCATGCTACTAACCCTGAGGACAAGACCCTATAGATGGACCGATGCACAAGGAATCACACTACGTACCACACCTCATTGCCCTATGGACATTATGCCCAAGCCGAAGTAGGCTTCAGAACAGAGCCGACAGGCCAGAAGCAGCTCATAGAAACTACAGAGCTACAAGCTGCTGAGCACGCAGAACAGCCCCTGGCTGGAGCCACCGCAGCCAAGGTCGCGATGTTGCAATCTACATTCTGCCAAGGCGACACCCGCCACCGCTGTGACCATCCAAAGCAAAATACAAAATAAACCCCCATAATTCTGCCTCAACCATGGTCTCCCAACACATGACCAGGCCGACTTGGTACAATGCCAATCCCCGAAGACTGAAGAAGCACTGGTGTCCCATGTCTGGGACCCCTCTTGCAACAAAGTCGTAACAACTCAGACACAAGCAGCGATGGGAAAGGAGCGTTCTAATGGCAGTAACAGAACCTGTCCATTGTTTCTCACTGATACATAGTCATGCACTGTTGCAAGCACCAGGAACATTGTGGGCTGGGAACGACAAGGGTCCCATGCTTGGGGGCTCGCTGATGGACCAATCAGGACACAAGGGGCTAAGCAGTGATGACAAAACCACACAACCAATCACTAACTCTCTCCATGTATCATTTTCAAAGTAACAATTTCTAGGGACGAACCAAGCGTACCACCTGACCTCTTATCCACCAATAACCTGTTTCACTATATGGTCCTATACTGAACCTACCAATTGAGGAACCAACCCGGAGTGGCGATAGGTTTGGGGATGAGCTTTCGCACGTGACCCTAACTGTTACGTCACTCAATTAAAAAACAGGCCTGCGAACCCGACTTGGATGAGAAGTTGCCTGGAACCTACGCTCCATTAATTTATCCCTGCTTGTTTCTTCTAATAAACAGCAGTAACTCATTGCTCTTGTGTGTCCCCTCTACTTCTTTGGGACACGGAAGGAGTTAGGGCCTTCTAAGAGCTGGAGGTCCGCGGACCCCGGGTGCGGCTCTGCTGACCACCAGAAATTACCCTAACAGATGATACACATGCCAGGCACCCTTTAATAATATCAGAGCACAGGTGTGGGATGCCTCGTAGCAAGCAGACCCTGACACGCTGGATTTCTAGTTCATAATGCAGTACTCAATGGGGGATGACGAAGACCATGCTCAATGCATTTTAAAAGTGCAGGAGATGTGGAGAGGTGAGATGGGAGACCAGTGGGACCGATCAGTTCCTCTTTTCTATTTTGTTATCAAGTGGGGATTGCCCAAAGAGGTACAAAGTGCACTTGAGAAGATAGTGGGCATCAAGGCGAAGGGGTGGGCTGAAATGCAGACTATAATTAGACACTGCTGTAAACGGATTAAAAAGAGAGAAAGAAGCGGCGCAAAGGGTGCAGGCGGAGTAAAGAAAACTGGTACTGAAAAAGCTAGCAAAAATAGCACTCGAAGGGGCGGTAACAGCAATCAACAGACAGAGTTGGCAGAACAGGCGGCAGCGCTGACAGATGTGAGAATAGCAGCATTTTGGCCTGGCGGAGGGCAAGGGCAGTGGAACAGAGTACAGCACCAGCAGTATCTTGAATGCATCAATGAGGGCAGCAGCACAGAAGAAGAGAGGTAAGAGGGTACAGAGGAGGATTTGGGGGAATGGAACCGAGAGGGGGAGCAGGCCCAGTTCAGTGTTGGGGGTGCTGGAAGTGGGGTCACTTTGTGAGGGAATGCAGGATGGGAGTGGGATTTAATCCAAATGCTCCAACTGGCCTGCATCAGCAGCAGCAACACTTCCCTGCACCCGCTATGGCCATGTCCATACCACACAATACAAAATGCACCCGGTATACACACAGTTACCTCTGTGTCCCCCCACAGGTGCAGCTGCCGGTCTCGGCCAATGTCTGAATGCAAAATCCTTTGTATGGAAGGCCTGTGCCTACAAATAATGCTATCCCAAATGGGACAGTGGCTCCGTATCGGGGGTGCGAGTATCATGGGAGGGAATCCTTTCTTGTTCCGATTACCAACACATATCATGATTGGGACAGCCCACAGAAAGCCCTTGTGTGCCCAGTCCTGTCCATGACTATTGTGAGAAACCAGAAGCTGTCTCACCCGCTAGTCCCTGGCAATCTCTCTCTCTCAAGTGGCCAGGGCATAGCCATCGCCTTTGGATCCAGACTCTGGGTGTGGACCAGTGCGGGAGGATCACCTGGGTGAGGGGTCTTCGGGGAGTGGGATTGGGACACTGGATGGCGAGATGTGGTATCCCTCCCCCTGTAACACATTTACCCCATCCTACCCGGTAGGATACATGGGAACTTCACCCCCCCTTCCCTTCACAAACACTTCCACACGGACGGCATGCCCTGGGAGAAAACAGATTCACACCCAAGCAGTGTATCTGACATGTCCCGCTACTATGGTCAGGCGAAGTCAGGTGATGACAATCACTCCTGACTTCCAGTAAACTTCCCCACGCAGATAACAGGTGGAGCACGAGAGCACACTCTGAGCAAGCCAAAGCACACGAAGGAACAGAAGTTTCGAATCAGCAGCTGAACAAGGGGAGAAAGACAGAAACCAAGAAGGGTTTGCAAGGAGGGTAATGCCCATGACCTTTTCGGCAAGAAAAACGCTACTTTCCAGAAACCTTTGAAGCAAAAAAGCCTAAGACAGGAAACCAGACTGAAGACTCCTGCATTGTGTGTCGGTGATATCGAAGGCCCTCCCGCGTAACCAACCAAGGTGTGGAGGAGCGGCAGCCACCAGGGTATCGTCCTTGGCTCCCCCACGAACAAAGAAGCATTAGAAAGATCAACACAGCCTGCGAGTGGGAGGGACCGATGCAAGACCGGTCGGTGTTGAAGTCAAGGTTGTAGTAAGCGGCAACATTGTATAACAAGCACTGGAACAAACGTTGGTAAACGCGTGTGATGAAAGACACAAGTAAAACTAAACTGCTAATGAATGTTTGAACTTGAGAAGGAAAGATACGATACCGTTAACAGAGTGGTCCGGCACAATGAGTGTGCTCAATCAAAGTTCTCTGTAAGGTATCTCGCCCAGAGAAACGAAAACCAAAAGATTTGAATATTGTAAGGGAATCTAAGTGGTCCTGCGACGGTTTAAGCAAAACCCATCGCACATTTGAAAGTCTTTGATTTTGATATCAAGGAGATCTGAGCCCGAACGAGGGATATCCATTGTTTGAGCCCGAACGAGGCAGACCAAGAGTGAACATTGTGGTACAAAGGGGTCCAAGCCTGAAGGAGGGAGACCCATGATAAATACTGGAAGCGAGAACTTGTGCATGTGAAGATCCTAATAGAAATGGAGTTTGTTACGACAGGCCCTCTGCAGTAAGAGACTGTTATTGGAAGAGAGACTTTGGCAGACTGTCCTGATGTCTATGCTTTGAACTCTGTCCTCATGGCAGAGAAACCAGAACGTGTGTGAAAGCTTGAACCTGCCGCCTTGCCCCGTGCTGAAAACGTGGGGAAGGGAAGCCAACTGCTCAACCATCCGGACATATTTTTTTAATACTTTTCTTTGTTGCATACATTATTGTCCCACACCCATTTGTATTTAGAAGTAAGGATTGGCTATAGGTTTATAAGTGTAGACCCTTTTATTTTGATAAAGACTCAATTAGGACTGCATTATTATTTAATGGTCATAGCTTGCTCCCATCCTTAAATTTTGGTTAGATAGGCGTTCAACCAACCCACTGAAGTTCAATAAACACCCTTGAACTGAGATCACTTGTTTGTCTCCACTGTTTGATACCATGCCTCCCTTACACTGCCCACCCTGATGAAGAACGCTTGGTGGGCGCTAAGATAGGTAACAAGCAATTCATCTTCATGGTCGACACAGGTGCCACTAAATTGTGCCTCAGTGAGGGAAACTTCCCACTATCAGGTGATCCTCTCGGCATGCAAGACTTCTCTGGGGCTGTCACCACGGTTCCATACACAGAAGAAGCAGCCATCAAAATAGGAGGAAAAGTGGTGCGTGCAACCTTATTATATTCAGTGACTTCTCCAGTAAATTTGCTCGGGTGTGATCTCCTGAGCAAATTGAACGTGGCCATCTCCTTTACAGATCTAGGTATAGCATGTGCCACTCCAGGGATGTGCACAATGAGAGCAATGGTGATCATTCCGGCTAGAGGAGCAGAGGTGGTGGTTTGCGGCATTCCCTGTTGACCCTGTTGTTTATGGGTCACGGTTTTACTTGATGCAGTACCCCATATTGGTAAAGTATGTTGGCGGATACAATCTGATTTCATCTTTAGGCCCATTGTGACCTCAGAACTTGTGGCAGGGACGATATTCTCATTAGATGTGCCAGGCCTAGTGGTAATCGCAAAACGGATTGCTGTGATTGGAACAGACCAAGATGGGAGCGAGTGGCACACTGTGTTGTGCATCGACCATACAGTGCCCCTAAAAGAAGTTACAGATGCAGAATTGTTTGAGTATCGGGTTGACGATGGAAAGATAGTGTTGGCCATTTGTATTCTCAGTGAAATCATGGTTCAATATCATAGGGTGCAATGCTCCTTGATGGCCCTTGTCGCCCCACCCTCCTTCATCAACAAAGATCTAGAGCTGGTCCCTGAGCGATTATGGACAACCAATGCCCACAATGTAGGGCTTTTGCAGGGAGTTCCTCCCTTGAGAATAACACTCAAACCAGCCACAGTACTGCCTCGAGTAAAGCAATATCCCCTGTCTAAAGAAGAAGAGGAAGGATTACAGGGCATCATTACTGCACTCCTGAACCAAGAGATTATTGTACCTTCCACTTCCCCATGCCATATAGCCAATAAAAAAGAAAGGCAAAAATGGGAGTTGGAGAATGATCCAGGATCTCCGCCCCCTGAATGACATTGTTCAGACAGAATTTCCTGTAGTTCCTAAACCTGTGACCATTTTGTGTAGCATTCCCAAGCAAGCAACTCATTTCACTGTGGTGGATTTGAAGAATGTCTTCTTTTCCAAACCTCTGCATCCAGACCCACAATATCAAAATGCGTTTACACATAGCGGAATGCGCTTCAAACATACAAGACTGTCCAAAGGGTACCGTGAATCCCCTAGCATCTTTAATAGAATCTTACATGCTGATCTAGGAAACATCCAAGTTCTCAGTACTATCATTCAATATGTGGACGATTTGATAGTATGCAGCGACAATGAACAGCAGTGCCGGAATGACTGTCACTCTCTTGCTGTTGGCATACATGGGGTACAAAGTAGGCAGAGAAAAGCTACAGTACTGCCTCCAGGAAGTACACTATCGGAGACAATTGATATCTATACATGGGAAGAAAATCGTACCCAAGCGCAGCATCAATGCGCAGTGCCCCCCAGCCACAAACAGTTAAAGTAATGCAAAAATTCCTTGGGCTGTGTAACTATTGTAGGGCATGGATTGTACACTACGTTGCATACACAAGTGCAAAAGACAGACAAAAAGATAGTGTGGACCGAGGACATGCTTACCAGTTTCAATTACCTAAAAGAGGTTATATGTACTGCACCAGTGCGGGTAACCCCTGACTATACACAGGGGTTCTGTTTTCCCATTCTAATGTTCAAATGATGACTGCGGTGTTCACGCAGAAGAGCACTATGGGCCACATGCCATTGGCCTATTACAGCGCAGTGCTTGATTCAATGATGCAGGGCCAGTTCCATTGCGAACAGGTGCTTGCAGCTGCAGAATTTGCAATTGAGAAAAGCTCCATGATTCAATAACACTGTACATGGAGCATTCTGTATTTGTCATCCTCGAGCAATCAAAATCAACCCTCACCACACAGCGAGCATCGGCATACAAGGTCATTTTGTCTAGTCCACACAAACACCTTGTGCAATGCAAAACTGTAAACCCTGCCACCTTTCTCACTGAACTCTGTATTAATGAATAATTTGGAAAGCATGACTGTGTGACATTCGAAGGGGAAGAGGACATACCAAAAGCAAAAGATGGCCCGCTTGAGGGGGGGAGGTCATTTTCATTGACAGGTCAGCAACTACTCATCAGGGGACTGGCGTGAGGCATACTGGCGTGGTGGTTGTCCGCCAAGTGGACGGAGAATATGAAGTGATTGTGCAGAAGAGACTGCCTATGCACTATTCGGCCCAAGCGGCGGAGCTTATAGCGATCATCACGGTGCTTCTAGCATCCCAAGGGTGCCGTGTGACTGTTTACTCTGACTCTGCCTATGTCACCACCACAGTGCATTCAGGGATGACACAATGGAAGCAGAAAGGGTTTAGGCGGGCCAACAGGTCCCTGGTACAACATGCAGCATTGCTAAACTAATAGATGCACTTTCCCAACCCTCCATGATGGCAGTGGTGAAATGCACCGGCCTTACCAATGGCACAGACGGGGTCTCACTTGGTAACGCTGCAGCACATGTGGTGGCCAAACAAGCATTTAATATATAAATGAGACAGAGCTCAAAGCACAGGTTGCACAACAAATAGGGTCCACAATTAAACGAATCATTATAAAGTCAATATATACAATTTTAATCAATACATTAAAAATATATTAAATCACTGAATTAGTAACAGTCATCACAAAAATCTATATAAATCACAAAAATCTATAAAAATCGTCAATTACAGTCAATGGTGAGTTCGCAAAAAATTATGAATACATTCAACACAAATCAGGCAATATATCAGTTTCTTATTATTGTCAGATAAAACAAATTATCTCCCTGTATATATCCAGGAAGGTGTCTCGACATGCTTCAGTTCTTGGGGAATCACTCAGAGAGCATTCATCAGGAGGGTTGTAAAAGTTACGGAAATCCCAATAAAACAATTGTGTCCTTTGTAAGGAGAGAGAAGCTGTATACGTGCAACCTGTGGGTTTAAAAGAAGGGGGGACAAATGGTAAGCTCAAACCATAGCTATGTTAATTTGTCATATTCCCTAAAGAGGTGAATGAGAGGACCGAAAGAACGACTCGCATTACCTTCAGTGGCGCTCGTGGGGGCTCACAACTTATGTAGATCAGTTTGTGGTTAGCTGGTAAATAGCTCCTAACCTGTAACTGCACCTGTACGCCAACAAAACCCTGCTCACTCAATGATAGAAAAGGGTAACCATGCCGGAGCAGTGTCGCCGATAGGTAGTGTGCTGCTATGAGTGGTCTTCAGGCATCAATCAATGTGTGTATGCAGAAAAACAGCAGCCCCTGCAATGAAAAATGAGGCAAAGCCACTATTAGTGGAACAATAAACACTCCCTCATAATGGACATCAGGAGAGAAAAGTATGGCAAGGCTGTGTTGATAATAAAAATGAGGTGAGGAACGCGAGACGAGTATCACAAAAATGGTATCCAGTACGGCACCAGAACCTCCACCTGAGCATGTCATGCTGTGAGAGAGCATGGAAATATGTCTCACCAAGAAAAAGTACTAGTAACTTTCCGGGCTCTGAACGGCATGATGTATAAACCATAACTGCCCGTTAGTGTGCGGGTGAACACCAGAAACCCACTCAATCATGTATCTTATCCACAGTGATAGAGGGTGTGCATAGTAATGAATTGCAAAAACACACGCATCTGAAAAATATGGCAAAAGCTTCATGTTTCCGAAATGGATCGAGAATCAGCTTGTCAAATAGCCAGCATTAACTCAAAACCGATGTTCATCACTGACCGGAATTATCGTCCTGTGTAAGTATCTGTATCGGGAAAATTATGGGAGCATAAGTAATCTCCACTGTAGAGACAAGAGTTTGCCGCAAGGAAATCGACGATGGTGATACACTAAGGCAAAAGTGGCTTACCTAGGATCATACCAACGGGTGTGCGGAGGAAGTGCTTACTGCTGAGTCAGTGCGGGCAGGCTGGACCTCTGTGTCCAACTAACGAGTGAACGCCTTGTCAGCTTGTGTATTCAAGCTGTCATGGTAACCCGACACGCAGGCCTAGACGAGTGCGAAATCACTCCCTGGACCTCAATTGTTCGTGTCCGCCATCTTTGAATGGAGTGGAGCTCCATGGTCATCAGTAGCTAACACAGAGTCGGAATCGGCGAAAGTGCACATACAGAGATCCTCCGTGCATACCTGAGCTAGCAGAAAAGACTGATCTTACTAGTAAATAAAACTTAACCGTTCTGGATACATTATAAATGTGTCCTTGTGAGAACCCCAAAGAGCATTACTACTCGCAATCCCCCAGATGGCTAATTAGATGGAACCTAAACCAGAGTCTTACGGGTCAAGACCCCTTAGTGGGCTGATAAAAGTGGGTCCATCTGGGTTATGAACATGGAGCACAGCCATACCTTACACCTGTAGAGGCAGTCAACGGTACTGCAATCAGTATAGTCGGCCACGGGTACATAAAACAGGAGGTGAAAACTCGTGGAGTCCCTAGAAAATACATGTGTGATGTATAGCTATATAAGCTGCTCCAATCCACGAAGCAAACGCCTCTCGTTATTCTGCACATCCATGCAGCGTAACGCTCACTGCCGCCTGGGATCTGAACTTACCTTGGAATCCTGCTTCCTGCCTCCATACTTACCGACCTGGGAAACAGCTCTCACCTGTGCACGTCTTCTTCACATCTTCCGGAGCACCAAACTCTTCATCTTGACACCGCAGCTCACCTTCAAGACTTCAGAGACGCTGATTTCTTCTTGACACCGCAGCACTAAACGCTTCGTCTGTGACCGCAGCACCTGCAAGAAAAAAGCCAAAAGCAAGGTTAGACAGTAAAAAGACATTGAGTTTACGGTCGATTTCCCATCCCATCTCGCGCTTTCCCTTAAACCATCACTCACCTGTTGTCGGACATTGCAGTTTCATCTATCTTCCTGCCGGCCACGTTCCGCACCTCCACAGCTGCTGTTGAGCTGCAATTCCATCTATAGGAAAGAAAGCAGAAGAGAAAACGTTATTCAGGAAATAACAACAAAATCGAGAGCAATAATACAAGAAAAAAAGCGGAAAGGGGTAAAACAGAAAGAGGAAAAGACAAGAGAAACACTTACTACCAATCAAGAGAAGAATAGTCGCAGCTGGAATGGACACTTTACTCACCCGGGATCAGTGAAGGAACTAGATCGCATCAACATGAGCCCCTGCCAGAAGCAGCAGGACGGAGAGCTCACCATCAATAAATACCAGGTGAGCCTTATGGGCTGGTACATGCCCACAGAAATCGCGCCTTCGGTAGAAGGGTTTGAGAGGTACCATAGTCCCCGAGGAGCGCACTCACATTTTCTCATATCCGCGCAGGAGCAGAGTCACCAATTATCGCAGTCCACAGCCTATCCGCAGGGGGAGAGATCCGACAGGGGTGATCACATTCCTGGGAGGGCTGCAACCATGCCCCAACGCCTCCGCAGAGACCAGGTGAGCGTAACAATTTCTAGGATTCTGTCTCATAAGGATTATCGTGGGACAATGTAAGAAGACAGCCAAGAAAGCTATCGGAATGAAGATATGAAGACTATAACTGGAGAACAAATGCAAAGTGAAGACAGTATTCATGAGAACATAAAGAAAAGTACCCTTCTACTTCCAGGAACTAAGTTCTATTATCCTTAAGATCAGAAGAAATATGTGGGACGATGGATATTCTGTGCACCAGCAGGAGATTGTTGTCTGATGACATGGAGTGTGGATGAACATATAAAAGAATGCTGGTCACCTGAGGGGGTGACAAAGGTATGGGTCCCAAAGAAAAGAAAATATGACGAAATGACAGAAGATGAAGCAGGAATTCCAGAAGAGGAGGCGAAGAGTTTGGTCGAGAACTCAACCAGAGGGGGGAATGTAGAGGAGCAGGTGGACACCTTCTCCCTGGTCTCCGCCCCCTTAGCACCATTCCATTAGAATGGCAGAGGAAGAGCCACAATTGGGAACTCATGTATGAATCCTTGCAATATTCCTGTACAACAACGAGTACATGAGAGACGATATGCACTCGGGCAACCATTTAGAGTGTACCTACAAGCTGACATAGTGGAGGAAAACTACCAAGAAGGATGCCCTTTGCTGAGCTGTCGAAATGCCGCCATGAACAGAATGGATGTACGTTAAAACCAAGTCTGATAACAGCAAAAGAATGTCAAAGAAGAACCTATGCTGAAACAATATGAAAACACTTAAGTATGACGATGTAACTGAAGCACTAAGAAACATGTACCCAATGAAACAGTAATCATGAACACAAAGAAGAATGAATGACTCACTGGCCAATAACTTTAAATACGCAGTATTGCAAGGTAGAAAGAACATATAGAAGCTTGCTTATGAGAGGTATATATTCAACATTTAGGACGACCATTAGAAGAAGATGGACGATGGCTTATGTCGATCAACCCAGCTACATCAAAATACGAGCCCAGGATCTTAAAGTGAAAATGACAATGAAGAAGTTGTTTTTCTCTTGCAAAATACAGCAGTACATTAAGATTGACGATGGCTTATGTCGATCAACCCAGCTACATCAAAATACGAGCCCAGGATCTTAAAGTGAAAATGACAATGAAGAAGTTGTTTTTCTCTTGCAAAATACAGCAGTACATTGGCCTAAGACCAAGCATGCTATTTCGATAGATGATGGAAAGGTACAAAGAGAGTCCAACGAGCGCACCATGGGCATAGGACATATTTCCCAAGATTAGGAGGAAAAAGAACATTTACAATTGCCAAGTATTGCAAAATTAAAAGTGAATAAGGTTTATATGGGATAGAGTGAGCAATTCTCTAAAGGCCAAGAGGAGCCACTGCACCCAGTATAAATGAATCAAATAGTGCTAAATACATTGTCGAAATGAACACTTTCAGGATAGCTTGAAAACAAGGGCTATTCATTATGCTTGAAACTAAGATAATGGTGTGCCTAAACTCCCTTGAATTTTCAGAGACAGTGCAGGCTGGTAAGGTCAGTCTTTAGAGGACACTGGCATGAGGCCTACCAATGAGAGAGGGTAGACTAATTGGGAAAACAAGGGGAGAGCTGACGTATCTCCAAGCACCTGGGTTTCATTTGTATGTACGTGCTGTTAGCAAGCCGAATGTCCACGGTGGGATTTGGGTTGCCAACCAATCAAAAAAGCCTGCCATACCCTTTTACATAAAATGCTGGAAGTATTATTCCGCTGTCATATTCTGTGCTGTAATCAGTGTGCTACGTGTGTAGAAGTACAGACAAGGGACTGCCAATGGGAGATTAATACTCATGTATTCTATATGTAGATATGTTCCCCAAATCCAATCCGACCCCTCGATAGGTTTTGTAATATGCCACGTAGAATGACGTCATAGATGACGCATCTAGGATTATATAAACTAACTATAACCAAGAAGACATTGTGATTCTGCATGAATCAATTTGATGAATGACAATTTACCCTGCTTTACTTCATTGAGATAAAAGCAGTATTTTACCATCTTCTTTGAGTCGGTCCAGTTATTTGGTCTGAGACATTTTATTAGTAATTCCATCTATAACAAAGACGCTTCAAGGTGCTAGAGCACATTAACAGCTGCCCAGATTATTGAATTGCAAAACCGTGCACCACAGGAAGAGAAGGCCTTGTGGCAAAAAAATAGGGTTTCAGCAGTCACCAACAGATTTATTGTGGTGGCAGGAAATAACAGGCACAGTGGTCATGCCACATCAGCTGCTACTGGTTGCGTTGGACCAGCTCCATCATCCATTCTATGTGTTGAAACTCCATATTGCCGCAGATGTACACGAGGACTGGATTCTTCCCCAATCTGCAGGAGATACTGACTAAAATGGTAATAAAGTGCACTACTTGTCAATCTTACAGTACTGGCCACACATTGTGAACTATTCAAGGTACCCTGCCCCACCCAACTGGAGTTGCACATCGACTACGCAGACATGGGGGAAAGATGTAATGGATATCGCTATATGATTGTGATCGTGTGTCCCTTCTCCCAATGGATGGAGGCAGGTCCTTGTGCACATCCAGATGCCAAATGTGAAGCCACATTTTTTAATCAGAGAGATTTTCCCTCGCTGGGGAGTGTGCGATCTATTAAGATCTGATAATGGCACCCACTTCTTTAGTGAGCTGTTCAAGGAGAGAACAGCACTATTGAGCACCAAGCATCAGATGGGCACAATTTACCACCCCCAAGCCAACAGGAATGTAAAATGGATAAATTGTTGAAAAGCAAATTGTCAAAACTGTATACCACGTTAAAGAAAAACTGGGTGCACTGTTTGCCCCTGGCTTTATTTAGCATGCGCACACAGCCCTGTAAGGATCACCATTTATCACCAGATGAGGTGGAATTGGGGTGGCGAATGCACACAGCCCCATCTCCCATCAGACGAGCCTCAGATATGCACATGGCTTCGGCCGTTCTATGGGACGAGTTTCGAGATTATCTTTTTGCCTTAACAAAAGCAAAAGAATGTATTTCTCAACAGATAGCACCACCACGTTCTGAAGATCCAACCAGTGCTGCATCTACCTCAGTGATGTCACCACAACTCCAGCTCTTGCAAGGAGATCTGATCTATGTGAGAAATGTAATCCGCTGCTGGAGTGAGCCTAGGTACAACGGTCCATACACCGTTGTCTATGCCACTACTCTGGCAGTTAAAGTTAGGGATCTTAGGTATTGGATACATCTTTCAGATGTCTGAAGATTACCCCATGCCGTACCCACCCGCACAGGTTGAATACAAATTAAATGTGAGAAAACTATAATGTTGACTGATTTACCTTATGTATGCCATTTTTGAGTTTCTGTGCATGACAATCTGTAGCAAATCCTTCTTGATGATGCCTCTACGGACAGTTTGCACTTTTGTTTTGTCATCATTTTGATTTGTAGAGCTCTCACTCTATCTCTTGTATTGATATGATGCAGCCACATGAAAATTATTTTGGGAACGAGCAACATTTACATTCACCTACAAACCGTAGGGTTCCCACGTTTTTCTCTACACACACCTGTGCCATGAATTGTGTTGTGGGACTGTTATGTTCGGATTGGGGATATATTTAGGATGTAGTTTTATATGGGGAGAACATATAAAATGCTACCCGGGAGAAAATGGGGAAGTTTGCTAACTTGGCTATGTCATTATTATTTCCTAATGTGTTTCTTCACCGTACCGCCAAACTGAATTCTTCACGTCATTACATCTAAATGTTTCAAAAGGCAATTGAAGAGAGCCAAGTACGGCGAGTATCGGGGGTTAAGTTTAGACGTGATAGAAGTTGTGCACCATCCAGCATGGAGTAACAGTTGGTACACAGACATGTGCTTGGTGGGGAAAAAGAGGGTTAATGGGAGATGTTACATATCTTCCTTGATACCACATACATTGGTGCCCCCACCCCCGCATGGTATTAATGCCGCAATAAACTCCACTTTAGGAGGTTCAATGTTTGGTCCATCTGACATTATGCAAGTTACAAAGCACCTTTCAGGCACAGAGCATGCACCTCGTGATGATAGACTCAGATGAACTGCAGTGTGCCTGCAACCCCAGAGGCACATAGTGGGTACAAAGACCTTACCAGAAGCTGGAGGATGTGAAATTTGTAGCAAACTGATGGCAAGAGACTACAGTGAGTTGCATGGTGAGAGGCCTCGTAGGATTCAGAAAAGAAGTGATCCAGAAAGTTAATACTGTATGCAGAAAGTACTAGAATGAGCATGTGGCAAAACTTGTGTGGATCGAGGCAATGGAGAAGCCAGTAAAAGTACAGAAGGAGGGGTAATATGAACTGTGTTTTTAGAATGAAGGAAGCGTCTTTGTAAGGGCGAACAAGCGCAACAAGACATGCATCCCAGACCTCAAGAAAGGGACAGCAGAAGTGATGGGCAATTACTGGGTCTATGGCCAGCACGTGTTTCTGCACCTCCCACCTTTATGGAGGGGCATCTGCTCTCTGGCCACATTGCACTCAGCTCTCTTGGTGGTGCCTGAAGCGCATTTGATAGTGGGACCAGATGGCTTGTCGGCCCCAACACCAGCACCAGTGTTGGAAGTCCCTAACACAGTTCTGCCACAGCATCCCATATTCTGTTTTCTGCCAGAAAAGGAGAGGAAAAAACATTGCAGAGAAGGCAGAGGTACAACTACCTGTCCCAAGATACGTCAAAGTTGCTCAAAGAAAGATCACATCAATACAGATTGTACAGCAGAGAAGAGACAGTTTTTGCTTCATTGTTATTGCCTAGGTGGCAAACTCCCAATGCCAAGTGGCTCAAGATTGTCCGCTGGGAAGTGATACAGCTGGCGAATGACACTGAACAATGCCTCAATGCTCTAAAGTTGGAGATGTGAGCAAACAGGCTGAAGAGGTTGCAGAACCACTATGTATTGGACTTGCTTACAGCTATTGAAGGTGGGGCCTGCAAAAACATTGGCGATTTATGTTGCATATACTGCCTCCAAACGACACAGACAACGGGTCCCTTACCCACATAACAGAGGCCCTGAACACCCATGGCACCCACATGCAAATAGAGGCTGGCATTCAGAGAAGTGACGGGTTCGTCAAACTTTTTTCTTGGGCACCATCATGGATGGGGGGCAATCATGAAAATACTGGTACCAGTGATTGCGTTTGTGTCAGTGATCTTTTGCACCTGCCAAATGGGACTTTGATGCTGTGCTAAAGCAAACGCTAGCAGTGCAATGATGATAGTTTCAATTGGAGTACATGGGGCACCTAGCGGTACAAAAGACAGTGCAGTAAAAACAGATGACCCGGACAAGCCCTGCATAGTTAGAATAGAGCAACGCCTCCACCTCCCAGGTACCATCACTACTCCCCCACCACACCCTGGTAACTATGTAAAACACTTGGTCGACTTGGGTATGGGGGGGTGTATATACATGACATGTACTCCAGAACAGTATGCACATGCAGGGTAAAGCTTATGATCTGTTTGCAAAGCTCGAGTACCCAAGGAGGGGACCCTCCCATATTTGGAAGCTGAGAGGTTGAAAGAGTTAAAAAAAAAAAAAAAGGAGGAGGAGGAGAGAAAAAGGCTTAAATGGCAGTTTGTTAATGTAGAATTAACAAAATGGGGGAATATTGGGAAGCGAGGGCGAATGTCCTAGGGCTCCAAGAGGTTCTGAATGCAGCAGAGGCCGAACAGTGCGTTGTAGGTGCTTGGGAAGACTGCAGAGGGTGTTAATAAAAGCTGCCATGTAGTAGATCATTATGTAACTGGGAGTAGATTGTACTAGAAAATGAAACACTGTCTTAGGAAACCAGCAGCCATCTCAAAACCGAGGCCTGGCGCTGCACTGGAACCTGGGATTGGTAACCCTAGGTCTCCTGGAGGCAACCAGACGTGGTCTCCCTCTCACTGTGCTTAGAGAGGCATCAGCTTCACCTCAAGGATGATCCCCAACAAGGGTGAAACACGTGTATGGGGTTGCTGGTGGTACTCTCGTTCAGGTTGGAATTGCCATTGCATTTCGGTGCTGGACTGCCCCTGGGCAGGACAAAGACTGATATACAAATGGATATTTCCCATCTGTGAACGGCACAGTGAGTAAAAGCAGTGGCTGCGAACTCTCAAGTGGTTAATAACCACTGAACAGGTTATCAGGCCTTGTTCTGTCGAGAGAGGGGTGCCCGCTACCTTTGCAAACTAAATTTCAAGGAACCTGGGATTGGTAACCCTAGGTCTCCTGGGGGCAACCAGACGTGGTCTCCCTCTCACTGTGCTTAGAGAGGCATCAGCTTCACCTCACTGATGATCCCCAACAAGGGTGAAACACGTGTATGGGGTTGCTGTTGGTACTCTCGTTCAGGTTGGAATTGCCATTGCATTTCGGTGCTGGACTGCCCCTGGGCAGGACAAAGACTGATATGCAAATGGATATTTCCCATCTGTGAAAGGCACAGTGAGTAAAAGCAGTGGCTGCGAACTCTCAAGTGGTTAATAAAACAGGTTATCAGGCCTTGTTCTGTCGAGAGAGGGGCGCCCGCTACCTTTGCAAACTGGCGCTGCACTGTAGCTAGGGTAGTATGCCCAGGTGCGAAGCATAGAAATGTGTATTTGAATGCAGGAGCTGGTTGCAGCTTGGGCAGCAGTGGGGTAGGCCAAATCCACTGGGATTCATAAACCTTTCATTCTCTCATACTAACAGCACATGTAACTCGGCAGGAATGCACCCTAAAAGGCCATGAGGGGGGTGAGAGCTCCCTGCAAGCAGTTATACAATGAGAAGGAGGGTACGAACCTCTGACCTACCCAAGGCCCAACTCCTAAGTTATAGTGTTCAGATGCCTCTGTCCCAAGACCCCAACATTCCAGAGCACAGGTCAGTCCCAGACCATTGACCATAAAGCTGTGAGATTGTCAATCTACCCAAGCGATCATAGAAAAATACCCTGTGATTTGTGCTGCAAGGTGCCAGGGAGGGAAAGTACCAAATTTAAGGCCGGAGTGGGAAGAGCTGGAACCGCACGGACACGTCTGGGATCGAGCTGCGGTTTGTAAAATAGTGCGACCTCGAACGTAGCCTCTGCGCCCAAGTCTGCAGTACTATGTGCACATTAGGCCAACAGATAGCGCATGCTATTATTTGTAACCTTTAACTGCCAATTAAGAATTGTGTGCCTGATGACGTGCTAAGAACCCCCCTAAGTGGAAGAAGACGGAGAAGTTGGGACCAATGGCCTGGCATCCCCTTTGGAGCAGGCCGCCTATGTATGGTCACACCAACCAGCTAGGTTGATTTTGTAACCTATGTGATGTATGTCAATTATGACGGCTTTTCCCTTTATAAGCTACCACCCGTGTTGATTTTGTCAGAGCACTCCATGACAGCAGTCTTTTGCTATTGCGTACTTCTTTCTTCTGAGAATAAACCGAGGTGTGCTGAGCCTTTTTCCCTAGTGGGTTGTATTTTTTTTCTGGTGTGAGCGTTGAGGAGTTTCTCTACAGATGTTACACATTTCAGGGTTCATAACACTGATTCGTCCAGATTCAGGAACAAACCTGCCAGTCCTATAAAATCTTTGAACTACTCCATGATTTCTGATAAGTAATCGCCAGGGAGTTTTGTGCCTCAGCAGTTGTCAAAAAAGTGCATGTGACCTTTGATTCTGTTCTGTTGTTCTGTTGGATTGCAAAGCTGGTGCTCTAGATTTCAGGATGCTGATTATGCAGCAAAGGCACATGTGTGCACTATAATTTGGGTATGGCACATTTGTGAAAATGAGTCTTGATTGTCAGACCTCCCTTTCAGAAAATGCTCAGGCTATTCTGTCCCCATCACATGGCATTGCGTCACATTGTGTGTTTTGATATTTTTGGCAACGTTAAATGGAAGTGCCTTATGATCTGAAGAAGTAAATTCGCAAAAAGGACAGAACACATTAAATTATAATTTTCTCAAAAGATGTGTGCCTTACTTTTTATAGCAATAGAACTCATGGGGGAGGGAGGGGCAAAAAGCACAAATAATAGTGAAAAAAGCAGCAGCTATATTTAACCAACCCGAAAAAGGAGCAACTATAACAGCCTGTAATACAGTCTGTAGGAAGTAAGGCACTCAATATCTAGCCACAGTGTGAACAAAGTCTGGACACCCCATGACTTGATGCATAAACCCTGCAACTGTTTGAGTTTGTGAACAAAATAACACATTTTTAAGGTGTTCTCGAGGGCAAGTCTCTGTCCAATAGACGGCAAATGGCCCCTAAAGAAAGATAAGTGGTGCTACTTGATCATCAGTTTTCTGGAAAGGGAACTGCTTTTAAACTTTGCCTATTGGGTGTGTCAACACCTCACTGCTGCGGCCGGATGTGATGCTGGAAATGCATTGAGGGACAGGGCCTCCCTGTCCTTGTCCTGTAGTCCTTTTTCATTTGTGTTCTGTATTGTTTTCTTCCCAGGAGTCCATGTGGGACTCCTGGCAGTGCAGCTCTTCCTGTTTTTGGTTTGGTGTACAGACCCATGGGATACCCTTATGGCACCCATGGGTGGGGGTGCAACCCTGTGCCCCTAGTGTATGTTTTTGGGCACCTGTGTGTGGCCCACAGAGCAGGGTATGGGCTGGTGGCAGCTCCATGCTGAATTTGACAGGTGCTCTGAGTATCCTCCATTTTGGGATACCCATGCCCTGCCATTGGAATCAGTTGATTCCTGATAGGAAACAAGATGGCCGCTGTGGCCTCTTGCTTTCTATTGCCTGTTATCGTGTTTTCCCAAAGTCCTGGGAAGCCTGACTCTGTCCCTTCCCCCTGAATGGCTGTTGGGTGGAAGTTCCATATATGGTGTTGTTGTGAAGTCCGGGCCAGACTGGCTGGGGCCTTCCCAGTGACTGTATGTTGTGGGTACACCCTGTGGTTTGGACCTGGGTGAATGGAGTGTGTGACCAATATGCACTTCTTGTTGTGACTGTCTGGTTTCTGGTATGAGAGGCAAAGACGGAGACAGCCCTGCCCGAAACTGGCCTGAATGCAGTGTGTAGTCCCAATACACATTCCTTGTTGTGAGCGCCTGAGAGGGAGGAGTATGGCCTGAATGCACTGTGTGCCTGATTGGCTGACTGACTGCAATCATGCCCTTCTGTATGATTGGCTGCTGAGTGTGACCCAGCAGTGTGGATTAGAGACAGTGTTAAGACGGATTTCTGAACTCTGTCCTGGCGGCGCAGAAGTTCAGAAGGCCAACCTAATTACTTGGAACAGGGTAACCTCTGGACAAGCCAGACCAATCAGGGTAGCGATCGCGGCAGTCAAGACTAGGTCTCAAGAGGGGTGAGGGTGACTGAAAGCCCGCAATGAGCACACAAAGCAAGGACACTTACAAACTACTCCAAACAGGTGTTATATTAAAAATATATACACATTTATTCCAAGGCCTTTGCAACAATGACCGTAGCGAGAAATCACAATAAAACTCTAGTAAACCAACACATACCAAACCAATACAATATATATACAAATACAAACGAGTCTAAAGCGCTAGATGCACGAAATGTGTAGTCCACCTAGAAGGGGAGGAAAACAGGCAGTGCAAAATAATGATTAGGCCCAGTCCGCCTTCAGAGGCACCTAACTAAAAGGAAGTCCAAGCCCTACGAAGAGTGGAGCCTTGTGCTCAAAGGTTCCTGCACACGCTGGTGCCAACGGGCAAAAAGGGGAGTCTCTTCAAGGGAATCAGGCAGTTCAGTTTGGTGCACAAATGAAGAACAGAGTTCCGTGACTCAAGCGCAGCCTCCACTGTGGGCAGAAGCAGAGCGCGAGTACGGAAAGGCGTGCTGTTTGACACAGCGGGGAAAAGCTATGGGCTCCTGCAGGAGGCTGACCAGTTCCTAGCTATGCTACTCACCGGTCCCCGATGCAAGCAGACCCAGGCTTCTCCGCGTCAGTTTCAGTGCTGGCAGGTTCAGGGGAGCAGGGGACGTCTCGTTGTCGTGTAGATTCTGCAGCAGCAGAGTTGAGTTAAAGATGTCTCAAACGAAGTGAACCCGCACAGATTGTTACCACAGCAGGGCAACGGAGCGGCCGTGTGTATCTCAGCCAAATGTACACTACTCACTTCAGACCTGGGAATGCCAAGTGTACGAATCATGTGAGAGTGACAAGGACTCGAAATACCACACAACCTGGCGGCGGTTACAGAGCAAGACTCCTGTGTAGGCTGGTCAGTCTGCTGGATGGCCCAGAGACACTTCCGAAGGCTTACGTGCAGGAGATGGTGAAGATGCCGAGAATAGCTGTCCCCGCTATTCCAATGGTCAAAGTACCAGTACAGGCCTTCTGGTTCGATCAGAGGTAGAAAGGGTGTCACAAGGCGACAGCAGTGCAGAGGAGCAGTCCTTCAGCTGGTCACCAGCGATTCCTCGGTTCAGCCTCGTGGTTGCAGGATACTTGGCTCCTGTATTCCTTTGTTCGTGAGAACTCAGGAGATCGACATGGTAGTGGCGTTTCCAGCCCCCTCTTATCCACGGTTCCCTTCGCGCCAAAACAGAGGGGACCCAATGGGAGATCCGCTCATCAACACTCACACCATACGTGGACCTATCACGGACCACGGTGGTCCCAGGCATTCACACCACCCTAGACTCTGGCACCCAGGATGTGTATTGGGACCAGACATCCCAGCCCACATCCTGGAGGTACACACAAGGCCTGTAGAAGCCCGCGAAAGCATCTGTGTTTCGCGGGAAAGTACATGCCCAAATAAGGAAGGCCCCGGGTCGGCTCGACATGGGGAAGGTGAAGGGAGCAAGACGGTCAGCGGACAGGACAAAGGAGCCTCGTGGTCTGGCCATTTTGGGAGCCAGGCCACCATTTTGGGCTAAGCGTGAGAAACGCGCTTAAAACACCAAAAGGAGCTCAAAACACAAGAAACGATCGCTGGCACCATTCCGTCCGTGATTCACTTGCACCGATCAGTTACAATCCAAAAAGAGTATCTAGGGCCTGTAGAAGACTAGAGACTCAAGAGAGCAGTAACTTAGCTTACAGTGCCCTCTTGTGTCATGTTGCACGAAAGCCGCAACATGATAAAGAAATTACGGAAAACTGCGTTTCCCGGTACTGACTGTCTTAAGGGCATGTCAGTTTCCCCGTAAGAATGGAGCGAAAGCCCAGAGGAGTGCGGCAGAAGGCTGCACTTCTCTGGCGAAGTTTAGATCATGGTGAAAACAACAGCAAAAAGTTTAGGGGTTGCCACACGGAAGGAAAATTACCCACAATTAAGAAATCTTTCCTAACAGACAGAATAGTATATTTGGGGACCTCTCACCCCTGGAAATTGTTCAGAAGCTGTGTCTACACTTGAAGAGTAACTGGAACTGCTTCTCCTCGACGCCCAGCTGGAGGAAGAAGAACTGCTGCTGCATTTGCTTCGACCCGATCCGAAAGCTGTCGAGTTTGTCGAGAACTGATCCGACAGAGGACCTGGCTAGGCGCCCTCTTCCCGTGCTCTGAGGGTCCATCGAGCACCGCTAACATTCGCCGAAGCGCCCTGGACTTCAGACCCTCGAAAGGCTGCCGACTGGAGACAGGGACCGCCGAGGAGAACGAAGTGAAGCACCCGGACATCAACGCCGTCGAAGTCCATTGTCGTCGACCAGGGTTCGGAGTATTGCCATAACCGCTGGAGGCCCGTCGAAGCCGTGTTGCCCAGAAGAGGGGACCGCTGGACGCCGTGCCGCTGACGACCGGAGCCGCCCGCTCCTTTGCCTAAGACTGTTGAATCTAAGGACTCCCTTGTTCGCACCGACGACCACTTTATCCCCCTTGGGGAAAGTCGAGGATACCGATGCGCTGAGGAGAATCCGCCGGTGGGTTTCCCGCCACCCAAAGACTTCGACGACTTGACGCCCTTGTCGGGCCACAGTTCTTCAGAAATTCTTTGCGGCCCTGAACTATCCAACGCCGAGGTGCCCCGCACACCTCATCCTTGCAGGACGTCGCCGACGAGCACTGCCTGGATCAATGCCGTGGTCTCGGCACCCTCGAACTTTTTGTCGACGCCGAGTTACCCTTCTTTGACGTCTCTCGACGATCCGTGGCTCCTGCTTTAAAGGGAGTCACACAAGAAGGATCCATCAACGCCTCTTCAAAGAACTCTGCTCCACCACGTACATTGGGAGGGTAGAAACATTATAGAAGGAAATAAGACTTGTAGAACAATATATGGACTGGGCTTGTGTTATATCTTTATTTTACAGGTTGCCCATGTGGGGGAATCTCCACACAGAACTGTGTTTAATGGTAGAGGCCAGTATTCTGCCAATTGTTCTAACCAACTGCTTTCCTCCTATGTCTATTGTTGGTTCCCTTTATTAATTGATTTGTGTGACATTTTAACCAGAGTACAGTTGATGCACTTTAATGAAGTCTGATAATTGTGTACCACTTAGAACTGTATATATTTGCCATTGTAGATTTTCTGAGCACAAAGTGAGTTATTGTGATAGTGTACATAACCTTGAATATTAATTATATAAAGACTGTGTTTTCAGTGATACAGTGTGTGGACATTCCTTTGTGTGGGCTTGGGGACTACACTGCACTTAAGAACCAGCCTGCATCACCTACTGAGAAGCTAGGCCTTGACTGCTCGACCACGTACCAATAACAGAGAATCTTGGCTGGGGTCCTCTCTGCCTCTCCTCTGCCATATAGAGAGCAGAAGTACAGACACCCCCCTCCTGTCTTTACACGGACATGGCAGCTCGCTGCATTCACTTCAGTGTGGCAGCAATTGAAAGGCCTCTTGCTCATTCCAAGATGGCTCCCACGTCTTTCATTCATCAGCGCCATGATGTTGGCACGTCAAGATGGCGCGGGTCAGCAACGAACCTCCGGGACTACAAGAGATGTGGAAGTGAACTCATGCAAATTGGAATTGCCAGGGGACCGTTCGCTGACGAAGAGGGACACTGCAGATGAAGTAGAGGACTTTTGTACCTTGGCACCCCCTCGGAAGGTAGGAAATGCCAGCTCCCAGTAATAGAAGGTAACCTTTTCCGGGAGAAATCAGCTGGTTGCTGGGTTCGTGGTATGCCGAGTTCCCACGACTCCCAGTCTATCGCATTGATGGTAATTAAAATCAATCTTTCTATCAATCAGGACTTGAGTTTGGAGACCACTGCTATGGGTCGATTCAGATGCAGCTGGTTTGTTTATGGATACGTTCTGGGCCCAAATAATTGGCATTCCGATGGTGACTAAGACTCAGGCTTTACCTGTAGAAGGAGTGGATGGGAGACCACCAAGTAGCGGACCCATTATAGCAAACACTGTGAATAGGACTAGGTCTATCCAACAGCATGTAGAAAACATATCTTTTGATCTCATAACTACTATGATACTGGGAATTTAGTGGTTGGAGTGGCATAATCCATAATCAATTGGTCAGCCAGAACCCCATTTTTAGGTTCTGAAAGGGACGTTACTACATGTTTACACACCACAGAAATCAGAGAAACAGTACCTTTTTGTCTGTCCTGCTCTCCTAGCCAACCTATCCAGGTGTTTAATTTAGTCCCCAAGAAATACATGCACCTTCAGGAGGTATTTTGCAACCAGGAAGAATAAATGTTAGCTCCTCCTATACCAGATAGTTGCACTATAGATCTCATGCCTGGACCCACAAGTTCCCTTCAGCAGAATATTTATTTTGACCCGCGAAGAAAAACATTTTATTAAGGGACTTTATGGATGAACCTCGAAAGAATGGGATTACAGATTCCAAATCATCAGGTGGAGCCTCTTTTTGCCTCTTTTTCTTCACACCTAGGAAGGATAGCCTCGATTTACAGCCCTGCATAGATTACAGAGGCTTGAACCACATCACCCTTAAGAACAAATATCCTCTTAGTCTCATCCCCGACATTTTAGAGGCAGTACAATCAGCTCAGATTTTCACAGAGTTAAATCTGAGAGGCGCTTATTTGTTACGCTCACATGGTATTCACGGGGGCGCCACACGATGCTGGATGGACGTCTAAGCGCTATTCCGGACCCCTCTCTGCTTGGTTACGTGCAAGACCTTGAGTAGCGCCTATAAAAGGAGAATGGAGGGTTAGGATACTGGTTCTGTGATGGGTGGACTCCCACCTCCCTCTGGCCAAATCCCCTCCCTTGGGGTTATTGCTCACCTTAGGTTTTTGTGCGTTGAACTCTCCGTCCTGCGTATCTGTGCAGGGGCGCGTGGTCGATGTGGGCGTTCCATGGACCTGGTTGCTTCACTGGTCCGTATGCCCTTATGTCGGGTCCAGTCTGGCTGTGACTCCGACTCTGCTTGCTGTGTTCCAGGTGAGTTATAATGTCTTTTCAGTCTTTATTCTGTCTCTTCCTTTCCCTTTGTTTTCTCTGTTTTAGCGTCTTAGCTCCATTACGTTGTTCCCTAACAATGTCTCTTTTTGTTTTTACAGGGAGGATTGCGATTTTCGGAGTTGCCGCGCCGGATGGCGAAAACCATGGTGAGTTATTGATGCGCGGAGTGCTGCGCTGTTTGTTAGTGTTAATTGCTAACCTGTGTTCTATTCCCTTCTTTGCACAGGTTGCAGCGATGTTTCGGAGTGATGAGTGATCGAAGCGCTGCTTGCCCAGGTAGGAATTGTTGTTAATGCTGTCTTTGTTCCTTTACCTTTGCAGGCTGCAGTGAAATCCGGAGATGGGCGAGGTAAGCAAAGCGCAGGATGGTTTCAGGACCGGTTACTCACAGGTAAGTGTTCTTGCTTGCTAATGCTGTTCTTGTTTTTCCAGGTTAGAAATGGAATCCATATCGAGGACTCAAGATCGGGCCGCCGGAGAAGCAGATGAGCAGGAGCTGAACACAGTGAGCGTTACGCTGCAGGAATGCAGAACAACATGAAGCGTGTTCTACTGTTTGGGTGTGGTTTAAATAGCCCAGGTAAAGTAGTTCCAGGACCAGCACCACCCAAAACACTAGAGCGCATGGCTTGGTTATAAAGAACTGAGCTGTGCAATAGGCCTCCATGTTGGATTAAAGGTCCAAAACTGGTGTTGCTTTATTCCTGATGATGAGCCTGGTGCCAAAGGCGCCAGGACTGACTCCACGTATGTTTCTGATTGAGTTTTAAGGCCCTTGAGGCCAGTGTGAAGGGCCTTAGCCCCACTGCTGCCAGGTGGCTGTTATACCTGAAGGGGTCATGGGCATGGATCGTGACAGCACTCCCCCCTAAGGCCCCTCTCAAGGCATTTCCTCCGTCCGGCCCTGGTTTGGTCAGATGGTTCCGATGAAATCGTCTTACCAGGCATGGCGCATGGACGTGCTCCCATGTTCTGTCCAGAGGGCCGTATCCCTTCCAGTCCACTAAGTAATATAACTTGGACCTGGTGAGTTTAGAATCTAGGATGTCCTTGACTTCAAATTCGGGTTCTCCGTTGACCAGTACCAGATTTGGTGGTGTTTTGACCAGAGTTCCAGGCTGAACAGGTTTTAAGAGTGACACGTGGAATACGGGATGGATCTGCATATTTGGTGGTAAGGCTAGTTTTACTGCCACAGGATTTATAATAGCCTTGATGGTATAGGGCCCTAGATATCTGGCACAACATTTTCGAGTTCCTCTTATGGGCACGTGCCGAGACGCCAACCAGACTTCATCTCCGACTTGGTAGTCTGGGGCTTTTCTTCGGTGTTGATCAGAGAATCTTTTCTGTCTTTCTTTGGCTTGGATCAACTGTTTTGCTGCCCTTTTGAAGGCTTGAGTGATGGTTGTATGTAAGGTCTTCACCGCAGGCATTTCCAAGGCCATGGGGGTATCTAATTCGGAAGTACGTGGGTGCCTTCCATATACAATATAGAATGGACTCTGTTGTTGTAGGCATATTCAGCTATCCACAGCACATCCTTCCAGCTTTCTTCCACTTGATGTAACATGCATTGTAGGTATTGCTCTAGTGCCGGATTCGTCCGCTCTGTTTGGCCATCAGTTTGGGGATGGTGACTAGTGGACAGACGAATATCGATTTGGGCAATTGCACAACACTTCCTCCAGATGTTAGACACGAACTGACTACCTCGGTCAGAAATCAGGACGGAGGGGAAACCATGTAATCATACAATTTGCTTTAAAAACACCTTTGCCAGACTGGATGCGTTTGGTAGACCCTTAAGCAGAATGAAATGGGCAATTTTAGAGAATAGGTCAACAACCACTAGTATAGTGTTGAACCCTTGACAAGGAGGCAGATCTGTGATGAAATCGAGGGAGTGTGTGCGACAAGGTGCAGGTGGAATTTCCAGGGGATGAAGGCCTGCAGGTCTTTGTTTCTGGGATTTATTCTGTGCACACATGCCACATGACAGAATAAACTGCGTAATGTCCTTTCGCCAGGTCGGCCACCAATAATTTCTTTTCACCTTCGATAGGGTCTTGGCAATTCCTGGATGTCCTATCAGGGGGTCGTGATAACCAGAAATGACTTGGGAGTTGGTTCTTTGTTGTGTAATGTTCACCTTGAGTGGTCCAGTCTTGTACAGCCTCTGTGTTCATTAGGAGCCGAATTTCCTTTTGGAGTTCATCCAGAGATAACGTTGTTGTAAGTCCTAGTAGTTTGTCACCTGGAATACTAGCCACCGGGTCTGGGGTTGAATATGCGTTCTCATCAATACCCATGCGGGATAGGGCATCGGCTTTTCCGTTCTGGACTCCAGGTCGGTACGTGATTATGTAATCATATTCTGCGAAGGATAAAGCCCATCGGAGTTGACGGAATGATTGAGCCTTCACTGTCTTGAGGTATTGTAGGTTCCGATGGTCGTGATTACTGTGATGGTATGTCTGGCGCATAGGAGGTAATGCCACCAAGCCTTAAAGGCTGCCTTGATCGCTAGAAGTTCCTTGTCTGTTATTGCATAGTTAAGTTCAGGTGTAGTACATTTTCGCAACCAAAAGCCACGGGATGTAACTGGCCTGTTTCGGGATCCCTTTGGGAAAGAACAGCCCCCATTGCCATGCTGGAGGCATCTGTTTCCACTACATATGGGAGATCTGGGCGGGGGTGTCGTAGCACCGGGGCTGAGGTAAATCTTTTCTTGAGTTCCTGGAAGGCCTTTTCCGCCTCTTCTGTCCATTGGAACAGTTTATTGTTTTTTCATAATAAAGAAGTGATCGGGTGCACAATCTGGGAGAAACCCGGGATGAATCAGAGATAAAAGTTCGCAAAACCGAGCAGACTTTGAACACCTTTGACTGAAGATGGTGATGGCCAGCTAAGGATGGCGTCTACTTTGTGCATATCCATCCGGACGCCTCTGGGAGCGAGGACAAAACCAAGGCCTTCGGTGACATCGAAGGAGCATTTTTCAAGTTTGGCGTATAGCTGCTGCTGTTGGATTTTTGCAAGGATGGAGCGAACGTGCCTGACATGGTCCTTTTTAGATGAGGAGTACACCAAGATGTCGTCGATGTAAACTAGGGCACATACATCGATCAATTCCCGTAGTACATTGTTCATGAAGTACTGGAACGCGGCGGGAGCGTTGCAAAGCCTAAAGGGCATTACCTGATATTCGTACAGCCCATACTTAGTATGAAAGGCGGTCTTCCATTCGTCTCCTTTTTTTACACGCACGAGATGGTATGCCCCCCTGAGGTCCAATTTGGTGTAAATTTGGGCATCCTTGACTTGGTCCAGCAGTTCTGGGACAAGGGGTAGAGGATAACGTTTTTTAACTGTTACCTGGTTTAGTGTGCGGTAGTCGATGCACGTTCTCAAGTCCCCCTCCTTCTTGGGTACGAAGAATAAGGGCGAGGCTGCCAGGGATTTGGACGGGAGGATGAAACTGTTTGCCAGATATTAGTCCAGATATGATTTCAAATGGAGATTTTCAGGTTCGGTGAGTGCGTAAATTTGACTACATGGGATTTGTGCACCAGGTACGAGGTCGATCTGACAGTCATATGGCCTATGAGGGGTAAGGTATTAGCCTGTTCTTTTTGGAAAACGTCTTGGAAATCATGGTATTCGCTTGGCAGTGTACTTGTTACACCCAGTACCAACGCCTCTTTATCTTGGACAGGTGTCTTTGGGTCAGATAATGGCATTTCCACTTGGTAGCATGCATGAGCACACTCAATGGAGAAGGCCAATTATTTTGCTCGCCAGTAGATGTTAGGATTGTGTGCCACCAACCATGGCATCCCTAGAATCACCCGGAACTAAGGGGCTTTGATAAGGTCGAAGGCAATGGCTTCCCGATGTCCGTCTTGGCACAGGAGGGTTAATTCTGCTGTGCGTTGGGTTACAGGACCAGAAGCTTGCTCTTTGCCATCGACAGTGGTGACCTTCTCAGTTGTCATTTTCTGAAAGGGGGGTGGGGGGGGGAACTCCCATCCTTGTTGCCAGGCCTTGGTCTATGTAGTTACCAACGGCTCCGCTGTCTATGTATGCCTCCGCAGCATGCATCCGAGATGGTTGTTGGTGACTAATTAAAATCACAGGCAGGGCAAGGTGTGAGGTCTGTGGCTCTTTTCCTTCGCTCGACAAACGGACCTCTACGCTTGCCGGGCCTGGAAGTTTACCGACTCTTGTTCTCCTCCTTCTTTCTCTGTGGCTTTAACAGTTCTCCTAGGGGGCTTTACTGGGCATTCTTGAGGAAGTGACCCGATTTCCCGCAGTACAGGCATAATTGCTGTTGCCTCCTTTTGTCTCTTTCGGCCTTGGTTAATGGGCTCCGTACCCCCCAATTTGCATGGGTTCCGAAGTGTTTTCTGATGAACGCAGAACATTCTCCCTTGAGCGTACATACACAGTCCGATTATCCATTCTGGCTCGATCTGTCCTTCGATCTTGAAGCCTGTGGTCTAGCTGCACCACTAGGTTGATGAACTCTGCACAATCTTTTGGTGGGTTTACCACCTGGGTTAAGACGACTTTCAATTCCCCCCGTAATCCTAGATGGACAACATTTTTCGTTTCTCCTCAGGCCACCCAGTTTCAACGACAAGTCTGTTGAAAGTGGCGATATATAGTTAACAAATCTTGGCTGCCTTGGCGGAGGGACAGAAGTTGGTTATCCAGAGCTTGGCCCTGGGTGTGTCGGGCGAACAGCTTATTCTTCTCCTGTTAAACCCCCCAAAATCCCGCAGGAGTGGGTCATCCTCGCTTACTAACGGTATGGACCAATCCATGGCACTGCCACTCAGATATGACAGAACGTAGGCAACTCGTGATTGATCGTTAGGAAAGGCTCCGGGTCTGCAAAGAAAATGGAGGCGGCACTGGTTCATGAGCACTGCATATCTTCTTCGGTCCCCCGTAAAACGTTCCGGTGGGGCCAAAGGAACCCCCCAGGGAAGACCACCTGCACTGGATTGACGGATGAGGCTGAAACCGACTGAATACTTCCTGGCAACAGAGCCTGCCCAGCCGGTGTTTGGAGTAATTGTCTGGCCAATTCGTCGGTGCAGTCCTTGGTGACAATCAGCTCCCTCCTAAGGGCGTTGGTTTCTTGCCGGGCAGAGTGTACCTCCGCTCGTAATTCCCCCAGTAACTGGGCTAGTTGGTCAGTCTCTGATGTTTCCATGACGCCAAGGTGGATGTTTAATTGAGACTTTGCGTTCCGTTACGCTCACCTGGTATCCACGGGGGCGCCACATGATACTGGATGGACGTCTAAGCACTATCCCAGACCCCTCTCTGCTTGGTTATGTACCAGACCTTGGGTAGAGCCTATAACAGGAGAATGAAGGGTTAGGATACTGGTTCTGTGATGGGGGGACTCCCTCCTCCCTCTGGTCCAAATCCCCTCCCTTGGGATTATTGCTCACCTTAGGTTTTTGTGCGTTGAACTCTCCATCTTGCGTATCTGTGCAGGCGCACGTGGTCGATGCGGGCGTTCCGTGGACCTAGTTGCTTCACTGGTCCGTATGCCCTTATGTCAGGGCCGGACCGGCTGTGACTCAGACTCTGCTTGCTGTGTTCCAGGTGAGTTATAATGTCTTGTCAGTATTTATTCTGTCTCTTCCTTTCCCTTAGCTTTCTCTGTCTTCTTAGCGCCTTTGCTCCACTACGCTGTTCCCTAACAATGTCTCTTTTTGTTTTCACAGGGATGATTGCGATTTTCGGAGTTGCCACGCTGGATGGAGAAAACCACGGCGAGTTATTGATGCGTGGAGCGCTGCACTGTTTGTTAGTGTTAATTGCTAACCTGTGTTCTCTTCCCTTCTTTGTACAGGTTGAGGCGATGTTTCAGAGTGATGAGTGATCGACGCGCTGCTTGCCAAGGTAGGAATTGTTGTTAATGCTGTTCTTGTTCTTTTACCTTCGCAGGCTGCAGTGAAATCCGGAGATGGGCGAGTTAAGCGAAGCGCAGGATGGTTTCAGGACCGGTTACTCACAGGTAAGTGTTCTTGCTCGTTAATGATGTTCTTGTTCTTCCAGGTTAGAAATGAAATCCGGATCGAGGACTCAAGGTCGGGCTGCCGGAGAAGCAGATGAGCAGGAGCTGAACACAGTGAGCGTTACGCTGCAGGAGTGCAGAATAGCGCAAAGCGTGTTCTGCTGTTTGGGTGTGGTTTAAATAGCCCAGGTAAAGTAGTTCCAGGCCAAATAGTTCCAGCCCCAGCCACACCCAAAACAGTAGACTGCATGGCTTGGTTCTAAAGAACTGAGCTGTGTAATAGGCCTCCATGTTGGATTAAGGTCCAAAACTGGTGTTGCATTATTCCTGATAATGAACCTGGCACCGAAGGTGCCAGGACTGACTCGATGTATGTTTCTGATGGAGTTTTAAGGCCATTGAGGCCAGTGTAAAGGGCCTTAGCCCCACTGCTCCCAGGGGGCTGTTATACCTGAGGGGGTCATGGGCATGGATTGGGATATTATCATATAGTTAGAATTAGAGGTGGGGATGAATGGAAAACTGATTTCCGTACTCCTTCCAGTCATTTCCAATATCAGGTCATGTCATTCAGTTTAGCCAATGCTCCGGCCCTTTTCAGTGATTTATGGATCATCTTTTCTCTGATCTTCGTTTGCATTCTGTTGTGGTTTGTTTGGACATTCTAATTTTTTCACAAACTCTAGAAGAACATTATCAATATGTCTGACAAATTCTGCAGTGATTGCAGCTAGATAAGTTAAACGCAAAGCCTGAAAAATGCATAGTTGATTCAACTTCTGTACCATACTTGGGATACATAATATACAATCAAGGGATCATAATGGACCACAGGAAGGTGTAAGCTATCTTACAAATGAAGGCACCCTGTTCGGTCAACGGAATTCAAAGATTTTTGTGAATTACCAATTTCTATCGTGAATTCATCAGTGGATTCTCGGCTTCAGTTTTGCAATTGACCAGACTCCTAAAAAAGAATACATCAAGGAGCAGAAACAGTTTTTCAGGGATTAAAGACATGTTTTACAACTGCTTCCCTTTTACATCAACCAGTTTATGGGAAAACATTTATTCTTGAATTGGATGCCTCAAACTATGCCGTGGGAGCAATATTGAAACTGTGAGAGAAAGGGAAACGACAACTTCCATTGACTTATTAGTCTAAAACCGTGACGGAAGCTGAAAGGAATTATTCCGTATTAGAAAAGGAACTGCTAGCCATAACACTAGCTTGTCAAGAGTGGAGACATTTTCTGGGGCACAATGGCAGGTGAGAATTATAACGGATTACTGTAACCTTCCACTCTTACAAAATTATGACAGCCAAAACAGCCGTCAAACCAGATGGGCTCACTTCTTTTCCCATTATGTTTTCAAGATAACTTACATCCCAGGAACCAAGAATCCGATAGCTGACACCTTATTCAGAAATGGCATCGTCTGATACAGAAGTACACTCCTTTCAGGGGAAATTGCTACCCAATGCCACTTTTGTTATGGTCATCAATACCTTATTACAACAGTTTAAAAGGCACACAGAAGAATATCCCCCAGATGAGCCATTACAAAATAAATTGTGTCTTTAGGAAGGATTGCTCTTTCACAACCAAAACATCTACATACCTACTTCTTAACTTCGTCAAAAGGTGCTTCAATTAGAACATGATTCAACAGTAGCAGGTCATCGCAGAAGACAGACCACCTTAGAGCTACTACAAAGATATTTCTGGTGGCCCAAGATCACCACTGATGTCACAAAATATCTAGCAGCCTGTACCATCTGTGCTCAGAATAAAGTACCTTTCCGATTACAAATAGGAAAATTAACTGAAGTGCCCCACCTACAAGGCCCTGGCAAAGAATCGCTACAGATTTAATTGTGGAACTCCCTGAATCCCAGGAATGTACAGTGAGAATGGTTACCATTGATTCCTTTACAAAACTACCATATCTTACCCCACTCAAGAATGCACCTAGCACTCTTGAAATGAGGGAAATCTTTATCAAAGACATCTTTTGTCTTCATGTTCTACCCGGTGCCATTACTTCAGATCATGGCTCGCAGCATACATATAGGTTTTAGACCGATGTCTGCAAGCTTCTGGGCATCGAAAGTGCTCTGTCTTTGGGTTATCACCCAGAAACTAACGTCAGACGGAACACACGAACCAGACCACAGAACAGTACCTGAGATGTTTCACAAATATTACTCAAGACAACTGGGTTGCTCTTCTGGCGATGGCAGAATTTTCTTACAACACCCCCCAACATTCTGCTCTAGGAAATAACCCTTTCTTTTTCCACTATGGGTATCATCAGCGATGGCTGCCAGATTTTCCAACTGCTAAGTCCAAATTCCTCTTGGTTGAAGAATTGCTACAAGACTTACATGATGTTCCTTGGCATACTCTTCAAGCTCTGCAACATTCTCAGGAGACCGACAAACTGTATGCAATCTGCAAGAGGCTTAGTAATGCACTGTACAAGAAAGGTGATTTGATCTGGCTGTACTTACCAAAACAACTAAAACCAGGGCCATTTTGTCCCAATTATTTTGGTCCATTTCCTATCTTGAAGGAAGTCAATCCAGTAGCTTTCAAGATCCATATGCCCTAGTCATGGCACCAAACTCATCCGGTATTTCATACTTCTTTACTTAAACCTATTGTATTGTAACAACAAGATCCGTCCCCCTCTCCATGATGAGGACACATGGGAATATGAGGTGCACAAGATTTGTGATTCTCTATATCATTGCGGTACTCTTCAGAATCTGATTGACTGGAAGGGGTATTAAAATGCAGAGAGATCCTGGGAGCGAAGTAACAATGCTCCTGCAGATGTTTCATCAACAGTATCCATGGAAACCGGGTGGACTGAGGTCTGGAAGAGGGCATGATGTTCGAACACCTCAGTGTGGCAGCAATGAATAGGCCTCTTGCTCTTTCCAAGATGGCACCGACGTCTTTCACGCATCAGCGCCATGAAGTCAGCACGTCAAGATGGTGCGGGTCAGCAGCAAACCCCAGGGACTACAAGTGATGCAGAGAAACAGTAACCTGTGCGTCGCAATCTGTTCCCTGATTGCTATGGCGCTGATTTTGGTTCTTCCTGGTTTCGTTGTTATTCTCCTCGATCCTTGCCCGACTAATGCTTTTCTCCTCTCTCACTTAGTGTACCCCTCTCATGTTGTTCTCTCCATGCTCTGTGACCCATACTTACCTTCTCGCTCCACTGAAATCCTGCCTTGTCCATCAGAGTATTACTCCTTGTGACTACGATCCTGATATTCTTCTGAAGTCTTTTTCACTCTAGTGGATTCCGTTTTTGCCGCCTTATGCCAGCTAGAGGATCTATCCTTTGACTGGATTGAATGTTGTCTTCCTTGGAGGTTTTTTCCCCGTAATAGGGTTTTTCCTCACCAATGAGACTTGTACTCCTGTGGTAAATTCCAAGCTCCCCGTTTCAACCTACAGGTGGTGAGGTGGCTACTTGGGGCGACAGACCTTACCTCATCGCTCCCAAGCACCACAAGGGTCCTCAGGTAAGGCCTGTCACACATATTGGATAACTGTCAGCCAACTTCACTCATACTTGGGCTGGGGGCCTGATTGGAAGTCCTGAGATTAAAAACTGAGCTAAAGTTAATATTTTGAACTAGCTTTGGTCCGTGCCAAAATTGGTTAGCGATGGCCATGTGCCCTCCATTTCAATAGTGGAGTCTAGAGAGAAAAAGAGAAAAAGAGAGAGAGAGAGAGAGAGAGAGAGAGAGAGAGAGAGAGAGAGAGAGAGAGAGAGAGAGAGAGAGAGAGAGAGAGAGAGAGAGAGAGAGAGAGCCCGGTGGATGTTGGTTCTATGAGCGCCATCCAACAGAAAACGGGCCTTGGCAATACAACTTGATTTTATGTTGCCTGAAACATTTTGATCTTAGCAAAGGATCAAACAATTAGATTTCATATACTGAAATATTGTTTGTGTACGTTAATGAATGTAAAGTCAATCACCCAGCTGTTGTACCTTTTTGCTTCTCACGCTACTAAATAGATTGCATTTAACAGCATTTGTGTGCACCAAGACACCGGCATCTAAATAATCCAAACAACCAAGTTACCCAGTTTCATAACATCTCAGGTAACTCCCATTCCACAAGCAGCAAACAATTGCTACTTTTGAACATCCCCAAAATGGCCAAAACGTCCATCCATGTATTCTACGCTAATGAGAGCCAGTGACTGCTTGTCAATTTTTTAATTGCCCACAAATATGCCAGAGTGACCAAGAGTAGTGAGGGAGCCCAAACCAACCAAGGGTGTTTCAGACTGTTTGCCCCTGAGAAAATGTTTGCAATAATGGGTTAATATGGTGCAATTTATAGCACACTAAGTGCCAATTTGGGTAAAAAGACAGTTTGTAGCTAGTTTTGTAGGACAACTCAGGCAATTATCCAATAGTTGCAAGTCACCAACAGTGCACAGGAGCATTTCCCAATGCCTTTTCATGATGCCTTTGCCCACAATATTTGCCAGTATAAAACGTTTTCACACTGTATGCGCCCATGCATTTACATTCTGGCTGCACCAATACATGCCAGCACTTGCATATAAGAACATATTCCTGTTTTTTTGCGCATGCCACTAGGAAAGATACTTTAAGAAAACATGTCCACACTGGTTATGCCAATATATGGCAGAATTCTTGCATAATTGCATACTCCAGTTGGCTTTCCCATTAAAAACGCCATGCCACAATTTGAAAACATGTCCATACTGGATGCACAAAAGTGGCAGTCTAGTCATGTAATAACACTTATGCTTGCTTTAATTTAAATTCCCACTAAATATCATGCCAAAGAATAGCTAGCCTGGCTCCACCTAAAGGCCAGTCTAGAAACATAGCAACACTTAGCATGCTTGCTTTATTATAGATGTCCAATTACAAATGCCATACCAAAGAAATCGCTAGACTGGATGAACCAAAATGTGTCAGTCCAGTCAGGTAAGAACACTTAACATGCTTACTATATCAAAGATGCCCAGTGAAAAAGGTAATGCGAGCGAACCAGAAGGAGTCAGATGCTCTGAGGACATTTTCAAATGGTTCTTTATTAAATCAGAAAAGGCCCATCTATCCCTATGGGAACTGTCCCTGCCTCAGAAACTAATCTACGGGTGCTAGTCAGTCATACAAAAACCATAAATATGTTCTCCGTCCAAATCCTAATTCTATCTGGCCATTCCACTATAGAAAAAGAACCTAAAGACCAGAACACTGTACTTCTGGTTAAGACTTCCCTTGGCTGTACTCTGTGGGCTTCTTCTCAGGGTAGAGTTCTAAATGTTCAATAAAATATTTCTTTTCATTTAAAGTCAACAAAGAACAGGTAATTCTCCTTGAACGCTCCTCAAGAGATTCTGGAATTCCTTTTATACATTTAAAGTATTCACATCTTTACATGTAGGGATCCTTCGCATATCCTTTCCCCAGTTCCGTGTATGCTTTTCATGAGCTTGCTCCTGTAATAGGTTGAATCCCCCAGATTCTATTATTAACAACTTTCCCAGTGTCTCTTATATGGCTCTTCAGGCCTTCGTGATTCCTTATACTAGACAACACTCGTGGCTCTCACCAATGTTCACACTTTGGGTTGCTTAGGCTCCCGTAACCCACATTCACACTTACTTCACTTTTTTCCAATGGCCTCGCCCTTCCCTGGACCACCCTGCTACCTTCTTCAGCATTGGGCATGGTTCTGGGATTTGGTGTTCGTTGGGCCATCTTCCACTGGCTTTGCTCTAATGTCTCTCCGGTCTGCAAGCCTCTCCGTTTCTCGATCAGACCACCTGAGCAGTCTCCGCACACAGGCGGGTGGAGGACTCATACCTCCGGGTATCAGCGTTCGTGGGCTGCAAGCCCACCATGGGCTGCAAGCCCACCATGGGAATTTTGTGTTTACGCCACCAAGCGGGATGGTCTTTGCAACCCCGTTGCTGCAGTGATTGTTCCACTGCTTTCTTTGCCAGCCTTCCAGCGTTCATCTCTGCTCCCTCAATTCCCTTGCACTGCTGCTGTCGCCACAGCCAGCAGTGGTCCGCCCCTCCAGGAAGTTCCTTCATCAGAGGCTTTCCTCTGCCTAAGGTTCCCTCTTCCTCTCATTAGTTCCTTTGTCTCTAAGTTTGCCACAGACTCCTAAAGGGGCGTTTTGTTTCTCATGGTTGGTTAGGTGACATCCAGCATTGCCTATAGCCAAGGAGATGGGAATTGATCACTGGTCGTTGAAGGCGATACTGCAGTAAGTGCAGGCATATGAATTCCTGTATAAGCTGATAGTGTTTCTCTCATAGGGAGTTCCTCATGCAAATGGGAGTACTTGTCCCCAAGAGGGGAGTCACTCTCAATGAGGTCTCACTTCCCCAGATCCCTAGGGAGGGTCTTGCTTAGCGGGCTCATCTCCCTAGCCTCAAAAGGGGTGGCTCCCCCTCGGGGAGAAGGCAAAGATACCCCAGATTTGTCACATACCCCTCCCATAAAGCGAGTGGATCCCCCTTCAACAGTAAGAGGGAAGCGACATAGAAAGTCCACATTTCCTTGTTCTTCACCTTTTAGGTGTTCTACCATAAAACAAAAGGGTAAGTCCAGAAACCATCTCATGAGTTGGGTATTAGAATATTTTCTAAGGCTCATTCAGATTAGGGGTGAGTGGCCTGTCACAAGCCAGAATTTCTGCCCTGTCAAATAGTAGCGTAGATTTGATATTGCACTTTTGATGGCCGGTGCCTTCATGTCACGGTCCTGGTGGGTCGTGAAGCTTCTGGCTCCAAGAACGCCATGCTGGCAAAGGGAAAAGCAAGGCAGGTATCACGGTTGCCGCTTTACGTGGCTGCCCCATTTGATCAGAAGTGGAAGTTGCCATGAAGACGCTTGCTCTACAGACACTACTGACGCATTTTGCAGCATTCAACACGGGTCGTGTGACCTTCATACACTCTGCCTCGGTGCGGCGTTCCCAGCGTATCATGTGACCATCACCCTAAGAAGCATCCAATTGCTTTGCTCTGTACAACGTTCACCGCATGTCACTTGATCATCATGTATCGTCCACGGCATTTTACACCGGTAAGGTTTAAAAGCTTTCAGGACTTGCAGAATGCTGCTTCTGATTAGCGTCCAATACTGGTTTCCTTTGGAGTATCCTGACTCCTCTTTTTGAATCTCTGTTTTATGGAATTGTTATCGACTTCTCGCCTGCCTTCCGACTTGGTACCTTCTTCTGCCTGTGAACGTAACCCTGCCTGTCTAATGGATTGATTCCTGGTACTCGCATGCCGGCTACGACGAACACAGCATCTTCTTGTCCTTTGTGTTGTTTGCTACCGCTAAAACTTCCTGCTTATCCTTGTTCATAGAGCATTCTGGTCACGCTCTAAACTCCTTTACCATATAGACCAGGAAAAGTTAAACCCTACCTGTTGGATTCTATTCCAGCTATCCTCCTTCAATACTCCACAGCCTGCACCCAGACATTAGACCTCTGGCCACAAATAAACTCCCTCCAAGAATCATCATTTGGCTTCAAGATACTTTTCCACATGCACTTACTCGACGCCCTGCAGAATACTCCCCAGTGTACCTACCCAACCGTAGTGCGTCCATCATGCCGCCCGGGTATAGGTCCCATGCTAATGATTCCTTCCATTTCATTTTCTCGCTCTGGGTTTAAACTCATTCAAGATTACAACCTTTAGTTCCATACTGGTAAGACAGCGAACAATAGTAACTCTCAAAATAGACACCCTTTAGACACTAGATGTATACTGATTATCTCCGTCTTCTCTTGTAGGGAGTTTGGCCCACTTGATGCTCTAGTGATTCCTGCCCATGGGTCGACCAACAATCAAAAAAACGTACATAGGCTATCTTCTGTTGGTATACAGTCTTGTATCACTTAGTGCACCCTTGAGACTAATCAATTTCTGTTTCCTTTAAAGCCTGGGTTACAGCGGTTTGGTTCTCTCGCTCTTTCGTTTGATTTTCCCTTTTTTCTGGTATTCATAACTCAGCAGAAGGGTGAATCTAAAGAAAGATCTCCCTTATGTGAGGAGACCCGGGTCTGGACTGGCTCGGGTTCTACGTATCCCTGGCTTGCTGAGATCGTTATCTCATGTGGGTTTCGACTAGCTGGGATACAGACCTCATCGTCATCGGGGATACTGAGTGAATTCTGACACCCTAGTTCTACTGTGGCATATGATTGTTCCAGTGGAAAGAGTTTCTGGCTGGTGTATAATATGGGGTGTTCCATCCTGTCGTATTCTTAGGATAATACTACCCCCAAATCGACCTTCAAAGCATCCGTCGAAGTATCCGTCTGAAGGAAGAATTCTTTATTAAAATCTAGCATTTTTAGGACCGGCCCTGGACACATATATGTTTCAGTCCCGCAAAACTTTGTTGATCTTCTCCCAGACAGGGTTCGGGAGTTGCAAATTCTTCAATTCGTCCATAAAAGAGCTTGCTAGAGCAGAGTCATTAGGAATAAACCTTTGGTAGTAGCCAAACAACCCTAGGAAAGCTTGAAGGTCCCTTTTCATTTTAGGTACTGGTGTTTGCTCTACAGCTTTGACTTTTTCCACTTGATGTTTGATTAATCCATTTCCTTTGAGGTAGCCCTGGTGTTTGACAGCTGCCTGTATCAGATAACATTTTTGGGGATTTGCTTTCAATCCTGCTTTCTGGAGGGTGTGTGAGATCACATACAAGTGCTGTAGGTGTTCTGGCCAAGTAAGTCTTACTATAGATAACAACGTCATTCAAATATGCACTGGAAACTAGAGTAGGGCCTAAAGATGTTGTCCATAAATCTCTGGAATGTAGCAGGAGCTCCATGCAGGCCAGAAGCAAGTACCTTACATTGGAATAAGCCTTGAGGTGTAGAAAAGGTGTTTTCCCCTGTCGGACGAATTTAAGGGCACCTGCCAATATCCCTTATTAAGTCAAGTGTCTAAATATACTTAGGTGACCCCAACTTCTCAATGAGCTCATCAATTCAAGGCATGCAGAATTTATCAAAGGTCGAGAGGGAATTGAGCTTCCTAAAATGGATACAGAATCTCCAGGTCTTACCTGGTTTGGCCACTAAAATGGTAGGAGAATACCTGGGGCTCTTGGATGGCTTAATGGTATCAGCGTTGAGCATTTTGTCAAGTTTAGCCGCTATGATTTTCCTTCTGGTCTCTGGGATCCAAAAAGGCTTCAGGTTTACCATTTCTCCGACGGGTGTTCGAATGAAGTGGAAAAAGTTACTCTACCGGGTTGCTCAGAAAAGACCTCTGGAAACAGTCTTAATAATTCATTGATGTCCTCTTGTTAGGAGAGTGGTAGGTGTTAAGGTATTAGCCGAGTCTCCAGATCTGAATCAGTAAGTAGGGTGGCTACGGTCACTGTGGTTTCCTCTACTGTGTCGACCTTCCATTCTTTTAATAGGCTTATGTGATATATCTGCGTCTTTTGAGGTCTATATGGTTGGGACACTAAATAATTCAGAGGACCTTTTCTCCCTAGAATTTTCTAGGGACCATACCATTTAGAGATCATCTTATTCTCTGAGGTAGGAAGGAGAACGAAAGCATATTTCACCTATGGAGAAGGATCAACGACTGCTTGCTTGTCATGTAAAGTCTTCTCATGTTCTTGGGCTTTGCCTAGATGTTGTTTCCCAATTTCCCCGGCAGCAGCCATATCAGCTTTACTTTTTTTGCTGTTTGGAAGATGGTTAAAGTGACTTCTTCTCTTTCCTCCCAGGTTTCTTTCAACATGTGGAGGGCATCTCAAGGCTTCCTTCTGTATAATAACTCAAAAGGAGATACCTTACAGATGCTTGAGGGGTTTTTCTGATAGCGAAGATAGCCCAAGGAATCATAATGTCCCAATTATGGCCACCCGCCTCTAATAGCTAATTTAATATCCTTCTTAAGGTTTAATTGAACCTTTCTACCAGTCCATATGTCTGGAGGATTTCTTTCACCTCCTGCATAATCATGGACATAAAGGCGTGCCTTGGTCCATGAGAATTTCCTTTGGGAATACTACTCGGGAAAGGAATGGTAATGGAAGTTTTAAGATTTGTGTAATTGTGTTGTTCCTAAGTGGGAATACTTCGGGATACTGAGGAGCTTAGTTATTAATTACCTAAATGAATTGGTTCCCTAGTTTGGGTGTTTCTAAAGGGTCAACTATATTCATTACTATGTGCGAAAAGGGTATCTCAATGATCGGTAGAGGTTGTAAGGGAGCCTCTGGCACCGGAGGAGTTACTTTCTTTGACAGATGTCACAGGTTGATACATAGCTCTTTACTTCTGCAAATACTCCTGACCAATAAAATCTTGGGATCACCTGGCTTTTTGTTTTTCCAACTCCTTGGTGGACTGCGGTCAAATGTGAATGTGCAAGCTCTAGCGCTATCATCCGGTGACTTTGAAGAACTACGGTCTAGGGGAAGACCATCCCTCCCAAAGTCCCCTCTATATAGTTACCTCTTTTTGAGGAAGAAAAAGGGTCCAGCCTTAATGCGTCTGGTTTCTTCCCATGTTACCCTGCAAAGGCCTCCATTAAGGCAAGCCATTCCTTTGTGTGAAGGCAAGGTCGGGAAGGGAGTTGATGTTTTCTGTTTCCTCGAGTTCCATCTCTTTAGGGAGCTCAACTTCTCCAAACCCTCAGAGGCTCCTTTCTGTTCCCCTTAGTAATTCCGCCTCTTGGGAGATTGGAAAAATTGCTTGCTCTAGAATTCCTTGCGCTATGGTTTCTCCACCCTTGACCATAGAAGATTTAAGCATATGGTTATGCATAAGGACTTTGACTTCTTCACAATAGCCTGAGTCTATTACACCCGCCACTACATCCAGGGCATACTGCCAGGCGAGTCCTGCCTGAGGCTAAACGGACATACGTGCCTTGTGGATGAAAAATTCCAAGGCCAGTAGATATTAAACGTCTCATTAACTGGGATTGTGAGTTCCTCTAGACTATTTAAATTGAATCCTATTGACTGTGGTGTCACTAGTGTGGGAGCTTTGGCCCTGGAATTTATCTTGGTATATAGAACGGGTCCCCAACTTCTAACAATTGGCCAGCATCCCACGCATGGAGGACATTTTCAAATGGTTCTGTATTAAATTGAATAAGAAAAGTCATAGCTATCCCTATCTTTTTTTTATTGTTTGTATCATACAGTTAAATAAATATCTTTTAATACACAGCAGCAGGGCTATTACTCATATACGAAGAAACCAGCCAACTGGATGAGCCACAGTGGAATAAACAACAGCTTAAAGGAAACACAGTGTAGAGCTTCCAATTCCCTTACATTAAAATTATACCATACACCTCTCTCCACATTTTAGTAAGGACAACAATTAAACCCTCATGTGAGCCTAACATAAAGGACTGCCATAGAGTGACGGGAGAGACAGAAGATTCAAACCCTGACGTTCTCAGTGCCCTACTGAGCAGTAGAACCAAGGCATTACAATCGGTGAGCAGATGTTGTGCAGATTCCGCCGCATCTTCACCACAGAATCGACAGAGTCTATCCCCCTTTGGAATATAGGACCACCTGCCTACAATCTCATAAGTGTTGACAGCATTGAATTTAAGTCGTAGGTTGTCCCACACTTGTGGGACACACTTGTGTACGAGCGCAATAGAAATAAAATAGCAATTCAAGTCACACAATGTGATTTCCGATTAACCTGCTAATGTATGAAGGGGTCCCCTTCCTATCAAGTAGGTAGGGGAAAAAAACCTGTCCGCTGTTGATTTGGAGGGCAGGTTAACAATCATTTGGTCTCAGTTGTTGTTGACCAATTTACCCCTCATTGTACGCTTAAAGTGATTCAAGCCCAGCATCAGAAGTGCCTCCTGAGAGCTCCCAAGCACCTGGTCAGCAAGACGCTGCATCCCACCCATGGTGGAGGGCGTCATGTAGGGTACCTTGGTGGTAAAGGCATCGAATGAGATCCCCATGAGAGTGTAGCTATCCCTATCGCCAAGGGGATTGTCCCTACCTACGAAACTAAACTACGGGTGCTCGTCAGTCTTCCAATAACTAAAAGCATGTCCTTCATCCAAAACCTAATTCTATCAGACCCTACTACTGCAGAAAAAGAACCTAAAGACCAGAACATTGTGCTCTGGTTAAGATTTCCCTTGGCTGTACTCAGTGGGCTTCTTCTCAGGGTAGTGTTCTTAGTTCCAATAAAAAAAAGAAAGGTTTTTATTTAAAGTCAATAAAAAAAATGCGTCAATCCTCCTTGCACACTCCTCAAGAGATTCTGTATATTGTGGTATACAATTAAAGTCTTAACATCTATACACGTAGGGATCATTTCCCCACTTCCTTGTGTGCTTTTCTTGAGCTTGCTCCTGTAATAAGTTGAATGCTCCAGATTCTGTTGTATTAAAACCGTTCCCATTGACGCTTATGTGGCCCTCCAGGCCTTCGTGGTTCCTTATACTTGACAACTCTCGTGCCTCTGCAAATGTTCATATTTTGGGGTTCTCTGGCCCCCGTTAACCCACATTCGCAGTTACTTCACTTGTTTCGAGTTGCGTTCCCCTTCCACTGACCACCCTACTACCTTCTTCAGCGTTGGGCTGGTTCCCGGCGTTTGGTGTTTTGTCTAGGCCTCTTCCACTGGTTTCGCTCTCAGGTCTCTCCGATCTCTCAGTATCGCTGTTTCTCAACCTACCTGCCTCAGCAGTCTCCGTGCACACAGGTGGAGTGGAGGACGCATGCCTACCCATGCACTCAGTATCAGCGTTCGTTTCGTGGGCTCCAAGCCTACCACAGGAACCCTGTGGTCACGCCACCAAATGGAACGGTCTTCGGGACCCCATCACTGCAGCAGTTGTTCCACTGCTCTCTTTGCCAGCCTTCGATTCCCTCGTGCTTCTGCTTGCTCCGGAGCCCAGCACCGCTCCGCCCCTAAAGGACGTTCCTTTGTCATAGGCTCTCCTCTACGTTCGGTTCTCTTCCTCTCATTGGCTCTTCGCCTCTTAAAGTATGTCGTCGACTCTTAAAGGGGGGTTTCGTTTCTCTTCATTGGTTAAGTGAAATCCAGCATCACCCATGACCAATGAGATGGGAATTGTATTACTGGTTGTTGAAGGCGACATAGCAGTAAGTGCAGACATATTAATTCCCATAGACGCTGATAGTGTTTCACTCATAGGAAGTTCCTCATGAAAATGGGTGTCCTTGTCTCCAAGAGGGGAGTCACTCCCAATGAGGTCCCACTTGATCACATACCTAAGGAGGGTCTTGCTTAGTGGACGCACCTTCCTAGCCTCAAAGGGGGTAGCTCGCCCTTGGGGAGAAGGGACGAGTACCCTCGATCCGTCACACATGCCCGATTAAGAAATGACAAGACAGGCTGCACCAAAACACCAGTGTGGCCACATAGTAACACTCATCATGCTGGCTTTATTATATATGCCTAGTAAAAAATGCCGTGCCATAGAAATAGCTAGACTTGCTGCACCCAAGTGCCACGTTCCCTTTTACAATTCAGGCTGGGGTTCCTCCCTAATTGGTGAGGGTACTGGCGGGTGGGTGCCATCTTTCCCATTATGGACGAGTCACTGTGATGAGGCTTTCAACTTCCCCTCCACCTGCTCATTCCTGGCTAGGAAATTCTTCCACGTTGTGCTGAAACATAATATAAAAACGTATTTGTTTAAAACATTAGTGTGCGATACATTGTCATAATGGGCAAGAATCGTTGGAAAACATGTAGGAAAGCACACATTTATCCTACAATACTGGCACAGATAAGAATGGAATATGCACCGCTTCACTGCAAATTGGTACATTATTCTTCCAAAAGGTGCCTTGCCATAAAACAAGTCTCCCAAAGCAGAAACGAGTGACTGCCGAAGTTCCCCGCGAATGGGGCATGCAATTCGCAAATTGCAACTCAAGTGTGAACCTGCATGTTGATCCTGTCCCTGAAAGGTTGGTAATTAGCTAAACTCCCGACTCTAATGGTTTGTCCAACAGCTCGTTAGCAAATCTAAATCATGCATTCTTTGCAGCAGATAAATGATCAATAAACGTGGCGGTTTCCTCTCCTAGTGCGACTTGACAGCAGCAGCATGGAGGTCAGACATATATTTCTATGCGGAGCACCAGCCATGCCGCATTCATTATGCACCATCGGGGACGCTGTGTACGGTACCAGTGAACGCGGGTCACTGGATTATAAAAACACCGCAAGTTCTGTTCATTTTCCGAATTTCACCTCACCTCCTGGGGCAATACCCCATCGTAGGTCTTTATGCATGCTTTCATTTGCTTTTAAGATCGCGCTAGGTTTCAAAAGTGGAATTCAGACCGGACGACTGAAGCCATGCATAGCCTAACAGCAATAACTTCGGCCGTCATTCCGAGTAGGCTGGTAGCAGTAGAAATGCGGTAATGGAATTACCGCCATCGTTACTTTCCCGCCAAATCACTGGCGGTAAATGCGAGGCAATACCTTTAGCATATGCCTGAAGGTATTTCTGGAGAATTATGGAGGATTTGCCACAAGGGAGGATTCTGCTAGTGGTAATTGCTCCAATACCCAGCGGAGAATGATAAGATCATGATGGGTTAGGCAACATCGAACTCGGAATGTCAGGATTGACTGCAATTCCAGGAGAGCGACAACGGTATTCAGGTTCAGCGAAATGAACAAGGCTAGTTCAGCAAACCCTGTCATGAGGTCTTTTGTATTCCGGCGGGCAACGACACACCACTCTGTACAACTTTACTTTATACCGGGTGTGCAACCTGTGGCACTACAACTCCCATGATCCCTCACCACTGACTAGGCTGGCTGGCTAGGGGTGGTAGGCGTTCTAATCCAGAACATTTGGAGAGCCAAAGGTTGCAGACCCATTTAAGGGTTTGTGAAATCTCGGGTGTGCAGCATTTTGGGATTATAAAAACGCATACTGTTTAATGAGGGTGGTTATTGAAGATTTCCGTGACATGCCACATTCAATGCTGCAGTTATAGGAGAAGGCTTACATTTTCTTCCTCAGGGATCACCACCTCTAATAGGCATGCCCAAAGGTTGGCAAAATGGCAAAACATGCAATTTCCCAGTAAAGTAGTTGGGCCTGCACAAAACAAGATCTGCATGCTTGTGTAGGATTTATACATGCAAGCCTAGCTAAAAAGCAACGTTGCACTGATAAAAAGGGACAGGAAGATCAGGGGAAGAGGTAGGCCTAAGTGGGCGATGAGAGAATATCAAAAGGTGGTTGGGGTGGAAGTCATTGGATGACGAGGTTCGAGCAGGGCGTTCAGTTTATTGCTGTAGTGTAGGAGAGATGTGCCAATCGAATGCATCTCTTCCCATCACATGTCATTCTGGAGCCCAGGTGAACAGTAAGAGATGGTCCGTGTTATTGCTCTTGGCTTCTTGCAGCTCTACTCTGGCAATGCTGTGATTTCTAGGTCTACGAGGCCTCCAGAGAGGAGGGCTTTATTCAAACAGGGAGGGCAGAACTGTGTTGGTCATACGCGTCTAGATGGTAATGCAGGCGTATAGGGCCTAACCAGTGTAGCTCTCCGACTGTTGGGCCGATGTATTTTTTCCTATTTGTTTTTATAAGATGCACTGCGACATGATGTGAAGGCTTCAGTGGGGCTAGAGAGGGTGTCCATACTCTGCCCAAACAGAAACGGACCAAGGCTTGGATAACGGCTCTGAAGTCCTCGGCAGGGATGAAGGGCTTCATTTTGCAATGGAAAGAGGTGGTACAAGGCCATCTGGGTGTCCTCTGTGATGAGCGTCTTGAGCGCGAGATAAAGAGAGAGTGCTATTTCCGAAGGCAAGCTCTGGTTTGAGCATGCTTAGTCCAGAGTCACTGAGGGGAGGGTGGGGGCTGAACTCTGTCTCTATGATGTTGAGTTGGAGGTAACTGACTCACATCGATGCTTGAATGTGGTGTGAGATGCCCTATTTTAGCTGATTATTTCTTAGGCAGGGCCTAGGGCCGTCCCTCAATCTGGCGTGTTTTTTTTAGTGTTACCCGCCCCTAACCCAGACATTGCAATTCTCTGGGTTAGTAGACAGACTATTAACCCCTACTGTTCAGTCTCTAGCTTGTTATAAAAGGGAACCGAACAGTAATTGCCTTCTCTACCTAAACTCCCTGCAGGACTTTCTAAACCAGCCCAGTAGCTTTTGATTTAGAGGTTATTGTGACTCGAGATTCAGTTCAGTTAATGACACCTCGCTTCCAACTGAGTATATTTAACAATTCTGAACAAACTATTTCAATGTGCGTCTATGTCGCGATAGAAAATGTACCTTCATTTAAAGAAAAGAAGTGGTCATATCTTCCTACCGCTTTTATGGTGAATGGACCTCTCTATAGGGGCTTTTATTCTTTATTAACAGGCTTCAGCACTTTTTGCCAATTGCGCTGAAAAGGGTGGGATGTCTAAAATGCTAGGGTGGGATGTCTAAAATGCTAAAGCATCATTTGAACTTTCCCTTGCAGCTTTACGTGCCCATCACAGCTCAAAGAAAGCGCTGGAGGTTTAGTTTAGCCTAATTTGCACGTCCACGGCAGCCGCGCCATTACCAGCTCAACAGACCTGGAGAACGTTCAACGCAGCAATTATGCATTACATCGCGACTAGCCAGACCCAATTTAAACAAGCAGAGAATTAAACAAAGCTAAGCGCACGAGAAACATTTCAACAGAAACATGCATACGTGGGTTACGTCACGGGCAACGTTTGCAAACCATCTACTGGAAAGAGTAGAACGTTTAGCGATATTAGTCTACTGTAATCCAGTCTGAGCAGGTTTTCTCCAGTTCAGAAATCTGTATTCTATTTGCACAGGAATTGAAATGATAAGTAACAACAAAATAGTCAGTAATAGACACACTTTAGAGCGCCACGTATGGAACCAGCCACACATACAGACACCTGCTGCAGTAGGATACACCCCACGATGGCGGTTCACTGTATCTGCATTGGTGCTGTTGTCGTTCATACATGCACAAACATCATTCACACCAGAGCAAACACCTCCCCGCTGTATTTGCACGGATGCCGTTTGCGCATAAGTAGAATGCAATTGTGCCTGTTCACTCCCTTTGTCCTCCAACCTATCGCGAATCATCCGATGTCCTGTGTGCCGATATCCCGTGTGTCCAGGCCCCCTCGGCATCCTGGACTTTCCTTTAGGTCCGATTTAAGCTGCCCATCCCAGCAGGTTTAATATCCCCCCTCTGCACCCTTTCACTCATTCCTCACCCCATGCTAAGTTACTGCATCAGTGGCAGCTGGACAATATTTTTTTTTTATTGGAGGGACAAATATTTCTCACAAAATGCCAGCGTGACCGAGCATAGCATAAGAGGGGTTTGGGAGGCTTCTCCCACCAAGAACATTTCTTTAATAATGGGTTGAAATGGTGCCTTTTACAGCAGACTATGTGTAAAATTGGGTAAAAAACGGACTGCCATTTGTTTTGTAGGGTAACTTATGAAAACATTTCAATAGCTGCAAGTCGCCAACAGTGCATTTTCATGATTTTCATGATGACTTTACAAACAATGCACTTCGCTAGATAAACATTTTCATGCTGGTTGTGCATATACATTTCCATGCCAGCTGCACCAATACATGTCAGTATTCCTAGATGAGGACATACTCATGTTTGATTTGTGCTTAATGTCAGTAATGATACTAAATGAACCCGCTAATAAATTGCACAATGCCCACGTAAGAACATACTCCAGTTGACTTTGCCCTTAAAAATGCCCTGCCACAATATGAAAACCTCCAATCTTGGGCTATTTCCAGTTTGAGCTAACTCCCAAAACTATTACATTCAAGGTTGACTCTTCACAAGTAATTCAGGATTGAGCTTGCAATGTCCTGAGTTGGTCTATGACTTAAACCCAAAATCATAAAAAGTAATATGCATTAAGGTAGACCCAGGCTATCTGCGCCCATACACCGCTCCCAATAGAACTCAGATCAATGTTCAAAATGTAATATACAATCCTAAACTCTGATGTTTTAGTTTTTAAAACAAATGTTTATGTATCCTTCTATTATTCAGAAAATTCAACGACAGCCAACACGTGTTTCGACCACGTCTTGGCCTTCCTCAGGGATGTATCACAAATGTATTTCAAACAAACCATAATAAACCATTTGACAAACACCAATAACATTCATACAATCGGTATAATAAAAAAAATATGGTTACACAAAAAAAGTAAAAAAACTACATTTTAACAGAAATAAAAATACAGAGCAGGGGAAAAATGTCCAGTTACCGAGAGCATAATACATAATAACCCATATACAATTTTAAATGGCAATATTGTATAGCTCAAACTGGAAATAGCCCACGATTGGTTCTTTTTCATACTAGTCCTGTCACAGGCCCCAAAACACAAACACCACACCATTTAGTGATGGGGGCAATTGGTAATTTGACTCACTTATGTCCCTTTGGGACCTATAAACAGAGGGGCCCTGGCTGGACTCAGTCCTGGCGCCTTTTACGCCAGGCTCATATAGAGATGTGAGCAGGAACACTTTATTTCAGTGCATGAGTGCTTTTATTTTACAAGAACTTTCCAGGAGCTTAATGACTTTATTCCAGAGAACATCCTCATGTGCTGACTCATTGGGTGTGGCAGGCAGGCTGAACCTGATGGGCGTGGCTTCAAAAGCACAGCTATATAAGCTGCTCCATCCTTAAGGCTGGTGCTTCACGTTACTGTGCACTCTCGTGCAACGTGACGCTCACTGCTGCTTGGACCAGTTTACTTAGCTTTGAAACCAGGCGTTCTCCTGCATACTCACCTCCAGGAAACCGGTGCTTCATCTGCAGACTCATATCCTGACATCCAGTGATCTTGATCCCGACGCCGCAGCACTGCACTCCGCATCCACGAACTCGTACCCTGTGAAGAAGAAAGACAAGGTTATAACTTCCGTCCTACAGCCGCGCAGCATTTGAACCCTGTGCGCCCCTTAGTTAACAATTTACCAGCTACTGTAGCGCTGCAGCTTCGTTCATCATTCCCTCCCTCCGGCTGTCGCCTCAAGCTCCGCAGCTTCTGCCGGGCCGGCAACATCACCTGCAAGGGAAGAAAGCAAAAGAGAAAACATCAAAAGTGGAACGGATAGCAATACAAGGCAACAAACTTTACAATACAACAAAAACAGACGACGAAAGACAAAGGCAAACAGGAACACTTACCTGAAGTATAGTGGCTTAGTCGCAGCAGGACTGGACTACCATTCGCAAGGGACCAGTGAAGGAACTCGGTCCAGATCATATAAGCGCCCCTGCCAGAAGAGGCAGGACAGAGTGCTCGCCAAAACTAATCAACAGGAAAGCTTTCCAGGGACAGCGCATCCCACGGGTACCACGGTTTGGGAGAAGTGGTCTGGAAGGGGATCAGGCGCACAAGCTGGCATACTCACGCCCCCTATTCTCCATGCAGGAGCAGTGTCCCGAGCTGCATCACCTATTACCACCAGTCACCATAAGCGCAGAGGGCGAAGTCGGACCCAGGCGACCTCACCCCGGGAGGGCTGCAACCGTGCCCCAACACCTCCGCAGAGGCTGAGTGAGTGTAGCAGTCCTAGGTTTGAGCTCTCACTAAACTACCAAAGATGGAAGAATATGTAACCAGTAGGGATGAGGATATCAAGTCTGTATTTGCTCCTAGAGGAAGTACATTGTACGCTTTTAAAAGCACAAGCCATACTATGGAAACATTGAGACAAACGTTTATAAAATTAGAAAGATTCTCTAAAAAAGAAATCAATATGTTCTGGCAAATGACCACAATGACACAGTACCTGGAACAGGATAAAATTCCCATGGGTGTGAGAATATTAATCTTTCCAGACTTTAGTAACCCAGAAGACATGGATTTGGCAGAAAAATGGTTGTTACAAGAAATTAACACACAATCCCAGTAAAGAAATAACAGCTGAAGCTGTAGAATTAATCACCACATGGGGTAGGACATGCCTACTAATTGATGATGAAACAAAATATCTGACAATCAAATGTCCCCAAGGTTATAGACCATTTACTTTCTGCTGAAAGTTCACAAACATTACGATACAACACTTGAAGAGAGACCTATAGTGAGTGGGATGGAATGGATCACAGAAACATTTTCAAAATATATTGATTCCATTTTACATATAGAGGTGTTGCAAGTCTCATCTTACTTGAGAGATACAATGCACCTGTTACAGAAATTGGAACACTTTGAATGGACTGAAGATTTAGGTTTTGTAACTAGAGAAATAAAGATGCTGTACACGTGTATATGGCATGAATTAGCTGTCAAGACCACTGTCTTTAAATATGGAAGCAGGTCTTCATCTTATCTTATGTATTTAATAATGTTGAAGGAAATGTTACATTTCTCTCTGAAAACCAATGTATTTCTAATAGTAACATGTATAGACAAACCAGGGGTGTGGCCGTGGGGGTCAATTATGCACCTCTCCTGGCCAATCTATTTATGGGTTATTATGAAGAACAATATGTGCATGTCGACAATGTATTCTCTACACGTATCAAACTATGGACACGTTTCATTGATGATGCGTTTATGATATGGCAAGGTGATGTAAATACACTAAATCAATGCGTATGTCATTTGAATGAAAATGTGTTTGGAATCCAATTTACATGTATGACTAACCCTAAAGAAACTGACTTCCTAGATATAAACCTTTACACCAAGGATTCTAGAATAATGACAAAACGTTAAGAAAACCAACAAAAGTTAATTTTAGAGTGACTTCAACTAGTTGTCACAAGACGAGCTTAATCGAAAACATCCCTACTGGAGAGTTAATATGTGCGAGGAGGAACTGTAGTGAAATGGTAGAATATCAACAAGAATGTGATGCACTGACAAGGAGGTTTTTGCAGAGAGGGTACAATGAACCAAATGTGATGGCTGCCAAAAGAAGAGGGATGGGAACCCAAAATGAGTGAATTACTGAAACCTAAAATCAAAAACACCACATTCGATAATAACATGGTTACGATGATTACTAAATACTCAAAGGATGGCAACAGTGCATATCAAATTCTTCAAAAACATTGCAACATTCTGGAATTAGATCTGAACCGTGAACAATATATTAGGGAAGGACTAAGCTTTGTACACACTCGGGCACCAAAATTGAGAACTACAATCAGCCCCCCTTTTCTCAGTCCAGTAAAGACTCAGAAGACCTGGTTGCACAGAAATTTGATGGGTTTTTTAAATGTGTAACGTGTAGCATGTGCAAGCACATCAGAGAAACTAAGAGTGTGGTCATCAATGTGAAGGAACCTTTAGAGTTTGAAGACTTTTTGAATTTGCAGACCCAAATATGTTGTTTAGAGGCAAGAGTGAGACTATGTGAGCACCCAAGTACTTTAGGCACTGATGATTATAGACTGCCATTATCAATCCATTGGTAGAAGCATCGCCAATTAGGTGACAAGAAGGACATCCAAATTGTTTGACCAAAACAAGTACGCAATGCACCAAGAGGAAGAGGCAGAGAAAAACGTTTGCGACAGTTAGAAGCAAGGATCATCTGCCGATATAGAACTACCACGAGGGGTCGCAAAACAGAACATGAGATGCAAGTGTTTCTTTGAGATCGACTACCTCAATTAAAGACTGCTGGATATGTTTAATGTATATTTTCATGATAGTGAAGGCAATTTAATATTGGTGAGATTTCAAATGATTAATGGAAATGTGTAATAGTTGAAATCATTGGTTATGAATAGATATTTGCAGGGTAATGAGATGTTGTTGTTTACCACACAAGTGCAGTGGTGCAATTGTAATGAGTCCTACATTATTAGGGCTATTAGGCAATTTGAGGCTAGTACCCGATTATGTGACTAATGGAGGTTTGTTCCCACCATTACGCATTGAGTTTTATTTAATTGTCAGAAAAAGATCTTTGCTCATTGTGAGCAATGTTTAGCTCAAGAGAAGGGTGATGGTAAACTGTTTGTTTTGAGACCCACAGAGACCAATCATTGTTAGGATTTGTTTTGGAGTGAGGCAATAAGCCTAGTGGCACCACAAGTAAGTTGTTATTGTAGTTTGGATTAGACAACATGCATTAAGTGGAGAAAGTATCAGTTTAAGGACATTGTTGCTGTCCTTTGGCAGCATGTGAACTCCATTGATTATTAGACTAGATGGGCTGTTAGTATTATGAATAATTAGCAGTCCAGTGTGATGGGTACCATATAAAATTAAACATTTATGAGAATATTCAATGCATGAATGCACATTGCAGGCACACCAGCATTGTTAATAAATATATACATTGTTAATATATTCCGACCTAGTCACGGAACTGAATCCACATTATTGAATTTAAAAATCCAAATGGATGAAATCATAGACAAAGGGAATCTGGCCATCCTACTTCTACTGGACCAGCATTTGATTTGGTGAACTACAAAATCCTCTGCCAACTCCCCGGCTTGGGGGAGCCCAGGAGACTCAAAGCTGAAGCCGCCGCGAACATAAATACAGGGTTGTTCTATTTTAAAATGTTGCGGTTTTCTTTCTAAGTTTCTCGGGCTCCTCTCAGCCGGAGGAGCCCGGGAAACTTAGAAAGAAAACTGCAGCATTTTCAAATACAACGTTGTTGTATTTATGTTTGCGGTGGCTTCAGCTTGGAGTCTCCTGGGCTCCTCCGGGTCAATTATGAAAACTCTGCTGGCAGCCGGCAAAGTATTCATAATTGCTCTGCCTTTCATTTTACATTTTTTGTGCTTCCCTGGGCTTGCGGAGCACCGAAAACATAAAATGAAAGCGAAGGCAGCCTCCTCCATGTTCAGCTCTGCTCTGGCTGCAGTAAGCAAAAGCTCCCAGTAGGGGGCTTTTGCTGCTTGATTAGTGCAGTCAGGGCAGAGCTTAACATGAACAGAGGAGGCTGCTGGAAATGACCAAATGGATGCACCCATGTAAAGACTTTGAGCCTCATTTGCTCAAAAGTTTACATAGGGACTTTCTTTAAAAAGAGTGTAATATATGTTTTTGATTATTGCCCATCTTTTGGGACAATAACATTTTAGAGTGAACTATTCCTTTAAGAGCAGCCTTAAACATTTTGAAAAAAGAGCATATCTCAGCTGTGAGAAGAAATGCCCACTGGCTGCCAGTTCACGAGCGCATCACATCAAATCTCTCTCACTAACGTATAAATTGCCTGGCTAACACCGCCCCTCCTTACCCATCGAGCAAATTCATTGTGCCACAAACCACCAGACCCACATGAGATGCCTATTCACACCTCATCTCTGTCCCTAGATTCAATTGAAAAAAAGCAGTGGGGCGTAGCTTGCCAGTTGTAGCAGCCAAACACTGAAACTCACTCCTGCTCTCCTTAAGATCTGACACCTCCCTCTGGTCCTTCCACAGGAAACTCAAAACATGGCTATTCACGCAAGATCATTGATTTAAGGGCCTCAGAATTACCAGCTGTGCATGCAAATTAGCTTCCTCTGTTTACAATTGATTGCACTTATGGCCATGGACTTGCACCCATGTAACTAGCAACCTGACCACATGGCAACCTACTTTATTGGGGGTCATTCCGAGGTTGGAGGTAAGTAACGGTCCTTACCGGCATGGTGCAAATAGCGTATCCGTGTAGTCAATAGCCTGCTAATAGAGGGCTATTTGCGGGCACAAGCTTTGCGCCATGCCGGTAAGGGCATTACCGCCATGCCATTAAATGCACGAAAAATGCCCTTAGCGGCATCATGCATAGCACAGATTGCACTACCAGCATGAACCAATATGGCATTAGCGGTGACCGTTAATAGCGGTCATCGCTAATAACGGTCACCGTAAATAAGCAGAACCGGAAGTAGCGTCATCGCACAGGAATGGGAAGGCGCACGACGGCTATTTTTAAAAACACAATCCATTGCCATCCTCAGCACACAGGACCTGTGGGACTCTGTTGTTTGTTTGAAAACCTTCATCTAACCACAATGCCCAAGGCCATTAAGAAGGGAGCCGCCCGCCAGCGCAAGGAACGATTCAACAAAGACGAGTTGGAGATGCTAGCCGGGGCCCTGCACGAACATGCTGAGATTGTGTTCGCCAACAGCATGAAGAGGGAGGCCATCATTAAAAAAAAAAGAGGTCTGGGCAGTTGTGGCGTAGAAAGTGAGTGCAGTCGGGAACACCCGACGCACCATGAAAGACTGCAGGAAGCGCTGGGACGACTTGCGGCTGCGGAACATTCTCTCCGTCAACAGGAGCCAGGCAATGGCAACAGGTGGAGGTGCCAGCTCCCCATCAAGGCGACCCCAGGGGAGGACGTCTGCGCCAGCATGATTGGCATTGAGGGGAAAGAAGGTGTCGGTGACATGGAGTGTGGCCCCACAACATCGGCGGATGGAGTTGAGTGTCCTAAGAAAACACTGTAATTCAGAGTCTGATGAAAGTCAACCAATATGTCCGTCCAAAGAGGCAAGCCATGGCCCAACACACACACACACTCCCAGCAAAGTTGCCGGATGCATCACAGATACATGCAGATGCCTGCAACAAGGCAATGCCGTACCTGACACATACCACACAAAATGAAATGCAATAGCCATAAGTCACACAGCATGCAGGCCCCAACAAATATGCATGTCACATAGCATAGGTCTTGGCCAACATGAGTGACCCCGACGTATGCCTGCATAACCTACCCATGTATCAAACAACGTGATCATCCAAACTCAAATGCCTATTACCCTCGATTGTGTGGATGATCAATTGCCCAAATGTATGTATGATGCCTATCAAAACATCAGTCATGCTGTCACTCTCTTCGACCCCAACAGGCTCTGACCATGACAGCGATGCCCAGGACTCAACCCCTGCGAAATCAACACCCGGAAGAGGTCCCAGGATGAGGCCAACTGGCATTCCACCTCGAAAGGACAACCCAAGGGCCGCCATGCACCACCAGTGAAGAAACCCCAGGTTTCCAGTGCACCGGTGCTGCCAAGGGCCGTAGAGGCGGAGGCACCAACGCCTATTGCACAGCCAGAGGAAACAGCCGAGGCACCACACTCAGAGGAGCCAAGTTTGGCTGGGGAGGCGGCAGCCACAGCACCCCAGGCTGTGGAGGAGGCACAGGATGAGGTATGGGTGCCCGTGGAGGATGATTCCTCAGAACTGCCCCGCACACCCAGTCCACAGGCATTCCCCCAAATCTCATCCCATGAGACAGACCACGCCACCACCCCAGAGCAGTCTAGCCGGGAGTTAATTGAAGGGCCCTTTAGTCCGATAGTGGCGAGTAGTGAGGCCGAGCAAGACACCCAGGAACCATCCACCTCCACAGGTGCTCCTGCAGGGCCGCAGCATGCTGAGCAGCTGACTGCCCTTGTGCAGCGGTTCATGGAGGACAACGCACAGGCAAGGCAGGAGTGGCAGGAGAACATCGCCTCTCTAGACAGGACCATCTCAGACAACACTGCCTCCATGGGCAAGATATTTAAGGAGAACACTAGCCGCCTCTGCGAGGAGGTATCCGTCCTGCGGCAGGAACTAAGTCGCATAGCCGATGCCATGGAGTCTGGGCGTCCGGCAACCCAATTTGAGCAGGCGGCCACACCATCCTCGTCTAGCTCTACCTAGACGAGTCCGCTCCGCAGGTCATCACACACCCTGCACCGGCCAAACATGCCGCCACCAGATCCAGGGGGTGCTAATTAATAGTCTGGGCAGCCTGATGTAGGCATTAGAGACTTGATGGGACATGTGTGGCGGAGTTGTGGGGAGAGGGGGGAGGGTGTGAGGGGGAGTTGTGGGGGGGGTGAGGTTGTGTGGGGAGTTGTGGGGGGAGGGTGAGCGGGGTGAGGGTGTGTGGGGGAGGGGGTGAGGGTGGGGGAGGATTATTGCACTCGTTTTCTTTGTTAAATTCAATACACCCATTGTGTCAAAAGTAAGACCTGAGTGGACATTCCTCATTGCGCATGTGTCATTTATTCATATAAAGTGCATAGTGTGCATGTACCCACACACTCAGTGGCCTCTGTCAAAATATCATGTCATCCTCTGCAGCCATGTGTGTCAGTAATATGGTGCAATCACTGACTGACGCACAGCACGTCCCTCCTGTGCATTGGCACCGCAATTATGCGCAGCCACTTCTTCATCCCCTATAATCGTCACCAGGTGGTTGCAGATCAGTGTCAGGGGGCAGGGGCACGTTGCGTCGGATACACATGCCGCCAGATTATCGTTGGCCACATGCACATGTTCCTGGATGTATGCATGCCATTTTTAGGCCCTCCATGTGTCCTGTGCCATGGAATAATGGTGTGGGTTGCATCTTCGAGATGATAGACGGTGTGCTCTGCCGTGTTGTTGCTCATGCATTGTGTACGCATACAGCTGTGTCCATGTCCATTTAGTGATGTGTAGCTTTATGTAGGATTTTCTGATGGGGAGCATTGGCAGTAGGCTCTGCAATGTTAGGCATTCTATGCTGATTTTTGTCATGGTGACATGCAGCATTCCTGTGGTTGATCTGGGATATCGGGCACAACAATGTGTGATGATCTTGCTTGCGTCACCTCCCATCTGCACCTGGTTGGAGTGGTATTGCTTGCAATTGCAGTAAACCACCTCCATGGCAAGGAGGCCACCTTTTGTTTCAAGAATCTCCTGGGGAGTCCGTGGTAGTGATATGTATTCCGTTGTGTGCTTGAGGGGGGCATCCAGTACTTGCTTCAGGATGCGAGTGAATAAGGGTGGTGATATGCCATGCATGTGTCCCACTGTGTGCTGGTAGGAAGGAAGTGGAGCACCAACACTACCTTCAGTAGAGGGGGGATGGCGGTGCATATTTCAATGAGGCTGACAATCGTGTATCATGTCCACCATGGTGTTGATGGTGTCCCAGTCCAGACAGTACAGGGTGTGGTTGTGCCCCGGGGTTGGGTTGGTAGGACTGGCTCTGATGTTTGGGATTGGGGGCTGCATGCGTGGTTACGCTGGCTGCACTGGTGGGGCATGCTGGGCCTGTCTCACCCTCCTTCTCCTGCTGCATCTCCTCTGTGGTGCCTGGTGTTGGTGTTGTTGCTGGTGTTGCAATGCGTGCATGTCCTCCAGCTGAAGTGTTGATGCTACTATTGGATTGATCTTGGCGTGGAAAGGGTTGTGGTGTGTGTGCGCCTTTTTTTCAGGCCCAGACTCCATTGCCTCTACCTGTGCTGATGGTGTGCACCTGTGGCAGTTGGGAACACTGCACATGGCATTTTACGGTTGGTCAGCGATGCCGGTATTTATGGCATGCCGGAATCCACTTTTAGTGCCTTTATGATGCCGGTATTTGCATGTCCGCTTCACTTGTGATGTCCTCCAGTTTACGGCATGCCACTGTTGCCGGTATGATGGGCCGCGTGCCCACGGCCATGCTGCAATTAGAGGCACCGTTATTTACGGTGACGCTAATAGCGGTTTGACTGGTCGGAATAGCCCAGAGTGGTAAGCGATGCCGGTAATCCTTTACCGGCATCGTTTATCCCTTACCTCCAACCTCGGAATGACCCCTATTGTGTTGTTCGTCCTCTTGTCGTCTATAGCACCTAGATGCCTACGGGTTTGGAGCGCTCTACAAATGTTAAATATATAAATATAACCAGTGTGCTGGCATTTGCTCTTGTGAGGTCATAAGTTGCCATGTTGGAAAGTCTGAGTGTATTAAATGAATATCGGAGCGAGGAGAGGTTTAAATATTCAGTAAATATTGTGAAGGTAGGTTAAAGGGTTGTTTCAGCCCTTGCAGGGGGAGCTTGAGGGACGTGCCGCATAGTGTGGGCGCCCCTCTGGCAGCCCCCCTCCCCTCGTGGCCAGGCAGGTCCCTACCCCTTCTGCTCCATCATGAGTGGGGACAGGCATCCCCAGGGCGGGCATTGCCGGCCAGCCCTGGGGACTTCCTACAAATACGGAGGACTGAAGCACGGCCTCGTTCAGTCCTCCTCCGTCGAATTACCCACCCACCCGCACCCAATGGTAGGTTGGGGAGCACAGTGTGGTTGAACTAGGGTGTGAGTATCTAGGTAGGAAAAGGGTGGAATATAGGTTGAACAGAGGATCAAAGTGTAAGTGGCAGTGTTGTAAATAGTTTCAAGGGTTGGCTTGCTTTGTCGGGTAGTAATTGATCAATTTTCAACCAGAGAGCGAGCTGGCAATGGGGGTAAAGGGAAAGGGTTTCAAATGATTGCTTACTTCAATTTGTATTAATTTTACATTTTCAGAAGAGATCGAGGGTAAGAGCGAAGGAAGGTGGGTTAAATTGCTTGCTTCATGCTGTACAAATTTCAATTCTTCAGCAGAGTGTAGGGTGTGAATAGGGAAAAGGTTTAAAAGCATTTGCAGTTTTCAATTTGTATTAATTTTTCGTTTTCAGCAGACATCGAGGTGTAAGTGGGTGCAAAGGACAGTGTTTGAAGCTTCTTGTTTCATGATGTATAGTTGTTCCAATTTTAGCATAGACCGGGGTGTGCGTCGGGGAAAAGGTTTAAAAATGCTTGCATGCTGGGCTAACCCAGACGACACCAAAGGATGGAGAGCCATAGAACAAGCACCCACACAGATCCCGATAAAAGCGCTCCTAGCACTGAGCCCCAAGGCCCGCGAAGCAGAAGGAAAATTACTAGGAGCTACTAAAACAGCCCTGAGTAGCTGGGACAAAGCCATGCAAATGAAAAAGATCAAACGAGGACTGTGTCCACTATCTCCAATAGCACATAACATCGACTTCACCCCAGGCCTGAAGAAGAGTTTCTGGAAAGGCTGGAAAGACGCAGACAATTTGCAACTGCAGGACATGTACCAAAACACCGACCCAATCCCATTCCTAGAATGCAAAAAGAAATTCGATCTAGGGGAAAATGAAAGGTTCAGGTACACGCAAGTACGACACTGGATCTCCCATCCCTCAGTGAAAAGAGCGGGAACGAGAACCCTAACAGGCTTGGAACTAACAATGCAAGAAGGTGAACCAAAGAAGGGGATATCTAGAATCTACAGACTGCTCGATGGAGCACAACCAACGGACAACCTAAAATATAAGGAGAATTGGGAAAAAGACATAGGAGAACCAATAACGGAAAAAGAGTGGGACCAAATATGGACAAGAGCTCACAGATCCTCCAAATGTACAGCAATTAAAGAAGCTGCATATAAATGATGCTACAGATGATACATGTCCCCCCACAGACTACACAAAATAAATCCAGAATATCCCCCAAACTGTTGGAGACAATGTGGAGGGAGAGGAGATCTATTCCACATGTGGTGGAGATGCCCCAAAGTAATTACCTACTGGAAGGAGATACTGGGACACATCAAAGACATTACTGGCAGAGACTTACCACTATCACCTAAGGTGGTCCTGCTGGGAGTAGAGGCAAAAGGAATATATGCAGCATCGGGGCATATATCTACGCTAATAACACACTTCTTATCAACAGCACGAATAACATTAGCGCAAAGGTGGAAAACACTAGAAGGACCGACGATACCATGGTGGTGGATGAAACTATGGGGAGTAATGGCAATGGAGAAGGTAACTGCCATAAGAACAGAAACATATCAGAGATACCTATATATATGGTCTCCCTTCAGAGACTTTGTTGGAGACAGGGAAGCCTACTTCTATAAACCACGAACCCTCAGAAATATGTCGATCACTTAACATCAGAACAGAGAAAGAGATTAGACACTGCAGAGACGCTTATCCACTTGGCCCCCCTTCCAAGAGAAGTAGCGGGGAAAAGAGTGGGGAAAGAAAGTAAGAATGAAACGATAAAACTGGGAGATACCTATTGTATAATAACAGACAACGAAATTATAATGTGGACTCATAATATCAAAAGTTATACTCTTGCACATTTATTGAAAGTATTTTTTACCTCTTCAAAACTGTTACAAAAGTTGTGAAGGGACAATGGGGAGGAGGGAGGAATGATAAATGACAGATGAAGAAATTGGAGACAATCTACGCAGCAACGGGTAATGTTAACCCTGAATTGAAAGTTGGCCTATGCTTTATAACAACAAGTTGTAACGATCAAATGTTGTAATTGATTATGTCTCCATTGAAAAAAAAAATGGTTAAAAAAAAATGCTTGCATGCTTCAATTTGTATTAATTTTTATGTTTTCAGCAGAGATCGAGGCGTAAGTGGGTGTGAAGGGAATTGTGTGAAATTCCTGCCTTTATTTTGTACTCATTGTTCCATTTCTGTCACAGGCGGAGTTAGGGGCAGTCCTATCCAGGGAGGAGTAAGCCGCGGCTTGAACCGTGGGCGGTTTCCCAATGGCCGTACTCTAGCCAAGGTCAGACGACGGGCACTGGATCCCTATGGACACTGGAGACTCCTCACCTTCATGTGCAGTGGCCCGAGGGGGAAGCACTCTGTGCACCAATCTGGCGCAAATGTCCGGTGCCTTGCGACACGCATGGAGGCGGCAAGGGGACACCGGAACAGTCAGAAGTTTTGCCCTACTTTTTGGGGGCTAGGCGTTTTGTGGTATAGACTGTCATGAACCATGGTGCTTTGGGGCTGGGACTGCTCCCTTTGTATTGTATGCTCCAATAAACTGTGATCTGTGGTTCCAAAAATGTAAACTGTTGTCAGACTATTATTCACTGACTGCTCAAGTTTTGGTTCCCAAGGTATGTCGTCCTCACACGACATGGGAGGCGGCACCAATGGGGGCTGACACCGCTATGTGCTGTGGAAAGGAACTGGTAAATTAAGAACTAATGAGGTATTTAAACGCTTGATTGCATTTGTATACAGTGAGCACAGTAAATGGGGAACGCCTTTGTGTAATAGGCATGCTACAGAAAGATGGCATGATAATTAGTGATGAAGTGCTTTCAAGTAAGGCACGTTTTGGAAAAGTTAATTGGAGAAGTGTTAATACGCTATTGCACCCTTTGAATGCCAGGGGTCAAGTCCTAAAATCTCAAGTGCGGGGACTCATCAACAAACGCAATGGGAAATAACATCCCCAGAAATTAGCATATCAAGGTGAAATATGCACATTTCATTAAATTGTCTTTGAATAACCCCCCAAATTGCACAGGACGAATGGCATGTGTCTTTCATAAAATCAACACACACATAAAACCAAGAGAGAATATTTTCTTCTAATAGTATTTTTGAAAACGTTAAAAGGTGTGCATGTTTTAAACTCCAAGAACCAATACAAATGTTTTCCCTGGGACTTGCAGTACTGAAATGAGACATTTCACCTTTAGTTGTTTGTTACTTTTTTTCAGGATATATAGTGCAGTGGCGAAGTGTCCGGCCTACAAACCTAAGGACTGTGGTTCGTCCCGTGGTCGACTTTAGTGTAATGTGTAAGTTCAAAGAGGACATTCAATGTTTCTCAATTAGTGGGGGGACTGAGTCCACCCTCTGAAAAAAGTGGGTGGACTGCGTCCCCCCCGCGTGTACCCTCGACTTGAGCCCTGCCGACCACATTTTGAATACAAGAACGCTCATTGCAGGCACACCGGTGTTGGATGGTATCCTGCTTCCCGATGGCAGCATGAGAGGGGCAATGTTCGGATACCATACAACACCAGCATCAGTAATATATAACAAGGGCGTTGGCGTTTGCTCTTGTGTGGTCATAAGTTGCCATGTTGGAAAGTCTTACTACATTATATGAATATCGGAGCGCTGAGTGGTTAATCGTTCAATAAACATTGTAAAGCCGCGACAGCAGCCCTTGACACTTGTTGGTCGTTACTTACTATTGTTACCTTCTTTCCCATGTACTGCACTATCCCTGCCCCCTTCCCATGCACTTGCGGGATCTGCATGACACCTGGCCTAGTAGGATCGTTGTTCGTCCTCCCTTTGTTCCCCCTCCCTGGCCTAGTCGCGCCTTGAAACACTCGTGTATAAGCGCGTTATACATGCCATATCATACCATATCCGCACCGCTGTGGGTAACGGGAACATTTAACACCTAATGCAGCATTTAAACGCCCGTTTGCATTTTTATACAGTGGGCACGGCAAATGGGGAACGACTCGTTGTGTGATAGGCATACTATAGAAAGGTGGCATTATCACTTTAGAGGAAGTGTTGTACGGCTAGCCGCGTTCTGGAAAAGTTAATTGGGGAAGTGTTAATACGCTATTGTAGCCTTTGAATAGTCGACCACAGCACTTTGCAGGAAGCGCATCAAACAGGTAACGCGGTTTCTTTTGAAAGACTTGTAGCATTATGGAAATGTTGGCGTGACGTCGGCCGTGTGAAGTCATGCCATTTAACCTGCGGTAAATCAATATGGCGGCCCTTTGCTTTATAGCGCATAACGCCGCAATTCTTCCAACAGGGAACTGGGCTTAAACAAAAAAAACAGCCAACGTGAGTAATAACTACTTTTTAGTTGCTATGTATGCTCTTATAAATCAAATTGAGGCATTTTGCAATAAGACTCACACGAATATCATGAAATTAATGTGTGTGTTTTAAGGGAACTGATGTTGAACAACCCGCAGCAGTGGGTGTCCATGATTCTATCATGCAGCTAAGAGGGGCTATCAAACAGGTTACATAGATATGTCCCTTTGTAATACGTTATAGAGGTAACATACCAAAAGAGTGTTCATTGATCAAGCAGTGCACCAATTGTTTATGTTTTTGATTACGATTTGGTGCTGATATCAGGAACCATCAGATTGTGAAGAAGTGTGCAAACCTATTGGGTTTCAACCAGTTGAATCAACTAAATAAGACTAAGGGCCTCATTACGACCCAGGCGGACTTCGCGGTGCTAAATGCACCGCGAAGCATGGCGGAAAGCCGCCGATAGCGCCATGGGGGTTGGCGGATTTACCGCCCCATTCCGACCTCGGCGGAGCGGTAAATCCCCAATCCCCATTCTGCCCTTCCCCATTCCCATTTTCGCCCCATAGGGTATAATGGGAGTGGGGAAGGAGTTAATTACGCCACCGTAAAATACGGTGGCGTAATTAACAACGAGGTCCCGTAGCGCCATGGTTTTCTCCGGCTGGTAAAACCAGGCGGAGAAGACCTCCATGGCGCTACGGGAACTCGTAGTATGGCGGAGAGGTACGCCATGCACTACGCTGGCGTAACACCCTCTCCGCCAGGGTCCTAATGAGGCCCTAAGTTAATGGAAGATTTGCTTTCAGTATGGGTGAATTAGGTGGTAGTGGCAACAAGAGGGCTCCTACCACATGAAAATGTTTCCCACTCTAGAGTTACTTAGAGTGTTTTTCTGTACTATATCAAGTTGTTATTTTTTTTTTGGCGTGCTTCAAAATTAAGCTGAGTACCCAAATGCAGGGGTTATTCTATTCTGGATATAAATTCCAAAGGTCTACCCTGAGCCATTATTTTAGTGCTCAAAACATGTTGCTTTTATTCAACACAACCAGTCCCCAAGACCGGGTTTATTCTACACATATTCATGATAACACATACAATAAATGAACAGAATATGGATACTATGATTTTTTACATAGAATAAAAATACATCACAATGTATGCATCAAGAGTGTGTTAGTATTCCTTTGTGAAGTAAATATTACGTCATATTTACACTATTGCAGAGTGACAAACAAAAAAAAAGATGATTGCACAAAGTAGAACAGTGAACTGAATTGTAGTACAGATAGCCCCTAGTATAAATCTAAAGTACGGATGTGTTCAGATCTGTGCAGTTTGTATTTGTAGAGAAATTCAAGTTAGTCTGGTCTTTCTAGTTTGACTGTAGAGCTGAAATCAGTTGAGGTGGTCAGCTCTTAGGTGGGTTAAAATTATTTCCACAGAGTACCAAACCACTGGTATACGGCAGGGGGAGTAGCCCCCTAAGGAGTTCAGGTGGAATATGTTGGCACTTTCTTGTGCTTGAACCACAGGCGTTTCGGCTTCTTGCTTTCTAAGCCTTCATCTGGGCCTCTGGGTTTGTTTCTCTAATAGGGAAACAAAAGAGTGAGGGGGAGGGTGTGGGGGGGATGGGATTGGAGAGAGAGACGAGACTTAAAATGAGGCTCTTTGTAGGGTATTATTCATAAAAATCCCCCTTAGGCCTGCATTACCTCAAGGCTTTGCAGTATTTAGGGTACTATTAAAAACCTCTTTATTGGCCAGACCATACTAGATCTGGTACTTGTAGCTGGAAAAATCAGGGACTGACCTTCTGGTCGACTTCAGGGGAAAGCTGGTATTTGTTGTGCCTTCCTGCTGGCAATGGAATTAATCAACTGCAAAGGGAGGCCAGTATTTCATTCCAAATTCAAAAGTAGATGTCTTCAATGATTAATCACCCCAGACAAGGTGAATCACACTGAATAAGGGGAGGGAGGAGAAAAGGGAGAACAATGGGGAAATAGTAAAAGTTGTTCATTGTGACCATTAGGTACTTTTAGATACTGATAGCCCCGATGGGGTTATAGTGTATACTGAGACTTAATAGTGTTAAAAAAAGGGGTAATACATACCTAATGGTTAGGGCGTTTTTGGGGCTGCCTTGGATGTTAGTTGGAGGAGGAACGGGGAAGCGTCCTCTCGTAGGGAAAAGAGAGAAAGTCTGTTGGTCGTTGTCTGGGGCTACCAGTATTCAGAGGTTGCTGGGCTATGTTGAAAAAATGGGAGACAGGAAACGGACATTTCAAGTCACAAGTCTGACGGACAGAAATGCCGGGATTGATATTGCAGCAAGAGAAAAGCAGATGCTTATCGCTTTGGTAGTAATTTACCTTGAAGGGGAGGACTGTTGTAGACATCCTTTCCCGGTTGCCGCGTTGGTTGAAGGTCGCCGCGTTCGTTGAAGGGATGCTGCTGTGTTTTCGGTGTATCCCCAGTTTGTCGGTGCGGATGCGTGGCAGAGCGGTATTGCTCACATCGGGCATGCGCACTATGTACTTTCCTTAGATAGGGCAGTTGCCATGGGGTGGTGACGCCAATAATCATCGGCTGAATGTGTTACCGAAACAGGACCCATGCGCGTCTACGGGGCTACCCCTACTCAAGTGTGCTTTTTATTCAAGGAATATTTTGGTGGAAAGGGTCAGAACAAAACGGAAAGCGGAAAAGTGCATTCTTGCCTGAACTTCTACCGTCTGCAAAGCTGGAAAAGCATGCATCCTGTCGCTATACTGTTAGGCCAATGTACTGTAGGTGCAACATACCTATATTATAAATGTTCCCTCTATCTGAAATGCACATTTGAAGGGTTATATGTGTGGCTATGTGCCACTTACTTGTGCCATTTGTCGCATGATGAAGAGAAAGAGCATGTTTTGGACGTCAATATGATCTGTCTAAACATTCCCATGATCTACATATACATCCTCATTGTTATGTTGAAATCAAAAGCATACTCAGTGCACTGTTCAGACAAAAGGTCCCATATCCCTGATACGTGGGTGGGGGGGGATCATTCCCAGGGTACATTCGCCTCATTTAGACCATTTGTAATGGTCTGAAGTTTAAAAACCCACCATGCTTCTTTATGGTTCAGTGCATTTCTAGTATTGGTGTTGCCATCCACTTTGTCGATGACCCACCAAGACAAATCATCAGGCCCGTTTTGGTATTCTAGAAAATGCGATACTAGGGGTGCATTGTGCACCTTGCACCGAATCCTTGAGCGGTGTTCACTGATGCGTTTATTTACTGGTCTTTGGGTTTGGCCAATATATCTCAGTCCACAAGGGCATTGTATAAGATAGATGGCATTGCTGGTCTTGCAGTAGGAAAAGTGCTTAAGTACTCAGTCCTTTTGGCCAATTTTGAAGGATTTAATTTTTGAAGTTTTGCACGCCACACAACTTCCACATGGATGATGTCCAGACAGATCTCTTAGGTTCCATAGGGAGGATCGTGTGGTCTTCTTAAGGCAGGAATGGGTCAGATGTTCTTTTAGGTTTTTGGCTCTTTTTAACGCCATCCTGGGAAAGGGTTCGTCTGGGAGGCTAAGTTGTACAAGCGGCCAGAATTTTTTGATTGTTGGATTTTTGTTGTGTCAGGCCCGAAAGTCGTGATACATGTAAGGCGATCTTCATTGTTTCTATTCTTTGGGGTCAGTAACGTCTCTCTTGGAGTGTATAGTGCTCTTTTGCTGGTGTTCCTAACTAGCTTCTTGGGGTAGCCTCTGTTTCGTAATCTCGCCTCCAGGTCAGCTGCATGTAGTTTATACTGGTTGGTATCCGTGCAGTTTCTTCTTAGCCTGAGAAATTGGCCATATGGGAGATTGTTTCTCAGGTTTCTGTGATGGTTGCTCGTGTAATGGAGCAAAGTGTTGTGGTCTGTGTCCTTCCTATATAAGGTGCATGATAGTTTTTCATTTTGCGTCATTATTTGGAGGTCCAGAAAATTGATGCGTTCACAGCTATAATTCATGGTGAATTTAAGATCCACTGTTATTTGGTTGATCCACTCATAGTAAGATGATATCATCTATATAACGATACCAATTACTGAAGTTGTTCCTAAACGGGTTTTGGGTGGAAAGTATGTGTTTTTCTTCAAATTCTGACATGAAGAGTACAGCCAAACTTGGTGCAAACGCAGCACCCATGGCGGTACCACAGGTTTGCATAAAGAAGGTTTCATCAAAGGAAAAGTAGTTTTTCTTTAAGGCCAGTTCTAAAAGTTCCACAATGAAATTCACTGGGACGCGTTCCTGTGTCAGGTGGTGAGTCAAGTGTTTGCGGATACATTCCAGCGCTGCCTCCTGGGGTATGCTGGTGTAGAGAGCTGTAACATCCAAAGTTACTAGCAAATCCTTGGATTTATCAAAGGGTTGATTCTCAAAGAGCGTAATGGTGGACATGTTATCTTTGAGGTATGTGCTGGTTGCTTGGCTTAAGGGTTTGAGAAAAAAAAATTAGGTGGTAGAACACCATTGGGTGTGGTGTTATAAGGTTGAAGGGCCAATGGGGATTTCTGAAGGGCACCATTGGATTTTGTTGGTTTGTGACACGGTGGCATGAGGCGTAAGGAATTTCAGAATAAAATGTCACAAGCAATAATGACTAAAACATGCACCATTGCACTTATACTGGTGCACATGGTGAAAAACCATTTTGGTAATAACTTTGGTCTGTTTACCAAATAAAGTCATAATATACTTTATTCCTGTTTGTTAATTTGTTTCTCGCCTCTCCATCCCCTTTTTTTCCCTCACACTCTCTTTGACAACGTTTTTTAAAAACATTAATGAAAACAAATTATAATTGTGAATAATTGGGGCCAATGTGCAAATGCCCCTGTAGATACACAATATTGCCATTAAAAATCGTATGTGGGCTGTTATGTATTATTCTCTTGGTAATTGGGAATTTTTCCCTCTGCTTTGTATTTTTATTTGTATGATCCAATTTAGTTTTTTGACTTTTTCCGTGTTACCATCTTTTTTAGATTATACCGATTGTATGTAGGTTATTGGTGTTTGACAAATGTGTATTATGGTTTGTTTGAAATATATTTGTGGCACAGTCATGAGGAAGGCCAAGAAGTGGCCGAAACATGTGTTGGCTGTTGTTGAATTTTCTGAATCACAGTAGAATACATAAACTACCGTTGCAAAAACTAAAAACACAAGAGTTTGGGATTTTATATTACATTTTGAACATTGATCTGAGTACTATTAGGGGGGGTGCATGGGCGCAGATAGCCTGGGTCTACCATGAACAATATGAAAACATGTCCAAACTGACTGCACCCAAATGCCAGTGTAGCCAAGTGATGACACATCATGCTTACCTTATTATAGATGCCCAGTAAAAAAAAATGGCATGACAAAGAAATAGCTAGATAGTTTGCACCAAAATGCCAGTCTACCCACATAATAACACTTTCAATACGTTTTTATCATAGATGTCGAGTAAAATATGCCATGCCTATCCGCTGGGCACCCGAGCACCTTGTATGTATGCAATCAACCAGAAATGCCAAGGAAGGACTTCCTTTCCCCTCCTGGCAACAAAACTAGGGAACTTCGTACCCAGGCACAAACAGTTTCAATAGGTAATGTATTACTTGATGTCTTCATTTACCCAAAGGATCAGAATAAACCTAGTTTATAGCCAAGTTATTGTTAAGATCCCCCTTGAAGACAGTTGGACAAACACACATTTAACGTGGTTCTAAATATTTATCAGAGCACAACAAGGTGCCCTTCTGTATGATTACGGTTAGATAGCAAAAAAGGCAGACCAAAATCTGCAAGAGCAATCTTTTGAAATTGAAGTGATATTAACATTTTAGGCCCCTTATCAGCACATTTCTCTTTGGTCTATGAAACAAATGTTAATTATATAATCCCAAAGTTCAATGTACAAAAAGGAGATGAACTTTTACATCCACGCGAAACAGACATTTTATTTTAAGCAATAATAATAATATTGATTTCATGAACACTGCAGGAGACCTGTCCTGCCTAATTACAATGATCTCAAGTCAGGCATGGAGCTGATATTCTGGCATGCAGAGAGCTCCCGCTGCTCGTCAATGTGTGCATTAATTGATGGGGATGTCACGGCGTACAGCATATGTCACTGGAGGTCTTCTGCTCAGTGTTATGCCTGGCCCCTGAACGTGTGCTCCCAGTCTTATAAGAATCATAGCAGTGTAGTTATGTTGGGATCATGCCAAACTAGTTTATTTTTTGCAGTATCCAAGCTAGAAATACATGGGGTGACCAGACGTCCCAGTTTTGCTGGCACTGTCCGGGTATTTGCGCCTCCATCCCGGGGTCCCGAGACTTTTTTAAAGTTTAAAAACCCTGTCCCGGGGTTTGGGGATTGGGTGGATACCTTCCCAGTTTTTGTCCGGATGTCATAATTTATCCATAGATTTGGCCAAAAAACGGGATGGTAGCCACCTGATCCGTAAATCCCAGATGGGTTTTAAAAACGTATAATAGTCACGGGACCCCGGGCACTCTCCTTACTCGATAAACATGACACGGGTATGCCACCCGCATAGAAGTAGGACTAGTTTCACCTCTGAAGCTGTAGTCCTCCTGTCAGTGGACTATCCCGATTTTCTATTTTCAAAATCTGGTCACCCTAGAAATACAGGCTCTACATACTTGACCATGAATTTAAAATCGTTCCAGGTAATCCATCCAGAAGGCAATCTTGAAGACGTTAATCCTAAAGATGTACTGCTAACCTTCTTGCACCCACAGAGGACTCCCACCCCCCAGCCCTCCCCAGGTCCTTTCACATTGCTGTCGCTTTCATGTATAACAAAGTCTCTGTGCCTGGCTTGGGTGGATGCAGTAAATTGTATTACACAAGTAAAGAAGCAGTGCCATTTCATGTTGAGTAAGTACTGTGACAAATCCCTTCCCGGGGGATCACCCCCTTTGCAGCTAGGGAGGTGAGCCAGCTCAGCAAGACCCTCCTTCGGGGTCCTGGCAAGTGGGACCTCACTGGGAGCAACTTCCATCTCGGGGACAAGGACTCCCATTCGCGCTTTGAAACACTTGTGTATAGGCACGTTATAAATGCCATATCATATCATTCCGCTAAGGAACTCCCTGCCTGGATGGAACATGCCATCTGCCTGCTTTGGAACTAAAAAGACATATTACTTTTGTTTTTAATTCTTATCTTTTGAATTCACAGAATAGTGACATTTCTCCACCTCTTTGGCTACAGGTAATGCTGGAACTCGCCTGAACTCCACAGTGAAAGAAGGACACACAGTTTTTGTTTGTGACAACATCGATATAAGTACGAGGAACTTTGAAAAGAAAAGAGACTCCTAATGAGGGAGGAGAACCGCTATGCAGAGGCGAGCCGCTGCATGGTTGACATCCAGGAGGGGGAGCCACGCTGGACTGCGGAGCCAGTGGCAGCAAGGAGGGCAAGCAAAGTGCTAGCCAAAAGCCTGAGGGTTGCAGATCTACTCGACCTGGAAGCCAAGGTCGGAGATGGAGAGACGGAGAAACACCTCATATGGCAGTGCATTCAATAAAGATGTGGTGGGCCGGCAGGCCTGTAGCTGATGCTGAGACCAGACCGCCTGAGAGAGCCTGTGTCCCTGATTTCCTCACACGTCGGACCCTAGCTACCAAGCCAAGTAGCAAGGGGGAGAGCCGATAAGGTTACAGCAGCCTGAGAAATTGTCCCTGCACGATAAATGTTTGGAAATGGGGATTGCTGATTGGGGAGGGAACAGGGTTTGTAGCAGTGTCCCACGCATTCAGGAACTGTAGGGAGGGGATGCCGCAAAGGTAAAAATTATTCCTGCAGCACCAATATTGGACCCGGGCAACCAGGTTACATTGAAATCGGCCTGCAGGGAATCAACGTAGAACGATTAAAAGAGAGATGAAGCATTGTGAAGAAATGCTGAAAAAGCTGTCGAGGTTATGGGACCCTGTGAAACGCAAGTGTGCAAATACCCTATGGAAGGGGGAGCGATAGAGATACGACTGTTGTGAATATCGACCGAGAAAGCCATCAAAGTTACGGGAGCCTGGGAAACCAGAGTGTGCAAATACCCTATAAAAAGAGGGAATTACACGGATACGAACAATGAATAAGAGCTGGGAAAGCTATCCAGGTTACGGGAGCCTGAGAAACCAGAGTGTGTGAATACCCCAAGGAAGGAAGATTGAGAAAGAAAGATGTACTCTTTGAATTAAGGCTGAGAAAGCAACAGGAGGAACTATGTCGAACAGCCGCCCTATCTGAAACAACTTCAATATAAGAATTTAACTCATACAAGGGCAACAAAAATTTGGGGAGAACCCAACACCTTGAAGAAGGAAGTGTTTTTTTCTGTTAGGTTTCCAGAAATTCTGAAGGAATGGAAATGGTTGCAAGGAACAGTTTCTTTGTTAACAGGAGAAATTAAAACCCTAACTTGATACAAAGACTTGGAGGAATATCTTGTTATGTTATGTTGACTTATACTGTGCATCACTGCCATTTGCTTGGTCTCCACGCACTCACATGGCTCTGTAAGAAAAATGGATAGGGTTGGTTAGTGAGGGAGAGAGGGATAGGATAGCATGTGTGCTCATCTGTTGATGCGTGCAGACCCAGGAGGAACTGGCGTCTCCATGTGAGCTTTCTGGGTGTGCTTTTCTATATGCACTGGACTGGTTGCGTCCATAAAGGTGGCGTCCAGTGTCTGAGTTGTTGATTGTTTGCAGGTATTGGGTTTGAAGTATGATTAGAGGGGGGTTTGCGGTTTGAGAGTTGATGGTGGCTTGTTTCACTAGTCCTTTGGGCATGTGAGATGTGTGAGGGTGTAAAAGAGAAGGGAGTGGTTAGTTGGTTTCAGGTGATCAATGGTTGTTGAATAGCTTTATTGTTGGCTCTCCCTACTATTTTGTCCCGTGTTTGCTTTGGTCCTGGTGTATGGTTTAAGAGTGGCGTGCCTAAATTAAATCTATACAAATAAATCAGTACAATTCAATTGTGGCTAGATTCAAAATCAGCGTATGCCAAATCTCTACGGTTCTGTTGTGGTAAATTCAAAATCAGCAGATTGCAAATGTAGTATGGCTAAATTCCAAAGCAGCAGGTTGCAATTCTAGTGCGGCTCAATTCCAAAGCAGCGTTAACTAACTCTGATGAATTCTAGTGTGGCTACATTCAAAAGCAGCGTTAACCAACTCAGTTGTGGTGCTAAAAAATGAACTTTTGAAACCCGGAAGACAGCAAATATAAATTGGGCCAGGCAGACACCCTGGTGAGGCTATTATGCAAAGCCTCCCATTTCCCTTTTAGTTAGATGGTTTTTCTAGTGTGGTAGGACTAGTTAGCTGATTAGGATTCACACCAAAAGAACTTTATTTTGGACTTTAAAGCTTTTATTGTTTTAGGTAGGGAATTTCCCTCATAGCGATAGGGCTAGTTAGGCATTTTGACTCTTTGATTTCGAATAAAACCCTTGAATATGTCACTAACTCATCCGATTCCTTCCAGTTCGCCACAGTACACATTACTCTCTAAGGGATGAATCTGTTGTATGAGTTCTGCTATTAGTAAATACAGTGTACTCACAGGGCCACTATTAGCTTGGTGTCTCAGTGGATCTCAGAACCTGAGAGCTGGCCATGCTGCCTATGATAGCCGTGGCCTAGTGACATTGGATTATTTGTATCCAGTCTGCATATTGTAAATTAATGTATATGTGGGTTCTAAATGGATCACTCTCTCACTCAATTTATAAACGATTCAACCAGTTAGTAAATCACCTTCATTATGTAAATAATTTTGAGAAAGTTGAAATATGTCTGTTACGATGAATCAGCATGACCCTCTCTTCAGAGCATGGAATACACACTGGGCTTTGCTCTTCATTTGTCAGAACGGACAGTAAATGTTTAAGTCCTGCAAACCACAGGCCACATATACACATTTTGACATTCTCAGTTTGTGGATGTGAGGCTTTGGCTGTTTTGCTTGAGCTGAAGACAATGGCCCTCATTACAAGGTTGCCGGAAACCGCGCATTACCATTACTGCCGCTGGACATTCCGGTGCTACCGGGATATCATAGGTGGCGGCGGTGGTACCGTAAGTTCCCGTTCCCATTCCCATGGAGTCTGGCAGGACGCCATGGAAATGGGAACCCTGAAGCACCGGCAGTTAGTAACAAGGCCGGCGCTTCACTGAAAAACCTGCTGTTAGAGGCCTGACCTCCCAGCAGGTTAGGCCTGCTGGTAGTCCAGTGCCCCTACAGGCAGACTCTCAGTGAGCCGGTTCGGAAAAGGTGCTGGTAACTAGTTACCGGCACCTTTATTTCCAGACCGGCTCACTCATAATAAGGCCCACTTTCTTGTTTCCCCATTGTCTACAAGGTGGTTGTAGAGCAATCACCCAGTGCCCCTCGCTTACCATGAGTTTCCTGAAGAGCCAGATGAAGAGCAGACACACAGGAGAAATTACACGGGCTTTTTATGGGCGACAAGGGCGGCAGTGCCCTGTTCGTGGCTGTTTTTTTTTTTGTTTGTTTTATTTTAACTGCCTAGGATATGTCCAAGTTAGTTGAGACCTACTTAAAGCCCTGCACACTGACCAAATACACACAGGATAATGCCCTCGAATGGGGCTTAGCAAAACACAAGAGGTGATGGCTGGAAGGTTTAGAATATATCGTAACCTCTGACATTGCTCTGGGCAACCCTCCAGACCATTGTTCTTCACCTGCCAAGCCATTACAAAAGGGGAAAGACCATATGCAAATCAGGCTTGGTCCCAACCCCAAAGGGGTAGTCCAGCCCGAATTGCTAGGTCACACCCCTTCTGCACGAGACCACAAGCACTCCCAGACCCTAACCATACATTTGACACTACACTTAATCTTAGCTAAAAAGCAGAGAAGGCTCGGCTTGTTGCCACTCTAACAAAAAATCCATTTAGGTTTTCAGGTTTTCCACAACTAATATATAGATTATCAATTGCAAACGCGACTCCGGCTATTCAGAAAACCTGCATTAGTATTTATAGAGTAGATAAGGCCAGTCCTACCTCAGTAGCCTTTTAAAAAATATGTATGAATCTAGATTACAGTGTCAAACATAACATGTTGTCTATCGTGTTTGAGCCCTTAAATTCTTCTTCTATTATATAACCACATCATGTCATCTTCATCCAGTTCCTCCATTACACTAGCATAATATGCTCCCAACCTAGTTAAATCATATGATTTATTCTTTTCTTGCTTGTAACTTTGTACCATTAGAGCCCATGGGGCGGGCAATAGCGGTACATATAAATGCAGGGAAAAGCGGCACACATCGAGGCCTAGGAGTGGCAGCTCCATGACTCAGGACTCTGGGCAAGAGATTGTGGTGCGTGACGGGCAGCATCGAACAGGGGTGGTGTAGGTGAACCCAGGGGCCTGCACCAAGGATGCTGTGCTTGTTCCAGCCAGACAAGCCAGAGGAATTCTGAGCGACTACCGTGTAATACCCGATCCTGATAGACATGCTCTCATGCAAACTCCTCTGCCATACCTCTACAGATGCAGTTTTGATCTGGAGTTCAGGGGAAGACAGCGTGCACAGAGCATATCAAATGCCTTAAATGAATTGCTCCAGATCCTAATTGAGTGTATTTTCCATCCTTTGTGATGCATTCTCACACAAGTTGGGGACCCGTATCTCTTCAAAAGATAGGGTCTCACCAATGCCATTGCTTCCCTTGGACTGACCGGAGGTCTCTGACGGCAACACGTCTTAATCATCTGAAAGTAGGCTTGCCTCGGTTCAGGTGCTTTTACTTTTAACCATGATTAATGGCTACTCCCAAAACATGCCAACGTCTTAAGTTGCTTTACCAATACAGTTCTTGCTGCGATGAATGTTCGAAAAGTAGCTGCTTGTAACCAGGGGAGTTGCTAGGTCTGGAAAAGACCCGGGGCTAAACTGATGTCGGACCTGTTGGAACTGGGGGCTAGCTAGTCTTTTGGCTGTAGCTCCTGAGATTCTATCCGGGGGTACAACCAAAAGATCAGGGGCTATAGCCCCCTTATCCCCCCTTAGCAACACCCCTGCTTGTAACTTCAGAGACTCCATCTTGTTCAGGAAGCAGCCGTTTAGTCCAAGACTTATTGAATCCCATCAAACATTTACGAATCAGTCCTTTTAACAAGCCTTCCCTCTCCTTTTAAAACCTCGTTTAACTACAAGTAGTTAGCTATCCTAAGAGAGCAAGAACAGACTGCACCAGATGCAGATGGTCGGTTTTTCTTTGATGGGACTATTGTAACGAATGACAGCTCTGCTGATAAATTCGCATATCTTACTTACAGGCAATATACCCATCTGCATGCCACAGAGAGTTTTAGGAAAACAAGGTTTCAATAAAGTTTGCCTGACGAGAAGATTTCACCACTGCATCAATGCTGAATCAAGCATTTCTGCTGCTTTTCAAAAATGCCAATTGACATTTCGTTTTTGATGATGAAATTAGGAGTGGCAGGGTGGCAGTGTTATTCCCCAATTTGGACTCTCATATGACCCTACTAGCGATTTGGTTGATTTACTGTGGGTGGCATCAGTCCACAGTAAAGGCTACATTTGTTATGGTAATGCAGAGGAAGACCCTCCAGAAAACGGCTGGAGTTTTTTCCCTTCTGCTCTCCTCTAAAGTAGAGAATTTAGTGGTACGTGGTACGGTAAATGTGGTAGTAATTCCATTCTGTGCCTTTTTTTTTATCTCCACTGTGAAACTCGAAACGAGGCCCAATGCATTCATAATTTAAAGGGATGGAAAAACCTTACAGTTTTCCCCAATCACAAGGCAAAGGCAACACCAGCACACCTCATCCATAGAGGGTTTGTGGATAGGTCATCTCAGAAGAATGCAGATTCACGAGCACTCTGTACCTCACTTGATAAATCCGACTAGCTGTCTTCTTATCATTTCGTACTGTCACTTTGATTTGCACAGCATATTTCAATGTGCATACAAGTACGTTTGTGAAGTGACGCCAGGTCAGTACACGGATTTCAGGCTTTCGGGTTCTGATGTGTAAAGGGCACTTCAGCAGGACAGTATGTGGCACTGACGTGCAGGAAGACGTTGTCTAATTTAAGGCAACACCTCCACATGTCCTTTTCCATCCTACTACAGGTAAATATAGTTGGGTACTCCACTATTTGTTGTTATCGGGGAACAACCTTTGAAAGGGGAGGGTATGGACAGTAACTATAAAGCAGCAAAAGATTGATTACCCCTCTCTTCGTCCCCATTATTGTTTATTGGGTCAGTGCACTACTGCCTTCTTATATTCAGGCAGAATAATCCACAATATCTCTAAAAGCGCATTTTTTTTAAAAAAAATTCAATTTTATTTATTCACTAATTCAAGGTAAAATCAAATATCACAATAAAATAATTCAAAAACGTGGGGTTAGTATGGAACTTTTAGTCCATATGTTATAAATCAAGTCTATATTTGAAAACTCATATTGGATGCTGATGCAACAACAGAAAAAAATCTTGTTATGGTCCACTCTTAAGTTTGTTAATTACTGATCAAAATAGACAAAAGACATTGTATGTAAATCATTGAATGTTAGGCGGAAAACCTTAAATCTGGTTGCCAAACTGATGAGGCTGATTAGTGGCACCTCATAGATGTCAACATATGTTTCAGCCTTTTTGATGAATGGGGCACCATCTCTAGGGCCGGTTTTGATGTTTTATGGCCTTCAGGACGTTTGAAACTCTTTTACACTGAATCAATCACAATACCCCTTGGATATTTTAGTCACTCACACACTGGTAAACAAAGACAACATTTTGGGACTTTGAGCTTCTTGATCGGACAAGAGTGTTACTGTCTTGGCTTCAACAGGGGCCTCATGGCTACCTGTTGTTCTAAGACGATATATGGCACCATTTCTTTTCTATAATCGTGGTACATTCCCATAATGAGAGATTCTTTATTTTACTTGCGTGTCCGCTGCCACCGGGGGATCGCAAAGGGATTCAACTTCATATGGCAAATCTTTTGCATCCCAAGATGTCGATTTGAAGGGGGAGTTTAAAAGATCCTTGTTCAATGAGCACCAAAACATGTGTATCTACTGGACAAAGCAACAACTGTTTATGCATCTGCTCGGCTAGTATGGAAACATCAGGTTTGGTGGCTGGATGCTCGGCAGCATAGGGCTTTGTTGGCTAGGTGTCTGGTCTGGAAGTCTATCCAAGTTGTATTGGCATCCGGTGGACCATCTTCAAGACTAGCTTAATCTGGGCAGACGTCTTCATCTCAATGAAACGCTTAATTAGTGTGTTATAATTCACCTCAATGACTGTATGGGGACAGCAGAATAGTGGAAGTCTTCTTAAATTTGTGCTCTCAGCAGATTTCTTAATATGAGAAGGAAGGTGGCTCCACCTAATGCAATATTTTCATAAGTTGTAATGTATCTAATACAGGACTAGAAAATTATATTATATTAGTCTAATGGTAAAGTGACCAGTGGATTGCCTACCTCGTTTTAGGAAGTATACATGGAGATAAGATGGAGGACCCTACGGTCCAAGAGGGAAGCCCGTGTGTGGCACGTATGTTAACAATCTTGAATCTGTGAATATATGCACACAGAATTTTAAGTCAGCTTGCCCTAGTACATGGTGTGCCAACCCTTTCTACATTGTACATGGACACAAGGTGAGAAGTACTCACCTAGTCCCGTTACACAGGAGTGCATGGCTGTAAATATACACTGCCATACTACACTGTATAGTATCCTAATTGTGCCCAAACGTAACAGAATTTTGTATGACTATCTTTAAGTGTTGACTGAGCCATCTCAGTACAAATGGTGTGCAGGGGACGGGAGTGTCCATTCCCTTAGGATGAAAGGGCCCCTAGGGATCCCTTACGTCTATGGAAACAAGGCGAGTCACCACACACGATAGATACGCCAGACACAAGGTTGCATTCCCAAAGCTAGGGTTTATTGCAAAGCAAAAGTCTCAGTTGGCCAACTCGGTCTCATGCCCCGCGACGTGTATCTCTAGACCTCAAGGGACGCAAGAGAGTGAATTACGTACATCAGTTACATATATACAAAATGCATATCAAGCAATCAGCTACAACATGTTTAACACCCCCCTTTATTGGGTTTCTTTGAACTTGGTGTGATGATGGACACTTTTGACAACTATGACACCTTCAAATATCTATTCTAGTAACAATTTGCAATTTGTGAGTGGGGAGGCATCTTTCAGTTGTTGAACGGAACACAGCGCTTCTGTTCTTGGAAGCGAGCTACATACGGGGGAAGAGTTGCATTCCAGACCTTGCTATCTATGAGGTGCTATTCATGTCCTGGGAGCCGACACGCTCTAACAGGGCTCAGCAAAGGGGGTGCCATAAGAAGAGCATAATTCAAGCCTTTAGCTTTAGCTTTATTCTAACATATTCTACCATATAACGAGACTGGCTGGCAGCTGCAAAATGATTAAATGCCCTGCAGCTCTGCTTCAAGGCTACATTCGGGAGGGAGCCGGGCATTCTTCCTGGCGCTGCCTACGTTGTGTTTCAGCGAACTCTTGTTATCCTCACAGCCCTGCGGCCTTGTCCTTTCACGTGCAGACAACAATGTTTTACAGTCGAGCAGTGCAAGCAGAAAATGTACTGCGAAGCAATAAGAACAGAAAGCAATGAACAATGGTTAGGAAACAAAATGGCGATTCTTGTTACATCAAAATGGCCGTTAATTGGCAAACTCGGAAACCTATATTCTGTCATATCGTGCATGAGACTGTTGGCTCACGGCCATCAAAATACGTTTGCGGTCACATATGAGAGGTATCCATTTTTCTAGACTGACAAGGACACTACTCTTTTCTTGGTATACAGAGCAGCGTATTGTGCCAGAGCTGCATTTTTCTCCCCTGCACCCCCCCCCAAAAGACATTCTAGATTTAGTAAAACGCTCTTTATACAGGTGTGGGCACCAATTGATCGGAGGTGCATGTATCTTCATCTACAGCTTGAGGCAGGCAGTAAAGCTCTGGACACTCTAAAGCTTGGAGCCGTTTTTTTTAGCAAGAGCCCCCCCTATAGATAACACTACAGTGTTCTAAATGTGAAAGACATACTTAGTGTTAGGGTGTTTCATTTAGGCCAAGTTAGAAGTACTACAATCCTGAATATGGAGAAAAGATCATGGAATTCGTTTTTGGTGACATTGTTGTTTAATTAGGGGAATGAGGAGTATGTGGCGGGTGTTAGTATGAGAACAGCTATACCGAATGTGTCATAGTATTGCTGTGTTCTAGTTGAGAGTAAGTGTGGTAGTGTGACATGGTGGTTTTCAGTAAGGCTGTTCCATCCACTCCTTCCATTGCATCCGTTCCGTCCGTTCCATGTACTCCATCCGTTCCATCCACTCTATCCATTCCATCCACTCGATCCGTTCCATCCACTCGATCCGTTCCATCCACTCACAACTGTTGGTGGCCACTTAAAAGAGAGTGAAGAAGAGTTTTGACTTCCCACAGGCAGGGCCTTTATCCTTGTGCAGTTAAGAATGTCGGTTTGGTTACATCCAGTTTGGAATGTAGGAAAAGCCATTGGCAATTTGAGGTCAGACCTTGGGTTGGCCAGATATCTTGATGAACAGATTAACATATTTTGTCCAATGTAGCAACGTTCATGGACCTTTGCTAGCAGTGCCTTGTATACAATGAAAATCAGGGATGGGGAGAACCTCTGCCTGGGGACCTCTGCTGGAGAAAGTTCTGTATTATGAGTAGAAAAGGCCATATTTAGCTTAGGGTTTGCAGATTGGTTAGACGGATTGGAGACGGCAACAGTCCATGTCTTCCATCTCAGAGATCATCATAAGCTTGGAAAAGAGCCCACCTCTGGTTCATGGGAGCAGTGACCTGCACCATGATAATCATCAGGTTCTCAAACACTGGTGGACGCTGGATTAGAGGTTGCTGTGAGTCATAAGAAAGAGTCTTTAGTGTGAAATGTACTACTTGATTGCTGCCACTTGATGGTGTAATGAAACGACTTAGCTGGAACACACATGGTTTTCACTCCTTTCTTGTCCACCTGGTTGCTATGGCATGTATTCAAATTGGTTATATTTTTATTTTACAGCAGACATGAGCTAGGGAGGCATTTTTTGTTGATGGCTACAATATATCATACACAGCAGCTAAACATGGTGATAGAGGCCGACCGCATGGGGGTCTTGCTATTGGTGCTTTGGCCAAATACACACGATTACTCCATGACCAGGCTGTGATCCTATTTTATGGCTACCACTCTGACTAATCTTTGGCACCAGCTTCTTATTAACATATATGATGCTCCGAGTGGGGTAGAAACGAGGAGTATCATTGCCAACATCGAATATACTTTGCTGCTTTGGCAAGATGCTTGCCCCACGGATGGTTCGTTGTCGCTGGTGACAGTTTGTTGCTGGAGCTATCCCGGGAGCATCACAGGAAGGAATGTAGCAATTAATCAGACCTGAATGTCCATACGCATACTGATTCTAAGTGGCTGAATTTAGTTGTGACCCAGGACCTCATTTGTTTGACTGCAAATTAGATCAATTAAGGGAGTCTAAAAGGCACCTAGACTAATGGTTCCAGCTATACCAGACTGGGCCACATGTTTGTTGATGGGTGTAACCACGTTCAATACTGTAAGTGATCTCTCACCCTTGGTTTGGACATTTAGAACGCCGTCTATTCTCTGCCTTAAAAGTATGCAGGCCTCGGTGTCGGTTAACCCTCAGGGTAATCAAATTGTAATGAACAGTAATAATGTTGTGGCAATTAATAACTTTGTCAAAGGGAACCATCTTGCACTCACAGATTGGCTACTTGAACATGGGTGGGACGTATCAAAGGTTATGTGCTTCCTAAATGACCAATTGCATTTGAGCCAGGAGATGATTGCTCCGCCTAATTCCGATGTTGGTGTACATCACAAGAAAATATATATCTGAAACTATATAACTACGTTAAGAAATCTGAGTGCTATAGTCCTATTGAGAAAAAGGTTTTTGGCTCACCTATCAACTTGGTACAAGAACTTAAGTTGGCACCAAAAATATTCTAAGAAAGTTGACTGGAAGGGGCTATTTCAAATACTCCGTAGTAATGATTATAGGTTGTTTTGCGCACTGTTTAGAACCTTTGCCAATGGTACTAGTGGTATTGGGAAAAATACTATTTATGTGGCATGTTAGACCGATGCCATTTTGGCATTATATAGTAAACCTGAGTCCAACTGTATTATGATGCAATATATTCTAGATGCTAAGTTCGGTAAGCGATTTGAGTGATGTGACATTGTAATTTATCAAAGCATTAGATGGCTCTAGAGCCACGGCCCTGACATGATGGCAAATGTAATATTTAAAGCTGACCCAGAATTCTGGGCTACCATATTGGTGAAGCTATATTGGCACATTTTTAAAACTGGGCAAATACCCTCTAGCTGGCGTAAATCCACTCTTATTCCTGTATTTGAAAAGGGTGATCGTACCAATACCCAAGACTATAGGTTATTGGCCATGCTTGATATTCAAAATTCTCGCAATTATTCTTTTTAAAAAAACTATTGCAATGGGCTATAACAAGTATTCTGCTATCTCAGTTCCAAACAGGATTTTGCAAATCGCATGGCACTCTACATAACCTTAACATCTTGCAAACAATTATTAACCACTGTTATGGAGAATTCTCATTTCTGTGTTAATTCCCTTCAACCTTAGAGACCCCCAACTCTTTTGCTGGACTCTAGGACTTTTAATTTTCAATTTTGGAGAGAGCGAGCTCTTTTTCTCACGCATGTGTTTTTTATTTGAAATCTGTGTTTTGAATGGATTGTGTCTTCCCAAGTATTCCTCATCTTAAAATAATCGTATCCCAGCTTCAGCTGCTTTGGAAAAACATTTCACCAGAGGGCGCTGTGTTCGAGACCGCAGAGTCGAAGTCCCTTGAGGGCCGCAGTCGGACGTCGCCGTCATCCGCTGTATAAATGGCTCGAGCAGCGCCGGTTACCTCAGTTCCATTTTTCCAATGCAACTGCTTCGTGTTACGAACGGCGCATCAAGAATTTCTTCGACGATGTCTTCGTTTTCAACTCCCCCCACACCCAAGACAGGATTAAACAAATATCTGAAGTGTGGCAGGAAGATGTCTATCCGACCTCCATCGGAATTGCCTCTGGTGCCTCAGCCCTGACCATTGGGTTGATGAGTGCGGGTCCTGTCAGGCCATGTCAAATAAGGCTCTTAGGGAAAGCAGATGTAAACTGGCGGTGGGGGAGGAAAAATAGAAGTCTTTGAAAAAACAAAAGGATTCTGATCAATCGGTAGAAAATCTTGTCACGAGTCGAGGAGGTCAAGATTGGAAAGTCGCTCGAGGAAGTCTTCCTCGTCTTCGTTGAAAAAGCGACGTCATAAGTCTTCTTCCTCCTCTTCTGAGAGGAGAGTTACTTACCCTTCAAAACACGATGCCCCAGAAAAATGGGAGGCCTTCAGGGCTTCGATGCTGAAAATATTCAAGAAAGCGGGCCAGACCCCCTCGAATTTGCTGAGTGGTGATTATGCCTCTACTCAGTCTAAAAGTGACAGAGGAAATCAAGATCGGCGGGACCGGTAAGTCCCCATTTGTAAAGCCATTCCCCATTCCCATTTGAGCCCCCATAGGGCTCAATGGGAAGGCGTCAATAACGGTACCGCAAATTGCGGTACCGTTATTGACACCGGTATCCCTTTGCGGGTCCCGTCCTTAACGCCTGGTGAAACCAGGCGTTAAGGGAAGGACCCGCAAAAAGACCTTGGAATAAGGCACAAAGGGATTACCAGCACCGGTGTCATTACCGGTATCCCTTTGCGCCCACCTTGTAATGAGGGCCTCAGACACTGTTCACTGCGTACTAAATATCTTTTCACAAGATTCCCAGGTCTATCATCATGAAGAGACATGTCTCCTTTAAGAAGCGATGGCAGTTACCTTGGAGATTAGGACACTCCTGTTAACGTAGCCACGTCAATTCCACGTTACTGCCTGTCATGTGATTGGCTTCTTAAGCCCCTCCTTTCTGGGTTTCGGTGCTTCTGATTCTGCGAAGTGTGTTCGCTAAGTATTGTACTATTGGTCTTCTGGTTTCCTTTATCCCTGATTTTGCTTCCTGGACTGCTTTGATCTTTTTGCCCTTTAAGTTTGTTGCCTATGAATTCACTCCTTTACGAATATCCTTGACGGATTGTTATCTGGACTTGCCTTGCCGTCTCCCTGGATACCTCATTGCCCGCTTGTTGCCAACTTGGATTTTCTACAAACGTTTGCTTCCGCTCGCTCCCTTGGATACTTTTGCTGCCTGGTCTGGTTTTTGACCCGGAACACATACAACGGACCGCTATTCGCCTTTCCTCCAGGATTCTTTCACCTGCATGGATTTCTGCTGTTGCTACAACCCAAGTTGGCCTTAAGGTTCTCCTCTGCATCCCCGCCTTGTACGGACGAGAGACTGCCAACGTATGTTGGCCGGGCAGTGAGGAGCGTCCTTGTTTCATCAGGTTAAGACTACAGTGGCTTCCTGGCCATAGACGTATGCGTTTCGACGGGAATAGTCCACTTACCCCTAATTACCTTTTGGCTGACTGGGTTGTCTGAACATTTCTTTTTCCTCCAGAGAAAGGGTTTCGCTGAAACCACGGTAAGACCAATTCCTACCCTTTCTACTCTACCTCTATCAGTATACCTGTTGTTCTTTCTCAACTAATTGGGTGCCACTCTATTCCGCAATATTGCAGGTTCATCTCTCACATACTGGAAGGGGCACCAATTATTATACATCATACGGTCCCTTTCCTTCCTAACTCACAGGTTAGTGTTGAGTTCTGGTTATTGCTTTGTATTGCCATGGTTTTTCCCCTAACCCTGCAATTTCCTTTCCGGTTTAGGAAATCTGCAGTCCGGTCCGGGTCCATTCTCCCAAATAATAAATCCCTTGGTATTGGTTTTCATCCATACACAGGGTTGTAATATTAGGCAGAATTTTTCGCCTACACTACGAAGGCAAATCTCAAGATGGATTCTGACACCGTTCCTGTGAGGATCTCCCTGTAACAAGGAATAAAGCGGCATATATGGGACTGTCAAACCTATCAAATTATGTTAAATACCAAGACTGGGCTGAAGAAGAAGCTAAAGGATGCTATTATCCAGAAAAAACGAAACTGTCTCTAAAGAAAACTAACCAATTCACTGAGACAAGTGGATTAAAAGACGAGCACTCGTCAGGTAGAGAGCGAGAAGAGAGTCGAGAAGAACATCTGTCAAAGCAGAGGAGGTTCCCTGAGAATGTGAACTTGGGAGGGGGTGGAGCTGTAGCAGGACTGTTTCCCGCGAAATCTGAAGATGCTGGTAAGCAGCACAAAGAAAGCGGAGAGGCAAGCTGTGAGAAAAATGGGAAATGAGGTGTCTCATGGGGGTGTTTGAGGCCAGAGTCACAAGACACGGGCTAAGAAGCCCTGGAGATGTGGTGCGTTGGGACACCGGACTGCTTTTTTTGGATGACACTTCCAAGGCTCCTTTGTGGTGTGCATCGGAGTGGCAGGTGGGCGGCAATGTCATGAATGAGAGCCTTTTAGCTCCGCCTCGGCCAGTGGCGCTTGCTGGTAATTCTCTATGGACGCAGGCACTGGCTGCGGAGTGGGGGCGGATCCACGCCGGTAGATCGAGTGACCCTAACCACAAGGAGTAGCAGTACACCTTACCCGCATTCCGTCTCGCAGTTCCCATTATGCGGGTCACTGCGTTTCAGTTCCCGCTTGACAGCATGCGCTGAGGTCGCTGGAGCGGCTTGGTGTCATTTTGCCTCACGCCAGCGCCTGGGGACACCCATGAGGGTTCCCCAGGCATTCAAATAAGTGCTACGAACTGTTCCTGAATGCATCTATGTAAAAGCCTATCTGTCTAATGGTAATATTAAGAATTAACGTTTGGTGCATGTTGAGTTTGGGCAAATGAATCTATCTCATAACAAACACTTTCATGTGTCTAGAACATCATATTTGTTGGTGCTACCAGTCGTACGTCCTGTGCAGCCGTTGGCAAGGTAACAACAAGTGTTTGCTAAGTGCACTTTCAATGTCGCTAAGTGTTGTATGTTGCATTTACTGGGAGTAATTACATCGAGTTAAAGTACAGGAACCCTTAACTAAGAAAGGATGTGTGCTCATGTTTCCAGGTGCTCTTGATTAAGGAAGGGCAATGTTCCCTTGGCTAAAAAAGGGTGTGCGTTCATGGTTTTCAGGTGCTCTTGATTAAGGAAGGGCAAGGTGGGTATCCAATCAATATATCTAAAACATTACAGAGTGGTACATTTCAGAGTACACCATAACACTGAAAAACACAGCAAACATTAATCAAGCAAATAAAGGTTAGTGGGGTAAAGGAGTTAAAATGAGTCGGGATGGGATTGGGGTAGTTTTATAAGGGTAAAGAAACATGGGGCTTGTGGGGGGACCCCGGTATTTTATCTGCAATGAAATTTACCACTCTCTTATTATGTAGGCAAGATCACATATAACCGCAACGTGGAATTAAGTCATCGTGTATGGGAGAGGAGGAGAAGCTTGACCAATGTACAGTGCTTCAATGTCGGGTCAAGGGTAATGTGTTGGTATGTGTGTCATGTGAATAATCAAGAATCCGTTTTTGAGTATGTTGTGTGTAATTTTCAAAACAAAAACCATTACCTATCCAATAAGATTCCCCCAAACCTCTACCCGGTTCGCCTAATTTCCCCCTACCCATCCACAACTTCTCCCTAACCCTCTTCGCCCCCATTGGCTGTCTCATGGTTACTTGTTATGTACAATCAGAAACATGTGCCAACCAAGGTGGGATGGTCGACTTCCAATCGGCTTCCGTGGTCAGGAAGAAGTTGTGTGTAGATACCACGGGCTTGACACCAGCAAAACCTAGAGCCTGAGAGAAGCTGAGCCAAGTGGGGCTTGAGAGTTGGAGGTGGGGCACCCCTATAGAATCGTGGTGTGCAGCTGCCCCAGTAACAGTGCTGATACTGCTGTATGGAAGCAGCAGCAAGCGCCATGTCTCCCCTTTGAAATACGGAGAAGCCGAGAGGAAGAGCAAAGACCGCCTTACAAGGACGCTGTGTCACGCCGCCCGTCCTGGGGTCTCCTTACCCGCTACGGCGCTCCCCGTCCTGGAGGCTGTATCCTCGTTTTCGGCTTCGGGGTCCGGGGGCGTCCTGGGTCCCGGGCGCTTCCGGGTCTCCTACGCGCACTACTTTGCGCATGCGCGGGCGCCCGCTCTCTGCTCTTCGCGCATGCGCAGTGCGCAGGATGCTCGATTCTGGAGGGTATGCGGCTCAAACCTCGTTGTGGGGTGTCCGATGCCTGGGAGACGGCACGGCTTGCGTTGCAAGTCTCCCAGGTGCTGGCGGGCTTATTTAAGGAGCCCCGATCCTTTTCCAAACCGCGTCTCAACGGGGTTTGTTCGGATCGTGTCTTTGCTGCCTTGCGTTGTATTCCCGTTGCCTGTTGCCTTCCACCCTCCCTTGTTCTGCCTGGGGGACCCCTGCCTTCCACCTTCCCTTGTTCTGCCTGGGGGACCCCTGTCTTCCACCTTCTCCGTCTCCCTCCTTCCTTCCTGCTCCCGAGGTTCCGCTCACCCTCCTTGGTTCTGGTCCCAGCTCAGTCCTTCCTATTTTCTATTCGCTCTGAGTCTAACCCCACATGTTCCGTGCTCCTCTCCTTACCAGCCTGCTCTTGTTGCTTCCTTGTCTTGGTCCCTGGAGGGACCGTTCTGCTTCCAGTCCCCGGACCTGCCATCTACTCAGGGGCTCTCCCTGCCAGTGCTTGCACTGTCCTGACGCCACTCAATCAGGGGTGAACCAACCCGTGGCGTTGGGAGCCGGCTCACCTCCAATCCGGTTCCATTTGGCTGGTGTTGGGCTGGTTCCCCGCGCCATCAGTCACGTCTATCCGGATCATCTGACAGCCTGGCCTCATCACCAAGGAACCCAACCGGACGAACAGGTACGCAGCGTTCTCGTGACGCTATTTACAACAGATTGAGACGCCTGTCTTCTGACACCTCGGACTCTACGATGGAAGAGGATCCGGGTCTTCGTAACGAGCTTCAAGCGCTTCGTGCCGAGATGGCGGCACTCCGTCAGGAAAACGTAGCCTTGCGCCAAATGGTGACACAGAATGCTGGTGCCATTCCACAACCTGAAGGTCCCATGGCTCACACAGCTCCCATCAAGTTCGATGGAGATCCCCGCCGTGTGGGTGAATTCTGTAATCATTGCCGCATACACTTTCTCTTCCGTTCATCTCACTTTACCAATGACAAGGCCAAGATCGGATACATATTGGGCAACTTATCTGGTAACGCGCTTGCCTGGGCAACCCCTTTGGTCGTTACTAATAACCCAATCCTGAATGATTTTTTAGCCTTCGAGAAAGCATTCTTGGATGTGTTTCAATCCCCCAATCTGGCCTCAGCAGCGCAGAACCAACTGATGGATCTACAACAAGCCAATACCGACATCATCACTTACATCAGCCGTTTCCGTCAATTGGCAACTGACTCCTTATGGCCAGAGGTAACGCAAAAGACCTTGTTTCACCGGGGATTAAGAGAGGAATACAAAGATGAATTGTTGCACATACCAGAACCTGATGATCTACAGAAACTTATTGAACAAGTTCTGAGGATAGACCAGAGGTTGACCGAGAGAAAAGGAGAGAGACGACGGTTTGAGAAGGGAAACCTCAGACCACTGACTCTTCCTACTGGGATATCAGCACCTTTGGATGCTACCCAAGAACCTATGCAACTGGGAGCTGTAAGGGGCCCATTATCGGAAGAGGAGAAGAAGCGCAGAAGAAGTCTGCGACTGTGTTTATATTGCGGAGGCGCTGGACATTATCTGGGAACCTGCCCTCTACGTCCTATCAAGAAAGGGGGAAACTAGAAGACCTGTCGTCTAAGGGAAAGGCTACGACAGGTCCTTTCTTGCTTTCAGACCTTTCCAGCCCTGGGTTACAACTGCCCCCAATGCAGCCTGCCGTCTTGATGACTCTAGAGATCACTTTGAAGTGGCTTGATAAGACGATTGATGTCCATGGTCTATTAGATTGCGGGGCCTCCGGAAACTATATTGATGAGGCATTCGCCATCAACCTTGGTATGCCTTTATTTACCAGAATAACGGTTATACCAGTAGAGGTCATCGATGGTACACCCTTAGCTTCCGGTCCCATTCGGTTGCATACCATCGGCATGCTGTTACAGGTCAAGGGGCATGAAGAAAGGATTGCCCTCGACGTCATCAAGTCACCATCGTATCCTGTGGTTTTGGGACTGCCTTGGCTTTTGCGACACAATCCTACAATCGATTGGGAGTCCCGTACTTTGAGATTTGTTTCTGCCTTTTGCCTCCGTGAATGTTGCTGCCACAACACCTCCTTGAAGTCTACAACCTTGATCCCTCTAATCCCGGGAGAGGACTCATCTGCCGTATGTTCCCTGTCCCAGATTCCGAATGTTTACGCCGACCTTTGTACGGTGTTTTCGGAACCCAGTGAAATACCTCTTCCTCCTCATCGGACATTTGACTGTCCCATAGACCTGATCCCTGGTGCTGTGATTCCTCATGGGAAGTTATATTCTCTAACTCAGTCTGAAAAACATGTACTCCGGGATTATCTGGATGATTGTTCTAAGAAGGGTTACATCGTACCCTCCAAATCCTCCGCCGGTTTTCCGTTGTTCTTTGTCAAAAAGAAAGAGGGGACCCTGCGGCCATGTATCGATTACCGTCAATTGAATGACATAACACTCAAGGACAGGTACCCATTACCTTTGATTCGGAACATCATGGAGTCCTTACGTTCTGCCAATATCTTCACTAAGTTGGATCTCCGGGGAGCCTACCACCTGGTTAGAATCAAAGAAGGCGACGAGTGGAAGACGGCATTTAAAACACCCTTTGGGCACTACGAATACAGGGTAATGCCCTTTGGGTTGTGTAATGCCCCAGCCGTCTTCCAACGGTTTATGGACAACGTGTTTGGCGATTTGGTTGGCATCTCGGTCTGGGTTTACCTAGACGACATCCTGATCTTCTCAGACGATCTGAAGGAACATGTCTCGCATGTCCGTGAAGTACTTTTGCGTTTGTCACGTAATCACCTGTACGCCAAAGCCGAAAAATGCTCGTTTCACCGGAATAGCATGGAGTTCCTGGGATACGTAATCAGCAATGCAGGTATACACATGGATTCGGGCAAAGTGAAGGCTATTCAGAACTGGAAACAACCACATGATTTGAAGTCCCTTCAGCGGTTTTTGGGGTTCGCCAATTTTTATCGGCGCTTTATTCCACAGTTTTCACAGGTCACGGCCCCATTGACACGTCTGACCAGTGTTAAGATATCTTTCCTTTGGGATCAAGAGGCATCGACAGCTTTTGAGTACTTGAAGACAGCGTTTAGTACAGCTCCTGTTTTGCGTCATCCTAACGATGAGATGCCATATGTCATCGAAGCAGATGCCTCCAACTTCGCTGTTGGAGCGGTCCTACTGCAAAAACATCCTACATCTGGCGATGAACACCCTGTGGCCTATTACTCTCGGAAACTCACCTCTAGTGAGCTGAATTATGCAGTCATTGAAAAAGAACTTTTGGCCATCAAGACGGCGTTTGAAGAATGGAGGCATCATTTACTTGGTGGTCGTTTCCCTGTAGAAGTACGTACCGACCATCGCAACTTGCAGTTCCTACGAACATTGCAGTGTCGCACTGCTCGCCAAGCCCGATGGGCCTTCTTCTTCTCTCACTTTGATTTTAAAATCACATACATTCCTAGCTCCCAGAACCAGAAGGCTGATGCCTTATCTCGATCCTTGGACAAGGAAGAAGTGGGAGCCGGTTTGGACACGCCTATGATATCTCCCAAACACTTTCTACTAACCTTAGCTCCGCATCTCCAGAAGATTGTTCAAGAGACGTTGAGGGATCCGGAATGTGTCGATCTGCTGAAGAAACCCCAGATCTGCGAACGCGACGGTTTTTTGTTCTTCCTGAACCGATTATACATACCTTTGGCTGCCCTTCGCTTGGACATTCTCCATGGTTTTCACGATTCTCAAGTAGCTGGTCATCGTGGTATCAAGGCTACCCAGGAGTTGATCTCCAGACAATTCTGGTGGCCTGGATGGGCCAAAGAAGTAAAGTCATATGTGGAAAGTTGTCCTATCTGTGCTCAGACGAAGACACCCAGAAGAAAGCCTTTGGGACTACTTAAGCCTACTGAAACTCCTCCCTACCCTTGGCATACTATCGCCACCGACTTCATTGTTGAGCTTCCGCCCTCTGCAGATCACACTTGTGTCATGGTGGTTGTGGATTGTTTCACTAAATATGCACATTTCATTCCCTTCATAAAGATCCCAACTTCCTCCCAGATGGCTTTGGCATTTCTACACAACATTTATCGGTTACATGGACTCCCTGAGAAGATCATCTCTGATCGTGGTTCACAATTTCTTTCTTCTTTCTGGCGTCAGTTGTGTAGTCATCTAGGTATCCACAGAGCCTTGAGCTCAGGCTATCACCCGCACACCAACGGTCAGACCGAAAGGACGAATCAAACCCTGGAGCAATACTTACGTTGCTATGCCAATGCCACTCAGTCAAACTGGCTAAAGTACCTGGACTTGGCGGAAGTTTCCTATAACAATGCGGCCCATGCTGCCACCGGCATCAGTCCTTTTTTATGTTCAGCTGGACAACATCCCAAGCTGGTTCCTTTCTCACCTGTGGTGCCCAGCTCTGTTCCGTCTGCGGATCACTTGGTCTTCAATATTCAGAAACAACATTTCCTGGCCCGGAGAACCCTTACGGAGACACGTGAGCGCATGAAGGAGCAGGCTGATAGGGGCCGAACCACGGAACCCGATCTCCAGGTGGGAGATCTGGTTTGGTTGTCTTCCAGAAATCTACCTATTCGTAATCTACCCACTAAATTGGCACCCCGGTTCTATGGGCCTTTCAAGATTGCCAAGCGTTTGTCCTCAGTGGCTTTTCGATTGGTGCTGCCCCACACTTGGAGGATACACCCTGTCTTCCATGTCTCCCTTTTGAAGCCCTATGTGAAGGATGTCTTTCGACGCTCTGGTCCTCGGCCCTCCTCTGTTCTGGTACGGGGGGTTCCTGAGTTTGAGGTTCAGGAGATCTGTGATTCACGGATTCGTCGGGGTGTGCTCCAATTCTTGATCGATTGGAAGGATTATCCCGCTTGTGATCGCACTTGGGAGCCGCACTATAATGTGCACGCTCCCCGGCTTATTCGTGAATACTTTCTTCATTTTCCCTGGAAGCCTGGGGCCCCGGGCCTTTCTGGGAGGGGGCATAGTGTCACGCCGCCCGTCCTGGGGTCTCCTTACCCGCTACGGCGCTCCCCGTCCTGGAGGCTGTATCCTCGTTTTCGGCTTCAGGGTCCGGGGGCGTCCTGGGTCCCGGGCGCTTCCGGGTCTCCTACGCGCACTACTTTGCGCATGCGCGGGCGCCCGCTCTCTGCTCTTCGCGCATGCGCAGTGCGCAGGATGCTCGATTTTGGAGGGTATGCGGCTCAAACCTCGTTGTGGGGTGTCCGATGCCTGGGAGACGGCACGGCTTGCGTTGCAAGCCTCCCAGGTGCTGGCGGGCTTATTTAAGGAGCCCCGATCCTTTTCCAAACCGCGTCTCAACGCGGTTTGTTCGGATCGTGTCTTTGCTGCCTTGCGTTGTATTCCCGTTGCCTGTTGCCTTCCACCCTCCCTTGTTCTGCCTGGGGGACCCCTGCCTTCCACCTTCCCTTGTTCTGCCTGGGGGACCCCTGTCTTCCACCTTCTCCGTCTCCCTCCTTCCTTCCTGCTCCCGAGGTTCCGCTCACCCTCCTTGGTTCTGGTCCCAGCTCAGTCCTTCCTATTTTCTATTCGCTCTGAGTCTAACCCCACATGTTCCTTGCTCCTCTCCTTACCAGCCTGCTCTTGCTGCTTCCTTGTCTTGGTCCCTGGAGGGACCGTTCTGCTTCCAGTCCCCGGACCTGCCTTCCGTCGGAATCCCACTAAGGACCCCGGACCATCTACTCAGAGGCTCCCCCTGCCAGTGCTTGCACTGTCCTGACGCCACTCAATCAGGGGTGAGCCAACCCGTGGCGTTGGGAGCCGGCTCACCTCCAATCCGGTTCCATTTGGGCTGGTGTTGGGCTGGTTCCCCGCGCCATCAGTCACGTCTATCCGGATCATCTGACAGCCTGGCCTCATCACCAAGGAACCCAACCGGACGAACAGGTACGCAGCGTTCTCGTGACGCTATTTACAACACGCTGAGGAAAACGGCTCGACAGTGTGGTGGAGGAACGGAACCGAGGCAAGACCTGTGAAAACCCCAGAAACATTCCCTGATAATAAGGAAGGTAAAAGGGTGCATGGGAGGCACGGAAGCCAACCAACAATCATTATATGAACCAAAAAACTATCTCACTATGAATGAGAAAAACGTGAAAGTAAACTTGATAAATCTGAACTGTGATAATGTGAGCAAGAGAATAATAATGTTCCCTACAAGGGGGTTGAATGAAAGTGAATTATCAATCAAGAATTAGCTCAATGAAAGTGAGAAGAGCTTAAATTCAACATTAACAAAACTGAAGACTTGCAATGGGAGAAAGCAACTAATAGAAATACTGAAAAGAGTGAATAATAAAGTGGTTATACCGCTACCCTCGGAAGAGGAGGAATCAAATCCTTTGTCAAAAGCAGAAGAGATAAGAAAGCAAATGAGGAGCTGAAGACCAAGGTAGCCTTTATGACAAATCAGAGCTAAGAAGAGACACTCCTAAAGTGGAAAGTAAATGTACCAACCCGATAAAAGAGTTAAATGAACTGATAAAATGAACTAATGAAAAGAGTTGCTAAAGACTATTGAAAACTTGTACGTTAAGAGGTTCTGTGCAAATAAGACAAGTGCGGAAAGCACCCAGCAGGAGAAGAAGTCATTCTCCTGCCCTTATTTTTTAGTTCTATAAATGATAAGAGTCAGATAGTATTCGTTTTTTTTTTAAGACGGTGGTCTTATTCTTTTGGAACAGTCAGAGATGACTGACGGGCACCTTAGTTATTTATATAGGTAGGGAATACCCGACGACCATAGGGAGAGTTAGGCCTTCATGTCATTATTTAATAAACCCTCCTTGAGAAGGTCCTCCAAAATTCTGTGTCCTTCTAACCGTCCACAATTACCATACCATCAAATATCCCTCTGAGTTTCATGTGACGTTGATACCTTTTCTTGGTTTGGTGATAACCACCACTGATTTGAGAACATTGTTCATAGCTGAAAGCAATTGATTATATTTATTGAAGGATGTGTATTATTTTGACAAGAAAAAAGAGATTTACATAGGAAGCAGTACAGAAGAAAGAGAATCAGGTAATAGGACAAAAAAAGAACAGGCACATGGACTAGGGGACCAACATAACAAGCATATGTAATGAAGGTCTAGTGCCATGATATATAGTACAGTAAATATTCACATATTTATACATTTACATCTTCACAACAAGAACATAAGAGTGTGGCCAAGAGGCTGGTGGTAGAACTGGAGTCTGGTCTTTAACCGTTCAATATATGGGATTGTTTTTATGTTGGGAATAGGGGCTCAGTAGAGGGGGGCAAGTAGAGAGAAGGAGCAGGAGAAGAAGCAGGAGGGTCAGAGACAAAGTATGAGGCGGGGAGGAATGTAAAGTGCAAGATGGGGAGTACACAGAGAAACATGATGGGGGAGCAAGGACATGGACGATTTTAAAACAAGGAATTTAAAGAGATTTTGCATTGAGAGCCAACCAGCATGGTGGCAATGTGCATATGTTGGGGAACACGGAGTAGCTGTGTACCATGAAGTAGCCAAGTGGAGGACTTTGTTAATGGGAGTGAAAGAGTGGAAACCAAGGAGTTCGCTTGAGCAATAAGCTAGTTTACTAAGCACAATGGTTTAGACTAGGCCTTTAGCAGAGTGGCGAGTGAGGGTTGGGCACGTTTTTCCGATGCTGACGAGGTTGACTCTTGGATCAATAGCAGTGGCTGAAATGAACTTTGGAGTTGAAGTTAACTGTCAAAGAGGATCCAAACTTTCTGCGCCTTGGTTGAGGGAGAGAGGATTTCTGGAGGAAAGGAGATTGCATACGGGAGGGTTAGATTAGCATTTAAGGTAAGAAGAAAAAAAGGTAGCAGGCGTCCCTCTCCAGAAAGAGCATGCCATGGTAGCCTGTTCTGTGTTTTTTTTCCCACTTTGAAAGTTCACAGCTATTGCTTTTTGCTCACTGTACCTTTCACAGATGGGGCAATATCCATTTGCGTATCAGTCTTTGTCCTACCCACATGGGCAATCCAACACCAAAATGCTATGGCAATTCCCTTCTGAACAAGAGTACCAACAGCAACCCCATACACATGTTGCAGCCTTGTTGGGCCTCATCAGTGAGGTGAAGCTGTGCCTCTCTGAGCAGTGAGCAGGGAGTCCTCGTCTGGGTTGCCCCAGGTAAATCAGTGTGACCAACCCCAAGTTCCTTGCAAACATTTTTCAAAAAAGGTAGCAGGCAGCCCTCTCCAGAAAGAACAAGGCATGATAACCTGTTCTGTGGTTTTTCCCACTTTGAGATTTCACAGCCATCGCTTTTTTCGCACTGTATTGTTCACAGATGGGAAAATTATCATTTGCATATTAGTCTTTGTCCCGCCCACATGGGCAGTCCAGCACCGAAATGCTCTGGGAATTCCCTTCTGAACAAGAGTACCAACAGCAACCCTATACACGTGTTTCAGCCTTGTTGGGCCGCATCCAGTGACAAGTGGCTGTGAAGCAGTTTGTGATGTTTTGATATATGGCAGCAGGGAAGGATGGGAAGAAGATGGTTGGATATCATCTGCAAAGAGGTGAAGGCAGGAGGAGAAGGCGGGCTTACCGAGAGAGGAGGTGTAGAGTATGAAAAGGAGTGGGCTGAGGACAGATCTTTGGGAAGCCAACAGAAACTGCTGTAAGGGGAGAGATGTTGGCGTTCCAATATATGGAGAATTAGATGTCAGTAAGTTAAGAAGCCGCCCATATGAATGCAGTGATGCAGTGCCTTTGAGCCCAAAGAAGGAGAGAGTTTGGAGAAGGAAGTGATGGTCCAGTTTCTAAGGCTGCAGAGAGGTGGAGTAGGATTAGCCTGGAGGAGGAGTGAGAGTAGTGGGCCATGGTTAGGAAGATGGCAGACATGGGTGTGTGCTATTATGGTGGAGTGTTTACTTCTGAGGTTACAGAGTGTGTGGCCCTCAAGATAGTTGACAATGTGGTTGAAAACAATTCGCTCAAGGATTTTCGAGTGACGGGGCAGAAGGGAAACTAGTCTGTAGAAACGCGGGTTGCTGGAGTTGGTAGGATTTTTTATAATCAGGTGAAAGTTGCTATTATATAGCAGACAGGGAAAATTGCAGTGCAAAGTGAGAGGTTGAAGAGGGAGGAGAGTTGAGAGAAGGTGATGAGCGCAAGTTCATTAATTGTTTGAGGTGCAAAGGGATCAGTAGGTTCGCAGGATGTTATTAGTTGTGTGGAGAATCCATAAAAGCTCAGTGGAGGAGGTGGAGTGAAGTGAGATCAAGAAGACAGGGCATGGGTGATGGAGAGAAGGAGGGAGGCGGGCAGAGAGACAGAAGGGTAGACATGGTGTTGTGCACCTTTGTGATTTTGTAAAAGTAGGTGGCAAATGTGTTGGCTGATAGAGAGGAGGAGAAGGATTTTTGTGGAGCAGAGCATAATCTGAAGGGTCATGTAAACCTTTGGATGGTAGCAGTAGGTGATATGAGGTCGGTATAGCAAGCTGATTTAACAGAATGAAGTAGTGAGGGCCATGAAAGCCTCTTAATAGGCAACAAGCAGAGTGAGGGTTTGGTCTTATGTCAGTAGTGTAGGTGGAGACGCATGAATGCCTATAGTTGCTGGATCGCTGGGGTGATCCATGGTTGGGAGAGGGTGATGGAGCGAGGAGCACAGTGATAATCAAAGGAGGTGGCAACGGTGTCATCAACCTCAGTAATGGTCAACCCAATGGAGTGGGCAGGTGAGAGAGGGACGGATTGGGGGGGGGGGGACTTGACTTGGTCTCGATATGGAGCCACGTAAACCGGTTTGAACTTCTTTCTGGTGAAGTCGCTTGTGAAGTCGCTGTTACGCTGGGGAGATACAGCGTCCAACACAGCGTTCACCTTGTGGAACATTGGATTACTTGGACTACTTTCTTTGCCTTAGTATGCAGTTGGCTTTTAGGAATTTTGTTGAATGTTTATTAGTAATTCAGCACTTTTAGCGATAAATATACATTCTAAATATACTTATTCTTCAACTTTTTAGATTGGCTCAGCCCCTTTTTCCCCACAAAGCCTTGAAAAAGGGCGGCTGCGCGCTCCTGCGCGCGCGTTTCAAGAAGTCACTTGTGAAGTCGCGGTTAAGCTGGTTCAGCTGACCAGTTGGCAGTGTAACGCGACACAACTTCCTTCTTGGTAACGAGATATCTATCACTGAAACTGCCGCTTCCTGCCTGCTGTTTTTACTGGGCTGGTGCGCTTTTGACCCATAGATGTCGGGAAGATGCATAGGCTATTCGCTGAAGACTGGAATGCCTTCCCGTGTTGTTGTGACACGTGCTTTGGTCATGCCAAAAGCCTCTCCTCAGAAACCATCACCATTAAAAGAAAGATCAGTGGCTACCCCATTACCATTCCTAAGAAAAGAACTGTGACCGGAGAAATTTGTGAGTTTTGTACGCTACGTGTGCCTAATGACTTTACATCTAATATGCTATGCAATAACAATGTGCTCATTTATCAAGATGTACCCGGTGGGTTGTGTGAGCTAAATTATGATGTCCCTGTGTCCAACATGATCATATCTGATACTCAAATCATGACGGCTATGTCTATTGTGCCATGTGACATGCCTGTGGGGGATCTAATCTCACAGGAAAACATCAATATGGGACAAATGGCTGCTCCTTTAAGTTCTAGCCCTTCTGATATCACGAGTGATTGTGTGCATTCCCACAAAAAAGATTTACCGCCTGTTGGCGTAAGTGTTATAACTGATGGAATCACTGAGGTTCCTTTGAACTGTAATGCCAATTTTAAGCCTCTGGCGGAACCTCTTTCAATTTGGACCGCATGAATATGACTAGAAGAACACGAGTTAAACTGTTTGAAACACTTGATGTAAAACTAACCCAACAGTCAAACAAGAGAGATGACATTAGAATTTGGATGAAGGGTTGGGATGAAAAGAATGGTGCCAAGTATGTACATGCCAGTTCTGTAGTCATTTATGATGACACTCATTTTGAACCTGAGCCGGTTTTATTGTGTTCGAAGCCCCCCTCTGAAATAAATCACTCTACAGAAGGGAGTGCTTTCCCAACATTTGATAAGATCATTCGTCCCATGGAACCTACAAAGAAAACACTTGCTCCTTCCAACAAGAAAGTCCCAGTGTTAGTGGGTGGCTTCGGTGATAAATCTGTCCCGGTATATAATTTGTTTGATATACAAGCAAAAAACACAAAAAAGGATCAGAAAAGACACAGACGCGTCCAAACCAATTTAAAAAACCAAGAACCAAAAACAACCTTGGCTTCCAATAGTAGATCCAACATTAAACAATATGTACAGCGTCTAAAATCCACAAAGACTTCAGGCTTTAATGTTAGTAACGTGGATCTGAATAAACACAAACATCTAGCTAAACACAAACATGAAGGTCGTTGTAGGAAAGGGAGTATGCACAAAGATTACCCCCAACCCCCCCCCCTTAATGACCTAAAACAATGATTGAAGCTTCCTCAAATGCTCACGTGACGCAGTCTACCATGCAGCAGACTTCCATTACTGCCAATACTGGAACCGTGTTGAAGGAAGTTTCATGTTCCAGTGATGGTGAACCCGCTATAAGCGAAACAAAATTATAAACCACAATCTCTCAAAGTACTCGCACTGATTCTAGTAAATCCTTTCACTCTGACAACATTTTGATGGACGTTAGAGCTGAAAATCAAAGATCATTGACGGAGTACTTGCTTGTGAAACAAACAGTTTCGAACCCAACCATACAGCTGTTCAACCGGTTCCCTGCAAGAGACACGATCAGAGGCTATGCTACCTGTATCAGTAGAATGCCGAAGCACTAGTGAAAACACATTGCAATTGTGCATGCAAGTTATTCACAGAACCACAGCACGTGCCACACGCCTTCAAAGTGCTGACACTGATGCTAATACACTCAGTCGCACTGACGACGTTCTCATCCATCAGGGCAGAAATTCAGAGCCATGGAAGGTTATTAGCAAAAAAAACAAATGATACCTATTCCCAATCACAATGTCATCGCACTGGGTAAAAGGTCAGACACACAATTTGAGTCAAGTCAACCCATTAGCTCACTTGCGACACTTGCCTAATGTCAAGATGTTGCAAAAATCAGGTACCAACTCAAAAAATATCAAGACATATGCTGACTCCTAGCAACTATTACCGATTCATTTTGAAATGCTGTGTTGCGCCTTTCCAGTCTTATGATTTGTGCAGAGCAAGCGTACTGGCCCTCTGCGACGAAGTCCCTAGCCTTAATGACAGTACCTCCAGTGTCATCACACAGGTTGAGTTTTTAAATGATGATAATCTCTCAGCAGTAAGATTGTGGCTAACTTCAAATCTGGTACGTAACGTTCTGTGGCAAGCAAGAATGGAGCTCTTTGCACCGGGATTCATTTTGGCCATTAACCCCAGTAAATATGTGAATGATGAAAATCAATTTGCCGAAGCAGAATCCATCAAGGAGGCCCCGGTGCGAGAGCCCAGAATATATAATGCTAATGACAAATTTCAGCCTAATAATTTACCTCAAAGGCAACTTCAAAATGGCTCTCATGGTCAATCAAGCTCTCACTCTGTCTCATAACTGCCTCCAGAAACACAGTCTGTAGAATGTTCTATTGTCAGCTGGAACACATGTGGCCATTCTCATTTGTTAAATGACTGCATGAACTTGTTAGCTTTTAACATAATTAGCCCTACAAGTAACGTGGCTTACCACAATGCCTGTATGGGATGGATATGATATCCTACTCCTGTCCGTAATAAAGGGAACAAGATGTAGACCAGCGTCGGGGGTTGTTGGTGGCTGTGAAATGCGGAGTGGGACTTCAAATCCACCATTGGGTTGAACCGAATTAATTTCTACAAATGGTCAAAATAGTATGTGCCACAGGGGTAATTGCAGTAGTTAATGTTTATCGCAATCCAGCTGGATTTTCAGGTGTGAAATTAGTTGATGACCTTGAGGGGTTGTTGAATACCATTGCACTAGCTCCTGAGGTGACACACATCTTTGCTGTTGGTGATTTGAATCTACATTGTCCGATTATGAAACGGGTCAATCAAGAGTAATATACCGGCTCAAAATACCGTGCAGAGGGTCGTGTAAATCCATCATTGATTACATCTATGTAGATGCTAACACTTAAATTGGTGACCAAATTTGAGATTTTACTTCAGACCAACAGCGATCATGAGATGCTTACTGCTCACTGGCAAAGTTATGGAGTGGCGCCTGGGCTCTGTAGTGCTAGTTATATACCCTCTTTAATGGTTAATCAAGAACTAAATTCTGATGGAATGAACCGCTCTTAAAAAGTCTGGACGTGGATATCTTGAAAGCTGGCATAGGTGCGGGTTGGTCAGGGGAACCGTATACCTCTTCTCTGCAAATTTACAAGCTGTGTTTCAGCACTAATGCACACAATTGTTACGCACCAAGACATGTGTTTGACCGAGAAGTGCAACAGCGTAAGGCATGCTTTCGTAGAGAGAAGAAACTAGCTTTGACGTTGCCGGATAGTATGAGATTGGACGTTGCTGGATAGTATGAGATACAAAGTCATAAAATCCTTAAAAAAGAAATATAGAAACTGTATTAGGGCGCACAAATCCTGGCTATATCAATGTGATGGAGAGGCCATGCTGTTAGCAGTTGCCTCTAAAAATATAGCCGAGATTTGGACTCTTCTTAATGTTGCTAATCACACAAGACAACAACCAGTTCAAATGAATGGGGTTCTGGAGGCCGATTGGAGGCCGATTGGATCTCATACTACATAGACTTATATGCTAGTACCGGTCTAGAGGAGTTTAAGATATCAAACATTAAACAGGGTGCAGATCGCATGCAGATATCAGAAGAAGATGTGTTGTATTTCATACTTCTATCTAGTAGCTCAAGGGCCCTCGGACCTGATGGGCTGAACAATTATATGTTGAAACAGCACCCACATTAATGGGCTAGAATTATGTATATATAATATTTGTACCTAGGTTCTTACAACCAACACTATTCCAGAATCTTGGCGAAGCTCTGTGCCCATTTTTTAAAAGGGGGGATCGGTCCTGCCCATCTAACTATAGGCCGATCGCCCTTTTGGATGCCCCGGGGGACGATTTTTGCACGCTTTATTCTCAGGGACTTTAACAAATGGGTACTTGACCACTCCAAGTGCGATCCATGCCAGACTGGGTTTATTGCGGGTCTGGGGACCTCAGTCAATTTACTAGCAATCACATTGATCATTGAATATCATCAAGCCATTAAACAACCTCTGTATCTCGTATTTGTTAATCTGGGGGCAGCGTTTGATTCCGTATCACATGAACTGCTGCTGGAAAAATTGGTTCGGGAGAACTGTCCATCTTATATTATCACACACATTAATGCACTGCATATTAACACAAGCATTCAAATCAGACTAAACTTGGCAGGCCTTTTATCGACCTCTATGAAGACCTATAGAGTGTTGCGGCAGGGCTGCATTCTTGCCTCTGCCTTATTCAGCTTTTTTATAGCTGACATCTGCAAGGCTTTTGTTGCGATAACATCTGACGCCCCAAAACTTGCCTCTAAAAGCACTCCTGCATTACTCTATGTTGATGATTTGGTGCTAATATCCAGGGCCATCTTAAGCACTTTTCGGGCCCTGGGCACAGACATCTTTGGGGCCCCCCTCCACCAAACCAAAGGAATTAAGTGATCAAGAATATCTGCCCCGCCCCAATCACAACCCATAAATTGAAATACTGTCTCACTGCATTACAAATAAGGATGTTTACTCCCTTTAAGTCCCCTTACCCTCTTAATTCTAATCAGAATGATAAACAAGTACCATTTGAAGGCCAACATTACAGTCTACAAAGCGGTTACTTCTGTTCTAGCACAGATTCAGGAGACTTTTTATCAATAGAATCCAGGAAGGTATGTGGCCTGTAGTATTAATGCAGGACTGTATGTAAAAGGTACATGTAACCCAGAATAGACAGAGAACTCATATTTGCTGCCTCACAGAATGCAAACGTGCTCAAGCATGGATAGAGGAGACCAATTGGTGGGAAGGAGAAAGCTACACATACCATAGCATGGATAGTGGATGTACATTAGAAGCTACCAGGAAGGTGTCTGTATCCAGACAGAGATTATAAATGGGATATGGTTTTCAAATAGTGTTGCCATTAGAGATCAAAAGAATAAAGTGATTGTGCTGTGCAATATATCAATGCTCACTATTATAGTTGAAGCAACACTATAGCCAGTGAAACCATGAGTGAGGCGGCTGTTTTGAAGATCATTCCATGAGAAGGAAATCTCTCTGAAGGGCTGACAATTTTGAGAGAAAGAGGGACTGGCAATTTCGAGAGGCTAGGCAATGCAAGATTAAATTAGATGCCCAGCATTACACACACACTGGTTAAGGGGTGAATCTCGGATGTGTGCCAACTCTGCAATTTCTGCATTTGAACACTTTCATTACCAGTTCTGAACATGAACTAAATTAATCTCATTTTATAAAACTGACTTGGAAAGTACATCAATCACATTACCAAACATGACCATTTTTTAAAACAAAATATTATAGAAGGGTGTAACACACAATATGATTCTAGTTTCATTCTCTCCATCATCAAGATATATATATATATATATATATATATATATATATATATATATATATATATATATATATATATATATATATATGTATCAGCATACCAATCAGTGTTATTTAACAGATTTAATCTGGGTTGGTGTTTTGTATTGTAAAGCTTTACATAGTTCCAAAACACTGGCTTATGAAATTGTCATTTATAAAACGTGCAGAAAAACCTTTGACTTTTAGAAAAATGCAAAGTGTTTTTTTGTATCAAACTAGCAGTCTTTAAAATATGCTTCCCTGAGTCCTGCACCATCTGGTCCGCTCCCTTCGGTCTACCACTCCTTCCACTCAAATGGCCTATATAAGAAGAAAGGTCAAGTAATGGGCTAAACGATGCCACCAGCATGCGAGGAGGCACACTTCACAGAAGACAGCACAGTAATGTATGAGATATTAGATGATTTCACCAGGATCACTGTATTGCCTGCTGGCAAAGCCAGGCTACAAGCATGAATGCTTTAGTTCCAAATTTGGATACTTATTAATCTCTTGGACTAAAAGATTATGCTCATCATTGGAGGTGATTGCCTAGGTTTTACAGCACCTTGTCTAAACAAACCAATTTCTAGACCTTCGCCATAAGGATGACATGTTCGTTTTTATAGCTACCCCTATCCGGTGAAGGTGCATTGCTGATAATAGCACCTGTTGTGCTGCAAGACCAAGTACATACTCAGGCAGGTTTATAATCTTCAGATATAGGAAAGACTCAGCCAGCCTTACAGAAATGTGCTATTCTAATCTTGCATAGGAACAATTATCTCTGCAATGAGTGCTAAACACACTGAGCTAACTTCTGAACCATTGCGACACTCAATTTACCAATATGCATTTCAAATTTGGCTATTGCCCATGATCAACATAATTCCCACAGGAAGGAAACTATGCTACAGGAGTTGTGCCAAAAGGAACACACAAACTATATATACCACAGTGAACACAGAAAACATTAAATGATTAATTGATCAAGGCAGAATGTACTTGGCAAACAGACAGGCAAAAGGTTTAGAGCCTCAGCGCCATGCCATACAATATCCTGAAATGTGCTATTTAAGTCTGGTGAACAAAGGAATCTTACTTCTTTAGATCAGGCAGCCTTGTGGGGCCCCCTCCAAGGTGGGGGCCCTTAGGCAAGTGCTCCTTTTGCCCGCCCATAAAAACGTCTCTGCTAATATCCAAAACCCTGTGGGACCACAAAATCTTTTAGACGCCCTTTCTGTCTATGTTAATAAAAACTTACTGACAATCAACTTGTACAAAAACTAAAGTGTTGCGCTGCAACTCGATTAAAATAACTCATATTAAAAACATCAAATGGGTTGTACAAGAGAAGCCACTTCAATGTGTTAAACAATATACATACTTGGGGGTTGTGATTTCTAGTGTTAAAAATGAAGCACAATTGATAAACGGGAGATCAAAACTAGATATGACAATTTTCCAATCTATCACCATTCAAACAAATGCAGTTGCGGCGGCTGCCGCCTACACCTCTAAGTTGATCACAACTTGTCGCCCTTTTCTTTCCACTCACAAATCTACTACCCTTGCTAGGTCTTTGGTCATGTCCAAACTGGACTACTGCAATGCACTGTACCAAGGCACCAAGCAGGGTAACCTAGACAAACTCCAGATCATACAAAATAACGCCATTAGAGCAGCCCTCAACATCCCTAGATCCGCACACATCTCTGATAGCAGGAAGCACCTTCATTGCTTGTCAGTCACCCAAAGGATCTCACTAAAATCGCTTGCCCTGACCTACAAATGCATGAATAACCTAGCCCCCGCCTATCTTTCCTCACCGTTCACGCAGTATACCCCATCTCGTTCCCTAAGATCTACCCTGAACCAGAGCCTACTGATCCCAAGATACAAGTTACAAACAGCCGGTGGATCCAGCTTCCCAGTCCTGGCAGCCAAATTGTGGAACTCTGTCCCCCTGACTATCAGAAGCCTTCCTTCCCTTAATCTATTCAAACACAGAGCCAAATGTTGGCTAGTCACATCCGATGCCCAAGTTGCACTCTGAAAACTTGATAAGCTATGTATTGCTGTACAAATGACCAATGTGTTTTATTACTATGTTCAACTTAAATGCTACTTGCAATATCGTACTGTTATGTAACCACTGTAATCACTGTTTCTAAGATATGCGCCCGGTAGCCTCCGGGCCTGGTCTGCGCTATACAAATAAAATAAATACAAATTCAGGCCAAGTATGGGAAATGTTCTGGAACCCCCACCTTTAACATACTATCCGCAAAAGTAACCCCCTGTATGCTGTATGGCTCTGAAACATTACCGATTTTGTCAGAAAACTTTAGGGGGAAATTTGAGCTAAAAATTGGAGACGCATCATTGGTCTTCCAAACTGTGTTCCAGTTGCTTGGATCCGAAACTAATTGGGTCTGACATCCCTGTGCGCGAGGTACTTGTGGCAACTAATAACCCTGTGGAGGAAGTGTCTTTTATCCAGCAACTCAAAGACATGCTTATAGGCTCACTTGCACGATATATCATTTTGTCGAAAGATGAATTTGCTAGAAAGTGGCGTGAGGAAGTAGTTAAAGCCTTGGCCTATGCGGATGTGTCAATTCATGTATTGATACAAAATCCCACTTGTGTTAAAGCTAAGCTATTTCAAGGGGATTGGTCAAGAAACCGAGACAAGTGTCTTTCATACCGCGATTTTGATGGCAATGTTTTCCTGCATAAGAAATACAGTACACCAGAATCTTACATGACCAAATCTCCATCTCCAGGTCACAGATCAGACTTTCTGATATTGAGATTCAATCTATGGCCAACTCAGGAAGTGTTGTTCAGACGGAAGATCATTCCTGCACAAGAGAACATTTGTTGTTACTGCAAAACTGAAACGCTAAATGAGACCCTGCGCCAATTGTTAGTGGAATGTGGAGCCTTGTGTGATGCTGGCTCCTTTTATTTAAAATCAGCAGTGAAAGACTATAGAGCAGTGAATGACTTCTGAGACCTTGTGGCTTATGATTGTGTGGAGTGTCCACTCCTCTTAGAATTGGTGCAATCAGTTTTTAAAAGAATTTAGAAGAACTTAAGTTTTATGTAGATTAACTGAATTGACTGATGTTTAATATTTTTTGTTTTCTCTTCTACTTTTCTTTTTAAAGAAGGTATGTCACAGTTATGTGATTATTTATGAATGTTATACTGTTTATGCTTTGTTTCTGAGAAGTTATTGTAAAGTCGATTCATTTCAGCTTAATCAATAAAAAAATAAAAGAAAGGTGAGGGGAGGTGGACGTGATTGAGAGGGTCCAGAAATGATGAAGTGAATGAGTGACTGGTCCAAAGGAGAGGGACCAAGAGAGAAGGGGGGAGGGGGTGAAAGAGGAGATCAAAGGAGTTCCCTGGGGTGCGAGTTGGGAAGTTGTGTAATCTTAGCAGGGATGGACTTGGGTGATGTCATTTGGAAAAGATTGGAATTGCGAGTCAAATTGAGGAAGAAGAGCCTAGCGCTGCCAATTGGGCGATAGAGGACTGTGATAATGAGAAGGGTGGGGGCAAGGAGCTGCACTGTGGTGTGTTCAAATGAGAATGAGGTAAAGCCAGAGGGAGTGATTGGGGCAGAGTGTGCGTTCTTGCTAATTGATCAAGCTTGACTGCTTTGGTAACTGGGTATAATCTGGCAATTGTTGTGTTCTGCGCTGCTCCCCTTCTTGTGAGCACTAGTGCTCTAGGCCTCACATGCCCTCCACAGAAGTACACGGAAACAGAGAGGAACTCAACTTCTCTTTATTACCCTCCACAGAGTTCTCCCTTCCCGGGCTCTACTAGCCCCTCCTCTTTGCTCCCCCTCCCCTTGTCCGTGGCATCCCTCTTCTTCCCTTAAGGTGGATCTGCCCTTAAGGTGGGCTGGCCACGTTGCACGTCATAACAGCAATAGTAGCCTTTACTGTCGCTCATAGGCACTGTAACCTTAGAGCATGCACAAAGTATCCTATGAAGTTTATGTGGCTACTGCCACATGGCATTCAGATCTTTTAGTTTGGGCTATTATGTTGTGCCTCAGTGCCATCTATAAACCAAAACGATTGCATTGGATTACAGATTGGAAGGAGAGGACAAATGCAGGGGAACTCACAGCTTGTGGGTGGTATTTGGTATTTTACCATTCATTTACTGCAAGGGGTTATGTTAATCCATATAGCCATTGCCAGACACTACCTGCCTATAACACATTCTCCTGTGATTTCTTTGAGCTTGCTCGATTAAGCAGTAACTTTAAACTTTAGCCTGCCAGTGTTATTTCTAGTTAATGACTTAACTGTAAATTTACTACTGGGGTTATAAAAATGAGTAAGCGTTCCTTCACCTGTTAAAAACAAATCGTGACAAAGCCAACTGTTATAGTTTCCAGGCGCTACTATCAAGTGTCCAAGTAGGCACACCATTTTGTAGCTGCTGCTATATTATGCAGCACCATTACTATAGTGCCAGGTGATGGCTATTGCATGCCAACGCAAAAACCACAACTGTTGGCTTTGCCAATGCTTGCCTAAAATGTACTCGCATTCGCCGAATATTAGATCTGCCGAAGTGTTTCTTCTTGCTAGTGAGAATCCTTTGCTATGGAAAATAAACTCCTAGCAAAACTTGTTCAAACTAGATATTAACCAAACTTAACCCAACCTGCAAAGGCGCTAAGTCAAGTTCTTAGTCCCATGGCTTTGAGTCATACGACACCGTGTCCCTCCTTGGTACAGTGCTGGGATGGCGGCACACGAAAAAGACGAAAAACACAACATGAGCAAACGGAAGCCAGTGTTGCTTGCGAGGTTGTGTTTGAGGTCGTGGAAATACTTTCAGCGACTTTGGCGCGCCTACGTTTTCCTTCCGTGTGAACAGCAAAGCAGTACACGCGTGTATATATGTGTACACATGGCTAGCTTTGCATGTTGCTCTCAAGGTCGTTTCCTTCTGGAAGGGGGCCTTTCTTTGATAAAGTTCCATTTGGAACACCATGCCCACCGGAGGAGCTGTAGGAGGAGGAAGGGGTTCGGAATCTAATTGCTTCGAACTTCACCAATTTCATACATCTGTGCTTACTGCATGTGCCAGGAAACCCAGAATATACATGCGGTATTAAACCGCGAAGTACATTTTAAAACATAGCATTAATTTGTGGACGTGCCTTCCAATTAAACATGCTGTTTGAAAGAGTCAGCATTTGAGTTTCTTTTACTTTACAAAATGTAGTGGAGGGTAACCAGCGCTAGGGCAAGTAACAGCAGTGTGATTTTAACATACAATGTGGGCGTAGCCAATTAAACTCAAGCAAAACTGTGGACACCTAGCCATTTCTCCAACAAAACCTTCCACTCCACAAGATTCCTTGGCTCGAAGCAATATTTAACTGATGTCGTTAAAATACATTATTTTTCGACATCTTTCTGGACAACCCTCGTAAGACATCTTAAGCCACATATTCCCCTTTGCTTATCAGCCCTCTAAACACCTCCACATTCCTGCTGTAAGGCTCTGCCATATGATCAGATCACACATACTTGCGAGACAGCCCAGCTGGACAGAAAGCAGGTCAGAGGGGAGTGAAGACCCGGGACATTCCTCTGTGGGCCCTGGGGAGCAAGCAAGGCTCTTCTTCTGCCATGCACGGTTTGCTGTGAGCTTCCCAGGATACTCGGTGACAGCCTGTATCTGCATTTAGGTAATCCAATGAAATATGGACGCACGATGGTACCAGGGCCTTGTCAGTGTCACCAATAGATCAGTGGTCAAGTGAGCGGGAGCCTTGCAGCGGGCAAGTCGGGGCTTGAATGGGCAAGCCACAAGCGCCATCTGTGCACCCTGAGAATTTAGCAAACCACAAATTAGATTTAAAAAAACGGGTCCGACTTGAAAATATGAAGAATAAGCTTTACGTTTACAGCCATGATCAAGACGGAAAATATCCCAATACAAGAACAACCAGAATTAGGAAGCAAAGGATTGCAATGAATTTGGTAAACCATACAGACCTTCTCAAATGATATGATGTGTATGAGCGAGATATAAATAAAATATCATAAGTGTTTCAGAGCGCGACCAGGCAAAGGGAGGGGAACAAGAGAGAACAAAAATAACAATCTTACCAGGCCCAGTGACATTAAGAAGGCGCAAGTGCACGGAAAAGGTAAAAAGGGGCAAAGTGCGAGGAAGTGCAAGAAGTGGAAAGTGCGGAACAGAGGAGAGAACAGAAACAATAATAAGTGAAATAAATAAATACAAGCAATGAAAAGTGGTAGTGCAGCCAGCAAGTGGCAAGTGCATGATTAGTCAGATAGGGTATATCTGATAAGTGCAGAAGAAAGGTGGGGGACTGTATGGGTACAGATACAGATCCCGTGCAAGGGGTGGCCCGGAGGCAGTGCAGGGGGAGGCAGGGTGAGCAGGTACCTGGGCCCGAAAGGACAGGGGGTGGTCAAGTGCACAGTGCCAAGAGAGAAAACAGATCAGCAGGGGAGAAGAGGGATAACGGCAGAAGCAAAGAGGAAGGTCTTTTGGTGCTTCCGGAACCGGAGATAGTTCTCCTCAAGTTCCAAGGTGGCCGGGAGGCTGTTCCAAAGGGCGGCCCAGCCGAAGACAGAGATCTGCCCCCAGTTCTTTTCTTTGAGAAACGACTGATCCTGAGGGAGTTAGAAGTAGAGGACCGAAGGGCTCAAGAGGGGAGGTATTTTTGGAGGGATAGTTGAAGGTATTTTGGACCCAGGCCCCAGAAAGCCTTGTGGACAGTGTAGAGGGTTTTAAATGTAATTCTTGCATCCACTGGCAGCCAAAGAAGGGATTTCAGAGCTGGAGAGATACAATCCCAGAGCTTGAGGCCAAGGAAAAGTCTTGCAGTCCTGTTCTGGATTAGTTGTAAAGGGCAAAAAGTGGAGGCAGGTAGATTAAGAAAGAGGCTGCTACATTAGTCCAACCTAGAGAGAAACAGAGCTTGGGAGACGGTGAGCTTTTGAGGGATGGAGCGGAAAGGCAGAGTATCTCTAAGGAGGTGTAGTAAGTTAGACTTTTTAGAGACGTCAGAGATGTGTGCGGAGAAGGAAAGTGTGGAGTCAAAGATGACCCTGAGATTCTTTGCCTCGCTGGCAGAGGTGGGAGGGGGGCCAAGGGAGGCTGGCCTGAGGGTGAGGGTAAAGGATGCTGAAGGTGTACCAATGAGGAGGATCTCAGTCTTGCTGGTATTTAGACAAAGATCGTTTGCGACACACCAATTTTGAATAGCGATTAGGCTTAGGCAGTCGGAGATGAGGGAAGGAGGACCTAAACATGCATTTCACGGTCTTTCATGCAGAGGGGTGGGAACTATCTTCAAGTTGACACATTGCATAACAAGGGGGCATTAGCCCGGCCTTTCCTGTTGTCTATTCCGGCAACCAAGCCCCTTCAGGCTTGCTTCAATTATCTCTCATTAGAATGCACTACCACCAGCTGGAGGACAAAGTGAAGAGGGGCGATCGAAATCCGGCTATGTTCCCCCAGCCACAAAATAGACGAACCGGAAGAAGAACCAAAGACAATATGGCTGCCGATCGTGCAAGCTGACACCAATCCCCACTGCACCTACCACGGACAAATACAATGAAAGATACCCTCTCAGTCAACCTTACAACCCAGGAGCAGTGCGAATATTACCCAAGGTGGACGAAGACCCACAGAGTGGAACCAAAGACAACTCCATTGACCGTCTCAACTAAAGCGCCAAGAAGCCATGCATCGAGTCATTAGAGACACCACAACATAGCAGCATTAGACATGAAACACACGTGCCATCCGCATACTCGGGACAGACACACACCCAAATACACAAAGAACACATGCGTACAGTTCTATATGTGAGAGGACAGCGACATGCACATACTGACTGCACGTTTATTATTTTGCCATTAGCTTTCGCAGCAACGCAGAAACCACAAGAAGCAAGAAGATCTTGTGTACATGCTTGCAGATGCTTGCATGCAAATCAGGGCCAGTGCAAGGAATTTTGACACACTAGGCAAACTGTCAGATTGGCGCGTGCCCCCCAGGATCCACCCTCTTGGGCCTAACCAGTCTCAATCAACCGTCTGTTTTGTTACCGATTGCTGCAACGCATTACCTCCACCTAACACATTACTCGCGTCTTCTGCTGTATATGGATCCCGTTGCACTTTCCTCACCCTCACGTCTATCACAGTGTTCGTACCAAAATGTCACTTTGCCCCTCCCACTTTGGTCATAGCATTAAGAGAGCACTCTGGTACTGAAAGTTGTGGTTACCTGCGAGTACAAGATTGGTATGTGAGCAGTTTGGGTTCACAAGCCTGACGTTTCAAGCGCCGCTTAGAAGCGGTTCTTAACAATTTATGATTGGTGAGCCACAAATTACAGCATTGTTTTAAAAACATGGCTAAAAATGTTTCTTTGCTGCTTGGGTTACCATGGGTGTCTATCAGTGACAACTGACTCTCAGTTCCCCGACTTCCCACCAAGCACCCACATCACTAACGAAAACAGCAAAACACTAGTTATCCATCACACCCAACAGATGTCAGAGGGGACATGTCTCTCACAGTCACCCCACAAACACACATCGCCTCAATACTGATATCATTCACAACACTGAGGCTAAAACAACTGACAAAAAAATATCATCAGTTTTGATAGCTATATTAAGAGGGGGAAAGAACAACAGCGTGTTATAGTTTTTGATGTTTAACATTTGAAAGTGCTTCATGCATTCCCTGCGCGTCTGTGCTGCGCAGGGAGGTTAGCATGTGGTTGATAATTATTTGTGTTGAAATGGTGGCGGCACCGAGTTAACAATGTTCTTGCAGGCGGGCAGCCTTACCGTGGTGCGGTGCGGTTGAGGTCATTGACAGCACGCACCCTTACCCACTATTCCCTTACTTGGTGAGAATCAGCCGTTTTACGAGGAAGAAGGGGGAGCAGGTGACGCCTGAACATTATCATTAGCGGGATTTCCAAAGAAGCACAATCGGATGTCTCTTTCGAATGCAACTTGCTGTTCACTTTTTTGCCCTGTCATTTCCCTAACAGATTTTAGAAAGAGAACGAAAACTTGCAGAGGGCCACCTGGTGGCATTTTGATTACTACAGAACCAGCTGGCGGGGGGGGGGAGGGGGAGGAGGGGGGGGATTTTCGAGTGCTGTATTTTTGGGGGGCTGTTCAATAATGGAGAGCTCAAGCTCATGTGGCCCTCGTATATCCTTTCGTGCCTTAAGGGGGTCATTACATGTCTCAAAGAGGATTTGGTGGGGCTGTGTTCTTGGTCACTGATGCTTACGCTATTGGAACATCACATCACTGGTAGATGCTGCTCTTTACCATCCTGCAAAAATCCACGCATGGCAAGAGGCTAACCTAAGAGACCTAGGCACCAACCATAGGGTGAATGCACGTGACCACAGAGGCAGGCAGCCAGGCAAAACAGATTTCCAAAATAATGGAGTATGCACTGTAGTACTGCCGGCAGCCGACATTCGGCAATCATGCGCTTACACACTAACTTAACCAGAATCCCCAAGCTTTCATTGTTCTCAGTCAGCCTAGCTTGGAACCAGCCACATCCGCAAACCTCATTGTTTGCAAGCGTTATTATGTTGCGATCTATGTGATCAAAGCATCATTTTACTACCCATAGGGTCCATATGAAGGCAGAATGTGCTGTGCATGCCAAATGGCTGCTTAAAGGCATGGTCTAGTAAACATTTTTATTGTCCCTACGGGTCGGCCATGTTTTTTTAAGCCTAAGTGGCTCGATTTTAGAAAACTTTCCTATGGACCTTACCTGAGTTTTCGTCCATTAAACGCACGCGAAAACAGGCACCAGGGAGCCGCCATTTTGTGATACTCCTATCACTTGCCGCATCGCCCTGGCTGACCTGCTTTTGCAGCACTAAATCAATTCCCCCGCCCCTGAGCCTGACATATTCCCCGCCTCTCTCCGTGACGTTACTGTGCTGCGTAGGCAAACGCGCCCAGTCGTCTTCTACGCGACTTCACACAGAACCCGGAAACCAACACAGACCATCTCACAACACAGCGTGCCACAATTCGGAATATGAAACTGTACTTTAAAATCAAACAGCAACACGGTACATTTGGTAAAGTACATTTATTTGACATTAAATGTTTAGAGAATATTCAGCAATTGCCATATGAACTCTGAAAGCCATTTATTTTCTTTTATCTGTATCCGCAATGGTACACAGGGTGTTGCTTTTCGTTAAAAGAAGCACTTTGGAAGAACGGTGAACTGCAAGGCTGTTCCATCAACTAGGCACTAGTTCATCGTAAAGGTTGATAGGTTGCTTCTAGCCACTAGTACAGCGTAAGGGCATGTGGGCCCTTGGCAATCGTCCCATAAAATTGTCAGTGTGCTCCAGTTGTTCACACGAAGCTGCAGGTGTCTCATGAAGAAACCGTCTGCTGGTGTCTCAAACCGATGGCAGTAGCAGAAGGGGAGCAAATACCTGTTATGAAAACAAAAAAATTATAATTAGTCTCGCCAGCCGATCTTCATTCATATTACTCATTTTATTTATTACAGCCGATCAGAAACTATTTGCTTGCAAGGATAGTTAAATGGAGTATGTTCGGCTCTAAAATCAATGCGAAAAGTAACGAAATAAATCGAGGCCAACACACAATGATAAACGACAGTTAGTCTACATGCGTGAGGAATGATATGATATATGATATGGCATTTGTAACGCGCCTATACTCAAGTGTTTCAAGGCGCGACGAGGCAGGTGGGGAACAAGGGCAGACAGACAACGATCCTACTAGGCCAGGTGTCTTTCTGATCGCGCATGGGGAAGGGGGAGAGGGGGTAAAAGTGCTGTATATGGTTAGTCGAATACAAGATAAATAATAGGGCCAGCTGGTGGCAAGTGCAAGGTAAATGCCGGGAGAAGGGGCTGAAGGATACAGAGACAGTCCTGTAGTGCAGGTAGGCAGTGCAGGGAAAAGTGGCTGGGCCAAGGACCGAGATCGGTGAGACCAGTGGACCTGCATGCCCATGTGCCCACTACGAACACGTTTTCCTTGCTTTTCCTAGCTCTTCATTCATTCATTTATTCATGCATCCATTCATTAAATCTTCATTCCGGTATAAAAGCATGTAAAGATTTACTCACATTATATTTGAAATTTCCATTGTGTCTCTTCGTAATGCAGTCTGTAAAACGGACCGTGCTCTTGACAACGATTTTTCGTATACTGAACTAAAATGAAACTCGGTCTAGTTTCTCAATTTTATGCCTTATCGTATCTTACGTTATTGCACACCGCCTTCGAATGTAGTTCTTTCGGCATGGTCCCAGTCTCAAGGTCAAAAAATAATAGACCCTTATACTTCCAGTGCGACTTGTGGGCCTCATCTGCGCGCGAGCTGAAAATCAAAGCCGCTGTCCTTCGCATTCTTTATTTGCAACATCATGTAGTAAAGGCATCTGTGAGAACTTGAAGTTTAGAATCCCTCTATGTAGTGCGCCTCAATGTGTAAATGCGAACTGGCTTCTCGCTCAAATGCCACAGCCCGCTTGGCGCGTTCTAAGTCCCCCAATTTTGTCCCCGTTGTCTGCGAGCTTTGCAGCCCAAATGGAGACATTTAATTTTTGGCGGAAAGTCAGGGAAAGTATAAAGTACCACAGGGGTGGAGTTAAAAGTGAGATTTATTGTTTGTTTGTTTGTTTTATTATTTGCAATACGCAAGCCTCCCCTCCGTTAACAGTGCGCAGCATTTACATTTACATGAGATGAGACATGAGAAAAATATATACATACACATATATGAGGTGAATAGAGAGAATTCAAAGATGACACCCAGCTTGTTCGGCACCCATGATGGTGAAGGTAGGGGTTAGGGTTACAGGTACACTGTACAATAACATTTATTTACAAAAAGACAATCGTATTGCAATTATTTAAACCGGGATTTGTACTTCACAACCAGCTGTGCTTCGGGTGGGCATGGCACAGTCGCAATGTTCGGTGGCAATGGATCACTGCTCTGCACAGAAACGTCCAAAATTCCATATCTGTGTTTCTCTAACACAGCAACAATAAGGCCTTTCACAAAGTCGAACTGCATTTCATCATAGACTGGTTTGATCACCCATTGCTTACTCCGTTTTGAAAACACCTTAGTGTAGCGAGGCATCCTTACTTTACCCCTTGTCCTAGATTGTTCACGTCCGACATTGCTGTTATGGGCCAAGACCGCTAGTAGAGTGCGATGTTTCATGCCCCAAAAGCTAAAATGCAAGCGCTTTGGCCTGTACTTTAGGCACATATTGTGGAACACCTCCAAATCTCCTGTGTGACAGAATTCTGTCAGTCCTCTCAAATCTCTTGATAGTTTTGTCGAAAACAATCTTCTCAATGGCTTTGTGTGTCGGTGAAGATGGAATCAACCACTTCTTCTTTCGTGCCTCCTCTGGGGACAAAGGGCCATGTTCACATTGGTGGAAATGTTGATTTTCTGTCCAGCGGTGAACGTTGGTACAGTGGTGCATCAGTGACCACCAATTTTCAAGTAGTATTTCCACTGACCCTTCACAAGTTTTTGAGCTCCACCAAAGATGGTTGGTGATAGAATGGGACCACTGCAAAATACTTTCAAAACCTTTTTTTTTTCCTGCAGCCGAGATTTTCTTACTGATTGATTTAGCAAGATGCCATACGTCAAATTGATGATTAATATGTGGGACCTGCTCTCTCATTGTCTTGGCAATTGAAACGTGTCTCTCCGTGGCTATGAGGTCGATGTGCATTCCCCTTGATTGTAGATATTCCACTGATTTTATAAATCCTAGTTTCTCCATGGCCACTGACGATGTACATTGTGTTACCTGCACGACCACCAAACTCACAATTTTCTTACTATCCATGTCCTGAAAGTGGTAGGTGCAGTACTTGGCAGAAAATCCAGGGCTGTCGCACTGTCCATCGCCGGCTAGCCTGAATCGTTTGCCTTCAAATGTACTTGCTAGAGACAATTGTTCAATTTTCCAAGCATCACTAATGGCCGGAAACAGATAATCACGTTGGTATATGTAGTACAGCGATTTAGAAATGAAATGGAGTCCCACAAACTGAAAGAAAGCCTCTAACTTCCTAAAACTGGAGCCACTAAAAAGTGATGCAGCTGCACACAGTAGATTGCCTGCTGGCATTTTCCTCAACATCGTTTGTGCAGTCCATGAGAACCTATGATTTAATCTACAGGGGGCATTTATTTTGACGTTACTGCCTTTTATTTGACGAGTCACATTAATCAATGGCTTGCCACATACTTTCCCTCTAACGGAATGCACACATTTCAGCATACTTATAATTTCCATCAAACAACTGTCGAATACAATGTATTTGCTCTCTTTCATTAGACTGTCATCCTGCGTCAACGTTGTTTCGGCCTGTGACGTTGTGGAGATTTCAACACACTGGAAAGTAATATCGCTGATATCAAGTTCTGATGCGTCTATGGATGCTGCGGCTGGTTCATTCTCTGTCATTTCAACATCTATTACTTCAACATTGATGGGAGAACACAACAATGTCGACAGGTTTTTGGGTGGCAAATTTTTGGCGGGTGTAGATTGTGTGAATTGATCTGCAACTACTTCAGAGCTATCTTCAATACATTCAATAACATCTTCTTGTGGTGGTGCGGTCGCACTGTAGCAATGGTCCAGTGCAACTTTGCTGTATTCTCCAAACACAGTTAATTCATGTTCTGGCCATTGGATATGAGCATCTCGAGCCTGAACACGCCTCGTCTCAATTAATAGTTCCTCCATAGTGTACATGGTCTGGCAAGCAACATCTCTCGTTTGCTTCACTGTCTGTGTATGTATCGTTCTGACACCCACGGGTAACTGGAGGAGAGATTGGAAAAGGGATGTTCAGTTTGAACACAAGATAAAGTGTAGTCCAATTGACTGGAAAAAAACATAAAATAGTCCCCAGCGCAAACATTTTTTTAAAATTATGACTGTTTGTAACTAACCTTTTTTTGTTTTTTTTTCTTTGCAACTTTTTTGACTCGACCTTCAACATCTGCACGCTGTAGCTCCGATTCGTTTCCGCATGTCCTCCCTTCCTCTTGCGCTGCAACGACTATATTTTCTGTATCCGCATAGACAGCACGGAATGAGGCTCCATTGCCTCCCTGAAACATAGTACTTTCATTACTATGTATCAAAATATTGTTAGCATAAAACACACGTGAGGACGAACACACAGGTACATCTCAATAGCCAAACACGATTTAAACATTGTGTGCAACAATCAAACGACAAGTATTCGACCAGGGATGATCTATTTCGATGGAGCTGTCAGTATCCATACCTCTGGCTCTGCATGGACTGCCATGAATGGTTGTATTGGAGAGGAGGCATCAGCATCTCCCTGAAACACAGTACTTGCATTAGTATGGTTTTCAATATTGGAAACATAATTGGAAACATAACACACACTTGGGGTCGACGGCACAGGTACATATAAAGAGATAACCACAAATTATGCATTGTCTAAAAGAATCAAGGAAAATCTAAATATGATCACATTTCATCGACTTATTTCTCCGATTTATTTACATCTGCATCATCTAAATTGGATGTTGTGATTGTAGTGGAAGCTTTGTCGTCTCCCTGAAACACAGCACTTGCGTTAATAGGGAAGAAAGTATAGCAAATGGAATCACGTTATATGATCACGCATGATGGAGCTGTCAGTATCCATACCTCGTGCTGCTGAAGAATATCTATGGATGTTGCAAATGTAGTGCGCACTTCCGAAAGCTGTTGCGCCAATTCGTATACGCATGGTCCCGCTTCCACTTCCCCTGGAATTACTTGAATGTCAGGCTCTGCATCAAATGCAGGGGTTGACGCTCCATCAACTGTCTGAAACATAGTACTTGCATTAGTGAGGATTACAATAGTGAAAACATAACACACACCTGGGGTCGACAGCACAGGTACATATCAGCGGCTAACCACGAATGAAACATTGTGTAGAACAATCAAATGACAATTGTTCCAGTCCTGATGATCACGGTCAGTTGAGCTGTCAGTATCCATACCTCGGGCTGCTGAAGAATATCTAGGGCTGTTGTCAATGTGGTGGACGCTTCAGCATCTCCCTAAAAGACAGTACTTGCATTAGTATGGATAACACTAATTATAACTGAAAACAAACACCAGTGGACAATAACTAAGGTGTATATCAATTGGAAAGCACTAACCAAACATGCGGTAAAATAATTACACGATAGAATAAAACTATTACTTGACATGCATAAAACAAGTCTGTAGCGGATTAGCCTAGTAAGATTACCTGATACGCGCTAGAAGTGGTTGATAACTGTGACCAGGTCAAGGATGTAGAATGTTCTTGCTTCAGATTCAAGGGATAGTCAAGAAGTTGTAAAGGTAAATTAATGATTGATAATGAAATGCCAATATTAAAAATAGCCATGTAAGGCGACAGAATGCTTGAAAAATGCTCAATACAGCACAGTTCCTTGTTCCCATATATATATATATATATATATATATATACATTGCGTTTGTGGGTTGTGAAATCAAAAAAGAACATATTGATAAATGTCATTATTCAAAAAACTATACACTCATATCAATATCGAAATTATTACAAGGGATAGAACACCTACAATATCAATTAATCCATTCGGCTAGCTACACACTACCGCAAGGCCTAAAGCTAAATCTGGACACTTGACTCACCGGTGGCGGAATGTGGACGAATAGAGTGGGAATAGCGTTTTTGAGCAATTTCCGTGTCGTTCGCCGTTTATTCTTATTTGTTACCCAAGATGTTGTGTACATGTCCAAGGAAAAGTGCCGGCTGCAGATGCGGTATCGATCACCCCTCTTGTCCTGTAAGACTTGTTGGACTCTACTTTCCAGCTCATCCAGTGGATATCCGCATGTCTGACCCATTCTCTTATTCGATCAACAGTTTTCGGGAACACATGCATTGTAGTGCCTTCAGATTTCGCATGGGTCTTCGAAGGGCAACCGCTAATCGAACAGGCAGGCATTGTTGATAAATCTGAAAAGTAAATATCAACATTATTATACAATCTTCAAGAATAAAGATTTGATACAAAAGTAAATGAATCATACAATCATCAATGCAAGGTTTGTTTTGGTCGCAGGAACTATACCATTTCATTATGTGCGGCTTAGTATTTGCATACGTTGCACAAATGTATAAATGATGTGACTAAAATCTGAACATGTGACTCGTCCCTTGGATGTTCTGTCTTGCACGAGAAGGAAACATGCTTACATTATAGAATGGACCCCCGAAGGATGCAATTCGATGACAATAGACACAGATGAAAATAAATAGATCTATTGATAGCATAGCAATGGAAACTCAAGTCAATAGCAATGAGACCAATGAACATAGCACTATTGTGCACTCTACTCGCAAATAGATAGAAATTTAAAAATCTGCGAAATATGACTAGGATACATGGCCTTACCTTGACCAACAAACAGTTGGATTCAGCAAGCAGAGCAGTATGTTGCTGGAGAATAGGTGGGTGGCCACAGGTAGCACACTGATGGGTTTGCTCTAAGCAGTCACAGAAGTTCACGGATAGCACGACGACGAGCAGATTAGCGTAGATCTCAGTGGTTGCCAGGTAGTACGTTCAGGAGTTGACTTGCAAAGCACAAAGATGTTCTCATGAGACATATCAAGTGGTTTATAAAGTATTAGAAACAGAGGTGTGTTTGTGAATGAATGACGTATGTATGTCGTGGTCTTAGGGGGGCGGCTTGCTTGAAGGGGAGGCCTGGCTGGAGACACGGGGTCTGAGGAGGCCATGTGACCGATGGCCCCTTGGCATGGGATACCTTTTGAAGTGTACATGCAGTTTGGCACCTTGGCCTTTCGCGCCCCTGACAGCGCGCATCCCCGGGTGCGAACCGCCTTTGATAGAGGGGGTGGGATGGATGGGCCTGGGGCGTGCAGATAAGGCACAGGAAGACTGCTGAATGGAGACACACTTATGTGGATTGCAGGGGGGCGGCCTGCTTCAAGGGGAGGCCTGGCTGGAGACATGGGGTCTGAGGAGGCCATGTGACAGATGGCCCCTTGGCGTGGGATACCTTTTGAAGTGTACATGCAGTTTGGCACCTTGGCCTTTCGCGTCCCTGACAGCCCCCCATGCCAGCGCTCATCCACTGGCGCGAACCGCCTTTGATAGTATATCGTTGCTTATCAATAACAAATGCCACATACCGGAGATTCTTGTGAGCACAGACCCACACTTCAACCGGTGTATTATAGTGGTCAAGACCCTAAGGCCTGTATAATCCAATGGTAATTGTTAGTATAGATATATGTGTGACTTTTATAGAGACATAACCTACTGAAAGACTTTGAACAAGTGTTATTTAGTGCATGCATTATCGAGAATATGTTATGTTAGCTTAGATAGATAGTGACCACCCTGCTTCACAGCGACCAGACCTTCACCCATTCGGAGCACAGATGTCTGACGTCCATCCTTGAATGGAGACACACTTGATTCATTTAAAAAATCGAAACAACCGTTGTTAAAATATATGTGGTGTTTTATTTTGCATCTTATTTTCATGACACAAAAATACAAGACTTTAAAGATTATACAGGTCAGGTTGCAGCACGAGAGAAAATCCCCTGTACTGACCGCTGTCACTCGGGAATGTTTCTCTAATGGCACGAACGGCACAGGCGAGTATCACTCTTCGAACGCGGTGTCCAAGCCTCCCGTGGAGCCACCATGTAAAGGAACGATAGGCCACCAGCCTGTACCCCTTGTGAAAAGGAATGAAACAAACTGTTTTTAAATGACCAAGATAAGTTTAATAAACGTTTGTTGTCAATGACAATTCTTGTAACTAATGGCATTCTGCACGGACAAATGCTATCTAGACAATGCACACTATTGAACGACTTACATGCGTTACAATGATATGTAGATGTAATTTTGGATATAGTAGAAGACCATGAAATAGTAGTGGCATGACAAGCAGAGTATACTTACTCGTTTACTCGGATTACGAGGACGAACAGTTGCGTGAAGTTTGTGCATAAGCACCATCATTATTCTCAACACGGCCCGTGTGAGGCAGGCTGCCCTGAAGTCTGGCAGCTCGGTGATGCATTGCGGTCGTGGCTCGCCTTCCGAAATGTAGGCCAGGCCTCCCGAGTTTTCTCGGCAGCAGCAGTTCTCCTCCTCGGTTGGCATTAGCTCGCACCGATTGCATGTGCACCAGGTGGAGACGCCGTCCATGCGACTAGGCCCAGGCTCTTCATCTGTTGATTCGTCCTGCCAACTGCTGTCCGAATCCCCATCGTTTTCACGTGCTTCCCTTTCCAGTAGTTCCTCCTCGGTATACTCGGGCTCGTACATGTAGGGCATTATTGTAGCCAATGTGTGGTAAACAAAGTAAAATAATTTACCGAGATGGTACAGGTGTTCACACGGGCTACAAGCGGCGAAGGTAACTGACCAGAGCACAGAAACGAGTCACAAAATACTCTAAGTAACAGAGAGAGAGGAATGGAATCAAAAATCTGCTGCTGTGTGTTGTGAAACAGTCTGTTTATACTTATTGAGGAAAGAGGCGTCCTGCCATTTCCATGGCGACACGTCATTAGCTGAAGCGCAGCGAATGTTGACACAAGACGTGCTTTGGCGTTGGGAAATGGGCGGTACAAGTCTGCTGATGACAGGCTCAGGGGCGGGGGAATTGATTTAGTGCCGCAGAAGCAGGTCAGCCAGGGCGATGTGGCAAGTGATAGGATTATCACAAAATGGCGGCTCCCTGGTGCCTGTTTTCACGTGCGTTTAATGGACAAAAACTCGGGTAAGGTCCATAGGTCCATAGGAAAGTTTTTTTAAGCCACTTAGGCTTAAAAAAACATGGCCGACCCGTAGGGACAATAAACATTTTTACTAGATCATGCCTTTAATAAATATCTGCAGTATATTACCCTCAGACCACTCCCTTCACCAAACCATGCACACCGATTCCCCTCGCCGGACATTTAACTGCGTGATCAGTCCATTTAGTATATAATTATCTGAAGAAGAAAGTTTTCTAGAGCCCAAAGCTCACGCGTGCTCTTAACATCTATACATCGATACATCGATCCAATAAAAAGAGGGATAACAACTTCCACAGTAAAACTGCAATTGGAATATAAATGAATTACAACGTTCAGTGCGTTGGTTTAAGTAAAATTAACCAGCGGTCACTCACCCCCCACTTTCCCTTTTCCTATTATGTACACAGCCGCTCGCAACTGGTACCCAGATATTGATATTGATATTTTATTTCTATCGCGCTCATACGCAAGTGTTCATTCGCACTTACCTCGCATGCAAGTGACGGGGCTTTCGGGGGAGCATAGCATGGCGGGGTGTCACTGTCGCTGCATGCTGTAGGCCGGGGAGCCAGGTTCAAATTAAACATAGGCTCTCTCTCCGAAGAAGCAAAGAGAAAACATGTTTATCTGAGAACAGAAGCAGTCCCCTCGCAGTTCTATGAACACTGATCTGGTATTGATGGTGGGGCTATAAAAACCAGCATCGACCAGACAGGGCCTGCAGCCAGAACTATCGAGCAATTATTTCAGACCTTTGTGCCTCCTACTAACCCACGAACGCACCTCCTCACCTGTGTCTGGTTGGGTGTGTCTCTGATCTGGACCGAGTCTCGTAATCTCACTCTCAGCAGGGGCCATGCCCGAGCTGATGCACTGCAGGGAAGGACGGCCTGGCTGGCTGCTGCAGCGAGTACAGCCGTGGGACAGGCAGCAGGAGACAGGCGGCAGCCAGAGCCAGCAGGTCACGGACAAACACTTTCTCATCACACAAGCCTCAGCCTAGAATCAGTCACGAGGGTTGAGGGCGCTGCTGCATGTGCGGTGCTAATGTACGAGTGCCACGCCCACTCGTGAGCAGACACCAACCTCCTCACAGTGCCTGGTGCCACCCTGCCTGACTTGACTGCTGCAGTCTGCAGTGCCGCCGGGAAAGAATACCAAATAAAATATATATACAATACAAAAATGGTTAATTGAAAGTTCACCTGCATTTGCCGCTCTGGTATTTGCATATTATAGGCAAGCGCCTAACCCTGCCTAGTGGTAGCACCAGCCCGATGCAAATAACCCTATGGAATGGCAGGAGCACTCGAGGGACCTGATAGAGCATTAATCTACTAACCTGTGGACACTATGGAAAAGTACATACAGCAGAAACCAAACCATGCCTTAGGAAATCACAGTAGGCCACAATTGCCTCAGAAAGCTGAAACTAAGCTGAATACCACGCAGGCCAGAGCTGCCATGTGTGGAACAGGGCCAGTGCCAGGGACGCACTGTTGCAAGTGACATTTTTTTCCTTGAACTGAAGTAACACCAGCGCGACAGATAAGAATAATTCTCCTTAAATCCAAACTAATTCAGAGCTCCAGAGGTCACAAACACGGTATGTAGACACGTGGTCTGGCATAGCTGACAATGAGCCAAGAACTTGCAGCTGGGAAGAGCCGCAATCTCACGGACCAGACAATGGTTGCAACAAAGTTGTTACAACCACAGCCTAAGTCATGCGCTGGGAAAGGAGCGCTCTCATGGTGATGGTGGGTCAAACACAGTTGTAATGCAGACACATAGTTGCACATATTACCTTGAACAGGTACACTCCGAGCTGACAGCCAACTTGAGTCCCAGGCCTGGGGGTGAGCATCTTAGCCAAGCACGATTCAGGACCCTAGGGGAGGGTAGTTGGGGGCACCGATCAATCATCAGGCCCACATACTGCAATATTTAGAAGTAGCAGTTTTCGGGTATGATCCAGGCCTGACACCTGACATGGGAAGAGCCAGTGAGATAACCTCTATAGGGACCGCTATAGGGGACTACCACTCAACACCCAATCCTGAGTGGGGATAGGTTTCCGTGAGAAGGGCCCAGTACATGTAGTCATAGTGATGCTAATTCTGTACAAAACTATCCTGCGAGCCAATATTCTTTGAGTGTGCCTGGATTTACCCTTGTGTGCTGATCCCTGTCGGTTTGTTGGCTGTAATAAACCACAGGTGAACTTGCTGCCTGTCTGGACTTGCGTTCCTTTTGGGGAAGGGGAAGGAGTTAGGTCTTCCATGAGTTCTGAGTTCACAAACTCCTATCAAACCACCCTGCTTGCCTGGGAGTTCTCCCTAACAAGTTGGTAGCAGAGGTGATGGTTTGTGGTGTCAGCCTGGCCAGAAGCTGCCTCCTCTGCCGCCGGACTTGAAAGGCTGTGGGACCCTCGCAGGCATTGCGAGATAGCCAGAAAAGCACTAACCGGAGGAAGGTCGCCGGGAGCCGTTTTGGAAATTACCCCGCCCGCTATCGGCATAGGGTCTGAAGCAGACCAGAAGGGCGAGGCGAAAGGTTGACAGGGAGCAAGTGGCTGAGCAGTGTCAACGAACACGAAACATAAGTATTGGTTCAGACAACCAGCAAATATGGGTGTAATGTAATGGAGGGTGTTCAGTGTTTGGGGAGGTAGGAAGTATTGGTGGGAGTATTAATAGTGTGTTTAAATATTGTTAGTAGTGTAAGTTAGTAGGTATCTGAGAGGAGGTAGAAGTCCCTTTTCTATGTCTAGGGAGCATTCGGTTTTCGAGGTAAAAGGTCCTGGTGAAAAACCAGGACTATAGACTTGAAAGGCTCGGACAATAGAAGCATGTACATAAAAAATTCCTGTGAATTGGGTGTTTTAGCAAGGCACAGATGGCGGTATTCCCTTGAAGGTTAGCTGGAGCTATCCTAGATTGTGGAAGGTGAACTAGCTGGTTAAGTCTCCTAGAGAAAGTCTTTTCACACATTTGGTGATGCAACAAGTGCAGTTAGTCACAAGAAATAGAAGTAAACTCTGCCCTGGAGAGGCGGGAAGACATCTGTGGGGTTTTGCAGTGTTGTTGGGGATTTTGTGTGGGATTGGGAGTAACGGGTCATTGTTTGTACGAACGTAAATTGTCTATCTATTCGATTTTGAAAATTAGCTTGGTGACGTCACCGTCGGTGCATAGGACGGAGAGTTTTGACGTTGAGGAGCTAGCATTGTGAACTTGGGATTGGTAGAGAGGTGAACAAGTGGCGGTGCGCAGAAGGCGCATGTGCAGGATTGTGGTGGTGTGCTGGAGAAATGCAGCACTTGTGAAGGAGGGGCAGTGCGCAAAGTACGCAGTGTAAGGTGCAGAGCAACAGTAGCAATTGAAAGTGATAACCATTGTATTGTAAACTTTCTCTCTTGACAGCGGAGTGTTGAAAACCTCGACATGAGGTCAGGTAAAACCATAAGTTACCCAATGTATCAGGGAATGTTTGGGGGAATAACCCCCATTCAACATGTGTGCAAAACACTGCCACCCTATAAAGATAAGATTGTTAAATATAGCATACAGTGGTCAAAGAACACTGAAGGGAAGATAATGAGGCCATGGCCGCCTAACGGCAGTTTCTCCAGGGACGTGCAGCAATTACTCCTGACACACTTACAGAGCACCTACAAGGGGAAGAAGTTGGAAAAACACATGGCCATATTTGAGCTATGGCACATGTTTCAGGAGGGTAAATGAGAACATATATGGATGATGAACCAGCAAGAGGTGAAAGTGGAGGGGGTATGACCCTTCTGCTCCTCCTAGTGTAATATCCGATGACACAGATGATGAACAGGGAATATATCCATAAAGGGAACTACGTGCAGTGAAGGGTTACTCAAATCCAACCTATAAACCACTACCATATACCAAAGAGGAGAAACCGCTAGGTGCAGGGCAGGCCGCCAGCAGCACTGACACAAAGGAAGAGGGGCTGCAGCACGCCAAAACCGAATTCAAGGGCATAGGTAGAGAAGAATGGATAGCTGCACAAATAATACTCTTGAAACTTAAAGGGAATACAGCAGGGGTAGCAGAAGAGGCAACACATGCAATAGAGGGCCTGGAAATTGAACAAGGGAAGCTTGACTGGGCAGCGCAAGTGGAGGAGGAGCAATGACAGAGGGACAAGGAAGCCAGGTTAGAACGTGAGGACAGAGAAAGGAGAAGGGAAGAGAAATTGGAATGGGAAAAGCGGGAACAGAGAAGGAGCTGGAGATAATGGTGAGGGAGCGGAAGAAGAGAATGGGAAGGGAACTGAAAGAGGAGAGGGAAGAGTTGGAGAAAAAGGAGAAGGAAGAGAAGGAGGCGGAGCTGGCAGAGTGGAGGAGGCAAATAATAGAGCAATAAACACGCAGGTTTGAAGAAAGAAAACAGAGGAGGTTACAGCTGGACAGGCTGGGAAGGAAACAGGCACGAAAGGAGGAAGACGAGAGAGCTATAAGGGCGGCGGGTGAACAGGCTGCGCAAGAATGGGAAAGGAAAAGCAGGAAGGAAGAGGAGAGAATGAAAAGGAGCAACACAGAGACACATGGAGGTAGCACAACTGGGAGTGGCGCTGTACGTATAGGCTTATGGAAAGGGGAGAGCAAGTATAACTTAATTGATATTGATCTTGAATCAGAGCCTAACGCCGACTTAACATCACGGAAGTTGAATTTTTCAAATGATTTTTGTAGTAACATGGACATAGGTTCTGACAATGACAGCAGACACAGCGGTGACATGAGGGGGGGAGCACAGCAAACTCTTCCTCACCGGGACAGGTGAAGGGACATCATGGGAGTGCAGGTCCCAGGGTCGGAGGAATGGAGGATCCGAACTAGGGGAACACACCTAACAGGCAATTGACAGGTGCATTACACAGAACCCGTACTTGAACAGTTTAAGGGATCTCCGAGGGCGCAGGAGGGAGGAGACAGCACTGGCACACTCCAGAAGCCGACTGTATAGAGCACATGATGAAACAAAATGAGTACCGAGGCTAGAACCTGCATACATATGCACAGACATGGAGGACAAACGGGGGCCCATTCAAATTAGACAGTACAGAAGAATGCCAGAAGAAAGGGCAGCATATTCACAGATGCCCCTATTAGAGAGGGGAGGGACAAGACCTCAGTACATAACCTGGAAACATGCAGACAAAGAAAATGTTAAATGCAGATTACCCTCATTAAATGCGGGCGTTGGGAAATGGATATATGAAATGTAGAAGTTGACAGCAGGGCATAGCAGTGGGTGAGATCAAGGAACTATTGGTGTCAATATTGGGTGACACAGCTGATGACATACGGAAGAGGGTGGGGTTCCCAGGGGTGACCATACAAAAACACAGCACCTGACGGGTTCACATTCCCAAATTGCAGAGCAGCAGTGCTGCAAGCATTACGGACACAGTACCCAGACACATCAGACATAGGGGATATTACGTAGCAAAATGCGTGATGATGAAGATCCTGTTCAATATATTGAAGAGATTCAAGAACTTTGGCACCTTGAAACCCGAGAGCCGTGAGACAAAGCAAAAGCAAGCTTTTATCACATCCTAGCGCAGGCGTTATCCGAACCTGTACAGAAAAGTCTGAAGAAATAGGAGGGGATGGCAGCAAAGGGATGACGTAGAAATGCAACTCACAATAGTACATCATTTCAGGCTGTAGCGGGAGAAGGTTAAACAAAAGGCAGACGAGGCTAAAATTAGTTCAAAAGAAGTTTTCAAAATATGCCATGGAAGGTGCAGTAATAACCAGCCCCACACTGCAGACACAAGCACCAGCACCTAAGAAACAGTATTAACTATAACAGTACACACCACCGATGGGAGGAGGATACATGGGGCGAGGCAGGTTCCAACAAGGGTTCTGTGGGAGGGGAGGTTTCCAGAGGGGGCGTGGCTTGGGACCACAAACGCTCCACCATCCAGGAGGGTTCCGGGGGTACAAGCAACACATGCAGCATGGACCGGGATACTTTTCGGGGGGTGTACCAGGCCAAGGGAGGGAACCACCCCAGTGCTGGACATGTGGACAGTTGGGCTAAATTTCAAGAGCGTGCAGATTTAGAGGGGCACAACAACATTGGGGAGATCAAGGGCAGCAGAGCTATCAAGGAGAACAGGATTATTATTACTATGCCCAAGATGCACAGCAACACAGACAGGTACAGAACACCCAACAGCAGACTCCACAAAAACAAGCACAGGTACCAACATCCACACAGATACAGCCACCAACACCACAAATGGCAGCACCTCTACCCTACTACTTACAAGCAGCACAAATATGGGGAATCACACAACACCTCATACAAACACAGGACTGTGACACCTCGGAGGCAATGGACACAGTGGCAACAGAACCAGTTAGATGGCCCTTCACAGGGAACGGGTTATCACTGTATCATCAATAGGACAGTCCACAGATGAACTTCTTGTGTCCCATTCGGTCGGTCGCACCCAATCCTGCGGCAGAACCTCGCAAAGGGGTGGCGATAGGTGACAATACGTTTTCCTTTCTTGTTGACACCGGGCGACTAGGTCATGTATTCGGGAAGGGACATTTGCATTTTCAGGCGATGCCATGAACACTCAAGGATTCTCTGGGGCTCAGGAAGTGGTTCCTTTCACCAATAACATCTCTCTATCTATAGGTGATCACAACTTATCTTTACCCTTACTGTATTCTAAACAAGCACCTGTAAACCCATTAGGACGGGACATCATGAGCAGACAAACTATGACAATCTCGTTCACAGACAAAGGCATTATATGCTCCACACCAGGCATACACATGCTGAATATAAGGCAGATTGTTTCAGCATATTGTGGGAGCACATTACAGAGGAGGGTGCCATTGGACACAGAAATATTCCAGTATCGGACAGACATGGCAATAGCATGGATGCCAGGAATTGCAGGAAAGGTATGGAGGGTGCCAGGTGAGTACATATTCAGACCAGAAGGACCAATGGATGAGCCAGAAGGAACAATAGTGCCCACAGACATTGAGACAGTTTGGCAAGAGAGGACTGGATTGCAGTGCATGCAACAGATGACAAATGGAGGGCGTGGAGAGCAATAATTGCAGCAGCAGAAGGGTGCAGGATAACAGTGACAGATGAGGAGCTATTTGGGGAAGAAAGATTGGAGAAAGAAATTATGTTCGGAATGAGTGTAAGGTTTTGTTTGCAGATCAATTACAGAGAGGTTGCACAAAGAATGGCAATGGCGCTAAAGGCGCCACCCACATTCTGGGAAGAGGACATGGCCAAGGTACCCGACAGCTTATGGACCACAAGTCCCTATGATGTAGGGTGCATAAAAAGCATTGGTGGTGTGAAGATCAAATTAAAACCTGGAGCCATCTTGCCACGAGTAAAGCAATATCCCCTAACAAAGGAAGCAGATGAGGGCATTTATGAAAGAACCAACACCCTCATTGAGAGAGGCATTCTGGTGCCATCAGAGTCTCCATGCAACACTGCAGTGTACCCCGTATGCAAAGCGAACACGAAGGGGTCATGGCGTTTCATTTGCCCTTTTAACCACATTGTAGAAGCAGAGTATCGATTAGCATCAAATCCTGCAACAATTTTGTGCGGCATTCCAGCGGAAGCCACCTGCTTCACTGTGATTGATGTAAAGTGTGATTGATGTAAAGAACACCTTCTCTGTACCATTACACCCAGACTCACAAGATTTGACCAGCTTTATGTATCGCAACCAGAAGTGGAAACAGACTATGCTGCCACAAGGGTACTGCGAGTCCATCCATCTTTAACAGGGTGATTCAGATGGATTTAGGAAACATTGACACAGAGAGCACAGTACTACAATACGTGGATGACATCCTGATTTGTAGCAAGACAGAAGAAGAAAGCAGGACAGATTCAGTACACATGTTGACAGTGCTAGCAGACAAGGGGTACAAGGTGGACAATGCCAAACTCCAGAACTGTCAAAAGGAAGTACTGTATATTGGACAGCTCATATCCAAAGATGGCAGGCACATTGCCCCAAAGACAGCACAGACAATACACCAAACACCACAGCCTAAAACAGTGAGGGAAATGCAGCAATTCCTAGGGTTGTGCAACTATTGCAGAGGATGGGTTTTCAATTACAGCACATGTACCCGACCACTGTTAACAGCACTGAAAGAAGCACAGAGAGGAGGAAAAACACTGGCCTCGACACAAGACATGACTGACGCATTTGATGAGCTGAAGGAAGCGATATGCACAGCTCCCGTTTTAGGGACGCCAGACTATAAAAGGGAATTTTTCCTGTTTTCCCACATTGATGGTGTGGTCATGAAGGCAGTACTGACACAGAAAACAATCATGGGCCATAAGCCAATTGCTTACTACTGTGGGCAATTCAACCCAGTAATTAGAGGACAGTATGGCTATGAGCAATCTCTGGCAGCTGCAGCCTTCGCAGTAGAAAGAGCATCTGCAATAACAATGAGGTGCACCACCACCCTTTACATGGAGCGCGCCCTGTTTGCGATACTGCACAAGCCAAAGAGCACATTGACCACACAAAGTGCATCAGGTTATGAGAGAATACTATCGAAAGCAGAATTGAGGATAGTAAGATGCAGAACTGAAAACCCAGCACTATTCATGGCAGATGTCTACCAAGCAGGGGATTGGGCTCACGACTGCACCCAGAATATAGAGCAATTCAGTGAGACACGCAAGGTGGAGGAGAATGCACTTGAGACTTGAGGGGGGACATGTGCTCTACATTGATGGTTCTTCAACTATTGATCAAACTGATGGGATCAGAAGGATTGGGGCTGCTGTAGTGAAGTTAAAAGAGGACTGGACAAGTGAGGTAGTCTTGAGTGCCCGGTTACCACCTCATTATTCAGCACAAGCAGCAGAACTAGTGGCCCTCATCTTGGCCCTACAACACAGCGTAGGTAAGGATGTGACAATTTACTCTGATAGTGCCTATGTCACATCCACTGTACATTCAGGATCGGCACGATGGCTCCGGAGGGGGTACAGGAGAGCTGATGGGACCCCAGTACAGCATGCGCTGCTGTTAGAAGAACTGATTGAAGTAATAACATACCCGCAGGAACTAGCATTGGTGAAGTGTCAGGCTCACCCTAAAGGGGAAGACGCCATTTCAAGGGGAAACAAAGCAGCTGATTATGAGGCATAGTGTGCAGCATATTTTGGAGAATTGTGGGAACTAAGCGAAAAACCCAAGATCCCGGGAGGAGCGAGAAACCTGGTGTTGAGAGAAGGGTACAATTACCTACCAGAAACTCAAATGATGGAACTGCAGGGAGCTGCACCCACAGAGGAAAAGGAATTCTGGGTAAAACAAGGGTGTTCCATGTATCCAACAGACACCCTATGGCAACAGAACAACACAGGGAAAGTGGTCATGCCGCTTGCACTAATAAAAACAGCATTAGTGCAGTTGCATCATCCAACACGCACAAAGAAAGAGGTCATTGCTGCACGCATTGAAGAATCATGGTTCTGCCCAAATTAAAATGAACATGTGGTAAATGTCATTAGTAATTGTTTAACCTGTCAGCAGTTCACTGCTAGCCATACTCAGTTGTGAGAGGAGCCATACTCAGACCTGAAGGCCCATTTCTGCATCTCCAGGTTGACTATGTGGACATGATCCAGGTATGTTAAGGATACCGCTATTGTCTGCCCATTCTCAAGGTGGGTAGAGGCTGGACCCTGTTCACAAGCTGACGCTCTCCGAGATGCTACATTTCTGGTTTGGGAAGTATTCCCAAGATGGGGCGTTTGTGAGGTCCTGAGGTCTGACAATGGCCCCCACTTCGCCAATGAAATGTACCAGTACATCACTGCCTTGCTAGGAATAAAGCACAAATTTGAATGTGCGTACCACCCGCAAGCAAATGAGGTGTGTGAATGTCTCAATGGCCTCCTGAAGGAGCGCATTACCAAAACTCAGCATAGCCACAAGAAAAACTGGCTTCACTGTGTGCCATAGGCATTATTCGAACTGCGCAACAAGCCAGGGTCTGACCACCATTTAATGCCCCATGAGGTGGTGACAGGATGGTGCATGCATCTCCCACTGGCTCCTCCCACTAGAGCGTTGAAGGATTGTGAAAGTATTGCAGAAATGTAGGGTCAAGAATTGTATGAATATGTCACTTCCCTGGTTTGTAGCGCTTCTTTTATCTCTCGCCAGATACAGAAAACACAGAGCAGGCTAGAAGACAATAACCAAGTGATATCTGATGACACAGGACAAGAGACCCCCAAAGAGCATTTGGTACAAGTGGGAGATCTGGTTCTTCTGAAAATGTTTGTTTGGCGCTGGAATGCACCCCGATTCAAAGAACCTCATGTTGTAGAGTCTGTGACCGACCGAGTAGTATGTCTACAAGGTAAAAGTGCCTGAAACCACCTGCAGGACGTCAAGCCCTACAAAGCATTGGCCTCGCCCAGCAAATCAACTACAGAGATCAACAGGGTCAACGCTGCGACTACCAACTATTCACAATAAAACCCAAATACCCCTGAACTAGAGACTACTGGCCACCCCATGGTTAGACGCTACCAAGCTGCCAAAGCAGCTACAACAACACTAGTGCAAATTGGCCAATGAGAACACTGTTCATTTCCCTGCCTCAAGCACATGTCCATTGTGAAGCTGCAATGTGGATGAGGATGCACTTTTGACAGCAGTAACACAATTTAAGCTTTCCTCTCTCTCGCACCCGCAGGTTATGCCCATTCGACAGCTGTACCACAAATTAATCTTTCTTCTTTTCTCACACATGCAGATTGTTGCATATGATTGTCAACATTTTTTAGGGAACTAGCTTGATGTTGCCTCCCGATGACCACCCTGACGCATTGTCCAACCAATTTGTAGACTCTATAAGGAGACCCAGACATTTCAGAGCCCAAACCCCCGAAGTATACTTCCTGGTATTCATAGAGTACCTAGCCCAAGCCCACCCCCAACTTGAATACAGTTGTTACACTTCAGGCTTCCTCGTGGGCATCCTTGCAGAATACAACTTCTTTACAGGCTCCTCTATGGTCCAGGTACAAGCTACCATGGCGTCTGTACAAACGTCGGCGCACTCCAGGTCACCTGACACGTCTTGTACGTGGAAGACGTACAGCAAGCCACCACTTTTCTTTGTCCCTAAGAAGGAAGGGGATCTACGTCCTTGTATAGATTATCGTGCTTTGAATGCAGCAACCATAAAAAACCAGTATCCTCTTCCTCTGATTTCTGTCCTTCTTGATCAATTGGGTTCTTCCAAAATATTCACTAAGCTTGATCTCAGAGGAGCTTACAATCTCGTCCGCATGAGAGAGGGGGACGAATGGAAGACCGCATTTAAAACACGTTACGGTCTATTTGAGTATCTTGTCATGCCTTTTGGGTTATGTAATGCCCCGGCCACCTTTCAAGCTTTCATGAACGATCTGTTTTACGACATTCTTGATCAATTTGTTGTTGTCTACCTGGATGACATTTTGATTTACTCTCAAAACCAGGAAGACCACGAAAAACATGTCAAGACAGTACTGCAACGTCTGAGGGAACATAGATTGTTTGTTAAAGCTGAAAAGTGCATATTTCATGCCTCAGAGGTGGAATTTCTGGGATATGACCTTACTAACAATGGTGTGCGCATGAGTCAATCCAAAATTAGTGCGATCCTGGAATGGCATGTGCCCAATTCAGTCAAATCATTACAATCATTTCTGGGATTTGCAAACTTTTATAGACGCTTCATCAATGGGTTTTCTGAAATATCTGCACCACTTACCTCTCTGACAAGTGCCATTTGTATGGTCTTCAGAAGCTCAGAGAGCCTTTGATCAATTAAAATCAGCCTTCACTTCCGCTCCTGTCCTCAAACATCCTGATCCCCAAGCTTCCTTTTTTTGTTGAAGCTGGTGCTTCAGGTTATGCCATTGGGGCGGTATTGTCTCAAACCTGTCCGCATTCGGGAGAGATTCATCCTGTTGCCTATTTCTCTCGTAAATTGACAGCTTACGAAAAGAATTATTCCATCACAAAAACGCGAACTTTTAGCCATCAGAGACGCATTCTTGGAATGGAGGCATCATCTTTTGGGGGCCAAACACCTTGTAACTGTATACTCTGATCACCGCAGTCTGTTAGCCTTCAAATCTATGAAATGTCTTACGGCTAGACAGGCGCGGTGGTATTTATTCTTTTCACAATACCAATTCGTTATCACATACCGTCCTGCTAAAGCCCAAGTTCCGGCTGATACTCTCTCGCGCTTACATGCAGATGGTCAGTCTCAACAGATCGAAGCTCTTCCTCTTCTACCAAACAAGGTTGTTTGTGGTTGTTCGGTTCAGCCCTCTTTGCGTGCAATCATCCTTGATTGGGTTTCAAAACATCCAAAAGAGATAATTGACCTCAATCTGGAAATCATTCAGGGTATGCCATTCATTCAAGGGCGCGTCTATATACCCTCAGGTCAAGCTAGAGATTTAGCTCTTGAGTGGTCTCACGATTCCTTGATTGCTGCACATCCAGGAAGTAAAAAAACTCTTGAAGCCTTACGGCGTTGGGCTTGGTGGCCTTCCATGGTTCGTGATGTAAAGGATTACATTTTGACTTGTTCCATATGCACTCAGTGTAAAACTTCTAGAGCCAAACCAGTTGGATTGTTACAACCTCTTCCTGTGCCGTACAAACCTTGGCAGATGCTGTCAATGGATTTCATTGTGGAACTTCCTGACGTTCAGGGCTATGACACTATTTGGGTAATCGTTGATTACTTCACTAAATATGCATTGTTCATACCTTGTTCTGGTTTGCCTGCAGCTCCAGAATTGGCAAAACTGTTCTTGACGAATGTGTTTCGTTTCTTCGGTTTACCCTCGGTTATTGTTTCCGATCGTGGCACGCAATTTACGTCACGATTCTGGAAGGCTCTTACAGCTTCTATGGGTATTGAGGACAGGTATTCCTCGGCTTACCATCCTCAAACCGATGGGCTGACTGAGAGAACTAATGCTACCATCGAACAGTATCTACGCTGTTTATGCCTTCAGTACCAACAGTCTTGGTTTACTTCTTTACCTTATGCAGAATTTGCATATAACAACTCTATGCATACATCAACTGGAGTTTCTCCCTTTTTTGCCCTGTATGGTGGTCATCCTAGGGCACTTCCACTTGATCCGGTATTACCGGCCATTAATCCTGCTGCAAATGATTGCATCAGAGATCTCGATAAGATTCATCGGGATGTACGCTGCCATTTACTCCGAGCTCAAGTTCGTGCCAAGAAGTATGCCGATGTGCATCGATCACCTGCTCCAGTCTATCGCAGTGGCATGAAGGTGTGGTTATCGTCCCGTAATTTGCGAATTGCAGGCAAACGCTCGCTTCTGCCCAAATTTGTGGGACCCTATGTCATTACTGATGTCATCAATCCTGTGGCAGTTAAGCTTTCTCTGCCGCGATCATGGCGCATACATTCAGTCTTTCACGTCTCCTTGATCAAGCCTTTCATTCATGGGACCCGTCTGCCTACTCGTCCTTCGCCGATCTTGGTGGACGGTGAGGAGGAATATGAGGTCTTGTGTATCCTGGACTGCAGGGTGTCTAGGGGTACGTTGTTCTACCTCGTGGATTGGAAGGGGTATGGTCCTGAGGACCGTCTTGGGAGCCACTCTCCAATTTGCATTGTCCGGTTCTTCTAAGGAGCTTCCATTCCACCAGGGGGTTGCTGGTGTCTTTGGGGGAGGATGCTGTTACACTTCAGGCTTCCTCGCGGGCATCCTTGCAGAATACAACTTCTTTACAGGCTCCTCTATGGTCCAGGTACAAGCTACCATGGCGTCTGTACAAACGTCGACGCACTCCAGGTCACCTGACACGTCTTGTACATGGAAGACGTACAGCAAGCCACGCCCCTCTTACGACTATAAATCCACCGTCTTCCAAGGGGCTCGTTGCTGCTAATTAGCGTTACCAGCTACACGTGGTTTCATCCGTTTCCTCTTCGTGTCTCCCTACACGAATCCTTATCTGAACTCCTGGTTTTGACCTTTTGCCTGACTTTTGGATTACCTCGTCTCCTCCCTTATTCTTGTCGTGATCGTCTGGTTGTTGGACTCGGAACGCTACTGGATACGGCTCTCTTCTGTGTCTTGCGGTTCTTTCCTGGTTGCCGCTCTGCACATTGTTAAGATGGATTTCTGAACTCTGTCCTGGTGGCGCAGAAGTTCAGAAGGCCAACCTAATTACTTGGAACATGGTAACCTCTGGACGAGCTAGACCAATCAAGGTAGCGATCGCGGCGGTCAAGACTAGGTCTCAAGAGGGGTGAGGGTGACTGAAAGCCCGCAATGAGCACACAAAGCAAGATCACTTACAAACTACTCCAAACAGTTGTTATATTAAAAATATATACACATTTATTTCAAGGCCTTTAAAACAATGACCGTAGCGAGAAAATCACAATATAACGATAGTAAACCAACACATACCATATCAACACAATATATATACAAATACGACAGTCTCAAGCGTTAGATGCACGAAATGGGTAGTCCACCTAAAGGGGAAGGAAGACGGGCAGTGCGAAATAATGCTTAGACCCAGTTCGCCTTCAGAGGCACCTAACTAGATGGAAGTCCGAGCCCTGCGAAGAGTGGAGCCTTGTGCTCAAAAGTACCTGCACGCGCTGGTGCCAACGGGCAAAAGGAGAAGCTCTTCGAGGGAAATCAGGCAGTTCAGTTTAGTGCACAAAAGAAGAAGAACAAGTTCCGCGACTCAAGCGCAGCCTCCACAGTGGGCAGAAGCAGAGCGCGAGTACGGAAAAGGGTGCTGTTTGACACAGCGGGGAAAAGCAATGGGCTCCTGCAGGAGGGCGACCAGATCCTAGCTATGCTACTCACCGGTCCCCGATGCAAGCAGACCCAGGCTTCTCCGCGTCCGTTTCAGTAGCTGGCAGGTTCAGAAGAGCAGGGAACGCCTCGTCGTCGTGTTGAGTAAAAAGACGTCCCAATCGAAGAAACCCGCACAGTTTGTTACCACAGCAGGGCAACGGAGCGGCCGTGTGTATCTGAGCCAAATGTACACTACTCACTTCCGACCTGGGAACGCCAAGTGTACGAAGCGTGTGAGAGTGACCAGGACTCGAAATACTACACAACCTGGCGGCGGTTACAGAGCAAGACTCCCGTGTAAGCTGGTCAGTCAGCTGGATGGCCCAGAGACGCTTCTGAAGGCTTACTGGCAGGAGATGATGAAGATGCCGAGAATAGCTGTTCCCGCTATTCCAAGGGACGAAGCACCAGTACAGGCCTTCTGGTTCGATCAAAGGTGAAAAGGGTTTCACAAGGCGACAGCAGTGCAGAGGAGAAGTCCTTCAGCGGGTCACCAGCGATTCCTCGGTCCAGCCTCTTGGTTGCAGGATACTTGGCTCCTGTATTCCTTCGTTCGTGAGAACTCAGGAGATCGACATGGTAGTGGTGTTTCCAGCCCCCTCTTATCCACGGTTCCCTTCGCGCCAAAACGGAGGGGACCCAATGGGAGATCCGCTCATCAACACTCACACCATTCGTGGACCAATCACGGACCACGGTGGTCCCAGGCATTCACACCACCCTAGACTCTCTGGCACCCAGGATGTGTATTGGGACCAGACATCCCAGCCCACATCCTGGAGGCACACAAAAGACATGTAGATGCCCGCGAAAGCATCCGTGTTCCGCGGGAAAGTACATGCCCAAATAAGAAAGGCCCCGGGTCGGCTCGACCTGGGGAAGGTGAAGGGAGCAAGACGGTCAGCGGACAGGACAAAGGAGCCTTGTGGTCTGGCCATTTTGGGAGCCAGGCCACCATTTTGGGTTAAGCGCGAGAAACGCGCTTAGAACGCCAAAAGGAGCTCAAAACACAAGAAACGATTGCTGCCACCATTCCCGTCCCTGAATCACTTGCACCGATCAGATACAATCCTAAACGAGTATCTAGGGCCTGTAGAAGGCTAGAGACCCAAGAGAGCTGTAACTTAGCTTACAGTGCCCTCTTGTGTCATGTTGCACGAAAGCCGCAACATGATAAAAGAAACTACGGGAAACAGCGTTCCCCGGTACTGACTGTCTTAAGGGCATGTCAGTTTCCCCATAAGAAAGGAGCGAAAGCCCAGAGGAGTGCGGCAGAAGGCTGCACTTCTCTGGCAAAGTCAAGAACAAGGTGAAAAACAACAGCAAAAAGTTTAGGGGTTGCCACATGGAAGGAAAATTACCTACAATTACGAAATCTTTCCTAACACACATCAATTGGCTGTCTACATCCGGATCATCTCAACAGCTACTCAACTATACTCGTGTACTCAGGTACATACCTATTGTCTTCCATGGATATTTGTCTTCTGTTGGATTCTGGGACATTGAGTGACTTTCCTGTGAGATTGCTCTTTAGTGCATATGAACGCCCTCCTGAACTGCACCAACCCGGCACTAGTGCGTCCCTCGTGCCGTTCGGGGTTACTTACCTATACTAACTTCCCTGTTTGTTATTTTCTCCTGTCGTCGTCTTCAGAATCCTTGACTCCTCTTACTCCATTTATCTTTACTCAGGTCAGTTGTTATCAATTCTATAGCTATAGTGGGAACCGATACTGATTTAGTTCAATTCCACTCATTTGTGATATTCTTTGTAGATTATCCCGGGGAAACGCAACCTCCACTCCAATATCTGTGTGTGTTCTCCCCGCTCTTTTATTCAATTGACATCTCTGTCTGTTCTAACTGAAACAGCAGAGAGGTACATTGTGGAAAAGAGCCCCTCTTTGAGGAAGCCTGAGTCTTGTACTCAGGGGAGCTGGGATGGAAGGCTGAATTCGGAATCCTATACCACCAACATCTCCAAGGTCATTTTCTCTGCATCTTCGGCCTATTCGGAGTGGTGAGTAACAACAGTGCATACCCCGTCCACCCACATTGAGAGATTCATCTATAAGAAAGGTATGGGAGGAAGTATTGGCCTTTGCAATTAGTGATTATTTAGTTTGCAAAACTTAAGAATACTGACAACTACTAAAACAATAATGCTTTTCTTCGCGATTTTCAGGCAGGCATCTTTATCATCTCAGCAGCTGCTCAGACAAAGCAGTGTCAGTGGTGATAACTGAAAAAATTATGTTTATTTTATCATTGGTGTTTTTATTGGTTAGCAGTGGAATACTGGGCTTGGTACTATGGCAGATTCTCTTTGCAATGCGGGCTACCGCTGTTTCCCTGACTAACATTCCCCCAAACCCAAGCAGCAGGAACTACCATGTCAGGTGGAAGACAAGACACTGCTGATAAGGTAAGGGAAGGTAAGCGCAGTGTTGATACAGACATAATGGGAGTAGATACGTATCTCACAGACAACACGCGTAACAAACAACATGTGGTATAAACACATGTCCAGAGTTTGTAGGGACACCATACGGGAGAGGCGTTAGGTCTGCTCCTTAATCCCCTACGCCATGAGCACCTGCAGAACCTTTGTTGCAGCAGAAATACCTGTAGCAAGAGCACAATGTTTGAGGTACCTCGCAATGTTACTGACACGAGACAGATTCCAAGGGAAAACTGCAACATTAAGGTCGATGTCCAAGGGGACCTTACCGTATGAAGACGGTTACATAAAAACATTAGACATGATGAACAATTACTGTCAGCTCGATGAAGGGCTACAATATACAACTGATGGGCAAGAGAAGGGCGACACGAAGACTATCACACTGAAGGACTTGCCATGGACATGGACGAGAGTAAAGGAGATACGAGGAGAGCCTGGTTGCTGGAAAAGACCGTACATATTGATCTATGGACAAGTATATACTAATGATGGCTGGGAAGATGGAGTGGTGGGAAGCAAGGCATCAACCCTAGCCAAGTCTGCAGTGAACAAGGTGCAGGAAGAAAATGGCAAGTGCCTGAAGGAATGAGACAGAAGCGCAAACTTAGTTACATGTTTATGTTATGTTTATCGAATTTATATAGCGCTTTACAGAGTAACAACAAGATGCAAAATTGAAAGAAGCATATTTACAAACGTGAAACGAACCAGAAGTACAGTATATGGAACAATTTCCTCAAGGGGAGGGGAAGGAAGAGGGAGGGGAGGGGAGAAGGAAGGTTAAGGGGTGGGAGAAAGGAGGGCGTGGGGGGGGGGGAAGTACCCCAGGTGGCCTCCTACACCTCTTGGTAGCAGTGTCCAGTGAGGTCAGTGGGAAGAGCGGGAAGGAGGGAGGTAAAGGCAGGGGGGTATCAGGGGTTTGAGGGGGAGGGGGTGGTTGAGGAGAGTCAGGGAGGGGAGTGGAGAAGAAGGATTTTCAAGGAGGAGTGGAAGGATGAGTAGGGGGGGGAGGAGCGGATGGAGAGAGGTAGGGAGTTCCAGTGGAGGGGGGCCAAGAGTTGGAAGGAGCGGAAGTGTGAGGCGGCACAAGGGGCAAGGGGTACAGTGAGAAGGTAGAGATCGGCAGATCGGAGAGAACGGGAGGGATGGTAAAATGAGAGTAGGGAAGAGAGATAGGGGGGGTCATGGAGAGATTTGTAGACAAGACAGAGGAATTGAAATTTCAATTGTGAGAGGAAGGGAAGCCAGCCGAGTTGAGAGAGCGAGGTAGAAATAGAGTCACAAGGACAGAGAAGACAGAGTACGGATGGAAGAGTGGTGGATGGATTTTAGGGGATTCAGGTGAGAGACAGGGAGTCCAAAAAGAAGAGAGGAGCAGTAGAAAAGGCGGGAGAAAATAAGGGAGGAAATTAGGAGTTTAGAGGCGTGGAAGGTGAGGGAGGAGCGGATCTTGCAGATGCTGAACAGGTGGTGCCGACAGGTGAGGGAGATATGGTTTGAAAAGGAAAGAGAGGATTCGAGATGTAGGCCAAGATTGCGGGCATGGGTGGAGATGGGGAGATTGGAAGGGGCGGTTAATGCAATGGCGGATAATACATGGGCGGATAATGAAGCTGAACCAATGCCAATAATTCCCCTGAAGACACCAGCACTGTGTTATCAACACAACGGCGATGAAGAGGTCAGAGAAAACGTAGAATGCCAAAAGGTCGAGTGGATCCTGGAAATGGAGCAGAAACAGCAGTGCTGATGGATCTCTATTGGGCTTGGGGATCTAAAGCATACGCAAAGCTGCCACCTAACTGGGGAGGAATATGCTCCCTGGTACACGTCAAAATGCTCTCATTGGTGGCACCAAGGAAAAATGTGAAGCTTGAGAACTTCCCGAAAATGGACAACAAAAGAAGGAAGAGGTCACTGGAGACATCACCATCTGCCCAAACAGATGATGCTAACTCACAGAAAGGACTAAGCAGAGTGTAAAGAGCGGGGAATTACTTCTCAGTAAAATCAGAAGCAGCATTGATGAAGTACCAGCATCTCAAAGACTGCTCAGCAGAACACAAATGTTCTTTGCATCCCTGATCCCAGGGATACAGACGTATACTAATGCCAAATGGTTACGAATCACTCGCTGGGAGTTGATGGTAACTATAAACTCAACAGTGAATGGGCCATAAAAGAAGAACTCAGAGCAATAAGGTTGGTGGCGCTCCAGAATAGATGAGTCCTGGACCGCCTCACAAATATGGAAGGAGGGGTTTGCGCAAAAATAGGGCGTTCATGTTGCACATTCAGACCTGCCAACGATGAAGATAACGGAACTCTCTCAGATGCAGTTGCTCAAATGGCCCATATGCATGCAAAAATGGAGAGCGAAGCACGTGGAACAGGGAAGGACAGGAGCTGGCTAGCATATCTCTGGTCATGGATGCCATCCTGGCTAGTAGATGAATTGAAGGTGATAGTTGGAGTTCTGGCGCTAGGAGCAGCATCCTTGTGTGGGATCAAGATATGTATTGGAAGATGCAACAAGACAGATGAAGCAATAGGGATGCAGATTATGCTGGATGTGAATATTGAAGGAGTAATGGATGACCTTGTGAAAGAAAGAGAAAGATTAAGAAAACAGATAAGAGAAAGCAACCTATTTCCATCTGGAATGGAGGCAGACCATCCACGTAACCCGAGGAAGTATGAAGGGAAGTGGGTTTGGTGCAAACCGGAAGGAGGGTGTGCCTATATGCACTGGTCATTCGATGATCAGGTCAACTACCATGGACATCTTGCAGAGATCACGAAGATATGGCACCTGTTACTTGACCCACGGTTTGATCGAGATGTGATCAACAAGTCGACCAGAGGGGGACTGAAGAGGGACGATTGAAATCTGGCTATGTTCCCCCACCCACAAAATATACAAACCGGAAGAAGAACCAAAGACAATAGGGCCGCCGATCGTACGAGCTCACACCAATCCCCACTGCACCTACCATGGACAAGTACAATGAAAGATACCCTCTAAGTCAACCTTACACCCAAGGAGCAGTGTAAACATTACCCAAGGTGGATGAAGTCCCACAGAGTGGAATCAAAGACAACTCCATTGACAGTCTTGACTAAAGTGTCAAGAAGCCATGGATCGAGTCATTAGAGACAACACGACATAGCAGCATTCGACATGAAGCACACGTGCCATCTGCACACTCGGGACACATACCCACCCAAATACACGATGAACACATGCGTACAGTTCTATAAGTGAGAGGACAGTGACATGCACATACTGTCTGTATGTTTATTATTTTGCCATTAGCTTTCGCAGCAACTCAGAAACCGCAAGAAGATCTCATGTACATGTTTGCAGATGCTTACATGAAAATAACCCTATGAAATGGCAGGAGTACTCGAGGGACCTGACGGAGCCATAATCTACTAACCTATGGACACTATGGAAAAGTACATACAGCAGAAACCAAACCATGCCTTAGGAAATCACAGTAGGCCACAATTGTTTCAGAAAGCTGAAGCTAAGCTGAAAACCGTGCAGGCCAGAGCTGCTGTGTGTGCAACGAGGGCCACTGCCAAGGCCGCAATGTTGCAAGTGACATTCTTTTCCCTGAACTGAAGTAACACAAGCGCGACAGATACAATAATTCTCCTTAATTGCAAACTAATTCAGAGCTCCAGAGATCACAAACACAGACTCTAAACACGTAGTCTGGCAGGTTGACAATAAGCCAAGAACTGGCAGCTGGGAAGAGCCGCAGTCTCACGGACCAGACAATGGTTGCAACAAAGTAAGAGCCTAAGCCATGGGCTGGGAAAGGAACACTCTCATGGTGATGGTGGGTCACACATGGTTGTAATGCAGACACATAGTTGCACATATTACCTTGAACAGGTATACTCCGAGCTGAGAACCAACTTGAGTCCCAGCCCTGGGGGCAAGCAGCTCAGCCAATCACGATTCAGGACCCTAGGGGAGGGTAGTTGGGGGCACCAACCAACCATCAGGCCCACATACTGCAATTAGAAGTAGCAGTTTTCAGGGATGGCCCAGGCCCGACACCTGACATGGGAAGAACCAGTGAAATAACCTCCATAGGGACCGGTATAGGGGGACTACCACTCAACACCCAATCCTGAGTGGACATAGGTTTCCAGGAGAAAGGCCCAGTACATGTAGTCATAGTGATGCAAATTATGTACAAAACTGGCCTGTAAGCCAGTATTCTTTGAGTGTGCCTCGATTTACCTCCATGTGCTGATACCCGTCGGTTTGTTGGCTGTAATAAACCACAGTTGAACGTGCTGCCTGTCTGGACTTGTGTTCCTTTTGGGGAAGAGGAAGGAGTTAGGCCTTCCATGAGGTCTGAGTTTGCGAACTCGTAGCAAACCACCCTGCTTGCCTGGGATTTCTCCCCAACAAAAGGAAAGCAGATCCATGGGGCCTTTGATATTTAAATTAGGCTGCCCATGCTTAAAGAAGGAACGCCTTTCCCCACCTTGAGATGCGTTGATGTACCCGGTGCTGTCACATTCCAGCTGAATATGACAGGGGAGGATGGCGCCTGTAGGCGGTGTCTTCCCGGAGTGCATGTGACTGCATTTTGTGTGGGAAGCAGATGGACTGTGTGTGGAATGGCCTCACACAGTCCTCAGAGGTTGGTCTGCCATCATTCCTTTTCATTATTAAAAAATGAAAAAAGCCCAGGCGAGCACACTCTCCCCGTGTGGATGGTCGAAATCCTCACACACAATAAAAGAGGAGACATAGTTAGTGGGCAGCCAATGCATAATTTAAGTGCCCTGCAGACAGTGCAAAGTGGATACCCTCATAAGGATGGCGCACCTTCATGTGCTCAGCCAATTGCTGCTCCCCTTCTCAGGTATAACACCCCAGAACGACTGTAGGTGGATATTAAGGGCCCTAGGCAGGGCATGGCATGACATAAGGGTCTCAAAGACCATGGGGATGTGGGTTTGCGTGTGATTGGATGAGGACGTGGAAGAATTACAACTGAAGCACCTGCTTGAAGGTAGCCATATGTTATAACAAAAGGAAAGGTATCACCGAACGAAATCTAAGAATAATGCAAGTTACAAGTCTTCTGTGAAGTCACAAAGGCTGTGCAGAGTCGAAGAACTGTTTCATAATTCGCAATATACTAGGCATTCATTAGGGGATATACTTTTCTCAAAAACGCAATAGGTGGTCCCTCACTATTAATCTTGTAACTTAATCTAACTCCATCTTCTTCTATTGTGGAGAGGCAGACAAGACTGGCCAGTGCATTGAGGACCAGCCAGGTCCTTCATCAGGGCAAAGTCTGACATGAAATGGAGCCAGGAAACGCAAGCGTTCTTAGTAATGCCACCAATCATGTGTATCCTGGAACACTGGGGATGGGATTCCATTCCTGACTATAGCTTACTTGGTTTCTAGAATGTACAAGAGGCTTGGCATTGGTGAGGATTCAAGGGGATTCTCCCTCTGCCTCCTGCGGGGAGCACATCATGATGCCTGAGCACGCCGCCACCAGCCATCCTCAGCACACAGCACATCCAATGTGACTTTTTCTCAATGGGCAGACTTAAGAGTATTTCTGTACCAGCCTATGTGTAACCAAGCTCACGGGCCTCTTTAGGGCATACGTCAAAAGAAAGACTTTTCTCTGCCCCCCCCCCCCAAGCTATATTCATTTCATACACTATGATAAAAATCACAGTAAAAGGGGGTTTAGTGTTACCACTGCCACGCTTAAACAAAGAACATTTGGCGCCCTGATGCCTGCGGGTTTCCGGCACAGTATAAATAAATAAATAAATACAAAATAAAAAAGTCCACATATCAGGCATGCTCAGGGAACACTTACCAGGTAGACGACACGGTGTGGTTCTTTTTCATCCATTACTTTAGCAGCATGATTTCTAGGTGCTTTCGGCAGTAACCATATACCTTCCCAGCTGCATTATGAGGATAGGGGGTTTATATCTATGCAGTCCTTCATAGTGGTGGTACCTCACTGCAAGCTTACCATTGCTCTGTGGAGTCCGAGTTAAGTCAGGTTAGGGTGCAACAGCGAGTCTGTGCATTACGCGTGCCACAAACTTCCTAGAGTCTAGGCGCTTGACCACAGATTCCAGGCAAATGAAATATCCCCTTTTGTGGAGGAGTGAAGTCCTCTACAGCAGAGGTGCCTCAAAAAGTGTATTTTATTTTAAAATGCACCATGCTCACAATGGGCTGGTTTGCGTGGTACCTGGGCACCCAGTTTGGGGAAACTGTGCCTTTTAAACCACATTGGTCCAGTAAGAGTGATCCACAGAAACATGGCCAGCACAGCAAGTTTTTAAACTGGCCTGCTTTACTCTACAGTCCAGCCCGAGGACGCCCGCTCCGGGAAGAGGTTACGCCTTCGCCCCCCACGCCTCCCTCATGTCAATTGAAACAGCGTTGTCTTAAGTCAAGTAGTCACATGAGCTTCTTTTCATAGGATAAAAAAGTCATGGTTAATATTTAAATGTAATCAACTAACCGCTGATGGCCCATCAGTGAAGAAATCTCAATAATTAGCACCTACATCTTTAACGCACACTTTGTTAATAAGGCCATATCCGAGACCTCAATAAAAAAATAACTATAAAAACCTGGAGGAGACTGGGACATAAGGTAGAGTCAGAATCTACAAAACTCTCAAATCGTAGCGCCCAGACACGGTCCGGGGGAAACAATAAGGCGTCAAATCTCAATTGTCCTTTTCTGCAGGGCCCAGTAATAAGCATTACATACATTAGCAGAAAAAACATAGCCAATACTGTAGCTGATCTGCTGATGTTTGGGGCAGAGCCCAGAGCTTAGCACGTGCATTCCTGGGCTCTGGAAAACACACCTGGATGCCATCAGTCTTGGCCAAGTAAACAGGCCTGACATTACGACTGGCCTGCTGACCAGCGCGGGTTAGGAAGGGTCACACGAGGCGAAACGATAGCCGAGCCTGCCTCAAGGTGGAGATACTCTGGAAACTGTCACAGGGAGAGAGGCTGAAAGTTCACTGCCCCTCAGAGGCCATTTACCGCCCCGCCCCCAGCCCTCCACCCTGTGGCACATGTACACAAACAAGCCCCCAAAACAGAGGTTTTCACTTTAACGCAGCTCATGTGAGTGGGGACACTGCAGAGAAGTAAATATGAACGTCTATAAAACCTGTATTTCCAGCACAAAAATACCACATCGCCTCCAACCCCAAACCCTCCGAAACAAGGCGAGGGCATCCATGTGCGCATTTAAAGTCTAGGGTGAAGATCTAATTGTCTGGTCTAACAATTCCCAAAGCTTCAGAACATTATTCAATGTATAAGCAGCGACGCTTTTAGATGGTCATTCTTAAGTCAGATAATTCTCTAAGATGTTGAGTAATCATAGAAGCTTTGGTCCTGCGAAGGGCTCGTCATTCTTTGAGAGCGAGGAATCCAGAGGAAGCACATGCATCAATACAGCGACACCCCTCCCCCTCCCCGTGATCATGGACATGAAGGCCCAATAAATGGCGCCAACCCGGGCCTAGGTAGGTTGTGACGTTCTTCTTCGTGAGGGCTCAGTGTACTTAAATGCAGTACATACAGTAAATGCGGATGACCGCCATTCCCACTCGGGGTGCGAATAGCTTTAAAGGTCTTTTTTATTTGTATAAGGTGGATGAGCAGTACCTGTCTTCTGCGTGCCCAACCTCCTGTCAAAATAACAAATAAAGATGGTGGCCGCCATAGTCCCTTTTCTATTTTTATGGCAGCATGGAAGAGGGGAGTGTGGCAGCCAGAAGGAAGAAGTCCTGATGCCAGGAGGGGAGGTGGGTTGGTGGGGTGTGTTGCATGCCACCCCTCCTGGCAGCATTTTAGCTCCTAGGATCTGTATAATGGTCACATGGTGCTATTAACTCCTGTGTTCTTTGTTCATGGGCACTATGATGATGCAGCACAGCTGGCCGAGACCCTGTCTACGTGGCCCAGCACTTAGACAGTGCCCCAGCTGGGCAACATCGTCCCCATGGAAGGTCTCTGCGTGTGATCACTGCAATGTGGTGGGTGCAACCCCGGCCTGGGTGCCCACAGAGTCAGGGCTGCTTTGTGCTGGGTGCCCCCAGCCAGGGTATGTGGCTCCGGAGGCCGTAGGGTGCCCCTTGCGGTCCGCCACCAATGGTATGTTCGCTCTTGTGATCCGGATGCCGTAGAGTGCTCCCTACAGTCTGCATTCTCTGTAGATGTGTCGAGTGGGTGTCGGCCTGGTGATCCAGGCAATCTGCAGCCTACCCGGGAGACAATGGGCAGGCCGCCAACAATGGCGACAAGGCTGTCTGGGCCCTGCATGCGTGCGCAGGTGGGCTGCTGGAAGCCTGCTGCAGGAGGAGTGGCGTGGGCCGCTGGGGCGTGGGTGGCCCTGGGCCCTGTGTTTTGTTTTCACACGGGCCGCCTGGTGCCTGTGTGGAGGAAGGCAGCGTCGGCCGCATGGGACGTGGAGGCCGCGATGACTGCTGAACAAACAAAGGTGAGGAGCGGGAGTGCTGAGGGCAGCCGGCATCTCCCTGCGTTTTTCGGAAGCGCGGAGGAGTGCTGGCGGGTCCTTGCACGCCCGCTTCCAAAGAAACAGAGGTTTGTGAACCTTTTTTTTGTTTTGTTGTTTCCTGTGTTTCACCACTGCAGCGCCAGGTGAGGCTGTGCGCCGTGTCTGCACTGACAGTGGACACAGCAAGGTGGCCGTGGCCCACGAACACTGGGCCACAGCGGTGAATAAAGAAAGGATACTTAAGCGCCAACGAAGGAAGGTGGGCGTGGCCCACGAACACCGGGACCTCGGTGGCACGGAAAGGGACAAGTAAATGGTCTTCATTTCGGTATTTGAACAAGGAAATGCTGAGGCCCATAACGTGAAAAGGGGCGGGCTATCCAATAACCCGGGCCTGCGGCGGTCAAACAGATCAGCACGGGGCTGCCGCAAAGTAAGGCAGCGGCCATTAAAAGGAGCTACAGTCCACAGGCCACCCAGTGCATCAGCTGGGGGAACAACCAAAAGAAAAGAGAAGTAGTCAAGCCAGGGGGTGCCCTGAAAAAGGAAGCCATAGGGCCCTATGTCCTCCACAGCAACAAGGGAGAGGGCCATAAGACCAGTGCTGCCCATGCCTGGCCGGGGTGTCCCACCAGCCTAGAAGGCCCATCAGTTCGGGGACACAAAAGAATGACCTAAGGGCCCATCAATTCACCCCTCGCAGAGTTTTCCCGGTTTCACCAGAAGGAACCAGGAAGGTTAGCGGCTCCGTAAGGAGCGCTCATGCACCCTCAGTGACACTCTCTTAGATAAGCCAGGGGCTAGTACGAAGTGGACACAGTTGTGAAACATCAAGTAACCATCATGAGGGTTGCAACTCTTGCGAGTACTTGTGCGGCCTTTGCTGGTAGTGGTGTCCTGCATTAGAGCCCCTCTGGGGAGGGGGAGAGTGATGTGAGTGGCCCGTCGTTCAACACCAGCATCCGGACATTTTGCCACAGTCTCTGCCCCACCAGCTAATGACTAGGCGATGTGGCCCCTAGTGCCCCCAGGTGCGGCTTTACCGGCCTTTGAACTCTGAACTGTCCTGAAGAGATCTCAATGGAAGTCAGACTGGTATCCTGTGGCCCTGCAAGTGATCAAAGTGGACCCCATAATCGTACACATCAAGGCTGGGAGTCCGCAGAACTAAACTGGCCCAGCCAAAATATTGTGTGAAGCTGTGTTCCTGCGCTTTTGGGTTTTGTAGTGAGGGGTGCCAGGTGCAAACCATGGTGTTGTGTCAGTGGTGCAAGGCCCACTCACTCAGGTTAATAATGGTGTGCTTGCATGCGGAGTATCTAACGTCACCAGGAACTCGCCAACACAGACCGTCACCCTGTGGGTAACCTGGGTCCCTAAGTGTGTGAAGGGTAGTGGTACCTATAGTGCTAGTGTTATTGTGTGCATTGTGGCGTGATGTTGTATTTGGTCGTTATGAAAAAGGAGGAGTGCTGCATGCCACCCCTCCTGGGAGCATGGTAGCTCCCAGGATCTGTAGAATGGTCACATGGTGTTAACCACGTGACGAAGCTAATAAAAAGGACGAGCCGCTTCCGGCTCGTATGTCGATCCCAAGCTGACTCCTACGTCCTTTGTTCATGGGCACCATGCTGGTGCGGCGCAGCCTGCTGAGGCCCCGTCTACGTGGCCTAGCACTAGACGGTGCCCCCGCTGGCTAACACCATCCCCATGGAAGTTCTCTGCCATGTGATCACGGCCATGAGGGTGCAACCCCAGCCTGGGTGCCCCAGAGCCGGGGCTGTTGTGTGCTGGGTGCCCCCAGCCAGGGTATGGGGCTCTGGTGCTACAGAGGCTGCAGGGTGCCCCTGCGGTCTGCCACCAACAGTATGTTCACTCCGGTGATCCGGACGCTGTAGGGTGCTCCCTACAGTCTGCCCTCTGCAGATGTGTCGAGTGGGTGTGTGCCTGGTAATCCAGGCAGTCTGCGGCCTGCCCGGGAGACAATGGGCAGGCCGCTAACAGGGTGCAGGATGCTGTGGGGTGTGGTAGAAGGGTAGGGGAGAGTAAGGAGTGGATGGGGAGATGAAGAAAAAAATTGGCAGCTCCCAGGAGAGGCGCTCAGGTGGCTGTGGGTACACTGGCGGTCAGTGGCAGATGCCGCCAGATTTTCCAGCCAAGGGATTGGCTGAGCGCCCTTCCTCAGTTGAGAATACACTTTCATGATTGAAAGCTAATGAAAGGATGAAAAGGTAATCCATTGTCACATGTAGTAAGAAAATAATCATTTCCCTTGACAAACTGTCTGCACTTCCCTTTATAAAGTTTTCCACACACTTAAGGCTGAGGCTGTTTGCAGGCGAAACATGCTTTCTTTTACTTCAAGATTCCAGGGAAAGACCAGAAAAATGTCACTTTCTATAGCACAGAATTCCCAACAGATGAGGCCTGACTGTTATTCTGGGAGGCAAGAAAGGAGGCATTGAGGCCAGGGAAGAGACTTTACAGCACTCGAGAAAGGCAATCGCAGCACAGCAGCAGGCCTGTAAGGATTCCTGCTTTGCTTGTAAGCAGACTTCAACCCGTAATAGAGCCCTTTTTCAGTGACTCACGCAGTGTCCGAGACCCCGAAAAGCTTCGGTGCCACAATGTCCTTCTTTTGCAGGCAGAGCAGTGAGTCAAATGTTGAGCACGCCCAGTCACATCCTGCTATGACCAATCACTTTGCGGTACAGGAGCAGACCTATATATTGAGGGAGGGGCGGGACCACTACCATGGTTCTTCCCTTCTCCTCCCCCGCCCATTCTTCTGAACAGCAGTCTCCAGCCACTCCAAAGAGACCGCCAGCTCGCGGAACCGGAACCATTGCGTTTATGATGCGCTATGTTGTGGGACTGTTGGTTGGTACGATTGTTCTGGAATGAGGTTGGTCGAATATGTGGTGAGGTGATTGAGGGTTTACCTGCCTTGGACTTCAAAATGGTGATATTGGGTGATGGTGAGTCTCTAGAGGAACTTACCTTAAGTCAGAAGAAGTGGTTGTTTCGTGGGGCAATGATTGGTAAGAAAACTGTTTTGCGAAATTGGAAGTCTGTTTTGACTTTGAATGTTGAGACGTGGGTGATTGAGATGGAAGAGTTAGCAACTATGGAAAAGTCACTTTACAGAAGGGGAGGGAAGATGAGTTTATTTAAAAAGATCTGGGGTAAATTTCTTCAGCTTTATTAGACTTGATGTTGTACATGTGTATATAGGGGAGTATGGGGGTGGATATGAGTTGTTGGGATTTGCTTGGGGGTTTATCTTGTAATGTATATAGCTGTTTAGTATACTGTTTTCATGAATTTGGAATTATTATCTTCTGGAGTGTCCTGTTGTGTGTGATTCTATGGTTTTGTATATACATTTTAAAATAAAGAGTTAAAAAAAAAAAAAAAAAAAAGGATGCGCTATGGGGAATCCGGGGGAGACACAGATAGAATGCAAATGGTCATTTACAGTCAACGTTTTAACACGCTGGTACTCTACCATCACCAGGGCACATCAACAAAACGTGAAGCAGGCCCACCTTTGTGGTACACAATGACCAGCAATCCTGATCATTCGTGGCGGCTGGTGAACATTGTATTGCTTTCTCCACTTAAAATATAAGTCCTTGGGGGAAAATCCTCCCTCCCTCCCGCTTTCTGGTGCAACATCTCCATCTTGAGCGTCTTTACAAGTTGGATGGTATGCTGTGTTGTCTAGTCTTGGGCCTGTGGTAGAAAGAGGAGGGGCAAGGGTAGAGTGGAACCGGGTTAGGTGGAGCAGGCAACACAACATCAAAAGAGAAGAATGGTCGCATGGAGTCTTGAAAGGAAGCCGATTCGAGTGAGAATTAGTAGCGAAGTAGTGAGGCACAAGACAGTGACCATATTGCTTATGGCAGGTGGGTAATACGGCCGTAATGGAACTTCGAAGATAAACAATGATGTTCACCATCCGATCTGTCGACTACCCTTGTAGTTAGTACTACTGTATTACGAAAAAAGTACAATCACAAGTTCACAAATTACAGAAGAACGTGGTCATTTTCTTGGCCACATCTTTTGATATCTTTTGTTTTGCCTTCTTTACGATTCAAGAGGAAGAGTCAGAAGCCAATGCACTTCAGACTTCGCGGCCATCATCAGGGCTAACTTTACAAACAATACACATCTCCTCTATGTGAAAACCAAGATACTTGACAAGTCTGTGTATGTAGCTAACTAACCATACCCCTCTGCGGTAGCACATGGATCACTAGTGAATTACACCTATTACTATAGAAACCGAAGGTAAGGCCTGCTGTTGTTGCATCAACCTTCAATATTAACGTGAAATGTCAAAATAAAAAATAATAAAAAGCGTGAAAATACACCAAAGGGATGATAATGTACAAAAAATGCAAGCAAGTACAAAACATACCTTCTTAGCCGATTTATCGAGTACTCCATTGAAAAAGAAAGGTCTGAAAAAGGAAGCACTCTGTTACTAATACAGTAGTGTGTGGGTACACTAATCTAGAAACTAGATAAAGTTATGATTGTCATGAGCTTACCTTCTTAAAATAAGTAAATTCTTCCAAAGTTAATTATGTTGTCGAGTTGGGCAATGACTTAGCGCAAATACTATTTATCTGCATTTTCACAAGTGAAACAGGTCAACGCGTGACGTCATTACACCCTGCAATAATGTAGACTAAGATGCCTTTATACATAATCAAATGTCAACAACATTAAATGGGGATATATATTAAATGGTGATATTTAGGAGTAATCCTCCGTGAACAATATGCTCTGTGAAAAACAGACTCCATGATATAGGTTGTATAGAGTAAAACGTACAAACGTAATGCTGCACAAAGGGTGCTTGCAAACATTAAAACTCACAAAATGTCAGCCCTGGCTGAATCAGGGGATCCCTCCCGTGAGCCCTCCCCATCTCTATCCTCCGAATAGTTGGTCAGGGTCTCGGATGTTTCTCTTCTCCTGGTCTTCCTGTCCGTTTTACCCTTCTTGTACTTAACCTTCTTTTCGTGTAGGTAAGGATGGGCTCCACCGGAGGCCACCTTGACAGGATGTAAATTCCTGACCAAAGGGGACCCCAGGGAGCCGGCCTCAAGTGCAGGGAAAAACCTCTTGGCACAAAAAACCCTGCAGGTATGCTGTTCCAGATGGTATTCAGAGTAGTACAATTGTCCGTGAGGCTGGGGTGCGAAGCTGGGATCGTATCCCACTCAAGTAAGGAAGTTCTTAGACTGCAGTAGACGGTGCTTCGCTCCGATGTGGGAGCCGAGGATGATGAATGGAACACCAACAGAATGGAACATAGTCTCCGATACAGGTATGGAAATCGTAGACAATAATGGGCCTCATTACGACCCTGGCGGTAGGGGGTTAACGGCGCAGGTAGAGCTGCTGGCGCGTTAACCCCCTCCCACCTCATTACAAGGTCTGCTCGCGGGACCCGCTAAGGACGCCTGGTAAAACCTGGCATCCTTTGTGGGTTCCGCGACCAGACCAGGATCCTAACAAGGGGCCAGTCATTAACGGGCCCGTTGTTAGCACCCTCCCCATTCCCATTGAGCCCTATGGGGGCTCAAATGGGAATGGGGATGTACCGGGTCCAGGTTCCCTGAATGGGGAAATACCAGGCCCTCCAAGTTCGGAATGGCCCGGTATTTCCCCATTCAGGGAACCCGGACACGTTACGCGGTATGGGGGTAGCCATGCCGCTAAAAGCGGCATGGCTACATCCATTGTCGTAATGAGGCCCAATGACATGGGGATGAAGGTAACCGTGAGAATGCCAGAGCGACTTCAGGTTGTGCAGGGGCACAGAAAAGAAGATGAAAGTACAGACTAGATGAGAGATACCATCCGAACCGTGATGAAAGGAGAAAACAAAGTAAGCGGCAAAGCCGGTGAAGACAGATAAAATTTACCTGTAGAAGGCAGGTACCAGCCGAGGATGAGCCTCGTATGAAACCAATAGTCGGAAGGACGAAGAGAGATCAGTGAAGGCAAAAAAAAAACTCAGAGAGAGAGGAAGGTAAGGATATCCAAGGGCAATTCCAACAGGAGTGTATTGCGAGAAGTTTAGCTGCGGGGTACCAAGGAAGAAAGATACGACGCACAGATTTGGAGTCACAGCGTGCGTGTAGTTATAGTAACGCCGTAATGCGTCGGCGGCCATCTTGGTTGAGTACTAGACTGCATCTCCGGCTTACGTTAGGAGTGGTTGTAGAGGGAAGCCTTCCGCGACTGATGCAAGTGTTACAACCTATTCTCCAACGATGCCACAACTGCCAGGGTTGCTTCATGACAGTATGCCCCCTTCCTACCGGTGCGCCTCATGGCTTGCTCAGATGTTTGTGAAACTGTCGCAGAAGTAACGGGCATGGATATGGCCCCTAGGTTCCCAGGTATGTCCTCCATCCGAGTAACCCTTCCAGTGAATCAGGTACTGCAAGGTGCCTCTCTTATACCTGAAGTCCACAACGTGAGCCACCTCGTATTCATCTGATTCTGATGTCGGCATAATCTTCTGTTGTCGTCTTTTCCTCATAAAGGGGTCTTGAACATACTGTTTCAAGAGCGAGTTATGAAAAATCGGGTGTAATCTCTGCATCTTCTTGGGAAGCTTAAGTCAATAAGCCACATGATTTATCTGCTCGAGAATGGGATAGAGACCAATATACCTGGGGGCAAATTTTCTCATATGGAGCCATTGGGGAAAATACTTAGTAGCCAACCAGACCAATGTCCCTGGAGCCCAATTTGGATTTGGTCTCCTCCTAATATCTGCTCCCCTCTTGTATCCTTCTCTGCTTTCCTCCAGCGACATGATGGCCTCCTGGTGACACTCTTAAGGGTATCCAAGAGGTTGTCCACTGTGGGAGAATTAGTAGAAGTCAGCCCTATTCAAGGTAGATGTTGAGGGTGGTACCCGTAAGCACAATAGAAAGGACTCATATTTATTGTGGTGTGATGGGTGTTATTGTAAGAGAACTCAGCTACTGGGAGCAATGAAGACCATTTGTCCTGTTCTCAATTACAAAAGCACCGTAAGTACTGCTCCAGGGTGGCATTCAATCTCTCTGTCTGCCCGTTGCTGTGTGGATGATATCCTGACAATAGTGCCCTCTGCATTCCCAACTGACCACAGAGGGTCGCCCAGAACTTTGAAGTCAATTGTGATCCACGATCAGAGAGCAAGGTCTTGGGAATACCATGAAGATGAACTATGTCTCTTAGAAATATAGAGGCAGTTTCAGGTGCCGTGGGAAGACCAGAGAGAGCTGAGAAATGGGCCAACTTACTGTAGGAATCTACAGTGACCATAATGGCTCTTCTGACAAAGGGAGGTCAACAATGTTTGTAGAAACGTGTTCCCAGGGATGGGTCGGTAAGGGACGTTGTTGTAAAAGGCCCACAGGTTTTCCTGCTGATGTCTTACTTGTGGCACATACCGGACAGGTGTGAACGTAGTTATGGACATCCTTATGTAACGTTGGCCACCTGAACATTCTCGAACCAACGCCAAGGTACTCATCAGTACTTTCTGACCGGCCATTGGAACATCGTGACACCAGGCCATCACCTGTACCCGGAGTTCAGGTGTAGAAATGAACAGTGCTGTGTCATGGTACCAAAACCGCCCTTCTGGATGAGACTTAATCTTCCCTTATCCACAGTCTGTGACCCGTCTCGTACGTCTTGCAGGAATCAGGACACCTGGCCTATGAATTTCTTGCCTGACAAAAGCAGTTCCCTTCCCTGAAGAGAGTCAGGTTCCGCCTTCCAACTTCTGAAAGGTGCATCCGCCAATATGTTCTGTGAGCCTGGTAGGTATGTTAACTGAAAATCATATTGCGAGATGTAGTAGGCCCACGGAGCATGGCGTGGGTTGGAACATTCCATTTGCTGGAGACCCTTGAGGTTTCTATGATCTGTTCTTACCAAAAACGGTTGAATAGAGCCTTGCAATAGATGCCTCCACTCTTCACAAGCCTTCTTTATGGCTCATAATTCCTTTTCTAGGACTGAATAGTTCCTTTCGCTGGGCGAGAGTGTACTTGAATATTAAGCAATAGGGTGTTCCAGACCATCCGGAGTCCTTTGTAGAAGAGCAGCTCCTAATGCACTGTCCGAGGCGTCAGTCTCCAGAATAAACTGGCGCATCTGGTCGGGCTATTCTAGAACTGGGACCGAGGTAAAGATCGTCCTCAGCTGCCCAAAAGCCTGTAACATGGCTGAACCCATATGGAACTTTGCTCCCTTCTTCAGCAAGTTGGTGAGAGGGAGAACCAGATTGGAGAAATGCAGGATAAAGTGGCGATAAAAATTAGCCAGTCCCAAGAACCTCTGGATGTCCTTTACATTCTGGGGTTAAGGCCATCTCAGGACTGCTTCTACCTTACCGGGGTCCATCCGGATGCCGTCCCTGGATAAGATGTACCCCAAGTAGGAAACCGAAGAGACATTAAACTGATACTTTTCAGGTTTGACAAATAACTGATTGTTTTGTAGACCATGAAGTACTTCCTCAACCTGTCTTTGGTGATCAGTAGGATTGGAGGAGAAGATCAAGATATCGTCCAGGTATCCACCACCAAAAGGAACAAAAGGTCTGAAAATAACATCAATGAATCTTTGGAAGACTGCTGGGGCATTCACTAAGCCAAAGGGCATAACCCGATATTCAAATAGACCCAAGGGGGTCCTAAAAGCAGTGTTCCATTTGTCTCCTTTTCTGATCCCCAGGAGGTGATAAGCCCCCCCCCCCCTGAGATTGAGCTTGGTAAATAAAGTAGACACTTGAACAGCCTCCAAAATATCCCGGATTAAAGACATGGGATATTTATTGTGCAGAGTGATGTGATTAAGGCCCCTGTAGTCTATAAAGGGTCTTAACTCAGAAGTTCCCTTCTTGGGGATGAAGAATAAGGAGGCCCCACCCGAAGACTTTGATTCCTCTATCAATCCGTTCTGCAGATTAGCTTCCAAGTACTCCTTGAGTGCTTTCCTCTCCGGGAGAGAGAGAGGGGAAACATCCTTCTGAATGGGACAGAGGTTCCCTCTTGTAATTCCAGTGCACAGTCTTCCGGTCTATGTGGGGGGAGCAACCTGGGTAACTTATCCTCAAACGCCTCCGAATAATGTTGATACTGTAGCGGAATGCTGGATACCACAGACTCAGGCACCTGGATTTCCTGTCCTTTCTGAGGACTGTCGGTTGGCAACTCTAGGCATTGTTGTTGGCAAATCAATGTTTGGAGCATATTGCGCACAGGGAAAAGGCGGTGGTGTTGCACTGATGTGCAAATCCAGCCTTGAATGTCATGAAACTCCCCATATTTCTCCGGAAGGCTGTGAGACCTTATGGGTGAAAATAAAAAGCTCCCCACATACATCTTTACATATACCCACGATCTATCGCCCTCCTAGAGTCATGCCCCTCTTTGAAGAGCAGTTTAGTGACTTGCTGACTCAGATTTGCACCACCAAATGCCCCGTTATAGTCATGGGTGATTTCAGCTATTGGGCCAATGACCAGCAGGACAAAGTGGGCACCAATCTTATGGACACCATCACCTCCTTCGGCCTCACTCGGTGGAGGAAGTCTCCCACGCAAAATAAGGGTCACACTCTGGACTGGCTCTTGTCCCAAAACACCAACATCTCTGACATCTCAGCCACATCGTGCATTTGGTCTGACCACTTTCTCATCCAGGCCAATATTTCACTACCCTCCTCCCCTCCCAGACTCAACAACCATCCGCGCATTCAAAAAATGTCCCGCAACCTCAAAAATCTAAGAGCCCCTAAACTAGCATCGCTGCTGTCAACTAAGCTTCAATCCCTTGATAATTTTGTTGACTCCTCGGAACTTATTAACCATCTGTCACTCAAAAGCAGTCAATGATCTTGCCCCACTGAAAATGAAGACAATAAAGACTGAAACCATAAAGAACACTTGGTTCTTTAACGAAATTCTGGACGCCAGACAAGAAAAAAGAGCTCTGGAAAGAGCTTGGAGGAAGGATCCAAATGACGATACCTTAAACTATAAAAAAAAATCCATCCTTAGCTACAAACAACTCATTATTGAGGCTAAAGCTAAACACTATAATGAAAGAATTGTGAACGTAAAATCCAACACTAGTGAGCTTTTTAAAATCCTAGCCGAGTTTCAAAATCAGCCTCCTCCCACTAACAACATGATAAGTGGTGTCAGGGCATTCATGATGCCTTTCTATCCAAGATCGACTCTCACAAAGATAAAATCAAGAAAGCCCTGAACAACATAGCACCAACGCAAACTACCACTGACTCCACTCCTTCCGATAAAATTGAAAACACCATCCCTCAATTCTCATTTACGCACTACACCGAAGATGAAGTCTCCAAGGTCATCCAAGACCTCAAAGCCACTTCTTGTCCCGCAGATGACTGTCCCACAAGTATTCTCAAGGAGTCCTCGGAAAAATTGGTTCCATGGATTACCAAACTGGTAAATCTTTCCTTTGACGAGGGCCTAGTGCCGAACCAGTTAAAATCGGCCTGGATTACACCGCTATTGAAAAAGGAAAACCTTGATCCAGCTAACAACGACAACTATAGGCCCATAACAAACGTGCACTTTATCCTCAAGATATTGGATAAACTCGCTTACCTGCAGTTAGAGGCCCATGTTGAAAAACATTCTGGGTACCCGTCAGTCAGGTTATAGAGCTCGTCATGGGACTGAGACCGCTTTGCTTGATCTCAAATCCACCCTATCGAGCATAGCTGATAAAAATCAAGCTGCAATGCTTATGCTGTTGGATCTCTCCGCAGCCTTCGACCTAGTTGATCACAGCTTACTGGTGTCAAGGCTTGGAGAGGTCGCAAACTGTTCCGTAATAGCATCTAGATGGATAGCCTCCTTTCTGGGTCCCAGAATGGTTAGGGTCTGTGCAGGCAACAACAAATCTTTCCCCATCTCTCAGACATGCAGCGTTCCCCAGGGCTCCTGTCCTCTGCTTTTTAATCTATACATCCGTCCCCTTCTTGATCTCCTAAGTAAACTAGAAGTGCAATATACAAAATACGCTGACGATACTCAGGTAGTCATACAGCTGAGTGGCGCTTATAGCAGTGACGTTGAAACCATCAACAAAATATACAAAGCCATACAGGACTGGATGGCCTGCAACTCCCTTGCTCTTAATGACAAAAAAACGAACTCATTGTGTCATCTAAAAATATTCAGACTAAATTAGATACCAACTATGCCAGTTTCCCTATCGCAGATAATATTATCCCCGTCCAGAAGAAAGTTAAGACTCTAGGAGTTGTCCTGGACGATCAACTTTCCATGAAGTCCCATGTTTCCAGCATTAAGTCTAGCTGCGGCCTCATAAACAAGCGAATAGGATACATTAGCCCATTCATCTCGGAAGAGAACTGTGCCCTCTTGTCCACAGCACTGACTAATTCTAGATTAGACTATTGCAATAGTCTTCTAGCCGGCACTACTGCCTCTAACATCCAATCTTTACAAGTGGCTCAGAACAATGCGGTGCGCAATATCCACATTTAGGAAAAGACTTCATTGTCTTCCGGTCAAACATCGTATAACACACAAGGTGCTTACCACGACCCACAAATGCCTTAGTCTCAGCAGTCCAACATACCTGTCAGCCCGTATTAGTGCCAAGCCTAATGAGAGAAATCTTTGCTCATCTACTGCGGTCGTCCTCAAACACCCCAAATTTAGGACAGCCAAATTTGGAGGCACCACTCTTGATGCACAGGGCCCCCTTCTTTGGAATACACTACCAGCCCAGATACGGCAGATCCAGAGCTATAATGTATTCAAATGCGCCATAAAAAACTCACTTCTTCAACCTGGAATAACTCATTGACTCTGCCCTCCTCTACTGCCTCTTGTCTGTCTATGTCTTATCTTTGTGTGTGCCCTGAGGTCTACGGGCATGTTGGCGCGTTACAAAAATTAAAATCAATAAAAAATAAAAATAAATGAAGTTCAGAGTCAAATCCTAAGGTATTCTGTGACCATTCTATTCGAGGATTATATTTCCTCAGCCATGGTATCCCATAATATCTGGGAAGTGGGCTGCTCTGATCACGTCGAAAACCACTGTTTCTCTGTCGGCCCATCCGTACTGGAATAGCTCCTGTCTCCAACACAATGGTCCAGAAGAGAGGGGTGTACCAGCGAACCCTTCTAGAGGTATGGACTTTTGTTTGTTCCGTACCGCTATCTCTTGTTCCTTCACCCAAGAGAGGTCGATGAAGTTCACAGCTGCCCCACTGTCTAGGATAGCCAATACCTCCACAGATTTCTCTGGCTCAATCTGCATCTGTATGAGGAACACCATTAATCTGGAATCTTGCATAGGATTTACTGTTTGAGCTTGGTTGCAGGGTTGTTGACATCTTCCCCCGAAATCTTCCCTGCATAGGTTCGGGTGGGGAGCATTTCCCTTCCTCCTTGGTGGTACTTCTGGGCAATTGCATAGAAGGTGTCTTGAGGAACCACTGTACATAAAAAGTCCTAGATCCCTCCTTCTCTTTCTCTTTCTGTTTTCTGGAGTCAATGGTCCTCGCGTAGCTCCAATCTGCATGGGTTCATCAGATGAACGTTCGTTCTGAGGCAAGTCCTTGTTCTGAGGTGGGAGGTCTGTTACAGGAGAGTATGTCCAATGTCTTTGACGTTCTTGTCTCTCCATCATTCGGAATTCCATCTGTAAGGTGAATGTGATGAGCTTGGAAAGTTCCAGGATGAGCTACCCAAGCCAACTCGTCTTTGAGGTCTTTGTGAAGCCCTCTCCTGAATATTGTCTGCTGGGCCGAGTCTGACCATCCCGCACTGCCTGCAATCTTCTGAAATTTAGACACATACGTCGGAACATCAGAAGTACCCTATCGGATATCCAGCATGGCTTCATAAGTAGAATACAAACATTCCGGTCTATCAAACCTTGCCTGGATTAACTGGGAAAACTGAGGATAATCTTGCAAGGCGGGGTCGCTGTTAGTTACCAGAGGAGTGGCCCAAACCAAGGTGTTGCCCACCAGATTCAATGTGGGATTCGATATGAGAAATCCCACTCGAGCCCTGCCACTTTCATATGCTCTTGGCCTGAAAGTAAAGTAGACCTGACAGGCATCCATGAATTCCTTCCAAGTCTTGGGACTGCTGTCATATTTCCCAAAAGGCAATGCATAGGCGGTAGATCTCCTCTGTCTTCATTTCCTGCTGTCACGTGTTGTCGTATGGAAGCATTTTCAGCTTGTACATTCTGCATCTGTGCTGTAAGGCCCTAAATAGCGGCCACCAACTCTTGATACTGTTCCGAAGATGCCATGGGAATTATTGGGCGTCGTATACGGTCAGCCCTGGATGAATCAGGGAATCCCTCCCATGACCCCTCCTCACCTCTATCCTCCGAACAGTTGGTCAGGGTCTCTGATGTTTCTCTTCTCCGGGTCTTCCTGTCTGTTTTACCCTTCTTGTTCTTAACCTTCTTTTCATGTAGGTAAGGACAGGCTCCACCGTAGGCCTCCTTGGCAGGATGTAAATTCCTGACCAAAGGGGACCCCAGGGAGCCGGCCTCAAGTGCAGGGAAAAAGCTCTTGGCACAAAAAACCCTGCAGGTATGGTGTTCGAGATGGTATTCGGAGTAGTACAATTGTCCGTGAGGCTGGGGTGCGAAGCTGGGATCATATTCCACTCAAGAAGGGAAGTTCTTAGACTGCGGTAGATGGTGCTTCGCTCCGATGTGGGAGCCGAGGATGATGGATGGAACACCAACAGAAAGGAAAATAGTCTCCGAACAGGTAAGGAAATCGTAAACAATGACACGGGGAGGAAGGTAACAGCAAGAATGCCAGAGTGGCTCCAGGTCGTGCAGGGGCACAGAAAAGAAGATGAAAGTACGGACTAGAGAGAGACTGTCCAAACCGCGAGGAAAGGCGAAACAAGGTAAGCGGCAAAGCTGGTGAAGACAGATAAGACATACCTATAGAAGGCAGGTACCAGCCGAGGACGAGCCTCATATGAAACCAATAGTCAGAAGGACGAAGAGAGATCAGTGAAGGCAAAAAGAAACCCTCATAGAGAGAGGAAGGTAAGGATATCCAAGGGCAATTCCAACAGGAGTGTATTGTGAGAAGTGCAGCAGCGGGGTACCAAGGAAGAAAGATACGACGCACAGATTTGGAGTCACAGCGTGTAGTTATAGTAAAGCCGTAATGCGTCGGCAGCCATCTTGGTTGAGTAATAGACCGCATCTCCGGCTTACGTTAGGAGTAGTTGTAGAGTGAAGCCTTCCACGACTGATGCAAGTGTTACAACCCATTCTTCTACAATGCCAAAACCGCCAGGGTTGCTTCATTACACAAAAGCCACTGTCTTTGGATGCACTCTAAGCCGTTATTTTCTATTTATGAGTCTGTGATGTGTCCTATGCCTATGGTTGGGCAATGTAGATTACAAATGCAGCATGAAGGGAAAACAAGTGTTATATTATATAAGATGTATGGATGATGCATTGACCATCAAACATTTTAATTTGAAATTTACTGCATTCATACGAAGTGCAAGGTAAGATGGTTGGGAAGTTCCCCATGTCAGAGTCAAGGTTTGACAACAGGGGCTAGGGGCATAGAAAATGCATATAAATACATAACACATAAGTGTGGCAAACATTAAAAATGCCCAACCTATATTACAGTTCTCATTTTAACAGTATGATCTGTTTGATAGAATAAATTGGTCAAGTTTGCACCTCTTCAAGCAAGATTGAGACATATTGGCCCTCATTACGAGTATGGTGGTAGCCATGGAGCAATTAGCTCCATGGCTGCCTCCCATACCATGACCGTGTCCGGTTTGGTGCAATGTGGACTTACCGGTCTAGTTCGACCCTGGCGGGAGCAGTAAGTCCCCTTTGCACCAACCATTCCCCATTCCCATTTGAGCCCCCATTGGGCTCAGTGGGAATGGGGAGGGTGCAAATAACGGGCTCGCGAATGGCAAGCCCGTTATTTGCGCCCTGGTCCCTTAGCGGGACCCGTAAGGGACGTTTGGTCCGACCACACGTCCCTTACGGTCCCCACCAAGGGACCTCGGAATAGGGCGTAGGGGATTACCGGCACCGTTCTCCTTACCGGTGCATGGTATCCCCTACTGCCAGACTCGGAATGAAGGCCATTGTGTCAAGAAGAATTAAGAAAGCAAATTTAGGATTGTGTCACAGTAAACAGCTCAGACAAAGTTCCTCATTCAGTCCATTTGGAAAGACAGAATCCAGTCTGTCCATCCAGAAAACTTTGCTCTGTTCAAGTTTTTGCTGATATTCATATTCAAATTCCTTGCCTCAATCACCTCTAATATCTGAAAGCGGGGCCTTTCATAGTCAAAATGCTGGCTACTGCAGGGTTGAGGTTATGTAATCTGATATTGGAACAGTGTTCATTCCACCTAACTTTCGCTTTGCGAGATGTCTTTCCCACATAGTAGAGACCACGGGAACACTTTATGACATATATTACATTTGGTGCATCACATGTTGCATCGTGGTGATTTGTGATTTTTCCCCCCCCCCCATCGTTGGGTGTGAAACAATATTATCTTTAATTATGTTGTTGCAGTTGCAACAACTTAAGCATAGAAAAGTGCCTGTTTTTTTACTTTGGATCTCAGCGTTGGATCTGGTCGAGTTTTCACTAGGCGATCTCTTAAATTACTACTTCTCCGATAGGCAAAAATACAGGCTTGTCATTGAATAGATCACACAATTTATTGTCACACAAATATTGTGCAATGTTTTAGTATGCTCTTTTTGATTTTGAAAGATTGTGTGCAGTATTTCCTTACATACACCAATGGTGCAGATTGTGTACCGTCTTTCTGATTTTTCAGCAATGAGATTCGAGCTTTCGAGTTGACCTTGGTCTGTGCCTCTTCTAATTCTTTGGAGGAATAGCCTCCCTTTAAGAATTTGTTTGTCATTCTGTCCAACTCCTGTTTGCATTCTTCTTCATTGCTGACTATACGTTTTACCCTCAGTAGCTGGCTGTATTATAGGCTTCTGAGAGTGGTCGGAGGATGGAAACCTAGACAGTGTAATAAATTGTTACGATCTGTAGGTTTGTGATCTATTCTAGTTTGGAAACGGTGTGTTTGATACAATCTGCACATCCAGAAAATGTATGTCTGGGTTGCCTATTTCATGTGTGAATTGAATTCTACAATCAATGGCATTCAGATATTCAGGAAAGTTGTGTAGGGTTTCAGTGGTGCCTTTCCAAATCATGAACAAGCCATCTATCTACCTTCCCCAATATTTAATGTACTTCTGCCAAACTGGATGCTAAGTGTGGTAGGTCTTGATCACGTCATCTATGGGCCTTCCCCAATATTTCATGTACTTGTTCCAAACTGGAAGGTGAGTGTGGTAAGTTAGAAGGAGGAGACACACGATCATGTGCCATGTTTAACTTGCCTTTATTTAAATAAAGAAAATGCCTCACTAACCCTAGCCTATGAGATGCCCTACCTAGTCAAACTAAACTAGGGTGCTTGTCCAAACTTAAAAGTCCATCCTCCATCAGAAACTAGCCTATGTAGATCCTACCTCTATTAATACATAAGAAGAAAACACGACAAAGACTCCCTTCTCCTGGGAGGGGGGCAAGGGGATGAGTCTCAGCACAAGTCTCTTTAATATGATATCTTGAAATAGTCTCTTGCTATTCCTTGTAATAGCTCCTTCAGTTCTTTCAATGGGTCTTTCTAGGCCCTCATGTATTTGTTCCCCCTGTTTCTCCGAATACTTTTCTTCTTCTCGAGATGCGCAGACAAAGCCTCCCTGACTCTTATTCCTCTCGCAGTCTTGCCACTCATGGGAACTTCACTGTTCCTACATTTGTGCCAATCACTGGGACGAGGATGCAGGGTCCCCGAGTGATCTTCACTTTTTATATACTTTTGACAATCACTGGGATGAGGATGCAGAGTCCCTGAACAATCTTCACTCTTTATATTTTGCTTCCCAGGTCTGCCCCTCTCCCCTTTACCTGTATTGAAGAGGGAGCTCATGACCACGTCAGGGTTCTCTTTCTCTCCTCCTTAGTCTGTCAGGAGGATTCTCTGGTTTCTCACATGTCTCTGCTCCGACACACTTCCCTCTTTTTTTGTGGTTTCAGCAATAAAAGGATTTTTCCTTCGTTTCCGTTCCACGCCACCACCTTCCTCCTTTCTGCTGTTGATCGGATTCTCCTCCCATGAACAGACCTCCTCGGGTCTGTTATTGGCGTATCACATACCCAGCACACCAATGATGGCCCTCTTCACTGGCCCATCGCCAGAGTCTCTCTAGGGATTTCTATCGCTCTGCTGGTCGGACAGCGTCCTTTCTCCGTAGCTGTTTTTTGACAAGCAAGGCAGCGTCTCCTTTGGTTTGTTAGGAAGCAGGGGAGATCGTCCCAGCCTCCCAAGAGGCTCAGGACGAAGCAGAGTCATTGAAGCGTGTTGTAGGTGCTTGAGGAGATCATGGGGGTGAAGGAGTAGGTACTAGAAGCAGCACCATGGGCAAGTAAGTGCATATGTGGGTATAGGGTGCATCACGAGTGAAACGCCATTTTAGAAATAGCAGCCATATTGAAAATCGAGACCTAACGCTTTGCTGCAGCCAGGGCAGTAGGCTCAGGCCAAGAATGTGGAAGTAAGTGTGTGCATGCAGGAATAGGTTGTAACATGGGCAGTGATGAGAAAGGCCAGAGCCGCAGAGATTCATAAACGTTCCATCATCTCATACTGCCAGTATTCGTATCCCAGGAGGAATGTGCCCTGCAGGGCCATGAGGGGACTGAGAGAGCCCTGCAAAAGTTGTCCCACGTGAAGGAGGGCAACAGCATCCAACCTTTCCCAGTCCCAGGGTTAAAATCTATTGCTTAGATGCTCCTGCCCCGAGACCCCAGCATTCCAGGGTATCAGCCATTTCCAGACCACCGACCATAAAACTGTTAGATCACCAATTAATCAAAAAAGATCAGAACGCAAGGATGGCTGCTCACCACCACTTAGTCATGCAATTTGTGCTTTGAGGTGCCAGGAAGGGCAAAGCAACAAACCTAATAACCAGGATGGAAAGCTTTGGAAGGGCACTGATGCGTCTGGGATTGGGCTGAGGTTTGTAAGTTATGGTGACCTCGAAAGTATTCTCTGTGCCCATGTCTGCAGAAACAGCTGCACATTATGCTAGAGATAGACAATGTATTGTTTTCCTTTTCCTAATTGGCAATTAAATGTTGCTTTGCGCCCGATGATGCAACAGAAGGTGCCCACTTGGAAGAGGACGAATTGTAGGGGCTGGGACCAATGGCCTGGCATCACTTATGGAGCAGGTAGCCTATATATAGGGACGCACCAACCAGCCATTCGGATTTGCAACCTATGTAACGTATGTCACTCATGACGATGTGCGCCCTTTTAACATGTTTCTTGTCTTGATTTTGCCAGAGCGCTCTGTGGCAGCAGAGTCCTTTGCTGGCGCGTCTATATATTTGTGGAGTTAAAACTTGCTCTCCTTGCAAGAGGTGTGCTGGGCCTTTTTCTCTAGTGGGTTGCATTTTTTCTGGTGTGAGCGTTGAGGGGTTTCTTTACAGTTTTGGTGACCATGACGTGATCCAAGGTTTTCCACAAAGACAGAAGCTTCCAGGCCGCATTTCTGGAAGGCTGCACCCACCTGCAGTGACTAGTCCCAAGGCGCAACCCGTAGTGGTGTACAGGTGCGTTTTCCTGTCTGCTGTTTGGAGCAGGGCGCGGCTCCTAGGAAGGTGCAGGCCATTATTGGGACCCCGTGACAGAGGTGCTCGGGTGAACACGCAGATGTAAGTACACCTCTTGCGAGTGACAACAACGGAGGGCAAGTGTGAATAGGAGGGCAAGTGTGACTAGGAAGATGTGGTATGACAGAGTGAAAAGAGTGCGGAAGACCATGTGGCGATTTTGTATTTTGTCATATTATTGTTGCAAGGATAACGAGGAGAAAAACAGAAATGCAGGATCCTTTATGAGCTAGGGGAGAAGGGGGCACAATTTTTTTATTGTGATAAGGGGATACAAAAGTTGGAGCGCTGTATAATTAGATAGCTCAGAGTCCTGTGCCCAATATATTTCAGGTGGGGGAAGGAGGCGAAGTAGTGATTGTTATTTTGGCTTATTATTTCAGTTTGTTGTTTTACTCTATCAAAATATTATTGTGTATTAGGTGGAGGCCGAGGGAGGGTCTGTGGAAGTAGTGTGGGTGTGAGGATTAAGAGGGTGTCCAAGGGGTCGGAGTGTGGACAAGGGGTGACTGTGAAGCGGGAACAAAATTGTACGTGGTAAGAGTTTTTGAGCCTGAGTATCAATATGGGGGTAATGTCTCCGTTGGAGTTTATGTATAGTGCATTGCGGTTGTATAAGGACAGGATAGAGAAGTATCATAAGTAGTGAGTTAGCGGAAACTCAGGGAGGGATGTCCTGCTCACGGCCAGAGCAGGGAACGAATGACGGGGGATATTAGAACACATGTCGACATTTATGGCGGCCAACTACAGGGTAAACAACTTCAGAAAAGGAAAGAGATTCCAGATTTATGGAAAATGGTAGAGGATGGAGAGGACACTAATGGGTGCAAGCCCCAGTTTGACGATAGTGTGGCCCCAAGCGAAGTAAGAGCAATAGAACCAGAGAAAATGCTGCAGCCCTCGCGCTCAGCAGGGCTGTACCTGCTCACTACCCTTCCAGCCAAGTGGTACACAAACCCAACAAACCCAACATATGTGCCCTCACCTGCCACTGCCCCACCCCCATATCGAGCGACATCTACAACTGCAACACGGTAGGATAACAAATCAGGGAAAGAGTTAGAGGTGGCATTAGAAGCAACGCAAGCGTAGTTGGCACGGTTGAGGGCAGTAAGCGAAGGAGAGAGGAAACCGGGGGTGTTGAATGGACGAGTGGCGGGCTGGAGACATTCTGTTTAGATTAGACAGCACTGCAATAAAGGATGTCCATATTGAGAAGAGGAATAGTGGCGATTGAGGAACAGAAAGTGTAGGTTTATGGGGCAGTGAGGTCTGGCAGGGGCGCAAACAGCAACTTGCATGATGGAGAATGGGATACTATGGACGAGTTAGAGGATGAGGAGGAAGCATAAGAGGCACCAGAAATTACACCAATAAAGGATGGCTTGTGGGGCCCGCAACTGCAGAATAAATTTGGGTGGGTAGCAGTGGCTAGGAAAAAGGGAAGTGACAAAAGGAAAGCGAAGTGAGGACTGGGCACACGGTTGCCTTTATTACACTATAAAAACAATAAATACAAATACAAATACATAAAGGCCCTGGGAGGCCGCATTATGTCCCCTGGGCCCAAATGGACAAAAACTACCTAATCAAAGTGCTCCCTCCCATGACTGTGGGGGCTGGGAAGTAGATATATGCATTTGAGAAACAGACAGCTGGGATCCTTTTAGCTGTGGGGGACTTGAAGAGCCTGCTTGATGCAATTGTGGGAGATGAGGCTGTGGACATGCGGGTTAAGGCTGGGTAATGAGGGGTGAATCTAGATGATGATGCGCCTGATGGAGCACCCTTCAACAATATCAGAGCACAAATGAAGAATGCGCTGCGGCGGGCATATCTCGAAACGCTGGACTTACAGTGCAGAACGCAGTACAACATGGGGGATGAAGAAGACCCGGCTCAGTACATTTTGAAAGTGCAGGAGATGTGGAGAGCGGAGATGGGAGATCAGTTCCCCTATTCTATTTTGTTATTAAAAGGGGAATGCCCAAAGAGGTGCAGAAGGCACTCAAAAAGATAGTGGGTATCGAAGCGAAGGGGTGGGCTGACAGACTATAATTATACATCACTGTAAGCGGATAAAAGAGATAGAAGGAAACGGCGCAGAGGCTGCAGGCAGAGGAAGCAAAACTGGTACAGAAAAAGTTGCTGGAAATTGCAGTTGAAGGGGTGGTAGATACAGGTCCTCAGACAAAGCCACAGAGCAGGTAGCGGCATGAGCAGAGGCGAGAATAGCAGTGATTTGGCAAGGAGGGGGATAGGGACAATGGACCTCAGCCCCAATACTCTCAGTGGCATCAAGGAGGCCAGCAGTGGGGAAAAGGAGGGTTCCCAGAGGGAAGAGGGGGTCAGGCAAATTTGGAGGGAGGGGCCAAGAGGGGGAACAGGACCCAGTCAGTGCTGGAAATGCAGGAAGTGGGGACACTTCGCAAGTGAATATAGAATTAGAATGTGAGCGGGATACAATCCATATGTGCCTGCCGGTCCAATACAACAGCAGCAGCACTTCCCTGCACCCCTCCCAACAGCAACTTCCATCTCATACGAACTACACCAGGTGTACACAAAGTTGCCACCATGACCCCTACATATGCGACAGCAGGCCCTGACTGGCACTCCAAACCAGACCACACCAATGACCCAATCATGCAGCGGCCTCATGCCTGGAGATGATGCCGTCCTCAATAGAATGATGGCTCTGTATAGGGGTGAGTGTCATGGGAGGTAACCCTTTTACCTTCCCGGGAAACAACATATATCCTGATTAGGACAGGTTCACAGAAAGCTTTTATATGCCCGGTCCTGTTCATGACTTCGCACCCTGACAAGGAACCCTTGGTGGGTGCCGAGATAGGAAATAAACAATTAATCTTCATGGTTGACACAGGTGCCACAAAATCATGCATCAGTGAAGTAAACTTCCCGTTACCAGGTGAAATGCTTGACACGCAGGGATTCTCTTGGGCTGTAGCAACGGTTCCGTATACAGAAAAGATAGCCATCAAGAGAGGTGGGAAAATGGTGCGTGCAACCATATTATACTCAGATTCCTCCCCAGTAAACTTTCTGGGGGGTGACCTCGTCAGCAAGTTGATTATGACAATTTCTTTCACATATCAAGGAATAGTGTGTGCTAACACGGGGCTGTGTGCGATGAGGGCAATGGTGATTATACATGCAATGGGAGGTGAGGTGGTGGTTCGTGGCATCCCCATTGGCCCCGACATGTTTGTGTATGAAATCACAATCACAGTTTTGCCTGACGCAGTGCCCAAATTGGTAAGGCATGCTGGAGGGTGCCATTCATCTTTAAGCCGGTTGTGACCCCAGAGCTTGTGGCAGGAACAAATCTATTGTTGGATCTACAAGGGTTGGTGGTGTCTGCAAAAAGGATTGTCATAGTGCAACTGATTCAAATAGGTATGAGTTGCGTCCTGTATTGTGTATCAAGCCTACCATAACCCTAAAAGAGCTAACAGATGCAGAATTGTTTGAGGATTGAGCTAATGGCGGAGAAATTGACGGAGAAATTGTGTATCCCCTGTGAGATCATGGTGGAGTATCGTAAGGTGCAGTGACCGTTGATGGTCCTTGCCACTCCACCCTCCTTTACTGAGAAATATCTAGAGCAGGTCCCAAAGAGGCTGTGAAGAACCAGTGCCCACAATGTGGGGCTCCTGCAGGGAGTGGCCCCTGTACAAATAACACTCAGAACTGGTGCAGTGTTGCCCTGACTATAACAATGCCCACTGTCAAGGCAGAGAGGGGCATATGAGACACCATTACCACGCTCCTGAATCAGGGAATTATTGTGACCTCTGTCATGATCTCTGCTTCCAAAAGGTCAGGGTTTTCCCAACTCCCTTGGAAGCAGATCCATAACCCAGGTTCCGAGTGCCAACCAGTCCCAATTGGGACCTTTTGGACCCAGTCCTGGCGCCAGTGGCACCAGGCTCATAAATATGCCCAGTCCCAGCGCTGGAAGCGCCGGGCTCATAATGCTTGGGTGGACTTACCTGCAGCAGACCATGCTGCTTACTTGCCTGCCAGTTGAGCCTCTGATCCTCTTCTGTTTGGAACTACTTTTCCTGTTGGGTGGGGCTGGAGCCACTCCCTAGATTTAGAACACTGGAACTCTTCTGGAAGGCAGGAACTCTTTTCTTACCAGGAACTCTTTTCTTACTTAGGCGTGGCTGTGGAAGGAGACACCTAAGCACTACAGGAGGCTATTTAAACCACACCCGGTGGATGAATCTTGCTTTGCGTTATTCTGCACCCTCTGCAGCAGGACGCTCATCGTGTCTTCTGCATCCAGTCCTGGGCCTAAGGAAAAAGGCTTACCATCCTGAATCCAGTCTTCAGCAACACCTATAAAGACAAGAAAGAACAGGTTAGCATTCCGGCATCTGAAAGGCAAAGGCTTACCTACTCTTCGTGCGCTCCGGAGGTCTTCATACTGCATTCCGGCATCTGAAAGACAAAAGCTTACCAACTCTTCGCACGCTCCGGAGGCCTTCGGCGCTGCATCCGCATCTGAAAGACAAAACAAGGTGCGTTTAAAGACATTGGGGAACTTTAATACTCACGTGCCATTACTCCTTTCCACATCTAATCCAGTGGGTATTCCGGCACCCTGCAGCCGCTCCGAACTCGTACCTGCAAAATAAAAAGACAGTTAGAGCGCATCGTGAAACAGGCAACAAGCGCTTACTCACGTGCTTCCAGGCGCTTCTATTCATCACACGGGCTCCATCTTCAACTCACTTCAGCCCGTCATCCGCCATCGCCGGAACCCTGCAAAACAAGAGACATCATTACTAAAGACTTTAAAAAGACATTTGAATGACTCGAAACTTACCGTTCGTGCAGTAAACGACGGACAGCAGTCCTCTGAAGTCAAGAGGCCTGTGCTACCTATCCAGTGAAGAAACTGGCTACAGCACCCTGCCCAGAGGCAGATGGAGAGCTTGGCATTCACTTACCTAAGGTGAGAGCGTTAACCTTTGGGGGTCTACAGGAGAGGAGAAGAGGAAAGAGATAGGGACACCCCAATAACCCCAGTTCATTAACCCCATATTTTCTATCTGCAGACATCTTACTCTACACGTCAGGCATACAGTGCACAGAGGTCCAGCCCAAAGAGCCAACCGGGTGCTACACATCACCTTTGAAGATACGGTAGTCGCCCAGTCAAGACCGGCGCCTCTGCGAGAATCAGGTGAGCGTTACAGAACGCAAAGCCTACCGCAAAACTCTCGCCCAGGCGCTATGGAAACCTCGGATACTGACCCCCGAGCCCGGTTACTTGGGGAACTAAGGGCAGAAGTGCATGCAACTCGTCAGGAAACGAATGCTCTAAGAAGGGAACTAATTATTTCCAAGGAGAGAACAGACAATCTTGCTAGACAAGTGCTACAGTCACAAGCCGGACAGACCCCGTTACCCGCAACAGGGGCAAATCTTCCTTCAACATCCTCTATGAATCCAGTGCAGATCAACCTACCTGGGAATGTACCTCTGGCCCCGCCCGAGCGATTTTCTGGTGACCCAAAGAGGTTTGCAGTATTTATCAATCAGTGCCGGTTGCACTTCTTATGCCGGCCAGCAGCCTTTCCAACTGATCAAGCTAAAGTAGCTTTTGTACTTTCGTACCTTAGTGGCAATGCGGCAGACTGGTCGATCCCTCTAGTTCATCAAGATGATCCAGTTCTCCATGATTTTCAAGCCTTTCAGCTTAGTATGGAAAAACTGTTCGCAAGACATTCACAGGGGCAGGCCTTGGACAATGAGCTTCTTTCGTTGCGACAGGGTAATCAAGACCTTTTGGCTTATATTGCATCTTTCAATAGACTAATAGTGGAAACTCAATGGCCTGAGGACAAAAGGATTACGCTGTTTTATAGAGGTCTACGTGGAGAGCTCAAAGACGTTTTAGCCCAAGTAGTGAATCCCCCACAAGACTGTTCGGATTACATAGACTTGGTCGTTCAAATAGATCACAGGCTGCAGAACAGGAAGGCCGATCGTTCCAAGTTTGATGCTCGAGTATTTTCCAAACCGCCAACTCCTTCCAAAGGAGTAGACTCCGGGGAACCCATGCAAATAGGGGGTCTGAAAGGTCCTCTAACACAACGGGAGCGGGAAAGGAGGAAACAGTTGCAATTATGCCTATATTGCGGAAACTCAGGGCACTTTCTTCGAGACTGTCCGGTGAAACCTGCCAAGAAGGCAGTAGGAGCTGCAGTTACCAAAGTTACAAACTCTGAGCAGGGAAACGACCTCGCCCGACAAGAATAGAGGTCCTCTTGCCGAGCGTAAAAACCAGTTCCGTGACCTCGCATTTCGTGATACCTATGGTCCTCATTAGCCCTGATAATCCGGATCGATTACATGCAATTGAAGCTTACGTCGACAGCGGTGCCATCGGCAATTATGTGGATCATGAAATGGTTTTGAGGATGAATCTAACTCTTTGTCCCAAGGCTGTAAAGGACGTCATTACTACGGTGGATGGTACGGAGATAGCCTCCGGGCCAGTAACGCATACCACTCAAGAAGTGACGCTAGTAAGTCAAGATGGACACCATGAGAAGATCGTGTTCGATGTGATCAAGGCCCCTCAGTTTCAGATTATTCTAGGAATACCTTGGTTAGAGAAACACAATCCTCTGATCGATTGGCGAGCAAGAACTCTCTACCTCCTCATAGGTCTTATGACTGCCAGATAGACCTGATACCTGGATCTACTCCTCCTTGTAGTAGAATTTATGCCCTCACCGAGCCTGAGAACCTTCACCTTCGACAATACCTGGATCAATACATGGCAAATGGGTTTATTCGTCCTTCCAAGTCCCCTGCTTCTTCAGCTTTGTTCTTCGTTCCAAAAAAGGAAGGAGACCTTAGAACTTGTATCGATTATCGCTCCCTGAACCAGATCACCGTTAAGAATAGATATCCGTTACCTTTGATCCCTGAACTCCTGGACCAAGTCAGAAAAGCATGCATATATACAAAGCTGGATCTTAGAGGAGCTTACCACTTGGTACGAGTAAAAGAGGGCGATGAATGGAAGACGGCCTTCCGCACCAAGTATGGGCTATTTGAATATCAGGTCATGCCCTTCGGACTTTGCAATGCCCCGGCCGCCTTTCAATATTTTATGAACGATGTCCTCAGAGAGCTCATAGATGTATGTGTTGTTGTTTACATTGACGACATCCTCGTTTATTCTTCATCGGAATCTGAACATCGGAAACACGTGAAAATGGTCCTCGAAAGATTGCGTCAACACAAACTTTTCGCTAAGTTGGAAAAATGTGTTTTCAACGTGACTGAAGTTGAATTCTTGGGATTCATATTATCACCTGGCGGAGTGCGTATGGATTCAAAGAAGGTCGATGCAGTTCTCAAATGGCCATCACCATCCTCCGTAAAAGGTGTGCAAAGCATGTTAGGCTTCGCTAACTTTTACCGCAGGTTTATCCCCGAGTTCTCTCGAATAGTCCAGCCCATCACTGCCTTGTTAAAGAAAAACAAACGTTTTGAATGGTCTACCGAGGCGGAACAAGCTTTCCAGGATTTGAAGACTAAATTTATCTCTGCACCAATCTTAAAACACCCTCGCCCCGAACTCCCCTACATCGTGGAAACTGATGCTTCAAGCCTTGCCATGGGGGCAGTTCTATCACAAAAGGACCCGGTAACCAATCAGTTGCATCCCGTGGCATTTTGGTCCCGCAAATTCTCGCCTCCTGAAGTCAATTACACGATTACTGACAAGGAACTTCTGGCTATCAAGTCTGCCTTTAAGGCTTGGCGGCATTATCTGCTGGGGGCCCGACACACCGTTACTGTGATTACGGATCACCGAAACCTGCAATATTTGAAAACCGCAAAAGCCCAATCCTCTAGACAACTCCGTTGGGCATTATTCTTTGCCGAGTTTGACTTCATAATTACCTATCGACCTGGTACAAAGAACGGTAAAGCCGATGCCCTTTCTCGGATGGGAGTGGAAGAACACTTGATCAACCCTAAACCTGTACCAATCATTCCCGAGCAAAGAATTCTGGGTGTAATCGCCACAGAATCCATAGAGGAAGTTAAGGATAAAGCCAGGCAACTTGTAACTCCAGCAGATATACAGAATTGGCATCTGCAGGGAAAGGACTTTGCAGTAAAGGACAACTTATTGTATTTCCAAGAACGATTATACCTACCCAGCACAGATTTACAGAAAAAAGTAATCTCTTGTTATCACGACTCTTTAATGGAAGGTCATCCCGGTATAGCCAAGACCTCAGAAAAGATCAAGCGCTACTTCTGGTGGCCGTCTTGGAAAAAAGATATCAGAGACTGTATAATGTCCTGTGGAGTATGTGCCCAAAACAAGAGTCAAAAGGAAAGACCAGCAGGCCTCTTACGCCCTATTGACATCCCACCTCGCCCTTGGCATACGCTTTCTATGGACTTCATCACCGATCTACCTCCATGCTCCGGATACAATACGATTCTAGTAATCGTGGACTTATTCTCCAAGATGGCGCATTTCATTCCGCTCAAAGGCTTGCCAACAGCAGCAACTCTGGCCCGAGAATTTCTCGAAAACATCGTCCGACTGCACGGTTTTCCTTCGGTTCTAATTTCGGATCGAGGTAGTCAATTTATTTCTCATTTTTGGCGAAGTTGCTGTCGGTCGGCTCAAATTGATGTGAGACTATCGACCAGTCACCACCCTCAGACCGACGGACAAACCGAGAGGACCAATCAAACTCTGGAACAGTATTTACGCTGCATGCTGCAACAAACTGAAAAAACTTGGAAAGATATCCTTTGGATAGCCGAGTATGCCTACAATAACTCTGTCCATTCGGGAACTGGGAAAACCCCGTTTTTTCTTTTGTACGGCAGTCACCCTCGAACCTCGGAGTTGGATCCCCTCCAAGATCTTGAAACACCAGCAGTAGACTACCTGCATTCTACAATCACCCAAGCCTTTAAGGAAGCTGTTTCTCACCTTCAAAGGGCTAAAGAACAATACAAGAAAGGAGCAGATCAACATCGGAAGGAAGCCCCTCACTATCAAGTAGGGGATCAAGTCTGGTTATCCACCAAATATCTATCTCTAAAAGGGCCACGCACATTCAACCCAAGATACCTTGGTCCCTATTCCATCACTACCATAGTAAACCCAGTAGCGGTCAAGTTGGACTTGCCCCCGCACATGAAGATACATCCGGTCTTCCACGTCTCTCTATTAAAACCCGTGCAACCTCAAACCCGACTAACCAAATCTCCAAAACCTATCCTAGTGGATGGAGAACTCGAGTTTGAAGTCAAAAGCATTCTGGACTCCAAGATCTCCAAATCTAAACTATTCTACCTAATTGACTGGAAAGGCTACGGCCCCCAAGAGAGATCCTGGGAACCTGCTGAATATGTCCACGCTCCTCGCCTAATCAAAAGATTTCACCGAACATTTCCTGACAAGCCAAAACCCCCGGAGAAGCCCGGTTTGGGAGGGGCCTTGAGGGGGGGGGTACTGTCATGATCTCTGCTTCCAAAAGGTCAGGGTTTTCGCAACTCCCTTGGAAGCAGATCCATAACCCAGGTTCCGAGTGCCAACCAGTCCCAATTGGGACCTTTTGGACCCAGTCCTGGCGCCAGTGGCACCAGGCTCATAAATATGCCCAGTCCCAGCGCTGGAAGCGCCGGGCTCATAATGCTTGGGTGGACTTACCTGCAGCAGACCATGCTGCTTACTTGCCTGCCAGTTGAGCCTCTGATCCTCTTCTGTTTGGAACTACTTTTCCTGTTGGGTGGGGCTGGAGCCACACCCTAGATTTAGAACACTGGAACTCTTCTGGAAGGCAGGAACTCTTTTCTTACCAGGAACTCTTTTCTTACTTAGGCGTGGCTGTGGAAGGAGACACCTAAGCACTACAGGAGGCTATTTAAACCACACCCGGTGGATGAATCTTGCTTTGCGTTATTCTGCACCCTCTGCAGCAGGACGCTCATCGTGTCTTCTGCATCCAGTCCTGGGCCTAAGGAAAAAGGCTTACCATCCTGAATCCAGTCTTCAGCAACACCTATAAAGACAAGAAAGAACAGGTTAGCATTCCGGCATCTGAAAGGCAAAGGCTTACCTACTCTTCGTGCGCTCTGGAGGTCTTCATACTGCATTCCGGCATCTGAAAGACAAAAGCTTACCAACTCTTCGCACGCTCCGGAGGCCTTCGGCGCTGCATCCGCATCTGAAAGACAAAACAAGGTGCGTTTAAAGACATTGGGGAACTTTAATACTCACGTGCCATTACTCCTTTCCACATCTAATCCAGTGGGTATTCCGGCACCCTGCAGCCGCTCCGAACTCGTACCTGCAAAATAAAAAGACAGTTAGAGCGCATCGTGAAACAGGCAACAAGCGCTTACTCACATGCTTCCAGGCGCTTCTATTCATCACACGGGCTCCATCTTCAACTCACTTCAGCCCGTCATCCGCCATCGCCGGAACCCTGCAAAACAAGAGACATCATTACTAAAGACTTTAAAAAGACATTTGAATGACTCGAAACTTACCGTTCGTGCAGTAAACGACGGACAGCAGTCCTCTGAAGTCAAGAGGCCTGTGCTACCTATCCAGTGAAGAAACTGGCTACAGCACCCTGCCCCGAGGCAGATGGAGAGCTTGGCATTCACTTACCTAAGGTGAGAGCGTTAACCTTTGGGGGTCTACAGGAGAGGAGAAGAGGAAAGAGATAGGGACACCCCAATAACCCCAGTTCATTAACCCCATATTTTCTATCTGCAGACATCTTACTCTACATGTCAGGCATACAGTGCACAGAGGTCCAGCCCAAAGAGCCAACCGGGTGCTACACATCACCTTTGAAGATACGGTAGTCGCCCAGTCAAGACCGGCGCCTCTGCGAGAATCAGGTGAGCGTTACACCCTCCACTTCCCCATGTAACACTGCGATTTAGCTGATACAAAAGCCAAAAAAGGGGAGGTGGAGAATGATACAGGATCTCTGCCCCCTAAATGACATTGTACAGGCAGAAGCCCCTGTAGTTCCTTACCCCGCAACAATTTTGTGCAGCATCCCCAAACAAGCAATGCATTTTATAGTCGTGGATTTGAAGAATGCCTTCTTTTCCATACCCCTGCACCCAAACTCATATTATCTCACCATGTTAACGCATGGCGGACAGTGGTTCAAACACACAAGACTGCCACAAGGTATTGCAAATCCTCTAGAATTTTTAACAGAATATTACATGCTGACTTGGGAAACATCCAAGTGCCCAGTACCATCATTCAGTATCTGGAGGACCTGCTAGTGTGTAGTGACAATGAACAATAGTGTTGGAAGGACTCTGTTATTCTCCTGCAGCTGCTAGCATACAAAGGCTACAAGTTTGATAAAGCTAAGTTGCAATATTGTCTCCAAGAAGTACTTTGCTTGGGCCAATCGACATCTGTCCATGGTTGTGTAGAAAAATCATACCAGAACGTGCTGCATCAGTGCGCAACGTCCCTCAGCCAACCACTTAAGGAAATGCAGAAGTTCCTCAGGCTTTGCAAATACTGCCGAGCCTGGATTCTATATTATGCAGCTTACACGAGGCCCCTGCTACAAGGCCTCAAAGATATGATATGCACTGCACCAGTGTTAGCAACTCCCAACTACACACACGAGTTTTATTTGTTTTCCCATTTCAATGGACAGCTGATGACTGTGGTACTCGCGCAGAAGAGCATGATGGGCCACACGCCATTGGCCTACTACAGTGAAATGCTAGATTTGGTGATGCAGGACCAGTTCCCGTGCAAACAGATGCCTGCTGCTGCTGCGTTCGAAATTGGAAAAAGCTCCACAATTGTCATGGGGTGTTCAGTTACACTGTATGTGAAGCATGCTGTATTTGCCATCCTTGAGTGATCTAAATCAACTCTGACCACTGTAAGGAACTCTTGGTGGCAACAGTGAAGACAGGCAAGTGAGCACAGTTTAAGGGTGTTTATTAAACTGTACATGCAGGTTGGAAAAATGCCTAATCTAAACCAAAATCTAATATGGAAGCAAGCTACAACCATCAATTAATAAGGCACTCCTAATGGCGTCTTGCCAAAAAAAAGGAACTATACTAAAAATAACTATAGCCAATCCTTACAACTAAATACAAAAAGAGTGTGGGATAAGATTCACAAAGAAAGAAATAATTGTTCACAAATGATAAGTCAGGATGTGGTAGCTGGGGCTCTCCCTTACCCACGTTTTGAGCATGGCACACTCTTGAGTTTTCTCAGCACGAGATGACAGTTCCGTTTTCAGCTATCAGGACCTTCGGTGGTTAAGTCTGGGGCCTGATATATTAAAAACTACAAACAAAAGTTCCTTTCAGTATTTACGTTGGGTGAGAATTCTTTACCCCTGCGTCCTTCTCTTCCGTGCTCAGACCCCGCTCAAATGTCAGCCTCCCTCCGTCGGGTTCACTATGGCCTGTATTGAAGGAGATTTTCTCCGCTATATTCACGTGTCATTGGGTGATGGCTTTTCACCTCTGGATCCCCCCTCTTCTGGGCTCAGACCCTTCTTAAATGTTTGCCTCCCTGCGTCAGGTTCACTATGGCATTCACATGTCGTTGGGTGATGGCTTTTCACCCCTGGGTCCCCCTCTTCCAGGCTCAGACCCCTTTCGAATATCAGCATCCCAATGTCGGGTTCACTACAGTTTTTTCTTAAAACAATTTCACCTGTGGCATTCATAAGCCTTTATGTGTTTTTAAACAGTTCACTGTGGACATCCCTCCATTGGGTTCACTCTTGCCAACTTTTGCCGATCACACAGTTCTTTCTCTTTTCTCACTATGCGTCATTAACCTCCCTTAGCTTCTCAATTACGTGTAGATCAAAGACTTTCAAATGTGCAGGGGGTTTTGCTAGACCCCTGTATGACCACTTTGACCTTCTTCTTCCGGCTCACCTAGGGCCTTCTGGTATCAGTAGTTTCAACAAATGTGGGATCAACCAGAGTCTCTCAAATGAGCACCCACGTGGGGCCCGACCCCTCTTCAGCTAATTTTACCTCAATGTTAACAGTTCTTCGAACTTTCCTTAATTTGCCCTTTGCGACTTTCGTTCAACACAGTTCAATTTCTTATCAGCTCTCCCCTCGACTCACCGGCTGTAATGAATCGCTTGGCTTTTCTTGTCTCCGGAGTCAAGGTCGGTACCACGGTAGCAAGAATCTCTCCCTGTTCTGATTATCAGTGTAAGCATGTTCCGTGTACCGTTGACATCTACTGCAACACATGCTAGCTATTGTTTGCGGTCTTAAGATTCGTTTCAGGGAGGCTTTGCAGGTCTGGGTCAGAAAGGGCAAAGGCGCTTCTCTCCTTGTCACCCTTTTGGTTCTCAACCCCTTTCTCCTCCTCTTGAACTGCTGTGCTTGGATAGCTGTCTCCTCATGCGGTCTGCCTTGCTCGTAATGTGCTCTTGTGCTCCACCTTTTATCCTTGTGGGGAAGAGAAAGGGCTGTCAGGTGTGCGTGATTCCTGTCAATTGCCTGACTCTGCCTGACCCTTTTTTCAGGACAGGTCAGGTAAACGACAGTGTTACTCTGTTTTCTACAGTGTGAAAAAGTGTGTGCGTCAGAAAAAGGGGATGGGGGTGTATAGTTTCTAAGTATCCTACTGGGTAGGATGGGGAAAGGGTGTCATCAGGAATTATATTCTTCTTCCTGGAGGTAGGTGAATTTGGAAGGGCGAGTTTGGTAGTGTTTGTGAAATGAATAAGGGAGATGGTGGTGTTTTGTCAAAGTAGACTGGGTATTCAGGAAATAATTAGAGGGACGTGAGGAAAATTGACTGGGAGTATTCGGATACACGACAGGAAAACAGGGGTTCTGAGAGATGTACTTTCCTAGTGCAGCAGGGTTTGAGTTGCTATTGGTTTTACCAGATATGGAGGGGTTTCTGGATTAGAGTAAGAGATTCTTTGGGTGGAAAGGAGGTTGAGTTGGGACAGTCTATAAATACCTCAAGGATTTCGTCCTCTTTGTGCTGCTCCCCAATGGAATACCACATCTCACCGGAATGCAGTGATAAAATCGCAGCAAAAATGTCGCCTGTACAAAAAGAATTGCGGCAAAAATGCTGTGGTTTGACCCGTTAAAGGTGTACCCCATTAAACCATTTAAGGAGAGGTGGGGTTGCGGGGTGACCCCACCCCCCCTTAAATGGTATAATGGGTCTGGGGGTTGCGGTGGTGTCCCCCGCATCCTTTACATGCCTTTTTGCCGCAATATTTTGTGTCCACTGCCATTTTTGCCACGATTTTAACACATGGAACCGTCTCACCAGGGCTTTTCCCCAGAGCACAACCCCAGGCTCCCCTACCCAGATGATCCTCCTTCGCTCATCCGCCCCCAGAGTCAGAGCGCCAGCCCTTCCCTGATCACCTAAATAAAGGATTATCTGGGTTTACTTGGGAGAATACCCTCATATTACGCACACCACGCAGATGGCATCTGCATATGAGGTAATTCTGTCCAGCCCAAACATCCACATATTGCGATGCAAAATAGAAAATCCTGCTACCTTTTAAATAGAAATGTGTACTGATAAAGACCTTGCAAGACATGAAAGTGTGACATTTAAAAGGGAGGGCGACGTCATACCGTAGAAAATGACAGCCTGCTTGAGGGGGGGGTAGTACTTTTCATTGATGGGTCAACTATTGACCAGGGGACTGGCCTGAGGCATACTGGTGCAGCAGAGGTCCGCCTAAGGGACGGGGTGTACGAGGTACTAGTGCAAAAGCGATTCCCTGTGTACTATTCAGCCAAATTGGCAGAGCTTTTAGCACTTATTGAGGCACTCCAAGCATCCGAGGGGTACTGTGCAACCATCTATTCTGACTCTGCCTATGTAACCACTATGGTGAACTCAGAAGGACTCGCATGTTGGTAGAGGAGGGGGTTCAGGAGAGCCAACGGGTCCCCAGTATAGCATGCAGCATTATTGGACAAGCTGATCTAAACACTGTCCCAGCCCTCCCTGACTGCAGTGGTGAAATGCACCACCCATACTAATGACACAGGCGCGGTCTCACTCGGTAATGCCGCCATGGACACGGCAGCCAAACAAGCAATACACCTTCCTGTGCCTGTGGTCCCAGAATATCAGAAAAGGGGTCTGAGCCTGGAAGAGGGGAACTCAGGGGTTAAAAGCCATCACCCAACGACATGTGAATGCCATAGTGAACCTGACGCAGGGAGGCAAACATTTAAGAAGGGTCTGATCCCAGAAGAGGGGGGATCCAGGGGTGAAAAGCCATCACCCAATGACACGTGAATATAGCAGAGAAAATCTCCTTCAATACAGGCCATAGTGAACCCGACGGAGGGAGGCTGACATTTAAGCTGCCTGATTTGTACATTTAATTGCATGTTGTGCAAATAATGGAGTTGTAGGGTCATGCTCCACAAGAGGAGAAAGATCTTTGGCGAAAATAGAGGGTGTAAGCAGTCCCCTACAGATTTATTGTGGCAGCAGGAAACGACAGGCAAAGTTGTCATGCCGCATGGAGTTGCTGCTGGTCGCTTTCGACCAGCTGCACCACCCATCCAATGTGTCAAGATAAAATATTGCTGCAGATATACAGGCGTACTTGTTCATCCCCAATCTTCAGGAGATATTGACTAAAATGTTTTTTCACTGCACTATGTGCTAGACCTATAGCACTGGCCTTACCTTAAGAATTATTAGAGGTACCCTGGCCCGCCCGACTGTACTGTACCGCAAGTTGCACATTGATTACACGGAAATGGGAGAGAGATGTAATGGGTATTGTTACATGATAGTAGTCATGTGTCCCTTCTCCCGATGGGTAGCGTCAGGTCCTTGTGCACATCCAGACGCTAAGTGTGCCACTACATTTTTGAGCCAAGAGGTTTTTCCTCGTTGGGGAATGTGCAATGTCATAAGGTCTGATAATGGAACTCACTTTTTCAATTAGCTGTGTAAGGAAATAATTTCTTTTGCATCAACCATCGGATGATATGGTAGGTTATTTATTTATAACGCACTTAATACCCAGAGGTTTCTAAGCGCAGACCCGGGGATCAAACCTATGTTCCTCCGTGTCGTCTTGCTTCCAAGGCGTGCATGTTGCCCATGAGCTATCCTCCCAAAACAATTTACCACCCCCAGACCAACACGGTTAGAGAACGGATAAATGGCCATTTGAAAGTAAACTGTCAAAGTTCTACACCATGATTAAAAATTAACTGGGTGCGCTGCTTGACCTTCATCTTGTTTAGCATGCGTACACATCCCTGTACGAGTCACCATTTGTCACCCCATGAGGTGTTGACAGGGCGGCCAATGCACACACCCCTATCGGAAGAAAGTGCCAGCACTGCACCAGATCAACAGATGTCACCACCCCTACAGCTTTTCCCAGGAGAGCTCATTTATATTAAAAATGTTGTCTGCCGTGGGAATGAGCCTAGATAGAACAGACCCTTTGAGGTTGTCTATGCCACTCCCTTTGCGGTAAAGGTTCGGGGGCTGCGGTACATACGACTCGAGATGATGGACCCAGACGAATTGCAGTGTGCCCAGAACCCCAGGAGCGTACCATGGTTACAAAGGCCATATATGAAGATAGAAGGAGTGAAGTTTATGGCAAACAGGTGGCAGAAGACAACAATGAGCTGTATGGGGGCCTCGTGGGATACAGTGAAGAAGTTATTGAAAGGGTGAACAGTGCGTGCTGATGGTACTGGAATGAGCATGTGGCAACACTCACATGGATTGAGATGATGGACAAGCCAGTGAAGGTACAAAAGCAGGAAGAATACAAACTGTTTATATAATGAGAGAAGCGTCTTTGTAGGGGCCAACAGCAACTGTAATATACATCCCAGACCTCAAGAAAGGTACAGCCACTGTGCTGGATAACTACTGGGTCTGTGGACAGCAAGCATTTCTGCATCTCCCGCCACTATAGAGGGGCACATGCTCACTGGACACCTTGCACTCAGCTCTCCTAGTAGTTCCTGAAGAGCACCTAATAGTGGGACCCCAGGGCAATCACCCCAAAAACAGAACCAGTGACGGATGCCACCACATTGATCCCACCCCTACCACCAATATTCTGCATCCTGCCAGAGAAAAGGAAGGATGAACTGTTGCGCAAAAAGCAGAGATCAAATTATCTGTCTCAGGACTCATCACAGTTGCTCAACAAAATACCTAATTAATATAGACTGTACAGCAAGGCAGAGACATTCTTTGCCTCTTTGCTAGTGACCGTAATTCAAGCAGCCGCAAATGCCAAATGGCTCCAAATTGTCTGCTGGGAAGTGATACAGTTGGCGAATGACACTGAGCAGGGCCTCAATGCCATCAAGGCTGAGATACGGGCAACCAGGTTGATTTCCCTGCGGAACCGCTATGTGCCGGATTTCTAACGGCGATGGAAGTAGGCATTTGCCGTAATATCTGTGATTCATAATGTATGTACATACCTGCAAATGACACAGACAACAGATCCCTAGAGTAAATTATAGGGGCCATGCACAGTCTCGGCACCCACATGCATAAAGAAGCAGGTATCCAGAAAAGTGACTGGTTTGATAAACTCTTTTCCCGAGTTCCATCGTGGATGGGAGCGATTGTGAAGATTCTGGTTTCAGTGAGTGTGTTTGTGATCTTCTGCACATGCCAGATTGGACTTTGATGCTGCACCAAAGCAACACCTATCATCACACTGATGATGGTTTCAATTGGGGTACATTATGCACCTTGTGGTACAAAAGACAGTGCTGTCCACTCAGATGACCCTGACAAACCTTGCATGGCAAGGTTAGAGCAACATGTTCACCCACAGGCACTACCGCAATTCCCCCACTAGATCCCAAGAAGTATGAAGAGCACTGGATAGACCTAGCAGGGGATGGAGGAGAATATATATATATATATATATATATGTCTATATCATGTACCCTTAGGCAATATGCCCAAGCAGGAGAAAGTTTACAGTCTGTGTGCATAGCATGGTCCTTACCTATGGGCCCCGGGGCATTACCTGAGTCGGTAATGCCCCCGACGCTCGGGTTCTATTGCTTAAATATAGACACATTTATTACAAGGCCTTTGTGATATAGACCATAGCAAAGAATCACAGTAACATTAAGTAAACCAATACATCACACTCAATACAATATATATACACAAGACCAGGGGGGTCTAAAGGGGTGTCTGCACGAAATATGTCGACAACCTAGATAGGAAGGTAACAGGCAGTGCAGTTAATCTTTAGGCCCAGTTTGACATCGACAGTTCACCTAACTAAGAGGAAGTCCAAGCCCTAAGAAGAGGGGAGCCTTGTTCTCAATAGTACATGCAATGGAAATGCACACGGTTGTTCCAATGGGCAAAACAGGGTCTTTTCAGGGGTCGCTAGCAGCACGGGAAGGTGGATGAGACAATGAAGAATAGGTTCCCACTATTCAAGAAGGACCTCCACTTGAAGGCAGAGGCGGTTTGAGAGTTCCGATGGAGTCGCTATTTCGCAACAGCGGTGGACAGGAGAGGGGCCCCCAGCGGCCACTCGTGCGTGAAAATGGGCTCTTGCGCTGGGGACCACCGGTTGGGGTATCGATTACTTACCGGTCCCCGATACAAGCAGACCCAAACTTCGGCAGGCCAGTCCACTTCGCTTGCAGGTTCGAATGCGGCAAAAAGGACGTCTGTGCTCCTTTTAGTTCCTGAGATACAGCGATGATTCCCAAATGGGACAGTGGCGATTTCACTGCTCTGGGTGGATGAATCGACCCAGTTTCACTGCAGCAGGCTTCAGGGGCAAGAGGGTCACAAATGCAGCAGACTTGCAAAGGACGTTGCCGCAGCAGGGCAACACGGTAACGGAGTTTACTCCGGTCTGAGCACACTCGTCTCACTTCAGACTTGGGAATGCCAAGTGTACTAAATTCGGTGTGACGTTGCCGTGGACACAGAGATAGCAGTATACCAAGTTTCGAGGGCCTCCTCGAAACGACGGAAGAGACATAGCAAAGGTCCTGCGTAAGCTGGTCAGCTCACTGGTTGGCCCAGGGACACTTCCGAGAAAACTTGCAGGGTTTGGTGAAGGTGAGGAGAATAGTTGGTCCCACTATTCCAATGGGTCGAAGCATCTTCGCAGACCTTCTAGGACGACCAAATGCAAAGGGGTCCCATGGGACAACAGCGGGCTCAGGGTGCCAAACCTTCCAGCGGGTCACCAGCGGTTCCTCAACTCAGCTTCGTAGTTGCAGGATACTTGGATCCTATCCTTTGTTCAGTGAGAACTCAGGAGAGCGACCTGGTAGTGGTGTTTCCAGCCTCCTCTTATCCAAAGTTCCCTTTGCGCCAAAACGGAGAGGACCCAATGGAAGATCTGCTCACAAACCCACACTCCATACGTGGACCAATCACTGACCATGGTGGTCTCAGGCATTCAGGGAACTCCAGACTCTCTGGCACCTAGGATGTGTATTGGGACCAGACATCCCAGCCCACATCCTGGAGGCACACACACAAGGCATGCAGAAGTCTGCGAAAACTCTGGGATTCACGGGAAAGTGCATGACCAAATAAGGACTGGCTCGGGTCGCTCGACCTGGGGAAGGTGAAGGGGCAAAATGGCCAAAGGACAGGACGAAGAACCTCATGGCATGACCATTTTGGAGCCAGGCCACCTATTCGTGCCAAACGTGGTTAACGCAGTTAACATGGCAGGAAAGCGTTAAAAATAATGCAAAGCGATAGCTGCCACCAGTCCTGTCCATGACACATCTGCACAGTTCATAAAAAGTCCAGCAAGAGTATCTAGGGCCCATGTCAGTTTCCCCATAAAAAGTGAGCGAAAGCCCAGAGGCGTGCACCTGAAGGCTGTGCTTCTCTGGCAAAGTCAGTCAAACAACAGCAAAAAGTTTGGGGGTTGACACGTGGAGGGAAAACTACATACAACTATGAAATCTTTCCTAACAAGGGCCATATTCACTATGCTTCCTGTTGGTTTCTTCGTGACGAGCACTCTTCATTACTCTCAGGGTCTTACTCTTCACAGTACCAGGTTGATGTTGTTCTTCTGGTATTACTTTACAATAATACATGTAAGTAGAGTTTAGTTGTCTCTCTTTTAATAAAGTTGTACTGGTTTTTGGCAGACATTAAGAAGTGAGTTCCTTATGGGAAAGGGAGTTATTATCCCCAAGAGGGGAGTCTCTCCCTGTGACGTCCCGCTTACCGACCCCCTTAGGGGGAATGTTGCATAGCAGGCTGACCTCCCTAGCCTCACAGGAAGGGGCTCCACCATTGGGGGAAGTGACTGAATGCCTCGATTTGTCATGCATACCTTTCCTCTTGGGCTGATTGCTTCCCCTTGTTCGCTGATAGAGAATCTGCTGAGGAAGTTTAAGTTCCCTTGCTCCTTCCTTTTCTATGCTCGACAATGAAGCAGTAAGGTTGTAAATGAAAATACCACCTCTTAATGCAGGCATTTGAATCCTTCCTAAGACTTAGCCACACAAGTCGGTTATGAATCAGAATTTTCGACCGGTTAAATAATATTTTTAAATATGTAACTGCCCACTTAATGGCCAACGCCTCCAGTTCAAATGTGGTATAGCTCTGCTCTCTCTGGAATAACTTATGGGTGATATATAACACAGGATGTTCTATGCCGCCATACTCCTAAAATTTAACAGCCTCTAGGCCCACCTTGAAGGCATCGGTCTGTAGGATAAATTATTATTAAAGTCAGGGACTTTCAAAACAGGTTCACTACATAGAATATCCTTGAAGTTGTTAAAGCTATCTTGATTTTGTTTCTCCCATCTTAGTTTTTGTGGTTCTGCGTTTTTCAGCTCATCAGTTAATTGGGTATACGATAGTATCCTGTAAGACCTAAAAAGACACAGAGTTAATTTTTTTTTTTCGGAGGTGGGAGTCTGTTGGACAGCTTTAACTTTATTTTTCTGCAGTTGTACTAGGCCACTGCCTGAAGAAAACAAATAACTTAACCGCTGACTGGGCTAGATGGCACCATTTAGGGTTAGCTGTCAAACATGCTTTTCGTAGGGCCTAGACTATTTCGTACAGGTGAAAAAGATGTTCCACCCAGGCGTTAGGAAAGATTTCATAGTTGTATGTAATTTTCCCTCCATGTGTCAACCCCCAAACTGTTTGCTACTGTTTAGACACCATTGACTGACTGACTTTGCCAGAGAAGAACAGCCTTCAGCTGCACTCCTCTGGGCTTTCGCTCACTTTTTATGGGGAAACTGACATGCCTTTAAGACAGTCTGTACTTGGAGACTTTGTTTCCCTTAGTCCTTTTCTCACGTTGCACAAAAGATGCAACATGTAACAAGTGTGCAATGGATCTTACCATACAGCACACTTGGGTCTATAGTCATTTCCAAAGGCCCTAGATACTCTCGCTGGACTTTTTATGAACTTTGCAGATGTGTCATGGACAGGACTGGTGGCAGCTATCGTTTCACATTATTTTTAACCCTTTCCTGCCATTTTAACCACATTAACCACGTTTGGCATAAATGGGTTCCTTGTCCTGTCCTTTGGCCATCTTGCCCTTTAACCTTCCCCAGGTCGAGTCGACCTGGGCCAGTCCTTATTTGGTCATGCACTTTCCAGCGAATCCCAGAGTTTTCATGGGCTTCTGCATGCCTTGTGTGTGTGCCTCCAGGATGTGGGCTGGAATGTCTGGTCCCAATACACATCCTGGGTGCCAGAGAGTATGGTGTGCCCTGAATGCCTGAGACCACCGTGGTCTGTGATTGGTCCATGTATGGGGTGTTTGTGAGTAGATCTCCCATTGGGTCCTCTCCATTTTGGCGCAAAGGGAACTTTGGATAAGAGGAGGCTGAAAACACCACTACCGGGTCGATCTCCTGAGTTCTCACTGAACAAAGGATAGAATCCAAGTATCCTGCAACTACAAAGCTGATTCGAGGAACCGCTGGTGAACCGCTGGAAGGTTTGGCAACCTGAGCCCGCTGTCGTCCCGTGGGCCCCTCTGCATCTGGTCGTCCTAGAAGGTCTGCGAAGATGCTTCGACCCATTGGAATAGTGGGACCAACTATTCGCGGCACCTTCACCAAACCCTGCAAGTAAGCTTTCTCGGAAGTGTCCCTGGGCCAACCAGTGGGCTGACCAGCTTACGCAGGACCTTTGCTTCGTCTCCGCCATGGTTTCGAGGAGGCCCTCGAAACTTAGTATACTGCTAGCTCTGTGGCCACGGCACCCTCACACCTAATTTCGTACACTTGGCATTCCCAGGTCTGAAGTGAGACAAGTGTGCTCAGACCGGAGTAAATGCGGTTACCGTGTTGCCCTGCTGCGGCAACGTCCTTTGCAACTCTGCTGCATTTGTGACCCTCTTGCGCCTGAAGCCTGCTGCAGTGAAACTGGGTCGATTCATCCACCCAGAGTGGAGAAATCACCATTGTCATGTTTGGGAATCATCGCTGTATCTCAGGAACTAAAAGGTGCAGAGACGTCCTTTTTGCCACATTGGAACCTGCAAGCGAAGTGGACAGACCTGCCAAAGTTTGGGTCTCCTTGCATCAGGGACCGGTGAGTAATCAATATCCCAACCGGTGGCCCCTAGCACAAGAGCCCATTTTTACACACGAGTGGCCCCTGGTGGCCCCTCTCCTGAGCACTGCTATTGCAAAATAGCGACTTCTTCCCAAACTCTCGACCTGCCTCTGCCTTCAGGTGGAGGTCCTTCTTGAATAGTGGGAACCTTTTCTTCATCGCCTCATCCACCTTCCAGAGCTGCTAAGCGACCCCTGAAGAGACCCTGTTTTGCCCATTGGAACAACCGCGTGCCTTTGCATTGCATGTACTATTGAGCACAAGGCTCCCCTCTTCTTAGGGCTTGGACTGCCTCTTAGGTGAACTGTCGATGTCGAACTGGGCCTAAAGATTAATTGCACTGCCTGTTTCCTTCCCATCTAGGTTGTCAACATATTTCGTGCGAGTCACCCCTTTAGACCCCCCTGGTCTTGTATATACATTGTATTGAGTGTGAAGTAGTGGTGTACTTAGTGTTACTGTGATTCTTTGCTATGGTCTATGTTACAAAGGCCCTGTAATAAATGTGTCGATATTTTTGATATAACACCTGTCTGGAGTAATTTGTAAGTGTCCTTGCTCTGTGTGCTCATTGTGGTCCTTCAGTCACTCTCACTCCTTCTGAGACTTAGTCTTGACCGCCTGCCATAGCTACCCTGATTGGTGTGGCTTGTCCAGAGGTTACCTTATTCCAAGAAACTAGGTTAGCCTTCTGAACCTCTGCCCCTCCTGGTCAGAGTTCAGAAATCCTTCTTAACACCAGGTCTCACTATGAATGAGGATATCATCCAAGTATGCGCCACAAAATTGGGGAAAAAGGGTTGCAATACTTTCTCCAGCATGGGGTCTGGCATGGATTGACATGCTCATGAAAATTCCCTGCCATCAGGCTGGGAATCCTCTGTAAGAAAAAGAAAGCAGTCTTGCTTTAAAACTGCCTTTCTCTCATTTTCCAATCACTGGAGACTGGGTTATACTCTGCCCCTCTAATGACGACTGTCTCCCTGAGTCCCACCCCTGGTGGCCATCTTCAGATTTTTACTGCACGTTTCGGTGCAGGGAGTCCTCGTGAGTTGCACTTCGAGCTATTTTTCAGATATGTTGTTTTTCGACGAAAAAAAAAGAATCCTATTTTTGTCCTAATTCTCTTCCGTTGACTCATAGTCAGTGGCGGTAGCAGCGAACCGTTGCCGGTGAAGATCGTGAACTACACCATTCGATCTTTGTGGAAAGGCCTAGTGAGGCCTACTTCATTCCTCACCTTGTCAGAGGAAGGCAAAAGGAGTCTGTTCAGGCTCTGCTCCCGGTGTGGTTTGAGTAAAATCTACGTGGAGGACAGGCACACAAGGTGCCTCTATTGTCTGCATCCTGACCATGAGGAAGACCGATGCGACATCTGCTGAAGTTTCCCAGCCAAGACTAAGAGAGACCATTACAGACAGTTGGTGGCATGGCAGAAGGAAGACAGGGCCCCTGGTCTGGCCTCCGGACACTCTCAGGCAGATCCCAGATCCAGTCGACCTCTGGAGCGCTCTCCCTCAGGCAAGAGGTCGAGATCAGCTGAGGACGGATCCCCACATAGTGTCCGTAAGGCCAAACGTCTTGCTGATGAGCAGATTAGAGAAGCCATGGCTGCAGATCCTAGTTTGGGGCACACACGCCCTCCGTCACCATGCTCGTCCACGGTAAGCGTGCCCGTGGGTGGGGTATCGTCTGCAAGACCTTTGAAACATGGCCCTTCATCGAAGGATAAAATCAAAAAGCATTCTTGTAAGGAGGCCACGTCAAGGTCCTCGTCGACTTCTATGTCCACGATTTCATCGGCGGCGATGCTGCACAAGCAGAGGCACCCATCAACGATGCCTTCAACCCTAACTTTGCCGACAAAGCCCCTGTCGACGATTGCCCTGGTCAACAGCTGTGGGTGGCGCATCTCCATCAACGACCCCATCGACGACCAGGGAGAAATCCAGGGTATCACTGCCTCCGAGGCCCACGACTGCTCTGACCACGACTACTGCCGCGTCAACTACCACTACTCAGTTGGTAAAGGCACCAGTGTTATTTTCTGCTTTGAAGGAGGCAGCAAGACCAAAGTATCTGTTACCACCAATGCATTTTCTTCTCTGACAGGGGTAGAGGGGCTGTTGGTTGCAAGCAGCCCGGTGATGACAATATACATATGATCTGAGGAGGAAAGGTTGCAGTAATGGATGGCAACAGCCTGATAGGCATTGGGTCTCTAAGGCATACCAGCCCAGTGAGACGCATTAGCCCTCCGTCAGTGCCCCCTACTTTGGCCTCTCCACAGGCCTGTAGAGACATGTCTCAGAATATTTTCACTGTGCTGGGTTCTATGGTCTCGGAGATAAAATAGTGCCTGCCACCAATAGCAGCCCCGTCGGGGAGTGACCCCAGGTGCAGCCCTCCAAGGCCACTGCACAGGCATCGCTCAGCTACCCCGAGGCGATGTCAGGTGTGGCATTGTGATGAGTGTGAAAGTGTTGGGGATTTTGTTTTAGGGTTATTGAATGTGTTTTCTTGTAGAAGTTTATTCCAGCCTTAACTATAGTATTCAGAGTGAGATTAACCCTATCAAACATGGAGGAGAGGGGCAGAGTTCTGATTGGTCCAGGTAGTCACCTGGTGGACTTGGCAAGATTCTAAACTGCCTTTAATCGTCCAGTTTCACTCAGGAAGGTCCTGCTTCTCAAGAGTTCCCCATAGAAGTAAGAAAGGCCTTTAAAAATAGTGCTTTCCCTGAATCTCCAAGGAGAAGAAACTACCCAAATACTGCATGGGACACAACAACCAGCAATACTTGGTGGGAGCGTTTAATTACTTTATATTATTGTGGAGAAAACCTTTCTGCTTAAGGAATTAACTGCACCAGTTATCATTTGAGAATTTCACTCTAAGAATGACAATTTAGTTTAGGTAATTAGCTAGGATAAGCAAGCGTTCTTTAGAAAATAACTTTGTGAAAACAAATGCTGAATTAAAAACTTCCGTAGCTCAAGCTGAAAATTGAATGAAAGAGTTACCAATGTTTTGGCTGATATCACAATGTCATTATCAGTATTCACGCTTGTGTAGTTAAAGGAGTTAGGAAGTTTATTTATTGTGAAAACTTACGTTAGTGCTTGGTAGTAACTTAGTTTACAGTAAGATGCGTGAAAAAGATCCTGTTGACCGGCATTTGGAAGTTAACACGCGTGCGCGTAAAAGTAAAACTACATGGTTTGTTTGGTTCGTTTTGCGCATGCGCATCTATTGTTAGTCTTCAGGGGTTAGGCAGGAGTATGCGCTTTTGATGAGATTCAATTTCTAGGCATATGGAAGTTTACGCGCGTGCGCGTAATAGTGAAACTACATAGTTTGTTTAGTTTGTTTCGCGCATGTGCAGTTATTGATTTGTCTTGCGAGGTCAGGCAGACGCATGCCCTCTTAAGATTAGTTTGTAGTAAAATAGATTTAATTTTGACAGTGTTTTGATTTCAACGGGTGCGTACTGAAGATAGTATTGGAAGCAGCCTGCTAGTGTATAGAGTGGCGCACATGCGTTTCGGTTGAATGTATAAAGACCAGAAGTCAGGCACAAGTGTGAATGAGTATAGTAGTGTTTAAGTTTAGTACTTTTTTAATTTAATTAAAAAGCTTTAGACACGCCGATTCAAAATCAAATAAGACAATCAGGTGTTTTTGGAACAGCAAGTTACAGATAGAAAGAGGAAGTTTCTAAAGACTAAAGAAATTAAAAAAGTGTTTTCTGCAGAAGGAGATCCCGCAAAAAGACTGAAAAGGTTTTCTTTCCAATATAACTTTCAATTAAAATCCAGAACAAACATTTAAAGAAACAATTCAATTTAAAGTTTCTACTGAATTCTGAAAGCAACCTTCCACTCTGGTATGGTGCATTGAACAAGGTATAGTTGTTTTAAAGAGAATTTGAAGATAATTCATGATGGATAAAAATTGAACTAAAGACAGAAAAGTTACAAGAGCAACCAAAACCCTCTAAACAGTATGCAGAGGGAACACTTGTATGAGAGATCACTGTGAGAAGTAATTGAAATTGCATGCAGGAATGAAAAGCAGGGTTGAGTAACAATTATTAATTGATTTCCTTACAGATTGATGACAGTCTGAAGATAAAGATCTGTGTAGTATTTTATTTTCTCCATTTCCCCCTTCCCTTAGGAGGGTTGGAACTTCAGCTGTATAATTAGACCAGTTGTTGCTCACACCTTCTTGGGAGACTGTGGGACTCCTTGGTTTGATGATTTTAGTGTTCAAGTTTGAAAACATATGAAGGTATGTACAACCAGTACATTTGTCAGTACACCAAAGCTTAATGTATTATAGTTAATATATTATTTTATGTACACTTTTTTTTAATAATAAATAAATTTACCATACAATTTTTGTGTATCAATGAGTTCAATTTACTCAAAGTAAATATAATTGGAGAAAAGTGATTTTCTATATGCAAAGCATGTTGAAACAAACATCACATAATTAAATAAAGAGCTCTACACATTTCGAGAGTTAATTACTCTCTTCTTCAGGAGCAAAATTCTTTCCAAATAGTCAAAAAAATAATTTTGTCCAATAATTTGATACAAATAAATTTCTGAAAGTCACTCTTGGTGAGACGTGTGATATCGTTGTGAGTTCATGGGAACGTCATCTGTCGATGGCAAAGTTCATACGGGATTGATCTGTAAATTATATTATGTATATGTTAGTGTTTAGAGTAAAGGTAAAGTAAATAAATTATTGTAAAGTCCTAAAACCCTACTGTCTGTACCTGAATGTTGAAAAGTCTTCTCATGGATGTGAGAGAGGATCTTCTTGATTTCACGTGATAAGAGAGGTGAAAAAATGTCACCGTCGAGTCCTACATCCGTGTTACCTAAAATTACAAGGGTAGCTATACTCCGTGTGCGCGGTTTATAATTTCCTTTCTGTGATATATTAACCAAAAAAGGCGAGTGTACTCACCATTCAGATGTATTTCCTGATTCCCAACAGTGATTTAGTTCAGGACTTTGACACGTGCACCAATCCGTTTGAAAAGATCGGAATGGTAGTAGTGTGGTACGGTATGTTTCTATCAGAAGGAAATGTCAAAACATTTCAAAAAGTTTACCTTAATAGTTCACAATGTTCTTAGAAGTCTAGCGGCATTTCCTCGTATCGATGCCAACAAAACCTAGTGCTAAGTGACTGTTTCCTTATATAATCACATGACTCAGAGACCGCGGTCATGTGATCTAAGGTGCTGTTGGGAATCGTAGTTCCCGTTCATGGGAATATCTTGTATTCAGTGTACAATCTATACGAATCAATTGCTGTAGCATTGCCGAGCTTCTGATATAGATGGATCAGGCTCCTGGGGCCAAATTGTTGACTTAAGTGACTAAATAAGGCTGGTTGTACAGTCGCCGTTCCCTTGGGGCATAGCGTGATTACCACAGGCTTCTGGGAATCGTAGTTCATAATCAAGAAGATGCTTCGTGTTCAGTATGAATTGCACAATAATCGATAATACTCGGATTACTGAGATTCTGTTATCACTGGATCGAGCACCTGAGACCCAAATAGTAGCATAAGCGCAAATTGTAACTTATACCCTCGTAATCCCCCTGTAGCGAGGAAGGAGCTACACATGACTCAGTTGCTCCAGGAAGTGCAAGCCATGCTGGCAAAAGGGGTAATGGAACCTATCCCTATGCGCCTCTGGGGTGTACACCAGATACTTTCTGGACCGAAAATAATTGGGAGGGTGGTGCGCGATACTGGATATGTTTATTTTTCATTGTAAATATTTTTATTGGCATTTGCATAAGTACAACCATGCATTTCAATTTTTCGCCTTCTATCCATGTCATGTGTTTATACCAATGTTTAATAACAACGAACAACTTCCTACACATGCCATAAGTTGTGTTGTGGTGTGGTGTCTATTGGGGCAAGCGCCATAGTGCGTGGGGCTCAACTCCTTCTCCCACTCTCCAGATCTCACGGTTGGCGATTATCGGTTGGGTGCGGTTAAGTGACTGTCCGGAAAAGAAGCAAGTGTTTCTTGCTCTAAACGTCTCACTCAGGGGGGTTTGTCGTTAGAGGGGTGGATCATGTCCCACACCAGCACCTTCCATGAAACCCACTTATCATTGCCATCCAACTTCGATCTGTTAACCCCTTCCATCGACACCTTGGTTTCAGCCTCTGCCCACCTCTCGAATTCCCTGTGCCATTTTTTCCATATTGTGGCCCCCCCAGCATTTTTCCAGAACATGGCAATGGTTCTCTTGGCCAATATTCATGCCATATCCATAAACCTGATCAATTGCTTATGTTTGCCGATTCTGGGATAGGCCCTATCAAGGGATTCGGCGACCACTCATACCTTGCTACTCCAGCCGCTCTGCAGGCTTGCTCTACCAGTGTCCAAAATACTCTCACACGCCCACACCCCCAAAACATGTGTATTAGATCCACTCCTTTGCCTCTGCACCATGGGCATTGTGAACTCACGTTCTTATTGATTGTGGCTATCTTGTGCGGGTCATGTATGTATGATACAGCACATTCAGTTGTACTAATTTGAAGCAGTGGTTCCGCAATACTGTTTTGGGATAGCCCAGTATTCTCGTGCATTCCTTCTCTGTTATATCTGTGCCCAGGTCTGTCTCCCATTGCTCTTTCAGTGTTGTGCTCTTGGGGTTGGTTGTGTCTATTCACATGCTGTGCAGCCTGGAAATCGGCCACCAGCTATCGTTCAAATTGTACATCAGGGTCAGTAGTGTTTCCGCCTGTGGTTCTTCTGGCCAACCCTCCCACTTTTCCTTGGTCACTTTTCGGCTTCTTTGGTACCAGAGAAACTGCCCACCCGGCACTTTCTTTTTCTTGCATTGAATCAAACTCCCTGAAGACCCAGTCTTCATATACATCCCACCACGCATATATTCCCCTTTCCCTCCCATCTTCTCACCACCGCCATATCTCGACATGTGTCTGTCGCCATCGCCACTTCCGGAGAGTAAGGGTTTACGAGTTTCAGCAAGACTTGTGTCCTCCTCCATACTTTCCTTCCCAGTGTCACCATCATTGGGGTGTGTTCCATGCCACCTTGTGTTACCCACAGTATTTCTTTCAGTTTAATGGGAGCCACCAAATGTTGCAGTAAGCCAGTTTCAGAGGTGGACTCATCCGCCAACCATTTAACCACATGGCTGAGTTGGGCTGCCAGGTAGTACCTTTCCAGGTTTGGCAATTTCACCCGCCCTTTGTCATATGGTAAATACAGCGTTGTTAGTGAGAGTCTGTGGCAGGCGGTGCTCCACAAAAACTCCCGGATCAGCACTTCTAGTGTTCGGAAAAAAAGACACTTTAACATAACAGTGCACGTTGTTGAAGAAGTACAAGAATCTCGGTAGGATGATCAATTTGGTGATGGCTACCCTGCCTAATAGCGACAGTGGTAGCTTAGACCAGAATTTCATGAACTTCAAGCCCTGCACCACCTTCGACGAGTTGTGATCATGCATCTGTTCTGGTGTATGCTTTATGTTTACCCCTAGGTATTGGAACAAGTCCACCTCCCAGTTGAGTCCCACCGCTGGTGGTGCATTGACGCTCTCCCCCTCAGCCCAGCTATTGCGAATATGCAGGATTTGGATCTGCTAAAACGGATTCCTGACACTTCAGCATAATTATCGAGTATGTCTAAGATTACTGGGACATTTAGATGCGGGTCTCTTACATATAGTAGCACGTCATCTGCATAGAGCGATAACAGGTGTCCCACTCCCCCGACCCAGACGCCGGCATCTAGATATTGTTTGCTGAGGTATAGCGCTATTGGCTCAAGGCTCAGCACATATAGCATTGGGGACAATGGCCAGCCTGTCTGGTCCCCCTCTTTATGTCCCAGATTACTGACACCAACCTCCCTGTTTTAACCCTGGCCTTTGGGTTTGTGTACAGTACCTGAACCCATCGAATGAATCCCTCCCCAAATCCAAACTCCTTTAGTGCCGCCACCAGCCACTCCCAGTAGATTGAGTCAAAAGCTTTTGTGGCGTCTAGGGAGAGTATATCGTATTCCTTTTGGGATCCCGCTGTCTGCGCCAGATGTGTTGTAGTCTGCGTAAGTTCAACGCAGTACTGCGCCCCGGTATGAAACCATTCTGGTCACTGTGTATTAGGCCCCCCATTATCCTGTTCAGGCATTTAGCTAATATCGTGGTCAAGAGCTTGACATCGTAATTCTGCATCGCCAGTGGGCGATATGAATAGCTTTCATCCATTGGTTTCCCCGGCTTAGGTATTGGTATGATTAGTGTTTCCCTCATGCACCCTGGCAGCTCCCAGTTAGTGTATGCCTCGCAGTAGACCTCAAGCAGCACCAGTGTCAGGACTGTCTCATACGTTTTATAGAACTCCGGAGGGAGTGCATCGCTTCCTGGTGTTTTACTAGAGGCAAGGGATCTTATTGCTTCCGCAATATCTTCCCTTGTTATCTCTGCGTCTAGGATTTCCTGTTGTGCCGGGTCTATTTTGTCCGATTGTGCCACCTGATGGTCGTGGCTGTAGAGCCAGGAGTAAAAGTCCCGGAATGTATTGTTTATCTCCTGTTGTCTTGAGTACTGCACCTGTTGGGTCTTTGACCTCCGTGATTTGGTGTCATTGGTGTTCCCTTCTGCAGGGCCAGGCCAACAGTCTGCTTGGCCTATCTTCCTCAGCGTGTGCCTTGGCGGTTTTCACTTAGTAGTCAAATTTGGAGATGCTTCCCCATGCTTCCTGACAGTTCTCTCGCAACTGTGTCAACTCTTTCTCCTCCTCCCGTGTCCCCTGTGCATTGGACTCTTTGTTCTTTATCTCATCCTACATTTTTTCTAATTCCGCTCGTAGTGTTTTCCGTATGCCCCTCACTCCTGTAATGGCCTCATCCCTCATCCCTCACCACCACTTTCATTGCCTCCCAGACTGTGTCCCATCTTTCAACGCTGCCTACATTCTTCTCTATGTATTCCGCCAGTTTGTCTCACAGCCCTTCCGCGAAAGCCTGGTCCATTAGGACGTCTGGTGCCATGCGCCACAATGGTGTGGGTGGCCTGCCTGGGGCCCTGTGTTTTCCACATCACCAGCAGTGGGGAGTGGTCTGAATTTGACCTGCCCAGTTACTGCGCTGAGTCTATTTGTGATTGATGGTGTTTGGCCACAAACAAGTAATCAATTCTAGTGTGCAGGGTATGTGGCGAGGAGAAGTAAGAGTAACCCTTGTCTGTTGGATGTTGCTCTCTCCACACATCCACCAGGTCTAGAGCATCTACCAGCGTGTTCAGTGCCCCTGTCGCTGCATCGTTTCTGGTTGCTGTTGGTTTAGACCTGTCCAGCTCCCAATCCCTAACACAGTTGAGGTCTCCTCCCCGGATGAAAAAACTATCTTGATGTTGGGATAGTTTGGCCCCCAGTGCGTCTAAATGTTTTGGAATCCCGTGGTTGGGCAAAGACACATTTATTATGCAAACTTCCACCTGCTCAACCCATCCCCTTACTATCAGGTACCGGCCCTCTGGATCCGCCTCCCAACTCAGCAGTTTAAAGGGAACCGCTGGACTTAGCCAGATGAGAACCCCCGGGCATACCTCGAGTAGGGAGCACCATAGCACTGCCCATCCCAGTGATCCGTTACCGCCCCCATAGTTTGCTGCGTCAGGTGGGTCTCCTGGAGCAATGCAATGGCCACCTTTTTCCTGTTGATAAAGGACTTCACTCGGTTCCTGCGTATGTATGTTCCCAGGCCCCAAACGTCTTGGTTCCTGTGCATATATGTTCCCAGGGCCGAACGTTCCATGTCAATATTTGAATTTCGTTAGCCATTTCAGTGTGTGGGTCCCCAGCCCTCCAACCCTTTTGGTCTCAAATCCCATTTCAGTGTCCCTCATTGTTTCGCACCCCAGGTAGCCCTCGCCCCTTGCCAGTCGCACACAACAGCACACGTGCACTTCCTGGCACATACCTCATCTTGTGTACGATTCAGAACATTACCAACTTCAAAACAAACCAAAATTGAGAAACTACACTTTCATGTCTCCATGGACCCGAAGCATCGAATGTTCCTGCGCTTTGTAGTTCTGGGACGTCACTATCAGTTCAGAGCTCTGCCCTTCGGCCTAAATTCAGCGCCAAGGGTTTTCACAAAATGCTTGGCTCCAGTGGCAGCGCATCTACACCTTAAAGGCATACACGTATACCCTTACCTGGACGACTGGCTCATCCGGTCATGTTCTCAGGACCTGGCGATACAATACACAAAGGAGATCATACGTCTGCTGACAGAACTCAGATTCTTCATCAATTATCCGAAATCCTGCCTAGTGCCATTGCAGGTCTCTCTGTTTCTAGGTGTTCGCCTCAACACAGTGGCATCCTTGGCATACCCCTCGGAGGAGAGGGTGGTGGCCATCCTGGGGAAGGTACATCAGCTGTCCACGATGCAATCCACGACCATCCTGGCAATCAAGTCACTACTAGGCATAATGTCCTTGTGCAGCCACCTGGTCCCGTTCTGGAGGCTGCAGATGAGGCCACTTCAAGAGTTCCTGGACGCAAGGTGGCACCAAGTCACAGGGGGATGGACAGACGATTACCCTTAACCTGGAAATCTGACAGTCCATACAATGGTGGGAGTGTGTTTACACCTCACTCAGGGTTCAAGAATTTCTGTTTCAGAAATCTGAGTTTGCGCACTATCTGCTCGTGTTCCAATAGTTTCAATTCCTCCCTTTTCCTTTTTGCCCGGTTGATTTTATCATGGTCAATCACTGTACCCCTCTTAATATCCTCTTCCAGTTGACAGATTTTGGATCGCAGTTTATGTTCGGTAATGTTTCGCTCCCTATTCTTAGACGACCCCTCTCTTATTAGAATCCCTCTCCAAGTGTCTTTCCCCGCTTCCCATACTATCTGTTTGGACACCTCACTATTATGGTTTATTTTGAGGAATTCATTAATCCCTGTCTCCATTTCTGTCTTGAAGACTGCATCTTTCCAGAGACTCTCGTTACAACGCCATACTCCTATGTCCCGTCCCCTTTCCTCCATACTTATGGGGACATTCCTCCGTCCTGGGATGGGACTGGAGCGCTTTGTAAAAGCATCCAAAAAGTTTTAAAAAATGTTTCAGTCCTTCCTCTCTTTTTACGTCGGGCCTGGCACGCGGTCGTAACCCCGCCCATCTCAGCTCCGGCCCGCGCATCTCCCATCAGTACTTTTCTTTGTTCGTTCGGGACAGGATGCGCTTGCATCCTCAGAAGATCTTCTTCCCTTTTTCCTCCTCTCTGGCTCTTGCTAGCGATCGTGTACTAGTCTGTCTATGTCGTTCAAACTAGACTTTCCAGATTGTTCATCGTGCCACCGACGCTTCGCGAGGGCGGATCCCCATCATCTTTGTCTAGAGTGTTTGGGTCCGGATCACCGTTGGGACTCCTGTTTTTATTGCGACTCCCTTTCGGTGCGGGCACTTCAACGTCGGTTGGAGCGGTGGGAGGAGGTGTTTCGACGTACTCCTCCACATTTTCAGGAGTTTATCGACGAAAAGAAGAAACGCCCGGTAAATGTTTTACTTTTCAGAGCAACCCGGTCAGGAGATACCTTTCCGGGCCCTTCCTGAGTCAGGAGGAGCGTTGATCGCTCTGTCACCGGGGATTGCCCTGAGGTGCCTTCTGGGTCTAATAATTGTACCAGAGTTTTCTACGAGGTTCTCCATAAGGGGCCTGTGGATACCGGAGCACGCTACGAGGCCCCTCCTGTGGGGGGCTGCTTGTAGACCCTGTTCTACTGAGTGGTGGGGTACTGGAGCTCGCTCTGAGGCCTCGTTATTGGCTTCCCTCAAAAGTACCGGGGTGCACCCTGAGGGCTTGGCTGGGCTTGGTGTTACCAAACGGATGTTCGAGGCCCACACTAGTAAGGCTGTTACCGGACCTGGGTCCGAGGTCCCTCGTGCAGAGGCTAAATTGTCCAACATTTCTGAGAGGCCTGGCAAGACCTTATCGGTGAAAGTTGTTTCTCTCCATTATCGGCCATTTACCGGCAGTGCCGAGGTCCTTCCTGTGAAGGCTAGTTTGGCTATTGGTATGTCGCAGAAACATTCTGGCCTCATAGTACCGGCTCGGCCGAGGTTCCTTATGTAAAGGCTAAAATTAAGACCCCTGATCCACCGACGGGGACCCCTGCCTCACTTCCACACATGCTGCAGTTCCCCTCAGGTGATGGCAAAATGGCGGCCGTTCCTGCCACGACCATAGCAGCCATTTTGGGCGCTTCCCCTACAACTACGCCATCGGCCTCAGGTGTAGGAGTTGGTTCCTCGGGTGAACATAAAATTCCTTATGCGCATCCGTTTCGTCCAGTTTACGATTGGAACGCCCGGATGCCCCTTCCGCACAAGGTTTTGTTGCCTGTGGGTTTGGCACCTTTGATTTTTGTGGACACTTCGGGGGATGGGCCCGTGGCAACCCTCCCCTCTGCGTCCCTGGAATTATCCTCCTCATGACAGGCCTTCTCCGGCAGTTCCAAAACCGTCTCCGGAAGATGCCTTTTTTACAGCAAATTTCAGATGCTCATGCCTACCGACCCCATGAGAGAGTATTTCAAGAGTCTTTTTAGGGAGATATGCCTGCTTGCGCCTCTGGCTCTACCCGTTCCACCAGTGGTTCCGCCAACGCCGCCCTTGCCTACGGTGCCTTTCCCGACCCTCCGCCCTTGCCCCCATTGTCCCCCGCAGACAAGGCGGTGCCCGACACGGTTCAGCAGGATCCTGACCTGTCGGGTGATGCGCAGGGCGATCAGGACAGCGAAGACCAGCCCCACTCTATTAGAGCTTTTCATGATCGGGTACTGGACATGATGTGCCTATTGGATGTTCCAGTGCCCGAGGCACCCGCCCCGCAGGAGGGTGTGCTTTCGGGGGCGTTCACCTTATCTCCTTCGGAGCGTACAGGCCTGTTCTTGCAGAAGGACGTTTTGGCCAAGGTCTGCAGGGTCTGGGAAAAGCCACACTCTGGACCTTTCGTCAATAAGAAGATTGACGCCCGATATAGGCTGCATTCTTCGGAAGAGGTGGCCCGGTCATCTTGTCCGCCCCCCTCCTCCACAGTCCAGGCCTGCAGCGTCCTCTTCTACGACGGCGACTTAGGTTCTGGGGAAAGAGGACAAACTCCTGGACTCCCTTGGGAGAAAGATTTTCACTAATTCGGCCTTGCAGCTCCAGCAGGCTAATGCAGAACTCGTGTTAGCGGGGGCGAATATGAAGATGTGGAAAGGTCTGTCGGAGTTTGAGGAGTTCATTCTGGTGTCGAGAAGCTGGAAGACTTTAAGGCAGGCTTATCTGATGCCAGAGTCTTGGCCCAGGATCTGCCTGAGGCCGCGGCTCATGTTGACATGTCGGCTCGGGGCCTTATGCTGGGCGTTGACACCACTCGACAAGCATGGTTGCATGCCACCAAGTTCTCAAAGGAGGTGCAGGACAAGGTGTTGGACCTGCCGTTTGACGGTAAGGAGCTTTTCCATTCCACAACAAATGTGGAGCTCACCAAAACGAAGGACAGCACCCAGACAGCTAAGTCCTTGTCAGTCATGGTAAAAACCCCTTTTAGGACCCAGAGACCGCTGTCGCAAAGCCGGCCCTCCTCTGGTTTCAGGGGCTTCCTAGACTGGAAATCCCACAGAGTGGATACTCCTTCGGGTAATAACCGCCCGAGGCAGCAACAGACCCGGTTTTTCTCCCGCTCCTCAGCCTCCTCCTCAGGTTCAGGTGGTAACACCACTGAAAAGCCTGCCAAATGAGGGTTCTCCTTGCTCGCATGAGACCCCGGTGGTAGGACGCATTGCGTCTCATTGGGAGGCATGGCAGACCATCACCGAGGACAGGTGGGTCTTGTCAGTCGCTTGGGCGGGCTTCCGCTTACCCCTACCTCCTACCCCACCCTTCAACCCTCCTTTCCAGCAGTCGGGATCGCCCTCCCTAAAAGCCGAGGTGCAGAAACTGCAGGACCTCAGAGCTGTGGAACCCATTCCTCTTGGGGAGCGAGGGGAGGGCTTCTACTCCCAGCTGTTTACAGTGCCCAAACCCAACCAAGGCTGGCCTGCGCACCATCCTAGACCTTTCCCAGTTCAATCTTTTCCTACCCGAAGAGAAATTCAAGATGATCACGCCCGGCCAGATACGGTCTTCCCTGCAGATGGGTGATTGGCTCAGCGTGGTCGATCTTCAGGATGCCTACATGCATATCCTGATCTGGGGTCGACACAGGAGATATCTCCGTTTCTCTGTGGGAGAGCAGCATTTCCAGTTTCGAGTGCTTCCTTTTGGCCCAAGTTCGGCACCACGTGTCTTTTCGAAGATGATGTCGGTGATCGCGGCCTATCTTCGTCTGCAGGGTATCCATGTGTATCCATATTTGGACGACTGGCTCTTACGCAGCCCTTGCCCGCTGAAAGCTGCCTGCAATGTTCAGTCTCTCCTCCAGCTGCTGTTCCACCTCGGCCCGTCGATAAACGGCCGGAAATCTTCCATGACAGTCTCTCAGGACTTGATCTCCCTGGGTTTTCGCTGGAAGATGTTTGCGCAGTCGGAGAGCATGTCAGCCTGGTGGTTTCAGAGGTTTCTGGGCCTCATGGCCTCATGCGTTTTGGCGCTCCCTCTCGCTCGCCTCAAGATGAGGCGGACTCAGATGGCTCTTCGGAGCTCTTGTCTTCAGATTGTGGATCCGAACTCAAGTTGATAACGATTCCGGCTTCCAGGAGAGCGGACGGGACTGGTGGTCGTCTCTCAGCAACCTGTTGGTGGGGGTGGGGTTTCAGGACCCAGCTCCGACGGTAACGGTCATGACGGACTCCTCCCGTCTGGGTTGGGGTGCGAAGTTGGATCTTCTTCAGGTCTCGGATCTTTGGTCGCCTCAGGAGAAGCTCCTCCACATAAATCATCTGGAGATTCTGGCGATCTTCCTAGCGCTCAAGACGTTCAGACCGATCATAGCCAAAAAGGTGGTCCGGATTCGCACGGACAATGTGGTGTCAATGTTTTACATCAACAAGGGGGCACCAAGTCTCCCCCACTCGTGGAGCCGTCCATCCAGATTTGGGAGTGGGCGGTTCAACATGCTGTCTGGCTACTTGCAGTACACATTCCGGGCCAGCTGAATGTCATGGCAGATGCCCTCAGTCGGCGGACAGTCAGCTACGAGTGGGAACTGAAGGCGGAGGTCCTCTCATGGATTTTCCTGCGTTGGGGCACTCCGGAAGTGGACCTCTTCGCTACAGTGGCAAACAAGAAGCTTCCTCTGTATGCCTCCAGAAACAGAATGGGAGCCTCTTCTGTGGGGGATGCTCTCGAAATTCCATGGCACAACATGAGGGCTTATGCCTTCACGCCTCTGCCTCTAGTTCATCGGACGATTTGCAAATTACAGAACTCGGTGAACTGTTCTCTTCTGCTCGTAGCCCCGTGGTGGCCGGCCAGGTTTTGGTTCTCAGAACTTCAACACCTGTCAGTGTATCCACCGATCAGGCTACCGATGACCCCCGATCTTCTTCACAACAACAACTGTGACACCTCTCCCCACAATCGCTCAGCTTGGCGGCATGGTGCCCGAGTTCAGGTCTTCAGAACATCTTAGCCTGTCTGCGGATAACATGCGCATTATCCAGGAAGCCATAAAACCTTTGACTAGGTCCCAGTACAGAAGCAAATGGCTTAGGTTCTGTCATTGGTGTTTAAACAAGCAGATGGACCCAAGGCCTGCTACAATTGACACGGTCCTACTTAGCAGAGTCGGGAGTTCACGTTCTGTCGTGTAGAACTTATCTTTCTTGTTCTGTCTAATCCAGTGGTTAAGAGACATTTTGCAGGCTTGACACACCTTTATCCTCCGATTCGTATTCCACACCAGGCGTGGGATCTAAATGTGGTCCTGACGGCGTTGTGCCATAAACCTTTCCAACCAATGGCCATGGTGAACCTCAAGCACCTGTCATGGAAGGTGTCCTTTTTGGTGGCTGTCACTTCGGCACGGCGCGTGAGTGAGCTCCAAGCTTTGTCGGTGGAGCATCCTTTCTTGGCTTTTCACAAGGATAAGGTGGTCCTACGGACAAACACTGCTTTCTTGCCGAAGGTGGTTTCTGAGTTCCATCTGAACCAGTCCATTTCCCTGCCAGTCTTCTTCCCGAACCCCACTTCAGAGGCGGAAAGGGTTCTACACTGTCTGGATGTTAGAAGGGCTCTTAAGTTCTATCTTGACACAACTTCCGAACTTAGGAGCTCTTCTCAACTGTTCATCACCTTTGGTAATCCACAAGGTAAGCAGGCCTCTAAGGCGACCATTTCTCGATGGATCGCTGCCTGCATTACGGAGTCTTACACTGTTCAAGGGCTGAATCCTCCTAGGGGTATTCATGCACACTTGGTGCGGGGCAAGTCAGCCGCAGTTGCCTTTCAGAAATATGTCCCCTGGGAGACCATCGCAAAGGCAGCTACTTGGGCCTCCCCATCGGCTTTTTGTAAGCATTATTGTCTAGACCTGAGTTCAAGGGCTGATGCTCAGTTTGGTCAGGCTGTGCTGAAGAACCTGTTTCAGTAAGGGTTTTTTTCCATCCACCCATAGTTCCTGTAAGGAGTCCTTGGGAATCTCCCATAAGAATGGAGGAAAGGGGACGGGACGTAGGAGTATAACCAGGTTACTCACAGTAGTGACCACCTTACTTCTAGTCCATAGTCCCCTTTCCTCCATACGCCCGCCTGCCATCCCCTCTAATAAGGTTCCTCTGTTATTGCTAAAAGGTCTCTGACCTGGCGATAGAAAAGGACTGATGGGCGATGCGCGGCGCGGAGCCGAGATGGGCAGGGTTACGGCCGCATGCCGGGCCCCACGTAGAAAGAGAGGAAGGACTAAAACATTTTGAAAACATTTTTGGATGCTTTTACAAAGCGCTCCGGTCCCGTCCCACAGGACCGAGGAATGTCCCCAGAAGTATGGAGGAAAGGGGACTATGGACTAGAAGTAAGGTGGTCACTACGGTGAGTAACTTGGTTATTTTCCTCCCTTGGTGAGTAAATTCTCCCATTGAATTTCGACAATACCTTATCATGGTCTGACCACGTGATCGGGGCTATCTCTGAGTGTGTTGTGGCATCGGTAAAATCTTTGGATAGATATATGTAGTCGATTCGAGTATATGTGTTGTGAGGGGCAGAGAAGAAAGTGTAACCTTGCTCATTGGGGTGCATGTCCCTCAATACATCTCTCATTTCATACGCTTCCTTCATCCTTGCGAGCTCAGTACGGTCGCCCTTATCCTGGTGTCTTGTGTCGGTGTTACCACGTTTTCTATCTTGACTGGTTCTGCCCACTGATTAAAGTCGCCTCCTAGGATGATGTGGCCTGAGGCTTCTAATAGTATTTTGGGAATTGTTTTGGTAAGGAATCTAGTTTGTCCTGTGTTAGGGGAGTAGAGTGTTGCAATCGTCACATTCACTTTGCCTATGTTCCCCGTTACTAATAGTGCTTGCCCTTCTACATCGGACCATGTCTTGGTCTATATTAAATCTATACCTTTTCTGACGAGCATTCCCACACCTCCCTTCCTGAGTGGACTAGATCCATCCCGACACGTATCCCAATGATGCGCCGTTCCTCCCCTACACATATTTTGTCTCCTGTAGTAGGAGGATATCTATTTCGGCTCTCCAGAACTCTAGCCACGAGTGACCTTTTAGTTGGTGAGTTGAGTCCTTTCACGTTAAGTGTCCCTACTCTCAGGGAATCTCTCCCTCTTATATCAGCGTTCAGTGCCATTAAGTATTTTTATGAGGAGATAGCTTTTGTTACATGACCGATGTTGCATTTTCGCATTGAATTTCACACTGCATCGATTGCTTCGAATTGCTATAGGTGCTGCTTCGACCCCGTTCTCTTTTTCACCTCCCTCTTCTCCCCCCTCCCATTCCCTGTTGATGGCATTCAATCAAGCACAGTTGGTTGTACCAGACCTGCATCGAACCACCTGTGGGGGCCGTTACTTCACACCCCTTGACCAAATGTGATATCCCAATTTCAATTGAGCCCTTCCAGTATCCCCCTCAGATATCCATGTCGTGACCTTAGAGATGTCCGCAACTTCACACCTTTCCCCAGTCACATCCTCAAAAATGAGTTAAGTTCTGTCTTCTGGGGAAAGGTTGCCTCTCTGGTACTTTCTTGACCCTTTCACCCATTTTCTCCTGGGGCTTTGAATGCGCCATTCTCGATCTTCCCTCCTTGGTTCCTCTTGATTGCTTTCTTCTTCCCAGGGGCCGAGTAGATCTGAAATACATGCCTCGTTTTATTTTTGGAATCTCAGTCTAATCTTGGTTCTCTCGTATTCAAATGAGAGGGAAAAGGGATAGCCCCACCTGTATCGAATGTTCTTTTCTTTCAATCATTTCGTGAGGGGACCGCACATCTGCCTGAGAGCAAGCGTCAGAGCGGACAGATCTTGGTATATTGATATTTGAGCACGTCCTATAGTGATAGTCTGACTCCTTCTGGCCTTCTCAGGTACCCTGGCCTTGTCTTGGAAGCGATGAAATCGGGCAAGAACCGATCTTGGTCCACCTGGGGGGCCACCAGCCCTGTGGATTCGTTCTGTTATGGGCTTGTCTATAGCGTCGTCCGCGACCAGGAGCTTGATAATGTCATGAAGTATTTTCCTCAGATCGGTTTCAGTTTCTCCTTCTCTTTCCAGAATCCCGAAAATGTGTATATTGTTCTGTCTTTCTCTATTTTGCAAGTCGTCCAGCTTGAGCTTGAAGTCATCTTCTCGTTGTTCTAGTTCTGTCATCCTCTGGTCGAGTTGTGTTTCTAGAGTGTCTATGGATGCCTGGTTATTCTCCACTGCTTCAAGTCTTTCTTCCATGTTGTCCAACCTTTGCGTAATTTTGTCTATCTTGCCCTCTATGTTAGCCCCCATATTTTTAATTTCTCCCAATAGGGCAGCAATGTCTCCTTTCGTGGCAGCCAGTTTGTTTCCTGTGTTGTCACTGGCCCCCATGTTAGGGTCGTATGCTCCAATAGGTATGGGGGTATAAGCAAACGGGGCCAATTTTTGTTTCACGCTCATATAGCCTTTGGGGGTATCCTTAGTAGTGTGGTATGGACTTTATGAGGGCAGGCGGAATTAGATGTATGCTGGAGGTTTGGATGGGGTGGTACTATGTTTCCCTGAGTTCTGGAGGGGTAGGCCCTTCGTACAGTCCCTTTGTAGGGCACTACAATGCTATTCTTGTCGGATATACCACAGTTTTTCTCCTCTGTCTTTTGGTTCAGTTGATTTATTAATGTCTCTCTCTGGAGCGATGCTCTAAAGTTCCACCTTTTCTCTGTGGTTTTATACCTTAACCTGTTATGTAGTGGGTTGGGTCTCCCCTCTTACCACCTAGCGTATTTGGAGACAGACTGTGGTGCCACAATGTATAAAATTGTTACGGGATGTCTTCAGAGTGATTCCAGGACTCGGGTGCGGCGATGAGGTCTGCTGGGTCCGCTCCGGGCGATTTCATAGCCAAGACTGAGTGCTCTCGATGTGTTATGCCCTCTGGGGCGATCCAGGGGTGAATACACTGTAGATGGACCCTCTTTTGGTCCTGTTCGGTAGGTCACTCTTGTAGAAGGTCGCTGTGCGATCTATGCGTGTGCACAATGGTGAGGGAGCTTGCAGCGTAGTAATTGCCTTGCATTAGGCTTGGCTTAGGACTGCTCAAGCACCCTGGTTTAGCTCTATCAAAATAAACAAGATCTCGCTTTATTCATGCAGGTAGGTTAAGTTAGGGATATCGGTGAGAAGATTGCGTGTGCGTTGTTTCTTGGTAAACCCTCTGAAGAGTCTGGGCCGCCTGTGACAGCACGCGGCACTATCCCTTTGCTCGATTATGAGGTGCTATGCTGAAGTAGTATAAAAGCGCTGCAGCTATGGCTTCAAGTCTCACCTCCCTGTATGGTGCACATCAGCGTTGGCAGTGAGGCGTATGGGGTGGTGTTCCCCCAGGTTCTGAAGCTTCCCCTGCAGCGGCGGGGGATCTATTTGTTTAGTCCGTCGTGTGCTGCTGCCTCATATCCTTTTTCCGTTGGGTGGGCCGCCTATGTTCTGCAGAAGCTTTGCGTGGATCACAGACTGCCGCGGGGACAGTTGGGGGCGTTAGGTGCTGCTCTTAGTCTTCTTCGGGTGAGGGGGGGGTCTGCAGGCGCTTCCAACTCACTGTGTTGCCTTATGGGGAGTGCAACGGGCCACAACCCCAGCGGAGCAGCCACGGCTGGGGTCGGGCTCCCATTGGCCTCTCACTGCGTTCGGTGCGGGTCGCGGTTTTCAGGGACCGGGTGCCTCGCAGCAAGGAATGCCTTCTTTCTCAGTCTGCTCAAACATCAGGAATTCCTCCGGTTCCTGTACCTTGGGGATCGCTTCCTGGCATTCGGTCCTTGTTGGTAGCCAGTCTCCGCCCCACCCCGTGCAACTGCGTGATTTGGTTTCACTTTGCAGGTCCAGGGGGCCGTTTTTTCAAACAGCGTTTTCGGATCGATTTCTGGTCCGATTTTCCCTGGCATTTCGCTCCGAAAGACAGGGGATCTTCCCACATCAGCCACTCGATTTCCTTCTGCAGGGTGGTGCTCAAGTGGGGGCTCAATCCAGTTAACGGGGCAGCGGCGGCGGAGCTCACGCAGGGACCATGTTTGTCTATGCGCCCCCTGGTGGCCAGTCCGTCTTTCCATTATTTCAATAAATTAATATGGTACAGCTGAGTCTTATACTGCCTACTGGGTTGAGAAACCACAGTTTATAGGGGCCTTTTTTCCAATTATGTCATATGGTCCATACCACTTGGACAACATTATCTGATCAAAAAATAGGTAGTAGGGCCAGTACCTTTTGGTCCACAGAAAAGGAACGAGTGACTGCTTTTTAATCATATCTGGTCTTTTGAGATTATTGGGCCTGTTCTTAATGCTGATTAGTAATCTCTTGTACCAGTGTCTGCCATGTGTTGCCTTAAATGTTGGGTAGTCTGTGAGATCGGTACATCTGCCTCCTCCCTTTCTTCACAGGTTTAGTATTTAATATTTATTAGATTTTACATAGCGCTTTACACCAAAGCGCTTTACAAGAGGAACTATAGAATACAGCAAGCATTACATAACAATTGAATTGAAAACAGTACAAGGAACAATTTACATAATTATTGAGGTTAAGCGTGAGTGGAGAGGGACGAAAGTGAGAGTGGGGGTAGGAGGCTTGGGGAGGTGAATGGAAGAGATAAGATTTTAGAGAATTGCAAAAGGTAGGCTAGGAGGGAGAAGAGCGGATGGAGAGAGGGAGGTGGTTCCAGTGGAAAGGAGCGAGTAATTGGAAAGAGCAGAAGCGGGAAGGGGCGCAGGGTGGAGGAGGAAAAGAGTAGGAACAGGTCTGCGGGGCAGAGGGAACGAGAAGCAGCATAGAAAGTGAGAAGGGAGGATAGGTTGGAGGGGCAAGACCATAGAGGGATTTGTAGACTAGACAGAATAACTTGAATTTGAGCTCGGTGTGAAATGAAAGCCAGCCTAGTGAGGGGTTCTCTCCCATTAAGGTGTTCGAAGGGTGAGTAACTTAGCAAAGCTTGCAGTGATTTTCTCACTACGAACAATGCACACAGAATCCTTTTACCCCAATTTTTGCCATCCGCTTCAACCAGTTTTTTCAAAATCTTTTTCAATGTCTGGTTGAAACGTTCCAAGTCTGTCTGTCTGCGGATGATAAACAGAAGTTCATAGGGGTTTTATTTGTAATATTTCCCTTACCACCGATATGATTTTGGACAGGAACATGGTCCCTTGGTCAGTTAAAATGTCCTTAGGGAAACCCAATCTAGATAAAAAAGGAAGATGTTTTAACATTGACTGACTTGTATTGTATCAGAGGGCAAAAGCTTTGGGATACCTGGTAGCATTGTCTACCATGGCAAGTATACATTTCCTAGCCTAGATGTTCCAAGAGGTCTGACAATATCCACACCGATGTGTGAGAAAGGGACCTCTATAATAGGGAGTGGTTGTAAGGGTGCTGCAGGAACTGGTTAAGTTCTCGTTTTCTGACACATTTCACAGGTTACCACAAAGTTCTTAAAGTCAGCATAACTGCCGGGTGAATAAAACCTTGGAATGACTTGGCCTTGTGTTGTACTCACTCTTTGATGCACTGCTCTTAAATGGGAATGGGCAAGTTCTAGAACTATCCTTCGGTGGCTTCTGGGTACCAAAAGCTGTGTTCTCACCGCACCCTATGGCATTATATCCCCTCTATAAAGGAGGCGTTAAAAAAAAGGTTCCAGCAGCTTGAGCCCAACCTTCTGCTTCTGATACTACCTTTAAAAATCTTCTGCTAAATTGAGGTCGTTATGTTGGGCAAAAGCTAGGTCGGAATGAGCTCAGTTTCTTCTCCTTGAGCATTGGTTTCTCTTTTGGGGGTTTATCAGCTTTGCCAAACCTTGGCTACCCCTTTCAGTTTGTTATTTTTCAGCAACCTCCTGGGGAACAGGGAATCTAGCCCGCTCTAAAATTCCCTGTGCTATTTTCCCTCCTTTTATTTTATAGGCATGTCTTCCTAAATTATGTAATAGAATTTTGACATAACCTCTATAGTCGAGGTCAATTACTCTGGCCATCACATGTAGACCATACCTCCAGGAAAGCCCTGACTTAGAGGCTAGTCTGATATAGGTTCCTGGTGGTGGTGATAGAATCAACCCTATAGGGATTAGTCATCTCCCTGGATTTTATAGTATCAGCACTACTGTGTAGGTCAAAACCTATTGACTCAGCTGTTGCTACCATGGGTGGGGAAGCTTTGGGTGTGGTATGGTATAGTTGAGGGTGCCCCGATTTGTATCAGTTGTATTGTATCCCACCTCCGACACCATATGTGGTAGGTCGGAAAGAGGAAACCGGCGATCATGTGCCATGTTTAACTTGCCTTTATTTAAATAATAAAGAAAACACCTCACTAACTCTATCAGTGGCATGCCCTACCTAACAAAACTAAACAAGGCTGCTCGTCATCAGATGTGAAGTCAAAACTTAATAGTCTGTCCTCTGTCAGAAACTAGCCTAACCTGGCCCTACCACTGTTAATACATAACAAAAGAAAAGGAGAATGACTACCTTGCCCTTAGGAGGGGGGATAACTCTCAGCACAAGTCTCTTATGATATCTTCGAATAGTCTATTGCTATTCCTTGTAATAGCTCCTGTAGTTCTTTCCAATGGGTCTTCCCATGCCCTTTTGCATTTGTTCCTCCGTTTCTCCAAAAACTCTCCTTCTTGAGAAGTGTAGAAAAAGATTCTGTCTGACTTTTATTCGTCCCACAGTCTTGCCACACTCAGGAACTGGTATCATGTATTTCCACGTAGGTCACATACTTTTGCCAATCACTGGGACAAGTGTTTCTGTCTCTTGAATGATCTTCACTCTTCCTACATGTATGCCAATCTCTGGGACGAGGATACAGGGTCCCCGAGTGATCTTCACTCTTTATATACTTTTGCCAATCACCGGTATGAGGATGCAAGATCCAAGAGTAATCTTCACTCTTTATAGTTTGTTCCCCCGGTCTCCCGCTCTCCCCAGTCCTATATTGAAGGGGTTCCTTGTCACCAGGTTGGTGTTCTCTTTCTCTCCTCCTTGGTCCATGAGGATGATTGTCTGGTTTCTCTGTGTATCTCTTACGACATGCTTCGCTCTTCTTTGGCGGTTTTCAGCAATGAAACAGTTTTTCCTTCTTCCTTTAGTCTTTTGGTCAGTTTCTCTCCCATGAACAGACATCCTTGGTTCTTTTATTGACATATCGCCTACCCCGCATGCCAACCATGGGGCTCTTCACTGGCCCTTCTCGAGCATCCCTCCAGGAACTATTATGGATTTCTTCCGCTCTGCTGGTTGGAAAGCATGCTGCTCTCCCTTCTCCGTAACTGCTTCTTGACAGGCAAGGCAGAGTCTGTCACAAGCCTCTCCCCTTCTCACCTGTTTCTCCTTACTTGTGACCTTCTTGGAAGTGGCTTCCTTCTTTCTTACTGTCTGGGAATTGTATAGGCCTGGACGCGGGTCTTCGGTTTCCAGCGTGAGGTTTGTTGCTTTCCACTAAGAAGCGTTCAGTATCCAGGACGAGGAACAAGGAAGAAGATGAGCCGGCTCGGAAGGAGCCCAAGCTCTGACTCCCAGCACAAGGTAATTCCAGGAATAGAACCACGAAAAGAAAGGGAAAGGGAACAAAGAAGTACCAGGAAGGAAGGAAGCAAGGAATCAAAAAGGAGAGCGAAGCGAACTTCGGAAACGCACATCTAACTACACCAATCAGTAGTGTTGAGATGCGCGGTGCGCAGAGGCGTGGCCCTTTTCTAGGAAGCTGAACGTAGCGTGGAAAGGCTGGTGTGCAGCATTTCAGAACCGTCGGCCATGTTGGTAGAACTGCGAAGTTCACACCGCGGTGCATCATGGACCATAAAGTCCAGAATGGACGAATTCGGCGGTTCATGACAGCATGCCTCCTCCTAAGCCCTGCACCTCCGGGTTTTCCTGGGTGGATCCGATGATATATTTGTAATAAACGGGGGGCATTCATGTTTGAGACAGGTTCTCAGGTGCGCTCACTCGGAGGATATCCTTTCCATTCAACCAGATACTGGAGTTGGCCTCGTCTGTATCTGGAATCACATATCCTGGAGACCTCGAATTCAAGTTGTTTATTGCTGAGCACTCGAGGGGGTCTTGGAGCAGTTCGGGTGGATTGTACAAATGGTTTTAGCAAGGAGGTGTGGAAGAATGGATGTATCCTTTTCCAAGAATCTGGAAGCTGGAGTCAGTAGGCTACTGGATTAATGATTTATTTTATGGAGAAGGGTCCATAATACTTGGGGGCCAGTTTATTTGGTCGTAGATGTCGAGGAAGAAGTTTTGAGGACAGCCAAACCTTGTTTTCCACCGCGTAAGAAGGGCTTGGTCTTCTTTTGGTGTCTGCATAACGTTTGACATCTTTCCTGGCCTTTTCCAGTATTCTTTGATGTCTTTGTGGACGTTGATTAATGTTTCGATCCAGGAATCAACCGCTGGGACTGGGGTTGGATGAGGCAGAACAGACATAGAACTGAAGGATGAAATCCCTGGCTACAAAAGAACGGGCTGGTTTTGATGGCTGAATGATCCTAATTGTTGTAAGCGAATTCAGCTACAGGGATCAGAAGCGACCAATCATCCTGGACTTTGGTGGAGAAACAGCAAAGATACTGCTCTAGGGTCTGGTTGACTCCTTCTGTTACTCCATTGGTTTGTGTTTGGTATCCTGAGGACAACGCGCGCTGGATTCCCAATATCTGACATAATTGTTTCCAAAATTGGGATATGTATTGGGGTCCTCTGTCGGAGATGATTTTGGAAGGTAGTCCATGAAGCCTGAATAGGTGTTCCAGGAAAATCCCAGCCAATTCAGATGAGGATGGTAGCTTGAACAAGGGTGTAAAGTGAGCCATATATGTAAACAGATCGATGGTAACCATTATGGTCGTGTATCCTGTGGATGGGGGTAATTCCACGATAAATATCTGTGGCAATGATTTCCCAAGGTCGTGTTGGCATTGCTGGTTGGTGTAAGAGACGTGCTGGTCTTCTGTTATCATGTTTATTCTGGCTACAGATTGCAGGATTGGACATAGGTTCTTATGTCGTCTTTCATCCGTGGCCACCAAAACTGTCTCTGTAAAAGATGGAGGGTGGTGGTGATGCCTCAATGTCCTGAATGGAGGGTATCATGGCATAGTTTTGTAATCTTACGTCTCAGTTCTTGTGTGGGTACTGCCAGCTGGGTTTCCTTGAAAAGATATCCACCTTTCAGCTGGAGGTTCCTAGGATTGTTCTCTTCCTATTCCTTCCAGGGTCCGGAAGAAAGTGTTTTTGCACGAATGTCCTCCAAGAGAGAAATAGCTTGAGCTACAAATACAGTGTCGTGCCAGGAAACATCTTGGGAAAGGTCCGTGCTTCGAGAGGCTCGTAGTCAGGACGTCTGGACAAGGCATCAGCTATGATGTTATGTGTTCCAGGTAGAAATTGATATTGGGCAAAATAGAAGGCCCAATGGCTGTTTCTGCACTCCAGGGATTTAAACACTTGTAAGTTCCGATGGTCTGTACGAACTTGTACTGGGTGTTTGGCACCCAAAAGGAGATGATGCCAGTCAGTAAAGGCTTGTCGGATGGCTAACAACTTCTTCTGGGACGGAATAATGTGTTTCACTGGGAGTCAAGGTGCGAGATAAATAAGCAATGGGATGTTCCGTCTTGTCCTCAAGTTCTTGTTTTAAGACTGCTCCGATGGCATAGTCGGATGCATCAGTCTCAACCAAGAAGGGTCGATCTATATCAGGTTGAGCTAGAATGGGAGCTCGAGTCAATTCCAGTTTCAGTTGTTGAAACGCCGACTCTTGAGCCGAGGACCATTGAACCGGAGTGTCTTTCTTTAAGAGTGTTAAAATAGGGTGTACAATGTCAGAAAACGTGGGTATGAATTTTCTGTAGAAGTTAGCAAGTCCCAGGAAGGATTGAATGTGTTTCACAGTAGTGGGAACAGGCCAAGACAGGATGGAATCAACCTTGGAGGGATCCATTCCGATACCCTTGGAACGAAGGACGAACCCAAGATAATGAACGGTTGATACATGGAAAAGACATTTTTCAGGTTTGGCCAGGAGCTTATGTTCACGTAAACGTTGTAAAACTGCTTTAATGTGTTCTTGATGGTTCCGAGGTTCCTTGGAGTAAATCAGTAGATCGTCCAGATATACAATGACGAAAAGGAACAGCATGTCAGAAAATACCCGATCCATGAAGTGTTGGAATACTGCGGGGGCATTAGCGAGACCAAAGGGCATTACCAGATACTCAAAGTGGCTAAAAAGTTGTGAAGGCTGTTTTCCACTCATCGCCTTCCTTTATGCGAATGAGATGGTAGGCACCCCTGAGATCAAGGTTAGTGAAGATGACAGCACCCCTCACTGCCTCCAGAATGTCCGAAATAAGAGGTAATGGATAGCAGTCCTTGAAGGTGCATTGGTTGAGGCCATGGTAATCCAGACATGGTCGAAGTTCCTTGGAGTCTTTTTTAGGGACGAAGAAGAGAGAAGCACCGGCTGGAGACTTGGAAGGTCGAATACTTCCGTTTGTCAAATTGGTATCCGAATATTCTCGGAGGGCTTTCTTTTCCGGTTCAGAGAAAATGAAAATTCTTCCAAAGGGAATCACCGCTGAAGGTTCTGTATCAAAGGCACAATCCTCAGGTCTGTGAGGTGGAAGAGATTGAACAATGGCTGTTGAAAACACATCGGAGTATGTTTGGTGTGCCTGAGGAATTTGGATAATGTTGGAGACAGTTACGGATGGTTGCTTGGGTTCTTGAGTCTTCTGAAGGACTTGGCAATGTGGCAAGAGATAAACAATGGGGCATGCAATGTTCTGAACCGAGAAATAACGATCCCGATGCCCAATTGATGTAGGGATTGTTCTTCTTTAACCATGGCATGCCCAAAACCAAGGGGTAATGAGCCGATTTAATGATGTCAAATTTGAGTATCTCCTGATGATTGTTTATTGACAGCAGTAAGTCCTTGGTTTGGTGGGTTATGGGTCCAGAAGACAAGGGTCTGCCGTCTATGGCTTCGACAGGTTATATTATCCCATTGGTTTCTCGTAAGATGTGATGTTTGACAACCCAATCATGGTCTATGAAAATGCCCATGGCTCCACAGTCCACTAAAGCCAGGATGGGGTAGGATTCTTTTTGGAAGAGGATATGACTGTTTGTAAAATCACAAGAGCGTTCTGTCCTGGAGATTTCAAGGAGGGAATAGATGAGGAGCAAACATCATTCTCCCGAAGCTGTGCTCCACCTAGGATCGGGAGCTGGCATTTTCCGAACGCAGAGGCGGCGCTATAGGACATTCTCTCACAAGGTGTTTATCAGAGGCACAATACATGCACAGTCCTGTATTAATCCTACAGATCCTTTCCTGGGGAGAAATAGGTCCTCGGAAGGCTCCTAGTTGCATGGGTTCAGGGTCTGAGGCTTGCGTAGCAGTTGCTTCTTTTAGGCAGAGATAGCTTGTGGCTGACTTACGCAATGTTGATTTAGATTTCCTTTTTTCCGCCTTTCTTTCCTGGATCCGGAAATCAATCGGTAGGGAGAGGTCCATGAGGGCTTGAAAGGAGCTTGGGCAAGCTACTCTGGCTAATTCATCCTTTATCTCATCATTTAAACCTCTTTGAAAGAGGGTAAAGCTGGCTTCCGCGGACCAATCAGCTTCTTTAACTAGCCGTTTAAAGCGAGTCACATAAGTAAGCATGTCCTGGGTCCCTTGTTGGAATTCAAGCAATCTTTCCTGAGCACTGTAAACGAGCTCAGGGCGATCAAACATGGCCTTAAGGGCTTCCACAAACCCATCGTAATCATCCAGGACAGCATCACCAGCATTTACTAAGGGAGTTGCCCAGGTTAAGGCATTGCCCGTGAGATGAGATATCATGAATCCAACCTTTGCTCGTCGGGTGGAAAAATAGTATGGTTTGAAAGTGAAATGTACCAAACAAGAATCTAGGAATGCACGTAGATTTTTTGATGATCCGTCGTATTTGTCCACTACTCCCCCTAACAGGACACTTTCCTTGGCAGCAGAGTCTCGAGACAAAACCAACTGCTTTAATGCAACATTCGCAGCCTTAAGGTTTTGAACTTCAGTGGTTAATTCTTGCATACCTCTCATGAGGTCCTGGACTGCGGCTTCCAGGTCTGTCCTTGTATCAGGTTTGAGGCGTCTCAATCTGTCACAAGTCTCTCCTCACCTTTTTCTCCTTACTTGTGACCTTCTTGGAAGTGGCTTCCTTCTTTCTTACTGTCTGGGACTTGTATAGGCCTGGACGCGGGTCTTCGGAGTCCAGCGTGAGGTTTGTTGCTTTCCACTAGGAAGCGTTCAGTATCCAGGACGAGGAACCAGGAAGAAGATGAGCCGGCTCGTGAGGAGTCGAAGCGCCGACTCCGAGCACAAGGTAATTCCAGGAGGGAAAGGGAATGAAGGAGTACCAGGAAGGAAGGAAGCAAGGAATCAAAAAGGAGCGCGAAGCGAACTTCGGAAACACACGTATAACTACACCAAGCAGTAGCGTTGAGGCGCGCGGTGCCGCAGAGGTGTGGCCCTTTTCTAGGAAGCTGAACGTAGCATGGAAAGACAGGTGTGCAGAGTTTCGGAACCGTCAGCCATGTTGGTAGAACCAGAGAGTTCAAACCGCGGTTCATCATGGACCATGAAGTCCAGAATGGACAAATTTGGCGGTTCATGGCATAGTCTCCCTTGATTTCCCAGCCTCCTGGATCCATCTGGTTTGAAACTCCTGGGTCTCACTTCCTTGTTCTCTTGACCCTCCCCTTTTGATGACGCACTGCTCGGGCTTCCTTGGTTTCCAAGGAAAGTCCTTCCTTTGTGTCGGGTCATATTCACTATGCCTTCTGTAGGCTTCTCTGTGTCAGTACTTGACAGACAAGCACTCTTCATTACTCTCATGTTTTTACTCTTCACAGTACCAGGTTGATATTGTTCTTCTGGTATACATTACAATAATACATGTAAGAGGAGTTTAGTTGTCTGTCAGTTAATAAAGTTGTACTGGGTTTTGGGAGATAGTAAGAAGGGAGCTCCTTATGGGAAACAGAATCCTGGTGCCAAAGAGGGGTCTCTCTCCCTGTGAGACCCCCCTTCCCGCCACTCCTAGGGGGAATGCTGCATAGTGGGCTAACCTCCATAGCCTCACAGGAAGGGGCTCCCCCTTGGGGGAAGTGACTGAATCCCTCGATTCATCACATCAATTATGTAGTCTTCTTCACATTTATGCATAAACCTATTAGCTTAAGAAGGTGCCAAAGTGGCACCCATGGAGATGCCACCTGTCTGTGACTAGTAGTTTGACTTGTACTTGAAATATGAATTCTGTTATATGAATTCTAGTAAGCAAATGATGACCTCCTTTGCTACACCTACTCTATATTCCTTTAACAAAATGCATTAAATGGCTTCCAAACCCATGAGATGGGGTATCGGTTTGCACAAACCTATAGTAACAAAGATGATGTGTGTTTCTAAAACTAGAGAGTTAAGAATGTTGAGGAAACGGGTAGTGTCTTTTATAAAGGTGATGTGTTTCTGTATGATGGGTTGTAAAATATTGTCAACGTATATACTTAGTGGTTACAAGATGCCCTCAGTAGCAAAGACTATCTGTCTTCTTGGTGGGTTCCCCAATGACTTATGTATTTTGGGTACAAGATTAAAACATGGTATCTTGGGATGTGTCTTTTGTAAGAATCTACTAGTCTTGTCATTGATCCATTTGAAATCTTCCGTCCGTTTTAATAATGTAGTGAGGTTATCTGAAATCTCTGATGTGGGATCATGCTCCAACACTGAATAAGTGTGCCTATGGTGCACTTGTCTCGTACATTCAGCTTCATAATCTTCACTATTCATGATAACCAACCCTCCTCCTCTGCCCGCAGGGCAGATCACAATACTGTTATCTTCAGATACATTACTAATCAGAGACTATTTTTTTTTGCTAAGGTTACAATACTTAGGTGCTTTGTATGTTATTTTTTTGAGATCTTTAAGGATGGTTTTGTGGAACACATCAATAGTGCAATGTAGTAAAGGAGGCATACAATGATTTGTGCTTCTTAATTATAAGTAGTCCATCTCAGTCTCCGAACCCAGCTGGAGTTTCGAAATTAGCAAAGTTTTAGGTTTCATTTTATGAATTAATTAGAAAAGTTAATTTTAGTATTGAAAAGGCTAGTGCTGTATGTAGGAACACAATTCAAACCTTTCTGTAAGATTTCTGTTTCTGTAGGGCTTAATATCCTACTGGATAATTAATCCTTACATTTTCCAAGATGGGTATCTGTTTTGAACTCTCTGTATGCAAGTGTTTCCTCCTGTCCCTCCTGGTTCTTTTTTTCTTGTGTTCTTCTTTAATAAATTACCCATTGGTCTGCCTTGTCTGTTTGTTCATCTGTTGTGTTCTGTTGATATGCCTGTGACATGCTTTGAGCAGGATTGCTTTCACTTGGTCTTGTGTCATGATCAGTGGTGTTAGTGTCTGAATCTGCGCTAGAGAACTCAGTGCAGCTTGATCTATTGTTTCTTTGTTCACTGAATCTATTCATTCAAGTGTACACCTCTTCATGCAAGTAGTCATACGTATCTTTGGAACTTTAAAGCTAGTTCTTGCATTGAGTGTGTGGGTGCATGATGAACCGGAGATGTTCCCAGATCTTGCCCTGAAGCGTGCAAGTGTGTGAAGTGTGAATTTCAATCCCCATTCACACACCAGGGATATAGTCCTAGGTCTGCCAAGCCTTACATTGTCTATTTCAGCTCCATCGAAAGTTGGCTCTGAGAAAGTGAAGTGCAGGATGTAGATAGGTGGTGAGCGAGTGAAAGATTGAACAGGGCACAACTCCATAGGGACACACCTGCTTGGCCACATTCCGTGCTGTGGCTGTGCAGGTTGGTGAATATTCTGGTAGTAGGAGAGGGAGGTGGCCACCTCCCAATTGCGGAGATCCGGTGGAGCAAGAGCCGTACCTTTGTTTTAGGAGCAGGGTTAATGTTCCAAGTTTGCAGAACCCTGTAACAAGTGTGCAACCACGCAGGTAGAAGGTCAAGGTGCTTTCAGAATATTCTACAGTGTTCCTGTTTAGACGATGGGACAGGTGTGTTTTTGGTGTGTTATGTAGGAGGTATGCTTGCATGAGCCATTCGGGTAGTATGTGTTTGGAATGAAGAATGTTGGGTTGCCAGGGATCTAGAGGGAGGATGTGTTCAAGGTGTGCCCATGGAACATTGGAGTTAATTAGAGAAGATGGTGGATCAACATTTTGTGTTGGGCTCATTCAGGGCTCACAGTCATCACCCACTCCAGGGAGCTGAACTGACATCTTAAACATTCCCTTAACTCTCCTCCTCCAGTGGCACAGGGTAGCATCAAGTTGAGTAGCATGCAGCATAGGAAACACAGTAAATCTCGCCAGGCCTCACATAGGCAGTGAAGTGTGTCCTTTAGGAGCTCACATTACAAATCTGCGCTGGGGCTGTAGAAAGTCAACAAACACACTGTGGTTAACATCCAAGTTTGCATAGAGTAACCAGTGACACTGTGGAAGATAGGCTAGGAACACTATTCTTGTAAACATTTCTTATGTTGCTTGGCATGCTTCTTTGTAGATATGATAGTCTCGTTATTGCACTAGTTTTAGGGTTATCTCAAGTTTCTACAGGTGCATGGATGCCCACATTTTACATGGTCTCGCCATGTGTGCAAGTGTGTATGTGTGCGCACATTTGATGAATTTGGCAGACAGGATTACTATAATTAATATTATGGTATTTGCTGAGCGTGGACTATGCTTCGGGAAGCAACAGAGTGCTCTACAAGTTATTGGTGGAAGAAAGTAGAAAGGCATTGGGAAGCTAACAACTGGGAAAGAGGGAGGGCAATTGGCGGCAAGGGATCTACAGGCACCCAGAGGAGGAAACACTGAAGAGCAGGTACGGTGCAGATTAAGGAGGCACTGGAGGATCTGTGCAAATTTGTTTGCACGTCAGTCATGCAGAAATCAGCTTCACATCAGATCTGCATTTTGATTGCGTTTAGCACAGGGTAAGGTTGTGTGAATGCCACATGGGTGCAGTCAAATTCTTTAACCGTATTGGGGAAGCACACTATTCCACAGAGTGATGGGTGGTGGGGAAGAAACTTGGTGTGATAACCCATTCGATTCCTCATTGCTTCCAGGACCTGCTTTAGGCGTTTGGAAAAAGGTTTGGAGTAATTCCATGCATAGAAGTGAACAACTGACAGAAATGTTTACTAAGTGGGTATGGCACTGATATTGGCTGGTGTTGGGCTTGAGTTCGACCTGAGCTTTTACGAGAATGATGTCACAGTGTTCCAATTACTGCCTGAATCTATTGATGAGCCATGTTGGTTAGAGAAAACATGCAGCACCTCTGCCCCTTTCTCTGCATTTTCATTTGCCGTCCCTGCTCCTCTTCCACCTGTTTCACTGCATAAAGTAGGACGTAAATCGCCCTCAGTGGAGTAACTTTGCTGAAAATGTTTGGGGGAGTGGGGCAGGGCATTTGAAAAAAAGGTGCCCCTGTCAAATGAATGGGGACAAAATGCTGTGCCATGAAAGTTGGGGGGACAAACACCCCTGTCCCCCCCTAAAATTACGCCCATGCTCGCCCTTAATGCAATGAAACGTAATGCTGCTGCCTCTGTGTGTGTCAGAAGTTTTGGTCATTTATAGTGGACAAGAAGATGATTTGTGTTTGCATTTTTGTTGTGCAAAATGTTTGCTCGGTGTGCAGAATAATGCTCGGACTACTTACCAGTGATCTGCATTACTCCCACTCTTACTCTTCCTCGTTGCAGTACTTACCTCATGAGGCTCTGCCTCCGATACAGGATCTTTCTTTCTTTCTTTCTTTCTTTCTTTCTTTCTTTCTTTCTTTCTTTCTTTCTTTCTTTCTTTCACTCCTCCCCTCACCCAGTTTTCCTGTTCATCATAACCAAGCCAGAGCATGGGACTCTCCCTGGAGGGATGGAGAGGAGGGTCGTCCAGTACTGTGACCAGGAAGAGTAAGCCCAGGAGTAATGAAGATTACTGGCAAGTAATCAGAGCATTACCTCCACGTCCACTCTTCCTTGTCCCAGTACTTACCACCTCCTCTGGCATCTGCGGATCTTGAAAAAACGGCAGAAGATCCATATCCTGTGACATGTGAAACCTAGACAAGACCTTGGGCAAAAACTTAGGATCACATCTCAACACAACAGAGCCAGGAAGAATTCTCAAAAAAGGGGCCTGACACAACAAAGCCCCTAAATCCCCCAACCTATGGGAGACGCAATTTCTATCAGAAAAGCAGTCTTCAACGAGAGCTGCTTCAGATCAATCTCAGACAGGGGCTCAAAGGGAGGCCCTTGAAGGGCCCGTAAATCAAGAGGAAGATCCCATGGGGGCAGACCCCAATAGGCACACGGCCGGGAGATAGAGGGACCCTGTAGAAACTTACCCACCAAGACCTCCCCATCCAGATGAGGTCTCTGTGATAACCTGGGTATCACTGATCAGGCCCTGGCTAGCAATAAGACATTCAAACCAGGAGCGAAGAGGCCGCCGGCAGGCAGCGATGCCCTCACCTTAGACCCAGGGCAGCGACGCTGTCCTCACCGGGCCTCCATGCCCTGTATTAGCTCAGGAGAGATGGCTCCCACTCCACTGGTATCCAAGCCCCACAGGGAAGACGGGAGCATGCCTCCCTCTGCAGGTCAATGAAGCCCTGCAAACGGACCGCCAGGGGGCTAGCACATGGAGCTCCACAGCGCTGCACACCATGAAGAGTAAAGGACCCTGCCGGAGGCAGGAACAATTGAACTGGAGTACTGGGTGAGGGGAGGAGTTATATGAAGAAAGAAGTAAAGAAAGGTCATGTTTTGGAGGTGGGCCTCATGAGGCAAGTACTGGGACCAGGAAGAGTGGGTGTGGAGGTAATATGGATTTATACAGCGTATATGCCATTACCGCATGGGGACAGTGTACCTGGCTGCCAACAAATGCATAAATGGCCTGCAGGTTTGGTGAGATCTGCAAGGAGGAGTGGATTGCAGTGGGCAGAAGACGAGGGGGTTAGGGCGGCTTGACTGGAATGGGGAGGGGAAAAAAACCAAAAATGAACCCTATTACCAAAAAACAAAAATAAGGCAACGGTAAGGTAACAGGGAAACGAAACTAAACAACAATGTGTCTTTCTGTCTTTATTTAGCACGCAAAAGACATCAAGGCGTGTGATCAAGGGGTTCCAGAGTCCTTATGGAAGCCCAATATGTTTCCGATTAGCCAAATGCTCTTGGCATGCTGTACTTATGGGATGGCTTTTTCAGTGTAGCCATCGGCCTACAAGTCACAGCATGCAGAAGGCTCCTGCATAATAAGCCAGGACTGGCTCAAGGAGCACCTGGTGACACGGGGTCAGTTGGAAGCTGAAGGCAGTGTCGTTTTACCACACCCTTCACCAGCCAAATAATTATATATTTGTGGGCCCCCAGCATCTTGTACTGCAAGCCGAGATCGGGCGATTTGTGAGACGCTGCGAAACTCAAAAGCTTGCTGATCGATTAACCCACACACAATACGTAAATACGGCAGAATGTTATGGCCACTATTACAAGCAAAAACCTCCCGCCCGGTGATTTTCTAACCCGAATCAAACCACATATAATTACAGACCACACAATTACCCACACAAACCAAACCAAACAAAACAAGCCAACACACCATCTTTGGAAATGCCTGGAGCTGCAGTTAGTGTAGTAGTTTATAATGAAAGCACACCTTTCTAATGCAACTACATCGCTTTCGTTGGCAGAGAAAAATGTCAAAAGAGCTCATTGAAAGGGCAAACTTTGCTTTGCTGGGAATAAAAGCAGAGAAAGGAGATTATTCTGCATAGCGTGGAGGAAGGTACAGCCGTTTTGGTTTTATTCCCATTGAAGCAACTTACAAATGGGTACCCTTTTGTTTTAAGAAAACCTTATGGCTAAGGAGCTGATGAAGGATTTGGATATTATGTGAAATCCATCCAGGAAGTTGGGGCATGAAATTGAACATTTTGCGGCCTAAAAGAACCAATATTTCGGCACAAAATTTAATTAATTGCGGAATTTGTAGGCACTTTTTTTCCATCGACCCAGAGGGTGCTAGAGAGACCGGTGTAAGAGGGCCAGGTTGCGCGAAAGAGGCGGGCTGTGTGGGGCTGCAAGAGAGCCAGGTTGCCATTATTTGCAACTTTTGTCTGTGGCCTCTTCTAACAATGTAATTGCCCCAAATGCCCTTGGCTTGACAGAACAGTGTTTGTTTTGCTCTACATTTTTGTTTTAATAAGCATGCCTATTTTACTTAATTAACGTTATTGATCATTATGAGTTGTAGTGGTGCAAATATTCCCTTTCCATGTTTTCCAATCCCCCGTCCCCCAAGTACCCACACCCCACCACTTACTAACACTCTTCACACTCCCCAATGCTTCATTAAAACGTATACTCCCAAACCTCTCCCTCTCCCTCTCGCGGTCATACACACACTCACTTCCTCTGTCACACTAAGTCACAACTCACACTTACCAGTCCCTTTCACAGTCGGAACTATGTTCCCAACTCACACCTTATGCTCTGCAGTTCCAGCTACAGTCTATAGTTCTTCTTTCTCTTTCGTTCCCTTTGCATCTTGTATCCATTCTACCAGTCTAGTGCACTCCATCCTCTCTCCCAATCTGCAGCTTGCTCCCTCTTTCTAGCCCACTGCTCCTTCTGTGCTTCCTGGCCCAACACTCCCCCTCTGGCTCACCACTCCTGCTCTTTCTGGCCTACTACGACTATTTTTTTGTTAAATGCAATTTTTTAAAAATAAAAAAAAGGCACGTGCATAGTGAAACCACGTTGTCAATGGGTCATGTTGGGAGATAGGTGAAACAGGCGAACTAAGGTGGTGCCCCTGAATCGTTTTTCTTTTTTCCTCAGTTAGTTGAAACATCTGCTGGCACCCATCCCTAACATCTACCTGGACAGATGCTGCTTCAACTGTGGGCCCACACAAGAAAAACCAGCACTGTCACAAATAAGAATTTGGAATGTATTCTAAAGCCTGAGTCCCAAGACAGAAAGTCTTTCATCTGCCCTGGCACAGAGTACTGGGGATGAATAGTCTGCAATCTATAGTCTCGGGAGGATAGCTCAGCGGCAAAGTGCTCGCCTTGGAAGCAAGATGACACGGAGCAACACCGGTTCCCAGATCCCTGGGTCCGCACTTAGAAACCTCTGGGTATTAAGCGCGTTATAAATAACCTATCATCATCAATCCTCAACTCGGACCAAATATTTCTACGCGGGGCACGGCTCGCGGCCGTAGCCCCGCCGATCTCAGCTCCGCCCCACGCATTGCCCATCAGTCCTTTTCTCCGCGCGTTCCGGACTGGATGCACTTGCATCCGCGGAAGATTTTCTTCCTTTTTCCTCTTCTCTTGCTCTCGCTAGCTATCGTGTACTATTCTGTCTATGTCGTTCAAACTAGACTTTACAGATTGTTCATCGTGTCATCGACGCTTCGCGAGGGCGGATCCCCATAGAGTGTTTGGGTCCAGACCACCATTGGGACTCCTGTTTTTATTGCGATTCCCTTTCGGTCCGGCACTCCAACGTCTATTGGAGCGGTGGGAGGAGGTGTTTCGACGTACTCCACCTTTGCATTTTCAATCTTTTATCGACAAAAAGAAGAAACGCCTGGTGAGTTTATTACTTTTCAGAGCATCCCGGCACCTTTCCGGGCTCTTCCCGGGCCGGGAGGAGCGTCGACCGCTCTATCACTGGGGATTGCCCCGAGGTGCCTTCTGGGCCTAATAATTGTACTGGAGTTTTCTCCGAGGGTCTCCGTAAGGGGCCTGTGGATACCAGAGTATGCTCCAAGGCCCCTCCTGTGGGGGCTGCTTGTAGACCCAGTTCTACTGAGTCGTGGGGCACCGGAGCTCGCTCTGAGGCCTCTTTATCGGCTTCCCTCAAAAGTACCAGGGTAAGCCCCGAGGCCTTGGTTGGGCTTGGTGTTACCGAACACATGTCCGAGGTCCCTCAGACAGAGGCTAAGGAAACCAACATGTCTGAGAGGCCTGATGAGGCCTTATCAGTGAAAGCTGTTTCTCACCGTTCCCGCTCTTGTGGCAACGCCAGAACTGTTGAGGGGGCAAGGAGTGAAAGTTCCTCTTTTACCGGCAGTGCCGAGGTCCTTCCTGTGAAGGCTAGTTCGGCTATTGGTATGTCGCAGAAACATTCCAGGCCACATAGTACCGGCTTGGCCGAGGTTCCTTATGTAAAGGCTAAAATTAAGACCCCTGATCCACCGTCGGGGACCCCTGCCTCACTTCCACACGGGCCGCAGTTCGCCTCAGGCGACGGCAAAATGGCGGCCGTTCCCGCCACGACCACGGCGGCCATTTTGGGTGCTTCCCCTACAACTACGCCATTGGCCTCAGGTGTAGGAGTTGGTTCTGTGGGTGAACATAAGATTCCTTGTGCACATCCATTTCGTCCTGTTTACGACTGGAACGCTTGGATGCCCCTTCCACACAATATCTCGTTGCCTGTGGGTTCGGCACCCTTGATTTTTGTGGACACTTCTGGGGATTGGCCTGTTTGGCAACCCTCCCCTCTGCATCCCTGGAATTATCCTCCTCACGAGAGGCCTCCTCTGGCAGCTCCAAAACCATCTCCGGAGGATGCCTTTTTCGGTAAATTTCAGACGCTCATGCGTACCGACCCCATGAAAGAGTATTTAAAGGGTCTTTTTAGGGAGATATGCCCGCCTGCGCCTCTGGCTCCACCCGCTCCCTCGGTGGTTCCGCCGGCACCACCTTTGCCTACGGTGCCTCCTCCAACCCTTCTGCCCTTGCCTCCATTGTCCCCCGTGGACAAAGCGATGCCTGACACGGTTCAGCAGGATCCTGACCTGTCGGATGATGCACAGGGTGATCAGGACAGCGAAGATCAGCCCCTCTCTATTAGAGCTTTTCATGACCGGGTACTGGACATGATGTGCCTGTTGGATGTTCCAATGCCCGAGGCACCCGCTCCACAGGAGGGTGTGCTTTCGGGGGCGTTCACCCTGTCTCCTTCGGAGCATACCGGCCGGTTCTTGCAGATGGACGTTTTGGCCGAGGTCCACAGGGTCTGGGAAAAACCACACTGTGGACTTTTCGTCAGTAAGAAAATTGACGCACGATACAGGCTGCATTCTTTGGAAGAGGTGGCCCTATCATCTTGTCCTCCCCCCTCCTCCATGGTGGTGGCTGCGACCACTTTACAGTCCAGGCCTGCAGCATCCTCTTCTACAACGGCTACTCAGGTTCTGGGGAAAGAGGACAAGCTCCTCGACTCCCTTGCAAGGAAGATTTTCGCTAAATCGGCCTTGCAGCTCCGGCAGCCTAATGCGGAACTGGTGTTAGCGGGGGCGAATATGAAGATGTGGAAAGGTCTGTCGGAGTCCGAGGAGTTCATTCCGCTTGAGAAGTTGGAAGACTAAGGCAGGATTGTCCGATGCCAGGGTCTTGGCCCAGGATCTGCTGGAGGCCGCGGCGCATCACGTCGACACTTCGGCTCGGGGCCTTATCCTGGGAGTTGATACCTCTCGACAGACGTGGTTGCATGCCACCAAGTTCTCAAAAGAGGTGCAGGACAAAGTGTTGGACCTGCCGTTTGACGGTAAGGAGCTTTTCCATTCCACAACGGATGTGGAGCTGACCAAAATGAAGGACAGCACCCAGACAGCTAAGTCCTTGTCCGTCCTGGTTAAAACCCCTTTTAGGACCTAGAAACCGTTGTCGCAAAGCCGGCCCTCCTCTGGTTTCAGGGGGTTTCTAGACCGGAAATCCCGCAGAGTGGATACCCCTTCGGGTAATTCCCGCTGGAGGCAGCAACAGACTCGGTTTTTCTCCCGCTCCTCAGCCTCCTCCTCAGGTTCAGGTGGTAACACCACTGAAAAGCCTGCCAAATGAGGGTTTTCCGCGCTCACACAAGACCCCAGCGGGAGGACGCATTGCGTCTCATTGGAAGGCGTGGCAGACCATCACCGAGGACAGGTGGGTCTTGTCAGTCGCTCGGGCAGGCTTCCGCTTACCCTTCAACCTCCCTACCCCACATTTCAATCCTCCCTCCCAGCAGTCGGGGTCACCCTCCCTAAAAGCAGAGGTTCAGCAACTGCTGGACCTCAGAGCTGTGGAACCCGTTCCCCTTGGGGAACGAGGGGAGGGCTTCTACTCCGGGCTGTTTACGGTGCCCAAACCCAACCAGGCTGGCCTGCGCACCATCCTAGACCTTTCACAGTTCAATCTTTTCCTACCCCAAGAGAAATTCAAGAAGATCACGCCCGGCCAGATACGGTCTTCCTTGCAGATGGGTGATTGGCTCAGCGTGGTGGATCTTCAGGATGCATACATGCATATTCTGATCTGGAATCCACACAGGAGAGATCTCTGTTTCTCTGTGGGAGAGGAGCACTTCCAGTTTCGAGTGCTTCCTTTTGGCCTCAGCTCGGCACCGTGTGTCTTCACGAAGAGGATGTCGGTGATCGCGGCCTATCTTCGTCTGCAGGGTATCCATGTGTATCCGTATTTGGACGATTGGCTTTTACGCAGCCCTTGCCCTTTGAAAGCCGCCGGCAATCTTCAGTCTCTCCTTCAGCTCCTGTTCCACCTCGGGCTGTCGGTGAACTGGCGGAAATCTTCCATGACGGTCTCTGAGGACTTGATTTTCCTGGGTTTTCGCTGGAACACGATCGACTGCTGAGTGTACCTGACCGGGGACAGAATGGCGGATCTGTTGGCCACGTGTCAGATGTTTGCGCAGTCGGAGAGCATGTCGGCATGGTGGTTCCAGAGGCTTCTGGGCATCAAGGCCTTGTGCCTGTTGGCTCTTCTTCTTGCCCATCTCAAGATGAGGCGGACTCAGATGGCTCTTCGGAGTTCTTGGCGTCAGGCTGTGGATCTGGACTCCAAGCTGATAATGATTCCGGCTTCCATGAGAGCGGACCTGGAGTGGTCGTCGTCTCTCAGTAACCTGTTGGTGGGGGCGGGGTTTCAGGACCCAGCCCCTATGGTGACGGTCACGACGGACTCTTCCCTTCTACGGTGGGGTGCGACGTTGGATCTTCTTCAGCTCTCGGATCTTTGGTCGCCCCAGGACAAGCTCCTCCACATAAATCACCTGAAGCTTCTGGCGATCTTCCTAGTGCTCAAGGCGTTCAGACCGATCATTGCCAACAAAGTGGTCCGTATCCGCACGGACAATGTGGTGTCAATGTATTACATCAAATATTGGGGGCACCAAGTCTCTCCATCTCGTGGTCCTGTCTATCCAGATTTGGGAGTGGGCGGTTCTTCATGGTGTCTGGCTTGTTGCAGTACACATTCTGGGCCAGCTGAATGTCACAGCAGATGCCCTCAGTCGGCGGAAGATGGCCAGCTACCAGTGGGAATTGAAGGCAGAGATCCTCTCATGGATTTTCCTGCGTTGGGGCACTCCGGAAGTGAACCTCTTTGCGACAGCAGCGAACAAGAAACTTCCTCTGCATGCCTCCAGGAACGGGCCGGGGGCCTCCTCTCTGGGGGATGCTCTCGAGATTCCATGGCACAACATGAGGGCTTATGCTTTCCTGCCCCTGCCTCTGGTTCATCAGACGATTTGCAAGCTGAAGAACACAGCAAACTGTTCCCTTCTACTCATAGCACTGTGGTGGCCGGCCAGGTTTTGGTTCTCAGAACTTCAACACCTGTCAGTGTATCCGCCAATCAGGTTACCAGTGAGTCCCGATCTTCTTCACCAGGGGGAGCGACAGCTGTGGCACCCCTCCCCACAATCTTTTAGCTTGGCAGCATGGTGCCTGAGGTCAGGTCTTTAGAACATCTTAGCCTGTCTGCGGATAACATGTGTATTATTCAGGCAGCCAGGAAACCCTTGACTAGGTCCCAATACAGAAGCAAATGGCTCAGGTTCTGTCATTGGTGTTTAAACAAACAGCTGGACCCAAGGGCGGCTACAATTGACACAATACTGTCCTTTGTATCCCACCTGGCAGAGTCGGAATTCACGTTCTGTCATGCAGAACTTATCTTTCGGCGGTATCCGCCTACCTCTCTAGGGACCAATGCTCTTACTCTCTGTCTAATCCAGTGGTTAAGAGACATTTTGCAGGCTTGATGTGCCTTTATCCTCCGATGTAGTTCTGCACCCGTCGTGGGATCCAAATGTGGTCCTGACGACGTTGTGCCATAAACCTTTCGAACCAATGGCCACGGTGGACCTCAAGCACCTATCGTGGAAGGTGTCCTTTCTGGTTGCCATTACTTCAGCAAGGCGGGTGAGTGAGCTCCAGGCTTTGTCGGTGAAGAATCCCTTCTTGGTTTTTCACAAGGATAAGGTGGTCTTACGAACAAACCCTGCTTTCCTGCCGAAGGTGGTCTCTGATTTCCATCTGAACCAGTCAATCTCCCTGCCTGTCTTTTTTCCGAACCCCGCTTCAGAGGGGGAAAGGGTTCTGCATTGCCTGGATGTTAGAAGGGCTCTTAAGTTCTGTCTGGACAGAACATCTGAATTTAGGAGCTCTTCTCAACTGTTGGTGACCTTTGGTAATCCACAAGGTAAGCAGGCCTCTAAGGCGACGATCTCCAGATGGATCGCTGCCTGCATTACGGAGACTTACACCGTGCAAGGACTGCAGCCTCCTAAAAGTATTCATTCACACCTGGTGCGGGGCAAGGCAGCCGCAGTTGCCTTTCAGAAATATGTCCCCTGGGAGACCATCGCAAAGGCGGCTACTTGGGCCTCCCAATCGGCTTTTTGTAATCATTATTGTCTAGACCTGAGCTCCAGATCTGATGCTCAGTTTGGTCAGGCTGTGCTGAAGAATCTTTTTCAGTAAGGGGTTTTCCATCCATCCATAGTTCCTGTAAGGAGTGCTTGAGAATCTCCCATAAGTATGGAGGAAACGGGAAGCGACGTAGGAGTATATCCAGGTTACTCACCATAGTGACCACCTTACTCCTAGCCCATAGTCCCCTTTCCTCCATACGCCCCCCCTCCGTACCCTCTAATAAGGTTCCTCTGTTATTGCTTAAAGGTCTTTGACCTGGCAATAGAAAAGGATTGATGGGCGATGCGGAGCCGAGATGGGCGGGGCTACGGCCGCATGCCGTGCCCCGCGTAGAAAGAGAGGAGGGACTAAAATGTCTGCAAAATTTTGGATGCTTTTACAAAGTGCTCTGGTCCCGTCCCACAGGACGGAGGAATGTCCCCATAAGTCTGGAGGAAAGGGGACTATGGACTAGGAGTAAGGTGGTCACTACGGTGAGTAACCTGGTTATTCAAGCAGGCAGGAGCATCCCCCTAGATGCATTTGAAGATAATGCAGAGAATTTTAAGAGAAAGCTGCAGCAGGTACCCATGAGATGCTTGGACACGATCGCTTTTCCCCTGTCTAGAAACCAAAGATTTTGAGCCACCAGAAGCCTGCTGATACGTTTCATTGAAGTACCGCACAGGAGTGCATTACAATAGTCCAAGGAAAAGTCCCTAAGGCTCCTACTACAACTGCATACGTGTCCAGTGAAATGAAGGTACAAAGCCCACATAGCCGCTTGTTATAGCATCCTTTGTGAATAGCCTTGACCTTAATCATCTAGAACATCAAAACATTTAACCTGAGATAACAACTTGACAAGCTTTCCAAAAATGAGAGAGGGAAGTGTGAGGAAAGATGAGTTCCTTTGTGTAAGCAGGACCTCCTCTACCTTCCCCTGGTAGATGAAGCCAGCTAGAGTCCAACCAGTCTGAAATGTCATCCAGGCTTCATGAATTAAGGTATGATTTAACTGCAAAGGACTAGTGACATGATATGATAGGTTATTTATAACGTGCTCCAACCTGCGTTGCTCCGTGTCGTCTTGCTTCCAAGGCGAGCACACTGCCCCTGAGCTATCCTCCCGAGACATTGACTGTACAAAGAAGTAGGGGAACTATTAGCAGAAAAAATAAAAGTAGTGGTACTCAGTTGCAGAGAGCACACCTCACTACGAACTATGGCCTGGAGCTACTTTTTTTATTATCTGTTTTTATTAGCATTTTCAAATTGCATTTTATACAACAGATCAAGTGCAAACAAGTAGACCAAGAGAAGAAAAAGAAAAAACATTTAACAAAGACCCACCTTGGGGTAACCATACACTCCCACCCACCCCTTTCCAGGTTATGAATTCATGCAGCAATGACGCATCTGAACATCCTTGATACACCATTAAGCACTTGGCTTACACAGTCCTAAAACCATCAAGATTAAAATCCCAACAAGAGCCCACACCGTAGCAAAAAGTCTGTTTAGACTTTAGGGTCAAGAACTCCTAGCATGCCATAGACGCGACCTCCACGTTGTCTGGAGATGATGAAGCCTTCTCACAGTCCAGTTCTTGAGTCATGATACTTCTGAAAGCCTGCCAATAGTCCTTGGGTCTACTGTTGAAGGGGAGCGTTTGATTGTACTGCGTCTCCCTCCACTCACACATCGTCATGAGGTTCACCCATTGATGCAATGAGAGAGCGATAGCTGCCACCCAAGCGCGTGTCACCAGTGATCTAGCGACTACAGAGGCCATACTAACCAGGCGCCTATCACTATGTGATTGCAGTTCCACCTATGACAGCACCCAGGTTTCCGGAGTAAAGGAGATCGGTGCCTCCACCACCTGTTCCATAACTTCAGCAACAGCCAGCCAAAAGGTTTGGATACAAAAACAGGACCAGGCCACATGAAAAGAAAAAAAAAAAATGTTTTTAAAAATAAAAAAAATAAAAAAACATTTTTTAAAAAAAATCGGCTGAGGTTTGTTGACATCTCTTACAGATCGAAGGTCTGAGTGGGAACAGTTTATGTAGAGAGAGAGGAGAGTAGTACAATTGGTGAAGAAATTTAAAATGGATCAAGCAGAATCTATTGTTGATGGAGATCGATTTGTTCTGGGCCAGTATATAACCCAACTGAGCCTCTGACAGTGAGCGTGCCATACTGTCTTCCCATTTGACCCTACATGTGGATGAGGGAGGACACCCAAGAACACGAGCTACACTATACAAGGACGAGATCACTTTTCTAGGAGAGGTCGGAGCTACCATGTACTCTAAGATAGGGGAAGCCTCAGGAGCATGTGGGAAGTCGGGCTACCTAGATTTCAATACCACCCGGAGGCGGAAATACAGCAACAGGGTAACCAGAGTCTAGTCACCCCTGGCCTTCAGTTCCTCCCAAGCTATAAATTTACCCTGCGGAGCCACGTCACACAGGGAGTAAACTTGTAAATTCTGAAAATGCCGAATGAAGACATGTTCCTATGTAAGAGTAATCCCTCGGACCATATATATAGCCATCCTGGGGGAATACCACGGTCCCAAACCGGCTCACTTTGCTAGTTGGTCCCATGCTTTGAGTGTAATCTCGAAGGGTTGGACCTCTATTCGTAGGTGACGTTCCCGGGCGGCCCAAAGGAAGCCTCTAAGATCATCAGTCTGGGCAATCGATCTCTCAAGGAGCGAGTGTGGGGAATCATTCGACGGGGAACACCACCAGATTGAATATTGGATCTGGGCAACTAAATAGTCAAGAAACAGATTGGGAACCTCCAACCCCCCATGGGCATATGGGCTGCACAGTGTATGCAAAGAGATCCAGGGTCGCTTCCCCGCCCAGATCAGCCTGGACATCAGGGACTTTATACAGCTCCAGAAGTATGCAGGATGCCAAACTAGGACATTATTAAAAAGGTATAAATGTTTAGGTAGGATAACTATTTTAGATAGGGAGATACGGGCTGCTTGAGAAATAGGGAGCCGCACCCATGTGTCTACTCTATGTTCCAAATGCTTCAGGGCGGCAACATAATTCTCCTCAAACAACAACGTAGGGGAGGTGGAAACCCTTATACCCAAATAGCGGATTCCCTGTGGACACCAAGCAAAGGCCTCTCCCACATCTTGTGGAGCTACCCCAGCCGTGAGTGGAAGCACTTCAGATTTAGACCAGTTTATATGTAGACTGGACATCACACCAAATGTTGATATCTCCTCCATCACAGGCCGTAAGTTGCTCTGGGGGTGTTTTATATATAGCAATATGTCATCCGCGTAGAGGGAGACAATAAATACATGTGAGCGAATTGTTACTCCGCGGTGGGAGTGAAACTCCCTTAGGGCGCGGGCCACCGACTCGATGGCAAGGGCGAACAAGAGAGGGGAAAAGGGGCAACCCTGCCTAGTGCCCCGGGTAAATGGGTAAATGGGAGCGGATTGAATTCCGTTTGTGTATACCAGTGCTCATGGGGCTGAGTTGAGAAGGCGGATCCAATGGAGAAACATGGTACCAATGCCCATGCGGCGGAGGACCTCAAACAGGAAAGGCCATTCAACCGAATCAAACGCCTTCTCCGCATCCAAGGCCACCATCGCAATTGTGCATTAAGGTGAATAGCCTTCGCAGGTTATTCTGAGTAGATTGACCCAGGATAAATCCTGCCTGATCTGGGAGGATCAGAGCGGGCATGTGGGGGGAGAAGGAGGTCCGCGAGTAACTTTGCAAACATTTTATTGTCTGTGTTTATCAATGACAGGGGGCGGTATGATGAGCATTTTTTTGGGTCCTTATTAGGCTCGAGTAGCACCGTAACTAGAGCAGTCTGGGTGGATTCCGGAAGTACTCCGGAGGACGCCACTTCCTCAAACATCTTGCATAGGTGGGGGATGAGTAGATCTGGAAAGGCCTTGTGTAATTCAGCCATTATCCTGTCTGTACCCGGGGCCTTACCATTCAGGAGTGACTCTATCACCTTGAGGAATTCTTCTTCTGTGGGGAGATCATTGAGGAGGGCTCCCACTTCGGAATCAAGCCAGCCCAGGGCCACCCTGTCAAGATATAGGGCGATGTCATTGTGCCCGGCAGTGCTATGGACAGAATACAACTGCCCGTAATATTGACGGAATGTCTCATTTATCTCCACCGCATCCCTGGTGGGTTCTCCCCCCGCGGGTTCCAGTTCTGGTATGGTGTCCAAGCGACTTTCCTGTCTGATGGCCCACGCAAGGGTCCTGCTCGGACGATCTCCTTCCCCGTACCTCGCCGCTGCGATAGGGTCACCCAAAAATCGCTCCTCTCCATCAATTAGAGAACGGATTTCCCACCTTTTCACTGCATCAGCCCGAAGAGCGGGGGAGTTCTCCTTCTCTTGAAGGAGCTCCATATTTTTAATTTATTTTTCTTTCAGAGCAATTGCTCTGCGAATAATTTTCAGTACCCCTTTTCAGGGGGGCCTCCTGTGACATGCACCAACTCTGCAAAAACACCTTAAAGGTTTCCCATACCACACCGGACTGGGGATGGACGCTGCATTCAGCTGGAAGAACTCTGCAATCGACTGATGCAGATCCTCCCGGAACGCCGCATCCTCCAGAGCCCAAGCCCGAAAACTCCATCGAAGTGACTTGGGGGGAGATGTAGGGCCCTTGAATCTCAAAAGTACCGGGGAGTGATCCGATAGGGTACGAGGGAGTATCACCGCCCCGTCCGCAACACGAGACAGCTCTAGAGACATATAGATATAATCGATCCTGGAAGAGATCCCATGTACACTGGAGTGAAACGTGAATTCCCGAGCATCCGGATGAAGCAAACGCCAAATATCAAACAGAGAACAGTCCAACGCAATGGATTGCTATTTTTGTGCCGCACAGGGAAGCGGTCTCTGGGCCAATGAAGATCTATCTAATGCTGAGGAAAGGGCTGAGTTAAAATCCCCCACCCAAACCACCTTATATCCTGGGAAGGTTTGTAGGTGTTTCCGAACATGCTTGAAATAAATCAGGAGAGTCATAATTAGGGCCATAAACAACATTTATGAATAGGACGTACCAAGTTGCAATCTCCCCAGCCACTAGAATGAACCGCCCCTCTTTGTCCGACACCTGTTTGTGGAGTTTAAATTCCAGAGAGCGATGTATATATATTGCAACACCTCAGGAGTGCATGGAATTGGAGGACCCATATCTATGAATACTCCAGCCTGACAGAACTCGGAGATTGTGATTCTTCCCTAAATGTGTCTCTTGTATACATAGGACATTAACCCAGTGATTCTTTACATAGTTGGAAATAAGACGTGCCTTTTTAGCATTAGGGAAGCCTTGAATGTTCCATGTAAGCAGAATTATATCTGAATTACCAGGGGCATGTTGTCCCAAAGGGACCTCACGTTATGGCTAGGTTGACATTGCTTGAAAGGACTGGCGCCACGAGGATATCATTTAGTTCTAAACTGTAAGGGTAGTTTACCAAATCATGACGTTCAAAAAGCATTAGAAACCCAGAAGGGAATGCCCACCCATCCCACCCCCTTGAACTAAATACAGCAACACAATCACAACTAACTCCCTTGGCCCCCCACCCACGCCAGAAACAACAACCTACCGGCCACCATAACCCACTCCCCACCCTACAAACATAACACTTTAACCCAAAAGAGCGCGGCTGGACAATGGGGGGAGCTGGCGGCCGCTGTGCCTCCCAAAGACGAGAGACTCGGTAACCACATGTATTATTTGGCCTGGTGCAACTGATCATACCAAGGAATTGGACCATATCAAACTGATCCCAAGGAGTTCATTGAGCTGAAGATCCGGGACCTGACTACAAAGGCAAATGGGGCGCGAGCCCCTCCAGACCAGTTGGGGAGAATGGCTAGATGATGCTCCAGGGGCTGGGATTTCCAGGGCAAATCTCTCTGCTACCTCTGATGACGTGAAGAATATGGTTTTCCCCTCATGCTCCACCCTGAGTTTAGCAGGATACATCATTGAGTACCGCACATTTTTCTTTCTCCGAGTGTTCTTAGCCACTTGAAAGGGTTTCCGTAGTTCCTGTATTTGCTGACTAAAATCCGGAAACAATCTGATAGTTGCAGAGCCCCACGTCAGGGGCCCCTTGGGACATGCTGCCCGAAGTAGTGTGTCTCGGTCCCGATAGTTAAAGATGCGAGTAATTATAGCCCTCTCAGGGTCCCTATTGGGAGGTCTAACTGCCAGGGATCTGTGGGCACGCTCCACCATGAACACGTCCGTGACTGGCGGGTTTCTCCAGACTCTCTTCAAGTAGTTTTTCCACAAACCTCCATGTTGTCTATTTGAGTGGCTTCCGCGACCCGGGTAATCCTAATATTATTTCTCCTCGACCTTCCCTCCAAGTCATCGTTCTTGGCGACCACCTTTTTAACCATTTGCTGCAAAGAGGCCACCTCTCGTCATAATTCCGCAATCTTGTCTTCACCAGACCAAATCCGATGCTCTGCCTCAGACATCCTGCCACACAGCTTATCAATCTGGACTGCCGAGACATCCACTTTACAAGTTAATTGCATCTATTTTCGTGCCTAGACTGTCCGTGCTACTCTTAAGCGCCAGCAGGATCTGATTAAGCATGGAAATGTCCAGTTGAGGGGGACCAGGGTCGTTGCCCTGTTGCGGAGGGTCAGTACGTGCATATTGCTCCATCTTTGATTGTTTCTTCTGATTCCCCATATCTCGAGTGGCTCCACAAAGTGTTTGTGTATTGAATGGAGATCACCCCCACAGTCACACACGATGAAGAGGGAGAAAGGGAGGTTACAAGGCCCAGAGTAGAGGGTCGAGAAGCCCAGATGCAATTAGGTTCCTGGAAGGTGTTCCAGTCGAGACGTAGATGCCCACTGCGTCTTATGCTGCTTACAATAATACGAAGGTCAGCTGGGCAACCTCTCGCCTCAGTAGGACACCGGCCACATTATATGAAGAGAGTGCGTCTAAACCATACCAGGCATGCGCCTCTGACAAGGAAGAGCCTCCGGGATCACAGGGGCGGCCCTCCACCCAAATCGCCCCCACAGCGGTCAACACAAACCAAATTTCCAGGCGTTGTCCATAGATCAGGGGACAGGGACCAGCAGGACGCCAGGCGGGCTTCGGAGGGACAGCTAGAATGGGATATTAGGCATCCCACTGATCACACCGCCCAAGGCCGCTGTTCGGATGCCAGATGGTAAAAAGTTCCAATCACGCCTCCACCTGTAGCAGCGCATCAAGAGTCCCAAGATATGTAGCTCCACAACGGGACTGGAAGAGCAGCACTTAGCCCAGAGTCACAGGGGGTACTCAACGTTTCACTCCAAGAGGGGAAGGGGGGGCAAGGGAAGCGGGGGTCACCAAGAATGCCGCAAGGGGTCCCACTGCCATTCAGGGGGCCAGAGTGTGCCAATGACTCACCCCAGGGCCTGCCGGCTCACCGCCGCGTGTAGATGCTGCCCGCAGCTACTATTTCGAGGGCCTCTTTTAGTTCCCAGTCCACCACTGGGTTTAACTTCATTCATTCCCTCTTACTCCTTGCAAAACGGCCGCCAAGTAGTCACAGGTTTCTTGACCACTGGTCATGGTATTCGATGCATACATGCCAACATTATCCATTCAATACGGGAGACGCTAATCCAGTCCTAGTTTTAGTTTGCATTCTGGGACATGTAGTCCTGGATTTTATCCTAGATCCAGGACTACAAGCCCCAAAATAATGTTGCCATGTAGGCCGCAGGGCTAGATCCCAGGGCAATCAGAACGAGTCCCTAGGTGTGTGTGAGGAACACTATCTGGTGAGGCATCGTGAAAAAGTATCCGGTGTACCCCCTCTCTCTGCCCCACCCCCATACAGAATAGCTCACAGATAAAGTGCAAACAGTCAAGCTTTTGGCTGCTGTTAAGTTTGTGACAAGTCACAGCCATGCATCCCATGGGCTTTCCACACCCTGACTCACTAGACGCCCATTCCTGTCAGGACGTGTCTGTAAAACAGGAGCCCGGGAGACATTATCCCGCCAAGGAGAGAAGAGGCGACAGGGTTCAATGTAAAACGGGGGAAGGGCGGCTTTAACAGAAACGAAATCACTCACAAACGGCATTCACGGGTTAATATGTAGAAACGTCCTTTTCCTGGAGCTTTAACAACTGTATTTGCAGTTTGGGAGAGCGGTCACAGAGTAATTGTATTCTTTAAATCACACCTGAACTTCCTGCCCTAACTCAAGAGCTATACCAATGTTTACAGGGGCATTATTGCAGTCCTTATTGCATGATGTCAAGAACCGGGATGAGGAATCCCTAGACTCAGGGCAATGAAGATTACTGGTATCAAATTGGGCAATTACCTCCTCGTCTGTCTTCCTCGTCACAGTCCTTGATATCATAGACTAAGGACTGTGACGAGGAAGACCTAGACTTGGACTAATGAAGATTACCAGTAAGTAATCGAGCTGTTACCTCCTTGTCCATCTTCCGCATCACAATCCTTCACAATCCTTGACATCATAGAATAAGGACTGTGATGAGGAAGACCTGGATTACGAGTAATGACGATTACAAGTAAGTAGTTGGGCCATTGCTGTGGATTGTTGTAGTGCACGAGAGGCGTGGACTATTGATGGCCCCTTTTCAGTGTTGCTGCTTCCTTCAACATAAAGGTATTGTCAGTCCTTTACGTGGGATGGAAAATCAAGGGGCACTAATCAACGGATGTCCATGAATTGATCGAATGTGAAATGCCAGAGGGAGAAAAAAAATATTTTACCGAAAATGACTCTCCCTCAGACATTTCTGGCAACTTGCTTCCCCCACCCCCTTACTTACCTGTTGCAGGCATACCTCCTTGTGTGCCGCTGCCTCCTGCATCCCTCTGTGATGCCGGTTCCCTTCACTTAATGTGGATGGGAACCAGGCTGCAGGGTCCACTTTTCTTTTCTTTTTTTCCCTCAACTTTATTCTAACGGTGCGGGAGACACCCCCGCAACCCCAATGACATTATAGTGAACAAGGGTGCCGGGAACACCCTCGCAGTCCCTGCTCACCTTGTTCAATATAATGGCACCTAATGGTAGATTTGATCGAAAATTTCGGCTGTTGAAATTTTCATTCAGCCGAAACTGGATCAACTCTACCATTCATTTTTTTCTCCCAAAACGTTATGCAGATTCCCTAATGAACCATGAAGCATTATTTGGATGTGTCCTAAAAAGCTCAATTAACTACTTAAGTGCTAAGGAAGAGCTGTCTCATCCTCAGCACTAGTTTGCAGTCAGAGTAGGATAAAGACGGCTGCCTCAGATACAAAGGAACTATTTACATTTTTAAAAAAGAGGCTGAAGATCCCTGTCCAACTGACACGTCAATTGTGAAAGATTCTGACTTGTGTATTCAAATTGAAAAGGCCATGTCCACCAAGATCCTGCTGATCAAAGGGGATATTGAATCCAGGTTAGCTAATGGGAATCCTCTACCTCCTATTGCTGTGGCTAGGCCCTTTAACTTTAGGGAGGTGACTGAAGTAGAGGTCCTGGGACTTCCGAGACGGATAAAACTCACGAGCTGCAAGGGTGATATTTGTCCAGCGAAAATAGTTCAAGCCCGTGCCCTGCCCCTTGCTCCCTTCATTGCTAAATTTGTCAATGCCTCCTTTGCAGAAATGTCAGTCCCAAAGGAGATTAAGCAAGCTTGGATAACACCCCTTCTCAAGAAGCCTACGTTGGATCCGGGCGTGGCAAATAACTACCGCCCAACAACAAACACCCCTTTTCTTTTGAAGGTCCTGGATAAGATGGCACACAAACAGATCCAGGAGTTCCTGAGCACACATTCCATACTAGGTCCCAAGCAATGAGGTTTTTGGAGCCGTCATAGTACCAAATCCACAATATTGGATTAAGAACAGCATTCTACGGCAAATGGATAAAGGCAAAGCTTCGGTACTGATGCTTTTGGACCTAACAGCTGCTTGACCTAGTCGATCATTTCATTTTAGCCAGCAGACAATGTGAACAGGCTTATTTTTCATTGGAAGTAGCTAGTTGGGTTCTGTCCTTCCTGTCCGACCATACAGCTAAGGTCTTCCATGAGGATGCCATGCCAGGGGGTTATGCTTTAGACTGTGGAGTGCCGCAGCTCTTGTTCGTCACCCACTCTCTTTAACATGTTTATGCAGACATTGTTTGATCAACTGGATGCGGAATGCACCTGTTACGCCAACTATGCAGATGACGCACAGTGTCTCTTCCCAACTCACTGGGAATTACATCATAGTCATCAATGCCACCTACAATAGTATTCATAGCTGGATATTGTACAATGGCCTTGCCTTGAAGTATTCCAAAACAGAGTTTATAATCCTGGGCAATCCCTCTAAACTGCATCACTTAGACCAAGCATACTCTTCCGTTCAAATCGCAGATTGTTTACTGCCCACTCTCGAAAAAAGGGAAGACTTTGGGAGTCACCATCGATCAAGAACTTTCAATGAGGGTTCACATTAACTGTCTAGTGTCTAACTGCTCATATTATATCAAGCTCCTGGCTCAACTCAGACCTTTTCTTGAAATGTCCAGCTGTACTATCCTGGCTAGAGCTATCATAGGCAGTCGCCTGGAGTACTATGCAAGCATTCTACTGGGTGTGGGTAAGTGGGAGATTTATCGCTTGCAAGTTGTTCAGAACAATGCAGTCAGGGTCGCAGCAGGTCTGCTAAAAAAAGACCATGTATCAGCGGCAAGGAGATCATTTCACTTCACTGGCTTCCTATAGTCAAGAGGGTTACGTTTCGTACCCTGTGCATTGCACACTCTTGTCTCTATGGAAAAGGTCCGACTTATTTGAGAATTCAACTAAAATGGCTACCCGACAGTTGTAGCCTTAGGTCCAAGAACACCGGTCTGCTGGAATTAGCGAAAGCTAAAAATTGTCACTTGTAGAAAGGGGATGTTTCCCTATCTCGGCCCCATGCCTTTAGAATATCCGACCACCTGATTTGAGACTGTGTTCCAGCCTGTTCAGCTTCAAACGTAATTTAAAAACAGTGCTTTTTGAATAAACAATACACACTTTTTTGTCTTCACCCCTATGGACTATCCAGGGCTGCTTTATGCTGTATGTTTGATTGTTGTACATTAGTCTCAGTGTTCTCATGCCTTAGGGCTCCTTGTCTCACGGCTTTACAAATAAATTAAATAGACAATATAGCTTGTCCTTTTTAGCACTTCTGTTTGTGTGATAGCTGCAGCGCAGTGATCACACAGACCTAAATCCAACACCCGGGCTATGTGAGGAGGAGGTTCCTCCTAATGGCCCGGGGATTGGATTTCATTCATTTTCACGCCAGCGTGCGTAATGTGCACTGACTTGAAACAATGTAATTTCACTTGCTGCATCCTTTTTGGCTGGCGCAATTGAAGGAGAAGCTAGGTTTCTCCCTCAATCTCGGGCATTTTCATGCTGTTTTGATCGAGGGAGGTGTCGTTGGAAAGGGGAGACTCTCCCCTTTCCAACAACACCTACCTTGAAGCATTGCTGGGCTCTGATTGCTCAATCCTGGAGCTGTAACACAGCCAAGCCCAACTCCAGGACGATTGGTGGTGATGTCCCGGCCTTGGGCAACTGTCTCCCATGTGGGTTGACCATCCCCAAGTTCAGCGGTGGTCCCAGGCAGCCTCGGCAGAGTCCCCATCCTTTCCTGGAGGGAAAAATTGTAACGCAGGCCAACCAGAACTCCAGGATTGCTGGGTGTGATGTCCCTGGCACTGGGCATCAGTCTCCCATGTGTGTGTACCGTCCCCAAGCACAGCAGAAGTCCTGGGGAACCCTGGCAGGGTCCCCATCCTTTCCTGGAGGAAGAAGCTGTAACACAGGCCATCCAGAGTGCCAGGAAAGTTGGGGGTGATGTCCTTGGGCAGCTGTCTCCCATGTGGGTCGACCATCCCCAAGTGCAGCGGCAGTCCCAGGGAGCCCCGTCAGGGTCCCCATCCCTTCCAGGAGGGAAATTCTGTAACAAAGACCAGCCATAGCTCCAGGATGGTCGGGGAAATGTCCCTGGCCTTGGGCACCCGTCTCTCATGTGGGTCGACCATCCCCAAGCCCAGCCTGGAGCTCTGGCTGGGCTGCTTTACAGCTTTTCCCTCCAGGGAAGAATGGGGACCCTGCCTGGACTCCCCGGAACTGCCGCTGTGTTTGGGGATGGTCAACTCACATGGGAGACAGCCGCCCAAGGCCAGGGACATCACACCCGACCATCCTGGAGCTCGGGCTGGCCTGTGTTACAGCTTTTTCCCACCAGTGATCCCCGGCAGTGTGCCAATACCTCCCCGGAGGGAAAAGCTGTAACACAGCCCAGCCAGAACTCCAGGACAGTTGGGGTGATGTCCCCGGCCTTGGGCATCCGTCTCCCATGTGGGTGTACTGCCCCCAAGCACAGCGGCAGTTCCAGGGAGCCCCGGCAGCATCCCCGTTCTTTCCCGGAGGGAAAACGTGTAATGCAGCCCAGCCAGAGCTCTAGGATGGTCAGGGTGATGTCTCTGGCCTTGGGCACCTGTCTCCCATGTGAGTCGACCATCCCCAAGTGCAGCAGCAGTCTCAGGGAGCCCTGGCAAGGTCCCCATCATTTCCCAGAGGGAAAAGCTTACACAGCCTAGCCAGAGCTCCAGGACGAAAAGGGGGAATGATGTCCCCAGCCTTGGGCGCCTGTCTCCCATATGAGTCGACCGTCTCCAGGTCTAGCGGTGGTCCCGGGGAGCCCTGGTGGCAAACTCTCCCTCCCCGGAGGGAAAACCTGTAACGCAGGCCAGCCAGAACTCCTGGATGGCCGGGGGTGATAACCCCAGCCTTTGGCACCTGTCGCCCATGTTGGGCAACCATGCCCAAGTTCTGCACCAGTCCCAGGGAGCCCCAGAGAGTTCCCAATCCCACCCTGGAGGAAAAAGCGGTAACTCAGACCAGCCAGAACTCCAGTATGGTCGGGGTGATGTTCCCAGCCTTGAGCGCCTGTCTCCCATGTGGGTCGACTATTCCCAGGTCCAGCGGTGGTCCCGGGGAGCCCTGGCGGCATCTCTGTCCCTGGCCCTGTACATCCTTTCCCTCTGGGAACAGACGGGGACCCTGCCTGGGCTCCCCGGCACAGCTGTTGAGCTTGGGTGCTGTCTACCCAAATGGGAGACAGGCACCCAAGGCCAGGGACATCACCCCCCACCATCCTGGAGATCTGGCTGCGCTGCGTGAGAGCTTTTCCCTCCAGGTAGGGATGGGGACCCTGCCAGGGCTCCCTGGGACTGACGCTGCACTTGGGGATGGGAGACAGCTGCCCTATGCCTGGGACATCACCCTGACCATCCTGGAGCTCTGGCTGGGCTGCGTTACAGAATTTCCCTCCGGGAAGGGATGAGGACCCTGCCGCGGCTGCCTGGGACTGCTGCTGGACTTGTGAATGGTCAACACTTTTTCTGTCCAGGTCAGTGAACCCACATATGTGAGGTACCATTTTTATTTGGACACCTGTGGGAATGTGTAATGTAGGACATGTGTTGTTGCCTGAATGTTTTGGTGGTTTCTGGTGGCAAATGTCTGAAAATTGAATTTTTTCTCCTACATTTTGGACTTTGTCAGGCCTTGTGGGTAATACATTCTACAAAAGTCAGACCTCTTTGGATTCCCGCAGGTGTCTTCTTTTCAGAAATGCATGGGGTTCTGTTTTCCTTATTGGCGACACCCCAGGGCTAAATCTGTGGGTTGTCCACAAAGCCAAATCCAGTCTTCCCCAGGGCGTTTGATGTACCAGTGGTTTAGTCTTTTCCCTTTGCGCCCACATAGGTGCACCCACACATGTGAGGTTTTCATCGGGACCCCTGTGAGAACCTGAGACGGTAGGACATATGTTGTTTTCCCTTGGTTTTATTTTAATTTTATTTTGTACATTTGTAAAGCCTGAAAAGCCCATAGGCATGTAGGCACTGAGACTTAAGAAGATGGTTACAATTTTTGAAGCTTCGAGTAAATACATTGGCACAGTAGTAACACAAGTACATTACACATTCAAAATGTACAAGCTGACTTAGATGCAACGGCTTACAACAGTTGCAATGGCTGAGGCTATATATCTCTGGGGTTTGTCAAGGTGGTGGAGGAGACATCACTGTGGGTGCAGCTAGCTGAGAGGTAGAGGGGTTGTTGTGTAAGGTCAGGGTCAGGTCTGAATAATAGAGTTTTTAGGTTTTTTCTAAATGACTAAAGGGAAGTGTCATTTCTTAGTTTTGCAGGGAGGGTGTTCCGCAATTTTGCTGCTATCACCCGAAAGCTAGAGCCTCCGGCTTTCTGCCTTCCATATCTGGGTGTGATACGCCTGTTGGTGTAAGATGACGGAGTGGGTCTGTTAGATTGAGTTTTGCTGATATGCATTTGTGTGTAAGCATAGGAATTTTAAATTTGATTCTGTCATGGACTGGGAGCCAGTGGATGTTTCTCTTGTTAGATGAAATGTGTTCGTGGAGAGGAATATTCAGTGCCGCTCTGATGGCATCATTTTGCACAGTTTGAATTTTTTGATATTTCTAGTACTGGTTTCAGCAAATGGAGAATTACAATAATCAATTCTGGAGAGTATCAGAGCTCTGGCTAGCGTGATGGAGTTGTCCATAGAAATGAATGGTCTGCTAGCTCTTATCAATTTAGCCCTGTATGCAGCAGAGTATACTATAGCGTTGACCTGTCTATTTAAAGTGAGGGACGAGTCAACGTAGACTCCAAGAGTTTTGATTTCGTTGGCGACCATGATAATATTGCCGTCGATATTAAATGATTTTTACTCTTGTGGGAGATTTCTAAGCTTAGATGTATTTCCTATTAGAATTAACTCAGTCTTGTCGGCATTAAGACACAATTTGTTGAGGGTCATCCAAGCCTGGATTGCCAGATAGATTTCGTTTAGATTTTTGGAGTATAGCATAGCAGCCAGTGATCAGTATGAGTATTTGAGTATCATCCGCATAATTTGTATACGTGATACCCATTTTATCTAACTTATCAGATAGGAGCTTTGTAAATGCATTGTAGAGGATAGGCGACACGCAGGACCCTTGCGGTACACCACAGGTTACCTGTGCGGGCGGGAGCTGCTGAGGTATCCGGGAAGACCCTCGTAGTCAGATTGGAAAGAAAGGATTTGATCCATTTGATGGCTTCAGGAGAGAAGTGGGCCGCTGTTTCAAGGTGTTGGCACAGAATATCGTGGTTGACCAGGTCAAATGCTGCGGAGAGGTCTAGTAGGAGAAGGATGCAGAGTTCACCTTTATCTTTATATTGGTTCATTTCTAGAAGGGCAGTTTCAGTTCCATGGCCTGGTCTGAATCCTGATTGTCTTAGGCTCAAAAGATGATTGCATTCAAGGAATTTTTGGACCTGCAGATAGGCCGCTCGATCAATGATATTTTCATAAAAATGGGACTGTGGTAATAGGACAGAAGTTAGTGGGGATGCTAGGGTCTAATATGGGATTTTTCAGCAATGGTAAAACCAAGGCTTCTTTTAGATCTTTCAGTACTGTATTTGGGGCAAACAAACTATTGATAAGGTTGGTAACGAAAGGCGCAAATTCAGTGGCGCATTCTTTCATCAAGGTTGCAGGGCAAATGTCGCCTTTGCATCTAGAAGGTTTTAGGCCTTTAATAATGTCGATGGTGTCTGAAGTAGACAGTGGGGTGAAGGACTTGTAGTTGTGAGGGTGGAGTTAAGGTTAAGTTTAGATTTTTTTAATGCTATTTTTTGTTGTAGTAATGAGATTTTGTCTGCTAATGCATTTTGAATATTGGAGCACCATTGTTCATCTTTGATAGTATGGTCTGAGGTAGGTGCTGGCGATTCCAGTTCACGGAGAATGGTAAATAGTTCTCCAGTATTAGACTGGGCGTTCGAAATTCTTTGGTTGTAGACTTCACTCTTTGCTTTAATAAATTTCCTTTTTATAATTATTGTTTAGGTTCTGGAATTATTCTCAGGTGTTGGAGACTTGAGCCAGTCGTTTTCTGTGGACCTTTTGGTTGTACGCTCGGTTATGGAGCTCATGGGTAAACCAAGTTAATATGTGCCATAGGTTTGGCTTTTTTGCTTTTTAAAGGGGCTACATTTTCAATAGCTGCAAGCATGATTTTGTTGTGTTGACCGACTAGAGCCGATGGGCCGTTGGCAGGATACGACAAGTCCAATAAGGGTGTTAACAGTGGTATCATGTTATCACGGTTTATATTTTTCATACTTCTGGATGGAGCCATGGGTGCTATTAGGGGCTGGTTTGCAGTTTTAGTGATAAGAGTAGTAGGTAGTAGTGAAGATTATGGTGTATAATCTGACCAAGGTGTAGGAGTGTTAGAAAGGATGTCAATGACGCAGTTGGTGTCTGCTATCCAATCTAGGGTACGTCCTTTTACATGGGTAGGGGAACCCATTGTTTGTGTGAAACCTTGAGCTTTCATAGAATTGGCCAAGAGACCTGCATGGGTATCCTGTGGGTCATTCAAGCCCAAGTTGAAGTTGCCTAGTATGATACCTAGATGAGTGGGGTTTCATGTTATGTGCAGAAGAGAGGTGATGTCATCTTCAAATGTGGCGATAGCGCCTGGGGCATGTAGACGATATGTAGTGTGAGAGTGCAGGTATATGTGAGGGAGATTTTTAGTGTGATGACTTCCCCGCAGAGAAGGGAGGTTCAGTGGAGGTTCTTATGTTCAGGGCTTTCTTTGCTAGTAAGGCTACTCCGCTACCTTTTGTTGTTATTCTATCCTTCCTGAAGATAGAGTAACCCTCTGGAATTGCTAGGGAAAGTTGTGGGACAGAGGCCCTGTGGAGCCACGTTTCGGTGACTGCTTAGAAGTCTAGGTCATTAGTTTTGATTATGGTTTTGATAACGTTTTCATACATTCAGACTCTAGGACGACAGAATCACCAAAGCCACCAACACACAAAAAGAAACGTTCAACATAAAAGAAATGAAAAACCCACCTGGTTGGGACAACACTCCGATATCTTCACAGAAACTATGCAACGATCTAGCAGATAAAATCAACAACATCCGACAAATCATAAAAAACAGACTGACCAATCCTAACACTCAACCAACCAGATCCAACGAGGCACCAGAGCATAAACTCCAAAACTTGGTGCAAATATCAGTAGAGACAGTTGTCAAGCTGGTAAACGATAGCAAGAAAGCAGGCTCCCCCATGGACCACTTCCCTTCCAGACATTTACAAATCAATCCTCACACAAGGAAAACCATTATAATACTACAGAAACCTCCTGAACCTGTCGCTCGCAACAGGGACTGTACCACGAGCTTTCAAATCAGGGTATATTAAACCACTCCTTAAGAACACAAGTGGCGACATGGAAGACCTCTCCAACTACAGACCTATTTCAAACATCCCCTACCTGGCAAAATGCCTAGAAATCTACGTATATAAACGAACTCAAGAACACATAGAAAAACACCAGTTGCTGGACCAAGCACAAGTCGGCTTCAGACCTGCGAGAAGAACAGCAATGGCACTACTATCCATCTGGGATGACCTAAAGACAAACGCCGATTCCAACACGACCTCTGCCCTGATTCTACTTGACCCCTCTGCAGCATTCGACACAGTAAGCCGTGACACCCTCATCAAGAGATTAGAAGAAAGAGGTATAACGGAATCGGCACTAGTCTGGATAAAATCATTCCTAGCAAACAGAATAGAGACTGTCTGGATAAAGCTCTTTAAATCAGCTCTACGAGTGAACGACAGCAGAGTACCACAAAGATCCTCACTATCACCACTGTACTTCAACATTTACCAGGCTCCGCTAATCAAGATCTTCAAAAAATACAATATACATGCTACAACTATGCAGACGACACTCAATCTACTAAATCGAAGATGCACAAGAAGAACACAAAACTGTAGGAGAATGTCTCAAATAAATCTACGACTGGATGAACACCAACAACCTAATAATCAACCCAGGAAAGGCCGAAATCATGATTATATCCAAAAACTAAGAGAACAACACCTATATCCTGTTGCCGACAGAATTGGGAACGGTGCCCACATCATCAAAAGTAGTCAAAAACCTGGAAGTCCAAATGGACAACGAACTAACATTACAACCACAAATAAACATCGCCGCCGACCTGAGCAGGAGCTCCGTTCCACAGAGCTGCAGGAGCAGCTCTTGTTCCCCAACCCGACAGCCGTTATTGCCAAAGGTAAGCCCGTGAGGCTCAATTGCATTGAAACGGCATCAGAGATGCCTCAAGCTCCGATGCTCAGCTGCACAATTGTTTAATATATTGCCATCCAGCATTAGCACATATTGCGTTGCCACAAGAGCTCACCGTGCTTACTTTGAGGTCTTTCTCAAACCATTGGATCCAGGAAAACCGCAATGTTCTCACCTCCAATATGGCCGCCGCCATCTGATTCCGACTGCACCAGCACTCTTTTCATTGTGCTGCTTCACGATTGGTCAGGCCTCCTGCCTTAACAAATAGCGAGGCACCAGCAGGCGACAGCCGGCCCACAACAAAGGCACACAATCAAGACACCTGGCCTGTGCCTGTCTGTGATGCCGTACGCCCACGCCAGAGCCCCTGCCCAAATCACCCCCATTTCCCTCCAACGCCACCCTCCACGGACTGCTCGAAACCTAAATCTACCACCAGGTCGCTGCACATCGCAGTTCTTCAACACGCACTCTGGTAAGACCCGCACCACCCAGCTTCACCTGTGTCATACTGACCCTCAGCATCACAAAGTGATATTAAGGGATTGTATAGAACTTCCAAGTGTCCACAGCATTATTATATGCCCTGCCTCTGTATTAAACCACCCACGTAGCACTGCTACATTGTTTACCGTATGTTATTGTTAGACCTTCTTAGGCACTGCCTATATTACCTCAAGAAAAGTATTCAGTTAAAGTTGCCGACCTAAATATCTTGCCTAGTACTGCACGCGTAGCCTCCCCCTAGCTTCCTTTAGCCAGCAACATTTACTATTCCACAGCGGCATACTCACGACTGTACCGTATGCGTCCTGAAATGCACCTGCCTACTTACCTGGCCTCCCACGAAACACTGCTCCACTTCTGACGTGCTGTTTGTCTTGGTAGTTTAATATTTGCTTTGCTTTGGGTATTCTACGATTCTCCATTGAAACGCTGTATTAAACGTTTTGCCCAGGATTGCATTATTTAGTCTCTCCTAACACTCACTATCCAGTAATATATACTGCTTCTTGGTGCTCTAGCATGCTTGTACCGCACACCGTATTTAATGTGCCTGCCTACTCACTGCCTACATTAGAGCCCATCCCGAAACAGTCCTTTATGGCAATAGAAAACATTTATCAAACGATCATAGACTTGCCAAACCCACAGGCGCAATACTATGCGCACTTCTATGCTTACTATTATCATTACCGCATGACAAACAACAAACCAAGCTTACCAATAAGACTGCAGTGGCCACACATCACCACCATCGCATTATGCTTCACAAACCTAACACCAATAGCACAGAATCCACACCATGCTCTAAGGGTGCATTCATACAGTTAGGTTCAGGCCTAGTATGCTTATTCTGCCCCAGACACCACCCTCTACCATGCCCCACACCATTTCTGCCTAACACACCAGCCTTCAACACGACACCACCCATCACCCCATAAATACAAACCTCCACACCTCTCCAAGGCATAGCGCGTTGCTTCAGAATCTCCTCCAGAACGTATACCTTTATCGCACGCACTAGACCCTTACTAGGAACCATAAGAAAAATAAGACTCTCCTCCCGCACAACCAAGAACCACACGCGCTCTGAAACACTTGTGTATGAGCGCGATAGAAATAAAATATCAATACCATCTCACCCCCCCGAGAAACATAGCCAGTTACCAAGCGACCAGCACTCACAAAACCGCCAACCGCAGCTCATTGTGACATCCCAAACCCAAAAACAATCACCATAACACTCATTGCAGCACCCCACCTCCCCCACCATTATCCATAACCCAAACTAGTTGCTCCCCACCAGTCACAGAACCCTTAAAGGTTGCCCTACTCAATGTCAGATCCTTAGGCACAAATGCCATTGACGTACATGACCTCATCCTCGAATATAAACTCAACTTCCTAGTCATAACTGAAACCTGGCTCCACTCAGCATCAGGCCCTTTGCTCACACTAGCGATACCACCTGATTATACATTACTTAGATCAGATCGCCAGGAGGCCACCGCAGGCAGAGTTGCCATTATCTCCAAAATTCCTCTTCAATTCAGAGAATGTAAAACGGAAACCTTACCAGGTAAGATACTCCTAGCCCCTTAAACTAGCCATAGACCCCAAAACTACCATTATCTTCTTAATAGTGTAGAGAGCCCCCAGCTCTACTAATAATCCGATATTGAACTACCCCAGCTCATTTCCCCACTCCTCAAATCCAACACTAAATTCATCCACCTAGGAGACACTAATCTGCGGTACAGTGACCAATCCGACCTCAAATCTCAAAGCTACAGCCTTCCACAATGCATTCCTAGAAATGCAATTTCAACAAATTGTTAATGCCCCAACTTACTGAAAAGGACAAATCTTTGACTGGATCCTAACACTGAACACCACAGTCCTCCTAGAAGACAATGTCCTGGACCAATCACCTCCTCATCAGATTCAGATTCAATATCATTACAATGAGGGACCCCACCCACCACCCTCGCACTACCCATCCTGATGAGAAACTCACCCCTGAAAACTCCTCTGCTAAATAAGCTAAAGTGAAGTCAGCCATCAACGAAATAGCCCCCCTCAGATCTAAACTACCGAAACCTAAGCGCAGCAACTCATGGTTCAATGACGAAGGAAAAAAAGAGCTCTCGAACACCTCTTTAGAAAAAGCCCCACCAGTGAATCCAAAAATGGACTCCAGATAGTACCCAAATCCTATAAATTGGAAGTATATACCCAGAAAGCAAACTCCCTAAATTTGCGCATCACTTATGCCACCTCAAATAGCAGAGTTGTTTGCCATCATCAAAGAACTAGAAACACCCATCCTTCCTCCCAGCATTGTCAAAGATAAAGCATGGTGTACTACCATCCAAGACACACTAGCCTTCAAAATAAATACTCTGCAAAATAAAAATCGATCCGCCAAAAAAAAAAAAAAAAAAAATATATATATATATATATATATAAATAAATACTAGCAACCAGCACAGAGTCAGCCTTTCTGCCATCAACAGATACCACACCTAACATACCTGAATTCCATTTCATCCCAGTGACCGCTGATCAAGTACTGAAAACCATAGCGTCACTCAAACCATCCAACTGCAAAGGAGATAACTTTCCTGCCAAACTAGTTAAGGACTGCGCCCCTACACTAGTACCCACCATTACTAACTGTGTTAATGCCTCATTTAATACCAACTCCATCCCAAGTAACATCAAAGAAGATTGGGTTAACCCCCCTAAAAAAACACCTTATATCCCACCAACTATAGACCCCTCACCGCAGTCCCCTTCCTACTCAAAATTATAGATAGAATTGCCTATACCCAAGTCCAATCCCACCTCGAAAATAATCAATTGCTAGGGGAAAGAATCAGGCTTCCGTCCTGGTCACAGCACTGAGACAGCATTGCTGGATCTTAAAAACCAGATGGACGTGGTCAGGGACTCAGGGAAACTATGCATTCTGCTACTACTGGACCTGTCCGTGGCATTTGATCTAGTAGATCAAATAAACTAGGCCTAACACTAGCAAATAACTTCCACTCTCCAAGGAAGCCACCGCCTGGATTAAATCATTCCTCTCAGGCCATACATCTAGAGTAGCCATAGGCGACGCAGCAGCAGACCCCATTTCAGTCCCGCTGGAAGTTCCTCAAAGATCCTGCCTCTCCCCAAAACTCTAGAAGGCATACACAAAATTACTCTTTGCAGCACTAGACGCAATGGGAGTAACATATACCGACTTTGCTGTTGACACACAAATACTTATCCCAATAACAGGCAACCTTGAACAGGATACCATCTGTGTGAATAAAATGTACTCCATCATCCAGAACTGGATGGCGGCAAACAGCCTCTGTCTAAACGGAGAAAAAACAGAGATCCTCATAGTAGGTTCACCTACCCGACTAGCCATACTTCACCCACAATACACAGCCATAGTCATTGACGGCACCCCTATCACCATCTCCAACCAGGTAAAAACATTAGGGGTCTATCTGGACTCTAGTCTCACGATGAGGCAACACACACTGCCAAAATCCCACTGAGTCGACCCTTCCTGACACAACAAAACTGCATCACCCTCGCTAGAGCCCTCATATTAGCCAAGATTGACTATTGTAATTTACTACTATTAGGAACTTTAAAACAAAATATTTAAAAAATGCAACTAATCCAGAATAAAGCGGTAGGAGCAGCACTAGGCATGAAAAAAGGGAGCACATTTCTCAACACAGGAGAGATGCACATTGGCTACCCCTTCAAGCTACGATACTCCACAAAACTCTTACCCTAAAACACAAATATGTCTCAGGGAACGCCCACAGTTATCTCAACCAAATCCAGAGCCGCAAACCACTACCAGAACTCTTAGAAATAACGCACACACGCACCTACTCATCCCTCGCTTCAAGAATGCAAGAACAGGCAAGCTCCAGTTTCCCCGTAGCAGCCCCCAGAATTTGGAATTCACTCCAAGCAAACATTATTAATGAGCATTCTCGCAAGAAATTTAAGAAACTCCTAAAAACGTGGCAATTTTTTTCAAATACTAATCTCACGACAGATACATAGCAAGACAACAGCTGGTCCCTACCCCAGCCCTGATCCTCTGTATCACACCGCTCCCACTCAGTCATACCTACGCCCATACTCAGACATACCTACGCCCACAATACCAAATTGAGACACGTTTGTAAAAAAAAAAAACCTCCTTCCTGCCATGTATATAAGCACTGTATGTAACGTCATTGAAAACAAAATTATAAACCTACCATGTAACTATTAAGATTGTATGTTTGTTGGAAACTAGAGTCAACACCAACCATCATGATGATAGTCCTCCAAGTAACGAAGTCTATTATTTAAGTAACAAGACCACGCTATCGCAATCCAATATCTCATGTAACGAAGTATATTTGCCTATGTAACTAGTCTTAACCACTGTAAATCTTTATACATGTAACATCCAAGTACAAGTATACCTGTAAAACTATGCCGTGATACCCATGGGTTTGGGCGTACAACAAATGCAATAAATAAAAATAAATAAACACATAATTAAGAAATGCTTCTTCCTCCGACACTTAACAAAAAGAATCCTACCATTCCAACACTGACATTCGTCGCCCTCATTTCATGAATCGACTACGCCAACAGCCTCTACCTCGGAATGCCGGAATACCTTCTGAAGAAACTGCAACACATCGGCCAGACTCCTCAAACTATCTAGAAGAGACCACATCACACCAGCGCTAAAATTGCTACACTGGCTTCCAATCAAACAATGTATCACAATCAAAACAATGTGCATAACACACAGAGCAATCCGCGGCCAGGGAGCAGAATTCCTACAAAAGAAAATAACCATCTACAAGCCAACGAGACTCCTCAGATCAAGCAACGAAATCCGCCTGGAACCAAAACCACACACAAGGAAAAAAACTTGGGGTCTCATCTTTCTCCCACTTTGCGACAAAAACCCGGAATAACCTCCGTAAAGAAATAAGAAATACAAAAGAACACCTAAAATTCAGAAAACTGCTCAAAACCTGGCTCTTCAAGACCTCGGAACCAGACGGAGACAACTGAAACAAAAAAAACAATAGCGAGCCAACTAACAACAAACCCATTATGGGACAGAAAACATCGATTCCTAATAAGGCTGACACAGACAACAGGTAACTAACATCCTAACCACTACCCAGCATCCCTCCATACCAGACATGACAATATAACCTAATTTGTAAACCGCCAACCCAACGCAACCTTGCATCCACACTATTCAACAATTACCTCACTCTTACAAGATAGCCATCTTCAAAACAAACCTCACCATGAAAGCTACCTGCTAACCAAAACGAGACCACTAGTGTTACACTAAGAAAACCTGCACTTAAGCTAGTAAGTAGAAGATAGAATCCACTCGACTAACATTCACAAAATCTAGGCAGAACTTCTGGAGATGGGCTTAGATCTCACACGACTAACCCGACACACACAACCAAAATCAACTGTAGACATATGTATGGTGATTGCCTTGTGTCAAATCTGGACATGGTTGTCACAATTGAACCACGTCGCATCCAGATGGAACAGGTATGGTCACAACTAGATAGATCCATGGGGACCAGGTTTGCATCAGGCATAGACTGGGATGGGAGGGTTGGCCTGAGTAACAACAAAGATAGAATTGCAGAGACTGACTAGCGTGACATATGGACTGGGAGGTGAGGGAGAGCCTTGTGTCATGCATGAACAAGATCACTGTAAGGAAGGACGTGTATCTAAACCTTGAAAGCCCCACAAAATGACTTTGCATCTCGTCAGACAACAATGCTAATAACCAACCCTACTAAAACCTTACCCCTCTGCATACACCTCTCAAACTAATTAAACACAACCATACCTCTAAAAGCACAGCAAACCGCACACACTTCTACAACAAAACAAACCACACATAGCCTACACAACAGCACATGACGGATAGCAACCGGAAACCACACTAAAAGCTCAGCGATCAGTGTTAACCGAACTAAAGCTGCCAACAGCACATCACGGCTCTCTCTCCAAATGTTGTCCTACTAGCGTACCCTAACCCACCTCCTTTTTTTTCTGATCCGCCACAGCGCCACGGGACCACTACAGTGGTGATAGTGCGCAGTATAAATATCTCTTAACATTAACATTTGCTACTGCATTTTGTTACACAACCCTTTAATTTCCTAAATGTAATCTACATTTAGTCGCTGCTTTAGGCATTGTACGCTTTTGTAACTTGCACATGTCACCTATCCTTCAAAAGGTTTGCCTGTGCGCTCTCAAAAAAAAATGTATGCTTGCCATTCCTCACCACATTTGTTTTCCTTATTTTCAAATGCTAAGTGCATCTGTTTAGGCCATCAGCATAAACATCCTGTGTACCATGGCTCAGTTTTTGGCTTGTGTTAGTGTTTGTTTTGTGAAACATTACGAAAAAGGTGTGATTTCCTAACTAGAGGAGTTGGGGGAATGTAGCGGTGCATTGCTTTTCCCAATATTCACAGAAGCCATTACCTTACAGGTCCAAACATGTTCAAACTTTTTGTTCTGTCATTTTTCCAATTTTTTGCCAAACGATAGGAATTTTACCTACATAGATGTTGCCTGAGCTGCGCAAATGACCCCTTCCTAAACTTTGTCCACTTTTCATAAATGTATGCCTTTCTGTCTTCCCATACAGCTTTCCTATCCTCCTCTTACATTCCATCCAAGCATGCCCTATTGACAGAAAGGGAAAAATCACATACCTCTCACAAAAATGATGACAACCTTATAAAACATTTTTTTTTTTTGTTTCCACTCAACCGGTTCTTCAAACCTGGTGAATTCCGAACAGCAAACCATTTGTTCCTAGCTCGAACAAAGAAAAAAACACAGGCTTCTTTGTACCTCATTTATTTGGTATTTTCTGAAAAAACACAAAATAGTCCCTTTTTTGTTATTTTCTCACAACCCCTACAGCAAACTAGCAATCCTTGGCGGCATTATGACCGCCTATACGTGGGAAGAAAAGGGTGGAAATTTGGCCGGGATATCACTTGTAACAAAAAAGTTACAAGGGATTGAATGCCGACATACCTTAATGTCCAAAAAAAGGCTCCAAACTGGCAGGGAAAACCCTCGCAGTCAAGGGGTTAACGTAGTTGTGCCTATGGAACCAATAATGGTCACAGAGGAGCAATCAAGATTCTGATCTATTAAAAGCCATAGCAGGCAACAAAATCAGATTTCTAAATATAACATGAATCACTAGTACAACAAAATCTACTAAAATAAAAATATTGAATTAAAATAAAAAACTCAAAATAGGTCGAGGCAGGTTCCAATCTCTAGCTAACAAAAGAGGTGATGGCTAGAAGTTTTATAATTAATCTTAACCTCTGGCATTGCTCTGGGCAACCGTCCAGACCATCGTTCTTCAGTCTGCCAAGCCATTACAAAACGGGAAAGACCATATACAAATCTTTTTTGGTCCCACCCCAAAATGGCCAGTCCAGCCTGAACTGCTCTGTCACATCCCTTCTGCATGGCACCACATTCATTCCCAGACATGTTTCAGCCTTGTTGGGCCTCATCAGTGAAGAGTAGCTTGGGTTCTAGGCCCAGCAGGCAAGGGACCCACATCTGGGCATACCCATACCACACAGGGTGACAAAGCAAAAGCAAAGAGGTGATGGCTGGGAGGTTTAGAATGAATCTTAACCACAGGCATTGCTCTGGCAACCCTACAGCCCATCGTTCTTCGACTGACAAGCCATTACAGAAGGGGAAAGACTGTATGCTTAGTTCCACAGAAAAAGGGGCAGTCCAGCCGGAACTACTAGTTCACATTCCTTCTGCACGAGACCACACTCATCCCCAAACATGTTTCAGCCTTGTTGGGCCTCATCAGTGAGGAGTAACTTGGGTCTCTAGGCCCAGCAGGCGCAGGACCCACATCTGCCCAGAGCAATGCCAGATGTTAAGACGAATTCTGAACCTTCCAGATGGTACAACATTCATTGCCAGTTTTTTTGCTGCACTGTTTGCTGAAAATATTTGCCCGAGAAAAACGTAGCGAAAAACAGGTGGTGGGTGATAAGGCCATCTAAGGGATCGGGTGGGTGTGGAATAGGGAATAAATAATATCGGAGGGGGGGCATTTGGGAGAAGACCCCCAAATAAAAAACATTTAAAAATTCAATTCGTTTTTTCAGGACTTTTTCTTTCCCGCAAATAACGCTACAAAAATCAGGATGAATACGATTTTGTTTTTTATATAGCACTTTAATGTAAAGCGATTTAAATAGGGCATATTTACATACATTACTATTATACCCAATTCGAAAGATGAAAGGCTGAGTTGGCCTTGCTGGGATTTGAACCTGCGACTTGCAGCTCAAACACAGATCACAGGAACCAGTGTTTAACCTGCTGAGCCATCTTACAGGCAATTAACAGAGAACGTGCCAGCCATCACCTCTCTTGTTTTGCTAGGTTCCAATCTCTGCCAGATAGCTCAAAGGGTTAATGTATCCTCTCCAGACCTCTGTGTTAAAACATGCAGGACACAGATCCCACTACCACAAGAGAAGAGCTGTGTCCCATTTACACTTTTCTAGTTCACTTCCCCAAAAAACTGAAAAACATGCTGCTTATGAACTAGAAGTAAAAGAAACATTTGAAAACGTCTTCTCTTAGAAATATAGCAGGTATGTTTTTAACACAACACAGGGTCTCTTTCCTGCAGGACTGCCTCCAGACACTGCCCTGGAAGGTGCAGCAGCATAATGGGAGTGAACATCTACTCCAGACCCCTGCTGAGTGTGGCCCCCGTAAAGTCTGTCTTATTGTGCTGCCAACACATACACTATTTTACAAGACATCTGTAGGACACACGAGTTCTCAAGTTTCCAATTAGAAATTGCAAGAAACTACAAGTCCCATAATTCCAAACAAAAACAGCACTATTCTTCTCACGCACGGACATGGGAAACCTGAGTGGTCTGCAAAGGTTGATGCTACCGGTTTTATCTCCTACGTTCACTGCTTTTCTTTCTCATTACCTCTATAGTTCAGTGGCTAACCGCTCTTAATCCGTACTTCAGTCTGGAGAAATCAATGCTATGATTAAACATTTTAAATGAGCGCAGGTGGGGGGTCATCTGTTCGTTATATTGAAATGAATTAACTATGAGTAAATACAATGTGTGTTGCAGTACCTCTGACAGTGACAGCTGGGACACAGGTAGACAACTCTCTTACGAAAACATGTCCTTTGTGCACAGTTCACCTGGCCCTTCGTCATGGGTGGGGCTTTTTGGCCAACAGTGTGCATGCTGAAACTTGCAGGCCATTTCTATGACCGAAACCTAAAACGACCCCTCCTCGCGCGCTAAACAACCAGGACTGAATAAAGGGGACTCTGAAGACAAGGCCTCACCGGCAAATGTACACGATATGTTTATTTTTTGGTTTAAGATGGACACACATCAATCGGGCGAGGTCTCAGAGTCACTGCTTCAGCCGAGGGTGCAAAAAAAGGGGTGGGGGCAGTGATAAGGTGTAGGATAAGGATTGCATAAACGTGCTTTTAAAATCTCTAAAACGGGCGATCCGTAGCGTGGCAAGGCAAAGGGAAGCCGACCGACACATCTTTTAAAAGTAAAAATGAGAAGTTTAAGTTTTCCTTACTTATTTGTCCCTTTCCCCCAAAGAGGGCACGAGCCACCAGAGTGAAGGCACTGTTGCACACAATTTGAGGCAGGTGACCTGCGTATCCTTCCCAGGCACTATGGGGAAATTGCACGTTCTTTGAAAACCGTGCAGTACTTTTCACAGTTTTTACACAAGAGTGGAATTGCTGAGATGTCCTGAGCTAGGAGGACTTAGACAAAGCTGGTGACTTCCCACTATGGCAGTAATGAAGATGATCAGGTCTGGTACATATTTATCATCGATTATGTGTCAGATGAATAGTTTTCCCCCAGTCATCGTATCGCTCATATTATTAAGATCTTTGAAGCAACTATGGAGCATTCAAGTTTCCTGAGAAAAGGTCATTCAGCCCTGGTGTTGCTTGGAATTCTGGTATTTGTAGTTTTCCTGAATTTTAAATGTGAAACAAAAACCTACTAGTTCCAGAACCTAAAGGGGGAAACAACAGGACTGGATGGCTTTCTCACGCATGGTCATGGAAAATTTGAGGGTCGCTCACTACCAAGTGAGTTAACCTTTCCCCTATGTGGTGCAAAACAGTTTTCCAATACTGCCGTCTCAATCCACAGTATTTTGCATTGTGCGGCTTGTAGTTTTATGTTCTCATTAAAAGAAATGCATGGGCCTAAAAGAACCAGAATACAAATGCTTTTGACTAAAAAGCCAGGACGGAGGGAAAGTTTCACACAAGACATGGGTTCACTTCTCACCAATATACTTGTTTATTTTAATAAGCTCTTTCACTAACAGGTAGCTTCTCAACTCTCATATGAACCATCAAAGAGCTCTCAAGTTTCCCCAGGTCATGTGTAAGAAGGCCAACCAGTCACGTTTTTTTATTGGGTTTCTGGGACTTGTAGTTTTTCTAGATTTCAAATGGGAGACACAAAACCAACAGCTCCCAGAATCCTAAGGGGGAAAACAAGACTAGATGGCCTTCTCATGCATGAAAATTTGAGTGTCCTGTTTACATCAGGTGTCATGTGGTCATCCAATCCTAGCTTTATGGATTTTTGCTTTGACGTGCATTCTAGTATTGTATGTAGCCTTGCATATTTAATATGAAAAGTAAAATTGCAAGTACCAGAAGGCACCTCGAGGACTGATTGCGAGTTTGGATACGACAAGGGGGGCCCTGGGGGGAACGCGAAGCGTTTCCCCCCGGGGAGTTTTTTGGCGCTGCACACGGCCAGCGAGTGGCCGTTGGGTGCAGAGCGCCCCGCCCGGGGTATTTAAGGGCTCAGGGAAGGTTCGGGAGGCAGGCGACGGTTAGGACTTGGCGATTGTCAGGTCCCGTTGCCCGCTCCCGAGCCTTCCCTGTGGTTCCTTGGGCCTAGTTGTCGAGTTAGTGCAGGTGAGGTAGGGGATTAGTATAGCAGGAGGGCGGGTAGGTATTATTAAAAAAAAAAATAAATAAATAAATAAATAAGTTCGTCTTGTGTTAGCGGGGTAGGAGGGGTGCCGTAAATAAGACACCCCTCGCGGCTTACCGGTTTTCTTCGGGCTTCCGTCTCGCGTCAGAAGTAGCCCGCGAGCGGGGGGCGTGGGGCTCCGTGGTTCTCGGCGGGTTTTGGGAGGGATTAGTGATCCGGGCGCAGGCCCGCGGTTGCGTGTGGGCGTTGGGGCCGGGGGGGGGAGCGGAGCTTCAGCGGCCTTCAACGGCTTTCCGCGGCGCCCCATATGGATTAGTTTCCCACGCCGCTTTACGAGTGTTTGGTCCGTGTGCGGAGGGCGCGTAGCAGCGCTCTCTCACAAGGGGGCTGGGCAGCGCACTTAAAGGAGCCGCGTCCCTGGTGTGGTGGGTGGAGTGCGGTGCTGTCGGGACACGGCTAGGTGGCAGTGTTCTCTGCCGGTTAGCAAGCGCTAACTAGTGCGTGGTATAGGGTGTTTCAGGGCTCCCGCTTCGGGTTTCTGGACCAGGTGGTGGGGAGGGAGAGGGTAGAGGGTACAAATTGTTAGTTTGGCAGGTTTATTATAAAAAAAAAAAAAAAAAATATATATACTAGTTTATATTCTGCATTTTAGCAGTAGGGTAGCAGATAAAAAAATTAAAAAAAAACTATTTAAGGAAGGTTAGTTTAAAAATGTTTGCCTTTATTAATTGGCAATATTAGGGAGGTTATTTACAGGGGATCACACTAGGTGTGTGTTTTGGTTGTGGTTCTGGGGGGCGGTTAGCTTACTGTGAGGTTTGTGAGGTTTCTCAGGGCCAAGGATGCTAGTCCACGGGTAGGTCCCGGCTCGGGGGCATAGAGTAATTAGGGCATTTTTGAGGGGGTATATTTCTGGGCACACGCGGTTTAGTGTGCACGATGACAGGCCGGGGGGCGAGCAAGAAGGGGCTGGTGGATGCCGGGGCCTTGAAGAAGGCCCTGGAAATCATTAGCAGGGCAACTAAAGCCCAATTGGAAGGGGCGGTAGGGGAAGTTACGGGAGAGGAGGAGAGCGGTGGGGGCCGGCCGCAGCGCAGAGCGGCGGCAGACGGTGCATTGGCGGCTGTGGTGGCTTGCACCCCTACGGCAGAGAGAGGGGAGATTTGGGAATCTAGGGGCAGGAAGATGAGGAGGGAGATAGACAAGAGGGCGGATGGGGGTTTAAGGAGGTCAGGGGGCAGCCAGGGAGGGAGGAAGGGTATGATAGCTCTAGGGAAGAGGGGAGCGCTCGAGAGGGTAGGGACCGAGGGAACACCAGTGGGGGCAGGGGTGGGGCGCAGGTGGGGGTGGCAGGGCAGAGAGGAAGAGGGGGTAAATACCTGCAGAAGAGCGCAGGTGGGAGAAGGAGGGAGAGGTCCCCGTCAATTGAGGAGGGTAGGGTGGGGCGCGGAACTGCCCCCCCGGATAGGAGGAGTGGGGGCGGAGGGCGCTGCGCAGCCCCCGCTGTACAGATGGAGGGTGAGGGTTTTGATACGGCCCCTCCTCGGTTAGAGCAAGGAGAGCCTAGAGGGCGCGGCACAGCCCCTAGCAACGAGGATGTCAGGGTGGAGGTCGGAACGCCTCGCCCAAGAGAAGAGGACCAGGCAGAGGTTCCCACAGCCCCGCCGAGAAGACGTCAGGGGAGTGGCGGGGCGGACGCCCCGGGCTCGGAAGAAGATCAGCAAATATCTCGGGCAGGAGCCCGCATCCTCAATGGTATTTAAGGGGTGATGAAGTTGGTTGGGAGGAATACGGGGGGCAATGGGAATTTGAGGATTACAGGGCGGAAAGGGAAAGGGCGGAGGAGAGAAGAAATTCAAGGTGGGACAGGGAAAGGGAAGTACAAGGGGGTCGGGGTGAAAGGGGTCAAGGGAATTATTGGCTGGATGATTGTGCTGACATGTTTTGTCCCCGCAGCAGGAGCCCTCTAAGAATGGAGAGGAGGAGCACCGGTGTGGATGCCAGGCCGCAGATGGCAGGCGTGGAAAGAGGTGAGCGGGAAAGGGAATGGTCATCTGCATGGCAGAGAGGGGTTACAAATAGGCGGTCGGGGGATGAACGGGGTGGTCTTGAAGGTGTGATGAAGGAGGTCGGGGTGCGGGCCTTTGGAGCCGAAGGGGTTGAAAAGAACATTTGCTCAGTGGAGGTCCAAACGGACAAAGTGGTGGAGCCATTGGGGCTCGAGGTGCAGGCGGGAAAAGATAAAGAGGTGGAGGTAAAGGGAAAGGAGAAGAAATTGCCATACATGGGGATAACGAAACCATTGGGGGCACATTTGATGGCAGCGACCAGGGAGAAGATACAGGGAGGTGAATTTGTGGATGTCTTCAAATTGCTTCATAGGGAGGTGAGAGCGAAAGAGGGGTCTAAGGAGGAAGAGAGAGAGCTGGCTTCACGCCCGAGGGTCCCGGTGACCATTGAGAATTGGACGTCGGCGTTTATCATTTATGCCAGCGTGTATTGCGAAAAATTCCCGGAGCGTTGCGTGGCCCTGCTTAAATACATGGATGTAATAAGGAAGGCTTTCACGAGCTTTGGGGGCTTTGCCTGGGTAAGGTATGACGAGGAATTTAGAGCGAGAATGGCGGAGGACAGTCAGGCGGTCTGGGGGGAGATAGATATGGATCTTTGGCTGCAATGGATGGCCCCAACGAGCCCCGCCCCGACATTACACACGGCGAGCGGGCTGCCAGTGCCTTTCCGGCCCTTTCTTGGTCGCCCCGCCCATGAAGGGGCGGGGGGAGGAGGCAGGGGCCAGTCCTCAGCAGCATGCTGGGGGTACAATAAGGAGAGCTGCGCAAGAACCATGGGTAGGTTCAAGCATGAGTGCAGCAAGTGCGGGGGAAAACACCCTCTCACGCAGTGTTTCCAACAAGGAGACAGGGGAAGGGGGAGAGGTGCAGGAAAAGGGGTTGGGGGGAAAAGCTTTTATTCCAATTAAAGTGGGGGTGTTGGAAGAATGGTTGCAATTTTACCCGGATAGGGAAGGGGCTAAGATTTTGAGTGAGGGTTTTGGGCAGGGGTTCAGATTAGGTTACCAGGGTCCAAGGGTGCGGCGATGGGCGGAAAATCTGAAGTCAGCAAGAGAGAATACGGAGGTGGTAAGGCAAAAATTGAGCAAGGAAATAGCAGCGGGCAGGATGGTGGGTCCGTTTGATGAAGTACCGGGTGATTTAGTGATATCTCCATTGGGGGTGGTGCCCAAGAAAGCCCCGGGGGAGTTCAGACTCATTCATCACTTGTCGTGGCCGGAGGGTATGTCAGTTAATGACTTCATTGCCCCGGAAGAGTGTGGGGTTGTGTACGCGAGTGTAGACCAGGCGGTGGAGCTAATAAGGAAGGAAGGGCGAGGGGCCTTCATGGCCAAGTGCTATATCAAGGCGGCGTTTAGATTATTGCCAGTGCATCCAGAGGATTTTTGGTTGTTGGGGTTGCAGTTTGAGGACCGTATTTACATAGACAAAGCATTGCCTATGGGGTGCGCAATTTCCTGTGCGCTGTTTGAACGATTTAGCTCTTTTTTACAGTGGGTTTTCTCATTCAGCTCAGGGTGGTAGAGTGTGTTGCACTATTTGGATGACTTTCTGTTCATTAGCGGGGCAAAAAGGGAGGAGGATTGCAAAAGAATGCTAAAGTTGTTTCAAGACTTGATGGAGGAGCTGGGGGTACCATTAGCCGAAGACAAGACGGAAGGGCCGGCAGTGGTGTTAACATTCCTGGGAATTGAGTTGGATTCAGTGGCCATGACCTCACGCTTGCCGCACGACAAGGTGAGCAAATTGGTGGTACTGTTGGAAAAAGCGGTAAGGGCCAAGAAAATGATGCTGGTGGAGATGCAGAGATTGGTTGGGCATCTGAATTTTGCTTGTAAGGTGGTGGCCCCGGGGAGGACGTTTTGCAGAAATATGGCAAGGGCCATGGCGGGAGCGAAGTGCCCACATCACCGGATAAGAGTATCGGGGGCAGTGAGGGAGGATTGCAGGATTTGGTTGCGCTTTTTGGAGAGTTTCAACGGAACGTCAATGTGGTTGCAGGGAGATCCAGTGACTTGGGAAGTTCAGATTCTCTCGGATGCAGCGGGGGCTGGTGGTTTTGGAGTGTTTTGGGGGGGAAAATGGTGTGCCGAGAAATGGCCGGAGAGATGGTTGAAGGAAGGGAGGAGCATAGCATTCCTTGAGTTTTTTCCATTACTAGTAGCATTGGAGTTGTGGGGGAAGGAGTTGCGAAATAGGAAGGTGAATTTCAATGTAGACAACGAATGCGTGGTCCATGTGGTGAACAGGCAGTCAGCGAGGGATCAGAGGGTGGCAAGGCTGATGAGAGAATTTGTCCTGCGTTGCATGGAATGGAATGTGGTGTTTAAAGCAACACATGTGCCGGGGAAGGATAATGGCATCGCTGATGCATTATCTCGTTTTCAATGGCAGAGATTCCGTGGATTGGCTCCAGAGGCAGATCGGGAGGGGCGGCAGATTCCGAAGGAGCTGTGGAAGATAGGAAGCTGAGAGCGCTGGCACTGGTGGAGGGTTCATTGGCCGCGGCATCCAAGAAGTCATACAGGAGGGCCTGGGAGGATTTTATTAGGGGAGGAGCTAGGAGTTGGAGGGGTAGATGGGATGCGGAAGAGCGGAGGAGGGACGACGTTATTAATTATCTGCTGAGGTGCATGGACAGGGGCTGGTCAAGGGCAACGATAACAGGAAAGCTAGCAGGGATCTCCTTTTACGGAAAATGGTTTTGGGGTTTTCAACCAAGTGGGGGGGAGATGGCAAGTAGGATGTTGGAAGGATGGGCAAGGGAGAGTAAGAGGGAGAAGGATATGAGGAGGCCTATATCGGCTGAATTGCTGCAGAGGTTGATTGAGGTTTTGGGGGGAGTTTGCTGATCGGTATGGGAAGGGGAAATGTTTGCGGCGGGTTTTACATGGTTATTTTTTGGGGCCTTTATGGGTTTCTGAGTTGGTCGGGGGACAAGGGGGGGTAGAGGGGCTGCGGTGGGAGGATGTGCAAATTACGGAGGAAGGTTTAGACATCAAAATTAAAAGGTCCAAGACGGATCAGAAGGGAAGGGGCTCTTGGGTCCTGCTGGGTCGAGGGAGCGAGGCTCTATGCCCAATTAAGGTGGGTAAGGTGTGGAAGGAGCGCTGTGGGGTTAACGTAGGTTTGGTTTTCCAGCATGCGGATGGATCCCCGGTCACAGCAGCGCAGGTGCTGGGGGTATTGCGTAAGGCGTTGTGCAGGATAGGAGAAAAGGGGGAGGAGTTTGGGACTCATTCTTTTAGGATGGGCGCAGCATCTGAGGGTAGCAGACTGGGTTTTTCGGAAGAAAGGGTGAAAAGCTTGGGGCGTTGGAGGTCAGGAAAATACAAGGGTTACGTTAGGGATTTTGGGAAAGGGGATTGCTGAAGAAAGTTGTTGGACTTGGGGGGCAAGTTGTTTTGTTTTGTAACCAGATGATTTGTCAGTAATTTGTTGTAATTTTTGTTTCAGATGCTGCGCAAAGGAAGGGGGAGTTGGCGCAAGTTTGGATTGTTGGACATTCAATTGTGAAGTGGGCTGGCAAAGAGGCGGAGAAAAGGGTGTTTGGTAGACAGCTGGGGTGCAGTTATAAGGAAGTGGTGGTGAGGTGGCACGGTTTGGGGGGCATGCGTTGGGATCAGCTGCTGCCCATTTTGGCAGGAATGAGGGAACGCTATGGAGTTCCTCAGGTGGTGATGCTGCATGCTGGGGAGAATGACCTGGTTAGGGATACGGGGGTGGCTCTGCTGAGAAAAATGAAGAGGGACTTGGGTTGGATTAGGGATATGTGGCCTCAAGCGGTGGTGGTGTGGACGAAGTTGTTGCCGAGAAGAGTTTGGAGGGGAGCAAGGAATGAGGGAGCAATAGAGCAGGCTAGGAAGGGGATAAACAGGGAAATGGAAAAATGTTGTGCGTCAGTGAAAGTGAGGGTCATGGACCATAAGGAGATAACATATGAGGGGTTTCTTATCTTTAGAGAGGATGGGGTACACTTGTCCATGTACGGGAACAGTTACTACCTTGCGGACTTGGGTTCGTGGCTGGGAGACTGGGTGAAAAGTTTGAGGTAGAAAAGGGGGGGGGGGTTTGGGGCAGAAAGAACTCCTCGGGGGAGGGTTTTTCTGGTGCCGGGGGCATGGCCCCTTTTGATGTGGGGGGAGGGAAGCACAATGGGGGAATGACACGGGAAAGGAGGGGGTGGCGCTGTTTGCACAAGCAGGTCACCCCGGGGGATCAGGTATTGAGCCTGGAGGGGCATGGCCCCTGGGGAGAAAGCGGGACGCCTGGAAAAGGGGCAAGGATACGGTAGGATCCAAGGGATCATTAGGGAGGAAATTGGTTATTTAATTATTTAATTGTTGGGGGAAAATGGGAAATGTTTAAGTTATTTATTTGATTGTTCAAATAGCTATTTAGTTTGTTAGGCCATGGAGCCAGTTAAGCGTTTTGATTGTAAGCTTTGGCCTGTCACATTAAAGCGACCTTTTCCACTTTTAAATGAGTCTGGGTTTTTGTGCAGTAAGCCAAAAAGCATTTTTACTTCCATCAGAGTGTAAACAATAAGTTGTATAAAGGTCACTAGAATGATTCGAATCATTAGCCTTTTTGATATGATGGAGACCCATTCTGTTGAAAAGGCTGTGTTGTTATAGGTTATTATATGTTTTATGACGTCAAAGGAGGTCGTACTGGGCCGAGCCACCAGCTACAACTTGAACAGTTAAAATGCAACTCTTGGATTTAATACCTGTTGGCCTACAGTGGTCTATTAATGCCATTTATATACACCTGAAGGAGATGGATTTAGAAATGAAAACTACAAAAACAAAAATACACTTAATCCAAAGAGGAAATCTCTTGGAAATTTCAAGTGGCATTTGAACATTTCTCAGAACGGGTATCCCAATGGAAATATCTAGGGAATAATTACTATCAGAATCCCACATCAGCAGGGGTTCATAAAGAATTGCAAATTAAATGCTTATCCCTTGCCTCTCAGATGAAAACAATCGAAAATAAATGTGGAAAATTCTCAATTTTACCACTTATTAAATGTTATAAAAGGGGAAAATCGTGACCAGTCTATCATATGGAGCAGAAAGCAAAACTATTCAGATAGCTTGGGATAACATTGAGGGCATGCTATCGAAAGAACCCTTAAAATTGCTTAAAGGGGTTCCGATTCGTTATGAATTGGGTCTAAAATCTTTAGAGGACCACACTAAGTGAAAATCGCTCCTTTTATTTAATAAGCTTTTACTACCCCTAAGGGCTCCCTTTTCGTAAAAGTACAGGAGTTGATGACAAATCATTCATGCTGGGCTTTAAACACTTGATTTGAGGAAATGCATACTATATTGGATATCATTGATAGTTCTGCGTGCGCATTGAGAGAGTATCCAAGTAAAAAAAAAAAAACTCTTTCTGTTAGACTGGATCTCATCTAGAGTAGGTGCCTTGGTTATAAAATATTCAGGTTTACCCATACTCCAGAGAAAGGCATGGGCTTTTTAAATACATACTTGAGGCGTTCACCAAACAAACGATGGAGATCTAACATTTTACGTCTTTGGCTTAACCTTCTTCCTGCTCGTGAAATTTCCTTTATTCGTGTAATTATGGTTGGCCCTCACCTGTAGATACTGGAACACAGAGTCCATGATTGAAACTTTGGAGAACTCATTAGTCCTTGTCCGGGGCTTCAAGAGAAACGCCCTAAGCACTTTTCTATATTCTGGGAACTATTCCATTCTAGAAATCCTCTTGACAGTTGTACTTCTCATGAGTGGCATCCAGATTTCTATAAGCATAGCATGTATGAATTTTGTACGTGATATTTTTGAATTGTATGCGTTCTTTTAAACGTAAATGGAGTTGCATTTATCGTATACTTCTTTTATGATTGTACTTTGAAAAGCACGTGGCAAATTGAATAAGGTTTCTAACCTTAAGTTTGACCGAATTGATATTTTTGGCAATTGGGGTTTGATTAGGACGTGAAAGGTTTATTTTAAAACCAAACATATTAATAATAACAAAAAAAACCTGTTTTATTTAAAATTCTGGTGAATGTCTTAATCTTGTAGGTCATTCACAAAGGCAACTGTTTTGCATAATCCATGACTTCGGTGCGCCTCAAGCGATTGAAGAAGGTAGTTCCCTCTCAACTCCCATTTGATGAGATTGCTAATTGTGGGGAATTCATTAAAACATTTTCTACTCATACACTGAGATTCCAGTCTCTGCCTTTTCCTTTGGTCCCCACTTATTGACTTAGTGGTCGATCGTTCTCAGTTAACACACTCAAAGTGCGTCGCCTGTGGGGAAAAGAGGGGGATATAAAGTAGTAGAGAGCGCTAACAGAAACCAAGATGATGGAAGCTTTCTCTCGGCCCACTCTCCCTACTGGCTAATCTAACTCTGCCCCCTTTGTATTTCTGCTGACTTTGCAATGACTCCAGTGGTTAGCACCCTGGTGTGAGTGTCGCTTTATGTCAGTCCTGCCTCTAAAACACCAGTTCCCAGGTGACCCCCTTTGGGGTGGAGGGGTGGTTCCCGTGCCCTGGGCAGACCTTCCAGGATTTTGCGGCATGAAATGGCAAATTTTGCGGCATGAAATGGCAAATTTTGCGGCACAAACCTTTATTTATTGCAGCATTTTTGCGGGACATTTTGTATTAACTAGAGGGTGTAAGATTGCCACATTGCAGGAAATAGGCATAGTCCAAGGCTACAAGAGAGCCAGGGTATCATTATTATGTATCTTTTGTATTAATTTAATAGGAAGAGTCCCAGATGTCTCTGGCTTGGCAGAACAGTGTTTGATTTGGCTACATTTCTGGTTTAATGTTCATGCCTATTTAATAGTATTAACTAAATTGATCATTATCAATTGTAATGCTGAAAATATTCCCCTTTTATGTTCTCCAATCCCCCAAACACCCACACACCTCTCACCAACACACATCTCACCAACTCTCCATCACAACTTGCATTCCTTAACCTCTCACTCTGTCATACAAATACTCACGCGCTATGTCACACTGTCAAGTCACAATTTACACTGCCCAGCCCCTGCCACACTCCAAATCATACTCCCAACTCACACCTTACACTCTACAATTCCTCCCGCAATATACAGTCCTTCATTCTTTTGTGCTGCTTCTGTATCTTGCATCATTTCTGCCATTCTATCGCACTCTTCCCTCATCCTTTTCCCAATCTGCAGCTCACTGCCTCTTTCTGGCCAACCGCTTCCTCTCTGCTTTCTGGCTCACCGACCACAGGCTCTCTCTACTTTCTGTACCTCTGCTCGCTCTCAGATTTCTAGCCCACCGCATCACTGCTTCCTCTGCTTTCTTGTGCAGCGCTTCCTCCTCTGACCCACTGCTCTCCTTCTGCTTTCTTGCCTATCACTTCACATCTCACCCATCACTCTCCCTCTCTCTCATAGTGTAACCATTTTTTTATTTTTTTGAATGGTACATTTTGACCCAGTTCTTCAAATAATGGGGCATTTAAAAAAAGAACGGAGGATGTGCTATGTTTAGACAACCCATTTTTGGAAATGAGAAGGTCACCTTATTCTCAAAGGTGACCGGCGCATTTCCACAGGCTTGAGCTGTAGCGCAAATTGTGCGCTGGCTAGCGGCCTTGAATAATGATCTAGGTTGTTTGACCGAAGTGTCATTATTTGCGGCGGAATTGACCGTAGTCAATTTCGCTGCAAACTTTTTTGCACTTCTGCCAAACAAGCCAAAATGTACCTTTCACCACCACCCCACCCCCTCCCCTACTTAACTGCTTGGTCGCTGCCGCTTCCCCTGCAACCCTGCGGTGCCAGATCCGTCCCTCTAACGCGGGTCAGATCCGACTCCGGAGGGTCCCTTTTTCGTTATTTTCTTTTTTTCTGTCCCGCCTCCAATTTTGAAGAAAAGGGGAAAACACTTCTGCAACCACCCTAGACCAAAAATACTGAACATGGGGAGCGGGTGACACCCCCGCAACACATGTTTAGTATTTATAAAAATCGATCGAATAGTACTGGACGAAATAGGTCAAATTGGAACATTCAATAGATTTTTGTCATCAAAATGGGCAGTACTTTGAATAGAATCGCTCTCCCGACAGTGTTCTGCAAGCTCCCAGCGCCTTTCACAGGGACAGGCCCTCCAGGTGCCTGCCGCTGTAAAATGCGACCCAAAAAAATCATTTTTATCCTGTTTGAGGAACAGAAATGCAAGCGACACAGCAGCGCTTCATACCTTAAAAGAAATGCATGATAGGGTCAGGAAAGACCCTGTCATGCAGTGGCAGCCCCACATCCTGTGTGCGTAGGGTTGCCTACAATTTCTACACATTAAAAGTGCATCTTGCTTGGAAATGAGGGATGCGCTTTTAAATTGACAGAAACGCCACTTTATTTGATCAAGGAGGTGAAAAAGGCCATCTGAATGGGCGCGCATATAAAATGTGCCCATTCATGTGTCCCTTGTGGATTGGGCTGCACTTTTTTGGGGCACAAGTGATGAGATGCGTTAGCGCATTTCATTTCTTGTGCGAAAAAAAAAAAGTCGAGAACCTGGCACCCTGAGTATAATTTTTCTTAAAACAGTAATTTTTGCAAATTACTTACAAACATTTTAAAAAAGTAAAAAAATGTTTTTTTAAAGATGCTGTTTTTGCACAAAACTGCCGTTTTTGCGGCATTTTGCACAAAACGGCCGTTTTTGCGGCATTTTGCGGGATCGCAAAATCGCTATAAGCTGGAGGGTCTGCCTGGGGAGGAGGTGTTACTATTCCTGCATTATGGTCAAAGAGGCAGCTCAATGGCCATTGCTCCACATAGCAGCTTTGAAGACAGCCATACCAGACATCATTACCCATCAGTACTTTCGTAACTTGGCTCTGCTCACAGAGCTGAGATTAGTGTGATATGGAATTGCTGTGGGTTTATAACAGTGTGCTATTAGTAGTCACAATGCTACAACCAGATTTGAGTGAAACCAGACTGACTAAGGAATACAATTATTAGATTTGGAAACATGGGTGCAGAATATTAAAAGCCATGTCTGCTTTCAGGAACTTTGTGTTTCCAGCAGTCAGGAAGGCACATGTGACATTTGAACCTGCCCAATGCCAGTCCAGGGCTGGCGCCAGGAGGCTGTCTCAGCAGAGGCACATGTGTGCACTATAAGTTTGGCATTGAGTATTTATGAAAGCATAGTCTGGTTATGAGACCTCCCTCTCAGAAGCAGAATTACCTGCATCATTTGGGATAGGGAGGTCTGGCCGCAGAAGATTTCTTCAAAGAAGATTTCATCGAATTCTTTACAACTGACTTTGCCCCAATTATATGTGGTGGGTGGATTTAGTCAAATAATGTATTGGTTTTAAGGGGGCCTGCAGGGGAATATTTGCGGCAAAATCGACCATTAAATCAAAATATTCACTGAAATCTTCTTTGATAAAAACATTTCGATCATCACTTAGAACATCATTTTATATCAATAAAGATCAAAAAAGTGCTAGGTCTTTCATACCCTCTCAGATGAAAATCCATCAGAAGGAGTACTAGCAACCACTATTATGTCAGTTTCAAGGCAACTGCCATTCATTATCTCAGCCTTCATTTAAGGACGTTTTGGGGGGATTTTCCAGCTTTCCTCTACCCCCTTTCTGTAAACACATGCGTACAGACAGGAACGATTTCACTGCATGGCAAAGACATTAACCTTGGAGCTCATGCCTAAATCTCCAATCTCCTTCTCTTTTGCAGCAACGTATTTCAAGTCTGCACGTGTCCTTGCTTCTGGTGGTGCGCTGTCTGCCAGAGATGCTGGGTTTGTCCATAAGGTAGCTGGATGACTTGAGGGCATCTGCCTTATATATGATGCAGCAAGAATTGAAGGCGATTCGTGCATGCAGTGGGAGCCAGTGAAGGTCAAAGAGGGCCGTGGTGATGTGGTCGTATCTGCATAAAACCTTGATGTGTATAGGATACTTCTCTGGGGCACAAGGGAGGTGTGACGAATCAACATCCGGGGCATCAGTGGCCCAGGGATGAAAAGCGGTTTCTAGACTATCAATCAGACCCACACCTCTAGTACACCAGAAGGGATCTGAACAGATTGAAAAAACAAGCAAATAATAAACCTTTTTGTCCAATTTTGGTAATGTGGATCGAACGGCAGACTTATCTCCGAAAGGTTATGGATTGTTGGTTAGTTGCAACACAACGAAAATACAATTATTACCCAACGATAAAAGGCACTGTCTAGTCAAGGTTGCATAGTCGCTCTCTGAAACACGTGTGTATGAGCGCGATATAAATAAAATATCATATCATATCATAAAAATATCTACTTTCTTATTATCACAACAGACAGTTCTAGTGTTGGGAAGGAGATGGTCCTATCCTATCCCCCTCGCCTGTCCCGCATTAAATAGATGACGCCTATGCCAAAGGGGGAGAGACATCCACCCCCAAGGCACGTCCCCTTATGATACCACATAGAGATTTAGACGAATAACATAGCCCACACCCCTGAGATCAGACGCCATTTTGTATTAAACCAGATGCCATCTATTTACTAGGCCAGAAAAATCATTCCTCTGTAAAACTCAGCTTTCCCATCCCCAGCACCTCACACAGAGAGCTCAAGACATTGCCACCCCGTGCCAGCTCCGTGCAAGCCTTGTTCTCACAGCAGTCCAGCCATTTATTGTTGCAATTGTTTAGTATCACTTCCACTGAATGTGCTCTGCAGAGCGTGAGACCGAAACCGGCCCCAGCACAAGTGCCCATCCATCTCCACTAAACTGCCCGTGCCCTCGCAACCCCCACCCCATCAGGCCTGAGCCCATCAGCCCGACCCTCCAATCTCTTTCATGCTGATACACATCTGCCCCCCTCGCCCTGACCATTCCAGAACACCCACCATAGACTTAATCTGTGCGGCACTATATTCCCCCAAAAGCAACACACGTCTGCTCGTATCATGAGGCACCAGGGAAGGCAGACTGTAGATCAAGCCCCTCGGGTGGGCACCTGGGAGCGGGAACTGCACTATCAAAGGAGCCCTTAATGTGTAGGTCGGCATGCCCATATGTTATTCCCTCTTTCCTAAGCACACCCATTCATGTGATGATCAAGGGTCCACCATTAATTGTGATCTGTTAGTTCCTGTTGTTTAGCTTAGATAGTTAGCATTGTAGCGCCTCTCTGCCCTGACCTTCACCGCGAAGATGAGCCCAGCTGACCACATGCACCATGATCGACTGAGAAGCAGCAACCAATGGAGCCCAGGCATCCCATATGGAGCTGGGTTTAGTATATGTTTCCAGCCAATCAACTATGCTGATGTGTTACCTATGTATGATGTCACTTATGATGCTAGGTGCCTTTTTAATGTGCTGCCCGTGTAATTTTTAGCAGAGCGCTCTCAGGCAGCAGAGTTCTTTGCTGGCATTTTTTATTATATACATTTATATAAACGTTGTCACCCTTGCAACCCATCGCTTGGTCTCATTCCCTGACGGGGTGTGTTATCTTTATTTTTGCTTTTTTATGAGGACACGTGTATGAGTTCATTTGGTGACCCCTTAGCGTGATTTCCCCGAGAGCCTCGTACCTGCAGCGAGATCCAGGGCTTCTCTGGAAAGGCTGCGCCAACCTACGGCTTACCAGTCCCCAAAAAACGCGTACGTAGAAGAAAAAGATTCTTGTGGGTTCCGGCTTTGCGAATACCCTGCTGCTCATTGGAGCCGGGTGCGGCCCCAGGGAGAGGCCCAGACGTTGTGGATAGACCACAAATGGAGGCTCTTGGAAGAACACGGGCACGTGCACATGAGTATAAATTGCATGGACAGACAAATGATGGGATTTGAGGAACATAGATCAGTGTGAGTGAAGGTTGCACGCAAGGGTTGAATGTGAATGAATTATGTGGTTAGTTGAAGTAAAGTGCTTTTTCTTTTTATGGCCATTAGTTATTTAGTAGAAGAATAAGGAGAAAATACAGAGGAGATACAGGAACCTAGCTCTGAAATGGGGTGGAAGGTGGCGCCACATTGCACTGTCCCGACCAGTGTGGAGAATAAATATGGAGATAAAAGTAGGAGCCCCATTTAATTAGAGGGCTCGGGAATAATTAGTGGTTATTGTTTTAGCTTGTTATTTTAGCTTATTGTTTTCAGTTTTTTTATGTAAATGTAGGAAGGCCCAGGAGGGGCAAACGTAATGTGAATGATGAGTAAGTGTGAAGAACAAGTTACTTACCAACTGGTAACGTTCTTTTGACTGGATGTTCCTCCCACGTATTCTTCATCTTTGATGTACGTCTGTCGTCCAGCTTTGCTGCTTCAGACATTTTTTCTCGACAGAGGGCGCTGTGCACAATGTCGTGGCATTGATGTCCTCCCTCGAGGGCCGCCGTGGTGTGTCGGCGTCACCAGTAGTATAAGTAGCTCGTGTCGCGCTCATTGGCTTCAGTTCTTTTTTTCTGTTCCATTATTCGAGGAACTAACCGGCGTACCGCAGACTGCAAGCTCTCCAGAAACGCAGAGTGTAAATCAAGTAAATTGTACGGCGGGGTAGGCTGGGTGGGGTGATGAGGAATACGTGGGAGGAACATCCAGTCGAAAGAACGTTACCAGGTGTAAATAACTTGTTCTTCAAATGGATTGTGTCTTCCCACGTATTCCTCATCTTTGATAGTCTCCCAAAGCAGTGGCAATTTGGAGGAGGGAGTACGATTTACTTTTATCATGAATGGAATGAAGGACTGCTTTAGCAAAAAGGCTTTCTTGAGATGAGAAGGAGTCAAAGCAGTAGATCTTAACAAAGGTATGCATTGATGCCCATGTTGCAGCTGAGCAAATGTCAATCACTGAGACACCCTTTTGAAGAGCCGCGAAGTAGCCATACCCCTCGTGGAATGGGCTCGAAGCCCTTCTGGCGGGTCTTTTCCAGCAAGTCTGTAACACTCTCCAATAGCCAATGTAATCCACCGGGAAATAGTTAGTTTAGTCACTGTTAGTCCTAATTTAGGACCGTTATAAACTACAAAAGTTGGTAATTAAGGCGAAATTTCACCCTTCTCGTAATGTAAAAACTCAGAGCTCTTTTTGGGTCTAGTCTATGCAATCTCTCTTCCTCTTTGCCCAAAAGAGGAGGAGGGTAGAAGGTTGCGAGTGCTATTTTTTGTGACAAATGAAAATCAGAAACTACTTTCGGCAAGAAAGATGGTTTAACTCTCAGGACTTCTTTATCCTTATGAAAGATAGTACAAGGACATTTGCATGAACAAGCCTGCAACTCACGTACCCTGCAGGCTGATGTTAGTGCTACAAGAAGAACAGTTTTCAGTGTTAATAGCCTCAATGGGCAGGAATGTAAGGGCTCGAAGGGTATACATGTTAGAAACTTTAACACAAGGTTTAAATCCCAAGCCGGGACATGAAATGGTACTCGAGGGTACGGTACACGTTACTGAGTCCCTTCAGAAACTGAACAATTAACAGTATTTTGAAATAAGAAAACTCCTCAGAGGAGCACTTAAAGATGGAAAGCGCTGCCAGGTGTCCCTTAATTGTATCAATCTGGAGCCCCAGATTGGCTAGTTGTAGTAAAAAAGAAAGCACCATAGGTGTGCCACATAAGAATGGATCCACAATCTTATCCCTGCACCAGTTACTGAACTTATTCCAACGACACAGGTACAAGGATTTTGTTGCTGGCCTTCTGGCTGAAAGCAAAATGTCCATTACAATGTGCGGGAGGTCCCAATCCTTATATCTCAGTCTCTCAGAAACCATGTGTGAAGGCTGAGTGTCTTGACCTCTGGATGGATAACCTGACCTTCCTCTTGCGAGAGAAGATCCTCTCTTTGTGGAAGACATATTGGAGGGCAGATGGACATGTCTAGAAGGTCCGGGTGCCACGTCTTCCTGGCCCAATGAGGAGCAATTAGGATCATGGTCTTCTCAACCTCCTGATTACATTAGGAATCACGGGGACTGGAGGAAACGCGTACAGAAGTGGAAATTCCCAGTTCACCACGAACGCATCTCCTAGAGCGCCTCTCGGGGGAAATTCCCTTGAGCAGTACTGATCTCACTTCCAGTTGTTAGTGGTTGCAAACAGATCCATTAGGTAAACTGCCGACAGAGAGATTCCTTCTTGAATTGCCCAGAACCAGAGCTGCATTGGCTCTGTTGTAGTGACCCTACGCCTCCTCTCTTGTTGAGGTAGTACACGGCCACTGTGTTGACTGTCATTATCATGACATTCTTTCCCCGTACATAGGGCAGAAAGGCCTTCACCCCTAGTCTGATTGCCCTCAGCTTCAAAAGGTTGATGTGTAGTTTGGACTCCGATGGAGACCAAAAACCGCTGATTGTTAATCCTCTGGTATGGCCTCCCCACCCTGTTAGTGAGGCGTCTGTCACTACCATTATCTCCGGCCATGGTGTCATGCGCCCATCAGGAAACTATGGAACCACTGGAGATTCCATTGATTGTTCTATCATGTTTTTTCCTTCCTAGCCGTTTGTTTGAATGGTCTAGTTGTTGGATGCAAGATGGCCGCCGCCTCTATTTACTGCCTCCCTTTTCGGCAGCTCGGTGCGTTGCACGTGCAGTTCTTGCTCGTAAGCTACGCTAGTGTTTTCTTGCTTTGAGCTAACGCTCCGTGTTATTCCACACCCTGTGGGTTCCCCCTTTTCGGGAGTCCTTTCGCCCGTTGCTTCCCTCTCACTCGCATCTGTGCGGGTGTTCTATTTGCCTTCCCGCTCGCGTCTTGCGAATGCTCTGTTGCTTCCCTGTTTATTCTCTTCCGGATCTCGCCTCCGGGTCTCTTGTTATTCTTTCATTTCTCCTTGAGTTACGCCTGTTTGGGGTGTCATCTCTTTCCACGGTCGGGCCTCGCTTCCCTATTTCTTCTCTGACGGCTTCTCACGGTTTTACTCTGCGGTACCTCTTGTTGCCGGATTACTTGTTACGGATTGTCCATTTTGGCCACTCTACTCACTGACACTCCGTACTGCCAATATACCACCTCATATTCAGAACAACATCCACTACAGCCACTTGTGGTTAATCTATTGTATCCTGGAACACATACCCGGACGTCGCACTGGAAGCACTGCCACGTTACTATCAGGACAGGATAATACAATTATTTTTTTTTTAGCCAGGAGGCTATTTCTGTGCAAGGGGCTTACTCCGGGGGCCACCAAGTGGTCAGGTGTGTTACCTCACCAGAAAACGTGGCCGCCAATGGAGCACGTCCATATTTACAAGAGAAGAAGACAAGTGCAAAGAAGGAGACCCGCAGAAGGTGAAAGACAGACACTCAGGAAAATTCCACTAAAGACCAAGGTGAGGAGGAAGGTGGAAGGTTTCTGTGGAGTTTGAGACATGGTTTCCAAAAAGATTGTCCCTTGAGAATGTTGTCTTCGCAAGTCCACCGAATTAGAGCTTGAGCCACTGTGCTCGGAACTTGCAGACAATCCGACATGTTCCCTGAAAATTGGGACCACTGGGTTCTGAGGGCCAATTGAAGGGATCTCATTCTCAATCTGACCTCTGGCACCAGGAAAATGCAGGATGCCATGAGGCCGAGCAACGTCAAGAAGTCGAAGGCTGGAAGATGCTGGGCATTCTGGAACTTTGTCACCATCTGCTGAATGTGTTGAGCTCTCACTTAGGGCAGCGAGGCTATCCCAGAGGAAGTTTCCAAGACTGCTCCGATGAACTGGAGACTTTGGAATGGCATTATATATGGGATTGAGGGAGAAGCCCAGTCTGTGTAGGGAGTGGCAGGTGATACTGAGATGTTCCTGGTCTTGCTCGGGTGAACGAGCCCTGATTAGCGAATCGTCCAGGTAGAGGTAGACGTGAGTCCCCCTCTCCTGAGATTTGCTATCACTACCGCCATCAGTTTGGTGAAAACCCTCGAAACAGAGGTCAGCCCGAATGGCAGAACTCGAAACTGATAATGAGAACTGCCAACCGCGAACCTCAAGGTACTTTCTGTGCTTGAGATGGATTGGCACATGAAAGAAAGCATCCTGAAGGTCCAATGATACCAACCAATCTTGGAGTTGGAGAGCCTGAAGGATCTGAGAACGGTTGACCATCTTGAACTTGTCCTTCCTGAGGAACTTGGTCAAGTTTCTTAAGTCCACGATGGGTCTCAGTGCTCCGTCCTTCTTGGGAATGAGAAAATAGGGGGCGTAGCAACCCTTGTTCCTCTCCACTACAGGAACATTTTCTATTGCACCTTTCTCCAGCAGGGTCAAGATCTCCTGCACAAGGAGCGGATCTGGGATTCTAACAGAGCTGGCTCCCGGTGGATGACCCTGAGGACTTTCTAGTTAAGGAAGGCAGCAAACTTGGGCTACTATTTCCAGAGCCCAAGGATCTGAAGTAATGCCCCGCCATTCGTTCAGATGCTGAGAGTTTTGGCCTCCCACCAGGGTCTTGTGGGTCAAGGCCTCAGAGTGGCTTAGAGGCGGCTGCAGCAGCGGCTGAGGGTAAAGATGCAGCTGCTGGGGCTGCTTTTGCACCCTTACCATGAGGTAATCTTCTTTGCCCCCTTTGTACGGCCTGTCCTCTTCCTCTACCACCTGAGGAATTGAAGCAAAAAGGACAACCTCTCCAGGAAGATGAGCCCGAATAAGGTTGTTTAGGTTGCCGAATAGAGGCACTAAGGGACTTAGCCACTGCTTCGGAGGTCTGCAGCTTCTCCAGACTCTTGTCTGCCTTACTGCCGATCAACCTCGAGCCGTCGAAGGGCATGTTGAGCAGTCTGGCTTGCACGTTTGGTGCAAACCCCGACTTTCTCAACCACGCAAATCTGCGTAGCAAAGTGCTTGCAACCATGGATCTGCTAATTCTGTCAGCAGCATCCAGTCCTGATTGGAGACACTCTCCCATCGCCTCCTTGCCATCCCTACCCAAGTTCAGAAAGCCATCCCTTTCCTTGCCTTCTGGAATGTGATCAGCCGCCATACTAACACATTCCCACAGGGTATAGATAAACCTAGCCAGGGTACACATAACATTTGTGGACTTCAGGGCCATGCTGCCTGAGGTGAAAACCTTGCGAACCCATGTGTCTACTTTCTTATCGTCTCTATCCGGGGGGATAGATGGATAGGCAGACTGCCTGGTGGAAGTAGCAGCCTGGACTACCAGACTCTCAGGTGTAGGATGTTGGCTGAGATAGTCAGGGTCACTGGATGAGGGTCTATATTTCCTGGCAAAATTCCTGTTGATAGCAGGACTAGATTCTGGGGCTTCCCAATTAGCAATGTGAAAAGGTAAGACTGGGTCTTTTTGGGGGCCTTGGTCCAGGATGTCCGTCATGTCAAGTTGTTGAAGCCCTACTCCAGCCCATGTACTCAGTGATCCTGTTCATCAGATTTCTATATCCTGAATCAGCATGGTCTGACGGGTCAGGTTTACCAAACTCCAACTCTGGGGATGTATCAAGACCGCTGGCAGAGTGGAGGAAGTCACAGAGATCTTTCATTTTAGACTCAGGATCAATTAGCTCGTCAGGCACTTCTCTAGTGCCAAACCTCACTCCTAATGGAGAAACATACTCATCTGAAGCATTATCCTCCTCATAAACGGAGAACATTGACTTAAAAAAAGATGGAATCAAAGACATCGTGGAAGGCGTCTTCGAGAAATTTCTCGATTTTGGAGTCGACGCAAATGACATTGATGGCGTCGACAAAATCGTCTATGGATTCAACGTTTTTTGTTTCTTCGCCGGTATCGGGGGCAGAGTCGACTCACGGATCGATGCGTTCGACACCTTTTTGTCGGGTTGAGTGTGTCGAGCCTTCAATTTACTACTCGTCTTGGCCGAAGTCGTTTCTGACCTTTCTGTGTCATCCAACGGAGCGACTGGGGTCTGGCTCTTGCAAGACTCTTTTGAGGGGGTTGAGGCCGCGTTCTCAAAGATCTGCATCATCTCTTGCCTAAAGGCATTCCATTTACTGGGAGAATCCGACCTAGTCGGACATCGTATAACCTCAGGAGAGGTATCCGCTGAAAAAGAGGGAGACCTGTGGTGTCTCTTTTTCGCCTTCTTGGAAGAAGACGATGAGGATTGTCTGGATCGACTCCTCGATCGGGACCTCTTCGAATGTCTATGTCGAGTAGTGTCCTTGGACTCACCAAACCTTTTATATTTATTCGAAGAAACCTTTGAAGCTTCCCTCCGACCGCTAATTTACCTTTGCGTTCACAGAGAGTTTTCTCAGTCATAGACCGACAGGACCTGCAGTTTTTCGGTTCGGTGACTAGAACCCAAACACCAAAGTCAGTCACGGTGAGAATCTGTTATCGACATTTTTGCCCCGCAGTCGTGACATTTCTTAAAACCCAACTTAGGGGTAGAAGTGGTCGAAGAAGAAGACATTTTTCAGAAGAAAAATGAAGCGCGCCGTTATTACTCGAAGCGGAGCTATCAGAAAAACAGAACTGTAGCCAAGGGTTGCGGCATGAGCTACTTATACTACTGGTGACATCGACACACCACGCCGGCCCTCGAGGGACATCGATGCCACGACATCGTGCACAGCGCCCTCTGCTGAGAAAATATGTCCGAAGCAGCAAAGCAGCAAAGCAGCAAAGCTGTACAAGATACGTATATCAAAGATGAGGAATACGTGGGAGGACACAATCCATTTGAAAGTGGATATTGCTCTAAAGAGGGGTGTAGGTTATATTTTTTCTGTTCTTTGTTTTTGTTCTCTTGTTAAATTGTTCCATCTTATTTGTATGTAATTGTGCAACGTATATTGACATTAGAGATAAATGTTATAAAATGTCATTGATTATTCTGGAAAAAGGGCACCAGGTATAGCAGTGAGGGTAAGAGGAAAAAATGTCCCTACAAGTATTGGGGGAACGCACATAAAAGGTAAATGTTTGTTCCCATGGGTATGGACACCCCACTATACCATATTTGAAAGCATCTCCCCATGTATAGTGAGCGAAATAAAAAATATCATGGCCAATGGGTAACTGAAACAAAGGGAGAGGGACTGTTGCATGCTTGGCCGGAAGATGGGTCTTTTGATAAGGGAACATTAGAACACCTATCCACGTACCTAACAGCAAAATACCAAGAGAAGCAGCTACAAAATAAAAGGGAGGTGTAAGGTTTGTGGAGGATGTTCGAAGAAACTCTTGCCACAAATAAGAGGGAGAAAGGGTCAGAAGCGCCAGCAGTAATGAGGGGAGATGAGGGAGAAAAGGAGACGGGGAGGAGGAACCCAAGAAAATCTATCCATTGCACACAAGACCGCAGATGGGTATACAAATCCAACTTATGTATTAGGGGGAAGTGCGCCAACTGCACCAAGTACCGCCCCACCCCACCTTATGACCCATCTACCACCACCCCCGCCCACACTGGAGTTAGTACCCAAGATCTTGAGGTGGCATTAAACCTCCACCCGTACAGAATTGGCTCAATTACGAGCTGTGTGTGGAGCAGCACGAGGATCAGGGTATGGGCCCCAACCTCCCAGAGAGACCCTTACCATACCAGAAGACGAATGGAAATCAGGAGACTTCCTTTTCAGGATTGACAGTGCGCCCATACAGGCAGTACGAGTAGAACGGTAAGGGGAAACTGATAGTTTGGAGTATGACACTGCCTCAGTGAGGGACGAGGAGTATTGCAGTGACTTTGATAAATCGGAAGAAGGTGCCCTGGAAGGGATACAGCAGGTGCAGTGGGCCACCCCTAGAATGGAAGAGACATGGAAGCGGAGGCTCCGAAACAGAATGGGAAGGATGGCTCTATCATAAAAGATAGGAATAGGGGTGAACGTTGGGAAGATGAAATCAAAACTACAGATGCCTCTTATCCATAAGGGAGTGGGGCAGCCTCACTATGTCCCTTGGGCACAGATGGACAAAAACAACCTCCTCAAGTCCTGCTCCCTATTACGGCAGGCGTGGGAAAATGCATCTATGCTTTTGAGAAAAATGCTGCAGGCGTGCCCCTCGCCATAGGAGATATTGAAAGCCTTTTGATATCCGTAGTGGGTGATGAAGCAGACTCGGTGTGGGTGAAAGCGGGCTTCCCGGTTGTGATCTCAAGTAATGACACTCATTACGGGGCATCATTCAATAATGTCCGAGCAAAATTGTGTGATGCCCTGCGGAGAACCTTCCCTGATACCCCCGACTTACATTCTATAATGCAATGCACTATGGGGGATGAGGAAGTTGCTGTGCAGTTAATTCTCTGGGTCCAGGAGATGTGGCGCGCTGAGACGGGCACCAGTCTACCTCCCTATTTTATTTCATCATTAAGCGAGGACTCCCAAAGGAGGTACAGAAGGCCCTTGACAAGATAGAAGGCATGGTAGCCAAGGGAAGATGGGACGTTGGGAAGATGAAATCAAAACTACAGATGCCTCTTATCCATAAGGGAGTGGGGCAGCCTCACTATGTCCCTTGGGCACAGATGGACAAAAACAACCTCCTCAAGTCCTGCTCCCTATTACGGCAGGCGTGGGAAAATGCATCTATGCTTTTGAGAAAAATGCTGCAGGCGTGCCCTATATAATGCAATGCACTATGGGGGATGAGGAAGTTGCTGTGCAGTTAATTCTCTGGGTCCAGGAGATGTGGCGCGCTGAGACGGGCACCAGTCTACCTCCCTATTTTATTTCATCATTAAGCGAGGACTCCCAAAGGAGGTACAGAAGGCCCTTGACAAGATAGAAGGCATGGTAGCCAAGGGCTGGCCTGAGATTCAGAGTATTATAGTACATTACTGTAGGAGGATCAAATAAAGAGAAAAACAAACTATTCAGAGGAGATTAGCTGAAGAAGCGAAACTAGTTCAGATGAAGTTGGTGAGGGTCGCGGCAGTAACAGCAGCACTGCTCTTAGAGCAGCTAGGAGAAGAGGGGGTGTTTTGGTGGCTACACAGGCAAGGATGGGCGCAGTGTGGACAGACAATGGGCAAGAGCAGTGGGGAGGAGAGCAACAATACATGGGACCCCAGTGGCAAGGAAGACTGGCAAGAGGACAAGGTGGGTTCCGGGGACAGAGGGGAGGGGCAGACGAGGGACAAGGGCAAAGAGTAGGAAACCCAGGGCAATGGTGATTGTGCAAGAGGTGGTGCCACTTCTCGCGGTAGTGCCGCAGCGGGCAGGGAGGGAACAATCAATACAATCAACCTTACTACAGCCCACCCCAGTATGGGCACCCTCATCCGGGTAGCCCACACGGACTTCCACAAGGGTCTTACGAGCAACCCCTGCAATACCCACAGCAAACCCCTCCACCACCTGGTTACAACACACTCTGCCACCCCCCATACCATGCAAGCACAACAAAGCCGCTCTAACCAGCTGGCCCAACAGCACAACAACCCTTTCACGACCACCCCGAACGGTGCACCAGCACCCTACCAAGGGGCATGTGTGCTCAGTGAAAATATTTTCTCTTGGCCGGTGACAGACACTTACCCGACTAGGACAGTCCACATTAGCACTTGCGTGTCCAGTCCTATCCACTACCTTGCATCCAGAAGAGGAACCACTGGTGGGGGCAGAGATAGGGAACAAACAGTTCATCTTTATGATGGAATCGGGGGCGGAGAAGTCATGCATACGTGAAGGTGATTTTCCGTTATCTGGTTTAACTCGTGATACGCAAGTGTTCTCTGGGGCTGTGGTTTTGGTTCCGTATACAGAAGATCTGAATGTCAAGCTAGGGGTAAAAACAGCACAAGCACCCCTACTGTACCATGAAAGTCCCCCTATCAATTTACTGGGACGCGATTTACTCAGCAAGCTTAACATGACCATATAATTTACTGACCAGGGAATTGTTTGCTCTACCTCAAGCATGTTCTCCCTCGGAGCTATGCTTTTAATACACACCATGGCTAATGAACTAAAGGTGCAGGGAATACCAGTAAATCCGGACATGTTCTTGTATGGGATCAGGGTATTCGCCAGTGGGTGCATGAGTTCACAAGGAACGAGTGGAGAGTACCCTCTGATTTTGTGTTCCGCCCTGTAGCTGCCCCCGAGATGGTTGCTGGCACAATACTGTCTTTAGATCTGGGAGGGATGCAAGTGTCAGCAAAGAGAATAGTGGCAATAGGAATGGACATGCATGGATGCGAATGGCGCACAGTGTTGTGCATTGACACAAATATACCATCCATTAGCTAACTGATGAAGAACTGTTCACTGATGACAATGATGGGGAAATTATTTTAGAAATAAGCATCCCCTGTGAAGTGATGGTACAGTACAGGAAAGTACCAAGCTCCCAAATTGGCTGTCGTCAGTGCACCACCTTCTTTCTATGAAACAGATATGCGACAAGTACCCCCTAACCTATGGACCACCAACCCCCATGATGTGGGCCTATTGAGAGAAGTGACCCCTGTAAAAATAACTCTAAAGCCAGAAGCGATATTGCCCAGGGTGAAGCAATACCCCCTGTCCAGAGAGGCAGAGGAAGGGATCCAATAAACCTTACGTGCACTACTAGAGCAAGGGATAATTATCCCTTCAAACTCTCCATGCAATACGGCTGTGTCCCCCATTAAAAAAGCGACAGGGGGTTCTGGCATATGATACAAGACCTTCGCCCACTTACCGATATTGTCCAATAGGAAATCCCTCTTGTCCCGAATTCTACTTCCTTTTTGTGTAGCATTCCAAAGCAGGCCACTCACTTTACTGTCGTCGATTTAAAGAACACCTTCTTCTCAGTGCCCTTCGATCCAGGCTCACAGTATCTTACAGCATTTACACTGGGTGGGAGGAGATATGAACACTGTCGACTGCTCCAGGGGTACTGCGAGAGCCCCAGTATATTCAACAGGATAGTGCACAAATATCTTGGCAATATTAAAGTCCCGAGCACCATCGTTCAGTACGTAGATGACCTCCTAGAGTGCAGTGAAAGTGAAGAAAGTTGTCAGAGAGATTCTATTGTCCTACAAGGTAGACAAGAAAAAATCGCAAAACTGTCTGACTGAGGTCCTGTACTTGTGCCAATTGATTTCAAAATACGGCAAAAGAATTATACCCAACAGGGCAGTGACAGTACGCGTCTCAGCCAGACCACACACAGTAAAGCACATGCAGAAGTTCCTCATAATATGCAATTACTGTAGGGCATGCATATTAGATTATGCAGCCTACACGAGGCCCCTCTTGCAAGGTCTAAAAGAAGCACAGAAAGACAAGACACATATAATTTGGACAGCAGAAATGCAGACAGCATTCAACAGCTTAAAAGAATTGATCACACGGTCCCAGTTCTAGCCACACCTGATTATGAGCGAGAATTATATCTGCTCTTGCACTCCAATGGGACCCTAATGACAGCTGTACTTACACAAAAGACCTCCATGCGTCACAAACCTCTGGCATATTACAGTGGCACACTTGATTCAGTAATGCAGAGACACATCGCTTGCGAACAGGCTCTTGCAGCTGCCACCTTTGCCATCGAAAAAAGCTCAACAATTGGTATGGGGTGCTCCGTCACCCAGTACCAGGAAGACTTCCTGTTTGCCACACTTGAAAGATCGAAATCCACCCCCACCACACAAAGGATGTCGGCCTATGAGATCATCCTCTCGAGCCCCAATGTTTATGTAGTGAGATGTAAATCTGTAAACCCAGCCACACTCCTCACATAGGCATGCACTGTCCAAGATATGCAGGAACATGGTCGTGCCACATATGAGGGAGAAGGAGTTGATACTCCTAAAGCAAGGGAAAATGCACTACAGGAAGGAAAAGTGTTCTTCATAGATGGATCAGCATTCATTTGCCAAGAAACAGGTGAATAACATGTTGGGGCAGCAGTAGTAAGAATGGAAGATGGTAAATATGAAGTACTGGTTAAGAAACACCTGCCCATGCATTATTCCGCCCAAGCAGCATAGCTAGTAGCATTGATTGAGGCTCTCCTTGCAGCAAAAGGATGTGTGGTGACAATATATTCAGATTCAGCATACGTAACCACTTTGTTACATGCCGGACTATCCAGATGGAGAAGGAGGAGGTTCAGGAGAGCTGATGAGTCCCCAGTACAATATGCAGAATTACTGAATAAATTAATTGAAGCACTCACAGAATCATCTGTAGTAGCCATAGTTAAATGCCAGCCCCATACACATATGAAGACAAAATATCTTTAGGAAATGCAGCCGCAGACACGGCAGCAATAGAAGCAGCATATCTCCCTATGCCTACGAGTACAGAATGCATATTAGTGAGCAAACCAGAAGAGCCAAAAGTAGACGGTTACAACGGACTAACCATTGCAGAAATAATAGAGCTACAGAAGAGAGCCCCACCAAAAGAGAAATAATTATGGCCGAAACGAGGGTGCACACAGTCGCCCAATGATTTACTGTGGAGACAGGACACAACAGGGAAAGTTGTTATGCCCATAGAGCTATTGTATGTGGGATTCGAGCAATTGCATTTCCCCGCACATACTTCAAAACAGAACATAGCAGCCGATCTCCAAGAAGATTGGTTTATCCCAAATCTCCAGGAATTCCTCAACAAAATGGTGATTGAATGTACAACGTGCCAAGTGTTTAACTCAGGGATGACCCTAAGAACACTGAGTGGTACGCTGCCCCGCCCTCTAGGCCCCTTCCATGAGCTGCACATTGATTATGCAGACATGGGAGAAAGATGTAAAAGAGCCACATATTTGATTGTGGTGGTGTGTCCCTTTTCACGATGGGTGGAAGCAGGACCTGCACCCACCCAGAAGCAAAGTGTGCAGCTAAGTTCCTCGTCATAGAGGTATTCTCCAACTGGGGGATATGTGACATCATACGATCTGATAACGGAATTTACTTTGTCAACGATCTGTTTAAATAAGTGACGTCACTACTAGGAATAAAACACAAAATGTGCTCGCGATCAGAGTGGTCGAGAAAATCAACAGCCTCCTTAAGAGTAGGTTATCAAAACTGTGTCAATCTCTAAATAATAACTGGGTATACTGCCTGCCCTCAGCTCCCTTCCAGCTACACACCCAGCCTAGTAAGGACCACCACCTGTTCCCTCATGAAAGAGTTACTGATCACTGCATGAAAACGCAATTGTCACCAGTGAGAAGAGTGTCCAATGCACACAGAACAGCAACTGTACTAGGGGAAATCATTTAAATAGTACCTCACACAGCTCACACGGGCCGTGAGATGCATTGCCAAACAAATTGCTCCACCATTCACTAGAGACAATGAGACAGACACAACTACTGCAGCACCAGACAGCGCAGAAGAACCCCTGATGCCTGGAGAGTTAGTCTGTGTACGGAGCTTTGTATGAAAATGGAACTCACTGAGATTCCGTATACCCTATGAGATGATCTATTGTCCCCCATCGCTGTAAAAGTAAAGGGATTACGGTACTGGATCCATCTCTCAGATGTTAGAAAGGCACACAATAGTGTAGCACCTGAAAATTGGATAACAATCAAACAAACGCTGCAGTGCCTTAAAGGGTTACTGGACATAAGAGATACCGGAAAACAATGCAAATAATAACAGTGATATGTATTTGCGAAATGTAAATTGATTTGTAAATAGTAAAAGCTCTCTCTCTCTCTCTCTCTCTCTCTCTCTCTCTCTATCTTTCTTTCTCTCTCTTCTTTCTCTCTCTCGCTCTCCTTTTTCTATTCCTCTCCCCTATATCCCGTCCCATCTGAAACGTTATTAATGCCCGCCCAGTTTTATCATTTCTTTAGGTGCAACAATGCTGTAGTTGAATCCACTTAATGTTCGTTTTCAGTCAGATAGCAGTAGGAATAAGTTAAGTGCGACTAGAGCCTACAGTTATGACTGTGGGCTGCACTTTGTTGGTATATTCTTTACATTAACTATGTTTGTTTTGGGCATTTATTGGGGAGCATCTTTTATCTTGGGGGCCCATATAAAAGAAGGGAGAGAGGGGTAAAATGGAGGAGAAATAGCAATGTGTCTTTAAATTTAACAACCCTCCACAAGAATAAAACCAGAATGACCTCAAAGACTGTATTATCCGTACCAAATGAGAATGAGAATACATTGATTGCATTGAATATCACGCTGCCCCCCACCATGTTTACAGTTTCACAAACTATCTCACAACCTAATGTAATGTCTACCTCAACGCTTAATGAAATGTATAATGTGCTCCCCACTACAGTTCCCAATATGATATTAAGTCTCATCTCCCCCACTATGGTATACTGAGAAGCAACTACAGATACTAATGTGAATGTTAAAACTGATATTTTTCCAATGTAGAGCCAGCAGTCTATAGCATCACCTACCCTCAATACCACGGGCAATGGCCCCCAATCCATGTTGTGGAGTATCTTAATGGTTCACCTGTTACCTACAAATGTACAGAGAACATTATGTAGCAATAATAGATTGTGTAGAGGTTTGACAGGGAAACAACAATTTCTCTTGTGTTATAGAAGGAAGAAAAGACAGACAAGTCAACACAGATACAATACCTACCATGATTTGGGACTAGATAAGGTAGAGTACCTTAGTCATCCTGGGCAGTCTAACAGTTGGTATTCTGATATGAGTGCCACAGGAAAACGAACGACCAATGGAAATTGCTACGTGTGTTCTTTAATTGCACTATATAGGATAAAGAGCTCCTTCCAGGCACACACAGTAAAAATGATGCTTCTCCCACCAGATGAGAAGATTTGCAAAGAGGGATTGGAAGGTGCAAAATGCTTCAAAGAACCAATCCTGGCCATCGAGGGCACAAGCTTTGCAGAAAGCAAACGGCAGGACTCAACCTACATGTGCAAAGTGGAGGGACTGCGTGTCCTGTCAGACGAAAGGCTGGAGTGGATGGAAAAGACATGTGCCCAAATATAGACAGAGCAAATCACAAAGCTGACATGGGTCACAGCCCTTGAAAAAGCAATCAAGGTCCAGCAAGAAGAGAATTACAAACTTTGTTTTCAATATGGAAGGAAAAGTGTCCACAGTTTCTAACACATGTTGCAACATAACCCTCATCATCCCTGATCTTCGGAAAGGCACTGCCACACTAATGGACTATTACACTTGCAACACTACAATCTGTGCTGCTGGTGATGCCTGAAGAGCACGTAAAGGGGGGGGTGGTGCCTCCCAGACGACAAGGGGCGCCTCGACCAACAGAAGCACAACTCCCCATCTTTCACATATTCCCCGAAGATGAGCAACGTGATCATCTGTTCCAAAGAAAGCATGCTTCGAACTACATGTCTCAAGAGTCATCTATCTACTCGCACAGATCCCCAATGAATACAAACTGTTCACCTCAGCAGAGACATTTTTGCACCACTTGTGCCCAGCATTCAAGCAAGAGCAAATGCCAAATGGTTGCAGATCGTCAGGTGGGAACTCATCCAGCTGGCAAATGACACAGAGGTGGGCTTCAATGTCATCAAAGTGGAACTGCGAGCGCTCCGACTAATGAGAATGCGAAATTGATATGTGCTGGACCGTTTCACTGCTATGGAGGGTAGTGTTTGCAAAAAAATCGAGAGTTCATGTTGCACATTCGTACCTTCTTCAGATGCTGAGAACGGGACACCATCACACGTGATTGCAGTAGTACATGAACTTGGTGTGAAAATGAGGAAAGAAGGAGGGGTACAAGAAAATGACTGGTTCAGTTTGGCATTCAACTGGGTACCTTCGTGGCTTGGAACAATCATGAAGCTACTACCTATCATCGTGTTCTTCCTGCTGATCTTCTGTGTATGCAAGTTAGGGCTTCGGTGCTGCACAAAAGCTTTTCAGAGTAGTCGGTGATGATGGTGACTATTGGTAATAGAAATAACAAGGTGCCTCATGATACTAAGGAAGATGAGGTACAAACTGTTGAGAGTGATAGGCCTAAATACCATATGGTAGCAATATACCATACTGGGGATGAGGTAGACAATTACTATCATACCACTATCAAACAACCCCAGGATCTCGAAAATTACAAGGAACTATGGGTCGACCTAGATGGGGGTGGGGGATGTATTTACATGACATGTACTCCTAAAGAATATGCACGACGTGGGGAGAGTTCAAGAAGCGTGTGTAGAGCATGGATGCCCATAAAAGGTACCCCCACATGGGATGAAGCAGTAAGAAGGGCTGAGGAGGGTAGAAATACTGGGGCAGGGTATTCATTACTTTAGGTGTAACGAAAGGGGGGAATGTTGGGAAGGAGGTGGTCCTATCCCACCCCCTCGTCTGTCCTGCTGTAAATAGATCATATGTAGGCCAAGGGGGGGTCCACCCCAAAGGCACATCCTCTTATGATACCACATAGAGATTTAGACGAATAACATAGCCCACAACCTGAGATCAGACGCCATTTTGTATTAAATCAGATGCCATCTTTTTACTAGGCCCGAAATGTTATTCCTCTGTAAAACTCAGCTCTCCCATGCCCAGCACCTCGCACAGAGAGGCCAAGACATCACCAGCTCTGTGCAAGCCTTGTTCTCATGGAAGTCCAGCCATTTATTGTTGCAATTGTTTAGTATCGCTTCCACTGAATGTGCTCTCTGCAGAGCGTGAGACCGAAACAGGCCCCAGCACAAGTGCCCATCAATCTCCACTAAACTGGCCATGCCCTCGTAACCCCCACAACACCAGGCCAGAGCCCACCAGCCCGACTCCCCAATTGCTTTCATGCTGATACACATTTGACCCCCTCGCACTGACCATTCCAGAACACCCACCATAGACTTAATCCTGTGCAGCAGTATATTCCCCCAAAAGCAACACACTTCTGCTTGTATCATGAGGCACCAGGGAAGGCAGACTGTAGATCAAGCCCCTGGGGTGGGCACCTGGGAATGCGAACTGCACTATCAAAGGAGCCCTAAATGTGAAGGTCGGCATGCCCATATATTATTCCCTCTTTCCTAAGCACCCCCATTCATGTGATGATCAACTGTCCACCATTAATTGTGATTTGTTAGTTCCTATTGTTTCGCTTAGATGTTTAGCATTGTAGTGCCTCTGTGCCCTGACCTTCACTGGGAAGATGAGCCCAGCTGACCACAGGCACCATGATCGACTGAGAAGCAAAAACCAATGTAGCCCAAGCATCCCATATGGAGCTGGGTTTAGTATATGTTTCCAGCCAATCAAGTATGCTGATGTGTTACGTATGGAAGATGTCACTTATGACGCGTGGGGCTTTTTTTGATGTGCTTCCCATGTAATTTTTAGCAGAGCGCTCTCAGGCAGCAGAGTTCTTACTGGCATTTTTTATTATATAAACTTTGTCATCCTTGCAAGTCATCTCTTGGTCTCATTCCCTGATGGGTGTGTTATCTTTATTTTTGTATTTTTATGAGGACACGTGTGTGAGTGGGAACCTTCACTAGCACACTACGAAATACAACCCACCCTGTAAAGGAATGCGGTGGACAGACAATTTCAAAGAAGGAAAAGGGATGCACTCTGGATACTGACAGGAGGGTAGTCGGTATAGCAATTAATCGCAATAGTTCATGGATACTTGGTTTCACACAAAGGTAGTAGTGGGTCGTAAAATGTCACTAGCTGCCTTCAGAAAAGGACCAGTGGGACAGAACTGCAATGTACCTTGTGATGCAGGAGTTCTTGGTGCTCGACAGGGTTGAGTCGGTTTCAGGGTGCTTTTCAGCTTCTGATGGGAGACATCTGAGGGTATCAGGCGGCAGGCAGTTTGGCAAGCAAAGCTGGATGGAGGCTGCAGGATGGCCTACTTGGCAGGAATTGTCTCAATACTGAAGCACTGGCCGAGGCATCTCGGATTGGCTTTAGCGACTGCGGTGTAACAACAGTCAGCGTGCAGTAAGTTGCAGCTCGAGAAGCTCAACTGGCTTGAAAATGTCCTTTAAAGCGGACCTCAATGCTACCCAAAGCTTAGGAGATTGTTGCCAATGATGCCGGAAGCTGCTTGGTCCTTGGTTTGGCTTAGAGACTCTCTGGCACCTCCCACATAGGAAGCTTGCTCCAGAGCCTAGCAAGGTGTACTCTAGCACCTTGAAGCATCTTTGTGCTAGATGGAATTACCAATAAAATGTCTCAGACCAAATAACTGGACAGACTCAAAGAAGATGGTAACATACTGCTTTTATCTCAATGAAGCAGGGTTAATCGTCATTCTTCAAATCGATACATGCAGGATCACAACATTTTCTTGATTATACTTAGTTTATATAATGCTAGATGCATCATCTTTGACGTCATCCTATGAGGCAAATTACAAAAACCTATCAAGGGGTGGGACTGGATTAGGGGAACATATCTAGATATCTTTAGTATATATCTAGATATGCCTTTAATCTAGGCTATAATGACAATAAGGACACCCAATCGACAGTGATTGCTCTGACCTTGAAAGAGCTGGGATTCTCCCAAAAAGTTGAATTGCCCACCCACAACAAAGGTCACATACTTGATTGAATAGCAGAACATAATTGCGAAGTAAATATTACGGATTCTGTACCGCAGATCTAGACTGACCACCACCTGCTATTATTCACAGTGACAACCAACCGGGCCACTGCCCCGTCCTCACCCGCCCCACCTCTGCCAACGAGAAATAAAAAACTAATGACAGCAGAAAATCTGATGCCCGTTATAATACCTAAATTGAACTCACTACCTGACAGCATGGACCCTAATCTGTTAGTTGAACATTATAATGCAGTCATGACCTCAGCCCTGGATCACATAGCCCCGCTCAAACTAAGAAAAAGCAAACCAAAAAAACACCTCAATTCTTGGTTCACGCCCCATCTAAAAAATCTCAGGCTGGCCAAAAGAAAACTTGAAACTATTTGGAGACTTTCCCCATCAGTCAAAAATAAACTCAACCTCTCCAAAGCCTCCTCCCAATACAAGAAAGAAATACTATTAGCCAAACAAGAAACCTACAATACTAGAATATCCAACTCAAAATCTAGTGTCAAAGAACTGTTCAGCATTCTGAAAGAATTAGAAACACCCGTCTTACCCCAAGAAAACTGTACCAAGGATAAGAAATGGTGCTCTAGCATACAACTTGCTTTAACAAACAAAGTAGCAAATCTACAAACCAAAATTGCCATCAAGAAGGCATCGCTAACACCACACATCCCTCAGAGCTCAGCGCCACCGCCACAGCCCAAGTTGGGAGCCCGATTCTGCTTTTCTAAGGTATCGATCATAGAGGTAGAAAAAGTCATCCTGGGACTTAAACCGTCCAACTGCAAAGGCGACCAATGCCCAGCACAACTCATCAAGGATGCTGCGAGAGAACTATCGCCATTTATAACCAAACTAATCAACTCCTCCTTTACCTCAGGTTCAGTACCGATCAACCTAAAAGAGTCCCGGGTACTGACACTACTAAAGAAGCAAACCCTTGACCCTGCCATTCCGACTAACTTCAGGCCCATCACGACTGTGCCCTTTCTTCTAAAAATGTTAGATAAAGTAGCTTACCTGCAAATTCAAAACTTCCTAGAGTCTAACCACCTACTTGGAACCCGTCAATCAGGATTCCGCCTGCAACATGGGACCGCGACAGCGTTAATCGACCTTAAGGCCCAAATAGACGATTGCAGAGACAATGGCCAAGCGGCCCTACAATTCCTCTCCACAGATAGTTGCATTACACTTGCCAGAGCCTTGATACTATCCAAATTAGACTATTGTAATGGACTTTACATTGGAGCAAATAAACAGACCATCCACAAAATTCAAGTGCTCCAGAACAATGCCTTGAGAGCAGCACTCAAGATTAATAGAAATGAGCATATATCCTCCACAAGAAGAGAATACAAATGGCTCTCCACCATAGACAAAATTCATCTCAAAATCGCTTCCCTCACCCACAAATGTATCAATAACAAAGCTCCACCTTACCTCATGGATAGATTACGCAAAAGGACTTACTTCTTCCAGACCTACCAGAATAGCCAACGCAAACTGCCTCCAAGTTCCATGTTTCAAACTTGCCACTATAGGAGGAAATAGCTTCCCGGTCAAGGCTGCGCAGTTATGGGACTCCCTCCCCCATGACGTCAGAGAACCTCACCCTTTTGCAAAGTTTAGACAAAACCTCACTAGGTGGCTGAGAGCCAATGACATCTAACTATTCCACTTGTCACATTGTACATAACTGTAGATAACTATATATTACGTGAACAGGACCATGCAGGAGCATGCTCCTTGCTCCCCTGTCCTTGATCTCTCCCTGTTCATATCTGCTTACTGTAATATTGCTGATGTCTATGCCTACACGTCCTGCCGTTTCCTTGTACTTGCAATTAGCCGAGCACATCTGTAACCAAGCTCAGCGCATCTCTGTACCTTCATCTGATTTCTACGTATCTGTAACTAAGTTGAGGATATCCTTGTCTGTTTGCGCCCTGATACTCCAGGGTATGGCGCGCCATACAAATAATAAACTAAACTAAACTAAACTAAACTAGACATAGAATGCATGAGTGTTAGTCTGTTATTGGCGGCCCCTTGTCTGTAGGACCCACCCAGAGCTACTTCTACATACGTAGTACACTGATTACACAGGAGAATATGGCAGCATAATAATACTTTGCAACATTGCATGTAAAACAGCATGGCAGGATTTTCTGATTGGTTGTTAACCCAAATCCAACCTTGGACAATCAACTCGCTAGCAGCAGGTACATGGAAACGAAACCCAGGTGCTTTGAGATAAGTCAGCTTTTCCCTTGTTTTCCCAAGTAGTCCTCTCTCGTCCGTCGGCCTCATGGAAGTGTCCTCTGTTTGAAGATTGACTTGCCAGTCTGCACTGTCGTGGAACATTCAAGGGAGTGTAGGCACACCATTATCTTAGTTTCAAATCTAATGAATAGCTCCTGTTTGCGTGCTCTTCATCACTTGTTAAGAGACCACAAATTTGTCAATTTCGACAGTGTATGTAACACTATTTGATTCAATTATATTATGTGTAGTTGCTCCTCTTGGCCTATAGAGACTTGCTCACTCTATCCCATATAACCTGTATACGCTTTAAATTATCCACTACTTGAATGTTCTTGTTCTTCTTAATCTTGAGAAATGTGTCCTACGCACATGATCTCATTGGACTCCCTTCGTACTTTGCCTTCATCTCTCGAAATAGCATCCTTGTTCTCAGGCCAATGTACTTCTTTATTCTATACTGCAAGGCTAAAACAGCCTCTTTATCGTCTTTTCACTTCATGATCCTGAGCTAGTATTTTGAGGTAGTTGGGTTGATTGATATAAGCCGTCGTCCATTTTCTTCTAACGGTCATACTAAACGTTGAATATATACCTCTATAAGCAAGCTTCTACATGTTCCTTCACCTTGCGTTATGTCGTATTTACAGTTAGTGACCAGTGAGTCACTTAATTCTTCTTTGTGTTCATGATTACTGTATCATTGGGTACATGTTTATCTTAGCGCTCTAGTTACATTGTCATTCTTAAGTATTTTCATAGCATTTCAACATAGGTTCCTATATCTTTTTTATGACATTCTTTTGCTGTCATCAGACCTTGTTTTAACGTGCATCCATTCTGTTCACGGCTGCGTTTCGACAGCTCTGCAAGGGGCATCCTTCTTGGTAGCATTCCTCCACTATGTCAGCTTGTGGGTACACTCTAAATGGTTGCCTGAGCGGACATCATCTCTCATATACTCAACATGGTACAGGAATATTGCAAAGATTCATGCACAGGTTCCGAATTGTGGCTCTTTGTCTGCCATTCCAATGGGATGGTGCTAAGGGGGCAGAGACCAGGGAGTATGTGTCCACCTGCTCCTCTACACGGGAATGCTGTGTGCTGGCTGGGTACCTGGTTCCGGAGCTGCTGGGAGGTCTTCTGTATTCAGTATCTCTCTCTGTTCCCTGGGATATGTTATGGGGAGGGATCTTGCTTCCCTCTTGGAGGTTCTGGCCTTCCTTCACTGGCGGAAGATGTAAGACAGACTGTAACTTGAGCCAGGGTCAAATTCTGAGTTCTTATTTCTGCTTCTGGTGAAGCCTTAAGATTATCTGCCAAAATAGGGACTCAGCCCTCTTTTAAAGCCAAATGGACCACTGAGATTGGTGTAGGCTAAGCCTACCTTAATGAACCAATCCTGGGTCCCCACCAACAATCTCCTGTATGCGTGAGGTCATAACCAGAGTGCTTTGCAACAGAAAAGGTAAAGGGGTGAAAACATGTAATATTAAGTCCCACCCATCTTCCTGTCTGTTGTGGATCAAAGGGTGTCTCTGGTTAACAGAGCTCTCTGTGGTGCCTGATTAAAGCGGCAGGTCTCCCTTGAAGCTGTGGCATGACCAGGCTTTCTGGCTCCATCAAAACAGATTCTCGTACCTTCTGAATGGGGCTTCCCTGCGGGGATGACTACTGTAAACACGCAGTCCCAGACATGGCATTTCACTGCCAATGGCGGGAGATGGCATCAGGTTGATACAGTGCATATGAAAGGGTGTTCGGGTTTCCTGTCTCCTTTGTTAGCCTCTGCAGCCAGGCCCCATGTGGGCCTGTTTCAATTAAATTCTGATAAATATGTGAATCTTGCCACCAGCTACATGGCTCAACAAAAGGACATGAGAGACCCATGGAGCCTTTGTTAGTTGATTAGGCTAGGCATGTCAGGGGGAAGGGTTGGCCCTCCCCCTTCTGAGATGACATGGTGTACATCTGGCTGCTGTCATATCCCAACTAAGCGCCTGTAGGCTGTGCCCACCCAGAGTACACAGGTCTATGTGTATGTAGTGTGGTGAGCATAGAATAATGCGTGCAGATTAGTCGCACACATTTTCTGGAGGTTGATCTACCTTCATTCAATTTCATTTAAAATTTCAAAAAAGCCCAGGCGAGTGCACACCCACTATACAGATGCTCAAATTCCTAAAATGCCCCCCTGCCTCAACATGTGCACCACCCCCTTACTGAGGTGCTGGTTCGTCATGAAGGCAAAAGTACCAGCTGAGGCCCTCTGCATTTCTATGCTGGGAGACTTGCTTGTGCTGGATATCCATATCTAATACCTGTAGGGATATGGCCCAACCCAAAAGCTTAGGGTTCTTCCCTTGCATGGCCATTAACAAGAAGCCAGTGGTCTGTCTCAATCATAAAATGCAACCAGAGATGCAGGGTTTCAGCTTCTTTACTGCCCACATGACCGCATAAACCTCTTTTTCAATGATGGCCCAGTTCCTTTCCCTTTTTATCAATCACCTGCTAATGTAGGTGACAGGTTGCTCTACCCCTTGAGAGTTCAGCTGTGCTAACACTGCTCCACTCCCAAAATCACAGGCGTCTGTCTGGAAAATGAACTCCTGACCATAGTCTGGCACTTTCAGAACTGGGGCCCTGCACAATCCATCCTTTAAATCCTGAAAGGAATTTTGACAGGCAGGGGTCCAAGTTAACGTCTTCAGCATTTCCTCGGAGGTTACATCATTCAGGGGCATGGCATTGGTCCCATAGCCCTTGATGAACGACCCCTAGAAATCTAGAAATGCTCTCACCTGCATCTGTTTGGTGGGGATGTCCCAATCCTTCACAGCCTGTACCTTCACTTTGAGACGTTGTTTCTTACTTCCACCGACCAGCTGGCCTGGGTAAGTCACTGTGCTTTGCACTATCTGGCACTTTGTGGCCTTGATAGTCAGACCTGCATTTTGCAGCGCCTGAAGGACTTGTTTCTGGTGGAATACGTGATCCTCCCAGGTGTGGCTGAACACAGCAATGTTGTCTAAATAGGTGACACTGAAGTTTTCCAGCCCAGCCAACTCCTGGTTAACCATCTGCTGAAAAGTGGCAGGGGAATTCTTCAATCAGAAGGGCATCACAGTGAACTGATAATTTCCTTCTTGGGTTGGGAATGCTTACCTCTCTCTCTCTCGCTCCATCTGTCAAGCCAACCTGCCAGTACCCTGCAGTGAGGTCAAAGGTACTCATGAACTTGTCAAGTAGCTCATCTGCCCTTGAAATGGGGTGAGCATATGTCTTCATGACAGAACTGAGCCCCCTATAGCCACACAAAAGCAAACTTCAGTTTTCCCACTACTGGTTTCTTTTTTAGGGACCAGTATGACAGGGCTAGCCCAGAGGCTGTGGGATGGCTCTATCACTCCTATGGACAACATATTGGGAACGTCCTCCTTGATGGTGTCCCTGACCTTACCGGACATCCAGTGAATCCTACTCTTCACCGGCTTACCGGCCCCAGTGTCCACGTAATGGGTGCACCAATCTGCGCGACCTTGAGTCAACGAAAACAGACTGCCAAACTGTCCCAGTAACCAGCGACGGTCTGTCAGTTGCTGTTCTGACAAGTACATTGTAAAGTTGACAACTTAAACTGACCCATTTGTGGCTTCAATGTGCAGGAGGTCTGGGAGGAGATCAGACTCCTCCTCAGTCTCTCTGCCAGTCACTAATGCCATGACCAAGTCATCCCAGCTATAATACGGTTTTAGTCGGTTGACATGAAAGAGCCTGCACATCTGTTTAGGTCCTTTCACATCAATGCGATAACTCATCTCACTGACTTTTTCCAGCACACAGTAAGGCCCAGTCCACTTGTCCTGAAGGGCACTAGGTTTGACAGGCTCCATAATCCACACCCACTGGCCTGGAGAATAGATTGTCACTGTGGCCTTCTGGTCGTGCCAGTGCTTCATCAGTTCCTGACTGCACTTTAGGTTTTCCGTCGACTGCTCCATCTACTTTTCTATTCTAGACCAAAGGCCAAGTGCATAGTCCACCACATCTTGCATAGGGATGAGGAGGTGCCCTCTTAGCCCTCTTTCACTAGACTGAAGGGACCTCGTACAGGGTGTCCAAACAGAAGCTCAAAGGGGCTAAATCCTACTCTGTTCTGTGGTACCTCCCTGTAGTCGAACAGAAGGCATACCAGGAGAATATCCCATTTTCTCCTCAGGTGCTCTTCCAAGCCACCTATCATGCCTTCCAGGGTCTTGTTGAACCGCTCAACAAGCCTGTTGGTTTGTGTATGGAAGGATGTAGCGAACCGGTAGGTGACTTCACACTCTTCCCACATAGCCTTCATATACGCAGATATGAAGTTTGATCCCCTGTCAGAAACAACTTCCTTGGGGAATCCAACGTGGGTGTCATGATCTCTGCTTCCAAAAGGTCAGGGTTTTCCCAACTCCCTTGGAAGCAGATCCATAACCCAGGTTCCGAGTGCCAACCAGTCCCAATTGGGACCTTTTGGACCCAGTCCTGGCGCCAGTGGCACCAGGCTCATAAATATGCCCAGTCCCAGCGCTGGAAGCGCCGGGCTCATAATGCTTGGGTGGACTTACCTTCAGCAGACCATGCTGCTTACTTGCCTGCCAGTTGAGCCTCTGATCCTCTTCTGTTTGGAACTACTTTTCCTGTTGGGTGGGGCTGGAGCCACTCCCTAGATTCAGAACACTGGAACTCTTCTGGAAGGCAGGAACTCTTTTCTTACCAGGAACTCTTTTCTTACTTAGGCGTGGCTGTGGAAGGAGACACCTAAGCACTACAGGAGGCTATTTAAACCACACCCGGTGGATGAATCTTGCTTTGCGTTATTCTGCAACCTCTGCAGCAGAACGCTCATCGTGTCTTCTGCATCCGGTCCTGGGCCTAAGGAAAAAGGCTTACCATCCTGAATCCAGTCTTCAGCAACACCTATAAAGACAAGAAAGAACAGGTTAGCATTCCGGCATCTGAAAGGCAAAGGCTTACCTACTATTCGTGCGCTCCGGAGGTCTTCACACTGCATTCCGGCATCTGAAAGACAAAAGTTTACCAACTCTTCGCACGCTCCGGAGGCCTTCGGCGCTGCATCCCGCATCTGAAAGACAAAACGAGGTGCGTTTAAAGACATTGGGGAACTTTAATACTCACGTGCCATTACTCCTTTCCACATCTAATCCAGTGGGTATTCCGGCACCCTGCAGCCGCTCCGAACTCGTACCTGCAAAATAAAAAGACAGTTAGAGTGCATAGTGAAGCAGGCAACAAGCGCTTAGTTACGTGCTTCCAGGCGCTTCTATTCATCACACCGGCTCCATCTTCAACTCACTTCAGCCCGTCATCCGCCATCGCCGGATCCCTGCAAAACAAGAGACATCATTACTAAAGACTTTAAAGACATTTGAATGACTCGAAACTTACCGTTCGTGCAGTAAACGACGGACAGCAGTCCTCTGAAGTCAAGAGGCCTGCGCTACCTATCCAGTGAAGAAACTGGTTACAGCACCCTGCCCCGAGGCAGATGGAGAGCTCGGCATTCACTTACCTAAGGTGAGAGCGTTAACCTTTGGGGGTCTACAGGAGAGGAGAAGAGGAAAGAGATAGGGACACCCCAATAACCCCAGTTCATTAACCCCATATTTTCTATCTGCAGACATCTTACTCTACACGTCAGGCATACAGTGCACAGAGGTCCAGCCCAAAGAGCCAACCGGGTGCTACACATCACCTTTGAAGATACGGTAGTCGCCCAGTCAAGACCGGCGCCTCTGCGAGAATCAGGTGAGCGTTACAGTGGGAGAATATCACAGTCAGAGCCTTCACAACCTCAGGAGCTTTGATGCTTATCAGAGGGACTGCTTCAGGGTTCCTTGTAGCGTGGTCTACTACCAACAAGATGTATCTGATCCCTAAATTGGTTTGAGGATCCAAAGGACCCACAATGTCCATGCCTATTCTCTTGAAAGGCCATCCAACCACGGGTAGTGTAATTAACGGAGCCATTGTGGCACCACCTGACGGTATCCGGTAATATTTTCCCCATATATATGGTAGCCATACATAATGTCACCAGGCAAAGGGTGTGGTGACATTATATATGGTGACCATATATATGGGGTCAAGGGGCGCATGGGCTGTGGGGGTGTCCCCCACTCCCCTTGGAAAAAAAAAAAGGTTTTGGGGATTGCGGGGGTGTTCCCCGTATGTTCAATGTAATAATGTCCCTGCAAAAAACAACCATTTTTGGCAACTTTTTTTGCCAGCCGACATTTTTTGCAGGGACATTATTACATGGAACCCACCTGACTTGCCAGAAGCTTGACAAGTCGGGCAGGACAGGACAAATTCCTTATTTTTTACCCTGAACTGCGGCCAGTAAAGTGTGCAGACAACGGTCCGATGTCTTAGTCACTCCCAAGTGACCTGCTTAATGACGTTGGTGAGCCAAATCCAAAAGGAACTTTCTGTGGCATTGGGAAATCCCCAACCTTCTGGTGCCCTCGTCCTCAGAGCCTTTTGGCTCACTGTACAGGAGTCCATCCTCCCAGTACACTTTGAACAGTCCAGGTGCCTCACCTTTAACCTGCTTCTCTGCCTGTTTCTGTAAACTCACCAGAGTGGGACACTTTCTGGGCTTTAAAGAGATCAGACTGATCTGGGCCCCCTGCTGATGCAAACTCATCCAGCTTGGGCAGGCGCTTCAGATCTGAGCTCACTTGGTCTTACACATCAGGTTCCTGCGCTGTGCCAGGCAACTCTGAAGTCACTGAGTCCCCTGCCACCAAAGTATGGTCCTCAGTGGCTACTGGCCCCTCTCCCGCAGGTGTAGATGACTCAGTAGTCTGTGGAACTGAGCCAGGGGCTACCAACCCCACCAGTCCTTCCAACAAGCCTTCCGGAAGCACTCCAGGCCCTAAGGCTCTGAGAGTGTTCAATCTGGCGATCTCTTTAGCACTCCATCGGGTAGCCACTGCGACTATCTCGGGGTCACGAAGATCCTTACCCGAAAGACATGGGACAGGGATGGAGTCTTTCACTGCTACATGGCACTGGGTCATTTCACCTCACCAGCTGAACGCTACTATCACCAAGGGGCACTTACTCTTTCCGTAAAACCCACTGATGCTACAATCCGGCCCATCGATATACTGGTCTGACTGCACCCACCGCTGGGTGACAGCAGTGAGACTAGCTATGGTATCTCGGATCACAGGAGGTTGTGTCCATTGATATACGCATGTTCTAAATAGAGTTGAGTGGTATTGGGAACAGGGATCTCTTCTCGAGACCCGGTACTGTTCTCACTCAGTGTAACTTATCCACATTCGGCCACTCCTTAGCCTAGTGGGAAGTCCTCCTTTAGGTGGCCCACACTAATGATAGCCTCCTCCACAAGTACAGCATTCACTATGGCTTGCTTTGGTAAGCCCTTGCCAGCAGGATCCCCTTTCATATGGCGCGGCTCCTTACACACAAAACAACCTGTGGGTGGTGAGAACGTAGTTGCCCCAGTGTTAGGGGTGCCTGCCCTCTTCTTTTCTGTGTGTAGGGCTGAACTAACATTTTGGGATTTCCCTTCAGCCTTTTGGGACCTGACTTCGAAAAGGAGTGGGTTCGACCTTTGTCCTTCCCATACTTATTAACTTTTTTGTCTGAAGATTTCTCTCTGGTTTGGGTTTCCTTGCCTGAGCCTTGGACTCGATTACTCACAAACCTGTCGGCATCTTTTGCAAGCTCCCTAGGGTCTGTAGTAGTCATGTCCACAAGATGCCGGTGTAGGTCAACCCCACAATTCTTCAATACATACTCACATACAATCAAATTGTACATCCCTTCAAATGTATCAACTTTGTTAGCAGCCACCCACCCGCTCAGATATTTCAACAACAAATGTGTGAAAGCTTCAAATATCTGCCCACTTTTCTTTACAATCTCTCTGAAGCTCTTGAGATACTGTTCCATGATTTTACAGAACTTCATGAGGAGGGCTGTCTTCTTGCTCTCATAAACGGGCCTTTCCTCATGAGTAAACTGAAGAATTGCATCAGTCCCCGGTGTCAGAAAGCGACTCATCAGGGCTGCACCCAACATTATCTTGTCCACCTCCTGTAGCTGACAAGCAAGTGTGAGCCTTCAAACCAGTCAAAAATATCCTTACCCACCTCGTAACCCTGCACTAAGACTTTGCAGATGTGGCACCAGGGTTTATCTCCGGCACCTTGGTTTGAGCCACTACCGCTGCTTTCGAAAGAGGTGGATCTGTTGGCCTCCTTCTCCTCGTTGAGTGCCAGTCTGCACAGCTCTATGGTGGCCCTGTCCTGCTCCATTGCAACCTTGTCCCCAGTGGCGTATTTAGGCTTTCTGCTGCCCTAGGCCAAAATAAGTGCATGCTCCCCTTACCCCCAACTTTATTCCACCTCTGCCAGACTCAGGAGGATAGCTCGGGAGGATAGCTCAGGGGCAATACCCTCACCTTGGAAGCAAGACGACGCGGAGCAACACAGGTTCGATCCCCGGGTCCACGTTAAGCACGCTATAAATAACCAATTAAAATTAAATTACTCGGCACCTTCACCAGATTCAGACCTTTTAACAAACTCTGTCCGGGTATTCCAAACTATGCATCTTCACCCCATGTGGTCCCCCATTGTGGCTCCGTAACATTAGAAGTGTGTTTTTAAGGATGCAGGTATTAGAAAGTTATTGCTTCCTCTCTATTAATTCAAGCATGTCTTCTTCTATGTTATGTTAGTTGAAAGAGTGTTTTCAGATCTCTCCTGCCCAAGATTTGGAGAAGGCATTGTGTTCTACAGTTGAGTGCACTAGAGGTAATTTTTACAGTTGAATCCGAAAACATTGTCTTAGAGGAAGTGATAAGAACATAAGCTGTGTGCCAACCGGACACCAGTGAGAGAAGGTTGGAAGGTGGGATTTTGGTTTCAATGCTAATATCTGGTTTCTCTCACAAATTGCCTCCTGTCACTCTATGAGAAGCACCATAAACTGGTCTGTAATATTAATGCAACATAACTAAATTTCTACTTACAGTCTTAAAGTTTACATTTGAAATATATGGAAGTGGTACAGGTACATCTTATAAAAATGTTGAATAAATAGAACTCAACCCCCTTCTCATGGTTACAGCTCGCTCTGGTGTTAGCGGGGGGCAAAATGGAAATAAGGCAAGTTACCTGCTGCAGCTGATGTGGCTCTAAACCATTGGGCTGGAACACCATTAAAATATGGCAACATCACAAGTGAAATTTGTAAACTCTGCTTGGGCATAAACACCTCAGTAGAGTAAAGCCAGTTGGAGAATGTTCATGGAATCTTTGGGTGTGCATTCTCACGGTGGAATAATCGACAAGGACGACCCTGAGCATTCATGTGTGGGAAGCAACAGCATTCCTCAAAGCTGCACAATGCAGGCACCTTTTATAACAAAAGAAGTGGTACATACTGTTTACATCATTGCTGTTTGTGCAATTGTTCAAAATACCCAACAATCCAAGAGTAAAATTGAGCAATGGATCGAGCTTTCCAGCACAGTATTACTTTTGAGGGTGTGGTTTATACTGCAGGTCTTGCCAACATCCATTTAAGGTAATTTAAGATGTTTGTTAACTCTGCAGAGTTGGTTGGACTGTACAATACATAGGAACATTTTGAGATAGTCCTGCTGTCGTTTGAAATAATGTTACACAGCAAATGTCCTACCTTGTATTTAAATTATAATTAATGTAAAGATTACTTTAAAGCATCACAGTTGTACATTGTGTGACATACTTTTCATTTGGTTCTCCTGGTAGTACTGAGTGTGCAGCAGAATGTCATCAAAGACACCTGATAAACCCAGCAGAGATGCCATGTGCCTGCTTAGCACTGAGCAGCTTCTGTAAAGATGGCTGAATGGATATCTTTATGTGACACCTTTACATCTGTGAAACAGTGTGTACCTTTGGCACACAGATTTTGTTTTTACCCTTCTATGGCTTTGGGTATCCTCTTTCACAGATTTCTTGATGCACTTGTGCATTCAGATTTACTCTTCGCCATTTTAACTTCTCTTTGATCCTTCTCATTCTTGCACCTTTTGGGCAGCCACAGACCTCTGAAATGTGCAGCCTGGGAGGAAAATCAGTGCTTGCTTCGTAACATCATTTTAGTGCCACCTGTGGGAACTCTGTTCCTGAATTAAGCGTAGGCATGCATTTAATATTGTAAAATGATGGATCATTTTTAATCTTGACTTTTCTGAAGTGAAACCCTCATTTTTGCAATGGTTTAAAGAGTATTTTGGGAAGGTAATAATGGCCTTCCCAAAGAGTATTTTTGGAAGGTAATAATGGCCAAAGAGCTTTATGTCTGTGAGAATTGTATGACTGAATCACTAGATACCTAAAACATGCTGGGTTTGGTACGCCATTTTTTATATTAAATTTTTTATAAACAAAAGACATCCTGACAATAAAGCTTCTGAAAATATCACGCATGCATACAGGTTCGGCCATCAAACACTTTAGCTATCAGAATGGAATGACAGCTAGCAGCTCAAAATTATTCCCAGTTTTGTGGATCGGCCTGACACAGAGAAACAAAATTGGCTTTTTAAAAATGACAACCAGGAAATTGAAAATAAACTGCAAAAAAGGTGCTCTTCTGGCAATCTGCCACCTTAGGGCTGGGCCTAGTCTGCCTTGTTGTAAATACGTCTATGCGTGTCCCGTTCCATTGCGACCTTGTCCCGCTGTTTTTGTTCCTCCAGCGCTAGTCTCCTCTCCTTCAATAGGAGCTTTAGAGTGTTGAGAAACTATGCTTGCCCCCGGCAGGATGGTTAGCAAGAAACACTGCTCATCAGGGTTCAAGTCCTAAAAAAAGAAGTGGGGGGACTCATTAGCATAGCCAACGGGAAGTGACCTTGCCGGAAGTGACATCAGTTGCACTGTGTGCTTGTTACGGACTACTGCACACATCTGGCCACAGTAGACTGCATTTCCTGTGGTGCATCCAAGCCAGAGAAAACATCAGTTGACGCAGACTCTGTTTTGTTTCACCCAAATCAAAAAAGGCCTTATGCAGGAATTGGGACTATGGCATGCATTACAATTCAACAGACAAAAACAATCACCCCAAGAGAAAAAAAGACCTATTGCATTATGGAGATTGTGAGAATCAGTGGACATTTAACCAAGTCTTGGAAGGCGACGCTGAGGACTTTTATATGAAAATACCATTCCTTTGCCCAACTAACTACTCTGTAAGACAACTTTGGAACACCAACTTATTCACTGTTTACTTACATCGACCTGATCTTTATCTTGACTTTCCTAACATGGCTCTGGCCCTCAAATTCACTACGACTATATTTAGAATACTTTATGAGCCCTATTGAAGTACATGTCAGGACAGATAAAGTATGACAAAGCTATTGTGATGAAGTTACAGTCTGGCAAAGTGGGTGACAGATTAAATGCACATATATACCTTTGTCAGGTTTGAGAAGGAGTGGCATGAAAGGGAGCCATCAGTTTAAACATTTCTGCTTGCTGAAGATTACAGTATTAATCTGGCTTTTAGTAGAGGGAATTGACAGGTGAAAACAACATATGTGGCTAATGCCCCGACCCTAACATGAAGCTGTTCAAACTTGGGTCCCCAAAGTGTTCCCACTGATTCTTCCCTCTGGCTCCTAGGGCAGCGAAAACATTCTATATTGCCCTGCGTGCGATCTAGCAGTCGCTTGCTTGCAGTAGGAAAGCAGTTGCAAACACTCTTCCAAACAAGCTGCTGGCTAATGATCCCTTCAGTGAGCCTTTATATGCGGGGGCTGCGGGGGGGGGGGGGGCAATTCTGTAAATGGTTCTGACTGTCGTGGGTTTGTATGGGTATTGTAAATGTCTACTTTTGTTGTGCTACCCTCTGATTGCTGTTTAAACAATAGGGCGCTTAACAAATTTGTTAAAAATGAAAACTAATGTGTAAATAAATACATCCAGCCTTGGAGCAGAAAGAGGTTACGCTGCTTTATGCCGGCGCCGATGCAAATCTTTCATCACTTACCATCTCCTCTCGAAATACTAAGTACACACATTTCTCTGAACTTATTTTTATACACTTAATTTGCCTTTTTGCAATTCCACCCACGAGCATGTGGCATATCTGTATATATTCATTACGCATGGTGAATCATAAAGCGGTGACTGGTAAAAAGGTGTTATTTTAAGCACAAGAATCAACTAAACCTGTGAAAATGTGATCAGTTGCTTAAATTGTCCACGTCCCGGTTTCACCAACCAGTGTGTGTGATCCTGGGCAAATCATTTAATAGAACTGTGTCTCACCTGCAGCTCCGTAAGTGATTCTGATTCACTTAATAGATTATGTTAATATAGTATATTATTTTTTTAAAAGCCTAATGACTATAGAGTTTGTCCATATATAACAATAGTTATAATTTAGGTATGTTGCACCACAAAGCTATTTGCCACTTGGCTTGCCTATGGCAGCTTATTCTAAAGTCAGTTCCATGGCGGCTTCAACTATCAAAGACTGATGATGCTACTTCTGATGTCCTTTTCCGGGAAGTCATTTCTGTTGGTGCAATGTTTGCATGTAATTTGCCCCAGAGCGCAAGGACGGAGCTCTGATAGATGAGTTTCCTGCATCTGTAATGATTCTAGAGTTTCATTTGTGTTGTTGTGTTAAAATGCCATCTGCCACTAATGTTATCCATAAAGTAGATTGGGGCAAGGGTGTCCGTTTTGGGGGTGTGAATGAGACCGTAAGGAATTGTGGGTACTGCCTTTGGGGGGAAAGTAGCAGGACTTTTTTCCGTGGCTCTTGCAATTCTGGATACGGACGGGGGAAGAGTGGATGAGCAGTAAGGGGTGGCCCAGGTCAGGTACAATGTGCTCGTCCAGTTCCCGTTTTCCCCTTCACATAACTGCTATTGATGTCAAAACTAGAGTCTTGGGGCAATTTGAGAACTCAAATATAGTGCGGCGTGGCAGAGAAAGGAGGGACGTGCGCCGAGTTGGTCAGGGAGAAGTGGACAACAGAAGCACCACAGCTGCTCGAATGAAGGAGGCTACCAGATGAGATGACCCATGACCCATGTCATCGGGAACCATCTACATCAAACCTGTGCTTAGTTTTGCCCTCTTCTCCTTTTTTATAACTTACTTTAATTCGTTTGATTTTATTCAATGTGCAGGCAACAAAACTACAACTCCCAGAATGCAACTGTCGACCACTTAAAGCCCAGGACCCAGTTGTGCATCACCAAATTACACAGAGTTTTGTTTTTTTGTTTGTTTATTTTATTTATATAGCGCTCCAGACCCAGAGGTAAGAGGGCGCTTAGGTAAACGGTTACAGGATACATTTTATACAATTTACAAGTTATACACTTTATACAGTTTATATGTTATATGCACATTTAAGGTACAAAGCAGTATCATCGAAACACAAGAGAGATATAGAGAGTGAGTGTTAATTTTTATTCAGTAACCATGTAATGACATGTTTTCTGAATGATTGAAAGGTAGAGATAGATTTGATGTTCAGTGGTAAAGTGTTCCAAAGTTGGGAGGCAAGAACCGTGAAGCTGGTTCCTCCAGCTCTTTTTAGGGTGAATCTGGGCACCATTAGGCATAAGGTGTTAGTCGATCTTGTGGTTCTAACAGCAGATTTCAGGGTGAATTTGTTAGTGAGATAAGGAGGGGCTTGGTGGTTCAAGGCTTTGTATGTGAGACAGATAGTTTTTAGGTCAATTTTTTGTTGTACGGAGAGCCGTTTGCATGATTTTCTAATGGTAGAGATGTGCTCTCGCCTGGGAATGTTTAGTGGCGCTCGTAGAGCGTTATTTTGGAGTACCTGCAGTTTATTGATTATGGATTGGTTTGCGCCTAGGTATAGACTGTTACAGTCGTCCAATTTGGACTGTATAAGAGCCCTGGCCAGTATGAGGCAGCCATTAGAAGACAAGAAAGGTCTACAGGCCCTGATCAGCATATCTGTGTAGGCAGTGGCTGAGGCAGTCATGTTGATTTCTTTAGAGAGGTTGGTGTTGGCATCAAGATAGAAACCAAGGGTTTTTACACTTTTAACAATGGGAATGTTATTTCCATCGATGATGATGATGTTGTAGTTGGGGCTAAGTTTCAGCAGGCTGTTGGGTGAGTCGACAAGGAGGAGTTCAGTTTTCTCATCATTCAGGCAGAGGCCATGTATGGCCATCCCTGTCTGAATGATGGTGAAGATTTCATTGATCCGGGTAACGTCAGCGTTGTAGTTAACTGATAGGCTAAGGAGTATCTGGGTGTCATCTGCATAATTGGTGTAGGTGACACCCAGATGGTCCAGTTTGTCGAAAAGTGGCTTTGTAAATATATTGTACAAAGTAGGCAATACACAGGAGCCTTGTGGGACACCACATGTGATAGGGATGGGGTCATCTGGTAACATTTCCGTACTTGGGATACACTTCACTACATCCAAGTCTCATCCAGACATTTACTTTCCTTGAAAGGCAAAGTGTCGTACTCCAGGGTCTGCTCTATCGGGGGCATCCTCAGCTCCTGGTAGAATGGGGGGGAGTTAGGTCCCAGGGGGCGATGCACCAAGCCAGTCCTGGGTCGATATACCCTTGGGTCGCATCCCCAGGCACAACAACCAGTGATCGCCATTTCTGGCATGATCTAAAATGGTCCGTTCTCACAGTCATCACTTTCTCTCCCCCTCTCCCATTATGAGTCCGACCTTGCAGTGCTGGGGCAGTTCTTGTTCACGTGCCCCAGTAACTGTATTGGTAGATCCGAGAAAGAACAGCTCTCAGGACTTGGTGTGAAGAAGCCTGCAGCCACTTGTGGATCTGTACAGTTGCGTGGTGATTCAACCAGTGTTCCAACAGCAGGCTCTACCTCACCCCATGGAGGTGTAACAGACAGCCCTACTCGGGATGGTGTCTGTCCTGTCCTTAGGGACCCCTGCTCCAGTGGAGGCACAGTTCCTCCTGTGGTATCAGTACAGTAAGGTGGAAAAGAAAATGTAAAGTCACAGTGCTGGCTGGCGGCACAGTCCTAAGTGCCCCTGGCAGACTTCAATAGGCCTGGTCCAGTCATTGTTGAAAAGGGGCACAGGTTGAGCATGGCTTCTGACCAGTGTTTTCCTCCTGTGGTGAATATGGCTCTATGGCTCTCATGCCGCACGCCACTGACTGCACCCACCCACACTCAGCAGTGTGTTAACACATTTACAGGCCAATTCATGTAATTCCTCTCAAAAGTGTCGCACGCGGCTTGTCACAGCGTGCCCGTGCGAATGTCTGCGCCAGCCGCGTGCGATAAAATCAATTTCCACGCACAGCGTATTCATGGATTCTCGCCTCCAAAAGCAGACGTGGCGCAGAGTGGCGCAGCGACCCTGCAGCAGCGCCAGTTACGCCCCCAAGAACGCCCTTGCGCAAGGAAAAGCCATCAAGATCGCAAAATCATCGCAAAGGGCCGTGCCAACCCTGTACCAGTTTACCGGACTGACAAACAGCAAACGCAAAGCGGGGAACTCGTATTACGGGTTTCAGGAACACGCGTGCGCTAGAAGTTTCACATGCGATCTGGCCTGGGGGAGCGTGTGCGTGTATTTCAGGGGTGCGCGAGAAGTTCCACATGCGATTGGGCCTGGAGGAGTGTATGCGTGTATTTCAGGGGTGCGCGAGAAGTTCCACACGCGATCGGACCTGGGGGAGCGTGTGCGTGTATTTCAGGGGTGCGCGAGAAGTTCCACATGCGATTGGCCTGGGCGCGTGTAGTTCAGAGGTGCGCGAGAAGTTCCACACGCGATCGGGCCTGGGGGAGCTTGTGCATGTATTTCAGGAGTGCGCGAGAAGTTCCACACGCTATCGGGCCTGGGGGAGCGTGTGCGTGTATTTCAGGGGTGCGCGAGAAGTTCCACATGCGATCGGGCCTGTGGGAGCGTGTGCATGTATTTCAGGGGTGCGCGAGAAGTTCCACACGCGATCGGGCCTGGGGGAGAGTGTGCGTGTATTTTAGGGGTGCGCGAGAAGTTCCACACGCGATTGGCCTGGGCGCGTGTATTTCAGAGGTGCGCGAGAAGTTCCACACGCGATCGGGCCTGGGGGAGCGTGTGCGTGTATTTCAGGGGTGCGTGAGAAGTTCCACACGCTATTGGGCTGGGTGCGGGTATTCCAGGGCTGCGCGGGAAGTTTTACACGCTCGCCTACAACACGTATTCATGGAAACGAACGTGGCCAATCCGGAAACACGTACGTCAGCAGGAAGTGGGCGTACGTCCACCCGCACAGCATAAAAGTGCACGCAAACAACAAACAAGCTCAGACGCCAGGATGAACATACCGTTCCTAGCAGCAGTGGCCGTGGGATACCGCAGGAGGAGGAGGAGGTTAGTCCGGGCCAGAATTTTTACACCCAGAACCAGCCTTTTTGGGATGCCTGATGACCATGTGTATGGGAGGTACAGGTTTCCACCTCACATAATACTCGACCTGGTCAGTGAGTGGGAGGATGACCTCACATCAACCACCCTGTGCTCCCAAGCACTCAGCCCCCTGGAGAAGGTCCTCAATGTACTGCACTTCCTGGCCACTGGATCATTTCAGCGGACAAGTGCCATGGTGGGGGGGGTGTCACAGGCCACGCAGTCACGCTGCCTACACCAGGTCTTGGCCATCATCACTGCACGCCCATCAGTCCGCAGGCACATATACCTGCCCAGAACACCTGCAGAAAGGCAGGCTGTTGCCCAGGATTTCTACAGGGTGGCACAATTCCCCAAAGTGCTAGGTGCCATTGATTGCACCCATGTGGCTCTACGTCCCCCCAGGGCAACTGAGCACATCTATAGAAACCACAAGCACTGGCATTCCATCAACGCCCAGGTAGTATGTGATGCCAAGGGAATCATCACCTCAGTATACGCCAACTATCCAGGCTCCACCCACGAAAGTTTCATCTACAGAATGTCTACCCTAAACCGGGACATAGAAGCTGGGCTGCATGGCGATACATGGCTGCTCGGTGAGTATAAATGACACTGCGCATGCATGCATGTCAGATACTGAGTAATGTCACAACCCCACTGATGATACCCATCACCACCTCCCCAGGGGACAGTGCCTACCCTCTCAGCATCCACATGATGACGCCAATTCGGAACCCCACCACGCCACCCCAGGTAAGATACAACACAGCCCACATTGTAACCCGGGGCATCGTGGAGCGCACATTCGGAGTGCTCAAGTCACGCTTCCGCTCCCTTGACCGTTCTGGCGGGCAGCTGTTATACGCTCCCCCAGTAGTGTGCAGGATCATAGTGGCAGCATGTGTCCTGCACAACGTTGCAACACGCCGGGGCCTGGCCGTGGACATGGTGGTGCCCCCACATCCCCAACCACATGCATGCCCACTGCGCATGGGAGGGGAAAGGGAACGGGGTGAGGCAGCCCGTACGCAGCTCGTGGCTAATTACTTCACATAAAATCACACCCCTGTGGAGTGCACACAGCCTTGGCACAAACCAGCTGACAATCAATGATGATTGTAACTGACAATTATGATGTGTCAATGGACAGTCAACTGTCACAACCATACCAGCCTGAGATTGTACATCTGGAAGTGTTCCATTGTGTGCTTCCCTACCTACACAAACACCACCAATGCTGTGTTCAAAAGACACACTTCTATGCTGCTAAAATCATTACCCCCTTGCAAGACACAACATGACAACAGTGCCATGTCACCCAACCCCTCCCCAGCACCGCCACCCAACACACCATGGCATGACATGCCATGTGAGAGCAAACAAAGTCATCCCCAAAACATGACACGTGTCACAAAGTACAGTGTCCCTAATGGAAACTGGCCACACACAATATGCCCACATAAATGTAGAAACAACAACACACATGACCAAATACTTACCACAATACAATCGACATAGCATAAACATGACAGTACTAAGGCAAAGGATACGTAGTCTTACAACATGAGAATGCCAGCACATCCACCACCTCCAACTGTACAGTGTTGTTGCCACGCACATCTGGGAGTCCACTGCTCACAACATGAGCTTCATCTCCAAAGTGGTCGGCCTTGTGAAGACATGAGGAATGAACCTGCAAATTAGGAGGGAGACATGGATGCACAAGCACACATCAATACACCATTCAGTGCACAATACAACAACAATATGCACTAGGAATGTATACACAGTATTGACTACAGACTGCCCACACAGCTCATGGGAGTCCAACGTCACTGTGTAATTCACTGTCACTTGGGCACACCCTTTGCAAGCCCATGGAAACGGGAAGCAGGAGGGGTGTGTGTCTCACGAACCCAAGCATCTAACCCAAACTCAGGACAAGCCTGCATGTGCCCAGCCGGAATACAGTGGATGCCCACGGGAGCCACACAAGGCAACACACTGCAAAAAAAAATCAAAAATCAAAAAACAAAAATGGCCATGTGTGGGCCAGTGGGGGTGGGGGAGGCCACGCAGGAGGTCCGAGGACAGGGTGCCCACCAACAGCCACCTGCGTGAATGTTGCGAAAAAAAAACACCTCCAATGGCTCATGGCCTGCACGGCTACTAAATAGTGGGAGATTCACTGCTGGATTCGCTCTCCTCAACCTCTGCTGCTGCTGCCACAGGAGGTGGTGGTGCTATGGGAGGCAGCCCACGCAAAGCCCTATTTTGGTCCTCCATGGCAGCAAGCATGCGGGTCTGGAAGGCCTCGTTCTGGAGGGATATGGTGCGGAGATCCCCATGCAACACCCGACGTGTTGCCCGTACCTCCGCCCGAGTTGCCTGCATCTCTGCTGAGAGCGTACGGGTGATGCGCTCCAGCAGCTGTTCTGTCCTGGTGACAGTGGAAGCCTCAAGGTCCACAAGAGTCTGCCTGAGGTGCCGGACCTCTCCCCTCAGGGCTTCCCTCTGTCCCTGGGCATCTATAGAAATTGATTCCCTCAGATTGTCCAGGGCCGCCTGTCTGTCCCTGTTGGACGCCAACATGTCCTCCCTGACTGATTGGCAAATGGAGTCTGTTGCCTGCTGTAGTAGCTCCATCTGCCTTTCTGGGGGGACAATGGAAGTGGCCACCCTCTCCATGGCTTGAGCAATCATTTCTGATGATGCTGCCTGTTGGTTGGCCATACCGTAAATGGATTGCTCCCATGCGGTATTGCCTGGTGGCGGACGTCCACCGCGTTGGCGGGCACCACACCTGTCTGGGGCAAGACGAACTGTGCCTTGCTATGTCGGCACTGCCTGAGGCTGCAGGACTGCATTTCCCCTCTGAACTGCTGGCCCAGGAACAGGATCAGATGTTGCGGAGTGTGGCCCTGCATCCGTAACCACCACAGGCGCACCTACCAACACTGACATCCCCATAGTGGGCTCTACCCCTGGTGCAGGTGGGTCGGACAGAACAGTATTCCTTCCATGAACACATACCTGTGAATCCACATAGGCCTCATCCGAATCAACACCTGAAAAGAGTTCTGGGGAGGTGCAGCCAGGGACACCCCTGGACAGTATGGCCTGCAGCAAGAGAGGGTTCTCCCCACCACCAAACCACGTCCCCCACTGGTGCCTGGTCGTGCTTCAGATCCCTCCTGGGCCTGCACCATCTTCTCTCCCTCAACAGCATCAGGTGCGTCATCCTCTGCAAAAAACATGAAAGACAAAAAATGGGAACAGGCATTAGCACCATGGCACGCTATTAGGCCAGACAAGCTACAGTACCAGTACTTGATTTACACATGTCCCACATGACTATAACCCTCCCATGCATGCACTGTCCATGAGTTGGAAGGGGAGGAAAATGTCAGACACTGATGACACCAAGATGGGAGAGCAACACATCAACTGCATGCTGGCTAGCAGTGGCATCACACATTGGCCTGTGAGTGGCATGTCCAATACACATACATGACACATGCCATCACACAGATGGCATGTACCATAGGCATGTCATATATGTGACAATAGGGCAGAGTGATGCGCAGTAGAACCAGGTGAAATCCTACAATCAGCCTGAATTAACACAGCTAAATACGGAACAATGTTGTAGCAAGATGCCACTTCAAGGGCAACTGGCGCGATGTAGTGCAAAACGCCTACTGTGGCCAGAAGGGATACTGTAATACCCAAATTCCGGGGCGCCGAATGCTTTGGATGAAGCACATGGGTGGGCCAAAACACTCAGGCACACACACCCTGACCAGGCACTCAACCAGAACCCCTCCCACAAACAACATACACATGGATCACACACACATGCATGTGCACTCACCGGACAATGCCTCGTAATCTGGCAGTTCTCCCACACCTTGGATCTGCTCCTCTGTAACGTAGGTCCCAGCAACATGCTCATGTAGAGTGAGTTCTATGTCCTCTTGTGGAGACCCACCTCCAGTCACCAGAGTTGCGGCATGACTTGATGCCAGCTTTTTCTTAGCCCTATGCTTAAGGTCGTTCCAGCGCTTGTAGCACTCAACAGCTGTGCGCCTCATAAACCCAAGGGCACTTATGCTGTCCGCGATGGACTGCCAGTGTGCCTGACGTCGAGCAGGTGTAATCCTACACCCTGAAGTGACCAACATTTCGGCGTCATGTTCGGACACATACTGCACAAGTGCATCCAGTTCGGCATCATTGAAGCTAGGCTTCCTTGGCGTGCCGGACCGTGTAGCCGTGTCGGGGTCATCAGCCTGTACTGGACGAGCACTCTTCCTCTTTCTTTTTTGTGGGTGGTGGGGATCCGGAGTGCCCTACGCCGCTCTGGACACTAGGGGCAGGAGCACCGGTGGACTGTGTAGTAGTAGTGTGCGATGGCACACTGACCACATGACTTTCTGCAGGCATTAGCTGAAGTGTGATGATGGCAGGGGGAACCTCAGTCTGATGTACCGGGACCAACACTGTCCTTGCTGGGGGAGTCAGAGCTGGGGTGGACGTAGCTGCAGCTGCCCCTGCAGCCTCCCCACCCCACCTACTCGGGGCAGCAGATGACATGGCTGCCCCTGTACCACGTGGCCTGGTGACACTTGCTTGCGCCGCCACCCGTGGCCTAGACTTGGCGACCTGGAAGTCAGCCTGGGAGTCACCCTGTGCTAGGTCAGGTGCCACAACGGGCCGGTCCAACAAGGGCTGAGCAGGGATGGTGTCAGCCACGTTTCCCTCAACCATGGGGGGGGATGTGTGTCCCTGACTGGTCCTCCACACATCGGGGACTAGGGGGAGTCTGCAAATCCTGGCCACGTCCCCTACCGCGCCCACCACGCCCACCTCTTGAGGCTCGGCCACCTTTGCCACCCTTACCACTTGCTCGCCTCCCAGCCATGGCACTGATGGAGTTGTGCGTATGGGAGTTGCAGTGGACAATTGTCCTGGGCAATTGAGGGTTAAAGGGGTAGGGTACTAGATGGAATTCGTACCCAGGTGCTCTAGCAAGGCTGTATGGAACCCCTGGGGAAAGATGACGGGTCACGCAACGCACAGGCACCCCTAAAACAGAAAATGACGTGCACGCGACCCCTCGTAGACCACGTGTGTGGGAAAAGGAACCTGCACTACGCTGTGGCACCCAGAAACACAAAAATGAACGTATGCGTGTCACACGCAGCCTACAATGACCTCTGAAGGGGTACGCTACACACGGGGCTAGCACAGTTGGTAAATACGTGCGCGACTCACCGTCTGCCTGGTAAAAGAGCGTGAAAAATACCCTCGCCAAAAGAAGAATTGTACACTGTCTGAAGAGACAGGACAAAAGGAGAAGTCAACGCTGTTTGAGGAAACAGGTCAAAGAGAAAATCAGAAAAATACTGACAGAGGTAACAGGGAGTACGAACTAGAAACGCTGTGAAGTAAATCGCGTGTGAACCGACAAGAAGTACAGATTTCACCCACTCGCTCTCCACGGGAAGCACGTACAAGGAAATGACGTACTACACGCACCTTTTAAACTGCACCACACGTCCAACGTCACTTCCGCGTATACGCACTGAGGCACTATCCTCCAATAACGCGGGCTGACACTCGGACGTGCAGTTTTTGGTCTTGTAACATTCCCCCGGGTACAGGGACACGCCCGCGCATGTCACGTCACAGACGCGCCTGCGCTGTCAGGGCCTTTGGTCCAATGGAATCGCGTACACAGGCCAATCGCGTGTGGAACTTCTCGCGCACCTCTGGAATACACGCACACGCTCCCCCAGGCCCGATCGCGTGTGGAACTTCTCGCGCACCTCTGAAATACACGCGCCCAGGCCAATCGCGTGTGAAACTTCTCGCGCACCCCTGAAATACACGCGCCCAAGCAAATCGCATGTGGAACTTCTCGCGCACCTCAGAAATACACGCACACGCTCCCCCAGGCCCGATCGCGTGTGGTACTTCTCGCGCAAGCCCTGAAATACACGCGCCCAGGCCAATTGAGTGTGGAACTTCTCGCACACCCCTGAAATACACGCGCCCAGGCAAATCGCGTGTGGAACTTCTCGCGCACCCCTGGAATACACGCTCCCCCAGGCCCGATCGCGTGTGGGCCTTCTCTGGCGCACATTTTTTTCCTGCGCAGGGATGCTAGCGCCTGCTTTCGTGTGGTGGACATGTATGGGCCTGTGCGCGTCTTTGGCCGTGCGCTGTTTTTCCCTATTCGATTCCATGAATACGTGTTGTAGGCGAGCGTGTGGGCGTTCTGCGCACTTGCCTCCTGTACTTCCCCCGTGACGCCCACATTTTCACGAGTTGTTCCCCATTCTGCGTGTGACGCCCCGTGTTACGCCTACTTTTGTTATGTGCGCCGCGCTATGTGCGAATTCGCTGTGGCCTTATCGCACGGCGTTCGGTGACCTGTGCGCCAGCGTGCGCCATCGTGCACCGCGCACTTTTTCAGCGCACATCCCACATTTTGCGCGTGCACGGACTTCCATGAATAGATGTGCAATGTTTTCTGTGCGATAATCGCACTTGCACTGCGATAATCGCACTTGCACTGCGATTTTCGCTATTTCACTGCGAATCGCATGTTTTCGCACACGTGCGCTGTTTTTTCGGCGCACGTTGATTCCATGAATTGGCCTGTTAATTGGCTGATAAACAGCAAATTAAATTAAAGTAAGCTTTTTGTGTTTGTTTGTGCTTGTTTCATCAGGTGCAGGGATGGTGCAGTGGTGAAGAACCCAGTTTGTTAACCTGGGGACTGCAGTTCGAGTCCCGGGACAGATGATTTAAAAAAAAAAAATAATGGATGTTTATTATTATACACATCCATCCATTGACTCTAAAATACCCAGGGGGAAACGGCGTCCACCCTCTGTAAATAGTGGGTGGACGCCGTCCACCCGCGTGTACCCTCGACTTGAGCCCTGCTGCTCATGATGTCTTCTTCGTCATCTTCCACTACCCCTCCCGGGAAGGTCTTCTTCATTTGGGTACACAGGGTCTAATCCATCGCCTGGGGTCTTCTCCCCAACCACCCTTGCTTCTACACAAGCTTGGAGGCTGGTCAGCCACTCAGGTTTATTAACCTTAGTGCTGTGGGGAAGTCTCCTCACTTTAAATAAGACGCGCAGGACATCCTTGCTCATACCTTTCACAGTCTCTATGTCAAGATCCATGATTATTTAAAAAATACCTAGCAGTGTCTAAACGTTGCCTGCAACAGTACTTTTATTGTTGGGTGACTAAGCTGTGCGAAAGGCTTCAACTCGATCCGAGCGCTTGCCACCAATGTGACGAATTAACTTCTGGGGCACTAATGGTCCAGGGATGAATATTGGTTTCTATATTGGTCACTTGAATGGAACGGCAGGCTTATTTCTGAAAGGTCGTGGATCGTTGGTTAGTTGCAATTCAGTGAAAATACAATTATTACCCAATGAGAAAAGGAACTTTCCAGTCAAGGTTGTATATAAATATCTACTTTATTATTATCACAACAGACAATTCTAGCACACTATGAAATACAACCGACCCTGTAAAGGATTGCAGAGGACAGACAGTTTCAAAGAAGGAAAAGGGTTGCACTCTGGATACTGACAGGAGGGTAGTTGGCATAGTAATTAATCGCAATAGTTCAAGGATACTTGGTTTCAACACAAAGTGAGCAATGGGTAGTACAAATGTCAGTAGGGGCTTTGGGGAAGGAGCAGGGGGACAGAACCACAATGTACTATTTTCTGTAGGAGGTCTTGGTGCTCGACAGGGTCGAGTCAGTTTCTGAGCACTTTGCAGCTTCTGCAACAGAGTCCAGGATGGGAGGCAGCAGCGTGTATCACACGGCAGGCAGTTCGGTGAGGGAAGCTGGAAGGACGGCTGCAGGCTGCCCTGTCAAACTTCCTACTGAACCCCCTCAGAGGTACTCTGCCTTTCTTCTCCTTCCCCCAGGTTCTCACAGTCTCCCAAGCTCTGGTTCTCTCTAGGTTGGACTATTGTAACAGCCTCTTTCTAAATCTACTTGTCCTTGGCCTCAAGCCCTGGGATCGTACCTCTCCAGCTCTGAAATCTCTCCATTGGCTCCCAGTGGATGCAAGGATTGAATTCAAAACCCTCTGCATTGTCCACAAGGATTTCTGGGTCCTGGGTCCAAAATACCTTCAGCTATCCCTCCGCAAATACCTCCCCTCTCAAGCTCTTCTCTCCTCTGCCTCTAACTCCCCCAGGGTCAGTCATTTTTCAAAGAAATGAGCTGGTGTAGATCTCTGTCTTCGGCTGGGCCTCCCTCTGGAAAGCCTCCCTGCCACTCCAAAACATCAGGAGAACCATTGTCTGGTCCGGAAGCACCTCAAGACCTTCCTCTTTGCTTCTGCCTTAGGTCCCCTCTTCGCTGCTGATCTGCTCTCTCTTGGCACTGTGCATCTGGCCACTCTCTGTCCCCTGGACCCAGGAACCTGCTCACCCTGCCACCCTTCTGCACTGCCTCCAGGCCACCCCTTGCACTAGGGACTGTATCTGTACCCATACAGTCCCCCACCCCCTAATTTTCTTCTTTTTCTGCACTTATTTAGACCTACCCAGTCTGCTGCCGTAAACACAGCACTTGCCACTTGCTGGCTTCACTACCACTGTTTATTGCTTCTATTATCTATTTATTTTATTTATTATTATTTATCTGTTCCCCGCTGCTCTGCACTTTCCACTCCCCCATGCACTTTTCCCCTTTCCCTTTCCCATGTACTTGCAAGTTCTCAATGTCACTGGGCCTAGTAAGATCGTTGTTTGTTCTCCCCTGTTCCCCTCCTTTGGCGCGCACTGAAACACTTGTGTACGAGCGCGATACAAATAAAATATCATATCATATTATACACAGCAGCTTGGGGTCAGGATTCATTGTCTCAGTGCTGGTTGGCGGTCCTGTAGCACTGGTTGAGGTGTCTTGGATGGCTTTAGCGACTGCAGCATAACAACAGTCAGCAGTGCAGTCAGTTGCAGCTCGAGGGGCACGACTGGCTCGAAAATGTCCTTTAAGTCGAATGTTGGTAGATGCTTGTCGATGCACTCCTCCTAGCTTCTTCACTGGGCTTGTGTCGTCCTTTAAGGTGGATGGCCCAAAGCTGAGGAACGTATTGCCGGCAGCTGCCTAGCCCTTGGTTTGGTTCAGAGACTGTCGGGCACTTCCCACCTAGGAAGCTTGCAGCCAAACCTAGCAGTGTATGCTGTGTGCTGGCTGAGTACCTGGTTCTGGAGCTGCTGGAAGGTCTTCTGGATTCAGTATTTCCCTCTGTTCCCTGGCAGATGTTTAGGGGAGGGACCATGCTTCCCTCTTGGAGGTACTGGCCTTCCTTCACTGGGGGGAGATTTAAGGCAGACTGTACCTTCAGCCAGGCTCCAATGCTGAATTCTTCTTTCTGCTTCTGGTGAAGCCTTCAGATTATCTGCCAAAGAGGGGCTCAGCCCTCTTTTAAAACCTAATGGACCACAGGGATTGGTGTAGGCTAAGCCTACCTTAATGAACCAATCCTGGGCCCCCTCCAACAACCTCCTGTAAGCGTGAGGTCATAACCAGAGTGCTTTGCAACAGAAAAGGTAAAGGGGTGAAAAATGTGTAATACTAAGTCCCACCCATCTTCCTGTCTGTTGCAGATCAAAGGGTCTCTCTGGTTAATGGAGCTCTCTGTTGTTCCTGATTAAAGCGGCAGGTCTCCTTTGAAGCTGCAGCAAGACCAGACTTTCTGACTCCATCAGAATGCATACTCGTACCTTCTAAATGAAGTCTCCCTGTGGGATGACTACTGTAAAGATGCAGTCTCAGACATGACATTTCACTGTCTATCGGTACTGAGGGCGGGAGCTTGCATCAGGTTGACACAGTGCATGTGAAAGGGCGTTGGAGTTTCCAGTCTTCTTTGTTAACTTCTGCAGCCAGGCACCGTGTTGGCCTGTTTGAATTAAACTCTGATTAGTATGTAAATGCTGAAACCAGCGACAGTGCTCAACAAAAGGACAGGGAGGATATATGGAACACTTGTTAGTTAATTAGGCTGGCCAGGGCAGGGGGACATTTTGGCCCTCCCCCTTTTGAGAGAACATGGTGTACTTCTGGCTGTCATATCCCAAATAAATATGGCAGTGGGGACTCCGCTTATAGGCTGTATCCACTCAGAGTACACAGGTCTATGTGTATGTCGTGCAGTGAGCATAGGAAAATGTGTGCGGATTAGCCCCACACATTTTCTGAAGGTTGATCTACCATCAATCAGTTTGATTTAAAATTTCGAAAAAACATAGACAAGCGCACAGCCACCGTTTGGATGGTCGCATTCCTCACAGGAGGATCATAGAAGGCCTTTGAGGAGTGCATTGCCCCCATCCAGGTAGGATAAGACCAGTGTTTGAATGGTGGATCTAAAGCTCTCTGGAGGGAGGAAGGGCTTGAGTTTGTGCAGGAGGGAGCACTGATACCAATCTGTCTGAGTTTTCTTAGCTAAGTGTGTCCTGAAGGAGAGGTGTTTGTCGATGTAGAACCCGAGGAATTCGGCGCAGGAGTTGAGCTCGCGTGTGAGACCCTCAGAGTTCATGGTTGATAGTGTGGGGCAGGCATGGTATCACAAGTATAAATAACACTGACACAATAGGTACAATTTGTAAAATCTTTAGTGAAGTTTCTGGGGTTGGAATAACTCCTACTTTGCCCTACAACTAAGATGAGAGTAGTCTCGGCCATCAAAAAATGAACAAAACAGTCCTAGTGGACTCTGTCAAATCAAAATGGCCTATGCTAAGAAAACCTAATGCCTGCCCTTTCTCTTGTACAAAAAGTGTATGAAGAAGAAATGTATGTAAAGGAAAAATCAGTGTTCAAAATAATAAATGTGGCTAAATCAGCTCTCCTCCCCACGTTAGACCACATAGAGTAAGGCGGTCCCTATAGACAGGGTGATACACTCTGACTCAGGGTTTCAACACATGAACAGTCGAAGATGTGGATCAGGGCCCGCTTGGCCTTCCATGTTAAAGTTGCGTTCCCCAGCCTTTTAAACAATGTTTCACAAAAATGTCTTGCTGGTCCTCCTCTGTCGGGTTTAGGCCTCTTCAAAACAAAATGTTCGCGCTGGCCCCCCTCTGTCGGGCTCAGACCTCTTCAAGACAAAAGTTCACTTTGGTCCCTCTCTGTTGGGCTCAGACCTCAAACCAAAAGTTCACGTTGGTCCACTTCTGTCGGGCTCAGACCTCAAAACCAAATTGAACAAGACTTGCAAGTTTGGGCACCCTTCCCCAAGCTTATTCGACACCCTACCTAATCTGCGCTCCTGTTCTCTGTGATACAAAGAGGTAGTTACAGTTATCCAACTCCTTCCCAATCCAATCCTGAGACCCTTCCGATAGCATGAGATGTGATATCTCAATGCTTCTACCAAACCTGAGACCCTTCCTATGGCATGAGATGTGATATCAAACTCCTTCCCATTCCAATCCTGAGACCCTTCCTATAGCTTGAGATGTGATATCCAACTCCTTCCCATTCCAATCCTGAGACCCTTCCGATATCATGAGATTTGTTATCTCAATGCTTCTAATATCAAACTTGAGACCCTCCCTATAGCATGAGATGTGATATCCAAGTCCTTCCCATTCCAATCCTGAGACCCTTCCTATAGCATGAGATGTGATATCCAAATCCTTCCCCTTCCAAACCTTAGACCCTTCCTTTATCATGAGATGTGATATCCAACTCCTTCCCATTCCAATCCTGAGACCCTTCCGATATTATGAGATTTGTTATCTCAATGCTTCTAATATCAAACTTGAGACCCTCCCTATAGCATGAGATGTGATATCCAAGTCCTTCCCATTCCAATCCTGAGACCCTTCCTATAGCATGAGATGTGATATCTCAATGCTTCTAATACCAAACCTGAGACCCTTCCTATAATATGAGATGGGATATCCAACTCCTTCCAATTCCAATCCTGAGACCCTTCCGATAGCAGAGATGTGATATCTCAATGCTTATACCAAACCTGAGACCCTTCCTATGGCATGAGATGTCATATACAACTCCTTCCCATTCCAATCCTGAGACCCTTCCTATAGCATGAGATGTGATATCTCAATGCTTATACCAAACCTGAGACCCTTCCTATAGCATGAGATGTGATATCCAACTCCTTCCCATTCCAATCCTGAGACCCTTCCTATAGCATGAGATGTGATATCTCAATGCCTCTAATACCAAACCTGAGATCCTTCCTCTAACATTAAATGTGATATCGGAGGCCACCAGGGGGCGCACAGGCAATGGCAGCCTGAACACGCCGCTCCCGCCGTAACTGGGACACGAAGAGGGATTGAGCCCCCCCCCGCGACCCCCCCACGAGAGATCTACGGCTCACGGGGCCCGTGAACCTCGGGTGCCCCCCGAGGCGAAGGAGCGGCATCTGGGGACCCCCGGGGGCCCGAGAACGAGCTCCGCGGCCCGAGGGGAGGAGCCCCGGGGAGCTCCAGGCAGCATTGCATCCATCGAGAGGGGAAGCGGCGGCCTGTATTTCGGAGGCGCGCGCGATCCCCTCACCCCCCCGAACACGGAGCGCGCCGGCGCCCCGGCAGAAGACCCGCCGGCGACACCCCCATAGCACCCTGCCGAGGAGCCGTCGCGGAGGGGAAGTCCCCCGCTGAGGAGCTGGGAGAAACGCGGGCCGCGACCCGCGTAGGGAGAGGCGGCCTGCCCGCGCCCCCGAACTCGGCGCCGAGGTAGGTGGGGGAAGCCCATCCCAGCCCCCACGCAACCCTCAAGGACCCCGGGGGACCAGCTGCGGGACGCATCGGTGGGCTCGGAGGGGCGAGTCGGCCCCGCCCCCCCCTCGCGAGCCCCCCCAAAAAAAAAAAAAAAAAAAAAAAAAAAAAAAGGTCAGGAAGACGCGGGGGGAAACGCCCCCAGCCCTGGAGGGGACACAAATCTTTTGGAGGAGAGTACCCTCGAGCCCATCACCTTCTTAGGTGGAGGCCCCTGGGCTCAACCCCAGGGCGAGTGCCCGCCTGGGGGCTCTCGCTGAAGGAGTCGCGCCTGAGAGCCCCCCAACAAACCGCGATTGGACGACCATAGCCGCTCCCCCCCACCCTAAGAACTGCCACCAAAGACAGAGGACACAAGGGGGGGAGGGGGTGTGAGGCCCCCACCGGAGGTCGGTGGGGCGAGTGCCCGCCCACGAGAGGCCCCCCACAGAGGGCCACACCAGAAGGTGAGAGAGCGCGTTCCCCGACCGGGCTCTGTCCCTTGCCCCTAGGGACGCATCAGCGGAGGGGAGAAGCAGGAGGACCGAATGAGTTGGCGCCATACCCTCCAGGAGTACCGCTACCAAGGCACCAGCAGGGAGAATAGCGACCCAGACCAACGGGCCGGCATGTCTCATTCCGAGACCCCACCCCTGCCCACCCTCACCATGGAAAAGGGCTTTGCCTCGGTCTTGCAGGAGATCAGGGACATGCGGGCAGACATCGCCCAAAAAATGGAAAACATGGACCGCAGAGTGGACAAAGTCGAGGATAGACTGTCACAACTAGAGTCCAACCAGTCCTCAGCAGCGACCCAGGAGCTGGACACGGCCCTGAGACTAACGGCCCTGGAAAAGAGAGATGAGGAGAGGGCAAGACAAATGGACGACTTTGAAAATAGAGAGCGGAGGAACAACCTCAGAATTTTCGGGGTGCCGGAGTCGGAGGGGGAGACGGAAAGAGACTTAACCAGGGTGGTGAGGGACATCATTACCCTCCTCTTCTCGGATGAGATGACAACCGAACCGACGTTTGATCGGATCCATAGAGCGGGGGGAAGAGCTGGGGGCCCCCGGTCAATTCTGGTCCGCTTCCACTACTACACTGAAAAAGCGAAGGTCCTAGAGGAGGCCAGGAAATCCAGGGAGATAACCTATAACAACGCTCAGGTGGCCATCTTCCAGGACCTCTCATCATACACGCTGGCCAAACGGAGGATGTGCCGCCCACTGACCCAGATGCTGAAAACAAAGGGGGTACGCTACAGATGGGGGTTCCCCTTCTCCCTCATGTTCGAATACGAAGGCCAACGAGTGAACCTGATTACAGAGGAAGATATAAGGGGAGCAATACAGGAATACACAACGGACCCGACCCCGCGAAGGGAACCCTCCGGGTTCGCCGCGGATGAAGCCAGAGCGCGCCGGTCACGAGGAGAGAGGAGAAAAAAGACTGGCCCACGGAAATTTAAAAAATTGAACCCTCCGTCCCCATCGACGGACAGGAATGACACGGATCCCGGCCAGGGTGGAGCGGGACTGTCGGACCCGGGCGAGGAAGGGAGCTGAGGCATCTCACGGCAGGCTTCATCAGCCTCGGGGGAACTGTGTAAAGAATTCATCACGGGGACTCACCATCTGTTCCGGCCTGCAGACAGGCCGGGCTCCAGGACCATGGGGTCCGAACTTTTGTGGATCCTCCCGGAACAGCAAGTATGAGAGTTACATTGAGGGGGGGGAGAGGGGGTAGGGGGGGCTCATGGAGGCTCTAATTTGGATATTCACCCAGCAGGAGGCGGTAGGCTGGTGGTCCGGCCAGTTACCAACAATGGTAGAACTATTTGGCTGGACGCCGGGGTGGGGGGAGGGGGGTAGGGGGTTTGTTGATATTGTTACGTTCACAGGGGGGACCAGGGGTCAGTTGGGGAAAGGTTACAGGACCACCTGGGGGGGAGGGGGGGGAAGGGAAATGGGAGATCAGAGGATAACACGAAATGAGCCGGACAAGGAAAGTGCCACGAGTCAGCTATCCGGTAGCTGGTTATTCTTAGAAAATGGCTGAGGATCTGCCTACCCTGGGCGTGGGCTCCCTTAATGTGAGGGGACTGAACACCCCTACCAAAAGATCCCTGGTCTGCAGGGAATTCAGGAGGGCTAAACTAGACGTGCTTTTCCTTCAGGAGACGCACTGGGCGAAGGGGAAAGAACCAAAGCTACGAGGGGGGGGGATTGGAGAAGTCCTCAGCGCCTCCCACAAGACCAAGAAAAGGGGGGTGGCCATAGTGCTAGCGAGGGACATTGGCTTTGAAGTAGAAGCCTCACTGAAAGACCCAGAGGGACGATTCCTGCTGACGAGGGGCTCCCTGCGGGGCTCCCCTTTAACACTTGCAGTTGTGTACAGCCCCAATGAAGGCCAGGCGCAATTTTGGGAGGGAGTGAAGGACAGACTGAAACTATTTGTACGCGGGCTAATGGTGGTGGGGGGGGACTTTAACATGGTCCTGGACCCGAAAATTGATAGGAAACGCTTGGAATCCCAACCCACCAGGGCTGCAGACGAAATGATGGCCCGCTCCTTCCAAAGGGCGAACACAGAGCTGGGCCTAGTGGACACCATCCCGACCCCTAGGGCAGAACACCCCTCCTTCACATACTATTCTGCAATCCACACATCATACTCCCGTATAGACTACATCCTGGTAGACGAGTCCCTGCGCCCATATGTCTCTGGCTATGAGGTTGACCCGGTCCCCTGGTCCGACCATGACCTGGTCCGTACCACCATTATAGGGGAATGGCGAGGTGGCAGAAAATGGCGATGGAAGTGCAACGACACCCTGCTGAAGGACGACGTCCTGGTGCAGGAAGTGCAGGACGCCATTGTGGAATACTTTAAGCTGAACGACAATGGCGAGGTGGGTGCGCACGTGCTGTGGGACGCCTTCAAGGCGACCTTACGCGGGGTTCTCATAAGAATGGGGGCTCAGAAAAAAAGGGAAAGGGAGGCCCAAGAAAAATCCCTTAGGGAAAAGATCGCACAGATCCAGCCGAGAGGCCCCCCGGAGGCACCCTTGGCTATGGAACAGATCACGGCCCTAGAAAATTACAAATTTCAATTGAAAGATCTCTTGTTGCATAAAACTGAGCGCAACCTCCAGCTAGTGAAACAAAAATACTATGAGAAGGGGGATAGAGCTGATAAAATCCTGGCCTGGAAACTCAGAGAGGTCCAGCGAAGCAGAATGGTGAGGGCGATCAGAAACGAACAGGGCTCACTAGACCATAGCACCCCAGTCATAGGAGCGGCTTTCCGACGCTACTATGAACAACTATATTCGTCAGAATATGTCGGGGAAGACACTCAGATTGAGGAGTTCCTGGACTCCATTCAGATCCCGTCCCTGACAGGCGAAATGGCAGAAGGTCTAGAGGGAGGGGTCACAGAGGAGGAGGTGGAGAATGCAATCGGTGGGATGAAGGCGGGAACGTCCCCGGGGGAAGATGGGTTCTCAGTACTCTTCTATAAGAGGTTCCGGTCTATTTTGGCCACACACCTGGCGAGGGTGTTCAATGCAGTACTGGAGGGGGGCACCCTGCCGGAAACGATGATGAGAGCCATCATAGTGGTACTGCCCAAGGAAGGAAAGGACCCCACTGACTGCTCCTCCTACCGCCCGATCTCCCTCTTAAATATAGATGTAAAGATCCTAGCCAAGGTGATGGGTACACGGCTAGAGGGGATAATGCCCAAATTAGTACACGGGGATCAAGTGGGGTTCGTGAAGGGCAGGCAGGGCTCAGATAATATCAGGAAGACTATTGACCTAATCCACTATGCCCAGGAATCAGACCTAGAGGCTAGTTTGCTTTCCTTGGACTCCGAGAAGGCATTCGACAGGGTCGAGTGGAGGTACATGCAACTCCTCCTCCGTCGAATGGGCTTCGGGCCTCACGTCAGGACCTGGGTCTCCGCCCTCTATGAAGCCCCAACAGCGAGAGTGCAGGTGAACGGGGAACTCTCTGACTCATTCCCCCTCACGAGGGGAACACGACAGGGGTGCCCACTCTCTCCGTTAATATACGTCTTGACGATGGAACCTCTGGCCATAGCGGTCCGGGCCCACCCCGACATCAAAGGGATCAAAAGGGGAGAAGTAGAGTTCAAGCTCTCCCTGTTCGCTGACGACATCCTAGTGTACTTGGTGGAGCCCAGCTCCTCGCTCCCCCCCCTACTGCGTCTGATGACAGCCTTCGGGCAGTTCTCGGGACTAAAAATAAATGCAGCAAAATCAAAGCTCCTACCCATGAGGGTCCAGGACCCGAGGTTGGACCCCCGGGACAGGTGTGCGGGGATTGCGGTGGGGAAGGACTCCATCAGGTACCTGGGGGTAACCCTGACCAGAGATCTCTCGAGACTGGCCCCGGTGAACTATGGGCATGCCTTGGCGGGGGTTACGTCAGATCTGAGGAGATGGGGTGGTATGATTCTGTCCTGGTATGGGCGCATGACAGCGATAAAGATGAACGTTCTGCCGAGATTACTATATTTATTCACCGCACTCCCAACGGAGGTCCCCACCCAGCTGCTCCGCGATCTACAAAAAGCAATCCGCGAGTTTATATGGCAAGGGCGGGCCCCGAGGATAGGAAAGGCCACTCTAACACTACCCAGAGAGGAGGGCGGGTTCGGGCTACCGGATTTTCTCCTTTACTACCGGGCCGCCCAGCTGCGGGTCTTGCTGGAGCACATGAAGGAGGGGATGGGCACCTACTGGTCATACCTTGAGGATATGGATGCCCACCCTCTGAAAGTGCGCGACCTCCTGTGGCTGCCGCGCAGACTCATCCCTAGCAAACTGAAAGCCCACCCAACCCTGGGAATACTTTGGACACTCTGGAAAGAGGGACCCACAACCTCATACCTCACGACATGGCCCTCTCCAATGTCATCGCTTTGGGGCCACCCGCTCAAACTAGGTAGCAGAGGTTTCAGGAGTGCCCAGTCCTGGTCGGACGGGGGTCTGGAATGGGCGGGACAACTGTTCAAAGAGGGCGAGTTCCTCGAATACGAGGCCCTGCGAGACGCTCTGGGGCGGGAGTCCCTTTCAATCTTTGAATATCTGCGCCTGAAAGGCATCCTTTGCGACCAATCATGGGGCCAGAACCTACGGAGACAGCTGACCCCCTTCGAAAAATTTCTGGACACGGCCACATCAAGGAAGGGGGCGGTCTCCAAAATGTACCGAATACTGAACACCGTTAACTTGGAGGGGAGAAGAGGGTTCCGAGGGTTCTGGGATGACCTGGCGGGAGAACCACTTACAGAGGAGGCGTGGTCCAAAGTCTTTAAGATAGCATTCCATGGGAACCTATTTACATCGGACATGGAGCACAACTTCAAAATCTTACAGGGCTGGCACAGGGACCCGTTGAAACTGTCCAGGATGTTTTCGGGAGTGTCCCCCAGGTGTCCAAGGGGCTGTGGCCAAGTGGGGTCGAGGGGGCATATGTGGTGGTCCTGCCCCAAGGTGCAGGAGTTCTGGGAGAAAGTACGGGGGTGGATGGCCGAGGTCACCGAGGAACTAATCCCACTCAACCCCCTAACGATGTTGCTGGGCCTCCCCCCGGAGGACACTGAACTGTATAGGTACCCAAGAATGTGGGAGACGATGTTACGGGCGGGTAGAGTGGCCCTTGCACAAAGGTGGAAGAGCCCAGAGACCCCATCCAAAGAAGACTGGCTTAAGAAACTCAAAAACATGTTCTTAATGGATAAACTGACGGCCATGGTAAATAATGAACTGGGCTCCTTTCAGGTTAACTGGTATGGGGTCTATGGGGCATGGGGTTGGGACCCCCACTGACAACATGAGAACACTCTGGCGAGTTGGCGGGGGGTAGGTTTGGAATGCTTCAACCAAGGATGTAGGAGTAGCCCAGGACCCGGGAGACAGCGGATCTCATCCAGCCAATTTGGACGTGAGAGCATAGCATACCTCTGTGGCAACGTACAAGGAGCTACGATGGCAGCCCCAGCTGTCCGACTTTCGAAGTGACTCTGATCTGGGGGGAGGGGAGGAGTTGGGGTGGGGGGGGGAGGGGGGGGAGGGAACCTGGGGGATTTATGTCAATGTTAAAAGTGATGATAACAACGCTCCCAGCGTTGCCGTTTGTTTTTTCCTTCTAAAAACTACTAATAAAACCAAGGTTAAAAAAAAAAAAAAAAAAAATGTGATATCCAACTCCTTCCCTTTCCAAACCTGAGAGCCTATGTGCCACCCCAAATGTCCCAGAATGCCTGAAGTTTCTGGGGTTGGAATAACTCCTACTTTGCCCTACAACTAAGATGAGAGTAGTCTCGGCCATCAAAAAATAAACAAAACAGTCCTAGTGGAGTCTGTCAAATCAAAATGGCCTATGCTAACAAAACCTAATGCCTGCCCTTTCTCTTGTACAAAAAGTGTATGAAGGAGAAATATATTTAAAGGAAAAATCAGTGTTCAAAATAATAAATGTGGCTAAATCAGCTCTCCTCCGCACGTTAGACCACAAAGAGTAAGGCGGTCCCTATAGACAGGGTGATACACTCTGACTCAGGGTTTCAACACATGAACAGTCCAAATGTCTTGCTGGTCCTCCTCTGTCGGGTTTAGGCCTCTTCAAAACAAAATGTTCGCGCTGGCCCCCCTCTGTCGGGCTCAGACCTCTTCAAGACAAAAGTTCACTTTGGTCCCTCTCTGTTGGGCTCAGACCTCAAAACCAAAAGTTCACGTTGGTCCACTTCTGTCGGGCTCAGACCTCAAAACCAAATTGAACAAGACTTGCAAGTTTGGGCACCCTTCCCCAAGCTTATTCGCCACCCTACCTAATCTGCGCTCCTGCTCTCTGTGATACAAAGAGGTAGCTACAGTTATATATGTAACTAACACTTTCTAACTCTGCATGGACCTTTATGTAACCAGGTCCCTCATAGTAACTTTTGTATACCTTGTATGTATGTGCAACTTTCTGTAACATTGCTGCTCAGAAGAAAATGCACCCAGTTACCTGAGGGTTCGGCCACGATTTACAAATAAATAAACTAAACTAAACTAAACTATTACACTTCAAGTCTCCCTCAGTCGGGCTCAGACCGCTTTCGGATGTCGAAGGCTTTCGAATGTACGTGGCTTTCTTTACAGAACTCCACAGGACCACTTCGACTAAAAGTTAATGGTTCAAGTTTCACTCTCCCCTTCTCTAGGAGATAATTTTGCTTACTTTGCTTTTGCAGTTCATTCGCTTTATCGTTACGAACAAAGCACCTTTCACAGAGACTTTTGAGGGGGCTACTTCCTTTCGCTGTACCACTCCATTACTCAGTACCGCTGATTTCACAGTTGTCCTTTATTTCAAATTTCATTCACAGGTCTGCTTCTCCCTGCATCTCATACACAAGCGTTCAGCCTTCACTTGCGATATAATGAATCCACTTCTATCTTTAATGCACACAGGTGTCTCAGGTCACTTGCCAACTCACCGGCTGTGTGCGTTTCTTTCTGGGTTTTACGATTTCCAGTTCACGAGTCAAGGTTAGTACCAGAGGCTTGGCCTCACCTCCCCAACTCTGCCGTTCACCCAGGAGGGTTGCTGGCATCCCTGGAATACAATGCAACCTTCTGATGTGGGATGTGGCCTTCTCCACATGTCTTTTGTGGCCTGTCGGAGGCAGCAACCTCGAGTACGAAACTCTTGGGATTATCGACCCGCTGTTTTCGTCCCTTGGTCCGTCGCTCTGCTCCAGTAGGATTGCCTTGCCTTTGCCCGGAAGTACTGCTCGCACTCGTGTTCAACCTTGCTCAGAGTGTGTCTCTAGGTTCTGCCTTTTATCCGTGTGAGGAGAGTTAATTGGTATCAAGTGTATGCCCTTAAAGTCAAGTGCCTGACTTTGCCTGACCGGATTAATGGAACATGTCCACTATGTTGTATGAAAGTTAGTCTTGTTACTCTCAGTATCCCTCTTCCTCGGCCCAGTGTTTGTTTATAATGGGGGCTGAGGGGTTGGGACCTCAGAGAATCCTAAAAAAAGAGCATGGGTTAGATAAACAAAAAAGGGAGGAATGCTGTGTCTCACCATCAGCTACATCACCCCCACTCCCTGAAGGCCCCTCACCCAGGGGATCCTCCCGCACTGGTACACCTGTAGGGTCTGGATTCAAAGATGATGGCCGTGCCCTGGCCACCTGAGCGAGAGATCCCCGGGTACTAGCGGTTGAGATACTCTCTTGTTTCTCACATACCCTTCCCCTATGCGATATAGCTGCATCCTTTTCACAGGGGAACCAGGAAAGGAAATCAATGTTTTCCTGTCCTTTACCTTTTCGGTGTTCCACAGTGAAACAGTAGGGTTGGAGATCTAAGAACCATCGCATGACTCGAAGGTTAGAGTCCTTTCGTTGACTTATCCATACAAAAGGTGAGTGGTCGGTGACAACTGTGAACATTCTCCCTAGAAGGTAGTACCTTAGATGGACAATTGCCCATTTGATGGCAAGGGCCTCTAATTCCATCACAGAGTAATTCTTCTCACGTGGGAAGAGTTTACGACTAGTGAATATGATGGGATGCTCTAATCCATCGCATATTTGCAATAGAACTGCTCCTAACCCTGTGAGAGAGGCATCAGTTCTTAACACAAATTCGAATGGATTGTGTCCTCCAACGTATTCCTCATCTTAGATGTATTCCATCCAGCTTCAGCTGCTTTGGAAATGCTTTCCTCGGCAGAGGCCGCCGCGCGTCAATGTTGTCGAGTCGAAGTCCCTCGGAGGCCTCCGTCGCGTCATAGGGTATACAAGTAGCACGCGCGGCACCTGTTGGCCTCAGTTCCGTTTTTCTGCAGTACATGTTACTTCGGACACTTGGCACGCCTCGAGTAGTTCTGTGACGCAGTTACTGAAGATATTCGATATGTCTTCGTCGTAACCCTGGCTACCCCGCGTTCGCAGTTCAAAAAATTTAAATCCTGAGGTTCGAAAATGTCCATCACAGACCCGCACCGAGAATGTCTGTGGTGCCTCGGTGAAGGCCACGACATGGAGGCCTGTACGAAGTGTCAGGCAATGATGGGGAAGGCCTTGCGAGAGAGGAAGGGAAAACTGCAGGTAGGTCGAAAAACCGACCGAAAAACCTCTAACGTCGAGTTGAGGTCCCGTGAGGAGAAATCTCCTCGATGCGAAAGGCAAAAGCATCGGTCTGGGTCCCGAAGTGGTTCTCACCACTCTTCGTATTTGACGAAAAAGTCCAAGAAAAGAAGCCACCTGTCCCCTTCCACCTCGTCCTCGGACGAATCCTCCAAAAGAATGAAATGCCCCACAAAACATTCTTCCTCCGAAGAATGGGAAGCATTTAGAATAAAAATGATGGAGGTGTTTGAAAAGGCTAAGCCTCGGTCCGCGTCTTCTTTGGAAGCCGGCCGGGAGCGTTACTGTTCCGACACTCCCGTGCCCTCAAGCCCGGGTGATCGAAGGAGAAAGGATCGCAAACCCTCAGAAAGACCATTCGAGGTCACCGACGCCATCTGGAACCCGACACACCTCGAAGGGTAAGCCTTTGAAGAGTGCCTCGACACCCTCAAAGCCAACTCCATCGACGACCACCATTTTGTCGGCTCCATCGACGCCTTTGTCGACGTCGACCCCGAAGCCCTCAGAGCGCCAAATATTCCAAAGGCTCTAGTTCAGCCAGAAGCTGTCAAAATAACAGCAAAAGAAAAGGCTGCAAAGGCTGTAATGCCTTCAGGCTCCACTGATACACCTCTCCCACCTCTCCCAGAAAAGGTTTTTAAACCTCTTCCAAGGAAAGAATATGTCAAATCCTTAACTTCAATTTTTGAAGAACAAGAGAGGTCTGATGAGGGGAATGTTCCTTTTGGACTGGAATATGCCACCCCAAATGTCCCAGAATGCCTGATTTCTGAGGAAAGCAGAATGACCGATCTGGTGGAAACCTTGCATAATGCAAGTGGAATTGATACTTCACCTGAAACAGATTTTGGCTGGCCAGAACCAGGGGAACAAGCCAGTCCCTCATACAAGCAGCTAATGACAAAGGTGGTTGAATATTTAGCATGGGCTAGACCACCAATTCAGTTCATCCAGGATGATCTGACCAATATATTGGATCATGGTCCCACCGAAGATCTGATTTTACCCTTCCACGTAGCCTTACAAAATAGGGTGGCCAAAAATTGGGAGACCCCGGACTCTATTCCTCCGGTGAATAAGTCCCTCACTTCAAAATACCGCCCTTCCAGTAGTATCTGTCCAAACACCCTACTCCCGAGAGTCTGGTGGTCCAGGCAGCCACAGCTTCAAATAAGGTTGGCGTACCCTTCCAACCCTCTGGATAGGGACAACAAGCGTGTGGATGGTTGGGCACACAAGGTATTTTCAGATGGGAGTATGGCATTAAAATCGGCCAACTCCACATGTGCTTTGGCAAAGTTTTCGTACACTCTGTAGGAGTGCATTGCAATGGCGGCAGAGCACATACCACAAGGGGATGAAAGGGAAGGATTCCTAGCCATTGTTAAAGATGGAAAGGAGGCCATGCAGGAATCCCTTCAGTCTGGATTGGACACTGCAGTTAGTGTGAGCAGGTCCATGGGCACTAGCACAGTAATGCGCAGATTTGCGTGGTTGCGAAAGTCGGGTTTCGCACCAGACGTGCAAAACCGTCTTTTGAACATGCCCTTTGACGGATCTCACCTTTTTGGCAACAAGGCTAACGTGAGCCTTGAGAGGTTGCAGACCTCAAAAGCGGCTGCCAAGTCTTTAAGAGCTGCTATTAGCCAACCTCAACCTTTTCGTGCATCAGGACAATCTTGGAGGGGACGATCATATCGTTACTTCTCCTCATATGGAAAGGCGAGAGGAATGGCCAGTCAAAGAGGCCAGAAAAAGTCCACTCGTGGTGGACGAGGAAAACATGCAAAGCCAGCCCCAGCTGCAGCCTCTTTACCATTGGCGGCCACAGCAACCGCCACAAAACCACTTTGAGGACTTGCATCACAAGACACCTGTGGGAGGCAGGCTGTCACAGCATCTGCAAGAATGGCGAGCCGTTACTTCAGATGTTTGGGCTCTAGAAATAACAGCCCAAGGTTACTACCTTCCTTTTCTAACTCAACCTCAAAGCAATACACCAGGGAGACACTCTTTGAAGTTTCCAGACCCGCTCCTACAGCAGGAAGTCTTAACCCTGCTGGAGAAAGGTGCTATAGAACCAGTACCTGTAGCGTAGAGGAATAAGAGATGGTATTCCTGGGGTTAGCATTTCTTAGCTTGTCTGTTAATCTAGTTATTCTATCTGAAATATGTGGAATAAACCTACGGTAATATTCAATCAATCCTAGCAATGCCCTGAGGTCTCTCTTGGTCTTGGGTGTGGGGGCATGTACTGGGACCTGCCAATATCCCTTAGTTAAATCTAGGGTTGACAGGAATGTGGCACTTCCAAGTTTATCTATTAACTCATTGATGCGTGGCATAAGATAGGCATTGAAGACAGAGGTGGCGTTAATATGCCTGAAGTCTACGCAAAACCTCCAATAATTATCAGGTTTAGTTGCCAACACAATACGGGAGGACCATGGACTCAAATAGGGCTCGATAATGTTTCCCTTCAGCATTTTTTCAATTTCCACAACTACTATTTGTTTTCGAGCTTCAAGGAGTCTATAGGGTTTGAAATGGACCACTTTTCCCTTTGGAGTTCTGATATAATGATAAGTACCATGTACTCTCCCTGGTTTCTCACAGAATACATTGGAGAATGCCATATTAAGGTATTTCAAAACTTCATGTTTCCCCTTTAGATAGTTCTTGGGAAATAAGTTCAGAGTTGTCTAGCTCCTCGGGTACCAAACAAGACAATATAGAGGAGGTGGCAGCGCAAGGATTTTCTTTCCACTCCTTTAGGAGATTTACATGGTAGAGGTGGGTCTTTTGCTTTTTATCGGGTTGGGCTATTTTATAGTTAGAGGTTCCTTTTTGCTTTATCACCTCATAGGGCCCATGCCACTTTGAGACAAGTTTATTTTCAGAGGTAGGTAAGAGGACTACTACCTTCTGTCCTATTGAAAAAGATCTTAAATTCACCTTCTTGTCATAGGTGGCCTTCTGTTGGGATTGAGCTTTCTCCATGTGAGTGTGGACTAAACTCCAGACTAGTTTCATGTGTTCTCGCAATCGGATAGCTGTCTGCGAGAGGGGAATAGGTGCCTCTTCTCTCTCTTCCCAGGTCTCCCAGAGCATGTCTAAGACATCTCTTGGTTCTCTACTCTAAAGTACCTCAAAAGATGAGAATACGGTGGATGCCTAAAGGGTCTTTCTTACTGCAAATAGGGCACATGGGATAATGTGATCTCAGTCCTTCCCTTTCTCATCTACCAATTTCCTCAAAATCATTTTAACGGTTTTGTTAAATCTCTCTACCAATCCGTCCGTTTGCGGGAGGTAAACTGAGGTTCTTAAGGTGGTAATGTGTAGTAATTCCTTGACTTCACCCATAAGCTTACTCATGAAATTAGATCCCTGATCCTTCAGAATTTGCTTGGGGAAACCAACCCTAGAAAAGAATGGTAGTAGATGTTTTAAAATTTGCTGGGTTGTGTTGTTCCGCATGGGGAAGGCTTCTGGGTACCGGTTAGCGTAATCAACGATTACGAGAATATATTTATTACCCAGTCTAGAGGTTTCCAACAAACCAATGATATCTATCTAATTTGGGAGAAAGGGACTTCTATTATTGGTAATGGGTTTAGACGGCAGATAAGGGGATATGTGAGCTGGTATTCTGGCATATTTCAATGTCTGAATGAAGGTCTTTATGTCAGCATGGCTACTTGGCCAGTGGAACTTCCCACTCATGTGAACTTGGGTTTTAGACTGTCCCAAATGTCCCCCTGTCAAATGAGAGTGTGCAATCTCTAACACGATCTTGCAATGGGTTTTGGGTATTACTAACTGAGGTTTACGTGGGCCTTCTCTGAAGGTTTCCGTTTTATATAGCAATCCTTGTTTCAGGAAGAAAAAGGGGCGCACCTCCTCTTGTCCCTCTCCTTCACGAATCACTTGTAAGAAAGCCTCTCTGAGTACTGGGTCATTTCTCTGGGCAAAGGCTAGATCGGGAAGGATGGTAGGTTCTCTTCCCTTTTTGCCTCAGTGATACGGGTTACCTCTCTGTTTCCTCGGGTTCACTTTCTTCCTCAAAATGGGGAAATAGAGCCTTCTCAAGAATTCCCTATGCAATTTTGTCTGGATCAATTACACCTGCTAGGACATCTAGGCCAAACTTCCAGGCCAGGTCAGATTTTGGAGTCAATCTTATATAACAACCCGCAGGGGGCATTAGGACTTAGTCTGTGGGAATCATCCCTCTTTTCCCAGAAGGGATAGTGGCTTCTCTGCTGCTACAAATATCAAAGCCTATGGATTTGTTTGTGGTGGTAGAGGGGTTTGAGGCTCTGTTGCTAAGTTTCTGGAATTTTAGGGTCCCCCAATATGTCTCAATTGAGTCACATCCCACTGCTGACACCATATGTAGGGTATGCATGGTATCACAAGTATGACACTGACATAAAACGTACAATTTGTAAAACCTTTATTCAAGTTTCTGGGGTTGGAAAAACTCCTACTTTGCCCTATAACTAAGATGGGAGTAGTCTCAACCATCAAACTATAAGCAAAACATTCCTAGTGGAGTCTGTTAAATCAAAATGGACTATATGCTAACAAAACCTAATGCCTGCCCTATCTCAAACAGTGTTTCACAAAACGTTCTCGCTGGTGGTCCTCCTCTGTCGGGCTCAGACCTCAAAACCAAATTCAACAAGACTTGCAAGGGGGATCCCTTGCCCAAGCTTATTACACTTTGGGTCTCCCTCAGTCGGGCTCAGACCGCTTTTTGTATGTCTAAGACCTGCAAATGTACATGGCTTTCTTTACAGAAACCTCCGCAGGAGCACTTCAACTAAAAGTTCACGGTTCAACTTTCGCTCTCCCGTTCTCTAGGAGATCATTTTGCTTACTTCGCTTTTGCAGTTCATTTGCTTTAGCATTACATACAATGCACCGTTCACAGAGACTTTCGAGTGGGCTACTTCCTTTCACCGGATCACTCCATTACTCAGTGCCACTGATTTCACAGCTGTCCTTACTTCAAAGTTCATTCACAGGTCTGCCTCTTCCTACATCTCATCCACACGTGTGCAGCCTTCACTTGCGATATAATGTTTCCACTTCAATCTTTAACACACACCGGTCTCTCAGGTCACTTGCCAACTCACCGGCTGTGTGCATTTCTTTCTGGTTTTACGATTTCCAATTCACGAGTCAAGGTTGGCCTTGCCTCCCCAAATCTGCCATTCACCTGGGAGGGTCGCTGACGTCCTTGGACCACAATGCAGCCTTCTGATGTGGGATCTGGCCTTCTCCATGTGTCTTTCACTACCTGTCGGAGGCAACGACCTCCAGTAGGGAACTCTTGGGGTTTTCGACCCACAGCTTTCCTCCCTTGGTCCGTCGCTCTGCTCCAATAGGATTGCCTTCACCCGGAAGTGCTGCTCGAATTCATGTTTCGCCTTGCTTTGAGTGTGTCTCTAGGTTCTGCCTTTTATCCCTGGGAGGAGAGCTAATTTGTATCAAGTGTATGCACTTGAAGTCAAGTGCCGACTTTGCCTGACCTGATTAGCGGGCCATGTACAGTACGATGTATGAGAGCCAGCCTTGTGACTCTCAGTCGCCCTCTTCCTTGGCCCAGAGTTTGTGTAAAAAGGGGGGCGAGTTGGGACCTCAGAGAATGTTAAGAAATAGCATGGGTTAGATAAGCAAAAATGGGGGGAATACCGCGCCTCACCATCAGCTGCCTCACCCCCACTCCCCGAAGATCCATCACCCAGGTGATCCTCCAGCACTGGTCCACCACCAGGTTCTGGATCCAAAGGCGATGGCCGTGCCCTGCCCACCTGAGAGAGAGAGATCCCCAGGGACAAGCGGTTGAGATACCCTCTGGTTTCTCACAATAGGTAGGTCTGTATGTCTGGGTGTTTGGTGTTGTTGGTGAGGAGTAGGAATTTGGTCTTGGAGGGGTTGGGCTTCATGTATACAATGGATATCCAAGATTGGCTCAGCGAGAGGCAGGTTTTGAGTCTATGGATATCCTTGATGGATTTGATCTTGAAGTATAGCTTGTATTCACCAGCGTATTGGTGGATGTGGTGTGTGGCTAGGAGGGCTACCAGCAGCTCCATGTATAGATTGAAGATCACTGGAGAGAGGATAGAACCCTGAGGGACTCCACAGGTGATGGGTAGCATTGGCGATTTAGAGGGTCATTTTCCTGCATTTGTCCATCAATTACCATAGGAGGAAAGCATGTTTGCTCCTCTATTCTGTGGATAAATGGTTAATATGTTCTACCTGCCACTGATAGGATCAGAGCATAATGTTAACAATGATGTGTTTCAGATAAACACTCAAACATTTATTATATTTCAAAACACAACTAACATGTTATGTGAATTGATAATCTGTAAATCGCACAGTGCATCAATCACTCTTAATGAACCGATGGGAGTTGCAGCTTAAACCTCAAATTAGTTGACACTGTCTGGAGCAGCCCTGGGTCGTGTGAACAGTGGGCGGGGCACTGTCCTCCCCATTGTGTCACAGGCGTGCTAGAAAATATTTGGGACCTGTCACTTATTTTCTTACAAATTAAGCACTGCAGCTGCCCCATCAAGGCTCCCAAACTTGTGCTGCTCCCTGTCCCTGTTCTCAAGAGCTTCTTTAGGAGATTTGCCTTTCAGCACCACTTTGCTGGTAGAAAGCATGGGGAAAAGCGACTCCACCACTGCCACACTAGCCCTCATCTGTTTCCATGAAACGGCGGACATCTTGCTTTGGGTCAGAGACTACCCAAGGACCAATTAGTAAACACTTCGACCCGCAACCTCCCAGAGTTCGCCGGACTTCCACGGTTGACACATTTACCAGGGAAATTACCATCACATGACAGAAAGCAAGGGTATGGAGTGCCCAGGAAGATTGCTATTCATCTAGTACAGTCTATAGCGAGCTTAGCTCTGACTTCAGGACATCATGAGAGAATGGGCAGAGATGTCTAGAAGAAAAAATACAGCCAGTCTGGATGCACCTGGGGCAGTTTATTTTCCACCATAATTAGGGTGTTAAGCAAAAACACTGCACAGCACGGCAAGTCAAAAGATGACATTTTACATTTGTACTGTTTATGTTTCAATTCCTGTTATTATAAGGGATATGTTTTAGGAACCACTTTAATTACCCTTCTTACAAAAAAGGTTTTAAGCCGACAAGTAATTGGCCATTGCAAGAGCATATGTTGTACACGTGTAATCTCAGTCCAGTTCATTCATTGCAGCCCACTACTTTTGGATAACAGCCACTAACGCGTGGGGCTAATTAGAGCAGCCAGTGCGCTCATGTCAGCAGAGCGAGGGATCGACTCATCTTCCTGCTGCAGGCCACAGTCCGCTTTAGGCACCAGCCAGTGCCTTTTTTTGTGTGCTTGTTATGCACCAGGATTTTGTTCCTCCGCTATCTTCTTTTATTCGCACTCCAAAATCACTTGATCTTGCAGATGACATGAAAAGAAGCCCTGTGGCTTGTTCTTCCACCCCTCTTTTGTGAATCCTTAACACCCTTTCTCACCACATAAAGACAGTTCTAAGACTAAGATGAAGATTGTAAGAAACAGAAATGCTTGCTAATAAAAGAAATGTCCTATGGAATAGCCCATGCAACAGTCAGTTGCAGGTTGTGCATCTTTCCTAGCTGCAACCCGCTGTTCAGTGAGATCCAACGCCTTTTGCCTTCTTGCAGTTTTTATTTCTCACTCATTTTATTGCAAACACCATTCCTGCAAGCTCGCTGCAACGCCCTTTATACCTTAGTGGTATTCAAACTTTTTTTGACCGACCTCCCCTCCTCCCTCCCACCCCCCAGTTAAAAGCCAAAGCAGTCATTGTACTCCCTTTTGGAAGAGCCTCGTGTAGCCCCCCCCACCTTTCCGGACACCCTTCGTCCCCCCAGGGGGGTCAGCCCCACAGTTTGAAGACCACTTCCTTAAGATGTTTTTCTTAATAAGCAACTTTACATATACTGATCTCACATTATTTCTGTCCCGATGGATTCTTAAATAAATATGGCTTAATTACCGAATGTGTTTTACTTGCCCCTTTTGTGTATACGCCCATTTTCGTGGGTGTACTGGGCCAGGAGATATGCACAGCCATCGATATAATGTGAGGGAACTGCCGATTCACAGGATGATGTTGCATTTGTACTCCTAAGCCTGTAATTCTCCCCCTAGCCTGACCAACTACAGGCCAGGTGTAGCGCAAGACAGCAGCGTGTAAGTTTGTGTAGTCTTCCATTACTAGAGGTAGAAATTGGAAACCAGCATTTCACAGGAGGCTGTTTAAGGCTCTGGAATGTACCCACAGTTCCCGCATGCGCCAGGGAGTGGGACCTGCCCATGTCATAGGCTCCCATTCCCCAGTCCATCACCCATACATACAACGACTTTGAGCAAACGCATGACTGAGGGCTTCATTACACGGAATGCGGTCAACCATGGAGCTATTAGCACCATGGTTGCCGCCGGTACCATACCGGTACCACCATGGAGAAATAGGGAATTACCACCCTATTCCAAGGTTGGCGGGCGGTAATTCCCCCTTTCTCCATGGCCCTTCCCCATTCCCATTTTTGCCCCATAGGGCTCAATGGGAATGGGGAAGGAGCTAATTCCGGTACCGCAAATTGCGGTACCGTAATTAGCACCAAGGTCCTTTTGCGGGTCCCAACTTTAACGTCTGGTCTACACCAGCCGTTAAGGTCGGGTTCCGCAAAGGGATCTCGTAGTAAGGTACCGGTAAACCCTTACCACCTACCGTGTAATGAGGCCCTAAGTATCAGATGCACGCCCTATACTAAGAAGACGGGATGTGCAGCACTTACTCTGTCGATTTTGTCCCTCCAACAGCACACAGTTCAGATTTGGCAATCCCTGCTTCATTGGAAGTTTTAAGAAGAATTTTTTCACCAATAACTTGAAGGAAGAACGTTTTGTTGCATAGAAGATAAGTTATTTCAGATTACAGGGGTTTGAAAACATTATCACCGTGTGCGTGCTCCACAGGACGTGGAGAGAGCTGTCTTCTGTACCCCACGAGAGTCTGAGCCCCTGTGGAGTGTAATCCACAGACTTCACAACATTACGAAAGATGCTTCACATGCAAGCCTACAAATGTGTACATTGAAGACAAAGCCGAGGAGTGGCTACAGTGTCTCTCTCCGGACCATGATATGGAGTGAAGATTACCCCTGCTATGGTATAGCGCAGGGAGTGTTGATTCTATTAAAGACACAGAGGCGAGCATTATGCTTAACTTCTTTTAATCAACTCTTCCCAACAGATTTAAATCTCAGTATTTTAAACAACCATATTTTATTTTAACCATAACACAGAAAAACTTCTAAAATCTACACATCCCATGAGCCCCAGTGTCTCTGGTAGTCCCGTGTCCATAACCTGTCCCTGGGCTCCATGTCTCACTTCCTGCCAAGGTCCTTTCCTCTTCTTTGATGCCTTCCAACTGACATCCTGAGAACCAACAGAAAATGCATTCAAAACTGCAAGACCCCTACTCCGCCAACGGTAGTCACTTAATCGGCACTCTAGTCCGGCACAACCCTCATGGTCCTCACAAGTGACTAACCACTCAAAGTCCAGTTTCCCTTGGAATTAGCCCTTCAGCTTGTCTTCTGGTCATCCCCTGTCAGAGAAGACACATATTAGCGAGGATCACACCATGCAGGGCATTACAACACATGATCACTTTTCTTATAAATTAATATTAATGCATTACATCGTTGGGCGGGATAATGCTCGCCTCCGTGTCTTTAATAGAATCAAGACTCCCTGCGCTACAGTAGGGGTAATCTTCATTCTAAGTCAGGATCGGAGGCAAGCATTATGCTTGTTCAAAGCTATGCACTACCGCTACTGCTATGCTCGCTATTGGTTTGAAATAAAAGGTCCTGAACGTACAGTCGCTCGCCCAGTCTGCTGCTTTCAAAATGTCTTGAAGACTCACTCCGACGCAAAGGCTTTCAATAACATCGCACCCCTGACTGAATGTGCTCCAAACCGAGCAATAGCTATCCCTGCCAGGGACCTAACTTTGTGTACCTATCGCGCTATAGTTGCTGCCGCCACCAACTTGAATGGCTTCCTGCTCATGATGAGCAACTGCGACACCCCTGCTGGTCTTACTTTTCTTGTCCTTGCTTCATACTCAGTGACACATTTTGCTACGCATAGTTTAGGCTGGTCATGAAAATAGGGACATGAAGTAACTGTTGAATGACTCTTTGTCTTCCTAACTATGGAGAAGGAAACCCCATCCGGAACAAAAGTCTTCCTGTTCAACCCAAGTGCTCTCACATCCGATACCCTTCCACAGGATAGCAGGCACAGCAATATTGCTAGCTTCCCTGAGAGCTGATGGACCGACAGATCTTTGTTACGTGGCCAGCTTGTGAATAGTCGCAGGTCTGTGTTAACGTCCCGTATATGTGCGTACTTTGGGACAGGCATAATATGCACTTTACGCCCTTTATTGCCGGGTGTTAGAACTAAAGGACCTGGGCAGGGGGTGAGACATGGAGTCCTGGGACAGGATACATGGGACTACCAGAGACACTGGGGCTCATGGGATGTGTAGTTTTGGGACGTTTTTCTGTGTTATGTTTAAAAATAAATACATATGGTTGTTTAAAATACTCAGATTTAAATCTGCTGGGAAGAGTAAATTAAAAGAAGTGAAGTATAATGCTCTCCTCCTGTCTTGACATAGAATCCGGTGTCATCTGTCACTCATTTCTAAAAAGGCATTAAGGGAGAGAGAGACAAAGGCGACAGGTGGCCTGGTTGGCCAAGGGTATTACCACCTCGAACTCTAAAAAGGTTAAAAGATGACTCAAAAAGGATCTGCTAAGCCGACTCTGCACATGAAGTCCACTTCTCCTTCCTCATCCATGGATAATTTAAACAAAGTTACCAAATGGTTGACGGATAAAAGAAGTCTACAGAAACATCAACATCAAAATCCTTTTTTTCGATTAGTCGTCCATCATCGTAGATTAAGTCGGCAAAGGAAAAACCAACAAAGTTGTCAATGGCCGTCAATGGGCACATCATCGGTCACCCTGTAAATGGCCACTGCATCAACAGGACACCCATCCACAACCACCTTTCAATACCCACCTTGTCAACGACTTCGACCATGATTGTCATAACAGTGACAACCACATCCAAAACCATCTTGTCGCCGGCAGCCCCATAGTGGACACACCCATTGACAGCCCACTTTTCTAAACTGTTGATGGCACATACTCTTAAGTGGTTGGCTGCACCATTTCAATTACTGATACCATGGTAAATCACTCTTTCAAACCAGTGGAATTGTTGTTGCAATTACCAAGATGACCAAAACAGAGCCTACGCTAAATGTTCCTTCACTCTCACAGATCCTTCCGTAGTCCCACATTTTACAACATCAAATTGATTGAGTTTGAGGGACTAGATGTCTTTTCTATGAGGCAGGCAAAGATGAGTTAGATGATGGATGAGCCAAACCATGACCTACTGTTCAGGTTCAGCCTGCACCAATAACACTACCGCAGCCACAGACTCATTACCCATCACTGGACCTCGCCCATGCTCTTACGACATTAGTCACAGAGCTGCAAGCAAGGTCCTCTAATTTCTCTAGCACTGTGGTAGACAGAGAGCTGCAAACAAGGTCGTCCAATTTCTCTAGCACTGTGGCACCCACTGACACACATGGCAGTACTGCCCAGACCATGGGCTCTGGTTCCTCACATTCAAAAGAAAAAAGATGGCAGAAGAGAGACGTTGAGAGATGTTGAAACCAAGAGAAGAGGTGATCTCATTTCTGACAGAGATTCACAGGAGGAAGCTCATCCAGATTCATCATCAATTCGATCTTCCAGTTTGGAAGAGTTCCATGACCTGCATGTACCCCACCCATGGACAGCCCAAAGACAATCCCACTAGAGATTCTCCCCAAGATAAAACATCAGCTTTTCACTCCACAATGCAAGGGCAGCAAAGATGTTGGATTTGCTCTCAACAGACCAAAGGAAAGAGGACGTCCAGTGATAGAGAAGAGAGAGAGCCTCCTGCATGATATTTTTGTTTACGGGCAAACCTTTTTTAAACCGTGCACGGGGGACAATTTGTATGTACAAAATAGAGCCCCAATAGTGCTGCCGGGTGTTGGCTAGCACAACCTAGAATTGAATAAGGGGTTTCAGCAGCCACCAGGAAGAGGTCAACAAACCCATCTGCACCCTGCTCAATCTTCCCAGACAAGGGGGGGCAAACAATTGACAGCCTTTGGTGAACAGATAGTAAATAAGCAGCACTCATGGTGAAAGCAGCAAACTCTCTAGAGATCTTAGCCAGGTTGGACTGAGAGATATGGTAAGAGATAGACCCATATTGGAATTTCTTCCAGATGTTAAGAAACAAGAAGCATTTGCTCTTCTGCTGGAAGGTGAAATGGCATCAGGCCATGCAATATCTGTGGCAATGAACATTGCAGACAAATGAAACAGTGCTCCACCAACCAGGATGTCCAAAAGCAACACAGCTTTGGCTTATGTGCAGGTAATAAACATGCCTTCTAATGGGGAGGATGTGTTCAGGAAAAAGGTGAAGGGTACTTAGTTGGCCATCAAAACCAGCATGGATACTACCCGTTCATTGGGCACCCTGCAGCGTTGACACCCATACAATTCTTTTCACGCCAGAGTGTGATACATAAGATCAATAATAGATTCACAGTACCGTTCATAATCCTTTAGAAGATCCACCCATACAACTGGAGAAAACTACAAGGCATGTTTCCCTGCCTACGGATGCACAGACAGTGGGTCTCCTCTCAGCCCAAGGCATAGATTCTTCATCAGCCGTCCCGCACTACAGCACCGCAGTATGGGAAAGTCTGTCTGATTATCTTTCTCAGTGGGAAAGTGTGACACTGGACCAATGGGTGTTATCGCTACTGGCCTTTGGCCACATCCTAGATTTCTGGCAAAAAACACTTCTAACACTCCCAGTACCCATTAAAGAAGAACATCTCTCAGCCCTGACACTCTTCCTCAGAGGTAACTCTGAGTGGGTCCCCCACTCGAAAAGTAATCGACGTGGTTATTCTCAATGTTTTCTGCTGCAAAAGAAAACTGGGTGCTGGAGACCCATCCTAGATCACTGGTCTTTCAACATCATCTCATTGCAGAAGCTTCAGGTACAATTTAAGGCAGAGATTTTCTCTCTTCGCTAGATCTGAAAGTCGCCTGCTACCACAAGCAAAACCATTGCAAGCACAAAACACTTCTGTTTCATAGAAGCAGTTTAAATCAAAGGTGCTTGCCTTTGGCCTCAAATTTGCCCAGAGAATTTACACCAAGGGCCTCATCACGAGTTGGGCTGTATTCCTGGCTGTAATACCGCTGACTGTAATAGCCCAAGCACCGACCGGTCCAGTGGTATTCCCACCAGATCACGGGTTGGGCCTTAACGGTAAATCCCCATTCCTGATTGGGTCCATTGGATCCAATGGGGAATTCTCGTTGCTAATACTGCGGGCTTATACAGCCAGCTGTAATACTGCCAAAAACAGGGATTTCCACCCCCAGAAAAAAAGCTCGAGGTAAAACAGTCGATTTAACACCGAACTCGTGATAGGGCCAGCCCTTACATGCGGCGGTAATACCGTTACCACCGCATTTAAGGGCTACAGCCCGACTCGTGATGAGGCCCCAAGTGTCTACCACTTTCATTTGCCTACGTGAGAAGAGAAGGTCTTCATGTCTGCCCTTACTTCATTGGCTGGCTGATCTGGATGCCCACGAAAGAGCAAGCCCCTCATTCTATGGAACAAACACAGGAAATCTTAACATTGTTGGGATTCTCAATCAACTTCAAAAAATCCTCCAGAATTTCATCCAAAAGAATTCTAAGCCTGGGAGCTGTTAAAGCTATTGTGATGTCAAAGGCGAGGCATCGGAAGAGCGGATTGAGGACCTGCACTCTAAGATCTGGCTTCTGAAGTCAAGTGATGACAGTTTGCACATACAAGTCTCTTCACGCACACTGTCATCTTGCATTGTTCTGATACAGACTTATGGATTGCATATGCAACCACTCTAGGAATGACTAGATTCCAGATGGCTGCAGGTTTCAGGAAGCTTGGATGACAGAGTTGCCCTCACAATTGTGTTTCACACAAGTCTCCTTTGGTGGCAGAATGAAGACAATGGGCCTCATTATAAGATGTGCGGAATGGGTTTAATGGCGCCGGTAATGGTGCCGGCGCCGTTAAACCCACTCCGCACTATTACGAGGTTCCCTCGCGGGACCCGCTTTGGATGTCTGGTTTATCCAGACGTCCATAGCGGGTCCTGCTAGGGAACCAGGGAGCTAATAACGGGCCCATTATAAGTGGGCCTGTTGTTAGCTCCCTCCCCATTCCCATTGAGGCCTATGGGGGCTCAAATGGGAATGGGGAAGGACCGGGCCCGGGTTCCCTGAAGGAGGAATTGCCGGGCCCTCCATACTCGGAATGGCCCGGTAATTCCCCATTCAGGGAACCCGGACACGATTTTGGAGGCAGCCATGGCGCCAATAGCGCCATGGCTACCTCCAAAGTCGTAATGAGGCCCAATATGTTGGTAGCAGCCCCATTCATAGATTCATAGTTCATGGAGACAGCATTGACAGATGCATCCATGAAGGGTGGGGAATTTCTCATAGGTGTCAACTGTCTTTGGTTGCCAGTAGAGAAATATTTTACAAATCCGTGTTCTAGAAGTCCAATTGTTTTCTCGGGCACTGAATTCTTTCCTGCTGCAGCTCAAATGGAAGTCTATCAGGATTTTCACAGACAATTTATTGTTTTTTTTTAAATTTTATTGGGCATTTGTTATGCGCTTATACAACTGAATAGTGTTTCAAAGTGCCACAAGGCTAAGTGGGAAGGTAACAGGGGAATAATAACAATAGCAAAAACAGTAAAATACAGTCATGGCCCAGCCTTGTGACATTCGTGCGTGCAAGTGCAGTGAGGATAATGCAGGAGATAGGAAGGGAGGGGGGAGCAGAGGAGTGGCACGTGCTGGTGGAGGGTCTGGGAGGGAAGTGCTAGGGGGAGCTAAGGGGGAGAAGCTCAGGCTAAGTGCCACTGCAGCCGACTCCCAAGAGTGGGATGCAGAGTTGCCAAGAAGGGGCCCACAAAGGCAGTTAACTAGGGGTGGGGGGATGCTGTTATCTACTAGGAAGATGGACCTGGAATCCTGTGAGATACATAAGGATCAGGCCACCAGTCACCACTGCAGTGGGGTGATTAGCAGGGAAGGGAAAGAGTGTAAGAGGTAGGGAACAGCAGAGCTTCCAGCAGTTTCTGGAACTTGAGGACCAGTTGAAGCCTGAAAGGGGCAGGGAGGCTGTTCGAAAGGGAGGAGCCAGCCGAGGAGAGCGATCTGCCCCCCACTCTCTGCTTGGCAGAGCTTTTGACAGTCAAAGAGTTGGAGTTAGAGGAGTGTAGGGCTCTAGCAGGGTGAGGGATAGTTGGAGATAGTGTGGTCCTAGGCCCCAGAAGGCCTTGTGGATGATGCAGAGGGCCTTGAATTTGATCCTTGCAGCTACCGGGTACCAATGGAGAGATTTTAGCACTGGAGAGATACAGTCCCTGGGCTTAAGGCCAAGGATAAGATTGAGAAAGAGGATGTTGCAGTAGTCCAACCAGGAAATTAGCACAGCTCTGGTGACATTGAGCTTCTGGAAGAAGGTGATGGAAGGAAGAAGGCCTCTGAGGAGGTGGAGCTGGAAGTGGGACTTCCTAGTAAGATCCATGAGGTGAGATGAGGGATAAAGGAGAGAGCGGAGTCGAAGATGACCCCAAGGTTTGTGGCCTCACAGGATGGTGGGGATAGAGGGCCCAAAGAGGGTGGCCAGTGGATAGGAGGTGTCAGGGATCAGAGAGGAGGAAGAGGAGGTCGTAGAGGGAAGTTTGAAGGAAAGCTGTGTGTCATTGGCATAACACTGGAAATGAGGAGAGAAGGAGGAAATCAAGTGAGCAAGAGGGCAAGATAGATATTGAAGAGCCATGGCAATACAATAGAACCCCGGGGGATGCCACCGGTAGAGAGGGATGTGGTGGAAGAGAAAGGGCCCAATTGCAACTGGGATAGGCGGTTAGTGAGAAAAGAGGTCAGCTAATCCAGTGCCCGGTCAGTGATGCAGAAGGTGTCACAGAGTCCTTGGTTGACCGTATGAAAAGCAGAGGAGAGATCGAGGAAAATGAGAACAGCGGGAGAGTTGGAGTCAAAATTTGCGAGCATGGTTTCACAGGTGTTCAGGAGAGCAGTTTACGTGTCTCTGGATGGCCGGAATCCAGATTGATGGTCATGAAGGAAACCAACCAGATCAGTGTGCAAGGTCAGTTGAGAGAGGACCAACTTCTCCAAGAGTTTACCCTGGAAGGGGGGTAGTGAAAATAGGGCGATAGCCGGGCAGGAGGGGTCAGAAAATGGCTTTGTTGAGAAAGGGTACACAAGGAAGTGCTTGAGGGATAAAGGGAAAGGATCAGTGGTGAAAGAGTGGTTACAGAAGTCAATGAGAGCCGAGGCGAGAAAGGAAATGTTGTCCTTAATGGTTCTGGAGGAGCAGGGGAGAACCTGTTTGGAGGAGACCTTTATAATGCGGACCACTTTAGAGACTTCATCCGGTGCTCCGGGCAGAAGAGAGGAGAGTGAGGGGGGAGGAAGGAGAGGAGCCAAGGAAAGCAGGGGGGCAGGAGCGGGTGTGGAGATGGCAGTGGAGGAGGGTGAGGACAAGATGTCCTGGGTTTTTGATGTGAAATGGGAGGCACTTGCATTTCAGAGATGCTAGATCAGAGTCGTACCAGCTGTTCTTGGAGGCAGCTTTTAGGTGGATCCTCATGGCAGGGGCAAGGATGTCAAGGCTGTTAGAGATGGAGAGGTGCAGGTTAGCAAGGGAAATGTCAGAGTGAGAGGTGGGGGTTGGAGGAGGGATGAAGGTGGAGGCGAAAGCAGCGACTGACACTCGCTTCATAGGTGGGATGATGGCGAAGGAGGCTGGCAGTGGTGGGGGTGGATTGGATAGAGGGCCAATAGGACCAAGGTAGGAAGAAAGGAGAGAGTGGTCGGACCAAGAGAGGGGTTAGTGACCGGATTAGAGGTAGGGATGTCACCAGAAATGAGGGCGTCCAGGTTGTGAGCGGCAGAGTGGGTGAGGCCGGAGGGGAGAAGAGAGAGAGAGGGAATCACAGAAGATACAGAACTGGGAGGTGGATGATTCAAGGGAGTCGAGGTGGATGTTGAAGTCACCAAGGAGGAGGAGTTTGTAAGAAGAGGTTGAGAGGCAGGAGGCGAGGTTGGCCCATTCATAGAGGAAGAGAGAGATAGGGCCAGGGGGCCTGTGGATAGTGGCATGGGTGAGAGAGAGAGTAGGTGAGACCACAAGCTTGCAGACCAGGCATTCAAAAGAGGAGTAGGATTGAGTAGGTATGATAGGGGCAGGTACCCACTCAGTGAAGATCAGGGCCACTCCACCTCCAGGCCTGCTGGGTCTGGGTTTGGCAGGATTTTGTAGCCTTCAGGAAGGCAGGAAGGAGAGTCTCAAGAGAAGTGACAGAGCTGGCCTTGAACCACATCTCGGTAAGAGCAAGGACGTCTAGGCCAAAGTCTTCGAGAAGGAGACAGATGTCAGGAGAGGGGACAGCAAAGAGGATGTCTGTAATAGTCTGCCTGGAAGTGACATTGACGTAGGTGTCAGCAATAGGTAGGCCTGGATTAGAGTACAAGAGAGCTTTTTCTGCTTTTTTCTTCCATACTTCGTGAGAGAGGTAGGATAGGTGATAGAATAGCAGTTAGAATAGATCGGAGAGATAGAGAGTGCCAAGGGAGTAGTGGAGAAGTGGGAGCAACAGGGGAACTGCGCAGTGCGCAGGGACTTGCCAAGTGGCCCAGCAGCCAGGCGAGCACTGAAAGAGGAGGTGTACAATGGAAGACAATCAGTGCACAGATTTATAAAGCACACCTTAATTCGAATTTCCCAAAAATCACTAAATACAGCACAGAATGGAGGAAGCACAGATTTAAAAGTACACGTAAGGAATTTTGAGTAATAACACAACATTGTTCTACATATGAAATCAAGCATGGACCCGATCCCAAATTCTGTCATCAGAAGCCAGAATCTATGGAAATTGACTCTCGGCCAGATTATGTTATTTTAAATCATTTCATCGGCCCGGGTGTGCAAAACACAATGGACCTCATTACAATAGTGGCGGCCACGGTATGAACGGATCTGGTAAGGCACCGGCACCGGTCATACCGGGCCGCCACATTACGAGTTCTGCTTGCGGGTTCCTGACAGGCCGCCAGGTCTTACCTGGCAGGCTGTGCGGCACCCGCAAGCAGAACTCCTGATTGCACCGGCACCGTTTTCAATGGTGCCGGTGCAACCATGCTCCCGACCCCCATTGTGCCCTATGGGGCAGAATGGGGATCGGGGGACCGGCATTACCGCCTCCCGCAAATAGGCAATTCCCGGCCCCTTCATCTCACAATGGGCCGGTTATTGCCCAATCGCGGGAGGCGGTGCCGTTAGTGAGCATGGCGGTAGCCGTGCCTGCCATACAGGCACGGCTACCGCAATGCCTGTAATGAGGCCCAATGTCTGATTCACACAACAGTGATCTTGCCACATTTCATGAGTGAAAACATAAGCAAGGCCATGTGAATTACTTCTTTAAAGCTTGGAGAAAGTCTCAGATAGATCTCTTTGCTAAACCAAAGTTTTCATCAACAGGCACCCCACCCAGACAGTCTGGCAGATGTGTTCTCTACCACTGGAGAAACGGTTTATCTCTGCCGCTCCTCCAATGCCAATAATCTCAAGGGTCCTGCACAATGTAAAACCACAGTTGTGGAGACAGATTCCCATTGCTCCGTCTTGGGCTTACCAGCGGTGGTTCTCAGATGTACCGCATCTCTCCTAGCTACACCCCATCGTTCTCTTCCCAACATATGGTAGGCTGCCTGGGCAACAAGGGACAATTCTGTGCCACAATCTCCCCCTGCCCCCTCTCATCTCATAAACGGAGGATAGCTCCTCATTTCTGATAGTTCACAGAGGTAGAAATGCTTCAGGAATGTTGAGACATCCTTGCAGCTGTGTTAGATTTTGCTACCAAATGACGCTATAACAAAAAGTGAACAGGATTCTGTTCATGATTCTTCCAGCAGGACATTCACCCATTTATATGTAAACTGTATCCGGCCCTTCCTTATTTGCTGCAATTGCCCAAAGTACCTTTTCATTACCGTTCACTTTGTGGCTATTTCCTATTATACTCATTAGTCCCGTGCAACTCGTCTATGGTTTCAAAGGATAGTGAGAAAATTCATGAGACGATTATTCAGAACCTTTCCCCTATAAGGAAGATTTGCACCTTTCTCCCAATTAAATACTGTTCTTTCCAAGTTGATGGGCCACTCATTCAAACCCATGCATAAAACAGACATCAAGTTTGTTTCATGGAAGATAGCCTTTTTGGTCACAACCACTTTGGCCATCTTAAGTTCCACAAGAACAAAGGGACCCTTTGGACAGCCCTGGAGTTCATGCCTAATGTTCCCTCTTCATTCCATTTGAGCGAACCCCTGGGGTTACCAACCTTCTTAAATAATTTCTTGGCACCAGCGGAAAGGTCACTTTATTCACTGGACGTAAAAAGAGCACTGAAATATTCTGTGGTTGGCACAAAGCAAAGTTGCTGTTCTACTCCCCTGTTGGGCGCCTCTGTACCCAATGGTACAGGCAAGGGAATATCCAAGGCTGGCATTGACAGGTGGTTGTGGCCTGTACCAGGGTTTACCATAAGAAAGCCAGCAGGCCGCTTTATGGGAAGGCAAGAGTGCATTCCACCAAGGTCATGGAATTTAATACCACTTGACAACATTTGTAGGACCGCGACATGGAAGGTTACCCATTCCCTAACAAAGTTTTACTACATTGACAAGAAGATGGTGGAGGGATGCAAGATCGGCAAGGATCAAAAAAGCAGCAGCTGCCACTGGCTAGTGTCCTACTGGATGCATCAGAGACAGTGGCCCTCATTACAACTCAGGCGTTAAGGGTTAAATGGCGCCGTCGGCGCAGTTAACCCTTAACGCCTGATTACAAGTGTCCCTTTGCGGGTTGGTGTTTAACGCCTGCTTTTAGCAGGCGTTAAAAATCCAACCCGCAAAGGGACTTTGGAGCTAATTACGGCACCGTAATTTACGGTGCCTTAATTAGCGCCTTCCCCATTCCCATTATGCCCTATGGGGGCAAAAATGGGAATGGGGAAGGGGCCATTGGTGAATGGGGAATTACCGCTCCACTCACCTTGTAATGGGGCAGTAATTCCGCCATCCACCATGGCGGAATCGTAACCTTAGCGGCATGGACCATGGTGCTAATAGCACCATGGTCCTCCGTCAAGGTTGCAATGAGGGCCAGTCTAGGAAGCATGAGGGGTCAGAAATGAAAGCCGGACACAAGGTTGTCATGTTTTTGGTTAAAGACGTTTATTTAAGTGAAAATGGGTTGGGAAACTGCCTCACTGGACCTATTCTAAAAAAGAGTTTCCCTACCTAAAGACCAAAAACTAAGCATCTGTCTGTGTCAGGATGACAATGGGCTTCATTACACGGAAGGCGGTAATGGTTAACGGCCACCGTTAATAGTAACGGTGACCGTTAACCATTACCGCCTTACTACGAGATCCCTTAGCGGGTTGGTGCTTTAACGCCTGCTTTTTGCAGGCGTTAAAAACCAACCCGCTAAGGGACCTCGGAGCTAATTACGGCACCACAAAATTGCGGTGCCGTAATTAGCACCTTCCCCATTCCCATAGAGCCCTATGGGGCAGAAATGGGAATGGGGAAGGGCAATGGCGGAAGGGAGATTTACCGCCCCACCAACCTTGGAATGGGGCGGTAAATCCCCTTTCCGCCAAGGCGGTGCCGGTATTTTACCGGCATGAGCCATGGCGCTAATAGCGCCATGGCTCACCGCCTTCCGTGTAATGAGGCCCACTAACTTAATAGCCTTCCTTGTATCCAAAACATCAATTTCTGAACTTCACACTACAAACAAAACAATAAAGTAAGAAGATAAATGTCTTCAACCTGATATTGGTAACAAAGTGTTCATAAATGAAAATTAGAATAACTCCAACAAAAATGTTTCCCAAAGTAAAAAAGGCCTTGGATCCAGAGGATGTTCCCTTCCCCTGGTTCCTTAAATGGGATGGCAATGGGCCTTATTCCGAGTCCGGCAGTAACCCTGCCGGTGCTATCGGCGGGTTGCCGCTGGACTTGGAATTAAGTACTGGTGCCTGACTTCCCGGTGCCACCGAGCTATTCCAAGTCCAGCAGCCAGGAAGTCTGGTGCCGGCATTTTCGTTAATCCACACAGGAGCACCGGCACCATTAACAACTGTGCCGGTGCTCCCGTGACAAGTCTGCCTACAGTGGCCGATGTGTCCGGCAGGGTCAGACCTATCGTGCACAGCGGCTCCGACAGCCAGACTTGTAGTTTGCCGGTCCAGAAACAACAGTGCTGGTAGGCTTACCAGCACCATTGTTTCCGGACTGGCAAACTTATAATGAGGCCTAATTACTTTTTATTAACAGTTCTTTTGTAACTCTCCATGAATCACAATGTTCCTGTTATGCAACACGTTCTGTAATAGTCTTTCTTTAACATAAGTTTCTCCTTTGTCTAGCAAACACAGTCCTTCTTTAACATTTCTTGTAGCTTTGCAAATCGCCTGGTATACTCCCCTGCACAGGACTCTTTATGCAATTCCAACTGCCTGGTGTACTGTCCTGCCAGGACTTCGCTTGTGAATTCACTTGCCTAGTATATTCCCTGCCGGGACTTCTCTTGTGTTTCAGGTGCCTGGTATCCTTCTTATGCCAGGATTTCTTATGTGTTTCAATTGCCTGGTATCCTTCCCTTGCCAAGACTTCTTATGTGTTTCACAGTTCCTCTCTATCACCAAAACTGCATATACCATTCTTGGCTCGGTATATCTGTCTGTGGTAATGTTTGTTCAAACTTTGCCCCACACTTGCATCTCATGGCTCTGTATCTTTCTGGGGCTTGGATCTGTACTTTGCCTTTTCTGCATTCAAACAATCTTCTTGTAGTTTCGGTATTAGCAATCACATAACGTTCAAATTGTCGTTGGCACGGTCACTGGGGCGCCCTATGGTCCCCACTTGTTTTGGGCTGACTCACCGGTTCTCTCCAGCGTCTCCGGTCCTGTTCTCGCTTCTGCAGCGTGGCTCTGCCGCTTGCTTCGACGCTTCCCAATCTGGATTGTGCAGACATCCTTCTGACTTCCTTCACAGCTCTCAGTCACACGCCTGCTTCCCTTCAGGTCTTGGTATGGACAACACCTCTTTGAGCTGTCGAGTGCCCAGGAACTCTCTTGCGGCTCCTGGCATCTCCATGGCACGTCCTGCTCATGCATTGCATTTCTCCTTCTGTCTCAGGGCACTCCACTGCACCGGTATGTGTCTCTCACGCTCCTGAGCCTCTGCAGTGGAACCAACGTCTTCTCCTGCACTGCCACACTCAGCAGTGCATTTGCCATTTTTAAATGTCACACACACACAGCATATTCCGTAAAACAAATAGTCTGCACATTTCGCTTCAGGTTCCTATTACCGTATACCAACTCCTTTATCTTCCTCATCTTAGTACTTAACTGATTGTGGGAGTTGGAGTCCATGGCTGTCATCGGACATACAGTGGTTTTACATGAGAGAACAGTTTCACATAAAGGTACATCAGAAGCATAAAGGGTTTTGTTGGAGCTTTGTGTGTTAAGGTCATAGTTGGGGGTTTGACCTAAAGAATATTGGGAAGAGGTTTCTTTACTTCCTCTATAAGGGGGAACAAACAGCTGACAATAGGCCATTAAGGTCTTGGGCATTAGAGGGTCTTCCTCAAGGGAAAGGGGGAAGATGGAGGCGGGCGTACCACGTCTCATCCAATTAAGTCATAACATCTTCCCGGTAGTTGTCTGCTCGCATGTGATCTTGCCTCATATAGCCGTCCCCAGGGTCAGGATCAGGTAGCGGCTGCCATCTCCTAGCCATATGGGAGGAGGTCTACTCCTGGAAATCCGTGATGACTCCATTGGATTTATCACATACCCTTCCCCTTAAGACATGGATTCCTGCACAAGGGCCATTTTTCGGCTTTATCCTGTGGTCCCTCTGCCAGGAAGTTGATCTTTTCCTCCATTTTGGCCACCCATTACAAGATAGGGTTGTCGGGTACAAAGCTTCCTTTACCCCTGGAATTTATGGGGGAAACAAAAAAAAATCGGGAGAGTTGTTAACCTTCCCTAAGATGTTTTCTTCAAAAGGACAAGATAGGGGTTCTTTAACCTGTGGGTCAGATGGGGGCCAAGGGGTTACAGCCCTAGGAGTTTTTATTTTTATTTGTGGCACCTGTGAAACCCACTGACCAAATTGGGGCAGGTCGCTCGCCAGGACTAACTGGTCTGTCAAGTCAGGAATTATGGCGACAGTGATTTTGATGTCTTTTCCCAGGGTGGGTAAGGGTATCTTAATCTCAGGCCATGGATACGTTGTACCTCTTTTTGGAAAGTTCCCCTCAAATCTTTGGGCAGAAACTGAGGTTGGATGGAGCAACCCTTGCTTCGACTATCTAAGTCTGCCCAGATGTTATTTCCTTGTATAGTGGCGGGTATCCTACATGTGTAACTTCCACCTGTAAACAGATAGGGGTTCATACCCATTTATTTGTTAGGGTTAGTTGGAGTTGTATAGGTGGTGCTATCCGCCGCACCAAGAAAAAAATATGTTTCCTTTTTAATTTCATCCTTCCCCGTGAGTTATTATTTCCTTAGACTGAGCACACATAATGCTTGCATAGGAAAACCCACTGTTCTGTTTTTCTATCTGCTCAAATTTCTGTTCTGATGGGGAGTTGGAGCTTTCTAGTCTAATGGATGAGCAATATTTCATGGGGTGTCCCAAACGTCCACAGGGGAAGTACTCCTGTTCCAGCGGACAGTATCCTGCAGGGAACCCACATTCCCCCTATGAGGGATCTGGTTTGTCTCCACTTTCCTCTTCTATCAAGAGAGTCTCCGTATCTGGATCTTTATCACAGGACTCTTTGGGGTTCCCTAGTTCTTCGGGTCTATGGGGGATTTTAACAGGACCGGTGGTTCTCCCTTCTCCTTGTGTCTTATTTCAGGCCCAGAATTGTTTATGGATTCCCCAGTTGAGGATACAAATGTGACTGGATTTTTTAGGCTTTCCCTGTTAAGTATTCCAAATATGGTTTTGAGAATTGAGTGGGCTTCTTCTTTTGACTCTGGATTTTCACTTTCTTGGGGCATGGAATGGTTCCCATCTCCTCCAGATCCTATTAGTTGTCACCCCTGTGGGAGTGCAATGGGTGTTTAGGCCTCTTATTCTCTGGGGATGACAATGGAGTGCCCATGAATTTGTTAGAGTCACACCCTTCTGTTTTGCAGAGGAGAGAGATCTCCTATGATATTGGGGTATCAGGAGCTCTTCTCTCTTCCTCTAGTAGTCTTGACTTGGTCTGATCATAACTAGAGTGAGATTTTTTCTGTGCCTCCAGTTTCGAGCCATACAAAATAAATCTTGATCCCACCTCTCATCTGGCTGCTTCCATGTGTTCTCTCCATCTCCCTTCCTAATGTCAGACTGGGACAGAGGTTCCCATGGGGTTTCATGCATCACGAGCCCCACCAGCTCACCCCTCTTAATCTGCATCAGACCATAAAACAAGTTTAAGGGGCTATTTTTATCTCCCCCACCCACTGGACAAAAGAGGTAACACCTTTAACCTTCCCTTATATGTAGTTTCACCAGGGGCATAAGATACATAACTGAACTGGGAAGGATTTCAACCTTAAGCTTCAGGGAAATTATTATGTTGTCCCTACTGGGGATTTGGTATTCATGAGGAAGGAAAAGGTTATTAAGCATTACCCTCCACAATCTTCCTAGTGGGGACAATGGCATGGGAGGTCAAGGGAAGAAACCAGACTGCTACCCTTTGGCTAAGATGGTGAAGGGGCTCTCGTGATCTTTCTGTAGGTTCCAGCCCACTGGTAGAAAAGTGGACCTGTCTAGATCTCTAGAACCTATCTTGGTCTCTTGGGTGCATTATCCACTAGTGGGAGAGGTGATGTTAATCCACTCTTTCCCCAATGTAATAACTGTGGGACTAGTGTTTACTCTACTCATTTGGGATCCCCAGATTGTGTCAACTGAGTGTGATCCCACAGCATATGTGAGTGGTCAGAAATGAAATCCGGACACAAAGTTGTCATGTTTTTGGTTAAAGACTTTTATTTAAATGAACATGGGTTGGGAAGATACCAATTTGGCTTTATTCTAAAGAAATGTTCCCCTACCTAAAAATTCAAAAATGAAGGATCTGTCTGTGTCAGGATGTCAATTACTAAAAAGCCGTCCTTGTGTCCAAAAGGTCCTATCCTGACTCTCATACTACAAACAAAACAATAAAGTGGGAAAGGAAATGTCTTCAACCTGATATTGCTAAAAAAAAGTGTTCATAAATTAAAATTAGAATAGCTCCAACAAAAATGTTCCCCAAAGTAAAATGACTTTGGATCTAGATGGTGGCTCCCTTCCCCTGGATTCTTAAATGGGATGGCAATGTCTTTTTTTCTAACAGTTCCTTTGTATCTCTCCTTGATTCACAATGTTCCTTTTAGGCAACATGTTCTTTAACACACTTTTCTTCTTTGTCTAGCAAACACTGTCCTTCTTTAACATTTCTTGTATCTGTGCAAATCGCCTGGTATACTCCCCTGCCAGATCTCTTTATGCAGTTCCAACTGCCTGGTTTACTCTCCTGCCTGGACCTCTCTTGTGATTTCACTTGCCTGGTATACTCCCCTGCCAAGACTTCTCTTCTGTTTCAGGTGCCTTGTATCCTTCCGTTGCCAGGACTTCTTATGTGTTTGAATTGCCTGTTATCCTTCCAATTTCCTGGTACCCTATCCTTGCCAGGACTTCGTATGTGTTCCACAGTTCCTCTCTATCACCATAACTGCATATACGTTCTTGGCTCTGTATATCTGTCTGTGTTAATGTTCTTTCAAACTTTGCCCCACACTTGCATCTTATGCATCCATATCTTATTATGGCGTTTGTCTGTACTTTGTCTTTTCTGCATTCAAATAATCTTCTTGTAGTTTCGGTATTAGCAATCTCATAACGTTCAAATTGTCACTGGCGCGGTCGCAGGAACACCCAGGAGTCCCCACCAGCTTTGGGCTGACTCACTGGTTCCCTCCAGCTTCTCCGGTCCTGTTTGCACTTCTGCAGCATGCCTGTGCCGCTCACTTCCCACTCTGGATTGCGCAGAGAACCTTCTGGTTTCTTTTGTGGCTCCGCGGTCACACACCTGCTTCTCTTCAGGTCCTGGTACAGGGAACACTGTTCCCTCACACCGGTACGTGTCTCTCGCGCTCGTGAGCCTCTGCAGAGGAACCAACGTCTTTTCCTGCACTGCTAAAAATCAGTAGTGCAGTTGCTATCTTTAAATGTGCCACACATAAGGGATTCTGTAGAACAACTAGTCTGTACATTTAGGTTCGGGTTCCTGTCACCTTGTACCCAGGGCCGTCACGAGGGGGGTTCAGGGGGGGCAAATTGCCCCGGGCCTCGCGCTTGCTGGGGGCCTCGCGGCCCCCTCCTAAGTGGAAGGCAGCACAGTTTCCCGTGTCCTTTATTCACACGGGGGACTGTGCTGCCCCTGCAATGATTTTGCTGTTTCTTGTGAAGCCGTTTGGCTCCGCAACAAACAGCAAAATAATGGGAGACAGCAGGGCTCAGAAGTGAGCTCTGCTGCCTCCCGTCATTCAGCTGAAAACGTGGACATGCTGAATGACAAGAGAGGACTCCTCTCCTGTCAGTCAGTGTGTTCACGTTGCTCAGCGTGACCACACTGACTGACAGGAGAGGAGTTCTCTCTTGTCAGTCAGTGTGTTCAGGTTGTCAGTGTGACCACGCTGACTGATGAGAGAGGAGTTCTCTCTTGTCAGTCAGTGTGTTCATGTTGTCAGTGTGACCACACTGACTGATGGGAGAGGACTCCTCTCCTGTCAGTCAGTGTGGTCATGTCAGCGTGATCATGCTGACTGACAGGAGAGGAGTTCTCTCTTGTCAGTCAGTGTGTTCACGTTGCTCAGCATGACCACGCTGACTGACAGGAGAGGAGTTCTCTCTTGTCAGTCAGTGTGTTCATGTTGTCAGTGTGACCACACTGACTGATGAGTTAGGAGTTCTCTATCGTCAGTCAGTGTGTTCACGTTGCTCAGCATGACCATGCTGACTGACAGGAGAGGAGTTCTCTCTTGTCAGTCAGTGTGTTCATGTTATCAGTGTGACCACTCTGACTGATGGGAGAGGAGTTCTCTCTTGCCAGTCAGTCTGTTCACGTTGCTCAGCATAACCACGCTGACTGACAGGAGAGGAAACCTCTCCTGTCAGTCAGTGTGTTCATGTTGTCAGTGTGACCACGCTGATTGATGGGAGAGGAGTTCTCTCTTGCCAGTCAGTGTGTTCACGTTGCTCAGCATGACCACGCTGACGGATTGGAGAGGAGTTCTCTCTTGTCAGTCAGTGTGTTCACGTTGCTCAACATGACCACGCTGACTGACAGGAGAGGAGTTCTCTCTTGTCAGTCAGTGTGTTCATGTTGTCAGTGTGACCACGCGGACTGATGGGAGAGGAGTTCTCTCTTGTAGGTCAGTGTGTTCATGTTGTCAGTGTGACCACACTGACTGATGGGAGAGGACTCCTCTCCTGTCAGTCAGTGTGTTCATGTTAGCATGATCATGCTGACTGATTGGAGAGGAGTTCTCTCTTGTCAGTCAGTATGTTCACGTTGATCAGCATGGCCACGCTGACTGACAGGAGAGGAGTTCTCCTGTCACTCAGTGTGTTCATGTTCATTAGAGAGGACTCCTCGCTTGTCAATCAGTGTGTTCACGTTGCTCAGCGAGACCACGCTGACTGATGGGAGAGGACTTCTCTCTTGTCAGGCAGCATGTCTATGTGTCGGCTGCATGGATGCTTTTTAAGGGTGCATGGAGGTAAGGTAAGTGTTTTCTATTTTAAATTAAAAGTGTATATGTGTATTTAAATTAAATTAGTATGTATATGTGTATGTATGAATGCATGCGTGCATGTTGAGGTTTGTGTCAATGCTGTGTTTGGTTTTATGTATACATGCATGTATGGAGTTGTGTAACTGGTGGTTGAATGCATGGGTGAAAGTGTTTTTTGTGAGTGTGTGTTCAGCACCACCCCTAAATGTAGCCGCCCTGGGGGCCACTTCATTAAGGGGTGGGTTCATGGCATCAGAGGTGCACCTAGGCTAAAATGTCAGGGGGCAAAGGGGACTAATACTTCAAATGTTGGGAGATGTGCTAAAGTCAGTAGCTGTGAGGAAGGGGCAAACTTCCTTGTGTGGGGGCACCTAAAATCTTTCCACTTTTCAAATGAGACTATTCTGGTGAAGCTTCAATGTTACAAGCAGCTACCTCTTGCCTTCATTTCTGAAACATCACACTTAAGGACTGCTGTGAGAATGAGATGTCTCAAGTCACCACTTCCCTTCTAATCACTCCCCTAGCATGCAAGTGCTAACCCCACATCACGATTTCAATTACCTAAAAATGTATGGATAGGAATGCAGGTGCTAACAGTGAAGTGACTTCTCATGGCCATGCTAATCCCTATGGCAATTCTCACCCAGTTCCTGCCCTCCCCACCCAAAACACCTCCTCACTGGAACACTGAGCTAGTTTTAAACATGCCTTGCCATCAAACCTAGCCCTCAATGTGCCTGCAAGTGTTCCTCAAAGGAGTCCTCTGAGAGTTCCTGACTTCATTGGAGTTGTAAACACGTAACTGGTGTAATAAAAATGTCTTAATCAGGTCTGCCTTTAGCCACTCAATTTAAAAACACCCTGCATGTCTTTCGCTGAAATTCTTTTAAAAATAAGCATTGGCAATGCCAACAGTTTTGGCTTGTGTATAAGTATTAGGCATTTACGAGGCACTGCTATTAGCTGCTCAGGTACTCAAACCATTTTGCACTGGCACTATCAATGGCCAGCTAATACCAATACAGAAGTGCCTTTCCCATGCCTACACGAATGCCCAAACTGTTACCATTGCCAGTGCTCTTTTTGCTTTACCCTTGATGCACAGGATTATGCATCAAGGTTAAAGCAAACATACTACCTGGCTAAATTGGCCCACTTTGAATGTAGGCCAATCTAGCCAGTAATAACACTTATGGTACACAGTCAGCCTGGATATACTTTCTGTGGCATGGCATTTTTACTGGTTGGGAATCCGTATATGGTAATAATGGCAAGTATTGATGCAGCCTGCATCAACATAATTAGAACAGCCAGCATGAATATATGTTTATTTACAATGGATTTATTTGATCCTGACAGACAATTATTCCACATATGATCAGTTGATAAAAAGTAGTTCTTTGTAAACCAGTGGAACGCTCTTTCTCTTAATGCTTCAAAGATTCACACATTAGAAATAAATATCTGGATGTTTCTCTGTTTCTTGTCTTTTTATGATCTCGTTTTAAATGGCGTAAGGAGGAGTATGCATGAAATTCCGTACCTGTATTAATTAGCCAAATCTGCTACAACTTAATCCCTCTTTACTTTTTCTGGATTACCAATGAGAACAAGCACAGTGCATCACTTCTCTGCCAATAATAATAGGGCAAGCCCCTTTATTTCAGACAAGGTTCGGAGACCTCCAAGCTCACAGGCTTTTCTGAAAATCCAGCAACATAGAATTTGCTGTCGGGACCAGCATTTTCCCAAAGAATGATAAATATCGCCAGAATGCTCTGACCTTGAGGTAGATAATGCCCAATTCATAACAAATTATTGAGGGCGGCGTCAAATTTGGAAGACGGAGGACTCTTCTCCAAATCAAAGGCAACATTGACATGGTGATATTTCTAAAATGGCAGGAATTAATTCTATAGGTCTTTTATATGAAAACATAAAGTGTGAGGGCAGAATGTTTGACAATGAAATCTTAAAAACTAATCAGACTATATAGGTGTCTAGAAAGATATTGAAAACATTACTGTTCTGATCCAGCCCTTTCTGTTTTTCATTTTTATGCCATCTTTGATCTCTTTTGGTCGAGCGCTGAGAAATCTCAGGGTATTTGTGCCCAATGACTAGGCCATTGATGCTGCCCCTGTTGCAGTTGTTGTTGTTGTTGCTGCTGTGGCTACCACAGAAAATGAAATTAAATGGCAAAAAATCAAAACTAAACTTAGAAAATACCAAATGTTTTCATACCTTCCACTGTTCTAATTGTAAGTGCTAAATTATACTTTTCAAAATGTGGTCTTGTGTACTTTTTTATTAATGTTATGTTTGAAGTGCCTTTCCCTGCTGACATCCTCTGTCCTGTCATCTCTCCTATCCCTTAATAGATCCGTGTGGATACCCTTTTTGCATCTGTTTTTCCCAAAGAATTTGTCGATCAACTCCATCGAACGTAGCAGCCATGTCGATGCACGCAAGGAATAGCTTTTGGTTCTCATTTAGAGTTTTCATTTTTAATAGGTTGAGTATTAACCGGTTTAGTCCACAGTCTACTCTTTCTACAAAGCCTGCCTGTCTATGGTCAAAACTTCCACTCGATGTTAACCATTCTTTCAGTCTTTTCAGTAAAATACCGGCATATAATTTTCCTAGGATATCTAGTAGTGATATAGGGCAATAGTTTTCCGGTTTTGTTCTGTCGCTCTTTTTAAAGATTGGTATCACAACCGCTTTCTCCAGGAATTTCTGAGGCTGATTCTGGTGAATTTCATTTTTTTTATAACTTTATTTTTGGCTTTTACATCTTCAAGCACATACAATTGCACCAACCGGGTACATCACAACAGTTACAACTTGCCATCAACTTTGCTCATAGCACCCCCACTCCACCACCCTCCCCAGATATCTTAGCCTGTTATTAGCGGCATCCTTTGTTGGTTTCCACCTTCCCATACTGATCATGTAACTTGAGTTTGTGAGTCTGAGATCTCGTCGGTATTTAGCAAGTATACTATGTATGGGCCCCAGATGCCGGGCGGGGCACGCGTGTAGCGGTAATGTCCGTGTAAATTCGGTGTCCATATCCTGACAATATAGAATGTCTTTTTTCCATGCTGAAACCGCAGGGGTAGGGCCCCGGCCCCATGTCATGGCAACCCTTCTGCGTACCAGTAGTAGGGCTGCTAGTTTCCTCACTGCAGGTTGTAGGTTTTTGGTCAAACCCAGGAGCGCCTCGAATGGGGTAGAAGGCAGCTCCTCACCCACTATATCCGTTATGGTTTGTAGGACAGAGGACCAGAAACGATATATCCCGAGGGCAATCCCATGCTAAATGCATGAAATCTGTGACGGCAGCGCCGCACCTCAAACATTGTGGTGACAATTCAGGGTGTCTGTGGCTCTTTGCTGGAGTGTGGTAAGTCTGGTGTACGAAATTGAAGTGAATTAGTTTATAGCGCGTGTTTAATGCAACTTTCTAGGTCTGACGAAGAATATATGTCCAATCCTCATTGGGTATTGTTGCACGAATGGCTTTGTCCCACCTTGTCTTTTTTCGGAGGTCACTGGTAACTGTCTGTTAGTAGGGTTTTATATAATAGTGACACTAGTCTCCCCTCGGCTTTCGCCTGAATTACGTTATGTAGTAGATCCCATGTTGCGGGCTGTTTAGGAAACGATGGAAACATGCTTTGTAACGTATAATGTAGTCTAAAGTATAGTGGCCAATACATTACATACATCAGGCTCTTGAAACGGTTAAGGGGAAGGTGGCCTGAGACAGCACTAGCGGAAGAACCTGATTTTATTTTCGAGTTTCTTTATTGGGGTTTATGTTATAAAACAGTTGCGTCACTGATCCAAACAATCACAGTGGTAGTAATTTGGAATACATCAAAATAGATCTTTTGTGAAGAAACAATTAAACAGAAATAACAAAACAATAACAACATTAACGAGTCTCCATAATGTCAATGATGTAAGCAACAAAAAGGGGGGGGTCTGGCCGCAGGAGAGCACAGGTTGGATACTGTGCCAGTGTTCCGTTTCAGGTATTGTGAGTCAACAGGGGGCTGATTGTTCAGGGGGGTTTATCGTCATTGGGGGGGTTAAGTAAGGCCCAGGTGAGTGTTTTCCAGGCAGCAAGTCCCAAGCTCGTGTCTTCGGGGGAAGTGGTAAGACCATTCTCCCAAGCTGAAGTTTCCGCCCCTATCCAGCGCTCAAGTTCGTTGTGCCATGCCTGGTATTGTGGGCCTCTGGGTCGCTTCCAAGCCATGGCAATGGTCCTTTTGACCAGAATGCATACCAGATCCATTAGTCTGGCTGAGTGTTTGAACTTGGCCAGTCTGGGGTACGTTCCGAGGAGGCACTCTGACGGAGTCCATTCATATCTGGTCATGCCTGCCTCGCTGCAGAGGAGTTCAACTCTCGCCCAGAGTCTCCGGACCTGGACACATCCCCAGAACATGTGTAATAGATTGGCTTCATCTCTACCACACCATGGGCAGTTATGCTGGGGTAGGTTATATATTTTGGCTATTCTAAGCGGTGTCAAGTATGATCGATATAGCATGTTGAGTTGAATTAATTTAAATCTAGAGTTTCTGGATACCGCATTGGGGAACGCTAATGCTCTATTCCATTCAGCTTCGGACAGTTCGTGGCCCAAATCACTCTCCCACCTGGTTTTGAGGTCCTTGCTGCGGGGGTTAGGCCTGTCAATTAGGTGGCTATATATGCGGGACACAGGCCTCCACCCGTCTCCCAGGCTGTATAGGTGCGTTATGAAGGTGTCGGATTCGGGCTCCTCAGGCCACGTGTCCCATTTAGTTCTAGCCAAATTGCGGATCCTTGCGTACCAAAGGAATTGACCGGCTGGGACGCCATCATCGAGCTGCAAGGAGGAGAAGTCCCGGAAAGTGCCCTCACTGTATAGGTCCCCCCACGTGTATACTCCCAGCCTTTCCCAGTGTCGAATAGAGGCAAGGTCTACTGAGTTCTGGCATAGGTCAGCTAAGAGCGGTGTGTCTGGATTGTAACTGTGCTGTAGGCGGAGAAGACTTTTAACCCTTTGCCATACCTGACGACCCAGGGTAGCTAAGAAGGGTATCCCCCCCACAAGACGTTGAGGGGCCCAAATGAGTTCATTTAATCGGATTGGGGCCGTCGAGTGCTGTAAGAGCAGTGTTTCAGGGGTAACATCATCGGCTAGCCATTTAGCCACAAAGCTTAGTTGAGCAGCCAGATAGTAACGCTCCAGATCAGGGAGCCGGATGCCTCCCTGCTCGTAAGGGAGGGTCAGGGTGGATAATGCAAATTTGTGCCTACTAGTTCCCCACAGGAAGTCTGTAAGTATCTTCCCTAAGAGACGGAAGAAGGGAGCCCTAATGTAATACGAAATGTTTTGGAAGCCATAGAGAAATCTGGGGAGGACGATCATCTTAATGATGGAAGCCCTGCCCATCATGGATAGGGGGAGGCGAGCCCAAAACCCGATTGACTTGCGCAAGGGGGGAAGTGCCGCTACCGTGTTGTTGGCGTGCATGAGTTCAGGCGTGTGGTAAATATTAATGCCTAGATAGCGGAACGTAGTGGGGCACCATCCTATACCCAGTGAGGGGAGGTCATCAACATGTGTGTCCCTGAGGGCGCCCAGCGGAAACAGACAGGACTTGCGTTTGCTAAAGTGTATGCCTGACACCTTGGCAAAGTTGTCAAGGACCTCCAGCATAGTTGGGACATTCAGCTGCGGATCCCTCACGTAGAGGAGAACATCATCCGCGTACAGGGAAATTATATGGTCCACCCCATCAATCCTGATACCAGCATCAAAGAATTGTTTCCTGAAAAAAATGGCAATGGGTTCAAGCCCTATTATGTATAGCATGGGGGAGAGCGGACAGCCCTGCCGTGTGCCCCTTTGTATATCCCATGCCGTGGATATGAGTCGACCAGTCTTCACCCGTGCTCGCGGCTTGGTGTAGAGAATTATGATCCAGCGAATGAATCGTTCTCCGAAGCCAAACTCCCTGAGTACCGCAATCAGCCATTCCCAGAAAATTGAATCGAATGCCTTGATGGCGTCTAAAGAAAGTAATGTGTGGGCTTGCCCAGTGTGAGAGGGATGTGACAATATGTGTTGTAATCTGCGTAGGTTGGCAGTGGTGTTGCGGCCCGGCACAAAGCCACTCTGGTCGGGGTGCACCACTTCTCCGATCACCCTGGACAGCCGCTTGGCCAATATGGTTGTGAGAATTTTAACATCGTAATTGAGCATAGCGAGAGGGCGATAGGAGTCACAGTCATCCGCAGGCTTACCAGGCTTGAGGAGCGGAACCAATAAAGTCTCTCGCATGCTCTCGGGCAGGGTGCCCGACTCGTAGGCTTCTTGGAATACCTCGTGTAGCAGCGTGGACAGTTCCGGCTCATAGGCTTTGTAAAATTCAGCGGGCAGCCCGTCACTGCCCGGTGCCCTGCAGGTGGCCAGTGACTTAATGGCGTCTTTTATGTCCTCTATATCGATGTCAGCATCTAGAGCCTCCCTGTGTGGCAGGGGGAGAAGGGGCAAGCCAATTTCGTCCAGGGTGTTTGAGATGTCCTCGGGGGGTACCTCTTCAGCGTGGGAGTACAGCTGGGTGTAGAACAGCCTAAGGGTGTCGTTAATTCCCTGTTGGGACCTTTGTAGCGTGCCATCGGCATCTCTTAGGGCAGTGGTCGGGAACTTAGGGTGTTCTTTCTTACACAGCCAGGCGAGTAGTCTGCCAGGTTTGTCGGCATGGGCGTGCGTTCTGTTGGTTCTGGTGATATAATCAAATTTGGCCAATCTGTCCCAGGCTTCCTTGCAGGCGGCCCTAGAGCTGGCCAGCTTGACTTCCTGTGGTTGGAGGTCCAGGGTGTTGGATTCTAGCTGTTCTATTTCAGCTTCTAGTGATTCGAGTTCAGTTCTTAGGCGTTTCCTCATGCCTCCGGCCTTTGCTATGACCTCTCCCCTTACAACCACTTTGAGAGCATCCCAGACCGTGCTTAGGTGGGCTACACTGCCTTTATTCTCATTGATGTAGTTCTCTATGGTTTCTCTAAGGCTTTCCCTGAACTCGGGGTCTTTAAGTGCCTCAGTGGGCATCCTCCATGTGGGTATGGGGGATCTGGGTCCAGTGATGTTCCATTCAATTACAAGGGGAGAGTGGTCAGAGATGGTGCGGCCCAGGTAGTTGGAAGAGTCGATCTGGGGGAAGCTCTCTCTGCCAATGAAGAGGTAGTCGATTCTGGTGTAAAGATTATGCGGTGAGGAGTGGAAGGAATAGCCACGATCCTTGGGGTGCTGTTCCCGCCAGATGTCGACCAGGTCTAGGCGGTTCAGCATGGTGTTCAGGGCGGTGGTGGCAGTTGATGGGCCAGCCAAGGGGGGGGTCGACCTGTCGAGTGCAGGGTCACTGATGCAGTTAAAGTCGCCTCCCCAGATAAGGAATGCATCTCTGTAGGGCGCAATCTTTGTGCTTAACTTGGTGAGGTGCGCAGGGATGTTGTTGTTGGGGAGGTATGAGTTGACTATGCAGATCTCTGTTTGTTCAATGTGGCCCAGAATTATGACATACCTTCCATCGGGATCCTGTTCGATTTTGGTGAGCTGGAAGGGGATGTGAGGGCTGATCCAGGTGAACACCCCTCTGGCGAATTTGGAGTATGTGGACCCAAACCCTTGTCCACCCCAGTATGATTGGAGTGCTGCCATGGCTTCCTTGGTTAGATGTGTTTCTTGTAATAGGACCAACCCTATCTTCTTTCTGTGTAGATAGGATTTTATTCTGTTCCGGCGTAAGTAGGTACCTAAGCCCCTCACATTCCAGGTGGCGATTTTAAGGCGTGTGGGCATGATGATGGCAATGTGGCCAGGGCGCTGGCTCCACCCTCCTTGAGCCAGCTCTGTGTGCCGAGTGGTCGCCCCCAGGGTCTATGCTCTGCTTTCTTCCTGTTGGCCTTGATTGTTGCGTTGACGTGTTAATCGGAGACTTATAAACGAATTTAACTTCCACTCGAACAGGTGGATTGAACAAAAAAGTTAACTGTGTGTTGCTCCCAGCAGCTGTTCTGGGAGGACAACGCTCGGGGGCATCCGCTACCCATCGGCCTGTCCAGGTCATGCGGTGCGGTTGTGGTGTTGGCCTTGGGCCAGCCATGCTTGGGGTGGGGTGGGTTGCGCCGATGTCTGTGGGGTGGTCCGCGGAACTCCCGTCCTTGAGAGAACTAATCAATCATTGTTGTATCGGATCTGTTTGGGTTTAGCCGTTGGGTGTCGAAACGTGGTCCTCTCCCTTGGCCAGGTTATTATGTTCCATCCACATAGTGGCTGCCGCCGGGGTCTCCATGTAGACGGCTTTACCTTTGTGTAGAATCTTGAGGCGCGAGGGGTACAGTAGCATGTATTTAAGGTCGAACTTCCGCAGTTGGGCTTTGATAGGTATGAACGAGTTCCTGGCTCGCTGGACTTGCGGGGTATAATCGGGATAGATTACAATCTTGGAGCCATCGCGTCTGATGTCACCTCCATCCCTCGAGAATTTGAGGATTGTTTCCCATGAATATATGTTTATACTAGCATATCTCGCGTGGAAAGGCGGCATGAAATGTATTGGAAAATGTTCCTATGCACAATTTGTGATTTGCAACTATTGGGAATTTCCATGTGCTTCCATACAAAACCAATTGCAAACTGCGTGGATTTCTACCCAATTTTGCAAAGAAAGTGCTGTAAAATGCATACTTTTAACCCAATGTTTCAAACATTTTCTTGGGAGTGAGAACACCCCTTCCCCCCCCAGCCACCCTTGTTTGGTTTGGGCTCCCTCACTGTGCTCTGTTGAACTTGACTAATTGGAACAAACATTTAAGCCTCTTAAGTTCAGAAATGTACCGGCCTCCACTGTACATCATTTGTCACTGTGTATGATGTGCTCCTTAATGATATGATATGGCATTTATAACGTGCCTGTACGCAAGTGTTTCTAGGCGCGACAAGGCAAGGAGGGAGAAACAAAAGAGTAGGACAAAACACAGATCTTACTAGGCCTTGTGTCATTCAGATCGTGCAAGAGCATGGAATGGGGGAGGGAAGAAGTGCCGAGGGTGGGGTAGGATGCAGAAGTGCAGGAACAAAGGAGAAACAAGAGTGCAGCCAACTGGTGGCAAGTGTGAGTACTCATAACTGCAGCCAACGGGTGGAGAATAAGAGCAATAGCAGGGACTGTAGGGGTTACAGATACAGACCACAAGTGCAGGGGAGCCAAGAGGCAGTGCGGGATTGCAACAGGACAGGCAGGGACCTGGGCCCGAATTCAGAGCTTGACCAGATGACCAGTGCATGGATCAGGCAGGTGATCAGCAACGGAGAGGAAGAGGGAAGGCAGAAGCAAAGAGACAAGTCTTGAGATGGTTCTCCTCAAGTTTCAGCGAGGCAGGGAGCTGTTTCCAGAGGGAGGCCCCAGCCGAAGAAAGAGATCTGCCCTCAACTCTTTGCTTGGAAAAGTGATTGACCCTCAGAGAATTGGAGGTGGCGCAGTGGAGAGCTCAAGCCATCTTATATATATTTATTCATATAATAAAAAAGTTAGTCTGGCATGAACCTTTCTTCAGTAGAGAAAGTAGTAATAAACCATATTTGGGATCCTGCACACAAACTCAAGGGTAGATTTCTCAAGTCTCCTGTGTGCGGATATGCCGCCGCTGGCCGAGTGCAAAAAATTGTAAGGGGGCCTCACCAAATGTTTTGCCCCGGGCCTCACCACATCTTCTGACAGCCCTGCTTGTACCAACTTCTTCATCCTCCTTGTCTCAGTACTTAAGTGATTATGGGAGTTGGAGTCCATGGTTGTCATTGGACATATAGCTTTTAGATAGTTTTTCTCAGAGGCTTTACATGAGTGAGCAGTTTCTCATAACGGTACATCAGAAGCAAAAAGGGTTCTGAAGGAGCTTTGTGTGTTTAAGTCATAGGTGGGGGTTTGACCTAATGAATATTGGGAAGAGGTTTCTTTGCTTCCTCTACAATGGGTAATAAACCACTGACAATAGGCCATTTAGGTTTTGGGCATTAGAGGGTCTTCCTCATGGGGAAGGGGAAGGTATACCACGTCTCATCCAATGAAATCATGACATCTCCCCGGTAGTTGTCTCCTCCCAAGTGATCCTGCCTCATTTAGCCGCCCGCTGGGTCAGGATCAGGTATCCGCTGCTGTCTACTGGCCACATGGGAGGAGGTCACTGCTGGGGAATCTATGATGACTCATTGGATTCATTACAGGAGACTATACAAAGCCTGTCCCTAGCTGGCCTGGCCTCATAGTGTTGACTTATGAATGATACAGATCAGATAGCAGAGTTACGCAGCAGAAGTGTGCTGGGCCCATTCAGATCAGATGTGGCTTCAATAATTATGTTAAGTTTCCAGCTGGCATACCCAAAACTCAGGTATGGATTATGTTTAAAGATTAAACTGCCACCAGGATAGTAGTTCATCATAATAGTCTGGTTTTGGAACAGGGGTGCATATTGTAAATGCAGCCTCTGTGCTGAAATTAATTGGCTGTCACAGCAGCTGTCAAAAGTGCACCTGTGACCTCTGAAGCTGCTCTGTTCCACTGAAGAGCAGGAGCTGCCGATCAGAATACCGACACAGCAGGTCACAGGTGTACACTATGTTTTTGGCATGGAGATTTTTGAAAGGGGGATTTGGTTAGCTGACTACGCTTTCTGAGATGGAATTACCCACATCATTTTATCAATTAATAGAAATCAAAAAACCCACATCTTCCAGTCCCTTTCCAGATGGCAATGCCTCACAAAGATACATAATACGCAGACTTTACAGTTAAAGGAGGAACTCTGGGTCCGAAGACAGGGGTGCACAGGCAATAATGTCAGCAGCCAAGTGAAGTTTACTGAAGATGTTATTTAAGAAGGTGGAGAGTGGGGCAGTGGTATAACACAAAATATGGGGGCATGCCTGTGAACCCCGCAGGAATGCCCCTTCCCACAGCTCCTCGAAAAATAGCAGGCTGCTCCAGACTCCTGGGCTACAACACATGCCCAGTGCACATAATTATCATGTTGCTGCATGGGTGAGCCACACTGGGTGAAGGATGCGTGAAAGCTTACATATTCAACCTGGCGGAGAATCAAGGGGCTGACACTTGGTGCTCAAATAGACACCACTGTGTGAGGCCAGTACAATTACTATGTACATGCGTGCGTGTGCAGCCATAATCTATGCCTGTATGATCCCTGTAAATCAATGTCATGAAGTGAAGGCCCCAATCTATGCCAGTATGGTGAATCTGGCTCTTTTCCAGGAATTCTCTGCCAAAATCTATGCCAGTATGGTCATTGTAAATCCCTTCCATGAAGGTGCAGCCACAATTTCTGCCAGTATGTTCACTGTGAACCACTTTCATGAAGCTGCATCCAAAGTGTATGACAGTAACCATCACTGCTAATAGTTGTGTGAGCTGGGGCCACAGTCTGTATGTTAATAATGCACATTCACTACTAACCAAATACCTTGGTTACTCTTCCATGGAGGCAATTTTGTATCCCAAAGTCCTTTTTTAGGAAGAATGACCCCAGAGCAGCTTTGGGATACAAAGAAGCTTGCAAGATATAATATCCAAGCACAGCTTTGGGATACAAAGATGCCTGCAAGGAAGAATAACCATGCAGGAGCTTTGTTCTCAAAAGATGGCAGCAAGGAAGATCTTCTTTGCAGGAATATTTTCATCCCAAAGCTGTTATGTGGTTGTCTTCCTTGCAGGCACCTTTGTAGCTCAAAGCTGCTGCGTGGTGTGATGAATTTGATGGTGTCATCACTTCCTTCCCGTCGGTGACCTCTCCCCATTTGGTGTGAGAGGTCAGAAATGAGAGATGGACACTAAATTGTAATGTTTTGAACATTAGACATTTTATTAGAATAAAAGGGTTTGGATAAAGGCCTTTCTGTCCCTATCCTAAAGAGAGTTTCCCTGCCTATGAAATTAAAAGTATGGTTCAATCTGTGTCTCGTCATCAAACTTAGGCAAACTGTCTTTGTGTCCAAAAAGTATCTGACCCTCACACTGAAAATGAACAACAAAAGGTAAATGTGTCCGCTTTAAATTCAGCAAAAAGTGTGCAAAAACTATGTAAATTCAACAAAAACAATCCTTGTGTCCAGGTGTTGATTCCCTTCCTTTGAACTGTTTCAAGAAACATTGGTTCTTGAAGAGTAGTAGAAATGTCGCTTTCATCTAACACTTTCTTAAAGATGATGAAAAGTGTTGTTTCCAAGAAATTGGGCCTCATTACACGGAAGGCGGTAAGGGTTAACGGTCACCAGTAATGGTACCGGTGACCGTTAACCCTTACCGCCTTACTACGAGGTCCCTTTGCGGGTTGGTACTTTAACGCCTGCTTTTTAGCAGGTGTTAAAAACCAACCCGCAAAGGGACCAGGGTGCTAATTACGGTACCGCAATTTGCGGTTCCGTAATTAGCACGTTCCCCATTCCCATTATGCCCTATGGGGCAAAAATGGGAATGGGGAAGGGCAATGGGGGAAGTGGAATTACTGCCAACCTTGGAATAGGGCGGTAATTCCTCTTTCCTCCAAGGCGGTGCCGGTATTTTACCGGCATGGACCAAGGTGCTAATATCACCTTGGTCCACCGCCTACCGTGTAATGAGGCCCACTGTGTTTTTAAGGATGGCAACGTATCTCTTTTACACACACTTTCTTATGAATGACAAAGAGTATCTTTTCCAAACAAGGGTATTTTAAGGATGGCAACAATATCTCTTCTACACAGCAACTTATTAAAGTTGGTCTCCTGGTATACTCTCTTGCAAGGAACCCTTCGCAATGTCTTTTCCTTTCACATACTCTAGATGGATTACCTGGTGTACTTCCCTGCCAGGAATCCCCATGTGGGCTTAGTAGTTCTCCTTATATACACTCCTGCCAGGTATCTTTCCCCCAAAGGTGTACTGCCTGATGCACTTCTTTCACCAGGTCTTCTTACAATCTTTCGGTTCTCTATAAGTATAACACAGTTGCACTCCTTCGCTGTTTATACTTGATTGGCTCCAGGTATTACTTGTTCCAACTTTCCCCATATTGGCTTCTCGTATATCGAGACTTCTTCAAGTTTTGTTTGTTAACTTCATTGTTACCACTGGAGCAGCGAGGAGCACGCACCAACCATCACCCCAGCTGGCTACAATCCCTTGAGGTATGTGCATATTTCTGAGCCCACTGAGGCCCCCGTTTTGAGCTTGCTGGCATCGACCGAAAACCATCTCCTAAAATCTGTTTCTAATTGCCCACTTGGGCCGTGAGTGCATGAGAATGCATCTACAGTGATATTTTGAAGGCATAATTAGAAAACCGCAGCATTTTCTTTTCTGATGCCCATTCAACACCGTAGCCATGCTGATATTTGAAAATGGACGCCACCATTTCTTTCCTTGGGCATTCATTGTGGGCTCCCAAAGCCTGCCTTGCCTAACCTGATTGGCCGGCCTACTTCTCATTGACCAACCAGAGGAGCCGGCTGGCAGTTAGCCGGCCCCCCTCACAAGACCCTCCTCCTATGGCCCAAGGTCTACCCTGTCTGGCCCTTTCCAGAGCTGGACGGAGTGCCCCTTCTTGCCGCCTCTCCTGCATCTCTCAAGGCCACGCTGCACACTCATCTTTTCTATCTCTCCTGCATACTGGATCCTTGAACAATGTACCACCATTCAGCACCAGTAAGTGCGCCGGGCTACCTGTCCCTCGACCAAAACCCTCCATCTGACTGCCTGCTGACTCCTGTTTCCACTGTCACACAGCCTGGCTGCTAACTGTCCCCTCTTCCTGGCCCACCTCACATGTCTAATCCCTGTACTTCTCACTTACAGCCTGCTTTCTGATGCCTACTTGTGCCTAACCTAGTCTTCCTCCCTAAGAGCAACTTAAACATCTTTTGCCCTCCATAGTGCCCATGGCAAATTCAAACCTAGGTGTGTTTTTAAATTGCTGCAAACTCCATTTTGTGCTGTTTAGTGCTGTTTGGCAAATTCAAACCTAGGTGTGTTTTTAAACTGCAAATTGCTGCAACCTCCATTTTGTGGGTTTTTTGTGCTCTTGGGCAAATTCAAACCTAGGAGTGTTTTTAAATTGCTGCTACCTCCATTTTGTGCTTTTTTTTGCCCTTTGGCAAACTCAAATCTAGGTGTGATTTTTTAAATTATCCTTTACTTTTGGCTACTAGGCCACCTGGTGATTCGCTCGTGCCTGTGCACTATCTCCACCTATCCCTTCACTCCCCTCTCTACCACCTCCATGGCTCTCTCCATCTCTCCTGTCTACTTTAACTGCTATTCTATTACCTATCCTCCCTCTCTCACAAAGTCTGGAAGCAAAAAGTTCAAGAAAGTTCTATCCTCTAATCCTGCTTACCTATCGCAGACACCTATGTCAGAGCTACTTCCAGACAAATTGTCACTGATATCCTCTTTTCTGTCCTTTCTCCAATCCTTTGGACTCTGCATCTGATCTCCACTCTCTCCCCTTCCTCTTCCTCATCCATTAAAGGTCGCACTAGATGGGAAGTTCTCTTGGCGGGCTTCTCATCCTCGAGGTGCATCATTAATCTCTATCACAGTGGCACTATCATGGTGGCTCAGGGTCCTCAACCCAATCTCCTCCTGTTTGACCGACGCCTGCTGTCTCTCATCAATTTCCTTCCCGCTCCTGCTATCCCTCGTTTCTCTCTCTCAGCACCTCCTTCAACACCTCTTACGGGTGTACCACCCCCTGTATCCCTCCTCAGAAAACCTTCAAGGGTGATGACCGGCTTCACTTAGGGACACTTAATGCTCGCTCCGGTAATAAACATTCTTCCGACATCTGCCTCCCCCTTGAAGACTTTGATCTCAACACCCTTGCTCTCACCGAGACATGGTTCAAAGCCAGCTCAGTCACTGCTGTTGACTCTCTTCTCCCTAATGGCTACAAGATCATCGCAAAGCCTCGTCCCAACCGTGCTGGCGGTGGAGTAGTCTAGATCTTCCCTGAGTGGGTCCCTTCTCCTCTCATACCCACCCAGCCCTACTCCTCCTTTGAAAGCCTGGTCTCCAAGCTTGGCATCTCTGCTGCTTCCTCTCTGATCATTGCAACTATCTACAGGCTCCCGGGGCCTATCTCCTCTTGCCTTTCAAAATAGGCTGATTTCTCCTCCTCTCTCCTGACTTCCACCTCTGAACTCCTCCTTCTGGGTGACTTTAACATCCACCTTGATTCTTTAATCACAGCCTCCACTCTCTTTCGTGACCTCTGCACCTCTCTCTCCCTCTCTATTCTCCCCTCTGGTTCTACCCAATCGGCTGGACACACTCTTGATGCCATCATCCATACTGATATTTTGCTCACTACCTCTCTCTACCCCTCTCTACTGGTCTGACCACTCCCTCCTCTCCTCCCACTTGGGACCTCTCGGCCCTCTGACCGAACTTCCTCCGGCTCTGCCAGTCTTGTTTGTGGACATCCGTCCGATGAAATGAGTGCCAGTTTCTGCATTTGCTTCTACCTTCATATCGCCCCCCTCCTTCCACTACTGATTCAACTATTGACTCTGCTCTAAACAATCTCCATCTCGCTATCACTAAGACTCTCAATATTCTTGCCCGTGTCATGTGGATCCAGCTGAAACCTGTGACCAAGCGTAACACCTGGTACGATTCTGATCTAGCAGCCCTGAAACGCAAGTGCAGAGCTGCTGAACAGATGTGGCAGACCTCAAGCTCATCCTCTAATAAACTGGCCTGTGGCCTTCTCCAAAGGCAATATCGTCTCTCCGTTCGCTCCAAGAATGGGGCTCACATCCAGGCCCGCATCTCTGGAGCTTCTAACAACACATGGCTGAACTCTTTAAAATCTGCAAGGAACTAGCCAATCCAGTTGCAGTCTCTACCTCACCTCTTCCTTCCTAGGCCCCCACTGCACTGCTAAAACTCAGGAAATCCTGTGTCCTCTCACTTCCTCCTCACTGCCTCCCATCCCCTGCAACCCTCGGCCCCTTTTCCTCCCTCTTCCACCCTTTCTTACTTCTCTCCTATCACATCAGATGAATTCACTAGAGTTGTCCGCTCTTTGAAGGTCTCTTCCAAACAGGTCTCCCCATGTTCTTCCAGAACTATTAAGGACAATGGCCCTCATTACAACACTGGCGGTAACCAATGGCGCTATTAGCACCATGGTTGCTGCCGGTATTGTAACGAGTCCGCCAATGTTAAATGGGGAAATATCGCCCCATTCCAAGGTTGGCGGGGCGGTAATTCCCCATTTAACATTGGCCCTTCCCCATTCCCATTTTTGCCCCATAGGGCTCAATGGGACTGGGGAAGGCGGTAATTACGGGACCGCAAATTGCGGTACCGTAATTACCTCGTAAGTCCCTTTGCGGGCGCCTACTTTAACGGCTGGTCCAGACCAGCCGTTAAGGTCGGGACCCGCAAAGGGACCTCGTAATTAGGTGCTAAGGGGTTAACGGCGCCGCAGCCTTTTACGACGCCGTTAGCCCCTTAGTTCCAGGGTTGTAATGACCCCAATATCTGCTCCGTTGCACCTGCACTCGCTGATTTCTGTAATCACTCTCTTGCCACTTTTTTTTCACCTCTTTCCTCAAACACTCCCTTGAGTGCCCCCTCCTGAAAAAGCCTTCTGCCAACCCTTCGTGTCCGGCCAACTACCACCCCATCTCTATCACTCCCTTCCTTGAATTGGGTCTTCCCCCAACTGCTCTCCTGAACACCTGTGAAGAATTGCTTGCATCTCCTGACTCCAACTCACCCGCTGTTCTCATTCTATTCGATCTCTCCTCTGCTTTTGACACGGTCAACCACCAGCCATCCTCATAAAGCGGCTCCATGATACCCATGGTATCTCGGACCGGGCACTGGACTGGCTGACCTCCTTCCTTGCTGACTGTCGCTCCCAGTTTATCCTCACCCAATTCTATCTCCACCTGTGGCATTTCCCAGGGCTTTATCCTTTTGTCTTGGCTCTTTAACATCTATCTCTCCCATCTTGCTCACCTTATCTCCACTTTCTCCCCCCAATTCCAGTGTCATGCAGATGACACCCAACTCTTCTTCAGACTACCCTCTGCCTCTCTTCCGACTTCCTCTGTCATTCCTGATTACCTGTCCGCCATCCAGTCTTGCTGCACCTCCAATGATCTCGGTCTCAATGCCAGCAAGACTGAGATTCTTGCTTTCGGGACTCCTGTTTCCTCTTTTCTCCCTTCATTCTGGCCACTCTCTATGGGCTCCACCCCCCCCTCTGAAACCAGAAACCTGGGAGTTATCTTCGACTCCTCTCTTTCATTCCTCACATCTTGGACCTTGCCAAAAAGGCCCATTTTCAACTCTACCTCCCTTTCCTCACTTTTCCCCAGAAGCTCAATGTTTCCAGATGCCCGGTACTCTCCAGGCTGGACTATTGTAACAGAACAGCCTCTTCCTAAATTTACCTTCTTCTTCTCTCCGCCCCCTGCAGCTAATCCAGAATAGGGCTGCAACACTTATCCTTGGCCTCAAGCCCAGATACCATATCTCTCCAGCACTAAAATCTCTCCACTGGCTCCTGGTTGCTGCAAGGATCAAATTTAAATCCCTCTGCATCACCTATAAGGCTGCCTGGGGCCGGGGACCCCATTATCTGCAACTTGTTCTCACCAAATACTCTCCTTCCAGATCCTTTCGATTCTCTTGCTCCAACTCCCTGCTTGTCAAGCGCTTCTCTGAGCAGGGAGCGGGTGGCTGTTCTCTTTCCTCAGCTGGCTCCCTCCTCTGAAATAGTCTCCCCCTTTCTCTCCATCTGGCGCCAGATCTCCTCAAGTACACCATGCACCTCAAGACTTACCTCCTCTCCTCCTCCTTCCTTCTCACCCTCCCGTGCAAAATCCTCACAGTCGCTGTGATTGGTGTCCTGCGCCCTTATGTGTCCTTCTGGATCGGGGCCTTCTGTCCAATCGCCCGCAGCATCCACCCTCACCCCGCGCTTGCCTTTGTGCACCAACTGGTCTGTTATGTCTCACAGGCCTGCACTTATTGTATTGGCTAGTGACCCCTCTTTCACCAAGTGGTCACTGCCTGGCACTTACCTGTTGCCTTTGCAATGGACTCTCTGGCACATCCCCCCTCTGTGGAACCTCTAGCACTTACCCACTCCCCTCTCCCTTCTCTCTCTCTGCACTTGCAAGCGCCGAATGTTCACAAGGCCTATTAGGACCGCTTCTGTATTTTTTCTCATCACTGTTATCATACTCCATTGTCTTGCTGTTCCCTTGTTCCCTTCATTTTGCTCTGTGGGCGCATTGAAACACAATTTATTGATGTATAAGCACCTTACAAATACACAATCAAATTTAAAATAAAATACATTGTTAGTATTAATTGGCTTGTGAAAATACTTGTTCCATTCTTCCCCCTATTGACTTCTTATATATGAAGATTTGTACAGATCTTGCCTTTCAATTGCTTCATTAAAGTTCATTTGCTTATAATAACATTTACTCCAGTTTTCCCCATGTCGACATCTTATATATAGAGACTTGTGTAAATTCAGTCTTTCTATATTATTTGGGTGATATTCAAAATAGGTTTTCAATTGTTTGTACGTCTGTTGGTACGCTCCGGTGCTTCTAATACTCCTGGGCAGACTCACCAGTGTTTTCTGGCATTTACGACCCTTAGCGTCTGGCTGGGCAAAGTCTGTCCTGAGGGAAAAATGTTCCCTGCTCTGCAGATCCTCTTGCAGTTCTCCCGCCGGCTTCTCCTTCACTCGCCAGTGGAATTGTTGCCCACAATGTGACTGCATTCCCGACAGCCTCTCCATTGCTACCGGCTCCTCAGCAGTCCCCCTTCGGCACTCGCTATGATGTTCCTTGTCTCTCTCTTTTCCGGTAAGAAGCGCCTGCCTCCTTCAGCATAGCCCGCTCAGTTCTGCTTTCTGCTTTCCGCTGTGCTCGCTCTGCATCTCTCTTCTCCTCCTTCTCTACCTTCTATTTGAAAAGGCATACCATTTTTAAATTTCCCGCACAGCTGGTTGCCATTACAACAACTAGTCTGCACACTTAGCTTGGTGTGTTTTCTGCTCCACATTATCTCCTTTCTCCTCTTCCTTGTCCCAGTACTGTAGGTTTTACGGGAGTTGGAGTCCATAAGCGTTTTAGACTTTGTAAAGCTGTATTGCTTTGAATCTTTGTTCAAATTAAGTCTGTCAGAAATAGGAGATGTTAAGTTAACATTATGTGTAAAGGTAAAATCAGTATTTTAAAGGTTATAGTTTCAGGGGGAAGAATACTGTGTCTCTTTCAATGGAGTCATCACTTCGTCCCGATCTTAGTCCCCTCCCACATGATCCTCCTTCATATTACCACCCCCAGGGTCATGATTCTGAGCAGTTGCCTTCCCCTGGCCATGGGGCAGGAGATCATCAAAGGGCAATCAGTGATGACTACGCAGGATTCATCACAGTGGCCTGGGGATGGCAGCCACTACCTGATCCTGATCCTAAGGGCGGCTGCATGAGAGAGGATCACATGGGGGGGAGATAACATCCAGGAAAGTAGCAGGGAACCATCGGACAAGGCATGCTATTCACCTTGCTCTCTTGAGAATACATCATCCCTACCCAATGTCTTACTGGCATATTGTTACACCTCTCCTCATTCACCTATGAAGGGTACTGAAGACCTTCTAACAAGATCTGTATGTGAGATATCAAGATCTGACTTACCCTATGAGACTCATGAAAATATCTTCTCAGACTCTACCTACAGGTTATTCATAGCTAACTTGCACTTAAAGACTTCTGAGAACACTTACCTACACTTTACATGTAAAACATCAAGAATGGACTTCCATTCTCATAACTGCAAGAATACTGGGACACAGGAGATGAGCCGAGTAATGCAGAGCAGAAAAGACGAAGAACGCAAGCCGTGCTCTAGTTGTAGGGAACACATACCTATGTCTGGGGAATTTAAACAGCAGAAGCAGCTGACTAAGGTCCGCTGCTGGAGGGAGAAAGCTGCTTCTCTCAGTATGGACCGGGAGACCAGGAGTTCAGTAGAGCCGTCTGGCTCAAAGAGGAAGAAGAGGAATGCTGACCGCGAGAGAGAACATGCTGCAGGAATCCAAGAAGCTAATGCAGGGCTCCTGGGCGTTTACCGGTGTGGAGCTGCATCGTTTGCTTTACTGAAGCCTGATACAAAGCAGAAGGGCTCAGCATGAACCGCGAGTTGCAGAGACTGAAAGAAACGCTGAACGACCACCATCAGCTTACCGCGATAGGCACAGAGTACACAGAAGGGAAGCAGGGACACCGGGCCGTATTAACAGACATGCCAAAGGTGAATAATTGTAAAGGAAGCAAATGCAGTACTTGAAAGAAAAGGAACCAGTGAACATTTCGTTAAAAGGGAAAACAGACGAAAAGTAAGAGACTTTTTTCTTTTAAAGTTGTTTATTAGTTTGATTAACAAACTTTTACAACATCATTTTCAATATTACCAAAAGTTTAAAAACCTCATATATTCATAAATTCAATGGATCACTGTTTTTCTCATAACACATAGTTCAGACAAAGAGTTCATAGTCTTACAAATACCGAAAATTATGACAATTTTGACTTAGGCTTATTCCCATAATCACAAAGTCATTTGCATGATTGAGACCATTCAAACACTGAAAATCAAAAGTACTTACATTTCATTTTTTACAACAAATTCTTATTGTCCAGTTCTGAAACCACAACCTTAAGGAAATTTGTGAGGGCCAAGTTAGCTTTAAGTGAGGAGCCCCACATGAACACTTTCCAACATCATTCTGTAGAATTGAGTGTTGTGCCAAGTAATTACACCCCTAGTAATGAGGAACGAAACACTTCGAAGTAGTCGCAAAAAATTGTAAGTGTTTGAGCGTTTCCTTTTGAATACTATCTCTACATAATTGACATAATGCCTCCTTAGTTGAATCAGTTCCCTTTTCCCAACATACAGCCCCATCACGAGTTTGGCTGTAGCCCTTAAATGCGGTGGTAACGGTATTACAGCCGCATTTAAGGGCTGGCCCTATCACGAGTTGGGCCCTAAATCGACTGTTTTACCTCCAGCTTTTTTCTGGAGGTGAAAATCCCTGTTTTCGGCTGTATTACAGCCAGCTGTATTAGCCCGCATAATTAGTGCCGAAAATTCCCCATTCGATCCAATGGACCCAATCAGGAATGGGGATTTACCGTTAAGGCCCAACTCGTGATCCGGTGGTAATGCCACCGGACTGGTCGGTGTTAGGTCTATTACAGTCGGCTGTATTACAGCCGGGAATACAGCCCAACTCGTGATGAGGCCCTTAGTGTTTTTTCCCAAGTGTGCAATTGGTTGAGCTTGAATCTTAAGTATAGCTCTCGTAATTTGCTACATGGACATTTGAGCAAATATGGTCTGCGAGGAATCCTTTCAAGAGACTTTCAAGAATGTGAGTGTATGCAATACACATTTAAGAAAAGCCCCAGCAGGATAGTGTAGCAGGCAAATACAGTATTAAATAAAGCAAACACAATAGGATACTATGTTTATAAATGTGTACAGAGCCCACACGAGAAAAGCCCTGGAAGGAAAGTATACCAGGCAGAGTAAAACTGCAAGTGTGTGCATTTAAGAAAGCCCTGGCAGGAGAGTATACCAAGTGCAAGTGTGTTCCCAAAGGGAAGCACTGGTAGGGAAACACATCAGGCAAGGATAAACTGAACATTGCATGAGAAATACATCACCCAAATCGGTCTTGAGAAGGATATATCAGGACTAGCAAAAGGGCTGTGTTGTTCAAGAAAAGAGGAGTGAAAACCTGGCATGAAGTACACCAAGTATTCTACCAAGGTACACAGTCACAACAATGTTTTTTTGTGTACTACTTGTATTGTTGAACAAGAAAAGAAGAGTGAAAACCTGGCACGAAGAACACCAGGTGCCCCAACAAGCTGAAGACAAAGAGCCAAGTTATTTTGTGTACTAGTTGCATTGTGGATCAAAAGAAACCCAAGGAACTAGTATTTTTACATGAGGCTGGGAAACACTGCTTAGTGCAGGGAAAGTGAGGCATTTTCCATACCCCTTTTAATTTTGTCAATAGAAGTTTATGGCCAAACCCATCTGTGTTTCATTTCTGGTTCCTAACAGTGGTTATACTTCTTTGCAGGCCTTTTTGTATCCTAATACAATGTTGCGTGGTTATTCCTTCTTGCGGGCATTGTTGTTTTCCAAAGCTGCTGCTTGGTTATTATTCCTTGCAGGCATCTTTGTATCCCAAAGCTGCTGCGTTATATGCCTTCTTGCAGGTGTGTTTGTATCCCAAAGCTGTGCTTGGTTATTCTTCCTTGCAGGCATCCTTGTATCCCAAAACAAAGTATTGTCACTGTAAATAGAATGTATCCATCTCCTGCCAAACATGTTCAGGAACACACACAAACACACAAAATACATTCAAACATCTATGCATACAAACACTTTTTTGTTTTATTAATCTTCGTTTTTCTTGCCTTCAGGGTCATACAAATCTGCTTTATAGTAACCCTCTTCAGTCCACATGTTTGTGGGTTTACATGTGTTTTGGAAATTCAGGCTTGCTTCCCCTTTTTCATGGGATCATGCCCAAAGGGGTAGATCTCTGTCTTCGACTGGGGCCTCCCTCTGGAACAGCCTCCCTGCCACTCTAAAACTTGAGGAGAACCATCTCTGGTCCCGGAAGCACCTCAATACCTTCCTCTTTTCTTCTGCCTTCGCTCCCCCTCTCCCCTGCTGATCTGTTCTCTCTTGTCACCGTGCACTTGGCCACCCTCTGTCTTCCGGGCCCAGGTATCTGCTCACCCTGGTCACCCCTTGCACTGGGGTCTGTATCTGTACCCATACAGCCCCCCCTTGTTTTCCTGCACTTATCAGACCTACCCTGTCTGCTGCCTTAAACCTAGCACTTGCAAATTGCTGGCTGCACTACCACTGTTTGTTGCCTTTATTATTTATTTATTGTTATGTATCTGTTTCTCCTCTGCTTCGCACTTTCCACTTCTCCTCCCTTCCATGCACTTTTCCCCTCCCCCTCTCCCATGCACTTGCACGTTCTCAATGTCACTGGGCCTAGTAAGATCGCTGTTGTGTTCTCCCCTGTTCCCCTCCCTTGCCTTGTCGTGCTCTGAAATACTTGTGTACGAGCGCGATAGAAATAAAATATCAATATCAAAAGTTCCTTAGAAATAGACACAAAACGTGAAATCAACAAGAACACTATATGATGGAGTTGAGGTGCTACTGTTGTAGCAGGGGACTCACCCCACTCCCAGCAGTGTGACTGTCCAGCAGCATCATGGGGACCACCTTTCCTTGGGACTCCCTCTACCTCTTGGGCTCCAGGCACTTCTTCTACATCAGTGAGCTGGGGTCTTAATAGTCTCTAAGGTCCTTTAAAGCAGGCTAGGGGGACAGAACCACTTCAATACAATATATGCTTGTTTTGGGGACTCAAATACATTCAACCAGGCTTTTTGGTGCTTTGCAATGGGATGGGTTGGTGTTGAGACATTTAGAGGCGTGTGTTCACTATGGATCGCGGTCATCAGGACAGCCGAGTCAGCTTGAGGCAGCCCAGTGATGCTCTGTCGTCCTCTATCAGCGATTGCCTTAAATCTGGTGAAGAACAGGCAGGCGATGGATTGAGTTGCTTTTGCCAATCAGTTGAGTCAGCTCGAAAAGGCCCAACTGTGTGATGCGGTTCTTCAGTTGTGATCAGTTGGAATATGGCTGGAGTACAGGCAGGCAATGAGTTGAGTCAGCAGCTTGATGGCTCAATACCGGATTGAAAAATAGTGATTATCAAAGGCAGATCTGGAGTTTGCAGCATCTCAAAGTGGTTGCGTCAGCTTGAAAATGGTTCAAAGTGGGCAAACAGTGCCATGGGCTGTTTCTCGACTTCTGGTTGCTGGAGGACACAGTTCAGGATCTCTAGGGGCAATGTGTATCCTTCGTTGTGCACTTCCCAGCCAGGAAGGTATCTAGATCTGTCGCATCCAGGGAACAGGTGCCTGGATACCAGTGGTCTTAGCTTTCAGTAGACCTGATCCAGCTAACAGGTCACCCCAAATATTGCTCTGGGATAGTTGAGGGTAGAGGATTACCCCTTTCCTGTTGAAGTCTTTCTCTTCAAATCTATGGAAGAGGACTTTGGAGCATACTGTACCCCCAACAAAGTTCCAGGTGAAATTCGTCTTCAGTGCTCCAAAGATGGTTCAACAAAGGGGGTAGTCTAAGTAGGCAATCTACCACAGCAGACGAGCCCCCCTCTTGCCTTCTGTAATGGCTACAGTCCTGGTTGCTGTTTGAGAATCTTCTGTCTGATGATGTTAGCCCCAGAGTGCTTTGTCTGAAGGAAGTGTGGAGGAGGCAGGGGGAATTTGGGAGCCCTAGACAAACGCAGCATGCTGGAACCCGGCTTTGGAATGGGGCTACTATTCTGACTGCTCTAACTCTGCACTCTCTCCTGTCTGTCCCTCATCAAAGAGACTCTGTTAATAACCACCCTGCTGTGAGCTCTCCATTGTCCCGGCTGGGCTTGCCTTTGAAGCAGTGGATTTCCGCTAAACCCCTGGAGACAAACTTCCCATAGAGATCGACAAGGTGTTCTTGTGCTGGGCCCAAATGTATTTTGGGGGTGAACCCTAATACTCAGACACTGATGGACATGAGCCCCTGTCAATTTCTAGTTCTATTTAATACATATATAGCGCCAAAGAACACGCACAAAGGCATCAGGAGGCTGATGCGCTGATGAGTCACTAGCAACTATACTAAGAATAAAATGGCCCAAATAGGCTTTGGCTAGTATATTTGTAGTTTCCCAGATGCCACAATGTCAAAACTAGACATGGCGTATACATAGATTTTAATCTGCTACCAGGCCTGTGGAGCAAACAATAATAGAATTTAGGGTCTGGACTGTCCATGGTTGAAGGCAGACCCTGAATGCTGGAACTTAGAGTTCAATCAAGTTTTTGGCAAGATTGCACATGCCACTTTGTAACAATTATGTTGCCAAGGCAACTGCTGAGAGGTGTCAGTAGACAGGATCAGCGGAGTTACATGGTTGCACTACACTTTTCAACATGGAGCATTATGAAAGTGGGGTCTGGTTAACAGAGCTCCCTTTCAGAGACAGATTTACCCGTATAGTTGTATATTAAAAATGTAAAAGGCTCAGGCTCGTCCAACCTCATAGATGGCATTTTTTCATAGTATTCCCTTGCTCTGTCACCGTCTCCAGGTCTTGTGTGCATTCTACATAAATTAATCCAAATGTTGACCACCCAAGGAACACAAGGAGACAAAACAACAAAAAGGGAGTTAAGAGACAGGTAAACACGAAGTGGGGGTGAACTTTGGGGAAAGTGGAGAGTGAAATGAAGAGGGATGGAGAAGAATGAGAGATAAACAGAGCGGAAGACAGCTTGGACAGAGCACACACAAATAAAACAATATAGAGAAAAGTAACCGGGCTGAATAAAAAGCGGTACCCTTCTAAAGATAAAGCATATAAGAGCTTCATCTGTTTTCTGTGCATTAGAGCAAAGTGTCTATGATTTTTCCTTACAACTCTGCATAATCACTGAAACATCATTGTATCCCTTATTTTTAAAATAGAACTGAAAAATACTTACACACACAAAGTCTGCTTGTGTAAGTTGGCTACCATTTCATCAAGCACTAGGCCCTCCTGCCAAGTGAGGATGAATATTTTCCAAATATGAAATACAATCAACATGCAGGAGAGCAGCCAGGAACTGGCTTCTGTTCAGAACACACTCTCCCAGAGCCTGGTACAAGTTATCTACCATAAACAGAAGGATGGAAGAAAAATGGTCTAATCAGATGAAAAAAAAAACTGCTGCAAAAGACTCCTTCACTGAGATGGTACGGCCAGGTGGAGGAACTGTTCCATATCCCCAAGTCTTACTTTAATTACAGTAAGATAACGAATTATAGCAAATAAACTCTGGCACTGCTACAAGCAGAAGGACTGAGGGGAGACCCTCCTTATGGCGATAATCTAGAAGTGGATCACCATGCTAGCTGCTCCCAAAAGACACCCACAAAATGCATCTTTGGGCACAGAACATAGGCAAGAGGAGGCGAGAGGGTGCAGGATGAAACGTCCATGCATGAACAATCCCGAAAGTTTCACTGCCATTGTCCTAGCTGAAAAGCGCATTCAGTGTTTCTCCTGGTTGACCATGTCTCTCAGTAAGTTGTAAATATTAAGACTCACTAAACAATCATGAATCTTTATCAGCACATAGATGATTAAAGGCCTGGAGCACATTTTGTATAAATGAATATAAGAAACAAGGGGCCTCATTACGAGTTTGGAGGCAGGCTTGGTGCTATTAGCACCATGGCTGCCTCCAAACTCGTGTCCGGGTCCAGGTAGTCGGAATGGGGACTTACCGGGTCATTCCAACTTTGGAGGACCCGGTAAGTCCCCATTCTGAAAACCATTCCCCATTCCCATTCGAGCCCCATAGGGCTCAATGCGAATGGGGAAGGAGCTAATAACGGGCCGTTATTAGCTCCCTGGTCCCTTAGCGGGTCCCGCTAAGGGCGGGTGGTAAAACCAGCCGGCCCTAGTGGGACCCGCTAAGGGACCTCGGAATGCGGCGGTAGGGGGTTAACGGCACTGGCATCCTTACCGGTGCCGTTAACCCCCTACCACCGTACTCATAATGAGGCCCAATGAATTTTAACTGTGAAAAGTCATAAATCAAATCTGTTCACTAACTGCACAATAAATAAATAGAAAATAAAAAATATTAAGACTCCACTGTCTAATGTGTGGAGGTTACCCCTCCCTTACACAATCACATACATTGTGGTTTTCCCTTACCTGTCTCAATGGTTAATCAATAAATAGCATTAGACACCAGAGTATAATTTGTATGAAAAATTTCATATTTATTCTTTAATTATTTTAATTTTTTTTAAAACTCATTGGGCCTCATTACAAGTATGGCAGTAAGGCAACAACGGCGCTGGCATCGCTACCGGCACCGTTGCTACCGTACCGCCATACTAGGAGTTCTGCTTGTGGGTGCCCTTGCAGCCACCAGGTCTGACCTTTTGGCCGTACCGGCTCCTGCGAGTAGGACATGATGGTAGCACCGGTACTGTTATTAACGGTACCGGCACTACCACCCTCCCCATTCTCATTGAGCCCTATGGGCTCAAATGGGAATGGGGATGTACCGGGCCCGGCACCCGCGAAAGGGCAATTACCGGGTCCGGCTGGGCCGGAATAGCCCGATAATTGCCCATTCAAGGGGGCCGGACCCGGATGCGAGTTTGGAGGTAGCCGGCAAGGCTACCTCCAACCTCGTAATGAGTCCCAAATTGGTATTTGTATCTCTCGTAAATTGTACACACTAAACATACTCCTATAAACCAACTCATCAGTAATCAACATAAGCATTCTAAAAACCTTTTTGTGCATGGGGATTAGTACACAGTACTGGGCCTCATTCGGAGTTTGCCGGTCCGGAAACAAGGGTGCCGGTAAGCTCACCAGCGCCCTTGTTTCCGGATCGGCAAACTCTGAGTCTGCCTTCTGTGGAGGCTGTGCCCAACAGGTCTGACCCTTCAGGAGAACATGCATGGTAGGCAGACTGGTCACGGATGCACCAGCACCATTAGCAACAGTGCCGGTGCTTCCGTTTTCCCAATCCCATAGAGTACCATTGGACTCTATGGGAATGGAGACTTACAATTTGCCAGCGCCTGACCTCTTGGGCTGCCGGACTCATAATGAACCGGTGACACCCAGACGTCAGGTGCCGGTAAAATATTACGGGTCCGGCGGCAACCAGCCAGTAGCACCAGCAGGGTTACCACCGGACCTGTAATGAGGCCCAGTGACTTCAAAACATATCTGGTACACTGTTTTCTACAAGTAGATCTAGACAACTTATTTGGTTGTTTTCAATAGGAAAAACACCAATTCACACATCTGTAATCTGTTCCTCCACTGTGGAAGGTCAAATGACACTGGATGACCTAGTTGATTGGCCTAGGTAGACTTTATACAGACATACAGGTACTTCATTGGAATGAGGACTTCATTATTGCAATGTCCTCTAGGGAATAAAACGGGGGACTAGACAAAGGTATATTCTCTAGGCATCTATCGACACGTGTTTCGGCCTTTCTAGTAAGATATGCTTTTTCCTGGCATTCTCAGGCTGCTGTTTGTTAGGCCTTCATCAGGACGATAACCTTGTTCAAAGTTGGACTCAATCTTGGATACCCCAGCTATTCATGGCCACTCTAAAAACAACAGAGATACAACGTAGCATTACTTATTTGAAAATGAGTGGATCTATTTTACTCTTTGGTATTCAGACTACAAAACACATGGGTTCCATGTGTTAATATCCCCGCAAAAATATTGCCATATTTTGGCGGCAATATTAAGGCATGGAACCTGTGGGGGACACCCCTGCAATCCCAATATTATTTTAAATGGAGCAGGGGACATCCCTGCTAGCCCTGCTCCCAAAAATCCTAAATATTATCCACAATAAAAATATCGCCTATGGCCGTTCCTGACGACCATATATACAGCAATATTTTTGGTGGGGATAATATTACGTGATACCAACACATGTAGTCTATAACAGTTGAAGGATGTATAAACCTTAGTGTTAGTGCCAGCTGTGTTTAGGGATTTCATCAAAATCTTCTGTCTATTACGCAGGAGATTAAGGTTTTGCTTCCTTCTATAAAAAGATGAAAGCCGTTCTTATTAAATGACCTCTTATTTTGGTTTTTGTCACAGTTTCACAGGTGCTAGTATTACTCAACCAAACAATTCACTTGTCTGTTGTGAAGACTTGTGTGAACGCATAGTATATTTTCTACATATAGTTCCCTGTAGCAAAAGCAGAACAGGTTCTCGACTCTGGTCTGCAGTATTATTAGCATGCCACTGACCTGTGTGTTCCGCACAAGGCTTTGCGGGCGGGTGCCTCTACTTCATTCAGAGTTTTTTCAAAAGTGTTTTTGATATTTCACAACGTATGTACTGCTGCTTATCTGCTGTTCACACTAGTAAGAAGAAGGGATACAAAGCGTCACATACAGAAAAGTGATAAACTATGCGCCTTACACATGTCAAGGCCGTAATATTTAACAGCCTGTTAGGTATGCCCAACCTCGCTCATTGTTGATAAGTGACCGTGCGCTGTTATTGCACATATTTATCTGTTGTGTGACACAGGAGGTTTATGCGCCCAGAAAATAGTAATGGTTTTTCACCACTTACTCACCACACGCGATCTGTTCGAGTGTGGGTGGATAGATGCTCATTAAGTATGCGGACTGAAGTCCTCTGTCTTTGCCTGGCCTGCGTCTTCATATAGCAGCCATTTTTGGGACAGGCGTCACCTAAAGTGTGCGCACTGATGTGAAATCAGGCTTCCCTAGTTTCCTAAGCACAACCAATTGTTATTCGAAAGGCAAAAGCATAAATTAATCGATATTGTCCTAACATCTTCTGCCCAAACTTAGTACTGTGTATTACAAAAGACTGGAATTGGCTAAATCGCAGTTGCACAATACAGGGGTCAGAAAAAAGGCAAAGAATAGTTCACTACTGATTAGTGGAAAAGACAAAAAAAGGCATGCGACTAGAACGCCCTTATGGACCGGGACACCACCAAAGTGTTTCACAACGGCAGATGTTAACTATGTGTTTGTCTGGTAGATATATCTAATACCATCTTCTAATGCATAAACAGACCCCATTCGGTGCTGTTGTTAAGGTCATAATTTACTGTATCTAATCTGAATATCCATTTTTGTTCTGCCTTTCTTAATAACAAATCATGGTCGACTCCTCTAGGGGGTGCTTGGATGGTTTGAATGACGAACCAGAGCATGTCTGTGTAGTTGTGTTTAAAGCGTACAAAATGTGCCACCATGTTTTTTTTTCGTCCACTCTGTTTTTCAGACATGACCAGTGTTCACAAATTCGTTGTTTGACTTATTGTTTAGTTTTCCCAACATAAATAAGACCGCACAGGCATTTTTGATTCCATGAATGATTCATTGTGACTTACAGTTTGTGAAACCGTTTAAGCGCCATTTGAGACCGTATAGATCTGCTTCTTTGATGTTTTTTGTCAACCCGCAAACTGAGCACATTTGAAGTAACCCACTACTGGGAGGAGTTCCCATAATGTGGTTTATATAGTGATTGTCTTTCCTGGGTTTTCACATGTCTCTTAATTCTTTTTTGTCTTTTAATGCCAAATCTTGGCTTTGTAGGGCAGAAATCCACTGTTTGTACCTTATTCCGATTTTTCAGGATCATCCTTCTTAGATTGTTGCTTATAGGACTGTAGGTTGTCACACATGTCATCTTCTCTAGGCTAGTTCTTTCTCGTGGTGATAACCACGTATTCCTTTAGGTGTGGCGGGCTCGCTTATGTCCGGTACATAATATTTTTGGGAGGTACCCACGTTGTTTTAGGTATGCGCTTAAGTTTATACTGTGTCCTTCAAATTCAGAGGCGGAGGTACAAATTGGCAATGTCCCGGGCAAAGGTCGCACCAATATGGTGTCACCCCCAAAGGAATGCATGCCTAACACCACAATACCAAATACCTCGGTTACTCTTCATGGAGGCAGCTTTGTATCTCAAAGTAGTGTTTTAGGAAGAATAACCCACGGATAGAAAGATGCCTGCAAGGAATAATAACGAAGCACAGCTTTGGAATGGACAGACTCCTGCAAGAAGGAATAAACACGCAACAGCTTTCGGATACAAAGATGCCTGCAAGGAATAATAACCAAGCAAAAGCTTTTGAATAGAAAGATGCCTGCAAGAAGGAAAAACAGCAGAGCATTGTTTTAGGATACAAAGATGACTGCAAGGAAGAATAACCATGGAGCAGATTTGGGCTACAAAGGTGCCTACAAGGAAGAATAACCACTGTGAAAAACCAAGGGGTGTCTCACCCGCTAGTCCTCAGGGACTTGTCATCCAGGTGGCCAGGACACTGCCATTGCTTTTGGATCCAGTTCCTGGGGATGGACCAGTGCGCGAGGATCACCCGGGTGACGAGTCTTCAGGGAGTGGGGGTGGGATAGCCCATGGCGAGATGCGATATTCCTTCCTTTCCCGTACCCATGATCCCTCCTATTTGATAGGATTTACTGATGTTCCAACTCCCCCGCCCTCCTTTTCCACACAAACACTGGGCCGAGGAAGAGGGCGACTGAGAGTAAGGGCCTCATTACAATACTGGCGGTAACCCATGGCGCTATTAGCACCATGGGTGCTGCCGCTATTGTAACAAGTCCGCCAATGTTCAAAGGGGAATTACCACCCCATTCCAATTTTGGCAGGGCGGTAATTCCCCATTGAACATTGGCCCTTCCCCATTCCCATTTTTGCCCCATAGGGCTCAATGGGACTGGGGAAGGCGGTAATTATGGTACCGCAAATTGCGGTACCATAATTACCTCGAGAGTCCCTTTGCGGGTCCCTACTTTAACGGCTGGTCCAGACCAGCCGTTAAGGTCGGGTCCCGCAAAGGGACCTCGTAATTAGGCGCTAAGGGGTTAACGGCACCGCAGCCTTTTACGGTGCCATTAACCCCTTAGCGCCAGGGTCGTAATGACCCCCTAAGACTACTAACTCTTACACATTGCATTGGACATGTCCCGCTAATTGGATCAGGCAATGTCAGGCACTTGATTCTAAGTGCATACATCTGATACCAATTAGGTCTCCTCACATGGATAAAAGGCAGAAGATAGGGACACACTCTGAGCAAGGTGGAACACAAGTACGAGCAGAACTTCCTGGGTGAAGGACAACCTACTGGAGCAGAGCAACAGACCAAAGGACGAGAGCCACGGATGAAGAAACCCAGGAGTTCCCTGCAGGAGGTTGTTGCCTCCAAAAGGCTGCAAGAGATACATGGAGGAGACAGAGTCCCAAACAAGAAGGCTGCATTGTATTTCAAGGATGCCAGCAACCCTCCCGGGTGAACAGCAGTGTTGTGGAGGCAAGGCCAAACCTGTGGTACTAGCCTTGACTCGTAAACTGGAAGACATCAAAGACAAGAGAGAAACGCACACAGCCGGTGAGTTGATAAGCGACATGAGAGGCCAGTGTGTGCTAAAGAAAGATTCAAGTGGCAACATTATATCACACAATAGAAGGCTGCAGGCGTGTGGATGAGACATGAAGAAAGGCAGACCTCTGAATTAACCTTGAAGTAACAATAGCTATAAAGTCACTTATACTGAGTAACTGAGTGGTCTGGCGAATGGAAGTAGCCCACTCGAAAGTCTCTTTGAAAGGTGAAAAGTTTATAGCGATAAAGTGAAAAACAAAGTGATTGAAATTGACCCAGAGAAAAGGGGAAAGTAAACCATGAACATTGAACTTTCATATGTAATACAAAGAACTACCCAGACCAGAAAGCACTGGGGCAAATAACAAAGGAGTGTGAGTTGGAAGCTGAAAAGTCAAAGGGCCTCATTACGACCCGCCTGGGCCGTGACTTTACCACCATGGCGTAAACTACGTTTACGCCATGGTGGTTGGTGGACTTACCGCCCCATTCCAAGGTCGGCGGGGCGGTAAGTCCCCAATCCCCATTTACCCTTCCCCATTCCCATTTTTGCCCCATAGGGCATAATGGGAGTGGGGAAGGCGTTAATTACGCCACTGTAAATTACGGTGGCGTAATTAACTCCATGGTCCCTTAGCGCCATGGATTTTAACACCTGCAAAAAGCAGGTGTTAAAAGCGCCATGGCGCTAAGGGACCTCGTAATTGGCGGTAAGGGGTCGGCGCAGCTAACGCTGGCGTTAACCCCTTACCGCCAGGGTCGTAATGAGGCCCAAAGTGGTCCTGCAGAGGTCTGTAGAAAAACGCCACGCACATTTGGAAGTCTTCAACATCAGGAAATGGTCTGAGCCCGACAGAGGGAGACCCAAGGTGTAAAAGGTTAGGGGAAGGGAACCCCTAAAGTAGATGAATTAAGCTTGGAGAAGGGAACCCTGCAAGTGTTTTTCTTTTGAACTATGTTTTTTGAAAGGTCCGAGCCCGATCGAGGGAGACCGACTTGAAATTGTGCTGTGAAAGTTCTGAGCCTGACTGAGAGAGACCAACGTGAACTTTTGCTTTAAGAGGTCCGAGCCCGACTGAGGAAGACTGATATGAACCTTTGCTGCGAAAGGTCTGAGCCCGACTGAGGGAGACCGACATGAACCTTTGCTGTGAAAGGTCTAAGCCTGACTGAGGGAGACCGATGTGAACCTTTGCTGTGAAAGTTCTGAGCCTGACTGAGGGGGACCGACGTGAACTTTTTGGTGAACTGTGTTTGGAAATTGGAAAGTAAGACTTTAACGTGGAATGCCAGGCGGGCCTTGATCCATGTCTTGAACTGCCTTTGTGTTAAGAGCCTGAGCCAGAGTGTGTGATCTTGCCTACATGGAACACCTTACTCTGTGCTGTCCAACGTGGGAAGGAGAGCTGACTCAGCCACATTTATTCATTGTATTTGAACATTTGCATTCATATTCTCCTTTTCACATTTTTGTACAAGATATAGGGCAGGCATTAGGTTTTATTAGTATAGGCCATGTTGATTTGACAGACACAACTAGGACTGTTTTATTTATTATTTGATGGTCAAGACTACTCCCCTCTTCACTATAGGGCAGAGAAGGAGTTTCTCCAACCCCATTGAAACTTCAGTAAAGGTTTTACAAATTGTACCTTTTGTGTCAGTGTCATACTTGTGATACCATGTCTCCCTTACACCACGCAGCAGCTTTGGGATACAAAGATGCCGGCAAGGAAGAATAACTACGCAAAAGCTTTGGGATACAAAGATGCCTGCAAGGAAGAATAACCACGCAATAGCTTTGGGATACAAAGATGACTGCAAGGAAGAATAACCACGCAGCAGGTTTGGGATGCAAAGATACCTGCAAGGAAGAATAGCCAAGAAGCAGCGTTGGGCTACAAAGGTGCCTGCAAGGAGGAATAACCAAGCAGCAGCTTTGGGATACAAAGATGGCTGCAAGGAAGAATAACCAAGCAGCAGTGCTGGGATACAAAGATGCCTGAAAGGAACAAGAACCAATCACCAGCTTTGGAATACAAAGAAGCCTGCAAGAAGGAATACGCACACCACAACCTCCAATCACTTCGCCTGATGGTGTGGCTCTTGACTTCGGAAGTGTTTGGAGCCTAAACATATCACAGGAGTGTAGAACAATCCAAGCGGCAGCAAGAGCCCCCGTCTCCAACAAGTCATACCGCAGCAGTCGAAGCGGTTTTGCAGGTGGTGTAAAACCCAACGCACAGAGCACCAGGAAAGGCTAAACCTACAGGTGATGCTGGAGGAAGTGCTGCTGGGCCTGGCCAAATGGGGCCTTGACCACAATTCTATTAAAGTGCATTTGGCAGCTATCTCTAGGTACACGAGACAGGAGAGAGGCGTTTCCCTCTACGCATGAAGGCTCATAAAACATTTCCTCAAAGGCCTTTTCAGAAGCTTTCCAGCAGTAAAACAATTATCGCCAGAATGGAGCCTTAACACTGTACTCTTAGGGCTTATGAGGAAACCATTTGAACCTATGACCTCTACACCACTAAGATACCTGTCATGGAAAGTAGCCTTCCTGGTGGCTATTAAATCGGCTAGTAGGGTGTTGGAGCTGCAAACCCTTGCAATTAACCAACCCTACTTGCGTTTCCAGAAGGACAGGGTACTTATCATGACGAACCCGATGTTCGTTTCCAAAGTCACCACAGACTTTAACAAGAATTCCACGATAACCTTGCCGGCTTTCTTTAGCAAGCCTTTGCTGCCGGCAGAGGAGGCATTACACTCATTCAACCTCAAGCGAGAATTAAAATACTACATCGACAGGACACAGTCCTTCAGGATGTCAACGCAGCTCTTTGTAGCAAATGGGCCGATGAATAAAGGCAACACTCTATCCAAGAAAGCATAGTGAGGTGGATCTCGTCGGCCATTGTTTTCTGCCTCAGGTCTGCGGGGAAGCCACTCCAGGCCCCTCTGCATGCACACTCAACGAGAGCTCCGGTGGCATCGGCGGCATGATGGCCGGGAGTCAGTGACATCTGCCAAGCGGCTACTGGGTCAGTCCTGCTCACTTTTACGAGGCACTACTGCCTGGAGAAGCAGCATGCTGAAGAAGTGAATAAAGGGAGAGCAGTCCCATAGCACCTATTCCAATAAGGTATGATCCGAAGGATATGCTGTAAGGTATTCTGGTGGGGGTTTTACCTGTGTGCACATCCAGTACTTGTATACTTCTTCATAGTTTATTCACAGCATGAGAATCTATGAAAGATCCAATGCTGGATAAGGAGAACGTTTCTTACCTATAACTCCTGTTCTCCAGCATTGGTATATTTCATAGATTCACATGTGCCATCCTCCCACCCCTTCAGGTAAACCCACGTATACCCTATGGACATCTATTACCACAGTGTCAGAATCTGAGGGCAAGAGGAAGAGGAGGGTCTAGTCTACGACTACTCGAGGTCCCACTGGTGGTAACCAAAAGCACCCATAACAAGGGTGTTAGGCTACAAAATGTAGGTTCTTTTTTCCTCAGACAGACGGAATCAAAAAGGAAACGAGGATTCCCAGCCTGACGACAGGGAATATTCACTGCATGTGAATCTATGAAAGATAACAATGCTGGAGAACAGGAGTTACAGGTAAGACAATTTCTCCTTGCTTGTAGAGCTTTGCACTTAAATAAGGGAGACATGATCTGGAGTAGAGAGACACTATCATACCACGTTTGAGGGAGAATGCCTAAGCTATTTAGGAGGTGTTGGAAGTGAAAGAAAAGGACCTGTATATGCTAAAGGAAGCCTTTGAAGTAGCTGGGCACAGACATTTGATGTGATTAAATAGAGTGAAGCACTACTGCCCTGATCTGTAGAGAGTATCCAGTGAATGTACTGATTAAATATTGACATTTCAAAATGTGGCGATCACCAAAACACATGACAGTAAAGTCCTCTTTTAGACCTTTTATTGTGGGGTTGCTTAAAGGAGAGGTTTGTTGATGGCCAATGCGGAATGAGTCATTCAGAAGAGAAGGTTTCTAAGAAAAAGATTGCAAGGAATGAGTGGGGAAAATCTCAAGGTTTGTGATGAGGAACTTAGTCAGAAAGACTGGAAGTCCAACATCCATCCCTCGTCTAACAAACAAAAAACAAAAGTTCCCAGCATCTGCACAGGGTAGTGTTCAGCCAACCTACAACCTTAGGTAGCAGTGCACACATGCACAATTATTTTTGGAGGTGTGCCCTCTTGTTGCTTATGGGTCCTTGTCTAGCTTGTAGCCATAGTCCTGGTGTGTCCCGACGCTGGTGACATCCAGTGCAGATATCTTTGACCTCAAAGGAATGGGGAGACGATCTTGTGCAGCTACCTCGGCAAAAACCTAAAATCCTTGGTATTACCCAAATTGTTCGTTTACAATTGTTTGAATGAACAATTGACCGAATTTAAAGGGTCACAATTGACCTTTTCACAATTGACCATATATATATATATATATAAATATATATATATATATATATCTGTTTGGTAATGTATATTTATATATATATATATATATAGGGGTTTTGGGGGGTTTGGCATTAGGTGGGGGGTTGTGGGGGGTTTCCCCCCACATATACGTTACAATTGACCTTCACAATTCGGTCAATTGTGAAAAGGTCAATTGTAATTCGAACAGTTGTAAAACGAACAATTCGTATACAACCGACTCCTTCCCCTTGGGGTGTTTTAAGTTTAGCCAAATAGTGCATGCATTTCCCCTACAGGGTGTTTCTCATTATGATCTATAGCCCTCTATCTTGGTCTATTCTCTGTAAGGCATCCTTTTATCTGGACTGGTGGGATTGCTCTGTTCCCCATGGTCCGGAGTATAGCTCCCAGCTAACTTTCTCTTGATATCCTTTGCCTATCTCAATTCTTACTCCAGGGATTTTATCAACTAGTCCCTGAGCTCTAGACCGCGTTCTTCTCCAGCTTACCTGCACTCTAGACCCGGCTACTCTTCAGCTACACCTCCAATTTTCGCTTTGGCCTTCTTGGCATAGCCCCAGTATTGTGCTATTCTTCCCTGGGCTTCCTCTCCACTGACTTAATTCTCTGCTTTCTACCTCCCTTCCACAGCCTTCTGATCCTCCCCCTTTCTGTATGGAGCTCACTGCCCCCTTTATTGTGTGGCTTAATCAGACGATTGTGTTTGCATGCACTCCAATTTGTAGGCCGATTTCCCTGATTCTATTGTGCCTCATCACTGGTCCTTACCAGGCAGTTCCATCTCTTTTAGGTATACCTTGAACCCCCAGGCATTGTTCTCATGTGTTGTATAGTCCACACCTTCTTGCTTGCATAATAGGCTGCTGAACCACGGACCAAGGGTTTAAGAGATCCTGTCGCCATTTTGAAGTCAGACAGATATAAAGATTGCTGTCACACAGCTCCATGCTAGCCCCTCTCAGTCCCCCAGCGCATGAGCGATAAAGTCACTCAGCAGCCCAATGTTATGTAAGCCTTACGTCCCATGAGCGCAGTGCCCGTAAGGCAAGGCAATTCCGGGCACGACCGAGACCACGCGTGTTGTGTGTGCTTTCAGCTCCTCAGCCAGGGCTCCCACGCAGGCCCTGACTCATTCTCCCTTCTGCCGGCACACCGGCAGGGGAGAACATAACACTGGCGACGAGGGACGGACTAAGTAAACAACACAGAATTTTGCTATAACTCGGCCCACAAGCCCTCAGACACAGTGGGGGCTCCATCCCCCACCCAAAAGAAAAGAAAAATAATAATAATGTTTTTTTCTTCCATCTCCTCCTGCAATGCCCCAACATTCGAAAAACACAGGAAAACAAAACCAGTTGAGGTAGATGAAAACCTTTGGTTTGCCTGCAGACCCATCTTCAAGCCAGATGACACAGGAAGCGCTGCTGCACCGCATACGGCAACAGAGAAGAGCTGTTGGGTACCTCAGTGCCCCATCGACACAAAGGTCACGAAGGTGAGGAGTGATCCATCGAACACACACATCGACTGTGGTAACTTCAGCACCGGAACAAAATGGCGACTGGCCTGTCCACACCCAGACCTAGCATGCCGTCAAGGATTGCAGCGTCACTTACACCTACAGCACCATCCCTTCGACCTCATGGTGAGACGACAATGGCACTGGGGCTGTTCGACCCCTACACGGACCCATCGCCAGTGGTCCCACGATGGTTGTTGTGGATCCAGAAGTTTGAGATGCCGATGGACTGCAAAGACATCACAACGCCCAGGAAGATGAGATCACACCTTCTGCTCAACGTGGGTGACGACGTCATGCGCATTTTCAACACACTGGTAATCGGCGATGGTCAAACTGGCCAAAGAAGCTCTCACAGCACATTTCATGCCACAACTGAAAGCGGACTACGAAACTTTCATCTTCTGCACCACGATTCAGATGGAGGAGGAAACACTCAACGCCTACCGCACAAGACTCAGGAAACTCGCACTCTCGTGCAAATTCGTCAGCGTCGAGAAGGAGATAAGACGCCAGATCATCAATGGCATGCACTCCGAAAAACTGCGCAGAATGGTGTTGTGCGAGAAAGGCATTCCCCTATCCAGGATCCTCAAATATGTGCGTCAAAGAGAACTGTAGTACGCGAGGGCTGCACATATGTGCACCACATTGCACAAGCTCCAACTGATGCCTACTACAGCGGCAATAGCTCAAAACGCCAACTGCCAACCACTGAGCCAACCACTGAGGGAGGAATTCAATGAGACAAACAACTCACCACAGTGGCAATCAAGGATCCCAGGGCCTACAGAGTGCGGATGGTGTGGAGGTGCACGTCACGGAAGAAGAAACTGCCCAGCACAAGGAACCACATGTGGCGCATGTGGCTGGAAGGAGCACTATGCGCCTGTCTGCAGATCATCAGGGCAATCACAACGCCCCCAAACCCAACCATAACAAAACAAAGGCATCCCCAAGAAGAAGAAACAAGCCAACACCCGCCGCGTAGAGACTGCGAACTCATCAACCGACAAATCCGGTGATGACGATGGTGACCCAGCGAAAGATGCGGGAAGTGGACAGAAGAGAAGGAGGAGGAAAGTCTACTTGGTTTCAGCACTTGAACACAGAGGTGTAGAGTCGTCGAAGAGACAAAGAAGATGCAAATGCCTAGTGTCCATACAGGGCCCGGATACGCAAATGACAATTGACACTGGAGCATCAGTAAATGTCATGCTGGTGACAATGTTCGAAAAATTGCGTCCCCGTCCTGGCCTCAAGCCAACGGACACACTATTATTTGCATATGGATGCAAAACCCCACTACCAGTGGAGGGACGTTTCAGAACAACGCTAAGCAGAGTGATCGAGTCCTCCAGTCAAAGGTATACGTCATCAATGCAGGAATCAAATGCCTACTTAGTGGGGATGCAACGGAAGACCTGGGACTAATCTGTTTCATCTGCGATGTAGCGGACTCAACGGACATCACCAGCCTCCTGGGAAAGTACCCGGGGATCCTCAAGGGCATCGGATGCCTGAAAGGAAAACTTATAAAGCTCCACATCGACCAGTCAGTACAGCCCTGGGCAGTACACCACAGAAGGACCCCATTCCACATGAGGGACCTGGTTGAAAAGGAACTGTGAGAACTTGAAAAAGAAGGAATCATAGAAAAGGTAACAGAGCCTACGCCTTGGGTATCACCCATGGTGGTGACAAAGAAGCTGAAGCAGCCGGGGAAAGTGAGAATCTTCATCGACATGCGCCTCCCAAATGCGGCAATCAAACGTGAACGACACATCACCCCCACACTAGATGAAATCATCACGGAATTTACAGGGTCGAAAGTGTTCTCGAAATTTGACCTCAACGCTGGATACCATCAGTTAAAACTACATCGTGACTCAAGATACATCACTACTTTCTCCACACACCTGGACCTACGCTGATACAAAATACTGAGTTTCGGCATCTCCTCCGTGGCAGTTGTTTTCCAGCAGGCCATTCAGGAGGTAATAAAGGGCATCCCCGGAGTGCTGAACGTCAGTGATGACATCCTCATCCACACCAGCGACAGGCACAAACACATGCGTCGCCTCGAGATGGTGCCCAGCAGGCAAGAGACTGCAGGCTTGATCATCCACCGGGAAAAGTGTGAGTTCCTGAAGGAGGAAATCACATTCTTCGGATACGTGTTTAACAGCGCGGGAGTGTCGGCTGACCCACAAAAAGTTGCGGACATAAAGGAGGCCTCCCCCTCAACAACAGCCACAGAGATACGCAGTTTCTTGGGAATGGCGACATACTGCGGGAGGTTCATCCCCAACCTGGCAACGATGTCCGAGCCACTTAGAGAACTCACCAGATTGAACACCAAATGGGTGTGGAGCCCCGACTGCCAGGAGGTGTTCGAGCGGATTAAAACATCCCTCTAAGCCGAGACAACAATTGCCTACTATGACCCTACACTAACAACAGAACTGTATGTCGACCCCAGCCCTGTCGGCTTCTGGGCCCTCCTTGTTCAAGTATCTTGAACAGGGTAAGTGAAGCCCATCGCCTACGCATCCCGCGCCCTCACACCGACGGAACAACGGTACGCACACATTGAGAAAAAAGGAAGCCATAGCAGTGTTGCAGGGATGCCGCCATTTACACATCTACCTCTGCGGATGAAAGTTCAGGGCCTACACAGACCACAAGCCTCTCATCCCGATATTCACGGGGTCATCATCACACCCCCCCGGCCAGAATAGGGAAGTGGTTGCTCCACCTGCAACAATACAAGCTCGAGTTGGCCTACCAAGCGGGCACGGATAACCCGGCAGACTTTCTGTCCAGGCACCCGAGGGCAGCCACACTGGGAGAAGTGAGTGAGGCAGAAGAAACGGAAGAACACATATGCCAGATCATCCACACTATAAAGCCCAAAGCAGTCAGCATCAAGGACATTGTAGTAGCCACACAAATGGACCCCTGTTGTGACCTGATCAAAAACACCATCATATCAGATGAGTGGAAATCTTTCCTCCGCAATGTACACAACGAATGCCGGCAGCCAGAGACTTCCTTACGGGCATGTTCCCAGTATGACAAGACCTGTCGGTCACCAGCGAAGGGTTAATCCTGAGAGGGGCCCGGATCGTCATCCCCAGCAGTCTGCAGGACATAATTGTGGTGCTGGCACACAAAGGCCACCAAGAAATGGTCGGGACAAAAGCCAGGATCTGACACCGAGTGTGGTTCCCGCACATTGACACCAAGGTGGAGCAACTCATAGCAGCCTACCTCCCTTGCCAGATAACAGGTGCACCGCCAAACCCTGAACCCATACAGTTGGCCGAGCGTGGTTCCTCAAGATGGGACGCGATCATCTGCAATTTCTGCACGGTTCAGGAAGGGACGTATCTACTGGTGGCCATCCATGACCATTCAAGGTACCTGGAGATGGATATTGTATCCTCAACAGCAGCTGAAATGGTGATACCGGCCCTCGAGAAGATGTTTGACACCCATGGCCTGCCACAGCGCATCAAGAGCGACAAAGGACCACCATTTCATGGTACAGAGATCAAGAAATACCTTGATGATCTGCATACCACCACATCACACCCAGATGGCCACAAGCAAACAGCAATGTGGTGAGGTTCATGTGGACCATCAACAAGGTGCTACGATTACCCAGGGCACATTCCAGCCCCTGGTGAGTGGATCTGTATAGATTCCTACGAAAATATCGCGTGATGCCCCACAGCTCCACAGGGCTACCACCGGCAGACCTCATGTACGGAATAATGATAAACTCATCAATTCCCCATCACCCAAGCAGAGGCATAGATGCCCATGACAGCGTTCGCACCCAATGAAAGAGAGTGGCAGCAAATGAACACATGAGCGTCAGGAGGCATGCATGGAAGTCGGGACACCAAGTCAGAGACCAGGTGCTGGTAGTGCAAAACCCTACGAAGACCTGATCACCCGGAATGCCTTGTGGTTCAAGAGGGTACCCCGACAAATGTGGACTGATGGGGACCAGCAGCCCCCAGAGGAAGTGGATCCGCCGCCAGAGGGCTCAAGCCATCAAAATGAGGGAGAGGCGACCCTGAGGTACGAGTCAGACGAACCACCCAAAAGACCTGAGTAGGTGTCGCCAAATGATGAAGGTGAGCCCAAAGGGCAACCGGCCTAGGGACGGCCCCTCGGCCGAGGCCGGAGCATTATGCGTTAAGTACAGCACTGAGGGCCCCAGAGAAGTTAAGAGACTATGGGCCTCATTACGAGTTGGGAGGTAGCCATGGTGCTATTAGTGCCATGGCTGCCTCCAAACTCGGGTCTGGGTTCCTTGAATGAGGAATTACCGGGTCATTCCAACCTTGGAGGACCCGTTAATTCCTCATTCAAAAAACCCATCCCCATTCCCATTCGAGCCCCCATAGGGCTCAATGGGAATGGGGATGGAACTAATAACGGGCCCGTTAATAATGGGCCCGTTATTAGCTCTCTGGTCCCCTTGCGGGACCCGCAAAGGACGTCTGGTCTGACCAGACTTCTGAGCAGGTCCCGCAAGGGAACCTCGTAATAGGGCGGAATGGGTTTACCGGCATCGGCACCATTACCGGAGCCGTTAAACCCATTCCTCCCACCTCGTAATGAGGCCCTATGAATGGTAAAGTGACATTGGGGGGTGAGAGGGCAGCACTGTGCTGGACTAGATTGCATAGAAGAGTTAAGCCGTTTTGTTGCCATGGTTACGTGTGCTGTGTATTATTGCATCTTTGTTGGAAAAAAGGAGGAATGTTATGTATGCCTTACGTCCCGCGAGCGCGGTGACATAAGACGCTGTTTAATAAAGCGCCTGCCCTGCCGTAAGGCAAGGCAGTTCCGGGCACGACCGAGACCACGCGTGTTGTGTGTGGTTTCAGCTCCTCAGCCAGAGCTCCAACGCAGGCCCTGACTTGTTCTCCCTTCCGCCGGCACACCGGCAGGGGAGAACATGACAGCTACCTTCCCTTTGGCAGCGCACCTATCTATTTGCAGACATTCCCAGCGATGGGTCACTAACTCTCAATATGGGAAAAGGTTATGTGCAGTGACACGTCAGTGGTTCTTGTCCTCAAGCTTTCATATCTCTCATTGCTATTTTATCGATGTCCCTGCACAAGGTGTTCGAGGACTATGGAGAAATTCTCTCTGCTTTCTGGTCCCACTTTAACACCCTCTGTTTTGGTCTGTTTGTGTTGGCATACCTTGCTGTTACCCACATGTATCTCACACACCACTTTATACCTTCCTGACACCCTGGCCATCCACCACACAGGGTTGGAAAAGCTCTGGAGGTCAACCATCTACCACCTAAAGCGATAGCATCACAGAGTGGGTGACTTCCCCTGGCCCCCAGAACTCCCCAACCCTCCCTTACGGCTGCTAACCAGTTGATCTTGTAACAATGGATATTTCCACCAGAAACTTGTTTAAACATTTATGGTGTGAAAATGTACATGTTTTGCCCTACTTTTATATAGGAAATAATAAAGAGGGATGTAGTGTTGGAATACAAAACATTGTAGATACATGGCATGCAAAGGGGGTACATTTTCAATGGAAGGGTAGGGAGCACGTGAGACAGAGAATCTAGAAAAAACATTGATGAAATCACCATATCTTTTTTAGTGTTGGCTTCTAGGTGGTGCTTTTGCGCAACTTGGTTTGAGACAAAACAAATGTTGTAGACTGTAGGTATAATAGATCTGAGAGAATGGCATTGGCAGATAAATACAAATCCGTGTTAGTGCTTTGCCTATATTTCCTCCTTCTGCTCACTCCTGGGCTGCTCATTTGTTAGAAGCACTTCCTGCAACTTCATTACACGTGTAATGCTTTTTGTAGTTGATGTCTGTGTTGTCACTCTGATGCAAAATGGCAGATGTGTATCTTTGCTACTTATTTTCTTTGGGATCAGCATGCCTTGTTGGGTTAGATGCATGAGGTCTATTCTTTTAATTGGCCTTCCTCTTTCCTGTAGATTGGAAGGCAGATTTGTGTCTGGCATTTATCGCCTCTCTTTGTTTATTTTGTAATTCTATAGTTTCTGGGAAACATGGCTTGTGTTTTTTGGGGGTTTAGGAGGAATATTACAAACAAGAATTGCTGTTTTAATGTGTTCTTGGAGCAGTAGAACTAGGAATGCTCTAAATTAAACATTAATCTGAAACATTAGCAGTATTTTGTGCGTGATGAATCCGATGGTGTCATCACTCCTTTCGTAGTGGTGACTTCTTCTCATTTGGCCACGGGACGGCAGCCGTTACCTAATGCTGACCCTGGGGCCAGCAATATGAGGGAGGATCTAATGGGAGGATATACTTCCGGGAGAATATCATGGCGCCCTCGGATGAGACATGGTATCCCCCTTCTTCTTTTGAAGATACCCCTTTCCTTCCTAGTGCCTTAATGGCATACTGTTACACCTCCTCTCATCCACTTAGGAAGGATGCTGAAGACCTTTTACTTAAAGCTATAGATAAGTACTCTAAATCTGACTTACCCCCTAAAATGAATGAAAACACCTTCTCGGCCCCTACTTACAAGTCTTCTACAACTGACTTACCTTGAAAGAACAATACCCAAACTTTCCAAACTGTGCCAATAAAACATCAAGAATGGACTTCCATTCCCATCTACTAGAAAACCTCTATGAGAATGATGAACAGAGTAATGCAGATCACGGAAGGACAGGAACACAGGCTGCTCTTTAGTTGTTGCAAGCGCATACCTGTGACTGGGAGATTGAAACAAGATGAGCAGCGGACTGACATGCGCTGCTGGATTGAGAAAGCTGCTTCTCTCAGGGCGAATCGACAGACCGTGAGGCTGGAGAGAGAGCTGTGCAGCGAACCAGCTGGAGAACCAAAGAGAGTGAAGCTGACCGCGAGAAGAAACACGCTGTGGGAACGCCAGAAGCCAACAGAAGGCTCCTGGACTTTCACAGGTGTTTGGAAGCAGCCTTCACCTTACCGGAGCCTGAAGACAGAAAGCAGAAGAGCCCAGCATGGACCGTGGGAGACAGACGCAGAGAAACGGATACGGCAACAGAGCAGCAAATGCCAAATGACCGTTACCGGCATACCGCGGGAGAAGGAGAATACGCCAACCAGAGCTGGTGAGTCCACCCAAGGGAAGCGGGGACGCTGGGCGTATTGGCGGCCATGTTAAAACCAAATGAGTATTAATGAAGCATATGAGACAAAAAGAGTGAAAGAGCATTTATTTCAAAGGGAGACTTTCAGGTTTGTGGGTGTATGCAATACACTGTAAAAGAAGTTATGGCAGGATAATATACCATGAAACAAAAATCAAATGGACCTCGGCAGGTGAGATTGGAGCCTCTCTTGTATAAACAACTACAATGTAACTAAAATCTCAAAATATATTTATTTGAACTCCACTTAACACTGTTTGTCTTATTCAATGCTTATTCAACATCTGCACATATATTCCACCTTTCATACCACTAATCATTCATACACTCATAAATATACATCTTAACACTCTATGGGTAATTTGAGAATCCTACAAAACTCATATAATACACCAATTCTTAACACCTATATCCACACTCAGTAGGTGTCCAAAAACAAATCAAATAGCATTCTGCTTGTTTGATGACATCGATATATGTTTCGGTCGACTTAATGGCCACAAATTAAGCCACAGTAGTTGGCGACCTTCTTCAGGATGGGGGTAGGTAAAGAATGGAGCCTGGCCCCAGCGTGTCATCTGGTGGGAGATGTCATCTAGCATATATCTACAAACACAATATAGCATCATATGGTGACTCCAATCTCTTTTTTCATAGACACAATTTACTGATGTGTATACGTTCATGAATGCATATACATGCTAGCACTCACCGCCAATAAAAATGATTTTTTGGGGGTAGTGTCAGTGTTGGAATGTATCCTCAGCCCTCCTAGACATCAGTTACAGAGGCCTGAAAAGAGAAGATGAGGCACAAAATGAGCCCCATTTTCCATATTTTAGCACATTGCTTATTAAATGTGTCTGCTGGTTCCCTTACCTAATCTCGCGGTCAGGTAGGCCACAACACATCTGACAATCCCTGCTCCAAATCAATCCAGAGGAAGAGGACTGTGAACCGTCGTCCCTTGTCTAGACAGAGGACAAAGTGGGAAGTTACATACCGTCACTTCACCTTCCAGTTCTTACATCACACAGGGTGGCATTTTACTCACCAACACACGTGTAAGTTTGTTGAATTCCTGATGTTGATTAGTTATGTACCAATCCCGTCATTTGAAGATGTTCAGTTCAATCAAAGTATGTCTGGAGCATGCGGTCTAAAAGAGAATACAAGCCCCATAAGTGTGTTTTTTCTGCAAGGCGCGAATGCCCTTTCAGGAATCAAAACAATTACTCAAGTGTACTGCTATATATTTATAAGCCCACATGCTATTATATACAGTGGTGTGCGCCCATGCAGTGGCCGCATAATAGTTGTGGCAAGATACTCTCAATCGTACCCCAGTGGGTGCTCACTAAACATATGGCCAAATTTCAATGCACGTGTGCTTTAGTGCCAAGAGCCACATGTGATATAAATATTCTCACTGCTAGTATGCGCATCCTCCTGTACAGCGATTCACGCCAATGGCAGTGACAAATTTGAAGAGCCGCATGTGGTATATTGATATTGATATTGATATTGATATTTTATTTCTATTGTGCTCGTACACAAGTGTTTCAGAGCGCGACAAGGCAAGGGAGCGAAAGAGGGGAGAACAAAACAGCGATCTTACTATGCCGAGTGACATTGAGAACGCGCAAGTGCATGGGAGAGGCGGAGGGTAAAAGTGCATGGGAGAGGGGGAGGGGAAAAGTGCATGGAAGGGGGAGAAGTGGAAAGTGCGAAGCAGAGGAGAAAAATTTAATAATAAAGGCAACAAACAGTGGTAGTGCAGCCAGCAATTTGCAAGTGCTAGGTTTAAGGCAGCAGGCAGGGTAGGTCTGATAAGTGCAGGAAGAAAAAAGGGGGGGCTGTATGGTTAGAGATACAGACCCCAGTGCAAGGGGTGGCCCGGAGGCAGTGCGGGAGGGTGGCAGGGTGAGCAGGTACCTGGGCCCGGAGGACAGAGGGTGGCCGGTGCACGGTGCCAAGAGAGAACAGATCAGCAGGGGAGAGGGGGAGCGAAGGCAGAGGAAAAGAGGAAGGTCTTGAGGTGCTTCCGGAACCAGAGATGGTTCTCCTCAAGTTTTAGAGTGGCAGGGAGGCTGTTCCAGAGGGAGGCCCCAGCCGAAGACAGAGATATACCCCATCTCGTCCCTTTGAAAATCGACTGACCCTGAGGGAGTTGGAGGTAGAGGAGCGAAGAGCTCGAGAGGGGAGGTATTTGTGGAGGGATAGCTGAAGGTATTTTGGGCCCAGGCCCCAGAAAGCCTTGTGGACAATGCAGAGGGTTTTGAATTTAATCCTTGCATCCACTCGGAGCCAATGGAGAGATTTCAGAGCTGGAGAGATACGATCCCAGGGCTTGAGGCCAAGGACAAGTCTCGCAGTCCTGTTCTGGATTAGTTGCAGAGGGCGGAGAGTAGAGGCAGGTAGATTTAGAAAGAGGCTGATACAATAGCCCAGGCTAGAGAGAACATGAGCTTGGGATACCATGAGCTTCTGGGGGAAGGAGAGGAAAGGCACAGTACCTCTGAGGAGGTACAGCAGGAAATTTGACTTTTTAGAGACCTCAGAGATGTGGGCGGAGAAGGAAAGGGTGGAGTCAAAGATGACCCAGAGGTTCTTTGCCTCGCAGGTGGGGGTAGGAGGAGGGCCAAGGGAGGCCGGCCAGAGAGTGAGGGGAAAGGATGGTGAAGGTGTGCCGATGAGGAGGATCTCCGTCTTTCTGGCATTCAGACAAAGATCATTGGCGGCACACCTATCTTGAATGGCAGTTAGGCAATCAGAGATAAGAGAGGGAGAGTGGGTGGCAGAGGGCAACCTGAAAATGAGTTGAGTGTTGTCAGCGTAGCACTGGAAATTTGAATGGAAAGTGGCAATGCAGTGGGCGAGAGTTGCCAGGTATTGGTTGAAAAGCCAGGGCAAGAGGTTAGACCCCTGGGGAACACCACAGGTAGAGAGGATGATAGATGAAAGGAAGGACCCAAGTTGAACCTGGGAGGGTCGATCTGAGAGGAAAGATGTCAGCCAGGCCAGAGCCTGATCAGTGATACCCAGGTTTTCACGGAGACGGTTGAGCAGGATGGTATGGATGACCATGTCGAAGGCAGAAGAGAGATCGAGAAGGATGAGGACAGAGGGAATGTTAGAGTCAAGGTTGGAGAGCAGATCTTCACGGATGTTCAGAAGAGCAGTTTCCGTGCTTCTGGCAGCTCTGAAGCCAGACTGGTGGTCATGATGGAGACAGCCAACAGAATTGGAATGAAGGTTAAGCTGAGAGATGGCCAACTTTTCCAGGAGTTTGCCCAGAAAGGGAGTAATGGAAATATATATCCTGCATTGTGTGCGTCCTCTTGTACAGTGATGAAAGCCTGTTGCAGTAACAAGACGTGTCACGCATCTGTACCTATATCTCGACCGCAGCCCCTCTGGGGGCATTTGGTTTGTTCAGGGGTGCATGCATATTTTGTTTTGAAATTCATGTCCGCGGTACTTACTCATCTGGGAACCGTACAGCATAGGCATCTCTTGTCCTAGCGTCCGTTCTGTCCGGGGGCTACACACTGAACACCTGTAAGGAAGTGGGCGTGGCTTCATGCAGCGAGATATACAGAGGCATGAAGGAAAGACTGCCCAGGGTGCTTTATGGGAAACATAGTAGCCAGATTATGAGGCACAAGCTCATTTTGTGCCTCATCTCCTCTTTTCAGGCCTCTGTAACTGTAACTGATGTCTAGGAGGGCTGAGGATACATTCACACTGACACTACCCCCAAAAAATCCCCCCAAAAAATCATTTTTATTGTCGGTGAGTGGTAGCATGTATGTGCATTTATGAACGTATACACATCAGTAAATTGTGTCCATGAAAAAAGAGATTGGGGTCGCCATATGATGCTATATTGTGTTTGTTTGTAGATATATGCTAGATGACATCTCCCTACCCCCATCCTGAAGAAGGTTGTCAACTACAGTGGCTTCATTAGTAGCCATCAACAGTCGACCGAAACATATGTTGATGTCATCAAATAAGCAGAATGCTATTTGATTTGTTTTTGGACATCTATCGAGCGTGGATATAGGTGTTAAGAATTGGTGTATTATATGAGTTTTGTAGGGTTCTCAAATAACCCATAGAGTGTTAAGATGTATATTTATGAGTGTATGAATGATTAGTGGTATGAATGGTGGAATAGATGTGCAGATGTTGAATAAGCATTCAATAAGACAAACACTGTTAAGTGGAGTTCAAATAAATATGTTTTGTGATATTAGTCACAATGTAGTTGTTTACACAAGAGAGTCTCCAATCTCAACTGCTGAGGTCTATTTGATTTTTGTTTCATTTTACTCACCTGGAGGACCGGCGGTATTTAGGTACCCTTATTTTTTGAAACATGATAATATACCAGGCAGATATAATATCAGGTAAAGCAAAAGCAAGATAATATTCATTTCAGAGGGGTGCACAGAGCCCACCTGAGAGAAGCCCTGGCAGGGAAGTATACCAGGTAAATGAAAGGTGTGAGAAATATACCTATATGTGAAAGCCCTGGCAGGAGAGTATACCAGGAAGTTGCAATAGTGTGTTTCTAAGAAAGCCCTGGCAGGAGAGTATACCAGGCATTTGCAAGTTTGTGCATAAAAGAAAAAGCTATGGTAGGGAAGTACACCAGGAAAAGACAAGTTGAACATTGTATAGGAAATACCTGACTTAGAAAAGTCCTGAGAAAGACACATCAGGATTAGCACAAAGGCTGTGCTGATCACAAAAAGAGGAGCGAAAACCTGGCAGGAGAGTACACCAGGTAGTATAACAAGATAACAATAAAGAGCCACATTGTTTCATGTACCAGTTGTGTTGGTAATAAAAAAAACTCAGGGAACTGACATTGTTGAACAAGCAACCAAGGGAAGAGAAATCCAGGGGAAGGGAACCACCCTCTGAAACAAGGAACTCGGTCCCATTCGAACCTTTGTTGGAGTTACACATTTTCCTTTTTGAACACTTAATAACTATTCAAGGCCAAAGACATTAACCTTTTCACTTTAGAATTTAATCTATTAGAATGTGAGGGCCAGAATAGTACTTTCAACACAGGACTGTTTTGCTTTGGACATTCTGACATGGACAGACCCTTAGTTTTGGTTTTAGGTAGGGAAGCACCTCTTAGAGCAGGGACAGAGAGGCATTTCCCCACTCCCTTTTATTTTAATAAAAGTCTTTGACCAAAACCATGACTCCCTTGTGTCTGACTCTCATTCCTAGCTCCTCACAAAGGCCCATCTTTCTTTGTTTTCTCCATGTCTGAAAGCTTGTGGTGAAGAGTAGAAATGTCTTTGGTGTTTTGGAAACACAAGTGATGGTACTATATTTGGAGCAATATGAAGGCCATATTTCCAATTTTGTTGGCCCTCTGTGTGCATTTCCTACACAACAAACATATTTTCATGTCTTCTCAGATATATTAATATCAATGAACATATGTTGTTATATGTTCTTAGTGAAAAGTCCATCTCATGTCACACCCCCTACATTGGGGTTTGCCATCGAAATGCATGAGTGAGTTGAGGAAAACCACAAAGCCTCCTTGACACCTTCTTATAAAGGTATTACCCAAATTGATAGAAACAATTTGAACGAATGGTAGATTTGACCGAATTCGGTCACTACCATTAGTTTGAATTTTTGCAATCAATACGAAGCCAAAAATACTGAACATGAAGAGTGGGGGTTGTGGGGTGTCCCCCGCTCCCCATGTTCGGTATCTTCAGCCTCAAGGGTTGCAGGGGTGTCCCCTGCATCCTTAACATTGGCGGCAGTGAACATAAATTGCACGGGCCCCCATTTTTTAATTTAAAACTATTATTTAACTTGCACAGTTAGTCACATTGCAATGATTGCATTGCATCATAGATGTTACATTATTGGCATTGTAAAACATTGATTGATCATGACATATTCAGTTGTCAGGGTTCCCTTGATCATTTTTATCTTAATCTGTGTCTCTTCGATACTGTCTGAACCTTCCCCATATGTCTTTGGGGCGGCATATCACCGGTAATACACTGGAATATGTCTCTTCAGTATCGTTAGCCCACACCATATCTTTCATCCAGTCTTTCAGTCCTGGAGGGTCCTTGTTTTTCCATCGCATCAGTATCACACGCTTTGCTAACAACAAACCTAAGTTTACTAATTTAAGCAGTGTTGGATTCATTTTAGAGACCACTCCCAGTACACATTTCCCCGGATCCCATCTTAGGGGGGTGTCAGACATCTCATCCAGTTCCTTACACACATCTGTTCAGTATTGAGTCAACATTGCACAGTACCACAACATGTGGAGAATACCTGCTTCATCACACTCGCATCTTGGGCATTTCCCTGTGACCGTAGCATACATGGTTTTAAGCCAGGCCGGGGTGAAATGGACTCTGTTCAGTATTTTAAAGTGTATTAGGCAGTATTTGGAATTGCAGGATATGTTTTTGGTTAAGCTATACAGTTGCTTCCATTGAACGTCAGTGATGGATGTGTCCAAGTCTCACTCCCATTCTTCCTTTACGTGCGGGATTTGGGCATTCCTGGCCATTAGTGTGATTTTATATAGTGCAGATGCAGATTTCTTTACCGCACTGGAGGAAAGTACATAGTTCAGACTAGGGTGTGATAGGGGTTCCTCTGGGAAGCATTCCCATGCTTCGGCAACAGCAGAGCGTAGCCTAAGGTGTTGGAGTTTCTGCATCGGTGTATCATCTACGGTTAGTTTGAGTGTGTTCCAGCTGATGAAAAGGCCATCATTAAATCAATCCCCAAAGCGGACAATGCCCTTATTTCTCCAATGTGTGGCTAGTTTTGTGTCTTGGGTCAGAGGAATGTATTGGGGCGTCCCACAGGGGCATTTCGGAGTTGTATAACACAGTATTTCTGGGGCTTTCTGTTAGTTTAGACCATGCTTTGCACGTAGTGCGTATGGGGTCCATATAGTTGTCACACTGCCACACACCAGCGGTCATTTTATGCAGGAGGGCTATAGGATCCACATCGTGAGTTTCGGCCCTCTTGTTTAGTGTCCAGGCCCATCATCATTCCAGTATGTTGCATAGTGGGCCTGGCTGCCAAGAAGTATAGCTCAAAGTCGGGGGCCGCCAACCCCCCTCGCTCTTAAGGTTCAGTAAGCCGTTTCCAGTTCACCCTCGGATGCCCTTTCCATATGAAGGCAGCGCATGCCCCTTGTATTCTAACGAAGAGGGACCTGCTGGGACACACAGGTATATTGTTGAACAGATAGAATAACGTAGGGAGTATGACCATCTTAATTAGGGCCAAGCGTCCCATGAGTAAGATCGATAGTGTGTTCCAGTGGGTCAGTTTGGCGCAGAGTGTGTCTGTGAGATCACCGTAATTCAGAGTGTGTGCTAGTTGTGTTGCACGTGCTATATTAGCTCCCATGTATCTCACCATCTGAGGGGACCTTTTGATCTAGTGTAATTGCGCCGGACATCTAGTTGCGTCGGTTAATGGGAATATCTCAGACTAAGCGGCGTTTAGCTGCAGCCCAGAGTGCTCTCTGAACTCTTTAACCACCTTAAATACTTGTCACCAAAGTCTTTCTGGGTCTTTAATATATAGCATTATGTCATCGGCATAGAGAGTGACGAGTTTCCCGCCCAACTGTATCCCCTCTCTGGAGAATCTTGCTCTCAGGAGGTCGGCCAGTGGCTCAGTTACCAGTGCGAATAACAGCGGTGACAGTGGGCAACCTTGCCTCGTGCCTCCCGCTAGTTCCATTATTGAGGATAAAGTCCCGTGAACACACACCCTTGCATACGGTTGTGTGTACAGTATGCAGATCCAGCGTATAAAGTTTGGGCCAAATCTGTAATTGTTCAGAACTCTAAACAAGAAGGGCCAGTATACTGTGTCAAAGGCTTTTTGCATGTTTAGCGCTATTGCAACACCTTCTGCCTCTTTGGGAATTTTCGCCAGTATGTAGTAGCATTGGCGGATCTTTGAGGCTGTGGACCTTCCCAGCACAAATCCAACCTGGTCTTCATGGACCATGTGAGGCATAAGGGGATTGAGTCGGGTAGCTAGTATTTTCGCAAACATTTACCTAGCACACTTCTGGAAGACCTCAGTGTAATACACCTGGTCATCAATGTTAGGTCCATAGATGTTAATCAGTAAGACCTCTGCATTCCCTAATTCACCGTGCACCACCACATATCTGCCCTCGGGGCTGCTTTCGGTGGAAATATGTGTAAACGGTAATGCCTTATGTATTAGTATCATTACTCCCCGAGCTCTGGTCGAGTATGAGGTGAAAAAACAGTGAGCTCCTGCACTCCGAGACCCCCGGCCGGCCCATAGAGCCGAGGTTTGCTCAGAAGTACTTTAAGACGAGATAGCTGCACCCCTGAGATGGAGGGGGATGCAGATTTATTACTCCAACACCAATCAATTAGGACACCTCAATGGTTTGGCAAAGGGAGTCCGTTTAATGACAAGTACAAAAAAACGGGGAGCCATGGATATCAGCAGTTATGCAATCGTCCTTCTCGCTTCAACTCCAACGAACTTCATACAAGTTGTAACCTTTATACTCAAAACTCGTCATAATTGATGTGTAACACTCAAAAGTTAACATGCAATTCTATTGGTTAGGAAAAGGTAACTTTACTATAGGTACTATATCTGTATATGGTAACAGAGTGAGGGGATTGGGTAAACACTGTCAGGTGGGCGGTCTAAGCCCTTCCTTCAGAAGTGACTACTCTAGACGTCACTAAGAGTACGACGTCTCATTGGTTCTACTAATTATAGGACCCTAGATTATTTGGTCCATTGTGATTGGGTTGGCACCAACCCCATGCATACTTTTCCACTTCACTTAGCAGCACACAGAATGGTCGGCCAGGTGCAGGGTGCCCCTTAGTTACCCGGCCTTCCTCCGATTATGGTTACAATCAATCATCACTTTAGTAACCATGTGTCAATTATTTCCCTGTGAATGGCTGCAAAACTGCATCTTCTGTCTGGAAAAGTTCTGATATCTCCTGCCTGGGCGGGTGGCAAGCGTATGTGTGAACCCTAGCTTCTTTTTGCTTGGCTGGTCACATGCTTCCCACACTGTGAATTTGTCTCTTTTCTCTCAATTTGCGTATTTGATTCTCATTTAGCCTGCCACCTGCCTGCGTCTTCCTATCTCAATCTTTCAGAGGCAGGATATTTTGTTCTTAGTTTCAATTAAATGTAGCTACTGTTCACCTCGTCTATTGCTATGACCTTGGCTTTCCTGGCATGAGTTGTTTCTGCCAAGTTTTGATTCAGCTGTCTCTTCTCATTTTGCTAAATATGAATCTCTGCTCATTTGGCCTCTAGTAACCTGGGTTGATTCTGCTTCGTTTGCAAAGTGGAAATATACTTATAACAAAGTACTTTGTTTGAGGTAAATGTATGCATAATGGCGCTTGCCGCACCACTCTTCTACTTAACATAGCAAGCCGCACTGTTTCCTTAGCTTTCTTGCGGTTCCAAGCATATTTACAGGTGTAAACTGGTTGACTGTCTTAGTATTGCTTACAGCTTAATTTCCTTACATTTGGACATCATTCTTTTGTTTTAAGTTCACAATATCCTTACTCATGGCCTTTCGCCTACTTTGTGTCATTCTCGGGTTGTCATTTCTTCTATCTGTGAGTCTGTCCGGGTCCTCGTGACGTCACCATTCGTTCTCTATTAAGACCTTTTTGGTTGCTTCCGGGACAGTACTTAGGCAATCTTCATTTCGTTTCATTTGCTGGTAGGGTTTCCTTAATGGATACCATACTGTCAATGGTTTTCTGGGTAACGGTACTTGAATAGGTGTTGCTCTTCTGATAGGCACTGGGCAGAGCCCCACTGCGGCTCTCTGCTGGTTTATTTGCTCATCAAACTTCACATATTTTGATGTGAACGTTCCTGGTACTCCAAAATGGGCGACTAGAGTGCAGGTTTTATTTGGGACCTCCTCTACACTCCCCCCTCTGGGTGATTCATCGACCACTTTCACTTCCGTCTTGGATTCATCTTACTCAGTTCTTCTGTATTCACTTTTATCCATCGCCTGGGTTTGTTCCCTCTTCATCTTCTGGATTTATATATGATGGTTTGAAGAAGTGTCTCTTTGGAGTCCATGGCCCTCATTACGATACCGGCGCTAAGCCATGGCGCTATTAGCACCATGGTTGGTGCCGGTATCGTAACGTGTCCGCCATGGTGAAATGGGGAAATACCGTCCCATTCCAAGGTTGGCAGGGCGGTATTTCCCCATTTCCCCATGGCCCTTCCCCATTCCCATTTTTGTCCCATAGGGCTTAATGGGAATGGCGAAGGTGCTAAGTACGGTACCGCAAATTGCAGTACCATACTTACCGCAAAGGTCCCTTTGTGGGTCCCTACTTTAACGGCTGGTCTAGACCAGCCGTTAAGGTCAGGTCCCGCTAAGGGGCCTCGTAATTAGGCGCTAATGGGTTAACGGCACCGCAGCCTTTTACGGCGCCGTTAACCCATTAGCGCCAGGGTCGTAATGAGGCCCCATATCTTTATTACTCCTTTCAGACTTCCTGCTGTCCTTACATGTTCGTCTTTGTTCCATGTCATCAATTGACATTGTCCATTTGGGCTGCAGTAAACCCATCTTCCCACATAGTTTCGATGTTTCCTGGGGTAGTGAAACTTTGTTCCTTCTGGTCGGTGAATGCTGGTCTTCACAAAGTCTCTTATTTCTTCATCAGTCAGGTCTTTGGGCTTCCATCCTGGCTTGACATCAATCATGATCTTCATCCCTGTGGCTTTTTTCGCAGTCTTCTGGCACTGAGAGATTATTATCTTGATAACACAAAATCCTAGTAATATCATCACTAGCAGGGCTCCCAAGAACTTTAATGCATCTGCCATCCACTGTGGGACACATGAAAACAGTGATCCAAACCAGCTGTCATCATCAACTTCATCAGCTTCATCGATCATCTGGTTCTGCAGATTTGTCAGCATACTTATAGCTTCTGTTAAAGTTCCATTTTCCTCATCGTGAGAAGGTATAAATGTGCAACATGATTCTCCGATTTTTGCACAAACTCCTCCATCCTTAGCTGTGATCATGTCAAGCACATATCTGTTCTGGAGAGTCATCAGTCGGATGGCTCTTAACTCTTCCTTGATTGCATTGAATCCTTTTATTGTCGTGTTGATGGTTTGCAGTAACTCCCATCTGGTTATCTGCAACCATTTAGTATTTGCTCCAACTTGGAATCTTGGCATGAGGATTGTCACAAACACTGATGAGGTGAGGCTGAACAGCCTACGTTCATATGGGATTGCATGAAAGGCTTCTTCTGATTTGGCAGTGAAGGAATTTTCTCTCTTCTTCCGAGTTAGCAGTTCCACAGATCTCCTCTTCCTCAGGTGAGCATCTGCTTTCAGGAAACTGTCAATATTCAGGTCACTTTTTGGGATCACTAATGCTGGAACGTTGATATTCACTATTGTGCATATACCGCCCCAGTCTCTTGGCAGTCTGATGTATGCTTTGGATCCACATGCCCAATAATGATCCATAATTACGGCAGTCCCATGAACTATTCCTGGAGCATCGAAAACTCGTCCACAGTTCTGATTCTCTCCCCTTTTTCTTGTGCCATTATTCCTGAAGCAGAATTTTGGGCTTTCCAGTGGCACTATCTGCAAGGGTCCACCTCTGTCTTTGACCCATGTCAGCAGTTTTTCAAACTTTGGCCACAATGGCTTGCATCCATTTCGTACTATGTTGATGGTAGGCTCGTAGTGACCGAAGACCATCCATGCTCTGCATATCACTACTCCTTTCTCCCATCCGTCTGGTGAAAGCACTGTTCCCCAAATCTGCATTTGGCCTCTGTTCTTCCACCATGAGCTTCTTCCGGAGTTTTTCCTTGGACATTTAGCTTCTGGTTTGCTTCTCTTCTGATTTCTGCTCCTTTAACTCCAGGCTTCTCGTATCTGATCACAATGGGCCTCATTACGCGGTAGGCGGTAGCCATGGCCCTGTTAGCGCCATGGCTGCCCCCTTACCGCATTCCGGGTCCGGGTTCCCGAAATAGGGACAATTTGCGGTACCGTTATTAGCTCTGAAGTCCCTTAACGGGTCCCTTCCATAACGCCTGGTAAAACCAGGCGTTAAGAAAGGGACCCGCTAAGGGACCTCGGAATAGGGTGGTAAGGGATTACCGGCACCCTTACCAGTGCCGGTAATCCCTTACCGCCTACCGCATAATGAGGCCCAATGTGTTTTGTATTTCCATTGTTTCTTGTCTTTATTTCCGGGACATAATCGTCTTCATTTGGAATGGTTGTTTCAGTTGCCCCTTTCAGTGAGGCATCATTATCCATGAACTGGCCTCTGGTTTTACACATTGCTACGTGTGAAAGAGAGTGGGCCTCATTACGAGTTTGGAGGCAGCCATGGTGCTATTAGCACCATGGCTGCCTCCAAACCCGTGTCCGGGTCCGGGTAGTCGGAATGGGGACTTACCGGGTCATTCCAACCTTGGAGGACCCGGTAAGTCCCCATTCTGAAAACCGTTCCCCATTGCCATTCGAGCCCCCATAGGGCTCAATGGGAATGGGGAAGGAGCTAATAACGGGCCCCCAAATAGCGGGCCCGTTTTTAGCTCCCTGGTCCCTTAGCGGGTCCCGCTAAGGGTGGCTGGTAAAACCAGCTGGCCCTAGTGGGACCCGCTAAGGGACTTCGGAATGCGGCGGTAGGGGGTTAACGGCACCGGCATCCTTACCGGTGCCGTTAACCCCCTACCGTCTTACTCGTAATGAGGCCCAGTGTGCTGTCTGGACATCCATTTCTACAGCTACGAAGATCATGGACTTCCCCATGCTGTATGGTAGGAGTGCACAAACAAAGCATTCCCCTCCTGAATTTCGTCTTCCGACTTCTTTCATGTGCTGGTACCAAATGTTGTTTCCCAAATGTGCTGTGCTGTTCATGTAATCGTTTAGTTCGTTGTCATCTCCGTGCATGCTTCTCTTGATTCTTAGTGTCTTCCTGTAATTGGCTATAACTATATGCCTGAATGCATCTGTATGACTCCTTCTTGCTGGAGGATTCTCAGGTATCCCGATCCATGGTGCAGGTTTCCTCATCTGCGCCATTTGAGTAGACCGAATTCTGGCAGTTCTTTCCTGGTCCTCATACAGCTTTTTCTTTCTGGCTAGGAATGTTCGTATCCATACTGACATTGGTCCGGTGTATGGTCGTACTGTGGAACTTGTACTTGTCCCTTTTGTTGGAACATATATGTTTGTTGCCGCTGTCTCTGGGTGTTTATTCTTCAGCTTCTCTAGTCTTTTCCTTTCTCTGGCTAATGATGGCCATACTGCGTCTTCTATTAGTTGTGCTTGTGAGATCTTCTTGGAGTTTGTCTTTGTCTCCATCAGTGTTGTCTCAGGGGTGTTTATGATTATTATTTCTGTTGGTTTCTTCTCCAATTCCTCTTGTCTTTCCACAATGTCTGTTGTGGAGTTTCTTATAGTATGCCGTCTTTTCTTCTCTAATGCTTTGGATTGTGGTTTTGTAGTCATTGACACTAAGCCTGGTGTGTGTGCATTCAATGTTTGCATGCGTGTGGTCATCAGTAATCTTGTCACATTCATACTTTGCTGATCCTGTCTCCGGCTTTTCGATTTGTCTGTTACCACAAGTGTGTGTGTGTCATTGCTAATCACATCCATTTCAAGCTCATTCATTCCACCATCAGATCTTCTAGGGACAGGAATGACTATGTAAGGTCTGGGTATTTTCGTTGGTTTCATGCATACATCATCAGGTGGGTGCACTGGAATTGGAACGCTTTGTGCACCAATGAAAAATGCAGTTCTGATTGTTAATGACAGTAAAACAATGATGAATATGATACACAAATACATTATGCCCCTGTATGTCAGGCAGCAGCATTTACTTCCAGAGAATCGTGGACTCCCTTCCTCCTGCGGGAGGACAAGGTTGCTGCTCTGGATCCCCATCTCGATCATTCGCCAAATGTCTACTTTTTAATAAAAATTTTTTAAACAGTATTGTCTTTCGGATTCTGTGTGTAAGAGGTTCAGGTGTCCCACAAGTGTCCCCCCTATTGCGAACGGTGAATTGTCTCTTATCTCAAGATACAGTTCCTTTGCTAAACTATGGGAAAAATCAAATCAAATAACACTTCGGCAAGTCCTTTTACTGTGCATGTTCAAAGTAGGTCAGCCCCCAGTCCACGCCTCGGATTTGCCTCAGTCCCGAAGACATGTTGCATCCTGGTCAGTATGAAGAATGGAGACAAAATAACACATGGAATAATGTGAACCCCTTGACACTGCTTCCTCGATTTGTCCCTCAGCTGAAAGCTCTTAAAATCTCCTCAGATAATTCTGTTGATGGTTAGAGAGTTCTACTTGCAGTATGATTCCATACAAGAGCATGCCCATCTGTGCAGCGTTAGCTGGATCTCTGATGAATGTGAGGATGTTAACATCAATCGGTCTCCCCACTAGCTCTGGAAAGTCAGTGACTAAACGAAAGAGGACGTTGTGGGACAACCTGCTGTCTTCTGGTGACAGGGACATCCGTCCTGTCTTGCTGACTTTCAGGATTGTATGCTTTCTCTTTGATGTAAACAATGTCTGCACTGTCCATTCGCATGGAGTGCAACTAAGATCACAATTTTATTTCGAAGTTGGCTTACATGTTCTGTATTTGCTGGGTCTCAAAGAAACGTGAGTGCGTCAGTCGTTCTTCCGACAAGATTTGGACAGTTTTCAATTATTGAAAAGAACAATGTATTGACAAGCTCATTTACTTCCTTTTCTCTGCTTCGGACATTTTGTTTCTCCTCACTGTATTCAGGAATTAAGAGAAATTGTTCAGCAATTACAATAAGCAATCTTCTTATTGTCTTTTAATTTTCAGGATCTGGGGGAAAGTCAGTGACACTGGTTAGCCCTCCCACCAATGACGGGTATGATCTTAGCACTAGATTAAAGTATGTTACCACATCTTTGGTGATGTCGCTAATGCGGGACACCATAAGTGATTCTGAATAGGGTCTCGGTGTGTAATGAGTCTGAATACTGTATTTTCTTCCAATTTATGTGTCCTCGATCAAAATTTGGCATATTCTTTTTTTTATCAAGGCTTTAAGTGTGCCTCAGTCCAAGGTTCAAAGTCAACAGACTATGTTGTGGCTTTTTTTTGTAATTTTCTTCTTCACCCTGCAACTATGATGCACAGAGTGCCCGTTTTTATGTCCTTATCTCCTTTTTTGCTTAGAGGAAGTGCCCAATTTTAAGCCATAATTTGCAAAAAGTTCCTTGTCTTTGTCTGGCGGTCATGCGTCCTTCTTCCTCGTCATGGATCTCGTCTGCACATGCTGTGGTTCTTCCCCGTCGCTCATTGTCTCCTCGCACTCAGGTGCAGGCAGGGGGCCTTCTCCGATGTAGGGTTTGAGGTCGCCCAGAAAAATCCAAGCTCTCCTGCCTGGTAGTTGTACTGCAGAGAGAGTGCAGTCCTCCACTGTAAAGGGACCATTAAATCTTGACTCGTCCCACTTTTTCCTCGTATGGTTCCTTACAAGGACGGTATCTCCAGGGAAAACGGATGGTACACAAAGTCCTTGACCTGTGTCTGTAGTAGCATATCTCCTTCTGTGTTCGTGCTGCCCTGCACCCCTTTCGTCGTCGCTGCAGCTGGTCTGAAATTACAGTAAGGCAAGATGTCATGCAATTCAGGTAATTTAGCATTTCCGACCCTAAAATTCCTCCTGTTGACTGGGCATCACATCTAGCTCTATCTCGGGGTGTCAGAGGAGTACGCATTCTTCTTCCTGTGGCTATCTCGTGTCGTGTAGCGTAAGATGATGGTCAGAACTGGGTTGGTTCCTAAGTGCATACAGTGCAAAAGGAAGGCACTGCAACCATCCCTTTCTTAGAGTAAGCTTCAACTTGGCTATACTTTCCTTTAATAAGCAGTTGAGCTTCTCACAGACCCTGTTACCTTGCGGATGATACGCTGACGAGAACTTGTGCTTAACCAAGCAGCAAGCTAATCTGTTTGAATGTCTCGTTTACAAAGTGAGCTCCGTTATCTGATCTCATGAGCTCGCACACCCCCCACCTGGGGAAGACTTCTCTCACTAAAATTTGGCCGCACAGGTAGAGTCTGGGTGTGTACAGAGACCTGCCTTAATCCATCCAGAGAATGCACATACCACAGCAATTAAGTAACTGTACCCATTACATACTTGAATCATGTCAACGTAATCGACATGCAAGTGCTGAAAAGGCTCATTTGGCCTGGGGATGACTCCTCTTATTACTATTAATGTGTGCCCAGCTGTGAATTGTTGGCAGATTATACAGTTTACTATAAAAAATGCAACGTGCTTGGTTACATTCGGTATGAACCAGTCTTCTGCGAGTGTTGCTGCTAGATTCTCTTTTGTCATGTGTGCCGGATAATGTAACTGCTCCAGCGCTATTTTTAATAGGGCTACAGGCATCACTGGTTTACCAGTGCTGTCTTGTCACCACAAACTGTCAGAGGGGTTTAAAGAACACCCTTGTTGTTTCCAAAGATTCTTCTCTTCCTTTGGTGCCTCCCCTGGGAGTTCCATCAACTGTGTTTGCCCTAGACTGTTATAGCTTTCAGGTGTATTTCGTGCAACCATCATTCTCTCATTGGTATGGGTGACTTCCACTTCCATGATTGTCTCATTCATGGATGCCATAAGCTTGGCTTCTGTGTCTGCTACTTGATTTCTGCGTGAGAATAAATGTGTCCCTCTCGTGTGGGCGGCGCATTTCACGACCCCTATGCCCACTGGGAGCTGTAGTGCCTTAATCAGCCTATCCAATAAGGCTGCGTGCTGTACTGGCGTGCCGTCTGCTCGGAGGTAGCCCCTCCTTTTCCAACGCGCTAAGCCTGCATGCACTGTTGACGTCACATAGTCGGAGTCACTGTATACCGTTGCTTCCTGGTCTGCGTGATTGTCAATAGCGACTATCAACGCCAATAATTCTGCAGCCTGTGCTGAGTAATGAGATGGTATTCGCGCACTAAGTACTCGGAATTCTCCATTTGCTGTGTGCTTCATCACAACAACGCCTGCATATCTTTGCCCATCATTTTGATCGATTCTCAAAGAACCGTCAATAAAGACACTGGGCCTCTTTACACGGTAGGCGGTAAGGGTTTACCGGTACCGGTATTTTACCGGTAAACCCTTACCGCCTTACTACGAGGTCCCTTTGCGGGTTGGGGAATTTAACGCCTGCTTTTTGCAGGCGTTAAAAACCAACCCGCAAAGGGACCAGGGAGCTAATTACGGTACCGCAATTTGCGGTGCCGTAATTAGCACCTTCCCCATTCCCATTATGCCCTATGGGGCAAAAATGGGAATGGGGAAGGGCAATGGGGGAAGGGGGAATTACCGCCCCGCCAACCTTGGAATAGGGAGGTGATTCCCCTTTCCACCAAGGCGGTGCCAATATTTTACCGGCATGGAACAAAGTGCTAATAGCACTTTGGTCCGCCGCCATCCGTGTAATGAGGCCCACTTTCTCCTTCTGCCAAGGCATTTTCTTTCACCCTGGGAATTTTGTTATAGAATTCTTCATAGTTTGCACAGTCATGTATTGGCTCTCCTTCAGTGACTGGCTCTGCTATAAACGTAGCTGGGTTCACTCTCTTACATTGGACTACCTTAATCAATTAATTTGATATGATCACTTCATAAGCAGAAGCTCTCAGAGATGTCAATGTTCCCTTTGGTTTCTCTAGAATGGCAAAAAGCGAGTGCTCGACAGACGTCATTAAGCAACCCATTACAATGGTTGTAGCCTTCTCTATGGCGAACGCTGCGGCAGCTAAACTCTGTTTGCACGGGAAATGACCTCTCATTACTGGGTCTTAATTTCCACTATGGTATGCCAGGGGCATGTACCCCAATGTGGTTCTCTCTGTGAGTACTGCCGTCATAACGCTGGCATTTGTGTGTGAGAACAGGTGAAGTTCCTCTGCATAATTGGGAATCCCTAGAACTGGTGCTGTGCAAATAGCTCTTCTGAGTTCAGCAAATCCTTCCTCCGTGGTCTCAGACCATTCAATCTTTTGTTTTGTCACTTGGGCCTTCTTTAGGACCTGAAGTGAAGGCTTAGTGTAAGAGCTATAGTCAAAGACCCATGCTCTGACATAGTTACATAGGCCTAAAAAGCTCTGCATCTGTTTTATCGTTTGTGGTTTAGCCATGTTCAGTATGGCTTCAGTCCTTTCTGGGGTCACTCTCTTTCCCTCATGTGAGATCAGCTGGCCTATGTACAGCACTCTTTTTGAAAATATTGTAGCTTTTCCTTGTCAACCTTATATCCCTTCTAAGCCAGTATAGTCAATAGCTGAACAGAATCGTGCCTGCATTGCTCTTCTGTCGTGCTGCAAATTAAGATGTCATCCACATATTGCAGGACAACACTTTTTAATGCAATATTGCTTAAGTCCATCTGCAGTTAAAAATAGATGGAGACTCACAATACCCCTGGGGTAGCCTCGTGCTTTTCAGACGCATCTGTCTGAATGTGAATGACGTCAGATCTTGTGAGTCACGGTGCAACAGGATTGAGAAAAATGCATTTTTCAAGTCAATTACCGTGAAATATTTTGCCTCAAAAGGTATATTACATAGAATTGTAGCCGGGTTAGGAACTAAAGGGAACTCGGTCACAACAATATCATTTATTGGCCTCAGATCTTGAATTAGCCTCCAAGACCCTCCCTTTGATTTCTTGATCGGATAAACTGTGGTATTGCATGACGACTCTGACGTCACTAAATTGCCCTGCTCCATCATTGCCGAAATTGTCTTAAAAATCCCCTCATCTGCTTCTCTGGACATGGGATATTGTCAGGCTTTTGGTAGAATTGCTCCTGGTTTCAGTTTAATTTTCACTTCTCCAACTCCTTTCAAGAGGCCTACGTCATAGGGTCTTGTAGTCCATACTGAGACAGGCATCTGGGCCATGTTGTCATTAAAATATTCAGGATGGTTTCGTGCCAACATCATTCTTTGAGGCACTTCTCTTTTGATCATTTTCACCCAAAAGGTGAGATTCACTTCCACCATTGTCTCTCCAATATCTGCTTGTTCTTCAAACAGATCGTCATCAGTGACGTCAGTCAATCGGTATCCTTCTTCAGTGGTGATTAATGCACACCATTGTCGGCCTTCATCGTCATAACCATCTATCAAGGCCATTCTCCCTCGTACTGCAGCTGTGTGTGTCATCAAGGGAAATACTTGTCCCTTCTCCTCGTGCATAGGTATTCTTGGTCTAAATAGAAACTCATCTGGGGTTCTCATGATTCTGTCTGCAAGACCTGGCAGCGCTGCCATTAGTATGCGCATACCATACGTGAATATTTCTGGCTCTAATGGTATAGCCCTCATAGCTGTGTGTCCTGCATATGCTCTGATCATTTCGCATACATTTGAATAGTGCATTTCTGGAGTTGAACATACTATGTCCTCCTCCGTGAATGAGATTGTCATGTTTAACTTTGTCATAAAATCTCGACCCAAAATGTTTACTGAGGTCTGACGTGAATATCATAAAGGCACATTCATTTCACATTCCTATGTAGACTGGAAGTGCATTTGTGAAGTGAACATGAGATGTTGCTCCTGTGAAACTCTGAGTATTTATGGCCTCGCCGGACAAGGAAAACTTGACTTCACGTATGCACGAGCGTGTTGCACCAGTGTCAACTAAGAAGGAATATTCTTTATCCGCTACAACGACATCCACCCTAGGTTCCCGGTGAGGGTCTGGTGTCACTGATAGGATAGAACACATAAGGGTTCCCAGTGAGCTATCCTAGTCCATATACAATTTTGGCTCACTGTTTGCTGGTGGATTCCCCCATTCCCATTGTTACTTCCCATTCCAGGGTTCATGGTCTGTCCTGTGCTCACTGTCTGTGATAGTTGCATCGGTGCCTGTTGGGATTGTTCTTGTGGAAAACTCCCCATATTCTGAGGTTGCCCGCCTTGTTGCGCTCCTGGCGCTTGTGTTTGCATCGTGTGATTCTGTGCAACACCTTGTTGTATGAATGCAGGTGGACTTACCGTACCTGCTCCTGTCCCTTGGCCGTTCTGCACCATGCCTTGGTTTCTGCATGTGCACCCTAAATGCCCTATCATCCCACATAACCAACATTCTGGTCGTGGTCGAATCATTTGCCCATTTTACATATCTTGATTACCATGTTGCATATTTTGAAAGCCTCCTTGATTATTTTGGAACCCTCCCTGATTGCTCTGCCATCCTCTTCCTCTAAATCCTCTCCCCATGGGGTAAAATCTGGTATTGCTCTGATTATTCTGCTGTGGATTAGTCACCTGTTGCATGCTCGATTCAGCTGTACTAGTTATCATGGCTCCCTCAAGAGCACATTTTGACAATTTTTTCTGCACCAATTTCGCTTCCTCATCCTTTCGTGCAGCTTCATTTTTGCGATTCTTTTCTTGCAGCAATCTGCAATAGTGTGTGATGATCAACTGTATTTCTGACCAAGGTTTGGCTTGATTCCTACCAATTTCTTGAGCTGTTTCTGTACTGGTTCTGGCAGCCCTTGGCACAATATATGGTAGAATACAGGTGTAGATTTCCTCCAAGATTCATGAGTTTCGAGTACCTAGGCGTCTTGGAAATTCTGTATATAAAGCAACAGATCCTCAGGCTGCTTCATTTTTGTGTCATTATAGCTCCCATATCGGAAGTGTCTGGGTAAAGCACTCATAGTGCTTTCCATACTGCGGCTCTGCAGTTGTTAAATGGAGTTCCGTCATGTGCAGTGTTGATTGTGGTTACACCCGGGTAACATGCCTGTGTCTATACATCGTCTGCTCTCTAACCAAATATGGCGATTGGGAGACCCTTGATATCTCCTATAGCTAACATGTTCCCTCCTGTCATTTTTTCTAACTTGTGTATCCACTTTCCGGCTCCCGATGTCAGCATTGGAAGCTTGTTTTTCAAATTTTCTCAATTCATGTGTGGCCATGGAATATATTTTGGTCTTGCTCCCCCTTTCTCGAGTAACAGAAATTGGGATGTATAGCTCTCTCTCTCTTCCCTCATGGTTCTTCTATCTATGGCAGGGGTAATGTTCCCGCATCGCCGCCTGCCTGGCAGTGACCTAAGTCTGTCTACATAGGGCGGTGGAGACACCCCGTCTGACCGTGAGATACTTCTTCGTGTCGTTCTGACTGAGTGGCTAGTTCTGATGCTCTTGCTGCAGACTCGCTAGTGTCTGCAGACTCGCAACTTCTTGTGTCTTCTTTGTTCCTACTTGTTTCTAATCTATCCAGGGATAGTTCCCTATTCCCACTACTTCGGGAAACATCCTCAGTGTTTTAAAGTTGAGTGCTCTCCAGGCACTAGTCTTCGCCCCCCCCCCTTGGGGTGTTTGTTCTAGCCCCATTTCATCATATATTCTATCGATCATTTCTCCGATGCTTCTGGTGTTGAAGTCATCTTCAATATTTGCCCTAGATGTGCCTGGTACTGAATCGTACACAGGAAAGAATACTTCGATATCTTCCCAATCTACTACTGGAGTGAGTTTTTTAACCTCTCTCCCCAGATATTCAAGATCGCCTGCTCTCTCTGTCTTCGATTACGTTCTACATCGTCATTGAATTCTTTGCGCTTCCTCGTCTCTTCTCTGACCCTATCTTCTTCCTGTTTCTTTTAATTTCTACGTTCATCTGCCCTTTGGATTTCCTCATCCCTTCGTCTCTTTATTCTCTTCTCTCGTATTCGTTGCTCTTCCTCTGCCCTTTTCTGCTTCTGTCTGTCTTGATCGTTGGGTGCTCGCTGTTTGCGATCGAGCTGTCTTATTGCTCTTCGCGATAGAGCTGTTCTTGCCTTTGTCTTTCTTTCTTATTCTTTCATCTCTCAATTCCTTCTCTTTCCCCTTTCTCTGTACCTCGTCTAGCCTCTCTTTTTGTTTCGCATCAACTATGCCTTTGCCATCAAGTTTCAATAGAATTTGCCCTCCCATCCATTCGTCTTTTGCAAATGCTATCTCATCAGTTCTAGCTTCGTTTCCCTTCCATCTTTTGCCCTCTCTCTCCTTGTCGAGAGATGCACTCATCTGTGCCTGATCCCTTCTTTCGTCATTGCGTCTCTCCTTGTCCCTTGGGACCGTGGAGGTGATATCCTTATCCTTATCTTTCCCCTGATTTTCATCACTTCTTTGCGTAGGTGACTGATATGCCGGGTTGCTATAACCCGTGATGCCTTTAGTTCTCTCAGCGGGTACAGTCCCTCGTCTTTACTTTCTTCAACCTTCGTTTGATGGGGCGGGTGGCGCTGTAGGCGTCTCACCCCTCTCTGAGCATATATATTAAGTATCCAATCTATTGGCGTCTCCTCTCCCTTTTCTTGTTCATACATCTTCCAAAGCTCTAAAATAGCTAGGCGTTTGTCTAACTTTTTGCCCATGTATGTGGCGTGCAAATATATCGTCATGTGTTGCAAGACAGCTTTAGATAAGGACCCGCCCTGTGGCCATGGCATAAACATTTTGTGGGCGGTTACTTTCATCCACTCTGTACTATATTTCTTCAGTTTGGGTGCATGTTTCGGCAACTGTTTGCATAGGTGTGCTAATGGAGTTATGTCCTCAATGTTTAAATCTGTTCCCTTTCCCTTATATAACACTTGTCAAAACTGCACGTGACTTAAACAGTTTCCAACAATATGAGCGAGCACCAATCACAGCAAGCTCCAATCCCGATTTTTTTTTCCACAAAATTTTATATCTTCTATTTTACTCAAAAAACCTCAATTTGTATACTATATTATCTCAGCTATTCAATCACGTAGAATTGAAATCAGTTTTCTCAACGAAAATGTTTCGACTTGTGACGTCACAACAAACAACATATAAAACAGACATTTAACAGACTAGACGAACACCAGCTGGTCACATTTATCTCTGCCTCTAATCATTACCCCTTCATGGAGTTTAAACGTATCCCTTTCACGGCATCTTTAATCGCTGTGGTAATCTATTTGTTCCCCTTTAGTTGGGACTATGGATACATGTTTCTTCTAGCCGCTTGTATTAAAAGTGTAGGAATAAGGTGAACCCTTTCACTTCTCGGGTGTCCTTCCCAGTAACCTCTCTCTTCTCGGGTGTTCTCCCCGGTATCTTCTCTCTATTTGCTTAATTATTCTTGAGTCATTATTCCCTTCCCCTTAGATATATACATTCTTCTCTACTTCTAACTATATTTTGTTTTCCCACCTCCCTCTGTTACCTTTTCCCTTTACTTGTTCTAAAGCATGCATTTTTGCCAACACACTGGGCCTCTTTATGACTTGTGCGGAATGGGTATAACGACACAGGTAATGGTGCCGGCGGCGTTAAACCCATTCCGCACAATTACGAGGTCCCCTCGCAGGACCCGCTGTGACATCTGGTTTTTCCAGACGTCCATAGCATGTCCCGCGAGGGGATCAGGGAGCTAACAATGGGCCCGTTCGTAATGGGCCCGTTTTTAGTTCCCTCCCCATTGAGCCCTATGAGGGCTCGAATGGGAATGGGGAAGGACCGGGCCCGGGTTCCCTGATGGAGGGAATACCGGGCCCTCCATACTCGGAATGGCCCGGTATTTCCCCATTCAGGGAACCCGGACCCGGACACGATTTTTAAGGCAGCCATGCCACGTAATGAGGCCCACTCAGTCTTTTTCACGCACCCTCGGGATCACCGCCTTTGTTACTGTCTTCTTCAGCTTTTCTCCCGCTCAGCTGCCCGTAGGATTGGTAAGGGTTTTACGTGGGGAAACATAGGTCCCTTCAGATCTCGTCCTGCAGGTTTTGTTTTCTTACACTACCACTGTCTACGGGGAGCTTCACGCTCTACTCGGCCGAATGGCAAAGGACTTGCGATATTGCCGAAGACCTAGAGTTACTTTATGTCGACGTTCAATGGGTGTCTTATTCTAATCGATAATCAATAACCATCCTCTGCTACCAAGTGTACTCCGAGACCCCCAGCCGGCTCCTAGAACCGAGGTTTGCTCAGAAGTACTTTAAGACAAGATAGCACTCTTGAGATGGATGGGGGTACAGATTTATTACTCCAACACCAATCAATAAGGACAACTCAATGGTTTGGAAAAGGGAGTCTGTTTAGTGACAAGTACAAAAAAGGGGAGCCATGGATATCAGCAGTGATGCGATCATCCTTCTTGCTTCAACTCCAACGAACTTCATACAAGTTGTAACATTTATACTCAAAGCTCGTCATAATTGACATGTAACACTCAAAAGTTAACATGCAATTCTATTGGTTAGGAAAAGGTAACTTTACTATAGGTACTATATCTTTATATGGTAACAGAGTGAGGGGATTGGGTAAACACTGTCAGGTGGGCGTCTAAGCCCTTCCTTAAAAAATTACTACTGTAGACGTCACTAAGAGTACAACGTCTAATTGGTTCTACTAACTATAGGACCCTAGATTATTTGGTCCATTGTGATTGGGTTGGCACCAACCCCATGCATACTTTTCCACTTTGCTTAGCAGCAGGCAGAATGGTCGGCCAGGTGCGGGGTGCCCCTTAGTTACCCGGCCTTCCTCTGATTACGGTTACAATCAATCATCTCTTTAGCAGCCATGTGTCAATTATTTCACTGTGGTTGGCCTCGAAACTGCATCTTCTGTCTGGAAAAGTTCTGACATCTCCTGCCTGGGCGGGTGCCAAGCGTAGGTGTAAACCCTAGCTTCTTCTTGCTCGGCTGGTCACGTGCTTCCCACACCGTGAATTTGTCTCTTTTCTCTCAATTTGTGTATTTGATTCTTATTTAGCCCACCACCTGCCTGCATCTTCTTATCTCCACCTTTCAGAGGCAGAATATTCTGTTCTTAGTTTCAATTAAATGTAGCCACTATTCGCCTCGTCTATTGGTATGACCTTGGCTTCCCTGGCACGAGTTGCTTCTGCCGAGTTTCGATTCAGCTGTCTCTTCTCGTTCTGCTAAATATGAATCCCTGCTCATTTGGCCTTTAGCAACCTGGGTTGATTCTGCTTCGTTTGAAATATACTTATAATAAAGTACTTTGTTTGAGGTAGATTTATGAATAATGGTGCTTGCCTCACTACTCTTCTACTTAGCATAGCAAGCTGCACTGTTTCCATAGCTTTCTTGTGGTTCCAAGCATATTTACAGTTGTAAACTGGTCAACTGTCTTCGTATTGCTTACAGCTTAATTTTCTTACATTTAGACATCATTCTTTTGTTTTAAGTTTACGATATCCTTACTCATGGCGTTTCGTCTCTTTTGTGTCATTCTCAGGTCATCATTTCTTCTATCTGTGAGTCTGTCCGAGTTCTCGTGATGTCACCATTCGTCTTCCATTAAGACCTTTTTGGTTTCTTCTGGGACAGTACTTACGCAATCTTCATTTCCTTTTATTTGCTGGTAGGATTTCTATTATAAGACATCTTCTGTAGACTTCTTACAGTTATTTGTAAGAACTTTATTGTAAGTTGCAAAAGCTGTTATCTAGGAGTGAGCATTGGGTCCCATCACCCAGGCTCAACTGACCAGGCAGGAACCCAGGAGCTGGATTCATAGCCAAACATTCCGCAGGCTCACACCGCGTTCCAAACTAGGACACAGCAGCATTCCTAAAGGCCTGCACTGGCAACAAGTACATTATAACACATCTCCTCTCTTTCCAATGATGACCCAAACAAAGAGCGGTCAAACACAACAATATGTGTCATAATGCTTGGCATCTTCTGGAGGGATGCAACTCAAAAGAAATAACTAGGACGTTGTCCCTAAACATACTTCAGGCTTCGAATATCCTACTGAGGTTACTTCCTGCTTCACTTCAAGCTCTATACAACTATTAATGTATCACTTAACCTCTATACGATACTACTCTGGGACGGAATCCCTACACATGCTTCAAACTTATGTGCACTGGCAAGGTGCTAACCTCTACTATACTGGGACGGGATCCCTCTACATACTTCATACCACCAACTTAATTGCTATAAGAGGACTTAGGCTTCATTGCACCGGGACGTAATCCCTACACTTTCTTCACACTTAATAGATGTGGGAAGGCGCTAAACTCCCACTATGCCGGGACGGAATCCCTACACTTTCTTCACACTTATTAGATATGGGAAGGCGCTACCCCACCACTATACCGGGACGGGATCCCTACACTTTCTTCACACTTATTAGATATGGGAAGGCGCTACCCCACCACTATACCGGGACGGAATCCCTGCACAGTCTTCACGCTTATTATGGGAAGGCGCTACCCTCCCACTATACTGGGATGGAATCCCTACGCAATCTCCCCCATGCACTGGAAAATATACCTACACAACTTCATACTAAGCAAACTATGGGAAGGCGCTACCCTTCACTATTAGGCGGCTACCTCTACCCAACTCAACTCTTTGATCACACCGAGGACAACTGGGAAGACGCTATCTCCCCTTCAGAACTTCAACAAATTCTTACCATATCCCTAGGACATTTTGCACTGTAAAACTGCCAACATATGGAGCCCTAAAAGTCCATGTTGCCCTCTGGCAGGCTCATTTTTACACCTTCCTCATTCCTTCCAGCTTCCTAACAGTCCTTGTCGCCACTGGGCAACGTAATCCTGACATTCTTCAAGATCATTAGTTCTAACTCACTATCTCATGGACTCAAACACCATTCTTAAGATCATCTAAAACGTAAAACGTCCATGGACGTCATATTATCTTAAAGTTCCTCAATAGATTACATCTTTGAACTTCAATATATATATACCATCCATATCTGGCTTTCATGCTCAAATGTCACTTGGTGCATTCATACTCAATACACATACTACATGTTATGTTAACCTCATACATCTCTTGTAGCATCATAACATTTGAATATTGCTGGTTTCATCTAGCAGTACATCTGAAAAAGGATATGTTCATTTTCCATGGCTTGGACAAAAGAAGCCTTTCTTTAGGCTCCCTACTGCTTTTGCAGAGCTCTTTTTACTCTGCTCAACATCTATAATAGGGACAGCTTCCCTTTTCTTTGCTTATACACTGGTGTGCTCATAACTTCCTGCCCATGTTGTATCTACGTTGTATGGTACTTTGCTCTAACTGTCCACAGAGTAATACTTTGCTGTGACCCTGCTCAGCGCCATCTTCCCTGCACCGGACCAACGTACCGGCTGGCATGTAGCTTTCACAAAGTTCTGTTCTATCACTAACACGCCACTACCTTAAGCGCATACACATTATGGGCATCTGCATTCTTGATCACTAGATGTCGGGACCAGCTTCACTACACAAAACACTGTCTCTTTTACTGAAAAGCATCACTTAAACACAGATTTTAAGCATTTTTCGTCCTGTAAGTTTTTCATAAACCTTTAGTGCGAATTCTTCCTGGTACTGCCTCTGCACCGATCACACTTTGTAAAAGCTCTAAACGCCTACTTCTTCTCATACAAAACGCTTACAGCTTCACCTGTATTGCTATAGCTCTAGATCCCATGGCAAACTGCCTCAGGACGTAATCTAAAAAACATAAAATAAAAATACATAAAATAATCCCTACCCATACTTCAGACTTAATACTTTACTAAAATGGGACGTAATCCCTACAACATCTTCACAACTTTAATCATAATATGTGAAGAAAACCCTACACATACTTCAGACTACAAACTCTACTGCGAGGGGACATAATCCCTAAACTGCTTCAGAATTCATACTTCAATGAAATGGGACAAAATCCCTACACTTGCTTCAAAACTTCAAACTCTTCTGCTAGGGGACATAATCCCTATACTGGCTTCAGACGTCATACTTCAATGGAATGAGACAAAACCCCTACACTTGCATCAGACTTAAAACTCAAATGCTGGGGGACATAATCCGTGCCCATACTTCCGACTTTATACTTTATACTTTAATTATATAGGAAATAAATCCCTACACTTACTTCAGACTTCTGCTCTACTCCCAGGGGACGTAATCCCTCAAAGTTCAGAACTTTATGCTAAACTACTCTGGGACGTCATCCCGAAACACAATGGGTATCTACTCCCACTTCAACTTCAGACTTACTTCACTCATGGTGCACTTACTTCAGACTTCTGCTCTGCCCCTACGAGACGTGATCCCTCAAAGTGCATACTTCATGCTCAACTACTCCGGGATTTCATCCCTACACACAGTGGGTCTCTACTCCCACTTCAACTTTAGACTTACTTCACTCATGGTGCACTACATCCTCTCTTGAATGTGCTACCTTCATCTACTTGGGACTTCTTGCACAATTCAACCTTGACAATTTACTGCACTTCCCACACTTCTTAAACATTTGGTAATCTCAAATACGCTTCCACACACCTTAAATTTAATGCAAACTTTAAGCATGATCTACATCACTTCAACTTTATGCTATTTTTCCTACAAGTCCATGGCCACATGGTGACCCTAAGCCTCACTGCACACGTAAAAGTCCATGTTGCTATTATAAACGTACCCTGAAATGCCTCAAAAGAGTTAGTGCTAGCTCAACATCTTCACACTAACATTCGCATACACTTTTCTGCTGCCTCTAGTCCATAGGAAGTAGCTTCTATAGGTCCATGTTGCTATTAGCAACATACCCTGAAATGCCTCAAAAAGAGTTACTACTAGCTCACTTGGGCTCTTATTTCAAAACTTCAACTTTACTGACAGGGGATGTAATCCCTCAAGCTTCAGACATCAGATTTCACAACTCTGGAGGAAATGTTGCTTCAAACTTTAAAACCTCTAAAGTTCAGATTTACAACTTCTAAACTTCAGACGGGAGACACCTACACACCACACAATTTGTATAGGTAAATTGCTACACTACAATGCAACCTTTAAACAATTAAACATCAAACAGCATTTTCTTCATTCTAAGAGTCCATGTTGCTATTTGCAACGTAACCTGAAAAGCCGCAAAATGTTACATCTAGCGACTGACACCGTACTGGTCACTCACACTCTTACATAAATTGTGCATATTCAGGAAGTCCAAATGAGTCCACTTTTACCCTAAAAAACCTCTAATAGGTTAAACTCTGACACTGTTTACCTCTTCAATTACACTTACTGAATACTCCTTCCCACGAATACTTATAGAGTAAACCATATGCACACTTCCATCAATAAGCTGTTTTTACATTTCTTTTCATGGGTGCTTACAGCCATTATTATATGTCATACTTAGACAAAAACAGTAAAGAATACACAGCGAAGTTTTTGAATCTCCTCTGAATTCCCACTTGACAGTTCATTGTCACCTCGAACTTTCGGCACTGCTTGGACTTCTTCTTTGTGTGAAACGCTGCCGGTGATATCTTCATCTGAGTTCTCCGGCGAAATCTTCATGACCTGTTCACACATTGCAACCATCTGTGATATTCTAAAAACAAATTTCCAAACTCCGCACAGCGCCGGACGAACTCCGCTGCACCAAACGTCTTGTCATCAACTCTGTAGCACAGTCTTCCTTTTTCTTCCTGCTTATGACACACGTCCAAAATCTTACGTTGGCCAATGGTTTACTTCCTGCTTTCAGCGAACGTAGATGGGTCCTTTCCTCAGACCCTGAGTCACTACAACGGGCCACGTAATGCGCAGTTGCTCCTGACATTGACCGAAACGCACACAGAGTTCTATGCTACTCCTTGTCATCTACTATGACGTCTCACATAACGCAGCTTCACCAACTCCTACTGCTCCACTACTGACATCATCAGTTTTACTTCAGGCTCAGAGGGATGCTGAGCTCCACAGCCCAACCGTCACACGGCGAATAATGCACAGCTGTAGTTTCGCACAGCATATTACTTCCACTTGCATAATCCTGTGGCTTCTTCCACTAACATCCATCATAACACGTTCCCTTAGGGGTCATGTTTTCATAATGGGGCTTTACACTTTACCCCAATGCTGCTTCTTTACACTGGAGTTTTCTTACAAGGGCTTCACAGCTTTCCCTCACTTCGATAGCCTCAGCCCTCAGCTCTTAAAAACTCCTTCTTGTCTCACAAACGGAGGACCCGCAGCACACTTCTCCTTATGGCTCAACTGGAGTTTGTTTACTTTTAAATCTCATGCGCTCTACATCACCTGGGTACAAACTTCTTACTTCCACTTAGGGGCTTCACTTTCATACATGGATACGCTTCTATGTTGGGGCTTCACAGCTTTCCCAAGTTACTTCTTCTACTTCAGAACCTCTTATATTCGCGCAGGGTGCCCTTAACTTCACTGCTTGCTTCACCCTGGTGCCACCCTTGATTACTACCAAGTCCCTTGCGCTCTACTTTTAATCTGCTAAGATTACTTTAGGCTTTATACTTCAAACTTGTGGGGCCAGCGCATATACTCTTAGGGTTTTAATTATCTATTGGGGCTTCACTTCTCTTCTTCACTTCTTCCACACCCCTTTATCATCTCTTTCTAACCCCCTGCGCTCTTGGGCCCCTGGGTGATGGGACACTTACTTCTGGATGACTGGGGGCAGTGGCCTCTCAGTTTCTTCTGCTGCTCCCCCACCACAGCTCAGCTTTCTTCCTCTCTGCATGGGTTCTTTAAAATCCTCGTCGCCAATATTATAAGACAGCTTCTGTAGACTTCTTAGGGTTATTTGTAAGAACTTTATTGTAAGTTACACAAGCTGTTATCTAGGAGTGACCACCGGGTCCCATCACCTAGGCTCAACTGACCAGGCAGGAATCCAGGAGCTGGTTTCATAGCCAAACATTCCGCAGGCTCACACCGCGTTCCAAACTCGGACACAGCAGCATTCCTGCAGTCATGCACTGGCAACAAGTACATTATAACAGTTTCCTTAATGGATAACTTACTGTCCATGGTTTTCTGGGTATCAGTACTTCAATAGGTGTTGCTCTTCTGATAGGCACTGGGCAGAGCCCCACTGCGGCTCTCTGCTGGTTTATTTGCTCATCATACGTCACTTATTGTGGTGTGAACGTTCCTGGTACTTCAAAATGGGTGACTGGAGTGCAGGTTTTATTTGGGACCTCCTCTACACTCCCCATCCAGGTGCGTTTTTGCCCGCTTGGTGCCCTAGTAGATGGGTTTCTTGTAAATACAGTATCCGTGCCCCTGTTTTATTGACATATGTTATTAACTTATGGACCTTTACTGGCCTACCAAGCCCTCTCACATTCCAACTCAGTAATTTTATCACTTCAGGGTTCCTTGTAGACATTCAATCTATTATCCTTCCCAGGTACCCTACCCCAATATATGATGTGCTCCATATTGTAATGTTGTGCTTTCTGGTTGTGCATTTTTTTGTGTTTTACACCCCAAATGTTCCCCGGTCTCCCCTCCCCACCCTCATAGTTCCCCAAACGTCAACTATGCCACACCCAACACAATATCTCCCCTCCCTGGTCAAAACAGCAAACATATGCACACACATGTGGGTGGCTACCTCAGGGACAGCCAGGGTCAGGGACCAATGCTTGCATCATTATACTTTCCGGTCCAGGTTGATGTATGTTACCAGTACACATTCTAAATATGTTGAACAGCTAAAGGCTGGAAACCAATATAATCGTACCATTTACAGTGGTAGTATCCAGGTCTCTACATTCACCAAGACGATCGAAGCGATAGTTGCAGCGTCAGCGATGATCTGTATTCTCATCTCTTGGTTCACGAGCATCTGTCTTCGCTCCCGTCCGCATGCTTGTCTGGTAGGGGGATGTTTGTCTCTACGAAGGAGGCAGCCTCGTCCGGGAATGTAAAAAAATAGGTCTTTTTTTTATATTGCAGGTGCAATTTAGCCGGATACAACATTGCGTAGGGTATCGCTCGTTCGCGCAGCATCTTCTTCACACCAGTCAATGTGCGTCTTTCTTGCTGTACTGCGAGAGTGTAGTCTGGGAAGATACGAATTATATTGGATCCCACTTTCAGTTCTTGCTTGTCTCTTGCCGCTCGCAAAGCCAGGTCTCTGTCTCTGTAGTTCATCAGTCTTGTGATGATTGGTCTTGGGTAGGCACGTGGTTTGGTGTGCGCAGCCAGCGACCCGTGAGCTGCTCCACCACGACCATTACCGACCAGCCGGGATCTCCTAGTAATTCCTTAAGTAATTCCTCAACAGCGAGCTCCATTGGGCCCTTAAGTGTGTCTTCCGACACTCCGACTATGCGTATATTATTGCTCCTCGGCCTTGCCTCCAGATTCTCGCACTTCAGTTTGACCATACCCAGATCCTTCACCATTTCGGTCACTGTCTTCTGCAATGTCGTGAGTGTATCTTCAGTGGTGCAGATCCTCGTCTCTGCTTCAGTAATACGGCCCGTGGCTTTCTCTAGCTGGTTCCTGATTTATGGAACTGTGTCCCCATGCAGTCTGCGTCGGGCTGAGGCATTTCCTTTATTGTAGGGGGGGAATCGCACCACGGTATGCAGAGGGTTTTATGGATGCCGCTCCTTGCCACACTGTCCAGCCGAATATTTCCAACCCGCCTGGATTGCCCAGTTTATCATAACGCCACCCCTTCACCCCAAATGGGTAAAAGGCTGCCTGTTCCAAAGGCTTTTATCGCACGTTGAAGGTCTGCTGACCTTATCCGGGCCCAGCGAGGCCAGGGAAAGGGTAGGGTAGGCCAGTTGAGGTAGTCTGGTATCGTACCGTCGGGGCTGTGTCTCACGCCTCTATTTTCCTCCGGTATTATCGCCGTGTGGATATCTGCACATGAGTGGAATCCCGCCTTTGCTGCAGTCGTTCTCTCACGCGGACTCGCTTCTGCATCGACATATGGAGTTTATGCTGATTCCTCAGTACAGCTTCCGGAATCGCACCATCCCGCTGGCGAAGCTAGCCAAGATGGCGGGCTCAGTACAGAAGACCGCCCTGGGCCGCAGTTTCAGAATGGAATATCTCTGGAGCCGTGCATCCGATCATTGCGGTTTTTCGTGTGAGTGTGCGAGTCACCTTTAGACACTCTGCTGCTCAACAACGTCAGGAACTGGACATTTCAGTGCGAGATAAATGTCCCGTTCCCCAGCTAGTCGCCGGAGCTCGCGCGTTTAAAGCTGCATGCGACTTTGTGCACAACAGCGCCCCCACGGGCCCCCATTTTTAATGTACGGTCAAAACGGGGGCCTGAGCAATTACACTGCGTGCAGTCCACCCGCGAACAAAACCTTTGTGGTCAGACAACCCAGATCCCATATAAATAGTTTTCAAGCAATCAGTCATATTGTAGAGCAGTTATCACCTATTTTGAATTAATTTCACTTGCCCCCTGTTTTTTGTTTGGGACAGGGTTGGCAGAAGCTTAACATAGATGCCGGCTTGCTCTTTTCCAAACTGGAGGCACTTTTCCAGTCACCTTCTTTCTTTGCATTTTGGAACTTGTGGCCTTGTAATAATAATGGAAAACACAACTACAAGTCCCAGAATGCAGAAAATAGGACTAAGCCAGCATCTGCCGAATGAGATGGGGATGTTGGCATGTATGGTTTTGTGGGTTTTGCCCTTTAAACCTTTTGTACCGATTTCCTAAACTGGCTGATTATTGTTCTCTTCAACTGATAAAATGCAATTAAGCAGCCAGGCAGCATAACTGGCCCTCAGAATAAAAAGCCCGCTCAGGTACCAAAAATGAACTTGTTTCGATAAGCTTGTAAATATATAGAACAAATTGCACCTGAACATCAGCCCCGCCCTTAATCCTAAGGGCACAGTGGGATGGGGTTTCAGCAGCCTAAAAAAAATAAGCATGGGCAAAGCCAATACGATCTTGACTGACGTGCAGTCTAAAATTCCCTAATAAACCTCATGCCATGATGAAATAACAGCAATCTATTTACACTATTACACCTGACAACAATCCTTAAAGTATTTAACATAGAACAGAAGCACCCTTTAAACGAAAAAGGAAAAGCAAAACAGACACTTGTCTGTCAATCCTCAGACAGCTGAGACTTTTCCCATTAAAATAGCAGTAGAAGCAACCAATTGCAGCAAAGTCAAGTGGAGAATGTTCAGCAAATTGCCATGCCAAAAACATACAGATGGGGAGAATGGCCCTTCATTAAGTTAGTTTGTTTCCGTATACATTTATGTACCTACCACTATGCATATCAATAGTTGTTTCCACCACTAGGTCGTGTGAGCGAAAAGCGTAACAGAGTGGTAAGCAATAGCTATTGCAAGCACGGACGTCTGAGAGGCCTCCACCCGCGTGATGGCATGCTGCTCCACCCCAGTTTCAAACTTTGAAGCATTTTCCAGTGTGCACCCAAAATTGATTTAAGATGGTGGACAGGACACGTGCTGGGTGTTGACGTGCCTTTCCAGGTTTGTTTTCGCTCATCTCTTGAGTTAGGAAATGGGGAGCGCTCATGAGGCTTCTCTGTAGAAGCACAGCCCCTGGCCGCGTGTGCCAAACACAATACTGATGCACCCCTAAATTAGCAATGGACCAGCCTTGCAAGCATAGTGTTATGACCAGCTCTTGGTCATAGGGTTCACTCCAAAGGACACTCAAGATACTCAGGCCAGGTACTCTTAGCGGTTACTTTATTACCTTCTTAGGTTACAGTATCAGATGTCATCAAGTCATTGAGATACAAAGAGGATCAGGGACAAGAGCCCACTGGCTCCCACCACCCAGGCTCACATCTTGTAACTGCCTGGGTTAGAACCAATACATCTCTGAACATTCTAACCTCACACTCACAGCTTACATTCTAATGATGACATCAATCCTGGCACAGAATACATGCCAGCACAGGAGCCAACCCTAACACCTCCTTTCTTTCAACAGACAAACACATGTCAAACTCATCATCAGGAAACCAACCTTAACACCTCCTCCTGTTGCTTAAAGGCACACCTACTACCACACTGAACATGGCTTCCTCGCTCCAACTATGTTCTGCTTACTACCCGAGCAATTGAACCCACAGGCTTAACTAACATCCTACGACAGACCCAGCCGCCACACCTAACGCTCCTAACCAATCAAGAACAACACAATTCACCTTCCGTTCCCACCTGCCACGGGGAACCTCGAACTGCCACTTTCGAGCACTAACCGCCCACCTTGGCAACTACAACAAACACTACCAAAGCCAATCAAACACAAAACTCCTTCCGTTTCTCCCTGCCACAAAGAAACCTCGAGCTGCCACTTCCGAGCACTAACTCCCAAAACCGGAAAGACCAGGTACTGTCGTAACAACACGAGACACTTACTAACAACCCAACAATCTACCCGGGTCAATAGAGAACTACACTACAACTCATGCCACTGTTAGACCCATTCAGAAATTCAAGTGAACACAGCCACACCAGATCATCACTCACTCACCCAATCACACCATAATTAAAGGCAACTAGCTGTCACTAACACAAACACAAAAAAACCCAGCTGCAAATGTTGGCCTGACATTTGAGCCCTTCTGAACAATTCAAAACACCCCCATAGTGACCACAGCCGAAGATGAAACATTGCCAAGGTTCTGAGATTGATCAAGAAGAATTCAGTGGCAATCCCAGAAACCACCTAAAAATTCACAAGGAAAAAACACAAGATACAATATCACTTGCATCTTAAGAATTTCAACCGAAATCCCTGAACCTTACCTACTCCATAAGGTCACCAAAAACAACATCTAAGCTTCACATAGCTTCAGGCACTAGTGCTCTGCTAGAAGCCTCTGGGCCCTGCAGAACCACAACCCAAAACAACATAAAAGCTTCTCAAAGCTTCACGTGAACTCTGCAGAGCCAGAAATCACCACAACATAAAAACTTTGCAAAGCTTCTGGTACTAGTCTCCTACTAGATACCTCAGGACCCCGCAGAGTCACTAACCAAAAACAACATCAAAGCTTCGCAAAGCTTCTGGTACTAGTCTCCTACTAGATACCACTGGACCCCGCAGAGTCACTAACCTACACCCATCAAAACTCCAACGAGTTTCCATACTAGTCTGCCACTAGTAAACATCACTGACTCAACAAAGCCACAAACACCAAACAAACACCTCCAACTCCGCAGAGTTCCTTGGCAAATCCTGGTCATGCACTAAGCTGACCCAAAACTCCCACATACTACTTCAAAACATACATCAGACACAGATACACACAACCCCCACAAAGAATGTTAACTGCTAAGAAGCGCTGCAGTCGCTCTAGCAGAAATCTTAGGTTGGACACCAATAACTCACTAACAACATACCAATCTTACCATTCTTCAATGTAGTTACTACTAAGCATTGCAATGACAGAAACATTCACATAGTAAATTGCAGTTTTCATTTCCTAAAAGTCCATGTTGCCAGTACACGGGCAACTCTAAATGCTGAAATGCCTCAAGAATGTTATGCTATGCATAATGTGGATAACATCACTCTGATCGTGCACCATAACCACATTCCTCATACAAGCCACTCCAGCAAAACTCATCCTGACATGCTGGAGTGAAATCATGTTTAGCTGCAACCTAAAAGTCCATGTTGTCACCTAGAAGACAACTTTAAAATCCTGAAAATCCTCAAGGTTGTTAGATCTAACAAGTATGCATTGACATTCTGTTCATGTATTAGTTGCCAGCTGCTAATTATACAACTCAACTTAAACACTGCTGCAATAATCACTATTCATCCATTATCACTACGGAAATAAACACGACTCACATCCGATGGTATCACCCTTGAATTACATAAATCCCCCATGAATACAATGCGAACCAGATCAGAAAACAACACTAACGCTGCTTCCAGCAGTAAAATAGCCGACCTTGTTTCACCCAGACCCAAGATCACTTGATGGCATTTCTGCGCTGTGCAGCAATAACATTTCACATTGTCCCCAGGTCCAAACTTACTCCGCGGATGACACAATAAAGTCTCTTAAGCCTTGTGCTGGAGACTGTACACCTCGCTCCAACTTGTACCGTATCGTCCATGCTTCTAAATCGGCAGTTCGGAGCTCCACTCTTACGCTCTTCATGAAGACTTCCTGGAAACGTTGTTACGTTGTTACGTTTCAAGGTTCCTTTTCTCTAAAGTCATTCCTTCCGACAGCATTTACACCCCGCGTATCATCAACACCAAAGAAACGACCTACAGCACGGTTCCACAGCGGAATACAGGTAAACAGCAGATTTCTAAAACGATCGCCATCACCCACAGCCACGGTCATGGCGTCATCAATCACAATATGGGAGCAGAGCCTGACTGAGCTCCGCTCCACCAACGGTCATCTGCTGACGCAAACCGCTGCCTCCACCTTTACTTCAGTTCGCCTGTCCCACGAGACACAGCAAAAACACTTTCACAGTCATCAAGAGAGATGCCATAACACCTCTTAGCAATAATCCAAGAAACCAACACGATGGCACCATAGTCACTCGAGGATGCAGCATACTTAAAGCACGAGCAGGATACTTTTCCCCTGCGGGTAGCAGAACAAACTCACTCTGGTAGCCTCTTAGCTTAGCTCTTCCAGCTACTCATGCCTTTGAAACCCATTACTGGCATCCTCTCTTGATCCTCTGGACATGGCAGAGCACCCTCCCATCTGCTCAGAGGGTCTGTACTCCTGGGCAGTTTCTTTATTGCTCTAGCTTCTGCTAGGGATCCCTTGGGCCAAGCTGTCCCACACAGCCCTGGGTGCTTTCATTTCACCAGACTCTTGGGCAGCCTCTAAGGACTCCTGGGCTACAGCAGGGGATACTCCCTTCTTCCCAGGGGTTTCTTCTGACAGGCTGCTTATAAAACCTCTCTTCTGACAGGCTGCCCCTTCTAGCCCTGGGTGCTTTCCATTTCTCCAGACTCTTGGACAGCCTCTAATGACTCCTGGCCTCAAACAGGGCACTCTCCCTTCTTCCCAGGGGTCTCCTCTGACAGGCTGTCCCTTCCAGCCCTGGTGGACTGGCTCAAATAGCCCTGGGTGGTGGGCGCAAACAGTCTATGGGGGGCAGTGGGCTCTCCCTCTCTCCTTGCATTCACTTGTCCTCTTGCCTGCACCCCCCGCAGCAGAGTCTCTTCTCCTCTCTCACATGACATCACACAGGTACCTGTATCTCCTTTTGCTTCACTTGGTGTCTACTCCAAGGTCCTCCTTCACCATACCTTGGACCATCCTCGTCGCCAATTGTTATGACCAGCTCTTGGTCATAGGTTCACTCCAAAGGACACTCAAGATACTCAGGCCAGGTACTCTTAGCGGTTACTTTATTACCTTCTTAGGTTACAGGATCAGATGTCATCAAGTCATTGAGATACAAAGAGGATCAGGGACAAGAGCCCACTGGCTCCCACCACCCAGGCTCACATCTTGTAACTGCCTGGGTTAGAACCAATACATCTCTGAACATTCTAACCTCACACTCACAGCTTACATTCTAATGATGACATCAATCCTGGCACAGCATACATGCCAGCACAGGAGCCAACCCTAACACCTCCTTTCTTTCAACAGACAAACACATGTCAAACTCATCATCAGGAAACCAACCTTAACACATAGGTAATATCAGTAGGCAGCAGCCCGGTATGTAGAACGGCAGAGATTCTTTCTCTAGCCCTAATAACGCTTAGTGTACTATGAGAGCCACCTTGCAATACTTCCTGGGCTTGCTTTTATTTAAGGTGACAGTTTCCTAACTGCACATTAGTCTTTTTATTTGGCTAGTATTAAGAACCCCGCTTAATTCTCTCCAGACCAAGCATAGCGCCCTGCCCCTCACCCCATAATCAATATAGCTAATCCGTTTGCACTGCCAATAAAACATGAGTGGTGCATGCTTTCAGTGAGCGACCTATAAAACCTGCTTTACCTCCCCCATGTCTGATGCTGAGCATTCGTTTCACGACACCATGTGCAGGAAACGTGTCTACTGAGTGAGTGGACTCTCTTTCAACCCTCCCCTCTTTTAAGGATTTCCAATCTTGCTGTGCGAACCCATCCGCAGAGGACCAGTCCCTGCCAAACATTTGCAAGATGTTTAGAAAAGAATCAGTCAGTTTTATGAGGATGGAATTCCTCAGCTTGGAGCCCACCGAAAAGTGCAAGTTGGAGACGGCACGTGAGTCACCAGTGGGCACCGGGCCCAATAAAGAGAGAGGAAAGTTGTGCTTAAGTTTCAGACATCAAATTGCAGAATGAGAGGGTGCACCTTAGCACGTCATATGGAACACATCAAACCCAACAGCCCCAGTTCTTCGGGATTACAGCTGACACAAGAGGAGTGCTCCAGGCTCGGGTGCAGAGGGCCCACCCTGCACCAACAACACCTCGCAGCCGCTGTCTAATCAGATTCCTGCCGTACAGCAAAGGCTCCCTTTACATCTAAGTACTATAATTATGCACCAGGCTGCTGACAGCAGGGGAGAAAATGAAAGCATTTCACCTGTGTTATTACGATGTGTGTGATATCGGTGAAAGAAAGATGAGTGTGCCCACGACGCTTGTCAACAGCGCACTGTCTGCGTTTGTGTAAATCTAGGAAGCCTTGGTAGACATTGGGACAAAAGTGGTTACTGCCCCCGCAACCGAGCTGCAGGTTCTTTGCATTCTCAGCAAACTTTAAAGACGACTTCAAGTACATTCTGTGGGCCAGGTTCATGGATTTATTTGCAGGGAAAATCGAGGACTTGGGCGCCAAACCGCGAGGATTCTGCGCAGGCTCATCATGTCACTGCGAGTGGAGAAACCCCTTATCCGAGACTCTCTCCAAGCAGAGTGTGGGCCAGGCCTACACAGCGACCAAAATAGGGGGCAGAACATGCAGAATGAGGAATAACATGCGTTAATGTTGGCGTGCTGAGGGAGGATTCACGATTCGAGCTCAAATATATACGGATTCATGGCTTCAACATCGTGCCGTGAAAACGTACACGCAAATCCCGGTACACTCACGACACCTCATAGGCGTAAACGTCAACGTGTATCATAACAAATGCATATAAAGCACGCAATACGCACCAAACGAACATGTCCAGCCACGATGAATTCAGCATTTGTCAGAGAGATCATGCATGGACACCGTAGGAGGAGAGGGATGGCCAGGGCCCGGATCTTTAACCCACGTACAACCCTATTCCGGGATGCCAAATGACCACGTCTATGCCAGGTACAGATTCGCCCCATATCATCCTAGATCAGGTTCGCCCCATATCATCCTAGATCTTGTTGGGGAGATTGGCTAACATCACCCATCATGTGCTCTGAGGCCCTTAGCCGCCTACAAAAAGTGCTTGCTGCGTTACATTTCATGGCAACTGGATCCTTCTAGCTGACCACTGCCATAGTAGGCGGTATCTCACAGGCCACACAGCCATGATGCCAACACCAGCTGCTGGCGTGTATAACTGCACGACCTTCTGTGCGCTGCCACATCTATATGCCAAGAGCACTGGCAGAAAAGCAAATAGTCATGCAGGACTTCAATGCTGTGGCACACTTCTCACAAGTGCTTTGTGCAATAGATTGCACCCATGTTGCGCTACGTCCCACCCAGATTGACAGAGCACATATACCACAACCCCAAACATTGGTCCTCAATCAATGTTCGGGTTGTGTGCGATGCCAAGGGCATAATAATAATCATAACTGATGTGTATGCAAACTATCCAGGAAGCACACACAACTGTTATATATTTCAGATGTCACCACTCCACCGGACCCTGCTAGCCGACAAAAATGGTAATGCATGGCTCATTGGTGAGTATGAACGGACACACACATGCATGCATGTTGCACACTGACCAATAGACACTGCCAACAAATGTTCATGACAACCATGTACACATTTACAGGGGACAGTGCCTACCCACTGAGCACATTCATGATGACGTCCATATGGAATCCCCCCACACCAGCTGAGGTAAGGTACAATACTGCCCATGTAGTGACTAGGGGCATAGTGGAGCACACATTTGGAGTGCTTAAGTCACATTTCCGCTCCCTTGACCACTCTGGTGGTGTGCTGCTATATGCACCACTAGTTGTGTGCAGGATCATTGTGGCAGCATGTGTCCTGCACAATGTTGCCACACGGTGTGGCATCCCAGTGGACATGCAAGAGGGCCATTCCCGTAGCCACAGGTATGACCTTTGCGGATGGCTGTCCAAAGGGCACTTGGAGAGACTGCACGTACCTAGCTGGTGCAATCCTAGTTTATGTAAATTCCTGCCCCTATGGAGTGCAGAAGATCAAGCCACATCCCAGGTGCCATTATAACCAATGGTCAATCCTTTGTGCACACAAAAAAAACGGAATATGTGCCCTGGGGAGGGCAAAATTGGGTGCATCCACCAGACATAAAAGAACATGCACAAAGTGCGGCTAAATGAAAGACACGTAAGTGGGAGTATACTACCACCACTGTAAGCATGGAGTGAAACCACTCCTGAGGCACAAAAACATCACTAATGTCCAAGAAATTATCACTCAGAATATGTGTTGCCACAGATACGTTCTTCAACTTGCCAACTGACAATTATGAGCAGCTAGGCATTCCTGGAGGCATTCCTGGACTCCAAAAGTATCATGTCCACCAATCCCCATAAGGCCAATGAAATATGGTTGCACAACTGTGTGAGAATGTGCATGACAGGCACAAACGTATTCATGTTGCTGTGACCGCGAAAGCAGTGGTGTAAGGATCAACATGTGACATACATACAGCCAATATGGAGACAATGCACCCCATATACAAAAAAAACACTGCAAAGAACACAATTGACAAGTGAGACAAAGTGATTGACACACCCAAAATGCATCAGTCACAGATGCAACAAATAACGTAGCCATTCCATAGGAAAATCAATGGTGAGTCATGACCATAAGCAGCATGCCACTGCACCATTCACCAACACAGTCACAGCAACTGCAAAGAACAGTGTGCATGTAGTACACCAAAAACAATAGAGCACAATAAACTAACTCTCTCACGACTGTCACAAACAACTGTACGGCAAGTAGACACCAGACCACACACAAGAGACCACAAGTAGTAAGGCATAGTACTATCTTGAAGCCAATTAACCCATGCAAGGAAAGCCTTGGACCCACAATGTGTGTTACACAACAAAAACACCTTCACTGGCCAACCCATTCCCTGACCGCAACAATGCACATAATACTTGTGCATGCATGTTTTATTTATTTATTGTTTTAGAACAAAACTGAACTTTTCACACATCGAATTACACGCATATCACATTAGCAATTTAAGAACCTTTAAAAGCTAAAAATAAAAAATACTAATAAATACAATTCCTTAAAAATTCTTTTCACATAAGATTTAAAGAATAAAAAAACAGAATTCTTTCCCTTTAGAACTCTTTAAGAACAACTTCCAGAAACTCCAATAACCTTATTGACAGTGACAGCTCATAAGTATTTAGAATTCTGATCCACAAGTCCTCTTCAGTTAGTCTAGGACACAACTCACAGGGTAATTCATAGAATTTCGCAGAAAAGTGTCGCAAGCGGCTGGCGCAGAGTGTCCGCGTGCGATTGTCTGCGCCAGACGCGTGCGCCAAAACCGATTTCCGCGCACAGCGTATTCATGGATTTTAGGCTCCCAAACCAGCCGTGGCGCAGAGTATCGCAGCGACCCTGCAGCAGCGCCAGTAACGCCCCCAAGAACGCCCTCGCGCAAGGAAAAGCCATCAAAATCGCTAAATCATCGCAAAGGGCTGCGCTAACCCTGGACCAGTTTACAGGGCTGCCAAACAAGGAACACAAAGCGGGTAACGTTCATATCAGGGGTACGCGGGAAGTTTTACATGCGATTAGCCAGGGCACGTGTATGACAGGGGTACGCGTGAAGTTTTACACGCGATTAGCCAGGGTACGTGTATTACAGGGGTACGCAGGAATGTTCACACGCGATTTGGCTGGGTACGTGTATGACAGGGGTACGCGTGAAGTTTTACACGCGATTAGCCAGGGTACGTGTATTACAGGGGTACGCGGGAATTATCACACGCGATTTGGCTGGGTACGTGTATGACAGGGGTACGCGTGAAGTTTTACACGCGATTAGCCAGGGTACTGTATTACAGGGGTACGCGGGAATTGTCACACGCGATTTGGCTGGGTACGTGTATTACAGGGGTGCGCGGGAATAATCACACGCGATTTGGCTGGGTACGTGTATTACAGGGGTGCGCGGGAATTATCACACGCGATTTGGCTGGGTACGTGTATTACAGGGGTGCGCGGGAATAATCACACGCAATTAGGCTGGGTGGGTCCTCACAGGTGTTCCCTGTACACCCTCCACGGCCCCTGCAGGCAGCCCACAAAACAGGGGACTACCCTGCACACCTGCTCATGTCTCCCACCCCAACCCCCCCCCCCAGCAGTGTGGGGCACCCTCCACCAGGCCTCCACTCATGTTTCCCACCCACCCACCCCCCCAGCCACCATGGGCAGCCCCCACCAGGCTCCCAGCCATGTCTACCACCCCCCCACCCCCCAGCCACCATGGGCAGCCCCCACCAGGCTCCCACTCATGTCTCCCACCCCCCCACCCCACCAGCAGTGTGGGGCACCCTCCACCAGGCCCCCACCCATGTCTCCCACCCCCCCCACCCCCCAGCCACCATGGGCAGCCCCCACCAGGCCCCCACTCATGTCTCCCATCACCCCCACCCCCCAGCTGTGCAGGGCACCCTCCACCAGGCCCCCACTCATGTCCAACTCATGTCTCCCATCACCCCCACCCCCCAGCATCCAGGGGCACCCTCCACCAGGCCCCCACTCATGTCTCCCACCACCCCCACCCCCCAGCATCCAGGGGCACCCTCCACCAGGCCCCCACTCATGGCCCCTATCACCCCCACCCCCCAGCATCCAGGGGCACCCTCCACCAGGCCCCCACTCATGGCCCCTATCACCCCCACCCCCCAGCATCCAGGGGCACCCTCCACCAGGCCCCCACTCATTGCCCCTATCACCCCCACCCCCAGCAGTGCAGAGGCACCCTCCACCAGGCCCCCACTCATGTCATGTCCCCCTGCACCCCCACCCCCCAGCATCCAGGGGCACCCTCCACCAGGCCCCCACTCATGGCCCCTATCATCCCCACCCCCCAGCAGTGCAGGGGCAGCACCACCAGGCCCCCACTCATGTCTCCCATCACCCCCACCCCCCAGCAGTGCAGGGGCACCCTCCACCAGGCCCCCACTCATGTCTCCCATCACCCCCACCCCCCAGCATTGCAGGGCACCCTCCACCAGGCCCCCACTCATGTCTCCCACCCACCCCCACCCCCCAGCCACCATGGGCATCCTCCACCAGGCCCCCACTCATGTCTCCCACCACCCCGACCCCCCCCAGCAGTGTGGGGCACCCTCCACCAGGCCCCCACCCATGTCTCCCACCACCCCCACCCCTCAGCCACCATGGGCAGCCTCCACCAGGCCCCCACTCATGTCCCCATATCACCCCCATCCCCCAGCCACCATGGGCAGCCCCCACCAGGCCCCCACTCATGTCTCCCACCCACCCCCACCCCCCCAGCCACCATGGGCGGCCTCCACCAGGCCCCCACTCATGTCCCCTATCACCCCCACCCCCCAGCCACCATGGGCAGCCCCCACCAGGCCCCCACTCATGTCCCCTATCACCCCCACCCCCCAGCCACCATGGGCAGCCCCCACCAGGCCCCCACTCATGTCTCCCACTCACCCCCAGCCACCATGGGCACCCTCCACCAGGCTCCCACTCATGTCCCCTATCACCCCCACCCCCCAGCCACCATGGGCAGCCCCCACCAGGCTCCCACCCATGTCTACCACCACCCCCACCCCCCAGCACTGTGGGGCAGCCTCCACCAGGCCCCCACTCATGTCCCCCTGCCCACAGGCCCTGACAATCCTCAAGCATGGGCCTCATGGCCAGCTCCACAGCCCAAAGGCACAACCAAGAATTACATGCGCCCATGATACTACTCCAATGGAAACAATGTAAATCAACACGTGTCTCACACACACACAATGGTTGCAAGTGAACCTGAAAACCCATATCATGACATGCATGAAAACAATGAGATGAAACCACACATTGAAGAATGAAAAAATCCAAATAATGTATTAATAACAACAGTAATGGCAATCAAAATTAAATAAAATACACATGTAAAAAAAAACAAAATTAAACTGGCTGTCCCTTTTCAAATTAAAATCAATAAATGATAATCCAAAAAAATGTCTTCCAAAGTTCAAGTCCATAAAAAGGAAATGAAGGGAAAAAAGAAATAGAAAACCATTGCTCCATGGGAAAAAATATTCATAGTAAAAAAAATGTCCAAATCCAAAGTCCAACTATGTACAAAGTATTCAGGGTCCATCACCCCAAAGGAAGAAATGAAACCTACTAAAATGGAACTATATACAAAAGGTGGAGCAGTGTCCGTCGAATCCAAATAAAAATAAACTATAAAGGAAACCTATCACTAAATAACTATATACAATGGCGGCGGGCCAGTCCAGCGGCTCACTTAGTGGTGTTCCGGGCCAGGGCATCATCGAACTCCTCGTCTATGTCCCGGAGGCGGTCCTGTTCCATGGCCCCGAGGGTCCGCAGGGACGCCGACATGTTCACCTCCAACTCCCTGCGGATTGCCTCGAGGCACTCGGCCCGCCTCAGGGCCCTCCGCATGGAGTTCTCCGCCCTGACCATCGTGAGCCGTGCCTCTTCCGCCCGCCGCCGCTCCGCATCTATGGCGTGGCCCAACCGCTGCCACACGGAAGACACTTCCCGTCCAGGGTCCTCCTGCCCTCCGGCCGATGCCTGCCCCTCCGATGTTGAAGGCCCCGAGCTATCGTGGCTCCCACCTACAGCCTCCTGCTGCTGCAGCTGCTGCTGTCCATGTGCCCTGTCCGATGGTGCCTGCACATCCTCCTCCAGCTGGGGTGCAGTCGTTGATGTGGCCACCCCTGCTGGACGTCCGACTCCCGACTGTGGCAGGGATCTGTTGTCCACCAGCCTGGCCGCACGGTCGGAGGCAGCTCCACAGGGCACCCAGGTGACACATGGGTGGGAAGATGGCATGGAGCACGACTGGGGCATAGGGGGTTCCGTGGAGGAGGGGGTCGGAACAAGGTCCAGGAAACGGAGGAATCCAGCCCTGGTGAGCTGTCCCAGTGGGTCAACGCAGTCAACGAGCCATGCGAGAAGACGTGCAGACTCATCATGAAAAGACTGCAGGTCAGCTTGCATGGCCCGTTGACGCAACGCCACCCCACCCTGGACAGGCTCAACCTGGTGCAGGATAGCCACATCCGCAGGGAGAGGAAGGCCAGGTGTTGTAAGCCAATCCCCTCCCTGAGAACGGGTCTGGAGGTAGGCATCCCCGCTGGTGCAAGATGATGCAGTGACAGGAGCAGGGACAGGATTGCACACAGGCACCTCCGCGGCAGCCTGTGCTGCCTCCTGTCCCTGATCCTGCACTGCACCACTAGCACCAGTGGAATCCCCACCTCCAGACCCCTCCTCTGTCGCTTGCACGGCCTCCTCCTCCTCCAAACCCCCCACCAACCTGGATGACTCTGTGCCATCTTCCTCCGTTGGGCCCTGTGGGGTCCCAGCTGCCCCTTCTGCTGCCGAGGAGTCCAACTCCAACCTCCGCCTCTTGGACCTCCCCTCGGCAGCTGCGGCCTGGGACACGGCACCGGACTCCTCACTCCCCGACGAGATCAGAACCTGGGAGGGGATCCGGGCCTTGCGTCTCCGGCTGTTGGTGCGACCCCTGCCGCTGTGCTCCACAGGACCTTCTCCGCCCTCTTCATCAGTTGACGCTGCAGACAGGGAGAAAGAAAACACAGGCATCAGGGCACTGTCCAATGGACTCATACACACATGACAGTCATACATGAGTGGCATTGGTAAACCTCAGACATGGCATCACAATCCCCAACACACATGTCATTTCAACTTGCACACATAAGCCATACCACAGCCATATTGCAACAGCCAGCACCATCCATTCACATACAACAGCATGAGCAGCCAAAGGTCATCCACACATCACGTGCTACATAGGGAGTACACTACACATGCACACACACCACCAAACTTGCATGCATGTGTACACCTCCGCCAACTGTCGCAGTGTTCCGATCGACATCCATGTCAATCATTCCTCCACACCTGACAATCATTCCTCCACATCCTGTGCCATGCAAGCCCACACACACAAGCACCATCCATGTGTCACACATGAGACCCCTCGCATGTGTCACCCTCACGGCCCTGTACACCCCCCCCTACTTGCCCACATAAAAATACATGTTCAACCCACTCCTGGCACACCACACGCACAGCTTACAATCAGTATGCATGTACACTTACCGCTCAACTCCAGACGGGTCTGCCTCTCAAGGACCTGGACGTGGAGCGCTGGGGATATGCGTTCCAGGACCCTCATCTGATCTTCCGACAAGTGGCCCCGGCGCCCCTTAGCATCCGCTGCCTTCAGGAGGCGCCGGGCCTTGTTGAGGGTCCTGGACCTGAAGTCCTCCCAGCGCTTCCTGACACGTTCGTAGTCGCGGACTGCCACCTCCTCCGCGTTGATGGCAGTCACGATGTCCATCCAGATCCGAGTCCGTCCTTCCTTGTCGGCGTGCAACCTTCCGAAGAGGGCATCATACTGCCCCAGGACATGCTCCACCAGGACACCAATTTCGGTGGCAGTGAAGCTGGTGCCCCTCTGCCTCCTTGGCCGGGGGTTGCCACTGGTGCCAGATGTTGCAGTGCCCGACATGGCAACCCCAGAGACAGGAGTGGGTGGGCAACTGGGTCCTGGGGCTGGGCTGTGGGGCGATGGAAAAGCAGTCGGGAGTCTTCGGTTCCAGCAGGGGTGGTCACAGCAACAGCACCCCTGGCTGATGTGCAGGCAGCAAATGGCAGGGCACGAGGGCAGCAGGCAGTCAGGCAGCAGCAGATGGCAGGTGGGAGCGTGCTCAGGGCTCTGGGGGGCAGTAATTCGGCCTTCTGGGAAGGAGCGTGGTCTTCTGTGTGTGAACGCGTGGCCAGCTTGATACGGAGTGATTTTGCACGTGAAAATCCAGCACGTCTGCGTGTAATTCGAGGAAAGGCCCTTAGCGCGTAAGCACACGTCTGTACATTCATTGGCCCAAAGGCCACCAGCGTATGCGCGTCTATGAAGTCACGTGCACGTTGAATATGGCACACGTTTGAAATGTTGCGTGTTAAAAAAATGAAAGACACGTCCGAGTGTCAAAGCGTGTAATTGGTGGAAATGGCCTTAGCGCGTACACGCGGAAGTGACAAAGCGTGTAATTGGTGGAAATGGCCCTAGCGCGTACACGCGGAATTGACAAAGCGTGTAATTGGTGGAAATGGCCCTAGCGCGTACACGCGGAAGTGACGCTGGAAGTGTGAGCCTGCATAAAAGGTACGTGTAGAACACCATTTCCTTGTACATGCTTTTCGTGGAGAGCGAGTGGGTGAAATCTGTACTTCTTGTCGTTTCACACGCGATTAACTTCACGGCGTTTCAAGTTCGTAGTCCCTGTTACCTCTGACAGCTTTTTCTCTTTTTTCTCTTTTTCTGGTTTTCCTGGGCCTGTTCCCTCAAACAGCGTTCCCTTCTACTGTTGTCCTGTCTCCTCAGACAGCGTACAATTCTTCTTTTGGCGGGGGTGTTGCCAACGCGCACACGCGCTTCTTTTTCACGTTCTTTTTCCTGGCAGACGGTGAGTCACGCACTTATCTAACATCTGTGCTTGCCCCGTGTGTAGCCTGCCCCTTCAGAGGTCATTCTATGCTGCGTGTGACACGCATACGTTCATTCTTGTGTTACTGGCTGCCACAGCGTAGTGCAGGGTTTTTTTTCCGCACACGTGGTCTAGGAGGGGTTGCATGCACGTCATCTCCCTTTTTTGGGCTTCCTGTGCGTTGCGTGACCCGTCATCTTTCCCCAGGGGTCACATTCAGCCTTGCTAGAGCACTAGGGTACAATTACCATCTGGTACCCAACCCCTTTGACCCCCAATTGCCCAGGACAATAGTTTACAGCCACTCCCATATGCACATTAACATCAGTGCCATGGTTGGGAGGCGAGGAATCCGTAAGGGTGGCAAAGGTGGACGAGCCACAAGTGGTGGCCGTGGTGGATCCGGTAGGGGACGTGGTTGTTACTTGCAGGGTGACCCTGTCCCCCCATGTGTGGAGGACCAGTCAAGGGCACCCATTATCCCCCCCCCCCGGTTGAGGCTGATGTGGCTGACATCATCCATGCTCAGCCCTTGTTGGACCAGCCCATTGTGGCACCAGACCTGGCTGACTCCATGGCTGACTTCCAGGTCAGCAGCCCTATGACACGTGGCTGGTGCACGTTGATGTCATCAGGCCACGTGGATCAGGGGCAGCAAGGTCATCTGCTGCCCCAAGTAGGCAGGGTGGAGAGGCTGCAGGGGCAGCTGCGGCTACATCCACCCCAGCTCTCACACACCCAGCCAGGACAGTGTCGGTCCTAGTCCATCCTGCTGACATTCCCCCTGACACCATTACACTTGAGCCAATGCCTGCACCAACTCCCATGCTAGGTGTGCAATCCCACACTCCTGATACAGAGTCCACCAGGGCTCCTGCCCCTAGTGTCCAGAGCAGCGTAGGACACTCAGGATCACCACCACCTTCCAAGCGGAAGAGGAAGAGTGCTCGTCCGGCACAGGCTGATGCCCCAGACACGGCTACACAGTCCGGCCCGTCGAGGAAGCCCAGCTTCACGGATGCCGAACTGAATGCACTTGTCGAGTATGTGTCCGCACATGATAAAGAAATGGTCATTGTTGCAGGATCCAAGACCACACCTGCACAATGTCAGGCACACTGGCAGACCGTTGCGGACATCGTAAGTGCCCTTGGAATCGTGAGACGCACAGCCAATGATTGCTATAAGCGCTGGAATGACCTAAAGCGCAGGGCAAAGAATAAGCTGGCCTCAAGTCATGCCGCAACTCTAGTGACTGGAGCTGGGTCTCCAGTAGAAGACATGGAACTCACTCCACATGAGTCAGTCGCTGGGACCTACGTCACGGAGGAACAGATCCAAGGCGTGGGAGATCTGCCTGATTATGAGGCATTGTCCGGTGAGTGCACATGCATGTGTGTGTCATCCATGTGCATGGTGTGTGTGTGAGGGCTTCTGTTTGTGTGCCAGGTGAGGGTGTGTGCGCCTGAGTCGTTTGGGTCACCCATGCGCTTCATGCAATACATTCTGCGCAGCAGCATTTGGCCATAGCAGTATCCCTTCTGCCAACAGTAGACATCTAGCCCAACAGCACGCCAGTTGCCCTTGAAGTGTCACCTTGCCACAACATTGTTGCTTATTTTTCTCTGTTCATTCAGGCAGATTGTTTGCATTCCACCACTTTTACTAGGCATTTCTCAGTCCTCTAGTCACATGTCTGACATGGCTATGGTAAAGTGGAGTGACTTTGTTACCTGGATATCATTTGTTTAGACATGTCCCTGTGCAATCGGACCATTTTGGACTGGCAGCTCCAGGTGAAAAATCCGACCAGTTTGAATTAGAAAAGCTATTACATGAGGGAACTGGACTGAATGAATAAGTTCTGCCCTCCTCTCCATCTTCACTCAATAGCAATGGTACATGCCATCTGTGTGATGGCATGTGTATTTCACCTGGCAATCACAGGCCAATGTGTGATGCACTGCTAGGCAGCATGCAGAAAATGTGTTCATCTTCCATCTTGGTGTCATCAGTGTGTGCCATTTGCCTACCCTTCATACGCAGTGAGGGTGCATGCATGGGAGGGTTTTAGTCATGTGGGACATGTGTCAATCAAGTACTGGTTCTGTTGCTTCTCAGCCCTCATTGTGTGCCATGGTGCTAATGCCTGTTTCCATTTGTTTGCTTTTATGTCTTTGCAGGGGAAGACGCACCTGATACTGCTGGGGTTGTGGAGATGGTGCAGACCCAGGAGGGGTCTGAGGGCCGACCGACCACCAGTGAGGGACGTGGTGTGGTGGTGGGTGAGAACCCACAACTTCTGCAGGTCGTGCTCTCAAGGGGTGTCTCTGGCTGCACATCCCCCGAGCTGTACTCAGGTGTTGATTCGGATGATGAGACCTACGTGCTGTCGCAGGTGAGTGTTCCTGGGAGGGATTCTGTTCTGTCCGACCCACCTGCACCAGGGTCAGAACCCTCAATGGGGATGTCAGTGTTGGCAGCTACGCCTTTGGTGGTTACGGATGCAGGGTCACACTCCGCGACATCTGATCCTGTTCCTGGGCCAGCAGATCAGAGGGGTAATGCAGTCCTGCAGCCTCAGGCAGTGCCGGCACAGCAAGGCGCAGTTCGCCTTGCCCCAGCAGGTGTGGTGCCCGCCGACATGGTGGCCGTACACCACCTGGCAATACCGCATGGGAGCAATCCATTTACGGTATGGCAACCCAACAGGCAGCATCATCAGAGATGATGGCTCAGGCCATGGATAGGGTGGCCACTTCCATTGTCCCCCCCGAAAGGCTGATGGAGCGACTACAGCAGGCAACCGACTCCATCTGCCAGTCACACAGGGAGGACATGTTGGCGTCCAACAGGGACAGGCGGGCGGCACTGGTGACTCTGCAGGAAGCAATCTCCATAGAGTCCCAGGGCCACAGGGAAGCCCTGAGGCTGGAACTCCTTCACCTCAGGACGACTCTCGTTGAGCTTGAGGCTTCAACAAACCGAAGACAGAACAGCAGCTGGAGCGTCTCACCAGTACGCTCTCAGCTGAGATGCAGGCAACTAGGGCGGAGGTCCGGGCATCCCGTGAGTTGTTGCATGGGGACCTCTGCACACTCATCCTCCAGAACGAGACCTACCACACCCGCATGCTTGCAGCCATGGAGGAACAGACTAGGGCCTTGCGTGGGCTGCCTCCCATAGTGCCACCACCTCCGGATGCAGCTGCACAGGGTGAAAATAGCGACAGCAGTGATACTCCCACAATAGGGTAGCCGTGTGGGCCATGAGCCCATGGAGGTGTTTTTTTTTGCAAGATCCACACAGGTGGGTTTTGGTGTGCACCCTGTCCTCGGACCTCCTGGGTGGCCTCCCCAACCCCCGGGCCCATTAATGGCCATTTTTGATTTTTTTTTTTTTGGGACAGTGTGTTGCCTTGTGTGGCTCCCGTGGGCATACGCTGCATTGTGGCTGGGCACATGCAGGCTTGTCATGTATTTGGTTCAGATGCTTGGGTTTTTGTCACACACACCCCTCCTGCTTCCCGTTTCCATGGGCTTGCAAAGGGTGTGCCCAAGTGACATTGACGTACATGGTGACATTGGACTCCCACTACATGTGTGGGTAGTCTAGTCAATACTGTGTATACATTCCTAGTGCATATTGCTGTTGTGTTGTACACTGTATGTTGCATTGATGTGTAACTCATCATCCATGTCTACCTCCTAATTTGCAGGTCCTTTCCTCTTGTCTACACAAGGCCCTCTACTTTGGAGATGGGGTCCATGTTGGCAGCAGTGCACCTACAACTCTACATGGCGGCAACACTGTACAGTTGGAAGTGGTGGGAGTGCAGGCATTTCCAGGTGGTAAGACTTCTAATTCCTTACATTCGTAATGTCATGTTAATGGTAGTTTTGAGGGTCAGTAGCTGATAAGTGTTATTGCTAAATACCTGCTCAAGTGTGTTGTTGGTCCTGCATTACTGTAAGCATTTCAGGTGTCGCGAGTTTCAATTAGGGACACTGTACTTTGTGACACTTGTGTCATGTTGTGGGGATTACTTTGTTTACCTGCACATAGCATGACATGGCACGGTGTGTCGTGTGGCGGTGCTGGGGATGGGTTGGGTGACATGGCACTGTCCTCATGTTGCATTTTGCAAGTGGGTATTCATTTTAGCTGCATGAATGTGTTTTTTCTCGAAACTGCATTGGTGGTGTCTGTGTAGGTAGGGATGCACACATTGTAACACTTCCAGGTGAACAATCTCAGGCTGATATGGTTTTGACGGTTGATTCTCCAGACATTCAGGATCAGTGTCAGGATGAGTCATCATTGACTGTCAGATGGTATGTGCCAGGGCAGTGTGCACTCCACAGGGGTGTGATTTCTATGTGAAGTAATTAGCCACTAGCTGTGTACGGGCTGCCTCCCCCCGTGCCCTTTCCCCTCCCATGCGCAGCGGGCGTGCATGTGGTTGGGGATGTGGGGGCACCACCATGTCCACGGCCAGGCCCCGGCATGTTGCAACGTTGTGCAGGACACATGCTGCCACTATGATCCTGCACACTACTGGGGGAGCGTATAACAGCTGCCCACCAGAACGGTCAAGGGAGCGAAAGCGTGATTTAAGCACTCCGAATGTGCGCTCCACTATGCCCCGGGTTGCAATGTGCGCTGTGTTATATCTTACCTTGGGTGGCGTGGTGGGGTTCCGAATTGGCGTCATCATGTGGGGGCTGAGAGGGTAGGCACTGTCCCCTGTGGAGGTGGTGATGGGTATCATTGGTGGGGTTGTGACCTTGCTCAGTATCTGACATGCACGCATGTGCAGTGGCATTCATACTCACCAAGCAACCATGTATCGCCATGCCGCCCAGCTTCTAGGTCCCGGCTTAGGGTGGACATTCGGTAAATGAAGCTGTCGTGGGTGGACCCGGGATAGTTGGCATATACTGAGGTGATGATTCCCTTGGCATTACATACTACCTGCACGTTGATGTAATGCCAGTGCTTGCGGTTCCTATAGATGTGCTCATTTGCCCTGGGGGGACGTAGAGCCACATGGGTGCAGTCGATGGCACCTAGCACTTTGGGGAATCGTGCCACACCGTAAAAATCCAGAGCGTCAGCATGCCTTTCTGCAGGTGTTCTGGGCAGGTATATGTGCCTGCGGACTGATGGGCGTGCAGTGATGATGTTCAAGACCTGGTGTAAGCAGCGTGACTGCGTGGCCTGTGACACCCCACCCACTATGGCACTTGTCCGCTGAAATGATCCAGTGGCTAAGAAGTGCAGTACATTGAGGACCTTCTCCAGGGGGCTGAGTGCTTGGGAGCACAGGGTGGGTGATGTGAGGTCACCCTCCCACTCACTCACCAGGTCCAGTATTATGTGTGGTGGAAACCTGTACCTCCCATACACCTGGTCATCAGGCATCCCGAAAAGGCTGTTTCTGGGTGTGAAAATTCTGGCCCTGACTATCCTCCTCCTCATCCTTTGGTAGCCCACGGCCACTGCTGCTAGGAACGGTATATTCATCCTGGCGTCTGAGCTTGTTAGTTTTTTGCGCGCAAATTTATGCATCGCGGGTCGACGTATGCCTGCTTCCTACTGGCGTACGTGTTTCTTTGCGCGTGTTGTAGGCGAGCGTGTGAAACTTCCCGCGCACCCCTAAAATCCAGTACCCAGGCCAACAGCGTGTGGAAATTCCCGCGCACCCCGGAATACACGTGCGCTGATGTACTCGCGTGTGTAAGTGCCCGCGCACCCCTGAAATACACGTACATAGGCCAATCGCGTGTACGGACACTTTTGTCCAATTACACGCGATGTCACTCTGACGTGCAGTCTTTCCACGTGTGCTCCGTCATCACGTGCTATGAGGGAAACACCCGTGCGGGTCACGTCACAGACGCGCTTACGCGCTGAGGGCCTTTGGTCCAATAGAATCGTGTATGCGTGCTGACGCGCTTACGCGCTAAGGGCCTTTCCTCGAATTTCACGCTGACGTGCAGGATTTTCACGTGCCAAATCACTCCGTATCAAGCTGGCCACGCGAAAACACACGGAAGACCACGCTCCTGCCCAGAAGGCCAAATTACTGCCCCCCAGTGCCCGGAGCAGCCTCCCACGTGCCATCTGCTGCTGCCTGCCTGCCTGCCTGCCTGCTGCCACCGTGCCCTGCCATTTGGTGCCTGCACATCAGCCATCTGCAGGGGTCCAGTTGCTGTGTCCACCCCTGCTGGAACAGAAGACTCCCGACTGGGATAACATCGCTCCACAGCCCAGCCCCAGGACCCAGTTGCCTACCCACTCCTGCCTCTGGGGTTGCCATGTCGGGCACTTCGACATCTGGCACCAGTGGCAACCCCAGGCCAGAGGGGCAGAGGGGCACCAGCTTCACTGCCACCGAAGTTGGTGTCCTGGTGGAGCATGTCCTGGGGCAGTATGATGCCCTCTTTGGATCGTCCCGCGCCAGCAAGGAAGGACGGGAGAGGATCTGGGCCGACTGTGTGGTTGCCATCAACGCGGAGGGGGTGGCAACCCGCGACGTCCAGAAGATCAAGAAGCGCTGGGAGGACTTGAGGTCCAGGAGCCTCGTGAAGGCCCGGCGCCTCGTGGAGGGGGGCCGGGGCCGCATGAGTTCCATCCAGATGAGGGTCCTGGAACGCGTACGCCCAGCGCTCCACGCCCAGATCCTTGAGAGGGAGACCCGTCTGGAGTTGAGCGGTAAGTGGCCAAGCATTGCTGTGTGAGACAGGGCATGTTGCAGTGTGCTGGTTGTCTGATACTTGCCTGTATGTGTGACATAGGCCATGTACGCATGTATGTGTGCAGGGACATCATGGTAATGCATGTGCGACCAGTGATGTGTGAACCACATGGTTGTTGCATGTGTTTAAATGCGACATGGGGAGCCCTATGCAGATTTCACACATGAGAGCATGCCAGTCTCTGTTCCTGGACATGGGTGGGGGTGAGGGATGGGTGCTGATGCCAGGTACATATATGGTAGCCATGTCTGTGTGCCTGACCTGCGTGTCTGTGACTTGTGAATGCCATGGATGCATGACACATGTGTGTGACAATGCACAGATTCACTGATGCAGCCTAGTTATCCTTGTATCCGCTGTGTTTGGGGTGTATGAGGCCAGATGGATGTGACTGAGGTGAAGTGTGTGCATGTGATAGGCATGACCCATGATGCATGTGAGTTCCATATCATTGTATGTTTCAAGAGTCCATTGGACATGTATGGAAATGTCCATGGCATGCACCATGCCTGTTACTGTGTGTGTTTTGCCTGCACTGACCCATGTGTTGTGGAGGGACATGATGGAAGTGTACTTTGACAGTGGTACTCATCTGCTATTGCTTCCTGTCTAGGGGACCATTGTACAGTACCCTGATGCTTGTGTTCTATGTCTCCCTCTACGCAGCGGCTAGTGAAGAAGAGGGCGGAGACGGCGCTGTGGAGCAAGGCGGCGGGGATGCCCCCACGGCTGCAGCGCAAGGGGTGGGTGAGCCCCCACAGGGGTCTACTATGGCGGAAGACGGTGAGGAGCCATCCAGGTTGGTGGTTTCCACAGAGGAGGAGGAGGCCACCACTGAGGCACACATGGGTCCTGGTGGGTGCATCCCTGCTGGTGCAAGTGGTGCAGTCCAGGGGGCAGGGGCAGGAGGCAGCACAGTTCACCGTGGAGGGTCCTGTGCATGTCGCTGTCCCTGTCCCTGTGAGTGCACCACCATGCACCAGCAGGGATGCCCCGTCCCAGGCCCGTCCGCAGGTAGAGGGGATGTCCATGTCACCTGACTCCCCTCCACCTGTGGACGAGGGGACCCGTGGCCGTATGGAGAAGGTCCTGATTGGGGTCGCGATGCGCATGGGTGCAATTCGTGATGACGTGCGTGCTTCCCGGGAGGAGCACGCACGTCATCACGAAGAGCACCGTGCCGACGTGGCCCAATTGGGATCTTCCATGTTCGGGGGTTTCCTGCATGTGTTGGCCAATCTGGCGGCCCTCTCCTCCTCTGTGGAGGCTATACGCCGGTCGTTCTCCTTGCCGTCTTCCGGCCCAGATGCCACCAGGGCCCCCTGTGGACCTGCCCTGACCAATGCAGCCAGCTCGGTGGGGATCCCATCCCTGCCACAGTCGGGAGTCGGAGGTCCAGCAGAGGTGGACACCACAGCAACTGACCCCAGCAGATGGAGGATGTGCCGGCATCATCAGGCAGGGCACGTGCACGACGGCGTTGGTGGATTCCATCAGCCTGGATGCCGTCGTGCTGGCAGAGGCAGTTGCGTCGGAGGCAGCAGCAGAGTCAACGTGGGAGGCATCATGGCTCGGGGCCATCAACATCGGAGGGGCAGGCATCGGCCGGAGGGCAGGAGGACCCAGGACGGGAAGTGTCTTCCGTGTGGCTGCGGTTGGGCCAGCAGATAGGTGCGGAGCGGCGGCGGGCGGAAGAGGCGCGGCTCACGATGGTCAGGGCGGAGAACTCCATGCAGAGGGCCCTGAGGCGGGCCGAGTGCCTCGAGGCAATCCGCAGGGGGTTGGAGGAGCAGATGGCGTCGTCCCTGTGGACCCTCGGGGCCATGGAACAGGACCGCCTCCGGGATATAGACGAGGAGTTTGATGATGCCCTGGCCCGGAACACCACAGAGTGAGCCGCTGGACTTGCCCGCCGCCTTTGTATATAGTTCTTTAGTTTTAGGTTTCCTTTGTTTCTTCTTATGATTTGGAGTCGACGGACACTGCTCCACTTTTTGTATATAGTTGCATTTTAGTTAGGGTTTTTTGTAGGTTTCCTTTGTTCAGTTGGGCTCATGGACCCTTGAATGTTTTGTACATAGTTCTTCATTGGATTGTTTTTTTTTTTATTTTTTATTTATTCACCATGGAGCAATGGTCTTTGCATTTATTTTTCTCTCTCGGATTGATTTTATTTTTAATGTGACTTTGGACAACATTTATTTGGATTTGGATTTGCTGGGGGGGGTCGGGGTGGTGGGAGACATGAGTGGGGGCCTGGTGGAGGGTGCCCTGCACTGCTGGGGGGTGGGGGTGGTGGGAGACAGGAGTGGGGGCCTGGTGGAGGGTGCCCCTGGATGCTAGGTTTGGGGGTGATAGGGGACATGAGTGGGGGCCTGGTGGGGGGTGCCCCTGGATACTGGAGGGTGGGGGTGCAGGGGGACATGAGTGGGGGCCTGGTGGAGGGTGCCCCTGCACTGCTGGGGGGTGGGGGTGGTGGGAGACATGAGTGGGGGCCTGGTGGAGGGTGCCCCTGGATGCTGGGGGGTGGGGGTGCAGGGGGACATGAGTGGGGGCCTGGTGGAGGGTGCCCCTGGATGCTGGGGGGTTGGCGTGGTGGGAGACATGAGTTGGACATGAGTGGGGGCCTGGTGGAGGGTGCCCCTGCACTGCTGGGGGGTGGGGGTGGTGGGAGACATGAGTTGGACATGAGTGGGGGCCTGGTGGAGGGTGCCCCTGGATGCTGGGGGGTGGGGGTGCAGGGGGACATGAGTGGGGGCCTGGTGGAGGGTGCCCCCGGATGCTGGGGGGTGGGGGTGATAGGGGACATGAGTGGGGGCCTGGTGGAGGGTGTCCCTGGATGCTGAGGGGTGGGGGTGCAGGGGGACATGAGTGGGGGCCTGGTGGAGGGTGCCCTGCACTGCTGGGGGGTGGGGGTGGTGGGAGACATGAGTGGGGGCCTGGTGGAGGGTGCCCCTGGATGCTGGGGGGTGGGGGTGCAGGGGGACATGAGTTGGACATGAGTGGGGGCCTGGTGGAGGGTGCCCTGCACTGCTGGGGGGTGGGGGTGGTGGGAGCCATGAGTTGGACATGAGTGGGGGCCTGGTGGAGGGTGCCCTGCACTGCTGGGGGGTGGGGGTGATGGGAGACATGAGTGGGGGCCTGGTGGAGGGTGCCCCTGCACTGCTGGGGGGTGGGGGTGATAGGGGCCATGAGTGGGGGCCTGGTGGAGGGTGCCCCTGGATGCTGGGGGTGGGGGTGCAGGGGGACATGAGTGGGGGCCTGGTGGAGGGTGCCCCTGCACTGCTGGGGGGTGGGGGTGGTGGGAGACATGAGTTGGACATGAGTGGGGGCCTGGTGGAGGGTGCCCTGCAATGCTGGGGGGTGGGGGTGCAGGGGGACATGAGTGGGGGCCTGGTGGAGGGTGCCCCTGCACTGCTGGGGGGTGGGGGTGGTGGGAGACATGAGTGGGGGCCTGGTGGTGCTGCCCCTGCACTGCTGGGGGGTGGGGGTGATAGGGGCCATGAGTGGAGGCCTGGTGGAGGGTGCCCCTGGATGCTGGGGGGTGGGGGTGGTGGGAGACATGAGTTGGACATGAGTGGGGGCCTGGTGGAGGGTGCCCTGCACTGCTGGGGGGTGGGGGTGGTGGGAGACATGAGTGGGGGCCTGGTGGAGGGTGCCCCTGGATGCTGGGGGGTGGGGGTGCAGGGGGACATGAGTGGGGGCCTGGTGGAGGGTGCCCCTGCACTGCTGGGGGGTGGGGGTGGTGGGAGACATGAGTTGGACATGAGTGGGGGCCTGGTGGAGGGTGCCCCTGCACTGCTGGGGGGTGGGGGTGATGGGAGACATGAGTGGGGGCCTGGTGGTGCTGCCCCTGCACTGCTGGGGGGTGGGGGTGATAGGGGCCATGAGTGGGGGCCTGGTGGAGGGTGCCCCTGGATGCTGGGGGTGATAGGGGACATGAGTGGGGGCCTGGTGGAGGGTGCCCCTGGATGCTGGGGGGTGGGGGTGCAGGCGGACATGTGTGGGGGCCTGGTGGAGGGTGCCCTGCACTGCTGGGGATTGGGGGTGCAGGGGGCCATGAGTAGGTGTGCAGGGTAGTCCCCTGTGGTGTCGGCTGCCTGCAGGGGCCGTGGAGGGTGTACAGGGAATACCTGGGAGCACACAGCCAAATTGCGTGTAGAATTTCCCGCGTACCCCTGAAATACACGTACCCAGCCAAATCGCGTGTGGAAATTCCCGCGCACCCCTGAAATCCACGTACCATGCCAAATCGCGTGTGAAACTTCCCGCGCACCCCTGAGATCCACGTACCCAGCCAAGTCGCGTGTGGAAATTCCCACGCACGTACCCGGCCAAATCGCGTGTGGAACTTCTCGCACACCCCTGAAATCCACGTACCCTTCCAAATCGCGTGTGAGACTTCCCGCGCACCCCTGAGATCCACGTACCCAGCCAAATCGCGTGTGGAAATTCCCGCGCACGTACCCGGCCAAATCGCGTGTGGAACTTCCCGCGCACCCCTGAAATCCACATACCCTGCCAAATCGCGTGTGGGACTTCCCACGCACCCCTGAGATCCACGTACCCAGCCAAATCGCGTGTGGAAATTCCCGCGCACGTACCCGGCCAAATCGCGTGTGGAACTTCCCGCGCACCCCTGAAATCCACGTACCCTGCCAAATCGCGTGTGAGACTTCCCGCGCACCCCTGAGATCCACGTACCCAGCCAAGTCGCGTGGAAAAATTCCCGCGCACGTACCCGGCCAAATCGCGTGTGGAACTTCCCGCGCACCCCTGAAATCCACGTACCCTGCCAAATCGCGTGTGAGACTTTCCACGTACCCAGCCAAATCGCGTGTGGAAATTCCCGCGCACGTACCCGGCCAAATCGCGTGTGGAACTTCCCACGCACCCCTGAAATCCACGTACCCTGCCAAATACGGGGTGAAAGTTCCCGCGCACCCCGGAATACACGCACATGTTATTTTTCAGTCAGCGGGTGTCCGTGTTTGTGGGTACCCCTTTGCACGTCATTTGTCCTGGAGGGCCACAGTATAGGACATTCATCATAGCTGTATATAGGTGCTATTTGTTGGCGCACCTTTTGGCGCACATTTATTACAGGCGCAGAGACGCTACCGCCTGCTTTCTTGTGGCGGTCGTGTTTGTGCCTGAGCGCTTTTTTGCCCTATTTGATTCCATGAATACGTGTTGTAGGCGAGCGTGTGGGCGTTCCGCGCACTTGCACCCTGTACTTCCCCCGTGACGCCCACATTTTGGCAAGTTGTTCCCCATTCTGAGTGTTACGCCCCGTGTTCCGCCTACTTTTGTTGTGTGCGCCGCGCTATGTGCGATTTTCGCTGTGGCCTGTGCGATTTTCGCTGTGACCTGGCGCACGCCGTTAGATGGCCTGTGCGCCAACATGCGCCGCGCACTTTTTTAGCGCACATCCGATGGTTTTATCGCGCACGGCCTTCCATGAATCGATGTGCGCTGCTTTTCGTGCGATTTTCGCACTTGCACTGCGATTTTCGCTATTCCACTGCGAATCGCACGTTTTTGGCCACTTGCGCCGCGCTAATTATTCCATGAATCGGCCTGTCAGTTTTTTCCTCCCACAAACGAAGTAGGTCCAGACATGAAGCACACAGATGTTTTAAGTTCTCATCCTCTAGGGCACAGGAACGACATAGTCGTTTGCCTTTAGGTACTTTGCTCCTTCTCCCTAACACTTTCCTAGTGGGACACAGATTTAACTTTACTCTCAACGTTTTGAGCCTAAATTCACTCGACAGATGTTTCCTCGGGTATGGGGCTAATGTATTGTGATTTTTTTATTGACCAACTGAAATGATCATCAAAGCTTTGATATTCCAATAGTGCAGCCCTAAGCTGAATCCACACGTGTCTGAATAATTTTAGTTTTACCTTATTAGGATTCAGCGTAAGTTCCTGCGTTGAGGATTCAATTATTGAGAGTGTCTGCGTACACCACTCCACCCATTCCACTAAGACCCTGCAGTTACCCTTTACCCACATTTCATTGAGAAGAGTAAAGAACGAAGCCTTTGGCGGACTGACAATACTGGCAAAAATGTGCAGCTTTCTCCAGTCAATTCCTCTCTCAATTGGGAGCTGACCTAACTCAAATAAAATACCAACCACTCGGACACAGGCCGATATGCGCAGAAAATATCTCAATAGTTTAGCCTCCAGCTTAGCCCAGAGTGTAAACTCTTTTCTCGTCTGGGCCCCAAAAGTAAGTTTTGGCACAATTCACTGTCTGAATAGTTTCATTACAGGCAGAAAGGAGTACCTTCCAAACATCAAATCAAATTGAATTAACTGGCTAGTGGCTGCCAAAATTGTAGACTTTACATCGACATCAGGCGCGTTCCTACTCGTGCCATCATAAATAAATGATCCCAAATACTTAAATGTATCAACCACCTCGAACTGTTGGCCTTTGATGTTCCAACCAAATGTTTTCCACTTACACTTTCTCCTATTTAGCACCAGAATTTTCGATTTTATGTTGTTCATTTTAAGATCCCACTGACTAAGGAACTCTTCCACCGCCTGTAAAGCTCTTTGCATTCCTAGGGGTCATATCGCAGATGACGATGTCACCAGCGTATGTCAGATGTTGCACTTTTTGATCCCCTAGTTTAGGCGTGTTAGTCCTGATAGAGTTCCAACAAATAGGCATATACTTTATATAAAAACAGAAACGAAACGGACTGAGGACACACTCCTAGCGGAGTCCCTGATTTGCCTCTATCCAATTGGGTATGAGCCCTGTGAGTCTAATCTCACGTTTATTTTTTTTCTGAAAGCAAAGCCTCCAGAATTGCAATGAATGATTGAGGGCATCCATTATCGTACATACTCTTCCAAAGAATTGTCCTGTTTACATGATCAAAAGCTTTTCTGATGTCAAGAAACACCAGATATACCAGTTTCCCTGTTCCTTTGCTTGACCAGATGACAATACCAGGATAAAACTATTCAAACCAGTTCCCACTCCTTTCTTGTAACCCGCCTGGCATAAATCTAAGCATTTCGCTCTTCCTGCCCAGGATTGTAGTTCTCTCAGAAATATTTTAGCAAAAATGTTATTGAACACTTCCAGTAAAGAAATAGGCCTATATTGTGTTGGTGACAATCTGTCTCCTCCCTCAAAAATCAGGACTATCAAGGCCACACACCATGTCTCTGGAAGCCTTCTCATTTCCAGAATATTCTTAAACAAATGTGACAATAATATGGGTCCATAGTAAAACATTTGATTTTAAGGTCCAATTTGACAAACCATCAGGCCCCGGTGCATTTGACTTTTTACTCGATTTTATCAAAAGGGCAATGTCATCCAGATCCCAACCCAACAGCACTTGCTAACTAGCATCTAAAAATCTGCTGCTTCCAACATTGCCTGGAACAAAACACACCTTACCAGAGACTCAAAGCCATGGTTCAATCCCACCCTCCTTGCTCCTTTTTCCAAGTGCTTAGGCCCCCTAGGACCATCGAGATACAGAGGGCGAAATCATCTGAAGAGCACAGAATATCCGCCACTGAACAAAGAGACTCCTGATCTTTCCATCGACAGCCCCAGATATTTTTGGGGACCACTTTACTACATGGTTTCTAGGATTAATCTCCACATCCAAGGGTTTTACCTCTGTTCATTTCACCCCTGAAATCATCAATTCACAATAGCCCACGGAATGATCACTCACGTCTGTATAATTAACCTTCAAAGTTCCACATTTCTGAAACAGATTGGCAGACAAGAAGATATAGGGACTCATTACGAGTTTGGAGGTAGCCCTGCCCTTATTAAGGGCATGGTTTTCCCCTAACCCTGGTCCAGGTCCGTGTTCCTTGAATGTGGAAATACCGGGCCATTCCGACCTTGGAGGGCCCGGTATTTCCCCATTCAAAGAACCCGGATCCGGTACATCCCCATTCCCATTTGAGCCCCCATAGGGCTCAGTGGGAATGGGGAGGATGCTAACAACGGGCCCGTTAATGACGGGCCCGTTGTTAGCATGCTCGTCTGCTCACGGGACCCGCTAGGACGCTTGGTTTTACCAGGCGTCCTTAGCGGGACCCGCGAGCAGACCTCGTAATGAGGCAGTAGGGGGTCAACGGCGCCGACAACTCTACCAGCGCCATTAAACCCCTACCGCCAGGGTCGTAATAAGGCCCACAGTCTTAAGTAGAATTCAACTGAACATTATGCCACGTGAAACTGGGGGGGGGCATCACCTGAAGAATTTCCATTTAATGGCAACAGGTCCCATGCATCTAATTCCTGTTGTATCATTTGTCCCCTCCTACGAGCTTCATATGACATTTTTTTCCTTATCAAGGATTGATACCAAGCGTCATCCAAGCATTCCGCAGTAAGATTCCCCCACAATAACAACAGAGGCACCCTATGGGGGTCAGAGTTTCCTCCATTTTAACAGGATCTGGGTTCAAATACACATTCACCAACAAACACTTGTTGAAATCCCCCACTCCTTCATCTGGCCCTTCAAGCAGAACTGCTAGCATATCTCTTCTTTCCAGATCTATTTTTCGTACTATGAATCCCTGGTTTCGCCTAATGGCCTTTAGTATTCCACCAAAAGGATGACCCCTTAAACCGTGTTCTGCCTTGATATATGCAACATCAAAACCTCCTATAATCGGGTTGTCCATCAGCAGGGTTTCCTGCAAACACACAATATCCTATGAGATTAACATATCTTGATTATTTACAATGTTTACAAAGCCCCTAGAGTTACAAGATACCATAGATACCCTCAGATTTCAGGCATCTAGGCCTATGATATTGTCTCCAGTAATCCCATGATACTGCCCATCGCTAGCCTTATTTTGTGGGAAATACACCTGATGCCACAAAGGCTCCCTCAAATCTACTTGCATAGAGGATTGATGCCCCGCCTCCCTTTGTCCCACCTAGGGTTGCGGGGGAGCAAGTCTGGATATAATCGAAGCACCTGCATCTGCTACTTCAAAGCCTTAAGTAAGAAAATATTCATTTTCTGCCAAAATCGCATTTTTGATCATTTGTGAGCAGAGGTGTAGTTTGACAGGGCAGTCCTCCTGGACAAATTCCACTAAACTGAAGTCGCCAGTCGTTAACAACCTTAAACTAGGGATTTCAAACATCAGAGACAGAATATAAAGTCGATTTAGTGGAATTCTATTAGAACTTTCAAAAAGGCGGCTTATATAGAGGCATGTTCACATTTGAGAAACGCACAGTTTCTTTGTTAAAGGAGAAATTTCGAGAGAGCAACGTGTCTCTAGTTTGGTTTACAAGCGTATGTGAATGCACTGTGTCGTGGTAAAAAACACATGTTGAACCACAGTGGGTCATGTGTTTGCTGCTTTCTAGATGAAAAAAACGAAATCTTTAATGGATTTTCTCTATTAAGCAGGTGCAGAAATGTTAAAACAAAAAGAAGAAAGGTGGGATATTCTTCAATGGATTTTTCTCTCTCAATTCTTTTATTAAAAAATGGGATCCTCAGTGTTGTTTGTATTAGGGATCCATAGTCCAACTGCACTGACTCCGGGTAGTCTTGTTGTACTCTTGGGTCAGTTCATTCCATAGCTGACCGGTTTCTGTGGTAGGGGGTAATTAAACCACATTCATCAGGGCTCAAAATGTGGGCAGGTGAGTGGATGCCCTCTTGGTTACTGTTGCAGCGTTGTCTGCATTAGTAATGTTCCTCTACCTGTAGGGATGACAAGAGGGGAGGGGGAGAGGAGAAACAGGGGAAATTCCCAATTTACAACCTGTGGTGTGGTAGATACATAAGATATAAGGATGGAAGGGGACTCTTACCCTATCCATGTTGCTGGTTAACGCACAGAAGGGTTGTGGCGGCCTGAGACCTAGGGGCCAAAAGACAGTATTTAATGCCTTTATCGTTTGTGCATAGTCACAATTGCTTGGGTATACACTAGTATTATGTAATTTATAACAAAACCAGAAATCGCAGATAAATCACTGCTGGAGTGGCCGCCGATGGCGTGCCTGCTCCCGTTTGCAAAATACACCTCGCGCATGGGATCCGATCTAGCGGTCCCGTCCGCGCACTCATCCAGATCAGCGAGGGCTGTCTCCCGCTAATCGGGGACTGCGCCTTCTGTGTCAGCACAAGCTTACCTGCTTCTTTAGTCTGGGTCTGGAGGGCCGCGCGTGAGAGGTTCTTGACGCTGCAGCTCGCCAGACCCTACTGTTTATTGTTGTCATGGCGCCAGGCAGGATCACGTGTGTGTTCACAAAATGTCCGCCCCGAATGGAACAATGGTCCTCCATTTTGGGTTCAGGCCAGATTCGGAATGCGTGCCGCCTCCATGCGAGCAATGTTTGACTGTGCCTGTCTAATTGGGTAAAGTCATTTAACATGGGGGTGCATACACACCACATAAGTATCCGTAGAGTCCAAAATGTGTGCCAATATTGGGAAGGAAAATTTCGTCAACTACGCACAATGCGTCCCCCCCGCCTCAGCTTGGACTCCCCCCTGAGGTGGCTGGCTCTCAGGCGGGGAACCCACTGTACCCAAAACTTCCAAGCCCTCCCCCGCTACCACCTGGAACCCCCCAGTCTCTCACACACACAATACATCGGTAGGGGTGGGCAAGAAGCGTCCACTCTGCATGGGTTCAATTCTTCTGACTGGAATAGCCCAATGATTCATCTTAAAATCGAGGGACAATCTTGCGCATTTGCCTAGGTCATGTGATATAACTGGCGCCAAAATAGACACGTCTGACACCAAATCCATAGTCGAACCAAAGTCCTCTTCCACCATATTATTTGTGTTGTTTTCAATTCTTGTGAATACTCCTTCGACACTTCCGGTTGCCGCCTCCAAAGAATTATCCAAAATATTTAATACTCCGGTCTGCTGTCCATCTCCAGCTACTACCAGTCCGGGGCTATTTCTTGGGGCTTCAGCCCCTATAACCTTGGGACCCAACATTGGCATGGTTGAACAAGTTGGGGCTATACTTTCTTGGTCTGCCCCCCTCCTGATGGAGCATTAATGTGGTTTTATTTCCACCTGCTGATGACTCTGCTGTCAACCCCATACATCTAGTGGTTGCCACCATTCTATAAAGGTGTGTACTGTTTGCCTCTGCTCACCAAAACTCTCTGGAGTTTAAACTGGTCAAAAATACCTACAACCCGATTTTTCAATGTTCCTTCTACAGGCAATTTCATTTAATGGAGGAGCAGTTCAGGGCTGAGTCTCCTCAAACACTTCTTTCCATCATGGCCTTATGGTAGGGGGTTCAAAGGCCAATGGCCCGCAGTCGCTCTGAACCAACTCAGTGTATTTTAAAGACTATTCCTGGCTACTGACGCTCTTCCAAACTCCAAGGGAAATTGTGTGCCTCTCGTGGGAAAACAGGGCAGAACTTAAGGCAGGGCTAATGCAAATTTGGCGCAATAAGGGCAGCGCTTTGCATGAAAACTGTTCACTGAGCACACTAATGCCTGTTACCTGAACATGCATCAGGCAATGTCTTCACACCCGCAACCTCTGCCCGCTCCCCACAAACACACCAAACACACTGCTCACTGCGCACAGTAGGAACATTTTCATATTCTCCTCCTGTTTCTCCAGCAGTGTAGACATTGTAGACAGACTTTTGTTTGGGCTCCAAAAGAAAACAAGTATGTCCACAAGGCACAAGGCACACCAAACACACTGCTGCACACCGCTGAACACTCTGTGCAGTGTGAGAGTTTTTATATTCTCCTCCTCTTCCTCCAGCAGTGTAGAAGTGTCGACAGACTTTTTTTTGATCCAAAAGAAAACGAGTAGCTCCACAAGGCACACCAAACACACTGCTGCACACCGCCGTGCTCCGCGCAGTGTGAGAGGTTTTATATTCTCCTCCTCTTCCTCCAGCAGTGTAGACAGACTTTTTTGGCTCCAAAAGAAGGCGAGTAGCTCCATAAGGCACAAGGCACACAAAACATGCCGTTGCACTCTGCGCAGTATGAGCGTTTTTATATTCTCCTCCTCTTTCTCCAGCAGTGTAGACATTGTAGACATACTTTTGTTTGGGCTCCAAAAGAAAACAAGTATCTCCACAAGGCACAAGGCACACCAAACACACTGCTGCACATGACTGCAATTATTCCCTCAATCCCATCATCCATCATACCATGATGAATGGATCTGCAGAGAAAGACAAAACAATGTAAGCGCAGCCAAAACATCACATCCATGCACCCAAACATACAACAACATGTGCCCCCCCTCCCCCGAGTGGCATGCAAAAAATGCAAACAACAACTCACATGCCGACCATCAACATGTGTCATGGCACACATACAGCCAGATCTGCACACCGTATGCAAATACAACACACAAAACACACACACTGACAAACAACCACACACAACACACACACTGCCTGAACCCCTGAGTGCCATGCAGTGAATGGACATGTCACACCTACCCCATTATCAAGCTGATGGTACATACTCAACACACACATCTGGCAACAGTCAGCATGACAATGATAGGACCCAGAAAAAGTAGATCATAGAGACGAATAAAAGGCTGGATCACCCTTGCAGTATTTCCTATGCCATGCCATGGCATGCCATCATCAGCATAGCACTGGGACAGTGCAGTGAACACTGGCAGAGGAGCCGATGATGCGAAGCCCAAGAACGTCTGAACCCAAATACTCACCAATTGCACTGAAGACAGAATGTTGCAGAAGGCAGCACTTCACAGAGGCAGATGTCAGACCGGAAATCTGGGCACGAGGTAAGTGGCATTAAACACAGAAGCAGACATGACAAACCAATGGGAAACAGAGACCATAGACACATGCACACAAAGATCAGGCAACTGGAAAGTGCAAGGTAATGCAGAGTTCACTCTGACTGGATTGAATCTGGTCAAATGTGCAAAGAATAGAAGGTAGCACTGACATGCACCCAGCAGCTGTAAACCTGCCACTGTAATCCTCATGGTTCACCATGCATGGCACATCCATGGCAAACAAACGCTGTTCAATGTAGTGTGCCTGGTGTCTGTTGACAACGTATCATCCCAAACATGTGCCTCAATGATGTCATGTGTGTGGTTTATTCTTTGGACTGCACACCATGAATGGACAACCCTGACCAAGAAAGGCTACTGTCCTCCGTGCACATTAATCAATCTTTGCGAATCATTTTATGGGATGCGTAAGGAAGGCATGGTATCAAGCAGTAAGACAGACAAAAGTGATCACAGTTCAAGGGTGTTTATTGAACTTCAATTGGGCTTGAAAAACACCTATCTAAACCTAAATCTAAAGATGGGTGCAAGCTACGACCATCAAATAATAATAACGCAGTCCTAGTGGTGTCTTGTCAAAATAAAAGAGCCTACACTAATAAACCTATTGCCAATCCTTACTTCTAAATACAAATAGTGTGGCAAACAATGTTATGTGAAAGAAAAGTGTTCAAGAAACGATGTGTCAGTATATTCAAGCCGTTGGCTGCCCTTCCCCACCTTTTCAGCACGGGACAAGGCGGCACACTCGAGCTTAGCACAGTCTCTGGCTTCCCTATCATGAGGGTGCAGTTCAAAACTTCAACATCATGGCCTTCTGTGCCAAAGTCTCTTTGCCATTCAAAGTCTCTTTTCCAGAGGGCCTGATGCAATACAAAAAACAGCAAAGACCCTTTCTCCTTAGAGTTTCACACGTACAAATTCTCAGGTGATTTTCTGTTCACCCATAGTCCCCCTTCGCTGGGCTCAGACCCACTTCAACACAAAACCTTTTCGGGGGATTTCGTTTCACCCTGGACCCCCCTCCTGTCGGGCTCAGGCCCACTTTAACACAAAGCTTTCAATTGATCTCGCTCTGCCAGACTCGTACCAAACTTATCAACTTTGCCACAAATGTTCTTTACTGTATGAACATCGAATACTTTGGATTGTGCGCAGGGTTTTGCTTAACCTGTCGCAGGAGCACTTCAATTCAAAATTCTCTACAACTCTTTCACTTTTTAGCTGGATACCTTACAGAGACCTTTCACTGAGCACCCATGTGGTGGTGGAGCACTCTGTCAAAGATATTGTATCTTCGTTTCAAAGTTCAATCACTCGTCAGCAGTTCAGCTTTACTTGCGTCTTTTATCACACATATTTCAAACAATGTTCGTTCCAGCGCTCACCATACAATGTTGCCGATTGCAACCTCAGCTTCAACGCAGACTGGTTTTGTATCGTTTTCCCCAACTTACTGGCTGTGTTGATTTCACTGACACTGCTTTGTTCTTGGAGCCAAGGACAGTTCCACACCGGGTTATTCTCCCCGCCTTGATTCTTGACGCGGGATGGTCCCGGGTATCTCGGACACACAATGCAGGATTCTTCAGCCTTTTTTCCTGGCCTTACGCTTTCCAATCTCGAGGGCTCATGAAAGCAACGGTTCCTTGTCGAAAAGGTGAAGGGTACTTCCCTCCTTGCAGTCCTCTTCTGTTTCCCCGTATTTCGCCTCTTGTTAAACTGCCATCTTGGAACTGCTGTTTCCTTGTGTATTTTGCCTCGCTCAGAGTTTGCTCTCGTGCTCCGCCTTTTATCCGTGTGGGGAAGCTTAATGGAAGTCAGGTGTGTGTGTGTGTTTGTGCGATGGTCAGTAATTGCCTGACCTTGTCTGACCATTGTATTGGGACACGTCAGGTATACGGCTCAGTCTATTTTTTCTCGGGCTGTCCGTGAAAAGTGTTTGTGTTGTAAAGGGGGTGGGTTTGAGTTCCTAAATATCCTACTTGGTAGGATGGGGTAAAGGTGTTATAAGGAAGGGGATACTGTGTCTCACCATCCAGTGTCCTACTCCCACTCCCTGAAGACCCCTTACCCAGGTGATCCTCCCGCACTGGTCCACCCCCAAAAACTGGATCCAAAAGCGATGGCCATGTCCTGGCCACCTGGATGACAGATCACTGGTGACTAGTGGTTGAGACACCTTCTGGTTTCTCTCATGCTCTTCCCCTATGCGATGTAGCTCCATCTCTTTCACAGGGAAACCGAGACAGGAAATCGACGTTCACCTGGTCTTTACCTTTTCGGTGCCCCACAGTGAAACATTAGGGTTGCAGGTCTAGGAACCATTGCATGACTCAACGGTTAGAGTCCTTTTTCTGGCTTATCCACACTAATGGAGAATGATCAGTGATGAGTGTGAACTTCCTTCCTAGGAGATAGTAACTTAGATGGGTGATGACCATTTGATGGCAGGGGCCTCTAATTCTAACACATAGTAGTTTTTTAACATGGGAAGGGTTTTCGACTAGTGAACAGAATAGGGTGTTTTAATCCATCACAAACTTGTGACAAAACTGCTCCTAACCCTGTAAGAGAGGTGTCAGTTTGTAACACAAATTCTTTTGAAAAATCTACTACCTTTAGGATCAGGTTCTGGCAAAGGGTGTGTTTTAAGCTTTTGCAACATACATTGTCCTTGTCAGTCCATTGAATCTTCTAGGGTTTAGCGTTCTTTCATTTGTCTGTCAACCTAGCTGTTCGGTCTGAGAAATTATGGATAAACCTACAGTAATAACTGATTAACCCTCAGAATGCTCTGGGATCTCTCTTGCTTTTAGGTGTGGGGGTATATAGGACGGCTTTCACTTTTTCTCGTTGAGGCTGGACACTGCCATTCCCTACAAAGAAGCCAATGTATTTCACGGCGGATTGAGCCAGTTTACATTTGGATGGATTGGCAGTTAAGCCAGCTTCTCTGGGGGCTCTCATAATAGCAAAGAGATGGAAAAGTTGGTCCTCCCAAGTCTTACTATAAATGACTATGTCGTCAATATAAGCCCACAGAAATCATAGTAGGGCTGTAATATCCTGTCCATAAGCCGCTGGAAAGTGGCAGGGCCATGTGTAAGTCAAAAGGGAGGACTTTGAACTGGAATAGTCTGATGGGCATCGAGAAAGCTGTCTTTTCCTTATCAGGTCCATGTACTGGGACCTGCCAGTACCCCTTAGTTAAGTCTAGGGTTGACCGTAAGGTGGCATTTCTTAGTTTATCAATCAATTCATCAAAGCGCGGCATGGGATAGGCATCGAAGTCAGAGATGGCGTTGACCTTTCGGAAGTCTATGCAAAACCTCCAGATTATCAGATTTTGTGATCAATACAATAGGGGAGGACCATGGGCCTGAAGATGCCTCGATTATATTGTCCCTTAGCATTTTATCCACTTCCTTAACCACTATCTATCTACGGGCTTCCGGGGGTCTACATGGTTTCAAATGGACCACTTTTCCCTTTGGAATTCTGATATAATAAGTGACTTACACTCTCCCTGGTTTCTCACAGAATACATCAGGGAATTTTGTGACAAAATCTTTAAAGTCTTCTTGTTGTTGACTAGATAGCTCTTGGGCAGTTAATTCAAAATGATCTATTTCCTCCAGTACCAAACAAGACAGTATCAAGGCAGTGGCTGCAGAGGATTTTCTTTCCACTCTTTTAAGAGATTTACGTGGTAGAGGCGGGTCTTTTGTTTCCGGTCAGGTTGGTCTATTTTATAGGTACAGGTCCCTGTTTACTCTTATACATCATATGGCCCATGCCACTTTGAGACACGCTTATTTTCAGTGGTAGGTAAGAGGACTAATTCCTTTTGTCCTATTGGAAATGATCTTGTTAACCTTTTTGTCATAGGTGAACTTTTGTTGTGCTTGGTTTTTTCCATGCAAGTATAGACTAGATTTCGAAAAAGTTTATTATGCTCTCGCAAGCAGGTAGCTGTTTGTGAGAGGGGAATAGGTGCCTCTTCTCTTTCTTTCAAGGTCTTCCGGAGCATGTCTAGGACATCTCTTGGTTCTCTGTCATAAAATAGTTAAAAAGTAGAGAATCCAGTGAACGCCTGAGGGGTCTTTCTTACTGCAATTAGGGCCCAGGGATTCATGCGATACCAGTCCTTCCTGTCCTTGTCTACCAACTTCCTTAGGCTCATCTTAAGTGTTTTGTTAAATCTTTCTACTCATCTGTCTGTTTGAGGGTGGTAAACTGAGGTTCTTAAAATGGCAATATGGAGCAATTCCTGGACTTGACCCATGCGTTTACTCATAAAATTGGATCCCTGATCCATTAGAATTTCCTTGGGAAAACCAACCCTGGAAAAATATGGCAATAGATGTTATGAAATCTGCTGGGTTCTTTTGTTCCGCATGGGGAATGCGTCTGGGTATCGGGTAGCGTAATCAACGATTACAAGGACATATTTGTTACCCAGTCTAGCGGTTTCCAACAGTTCAATGATATCCATCCCAATCCGGGAGAAAGGGACTTCTATTATTGGTAAAGGGTTCAGAGGGACAGGCAAGGGAATATGCATACTGGTTTTCTGACATATTTCAAATGTCTGAAAGAAGTTCCTTATATTAGCATGGATGCCTGGCCAGTACAGTAAATCTTCCCAATGATGTGCTCCTGGGTCTTAGATTTTCCTAAGTGTCCCCATGTCAAATGAAAATGTGCAATCTCTAGCACAATCTTCTGATGGGTATTGGGGATTACTAACTGAGTTTTACTTAGGCCTTCTATGGAGGTTTTCTTTCTGTACAGTAATCCTTGCCTTAGGAAGAAAAAATGACTTCCCTTCTCTAATCCTTCCCCTTCAAGAACCACCTGTAAGTAAGCCTCTGTGAGTGCTGGATCGTTTTGTTGGGCGAAGGCTAGGTCAGGAAGGATGGTTTCAAACAATGTTCGTTCCAGCGCTCGCCATTGTTACGCTCACCTGACTTCCACAGAGGCGCCGATCTGGTCTGGACTGCTGTGGCCTCCTCCAGTGTAATGCGTAGGGCTGAGATGATGGACTGGTCTGGCCCTCCTAGTTTCGTCTGTCTGGCCCGTAGGAATATTCTTCTGTGAATGGAGAAGGGGGAATTAACCACCTATGGAGTATAGCGTGAAACACCCCCCTCCACCCTCAGTTGTCCTCTCTACTGACCCCCTCTGATGTTCCCTCAAAAGTCTCACCTTATGGTTTGAAAGGATGAGCTCTCCATCCTGCTTCGAGCGCAGGGGCGCGAGAAGGACCAGTTGCTTCACTGGTCGACGGAAGTGGTGAGTTCCTGAGCTATCTTGACTCTCCCGGCAAGGCGCTGTAAGTATGCAGTTCGTAAGAGTTCAATTGCCAGACCTTCACTCTTAACCGATTCCGTAATCTGTGGTCTTTTTCCTTTTTAGGTGCTGAGTTTAGACAAGAGTCGAGGTGAATACCTCCGGCGGTAAAATCCGGTAAGTTTATGGCGGGAGGTGGCTCCTCTTAATAGTCCCTTTGATTCACCCTGTTGTGTTTTGTATTTTCCCCTTAGGGGCCGGGGTGCGGCGATGGTGCAGTGGGAGCTGCGCCGACCCGAGAAGAGAATTGGTTCCCCCGGTGGTAAATCAGGCAAGTCTCTGGGTGGTAACCAGTAATCCTCTTTAAGTTCCCTTGGCTCACCTTATTGTCTTTTGCTTTCTCCTAGGAGCCGGAGTGCGGCGGGAACATGCCGGAGACTGCGGCGAAGCGTGAAGATGCTGCGAAGAACGGTGAGTGTAGCGCGGCGCTGCTGTTGACGATGCGACGCCTTTAAAATAAGGCCTTTTACTTTGGTTCGATGATGCAGTGGCTTTGGAATCAGGTAAGAAGCTGGTCTTGAACTTCTTCTAACCTTTCTCTTTTCTTTCCCTTGTTTCTAGGTGCTCCGGGTCCGAGGCGGGCGTGGCTGAAGTCTGGATGCTGCTGCAGGCACGGTGAACGTTACGCTGCTGGATGCAGAATAACGCGAAGCGTGTGCTGCTGTCCGGGCGTGATTTAAATAGCCTTGGAAGTAGTCCCAGGTAAGTATTCTTCCACAGCCCCACCCGAGTAAAAAGTAGTCCCTCCTAAGCCTCATTTGGCTTGTGGCTTCTTGCAGCATGGTCTGCATCAGGTAAGTATGCAGCATGGTCTGCCTCAGCTACGTTCCCGCTTATGAGCCTGGCGCCTCTGGCGCCAGGACTGATGTCTCCTATGAGCCTGGCGCCAAAGGCACCAGGACTGAGTCCAGATGGCCCCTAACAGGGGTTGTTGGGCCCTTTCCAGGGAACGTGATGCCTGCTCCCGGGGCTGATGGATTTGCTCTGGATGCCCGGGGGTAGGCATCATGACAGCACTCCCCCCCAAGGCCCCTCCTAAAGTCGTTCTTCCCTCTGGTCTGGGTTTGTCTGGGAAATCCCGATGGAATTTTCTCACCAACCGAGGAGCATGAACATGGTCACTTGGTTCCCATGACCTTTCTTGTGGCCCGTAACCTTTCCAGTCGATTAAATAGAAAAGTCTTGATTTAACTCCTTTTGAGTCCAGGATACTCTTAACTTCGAATTCAGGTTCCCCGTCTATGAGGATGGGGTCAGGTGGCTTGGTTAATCTTGTCCCAGGTTGTACTGGCTTTAGAAGTGAGACATGGAAGACGGGATGAATTTGCATATTAGCAGGTAACTCCAATTTGACGGCCACCGGGTTGATAATAGCTTTAATAGTGTAAGGTCCCAAATATCGAGGGTTAAAGGTCCGTGTACCTTTTAGAGGTAGGTGCTTTGTGGCCAGCCAAACTTGGTCCCCAATCTGGTATGATGGAGCATCACTTCTATGTTGATCGGCATTTTTCTTGTACCTTTCTTTTGCTTGCTTCAAATGTTCCGCTGCTTCCTTAAAGGCTTGTGTAATAGTAGCATGCAGATGGTTCACTGCGGGCATTTCTAAGTATTGGGGTGAGTCAAGTTCTGAGGTTCGCGGATGATGCCCATATAGGGTATAAAAGGGACTTTGTCCAGTTCCTGAATGTACAGAGTTATTGTATGCGTATTCAGAGATCCAAAGAATATCCTTCCAATTACCTTCAGTCTGGTGTAGCATACAACGCAGGTACTGCTCAAGCATCTGGTTGATCCTCTCTGTTTGACCATCGGTCTGGGGATGGTGACTGGTTGATAACCTCACATCAATTTGCGCCAATTGGCAGCATTTTTTCCAGAACTGCGAAATGAACTGGCTACCTCGGTCAGAGATTAATACGGAAGGAAATCCATGTATTCGTACAATGTTTTCGAGAAACACCTTCGCCAGGATCGAAGCAGAAGGTAACCCTCTTAAGGGAATAAAGTGAGCCATTTTGGAAAACAGATCCACTATAACTAGAATAGTGTTAAATCCGTTACATGGGGGCAGATCTGTAATAAAGTCTAATGACAAGGTGTGCAAAGGTGTAGGCGGAACTTCCAAAGGTTGTAAAAGGCCAGCTGGCTTCTTCTTTTGGCTTTTGTTTTGGGCACAGATACCACAAGAGAGCACGAAGGATTTCACGTCCTTTCGCCAAGTGGCCCACCAAAATTGTCTCCTGATTTTAGCTTCTGTCTTTGCGATTCCTGGGTGTCCTTCAATGAGCGCATCGTGGTAATTAGAAATAACCAGTTCTTGTAGTCTTTGTGCGGTAAAAATAGACGACCTTGATAGTAAGGTAAGTCATTGCTGACAGAATAATCCTGACCTTTCTTTAACCAGTCTTGCAGGGCAGCTGAATCGAAAAGTCGTTGTACCTTTAGGTGAATATCTTCTAGTGTGTGCAGAGTGGTTGCACCCAGAATCCTTTTTTCAGAAATGATAGGCACTGGTTCGGGATTTGAATATGTTTCTCCCATCCCTATACGGGATAAGGCATCTGCTTTGCCATTTTTACTACCTGGTCGATAGGTGATCACGAAGTCGAATTCTGCAAAAAATAGCGCCCATCTAAGTTGGTGTGAAGATTGGGCCTTGGGAGTCTTTAGATATTGTAAATTCCTTTGATCGGTGATTACTGTGATCGTATGTCTGGCGCTGAGAAGGTAATGTCACCAAGCTTTGAAGGCAGATTTGATGGCCAACAACCCCTTATCGGTGACTGCATAGTTTAATTCAGGCGCCGAAAACTTTCTCGACCAGAATGCCACTGGATGAAGTTGGCCGGTTTCAGGGTCCTTTTGAGAAAGAACAGCTCCCATGGCTAAACTGGATGCATCGGTTTCCACTACATATGGAAGTTCAGGACGTGGGTGTTTTAAAACAGGTGCAGAGGTGAATTTTCTTTTCAGATTTTGGAAGGCCTCTTCTGCCTCTTCGGTCCATAGAAAGCGTTTGTTTTTTCGCAAGAGTGCAGTGATGGGATGCACAATACGTGAAAATTCAGGAATAAACCGGCGGTAGAAATTAGCAAATCCAAGCATGCTTTCTACTCCTTTAACTGAGCTGGGCGAAGGCCATTTGAGGATAGCGTCCACTTTTCGAGAGTCCATTCTAACTCCCTTTGGGGTCAGGATAAATCCAGGGAATTCGACTTCCGTAGAATGAAAAACACATTTTTCCAATTTTGAATATAACTTATGCTGGCGTAGTTTCTCAAGAACTGCTCGAACGTGCTTCACGTGGTCGGATTCTGAGGAGGAGTACACTAGGATATCATCTATGTATACAACGACACAGACGTCGATGAGTTCACGAAGGACATCGTTCATAAAATACTGGAAGGCTGCCGGTGCGTTACACAACCCGAAAGGCATCACCTGATATTCACATAGTCCGTACTTAGTGCGAAAGGCAGTCTTCCATTCGTCGCCTTTCTTAACACGTACCAGATGATATGCCCCACGGAGGTCCAACTTGCTGTAGATGCAGGCATTTTTTACTTGATCCAGTAATTCGGGAATCAGAGGCAAAGGGTATTGTTTTTTTACCGTAATTTGGTTTAATGCGCGGTAGTCTATACATGTTCTAAGGTCTCCTTCCTTTTTGGGCACGAAGAACAAAGCTGAAGATGCAGGGGACTTGGATGGGCGAATAAAACCATTTGCAAGGTACTGGTCTAAATACTGTCGTAGGTGAAGATTCTCGGGTTCCGTAAGGACATAAATTCTGCTACAAGTGGGTTGTGCACCGGGAACAAGATCGATTTGACAATCGAACGATCTGTGGGGAGGTAAGGTGTTAGCCTGTTCCTTTTGGAAGACGTCCTGGAATTCTTGGTATTCTGGAGATAGTTGCATGACTGCGGTGATTACGGTAGCCAGGCCTGCGTTCAGGTTTTTCTTTGGATAACAGGTTTGTGCACAATCCGGGAAGGTTATTCTCTTCTCTCGCCAATCAATACAAGGATTATGTGTTTCTAACCAAGGTATCCCCAGTATTATCTGGAACTGTGGAGTTTTGATTACATCAAACACAATAGTCTCTCGATGTCCGTCCTGACCCACTAGTGTCATCTCTGCGGTGGAATGAGTTACAGGCCCAGAGGCAATTTCGGTTCCATCGACTGTGGTGATGACATCGGAGATGGCTTTCCGGCAGAGAGGCAGATTCATCCTGGAAGCCAATTTGCAGTCCAAATAGTTTCCTATGGCCCCACTATCGATGTATGCTTTTACTGCATGTATACGTGATGGCTGCTCAGGATCTAGGAGGACCATTGGCATGGTGAAATGCGAGGTCTGGGTAACCTTCTTCGAGCTCGGCAAGCGGACCTCTACGCTTGTCGGGCGTGGTCGTTTCCCGAGTCTGACTCCATATGACTCTTATCAGCGGCTCCTACCGCCTTCTTGGGCGGTTTTACAGAGCAATCTCGTAGAAAATGCCTGGGGCTACCACAATAAAGACACAATTGCATTTGTCGTCTCCTCTCTCTTTCCTTCTGGGTTAAGGGTTCTTTTATTCCTCCGATTTGCATGGGTTCTGAACCATTGGCTCCTTTGGGGTTAACGTGGGTTTTGACCAACACCCGATTCTCAAGCTTGGCCCGATCTGCTTTTCTGTTCTGAAGTCTGTGATCTAACTGGACCACTAAGTCTATATATTCAGCGCAGTCTTGAGGCGGGTTCACGACTTGAGCCAGGACATCCTTGAGTTCCCCTCGAAGTCCTTGATGAAATAACGTGATTCGTTTTTCCTCAGGCCACCCCGTTTCCACGATCAACCTATTAAAGGTTGCAATGTAGGATAGGAGATCCTGATTACCCTGTCGTAGGGACAGAAGTTCGTTATCCAGGGCCTGTCCCTGAGAGTGCCGGGCAACTAGTCTTTCCATGCTTGTTTGAAAGCCCTGAAAGTCCCGGAGAATTGGGTCGTCCTGAGTAACCAGTGGGATTGACCAATCGGCTGCACTGCCGCTGAGATATGACAATAAAAAAGCTACCTTGGCTTGATCATTTGGGAAGGCCCCTGGTCTGCATAAAAAGTGCAAGCGACATTGGTTCATAAACACGGCGAACCTTTTGGGATCTCCGGCAAAACATTCGGGTGGAGCCAATGGTATATTTCCAGGTAGTGTTATTTGCACAGGGTTGCTTGATACCGCAGGAGCTGGATTTCCCCCAGAACCAGGCAGGGGTGCATGTCCTGCCTGATTTTGTAATAGTTGTCTAGCAAGGTCATCTGTGCGCTCCTTTGACAGGATCAGTTCTCTCCTAAGAGCATTGGTCTCCTGACGAGCAGAATGCACTTCAGCCCTTAATTCCCCTAGTAATTGGGCTAGTTGGTCTGTTTCTGAGGTCTCCATAACGCCCAGGTGGGAAATTATATTGAGGCTTTGCGTTCTGTTACGCTCACCTGACTCCCACAGAGGCGCCGATCTGGTCTGGACTGCTGTGGCCTCCTCCAGTGTAATGCGTAGGGCTGAGATGATGGACTGGACTGGCCCTCCTAGTTTCGTCTGTCTGGCCCATAGGAATATTCTTCTGTGAATGGAGAAGGGGGAATTAACCACCTATGGAGTATAGCGTGAAACACCCCCCTCCACCCCCAGTTGTCCTCTCTACTGACCACCTCTGATGTTCCCTCAAAAGTCTCACCTTATGGTTTGAAAGGATGAGCTCTCCATCCTGCTTCGAGCGCAGGGGCGCGAGAAGGACCAGTTGCTTCACTGGTCGACGGAAGTGGTGAGTTCCTGAGCTATCTTGACTCTCCCGGCAAGGCGCTGTAAGTATGCAGTTCGTAAGAGTTCAATTGCCAGACCTTCACTCTTAACCGATTCCGTAATCCGTGGTATTTTCCCTTTTTAGGTGCTGAGTTTAGACAAGAGTCGAGGTGAATACCTCCGGCGGTAAAATCCGGTAAGTCTATGGCGGGAGGTGGCTCCTCTTAATAGTCCCTTTGATTCACGCTGTTGTGCTTTCTATTTTCCCCTTAGGGGCCGGGGTGCGGCGATGGTGCAGTGCGAGCTGCGCCGACCCGAGAAGAGGATTGGTTCCCCCGGTGGTAAATCAGGCAAGTCTCTTGGTGGTAACTAGTAATCCTCTTTAAGTTCCCTTGGCTCACCTTATTGTCTTTTGCTTTCTCCTAGGAGCCGGAGTGCGACGGGAACATGCCGGAGACTGCGGCGAAGCGTGAAGATGCTGCGAAGAACGGTGAGTGTAGCGCGGCGCTGCTGTTGGCGATGCGACGCCTTTAAAATAAGGCCTTTCCTTTGGTTCGATGATGCAGTGGCTTTGGAATCAGGTAAGAAGCTGGTCTTGAACTTCTTCTAACCTTTCTCTTTTCTTTCCCTTGTTTCTAGGTGCTCCGGGTCCGAGGCGGCGTGGCTGAAGTCTGGATGCTGCTGCAGGCACGGTGAGCGTTACGCTGCTGGATGCAGAATAACGCGAAGCGTGTGCTGCTGTCCGGGCGTGGTTTAAATAGCCTTGTAAGTAGTCCCAGGTAAGTATTCTTCCACAGCCCCACCCGAGTAAAAAATAGTCCCTCCTAAGCCTCATTTGGCTTGTGGCTTCTTGCAGCATTGTCTGCTTCAGGTAAGTATGCAGCATGGTCTGCCTCAGGTAGGTTCCCGCTGATGAGCCTGGCGCCTCTGGCGCCAGGACTGATGTCTCCTATGAGCCTGGCGCCAAAGGCGCCAGGACTGAGTCCAGATGGCCCCTAACAGGGGTTGTTGGGCCCTTTCCAGGGAATGTGATGCCTGCTCCCGGGGCTGATGGATTTGCTCTGGAGGCCCGGGGGTAGGCATCATGACAGCCATACAATGTTGCTGCTTGCAACCTTGGCTGCAACACAGACCGGCCTTGTATCGTTTTCCCCAACTCATCGGCTGTGTTGATTTCATTAACGCTGCTTTGTTCTTGGAGCCAAGGACAGTACCAGGGCCGGTAATTCTCCCTGCCTTGATTCTTGGTGTGGGAGGGTCCTGGGTATCTCTAACACACAATGCAGGATTCTTCAGCCTATTTTCCTGGTCGTACGCTTTCTAATCTCGAGGGCTCATGAAAGCAATGGTTCCTTGTCGAAAAGGTCAAGGGTACTTCCCTCCTTGCAAAACTGCCATCTTGGAACTGCTGTTTCCTTGTTTGTATTGCCTTGCTCAGAGTGTGCTCTCGTGCTCTGCCTTTTATCTGTGTGGGGAAGCTTAATGGAAGTCAGGTGTGTGTGTGTGTGTGTGTGTGTGTGATGGTCAATAATTGCCTAAACTTGTCTGACCATTGTATTGGGACACGTCAGGTATACGGCTCGGGTGTTAGTCTGTTTTCTCTCATAACGGGCTGTCCGTGAGAAAGTGTTTGTGTTGTAAATTCACTGTCTTCCTCATGAAGCATCTACTCATTATGTATTTGGAGCTTGGTTCTTTTTTGCGACAACTTTACGTGCAACCACATCAATTGTAAAATGTTTCTATAATTGATCTAATTTAATTCATTACATCAAATCGTCATATACAAACAACCAACATTACTTTTTTTCAGTAGTAATTCCCTGACCAAAGGAATTCCTTAGTTATCACAATAAAAATATTAAAATGTTTCTGGTGAAACCTCTTCTGTCCAGATGTGTTCAATAGAAAGTATTTCTGTAAGCATATTCATATTCAACAAACTCATGACTGTATACACATATTTTTCAAACTTCTGACATATTGAAGTGCCATGCCATCTCTATGCCAACACATGTTTCACTTGCAAGATCTTAAAATATTACCGACCTCTGGTGAGCTTCTTCAGGGCAATAGCTCAATCATTAAATGATCAAATTGAAACTCAAACATATTGAAATCCAAAAGTAGCTAATACTATTATACAAGCTTCAAGATGTCATAAAAAACAACAATCAACTACATACCAAGAGGAGATGTTTTGCAAGCTAAAATGAATTGTTCTACCAATGCATTTTTTGTGGAACATTGTCACATTTTGAATAAGAAATTTAAAGAAAGAGGTTATGAGGTAACACACATGAATAAGGCTAGAAATGTAGCTGTGAAAGCAAATGCAGGGAGCTTACTTATTCTTAAACAAAAGGTTAGTACTGAGAATGATACATGCTTATTCGCAACCACATACAGCTCTCAAAGTAATCTTATATACAAAATTGAACATAATGTGATTAGATAAAGAACTACATTCCTTTAAATAGGAGAACCACACTTCAAAAAAGCTAAAACATTAAGAAATCTATTAGCTCCAAATATTTTGCAAGACAAACCTTTAATCAAAGACATGCCCAGTTGGATGAAACAACCAGTAAAGGGTTTCTTTAAATGTATGAACTGCAGTCATTGTAAATTTACATTCAATAACCTAGTGGAATTTACTGATGTCCAAAATAAAAGGACATCGATCAACCAATTGAATAACTGTAATAGCAATTTTGTAATATATGCGATCACCTGTATTTGCAAAAAAGTGTACATAGGAAGAACCACAAGACCTCTTAAAGAATATATGAACACTTAAGATGAATTAAGATCAAATATAGGAAACACCCTCTAGTGATACATTAGGAGAAAACACATTGAAATTACTCAATGGACCAATTGAGATTTTGTGGAATTTATTTGAACAGGAAGAATAGGTTGGGGCAACGCTTTTGTCTTGGAAGCAAGACAACGCAGCGCAAAACAGGTTTAAATCCCGATCCTGCACTTAGAAACCACTCCTGGTATTAAGCATGTTATAAATTAACAATTATAATTATTATTATATTAACACCAGAGGTGGCGATCAGGAGAGAATATTAAGACAGAAAGAAGCAAAACATATGTTTTTCTTACGGATGACCAAGTTTAGATTAAATACAGACCATGAAATACATTCATTTTTATTTATTTATTTTACATTTATTAAGCGCACAAAAACCCTCATGCATCAAGACGCTGTTACAACCAGTTACACTCAATTATGATCAGGGTGGAGCATAGCTATGCAATAGTTGGGTTGCTTAGGTGAGTAGCCATGTTTAAAGTCAGGTGGCTTAGCTGAATAGCCAGGTTCTCAGTGCCTTTCTGAAGGACCAGTAGGATTGTTCCGCTCTTAGATGTGGAGGGAGAGAGTTCCATTGGTTAACTGCCACCGACAGGAAGCATGCACCCCCACTTTTTGCCCGTTTAGAACAAGAGTGCCAACAGCAACCCCATTCACCTGTTTTCTGATTTTAGTCCCCAGGTGCAGGAAAAACGGAGATCCTTCCAGTCGGCCAAGAATATCCTTTGTCGGAAAAGTTTCCAATATACAATGATGTTACCGGCCAAGCTCCTGGTTATGCACATGGGGAAGCTTTGTTCTTTACGACACCTGAAGCAGCGGAAAGATTTGCACAGGAACTGCCCGATCTGCACCACTCCCCAGTCCATGATCCATGACTTAAGATGCGCCCTTCATTAAAAGCTTTGCTGCTTCTTGTCTTTTGCAGCACATTAACCTGGCATCGGCCCGGGAGGTTTCCTATCGTCAAGTAATGAGACCAAGCCACTGGAGCCCATCTGCCGCCGCCGGCTCCTCGTTCCCGCAGCCACTGCAATTGTTGTTGGTCACCTAGTTGTTTGCTGGGAGTTTTTGGGTCGGACTCACTGCCAGTATGTTTAGGTTTCTGCCGTGAGTGGGGGGTGGGTAACAGGGTATTCGTTTGGGTCGGTTGGTGGTGCATATTTGTGGGTCCAATTGCTGGTGTGGAATTGGGTAGGCCTCTCCTGGTTACGATAGTCAAGCCTGACCCCCCCTCTGCGGGCACTATAGTTAGGCCCGAACTGTCTCTGTCCAATATTCACATTGGGTTTCATTATGGGGCTGAATAATATCTGTGTGTTAACATGGAATGTACAGGGGTTTACTAATAAAAAAAAACAAGACTCATTGACAATTATGCAAAGAACCATAGTGTTAACGTTCTGTGGCCCTCATTACGACCCTGGCGGAAATCGAAAAACGATGGCGGAAATGTAATACCGCCATCGAATACCGCTCGGTGCGATTATGACCCGTCACCGTAAAGTACGATGCCATCAGCGACACCGTAGTGAACGCCAACGCAAACTGCACCAAGTACGCGCACGCGCGCCATGCAAAACCATAATTACCACCATGGCGCAACGGTACGCGAATGCTGACCCTAGCGGACATTCACTTAACGCCATCAAGCATGGCGGAAAGTACCATTCCGCCATGGTGAGAATTACGGCATCGTGAACCAACCGTAAATGGCCCTACTGAGTGCCTGTACACCACTCCCTGCCCACATTGCACAACACCTCGTAGGTGCAATGAAGTTACACAATGCAACCAGTGAAATGTACAAGTCACCCATGCATGCCAACGAACAAATGAATGTAGGGGCTCCAAGTGCCTTGTGAGTGGCCATCCATATTTGGCATGTCACCATTGCCGTACTGATGCAGCACAGGCACGTGAAGGTTCAAGTACAGCAATATGAACTGAAACATGAGACAAAACAACAACAGGCCCCCATCGCTTGACACCAGTGTAAGGCAACATTCAAAGCAGTATCCTGAGGGAGACTGCACTAGCCCTGTACCCTTGCCAGTAAACAAACCAACCATCAGCATAAGCATGTACCACACAAGTTGGCAGAGTGACTGAGCAGCCAGGCTCATCTCAAGAGGGGCCAATGGGAGCTGCAGGGCACAGATGGCACGAATACAGAAGCTATTCCAATGGACATGATCTCAGTCTCCCTCCAAGAAACGCACGCAAACACAGGCACCTGTGACCAGCCATTTACTGATAATCACATCATTCCACCAATCCACCTGGCTGACCGGCATCTGTTACACAAAAGCTAATCCCCCGCCCCTGAGCATGACATCATTAAAACAGTCATAATGGCAGGCCCCATCCCTGACCTTACTGGGCTTCGTAGGCAAACGCGGCCAGTACAGTACCACGCAACTATACTCAGAAGCCGGAACCCAATGCAGATCTCCTCACAATACACCGCTCCACAAATAGGAATATGCTACATTACTTGCAAAGAATAACGCTACACGGTTGAAATCAGAATCAAATTTTAATGCACATCAAATTCACCAAGCCCATACAGCTATTAGGTCATAAACTCCAAAATATTTTTCATTACTGTGGGCTGCATCCGCAATAAATGACCAGCTTCTTCTTGTGTGACGCCCTGTTCCTTCATGGTACACAGGGGCTACATTCACGTTCAAAAAGGCAACATGGAAGCGCCGAGAACCGCAGGGCCGTCCCATTAGGTAGGCACTAGTCCAGCTGAAAGGCTGATATGTAGCTCCTAGCCATTAGTACTGCGTAAGGGCATGTGGCCCATTGGCGATCGTCCCATAAGATCGTAATAGTGCTCCACTGATTAACTCGAAGCAGCAGGTGTCGGGAGTAAAAGCCATCTGCAGGAGTGGCATACAGATGGCAACGGCAAAAGGGGAGGAGATACCTGTCACCCAAATGAAATGAAAAAGAATAGCATGGGCATCAGAACTTCATTTGTATTACTCACTTCAATGATCACACTAAATCCACAGCCATATGCATGCTAGCCCACTCAAAAGGATTATTTCCACCCAAAAATCACTTGCCAATCATAACTATATAAATCGAGGTGAAAACACTATTACAAACGAGTGTTTGTGTGCATGCGTCTGTTAAGACAGAATCCATTAGATGGGATTCGTAACGTGCATAGACACAAGTGTTTGAAGGCGCGTCGAGACAGGGAGGGTTCAACAAGGGCAGATAGACGATGGTCCCACTATGGCAGCTCTGCATCACATAGCGCAGGGGAAGGGGATAGATCCCGAAAAGCCATGTACATGGCAAACACTCAATTAAATCATCTGTCCATGCATCCATACATCATTCCCTCATCCCGGTATGAAAACGCCTGATTATTTACTCACATCACATTTGAAACTTCCATTGAGTCTGTGCGTAATGCAGTCTGCAAAATCCACTGTGCTCCAGCCCGGAATTCTAGTGTTGTGAAGTAACATGTATTTGGGAAGGTCCTGCCTTATCGTCCACTACGCTATTGCGCATCCCATACTATTCATATCAATCATTGCATTCTCGCCATGGCCCCTGTCCCAAGGACATTAAACAATAGAACGTTATATTTGCAGTCAGACCTGTGGGCGTCTCCTCGCCGCTAGCTGAAAACCGAAAGCGCTGTCCTTCGAATTCCTCATTTGCAATATCACGTCGATAAGGCATCTGTGACCGCTTGAAATCACAAATTCATCCATGTAGTGCGGCAGTGTGTGAAAATGGCAACTGGCTTCACTCACAAATGGGACGCCCCGCCCGTCGGTGAACCTCGGTACAGTGCTGCATGAGGGTCCACCGTTAATCGAGTACTACATTCCACTGACCCTTCACAAATTTGTTCGCGACTGCAAAGATAGTATGTGAAACAATGGGACCATAGCAGAATGAACATATAAACCAATATTTCACTGCCATCGGGATTAAATACATGATTGTAATAGCAAGATGCCATGCGTCACATTGCAGCGTTGTGTGCGGGACGTGCTCGCCCAAAGGGGATTGCAGCTGGCACAGGTGGAATGAATCACCACAGGTGGAGGCTATACAGCCTGAAAACCCATAAATTGCACACCCAACCCCCTCCCACAACCACACCCACTCCAAAATGCTACCGGCAGGACTAGCGATGTTGGCCCTGGGGGACCTGATAGCACTGCAAGTACTACAACTTCAAGAAGAAGACGAACACCAACTACTACAACAACCGGCCTCACAGAGGAGACGCAGGAGGAGGAGGAGGGCAAGGCAGGGCCAGCAAGGGCCACCAGCACAGCCACTACCACCACGCAGGCAGCCCGCAATCCCACGCCTCCAAGCTCATCCGTTCAACCTCACTGCTGAGCAGATCCACACCCTCTACCGTTTGGACGGGGACACCATAACCGCCATTGTGAACATGACACACGCTGACCTTGTCAGCATGATAGATAGCCCAACCGCCATCCCACCCCTACTGAAGGTGGTGTCTGTACTCCACTTCCTGGCCACAGGCACCTACCAGCACACAGTCGGACAGTTGCATGGCATTTCACAGCCACTGTTGTCACGGACACTATCGCAAGTGCTCGATGCCCTCCTGAAGCACGCAGACGACTACATCTCTTTACCACGCTCGGAGCAGGAGATTACAAACACAAAAGTTGGATTCCATGCACTGGCCGGCATACCGGGTTGCATTGGTGCCATCGACTGCACCCATGTGGAATTGGTTGTCCCACATGCCATGGAGGCCCAGTACCGCAACCGGAAACAATATCATTCTCTTAATGTACAGATGGTGTGTGACTCCAAGAGGATCTTTACACATTGTTGTGCCCGATTTCCTGGATCAACCCATGATTCTATGGTCTTGAGGAACTCTACAATACCACGCTACATGGAGCGACATGCAGGGAACAGATCCTGGCTACTCGGTGAGTCTCATTTCATGCATGATAATGTGGGGTATGTGATGCGGCAATGACCTGGCAGGAAGGGGGGGGGGATGCGTACGTAGCAATGTCATTCCACAAACATCCTTTATTGTCCACATACAGGTGATGCCGGGTATCCACTGAAGAGATGGCTCCTTACACCACTCCGGAACCCACAGAACCAGCATGAGGAGGACTAAAACCATGCCCACTCACATACCCGTGTAGTCATTGAACAGGCATTCGGCCTACTGAAGGCTCGTTTCCGCTGCCTCAGCAGGTCTGGCGGGGCACTCCTGTACCGCCATGAGAAGGTTGCAAAGATGGTCATGGCATGTGTCATGCTACACAACATGTGCGTACGTAGAAATGTGCCCATGCCCCCTGACGCAGAACTGCAAGCACCTGAAGATGGTCATGATGAGGGTGGGGATGTGGCAGCACCTCAAGGAGTCCGCGAGGCACAGGAGGCCCGTGAAATTCGTCAGAATATCATAGATTCATGCTTCTAGCACTCACGCCTGGTGGCTGATACATGGACACGGGACTTGTGGCACTGTGTGTGTCTGGAACATGCACAATGTGGACTGTACGCCAATAAAGGCCTCGTACACAAAGATCAATGTCCACACATCTCATTGGGTGATTATGTAATGTTTATAGCATATGTGAAATTATATTACACACCCCATCGACCCGCCACCCAAGAAAGCCCAACACCCCCCCTCCACCCTCCTACCTCCCCCCCGAACACCAGTGTCCAAAGATGCTCATTGTCAGTGGGCAGACGCTATTGCAAGCCCCCTCTCCGGGTATCAGGGGCACCCCTGCCTGTGGAGCGCAGGTTCCTCCCAGATCTACGTTGGGGGCTGCCCTGGACGGAACTTGCAACGGATGATGTCTCTGCCTGCTCACGTCCATGCATGTCCCTAAGGGTTTGTGAGAACTCAGTGAGCACACGGCGCACAGCGGCAAGTTCACCACATACGTCTTTGGACGTCGCATGCAGTTCCCCCCTCAGGCTCTCGGTGCTTCTCTCCATTTGTACCCTTAGTGTCTCTGTACTTCTCTCCATTTGTGCCCTAAGTGTCTCAGTAGATGTTTCTATGACTGCCTTAGAACCCCCACATTCATCAGCATGCTCCTTGAGGAGCGTGGCCAGTTGCTGCTGTTGCACGATCACCTGGTCGAGGGACTGTTGCCTCTGCTGGGCCATGCCCATTTGCGGTGGTGTCACAGAGGGGCTGATCACCTCATGTTGCCTTGCCACAGGGCTTGTGGGGGATGGCCAGTCGTCGTCTTGTGGGTGCCCCTGCGTGGTATCCTCATGGTGTACGGGATGAAACAAACAGGGGGATTGAGACAGGTCATGGATGGGTCCTACATCGACAGCACCGTTTTCTGTGTCGGAGCATGCTGCCATTAATGCAGTGTCACCTATGGTGCTGCTGCCACCAGAAGCAGTGCCTTCTGTGGCATCCATTGGGGGGACCTGTGGTGCTGCTGTTGTGGCCATGCTGGCTGCTGGGGTGCCTGTTGAAGTCCCCTCCTGTGGGCTGCCACTTGATTTGTGCTGCTGCCGTGTCTTGATCCGTGCAGCTGAGGTGGAGGGTCTTTGGCCGTTGGTCTTGGCCCTCTTTGCAGGTGTGCTGGTAGGGGTGTCCTGGAGCTCGTCGTTTGAATCGGACCCTGTGGTGGAGTAAAGGAGGGCGAGCGTTATTTATGGGTCTGTGGAAATTGGAATGGCAATGTATCACATGCATTGGGGTGGTACCTGAGGGTGATTTGGGTCAGGGCCTTGGAGGTGGTTTCATTTTTGTGTGGATTGAGGATGCAGTTGTTTTGCAGCCTGCAGTTAGGGTGTGCATGCTGCACGTGTAGAGGGTGTTTTTAGGATTTTTAATTATTTATGTATTTAATGTGACTTTTAAAGTGCGCTATCAGGCCAATGTATGTGGACGTTCTCCTGGACATGTGTTTCTGTTGCACTATGTGGACACATGGTACTTCACATGATTGGACATTGTGGATTTAGCATTGTTTTATTTGGCCCACCTACCTGATTCTTCGGATGTCTGCACTCCTTTCTCCATCCCTCCGACTCCCTCTATACTCTCCATTCCAATGGTGGAGGCACAGATTTCTTCCCAGGGGGTCAACTTGATGGGTGATTCCGATCCTCCCCCGGTAGCTGTGGCAATGTTACGGTTGGCAGATAGTATGCTCCGTACGCGTATCCGCAAGTCGTCCCATCGCTTTCTGCATTGCTGTGGGTTGCGGGGTGCGGTCCCCACCGCACTTACCCGCTGTGCCACCAGGGCCCATATGGCCTTCTTGTTCGCAAGTGCCGTCCTGGTCATTTGCGTCGAGAAGACGACGGCAGCATTCTCCTGGAGGGTCTCTGTGAGCACGGTGAGTTCCTCATGGGAGAAGTGGACCTGCCGCTTGCGGTCGCACGCTTTTTTAGCAACTTTTCCCATTTTGATTGTTTTAACTAGGGTGGCTAACGGGTTGGGATGTGTCTCAGGGTCGGATTTTTAATGATTGTGTTGGGATTCTGATTTTATAGGTGTACGGCGTGCTGTTTCCCGTTCTGGCCCCATGTTTTTACTTCCGTTTCCGTATATTTACGGTCACCGTATTTTGCGATTACCGCTCATTACGGTGACCGCTATGATGGGTGGCGGAATTGCACCTAGGGCGCCGTACGACGGTGGTGAGGGGCGTTTTGGGGACATTTCCGCCATCGCGGACTTTGCACTTCCGCCATGGCGTAATGCTCGTGCCCGATGGGTCGGAATTAGCCGCACTTTACTCCATCGTGCAATGGCGGAAACGCTATTTACGCTATGGCGGTCAGGTCAGTTACTTTCCGCCAGGGTCGTAATGAGGGCCTGTGTCTTCAAGAGACACACTTACCCAAGAACACTAATCCCCTGACGCTACCAGGCTGGGGGATACACAGGTAAGTGTCCTCCTTTACATCACACTATAGAAGGGTGGCCATTTACATCCACCGCACAATGGAGTTTCGGCTGCATGAACAGTTGGGAGATTAGGAGGGCCGGTTCCTGCTGCTGCTGTGGAGATCCAGGCACTGAGAATGCTCATTATAAATGCATATGCACCTAATACATACAGTCCCGAATTTTTCGGAAGATATGCCTCCTAACTTCATAAATATTCCCGCTGCGAGATCCTCTGGGCAGGAGACTTTAATGTCGCACTGTCTCTAGATGTGGATAGGTCCTCAACGTCTCAAACTACCCAGCCAGGGCAGCACAGGCCTGGCTAGATATTGCTACCTACCACGCACTACACAAGCTGGTCTCTTTGCAGCCCCCCCATACCCCTGGGCAGTTGTGCTGGTGATTCCGGGCTTGCGCGATTCAGGATGCCTCCTTTTCGAGATGGAATCGCTCAAGATATTGATACTTTTTTTCATGCCAACGCAGGTTCAGTCCCAGACAACGGGGTAATATCGGAAGCCTTTAAGGGATATGTTAGGGGGTGCTGCATATCACCGGAGGGAGGCATATTAGAAGATCTGCGTACCTCTATGTCCTCCCTCAAGCAGGAAATCGGAGAACTCAAGCGTCGTCAGGTAGACGATTCATCCGCCCTTCAACAAGAACTTGGGGAGAAGAGAGAGGCTATGTGCTTGTTCATGGAGAGGGAGGAGAGGTTTCTAGGGGACCCTATAGCTGCTGCTAAATACGGGGAGGGAGACCGCCCCAGCCGTAAGCTGGCTTTGGCCATCAGGTGGGAGCGACAATTGGAAGATGTAATTGAAATCACCACCCTTTCGGGACCCACTACTTGCGACTCTGGGATGATAAATGAGGTCTTTCGTGACTACTACGAGAGGCTATACACCTCAAAGTCTCAGGCTTTGTGTGATGCCATTACGCAATATCTGGACCAAGTGGCCCTAGGCTGGCTAGACCCTTAAGTAGGTGGCAGTCTGAATGTGCCCCCTTCCGAAGAGTTTATCATAGCTGCAATCCGCTCCTTCCAAGGAGGTCAGGCCCCTAATCTAGACGTACACTTTGACTCCTCCCTCTCCTTTAACCACCATATTTATCTTACCTCTCGTGCATGTTGCTACCACCTTTTCAATATTCGTAAAGTCTGCTCTTCTCTCACCTTCCATGCTACCAAGCTTTTAATCTCCTCTCTCACCTTCTCTCGTCTTTTCTATTGCTCTTTTCTCCTCTTCGGTCTCCCTGCTTCCCACCTTGCCCCCCTCAAATCCCTCTACCACTTTGATATCCGTACCATCTGTCTTCTCTCTCCTCGCAACTCCATCTCCAACTCGCTCTCTTACCTTGGCTGGTTTCCCTTTCACTCCCAATTTAAATTTCACGTCCTCTGTCTCGTCTTTAAATCGCTCCATGACCTTGCTCCCCCATATCTCTCCTCTCTTCTTTCATTCTACACTCCCTTACCTCCCGCTCCCTCCCATCTGCCAATGTTTTTTCCTACTTTCTCTACCCCCGCCCCCATGTGCCTCTTCTCGTTTCCGCTCCTTTCAGCTCATTGCCCCGTTCACTGGTACTCCCTACCTCCTTCTATCTGCTCCATCCTCACCTATTCCTCCTTCCGTGCTTCCTTGAAATCTCTCCTTCTCCATTCCCCACCCTGACTCTCTCCTCCCCCTTTCACCTTTCTCTCTCTCTCCCCTCTAGTGTCCCCCACACACTTCTCTTTACTTACCCCTTTCCCTCTTGCGTTTCCTCCCCTCCTCTTGCTTCCTCACTCTATTCACCATTCTGTCTCCCTCTTCCTTCCCCTTCTTCACCCCCCCATTTCTTATTTAGCCTCTTAGGCAAATTGTTCTACATACTGTTTTTCTGGTTTGATTCATGTTTTGTAATTTGCTTCTACTGTTATCATTTTCTATGTATTTTTGTTATTAAATTGTAAAGCGCTTTGGAGTAAAGCGCTATATAAACACAATAAATACAAATACAAATAGAAATGACTGCAGAATTTTATAGAGAACATAGTGACCTAGTGGTCCCCCACTTGTGTAGTATGTTTGAATCCACATTCTCCTTGGGGGTCCTGCCCAAATCTTCTAGAACAGCGTTGTCACCATTCTCCTGAAACCAGGAAAAGAGCCAAGTAACTGCTCCTCTTATCGCCTGCTATCCTTAATAAACACAGACAATAAAATCCTTGCGAAAATGCTTGCTGACCGTCTGTTACGCCACATGCCAGCCCTAGTCCTCCCAACCAGGCTGGATTTATACCTGGCAGGTCCCCTCAAAATAATCTCAGAAGTTTATTCATTCTGATGCATAATGTGAATCCTGACGTCCCCATGGCCATAGCTGCTTTCCACGCTGAGAAGGCTTTTGATTCATGTTCGAAAGTCCTTCCCAGATCCGGTCTGGGCCTGGGATATTTGCAATGGATCAGACTCCTCTACACGGCCACTAGGGCGGGAATATACACCAACCACCTTCAGTCGGAATTCATGTTCCTGATCAGTGGGACGAAGCAGGGGTGCTCACTTTCTCCCATCCTATTTGCGCTGGCTATGGAGCTGGTTGCCTGTGTCATTGGGGAACAACATACACACCGCCAGGAGTGGTGCCAGGTCTGGAAAAGACCCGGGGCTACGCTAATGTCGGAACTGTCGAGACTGGGGGCTGGATAGCCTTTTGGTTGTAGCTCCTGAGATTCTATCCGGGGCTACAACCAAAAGACCAGGGGCTATAACCCCCTTATCCCCCCCTAGCAACCCATCTGCACACCGCGGTATCAGGAGACATTCTCACGTCTCCATAGTTTCTGCATACGTGGACGATTTGTTGCTTTATATTAAACACCCCCGAGATAATCTGCACCCACTAGTACAAGCATCACACTCTTTGGAGAACTGTCGGGTCTTAGAATGAATTGTTCTAAGTCTGAATTGATGCCCTTGACGCGGGCGGTGACCCAGAGTGATATTCATTCTTTATGCTGAGAACTATCTGAGGACCCTAGACCACTTAGAGGGCAGGGTCGAGGGGTGGATCCTGCTCCCGTTGTCATAGGCGGCTAGGATATAGCTGGCCAAGATGGTCCTCCTACCTAAATTACTGGACATCTTCAACAACATGCCTAACTGGCCCCCGTCTGGGTTCTGGTCCAGGCTTCGGTCCCTGTTGATCCACTCGGTGTGGGTTGGCAGACATGCTAAAGTCTCATACAGCACTATGTCTTCCATATGCAGAGGGTGGCCTCGGGTATCCCTACATGTTTCATTACTTCTTGGACACGCATATACAATACTCTATCTGGTGGCGGAGCCCCTCCCCGGCGTTGCCTCACAACACAATAGAGAAATGTATGCATTTCCTGTATGACATGAGGGTATTGGTATGAGGGGCCCCCTGTCCAACGTCCCAATCTGCGATACACCCAGTGGAGATTACATGCAAGGCCAGAGAGCACCTGGGCTGCCTGTTGGACACTGGGCCCTACCACTCCCCCGACCTCCCAGTGTACGCAGTGAGGAGGATCCCTGTCACGCTGGAGGTTTTTTTTCGCCAACACTTTGAACGTCTCTGGGTTAACGCATTTGGGGATCTCATTGTTGATGGACAATTTATCCCCCGGGAGGCCTTGAAGGAAAGGGGCAAATGGAATGGGCAGGACACTCTCAGACCCCCACTGGAAACATATATGCCTGCAGACGAAAGGCCTTTCCCTGAACAATCGATTTTGCCTGACACATTTTAAATTTGCACATCAGGTTAGTTACGGTGAGATTACATTGATTTTACCAGGACAGATCCTCTTCATGCAATAGGTGCCCCTGGGAAGGTGCAGACGATTATCATGTGGTGTGATCATGTCCCTATATTCAGCAGTTTTGGGGGGAGGTGCAAAAAGCAATGGTCGAAATGTTACCTTCCCTGCGGGAGTACTCACCCGAGTTTTGGGTACTGGCCCTCATAACAGACGGCCCCCGGACTGAGAGGAGGCTCCTCTGTATGGCCTCTGTTGAGGTCAGATCCCTCATTGCCAAAACATCGGGTAAACAATATACCCGACCTTCCTGGCCTGCCTGAATTGAATGAACTTGTGTGAACTGAGAGAAACTGCAATGTTGCTACCAGCCGGCAGCAGACCAATAGACTATTGGGCCCCTCTCAGATCTTATAGATAAAAGAACACTGTGGTCAATACTTCACCTTGATCGGACTTGTACAACCACCTCTTTTGCTCACTAATTATAGTTTTTGTCTCTGCGCAGTGAAGGAGGAACCCCAGCCCCCTACTGAAACCAGTTCACTGAGGGAGTGAATACCACTGACATTACTACTCCTCTTTACGTACCTTTGGCAGTAACTCACAGTATGCACCGTTTGGAATTTTTGGGAGGGATAAGGAAGGTGAGTGGGATTTGTGGCTTTTGGGGTGGGAATATCGGACTTGCTTTTTGTTTTCTCTCTTGTTCAAAAAACAATAAAAACATGTTAAAAAAAAGTCAAGTGCCTGACTTTGCCTGACCCGATTAGCAGGACTTGTCCAATGAGATATTGTAGTGATACACGAAATTGCAACCTTGCCAATCAGGGCTTTAGATGACAGCATTAGCCGCTGAAAGCCAATAGTGTATTCAAAGTATGTGCTAAAAATGCTGACAGTAGTCTGTTGTAGCACTTCCATTATGCAGTAGTGAGCTACAAGGGATATGCAGGCCTAGTATGAAATAGGTCAAATTAAGCATTGTTGATAGACAGGCAGGGAGGGCCCCTAGCTATGTAGCTAATAGGTTTTTGGAGTGTTTGGAACATCATGGCACCTATATAGCGCTTAGATAGCCAGTCTTAAGCGCTATAAACACTAAGCTATGAGTGCATGCCTTTTAGAGCTTGCAGATGGGGTTAATACATCCCTGCTTCCCTTAGAATATTCAGCCTCACTAACGGTAGCCCTGGCTCCAAGCTAATCTTCCTTTTCTCTGGGAAGGTACTGATAAGACATTCCTCAGCCAGCGCAGATGGGAACCAAGGGAGGGGGTAGGAGCGAGCAGGGAGCATCTCAGAGAGAGCTGGGTTTTTTCCATGAACCAGCCTCACAGGGAAAGTTCTGGAACTATGCGTCATGGTGACTGACAGCAAGAGATTATAAAATATCCATGCACACATGGGATCAGGGGGAGATCGCCTGTGGACTTGATTCGTGTACAGTCAGGTGCCCGGAATTGGCTCTCACGGTGTCCTCCAGCCTTGTTTTTCTATGAGAAACCCAGGTCTCCCAGGGCTGAGATTAAGGGACGTAAGACTGTGTTTCTCTATGTTTCTCTATGTTTCTCTATATTTCTCTATGTTTCTCTATGTTTATCTAAGTTCCATGTTTCACTATATTTTGCATTGCTCTTTGTTTTATGCTTTGTAATATTCTCTAACTTGAATCCCAAATGTATATGAAATTCACTGCTTAGAATAAATATGCTAAAACTTTGAGGGTGTCATTTGTCAATAGCATGAGATCACTGCTCAGCACAATAGAACCTGTATTTTGGGCTGAATTGGGTATTTTTGCTCTCAAAGGGCTGGCCCCGAGGAAGATTTTGTACAATATCAAGACAGATATGTAAGGGTTAGCCTTTTTACTCTCAGTCCACTGGGAGTAAAGTCCAACAGTCCAACACAAACACTGGGTCAAGGTAGAGGATGACAGAGTAAAGAGGCTAACCCTTACATATCCCATTGGACATGTCCCGTTAATCAGGCCAGACAAAGTCAGGCACTTGACCTTAATCGCATACATCCGATACCCATTAGCTCCCCCTACACGGATAAAAGGCGGAACATAGAGACACACTCTGAGCAAGGTAATACACGAGAAGGAGCAGATCTTCTTGCGCGAAGGCGAACCCACTGGGGCATGCTGACCAATTGAGGCACTTGAGCGAGGGATAGAGAGACCCTGAAGATCCCTGCAGGAGGTCATTGCTTCTGGAAAAACCGTGAAGGATACATGGAGAAAGCCAAATCCCAGACGAGAAGAAGCCTGCACTGTGTTTCAAGGATGCCAGCTACCATCCCGGGTGAACGACAGAGTTGGTGAGGCAAGGCCAATCCTGTGGTATACACCTTGACTTGTGAATCAAAGCCGCAGAGAAAAGAAAGGAATACACACAACGGATGAGTTAGCGAAAGACATGAAAGCGCGGTTTGTGTCAAGGAAAGATTGAAGCCGCAACTGTGTATTTGACAATTGAAGGTTGCGCGCGTACTGATGAGACCCGAAAGAAAGCAAATCAGTAATGAGCTTAAAAGATTCCGATAACTGTCAAGCCAGTGATGCAGAGTAGCGCAGTGGTCTGGCGAAAGACAGTAGCCCACTTGAAAGTCTATGTGAAATGTTTGATGCCTTGTTAAAAAGCAACAAAGGGAACAAACTCTGAAATGCGCAGTGGTCAAAATTAATCCTGTTGAGCGGGGAAGTTAAAAGGTGATTGCTTTAAGAGAAAGATTTCTTTGAACTTTTCTGATTGTGTTGTGGAACTACCAAGACCAAGAGACACTGGGGCAAATACCATAAGGGAGAGATAAAGTGAAAGTCAAAGCGGTCCTGTGAAGGTCTAAGGAAAAAGCCTCGAAGACCACATTCGAAGGTCTTTGACATCAGTGGAAGGTCCGAGCCCGACCGATGGGGACCTGGAATATGAAATAAGTTAGGGGAAGGAAACCCCTAAAGAATGTGAATAAAGCTTGGGGAAGGGAACCGCTGCAAGTGCTGTGATTGCGAGGTCCGAGCCTGACTGAGGGAGACCTATGTGACGTTGAATCAGGTACCTTTTGTGTTGAGAGGTCTGAGCCTGACATAGGGAGACCTACATGAATTTTTGTTGAAGTGTGAAAGAACTTTTGGAAAACTGGAATAAGTGACTTTAACGTGGAAGGCCTCGACCCACGTTTTGAACTGCCTTTTTTTAATAACCTGAGCCAGAGTGTGTCATCCTGTTTACGGGGGGACACCTTACTCCTTGCTGTCCAATCTAGGGAGGAGAGCTGACTCAGCCACCTTGATCCTTCATGTTATAACACTGACTTTCCTTTGCATACACATTCCCCTTTATACACTTTTGTGTAAGAGATAGGGCAGGCATTAGGTTTTGTTAGTATAGGCCATTTTGATTTTACATAGACTCACTAGCAATGTGCTTTCTTTATTATTTGATGATAGGGACTACTCCCATCATAGCTATAGGGCAAAGCAGGAGTCTTTCCAAAGCCCAATAATTTAATAAAGGTTTTGAAACTTGTAGCACTTGTGTCAGTGTCATACTTGTGATACCATGCCTTCCTTAAGGTGAGACACTCAAAGCAATTTCCAAGAGTCAAATAACATTTGGGCTCTGACCCACCTTCTACACCATGCGTCTGTGGGCTTGTCCCCCCTTACACCATATTCATCGATTCTTGTGAGCGATTCCCTGTGCTTGCTAAGGCATGGGGGCAATAGGCAGCTGAATGCCAGGCTGCTTCCCGCAGTCAGACGGAACTGCCGAGCTCAGAATAACTTGCGAGCCGCCGTGGGTTTTCAAAGATTCCCGACATGAACCACGCTGAGAAGGATTGTGTGGGGCGTATTATTCAGTCCCCATAATCAGAAGAGGCATCATTAAGCCCCACAATATTACGGCCTGGCAGACACTGCAATCGGGATGCAGTGACCATCTCTAGCCAAGTATTGCTTCTCTCTTTTTGTCGGTGCCCAAACTGGTATCGAGGCCCTGAAGAAAGTGGTACATTGTATAGAAGCCACTGAAACCGGTAGGCCTGTTCTTTTGTTTTGAGGGGCGGAGGAAATTAAGTGGATAAGCACCATTTATAAAAAGAGACTCCTTGGAGTCAGTGTACCCGAGGTTCCACTTGGTATATTTTCCATATGTTAAATTGAGTACAAATATTTAGTTTATATTTTATAAACCTATTGTGGTGTCGCTAAACAGGGAACATTAAAAAGGGATTATCAGCATGTATGGCCTCCAGCACACCCGAGGGTTTATTTGTAATTGCCCACAGAAAGGGTGAATTTTAAACATTGGCATAGCTCTCAACCATTTGTCTTGCAAAGGCGGGTGAAATCACCCGATTTTATTTCTGGCGGGTGAGACGCCCATTGGAATGAATGGGCGTGCAGGAGGCCTGGCGGGTGAGTCAGCCCTTTGCAAGGCGGGTGACACCCGCCAAAAGCGGGTGAGTTGAGAGCTATGCATTGGTACTCACCAGACCAGTTTTGTTGCCTGCATACACCAGGGCAAGCCTCTCTTATCTGTATTCTAACCCTAGATAAGCTGCACACCAGTGCTCTCTAGTGCTGAGACATCTCTGGAGGGCCTAGATAGAACGGAGGGCCAGTTACGGTGCATATAACAGCAATATAAAAAATGTAAATGAATTCAATTATAGACCTGTGTGTTACATATGTGCGAACCATGAGGGTATACACCAGGTCAGTTAACCACAAGTAGTCCCCAAGTGTGTTTTTCGTCCCGCCGGCATTGTACATTCCCCCTGCCGGATAGAAGAAGTTCAAAGGGAGCACTTGTTCTGTTCTGATAAGACCCCATATTGCAATTTACCACATTTTCAGCAACTATTGGTTTTGCAAAGGTCTCCACAATGCAGTCCCCTTCGATGGATTTATTTGACCAGCCCACCCAGGGAACTCTTCTTGGCATAACAATATGATGCGGATTAACAGATCTCACCTTTAGATTAGTATTTATCCAAAGGACGTACAGATACTACTCAAACAACTTTTCATCATCATCGGCAAATCTAGATGTATGAAAGTGGTGCCCCTTTTTGGTGACTGACACTACTTTTTATGTCCCTCTTCGAGCCCGTTTGACGTTGCCAAGATGTTAAAATCACATCTTAAACATTTAGCTTGGAGTCTAAATTTTGTAAATACTTGTATGGTCTTAGTGCAATGCAAGATTGGACTCTGCCTGTTAAAAGCGATGGGGCCATAGTTGCACCCTGTCTCATCCAGTTGATTTCCATGGCAAATCTTGGTTGTTTCTTGCTTTTAAACAGAAAAGACTGCAAAGCTGAAATCACAGTAAAAAAAAGACGTTGTTGCATTAACATTATTCAAATTAATGTCTGATCAGAAAACCAGCTATTGATAAAGTCTTTGCAAGTACTACTTACTCTGCATCAAATCCATTGTTTTTGACTGAGAGATTTCTATGTGTTTGCCTATCCTGGATACATAGTTTGGTCAAGACTTTATACATGGTGTTTCCAAAGGACCATTGGCTGTTTCTTCAAGTGTGCATTTGGTCTGTCATTCCAAACAGAAGGTTGGAACTAATGATGTTGCGGTCATCAAGTCCAATGCCTCTATTCTGTGGAAGCAAGGAGATTAAGCATTAATTTCCAAGCATCCAGGCAGGGGTGTGTCATTCTAAAAATGTTACACCATTCTCTCTCCAGTGGTTATCAGATGTGTGTATCTGTGGATTTACCGCCAAAACCATTTAGTGTTACTGCCACCCAGTCCTGCGTAAATTCCACAGGATTACAAGTGGTGGCAAGGCTGTATACATATAACCATTTTTGGATTCTGTAGGACTTGGGAAAGTACTTTTCCAGATTTACCACAAGCAGTCATTCCTCTGCAGTAAATCCACTGTTTTATGGAGGTGAAAAAGAGGATTTACCTCCAGTTATGCGCAGAAGGTAAAATCTTCCTTTCACCTCCAATAAATGTAGTGTGTTGGTGTGAGAAAGTGGCTTTACAGTGGCGGTAATCCTCTGTTACCACCATTTTACCATTGTTTTTAACTACATTGCCGTAATTGTAATGTGGCCCGGTTATGTTAAGGTACATTTGGATTTATAAAGGGCACTTGTGCCAAGTAAATAACCTTGTGTCACTGATAACCATCTTGATTGGCGGCTGGTGTTCTGAGTGGTGGTCAGGATTTACTTGTGAAGCTCTGTGGGGTGGGTGAGGTGAGAGGTGTGATGATATGGCGAACAGAAGGGTATCAGACTTTGGGTCTTTTCAAAGAAAACTCTTTATTACACAAGTGTAAGTCACAACAGGGTTTGAGGAGTAAAGCAAAATGTTCAAATATAAATGATAAATGAAGTCCATCCCTGTGCGAATAACGCAAACTTCACCTATATAGTAAAACGTTGACCAAAGTACTAAAAACCGTAAAGTAAACTCACCTATCCAAACTAATAAGCTTTAAAAAAGGATTTCTTGAATCAAAAGTTCCTAAAAAGTGAGTTTTCTGAATAGCCAAATCAAACGGTATAATGTGGAAAATGAAATTAAAGTCCTTTCCTTGGGTGAAAAGTGGTGAGGGTAAAATATCTAACTCAAAATCCTCTTCTTGATTGACAAAGTCCAGCAATTCAAATGTGTCTTCTCTTCAGGTTTCTTTGGGTAGATAACCAATGCGGCCGTTTATGCAAAGATGGCTGTCGATGGCTTCCAGGTGCAGAGGCTCATAAGTGAGGGATCAGCTTGGTCCAGCGCTATAATTCATAATCCTAGTCTTCTGGTTTTTTCATCCCTTGCTCTTGAGTGTTTGGCAAATTTCCCCAACCTCCTATTAGGATTCTGGGTTCTTCTCGCTTTCTTGCCCAGCTTTTAGCTCCTACCCCTCTTGCACTTCCAGTGGTCTTTTGTGCCCAAACCTCTGTTGGGGTTTGTTCTCCTTCTTTCTCTATTTGAACATACACCTGCCTTTCTTTCAGTGGTTCTGACCTTCCCCTGTCTTCCTCCAGGGGTTTGTGCCACTCATTCTGGCTTCTGTCTCTTACCCTCCCCATGGGGTATTCTCGCTTCTTTCTTGGTGGCACTTTTCTCTGGGATATTCTCTTTCCTTTTGCCTTGCCCCTCTCCTTTTCAAGGGGCTTGGCATTGCTACTCTTCTTCAGGAGTCTTCCTTACCTACTTTCCCTCTCTTTTACTCTTCACATCTTGAGAGGACCTGGGTTTTTGTCCCTTGCCCCTTGCCTCTTCAGGGGATTTGTGCCCCTCTTCTCTATAAGGGTCTTGGTTTGCCCTAGTTCTCTTCATGGTTTGCCTCTCTTCTCTTCAGGGGTCCTGCTTCTGTCCTGGTCTCTGTACCAGGGTCTGTAAAACTATTTTATTTCTGTTTGTGGCAGATCATGTGCCAACCAGCAGTGGACTTGTGAGCCCAAAGAAGCCCTGGAAATAATTCTCAAAGTGTCCCCATATTACACATTTTCAGAAAGTACAACCCTTTTCCAATGGGAGAATTTGGAAATACCACACAAACCCTTTTCCAATGGGAGAATTTGGAAATACCACACAAAAGAGGCCCAGGGTGCAGAGGCCTACAGGGAAATCTCCAGAGATCCCTACAGGCCAGTTGTTCTGATCTTGATGGTCGTGCAGATTATTGAACCTCCGTCCCCAAGTACCGCACAGACAGAAAGGATACACTGTCTGTGCAATCTTTGAGGCCACAGGTGTGTTGAGCCGTCAATCAGGTAGCAGGAACGCCGGAAGGACCCCTGACCGCTGCAAGGCAATAGTTAATGGTTAAACAGGAGCAGTGCAATTGATACGGGTAGCGGGTAACAATCAGTATTAACAAGGCTTACCCAGGAGTGTTGCAAGTGGTGTCCTAAATGTGGTAAGAGCCACAGATTGTTGGTAGTGGTGAAAGAAGCGTTCTGCACGGCTCGAAGGTGGGACACACCTGGGTCTGATGTAGATAGACCAGTAAGGCAGGAAGTTCAAAAACCAAGTTCCAAGATTCTAGATTCAGAGAGGATAATCCAAAGGCAGTCCAAGAGAGTTCCAAGGTCAAGTTGCCAGGGAAAACAAGGTGGAATCCAAGTAACAGAAATCCGAGGGGCAGGCAGAACAAATCCAAAGAACAGTCCGAGGTCGCAAAATCCGTGATCAGAAACAGGTAAACCAAGGCGCTACACAATCCTCAAGAGATCAGCTGTGAAGCGCTGTACCCATGTTGCCAAGATGCTTTTAAACTGATTAAGTAACCACGTGATGTGTCTCACGGACGTGTGAGACATGACGTGATCACGTGGTCACGGAACGCTGGATGTTCGTTGCCATGGGAGTCTCCGTGGGCGTGACCAGCCGTGAGCGCGCCTCCATGGTAACTGCCAACGAAACAAAGGACGGTAGACGCCGGGGCTACAGGCTGGTGTCCTCTTACGCCAGGCAAACTGCTGGTTCTTTCTATGTGCAGGGACTGCTTTTGTTGACGGTGTGGTGTGGGGATTGTGGTTGTGTGATTCTTAATGGGGCGAGCAACAGGAGACGTAACAGAGCCCCCCCCCCAAAGGCCCACGACCCCGTGGGCTGGACGGGTTATCTCGATGAAAGCGAGCAACCAGACGTGGGGCATGGACGTCCCGGGAGGGAACCCAGGAGCGTTCTTCAGGGCCATACCCCAACCAGTCAACCAGATACTGGAGGCGACCCCTGCAGAGACGAGAACCCAGAATAGCACTGATCTCATACGTATCCGGGGAGGACACACAAACAGGGGCAGGAGATCGGACCATCCGTGTGGCAGAAAGACAGGGCTTGAGTAGGGAAGTGTGGAACACCGGGTGGATATGCCAGGAAGAGGGAATAGAGAGTCGTAAGGCTACTGGGTTCAGAACATGTGAAATCTTGTAGGGACCGACAAACCGGGGCAACAGTTTCCGGTAACCAGGAATCCGCAAATGATGAGTTGACAGCCAAACACGGTCCCCAACCTGATAAGCAGGAGCCACCACTCGTTTCTTGTCGGCCTTGGTTTTCATAGAGTCTTGGGCTTCCCGCAAATGAACCAATGTCTGGGCATGGATAGATTGCAGATCCTGAGCACAGAGATTGGCGGCGGGAGTGGAGGAGAAAGAAAAATCGGGAAGAGGAAGAGAGCGAGGATGCTGCCCATAGAGTGAATAGAAGGGGGAGAACCCGGTGGACGAATGCCAGGCATTGTTGTATGCTATTCGGCCAAATGGAGTAGGTTCAACCATGTATCCTGGTAGTGAAGGGTCAAGCATCGCAGGTACTGTTTGAGAGCCTGATTTACCCTCTCGGTCTGGCCATCGCTCTCCGGGTGGTAGGCTGAGGAGAAGCGTGCATCAATGCCAAGGATCTTGGTAAGGGCCTGCCAAAAACGGGATGTGAACTGTGTACCGCGATCGGATACAATGACTTGTGGAAGACCGAAGAGACAGAAGATCGACTTGAAGAATAGTTGGGCCAGTACAGGGGCTGAGGGAATCCCGTGGCAAGGAATGAAACGGGCCATCTTAGTATAGGAATCGACTACCACCCAGATGGAGTCGTACCCGTGTCTGCGAGGCAAATCTGTAATGAGGTCCATAGAGACCGTATGCCATGGTCTGGGAGGAATAGGTAGGGGCTGAAGGAGACCCACGGGACGACCCCTGCGTGTCTTGCACTGTGCACAGATGGAGCAAGTGTTTACGTAATGTTGCACGTCACGTCTCATAGATGGCCACCAACACCATCGCTTTAGTAACTCCAAAGTGCGATGCTGTCCAGGGTGCCCATTGATGGCCGCATCGTGAGACCAAGCAAGTGCCTGGTTACGTACATCGCTAGTGGGGAGGAATAACGTATCCTGTATGAAGGGCAACCCTTCCTGAAGTACCAAATCCCATTCTGTTAGTACTTGTGGATTATGTGAAACCCACTGTCGGATGAGAGTTAGCATGGAGGGAGGAGGAGTGCAAATGCATATGACATGACCTTCGTTCAGAAGAGTATCTGGGTATAGGGGAAAAGAATCCCCTCCGGGCGAGCGAGATAAAGCATCGGCCTTACCATGTGAAAGTCCTGGTCTATGTTTTACCACAAAGTCACGGCGGCAAAAAACAGGTGCCAACGCACTTGTCTGCTGTTCAAACATTTAAGGGAGGCCAGGTCCTGCAGGTTTTTGTGATCTGTGTAAACCACGGTTTGATGTTTGGCCCCAATGAGATGATGTCGCCAGGTCAATAATGCATCCTTAATGGCCAGCAACTCCTTCTCGGTAACTGTGTAGTGGGACTCGGAAGGTGTAAATTTCCTTGAGTGGAATGCTACGGGATGCAACTGACCCGTGGAGGGACAGGGTTGGGAGAGCACTGCGCCTAATGCAAAGGAAGAGGCATCGGCCTCCACAACAAACAGGAGTTCGGGGTCGGGGTGCTTTAGTACAGGAGCTCTGGTAAATCTAGCTTTGAGTGTCTCAAAAGAACGCTGATGTTCTGAGGTCCAACAAAACGGGACCCGAGGACTGGTCAAGGCAGTCAGTGGTGAAACAATGGATGAAAAACCGGCAATGAAACGCTGATAAAAGTTGGCAAAGCCCAAAAATGTCTGAAGCTGTTTGAGACAGGTGGGAGCGGGCCAGTCAATGATGGCACGGACTTTGGACATGTTCATGGATAGACCTCCAGGTGTAATAAGAAAGCCTAGGAACTCAACTTCCCTAGTATGAAATACACATTTCTCGGGTTTGGCGTACAAGGAATGTCTTTTTAGCCGAGTCAGGACTTCTGTGACATGGCCTATGTGTTCCTCCAGTGAGGACGAAAATATCAATATATCGTCTAGGTAGGCCACAACAAAAACATCTAAGACGTCAGAGAACACCTCGTTAACAAAACGCTGAAACGTAGCGGGGGCATTGCAGAGACCGAAAGGCATTACAGTATACTCGAACAGCCCTTGTCGAGTACAAAATGCCGTCTTCCACTCGTCTCCGCTACGCATACGAACCAAGTTGTACGCCCCCCGAAGATCCAACTTAGTAAAGATGGATGCCTTGGTCAATCGGTCTAATAGCGTGGAGATGAGGGGTAAGGGATACCGATTCTTGATGGTAACGGCGTTCAATCGTCTGTAATCAACACAGGGACGTAAGTCACCCTCTTTCTTGGGCACAAAAAAGATCGGACTAGCAGCTGGGGAGCTAGAGGGTCGTATGTGACCTAAACGTAGGGCTTGTTGGATGTATTCCTTGAGTACTAACTCTTCCGATGGAGATAAGAAGTATTTCTGCCCTTTGGTATAGTTGCCCCAGGAACCAAATCAATGGGGCAATCATAGGGTCGATGTGGTGGTAGGCCTTCTGCCGTGACTTTGTCAAAGACCTCTCGGAATTCATGATAGACAGTGGGAATCCCAGCTGTAATGGCCCCCACAGTGTGTGGGACGTTCATAGATGGATCTGTCTCCTCAAGGCTGGCGGAGGCCATAGCCCCAAGGACAGTGGCCGGGGATGAAATCGTAGCGGACTCGATCAAACAGAAGTGTTGGCAAACTTCAGATTCAAATGTGACCTGTCCACTGCCCCAATTAATCAAGGGATTGTGTTGTTTAAGCCATGGAATGCCTAAAATGATAGCGAACTGTGGCGTGGAAATGAGGTCGAACGCTAACGTCTCTTGGTGCGTGCCCTGAATCAGCACTAACATGGGAGCGGTCTGATACTCAATGGGACCAGAGACAAGTGAGGTACCATCGACCGCTTGTACCGGCTTTGGATACTTTTTCTTGATCAAGGGTAGATTAAGGTCATAAGCCAGCGAAATATCAATAAAGCAGCCAGTGGCCCCGGAGTCAATCACAATCTGTACTGAGTGTACCAAATCTCCGGCTGGCTTCAGCTGGGCCTGGACCGTAATCGGTTTGATGGGAACGAATACAGGTTCATTGGGGGTCAGAGAAGGACCCGCCCGTACCCCCATGCCTAGGGGCGAGCCTTCTGAAAACCCAAAGTTTTATTTTTAGGGCGGCAAGGACATTCTTTAACATAGTGCCCTAAAGTACCACAGTAGAAACAGGCGTTGTCGGTTCTCCGACGTTCCCATTCGGCCTGAGTGATGGGACTCCGGATCCCACCGATTTGCATGGGTTCCGGAACAGAGACGGATGGGGCTGGGAGTGTCTGATTGGAAAAAGCCGTCTCTGCTTTCCTCTCAGACCTGCGAGCGTCCACCTGTAGGGCCAGATCCACTAACTCAGGGAAGAGCCGGCACTACAGAAAGAGCGTCTTTCATGTGGCTACAGAGACTGCGGTAGAACACTATGGCTTTCTTTTCTTCAGGCCGCGAGGTCTCTGCAGCCAATTGATTGAAATGGGTGATGTAATCAATCAGAGTTTGTTTACCCTGTGTAAGATCAAGCAATTCCAGGTCTCGGGATTGTGCCTTATACCTGGTATCAAAAACCTTTGCCATTTCTGTCACCAGTAGATTGAAATTGTATAGTGCAGGGTGATCACTCTCTAATAACAGGTTCGCCCAAATGGCCGCTACACCTGACAGGTGAGAAAGAAGGAAAGCTGCTTTGGTAACAGAGTCAGGAAAAAGCTGGGGTCTACACAAGAAGTGAAGTTTGCACTGGTTGAGAAAGGTACGATATTTCCTGGGATCCCCCTGATAGCGTTCGGGGGCAGCAAGAGGAAAAAGGTTGGAAGGACCACTGGAGAGGGGACTGTGGATGCTGTGGACGGGTGTGCAGATGGATCTGCGGGGGTGGGGTCGCCAAACTCGGCATCTGCAGGCAAGGGAGCACGTGTGCTTTGTAGGGCATCGAGTCTGTGGTGGATAGCCGTTGTGGCTGCGGCCATGTCGGTCCTAAGGGCCACAACCGCTTGCATTAGAGCGGTCACAGGGTCCCCGGAGGAGGTATCCATACTCTGGACGACCAGGAAGGCTTCACAGTCTGTTCTGATCTTGATGGTCGTGCAGATTATTGAACTTCCGTCCCCAAGTACCGCACAGACAGAAAGGATACACTGTCTGTGCAATCTTTGAGGCCACAGGTGTGTTGAGCCGTCAATCAGGAAGCAGGAACGCCGGAAGGACCCCTAACCGCTGCAAGGCAATAGTTAATGGTTAAACAGGAGCAGTGCAATTGATACGGGTAGCGGGTAACAATCAGTATTAACAAGGCTTACCCAGGAGTGTTGCAAGTGGTGTCCTAAATGTGGTAAGAGCCACAGATTGTTGGTAGTGGTGAAAGAAGCGTTCTGCACGGCTCGAAGGTGGGACACATCTGGGTCTGATGTAGATGGACCAGTAGGGCAGGAAGTTCAAAAACCAAGTTCCAAGATTCTAGATTCAGAGAGGATAATCCAAAGGCAGTCCAAGAGAGTTCCAAGGTCAAGGTGCCGGGGAAAACAAGGTGGAATCCAAGTAACAGAAATCGGAGGGGCAGGCAAGACAAATCCAAAGAACAGTCTGAGGTCGCAAAATCCGTGATCAGAAACAGGTAAACCAAGGCGCTACACAATCCTCAAGAGATCAGCTGTGAAGCGCTGTACCCAAGTTGCCAAGATGCTTTTAAACTGATTAAGTAACCACGTGATGTGTCTCACGGATGTGTGAGACATGACGTGATCACGTGGTCACGGAACGCTGGATGTTCGTTGCCGTGGGAGTCTCCGTGGGCGTGACCAGCCGTGAGCGTGCCTCCATGGTAACTGCCAGCGAAACAAAGGACGGTAGACGCCGGGGCTACAGGCTGGTGTCCTCTTACGCCAGGCAAACTGCTGGTTCTTTCTATGTGGAGGGACTGCTCTTGTTGTTAGGTATGGTGTGGGGCTTGTGGTTGTGTGATTCTTAATGGGGCGAGCAACGGGAGACGTAACACCAGTCCACCCCTGGTGCCGACTAGTCATTTATTTGTTTATTTTCCTTCTTTTTATCTTTTTCTCTTTCCTTATGTCTTATCCTATTCCATCCAGGATAACCTATCGCACTTCTCCAGTGCTATCTTCTGTCCGCTCATGTTTCTAACTTGTCTTGGCCTCCTACTTCCTATGAAGCTTCTCCGCAATTCCATTTTGGTCTTCTAAATGCTTGCTCTGTCTGTAATAAATCACATTCTATTCTTGATATTATTCTCCATTCTAATCTTCATTTTCTCTGTTTTACAGAGACTTGGATCACTCCGGATAATTCAGCAATTCAGGCCTTTCTTTATACTGTTTTTTAAAAAAAATTAAATACTTTTTATCAATTTTAACAAACAAACACAACAACCAAAACAGAACTAACAGTGAATTCCAGTCTTAACGTATACCGTATCATGTTCCATCCACTGTAGTCCCTCTACCCTCCCCCCCAGCTTACTCTCCATCTCCACCTGTGGTCGTCTTTTCTTGGGGTGTCATCCTCCCCTCACCCTCCAAAGAATCCTCATCATCAAGGTTGGTCAGGGTCGATTCTGACAAAGTAGCTACCAAATGCCTCCAGACTCTCAACGTCTCTGCTTCTTCTCCCACCCCCCTCTGTTAGCAGCCTCACTTCACACCACTGTTTCCGTGTCTACCCATTTCAGAAGGTCTTGCCACCACATATCCACTCTTGGTCTATTAGTTGCTTTCCAACCCATGGCAATTCTACGCTTAGCTAATATATAGGCCAAGTCCTTGAGTTTGCTGACATGTGCTAGCTTACGCGGTCTAGAAAATCCCCCCACCATGAATGCCCACAGAGATTCTACCTCCAGTTTAATCCCTTTCTCGGACAAGAGGTGGGCCACCTCCCCCCAGAATTTCCTTATTTCAGAGCACACCCAGAATATATTTATCATTCCCACATCCTCCTCCCCGCATTTGGGGCATGTTTGTACCCCAGCATTCTTGAACCTTGCAATCCTCTGGGGGGTCAAGTACGCCCTATGAATGATATATAATTGGATTTGCTGCAACCGCGCATTCCTGAATACTTTCTTATGGTATCTCTGTACCCTCCTCCACAACACGTCATTCATAGTTTCCCCAGATTCCTCTTCCCACTCCTGTCTTAACTGGAGCACCTCCTTCCCCACCCTTGACATCAGTAGTTCATAGATTCGGGAAACTTCATGACCACCGTCCGACATATCCTAGAATGTCTCTATGGCCATATCGGGCGGATCCTCCAGTTCTATTTCTGACCATGTATCTTTTATCATTTGCACCAGCCTAGTATAGGTAATATATTGTCCTTGATGTAGACCGGTATCTGCCATCAGTGTGTCAAACCCCACTGCCTTCCCCTCTTGCCAAATATCCCTTAACGTAGCTATTCCCACTGCTTGCGAACTATCATCCTTTATTGCTCGTCAACTCCTTTCAATGCCACTAGCGGCATTTGTGGGGAATATGGGGTTGGGTTCACCATGATACGACATGCTCTCCGCCAAATTTTCCATGCCAGGTCTAACATCCTTACCTCCCTGTCTTGCTGCTGCTTCGGCACCCATATCCATTCTTTTTAAAAGAACGGGCTACACTCAGCCCTCAACAGTCTGGACTCTGATGATGAGTCTTCCGATAACCATCTAACCACATATTGTAACTGACTGGCCAGATAGTAAATCTCAAAGTTGGGCAATTTGATACCCCCTAGGTCATATGTTTTCTGCAGCTTCCACAAAGCTGTCCTGCTTCTAGTATTGTGCCATACAAACCCTCTACATATGCTTTCAAGCTTGACAAAGAATCGTTTCGGTATTATGTATAGTATGTTCCTAAAGAAATGCAGTAATTTAGGCAGCACTACCTTCTTCAGTAATGCGGCTCTCCCCTTCATGGTCAAGGGGAGCTTGGCCCAGAACCTCATACTGCATTCAAAGTTAGCCACTGCCTTCTCAGTGTTATGCTTATATTCAGACTCAGCCGTATGGTATACTTCGATCCCCAGGTACCTGAAGGTTCTGGTCTCCCACTGTATCTGTAGTACCGGCAGTTCCTCCCGAGGTATCCCTTTATATCTGCCTAGGGGAAATAAACATGACTTCTTGGGATTTACAGTTATGCCTGACAGCGCCACGTATCTCCCCATCACTTCCAGAATATACTGTAGGTTCTCTTCAGGGTATCGTAGATAAGCAGCATATCATCAGCATACATTGATATCAAATGTTGCCCTCCCTTTGTGCTGATCCCTACCTCTCCATATTGCTGCCTCAGGTATATCGCCAGAGGGTCCAGTGCTAAAATAAACAGCATCGGGTACCACGGGCATCCCTGTCTAGTACCCCTACTAGGCTGATATCGATCTGATACCGTCGATCCCGTCTTAACGCGGGCTAGGGGCGTACTGTAATGCAGCTGTGGACACATCTCAAGTACATGGGCCCAACCCCATACTCCTTCAAGGTTGCCATCAGCCAAGGCCACTTGACCTAGTCGAAGGCCTTCACTGCATCTAATGAAATTATAGCAACCTCCTGTGCGTCCTCTTCCGTTTGTTCTATAACGTGATGTAGCCTTCAAAGATTATCCGATATACTCCTGCCCGTTACATACCCAGTCTGGTCAGGATGTATGAGTTTGTTAATAACTGGTCTCAGTCTATTCGCCAACACTGCCATGAGTATCTTGCTATCCTGATTAAGCATGGACAGCGGTCGTTATGACCCGCAGTCCATATAAGGTTTGTTGGGCTTAAAACGTGGGATATGTTACGCTCACCTGGTCTCCGCGGGGGCGTTGGGGCATGGTTGGAGCCCTCCCTTGACTTAACTTCTCGGAATTGTCTCCCCCTCCAGGTTACTGCTGGGCCTGCTGCTCGAGATACTGGTGTTGCCCCTGAGTGAAGATGAGAGGCAATGAAAATGGAGTGGGGATATCGTGACTTCCCCCAACCCTTTTGTGCCAAAATACAGTGTGCAAATGCCTTCTCATACGAGCTCACCTGTTGTTTTGTAATATTGAGCTATCCGTCCTGCTTATCCTAGTAGGGGCACATACAACGGACCAAGCTGATTCACTGGTCCGTGGAAATGTTGATCCAGACCAGCTGTGACCAATCCACTTAGAAGGTAAGTCTCTTAGTTATGACTATTGTTTGATTTGGCTGTCTGTATTTTGTCTATAAAAATTCTTGCAATGTCTCATTCCATCGCCATAGGTACGAAGAGGTAAATCGGAGCCGAGGAGGGTCCGGGAAGTCCCTAGAGACTGATGGAGTTTCAAGAGTGACAGGTGAGTTGCCCTTTTTAAGGAAACTCTAGTCTCTTCTATGGCGTGGCCAAGCGTTCGTTATTCGTATGAGTTCTAACCTGTAGTGTTCTTTCTTTTCTCGCAGGTGCAGGCCGACGGCGAAGAATTGCGTCCAGATGCTCGATGAAGATTTGCGGTTGCAGGATGAAGATACCGGGAACAAAATGGAGAGAAGAGGAGCTTCGGGTAACAGGGTGCCCGGATTAGGTAAGATGAAGACTCTGGCTCTGGCAGTGATGGAATGCAGGTAAGATGAAGACTCCGGCTCCGGCAGTGATGGAATGCAGCTAAGATGCACGCACAGCGATGTAGCGGCTGGCAGCAGGTAAGGAGCTTCCTCAGAGGTGTCTTCAGGAATGGAGGTGCAGGAATCCAGTGATGCACAGGTAAGCACAGCGGAGAGCGTTACGCTGCTGAAAGCAGAATAACGTGAAGCAAAGGCACGTGGACGGGTTGGCCTTATATAGGCTGGCTCAGGCCCCTCCCTTTAGCCCCACCTACTGACTCCACCTTGCCCTTCCCAGGGACTCTGGCACGTGCCTTCCAATGCTGTTCTACGGCCACGCCCGGTCCAGCTGCACCTGCCATTGGCACAGAGTGTGCAAGGCACACTTTTACATGAGCCTGGTGCCAGAGGTGCCACGACTGGGTCCAATTGGCCCCTGAGGATGAGGAAGGACTGGCCCCTTGTCCAGTGGCCATGACAACACTCTCCCGCAAGCCCCTCTCATGGGCGATCCTCTCCCTGGTCCAGGCTTGGTGGGATTGTTATGATGAAACCGCCTGATTAGTCTAGGTGCATGGACAAATTCCACAGGCTCCCAAGTGTGATCTTCAGGTCCATAACCCTTCCAGTCGATTAAGTAGTACAGTTTTGACCGTACCATTTTAGAATCTAAAATGTCCTTAACCTCGTATTTGGTTCTCCTTCAATAATTACAGGTTCCGGTGGTTTTTTGATCCTAGTCTCAGGCTTCACAGGCTTTAAGAGGGAAACGTGAAATACTGGATGAATTCACATATTGTCGGGTAGATCTAGCTTTACTGCAGCTGGGTTGAAGATGGCTTTGATGGGATAGGGCCCAAGATACCTGGGGCGGAAGGCCTGAGGCCCTTTTAGTTGTATATTTCTGGCAGCCAACCATACTTTATCTCCGATTTGGAAATGTGGAGCTTCCCTTCTATGCCTGTCAGCGAACTTCTTTTGCTGTTCTTTGGCTTTAATTAAGCTCTTGGTTGCTTCCTTGAGGGTTTGTGTAATAGTCTTATGTAGGGAGGTAATTGCCGGCATTTCTAGCTCATCAAGCGGGTCAAAGGAAGATGTCCGAGGGTGCCGACCATTCATGATACAGAATGGGGTCTGTCCCGTGCTAGTGTGGATAGAGTTATTGTAAGCAAATTCAGTTAACCAAAGAACATTCTTCCAGGATGCTTCAGTCTGCTGCAGCATGCATCTCTGGTATTTCTCTAGCATCTGATTAGCCCTTTCAGTTTGACCATCAGTCTGGGGTTGATGACTGGTAGAGAGGCGAAGATCAATTTGCGCTATCTTGCAACAACTCCTCCAGAAGGCTGAGACGAATTCTGTCCCCCAATCAGAGATCAGTACTGAAGGGAAGTCATGTAATTTAACTACATGCTCAAGGAATACGGTGGCCAGGGTTCCAGCAGTAGGAAGTCCTTTTAGTGGAATAAAGTGTGCCATTTTAGAAAACAAATCCACCACCACTAAAATTGTATTGAAGCCGTCACAGGGAGGCAAGTCTGTAATGAAGTCCATGGATAATGTATGCCAAGGGACCGGTGGTATGCTTAGGGGACGTAATAATCCTTTGGAGCTGGCCTTTTGGGATTTCTGCTGTGCACAAACTCTGCTGGTCGCAATAAATTGGGCCACATCCATTCTCCAAGTTAGCCACCAATAATTCTTCCTGATCTTGGCCCGTGTTTTAGTAATCCCATGGTGTCCCTCCATTAATGATTCGTGGTAGTTGGCTATAATCTAGTCTTGAGTTTTTTTATCCCTAATGTATAGTCTCCCCTGATAATAGGGTAAGTTGTCCGTGACGGAGTACTGTTCTCCCTTATTTAACCATTCTTGTTGGGCTGTTTGATCCATTTGAGATTGGAGGTCAACCTTCAATTCTTCCCAACAGGCGGTTACTGCGATCTGGTTCTGAATTCGTTCCTCCGGAATAATGGGTACTGGTTCTGATGGTATAAATGCGTCTTTGTTATCGCCCATTCGTGACAGAGCATCAGCTTTTCCGTTCCGCACTCCTGGTCGGTACGTGATTATGAAATCATACTCTGCGAAGAAGAAAGCCCAGCGAATCCGACGAGAAGATTGGGCTTTGGCTGCTTTTAAATACTGCAAATTGTGATGATCCGTGATAACGGTGACAGTATGCCTAGCCCCCAGGAGGTAGTGTCTGCAGTTTTTAAGGGCTCCTTTGATCGCCAACAGTTGTTTGTCGGTTATGGCATAGTTCTTTTCTGGTGCTGTAAACTTACGGGACCAAAATGCTATAGGATGTAACTGTCCGGTGTCTGGGTCTCTCTGTGATTACACTGCCCCCATAGCCACGCTGGCGGCGTCGGTCTCAACCACGTAAGGTAGGTCGGGTCGTGGATGCCGGCGAACAGAGGCTGAAGTGAAAGCCGATTTCAATTCCTGGAATGCCTTTTCAGCGTCGGGCGTCCAAGAAAACTTTTTATTCTTTCTTAGCAAAGAGGTGATAGGGTGGACGATTTGAGAAAATCCTGGGATGAATCGCCGGTAGACATTGGAAACCCGAGTACACTCTGCACTCCTTTGGTTAATGTCGGGGATGGCCATTGAAGAATAGCTTCCACTTTACGAGTGTCCATATTTACCCCTCGTGGGGTAAGCATAAAGCCCAAGAACTCGACTTCCGTAACGTGGAAAACATTTTTTCCAGTTTGGCGTATAACCGGTTCTTACGGAGTTTTTCCAAAATGGCTCTTACATGGCCCACGTGCTCCTCCTTGGATGCCGAATAGATGAGGATATTGTCGATATAAACAAGGACACAGACACCCAGCAGTTCGTGGAGTATGTCGTTCATAAAGAACCGGAATACGGCTGGTGCGTTTCATAGCCCAAAGGGCGTGACCTGATACTCGAAAAGCCTGTATTTGGTTCGGAATGCTGTCTTCCATTCGTCACCTTTTTTCACTCTGACCAGATGGTAAGCTCCTTGTAGATCTAACTTTGTATAGATTTGAGCATTCTTTACTTGGTCGAGTAGTTCAGGAATGAGTGGCAGAGGATACCTATTTTTCACAGTAATCTGGTTTAACGCCCTATAATCTATACAGGTCCTGAGGTCCCCTTCCTTCTTTGGCACGAAGAAGAGAGCTGAGGAGGCTGGAGACTTGGATGGGCGGATGAACCCATTAGCTAGGTACTGATTGAGGTATGTTCGTAGATGCTGATTTTCTTGCTCAGTCAGAGCATAGATCCTGCTGCAGGGAACTTGTGCTCTAGGGACTAGATCGATATTGCAATTTTAAGTTCTGTGTGGTGGCAGGGTGTTGGCTTGTTCCTTTTGGAATATGTCCGCAAAGTCTTGCTATTGGGAAGGCAATGAACCCGACATTCCCAGGATGGACTTCTCCTTGTATTGCAGTTTGCTCACATCCTTAAGGTAGAAGCTCTTGGCACATTCTCGGGGGAAGGTCAGCTTTCTTGTGCGCCAGTCGATCCTTGGGTTATAGGTTTCAAACCATGGCATTCCTAGGATCATTTGGAACTGGAAGGCCCCTATGAGATCAAACAAAATGCTTTCCCGATGACCATCCTGACATGTCAGCATTACCTCATCAGTGTGTTTAGTTACTGGCCACAGCAGTGACGATTTGCTGAAGTGGGAGGCCTATCCATGCAGCCAACCCCCGATCGATGTAATTTCCCACTGCGCCACTATCAATGTAGGCTTCGAGAGCATGTACTCTTGAAGGTTGTTGGTGATGAGCTTTTAATACCGGAATGACCAGGTGTGAGGTTGTACAACTCTCTTGATTCCGCTCGACAAGTGGACCTCTACACTTGCCAGGCATCTGAGTTTTCCGGCTTCTGTTGCTTGTCTTCATTGTCATTGTCCGTGGCACCTACCACCTTCTTGGGGGGTTTAGTAGGGCAATCTCGTAAGAAATGTCCAGCCTTTCCGCAATATAAACAAAGCCGTTGTTCCCTCCTTTTTTCTATTTCAGCCTTAACAATGGGAGCTCGTAATCCCCCTAACAGCATAGTTTCAGGGGTTTTATGACCCGTGGTTTGAGTGTCCCGTCGCCTTATGTAGACTGATTTCCCTTTCGCCCTTGTGCGATCCGTTTTTCGGTCTTGTAATCGATGGTCCAATTGCACAGTTAGACAGTTAGATTGATATAGTCTGCACAGCATTCGGGTGGATTAACAACTTGAGCTAGTATGTCCTTTAACTCACCACAAAGCCCCCTGTAAAAAAGTGTGGTCCGTTTCTCCTCCGGCCAGTTGGTCTGGGTTACGAGGCGGTTGAAGTTGGCAATATAAGTCAATAAGTCGTGGTTTCCTTGTCTCAGGGATAGTAGTCTAATGCTTGTCCTTGGGTGTGCCTTGCAAACAGTTTTTCCAATTCCTGTTGGATCCTCCTGGGCCACTAATGGTATAGACCAATCAGCTGCACAGCCTCCCAAATAAGAAAGCACAAAGGCCACCCTTGCACTGTCGTTAGATAAGGCTCCTGGTCGGCACAAAAAGTGGAGGCGGCACTGGTTCATGAACACAGCGTATTTGTTCGGGTCGCCAAAGAAGCGTTCCGGTGGATCAGTGGAACCGCCCCTGGGAGTACCACCTACACGGGTGGTGAGGGCTGTGGCAAAGGAGTTGGTGTAATCCCGGGTAACGGGACCTGTCCTGCATGTGCCTGGAGCATGTGTCATGCCAGATCATCTGTTCATTCTCGGGCTACAATAAGGTCTCTCCTCAGGGAATTAGTCTCTTGTCTTGAGACATGCACCTCGGCCCTTAGCTCCCCCAATAGTTGGGCTAACTGGTCGGTTTCAGAAATGTCCATAACGCCCAGGTAGAGATTTGGAGAGGCTTTGCGTTCTGTTACGCTCACCTGGTCTCCGTGGGGGGCGTTGGGGCTTCGTTGGAGCCCTCCCTTGACTTAACTCCTCGGAATCATCTCCCCCTCCAGGTTGCTGCTGGGCCTGCTGCTCGAGATACTGGTGTTGCCCCTGAGTGAAGATTAGAGGCAATGAAAAGGGGTGGGGATATCATGACTTTCCCCAACCCTTTTGTGCCAAAATACAGTGTGCAAGCACCTTCTCATACAAGCTCACCTGTTGTTTGTAATTGTTTTGTAATGTTGAGCTATCCGTCCTGCTTATCCTAGCAGGGGTGCATAGAACGGACCGAGTTGCTTCACTGGTCCGGGAAAGTATTGATCCAGACCCTCTACGACCAATCCACTTAGAAGTTAAGTCTTTTAGTTATGACTATTGTTCGATTAGGCTGTCTGTATTTTGTCTGTAATAAGTCTTGCAATGTCTCATTCCATCCCCATATGCACGAAGAAGTCAATCGGAGCCGAGGAGGGTCCGGGATGTCCCTAGAGACTGATGGAGTTTCAACAGTGACAGGTGAGTTGCCCTTTATAAGGAAACTCTAGTCTCTTGTATGGCGTGGCCAAGCGTTCGTTATCCGTATGAGTTCTAACCTGTTGTGTTCAGGAATGGAGCTGCAGGAATCCAGTGATGCACAAGTAAGCACAGCGGAGAGCGTTAAGCTACTGAAAGCAGAATAACGTGAAGCGAAGACACATGGATGGGTTGGCCTTATATAGGCTGGCTACGGCCCCTCCCTTTAGCCCTGCCTACTGACTCCACCTTGCCCTTCCCAGGGACTCTGGCACGTGCCTTCCAATGCTGTTCTACAGCCACGCCAGGCCCAGCTGCACCTGCCATTGGCACAGAGTGTTCAAGGCACACTTTCACATGAGCCTGGCACCAGAGGTGCCAGGGCTGGGTCCAATTGGACCCTGAGGATGAGGAAGGACTGGCCCACTTTCCAGTGGCCATGACAGGATAATGATCACTTTCCTCAGGGACTCCGGCAGTATCCCTCTATCCAGAGCTTCGTTTAGCATTGCCAACAGCTGGGGGACCACTTCTGCCCTGTATGTTTTTTAGAAATCGCTAGGGAGTCCATCTGCCCCTGGAGCCTTACTAGTAGGCAACAATTTAATCACCGCCTCTAGTTCCTCCCCTGTAATTGGAACCTCCAAGGCCTCCCTCTCTGCAGTCCCCAACTTGGGAAGGCCAATATCTGCCAACGTTTCAGTCACCTCCTCTCCTTCACCCTCCTCAACATCCCCATACAATTGCTGATAAAACTCTAGAAAGCCTCTGTGGACCTCTTCTTGGGTATCTAGCATTTGTCCATCCATTCCCCATTCTGCCCTAATTGTTTGCCTGGGTGTCTCACTCCTATAGATCCAGGCTAGTAGCCTGCCCGGCTTTTCTCCCCCCGCGTGTTGTCTTTCCACATATTTTTTATAGCTCAAGTTAAATAATCACACCCAATGCTCCCCACAATCCTGTTGCAACTGTCTTATCGTTCCAGCCTCCTCAGGGGAGTGCTTGCCATTTCGCATAATTGCCTCTATTTTCTTATCCACTTCTTGCAGCTGCCGTACTATTCCTCCCTGCAGACCTTTGGATTTGGATATTGCTGCACCCCTCATCACCACCTTAAATGCCTCCCACACAGTGCCAGCCGAGTCTACACTTCTTGTGTTATGTTAAAAATATTCCACTTTTTTCTTTTCCTCCCTAAATATGGCATCTTTCAAAGCTTCGGCCCTAAGTTTCCATGTGAGGATCTGTGCCCTAGGTGGCATGTATTGCCATGTTATAATTAGAGGCACTTGCCTCTAATTATAACATGGCAATACATGCCACCTAGGGTCAGAAAGGACTCTTGCTTTGTATTCTGACCTCACCAGCTCCCCCGTCAACTCCGATGCAGCAAATATGTAGTCTGGTCTCGTGTATAGGTTATGTGGGGCGGAATAGTGGGAATAATGCCTGTCTTGTGCGTGGTGCATCCTCCACACATTCACCAGATTGAAATCTCTCAATAGAGTCATCAGGGCTTTGGCTGCCGGGGTAGGTTTGTCTATCTTCATATCTGATCTATCTACCTTGAGGTCCAGTGTACAATTAAAGTCTCCTCCCCATGTACCTGCCCCCCCACCCCAAGTAGGGACTGTTTTTGTTGTATAAGGTCCTGAAGTAGCCCGTAGCATCTTGATTCGGGTATACGTGTTGACATTGCTCAGCTCCCTATTTTCCACTAATCCCCTTATTAGTACCATCCTCTCATCTGGCTCTATGGTAGACTGTAACAGTTTGAAGGGGACATGCAATGCAATCCATGTAATAACCCCTCTAGCGTACGCTGAATATGCTGACCCTATGGTGGTCCCCTTCCATTTCCTCCCCACCAACTCCTGTTTCTCTTTAGTTAAGTGAGTCTCCTGCAATAAGGCAATGTCATTTCTCTGTCTCTTCAAGTACATCATGACCTTATTCCTTTTAAATAACTATTGGGCACCCTTACATTCCATGTCCCTATCTTGAGATCCCCCATCTTATCCATATCCTGTTCCGTCCTTCACCCCCTTCATCCTCTGCAATGATGTACCGGTGTAAGCTCACCCTCCACCCTTTAACACCCCTGACAAACTCCCTCCCCACGCCCCATCCCACCCATAACCCCCCAACTCCCTCTCCCTCCCCCCTCACATACATCCCAACTCCCCTCTTTCCTCTCTCCCCTCCCCAACCCAACTGTAGCCCAGCTCCATCCCTGGATCTTAGGCCAACCCGCACCTAGCCCTTTTTGTAACCACTGTCACTACTCCACGCTCAGTGGGGGGGTACTAGTCTATTAGTATCACTCCTAAATTAACTACGGGGATGAGAGCACCTCTCCTGTCTGTCTCCCGTCCTAATGCCCCAGTTTACTGCATTCAATGATGCCGCCAGTCTGTCTACACATTTGCCATATTATTCCATACTCTATTCCAGTCCAAATGTCTATGTCAAAAGTAAGTGGAAAGATCCACTCTCGCTTAGTGCAAGTCCGTATTAAATTGCTCAGAGTCATTTATCCAACTAGCGTCCCTTAGACTATCTCCACGTATCCCACCTCCTACACGGCAAATCCACATCAGAGTAGATGTTGGTTCACTTATCTCCACCGCCTTCTGCCTGGTCGTCCGCACTCGCCGGGCAGTTCTGCATGTCCATCCTTCTCGTCGCCTCCGCCAGAGACTCGAAGAAGATCATGTTGTCTTAATGCAGCACCTTCAGTCTCGCCGGGTAGAGCAACGTATATTTAAAGCCAGATTCCTGTAGTTGTCTTTTGATCGATACGTAGCTCAACCTCTGCCGCTGCACCTGAAAGGTGTAGTCTGGGTATGCCGTTATAGAGGTCGACGCCCTGTTAATGGTGCCTTCCTAGCGTTAATATTCTAGGATCTTCTGCCTATCTTTATAGTTCAGAATTTTAGCGATGACCAGCCTCGGAGGAGCCCCTGGTGGCGGTCTTTTCGTTAAGGTCCTGTGCCCTCTCTCTACTGTGAACCCTTGCGTAAGTAGGCAAGCTCCGATTTCTTGCAGTAGCAGGTTTCGACATAGTTGATCAGGTCAGGATTCTCTTTCCCCTCCGGCAGCCCGACGATACGGATATTGGAATTCTCTTTAATTCCTCTTGAACTCTTCTATCCTCTAGCTCTAATCTTCGTAGCTTTCCCTCTTTTGAATATCATTTTTCTTCCTTCTTCAATCCTTTCCCTGTTTCTCTTCTTGTTGTCTATCGCTGCCCTGGCCTAAATACTGACTTCGTAGACCATCTTGATCTTCTCTTGTCTTATCTTCTTCCATCTTCGGCTCCTTTTTTTCTTCTTGGGGATCTTAACTTTCCTGCTAATAATTCTTCAGTTCCTTTATTACTCTCTTGCGGATTCTTATCACTTGCACTTTCTTCCTTCTACTTCTTCTCATCAGTATGGCTCTTGCCTCTTCTTCTCTTCCTCCAATGACTTCTTCTCCTTTCTATGCTTCTGATCCCTTCTTTCTTTTTCTCTTTCTCTTTCTGTTCTTCCTGTTCCCTTTTTTACTACATGTATGCGCCGTAATCTCTCCTCCTTTGACTCTCCTTCTTTTCTCTCTTACTGAGCTCTTCTCTTCCTCCAATGTTGTCCTATGCCTCTCTTCCACCTGACTCAGCTGCTAGTACTCACCACTCTTCTTTACAATCTGTTACTCCACTTTCCCTCTACATCCTTTTTTCTGACTCACAAAACTTCACAACCTTGGCTTACTCCAATCCTTATTTCTCTCCGTCGTAACTTGCGTAAAGCAGAAAGGCTCTGGAAAAGCTCTCATTCTTCCTCTCATCTTACTTGACTTTCAATGTTACATTCTTCATTTGATTCTGCTCTACTCACTGGAAAGAAATCCTATGTTCCTGAACTCACACTTTCTCTATCTCATCACCCTTGACGTCTCTATCAGCTTCTACCAAATATTTGTTCTCCTAAAGCCCCTGATACTTCTGTTTTCTCTTCTCTTTCTTCATCTGATTTCGCTAACTACTTTACATCTAAAGCAGCTAATCTTCGACTACCTTTTTTCTCTCTCTTCTTTTTCTTCTTCTTCTTCTCCTGTCTTATCACTATACTCTTTCTCGAGGTTGTCCCCTTTTACGCATCTTGACAATTCTGCTCCTTTAACTCATGCTCATCCTATAGCTTCTCTTTCTGACCCTCTCCTTTCTTCTCTTATTCCCAGAGTATACTCAATCTCTCTCCTTATCTTGCTTCCCTCATGAACTCTTCATTCCTACACTTTTTTCCCAGCGCCTTTTAATCATGCGCTTATTATTCGGATCCTTAAAAAACCTTCTCTTGATCTGTCGTCCCCTGCTAACGTTCGTCCTATTTCTCTCTTACATTTTCTCTCAAAATTTCTTGAACAGGCTCCCTATTCCCAGGAAACCCGTTATCTGAGTCTTCACTCTCTTCTCCCCCCTTGCAGTCTGGCTTTCGTCCATCTCACTCTACTGAAACTGCACTTCATGCTTCTAATTCTACTCACAGTTCGCCACTCTCTTTACACACTGGGTATTTCTGGGTCTGTTTTTAATTGGTTCTTATCTTTCACAACAGACTTGTTCTGTTACCTCGGCTGGACATTCTTCTTCTTCACCTTCTCTTCTTTATGGTGTCATCCAGGGTTCAGTGCTGGATCCTCTTCTTTTCTCTCTCTACACTGCATCTCTTTCTGCTCCTATCTCTTCTTTTAACCTTTCATTTCAGCTTTACACTGATGTTGCACACATTTCTTTTCTCTTTCTTCCTTTGACTCTGTTCTACACTCCACTGTCTCAAACTGTTTTGCAGCTGTCCAAAATTGAATGTCTTCTCATTTCCTATATCTAAATCCCTCAAAAACTAAGGTTTTGGTCTTTCCCCCTCAACTATTTCTCCAAGCCCTTCTCCCCCTCCTCTTTCCTTTCTTCTATCAACTCTTTCCTTCTCTCGTTCAGCGCGCAATCTGGATGTTATCTTTGATTTTTTTCTCTCTTTTTCCCTCCATATTGTCTCTATTGCTCGTTCCTGTCATAATGCTCTGTCTAACATTTGTCGTGCTTGCGCTTATCTTTCTTTTCATGTATAAGGCATGGTATCAAACAGTAAGACAGACACAAGTGATCACAGTTCAAGGGTGTTTATTGAACTTCAATTGGGTTTGAAAAATGCTTATCTAAACCTAAATCTAAAATTGAGAGCAAGCTACGACCATCTAATAACAACGCAGTCCTAGTGGTGTCTTGTCAAAATAGAAGAGCCTATACCAATAAACCTATTGCCAAACCTTACTTCTAAATACAAATAGTGTGGGAAACAATGTTATGTGAAAGAAAAGTGTTTGAGAAATGAAATGTCAGGATATTCAAGTTGCTGGCTTCCCTTCCCTACGTTTTCAGCATGGGGCAAGGCTGCACACTCAAGCTTTGCACAGTCTTTGGCTTCTCTAGCAAGAGGGTGCACTTCAAAATTTCAACCTCATGGCCTTCTGTGCCAAAGTCTCTTTGCCATTCAAAGTCTCTTTTCCAGAGGGCCTGATGCAATACGAGAAACAACAAAGTTCCTTTCTCCTTGAGGATTCACACCTACAAATTCTCGGGTGATTTTCTGTTCACTCGGGTACCACTCTGCCAAGCTTAGACCCATCTTCTTAGGATTTCACACGTACAAATTCTCAGGTGATTTTCTGTTCACCCTGGGTACCCCTCCACCCGGCTCAGACCCACTCCAAGACAAAACCTTCTTGGTGATTTTGGCTTCACCCCGGATCCCCTCTGTCGGCCTCAGACCCACTTTAACACAACGCTTTCAATTGATCTCCCTCTGCCGGGCTCGGACCAACTTTATCAATTTTGCCACAAATGCTCTGTACTGTATCAACATCGAAGACTTTCGATTGTGCACAGGGTTTGGCTTGACCCATCGCAGGACCACTTCAATTCACAATTCTCTACAGATCTTTCACTTTTTAGCTGGATACCTTAACAGAGATCTTCGATTGAGCACCCACGTGGTGCCGGACCACTCTGTCAAAGGTATTGTATCTTCATTTCAAAGTTCCATCACTCATCAGCAGTTCAACTTTACTTGATTCTTTCATAACACGTATTTCAAACAATGTTCGCTCCAGCGCCCGCCATACAATGTTGCTGCTTTCAACCTTGGATTCAACATAGATCAGCCTTGTATCATTTTACCCAACTCACCGGCTGTGTTGATTTCTCTGACGCTGCTTTGTTCTTGGAGTCAAAGACGGTACCACGGCAGGTAATTCTCCTGGCCTTGATTCTTGGGGAGGGCCCTGTGTATCTCCGACACACAATGCAGGATTCTTCAGCCTGTTTTTCTGGTCTTACGCTTTCCAATCTCGAGGGCTCATGAAAGCAACGGTTCCTTGTCGCAAAGATCAAGGGAACTTCACTCCTTGCAATCCCCTTCTGTTTCGCCATCTTTCTCCTCTTGTTAAACTGCCATTTTGGAGTTGCTGTTTCCTCGAGTGCTCTCGTGCTCTGCCTTTTATTTTTTTATTTTTTTTTATTTATTTGTATGAATCAAAAGGAATTGATTTTTACAAAGAACTTTTCAAAGTCTGTTGCTCAAATAGTCTTTTGGATAGTCTACATGCAAGTTTAAAATTAAGATTCACTGGTTTTTTCAGCCCTTTTTGGCCTTTTCGAACTGGTAACTAAGTAGAGTGGATCACACGGAATTTCAACTAACCTGGGATCTCGTGTAATAGTAGAGACTGGGAGGTATCATAACTTTCTGTGGTCATTTCCAGATAAGCCAAGGAGTCCAGCTTGGACATAATTTGTTGGACGAGTTTGGAAGTGGCCATTAACCAGGTTGGTTTGTCCCCACTGATCATTCTTGACCACCAACAAGATTCGCTGTCTAGCGAAGGATCAGACGAGAAGTGCTGCATATAAGCTGTCCTAGTTGATTTTGTTTCTGGGCAACCTAAGAGCAGGTGGCAAACTGTCTCTATTTCGTTTGTGTTCCGGCATAATATGCAGTGTGCTGTATTTGAAAGTCCTCTGATGGCTTTAATTTCATTAGTTGGTAGCAGATTTAGTCTCACTCTTAGAAGACAGTTTATGGCTTGTCTGTTTGGGAATTTTTTGATTTATCCCTGAAGGTTTGTTTAATTTCTTTATGTTTGGTGGCAAATGCAGCGTTAACTTGTTCTCCATGGCTTTTGCCAGAGTCGTGATCCAATCTAGCTCCTTGATTTTTTTCATGATTTTTGCTGGATTTTTCATCAGGTCGTTTTCGTCACTCTCAATAGACTTCAGAAGCGTGGAGATATATAACCTCCAAGATTGTACAGATTTGTTCGATTCAACTTCTAGTTCTGCTTTAATGATTCTGTAGGGCAGGGGGCTTTCAGGGAGCAAAATAGTCCTGTATAGTCTCAAAGAATTGCAATTCAAGGTCCCTTGTAGGGACAGAAGACTCAGTTCTCTGCGTATTGATGCTACGGGGGTAGAGGCTGGAAGGCCGAGAACTGTTAGCCAAAAGTAAGCTTCAAGTTTCGGCCAGATGTCTCTCGGAAGCAGTGTCATTGCCTCTGTACCATAGGTTATGGCCCAAACTACTTTCATTTTGTAGAAATCAATCGCTGGTATCGTTGAGAAGCGACCAAGCTTTTGGTCGTTTACTTTTCCTTATGTCGCCAATTTCCTGATTTTTGTTCTTAGATATTCTTGCATGGCTGTTTCTTTTTTAGTGTTGTCCAGTATGATTCCCAGATATTTAAAGCTTTTTACTTTTTCAATCTCGGCCGATTGGAAGAACCATTTTAATTTTTCAGTTTTCTTTGTTGATTTTTTATAAGATGACTATTTTTGTTTTCCCTTTGTTTACTTCCAAGTTGTTGGTTGTTGCATATAAGAAAAGGTTGTCTAGTTGGCGCTGTAATCCTATAGGCATCTGATCAAGTAATATGAGATCATCGGCGTAGAGTAACCTGCTGATTTTATGTTGGCCCAACTGCGGTGGAAATGATCTAACAGAGGTTTCTGCTGCTTGAAAGTCACCAAGATAGGCCAAAAAAAGGGAGGGGGCCAGCGGGCACCCTTGCTTGACTCCCCTTTGGATCATAATATTTGCTGAGAGAGTTCCTTGGCTGTTTAATCTGACTCGCACAGACGTGGGTCCTGTCGACTCTATCGAACGCTTGGGAGAAGTCGATGAAGGCCAAGTGTAGCCTGGGGCCTCCTTCTAGCACTTTAGTTTTCAAGATGCTTATTATGAGGATGTTGACTGCAGTTCCCAGGTTCTTCTTAAATCCAGATTGGAATGGATCATTACACAGAGCGTCGCAAGCCCATATTTGAAAACTTTTCAGTAGAAGTGAGACAAATAACTTTCCTATAGGATCAAGCAACGCGATTGGCCGATAATTTGAGGTATCGTTGATGTCACCTTTCTTGTATATTGGAATGATAGTAGCTGTGGTCCAAGAAGCAGGAATTGATTTAGAGTCTGAACATCTTGAGAAGACTTGGCTGATGAAAGTAGACCAGGCTTCAGGATGGGACTTTAGGTCGATGTTTGTGATGCCCTCTGGATCCGGTGCCCTTGAGTTTTTCAGTTTGTTTATTGAATCATAGATTTCTTCTTGGTTGTTTACTTTCGTCCAAGGGGTCTCACGACTTTCTGGCGTAGGGGTTTTCTGGCCCATTGGCAATTTAAAAGTTTCCTTTATTTACTTTTCCCAGGTTGCTTCGCCAATCACATTTTGGATATTTTCACTCCTAGTAGATGACTTGGAATTTAACAATGACCAGAATTCTCTCGAATTTTTAGTCCAGATGGATCTCAGTATGGCTTCGGAATCCTGTTGGTATAGTTTCCTTTGGTGTGATCTTAGCCAGGCACGTTAGATAGATTTTGCTTTCGATTGGACAATTTTTGCTTGGTCAGTGTCTAATTTAGCTGCAAGTCTAGTGGCTTTTCGGTATTCTCGTCGTTTTTCAACGAGCAGTAGGCCATGCGAGTGCTTCACAGATTTAGTGGACAATCTCGTTTTTAGACAGGGCTTCTTGTATGTTGTTAACAAGGGGCCATAATCGGTCACATACTCCAATTCGCTGGATTTGGTCCTTTTGTATTTATTAGGCAGATCTTTAATGTCTTTCGCTGAGAGGAGTAGTCTGTTTCCTTGTGTGTTTAATTCAGGCTGGTAAGTCAGCGTTACCACAGGGTTGTTTATACTTTGCCACAATGTAATTAGAGGATTGTGGTCGCTAGCCTTGGTTAGCTTTACCTCGAAGGACGAGATCAAGTCTAAAAACGGTCGCAAAATGAATATGTGGTCGATTGATGACTGAGACACACCGTTGGACCATGTCGGTGGACGGGACTGGTCAGGAAAAACCAAGTCCAGACTTTGGAGCTTTCTGGATTTCATCAAGTCGTGCCACTGAGTACCTCTGAGGTCAGCCGGGGTCAAGGATTTTTTAGGTTTTTGTGGTGCACGTGCAGCGTTTAAGTCTCCACAGATAAATATGTGTGGCACTGAATGAACTGTTAGGATCTCATCGATTGCTGTTTCCATTTCTCTGAGAAAGGTTGACACTTCTATTTTTGCAGGATTCCAGTATGTATTTAGAATGGCTAAGGGCATGCATTGTTTTTTTTTATCACAGTCACTTTGATGGAACCATTTGAGCAGAAAGGTGTTGATTTGCACTTAAGACTTTGTCCAATTTTAAACCGTGTCCCATGCAGATTGCTGTCAAGAGGCCAGAGGAGGGACGGCCTTTAGTACTCTTGAGGGCCAGCGCCAAGGAAAGTTTGTAGCCATCTAAAGTTGGTTGTTTCATGAGCCTAGTTTCTTGTAGGCAGAGTATGTCGTAATCGCCAAGATGGATTTCTCCAGGGGAGGTCAGGTGCTGGAAGCCCCTACTGTTCCAAGAACAAAGGCGTATGTTGTGTTTAGCAGCGTCGGTGGGTTGCTGCTCTTTGAGGGCTGTAGTCCGGGTGCTTGGATTGCTATTTGGACTTTCTTGATGTAAGAGCTTTAGGAAGCCAGGCCCATAGGCCCAAAGCAGAGGGTTTGGACCCGTTTGAGACTTGCTCCAGTGCCGCAGATTGGACCGATTGGCTAAACGTTTTTTGCAGAACCTGCAAAGTTGGGCTGCTTATGCCTTGCTCTGCCTTTTATCCGTGTGGGGATGTTTAATGGAAGTCAGGTGTGTGTGTGTGATGGTCAGTAATTTCCTGACCTTGCCTAACTATTGTATTGGGACTTGTCAGGTCGACTCAGATGATAGTCCGTTTTCTCTCATAGCGGGCTGTCCATGAGAAAATGTTGGTGTTGTAATGGGGCGGGGGTTGGCATTCTTAAATATCCTACTTGGATAGGGGTAAAGTTCTTATAAGGAAGGGGATACCGTGTCTCGCCGTCCGGTGTCCCACTCCCACTCCCCGAAGACCCCTCACCCAGGTAATCCTCCCACACTGGTCTACCCCCAGGAACTGGATCCAAAAGCGATGGCTGTGTCCTGGCCACCTGGATGACAGATCGCTCTAGGATACTGGGTGAGACACCTTCTTGTTTCTCACACACACGACTGAACTTCTTTTTTCTCTGGTTTTCCCTAACATTAATTAATGCTCATCATTATTTCTTGGTCTCCCTGCTTGTCATCTTTTCCCTCTTCTTTCTATTTATAATTCTTCTGTTTGTCTTCTTCTTTTTCTACCTCGCCATTCCTCTATTACTTTTTCTTCACTCTCAATCTCATTACTTCCTTTTGAATCACGTTTTTTGTATCATTTCTCTCAATTGTTTTTAAGTGTACTCACTGCCTTGCCCCTCTATCTCTCATCCTTACTTTCATTTTATGTTCCTTTGCGCTCCTTGCTATCTCAGAATCTATTTCTTTTGACTGTTCCTAAGCCACCTTGTGCCTCGTCTCATTTTGTTTCTTTTTTGCTTTTAGCTTCCAAGCATTGGAATGTCCTTCCTCTTTCATGTGGTTCTTCTTCTTCTCTGTATTTTCCAAACTAATCTTAAACCTTATCCTCTTGCATCTCTAGTTTGTTAACAGTAAAAACAAAATGATTTTCCTTTCACTGTTGATGTAAATTTGTATTCATCTGTTTCATTCATGATTGTACTGTTTCTTTTTATTCTTTTATTGTACAGTGCCTTTGGCAGAAGGTGCTCTATAAATTTAATAAAATACAAAATACAATACAAATAATGGAGGTTTTGCCTTTGCCTCTTCCCAGACTTCTCAAGTGGCCCAGCTCTTGCACCGTTTTGGCTTAGGTGGTACTGCAAGTGGATATCCGGTGATTTTACCGAAAAAAAATATTTCAATACTTTTTTACAGATACAAATCCATCGAAAGCCATTGCATTTCTAACAAAATATATAGGTGGGGCAGCAGGGGATTAAAATGGGTGGGGGTTCAGGGGTTAAAACACACAGGGTTTGATGGGGCACTGGCCCAAAATAAAACATAAATAAAGCATTCTCTCCTTCTTCCCCTTGGGTCAATCAGTTTCCTCGGCCTCTTCTCAGGCAGGTCAGCTCTTCCACCTTTTTGGCTTAGGTGTGACTGCAGGGTTACTCTCCTTCTGCTCCTGGGTCAATCATTTGCCTACAGGCTCAGGCAACTGTGAGAAACCTGAGGCGTTTCTCCCAGGCTATTCCCGGGGATCCTTTGTTCAGGTGGCCAGGGGAGGGCCATCACTCTTGGATCCCAACCCTGGGGGGCGGACGAGTGAGGGAGGATCACCCGGGCAACGGGTCCTCGATACACCCCTACCCGACATCCCCTCAGTTGTCATGGGATATTGTCAGCGGAGTCCCATCATACCGCAGTACCTTTCTGTAAGAAAAAGGAGAAAACAACCAGGGAAATTAAAACCCAATAGAAAATCAATGTACCCATCACAATGAATTTACCCCCTTCATTCTGACAAAAACATACATGGTTTTTCCATGATCTCCAGGAAAACCTACAACTCTCACAATCCCTACTTCCATTATAGAAGTCAAACAACTGGGATGAAGAAGAGGCAGATGGGAGTCGTGAGGATTGCCCATAGAAACAATGGGCAATCGATTCCTATGGGCAGTCTCCATGTTGTCCCGATAATGAGGTCAGGCAGAGTCAGGCAGGGAGGGACAACTACTCACACCTGTCTCCAATCAACTCTTTCAAGGAGTATAAAAGGTCAGCCAACCCCCCCCCATCCCCACTGCCCACCACCCCGGCACACTCTGAGCAAGCAGGGGATGCTGAAGGAACCCGCGAAGACTAGAAGGAGAAGTCAGAAGCTGGGAGAACTTTGGGAAGCCAGAAGGGGGATGGACTGCCAAGACACTGAGGTCTGTGAGTACAAAGGGGGCTAGAGTGTGGCAGTGGAGCTGTGCACCAGGGAACCAAAACTCCAGCTACACTTTTCTGATAGTGTTTTAATCAGTGCTGGCTCCCTGGGTGAGTTCAAGAAATCCAGGTAGTTGAGGGGCAGTTGCAGGGACCCTGACTTCAAGTGAATCCCCATTGAGGACCTGCTAGCACCTCATCACTGAGGGTAAAAGATGGAGACCCTGTGACTCAAGGGAAGCTAAGGCAGGACAACCTTTTGTGTCAAGAACCTTGTGTAAATCCCAAAAGTGCCCGTAACAGGCAAAGTGGGAACACAACCTCAAATAGGCATTCTGGGACTTGTAGTCCAAAAGAACAAAGTTTTGAGACAGAGTGGTCCGGCACTGCTTGTGTGCCCAATCGAAGATCTCTGTAAGGTATCCAGCTGAGAAAAGGCAGAAGTAGAATTTAAAGAATTGTAAATCAAAGTGGTTCTGGGGAGGGTGAAGCAAAATCCCATGCACAGTTGAAAGTCTTTGATTCTGGTGTCAAAAGGGATCTCAGCCCAGAACAGGAGTATCCATGGTCTGAGCCCAGATGAGGGAGACCAAATTGTGAACATTGTGTAAAAAGGGATCTGAGCCCGGACGAGGGGGATCCATGATCCGAGCCCGGATGAGGGAGACGAAGTTGTGAATTGTGAACATTGTATAAAAGGAGTTTGAGCGCCAGACGAGGGGGGCTGTGGTCCAAGCCCGAGGGAGGGAGACCAATTGTGAACTTATGAATATGAGAATCTTGACAAAGGAAAGGAACTTTTGTGTTTTTGTTTGCTACATCAGACCCTCTGCAGTAAGAGACTTTGGATGGCAAAGAGATTTTGTCAAAGAAGGCATTAATACTGAGATTTTGAACTGTATGAGTAACAAAAGGAACTTCAAGTACCAGCAGTTACTGGGAAAGAAGGTAATACTGGGTGTTTTGACAAGTAAAGTAAACTTCTGTTTCAAGGCAGAGGAAGCCTGTATTCTGACAAAGTAAGTCTGTTTGACAAGCAAAGTGAACTTTGTTTCAAGGTGGAGGAAGCCTGTATTTTGACAAGATACCTTTCTTCTGAGAATCCTTTTTGTTTCTTAAAGACTCTGCCAGGGTGGTGTGAAACCAGCTCAACCATTGAACTGTGTCCTCGTGCAGAGGAAGTCAGAGTGTGCACGAGGCTCGAGCAGGCTGCCTTGTCCTGTGCTGAAAGCGTGGAGTAGGAAGGCCAAATGTTCAACGGCCCGAACATATTGTTTCTTGAACACTTTTCCTTTTTTACATACACTACTGTCCCACACCATTTTGTATTTAGAAGTAAGGATTGGCAATAGTTTTTTTAGCATAGGTCCTTTTATTTTGACCGACTTCACTAGGACTACGTTATTATTATTTGATGGTTGTAGCTTGCTCCCATCCTTAGATTTATGTTTAGATAGCCGTTTAACCAACCCTTTAAAATTCAATAAACACCCTTGAACTGTGTCTCATTTGTGTCGGTCTTCATTGATGATACCAAGCCTTTATTTCCACAACTTGCAGGCAGTGCACCAGCGTTGTCCAGGTTTCGTCACCCAGTCGTAACTCCTCATCCTTCAGGATATTGCTCCTCTTCCCTTCACCAGCATCTGGAGAGAAGCACATGGAACTTGTCCCTGACTGAGACAAGTTCAGAGTGAGCTAATTGTATTGTATTGATTACATTTTAATATAGCGCTTTACGCCAATAGCAAGACTCCTCCTCATCCTGTTAGCTGTGATTGGTGGAAAGCCCTACTTACAGGATTGGCTAGAAGGGCGTTTCCACTCTGGTCCGCCTGTGTGTAGGCTCTCTTTCTATTGGCCAGTTGGGCTTCTATCACTTCAATTGTATGTTCATTTTCTTTATTTCCTTTTTATTTATTCTTCTATTATCCTGGGCCGCTTTAAAATGTTATTAGTCTTGCCCTTGGGCCAAGTTCTTAGTTTATTAATTTAGGTGCTCCCTTACCTTCCCAAAATGTTCCTCTGTTGGGATTCAAATCCAGGTCCTACCACAGATTCTATGGTATTGTAAACATCTTAGACTTGTGCTGGTGCTGCCGAAGGAAAAGTCTATCGCCTTTACTCTTAGGTCTTGCAGCACCTCTCTGCCAGCGTCTCTCCACTTCCCTCCTGCAGCTATGAGCATGCTTCTCTGCTTGCTCCTGGAACTCCAGTCTGGGCACGCGTGGGGTGGACGGCCCGCTGTCCCTCCACGTGGCGTGAGCCGTGCCATTGCTGCTCCCATCACCAGATAGCTGCGGCTAAGTCTATTGTGGGAGTCGCGGCACTGCGACTCATCACAGAGGATACCCGTAGGCCTTCCGATCGCCTGCCTGTTCAGGATTGTTGTGATGATGATGTGTGCCATACTTGTTTGGTATTTTCAGAAAATGGGTTCGTTAGCCCTAGACTCTACCCATCTCCTACCTAAAGGAATGTACTGGTGTAGATCTGTGGGGTTGGTGATGCGAGTGATCTCCTGGCTGGTTGGGTGTCTCTAGGCTCTCCCCATCTCCTACCTAAAGGAATGTACTGGTGAAGATCTGTGGGGTTGGTGATGTGAGTGATCTCCTGGCTGGTTGGGTATCTCTAGGCTCTCCCCATCTCCTACCTAAAGGAATGTACTGGTGTAGATCTGTGGGGTTGGTGATGCGAGTGATCTCCTGGCTGGTTGGGTATCTCTAGGCTCTCCCCATCTCCTAACTAAAGGAATGTACTGGTGTAGATCTGTGGGGTTGGTGATGTGAGTGATCTCCTGGCTGGTTGGGTATCTCTAGACTCTACCCATCTCCTACCTAAAGGAATGTACTGGTGTAGATCTGTGGGGTTGGTGATGCGAGTGATCTCCTGGCTGGTTGGGTATCTCTAGGCTCTCCCCATCTGCTGCCTTGTCGGATTATTTGAAGTGATGTATGAGTGTCTAAATGATTCCTGTTTGGTGACTTCAGGTAAGGGGGTCTGCATCCCCTTCTTGTAGCAATGGCATATTGTGGGTCGGTGAGGTGAGCAGCCCCGGCAGGCGGGTCTTTTACCTATAGGCCTTCAGTTCCTAAATGTCCGGCTTTGTTGAGGTGATCTACGAGAGTCTGTGTGGTTCCTGTTTGGTGCTATCCGGCAGGGGCGAGGTACCAATCGACCCTCCCCTCCTCCCACCTGTAGAATGCTATGAAAGAATGGGGAAACTTCCCACATGAGCATCTGCTAACCTTCAGTTCAATAGCATGGAAGTTAAAGACCCCCCTTGTCCAATCTGCTTATCTCTAACTATTGATGAGTATTTGTCTATTTTAAGACGGAAATATGATTTTAAATCTGCATTAGGGAGGAAATATATGGAGAACAGTCTAAAATGAATATGAGAAGCTACTTTAATTTCTACAAGTTGTACCTAAATGTTAACTGTACACAATGTTTAGCAACGAGCACAGTATATAAAGCCGAACGCGTGGATCGGGAATTGCTCTTCTCTCCCTGATCTCGTGAAAATAAAGCTGTGCATTAGAGTGCCACATTTTTGGGAAACGAGATGAGGTAGAGGGAGGGGAATCTGGGGGAATGTAAACGAGCGTAACATAATACGCCGATGGCCTCCGCCTTGGAAGGCGATGTTGATTGCAGATGTCACTCAACAGCAACGGGAGCCCCCTCCCCCAGCCTGGCCGTCCTGAACCACTGCAGGCTGAAGTCAATACTCAACACGTCCTTTTTTTGCTGAGAGGGTGAGGGTGATGGGGGGAGGAGGAAGGGCACAACTACTGGGGCAAATGATTTGAAGGAAAGCGGGAGTAGAATGTGGTGAGCCCTTCTCACCACAGCTGCGAAAACATGTGCCATTAAGTGCAGCTGAGAGAGTGAAGTAGAACTTGACATAACTTGTCCCTCTGTCAGTTCCACGCCCTGCATTATTCACTGTTTACCAGTCACTGCTATTGTGACAGTAACTGCAGGTTTTGTTCATTTTATTTTTTTATTTCGTGACTTGTTTCACCTGCAGGGCTGCCTTTTCTCAACCGTGTCCTCCTAAAGGTTTCGTCTCTATTTGCAGAGAAATCGGAGCTCAATTTAATGGTTTGCTGTCTGATATAGGATATTTTCAGTACAGTCAATTGTGCATGCCTAACACTTTGCTCACTAAATGGGTGGCATAAGCCCCTATGTTCGTTAAGATTGGGTGTTCACTGGAGTGCAGAGGCCCATAGGTCAGGCTAATCTGTGGCCAGCCATGCTCGGGCATGGAGCGAAGAAGCGTGTATGTGTGAATTCGCCTCATTTAGTGTTGTAGAGATTCCAGCATGACCACCCCTTAACCAGCACCCGTGTGACCCGCAGGGACCCCATTGATTTGAAAAACCTCCATCCAAAAGCTCCTCTTGTTTCAATCTTTATTATACGTCTGACTTAAAGGTCTTTTAAAACGCCAGCATGCTTTCTTTTTTTTTGACCTATGATTATGGTAAAATGTTACAATGTTCAATGTTGTCAATAAAATCCAAATTATATATCAATAGTTGTATCACATATGTTCCAGTTTAATATTTGCTTAGTTGTATCTAATATATTCCAGTTTGATAGTTGATTCAAATCTTAATTTTTGTTCTCATTACATTAAAAAATTGTATTAATCTTGAGATGGTATTGAACCTTAACCTTGAATGGACAGTGGTGTTCGTAAATTCCCATCACTGTCTGCACAGGTGAATATATTTACTTTTCTCCATGCTGGCCACCCTCTTTATGTTCATCAGGTGGTGTTTCACAGACCCCGAAACAAACCCATCATTGTGTTACAGTCAAATACTGCATTCCAGCAGGTTGTCTGTTAGGTAACAACCTCCTTGATCCAGATATATTTGCAGCAGTCTTCAGGGCGAAGCACTTGAGGCCCTAGTCCCCGAGGTTCTCCCAGTTCTAGAATTCCCAGACGCTGGGAAAGGAATATATGCAGACAAGCACCTGTAAATCTGAAATCGGAACAGAATGAGCGCAGCTGAGCCTGAAAAGGGTTGATCAGCCTATCGTCTACCTTATCGGGGGGCTGATGGGGAAAAAAGGTCCACTGGCCAACAGTTGAGAGGAGTCCAGAGCTTTGGCATTGGGCCATATCTCTACAGAGATGTTGTATGGGGCTACCACCAAAGCATGCTCTCAACAGTTCAAGGCAGATGACCTCAGTATATTTTCTCACCCGGAGGATGGGCCAGACTGTTAATAGGGTGGTCTTCAACCCTTTTTGGGTAGGGGGAGTTGTGTAATGCGGTTGTGGCATGGTAACTGATAAAGAGCACACCATTATGAAGCCACATCAATTTGATATCACAAGTGTCAACTCATTGAGCAGGGCTTAACCATGACATGACTGATGTTTATTGGCACCTAGGCTGAATGTCTCCACAGCTTCCTTGTGAAACAATAGCCAGGAAGCTGTTTTGTTTGATTCTCCAGTAGGTGGGGAGGCAACTTCCCTCAGGGCATATTAAATTCCCCCCGGAGGTCTCCTGGGAATGGTGCTTCAGAGGCAGCTGTGAGGAATCCAATGCAGTCATCACTGATTCCCTGGTGGTGGTCTCCTCCCATGTGGCCAGGGGACAGCAGCCATTAACTGATCCTGACCCTGGGAGTATATATAAGGGAGGATCACATGGGAGACAACAACCTCTGGGAAGATTACATGGCTTCATTGGATGAGAGCTGGTATCCCCCATTTACCCTTAAGGATAATCTTCCTTTATCGCAGACCCTTCTGGCTTATTGTCATTCATCTGCACCTCCCCCTTTGAAGCATAGGAAAAACCTTTCCCCACATCAAATGAGCCAAACCTCCAACCTTGATCTATCTTGTAGAAATTACAAGACCACCTTCTCCAGGTCCAAGTTTCAATGACTAACAATAGACTTCTTGTTCAATATTTCCACAAATACTGTGACGAAGAAGAGGGGACGAGTAACGCAGAACGAGAGAAACCAGAAGTCCAGCAACCGTTCTAGCCTTTCCCCGTAAATGCCTGTGCCCGGGAAATTTAAAGGGCGGCAATAAGATGCAAGAGGCTACTGTTGGCGAGAAGAAGTTTCATCGGTCCGCGAGGCTCAGAGAACGGAAAAGCAGAAGCAAGCGTGGTAGAGCTGGACACCTCACCAGCAGAGAAGAGGGGAGATGCTGACAGAGCGAGTTGTTCTCTCGAGATACCAGGAGCCAGGGGAAGACTTCAGGTCATTTGTCGACTGCCCCAGCAAACCTTTGCTTACCGGAGCCAGAAGGAAGGTGGGTTTGTGGAGGAGACGCCACGAGGGATGATACACTGAAGGGGAAAAAGCAACAAAGGCAAACCAGGCGGCGACCCTTCATCAAGCGTCGGCAAACGAGTCCCAGAACACCAGCAAGAGCTGGTGTGTCAGGCCAAAGCCGTTGGGGACTCCCGGGGCGTATCAGAAACCCCGCCAGATACCAATAATTGTAACAAGAACCACAGAAAGCGAGAAAACAAACTAACTGTAAAAAGGGGAAGAGAAGTAAAACCCTTATCAGTGTGTGAATGTATGGAATGTAAATACATGGGAGCATCAAAACAAAATGTATATCAAGAGGATGTGATATCCATTCAAGAGATTATACAGTTGTGGAAATTGTTAGAAACCTTATGTGATTGCAAGAAGCCCTGGCTAAAGCAAAAACCGGGCCATTACAAGTTCATGAACATGAGAAGCACTGGCAGAAAAGTATACCAGGCAATTGCAAGTGTGCAAGAATAAAAAGCCCTGGCAGGAGAGTATACCAGGCAAGTTACATGTGTGTAACAGCAGACATCATGGCAGGAGAGTATGTCAGGCAGTTAAGAACATCTAAGTTCAGAAATATCAGAACTGTGTTAAGCATATAAAGAAAAGCCTAGTCCTGGCAAAAGAATCACAAAGCCAGGAAGCTTTGTGTGGGACAGTACAACTGTGGACCAGATAAGACAGCAAGAACAGTTGTGTGTGAGGTAAGAGAAACCCAGGGGAAGGAAACAAGAGCTCTTCCAATGTAAAGAACATTGTGGCTTCAAACTTCAAGGCAGAGAACCCCAGGGGAAGGGAACCCCATTGTGGAACAAGAGCTCTCCTGATATAAAGAACGTTTTGTGTTGGAACTATTTATTCTTCTTTTATCAAGACTTTTGCAAGAACTTCAAAAGGTTACAGACCTTTCCCATTTCAACTTTAACATTTAGTTTTAGTGTGAGGGCCAGAATAGAACTTTGAGACACAAGGACAGTTTGATTTTGACGTAGTCACACAGGCCATTCCTTAGTTTTGGTTTAGGTAGGGGTAATTCCTCTTAGAGCAGGGTCAGAGAGGTATTTTCCAAACCCTTTTATTTTCAGTAAGTCTTTAACACAAAAAGTAGCTAACTTGTGTCTTAGTTTAATTCCTGGCTCCTCACACAGCACTGACATAACAAAAACAGCCTCACACCAGGGTGCTCATCACTGGTGGCCAGCAGGCACGGGAAGGGGGTGAAGGTAGAGAATCCGGAGATGGAAGGTAGACCTCAGAGGGGTTCCGCCATCTTTCTTTCTGATAGTGCTCTCTTGTTAAGACAACAAAACAAGAGTCTATTTTTTTTAGGATTTGGTACCTTGCTATTTCAGGAGACCATGGCATTAACTTCACTTATCCTGAAAGGTTATCATATGTTTACAAGAGATGCTAAAATAGGTGTTAGTGGATGTCCCTCAGGCGGTCTAGCCATAGCCGTGGCTATTAATATAAAAGCATGGATCCACTTAATTCAAACATCCAATGAAGGATTATTAGCCTCAGGGCTGGGGTTTGAGTGCAGGGCTGAAGACATGTTGCTTATAGACCTATATTGGAACCCTCAGAAATGTAAAACTGATGACATACATGATGCAATTGATGCTGTATTGGGTTATTGGTAAGGGGATGTGAATGATCATAACATTATTGTCTGAGGTGACTTCAATTCCTCCATGTGCGGATGATCTGTTAAAAAGTAATGATGTTTCTAGTTCTAGACTTTCTCATGGATTAGACAAAGAGAAAGTTGTGGAGGGAATTTATTATTTTATTTGTCCATTTTAGTTCCAAACGGTTTTGAATCAACTGATGATGTTTTTTCCTGGAGTAGAGGGGAGCCCTTTTCCTGGATAGACCATGTTTTTATTTCTGGTAATTTAAATTCAACCTGTTCACCCCTATCCATTGAGAATGGGAAGTTTAGTGACCATTCAATGATAAAATGTGATGTTAACCTTCCGTTTGAATTACTGGAGGTTTCTTAACCTTTGGCACCAATTGAAACGAATAAGAGGGGCTGCAGTGTCAACTGGAACAAACGTCTTTTGAAAACATTTACACGACTATTGAATGACTCATATAATGAAAATTGTTTTGATAACTTTTGGGGATTATTTGGGGTACAATCTGTCAATGACCCCTGTTACCAGGTGTTTGCAACAGTTAACTGGCAGAGGCATCTGTTATGCCCCTATAATTTACTCTCATACATTTGACATATTGGATAGTCAAAGCCAAAAGAGAGAAGTGCACCAAAATTAGGCATTTGATTGGTCAATCTCTCGATCACCAAAGATATAGGAATTTTACTAAGACGCTACTTGATTAGCAATGTTGTACTAATATTTTTTTTGTCACCAGAAGTTATTTTTACCCAAGACATAAAATTAGCAACAATGCATCATTTCTGTGTCCCGCTGAAGTAAGACATTAGCGAGATGAGGTAAGCCTTGCCAAATCTTTACAATTCTGCTAGACCTGCAGGTCAAGTAACAGTTTGCCTACTCGGCCTGAGAGGAATGCACTCGAACCTTGGCAATGGATGACAAAAAATGTAAATGCGCTTTCTGTAAAATGGTGCCTGTCACCACAAGCCCACTTTGTTTGGCACACTGCTGCAACCCATGCACAGTGAAACATTTATTTACACTGCAAAGTAAATGTTAAATAAAAGCAAGTGGTACCCTTCATAAAATCTACTTGACTACGCAAGTGGGCAGGTATACAAGCCATGGATGAGCATCTGTAAAATGTGAAAGGTTTGCTACTGTAGAAATGGCTCTGAAAACAGTCTGGTCACCTCTCTCCCACAGATGCTAATATATGATGCAAGCATAATCATAGAGCAAAGGGAGTTCTGGCGACCAACTTCGGTGCATGGTACTGCAGTAGATCTGTAGATGCACAGACTGGACGGAACTATGAATCACTATTTTGTGTAAACATCTACTTAGCTTTATGTATTCATTATGTAAGAAAAAAGGAAGAGACTAAGCAGATTGGGTGGCGTAGCAGGCATAGGACTGGCCAAACTAGGTGGAATATTGTAGTTTGCGTGCATCTCACTTTCAGGGGAGCTGATATAAAGCAACAGGGAGATAATATAGAATGTAAAGAAGTATTAGATCACCTCATGGGTTGAGCAACAATTTCAAAGATGTATGCAACCAGCAGATCACAGAGCTAGGTTTGCCATCAACGGCATTTAGCCATGTGATCATGTTCATTAATTTTCAAAAGTGATGTATCTATCCCAACAAAATGAAATATAATTGACTGTATGAGATTCAGATACACTAACCTAAACTTTACTGTAAAGCATGGAGACAATGCAGAGTTTTACAGTAAAAATGCTATAATGTTGCATTATGTAACAACTTACATGTTGTGGAATGGAATTGCAGGACTGGCTCTAAAAAAATAAAGTTAACACTTTGAAGGGTCAGTAGTGCGAGGTGGACAACTGCTTGTGGCATTCTCAAAATTAAACATTTTATTAATGATAAAAAGTGCAAATACATCCTCACTAAGCCTCCTACTCTATCAGGGAGTTCCCTGCCTAGTTTACAAACTATGGGGGATTACTTCTAGCATAAACATAATTGGCACCTCACAATAAACAACAAAGTATTCAAAGTAAATCATAAACACCATAAATGAGTGAATAAACAACAGCCAGCAATTTGGATGACCTTCACCTGACCTGGGTAAATCCCTTCCCCAGGATTGTCCAAAGTCAATTTCCCCAAATGTTCAAAAAGAAAATTAGTCTTGAACCAGTTTGTGTAAGTTCTAAATGAAACAGAAGTTCACCAAACAACAATCCACTGGTAACAGTTCTTCAGCTTTCTGTTGAAAAGTTGCCCTTCCGATTCCAGCCAAGAAAATACCACCAATGGTAATCTTGGATGTCTTCCTTCCAAGTTTGCTTTGCCACAGTTCAAAAGAATAGATTAGCAACTTCTCCTTTTCAACTCTACAAGTGTTCTTAACCTCTACAGTACATTTGGTATAATTGTCAGGATGCTTCTTCTTGGGTTACTGCTTTCCTCTTGACAACCACCCTTCCATTAATGTTATTGTGGAGACAGACTCCCTGGTTCCACAGTATACCTCTACTTCAACCAACTTCAATGTGACATCCACTGACAGTATTATACACAACCACAGTTCTGGTATTTCTGCTTCAACATTATACTTCAGGATAGTTAGGCATTTTAAAAGACAAACACTTTGGCCTCTATGGGTAAGCAAGGCACTCTTCTTATCCTAAGCTCCAAGGAAATGGCAGCTTGTTTGCCTCTTCTTTCTGCTTTTACTGCCACAAAGATAACCTGCCTCTTCTTCCAGGCTGTCTTTCTCTCCACTTCAACAGTCTCAGCATTACAGATTATTTGTCCTATACTTTTACAAGCAGCCAGCTCCCTTCTCCAGCTTTGTTCACACCTTCTTGATTCCAGTCGCTACCTTGAAGCTGAATTTCCACATTTCCAACTTCATATAGCGATGTCACACTTGTATCAGAGGACACTGGACCTTTGACAACTTCATCAGCTAGGTGGATAGGTTTAAACAGGCTTTTCTTCACTATCGAAGGGGTTCGCCTCTTGGCTTGGGTAATGCATGTTCTTCTTGTTAATACAGCAACTTCTGAGTTTAAAGAATACTTGTTCTTAATGTTAGCAAGTTCTGTCTTCAAAGGACTGTCAGAGATGCTCAGGTCCTAGGCGCAGGAGCGACGCAGTACCAACCACCCCCTCAATGGTTTCAGTGCCTGCAAGACAGAGCTTTACACAGGCCTCCTTAACCAGAGCGGGGAAGGAGGGTTAGGGTCTCGATGATTGGATAGGTAAAGGGATTTTAGGATTACCGGATTGAGGGTTGGGAAGAAGTTATGGATAGGACTGGGGATTTTAGGGTAAACGATGTCTGCACACGTTCCTCAAACTGGCTGATGGAACTGCCGTAACACCTCTACATGTAAAGGTGCTGCCACCCTCACCAGACCCCTTGAACAAACCTGAAGGTGCTCTTTTGAGCTTACAGCAACATACCGAGGTAGCAACAAACAATTGTTGACATTAGCCCATTTACATTTTCATGAACACAGTCACATGCACTAGCACACTTAGCTTTGCTTTAGTCTTTAAAGTCCTGTCCTGCAAGACTGTCGGGTCCTCTGCCACGTCCTTGCAGTCCGAGATTCAGGTTCGAATCGGGTTCAAACTAAAAGAAAACAAAGGACAAGCATTAGCGTTTGTCATACGTTCTGCTGGTCTCACACTCTCTTGCAAACTCTCTCAACACGCATTCAGCGTTTGAAAATAAACAATCCAGGAATTTTAGGGTGCGCTGCCGCACGTGGCTTATCAAGCCACAATGTTACTTTTTGCCCAAAAACACGGTCTTCCCTCAGACCGGGTGTCAGAACGCGGTCTTTCCTCAGACCGGGTTCCCCAAGCTAGTGCTTCATCTCACGCGCCCTTCCGGCGCTTTTCCCAAGAGATGAATGCACTCGAAACCATGCACACTTCCTTCAGTTAACAAACACGACTTTCCCGTGAATCCGCCCACTTAGCTTTTGCGTGATGCGCAGGGGCTCTAGAAGGGGTCGGGATATGCCCCCTGCGCTTCCCCTAGGATCCCTGACTCTCCCTGGGGTGAGCAGCACTTATCTTGTGTCTGCGAGGGGCCGGATCGTGGTTCCTGTGGCTCTTGGCCCCTCGCGTATGGATTCCGGGGAGCTGCTGGGCTCACGTCCTCTCTCCTCGGCGTCTCGAGCACAAGCCCCGTGCCTTGGAGCTTGCGCATGCGCATTCGTCGCGTGCCACACCCAGCGCGGCTTCCCATTGGCTCGCAGGCCCGCGAAGCCTGCTGGGAATTGTTGTTCCGGCGGGCTGAACGCTGGATCTGTCTGCAGAAAGGGCACAACAGCCCTTTAAAGTACGGAAACCCTTTGGATCCGGGTTTCTTCATGGTCCCTGGCCCCACAGTCCCAATAGTACTGGGCCCAAGGCCAGTCTTACCCCTGACAGCACTCCCCCTCCCACGGAAGGCAGGTCCCCAGGTTTTTCAGGGCAGTTTTTGTGAAAGGTCCGCAGCAATCGCGGGGCATGTACATGGTGTGAGGGTTCCCAGGAGCGGTCTTCAGGCCCGTATCCCACCCAGTCGATTAAATAATAGACTTGGCCATTCTTTTTTTTAGAGTTCAGAATTGCTCGGACTTCATATTCCGGCTCCCCCTGTACAAGTACCGGGGGTGTTTTTTGAGTGCGTACCCCAGGCGGGGCTGGTTTCAACAGTGACGTATGGAAAGTCGGGTGGATTTTCATCTGAGAGGGCAGGGCCAGTCGTACCGCTACTGGGTTGATTACTTTCTCAATGCTAAATGGGCCTAGATAGCGAGGTTGTAACTTTTTGGGTCCCTCTAATCGTAAATTACGAGTGGACAACCATACCAAATCATTTTTATGGTATACAGGGCTAGCACGTCGATGTTTATCGGCATAAGTTTTGTACATTTTTTTGGCTTTTACGAGATTATCCTGCACCTCCTTCCAAACCTGCTCTATTCCGATCCGTTGTCCTGCTAATGTAGGCAGTGCCGTTTCTGCTGTTGGGACGGATGAAGGTAAAATCCGTGGATGTCTTCCATACAAGCAGAAGAACGGGGATCGTTTTGTGGAAGAATGAACAGCATTATTATATGCCATTTCTGCAAGCCAAGTATGTTGAACCCATGTTGTCTCCCGTCCTGCGGCTAAGCAACGCAGGAACTGCTCAAGCCCCTGGTTCACGCGTTCGGTTTGGCCGTCCGTCTCGGGATGATATCCCGAGGATAACCGAACTTCCATACCAATGATGTTACAAAATTCGCGCCAGAACCTGGAGGTGAACTGTGGACCCCTATCTGTGATTATACGGCACGGAAGGCCATGAAGCCGAACCACGTTTTGCAGGAATAATTCAGCGATTTCTTTAGCTGTTGGAACCCCTTTGCAGGGGATAAAATGGGCCATTTTAGAAAAGGCATCCACTACCACCAGTATGGAGGTAAAGCCCTGCACTTGTGGAAATTCAACTATTAGGTCCATGGTAACTGTATGCCAAGGAGTAGTTGGTGTTGGCAGGGGACGTAGGAGGCCTGCTGGTTTCTGGTGATCGGCTTTGTTCCGAGCACATATTGCACACTGTTGTACATATTGCTGGACATCAAGCCGCCACTTTGGCCACCAAAAATGTCTCCCCACCAATTCTAGAGTCTTTGCCTTACCGGGATGACCCGCTAGGGAGGAATCGTGGCACCATGACATCGCCTGTTTTTGTAGCTGGGGTGTAGGCAAGTACAACGATTGCTCATGATATGGGAGCCCATCCAAAATGGTGTGCTGAGGGTCCTGCTTGCACCATTGGTGAAGGTCATGCACGGAAAGTTCCTTTTGGATGCTCTCAAAGATGTTGGTAGTTAAACCCAGTATTTGCACCCGAGGGACTATTGGCCGAGACACGATTTTTACTTCCTCAGAGACCTTATCTGGATAGCGGGACAAAATGTCAGCTTTCCGATTGTTCGTTCCAGGTCTGTATGTGATTATAAAATCAAATTCTGCGAAATATTGGGCCCAACGCAATTGACGTGGACTCAAGGTCTTGGCAGTCCTAATAAACTGAAGATTGCGATGGTCGGTAATAACCGTCACTGTGTGACGTGCCCCCATCAAGTAGTGCCGCCATTCGCCAAAGGCTGCCTTTATGGCCAATAGTTCCCTGTCTGCAATGACGTAGTTGACTTCTGCTGGAAGCAGCTTCCTTGAATAATAGGCTACTGGGTGTAAGAGCCCCTTCTGAGGATCACGTTGGGACAGAACAGCTCCCAGCGCATGGCTGGAAGCGTCCGTTTCCACCAGAAATGGCTGGGACAAGCCGGATGTTTCAATACCGGTGCATCGGTAAAGGCCTTCTTGAGCCGTTGAAATCCCTGCTCAGCCAAGGCGTCCCAAATAAACGGGCAGCCCTTGCGAAGAAGTCTCGTGATTGGAGTAACCAGCTCAGAGAAATTCTGGATTCTGGACGAACCGTCTGTAGAAGTTTGCAAATCCTAGAAAGGATTGTACGTCTTTGACATTGGCTGGCGGGGGCAATCAAGAATGGCCTTCACCTTTTTTGTATCCATTTGTACGCCTGTCGGAGTAAGGTAGTACCCCAAGAATTCCACGGTAGTACGGTGGAATTCACATTTCTCGAGTTTGGCATATAAATGGTATTCCCTTAACTTTTGTAAAACAGCGCGTACATGCTGAACGTGATCTTCTAGGCTATGGGAATAAATGAGGATGTCATCGATGTACACGACGGCACATACGTCCAAATATTCCCGAAGAACCTCATCTAGGAAATGCTGGAAGGCAGCAGGTGCGTTACAGAGACCAAATGGCATAACCTGATATTCATACAATCCGAATTTTGTTCGGAAGGCGGTTTTCCACTCGTCACCTTCGCGCACCCGCACAAGATGGTAAGCCCCACGAAGATCCAGCTTAGTATAGATAACCGCGTCCCTAACCTGATCTAGAAGGACGGGGATGAGTGGAAGTGGGTAACGGTTTTTGATGGTTATCCGATTCACCCCGCGGTAATCTATGCAAGTCCTGAGTTCTCCGGACTTCTTCGGTACGAAGAACAAGGGAGAAGATACTGGAGAATTAGAGTGTCTAATAAAGCCATTTTGCAAGTTGGCTGTAATATACTCCCGAAGGTGTTTGTTTTCAGCCTCGGTCAAGGCGTATATACGGCTGCACGGTAACGTTGCCCCTGGCTCTAAATCGATCCGGCAATCAAATGGCCGATGTGGGGGCAGAGTTTCAGCGGCTTTCTTATTGAAGACGTCTACAAAGTCTGAATACTCTGTGGGTAGTTCTTCTAAGCGCGCTTCGGGTTGAACATCGGTAATGCCTGCGAGTTGAAAGGCCGCAGCCACCGGCTGTTTACAATGCTCCCGACAATAAGGAGAGCTAAATTTTATCAAACCGGAGGTCCAACAAACCAGAGGATCATGTTTTCTCAACCAAGGTAACCCTAAGATAAGGCCGAACTGCGGGGCAGCAATTAAGTCAAAGGTAATGTATTCCCAATGCCCAATACCACAACTCAGGGTCACTAAATGAGTGTTATGTGTGATGGGTCCCGAGCATAGAGGTGTACCATCTACCGCGCGTACGGGCTCAGGTTTTGCCTTTTGCTGGATAGGGATACCCAACCTGGCCGCAAACTGGATATCTATAAAATTACCCGTTGCCCCCGAGTAAATCAACATGGTGACCTCTTTTGATATACCCTGAAAACCAAGACACCCCCTTACCGAAATGTGTGGGGCAAAATTGGGACTACCTTCTATCGGGGCCCTGCAATCAGTCAGGCTCGACCGGGTGACCCCCACTACCGACGAGCCGAGGCGTTTCCCTGAGTCTTGGGCTTTGTGGGGCATTCACGAACAAAGTGTCCGGGCTTCCCACAGTACATGCATACACCATCCTTTCTCCTTCGTTCTTTTTCTTCCTTTGATAGGGGACCACGAACCGACCCAATTTGCATCGGCTCGTCTCCATCGGACTTGTCCATTGATCCTCGTGCCCCTTTAAATTGGTCAAACCTTGCTGCTGGACGTGACTCTCCTTTCTTCCTATCCCCCCGTCGCTCCGCTTGACGATGATCCAATCGCATAGCCAGATCAATCATATTCGAGCATTCTCGGGGTTGGGGGTCAACTTGGGCAATAAGATCTTTCAAATCATCCCTGATAAAATAGGGACATGCATTTATCGCGTGGCCATTCGGCTTCGGCTATCAACCGATTGAACTGAGTGACATATGTCACTAGTTCCTTATTTCCCTGCCTCAATGTCAGCAATTCCCGATCCTTACACAGGGTAGCAGCCCTACGATTGAATATTTTCTCAAATTCACTGAGAAACTCGTCCCAATCATGAAGGATAGTATTGTCCTTTTGGACTAGGGGATTTGCCCATGCTGCTGCATCGCCTGTGAGATAGGAGATAACGAAAGCAGTCCTAGACTGATTGGATCGGAATGCTGCCGGTTTCGTAAGGAAATGGAGGCGGCATTGCGTAATAAAGGTAGAGAATTTCTGCGGGTCTCCTGCATAACGCTCAGGTGGAGCCAGAGGAATCAGGGGCTCTGGGGTGACTTGCACCTGTACTGGTGCGTGACCCGGCAAAGGTGCTGTTTGCGCGGCCAGACTTCGTACCTGCGCTGACAACGTGGCATAGTCCTGTCTGGACGCCGCTAGTTCGCTTTGCAGGTCCTGCAAAACCTTGGCGATCTCTTCCATAATGGTGATGGGGGTTGGCTACACCACTCAGGCGCCTGACTATACGTGGGCTTGTGCTTCTGTCAGAGATGCTCAGGTCCTAGGTGCAGGAGTGACGCAGTACCAACCACCCCTCAATGGTTTCAGTGCCTGCAAGACAGAGCTTTACACAGGCCTCCTTAACCAGAGCGGGGAAGGAGGGTTAGGGTCTCGATGATTGAATAGGTAAAGGGATTTTAGGATTACCGGATTGAGGGTTGGGAAGAAGTTATGGATAGGACTGGGGATTTTAGGGTAAACGATGTCTGCACACGTTCCTCAAACTGGCTGATGGAACTGCCGTAACACCTCTACATGTAAAGGTGCTGCCACCCTCACCAGACCCCTTGAACAAACCTGAAGGTGCTCTTTTGAGCTTACAGCAACATACCGAGGTAGCAACAAACAATTGTTGACATTAGCCCATTTACATTTTCATGAACACAGTCACATGCACTAGCACACTTAGCTTTGCTTTAGTCTTTAAAGTCCTGTCCTGCAAGACTGTCAAGTCCTGTGCCACGTCCTTGCAGTCCGAGATTCAGGTTCGAATCGGGTTCAAACTAAAAGAAAACAAAGGACAAGCATTAGCGTTTGTCATACGTTCTGCTGGTCTCACACTCTCTTGCAAACTCTCTCAACACGCATTCAGCGTTTGAAAATAAACAATCCAGGAATTTTAGGGTGCGCTGCCGCACGTGGCTTATCAAGCCCCAATGTTACTTTTTGCCCAAAAACACGGTCTTCCCTCAGACCGGGTGTCAGAACGCGGTCTTTCCTCAGACCGGGTTCCCCAAGCTAGTGCTTCATCTCACGCGCCCTTCCGGCGCTTTTCCCAAGAGATGAATGCACTCGAAACCATGCACACTTCCTTCAGTTAGCAAACACGACTTTCCCGTGAATCCGCCCACTTAGCTTTTGCGTGATGCGCAGGGGCTCTAGACGGGGTCGGGATATGCCCCCTGCGCTTCCCCTAGGATCCCTGACTCTCCCTGGGGTGAGCGGCACTTATCTTGTGTCTGCGAGGGGCCGGATCGTGGTTCCTGTGGCTCTTGGCCCCTCGCGTATGGATTCCGGGGAGCTGCTGGGCTCACGTCCTCTCTCCTCGGCGTCTCGAGCACAAGCCCCGTGCCTTGGAGCTTGCGCATGCGCATTCGTCGCGTGCCACACCCAGCGCGGCTTCCCATTGGCTCGCAGGCCCGCGAAGCCTGCTGGGAATTGTAGTTCCGGCGGGCTGAACGCTGGATCTGTCTGCAGAAAGGGCACAACAGCCCTTTAAAGTACGGAAACCCTTTGGATCCGGGTTTCTTCATGGTCCCTGGCCCCACAGTCCCAATACTACTGGGCCCAAGGCCAGTCTTACCCCTGACAAGGACAAACAGATTTAGGTACATGCAACCACTCCTTAAGTCAGATCTTTAACCTTAAGTGTCTGTAAATATTTGTATTCCCCTGTATTAGCACAGAGATACTTTTACACTCCGATCGGGAATCACAGTTGGTTACACGTGACCTTCCTTTGATGCCATAAGATCCTGTAACAATTGTGAAAGTCTGCATTAGGTTTTCGGAGTAATTTAGAAAACCATTCTCCCTTCAATTAACGACACGCGACCAATCTGGCATCATTAGGACTTCAACAATGGAAATGAAATACTTTTCTTTATACGCGAGCACTATATTTTCTACTAGAAGCGCATGTGATACATTTCCATTGAAAAGAAAACCTTTCGCAACGACAAACAGTTTAATCTCGCTTTTCTTTATAAGTGAACGCCTTTAGACTGGTTACCATTACCGGCAAGGGTTTTTGAGTGAACCTGAACGCCCAGTCTCACCCACCAGCTCCAGGAACACTGCAGTTGTGGGCTGCTTACACTTCCCGACTTCTTCTTCTTCTACCACTTTAGGCACACTTGGGTCCCACAGCCCTCTGCAGCATGTGTCTCTGATCCGGCCTTATAGCCGGGGAGTCTCCTTCACTCCTCTGTCCCTCAGCTTGCTTCTTTACACAGGCCTCGGGTTGCGGCACAATCACGGCTCTGCAATCAGTCACTAGGCGCACCTGGGAAGACCTTCACTCTCAGCACGTCTCTCTCAGTGCAGCCACGGCAAGGCAGGGTTTGTGAACACAGGACCCTCTTAGAACTTGCAGGTGAAATCTGCTTTCCTTGTGTCCCGGCAGCCCTTAAGTGATCACACTTCCTCATGAACAGCAAGCTGTGTGCTCTTCTGCTTCTACTACTACTTCCAGCTTCTCTCTCATGCTGCAGCCTTTTATTCCTCTTAGGTGGGGCAATTGATTTCAGGTGCAGGCCATTACTGCCAATTGCCTGACCTTTGTACGAGCTGTTAGACCTAGTTGCCTGTTCCTCACTTCTACACACCTCTTTAGTGCTCTTCTTTGTCTTAGTTCCTATGGGATACTAGGACATGTAGTTCACTTTAGTGAAACCAGGTTTTTCCACTTCTTGTATAGTGTTATGGTTGGCTTTAATCCCTTAGTCATTTCAACAGAGGGGCTATAGGTGTTAACCTTACAGGGTACGAAATTGAGGGGAGCTGGGAGCTATTTATCTCCTGCTTGTAGCCTAAAAGTGCCTGGTTAGCTTGACATCAACAGCTACCAGGAGCTACTTTTGACTCCCCAGGCCAGTGGATGCTGAAAAAACACACCTACCTGAAGTTAACTCTGTGCATTTTCTGCAATTTTAGGACATACCGATATCACATTTAAAGCATAAGGGTTAATAAATAATTGACAAAGTAATAGGATTTCATCTAATGTGGAAATTGGATTTGTGGAACGCCATGTACTAGCTCCTGGTATTCCAGTGGTAGCTCTTGGTCAATGCTGGATACACAGGAGCTGCTTTTAGCTCCTGTGTATCAAATTTCAATTTCGATCTCTGCTTTATTAGAGGAGGAAGGTGTAGAGAAGGGAACATTTCCGCCATTCCTTGTAGTGAACCTTTGGTATTGAGGAGGGTATTTGTTTTTAGGGATAAACAAGAATTGTTCTTCTGGTATAATATGTTGTGGGGTTACGGCCTTAGGATTTACCATCTTTGTTTTACCACGAGGTTTAGAAATATTGAAATGACAATAAGCCATAACCTCTTCTGGTATAGTGGTAAGAGTATCCTTTTCAGAGGTAACCCTCTCACTACGCTGGGCCCTGTCTCCATCCAGGTGATCCTCCTGCAGTACACCACCCCAAGGTTGGGATCGGGAAGTGTCTGCACTCCCCTGGCCACCCAGGAGGAGACCTTAGGCAGGGTTTTAGTTGGGGATCCACAGGATTCTTCACCACAACCCATACTGTGTTTTGCCAGACTGTGTATAGTTAGCTTAGTAAGTATCTTACCAATTTACCTCTGGTTTGCAATTATATGAAACAGAAAAGAACATCTTTCCTTGCACTCCCACACAGCCATTTAGCACTTAAGAATGGAGAAGAGGATTACAGTTGTTCTCTCTCCATTTGTCCCTTTGAGCTTCCACAGAGAAAAGAGGGCGGAGAGTGCCCTGAAGGCAAGAGAGGATTGCAGGGTGAGCTGTACTTTCATTGAACAGGGTAGCTTAAATAGCTAGTTTTGCTACACAAGTGCCAATTTAATTAGAAAACCTACAGAATTGCAAAGCAAATTTCTACGAGACACTGCTTATTTTATACCTTGCAATGACAGCCAAAAAGCCTTATGCTCTCTTGGGAGTTTAAACTACACTAGATTTTGGAAATTGACTAATTCAATTTTAGAGAAAGATTCCTGGTGGATGCCTGTGTTATAGAAGAGAATGAATGGGTGTCTTACTATGAACACATATTTACAAAATTGCCCGAATCAACTGTTACTGTAATACCCAATGTTGCCTCTGAGTTACTTGTATCCAATACTCTGGATGTCCAGGTTATTAAGAACATTATTTGTGATATCAAGTCATCTGGATTTGTTGGCACCTTTAACGTTAAAAACCGCCCCAACTTGTAGTCTAAAATCCTTTGTCATCTATTTGGAGAAATTATTAGAACCAATGTGGTGCCCCACTCCTGGAACTTGTCTATCATAATAGCCATCTTCAAAAAGGGAAATAGCTCTAAACTGGTTAATTATCGGCCGATAGCCATACTAGATGCCATGAGTAATGTTTTTGTTTCTTTGCTATTAGAGGAACTTGAAGAATGCGTAGACAAATCAAATATGCTGAGCAAGTGCCAAGTAGGTTTTTGTAAGTCTCTTGAAGCAACTTTAAATGGGTCAATATTGGCCCATATTCAGGATTCCGTTTTGCAAGGGTTCACAGGCATCTGTGTACATGGCGTCTATGGACATGTCCTGTGCCTTCAATCAGGTTAATCATTGGAGAATGTGGCACACATTATTGAGTAAAGGGATTCCTGATGTTTTTGTAAAATGTATATCTTTGCTGCACTAAATCACCTATGTTAAGATTAGGTTTATAAAGGATGGTGTATTGTCTAGGTAAATTGAGACGTTCTTAGGGTTGAGCCAAGGCTGTGCCCTTGCCCTGTTTCTTTTAAATGTATACAATGCAGGTGTGGGTGACTTATGGGAGTCTGCGAAAGCTTATCTGGTGTGACTGGGAAATGTGAGGCTACATTGATTAGCCCTTGCTGAAAATTGTATTTTCTTTGATCTCACACCTGTGGGTTTACAGAGGAAATAGTCCAAATTTGCTGACTACTCAATGGGCATTAGTACCCGGCAAGGGGGATGTGGCGGCATCCCAGCCAATGGGGAGGCTCAGAATGCGGGCATTACCACATGGTAATCCCGCTGCCCTGAGCAGCCTCACGGCTGGCAGCCACCATCTCAGGGAATCAGGTAAGTTTTCTCCCCGACCCCGCTTCCACCGAATTACCTTACTGCCCTCCCACCCCTAATTACCTTCTTTTTTCCATTTCGAGAGCGGATGCGCTGGGAACACCTCAGTCCCCAGCATGTCTGCTCCCGATCTGCGACAGGCCGTTATGGAAAGGGAGATGGGACTAGATGTAGTCCCTTCTCCCTGTTCCATGGCGGTCATTCTTTTGTTTACTTTTTTTTTCAATTTACTTCAATGGCCGGTGGGCATTTTCTTTGTTTACTATGGCCACCACAGAAAGAAAAAACTGACAACTTTTTCTGTCTGCAGCTGCCGTTTTTGTTTTAACTTTTTTTTTCGGCTGTGAAATCCAAAATTATTCTTTTCTCAACAAAGTGTAAACCAAAACGAGTGAACTGGTGCATTGGATGTGCCAACTTGGAAAGAGTTCATACCATGAGTCACCTTGGTTTTAACATCTCTGGTAACAACAGTATATCCACGACAAAACAGGAAGTGAGAGACATGCTACAACCTCTGATTGGTCAGTTGAGTCGGGTCTAAAAGAGACTGTGTAAGTTCTCTCTAATTCCTGCATTGAAGTTCTATATGGCCAAAATAGTTCTGGCAATCACTTATGAGCTTAAGATGGGTTTGACAGATTTGGGTCTATATCTCAAGTCTAATCGGGGCATAATGTCAAAGAGAGTTTTGGGACTACCCCTTTCTTTGCCTCATTTCTCTCAGCACAGTGGTACTGTGGAAGAAATTGAGCATTTACCTGAACATTCTGGATCCCCCACAGAAGTCTCTTTTTGTTGATCTTAACATGGCTCTTGTGGAGTGTACTATTCCATCACTTACTGAATTCAGTTGAAGTATGACTTAATTATTACATTTCATTGAGTCTGATAGAATATAATTGATTGAAAACCCGAGCAAGGTAAAGAAAATGCTTTAGGCCTTTGACTGGATGGCCACTATTGCCCTTTTAAGTAAGATTAGTTGAGTATTCAAATTTTATGAGGAGACGTGACAGAGTATATAAGTACATTCATGTGTTTCCATGTAATATGGTCCGTACCATATATGTTAGGTTTAGGTTCATTGTATTACTGAGCCTTTTGTATGTTGTATGTTCTCAATTTGTACAGGCGAGTGAGTCACTTTGGTCAAGAATGATGGAAGGAGAAGGAGATAGCATTTCACTTGTAATATCACTTTTTTTATTTGCACTCTTCGAATTACTGCAGATAAAATTTAATTGAAACTTTTTTATGGAGTTATCCAAATGAATTAAATACTTTTAGAAATATAATGGTTTGTTATATATGTTGACTATTTTCTATGTGGATTTCTGTTATTGTATTTCTTTTATTTGTATTTAATCTATTTAGATTTTTACAAGGACGTTTTCATAGTGCAGAAAGAAAAACACAAATTTGCGATTTTTGATCCTGATGAGAAGTGTTTACTGTTTTGACTGAGCGTCCTCAACAGGGACCAAGAAAAAAAGAAGGTTCTGTGGGTGGATAGACTTCAAGAGGGTCCCGAGGTCTTCGTCTTCTAACTGGATGGCTTTGCCTGTTGCAGTTGGGAGACCGTCTCCAAGGCAATGTTTAGAAAGTTAGCCGATGCTATTAGCCATATAGTTTGGGCTCCTGTAATAAGGCGATACCACCATGTGTTTTCGCCATCGACGAAAGAGTTAATGGACAAGGGGCCGAGGAAAGCTTTTCTTTCTTGGTCCATTGTCGGACAAACCATCAGAAGCTGTCTAATTGATTTTGTAGATAGAGGATCTTTACAGAGTCTGCATGCTTTTTCATCAGATGCTGTTCTGATTGCTACGATTTCTTGAGTGGGTAACAGGTTAAGACGTGCTTTCAGTAGGGTTTTCATTAAGAGTTTACTTGGGTATTTTGTGCAATACCCCATGGGCTCTTTAAGTTTGTTAAAGACCGGTGGCAGGTGGGCTAGTAGTTTGTTTGAAACTGCTTTCTCATTTGTTTTTATCCAGTCTAGCCATTCCATTTTTGATTTGATTCTTAGTGGATTTGGACTAGTTCTTCTTCAGAACATGCTATCTCCTGCAGAATGAGTCTTTGTGTACTGACCCAGTCTTTTAGGGATTTGTTACTTCCATTGGCGATTTCCACGGCGATCATGTGGTATATTTCTAGGCTCTCAGGATTCTGAATTTTTCGGAAAAGTTGGATGGTACTCTGGACCACCACTGCCTCTAAGGAAAGTAAATCAAATTCTCGTCTTATTGCTGCAGAGGCTGTAGATTTTGGTAGGCCTAATACTGCTCTCCAAATGTAGCCTTCCAATTTGGTCCACAGCGTAGATGGGATTGCGGTGTTGAGTCCATGCCGTAAGTTAGTGACGGAATTACTTTTGATTTGTAGAACTGAATAGCCGGGAGTAGACTATATTTGCCGTATTTCCTGTCAACTGCATGTAATTGGGAGGTTAGGTTTTTGGTCTTTGCTCATAGGGCTTGCTGCATGCTCAGTCCTTTCTTGGAGCTATCGATTTCGACTCCCAAGTACTTAAATGTAGAGACGATTTCGATTTTCGACTGGTCTAGATACCACTGTAAGGTCTCTTTCTTTTTGTTAATATTTTTGTTTTTGATTTGTTAATCTCCAGGTTATTCTCCTTGGTGTATTGGGCCAGGTTTTCCAGTTGCCGTTGAAGGCCGACCTGTGTGTGATCCAAGATTATCAGGTCATCGGCATATAGTGGTCTAGTGACCCTTGTATTTCCGACTTTAGGTGGGAATGATCTAATCGAGTCTTGAGAGTCTTTGAAGTCACCAAGGAAAGATATGAAAAGTGCTGGAGCCAGTGGACAGCCCTGTTTCACTCCACGGTGAGATGGTATATGGTCGGAAAGTAGCCTTTGGTGGTTCAATTGGACAGATAGACTGGTGTTGGAGTGAAGGGCAATAATGGGGTCGAGGATTTCTTTGGGACAATTCCACTCCTTCAGTTTGTTCCACAGTTTTGGCCTATCAACTCTGTCGAAGGCCTGGGTTAGATCTACAAAAGCGAGAAAGATTTGAGGAGCACCTAGCAGGACTTTTTCTTTAAGGATGTTCAAAATCATTATGTTAGCACCTGTGCTTGCATTCTTCTGGAATCCTGTTTGGAGTGGGTCAGCGGCCAGTGACGATCGTGCCCATTTCTGAAAGTGGGTCAGGAGGATTGTTACAAAGACCTTGCCGATGACATCAATCAATGCTATGGGCCGGTAGTTGGAGGGATCCTCTCTGATGCCTTTTTTGAAGATTGGGACAATGACTGCTTGGGTCCAAGAGCTCGGGAGTATCTTCCATTCTTTGCAGTCTTTAAAGATCATACTCATGACCGCTGACCAGTCCTCAGGATGTTGCTTTAGATCAGAGTTTGCCAGTCCGTCAGGTCCAGGTGCTCTCGACAGTTTCAATTTTAAGATTACTTTTTTTATTTCTTCTTTATCTGACAGGTCCACCCAGGTTCCCTCTGTAAGTTGGTTTGTTCTATCCGTGGAAGGAGTGGGGGACTCAAAGAGTTGCGAAAAGTGGGTGATCCAATTAGCTTCAGAGTCTGAGTTTATCATTTGAGAGTTGGGATGGTGGTTTGTTTTGTTAACAAGTGTCCAGAATTCTTGAGTTTTTTTGTTTGTTAAGACCTTCATCATATTTTCTGCGTCTGATTGATAGAGAGCAGATCTGGTGTTTCTTAGCCACTGCTTATAGAGTCTCAACTCAGTACGGTAGGATTTCCATAGCGTTGTTGTGTTCAAAATCGCTGCTTCTTTATTAAATTTCCTTAGATGGCCTCGTCTGATCACCAAATTCCGGTTGTAAGTGTGGTTGTGATTTAATGCAGAATTGTGCGAGTGTTTCTGAGGTTTTTTATAAGCTAGTAGCAGAGGGATGTAGCTGCCCCTGAAGGTAGCGTCTTGTGCTTCGGTGTCAGAAGTTAAGATTTTGTATTTATCTGACAGAGTTTTAATGTCTTTAATGGTCACACGCAAGCGAGTTAGCTGAGAATTTATCTCGATCAAGGTTTTGTAAAATTGCTGATCTCGAACTCTGATGTTGCAGGTAAGATTCAATAAATTGTGATCACTTGCTTTGGTTCTAGTTACTGCGAACAAGACTATGCTCGTGTAGATCTTTTCAGAAACAAAAATGTAGTCAAGAGTTGCGGATGACTGATCGCACTCCCACGTAGGTAACAGATTTTGGCAGCTGGTAGCGTTTGCTGCATTTTGGAGATTTTTAGACTTCATTAGCGTTACCCACGATTTTCCTCTTTCCTCCGGCGTGGTTCGAGCAGGCAAATTCGTCTTAGGCGGGTTAGAGTTTGTGCAGTTTGCATTAAGGTCTCCACAGATAAAGATATTCGAGGTCTGGTGTTTGATCATAATCTCGTCGATAATGTTGGCTGCTGCATCGCAGAAATTTGCTGAAGATGTTTTTTGAGGATTCCAGTATACATTGATTATGGCAAAAGGTTCCTGGGGAAATATTGATTCTGTTGGAGTTTCGTCGTCCCATGTCGCAAGAACTGCCAAGAATCCATAGGTTGCTGTTATTATCTTGGTGATGGTTATGTTTGATCCTGTCAGAATGGCTATCAGTAAGCCTGAAGATGGTCTACCTAGAGGGCCTTTGAAGGCGGGTGAGATCTCTAAAGTGTACCCATCTAGAGCTGGTTTGTCCAGCAACCAAGTTTCTTGGAGGCAGAGAATATCGTGTGCTCCCAAGTTATATCTGTCAGGCTTGGTTAGTTGCATATGGCCTCTGGTATTCCATGAAGCTATGGACAGAGTTGGGTTACGTAGGTCTCCGTGGGTAGGGTGGGGTGGCTGTGATGGATGATTGGCACCCCGCGTTTGCTGCTATTTTTAAGGCCTGGTATCAAGCGTCCCGTATCCATGACCAGCTGGCCTTTTTTGGCATGACTTCTGGGCAGGCAGTGGTCGAGTCTGATATTTGTTTTTTGCTTTCACAACAATGTTGTGGTGAGGACCTTCGTTTGTACTGGCGGGTTCTTGAAGGGCTAGAGAGTGTTTGGTGTCTTCCGTACTCTTTGTGGTTTCTAAGCTCTCTTCTTGCTTCGGTTCTGCCATTGTAGGCTGGGTCGTATTTCGGTTGGTAAGATCTGTTTGCTTGTTTCCAGGTCAGTCTGGTGTGGTTATAGTCAGATTTTCCCAATGGAGATGGAGATCTTCTCCTTCTTGCCAATCTGTATAAGTCCTCTGTTTGCGATTAATATCTGTAGTTTTGGGTGGGCGATTTCTTGTAGTTTTCAGTCTGTTTCTTAACGGTATTTACCACCTGGATCTCAGTCAGGATGAAGCCCACATGTGCTAGTTTCACATATACATCTTGAGGGATTTCACGAAGTGCCAAGTTTTTAATGTGGAGGTAGGCCTTTGCTTGGTTGTTCCTATGATAGGGCTCTATACGGGTGAAGTCGTCTGACTTTAGAGCTTGAAGCATGTCCACTTGTTTGAGGATCTTGAGGACCGTTCTTCTATTTAAAATCATGTAGTGGTCATCAGTCTGTTTTTGTTCAATTTTGAACAGACGGACGGAGTTTGTTGTTAGGCTTTTTGATCTAGAAGCGTCCTCTTTCAGATGCACTGATGGAGTTTTTTGTTCTTTGGTGTGACTGTACCCAACCGAAGCGTTCGATTGGGTTGTCTTTAGTTTTTGGTAAAGTTGTTCAATGCTCATGTCTTTCGACATTGGTGTTCTGTCATTAAGCTCCGAATGAAGGTTTGAAGATAGTGGTTTGTTGTTGTATTTTTTGGGACTGCGGAGTAAGTTTGACAGTTGAGGTTTGGTGTTTGTAGTTTCAGTTTGCGGTTCCAGAATTTCTATTGAGTCCCAGTGTTGCGTTAGATCGATCATGGAGCTTTGGATCATAAATTCCTCCTAGGGGAAGGGGTGGAATGAGACTTTGTGTTGGTAGTGTTTTCAATGTCCCGTACAGCGTCCGTGGTCTCTCCCAAAAATGTTTTAGTATTCTTGTTTGAGGAAAGCAGTGGGTCGGACACAGTTACTTCTCCTATATTGGTGGAATCTTGTTGAGAGCAGGTAGCGAGTTTCAGCAGAGGTTGCTTTTTCGTTGTTTGGATAGCTTTTTGAGATGAGTCGTTCGGTGGCGCAGATTTAGGTGCCGCAATCAATTGAGGAGGGTTTTTGTCTTTTGATTTTACAAAAAGTGGAGCCGATTTCACAGGTTGGGATTGGGGGAGTGTCTGTGTTTCCTTATCGGATGAAGTTGGTTTTCCGTGACTCGTGGTTTTAAGGAACTTTAATTTCTCTTCCACTAGGGACAGCCTCATATCCCAGGAGTATATGTGTTTCTTGTTTCTTTGGTCCAGGGCGGTGATGAATCCCTCCACGAAGATCAAGATTGTATGCATCATTGCTGTAACTGTGATGCTGTCTTTTAACGAGTCATTGATGTTTTCATACAATTTCCCGAACGGAGCTAGGGCTATTGTTACAGCCAACATGATTGTGCCAAGATCAATTTTTTTTGCCGGTGAGTCCTTGAAGTTTCAGGTGGCAATTTCACTTAACCTCCTATTTCTTGGAGGAGAACGGGCTCTAGGTGTAGACGGCGATGATGGTTCTGTTAGGACAAAACTGTCTTCTGTTTGAGTAGGTCTGTCCAAGTTTTTTGGTTTCAAGGGCAAGTGATCTGGTTCAAGTTGGCTCATCGGTTGGCTCCCATGAATGATGTCCTGACTCGAAGCTGGGAGAAGTAGTGGTTTTGTTCCAGTAGGTGGATCATCTTTTGGAAAGATCTCCTTATTGGGTACTGATGTTATCTCAATTACCCCTTCTTCATTGGGTGGCGAGGGTTTCTTAAGGTTGTTTTCTTGTGCTGCCTTTCTTGGAGAATTGGGGGTTGTTTTAACTGACCTAGCTGAGATTTTTTCAGCTTGGGGATGATTGGGTATGGACGCGTTTAGGATGGTTACAGTGTCCTTGTTTTGTTTCTCCGTTGTTGGTGGGGCTCCTTGGGTAGCATTGTTTTTTTCTAGTTCCAGTGTTTCAAAAGGTGGCAACGTGGATGGTTGTTTTGCGTTTGCCATAGTTTTTCTAGCTTTAGTCGCTGGAGGAAGGTCTTGGATTGCCTCCAAGATTTCTGCATCTGAAAGTTCTTGGGCTTTGTCCACCTTTCTTTTGCATTGTTTTTTGAAGAAATCTTTGAGGGCTGAGGATAAGAGCGGACGGGGCAGGGTTTTCTTCCCTGTGTCTTTTTTCTACATTTATTTTTTGAAATTAGTGCTTTTTTGGGTTGGATAACTTGTTTGTTGACTTTTTCCATGGTTTGGGGCTCTGTAGCTTCAAAGTCAGACACCTCGAGGTCTGCGTCTCGTTGCCGTGAGGTAGGTGAGTTGATGTTTCTTGTTGTGGAGGAAAGGGGTCTTTAGGGGTTAAGCGACCAACAGCGCTTGTTTCAGCGTTGCTTGGTGACCTTAGGTCAGGCGCTGATTATTCTTCCATAGGAAGGCTACTAGTTGTTATTTTTTTGTGTGGAGCTTTGAGTGATAAATCAGTATTGCTCTGTCGCTGAGATTCCGTTGTTGGCTCCGTCGGCTCATTTATGGCGTGAATTTGAGCCAAGATCAACGTGGGCATTGGAGTCGGGCCTGTTGGGTATGCAAAGCCCCCTTCCGGACCCCCCTGCGAACCAGCGGTCCGATTTGCAGACGGCTGCTGCTGGTGTATGGGGCTAGGCGCATCCACGATGTGGGGGAAGAACTCCTCATCCACTGGCGGAGTCCGTCCGGGCCACTCTGTCGTCTGCTCTCGGACCAGTTTCCGGTTCCGATCCGAGCCTTCCACGACCGGGTGATCGCTCGCTACCCGGGTGGTGCCTTCCTCCTCTGTCAGCGCTGCCGGCAAAGGGGTGGAGGAAGACTGTCCTCCGACAGTCGAAGCCTCCGCTCCCCTCGCCACCATAGGGGCCTAGCGGGAAGGCGGGGCAGACTGGGCGCCGCGTGGAGAAGAGGAGAGGAACCCCGACGTGGTAGCTGATCGTGGCAAAGGCGGCACTGAAGGATGGAAATTGTTATTGTATATTTTCTCTTCCTAGTACCGATTGAAATGTTGTGTAAGGTTTAATTCTGAAACCAGATCACAATTAAAAAATATAGCTCTCTTCCATTTTCCTGGCCCCTCTATATCCTGCAAGCAAGGCAGTCTGGATGTGATATTGCAAGGCAAAGGGCACTTGTTACGACAACATGGATTGGACTCCTTCCAGCAGGCTTGCTTTGACCAATTCCCTGTGGTATTTTGTCTATACAAGTGGAGGCGGCACACCTGATACCCTTCTTCATCTATGGACCATCAAGAGAAGGATACACCTTTGGACCTCTGAGAGTGCCATTCAATTCAAAATCCTCTGCTATAGTGCTGAAGACCGAAGGCATCCAAGGCAGAGAAGAGCACTGCCCCTTAACCACTCGCAGGGAACAGTGAGGTGACTGCGGCTGGACGAGGACCTTTCTCTTCTGGAGATTGTGTATCATTTATTAAAATAGATACTTAAAAGATATTTATAAAAATAGAAACTATTTGCATAATCCAAAAGCACCATGACTGTGGACAGGATGATGTGAACCTTACAGGGAAATGTGAGAAAGGGAAGGGTGTGCATCAGCTTTTTTAGACTCCGAAAACATTTGTCAATGTGTCAGAAATGTGAGCTGACATAGAGCGTTGTGCATATAATAGGACTCCATCTTCTTGGCTTTTGAAACCGGAACAGGAGAAAATCCCAAATGGGACGGCCAAGTATGTTTTGACCATGAGATACTTTGAGTTTGGGTAAGGATCTAAGTTTTGTGATGGGTTCATTTTAAAAACGTTGCCCTCCCATTCACGTTTCAATAAGGAGCAGGCATGTTGTGCATTCTTCTTGATCTTAAACAAAAGTTGGGTGTCATGAAGGCATACACACTTTTTCTGTATCTACTTAATCAGGGCGATAAAGTAGCAGGGAGAGGGATGAGCCCTACCACACAACATACTGGGCCTCATTACGACCCAGGCGGAAAACCATTGTGCTAATAGCACCATGGTCCATGCCGGTAACTTACCGACTCTGCCGTGGAGAAAGGGGGAATTACCACCCCATTACAAGGTTGGCAGGGCGGTAATTCCCCCTTCCTCCATGGCCCTTCCCCATTCCCATTTTTGCCCCATAGGGCTCAATGGGAATGGGGAAGGCGCTAAGTACAGTACCGCAAATTGCGGTACCGTACTTAGCACCAAGGTCCCTTTGCGGGTCCCTACTTTAACGGCTGGTCTAGACCAGCCGTTCAGGTCGGGTCCCGCAAAGGGACCTCATAATCAGGCGCTAATGGGTTAACGGCGCCGCAGTCTTTTACGGCGCTGTTAACCCATTAGCGCCAGGGTAGTAATGAGGCCCACTATACGCTATAGATGGGTGAGGCATAAGAAGGAATCACTATTTGCTGTTGTCAATGTAAGAAGCGATCAAGGCTAATGTATTCTCTGGTACTCCAATATTCTAGAGATGCTTCAGAAGGCTCAGGTGACAGATGCTGTTAAATGCTGCAGACTAGTCAGGCAGCACCACCATTAAAACCTTGCCTTCACCAGCCTGTCATGTCAAGTCATGAGTCATCAAGTCGTGTATTGTGCTTACTTATATTGTGTGCAAATGTGCATATTTCATGTCTATACGCTTATTCCAAGTGTATTGCTTGTAGTTGCTATTGTGACAGACTGCCATCCGTACGTATGGAAAAGTCTGGGACATTTGTATTTATTATGTTATGTTAAAGGTTCTTATACCACGCACTGTTGACACCTGTGTGGTCTCTTGGCGCTCTGGTGGATCTGTAAAGCAAGGGGGGTGGCAGGTAACTTAGTAGGACTCAGCGGGAAAACAGATCAAGAGAGCTGTGATGTGCTGTTCACTGTTTCAGTTTGGTGACACTGTTCACTGAGCGTAGGTGTGTTTTTCGGTTGGTAGCTGCCATGTGGTGTTGGACTTGGCTATGTGTTGTTTGTTTCGTTGTTATTTATAATTAAATGATGTGAGTAGATTTGCCTCTGAAATTGGGTTTTGCTAATCAGACCTTCCTTTCATAATGCTCCATGCTGAATAGCATAGTGCAAACATGTAACTCTGCTGAGATTTTTAAATGACACCTCACAACATCTGCCTAGTAGTTTGACAATATGTTAATTACAGAATTACATGTGCATTCCTGCCAATAGTTGATGGAATCAAAATTCCAAGTCTGGCTCTGCCTTTAACCATGGGTAGTCCTGATTTTGAATTATATAATTGTGTGCTCCCAGAACTTAGTAGCTGATGTAAATCTAAATATAAGCCATGTCTGATTTTGATTTGGTGGTCTCTGGGAATCCACAATTATACTGAGCAAAACTTCTTGGTGCCATATTATTGTCAGCTTGGTTGCTAGTGATTCACTAACAGGGCCTTTTGTCTATCAGTGTCTGGAAACTGGGTTTCACCCAAATCAACCATGTGGGCACAGCCCAGGAAACCTTCCTCTTGATCTCTCTGGAAAGGCTTGTCACCTCCTTGAGAAGACAGGATAACTCCATAGGGGCTAGCTGAGAACCACTGCTTCAAATGCAAGCCCTTTCAAGAAAATTGCAGACGTAGCACGGCGAGAAGTGTAAAAGTAAGAAGCTTTCCCCATGTTAAGGCGGGCTCTGGTTGCAGGCGAGCAACAGAGAGCCTTTGGAGCAAAGAACGCTCCTTTTCGGACCAGCACGGGCCAGGGAAGACAGAGCGAATTAGTTTTCCATGCCACCTGGAGCAGAAGAAGCAGACAACCTGAAGCTAGCAGCGCAAGCAAACACGCAAGCCAAACCCAGTGAGTTCACTAGTATACTGTGACCGCGGAGCACTCTGTAACCGCCCGCTGGCCAAGCCTTGGAATTTTGAATATCGAACGAATGAAAGAAGAGTGAATTGGCAGAAATACAAATATTATGTATGTCGAACTGATGTGAAGCAGAAGGATAATTATTCTGAATAGCAAGCTGATATGAAGTGGAGAAAGTGGCAATATAAGAACTTGGCGAACAGGCCAGCCAAGTGTCATTGTATTTTTGAAGGTCAGAATAACTAACAACAACACAAGAGGGCAATATTGTTAGAAACCAATATAAACAACTGTTGCCAAAGCCAAAAGAGTGCAATAGCAAATACAGTTAAAAAGATACCAGTTTGCCAAAGCCAAGAAAGGGCAATTAAGAAACCAGTTGTTTATATACACTATTGTCAAAGGGAAAAATAAGCTATATGGGAAACTGACCTAAATAAGCATTGCCTAAGCCAAAGAAGATCAAGAGTGAGAAGAAACCATTATCCGTACTTGGTTGGTGCCAGAGTTGGCAAACAAAAGTGACAGGAAGACTGCCCTTCTGACAGAAGGTGTTCAGGAGGAGAGGACTATAGCCTGCATTGATTGTGGCAATCAAAGGTTTGTAACAAACAGCACAAATGTGCCTCATGTTTTCCCCAAAGAAGTAGTAAAACGTGTTGATCAAATCATGAGGCTTTTGTAGTTGTATGAAGAAAAACAAAACCACATAAGTACTTGTTGTAGTAGTAGTAGTAGTTGTGCTAGTCCTGTCAGGAGAGTACACCAGGACAAGGGACCGTGTAATGTAGGCCTGACATGTGAGTGTACCAGGCAGAAGTCATTGAACTACGGTGGTGCGGTTAAAAGTAATGAAGATGAAGTGGCAAGGCCACAAAAGCACATTGTGAATAGTTGTGGAATCATCCTGACAAATCAATATTGCTGATGCAAGTATTTTGTCAACTGTTACAACTGTTAACTGACAGAAGCCTTTTTGTTATTCTTGATGAACTGTGGAAGTATACTTATTCTCTGAAGAAATGTTCCCAACTGGAGGGACCAAAGATTTGTTGAACATTTTGAACTGTTGGCCAGGTCCAATTGAGAGAATTGTTGGAACTATACTGGAACTTTGTTGCAAGACAGGATTTCCTGATTCTTTTCAACTGTTGATCGAAATCCTGATTGAATCCGGGGAAGGGAGACTCAACCAGGATACAAGGAGAAAGAATTACCTGATTTTGAATATAACTGTTCATTTTGTTGTTTCTTAATTGCCATATGTTACCTTATTGAGTTTGTTGTATGTACAAGTGTGAGGGACAGAATCCTTTTGTTAGAGTGGTTCTTTTAGTTAATTTTAGGCAGGGCAATCCTTGACAGGATAGGGACAGTGAGGCGTTTTATCAAAAACATTTTGAGTTTAATAAAATGGCATCTTTTGAAAAACCTTCACAAAGTTGTCCGCCCCCTCACAAAGAGTTACAACTTTGTTGGAGTACAGTTTGTGCCAATGTCCTCTTCCTGTCCTCTTCCATAGAGGTGAAGAGAAAGTCTTCCAAGAAAATGTAAAGCCTTTTTCCCTCAACCATCCAAGAGTAGCATTTGGGGTGATGTGCTGGCTGGACAAGTCCTACTGCAAGCTACCTAAACTTGGTAGCTTGCAGTAGGCTACTAAGGTGCCCAGGAAACTCCTCAGTGGAGGTGACAGACCTTGCAAGTGTTCTCTAAAAACGTCCCTGCCTGGGAGGTTACTTTGACCCTGGATGGGGTCCCCAATGACCAGAAGTCGCGAAACCACTCTGGACATTGTTTTCCAGCTTCACTCCATTTTAAAGCAAGCTTGTGCATCTCAAGATCCTTTTCGAGCCTCTGAAAGCACACAGAGCTGTCTTCGACACTCATCGCTTTTGCTCCGCTGTTGAACCATTGAGCTGCTATCTCACCCCATCGCCTACATGCACCTACAGCCTTTTTCGAGCTGATAGCCACTGAAGAACCTAATTACATCGTTGCACCTCTTCGAGCAGACTCAACCGATTCGAGATACCGAATCGACCCATCACCTGCCAGTTCCCCACCTGATTTGATCTGATGCTGCAGTGCATCCCACCATGAGGCTATAATCCTGGAAGGAGTACGGTTTAGGCATATCAGCAAAATGTGAGTGAATTAGCCCCTTGGATATGTGATGAATCCTGCAGAAACCTCACAGAATCCTTGCCTAAAGTTACCTCCGAGGTGGCCAGGGGCAGGCAGCTGCTACCTGATCATAACTCCTCAGGTGGTATTAGCCAGGTGGATCACCTGGGAGGAGAAGGCCCCCGGAGGAACAGGGGGATTCTGGTAGGAGAGACGCAGTACTTATCTTCTGCAATGCCTGAATATTTAAGGTACTGTTGCCCAGAGGAAGGCTCCCCTTCATGCAGTTATCCCCCATACTGATGATAGTAAAAGCTCTTGTATGCAACAAGAGAACAATATATGTGGAAATCAGAACTTTAATATCCAGGCTTCTGATGAGCATGCCTCTTCCTTAAATCGGGACCAACCCGCAACCCCTTTAAAACCCTTCTTTGGAGGTCTAATTAATACCCAGAGCAAATCCAATAAAACTGGAATTGGTATTCAGACAGGAAAAAGTAATCCGAACATTGGGGACCTCAAGTCACACAATGCCCTAAGTAATGAGATGAGGAAGAGGGGTCCAGAGGCTCTAAACTGCAAGATACAGTCTAGTGGTTCTAATGAACCACACCTGAGCGGGACTTTTGAATATATAAGGCCCTCTCAGGTGCAGGCCATTAGAACAGCAAGTAGGTGGAGTAGTTGCAGAGGTCACCGGCAGCAGTTGAGGTGGAGGAAGAAAGGAGATGCTGGAGACGCCACAATTGTAATGCGGATGTCGGTCCTGAGAGGGTATCCACTGCTGAGGACTTTGAATGCAGAGGCAGCGCAGCGGAAAGCGGTGTGGTAGCAAGCTTGGTCCCTGGAGAGAAAGGCTTTCCGAATTGTGTGCTGTTTCCCAGTGGCTGGCGAGCACCTAGTGCGCTGGGAGCAAAAGAAGCTCCTTTCCTGGTCAGCGTGGGCCGTGGGAAACCCGAAGCAGTCTGCTGCGTGAAAGGCAGCAGAAGAAGCAGAGCGAAGCATGGCAGTGTACACATCACTCCGTGATTGACCGCTGGCCACTGAAAGTATTTTTGAATACCAAACTAATATCAGGAAGTCACAGTGGCATAAGCATAACTTGTTAAACAGACAAGAAAGAAAAAGTTACAATCATTACTATCTAAGCTAATACTATTGCCAAGACAAGAAGAAGGAACACTTAAGCAGGCTAACTATAAAAACCATTGCCAAAATAATGAAAGGGCAATAATGAAGCCAGCCCATTGCAACCACCGTTGCCAAAGTAAAGAGGGGTCAATATTTCAAACATGTTGATCATATTGGCTAAACAACAAGAGAGCATTGTTAGAGAGAGATTGTAACCATTGTTGCCAGAGTGAGGAAGAGGCAATAGTTGAAAAAGACATCAACAAGTATTGCCAAAGCCAAAGAAGGGCAAATGTGTTAAAGAAACACTGTCAGCAGTTACCTGATGTAAAAGTGGGAAAACAAGAATTGCAGGAGTGATGCCCTCCTGATAGAGAGTATCAAGGAGGGGGGAAGCATGACCTGCACTGCATGTGGCAAATAAAACAACGGAATAAACAGCACCAATATCTCTCATGTCTTCCCAGAAGAAGTTGCACATTTTGATGTTCTTGAAAGTTAAAGACTGTTTTCTAGAAAGTTTAGAAACCCACCACAGAGTACTGGTAGTAGAGTTAGGAGCTTTTAGTCTAGGCAGGCAAGTATACCAGGGTAAGGACTTTTTAGTGGTTTACCTGGCAGGTTCGTGGACCAGAAAGGAATCATTGAAGTATCATTGTGGTTGAAGGTTGTCAAGAAGAAGAAGTGGCAAGGTCACTAAAGTGTTTCATGAATTGTGGACTCATCCTGACAAAACTGTGCTGTTGAGACAGAAGAATTGTAAAGTGTGTTTCTCAAGTGGAAGAAGTTATGTTGAACATTTTGTTATACGTAGAGAGATAAAGACTTGTCGAATAACTGAACTGTTGGTTAAAGTCCCAGTGGAAGACTTTTGCAGCAAGAAGAACTTTATGATACAAACTTGTCTACATAAAGGCAATTGCTTATTTAAGCGTTTGAGTGAAAATTGTATTTTTTTTTTTTGTTTATTTAATCACTTCGGATTTTTTAACAAAGCAGTGGATTGAATTTTCTTCTAGTCCGAAGGCCAAAACAGAAAGGATAACAGATTAACGAGTTTTCTTCTTGTAAAAGAGAGAGAGAAAGTAGACCATCAATGCAAATCCAAAACCAAAACGAAGACAGGTGAGTGGAAACAAGAGCCAAACAAACCCGTCAGGGACGTGAAGGATCAAGTTATGTGTATCTCATGAGTCCCTTTTAGGTTAGTTGGTCGTGATGGGGAGAATGTTCGGAACGTGGAGTGGAAGCTTCACGTTGATGATATATTGCATGATGTTTACAGTCGCCAGGGCCCAGCCTGGTTTGTCGCCAGCGATCATCTTATTCCAGCAATTTTCCTCATCTAGTGAAGAAAAGTCAGAGATGTTGTTCTTCAAGTAGGTGAGGCGGATGTCGCGTGTCTCGGGGCAGTTCAGGAGGAGATGGCGGATTGTTTCTCTTTCTGTGGTGGATTTGCAGCAGCGACATGCGTTTGTTGGCGTTAAGCCTCTAATAGCCAAAATTTCATTTGTCCCCAGGAGGTTCAGTCGAATTTTCAAAAAGTAGAGTCGAGCTGATCTACTTGGGAAAAGTTTGAGGTATGTTTGCAACATGTCCAGTTTGTTGAAGAATGGTGGGAGGTGGCTGGTCAATTTGTATTTATTTGCTGATTCTAGAGTTTTTATCCAATCCCACTCTTTGATTTTTTTAGAGGTTTTAACTGGATTGGTTATCAGTTCTTCGTTGCAGCTATCCACTGAGTATAAAATGTTGAGCATCTTGGATTCCCAGTTCTGGAGTGTTTTGCATGATTTCAGTTCAAGTTCTTGATTTATCAGACGGTAGGCGTACGGGGAATCTGGCATGATACATTTCCTATATAATAGGATGCTGTTTAGCGCTACTGTGGTTCGCAAGGATAGTAGGCCAAGTTCTCTCCTGATCGAGGCGATTGGGGTCGATTTTGGGAGGCCAAGAATTCTTCTCCAGAACGAGGCTTCCAATTTAGGCCAAAGCTCTGGTGGGAGGTTTGGCATAGCGTCTGTCCCGTAGATTAGCGATGGTATTACCTTTTTCTTATAACAGTCTCTCACTGGGATTAGCGAATAATGTCCGAATTTGATGTCTATGGCCTTCCCCCTGTATGGATAGCTTCTTAGCTTTCGCGATGAGAACTTCTTGCATAGCTTTTTCTTTCAAGGAGCTGTCTAACGTGACACCCAAGTATTTAAAGTTAGTCACAATTTCGATTTGGGCCGGTCCCAAGTGAGGGCAAATCTTTTCCTTCGGTTTAGATGTTTTTTGGAGCACCATCGTTTTTGTTTTTGACTTGTTGATTTCCAAGTTGTTTTCGGCCATGTACCTTTGCAGGTTATTCAGTTGTCGTTGGAGACCTATTGGGGTGTGGTCCAATAGGATCAGATCGTCTGCGAACAGCAGGCGACTGATCTGTGCTCCTCCTAACTTTGGTGGAAATGAACGGATTCGTTTTTCTGAGTCTTGAAAATCACCTAGGTAGGTCCAAAATAGGGCGGGTGCCAGCGGGCAGCCTTGTTTTACCCCTCTGTCTGTTTTTATCACCCCAGATAGGGTCCCTTGTTGGTTTAACCGGACTCTCATTGACGTATTGGAGTATAAAGCCTTGATTGGATTCAAGAGCTCGGGAGGGCATTCCCATTGAGTTAGTTTCTGCCATAATCTTGCACGGTCCACTTTGTCGAACGCCTGGGTTAGGTCCACGAACGTGATGTATAGGCTGGGTTTGCCTTTCAGGATTGTATTTTTCAGTGTATTCAATATCAAAATGTTGGCGTTCGTGCCTAAGTTCTTCTTGAAGCCGGTTTGAAGGTTGTCTTGACAAGGGGCGTTGTTTGCCCACCTGGTGAAGTGTTGCAAGAGAAGGGAACCAAAATGTTTACCTATTGGATCCAGAAGGGCTATGGGGCGAAAGTTTGCTGGATCAGCCCTGTTTCCTTTTTTATAAATTGGGACATTGTTCGCGCAGGTCCATGATGATGGAATAGATTTGGAAGCCGAGCAGCGTCTGAAGATTATGCTCAGGAGTGAGGACCACGCTTCCGGATGTGATTTCAGATCAAAGTTTCTTATTCCATCCGGTCCAGGGGCACGCGATGGTTTTAGTTTTCTTATTTGAATTTGGATGTCTTCAGAGTCATCTAACTTGATCCATGGGGAGTCAGTGCCGCTCGCTAAATCCTGGGTGGTGGCTGGGTGTTGGAATAGGGTTTCAAAGTAGGTCTCCCAAACTGCAGCGGCGATTCCGTTAAGTTGGCAAGGGAGGGCTCCAGGTGTAACTGAGTGGATGAGAGTCCAGAAGTCTCTCGCGTAGTTGCCGTTTATTGCCGTGAGAATGTTTTCTGCGTCCTGTTGATAGAGGTTGTGGCGATGGCCTTTCAGCCAATTTTTGTAGGCTTTGACTGCTGTTGTAATGAGAGTTTTTTGCTGATTGGGGATTAACTTTCCATGCTTGTCTTTTTGCTCTTCTTAGCTCCCTCTTCTTTTCTTAGATTAGTTTATCGAAAGTGTGCTTCTGTTGGGGTCTAGTGTGGCTATTCTTTCCACTTGGGAGTCTAAATGAAGTCAACAATGGAGTATAGTTGACCAACGAAGGCTGTTCGCGTGTAGTAAGATCTTTATAGGTTGCCGTCAAGGTGCTTATTGCTCTTTCGTTCATTCTCAGTCTTGTGCCTTGGGTTGTTGGTTTTATGTTGGTTGGTATCGAGATGTTTTTAGGTGGGGCCGAAGACCAGGTGGTTTCTAAGAGGTTGTGGTCACTCTCTTCTGTTCTTATGACGTTGAATGATGTTACTAGGTTTAGTAACGGCCGGGAGACGAAGATGTAGTAGATTGTTGATTTAGAGTTTGCTCTCTCCCAGGTTGGACATCTTTTTGGGTCGTAGAAGACGTGGTCAAGGTTGAAGAATGCTCTGGAGTCCATTAAGTTCGACCATTTGGATACCCTCTCATCTGTTGGTGGACCTTTAGATTTTAAAGTAGGAGGGTCGGCAAGGTTTTGACAGCTGATGTTGAGATCCCCACATACGAGTATGTGGTCTACTTGCTGGTTTAGGTGAATCCAGTCAATTTCTCGTTCCAGTTCCTTGATGAATTTTTGGGTATTTATTGTGGCCGGGTTCCAGTATATGGTGATGATAATCATTGACTTTGTCTGGGGTGTGTTAGTCTCCGTAGCAGGTGACCGGTTTAGCTTCATCATTAACATGTAGTGGGTCTCTTTTAATTTTTTGATGTTTGTTAAGCCACGGCCACTTCGGATTGCCACGAGTAGGCCGGCAGTCGGCCTTCCTGTTGAGCCTTTTTTGGCTGCGACTATGTTTGTCTCGTAGCCATCGATGATCGGAGGTTGGAGAAGCCAGGTCTCTTGGAGACAAATAATATCGTATTTCAAAACGTGCAAGTGCAGGGGGTGGGGGGGTAGGAGAAAGGGATAAGGTGCATAGAAGAACATCCTATTTTGAATCTGGGGAAGGGGAGCCAACCCAGGTTACAAGGATATACATTTATTAGATCTATGTTATATTTGAATTGCCATATATTTCCTTTATGAGTTTGATGTATGCATAAGTATTAGCGACAGATTCCTTTTGTAAGAGTGTTTTCCATTAATGTATTTTGGTAGGCAGGGAAAATCCTCATTAAGTTAGGGATAGTGAGGCGTTAACAAACCCCTTTAAGATAATAGAATGGCTTCTTGTGAAAAACCTTTACCAAGTTGTCCGGCCCACATTTCTGACCCCTCGCAGATATGGCTGCTGCTGACGATCCAAGGGATGTATTTATGCATCCGTGCTGGTCCTGCTAAGCATAGGAAGCCTTCATGAAGCACGTGCATGTTATGTTAGGTTCTTTTAAGTCGTTTTTTACCCTGAAATCTTCACCCCATCAGTGACCTAGCCGCCCTGAAGCCTGTCCAGAGCGGTCCACATTGTACCCCAGCCAGGGGGGACTTTGATTTAGGAGAGAAAACGGTAGCAAAGAAGGGGAAAGAGAAAATGGGGAGAAAGGTAAAATACACATATAGGTAAGAAAGGGAATGAGTGGTGGGAGTGGAGTGCAAGATAGTTTGCATTTGTATACCTCTATGGTATGTGCATAAGGCTCAAAGCATAGATGCCGATGAGAAAGGGGCAAAGGCTTAATGCTCCCGCAAACCAACGTACATCCGGAGACAGTTGCCCTAGAGGATGATAGACTATTTATAATGCCCATTCTACCTCTTGTTCTGCAACCCATAGAATACAGCTGAGTGCCCCGAAAAATGTTGTTCATCTGTCACCCTGTCACTGACATAGCAGTCATCTCTGCACCCGAACCCATTGCTCAGCATGATTTTATAATGTTTTAAACTAGTCACCTCTGCCAGTAATTAACTAGTCACCTAATTCCATTTACTGTTCTGCTTAGCAAAGTAATGCTTGTTTATTTCCATGCTTGCACAGACAGCGGTCTTCCAAAGGGCATTCTTCCTCACAGCGCCTCAAAGCTATAACAAGGGCACGAGGCGCTATACAACTAGCAAACAGCATAACATATGTCAGAGGTTTGCAACCTGCAGCACTCCAGATATTTTGGACTATGAATCCTATGATTAACTATGCCAATTAGGGTTGATGGGAGTTGTAGTCCAAAACGTCGGAGAGCCAAAGGTTGCAGACCCCAGGCATATGTCTGGATGCTTTCTAGGCAGATATCGAAAGCATGCGTAGATGCGTTGTCATTTGAGTCCTGTTTTTTTTTTTTTTTTTATAGATTGGGTTGGGTTATTATTGTCCTTCTGTCACTAATAATGCTTTATTTTACACTTTTCTAGCGCGAATGCAAGAAGCTTGTAAATTACATTCCTTTGCTAGTTCATGAATAAAGGAGAAGTTTATATTCTTGCCATGATATTATCTAGTCGGGGCCTACGGAGGCCTAGTTGTCCAATCTACTTGCGTTCCTTGGTTTCCAGTGAATCTACATAGGATTGGAAATGCCTCAGTTCCCAGTGGCACTGTTTTTAAAGACCCCTTGAAAAATAATAATGCTTACCCGCTAGCCAGGGCTGCTAAGTAAAGGTTAGGGCATGTGAAATGCCTGCTGGAAGGAGCTAACGTTACGGAACTGTTAAAGTGTGCCTGGAGCCCACGTAAATGGCAGGGGTGCACGGGGTAAATCCCAATAACGTAGCCACAAAACAGTCCTTGCGCGCCCCGATAAAAGAAAATATGAACCATTGCGAATTTGCTTTAGAGTTTTGCATGTTTAAAAAGTTCAATACATTGTTGAACAAGGTGAAACTCGAACAAGTCGATCATAGGCAGTGTCTGTATTTGTATCAGGCACAGCTGCCAGCTGGCTACAGCCGGTGTTGTCGATATGCAAAATTGCCAAGTGGCCCAAGGATTGGGCCATGAAGAGCTCTTAAGTGGCCCCCGTGTCATCAGAGTCGACTTTAGCATCACGATAACCCCTGCATTTGTCCATTTGCCTTTATTACCAATTCGTTCTTTGTGCATCATTTCTACTCGAGCAATGGAATTGGCATGACACAGTATTTCAGATGGCAAACTTGGCCGCAGTTTTATTTTCATCACAACAGAATTATTGTACACATTTGTGACTTCAGTCTGCAAGTGTGGTGCTTGCTCCATGTCGGATCTCCTTAGCTTCCCCCTATACTTTTGTATAGTTTCCATAGTAGGCCCCCAACTCCCTCGACCCTTTGCACCTGAGCCTATCCTGCCCATGCAGGTCTCCGTGGGTGGGGAGAGCACCGTTTCATTTTTGGGGGAAGCTGAACCTTAGTTGTTACTACCAGACGCCCCCACCGTTCGGCCCCCAAGAGGCACTGGTCCGGAAGAGCGAAGACCCATTCCGGTTTCCTTCTGGCTCGTCCGGAGTCTATCCTTTGTGCTTGGTCGCCCAAACACTGCCACGCCACTAGGTGGGTTACCGCCCACCGTGGCTCCCCTTCTTCCTGTCCCTGTTTCACAACTCCAGCAGTTTGGGACAAATGTTCCAGAAAAAGAGCTCCATTCCCATTGCCAGTAGGTGCACCCCATCCTTCAGAAAGTATTCGGGAAAATGATTTGCCTGATTTGGTGGAAGCCTCTGCCCCTGCAGAATTTTGCCATGGCCCCATTCAATTTCCTCCTTGATTTCTCAACTGCTGAATGGTTCTCGGACCCCCTCCATTCTGCCCTGGGAATCACTTCTGACCATATAATCTCCGTTTCGCCCAACTGTGCCGAAATCTCCTGTAAAGAGAGCGTAATGTTCATCAACAAAACCCCCCTCCCCAGGCTGGTCACGTCATTCCCCCCCAAGTGGATTACCAGCACCTCGGGCTTCTGTTGCCTACCCAGGATTTTACACAGCAGCCCCTGCAGCTGCGCCCATCTCATCCCCGGCACCCCATGCCACTCAATCCGGAACTCGCCGGCTGTCAGTTCCTCCTGCTGCAGAGTCCAGCTCGCCTTGGCTCTTGAGATGAACGAGTGCCCCTCCCCCCACACAGTGCGCTTCCTCTTTCCTTGCAGCGCTGGGGAATGAGAAGTGGAGGGAATGGCATGGTTAACTCACATCTTTTCCGGCCTGATATATCTTTTGTAACACCCCGAAGACCATCTTCCCAACCTCTTGATCACCTCCGCCCCCAAGCCCCTGACCGCCGCAGAGGTGGCGGCCCCTATTCGAAATGAATGTGTCCCAAACCGGCCCTCCGTTAACCCCATCTTTGCCAGGCCCTGGCCCATCACTTTTTTAAACCGGAAGTGGCTTAATGCGGACCCGTCCCTGTGCAAGAGCCACGGTGCCTCTGTCTCTGATGGCTGCCGCTGCCGGAGGAAGTTGGCTGCCGCCGCCACTGGGCATACTCTACTCGTTTGCATGGCCTGCAGCGATACTGCCGCCCCTTTCCCTTTCTGATCCGTCTTTGATCTTTTCACATAGATGACCACCTGGGAGCTGCCCACTTGTACATCCCTTAATCGCAAAAACCCGTTCCCCTTGCCATCTTTATTCTCCGGCACCAGCTCGCTGACCCTGAGAGCCCCAAAGAACGGCACCGTAACGGCAGCCGTGAACAGTACCCTCTCGGCCTCGCCGTTACACACGGTTTCCAGACATTTAATTAACCCATGCAGTTTTAAAATATCAATGGGTCGTCTCTCATCTGGTTTTGGTACTATTTGCTTAGCCCAGCCTCTTATGGCCAGTGTGATGTAGTGCTTCTTGGTGGGGTCCTTCTCCCCCTTAAGCTTGGCGTAATGCGCTATGGCCGCCAACTGGTACCCAACCCATGCTCGGGTCTTCCCCGTCTTCCAGCACCAGCCCACAAAGGCCCGTACCGGGTTCTCACCCTGAACGCCTGATAGCACCTCTTCTCGGAATTGCGTAAAACGTTCCCAACATGCCCTGTACCTCTGAGCCGTACCTGGCGCCAGTGCTGTCTCTACCCAGGAGCTCAGATCCCCCCAATCATCCCCCACCACTGCTCCTCGAACTGAGCCATTTCCTTCCTTGCTTCGGGGCAGCTTTCCTGGAACCTGTCCCACTGTAAACGAGACAGAGAATCAGCGGCCGTATTTTTGATACCGGGAATGTGCCGTGCCCTGACCTCAATGTTCAAACTTAACAGACTTTTGGTGAGTTCCCTGAGTAGCCTTAGCACCCTCTGATTGCTAGATGACCTTGTGTTGATAATCTGGACCACTGCCAGATTATCCGACCATAAGGCCACTTTTTTGTTCTCTAGGTGTTCCCCCCACAACTTGAATGCTACTGCTATGGGGAACAGTTCCGATAGAGTAATGTCCTTTTACACACACCAGATATCTTCCTTTTAACTGCAACGCCTGTCTCCTAGTCTGGTGTAAAGGCTGGCAAAGCCGTACTTGATTGGGTCTTGTTAACCGATGCGCCTCTTCATTTAAAATACAAACTATTGCGAATCCATTAAAATCTCGACCCCGGAGCCCACAAGAAGCCCCTGACGCGGAGCCGCCTCTCTGCTAACATTAACCAATATGCTTAATGGCCAGCATTTTCTCTGGGCAGACCCGGTGCTGGACCCTGGCCTGGTTCGTGTCGTCCCGCTCCCCAGCGGAATGATACTACTTCTGCATTAAATAGCGCTATGAACATTCAGGTAACTGTGCGCTGCTTTTTCTTGTTGCACTGCTGGGTTTGGCCCTGTCGGGATTCGAACCTGTGTCCGTGGTATTGCCCAGCTGTCAAAGTGAGAGCTCACTCCTGTCATGCAGCTCTGTTTAGGTGCTGGCCTCCCGCGAAACATGACTCTGTACCGCAACTTGCAATGCAGCCGGCTCTCCTTGAGCATCGCAAGTCCAGCCCTCCTTCACCCACTGCTCCCGAGCAATTTGTATCCCAATTTCTGATTGCAGGTGCCCGTTTTTAGCCTACATATCCCTGTGCAACGGCCCTGCTCAAGCGTGACTCCTTTGAGAAGGCCATGATTAACCCCCTCGCCAGACCTTCAACCGCCATGTGAAACCTACTGAACCTGCGGTCTTTACGTTCCTAACTCCCCCATTGGCCACCTTAATCCCATCTTTTAGGGAACCTGCTATGCGCGCCCGTTCCCAACGTGGTGAAAGGCATCGTCTGGCCACCACGCAGGTTAATGCCCCATGACTGTAACGTAGGTGATCGTAATTGTGAACCCTTCTGCTCGTGCCAGAGCTGAATTGAACCATAATACCCCGTACACGTTCTAGCTCTACCTCCATCCATGCTGCCACCTGTACACTGCGTTGCCCTCTTGCTGCCACTGTAACGTGGTGCCTCTCCCCGGTAGAAATTAAGCTGCACAAATGTAACCCATAACTGATGGTGATACCCCCAGCCACGGATGCCACCCCTCCGGCACCAGGTGAAGCCTGATATTTTGAATAAGTGGCACACCAGCCGCTCGGGGCACCCTGATTATTGTTTCTCCTGCATACGGCCTACCTCTATGCGATATTGTGCACTAAGGCTGTTCCTCCAATACACTCGCAGTTGCTAACTGATAACATCCCCTTCTGAAACAAATGTCGGATTTGCCCAAAAGTTTTAACTCCCAAAGACATCACCCATAATATCGATTTTGGAGCGCACAATACCCCTGTCCCTACAACATTTTTCTAAGCAAATCAGTGTCCTAGAAACCGTGTGTTTTTTAAACCAAAAGGGGCCTTCCACCACGCTGTGCGCGACCTCCAAGGAACTCCCTTTTTCCTGCATACCTAATGCGCAGCCTAGCGCCAAATAGCCAGCAATATAACCCCACGACCGCACTGGGAATGCGCCCTGCGCTCAAAGGTTGACATGGAGCGTACATTGTAGCGACCCACCTTCATAACACAGCAACGACCATCCGCACCCCAAGATGATTTTACAGAAATCATTTAAAAAGTCTATCCAGCCGCATTATAAATGCACCAAATACGTGAACGCATTTCCCATGAACCAAGCTGCACGTTCTAAATAACTCTACACTTGGAGTCACTGTGTCACTGTTTGCTTCAAATCCCCAGTCATCCCCGTCCGATGTCCTTCCCCCCAACTTCTGAAACTGCAAGGTACATCGTGGACAAGCATCCTAGTTCACATTCATGTGATCACCCACGACACATGTTCCCCCACTCATCAACCGCCGATTTACGAAACACTCGTGTGTGGCGGAGGCTCTCGCTCAAGCCCCTTGTAACCTTCTTCATATATGGGGAGACATCTTCACAACTTACTTTAAGGTGTTGCCCCGCGTTGATAAACTGCTACTGGATGATTCCAACTCGCATCTTACAAAAGCGCAGGGTCATTTCGGTAACTCATGTCATGTACTACTTTGCCGTTCTATGAGCTGTTTCTATCAGAAGTGCTCCATAGCTTTACAACGGCCTGCCGGTTGGTTACATAAAATCTTGCCTTGGACAATTATACGTATATCCTGTACCGGCAACAGCAATCCCCTGCACCACTAGCCCAGAGTTTGCAGCTGGAAATATCGCCTGATGCCAGGGCAGGTGGCAATGTGCTATACAACGACCCCATACACGCCGCAGTACCAACTAAAACAACTCCCGCAGTCCACCAACACTCCAATATAGCACAGGACCCTGCCAGTGATGCCAAGACACCATGACCTATACTAATGTAAGCCCCCTTACAAATTGTAATACTGAAAATCCTTAGCTCACATGCTACTACACAGGCCATTTACCATCATAATATTTGCCGGTGCCACAGGGCAATGTTTCGTCCCCCTGAAAGTACAACCTTTCTTTTATCAAACGGGGCTTGCTAGAGCCGTTTCCTACATTTAGTACCACTGTACAATACAACAGTTACAAATCTACGCAATCCAGTGCCACTCCGAATGTTCATTCCAGTAAAGCAATAAGTTCCAAAACAAAGGCCTAGCGTAGTGTGCATTTCTATAGCGCTACGAATTGTTACCCACAGTGTGTGGCGCTCATTTATCGACCTCGAAAGGATGAAAGGCTGAGTTGGGCACTGCCTGGATTCGTACCTGCGTTAGCTATGTCAAGAGCTAGTGCTCTGCTCACTGTGCTACTTGACCGGCTGGACGGGAGGCCTCAGACATTTAGCAGAACCCCGATGGAAAAGTCTGTAAATATGCGAGTAGGGCTATACTCCATGGAACATCCTGAAAAACCAACCCCCGCTCGCGTTATCTCCTGCCAGCCCCATGCCAGAAGGCGTTTCGGAGAACAGGCAGTGCTTCCAACCTATGTTTCTTCTAGCACCCTCCTCTCCGTGCTATCTGCTTGGCTCTCTCCTTTGCCACTCCCTTCTCCCTCGGGGGCCATGACCCGACGCCCCTTACCCGACCGGAACAGCACACCATGCTGGAACCCAGGCCAAGGGCAGCTCGCCGCTTTAGACTCGCACTTACTTGGAAAGGACAAGCTGCCAGTCCAGCTTCCTTACTAAAGGGCCTCTTTAACACTAGAATCCACTATTTACTTCATTATGCGTATTATTACCTCCTTTCTTTGTTTCCCAACGAAAACCTTCTTCCATGGCGAGTAGAAACGAAATCCTTCCTTCAGCACGGTGAGTTGTCGGCAGGGTCCCACTTCAGGAGCGAGATGTCTCTGCAGTCGGACCCCGCCGCCTATAAAGAGGCTTGCCCCACCCCCTTCCTTTGTTTCGCCCTTCGCGGGCGTCAGGGATTTTTGGCGCCGTTCCGCCGCCTTACCTCCCCTTTCCCAGGGGGAGGGGAAAAGTTGCTTGAGGACCCTGCAGCGGTTAACGTGCTGCCTCCTCCATTTTGCTTCGGGTCTTTCCCGTCGTCAGCGGCATAAACGCCGTGTTGTTACCAGCTTGCGTATGCAAAAAAAGCACTCCTTCTGTTTGTATTTTACAGAGGCATATCTCTGTGTTTTACACTTCATAAAAGCACCCTAAGCCTTGTTTTCAGGGATGAGGATGCGTACCGCCCAGCAATTTCAGTGCCACCAGCGTTAGGCAACTGCACTTTGCATTCACAAGGCCATATTTATAATAAAAATAGCAAAACTGCATATCCCACCGTCTCAGACACGTGATCAGTAAGCAACGTGCCTCCACTTAATGGCAAGTCTGAGCATATCCTTGAGCTCCTTTTGAATTTCGTTCACTCAGGGACTTTCGACTTATAGCAAAGTTTGTGTTCTATGAGAAAAACATTCCACTACTTTTCTGTTACTTCTTTCACTCTCAAGCTCCCATCTGGGAGAGTTAACAGGGACTTAGAAAGCTAATGCATTCTGTGAGGAATTCGACCATCCGCACACAGGTGTGTGCTCACCTGGGCTTTTTTGAAATTTTTAATTAAATGGAATGATGGTAGACCAACCTCAGGTATATGTGTGGGGCAAATCCACACACATTTTCATATGCTCACACCACAACAAACGCATTGAGCCATGTGCTCTGGGTGGACACAGCCTACTGGTACAGTCTGCCCTGTCATATTTAGTTGCAATGTGATAGCCAGAAGTACACTATGTCATCTTCGGGAAGGGGGAGCACTGGCGTCCCGCTGCCATAGCCATCCTGATTAACTAACAAAGGCTCCCTGCTCTTTTGTTCAGCCCTGTAGCTGGTGGCATTAATTACAATACTAACATAGTGCACTTCAAACCAGCCTACATGGGACCTGGGTGCAGAGGCTAATAAAGGAGATAGGAAACCCCAACAACCTTTCATATGTAACTGTGTCAATCTGAAGCCAGCTCCTACCCTCAGTGTCATTGACAGTGAACTGTCATGTCTGGGACTGCGTGTTTACAGTAAACCTCCCTGGTAGGGGGACCCCATTCATCAGGTAAGAGAATGTGGTTTGCAGGCGTCAGAGAGTCTGGTCTCGCCTCAGCTTCAAGGGGCACCTGCCGCTTTAAACAGGAACCATAGAGAAATCCATTAACCAGAGAGACTCTTTGATCAACAACAGGCAGGAAGATGGGTGGGACTAAGTATTACATGTTTTCACCCCTTTATCTTTCCTGTTGCAAAGCACTCTGGTTAAGACCTCATGAATACAAGAGATTGTTGGTATGGACCCCAGTATTGGTTCATTAAGGAAAGGCGTAGCCTACACCAATCACTGTGGCCTATTTAGCTTTAAAAGAGGGCTGAGCCGCTCTTTTGGCAGATCATCTGAAGACTTCGCAAGAAGTAGCAAGATTGGACCCTGGCTGAAGGTAAAGTCTTCCTTACATCTCCCGCCAGTGAAGGAAGGCCAGGACCTCCAAAGGGGGAAGCAAGATCCCTCCCCTAAACATCTCCCAGGGAACATAGGGAGATAAAGAACTCAGGCGACCCTCTGGCCACTCCAGAACTGGTACCCAGCTAGCACACAGTGTGCTCTGCTAGGCTCTGCAGCTGCTTCCTAAGTAGGAAGCGCCAGAAGGTCTCTGAATTTACAACCAAGGACAAGGCAGCTTCCTGCAACGCACTCCTCAGCTTTGGGCCGTCCACCTTAACGATGACACAAGTCCATTGAAGAAGCTGGGAGGAGTGTTTCAACGAGCATCTACCGAATTCAGCCTTAAAGAACATTTTCGAGCCAGTTGCGTTCCTTGAGCTGCAACAGACTGCAACACTGACCAGTGTCAAGTTACAGTTGCTTAAAGACATCCAAGACGTCGCAACCATTGCTTCAAAACCGCTGACCAGTACTGAGACAACAATTCCTGAGCCCGAGCCACCGTGCCGGACAGCCTGCAGCCATTTGTCCAGCTTTGCTCGCCGAATTGTCTTGCTGCCTGATACCCGCAGCTGATTCCTGCCTTGAGCTCTGTCACATAATCCTGCAAAGCTCCCTGAAGCCGACTCAACCTTTTCGAGCATCAAGAACACCTACAGCACAAGGTACGTTGTGGTTCTGTTCCTCTGGTCCTTCCCAGAAGGGCCGTAAAGACATTTTAAGACCCATTGCTCCCTTTGTGCTGAAGCCAAGAAACCTTAAACTGTTGTGGTTACAAACCATACCGACTACCCTCCTGTCAGTATCCAGAGTGCATCCCTTTTCCTTCTTTGAAACTGTCTGTCCTCTGCATTCCTTTAGAGGGTAGGTTGCATTTTGTAGTGTTGCTAGAACTGTCTGTTGTGATATAAATAAAGTAGATATTTTTGATACAACCTTGACTGGACAGTCTCTTTAATCGGCGGGTAATAATTGTATTTTTCACTGTGTTGCAACTAACCAGCGATCCATGACATTTCGGAGATAAGCCTGCTGTTCCGTCCATGTTACCAAAATTATACAACAAGGTTTCTAATTTGCTTGTTATTCCAATCTGTTCAGATCCAGTTTTGGTGTATTAGAGGTCTGGGGATGATTGATGGTTTAGAAACCGATAGTCGCCCCTGGACCAACGTTACCCCGGAAAACGATTAGTGACACATTCTACCTGTGAGGAATTCGACCATCTGCACGGTGAGTGTGCACTCACCTGGGTTTTTTAAAATTTTTAAATGAAATAAAATGATGGTAGATCAATCTCCGGATAATGTGTCGGGCTAATGCAGACACATTTTCCTATGCTCACCACACGACATACACATACACCTGTGTATTCTGAGTGGACACAGCCTACAGGCGCAGTACCCCCTGTCATATTTAGTTGGGATATGACAGCCAGGATTACACCATGTCATCTCAGAAGGGGGAGAGCCAAATCTTCCCCCTGCCATGGCCAGCTTAATTAACTAACAAAGCCTCCACAGATCTGCTCTGTCCTTTTGTTTAGCTATGTTGCTGGTAGCAGCTTTGCATGCTAATCAGAGTTGAATTCAAACAGGCCCACATTGGACCTGGCTGTAGAGGCTAACAAAGGAGACAGGAAACCCCCAACACCCTTTCATATTCACTGTCTCCACCTGATGCCAGCTCCCACCTTCAGTTTCGATTGACAGCAAAATGTCATGAATGCGACTGCATGTTACAGTAGTTATCCCTGCAGGGAAAATTCATTCAGAAGGTACGAGTATATGGATTGATGGAAACAGAAAGTCTGGTCTTGCTGCTGCTTCAAGCGAGACCTGCTGCTTTAATAAGGAACCACAGAGAGCTCCACTGACCACAGAGACCTTTTGATCCACAACAGACGGGAAGATGGGTGAGACTAAGTATTACATGTTTTCACCCCTTTGCCTTTTCTGTTACAAAGCACTCTGTTTATGACTTCATGCATAAAGGAGATTGTTGGTGGGGACTGTGAGAAACATGAGGGCGTTCTCACAAGTAGTCCCCGGGGATCCACTGCTCAGGTGGCCAGAGGAGGGCCATCGCTCTTGGATCCCAAACCTGGGGGCGGACAAGCGAGAAAAGATCATCTGGGCAAGGGGTCCTTGGGAACTGCGGGGAGAGCGTCCAAAAGTGAGACGTGGTATCCCAACGGGATGAAAAATGGGGAAGAAGTCCTGGAAGCATTTATGGGATATGTTGGTTCCATCTTCCCTGATCCAGGCCTCAGTAACCCCGATCCAAAAGAGGACAGGAAAGGATTTTATAATAGGAATCTAGGTGAGAAAAAAGACACAATAAGACAAAGGCAAGATCGTAAGGGAAATATGCATTCACCTTCCCTAGAGCACAGAGAATACTCTCGTCTCACCGTCTCACGCTTATTTGTCAGTAGGTCAGCGTTACAGAGTGACCAACCAAGAGGGAAAGCTATCCCTTTAATTAAAACCAAGGCTAGAGGATTTTCCTATATCCCCTGCCAGTCAGCTACTGTTTTACTAAATACATCTAATCTACAGTCACCTTTCATCTCCCCCTCCCCATTTCCAGCAAACACTGAGAGGCGGAAGATACAACTAAGATTACCCATAGGAAAAGCATTGGGAAGCAATACAGGGCCTACTACAACCTACTACTATGTTGTTCCACTAATAGTCAGGCAAGGTCAGGCACTCTAGTCCAACTGTGCACACCTGACTCCAATTGACTGTTTACACCAGCAGGTGGTGAGACCCTGACCATGACCCAGTGTATCCCGAGGCGATTGCTTGCCAGCGCTGCGCTACCCAGTGAGTTTCATGACAGTGAAGGGAGAAACTCGGGAGCAAGGAGTGAAGACAGAAGGGATTTACAAGCGGCACAAAGGTAAAGAAAGCCGAAAGGGAGAGAGAAAGTAAAGAGAGTGAAAAGCAAGAAAGAAAACTTGAAGAAAGATGCGCAAGCGGTGCTGAATTAAAGAGAGATAAGAGGAAAGTGAACTTTAAGGAATGTCAGAGAAAAAATAGAGGGTGCGAGTGACCCAAAACAGAAAAGAGGGTGCAAGTGACCCACCAGACTGGAAAAGTGTAAACGCGAGAGAAAGCGAAAAGAGGGTACGAGTGACCCGAAGGTTGAAAAGGGAAAGTGCAAGCAGCACAACAAAGTGAAAAGAAGGTGCAAGGGTGCACAGCCAAAGGAACAGAGTGTTCCAGGGGCATGATGAAGACAAGAGAAGTGTGTAAGAGGTACGACAAGATAAAAAGGGGGTGCAAGTGTGCAGAATAGAAAAGAAGGCATGAAGGAGGCACAGTGAAGTGGAAAAGAACAGAGTGAAAGAGGCACATAAGGGAAAATGTGACAGAAGAAAGGTACAGAATGTAAGGAGAGGGGTTAGAGGTCAGAGTGTTCATGCCTGGGAGAAGCAAAGTGCCCAGCATTTTCAAAAGTCTCTGATACTATCGCCATGTAAGAACTATACAATGAAAGGTACATCCTAACCAGTTGAACTTTGTTTGAAGTCGAAAGGGGTCTAGGCTTGGGGAAGGGAACCTTGAGAGGCCTCACAAGAATTGTGCAAGAGACATTATTGAACTTTGTAAAAAATGCCTTGACTTGGGGAAAGCGAACCCTGAGAGGCCTGAAAAGAACTGTGTATTTTTGTTTGGAACCAGAGGAGTCCGAGCTTGGGGAAGGGAGCCCCAAGAGACCCAGAGACATTGGCCCTCATTACGACCCTGGCGGAAAGCGACTGACCGGAGCGCCACAGCGTAAATAGCGTTTCCGCCATTGCACGAAGGAGCAAAGTGCGGCCCATTCCGACCCATCGGGCACGAGCACCACGGCATGGCGGAAGTGCAAAGTCCGCAATGGCGGAAATGACCCTAAAACGGCCCACACCGCCGCCGTACGGCGCCCTAGGTGCAATACCGCCACCCCTCTTAGCGGTCACCGCAGTGTGCGCCTACCGGAAAGTACGGTGGCCGGAAATATACGGAAACGGAAGTTAAAACATGGGCCCGGAACGGGAAACATCCCGGCGTACACCCATAAATACACTAAAACCACACAACCACTAAAATCACTACCCTGAAACACACCCCAACCCGTCAACCACCCTAGCGAAACCAAGAAAAATGGGAAAAGTAGCGAAGAAAGCGTGCGACTGCAAGCGGCAGGTCCACTTCTCCCGTGAGGAACTCACCGTGCTAACAGAGTCCCTCCAGGAGAATGCTGCCGTCGTCTTCTGCACGCAAATGACCAGGACGGCACTTGCAAACAAGAAGGCCATATGGGCTCTGGTGGCACAGCGGGTAAGTGCGGTGGGGACCGCACCCCGCACCCCACAGCAATGCCGCAAGCGATGGGACGACCTGCGGATACGCGTCCGCAGCATACTCTCTGCCAACCGCAACATTGCCACAGCCACCGGGGGAGGTCCTGAATCACCCATCAAGTTGACCCCCTGGGAAGAAATCTGTGCCTCCACCATCGGAATGGAGAGCATAGAGGGAGTCGGAGGGATGGAGAAAGGAGTGCAGACATCCGAAGATTCAGGTAGGTGGGCCAGATAAAACAATGCCAAATCCACACAGTCCATCCATGTGAAGTACCATGCGTCCACATAGTGCAACAGAAACACATGTCCAGGAGAACGTCCACACACATCGGCCTGCAAGCGCACGTTAAAACCCACAATAAATACATAAATAATTAAAAACCCCTAATACACGCACTACACGTGCAGCAGGCACACCCTAACTGCAGGCTGCCAGACAACTGCACCCTCACTCCACACACAAATCAAAGCACCTACAAGGCCCCGACCCAAATCACCCTCAGGTACCACCCCAATGCATGTGATACAATGCCATTCCAATTCCCACAGACCCATCAATAACCCTCGCCCTCCTTTACTCCACCACAGGGTCCGATCCAAACGACGAGCTACAGGACACCCCTACCAGCACACCTGCAAAGAGGGCCAAGACCAACGGCCAGAGACCCTCCACCTCAGCTGCACGCATCAAGACACGGCAGCAGCACAAATCAGGTGGCAGCACAGAGGAGGGAACATCAACAGGCACCCCAGCAGCCAGCATGCCCACAACACCACCACCACAGGTCCCCCCAATGGATGCCACAGAAGGCACTGCCTCTGGTGGCAGCAGCACCATAGGTGACACCCCATTGATGGCAGCATGCTCGGACACAGAAAACGGGGATGCCGAAGTCAGATCCATCCATGACCTGTCCCAATCCCCCTGTCTGTTCCATCCCGTACAACATGAGGATACCACGCAGGGGCACCCACCAGACGACGACTGGCCATCCCCCACAAGCCCTGTGGCAAGGCAACATGAGGACAACAGCCCCTCTGTGACACCCCCGCAAATGGCCATGGCCCAGCAGAGGCAACAGTCCCTCGACCAGTTGATCGAACAACAGCAGCAACTGGCCACACTCCTCAAGGACCATGCCGATGAATGTGGGGGCACTAAGGCAGACATAGAAACATCAACTGAGACACTTAGGGCAGAAATGGCGAGAGGTACAGAGACGCTAAGGGCACAAATTGAGAGAAGCACCGAGAGCCTGAGGGGGGAACTGCATGCGACGTCCAAAGACGTATGTGCCGAACTTGCCGCAGTGCGCCGTGTGCTCACTGAGCTCTCGCAAACCCTCAGGGACATGCATGGACGTGAGCAGGCAGACACATCATCCGTTGCAAGTTCCGTCCAGGGCAGCCCCCAACGTAGATCTGGGAGGAACCTGCGCTCCACAGGCAGGGGTGCCCCTGATACCCGCAGAGGGGGCATGCAATAGCGACAGCCCACTTACAATGAGCATCTTTGGACACTGGTGTTCGGGGGGGAGGTAGGAGGGTGGAGGGGGTGTGTTGGGCTCACTTGGGTGGCGGGTCGATAGGGTGTTTAACATGATATCACATATGCCATAAAAAGTGCACGATCAACCAATGAGAAGTGTGGACATTGATCTCTGTGTACTAGGCCATCATAGGCGTACAGTCCATATTGTGCATGTCCCAGACACACGCAGTGCCACGAGTCCCGTGTCCATGTATCAGCCACCAGGCGTGAGTGCTAGAAGCATACATCAATGAGATGCTGACGAATGTCACGGGCCTCCGGTGCCTCGCAGACTCCATGAGGTGCTGCCACATCCCCACCCTCATCATGACCATCATCAGGTGCTTGCAGTTCTGCGTCAGGGGGCATGGGCACATTTCTACGTACGCACATTTTGTGGAGCATGACACATGCCATCACCATCTTTGCAACCTTCTCATGGCGGTACAGGAGTGCCCCGCCAGACCTGCTGAGGCAGCGGAAACGGGTCTTCAGTAGGCCGAATGCCTGTTCAATGACTACACGGGTACGTGAGTGGGCATGGTTGTAGTCCTCGTCATGCTGGTCCCGTGGGTTCCGGACTGGTGTGAGGAGCCATCTCTTCAGTGGATATCCAGCATCACCTGTATGTGGACGAGAAACGTATGATGTGGAATGCCATTGATACGTACGCACACCCCGCCCCCCTTCCTGGCAGGTCAATGCCAATTCACATACCCCACATCATCATGCATGTAATGAGACTCACCGAGTAGCCAGGATCTGTTCCCTGCGTGTCGCTCCATGTAGCATGGTATTGTAGAGTTCCTCAAGACCATCGAATCATGGGTTGATCCAGGGAATCGGGCACAACAATGTGTAATGATCCTGTTGGAGTCACACACCATCTGTACATTCAGGGAATGAAATTGTTTTCGGTTGCGGTACTGGGCCTCCATGGCATGTGGGACGACCAATTCCACATGGGTGCAGTCGATGGCACCAATGCAACCCGGTATGCCGGCAAGTGCATGGAATCCCACTTTTGTGTTGGTTATGTCCTGCTCCGAGCGTGGTAGAGAGATGTAGTCGTCTGCGTGCTTCAGGAGGGCATCGAGCACTTGCAATAGTGTCCGTGAGAACAGTGGCTGAGAAATGCCATGCAACTGTCCGACTGTGTGCTGGTAGGTGCCTGTGGCCAGGAAGTGGAGTACAGACACCACCTTCAGTAGGGGTGGGATGGCGGTTGGGCTATCTATCATGCTGACAAGGTCAGCCTGTGTCATGTCCACAATGGCGGCTATGGTGTCCCGGTCCAGACGGTAGAGGGTGTGGATCTGCTCATCAGTGAGGTTGAACGGATGTGCTCGGAGGCGTGGGATTGCGGGCTGCCTGCGTGGTGGTAGTGGCTGTGCTGGCGGCCCTTGCTGGCCCTGCCTTGCCCTCCTCCTCCTCCTGCGTCTCCTCCGTGCGGCTGGTTGTAGTTGGTGTTCGTCTTCTTCTTGGAGTCGGAGCGCTTGCAGTGCTATCAGGTCCCCCAGGGCCAACATCGCGAGTCCTGCCGGTAGCATTTCGGTGTGGTTGTGGGAGGAGACTGGCTGTGCAATTTATGTGTTTTCAGGCTGTATGGCCTCCACCTGTGGTGATTGATTCCACCTGTGCAAACTGCTCTCCCCTTTGGCCGAGCACGTCCCGCGCACAACGCTGCAAATCGGGGAATTGTATCTTGCTATTGCAACCATGTATTTGTACCCGATGGCCGTGTAAGATTGTTTGATATGTTCATTCTGCTGTGGTCCCATTGTTTCACTTACTATCTGTGCAGTCGCGAACTGACTTGTGAGGGGTCAGTGGAACGTAGTACTCGAGTAACGGTGGACCCTCATGCATCACTGCACCGAGGTTCAACGACGGGCGGGGCGTCCCATTCGTGGGTGAAGGCAGTTGCCATTTTCACACACAGCCGCACTCGATGGAATAATTAGTGATTTCAAACGGCCACAGATGCCTTTTCGACGTGATGTTGCAAATGAGGAATTCGAGGGGCGGCGCTTTCGGTTTCCAGCTAGCGGCGAGGAAATGCCCACAGGTCTGACTGCAAATGTAACGTTCTATTGTTCTATGTCCTTGAGACAGGGCCCATGGCGAGGGAGCAATGATTGATATGAATAGTTTGGGATGCGCAATAGCTACGTGGGCGATGAGGCCGTCCGTTCCCAAAAACATGTTACTTCACAACACTGGAATTACGGGCTGGGGCACTGTGGATTTAGCAGGCTGCATAACGCACGGACTCAATGGATGTTTCTAATGTTATGTGAGTAATTATTCAGGCATTTTGATCCCGGGATGAGGGAATGATGGATGGATGCATGGGCAGGTGATTTGATGCAGAGTTTGCCATGTACAGGGCTTCTTGGGATCTATCCGCCTCCCCTACGCTATGTGATGCAGGGCTGCCATTGTGGGACCATCGTCCATCTGGCCTTGTTGAGCCCTCCCTGTCTCGAGGCGCCCTCAGACACTTGTGTCCATGCACGTTAACATTCCCATCTGATGGAATCTGTTTTGACAGACGCATGCACAGGTACACTCGTTTGTGATGGTGTTTGCACCTCGATATAGATGGCTATGAGTCGCAAGTGGTTTTGGGGTGGTGATGATCCTTTTGGTTGGGCTAGCATGCATATGGCTGTGGATTTCGTGTGATCATTGAAGTGAGTAGTTGGAATGTAGTTCTGATGGCCATTCTGTTCTTTTTCTTTTCTTTTGGTTGACAGGTATCTCCTCCCCTTTTGCCACTGCCATCTGTATGCCACTCCTGCAGATGGGTTTTACTCCCGACACCTGCTGCTTCGTGTTAATCAGTGGAGCAGCATTACGATCTTATGGGACGATCGCCAATGGGCCACATGCCCTTATGCAGTACTGGTGGCTCGGAGCAACATTTCGGCCTTTCAGCTGGACTAGTGCCTCCCCATTGGGACGGGCATGCGGTTCTGTGCGCTTCCATGTTGCCTTTTCGTACGTGATTGTGGCTCTGTGTACCATGGGGGAACAGGGCGACACACAGGTAGTGGCTGGTCATTTCTTGCGGAAGCAGCCCACAATGGTGATTGGTGTTTTGGAGTTCATGGCCTGATGGCTGTATGGGCTTGGTGATTTTGATGTGCATTAAATTTCTATTCGGATTTGGCCCGTGTAGCGTTTTCTTTGCAAGTGATGTGGCATATGCCAATTTGGGGGGCGATGTATTGTGAGGAGATCTGCATCGGGTTCCGGCTTCGGGGTTTAGTTGCGTGGTACTGTACTGGGCGCGTTTGCCTACGAAGCCCAGTGAGGTCAGGGATGGGGGCTGGCAATATGACAGTTTGAATGTTGTCATGCTCAGGGGCGGGGGATTGGGTTTTGTGTGACAGATGCCGGTCAGCCAGGTGGACTGGTGGAATGATGTGATTTTCGGAATATGGCTGGTCACAGGTGCCTGTGTTTGCGTGCGTTTCTTGGTGGGGGACTGTGGTCATGTCCATTGGGATGGCTTCTGTATTCGTGCCATCTGTGCCCTGCAGCTCCCATTGGCCCCTGTTGTGTTTCTTTTGTTCGTTGGCATGCATGGGTGACTTGTATATTTCAATGGTTGCATTGTGGCTTCATTGCACCTACGGGGAGTTGTACTTTGTGGGCAGGGAGCGGTGTACAGGCACTCAGTGGGGCCGTTTACGGTTGATTCGCGATGCCGTACTTCTCGCCATGGCGGAATGGTACATTACGCCATGCCTGATGGCGTTAGGTACATGTCCGCTAGGGTCGGAATTGGCGTACCGTTGCACCATGGTGGTGTTTGCGGTTTGGCATGGCGCGCGCGCGCGTGCTTGGTGCAGTTAGCGTTGGCGTTCACTACGGTGTCGCTAATGGCTTCGTACTTTGCGGTGACGGGTCATAGTCGCACCGAGCGCTATTCGATGGCGGTATTGCATTTCCGCCATCGTTTTTCGATTTCCGCCAGGGTCGTAATGAGGGCCATTGTGTGCTTTGTTGATTTCCTGCAAGAGACCTGTGTGGAAGGTTCCAAGGGCTCCCCTTTTGAATTGAACTATCTTGCACTGGCAGATCTACACCTATTGGTAAGATTACCTGAAAATAGCTGTGGTTTACACTTCCTTTTTCTTGAACCATTATTGTGAATGGATTCTGTCCTCCCACGTATTCCTCATCTTTTGAATAATAGTCTTTCCATCTTCAACTGCTTTGCAAAAAATAATTCTCGATAAAGGGCACTGTGCATCGATAACGTCGACTCGATGTCCCTCGAGGGCCTCCATTCAACATTGTCATCAGTATAAGTAGCGTGTACCGCGCCTGTTGGCTTCAGTTCTGTTTTTCTGAGCATTTGCTTCGAAGAATTATGTTGCGCTTTGGTTCTTCACTGAACAAATTTCATTATGGCAATGTCTTCATCGTTGGCTCCATCGATGCCTAAGACAGGTTTCAAGACATGTCAAGACTGTGGGGCAAAATGTTCGCTTACCAACCCCCACTGGATCTGTCTGTGGTGTCTCGGCACTGAACATCGCACTTCGGAGTGTAATTCCTGTCAGGCATTATGCTCTACGGGAGCATAAAGGTAAACTAGCCGTAGGTAGGACCCCTCAAAGTCACCTACGAGTTTTTCGAAGAAGAGAAAATCCGACGAGTCGAGAGAATCTCCTCGTAGGAAAAAATCCAAATGATCTCGATCGAGGAGTCGATTGCATCATTCTTTGGCTTCTTTAAAAAAGACAAAGAAAAGACAGCACAGATCTCCTTCGACCTCAAGTGATTCCTCTCCAGAGAGAATCATATGCCTGACCAAATCTGACTGCCTGACTAAGTGGGATGGGCTTTGGAGAAAAATGATTAAAGTGTTGAAGAAGGCGGCCCGACCCCCTCGAAAGAGAAGGTGAAAGACCATGCCCGTGTTGCTCTGTATAAAGACAACAAAGGGAACCTTTGAGTCCGAGACATAAGCATTGAGAGCCATCAAAGCCTCGGTCTGACGAAAAATGGTTCAGGGCTTCGACAAGCCAAGACTCGAGTCCTTCGAAGTTTTCTTCGAAGAAGAAAAAGTCGGCAACTTCGACTGTAATTGAATTGACGCCTTCGATGTCGGGGACTTCGATGCCAGTGTCGAAATCATCGACGACACAGTTGAAAGATACTCTGAAATCATTATCAATAACTTTATTGAAGCTGTCAAAGCCCCCACCGATGCAGGAAAATACATATAAACCTTTGCCAAAAAAGGGATTTTTTTAAAGGCCTCAGCATCAATATATGAAGTCCATGAGCCTTCAGATGATAACACTCCACCTTTTGGCTTGCAATTTGGTACCCCAAACCTACCAGAAGCATTCATTTCTAGAATGAAAGATTTGTACGAGAAGCTACAAACAGCCAGTGGGGTGGATACATCACCCGAATTAGAATTTGGAAAGCCAGACCCTTCTGACCATGCTGATGCTTCATATAGACAGCTAATGATCAAGGTAGTGGGATTCTTGGGGTCAAGCAGACCTGCTCTGCCATTTGATCAGGATGATTTGACTGACATATTAGATGAGTGTCCGCAGAGAGATCTAATTTAACCTTTGCATGTGGCTCTCCAGAAAAGAGGTACAGCAAATTGGGAATCTCCAGAGACTGCTTTGGCAGTTAACAAGCACATCTCTAGAAAATACAAACCATCCAGCAGTGACCCAGAATATTTAACTAAACATCCAACTCCGGAAAGTTTAGTAGTTTAAGCAAACACATCCACCAAACAATCTGCATACCCTACTATTCCTCCGGACAGGGATGACAAGCAGGTGGACGCTTGGGCACGAAAGATCTTTACTGCTGGGAGTATGGCTTTGTGCCTTGCCAAAGTTTACATTCACCCTGTGGGATTTCTTCGTAGCAATGGCAGCTGACCACATTCCCAAAGGGGAAGAAAGAGACCGATTTCTGGCTATCATCAAGTGTGTTAAGGAGGCAATGTGTGAATGCCTTCAGTCAGGTCTGGATACTGCAGATAGTGTTAGCAGATCCATGCCAACGAGTACCTTGCTGCACAGCTTTGCGTGGTTGAGAAAGTCTGGATTTGCATCAGATGTACAATCTAGGCTTCTCAATATGCCTTTTGATGGCTCAGGGCTGTTTGGCAGCAAGGCTGATGAAAGTCTGGAAAAGCTGCAGACCTCTAAAGTGATGGCTAAGTCTCTCAGTGCTGCAATCAGACAGCCAAAGCATTCTTACCCCAGTACATCGTCTTGATGGGGTAAGTCCTTTCAATTCTACTTCACAGCTGGAAGAGGGAAAGCACAGGCCTGTCACAGAGGCCAAAAAGGTTTCCCTTGTCGTGCATGAGGGAGAGTGGAAACGGTAGCCCATGGTTACTGCCTTCCTTTTCTACAAAGGTCTCAGGATTATCCACCGCGGAATAACTCTTTCAAAATTCCAAATCCGCTCCTTGTGCAGGACATTTTGACCCTGCTAGAGAAAGGTGCTATAGAACCTGTTTACATGTACCGACCTGTAAGAAGAGAGGAACAAGGGTTGGTACTCCCCGTATTTTCTAATCCCCAAGAAGGTCGGAGGATTGAGACCTATCTTAGATTTACGTAACCTAAAGATGGTTACCCTTTCTCAGATCCTTCAGGCCCTCAAATTCCAAGAATGGATGGTATCTTTGCACCTTCCAGATGCTTACTTTCATATGCCTATGCATCACAAGCACAGAAGGTACAGAGGTTTGCGGTTGGCGGTTCTCATTATCAATTTCGAGTTTTGCCATTCGGGGTGACTTCCGCCCCAAGGTTTTTCCCCAAGTAAATGGCTGTGGTGGCAGCGAGTATCAGGAGAGGGGGGATTCATGACTACCCCTGCCTGGACGATTCAGTATCACCTGCCACTCCCTCCACAGAGTAGGCTTCTCCCTCAACTTCAAGAAGTCCCACATAATACCATCACAAAGACTCTGGTTTATCGGAGCAGTCCTGGATGCAATCTCGGGGAAAGCCATGCCACCTGAGGTGAGGGCTCAACACATTCTGCAGATGGTCACCAAATTCCATAATGCCCAGCGTCTTCCAGCCTTCGACTTTCTGAGGTTGCTCAGCCTCATGGCATCCTGTTTTTTTCTGGTGCCAGAGGCTTGCCTGAGATTTCTCCAGTGGGCTCTCAGGACTCAATGGTCACAACTCTCAGGCAGGATGTCAGACCTTCTTCAGGTTCTGAGCAGAGCCTCACAGGATCTTATGTTGTCGGCATCTGAGGACAACATTCTGAAGATAGAAACCCTTTTAGCAACCATGTCCGGAGATAACAGTAGTCTAGGATGCCTCACTCACGGGGTGGGGAGCCGATACCAACAATCTGACAATCATCGTTCATTGGTCTCAATCGAAGTCCTACCTACACATCAACTTTTTGAAGCTGAGGGTCATCAAACTAGCGCTGAAGGCCTTTCTGCCCTCTGTACGAGGAAATAATGTCCTGACAATGACGGGCAACACAGTGGCCATGTACTACCTCAACAAGAGAGGAGGTGTAGGGTCACTACCAGTGTGCAGAGATGCAATGCAGCTCTGGTGCTGGGCAACATAAGGTGTCTCCGCATCAGCAGTTCACCTAGCCTGAAAGATGCTACTCCTTCTCTCTTGTGGGAATGAATTGAAATTTATTTTACTCAATTTCTCTTCTGCCGCAGTGAAAATCAGCAGGGGAGAGATAGTGGGTGACTTGATCTGTGAAAGCATGTGGGAACTGCTAACCACCATCAAAATCCCAAAGACACTTGATCTCTCCCAGGATGACCATCCTGACCTATTCAGCGGAAAGGGGGAACAGGTATCTCACCCTAAGAGGGATAGGGCATCGGAAATAACATATCTTTCCAACAAAAGGGGGCCACCTGACTACCTGCCCATTTCCTTAGAGGTCCCAGATCCTTCAGGGAAAGAGTTAAGATTCCCTCCAGATTACTGCCCTCTTGAGCTTAAAGAACAGGAATCATCTTCCCCAGAATCATCTCTCAATGACACACCCAAAAAGGAAGATCTAGTCAGGTGTGAGAGTAGTGGACCAAACTCCAAAAATTAGGAAACTTAGAACGTGAGACGCCATGGTAGCCATCCACTGAAGAGAACAAGGGAGAACTAGGGGAGTACAACGCCCTGGAAAAACTTTCTCACCACCTAATGGAAAAGAAAGAAATACCAGTCCAAGAAAAACCTCTTCGAGAGGACTCAAAGTATCATCTGAGTTTATGACTCTCTCACTAGAACCCCTCTCTGTAATAACGCAGTTAGAGCAAAAGATTCTGCAGGACAACCTAACATCTGAGCCTCTAAGGAAGCAGGACAGGAGAAGATCACTCTATATGTTTTATTGCTTCCACAGAGGAGTTAGAATCCTCTGATACAGAACGTTGGTTGCCAGACATTTGGTCGAAAAAAATTGGTCGACCAGACAAATGGTCGAACCAATTTGATCGAAAACCAAATGGTCGATTTTTTTGTTTTTTTTATTTTAACCCTTTTTTTCATTTTTTTGGGGGGGTCTCCCCCCAAACCCCCTTTTTTTCTCTAAAAACCCCTTTTTTTACTAAACAAAAACCCGAAAAATAAATTCGACCATTTGGTTTTCGACCAAATTGCGTCGACCAAATTGCTGTCGACCAGTTTTTTTTCGACCAGTTGACTGGACACCCAGAACGTTGCCTATTTTGCAGGGAATGGGGTCATGTTATGGAGTTCGATCCCAAGAACCTAGAAGAGGAACTTATGAGACTCAGGAAAATGAGGAAGGAGTGTCTCCAAAACCAGATACACCAGCTTTAAGGTCTCCACTCCTTATTATTAACCTGTCAGACCCTTTATGGGCAGAGCGGGAACCCTCTTTAAAATACTTTTAGGGGAATCAGGAGAGGGAGAATATTTCCACCTTAGACACACACCTCAATACATACCCAGACCTATAGAGACCTGCTAATGAAAGGATTGAAGATTGGGGCGGGCCCTCTGGCTCTGATTGGTGATCGAAAAATATAGACAAAACGTGGTATGACACAGTTCTATAAAGTCTGTAATGAATGTGGTTTATTCCACAAGTTGGTGCAATGGTACAGTCGACACGTGTTTCAACCTCCTGGTCGTTTTCAAGGCTGTTTACAATAGAATTACATTGTAGTATTGGGATCAAATTATAATAATAAAACAAATACCACAGATATTCACATATTAACACAATGCATGTTATATGACAAAAATGGTACAAACAAGAAAAATAAATATGTGCAAGGCACCCAAACATACCGCATTTCAGGACGGAGATGGGTGGTTGAATCAAAAGTGTGCTCCAAAGGGAAACAAAAAAGAACAGAAAAAAAACCGAAATTGGCAAGATAAACATTATGTGTCAATATTACAAACATCCATCGTCTGTATCTAAGTAAAATGATTGGAACACGTGTTAAAAAGGATAGACATGCCATTGGGATGTGGAATCCTTAGGACTATCTTTAGATTAGAACACCTTATAGTGCAACTAAATGCATATTTGTGAATAATGTAAAGCATGCTCTCTTCTATATCAAATGTATAGCTGTGGTGAATAGAGACTATGGGAAGTTTGGCACTAAGAGATAGTGTACCATACAGATAATGTACACTTCTATACATTGGGCTTACCCTATTCAGAAAGATCCAAATCGTAAAATCTGCAAAATAATTGATTCACTATGTCAGTTGAAATGTCAGTTGAAACCATGCAATCAGGGATCAGATGGCAAAGAAAAATGGTGTGTGAGGATAGCCATAGGGAAACATACCTTGACAGGATGATTAGTTTCTAAAGTGACATTAAGTGGTGTATTGCTTGAACTAGTAGTTCAGGCTAAAATGCCAGTCACCTGCAACATGGACAAAAATTGCCATGAGGATCAAGAGATCAGTAATATCCTGATGACCGATACATAATAAAACCAACAGATCCTACCTTATAAATAGGTTGATGCAGTAAAGTAATAACAGCCACGTTAAGATAATGATAGGCTGTGGTTGACAATCACGATGCAAAATCTATATGCATGGATGCAGAAGCAAGTCAAAGTGCGCCTAAAATCAAAATACGCAAAAAGGTATACTCTAATTTTAATGAGAATCCATAGGTGCATGCTCACTTTTATCACCATATATAGTAAAGTATATTAGGTCACAGTTGCCCTGTAAAACTCGAATTCCTATTAAGGCACATCAAAGATGTAGTAAAGATGGACCGAAAAAACTCTCACAGTGCGCGCTCACCTATATCACCGTATCTAACAAGGAACTAGTTAATAAATACGATCATGTAATCAATTACCCACGTATCATGCGTAAAATATAAACATTAGACCCTAAAGTAGGCTTTCAAATGGATTGTGTCCTCCAACGTATTCCTCATCTTAGATGCATTCCATCCAGCTTTAGCTGCTTCAGAAAAATAATTCTCGGCAGAGGATGCCGTGCATCGATGTCATCGAGTCGAGGTCCCTCGGAGGTCTCCGTCAAGTGTGACATCATTGGGTATACAAGTAGCACGCGCGTTGGCCTGAGTTCTGTTTTTCCACAGTACGTGTTGCTTCAGAGACTCAGTGCGCCTCGAGTAGTTTTGTGATGCAGTTACTGAAGAAGATATTCAATAATGTCCTTGTCGTCAACCCCAACTACCCCGCGTTCGGGGTTCAAAAAATGTAAATCCTGCGGTTCGAAAATGTCCATCATGTACCTGCACCGAGAATGTCTGCGGTGCCTCGGTGAAGGCCACGACATGGAGGCCTGTACGAAGTGTCAGGCAATGACGGGGAAGGCCTTGCGAGAGAGGAAGGGAAAACTGCAGGTAGGTCAAAAACCTGACCGAAAAGCCTCTAGCATTGAGTCGAGGACCCGTGAGGAGAAATCTCCTCGACGAGAAAGGCAAAAGCATCGGTCTAGGTCCCGAAGTGGTTCACACCACTCTTTGTCTTTGACGAAAAAGTCCAACAAAAGACGTCACCGGTCCCCTTCCACCTCGTCCTCGGACAAATCCCTCAAAAGAATGAAATTCCCCACAAAACATTCTCTGAAGAATGGGAAGCATTTAGAATAAAAATGATGGAGGTGTTTGAAAAGGCTAAGCCTCGGTCCGCGCCTTCTTCGGAAGCCGGCCGGGAGCGTTACCGTTCTGACACTCGCGTACCCTCGAGCCCGGGTGATCGAAGGAGAAAGGATCGGGAACCCTCCAGGACGCCCAGCGAAAAAGACTGCTCGAGTCGAGTCGACCGTTCGAGGTCACCAACGCCCTGCAGAACCCAACACACCCCGAAGCCCTTGGCGCCAAATGTCCTAAAAGCTCCAATTCAGCCAGAAGCTGGCAAAATAACAGCAAAAGAAAAGGCTGCAAAGGCTGTAAAGTCTTCAGGCTCCACTGATACACCTCTCCCAGAAAAGGTTTTCAAACCTCTTCCGAGGAAAGAATATTTCAAATCCTTAACTTCAATTTTTGAAGAACAGGAGAGGTCTGAGGAGGAGGATGTTCCTTTTGGACTGGAATATGGCACCCCAAATGTCCATGAATGCCTGATTTCTGAGGAAAGCAGGATGAGGGATCTGCTGGAAACCTTGCATAATGCAAGTGGAATTGATACTTCACCTGAAAAGCCAGAAACAGGGGAACATGCCAATCCCTCATACAGGCAATTAATGACAAAAGGTGGTTGAATATGTAGGATGGGCTAGACCACCAACTCAGTTCATCCAAGATGATTTGATCGATATATTGGATTATGGTCCCACTGAAGATCTGATTTTACCCTTCCATGTAGCCTTACAAAATAGGGTGGCCAAAAATTGGGAGACCCCGGACTCCATTCCTCCGGTGAATAAGTCCCTCACTTCAAAATTCCGCCCTTCCAGTGGCGACCCTGGCTAACTGTCAACACACCCTACTCCCGAGAGTCTGGTGGTCCAGACAGCCACATCTTCAAATAAGGTGGCATACCCTTCCATCCCTCCGGATAGAGACGACAAGCGTGTGGATGGTTGGGCGCACAAGGTATTTTCAGCTGGGAGTATGGCGTTAAAATTGGCCAACTCCACATGTGCCTTGGCAACATTTTCGTACACTCTGTAGGAGTGCATTGCAATGGTGGCGGAGCACATACCAGAAGGGGATGAAAGTGAAGGATTCCTAGCCATTGTTAGAGATGGAAAGGAGGCCATGCAGGAATACCTTCAGTCTGGGTTGGACACTGCAGATAGTGTGAGCAGGTCCATGGCCACTAGTACGCTAATGCATAGATTTGCGTGGATGCGAAACTCAGGTTTTGCACCGGACGTGCAAAACCGTCCTTTGAACATACCCTTTAACGGGGTCTCACCTTTTTGGCAACAAGGCTGACGAGAGCCTTGAGAGGTTGCAGACCTCAAAAGCGGCTGCCAAATCATTAGGAGCTGCTATTAGGCAACCTCAGCCTTTTCGTGCATCAGGAAAATCTTGGAGGGGACGATCCTATCGTTATTACTCCTCATATGGAAAGGCGAGAGGAATGGCCAATCAAAGAGGCCAGAAAAAAGCCACTCGTGGTGGATGAGGAAAAAGTGCAAAGCCAGCCCCCGCTGCAGCCTCTTTACCATCAGTGGCTGCAGCAACCACCACAAAACCACTTTGAGGACTTGCAACATAAGACGCCTGTGGGAGGCAGGCTCTCACAGCATCTGCAAGAATGGTGGGGCCATTACTTCAGATGTTTGGGCTCTAGAAATAATAGTCCAAGGTTACTCCCTTCCTTTTCTAATGCAACCTCAAAGCAATCCACCAGGGAGACACTCTTTGAAGTTTCCAGATCCGCTCCTACAGCAGGAAGTCATAACTCTGCTGAAGAAAGGTGCTATAGAAACAGTACCTGTAGCGGAAAGGAACAAGGGAAGGTACTCCCCCTATTTTATTGATTCCCAAAAAGGACGAACGACTGAGACCCATCTTGGATTTAAGAAGCTTGAACAAGTTCCTCAGGAAGGACAAGTTCAAGACGGTCACTCTTTCTCAGATCCTTCAGGCCCTTCAGCTTCATGATTGGTTGGTGTTCATTGGACCTCCAGGAGGCTTATTTTCATGTGACAATTCATCTCAAGCACAGAAAATACCTGATGTTCGTAGTTGGCGACTCACACATCAGTTTCGAGTCCTGCCATTCGGGTTGACTTCTGCCCCAAGGATCTTCACCAAGTTAATGGTAGTGGTGGCAGTGCACCTCAGGAGATGGGGGATTCACGTCTACCCCTACCTGGACGATTGGTTGATCAGGGCACGTTCTGGCGAACAAACCCTGGATCATCTGAAAGTCACCTGCCACTTCCTCCACAGACTGGGCTTCTCCCTCAATTTCAAGAAGTCACAAATGACACCTTCCCAACAGCTACAGTACATAGGGGCTGTATTAGACACATCCTTGGGAAAGAGCTTGCCTCCCAAGTTGAGGGCTCAAGACATTCTTCAGATGGTTTCAAAATTCCAAAAATGGCCAAAATCTCCAGGCCTACGACTTCTTAAGGTTGCTCGGACTCATGGCATCCTGCATTTTCCTAGTGCCAGAGGCACACCTCAGGGTGACATCCCTTCAATGGCTCTAAAGACTCAATGGTCCCAGTTCTCAGGTCAAATGACGGATCTCCTTCAGATTCCGAACAAGGTTCAGCAGGATCTTCGGTGGTGGACTTGCACAGAGAACATCCTAAAAGGAGAACATTTTTGGCAAACATGGCCAGAGATTACAGTAGTGATGGATGCTTCACTTATGGGGTGGGGAGCTCATGCCAACGATCTGACTATCAGCGGTCGTCGGTCTCCATCAGAGTCCAAACTACACATCAACCTTTTAGAGCTGAGAGCAATCAGACTAGCGCTGAAGGATTTTCTGCCATCTATCCGAGGAAAAAATGTCCTGATAATGACAGACAACACAGTGGCCATGCATTATCTGAACAAAAGAGGAGGTGTAGGGTCACTACCTCTGTGCAGAGAGGCAATGCGGCTCTGCTATTGGGCAATTCAAGAAGGAATCTCCTTAACAGCAGTTCATCTGGCCGAGGAGGAGAATATGACGGCGGACACTCTGAGCAGGCAGAGCATGGTGTCCCACGAGTGGGAACTGGCTCAGGAAGTCCTTCAGGAGATCTTCACCCTTTGGGGATGCGTTTGTGGTGGAGTGGAACTTCCCACTACTATACGCGTCCCCTCTGAGTCCTGTCATTCCTCAGGTCATCAGGAGATTGAGACAGTTCAGACACCGCATGATCCTAATTGCCCTGGATTGGGCCAGGAGAACGTGGTACCCGGACCTTCTAGACATATCCATCTGCCCTCCTTTACGTCTTCCTCAGAGAGAGGACCTTCTCTCACAAATGGAGGGCCAGGTTCTCCATCCAGAGGTCAAGACTCTGAACCTTCATGCTTGGTATCTGAAAGGCTGAGATACTAGGTTTGGGACCTTCCAGATGACGTCATGGAGGGGTTGCTTTCGGCAAGAAGGCCAGCAATAAAATCTCTATACCATTGCCGTTGGAAAAGGTTTTGCAATTGGTGCAAAGAAAAGAATGTTGATCCTTTTCTATGTCCTATCCCGAAAGTGTTGTCCTTTCTCCTGTCCCTAGCACATAGAGGCCTAAATGTTGGGACCATTAAAGGTTATCTTGCAGCGCTTTCCATTTTCAAGCGCTCTTCAGAAGAATGTTCCTACTTTAAAATTCCTTTGATAATACAATTCTTAAAGGGACTCACCAATGTGTTCCCTCCATACCCTTTCCAAGTCCCAGTTTGGGACCTTAATCTGGTGTTAAAGATTTTAATGTGTGCCCCATTTGAACCCTTGCACACTTGTCCATTAAGATTATTAACATTGAAAACAGCTTTCCTGGTTGCTTTAACATCTGCAAGACGAGTGAGCGAATTGCAGGCACTGTCTTCTGGGTCACCCTAAACTGTGTTCCACATGGACATAGTGGTATTGAGGGTTAAACCCTAAAGTTGTGTCTGATTTCCATTTAAATCAGAAAATTATTCTGCCCGTGTTCTACCCTCCACCTCATCCCAGTAAGGAGGCGGAAAGATTGCACAGGCTGGATCCGAGGAGGGCTCTAAGCTTTTACATTTCTAGGCTTTCCAAGCATAGAGTGGATAATCAACTTTTCATTGGCTACACCGGAAGGAAATTGGGTCAATCGGTGTCAAAACAAACCATATCACGTTGGATTGTGCTTTGCATTTCAGAATGCTACAGATTGGCGGGCAAAGACCCACCAGAAGGCTTAAGGGCCCATTCCACCAGATGCATAGCAACTTGGTCATCGCTGCACACTTTTTCTGTCTGGATGCTTCCAAGTCTAAAGAGCTTGCACTTGGTAAAGAAGTGCTATATTTGGCCATATAATAATATGAAAAATTGACTCCCTCCTCCAGAGAGCTTTCTACACTGCTTTGGGAGTCTATCTAAGATGAGGAATACGTTGGAAGACACAATCCATTCGAAGAAAAAGTTACTTACCAACTGGTAACGTTCTTTCGACTGGATGTTCCTCCAACGTATTCCTCATCGCCCTCCCATCCTACCCCTCTATAGATTTTCCGGGTTATTGCCACTTCAACTCTCGCAAGGCTGACACCTGGCTACCTACACTATCTATAAAACAGAGCAAGAGGAGGAAAAACAGTACTGAGGCCAAAGGGTGCCGCGTGTGCTACTTGTATACCCGATGATGTCACCCTCGACTGAGGCCTCCACAGGACCTCCACTCAACGACATCGACGCACTTTGCCCTCTGCCGAGAAAACATTTCCGAAGCAGCTAAAGCTGGATGGAATACATCTAAGATGAGGAATACGTTGGAGGAACATCCAGTCTAAATAACGTTACCAGTTGGTAAGTAACTTGTTCTTCTCTATTGAGACCTCTCACCAGTGAATTATCCATAGATCTCGTAGGATAATAGGAGTCCCTATCGATCCCACTGATTCTAAAGACTTGCTTATGAGCCTGAAATGCGACTGGAAGAAGATGAATATATTGCAGCCTTCCACGAAGACTCAGAGGATCACATAGAGGACATGATCCTTACTCCTCATGTGAGACATTTTTATATCCCATGTCGTCTATCACAGGGCCCATATAACATTCTGAGCCGGGGTTGGTCCCAGAGAGAAAAGGGGGAATCAAGCCTTCTGATACCAGTATCCTTTTCCTTCGAGCTACAGAAATACATAGAGAAAGAAAAACCATAGCAGATTTCCCTTTGAATGAAGAAAAACAAATGTCTTCCTCCCTAGTCTTCCTCCCTAGGAATATCCTTTAAAGACCCACTGAGATCAGAACTATCTGAGTCTGAAGGTAGAGGCCACGAGTTATACACTATGAGGAGAGGGAATGAGAGTCTCTCTTCATGTCCAGCATCACTAGATGCTGAGGAATCATGTTACTCATGGGGGGAAACAACCGCTTTAATGAACCATGTCCTGTGGCTTTACAAATGGCAACCAATTATCAAGAATTGGTCACCCTAGGAAGAACCGGGACAATTACACCGGCGATAGGTACTGCAGATAGAGAAGTACCATTCTCTCTATCCATATCTCCCCCCCTTAAACCGGAAAGGTTTTTCTTGTCAAGGTTCTGGATATCTCACTAGATATTGTCTCTTAAACAGGGTAGATCTCCTGGGTTTACCAACATTAAAAAGTTTTGATTAAAATGGGTAGGTCATAAAACGATAGTAAAATTATCTAGTGTAAATATCCTCTATGCCCAATCCAAAGAAGAACCTAAGGAAAAGGAAAATAAGAAACCTCAAATTCACAAACAAAGTAACCCTATGTGGGTAGCTGGTGTTCTGTGGGAAGATTATGTGGGAAACCTGAGGGCGTTCTCACAAGTAGTCCCCAGGGATCCACTGTTCAGTTGGCCAGGGGAGGGTCATCGCTCTTGGATCCCAAACCTGGGGGGCTGACAAGCGAGGGAGAATCACCTGGGCAGGGGGTCCTTGGGAACTGCGGGAAGAGCGTCCAAAGGAGAGATGCGGTATCCCAAGGGGATGATAAATGGGGAAGAAGAAGTCCTAGAAGCTTTTATTCGATATTTTGGTTCCATCCTCTCTGATCTAGGCCTCAGTAACCCTGATTCAAGAGAGGACAATAAAGGATTTTATTATAGGAAACTAGGTGAGAAAAACTATTGAATAAGACAAAGACATGGGGCCTCATTACACGGTAGGCGGTAAACCATGGCGCTATTAGCGCCATGGTTCATGCCGGTAATTTACTGGTACCGCCTTGGAGGAAAGGGGAATTACTGCCCTATTCCAAGGTTGGGAAGGCGGTAATTCCTTCTTCTTCCATTGCCCTTCCCCATTCCCATTTTTGCCCCATAGGGCATAATGGGAAAGGGGAAGGCGCTAATTAGCACCCCGGTCCCTTTGCGGGTTTGTTTTTTAACGCCTGCTAAAAGTAGGCGTTAATGTACCAACCTGCAAAGGGACCTCGTAGTAAGGCGGTAAGGGTTTACCGGTACTGGTAAAACACCGGTACCGGTAAACCCTTACCGCCTACCGTGTAATGAGGCCCATGGTCTTAAGGGAATTATGCATTCACCTTCCACTACTCTAGACCACAGGGAATACTATCAAATCCTATGCTTATGTCAGTAAGTCAGGGGTACAGAGTAACCTACCAAGAGGGAAAGCTATCCCTTTAAAACCAAGGCTAGAGGATTTTCCTGTATCCCCTGTCAGTCACCTACTAATGTTTTACTAAATAAATCTAATCTACAGTCACCTTTCATCTCCCCCTCCCCATTTCCAACAAACACTGAGAAGAGGAAGATATGACTAAGAACAATGATGATTACCCATTGGGAAACAAGACAGGGCCTACTACAACCTACCACTAGGTTGTCCCACTAATAGAGTCAGGCAAGGTCAGGCACTCTATTCCAACTGTGCACACCTGACTCCAATTGACTCTTTAAACCAGTATAAAAGGTGTTGTTTTGCCAGAAGCAATGAGCAAGCTGGGGATGCCGACTGACCAGAGGAGTCAAGGTGCGGGAAGATGCAGGAAGAGAAGCCTGGAGAGTCCGGAGGGAGGGGAGTGGTGTATTGAGACACTGGCCTGGTGGGTTTGAGGGACTGCAGCGTGGCTGAGGAGCCGTGTCTCCTGAGAGCCAGAGTGAGGCAGACTACGACCTGCTGGTCGAGTCCAGTAAGATGTTTGTTCCCTTGGGACGTGTGCCGGTCCCAAGGGTGTTTGAGCGGCAGGTGGTGAGACCCTGACCTCAACCCAGTGTATCCCGAGGAGACCGCTTGCCAGCTCTGCGCTACCCGGTGAGTTTCCTGACAGTGAAGTGAGAAACTCAGAAGCGTGCAGGTGGCTGGAGCGGGGAATGAAGACAGAAGAGATTTACAAGTGGCACAAAGGTAAAGAAAACCAAAAGCAAGCGAGAAAGTAAAGAGAGCGGAAAGCAAGAAAGAAAGCTTGAAAAAAAGATGTGCTATCAACACTGAAGTAAAGAGAGAGGAAAGTGAACCTTAAGGAATATCAGAGAAAAAAGAGCGGGTGCGAGTGACCCAAAACAGGAAATAGAGTGCAAGTGACCTGCCAGACTGGAAAAGTGAAAGTAAAAGCAAGAGAAAGCGAAAAGAGGGTATGAGCGACCCGAAGGTTGAAAAAGAAAAGAACAAGCGACATGACAAAGTTAAAAGAAGGTGCAAGGGTGCACAACCAAAGGAACAGAGGGTGCCAGGTGCACGATAAAGGCAAGAGAAGTGTGCAAGAGGCATACAAGATGAAAAGAGGGTGCAAGTGTGCACAATAGAAAAGAAGGCGTGCAGGAGGCACAGCAAAGTGGAAAAGAACAGACTGAAAGAGGCACATAAGGGAAAAGGTGTCAGAAGAAAGGTACAGAAAGTAAGGAGAGGAGGTCAGAGTGGTCGTGCCTGGAAGGAGCAAACGGCCCAGCTTGTTTCTAAAGTCTCTGATACAACCCCCATTTAAGAACTGTACAGTGAAAGGTACATCCTCACCAGGAGAACTTTGTTTGAAGACGAAAGGGGCCTAGGCTTGGGGAAGGGAACCTTGAGAGGCCTAACAAGAATTGTCCAAGAGATATTGTTAAACTTTGTAAAGAGAGGACTAGACTTGGGGAAGGGAACACTGAGAGGTCTGACAAGAACAGTGTATTTTTGTTTGGAACCAGAGGAGTCCGAGCTTGGGGAAGGGAACCCCAGGAGACCCAGAGACCTTATGAACTTTGTCGATTTGTGTAAGAGCCCTGTGTGGAAGGTTCCAAGGGCTCCCCTTTTGAATTGAACTATCTTGCACTTGCAGAACTACACCTATTGGTAAAAAAATGCTCGCCTCATACTTTAAAAAAACTGCGCCACACTTGATAAATATGTTTTTCTGAGTTTATAGATCCTTGTTCAATAAAACATAATTGAAAAACACTGCCCTTAAGGATAACACGTGTTACGACACATCAGTGTCCTTTTCAAATCCGGGCTAGTACAAAACTCATATTACATGTTCCAATCTGTGAGGCCATAGATTCTCGGGTTAAATCCTCCTGCAAAGTTTAGTCCATAGTCTCCTTGCGTCGGCCGAATTAGTTTGTACTAGCCCGGATTTCACAAGGACACTGATGTGTCAAAACACGTGTTATCCTTAAGGGCAGTGTTTGTCAATTATGTTTTATTGAACAAGGATCTTTAAACCCAGAAAAACTTATTTATCAAGTGTGGCGCCGTTTTTTAAAAGTGTGAGGCGAGCAGTTTTTCACTGTTGATCCAAGAGGTGGGGGTCTTTGCCTCTTTTTTTGCCCCACACATCTGCGACTCAGTCTCGAATAGCAACAGACACCAGGTGCATGGTTTAAACAGAGTTGGTATCAACAAAAAACCCCTACATATTTCACCCACTTGTGTACACCTATTGGTAAGACTACCTGAAACCAGCTGTGGTTTACATTTCCTTTTTCTTGAACCTCTATTTTTCTTTAAGAAAACTTCCTATCACATTTTGTCAAAGAGTGAGGGCAAGCATAGGTTTAGATACAGACAGATTTAGGTTTTGGACTTTCAGACATCAGCGGCCCTTAGAAACATCAATTGAGGGAACAACCCCTTTAAATTTAGGGCCAGTTAGGTATTACACCAACCCTGGAACTTTGTTAAATAAAGGGTTTTGAAACTGTTACCTTTGAGTCTGTGACTCTCTTGATACCATGCCTCTCTCACAGGACCCAGCATTGGTTTATTAAGGTAGGCTTAGCCTACAGCAATCCCTTTGGTCCATTTGGCTTCAAAAGAGGGTTGAGCCCCTCTTTTGGGCAGATCATCTGAAGACTTTGCAAGGAGTAGCAAGAAGAACTCAACATTGGTCAAGACCTCCAAGAGGGAAGCAAGATCCCTCCCCTCAACATCTCCCAGGGGACAGAGGGAGATTCTGAATTGAGAGGACCCTCCAGCAGCTCCAGAACTGGTACCCAGCCAGCATACTGCATGCCCTGCTCGGCTCTGCAGCAAGATTTCTATGTGGGAAGTGCCAGAGAGTCTTTGAACCAAGCTAAGGACAAGGCAGTTGCCTGCAACACTCTTCTCAGCTTTGGGCCGTCCGCCTTAAAGGACATCACAAGCCCAGTGAAGAAGCTAGGAGAAGTTCATCGACAAGCACCTACCGATGTCTGCCTTAAAGGACATTTTCAAGCCAGTCGAGCCTCTCGAGCTGCAACCGACTGCACCACTGAGTGTTGTTATGCCGCAGTCTTTAGCGCCGTCCGAGACGCCTCAACCAGTGCTTCAGAACCGCAGACCAGTACTGAGACAATGATTCCTGACCCCAGCTGCCGTGTAGGCCAGCCTGTAGCTGTCTGTCCAGCCTTGTTCGCCGAACTGCCTCCTGCCTGATACCCACAGCATTTTCCCGTCTTGAACTCTGTCACAGAAGCTGCAAAGTGCCATGAAACCGACTCAACCCTGTTGAGCACCAAAAACACCTACAAGCATCAGGTACATTGTAGTTCTGTCCCCCTGGTCCTTCACCTACAAGCACCAGTTACATTGTAGTTCTGTCCCTCTGGTCCTTCTCCGAAGGCCCCTAGTCACATTTTACAACCCATTGCTCTCTTTGTGTTGAAACCAAGTATCCTTGAACTATGGCAATTAATTACTATACCAATTACCCTCCTGTCAGGATCCAGAGTGCATCGTAGTGTGCTAGACCTCTGTTGTAATACTAATAAAGTAGATATTTTTATACAACCTTGACTGGACAGCCCATTTCATCATTGGGTAATAATTGTATTCTCACTGTGTGTCAACTAACCAACGATCCACAACCTTTTGGGATAAGCCTGCCCGCGTTACCAAAATTGTTCAATGAGGTTTATAATTTGCTTGGGTTTCCAATCTGTTCGGATCTCTTCTGGTGTAATAGCGGTGTGGAGCAGATTGATGGTTTAGAAACCGATATTTGCCCCTGGACCACTGGTGCCCCCAAAGTTGATTCCTCACATAGGTGGCAGGTGGTCGGATCGAGTTGGAGCCTTGCGCACAGCTTAGCCACCCAACGATAAAAGTGCTGTTGCAGGCAACGTTTAGACAATGCTAGGTAATTGTAATAATCATGGATTTTGACACACACATATACTGTGAAAGGCATGACCAAGGGTGTCCTGTGCGTCCTATGTCAAGAGAGGGGACTTCCCTACAGCAGTAAGGTTAATAAACCTGAGCTGCTGACCAGCCTCCAAGCTTGGGTAGAAGCGAGGGCGGTTGGGGAGGAGACCACAGGGGACAGGTTAGCCCTGTCCACCCGAATGAAGACGGCCTTCCGGGAGCGGTAGTGGAAATGACGAGGGAGATAGCATAAGCAGTGTTTCTCACCAACCATCCAGTCGGGGCAAGTGGGTTTTCTCAACACTCTAGCGTGTCACGGAGGTCAGGGACTAGTGCAACATCCCACAGGTTCCAGGCCTCGGCACAGTCTCTAAGTGGCCCAGTAATTGTCCCAGTGTTAAAGATGTGGAGACTAGCACTGGAGGAACAAAAACAGCGGGACAAGGTCGCTACCGAGTGGGACAGGGCAATAGAGCTGCGCAGACTGGCACTCGGCAAGAAGGAGGCCAACAGATCCACCTCTAGCAAAATCCGTGGTAGTGGCTCAAACCCGGGTGACCGGGATAATCCCCAAAGACTTATTGCAGGCTTTCGAGGTGGGGAAGGATATTTTTTACTGGGTTTGAAGTGCTTGTGCTTGCTTTTCAGTTACAGGGGTTGAACAAGGTACTGTGGGGTGCAGCCATGATGGGTCGCTTACCGACACCTGGGACTGATGCAATTCTTCAGTTAACTCCTGAGGAAAGGCCCGTTTATGAAGCATGAAGATGGCCCTCCTCGGGAAGTTCTGTAAAACCCCTGAACAGTATCTCAAGAGCTTGGAAAGAAAAGTGGGCAGACATTTGAAGCATCCACACACTTGTCATTGAAATATCTGAGCGGGTGGGTGGCTGGTAACAAAGTTGACACATTTAATGGGATGTACAGTTTGATTGCGTGTGAGCATGTATTGAAGAATTGTGAGGTTGACCTACACCAGCATCTTGTGGACAAGACTACCACCGACCCTAGGTAGCTTGAAAAGGCTGCCAACAGGTTTGTGAGTACCCAAGTCCAGAAAAAGGCTCAGGCGAGCACACCCAAACCGGAAGAGAAATCTTCGGACAATAAAGTTAACAAGGATGGGAAGGACAAAGGTCCAACACAATCCTCTTCAAAGTCAGGTCCCCAAAAGAATGAAGGGAAATACCAAACCTTTAGTTCAGCCGTACACGCTGAAAAGAAGAGCTCAGGCACCCCTAACACTGGGGTACCTGCGTTCTCACCACCCAAAGGTTGTTTTGTGTAAGGAGCTGGGCCATAGGAAAAGGATCCTACTTGCAAGGACTTACACAAGCAAGCCATAGTGAATGTTGGACTCGTGGAGGAGGCCATCATTAGTGTGGGCCTCCTAGAGGAGGACTTCCCGCTAGGCGAAGGAGTGGCCCATCGTGGATTGGTACACTGAGTGGGAACGGTACCGGGTCTGCAGAAGATATCCCAGTTCCCAATAATACTGAACTCTTTCTAGAACATGTGTATATCAATGGACACAGAACTCCTGTGGTCCGAGACACCGCAGCTAGCCTCACTACTGTCACCCAGCAGTGGGTACAACCAGGTCAGTATATTGATGGGCCTAATTGTAGGATTAGTGGGTTTGACGGAAAGAATAAGTGCCCCTTGGTGATAGTAGAGCTCAGCTGGTGAGGTGAAACAGTGTAGCAGTGAAAGACTCCATCCCTGTCCCATGTATGTTGGGTAATGATCTTCCTAATCCCGAGAAAGTCAAGGCGGCTATCAGATCGAGAGCCTAAGAGACTGCCAGATTGAAGACTCTCAGAGCCTTAGGGCCTGGAGTGCTTCCAGAGGGCTTGTTGGATGGAGTGGCGTGGCTCGTAGCCCCTAGTCCAGTTCCACAGACTGCTGAGTCACCTACTCCTGTGGGAGAGGGGCCAGTAGCTACTCAGGAGCCTACTTTGGTACAGAGCACTCAGTGACATCAGAGTTGCTTGGCGCAGCACAGGAACCTGAGGTGGAGGACCAGGTGAGCTCAGATCTGAAGGACCTGCCCAAGCTGGATGAGTTTGCATCAGCTGGGGGCCCTGATCAGACTGACTTCTTTAAAGCCCAGAAAGTGTGTCCCACTTTGGCAGGCCTGCGAAAGAAGGCGAAGGAGCAGCCAAGGGCGAGGCCCCTGTGGAAGTGGAAGGCAGGCCAAAATGGGGATGGCTGTGTGGGAGGCCCCAGACAGAACCACTTTTTTGGGTGAGGGAATTAACAGACCCCGGTAGGTGTGTGTTGTGTATGCGGACTGGGTCCCCCCTCTGGCAATAGCAGGCAGGCTACCCAAGAAAGTGAGAACACAAAAGAAGGCATCAACTTCTTTGCAGAAATCAGGAAACACATTTATTACAGACATGGAAGTAGGCTCATTGCAGCAGAGTTAGTTAGGCACATTAGACATGGATGCTGGACTGCACGGGTCTGCACGCACAATGGGATGAGAGGAATACTGGCTAGGCACACCAAGAAGGAGAGTGAGGAAGAGTGAGGGAGACAGAGAGAGAGAGAGAGAGAGAGGGAGAGCGTGAGAGAGAGTGAGAGAGAGTGAGAGTGAGTGAGGGAGACATGGAAAGAGCGAGTGAGGGAGGGAGAGTGAGGGTGAGGGAGACAGAGAGAGAGAGAGAGAGAGTTAGGGAGGGTGAGTGACAGAGAGTGAGGGGCACAATCAGAGAGTGAGAGGCACAGTCAGAGAGTGAAGGGCACAGTCAGAGAGTGAGGGCCCGATGGACAGAGAGAGAGCGAGAGTCAATGGGGCAGAGGCAGGGGCAGAGAGGGGCTCACAGGGATGGAAAGGGAGTAAGCCAGATTGGGAAAAGTGTACCCGCTTGGTTCTCTGTAGCTCCCCTGCCCCACCCACACATCCACCACTGCAGCCAAGAAAGAGACCGAGCCCTGGTTCTTTGTCCACTTGAAATGCTGTTGCTCCACCCCTTCGGAGCCCGCCCACAGCGTCCAAGGAGGGAGGGGGGAAGGGGCGGGGATTATGACATGTAGGATGACACATGCAGGCACCGGTCCCCCTCCACAGCTGTTACTTCCCCCCCCCCACACGGGAGGAGAAGTGTTCCTCAGGAGGTCAAAATATTTCCCAGGGTCGAAGTGACAGGAAAAAGGGTGGCGATTCATGGGTGTCTCAGTAAGGGGATGAAGGAAACAAGGGGACAGAGGCAAGAAAGGTGGGCAAACAGCCCAGGATGGACATAATGGTGGCTGCACAGCCCCCTCCTCCACAGCTGTCACAGGAAGGGGGATGAAGGGACTAAGGAAGAAGGGTGTAGGGACATGAAAGGTGGACAAACATCCAGGGACAACAGCAAAGGAAGGAGATGGAAGGGCTCCTCTCTGTAAGGAACTTATAGAGGCAACAGTAAAGACAGACACAAGTGATCACAGTTCAAGAGTGTTTATTGAACAATGAATGCAGGGTGAAAAAACACCTACGCTAAACCTAAATCTAAGATAGGAGCAAGCATCGATCATCAAATGAAAAATAAGGCAGTCCTAGTGGCGTTGTGTCAAAATAAAAGTGCCTATACTTAAAAAAAACTATTGCCAATTCCTTACAACTAATTACAGAAAGTGTGTGAGATAGGGTATCGAAATACAGGAAACAGTGTTCAAATAATAAGTCAGGATGTGATCGCCTTGACGTCTCCTGTCCCCGTGTTTTTAGCACGGGACAAGGTGGATCTTTGGGGCATAGCACACGCTCGAGGTTTCTCTGCACGAGCCGACAGTTCCATTCCAGCTAACAGGTTCTTCAATAGTAAAGTCTTTTTGCATTAAAAGGTCTCTTGCCTTCGAGGCCTGATGCAGCTGGTCTCCCCTTTACTATTTCACAGTTCTTTAAACTTCTCACTTTGCCACTTTGCGACTTTCATTCACCACAGCCTGTTTCTTATCGGCTCTCCCTTCAACTCACTGGCTGTGATGAACCGCTTGGCTTTTTTGCTCTAAATATACCTTGGGTGATAGCTTTCCACCCCTGGATCTCCCTCGGCCGGGCTAGGATCCCAAATAACAAGGGGGCGCTTCCCTTCCCCTTGTCTTGTAATACTTCTTGCTTCACAAATCTTAATGTCTTGTTAAACAGTTCCAGTGGAAATCCCTTGGTCGGGTTCACTCTTGTCAACACAATGTTTCTTGAGACTTTAGACTTTGCCCCCTCTTCGTCAGTATCCCTCTTCCTGGGTTCACTCTTGCCAACTTCACATTCACATTTGCTCTCAATGCTTTCCACTAACAGTTGTTAGGTCAAAGGCTTTCAACTGTAAAGGGATTTTGCTTGACCTCCTGCGTGACCACTTTGACCCAAGTTGGCGACTCTCCTATGGCCTTCTGGAATCTTTACTTTTCACTCAGACGCAGATCGACCAGGGTTTATCGGAGCAGCACCCACGTGGTGCCGGTCCCCTTCTGCAGCTGGTCTCCCCCTTTACTATTTTACAGTTATTTGAACTTCTCACTTTGCGACTTTCATTCACCACAGCCCGGTTCTTTTCAGCTTTCCCTTCAACTCACCGGCTGTGATGAACTGCTTGGCTTTCCCTTGTATCTTGAGTCAAGGCCGGTACCACGGTAGCGGGCGCCTTCACTCGCTCCTGCCTATCAGCGTAGACACGCTCTGTGTACTGTCGGCATCTGTTGCCGCACACTTGGGCTATTGTCCTTGGTTTTACGATTCCGTCTGCTGAGGGTTTGTCAAAAAGGGCTAGGTTGTGTCTGTCCTCGTCAGCCTCTCGATATCTGTCGCCCTTCTACTACTCTTGAACTGCCGGACCTGGATAGCTGTCTCGCATTGCGGTCTGCCTTGCTCGTACTGTGCTCTTTTGCTCCACCTTCTATCCCTGTGGGGAAGGGAAAGAGCTGTCAGGTGTGTGTGATTCTGGACAATTGCCTGACCTTGCCTGACCCTTGTATTGGGACACGTCAGGTAAATGACCCTGGTATGAGTCCATTGTCTTTTGTGAAGAGCGAAAGTGTTTGCGAAAGTGTTTGTGTGGAAAAGGGATGGGGGCAGTGCTTTGGCATGTCCTGCATGGTAGGATGGGGAAAAGGTGTTGAAAGAAGAAGGGGGATACTGCGTCTCACCCATCGGTGTCCCACTCCCACTCCACAAATACTTTGTTTACAGAGTCCATATTTTAGATGTGAGGGGCGTATGCCATGGTCAAGCAGGGTCCAGGGATCTGGCACCACCTTGATATGAGGCAGAGTTTGCAGATGGTAACTAGGGCAAACAAACTCCCATCAACATACATGACACGTAAAAGCATGTGTCCCCAGAGGAGCTGAAGCCGTCTCTTATTCCTTCCTGGAGGTATCGTTGGGGAGGCCCCAATGCAGATGATGTGAGCGGCATTGTCAAACATTTTATCAGAGGAGTCTCAAACAAATGCACACACTGCTCTGATCCAATAACTGCACCCACTCCGCCATGGGAAGCCAATATCAGATTGTAGTTTTTTAGCCTGTTTTTTTCAACTCCCTGTGCTCTGTTGCCAAAGTTCCCAATAATACAGCAACCTCATTCACCACCACTTACAGAATGTCCTGATATACAGCCCATACCACTCTCATGATACCCATCTGGGGTGGTGCCATACTGCTGTGCGTCTTTCAGAGGAGTGTAGGTGTTGATGGACTTGTTGTAGGTCACAGCATTTGATGGTGGGCACCACATGGCCCAGGGTGCAGCTGCCGCTCCAGAGTTCGGGCAGCTGCTTGTAGTCTTTGCTACCTCAGTTCCAGAAGAGTTCTTCAGGTGCCAATCAGGTGCCTGGTTGGTGGCACTAAGGTAAGGGTAGCTTCCACAGCCAGCAGGTAATGTAAGGTATGAGGTGGGGCTGCATTGTTCCATTTTCTTCGTACCAAGGGGTGCTCGTGTGACCGGAGCACTGTGGACTGGCATCTGGTGGTGGTGGCTACATCTTCTCCCCCTTCTCCTCCTCACAGTTAGAGCCTCTTATTTTCAGGTGTGCACTGGTCTTCCAAGGATGGCAGATGAGAAAATGGCAGGTATGTTCTAGAGTGGGTACTGTGCATTCTGATGGGGAGGCATAATGGGCACAGGCCCAGCAGTTGGTTTAATTGAGTGCATTGGCTGCCAAATGGCAGATCTGGAGAAAAGAGCTCTCTTGGTCGTCTGTTAATGTAGGAGGGAGGAGCAGCGGGAGCAGAGCAAGCAAAAACTGGCTAATGTTGGACATTTAAGGATTGGCTTTGGGGACCCACGGGGAGCCAGAACACCCAGTTGGAGAAGAGCATGTGCCGATGAGTCAGAGTCTCCCTGACTTTCAAGACTTTCAGGGAGCAGAAGAAAAGTTCACGTGCTCCCGGGAAAGCAGAGATCTCACAACAAAGGAAGCTGGGAGGAAAAACTGGTACAAAAAGGGTGGACACTGGCATTGTGCAATAATGAAAGATGAAAGGTAAGGCTGGTACACTGGAACAGAAATGTAAAATAAAATTAACTTAAAACAAAGTGAGCTGGCTACACTGTATCCGAACATTGCAACTCACAAAATTTCATCTTCCATACAGATATCAAATGTCAGAAAAACCCAACAAAATCCACAATTTAAAATTAAAATATTTTTCACAAATAAATCAAAAATATCCAAATACAAAAATGAAAAACCAAAACTCAAACAATTTAAATAAAAATGCTAAAATATAAAACCCCCAAAAAGATCAAAATTAAAATATATATATATATATATATATATATATATATATATATATATATATCCTATATATATATATAAATGCAAACATTAACATTTAAAATATAAAAAGTACAACATCAAAATACCAAAATCAAAGTACAAAATATCAAAATAGAAAAATTAAAATTAAAAAAAATGTCAATATCAAAGTTTTGCCAGTACTGTTTTCCAAACACAGGTTACTTCCCCACAGTGGGCGAAAATACCCTGTTCCCATTCCGGCAGCAATTCTGAGCAGGTTTGGGGCCGAATTTGGGAAAAAAGTCCATGCTCTGGGGTGCAGTGTCCTAGCTCTCCCTCCTTCTCTAAATGTAATCTTTGCTGGCCTGGCACAGGTTGTGCCTCGCTGCCCTAGCTACAGATCTGTCTTATGACTGAAGTATGGTGTTTGAAATATGCCAGAACTGAATCATCAGTCAGTGCCAAAAGCAACCTCTTCACAGAGGGAGGAGCAGCAGCCGGCAGGGGAATTGGTCTTACCATCATGATCTCAAAAAGAGAGAGTCCAGCAAGCGGCTGGGCATACCTCTCATGTTCATGAGGGCATGGGGCAACGCTCCTGGCCAGCTTAGTCCTGTCTGTGCAAACACTTTTGCCAGCTTGTAGCTCCCCATTCTTCTTTTCTTTTTTCCCCAAACTTTGAGTTCTATTTTATCCCTATTATATTCTGCAGTTTGTGTAGCAATGTTATCATTTCTGCTTAAGGATCCTTGTACTGGTGAATGGGGAGAAAGGACCAGGGACCCAGAACTCGCAACAGTGCACAGACAAGAGCATAGGGCAGCAGCAACAGGGTGAAGCGTAGTGCTGTAGTAGGCCAGAGAATGCAGTGCACCACAATAACACAGGCAGCTTAGGGATGTCCTCTATCCCCTACAGCTCTGACAGTCCGGAGAGACACTAGGGGATTCGGGAGCTTTCCCATCCTTAAAAGGGTGACTTTTGTGTCCACCAGCAAGGAGGTGGGGTGCATGGGTACTTAATCTGGGTCCAGTTCCAGTCAAGCCTGAGGAAACAGGAAGGGACTCTGGCCTGGCTGCTGGGGCCAGGGTTGCAAGGTGGTGTCAGAAGAGACATCCTGGCTGTTTTTACTACTGGCTGGGTGATGAGAGGCATTGGTCTGGGGTTGTCCAGGCTGGGGGCTGGGCATGAACCAGCATTCTGATCTAGGGGTCTAGGCTGAGCGGGGAGCTGAAGGGGACCAGGCGGACATGGTGCATGTAGTTATGATTGGCTCTGAGCAGACAGGGCTGTGGCCTTGTTCTGCTGATGCTGAGTCCGCTGAGGACAGTGGTACTTCCAGTGGCCCCATTCCTTACAAGAGGCGCACTGATCCTCATGCACCAGTGGCCGAACTGGTATGGGCACCGGGCTGGGGCTGGATGCTGGCTTGGGACATGCTGATGTATAAACCTAGGGTTCTGATAGCCCCAGTACTGGGGGCTCAGAGGGGGCATTTGGGAGTGGTGAATGATTCCTCTTATTCCTCTCCCTCCCCAGCTAAATCCAGGCTGCCCTCTAGAAGCCCCCATACTGGCCCCCCTGGGGTGTGTGCACCATCTGGAGGGCAGTCTTATCTGGGTTAGATATAGTGGCTTAAGCAGCAGGGGCATAGCCCCAAGGGGCAGGGACTGGGAAGGGAGCACAATAGCAGGGTGGGGCAGCAAGTATAGAGAGAAAAATATAGGACATCCTCTGGGGCAGAGGGGGTTACTGGGGTAACTCTGGGAACAGGCAGGGTCCCGGCTATGACTGGGGTAACATTTCTTGACAAATACTAAATAACTACAGCACGGAGGTCAGCACCACTGAGTCCCTACTATCCAAGTCTGTCAACCAGGGTTACTCTAGCTCACTCACAATCGCGCTCAGGCACTCATACATGCACACTCACAGGCCCTCCACTAGGGAAGGGGTTGAGTGATTGTTTCATGAAAGGGGGTGCAGTGATGCCAAGCTACTGGTCCATTTACAGAAAGGGGTGTCAGGTTCAATTCCCAGGCATCCCTGGAAAGCTACACAGATTCAGGCAGGCAGGCAGGTCAGGCACTCCACACAAAAGAGTTCCAGGAAAAAACAATCTCTAGAGGCCCACTCTCGCTGTCCTAAAGACATAGATGGCTCTCACGACCAGGATATTAACACAATCAAACTGTGTAAGTGAGTGAGGTTAGGTCCTCTACTAGCTCTGTTCACTCCTAGTGAGTGTCTAGGAGATTAGTTTGGTACAGACTAGGTGGCTCTGGTACTAGTAAACTGAATTAGGCACTTTGGCGGGGTGAGTCCTTTGAAGGGTATTGGGGCACACTCCCCATTTCTGTTCCAGTGTACCAGCCTTACCTTTCATCTTTCATTATTGCACTATGCCAGTGCCTGCCTTTTTGTACCAGTTTTTCCTTCCAGCTTGCTTTGTTGTGAGATCTCTGCTTTCTCCGGGAGCACGTGAACTTTTCTTCTGCTCCCTGAAATCTTGAAGGACATGGAGACTCTGACTCATCGGTACAAACTACAGAAGGACTTACTATTAAGATGCCGCCTCACCACTCCTTGTACCCAGATTCAGGCAGACTAATAAACTGAATTAAACGACAGGTAGTGCACTCTAAAACAAAGCTCTAGGCGAACTGGTCCCTAAGGTGAGAAAGGAGCCACAGCTACCCTTGTTCACCCTCCAGTATGGGCCTAGAAGGTGAGTTTGTTCGGGGTAGGTGACTCCCCTCTCCTGAGGAGCTCTGAGGGTTGAAACCGAACACTGGATAAAATTAGGGGTTGAGATCTGGATGCTATTACTAGTTGGGTAGATTAACCGGAAAGGTACACCCTACAATTTGCCTGTACAATTGGGTGATGTATTGGTGTGCATGTCTCCTTTGACAGTGGCAGTGCACCAGACCGCTCTTTAGTGCACCAGTGCCCACCACTGAGGCAGTCAGACCTGGTTTAAATGGTTGGGTACACTGACCTACCGTCAGGGTTACCATCCCCTTCAGAGACTAGGAGCCCTCCCCACAAGCTACAAGCTGGCAATGTCAGTGCGTGTGACTGATAATTCAGTTCTTACCTTACTAAATCTGGCAGCCAATCAGCCACGCACAGGTACAGCAGGCAGCTCTCAGGGCAGGAACTTTTCTTCTCTGGGACTGGTGGGCTCTGGTCCATAGATTCTGGAAAAGGGGAAAGCAGAATCCAAAGTGATAGAAATGGCTGTTGCTGAAGGCAGATAATGGACAGAGGAGAGGAGCACAGGCTGCAGAAAAGGGTTGGGTTAAGTCAGAGAAGGCGCAGGTGTTACGGTGCACTACATGTGATCAGGGACCTAGACCTGGTTCTGGATAGGAGTCACGGCACCAGAAAACTGTGGAAGTGAAAGGCAGGCCAAAATGGGGAAGGCCACGTGGGAGACCCCAGACAGAGCCACAATTTTGGGTGAGGGAATTAACAGACCTCGGTGAGGTGTGTGTTGTATGCAGACTGTGTCCACTCCTCTGGCAATAAGAGGCAGGCTACCCAAGAAACACAAAATCAGGCACCAACGTCTTTGCAGAAATCAGGAAACACATTTATTACATACAGGGAAGTCGGCTCATTGCCAGCAGAGTAAGTTAGGCACACTATACATGGATGATGGTCTGCACGGGTCTGCAGGCACAATGGGGCATGACAGGTGGGCAAACATACCGTGATGGACACAATGGTGGATGCACAGCCCCCTCCTCCACAGCTGTCCCAGAAAGGGGGATGAAGGGACTAAGGAAGAAGGGGGCAGGGACATGAAAGGTGGGCACACATCCGGAGACAACAGCAAAGGAAGGAGATGGAAGGGCTCCCCTGACCCACCCCTGTGGTGACCACAGCTGTTCTCATGAGTCCAGGAAGGAAGGGGTGGAAATCACAGTGCATAGGCAAGCCACCTTGGGGGAGTAGGAAAGTTCAAGTGACAGAAGGGGAGGAGGTCACAGGATTGTGACAACTGGGGAGGGCAAGAGTTCTTCAGAAAGAGGTGATTCACTGGTCATAAAACTGGCAGCTGTTAGCTGTGCCTGGTGTGGGATCAAGTGTACAAGATGAAAAATACAGTGGGGGCTGCAAAATCATGCCATCCATGAAAGTACATTCAAATGCAACAACTGACCTATATTGGAAATGCAGGTGTCCACCCGTGGAGACTCATTTCTGCACCACTGGCCTGTTCAAAGTGTAGTGGGAGGATGGACTCCTGTACAGTGAGCCAAAAGACTCTGTGGGCAAGGGCACCACAGGTTGGTGAGTCCCCAATGCCACAGAGTTCCTTTTGGATTTGGCTCACCAAATTCCTTTAGCGGGTCACTTGATAGTGATTAAGACATCGGACCGGTTGCCTACGCACTTTTACTGGCCGCAGTTCGGCATAAAGGATAAGGAATTTATCTGGTCCTGTCTGACTTGTCAAGCTTCTGGCAAGTCAGGTGGTGCCACAAACGCCCCCTTAATTCCACTAACCATGGTTGGGCAGCCTTTCAAGAGAATAGGCATGGACATTGTGGGTCCTTTGGATCCTCAAACCAGCATGTGGAACAGATACATCTTGGTGGTGGTAGACCACGCCACAAGGTACCCTGAGGATGTCCCTGTGAGGAGCATGAAAGCCCCCGTGGTTGCGATGGCTCAGATTGGCATTTTCTCCTGCTTTGGATTACCCAAGGAAGTCGTTTCTGGCAGGGGATCAAACTTCATAGCAAATATATAGGCTATGTGGGAAGAGTGTGGAGTCACCTACCGGTTCTTGACATCCTCCCATCCACAAACGAATGGGCTTGTTGAGCGGTTCAACAAGACCCTGAAATGAGTGATAGGTGGCTTGGAAGAGCACTTGAGGAGAAAATGGGATATTCTTGTGCTATGCCTTCTGTTCGCCTACAGGGAGGTGCCACAGAACGGAATAGACTTTAGCCCGTTTGAGCTTCTGTTTGAACCCCCTGTACAAGGTTCCCTCAGTCTAGTGAAAGAGGGATGTGAGGGCAACCCCTCATCTCCTACATGAGATGTGGTGGACTATGTACTTGGCCTTCGGGTCTAGAATGGTAAAGTACATGGAACAGTCGACAAAAAACCAAAAGGCCAGTCAGGAGCTGATGAAGCACTAACACAACCAGAAGGCCACAGTGACAGTCGATTCTCCAGGCCAGTGGGTGTGGATTATGGAACCTGTCAAACCCAGTGCCCTTCAGGACAAGTGGACTGGGACTTACTGTGTTCTGGAAAATGTCAGTGAGGTGAATTATCTCATTGATGTGAAAGGACGTAAATAGATGTGCAGGCTCTTTCACGTCAAGCAGCGAAGAAAAAAAAAAACATAGCCGGGATGACTTGGTCATGTCATTGGTGACTAATGCAGAGACAGAGGAGTAGACCGATCTTCTCCCAGACCTCCTGCACACTGAAGCCATAGATGGGTCAGTTGAAGGTGTCAACCTTGTAACGGACCTGTCAGAACAGCAGCTGACAGACGGTTGCCGTTTACTGGGACAGTTTGCCGGTCTGTTTTCACTGACTGCAGGTTGTACAGATTGGTGCACCCATGATGTGGACCTGGAGACAGTAAGCTGGTGAAGAGTAGGATTCACTGGATGTCTGATAAGGTCAGGAACACCATCAAGGAGGATGTTTCCAAGATGCTGTCCCCAGTAGTGATAGAGCCATCCCACAGCTTCTGGGTTAGCCCAGTGGTACTGGTCCCTAAGAAGACCTGTGGTGGAAAGACTGAAGTTGGCTTTTGTGTGGATTACAGGGGCTCAATTCTGTCTCAAAGACAGATGTTCACCCACATTCATCGGGCCGATGAGCTCATTGACAAGCTTGGCGCTGCCATGTACATGAGTACCTTCCACTTCACGTCAGGGTATTGGCAGGTCGGCTTGACAGATGGAGTGAAAGAGAGGTCAGCATTCTCAACCCCAGAAGGACATTATTAGTTCACAGTGATGCCCTTCAGATTGAAGAATGCCCCTGCCACATTTCAGCAGCTGGTTAATCAGGTTTTTTCTGGTCTGGAAAACTTCAGTGACACCTATTAAGACGACATTGCTGTGTTCAGCCACACCTGGCAGGATCACTTATCCAACCCGAAAAAAGTGCTTCAGGCACTGCAGAATGCAGGTATAAGTGTCAAGGCCACAAAGTGCCAGATAGCGCAGGGCACAGTGACTTACCTAAACCAGCTGGTCGGTAGAGGTAAGAAACAACCTCTCAAAGCGAAGGTGCAGGCTGTGAAGGATTGAGACATCCCCACCACACAGATGGAGGTGACAGCCTTTCTAGGTCTCACCGGGTACTATCGGTCATTCATCAAGGGGTATGGGACCATTGCCATGCCCCTGAATTATGTTGCTTCCAAGAAAATGCCAAGGAATGTATCTTGGACCCCCCACCTGTCAATCCTCCTTCACGATGTAAAGGATGGATTGTGCAGGGCTCCAGTTCTGAAAGTGCCAGACTATGCTCAGGAGTTCATTATCCAGACAGACGCCTGTGATTTTGGGATTGGAGCTCAGCTGAACTCTCAAGTGGTAGAGCAACTTGTCACCTACATTAGCAGGCGATTGACATAAATGAAAAGGAACTGGGCCGTTGTTGAAAAAGAGGCTTACGTGGTCGTGTGGGCCATAAAGAAGCTGAAACCCTACATCTTTGTGTCGCACTTTACGATCCATACAGACCACCGGCCTCTTCGATGGTTAATGGACATGCAAGGGGGAAACCCTAAGCTTTTGCGTTGGGCAATATCCTTAAAGAGATTAGATATGGACATCCAGCACAAGCCAGGCTCCCAGCATGGAAATGCAGATGGCCTCAGACGATACTTTCGCCGTGATGACAAACCAGACCCTCAGTAGGATGGTGGTTCACATGTTGAGGCTGGGGGGCATGTGAGGAATTCGACCATCTGCACGGTGGATGTGCGCTCACCTGTTTTTTTTGTAATTTTAAATGAAATTGAATGACGGTAGATCAACCTCTGGAAAATGTGTGGGGCTAATCTGCACACATTTTCCTATGCTCACTGCACAACATACACATAAACCTGTGTACTCTGGGTGGACACAGCCTACAGGCACAGTCCCCCTAGTAATATTTAGTTGGGAAATGACAGCCAGGATTACACCATGTCATCTCAGAAGGGGGAGGGCCACTCCTTCCGCCTGTCATGGCCAGCCTAATTAACTAACAAGGGATCCATGTCCTTTTGTTTAGATCTGTTGCTGGTGGCAGCTTTGCATACTAATCAGAGTTTGATTAAAACAGGCCCACTTGGGGTTTGGCTGCAAAGGCTCACAAAGGAGACAGGAAACCCACAACACCCTTTCATATGCACTGTGCCAACCTGATGCAAGCTCCCGCCTACGGTATCGATTGACATGGAAATGTCATGTCTGGGTCTGCGTGTTAGGGTAGTCATCCATACAGGGAGACTTAATTCAGAAGGTACGAGTACGTGGATTGATGGAGACAGAAAGCCTTGTCTCGCCGTAGCTTCAAGGGAGACCTGCCACTTTAATCAGACACCACGGAGAGCTCCATTGACCAGACCAGAGAGACCATTTGATTCACAACAGAATGGAAGATGGGACATGTTTTCACACCTTTACCTTTTCTATTGCAAAGCACTCTGGTTATAACGGCATGCGTACAGGAGATTGTTGGTGGGGACCCAGGATTGGTTCAGTAAGGTAGGCTTAGCCTACACCAATCCCAGTGGTCCATTTGGTTTTAAAAGAGGGTCAAACCCCTCCTTTGGGCAAGCCCCTCTTTTGGGAAGATCTGAAGACTTTGCAAGGAGTAGCAAGCAGAACTCTGCATTCGCCAGGACCTCCATGACGGAAGCAAGATCCCTCCCCTAAACATCTCCCAGGGAACAGAGGGAAATACTGAATCAAGAGGACTCTCCAGCAGCTCCAGAACCGGTACCCAGCCAGCACAAAGTTTGCCCTGCCAGGCTCTGCAGCAAGCTTTGTAGGTGGGAAGTGCCGGAGAGTCTTTGTAACAAACCAAGGACAAGGCAGCTGCCTGCAACACTCTCCGCAGCTTTTGGCCGTTTGCCTTAAATGATGACACAAGCCCAGTGAAGAAGCTAGGAGAAGTGCATCGACAAGCATCTACTGACGTCCACCTTAAAGGAAATTTTTCGAGCCAGTCAAGGCCCTCACCTGCCACAGACTGCACTGCTTACTATTGTTACACCGCAGTTGGTAACGCCATCCGAGACACCTCAACCAGTGCTTCAGAACCGCCGACCAGCACTGAGACGATTCCTGATTCCGAGGCGCTGTGTAGGCCAGCCTGCTGCCATCCGTCTAGCCTCGCTCACCAAACTGCCTGCCGCCTGATACCCACAGCTGTCTCCCGACTTGAACTATGTTGCAGAAGCTGCAAAGTGCCCTGAAACTGACTCCACCCTGTCAAGCACCAAGAAGACCTACAAGCACCTGGTATATTGTGATTTAGTCCCCCTGGCCTTTCTCCGACGACCCCTAGTGATACGTTACGACCCATTGCTGCGTTTGTGTTGAAAACAAGTATCCTTGAACTATTGCGATGAATTATTTTACTCACTATCCTTCTATCAGTATGCAGAGTGCATCCTTTCTCCTTCTTTGAAACTGTCTGTTCTCTGCTTTCTTTTACAGGGTGGGTTGTATTTTCTAGTGTGCTAGAAGGGTCTGTTGTGAAATAATAAAGTAGATATTTTAATACAACCTTGACTGGACAGTCCCTTTTATGGTTGGGTAATAATATTATTTTCGGTGTGTTGAAACTAACCAACTATCCATGACCTCTTGGAGGTAGGCCTGCTGTTCCGTCCACGTTACCAAAATTGGACATGGAGGTTTACAATTTGCTTGTGTTTTTGATCTGTTTGTATCTCTTCTAGTGTACAAGAGGTGTGGGTCTGATTGTTGGTGTACGGTAGCACCTGGAGCGTTGCAAGTGCCAGATGGGATTACCAATAGATGATCACAGGCCCAAATAACCAGACAGACTCAAAGAATATGGCTAAATACTACTTTATTATCAGCTCAATAAAGAAGGGAAACCTGGTGAACAACAGACTGTAGCTCACACACTCTCGAAGCATTTTAATGACACAAAGGGCCTCATTACGACCCTGGCGCTAAGCGAAAAACGATGGCGGTAAATGCTTACCGCCATCGTTTTCCGCCAGGTCCGATCATGACCCGTGACCGTTAACTACGATGCCAATAGCGGCATCGTAGTTAACGCTGCCGCAAACTGCGCTAAGGGTGCGCGCACGCGACCGCCCACACCGTACTTAGCGCCATGGCGGAAAGGCACGCAAATGCCGACCCAAGCGGACATGCACCTAACGCCATCATTGAGGCCGCTAAGTACCTTACCGCCATGGTGCAAATAACGCCATCGCGAACCAACCGTAAAGGGCCAATTCAAGTGAATGCAGCTGCCACAGGTGCACAGAAACAGCACAGGTGAAGGCAATACAGACTCAGGGGAGTATAAAAAGAGCACACCCCACCCCTACCCACACCCAGTCACACTCCACAATGATGCCAATACGACTAGCAATGTTGGGGCTGGAGGACCTGATAGCAATGCATGTGCTACTACAACAGCAACAGCAACAACAACAACAACAGGCAGCACAGAGGAGACGCAGGAGGAGAAGGAGGGCAAGGCAGGCCCAGCAAGCCCCACCAGCACAGCCAGTGCCACCACGCAGGCAGCCCCCAATCCCACGCATCAGAGCCAATCCAAACAACCTCACTGCTGAGCAGATCCACACCCTGTACCGTTTGGACAGGGACACCATCACCGCCATCGTAGACATGACACACAACGACATCGTCAGCATGATAGAAAGTCCAACCGCCATCCCCCCCCTACTGAAGGTAGTGGCTGTACTCCACTTCCTGGCCACAGGCACCTACCAGCACACAGTGGGGCACCTGCATGGCATTTCACAACCATTATTCTCACGAACACTCATCCAAGTGCTTGATGCCCTCCTCAAGCACACAGACGACCACATCTCATTACCACGGACTGCCCAGGAGATTGCAAACACCAAAGTGGGTTTCCATGCACTAGCCAGCATACCCGGTTGCATTGGTGCCATCGACTGCACCCATGTGGAATTGGTGGTTCCACGTGCCATGGAGGTACCGTACCGCAACCGGAAACAGTTCCACTCTATCAACGTGCAAATGGTCTGTGACTCCAACAAGATCATCACACATTGTTGTGCCCGATTCCCCGGATCAACCCATGATTCCATGATCCTGAGGAACTCCACAATACCACGCTACATGGAGCGACATGCAGGCCCAAGATCCTGGCTACTCGGTGAGTGCTATGTCATGGAAGTGGGCATGGGAATGACGTACCAGTGCATACTCCACCTGGCAGAAAGGGGGGGGGGGATGATGCATACTCCACCTGGCTGAAAGGGGGGGGGGGATGATGCATACTCCACCTGGCTGAAAGGGGGGGGGGGATGATGCATACTCCACCTGGCTGAAAGGGGGGGGGGGGGATGATGCATACTCCACCTGGCTGAAAGGGGGGGGGGGATGATGCATACTCCACCTGGCTGTGAGTAACACAGAGAACGGATACAGAGGAAGGCCACTCACAATGCACTAAACCCCTCTGCATACATAGGGTGATGGCATGCTAAACAGGCCATGGCAGCAATGGGCATATACTGGTTGCATAGTGTGAATCAATTAGTGCATGTAGAAGTGAGCCAAGGTAACAGTTCCATGCCAGCCATGGTGGGACATCATGTTCCTGGACAGACAACATGACTGACACATACATTCTCGCCTACATACAGGTGATGCAGCCTACCCCCTGAAGAGGTGGCTCCTCACGCCAGTCCGGAACCCGCAGAACCAGCACGAGGAGGACTACAACCGTGCACATACACGTACTCGTGTGGTCATAGAGCAGACATTCGGCCTCCTGAAGGCACGGTTCCGAAGCCTCAGCAGGTCTGGTGGGGCACTCCTGTATGGCCATGAGAAGGTGGCAAAGATCGTCATGGCATGTGTCATGCTGCACAATATGTGCGTCAGACGGAATGTGCCCCTGCCCCCTGACGCAGAACTGCAACCACCTGACGATGAGGATGAGGATGAGGAGGGTGCAGAAGGGGCGCCACCACATGGAGGAGGCGATGCACAGGAGGGGCGTGCCATGCGCCAAAGTATCATCAACCACTGCTTCTAGCACACACGGCTGGTGTTCATCGCATGGAGACAGCACTTGGGGCACTGTGTGACTCTGGGGCATGCACACTGAGGACTGGACACCAATAAAGCACACATACGCAATGAAAATGTCCACACGTTTCCTTTTGTGAAACGAATAAACTGTATTTGAACTATGTACTGTCGTGTCACACCCCCTCCCACCTCCCACCTCCCCCCTGCACACCCCCCCCCCCAAACTCCCCCCTTAACTCCCCAACACACCACCCCGCCACCCCCCTGCACACCCCAACACACCCCCTCCCACCTCCCACCTCCCCCCTGCACACACCCCCCCCAAACTCCCCCCTTAACTCCCCAACACACCACCCCGCCACCCCCCTGCACACCCCAACACACCCACTCCCCCCTCCACCCTCCCCCCCCCCTGGAATCCCAACAAAGGTGTGAGTTGGTCTGTGCAGCAGTGTCAGTAGTAGGATTCCTACACTGTCCGGCCACTATTGGCAGCCCCCTCCACTGGCCCCCGGGGCACCCCTGCCTGTGCTGCGGAGGTTCCTCCCCGATCGGCGGATGGGGCTGCTCGGTGTCGAGCTGGCAACCGAGGAGGATCCTGCCTGCTCATTTGGACGCATGGCCCGTATTGTCTGCACAAGGTCAGTGATGGCGTGCCGCACAGCAGCTAGTTCCGCGCAGATGTCCTTTGTGGACGACTCTATAGCTGCCTTCACAGTCTCAGCACATTTATCCATTGCTGCACTTGACCCCCCACATTCAGCAACATGTTCTTCGAGCAGCGAGGAAAGTTGCTGCTGCCGGGTGGCAATCGCCTCCAGAGAATGGTTGGGATTCTGGGCCATGGCTAATGGCAGTGGCATTCCCATTGGGCTGATCTGCCCCTGCAGCGGGGATGGAGTGGCTGGCCAATCGTCATCCTCTGGCTGACCCTGTGTGGCATCCACATGCGGGCTGCTTAGGGACAGGTAGGGGGAATGAGGGTGGCCTGTGGGGCTCCTGACATCACTCTCCTCAAAGGTCCCTGCTTCACTATCGGAGGAGGCAGCAATGGCAGCAGTCTCCCCAAGTGTGCTGCTTGCAGCAGAGGCTGTGGCTTCTGTGGGCATGATTGGTGTGATGTCTGCTGCTGCTGCTGCTGCTGCTGTACTGCCTGCTGGGGTGGCTGTCTGTGCCCTGTCCTGTTTCCCTTGCATGGATTTTGCCTGCTGTGGTGTTTTCCTCGGGACGACAGAGGTGGAGGGTTGTGGCGTTGGCACAGTTGGCCTGGCCCTCTTGGTGGGTGTGGAGGCTGTGGTGTCCTCTTCCTCAAGGTCGGAATTTGAGCCTGTGGTGGGACAGAGGAGGGAGAGTGTTATTGATGGGTCTGCGGACATTGGCCGGGCATTGTTGCGACTGGCATCTCATCAGTTAGTACATGTGGCACATTTCATGCAGGGGAAAAAAGTTGACTCCCTTTTGTGTGGAAGTAGCATGGAGGTATGTGGGTGCCTGCAGTTAGGGTGTGCATGCTGCATGTGTACAGGGTGCAGATCGGATGTATCTGTGGGCAGTCTCCTGCTGATGTGTTGCATTCACACTATGGGCCAACATTGTACTTCACATGAATGGACTTTGCATGCCTTGATTTGAGCCACCTACCTGCATCGCCCGATGTCGGGGCTCCTCTCTCCATTCCTCCTACTCCTTCAATGCTCTGCATTCCGATTGTGGAGGCACAGATTTCCTCCCATGGCTGCAATTTTATAGGGGACTCCGATCCTCCCCCAGTTGCCATTGCCAGGTTCATGTTGGCTGATAGTATGCTCCTGACTCTGAGCCGGAGATCGTCCCACCGCTTGCGGCACTGTTTGACATTGCGGGGTGTCGTTCCCACGGCACTGACCCGCTGAGCTACCAGTGCCCATATGGCCTTCTTCTTGGTTATGGCCGGTCTTGTCAGTTGGTTGGAGAATACCACTGCAGCGTTCTCCTGTAGGGTCTCCGCTAGAATGGTGAGCTCCTCTCTGGAGAAGCGGTCTTGCCGCTGGCGGTCACAGGCTTTTTTCAAAACTTTCGGCATCTTCCTGCAGGTAGAAGGTTGAAGCCGGTATTGGCGGGGTCTCAGGCTCGGATGTCCAGTGGTTTCGGAGGATGGCAATGGATTGTGTTTTTAAAGATGGCCGCCGTGCTCTTTCCCGTTCCGCCGCGGTGACGCTACTTCCGGTTCCGCTTATCTACGGTCAACGCTAATTGCGGTGACCGCTAACTACGGTCACCGCTATGTACGGCGGTGGCGGTGGTGCACCTTGCGCCGCATACGATGCCGGTAGGTGCCGTTTTGGGGGCATTACCGCCATGGCGCTGTTTACATTACCGCCATGGCGTAATGCTCGTGCGCGATGGGTCGTAATGTGGCGCACTTTACACCATCGTCCCACGGCGTTAACGTTCATTACGCCATGGCGGTAATGACGGCGGATTACCGCCAGGGTCGTAATGAGGCCCAAAAAGCTTTAAACCTCAATGTATGTCAGCTATGACGCCTTCCGATGTGGCAAACAGTAAAAACCTGCTGAACGGAGGGATTGGTTATGGGAACATGCATTCCATATACCTTATTTCGGTGGTAGTTGTTAGGCAGAAACCTGTGCAGTTCCCTCTGGGACCACTGCAAAAGATTAAAGACTACAGGTGGTTGGCAGTAAACCCAATTGGTAGCAGTCTGTACCACCCAGATTTAACTGGTAGCTGTGGCTGAGAAGTCAGACTTCTCTCAAGAAGAGTTAGGCAGTATACAGAGTATTCACAATAGGTCAAAAGAACACAGTAGAACAAGCAAACACTGACCAGAGCTTGGTGTAAAAGAGATATCATTATTTATTTAAAAACACATCTAGTAAAACACACTGGCACTAATATCAAGCAGTTCAAAAACTCAGTCACTAAAAGATATACACTCCCTTCAACGATTAGTTAGACAAGTCTTAAGTAAAGCAACAATTATTTTCAGACAGCGGTGAGCGCTTAAAGAAGATGGCACTCTAATCAATTGGTTTAAAAGGGAGAGAACGGCAGAGCAAAGATAGAAACACTTCCCAACACTTTCGGAAGAACACAGTAGGAGAAGAAGGCAGGTTAAAACCGTAAAGTCAAAGTTAACAAGGCCGGACCCACTTTAAGAGGCTCCGGTCGAAATGTGTCCAAGGTCACACGGTTCAAAGTGCCCAAAAGTCTCGCAATAAGTTCAGAAAGAGTTGAACCAAAAAAAAAGGGACCAGTTAGATGGTCAAGGCGGCCAGCCCAGTCCAGAAGGTTAAGGGGTTATTGTTACCTTGTAGCAATCTTTAGAAAGGGAGGCCTGGCGCACACGGTACCTTAAAATGGTGAGAACGCTCCAGCGGGGGCAGTTGTTCCTGGCAGCGGGTGCAAGTCAGTGCTTCGTCCGGAGGAAGAGAGGATCTCATCGGGGAGGAAAGCAGGAGTCTGTTGCACTGCCAGGGAAGAAACCAGCCGCAGAGTTCTCAATTAAAAGGAGCGGTCCTTTTATTCGCGGACCAGTGGTGAGTGGCTATCCGGTTGCCGGGGTGCTTGGCACGGGAAATTCGACCACAAGACGTCCTGGGATGCGAGAAAGGAAGGTAAACTGGTTGTGCCCACCAGTCAGGGGAAGAGGACTCTCCAGCCGGGAGATCTCCTCTGTCGTTGGGAAGTGGTGAGTCGGTTCAGCAGGGTTCCACAGTGGTGTTGTCGTAGCAGGCCGACTCAGCTACTCCCTCGTCAGATTTTCAGGTCCTGTGGAGACTTCTGAAGTTCCAGTCCCAAAAGCCGTGCTTTTATGCAGCACACCCCCATTCACTCAGCCTAGCTGTCAATCAAACATGCTAAGTGGTGAGCCGGCCGGCTCACCACTTGGGCCAATCACACAAGAGTGCGACTTGAGTTACCAAGGTAACTCAGTCCAGGGTGCCTAAACCCCCTCCCACACCCCCTGTGGTACCCAGACAGAATGGCACCACTTTTGGAGGCTTCTGTGGAGAAGCCCGCCAAAAAGTGGAACAAAGGGCTCGACCTTTGGTTTGGAGTTACAGAGGCGAACACAAACGCCATTTTAAAACCGAGTTCTGGCAGAAAATACCAACCAGTGAATTAATATTAAATAAATAAACAGGTGGTATGTTAGAGGCTATGTTAAAAAGTATTAGCCTCGAACAATGGGAAAATCCCATAGAGATATATATGAAAAGTAGTATCCACTGCCACCAGCCAAAACTCGACGAGGGGGGACGGGACAGTACCCCCTCGAATAACAGACCCAGGGGCAATCGAATTGCCCCTACCAGTACGTCCACAATATGATGGTTTGTACTGGTTCTGTTAGTAATTTGGGACTATTAAAGCCAATGGTGACTTTACATGCCCTGGGAGACAGTAGTCAGTCCCAGGGTATGGAGTCTATGGTGGGGGGTCACTATGACACCCCGGTGTTACTGCACGGAGGGTGCGGTGTAACACACATAGAAAAAAACATATGAGATCCTATGGAGTAAAAGACCCCATAGCCCATGAAACACATTAACATTCAAAGGAACACCACAAATCATGTCCAAGAGTGGGAGAAAAAGAGTCTCACTCTTGGCAGGAGAAAAAAAACAAACTCCAGAAATCCAGCAAAGCTACTGGGGGACTCACTAGGTTAGGAAATTCAGCCTAAACAGATAATTCTCCCTAACAGTAGTAACATCATTGGCTGCCCCTTATCAAGTAAGCATCCCTTAAACTGCCTCTAGTTGCGTATATTACAGATAAAAGCAGAATAACAGCAGTGGATGGTCTCCTGCAACAATATATAATCCATCATTACATAGGCCCTCATGATTGGTTGGCATTCTCTCCCAGCCTTGGATATTCGGCTTGTTAGCAGCATGTAAGCAATACGAAACCCAGGCGAGGGGAACAACGTCAGACAACTGGCCACTAAGTCAAGGCTTCTTCTTTGTAGTTGATCTTGCTGACTGTTCTCTTCCTCTGAACATTAAAGGGAGTGAAGGTACCTTGCTATCTTCGTCTTGGAGCTTAATGAATAGGCCGTGTTTCCTAGTTTTACATCGCGTGTGAGGAGACCATGATTTTGTCCATTCTGACCTTCTAGTTAGTGCTATTTAGTTCAATTATATTGGGGCTATTACTCCTCTTGACCTCTGGAGACATGGTTACTCTATCTTGCATATGCTTTTCTGCATCTTTAATTGTTCAATACTTCGCACTTGCAAATGTTCACTCCTTTACTTAAACTAACAGAAATATGTTTCAACTCATTTCGTGCCTTGCAATTGCTTCTTGGTGTGGCATCCTTGATCCTAAGCCAAGCAAGTATTCTTCGTTCTTGCACAGAGCTGTATTCCAGCTTCTGTCAGCTCTGCAGCCTTGGTCTCTTCTTCAGGTTTCTCACTTCCTATTTATATAGTCAACGTACATTTTCTCCTCATGGCTGCTTTACCTGAGTTATATTTGCTACTGCACCAAGCGTCTATATATCTCATCTACCTTGCGTTTCTGCATATATACATCTGCTGCATCGCTCCTCACTTATCTTCTAGTGTATATGATTTCTTTATGTTTGCATATGGGTTCACTTTGTTACTTCAGTTACAGCTTTATTCTTTATATATTCATATATCGTTTCAGTGGGCCCTTGTATCTTCCCTTCATGATGTCATGTTACACTTGACCAATAGCTCTTCTATGTTCAGTGGTGTCTGCATAACGTCAGTTCAAGGGTGCGTTTGATACGGATGTCTGGGCGCATAACGTCTCTCATATCTTTGATGCAGTATTGGGATGATACCTGTGTCATGCACAGTGTCTTCTTGTTCTTCCTATATGACAGGGGTGAGGGGGCGGGCACTATAGATGACGTATACAATCGCCTCTCTAAAATGTTTTACTCATCCCAAGACCACTTGTGCCCCGGAAGCTGATTCGTCACACTACCTCCCCTCAGCATATCATTTGCAGTAACTCCAATGAAAGGTATCAACACTTCAATTCGTATGGTTTTTGTTTTACAAAAACATCACAAAAATCGCAGTTTTTTGTAAACACCTATGTGCAAATTGCGATGTAGTTGACAACATATTTTACAAATCAGTGATAAGCTAGCAGTTTGGTGTTCTGGTACCGCAGTGCCTGGTTCAATCCTCCCCCCACTTCCCCCTCGCTGACAACTGGAGTGATTGTGCGCTTACCCGGCCTAGTCACCATAAATATTACACAGCAGAGGTATTCGGGACCAAGGAACCACCGGCCCCGAACTCTGACCTGGGCGGGCGACAGTAACATATGATCCCGGCTACGCTGGAGTATGCAGTCGACGCTTTATAAATCAGCCTCTAACCGTCCCAGGGTCTAGATGGCGCATTTTCAGGTCTAAAACCCTCGTCGTGGGCTCGCATGCGACCAAAGGAGAGCGGGTTCCACCCCCCTTGCCAAGGAGAGTGGAGCAAAAAAGCCTGACGGTTAGCAAATCACTGGGAAGCGACATACCTGCAGATCTGGTACAGGCAGGAATGCCAACGATGTACACATATTTTGCCTCTGAAATGTCACTCACTTACTGATGCCGATCTCTTTTCAAAAACAAGTGCTTCTTTCATGCCTGATGGCTCAAGCAGAGATGTGAACTAAAGGGTCTGGGCCCCAGCCATCCTTTCCCACTGTGACATGAATAGTGGCGCACAGAGAATTCCTGCTGCCGCGATGACAAGCAGTGACATCTGCACAGCAGGACCAACATGGAAGTCCTAGTTTAGCAGCCTTTAATAGACCAGAAACATGGCATCGTTGTTTAGTCTTTACGTGCAGGTGAACCTAGAGACGGTCTAAATGCGCTAAGTAGTCTTTAATTGCAGGTGAACTACAGAGACAAAATGGAGGTCCACGTTTTGTAGATTTTAAACCCCTATTGATTCTCACTCTTCTTGATATTCGCCATTCACTGGGATGAGTGGGCTGAGTCCCTGAATGATTCTCACTATTATTAATTGGCCACTCACTGGGACGAACAGGCTGATAGTACTCTTTATTCCTATGTTCCCTCCCGGGTCTCCCGCCGTCCCTGTTACCTTGCTTCTCACGGTTTGGCGTCGCCGGGTCTGCATGCAGAGTATGGACTTCTCGTTGAGTCAGGACCGCTTCAGCTTTCTGTCCGTCTCATTCTGCTCCTTGTCCTCGGCTCCGCAGGGCCAGTGTAACAGCAGTCTCAGCGTCATTGCCAGACTCGACAGTCCAAACGTCATGGGACACGCCAACACTTAGGACTGGCTCTCTCTTGGGATGTTCTTACTCCATTCTCTCCAGTTCCCTGTTCCTTTGGTGCTTCTCGCACACGCCATCTGGTTGCTTCCTCCTGACAAAGGATCGCCCCAGTCTCGGTCATCTTCCATGGCACTGCTGATTTGAAACTTGCAGATTTCACTTTTACTCGACAACAGTCCTTCCAGCAGAGGAGTATAGTCCTTTCTCTCCTCTAGTTGGGCACTCTTCATTATCCCAGTATTACTGATTTCCCACCACTCGCTCAGTCTTCTTCCTCTCCTTGGTTGTTTTGCCATATATTTCTTCAGGTTGAGTCTTGGGTCCCATGGTACAATAACAAACAGTAGCTGGGCCTGAGAGGGCTTTTGAAGCCCTGTTGTTACTGTTGGTCCCAGAGAAAGGTTTTCCAGGAGTTCCTCTGTGGAACAGGAGTCCTTCCCCAAGAGGGGAGTCTCTCCTTGTGAGGTCCCACTTACCGCCACCCCTAGGGGAAAATTGCTTAGTGGGCTCACCTCCCTAGCCTCACAAGGAAAGACTCGCCTATGTGGAGACGTGTGTGGAGAAGTGACTCAATCTTGTGATTCGTCACAGCCGGTATGATAGCTCAGCGGGTTGAGCGCTTGCTGCTGCGATCTGGGCGTGATCTGCAGGTCACGGGTTTGAATCCTGGCAAGGCCAACTCAGCCTTTCATCCTTCCGAGGTCGATAAATGAGTACCAATTTCGGTTGGGTGATATTGGATGTAAATACATGCTCTGTAAAGCGCTTCGGATTAAGGCGCTATATAAATAACACATCATTATCATATATTTATAGTTATTTTTTGGAACTACCTTCTCCATTTGGGTTATCAGACAAATCGGCATGTAGTATTTTATGTCTAATTATGAGTTGGATAAATATCTAAAATGATATGCACTCTGGCTTAATGGCGGGGGCTTTCATGTAAAGAAAATTGGTCTCAAGGCCACTATAAGTGTCTAAATAGATGACCCATAGATGAGCATTTTGCAAAACTGATGCAGCCATCAACTCAAGACACCATTAATACCATTTCACAAATTGTGGACACCATGGTACCCCAACACAACGCACAAACGAGTGACATACAACCAAAAGAGACCAAACTCAGATGCTTAAGGCAATATTTGAAGCCCATGACTGCCAGACAAGGCCACACAAGACCCAGGTGCATACAATCACATGACGAAGGATATAAAAGCACAGAGCCCAAGAAGCTCACTGTGGAATGACAGGTTTGGGACTGGCCTCATGTACAGGCATGTGCAGAAGCTGAGGCCGATCTTACCCTCATTGGCAGCTAGCCGTATATAGTAGGTGTTACCAATCGCAACTGGGGAACCCAGGGATTTAGGTACTCCTGGGTCGAGGGGGAGACCAGGTAAGAGAGGAGAGTGACTCCCATTAGCGTATTCTCCCACCCCTTCTCCAGCGGGATGTCTTAAACTGAACAGTTGCCTATCATAACATCCTGAACACCTTAATAGTGAATAATTTGCACAATTTAACTTGTTTAAAATTTAACACCCTTGAACTTTCTTGGAGATACCACAAATTCTTAAGGTCAGCTGTCAAAACGAACTGAATTTACATACCAAAGATCCTTGAAAGAAGTGTGGGGACACTCAAACTCCCAGACTTATAGTGACAGAGAATTGGCACTATGTCCCCGGAAGGGATCCCTGCATTGAGGACTAAAATGCTCAGAGTCTTTTTGTTGAACGCAGACGCTTTACTGTTTGGAATTCAAAGGACAGGATATCCTGTTGTTGAGTTTCATTCCCTTGTTTGACCCCCTTTTATACACATTCATAATAGACCAATAATTATTAACCCTTAACTTCGGTGTCTGCCATATATTGATAATACTGGGCTATGTGACGGGTATTTTTTTAAATATCTTTTCAGGAGTCTGAGCCAATCCTCTCACTCCAATTTAAAATAAAGCTCTTTTTCATAATCTTCAAATATCCATCTGAGTCAGTGGGCCTCATTATAAGTGTTGCAGTAAGGCGACAACGGCGCCGGTAGTGCTACCAGCGCCGTTGTTACGTCGCCGCAACATTACGAGTCTGCTCACGGGTGACGCTCTGGACGCCTGGTCAGACCAGACGTGCAGAGCGGCACCTGCTAGCAGTACCTGATGGTAGAAATGGCCCCGTTAGTAGCAGGATCGTTGTTACCACCCTCCCCATTCCCATTTAGCCCTATGGGGGCTCAAATGGGAATGGGGACGTACCGGGTCCCGCGAACGGGAATTACCGGGCCTGCAAAGGTCGGAATGGCCCAGTAATTCCCATTTTTCGGGACCCGGACCCAAGTTTGGTTGTAGCCATGCTGGTAAAAACGGCATGGCTACCTCCAAACTCGTAATGAGGCCCCATGAATAGGATTTTTCTTTTGATAAAGAGCAGAGTGAGAACATAGTAAATGTGTTGTTGTCAGAAAGTGGTGCTTTGATCAGTTTGCTCAGCTTCCTGTGGAAGAAGTGTTGTCTCGTTAAATAGCTCTTAAAATTGATTTTAAATTTAGTAGTGTCATAGTTAATGTTTTGGGAGTGCGTCATTTCTCGAGACGTGAAGGAGACTGTTCCTCTCAAACATGTCTCAGATACTACATTCCTTGATCCTGCCAAACTTTTCAGCTAGTGGATTTTTTTCTGGTCTTCATCAGTACGCTGCTTCATAGCCATACACATCCTAATAACACATGATTGAAAGAGAATTTATTAGCAATTTGCCTAAAGTTGGTGGCAATGGACTTTATTGTGTGTAGGCCGAGATAATCATTTTTCCACATAAGAGATAACGATATCTAGCCTGAGAGGATGCCGTTCAGTACAGAGGGCCTCATTACATGGACGGCGGTAGCCATGGCGCTATTAGCGCCATGGTTGCTGCCGGTATTTTACCGAGTCCGCCTTGGTGAATGGGGGAATTACCACCCCATTCCAAGGTTGGCGGGGCGGTAATTCCGCATTCACCAAGGCCCTTCGCCATTCCCATTTGAGCCCCCATAGGGCTCAATGGGAATGGTGAAGGAGCAAATAACGGTACCGCTGTTAGCGGTACCGTTATTTGCCCTGAGGTCCCTCAGCGGGTCCCTTCCTTAACGTGTGGTCTGGCCACACGTTAAGGACGGGACCCGCTGAGGGACCTCGTAGTATGGCGCTAAGGGATTACTGGCACCGGTGCCCTTACCGGTGCTGGTGATCCCTTAGCGCCATCCGTGTAATGAGGCCCAGAGCCTTCAATTCCTACCTGTTGTGGAGTACAGAGATGCAAGGTGTGAACCAGTTCCAGTTTTAATGTTAACAAGACAAACCCTTCGCTCAGTGTTGGGATACATAATCTAGCAATTAAAATTAGTTGTTTCTTTGCTTTTCCCCTGTGTAGTTTTACCCACATTTTTTAATCTGGACTATAGATCATTAGCACCAACTAAGGGGATGCTTTGCTTGCGTAAAATATATGGAACTTTCAGGAGGGTTCACATGTTAATTGTCTGGATTTTGGCCCAGAATCAGAGAACCTATGTACTTTTTCGTGCACATCTCTGCAGAAAATGAGTCGTATGTTGGACAGCTGATCTTAAGACAATTCTATCTGCCTGTCCTTGAGGTCCAATTTGAATGTGACATTTGGGAGCTAATCACTTTAGATTTGTACCAGATAATATTAAATATGGTAAACAAATTAACCTGAGTAGAGATGGTACTGGGGCAGCAGATGAGGAAAGAGCGATGGACGTGTTATCTGTGTACACTGCAAATGGGGTTGTCAAATATTCAGCACAGAGCCATCGTATGTCCAGCTGGCCACTAGATCAGCAAACCTTTCAGGCAATAATGGGATCAAAGATTTTTAGAGTTGGGCTTTCCTATTTTTAATGGGGGTAGGGGCACTATGGTGCAGAATGAATGCCAGGAGAGCTACCATGGGCAGTGAGTGGCATGCAGGATCGTTGTTAATGCCTTCGGTTTTAGAGGGAAACCGAGCTGCAAGGGTATCACGCAGAGCCTGGAAAGAGGTTGTGTCTAGGTGGAGTGCTATTGGTGATGCAAATTCCACAAAATGTTCAAAAGAGCTCTTATTGTGAGGAGGTTTTCCACATTGTTTGTTCGGTGTTGTGCGGCTTTGTCACCCGCTAGTTGTCTGTAAAGTACTTTGTGGATTGTCTGAAATGCCTGTGCTTTGCAATGGAGCTGGGACCTCTTCTGCCATGTTTGACGCTAAAGGAATTTTGCCTCAGTTAATAGTGTTGAGAGCAAGTTACAGTGGAAATAGTTTAGGAATGTCTAGGCTCGGCTGTTTGGAGGTTTACTTGCTATGGTAGGGGGCAAAAGCAAGGCCATTTATTATGCTTTCTGCCATCGTTTTCTTTATGGGCGTTTTAGGATTTGGGACATAGTTCTAATAAGGGGCTTGGACACAATGTAAATTTGATAGTGGACGGCCTAGCACAGTATTCATGCAACATGTCCTTAGGAATCTACAGCAATATTGTCCCAGTTAAGGATGAGATCCAGGGAACGGCCACTAGAGCGGGTGACACTGCGAGGAGCCATGTTGGAGAGGTGACCTTACTTAACAGCAGAGTTTGGGTGTATCCATCCCATCAACCACCAAAGCTGTGTTGATCCAGTATCAAAGATTGTGGGAACCTTAAAATGAAACGAAAAAACACAGCGACGTGTGCTATGTTTTGCCCATTTACAATGCACTTTTCTACTAGAGATTAGCCGTTTTGGGTGTGTTTGACCGAATTTTTTTGTATCGCGGCAAACTGACCGCAATTTATCTGCTCGGTTCCCAATTTAAACACACGTGCATTTAAAATGAAAACAAAAACATTTTGTCACCTGCCTCCAATTTTAAGGAAGGAGGGGACACCCCTGCACCCTCAAAATTGCAAAATATCAAACAGGCGCAAATGGGGAAAACCCCCGCAACCTCACTCTCCAGGGTTGGTATTTTGCAATATATGCGACCGAATTGCCCCGAAGGCCAAATCACCCAAGCAAAATTCAATCAAATTGGTCATTAGGTCAATTGTTTTAGGTCAAATAGGCTAATACCGATTAGCCTGCTTTGAAGTCGTGTTTAATTAGCAATGTACACTCTGCTTCCAAATAATAATTATGCTCTCGTAAAGTGGACAAATGCAGACATTCAGAGTGGTCGCTGACCTTTGAAATTAGAAATACAACTCAACGAGCGGTGACAAAAGTCCCAATTGTCAATGGGCCTCATTACGACACGGGCGGTAAGGGATTACCGGTACTGGTAAGGGCACTGGTGCCGGTAATCCCTTACCGCCCAATTACGAGGTCCCTTTGCGGGTCCCTACCAAAACGGCTGGTTTTACCAGCCGTTAAGGAAGGGACCCGCAAAGGGACCTCGGAGGTAATTACGGTACCGCAATTTGCGGTGCCGTAATTACCGCTTACCCCATTTCCATTGAGCCCTATGGGGGCAAGAATGGGAATGGGGAAGGGCCAATGGTGAATGGGGAATTACCGCCCCACCAACCTTGGAATGAGACGGTAATTCCGCCATTCACCATGGCGGAATTCGGCGTCAACCATGGCGCTAATAGCGCCATGGTTAACGCCTGGGTCGTAATAAGGCCCAATGTATGTAAGTGAGTTTTATAATAATTTCCCCTGAACAGGAAAGTCAGTCTGCATCGTCCTGTCATTAATCACACGTTTATCGCAAGTTGAGTTCTCTTTCTGCACATGGCGCAAGTGCAGCCTTTTGATTAAGCGGCTCTGTGTCTTGTGAGGTACTTTTACACGGTTTCTATTGTCTGAAATCCCCGCAGAGCCACGAGGCGTTCCACGCTTCATCGGTCACATCCTGTCGGGAGAAAGTGAACACATGTTTGAAGGTTACCGGGTGCGCCCATGGACGTTCTGATTTCTTTAGATTTCTCGACCACTGCCGTGATCAACATGACAATACAATAGCTCTGTACCTCTGAAAAACAGCCAACACTACCAGCAGAAACTGCTGTCTACAGATTAAATGCAACTTTAGGTTTAAAGTCCCTTTCCAGTCTCAGAGGCAGTGCCCGGGCGTTTAAAGGCACTCAGTAGGATCTCCCTGGGAGTGAGGTTCACCAAAATGATGGCTCTAAAATCATCCGTTTTGAAAATAATGCTGGAACGCAGGATGGGGCACTGAGGAGGAAATGCAGACTATTGTTTTCTATTTGGTCAATTTTAACAGAAGACAATGCAGGGTGCTCTATTTTTAGTTTGGACTATTGGGTGTGCCACATAGAAGCCACAACTATTGCATTAAAGTACAGATAGGGAGGACTGGCATATGAGGAGGGACACACAGCTTGAAGGTGTTGGTTATTTGCACACCCATCGACTGCCCATGTTCATGCTTGTCCCTACAGCCATTTCCACCCAGTTCCTTCTCTTCCAGCTCAAAACACATCCACCTGGGAACTCTTTGCGGCTCGTTTTAAGCAAGCGTTACCATCAAACGTTGCACTGCCAGTGCAGTGCCTGCCAGTGTTTTTGCAAAGCAGTCTTCTGAGAGTTAATTTCTTAATTGGAGCTATAAACCTGCAACTGGTGTAATAAAAGTGTCTTTACCCTGTCTGCCTTCAGTCACTCGATTCATAAGCACTATGCATGTCCTTCATTGAAATCCAGTTAAAAACAAGAATTGGAAAAGCCACCTGTTTTGGCTTGTGTACGAGTATTAGGTATGTGCCAGGCATGCTATGTGATGCCCAGGTACTCACACTGTTTTGCAACTGCTACCATCAATGGCCAGTTAATACCAATATGACAGTACCTAGCAAGTGCCTTTCCCAAAAGCCCAAACTGTTGGCAATGCCAATGCTTGTTAAATAATGATACCTTTAATAGTAATGCATGCTTCTCTAACAGATTATGTGGGGCAATTCACTTAGAATTGTGGATGCAGGAGGTGAGCTGGACAGCACCCCTTGCATTCTTTATCTGCTTATGTGGCAAAATGACTACTGCTGTGCAGGAGTACAAGGATGAGTAGTCGCTGAACTGACTACTCAGCCCCACACTACCACTAAAACCAGCAGTGATTCAAATCAGAAAGGTGAAACAGGCACAGCCCAAAAGCTATACCTCCTTCGTCCTTTGTGGTAGCACAGGCTAAGAGCAGGCTATACCTTCAGGAGGGGTGTCAGCTTATAGTGGTAGAAACCCAAACAAATAAGAGTTTAAAATAAAAATGTTCAATCAAGGTTTTATAAACATATGTATTTTAATTTAACAATAAAAATACAATTAACTAAAAACACCAGCAAAACCCCACCTCTGTGAAGAGTACACAGAAAAGGCTGACTGGATATTATGGCACTCTGGGTAAATGAGCAGTGGCGTTCAGCAAGAAACTGGAACAATGGGCCTCAATATAACTGTGCCGGTCCAGTAACAACGGTTGTTAACGGTGCCGGTGCTCCCGTCTCCCCATTCCCATGGAGTCCCATGGAGTCCCATTGGACTCCATGGGAATGGGGACTAACAAAAAACACTGGCACCTGACTTCCCGGCCACCAGACTTGGAATAGCCTGGTGGCACCAGGAAGTCAGGCGCCGGTAATTCATTACGATCTGGTGGCTACCTGCTGGTTTTACCGCCACGGCTACCGCCGGACCCGTAATGAGGCCCAATGTCACTGTTCAAAAAGGATATGTCTTGTGTAAAAGGGGGCTTTTCCAGAATGGTCCCAGAAAGTGCACCGGGGCAGGGCCCCTTAACAGTAGCTAATTCTTGTCTTAGGAGGCTTGACAGTGTAAAGCAGGGCTTTTGTGATCACACTGTTGGTCAGCGTTGAACCATTTGATGTTGCAGGCTCACAAAGGGTCAAGTGACTGTTTGAGATGCAAGGCAATGTTTGCCAATGGTTTGGGCAGTGGTTGAGTCAGCTGCAAGACAATGGATTGCAATGGGTACAGCCCGCATTTGCGATAGCGAGCTGTATGGCTTCCAGCAGTTGAGTCAGCGCTCCAGTTGGTTGCTCCCACAAAGGTTGAGTCTTGGATCGTGTTGCTTGTGAAAATCCATGGCAAAGGGTTGAGCAAGTGCCTGCATGGCTTGATATGCAGTAAGTGGTTCAAGGTTTGCGTGAAGTTCCAAAAGCAGCATCACAGGTCCTCAGCTGGAAGGGTGCCAAAAATGGTTAAGTGGCTTGGGATGGTTTGAAGCAGTGAGAACAGTTCTTCCCTCTCCTCGCTTCATATGCCGACGGAGGCGGACCAGCAGACGCAGGACCAGCAGAGACTGACCAGGTAAGTGCACGTCACACAAGGCCGCCGGGGACTGAAGCCCCTGGCGGCTTCGATATGTGCAAAAGTGCCCCCCCCTTCCAACACACGGTGAAGCCACGGGGGTGTTCAGCACCTCTGCAGCCTCACCATATAATCTGATTGACCGCCCCGCTCCCACATTTTCAGTCGGGCCACTGGTGCAAAGCCGTTAACCCGATATGTATTTTTTGATTAAGAGGGCCGCTCCACTATCAGGGAGCGGTCCCCAGCCACACAAGGCCACTGCGGGGCTTCACTGCCTGGTGGTCTCAAAATGTGCAAAAAGTGCCCCCCACCTCATCCAACACATGGTGAGACTACCGGGGTGTTCAGCACCCCCGCAGCCTCACCACATATTGTGATTGGCCCTGTGTGATGCTCAGATATAGGGCTGCAATTACTTACAAATGGACAAGACTGTGGCTGCACGTAGGGTTGTCCTATGTGCAGCCACTGCCTTGTCCATTTGTAAACAGACTCACCAGAGAGAATGGATTTATGCTTGTGGTGTTTATTTGGCACACAAGAGGCATGCCATGCTTTAGAATTGGGAATACAATGCATATTTATGGGACATTCGTTTGGTCATCAGGTGTAAATCTCAACTGCATGGACTTGCATGGGTGGTTGGGAAGATATTGGTTTACTATTTACACTGATTAGCTTGTTGCTTGCATTTTGTGTTTTTTGGTTCAGGCATTTCCCTATTGCCCACTCCGATCCGGGATATGGGGCCACCGTCTTTGCCCCAATATTGCAGCAGCCAAGGGACATATGGACTTGCATGCCAGAGAGGAGTGATTTGCAGGTTGGGTGGGGGGGGGGGTGAGGGATGGCAGGAGACAGCTCATTGTCACAGCATTCCCTGAGCCTGGGGTCATCCTATACTGCAGCCTTCCAAATGCTTCCAAATGCTGCTCATGTGTGTGGGGGTTCCTATTGGCGAGCCTCCTGCAAGGTGTAAGTGAGGGGTGGTGGGGTACTGCCAGTAGGTGCAGAAGCCCCCATTGAATGTAGGTCACAATATTGGTTCCACAGTGCACAATGCCCAGTGGTCTATGGTCAGTGCTGGGGGTTTGGGCTCTGACTTGGGAGTATAAGGAAGGGTGCCTTGGAACCCTCTGTGAAGTATTTGTTGGCCTGATGTGCTGGGGGACATGAAGCAGAGTGCTGTGACGGTGGGGGCAATGGGCAGAAGGTAGATGTGTGTTCGACTGTTTGTGCCAATCATTGGTGTACCCTGCTCTCACCCTCCCTCTTGCACATGATACTTTACTTTTAGTCTCGCAACTGCTCTGAAAAGATGCGGCACCAATCAAGAAAGCTCATCTCCAAGCCCAGCTTTCCATTTCACCTTCATGCAAATTACTGCCTAGTGCTTACGAATCTGGTGAGTACTATGGAGAGGGGCAAGAATGTATCATTCAGGGAAACCTTGAGGCGGGAGGTCACCACTCGATGTGTATGCCTGATAAACGAGAAGGGGCTATATTATGCTTGCCACAGCCCGTGGATCTAAATAGCTCCCCAGCCCTTGCAATTCCGAACCCTGTTTTTTCATTGATGCTCATGTTTCATTTCTTACATGTCATTTTTAAAGAGGGTTTTTTAACATTTTGAAGTGGAACCAAATACTGCTTCAAAGCCAACATTCGGTACAGCCCAAAACATACTTTTATGTGTGAGTTTTGCTTTAAATGTTTTGGACACCAGTAATAGATTCCGATTTGTGTAAAGCCCCTCAATCAACAGCTAGGAGACATGCCCAGCAGAAACCCTATCCCTGGCCCAAAGCAGAAGAGCCCCTCATTGTCAGCATGAGTAGCATCAAGGAGGAAACAAGCCCTGTTTGGGATTACGGGATGATAACTGCAAGGCGGTGTGTTCTGTGTGCTCAGCAGCTTAATTTCGTGGTTCTGCAAACTCTAAACAGTGCACACATCTGCACTGACCAATCATCTGTGGGCCAAGCATCCCAATGACTTTGGACTATATGAAAGGAAAAAGAGGCTGTTGCTAATGTTAAAGATCATTTGTAACGTGCACTATCACCACTGTGGTGTTCCCCTGGTGCTCTGGCGGATCTGAAAGGTAAGACTGTAGGGGGGTTAGTAGCGTATAGCTGGAATAGGTGGAGCGAGAGTTGTGATGTCCTGTGGACAGCTACAAGTCGGTCTGCACCGTTCGCTGAGCTTGGGTGGGATTTCCGGCTCAGTGGATTCCCATGTGTTGTTGTGCAGGGCTATGTGTGGTTTGTTTGTTGTTGCAGTGTGGTGAAGTGTATGTAGAAAGCTGTGCAGAGAGGTGGTTGTGTTTGTTTTGCATTTGAGAAGTGTATGAAGAGCTTGAGGTTTTAGGGTTGGATTAGTAGGGTTTGTTCTTACCTTGTTTCTTTCGACTGTGCTCATCGTCTGTGTGCTGTGTGATGGGTGATTTGTAGTGGTTTGTTCACTGTGATTGCGTGTGGTGGTGGATTTGCTCTCTAATTGTCTAGTGCTTTGAGGGTATGCGGTTGTGCGGGCCTCCCACTGTCCCTAGGCTGGACATGGCTAGGGATTGAGGGTTTTGGTTGTCTCCCCGGGGTTCTTGTGTGCAATCCCCACCCACGAGGACCAGGTGCACTATTGGGGTGGTGGTTCTTTGGGCTCTCTCCCTGGCTTGTTCCTTCCATGTATGGTCATTGTGGTGTGGGGTCTTTGTTTTTACTAGTAGTTCCCTTCTGATTCTGAGGTGAAGAGGAAAGTTTTAAGGAGTTTTCTGAATTTTAGGTGATCCTGTGTATTGCGTATGTCTTTTGGGAGGCAGTTCCAAGTTTTTGCTGCCAGGTGGGTGAAAGATGACGCCTCAGGTTTTCTTTTTTGTATGTTTTCGGTTCTAGGCAAATGTTGCTTGATCTGAGGGGTCTTGCCGGGAGGTAGATGGTGGTTTTCTTTGTAGGAATTCTGCTCCTTCGCCGTGGATAGCTCTGTATGTTATGCATTATGAAGAATCAACAGCAATGTGACTCCCGTAAAGAGCAAGAAAGCATGGTCACAGCTGTCCATTCAAAATTGCCTGGACAAAAAACAAGTCTAGCCTCTGATCAACCCTTGCGCACATGCTGTGCATCGCAGTATTTGCAAAATGATAGCATTAGACTTGCAACCATTTTGTGTTGTTGAGGATGTATGTTTTGTGCGTTTACTAAATAAGCTGGAGCCACGTACAAAGTACCATCACGTAAAGATTTTTTGACTTGCATCATCCCTTACCTTTATGAAATAATGAGCCAGTATATTGCAGATGAGTTTCAGAGCGCTGAGAAAATAGCATTTACTGCAGACCTTTGGACCTCTGATAATACTGTAAAATATTTGATGAGCTTAACAGGACATTGGCTAGCCAGCAACATGAAAAGGCATGGAGTTTTGTTGCAATGTGAGGCTTTTGATGGAGGCAATACTGGTGCCAAAATAGGCGTCGCATTCCAAGAAATGCTTCAATGGTGGCAAATTAGCCATCCTAAAGTACATGTGATTCTTTGTGAAAATGCTCTAAGGCCTTCAGAGATGCAGATTGTGTTAGTGTGGGGGTGTTTCGCACATACCCTACAGCTTTGCATCCATGATGGCCTTTTTGTGCAAAGATCTGTGTCGGACATGCTGTTGCATGCAAGAAAACCTGTTGGCCATTTCAAACATTCGAGTTCCACCACCTCTCGCTTGCACTCAATGAAAAAAGATCTTGGGTTTCCTGCACTGCAGTTAATCCAAGATATGTCAACACAGTGGAACACTTTGTTTTTGATGCTGGGGTGATTGGTGGGGCAGAGGCAGCCACTGAGTTTGTGCTGTGTGGAGGACGACAAAGTGCCTAATCTTTCTGCTTGTCAGTGGCTTTTGGCAGAACATGTTTTATCTTTGTTGGCACCCTTTGCAGAGCTCACAAAGGAGATTTGCTCCCATGCATCAAGCATCTCCTTGGTTGTGCCTGCTGTCAAAACTTTAAGGTCCTGCCTGGGCTCTGGTGAGGTTAGGGACACTGGTGTGAAGCTTGTGAAAACAGAGATATTGAAGGCTGTAGAGGCAGGGTTAAGCACATTGAGGATATAACTATCTACTCTGTGGTGACAGGGATCAATAGTCGGTTCAAATACAAATATATCAGTAATGATGTTGTGGCAAATAGTGTCAAATGTGCTATCCACTCTACTGCCTTAACCCTGTGTGAAGAGACCTTCACCATCCTGTGGGGCAACCTGGAGACCCTGACCTGCAAGATAACGAGCCACCACCTAAGAAAAATGTTATACCATGTGGCAAATGGGCCTTCTGGAACAGTGTTGTGGAGCAGTGCACAGCTTGTGTGAGTCAGTCCATTAGTTTATTGGACACTTAGCTCACTATCTTTTTGAGTGAGCCTCTGCTCCCTAAAACAGAAGACCCACTGAAGTGGTGAGACAGTAACAGTGTACGATGTCCAGGGTTGGCAAAATTTGCTCGTGTGTATTGACACCTGGATAGCGAGAGTGTTCAGCACAACTGGAGATATTTGTTCAGAACACAGAAGTAGCCTCCTAGCAGAAAATATTGAACACCTTGACTTTCTGAAATACAACCTTCACCATACAGGTTTCACCTATTAGTGACATAAGAGTAAAGTGAACGTGGGCTTGTTTCAGATCTGTTTTTATTTCCTTTTATCTTTTTAATAAGCTTACTGAAATATATATGTCCAATTAATAAACATGAATACTCATGCAATAGAATGCCTCCTTATTTTATTCATTGAAATGTTGTTTATTATGTTCTAGAACCAGGGCTGGACTGGGAACCAAAAGTGTCCCTGGAATCTTTTTCAAAAGTGGCCCTATATTCCACTGAAGGAGAGTCAGTCTCCCCTCTTTAATGAGGCACCTCTGTCGCCCATTGGACAAGCCTGTTGGCAGTACCACTGTCGCAGGAGTGATGAGTTGAGTCTCAACATATGTCATACCACCATATTCTCATTTTTAAAAAAAATGTAAGTACTCATTCTTTCTCGTCATTTTGTCACACCACCCTCCCTTAGTCCTTCTCTTCTGTCAGTTCCCTCAGCTCTCCTCTTAAACCCCTTATCCACTGTTCAACCCCTCCCTCCAGACAAAACTCTTCTTTCCTCTCCTCTGTTGTCATATCTCCCTCCCATGCTGTTCTCTTGCTACCCTTTTCTTTCCCGCTCTGCCATCCCATATATCTCACCTTCCTCTTGCTTTCTTCTGTATCTACCACCTACACCTCACTTTCTTGCTGCACCTCTTTCACCTTTCACCTCAGTTTTGCAACATATCCAACCGGAAAAGTCATATGTTCTTCATATTAAATTTAGGGCACTTAGCATCGATTGATGATGGTGTTCTTCTGCTCTTCATTTGACACGTGTTCCCCTGCTCTGAACATCATTTTAATACCTCCCTTCCACCCTTGCGCACTCAATGGCTAGTCTCTTCCTCTCCTTCTTTCTCTCTATATTAGTACTGCTCCCTTACCATCCTGCTCCTTGCAAACTAGCCTACTCTGTCCTGAATGTTCTCCACATTCCAATGCCCCTTTATTTGTGACCACCGTCCCACACGTACACTTTTCTTCCATTCTAACTTCCAAAGCCTGATTTTCTTATCTACTTACCCCACCCTCCCACTCACTACTTCCTTCCCTTCTCCCTGATTACCCCATTGATCTGGATTACAAATGACCCCCGTGCAGATTAATCCTACAGAATACTAGTGGAATTCCTACAATTTGAATCAACATCACAGCCAAGAAAATATTAATCCTGCAATAAGGAAAACACCAAGAATGCCGCCACTACGGGAAGGTGATGGGTAGATAAATGAATGACAGAGCATTCTTGCATCACACATTACAGCACAACCGACCCTAGACATATGCCCAACAACCATACCATTAAAAGTACACTTTACATCCCCATTTGCGCCGTTAGCAAACGCAGAATTTTTAATTGAAATCCACATTTGAGTTTTACCTGAGCAGCAGCATGGCTATTGGTTGCCACCCAATCACACATTGTTGCCAACCTTGGCATGTCTGAAAATGAGTGTGCCACTCCTTCGTGAACCACTCCATGTCCTCCCCAGTAAAATGTCCCTCTTCCTTCTGTGCTGCATCCCACAGGATGGATCTGGCACTCACAATTTCCAGCTCTCTAGGCTTGATTATTTTTACAGAGCTGTTGCTTTGTGGGTGCAGTGGCAATGGCCTAGTTCTTAGGCTCAAAAAAGGACATAAGTGCCCCTGTGCTCCGCTGCCAAGTGCCTAATTCCGCCACTTTTTTGTTACTAAGCTTCAAAACTTGATCAAAAACACTTCATGAAAGAAATGGAAATCACTCCTGCGTTTTTCCCCATCTTTCTTCATCTTATGTTTATCAGGAAAAGTTTTTTTTGTTTCATATTTCTTTATTACAAAAGAAAAGACATACAATCCTTAACATATAACCTGTCGATAAACAGTATCAATGGTTCATCCCATCTACAACGCATTCCAATGACCAAAACCCAGCAATAATACTTCTGCCCTCTACTTATGTGGGGTGCAGTATTCTTAAAATCACAGGTAATGGACACTTCCTCCTGGGCATATCACTTCCAGTACTTACACTGTCCATTTCTGTCTTCCACCTTAGACTTGCATCACGTGCAGTGATTTTCATCCCATCCCGAGTATATACCCTCATGTTCCGTTACCTCAGGCTGGTTCAGTCTAATATCCCTTTTGACCGTTGCTCACTTCATCCTGTCTTTGGCCCAACTCCCTAGCAACCAGCCCGGTCACTGCCCTCATTTCATGGCATGCTGCCTCTTGGCAAATGTAAACATTTCATTAACAACCTGCTGGTTCTTTTACTGGGGATAAAGCCCAACAGACATTTTGATTGTCGCCGACAGCGACCAGCCTTGCCTTGCACTTGATGACGCTCCCAGCACATGTGTATACATGTGGACCCTAGACAGCCACTTTTAGGGCAGTAAGCACTAAACTGTAAATCCTCTATAACCTGCTGAAGATACGCTCCTTGCAAGCATTTAAAGTGTATCACATATTGCGACAGTTGAGCTCTGCTCCATTCTGTCTTCTAATACATGACTGTATCCGTGCCACAACTCTCCTCTCATGCCTAATAGGTGTGTTTGGAGAATATTCAAGACACCCCACTGTCCTCCGGCTACTTGCCTCTATCTTGGCGTACACTAGGAAACCTGCTCTTCCCATATACCAGGGTAGAGGGGCACTTTCAAACTCACAGACCTGTCCTCCTCATTTAGCTGTCCACATTGTTCTGTTCCCCTTGCCACTGGGCTTGCCAGTGCAGGGCATTGGACAGATCCCAACCCCCCATACTGCCACCTGCGAGATATACTTGTGCCCTTCGATTCTGCCGCTTTTATGACAGATTTAAGGAATCGCTTGTACTTTCACTGGCAGTTGCTCAGTTGGGGGTATGCAATAGTTTGAGGCACGAGTGTTGCCCCTGTAAGTGGCTTTACCCGATCCATAGTGCAACGTATTGCAGGAGTGCAGGTGAATAGTGAAGTCTACAATCAGGAGCGACAATCCCCCCTCCTCATGCGATAATCTGCATTGGAAGTCACCCTCAGTTACTAATGTGGGAACGTCCTGAAATATGGGCAGCAGTCGAGAGGGCACCATTTTAGATGCTGCCACTGTGCTGCTCTTCTGCCCATTTCTCGAACTGATTCAGGGCTTGTGTGACATCTGGGTTTTCAGCAAAGCCCAAGCAAATAAAGCATCACGTCACAAAATAGATTGAGCTGAATTTGACAATCTCTACATTTTAATGATTTAGTTCTGCCTTGGCATATTAGGTACTCAAAAAAGTATCTCTCCAAAGCCGAATATATGAATTATGGTTAAGCCAAACTTCAGTACACCCACCCCAAACGAGGCTGTTTTAATTAATTTCTTTACACAGCAGACAAGACGAGCAAGTTTACAAATTCACTGTGCAATGAAGCGCTTAATGTAAGAACACTAATGGTGTAATACATCTGATGGTATATTACCATAAACGCATAGCTGGACCTGCACGTCCAGGTGACTGCATATGACACATTTGCAATGTGACTCTGCATAGGACAAGGAAACCGTCAGAACTTCCAGCTAATCCCATGGCACAGTAATTAGCTAATGCACCCGATCTGGGCAGATTTCAGCATTGAAACGAAGGGAAATTAAGCAATGTGCCCAGGATCACACACGGATGCTGAGATTTGAGCACAGGACTTTTACAAACGATGCCACTCATTTAAGCACTATCCAACGTGCACTACTTAATACTTTAATGTTGACTTCTCTGTTACTTACCGGTGTGCATTCTGAAATCAGTCACGCACGAGCTGACTTTATAGCACAAAAACAACAAACATATTTAGTAGTAATTGTAATCGATTCGCACCAGAAATCAGTCAAGAAGTGGCAGAGCTGGCGGCACACGGCCTGAGCACACTGACCTGCTGCTTGCCTCATTGTCGGACTCGGTCTCAGAGCACTCAGCAGACTAGCACTGACTGAGGACACCCGGGCCGCACCTGCGCTGCAAACTGCCATGTGATGTCAGCGCAGTAGGACTGCAGCGCACGTGCGTTTCCCGGGCGGTGCCCCCTCGCAATGCGCAGGTGCAAGCCTGGCCCGTTGGCCCCAGACAGCAAAGGGAAATGCAGCAGCCAACAGCTACTGTGATAGCAAACCATCCAGGCCGGCGTGGATGTTTGTTCAACGTTTATGATTTCTGTATCCTTTCCTCCAAGCCCCCAAGCAACAAAAGAGGCCCGACGCCCTGAGGCCTACCGGGGAAAGTCCCGGTTTCCCGGTGGGCCAGTCCAGCACTGTCTAGAACATGTTTACTTAAAGGAACTATCATTTGGCTCTGGACGAATAGCTGGACAAACTATTTGGTATTCGGCCGAATAGTAAATTCACTATCTGGTAAACCCTTAATTAGTATAGACTTTTATTGATGGTAAATGAACCCTCAGTATCCCCATCTCTAAGAGGGGGTATCCTGCCTTAAACTAATACTATAGGATCTATCACAATGTCCCTCCAAATGAAAGTCCACCGTCCTGTGTCACAACCTGCTTCTATCCCTTACACTACAACTAAAGAAGAATATAATCCAACGGAAAGTTCCTTCCACATTCCCAAAATGTTCTCTGCTCAAAAGGTGCCAGGGAGAATAACTCTCCTCCCCTGGCTTGTACCAATTAATTTTACAGAAAGTTCCTTCCACATTCCCAAAATGTTCTCTGCTCAAAAGGTGCCAGGGAGAATAACTCTCCTCCCCTGGCTTGTAGCAATTTTACAGAAAGTTCCTTCCACATTCCCAAAATGTTCTCTGCTCAAAAGGTGCCAGGGAGAATAACTCTCCTCCCCTGGCTTGTAGCAATTTTACAGAAAGTTCCTTCCCGGAATGTCTCCCTTCTACTGGTATAAGGGTGGTGTTCCCAAAATGTCCTCTTGTAAATGGATACCAGGGGGGAATGCCTTGGCTGGTAGTTTCAGCACATTGTACAGTCAACTTTATGGACAAGGAGAATTACTCTCTTCACCTGGTACTGACTGGTCTGTACTCTCCAGTATAGTTCACAAAATAAAGGCCATGGGGAATGACTCCCTTCCCCTGGCGTCTCTCCAGCATACTTGAAAGGATTCAGTATTCTCACCGAGAAAATGGCTTCCTTCTTCTGGCGCTTAAGAGTTTGTTTCTATCTTGGGTTTCATCTTGGCACGCTTTCATTAGGGTCCCAGACCCTTCTCTGTTGTTAAGTGGGCTTATCTTTGCCACTGACACGAGGACGATTTCCTCATATGCTTGGCTGTCTTCTGTTGGGCTTCCAGACCCTTCTCTGTGGTCAGTGAATTTATCTGTGCCACTTGTATGAGGAAGATTTCCTCAGATGCACTCTTCTCTTCTGTTGGGGTCCCAGACCCTTCTCTGGTGGTTAGTGGACTTATATTGGACTCTGGAGGAGAGCTCAGGGGCAACATGCTTGCCTTGGAAGCAAGACAACGCAGAGCAACACAGGTTCGATTCCCCGGGTCTGCGCTTAGAAACCTCTGGGTATTAAGTGCGTTTATAAATAACCAATTACAATTACAATCTCTGCCACTGGTAAGAGGAAGATTTCCCTGGATGCACTTTTCCCTTCTTTGGGGTCCCAGACCCTTCTCTGGTAGTTAGTGGACTTATGCCTGCCACTATTACAAGGAAGATTTCCTCGGATGCACTCTTCTCTTCCGTTGGGGTCCCAGACCTTTCTCTGGTGGTCAGTGGACTTCTCTTTGCCATTGGTATGAGGGGGATTTCCTTGGATGCACTCTTTTCTTATGTTGGGGTCCCAGATGCTTGATGGCCCTCTTGCGCTTTCCCCAGCAAGAAGCAGAGACCCCATTCCTCTCCCCATGCCCCCACCAGTCCGTCCATGCTTCCTGTTACCTTCTGGGACTTGCTCGCACAATGCTGGTCTCTCTAGGGACTAGGGTCAGACTCCTTCTGGCTTCCTGCAGCCGTCTGCTTCGTGACTGCTTCTGCAGTGACTTAGCATGTTCTGGCTCCTTGCAGTTTCGGCACCACTGGGCGCCCACGCAGTCTATCTCCTCCTGGATGTCATGCCACTACTTCACCTGCTTCCTGCTGGGCTCGGTCCTACCAATGCAGGACCCGTCACAGACTCCCTCAGCCACTCGCCAGTGTCCTCTCAAGAGCCCTCTATTGGAGTCAAGTGCATACTTTGAAACTCCCGGGTCCTCCGGCAAGGAGGGAAGACATTACATCCTTCTTCTCTTTCCACTTTATTACTCTGCCCCATCGTAACGTCAACACCTGTTGTCAATGGCTTTGTGGTATTCTTCATGCCTCCTGTAAAACACCTTGTCTCAGTACTAGCACAATCAGCATTCCTCATGTTTTCTGTGCACTTCTTAGTCCTAGTATTTTCTCTCTTAACTGTACCCCAGGTACTACAAAAATACACTGGCTTCCTCTTATTATAGTGGTTTGAAATGGAGAGGGGGCTAAGAGGTGTGTGATATTGTACAATGGGTTGTACCCAAGGTGGTTTTCCTTATCCCCACAGGGGTAGTCCCTACCCATGAGGTCCTCTTGCATTAAACCACTCCTACGGGGACTATTGGGTAGCCGCTGCACCTCCCTAGCCTCATGGGAAAGGTCTCCCCCTTGCGAATATTTGTGATGTCATCTTTGATTTCCTGGGTGTTCGTCTTAACAGTGCACGGTGGTGGCGTGAGTTATGGTTGCTTATCTTACCATAACTGGCGAATTACTAGGGTTTTTTGGTTTTACTTGTAACCATAACGTCCTTTTAACAAACTTTTTTCACTAAATTTCATAGGTTTTTATTAGTTCAACTTAAATATAACGTCCTTTCTAACAATGTTTTTTCACTGAATTTCATAGGTTTTTATTAGTGCAACTTAACAATAACATCCCTTTATCAACGTTTTTTCGGTGACTTTCATTGATTATTATGAATGAAAATGTTTCATGATGTTACATTACTGTATATAAGTTATTAATAATTCCTCTTTAACATATATGAAAGAACTGTAAACTTCCTTTAACAAACATATTATTTGCAACGCATACTGATGTGTGTCGTTATCAGCAGCGAATGCTGGGGATGCAAGTCATGGTTGAATTGTCTAGGGCATAAAGGCTCGACTATGACCCCAACCCCACCAAACCACCCCCGTTATCCACCGCATTTACCCTGTATCCTAGTTAAGTGTCCACTATACCCTCATAATGTGACCAATGGTCAGTGCTCTTGGCTTGCAGCCATGGCCAGACTCCACAATCCAAGGGGCATAGGCTTCGGCCATGCCGCATTCCCCAGTAGGCAAATCAGAGTAGACATTTGTCCTTGCCGAGGGCCAGGCCCTCTGTCCATGCACCTAAGTTATATCACTATTTTTTGTACTTACATTATGACACTTTGGAAAAATAAAATACAAGATAGATTTGCAAAAGCATGATTTTAGGTCCTTGCTGATGCTCCTCATGCAGGTTTGTTGTAACCCAGTCCAGCACTTTAGGCTGCAGCCGCAAGCAGAATATTTTTTCCCATTCAAACCTAGGGCCAAGCTGCACACCCCAGCATTTTTTTTAACTTACATTATGACACTTTAGAAAAAAATAAAACACAGGACAGATTTGCAGAACCATGCTTTGAGGTCCTTGCAGATTCTCCTCATGAATGTTTGCAGCAATCCTGTCCAGCACTTCTGGCTGTAGCCACAAACAGAATTTGTTGTGTTTGCTGCAAATCCATCCATGTTTTATTTTTTGAAAAATGTCCAAATGTAAGTATAAAAAATATTCATATAACTTAGTCCCCACTTGACATAATCCATTCCAACTTTACACATTCAAGGTTGGGTCTATGATCTTTCTGAAAGTTTTTGTGCAGATTTGTCAAACAGCAACAAAGTTATAAGCCATCTAAAAACGTTGAGACTTCCCATCTAATTTTGCCCCCCCTTGACAAAATCCCACCAAACTTTGGTAAAACATTCAAATCTGGGTCTAAAATCTTCTTCCGAACATTTGTGCAGATTCGGCAAACAGTACCAGATGTATAAGCCTTTCAAGTATTTTGGGCCTCCCCCTCTAATTTTGCCCCCTCTTGGCAGAACAGCACCAGACTTTGCAGAACCATTCAGGATCAAGTCTAAAATGATATTGCCAAATGTCATGCAGTATCATTGAGTGGCACCAAAGTTATAAGCCATCCAAAAACTGCTTTTCATCAACACTGCAATGAAGAAATATGCATGGATGTCCCCGAACATCTGAGATGGTGGCGAACATCACAGGAATATCCCAGAACATCTAAGATGTTCGCAGACTTCGGAGATGAAAAACCCCCTGATTTTTGCCTTTTTATGGCCATTGCCCATCCCATCCTTATCATCCCTCACCTCCCCAGAGATAGTTTCATTTGTTTGACAAGTGCAATGTTGTGTTTTCGAATATGTTTTTAGAGTGATCCCCTCGGACTACGGGCACTGTTCGCAAATCTAACATGGCATCCATTTCAAATGTTTTGACGCACCTCACATTTTTAATTGACCAATCAGCGTGCAAGAATGCTGTCCCCCAACATCACACTGCTCTCTGGTTGGTCCAGAGGAGCCAGTGGACTCTGAATAAGGAAATGAGTCAGCGGACTGAGACAGATATCACTCATTCTTTTGTACCTACTTTTTGGGCATTTTTTCAAAAAGTACTGGACGGATTTACAGTACATTTACAAAAGCACTCTTTCGGGACCAAGCCGCCACTCCTGGTGCAAATTTGGTAAAAATCCATCCAGCGGTTTGGGCTGTAGGCACGAGCAAAAATAGTTTCCATTGCGTCTATGAGGATTTCCCAAACTTTTAGGAACCCCCCTACCACTTTGACCCCCCCGCGACAAAACCGCACAAACCTTTGCAAATCAGTCTGAGGGTGCCATTTACTTTTTGCCAAGTTTAGTGACAATTCAACAATGGGGGGCAAAGTTATAAGCCGCCCAAAAAGTGCTCTTTCTACGAGTTCAGCAATTTAACCATAACTATAGGGCTGCTACCGCAGACACATATATAAATATATATATATATATATTTATATATATATATATTTACATATATTACATGGCCTGCGGTAGCGGCCATGTAGTTATGGTTAAGCTGCTAAACCCATAGGAAGAGCACTTTTTGGGCGGCTTATAACTTCGCTCCCCCTGGACGAATCCTGACCAAACTTTGTAAAGTATATGGCCCGCTCTGAATTTTTTTGCAAAGTTTGGTGAGGTTTGGTCAAGGGGGGGCAAAGTTATAGGGTGGTCCCAAAAATGTGTTTTCCATAGACTGAATGGAGAAAAGACTTAGCTCACGCCTACAGCCCAAACCGCTGAACGCATTTTCACCAAATTTGCGGCAGGAGTGGGGGCTCGGCCCTGAAAGTGTGCTTTTGTAAATTTGGTGGAAATCTGTCCAATAGTTTTTTTAAAAAACGACCAAAAAGTAGGTCCCAAAAAATGTGTGATATCTATGTCCGCTCCGCGGACACACTTCCCTGTTCGCTCCGCGGACAGGACTCAGATTGGCTTAGAAGGCAACATGGTGTCCACGGACATCGGACACGCCAACTGATTGGATGGTGAAAAGCGTGAAGTGCATCAGATTTTTGGATTCGCAGACAGCGACCGGTGTCATCGGACATTGCGATAAAAACATATTAAAAAACATAACATTGCACTTGTCAAACTGATGTCAATCAATCATATTTGTGATGTCATCTTTGATGTCATGGGTGTTATTCTTAGCAGTGCACGGTGGTGGCGTGAGTTATGGTTGCTTAACTTACCATAAGTGACGATTTTCAGGGGTTTTTCGTTTTACTTGTAACCATAATGTCCCTTTAACAACATTTTTAGACTGAATTTTATAGGGTTTTATTAGTGACACTTAACCATGCCGTTCCCTTAACAAAGTTTTTTCAATGAATATATATATATGTATATATATATATATATATATATATGTAAAATATGTTTTGTTCTGTTTGTTTTGTCCCTGTTCTATCTCCTAATTGTGTACACCCTCATAAACTGGTTCACCACTTGTTCTCATCTTTGTGCTATTATACAGACACCCTTTTATGGAATGCTTCCGCCATCTGTAAACGTGTTATTGTAAGTCATTTCTGTTCGAAATTGACATCGCTGTTCTTCAAATAAATACAAGCGCGTTATTTTTTCAAAGAATGCCGTGTGGCTGTACGTCTTGTCCAACGTGAGCCTGTGTCCTCGCAAGGCTGTGTTTTAAATCAGCACGCCCTCACAAGTACATGACAGGAAGCCCAGAGCTATTTCTGCATGGAGTGGGCAAATGCAATCATGTCACTTGGAATGCAGCGCAAAAGGGGCCTGATGAAATTGGAAAAGCATGCGGAGATAAAAATCGCTCTCCGATGAATTCAGACACTTCCTGCCACTCCGCAGATGCCACACTGCTGCGAGCCACCCTCCCAGGGGGGGTGATTCACCTGGAAGGGGGAGCCAGGCCGTGCCAGATGTGCACGGGCTGCCTGGGACACACACGCTAACACTGTCTCAATTGTACGAAGCATATGCTTTCAGTCAAGGGTGAAAAATGCAGGCACCAGCACATGCCAAAAGTCTTTCAAGCATGGCCCAGCAGTCAGCCCGGAGCTTAATGCGCCTATCCCTCGAGTCAGCAGATGCGTGTCACCGCAGTGCAAGTCCAGGCTGGTTAAGCTATAAAGGAGCGAAGGGACCGTGCACACGCCTCCCGCCACGCCGTGCAGAGCAAAGCGGGCGGCCCTCACTCTCTGGGCGCACGGCAGACTTTCGCCAAGAATTTAAGGAGCAAAAATCATGTTCAAAGTAAAAGTAGCCAGGAGTACGCAAATCCCCCGTCTATTGTTTGTGAAATGCATCTGTAATGCCCCACCGTTTCTCATTGCTTGCCGTGAGCTAGTGACAGCCAGCGCACACACGCGGGAGGGTCCGTTTTGTGAAGGGGTGCGTGCTTCTTATCCACTTAGTCGGTGGCAAAGGTCCAGAAATACCTGAGCGGAGAGTTCGTTTTAGGAGTACCACCGTGTTCGTGGTGTAATCAACAAGTTATATAAGGTAACCCTCACTCCCCGCAGTGCGCTGGCCGGATCTGCTGGGAGCTCAGCCGCTTTAATTGGCTTGGTTGGCAGTGCTCGGAGGCCCTCCCTTTACTGGGGCCTTGACTGAGCGCACATGGCCCAGACAGATAGAGGGGGGTGCAAGGCAGGGCTGTTTGCTACACAGTGAAGACGTCCTGATATGTCTCAGAAGGTGGGTGGGGGCGGAAGGGGGAGAGCATGGGAGAGAAAACCTGCAGCTGCCCGTTAGTTAGTGGTGGGCAATAGTGGACATATTGAGGGGTAGAAAAACAGGAGAATGATCCACTCTCCATGCTTGTGACACAGTGCTGGAAATGGACAAAATGTACAATGGGAACTCCCTCGCCTTGCCCCTCTTTGTGCGCAGGGGAAGGGGTAACACGTGGCGGGTGAGGGACAGATTGTCGGTGTGGGCGGAATGGTGCTCCAGGAAGACACTTTTTGCCAGAGCGCAGTTCTGTCTGGGTCCGGCCTAATTCCTTCCCTGATTGATGGGCTGAAGGTGTCGGAAGTGGATGAATGTGGTTTCTCTGGCAGTGTGGCTTGACGCTACTGAGGTTCTTCGTTTGAGGAGAAGGAGAAGATTGAACCACCAGACCGTTTGGAGCCGGGCTGCTCACTTCGGGCCATAAGCTTGGAAGTTTTGCAGTGTGGGGAAGCAGTGCAGGTGTGTCAGAATTAAAAGAAACAACCTTTGTAAGCCTGCCCACCCCTGCAAATAATAAGGAGACCCAACCCAAGCCAGCTGGGGTGGAACATTTGGCCGCAAGCTTTATTAGACAAAGAGCTATGCTTAAAAAACCAACCAACCAAAAACAGAAATGATAAGAACAATTTTGGGGACATGGGATCAGGTCAGCGGGGACCCTGCTCCAACGTAGGGCCAACTTGAGGCTGATCCCTGCCACCCTTCAAACATAAGCTCATGACAAATCCTGGGCCAGGCATTGAGCCATGTCCTGTTCCATGTTTTCCTCTTGTCCCGTATTTTGTCCTTCAATTTTGATTTTAGATTGCCTCTCTTTGAAGCGTTTTAACTCTGTTACACCTTTCTGGCCCTTCCTTCTGGCCACTAGTTTTCATTTCCTTTGCCTTTTTTGAAGCGCTTTAGGGCTGGGTCAACAAACTCTTTATTTCCTTTATGATCTTTTTTTTTTGTTGGTGCTTTTTCTCCTTGGCCCTCTTCGGGTTGTGAGGGAGGTTTTTCTTCTGTCCTGTGCTTTTCTCCTCGCTTGGAGCTGTGCAAAGTATAGCTAGGGGGGTGGGGGATGTATAAAGAGGGGCTGTTCTGCCAGCCCTGATATAGGCCCAAATTCTTTCCCCTCCTCCCTCAAGCACTCCCTTGTGAGGCCCCTCCTTAAAACACTGTCAGCAGACCCTACCTGTCCATCACCCTCTTCCTGCGAAAACTGCTGGAGAAATTGGCCCTGTCCCAACTCAACTCTCATGCTGAACTTGTTGGTGGTCTCCACAACCAGGAATCTGGACTCTGTGCATCCAGAGGCACGGAAACCGCTCTTCTGAACACCCGTGAAGAACTGCTCGCACCCCTGCATTCCCACTACCTTGCTCTCCTCATCCTTGTTGATCTCTCCTCTGCATTTGACATGGTCAACCACTCCATCCTCATACAAAAGGCTCCATGACACCCTTGTCAGAGCCACCAGAGCGGGCACTGGACTGGCTGACCTCATTCCTAACTGACCGCTCCTCCCAAGTCATCCTTGGCACCTTCTCCACTACGACTTCCTTCTCCATCTGGCGTGTCCCCCAGGGCTCTATTCTCCCACCGTGGCTCTTTAACATCTATCTTACACAGCTGGAACTCCTCATCTCTTCCTTCTCCCCCAAACTCCAGTGTTATGCTGACGACATACAACTCTTCTTCAAACTTCCTGCTGACCCTCTTGCACCTCCCCTCATCCCTGACTGCCTTTCTGCCATCCAGGCCTGGTGCACTTCCAATGATCTCTGCCTCAATGCCAGTAAAACAGAGGTCCTTCCAATTGGAACCCCTGCTCCCGACATCTTCCCCTCACTCTGGCCTTCTTCCATGGGCTCAGAGGCAATCTTTAATGAGCTTGAAGCTTTTATTGATTATTTTCTCTCTGCTGTCTTCTAAAACTATGAATATGGCTGCATTTTAAGTCACACTGGCTACCGAGATGTTATGCTCTAATTTCCGTGCCATAAATGTAAGCATGCTTTGTGTCTGCCTTCCTTTGAGGACCATACTTATGGAGGCCTGACAGATCCTGGGGGAGGGAATGAATGGTCTACCCGTCAGTATAATACTTTGTTAAAGCACTTCCTACACCTTATGAACTTTTAGGTTACCAGGCATTTGGTCGAAAAAAAAGGTCGACAGGACAAATGGTCTACACCATTTGGTCGAAAACCAAATGGTCGAATTTTCTTTTTTTTATATTTTCATTTATTTTTTTATTTTTTTGGGGGGGTTCCCCCCCAACCTCCTTTTTTTTCAAAAAAACCCTTTTTTCCCTAAACGAAAACCTAATATATATATATATATATATATAAATAAAAAAAAAATTCAACCATTTGGTTTTCGACCAAATGGTGTCGACCTTTTTTTTTCGAAGAAATGTCCGGACTCCGAACTTTTATCCTGAGCTCAGCTATGCGGATAAAGTTAATTTGAACTCTTTTCTTTAATTTCCATCATGACTTGGCTGTTTTAGGAGTGCCACCACATTCATCATATTTTTATAATACAACAACATCATGGCATGGAATGGCCTTGCTGCTTTCAATATGAAGTCACACGTTTGTCTTTTAAAATTAAAACGCATGTATGGATTGCTGCGTCCTTGATCTCTCCATGAGTATTTCTCACATAGATGCACGTAGCTCTTTGCAGATTAGGAGCCTCTAAAAAAAACAGGGGTGGCGTTGTCGAACCAACAAATGGTTAAATCTAGTCCAGTCTCTAGAATGACCAACAACTGCCAAACACTGAAATTCATTGGGGATAAACCTGTCACATATCTATTCATTGTGACTGAAAGAAGGATGACTCCAATGTTCATGTAGAAATGGGATTTATTTTAAGTACAGTACATGCAGAACCCCAGCACGTCCTCCCTCCAGACTGGGACACTGCAACTGCTAAAGAACTGCTTTCAAGACTTTCACGGTTAGAAAAGTGAGTGGTGGAAGTATTGTCACATTCTTGCGTGACATTTTTGTAAGAGAGGGTTTTCCAAGTTGCATACTTACGGATAGCACATTGTCGTTCACAGGAGGTTGTTTTAAAGCGTATGTGCGCAATTGTGGTATAATTCATAAAAAGTCAGCGCTATACCATCCTGAAGGTAACGGATTAGTGGAAAGGATGAACAGATGTATAATGGAAGGAATTCGGTTAGCTAGTGTGTGTGGGATAGATAGAAAAACGTCTGTCCAGGAAAGGTTGTGTGTGTTGAGAACGGCCCTGCATTCTGTTACTGGAGTACCACCGTTTGAGTTCATAAGGGTAGAAAAGGGAATTCAGAGGTTTGTCCGCCCCGGTTAGGGAGAGGATGTGATTCAGATTTTGTGGTGAAAGAGTTAAGAAAAAAACTCAAGGGAAAGAACGAGCAGGATGTCATGAGGGAGAATATCAGACAGGGAAAAAAGGAACTCCGAGTGGAGTGCAGTGATTTTGTAAGGATCAGGAAAGATGTGATAAGGAGGAAAGGTGATGTGCTATATTCCAATCCTGTGCTAGTGGTTGCCACAATGAATGGTGCTGTAAGAGTGAGTGGAGGACAGGTGTGGAATACAAATAGAATTGCCGTTGTGAGGAGAGGTTGTGTGTCATAAGTAAGGGAGATGTGTTATGATTATGCTTATATAAATAGTTATTGATGCTACCATGTTGATATGTAAATAGTTGTCAGTGAAGACCATTGATGATGTACTTCATGTTCTTAGTGGAATGTTTATAGGTAGAGTGATGTAGCTCACAATGTTTAGTCTTGAAAGCAGTTATAATATAATGGAGGAAGCTGTTTTTCCACTCCAACCATTTCACATTGGGGGTGTGGGGGGGCTCGGAAATGCCATAAACAGTGATGACCCTGCCAATCCTGTCAGTGCCATATTGTGCCAAATCTGTGTCTCTCTGTTTGAGAGGGAACACTCAGAATACTGGATTCTCACTTTTGTCCCTTTTTGCCTTGGAGTGATTTGTAATCAGTTTTCTGTAATGCTTGTAGTTTTCTGGTAGGAGTTGATTTTCCTTGTGGAACTGTACTTATGATGCAGCCTCTAACTTCTGATGTGACTCCTCTGCTCCCTTCACTAATTTGTTCAATAAATTGCACACTGTGTCATGTGCCGTGGGATTTAAATGCTCGCGATCTCTTTAGCTCACAAGTGCATGCTCATAGGGTCTGTGTCTTTCCTCCAGACGTCAGGCATCTCAACGCGCATGTCTTGCTTCACTTCCTCCTCTAGCGAGAGACGGCGTTCCTCTCTGGAAGAGCTTTTGCGTCGGATTGCAGCCGCTCTCAGTGAGTGTGTTTCCTTTTATTGGTAGCGCTGCGATCTCGGGAAATTCGGGCCACCAGCTCACATGGGTTGCCCTGCCGCTGGTAGTGGTTTATTTGTTTTACTTACTGTCCGGGCCTTCGTGCCACACAAACATTTCTGGGTTGCCTTGGCAATGAGGCTCAGACCGCGTCACGCTTCAGAATGTAACACGGTTTAGTCATTAGGCGATTGCTTTACTTTCCGCTCTCAGAAAGCAACAATGCAAAAACAAACAAACAAAAAAAGAACATCGACACAATCCCACATTGACCACTACACAAGCCAGCTGGCGGAGCGGCTTACCTTGTCCCACGTTGCCCGCTGCTACCAACGTAGTGAGGGAGCGCCTATGAGTCTTTCAAGTGTGCCGGGGGACCGCTTATAAGCACAATCCCATCCTCGTCGCCAATGAAAGAAGGATAACTCCAATGTTCATATAGACATGGGATTTTTTTAAGTAGAGTACATGCAGACCCCCAGCACGTCCTTCGTTCAGGCTGGGACAATGCAACTGCTAAATAACTGCTTTCATGACTAAACATTCTGAGCTACATCACTTTACCTATAAACATTCCACTAAGAACATGAAGTACATCATCAATGGTCTGCACTGGCAACTATTTACGCAAAAACTATTTAACCCCTTCAGCACTATCTGAAATGTCGTCAGGCCTAGTATGATAGTCACTTGTTTTGTTTCTCCCCTCCCTTTCGGCACCCCTCTCCCTCATCTTTTGTTTTTCTCCGGCTCTACCAGAAATGTCGTCAGGCCTAGTACAGTAGTCACCTGTCTGTTTCCATTTCCTTCCCACTCTCCCCCTCCCTTCCTATCTTCCTTCTAAGTCTTAGCTCTTGCACTATCTGAAATGTCGTCAGGCCGAGTACGATAGTTAATTTCACATCCTTACTGTTCATGGCCTGTAAGAATGTGGTTGTATTTCCCTTGTTACCTCCCTTGCCTTGAAGCGCTTTGAAACACATTGTGTATAGGCGCTATATAAATAAACGATCATATCATATCATATCAACATGGTAGCATCAATAACTATTTACATAAGCATAATCATAACAGTGACTATCCTGGAAACCTGAATGGGTATTAGAATTCAGGGAGCTGCCGAGGCAAAGGGCAAAGAAAGACTTTGAGAACAAGAACCAAAGATTGGTTAGGTAATTGCTGTACATGATGAGTCAATCAAAGCTGCAGTATCCTTCAAGAAATCAGTGGTGCAACCACTCGTTTTTTTCTAAAGACCTGTAGGTTTTCTTCTTTGTAGCCAAGCCAGGGGGCTATCTCGTCCCCATTGAAGAGCCCCCAGTTGGTGGCGTCTGGTTCCATGAATCAGAAGGGTACAGATGTGTTTCGTTTCTCGCTGCTACTCTGGGAGCTCCCTGCCATTGAAGATATGCTTTCAGATATGCTTTCAGGGAACTCCTATGCAATTCAGGGGAGCCCTGGAAATCTTCTGTTCTGTCAGTTGAACCCTAGTTCACAGGTGACTCTTAAGTGGTTACTAATCAACCAAAGAAAACATGTATTGCATCCTAGAAACTTTAAGAACTTTACTGTGTGAGACAGTCTGGCAGGCAGTGGCATGAATCCCATGTGGAAATGCACCAAACAGGCTCCGTGGTCTCACTGGAAACGATGGTGTCTTCATACTGGCAAACACTAGACTGCATCTCCCATTCAGACGCGACAGCTGGATTTCCTCCGCTACCTTCAACATGGTGCCCACAACAATCCCATGTCACTACCCCCCTTCTGATTCACCTATGAGCCATGACAAGTGGATGCCACATGCCATGCCGTCTGCAAGTATTTCTGGCCAGCTAGACGTTTCCCTTGTGTTTCCTCCTCCTTTTTGGTCCTCCCTTTCTTGGCCCTTCATTCTTCCCTTTCTGGCTCTTCCTTCTACCTTTTCCACGGCCTAGTGTTTGAGTCCTTGCTGCTGACCGATCCCTGTTTATCCAGTTTCCGACTCCATCCTGACCTACGCCCTGGACTGATGGCACAACACATCTCGGCTACACACAACATGAGGTTTTCCTCAGTGGCTACCTCTTCATGAGGTCCCCTACAGTAGTCTCTTTGAGCTGCAGTCAGGGTGGCTTCTGGAAGAGACAGGCCATTTCTGCACAAACTTTGCTCCAAGACACGCAGTCAGGTAAGGCCGGCCACTGACAGGCAGTGGCTCAGCTTTTACAAATTGTGCACCCATGGGCTCCAGTGCTATGGGTATGAAGCTTCAACCACAGAGAGCTTTAGTACTATGAGAGACACTGGAAACACCAGGCTCTTGTATTATGAGAGAGGAGCTGGAAACACTGAGGGTTATAGTACTAAGAGAGGGTAGCTGGAGTCACCTAGTACATTATGGCTATGAGAGAGTAACCACAGTAACAGTGCACTCCTTGGGCTCTAGTGCTACGGAAAGAAGATTGAACCATGCAGAACTTTAATGCTATGAGGGACACTGAACACGCAGGGCTCCTGTACTATGAGAGAGCAGCTGAAAACACAAAGGGTTCTAGTAGTAAGAGGGGGTAGCTGGGGTCACCTAGTACATTATGTCTCTGATATAGAAGCCACAGTAACAGTGCACTCCTAGGGCTCTAGTGCTACGGGAAATAACCATGAACCACGCAGATTTTTTAGTGCTATGAGAGACACTGAAAGCACAGGGCTCTTGTACTATGAGAGAGGAGCTTGAAACACAAAGGGTTCTAGTAGTAAGAGAGGGTAGCTGGAGTTACCTACTACATTATGGCCATGAGAGAGGAGCCAGAGTAGTAAATGTACATGTACAACTAGGGTTCTAGAGCTACTAGAAAGAAGTGGGGCAAACTGGGGCCACGGTGCTAAGAGCGGCAAGCTGGAAACACTGTAGGCTCTAGTGCTATGCACGATGATTTCAATGAGGTTACTTTTATTTGGATGCCATTATTGCATTGCAGCTTCCTGACTGGGCAGACTGAATGTTCTCATTATTTTGGGAAATATTAAACATTTTTGTTCATATCTTTATGTAGTTAGTTTAGTATATGTTCTTATAGTTTCACTCAATGCGAAGTTACTGTGATTTGTTCATATATATTATCCTTTGAGCGGAACAGTAAGTCACACAGACAAACAATTGTACAGCCAACGACCATCACAGGGGTCTGCAATGATGCTTTGGCTCTACAGATGATCTGCACTACAACTCCCTTGATCCCTCACCATTGTCCATGCTCTAGCCAGGGCTCATGGGAATTGCAGTCTAAACCATCTGGGGAGCCAAAGGTTGCAGACCCCTGCCCTGGCAGGAATAACGTGGCCTGTGCATTTAAGTGTATTGTTGGGATTCATTATCGGGAAACAACTATCAGGTGTGTAGGCTACTGCCTGCACGTGTGGCAGTTTTATTGCTTGCACTCACCAGTTACAGTGATGCGGAGACAGACAGCGCTTTTCCCATGATCAGATGTGTTGTCATTGTGAGCTAAGAGCCATGACTGTGAAATCAAGAAGTGTACCAACCGGCTGGCAATGGCATACGCATCCATGGAAACCCTACCAGTAGCGTGTGTGTTGTGAAACATGTTCCATTCAGACACGTGAGTTACTAGAGCAGCAGGGGCATTACAATGCTAGAATTAAGAATAAGAACGATAATCCAGCAACTGTGGCAACTAACTGGTAACACATAGATTCAACTGCTATGTGTACTGCACTTCTTGCACACCATTGTAAGCCCCGCCCCCTCCCCCAAATAACTCAAGACGTCCACTGAAGTCATGGAACAGGAGACCCACACCCTCCCTCGACTGTATGCTATGAACTCCTCACCCTGAGCATGGTCTTGTCATCGATTCCAGTGCACTGCATCTGTGGTTTAGGATCAAACACTGTATGTAGTCCAGATGTGTTAGCTGTCATTCGTAAAGTAAACAGGCCTGATGGACAGACTGTTACCAGCGCATTACTCACAGGGCCCTATGATGGTTACCACAAGCTGGCCTGGAACACGAGCCAATGGCAAGGCCTCACCTTGGACAGGAACAAGGCAGGTCAACATGTTTAGCTCACTTTATCAGTTTGTTTTTTGACAAGCTAAAATGCCTTCGTGCGACCAGGGATAGGGTGAGCATTGCCAGGGGAAGCCAGGAAGGGGCGAATACCGACTGATGTGGAATGAATTGATGAGCAGGGCCATTAAGCAGAGCTATCTTTAACTGTCATGGTGACTAACGTTTACAGCTCATCCCGAGGTCCATTATTGCCAGGCTTGCTATCAACATATGAAAGCATCAGTGCTTTTCTTTTATTTCAGCGATTGCCTGAAAAAAATACAGGCCACCGCAAAATTTGTTTTAAATCACATTTTTCTGTAAGAATGTATCAATCTTAAAGTAACCTAAGGCGTTCCCTTCTAGAATCATAGTGGTGAAAGCCTTGCTTCGAATTGTGAACCATGTATTTGCTGGAATTGAATGTTTAAAAAAAACGGCCTACTTTCCATTTTGTTTCAGCAACGGTATTACTTCTATGTCCCATCTCTCGTCAGTATAATAGTCACCAGGGTGAGTAACCTTTACCTTATTCGTTTAATCAAGAGCTAGTTTGCACCGCCTCATGTGCTCCACCATGTCCGTTGCGTTTTCTGTGGGCATATTTCACTTCGTGGAGATGTTTGCAAAATATGCGTTGTCAGATCTTATCCCCCTACCCTTGGTTTTCCACAGGGCGCCCCGTCCTTTCTTCCATCACTGAGCCTGTCTGCTGGGCACCTCTGGATGCCCCATTGCCCCATTTCTCTACCACTCACCTGCCTGTTCTCTCTGCTGTCTACTCTCCTTTTCCCAATGGACACATCAGCACCGCTGTCCTCCACATCACCTGCAGACACATTTTTTCTCCTCTTCCCACCCATCTCGCTCAGCTTCTCTTTAAGCACTAGACAATACAATTGCTTCCTTTTCCAATGTCAAGTAATGTGTTTTTGCTTATTTTAGTGCTCTTGATTAAAAAAAAAACGATGGGGACCTCTTGATGTTTCTGTATTTGGGCGAGAACTCCTCCCAAGTTACTTTTCAACAGTGATACATGTGTTGGCCTGCATATTTGATGTTCCCAGTGTGGGTGCCTTGTTGACGTCTTGTTTCTTTCAAACTCAGACCGTGCTCTGACACCTGATTGAATTTGGTATTTTTCTTTAATAATTCTCCCATGTGTTTACATTTTCTTTGCTTGCTTTCATAAATATGGAGTAATTATCTATGAGGCCAAAAGCCGGACCTGATCCTTGTCTTGTGGTACTCTCTGAATAGATAGTGCTTTGGTCTGCTACCTTTTGCGCAAATGGTATATCCCAAATATGTCACTTTGCAAAGCCGAAACTGACATTGCTCAAATTATAAAGTACGTCCTTTTGCGCTGATATAAAATCCAATGGCATACATTGATAATGAAAAGCTTCCAATGGGGTGACAGAAAAAGCAAGGTGTTTGGAGTTTTCCTGCAGCTTGATTTGGTGATAAGCTGTGGTTGTATCAATTATTGAAAGCATTGTTGCTGGTCTCTATGTAGCCATCATCGCATATATGTTCCGTAAGGGGTGTTTTGTGGACTCATATACGCGTGTTTAACCTCTGAGGTCTATACACATCCTGATATCATTATTAGGCTTTTGTGCTACAACCTCAGGGGAGAGCCACTCTAAAGAGTCAATGGGTTCTATTATTTCCTCTTTTGCACAGTTTCTCCAGTTCCATTTCTAGTTCCTCTTTGATCCCTATCTTTAAGCACCTTTATATAAGTCCAAAACTATTATCATATAAGGTTATCCTGAGACCTTGGTGACCCATAACCTGAAAATCAATTGTGCAGAGCCCCTTTTAAATTTTGGTTTCAAACTGTGTGAAAAATATTTGCAGGGCAAGACTGGCCCTACTACTTTCTTAATCGAAGGGGCCATTACACAAACCAGTTTTGGGACAGTGGAAACCGAGTTGCCTGTTGAGTATAGAGAATTTGCTGAGATGTTCGACAAAGGAAAGGCAAAGACATTAGCACCACACAGGTCATAAGATTGTGTTATTGATCTGGAACCACAGGCAAAGTTACTGTGTAGCCGGATTTATGCTTTGTCTGAGCAGGAAAATCAACATCTGCCGAAATACATAGATGACATGTTGGCGTGTGGGTTCATTTGGCATTCCAAGTCTCCCATCTCTCCACCTCTGTTTTTTGGGCCTAAGAAGGAAGGTACATTGCGCCCCTGCATAGAATACAGAGCATTGAACAATGTGACTATCAAGAATCGGTTTCCCCTTCCCCTGGTATCTGCCCTACTGGATCAGGTGAAAACAGCTGTGATTTATACCAAACTAGATCTGAGAGGAGCCTATCACTTAATTCGAGTAAAAGAGGGGGACGAATGGAAAACACTGTTCTGAACCAAGTTTGGGTTATATGAATATCTAGTGATGCCATTTGGCCTTTGTAACGCTCAGGCAGCCTTCCAGTGTTTTATGCCAGAGGTCCTGAGGGATTCTTTAGATTTGTTTGTCATAATTTACATTGATGACATTCTTATCTATTCGGCGACAGTGGAACAAGACGTGCATCATGTCAAGGCGGTACTTATGCGACTGCAGGACTACAAGCTGTTTGCAAAGCTAGAGAAGTGTGAATTTCACACCATGAAAGTGGATTTTCTGGGGTTAATTTTGACTCCTTCGGGAGTGGCAATGGATGACAAGAAAGGGCAGGTGGTGAGCAAATGACCTTCTCCTCAATGTGTAAAGGATGTGCAATCCTTTTTGGGATTTGCAAACTTTTATAGATTGACAACGTTTTTGCAGATCATTGGCCTGATTACTCAGTTGCTGCACAAAGCGACCCGTTTTGTATGGGATCTGGACGTGGAGAAGGCATTCAGAAAGTTGAAGGATGCGTTTACGGCTTGTAAAGAGGCAAATGTATATGGGCCTCATTACGACCCTGGCGCTAAGTGAAAAACGATGACGGTAAATGGTTACCGCCATCGTTTTCCGCCAGGTCCGATCATGACCCGTGACCGTTAACTACGATGCCATTAGCAGCATCGTAGTTAACGCTGCCACTAACTGCGCCAAGGGTGCACGCACGCGACCGCCCACACCGTACTTAGCGCCATGGCGGAAAGGTACGCAAATGCCGACCCAAGCGGACATGCACCTAACGCCATCACCCAACCCGTTAAGTACCTTACCGCCATGGTGCTAATAACGCCATCGCGAACCAACCGTAAAGGGCCATGTTAAGTGAATGCAGCTGCCACAGGTGCACAGAAACAGCACAGGTGAAGGCAATACAGACTCAGGAAGTACAAAAAGAGCACACCCCACCCCTTCCCACACCCAGTCACACTCCACAATGATACCAATACGACTAGCAATGTTGGGGCTGGAGGACCTGATAGCAATGCATGTGCTACAACAGCAACAACAACAACAGGCAGCACAGAGGAGACGCAGGAGGAGAAGGAGGGCAAGGCAGGCCCAGCAAGCCCCACCAGCACAGCCAGTGCCACCACGCAGGCAGCCCCCAATCCCACGCATCAGAGCCAATCCATTCAACCTCACTGCTGAGCAGATCCACACCCTGTACCGTTTGGACCGGGACACCATCACCGCCATCGTAGACATGACACACAACGACATCGTCAGCATGATAGAAACTCCAACCGCCATCCCCCCCCTACTGAAGGTAGTGTCTGTACTCCACTTCCTGGCCACAGGCACCTACCAGCACACAGTGGGGAACCTGCATGGCATTTCACAACCATTATTCTCACGAACACTCATCCAAGTGCTCGATGCCCTCCTCAAGCACACAGACGACCACATCTCATTACCACGGACTGCCCAGGAGATTGCAAACACCAAAGTGGGTTTCCATGCACTAGCCGGCATACCCGGTTGCATTGGTGCCATCGACTGCACCCATGTGGAATTGGTGGTTCCACGTGCCATGGAGGTACCGTACCGCAACCGGAAACAGTTCCACTCAATCAACGTGCAAATGGTCTGTGACTCCAACAAGATCATCACACATTGTTGTGCCCGATTCCCCGGATCAACCCATGATTCTATGGTCCTGAGGAACTCCACAATACCACGCTACATGGAGCGACATGCAGGGCCAAGATCCTGGCTACTCGGTGAGTCCAATGTCATGGAAGTGGGCAGGTGAATGACGTACCGATGCATACTCCACCTGGCTGAAAGGGGGGGGATGATGCATACTCCACCTGGCTGAAAAGGGGGGGATGCATACTCCACCTGGCTGAAAGGGGGGGGATGCATACTCCACCTGGCTGAAAGGGGGGGGTGGGATGATGCATACTCCACCTGGCTGAAAGGGGGGGGGGTGGGATGATGCATACTCCACCTGGCTGAAAGGGGGGGATGATGCATACTCCACCTGGCTGAAAGGGGGGGATGCATACTCCACCTGGCTGAAAGGGGGGGGATGCATACTCCACCTGGCTGAAAGGGGGGGATGCATACTCCACCTGGCTGAAAGGGGGGGGGATGCATACTCCACCTGGCTGAAAGGGGGGGGGATGCATACTCCACCTGGCTGAAAGGGGGGGGGATGCATACTCCACCTGGCTGAAAGGGGGGGATGCATACGCCACCTGGCTGTGAGTAACACAGAGAACGGAGACAGAGGATGGGCACTCACAATGCACACAACCCCTCTGCATACATTGGGTGATGGCATGCAAAACAGGCCATGGGAGCCATGAGCATATACTGGTTGCATTGTGTGAATCAATTAGTGCATGTAGAAGTGAGCCAAAGTAACAGTTGGATGCAAGCCATGGTGGAACATCATGTTCTTGATCAGGCAACATGACTGACACATACATTCTCGCCTACATACAGGTGATGCAGGCTATCCCCTGAAGAGGTGGCTCCTTACACCAGTCCGGAACCCACAGAACCAGCACGAGGAGGACTTCAACCGTGCACATACACGTACTCGTGTGGTCATAGAGCAGACATTCGGCCTATTGAAGGCACGGTTCCGAAGCCTCAGCAGGTCTGGTGGGGCACTCCTGTATGGCCATGAGAAGGTGGCAAAGATCGTCATGGCATGTGTCATGCTACACAATATGTGCGTCAGACGGAATGTGCCCCTGCCCCCTGACGCAGAACTGCAACCACCTGACGATGAGGATGAGGAGGGTGCAGATGGGGCGGCACCCCATGGAGGAGGCGATGCACAGGAGGGGCGTGCAATGCGCCAAAGTATCATCGACCACTGCTTTTAGCACACACGGCTGGTGTGTATCACATGGTGACTGCACTTAGGGCACTGTGTGGCTCTGGGACATGCACACTGTGGACTGTACAACAATAAAGCACACATACGCAATGAAAATGTCCACACAATTCTTTTTCGGAAAGAAAAAAGTGTATTCAAACTATGAAATGTCGTGACACACCCCCTCCCACCTCCCCCCTGCACACCCCAACACACCCCCCCACCTTCCCCCTGCACACCCCAACACACCCCCCCACCTCCCCCCTGCACACCCCAACACCCCCCCCCCCACCTCCCCCCTGCACACCCCAACACACCCCCTCCCACCTCCCCCCTGCACACCCCAACACACCCCCCCCACCTCCCCCCTGCACACCCCAACACACCCCCCCACCTCCCCCCTGCACACCCCAACACACCCCATGTAGGTGTCAACAGATGCCTGTGACAGTGGCCACAGGCTGTTACAAGCCCCCTCTCCCGGCCCCCAGGGCACCCCTGGCTGTGGAGCGCAGGTTACGTCCGGAACGTCGCACGGGGCTGCTCTGTGCAGAACTGGCAGTGGAGGATGTCCCTGCCTGCCCCCGTGCATGCATGTCCTGTAGGGTGTGGGTGTGCTCAGTGAGCGCACGACGCAAGCCGGCAAGTTCAGCACAGATGTCCCTGGACATGGCCTGCATGGCATCCCTCAGGGTGGCAGTGCTCTGCGCTACTTCGGCCCTTAGGGTCTCCGTGGCCTGTTCAATGGTTGCCCTAGCCCCACACATTCCGCGGCATGCTCAGTCAGCATCGTGGACAGTTGTTGCTGCCGTTCTGTGATGTCCTCGAGGGACTGCTGCCCCTGCTGGCCCATGGCCAGTGCTGGTGGTGTGATGGAGGGGCTGCTCCCCTCCTGTGGAGTGAGGACTGGGCATGGGGTGGAAGGCCACTCCTCTACCTCTGTGTGCCCCTGTGTGTGATCCTCATGGGGGCTGGCGTCTGAGAAACAGGGGGAATGTAGTAGGTCAGTGGGGCTTCTGACCTCGTGCTCCATGTCTGAGTCTGAACATGCAGCTATTGCAGCTGTCTCACCGATGTTGCTGCTGGCCGCTGACCCGGTGCCTTCTGTGGCAGGCAATGTCGGTAGAGGTGGAGCAGCTGCTGCTGGCCTGCTGCCTACAGGGGTGCTTGCCGGTGGGACGTCCGGTATGCTCGCAGTGGGTCCTGCTTGTTGTGGGGTCTACCTCACTGCAGCTGAGGTTGAGGGTGCGGGGACGGTATTGATGGCCTTCTTGGCTCTCTTCGTCGCAGGGGTGTCCTGGTCCTCGGGGTGTGAATCTGTGCCTGTGGTGGAGCAAAGGAGGGAGGGCGTTATTGATGGGTCTGCGGACTTTGGAATGACAATGATTGACATTATTCTGGTCAGTAGATGAGGCAGATTTCAGGCAGGTTGTCTCCTTTTAGTGTGGAATGTGGATGCAGGTATGCGGGTGCCAGCAGTGTATACAGGGTGGTGCTCGCATGTGGCTATGGGCAGTGTTGAAATGTGTTGCATTTACACTGTAGGGCAACCTTGTGCTACACATGAATGGACTGCAGTGACTATGGCATGTCTTGTTTGAGGCACCTACCTTCATCGCCTGATGTCGGAGCTCCCCTTTCCATCCCTCCGACGCCTTCAATGGATTCCATGCCAATCGTGGTTGCACAGATCTCCTCCCACGGTTGGAGTTTTAGTGGGGATTCCGACCCTCCACCGGTACCCAGGGCAAGGTTGCGGTTTGCAGAGATGACGGCTCTGACCCGTATGCGTAGGTCATCCCAGCACTTCCTGCACTGCTGTGGGGTGCGGGGTACGGTCCCCACCGCGCTGACGCGCTCGGCCACCAGGGCCCAGATGGCCTTCTTCTTCGCTATCGCTGTCCTGGTCATTTCTGGGGAGAATACGACACCTGCGTTGTCTTGCAGGGTCTCCGCAAGCATGCAGAGTTCCTCCCGGCTGAATCTCTCCTGGCGCTGGCGGTCACATGCCTTCTTTACAACTTTAGGCATTTTCGGGTACTTGGATGGGTGGGTGATTGGTTGGGACAGGTGTCAGGGTTGGATCTGGTGTTGTTCGGTAGGATGGCAATGGATTGTGTTTTTAAAGATGGCCGACGTGCTGTTTCCCGTTCCGGCGCGATGACGCTATTTCCGGTTCAGCTTTTTACGGCCACCGCAAATTACGGTGACCTCTAATTACGGTGGCCGCTAATTACGGTGGCGGAAGTGCACCTTGCTCGCTTTACGATGCCGGTAGGGGCCTTTTCCGCCATGGCGTTAATTGCATTACCGCCATGGCGTAATGCTCGTGCGCGATGGGTCGTAATGTGGCGCTCTTTACGCCATCGGCCCACGGCGTAAACGCTCATTACGCCATGGCGGTAATGACGGGAGATTACCGCCTGGGTCGTAATGAGGCCCTATGTCATCTATAGTGCCCGCTACTTCACCTCTCTCAAATTGGAAGAACAAGAAGACACTGTGTATGACACCAGGTATCATCCCAATACTGCATCGAAGATATGAAAGACAATATGCGCTCAGACAACCGTATTGAATATTCCTTCGAACTGATGTGGTAGAAGGAGGCCTGCAGACACCATTGATCATAGAAGAGCTATAAGCAACATCTGACAAGTGTAAAGTGATGTCATGAGAGAAGACACAAGGACGCACTGAAACAATATGCAAATACTTAAAGAATGAGGATGTAACTGAAGTGACAAAATGAATATATATGCGAATATGAAGAAATCATAAAAACTAAGAAGATAAGTGAGAAGAGATGCAGTAAATGTACATACTCAGAAACACAAGGTAAATGAGATATATAGAAGCTTGTTGCAATAGAAAATATAACACGGGTAAAGAAACCATGATGACAAAATGGACATCGACTCTGTGTAAATAGTAAGCAAGAAGCCTGAAGGAGAAATAGAGAGACCAAGGCTGCAGAGCTGACAGGTGCTGGAATACAGCTCTGTGCAATAATACATTGATTAGCTTGGGATCAAGAATACCACATCAAGAAGCAACGGAAAGGAACAAAAGGAGTTAAAGAGGATAAGCCATGTGCGTAAGTCATATCTCTCTTAAATGAATCAAAGAATGAACATTTACACGTGCCAAGTATTGAATAATCAAATATGCAGAAAGCATATGCAAGACGTAGCAACCAAGTCTACAGAGGCCAAAAGGAGTAATAGCACCCAATATAATTGAATTGAATAGCACTAAATTGAAGGTCAGAATGGACAAAATAGTGGTGTCCTCACATGTGGTGCAAGACCAGGAAACAAGGCCTATTCATTAAGCTCCAGACAAATATAGCAATGTTCCTTCACTCCTTTTAAAGTTTTGTAGAAGAGAACAGTCAGCAAGGTCAACTACAAAGAAGAAGCCTTGGCTTAGGGCCTAACTGATGAGAGATGGTAGGCTAATTGGCCAAGTGGGCAATTGTCTGACGTTGTTCCTCACACCTTGGTTTCGTTTTACTTACGTGCTGCTAACAAGCCGAATTTCCAAGGTTGGGAGAGAATACCAACCAATCATGAGGGCCTATGCAATGATGGATTAGACATTGTTTCAGAATCCAATCTGATGCTGTTATTCTGCTCTTATCTGTATTATACGCAGTTAGAGGTAGTTCAAGGCATGCTTACTTGATAAGGGGCAGCCAATATTGTTACTAACATCTAAATAAGCTGTAGGTAGATATGTTCCTCTAATTAATCCCCCGGTCTCATAGGTTTTTACTGTTTGCCATGTAGGATGACGTCATAGCTGACGTACATTGAGGTATGAAGCCTTTTGTGTAATTGAAATGCTTCGAGAATGTGTGAGCTGCAATCTGTTTGTTCACCAGGTTTCCCTACTTTATTAAGCTGATAATAAAGTAGCATTTTGCCATATTCTTTGAGTCTGTCCAGTTATTTGGGCCTAAAATCCTTTATTGATAATCCCATCTGGCACTTGGAATGCTCCAGGTGCTACTCACATTTTGGTAGCAGTGCTGATGGTTCCGATCCAGACTCTCGGATTCTTGACGTCTTCCACCATCGGCCAGAAGACCACAGAGTTTCCTGTGGAGAGCGGGAGAAAAACAAGTGTAAACCGAAACAATCAGCAGGTGCCTCTTTTAAGAAATCCCTGTCCGGTCACCAAAGGCGTCCCACGAACGTAAGGCGAAGTGGTCGATTGGGGAAGAGCCGATACCAAAGGGCTCGAGCTGAACAACAGACATAAGTAGAAACATCGAAAGTGGCAAATAAAAGGGGAGGGATCGTATTGCATGTATAAATATAACTAGAGGAACTAAATGGGATTTGATTAAGGAGAGAAACCTTGTTTCCTATTCTTAAGAAGATAGAAGGGCATGCATTACACTCCCAGAGGGGGTATTCTTAAGCAGTATTCCTGAGGCTAGGCCGTGATGAAGAATGTGTGCCACATTCCAAAATTGAGCAGAATAGAGATGAGATACAAATTGATTGTTGTGGTATAATTAATTAAAGAAATGACAGAATAAAAGTACCAGTAAGTATTGACAGTTAAAAACGGCTTGTCATTATGGGGGAAACTCCCCTAATACACTGTGCAAAACACTACCGAGAGACACACTCAAGATTAGGAAGTACCATACCAAATAGGTAAAAGTCACTGCTGACAAAATGTTCATGCCTTGGCCTCAAGAAGGTTCCCTATCAAAAACAGGATTGCAACACATGACAACATACTTACATGCTGCATATACAGGGAAGAAGTTACAAAAAAGGTTAGCCATTTTAGAACTATGGAAAATGTATCAGAGCGAGAAAGAAGACCCGACTGAAAAGGAGTGGATGCTTAATCACCATAAAGGGGAAGAACTGCCGACAAGCAGGGATTTTATCCTATAAAGGAGTTGAAACCAGTGGCAGGGTATATTAATCCAACATATGTGCCCCCCCCACATATGTTATGTTATGTTATGTTATTTTGCATTTATATAGCGCCTTATATACCATTGGTATGGTCTGAAGGCGCTGGTAGGTTGAACGCCCTTGGGAACCGAAGTTCAGGTCAGTAGAGAGAGTAGGGGGGAGTCAAAAAGTGCGTGTGCGCACTATGTATGTGTGCAGCTGGTGCGAAAACAAGTGGTAGCTGCTTCTTAGCTGTAGGTGTGGTGGTTGAGAGATCAGGAGTATGTGTTCGCTCTGGTCGGCTTTATCCGGAACGAGTGTGGCTGCGTTAGGCCTGAGAAGAACGCCTGGCTGGGTGGTGAGAAACCAGCAATGTTTACTTAGAGTGATGTGGAGTAAGCGGGAGATGTAGATATGAGAACAGTTATACCGAATGGTGTCATAGTATCTCTGTGTTCTAGATGAGTGGTGGTGTAAGGGAGAGAGTAAGCGTGGGGTGTGGCGTGATGTATGTTTTCAAGAGTTTCCTTCATTCCAAGGCGTGTTAAGTATCGTCCGTTGCACATAATCGTCTGTTCCTCATACTCGACCGCTCCACACATTCGTCCAGTCCGCACCCTACGTTTGGTTCGCACCCTCGTCCAGACCGCACACTTCGTCAGGTCTAGACACTTGTCGAGACTATATGCTCGTGTAGTTTATCCACTCATCCAGTCTACATACTGGTCGAGGTAGGACACTCGTTCAGTCCATAATCAGTCGTGCGCTCCCCACACTCATGCGCTCCCCACACTCATGCGTTCCCCACACTCATCTGCTCTCAAAATCATCCGCTCTCAAAGTCATCCGCTCTCCGCTCTCGTCCGCTCTCCACTCTCATCCGCTCTCCACTCTCAAACCGCTCTCCGCACACTCACCCGATCTCCACTCTCACCCGATCTCCACTCTCACCCGATCTCCGCTCTCACCCGATCTCCGCTCTCACCCGATCTCCATACTTATCCGCTCTCCATAGTCCTCCGCTCTCCAGAGTTCTCCGCTCTCCACAGTCCTCCGCTCTCCACAGTCCTCCGCTCTCCACAGTCCTCCGCTCTTTTCGGTTCCTCATACTAAGCCGCTCTATACACTCAACCGTTTTCCGCACTCAACCGTACTCCGCGCTCAACCGCGCTCATCCGCTCCCACAACTCGTCCGCTCACACACACTCATGCGCTCTCCACACTCATGCGCTATCCGCACTCCCCACACTCATCCGCTCCCCACACTCATCCGCTCCCCACACTCATCCGCTCTCCACGCTCATTCGCTCTCCACGCTCATCCGCTCTCCACGCTCATCCTCTCTTCACACTCACCCGCTCAACAACACTCACCCGCTCAACCACACTCACCCGCTCACCACACTCACCACACTCACCACACTCGCCCGCTCTCTACACTCACCCGCTTTCCACACTCACCCACTCACCACACTCACCACACTCACCACACTCACCCGCTCTCTACAATCACCCGCTTTCCGCTCTCATCTGCACTACGCTCTCGCTCTCATCTGCACTACGCTCTCGCTCTCATCAGCTCTCATCCGTTCTCCTCCGTTCTCATCCACTCTCCTCCGTTCTCATCCACTCTCCTCCATTCTCATCCACTCTCCTCCGTTCTCATCCACTCTCCTCCGTTCTCATCCACTCTCCTCCGTTCTCTTCCACTCTCCTCCGTTCTCATCCACTCTCCTCCGTTCTCATCCACTCTCCTCCGTTCTCATCCACTCTCATCCGCTCTCCACTCTCATCCGCTCTCCACTCTCATCCGCTCTCCACTCTCATCCGCTCTCCACACTAATCCGCTCTCCACACTCATCCACTCTCCACACTCAACCGCTCTCCACACTCAACCGCTTTCCACACTCAACCGCTTTCCACACTCAACCGCTTTCCACACTCAACCGCTTTCCACACTCAACCGCTTTCCACAACTCATCTGCTCTCCAGTCACATCCACATGCTTCCGTTTAGTGTAATTGTCTGTTCTGTACGCTTCATCCATTCTAACTGTTTCATTTATGTCATTCACTGTATTCCCTTCTCATTCATTATGTCGTTTTGATCGGTTCAGATTTCCTGAGTTTCTCAATGATTTATTCGTATTTTCTGTTTCATTGTTTTGATCTACTTTACTCGTTTAAGCCTGCTTGTCTTTCTAGTTTACATTCGAGTTTATTTAGCTGTCATTCTCGCTTCAGGTAGTTTGATGGGTCGGTATTATTGTGATGATGCTGGATTGGTTTTATGGGAAGAGCCAGGTTTTCAGTAGTTTGCGGAAGGACGTTAAGTCTTCAGTTAAGCGGATGTGGGGTGGGAGTGAGTTCCACAGGGTTGGAGCCAGTGCAGAGAATGATGATCCGCCTAGCCTGACTGAGTTTGTCTTGGGAATTACTAGGAGGCCGGCTGAGCTTGATCTTAGGGTGCGAGTGGGATGATAAGGTATTAGTTTGTCTTGAAGATATTGCGGTCCAGTTTTATGCAGTGCTTGATGCGAGAGGCATAAGGTTTTGAAAGCTACCCTATGGGCTACAGGAAGCCAGTGCAGCGTTTTAAGGGCTGGGGATATGTGGTCTCTTGGACTGAGTGCAAGTAGTAATTTGGCCGCTGCGTTTTGTGCTCTTTGGAGTTTATTCAGTTGGTAGGTATGGATTCCGAGGTAAAGGGGGTTTCCGTAGTCCAGTCTGGATATAACGATTGATTGGACAGCGGAGACTCTGTTGGGAAATGAGAGGTATGGAAAGACGCGCCTTAGGTTTTTAAGGTGATGGTGGCAGGACTTTGAGACATTGTTGACTTGGCACGAGAGTGTTAGGTCGGAGTCTAGGGTGCATCCAAGATTTTTTACTGTTTTGGAGGGTGTAGGTGAGTTGCCCATGGCGGGTGGCCAGGGTAGTGGGTGCGGAAGAAGGTCAGAGTTGCCGCAAACCATGATTTCTGTTTTGGAGGGGTTTAACAAGAGGTGGCTTTGGGTCATCCAGCGCTCTATGTTTACGAGGCAGGATGCCAGGTCGGGTTGGGAGTTGGGTTTCGAGTTCAGGAATTTTAGAATTAGTTGAGTGTTGTCGGCGTAGTTGTAACATAGGATGTTGTGTGAACGAATTATTGGTGGGAGGGTGATCAGGTAGAGATTGAATAGGAGGGTGGATAGACATGCTCCTTGAGGGACTCCCGTGTTGACTGGTCGGGCTTGGGAGGTAAAGCTGGAGAGTGTCGTTATTTGGTACCTGTCTTTGAGGAATGAAGCTATCCATTTAAGAGCGGTTCCACGAATTCCTAACGAGTGGAGGCGGTCTAGGAGTATCGATTGATTGATCGTGTCAAAGGCAGCGGATAGGTCAAGAAGGATTAGAGCGGCACATCCCGCGGAGTCTGCTGTCATTTTAAGGTCGTCCCACATCGAGGTTAAAGTGGTTTCAGTTCCGTGACGTGTTCTGAAACCCGATTGGGCGGGGTCAAGGAGATTGTTGGCTTCAACAAAGGCGTTTAGTTGGGAGTAGGCGGTTCGGTCAATGAGTTTGGCGAGGAATCTGGTGTTTGAGATTGGGCGGTAGTTTTTGGGCTCGAGAGGGTCGAGCGAGGGTTTTTTAATTAGAGGTTTGACGTGTACCATTTTGAATGCTTCGGGAAAAATACCGGAGGAAAGGGAGGCATTTATGATAGATCTTGCGTGTTCTCCTGCGCAGGTGGAGGCAAAGATTTCTTTAAGGGTTGTGGCTGGGCAGGGGTCCAGAGGGGATCCAGATGGTTTGCGGACAGATAGAAGTTTGAGAAATTGTTCTGGTGATATTGGACTAAAGGATTCGAATGTTGGTTGAGTTGAGGTTGTAGTTGACGGGCTGGCTGGTACGGGTGGAGGATTGTCAATAGTAGTGAGCACAATCAAGAAGAGAGCAAGATTACTGAACATAAATATATGTCAGCATGTGATGAATATAAAATGTGTGATGAAAGAATGAATAGACAGATAGAGATAGAAGAAGAAGCCAAGAGACAAAAAGAAGGGAAGGACAAATCCAATGAAGTGACAGTAGTACAGAACGAGTGGATGGGAGGGCAGATAGTACTCAAATTAGAAGGAAATGGTATTTATGGTGTTAGATAAAGAGAAGAACAGGAAAAGAAGGAAAAGGAACGAGAAAGGGCATACAAAGAGGAGAAGGAAAAAGAGAGGAAGCAAAAGGAAGAACAAAGAAGGTATGAAGAACAGAAAAAATCTAAAATAGAGGAGAAGAAATGTGAAGAAATAGAAACACAGAGATTGAAAGAAGATAGGTTTCAAAGAAGGTGAGAGAAAGAAAAGGAATTGGAGATGAGAAGAATGGAAGAAGAAATGAGAAGGAAAAGGGGACAAAGGGATGACGAAGTAGATCACATTGTTAATAGATGTATAATACCGATTGAAGCACGAGAATGATGGGAAGAAGAGTGGGGGTCACAACAGCCTCGCAGGGAACTGCAAGGATACCGAGAATACAGCCATGGGCTTATGAGCATGAGACAAAAGGTATAGGGAAAAGGACTGGAGATATATATAAGCAAATGAGGAAAAAGATGGTTACAAAACCAAAGGGACCATCGAAGAATCTCCACCGAAAGAAACAGGAGAAAGGTTGGGTGACATAATGATGGATGAGCATGGAATGCTGTCCTTATGCAGAGTAGATCTTGATGAAGAGGAAAGGGACAACAGCCATACCAGCTGGGGTGTAATGATGTCAGGTGAAGAAAGGGAAGAAAACAAAAGAGCGTGAAGAGATGGCACATGCAGTTTTTCAATAGATCCAAACATAGAAAGAGGGGCAAAGTGGTCAGATTTAGAAGACCCAAAAGAAAAAACACCAGAACCAACACCACATTCCAAACTACCACAAGCATGGTCACACAGTGCAGGGCATATATCTCCACCTTATTTAAGTCGATTAGGGTCATTGCCAGGACGAAGACTAACGAGTTAAACTAGCCACACCTGGAACGCTTGAAGTGTAGGTGGGTACGATTATAGACAATGATTTCCACAATTCCCATTATTAGAGAAAGAGGGAATACGGCCACAATATATACCGTGGCCACACATGGACAAAGATCATTTGAAATGTAAATTACCTAGTTTGTCTGCAGGTGCGGGAAAAAGGATTCATGAGTTAGCAAGAATGACAGCGGAAATGACATTAGCAGTCATTGACATAAAAGGCCTGCTAACAGCTATTTTAGGGGAGAGAGCTGACATTTGGAGACAAGCAGGATATGCGAGTGTGACAGCGCAAAACTCGACATATGATGGAGCGCTATTTAATAATTGTAGAGCAGACATATGAAGGGTGCTTAAAGTACAATATCCTGACACATCAGACATGGGATTATGACAAGGAAAATGGGTGTGGACGAAGATCCTGTTGCTTTTATTCAGGAGATTCAAGAATGTTGCCTTCTTGAGATGAGGGAACCGTGGGACAAACCAGAAGCATTGTTCTATCACATTTTATGTCCAGGGCAGCCCGAGCCAGTGCAAAGGCAGATGAAGAAACAGGTAGGGATGGAAGCAAAGCCATGGCCAGAAATACAGTTGGCTATCTTATATCACTGTCAATTATTACAAGAGAAAAATAAGAAAAAAGCTGAGAATAGAAACCAGGAGGAAACAAAGTTAGTTCAGAAACAATTGTCAAAATCTGCCATAGAACGACCAGTATTGGCGAGTAGTGAAGGTGTGGCCACACAAGAGTTGCAGTCAGCGCAGCTAAGCAATGTAAAGTACACTGTAGATCAAGGTGGGTATACATTTTGGCCACGAGATAGACAGAATGGGCGTAGAGCAAGAGGAGGATTTAATGGAGGACAGCCACAACACTGCTGGAATTGTGGGAGGACAGGACATATGGCCCGAACGTGTAGAAGTAGAGGGGCATGCAGCAGAACTGGCAAGCTCCAAGAGGGGGATGGGCTATTATTCACAGTATAATACAGAACCGCAGGAGTGTTATGCCCAAGATCACACGCAGAATCAGACACGTGTGCCGCAAATACAACAAACACAGCAAGTTCTGCTTCAATCCCAGTCACCACAAGGGCAACCACAGCAAGCACCTATGCAAACACAACAAGTACAGACCCAGCAAGCATAGACACAACACACAATAGGAATAGGCCGATGCACTTTATTTTAGTGTTTTTTTATACTCAGCAACCATTTTTTAGGGGTTGAAAAAGTCTGGTTGTCGCATCTTGTTGGAGAATGGCGGTAGAAACACCCAAAACCGCTTTTGTTATCCAAAATCACGAGACTCCAATGAAGACAAGTGCCAGTTTTAGTTATTTCATATCACTATTTATTTCATAGTGCGATGTGGTTGCATAGAATAGTGCCCTTTGTGATGACACGTGCTTCGGCCGCAGGCCTTTCTCAAATCAGGCCAAAGTTAGAAATATTGTCTATTTCTCCATTACATACATGATCACTAATAACAGCACAAATATTTGAATAGGCATCATTCAATTTTCACATGTTGGATGAAAGATACATTTTTTTAAACATTGATAGTTTTATTTGTGTGTACATATTTCCACCCATTTACACAGTTATGGGTAGTTACACATGTGAACAATGAGAGGGGTGGGTTCAAAAGAGAAAGGGAATCAAATAATAATAATCATAATGCAATTGAAGCAACACCAAAATATTTTAGGAGAACAAGACACATACATAGAAACAAACAAACACATTACAATTAAAATAATGAATATCTTTCGTGTCTAGTACAATTGCATTCATTGTTGTATCCACATTGCTATACTTAAATTGCTAAATTACAATCCACATTGTTAATATACAGTAATTCATGTTTTCCTAATTCTCTACTTTTCTTAAAGCATTAGGTTTTTTATTCTAAATAGCACTTGCTATTAACACATGGCTCTGATAGAGGTGGCTTCTTATGTAGTTACAAATTACTGTAACTTTTCCTTACAATTCCTCATTATTCTTGTATTACAGTCTAAATGACCATTAGATACATGTTATTGAAAACACTTACCATTGCCTCTTGCCGAGTTGCTTATGGATGGTGTATTATAGGGTTAAATCCCTGCAATGGAGACAGATTATCGTGATTACCTCACGTTGTGTCTGGTCATATCGAGAATAGTACTGTGTCGTATTTAGGCATGCTAATTTGACCAAATGGCTAAGCTTACCAAATGCTGGCTGATTAGAATACTCATGCATTTTCGACTATTCAAATTTTTGTGTTGTTATTAGTTGTCATGTATGTAATGGAGAAATAGACAATGGCCCTCATTAGGACCCTGGTGCTAAGTGTTTAACGGTGCCGTAAAAGGCTGCGGCGCCGTTAAACACTTAGCGCCTTACTACGAGGTCCCTTTGCGGGACCCAACCTGAATGGCTGGTCTAGACCAGCCGTTAAAGTAGGGACCCGCAAAGGGACCTTGGTGCTAAGTACGGTACCGCAATTTGCGGTACCATACTTAGCGCCTTCGCCAGTCCCATTGAGCCCTATGGGGCAAAAATTGGAATGGGGAAGGGCCAATGTTCAATGGGGAATTACTGTCCCGCCAACCTTGGAATGGGGTGGTAATTCCCCATTGAACATTGGCGGACTCGTTACGATGCCAGCACCAACCATGGTGCTAATAGCGCCATGGTTTAGTGCCAGTATCGTAATGAGGGCCAATATGTCTAACTCTTTCCTGATTTGAGAAAGACCTGCGGCTAAAACACCTGTCATCACAAAGGGCACTAAACTATGCAAAAACATCACACTATGAAATAAATAGTGATATGAAATAACAAAAACTGGCACTTGTCTTAATTGGTGTCTCGTGATTTTGGACAACACGCAATAGTGCCACAATGGAATGCGAATGCAGTAGCCCCACAAATATCCACACCTAGGATAGGGAGTGTGACAGTAGTGGGAGGGAATACCTTTACAGGTACAGGGATGCATTTATATACACAATAGGAAAGCCCACAGAGTAACCTGATGTGGGTATCACTACATATTATGCCCACCAAAAATATTGCCGTATATATGGTCGTCTGGAACAGCCATAGGCAATATTTTTGGGGGGGATAATTTTGGGGATTTTTGGGAGCGGGGGTTGCTGGGGTGTCCCCTGGTTCTTTAAAAATAATACAGGGGTGTCCCCTGCAGGTTCCATGCCTTAATATTGCCGCAATAATATGGCGATACTTTTGTATGGCGATATTTTTGCGGGGTTATTAACACATGGAACCCCTGATGTGTTCAGTGCTATAAGTGACACCAGACCCCCAAGAGGAAACAAGTGTCAGGGTGACGATAGAAGGCAAGACATATTTGTTTTTTGTAGACACTGGAGCAACTCGTTCCTGTGTTCAAGAGGGAACGTACCCAATGTCTGGCATTGCCATGAATGCGCAGGGATTCTCTGGGGCTATGAGCTTTGTTCCTTTTACTGATGAATTACCCATTTCTATAGAAGAACATGACGTGTCTATGCCACTATTATATTCTCAGTAGACACCAGTTAACACATTAGGACATGACTTGATGACAGAAATCAACATGACAATATCTTTCAATGACAAAGGAATAGTGTGTTCCACTCCAGCAATACATTATATGAAGGTAATTTACGAGGTGTCCCTTTAGACCCAGAAGTATTTTTGTCTGGAGTAAATATTTTGTTGACATGGCTTCCTGGATTGATAGTTAAACTGTTGAGAATACCTCACAAATGTTTGTTTAGTCCACAAATACCTATGGATGACGAAGGAGGACAGGTTATCCCCATAGAACCAGAGTCTGCAGTGGAAAGGGGGGTTGTTCATGGGACAGACAGTGAGGGAAGACCATGAAGAACAGTAATAGCCCTTGATGATGGATACAGACTAACAGACTTGACAGATGAGAAGCTGTTCAGAGATGATCATTCAGACGATGAGTTAGTATTTTTCATATGTCTCACTTATTGAATTAAAATTGAAAATAGAGAAATACCACAGAGAATGGCATTGGTAAAAAAGAAACCATCTTTTTTCCAAGAATATATGGAAAAGGTGCCAAGCATCGTATGGACCAACAGTCCATATGACATGGGTCTACTGAGGTCAGGAGCAGCAATTTTGCTATGAGCAAAGCAGTACCCCATGTCAAAAGAAGCAGATGACAGTATATTTGAAACCATTTCCACTTTATTATAGCAGGGTATATTGGTGCCATCAGAATCCCTATGTAACACAACTGTGTACTCGGTGAATAAAGAAACAGGGGGTTTGTAGAGATTAGTGGTGCTTATCGCCGCACTCCAGAGATATTAGGATGAGGAAGTGGCAGTGAACTCTGCCTATGTGACGCCAACCGTACCTGCCCGATTGTCACGCTGGAAAAGGAGGGGCTTCCTCCGCGCTGACGTCACTCCAGGGCAACATACGTCTCTATTGGATAAACTCATTAAGGTACTGAAGCTCCCATTGGTTTTTCCTGTGGTGAAGTGCGCAGACCATACCAAGAGGATAGACATGATTTCTCGCGATAAAAAAGCTGTGGATGTTGAAGAAAAAAGGCTGTCATATTTTCTAAATATTTCTGATTTTGAAGTAGAAAGTGTTGAGCAAATATCAGAATGATGTATGATGGTGAAGGAAGGTTTCAATATGTTATCCATTGTACGGATAATTGAGCTACAATGTGAGCCCCACAAGAAGAGCAGGATTTATGGAAGAGACAGGGGTGGTCTTTATCCCCCATACAGGCTCTATGGAGACAAGATAGTACTGGAAAGCCAGTTATGCCTCTAGCCTTATTGAAGGTGGCGCTGGAGCAGCTTCACTACCCCGCACACACAACTAGAGAGAGTATTGCTGCCATGATCGTAGAAGATTGTTTTTTCACAAAATTTGTTATAACTCGTGGCACAGTTTATTGTGTACTGCATTATCTGCAAGAAGTTCACAGCAGGGCATACTTTGCAAACAGTGAGAGGGGCAATCCTTAGACCCAATGGTCCTTTTCAGCATCTACATATAGATTATGTGGATATGCAATAGTTACAGATACATGTTAGTGGTACAATGTCCCTTTTCCAGATGGATTGAGGCAGGTCCATGTGCTGCCAGGTTTCTTGTATGTGAAGTGTTTCCTAGATGGGGTGTCTGCAAAGTCCTGCAGTCTGATAATAGGCCGCATTTTGTAAATGAAATGTTCAAACAGATCCCTTTTTTTAGGTATAAAGCACAAGTTGTCATCTGCCTATCACCCACAGGTGAATGGTATTTGTGTGAGGCTAAACAGACTCCTTAAAGAAAGGATAGCGAAGATCAAAATGACTTTGAAGAAGGCATGGCTACACTGCCTACCCCTTTCATTATTTGCACTGAGGAATCAGCCTGGCTCAGAACACCACCTTACTTCTCATGAGTTGGTGACTGGACGCTGCATGAGAATAACCCTTGCTCCTCCCACTCAAAAGGAAACTGATGCACATAGTGCAGCGAAAACATTGGGGGATGAGGTGCATGATAATTTGGCAAATATGACTGCTAGTTGTTCTTTTATTTTCCAACAGATCAAAAATCTGAGGGAAGGGTTGAAGACAGCCACAAAGTTGATCCCATGGACTTGCTGAAAGAACCTAGTTTGTACCCTGGTGACCAAGTGCTTGTAAAGAGTTTTGTCTGCACTTGGAATAAGCCTAGTTTTGAAAGACCGCACCTAGTAGAGGGGGTCACTCCCACCGCAGTGAAGATCGAAGGAAGAAGAGCTTGGTTACACCTGAATGATGTAAAGCTTTATAAAGAAGAGACCCTTACCCCTCTTGCACCCAAGGACAGTGAAGCAAGAGAAGAAGTTTTACGAGTCCGGTTGAGACCGGCTACCAAGAGCCAAAACAAAGAACAGATGAAGTAAAAAACAATTTGAACTTTTGACTTTTGACTATTTCCAAGTTTACATGGAAAACAAATGAACTTTGCAAGTAACAATTGAAAAATTCCAGTAAGGCTAAAGATACAAAGTCTTGAAGATAAAGCACAAAGCTCGCACATGCCACTTTATGTTGCCTATAATGTTGCATATATTTCTCAATATTATTTTTGGATACATGCTTTGGTCTTATCCATGTTTAGTGAGACAGCACGTTGATATTGTCAAATATTTTGGAAATCCTAAAAACAGTCCTATCATTTGCAAGATGATTATTGCAATCATATTACATTTTCTATTATAAAAGACTCTGGTTGTTATAAAGAGTAACAAGAATGACATGTTTGTAAAGGACCGGAGGGGGGGTGTCTGTACTTCTGCTCTCTATATGGTAGAGGAGAGGCACAGAGGACCCCAGTCAATATTCTCTATAGGGTAGCAATGGACGAGCAATCAAGGCCTAGCTTCTCAGGAGGTGATGCAAGCTGGTTCTTAAGTACAGTGTAGTCCCCAAGCCCCCACAAAGGAATGTCCACACACTGTATTACTGAAAACACAGTCTTTATATAATTGATATTCAAAGGTATGTACACTATCACAATAACTCACTTTGTACTCAGAAATCAACAATGGTAAATATATACAATTCTAAAGTGGTACCACCAATATTATCAGATCTCATTAAAGTGCATCAACTACACTGTTAGAATGTCACACAGATCAATAACAAGGAAACCAGCAATAGAGATAGGAAGGAAAACAAGATGGTCGACACAATTGGCAGAATACTGGCACCATACCATTAGACACAGTTCTGTGTGGAGATTCCCCCACCTAGGCAACCTGTAAAATAAAGATATAGCACAAGCCCACTCCATATATTGATCAATAATCTTATTCTCTCCTATAATGTTTCTACCCCCCCAATGTACCTGGTGGAGCAGAGTTCTTCGAAGAAGTGTCGATGGATCCTTCTTGAGTAACTCCCTTTAAAGCAGGAGTCACGGATCATTGAGAGGCGTCGAAGAAGATGAACTTGGCGTTGACGGCGTCGATGAGAAGTTCGAGTGTGCCGAGGGCACGGCGTCGATCCAGGCGGTGCTCGTCGGCGACGTCCTGCGAGGATGAGGTGTGCGGGGCACCTCGGCGATTGATTGTTCAGGACCGCAAAGAGTTTCTGAAGAAATGTGGCCCGACAAGGGTGTCGAGTCGTCGAAGTCTTTGTGTTCTCTGAGTGGCGGGAAACCCACCGGCGGTATCTCCTCGACGTGTCGGAGGCCCTGACTTTCGCCGGCAGGACAAAGCGGTCGACGTTGCGGACAAGGGAGCCCATCGATTCAAATGTTCTTAGGCAAAGAAGCAGGCGGCTCCGATCGTCGGCAGTGCGGCATCAAGTGGTCCCCTCTTCTGGGGCAACACAGCTTCGACGGGCCTCCAGTGGTTACACAAACCTGCAAACCCTGGTCGACGGCAATGGACTTCGAAGGCGGCGATGTCTGGGTGCTTCACTTCATTCTTCTCGGTGGTCCCGTCTCGGGTCGGCAGCCTTTCGAGGGTCTGACCTCCAGGGAGCTTCGGCGAAGGTTAGTGGTGCTCGATGGTCCCTCGGAGCACGGGAAGAGGGCGCCTTACCAGGTCCTCTCTCGGATCATACTTCAAAGAATTCGGCAGCTTTCAGATCAGGTCGAAGCAAATGCAACAGCAAGTCTTCTTCTTCCAGCTGGGTGTCGAGGATCAGCAGTTCCAGTTACTCTTCAAGTGTAGACACAGCTTCTGAACAATTTCCAGTGGTGAGAGGTCCCCAGATATACTATTCTGTCTCTCATCCACACTACTGGGTCACGCTCAGCAGCCAATCATACAGAAGGGCATTCATGCAGTCAGTCAGCCAATCAGGCACACAGTGCATTCTGGCCATCCTCCTCCCTCTCAGACACTCACAATGTGGTTTGGGACAAGTACCCAGCCATTCAACACTACACACTGCATTCAGGCCAGTTTCGGGCAGGGCTGTCTCAGTCTTTGTCTCTCATACCAGAAACCAGACAGCCACAACAAGAAGTTCATATTGGTCACACACTCCATTCACCCAGGTGCCACCCACAGGGCGTACCCACAACATACAGTCACTGGGAAGGCTCCAGCCAGTCTGGCCTGGACTTCACAACAACACCATATATGGAACTTCCACCCAGCAGCCAGTCAGGGGGAAGGAACAGAGTCAGGGCTTCCCAGGACTTTGGGAAAACAAGGTAACAGGAAATAGAAAGCAAGAGGCCACAGGGGCCCTCTTGTTTTCTATCAGGAATCAACTGATTCCAATGGCAGGGCCTGGGAATCCCAAAATGGAGGATACTCAGAGCACCTATCAAATTCAGCATGGAGCTGCCACCAGCCTATACCCTGCTCTATGGGCCACCCACAGGTGCCCAAAAACATACACTAGGGGCACAGGGTTGTACCCCCACCCTGGGGTGCCATAAGGGTCCACCAGGAAGAGCTGCACTGCCAGGAGTCCCACATGGACTCCTGGGCAGAAAACAATACAGAACACAAATGAAAAAGAACTACAGGACAAGGACAGGGAGGCCCTGTCCCTCCAATGCATTTCCAGCATCACAGTCGCGCCCCCCAGACTGAGGTTAGGGTGTCTAATCTCCCACGAGATAGACACCCTCATCCAGATGGTCAACATACCTTCTGGAAAGGCCATCTGCATTATCGTGACTCTTCCCTGGTCTGTGCTCTATGGTGATGTCTAGCCCTTGCAGGCTAATGGACCACCTGAGCAGTTTCGGGTTCTCACCCTTCATTTGCGTAAGCCACTTCAGGGGCTTATGATCTGTTTGGACCTTGAAGGTAGACCCTGTAAGGTAGGGCCTAAAACGCCTAAGGCTCCAAACTATACTAAAACATTCCTTCTCAACAGTAGCCCACCTAAGTTCTCTACCCTTGAGTTGTCTACTGATGAAGATGATAGGATGTTCCCTCCCTTTGTCATCTAACTGGGACAAGACAGCTCCAATTCCGGTGTCGCAGGCATCCGTCTGGACGATAAAGGGTCGGCTGTAGTCAGGCGCACACAACACAGGTGCCCTACACAGACTTTCTTTCAAGCCATCAAGGGCCCTCTGACAGTCTTCAGTCAAATTAACCTTCCTAGGTTGTTTGGGCGAAGTCAGAGCTGTCAGTGGTGCAGCTATGGTTCCATAGTCCGCCATGAAATTGCGATAATACCCAGTGAGGCCCAAAAAGGCTCTCACCTGGGTTTGAGTAGTGGGAGTCTCCCAGTCCTGTACATCCTGTACCTTACTGGGGAGAGGTTGGTTTTGACCCCCTCCTACCTCATGACCAAGATATGTGACTTTTCTCCTGAGCTATCTGGCACTTGGTGGCCTTGATAGTGAGGTTAGCTCTTTTCAAGGCCTGCAAGACCTTATCCAGATGTGTCAAATGCTCTTCCCAGGTGGAACTGTAGACGGCAATATCGTCTAAGTAAGCCACACAAAAGGCCTCCAGCCCACTGAGTGCATGATTGATCAATCTCTGGAAGGAGGCAGGGGCATTCTTCAACCCAAAAGGCATGACCCTAAACTGGTAGAGTCCCTCAGGTGTTGAGAACGCCGTCTTTTCCTTGGCATGGTCCATCAGAGCTATTTGCCAATAGCCTGAGGTAAGGTCAAAGGTGCACACAAATTTGGCAGCACCTATGGTGTCCACAAGCTCATCAGCCCTGGGCAATGGATGCACGTCAGTTTTGGTGACGGCATTGACTCCTCTGTAGTCCACACAGAACCTCCAATCCTTGGTACATGCCTGGGAACTTGCCTTGGGGACAAGGACCACGGGACTGGACCAGGGACTGGTTGAGGGTTCAATAACACCCAGATCCAACATCTTGGCGACCTCAGCCTGGATGTGGTTCTTAACTGTATCTGACATACGGTAGCTCCTGCTTTTGACAGGCACACTGTCACCAGTGTCAATCTCGTGCCTACACCACGGTGTAAGGCCTGGCGTCAGTGAAAACAGAGAGGCGTACTGCTGGAGAAAAGCCCTGCATGCCTTCTCCTGCTCTGTTGTCAAATCTGGAGAGAGATGTACTCCCTCCACTGAGCCATCCTTAGGGTTGCTATGCAGCAATTCAGGAAGGGGCTCACTCTCATCCTCTTCTTGCTCTGAAGCTAGCAAGAGACATGAGACTTCTGCTCGCATGTGGAAAGGCTTGAGCCTGTTGACATGGAATACCCGAGGGGCTACCCCAGGGGCTCCCATGTCAACCAGATAATTGACCCCGCCCATCTTGGACATTATCCTGAAGGGTCCAGTCCATTTATCTGCCAATGCCCGAAGCTTGGTGGGCTCCATCACGAGGACCTCCTGTCCCAGAGTCCAATCCACTTGCTATGCTTGTTCAATTCCTGGCTGGCCTTGAGATTTGCTGTTGCTTGACCCATCATCAGTGTCATCCTCTGTCTGAGGCCTAACACATAGTCCCCCACTTGCTTGGCGGGACCTGGAGGGGTGGCTTCCAAACCTTCTCTGATCAAGGCAAGGGCCCCCCTCACGGGATGTACAAAAAGTAACTCAAAGGGGCTGAAACCAACACCCTCTTGAGGTACCTCTCTGTAAGCAAACAGCAGGCATGGCAGAGGGGGTCCCATTTCCTCCTTAGGGGCTCTTCCAAAGCACCTATCATGCCCTTGAGAGTTTTATTAAATCTCTCAACCAGGCCATTGGTCTGCGGATGGTAAGAGGTGGAGAACTTGTAGGTTACTCCGCACTCTTTCCACATGGTTTTCATGTAACTAGACATGAAGTTGGATCCTCTGTCAGAGACAACCTCCTTAGGGGATCCAAAATGGGTGAAAATGCCAAGGAGTGCCCTGGCAATCACCTTGGCAGTTACGGTCCGAAGGGGTATAGCCTCAGGGTACCTGGTGGCATGATCTACCAAGACCAGGATGAACCGATGTCCACCTGAAATGGGAGGGTCCAGGGGACCGACAATGTCGATGCCCACCATCTCAAACGGTGTGCCAACCACTGGCAATGGCTGCAGTGGGGCAATGACACTGCCTCCAGTCTTGCCAGACAACTGGCAAGTTGAGCAGGTCCTGCAGTGGGATTCCACTTCTGCTCCCATCCGATGCCAGTAGAAATGGGCAGAGAGCTTCTGCTTAGTCGTCTTGGTACCAAGATGACCAGCCAAGGGCACCTCATGCGCCAACTGCAGTAGGAAGGGCCTGTAAACCTGGGGTACCACCAACCTCTTGAGGGCACCAGGTTCAGGCTTAGTGGGCTCACTAACAAGGAGCTCACCCTCCCAATAAATCCAGAAGGTCCTAGGCACTTCTCCTTGTGCCTGGGACAGGGCCTGTTTCCTCAGACCCTCGAGAGAGTGGCACTCTCTCTGTCCCTTACAGAAGTCTGCACGGGAGGTTCCCCCTTCAGCTAACAACCATTGAAGATCGGGATGATTCTCCGGGTTGAGAACCTCTCCCACAGGAGAGTCTTCTGGCTCTTCTCCCACAGGAGTTGAGATGGGGTTTACCACTGGACCCAGCCCGTCCGGAGCATGGATCCCAATGGGTGCTGTAGGAACAGCAGGAAGGGAAGGTGTCCCCTGCTCAGAGGTTGCCTTCTTGTTCTTCCTTCGTCTTGCCTTAGGCCTTGCCTTTGGCTCGGGTACCTGACTCACAGCCAGACCCTGTGTCACCTGTGACCTAGTGACTGCAGCAGCAGTCATGGGAAGACCACCCAAGATCAACCCCAACTCTACTAGATCATTACCTAACAGAATGTTAGCAGGGACATTGTCCTGAACCAGGACAGGAAGCTTTGCTGTCTTGTCTCCAATTACGAGTGTGACTAAGGCTACAGGTGATAATTTGGGAGGCCCACCAGCTAACCTGGCGGTTCTCAGAGGAGCACCTACATAGTCCTCTGACTTGAGCAGGGTCCTGTCCACCACTGTCATGCTTGCCCCAGTGTCTCTCAAACCAGTAGAAGACTGGCCGTTCAGGAGGACACTTCTCAAAAACCTACAGGTGTTCGGTGGAATAGTCGCCAGTACTTCTGCGTACTGGTCCCAGGCCCCAAGGGACACTAAGGAAATCTCCACAGGTGCACCAAATGTGATCTCTGTAGAGGAGGGGAGGACAGTGGCCTCCACCTCAGACATGGGGTAAGGGTAGGTCAGGCTGACAGCCTGTACCCAAGTGCCTTACCTTTATACTTGGAGTCACCCCTCTTGTGATCCAGAGCCCCACAATCCCAACAAGTGCTGGGAGTGCGGGGTACGGTACTGGAACCATTGGGAGCCTGCTTTGCAGCAGGTGGACCACTACTCTTATTCCCACCCACAGATGACTTATCCCCACTAGATTTTTGGGTCTTAGGAGAGGAGGGTTTAGGTTTACCCGACTGTGACTGCTTTTGGAACTCCTCAGCTTTCTGAGAGGCCCCCTTTTCTTTGTCCTTGTCCTTCCCACTGGAGTCCTTATGGGACACCCTGTGGGAGACCCACTTGTCAGCCAACCTAGCCAGCTTAAAGGGATCCAAAATGTTCTGGTCAGCAACATACTGACGCAGCTCTGGTGAACAGGCTTCAGAAAAATGCTCAAAAAGCAATAGGTGGGACAATTCAACGAAAGTTTTCACCTTGTAACCATCAATCCACCCCATCATGTTCATGTGCGCAGCACTCACCCAGTCAACCCAAGACACATTCTCTCTTTTCTTAAATTCCCTGAAGCTTTTAAGGTATTGGGTAGGTGTCTTGCCAAACCTGGCAATCAAAGCAGACTTCATACACTCATACTGACCCCTTTCTTCTACACTCAGCTTCAGAATACAGTCATACCCAGTCTGAGGCACTCTGCTTAACAGACACTTAGCCCAATCTCTTTTGTCAACATCATGAATTGCACAAGCCATTTCAAATGCTTCAATCAATTGGAGGATATCAGAACCCTCTGCATACACGCCAACCAAATCTTTCATAAATTTAGTTGCTGGGGACCTGACACTCTCAACTGGCTTCGTTGAAGTCTCCACTCGAGCTTTCTCTAGCTGGATTCTCTGACATTCAGTGTCCTTGTCTTTGAGTTCAAGATCCCTATTCTTGAGTTCCGCTTGCTGTTCCAACTCCTCTTTCTTAAGCTCAGCATCTATTTCCAACTTGCGATATTCAAAGGCTAATTTCATCCTTAATAACTCAAGCTGGGGGTCGGAACGGAGGCAGCAGGAATGGTGGCATTCCCAGACAGATTCAGCAGAAACCCCAGGGGCAGAGTCCTCATTGGTTGTATCCCCCCACCCCCCTCATCAAGAGTTTCACCCTCAGTCTGGTAGTCCACCAGGGCAGCTATCAGCTCAGCCCTAGACCTATCCACAAAGTCTAACTCCCTGGCTTCACAAGCACTCTGGAGAGCCTCTAAGCTCATCCTAGTCAATTTGCCGTTTGCAATAGACTCCATTGTTTGTAATGCAGTTATTTTGTACACAACCAAACCTTAATTTAATAAAGTGCAGATATTTTGTAAGTGGCACCGTTATACACTGATTCTTCAAACCATAAGCATCCCACCGCTGCCACCAGTGTAAAGGACCGGAGGGGGTCTCTGTACTTCTGCTCTCTATATGGTAGGGGAGAGGCACAGAGGACCCCAGCCAAGATTCTCTATAGGGTAGCAATGTACGAGCAATAAAGGCCTAGCTTCTCAGGAGGTGACGCAGGCTGGTTCTTAAGTACAGTGTAGTCTCCAAGCCCCCACAAAGGAATGTCCGCACACTGTATTACTGAAAACACAGTCTTTATATATTTAATATTCACATGTATGTACACTATCACAATAACTCACTTTGTACTCAGAAATCAACAATGGTAAATATATACAATTCTAAAGTGGTACCACCAATATTATCAGATCTCATTAAAGTGCATCAACTATACTGTTAGAATGTCACACAGATCAATAACAAGGAAACCAGCAATAGAGATAGGAAGGAAAACAAGATGATTGACACAATTGGGAGAATACTGGCCCCGTACCACTAGACACAGTTCTATGTGGAGATTCCCCCACCTGGGCAACCTGTAAAATAAAGATATAGCACAAGCCCAGTCCATATATTGGTCAATAATCTTATTCTCTCCTATAATGTTTCTACCCCCCCCCAATGTACCTGGTGGAGCAGAGTTCTTCGAAGAAGCATCGATGGATCCTTCTTGAGTGACTCCCTTTAAAGCAGGAGTCACGGATCGTCGAGAGGCGTCGAAGAAGGTGAACTTGGCATTGACGGCGTCAATGAGAAGTTCGAGGGTGCCGAGGCCACGGCGTCGATCGAGGCGGTGCTCGTCGGCGACGTCCTGCGAGGATAAGGTGTGCGGGGCACCTCGGTGATTGATTGTTCAGGACCGCAAAGAGTTTCTGAAGAACTGTGGCCCGACAAGGGCGTCGAGTCGTCAAAGTCTCTCTCGGATCAGTCTCCAACGAATTCGGCAGCTTTCAGATCAGGTCGAAGCAAATGCAACAGCAAGTCTTCTTCTTCCAGCTGGGCATCGAGGATCAGCAGTTCCAGTTACTCTTCAAGTGTAGACACAGCTTCTGAACAATTTCCATTGGTAAGAGGTCCCCAGATATACTATTCTGTCTCTCATCCACACTGCTGGGTCACGCTCAGCAGCCAATCATACAGAAGGGCATTCATGCAGTCAGTCAGCCAATCAGGCGCACAGTGCATTCAGGCCATCCTCCTCCCTCTCAGACACTCACAACAAGGAATGTGGATTGGGACAAGTACCCAGCCTTCAACATTACACACTGCATTCAGGCCAGTTTCGGGCAGGGCTGTCTCAGTCTTTGTCTCTCATACCAGAAACCAGACAGCCACAACAAGAAGTGCATATTGGTCACACACTCCATTCACCCAGGTCCCGCCCACAGGGTGTACCCACAACATAAAGTCACTGGGAAGGCTCCAGCCAGTCTGGCCTGGACTTCACAACAACACCATATATGGAACTTCCACCCAACAGCCAGTCAGGGGGAAGGGACAGAGTCAGGGCTTCCCAGGACTTTTGGAAAACAAGGTAACAGGCAATAGAAAGCAAGAGGCCACAGGGGCCATCTTGTTTTCTATCAGGAATCAACTGATTCCAATGGCAGGGTCTGGGAATCCCAAAATGGAGGATACTCAGAGCACCTGTCAAATTTAGCATGAAGCTGCCACCAACCTATACCCTGCTCTGTGGGCCACCCACAGGTGCCCAGAAACATACACTAGGGGCACAGGGTTGTACCCCCACCTAGGGGAGTCATAAGGGTATCCCATGGGTCTGTACACCAAACCAAAAACAGGAAGAGCTGCACTGCCAGGAGTCCCACATGGACTCCTGGGCATAAAACAATACAGAACCCAGAACACAAATGAAAAAGGACTACAGGACAAGGACAGGGAGGCCCTGTCCCTCCAATGCATTTCCAGCATCACAATGCTGATAAAAGAGAATGGGAATTTTCCAATTTATAATAGACACATTGCCAGCAAGAACATTGATGCGTTTCTTTATAATACTTCTTGTAACCTCATTCTGTACAATGTATTGTCTGTTCTTTATTATTATTATTATGGCATTTCATCAAATAACGTTCTATAATACAGATGAAGTGTTTAGCAATGAGACATCTATTTTTATCCCTAACAAAAGCACAAGTGATATTTTTCCTCTGATATTTCCAAACAAATGATCCGACTTAAGAGATGCTGAAGAAGATAGTGAGGATATAAATACATAACTTCATAATTCAGCCTATTTAAAGAATCACATGTGCTATCAGCACATGAAGGAGGTGGGGAGAAGAACGTCAGATGAGAGCTGTTATGTGTGATCCCGCATCCCTTATGCCATGAGCACAGCCAGAACATTTATCACAAGAGAAATCCCTATACATGATGTAAAATGTCTCAGCCAACTAGTGACATGTACAACAAGAGGACAATTTGTAGGAAAATGAGCAACCCTACGATGGAGAGGACGTTCCCATATGAAGATGCATACATAAAAACACATAAAATGGAAAAGCAGAATGCTCCTATACTCCTGCAGTGGTATGACTGGAGAACAGATGAGGAATGCTGAACAAAAGAGACTGGGTTGTACATATACATGGGAAACACCAGGATTGCCAGGATGCTGAGGGAGACCTCAGCTATTGGTGTATGGATGAGTAGCCACCAGTACAGGATATGAAGAAGGAATGTTAGCATGCAGTGCACACTTATTGATGACAGCACCAGTACAGATAGTGCAAATAGTGAATGATGAATGCCTAAAAGAATGGGCCAAGTATTCAAAATAACTAGCATGGGTTTTGTGACTGCCCCAGTGTAGCCCCCGTGAATCTCTGTGAGCCTTTGGGGCTTGTGATGTCCAAATTGAAGACCCTCAAATACGCGGAAGGACACATCCAGGCAGCAATAAGTGGTCCCTCTATCTTTGATAATTTGCCAACCACCACCCCCTTAGACACCTCTATGCAGTACCTAAAGGCTAATACCATTCCTTTGGGGCTACAGATACAGTCGGCACCGGTAGTGTGTTTGGAAGATGAAGAATACAAGATTTCGTTCAGCCAGATCTCGACTAAGTGTAGTTGGGATTTGATGCTTTTGACTATTAATACATCTGAAAGACTTACAGACAGGCCAGACAAGAACTTGAGCTTCAGGAAGCAGTATTCTTGACTAATACACTCATCACTGAACCATGTCAAAATTGAAAACAGTGAATAAGGAATTCAATGATTTAAAAATGTCTATTTGATTAAGAAGTCCAACAAAGTAAAAAGTGATGTTAACAATTTTGTGAAAGAAAGGGTTTACTCTTACTTAGCGATTGATCATAAACCACTGAATCTATATCTTCGAGGGTCTGCAAGTCATTAATACAACAAGAGATGGGCTACATTATCAGATAAGAACACATTCACCCTCAAGGATCTGAGGGATAGGGGACTGCTACTCTTATGAACAAACCACAAAGATTATACAAATACTAAATTAATTTGGTTTATGATCTAATCAGGTGAGTGTCCTGAAGAGACTTCTGTCTCATGGTTAAGCCACTAGCAATATGGAACTTTAAGAGGGTTTGTGAAAGTGCCTTCTGAATATCTATATTAAGAATAACACATTTTCAATACATTAACGTAAAACGGCAATATCCTGCAGTAATGAGTGCAGAACCATGTTTACAGCACCCCTACTAAGTGAACATTAAAGAGGGCTTAGTTAACATAGTCCAACAATGATTGGAGAATTCCATCTCATTTATATAAATCCAATATCAATAGAGAGTGTAACCATTTGCCATACTCAAGTCACTGGTCTACCTGTAATAGTTGTGGGTAACAATTTGTACATGGCATCAATCTAACATTGATTGAACAAATGTAGCCCAGTTGTCTAGCCCAATGATTAAGTGGGTTCCATATCATTTAAACATAGAGAGAGCAGTGCCTCTTGGTCAGAAATAATACAAATGTCCCCATTATAGTGGGGTGTCAAGGAATTATCGAGGGGAGTTACTGTACAAGCCGTTGATCATTGAGTTATATGTGCAGGTAAACTACACGTTGAATTTAGCATCATACTTGCGCAGGGGATTAGTGTTCCTGTCCACCGCACGAGATTGAGCATGTGCGGGGTGGGTAGTGGCCCTCCCTGCTGCATGCTCTGGTAACCAATTCAAGTGAGATCAGTATCTCACGAGGACGAATGTGCAGGAAGTCGTCACAGGTGCACAGCACCCGTGCACGGTTAATAGAAGCCCTTATTTAAACACTTAGGGCCTCATTACGAGTTTGGCGGTATCCCAGCGGTATTTCTGCTGGGATACCGCCTGCGCTAATAGCGCTACTGCCAACGGGTCCGGCGCTATTAGTGCCGGATAACAAGTTTGGCGGAACGGGAATTCCCAATTGGGCCCATTCGGGAATTCCCTATTCCCCATTGGGTCCAATGGGGAATTTTCGGTGCGACTACCGTGGTGGTATTACCGCATGGTAATTGCACCAAAAATAGGGAAACTGTGCGACAAATTTACCCCAACACAGAGCTGAAGGTAAATCCTGCTAAATCCGTGATTTGGCAGACCCTTAAATGCGGGGGTAATAGCGTTACCGCCGCATTTAAGGGTTACTGCCAAACTCGTGATGACCCTGTTAGTCTACTTGGCTCGGTTGCGTAGAGCAGACTACTGCAGATATGTGCATAGTGCTATTGGGAGCCCAAAATAGGTAAGATGCTGCCTGGGGACACCTTTTAATTTTCTTTTGAGGTTTTTATTTTCCAAATGTCATCAGCATTTAGCCAATCTAGTGGGAATCTGATCGCCATTTTATTTTATTATTTTTGTATAGGGAGGAAAATAATTTGTGGGCAAAGCAGAGGGATGCTCATCCTTCATTTCAAATCCTTTTAAGGACCGACATTAGATATGAGGAATGCATTTACATCAAACTCAGTAATGGTGATTTATATCATGACTTTCAGGTTCAGGAGGAGCGTGCCAGATTTAAGGAGCAAGAGGGAAACAAACCAACTAATTTGTGGAAACCTATTAGTTAGGAAGGTAAGGGGATGCTACCCTAAGATGTATGTCAGTCATGAAATTGTGTAAGGTATTATATTGATATACACATTCATCATTTTACATCATCTGATTGATTTTGGACACTAGTCCTCAATATTGTTTACAAGCAAGATATAGGAGATAGGTAAGATATTACCTCTCCAATGGTAGACTAGTAAGATCAATTGCTTGCCTGTTCACAAGTGATATGTAGTGTCCATGCAGTGAAAATATGAAGGTAGTTAATGAGGAACTGCATGAAAGACACATGGATGTTGGGGACAGGAATTCACTAAAAGTGGTTACCCCAATGTTATTGTATAGGAAATACTTAACTTTCTTATTAATCTGGCACAAATTTATAAAGAACAAATCACGTGGGACACAGTGCTTTATTGTGACTTCAGAGAGTTAATAGGTAAAGATAGGGAATTTTGAGTAAATTGATATCAAGCATCAAGTAATTGATGTACACGTGCACATTTCTTCTTTTTTCTTCTACGTCAATGCCTGATAATGTAACCCTATCCCCCTGATGTGGAACGATTCCCGATTCACTTGTGAAGCAGTATTTATTTTATTCAAAATATTTTTCCTGATTGCATTTGCAAATTTTAATTGTGTAACACCATATGTTGAATGCTGTGAATCAATGTAATGTAAACGAGTGCTATATTGACCCTGAAGAAGACCTGTGTTTTCAAAGGCCAAAACACGTGTTGCCAGGATTATACCAATCACTGACAGTAATTAAAAAAGGATCTGAATACTGAACAGTTTATGGAGATCTCTCGCTCGTAAAAATCAGATTACAAAGACAATTGTTAATAAAAAATTACGGCATAGTTAGAATTAATTGAACAATTGTCCATGCGCAGTGGATAAACCAAGACTTTTTTCTTGATCTTATACATTCTCAGTTACCAGCAACTCATAAGTTAACGAGTCTACCCATCAAAACCAACCTTCAACTCGGGTTCTTCTACCTCATGTATGAATTGTGTACCTTTTCGACACGGGAGCAACGTAGCTTTTGAATACCTTCTGTGAGCCTGGGATATCCATATGATACATGTGACATCCAGGTAAACATTCATTCTGTGTGCATTGCATGCATCTTGCATGATGGTGAGCACAATTGACTTTGGGCATTATCAGCCTATCACAGGCCCGGGGACTGCACTGGCTACAGTTTATTTTATTAATTGTACAGAAGTTGGGATGTTTTTAAACTTGTGTAGTGTTTGATGCATGCTTGATTATGTAATCAGCTGTGATGGGAGAATCATTGATTACTGTTTTGGTCTATTGTTCACTTTGATGCTTCCCTGTCAACATTCAACGTATCTAGTCCTGATGAGGCTAGTCCAATTATCATCTTGAGGGCCACGTTAGCCGAAACTCGAGTTGACGACATAACATACAAATATGTTATTCATCTGAGTTTGTTGTGTTAGGTGATGACTGTTGATATCACTGCCAACCTGAGTATCAGCACATTTTTTTATGCTACAGGTTCAAATCTAGAATAAGCAGTGTAGTTACGTCCCTTAAGTTGTGACACACCAGGTTCTCTTCGATACCCAAGTTACATAGAACCGGTATAATTCCATTGCGTGTGATACATTTTCTGTTTTTGGTATGTATGAATGTTGTGTATGCGGTTAGTGTGAGTACGATATGTATATTTGAGGGTTATACATTGACACCATGAATATCTGGAGCTGTGTTTTGCTTCAGAATATTATTGTTAGTTTGAAATTAGGTATTTTTTGTAAATTAACTTCATGAAAGAAGATATATATACATAATAAATAAAAAGTATTAAACCTCTTTGTTAAAAATGAATTGTCATATTCATCGTTGATAGAGGATATTATTTTCAGTGTATTGGATTGAAAAGGAAGCCAGACCTGTATCCATACTGCCCATGAAGAATGTGAAACTGTGCTTCAGAAACAAAGGTGTGACCAAAGTTGGAGAAAACAAAGAATGCAAGCAAATAATTGATGTACAAGGAATTGATGGAGGAACTGCCATGCTGATGGATCACTTTTGGGCCAGTGGGTCCAAAGCTCATATGCAGCTACCAAAAAAGTGGGGAGGAATGTGCTCGATAGTGATCATACATGCATTGCATTGGTGATTCCCTAAAGTGATCTCCATATCGACAGCTTTCCGAAAATGGATGCACACCAAAGGAAGTAGAGGTCGCTCAATCTCATCCGACAGAAGAGAGAGAACTATTTTTCATCAAAATCAATAGAAACATACAATATTCCATATGAACATAAGTTGTTCAGTATAACGGCAGTGATATTTAAATACATATTCATGCCAGGAATCTAGACTGCAGTGAATACCAAGTGGTTACAAATAAACAGGTGGGAGTTGTTACAAACAATTAATACAACAATAAAAGGATTTAATGCTATTAGAGACGAATTGAGGATGATCAGACTCATGACTCTCCACAACAGGTATGTCCTGGACTTAATTCCAGAAATGGAAGGTGGCGTTTGCACCACGATCGGACCTTCTTGCTGTACATAACTACCTGTCCATGATGGAGAAAATAGAACCCAGACAGAAGCAATAACTAAGTTGTCAACTCTGCACACTAAAATGGAGGAAGAAGTAGATGAGACTGCAGATGAAGACTGGTTTTCGTATCTGTTCTCGTGGGCTCCAACCTGGCTGGTAAATACCTTCAAGCTGCTTGGAGCAATACTAGTGCTAGTACTGCTGGGATTCTGTCTTGTAAGAATAATCATAGGACCCTACAAGTAGACAGCAAAGAAATCTATTGGGATGAAGATGATTGATGTAGATGCTGTGACTGACAAACTCACACAGACTAAACGCACCACCCATGAGCACCTGGAAGGAAGTCCCTGGCACCTCCAGGAATTAGGTATTATTACCCTAATGATCATAAGAACTATGTGGGACTGTAGGTGTTCTGTCAACCGACTGGAGAGTGTTGCTCTATGACCTGTAGTGTGGATGAGCACATAAAGAATGAAGGTGACCTGAGGGGGGGTGACAAAGATATGGATTCCGAAGAAACCACAAGGTGAAGAAGATTAACCTTATATTATCCAAACGTATAATGTGCAGCGTTCGCCCAAAGGCATCATGGTGCTAACAAGTGCAGAGGTAAGAGCTAACCAAAGAGGTCCAAGAGTACTAGAAGAGAAAAGCTTTCAGAGCCCAGCGACATGGTAAATGAGCTTCAATGGCAGGTAAATAGAGGAAGAGAATTCCAGGCTTTTGCTGCGGCCACTGAGAAAGCACGACCACCGACCCGAGAGAGTCTGGCCCTAGGAGGCTGAATAGCCTTCAGAGATTGAGAAAGACGTGACCTGCATGGTTTGTAGGGGCAGAACTTTGTTTGAAGGAGTTCTGATCCTATTTTATAGAAGGCTTTATGAACCAGACACAGCGATTTGAATTTAACGCGCTTTTCAACTGGGAGCCAGTGGAGCTGGCGTAAAAACAGTGTCATTTAGGCACCAAACAGAGGGTGAAGTACTGCTCTAGCTGTCAGCTTCTGCAACAACTGCAGACGCTGGAGCTGATGCTGCGGAATAGCTAAATAGAAGGCATTACAGTAATCAATATTACTGATTAACAAGGAAGATACCACTGGAGCATGGAATTTCAGTGGAATTCAAGGGGGAACTTTCCGTAGGGTCCACAAAATGAGCCTTCTGACAGGAAAGAGAAACCTGATCGGCCATGGATAGTGAAGCCGAGATTTTTTATGCCTAGGTCCTTCCCCGAAGAAACAGGAAAGGGAAAAGGACCAAGGCTCTCAGGCCAGAACTCAGGGGTCCAGAACAGAGAGGGGGAGGTTGTGCCCACCACCAACTCCTCAGTTTCCTCACCATTCAATTTGAGCTAATTCAAGGCCATCCAATCGCCAACTCCCTTTAATCAGCTCCTCAGACGACCAGCCGTCTCAGGCTGAGTTAAGTCCAGCTGCACAATAATTTGCGTATCGTCAGCATAGAAATAGCATAGAAAACCATGTGCGTGGATTATGCCAAGAAGTGGCTGAATGTACATATTGAACAAGGTGGAGCCCTGAGGGACTCCACACAGAAGAAGAACTGAAGGAGAGCAACAGGGAGGAAGGCACTCAGACGAGAATGCCTGCCAAAAAGGAAGAAAACCAGGCTAGCACTTAACCAAAGAGGCCCACAGAGGAGAGACGGGCGATCAGGGTAAGGTGGTCAATGGTGTCAAATGCCGCTGCCAGATCTAACAGAATCAGGGCCCCCACCCCACCCTGGTCTACCAGACAAGCCAAATCATCAACAACTGAGACCAATTAAGGATGTGATTGAGGACTCAACCAGAGGGAGGAATGTAGAGAGGCCGATGTATGTGTCATATATAGTGCCCGCCCCTCACCTCCGTCATATTGGAAGAACAAGAAGACACTGTGCAGGACACCAGGTATTATCCCAATACTGCATCGAAGATATGAGACGTACCCTCGAACTGACGTGGTAGAAGGATGCTTGCAGACCCCTTTGAACATGGATGAGCTATAGGTGGAATTTGACAAGTGTAAAGTGACATCATGAAGAGAAGACACAAGTATACACTGAAACAAGATGTGAATACTTTAAGTATGAAGATGTAACTGAAGTGACTAAATGAACATATATGCGAATACGAAGAAGTCATTTACACTAAGAAGATAAGTAAGAAGAGATGCAGTAGATGTAGGTAGATGAGATATATAGAAGCTTGCTGCAGTGGAAAATATAACACGGGTAAAGCAGCCATGATGAGAAAATGTATGTGTACAGTGTATAAATAGTAAGCGAGAAGCCTGAAAGAGAGAGATAAAGGCTGCAGAGCTGACAGGCGCTGGAATACAGCTCTGTGCAAGAACAAAGAATATTTGTTTGACTTGGGATTAAGGACCCCGCATCAAGAAGCAACTCAAAGGAACGAAAGAAGTTGAAGAGGATAAGCCATGTGTGTAAGACAAATTTATCTTAGATTAGCCAAAGGAGTGAACATTTGCAAATGCCAAGTATTGAATAATCATACATGCAGAACACATATACAAGACGGAGCAACCAAGTCTCCAGAGTCCAAGAGGAGTAATAGCACCCAATATAATTGAATTAAATAGCACTAAATCAAAGGTCAAATTGGACAAAATCATGGTCTCCTCACACGTAGTGAAAGACCGGTTTACAAGGCCTATTCATTAAGCTCCAGATGAAAATAGCAATGTACCTTCACTCCATTTAAAGTTCCAAAGAAGAGACCATTCAGCAAGGTCAACTACAAAGAAGAAGCCTTTGCTTAGGGCCTAACTGATGAGAGATGGTAGGCTAATTGGCCAAGTGGACAGTTGTCTGACGTTGTTCCCCTCACCTGGGTTTCGTTTTGCTTATGTTCTGCTAACGAGCCGAATGTCCAAGGTTGGGAGAGAATGCCAACCAATCATGAAGGGCTAGATAATGATGGACTAGTCATTGTTGCAGAAGCCAATCCGCTGTTGTTATCTGTATTATACGTAGTTAGAGATAGTTTAAGGCATGCTTACTTGATAAGGGGCAGCCAATAAGGTTACTAGCACCTAAATAAGCTATAGGTAGATATGTTCCCCTAACCAATCGCTCCGTTCGATAGGTTTTTACAGACACCATGTGGAATGACATCATAGCTGACGTGCATTGAGCTATAAAGCCTTTTGTGTAAATGAAATGCTTCGAGAGTGTGTGAGCTGCAATCTCTTTGTTCACCAGGTTTCCGTACTTTTTTGAGCTGATAATAAAGTAGCATTTTGCCTTATTCTTTGAGTCTGTAATTACATCTGGCACTTGGAATGCTCCAGGTGCTACTGCTCAGGTGGCTCACATTTTATGACATCCAGATTTGGAGAACCTATTTCAGGTGGAGACGGCTGCTTCCAACTTGGAGATCGGAGCCATTCTTTCACAAAACGACTCTGATAAGAGTCTTACTTTCTGTAGCCTACTTCTTCTGAAAACTCAACAGCTGTGAACAGAATTATTCAATAACAGTCAAAGAGTTGATGGCTATGAATGCAGCATTTCAAGAATGGCACCACTACTACATGGCACCAGGTTACAGTACTTTGTAAAAAGCCAGAGGGTGTTTCACAACCTAGTCCCCAGGGATCCCGTACGCAGGTGGCCAGGGAAGGGCCATCATGTTTGGATCTTGACCCTGGGGGTGGACAAGCAAGAGAGGATCCCCTGTGTAGGGGGTCCTGGGGAGTGGGGGAGAAGCACCCGATGGTGAGACGTTGTATCCACCTTTTTCCACAAACCATCTAAACCCTTTCCCTCTTATTTCATCGGAAACAACAGAGTTGGGGAGGAGCAGAGGAGGCGTTGGAAACGACCTTCACTGCTGCATGAAAAGCGATGATGAGAGAAGGCTGATTAACACAACCGGTAAGTTATTGGAGGCAACAAAAGTCTGGTTGAGGTTAAAAGCAGAAGTACTAACTGTAACTTTAAAGTTGAAGGTTTTGCGTATGCTGATAAAACGCGTAATGGAAAAGGACAATTGCTGAATTGTAAAAGGGATGGATACAAAGTAAGAGAGTGGTCCTGCAAAGGGAAATCACACATATGAAAGTCTCTGTGAAATGTTAGGAATTAATTAGAAATCAAAGGCAAGAAAGAAATTACAATCCTGAAGGAAAGTGGAATGAATGAACAGCAAAGTATGTGAACTTTGAATATGCAAAGAGGGCAAAATTATTTGATATTAAAGAGGCCAAGATGGCAAGCCAAGGAAACTAGGAAACTGCAAGTACCAACATGCATTCTGGTTGTAAAAGAAAGAAGTTTGTGGATTGTGGCATTTTTGAGAAAAGAGGTTGAAGTGGTCATGCAGCAGTCTATGTAAAATCGTTGCAGTTTCGTAAGTCTTCGACAGTGAAAAGACACCTGAGACGAAATGTGGGGAAGGGAACCCCTGCAAAGAGTAAAAAGACAGACTCAAGCCCAGCAGAGGAAAGCCTGTGGCAGAATTGTCTGAAAAGGTGAAAGTCAGGCTTGAGCCCGGCAGAGGGAAGCCAGTGCAGTAAAGGTAAAAGGTGAAGCATAAGGAACTGATTGAACTACCAGAAGCTTAAGCCCAAATCTGAACCGTTAAATTGCCCCAGTAAGCCAAAGTGTGCAATACTTAAGGAACTGTGCCATCCACCCATACATTTTGGGAAACTCTGTAGACCCGGTGGTGATGAATGTGGGCAAGGGAGTTGTTATTTAAAACCATTCTGGCATTTCTTTTGAGACCCTATTTTCCTTTTGTAGTCCCTTAACACATTTGTCATTTTGAGAAGGAGGGCAAGGTCAGGTTTTCTGAGTATAGGCCTTTTTATTTTGACTAGACTGACTTGGACTGTTAGTTATTAATTTAATGGTTGAGATTACTCCTATTCTAGAGTTAGGGCCAGTTAGGACTTCTACCAGCCCAACCAAAATACCAAATACATGTTTTCGAAACTTGTATCCATTGTGTCTGTGTCTACTATTGATACCATGACTTCCTTACAAGGTACACATCACAAACATTTGCTATATCTGTGTCAGGTCTGTCTTGGCCAAATTCACAGGAGCTGCTACTGATCCCACAGACCCTGTCTGGAAGTTCCCAACTCAACCATTATTACTACAGCAAATTACTACAGTTGAGTTGCCAATAAAGTTCCCAACTCAACCATTATTAGCAACAGCTATTTGCACTTGTGCAGTTTTGCTGATTTGTTTTATCCAGGAAACTGAAAAAAAACCCTGTCTGTTTTCTATTTCAATGCTACGCGACGTTGTTTCAGTGTCCTTCAACTATTTCCATGTAACGCGACGTTGCTGCCTCTCAATTCACATTACTTGTGAAATGCTTTCCGCATTTCTTCTCGGTGTCAGACTTCAAATGCACTGTCAGAACTTCAAACATACTCTGCCTCATACATAGTAGACTCTGCTTCCTCGGGCACAGCTGTTATATAGGCAGTTCACTTTAAACACACTCCGAACTTCCAGCACAATCGGCTTACTATCACGGAGCTTAACGTTTCTTCACAATTGAAGTAAGCAACTAATTAATGCCTGCTAAAGAGTTAATTTTAACTACTCACAGTTACATGTTGCGTTCACACGTTGCTGCCAATAAATGGTTCTAGTTTCCATTAATCCGAATACAGTTTCATCTACCACAGTATTTCTTGAAAGACGTTCTTTCTTAACAATCTGAGAGTTTAACTATTTACAACCAGGTTTCATGCGCTGCTGGAACTGGTTTTGTAACTCAGCGTTCATTAAATATAGTCTCTCTAAATGCTGCACTCCCACCTGTGACTTCTTTTCTCACTACCCAAGCTTAACTACTGATGTTGTCTTCGTTTTTCCAACAGAATTCTTCATATCTGTAGTTTGGGGCCTAAAGTTAAGGCGCTTCTAAATACCATGACTTGTCAGAAAATGTCTTAGGATGAAAGGCAGTTAGGGACCTTCAAGTACATTCAAATGTATTGTTCCTCCAACAAATCAGGTATAGTCATGCCACTCCATCTTGGCTTGGGCATCCTACATTTACCTTAATTAAGAAACTTGGGGGAATTGACACACCTACTAGCACTTAGCTCTGCCAAATCGCCTTCCAATCGTATGCGCTACAGTTGGCCACCTGCAGAACTCGACAATCAGAGGTCTGCAAAAACTCTAAGTCCTGGGCAGTTAAGATAGTCTCCATACTTTGCAGAATTTGACTTTATGGTAACCTATCGTCCAGGCAAGAGTAATGGTAATGCAGATGCTTTGTCCAGGCAACAGAATGTGGAAGTCGGCTTTCAGGAGGAGCTTTGTATAATTCCTGTGGAAAAGATTGTTGGAGCAATTGCTCGGGGCTTGCTGGAGTAGGTGCGTAAGGAGTTTACGACCTCAGAATGACAAGAATGGGTGGCTGGCAGTCCGGTAAGAGACATACGAGATGGGCTTCCCTATCATGATAACAAGTTGTTCTTAGCAACGGTTGCATCAAGAAACAAGGCCCTATTCTGGTGTCACACATCTTCACTAGCGGGTCATTCAGGGGAACGTGAGACTAAGCACATGCTTCAGCATTACTTCTGGTGGCCTAATATGAACAAGGCGGTACACACTTACGTACAGGATTGTGAGGTTTGCATGAGGCAGAAATCTAACCATTCCAAGAAGGCAGGATTATTGCAACCTTTACCCACTCCAAATGAGCCCTGAGGTCCATCTCGGATTTTGTTACAGACCTCCCAAAGTATCATGGGTATAACACAATCATGCTGGTAGTGGATTATATCTCCAAAGAGGCTCATTTTGTACCTTGTAATGGAGTGCCTAGTCCTGGGAAACTAGCTGTTGGGGTCCTACAGGGAAGATACTCCAGGAAAGGGCATAAGGTTGGGGGGGGGGGGTTCAATTAACAACGTTTTTGGGAAGTGAGTGTGCGTTTCCTGAAGCAAATTATGTTTTCTTAACAGAAGTCTTATCAGGAGACTGGAATTGTCCCTTTCCTGGATGGAGAGATGATTGGCTGGAGTCAAGAATGGCAGCTTGGAATGTTAAAAGGGATTCTAAACTGCCTTTCATTCAAGATACCAACTGAGCAGGTCACAGCCATCCAGAGCTCCAGATATACTTGGCAGTGCAGATAATTCTCAGTCAGGAAGACACAGAGGAGGAGTCCAAATCAAAGGAACCAAGCTAAGTGAAGCTTAGATGAAAAGGAAGTTGATTACATTTAGAGCTTAGAAAATAGGCAGTTTGTGCAGTTTAACTTGTAAATATTAACTGTATGATATGATAGGTTATTTATAACTAGCTTAATACCTAGAGGTTTCTAAGCGTGGAACCGGGGATCGAACCTGTGCTGCTCCGTGTCCTCTTGCTTCCAAGGCGGACACGTTGCCCCTGAGCTATCCTCCCGAGACAATGAGACAAGTCGCTGTTATTGTAAACTTGAAAACGTTTACTTGCAAGTGCACATTTTTCCTCCTCAATAGCCCAGGAAGCCTTGTCGGAAGCAGCCGTGTCAGGCAGTGTGGCTTGACCTGGCTCTGCTTGTGTAGAGTGCTTTTCTCTGATCTCCACGGCGGAAGAGCAGAGAGTGTAGCAGTCATGGCAGCGAGGACCGCAGCGAGAACCGCAGGAACGCGTAGAGCCCAACTGCGAGAACTGCAGTTGTGTTCATAACGCCTCTGTGATCTTTATTCCCTCGCTGCCTCCAGACCAAGCCCTAGTTAATAGCCTGTTAACCCCTTAGCTCTGAAGGTTTCTCGCTGTTGGTTGTCTGCACTGAGCGGTCAGCGGCCTGCCGTTTGCTATTGGGGCGAAGATGTCTGAGTATTCCTAAGCACCTTTCCAGCTATCTGCTTAAGTGTTCTATCCGGCATTGTGTTATACTTGGGGGTAAGCAGCTAACGCTGGTTTTGTCTCTTTTAGGTGCTTAACTGTGGCTTGGTCCAGGTGCTGAGAGGCTTAGTGGCTTTTGCCACTTTCCCCTGTGCCATGCCAGTTATGAAGCTGCAGTCAGTGTCAGATATGAACAAGGGTACAAACCTGACTACTGAAAGGGAAATCGGCCCCATCCAAGGACGGGTCCTTTTAGCACCCTATTCTTCGCTACGAGTAGGGAGAAACACCACACAATCATCACTACTGACCCCTCTTAGGAATAGCAACCGTTTATCGGATGTTCTATCACTTAGTGCCAAAGGAAGATTGAAGCTCCAGCAAGAACAGCTCGCCTGCTCTAAACTTTTGCTCATTAGTAAAGAGCTTCAGAATGGCTTTAAATTCTAAGACAATGTTGTTGACCTTCTGCTACCAATTTGTATGCCTTCGGAGCCAATAGTAGCTAACTCCCAAGATGATAAAGGAGGGACAAATGGGTTTGATGACAAGAATAAGGAAGCAGATCCGTGTTAGCTCAGCCGAAACCAATGGGGGATCAGTTAGGACACAATTCAGTTGTTAATACTGATAGGGGGATGGCTGACCCCAAGATACCAGAGCCTTGGCGACATCTTCAAGATCAGTTGTTGCGGTACCTTGTGGCTTGTTCAAATATTAGGGATTTTCAGAGATGGGTGGTATCTGTAGGTTCCAGCATGCTCACCACATCCCTGCCAAATTCGAAGAAGCTTAAGCATACAGAATCTAAGAGAATGGAAAACTTCTCACAAACTTCCCCCTCCAAGAATGGTTTTCATCAGGGCTGCCAAACAGACCTCATAGAGTCCCTTCATGCAGGCTTGCCCTTTCAGGCGAAGGTTGCGACTCCCGCTCCCTATCGGGGGGAGGAGGGGTAATGTATCACGAGAGGCTACCAGGCTGCCTAGTAAGTTAGTTTCCTTGGTGGACCCTCCATCTCGCAAGGGCATTGGACAAAGAAAATCAAAAATGGCTAATATTGTGGACCCTAGTCTAAGGAGCTTTGCTCTAGATCCCAGAAATGTTGTCATCGCCAACTTTGATAAGCCAAGACAATTTGAATCTAGGGAGGCCTTGAAGAATACAATTTTGGCTTGGCTGACCTCCAAACTGGGTCCTAACTGTGTGAGATATAAAGGTCCTCCGTAGAACTCACATTGACAAGTGGTGCCTTACTGACAATACTGATTGTATCATTGTGGGATGTGGGTCCAGCAGTTTACCTCTGTATCTGAATAGAATCTTAATTTCACAGCATATCTCCTCTTCCACTAATCTTGGAATTGTATTGAATTGATCAGTCAATGTTGTAGCACTTTTATAACAGTTTATCTCTTATTCTTGGTTTTGACGCTGTTCGTTTGCCTTTTTCTGCAGCTTTCTGGTCCTATCCAATGTTGTCATTGTATGATTGTTAAGTTGTTTTGGTTCCGTGCTCAGTTTCTGTGTTTGTTGTTTTGTTTGCCACTTGTATGAGTTATGTTACGCTCCCGATGCCTGTGGGGTTTCGGCATTTTATAAGCATACAAATAAATAAATAGTGGAGCAGATACCCAGAAGATTAGTGGCGCGGGATCATTAACTGCTAAAATTCAGTTTTTGACTGTGAGCGCGAGGGATCAGGCCATGGGAAGAAAGAGAGAACCTTGCGTCACGTTTATGCTTGCTACAAGCTCTGTTTGGAGTATCCTGGCAATGTAGGAAAGCTATGCAGTACGATTATGAGAGACCAGAGTATGTGAAGAGAAAGGGGGCATGAGTTACAGAGAAAGAGGTGCGCATCTAGCTGGATGTGGTGCATGTTTTCCGAGAGGTTATTGGCGAGTTAAAGGGTTTGCGAGCGTTTGCTGACCAGTGCAACAGGCTAGAGGGAAGTCTGGCGTGCGCCGCTCAGAAGGATTATACCGGCAAGAAAAACATGTGTGCTTCTGAGTTGCTATGCGAGCGTGTCCGGTGCGTGTATTAATTCAGAGCATGGAGGACCCAGCAAGGAAGCTTCCATGTAAGAAGCTGTAGCACTTAGAGGTGCAGTTCACTCAAAAATGTTGGCCATAATAAAAAAGATATATTGGCATTGTTTTAAAAAAAAGTTCCTATGGAAAATAATGTTTTTAAGGATCTTTTAAAGCCTTGATTTTCCAGCACTTGGGGGAAGCCATTTTCTAACCTGAAGCAGTTTCATGTGTGTCAGTTAATGCTGTGCTCTTGTGGCAACAATCAAGCAAAAGCGCCCTATTGGGTGCTTTTGCTTATTGCTGCCCTAGAGCAGAGCAGTTTTCAGCATCCCCTGGGTTAGGGACAAGTTATTTTTGGAGGGATCCTTTCCGAGTGCATGACTGGCTTGACCTAGAAGGAGAAAAAAAGTTGGGAGAAATTCTGAGCTTAAATGCTACCAACTTTTTTTACATGTGTATTTGGACTTTGTCTTTATTCTTTATCGTTCTTTTAATTGTTAAATGCGTTTTGGGGCCTTAACTGCATAACACAACTTATCCTTAAATTTGACTTGAAACTGTGAAGCAGCACTAACCTATAAATTAATGATACACGAGTTTTACAAACACGTTTTAGAGCCGCTTTTATTTTTCAGAATCGTTGATGACGCTATCACTCTCGAATTGTATTCATTTCCTCTGTGATAACTGCATGCCTGACTAGGTGTCAGTTGCTTTGCTTTTTGGTGTGCGTGGCAGATTCCTCCCTCCCCGGAAGCGGGGTGAGTGCACAGGTGGCACGTCAGGCAGCCCTACTTTTTTGGAAACTAAATACTCTTCCTTCCCATGTAGCCTATTTGCTGCTTCTGTTAGGATTCTTAATGCAGAGAGACACGCTCAGTGGCCACATTTATGCTACATACCTGCTTCTGATAACCGCCACTATATAAATTGAGACATTTACTACTGTTCTTGCATGAGTGCATCCCAATGTACCTCGCACCTCTTTTACAATATTTCCTGCTAAACACAGGCACAAGCAAAGTTCCTCAGAGAGGGGCGCCCAGCCTGGGCCGGGGGACGTGGCAAAGAAAAACTCTGAGGAGAGCACCGGGACAGGGAAAACTGGCTTGCGCTCGTTGGGGCTCGAGAAGGCATGTCACTTTCTCTTCTATGCTGGTCTATTGTCCCTAGCTACCTTTTCGCAATGGTGCATCTACAACCTAATATAACCAGTGGAGTCAAGATGTTTGGCAACAGTTTCCCATATTACATTTACCAAATGATTACTGACACATTGTGTAAGTGTTGGCAATAAAAAGGCTGTGGGTTTTTGTATTGTACATTACATAATATTACACAACATAATAGTCATAATAATAACCATATCAAACATAATGTACATTTTTGGGCACAAGGTCTAGGGTTGTGCCCCCTGGCCCATGCCGACTTCCTCTTTCCATGACGATGTGGACCCTGTCCGTGGCCCTGTATTTCTTTTCTTCTCCCCGTTTGTCCTTCTTTTCTTGGGTGGGTGGGTTCTTGGGAAAATAAAAGTTATCTGTGTAAGCAGATCAAGCTGTGGTGCTCCATACGGAGCACCCAGGTGTGTGTTGTTTGCTGCCCAGGCAGCTCCTTATATGCCCTCAGGATGGCCTTAGGCACTGCCTGTGTTTGGGGGCGGCTTTCCCCACCCTGGGCCGGCTGGCGCAGACGGCAGTTAGTGCTTCCTGGTGACCATCAAAGGTCATCAGCTGTTATTTCCTGCCCTTTGGATTTCTCTTGTAGGTGCGGCACATGTTAATGTGCTTTTTCACGTTGCTAGGGCCCCATCCTATCTTTTCTTCCTGTCCCTTTGTAGCTGAGAGAGAGGGGAGGAGTATGGGGCAGACATGTGTCTGCAGCATGTGTTCTGCCCTACCCCTGTGCCCTCCTTGCCGTACTTTCCATCTGTGGGGTACCCAACCAGCAGGGATGCCTAGAAGAAGTGGCAAAGATGTCAGGAAGGCATGAGGACATGTCAAGATATATTCCCAGAACATGGATGGTGCTGAAGCAAGTAACATGTTGTATTTTGCGTTAATGTATGTGTATTATTTAAGGATAAACAGTGTTTTGCCAATAAGCACTTAGCAACCGTCAACACTTCGCAGAGAAATCTTGAGTAAGTTGTCCCATAATTAGTGGTGGTGGAGCCAGGGGGTCTGGCCTCGCTTTAAGGTCCAAACACGAGTCGAGACAGAAAATGCTGTTGTAAAATAGGGAATTAAATTGAATATTTTGCAAAACTCACTAAGAATATTTTGCTAACATGCTTACGGGTTGGGCTACCTCACAGCTTGTTCACTTATGTGCCCACTTGTTTCCCATTGAAAGTGCTCGCTCAGTATGATGCAACCCGTGCATGCCAGTTTTCTTGTGCTGGGTGTATGGTATGTGTGTGTCTTGTGTGATCAGAGACTTAGGAATGCTAGCATACCTGGCTGTACAGAGTGGGTAGAGACAATGAGAGGAGTGTGCCTGTGAGCATACCCCATCCCTGCCCCCTGCAACAGGCCAGTGACATAAAAGTAGGACTACAGTATTATTTGTGTTTACTTTAGTCCTACTTCTATGGCAATGCCCTGTCCCGTTTTTTATTTTAAAAAACTGGTCACGCTAGGGTGAAGAATACAATTCTGGTCACCATTCTGGTAAAGGAGATGCGAGACACATCAGGATGCACTCATGCAAGAACAGTAATAAATGTCTCAGGCTTCACCCAAAGCCGATGGTACAGGGAGGTGAAGAACATAATGGGCAGCATCATTAGTTGATGGGCTGAACGTGCCCCGGTTCTACCATCAAAGGTGCATCATTTGTATAATACTTCAGATATTCGGAATTAATGCATTCCTTCATGAATAAAATGAAAGGCAGCTTTCTTTCAAATCCAAGCCTGTCTTTTTTGCCAAGGCGCGCGCAGTCTTGAACTCTAGCTCTTGTTGTGAGAGAGAGCATTCAATCTCTCCTTCTTTATATTAACACCCGTCAGGCAGCCCATGCTAATCAGTCACTATAAATATAAGCGGCAAATCGTGATATGTCTACCACTGTGTGTTCTTTTCATATAGACGTCATATCTGCTGCCTCCTCCCAACCCTCCTCTATATGATGGTGGGTCTGCTGCAGGACGGAACACATGTGGGAGGAGGCAGGGAGAGCAGTACTTCAGTAGATACTGCTCGGACGTGCTCTGCCAGAGGCGGCAAGAAGGTATGTTTGTTTTCCAGCATAGGTGCTATGACTGCATGAGGGAGAAAGTCAGTTAGGCCTGAGCTGCTGAGGTGTTGGTGTGCTAATGACTGCAATTACCTGTAACTTGCAACTGAAGTTGCCTGGAAGAGTCACAAAGAAGAGACACCGCTCTGCTCTACGCAGCAATAAGCAAAAGCTCCCAGTAGGAGGCTTTTGTTTGATTGTGAGAGCACAGCATTAACTGACACACATGAAACTGCTTCAGTTTAAAAAATGGCTGCCCCAAGCGCTTGAAAATCAAGGCTTTAATAGTCATTTAACAAAAATATTTTCCATAGGATCTTTTTTTTAAAACAATGCCAATATATCTTTTTTATTATGGTCAACATTTTTAAAGCATAACATTTTTGAGTGAACTTCCCTTTAAAGAAACAGCCCTTCTGACCACTGAACGTTTATCGGCTGCATGTTAAAAAGAAAAAGCCAACGCTAGAAAACAGTTTGAAGCAAACAATCAAAGTTATGCAGGGAACACCAGCACATGTAACTAAGCATAACCAGTAATAAACTCAAGCAGGAGAAATCTAGGGTAGACTATTTTTCAGGGATAAGTGACTGAGTAGCAACCAGTTTCCATGGAATAAAAATAACATAACCAACTGAAGAGCAGTAGCAAGGAGTTGAGAGAATAATTCAAAAGAGAAAAAGAAAATAGGCTACACCATAGAGAATCTTTTGAGACAGTAAACATAAACATTCCACCAGTGAACAAGAGAAGTCATCAGGAACCATAGCCACTCTTCAGAAGCAGTGTCAGTGAATCTAACACAGTACAGAGAAGATGGCAAGTGATCCAGAGGTGCCCTCTAACTAAAAGGGGAGGCAGACAGGTAACTGGAGGGTGAAGGATTTCAGGAGGGGAAGAGTGAGCAGGGGCTTAGGAATTATGAGTATTAATGTTATGCTTTTCGGTTCTAGGTTTTCAGCGTTTGTTGTGAGTTCCATGGAAGACTGCCACTAAGAAGTCTTGTAATTTTCTTTTATTTTATCCACTTCCCCTTTCCCTCCAGTGTCGAGGGCTCAGCAGTAGTCACTAAAACTCGTGGAGTCCATGACCAAAGAGGGGTTATCAGGGTTCTCTTCAGCCTCCGCGGAATCAGATCAGAAGCTCGGACCTGACACTAGCTGAGTTGTTCTTGCAACAAGCAATAAGACAACATGGGTTGCCAACATCAATTGTGTCTGATTGAGGATCACAGTTTACCTCACAGTTTTGGCGTGCCTTCTGCAAGATGCTGGGAATCAACCATGCTCTATGCATCAGTTATCATCCTCAAACTGATCAACAGACAGAACGGGTGAATAAAACTATGGAGCAGTATCTTTTTTTTTTTTTTTTTTTTTTTTTTTTGTGTTTAACCTGTTTAAGGTTTTTTACAAATCTGTGCTGTGTTGAATTGGGTTTGTGCTGCTTCCAAGAAGTTTTTGCCCAGAACTTACGACACCACTCTCGAATTTCCTCGAAGGTCTCTTGCTGGCATTGGTGTTGCGGGCGGCAAAGTGCTCTCACTGGCTTTTACCAGAGCTACTTCCAGAAACTTAGCTGCAGCTCTGGACCATCTGGTGGAATCGCCTGCAATTAACCGAAACCATATTGTCTCTTCGTCGAGTGTGAGCGGGCACGTGATGAGTGGTGTCAAGTAAGCCCTTCTTTCGTGCGCCAAGCCAGGACATGAGGTGAGTAGATGACGAACAGATTCTATTTGATCAACTAGTCCACAGACCCGGCAGTGAGGAGAATTTGCCAGTGCCCTTTTAGCCAAAATTTCTCTCGTATGCAGTGAATAAAACTATGGAGCAGTATCTACATTGTCTCTTGGTGGTAGGGATGGAGTCTTGGGTCCGCAGGATGTGGTTGGAGATAGCGTTTGGTTATCCACACAGTACATTTGTTTGGTGGGATCATGCAAATTCCTACCTCGGTTCATTGGGCCTTATGTTATTAAAAAGTGTGTCTCCAGAACGATTACATCTTCCTCACACCATGAAGATTCACCCTGTTTTTCGTGTGTCTCTGATTAAACCTGCAGCTGGCAGTGCTAAAGCCAAGAAACCACCATTTACCATGTCGGATTGGCAAGAAGAATTTGAGGTGCTACGCATACTGGACTTGAGGAGGCAAAATGGACGTCTTTGGTATTTGGTGGACTAGGTTGGGAACCAACAGAAGCTGTGCATGCTCCAAGACTGGTAGACAATTCCATCACTCTTATCTGAGTAAGAAGGGGGGGTACTGTCAGGTTTGTGGGAGTGGTGGGAGCTCTACGGGGCCTCTCTGGCTATAGGGACCAAGCACAGGTTAACAAGCCCTGGAGATGTGGTGCATTGGGGCCCGGGCCCGGACCATTTTCCCCCACAGGGACTACATTCCCCATGAGGCTGCAAGTACCCACACAGTACGCGCAGCAAAGGTTAAGAGGGCCTACCCTCCCCATGCCAGGTGCTAGTAATTCTGTTTGATGCGGCATGGGCAGGGCGGTGTGGACAGCATGTGTTGTTTCCTGGAACCCTGGCAACAGGGTGAGAATTCACCTTGCCGGAAGCCGCTTCTGTATCCGACCACACACGGTCAGCACAGGAAACTTCCTGACTTCGCTCCATGTGCTCACAGGACAGAAGCCTGCATTTCAGAAACAGTAATGGAACACTCTGAAGAAACCTGCTGCTTCACTGCTATTACAGCTCGTGGACATCTGCTCGGAGCAGCTTGGAAGCACCCCAAGCTTGGGATAAGTGTTCTGTGTGTCAGTTTGGGCATAACATATGGTTACTATAGTATGAGCATATTTAATTCTGTGAAGAAACAGAAATGCATGAACATTTAGGTAGTCTTCGCAAAACACATGATTCTTTTATGTTTTGTATGTAAGCTTCATGGATGCTCTCTGTGCAGCAGCAAGAAACAGGGAGTTTAGAGTCTAGAGGCCACCACTGAGTATTCCTGCATTAGGGAACATGGTTCTTTGGGAAATGTCTACTGTGTTTTTGTTTGCTCACATGCTTACTGTTTGCTGCTGTGTCAACAGCAATTCATGCAGTTATTAAGTGTGCTACGTTTGGTTTTTTATGCCATCAGTATATATGTCCTGAGTATTAAGTTATGTTAACTGTTAAGTCATCAGTTAGCGGTGCTCAAGAAGATTACCAAAGCAGTAGATAGGTGAGGAGTTTTTCCAAGTAGGTTCAGGTGTAAGCTATTGCTGTAGAAGTGCAGTGAGTGCAGTGCGTAGTGTATGTTGTGTTTTCCCCTTATTTCTCCTTCCTACACAATCAAGTACCCTAATCCTTGTTCCGGTTTTCGTAACCTCCCCATACCTATCCACAACTTCTCCCTAACCCTTTTCCCCCGATTGGCAGCCTCAATGTGTCCTGTTCGTGTCACATCAGGCACCCGTGCCAACCAAGGTGGGAGGGTCGTACTCCATTCGACTTCTGTGGTTAGGGCGGAGTTGTGTATCCTCCCTCAAGATTAACATGCACACATATGTACTTGGAAGGCACCTTGGCAAAGTTTCCGGCGTTTGAGGGGGATCCCTGGGGAGCAGAAGAAATGAGGCAGCGGAGGCAACGTTCTGCATGTTTTGGTTTATATCCTTCCTTCTTGTTTGGGAGGGTGTCACAATCCCTACTGGAATGCAGAATAAAGTATTTTTTCAGCAAATTGCTCATAAAGGGATGTTAATCCGGTACTATGGTTATAGTGCATTGTTTCATCACAATTGTCCCTTCTTTCAATGTCTGATCTTACAACATAATGTTCTTCACAGTCTATGGAAAGCTTCTGTTAGGAATTTGAACATCTGCGTAGTGGGTGGGCGCTCGCCTGGGCTTTTCTTTGAAATGTTTAATTAAATGGAATGATGTTAGACCAACCTCAGGAAAATGTGTGGGTCTAATCCATGCACATCTTCCTACGCTCACACTATGACAAACACATAGACCTGTGCACTCTGGGTGGACACGGCCTACAGGCACAGTCTGCCCTGTCATTTTTAGTTGGGATATGACAGCCAGGGGTACACTATGTCATCTCCAGAAAGGGGGAGGACCAAGCTTCCATCTGCCATGGCCAGACTGATTAACTAACAAAGGCTCCATGAATCCGCTCTGCTCTTTTGTTGGGCCATGCAACTGGTGGCAGCGATTAACATACTAGTATAGCATACTTCAAACAGGCCCAAATGGGACCTGGCTGCAGAGGTTAAAAAAGGAGACAGGAAACTCCAAAAAGCTTTCATATGTAACTGTGTCATTCTGAAGCCAGCTCCCACACTCAATATCATTGACAGTGAGCTGTCCTGTCTTGGAGTGCGTGGTTACAGTAAGCCACCCCTGTAGGGAGACCCCATTCCTAAGATACGAGAATGTAGTTTGCAGGAGCCAGAGAAATCTTCCGCTTTAATCCGGAACCCCTCACAGATCCATTAACCAGATAGACTCTTTGATCCACAACAGACTGGAATATTTGTGGGATTTAGTTTAACAGGTTTTCACCCCTTCACCTTTCCTTTTGCAAAACACTCTTGTTGTGGCCTCATACATACAGGGGATTGTTGGTAGGGACCCCAGTATTGGTTCATTAAGGTAGCTTTTTCCTACACCAATTACTGTGGCCCACTTGTCTTTAAAAGAGGGCTGACCGCCAAGCCCCACTGTTGGCAGATCATCTGAAGACTTTGCAAGGAGTAGCAAGAACTCATCATTGGACACTGGCTGAAGTTACAGTCTGCCTTACATCTTCTGCCTGTGAAGGAAGGCCAGGACCTCTAAAGGGGGAAGCAAGATCCCTCCCCTAAACATCTACCAGGGAACAGAGGGAGATAAAGACTTCAGAGGACCATCTGGCCGCTTCAGAACCGGTATCCAGCCAGCACACAGTGTGCCCCGCTAGGCTCTGCAGCAAGCGTCATAGGTAGGAAGTTCAGGAAGGTCTCTGGACCTACAACAAAGGTCAAGGCAGCTGCCTGCAACACATTCCTCAGCTTTGGGCCGTCCACCTTAAAGGACAAGCCCATTAAAGAAGCTGGGAGAAGTGCCTCGACAAGCATCTATCGACGTCTGCCTTAAAGGACATTTTCTAAACAGGACCATATTCTGTGAGGCTGAGAGGATACCAGTACAGAGAAAAACATGCATGTGAAGTAATATAGGTGCCTATATTTGAAGGGAGCCCCCCCCCCCCATCACCACTTGCCCCAACGCCATCTTCTTTTGAAATGGGTCTTTCCCTCTTCTCGTCCCTGACCCTTCACTTCTTTTCTGATGTCTGCCAGGTCGTGTTCCCATCCTTCCTGTCACTTCTGTCTCCGACCACGCCTCATCCCTGACCTTACCCTGCCTTATATAGGGCCCACCGCACTACCTTCAGAACCATACTTATCTTGGAGAACCACATTGCCATTAGCGGTGCCGTACAGACCCACGTAGCAAAACTGCTGAGGTAAATATCCTGGCTGATAATCGCAATGCCTGTAAGACTTGTGATGGGCTTATTTTATGGAGTGTATAATGTAAATTGCTCTATCTCGCCCAAATATATATGTATATGCACTTATATTGTGACGTGGTACCGGAGGCGTAGATAAGGCCTGAGTGCCCACTCAAAATCTGTCAACGCCCACTCAGCAGAGCTGTGTGGGCATTTACAGATGTTAATGTCACTGTGGTGGGCCCAACGACACTGGCTTCAGGCCCCACTTGTTAGGCCATCCTGGCTACGCCTAAGAAATACAAAGCACAATAAATTAATAAATATCTACGAGAAATAAGATTTGAAACGATCGGCATTTTCGAAAATCCAAATGAACAGTGCGCTCTCTCGGTGCCCCTCCTACATCTGAATTGCACGCTATGTGCGTGCAAGCACGTGGTGGGCAGCGAATTCCGGGTGCCCTGGCGCACTCGCACGCACTGGCTCGCGCTGCGCCAAGTTTTCCGGAGGTCAGGAGATGCCTCCCCAGGCACTAAATCAGAATCTTGGTGTTTTTGCTCTTTCACGTCCGCGCCACAGTTTCAACATCCCATATCCCGTGACATTAAGCAATGATAAATCATGCTGGTGACAGCTCCCTTGTAGAGACTGGTACGAGCTGGGCTCTGCCACGGCCCACACCCACGGCTCCTGCCAGATGGCTCTATGAGGCTTGTGGTTTTAACCCCCTCACTGCTGCTGGCTTTAGCACTCACGCGTCCCCTGTGAACCGGGGCTTGCTGGGACACATTATATATGTGTAAGCCTTGTCACATGTTGCACAATCCTTAAACGACTTTATTGCTACGATGGCTTTCATTTGTTTTTCGTTTTTTGTTACCAATTCCCTGTCAATTCGCTTTCTCTAGCAAAGGGCGCCCCCATTGTATTAATATATATGCACTTTAAACTATGTAAATATTCTTTACGCCCTGATGAAACACAAGATTTAAACAGGCACATTAAAAAAAATAAACTGTATGTGTACTTAAAAATTAAATGCAATCAATAATTAACTTTATTTTAGCATATATAGCCATAAAAGTATAACAACACAATACAAAAAACATTACCAAAATTTAAAATCATTTGTAAACAATATTACTCGCGGTTTATATTTAAAAACTGAAGTTCGTGTGCAGTGTATCAAGGAGACGTCTGAGCTTTAACCTAACTTCTTAACTTAGCAATCATAACGTTTACTAATAAAACAATGAAGGCACAGTAATGTTGTCTACCGTGTGGCTTTTGTCATCCTACGGGAAGTGGTTTAGACATGCATGTAATCTGCCAGTCATTTGGCTGGTGACTAGTCTCTGCCTCCTGGGTGGGGAAAGAGGAGGTGGAGTGTTTTACTACTCAAGCAACCAGTGACTCGTTCGAGTGCGTTTACTCTATTCAATGAGGCTGATGGGTAGCTCTGATGCCCTTGGCCTTCATTTTGGGTATATTTCTACGAGTTCAGTAAAAATAACTCTTGCAATGATACCTCTGTCCATTACTATCAAAGGTCGAAGTGGGTGGGAACGAACTGGCATGACGTTCCCCTACTTTTCAGGGAAATCCTCCATGAAGTGTAGGACATGGATAATCGTAACATTGCCTCTGACACTCATCCTTATACTGCAACCTGTTATAACATCTACTGATGTGTTTGTTGGTTTGTAGGATGATGCTGGTCCTCATTGCTATTCATCTGGATTGTTGTTATGTTTTTTTTTCTTTTCGTTTCTTCTCTCGTGTGCGCCCTGAGACCTCTGTGTTAGTGGCACAATACAAGAACTAAGATAGATAGATAGATAGATAGATAGATAGATAGATCTTCCTTTTATTTTATGTCACTCCTTTCCTTGTGGGGATTCTAACCTGTGCTCTGCTGGTAATCCACCCGAGTCCCATCCAACTGAGCTATATTGCTGGAAACGCATTGCTTCTGTTTATTATAATAGACTGCTTGTGACATAAGGCCCATCCATGGGTCGCCACAAAACCCTGCTCGTTATGCGTTTGTTTTCTACAAATAAGCAGGAATTGATGCAGGCTCTACTGTGTGTTAAGTTAATGGGTTTGGTGTGTGTGGCTATACTCCTAGGGATGTACTCTAAGGTTTGTGAATGGTGGGTGATTGGAATGGGGAAGCTGCATACTGTGGGGGACAATGCAAGAAACTTACAGTGATATTTAAATGCATTTTCTTTCACTGTGTATTTTTCGGTCGATATTGTATTGTTGTAAAACACAGTGTTGTGGGGTGGAGTGAAGAAAAGGCAAGAGTGAGTATGGTGGTGGAGTTACTGGCGGAAGAAGTGGGCGGGCCAGAGGGGAATATAGTTCCACTTTTATTGATTAGTTTACATTTCCACTCCTGATTATCATCCGCTCCGCAACCACAAAGGCTAACATATCACACATTCCACTTTGTGAAGACCCTGATTAAGGCACAACTCCTCCTGAAGCAGATCTTTGGAAGTAGCCAGATCCAGAACCTCACTCATTGCAACATATAACTCATTGGCAACATCATCAATGTTAGATCCTGTACCTTGGCCAACCTACCTGGAACAAACATCACCACCCGTATAGATACTAGGCAAGTTGACTCATGGCGTGTAACAGGTGCCACTATACATTCTTCTTTTTAATGATTATATATATATACAGGGTTCGAAATTGAGGAGAGCTGGGTGCTATTTAACTCCTGCTTCTAGCCAAGGAGAGCCTGGATAGCTTGAAAGCAACAGCTATCAGGAGCTACTTTTGGCTGCCCCAGCAGTTTGTGCCTTACAAACGTATACGTGACATTAACTTTGAGTATTTGCGAAGGCTGCTATTGAAGAATTAGGACACATCTATTACACATTTAAACACAATGAATCAAACATTTTGTGCAAAAAGTTAACATGTGCATCTCATGTGGATGTTAGAGAGCTGGGTACTCACTCCTAGTTCCCCATTGGTAGCTCCTGCCTCCTTGGTGATGGCTGACGTCGAATCTCAATTTCAAACCCATAAAAGCATACACACACATACACGCCCTTGGGCATGCCATTTCTTTCAGCTCCCCTGCCTGTGCACATAATGCTCGTTAAACTATTCTATGCCCCGCTGCATCAGCAAAGTGATCTTCCTCAACATAATATCGTCCTTGTGATCAAATTGCTTCTGCTTTGCAGGAGTACAGGAATGAGCAGTTGTTGCTTAACTCTTACTCAGTCCCAAACTACTAGTGAAACAGCAGTGATCTCAATTGTGCAGTAGTACCTAGAGCGTTCCAAGTGCCAGATGGATTTACCAATAAACAATCTAAGACCCAAATAACCACACAGACTCAAAAAATATGGCAACATACTACTTTATTATCAGTGCAAATAAAGTAGGGAAACCTGGTAAACAAACAGATTGCAGCTCACTCACTCTCAGTTACATTTCAATTACACAAAGGCTTTATACCTCAATGTACGTGAGTTATGACGTCATCCTATGTGTCAAACAGCAAAAACCTATTGAAAGGAGGGATAATATATACCTATACTTTATTTAGGTGTTAGTAAAATAGTTAGCTGCCCCTTATCTGGTAGGCACTCTTTGAACTACCTCTTAACTACATATAATACTATTAATAGCAGAATAACAGCAATGGATTGACTTTTACAACAATGTATGGTACACTGCACATAGGACCTCATGATTGGTTGGCATTCTCTCCCAACCTTGGCCATTCTTCTTGTTAGCAGCACATAAGCAAAACGAAACCCAGGTGCAGGGAATAACGTCAGACCACTGCATGGTTGGCCAATTAGCCTACCATCTCTCATCAGTTAAGCACTAAGCCAACGCTTCATCTCTGTAGATAACCTTGCTGACTGTTCTCTTCCTTGGGACTTTTAAAGGAGTGTAGATACATTGCTATCTTCAGTTGCAGCATAATGAATAAGCCTTGTGTTCGAGTCTTGCATCACGTGTGAGACCACGATTGTCTCAATTTCGACCTTTTATGTAGTGCTATTTAATTCAATTATACTGGGTGCTACTACTCCTCTTGGCCACTGGAAATTTGGTTGCTCCGTCTTGCATATGCTTTCCGACTCTTTGATTCTTCAACACTTGGCATCTGCAAAAGTTCACCCCTTTACTTAATCTAAGAGAAATATGTCCTGCGTATGTAGCTTATCCTCTTTGACTCCCTTGTGCCTTGCAGTTAACTCATGATGTGGCATCCTTGATCCTAGGCCAAACAGATATTCTTTGTTCTTCGGACAAAGCTGTTTTGAAACACCTTTAAGCTCTACAGCTATGGTCTCTCTCTTCAAGGCTTCTTGCTTATTATTTATACAGGATCGACGTCCATCTTTTCATCATGGCCACTTTACTTACGTTATATTTTCTCCTGCAGCAAGCTTCTGTATGTCTCATCTACTGTCATGCCTGCTGGTTCTCCTGCCCTCACCAGTACAAAGCCTTCTGCCCCCTCACAGGCAAAATGTCTGCCATCTACCTATAGAACAGCTGCCATACCGTTCTTCACTCATTGGAGACTTTCGGGGGGGGGGTTGCCATGGTGACGTTGTGGGTCTCCGGGATGCCGCGCAGTAACCATGAGCTCCACAGCTCATCACGGTCACATGATATGGAACGCTGCATCTCACGTCAAGGCCGCATCCTAAAGATGCTATTTAAACTGTTTGTGTGCGGCAATCAGGTCCTTCTGATTGTTGTTTCAGCCCGAAGCTCTGTCTATGAAATATATCGCCACCCGGCTGTTCTTTGTGATATTCTGTTGCCAACTTGGTTTTGTTATACAGACTTCTTTATTGTCTCCGCCCACAGCCCCTGTTAATTGCTGGTCTAAGACTCCGGTTTGGATCACGGACTGCGCTACTTTTTGTGGAATTGTCACGTCTTTTGCCTGCATGTTGCCGATTGGATTTCCACACAGATTCCTAGCCTCGCTTCCCATTCTGGGGCTGCCTTGAATAGTCTAGCATGCGGAACTCTTCTGCTCCATGCAGGTGCCATTCCGTCCCGTGCGCTACCTCTCAGCACCTGTGGCATTCAGAGCCTTCTACTATCTAGTTATCCCTGAATCCACCTTGAGGAACCTTTTCCAACTGAAACTCCTCCTTGTTTCCTCTCCTAACCACCTTTACACAAATAAACCATTCACAGGACTTTATGGATGCTCTGCTGCAACTATCAACAAGTGCACCTACCCGACACTAGTGCGTCCCTTGTGCCGCCTGGGTCAGAGTCCCTCACTAACCTTCCCTTCCTCGTTTTCTCCTACCCCTGCCACCATCCTATAGACAAGTAATCAGGACCACCATCAAACCTCCCTTACGGTAAGAGAACTCAGCGGAGGGGTATTATCAAACCCAAGGGCAAGGTTAGGGGGTTGAGGGTGTTGGACTGACGGCTCCCTATTCTCACTCCTTTTAACTTGCCTTCCTAGGGGGGATCAGGAAGGAGGTACACTACCACCCAGGAAGGTCTGGATCCCTTACACCCAGGTTAGTTCAGCATAACCAAGGGTCTGCTTAATTCTCTTTGAGGATAGTCACTGATTTGTGTCTCTTTATTCCAGCCTGGTGTGTTTCGTGTTGTTGTGGATTCCTCACCCTTTCAAATGATTTACTCCTCTAGCTTTTCCTATTGTTTGTAGCTAGTGAGGTGTATCATTGGGATGGTCTTTATTGATTACAGAGGTACGTACCGTTCTTGAGTCCGGAGCTTCTTCTTCACCAGGGCCAGTGAGGTACCCAGTATACCAGCCAGAGGTCTTGTCTTTATCCCATGTGAGTTATTCCTTATTCCTTGCTTTGAGGTTTGTGACGAATTATGACGTCTACCTTGCGTTTCTGCGCATGTACATTTACTGATTCTCTTCTTATCTTTTTAGTGTATATGATTTCTTTGTATTTGCATACATGTTTCTCTTGTTACTTCAGTTACATCTTCATTCTTTAAGTATTCGTATATAATTTCAGTGCGTCTTCGTGTCTTCTCTTCATGACGTCACTTCACTCTGGTCTGATTTCGCTTATAGCTCTTCTATGTCTAGTGATGTATGCAGATCTCCTTCCACCACGTCAGAGTGAGGGTCCATTTGATACAGTTGTCTGAGTGCATAACGTCTTTCGTAGCTTTGATGCGGTATTGTGATGACACCTGTCAGTGTCATCCTGTTATTCTTCCAGTATGATGCAGGTGAGGAGGCGGGCACTAGAACTTACGTGTACATCTGCCTCTCTACATTCCCCACTCTGGTCGAGTCCTCAACCACCTCCTCAATCTGCTCCACTTTTTCTCCACACTTTGCTTTCTTCGTAATGCGTATCTTCGTCACACCCCTCAGGTCACCTGCATTCTTCATGTGCTCATCCACACTCCAGTTCATATGGCAACACTCCCCAGTCAGTTGACAGAATACCCAAACGTCCTACATAGTTCTTATGATCTTTGAGGTAATAACACTTCCTTTCTGGGGATGCCTAAGGACTTCCTTTAAGGTGCTCACAGGTTGTGCGTTCAGTCTGTATGTGCTTGCCAGTCTCAGCATTTACATTGATCATTATCTTCATCCCAATAGCTTTCTTTGCTGTCTTCTTGCACTGTCCTATGATTATTCTTACAAGACAGAATCCTAGCAATACTAACACTAGTGTTGCTCCAAGCAACTTGAATGCAGTTGCCATCCAGGCTGAAATCCACAAGAACACGGCTGAGGACCAGTCATCATCTTTGGTCTCATCTACTGCTTTCTCCAACTTCGTGTGTAGGGTTGACAGCATCGTTATTGCCTCTGTCAGGGTCCCATTTTCTCCATCATGGGCAGGTGTGTATGTGCAATAGGAAGGCCTGATCTTGGCGCACACGCCGCCTTCCATTGCTGTAATCAAGTCTAGCACATACCTGTTCTGAAGGGTCCTGAGTCCGATAGCCCCAATTCTTCTCAAATCGCATGAAATCCTTAGATTGTCATGTTTATTGTTTGTAACAGCTCCCACCTGGTTATTTGTAACCACTTGGCTTCAATGCAATTCCTGGTATGACTATAGCTGTGAATATCACTGCCATTCTACTGAACAGTTTGAGCTCAGCTGGAATGTCAGTATCGGCATCTATTGATTTTGCTGAAAAATAGCACTTTCTGCTCAGTTGGATGAGGTCAAGAGACCTCTTCTTTCTCCGGTGGGCATCCATCTTCAGAAAGTCTTCGATATGGAGATCACTTTGGGGAAACACCAATGCAGGAACATGTATGATCACTATGGTGCATATTCCTTTCCAAGTTTTATTGCAACTATAAATTAGCTCTGGCTTCACAGGCCCAATAGTGGTCCATTAGCATGACATTTCCTCCATTCATTCCTAGTACGTCAATTATCTGCTCGCATTCTTTATTTTCTCCAACTTTAGTCAGACCCCTGTTCCTGAAGCACACTGTGGCATTCTTCCTTGGTAGTATGGATACAGGTCCTGCTTCGTTTTTGACCCATGTTAATAATTTTGAATGCTTGGCCCATGATTTCAGACATTCATCATTCACTACTTGCTCTATCTGTACTGGTGCTGTCATCAATAAGTGTGCGGTACAGGCTTACATTCTTTCTTCCCATCCTTGGCTGGTTGCTACTCGTGCATATACTAATAGTTGAGGTCAATCCCAGCATGCTGGCAATCCTGGTGTTTCCCATGTGTCTGTACACCCCAGTCTCTTTTGTTCAATGATCCTTATTTGGTCTCCTGTCATGCCACAGAGGGAGTACATGATCATTCTGCTTTTCCAGTCTGAGTCTTTCTCCATTTGCTGCATTTTTAGGCTCTGAATGCCACATTTTTATATATTTGTCTTCTTATGGAAATGTCTTTCTCAACCTCCATCGCAGTGTTGCTCATCTTCCTTCAAATTGTCCTCTTGTTGTCACGCTGCTAGATGGCTGGAACACCTCACATCATGTACAGGTATTTGTCTTGCAATACATGTTTTGGCTGTGCTAATCATTTTCCCCCCTCCTCCTTCATGTGCTGATACCACATATTATTATTTAAATGGGCCGAATTAACAAGATATGCATTTATATCCTCATGCTCTTCTTCGGCATCTCTCTTAAGTCAGATAATTTCTTTAGACATCTCAGGGAAAATATTACTTGTGCTTTTGTTAGGGATACAAATGTTTCATAGTCTAATAATTCACCTGCATTATCATTATTTGAGAAAATGCCATGATAATAAGGAAGAAAAGACAAATCATTGTACAAAATGAAGTTCCAAGAAATATTCCAAAGAAACTTATCGATCTTCTTGCTGACAGCGCATCTCTCATAAATTGGGAAATTCCCATTATTTTTAATTCAGCATGTAATGTTATCACTTTTATAAACCACACTTTTTTATAATAGAAGTTGCTAAATGATCGCAATGATGATCCTGAAAATAATAGGACTGTTTTTAGGCTTTCCAAAGAATGTAACAACATTAACGTGTCATCTTACTAAAGCTGGTTAAGACTGCAATATGTAAGTGAAAACAGCATAATGTGTGCAACACTATTGTTATAGGCAACATAAAGTGCCATATGCTTTTCTTCCTTGTTTATGTACCAATGTATTGTCTCTTTTACCTATCTAGAATAGTTCTGAAACTGCTATAAAAGTCTATTCGTTCTGTCCCCTTAGATTTGAGAGTTTTTAAAGGTTCAATGTGTCTTTATTTCGATAAGTCTTTGTTTTGGTAGCCGATCTCGTCAACATCCATGTAACTTCTTCTCTTGCTTCACTGTCAACGGGTGCAGGAGGGATCAGGGTCTCTCCTTTATGCAGCTTTACACCATTCAAATGCAGGCTCTTCTTCCTTCAAATTTCACTGTGGTAGAATTCACCCCCTCTACTAGGTATGGTCCTTCAAAGCGGGGCTTATTCCAAGTGCGTACATAACTTCTCACAAGCACTTGGTCCCCAGGGTGCAAACTAGGCTGTTTTATCAAGTCCCTATGATCAACTGTTTGGTTGTCTTTTTCAATCCTCTTTGACCGTTCCCTCTGATTTTTGATCTGTTGAGAAATAAAAGAAACACTAATAGTCATATTTGTTAAATAATCATGCATCTCATCAGCTAATGTTTTTGCTACACTGTGGGCATCAGTTCCTACTCGAGTCGGAGGAGCAAGAGGTACTCTCATGCAGCGTCCAGTCACCATCTCATGAGGAGTCATATGGTGATCTGAGCCTGGCTGATTCCTAAGTGCAAATAAGTCAAGGGGTAGGCAGTGTAGCCATCCCTTTTCAAAGTTATCCTGATCTTAGCTAGCCTTTCTTTAAGGAGTCAATTTATTCTCTCACAAATACCATTTACCCGTGGATGATAGGCAGATGAAAATGTGTGCTTTGTGCTTAATAGAAGAGTTATCCATTTGAACAATACAATTACAAAATGCAACCTATTATCAGACCGCAGGACTTCGCATACACCTACACCCCATATTGGAAACACCATACGTACAAGATACTTGGAAGCACATGTGGCATCGGGGTGCATACATGGACCTGCCTCAATCCACCTGGAAAAGGGACACACTACCACTAACATATATATGTAACAATTGCATGTTTGTAACATATCCACATAATCTCTATGTAGTTGCTGAAAAGGACAATTGGGTCTAGGGATTGCTCCTCTCACTGTTCTCAAAGTGTGCCCTCCTATGAACATCTAGCATAAAATGCCGTTCACAATAAACTGTGCCACATGTTCTAATACATTTGGTGAGAACCAGTCTTCTGTGATCATGGCAGCAAGATTCTCTCTAGTCGTGTGGGGTAGTGAATCTTCTCCAGCACCAACTTCAATAATGCTGGAGGCATAATTAGCTTTCCAGCAATATCTTGGGCCTCATTACGAGGTGGGCAGTAAGGGATTCCGGTGCGGTAATCCCTTACCGCCCTACTACGAGTTCCCTTTGCGGGTCCTTCCATAACGCCTTACCAGGCGTTTAGGACGGGACCTGCAAAGGGATGCCGGGGTCAATAACGGCACCGCAATTTGCGGTACCATTATTGCCGCCTTCCCATTGAGCCCTATGGGGGCTAAAATGGGAATGGGGAATGGCTCTGGTGAATGGGGAATTACCGGTCCCGCCGACCTCGGAATGGACCGGTAATTGCTCCATCCACCAGACCAGAGTCGGAATGATTTTGGAGACATGGCTACCTCCAACCTCGTAATGAGGCCCCTTGTCTCCATAGAGCCTCAGTGGGGGATAAAGAACAGCCCTGGCTCTTCCATAAATCCTGTTCTTCATGTGGGGCTTGTCCTTGTAGCTCATTTAACTATACAATAGATAACATATTAAAACCTTCCTTTACTATCATACATCGCTCCCTGACATTTGCTTAACACTTTCTACCTCACAATCAGAAACAATGGGAAACATGATGCCCTTTTGGCTTCAACATCTGTTCTTCGTTACCTCTGAGAAATCATGTCTGCCCTCTTAGTGTGGGCTGCGCATTTCACCATCGAGATAGCCAATGGGAGCTTAGTGCCGTAATGAGTTTATCCAATAGAGACTCATGTTGTATTGGAGTGCCATTTGTGCGGTGGAAGCGCCTTCTTTTCCAGCGTGCCAATCCTGCGTGTGTGGTTGACATCACATAGGCGGAGTGAGTGTACACATCACTTCCTCATCTTCATATCTCTGGTGCGCGGCGATAAGCGCCACTAATTCTGCAGCCTGTTCTGAACAGTGTGAAGGCAATCTAGCACTTGTCACTACTTCAAATTCACCAACCCTGTTTAACTTCACTGCTGTTCCCGTATGCCTTTCTCCTGTCATTTGGCCAATTTTTGAAGAACCGTCAATGAATAGAATTTCCCCCACTCTGGGAGCATTTTCTCTAACATGGGGAATATCATCAAAGAATTCAGTATACGTTGTGCAGTCATGTATATAGTCCTCCTTCCCCACTGGTTCTGCTATGAATGTTGCTGTATTCACTACATCTAACAATTTGGATCGCTGGCTTCGAAATAATTACCTCATACCCTCATGTTCTTTGTGTAGTCAACATACTTTTGGGCTTTTCTAAAATGGCAAATAAGGAATGCCCAACAAATAACATCATTGAGAACCCCAAGGTAATACTTGCAGCTTTTTCAATCGGAAAAGAAGAAGCAGCGAAGACTTGTTCGCAAGGATAATGTCCTTTCATTACTGGGTCTAAAATCTCACTATAATAAGCTAATGGTTTATGTCCATGTCCTAATGTCATCTTCTGTGTGAGGACTGCTGTAATTAATTCTCCATTTCAGCATGAAAATAAGTAAATCTCTTTGTTATAGTGTCTGGAATTCCTAATACAGGGGCTGTACAGAACACCTTTTTAAATTCTTTAAATCCTTCAGTCATCTCATCTGTCCATGTTATATTACTTTTGTCTTCCTGTGCTTCCTTGAAACCTTTTAAAAGTGATTGAATATATGTGCTGCAATCAAACACTGAGACCCTACAATAATTATGTTGGCCTAAACATTTTTTAATTTCCCTCACTGTCTTTGGTTTTGGAGTCTTCATGATTGCTTCTGCTCTCTCGGGTGTCACTTGTTTCCCTTCTTGAGGGATTAGCTGTCCTGTGTAAATGGCCTTTCCCTGGCAATATTGTAATTTCTCTTTGTCTGCTTCATATCCTTTCTCTGCTAGTATGGTTATTAATTGAACTGAGTCTTTTCTGCACTTTCTTCTGTCTCACTGTACACTAATATATCATCTACATTCTGAGTTATTGTGCTCTTGAGTTGTATGTTATCCAAGTCCACCTGGAGGACCCTATTAAAGAATGAGTACCTCTGAGGCTGTGGTGTGTGTTTCCAGCGCTGGTTTCTATGTGAAAATGAAGTCAAATTGTGTGAGTGCTCATGAAGGGGTATTGAGAAAAAGGTGTTTTTTAATTCTATCACTGTAAAATATTTGGCTGTGTTTGGAATATTGCATAATATCATGGCTGGATTTTGAACCAGAGAAAACTCTGCTTCGACTATATTGTTTAGGGGACAGAGATCCTGAATAAATCCCCATGAACCCCCTGTTGATTTCTTCATTGGGTACACAGCCATTTTACATGGGGATTCTGATGGCACCAATATTCCCTTCTGTACGAAAGCAGAAATGGTTTCATATATACCCTCATCTGCGTCTCTGGATATGGGGTACTGCTTTGCTCTTGGCAACATTGCTCCTGGCTTAAGCTTAATTTTAACTGCTCCTGCGCCACTCAATAGGCCCACGTCATATGGACTGCTCGTCCATAAGATACTCAGCACATTTTCCAATTCTTCCTGGAAAAGTGACAGTTTATTTTCTACTAATGCCATTCTCTGTGGTATTTCTCTATTCTCTGCTTTAATCACATAAGTGGGACTTATACAAAATACTAATTAAATGTCTGAATAATCATCTCTGAACAGTTCTTCATCTGTCAAGTCTGTTAGTCTGTATCCTTTACCAAGAGCTATCACTGCTCTCCATCCTCTTCCCTCATCATCTGTCCCCTGGACAACCACCCTTTGTTCTCTGACCACTGCTGCTTCTAATTCTAGGGGGATAACATGTCCTTCTTCATTCATTGGATTTCTGGCCTAAATAAAAATGTGTCAGGTATCTCAATACTTTACCTACCAGTCTAGGAAGCCATGTTAACGAAATATGTACGTATTTTGAAAGGTAGATAGATTGTGATAATAGTACTAGTTCAAAGAATCTAGAACAATTGATTAAACACAATTATACAACTATCTATTAAACATTTTTTTTAAATGGATGAATCATCAATGCATGTTAATACATTAATACAGGTAAAAAAATATATAAAAATAGTCTGTGACTGTTAATTTCCTTTGAGTGGTACTCTTCTAGTGGAGAGTAGAAAGTTGTTTGGCAATTAATGTATAATTGGACAAATCTCATAAATTTCAATCACGTTATAGATGTATTGCAATAAAAATACTATGTCCTATTATCAACAAAGTATAAAGGGTATGACTCTCAACATGTTTCTGTTCACTGTAGTTAATCTGGAACATTCAGCAGCAGAAGAGATGCTAGTCACTTTGGCTATTGGAAAGTACAGCTATTGTTCTTCCTTTCTTTCAGGTCTCTCAGCACAGAGTCCTTGAACTGTTCAAATCAAACAAATAATACAATAAGCTATAAATCTTCAAATTACTATTTTTAGTCATAAATGACTGTATAACCAGGGAATTAATACCTGATTTGGTTTGTAGGTGCGGTTACTGGAATCTTCGTTATTGGAGATTCTTCAGCATGACTGATTAGTAGTTTGCTCTGTCATTCACTTCTGACAAAAAGATGTAAAAAATTCAATTGTAACCATCAGTTGCTCTTAATATGGCCCTCCATTTAGCCAGTTCACTCCTTCTGCACCATCTTTGAAATTAGTCAGCCTACCTTTATAAGTGCACTTGATGGGGGGTATTTTTGGGGGTCAACTTCTTCGGCCTTGCAACCTCTTAAATAATCAATGGAGAGGTGTTGTGTGTGCGTGAAATGGTGATTGTTGGAACCACTGCCCAACCTCTGAGGTTAATCATAAGTTTGTTGTTTTCACACATAAACTGCACCACACATTTTTGGTTTGATTTCAATTCGAATATTTTATGGATCACAAAGAATTGTAAGTATAAATCATAAGCCTCCCAATGGAGAGCCCTTGTTGATGACACATGTTTCGGCTCTTTCCTGAGCCTTTTTCATATCAGGGCATATCACAAGTTCACATAAATCCAATTGGTGAAGGTTCCATGTTGAGTTTGAGTTTGAATTTAGATTCCTTAAGATTCCCGGGTTTGAATCCCACCTGCAAATTACTGCTTTCAGTCTCTGTGTGTCGGCCTCAGCTTTGGGTTCCATAAACCCTCATTAGATGGGAAATCAGAGATATCTCTTTCGTGCTTCTCTGTCTGCAGCTTCTAGTAGCAATCCGTCTTTCTCTATTGAATACGCCCTTTTGGTAATAGATCGCTCATTTGGGGTCTAATCAAATAACAACAAAAGGTCTTATGTGTCAATTGCTACCGTCCTTGGGATCGATCTGCCCGAAGTAATTACATAAGGAAGCAAAATTATAAAAGTTCATGTTAGTTCACCAACAGTATCTCGTATTGTGCCCTACATGACATTGGTCCGGCATTTAAAATGTCCTTTCTATAGCCGTTACTGAAGGTTACATTACTCTCTAAATATGATTCAAAATAGCCGTATTTCGCAAAACTCCTTAGTAGAGCGAAAGTATAAATAATTCAATTATTTATTTTAATGTGCTTAGTTAAGCGCATTTCCGCAAGTAGCTTCCTTACCTAGTGTGATTGCAATCCTTTCGTTTATGTTGAACACCTATTTTCCTCAGTAATCTTCTTAGTGTGTATCTCACACACCGTAATGCTTGCACAGTGCCATTTTACTTAGGTTTTATAGGTCTAACGTGTGAAGTAGGTCAACTCTATGGTTGGTGTATCCTGACATCTTCTGTGTTTATCATTATACAACCCTTATTCTGTGGAATTTGTCGGCCATTTTCAAATGCTTTGGTATTATTCAGTTGTTCAATCATGGCGTGGAGTTCGTATGTTAGTATGAACCCAATTTAATATCAAGAGGTAGAATAATCTTAAATATAATTCTTTCCCCCTGAGATGTATAATAATATATATTTAGGGATAGTATAATTGAATGTAAATTGAGTCCTTGTGTGCCCCTGAATGCCATTGTGGTCAATGTAATTTAAGTAGATTCATTTCGCCAGCTAGTTAGTTCCTGGTAATGTGTTTTTGTGTACATATAAAAATGTTTCTACTCAAGGGATCATTTTATCTTGAATTTTATTCTCATGCCAGTGGATGTTAAGTCATATATGTTAGGCATTTTTGATAAGAACAGTATAAAAGTGTGCTGGGTTAAAGAAGTGCATTTTACTCTCTTTCTCTCCTTTAATATTTGGTCTAGGAGTCTCTATAATTTCTTAATTGCCACTGGTATATAACAACTCTATTGTTATAAACATCACCTGGTAATAGATGGTCAGTCTCTAAAGCAAGTGGGATTAGAAACAAATCCCTAATGGTGGGTATCTCGGGACTATGTCGTTTCCAATAATTCTGAGAAAGACACTCTCAAATAGTCCATAAGAGGTTTATTTTATTTCATGTCATTCAATGGCCTCATTGAGGCCTTCTGTATCACTCTTTGTAAGGAATATAAGTTCCTGTTCTTTTTGAAATAATTTGTTTTTTGTCAATAGTTGGTTCTCTCCTTTTATTACTAATAGGACTGTCCAGCTAAAGGCTTAGTGGCTATGGATTTTCTCTATGAAGTGATTTACCATTAGTGCTTGTTGTGTTTTATTTTTCAGACAGCTCCTGTGTCGATTATACAGGTCTTTACTTTTATACAGGTTTTACCTATATATGACAGTCCACAGGGACATTTTATCATGTAAATTACATGATCAGTGTTACAATTAGAGAAGTTTATTTGCTCCTGTGTTATGTTAATGCCTATAACTACCTCTTTGGTTTTACTTGTCATCTTGCAGATAGTGTCCTTTTATGGGTTCTGATCCCCATAGTGCAGTGACGTTTTCAATTTCAGATGGTTTCGTACAAAGTTTACTACTGCTGGCACAGTTTCCTATTGATTTTGTTTTTTTATAGGCAAATATTGGGGGCGATAGCTTGGAAGTTGCTGTTTTGGAAATCTTCCAGTGTTTTTGGATGATGTTTTGTATTGTTAAGCTTTGAATAGTGAATGTGTTTACACACATAATCCTCTCATTTGTTTTTTTAAACTTTGGTCTCTAGAAGAGCTTCTCTATTATATTTAAAGGCCTGCTTCACTGCTTTTTTAATGGGTTTTTAGGATATCCTCTCTTTTTCAGTTTGGTAATGAGCACATTAGCTTCTTCTTCATAGGATGTGCTTTTACTACTGTTATTTTGAGCCTTAAAAATTGGCCATAGGGCACGTTATCTTTAAGGTGTTTAACATGGTGACTTTGATAATGTAATAGGGAATAGATTCTTTATTTATAGTCATTGTAAACATCAGATGTCTATTGAGTGCGTTCAACCATTCAAATAATTCTTAGGCTTTCTCTAATGTTCCTGACCAAATCACTAGAACATCATCTATATATCTAGACCCTATTTTGATCTGTTGATTGAAAGGATTTGATGTATTGATTTTTTTTTTCTCAAACATTTCTACGTAAAGGTTTGACAGACTTGGAGGCCATAGTTGCTCCCATAGCCGTTCCCTCTATTTGTTGAAAGTATTCATCTTTGAACTCAAAATAGTTTTTAGAAAGTGCAAGTTCAATACACCACATTATAAATGAGGTGGACAAAGGATCGAGGGCTGTCCTTCCCAGGAGGATTTCCTCAGTCACCAAGGTCTCTTGTTGGTGAATATTCGTATAGAGAGAAATAATTTCCAAACCAATTAGGTAGTTCTCATTGGGATCAAATTCCAAATGCTCACATTTTTTAATAGCTTCTGTTGTATCTTTAAGGTAGGATGTCATGTTTTAACATATCCTTTTAAGTAATGGTCTGCAAACTTCGAAATGGGCTCTAGTACTGAATTAATGCCCGCCACTATTGGTGTCACGATCCTCGCCCAAAACCCCCTCTGGCAAACCCATTGGCCAGGTGGAGTCAGGACTCAGGCCTCTAGAGCCTGGCATCCTCTTCAAAAGCCCTCATGGGGCCAGTCCTGGCGCCTATGGCGCCAGGCTCATACACCATGAAAAACAATGTGCTTGGGAACTACTTTATTGTATTGTCAGCCAACATGGAGGCATCCACATAGCTTGGTTCCTAAGAACCAAGCTATGCGGTCTAGTGTTTTGGGTGTGGTAGCCTAGGGACTACTTTACCTGGACTATTTTGTTGGGGCTATTTAAAGCACACCCGAGCAAGACAACACGCTTCGCGTTACTTTGCAGCTTGCAACGTGACGCTCACCGTGTCCAGCTATTCCCTTGAACCTCGGAGAAGCAGAGCCTGCACGGAGACAAAAGGAACATCATTAGCAGCAGCATCTTACCTGCAGTCTTCATCTTTAAACACTCGAGCTACTGGGAACAGCTTCCTCGAATCAGCACACCTCCTGGAAAGAACGAGCTGAAAGAGGAAGATAGAGGCAACATTAAAGAAAGCAGCAGAGACATTTACAAATTACGAACTGCTCAAAAGGCTTACCTGGCTGGTCGCCTCTCATCTGGCACTACTCTGGACATTCCACTCGTGCTGAAGAACACCGCGACCTACAAGACAGGAAAACACAGGTTAGCAAAGGCAAGACTTCGCAGCGCTGCGCATACTTACCGCATCATAGCGCTCTTAATGCGCCATCATTTACCAGCAGGGCTCAAACAAGCCAGTTCGCCGTGCTGAAGCTCTGCATACCTAAGGGAGAAAAAAGAGACATTTGAAACAAAGAAAGGCATGCAGGAGAACAACAAAACTAAAGAACAGCAATAAGACCTACCTGAACAATATTAAACGGGCCGGCGTCAGTGAAGTAACTGGACCGCACTTGCCCATGAAAGACAACGTGGCCCTGCAAAGAAGGCAGGACGGAGAGCACGCCTAATTCTACGACAAGGTGAGGAGAGGGCACCAGAGGGACTGAAATCATACGGGGGTGGAGGGAGGATACTTACCCCAGTCGGTCAGTCTTGAACACAGTATTTTCAGGCAGAACCTTCCCGCAGACCACATCAGGGCAAAGCTGAGAAGCATACCAGCGAGTAACGCGGCTGGGTGGCGTCCCTGTGGATACCAGGTGAGCGTAACAGAACGCGAAGCCTACCATACCAAATCCACCTGGGCACCATGGAGACATCAGAAATTGACCAATTAGCCCAATTAGTAGGAGAGGTTCGTGCTGAGGTTTTTTTCTGCCCGACAAGAGACTAATGCCCTCCGAAGAGACCTAATAGTGACCTAGTAGTGACCAAAGAACTCACTGAAGAGATTAGCAGGCAATACTTGCAATCACAGGCAGGACAGACGCCTCTACCTGGAAGCAATCCAACGATGCAAAAACGATGCAAAATCCTGCCATACCACCCACTCCGGCGCAGATCACGTTACCTGGAACAGTGCCCCTCGCACCACCAGAAAGGTTCTCAGGCGACCCACGGAAGTATGCAGCATTCATCAATCAGTGCCGCCTTCATTTTCTTTGAAGCCCTGGAGCATTTCCAAATGACCAAGCTCGGGTAGCTTTTGTTTTATCATACCTGAGTGGTAGTGCAGCAGATTGGGCGGTGCCGTTGGTAACCCATGACGATCCTCTATAACATGACTTTGGGGGGTTCCAGAGAGAAATGGAAAAACTTTTTGCTCGCCATACCCAGGAACAAGCAGTAGACAATGAACTCTTGTCCCTCCGATAGGGGAATCAGGACTTGTTAACGTACATTGCTACCTTCAACAGACTGGTTGCCGAAGCTAGGTGGCCAGAAAACAAAAGAACCACGTTATTCCATCGAGGCTTACGAGGAGAATTAAAGGACGTCTTAGCCCAGGTGGTTGATCCACCCAGAGACTGTGCAGTATTCATAAATCTGGTCATGCAGCTAGACCACCGGTTGCAGGATCGAAAGGCAGACCGGTCTAAGATGGACCCTCGGACCATGTATGTTCGACCAAGGGAAAACACACCCTGTGTACCTGAAAATGCTGTAGAACCCATGCGGATTGGAGGGATACTGCCTCTATTAACAAAACAAGAGCGGGACAAAAGAAGACAACAACAGCTTTGTTTGTATTGTGGGAAACCAGGACATTTCCTGAAGGACTGTCCAGTAAAACCCCCAAGAAGCACAGTAGGGGCCACAGAGAAGGATGAAGCTAAGGAATCTGAAAACTACCAAGCTTGACAAACGTAGAGGTCAGTTTGTCGAGTGAGGAGAAAGAGTTTCTGACCTCGCACTTTGCAATACCAGTGATCTTAATTAACCACCAACAGTCGTCAAGAATGCATGCTGTTGAAGCATACATCGATAGCGAAGCAGTTGGAAATTATATTGATCAAGAACTGGCAGCAGAGATGGGGCTTCCTTTGTGTTCTAAGCCAACTATGGACAAGGTAACCACCGTGGATGGGACAGAAATCGCTTCCGGACCAGTAACCCAGTGCACAGCCAGGGTAACCTTGCTGTGCTAGGACGGACATCGGGAGTCTATTTCATTCGATCTCATCAAGGCACCTCAGTTCAGGCTAATACTAGGGATGCCATGGTTGGTTGTTCACAACCCTTTGATAGACTGGCGGGCATGAAAATTAACCTTCCCCGGTGACTGCTCCCCTGCCTGCTATTACCAAGAGGAGAAACCCAATGTCTGTATCCCCATGACTCCCAGAGCGACAGTATCAACCCTGGGAGCAACTAATACTTTGCCAAGTGAATACCATGATTTCCAGGATGTTTTCCGAAAGGACCAAGCCAATACATTGCCGCTGCACAGGCCCTATGACTGTCAGATCAACCTTGTTCCTGGTGCACAAATTCCTTGCAGCAGGATCTACGCTCTCACAGAACCAGAAAACCTTCATTTGAAATCCTATTTAGACCTGTACCTTGCAAACAGATTTATCCGTCCTTCGAAGTCCCCCGCAGCCAGTCCTTTGTTCTTCGTACCGAAAAGGGAAGGAGACTTGAGAACCTGTATTGACTACCGCGCATTGAACCAGATCACTGCGAAGAACCGCTACCCCTTGCCACTTATCCTTGAGATGCTAGACCAAGTTAAAGATGCCCAGATTTATATCAAATTGGACCTTCGAGGAGCGTACCACCTGGTCTGAGTCAGAATAGGAGATGAATGGAAAACCGCCTTCCGTACTAAGTACGGCTTGTTTGAATATCAAGTCATGCCCTTCGGGTTATGCAATGCTCCTACAGCATTCCAATATTTCATGAATGACGTCTTAAGGGAGTTAATTGATGTGTGCGCCTTAGTGTACATAGATGACATCTTAGTATACTCAGCCTCGGAACAAGATCATGTCAGGCACGTTCGTTCAGTCCTCACCAAGCTCCATCAACATCGCTTGTTTGCAAAGCTTGAAAAATGCTTTTGTCACGTCACCAAAGTAGAATTTCTTGGTTTTATCCTTACTCCAGGAGGCATCAGAATGTACGTGCACAAGGTGGATGCCATTCTGAAATGGCCTTCACCGACATCTCTGAATGGGGTACAAAGCATGCTGGGCTTTGTGAACTTCTACCGCCGGTTCATCCCAGACTTCTCTCAGGTTGTGCACCCAATCACAGTACTATTACGAAAAAACAATAAAAAGTTTGCTTGGACCGAAGAAGCAGAAGAAGCCTTTCAGGAACTTAAATGAAGGTTTACCTCTGCTCCAATCCTGCAACATCCTCGTCCAGACCTCCCTTATGTCACTGAAACTGATGCGTCCAGTCTTGCAATGGGGGCTGTCCTTTCACAGAGAGACCCGGAAACGGGCCAGCTACATCCTGTGGCCTTCTGGTCGAAAATGTTCTCACCTCCAGAGATTAATTATGCCATCATGGACAAGGAACTCCTGGCTATCAAATCCGCCTTTAAAGCCTGGAGGCACTACCTTCTGGGGGCCAGACACACCATTACAGTCATCACAGACCACCGAAACCTGCAATATCTCAAAACAGCCAAGGCCCAGTCCTCACGGCAATTACGGTGGGCACGTTTCTTCGCCGAATATTATTATGTAATCACATTTTGACCAGGAGTCAGAAACGGAAAGGCGGATGCCTTATCTCGCATGGGCATAGATGAAATAGTATATACAACTCCAGACCCAGTACCTATTATACCTGAAGACAAACTCTTGGGTATCACGACAGCCTTAACACAAGCAGAACTACGAAAAGAAATCCAAAGGACAATGAATCCTGATGCCTACCTCGCATGGCAAACTCAAGGAGAACAATATACCATCAAGGACCATCTACCCTTTCTTAGGGATCGCCTATATGTACCCAAGAAGGAATTACAACAGCATATTATTTCAAACTATCACGATTCACTGATCGAAGGGCATCCTGGGATCGCCAAAACCCTAGTTAAGGTGAAAGAGAACTTTTGGTGGCCTACCTGGCGTAAGGACATCATTCAGTATATTCAGTCCTGCGGTGTATGCACACAAAATAAATCACAGAAAAAAAAACATCTGGTCTCCTACAACCATTGGACATTCCTCCAGTTCCATGGCACACTCTTTCCCTTGACTTCATCACTGATCTACCTCCAAGCCAAGGGTTCAACACCATCCTTGTAGTTGTGGACTTATTCTCGAAGATGGCCCATTTTATTCCTCTCAAAGGCCTCCCAGACACAGCCACTTTGGCAAAAGTGTTCCTGGAGGCCGTGGTTAAGCTACATGGCTTCCCTTTGGTTCTGGTCTCTGATCGAGGCAGCCAGTTTATTTCAAACTTCTGGAAAAAATGTTGTGCAATGGCGCAGATCGACGTTCGGCTATCTATCAGTCACCATCCCCAAACGGATGGCCAAACCGAGAGAACCAATTAGACACTCAAGCAATATTTACGGTGCATGCTGCACCACGAACAAAGGAATTGGAAAGACCTACTATGGATAGCCGAATATGCATATAACAATTCTTTGCATTCAAGCTCGGGACAAACGCCCTTCTATACCTTTTATGGCAGACATCCACGTACCTCTGAACTAGACCTTCCAGCCAGCTTGGAAATGCCAAGACTCTACACACAACCATTACTCAGGCTTTCAAAAGGGCAAAGGAACACCTTATTCATGCCAAAGAAAAACAAAAGAGATTCGCCGACCAACACCGGAAAAAGTCCCCTAATTATCAAGTAGGAGACAAAGTTTGGTTAGCTGCTAAATTCGTACCCATCAAGGGAACCCGGACCTTTCATCCCAGATTCTTAGGACCCTATACCATTAAGGCAATTATAAACCCAGCAGCCGTGAAACTGGATTTACCACCTAATCTACACATCCACCCGGTATTCCATGTGTCCCTCCTGAAACCAATGCAACCCGGCACAAGGATTGGGACACCACCTAAGCCCATACTTGTTGACGGAGAACCAGAATTCGAAGTCAAAGATATCTTGGACTCTAAATACTCTAGGACCAAGCTATATTATCTCGTCGATTGGAAAGGATTTGGACCACAAGATAGATCCTGGGAGCCCAGTGAGAATATCCACACACCACATCCAATCAGGAAATTCCATCAGAACTCCCCAACCAAACCTGGGCCAGACAGAAGGAACACCATGAGAGGGGCCTTAGGGGGGAGTGCTGTCATGTCCCTCGCCCAAAACCCCCTCTGGCAAACCCATTGGCCAGGTGCAGTCAGGACTCGGGCCTCTAGAGCCTGGCATCCTCTTCAAAAGCCCTCATGGGGCCAGTCCTGGCGCCTGTGGCGCCAGGCTCATACAACATGAAAAACAATGTGCTTGGGAACTACTTTATTGTATTGTCAGCCAACATGGAGGCATCCACATAGCTTGGTTCCTAAGAACCAAGCTATGCGGTCTAGTGTTTTGGGTGTGTTAGCCTAGGGACTACTTTACCTGGACTATTTTTTAGGGCTATTTAAACCACACCCGAGCAAGACAACACGCTTCACGTTACTTTGCAGCTTGCAACGTGACGCTCACCGTGTCCAGCTATTCCCTTGAACCTCGGGGAAGCAGAGCCTGCAAGGAGACAAAAGGAACATCATTAGCAGCAGCATCTTACCTGCAGTCTTCATCTTTAAACACTCGAACTACTGGGAACAGCTTCCTCGAATCAGCACACCTCCCGGAAAGAACGAGCTGAAAGAGGAAGATAGAGGCAACATTAAAGAAAGCAGCAGAGACATTTATAAATTACGAACTGCTCAAAAAGGCTTACATGGCTGGTCGCACAAAGTTTACTACTGCTGGCACAGTTTCCTATTGATTTTGTTTTTTTATAGGCAAATATTGTGGGAGATAGCTTGGAAGTTGCTGTTTTGGAAATCTTCCAGTGTTTTTGGATGATGTTTTGTATTGTTAAGCTTTGTTTAGTGAATGTGTTTACACACATAATCCTCTCATTTGTTTTTTTAAACTTTGGTCTCTAGAAGAGCTTCTCTATTATATTTAAAGGCCTGTTTCACTGCTTTTTTAATGGGTTTTTAGGATATCCTCTCTTTTTCAGTTTGGTAATGAGCACATTAGCTTCTTCTTCATAAGATGTGCTTTTACTACTGTTTCTTTTGAGCCTTAAAAATTGGCCATAGGGCAAGTTATCTTTAAGGTGTTTTATATTTTATATGGTGACTTTGATAATGTAATAGGGAATAGATTCCTTATTTATAGTCATTGTAAACATCAGATGTCTATTGAGTGCGTTCAACCATTCAAAGAATTCTTAGGCTTTCTCTAATGTTTCTGAACAAATCACTAGAACATCATCTATATATCTAGACCCTATTTTGATCTGTTGATTGAAAGGATTTGATGTATTGATGTGCTTTTTTCTCAAACATTTCTACGTAAAGGTTTGACAGACTTGGAGGCCATAGTTGCTCCCATAGCCGTTCCCTCTATTTGTTGAAAGTATTCACCTTTGAACTCAAAATAGTTTTTAGAAAGTGCAAGTTCAATACACCACATTATAAATGAGGTGGACAAAGGATCGAGGGCTGTCCTTCCCAGGAGGATTTCCTCAGTCACCAAGGTCTCTTGTTGGTGAATATTCGTATAGAGAGAAATAATTTCCAAACCAATTAGGTAGTTCTCATTGGGATCAAATTCCAAATGCTCACATTTTTTAATAGCTTCTGTTGTATCTTTAAGGTAGGATGTCATGTTTTAACATATCCTTTTAACTAATGGTCTGCAAACTTCGAAATGGGCTCTGGTACTGAATTAATGCCTGCCACTATTGGTGTCACGATCCTCGCCCAAAACCCCCTCTGGCAAACCCATTGGCCAGGTGGAGTCAGGACTCGGGCCTCTAGAGCCTGGCATCCTCTTCAAAAGCCCTCATGGGGCCAGTCCTGGCGCCTATGGCGCCAGGCTCATACACCATGAAAAACAATGTGCTTGGGAACTACTTTATTCTGTTGTCATCCAACATGGAGGCATTCACATAGCTTGGTTCCTAAGAACCAAGCTATGCGGTCTAGTGTTTTGGGTGTGGTAGCCTAGGGACTACTTTACCTGGACTATTTTTTGGGGCTATTTAAACCACACCCGAGCAAGACAACACGCTTCGCGTTACTTTGCAGCTTGCAACGTGACGCTCACCGTGTCCAGCTATTCCCTTGAACCTCGGAGAAGCAGATTCTGCAAGGAGACAAAAGGAACATCATTAGCAGCAGCATCTTACCTGCAGTCTTCATCTTTAAACACTCGAACTACTGAGAACAGCTTCCTCAAATTAGCACGCCTCCCGGACAGAATGACCTGAAAGAGGAAGATAGAGGCAACATTAAAGAAAGCAGCAGAGACATTTACAAATTTTGAACTGCTCAAAAAGGCTTACCTGGCTGGTCGCCTCTCGGCTGGCACCACTCCAGACATTCCACTCGCGCTGAAGAACACTGCGACCTACAAGGAAGGAAAACACAGGTTAGCAAAGGCAAGACTTCACAGCGCTGCGCATAGCGCTTACTTACCTCATCATAGCTCTCTTAATGCGTCATCATTTACCAGCAGGGCTCAACCAAGCCAGTTCACCGCGCTGAAGCTCCGCATACCTAAGGGAGAAAAAAGAGACATTTTAAACAAAGAAAGGCATGCAGGATAGCAACAAAACTAAAGAACAGCAATAAGACCTACCTGAACAATATCAAACGGGCCGGCGTCAGTGAAGTAACTGGACAGCACTCGCCCATGAAAGACAACGCGCCCCTACTAAGAAGGCAGGACAGAGAGCACGCCTAATTCTACCACAAGGTGAGGAGAGGGTGCCAGAGGGACTGAAATCATACGGGGGGTGGAGGGAGGATACTTACCTCAGTCGGTCAGTCTTGAACACAGTCCTCCTGTATTTTCAGGCAGAACCTTCCCTGCAGACCACATCAGGGCAAAGCTGAGAAGCATACCAGCGAGTAAGCCGGCTGGGTGGCGTCCCTGTGGATAACAGGTGAGTGTAACAATTGGTCTACCTGGTGGATTAACTAAGGTTTTGTGTATTTTGGGTAGGCAATAGAAAGTTGGTACTGAAGATTGTGTTTTAATAAGGAATTGTGTTTCCTGTTTGCTGATCCATTCACTATTTTTTGTTTTTGTAACTTTGGATTCGATAGGTTTGTGGAGTTCTTTTGTCGGATCTTCAGGTAGTTTTTTATAAATGGTCTTGTTTTGTAATTGTCTCATACGCTCGTTTACATAGTCAGTTTTATTTATGACTATCCCTCCTCCTTTGTCAGCTCTTTTGATTATTATTTTGTCATTTACTGATCGAGTTTTCGAGGCTTCTCTTTAATTTTTACTTAGATTTTGAAAAGTTCTACTGTTAGTATTCTCCAATAGTGTAACATCTCTAAGTACTTTCTTTTCGAATATCAACGATTTGGGGGAGAAGCTATGGGTAGGTAAATAGAACGTCGAGGCAGCTCTTAAACTTGTACAGTTTTTAGATATCCCTTCCATATTTTCTATGGTATCTGAGGCAAATAATTCCTTGCTATGGATCTTTCTCATACGTTTATGCAAATCGATTCTAAATTCAAAGGGGTTGTCTTGTTTACTGATCACATAACCTAGTACTTTTTTTAGTACTTGTTGTTCCATATTAGTAAGTACGTGGTAGAGAGATTAACTCAGAGTGATTCCCGTTCCTTGTCTGCCTCCGGTTTTCATCCCAGTTCCCCTTGTTTTGACCCTGGTACAAACAATAGGAATGTGTTGTGGTGTTCCTTCCTCCTTACCCTTGTCTTCTGTTTGGTTGGCCTCTTCCTCTATAGGTTTTTTTTTAGAGGTGCCTTCCCCTTGGTAGTCTGGGTCGCTGCTATCATTACTCGTACTATACGAGGTGGCTCTGAATCTAACTCATTCAGATTGATTGTTCTGTCCCCCTTGTTGTAAGGCCGGATTTTTATATCTTATACATATGGGAAAGCTTGTTCGTGGTTGACTTTAGCTAGATCTTTTTTGAGTCTTTGAATATGTTCTAGTGTATTCTTCTGTTTAAATTCTTTCATTTCCTTGTATCAATGCATTAACATGTATTGATGATTCATCAATTTTAAAAAAAATTGTTTAATACATTTAATCAATTGTTCTAGATTCTTTGAACTGCTATTATCACAATCTATCTACCTTTTCAAAATACTTAAACTTTTCTGACCTGGAAAAAGGTAGGCATTTCACTATTGAGTTAGTGTATTTCGGGCTTCCCTCTAAATTTAGAGTTAACAACATATTTACTCCATACAAGAATACTTGTGCGTCTAAAGGAACTCCTTGTAATGCTTTTTGGCCTGTAAATGCTGATATGAATTCTCTTACATTCATGTAATGTATCCCTGGATTGGAACACACTATCCCTTTGTCAGTAAAAGATATGGGGCCTCATTACGACTCCGGCGCTGGACCATGGTGCTATTGGCACCATGGTCCATGCCGGAGTCCGGCATGGTGGATGGCGGAATTACCGCCCCATTCCAAGGTGAGTGGGGCGGTAATTCCCCATTCACCATTTGCCCTTCCCCATTCCCATTTTTGCCCCATAGGGCATAATGGGGATGGGGAAGGCGCTAATTACGGCACCGTAAATTACGGTGCCGTAATTAGCACCAAGGTCGCTTAGCGCCTTGGACTTTAACGCCTGCAAAAAGCAGGCATTAAAGTGTGAATCAGGCGTTAAGGGTTAACGGCGCCGACGGCGCCGTTAAACCCTTAACGCCTGACTTGTAATGAGGGCCATGTTCATGTTAGGTTTTGTCACCGAATCACATCCTAATATGTGAACTGGTGTCTGCCGGGAATACAATAGTGGCATAGACATGTCACGTTCTTCTATAGAGATTGGCAGCTTGTCAGTAAAAGGAACTAAACTCATAGCCCCAGAGAATCCGTGCGCAATCATGGCAATGCCAGACATTGGGTACTTCCCCTCTCAAACACAGGAATGAGTCACTCCAGTAGCTACAAGAAACAAAAATGTCTTTCCTCCTATCGTTACCTTTACCCTTGGTTCATCTTGGGGGTCTGGTGTCATTGTGCTTACTGAACACATCAGGTCGCTCTGTGGGCTTTCCTATTGTGGATTTAAATTCATCCCTGCACCAGTGGAAAGATTTCCTCCTACCACGGTCACACTTCCTATCCTGGGTGTTGGTGCTTGTGAGACCCCTGTATTCACATTCCATTGTGGCACCATTGCTTGGAAACGTTTTATTGATGACATCTTTGGAATCTGGTGTGGAACCCATGAGGAACTAAAATCATTTTTTACATACCTTAATTCGGTCCACTCGAGAATTAAGTTCACTATGGAAATTGGCAATCCATCTCTTCACTTCTTAGATGTTAACCTGAAGATTGAAAATGGTAACATCACGACCAATATTTATCACAAACCTACAGATGCCAACAATTTACTACATTTTTCCATCCGAAAGCCATGCTACAGAGTCTTCCATATAGCCAGATCCTGAGGCTTAAAAGAATCATTTCAGAACTGGAAGGACTTGACACTGAGTGCTCTATACTCATTGAAAAATGTAAACAAAGAGGTTACCCAGACACAGTACTGAATGAGGCAAAGAATAGATCATTTAACGTGACAAGATCAGATTTATTGAAACCTAAATCTCGAGATAAAGACATCCCTTTACTATTCATATCCAAATTCTCCCGTCAGAGTTTCCAAATCAGCAAAAGCATCAAGAAACATTGGTCAATACTACATAATGATTCATCACTTTTGAGATTGTTTCCGAAGGCACCGATGTGTTTTAAAAGAGGTAAAAATCTGAGGGATAAATTAATTAAAGCAGAAAGACCACTTAAAGAAAACCAGCATTTTCTGACCACTCAGAAGAAAGGTACTTACCCATGTCTTAACTGTACACACTGCAATAACATCACCAGGGGGAACATGCTTTCCCATCCCCAAACAGGCAAGAAAATAAAAATTCATGATTACTCCACCTGCTTGACACCAGGTGTTATTTATACGATCAAGTGCCCTTGTGGTAAACTTTACGTAGGCCAAACTACGAGACCAGCCAAGGAACATTGGTCAGAACATAAATCGAATATACGATGTAATAGCCAACCATCACCAGTGTCAAGACATTTTAACTCTGAATACCACCCTCAGATGAGATTCCAGATTCTTGAGGTTGTAAAAAAAAACCCAAGAGGGGGTGATTATCACTCTATGCTCCTTAGGAGAGAATTATTTTGGATCAACTATTTGGACACTGTACACCCCAAAGGGTTTAACGAAGAACACTCACTCAATTGTTTCCTATAAGGTATTTATCTTATTATGACATGTAATATGTAATACTTCATTGGTTTTAAATCTTTATTGTGATTTTTTATTCTGGGTACTCCAAAGTACTTAACCATGGATGCTGAAGTATCTCTCGATATTTAATATTACTAATTTTGTGAATTGTACACCCTCGGGTATAACACATCATACTATATGAATTGAATGACACTTTTCGACTATTTGTACCTATCAAAAAATACTGCTGGAATTATTATCTCTGGTACCTATTTGAATAACATTCCAATGATGAATTGCAAGATAAAGCTTATTTTTTAACCCCAAAAAAAAAATTTGTGACCAATTCATCCACTGTGTAAGGCGAATACACCTGTGGTTTATCACTCACACAATTCCATTGTTTAATAGCTTGTGTGGTGATGGACCTTGCAACACCATTGGCCATCACACTTGAATATAGACCGCCCGTACGGTCCCTTTTCTCTTTATATTACCCGTTTGCCCTATTTTCTTACGCTTTACCTTTAACTAGACATTTTCCGCATCTATAATTTTTAGAACAATTTCCAGATCTATACAATTTACTTGTTACTTTTTGCACTTCTGAATTTCACATTCTTAGGATTTTCATCTACTTTAGTTCCCCATCCAGCATGGAAACCTCAGAGTTAATTTCGTTGCTCATCTATATATCTTGCTCTCTTGCTCCATCGCAATTAATATACGCTTGTTTACGTTAGTAATACATTAAAACATGGCTGCCCAGTTACTCCTTTATGGACATTGTTTGTCCTTCCTTTAGTTTCACCAGTCCGAGCATCCGCATTGGACCACACAATCCACGTGTTTTGCATTACCCTCTTTAAAATGGCGGATGCTGTTACCATGGTAACGGTCGCCGATGCCTCAGCGCGTATTTAGAACAGCATCCCCGATCCTGCGGCAACAGGTAAGATCTAGCGCATCTGGAATAGAACGAACAGGATGTCAGGGACTTTTCACTAAGTACTATACCTGTAGCGTTTGTATAAAACTGAATTTCTGTTACTTTCCTTTAGCTTGGATGTTTAAGAATCGATCTGTGACTGTGTCCGTTTGCAGCAAAATCCTCAGAACTCATTTCCTGGCTTCATACCCGGATGACTGTTTGACACGTTAGAACTTATTCTTTTCCACTATTTGGGTACGTTCATTATTTTTCCTTAACTCTATGAATTATTCTTTCTTTCTTTATTCATCTATAAATATACATATCATACATATTATCTACATTTTCTTCCACTGTTTCTATTTTTTAGATCTCTGTTATCCATAAATACTAGCCCCGAGGACAGAAGGGCTGGGTAGTGCTGTTTGAGCTGTGGCGGCGTCACGAGGAGAGTGAACTCGAACTATTGGATTTTCTTTTTTCTTTCATCTTGAAGCTGCCTGTGGATTGCAGCATAAAGTGGCCCCAGCTGTGCCTGCACCATTCCATTTTTTTATGTGCATATTGGTGTTAAAACAGTAGCGAACGGTGAAAAGGACGCAGCGCTTATTTATTTATAGACCCTTCATTCGCAAAATCACGTGACATACAGCCGTGCTCATAGCTACTCCCATATCGCCCTTGCGGCGTAAGCCCTGAGGACAGACAGGCTGGGTAGTGCTGTTTGAGCTGTTTGGCGGCTTTGGCGCGTGGGGTGTGAAGAGACTTTTACATCCTGACCTTTGCGCCGACGGAGCCTGACGATTCCAGACACCCCAGCAAGTAAGTGGATTAAGTATAAACTGTACGTTGGCTTCCCTGGCAGTTGGTTGTGGAATCTTGATAGCCTCTGGAGGTTTAACTCCCCTCATTATGTTTCAGGATAAGCACCTTGACCGTAAAATTCTTCAGCCTCGCACACGACTACAACTACAGCTTCGGCATGCTTGCAAGGGTAATAGCGCTTGTAATGATAGTCTGGTAAATGAAACAAACAGTCTTGTTAACAAATCCCAGACAAGACCAAGAAACACTGCTCGGGACTCGCATGTGCACTTAAGCACTGATAACTGTATGCTCAATCAGAGCCAGCCATTTCAGAAGCCCTCTCTTGTTAGCGTGTGTTTGAAAAGTAACGGCCGTGTGCAAACACATACCTGTTCCATGAAGTTCAATGCTGAGAATGCTCATTACCAAGACTGCAATCCACAACATGAATGTGTGACTCAGTGTGGGGAGGTGCTAAATAAGAATAAGAATGAAATAAACTGGTTATATGAACAATATGTGAGTTTGAAGTAGCCCAGAACAGGAATACTGACTTAATGTCCTTAGCCAGTGAAATCACTAATGATATATCGGACCAAAGAGACCCAAACTCGTTAATCTTTCCACCACTATGGTTACTTGCATGGGTAGAACTACCCAACTGTAAAATGTCTGAGGTTGGGAAAGTTAAAAGTCGGATGCAGCGTTTAACTTCAGAAAATACAGGCTCTTGGATAGAATGTGCCAATTTCATACAAAAAGGTGGCGTAATAGAAGAAAATGTACATAATGAAGATGTCATCATTTCTAATAATATTGAATGGCAAGACAACGCCGATGCGATTGCATCCAAAGGCAAACAACTTAGGTGTGATTGTGTGGATCACGCTGAAACAACTAAAGGGATTCATATTATAAATGGGGAAAATTTAAGTTGGCTCCCACATATAACGTGATTCCATTGGAACATGAAAAAAATTCTGATCTAAGCACTGAAGGCCCTTGCAAAGAATATAACCCAAACAAACGGCGGGATTCTATATCAGTTGTAAATAAACTTCTAAAAGATCTAACAAAAATGAACAGTGATTTAAACCGCAAAACAGTGACAATGAATCCCCTACTGACAGTAATGATAAAAGTCAAGAATCTACTAATGAGCCGCAAACGACCTCCCCGCCTAATAGTACCATCATAGATGTTATCATTCCTAAATTTAAAGGGGTCCCTGGATCACGAAAGCGGCGTCGATTGAATTCAAGTCCAGTATTGGAAGTGGCGTGCTCTCATAAGAGAATGCCTGACCCCAATCTAAATAAAGAATTTAAAGATTCATTGTCTAGCAATGCTGTGCTGATTCCAAAATGTAATTTTCACTTACCTGAACAGATGGAAGAAATATTGTCATCCTCTTCTTCATCTTCTTCTTCTGATGAATCCTCCCTTGACTCTTCGTCAATGGACCGCCAGTTTCCAAAAATAAGACGCCATCAAAACAGGATACAGTGCAACGGGAAATGCCATAAAAAAAAGTCTATCTCAAAATCTGATCAAAGAGGCCTTAGATGAAATCAGGCCCTTTATAATGTCATCATTGGTAATTGCAGTGGTGCCAATGATGAAATTATATGAGCAACTGAATGATAATGTAAAAGATTTAACAACGCTATCCGCATTAATGAATACAAAACTAACAAATGGTGAATACAACGAAAATTCTACAAAACCCAAAATATGGGAAAATATAAGAAGAATAGACAGAACATTGAAAGAACTAGCTGACCAAAAAAAACACAATAGTGAAGACAAGAGATTGTTGGCAGAGGTAGCTATAGAAGCGGTTGGTCTATTCAAACAAAATCAAAGCACCCTCAAGACTAGACACATGGATCCCAAGGTAAATCAACATATTGAAAAGTCTGATAGAAATCAAGACAAAGCAACTATGACAAACCCTCTAAATATTAGTGAAAATAATGAATCTAAGAAAGAAGGTGTGATAACAATAAATTATGTAGTTATTACTGCAAAGGAAATAATTGATCTGGAAAAAAGCGTGGATGCTGATAAAAGACATCGAGATCACGCAACGCAAAAAGAGAGTAACATAAATGAGGAGAAAGATTCTTCTTCCCCTAAACCATCTACATCTGCAAATGGTGAAGGATTGTTTGGAAATCCGGCTCTTGACATCCAACAAACACTGGAGGACATTGATAAAACCTATTCGATTTTTCAAAAAAATCATGTCACAGGAAATAATTTGCCACAAGAAAAAAAAAAAATGCATAAAGAAGAAGAATAATGTAGGGTCTCGAAAGTTCCTTAGAAATCTCAAAGCAGTAAATGTGTTTGTCAATACTAAAAGCTTGTGTAAACAAGCAGAACAAACATCAAATCAATCTGTAAAAACTCAAATTGCTGTGGATCCAAAAGAACTGGAAATCGCAAATGAGCTATTAAATATGTCAACTCATGAAGATGAACCTGATGCAGATGATAATCAGGAAGAACCTCAGGAAGAGTGGGAAAATGAGCTAGCAGAACCTCCAAATAGTAACGTACAGATTGATAACAGTGAAAAATCAGAGTTGCCTATAAACAAGGAAAACTATATTTCAACACAAAAGAGATTCTGTGAATTAATAGTACCAGTGGAGAATCAGACTATGTCGAATTCACCAACTCCAGAGGACAGGTTTTTTACTATGGAAGATAAAAGGCAACGTTTAGCAATAATAACTAATGGAAATGCCCTGGATCTTGATAACCACGATGTGAAGCAGGATGTAAGAGAACAACTTTTTGAATCTCCATCATTTGCAAGAAACAATTATAATTCCGATTTATCGGAATTTAAACAGCAAAAGCAAAAACAACATAGTTTTTCAAACAAGAATAACAAAGATGAAAAAATCAGAGGAGCTATAACCCTGGCGCAAAATAAACCTCTTAAACGACAACACAAATCAGCAAAATATCGCTTGATATTTGAAAGAATATTGATAGCCAAACATGATCTGACTCTCAATCGAAACAACGTTTTGCGTTTGTTACATCATGTACCTGGTTTGAGATCCATAGAATCCAGTGATATTCAAGCTGTTGAATTTATCGATGAGCGCTCTAATGATCGAGCACGCCTATATATTGATTCCAGGCTAGTATGTGATCTTCTCATAAAAGCCGTGCCCTTTTTATTGTCATTGGGTTTTGACATTCATGAAGAAGTAGCGAATGCCCGGAGAAAGTGATCACAAAACATGATGATATACTAAACAAAAATACAAGAACTGGTTAATTTCCCATAGAGCACTCCTTCAACAACAAGATGCTGAAGCAATGATGTGCAGCTTGACAAATAACAACTCGCAAGACTTTTGGAAATTAATAAACCAAAGTAGTGGTGACCAGCACGCCATTCAAACTAATATGGTAACTGAAGATCAGTGGGTAGTGCACTTTACAAAAGTGTATGAGAAAAAAGAAATCACAAAAGAGCTTCCCCTGCCAAAACTCCAACATTAGAATATTCAGTTCGAGGAGGAAGATATTCTCGAAAGCATAATGCGCTGTAATTCATCTCGAGCACCAGGTCCGGATGGTTTAACAAATTACATCTTGAAACAAAACCCGAAGCACTGGGCATCCTTGTGCCTTACCCTCTTCACAACAATAGCCAGTAAAAAAAACATACCGGCTTCTTGGAAGAGCGCGATCGTTGTCCCGATTTTCAAAAAAGGAAATCTGGCCGATCCTAAGAACTATAGCCCTATCGCTCTCTTAGATGTTCTGGGCAAAATCTTTGCTGTGCAACTACAGAAACAGCTGTTAAATTGGATAAAAACCAGCAGACACCTAGATCCTTGTCAGACTGGATTTGTTAAAGGAGTTGGATGTGGCTTGAACTTGCTCACCCTTAACATTCTAAAAATGGAAGCCATTCGAACTGAACAGAATATTTATCTTGCATTTATAGACCTGTTGCAAACTTTTAATAGTATCGCCAGAGAACTATTATGGCAAAAGCTGGTCGCATGGAAATGTCCGGAAGGCCTATTTATGGCAATAAAAGAGCTGCACACTAACACGCATATAAGGGTGAGATTAACACAAGCGGGTTTATTATCTAAGCCGATTTATACCAACCGAGGAGTGAAACAAGGCTGCCCACTGGCGTCAATCATTTTCAATCTATTCATCTCGGAACATCGGAGAAGCATATATAGGAGCCAAAGTTTTTCCCCCTAAGATCAATGGTAAGGAAATTAATTGGCTTCTCTATGCAGACGATCTTGTGCTGCTAGACTTAACACTGATTGGTCTACAGCGAAAATTAAACATTCTGCACCAGTACATTCAACAAAATGATCTTTCCATAAATACAAATAAATCAGAAATACTAATATTACAAAATTTACAGAAGACAAATCATTTGTCAGCTTCAAAAAAATTCTACTGGAAAATTAGAATAGAACTAATCAAAGTAGTAAAACAAACTACATACCTAGGAATGTGCATTAGTTCCAACATTAATGATACCCCATGGGTACAGAAAACAAAAGACAAATGTAAGCAGCTCATAGTTCAGTTCAAACTTGTCTTATAAACAAAACATTTGGGAAATTCTCATTAAATCCTGTACTGAATTTCTATAAACAAAAGGCTGTGCCTGCCTTAATTCATGGTGCGGAAGCTGCGTTTGGGTGCAAACCCGAATTCTGGAACTCATTAGAACACAAATTCTGGACAAGAGTCTTGTGGCTACCCAAAGGTGTACCGACTGCATGTTTACGATATGAATTAGGTTTAATATCCATCAATGCAAGAATAGCATGGAATACCCTAAACAAATATCGAAAAATGAAGATCCAACAATCAGCACCACAATATGCAATACTGCAAGATCCAGATAATGGAAATCGAGTGAATGTGCTCACCGTATGGGCAAAACGTTGTGACAAAATTCTGACCGATATTACAGATTTCCTGACACTAGAAAGCAATCCAAACAAAGTTAAAACCATGTTATGGGTTCAGGACTGGATCGACACGATCGACATCCGTAGTCAACATAGAGTCATCAACGCAGTACCTATGGAAGTGAAAAAATACAACATGGCTGAACACTATCTTGAGAAATTTCCTGAGAAATCGCGTAGATTATTATTCTTAAAATTTTGATTAAACCATCTGCCGACTAGAGAGAAGATACATTTCTGGTCTAGTGATAAAACTTTAGCAGCTTCATGCCGCTTGTGTGAAAGAACTAATGAAACCCTAAAACATCTCACGCTAAAAGGCTCGGCTATGACAGAAGAAAGAATCCACCATTTCACCAAATATGTAGCCATAAAACCATCATTAGGCTTAGAAGATTGGTGGAGAGAACTACGTAGCGACCCTGAACGAAAACTAACGATTGAATTGACATTTTTTCTGGGAAAGTTAGTAGAAAAACGAAAAAACATTCCATGAATGTGTAAAACGAACGTAATACGTATCGAGTTCTGGGATACATTTTGTCAATGATGGTCATTGAATGTAGTTGAATGTAATTGTAAATTTTAATGTTGTATTAAATGTATCATGCTTTTTCCTTTTTAAAGGTTTGTAACAAACCAATAAAAAAAATAAAAAATAAAAATTAATAAATAAATACTTTTCCTTTTGGGAAACTACGTACAATGTGGAGTGTCGCCCACTGCCACTGGTGACTAGCTAGAAACTTCACCTTTAACTGGACTCGCGTGCAGTACGAGAACAGTATAAGTCATGTGTACCATGTCGACTCATTCATCCTGTAAGATTCGCTCTGTACCTGTTTAGGGACAACATTTCCCCCTTTATCGGGGCTATTCGGCTATTTCAATCTACATTATCTAATTAGCTATCATTTGATACCGCATGGCATGTTTTCTATGCTACTACTATGTTTGAGATCATTCTTGATACCAGTGTTCTATCTACCTCTATGTTTTACAGATTGAGCTAGCTCCTATAGATTTGCCCATTCTGGGCATTACTCGAGTGACCGCCAGCACCCATACTTTGAAGCAGTCTTCTGCATCCGCTATATGCACCACCCCTTCTTCTCTTTGGGGTGATAGATATGGTGCTTACATCATTTAACCTTATACTATCAGTTAACCTTGACCATCTATTTCTAGTTTACCTCTCAATTATTTATTCGGGTTGGCGGGCAGTTGTTTTTGCTGGATCTCTCCCCACTCAAGCTTGATGCCCCTCTCAAGGGCTTATCATTTGTGTATTATGAATCAATCGTATTGGTTTTTCCGAAAAATTATGATTATTTAAACTTTATGCAATGCAAACTGATGTGGATGACAATACATCAGCACTGTTGATGTTGAAACCTCAGAAATAGTGACTCACTTGATTTTCCAGTTTAGATATTTTTTCAATGTTTGGGGTATTTTTATACAACATATTTTGACAAATCCTGTTTGTAATATATACATCTGTTTATAGTCTGTTTAGGCCTAAGAAGAAGAGGTGTCCATCCTCGAAACGCGTCGCCATTTGAATTCAGACTACTGGCAACATTTCTTCAATTTGTTTCTTCTCTGTAATAATATTGTGATTGTTTTGGTCTTTGTATCTATCTTTGTAATCTAAAACAAAATATATACACCTATGTGTTTTACAAAACTTGTTATGCTTGAATATCATTATTTATTTACAGTAATCAATATCTTTAGGTCATAGTAGTTGGTTTTGCCAACACACAAAAGTGTGCAGGGGACGGGTGGGTTCAAAGCTTGAATCTTCTCCTTCTTTGTTTGTTATTTGTGGAGGTCTTGTGCCAGGATCTCAGTTCCTCCCCCGCACCTTAAATTTAATTGAGAATACTATTTACTATCTTCAAATGTTCATCACATTAGGAGTGCACCAATTTTGGAATCTTTTTTACCATTGCTTGTTGTGTCTGTGCTTGCAGGGTCTGTACTGGTTGTGTTTGCATAGGCGCTTGCTGTGGTTGTCCTTGTGGCGACTGTGCTTGCAATGGAACTTTCTGCATTTCCTCTATTTGTGATGCACGTGTCTGATTCCTTGTGTGATCTTGGGCATCATTTTCTTGCAGTTCTGTATTATACTGTGGAGAATAGCCTATCCCCCTTCTTGGAGCTCGCCAGTTCTGCTGCATGCTTCCTTTACTTCTACATGTTCGGGCCATATGTCCTATCTTCCTACAGTTCTGACATTGCTGTGGCTGTCCTCCATTCAATCCTCCTCCTTGAGAGTTTTGAAATCCGCCTCGTCCTCCTCTAGTTCCATTCCCTTTACTGTGTGGCTAAAAATGGTATCAGCTTTGATCTATAGGGTACCCTACATTGCTTGGCTGCGCAGGCTGTAACCCTTGTGCCACCACACCTTCACCACTTGTCAGTACTGCTCCTTCTATTGAAAATGTTGACCTTGTTTTCTGAACTAACTTTGCTTCCTGCTGCTATCAGCTTTTTTCTTATTCTGCTCTTGTAATAATCGACAATGATGCACAATTGTCAACTGTATTTCTGGCCATGGCTTCGCTTCCATCCCTACCTGTTTCTTCATCTGCCGTTGCACTGGCTCGATTAGTCCCTGACATAAAATATGATAGAATAATGCTACTGTTTTATCCCATGTGTCCCTCATCTCAAGAGACCATCGCTCTTGAATCTTTTGAATAAAGCCAACAAATTCTTGGTCCTCATCCATTTTCCTTGTCATAATCACACCCATGTCTGATGTGCAATTATTAAATGGTGCTCCATCGTGTGTCGTGTTTTGCGCTATTACACTTGCATACCCTGCTCATCTTCAAATATCATCAGCTCTCTCCCCTAGAATGGCTGCTGGCAGGCCTTTTATGATGCCCACTGCTAACGTCATTCACGATGTCATTCTTTCTAACTCATTAATCCATTTTCCCGTACCTGCAGTCAAACTAGGAAATGTAAATTTCAGATTATCTTTATCCATTTGTGGTCACGGTATGTATTGCGGTTTTCCTCCCCCTTTCTCTAATAATGGGAATTGTGTAAATCTTGGTCCACAATTATATGCAGCTACACTTCTCATCTTCCAGGTGGGGCTAGGTTGGCCTGTTCGCCTTCGTCCTGGAAACAACCTTAATCTGCTTACACACGGCAGAGATATATCCTCTGCACAGTGTAATCGTGCTTGTGCTCATTCAGAGTGTGATGCTAGAAATGCATTTCTCTGTGTGTGTTTTCTCTAGGTTATCTGCCACTGAGGTTCCACCTGGCCCACTGGCAGTGCAACTCTTCATTCTTATCTTTTGGTGAACAACACCCATGGGATACCCTTATGGCACCCATGGGTGGGGGTACCCATTGTACTCCTTATGCGTGTTTTTGGGCACCTGTGTGCTCCCCACAGAGGAGGGTATGGGCTGGTGGCATCTACATGCTGACTTGACAGTGGCTCTGAGTATCCTCCATTTTGGGATACCGAGGCCCTGCCATAGGAATCAGTGGATTCCTGACAGAAGGCAAGATGGCCCCTGTCTGTAGCCTCTTAGTTTCTATTGCCTTTTACCTTGTTTCCCAAAGTCCTGGGAAGCCCCGTCTCTTTCTCCTGAATGGCTGTTGAGTGGAAACACCATATATGTCTCTGTTGTTCCCTCCCCGCCCCGACTGGCTGTTGGGTGGAAATACCATATATGGCTCTGGGGCTGCCTCCTGTCAGACTGACTGGAACCTTCCATGTGTTGTGGGTACACCCTAGGGGTGGGACCTGTGTGATTGGAGTCTGAAGTGAACTCACATTCTCTGTTGTGGGCGTCTGGTTTCTGTGTGTGTGATACAATGAGACAGCCCTGCCTGAAACTGACATGAATGCAGTGTAGTGTGCTGAAAGGATGGGTACTTGCCCCAATCCACATATTTTGTAATGGGTGTCTGGGTGGAGTGAATCACCTGAATGCCTGTGATCCTGAATGGCTGGCTGCCTGCCTGCATGAATGCCCTACTGTGTGATTGGCAGACTGAGCCTGGCTCAGCCAGAGTGAATGAGGCACAGATGTGTATATCTGGGGACCTCTCCCTTACCAATTGGTTCAGTAGCTGAAGTCAAAGCTTAGCAAGAAGAAGGTGCTCCTTGAAGCCCAGCTGGAAGAGAAGTCTGCTGCTGTATTTCTTCAACAATTTGAAAGGTGTCGGTCTCCCAAGGACTGATCCAGAGAGGACCTGCAAAGGAGACCTCTCCCCGAGCTACGAGGGACCCTAGTTCAAAACTGCTACTCTTCATCGAAGCATGCTGGAAGCCAGTCCTGTGTGCCTGCTGTACGGAGAAGGGGACTTGGAAGTCCGGAGGAGGAGTGCCAGACATCTCAAGCCAGAGAAGTCCATTGGGGTTGTGCAGGGTCCAGAGGTGTGTTTCGTGACCACTGGAAGCCGTTGCTATCTACTACTGCCCAGAAGAGGGGCTACCCAAGCATAGTGCTGCTGGACACCCAGAGCTGCAAAAGTTACAAACTGCCTAAGAACATTTGGAAGGACATCCTTGCAGTCACCACTGACCACTTTTACCCACCGGAGAGAGCCCAGAGTCATTGTGTGCCGTGGAAGGTCCACCAGTGGGTTTCCCACCACTAGAAGCTATCAAAGTCATCCCGAGAGTCCAGAAATGGTGAGGATCTGAGGTTCACTCCAGTGGTCGAGTCCAGGTCGCCAGAAGCCATCCAGAGGTCTATGGTGCTGCTGCAGCACTGAAGAACCAAAAGTTAAAAAACTGTGATAATCCGAAACTTGACACCAAAAATGACCAACAAACCCGTCGCCACCAGAAGTCATCAAAGGGTCCAAGAGGTATTATCCTCACCCACCAAGCCTTTAAGGGGACAGCAGCAAGTTTCTTCTTTCCAGGACCTCTACAGTCAGAGAAATCGTCGACCAAAGGAGAACACAGCGAAGAGCCAAACTGCTGCCATTTTGAAAGACTTTGGTTCCTTTTTATTCTGGGACTCAGCATCCCAGTGGCTCCTTCTTCCAAAGGGGGGGTCCATCCTCGAAGGAAATTGTCGAGTAAAGCTGAGAAACTCTGCCACTTCACCTGCCATCTTCTAGCCTCAGGAGTCGTCCAGGGTTCCCAGATTCGTCTTGGATCCTGTTCTCCTGTGGCCTCTGAGGTACTTCGGGGTGGTAGAACCTTTTAAAAGAAAGCACAACGTTATTGAAAAATATTCAACTGTCTGTAAAAGACAAAATACGTCACCCCTAACTGTTTTATGACATGTTGCCCAGGTGGTGGGATCCTCACTCAGAATTACTTGTCTCGTTTAAAGAAAGCATTCTGCCACTATTCATAACTAACCTGCCCTTCTTTCCTATTCTATGCTGGTTACACCTTATTTAAGAATTCACACGTCATACAAAAATGTATGCAGTTAGTGCCGTTCTTACTGAATTTAAGTAGTGTGTGGTACCACATAGAGTGTATATATTTCCCATTCTATGAATAAGTATTCCATGTACAAAGTGTTATTATTTTTATGTATATTTGGTATTGTAATTGTAATTGTTTATTTGTTTAACGCTTATACACAAGTGAAGTGCTTTCAAGGCAGTAAGGGAGAAAGGGAATACAGTAGTCATTCTGCGGCTTTGATGTTTCTGAATTATCTAACAAAAAAGTAACTAGCGTACTAGGCCTGAAGGCATTTCTCCTAGTGCAGGTGCATGAAGTGTTTCGAACGCATCCAAACTAGGGTGGAGAGACAAAGGGGGACAGGGCAGAACTTACTAGGCCTAGTAATTTCAGGTGATGCAAGTGTACAGACGGATGTGTGAATGAGTGGGGGGGCAAATGCGCCCAGTCCAGCAGGGCCCTGTGTTAAGTGCAGAGATGTTACCCCTCTCCGGGAACGTATGCTGAAAGTGTAGTAGTGCTGAACATAGAGCAGACGCCCGGAGGCAAGCGCAAAGACTGGCAGGGGACCCTGGGACCTGTGCGGCTCTGTTGCCGAACCAGGCAACCAGTCAGCAAAAGCTGAACAAAGTTGGGGAAGAGAAGGAGGAGTGAGGCAGGAGAGAAAAATAGAGGAGGTTAGCAGGGGAGAGGGCAGCGGTGTTGCTAGGTCTGGAAAAGATCTGGGGCTATGCTAATTTGGGGACTGTCGGGACTAGGGCCTACCTACCCTTTTTGGTTGTAACCCCTGAGCTTCTCTCCGGGGCTACAACCAAAAGACACGGGGCTATAGCCCCCTCAGCACCCCTCTAACATTGCCTCTGGGAGAGGGAGAGAGAAAGAGAAAGGTCTTGAGGAGTTTCAGGAGTTTCAGGAGCTTAAGGAGCTTCGGCTCAAGGCAGAGAGAGGCAGGGAGGCTGCTCCTGAGGGAGGCACCTGCAGAGGGTAAGTATCTACCCCCAAATCTCTGCTTGCAAAAACTTCTCATTCCCAAAGAGTTGGAGGACGAGCGGAGGGCTCTAGAAGGAGAGTATTTAGGAAGAAAGCGTTGTAGATAGTGCGGGCCCCGGCCCAAGAAAGCCTTGTGAACTATGCAGATGGTCTTGAACTTGATCCTAGCAGCAACAAGGAGCCAGTGGAGGGATTTCAGTGCCAGAGAGATGCGGTCCCTGTGCTTGAGGCCAAGGATAAGTCTCACAGTTCTGTTCTGGATGAGTTGTAGTGGACGGAGAGTAGAAGTAGGAAGATTGAGAAAGTGGCTGTTGCAGTAGTCCAGCCTAGAGAGAACCAGGGCTCTGGATACAGTGAGCCTTTGAGGGAAACTGAGAAAGGGTAGAATGCCTCTGAGGAGGAGCAGCTGCTAGTGGGACCTTTTGGAGATGTCCAGGATGTGAGAAGAGAAGGAAAGAGTGTAGTTGAAGATTACCCCCAGATTTATTGCCTCACTTGCTGGTGGGGTCGCAGGACCAAGGGAGGCTGACCAGTGAGAAATTGGCAAAGCAGGGGTCCCAATGAGGACGATCTCTGTCTTACTGGCATCGAGGCAAAGATCATTAGCAGCACACCGAACTGAATTGCAGGCAGACAGTCAGGAATGAGCGAGGAGGAGGAAGAGGCGGAGTGTAGCCAGAAATAGAGAGCTGCGGGCCATCCGTATAACACTGAAAGTTGGAGGTGAAGGTATGGGTCGCAAAGCTTATTTTAAATAAAGTAGCTGTGTTATTACCTAGCATAGTGTGTGGACATTCCTTTGTGGGGGCTTTGGGGTAACACTGTACTTAAGAACCTGCCTACATCACCCCCTGAAAGCTTAAGCCTGTCTGCTAGTCCAGCGTTACCAAATTAAGAGACTTGATTGGGTTGTTCTGTGCCTTTCCCCCACTATATTGGGGGCAGAATTACAGCTACCCCCCTCCAGTCTTTACACAGAGTATTATCGATTCCAGTGTCTTTTCTTTTGGGTCTTCTAAATCTGACCTTTACCTCTTTCTATGCTTGGGTCTATCAAAACACCACATGCATCTTCTCTTCTTGCTCTTTCATTTTCCTCTCTTTCTTCCTATGACATCATTATACCCCAGTTGGTATGACTGTCGCCGCTTTCCTCATCATCAAGATCTAGTCTACTTAAGGACAGTGTTCTATGCTCATCCGTCATTAAATCATCCAATCTGCCTCCTGTTTATTTCAGGCGAGATCCTTCGATATTCCCTTTGGTTTTCTAACCATCTTTCTCCCTCATTAGTTTTTATAAATCTGCAATCTTTTTCCCTATGCCTTCTGCCTCATGCTCATCAGCCCATGTCCATATTCTCTGTATCTTTGTTTTATTTATGTATTTATTGGTCACTTGTTAGGTGGTTATACAATTAGCAAAACTGTTTCAAAGTACCCACAGGGCAACAGGGTGGGGACAGCGGAAGGTGCAACAAAGATAAATAATTAAATTAATGAATACAAACAAATCAGAATAATAATAATAGGGAGGGGAGACAAACCTACCATGCCTTGTGAGTGTTCAGAATGTGCAAGTACAGAGGGAGAGGAGTAAGGGATAGGTGATGTAATGCTCATGGAGAAGTGCACAGGGTGAAGTGTTAAGAAGAGAAAAGTAAGTGCAACCTCCAGTGGGAGGGTGAGCCTAAGCAAGTGAAGTAAATAGACAGTGGTTGGGATGATAAGATGTGGGGGGGGGTCAGGGCCCAGAGGATACATAAGGGTCCTGCACATCAGTCACGCTACTGTGTGATTAGAAGGGAAGAAAGGAGGAGAAGGAAGAGGTAAAGAGAAAGGTTTTAAGGCTTTTTAAGAACTTAAGGAGGTCCTGCTCAAGACGCAGAGGGAGGGGGACGCTATTCCACAGAAGGGAGCCAGCAGAGGAAAGCGATCCCTTGCATCATCCCTTTGTCCCCTACTCCTTCTCATTTCTTCTTCCCTTCTTCTCATCCCCCTTGTCTCTTCTTCCTCTCGCCTTCTTTGCAACCTGTTCTTTCAATCTGTGTTTCGATTTCATCATGTTTCTTCTCCTCTAATCTCTCTCTCTTTTGTTCCTCAGAACTTCTTCATTCTTCCTTTCACTTCCTCTGTTTTCCCTCTATTATTATGCTCTCTTGTTTCTTTTCCTTCTTTTCCTATTCCTCATTCTTCTCTTTCTCTAACATCGTTGATGCCCTTTCTGTCTAACTTAACTGTCCTCCAATCCATTCGTTCTGCACTGTCACTTCCTTGGCTTTGTCCATCCCTTCTTTTTGTCTCTTAGCTTCTTCCTCTGTCTCTATCTGTCTGTCCCTTCTTTCATCACACTCTTTATATTCGTCATGTGCTGACATATATTTGCATTCTCTAATCTTGCTTTCTTCCATGTTGTCCTCACTGTTATAAGCGGGGGACCCGTATGTTGGATTAACATACTATGCCACTGCTTTTAACTCCTTTAAAGGATATAATCCCTGTTTCTCAGTGGCTGTACTCTTGCTTTCAGAGGGAGAAAGAGGAGCCGAGGGCGTTGTCACCTCCCTTGTATGCTGATTAAGCATACACTCCTTTTCGGGCAGATCTCTTTCTCTGATACATTTTCCATAGCTCTAAAATGGCTAACCTTTTCTGTAACTTCTTCCCTTTATATGCAGAATGTAAGTATATTTTCATGTATTGTAATACAGTTCTTTATAATTAACCTTCTTGAGGCCAAGGCATATACATTTTGTCAGCCATGCCTTTTACCCATTCAGAATGGTACTTCTTAATCTTGGGTGTGTATATCAGTACTGTTTTACACAAGTGTAGCAGGGCTGTGTCCCCCATGATGACAAGTCATTTTTGACTGTCAATACTTACCGGACCTTTTATTCTGTTATTACTTTAATCAAATATGCCACACCACTCGATCCGGGCAAACACCATCAATCACTACCCATTTCCAAAGCACAATTATTTAACCAATTTTAAAGCCTATACAATAATATTCTCTTTATTCCTTCGTTTATATTTCTATCGATTCTCGTTGTCCTGTTGTTTCATCATTAACACTCTATCAATCTTCTTTTATTTATTATTTTTTCTCAACTGTTATCCTCCTATGTTTAATGTCAATGCCTTGATTTTAGAGTCTGATAACTAGCTAAATTATTACTATAAGTTTATGCCTCCTCTTTAAAACACAATAAAAGTGTTTACGTGGACATATTTATAACCCCAAACAAATGTGCACTTAAATTTTCTGCGATCGCCTTCCTTTACTTTCTCTAGTAAATGTATCCCATTTCAAGTTTACCCCATTTTGGAGTTTGGCATGCATTGTTCATCTCGGCCTTGACTTGATATATTTACACTTACAATACAATCCCTCCCCTTTATTTTCCACTTCTGATGCTCTACATACATCCGTTGCTCAGCTGGAGGCCCTCGGTATCGACTCTTCCCCAATCGACAATTTGCCGTCTGTCTGCGGAGCGCCTGCGGGGGTCGGACGCAAATTTCGTCAAAGGCGCACCTGCCAACTGTCTTGTTGTCGCACGTATGTCACTCTGTTCTCCGTTCTCCACAGGAAACTCTGCGATCTTCTGACTAATGGTGGAAGCCATACAAATTTGAGAGTCTGGATCTGGGCCCGGGAGACTGGATCAGAACCAGCCACACTGCTTCCAAAATGTGCAGTAGCACCTGGAGCGTTCCAAGTGCCAAATGCCATTACCAATAAACAATCTCAGACCCAAATAACTGGACAAACTTAAGGGATATGGCAAAATACTACTTTATTATCAGCTCAAATAAAGCAGGGAATAAAGTAGGGAAACCTGGTGAACAAACAAATTGCAGCTCACTCACTCTCAGTTACATTTCTATTACACAAAGGCTTGATGCCTCGATGTACGTCAGCTATGACATCATCCTACGTGGCAAAGAGCAAACACCTATCGAAAGGAGGGCTTGGTTAAGGGAACATATATACCTACACTTTATTTAGGTGTTAGTAACATAATTGGCTGACCCTTATCTGGTAGGCACGCCTCAAACTGTCTCTTAACTATGTATGCTACAGATTAATAGCAGAATAACAGCAGCAGATTGGCTTATGCAACAATGTATGGTACACCTCTACATAGGGCCTCATGATTAGTTGACATTATCTCCCAATCTTGGACATTCGGCACGATAGCAGCACGTAGTCATAACTAAACCCAGGTGCAGAGAATAATGTCAGACCACTGCCACTTGGCCAATTAGCCTACCATCTCTCATCATTTAAACCCAAAGCTAAGACTTCTTCTCTGTAGTTGTTCTCTTCCTTGGGACTTTTATGAGAGTGTAGGTACATCGCTATCTTCAGTTGGAGCTTAATTGCTTTTGAGTCTTGCATCACATGTGAGGATACCACGATTCTTTGAATTTTGACCTTTCAATTATTGCTATTTAATTCAATTATACTGGGTGCTATTACTCCTCTTGGCCTCTGGAGACTTGGTTGCTCCCTCTTGCATATGCTTTCTGCATCTTTGATTGACCAATACTTGACATCTGCAAAAGTGTACTCGTTTACTTAATTTAAGAGAAATATGTTGTGCGTATGTAGTTTTTCCTCTTTGACTCCCCTTGTGCCTTGCAGTTACCTCTTGATGTGACATCATTGATCCTAGACCAAACAGATAGCCTTTGTTCTTCACACGATTCTGTTTTCAAACGCCTGTTAGCTCTGCAGCCCTAGTCTCTCTCTTCAAGGCTTCTTCCTTATTATTTATACAGGGTCGACATCATGGCCGCTTTATTCGCGTTATATTTTCGCCTGCAGCAAGGTTCTATATGTCTCATCTACCTTGCCTTTCTGCGTATATACATTTACTGATTCTCTTCTTATCTTTTGAGTGTATATGATTTCTTTGTACTTGCATACATGTTTCTCTTGTTACTTTAGTTACATCTTCATTCTTTAAGTATTTGCATATTGTTTCAGTGTGTTCCTGAGTCTTCTCTTCATGACGTCATTTTACTGTGGTCCAAATTCACTTATAACTCTTCTATGTCTAGTGGTGTATGCAGACATCCTTCCACCACATCAGTGTGAGAGTACATTCGATAGGGTTGTCTGAGTGCATAACGTCTCTCATATCTTCGATGTATTGGAATGATACCTGGTGTCATGCACAGTGTCTTCCCATTATTCTTCCAGTATGACAGAGCTAAGGGGGCGAGCGCCAGAGAGGACATGCAAATCTGCCTCTCTACACAATCGTCAAGGTGAAACAAGCACAACATGAATGGTATGCCTCCTTCGCGTCTTTGGGTAGTAACGCTGAGGGCAGGCTATACTTTTCGGAAGGGGTGTGAGCTAGCAAAGAAGCACTCAAAGAAAAATAGTACTGTAATGCCAAATTAAAGGACCTGTCCACTCACGGTCCTGTAACAAACAGGAGACTTTAATTAAACTAAAAGTACACAGACTAATTAAAAAAAACTGGATGAAAGAGGCACTCTGGTTCTGGAAACCGGGAGAGAAAAGCAACATTTTGTATGTGAGTTCTTAAGTGTCACAAGAACCCTTTAAGGCAGGCTAGGGACACAGCACCACTGCAAATACCTTTCACACTTGTTCCTGGGCTCAACAGTGACAAGACAGGCTTCTAGGCACTTTTAAATGCGTCGTTCAGGCTGTTGAGTTGATTTTTCCCAATGGATGGAGCATGTTCAGACAGTTGAGGCAGCTTGACACAGTCCATCGATAACACATGGTCCTGCAGCTGTGATTGGCTTGAAGCAGATGAAGAATAGATAGGCGTTGTTCGAATCGACTTCTCAAAGTGGTCGAGTCAGTTCAAAGAAGTCCAACAATACTATGCGATTCTTTAGTTACGATCAGCGCAAAAATGGCAAGCAATGGTCGAATCAGTGGCTCGATGGTTTGGATCTTATTGAAAAAGTGGTAAGCATTAAAAGCAGCTCCAGGGGCCCTTCAGCAGATAAAATGATTTGAGAGCAGTGGTGTCAGCTCAAAAGCGTACTGAGGTAGGAAACAGAGCCCACATCTGCTCCTTGGCTTCTTGATTGCTGGTAGACCCAGTTTAGGGTCTCCACAGAAAACGGCAATCCTTATTCTGCCCTTCCTAGCCAGAAAGGTTCCCACAGAACACCTGCAAAGGCTGCTACCTCCAGTGAGCAGGATCCTTGTTGGCTACCAGTGTTCAGGCAACAAGCAGGCCTTGTCAAAACAGAAATTCACCCCAAATAGTCCCCTGAGATGGTGGAGGAGAAGGGATTCCACCTTCATTGGAAGTCTTTTTCTTTAACCCTATGGCAGAGAGGTTTGGGCAGACTGTACCAAAACAAAGTTCCAGGTGAAATCCTTTTTCTTCTAAAGTTAAAAGATTATTCATCTAACGGGGTGTCTCACCCCCTTTATGCACTAATTATGCCACAGCAGATCTCAAGCCTTCTGCAAGATTACAATCCTGACTTCTGTGACAAGAACTACTCAGCACCCAATTAAGAGGCCCAAGTAATGACAGAGCAGTGACATCATTTTGCATCAAAACTGGCCTGCGAGCCAGGAGAAGTTGAGACGTGCATGGATTTCTCCTGTTCCTGTGCTGATTGATCCCTGTTGGTTTTGTTTGTAATAAACCGCAGTTTGAACTTGCCATTGACTGAGTCCTCCGTTTATCCTGTGGAACGTGTTGGGCCTTCCGAGAGTCTGCAAACTCCTAGTGGCTCTCTAGCATACCTGGGAGTTTGTCCAAACAAGTTGGTAGCAGAGGCATGGTTGGCTGCGCCAGCCCGGCACCAGGTCGTCTCCTTCGCCAGCGAACCTGAGAGGCTACAGGACCCTTGCATATTTTGAGAAGACAGGAAAATGCGTGCCCATGTACAGGTCATCAGGAGCCCACTTTGAGGCATCGTGCCTGAAGTCAGCGAGTTGCCCAGGCAGACCAAGACGGGGAGGCGAGCACCTTGACGAGGAGCCGGCAGCCAAGTTGCACTAGCAAACCTCGGAGTGTAAGTATTGACCCAGTCTAATGGCAACTATCAGTGTCAGGGAGGGTATTGAGTATTGTGGAGTAGTGTTTAGTAATGTTGAGTTTTACCAAAGTCTAGTAGTATCACAGTGAGTAGAGATAGGAGCGGAGGCGGATGTCCCTTTTCTATGTTTAGGGCACATTCGGTCTTAGGGGTAAAAGATTCCAGTGAATAACCTAGACTATTGAATCAAAGGCTTGGATGACAGAAGATCTGTAAATAGTGGTATTCCTGTGGGTTGGGCGTTTTAGCTCGGGTCATTGATGACAGTATACCCGTAAGGGTTACCAAGGGAGCTGGCCTAGATTGCGGCAAAGGTGAGTCGACTGGTTAAGTCTCCTGGAGTGAGATGTTTTTTTAAAATTTTTTTAATTTGTTTATAGTTCAAATACAAAACTGTAGAACCTTTACAAAAATTTTAAAGAAAGGAATATTTACATGTGCAATAAAACAAAATATAAATCTTCTTATTACACAATTTAAGATAGAGGATATCATAGCTAGCACTTTGAATCCTCTAGTTCTTTAAAAATTAGCAGCTCTTTTCCAATGTATTTACACAGGCTAACCAATTCAAATACCAGGGGTTTATGCGTACCTTGCATCATACGTGCCCAAAGAAATTGCAAACAATCCTCAAAATCAGTGTTTAAAAATTTCACAAGACGATTAGTCCTCATTGATTTAAAGTATGGGCATTCAAAAATGAGGTGTTTCATGGTCTCAATTGGTTTGTTACAAAAGTGAGGGGATGTTTTGCGTGCTAGGCGACGCAGCGGGTGCAGTTTGATCACAAGAAAGACAGCTGTGTAGTCTTTGTGTGATTTGGGAGCAACAGGGTATTACAGTGTGCTCGTGAAATTTGACAGTCCTATGCTATTCTGTTAGCTTGGTGACATCATCCGTAGGTTTGCACATAGGACGCAAAGAACTTGAGATGGTGAGGAGCTAGTATTGGAGATGTGGGATTGACAGACGAGGTGAACTAGTGGCGGTGCATGGAAGCCGCATGCGCAAGATTGTTGGTGTGCCTGAAGAGGCATTCGTTATGAAGGAGGGCGGTGCGCGGAGCACGCCTGATGAGTTGTGGAGCGAGAGAGGCTCGTAGAAACTGGAAAGTATTATTATTGCATTGTGCTTTTCTCCCAGAACAGCAGACTATCAAAACCCTCGACTTGAGGTTAGGTAAAGGTACTAAAATATATCAGGGCAAATGCGGAGGGATACGCCCCTTCAGCACCTTTGTAAGACACTCCTGCCTTAGAGGGAAACGATTTGTAAATATAGCATAGAACGGTCCGAGGGTACTGAGGGAAAATTAACTAAACCATGGCCTGTTTGTGGAAGTTTCTCCAACGACGTGCAGCAATCACTATTGACACACATACAGGGGAAGAAATTAACAAAACTGATGGCCATATTTGAGTTGTGGCGCATGTTCCAGGAGGGCAAACGGGACGCTGCGAGGAGTCAGTGGTTGCTGAGCTAGCAGGAGGTGAAGGACTCAGGGACCCATCCCTCCGCACATACCTCTGCCCATCAAGTGCAGCATCCAATGATACAGACGATGAAAAGGGAATGTACCCAATGAGAGAATGCGGCAGCAGAGGGGTATTCAAATTCAACATATACGCCACCACCATACACAAAGGAGGAGAAGCAGAAAGGTGCAGGGCAGTCAGCTATTGACACAGAGGTGAGCAGTGAGGCGCAGCAGGGCACGAAGGAGGGACCCGAGGGCATAACTACGGAAGAATTGATAGCAGCACAGGTACTTTTGAAGCTTCAAGGGAAGACAAATGGAGAGGCAGAAGGGGCGACCAAGGTGATAAAAGGCCTGAAGAGGAGCAGGTTTGCTTAGCACAGGACTGCTGGTCTTGTCATTGTTTTAATTGTAATTTAATTTTACTTGCCTTTTAACTTGTCACACTTTTTTACTGAGTGTAAACTGTTCTGTTGTGCACTAGCTAATTTTGACATAGTACGCACTTCTTAATATCAGTCTTGCTCACACAGTGCGATTTTAAACAGGAAAGTTTATTTTCCTGTACGCACTGCCTCCTGGAAAACTACATTTCCCATCAGCCTCTGGTAGTTCTCTCCCCTACGAGCCGGCGCGAAGAGGACTAGCCGGTCTGTGCCGGTCCGTGTCAGGACATGTCAGCGTTTCGGCGACTGCCATCTCTGCAGCACAAGATGGGGTTACAGGAAGTACTGGCTGCAATTGAAGCAGCGAGAAACATATTTCCGAAATCAAATATCACCTCTCCCTCCACACCCACAGTAAGTCTGGCTTCACTTATATCTAATACTATTACCAATCTGCCGTGCACTCAAGCTCCCCCCACCCCTTCCTGTAGGCTGCTCTCCACTCCGAAGCGTTGTCATCACGCCAACTATGGACCAAAGGCAGAGTCTGATGGTACGCTTCCCCAACTGGTAATACCTAAGGAGGAAAAAAATGCTATATGTCATACTCCCCATCCTATTGGCTCATTGAACTGCATGCTACTTAATACTAGGTCTCTGATTAAGCATGCACATGAGGTGTCTGATTACATAGTCATAAACTAGATGTATGTGCCATCACGGAAACGTGGGGCTCTAGCGCTGCCGACCCTTCACTGCACTTAGCTATTCCAGATGGGTATAATATGCTCAGACAGGATAGAGTTGTAGGAAGAGGAGGAGTGGCTTTTATTCTTAAACTCCTTATCAGCCTGTGAAATAAAGGGCCATCTTATGGATGGAGTTGAATTCCTACATATAAAAATCGGTCTGAACTCCAAAACAACCCTCAACTTCGTATTGATTTATCGCCCGCCCTCTTTCTCAAGTTATTTCACCCTGGCACTATCCAGCTACCTCCTCCCACTATTGAAGCCCAATGCTCGCTTCATAGTGCTGGGAGACTTCAATTACTGGCAGGGTCATGCAGTTGACCCTATAGCTACTGAACTCTCACAATCCTTTACAGACTTGGGCTTCAGTCAATTGATACAATTTCCAACTCACGTTCTGGGTCACATCCTGGATTGGGTATCTATTATCAACTCACCTTGTCATGATGTGCAGGTGGCCCCATGCCCTTGGTCAGATCACGCGTTCGTGCACTTCTCTACTACTGTGCCCTTCTTCACTAAAGTCAAATCGAACATTATTGAAACAGTTCTACAACTTAATGTTAAACAACTGACCCAGGAAAGAATTGAAGCACTGTTACCACAGGCTCTGCCGATCCTGGAGACGGATGCCACTTGCATTATAGCCCAGAAACTTAAATCCACACTGGATTTGGTGGTTAATACACTGGCCCCTCTTAAGAGGAACAAGAAATCTGTGGAGACCAAAAGGAGCAATCCTTGGTTCTCAACTGAACTTCAAACTTTTAAAGCAGATTCACTCAAATTATTCCACATTTGGAATGTGATTCAATCACCTTTAGCATTACAAAACTACAAAAAGACATCCAAAAAATACAAATTAGCGATAATAGAAGCTAAGAAGTCGCATCATAACTCCAGAATTTCTCAAGCATCTTCCGACTTGAGGGAATTGTTCAAAATCCTCAGCGAACACGAGATAATTCCTCAACCTAAAGCGTTTACCATCATCAAAGATGACAAAGTGTGCCTTAACATCCAGAACGCCATGACAAAGAAACTGAAAGGGATCCATGAAGGTATAGCTATCAAAAAGATTGCTACTGACTCCACGGCGGTCCTTAGAGATGGCAAAACATTCATCAGAAATAAGGACATCCCCATTTTTGATTTCACCCCTATATCAGAGTAGGACCTAGCCTCGATTATAACTAAACTTAAGGCTACCAATTGCACAGGTGATCCTTACGCATCGACTATCATCAAAGCTTGCCCGCCCTCAATAGTGCATGCCATTTGCAAATTTGTCAACTCATCCTTTGACTCTCGCTCTGTCCCGGATGAGATGAAGCAGGCTTGGGTAACACTGCTGTTGAAAAAGACTAATCTGGACCAGAGTGTCCCTACCAACTATAGGCCAATAACGAATACCCCATTCCTGCCCAAAATACTGGATTGCTTACTCCCAAATGGCTCAACATCTTAATCTCTACCCTATCCCTAACCCTCTTCAATCTAGTTTTAGACAAGGTTTTGGCACAGAAACCTCTTTATTGGATCTTAAATCACAACTTCTAAAGAGACTGGATAATCAACAGATCTCTCTACTCATCTCTTTGGATCAACTCGTGGCATTTGACTTGGTCTATCATACCATTCTTGCTGATAGGCTTATGTCGGTGGCAAATTGCTCCCAGGCCACCACCAAATGGTTGCTATCGTTCTTATCCAATAGAATTAGCAGGGTCTGCGCTAATGAGGCGATGGCGCCTGCCATACCGGTGCTCTTTGGAGTTCCGCAGGGAGCCAGCCTATCACCTTGCATCTACAATATGTTCATGGTCCCCCTCTTTGCACATCTTGCACAAGAGGGGGTTCTCTTCTCCAATTATGCTGACGACACGCAATTCGTCATTCCGCTTATGGGACATCATGATCTGGATGAAATTGAATTTAACCGAATATTCTCCATTATCGAGCATTGGATGATGCAGAATAATCTGGCCCTCAATCTGGGAAAAATCAAACTCATGGTAGTGGCTTCTGAGAGAATCTTAGCCAAACTCAAACCTGCATATAAACACTTCCAGTTGGGGGGCGTTGAAATCCACACCCTCCCCAAAGTGAAAATCCAGGGAGCGGTGCTGGACTAGTCACTAAATATGAAGGCCTATGTAGGTTGCACGGACGCATCTGCATCCTATTACATCAAACTACTTGCTCACTTGAGACCTTATATCTCCCAACAAAACGCAGAGACAATTGCACAAGCTATAATAGGCTCTAAATTAGAGTACTGCTGTAGCCTATTGGTGGGGGCTAGCAAAGCAACCATCAGTAGACTTCAAGTGGTACAAAATGGAGCAGTGAGAGTTGTAACCGGTCTCTCCTTTCGCTCTCACATACCGGAAGCACGACGTGCTCTGCACTGCTCCCTGTAGAGGTGCAAATCTCCTTCAGACTTCTGGTTATTACCTGCAAGTGCTGCATGGGGACTATGCCCCCTTACCTACAAAAGCACATCAGGGAAAAACCCTGTCATAGAAACCTAAGATCTAACAATCAAAATCTCCTCTTCCAGCCCAGATGCAAAACTAAGAAAGTCCAAGTGGGGGCATTCTTTTGCGTGGCTCCCATGCTTTGGAATACTCTGCCAACACACCTTAGAAATCCATCGTCACTAAGCACCTTAAAAAAAGAGCTGAAGACCATGCTCTTTAATTAGCTTCTGCTTTTGCTTCACTTTTGTGCCCTTTCTGTCTTTCCTGCATTTCGTGACAGCTTCTTGTTCTTGTTAGTCTTGTCCGCGCCCTCACACCCATGGGTCTATGGCTGCGCAGTATAAATGTTTTAAAATAAAAGTAAAGTAATGCAACACATTGGGCAGAAATAATGGACGAGGAGGATAGGAGGGAGAAGGGCAGGGAAGTGAGATTAGAATGTGAAGAGAAGGAGAGAAGAGAAGTTGGAAAGGGAGGATAGAGAACGACAAAGGGAGGAAGAGAAGGAACGCATGGAGAGGGAATGGGAAGACAGGATCGAGAGAGATCTGAAGGAAAGGAAGAGGGCAGAAAGCGAGATGAAGGAGAAAAGGAAAAGGGAACTGAAGAAGGCAGAAAGATGGAGAGAGATAGCAGAGCAGAAAAACGTAAGTTAGCTGAGAGGGAACAGAGGAAGTTGCAGGTGGGCAGACTGGCAAGGGAACGAGCGTGTAGGGAGGAGGACGAGGAAGCAATAATAACAGTAAAGACACAAGTAGCACTAGATGGGAAAAGGACAGACATGAGGAGGACAGACAGACAGAGCCTGACAGCACCAACTCCCGGGGCAGGAGCACACGTAAGGGAGGAGGAGCAGACCCAAGGGCCTGGGCAGGAGGTAGCAAGTGTGATTTAAGAGACATCGATCTTAGTATGAAACCCAACACAGACTTGACATCGAGGAGACTAAGTTTTGCCAATGACTTTTGTAGCAATGTGGACACAGGATCCGGCAATGAGGACAAGTACAGTGGAGACCAGAGGGGGAACAGTCTTGATCACAGACAAGTGGGTGTCAAGGGAATTCAGGGCACACAGACAAGGGGAGGGAGGGGCTGGTTCAGAAGAGAAGGTATAGCAGACAGACTTGCACCTCACACAAACGTATATCAACAGACTAAGGGACCTCCCAGGACGAAGGAGAGGTGAGACAGCCATAGCTTGTTCAAGGGGACGGTTGACTGGAGTGTATGACAACAGGAGAGTACCCACACTAGATCCAATAGATGTATGCGCAGGAATTGAGGGTGAGAGGGGACAGATAATTGAGACTGACCAGGAGGACACATGAGGAGGAATCAGCATTCACACAGATGCTGTTATTGGAGCAAGGAGGGGTGCAACTTCAGTACGTGCCATGGAAGCACACAGAAAAGGAGAATGTGAAGTGTAAGATGTAGGTTACCATTAATGAGTGCCGGGGCTGGGAAGTGGATTTATGAGATGGAGAAAATTACAGCTGGCCATAGGCTGGCAGTGGGTGACATTAAAAGGACTGCTAGTATCGATATACAGAGACACAGCCAATGACATATAGAAAAGGGCAAGGTTCCTGGGGGTGACGACATAGTACACGATGGGTCACCATTTGCAAACTGCAGGGCAGCAGTATGGCAAGCATTGAGAACATAATACCCAGACACGTCAGACATAGGGGCGATTACGTCATGCAAAATGAGGGAAGATGAAGACCCTGTGCAGTACATTCAGAAGATTCAAGAGCTTTGGCGCTTCTAAACTCGAGAGCCTTGGGACAAAACAGTAGCAATATTCTACCACATATTAGTGCAGGGACTACCAGAGCAAGTTCAGAAGAGTTTGAGGAAATTAGTGGGGATGAAGGCAAACGGTTGGCCAGAGATACAGCTTACAATGGTTCATCATTGTAGGCTGTGGCAGGAGAAAGTTCAACAAAAAGCAGAGAACAGGGAGGCAGACGAAGCAAAGCTAGTACATAAATAGATTCTGCCCATGGGTGGAGGGATTATGGGCCAGGGTGGACTGCAGCAAATGTTACAAGGAAGGGGGGCCTACAGTGGGGGCGTGGCTATGGGCCGCAGATGTACCACAATCAACGGGGGTTTCCAGGTGGGTTTCAGGGATTCGGGCAACAGATGCAGCAGAATCCGGGGGATTTCCTGAGGGGTTTCCAAGGGCAACGGAGGGAGCCACCACAGTGTTGGACCTGTGGGCAAATGGGACACATTTCAGAGGGATGCAACAGAATTGGGGAGGGCAGGGCCAGCAGCCATATCAAGGGTATCAAGATGATTACAATGCCCAGGACCAACAACAGCAAGGACAGATGCAGGGCACGTATCAACAAACGCCACAAGCACAGACGCAAACTCCACCAACACAAATGCAGATACCACAGATGTCAGCACCGGTACTACAGTATTTACAGGCACCAGAGATTTGAGGGAACACACAACAGCTAGCACAGATACAGAATGTTGATGCACCGGCACACATGGACACAGTGGTGACAGTACCTGTCCAACAACTGGGGGGAGTTACAATGGTGGGGAACAACCCTTTTACAGGGATTGGGTTGTCCCTGTACCCTCAATAGGACAGCCCACAGACGAAGAACTTGATGGTTCCCATCCTGTCGATCACACCCAACCCTGAGGACTAACCTCACATAGTGGTGCCAATAGATGACAAAACTTGTTCCTTTCTTGTTGACACAGGGGCAACTAAGTCATGCATTAGGGAAGGAGCATTTACGTTGTCAGGCGATTCCATGAACACTCAAGGATTCTCTGGGGCTCGTGAAGTGGTTCCTTTTACAGACAATATCTCACTATCTATAGGCAATCACGATTTATCACTGCCTTTACATTACTCTCGACAAACACCTGTAAAAATACTGTGACGAGATATTATGTGCAGACTAAACATTACCCTCTCATTCACAGACAAGGGCTTTATGTGCTCAACACAAGGCATACACATGCTAAATGTAAGGCAGATTGACCAAGCATATTATGGACGCACAGTATAGAGGGGGGTGTAAGCAGACCCAGAGATGTTCCAGTATGGGACTGGCATTGCCATTGCATGGCTTCCAGGCATTGCAGGGAAAATGTGGCGAGTTCCAAACAAGTACCTATTTAGGCCAGAAACACCCATGAACGAGCCAGAAGGAACAATAGTGCCCATAGAAATAGAGGCAGCGGTGGCAAGAGAGGATTGGATGGAAGTGCACGGGATGGATGACACAGGACGGGCATGGAGAGCAATAATTACAGTTGCAGAAGGGTGCAGGCTGACCACAGTGACAGATGATGAACTATTTGTGGGTGAGACAGGGACTAGAGATGGTGTTTGAGATGAGTGTAACCTACTGGTTACAGATACACTACAGAGAAGTGCCACAGAAAATGGTGATGGCCCTGGAGGCGTGCCCTCATTCTAGGAGAACGAGATGGCTATGGTACCCAGCAGATAATGGACCACGAGTCCCTACGACATGGGTTGCATAAAAAGCATAGGGGGAGTGAACATCAAGCTGAAACCAGGAGTAATTTTACCAAGAGTAAAACGGTATCCCCTAGCTAAGAAAGCAGATGAAGTCATTTATGAGACAATCAAAGCACTAATCGAGAGAGGCATTCTGGTACCATAAGAATCCCCATGTAACACAGCGGTGTACCCTGTGCACAAGGCAAAGGGAGGGACATGGTGTTTCATACAGGATTTAAGACCTCTTAACCATATTGTAGAAGCAGAGTATCCTCTAGTTGCACACCCTGCAACAATTTTGTGCAGCATCCTGGCAGAAGCTGCCTGTTTCATGGTCATTGATTTGAAGAATGTAACCAGAAGTGGAAACATACTCGTCTCCCACAGGGGTACTGCGAGTCACCATCTATCTTTAACAGAGTGATACAGATGGATCCGAGCAACATGCACACAGAAAGCACAGTTTTACAGTATGTGAACAACATTTTGATTTGCAGTGAGAAAAAAGACCAGTGCAGGAGGGACTCAGTGAACATGCTGACTGTGTTAGCTGACAAGGGGTACAAGGTGGACAAGGCCAAGTTACAGTACTGTCAGAAGGAGCTGCTATACATTGGACAGACGATATCCCAGAATCGCCACAGATCACCCCATACAGAGCAGAGACAATACGCAAAACACCTCAGCCCATGACAGTGAGGGAAATGCAGCAGTTGTTGGGGTTATGCAACTACTGCAGAGCATGGGTCTTTAACTACAGCACATACACAAGGTCATTATTGTGCGCCTTGAAGGAAGCACAGAGGGGAAACAAGACACTGACATGGACCACTGAGATGACTGAGATATTCGATGAGCTGAAGGAAGCAATAAGCACTGCCCCAGTGTTAGGGATTCCAGACAAAAAAAAGGAATTTGTCCTATTCTCGCACACTGATGGTACTGTGATGACGGTAGTACTGACACAAAAGACAAGCATGGGCCTCAAGCCAATTGCTTACTATAGTGGACAAAGTGCCCTGAATTGCACTCTAACATGTGCAATAACCCACAAACCAAACCACATCTCTCCCCCCCCACTGCCTCTTAACATCTCTTGGGAGTACTCCAATGCCCACAGCCACGAAGTGGCTCACTCAGTCTAAGCCACCTAGGCATGTCCTTTCACCTTACGCTACCTATATGGGAACACGATATGTGAATGATGCACTTGCATCTACTCAAAGCCACCCACAGGCACTGAACGTTTATACTGCTCCTTGCCATGCAGCGACTACTGCCTCTGTGCACACCTTTAACCTAACTGCCACCAATTGCCATGTTGTATCACCTATCAACTCAGTTAATCCTACTGATTGCGTACTACCTAATGATTGCTATGGTTCACCCACTGCTCACGCACTATGCAATGTTTGCCATGTGGTGCCATCTGCCAACTCGACTAATCTTACTGCTCACGTACTACCTAGTGACTGTCATGCTGTTTCGCCAATTGTTCATGCGCTATCTAGTGATTGCCACGCAGCCCTGTGTGGGAATTCAGTTAACCCTACCACACACACCCCAGCACCTAATATCACCTCTGCCTCAACTAATATTACAAACACCTCCACAACTGCCATGCTCAGCTGTTCTGACACCATGTTTACTGAACGCCTTGCTCTGACCCAAGTTCCTCACACCACTTCTACTTTGCTGGTCACCCGGCATTCCCTTGTGCGAGTGAATGGCTCTGCACACATCACTGCCATAACCACGACCATCACCAGTAACTCTCCACAACTAGAAACACAACACCCTACCCTCACTGCTATGCGGGATAGCCACCTACCAGGACTCTACCAACCTATCTCTACTGCCAATGATCTCAATCTAGCCTTCATTAACGCCCGTTCCTTGCCTGCCCACACATTAGACATCCACGACCTCATCACCAAAAATAACCTAGGTGCCCTAGCCATCACTGAAACTTGGCTAAACACAACCTTATTCCCTAGGCTAGCGCTTCCCTCCTCCCCCCAATCAGCTATACTATACACAGGAGTGATAGAGCCAACTCTAGAGGAGGCGGTGTAGCCCTTATTGCAAAGGCCCATCACACTATTAGACTTGCACCAGACACGCCCATAAGCAAATGCGACACTCTGTCCATTAAACGGACCACCTCTCCTACCAACAGCATCTCGATACTCCTAATATACCGCCCACCAGGCCCCATACTATCCTTCGAAGATTTACTCTTCATCCAAAGTGGCAACCTTAAGTCCACCTCCCAGATGATCCTTCTAGGTGGCCTTAACTTTGGTTACAATGACCCCCAGGATCTACCAGCCACATTGCTGACAACAATTCTCACCTCCCACGGTTCCACCAATGTATCAACAATCCCACCCACAAAAAGGTTGAGCCCCAGACTGGTTAGTAGACCTGAACTATCACGTTACTGTTGAAACCAACTCTCCCCGCCCGTGGTCCGACCACCACACCATTACCTTCACCCTCCCTGCTGGCCCAAGTCAGAAATCCATCATCAACCCCATCCAGTCTACTCTGGCCCACAGTGCATGCAAACTCTCAAAGGAAAACCTCCTCCCCATCCTCAATGTCCTGAACTTGGACAATCTAGAAACCACAGAATCAGTGTTCTTAGCGCAACACTGCACACCTCTCTCAATAATGCCATCAACACTATTTCTCCCCTAACCACAAACAAATCAAAACCTGCTGTACAACTCAATGCCTGGTCCACCCAAGAGCTATCTACTATTAGAACTGAGAAAAGGCTTGCCAAATCGAACTGGAAAAACTCCCCATCTCAGTCAACCAAACAGTCCTTTTCTAGTCTTCCAAACAAATACAAAAAAGCCATCATACTGGCTAAGGCCTCTTCATTCAATGCTAGGATAGGTTAAAACCAGCTCTGACTCCAAGGAACTGTTCACCATACTCAAAGAACTGGAAACGCTGATCTCCCAAACCTCCTTGATCAACAAAACCTCTGACTGGTGCAACTCCATTCAGAATGCTCTACTAACCAAAATCTCCACTTTAAAAGTAAAGATCCAGGCTAAACGAGCAATCATTAATCAACAATTCTTACCCACATGTTCGACAACAGCACCCTTGTTTCACTTCAACATGATCAAGATACAGCAAATCACCAGCATCCTTCTAAGTCTAAAGCCATCTAGGTGCAAAAGTGATGTCTGTCCAGCCCCTCTAGTTAAAGACTGTGCCCTTGAACTGGCCCCCTTCATCACATTCTTCATCAATGCCTCGTTCAACACAGGCATAGTACCCCCATGCCTCAAAGAAGCCTGGGTCCTGACCCTATTAAAAAAGCTGTCACTCGACCCCACCACCACAAACAACTACCGACCAATCACCACCATCCCATTCCTCCTCAAAATCCTAGATCGAGCAGCCTATCTTCAAATTCAATGCCACCTAGAAACTAACCAAATCCTCGGTACCCATCAATCTGGTTTCTGTCCAGGCCACGGTACCGAGTCTGCCCTCCTGGACCTGAAGATTCAAATTGACACCCACAGAGATAATCGTGAACTGGCCCTTCTTCTCCTTCTTGAACTGTCTGCAGCTTTCGATTTAGTTGACCACGACATCCTATGCTGCCACCTCACCTCATCGGCCGCCTTCTCCCAAGAAGCTGCCACCTGGATCTCCTCCTTCGTCAAAGGAAGAGTGATGAAGGTCTTTTACGACAACTCCTGTGCCACCCCATCCACCATCAGTTGCGGAGTCCCACAGGTATCTTGTGTCGCACCCACACTTTCCAACATCTTCACAAAGCCCCCTTTGACCTCCTTGATCGTTGAGCATAGCATACACTAACTATGCCGATAACACAAAAATTCTCCTCGCACCCACAGGTTCATACCATACAAACTCCACCACCCTTAATGCTAACTATACCACCATCCAAGCCTGGGTGGTGAACAATGGCCTGTGGGGTAATATTTTGAGGTTATACCTAACTCTGTGGTATTTTTATTATGGTGGTAAAAGGTGGTATTTTATGGTGGGGTATCTCTTTTACACACATAAGACTGACTTCAGAATATTCCCTATTAACTGTTTTTACCAGGGTTACAACAAAATACTGAATTTAGTACACCCAGTCCAACTGTTTGGATTTCCTTGTGGGATCTTATGTACGATGCCACCAATATGCCCTTTTGGCTGATCTTCACAATTGTAAACAGGCAAATTGAAATACCGCACACTCATTCACTTTGTAGCTAGAGGGTTCACAGCAGATACTTCACTTGGAAACATTTATTATTGCGCACTTGTCTCCCTGTACTTTTCAAATAAAATGACTGGCTGATGCAAAAAGGCACCAGGACACCAAATGACTTTGTGATGTGTGGTTTCATCCTAACAGATAAACTTACCAATTACACATGGGAACAATTATACAAACATCAGGTTTTACAGTGTGAGTGTAATAGAATGAGCAATGGTACATTTCAAAAATAGAATAAGCTGTGCTCAATCTTATCATCCGATCTTGGAAACGAGAAAGTTAGTAAGATGCACTTTGAGTAAAAATAGAACAAAACCGCAAAGGCATTCATGTACATTCATGCACTTCTAACATCAACAGTGCCTAAAATGACATGACCTATTTCTCTTACTAACGGACCGACCGGCAATCCAACCCCCCTCACTTTATACTTATATTTACCCAGAAGTTGGCGATATTTCTGGCTCAGCTGAACATGGGAATCCCTGCAGGGTCGGTCGATAAGAACTACTACGGCACTGGACAGCTTGCCAGCACTGGACTCTGCTCTCCAGTCAGCCCACCGCAATTCACTGTCCCTCTAAGCACAGTGTCCCACGATGTCTGATCTCATTACACCCACTCAAGCCCTTTTTATGACCTCTTCCTGCCAGTCTTCCTCCCATTTCAGATCATTCCACTGAAAACCATGTGATTTCATTGTTGGCGAGCAAGAGGATACATCTCTTCCTGTATTTCCTGCTCAAACAATGGCTTCTATTTTCTCAAATGGATCTTTACATATTTCAGCATACCCAGTGCACATTCAGCCTGCATGCTTTAAATTTCCATTTAAAAGAGCATCATGCTTTTTCCAAATTTGTTTTCAGTTCATTTCCACATAGACTAATTTGCACTAACTGTTATTAAGGGCATGTCACATGTTACTGGGGTTATGTTAGTATTAGTTTTAAGGCAAACCAGTCTATGGAAATACCATCCTGAAATAATATACAATTTTGAGCATGTGCTCTGCTTTTTCTGTGTCCTGTGCATTTCCTATCTCACGCCCCATGCATTGGCAACCATGTGCATTGCACATTTCTACATTTCTGCATCTTTGTCTAAGACCCACACTAAAATGACATGTGCATGCTTAACTAATAAGCCCCCATAATTCAAAGCTCCTTTAACCCAGAACCCCCATCAGAGCCTCCAGCAACTCTTCCTACAGGCCTCTGCCTCAATGATGAAAAGACTGAGCTCCTCATCGTCGCCCCAGCAGCTGCCCTAAAAACCCTTGACTCACAATACTCTTCATTTAATATCAACGGATCACAGATACCAGTCTCCCCCTCAGTAAAACATTAGGTATCTACTTCGATTCCACCCTCTCCATGACCCAACAAGTAAATGCAATATCTTCTGCCACATCTTATTCAACCAAACTGCTCAATGCAGCTAGGCCCTTCCTCTCCAGGAACAACTGCCCAACTATCGCCCGAGCTGTGATCGGCTCAAGGCTCGACTATTGTAATGTCCTTTTAACAGGCACATCAACCCACAGCCTAAGAACACTCCAAACTATCCAGAACAACGCTTTATGGGCCGCCCTTAATATCCCATGCTCTGAACACATCTCATCTGCCTGGAAAAATGCCCACTGGCTAGCCATCAAGGACCGGATTCTTTTCAAGACACTCTCTATCAGCCACAAGTGCATCTCTAAAATAGCCCCTCCGTACCTAGTACACAACTGTAACAAAGTACAATCCACTAGACCCACCAGAACCCAACACTCCCACAAGCTAAGTCAACCTAAGTTCATACAAACCAAAGCAGGAGGATACAGTTTTCATTTTTTGGCTTCCAAATATTGCAACTCATTCCCACTGGCCCTCATTGCGGAGGAATCATATTGGATCTTCTGGAAAACACTCAAAACATGATTATTCTCACAATCCTATAGTCCTACATCGGGGCCTGCATTCAGCATGATACAAGATACAGTTACTGCCACGGCCCAATCTATGTACTTACCACCTTTTGAAACTGTATTACAATGTATGTAACTGTACCCTTTCACCTTGCCTATGTCTTAAGCTATAACCTGATGTTGAAAATGTTATTGTCTGCACCTATGCCTTGCGCAGCCTGGGGCCATGTAACTGGTAACTAGTAAATGCACCCTGATGCCCCAGACAACGTGACCCAGTGATGAGAGGCCATTATTGTTAAGATGGATTTCTGAACTCTGACCTGGAGGGGCAGAGGTTCAGAAGGCCAGCCTAGTTTCTTGGAACAGGGTAACCTCTGGACAAGCCAGACCAATCAGGGTAGCTATGGCAGGCGGTCCAGACTAAGTCTCAGGAGGGGTGAGGGTGAGTGAGGGACCTCAATGAGCACACAGAGTAAGGACAGTTACAAATTACTCCAGACAGGTGTTATATCAAAAATATGGACACATTTATCACAAGGCCTTTGTAACATAGACCATAGCAAAAGAATCACAGTAACACTAAGTAAACCAACACCTCTCTATCACTACAATGTATTTATTTATTTATTTATTTATATAGCGCGCAGGCAGCCCAAGGGCATTGAGGCGCTGTTACTTGCAAGAACTTAGTTACACAGTTACAGGCATGGTAGCGGTCGTTGATACATTATGAATACTACAGAACATCATACTGTTGTTACAGACATTGCACTTGGTCATTGTGTTACAACTTATGCATTGGGTCATGTGGTGAGTATTCATGTGAATGTGCGGGGCCTTATGTGAAGAGGATGGTTTTCATAGCTTTGCGGAAGGTGGTGAGGGAGGCCGTATATACAAGACCATTGGGGTCTAAAGGGTTAAATGCACAAAATATGTCGACAACCTAGAGGGGAAGGAAACAGGCAGTGCAGATCATCTTTAGGCCCAGTTCAACATCAATAATACACCTAAGAGGCAGACCAAGCCCTAAGAAAAGAGGAGCCTTGTCCTCAATAGTACATGCAATGCAAGCGCACACGGTTGTTCCAATGGGCAGAATAGGGTCTCTTCAGGGGTCTCGAGAGGACCCAATGGGAGATCTGCTCACAAACACACACTCCATACGTGGACCAATCACGGACCACGTTGATCCCAGTCATTCATGTCACTCCAGACTCTCTGGCACCCAGGATGTGTATTGGAACCAGACGCTCCAGCCCACATCCTGGAGGCACACACACAAGGCATGCAGAAGCCCACAAAAGCATTGGGATTCATGGGAAAGTGCATGACCAAATAAGGACTGACCTGGGTCCACTTGACCTGGGGAAGGTGAAGGGGCAAGATGGCCAAAGGACAGGACAAAGAACCCTGTTTCATGGCCATTTTGGAGCCAGGCCACCCATTTGTGCCAAACGTGGTTAACGTGGTTAACATGGCAGGAAAGGGTTAAAAATAATGCGAAAAGATAGCTGCCACCAATCCTGTCCATGACACATCTGCACAGTTCATATAAAGTCCAGCAAGATTATCTAGGGCCTTTGGAAATGTCTATAGAGCCAAGTGTGCTGTATGGTAAGATACATTGCACACTTGTTACATGTTGCACAAAAGTTGCAACACAGGAAAAGGACTAAGGGAAACAAAGTCTCCCACTACTGACTGTCTTAAGGGCATGTCAGTTTCCCCATTAAAAGTGAGCGAAAGCCCAGAGGAGTGCAGTTGAAGGCTGTGCTTCTCTGGCAAAGTCATTCAATGGTGTCTAAGCAACAGCAAACAGTTTGGGGGTTAACACATGGAGGGAAAATTACATACAATTATGAAATCTTTCCTAACAATTATCTGCGTGAACAAGCTTTGCAGCTGCTGCATTCGCAGTGGGGAAGTCGGCAGCAGTAACAATGGGGTGCACCACAACCCTTTACGTGTAGCAAGCCCTCTTTGCGATACAGCAGAAGCCAAGGAGCACACTGACCACACACAGAGCATCAGGGTACAAGGTAATACTATCGAATGTAGGCTTGAAGATAGTAAGAGGAAAGACTGTAAACCTAGCAACCTTATTGCAAATGTTCTCCAGGCAGGAGACTAAGCACATGACTGCTCAAAGCACATAGAAATGTTCAGTGAGACATGCAAGGTAGAGGAGGACGCACTTGAGGGGGGAGATGTGCTCTACATTGAAAGCTCTTCAACAATTGATCAAACTGATCGGGTCAGACATACTGGAACTGCAGTGGTAAGACTGAAGGAGGACGGGACAATTGAGGTGGTTGCAATTGCGCGACTACATCCCATTATTCAGCACAAGCAGCAGAACTAGTGGCTTTCATATTAGCACTGGAAAGTAGCGCAGAGAAGGAGGTGATGATCTATTCTGACTCCGCCTACGTGACATCAACAGTACACTCAGGACTGGCACGATGGCTAAGAAGAGGGTTCAGGAGAGCAGACGGGACCCCAGTGCAGCATGCGCTATTATTGGAAAAATTGATCAAGGTGATTGCTTATCCTACGAAGGTAGAAATAGTGACATGCCAAGCCCACACTAAAGGGGAAGACCCTATTTCAAGAGGAAATTAAGCAGCAGATTTTGAGGCAAAATGTGCAGTGTATTTTGGCAGATTGTGGGAACTGAGAGAGAGACAATAGGCCCAGGGAGGGGCGAGGAACATGCTACTGAAAAGTGTTACATTGTATTACCAGAGACACAGATTATGGAGCTGCAGGGAGCTGCGCCCAAGGAGGATAAGGAGCTATGGGTGAGGACAGAGTGCTCAATGTCTCAAACAGATGCCTTATGGCGACAGAACAACACAGGGAAGGTGGTCATGCCACTAGCATTATTGAAGACAGCATTAGCGCAATTGCACTATCCAACACACACAAGGAAGGAGTTCATTGCTACACGCATTGGAGAAATGTGGTTCTGGCCCAGTTTAAATGAACATGTGGCTGAGTTTGTGAGTAACTGCTTGACATGTCAGCAGTTTACAGCAGGGCATACGTTGAGAGTTGCGAGAGGAGCCATACCAAAACCAGTAGGCCCATTTCTGCATTTACACATAGATTACGTGGATATGATCCAAGTCTGTCAAGGGTATCGCTCCATGATAGTTGTTGTCTGCCAATTCTCTCGGTGGATTGAGGCAGGTACCTGTTCACATGCTGATGCCCTTAGAGCGGCCAAATTCTTGGTCAGCAAGGTTTTCCCGAGATGGGCATGTGTGAGCTCCTGCGGTCTGACAACAGCCCTCACTTCGCCAACGAAATGTTTCAGCACATCTTAACCCTGTTAAGCATTCAGCATACATTTGCATGTGCATACTACTTGCAAGCAAATGGGGTATGTGAATGCCTGAATGGACTCCTAAAGGACTGCATAGCCAAGACCCAGCAAAGCACCAAGAACCAAGAAAATTGGCACTGTTTGCCCCTTGCATGGTTTTCACTGCACAATAAACCAGGGTCCGACCACCATTTAACACCCCATGAGGTGGTGACAGGATGGCACATGCATCTACCCCTGGCTCCTCTCACAAGAGCACTGAAGGACTGTGAGAATAGCGCAGATGTGTTAGGGCAAGAAATGTATGAATAAATTATTTCTCTGCTGGCTAGCTCTTCTTTTATCTCTCGCCAGATACAGCAAATCTAGGGGGGCCCAGAAGACATCAAAGAGATTGATTGCGACGGTGCACCCCAAGACTGTAAACTTAAGCATCCTGTGAAAGTGGGTGACATTGTTCTCTTAAGGAATTTCATATGGTGCTGGAACGCACCTAGGTTTACCAGACTTCATGTGGTCGAGCAGGTGGCCGACCATGCCATCAAGTTATTCGGTAAGGTGGTCTGGAACCATCTGCAGGACATCAAGCCCTACAAAGCCCTACAAAGTTGCCAGGCGAGGCTACAAAGCAGTAGCCTCACCTGGCAACAAAGTCTCTGTGACTGACAGGGCCAACGTGCAGCACCTAGACGAGCTACAAGTACGATCTGAACTTATACAGCTAAGGATACACAGACACCCCATGGTCACAGGATCCCAAGCAGCAGAAGCAGCAACTGGAACACTTGTAGAAACTGACCAAAGATACACTGTTTGTTATTATCTTTTTCTGCATATGCAGAGCCTACGTGAACGCTGTGGAGTGTGTACTGTTTGTCTTCACCCATGTTACCCTGCACCCGTCACCCAGACACTTTCTCTAACCAGTTTGTCCATGCTGTAAGAAGCCCCAACAGATTCAGAGCACAATCCCCTGGGGTATACTATCTTGTCTTCATAGAGTAATTGGCCCAAACATACCCACAACTTCACCACGGTGAACCCCCAGTGCTGGCCACGTTAAGAGACCCATCAGTGAGAAAGGTCTGGGATGAGGTGTTTGCCTTTGCCATCAGTGATTATTTGGTCCGCTGGGCTTAAGGGCACTCACAATACTAAAAGAATAACGCACTTCTTTGTGCATTTCAGGCGGGCAACTGTATCATTTAGCTATAAGGATCAAGTAGCATAAGTGGGAATGATGGGAACAATAAAGAACATTATTGTTATGGTGTGTCTATTAATTTCCAGTGGGTTGATGGGATTTGTATATGGAAATTATATGTTGTTGTTACTGCTACTGATGTACCCTCTACTAACATTGCCCCGACCCAAGCAAGTGGAATGACCATGTCAGGTGGATGAGAGAACACTGCTGACCAGGTAAGGAGAGGTAAGCACAGTGTTGACATAGACATGAATGGAGTAGACATGTATCTCACTGACACTGCTCGAGTGTCTAACAACATGTGGTTCAAACACATGACAAAAGTAGGTAAGGAAACCACTGGGGAGAGCTGTTATGTCTGCTCTTTAATCCCCTACGCAATGAGTGCCTCTAGAATGCTCAAAGCAACTTAAATACCAGCAGCAAGCGCACAATGCTTAATGTATCTCGCAATGGTGCAAAGGAAGATTTCAAGGGAAGTCAGCAACGTTGAGATGAGTGTCCAAAGGAACATTCCCACACAAAGATAACTACATAAAGACATTAGACATGATGAACATTTATTGGCAGCTAAATGAAGCTATACAGTACATAACTGACAGACCAGAGAAGGGAGAAACAAAGACTATCACATTGAAGGAACTGCCATGTCCCTGGACAAGAGTGAAGGAGATAGGAGAAGAGCCTGGCTGCTGTGAAAGGCCACAGATACTAGTGTATGGTCGAGTGTACACCAACGATGGATGGCAAGATGGAGTGGTGGGAAGCAAAGCACTGACACTAGCCCACTCGTCTGTGAACAAGGTGCAGTAAGAAAATGACAAGTGTCTGAAGGAACAGGATGTGAGTGCAAGGTTACTGACAGGGGTGGAAAATGAAGCGGGCCCGATGCTGATAATCCCTCTGAAGACACCAGCTCTGTGCTATCAGAACAATGGCGAGGTTGAAGTTGGCGAGAACGTTGGGTGCAAGGCAATTGAACAACTCACAGCTATGAAGGCAGGAACAGCAGTAATGATGGATTACTAGTGGGCTTGCGGATCGAAAGCATACGAGAAGCTGCCACCCGATTGGGGAAGATTTTGCTCATTGGTACACATCAATATGCCTTTGTTGGTCTTGCACAGGAAGGATGTCAAGCTCGATGAATTCCCAAAAATGAGCAACAATAAGAGTAGAGTTTGGTCGAGGTGGCACCAACTGCCAAGGCAGACAAGGCAGAGAAACGGGAAGGGTTGAGCAGAGTGAAGAGAGGAGGGAATTACTTTGTAGAAGCATCCGAAACTGCACTAGATGAGATCCCAGCGGAACACAGACTGTTCAGTAGAACACAAATGTTCTTTGCATCAATAATACCTTCAGTACAGATATACACAAATGCCAAGTGGTTACAGATCACTCGATGGGAGCTGATGGTAATGATTAACTCTACTGTGAATGGGTTCAACACAATAAAGGAAAGGCTTAGAGCGATAAGGTTGGTGGCACTCCAGAATAGATACGTTCTAGATCTCCTCACGGCTATGGAAGGAGGAGTATGTGCAAAGATAGGGAGATCCTGTTGCACATTCACACCTGCCAACGAGGAAGATAACGGAACTCTATCAGATATAGTTGCGCAACTGGCACAGATGTATGCCAAAATGGAAGACGAAGTGCGAGTAACAGGGATCGACAAGAGCTTGCTAGTGTATATATGGTCATGGATGCCATTGTGGCTGTCAGACAGACTAAAGGTGATAGCGGGAGCTCCCGTGTTGGAAGCAGCATCCATGTGTGGGATCAAAATCTGCATGGCAAGATGCAAAAAAACAGCAGAAGAGGCAATTGGAATGCAGATCCTGATGGATGTGAACATAGGAGGAACAAAGGACAAAATTGTGGCACACTGGGACAAGCTTAGAGAGAAAATCGCTGTGTCAATTATTCCCCACTGAATCCATGAAGCTATACAATCCGCATGACCCAAAGTACTATGAAGAGAGGTGGGTTTGGTGCAACCCCGAAGGAGTGTGTTGCTACATGCACTGGTCGTTCGAGGACCACACAAACTACTATGGACACCTCGGTGGGATAACAAAGATATGGCAGCCCAGAGCCACAGGACTGTAATATAAGGATGTGGTCTACAGGTCTACCAGAGGAGGGACTGAAGAGGGATGGGAAAGCCTACCCTCCAAAACCCCCCCTACGAAATTCATTACGCAGAAGAAGGCCAGGAAACACTGCAATCACCTTTTCTATTTTGACGAATTACCAATGGGCCAATGGTTGACAAGTATGTCAAGAGCTAACCCCTCAGCCAGCCATACACCCACAACCAGCCTTACAGATCAGGTGTGGTACAAAAGTACCCCAGAGTGGACGAGGAGCCCCAGGCTATAACCAAAGGCATCTCAATTGACAGTCTCGATTAAAGTGCCAAGAAGCCATGTTGCTGATGTCATTAGAGACACCACGACTTTGCAGTGTTAGACATGAAGCACATGTGCCATCCGCACTCCGGGGCATAAATACACACTCGAATACATGAAGAACACGAGCGTACAGTTCTATAGTTAGAGGACCGACACATATACATACTGTCATTGCTTTATTATTTTTGCCATTAGCTATACGCAAAAAAGCAGAAACCGCAAGAAGCAAGAGATCCTGAGCAAGGCTTACCGATGCTTACATGCGAATAACCTTCTGGAGCTGCAGGAGCACCTATGGGACCTGACAGAACCAAGCGTGACTAACCTATGGAGAATGTAGTTTAGCATAGATTTGTAGAAAATGCATTTATATGGTTCAGGAAAATGACAGCAGGCCACAGGCCTCTCAACAAGAGACGAGCTGAGCGGAATTCAGGCTGGACTGAGAGCAAGACGTGTGGGACAGGACACGCTACCAAGGCCACAAGATACGGATGACATTCCATTCCTTGGATGACAAAGACACCAGCTGCAATAAATACAAATATTTCCTCATAATTCAGAGCTGCACAGAACACAATGGTGCTCTCCAAGCATGTGACCTGGCCTATGCAGATTATGGATCGTGACCAGCACTGGGAAAGAGAGCGGATCTCAGGCTACCAGACAGAGGACTGCAACAAATATGCTACAATATGAGACAAGTGTTGCATCGAGCAAAAGAGCACTCTCATAGACTAAGGTGGTACACACAAGTTACAATGCAGGCACATAGTCATTCTTACTACCTTGAAAAGGTACACCGAGAGCTGAGAACCTTTGCGGATCCCAGGCCTGGGGACGTCAGCTCTAGCCAACCACAGTTCAGTATCCTAGGGGTGGGTAGCAACAGGTCAGAACCAACGGTAAGCCACCACACTGCAACATTGTTATAGATTGTGACTTGGGGATGGAGCAGGCCAGCCACCTAACATGCGAGGGCCAGTAGAGGCCAGTAGAATAACATGTATAGTGTCCCCTATAGGTAGTAGCCTACTCAGCACCCAATTAAGAGGGCTGATAGGTTTTTTGGAGAATGGCCCAATTAATGATGGAGCAGTGACATAATTTTGCATCAAAACTGGCCTGCGAGTCATGAGAAGTTGAGACGAGCATGAATTTCTTCTGTTCCTGTGCTGATCCCTGTTGGTTTTGTTTGTAATAAACTGCAGTTTGAACTTGCCATTGACTGAGTCCTCAGTTTATCCTGTGAAAGGTGTTGGGCCTTCCAAGAGTCTGCAAACTCCTTGTGGCTCTCTAACATACATGGGAGTTTGTCCCAACAGTAGGTCTTTCCCCATTCACGGTTCTTACTGTGTTTAAATACGTCATCACAATCGAAAAAGGTATGTCCTTCCTTGACAGCAGCATTCAGATTTAAATCAGCATTGCCTGAAGCCAACAGGGTGGAAGGAGGATCACTTGTAGCTGTAGTCAAAGCATGGGAACAAACAGGTTTTTCAAGTCCCATGTAGGCTGTCCAGATCGTCTTTCTGTGTCACCCTCAATGAAACACAGTGCACCAGAACCTGGTCGGGGGATGTAAAAGAACCCCCACAACAGGAATGGTATCCCCTGGAAAGGGAAGACCTCTAGGCACAGCGACCCCCAGAACCGTATACAGGAGAAAGAAATAAGGACTAATAGTGTCCGTATGAAGGTAAGTGTTTCTATGTATGTACAATATTCTGTACCTTATTTGTTGTCTTTGCCGGTCCAGAATCCAGAACAGGCAGTCCATCCAGGCCCAACGGAACGAGGACCACCCGACAGCACGAGGGCAAAAGGGAAGCCAAACATTCCAAGTAGGGTTCAAGTGAGGGCTTCAGGTAAGGAAGTCTCATTCCAAATTGAGTTAGAGAGATCTGATAGTTCCTAATAGACACAGATCTCTGTAGGATGGTTTGAGTTAGAAGAAATGGGGGTGGGGGGTCTGGGTCCAACTATTCCACCCTCCCAGATGGTGGGGTAAGGGCAGAGTAGAGCAAGGCAGGAGAGAAGAAAGCGGCACCAACCGCAGTATTAGACCGTCACAGAATTCTGAATTGCAGCATTGAGGAGCGTGGCGACTTCCGAGGAAGGTACCTAAGTACGCTTGTGTACGTGCCTTCTGTGAATGGACAATGAACCTAAAGGTCTCCATTCACAGAAGCCGTATGGCGTGCGTGACACATGGCTCTTCCTGACATAGGCTGATAATATAGTCCATTCAGGTCCTCATTGGACTGGGAGTTCTTACCCCTGAGAGGGGAGTCACTCCCAGTGAGCTCTCACTTGCCCAGACTCCTAGGGAGGGTCTTGAGTAGGGGGCTCACCTCCCTAGCCTCACAGGTGGTGGTTCCCTTCTGGGCAAAGGGACGATTTGTCCAGATTCGTCACAAGGCGTCATACTTCCTATTTTCTAAAGCAAACTCAAATGAATAGAGAAGCAAGTTAATCCTTTTCCTCCAAATATTTCCCAACATTTGTTGTTTCGTCATTTTTCTAAACTAAAATGGTCTGCTCCTTCAAGACAGCTATAAAAAAAAAGTGGCACTCCGTCTTTTTGAAGTGAAAGAGTTAAGTAGCTGGTACGTTTAAGAGAATAAGCTGTTTGCCTTGGGGCCATCTCCTCCTTGCTCCCGATTAAGTGTCTGACACTTAATGTATGATGCACTTCTGTTGCTTAGGAAATAACATTTGGTTCCAGTCATGGTACAGGACCTGGCCCTGGTGATTAAGCATTCAGGAATGCGCCAAAATCCAAATGCCCTCCCGTCTGAAAAAGGGAGTGAACTATTCTGGGAACTACCATGGAAAGAGTTGCTGTCAAACTGCTGAAGGCTTCAATATGTAGGTCAGAGCCTTTTTTATGCTCCATAATCTTGGCCCATCGCTACCTCGCTCTGTGCTTTCCTATAGGGTGCACGAAGGTGCGCTGAGTATTCTAACGTGAGAGAGAGAGAAAGAGAGCGCCTGCGTGTGTGTGCTCGCTCACTTGAGAAACCCCATCAGGATGTAGCTATTGCACAGGAAGTATTGAGTAAGCGTGATAGTAAAATATCACACACAACTACAGACACTTGGTCACAGTATTGTTTATGCATAGATGTGGAACACCCTAAAGTGGACGAAATAAGGCTTTCTCCATATGGCGCCCCTTGAACGTGAAGAGAACCCCGTTTCTACATAACAATATGCAGGCCAGTTCTGTGCTTTCGGGAGGAGAAGCCTTGCAATGCAGTGGAACAGAGCAAATATTCTGTCACAGCCATGGAGTGTACTGTGCAAACGGTCAATGTGGGCACCTGGTAGGCCAGTCCAGCCCTGCTGTGGCCTTGTTAGGTAACCGGGTGCCAGGCGTTGTTTGCGCCTGAACTAACACAGGGGTTGGTTATATCGTGTGCAGATGTACACGAGCAATTGCACAGTCGACGGACTTCACCAGATTAGGTGCGTCAGGCCATTCATTATACAATGCGGCGTCCACCGCCTCGCCATATGCGTTGGGTGTGAAAGCGACCTTGAATGGCTCCCAGAAAGGTGGGTGCGGTCCCCGATGGCGCTCGCCCGCGTGCGTTTTTTCAGCTGGCCCTCCCATAAAAAGGGGCGCACAAAGTGGGTCTTGGGGAAACGCTGTCAGCGAGACTTGTTGTCAGTTCTGACCACTGCGCTCACGGCTGTTTTGAGCATGCACCTGCTTCCACGAGGAGAGTAAGGGTAAGCGCAAAAGGAATGTCCTCATTAGCACGTCGAATTAGGGGACGGGGGCACGTTACAAAGCATGCAGTTTTACAGAAGGGGGGAGAGACATTGTTTTACACTTCCTCCCTAATCCCAGGATTGCTCAGGCAATGAAAGCGCAGTTCGCGAGATTCAAACTGTGGGGCTGGCCATGTAGAGGGTCCCCAGGAATGCAGAATGCCCGTGGGTGTCGCGAAACTCTTTCAAAAGGGAAAGACGGCAACTGAGTTTAATAGAAAATATAAGTAGCTCTGGCATTTTGGAGGGGAGGCAATAGTATTTTTGTTCAGGGGGTGCTCAACATTAACAGGTTGGAAACCGCTACATGCGGGTAATATGGTCCATCGTGGTACTTCTGAGAGTAACATAATTCTGGGTTCCAAGACCTGCAGTCAGAATGCGACACAGGAGGAGCAAGAAGAGTCAAATCATTCATTAAATGGACAAGTGCATTGTCCAACTAACCTCTGGAACCTCTGTGAAAAGTGGGATCAAGCAATGTCACTAGAAGGGAGGGTAAGTTGAGGAGTCAATCAGTCAGGTAAGATGTGAAAGGTACAATGAGCTAAAACATGGTTGTAGACCCTTGTGAGTGAGCACCTTCCCAGAGAACAGGCTATTTGGCAGTGTTCGTTCTCTGTAGAGGGGCTCCCAGACCTTTTCCATATATGTTTAGGGACTTGAGGTTTCACCTTAAGTTACCCTGAGTAATCCAGTTGTGGACCCCGTGCTCACTGTGCTTAGAGAGGCACAGCTTCAACTCACTGATGATGAGGCCCGACTAGGCCAAAACACGCGTCTGGGGTTGCTGTTGGTACTCTTGTTCAGAGGAGATTTCCCAAGCATTTCGGTGCTGGACTGCCCAAGTAGGTGCTGTTCTGATCTTGATGGTCGTGCAGATTTTTGTACCTCTGTCCCCAAGTACCGCACAGACAGAAGGAATACACTGTCTGTGCAATCTTTGAGGCCACAGGTGTGTTGAGCCGTCAATCAGGTAGCAGGAACGCCGGAAGGACCCCTGACCGCTGCAAGGCAATGGTTGATGGTTAAACAGGAGCAATGCAATTGGTACGGGTAACAATCAGTATTAACAAGGCTTACCCAGGAGTGCTGTAGGTGGGGTCCTAAACGTGGCGAGAGCCACAGCTTGCTGATGGTGGTGAAAGAGGCGTTCTACAGGGCTCGTAGGTGAGTCACACCTGGGTCTGGTGTAGATGGACCAGTAAGGCAAGAAGGTCAAAACCAAGTTCCAAGATTCAAGGTTCAGAGAGGATAATCCAGAGGCAGTCCAAGATAGAGTTCCAAGGTCAAGGAGCCGGGGAGACAAGGCAGAATCCAAGAAGTAGAAATCCGAGGGGCAGGCAAGACAAATCCGAAGAACAGTCCGAGGTCGTAAAGTCTGTGATCATAAGCAGGTAACCAGAGCGCTAGACAATCCTCAAGAGATCAGCTGTGAAGCGCTGTACCCACGTTGCCAAGATGTTTTTAAACTGATTAAGTAGTCACGTGATGTGTCCCATGGACGTGCGAGACGTGACGTGATCACGTGGTCACGGGGCGCCGGATGTTCGGGATTGCCGTGGGAGTCTCCGTGGGTGTGACCAGCCGTGAGTGTGCCTCCATGGCAACTTCCAGCGAAACAAAGGACGGTAGACGCCGGGGCTATAGGCTGGTGTCCTCCTACGCCAGGCAAACTGCTGGTTCTTTCTGTGTGGAGGGACTGCTCTGGTGGTTAGGTGTGGTGTGGGGCGTGTGATTCCTAATGGGGCGAGCAATGGGAGACGTGACAGGTTCTACCAGATTGATTTGCAAATGGTTATTCCTCCTCTGTAAAAGATACAGTGAGCTGAAATGGGGTTTTAGACCATCCCGAGTGGGGACCTTCTCAGAGAACAAGTTATTTGGTAATGTTCATTCACGGTATAGTGGCTCCCAGACCTTTTGCATATACAGTCAGGTCAGATGGGACCGACTGTGTAAGTCAACATGAGCCAGAAGACATTTCTACAGTGATGGGAACCTTAATGAAGTGTTGGACCCTTCACTAGAAGGCTCTATTGTTTGATAGGGAGCCGCCACCCACAATGGTGGTCCAGAGCCAAAGGTAAGGGCCTCTAATGAGGACACAGGTCACGTTGTCATGAATCGGTGATTCCGACCCTTCTGGACAGCCTGGTCCCTTAGTCAATGACTATTGCAACCCAACCCTTCCTAACATGGCCGACACCAGGAAACTGCATGGTCTAGTTTTTCTGATCCTTTCTCATGCTTCCTTGAAAATAGACACGCCCCCGTGGCTTGGCACGTCTCAACGCTATGCTTGTCTGTACTCCTCGTCCCGGCAAGTTGTGTACTTTTTTTCCCTGTCCTCATTGTTATCTTCGTTCATAGCAAGGTACCAAATATCTACCTCCTTCCTGGTATCCCTTCCTGAGCAGTCCTGCTACCTCTGCCTTGCGGAGCTGCACGAGCTGCTTTACCAGCCATTCCCGGGTAGTCCTTTTTTGTCCTAGACCCTTCCCGGATCCTCCCTGGATCTCTGAACTCCTTCCGACTCCTCAGATCATCCGCAGGCTGGTACCTCGAACTCCAGCACTCGTTACCTGCCAGTAGACTGGCTTCAGCAGAAACAAGACTGTACCTTCACCGCCAAGAAACAGAAGCCTGTAAACACCAGAAAAAGGACAACAAGAAACAAACAGGTGAGTCACGAATCAGAAGACTCAGATTCTGATACACATAGCACCCAAAACAGCCCAATGTTAAGGACTCTATTTCTATTATAGCGTGTAATGGGAGGGAAAAAGGGAAACCTCACCCGATGCTTCTGTGGGACATCTTGACCATTTCTTCTTGTACACATCACTAGGGAAGCTTGGCCTCTATCCTTTTATAGGTGGTCAGAGCCTGCATTCTAAGCTTGATGATTGGCTAGAGAGCTGGAAACAGGGAGGAGAGGAAAAGGGAAGCATGAGATACCTTCTAACGAAGCATTTGTGTGCACACCAGAAGGCTCTATTGTGTCTTAGGTGACCGCCACCCAACTAAGTAGCCCTGAGGTTAAGGCTAGGGCCTCTCACAAATACCAAAATCTCCTAGCGCACATGAAGTGTGATGGCTCGGGCTCGAATGCTACTAGCGTTTGCTAAGTGGGGATAGAGGAATCCTAACATTGAGCTTCCTGTGACAAAGCTTGTCCATGTTTCCTTGCCCAGTGTGTACATATCATAAAGGAGTGCTTACTGTGGGGTGAAATAGCCCTAAATGCCATTACTACAGGCTGGAGTCAGTGGGGGGACCTGCCCCTCAGTAAAACGCCTGCGCTGGAGTACGTGTAAAATGAGGCCTTTGCCCAAACACGAAGGAATACATTTAGGCATCTAAGCCTGGGGATGCCTGAAAATTTTCCTTGCCACACATGAGGGGAAGACCTCATGATACTTTTGAAAAAAATCTGGAAAGGCTGAGACCATGTTGGCAGAAACTGCAACATCCAGCATGTAAAGATAATGACCAGATTGTGTGCAAATTTGCACTGCAGAATGGAGTTTTGTACTTTGACCAAAAATCATTGCTTTCCAAAGCCGTTGTCCTTTTCAATTAAAGACATTCTCCTCCAAATGTATGCACAACTTTCAACAGGTTCCTGTGATGTTGGGAGCCTGAACTGGGTTAAAAAGCTACAGTCAAATGAAGGCCCCTTTCCACTGCTGGGACTACAAAAGACATTTCAATTTTGCCTTAAGTAACACTTTGTAAAACCAGATGTGCATCAACATCTTGAAAAGTGTAATTATGTTGCCCACATGTAACCTTTGTATGCAGGGAACAGTGTTGCAGTGATATTTTAATAATTAATGGTGTGCATTTCCATAGTTTATATCAAATCAAAATGCAAGCTAAAGAGGCCATTTTAGCTGAAGAAAGGAAAGGGAATTAATTGCCAGTAAGTTTCAATTCCTGGCTGTGAATCCCCCCACAAGTGAAACTGGATTTCAAAGCTGTGTTGCCAAGGGAATGAGCTGAGGAATTCCCTTGACCTCCAGGTTTTATGACCAAAAGCACTCAGGCTGTTGTAAACATGGCCATTAGCCTTTGAATCTGTAGGCTAACCTGAACAAAAGGGTCCCTCTTGACATCAGAGCTAAAAACCAGATCTCTGCTAGTAGAGGGGAAAGAGTGAAGGCGGAGCTTCACACCCATTGCACACAATAGGAGATATGGTATTTTAGGGATGACTTGGGAAGTATTAATCGTACACTATTCATGTTTAGATTTATGAAAAACTGTCCATGAGCTGCTGCTAGTGGATCAAAATGATTTTGGTGACACCAACCTATCAAAGGTTATTAGACAAAAATAAATGGTGTCCTCTGCATAAATATGACAATCATAAAAATGTGAGAAAATGTTTAACAGGTGACAGGTATTCCAGCCATCGAATGCCAGAGTTTTTAGTAGTATAGTTTGGGCATACACGAGGAAAAACCATGGCACTGCCATAGAATAACCCACAAACTTCTAGATCGGATCATTTGATTCACAAAAAAATAAAGTGCCTGAATATGCTGGCATATGTGGCGTATTCTGATGAGAAAGGGTATTTATTAAAATGTGAGGTTTCCTGTTGCAGAAGACAGATCTAAACCCCCATCTTTATCATATGATTGACAGGCTATCCTCCCCTGGCTTCTCAAATCACTCCCCATTCTCTGGACCTACCATCTTGCAGAGGGGGCGGGAACCCTTGACCACTGCCCTTTTAGTTGTGCGAGAAGGATGACACATCTGTGTTGTCATTTGGCTTATAAATAGGTTACTCATTCTCAACTGGAGATTCTCTCTACAAAATCCGAGGTTTGCAGCTGACTAAAGTCTGGAGCTATACTTGCAGAAATTGGGTCTAGTCTTGGAGTGAAGAAGGGAGCTGAAGTAGCTGATTTGGAGGACAGGGAGAGGCCTTGATTGCCCCTTTGATGGTCCCTGCAGTGAAACCCTGGCACCCCTTGATCACCATAAAGACCTTTTTCTCTTGTATGTATAGACCTCCCCAGCCATAGATTAAACAAGTCTTCTATTCCTAAGCAATACCCTAGAGATTTCATGGAAAAATCCCCTATCCTATCTGTTTATGAAATTCAGTCATTTTTCTATTGAAAAGGATTTTATTTGTCTGTGCATTGTGGTCATTCTCCCATTGACAACTCCTTTGTTCACCTTTGCATTTAAGTCATTTTCCTAAGTAACAAAATCATCCCTTGTTTGCCTGTTGATTATAGTTCTCTTCCATCTGAAAAGCCCTTTGTTTGCCTGCATAGTTAAGTCATTTTTCTGTGGGAGAATTCATTGTATGTCCCTGTATTTTCACCTCTTCCTATTTAAGAATTTCCAGTGTCTGTGTAGATCCCTAGTATTTTGCTTATTAAATCAATTAATTCCCACATTACTTCACATAGTAGGGAAAGGTGGTATTTGAAACTACCTCTCCCTTTCCTGTGTCTTGTGAGTCATTACAAATATAAATTGTTCCCCAAAAAGTAATTTTAGTAAGAGCTGAAAAACCAATCTTCCATGTGTTACATTTTGTGTTTAAAAACAAATTCCCATTTGCATCTGGCATATTAATCCCAAGCCGTGTTCCCATTGTGAGAATCCCTTTGCCTCAAAGCATACATGTGAGTTGCCCCCGTAATTTTCACTGAAAACCATGGTTCCTATGTGCATTTCTCATTGTTGAAAGTGAGTGTGTCATTTTCAGCCTCAGCAAAATTAATGTGGTTTCCAATTTCGTTTTTCCTAATGTATTCCCCTTTCCCCCTTTCCCTATCATATTCTGAGCGCCAATTTAGAATTGCATTTCCTTCATTTTTCATTGTTCAGAGCTTTCCAGCCATTCACAGCCTCAGAAGAAACTAGGGTGATTTGCCTTTTCGTTTTTCCCAAAAATTATTTTCACCTTTGAAAACGTGTTCCTAGTTTATATCTCTTCCCCTACTGTATCCTGATTTTGAACAGCCTTCCCTTTTATTTTTGGATTTTTCTTTCTCATGTGTTGCCTGTGTGAAAATCAAATTTCATATGTGTGCTAGCTAGTCTTTCTTGAAGCCCTATTTGTCTCCTAGTGAAAGCAGCCAAAGGTACCCCTGTGCTGTCCCATAGCAGTAGTATTAAATCATTGAAAACCCATTTTTCCATTGTCACAGGGGGAGTGCTTAACCTTCCTGCCATCATTTGAGTGAAATTGGTTGGCATTGATTTTCATAACACAAATCGGTGGGGCATTACAGTATCTCTTAATCTGCTAACTTTCTAGAAGTCTGTGCATTTGTGTTGCCACAACATTAGTGGCTGCTGTCACCTCTTTGTTCTGATTGGATATTAAAATAATACATTCATATTTAATTTATTGACAACACAACACAGGCCTGGTTCCTGGTCTATTGGGAAAAGGGGTGCTTGTGGAGCTTGGGTGCGAGACGGGTTGGAGACCTCTTCAAAAAGAATTCTGTGTAATAATATAAAGCGTTTTATTGTGCGCCACCTTCATTTGCAAGGGAAGAGATCCCTGACTTGCTGGTGCTGCATAACATACCTTGACATTAGCATGCCGTCTTTAACAGGTAGTTAGAACCACCATTCCAAGCTTTCTGAATGGCTAGAGAGCAGGAAACAATGAGACGAAGAAATGAGAAGCATGACATGTAGGTTCCTATTGGTGGTAGAGCCTTCATTGTACACTTTCGCATTGTCTAAAGAGAAGAAAGCATGCCATTGCTGATTGTCTAAAGAGAGGAAAACATGCTCTAAAAGTGGTTAGAGATGGCATTCCATTGCTAATTATCTAAAGAGAAGAAAACGTGGTCTAATATTGGTTAGAGCCTGCATTCCATTGCCTGTTGTCTAAATGGAAGAACGCATGCTCTTATGGTGGTTAGAGCCTACATTAAATTGCCGATTGTCTATAGAGGAGAAAACAGACTCTAATGGTCGTCAGTGCAGCTGTACTATCTTCAATCAGCTGGGTTTTAATTTGTCATCAACCACCGTCCATTTGGAAGCCGCAAGCTAATGCTTACCTACAGTAGGTGTCTGCAACACACCCTGCCCTTGAGTATTCTTAGTGGTGCTGCCTGCTGGCCTGTGGGTGCACAGTCAATCGATCCTACTCCATGTTAGTCCCTCCTGTGATTCTGGTACTTGAGAAATGAAAACCTACGGGGCAAACATGCAAAAGACTTTCTTTGCCCATTGCATACCATACGCCAGTTCTTCATGAATTTGGCTCAATGGTCTTTATAGTTTTACGAAATTTGAATCTGTCTCATAAATTGGTCCAAGCCTTTCCATTGGCACCAAATTGTTTATGCTGAGCACCTCTGTACTACAGAAGGGGTACATGACATCATCTCGAATGCAAAATACACTGGAACAAATAGGCCCTTATTACAAGTATAGCAGTGTGGGTCAAAACTGGTAGTACAGAAATTGCAACCATTTTTACTGTCCTGCCACATTATGAACTGGTCGGTAAGTAGTGATACTTAGCAGGATGTATGTTTCGAAGCTCAATATAGCGTTTACTTTGGGCAAAATTGATGACCTGTCATAAATGCTCCAAAGCCCAATGGAATTACATAGGACCCCAAAATGGTGACTAACACTGCCATCTGCAACTCATCATTTGGCAGATTTGCCAACCAAATGAATGTTAGTAACTGTAAATGGGTGTGCCGCTATTTCTTCTAGAAATACTGCCTGACTAAATAATATCCATATTGCCTAAGTGTGCTTAGTGTGTGACAGAGTTCTTTTTTGCAAGGGGGTAAAAAGGATTGAAGCATACTCTGGTAGTGCAGTTGCCAGTGCGGCATACGTATATTGAAAAAAAAGTCTCAGTCACATATAGAAGGCCAAAGTTTTCCACACCACGCTTAACCATATGTTGTATCAAGGTGCCCCTTGTTTGCAGACTTCTTCAAAACATGTACATTTCAGAACCTCAAAAGGATCATGCCTCAGGGGCAACATTATTACTTGGGAAGTTAGAAAGGCATATTTCCTTCTTGTGTTTTAGTTTTGGTAAGGATTCATCGCAGAAGAAGTATCCCTGGATAGGATATAGTGAATTTGGCATCGATTATAAAAATGAGCTCAGGCTACTGCTTTCCTTGCTTTGTAGGCACCACAGCGTGCACCGAGGAGCTGTCGGGCTCTGTGGAAGAACTTTGTGAAGCCTTTGCTGGACTCTTAGTCTACATTTCTACCATCCTGAAACACTGACGTGTGCCATATGCGAATGCTGGACTCTTTCAGTATGTGTCCAGATCATCCAGACAAGGATGAAATGTCCGCATTTCAGGATATTTCATCAGTCCAGCAATACCAATCCCTTATCGACGCTCCTTCTCACATTAAGGGACTTAATTTGGAGCCACTACTATTTCGAAATATTCAGTCTCAAGTGATATCTAGCACCCGCCACTGGACCAGGCCATTTGTCCTTCAATTTTCATATGCTCGCTAAAACCTTTACCCCACAAAAAGCGGCCACATTTTCTTCTCCCCAAAGACTAAACTGACATGCCAAAGATGAAGTGAACAACCGGGTTATATAAACATGGTGAACACTCATGCCTCTCTCTGTACCAATTTCCTGCGCTCTGTTTCTAGAGCTACATGGGATGTAGGTGATGCCACTGTATATTGACTGAAGGAAACCCAGTGGCATACATCGTCCTGTGAGTTGGGCGTAGCTAAACTGAAGGAAGCTCTGAAGAATTGTAGGAAAGTTATGTTCTTGGTTAAAAAGCATTCTCATCACCAAAGTTCAACTCCCTGAGAATAGAACAAGACCATTGATTTTGACCGTTCGATCATTTTGATCTTCATATTTTCAATGAATTTCTTTTCTCCTTCTTTAGAACATTGAAATGAGTTCAATGAAAGGATAAACATCCAAACCTCAATTCATCCATAATTTGCGCTAGATGTGGACACTTTCATTGATTCACAACAACCGAGTTCAAAGTCTACCTTTACTTTTCAAGCGATCCTTACGCTTGTAATTTGCGATTTATTAGAATCTTTAAGGTCTACTTATAATGTTGAAGATCTAAACCAGGCACTAGCTACTAAAACACATGCATATATTCCATCCCAGGTAGGGACTGATTTTTGTTAATATTTCGATGTCACAGGGTATGGCTCCTGTGTTGGAATAATCCACTCTCACTCCTTCACTGAATACATTTTTACTTGAGCCCTTATTGCTTAGCAAATATAACTCTGTTGCTCTGCTGTCCTCAATTTGTTAAGATCTTCGAGTAGGTGGTCACCCACCCTCCCCCCCAACTGCAGAAGATTTTGGAGGGAAACAATTTCCTTGACAATAATCATCATGACACTGCCGAAAACATGGGATTGAAACAGTCTTGGTGGCGGTCTGGAATCTTCTTCTGGAGCTGGGTGGGGAGCCATTTCCCTCTTTGTGATGCTGAACATATTGGCTTCATCGGACACAGTGGGCCACAATCTTTAGACCGAGTGCCTCAGTCACTCAGTGTTGTCATTTGGCTTATAAATAGGTTACTCCTTCTCAACTGGAGATTCTCTCTACAAAATCCGAGGTTTGCAGCTGACTAAAGTCTGGAGCTATGCTTGCAGAAATTGGGTCTAGTCTTGGAGTGAAGAAGGGAGCTGAAGTAGCTGATTTGGAGGACAGGGAGAGGCCTTGATTGCCCCTTTGATGGTCCCTGCAGTGAAGCCCTGGTGCCCCTTGATCACCATAAAGACCCTTTTCTCTTGTATGTGTAGACCTCCCCAGCCATAGATTAAACAAGTCTTCTATTCCTAAGCACTACCCTAGAGATTTCACGGAAAAATCCCCTATCCTATCTGTTTGTGAAATTCAGTCATTTTTCTATTGAAAAGTATTTTATATGTCTGTGCATTGTGGTCATTCTCCCATTGACAAATCCTTTGTTCACCTTTGTATTTAAGTCATTTTCCTAAGCAACAAAATCATCCCTTGTTTGCCTGTTGATTATAGTTCTCTTCCATCTGAAAAGCCCTTTGTTTGCCTGCATAGTTAAGTCATTTTTCTGTGGGAGAATTCATTGTATGTCCCTGTATTTTCGCCTCTTCCTATTTAAGAATTTCCAGTGTCTGTGTAGATCCCTAGTATTTTGCTTATTAAATCAATTAATTCCCACATTACTTCACATAGTAGGGAAAGGTGGCATTTGAAACTACCTCTCCCTTTCCTGTGTCTTGTGAGTCATTACAAATATAAATTGTTCCCCAAAAAGTAATTTTAGTAAGAGCTGAAAAACCAATCTTCCATGTGTTACATTTTGCGTTTAAAAACAAATTCCCATTTGCATCTGTCATATTAATCCCAAGCCATGTTCCCATTGTGAGAATCCCTTTGCCTCAAAGCATACCTGTGAGTTGCCCCCGTTATTTTCACTGAAAACCATGGTTCCTATGTGCATTTCTCATTGTTGAAAGTGAGTGTGTCATTTTCAGCCTCAGCAAAATTAATGTGATTTCCAATTTCGTTTTTCCTAAAGTATTCCCCTTTCCCCCTTTCCCTATCATATTCTGAGTGCCAATTTAGAATTGCATTTCCTTCATTTTTCATTGTTCAAAGCTTTCCAGCCATTCACAGCCTCAGAAGAAACTAGGGTGATTTGCCTTTTCGTTTTTTCCAAAACTTATTTTCACCTTTGAAAACATGTTCCTAGTTTATATCTCTTCCCCTACTGTATCCTGATCACTGATTTTGAACAGCCTTCCCTTTTATTTTTGGATTTTTCTTTCTCATGTGTTGCCTGTGTGAAAATCACATTTCATATGTGTGCTAGCTAGTCTTTCTTGAAGCCCTATTTGTCTCCTAGTGAAAGCAGCCAAAGGTACTTTCTAGAAGTCTGTGCATTTGTATTGCCACAACATTAGTGACTGCTGTCACCTCTTTGTTCTGATTGGATATTAAAATAATACATTCATATTTAATTTATTGACAACACAACACAGGCCTGGTTCCTGGTCTATTGGGAAAAGGGGTGCTTGTGGAGCTTGGGTGCGAGACGGGTTGGAGACCTCTTCAAAAAGTATTCTGTGTAATAATATAAAGCGTTTTATTGTGCGCCACCTTCATTTGCAAGGGAAGAGGTCCCTGACTTGCTGGTGCTGCATAACATACCTTGACATTAGCATGCCGTCTTTAACAGGTAGTTAGAACCACCATTCCAAGCTTTCTGAATGGCTAGAGAGCAGGAAACAATGAGACGAAGAAATGAGAAGCATGGCATGTAGGTTTCTATTGGTGGTAGAACCTTCATTGTACACTTTCGCATTGTCTAAAGAGAAGAAAGCATGCCATTGCTGATTGTCTAAAGAGAGGAAAACATGCTCTAAAAGTGGTTAGAGATGGCATTCCATTGCTAATTATCTAAAGAGAAGAAAACGTGGTCTAATGTTGGTTAGAGCCTGCATTCCATTGCCTGTTGTCTAAATGGAAGAACGCATGCTCTTATGGTGGTTAGAGCCTACATTACATTGGCGATTGTCTATAGAGGAGAAAACAGACTCCAATGGACGTCAGTGCACCTGTACTATCTTCAACCACCTGGTTTTGATTTGTCATCAACCACCGTCCATTTGGAAGCCGCAAGCTAATGCTTACCGACAGTAGGTGTCTGCAACACACCCTGCCCTTGAGTATTCTTAGTGGTGCTGCCTGCTGGCCTGTGGGTGCACAGTCAATCGATCCTACTCCATGTTAGTCCCTCCTGTGATTCTGGTACTTGAGAAATGAAAACCTACGGGGCAAACATGCAAAATACTTTCTTTGCCCATTGCATACCATACGCCAGTTCTTCATGAATTTGGCTCAATGGTCTTTATAGTTTTACGAAATTTGAATCTGTCTCATAAATTGGTCCAAGCCTTTCCATTGGCACCAAATTGTATATGCTGAGCACCTCTGTACTACAGAAGGGGTCACATGACATCATCTCGAATGCAAAATACACTGGAACAAATAGGCCCTTATTACAAGTATAGCAGTGTGGGTCAAAACTGGTAGTACAGAAATTGCAACCATTTTTACTGTCCTGCCACATTATGAACTGGTCGGTAAGTAGTGATACTTAGCAGGATGTATGTTTCGAAGCTCAATATAGCGTTTACTTTGGGCACAATTGACGACCTGTCATAAATGCTCCAAAGCCCAATGGAATTACATAGGACCCCAAAATGGTGACTAACACTGCCATCCGCAACTCATCATTTGGCAGATTCGCCAACCAAATGAATGTTAGTAACTGTAAATGGGTGTGCCGCTATTTCTTCTAGAAATACTGCCTGACTAAATAATATCCATATTGCCCAAGTGTGCTTAGTGTGTGACAGAGTTCTTTTTTGCAAGGGGGTAAAAAGGATTGAAGCATACTCTGGTAGTGCAGTTGCCAGTGCGGCATACGTATATTGAAAAAAAAGTCTCAGTCACATATCGAAGGCCAAAGTTTTCCACACCACGCTTAACCATATGTTGTATCAAGGTGCCCCTTGTTTGCAGACTTCTTCAAAACATGTACATTTCAGAACCTCAAAAGGATCATGCCTCAGGGGCAACATTATTACTTGGGAAGTTAGAAAGGCATATTTCCTTCTTGTGTTTTAGTTTTGGTAAGGCTTAATCGCAGAAGAAGTATCCCTGGATAGGATATAGTGAATTTGGCACCGATTATGAAAATGAGCTCAGGCTAATGCTTTCCTTGCTTTGTAGGCACCACAGCGTGCACAGAGGAGCTGTCGGGCTCTATGGAAGACCCTTGTGAAGCCTTTGCTGGACTCTTAGTCTACATTTCTACCATCCTGAAGCACTGACGTATGCCATATGCGAATGCTGGACAATTTCAGTATGTGTCCGGATCATCCAGACAAGGATGAAATGTCCGCATTTCAGGATATTTCATCTGTCCAGTAATCCCTTATCGACGCTCCTTCTCACATTAAGGGACTTATTTTGGAGCCACTACTATTTAGAAATATTCAGTCTCAAGTGATATTTAGCTCCCGGCACTGGACCAGGCCATTTGTCCTTCAATTTTCATATGCTCGCTAAAACCTTTGCCCCACAAAAAGCGGCCACATTTTCTTCTCCCCAAAGACTAAACTGACATGCCAAAGATGAAGTGAACAACCTGGTTATATAAACATGGTGAACACTCATGCCTCTCTGTACCAATTTCCTGCGTTCTGTTTCGAAAGCTACATGGGATGTAGGTGATGGCACTGTATATTGACTGAAGGAAACCCAGTGGCATACATCGTCCTGTGAGTTGGGCGTAGCTAAACTGAACGAAGCTCTGAAGAATTATAGGAAAGTTATGTTCTTGGTTAAAAAGCATTCTCATCACCAAAGTTCAACTCCCTGAGAATAGACTATTGATTTTGACCGTTCGATCATTTTGATCTTCATATTTCCAGTGAATTTCTTTTCTCCTTCTTTAGAACATTGAAATGAGTTCAACGAAAGGATAAACATCCAAACCTCAATTCATCCATAATTTGCGCTAGATGTGGACACTTTCACTGATTCACAACAACCGAGTTCAAAGTCTACCTTTACTTTTCAAGCGATCCTTACGCTTGTAATTTGCGATTTATTAGAATCTTTAAGGTCTACTTATAATGTTCAAGATCTAAACCAGGCACTAGCTACTAAAACACATACATGTATTAGCCCAGATAGGGACTGATTTTTGTTAATATTTCGATGTCACAGGGTATGGCTCCTGTGTTGGAATAATCCACTCTCACTCCTTCACTGAATACATTTTTATTTGAGCCCCTATTGCTTAGCAAATATAACTCTGTTGCTCTGCTGTCCTCAATTTGCTAAGATCTTCGAGTAGGTGGTCATAAACTGCAGAAGATTTTGGAGGGAAACAATTTCCTTGACAATAATCATCATGACACTGCCGAAAACATGGGATTGAGACAGTCTTGGTGGCGGTCTGGAACCTTCTTCTGGAGCTGGGTGGGGAGCCATTTCCCTCTTTGTGTTGCTGAACATATTGGCTTCATCGGACACAGTGGGCCACAATCTTTTGACCGAGTGCCTCAGTCACTGGGATGTTTTGGGCTGGTTTCACTCTTTTCTATCAAATTCCAAACAGCTAGTGAAACAGCATGTTTCACTGTATCCAAGCTCTGGTGGACTGTGGTGTCCCACTGAGCTTACTCCCCCCTCCGCCTTTTAGGCAACATACACCTTCAACCACTTCTGGAACTTTCCAAGGCCCACAATCCTGCATTTCACTCATATGCTGATGACACAGAGATTTACCTTGCCTATTGGTGAGGAGAACATGTTTTGCTATTAAATCGTCTTAGCACCACATGCTGTTTTTATTGCTTTTTTGTTTTAAACCATTCTAAAACTGTCGTTTTTGGGATTAGTTTGCTCGACCCTTTCAGAGCCGGGTAAAGTGTCACCCTCTTAACTCAGCTATTTGAAGGACCGTACAATTAGCATTTCCCCCAAAGCATCGACCATATACAAGTGCGACCATCTACACCAAAACAGTGCACAGGGTCACACTCTCTGACCTTTTAGGTCTCACCAAAGATCGTCTCACTGTCATATGTTCTAGCCAGATTTTTATCTGCATATCAGTTGGAAGACAGTGCAATGATAAAGTTGAAAAGCATGCCATAATGTTAAGTATGGTTTACCTCCTTAGAAATCTTAAAATGTATACTTAAACTTTTTCCTACAGGAAAATGTTACACAGCAAGCCCCATAGGGACTGTGCGGCCCTTCCTTGTGCAGTCCCTCCACCCACTTTGGTCTTTTTAGACCCTAACCAATGAGGTGGCAGGGCTTAAGCTTCACCCCAGGCAACTACCTTCAGATTTTTCACCATGGTCAAACTGAACAGGGGAATCCTCTTGAGCTCTCACTTTAATCCTATTAAACTTTTTTTTTACTCTACCTAAAGGTAGTCTGTTTGCTGAGATCGTGCCTTCACTGGCCATAGTGTTTCTGGGCTCAGGAGATTTTTCTTTCCCACCTAAATCATCATGTTTTTGGCTGCCTTCCCGTCACCTCATGGCAGAGCCTGAAATGCACACTGCCAAGGAGAAAACCTCCCTCTTCGAGGACTGCAGCAAGTGTGGCAAGAGGGTGATTTTTATGAGGGACCCTCTTAAATATTGTATTTATTGCATCTAACCCCATGAGATGCAGCCCTGCAAGATTTGCCAGACCTTCTCTAAAAAGACTCTGGAGGACAGACATAGAAGACTCCTGCTACATTTGGAAAGGAGGTAAATGTCTTCTGATGAGGAATCTTCAGAAACTGTGCCTTCCACAACAATCAGACACACTGAGAAGCAAACTCCGAAGAGGAGAGCTTCATCAGTGGACAGGATAGAATCTCCACCTCCCGTGGTGAAGAAAAGGAGTGAGAAAACCACCCTGGGGTCAGAGAAAGCCTCCAAGGCCCTTCAGAAGAGGGATCATCACAAGAAAGGTAAAGGTAAATCTTCTTTGTCGGCGAACGATCATCAACGGGGGTGTCATCCATGCCAAAACCTAAGCCACTGTCCACGAGCAGCCTTGCACCGTCCAAGACAACTGGCATGTCGATGGAAAAATCATCATCAACCAAGAAAACCATAACCTCGTCGACAAAGGCCTCATCGTCGAAAGACTCATTGACGAAGCATTCATCCATGAAATAACCCTCATCGATGAGTACATTGTCGTCGATGGACACCTCATTGACGGACACCTCCAAACAACAGAAAAAGGCCCGGTCAACCTGAACACCCTCGTCCATGGCCTCCGAGCCTCCAATACAGTTAATACACCCGGAGAAAGAGCTAGTTGCCCTTGAATACAACTCCACAGTTGGGAAGATTAGAGGGAGCTGCACAGCTGACACCAATAATAGAAATGGCAGAATTGCCAGACCTCATTCTGCAGGAGGAGTATTGAAGGGGGGAGGAGCTACAGCCAGCGCAATCTAAAGAACATAGCCCACACCGGCAACCAGTCATGGAAGACACAGCGGATCCCTTCGACTTGGGTCTAATGCAATCCATGCATAGAAAAAGGGAGGAATTTCTGAGGAGACCAAGAGCTAGACTACTTACTGCTCTGCCAAGTCAAGGAAAAGAGGGATCATCGCGAAGCAGGTCCATTGTGACCTGCACTCAAAGCAGGTCCCCCGTGGCCCGCACTGGATGCCCTTCGCCGTCTGTCAGCCGTCACCAGAGGCAGCGATCGCATTATAGTGAGTCACCCAGACCCCAAAGACAGAGGCATTTTCCCTCCACACCACAGTTGTCCCCACAAAGGACCCGAGAGCCCAGAGCACCATCTATCATCACAGTCTCTGAATGCCATGAAGACCCCATGGAGGATCCGATGGAACCAGACAACCCCTTTGGGGAATTTTCTGACACTGAGACACAAGGGGACGAGCCGGAGGAGAGGGAGTTACTACGAGATACGCCTGACACAGAACCGTATGACTGGGACACCATTGTCATCGAGAAACAGAAAAAGTATGACTCTCCAGGGGGAACTTCCCCTCCAATGATATAGTCTTGTTCCACTCCACCATTGCCCAATCTGCTGAGATTTTCAAAATCCAAGTGGCTTTCGGAGGAGAAGAAATCAGTCCTCTATGAACATAGGGACAAAAGAAGCCAGACAGTAACTACAATTCTGATCCTGGATATAATTTGGGAAGCAGGAAAGAACATTTTGGCTACCCCACTCTTTACGACTGTGATGGTGGCGAGACCAGAGAAAAAGTACAAAGCCCTTCATTCTGCTCCTTTGAGAGGTAACCCTAAGGCCTACTCCGTGGAGACGGTTACGGCAAGAAAGAGCCTTCAAAATCCAGCCCTCCCACTCACAGCCCTGCCTGACAAGGAGAGACGCCACCTAGAGGCGATGGGCCAAAAAGTATCAGCAGTTGCTTCATTGGCTGTGAGGGCCCGGCAACGCAATGACTATGATGGCCAGATTGGATAGGGAGCTGTGGCTCCAAATGTTGTGTCTGGTTAAACACCTACCAGCCAAGTTCCAGGAGGAGGCTAAATCCATAGTCACAGATGGTGAGAGTGTCTCGGACCACATGATGGATACCTCTGTAGATGTCGCCCATTCTGGGTTTAGGCATATGGCTCATGGCACAGTCTTGCAACGTCAAGTCTGGATGAAGGCCACTAGATTTAGGGCAGAGGTACAAGCATAAACTCTACACATGCCGTTTGATGGCCAAGAACTCTTTGGTAAGAAGATTGCCGACCACTTAAAAGACATAAAGTCGGACACTGATACAGCAAGGGCAATCAGCTCCCTCAGAGATAAAGATAAGGAGCACCATCCTTTTTGTTCTTTTTGAGGGTCCAGCACTAGATAAAGAGCGTACGGCAGGTCTTTTCAAGCACAGACGTCATTACCAGCCTTATACCAAACAGCGGGCAGGTACCATCAGAGCTCTTCGAGATACCAAAGACAAAGAGGAAAAGAGGATCCAGCTAGGGAAGAGCCCAGGCCAAAACAAATTGTACTCCAGGACGCTGCGTCTCCCGAATCACACCGCGGTGGGAGGACGCATAACCCAACACCTGCGACACTGGGGCACTGTCAGGTGGGTGTTACAAGGGGGCTACATCATAGACTTGATACAGCGACCTCTGTCGCAACCTCCTCGATCAAGGAACACACACCTATTGGAACAGCTGTTGGCAGTGGTCGACAAACTAATGCAAAAATCACCAATAGAGGGGGTCCTGCTCCAGCAAAAAGGAAAGGGGTTTTATTCCCACTTCTTCCTAATAAAGAAAACGAATGAGCAGTGGCACCCAATACTTGATCTAAGGGCCCTCAACAAATTTGTGCGCTGCCTCACGTTCAAAATGACATCTCTCCAGATGGTCCTTACATGGCTCAAGGGTGACTTTCTGGCAACCCTTGACCTTGAAGACGCCTACTTTCATATTCCTATCCACCTCTCCCACAGGCAGTTCCTTCGTTTAGCAGTGGGCAAACACCATTTCCAGATTCAAGGTGCTCCCGTTCGGGCTCGTCAGCACAGAGAGTCTTCACCAAAGGACTGGCACCAGTAGCTGCCTATCTCAGGTGGTTGGGAGTAGAGGTTTTTCCATTCCTGGGCGACTGGCTCAAAAAGGGGGTGTCCCTGATAGCAGAGGCAGTGGAAAAACAACAGTTCTACTTCAAGACCTGGGATTTTATATCAACAAGGATAAGTCCTCTCCGATACCAGCACAAACATCAATCTTCCTGGGGGCAGATCTGGATACCCGGGTCGCAAGGGTATGTTCATCTCCAGAAAGAGTGGCAGTGATACAGGGACCCGTCACGTGGTTTCAGAAGAAGACAAATTTGACTGTACAACAATACAAGTCCCTCGTGGGCATTAGGTCCTCCTGTATCTTCCTCATGCTCAATTGCAAACTAAAGATAAAACCACTTCAGGAGGAGCTGGACAAAGATTGGGTCCAATACAGCAGATCATAGGAGGACATTATGCACTTTACACCTACAATCAACAGGGCCTAGCGATGGTGAGCCAAGGTCACCAATCTACTGCAGGGCATGCCATTTAAGGCATCCCGTCCACACTACTACTAAGGATGGACGCCTCTGTCGGGGTGGTGCGCCCACTTGGGAAACTGCAGGCCAGCGGAGTGTGGTTGGAAGAAGAATCTTGCCTGAACATAAAGTGCTGGAACCCAGGGCCATCCGATGAAGGAACAACCATGCACCATGATCATGATAGCCCCGGGTGGGCACGTCAAGTATGGTACACTGCACTGCTTCAACGGTTGCAGATCTCCATCTGTCTCCAACCACATCTGCATCTACTGTTGCAGCACAAGGGCAAGTTGTTCCACCACTGCACCGCCCATCTATCTCTCAGGGGTTGGTTCCTCAGCGGCACAAATTGCACAACCTTGCACTAGACTCAGAGTGCTGGGGCATACTCAGAGCGCCCAGGGCTACGTCCACACAATGGAGTTACACCGAATGGTGAACGCGCTTCAAAATGTGGTGCGCAGGATCAAACACATTCCCATTTTCAACGTCTATTGAGCAGATTTTACCCTTTCTCCTTCAATGGCAAAGAGTGGATTAGCGCTTTCATCCATCAAGGTACACCTTTCAGCCATTTCCGTTTATAACACAAAGCCTCATGAAGAGTCTCTGGTCTACGACTCAGCAGTTAAAGCCTTACTGAAGGGTTTGATGCACACCTTCCCCAAGGAACGGAAACCCATCCCTTTCTGGAGTGTTAACACTCTCTGGCAGTGCTCATGAGAGTGCCTTATGAGCTAATTCGTAGTTGTGACCTAAAATGTCTGTCTTGGAAGATAGCCTTTTTGGTGGCCATCACGTCAGCCAGACGCATTGGGGAACTACATGCACTTTCAGTCAAACCACCATTTACCATATTTCAGAAGGATAATGGCCTCACCCAAGGTTCATACCAAAGGTTTTGTCTGAGACTACATTGTCCGAGCGGATAGTATTACCTACCTTCTTCAGCAAGCATACAACTGCAGCTGAACAGGCATTGCATTCACTGGACGTTTTTAGAACACTAAAGTTCTACATTCAAAGGAAAAAGGACTTCAGAATCTCCAGGCTTTTCTTCGCTTTTGCAGGACACCGCAAGGGACGATGTATTTCCAAACAGGTTCTAGCGCACTGGGTTTCGAGCTATATCATCCACTGCCACTAAATGAGAGGTGATCCACTACGGTCTCCGCCGACAGCACACTCCAGCAGTGCAAGAGCAGTATTGACAGCATTCCATGTGGGAGTGTCCTTGAGAGATATATGTTGTGCGGCCACATGGAGCACGGTTCACATGATTGCCTGGCATTACTGCCTGGAGGAGGACATCAGAAGGGAAATGTCAGTAGGACAGCAGTGCTTGAACACCTATTTACTTAAGGTAGGAGTAGCCTAAGTATGCTTGTAATATGTATCTGTAGCCCTCCTTCCCTGTACTCTTTTGTCTCTACTTATGTGTTCTGTGCACTGCTCACTTACGCAGAGGGAGTTTCATGATATGCGTGTATTATTGATGTGTATATATGTGTGCAGGGGGGGCAAAGTTATAGTGGTGGTCCCAAAATGTGTGGTTTTTCCCACAGACACAATGGAAAAATAATTTCACTCACGCCTACAGTCCAAACCGCAGGATGTATTTTCACCAAATTTGGGCCAGGAGCGGAGGCCTGGTCCCGAAGTGTGCTTTTGTAAATTTGGTGTAGATCCATTTAGTAGTTGTATTTAAAATGGCCGAAAAGAAGGTACAAATTAGTGATATCTGGGTTCGGTCCACAGACTCACTTCCCTGTTCGATCCGTGGACGAGCCTCTGATTGGCCCACAGGGCGGTGTGATGTCCGCGGACATCGGACGCGCCTGCTGATTGGATGATGAAAAGCGTGAGGTGCATCATATTTTTGGGAAACACCCGCCATGTTCGATTTGCGGACTCTAAACTCCAGACGGAAAAACTCGACTCCCTCTGAGGGCAATGAGAGGGTGTCAACAAATAATTAATGGTATTGAATATTAATTTGGGTGGAGACATTTTGGAAGGAGATTGCCCATGTCAGAGGAGGTGCACAATAGGCTCGGCTAAATTGTCGAAGGAGACCTCTGTGCTTCCAATAGATGAAACACCCCTTTCGGCGTCGACTCTAGAGGAGTTTATCTGCCTTTGAACAGATTCCAGAAGTAATTCAAACAAAATAATCACACATCAGTTTGTCGTCAATAGTGGAAGTCGATCGATCAAAGGAATTTAAAGATCTGGCCCACAAACCAAATGGGGAAAAAAAAAATACAGAAAAAGCAAGCAATAATCTTGAAGGAGAGTCAGGTACCCAGGGAGTGCCGGGCAAAGAAGACAAAGCTTCCAAGGTTAAAAAAAAATAGGAAATCGGAGGTTATTAAGTTTATCAGAAAATTAAAATCGGTCCACATGGTAGAAGAGATGGTGTCAAAGATGGTGTCGAAGAGGGCACCAAAGAGAATCCAGAAACCTGCTCCCCTAACTCAAGTCAAGAGAAAGGGAAAAACAGCAAACAAGATGGTGGAGGCATTGGAGATTTCGGAAGAGGGGATAACAAGGCCAACAGTGGGGATCCGAACTAATACTCCCTGTGTACCCAATCTTTCTTAGAGGGAAACAGGGTGGAAAAGTCCGAAATGAACACGTGGAGCCCTTGGGAGTACCCAGGAATATTGCTCCAATCTTTCTGAAAGTGAAATTGGGAAGAAAAGCTCATAGTGACCATACAGAGCTTTTGGTAGGTACAGCTGATATGAAGAATCGCTTAACACACGATAAGGTTGTTCCTACAAATCCCCCCAATACAACGCAAAAAGATAACTTCACAAACATTCTATTTAAGGAATCTCCATTATTATTTCTGGTTGACATTATGAACAAAAAGGGTGAGACTCCAACCTTGACATCAAGTCTGGGGAGCCCCTTGAGTCAAGGGGCTACTACTTGCTCTTGTTCCATGGATGGACCGGCTGTCCCCTCGTTTGTCTGGAACAAATTGCTACAGGGTCCCTCACAGAGAAAGGTCCCCACCCAAAATATTTATCCAAAGGCAATCTGCCTTCAATTCCAGAAGAATGCCACTAAATCGGATCATGATGTTGTCAATCTTCAAGGATGTCCACGATTTACATCATTTTACCTCAGTGGATATCGACTACATCCGTTTCCCTCATTTTCCTTCTACGTATACGGTGGAGACGGGGGTGAAATCGAGACTGGGGGTTGATGCAATTATGGGAGCAGCTGCAGATCTATCGAGAATGGGTTATAAAGTTCTGTTGGACTTGCCAGATAAACATATTCCCAGTCAAGCCTCTCGCATGGAGGACATTTCAACCAGGCAAAGTGACCAACATAAAGTGATAGGGATTTCAAATGTGTGGGATGGAGTGCTGAAAATTGTAGCGCAAATCCTACTACACTAGGCTTACCTGAGAAGCAACTCTATTCAAGGCCAGTGTTAAAGTCCTGGGGTGGAACACTAGGGGCTCCAGGTCCTTCAGCAATGATCAAAGGAAGGCATATATTTTCCAGGGTTTTGATTTGATTGCTCTTCAGGAGACATGGCTCAAGTAAGGTCTGGCGGTGGATGGTTTTTCTATATTGCAACAACTGGCAATGGGCGATGGGAGACCTTCGCCAGCCTCTCCATTGATTGTAGGAATACAGTTTTTTCTTTTTCAGAATAGTTGAGTAATAGCCATCTGGGCATTCTGGCCGTAAAAGTGGATTTTGGTATTGGAGGTTGTGGGGGTAAATGAATAATTGGTAACATCTATTGGAATCCCATTTGCTCTTCTCTTTTTGACTTGCTGCATTTACTTTCAGACTTATTGGTAATTTTTTCGGTTCAGTTTTCTTCTTATGAGTTAGTAAATGCAGTAGGAAAATGTTCATGTAAACATCCGTCAAATAATGGGAGGTTGTGACACAACTTTATGAATGAATGCGATCTACACATGGCAAATGGGAATATCTCTGGGGATTGTCCTCCCAGGGCCACCTGGAAAAGGGATGTGAGTTACTCTTCTGTTGATCATCTATTCCTTTCTAAGAATGTATTTGATCAATGCACTCGCTTTTCGATTAATAACGGCTCCCTGAGTGATCATGCGATCCTGGAGGAAGTTATAGATCACCAGACAACTATTGGAAAGGCTTTTTACCCTGTAGCATTGAGTGTAAATAATGGAAAGACCAGAGCGGCTAAATTCTGAAGGAGGGGGCATCTCATCGATTTACTCAATCACATGATTAATCCCTTGAGTGATTATGACTTAAAATCCTTATGTGACCCGAGGAATTTTTTGAAGCTCCTATGGGATCTCAATCCTCCAGCTAGGGTGACCTCACAATTAGCAGTAAAACATATTCTTCATTTTGATGATCAGACCTGAGATTGTTGAAAAAAAAACTATTGGCAACACGCTGGTGCGTGTGAGTGAGGCCAAAAGCATAAAAAATAATTGCAGGAATTGTTCTAGGTTGAATAAGTACCAGCATCTTCAGATAGATGGGGAGCAAATGTTAAAAGCCATCTGTCTGAAGAATTATCACAATTTCTAGTCCCTAATAAACTCGATGGATGCCTTGAGCAATACGCTACAAGACGGGGTAATTGAGGAGGTAACTTGGGTTGCCCATTTTTCCAATTTATATGGAGTTGTAAAACAGGAAACGGTTTCTCCCCTGAGTGTGGTACTCTAGGAATTAGATATGACACAAGATGGCATTAAAACACTAATAAAACAATCTTCAGTGTTGAAAGCTACTGGACCAAATGGATTGAGTAATCAGATTTTAACATCTGATTCGGTTCTCTCGTCGCGCTTGCTGGTAGCCCTGTTCAGAGAAATAATATCCACCAGAAAAATACCAGATTCATGAAGAAGAGCAATTATAATCCCCATCTATAAAAAAGGGCATAGCATGCTTCCCTCAAATTATCGTCCTATATCCCTTCTTGGACGCGGATGGGAAAATATTCCCAGGTCTGGTTTTAAAATAATTGGAAAGATGGGCCAAAGCAAAGGGTATACTATCTAAACATCAGACAGGTTTCCGTCAAGGTCTTTCTATCACCCGAATGGTTAAGTCTTGAGTTCCATGAGTTCTGGGTCCTTTTCTAAAGGAGAGAAAGAAAAGGAACCTAATACGGATCCCCCCTGTCCCGTGCACACTATCAAGGGACCACCAGAAAGGTGGTAAAGAGTCTTAGTTCATTAATTATAAAAAGTTAAAAAAAGTGAAAACAATCAGGTTTTTCATTTGCTATTGAAAGTATTACCTGTAGACAGGATTTATAAAAGCACACAGTCAAATTTAACTGTATATAACATTCAAATGACGAGATGGACAAAACACATATTCGTTATACACAGTGTTGGCGGCTTTACACGTTTCGAGGGTTAACCCTCTTTATCAGAAGCCTGAGATGAATTTGCCGTGTACTAATGTGAAGTACGCATTACTATCGAGAAGGGCACGACTGAAGCTGCCAGTATTCCAAGGATAGACTAAGAAGTCCAATGCTTCATGTGGTTTCAGGAACAGATATATTGTAATGTTCAAATTCTTCCTCAAGTCGTAGTCCTCGTGAATCATAGAATGAGTCGTGGTAGGTTGTAATATCTATCCTCTTAGTTAAAAATATTAATCAATGCTGAAATAACAGCTGTCTTGCTTGCTTCAAGTCATTTTTGACACTCGAATAATACTTCCCCCAGAATAGGAATAAAGGCTGCATAACATGCCTGGTGCAGCGCGATACAATAATTTTCGTAATCGTGTCATAGGTTTAGATACCTGTATAATTAATATCCGTCTGGCTTTTCTAAAGGGCCGGGCCTCCCATATATGGGGAATGGATTGATCAACAAGGTGCATCTTTGGGAAAAGCAGAGGGCTTGGGTCATACCAGAAAACCTGTTTACGATTGTCATCGAACTGCACAGGGACTCAGAACTTCAAATTAGATCAGACAGATCTTGCAAACTATCAAGTCCTATTAAAACACACAGGGGGCTACGACAGGGGTGTATTATAGAACCCTTTTCTTTTCTTTTCATATCTGTCTGATTTAGTACAGTGGTTGGAGGAATCGGTGTTGGCCAGTCCAAAGATTGGAAAAACTCAAATAAATTGGATGGCTTACGCCGATGATATTGTCCTTTTGGATTGTACACAAATAGGCCTACAGCGAATGCTTGTGGCACTTCAAAAATACGCAGAACTCAATGACTTGAAGGTTAATCCCCTTAAGTCGAAGATTCTGGTATTTAAACATCCGTTGAAGGGCACAAAGCTTTTGTTGTGCAGCATGGATGATCAGAGTATTCCGATTGTAAAAGAAGTAATCTATTTGGGAACAACGGTTAGATCTTTCCCAATGAAAGCCCATGCGACAGATATTCTTGAGGCCAAGATCATGCAGTTCGGCTCCCACATGAAAAAAATTCTAAATAAGTTCTGCAAGTTCTCTCTCCTGCCTGTTATCAGGTATTTTGTGGGTAAAGTCATCCCTGCGCTGTTTGGTTTATATACAAATATTTTGTCCCATCTATTAGATTGGAACAGATTAGAGGACAGGATTTGGAAGCGTGTTCTCTGTCTGCCCAGCTCTGTGCATATAGCTTGTGTAAGGTATGAATTGGGCCTACAGTCACTCGAGGCATGGATAGAGTGGAGGTGGATTTCTCTTTATAGATTGATTTTGCCCCCACCGTCCCATTGTCATTATATGAGGATGTGTCTTTTGCTCTTTCGGGACTGCTCAAATCATTACTTAACAGCCTTGACGATGCTCTGTAGAAGAATTTTGTTGGAGGCTGACTGTACGGAAGAGACTCTGATTGAAAATCCGATGAAAGTCAAGGAATGTTTAAAAGGTGGGATTGGATCAGGACCATAGCAGCTATCCGAACGTCTAAGGTTTCTTCATCCTTAACTGCTATCGATAAATCTAGATCCTCTCTTCCAATGTATTTGAAGAAATCCCCTGATCGGTTTTACCGGCAAGGCTTCCTCCAATCTTGTAATGATGCCCATTGTCACTTATGAAAACGTGTTCAATTGACAGAAAACACTTTGTTAAAGGAACGTTACGGTTAGGATGTACCCCACCCTTGGGACTCATCTGTCCCAGTAGTTAGCTAGTGGCCTCCCACCTTGGGATCCTTTGGCACTTCCCTCCTGGGCTCCCATGAGCACTTGTCCATCCGTACTGCCCCTTTTATTTAGGCACTTCTGTCACTGCACAATGCATATGTGCATTTATAGGAGCACTATGTACAATTATTTAGTGTAAGCATAGGAAATGTAGATGCGAAAGATTTGTAGAACATTGTTAAGTGGCATTTGTTGGGTGAGAGTTTGATATGTTGATAGGCTTTGTGTAGAATTATTTTAAGTGATTCCTGGATATATGTGTGAATGGTTTAAAGAAGGCAATGAGGGAGTGTTACAAACATGTTCAGTACATGTTTTGTAATAAGGCATAGGCTAGACAGGGGAATGCAAAGATTGCGGTTAGTTATAAACGGCAACAGACTATGGTGTTTATTGTATACTAGGGAGAAAAATTTGGGACAGAAATGCCTTTCTGTGCTTTTTTCTTTTTCTCTAGTATACAATTGTCCATTATTGCCATTAGCATAGTAGAAAATGCTAATGGGAATGTTGGAGAATCTTATTGAATCTAACTACTTAAATGCAAAGTGCATAGAGACTATAAGCTTATTTTTTTAGTTCTATTTTTTAACTGTGAAAGGTGGTTCCTAAAGGAACCTTTTTTAATGTTTTTTTTTTGCAGGAGAGGCCTGAAAGTAAGGTGGGGAGGGAAATGAGGGAAGGGGTAACAACCACACACATGGAGGACCAGGTGGACAGGGGAAGAGTATCAGGTAATATTGGCCCTGTATATAATGTCGACAACATATAGTCGCCAGGAAATAGCACAGGTGACATTATATATGGGGACAAGATATGGGGTAAATAAAAAGATAATTTAGGGAGTTGCAGGGTTGTCCGCCACATGTTCCTTATGATAATGTCTCCACAAAAAACGGTGCCATTTTTGCATGGCAACATTTTTTGCAGGGAAATGATCACATGGAACCCAAGGGGTAGATGTTGCGCGTGTGTTCAATCTATGGTAGAGGGCATTGCTTCTCATACGCCGTGATTACAGCTTCAAAAGCACTTCAAGAGTGGTGTGTTGCAGTATATGCAGAGTACTGTTGTTTTCAAAAGATATGGCTCAACAGCCTTTTATTGTTTAAAAGGTAGCTGGTGGGAATTTGTGTCCCACAGAAATATGCTGTGTGGTTACAGCATTGGTTGAGAAAAATGAGGTAGAGAGCTCCCTACTTCCTAAGAAAGGAACAGCCTTTCTGAGACCATTGCAGGCGCATGGAGGTGGTCCCATAGGAGAACTGCTCAGGTTGTCCACGACTGCACACAGTGCATTTCACTTTGTTAGCTTTAGCCTTTGGTACATTTCCAACAGTGGTAAAAAACTGCCACATCCATGATTCTCTCTGGATGCTAGAGACAGGCACTTCTTCAAACTCATCTTTCTGATCTTTTTGATTATCTTTTGAAGTATTGCGCTTCTTTCATTGTGTAGGTCCTTCGGCTGGTGGTGGTGGCTCTTGGGGAGGAGGGATGGCAATAGCTGATGCCATTTTTAAGATAAATAGCAGTTTTCCTGATATTCTTCCAAGTATGTGCTGTGTACTAGGTTGTTAATGGATAATGAGTAAGAATAGGTGTAGGAGCTATGCAAGGGTACATTTTGATCTACAAAGTTCCTAGTTGAGCTGAAAAATGCAGTTCCAAAACTGTTTGCAAAGCGCAGACCCATCGGCGAAGTGTGGACACATTCGAAAACATGTTATCATGCTGCGCACGTGGTCACGTGACACTGTCCGGAAAGTCTGCAGTGACGTCAGACGTTTGCACATCGGCAAACACCAAAACAGTGGAAAAAGTTGCAAAAAGTGCATAGAAGTGTTAAAAATGATGTTGGAAGGTGGGGAATGGCAAAGTTGTAAGGTGTAACTTTCTAAATTGGAAAACAATGTTGCTATATTGGCTAAGTATGATATTAGTAAGCAAATTAGAGTGCACTGGCAAAAACCCATGAAATTCAGTGAAAGAAAATGTGTTAAAGGGACGTTATGGTTACAAGTAAAACTGAAACCCCCCAGAAATTCCTCAGTTATGGTAAGCAAAGCAACCCTAACTCGTGCCAGGACTGTGCACTGCTAAGACAAAAACCCAGTAAATGAAAGATGACCTCACAAATGTCATTGATGACATCACTGAAAACATCTCATATTAAAATACGTTTAATGGACAGTCCCTACAAGGGGTAGAGTTTATAATGTTGGAAACAAGATGTCAGGGGTGATCGGGAGATCTATCATAAACTACTTAATGTATTAAACAATGTTCTCATCTAAAGAAAACATATTCGAGTGTTGTTAATACAGGTACCTAAATCATACATACACAAAGGCAATGGCTGCTGCATGTACCAAAAAAGTATAATATTTTTGATCTGGTAATTTCCGATAGTAAAATAATAAATGCTACCTTGTCAAAGATTTGTGTAATTTTAAACATGGAATAAATAGTTAACAATTTCAAGCTGACAACATACTTGTGTAAGTACAAAAAATACATATAAAAACCGAGAATGAATACAAATTAGAGCCACATACAGAGAAACTAAAGTAAAGAAGAAACAACACCACCAAAAAATGACCATAACATTAGAGTTGTTTATCATGTGCACAAATTAATCGTTTGTTTGAGGCCTGCTTATTGCCGCATGTATGTACACTATGAGGTCAAATCAAATTCTATGTAAAGTACTTTAAGAAGATATAAGAAGGTTAATGTACATATAGCACCTTTTCAATGTTTTTAATTCTCATTGTCAGTAAAAATAAAAATTAGCCTAGACATGTCAGTGAACAAAAACAAGTGGCCCAGATATGTGATGTTATCAGTGATGTCATCAATGACATTTGTGATATCATCTTTCATGTACTGGGTGTTTGTCATAGCAGTGCGCAGTGGTGGCGCGAGTTATGGTTGCTTAGCTTACCATAAATGGCGAATTTCTGGGGGTTTTCTGTTTTACTTGTAAACATTACATCCCTTTAACAACGTTTTTTCATTGAATCTCTTAGCTTTTTATTAGTGCAACTTAACCATGACTTCCCTTAAACACAGGGTTTTCATTGAATTTCATTTTTAGTTGTTTTTGTGCAACTTAACCATAATGTTTTTTCAGTTAATATATATATATATATGTAGAGAGATGTTGCTCACAGACACATTCATAGTCTTTGCTTGATATTCTATTCGAGCATGCAAATCTATGAAAGATCCAATGCTGGCAAATCATTGTTACTTACCTGTATCTGTATTTCTCCAGCATTGGTATCTTTAATAGATTCACATGTGCCCACCCTCCACCCCTGAGGAGTGGCAGCTCCGTATCCAGTCAGTCATCACCTGTCAGCCTCATGCTTCAAAATCTGAAGATGGCTGCCTGAGGTGGAGTTTAAGGCCTGCCACCTCATTGGTTAGGGTGTAAAAGGAACAAAGGAGGTGGAAGGACTATACAGGTTTAGGGCTACCCCAGCCATATGGGGCTTGCTGTGTAGCATTTTCCTATAGGAAAAAAGGTTAAGTATACAATTATTCAAATTACCGAGGATTCCCAGTCTGACGAAGGGCAATATTCAAGCCTGTTAATCTATGAAAGATACCAATGCTGGAGAAATACAGTTACAGGTAAGTAACAACGACTTTCTTGATGAAACCTGGATCCCAGATCAATTGACTAACTCCTTTGTAAAACTTGTGTCAGCTTCCCACTGAGCAGGTTGGCCAAAGGCAGGCTCAGAGCATGGAGCAAGTGGCCAGGGAGAGGGTTATAGATTGTAGTCATTAATGCATTGGTGTAGTGTGAGCCATTTCCTGTCTTCTTCCTTAACTCTAATGTCAGGCAGCAGGAATTGTCCCAACGCAAGATCTGCGTTGGGAATTGTCCCAGCGCAAGCTCCGCAGAACAACAATGATTGGTCCTGCGATCTTGACTAACTGCTTTGTAAAACCTGTACCTCCCGCTTACGCAATAATTTCAAATCCAGCCAAAGAAAGATGGGTGGCGGGCTTGCAGCTATTTCCAACAACAATTTAAATCTATCCGTCCAAGCTTTCTTCTCATTAGCAACTGTTCAATCTTTGGCATTAAAGTTGATGACTAAAAATTGGCAACTTATGAAAATATTGGTCATGAACAGACCTCCTGGCAAAAATAAATCCCTTTTTCCCATGATTAATTGGATACCCTACCTGGCTTTTCAACTGACTGCTGTCATCTTACTGTTTTAAAGCACTTTGATTACTAGAGTCTTCCAAAGGACGAGCTTGCGTTGGCAGCCAACATATTTGATCGCACTCATGAGGCTGGCCACACAATTGATCAGATCTTTTCTTCCTTACTGGATTTGCATGTAGCCAAACCATTACCTATACCATGGTCAGACCATCACTGGGTTCCTTTAACTTTTCCTTTTTCCTATGTGCACCCAGGAAAATGAACGATAATTACACCTGCTTGTTTACAACCATGGCAAAACCTCCCCAGTGACTCTTTTTGGCAAATACCTAAATAGTCCTCGACACCTACTAGAGAAATGACACTGATGAAATCCTTGAAGTGCTAGAAAAACATACGCTTGCCATTCTTGATGACATTGGCACTCAAGGAGCTGGCCAACCCTGATGCAGTCTCTACCCCTCGTGTTGCCTCCCAGGCTCTTTGCAATGCCCTTGCCTCTCACTTCATTTAAAAAACCCAGGACATCCTGTCCACCCTCTCCACCCACACCCCTCCTCTACCCTCTCCATCTGTGCTTGCTAACCCTCCTTTAGCCACCCCCCATCATCCTTCTCATCCTTTCCTCTTTTCACCCCTGACAAGGTCGCTAGACAAGTCTGATCTATGAAAGCCTCATCAAAACAGGTTCATCCCTGTTCCTCTAAAACCATCAAGGACCACACTGACACCCTTGCTCCGGCCCTTGCTGATTTTTTCAACCACTCCTTTGCCTCAGGATCCTTCCCCTCCCCTCTGAAGCACTCCTTTGTGCATGCTCTTCTCAAGAAACCCACAGCTGATCCTTCTTGTCCAGCTAACTATCGCCCAATTTCCATTACTCCTTTTCTGGGCAAACTCCTGGAAAAGTTGGCCATCTCTCAGTTTAACCTTCATTCCAATTCTGTTGGCTGTCTCCATGACCACCAGTCAGAGCTGCCAGAAGCACGGAAACTGCTCTCCTGAACATCCGAGAAGATCTGTTCTCCAACCTTGACTCTAACATTCCCTCTGTCCTCATCCTCCTCGATCTCAATCTCTCTTCTGCCTTCGACACAGTCAACCATACCATCCTGCTCAACCATCTCCGTGAAAACCTAGGTATCACTGATCAGGCTCTGGCCTTGCTGACCTCTTTCCTCTCAGATTGACCCTCCCAGGTCCAACTTGGGTCCTTCCTTTCATCTATCTTCCTCTCTACCTGTGGTGTTCCCGAGGGGTCTAATTTCTCACCCTCGCTTTTCAACCAATACCTGGCAACTTTCACCCACTGCATTGCCACTTTCTGCTCAAATTTCCAGTGCTACGCTGACGACACAACTCATTTTCAGGCTGCCCTCTGCCACCTCCTCTCCCTCTCTCATCTCTAATTGCCTAACTGCCATTCAAGATTGGTGTGCCGCCAATCATCTTTGTTTGAATGCCAGCAAGACGGAGATCCTCCTCATCGGCACACCTTCACCATTCTTTCCCCTCACTCTCTGGCCAGCCTCCCTCGGCCCTCCTCCTACCCCCACCTGTGAGGCTAAGAACCTTGGGGTCATCTTTGACTCCACCCTTTCCTTCTCTGCCCACATCTGTGAGGTCTCTAAAAAGTTAAATTTCCTACTGCACCGCCTCAGAGGTACTCTGCCTTTTCTCTCCCTCCCCCAGAAGCTCATGGTATCCCAAGCTCTGGTTCTCTCTAGCTTGGACTATTGTAACAGCCTCTTTCTAAATCTACCTGCCTGTACTCTCCGCCCTCTGCAACTAATCCAGAACAGGACTGCGAGACTTGTCCATGGCTTTAAGCCCTGGGATCGGATCTCTCCAGCTCTAAAATCTCGCCGTTGGCTCCCAGTGGATGCAAGGATTACATTCAAAACCCTCTGCATTGACCACAAGGCTTTCTGGGGCCTGGGTCCAAAATACCTTCAGCTATCCCTCCGCAAATACCTTCCCTCTCGAGCTCTTCACTCCTCCACCTCCAACTCCCTCAGGGTCAGTCGTTTTTCAAAGAAACTAGCTGGGGGTAGATCTCTGTCTTTGGCTGGGGCCTCCCTCTGGAACAGCCTCCCTGCTACTCTAAAACTTGTGGAGAACCATCTCTGGTTCCAGAAGCACCTCAAGACCTTCCTCTTTTCTTCTGCCTTCGCTCCCCCTCTCCCCTGCTGATCTGTTCTCTCTTGGCACCGTGCACCTGGCCACCCTCTGTCCTTCGGGCCCAGGTACCCTCTCACCCTCCTGCACTGCCTGCGGGCCACTCCTTGCACTGGGGTCTGTATCTCTACCCATACAGTCCCCCCCTTTTTGTTCCTGCACTTATCAGAACTACCCTGTCTGCTGCCTTAAACCTAGCACTTGCAAATTGCTGGCTGCACTACCACTGTTTGTTGCCTTTATTATTTATTTATTGTTATTTATCTGTTTCTCCTCTGCTTCGCACTTTCCACTTCTCCTCCCTTCTCTGCACTTTTACCCTCCCCCTCTCCCATGCACTTGCACGTTCTCAATGTCACTGGGCCTAGTAAGATCGCTGTTTTGTTCTCCCCTGTTCCCCTCCCTTGACTTGTCACGCTCTGAAAAACTTGTGTATGAGCGCGATAGAAATAAAATATCAATATCAATATCAATAAGGAGCGTCAGGAACTCAATTACCAGCAAAAAGACACTCGGGCCCATCAAAATCTCCCCACTGCAAGAACGGAAGACTCAGACATGGGACAAAGTTTACTGTCTTTATCAGCTTACAAAGCGACACTAGAAAAATATGAGATCTCCAGGGTTCTCGTCTTCTGAGTGTGTGTCACCCGGTTTTATCCATGTGTGATGTCACAATACCAAGTTCCGTCACCAAAAGCGTTCACATTGGTCAGTTTAGACAAAATATATATGTAACCTAAAAGGGTTAATTCTACTATTGGTTAGCCATATCTGTTGGCTCCTCCTGGGACCACCTCTACGTGTATCAATCTACAAAGTTGCAGGTCCGCAAAGGGACCATTGGCTCATACAACATATTATATCTTCACGTGAAAGGTGACTGGATTGGGAAGAATGTGCCCTTCCAGCCCTGGAACCCTGGCCGGTTACCAGGCTGAGTGTACCTTTTAAAGGCAATGAGAAGGAACATTAGAGTGCTGTGTGTGTTCCCTAATGTTGCCATCTCTGATCACCTAAGCCTGGGAGAGGGCATTCAGTTAGCATTTTGTGAGCAACACTTGTATTTTTCCACTTCTGATTTGGTGGGAACAGCTTCTCTCTGTCAACCTTGATTGAATGGGTATTGTCTAGTTTTGCTGGGTCAAGTGTGTTGAGACCACAAAATGGAGCTCTCATGCCTATAATTATGAGGATTCTAGCCTGAATTTCCTGTAGGTGACTTATCGTCCTGGTAGCCAGGAACTTTCCCATTGCCACTCTTCCTTGGCCGGGTGCATCGTTCTGCTTGCCTCTGGCTGCAGCGATCATGCCAGCCCTTCCATGTACTCAAAGCCTGTCTCTCCCTTCCTCATTCACTTCAGTGGGCCTACAGCTTTTGTATTTGTCCTTATGGCTTTTTCATGTTAGTGGCAGTCGGCATGTGAAAGATTGGTATGTGTATACTTTGGCATCTTGCGGTTTAGCTTTGGCGAAGAATGTGGATATATATAGAGATATGTATGTATGTCTGTCATATACCTGCATGAGGCATAAGCATGTTTTCCGTGTCTCTATGGAACAAACTAATGCACGTTTGTGTAACTTTGTGAATGGATGGCTACGTACCTCATATCTAAGTGTGGCTATGTCATGATGTCACCTACACAACTCTCTCTGTTGATGTGTAACTTCGGGAGCCAAACCTTTGATATCCCTCTGAGATGTCCATGGTTCTTTGCATGGTCGTCCAAACTCATGTCAGGTAACTGCAGTCTCCACCAGGGTTGTACCAAACTCATTTTCCCCAATAGTCATGGGTGTTGAATGGAAACTCGAACACTGTTCAGTTGTGAGTTCAGTGTATTTTGTATCTTTGTCTCTTCATCATCTTCAGTCTCTAAGTCTACCAATACGTTCATCCCTATGGTCTTTTCAGTGGTCTTTTTGCATTGCATGATTGCTATTCTAATGACAAAAAAGGTGAACAACACTACTATTAGGACTGCCGCCAATACTTTCAGTCCGTTGGCCATCCATGTTGGTACCCATGAGAAGATATACGATAGCCAGCCTTCGTCCTTTCCTACAATGTTAGTTTCTGCCATCATCTTGGCATGAAGCTCTGATAGCTGGGTAATGGCTTCTGTCAGGGTCCCATTGTCTTCATCGTGCGTGGGGTTGAACGTGCAGCAAGAAGACCCGATTATGGCACACACGCCTCCCTCCATGGCTATGAGAAGGTCTAGAACATATCTGTTCTGGAGAGCCATTAACCTCACTGCTCTCAGCTCTTCCTTGATGGCAGTGAATGCATAGACTGTTGAATTTATTGACTGCATCAGCTCCCAACAAGTTATTTGAAGCCATTTTGCATTTATGCTCATTTGGACTGCTGGAACAATGGACACAAAGAACATCTCCATTCTGCTGAACAGTGTGTGCTCTGGTATTATCGGTCCAGGGCCTTTTCCATTTTTGATGATGCATAATTCCCTCTTTTTACTCTGGTCAACTCTACAGATCTCTTATTTCTTTGGTAAGTATCCATTTTGAGGAATCTGTCTGCTTGTATGTCCTTCGAGGGCACTACCAATGCTGATGTGTTCAACTGTACAAGTGAGCATATTCCGCCCGCGTTGGGTGGCAGTTGCAGGTATGCCCTTGACCCACAGGCCCTGTAGTTGTTCATAAGGACTGCGGTTCAGACCTTCATGCCTGTTATCTCAGAGATCTGCTTACAGCCCTTATTCTCTCCAACCTCTACTGGACCATCATTCTGGAAAAATAAAGAAGCGCCCTCAAGTGGTATAATGGCCATGGACCCTGCTTCATTTTCCACCCATGTTAGCAGTTTCACACTTGCTTCCCATTCATTGAGGGAATTATAATTTTCCTTTTGCACTACTTCCACTGGAACTGTTAGGAGCACATGTGCTTTGCTCCCAACCACTCCTTCCTTCCCCCCATCTGCTGTGTAGACGGGACCATACACTAGCATCTGTGGTCGTTCCCAGCATCCTGGCATTCCACCCTTCTCCCTTGGTCCTGTCTTGGGGCATTGTAACTCCTTTTGTGTCACTACCTTTGTTTCTGCTTTGTGCGGACCTTCAGTGATATATTCAATGGTCTTGTCCGAACTCCAGTAATCGTCCATCATTCCTTGAGCATTGATGCAATCATCTTCATAAGGGAACATCTTTCTGACATCCACCTTAGTGTGACTTGCCTCCCTTGGAACCATCCTCTTTTAGTGCAGAGTGATAAATGCATGAGACATTGTGTTCTGGCCGCTGGGTTTTCAGTTGCTACGAATGTCCTGGATGTACCCATGGCATAGGGGATGAGAGAACTGTGTGAGAACCCTGACGGTGTTCTCCAATCTACTGCCCCAGGATCCTCTAGTCGCGTGGCCAGGGAAGGGCCATTGCTTTTGGATCCTGACTCTTGTGGTGGACATGCGAGGGATGATCACTTGAGTGAAGGGGATCACAGGGGATTGGGAGGAGAACATCCAAAAGCGAGACATGGTATTCCCCCTTTGCCCATTCCCCCTCAACTCCCTTTCCCTCAGCTTTCATGGGTATTTCCAAACCCATACCACCACCCCCTCCACATTTCCAACAAATACTGGGGCAAGAAAGAGGCAACCAGGAGTATTGAACATGTTCCATAGGAATAACATGGGGAGTGTAAGGGAAACCGGCTGTAGAAATAACTTACGTTGTTCCATTGATGGAATCAGGCATTCACTAATTATCACTAACACCTGACTCCACTTAACTGCTTTTCCAACTATAAAAGGTGTGGTTCTGCACAGCTGAAGGAGTGAATTGGGAATGTTGTTTGGACCAGAAAAGCCAAGGAGCAGAGAGCAGCAGGATCAACAGCTCAGGGGAGAGCAGCATGCCGAGACGCTGGCCCAGTGCTTCTGAGGGTCTACAGCGTGGCTAGGGATCTGTGTCTCCAGAGAGCCTGAGCGAAGCACCTTGCAGGCTGTTGTTGGAGGTTGGAACATTGCTCGTCCCCTTGGTACCTGTGCCCGCCCCAATGGTGTCTGAGGTGGAGGTGGTGAGACCCTGACCTCAGGCCCGCCCCAACTAGGATGGGCCGCTTGTCACCACGCTGTTGCCTGGGTGAATCTCGTCCAAGAGAGACAGAGAGAGAGACACTCAGGAGAAGGCGACTGACTGAAGTGGGGCAGCGAAAAGGAAATGCATAAAGCGACATGTATCGGAAAAGAAGAAAGAAAAGAAAACTGGCAAAGAAAGCAGATTGAAAAAAAGAGTGCAGATTGAAAGAAGAGTGATGAGATCAAGAGAAAGTAAGGAGAAAGTTAGAAAGCAGAGCACGCGAGGGATGCAAAGGAAAAGGACTAAATTAAAGGGGGCGCAAGCAAACACGAAATTTGAGAGAACGGTGCAAGTGACCCGGCAGAGTGGAAAAGGTGCCAGTGAGCACGGAAAGGTACAGGAAGTGCAAGTGTGCATGGGAAAGTGAGGGAAGGTGCCAGTGGGCGCAGAAAGGTCAAGAAAGTGCAAGTGTGCAGGAGAAGGAAAGAAAGGTACTAGTGGGCACAAGAAAGAAAGTCATGAAAACAGAGGGGAACAAGAGGGGGTGCAGAAATCCCCTGAAGGAAAATGTTAAGAGCTGGAAATAAAAGAGGGGTAAAGCTCGGAGTTGTCATGCTTAGGAGGAGCAAATTACCTGGCGTTTTCAAAAGTCTCTGATGCTAACCCTTTGAAAGAACTGTTTATGAAGGAAAAGGAGAACCATGAGAGGCCCAAAAATTGTATGTGTGTTTGAACTTGGAAGAGGCCTAAACTTGGGGAAGGATGCCTAAGAGGCCTATCACAGTGCAATCTTGATTATTTTATGTTTTTGAAGGAAAGGGAACCCCAGGGCATTAAAGACATTGCCATTGTTTATACTATGGAGAAGGTCCTATGAACAGTCCTTTTTCGATTGAACTCATATTTTTGAAGCTGACCAATTTACATCTGGTGAAAAGACCATCTGAAACCAATCATGGTTTCCTATTTTTGTTCAAGCACCACTTTTTGCTTTGAAAGACACACATTTTTGTCAAAGAGTGAGGGAAAGCAAAGGTTTAGTCACAGATGGATTTTTATTTTGGATTCTTAGACTTCGATGGCCCTTAAAACATCAGTTAAGGGAACCATCTCATTACTGTTAGGGCCAGTTAGGCATTACACCAACCGTGGAACTTTAGTAAATAAAGGTTATGAACCAATCATCTTTGAGTCTGTGTCTCTCTTGATACCATGCCTGTCTCACAACAGACATAACAACTCTCCTCTGTGGTTTCCTTTCCTACCATGTGTTTGTACACATGTTGTTTGAGATACGGCCGAATCAGTTAGATGGGAATTTACCTGGCTGAAATCTATGTCTGCACTGCATCTAAGTCTCTTTACTTCCTTAGCAGTGCAGTGTAACAGCATGTATAGAGGTTACGTTAGTAGGGGTCAAGGCTTGTGCATGAAAACATAAGTCTTCATAGAGCAAGGAGTATAAGGAGGTAGAGACAGCAGAAAGCACAGAACGTTATCACATTTCGAATTACATTTCCCATCTTGGTATTACCGAGTGTTTTCTTGTGTTGTTCCAAGGGCCTGTAAAATTCACCCGAAGAGCCCCAAGAATGCATAATTATGAGATTAGTTTGTGTTAGGTTAAGCTCTACGTCTAAAGTATTGGATGAGTGCTGCATTGAACAATCGCTCCCAGACTGTGCAAATTCTTGAATCACTAAGGAGTGTAATTATACTGGGATCTCTGTGGGTAGGTCTGGGCTACATAAAGCAAAAAGGCATGGAAAAACAATTGTGGAGGAATCATCTGCTCTGTTTCGTATTTTATAATAAATCTAATAAAGCACTCTTGAAAGGGCATATGCCGATTAGGGAAGATATACCCGTGAAAGTCCGAACTTTTTCGATGAATACCTAATGTAAGGAAAGGATAGTGTGCCTAATCTAGGTGTGTGTAATGTCCTTCCCTAAATCTTTGGTCCTGGAGCCGCGGGTGTGGTGCTTCTTCCTTGTCTTGTTTTTCTCGTCTTCGTTTGCGCGAGAGGAGGTCTCGCCTCAGCAGGGCTATATCTCTCCAATGTAGTTCCAAACCTTCTTGCCACTCAGTTTTACTGCACGATCTGCGGCCTTCTCTACAAAATATGGCCCCTCGAACCTGGGCTTATACAAGGGCCGGACAAAGTTTCTCAACAGAACAGTGTTCCTGGGATAAAGTAGTAGTAGCTTTAGGAGTCCTTCATTAATTTCTGGGGTGTTATCTTCCATGCTGTTCTTCGACCTCTCATGCCGTGCCTGCAGTTGGCGAGAAATAAAAGAGGCACTGGCCATCAAAGAAGCAATTTATTTGAACATTTAATTCCAAATACGCCAGAGGTGGCATGGGCATTTGTCAATGCCCTAGTGGGAGGAACCAGGGGGAGTCGCTTGCCCCGTCCAGTTACCACCTCATGGGGCATTAAGTGGTGGTCGTATCCAGGCTTATTGCGCAGTGCGAACAAGGCTTGCGGTAAACAATGGAACCATCAATTTTTTAAGATGGATTTTATTTTTGAAATCTTCTCTTTGACCCCATTCGCTTGTGGGGGATAGGCACAGGGGAATTTGTACTGTATCCCTAATAGAGTTGTGATGTGCTCAAAACTCTCATTTACAAAATGAGGTCCATTTTCAGAATGCAGGACCTTACACACTCCGCCTCGTGGGAACACCTCTCTAACAAGGAATTTCCTTGCTCTGAGAGCATCACGGTGTGAGCAGTGGCCGGCTTCAAACCATCAGGAAAATGGGCACAAAACCACTATCATGTAGCAGTAGCACTGGCACACCTGGATCATGTCGACATAGTTTATGTGGAGGTGCTGGAAAGGCCTGAATGGGCGGGGTATGGCTCCTCCAACTACATGTAAAGTATGATCAGCAGTACATTCTTACAGGTGACACAGATTTCCATGAATGCGGCTATATGCTCTGCCATATTTGGACAGAACCACTATTCCCCAATGTCTGCGGCAAGTACGTCCTTAACCAGATGAGTAGGATACTGCAATTGGTGAGCGCAATCTGCAATAGTGCTGTTGAAATTACTAACTTGCCTGTGTTCTCTTGTGACCACAAAGCATCCATGGGGGATATTGAACATCCCATTCTTACCCACAATTCTTTCTCTTCTACCGGTGCCCTTCCCTGAAATTCCATTATCTGTGTGGATGGCAAGGCATGATAGTCTTGTTTTAGAATCATATTGTGCACATGCATATGTGTATTTGATGGGGTATCAAAGTCAGTTACTTCTTGCCATGCGCTTTGCTTCCGCATCAGCAACTTTGTTGCCCCGGAAGACTATGTCCTACCCCTTGTGTGGGCCTGGCACGTCACGACCGCTATTGCTGCTGGGAGTTGGAGCGTGTCTAGGAGCCTGCCCAATAGGGGCATGTGCTGCACCGGTGTGCTGTCAGCACGTCGGCAGCCCCTCCTCTGCCATTGTGACAACCCAGAGTGTACTGTAGACATCATGTAGGCCGAATCAGAATACACTGACTTCCTGGTCCCTGCATGCCTCTAATGCCATTATGAAAGCCACTCATTCTGCCACTTGCGCTGAAAAATGTGAAGGCAATCTTGCACTTGCTATTATGTTGGCTGTCCCGTCCAACTTTATTCTCACCACTGCCATCCATGTATGTCTTTCCCCACTGTCTGGTCTATCAACGAAGACCCGTCAATATAAAGCACTTCTCCCCCTCAAGTGGCTTCTCCCCCAGTTTGCGACGGTTGTCATACTGTTCTATGTATGTAGTACAGTTGGGTACATAGTCTCTCTCCGCCAGTGGTTTAGCTAGACATGTTACCAGGTTTACAGTTCTGCACCTCACCACCATGATTGCTGGATTTGAGAAGATTGCCTTGTATCCAGAAGCTCTCTGTGTGGTCAGCGTACTCTTGGATCTTTTGAGGATTGCAAAGTGGGCATGCTGCATGTAAAGCGCCGTGCTGCACCCCATCGCAATACTCGCTGACATTTCTACCACAAATGTGGCAGCATGGATAATGTCCTCTCATTTCCGGGTCTAAACATCCACTATAATAGGCCAGTGGCTTGTGCCCTAAGGTAGTCTTCTGTGTGAGTACCACAGTCATCACTACTCCATTGGAGTGTGAGAACAAATAGAATTTGTCATGTAGTCTGGGATCCCTAACACTGAAGCTGTGCATATTGCTTTCTACAGCTCCACAAATGCTTCAGTCATTTAGTGCATCCATAGCAACTTGCTGTCTCCTCTCTGTGACTCCCCGAGTACACTTAACAAGGGTCTTTTATATGTGCTATAATCAAACACCCAGGCTCTGCAACAATTGCTGAGGCCCAAGGATGGCTGCATTTCTCTCACTGTTTTTGGCATTGGCGTTCTGCAGATTGCCTCCGCCCTTTCTGGCATCACTTTTCGCCCTTCCTGCAATATGAGTTGCCCGATATATAGCACTTCCTCTGGCACTGTTGTAATTTTGCCTTGTCCACCTTCAAACCCTTATCCGCCAGTACTGTCAACAAGTATACTGAGTCTTTTCAACACTGTTCCTCTGACTTGCTACAAATCAAAATGTTCTCCACATACTGTATGATGGTGCTCCCCATCTGTATGTTGCCAAGATCCATCTGGAGGACCCTATTGAAGATAGGTGACTCACAGTACCCCTATGGTAATCTTGTGTGTTTCCACTTCCGGTTTCTATATGGAAACAAGGTCAGGTTCTGTGACTCTTCATGGAGTGGTGTAGAAAAAAAAGGCTTTCTTCAAAATTATTACTGTAAAGTGGATCGCTTCTGTTGGGATGCTACACAGAATTGTCGCTGGATTAGGAACTAACAGGAATTCTGCCTCAACGATTTGGTTCAAGGGACGCAAATCCTGAATCAAACGCCAAGACCTGGCGGTCGGCTTTTTTACAGGGTACACTGCATTGTTACACTGCACTTCTGAGGGTATCAGAATGCCTTGCTTTACTAGCATGGTGATCATCTCATAAATACCGTCATCTGTTTCCTTTGATAGGGGATACTGTCTCGCCCTTGGTAAAATAGCCCCTATTAGTTTGATTGATTGCCCCTATCCCTTTTAGCACACCCACATCATAAGGACCACTGCTCCATAAGATGCTGGGTACTTGCCCCATGTCTTCATCTAGAAATGGTGGTGGTGCTTTTTGCAACACTGCCATTCTCTGTGGCACTTCATTGTAATGTATGTTCACCCAATATTGGATACTTATGTCAAACAACACCTTGTGATCTGATTGTTCGTCTTGAAATAGTTCCTCATGTGTCACATCATTCAACCTGTATCCCTCCCCCACTGCAATCCCCCCATGATAGTCCTGTGTCGTCAGTTCCATGTAATACTATTATCTTGTCTTTCAGTATGACTGCCTCAAGTTCTATTGGGATCACCTTTTCTTCCCTTTCATCTAGGGGAATCTCTGGTTTAAATAAGAACTCATTGGGTATGCACAACAGTCTACCCTGTATCCCTGGGAGCCACCCCATCAATACTTCTGCTCCATATTGGAACAGCTCAACATCTGCAACACCCTCTTTTGTACCGTCTGCCCGCAATATGCCTGGATGAGCTCCCTCATGTTCATCTAATGAATTTCTGGTGTCGAGCACACTATCCCCTGGTCTGTGAATGAAATGGTCATGTTAAGTTGGCTCAGCAGGTCTCTACCCATTATGTTCACTGGTGTCTGTCGGGAATATAACAGTGGCATGGTCAGGTTGTGTTCTCCTACAGAAAGTGGAAGTTAGTCGGTAAAAGGAACCAGGTCTGTAGCTCCAGAGAATCCCTGTGCATTCCTTCCCTAATACAGGACCGAGTCGCCCCCATATCCACGAGAAAAGAAAACGTTGTGTCACCTATTGTCACCCCTGTACATGGTTCCTCAGCTGGATTGGTGTAACGGATAGGATTAAGCACATCAGGTCTGTCTGTTGGCTGTCCTATGGTGATATAATGACATTCCTGTCCCTGTCAATGAATTGCCCCATACAACAGTCGCTCCCCCCAGGAGTCTGCATATGTCATGGTTATGATGTTCTGCTGTGCTGGTTGTGATGGTTGCATCTGTCCCTGCATCTGTGATGCATGTGTCATGGGCTGATATGGCTGCATTTCCATGTCCTCTGGATGCGTCTGTCGCAGAGCGTATGTCTGCGCTTGCGTTTGAACCTGGGCTTAATTGTCAGTCTGCTTTGTCTGATATGTGGGTTGGTGCTGCATTCCCCATTCTGGTGCATCCCACCCCTGTCCCTACACACTTGAGATATGTGGCCCATTGGCCCACAAACCCACCTTTTTACAGGACCCCCGTCAGTCCTTGCTGTCCCCCATGAAATCCCTTTGCGCCCTGTTTCATTTAATACCAGGACCCTCTTCCCCAAGGTGCCCCTCCTCATCCCTGTGGCCACCAATTCATATCCCCTAAACCTGCGAAGCCTCCCCCTGCTATTTGCAGTCTGTTTGGCATATGCTGAGTAACTACTACCTGCCCACTTGTTAGCATTGCCCCTTCCAAGTGTACTTGGATAATTTTTTCTGCAATACCTTTGCTTCTTCCCGTTTTCTCTCCTCAAGCTTCTTTCTTACATTCTCTTGCATTATCCTACAATAGTGCACTATGGTTATCTACGTTTCTGACCACGGCTTAGCCTCCATCCCCACTAGCTTCTTTAGCTGTTTTTGCACCTGCTCGGCAACACTTGACATAAAATGTGGTAAAATAACCCCACTGTTTTGTCCCAAGGCTCTCTCGTCTCAAGATGCCATTGCTCTTGAAATTCTTGAATATAATAAAGTGGGTCTTCCTCCTCACACATTTTGCGTGCCATAACCGCACTTATATCAGAGGTGTCTGGGTATTGCACCCTTAGAACTTGCCATAAGGCCGCTCTGCAGTTATTGAACAGTGCACCACTGTGTGCCGTGTTCTGTACAGTCACTCCCACTCCCGGGTACCCTTACCCTGCTCTTCTCCATACACCATCTGCTACCCCCCCCCAAGAATGGTTAGAGTAAACTCTTCATGTCACACACCACTAGTGTCATCCTTGCTGTCAGTCTTTCGAGCTCATGAATCAATTTTTCAGCCCCAGCAGGCAACGAAGGCAGCTTGCATCTTAAATTATCTTTATCCATTTGCTGCCAAGGAATATACTGAGGCCACCCACCACCCTTCTCCAATAATGGGAACTGTGTAAGTCTCGTCCCTTTGTCCTGTCTCCCCATGTCTTTAGTGGCGGTGTATGCCCTTTCCCTTACTATCTCTGACAAGGCCCCAAGCCTCTGCGCATACAGAGTAATATCATCCACACTGTGTGATCCACCCCTAGGATGTGGCAGTTACCCTTTGATGTCCTCCTCTCCTCTTTCCATGCCTTCTTTTCCTCCCCATACTGGTCTCTATCAGGGCTTTCTTCCCTGGAGCGGCGGAAGGGACTTCCCTGTTCATCGTCATCACTACTCTGTTGATCCTCGTCTGACGCCATGGTCCCGATACTACTGTCACTGTCTCCTTCTCTCTCGTCCTCAAAGTGAAGCCTCCTTAACATTGGGTCTTCCCGCTGCTTTCCCATGACTCAAACTGTAATCCTGCGTTCCCCCCTCAATGATGGCCCAGTAGCACTCCTATCTGCCTATGGGGCTGCCGTGTTTCTCCTACTCCTGTGGAGTTCCCCTAACCTTCTTTGTATCTCTTCCCCATCATTGTCATTTAAATGTGACAAATCCATCTTAATCTCCATCGCCGTCACAGAGCATCTCTCTCTCTGCCCTGCTCGCTCTTCTTCCCTGCATCAGAGTACTTTAAAGAACTGCTCGACTTCTAATATCTTTTTCTCTTTATTTGCAATTGCTTTTCCCTCTCTTCTTCCAGGTTCCTCCTTGCTATGTCCTCTAGCTCTGTTTTCTCTTTTCCTTTTCTTTTCTTTTTCGTGCTTCTGCTCACTGTCTCTTTTGGAAACCTTTCACTTGCCTCCTTCTCTACTCCTTCCCTTCAATGTACTTCCTCTATTCTCTCCGCCCATTCTTTAGCCTCTGCCTCGGTGTCTTTACTACTCGGTAGTTCCTCCCCCATGTGTCGTGTCTCACTTGTGGCTTTACCATCCATTTTGAGTAATATCTGTCTGCCTATCCATTCATTTGGAACTATCAGTTCTTTCCCCTCGCTAAGCCCTGTTTTCCCCAAATCATTCACCTTTAGCTTTGCTTGCAGCTTACTCCACTCCTTACATTCGCTGCTGATATCTCGCGTTACCTTACCTGCTTGATTTGCACCACTAAGTGCATCTCAGCCACTATACGCTGGAGCTGCGAAAGTGGGATTGGTGTATCCCGCTGCTGCTTTTAACTCCTTTACAGGGTCAAATCCCTAACTTTCTGCTGCGGAATCTACGTAAACGATTTGAGGAGGAGGGGGAGCTGAGGGGTGTTCGCCTTCCCTATCCCATTAATTGAGGATCCATTGCCACTGGATTGAGTCCCCTTTCTCGTCCTGAAATATTTTCCATAACTCTAATATGGCCAGTCACTTGCTTAATTTGTTCCCCTTATATACTGCATGTAAATGAGTGGTTAATTGTTGCTGCACACATTTGGAAAAGCTCTCGTCTTGGGGCCATGGCTTTGCCAACTTGCCTTTGGTATTGCGTGTCCTTTCCATGCTATACTTGCTTATCTTGTCGGGAGAGACTTGCATACGTGTTGAAGAGGTGTATCCCTCATTCCATCACCTTATATTGTAGTTGTTGATACTTACTTGACCTCAGATCGGGATTTCGACACATCCAATTTTACCCTGCAATTTTGCAACTCACAATCTGAATACTGCATCTCAAATACCATTTCTCAAATCCTAACAGTGCAATAAATCTTTTCCTTGGCCTCTCCGGCTCACCAGCATCAATGCAGACGTGCTCCGTGCACCGCCCCACTAAGGCTCTTCGCCCTAAAGGCTCAAATTACAAATCCACTTGTGCACTTCTCAAGCTCCCCACCAATGGTCCACTACTCACTTAATAGTCTAGCAACTGAAATTCATGGCACCTCAAATCCTATTAAACAACCTTGTGGGTGACGTTACCAATACCCCAGAAGAAAAGTTCTCGATGCCTGACCCTTGAGCATATATGTCTGCTTATTAATTACCCAAACATAATTGCAAGCATGCAATAACACACACACACACACACGGCCGTCTTCCTGCCTCACTGACAGGGTAAAGCATCAAGTCACATGGTCCCTCTTCTATAGCGTCACCATCTAGGAATGCATCTCAGAGAGATAAATTAGGAAACCACCTTCCGTGATATAAGATAGCTTCTTCCATTAACACCTATACGCAGGTAAAGCATACATAATAATCCATGAACCTAGCTAAATGGTCTAACTCACAGGGAAACCATTATTCTCTTTTTTTCCTTTTCAAAGTTTTTTCATCTGCAAGCTGAGCTGACCGTCTAAGCTGACTGCCCAAACTGACTGCCTAAAGAACGGGTAATTCTTACAGAACACAAAAACCGCAACATAAAACATCAAGCAGAACATTTCTTTCCCCCCACATTTGCTATATAGCTGAGTCTATACTTAAACCCTGTGGTTTTCGCAGAAGCCCCTCGCAAAGCGACTCTTCCACAATCTGCCATTCTGCCGTCAGGTCTGCTAGGCATCCCACGGGAAGCAGGCAGGAATTTCCCCCAAAGGTGGCTCCTTTCGACCTCTTCTCTTTTTGCCTACGTGTGGATTTAGGTGTCGATTTCCACGGGTCACCGCGTAGCCCCTCTGGCATGCGGCGGGATGAGGCAGCTTACTTCCGAAGGATCTTAGTGACCATCCCTCTGCTACTACTTGTCAAGGAGTGGCAGAGGCCCTATAGCAGTCACCCCAATTGCCAGCAAAGAGACACTCTGGCCCATCAAAAACTCCCCACTGCAAGAACGGAAGACTCAGCCATGGGACATGGTTTATTATCTTTATTATCTAACAAAACGACAGGGATCACACTAGCAAAACTCCAGGGTTCTTGTCTTCTGATCGTGTGCCACGCAGTGTTATCCAGTTGTATTGTCACAAAACAAAATGCCACCCCAAAGCCTATTGGGCGTTCACATTGGTCAGTTTAGGCAAACTATATAAATATCCTATAGGGGCTAATTTTACTATTGGGTAGCCATATCTGGTAGCTCCTCCTGGGCTCCTCCTGGGACCACCTCTACATGTATCAATCTACAATGTTGCAGGGTTGCAGAGGGACCATTGGCTCCTGCAACATATTATATCTTCACGTGAAAGGTGACTCTGGATTGGGCAGAATGTGTCCTTCAAGCCCTGGGACCCTGGACGGTTACCAGGCTGAGTGTACCTTTTCAAGGCAATGTAAATTAACATGGAGGTGCTGTGTGTTCGCTAATGTTGCCATCTCTGATCACCTAAGCCTGGGACAGTGCATTCAGTTGGCAGTTTGTGAGCAACATTTGTAGCTTTCCACCTTTGATTTGCTGGGAACAGCTTCTCTCCGTCTACCTTGATTGAAAAGGCATTATCTTACTCTGCTAGGTCACGTATGTTGAGACAACAAAATGGAGCTCTCTTGCCTGTAATTATGAAGATTCTAGCCTGAATTTCTAGCAGGTGGCTTATCATCTTGGTAACCAGGAATTTTCCTGTCTCCACTCGTCCTTGGCTGGGTGTATCTTTCTGCTTGCCTCTGGCTGCAGCAATCATGCCAGCCCTTTCATATACTCCAAGCCTGTCTCTCCCTTCCTCATTCACTTCAGTTGGCCTATAGATTCCATATTTGTCGTTATGGCTTTTTCGTGTTAGTGGCAGATGGGCATGTGCAAGCTTGGTATTCGTATACTTTGGTGTCTTGCGGTTCAGCTTTGGCTAAGAATGTGGATATATATTGAGATATGTATGTATGTCTGCCATCTATCTGCATGAGTCATAAGCATGTTCTTCGTGTCACTATTCAACAAACTAATGCATATTTGTGTAAATTTGTAAATGGATGACTTTGTACTTCATGTCTAAGTGCTGCTATGACATGATGTCAGTGATTACGTCATTGATTTCTTGATTTTCAGTCAGTCAACTTGTTCGATTGATAGCATCTGCACCTCCGCCAGTTCATCGACTGGGTATGGCCTGAATGGCTGTCTGAGAGACTAACGTTTCTCACATCTGCGAAACATTGATGATGGCGATGAAGGGCCTAATTGTGAGGTGCAACTGTCGTGTCTTTGCGCTGAGAGTCGTGTGGGGTTCATGAGGGCCCTACGTGGACCTCCTTCTTCAAAACTTTCATTAAGATTCTAAAAAAATGCAGAAAGGCCAGCAAAAAAATCATACGCCAGAAATTAATCTATAGTGCCGCAAAATCAGGGAATGTGATAGGCAGTGGAAAAGGTCATATGCACCTTATCTAAGTAGCCTCCTAAAAGTTCAACATCGTCACTACAAGACAGTGTTCCTTAAGGCCAAAAAACAATATTCCAGAACCAATAACGGGACGATCTTTAACCTTGAACTTTTACTAGTCCTAGATGAACTGTGCAATCATAGTGGAATCAACAGTAGATTTTCCCACCCACACAATCCCTAGTGGATGGCATAGCGTCCTTCATGGCCAAAAATGATGACAAAAATCAGATTGGATCTTCATCCGTTCTTAACTGAAACCCCTCCCCAAACCTACGTGAAAGCTATAAACAGCATGTATGTTCATGCTGGCGCAAATGCTTTGGTACCCCACGAATCAGGATGATTTTTACCACCAGCAAAAAGTTGGCGGATTCCAAAGGAATCCATTGTGAACACCACCTGCCAATGCGAAAATGGCAGGCTGCGTTTTCTCGTTTCCCATGGCGGAGTGAAAAAGGGAGGGCCACAAGCGAGTATGCCACCTTTTTACACTCCACTTTTGCACTCCTCCATGCAAAAATTGAAAATTGTGTGGAGGGGACCCGTTTACTCAAAACAGCACCCCGCTCTGTAATGTGCGCAGAACTCCAATATGAGATCCATAGAATCACTGTTTTAACATGCATAATGCGTGTCATGGAAGTTTGCAGAAGGCGCAATACATCTCCACTGGTCCAGAATGTATCTGTCTGCTGTGTTAAATATTGCTAGTAGCGGAGGCATGTCCTCACACCGTGTAGCTGTTAACCATCACTCTGAGAATGGACCGAAGAGTGCCTCCGCAATGAGGAAGCTGAAGATGTAGATAAAGGAGTGACTGAAGGCTCAAATGTGCATAGCTGCAGCCCCCCTGCTCCCCTCTTTCAAAAGCAGAAGAGGCATACTGCTCTGGGTCTGTGCTGGTGGCCCTCTACCTCCTGGGCTGATATGAACCCATGTTCATGATATGAACCCTGATATGATATGGCCCATGTCCCTCTTCACCTAAATTGCTCCAGTGGAATTGACCTTGTCCTAATGTCCTCTTTTCCCCCTTATGTAGACTAGCAGCAGTGATGCTAAATTCATTTCTATTTAAGAATCAACTTGCTGTGTAGAGGTAGAGCATTCTGTGGACCATCCTTTCCCCTCACTCTCTGGCCGGCCTCCATTGGCCCTCCTCCTACCCCCACCTGTGAGGCTAAGAACCTCGGGGTCATCTTTGTCTCCACCCTTTCCTTCTCCGCCCACATCTCTGAGGTCTCTAAAAAGTCAAATTTCTGACTGCCCCTCCTCAGAGGTACTCTACCTTTCCTCTCCTTCCCCCAAAAGCTCATGGTATCCCAAACTCTGGTTCTCTCAAGCTTGGACTATTGTAATAGCCTCTTTCTAAACCTACCTCCCTCTGCAACTAATCCAGAACAGGACTGCAAGACTTGTCCTTGGCCTCAAGCCCTGGGATTGTATCTCTCCAGCCTTGAAATCTCTCCATTGGCTCCAGTGGATGCAAGGATTAAATTCAAAACCCTCTGCATTGTCCACAAGGCTTTCTGGGGCCTGGGTCCAAATTGCCTTCAGCTATCCCTCCGCAAATACCTCCCCTCTCGAGCTCTTCGCTCCTCTACCTCCAAGTCCCTCAGGGTGAGTCGTTTTTCACAGAAACGAGCTCGGGGTACATCTGTTTTCGGCTGGGGCCTCCCTCTGGAACAGCCTCCTTGCCACTCTAAAACTTGAGGAGAACCATCTCCGGTTCCGAAAGCACCTCAAGACCTTCCTCTTATCTTCTGCCCTCGCTCCCCTTCTCCCCTGCTGATCTGTTCTCCCTTGGCACCGTGCACCTGGCCACCCTCTGTCCTCTGGGCCCAGGTACCTGCTCACCTTGCCACCCTCCCTCACTGCCTCCGGGCCACCCCTTGCACTGGGGTCTGTATCTGTACCCATACAGACCCCCCCCCTTTTTCTTCCTGCACTTAGCAGACCTACCCTGTCTTTGGCCTTAAACCTAGCACTTGCAAATTGCTGGCTGCACTAAAACTGTTTGTTGCCTTTATTATTTATTTATTGTTATTTATCTGTTTCTCCTCTGCTTTGCACTTTCCACTTCTCTCTCCTTCCATGCACTTTTCCCCTCCCCCTCTCCCATGCACTTGCGCGTTCTCAATGTCACTGGGCCTAGTAGGATTGCTGTTTTGTTCTCCCCTTTTTCCCTCCCTTGCCTGGTAGCGCTCTGAAACACTTCCGTACGAGCGCGATAGAAATAAAATATATCATATGATGCTTACATTGCAATTTCAGTGTAAACAGTAGAAATTAGACCATACTATTCAAACAAAGAATGTGCAACTATTTTAGTAAGATTTAGACAATTATTCTGATATTGTAAAGCAATTGCACATCTCCCGAATTTAGAAGCTAAAAAGTGTCCTTTGGTTCAGGGACGTTGTATTCCTTAAAATATATTTCATAGGCGCTGTCGTAACTCTATACTCAAACACAAGATTTATGCTTTTTAATGAAAACAAATACGTGGAACATGAAATTAAAAAAAAATCAATGATTTAAAGTAAGATAAAGCAGAAAATTGACAACAAATTGCTCCCATCAAATTAAAAGAAAGCTGAGAACATTTTCGAGAGACTACACATGAAACCCCTGGCTAAAACCGAAGCAAATGGCCTTCAGCGAAGAGGTTGGCTCTGGGCTATCCACCACCCTCTTCTCAGATCCCGGTGCCAGGGGAGGGTGCATGGACAGAATAGGAGGCAGCTGGTGCAGGAACGACCCTGCAGATAACCGGCCAATTATACCTCGAAGTTGTTTTGCCTTGTGCCAATTAGCCCTCTCTCTTTAAAAGATAAAACACTTAAGTTTTAGTCATTCTTTGAAACTGGCGATTCAACTTCACATTCTCCCTTTTCCGAGACTGAAACTAGAAGGTTGCTTTTATGTACACGTGCCAGCCAGCTTTTTACAACGCATGCTGTAAAATAGCGCAGAGCCTGATCGGTTTCTTTATCCAGGAGTCTACGTGGGAAAAGAATGAACTTTCCCTAAGGTAGCTTAAAACCATGCAGGCCAATTTAAACGTGGCATGATTTCAATGCCACAAATCTTTTGAAGTGCCATGATGTCCATCATTCTTCAAAACTGATGAGCGTCAGAATAAGTCGGTAATATGGCTCAGCATATTAAATGCTCCTTGCTGTGATCTGTGTTTGATCTGCAGGTTGCAGGTTCGAATCGTGGCAAGGCCAATTCACCCATCCATGAGTACCAATTTCGATTAAACGAGTACCAATTTCGGTAATAATAATAATCTATGTAAATATGTCCTATGTAAAATCCTAAATAACAAATAACTCATTATTTTCACCTTTGCCAGAATGTCAAGTGCCCACATACAGGGATGCCCCAGGTGTGGCCACTGTGTGGCATCAAACTAGCCCCAGGTTGACACCTGTGCTGCCCATCTCTTCATTATTATTATGGGGTTCATTAAGCGTGGACCTAGCTTTCGAGAAGCAACTGAGCGCTTTACAGGGGTATACATCAGTACAGATCCATCAGTACAGATCCATAACGGAGCGCTTTACAGGGGTATACAGCAGTACAGATCCATAACGGAGCGCTTTACAGGGGTATACAGCAGTACAGATCCATAACGGAGCGCTTTACAGGGGTATACATCAGTACAGATCCATAACGGAGCGCTTTACAGGGGTATACAGCAGTACAGATCCATAACGGAGCGCTTTACAGCGGCATACATCAGTACAGATCCATAACGGAGCGCTTTACAGCGGCATACATCAGTACAGATCCATAACGGAGCGCTTTACAGCGGCATACATCAGTACAGATCCATAACGGAGCGCTTTACAGGGGTATACAGCAGTACAGATGCATAACAGAGCACTTTACAGGGGTGTACAGCTGTACAGATCCATAACGGAGCGCTTTACAGGGGTGTACAGCAGTACAGATCCATAACGGAGCGCTTTACAGGGGTATACAGCAGTACAGATGCATAACAGAGCGCTTTACAGGGGTGTACAGCATTACAGATCCATAACAGAGCGCTTTACAGGGGTATACAGCAGTACAGATCCATAACGGAGCGCTTTACAGGGGTATACAGCAGTACAGATCCATAACAGAGCGCTTTACAGGGGTGTACAGCAGTACAGATCCATAACGGAGCGCTTTACAGGGGTGTACAGCAGTACAGATGCATAACAGAGCACTTTACAGGGGTGTACATCAGTACAGATCCATAACGGAGCGCTTTACAGCGGCATACATCAGTACAGATCCATAACGGAGCGCTTTACAGCGGCATACATCAGTACAGATCCATAACGGAGCGCTTTACAGCGGCATACATCAGTACAGATCCATAACGGAGCGCTTTACAGGGGTATACAGCAGTACAGATGCATAACAGAGCACTTTACAGGGGTGTACAGCTGTACAGATCCATAACGGAGCGCTTTACAGGGGTGTACAGCAGTACAGATCCATAACGGAGCGCTTTACAGGGGTATACAGCAGTACAGATCCATAACGGAGCGCTTTACAGCGGCATACATCAGTACAGATCCATAACGGAGCGCTTTACAGCGGCATACATCAGTACAGATCCATAACGGAGCGCTTTACAGCGGCATACATCAGTACAGATCCATAACGGAGCGCTTTACAGGGGTATACAGCAGTACAGATGCATAACAGAGCACTTTACAGGGGTGTACAGCTGTACAGATCCATAACGGAGCGCTTTACAGGGGTGTACAGCAGTACAGATCCATAACGGAGCGCTTTACAGGGGTATACAGCAGTACAGATGCATAACAGAGCGCTTTACAGGGGTGTACAGCATTACAGATCCATAACAGAGCGCTTTACAGGGGTATACAGCAGTACAGATCCATAACGGAGCGCTTTACAGGGGTATACAGCAGTACAGATCCATAACAGAGCGCTTTACAGGGGTGTACAGCAGTACAGATCCATAACGGAGCGCTTTACAGGGGTGTACAGCAGTACAGATGCATAACAGAGCACTTTACAGGGGTGTACAGCATTACAGATCCATAACAGAGCGCTTTACAGGGGTGTACAGCATTACAGATGCATAACAGAGCACTTTACAGGGGTATACATCAGTACAGATCCATAACGGAGCGCTTTTCAGAGGTGTACAGCATTACAGATGCATAACAGAGCACTTTTGAGTGGTAACAACAGAACAGATATACAGGGGGGTAGGATACAATGGGGACAGAGGAGGGGTATAGCTGTACTGTGTTGCGCAGAGGAGAGGAGAGGGCGGCGTCTAGCATGTCAGGTGGTGCGAGGGGCGATGTGATGGCCTAGGTGTTGAGGAAGAGAGACACCTTGAAGAGGTGGGCCTTGAGTTCCTTTCTGAATTGCAGGAGCGTGGAGGCGAGTCAGGTGCTGAGGAGGTTCCATAGTGTTGGGGTGTAGGCAGAGAAGGCTTTTATTTTCTGGTCCTTTCCTTTTTGCAGTGTCAGATTTCAAGTCTGCACGTTTCCTGGCTTCTGGTGGTGCCCTGTCCGTCACAGATGCAGAATTTCTCTGCAAGGTAGCTGGGTGACTTGAGGGCGACTGCCTTATAGACGGTGCAGCAAGACTTGAAGGTGATTCCTGCATGCAGTGGGAGCCAGTGAAGTTCGATGAGGGCCAGTGTGATGTGGTAGTATCTGTGTAGACCATTGATGAGGCGTGAAGCTGCGTGAAGGACACTTCTCAGGGGCACAAGGGAGGATGACGGGAGGCCTTCGAGGAGAGCATTGCCCCCATAAAGGTGGGATAGGACCAGTGCTTGAACGATGGATCTAAAGCTGTCCGGAGGGAGCAAGGGCTTGACTTTTCACAGGAGGGAGAGCCGATAGCTAGCTGCCTGAGTTTCCTTAGCTATATATGCCTTGAAGGAGAGGTGTTTGTCAATGTGGAACCTGAGGTACTTGGCGCAGGGGGTGAGCTCGGGTGTGAAGCCTTCAGATTTCATGGTTGATAGCCAGGTCTGCATTTCTGGGTGTTTGGTGTTGTTGGTGAGGAGTAGGAATACAGTCTTGCAGGGGTTGAGCCTAAGGTATGCACTGGACATCCAAGACCGGATCAGCGATAGGCAGGTTTTAAGCCTATGGATGTCCTTGATGAGTCGATCTTGAGGTATAGCTGTGTGTCGTAGGCGTATTGGTGGATGTGGAAGTTGTGTGTGGCTAGGAGGACTCCCAGCGGCTCCATGGATAGATTGAAGATCACTGGGGAGAGGGTGTAACCCTGCGGGACTCCACAGGTGACGGGTAGCATTGTCAATTTAGAGGAGACAATCTGAGCAAACTGCTTGCATAGGACAAGGTTGCTTTCTCAATGATCTTACCTAGGATGGGAAGATGGGTGATGGTTTTCTTTAATACAGGGAGGATTTGGCCTGTTTTTAGGGTCGATGCCGATTTTGTTGATGAAGAAGGTGTTGATGGCGGTGGATATTTCGATGGAGTGTGGTATGGCAGGGATGTGTAGCGGGTTGACGCACTGCTTGACTGCTTTGAAGGGGGCTCTGCTTTTGATGTCGACTTCTGCTATGGTATTCTGATAGTAGGAGGCCTTTGCTGTGTTGATTAGTTGTCAGCGGGTTGCTCTGAGTTCCTTGAAGATCGCCAGATCAGATGCAGTCCTGGAGTGGCGCCAGTTTTTTTTTTCTTGTTTCCTGATGACTCTGTTGCTGACGTTCAGTTCTTGCCTGTACCAAGTTCTTGACGGTTTCGGTTTGCAGGTGCGCTGTTTCAGAGGCACCTGCTTCCAGTAGAGAGTCGCAGTTCGTTTGGGGGGGTGTTCTGTCCATGTAAGGTGTAGGTTGGCAAGTTCCTCTGTGAGGGCTTCCACTGGGAAGTTCTTGAAGGACCTGAAGGTTTGTCTGCTGGGTTTCTGCTGGGAGTTTTTGACTGGGGGTGATGTGCAGGATGTTGAAAGGCACGGCTAGGTGGTCAGACCAGTCAAGTTGCAAAGGAGTGCTGTAGTGGAGGGAAGAAAGTGCAATGATGGTTGGGCTGACGATGTTACCTTTCTCGTGTGTTGGGTCTTTCGTGTGTTGTGTGAGGCTGAGGGTGTCGAGAAGGCTAAGGAGAGCATCCTTCATCGGTTTGGTGGCCTTGCTGCCTAGGAGCATGATGTCTCTTAGGAAGATATTATTTGCATGCGTGAGGGACATGGTGGTGACCAGGTCGGTGAAGTCTCCGATGAAGGCGGTGTTGGGTTTGGGTGGTCTGTATACGAGATGGAAGGTGACTGTGTCCATCGGGAGAGTGGGAAGTGGCAGAAGAGGACTTCGAAGGAGCCAATGTTGTCGGCGTCGAGTCTGGTGCAGGGCCACAAGGTCTTTTGTATGACTGCAAGGCCTCCTACCTGTCTTGGTTGGCCGGTCTCTGTGTTAGATGCTGTAGCCGTCGTGGGAAATGGACGTCTAGGATGTGGGTGGAGGTGGGCGTCAGCCAGGTCTCGGTGATGAAGATGGCGTCAAGGTCGTGTGTAGTGATAAGGTCAGCGATGTCTGCTGCATAGTTGGTAGATGAGCGGACGTTGGCGAACATCAACTTCTGCGTTGTGGATGGTGAGGGGGTGTTGATGGGCTTGAGACTGATGTGGGTGATGTTGCTGCATTGCGTAGTCCATGTCTTAGATGAGGGGCGATGTTGTTGTCGTTGCCTGGTGATGGTGGGGGTGGCCTGTGGGGATGGAGGGAAAAACACATGTCAGCGTGTGCTTACCTGTTGTCTGAGCAGGGGCTCGGGCTCTGGGTCCTCTTGGTCCCAACAGGTCCAAACAGGAATTGCCCTTTTCGTCATCTGCCCTTCACTTCGGACGCTCAGGCCTCTGGAAGAAAGCATAAGTATAACAGGCAGCAAGAGACCATTTTGCCATCACACTTATCTGAATTAGTATGTGTAATCTGACTCCGCCCTGGTTGTATTTATATGGAAAATGCAATGCTAACACTATGGCAGGACTCATACATCTTTGTAGAACACTGCAACTCAAACTCAATGAGTGTGTAGTGAGTGTGTGTTTTGGTGCCCTTAGAATTTTTAGCTAAAATACCCTGCTACATTGATGACCCGATTTTCATGAGGGCAGTTGTTGCGCTGCATAACTATTTAACATCATGCTGTGCAGGGGCGCAACGAAACCTACATTTCAGGGGGTGGGGGAGCTAACCCTTAAAATATTGAGGGAGAGGCTACCTTTAGAGACGGTGGGGGAGAGGCACAAACGTATCTGTGTGTGGGACATCTATCTTCTTTACACCTTCTAATGAGGCTATTTTAGTGCAGCTTCAATGTTACAAACAGTTACCTCTATCCTTTAAGTCTAAAAGCACCCACTTAAGGACCACTGTGAGATTGCAGGGTCACCTATCCCCGCTCTAACCTTCCAATCACTCCCCTGGCATGCCAACACTAACCCCATATCACGATTTCAATTGCCCAAACATGTATGCATATGCCTGCAGGTGCTAACACTGAAATGCTCTACGTTAGTGATTGTAGGGACTTTGTTAACAGCGAAGCTCAGGCGCCGTTTAGCATGTGTGTCCTGTTCTGTCTGGCCATGGCTCTGTAGGTGAGCCAGGTCGAGTCAACATTGCCCAAAATGTCGGGGGCGGAGGTGGGGGGGGGCGGGGAATGGCTGAAGCCCGGTGAGCTCTAGGGTGTTGTGCCACTGATGCTGTGACACTTCGGTGGCAGCATGTGCAAGGGCTGTGCGCATTGCATTACGCTCCACTGGCGCATGCGCTGCAAAACCGGCGCAAAGTAAGCGCCCCGTGAACCTCATTCACCCCTCTCCAAAAGCACTGCAACACTGCTAGCATCCTGCGCTTGCAGCACAGACCAGCAAAGGTCACGCCGCAAGGAAAAGCATTTTGGGGCTCATTTTCTATGCTCCCAGGGTGGCAAAATAGGGGTCAAAAGTATGCGTGACACCATTATGCATTTTTATCATTTTTGCAGGCGGAGAAGAGGCACAGAAGTTAATCACCGTCATCGTCGCCCTTTTCGGCTTTGCCTGCAAAAAGCCATTGTTTTTGTATTCAAGCAGGCCATTTTCACGCTGGCAGGAAAACACTTTGAAGCAAAATCCAGAGTCAAATCCCTGCCCATATTTTCAGTAGCCCCTTCCTCTTAAAGCACCCATTGCATAGACATGACAACAGTAGGACTGTAGAAAAGAAATCATGCTTGCAGTATGCTTCATCTCTATGTTGAAAAAAAAAAGTGAGATAAGACTGAAAATGACCGTTCATTAAGTGATATGCCGTTCGTGTTATGGTCTTTGAGGAAGAAAAGGCTGAGCTGGTTCTAACAGAATTGGCCCACGGTCACATCCAGGCTGTTCAGATTTGAACAAGATGGGCCTTCACTCAAGTTCCCAAGTGAAATGTAGATCTGCAAGTAACAGCCATGCAGGCTGGTGTAGGCCTGGATCCATGACTGCTGGAGTAACATCTACAGGGGGGGGTGTTGAGGGGGGGGGGGGGCAGAGGGGTTAGATTCCACCAAGTCTTTAAGTATTGGTAATTGGTCTCATGACAGGTCTGGCCATGTCCATCCAGTCTAGTTCAGTTAACAGAAGTTTGCATTCTGGGACTTGTAGTTTTCATTTCCCCGTCTACCTGAAACCCAAAATCAACAATTGCCAAGTGCCGTTGTCTATACTCCGCTTCTTTCCCAGTGCTACCCCCCATACACTCTAGAGTGGCTGTGAAGTAGAGGTCTGTGTTTCTGCACGCCAGGTCCATGCCTTTTTTGTTTCTTTGCATTCTTGTACATATACTCTATGCCGCAATGCCTGTACCACTATAAGTAACTAAAGGCACCAGAACGGAAATAAAAAGGAATATCTGTGTTGACGTATTGGAAAACTTGGGTTGTCTTTAGTATCTGCACGTTCAAGGCCCAGAGAACAAACACAATGATGTCGGTGTGCTCTGACTTTTAAAAAAAATGCAGCACCCATTAAAACACAAAAATATATATTGGTTCAGCAGGTCAGGGACGTCATTTCACCAAAATGCCAGGGGTAACGGAAGTGACATCATATGACCCTTCAACCCTGATGACATTACAGGACCTGATGTCATTTGATCCACGCCCAAGTGATATCACAGGAAGCGATGGAACATAACCGTTCACCCCTTGACAAAACATGAAGTGGCATCACAAAGCATTGTTCCTAAGTACAGGACGAACAATATGGTTACGATATCACTATAATGTGATATACATTTCATACAAGAATGGAACACCATATGCATCATTAAGATCAGAGCGTATAGGCCCATATTACCAAATTACTGTGACTGCAAGCAGACGTCCAAGGCCAAATGATAATGATGTGTTATTATATAGCACTTACGCTTAAGCGCTTTATATAGAACAAATATACATACAATATCACCCAACCTGTGTTGGTACTCATTTATCAACCTCAGAAGGATGAAAGGCTGAGTTGAGGTGTTTAAGAACAGACTAAACCAGTGACTCACCCCCTGAATTGTGCCTGAAATAAACCTTTAATGAGTCTAGCAAATATTGTATAGAATTCCAGAAAGACACATTATTTGGTATTCCTAATCTTTCTTATTTAGGGTCACTGCTGAAAGTGTTAGACTTGTGGAACCCTTTCTTTTTTGTCTTTTTTAAGAGGCCTAAGCAATAAAGCCAGACACTCCAGAAGCAAAGAGCTAGATGGCACTGGCCACAGCCCAGGAGCTTGCATTTTAAAAAAAAGAAGAAATAAAAGTTTAAAAAATAAATGTTTAGGGTTAGCAAGGGAGACCACAGGGGTGGCAAGGCAGACCTCCTGGTGACCCCTGAATGACGTCCCTGCAGCAGGTTGCTTCATTTATTGGATTTTATTCGTGAGGTGTTACCCACAACCATCTCTAGAGGGTGCCTAGAGATCTAAACCAGAGATCTGGCCAGGCCGCATGTCGGGTATGAATGACGCATTCTCTGCTGTGTGTTTAGCGGCATTCTGGGACTTGTAGTTTTGCTTTTTCTTTAGCAATTCAGAGTTATAAGTGGCAGAATGCGAAAAAAGGAGGCAGGGCTGGATGCCCTATTCACACGTGACATTGGTACACATTGAGAGGTCTGCAAAGGCTGCCATGGGGTGGTTGCATTATTAATAAAGGTGGCATGCTTTTCATTATTTAAAACAGGCCCCAACATTAGCATTTTCCATGACGAGTTGGAATTGTGGACATTAATGTGTTAGCGGAGATTAATTTGTCCCAAGGACCCATTTCCCATTAGATGTTGCCAACTGGACCGCCCTTGTCTGGCAGTAGTGCTGTAAATCACAGCTCCACGATAATCCACACATGTAAAACAGTTCCTTCCACCTTAAACCCCACAGGCCTTCCTGAATTGACAACTCTTTAAGCATGTGGGCGGTGGAACACCTCACCAGCCACACCCCAGGAGGGTGCGCCCCCTCCCTGCAAAGTTCAAAGCGTGTGTTCCTTCGGAGAGGTAGAGAGTGATATTACCTGCCGACAGGAGAACCGGGCAGGGCTGCTGAAATGTGGCTAGGCCCTAAGAAATCCAGACGGGTGGAAATTCCAGCACCTTTAAAAAGCAGGCACTTTCCAAAGAAATCCATTGGAAAGTGCCTCCCGCAAGTCTACATTCAGGAAGGCCTTAAGGGTTTGAGCACCCGGAAGTGGAAAAGTGTGTCAACCAGTTTTAACAGGCTCAACGCTTGGTTTGTACTTCGTAGGGAAAATGATAAAAATGTGCATAGAGGCTGCCAAAACGCATGAAAGTGCAAACGTAGGTGCACCCCTGAGTGCAATTAAAGTTTTTTTTAGCAAGATGAGGCCATGCCGAAGTCCTCTGCCTGATGTTCAGCAATATCAGTGGAAGTGTACCGTGTGGCACCCACCCTTAATCGCTGCTACAGAGCAGAAGACCACCACATGCTTCCGCCCTATCGAACCCTCCCCAAGTGAGGGAGTATACAGCTCTTTCTGGACAGACCACAAATCTTCCAGAGGGCACCGACACCCAGCTTGCTTCCAAAACCCAGACACCCAAGTTTGCAGCATGTTCAAGAGGCTGCTTGGCAGGTCCCAACCCCGCTCTCTCTGCGAAGCTGCACAGTCCACAAACATTTTGAGGTGCCCCTAACATTCTGTTGTCCATTGAACTTCTTCCTGTCCGTGAACTCTGCTGGACGTGTGGATCCCTTGTGGTCCGAGAGCCCACGCCCTCTCGCCTCCCAAGTACTTACCAAGGTGGGAAATCATGCTAGGGTCCCCCAAGTTCATCCTTCGGAGCTGCACGCAGATGAAGCTGGCCAAAAGGGCTGCCCTCTTTTCACACAGCCCCCAGTGTTTCAACAAGTGGCTTCATGAAATCAAAGATGGTTGGTGAACCTTACAAAGGCTTGGCCCAGCCCCTTCCAGCCAATCAATCCCAGCTGATCCCAGAGAGCCCAACCAATCCCAAGACTGCTCCAAATTAAACACACAGGTCCAGATCTTTTCCCATAGTGCAGCCCAGTGGGAGTGGTCACCAGCCTAAATATACGCATACAAAGGCTCCCTGTCATTTGGTAATTGAGTCTGGAGAGGAAAGAGAGAGGAAAGAGATGTTGTATGGAGAGGCAGAATGATTGAGACAGGAAAAGAGGCCAATATGCCCAAGCGACAGAATGATAGTTACCTGGATCCGGCAGAGAGGGCACGATGCCAGAAGGTCATTGATGGCCCATGGCCATGCTAATCTCTATGGCCATTCCACCCATTACTTATGCCCCCCTGCCCAAAATGCCATCCTCTGGGTTCTCTTTGAGCTAGATCTGTGCGTTTAAGGTGACGCTACTATTATTTCTAAACCATCTTCTAAAAGGTCATGTATTAACTGCAACCGTAAACGAGCACCTGCTGTAACATGTCTGCCCATGTATCGGTTCCTTGCACTGGATTACTGTTAAACGCAAGCAGTGGCAAAACCAAGAGTTTTAGCTCTCGTTAAGGTATTAGCCAGGCACTGCCATTGTATGCCCAGGTACTAGCACAATTTGACAGGTGCTGCTATTTTATGGCCAGGTGGTACTATTATTCAGTGCCTGAAAATGCCTGCCCCATGACTAGACAAAGCCAACGCGGTTGGCTTTGCCAATGCTTGTTTCTATATGAGTTCACTTCTGCCTATTGCAGTCTTTTGGGAGCCTTGCCTGTAATGTGGCCATTGTGCGCTGGATTCCTTTGCCCCGGGCTGCGGGAGGTTCCATTCCTGAACCAGCTGGGACACGAAACAGCTCTTGAGGACACATCACGCACGCCTGACTTAATCAGCCCCACCCCACCCCAAGCCACATGCTTTACATATCTCAGCCAACCAAAGTAACATGGCCACAGGACCTCGACACGTTCACTAAACCACTGTTTATTGAAAGTGTTGATTACCTTGCTTTTCTTTGGGATCTACTAGTCATCTCATGTTGTAGTGTCAGGTTTGCATACAATAGCTTACTTTTGCAACGCAGAGGAGATTTGATAGCACTGCTGACAAGAATTGCACGTTTTTTTTTACATAATAATCGGTTACTTGTGGCCAGCTAGCTAGCTGGAGGCTATTTTAAATTCGCTCTTGTTTGCCTTTAAAGAACACCACATTAGCATCGTTAACTAGACAATAAACTGCACAATACGTGTGTAGACTTTCTTGGCAGAGTTTGTAGAGCTGATTGTGATTCACTTATTAGTGTCATTAGCAGTACACATGTGCCCTGGTAACCTCAGGGTACGCGCTGGCCCTTTCCAGACCCCTCTACGGGCTGTGAGCAACTGTGACTACTGCCTCGGCAGAGGTACCAAGTGAGTGAGTGGCAACACTGGCGCCCTTGTACAGCAGGTGAGGAAGAGAGGCGAATGCGTTTGCAGACAGTGTGCACGCAGCGGGCTCCACCTGCAGCACGTCCAGGGCTATCGAGGGAGGTAGCTGGCTGCCGGCTGGCCATGATGCAGGAGGCAAGAGTGGTCCGGGGAGAGCACAGGGCTGCCACAGAGGACGTCAGGGCACACAGGCAAGAGCTGGCGTAAATGCCCAACCACAGGGGGCGCACAGCCCTACTGCAAATGCCCTCGCCATGATGACTGGCTGAGGTGGGGCCACCGGCTCCTCCATGCCCTGAAGCCCCGCCCCCAGGAACTTCGACGCTTCTCAGTATGCCATCAGCTGCTGACCTACTAGGTGGAGCGCAGGTTCCCATGGTGATCTAAACCCTAACAGACCAAACGCCATGGCCACATGCGAATGCTATTTGTTTTGGACACATTTTGTTTCTGGGGTTCTCATTGTGTTGCTCATAGCCTAAGTTTAGTTAACTGTTGTTTGATGTCTGTGTGTATTTCTGAAGGCAAGGCACCAGATAGCAGTGGTGGACTGGCCTTTAGTGAACTCTGGAGATTTCCCGGTGGGCCTCTGCACCCTGGGCCTCTTTTCTGTGGTATTTCCAAATTTTCTCATAGGAAAGGCATTGGGCTTGCTGAAAATGTGTCATATAGGGACACTTTGAACTTTATTTCCAGGGCCTCTTTTGGTCCACAGTCCAGCCCTGCAAGGCACATACATACTTGGTTGGTGCAGCTGTGTGTTGTCTCATTTTCTGGTGGCTCACCAGCATCAGGTTTAGGGCTGTGCCTGATCAATGGAAGGGGTTGTTGAATGACCATTCAATTCATATGTGCCTCGCAGGTGTTGTGGCTACTGTGCAGCTCCGCATTTGGATGGAGTGGTCTCTTTCCAATGAGCATTCCACATTGAGATGTCTAATGTATAATGAGGCGACATGCTGTTGATAGCCATGAGGCATGCATGGCTCGGCCACGAGGATCCATGTATGTCGGATACTGCCCCTTGGCATGTCTATCGCTCATCATTCAGGCGCCTGGATCTCTGACACATGGCCCATCCACTCTGCGAGCAGGCTCAGGAGAACAATCTACCAACCACCTCATCTTGCACGGCTGCCCCCGCAACCATCGGACCACCAATTGCATCAGGCGGGACAGGTGGTGCTGGCCTCACATCTGGACCCATCTCATTATCCAAGTTACATCTGTGTGCTGTATTGTGCAGCACAGCCCAGGCTACCACTTTGTTGCAGGCGACCACGGGGGTCATACTGTAGCATTCCAACCGAGTGGTCCTGGAGTCTAAAGTGTGACTTGAGAATGTCAAAAGAACACTCTAAGGGATGGCTGGTACCTATGCATGTTTGTATGGGGATGTGTGTGCAAGGTTCTGTGGTATGACTTACCAAGCAACCAGGTTTCGTCGTCATTTCTGGCTCCAAATTATCATGTAAAGTCAGAGGGTCTGTATAGGTATAGGTCACTGGTAGCACCCGGAATGTTGCCATTGAAATTCAAGGTCATGTTGGAAGCATAACACTGTAACAAAATTAATGCAAACACAGTGACACTGCGCCAATTGTGACAAATCTACTGGTGCTTAAGAGGCCCCAATTAGTTTATTGGTCTGAAAATTATATCAGTACAGCCTAACACGTGTTTCGAGCATGACCTAGCTCTTCATCAGAGGCTTGTAGGTAATAGCTAGTGTTCCTTCTGACAGATAAGTCCAGACTGGCAGAATTTGCCAGCTGGTGTCCGGTAGAATGACCGATCAACTAGTCTGGACTTATCTGTCACAATTGGCGCAGTGTGACTGTGTTTGCATTCATTTCTCTACATAATTGGAGTACTTAGGTCTAGTACCCAGACCTTACAGTCGCCCGCAGCCTGTGTGACGCTCAATTTAACTTGCACGCGCAGTGGTCTCTAAGTGACTTTTGGCCACCTAGTTTCCTGATAACACTGTAACAAGCAGGCCCTGTCAGAGGAGATATGGAGCCCAGCCCACAACACCCAGACGGCAGCGAAGAGTATGTGTAGGCCCCCTCTCAGCCCCTCCTTACCTGAACACGGTGGTGGGCCTAACAGACCCTGTCGCAAGAGTGAAGACTGCGAAGAACGCCAAGAGCAGGACTGCCACCACCAGAGGCCAGGAGGGAGCATCTCAGTGGGATAGAACGTGTACGGGCGAGCCGCACCATGAGGTGCAGGGAACACAGCAACACCGGCCATTGGAGGACGTGGCTCAACGCTAGGGGGTGCGATGACTACATCAGCTGGACCCCGTGCAATGGAGGAAAACCACTAACACACCAGAGATTTGTAGTTAGCAATAAGGACCCTCAGGAAAGCCCTGTCAACCCCACCACACCACTGGGAATGTTATTGATCAAAGGCCTTAAGAAGGCCAGATGGGAAAATATCCCACTAGCCCACCAGGGATATCAAGAAAGGTTAAAGGCCTCCATGAAGGCCTGGAACATCTACCAGGCCCTGTGAACCACTGCAGGCTCCACGTTAGAAATGCAGTTAGACTGTATGCTGAGGGGGCGGGACTTACAAGCTCTTTAAGCCTTTCCCCATAGCCTTCCCATGTCACCCCCACCCCTGCTATTCAGGTGATGAGTAGGGTAAGCATCCAATCCTGGGGCAGAGGGACATTTAAGAAAGTGTATGTGAGTTGTGTTGTGTGGGCTAGTTGGGTGAGGACAGGAGGTGGTGGAGACGCTCGAGAGACCAGAGGAGGTGAGAGCTCCCGGATTAGGGAAGCTATTGGAGGGAGAGGGGGTCTGTGGAGGGGTCCTTGGTAGTAGCAGTAGAGAGGGAGCAGCGGTAGGGAGAGATAGCTTCGGGTGTAACGACAGGGAGTAGGGTAATAGTAGTGGTAAGAAGGGAGAGGGAGTAGTGGTAGCGGAGCAGTAGTGGGAAGGAGAAGGTACCATGGGAGGAAGGAGGGAAGAAGAGCAGATAGCAGCAGTAGAAGATGCAGAGAGGTAGTTGGAGGTAAGATCGATAGGGAGAAACAGGAGTAGGAAGATAAGGAAGATCAAAGGGTGGAGGTAGAAAGGCAGAGTGAGATTTTGGAGGGATAGCACTGTGGTGGGATGAGAACATCTGTTAAACCAGTGTAGAAAAGGGTCTGAAGAGAACGGGCCTGAGAGATGGAAGAATGACACTGGATGAAAGAAGGCACCATCTCTAACTCCCTAATGCTACTAAGTGGGATAGGTCAGAGCCAGATCAAAGATCCCTAAGGAGTTAATCGGCTGCCACCTTAGGGCAAACACTTATAGAGGAGCCAGCAAAGAGACAGGCACGTGTTACCATTGGCAAACGCTAACATCTCTGCTAAATACGCCTGGGCTAGGGAGGGGGGTAACCCGATGGGAAACACAGCCCTAGCGGCAATTTCTCAAAAGAACCCGGATGGCCCTAAAGATGTATTTTTGACACTGACGACAGTCACTTGATCTGTTGTAAAGTGAATAAACACCCTTAGACTGTCTGACGTATGAGCGTAGTTATTTGTCGTGGACGCCCCGTCACAACACACTGTCTACATTAATGGGAGGCCATTGTCGTCTGTTCCTGTAACAGTGTTCAGTGTGGGCCGATGGTACGAGTCCCACATGGGTAACATCTATTCCACCACATACCCCAGTGAAGCTGGCACTGTCATACAACGCCCTTGCAGTGGCTGCCCTTGTGCCGGTATCTTGGGCCATGATGGTGAGGACCTGGTGCTGTGCCTTTGACTGCGAGGTCTGGGTATTTGCTGTGGTTATGCCACTGGTCCTCTGAAAGGAGCCTGTGGGGAAGAAATGCCAGGTAATTGTTGGTAAGGCATGTCCTCGTATTGCAGGTGGTGTTAAACCCCCTCCGACTCTCTTAATATCTTCGGTGTAATGTGGTGGCAACCAGTGCCTTTGGGTGACAGTTGGAATAGGGTTAACTTCTCGTATATCGTTTCCTGTTTCCCTGCTCATCAGGAAATGCCGCAGCCTCAAGGCCACTTTGCTGAAGCGGTCCTGCTGCTTTTGGTGGCCTCATATAGTGCGTTGCGGGCTGCGAGTAGAGTAGCTTTTCCGTAGTGTTGTGCTTTGGTGCACTTTGCACTCTTTTTGAATCCACTCCCCTCCTGCTTGCTTACTTCCTTGGGTTTGCATGCTATCTGGCCATTCCGCGCATGCTTTGCACCCTGTGCAACTTTTTTTTTAGAGATTTCAGGGATGTGCACTTTTGTAGCCCATCCTCATCTTTTACTGGCGCATGTCGTTACCATTCTGCAACAGCTTTGATTTGCGCACGTTTTGGTACATCCTGCCAAAAGGTTTTTGATAACAAGCGCTGAAATAAAAATGGAATGTTGACAGCCTAGCCCTGGAGGCAGCATGAGAATGTCAGCACTTATTCCTAATGTTTTCATCAACTCTATAGAGCATGTCCGTATAAAACGAACTGACTGTAAATTAAGTGATGAGCTTTATGGACCATATTTGTGTAATGCTCAACACGGGGGCCATTCTAATGAAAGACTTTAATCATAAAATAAACCTGTGTGATGACTGGAGTGGCAGTAGATATATCATTTTCCTATCTTCAAATACTGCAATATGAACTTTAAGGTGTGTCTTCAAAAACCAAACGCCGTCATTACGAGTTTGCCGATGAAACAAAAGAATATCGGATGCAGTAATGATGTTACCATATGTGGTAATCGGAGGCACACGTCATGATTCCGCCCTTGCTACCATGCAGCGGTAATCGCTGCATGTGGAAAATCACAGCATGCAAACCTACCAGGAGCATGTGCCGCGTGCGGAAGTACTGTTATCAGAGACGGAACGGAAGTACCCGAAACGTGTAGAAATGCACCGAGCGACCGACGCTACGCTGTAGTAGAATTCCTGCTGCATCACTGCTCTGGATGCCACCCAACCAAAATGACAAGCAGGTACGAAGCTTGCAAGTAAATCCGCATATGTATGAAACCCCCTAGAGGCTGTCCAGAAGAATAGACTAACCAATGGCAATGCATGAGTCTTGCAACGTTTGCTGGTCAGTGACGGAATGCGCATGTTCTCTCTTCCCAACATAGGAGCCTGGCAGTAAGCCAGAGAATACAGCCTCAAGTCAATCCCGTGGCACTACCAGGCCATCTGCTGGCACCAGCACTACCAACACCATTGCCAGGATATCTGCTGTCACTCCCATCACCACCAGAAGGCCACCTGCTGTCTCCAGCACTACCAACACCACCGCCTGGCCATCTTCTGTCACTACCGCCAACACAAGGCCATCTGCTGGCACCAGCACTACCAATACAACCACCAGGCCATCTGCTGTCACTACCACCACCAGACCATCTGCTGGCATCAGCACTACCAACACCACTGCCAGCCCATCTGCTCGAATCAGCACTACAACCACCACCACCAGGCCACCTGTTGTCACTACCACCACCACCACGACAAGGCCATCTGCTGTCACCAGCACTACCAACACCACCGCCAGGCCATCTGCTGTCACTCCCACCACCACCACAAGGCCATCTGCTGTCACCAGCACTACCAACACCACCACCAGGCCATCTGCTGTCACTACCACCACCACCACGACAAGGCCATCTGCTGTCACCTGCACTGCCAACACTACCACCAGGCCATCTGCTGTCACTCCCACCACCACCACAAGGACATCTACTGTCACCAGCACTACCAACACCACTGCCAGGCCATCTGCTGTCACTCCCACCACTACGACAAGGCCATCTGCTGTCACCAGCACTACCAACACCACCGCCAGGCCATCTTCTGTCACTAGCGCCAACACAAGGCCATCTGCTGGCACCAGCACTACCAACACCACCGCCAAGCCATCTGCTGTCACTACCACCACCAGACCATCTGCTGGCATCAGCACTACCAACACCACCGCCAGCCCATCTGCTGGCATCAGTACTATCAACAACACCACCATGCCATCTACTGGCATCAGCACTACCAAAACCACCACCAGGCCATCTGCTGGCATCAGGACTACCAACAACACCACCAGGCCATCTGCTGATAAACGCACTCCCAGCACCACCACCAGGCCATCTGAGGGCGCAAGCACTACCAACACCACAAGGCCATCTGCTGCCACTACCAAGACCATATAAAAGAGAGACACCAGGAAGAAAAAAGTTGTAAGGGTTGGCCTGGAATTAAACAAATTACAAAGAAGAAAAAATGACCCAGACAACACTGTACTATTGTATGTGACTCTAGTCAACTTCGTAGAGCGCAGAGGAACAGACTTATAAGTTCCTAGCAGGGGTGGACTGGCCTATAGGGCACGCTGGAGATTTACCTGTAGGCCTCTGCAGCATGGGCCTCTTTTGTGTGATATTTCCACATTTTCTTCTAGGAAAAGGGTTGGGCTTGCTGAAGATGTTTAATTTGGGGCCCTTTTGACAATTATTTCCAGGGCCTCTTTTGGTTCCCAGTGCACCCCTGTTCCCTAGCACATACAGTCTCACTTTTGGATCTGAAAAATCCTAATAAGAGAGCAAGAATTTGCTACCTGCAAGAATAAAAACCTCGGGTCATCTTCGACTCCACACTTCCTTCTGTCCTCACATCTCTGACATCTCTAAGAAGTCACACTACCAGTTGCACCTCTTTAGAGGTATTCTTCCTTTCCTCTCCTTACCCCAGAAGCTCACTGTCTCCAGAGCCATGGTTCTCTCTAGGCTGGACTGTTGTAACAGCCTCTTTCTAAATCTGCCTGCTTCTACTCTCTGCCCTCTGCAACTTATCCATAACAGGACTGCAAGACTTGTCCTTGGCCTCAAGCCCAGGGATCGTATCTCTCCAGGACTGAAATCTCTGCACTGGCTCCCAGTGGCTGCGAGGATTAAGTTCAAAACCCTCTGCATCGTCCACAAGGCCGTCTGGGGCCTGTAGCCTTAATACATTCAACTCTCTCTTCCTAAATATCTTCCTTCTTGAGCTCTTCGCTCATCCGCCTCCAACGCCCTCAGGGTCAGTCGCTTCTCCAAGCAACGAGTTGGTGGTAGATCTCTTTCTTCGGCTGGTGCATCCCTCTGGAACCCATAACACTTAGAGAGACTAGAGGTTGTAAACCTATCTTTTTGTCTTGGACCTACGTGCAACAGCCCTCTTCAAAACACTGCCCACAACGTAGTATTGTATGTGCACGAGGTCCCTTGCTTTCCACCACTCAACCAGACTTTGACCACAAGCGCATGTCTTATTTCAATTAAATTCCGACATATTACAGAGAGATTTTGTATCAAAAACTATCACTATTTTATTCACATCATAAAAAAATATATGTATTTAACATCTTCATTCCAATTATCAACAATATACATTACAATATTTCTAAAGTTAACCATCAAGTTTTCTTTCCTTTTTTTTAAAACAGTAAATATTTTGTGCACCTCTATATACACCAACTAATAACCTCTTCGGCTGGTAAACATAATCTATGATTTATCTCACGGGGACAATTCATTTTCAAATCTAATGTGTTATTGCTTTCTAATAACATTTTGGGGTACTCAATCACAGGTTCTATTGTTATAGTATACTGTGTATGAGTATCTCTAAATTCTTACACCGATGGTTCACCAATCACCCATTCTTTCATTCCTTAAACAAACATACCCGACATGTTTCATTCCTCACTATCAACTCACATACTAACAGGAAATTCTTCAGGGGAAGAAAAAACACATTAGATAAAAACAATCTTAATTTTTGAATTGCTCCTTTTCCTCGGATTTCACCAAACTTCTAGGTTTTCTTTCTTATTTCTTTTAGTTAAAGCTCTAGGTCAAATTCTGGATGATATTCTGTGGAAACACAAGGAATATAGAGGGCTCTATTATTCACCACTCGTATGATGTAGTGTCAATCATACATTTTAAATGTTTCAATTACATTTTTAGATGGGTACAATCGACCCGATCTTTAACTATTCCTCCTTTTCCCTAATGACATCCCCCCAACACCTGCGAGTTCACGCCGTCGTTTTTTCATATCCATAACATCATGTAAATGTGTCTTCTATGGGATACTAATCCCATGTATCTGTCCATTATCATTCTGTCTGGATAGAGATTATTTAAACAAAGACACATGGTACAGATTACCTGTGGAACAGGTGTTGGTGGTCTTCCTAATATTAGTGGTTGTTAGTTCTATTGCAGCCACAATTATCTCACTCCTTCTTTTCTTCAGATGTTATTGGGATACACCATTGGCTACTCCCCCTTCTCTATGTTAGAAGACAAAATGGAAGAAACATTTCTATCAGATTAGCTTCCCAACCATCTTTTAGCATTAGGTTGTTAATAAAAACTTTCCCAAAGGTTAATTTTACCTTGTTCCATATATCTCCTCTTTGTTAGATGGCGCGGCCTTGATTTTAAGCGAAACTGACAAACTATTCCTTTTATTGTATTTGCCGCTCTTGGCCTCCCTTTTTTTGCCAAGGGTCGGTGGATTATTAAAGGTCAATCCAGGCGTATTTAACCAGGTTTCAGTTTCCTCTACCTTAAAAAATACATAAATCATGTATTCATTAGGGCAAAGTACTATATTTTGTAGCCATATAGTTCGGCTATTGATTTTTAAAGATAAGCATGTCTGGCCCGGCAAAACTGTTCCAATCTCATTTTACCTATATCAATGTCTCCAAATGTTTAGTTCGTCTAGCCATTTGATGTCCCACGGAGGCAGGAGGCCGCTACGGCGTGATGTTTCTGTATTTCCTCCAAATTTTGTCGCCCGTGCTTCTTCTTGCTTCTTTGTTCAACGGTAGCGTCGTCCTTCTTAATTGGATTTCCTTCCGTCTTCTCTTCGTGTTGCCGGCGCCATCCATCTGTCCCAACCCGCATTCAATGTTTGTTCAAGCCCACGCAGTTTAATATTCGCTGTGACGTCATTCCGTCGGCGTCACGTACTATGGGTCCTGTTCTCTAATTAACGTGTTGTTTACTTTACCTGCTCTTTTCTATTTAAGGCACGTCTTATAGTTTAAAGGTACGTGGCTTCTATTTTTTTGGTTTGGCTTTTAATATTTACGTATAATCCATGGTACATCTGATTTCAAAACCAACAAAAATTATTTTTCCAAATACTTCCATCTGTATCTAATATATATATATATAGATACCATTATCTTGACTATGACGGAATTTAGCCGGATTGTTAGGAAAAAATCCACGGATACAACCATATCTTCACAGGCATTAGTCTATTTCATTTAAGCCTATAACAGCACTCCTTGTCAGGAAAATCAACTCTTTCTCCTTTTTGAGTAACCTTTTTCGATCTATGTTGATATCATTACTCCGTTTTAGTTTGAAAATGACTGTCCATATTAGATCTTCTGATTTATGAATGTTTTCCATGTAATGTCCCACTAAGGGTGCTGAATGTACACAATTTTTTATACAGCTCTTGTGTTCTGTAATTCTTAGCTTCACTTTTCTTTCCGTCTTTCCCACGTATAATTTATTACAAGGACACCAGATGCCATAGACTACAAAGGTCGAATTGCAGTTTGTCATACTGCTTTGTTTCCATTTCGATATCAATCCTATGTCTATTTCAGACTTTTTTCTTGTCTGTTGGCAACATGCACAATTTCCACAAGGGAAATGGCCCATTGGGGTTGTTAATCCCCATGTTTCAGTCAGAGTTGGCTGTTTCTTTTTCTGTATGGTAATATCATTTCTCATCACTTGGTCTCTAATGGTCTTACTTCTACGGAATGCTATCAAAGGTTTTTCAATCGGAGTGTTCCCTTTTTCCAAGATTTTCCAGTTCCGATAAATGATCTTGCGAATTCTGTTTGACAGGTTGCTATATGTATTGGCAAAAACTATGCCACCTTTTTTGTTTTTTGTTGGTCTTCTCTGATATTCTAAAAGGGCCACACGGTTGTTATTATCTGCCCTTTTCATTGCTTTTTTTGTTAGTTTTACTGGATAACCCCGATTGTGCAGGTTGTGTCTCAATTTTCTGGCCCCTTCCTGATAGTCCTCTCTCTTGGTGCTATTTCGTTTAAGTCTTAAAAATTGACCAAAAGGCAGGTTATCCCTGATGTGGACCGGATGGAAGCTTTGGTAGTGTAAGATGGAATTTCGGTCTGTTGGCTTTCTATAAGGTTTCACATACAGTGTATCACTTATTCTGTCAAGCTTGATGGTGATGTCTAAGTAGTCAATCTCTTCTCTATTATGATTATGTGTAAACTTCAGATGTATATTTTGCAAGTTTAGCCATCCAAAAAATTCCATCAGTCTTTGTCCATCTCCTCTCCATAACATAAGCACATCATCTATAAATCTTTTCCACAGTCTGATGTTCTTTTTATATGGATTACTTTGACTGTAGATGATACTTATCTCAAATGCCTCCATGCAGAGGTTGGCTATGCTGGGGGCTAGCGTTGCCCCCATTGCTGTACCTTGTATTTGTTTATAGAACTTACCATTTAAATGGAAGTAGTTCTCTGTTAGTGCGACTTCAGCACACCAAAGAATCAAAGAGCTTGGTGTTTTGCTATCTCTTGTTTCGCTCAAGAGTCTTTCTTCCAGGACTTCCAAGGATGCTTGTTGTGGTATATTGGTATATAATGCAACCACATCTAAGTAGACTAAAATTTCTTCGTCCAAGTTGAATGGTCTTCCTTCTATTTCTTTTATCAGTTGGATGGTGTCTTTGACAAAGGATAACATTTTTTTAACCATGGGCTGCATAAACGCATCTGCAAATCTTGATAAAGATTCTAAGACTGATTCACAACCTGACACAATCGGTCTCCCTGGTGGTCTAGTGAGGGGTTTATGGATCTTAGGGAGCACATAAAATTGCGGGATCCTAGGTTTCTCTTGCTGGAGGAAATCTGCCTCCTTCTTCGTGATCCAGTCTCTTTCCAAAGCCTTTGAGACTTTAAGGCTAATTAATTTCTCCAATCTTTCTGTAGGATTTGTATCTAGGAGTTGATAGTTATTAATATCATTAATCTGTCTCATACACTCCTCTATGTAATCCTTTCTATTTTGGATTACGATGGCTCCTCCTTTATCAGCTTTTCGGATGACTATTAATTCATTTTCAAAAAGTTGTGTCAGGGCCAATTTTTCTTCTTTGGTCGTATTTTGGAAGCTTTTTTCTTTTTCGCTTTCCTCTTCTAGTTTCCTAATGTCTTGTAGGACCCTTTGTTCAAAAACCTTAGCTTCTGCACTGTGTAGACTAATTGGTGGAGTAAAACCAGACTTTCTATGTAGTCCACTATCTGCTCGATTTGGTTCCTCTTTATCGGCAAAAAACTGTCTCAAATGTATTTTTCTCATCAATTCAGACAATTCTTCTCTGAAGATGAAGCGATTGTTAATATTTGTGGTGACAAATCCTAAGCCTTTCTCTAGTACTCTGGTTTCTACTTGGCTAAGAGAGTAATCTGATAAGTTTACCAAAGTGCTTTCATACTCCCTGTTACTCTCTGGTCCGGATCCCATTCCGTCCGGTCCTGTTCTAAAAAATGTTGGTCATTTCCATTACCTCTGTTTGTATTCCTTCTGTTTCCTCCTTGTCTACCCCTATATTGTCTCCGACCCGTGTTAAACTCGGCATTCCTGCCACGTCTTGTTGCATTTGTTCCTTCTCCTGTGCTCTCTTCACTGGAGCTATACGACGTGCCTCTGAACCTTACTCTCCTATTCCCGTTGTTCCCTTTCCGTGACGCCCTCGAGTCCGCCTGTTCCGTAACAGCTCTGGAACAGCATTCCTGCCTCCCTTAAACTTGAGGAGAACCATCTCCGGTTCCGGAAGCACCTCAAAACCTTTCTCTTTGCTTCTGCTTTTTCTCCTCCTCTCCTCTGCTGACCTCCTGGCTGTAACCGGAACTGCACTGGAAACCTGGACACCCTCTGATCTCGGGACCAGGTCCTCCCCCCGCCAGCGACTCACACCTGCGCTGCCCACTTGGCAACCCCCGCACTTGGGGACTGTTTCTGTATCCCTACAGTCCCCCTACCAGCCCTTGACACCTGATGCCCGCACTTACCCATGCACTTGCCACATGCTGGCCTTTTACTTACTTATTATTATCATCTGTTCCCATGTACTGCACTGTCTTTGCCCCTTCCCACGCACTTGCGCGATTGGAATGACACCTGGCCTAGTAGGATGGTTGTCCGTCCTCCCTTTGTTCCCCTCCCTTGCCTCGTCGCGCCTTGAAACACTTGTCTATAGGCGCATTATAAATGCCATATCATATCATATCAATAACACAATTTTGATTAATGGCTTACAATTGTTATAAAAATCACATATATATATATATATATATATATGTATTTAACAAAGTGCAGAATTGATTTAATACCATAAAGTGCTTTGTGCAACCATCAAAAGTGACAAATACAATATTAATTCACAACATCCAAATACTTATAAATTGAAAAGATCCAATGTACATTATCTCAATATAAAACACGTCTTGGTATACATATCATGTCGAACTGTTAAGAATGTATACAATAACTCTCTCCTACTATTATGTGGTTCAGGAGAACTTATAATGTATAACTATTATGTCTGTTACCAACACCAGGCCATTTGCTGGCGCCAGCACTCTCAACATCACCACCAGGCCATCAGCTGTCGGCGGCACTACCAACACCACCACCAGGCCATCTGCTGATGCCAGCACTACCCCCCACCACTAGGGCATCTGCTGGCGACAGCACTACCAACACCTATTCTCTAAGTGTCTAGGAGCACACCTTGTATTCTTATTGCTTCTTATAAATTACTGATAGGTAATGAGGGGCTGGGGAGAAAAACCAACCCTGACAAAAGCTTTTACATTCAATTAGAAACAGCAGGTGTCCACACCTTTGTGGAACTCTCACGTCCCCTGCACCCCCAATATGTATTGTAAAAAAAACAATCGTACAATTTATAGTAAATCTTTTTCAAATGTTCCTCTTGGTACACAATGTTCAGTAAAAAGGAAATATTTACTTTGTCTTGTTCCTCATTCACAATAAAACAATAATAAATTAATAAAGAAAAATTTGAAATTCAATTCTATCACTTTCCACTGTCTATAGTAATCGAAATCACTGTTAGGCATCCACACGAACACCAGAACTTAGCTAACGTTCCCACAACACTTCCCTCCTGTTTGCACACTACTCCCCGGTTACGATACTCACATGATTTGGTTGTCCCACAGGACCTGTTACGCCGCACCAGGTGGCATGTTCGTACCCAGTTGCAGCCTTTCCTGCATTGGCAGTTGCCATGGAGAACAAACGCCAGAAGGATCGTCAGAACGCTCCCACATCGCGTAGCTGTCCGATCACGTGATCCAGCGCAGCGTCCGTCACGTGGTGGGAGAGCGCGTCACGTGACTGTCAGGCGCCCGTTACAAAACGCTTGATGAGCAAGCAGTCACCGCTTCTCAGCTGTCTCTTGGACCCTGTTTGGCGCTATGTTTGGATCTTGCTCTTCTTGGTATACTTTGACTTCGGAACTCTCACCAGGACTCCCTTAGATTGGCCTTCTGTCCCTCTGCTTGGAACTGTTTACTCATCGCTGAACCTCGGACCGTCCCTCACTTGCAATCGGATTTTGCCCTTTGGAACTTTGTGCGCTCCCTCTACGTACCTGTCTCCTGATTCCCACGTTACGCACACAGTCCTTGGCTCAGGTGGGCCGTCCTGCTTCCACGTACGACTCTGGTCCCTGTTCTTCTGGGGACTACCTTTCATCTGAGTCTCGAACCACCTGCACTTAGGTATCCCGTGCCCTCCTACCACCGGATAGGTAAGACCGCTCAGATTTTGTGATTCGTGTTATACTGTCATTGCCTGGTACTTAATCCCATTCTTTTTGCAGCAGCATCAGTGTTCTTGAGGCTCCGTGGATCCGGGAAGAGACATCTCCCACCTGTGGCTTCAAAGGTCGCACAGGGGGTTCTTCAGGTACCCCTGTGCGTCACTTGGGGACGGAGGTATAAACGGTCTACACGACACTCAAGTCAGAACAGACTGAGAAGCCGTATAGTCGTGTTGAACCATGCAGGGATCCACAGAGGAACCCGTAGCTGCGCTAGTTCAGGCAATCACGGTACTGAGGGCGGGTATGGCCGCCGCTAACACCGTCATACATCAGAGGGCAGACTCCATACAGAGCATCCAACATCCCCTCCCTGCAGACCCCGAAATCGGCGATGCTGCCGCTCCACCCACATCACCTCCAGTGCCTAACATCCCAGCCCCGACTCCTATGGTCCTTCCAACTCCGTTTCCCTTAGCAGCCCCTGAACGTTACCAGGGCGACCCCAGAAAGTTTAGGACCTTCATCAACCAATGCAAGTTACACTTCCTATGCAGACCCCTGGCCTTCCCTGACCCACTACCAAGGCGGCCTTTACCTTGTCTCACCTGGCTGGCACAGCCGCCGCCTGGGCTAACCCTTTGTTAGAGAACGACAGCCCGGTTCTTTACGATTTCGACCTACTAGTTACCGAGATGTCTCGAGTCTTCGACACCCGGCACAAAGTACAGTCCAGGGACCTGGAGCTGTTAGAATTAACCCAGGGCAGGGGTTCGTTGATAGAATTCATCACCCGCTTTAACCAACTGGTCGCCGAGACTTCATGGCCGGAAAGCAAGCGGGCAGTGATTTTCTACAGGGGGTTGAACAATCCAATGAAAGATGCCCTGTCTATGGTTCCCTCCTTGCCCACTCGGTATCAGGAGCTGGTAGATCTGGCACTGCAGGTAGACGCACGCCGTTCCAAGCGCAGGGCCGAGTTAGGGTTATCCCAGCCAGCAGCCACCTCTCCTCTGGCTTCATCCTCAGAGGAACCAATGCAAGTGGGAGGGTTACGGAGTCCCATTACTTCACTAGAGAGAGAATGTAGGAGAGTGGACAACGCTTGTTTCTATTGTGGCCTAACGGGACACTACGTAAAGGAATGCCCACAACGTCCCAAGAAGTCCCAGGTTTTTCGGATTGCTCAACCCTAGACCCGGAGACCAGGTCGAGCATCCAGTCTTCTTCTCCAGACACAACCCCTGCTTTTTCTCGCATCCAACCCATCTTTGTACAGGCCCCCCATTCGTCCCTCTGTGGATATAACTCACTCAGTCACGATCATCATCGACTCCGGTGCCACAGGGAACTACATTGACATCGCTTTAGCCCACTCACTCAATTTGCCTCTAGTGGTAAAAACCCGACCCGAACCGGTCCACGCTGTGGACGGTACTGCATTGATATCCGGTCCCATTAAGCACCAAACCACTCCTCTCTTATTGACTATACAAGACATTCACACGGAGACAATTAGTTTTGACCTGATTACCATGCCTCAATTCGGTCTTATTTTGGGAATACCCTGGTTGCGGGAGCATAACCCACTCATCAATTGGAAATCAGGGACGATTCTCTTTGAATCAGACATCTGTCAAAACTATTGTCTCCCGGCACACTATGAAGCAGACACGCCATCACGGGCCTTGGGTGCCATTGCACGACTCACGTTGGAAGACGATGGGGCCTCGGCTGCGGGTTCCCATGCTGTCGGATGGGTGATTAATGGGATTCCCTCTGTGTACGGGGCTTACAAGACAGTTTTTGATCGGGGCTGCTCCGAGGTGCTTCCCCCTCACCGGTCCTATGACTGTCCGTTTGAACTGGTCCCAGGCTCTACCGTTCCCTCTGGTAGGATATATTCACTTTCCCCTTCGGAAGAACAAGCCCTGAAACAGTACGTTCAGAACTCCCTACAATTAGGCCACATTCGCCCCTTTACCTCGCCGGCTGCAAGCCCTATATTCTTCGTCCCTAAGAAAGAGGGGGACCTCCGCCCTTGCGTGGACTATCGTCGCCTTAATGCTATCACCAAAAAAGACAGGTACCCAATCCCTTTGATTACCCCACTCCTGGACAGGTTGTCTCATGCATCTATCTTCACCAAGCTAGATCTCCGAGGGGCGTACAATCTGGTACGCGTATGTGAGGGGGATGAGTGGAAAACCGCCTTCTGTACCCGCTACGGATTGTACGAATACCTAGTCATACCCTTCGGCCTATGCAATGCCCTGGCCACATTCCAACGTTTTATGAACGACATTTTCAGGGACATCCTGGACGTGTTTATGGTAGTTTACTTGGATGATATCCTGATATTTTCACGTGATCTGGACGAACACGTGCAGCATGTCCAGGAGGTCCTGTCACGTCTAAAGAAGCATTCACTGTTTGGCAAACCCGAAAAATGCCAGTTTCACAAAACATCTGTCGAGTTTCTGGGCTTTCACATCACTCCTGGAGGCCTCGCCATGAACGAGTCCAAGGTGCGAGCGGTCCTGGAGTGGCCGGTTCCCCAGACACTCAAGGCCTTGAAGGCTTTTTTGGGTTTCGCCAACTTTTATAGGCGCTTTATTTCCTCCTTTTCTACCATTGTAGCCCCCCTCACAGCCCTGACTAGCCCCCAAGTACCCTACCATTGGCAGAAGGAGCAGCAGAATTCCTTCGAGGCCCTGAAATCTGCCTTCACCACAGCTCCGATCCTCCAGCATCCCAACCCCGAGCTCCCTTTTATAGTCGAGGCGGACGCCTCTTCTTTTGCCCTTGGGGCAGTATTATCTCAGACTTGTCCGACATCAGGCAAACTACACCCGGTGGCGTATCACTCCCGTAAGTTCTCGAGTACAGAAGCCCACTATATGGTGACAGAAAAAGAGCTCCTGGCTGTCATGGATGCCTTTCGTGTCTGGCGTCACCATCTCCTGGGGGCCAAGCATCAAGTCACCATTTACTCCGACCATCAGAATCTGCAGGACTTGGCCTCCTTGAAGTGCATCAACAGCAGGCAGGTCCGGTGGCACATTTCTTTTGCCGCCTTTGATTTTCGCATCACTCATCACCCTGGGGTTACTCATGGGAAAGCAGATGCCTTCTCGCGCTCTCCGGGCGGGGTCTCGTTGGCAGCATTCCCCGACACTCTTCTAGACAAAAGCCACGTAATCTGTCTGTTTACCCCTTCTCTCTCCTTGGTAGATTCCGTACGTGCCTGGACAAGCAGTCACCCTGACCAGCTACTGGATTGGGATCCGGTATACCGTGACGGCTTGCCCTTCGTACATGATCGCCTGTTCCTTCCTACACCCGATACCCGTAATCTGGCTCTCGAATGGTCCCATGACGCCCCCATCAATGCCCATCCCGGCCAAGAACACACTATGGACCTTTTAAAGCGCTGGTGCTGGTGGCCTTCCATGAAGCACGATGTGGAGCTCTACGTCAACACCTGCTCTGTTTGTGCGCAATCTAAGCACCGAAGGGGTCGTCCGATCGGTCTGCTGCTTCCACTGCCGGTACCCCCGAAACCCTGGCACACGTTGACTATGGATTTTGTTACCGACCTTCCCAAGGTGCGAGGATTCTATACTATCTGGGTGGTGGTAGACACCTTCAGCAAAATGGCCCGCTTTGTTCCTTGCAAGGGGATCCCCTCGGCCCCGGTTCTGGCTAACTTGTTTTTTGATATGGTCTTCTCTTTGTTTGGGCTCCCGTCTGTCCTTATCTCTGATCGGGGTTCACAATTCACTTCCCGTTTTTGGTGGGCATTGACAAAGCTGCTTGGCATCGACACACGTTACTCCTCAGTTTACCATCCCGAGACTGATGGGCAGACCGAAAGGACGAACCAGACTATGGAGCAGTATCTTCGGTGTCTTATATTGCACCAGCAGTCCTCTTGGTTAGACGTTTTGCGTCTTGCAGAGTTCGCCTATAACAACGCGGCTCACTCTGCTACGGGCTTCTCCCCTTTCTATGCCCTCTATGGTCAGCATCCCAGGGTGCTGCCCGTCCAGGATGTTTCCGTGTCCCTGAATCCCGCTTCCACGGCCTGTCTTAGAGATCTGTCTGCTGTTCATGCTGTACACTTGTGCACATTACCGAGGCGAATGCCTCCATGAAGTCTCGTGCGGATGGGAAGCGTCTGGCTGCTCCGCCTTTTGCGGTGGGTTCCCGGGTGTGGTTGTCCTCCCGTCACTTGCGCCTGGTTGGTTGCCGGAAACTCTTGCTCCTCTTTGTCGGTCCTTACGTGATCTCCCAGGTGGTCAATCCCGTGGCATTTCGCCTGGTCCTTCCGAGCTCCTGGCGCATCCATCCCGTTTTTCATGTCTCCCTCCTTAAGCCCTGCCTGGATTCCTCCCGTCTCCGTGCCCCGGTGGCCCCTGTGTCTCTGGCCTCCCCTGACGTTTTTGAGGTGTCTGCTATCCTGGGTTCCCGTTGGTCTAGGGGTTGTCTCCAATACCTTGTGGATTGGGCGGGGTATGGCCCGGAGGAACGCTCTTGGGTTTCCGCCTTGGACGTCAATGCGCCTCGGTTGGTCTCCCGCTTCCACCGGGACAACCCGTCCTGCCCACGAAGTCGTGGGCCCTTGGGGGGCTATGTTAGGCATCCACACGAACACCAGAATTTAGCTAACGTTCCCACAACACCTCCCTCCTGTTTGCACACTACTCCCCGGTTACGAGACTTACATGATTTGGTTGTCCCACAGGACCGGTTACGCCGCACCAGGTGGCATGTTCGTACCCAGTTGCAGCCTTTCCTGCATTGGCAGTTGCCATGGAGAACACACGCCAGAAGGATCGGCAGAACACTCCCACATCGCGTAGCTGTCCGATCACGTGATCCAGCACAGCGTCCGTCACGTGGTGGCAGAGCACGTCACGTGACTGTCAGGCGCCCGTTACAAAACGCTTGACGAGCAAGCAGTCACCGCTTCTCAGCTGTCTCTTGGACCCTGTTTGGCGCTACGTTTGGATCTGGCTCTTCTTGGTATACTTTGACTTCGGAACTCTCACCTGGACTCCCTTGGATTGCCCTTCTGTCCCTCTGCTTGGAACTGTTTACTCATCGCTGAACCTCGGACCGTCCCTCACTTGCAATCGGATTTTGCCCTTTGGAACTTTGTGCGCTCCCTCTACGTACCTGTCTCCTGATTCCCACATTACCCACCCAGTCCTTGGCTCAGGTGGGCCGTCCTGCTTCCACGTACGACTCTGGTCCCTGCTCTTCTGGGGACTACCTTTCATCTGAGTCTCGAACCTCCTGCACTTAGGTATCCCGTGCCCTCCTACCACCGGATAGGTAAGACCTCTCAGATTTTGTGATTCGTGTTATACTGTCATTGCCTGGTACTTAATCCCGTTCTTTTTGCAGCAGCATCGGTGTTCTTGAGGCTCCGTGGATCCGGGAAGAGACATCTCCCCCCTGTGGCCTCAAAGGTCGCACAGGGGGTTCTTCAGGTACCCCTGTGCGTCACTTGGGGACGGAGGTATAAACGGTGTACACGACAATCAAGTCAGAATAATCACCAACAAAATTATTCCACAATATTCAAACTGCTTTACATATGAATGGATCAATAGTCTTGGTAATGTTACAATCCCTTGTGTATTGCTCTACGCATTTCAGGAAAATATTTCCCTTCTTCGGGTGCTGTCTATTCAATTCTTTGTATTCTTTTTTCATATCTAGAATAGATAATGAATGACAATCATATAATCTATTTAATACTATGTTTCAATTCTCATTTTCATCATTAAAATTATCTGTCATGCGTCTTCTCTTAAAGATCACCGGGATGATTCTGGCTTGCACCATTTTTCTACGTATCTTCCTCCTATCAGAATTCCTAATATGGATCAAGGTTCCTCCTATAGAGCAAAGAAGTATTATAAAACATTATAACTTCTACCCTTCATTGCTACTTATCAATAACCAAGTTGTTGAGAACAACTAATTCAGACATCAGTTAAAAACTAGAGATGCTGCCTTCCAGCGTGTGCATAATAATTTACCTGTACTGGATAATGAGGTCCCTCCACTTCGATGTGTGGGGAGTATTACTCAGTCCACTCAAGTTCATGAAACCGCTCTAGGCCTTTTATCCTGCTGTTTATCACCATCGCCTGTAGACGTTTCTGTAGGTGAGAGTGGGTTTATAATAACTTAGAACCTTTCTCTGTCTCTAGATCGCTGTTTAAAAATAGTTATGATTAATGTGGCACAAAGCTTGCCAATCCATTTACAATTAAAGAAGCTTACCACTACGTTATTGTCATTGTTAGAGACCAATCATTGTTCCTCTGCTTATGCCTTTTGTGCACTAGCACATATTTTCCCAAGCTTGCTGATGTCTCACGTTCAGTTCCTACAAATATAAGCAGGGAACTAGTTGTTAAAAAGCTAAGCTTCCTTTAGATGAGTATCATTATGGCCCTTAGAAATGAGGAGAGGGCCAGTAAGTAACTTACCTAGTAACTTACCTATATTTCAATTTCTCTGTAGGCTGAGTTTTCCGTGCACCGTGAGGAGCGCAAATTCCAAAATGGGAGATTTTTGTTATTAAGTGTCATCACGCCGTCGCATGATGATGTCACACTAATGTTTATACGAGCGCGGTGGCGCTTCGTATGGTAAACAATTTGGATATTGATTATCTCCTTCAAGATTGATACAGCAAGGCCCGCGATAACAAAAAGTGTTGAATTTGACAATAAAGTGGAAAGTTACACAAATTCAAAGTATGTGGTCTTTGTTGTTCTTTATAAAAGAAATGTTGGGTATTCAAAAACTCATCGGCTGATTTTATTAAATTCTAAGTCATATTCTAATGTTCCATTATGGCGTTTATTCCCTCGGGTGCTCTCATAATGAGTGACTCGTCCCTGTTTGTGAACGCTCCTCCCCTCCTGCTATTGCAATCTATTCTGCACCATTTACACCATAACGGTGTTACTTACACAATTCAAATGTTGGTAACATGTATTTGCTCTCCAAAGTTGGATGCCCCTATGAGCCTATAGATTTTTAGTCTTTCTAAATAAAAAATCTTTGTGTGCGTCCCCTACAAGACTACTTCACCACTTTGTTTAAGAGAGCGCATCGAATATTATGTTTTGAAAGGTAACCTACTCTTAGGAGTATATCATCCACTTGTTTATTAAAAGGGTCATGCTCCCAATCTTATAGTGGCTTTTCCTTATATCCAAATACAGTTCCACAATCAGATGATCTTCAACTCTGGATCCATGGCCTCTCCTTCTATTAGGCTTAATTTCTTACATCATATTTGTATTCATTTCACTCAAAAATGCATTAATTTAGTCAATATGTGTATTTTAGCTTTTACAGAAAGACCCCCAAGCTTTATTCCGCGTTCATCCCATTTGGAGCTAAACTGTTCAGCGTCTAAATCCAAAAGATTTCTCTTTGGTCCATGCGTTTAGCATGGATCCGCCCTCTGTGAGATTTCTTAACCACCTCCAATATGGTGACTTTCAATTGTACTATTTTATGTTTCTTTTCAGAGAAATGTCGAGCTACTGGTGACCTTATGTTATTAGTTCTAATGTTAAGTTTGTGCTCGTTCCAAAGTTCCTTTGCTTTTCTTGTCGTCTGACCTATGTAAAAAAAAATCCCACAAGGGCAACTTAATCCATATATTATTGATTTTGTTTCACAAGTTGCATAACCATTACAATTTAATGTTGTCACCATTCTTGGGATGTCTGATATAACTGCCTCTCATCACGTCATTACAATTGTTACAATTCAAACAGGGGAATGTATCTGTCTTCTTCTTTTTAATGTTTGCTGTTTGTCGCTTGGTGGTCTCTAAGCCTTGACCAACTGATCTTTAAAATGTCATCCTCTTTTGTATGCAATGATAGGCGGCATCGAAAATAATTTGTGTAGTTGTGGGTCCAGTTCTATAAGTCGCCAGTTCTTCTTTATGAGTCTCGTTATGTGGTGACTTTGACCCGATTACGAAGGGCATAAAGGAACAGAACATCTTTTAACTTTGTTTTTGGGACTAGAAGGTCCCTCCTGTCCTAGGTCTGGGTTTTAACCCTTGCTTTTTCAATGATGTCTTTAGAGTATCCCCTCTTCATATATTTTCACATACTTTTAAGTTTTCTTCTTGTAATGTATCCACTGATGATCTAATCCTTCTGAGGCGTAGAAACCGACTGTATGATAAATTATTTTACAAGTGTTGTGGGTGATGACTCAGGTAATGTAAGGACTTGGTGACATCTGTCGTCTTATGGAAGATATTGGTTGTTATTTCATCTTTTTTGATTTCCAACTCTACGTCTCATAAATGCAATTTCGGTGCTCCCACTTCCATAGTGAATTTGATACGTTTGTGAAAGGAGTTTAAGAATTATAAAAATTGGTCCAGACTCAATCGTTCCCCTCTCCAGATGACAAACATGTCATCTATAAACCTTTTTCAGATAATAATGTTCATTTGCCATCTTTCTTCTGAAAGTACAATAGTTGTTTCCAAATGAAACATGAATACGTTTGCATAAACTGGGGCCATGGATGACCCCATTGATGTTTCTGAGGCTTGTAGATCGAACTGTGTTTTGTGTCGGAAATAATGATTGACAAATATGATTTTACTCAGTTCCAGTATGCATATCTTATTGGCTTCACAGTTTTTGTCCCTCAGTAATACCCATTCTAATGTCTCTAATCCGTCTTGATGTGGAATTGAGGTGTACAAACTTTGTACATCAAACAATACTAATAGGTCGTTCTCCTGTATGTCTGTCATTTCCTGCAAAGAGTTCAAGAAATCTGTGGTGTCCTTAAGTTACTTATACTAGTGGTTGTAATGCTTTATCTACATAAATGGCCAGCAGGTTGAAAATACTGTCTGTTCCAGCCACTATGGGATTTAAGGATGGATTATTGAGAATTTTATGAATTTGCAGTAATCCATAAAACACTTGCGTTAATGCATGGTCATTCGTCAAGTACCTTTGTATTTTTTATGATATCCAATCCTGGTCCTGTGCCTACATCAATGTCTCTTTTATAATCTGGGCAATTTGTGTAGTAGAATCTTGGTCTATCTTAATGTAGGTGTTTTCGTCCTCTAGTAAATCCTTAATTTGATTGTCATAGTATGCCGTGTCCATGATAACAATTGGTCCTCCCTTGTCTTCTGATTTTAAGGTTATAGTATGATCATATGCTCAATCTCTAATTATTTGTCTTTGGTGTCTCCTAATGTTGTAACCTTTAGTTTTCGTAATGTTCACTGTTTTTAGATCTTTAAGTATTTGTCCGTCAGACATTTTGATAACTATATTGTTTACCTGAGGATCAAATTGACTTTTTGGTTTTATTTAAAGATATTTATGTTTTGTTGCTTGTGTCTCTGATGTTGTTGTGTGTCGAAAAAAACCTTAAATCTCATTTTACGTGTAAGCCTGTGCAGGTTGATCTTTTCTTCCAAAAGGTTGGAGTTTTGTGTCGGGATTAATGATAAGCCCAAATTTAATGCGTCTAGTTGATCCTTTGATAGACTCTTAGATGAAATGTTGCCTACTAGCTGTTCTGTTTGCTCTTTGACCTTAGGCCTCTTGTTACCTCTCCTTGTAGTCTTTTCTCTAAAAAAGAAATCGGCTGAGCGTTAGAGGTTGTAGCTTCTTCATATGTATGTAGATTTGGCGTTCTTGACAGAGTGGTCCTTGTGACTCTGTTTTCTTCCCCACTTGCCGGTGCTTCACTACTTGGATCGCTTTCGTCCTGGCCTGGGGTTTTTGGATTTGGTGGTGGCCTTCTATTCGGTACTGGACCTTCAAGAGTCATGCAGAGTCCTTGTGGTCCTGGGTCCTTTCACTGCTGCCACAGTCTGTCTTCCGTGTCCATTGCTGAAGGCGGTGCTTTTGCATTTAAAATAACTCACCCTGAGCGGAGCGAGCGGAGTCCTGCAGAGTCCTTGTGGTCCTTGTGGTCCTAGCGGTACGACCGGAGGAGCGTGGGTGCTTCCCTTCTCTGACTCATTGACTGAGTATCCACGGATGTCATTCTCTAGGACCCGAGGAACGCATCTATAAGTTTATTGCAATATGTTGTGTGCATTTAGCCATTTGCTTTTCCTGCTCCCCACACTTTATCCGTCTTTGGAACCTTATGGACATACATGGCAAAGTAGTAAATGTAGCGAACTTCAAACATCAATATTAATTCAACTTTTCACAGGCTGTAAGTGAAAGGGCTTGAGAGGCAGACTCAGGCAGCTCCTTAAGCTGCCGGGCATTCCCTGCCCTCGGTCTGACATCACACAGCTTTACGGCTTTACAGACTGTGCATGTTACTGTGAAAAGCTGTCCTTGGAGTAAGTGAGACTGCTGGATTGGAAACCTGTCCGTGCTTGTGGCAGCTTGGTGTCCTTGTTGTCATTGGTCCGAATTTGTTATAGACACAGCCCAGCCTTAACCCATTGGACCTTTTCGGACTTTGGACTTTTGGTTTTTAAATTTGTCTTCTTGCTACGGACTACGGACACTCTTGAAATGGACTAATTTGCCAAGGGGGCTGCAAGGTTTTCCTCTCCCCCGCTTTTGTTAGTTTTTCTTGACCCATGCGGGTTTATGCAGTGCTTGAGACAAGTAGCAGAGGCCGCTTTCTAGCGGTTTCCAGGAATTTGTTTACACTGTTACCTACTGTACCTTGCACTTGGCACTTTGTGCACCTTTGCTGATTTTTTCACTTCATAAATATGCATACTGCATTACCCTTGCACATTTGTATATCTTAATCTATATTTTAATCTTGGTACTTATATTTCTCCTGTTGCAGAGCCTAATGAATTTTAAAATCGTGATGTTTCTTTAGAGAGATTTTACAATCTGGTACTTCTGTGTATTCTGAATATTGCATACAAATTGTGCAGCTTTTTAACCCCCTGACCTTTATCATCGGGATTGTGCTTGATCATATTAACATATTAACAACCACCCCTTTTCCTCCCTTTTGACATCAAGCCTTAGGTACTTGCCTGTAACGTGTTGGTTCTAGGTGACTAACACTAAATATAAGTTTCATAGGTTTTATAGGTGTATAGTCTGCACCAGTTTTAGAGTATCTGGTGATAATCTTTGATTGCCCACTACTTATCACCAACCTATCATTCTAGCCGGGGCATATTCTGGCATCTGCCTCCTGGGTACATCACAGGGCGGTACTTGCAAAGCTTTGTACATTTTTTCCCTTTTCGAGGATCAACTTATGCTACAGCCCAGGAATGGTAAAAAGAAAACTTAGCAAGGCGGGCCCTATGGCTAGTAGTGCCAAAAAAAAATCAAAGCAATCAATAATCTCTAAGGTTAACAGTAAACCAGTCGCCAGGGTCTCCAAGCCTAGGAGTCCCGTGAGCTAATTCTCATTGGATTCCTATCTACAAACAATGGCAGGGAATCTGGCGGACAGGATACAAGTAACAGAAAAAGCGATATGGGAATCCGCCTCTTCGATGGTGGCCATTAATGCACTAGAGGATGGGGGGCTGGCAGAGGGCCTCATGGCATCCAGTGCCTCGTGTAACACAAGTGTTCAGAAGATTGCCTCACGGGGGACCGTGGGGACTTTCGGGGCGTATGGGGCAGGGGTGTCTGGGGGTTTCTTACCTACCCAAGGTATTGGACCAGTAGGTAATGCAGGGGAGAATGCGACCATATTGGCCCTTTCAGCCAATACAACTTCATCTTTAATGAATAAGGCCACACATAGGATACATTCAAATTTGATAGGGCCCAGTATAGACCCTAAATCAGTTCAAATGGCCAGAAGAGAAATGGCCAGAAGAGTGGGATGGGTTGGCTCCAATAGGAAATCTGTTGAGGGTGATTGTATTGTATTATCATTCTCGAACCCCATTTTAGCAAGATACACAGTGACCTCGAACTTAAATAGAGGTTTGGGGGCTAATGGCTCAAAACTTGATAGTAGGTTGGTGGGCCTGGACTATTTATATCCCCAAGGAGGGCTGGCGGCAGCCCCATGGGGGAGTCGTACGGAAAGATACTCACTTGGGGTTTCGAGTTGGGAAGGTAGAGGTGCCTCTGCCACTCCCAATGCAGCACGCGTGCCCACATAGACCACCGTGAGGGGGAATGGTCGTGAATGATTGGGGTGGGCTGAACCCATTGTGAGACTAGCGTCCCAGAATAGATTTGAGCAATTGTCGTTATTGGATGGGCAGGCTTGACAGGAGGTCGCTCAGTGCTTGCCTCCAGGGGGGGCCTTGGTGAGCCTCTATGCTACGGGGTGCACATTTATTGTGGTGACCCCAGAAGTTAAAATAGTCTCATGGAATATTGCAGGCTCTAGGGGTAAACGCAGCTGGACGAGAACATGGAATTTCTGCAGCGCCATAAGATCATCCTACTGCAGGAAACCTGGGACCTGGAGATGCCACTTCTAGATGGTTATGCCTGTTATGGCATCCCTGCAAAAAAGAACAGGAGAGGGAGGATTTATGGAGGCCTGGTTGTGATGGTTAAGGCTTCCCTACCTTGCAGGGTGGAGGTGATGGAGACCGCGTTGGATTTTTTACAACTCTTATGGTTCAAAACTTTGGGCAATGATGGGTTTAACATTCTAAATTTGTATAATAGCCCTAATAAGGCTGAGGGGGAGAAATGGACGAAAATAAAGTAATTTGTCGATAATTATAGGGCTGATGCAGGGAGCACCGTGTAGAGACTAATTGGGGGGGAGGGGTTAATGTTAAAATAGACTGTGGCCTGCCAAAAGATATTTACGAACCCTTGGAGGACCATATATTAAAGGTTTTGGAACCTCAAATGGAGGATAACAGGGTGTACACCAGGGGTCTCAAATTGAGTGCCTGGCCCATTGAATGGGGTTTGCGAGCTCTGTTATGTTTTGTATGTGTTTGATGGATATTTTTATTCGAATAAACATTTACTAATACTACTACTATAAGATTGGGAGCATGACCCTTTTAATAAACAAGTGGATGATATACTCCTAAGAGTAGGTTACTTTTTAAAACATAATATTCAATGCGCTCTCTTAAACAAAGTGGTAAAGTAGTCTTGTAGGGGACGCACATGAAGATTTTTTATTTAGAAACACTAAAAATCTATAGGCTCATAGGGGCATCCAACTTTGGAGAGCAAATACATTTTGCCAACATTTGAATTGTGTAAGTTACACCGTTATGGTGTAAATGGTGCAGAATAGATTGCAATAGCAGGAGGGGAAGAGCGTTCACAAACAGGGACGAGTCACTCATTATGAGAGCACCCGAGGGAATAAACGCCATAATGGAACATTAGAATATGACTTAGAATTTAATAAAATCAGCCGATGAGTTTTTGAATACCCAACATTTTTTAAAAAAGAACAACAAAGACCACATACGTTGAATTCGTGTAACTTTCAACTTTATTGTCAAATTCAACACTTTTTTGTTATCGCGGGCTTTGCTGTATCACTCTTCAAGGAGATAATCAATATTCAATTTGTTTACCATACGAAGCGCCACTGCGCTCGTATAAACATTAGTGTGACGTCATCACGCGACGGCATGATGCTGCTTAGTAACAAAAAGCGGCCATTTTGGAATTCGTGCTCCCCGCGGTCCACGGAAAAGTCAGCCTACAGAGAAATCTAAATATAGGCTTACTGGACCTCTCTTCATTTCTAAGGGCCATAATGTTACTCATCTAAAGGAAGCTTAGCTTTTTAACAACTAGTTCCCTGCTTAGGAGCTGAATGTGAGACCGGGTCAGCAAGCTTGGGAAAATATGTGCTAGGGCACAAAAGCCCAGACAGAGGAACGATGATTGGTCTCTAACAGTGACAATAACGTAGTGGTAAGCTTCTTGCAATATTAATTGTAAATGCGTTGGCAAGCTTTGTGCCACATTAATCATAACTATTTTTAAACAGCAATCTAGAGACAGAGAAAGGTTCTAAGTTATTATAAACCCACTCTCACCTACAGAAACGTCTACAGGCGATGGTGATAAACATCAGGAAAAAGGCCTAGAGCGGTTTAATGAACTTGAGTGGACTGAGTAATATCACACATCGAAGTGGAGGGACCTCTTTATCCAGTACAGGTAAATTATTATGCACACGCTGGAGGGCAGCATCTCTAGTTTTTAACTGATGTCTGAATTAGTTGTTCTCAACAACTTAGATATTGATAAGTAGCAATGAAGGGTAGTGTTTATAATGTTTTATAACACTTCTTTGTTCTATAGGAGGAACCTTGATCCATAATATGAATTCTGATAGGAGGAAGATACTTAGAAAATTGGTGTAAGCCAGAATCATCCCGGTGATTATTAAGAGAGGACTCATGACAGATAATTTTTATGATTTAAATGACAATTGAAACATAGTATTAAATCGATTATATGATTGTCATTCATTCTTTTTTATTTCTTTTTATTTGCATTTGTAAAGCGCCAACTGCCCTCGGGCATCGCAGCGCTGTTAAGAAGGCTTGCTTAGTTACATAAGTGCTTGTGAGGAATATTGGTCACATAAGTGCAAGCAAAGACGTACAGATTGCGTAACCCTCTTTTCAGGGGCGGCACCAGCATACAATGCAGGGGAGACAATATAGGTGGCACAGGCATGATGCACACCCCATCTTGAAGGGCGACAGCAACGTACAAAGCAGATGCAAGAGACAATACAGGGGCATAACCATGGTGCTTAGCCCATGTTGGAGGGTGGCAGCACACAAAGATGAAAGAGTCAATACAGGGGCATACACATGGTGCCTACCCCATGTTGCAGAGTGGCAGCACAGACAGATGCAAGAGTCAATACAGGGGCATAAGCATGGTGCCTTCCCCATGTTGCAGGGTGGCAGCACACACAGATGCAAAAGTCAATACAGCGGCATAAACATGGTGCCTAGCCCATGTTGCCCGGTGACAGCGCACACAGATGCAAGAGTCGGTTCAGGGGTATAAACATGGTGCCTACCCCATGTTGCAGGGCGGCAGCACACACAGATGCAAAAGTCAATACAGCGGCATAAACATGGTGCCTACCCCATGTTGCAGGGCGGCAGCACATACAGATGCAAAAGTCAGTTCAGGGGCATAAACATGGTGCCTAGCCCATGTTGCAGGGCAGCAGCACACACAGATGCAGAAGTCAATACAGCGGCATAAACATGGTGCCTACCCCATGTTGCAGGGTGGAAGCACACACAAATGCAAGAGTCGGTTCAGGGAGTATGGGCAAAGGTTCAACAGGGTATTTGCTCTGGTTTGTCCAGGCAGTGGACAGGGAGTAGACAGTGCCTTTGGTGTGGGTCTTAGGTGATCCGGGCCGGCTCCTGCCTCCCGGTTGCTTTCATTGGCTAATAACAGCCAGTGCAACCAATGGGAGGTGGGAGCCAGGCAAGCTGCTTAGACAAGGCCAGGCACAGCGGCCATTTTAGCAGGGCCAAGGTACACCGCGGTACCAGTCATGAAAAGCAAAACAAACTGATGAATCGTAGACCCAATAGTGGGTAAAGTCCAGGCAGGATCGGTGTCCTGCAGTCCCCAATGTATTAGGGATACATCCATATCCCAATATCCCAAGGCAAAGATGTGGTAAAACCGCGCTATTGGCGATGTGTGCACCACAAAATAGTACACACTTACCCCACGACCCTGTGGCAGTCTGGGCTTTGGGCAGGCAATCAGGAGGGCTGCAAGAGCAGACATCAGGCTCCGGCAGTAGCAGGCAGGAGAAGAAAGAACTAGGCTTGCGTCGTTTGCAGCAGGTGATCCGGCCGGCTCCCGCCTCCCGGTTGCTTTCATTGGCTAATAACAGCCAGTGCAACCAATGGGAGGTAGGAGCCAGGCAAGCTGCTTAGACAAGGCCAGGAGGAGCGGCCATCTTAGCAGGGCCAGATGACCAGATTATCTGCTCTAGATATGAAAAAAGAATACAAAAATTGAATAGACAGCTCCTGAAGAAGGGAAATATGTTCCCGAAACACGTAGAGCAATACACAAGGGATTGTAACATTACCAAGACTATTGATCCATTCATATGTACAACTTTTTGAATATTGTGGAATAATGTTGTTTGTGATTCAATTACTATAGATATTAGAAAGTGATAGAATTACATTTCTAATTTTTATTTATTAATTTTTAGTAAAATAAGTTGACGTTAATGAATTGTTTAAGATTTATAATTGATTAATTGTGAATGAGGAACAAGACAAATTAAAACTTTCCTTTTTACTGTACATTGTGTACCAAGAGGTATTATTGAAAGAGATTTACCATAAATTGAACGATTGTTTGTTTTTAATATAAATTGGGTGTGCAGGAGCTTGGAGAGTGCCATAAAGATGTGGACATCTGCTGTTTCTAATTGACAGCACTACCAACACCAGGCCAACTGCTGTCACCAGCACTCCCAACATCACCATCAGGCCATCAGCTGTTGCCAGCTCTACCAACATCACCACCAGGCCATCTGCTGGCACCAGTACTACCTCCACACTACCAGGTTATCTGCTGGCAACAGCACTACCAACACCACAACCAGGCCATTTGCTGACGCCAGCACTACCAACATCACCACCAGGCCATCAGATGTCGCCAGCACTACCAACACCACCACCAGGGCATCTGCTGGCGACAGCACTACCAACACAACCAACAGTCCATCACCTGGCACCAGCACAACCTTCCCACCACCAGGCCATCTGCTGGTGACAGCACTACCAAAACCAGCACCATGCCGTCTAGTGGTGCCAGCACTACCAACATCACCACCAGGCCATCAGATGTCGCCAGCACTACCAACACCACCACCAGGACATCTGCTGGCGACAGCACTACCAACACCACCAGCAGGCCATCAGCCGGCACCAGCACAACCAACATCACCACCAGGCCATCAGATATCAGCACTGTCAACACCACCAAAAGGACACCAGTCATGGCTGAGTCCCACTGGAACACGCTACCTTCTCACATTAGGGGTATTCAATCACACTTAGCCTTCAGGAAAGAAATGAAAACTATGCTTTTTGTTTAACGGAGCGATACCAGTCCCAATGGCTGTTCTGCATGCTATTCGGACCTGTAAACAGCTATGTTGTAACCTTCTACTTATAAAAATTGCTTTGGTATGACCATACTCTCACTGTAACCATGAGCAATGTAACTGTACTGTAACTAAGACAATCTCATGCAACAGCGCCTCAATGCCCATGGGCTGCTAGTGCGCTTTACAAATGTAAAAAATAAATAAATAAATCTGCTGGCGACAGAAGCACCAACACCACCAGTAGGCCATCAGCTGGCGACAGCACTACCAACACCAGCACCAGGCCATCTGCTGGGTACAGCCCTACCAACACCATCACCAGGCCATCAGCTGGCACCAGTGCTACTAACACCACCACCAGGCTATCAGCTGGCAACCGCACTACCAACACCTCCACAAGGCCATCTACTAGCGTAAGCACTACTACCTACATCATCACGTATTAGCTGGCATCAGCACTACCACCTCCACCACCAGGCAGCTGCTGTCACTAGCACTACCAACAGCACCACCAGGCCATCAGCTGTTGCCAGCACTACCAAAACCCCCAGTAGGCCATCTGCTGGCGACAGCACTAGCAACACCACCACCAAGCCATCTGCTGGCGACAGCACTACCAACAGGCCATCTGCTGGCACCAGCACTACCCTCCCACCAGCAGGCCATCTGCTGGCAACACCACTACCACCACCAGACCATATACTAGAGCCAGCACTACCAACATCACCACCAGGCCATTTGCGATCGCCAGTACTACCAACACCACCACCAGGCAATGTTCTGGCACCAGCATTACCTCCCCACCGCTACGCTATCTGCTGGCGCCCGCACTACCAACTCCAACATCACCACCAGGCCATCAGCTGTCGCCAGCACTACCAACACCAGGCCATCTGCTGACAACAGCACTACCACCAACACCAGGCCATCTGCTGGTGACAGTGCTACCAACATCACCACTAGGCCATCCGCTGGCACCAACACTACCAACACCGCCACAAGGCCATCTGCTAGCAACAGCACCACCAACACCACCACCAGGCCCTCTGCTGGTGACAGCCCTACCAACACCTCCACCAGGCTATCAGCTGGCAACCACACTACCAACACCACCACCAGGCTATCTACTAGCGTAAGCACTACTACCTACATCATCACGCATTAGCTGGCATCAGCATTACCACCTCCACCACCAGGCAGCTGCTGGAACCAGCACTACCACCTCCACCACCAGGCCATCTGCTGTCGCTAGCACTACCAACACCACCATCAGGCCATCTGCGGGCGCCAGTAGTACCAACAGCACCACCAGGCCATCAGCTGTCACCAACACCAGGCCATCTGTTGACAACAGCACTACCACCAACACCAGGCCATCTGCTGGTGACAGTGCTACCAACGCCACCACTAGGCCATCAGCTGGCACCAACATCACCACCAGGTCATCAGCTGTCGCCAGCCCTACCAACACCAGGCCATCTGCCGACGACAGCACTCGTGTAAGTGGAATGAACACTGCTCCACCTCCATAGCACATGTCATGGCAGGGAAGGGGAATCAAGCCACGAAGAATGGACAGCCCAGCCTGTGGAAGACCCTGTTATAATATCTGCAGAGACAACCATCCCGGAACCACTGGACGTCCCAAAGGAGGCTCTGCAGCACATTGCTTCATGGGAATTGCACCCACTGGCTGCACTTGATCTCTTTGGAGGTGATGACACAGTTACACAAGCTGACAGGCACACGCCAGACTGCTCAAGGGTCTTCTCAATGGATGATAGTCGTCACCATTTTGGACGTGGAACGGACCGAGACCACCTCACAAAGGTTCCTTGTACTTTCCAGTATCATTGAAAGGCTAGAGCAATCACTGGACCCGCTGCAGGCGGTGCAGGCAAGGGAGCAAACACCATGCACATCAGCAGCACCAACTGAGGGCACCTTCACCGGAGCCTCACTGAAAAGATTTGCAGCACTCACCCACCCATCCCACAGCACACATGTACGTGAAGAAAGGGCGCATCAACAGTGAATGTTCCATGTGTATAGTTCTTGAAGGTTGGGTGGGGATGGAGGTGTCGGTTCCATGTTAATTCGCTACCACCTCTACCCCAAATCCCTCCCCTTATATCCCTTAACCCACAACTAAATATCATTAATTCGAAGTAATTACTGCAAAGTCAATTACTGCAAAGATCCCCGGTGTGTGTGATGGGGTTAATGCAGCATTGGGGAATGGAGAGCTGTGTTGGGGTTGATGCGGCAGTGGGGGGTGGAGAGCTGTGCTGGGGTTGATGTGGCAGTGGGGGATGGAGAGCTGTGTTGGAGTTGATGCAGCAGTGGGGGATGGAGAGCTGTGTTGGAGTTGATGCAGCAGTGGGGGATGGAGAGCTGCGTTGGGGTTGATGCGGCAGTGGGGGGTGGAGAGCTGTGCTGGGGTTGATGCGGCAGCGGGCAATGGAGAGGGGGATGGAGAGTTGTGCTGGGGTTGATGCGGCAGCGGGGGATGGAGAGCTGTGCTGGGGTTGATGCAGCAGCGGGGGATGGAGAGCTGTGCTGGGGCTGATGCGGCAGCGGGGGATGGAGAGCTGTGCTCGGGTTGATGCGGCAGTGGGGGATGGAGAGGGGGATGGAGAGTTGTGCTGGGGTTGATGCGGCAGTGGGGGATGGAGAGTTGTGCTGGGGTTGATGCAGCAGCGGGGGATGGAGAGCTGTGCTGGGGTTGATGCGGCAGCGGGGGATGGAGAGCTGTGCTGGGGTTGATGCGGCAGCGGGGGATGGAGAGTTGTGCTGGGGTTGATGCGGCAGTGGGGGATGGAGAGGGGGATGGAGAGTTGTGCTGGGGTTGATGCGGCAGTGGGGGATGGAGAGTTGTGCTGGGGTTGATGCGGCACTGGGGGATGGAGAGCTGTGCTGGGGTTGATGCGGCAGCGGGGGATGGAGAGTTGTGCTGGGGTTGATGCGGCAGTGGGGGATGGAGAGTTGTGCTGGGGTTGATGTGGCAGTGGGGGATGGAGAGTTGTGCTGGGGTTGGTGCGGCAGTGGGGGATGGAGAGGGGGATGGAGAGTTGTGCTGGGGTTAATGCAGCAGTGGGGGATGGAGAGTTGTGCTGGGGTTAATGCGGCAGTGGGGGATGGAGAGTTGTTCTGGGGTTGATGCGGCAGTGGGGGATGGAGAGCTCTGCTGGGGTTGATGCGGCAGCGGGGGATGGAGAGCTGTGCTGGGGTTGATGCGGCAGCGGGGGATGGAGAGTTGTGCTGGGGTTGATGCGGCAGTGGGGGATGGAGAGTTGTGCTGGGGTTGATGCGGCAGCGGGGGATGGAGAGTTGTGCTGGGGTTGATGCGGCAGTGGGGGATGGAGAGGGGGATGGAGAGTTGTGCTGGGGTTGATGCGGCAGTGGGGGATGGAGAGTTGTGCTGGGGTTGATGCGGCAGTGGGGAATGGAGAGCTGTGCTGGGGTTGATGCGACAGTGGGGGATGGAGAGTTGTGCTGGGGTTAATGCGGCAGTGGGGGATGGAGAGTTGTGCTGGGGTTGATGCGGCAGTGGGGGATGGAGAGCTGTGCTGGGGTTGATGCGGCAGTGGGGGATGGAGAGCTGTGCTGGGGTTGATGCGGCAGCGGGGGATGGAGAGTTGTGCTGGGGTTGATGCGGCAGTGGGGGATGGAGAGGGGGATGGAGAGTTGTGCTGGGGTTGATGCGGCACTGGGGGATGGAGAGCTGTGCTGGGGTTGATGCGACAGTGGGGGATGGAGAGTTGTGCTGGGATTGATGCGGCAGTGGGGGATGGAGAGTTGTGCTTGGGTTGATGCGGCAGTGGGGGATGGGGAGCTGTGTTGGGGTTGATGCAGCAGTGGGGGGATGGAGAGCTGTGTTGGGGTTGATGCGGCAGTGGGGGAATGGAGAGCTGTGTTGGGGTTGATGCAGCAGTGGGGGGTGGAGAGCTGTGTTGGGGCTGATGCAGGGGATCGCAGGGGGTGGCTGTGTGTTGCGGTGGATGCAGGGGATAAGACTGGGGAATTATGTTGGGGTTGATGCAAGATTTGGGGTTGTAGGGGGTCACATACATAGAGTAGGGCCTGAGCGAACAAGGCCCACCCTAAATCTGTAAATGCCCACTCAGCAGCGCTGTGTGGGCAATTTACAGATGTTAATGTCACTGTGGTGGGCCCAACTACATTGGCTTCAGTCCCCCCTTGTCAGACAATCCTGGCTACAGTTCTGGTGGGTTTGCGGGTTGTGGGTTGTGAGTTGTGACTGATACAGGCGGTGTAGGGTGGAGGAGGTTTGCACCGACCGTTCACGTGTTTACTAATACATCGCTGTTAGGAAAATCCTAGTCTGGCGCTTCGTTTGGCATGCTGCTAAATGTGTATTGCTGTCTGGCGCGATTGGACGGCTAGTGTGGAGTACTTGGCATGCCATTCCCAGAGTCAGTACATCCTAATGAGCAGAGAGAGGAGAACAGCCGGTGCCGCTTCTTTTATTTTATAGGACAGCTTGACAAAGACCCACAAGGTCAGACGGATTTCAATGCAGCAATGCCCCACTTACAGAAGTAGGGGGTCTGTCCTACACATCTGTAGGGACTCTGACATCACCCAGCCGAGCACCAGGAGGAAGCTGGTCCAAGAGGGCTCCGGCACGGTGGGCGGTAGAGGGATACGGGGGGAGGGGGTACGCGACTCCCCACTGTCCAGCAGTATCCTTCCCCCTGGCGCCCCACTGCAGCACGAAGGAATAACCCACGCCCCCCCCCCCAATCAGGCAGAGAGGCGTACACTTGTGCTTATCCCTCTACACTCGGGTATGCTGCTCGTCTATTTCTTCATGTTTGTACCCTATGTCTTGCACATCACCCACCACTTGTAAGTGCTAAACTAATTTAAAGCACCAAGAATGCATGCATTTTGTTCTCTTTTTTGGTGAGTAAGAATTTGATTTTCATTTTACATTGTCCAAAACAGCAGACGAATGGTGGCAAATGAGATCAACTGCACACATTTTAGCATTAATATGTGCCATAATCTACTGTCCAATTATAGCTCTCCATTTTAGCATTAATACTGTGCTCATAATCTATCGTCCAACTGCGTCTCTCCATTTTAGCATTAATATGTGCCATAATCTACTGTCCAACTATAGCTCTTCATTTTAGCATTAATACTGTGCTCATAATCTACTTTCTAACTGTGTCTCTCCATTTTAGCATTAATACTGTGCTCATAATCTATTGTCCAACTGTGTCTCTCCATTTTAGCATTAATACTGTGCTCATAATTTATTGTCCATTTATGTCTCTTCATTTTAGCATTAATACTGTGCTCATAATCTATTGTCCAAATATGTCTATTCATGTTAGCATTAATACTGTGCTCATAATCTATTGTCCAACTGTGTCTCTTCAATGCAAATGGCTCCATGCACCTACCCAGTAAAGCTGATGTGGCTTGAACATGTGTTCTGTGCTGTTATTACCTATAATTCACTTTACGGGGCCATGAGTCAATCGGTTGGGAACATGCAAAACATTGCTCTGTTGACAAGGCAACATGCCCATGCATGCCAGTGCAGAGCGCCAGATGTGGTCATGCACTTCCCTGCCCGTAGACCTTGCGTCAGCAAAACCTGCCTATGCACAACTGCCTTGTGCAAAGGAACATTCCTTCGAGTGCCGACGCATGATAATGCTCCCACCAACCCCTGCGGTGCCTTCTCCTAAGGTGTACACTGCTGTGACAGAGTGCCATGAACTTCACACACCTCTTCGACTAGCATTCTTCAGCGCCAGGATTTACACACACAACTAGCATTCTTCAGTGCCAGTTTTTACACACAAATAACTAGCATTCTGCTGTGGCATTACTTACACACAGAACTAGCATTCTGCAGTGCCAGAATTTACACACTCAATGTAGTGCCAGTATTTCCACACCCAACTACCATTCTGCAGTGCCAGGATTTACACACCCAACCAGTATTCTGTAGTGCCAGTATTTCTACACCCAACTAGCATTATGCAGTGCCAGAATTTCCACACCCAATGTAGTGCCAGTATTTCCACACCCAACTACCATTCTGCAGTGCCAGGATTTACACACCCAACCAGTATTCTGCAGTGCCAGTATTTCTACACCCAACTAGCATTCTTTAGTGCCAGGATTTCCACACCCAACTAGCATTCTGCAATGCCAGTATTTCCACACCCAACTACCATTCTTTACTGGCAGTATTTACACACAGAGCTAGCATTCTGTAGTGCGAGGATTTACACACACAACTAGCATTCTTTAGTGCGAATATTTAAACACACATAACTAGCATTCTCCTGTGGCATTACTTAGACACAGAACTAGCATCCTGCAGTGCCAGAATTTCCACACCCAACTACTATTCTGCAGTGCAAGTATTTCCACACCCAACTAGCATTCTGCAGTGCCAGGATTTACACACCCAACGAGTTTTCTGTAGTGCCAGTATTTCCACACCCAACTAGCATTCTGCAGTGCCAGGATTTACACACGCAACTAGCATTCTGTAGTGCCAGGATTTACACACGCAACTATAATTCTTTAGAGCCAGGATTTACACACCCAACTAGCATTCTGCAGTGCCAGGATTTACACACGCAACTAGCATTCTTTAGTGCCAGGATTTACACACCCAACTAGCATTCTACAGTGCCAGGATTTACACACGCAACTAGCATTCTGCAGTGCCAGGATTTACACACGCAACTAGCATCCTGCAGTGCCAGAATTTCCACACCCAACTACTATTCTGCAGTGCAAGTATTTCCACACCCAACTAGCATTCTGCAATGCCAGGATTTACACACCCAACGAGTTTTCTGTAGTGCCAGTATTTCCACACCCAACTAGCATTCTGCAGTGCCAAGATTTACACACGCAACTAGCATTCTGCAGTGCCAGGATTTACACACGCACTAGCATTCTTTAATGCCAGGATTTACGCACCCAACTAGCATTCTGCAGTGCCAGGATTTACACACGCAACTAGCATTCTGCAGTGCCAGGATTTACACTCGCAACTAGCATTCTGCAGTGCCAGGATTTACACACGCAACTAGCATTCTTTAGTGCCAGGATTTACACACCCAACTAGCATTCTGCAGTGACAGGATTTACACACGCAACTAGCATTCTTTTGTGCCAGGATTTACACACCCAACTAGCATTCTGTGGTGCCAGGATTTACACACACAATTAGCATTCTGTAGTGCGAGGATTTACACACAGAACAAGCATTCTTTAGTGCCAGGATTTACACACCCAACTAACATTCTGTAGTGCCAGGAATATCACACACAACTAGCATTCTATAGTGCCATGATTTACACACATACAATTAGCATTCTTTGCTAGGAAGAAAGATCAGTATTCACCCGAACTTGGGTGCTTATCAGAAATTATGCTGGTGGACTTATTTTTCCATAAACATTAATACAGACAAAGTTAGCCATGCTTACTTGACTGGTTACATCTTTTTTTAAACAGGCTTCTCGACAAATTATATTTTGTAATTATTTCTTTTAATATTAATAAAAAAAAATAAGAAATAAAGCCACAATGAACAATTGCAGTGTCAATCAATCATTACTCAATAGCCTTATTTTCGACATCAGGTCATATACGGCTGCACAAAAATCATGTTATAAAACCACCAATAAAATCGATAGTAAAATGTGCTATAAATAAAATGATTTTTTAAAAGTGCTTTGAAAACAATTGCAGTACAAAACGGACATTGAAGAATGGAAGTTGATTAAAAAAAATGGATCGACTTTAAAAATATGAATGCTAACACATATGTTACCGCGAGACAACTTGAATTCTGATATTTTCCTAGAATGATCTACTGCCAAGACTTATTCTTTGTTGTCCTCTTCTTGTGGTGGCCCTTCACTATTCTGCACATGCGCTGAACCTTGCATTTGGCAAATCAGTGGTGGCGTGGCTGCTACTTTCAAAATGGCAGCCCTCAAAGCCATAGAGGAAATGAAATGAGCGGAAATGGTCTATCCTCATCCCAAATTAATTCTGAAAAAAATTAAGCCAATCAGTTCATTTTAGAAATTCTCTAAAAATCCACTTGTTTTACAGGCAATTCTGAAGGGCTACTATTGAAATCTTTAAAAAAAATGATGGTCTGCCGAGCAAGTTTAATCCCCCCCAGAGGAGTGTTTTCCTCCCACCCACAGACTCGAGGAAAATATGAGAAATGGGCCGAATGGTGAAATTACAGCTCATCCTTCTGTAAATTGATAAAAAAAAGAAATAGCTTTTTAATGCAGTTTGTATCCATTTTTGTATTACACACACCCTCCCATGTTCCCATTTTATTAGAAGCACATATAGGGTATATCTTATCATTCAGGCATGGATGGCCACCCATGGACTATGCCTGAATGATAAGACAGAGATCGTCATCCTGGGCATGCCATTAACCCTAAAAAAACAGAGTCCCAAAAACTCAGCCTTTAACATAGACCATAATATCATTACCCTGGCTAAGGAGGTAAAAACCCTGTGGTTCTACCTGGATTCTACTCTCTCCTTCAACAAACAGGTTAACGCCATGCCCTCGGCCACAGCATATACCTGCAAATTGATTAGAGTAGGCAAAGCTTTCCTGTCAAATACTAGTTGTATCACCCTTGCCAGAGCACTCCTCTTATCAAAGCTCGGCTATTGTAACGCCTTGTACATAGGGGCTAACAAACAAACTATCAAGAAAATCCAATTCTTGCAAAACAATGCTCTCAGAGCAGCACTTGGAATTGCAAGGAGAGAACACATCTCCGAGATGAGAAGTGCCAACAACTGGCTCTCCATATACGACAAAATTAAACTAAAAGCTGCCTCTCTCACACATAAATGCCTGAACAATGTGGCACCACGCTACCTGTCAGATAGAATTACTATGAAACCTGTGGCAAGAACAACTAGACTCTCTAATACGAACTGCCTCTTGATCCCTAGATTTAAGTTGGCCAGAGTTAGAGGCAGCAGATTCCAGGTCAAGGCAGCCCAACTGTGGAACTCGCTACCTTCCACTAAAAGTAGAGCACTCGTACCAAAACGTCCGTAGGAGCTTAATAAAGTGGCTTAAAGACGCTAACTTCTAGGTCGGCCTATGACACCTAGACTAACTGGCCTACCATCCTGTAAATATTCTAGTTACTGGTTATTTTACTGATGGTCTCCTACACCTTACAGACTACTACCTTATGAACCATGACTCTCCCAAGATCCCATGTGCCTGCTCTCAGCCCATAGTCTGAATCACATGTATGTATATATCCTGTATGTATATAATTTGCCTGTGTGTAACTAAATTGCATTATGCAAATGTACTTTTTATGTGTAACTAAGCTGTGAGTGATCTTATGCAATGCGCCCTAATACCCACGGGTCTGGTGCGCAGTACAAGTAATAAAACAAACAAACATATAGCACATCCCTTCACTTATACTTCCTATTTCCATGCATTGTCCCACCCAGACCCTTGTAAGGATATTTTAAGTAACATAAAATGGCTGATATTGTACTTGGTAGGAGCATATTGGGAACATGAAATGTTATAATGATTTCCCAGTCTCAGGTCTGAGAGATCAGAGCTACGCATCAGGCTAAAGAGAGTCCCAGGCCTTAGACAGTGCAGCTACGCATCAGGCTAGACAGAGTCCCAGGCCTGAGACAGTGGAGCTACGCATCAGGCTAGACACAGTCCCAGGCCTGAGACAGTGGAGCTACGCATCAGGCTAGACACAGTCACAGGCCTGCGACAGCGAAGCTATGCATCTGGCCAGACAGAGTCCCAGGCCTGAGACAGCTGAGCTATGCATCAGGCTAGACAGAGTCCCAGGCCTTAGACAGTGGAGCTATGCATCAGGTTAGAGAGAGTCCCATGCTTTAGACAGCGGAGCTACGCTTCAGGATAGAGAGAGTCCCAAGCCTTAGACAGTGGAGCTACGCATCAGGCTAGACAGAGTCCCAGGCCTTAGACAGTGGAGCTACGCATCAGGCTAGACAGAGTCCCAGGCCTGCGACAGCGGAGCTATGCATCTGACTAGAGAGAGTGCCAGGCCTGAGACATCTGAGCTATGCATCAGGCTTAGAAAGAGTCCCAGGCCTTAGACAGTGGAGCTAGGCATCAGGCTGGACACAGTCCCAGTGTCACGATTCCAGTATGGGCACCGGGCAAATGGGTCAGGACTAGGGGTATTTCCCCCCATAACAGTGTAGGGAGATGGTGGACCAGTAAGGTGGCTGGTTGGCATAAGTGTACATGGAGTATGGCCTCAACCCACACCAACATGGCTGCCAAGGAGGAACCCACTGTGGAACTCAAGATGGCACCTGGCAGATACAAGGATCTGACATCCCTGGTGGTCTAGTGCTGACAGGGCGTGGACCGAGGCTATAAACCCCCCCCAGCCATACCCGGTGCCTAGCGTTTCGTCTGCTACCTACCAGAGCAGTGTCACGCTTACTGCTCCTGCTTCCCCAAGTGCGATTAGCTTCCCTGAGAGTTTGCCGAATACTTACCCGGATCGGAGAGCATCATTACACCGCTCAGCTTCCGCTTCCAGCTCCGCTCAGCTTCTTACCATCGTAGACTTGTCACCACTCATCCCGGTATCTTCATTTTCGCCATTCTTAGTTTTATCTTTCGTCTGAAGTTCTTAGCCTCCATCTGAAGAACACAGCAACCGCAGCTCCTGAGAACCTGAAATCCAAGAAAGATAATAGTAAGAAACTGCAATACCATTTAGTTCCCCTTTCCAGAACCCTGTTTAACTTTGATTTACCTGAGCGTAAGTTAGCGCCATCGCTTGCTTCGGCACTCCAATTCCTGCTAAGACATCCAGCAGATTCACTCCTAAAGGAAAGGGAGAAAGAGACTATTAACATTCAACGCATCAATACAAAGAAGGATACAAGCTTCACATTGAAAACGTCCAAGACCTGGAGTTACGTTTGCTACAAGGACTCACCTGCTCGTCTCCAGTATCCAGTGCGTTGCAGCAGGCCTGGACCACAAATCTTCAGTGAAGTAACTGGAGTCGGATACTTACCTGCTATCTTCGATCTTCTTCTTCAATTTACTACGGTGAGCTACAGTCGCTGTGCGCCAGGCAGGCAGCAAGTTTACTTAAAAAGGGGGAGGCTAGACAGGAGGTGAGGGAAAAGCAGAAAGTAATCAATACTGAACACTTGTACTTACCTTTAGGTTATCCAGACCCCCTGAACACACCATTTTCCAGAGGTCCCAAGTCCTTCCAGGTCCCTCCCAACCTCACGGTCCTCTGGAGGTTAATCCCCAGCGGGCCACTGGGGAAGGGAGTGGCCGGGATAATCTTCAGTGTTAAGTCATTCCGAGGGGGCAACACTTCGGAACAGTCCGGACCAGGCACTCCTGCAGGGCACCAGAGGTAAGCGTTACACCCAGGCCTTAGACAGTGGACCTAGGCATCAGGGTAGACAGAGTGCCAGGCCTTAGACAGTGGAGCTACGCATCAGGCTAGACCCAGTCACGGCCTTGGACAGCAGAGCTACCCATCAGGTTAGACTCAGTCCCAGGCCTTAGATAGCAGAGCTACGCATCAGGCTAGACAGAGTCCCAGGCCTTAGACAGTAGAGCTACGCATCAGGCTAGACAGTGTCCCATGCCTTAGACAGTGGAGTTAGGCATCAGGCTAGACAGTGTCCCATGCCTTAGACAGTGGAGCTACGCATCAGGCTAGACTCAGTCGCAGGCCTTAGACAGCGGAGCTACGCATCAGGCTAGGCACAGTCCTAGACCTTAGACAGCAGAGCAACACATCAGGCTAGACACAGTCCCAGGCCTTAGATAGCAGAGCTACGCATCAGGCTAGACACAATCCCAGACCTTAGACAGCAGAGCTACACATCAGGCTAGACACAGTCCCAGACCTTAGACAGTGGAGCTATGCATCAGGCTAGACAGTGTTCCATGCCTTAGACAGTGGAGCTACGCATCAGGCTAGACACAGTCCCAGGCCTTAGACAGTGGAGCTACGCATCAGGCTAGACAGTGTCCCATGCCTTAGACAGTGGAGCTATGCATCAGGCTAGACAGAGCCCCAGGCCTTAGACAGTGGAGCTATGCATCAGGCTAGACAGTGTTCCATGCCTTAGACAGTGGAGCTACGCATCAGGCTAGACACAATCCCAGACCTTAGACAGCAGAGCTACACATCAGGCTAGACACAGTCCCAGACCTTAGACAGTGGAGCTATGCATCAGGCTAGACAGTGTTCCATGCCTTAGACAGTGGAGCTACGCATCAGGCTAGACACAGTCCCAGGCCTTAGACAGTGGAGCTACGCATCAGGCTAGACAGTGTCCCATGCCTTAGACAGTGGAGCTATGCATCAGGCTAGACAGAGCCCCAGGCCTTAGACAGTGGAGCTATGCATCAGGCTAGACAGTGTTCCATGCCTTAGACAGTGGAGCTACGCATCAGGCTAGACAGTGTCCCATGCCTTAGACAGTGGAGCTGCGCATCAGGCTAGACACAGTCGCGGGCCTTAGACAGTGGAGCTACGCATCAGGCTAGACAGTGTTCCATGCCTTAGACAGTGGAGCTACGCATCAGGCTAGACAGTGTCCCATGCCTTAGACAGTGGAGCTATGCATCAGGCTAAACTCAGTCGCAGGCCTTAGACAGTGGAGCTACGCTTCAGGCTGGACACATCTTACAAGTTATTACAACAGATATTGTGATCTGCGTTAATAACTACTGGGGATTGCTCCAGTTACATCAGTGTAACTATGACATATCTTGAAAGATGTTAACATAAAGCATGAAAAGCCCCTACAGAAGTTAAACAATAACCACCATAACAGCATGAAAGTAACCTCCCGCGCCAAGGAGATTTTGGATAAGGGTATTTACAGTTAATATTTCAGCACAATTTTCGCAGATATTGATGTCATTAAAGTTGGTCGTTCAAATAAGCAATAGTTTGTGTTTTTGGCATGGCCACTTACCATTTTTCTAAATTCATTGAGCATCTACCTTCTCTTTGACCACCCACTCCCTTCATTTTCCCAACATGCCCTTTGAAGTAGCTTATATATACACACACACACACCAGTGTACTGTGATGGCCATATTCTGACCACTGGTCCACTTGTCTATGGTGAAGTAGACATTTCGTCTCACAGGCTGCTTTAGTTGTAACAAAAGGACTACTGCTCTGCAGTAGCACAGGGATGAGTAGTGGCTAAACCGCCTACTCAGCGCCCACACTACCACTAAACCAGCAGTGATCCCAATCATAAAGGTCAAACGGACACAGCCCGAAAAGGGATACCTCCTTTGCTTTGTGCGGTAGCACATGCTGAGGAGGGCTATACATTGAGGAAAATTGTGAGCTGATAAAGAGTAGCAATCCAAACAACTTAAATGCAATGGTCCAAGATAAAAGAATATCCGACACATTTTATAAAAATATAATCTCATTAAACAACAAAATGGAAACAGCCAATCAGAAAACTGGAAACAACCAATCAGAAAACACTAAAAAAATAAACATCCCTGTAAAAGAACAAAGAAAAGGGATCTTAAAAGTCACTTTGATTCAAAAGCAAAAAGGGGCCTGGGAACAGGGCCCCTTCAGAGTACCTTAATTCTTCTATTTGGGGCTCAACAGCATTGAGCCACGCCTTTTGGCGTCGACACTGCAGTCTAGGCACTTTTGGCGCTGGGCGGGCATCACACTGTAAAGTGGCTGCTACAGGTCCCAACAATGCAAAAAACAAGGGGGGTCCTTGGAAGTCAGGTCCCAACAATGCAATGCAGTTCAGCAGCGACATCAACTTACGAGTCGTAAATGTGAGGAAGGGCGGCAGTGTAGGGTCGGCAGGACTGGAAGTTTCAGTGACGTCAGGGGCAGAGAAGCGGAGGCTGGCCTTCAGCGGCGAGCAGGCTAGGCTGGCTCAACACATTGGCCCTCATTACGACCCTGGCGGAAAGGGGTTTACGCCGGCGTAAACCATGGCGTACCTTACCGCCTGAGTACGAGTTCCCTTAGCGCCATGGTGATTTTAACGCCTGCTTTTAGCAGGCGTTAAAATCCATGGCGCTAAGGGACCTTGATGTTAATTACGCCACCGTAATTTACGGTGGCGTAATTAACGCCTTCCCCACTCCCATTATGCCCTATGGGGCCAGGAATGGGAATGGGGAAGGGTAAATGGGGATTGGGGACTTACCGCCCAGCCAACCTCGGAATGGGGCGGTAAGTCCGCCAACCCCCATGGCGGAGTTGGCAGCTTAGCGCCATGGACCATGGTGCAAATTGCACCATGGTCCTCCGCCAAGGTCGTAATGAGGGCCATTGTCAAGGTACTACAGCTGCAATAGATTAGAGCTCAAAAAAGCTGGTGAACAGGTGTCGATGCCGAGTTGGGGAAGCTAGAAGAATCAGCAGGTGTCTGAGGCTGAGACAGTAGAGCTTTAGCGTTGGTGTTTATTGAACTCAAAGATGCTGAGGTGGTCAGGCATTGAGATCAGAGAGAGGACTTGTCACGTGTACACGCCAGCCACACGCTGCTGTGCCCATAGACTCCCTACCAAGCCACGCGCAGTGCCTCCACTTACCTGCCTGCTTCTTCCTTCTTGGCGCCTGTATCCCGGTTGGTGTTTGTCCCCCAGGCATAGAAACACGCATCCTGGGGGCCATGCTCCGGTGGGCGCCGCCATATCTCTTGTACTGTTCATGTGCTGCGGCACAGCTACTGGGTTTTGCACAAGCACGCGGTGCCGGCAATGGTGCTGGTTTGCAAAATCTGCCAACCAGGTACACAGGAACCTCACTTTCATGTCACAGACATATTTAAATCCCTGGTCAGAGCTGTCAATCGTGTCTTATTGTGCTCAAACAGTCAACTAGGTTGCTGCTGTTTTTCTCCTCTGTGTTCCTGTCCCTGCCTTGTCCTGCGCCAGTATCTCCCTGGTCCTGTCCTGCCTTATCCTTATCTGCTTTTCACACTGACCTTTCTACCATGCCGTATGGGGTCCCTCCTTGCTCTGGGGCTGCCTGCTCCTTTCCTTCTTCTTTGCCTGCCTGTCACCATCTTTTCGTCTGCCAGGGCTGAATTCTCAGCTTCTGCTCCAGCGGACCTGGTCTTGAGTATCCTGATACTGGATTCAGCTACCATCGCTGTGCCTCCCCTACACCACGAAAATACAGGGGAGGCATCCACATGGTGTGGGGAGTTGGGCTGAGAACACTAGGTATCATATCATATCATATGCAATGTGTCTGACGGCATATTGTCTCAACGGACCACCGAGTCAGATCAGGTATGCAACTCTGGTGGGCCGCCGCCGTTGACAGGACTCCGGCGGTTGCCATGCAGCAGCTTGAACGGCGTTGAAAGTGCCAAACTTCTGTCGTTGTTTGGAGATGCAAGGAGTGCCAGGGGTCACTTCCTTAAATTTGTGGTTGCTATGAGTCCCCATCTAGGGGCTCCAGGACATAGGGTGTCCTTATGTACTGTACCCCCACTCCAGGGTGTTTGGCTGCTACCTACAGGGGATCCTTTACCTTCAGAGTGACAGGAGCCTGGTTCCAGTCCAGCTAATAGAGAGTCCTTGGTCTACAGCAGTTCACCTCCACTGACCCTGGGGATGGGTAGGACTGCCTTGGATGTCTTCATCTTCACTTCTATGGCAGAGGACTTTGGAGCACACTGTACTCCCAACAGAGGTCTAGTGAATCCTTTTTGCCCTTGTAGAAATCCAAAGATGAATACAATGAAAGTTGTGCCCCTCTCCTTTAAAAGGCAACATGTCACAGAGGATTGGTCCAAAGCAAGGTCGCTTAAGGGGTAAAATCCAGGTGATTGTAACAAATGTCCTTTGCTGTATGACATTACACCCAGAGTACGTTACCTGTAGGAATTCGATTGGACAGGAAAAGGAAAGAGAGCCCTAACAAAAATCAAGATGGTGGGACCCTTCTCTAGACCATCCTTCCCTCTCTGGCAAATCTAACTCTGCCCCCTTCCCATGCCTGCTCACTTCAAAAGGACTACAGTGGTCAGCAGCTGCCTGCTTTTGAAACACAGTTCCAAGGAGACCTCCTATGCCCCGAGGGAAGGTGTTACTTTTCCTGGAGGAGAATCAAAGGGGCAGCATCTGTGTTATTGTGGCACATGGCCGTAATGGAAACAGTCATACCAGACACCAATTCACACCAGTCCTGTCATAGCTGGCAATGATCATAGAGATGGCATTCATGTGATAGCAAATTGCTGTGACTGCATTATTGTGTGCTGTTATCAGTCACTATGCCACAGCTATGTATGGCTAAAGCATATCATTATTATAATTAAGATAAGAGGTGGTGAAGACTAAAAAGCCACCTGTTACTTCAGTAACTTCCTGTCCGAGCAGCTCTCAGGGACCTTTGAACCTGCCCTATGCCAATGCAGAGCAGGCGGCTGAGTGCCCTGTAGGCTGTCCCATGAAACCCTCATGGGTGAACTATGATTCTGGCATGGAGCTTTTATGAAAGTGGGGTCTGATTAGCAGACCTCCCTTTCAGCAACAGAATTACCTGCATCACTTTATGTGGATAAAAATAAAAAAGCTTGGGCTATCCCGCTCTCACCAGATGGCCATTGTGTTGTAGTAGTACCTGCCCCACTGTAGCCATAACCTTTCCACTGCTTTCTGAGGGAAAAACATCAACTCAAAACTTCCCTGAAGTGATCAGTTTTTCCAATAAGCCACCAGAATCTAGGGTATTCCTCAGAAGAGTAGGAGAAGAGGTCTATTGCCAACACTATGGCCATGTTCTGGAGTTCTGGAGGTGCTAGAGAGAGAGTGGTTCCTCTCTCTCTAGCAACTGACTTCTGCAAATGATACTGTGAGAGTAGGCTCCCTTGTCCCACAGTTTGCTTCTACTTCTACTACTTCCATACAATAATGTTCTGACAAAAGTATCGGCATCCACAGTTCTACTGCTGCTACTGCGACTTAGTGCTGTAAGCAACTTCATCAAGATTCGTCAACCTCTACAGGTCAACAAGGCACTCTGCTCTCTTGCATCAAAAGAAAGGGCAGCCTCTTTGCCTTTGTTTTCTGTCTTGCAGCTACCACAAAATCTGTCATTAACTCCCAGACTGCATCTTCTTAACTTGAACAGTCTCAGCTCTACAGATTAGAATGAGTTATTTTAACAAGTACCCAGCTCCCTGTCCCAGCTTCACATGCACCGTCTTGTCTCCAGTGGTACCACAAAGCTATATTGTCACTCTTCCAGCCTTGGATAACCTTATCACACTTGTATTAGAGGACTCTTGGTTTTCAGCATCTTTAACAACTTTAAGACAATGGTGTTCAGTTCTTTATTGACCTATCTTTACTTTAAAAGGGTTTGGTCTACTGGCTTGGGTAATACTTGTTCTTCGTTTGACTTCAGCAACTTCTAAGACTGCTACAATATTGTTCAGTATGTTACAAGAAGTACGTTTCTCAGTAGAAACGAAATTAGGTACACGCAATTTAGTCTTGATGATAAACTACTGCTTTAAAGATGTGAGCTCTCTCTTTTCGGTCAGCGTTATGCTTCAAACGAATTTGGGAAACACAGTTTCATGTGCACAACCTCTTTCTGAAGTGAAATAAGCTTGTAACATTGCGGGAAAGTCACCTTCTACTTCAATTGGGTTATCAGCAACATTCTCCTCTTTAATAGGAGACACGTGACCGTCCGGCAACAGTTTACATCTAACAATGGAGAAAAACTTAGCTTTCTCTACACGCAGGTACTTTATCTTCATTGATAGAAGCGCATGATACGATTCCCTTGTTAGAATGACTTCCTGCTTCTGTGAACCACTTTTACTCACTTTTAATTGCACGGAAGTTTAAATTAAGCTGTCTACAGTTATCAGCAAGGTGTTCCTGATGATTTGGAGTTCGGAGCTTCCTTCACCGATTCCACAATCACAGCGGCTGTGGGCTGCTTCTGCTTCTCGACTCCATTTCTTCTGCTACTACTGCTATGGGAACTCTTGGGACCCACATTGCTCTGCAACACCTGTGTCTCTGATTCGGCTTCATTAATAGAGAACCTTCCCTTCTTCAACTTCCCTCAGCTTGTTTCTGCACACAGTCCCTAGGTGGATGGATGACTTCAGCTATGTATTCTCAGCAATTAGGCGCACCTGGAAAGAATGTTTGTTTCTCCCAGTCACTTCCAATGCTGTCACAGCCATACAGGGTTTGTGAGCACACAACCAACTCTGAGCCGGCAGGTGAAATCTGCTCTTCCTCTGCTCGGGCATCCCTTTCGTGGTCACACTTCCTATTGAACTGCGAGCCTCGGGCTCTGCTTCTTCTGCGTCTGCCGACCTTCCAGCTCCTGCTTCTTTCTACTGCTCCTTCATGCTGCAGCTTTTGATGCCCCTCAGGTGGGTTAATTGGATTCAGGTACAGGCCCTTAGAACTAATTGCCTGACCTTGCCAAAAGTTATTAGGCCTGTTTGCCTGTCCTTAGCTCTTACATGCCTCCCCAGTCCTCTTCTTCGTCACAGTCCCTGAGGGATTCTGCGACATGTAGTCCATTTTTAGAGAAATTACTTTTTCCTGCTTCTTTAAAATGGCAAAAGGCCATCAGAAGGGTGGGATTACGGAAAAAGTTAAAAAGGGGTTCCTCACAGTATTCCTGGTCTGATTACCCCCTCCCACGTGATCCTCCCACAGTGCACCACCCCCAGGGTCAGGATCAGAGAGCACCTGCCTTCCCCTGGCCATATGAGAAGGGTCACAGTCCAGGTTCCTGGGGGGAAATCCTGTCGGATTCTCCACAACACTCAACGATTTCCACAACACTGTCCTGATGCAATAAGGGGTCACTGCAATGCGCTGCTGGGGTACAGGGGGTAGAGCTTGGTTTCCCACTCCCAAGCACTGACTCCGCTGCTTTATATTTAGGGCTAATTGTGCAGTTTGGTGGAGGGACGCAGCTTGACTGATGGCACGAGAAGAGATGCTCCTTTTTTTCTTTTTCCAATGTCTGTGCATGGTGCTGCAGCATACGGGTCCACATGGATGTGGTTCCCACATTTCAATCTGTATTTATTTGTGCTTATATTGTGCTTTCGACAAAGTTCTGGACATGATACAAAAAGTACAATTTAGAGTGTAACAATAAATTAGCCATACTTGCAGGAAGAGAGTGAAAGACAATGCTCTTTTGGATGGGAGCGTGACAAAAAGAGAAGTTAAAGACCTGATAGGAAATGGCAATTGGTTCCAATGTTTTGGAGCTTGAAGAGAAAAGGAATGAAAAAAGACTTGATACATAGAGAATTAATAGGATTGTAAAGAGATGTAAGGAAGAAAGACTGGGAGGAGCCAGACTATCTCCACCACATTTAAAAATAATGCAGAGAAAGTAAAATATAGGACCAGAGTCAAAGGAAAGGCAGTGAAGGAAAGCAGGAGGGCCTCATTATGAGTTTAGTGCTATAAATCTGTCTGAATAATGCCAAACGGAATTACAGTTACCGTCACTTGGTCTCATGGGTTTACCATGGGATTACAAGTGGTGGTAAGGTGCTGTTAGTCCCAATTTAGGGAGTCCATAGGACTCCACTGGGGATTTTTGACAGAATTAGCACTGGCGGAATTACATAGTGGTATTTCCACCGATTTTTGGAGGAAATGTGGAAGATTTACCTCCGGCATCAAGCACTCAGTAATTCCGCCAGTGCTAATTCTGCCAAATTTGTAATTTGGCTGTGCAGGAAAGGGGCTGCAACGGAATCATCACCACTTTTTTCCTGCACCGCCAAACTCGTAAGGAGGCCCGCAGTCAGCATAGTAAATTAACAGAAGAGTTATAGAGAGATCGGAGTGGAGCCAGCACAGAGAGTCGTTGGAGTACTGGCAGCAAAGGGGCACCCGCTTCTGGGTTCAGTATACAGGCACGGGTAGAAGCGTGAGGCCTTTGAGGAGTAGCTGTGATCCATTTGTCTCTGCATGATCAGGGGAAAGTAGCACCACTGTGCTTTCCTTCTGGTCGGCCTGGAGAGGAAGAGTTTTAATCTCTGATTCTTTGGCGGGTCAAAGGTTACTGGTGCATAGCTTCAGTCTTTCTTCGAGCAGCAGGTCTTTCAGAATGTAGGTTCAGATTTCCAGCTGTTGAAAAGGTGAGTGAGAGAGGTGGTCTTTCACTATCCCGCTCAGGTCACCAGTCACACACCAAGAATCCTTCAAAGATAGGGGTGGTCAGCCATTTCTCCAAGAATACCCATGCACATTAGAAGGACTCTCACACAAAGAAGTGAATACACACCATCTCAGCTAGGTATCTTAATATGCCAGTCATAACTGGTTTCAGGAGCACTACAGCCCCATGTCCTGGCATAAACACATCCGCTTGCCAAAGATGACCCCTCCTTTCAAATACACAAAGAGGGGCAAGAGCTAGTCAGACCCATCTGGTCGTCGAGGCAAACTAAGACAACCTCTAGGTTGAAGAATGAAGGAAGGGTTCAAAAAGCACACAGCCAGTTAAGATGGATTTCAAGGTGTAGAACCATATTGCACAGTTGAAAAAGTCACCAACAGCCTGGCCCTATGACTATCAGAGAGTGGGCACTCTCTCTGGGAGACTACGAGATGCCTCTAAGGTACCGCTACCTTAGGAGCCATAAGGACTCTTAAGTGAGAGCACATAAAGCATAGAGCCACACCATCAGTCAGGCTTTAGATTGAGCCTGGCTCTCAGAAAAACCGAGTCCAAAACCCAGTAAACCCAGCAAAATCTACATGGGACTATCAGATGTGGTAAAAAGTGGGCTTTGTACCTAACAGTCCAGCAGTGTGTGTTTTTTGCTCTTTAGATTTTGAGGAAAGTACTCCCTCTTCTACCTCTTGATCTGAGTGCTATTGTTGTATTCGCACTGGCATCTTCCAAGCTGGATTATGCAAGCTCCCTTTACTTGGAACTACCTGACTTTCTGCTGAGGCGCCTCTAGATCATTCAAAACATTGCAATGCCTGGCTACTGTGACGAGCCAGAAAAAAGAATCTGATGCAAGTTGGACGTTTGCATATTCTTTATTTGACAAAAATAATAAAAATGCATATCTTCCCCTATTGCTATGGGGTTCCCCTTGCCTAACCAAATTAATTTACGGTGCTAGTCAGTTGTCGGAAGTCCAAAACAAAACATCCTCCGTCAAACAATCTAATCCTATCTGGCCCTGCCACTTAGAACTAGAAACTAAATAAGGTTTCTTCCCTTTAGCTGGACCTCTCTGCTTTCTCTCTGGGTTTCCAAGGTGTGGTTTGAAGTCTGTATTACTTATTCATCTGGGTACGGTAACTTTCACTGATGAGCTTCTGTAGCTCTTGATATGTGCTTAAACTTTTGGTTTCCCGGAACTTGCGCGTGATCCTCTAGTCTCTCTCATGCACCCCTTATGCCGATAGGCTTTTCCCTTTCTTCTAAGCAACTTAAATCTTTTTACTCCTAAGGTTTTCTCTTCCTCCCTGTTGGAGTATCTTATACACTTTTCCTTTACTTGATATCCCCCCTCTTGGGGCCTTTCCTCTGGTTTTTGCTTCAAACATCTGAGTTTTATAACTGGTGCTTGGGCCAAACTCAGCGGTTTAATCAAAGTCATCAAAGAATGCGAGTATTCATTACAAGTTAGATTCACCAACTCTCTTGGACTTTCCCAATACAGGGCTTCCTTCTTTCCAAGGATTTCATCCTTAATATTGCAGTTTCTTTGGTAAAGTTCACACAGTGCCTGTTGCCTCCCCCTTGTCAGAATCACCCGGGTACCTTCATTTAGCGTGGGTTGATTCACCGGGCTCGGGGTTGGGAGGCATTTGCTTTGGCTATTCTCTGCCTCTGGTTTCACTCTTCTTTTCCCCGGTTCTCCCTCCTTGTTCTGTTAGCTTGAAGAGGTCGATGTAGCTTTGTCAACAGGAGGGTTCATTCCTCAAACTTGTTCGAGTCTCAGCGTCTTTAATTGGGTCTCTGACCCACCATGATCCTCTCGTGGTCACGCCACCACTCGGGATGGTCCCGTGGATACCGTCTGTACAGTGCTTGCTCCACTGTGTGAAACGCCGGGCCTCCAGCGTCCTTGTTTGGTGTTCTCTTCCTCGCAGGTTGTCGCTGGGTCCGCGGCGCCACACTGTTCCACCCATCCAATGCTGGCATATGTCAGAGGGCTTCCCCTGCATATACTTCTCCCTCCCTCTCTTTCCATGATTCACTTTTTCCTTTTACAGGCTGTTCTGATTTCCACACAGCGCCACAGCATTACGCCTCTCTTCATTACGTCTCTCTTCTTCACTACACGATGGAGCGCGTGGTTCGCTAACGCTCCTTCCTTCTCCTGCAACCTTCGCTTTCAACATTGGAGCTCGGCTAAGTGCCCATGCTGTTCCTGAACCCTCATGGCGAGGTAGGTGCAATTGTCCTGCACCCCAGCACCATTCTGAGAATTGTTGGCTAATTTTTTGTTTTGTTTTAAATGGCATTTTGAAAATAATTTTAGTTTTAAATGTGCCGTAATTACAGCGCTGTAGGAACGCGCTCTGGACACCTTTTTTTTGCTAAATCCCGCCTGCCGTCCTGCATCTGATTGAAAGCCACACTGCTTATACTGCACCATGAGGGGCTTTCAACATGGCCGCCTGGGCCCTCTCTACTAGGGGCACCTTCCTCCATCCTGCTCCCTAATTGGTGGAGTTGGCATTTCTGGACCAAGGAGGGTCCGGCAGGCTTTTAGCCGACCCAGTCATTCCTAGACCCACTTCTAAGGCCCTGTCAGCTTCCCTGTCTGCTTATCGGGACGCATGATGCCGCCACTACACCAGCCAGACCCTTTCCTGGGGCCGCCATCTCTCTCAGCTATGTAACTGGACTACCAAGACACTCCTATTTTCCTCTCCTGGGTACTGCTCCCCCTAGCCTATGTCATTGGATGACAAATCTGGGCGTGTTTTTGTAGGCAAATTTGGTTGTGTTTTCATTTTTGTTTCATCTCATTTTGGACCTCAACTGTAACCAGCTAGCCCAGTGACAGTTCCCTACCGTTGTACTTGCATTTTTCGCCCACTGCCCCCTCTCTACCTGACCATGGCGCAATCTGTCTCTCCTTTCTACTCAAACTGCTACATAATCAACTACCCTTTCCTTCTCACTAAGTCAGGTAAGAAGAAACTTAAAAGGAATATCCTGGCCTCCAATCCATGACTCCCCATTGCTGATACCTATTCCAGCGCTTCTACCAGACAAACCCTTACCGACATCCTCTTTGTCATTCCGTAGCCAGATCTCTGGACCCCTCATATGATCTCTGTTCTCTGTCCTGTCTCCTCCTCTCCCATTAATGGTGGTACCGGCTGGGAAGTGCGTATGGACTCCTTTGACTCCTCCATCATTAATGTCTACCTAAATGGCACTGTCATGGTGCAAGGCCCTCAGGCCAATCTCCGTCTCTTTGATAGGCAGTTCCCTCACCTCATCAACTTCCTCTCATCTCCTGCTGTCCCCTACTCCCCTCCGTTGGCTACCTTGCCCTTTTGTCCTTCCTCCTCTGCTCCATCTCACACCCATCCACACCTACGCAGGGTGTACCTCTGATATGTACCCCTCACCGGAAGGTCTTTAAGGCTGGTAACCTTCTTCATCTTGCCACCTCAATCCTCGCTCCGCTGTCAAACACTCCTCTGACATCTGCCACCTCCTTGAAGAACTTGACCACGATGTCCTCGGTCTTACCGAGACATGGTTCATGGCCAGCTCTGTCACAAGCTTTGACACTCTCCCCCCTGACATCTACAAGATCCTCTCCATCCCCAGATCCACCTGGCCTGGAGGGGGTGTAGCCCTAATCTTCCCTGAGTGGATTCCTCCCTCTATCATCCCTACTCAGACTTACTCCTCTTTCGAATGTCTTGTCTGTAGGCTTGTTCTCTCTCCTAGCCACTCCCTTACTGTTGCTACCCTCTACTGGCCCCCTGGTCAATTCACCTCTTTTCTTTCTGAGTTTGCTGACCTCTCCTCCGCCCTCCTGGCTTCTGCCTCTCAACTCCTCTTCCTTGGTGACCTCAACATCCATCCTGATTCTCCCTGTTCCTCATCTGCGCTCTTTCACGACCTCTGCGATTCACTCTCCCTTTCTATCCTCTCCTCCGGCCCGACTCATTCTGCTGGACACAAACTTGATGTCTTGATCTCCTCTGCCCCCCCCCCTATCTACTCCCCTCAAAACTCCTCTTTCCTGGAGCGATCATTGCCTCCTCTCCTCTCATCTTCCCATCTCCTCGCCTCAAGCCAACCCTACCCCAAGACTGCCACCCACCTTCTGGAACATCCGGCCCATGAAGCGTGTTTCAGTCGAGGCTTTCGCTGCCACCTTCTCACCCATCCTGCACTGTTGGCTGACTCACACCCTGAAACAGCCCTGTCTCTCCTCTACTCCTCTATTTCTGATGCTCTTGATGCTCTTGCCCCTGTCATGAGGATCCGTTTGAAGCCCAAAACTAGGTGCAATTCTTGGTATGACTCCGACCTAGCTACACTTAAACGTAAGTGTAGGGCGGCCGAGAGGATATGGAGGGCCTCTTGCTCATCCTCTGACAAACTGGCCTACCGCCTACTCCAACGGCAATACCGTCTCTCTGTACGCAACAAGAAGCAAGTCCATATTCAAGCCCGTGTCTTTACAGCATCTAACAACTCGGCCAAACTCTTTAAATTCTGCAAGGAGCTGGCCAACCTTGATGCAGTATCCACCCCTCCTCTCAGGCTCTTTGCAATGACCTTGTCTCACACTTTAGCTCTAAAACCCAGGACATCTTGTCCACACTCTCCTCCTCTCCCGCTCCTCTCCCCTCTCCTTCAGACAAGTCCGATCTATGAAAGCCTCTTCAAGACAGGTCCATCCCTGCTCCTCCAAAACTATTAAGGACCACATCGATACCCTTGCTCCGGCCATTGCTGATTTCTGCAACCTCTCCTTTGCCTCTGGATCTTTCCCCTCCCCTCTGAAGCACTCCCTAGTGCACCCTCTCCTCAAGAAACCCTCAGCTGATTCCTCTTGTCCGGCTAACTATCACCAAATTCCATTACTCCCTTTTTGGGTAAGCTCCTGTAAAATCTTGCCATCTCTCAGCTTAACCTTCATTCTGACTCGTTTGGCTCCCTCCATGACCACCAATCTGGCTTCATAGCTGCCAGAAGTACGGAAACTGCTCTCCTGAACATCCTTGAAGACCTGCTTTCCAACCTTGACTCTAACATTCCCTCTGTCCTCATCCTACTTGATCTCTCCTCTGCTTTTGACACAGTTAGCCATATCACCCTGCTCAATTGTCTCTGTGACAACCTGGGTATCACCGATCAGGCTCTGGCCTGGCTGACCTATTTTCTCTCTGATCAACTCTCCCAGATACAACTTGGGTCCTTCCTATCCTCTATCTCCCTCTCTACCTGTGGTGTTCCCCAGGGGTCTAATCTCTCACCCTGGCTTTTCAACCAATACCTGGCAACTCTCGCCTACTGCATTTCCATTTTCTGCTCAAATTTCCAGAGCTATGCTGATGACACCCAACTAATTTTCAGGCTTCCCTCGGCCACCTCCATTCCTTCCCTCATCTCGGACTGCCTAATCGCCGTTCAAAATTGGTGTGCCGCAAATGATCTTTGTTTAAATGCCAACAAGACTGAGATCCTCCTCATTGGTACACCCCCTCCATCCTTTCCCCTCACTCTCTGGTCGGCCTCCCTTGGCCCTCCTCCTGCCCCTACCTGCGAAGCTAAGAACCTCTGGGTCATCTTTGACTCCACACTTTCCTTCTCCGCACACATCTCTGATGTCTCCAAAAATTCAAACTTTTTACTGCACCTCCTTAAAGGCACTCTTCCTTTCCTCTCCTTCCCTCAGAAGCTCCTTGTCTCCCAAGCTCTGATTCTCTCTAGATTGGACTACTGTAACAGCCTCTTTCTGAATCTACCTGCCTCCACTTTCCGCCCTTTACAACTTATCCAGAACAGGACTGCAAGACTTGTCCTTGGCCTCAAGCCCTGGGATCGTATCTCTCCGGCTCTGAAATCCCTACATTGGCTCCCTGTGTTTCAAGGATTACATTTAAAACCCTTTGCATTGTCCTCAAGGCTTTCTGGGGCCTGGGTCCAAATTACCTTCAACTATCCCTCCGTAAATACCTCCCCTCTAGAGCCCTTCGCTCCTCTACATCTAACTCCCTCAGGGTTAGTCGTTTTTCAAAGAAACAAGCTGGTGGTAGATCTCTATCTTCGGCGGGGTCCTCCCTCTGGAACGGTGTTCAGTGATAATGTTGAATCCAATAATGTCGACAGTCAAAATGTCGAATAAAAAATGTCAAAAAAAATAATGTAGAAAAGCAATAATGTCGAATTTCTTCTACATTTTTAGAAAAAAAAAAATAATAATTAAAATGTGTTGAATATGAGGGGTGAGAGGGTGGTGGGGGGTGGTGTCAGGGGGGTGTTTGGTGAGGGGGGTTGGGGGGGACCCCCCTAGTAAATGATATTTTCCTTGTTTATTTATTTATTGAAAACATAAATAAATAAATATATAATTAAAATGTGTTGAGTATGAGGGGTGAGAGGGTGGTGGGGGGGCGGCAGGGGGGTGTTTGGTGAGGGGGATTGGGGGGGACCCCCCCTAGTAAATGATATTTTCCTTGTTTATTTATTTATTGAATAAATAAATAAATAAATATATAATTAAAATGTGTTGAGTATGAGGGGTGAGAGGGTGGTGGGAGGGTGGGGGGGGTGGCAGGGGGGTGTTGGGTGAGGGGGGTTGGGGGGGAACCCCCCTAGTAAATGATACTCTTCTTGTTTATTTATTTATTGAATAAATAAATAAATAAATATATATATATATGTATATATATAATTAAAATGTGTTGATTATGAGGGGTGAGAGGGTGGTGGGGGGGTGGGGGGGTGGCAGGGGGGTGTTGGGTGAGGGGGGTTGGGGGGACTCTTCTTGTTTATGTATTTATTGATAGTGCCAAATGACATTTTTTTATCGACATTTTTTTTTCTAAAAATTGACTCTATTCATTATATGTATAGGTTTTCGACATTATTGTTTTTGACATTTTTTTTTCGACATTTTTGTAAGTCGACATTTTTTTTTCGACATTATCACTATGAACCCTCTGGAACTGCCTACCTGCCACCTTCAAACTTGAGGAGAACCATCTGTGGTTCCGGAAGCACCTCAAGACCTTCCTCTTCGCCTCTGCCTTTGCCCCCTCTTCTCCCCTGCTGATCTGCTTTCTCTCTCTGCAATGCTGCACCAGGCCACCCTCTGCCCTTCGCCACAGGTACCTGCTCACCCTGTCACCCTCCAGCACTGCCTCCCGGCCACCCCTTGCACTAGGTCCTGTATCTGTACCCATACAGCCCAACCCCTCTGTACTTATCAGATACTCCCTATCTGACTAACCTTGCACTTGGCCACTCACAGGCTGCACTACCACTGTTTTGGATCACCCTAATTATATATTTACTTATTAGTTATCTTGCCCTCTTTTATGCTCTGCACTTTCCCACTTTTCCCTTCCCCATGCACTTGCGCATTCTCAATGGCACTGGGCCTAGTAAGATCGTTGTTTTGGTTTTCTCCCCTGTTCCCCTCCCTTTTCCTGGTGTATGAAACACCTGTGTATGAGCGCAATATAAATAAAATATCATATCATATGTCATACTCACTCCAGCATTACCTGAATCCAATAGAAGGGAAACCACATTACTGGTGTTTACAGGCAGTCCCATGCATGCAAATAGTTTTGCGTATATAGGGAGTTCCTCATGGGAACAGGAGTCCTTGCACCCTAGAAGGAAGCCCCTCCCATTGCGGCCCACTTACCTAGAACTCTATGGAAGTTCTTGTGGCATGGGCTCACCTCCCATGCCTAAGAATTGGGTGGCTCCTCCATGGGGAGAAGGGGCACCCCCTGGTGCACTCCATCTAAACCTCTGGTCCATGAAAGGGTCAAATATAGGGCGCTGTGCATGATTCACAGAGTCCTGCATGGAGCTGGCACCTGATTTTCTTTTTTTAATCCTCTGTCACTCCCCCTCGCGCCAACCACACTCTTGTACTCGGTCTCAGCTGATGGTAACTTGTTTTCAACAATCCTGCATGAGCAGCTGTTCACTTTCTGAACTCTGTACCAACCCTCTGGAATGGACTTCCTCTACCTCTCAGTATCACTCACAGTTTGTTTAACATTGATGCACCTTTTGAACCCTCGCCTTTTTCCTCAATGATTTCTTCCCATTTTCCCCAGCTAGTTCTATATTGCTGTTTGGCGACTGTGGTCTTAGCTTCCCACGCTCATACCCTACTCTTGATCTACGACTGCGAAGTGTCAGAAGTAAATCAGCTACAGCTAGGAGTAAATCAGGTGTTACATCAGACTTCTGCAGCGTATCATCTTTTTTAATATAGCATAGCCCTCTCTGGGGTGGAGTTAAAGGTAAGTCAAAGTTACTCAGTGTAAGATCTTTTGCGAATAGCATAGTCCAATCCAGGGTGAAGTTAAGGGCCAGTTAGGGTTACTCGGTGGTAACTTCGTTTGTGGGTAGCATAGCCCTCTCCAGCACAGACGTCTTTATGGGAGGGCAAAGGGGGCACTTGCCCCGGGACCCCACCTTGCCGGGGGCCCCACAAGGCTGCCAACTCTAAACACATCAGTTCACATAGTCAATCCGACTTAAATAGCACATTTCAGGATGTTTAAAGGCTTTCTGCTGAGACTCCTCCAATCCTATTACCTTACTGTTGTTGAAAAGAAAATTCTGCTTTGATCCATTAATCATGTAACAGTTTGTGTTCACTGTGATATTCATAGTATTTGTGCTGGCTAAGACACCATTTGTGTACCATTCTCACCTTTCTCTTGATTATATTGATCATGTGCAATAGCCAGAGTTCAAATGCTTATTAATAAATGGGAGTGCTCCAATAGTTCAGAATATAGCTCAGTGTGTTAAGCACCCATTGCAGAGGTCTGTGTTCATATACAAGATTACAGTAACAAATCCCAGCAAGGTCAACTCAGCATTTCCTATATCTGAATCTGAAAACATCTGGTATATGTAGTTTGTTTTTTAGCACAACAGGTGCTATTATTAGCAATGTACCTGCACCACATACTGGCAATGAAGCAACAATCATTACCATTTTGCATAATACGCTTCTATATCATTTTGTTTTACAAAGTTGACTTATTGGGTTATACAGTGTGTCTACTTTCCAAGTAAGTTCTATACAATGTGATTATTTTAGTTCATTGTAAGTTCTAAAAAAGAAAGTTGTGAAGTGTAGAAATTGCAGAGTGGGTAAAAATCCCAGCTTTATATTTTAACCAATGTGTGATCCTAGGCAACCCATTCAATCTTGTACCTTAGAATTGCCAGTCTCTAAAGCTTTCAAAATTGTCGGCATTTACAGTTATTTCATTTTACTGGCTATAGTGCTGCTTCTTCTATAAAAATAGTAGGCATTGATATACTGCACACCAAATCCACATTTTCTCTTTGCTATACAATGGTAATTCTGCTTGGAAACCATGTCCCTCTTATAATCTCAGTCTTTCTGGATAAGGACACCTCTCTGGTAGCTTCTAATCTCCATCCACTATCTACTATATGGTATTTGTAGCTTACTCCTTGCATCCAATGTGTCTCCTGTAGCCATGTCTGAGCACTTTTGCATTCTGTGAGGCAGCTAATCTGAGTCGTCTGTCTATTCTGGATTATGCGCGCCTTTTTCATAGGATCTGTTTGCATCTATACTATGGCAGGTATACCTTCCTTGTGGCAGCTATTGATGAAGTGTCCTGTACTTATGATAGACGATACGTACCCTCCTGATGGACTGCTAATCTTCGCCTTGATATGCTACTTGTTTATCATTCTGATTACAGCAAGTAGGAAGAGGGTAAGAGGACAGAAAGGGTACCCTTGCCTATTTTGATCGCTGCGAGGCAGCATAGCAACCTATGTATTGTGATTGCGATGTTGCAGGCGAGACCAGGTACTCTGCACCCCTTAATTTCTTCGGTTCAGGGAGTGGGGCCCCAAAGGTGTCTGTGCCCTGGGCCCCAAAAGTGCTTAAGATTGCCCTGCTCTCCAGGGGGTTGTCAAGGGTACGTCCGGGTTACTCGGTGTAACTTCTTTGTGAATCGGCCTGTTTGGATTCCCAATGCATCTTGGTATAATTTCGAAGTGCCACCATACACTGCGTTATGTACAGAGAAAGCCGTCAAGTTCCTTATGCCAACATACTCTGGTACCAATAGAGTACATAGAGTGCATAGGAGGTTTAAAGGAGTTTTCTCTGTCTTGCGAAGACTGTACGCACTTCATTCCCCATGCACACGCGCCATGACATTAACTCTTGATCTCCATGGCGTAAAACAAAAGAGAACAGTTTTAAACATTATATAAAGGATGAACAAATAATTAGAGCGCAGACAGATGTCTAAGGGGAGAATTGCTGCTCATAAAAGGAGAACTGGGATTAGAAAGCACAGGTTCCTATTACCCAATGATTAAAAGAAACTATGTTCACAATCAATTTGCCAGAACAGCTGGGCCAATCCCAGCGCCACGTAAATAAACCATCGCCACATGACTGGATAGAGAGATCGTGTCGTTTCTTGCACTAAGTGGGCGCCACGCATTCTACGCACGTGCAGTCATTGACTGGAGAACTTTGCACGCCAGGCGATGCTGACCTTACAAAAGGTAAGTCTCTGGTGGGTCCGCCTGATGCTGAAATCGAGTTGTAATTGTTACCAAAGCTCGCTCCTGGCCGCTGTGGCAGCTTAAGCACTGGACGCTTTTTACATTTGTGACTCATTGCATTAGGCCGCTTCTTCGTGAAGGGGCGCAGAGGGCCAATGTGCTCGTTGTTTTCGATGTCATCTGACTTGCAGGCTGGTTCCTGAGCTCCTTTGATATACTCTGTATGACATGGCAGCAAAGGCGAGCCTTTCATCAGAGGGATGAGGGTTCATAATTATGCCACTGTCAGAGGGCAGGAGAAAGCCTGCGTGCAGCAGATGTGTTCTCGCAGGTCAGATGGAATGAGCGGATTTAAAGCATATGATGGGAGGCCCTGCTCCATTAACCCAAAACCATTCTAGGATAGAGAATCAGAATTGTTCAGATAGTTTAAGGGTTACATGGCATAGTAGCAAGATGGCCTTAGGTTTGCAATTTCCTGTCAATGGTTCGAATCGGAGCGATTTCACAGCAGTGGTCCACAGGGTTATGGTGGGATCAGGCCGGGGACTCGAGCAGGTCCGATGCATGGGCAGTCTGTGCAGTAGCCCGGGGTAGCGCTGTCAGAAGCTGTGAGAGGAGGCCCCACAGGCATCAGTGCCTGCCTCAACTACACCAAGAATATTGTTTTAAGGGAGTCTGTGCGGCTTCCATGCGAAGCTCGTGTGAGGCCACATTCCCGCCTCACAACAGTGAGCAGCGGCAGCGCCTGGGCTGTTTAAAAATGTGCCGCCCTTCACTGTTCAATGTGGGGGAGGGGGTTGCCACATTTTTTTTCTAACTCCCTGCTCCGGCACCTGGCAGGGAGTTAATCAGTGGAATGAGGCACTCATTCATTAGCATGAGTGCCCTTTTCCAATGCAAAATTGCCTCGCTCCCGCTTCGAAGCCGAGAGGTACTCATCTGACTAGCATCAGCACCCTATTGTTATTAAATGCGCCCGCCTGCCACGCCTTCTCCCACTACTCCAGCTCAGGGGAGCCCTTGAAAGGCTCACCCAAGCTGGAGTGGGAGGGGCTAATAGAGCCCTGGTGGGCATGGTGCCCCGGGCGGTCCCCTGCGTAAGGAGGGCCCTGCCTCCCAACCTCCTGCGGCTCTCTAGAGATCAACACCCACTTTAAGTGGCCCATCAGATGCTGCAGGCCCCTTAAAGACTACTTATTACTTTCTTTCTTCAAGCAGAGTATTTCAAGTGGGGGTGATTTACAAGTGATAGCCCATTTAAGAGACCATCGTTTTGCAGATGTTTGTAACATTCTGCTATAGGAGTCCCTACTATTCCACACCAGCAAACAGTTTTGGCCTGCTCACCCCCTCCACTCAAGGCTCAGGTGGTACATTAATGAGGCTCTCTTCTAATTTTTTAGTGAGCAGCACTTGATGAACGTGGTTATTATTAGTTCATATTTTTTTTTACAGTCAAAATAATCCTTATCTGTAGCTTTTGAAATAAAAGAATATTTCACTTTAAGATATGTTCACTTACTGTGCGTATATTCTCGCAGGCCAGCTTTTGATTTTTGCTATGGGGTAAAAGTTCCCACTCTGAGTGAAGACTCATTCTGTCACTATTTATGCAAATTAGGGGTGCCCACATAGATTTTGCTGCTTAGGGCCCTGTAAATCCTAGGGCCGGCCCTGCCTGCCACATCTAAAGGAGACACAAACACACTCATCTCACATCTTGGGAATTCCTGCCAGTGCCCAGTTCCCCTTTTATTATTCAGGTGACGTAGGTCGTCACCTGACCGAGGTGACGTCCTATTTTACAACATCCCATCAAACCCCCTTAACAAAATCAAACAAAGTATCCCACCCATAATGCAAACATTAACGTTCTTAGACAACTCTGCTGGTGCACCTTACTCCATCACTTAGTCTCTGAGCCTCCCTGGGGTACTCCACTCGGACCTCTGGAAGTATCGGGATACCTACCACTCTGTGTTGCTGGTCATCACTGGTTCAGGATCTATGACTTGTTGTTGACGATCGCCCTCCTGCTGGTCCTCTGGTGGGAGCACATTCATTTCCTGGGTGTTGTTCATGTCTAGTTCGGGTCCACCGTCCTCAGGTCCTTCTTGAAATTCCTGAACCAGGAGTTATTCCCGGTGAAGGACTCCCATCCTCTCACTGCCGTGACCATAGACCCTTTTGTGCCAGCAACTCTCCACAGAGCTGCATCGTGGGGCAGACACAGCTTGTGGGTGGGGTACCATGACCTGGCCAGGACCAAGTCTGCACAGGATGCTCTTTGAGTCGCCTTTGGATGTTCTCCCTGTCATTGGCCTTTTCCCACAGTTCTCTCATCCTCAAATGGTCCAGGCTCACCGGCTGCCTTGACTCATGCTTGGGAATCAATGATCTCACTTCCCATCCCAGGAAAGCCTCCGTGGGGGCATGCCCTTCATGGTGTTTGGTGTTGTTCGGTATGCCATGAGGAAGGATGTGAGCACATGCACCAGCGTTTATTCCTTGTTGACCTCTATCATAAATGCTTTGTTGATTATCCTCCTGAGTCTCTCAATGTCACTGTTTGCCATTAGCCAACAGGGGGTGATGCGCCGATGAGCGGCGCCAATGAAAATTATGCGTCTTGAAAAAGGTGGACCATTGTCCAACCAAACTGACTCCGGGATCGCATGTGCCGCAAACAGCTATTCTAGGATAGGGATTACTTTTTCTGCTGCCATGCTCTCAACAAGCTGCACGATTGAGTACCTCAAGAATTCATCAAGTACAACTAGAAAGTGCCTGAACTGCAGCACTGTCCCAACGCTCACGCTCAGCGCCTTCCACAGTGTTTCACCTCTTTCACAAGACTCAATTGGGGGTTCTTTGACTAGCAGAATCTGCATGAGCAGCACATTATGAAGGTGCATACCGTCATCAGTGACATCACTGCATACAGTAGAAACCCATGTGGCTGCTTGGTGAGACCCTATACATAGGCCGCCTGCTCCATAGAAGATGCCAGGAACTTGGTCCTAGCCCCGTCCATCCATCTTCCTCCATGTGGGTGATGCTGCATTCGTCATTGGTCACAAGCAGTGTAATTGGCACTTATTTGCAAACTAAACAACACATCTCTATCTATGTAGCAGTCTGCCTGGTACGAGCAGCAGGGGTCGGAGGGAAAAACGAGGTCATACTAATTCACACACTTCTCTCGCTCCCAGACAGGTCGGCATCCCACCCTCGTTCTGTGCTATAATGTCATCAAATCCCTGCACCTGGCAGCACAATCATGTTAGGGCATTTGGGTACTATAACTTAGAATTGGGACTGGTGGGGATCGGAGGCCCATCCCTCCTTCTCGTGGGATTGTATCATACGTAGACGCACAACCCTCTTCTTGTGGCCTTCCAGAGCACGAAGGTTAGCAACTTGTTTAGAACAATTAACTGTTTATGGATCTCTGTGGCTCTGGCCTTTCTCTTCCGTGCGCGGGACACAACCTGGTATTTTCATCATGTTCGTGGCCTACGCCTAGGATGCTGGCTGCTGCGCTGCATTTAGACTCGATGTTCCAATATGGCTTCTAATATCGAAGATGGCATTTGTTCCCGCATGTGCACTACATCTATAAAGCATGCAATAATATGATAGTATAGAAGTCTCCCGCCCCCTGGTCTCGTACATTACCTTCCACAGCATTTGCCTTATTCTGAAGGGCTTGGAGGTGTAGGAAGACTGTGACCCCTTCTCAACATTCCCCCATTCATTAATTCTACATTAACAAACACCCCAATAAGCCCATATTTATTCGTCCCCCAGTAGCGTTCTTCCTCCTACCTCTCAGCCTCTAAGTAAGGTGGTGATCCCTCCTTTGGAACCCATGCTCTGCATACATGATGCAAACTCTGGCCAAATTGGGCATACTCTTCAGGGGTACAAGTCATATCTATACAGCCCTAATCCCCTGCTAAATCCACCCAGTGTTCTGTATAATGCTCGAGTCAGGTGAGGATGTGGTGATAGTGCCGGCAGATGCGCAGTTTGTGTCATCGGTTTGGCAGCACTGTCTTTTGTACCGCGAGGTGCATTAGAACCCCCAATTGAAACCATCATCATGCCACTGTTAGGTACTACTTTGGCACAACATCAGAGTCCCAATTGGCAGGTGCAGAAAAGGACCAACACGAACACAAGTGTTGTCACGATCACCCCCATCGAGGATGGTGCCCGAGCAAAAAGGTCATCAAATCAGTCATCCTTTTGTATGCCAGCTTCAGTTTGCACATGCGAGTCAAGGGTGTGCAGTGCTTCTATTGTTTGCATCAAAGAGCCACAGCCCTGCATTAGCTGGAGGCACAAATGTGCAGCAAGAATAGCCAATGTGTTTCGCCAAACTCTTCCTTCCATTACCGTGAGCAGGTCAAGCAAAGATTGGTTCTGGAGTGTCATCAATCTTATGGCACGCATCTCGACCTTGATTGCGTTGAAGCCTTGTTCTGTGTCATTCGCCAGCTGTATGACCACCCATCTCACAATTTAGAGCCATTTGTTATTTGCGGCTGTCTGGATCCCAGGCAGTCAGAGAGATGAAAAAAAGGTTTCTTCATTTCCGAACAGTCTACATTAATTGGGTATTTCTTTGAGCAGTTCAGAGGAGTCTTGAGAAAGGTAATTCGACCTTCTCCTATGCAGTCTTTGGTTCTTTTCTTTTTCAGGTAAGATACAGAAGGTGGGGGGCTGTGCACGGCTTCTGGTGGGCCCCCCTATTGTTGGACCTGGTGTTAGGGCAAGCAAATCCTTCGACCCCACTGTGAGGTGATCTTCAGGGATCATGAGAAGTTCTGAGTGCAACATTGCCAGTGAGCAGCAGCACCTCCATGATGGCAGGAGGTACAAGAATGCCTGCTATCAACACACCCAGTAGTAGTCCATTACTGCAGCCGTGCTTTTTTTAAGGTTTGGACTGAAAAATGTCTTATTACATCTTTAGTTGGCCCCTACGAAAACAGTTTGTTCTTTGTAAAAACATAGTTCATAAGTCTCATCCTTTTGCACTTCACTGGCGTGTCCATTGTTTCGATCCACGTCAGCTTTGCAATATGTTAGTTCCAGAATGGTACACATGCTTCCTTCACTCAGGCCGATACTTCATCTCCAAACCCCAACAGTACTCCTGCTGCACAGCTCATTGATGTTTCGAGCCACTTGCTTGTTACATATTTCACTCCTTTCAATTTTAGGTATAGTCTCCATAGACACTGGATGCTTTTAGGATTTTGGGTGCATTGCAGCTGGTCAGGGTCCATAACTTCTAGTCGCACACTTTGCACCTGGAAAGTCCCTCACAGCCTACACAGTGCCAGATGAACTAGGCATTGTGCCTCTAAAATTGGTAATTCTTGTGGTATTAATACCTTAGGTGCCCCCGACGTGTGTGTTATCAATGAACAAGCATAACAACTTCCATTCACCCTTCTTTTCCCCACCAAGCTCATGTCTGCGTGCCAACTATTTGAGAGTTCTGGGAGGTTCAGGTCTTGTGTTGTATCTAGACCAAGTCCACGGTATTGATCATACTTGGACCTTTTAAGTTGCCTCTTTTTAACGTGCTTATGTTATGTTATACACATTATCAAAAGTGTGGATGTATTCATATTCATTGCTAATATTCATAGTAGCATTAATCTTGACCTGGTCATTAACATGTTGTATTGAAAAAAATGGGGACACGTTTAGGTCTGTGCCTTTGGTAATATTCAAATGCTTAATAGACCCATTACTAGTAACATTTGTTTCCATTGTTATATTCCCCCTTTTTATATGTCCACCCCATATAAAAGTACATCCCTGATATATCCCTAATTCAAACATAGACATTGAGAATAATCCAGCAATGTAATGCATAGCACATACATATGAGTAGGAGAACCATAACATAGTATCATAGAAAGTAATTTTCCTATTGTACACAGAATTGTTCGAGCCAGTTGAATCCATCACCGAAAACACCTCAAAAAGAATGTTATCAAAAAAAGGAGGGCGAGAGAGAGAGAGAGAGAGAGAGAGACAGAGACAGAGAGACAAAGAGGTAGAGACAAAGAAGAAAAGAGAAAAAGAACAAAAATTTGAATGAGGAAAGTAATAGAAAAGAGCATGGGGAACTGCAAGACTGCACTTCCTGTGCAAACGTAATGCATAGCAGTGTTGTGTAGCGCTTGTTTGGGAATCGTTTGCATGGGGATACTGGGCAATGTTCCTTTATTGTTTTAGAAGGAGCACATGGGCCGTGATAGACGATGGAGTCTGGGTGCTGTGAAGGTGGGCAGTTTAATTGTTTGCATTATGCTCAGGCCGGTGTGCTTTGTGGGCATCAGGAGGTGTACCGGCAATGTAGTTCCTTCACCTTAACCGCGAGGGGATTTGTGTATATTACTTGGAAGGGACCGTTATATCTAGGTTCTGACCACCAGCGGACAAAGTGTTTAATGCATATCCAGTCACAGGGGAACAGCTGCAGATTGGGTGACATTGCTGGTGTGTCCGTTACGCTGCCAGCCGCTTCCTCTGTTTGGGGTGAGGCAATCTGTTGGGAGACATATTTTATGGCCTTGTTAGGGAGAGCAAATAGCTGCTAAATTCCTCCGCCAAGATGGATGCTGCCCTGTGAGCGTCTGACTCTCATCTAACAGGAGAGAGTGGTGTATTCATAGGATGCTCAGTTACCACCTCATGGGGTGATAAATGGTGGTCTTTGCAGGGCTGTGTGCGCAAACTGGATAATGCAAGTGGAAAACAGTGCACCCAGTTTTTCTTTAAGTGGTGCATAGTTTCGACAGCTTGCTTTTCAATAGGCCGTTGATCCGTTCTACAACGCTGTTGGCCTGGGGGTGGTAAATAGGGCACACCCGATGCTTGTTGCCTAGTAATGATGAAATCTCCTTAAAAAGTTAATTAAAGAAGTGCATGTCGTTATCTGACCTCAATACATCACACACATCCCATTGAGGGGAAAACCTCTCATACTAAAAATCTAGCAGCGCACTTAGTGTCTGGATGTGCTCATGGACCCGCCTCCACCCATTGTGAGAAGGGACACACAACCACAATGAGGTAATGAGATCCATTGCACCTTTGCCGATGTCTGCATAATCAAAATGCAGTTCGCAGAAGGGCCCAGTAGGGTGGGGCAAGGTGCCTCTGATAGTACTTAATGAAAGCCCTGTATTGTAACTTTGACACATGGTGCAATGTATGGCCATGTTAGTCAAGGTCTCCTGTTGGTTAGGGACAAACCAGTCCTGCTGTATGTCTGCTGCAATATGCTGTTTAGAAATGTGTGATGGATGATGTAACTGGTGGAATGCGACCAGTAATAACTCATATGGCATAACCACTTTCCCAGATATCTCTTGCCTCCATAACAGATCTGCTGGGGACTGTTTACACCCTCTTTTCACCCAAAGTTTGTTTTCCTCTTGCAGCGCTCGTCCCGTAACTCAATTATCTGTGCAATTGGTAATGCATTGTGCGATGTTGGCAATTGTTCGGTGTTATGTGCAGCTACAGGATACTCTGAGACCTGTGGCACTGTAGGGTATGCTGCTGTTTTCGCCACCATTTTACGACTGTCACTACAGATGGTTGGGACAATGCGTGAATGAGTTTATCCAACAACGCGTCATGTTGAACAGGAGATCCATCAGCTCCCCTGAAACCCATCCTCTTCCACCGTGTGAGGCCTGCATGCAGTGTGGTGGTGACATGCTGAATCGGAAATAACTGGTCACATGACACCCCTGGGATGCTAGCAGCGCTTCAATAAGTGCTGTGATCTCTGCCGCTTGGGCCAAAAAATGCATTGGTAATTTATTCTGCAATAGTATTTCGTATTCTCCATCCACCAGCTGGACCACTGCCGCAGCAGTGTGCCGCAAGCCTGTGTCTTGGTCAATTGTTGCTGACCCATCAGTGAAGAGGACCCACCCCTGGAGCGTTCCATCATGTGCTTTTGGAATTATCATCTTCCTCTCCCTCAAAAGTCACACAATCGCGGTTTTCCAAGTCTTCATCAGAGCACATTTCTGTCAGAAAGGTAGCAGGGTTTACTGTTTTGCATTGCACAATCAGAATGTTTGGCCTTGATAAAATTACCTTGTGTGCAGATGCTTGCTGCATGGTCAGAGTGGATTTCAAATGTTCCAGAATTGCAAAAACTGCATGTTCGGCGTACAATGTCATGGAGCATCCCATGGCGATGGTGGAACTTTTTTCAATGTCAAACACTGCAGCAGCATGTGCCTGTTGACATGCAAATTGGCCATGCATTACTGAGTCTTTCTTACCACTGTAATAAGCCAATAGCTTGTGGCCCATGGAGCTTTTTGTGTGTCAGGACCGGTTATTAGTTGCCCGTTGGAGTGGGAAAATAAATAGAACTCTTGCATGTAGTCTAGGTTAACTAGCACTGGTGCTGTTGTTATGACCTCCTTGAGGTCCTTGAAATTTGTGAGCATGTCCTTGTTCCACAATATTTTGTTGTACCCCTTTTGTGCTTCCTTGACGGCCTGGAAGTGGGGCCTGGTGTATGCAGCATACACAAGTACCGATGCCCTACAATAATTGCAGAATCCCAAGAATGTTTGCATTTCTTTCACAGTTTGGGGCTGTGGGGAGGCGCGTAATTAGGTATGATTCTTTTGCCATTCACAGAGATTAACTGACCCAAGTAAAGCACTTCCTGGAGGCAGTACTGTAATTTAGCCTTATCAACTTTGTATCCCTTGCGGGCCAAGAACTATAGGAGTGTTATGGAATCTTTTCTGCACTGGTCCTCGCTGACACTGCATACTAGTAAATCATCAACATATTGAATAATGTTACTGGGCACCTGAATATTTCCTAAATCAGCATGTAGTGGCCTGTTAAAAATGCTGGGGAACTCACAGTACCCTTGTGGCAGTCTTGTGTGTTCAAAGTGCATTCACCCATGTGTAAACGCGTGGAGGTATTGTGAGTCGGGGTGCAAGGGAACAGAAAATAAGGCGTTCTTAAGATCTACCAAAGTAAAGTGGGTCGCCTCCTTAGGGATGTTACAGTAGTGCCGCAGAGTTCGGGACCACCAGAAATTCTGCCTGTAAAATTTCATTAAGGGGGCACATATCCTTAATCATTCTCCAGCTCCCCCCGTTTGCTTTATTTATCAGGTACATAGCTGTGTTGCATGGGGAGGTGGATGGTACAATTATCCCCTGATTTAGTAGGGCAGTGATAGTGTCTTGTATCCCCTTCTCTGCCTCTCTCGATAAAGGGTACTGTCTCATCTGGGGCAACATGGCGCCTGGCTTGAGTGTTATTTGGACTGGGGTCACTCCTTGTATCAGCCCCAAATCATGGGCATTTCAGGGACCTACTCTAGTCTGTGTCAGTGAAGGGGGGTGGTGCTACGAGAGCTATCAAGGGGCATTGCACTTTTGGATACTGCACCATAATGTCACAAGGGATATAAATCGCTAGTAAAATCTTGCCATCATATAATCGATCCTCAAACAAGTCTGTATCAGTAACTTCTCTGAGTAGCACTGTAGGGTCAATACATAACACTGTCCTCCATTCACACCCTTTTTAGTCAGTCCCAATAACAATCCTTTTAGCTGACACCACCAGGCCCTGTAAATCCAGGGACAATATTATTCCTGTAACCAATTCAGGTGTTACCACAGGCCGGAAAATGAAGTCAGACAGCACTTCTGACTTCATCCAACAACCCTTACCAATATGGGGCACTGTCTCAACGAGCACTGTAATGCCATACACAAACATATCCAGGTTCACAGGAATACCGTGGATCATTGCCTCTCCACCCCTCGCATGTATTATGATAATTGCTCTTATAGCACACACGCCCGGTGTGACACACAATACTCCTCGGCCTGTGAAGGAGATGGTCATATTCACTTTGCTTAACAGGTCTTGCCCCAACAAAGTTATTGTGGAACTTTCAGAATACAACAGAAGTGCATGCACCATCTTTCCTCCTATTTTGATATCAAGTTTGCTTTTGTAGGGAACCATAGCGACAGCCTCAGAGAAGCCCTGCGTGTAAAGAGTTTCACCTGATAATGGGAAGATTCCCTCACTGATGCATGATTTAGTGGCACCTGTGTCAACCATGAAGATGAATTGCTTGTTACCTATCTCTGCGCCCACCAAGGGTTCCTCGTCAGGGTGGACTGTCATGGACAGGACTGGGCATGTAAGTGTTCTCTGTGGGCTGTTCTAGTCAGGGTATGTGTTGGGGCCAGGGAATGCGAAAGGGATGTTCCCCACCACGCTACCCGCCGATAGGGTATGACTGTGCCATTCGGCACTGTGTCGTGGCATGCCACCCCCATACATTGTGTTCTGTTGGGGCATTGGTGGTTGTGTCATCTGGGGGTTCGGCCCTTGTGCTCCTGGCGGCCATGGTGGTAGTTGAATATAGGCCTGATGTATTTCATAGGGTATGGAAGTTGGATCATCATCCCCCATGTTATACTGCATGATAGACTGCAGGTCTGGTGCGTCTGTGTACTTTTGCCACAGCGCGTCCCATAGCTGCGCCCTGATATTGTTAAAGGGCGTACCCTTGTGTGCGTTATTGTTCTATTTTACTCCTGAATATCCTGCTTTAACCCACACATCTCCAGACTGATCACCCACAATTGCGGCTAGCAAGCTTTTCATGTCTCTCACGGCCAAAGGAATCTCTGCTGTCTGTTTTTCAAAGGCGTAGATCCATTTTACAGCCCTGCAAGTAAAGAGTGGGAGCAACTTAATTAGATTGTTCCCATCCATTTGCACCCAGGGCACATAGTGTGTCCTGCCTAAGCCTTTATGCAATAACGGCATCTGGGTACTTGTACTTCTCCCTTCTTTACGTCCAGCACTTCCTTTTGTCCTTGCTACTGCCACCAGGCCAAACCAATTCCTTAACAACGGTTCCCACATACTTTCCAGCTATGGCGTGACCTCCGGTGCATGCTGTATATCCCCTTCATCGTCCTCAATGTCATCCACTGTGTCACATTCATCTTCCATCAGCTCTCTGTCTGCATCCCTGTCAGACCTCACTGTCCCATACCCCATACTTTTGGCTCTCCCATCAGCATCTCCCTCTCTCTCAATGTGCACATCCTTTATGGCCATGCTATCTAACCAAAACAAATGTCTCCTGCTCACCATTCATCCAACCTACTCCCTTTTTCACCCCTCCATCTTGATTCACTCTCAGTCGAGCCAACTCTACCCAGGTAGCCTCCAATTCTTCTTCTAACTCCTTCTGAACCTTACTTTCCTGGGCCGGAATAGCACTTGGTGTTGATATGTAGGGAGGTGGGGCAGTCGCCGGGGTGGGCACGTATGTCGGGTTTGTATACCTTGTAGCTTGGCGAGTGGGTAAAGCCCTGTGTGCAGGTGTGCAGTCCCATTTCTTTGTGAAGTCACAGACATTGCATCTAGGGTGACCCCTTCAGTAGTCTGAGTTCCATCCCCATTAGGGTCCTCCACATCCGCTATCCTTTTCCATAAATCCATTATCTCTTTTGAAGTTCTTTACCTTCATATTTAGCAGCTAAAAACATGCTTGTGTGGTCTAGTACCCCTCTATTGTGGGTGCCCTGCTCTGGCCAGAAGTGCGGCATCCCCCCTTGTGTCTTTAACACCCACTGTTTGTGATACTTCTTTATTTTATCCTTGTACAGTGGTAATGCACTATACATGTACGTCCCCCCTCTCATCTTTGCAATTTGCGCGCTCAAAAAAACCCCAACCTTTACAAATATATGCCGTGAGCACTTTTTTCACAACAGTCACTACCAGTCCACCGCCCCCACCTCCTCATTACCCCCTGTGAGCACTTCTGCCTCCCCCGTCTCCACACACACACTATCACACTACACACTCTCAACCCAAATGATCAACACTGGTCCACCTCTGGCCTCAACCTCTTGCACAAAACAATCTCGCCATGTGGCCTTACCACACTCCCCCTCTACTCACAAACACAACTCTCCCCCACACCATACCCCTCATTGTTATCCCTCGCAGGGGGTGTACTCACGACTGCGTGTTCACCCGAGCTCCTCCATCACAGGGTCCCAATAACAGCCTGCACTCTCCCAGGTGCTGTGCCCCAATCCAATGAGCAGACAGCAATTCTGTAAAAACCGGTCCTGCACACCACTGCGAGATTGCGCACTTGGGACTGGTCACTTTAGGTGGGCACAGCCCCTTCAGAGAAGCGGCCTCGAAGCATCCGTCGTCGTGCGGGTCGCTAGGATCACGTCAGGGTCACCAAATGTAGGAATGCCCCTTAGACAGTCACCCCAGAAAAAAATACAACCCACTAGGGAAAAAGGCCCAATACACCATTCACAAGGATAACAAGTTTATTTCCATAAAAAAATGGGAATCACGAACAAAGAACACAGCAGAAAGTTCTGACAAAATCTGCATGAGCTGCACATTATAAAAGGTACATAGCATCATCAGTGACATCACTGCATACAGTAGAATCCTGCACGGCTGGTTGGTTAGACCCTGTGCATAGACCGCCTGCTCCATAGGGGATGCCCGGCCCTTTGTCCCAGCCCCGTCCGTCCATCTTCCTCCACGTGGGTGATGCTGCATTCGTCATCGGTCACAAGCTGTGTAATTGGCACTTATTTGCAAACTAAACTGCACATCCCTATCTATACATCAGTGCACCTGGTACAAGCAGACAGGAGCCTGGGGGGAAAACTGAGGTCATACTAACTCACACACTTCACTCGCTCCGAGACAGGCCGGCACCCCTCCAAGGTCTCCCACCCTCATTCTGGGCTATAATTTCATCTCTCCCTGGACCTCGCAGCACACATCACGTGACCAAGAAGTGAAGGTCACGTGACACAGAAGTGAAGGCAAGAAAGCCCTGCTTTCTGATGTTTCTTGATTGATCAGTGGCCTAACAGTTTTATGATCAATGGTCTGGGGCTGGCTGGTACCTTGGAATTCAGGGGTTTTAGGGCTAAAGCATTTGCGTCCTATAACTTAGAATTGGGACTGGTGGGGGTCAGAGGTCCATGCCCTCCTTGTCGTGGGATTATATCGTACAGAGACGCACATCCCTCCTCCCGTGTCCTTGCAGGGCACATTCTTCCCACAGCACGAAGGTTGGCAACCTTTTTAGAACAATGAAGGGTTTATGGATCTCTATAGCTCTGCCCTTTCTCATTAGTGCCTGGGACGCATCCTGCTATTCACGTGCCTATGCCCAGGATGCTAGCTGCTGCACTGCGTTTAGACCTTACGTTCCAATATGACTGCTAGTATCTAAGATGGTGTTTGTCCCTGCATGTGCACTACATCTAAAAAGCATGCAATAATATGATCATGTAGAAGCCTTTAAGGGCACCCCTCTTCCCTGGTCTCTTACATTACCTTCAACAGTATTTGCCTTATTCTGAAGCGCTTGTGGGTGTTGGAAGACTAAGTCGCCTTCCCAACACCCCATACACCTGGAATTGAAGCAACCATCACTCTAGTCGGATCGGAGGTTGCAGATCCAACCCTGCAATGATTGGCAGTAGTGGTTTGTGGTCAGTTGTTATGTTATGTTAGACGTATCTGTAGCGTGCACGTTCGCCTAGAAAGACATCTTAGCCGAGGATGCAACATAACAAGGCATACAACCACCAGAACTTGTTTTAAGAAGGTGACGGAATTGAAGATGGTCGCAAGTGTGTCTTATGCTCACAGGAAGGGCATTCCAGAGTTTACTCGACGCTATAGAGAAGGCCTGACCACCAACCCTGCTAAGACAAAATTTGGGAACTATAACCAAACAATCATTTCCAGATTGGCAGGACCTAGCAGAAACATATGGCACAAACTTGTCCTGGAGAAAAACAGCCCCAATCTTGAAGTAGGCCTGGTGGACAAAATAAAGATATTTAAACAATATTGCCTTTTCCACAGGGAGCCAATGAAGTGATCTCAGTACCGGACTGATATGGGACCCATACGGGGTAGCCGTGGCTACCCTAGCTGCCAGGTTTTGAAGTAAAGCTGTAAATGACGAGCAGTACCTTTTAGTTGAGCTAAATACAGTGCATTACAATAGTCTAAATGACTGTTTACAAGAGAGGAGACAACTACGGGGTGGAGGTGAGTGAGTAGAAAAGGCAAAACTCTACAAAGCACATTCAGTACAAAGTGTCCGGATTTTCAAACTGCACAAACCTGCAAGGCCATTGGCAGAGATGAAGATAAATAAACCCCCAAGTTTTTAACAAACGTTACTGGCACCGGAGACTCACCCAGTGAAGAGGGCGAAAAGGAAGAAGACCAAGATTCAGAGGGAAGCACATAAGAAGAAACACCCACCACCAGGACTTCCATCACATGGTATTTCCTAGAAAGAGCGGTATAAATTAGTTTTTCACTAAAGCCATAGGACACACCCACATACTCCCATTCTGCTATAGTCTAACAAGCCATAGTTCTTCTGAAATCCACGAAAATTTTTAAATGGAGCAAGATTATTAGCAGCCAAAAGCAATGCGTGAGATAAAACCTTAAAATCAATAGGAATGTCAGTGGGACAGTTAGATTTAACCACAGACGTCATGAGGGATGGGTCAACAGACCACCACTTCCACTTGAGTACCTTAGCGGAATGCAAATTGTCCAAACTGGAAGCCCCGGCTAACAAGAATGGAACAAGAAAATGATCAGACCAAAGAACCTGTTGAACAGGTAATACTGAAATATTAGGATCTGATGTGAATAACAGACCCAAAAATACAACCTGGCGGATGAGTCGGTTCAACAACAACCTGAGTAAGGCCAAGGTCAAGAAAAGTACCCAAAAAGAGTTGCAGTGCCGGTTCATGCAGAAGATTGAATCTAAAATTCAGATCCCCAATAACTATGAAGTTACTGTGTTTGACCTGAAGCAAAGCAGCAAGCTCCAAGAAAGGCTGAAAAATAACAGTGTTAGGACCAGGGGGACGCTAGGTAATGAGAAAATGAAAAGAATGACAAGCAGAGACCACTGAACGTACAAGAATAGCCTCCATTGCTAAATCATGAACTAATGGCAACCGGGAAAAAATCAAGGAAGATTTAAAAATGACCGCAATACCACCACCACCCGCACAGACAGGATTTACTTTGGTGCAACTTCAGCATGACAGGCTCTCTCCTGCTGCACCCAACCGCTGCGCTGTCGGTTATCCTGCTCCCTAAATACCCACATCATATAACTAAGCCCAATCCACCAGTGCTGCCGATAGTTATGGATGAATGACTTCCTATTGGCAGTACGTGCAGTCAAAAATAAAAAGAAGACTGCAGTTCCAAGTGCCAGCCTTGGAGTCCTGAGAGGCCAGGCACCCTCTTTCTCCGGTTCTACGCTGTGTTACAAGGAAATAGAAGGAATACAAGGAAATACATTGGTAAACCAAAGAAAAGAAGTTAAAACAAATAAAAGCGCTAGAAAAATAGCGTGGGTGAAAGGTAAGCAGCGCCCAGTCATGCGCCATGGCTGGGATCGAGGACCCCGCCTAAAAGGAAATAAACTAGTGCAAATAAATCACCATATGAAAATAGAGCAAGAAAGCCTTGCTGTATGCATCAGTGAAGACCGTCACGTGGTGCCCGAAGATGTAGATATGAAAGTGCTTGCAGTCCCATAGAACCGCAAGCGCCTCCCTCTGGATTTGTGAGTATCGATGTTCCGCGCTCGTCAGAGCCTTGCTGGCGAAGGCCCTTGGTCATTGACCTCCTTGCTTGTCTACCCGAGATAGAACCACCCCAGTGCCATGGGACTGGCATCCACAACTAGCACAGTCACCCGCCGGGCATCAAAGTATGCCATCACAGTGTTCACCACCAGAGCCTCTTTGGTGGCATGGAAGGCCTCTTGCTCATCCTTGCCTCAGCACCCTCAGTGGTTTGGTCAACATCACCAGGTCAGCAAAGAACGTTCTGCAAAAGTTCATCATGCCCAGGAAGCTTCTTACTTCAGACGGCTATGTCGGCAGTGCCACCCCTTTCATGTCTTGAATATTCTGAGGTCCGGTGACAGGCCCCTGCCATGGAAAACAAATTCCCAAAAATCCTACTTGGATTGCTTGAAACAACACTTCTGCCTGTTCAGTGACAGGTGGTGTTGACAAATCCTAGTCAATACTGCACCAGACTCGGCAGGTGGTCTTTGTGACGTTCAGAGAAGATGAGCACATCGACACTGATGTTCAGCAACCACAGCAGTCCTTCCAGCACTCCCGTGATGGTGTGCTGAAACACCTTGGCTGCAGATGAGATGGCAACACTGAGCCACCTGTAGCGGAACAGCCCCACATGTGACGGAAACGTTGTTATAGGCCTTGAGTCCTGGTGTTGTGGGACCTGATGGTAGCCTGCTTTTAAATCAAGGGTCGAGATATCGTCAAGCGTAGGCATGAGGTGGTGTTCCCGGTGCATGGCCTGTTGGGAAGCCTCAGGTACATACATATCCTTACCTTTTCCAGGGACTTTGGCTTGTTGGCCACCACTAACGGCGACACCCATGGTGTTGGGCCTTCCACCCCTTCAATGATGCCTGCCTTTTCCAGTTTAGTTAGCTCCTGTCTCAGGTGGCACGGTATACGACTGTGTCGCAGCACCACTGGCTGGACGGAGTGGTCAATGTGAAGACGTACCTTCTGATCCTTCAGACAGCCCACGTCATTGAAGAGGTGTTTATACTTGTCCAGCAGGTAGGTGATGTCCGTCTCAGACACTTGGAAGGCGAATTGCACCAATCCTAGGTCTTCAGCCATTATGCAGCTTAACAAAGTATCAGTGGCGACTGGAATGACATAGAGCATGGCGTCAACCGATGTATGCTCAAGACGTACTTTAGCCCTGAAGGCCCCATCTAGCAGTAGTAGTAACTATTCGCCATACGTGAATATACAAATCCGTGGCTGTGGTAGAGACAGCACTAGTTGTAGTATTTTTAACTGTGCTGCCGGCATGACGTTCAATGATGCCCCAGTATCAATGAGAATCTGTAGCTCTGTCGACAGGATGGAAACAATGAGCACCTTGGTTTATGACTTTGTCTGGGTCCAACCAGGCATAGTGACGAGATGAAGAACACACCTTCTATTCTATTCCATTCCATTCTCATTTTTTTTATATAGCGCCAACTAACCCACATGCCTCAGAGCGCTCAGACAGAACGAACAATATAAAACAAATAAAGGAGAAGGCATTAGAGATCCAAGTTGGCTGTGGTCAGCAAGCGGACAGAATGAATGGACTACATACCACCTCCATCAAATAGAAGAGTTTTAAGAGCTTTCCTAAACTGAGCCAGTGATGGCAGCTGTCTGATGGACACAAAGAGACTATTCCAAATTCTCGGCCCCCAGGCATCAAAGCTCTGGTCACCAAAAGTCTTCAACTTGAAGCTAGGTTGTAAAAGGAGATCCTTATTATTAGATCGTAAGGTACGCCTAGAACATTGCTTCATAATCCGTGTGCGGAGATAGAGTGGAGCACTGCGGGCAATGCACTTGTAGACCAAGCACAAGGACTTAAAATGTATCCTTTCCCAGACTGGCAACCAGTGCAGTTTCCTCCGGCATGGGAGACGTGTTCTCTATGTCCCAGACCACAAACGGTGCGTACAGCTCCATTTTGTATAGTCTGAAGTATTTTCAAATTGGCTGTTGACGTACCAGCTAGAAGACTATTACAAGAGTCAATTTTTGAATTAATGGTAGCTGTCGCTATCATAGCTCTGTTACCTTCTGAAAGGGAAGGATGAGTTTCCCACAGAAGATGGGTAGTGTCGGTACAACTGGCACTAATATGAGACACTTGATTTTCAAAAGTAAGGTTGCTGTCAAAAAACACACCCAGAGTCTTGACAGAGCTAGAAACCTGAATGATGGCTCCCCCACCAAAAATGTTTCATTTCGTGGTCAAGGGCTTTCAGTTTAGCTGGGCTACCGATAATCAAGATCTCTGTCCTGACTGAGGTGACGTCCTACATCACAATATAAATATAAAAACAAATAAATACTTTCTTGGTCCCTTAGGCCACCCTTTCTGTACACAGAAGACAGAGATTTTCCTGAGTCAACAAATGTCCCACTCAAAGCAGTGCCACTATCGGGTGTGATAGCGTCATCACTGTTTTTCCGGCTGTGGCCTCCTCTCATGTGGCCAGGGGACGGCAGCCGTTACCTGATACTGACCCTGGGGCCGGCTGTATGAGGGAGGATCACATCGGAGGAGACAACTACCGGGGAGATGTCATGACTTCATTGGACGAGACATGTTATCTCGCCCTTTCCCATGAAGAAGACCCTCTAATGCCCAAGATCGTGAGGGCCTATTGCCATGTATTGCTCCACCTTCGTTTGGAAGAAAAGAAACCTCTTCCCAATATTCTTTAGGTAAAATCTCCACCTTTGACCTGAAGAATAAAAGCTCCAACAAAATGTTTTGTGCTTTTGGTGTACCTTTACGTGAAAATATTCTCTCATGTAAAACCACTGGAAAAGACTATCTCAATACTGAAGGTCCAATGACAACCATGGACTCGAACTTCCGTAACCCACTAATGTACTGAGATGAGGAGGATGAAGGAGTTGGTACAAGATAACAAGAACATGAAGCATAATGTGCAGACTAGTTCTATGAAACCAGCTGTGCGCGGGTCATTTAAAGATGTCAACTGCAGAACTGCGAGTGGCATTGCAGGAGAAGACGTTGGTTCCTCTGCAAGGGCTTATGAGTGCTGAAGACATGTACGGGTGTGGTGGACCAGTGGAGTCCGCAGAGAGAAGTACTGTGGGCCATCCCTGAGCCGCAAGAGAGTTCCTGGGCGCTCAACAGCTCGGTGAGCCAGCGTTCTCTAGATTGGGACCCGAAGGGAAGCAGGCATGTGACTGCAGAGCCGCGATGTAAGCCGGAAGGATGTCTGCAAAATCCAGAGTCAGAAGCAAGCGGTAGAACCACACTGCAGAAGCACGAATGGGACCGGAGATGCTGGAGAGAACCGTTGAGTCAATCCAAAGCAAGAGGGGACCCCAGGCGTTCTGGGGACCGCACCAACAACAATTTGAATGTTATCAGATTGATAATACCGAAACTACAAGAAGATTGTTTGAAAGCAGAAAACATTTATACTTGGTCATTCCCAAATATAAAAAAGTTTTTGCATGAGGCAATCTCGAGTAGTTCCACCAAAAATGAGGTGTGCACATTGCGGGGTTGCTGGCATTGATCCAATCTTGTCCTAACACCTCTGATTGCTTCCACCTGTGGAATGTTAGTGTATAATGCCACAATATCACATGTTACGAGCATATTTTTAGTGTTGTTATACAGTTTACCTTCTATGTATGTGATTGTAGCAGCAGTGTCTTTCAGGTATAATGTGGAATCAGGCACCAACGGTTGTAAAACATTGTCCATGTACTTGCCACTTGGTTCCAAAATGGATCCGCACAATGATAAGATGGGTTGACCAGGAGGATTGTCTTGATTCTTGTGAATCTTGGGTAATGCTTATATAATAGGAATGCACACATGGTGTGCAGTTAGAAACATTGCCTTCTTGTGGGATACAAATCCACTGTCTCCCCGGCTCTGCATAGTTCTTGTAGCCTCTCCATGACAGAATTGGTTGGATCAGACCGAATTGGCGTGTAGTGTTCAGAGTTGTCGATTAGAGTTCTAACCATGTGAATATATTGAGGAGTGTCCATAGCCACAATCTCACTCCCTTTGTCCGTGGGTTTGACTGTTGTGTCACTGTTCTTACTAAGTGGTTTCAAAGCTGCAGCTTCCTGCTTGCTCAAGTTCTTGTGTTTGAGCTGGAGATTAGAATCAATTACTTTTGGAAGCTCCTTGAGTATCATCTTTTCGAATTAGTTGATCTCCGGTGGAATGTCTTGGTTTGATGGCGTAAAATCGGAAGGGGGTCTGAATGAAGTATAGGACTGATCGGGAAGAGTTTCTTTAGTGGAGAAATAGACTGCCAATCCAATTTTTCTGAAGTAACTGTGCAGTTAGAGTTCAGTGGTGTCCCAGTCCACCCGTTGAGTGAGGACAAAAGTCAGGCCGCGCACTAGGACCCTGGTCTGTACAGCGTTAAGGCTAATAGAAGATTGAAAAAAGAAAGATCAGCAAGGATAATTTGGGTGATTGCATTGCCGAGGACTAAATGTTTCGTGATAGGATCTGTTTGGTCGGTCCTGTCTGTCCCTCTGTGGGACTGTGGACTGACCTCTTCCTAAAAACGACCTGTTGGAGTTTTCTGATGATTCTGGAGCTGAAGGGTTATTAATATCTCCTTTTAAGGAACTCGATGTATCAGAGAAAGACACCCACTTTTGTCTGTTGCCTTCCTCATATCTCTGTTCTTGCCGAAACTGAAACGGTGGAGGTCAGTAGTTTGGAAGAAGATAAGGATAGACACGCTCTTTCATGAAATTAGCAACGTCTTTCTTAAGTTTGTTACGTTTTTTTATGGCAGTTGAAGTTTTTAAAGTCTTCCACCACTTTGTTAATAGAATCAAGTTTGGCTACAGCGTCAGCAAGGACTATACTGTTCGCGCAGGCTTGGTCATGAGCCGATAGATCTTGTTTGATCTTATACGAAAGTCTAATGGCTGTATTGACAGCGTGGAGCATGAGCTCTCAACTACATTTGGTTGCTGTTTGTGAAAACCCAAGTTTGTATTCCCCATCCTCAAGGAACAAGAGCGGGGCTGTCTGTATTCTAAGACCTAAAGGAAAAACATTTGTCTTTAAGTATTCCTTAAGAAGGCGGATGTGTGATTCTGTACGAAAGCCTTTATTCTTGAAGCGCACCAGTCTGCCTGCTGTAATAATAGAATCAGAGTCACTGGTGGATGGCAAATTTTCAAAAATGGACCGGCCATTGGTAGCGGCCAAAATGTAAGCCTCTGTAAAAAACAATGGCCCTCATTACGAGTTCATCAGTAACCTGTCAGTATTACTGGCGGGTAACCGCCAAACTCGCCTTACCATTCCAGGCGCTCGATATTCCGTTGTTATGGGTGCCCGCGCTAGTGGGCTTACACCTATCACTGGCACCAGTAGTAGCAGTGCTAGTGACAGGGGCAATTCTTTGCTGGTAGGGGCCTGGGGCCTGAACAATCAACAGGTCAGGCCTGCCAGTAGTTCACTGCCCCTACCAGCAAACTCTGAGTGCAATGGTCCTGTTTCTGCATTTTCTCCAGACCGGCAACCTTGTAATGGAGGGCCAATGTGTCAGACTCGGCCATCAGGCCCAGATGCACCAGAAGTGAGAGAGAAGGGTTTCTAGTGAACTATTTATTGAGGATCAAAAATAAATTTCAAATGCCTCAGCAGACAAGGGCTGTACCTGATAGATTCAAAAAAGGAGGCAACCTCATAACAATGATTTAGCTAAAGGGGCCTGGATCAGTGATTCTTCCAGGCTTCTTTCCAAGGATTCATTAGACGTCTGCCAAGGAGAGCCATTATCTTCTACATGAGGAGTGCGCTCTCGGACCCTTACTTGACCACAACAATGCAGCAATGCAAATGCCTTTTCCGTTTCTTGTCAAAAGTAGAAGTTATTTCTGGGCAATGTGATTACTCCGACTCTTGGCATTGCCACTTTCATTATATTCTGTTAAGTTAAGGCCAGATAATTTCCAAAAGCTATGAGAGCATGTAACCGATGTTTCTGTCTTCAGGGACACCAAACTCATCACATCGCTTCCAACCTCTCAGAATATCCTTGATCTTCAGGCCTTGCTAGATCCCCTTGTCCCAAGGGCATCTCCAACTCGTTTTCTATTAAAGGCTGCCATTGACTTCTACACTAATAACGTCAAATCCTTACTGCTCTCTCATCACTTCTTCACAATTCCGCCTTCTCTCTACCACCCAGCACCTCCAACCTTTCCTCTCTAAGTTCATTTCCTGCATACAAACGATAAAGTCTCTGGGACACTTGATCTTTTCAGCCTTTTGCTTGCCTTTGGAAGCTTCCCTGATTACTTCCAGGTCGATACCATGCTACCCATCATGAACAAACCATCTGCTGACTAATAATCCAACCAACCAACCAGCACCTGTGTCCCTACTGCCACACTATTCTGAAGTTCTGTGACACGTCTTTGCAGCCTACCTGCAGGCTAATGGGCTAAGCAACATCCTCTCAGCTGGATTCCATTGTAGCCTCTTACAGAAATGGCACCCACCCACGTCTCCAACTTCCTCACTACTACTCGGCACTCAAAACTGGCTTTCAGTCTCGGCCTCTGTGATCTCTCTGCAGCTTTTGAAATGGTTCAGCATTCTTCTCTCCTCTGTGAGCTCTCTTACTTTAGCAGTGGCACCCCCAGACATTTTTCATAGAGGTGGCCTGTGCCGCTCATAGGGGTGGCCTGGCCTGGCACAAGCTCATTGATAAGAGGCAGGCGTGCCAGTGGGGGCGGGAGTTGCATTTTTATAAGGGAGGTCGTGACCCCTCTTCGACACCACTTTGTGGCCCCTCAGTACCTTAGCTTCAAGGACGCCAGTCTGGCTTAGATTGCTTCATGACTGTCCATTCTTGCCCATCTCTCTGCACACACACACACACACACACAGGAACGTCCCCTCGTGCAACTTCTTACTGGGGCACCTCAAGGATCAGTCACTGGTTCCTTCTCCTTCGGCTTCTATCACGTATTACCTGATGAGTTGTCAGACGCTACACAATCTCCTCCTTGTCCTCCTTGGACCCTGAACTATTCTCTCTCATCTCTGTCGCACCTCGATCTGTCACTAGATGCCTCTCCGTTCCCCGATGATCAGCTCTTCAAAAACAGACGTCATCTTCCTCCCTGCTTTAACCTCTTACCCCTTCACCAGTATTCTTTCTGCCTGTTCTCCTCAACCCTTCCACGCAATGATCCAGAGGTCCACATACATAGAAGCCTTCAATTCGGCTGTTCTCTAACTTAAGTTACATTGTATGTTTAACGGGAATCCCAGCAGTAAACTTTCAGCATAGCTGGAGAATCAAGCGTGGATCTGTACAAAAGAGTAACCTTGGTTACTACAAAACCCAACTGTGTATTACCGCCAATGCCACGGCAGCTAGTATAAGCCTGTTAAACATCTGCAAAATCTCTCCCATCCTCACATTTCCCTCTATTAATTTACCCCCAGATCACAATATTGAACTTTGCCACCCGTATGCTCTTCATCATCCCTCATAATTTGCCCACTTTTGACTACTGCCTCTGTATCGGGTGGTTTGCCATGCAACACTGGCCCCTCTCCAACTCTGTAAAGCTATCCATGGAGTGGACCCCATTTAGCTAAGTCTATGATGATGATTTGTTACTTATGTAGCGCACTTGTGAAGGTGCTGTACATAGAACATATTTACACACAATTATCGTCTAACCAAAGTTGCTATTCATTTATCTACCTCTAAAGGATGAAAGGCTGAGTTGGTCTTGCTGGGACTCGAACCTGTAGATCACACACAGATCTGCAGCATCGCACACTCAACCAACTGAGCCATCTTATCAGCAAGTCAAATTCCCGCTATTCTCCTCTTTGCACTTTAAAGTCTCAGGTCCTGTTGAACCTCTCTGTTTCTTTTCTGCCCTGCTCCCGCCTTTATCATCTTTGATAGCCCCTCAAATAAAATTGCACAAACATTCAGGCATCAGGATGACTATTAAGAATAAGATCTAGAGGCAACGCACTTGTCTTTCGTAAAGCAGACAAAGCGGGTAGGTAGCACGGGTTCGAAACCCAGTCCCGCACTTAGAGGCTGGACGCCGACATTATGCGCGATCTAAAAAAAATACTTTATTTTTGAAAATTCCCCACTTCTTGAAGTGGCACCAAAGACGTAGAGAGCTTTTGCATATTGCTGTATGTCATTGAGCTGTGAATCGGACTGTTCCATTATTTTGTTCCCGGATTCCCCCGCCACCACTTGGTTCACGCTACATCACCTTTTTCTTGGCACTAGTCTTGTAAAGTACCTCAAAATGGGAACGCTCTTTCTGGTGTTGTTTTGCAGGCACAGTATTTTCTATTCAAAGCACCATGTGCTAGGCTTCATACACAGACTAGCTGGTCCTCTCTGGATGTGTTTCTTGGTGGGCGCTGCCTTCTGAGTTCAGTGGGTTAGTGCATTAAGATACATACTTTCCGGGTACACCACCTTGTTTCATAACCTGGTGACAGCCTACATTATAATTACAGCGAGGCTGCTTTAGGCTGAATGAAGTGGCAACATGAACCCCAAAAATGTTCATGTAGCACAGGAGTATCTAAGGCAAGTCAGCAATACATGTGAAATCCCCGTGCCAGAGCGCACCAGCCACATACTGCACTGTCTTTTAATAAAACTCACTTGTACAAATTATAAAAAGGGGGTCATCGGATACCTACCTTACATATAACTCATTGTGGTATTGCATTAAATACCTTAACCCTTGCACATGTACCCAGCCGTGTACAGCGCACCTTAGTCGCAAGAAGACGAATTTTGGTAGCAGAATAAGGTAGCCGAGTGAACTTAAACATAGGCGACATTCTGAGGCCGATAACACTGCGAAAGCCTGGGGAGTCCAGCCTTTTCGACATGTTCCTCGCAGGGATCGGTATCATGAAACATTTGAAGTGTAAACTGCTGCCCGACTTCCTGCTTCCCCTTGTCAGGCCGATGCTCTGTGGCTTTGAATTGGAGCTGATGCGCTTTGACGCCGAGCGCCTGAAGCAAGCGCAGCGCGCACGTCACGTGAGCGTGCGCAGAGCTCGTGAGGCCTCAGCAGCACCAGGTGAGGCCCCGCTCCCGGCTGGCTTTCCTCGTTTATGTTACCGGCATGATGTGTAAGGAGAGGGGCTTATAAAGGGGATCGACTGGACCCACATTAATAGTGCAGGAAAGTGGACAAAGTCTGCCCACTCATTTTAGAGGGGAGTGGGGGCTCAATCCCCCCTTAGGACATACATGCCAACATTCAGACACACCTGGGAGGGAGATTTCCACATAGAAATCGGGAGACGTACATTTTCCCATAGAAATCCATTGGGGGCACCAGTTATTTCAGACGGGAGACCGTGAAAAATAGGAATATCTTTCACGGAAAAATCAGGAATCTCCCGCCTAAATCGGGAGGGTTGGCATGTATGCCTTAGGCCACAAGACAGAGGGCCCCCCTGTCTGGGTCTCTGGAGCTGAACACCCCAGCAGAGTCTCATGTTAGGCTGCAATTAGTTATTAATTAGTCGGATTGGGGCATCAAATTGTTTGGACCACCAATGAAAAAGTGCCCCACAGTTGCAAATGGCAATTCATTCTTTTTGTGACAGTTTAAGTAGTACCCAAGGCGGAGGTTTTATAAAATATGATGCAAATTGTGCATTTTAAAGGATATTCTGTACCACTGGTGAGAACTACCAGCCAAATGAAGTAACTAATCAAACTGGCCCACATAGGCCAAAAAAGTGTCTCACATTGACCCAAAAACTGTCCCACACTAGCATTTTGCGTTCTTTGGTTTGTGTATTTCCCTATAGGCCTGTCCAAGCCTGTTATTAAGTCATCTCTGTTTTGAGCTGTGTTTGTTACCCGTACCTCCACATCTGAATGCATAGTCCCCACACTTGCACGTCCAAGATACACCTACACACATCAAAACAAAAAGTAAATAAAATGAATAAACTGTGCAAAGCTTTATTCTCCATTTCCTTGAAATGTATTATCCAGGGTAATACAGACTTGGCCCTCTTGCTCACTGTGTTTTAGAGAGGCACAGCTTCACCTCACTGATTTGGTCCAACAAAGTCAAAACACGTGTCTGGGGTTGTTGATGGTACTCTTGTTCAGGGGAGAATTGCCTAGCATTTCAGGGCTGGACTGTCCTTTTGAGTGAGACTAGACTGATATGCAAATGGATATTTGTCCTCTGTGAAGTGTGCAGTGAGCTAAAATGGGGTTGTAGACCCCCTGAGTGTGAGAAATTCCATAGAACAGGGTATTTGACCCATGTTTACTGCCAGTAGAGGGGCTCCCACACCCTTGTTTAATTTGTGAAACTTGGAGTTTCACCCTAAGTAACCCAGGGTAATCCAGATGTAGACCACTTGCTCACTGTGCCTTAGAGAGGCTCTGCTTCACCTCAATGAGGAGGCCCAACAAGGCCGATATATGCGTCTGGAGTTGCTGATGGTACTCTTGTTCAGAGGAGAATTGCCTAGCATTTAGTTGCTGTACTGCCCTTGTGTCATGATTCCTACCCCCGGGCATCCGGACCAGGTCCATCTGTCCCGGGCGCAGGCATCCAGATACTTGGGAAAAACCCAGCAGCCCAGGCTAGGGGCTATTTGGGTACAGTCCTGGTGCCGTAGGCGCCAGGCTCATAGAAGGGGTCAGTCCTGGCGCCATAGGCGCCAGGCTCATTTGCTTTCACTTACCTCATGCAGCCCATGCTGCTCAGCATTCAAGCCAATGTGAAGTCTGAAGGGGGACTACTTTATTTCAGGGACTATTTTCTTACTCGGGAGTGGTCTTGGGAACTTCTTACCTGGGACTACTTTGAAGGCTATTTAAACCACGCCCGAAGAGCAGCTCACGCTTCGCGTTATTCTGCATCCTGCAGCGTAACGCTCACCGTGCCTACAAGCCAGCATCCAGTCTTCTGCCACGCCCGCCTCGAGTCTGGAGCTCCTAGAGAAAAGGGAGAAAGAAGGAAAAAGGTTAGAACAAGAACAATACTTATTTCCTCACCTGATTCTGGATCCACCGCGCCTTCGAATAGGAAGAAAGACATTATTTGAGGCACGTTGCATCGCCTGCTGCAGCGCCGCGCTATACTCACCAGCCTTCGCAGCACCTCCACGATCCACCTCTGCCTTCATCATTTATTCGCCAAACTCCGGCACCTAAGAGGAATAAAGAACAGCAAGGTGAGCCGAGAGAATAATAAGGCAATATTAGTCACCACAATAGACTTACCTGATTTTACCGCCGGAGGCATTCTTCATCTCCACGGGCCGGCGCAGCCTCCACTCATCTTCGCCGAACTCCGGCATCTAAGGGGAACAAAAGGGCAGCCAGGTGAGCCAAAAGAACAAACCAAGGGAATCTCGTTCACCATAATAGACTTACCTGATTTTACCGCCAGAGGTATTATTCCTCAAAACACCATAATTCTCACTCAGCACCTGTAATAAGGGAGAAAGCAACAGATTACATACAGGTGTCATTTACCGGACAGTGTTGGATACTACAGACTCTTACCTGAACTTTACCAGTCGCACGAGGCAATCTTCTCTAGGGTCAAGCTGCAAGCTGCAAGGAATCGGACAAGAGTGAAAACAGACATTCAGAGTTCAGACATTTTGAACTCTTGCGAACTATATACTTACGGCTCCTCGCCATGAACCTCAGAGTCAATATTGTTCTGGAACTCTCCAATTCCTTTCGGACCAGTGAAGTAACTGGTTATCCACACGCTCCAGCATTCTACGCAGGATGGACAGCTCATCCTTTAAAAACGTAAGGTGAGAATATAAAAAGAGACATCGGAGGTGATTAGAGGGAAGAACAGTGGGGGGGGGAGGTTATCACTCAAATCCACGGGTGGCTAATTCCCTTTCTCCACTTTCAGGAGAATACTTCTTCGGGTCAAGCAGACGAGATTAGGTGGGCCAGTCCAGACTGTCATCTCTGCACTACGCGTCACATGGTTGGAAACCGCAGCTGTCTAGTTCCGATCGACGCCCCTGTGGGAGCCAGGTGAGCGTAACACCTTGTAGGTGGGACCAGACAGATATGCAAGTGGATATTTCTCCACTGTGAAGGATCAGTGAGATGAAACATGGTTGTAGACCCTCCTGAGTGGAAGAAATGCCATAGAAAAGGGTTTTTGACCTATATTCATTCTCAGTAGAGGGGCTTGCTTATTACATAGGTGCTTTGTTGAACTGAAGGATAAATCTCATCACGCAGAGTGGCAGGCTGCATTCCTGTGTCCTGTGCGAAGGAATGACTACAAGCAGTGGCTATCACAGAAGCTCCTTTGCCAAGTGTCTCTAAAGTAGTAGTTACCGAAATGCCAAGCTGTCCACAGATAGGTGTATATTGTTCAGCGAGTCTTGACTATAACGCTCATATCACTTTGCATTCTAGATTTTGCAGCCAAACATTCATAAAGGGAAAAGAACACTGCACGTAGACTATAGGAATGCAAAATGGCATGTGCTGAAAGCCATGGTATGCAGTACCGCACTTGCAGGCTCTGTATATTTTAAAAGAGGGATGTTAAAAAATGTGGCCAGTAGTTTTCAAGATTACTATTGTATTTGGGAGTGCCATTTTTACATATGAAGCTATTCCACCCGTCAACTCTCTCCCTTACACATTTTGCCACTATTTTGGCTGTGATTTAACTCCGATATACGCTGGGCGTACCCTTGAGAGATGCTGCTTTATCTTTTTACCACTAGGTGGCTCCTTTTATTTAACAGTGGTCAAAGCTCCCGGACCTGCATGCACTGGAACAAACTCATTGCAAAGAGGAGAGACTGAGGTAGGCAACCAAGAACCCCAGGTTCCCTGTAACATTGGTGGTCGTGTGTTTGAGTGCCTGCCTGGTCTAAGCTTAATAGTTAGGGACCACAGGTCGAGCACAGTAAACGCTTAATCGATTGGGTGAACACCTTAATCAACTAAACACCAGGTTTCCATCCGCTCCACCACTATTATTTTGCTGTATAGGGTGGAGACAACTGAGCATACTGTAATGTGTTGACTGATTTAATATGCACCAGCAGGTTTCGAAATTGAGGGGAGCTGGGAGCTAATTAGCCCCTGTTTTTAGCCTAGAAGTGCCTGGTTAGCTTGATGCCAACAGCTACCCGGGGCTACGTTTGGCTCCCCAGGCCAACTGATGCCAAACACACACACCAGGTGAATTTAACCGTGTGCGTTGGTATACTTTATAAATAAACACAATGGTACATTAGAACACATCTATACAACAATGAAACCATAGGGGGTTAGAAATTATGGACACAATGATAAGTTAGCATCTTAAGTGGAATTAGATTTGTGGAACACTATGTACTAGCTCCTCGTTCCCCCTGGTAGCTCCATGCTACTGGCAAATGCTGAATACCCAGGAGCTGCTTTCAGCTCCTGTTTATGTAATCTTAATTTTGAAACCAGAACCTCCTTTTTTCGATGTGTTTTATCTAATATGTCATGTTAGTGCAGGAAATAAGCACGAGACATCAGGGAATGCGTTCGGTATTTATTGTGAGTTATTTATATATTTTTTGTTTTGGATGATTTCCTTCCTTTTTCCGTTCTAGACATACAGCACAGTATGCAGGGACACCAGAGCTGGCCTTCGTAATGGCTTTTCGGAGCAATTTCCCGGATCATGTCTACCGAAAGGCCTGAAAATACTACGAATGAAGAAGGGCACCTGAAAAACAGAAACAGCCCCCATTCTACATACATGACGGTGGAAAAGATGGACGATCCACCGAGGGACCTGGCAGGAAGATATGTGGTGCCGGAGGGTTTGCAGGGCCCCCACTTTGTCATCCACCAAACTTGAATCACTGATCTGCATCTTTCTGTTGGAGCATTTGAACAATGAAAATGTGCTCCATGCAGCTAGCCAGGACACTGCTCCTCAAATCTTGCAAAGGGTTTCATGCTTTACACATGTTAACCACACTCTGCATGACCTGCACTGGTTACCAGTGGTTTTCATGTACAATTCAAGCTTGCTATTATGGCTTTCAGAGCTTCTCGGGGACAATAGCTATTCTACAGGAACTTCAATCTCTTTGGAGTCGTGTGTGGTTAAGAAGGAAACCATTCACAACCTAACATTATCAGAGGTGGAGGGGGTATAACTTGCCTTGCCATGGCGTTTTTCACTCTGAGGCTGGAAGCATGCGCCTTCTCAACTGTAGTTCCATAACTATGGAGTTATCTCTTAGGCAATGCACACAAACCATATCCCCATTCGTAACGTCTTGTAAAACACATTTGTACTGCTTGATTGTTTTCCTTTTGTGGTGTTTTAGCTTGTTTTCCTATGTTATACAGTGTTTTGTTACCAGCTAAAGTGAGCGGGGTTATGAAATCCCAAACAATAATAAGATAGAGCCCTGAACTCCATGTGAGATTTGCTTAAGAACCAGCCCCACTGGCATGAGGTGTCTACCTTCTTCTCTTGGACCTTGCATTGCTTTCCACACTATAGGCCATGTCATCCCACTCTACCGACTATTGCCCATTGGAATCCAAAACCAGCGTTGATGTAGGCAGCTCCTGTAGGAGATATAATCATCAGTCTGCTTTCACCTTTCTACTCACACCCCAAGTTCCACACTTTTCGGGTACTTTAGTACATTCACTCTGTTGCTTCTTACATTCACCATACACCTCACTCCATTGTCTCCATTGAATCAAGTCCTTCTGATTTGCTCCTTTGTTGTGACTTGTTACAGTTACGTGGATGGCCCGTAAGTGATCTCCTCCTCAGATCTCTTCACAGACTTTCTAGTCAAAGTCGTGGCTGACTTCAACCTCCCCGACATGACTTAAGCCCACAAACTCCGTCTGGTCTAGACTCTTGCTTACTATTCTCTGTTGACCCACAATTGTGTTAACCCATTCAATCTCATCTTTCTCTCCTCACTCCATTCTTCTGTGCCCTTTGTTGACCATCACCCCCTGACCTCTTTCACATATTTCACTGTCTCTGCCCTTTGTGATGATTCACAGGATCTCATCACTTCTCCCCATAGAGGACCCCTTCCCTGTGAGGCTAGCAAGGTGAGACCGCTACCCAATAGTCCCCCCAGGGGTGGTGGAATGCAGGACTTCACATGGAAAAACTCCCCTCATGGGGATAAGGACTCCCGTTCCATGGAGGAACTCCCTAACCCTCTTGCTCTTGCACTTTCAGAAACCCCTAAAGTCTGCAGAGGGTGCAACTGAAAGTACTTCTGTGTGTTACTATAACATTCCCTCCCTTCCTTTAGACTTGGCACCACCGATGCGAGTAAGAACAAGAATGATGACATACCTTTTTCTAAGAATACTGGGAAGAGGTGACCACGAGGAGGCATGAAGAGTACATCATGGAAACAACCAACAGACTATGAGACTGCTCTGGGGTGGGCCCAGCTTGGAAAGATCAGAACTGAGAACGGACTAATGGAAAGAGAGAGAAGCCAGCAAGGAGCCAGCCAAGCCCAGAGAGTTCGAATCCAGGACCCGGTCAGCTGTTGTGGAGAAGCTAGTCCTTGGACGAGAGGATGCAGGAGAGTGGAAGCAACAGCAGAATCCTATGAGCCAGCAGGTAGCCAATTCACTGCAGTGCTGGGGAAGTTGAGGCGGTAGCATGACCTCTGGGAGGTAGGCCACTTGGTCCAACAACAACGCCAGGACCACAAGCGCCAAGCCTTCGCAGAGCCACATAGGCGAACTAGAAGGAAGCGACAAGCAAACAGCAAACCACCTGCGACCCTGGGACGAACCGGACACGCGTTCCCAACACAAACAAGGTAACAGAAACTGTGAGATAGCCATGTGAGGTCCGGGGAGAGCAAAGAGTCAAGAAAGCCTCAGGAGTAATCTCCCTCGTCCCAGTTGTGATACCCAGAGACCCAAAAGTCAAGAAAGCCTCAGAAGTAATCTCTGTCATCACAGTAGTGATACGCAAAGAACCAAGAGTCAAGAAAGCCCCGGAAGTAATCTCCCTCGTCACAGTAGTGATACCCAGAGAACCAAGAGTCAAGAAAGCCTTGAGAGCAATCTCCCTCATCACAATAGTGATATCTAGAGTACCAAGAGACCAGAAAGACTCAGGAGTAATATCTCCCATCACAGTAGTGATACCCAACAAACCAGGAGTCACGTGAATATCTGGAGTGATCTCCCTCAAAGGTCTAAGAAACAAGATTGCATCACGACGCACCGCCCTCGTCACAGTGAAAATCCAAGTAGGACTAAAGAGGATCTTAAACAACAAGAGCTATCTAGAGATAATCCTCATAACAATGTAAGACAGGGAAGAAAGGCTAGAACTGTAAAGCAAGCTTTCAGAAGTCCTTGGGAAGAAGCGAAGAGACGTTTGAGATCTATTATCAAAGAATATACCGATGCAGCCCTCAAGGCTGCGCGAGGTGGGTCTGGAGAATGTAGTCATTCTTCTGACCATACTCTTTTTGAATCAGAAACTAGAATAAAAGATTGATGGAAAAGAGATAAAGACTATGCCATTTTACCAGGAGAAGGGAGTCATTCTCCTGGAAATGTTTTCATTTGAATGCTGAAACGTTTTGTAGACTAGTGGTAGGGTTAGAGTAGGTTTTGGACAGAGGGCAGACTTTTTGTTTGGACAACCACCCTGACAACGAGCACCCAAGTTATATTTGTTTAGGCAAGGATAACCCTTTAGAGATAGGGAGAGGTAGGACCTTTTTCTTGATATTTAAAATAAAACTTGTTGAAACATGCCACCTTTTTGTCTGACACTTTACAAAACCACACCACACCTTCCTCCACCGCCTTCTAAAATCTTGAAAACTAAAATTCAAGCCATAATCTATGGTCACTACTTTGACTGAGTCTGCGCTACAACCTCTCACTACCGCTTGTCAACTCCATTGAATTGGCATTTTGGAGATTATTTCAGCACTAGCATGTACCTTTTAGTGCCAGTACCCTTGTTTCTCCTTCATTTAATTTCACTCTCAACCATGGGTCTCCTCAACTATCCAACACCTGAAGATAACCACAAAAGTCATCCTCGACTTGCTTCCGCTTTCCTTCTCTCCTTGCTTCTAGAAGGAATCCCTCATTTCCGTCACTACTCATCTGGACTCAGCCAAAGCCAACTATTGCACTATCCTCATCTCCTCTCTCCCACCTCATCCTCACAAGCTATCCAGGGCACTTGAGTCCCAAAGTGCCTCCACTCAGATTCTTTTCCTCCTTTAGCTCCTTCTCCAAAATCTAAATTAAAATGTTCTAAATCATTGCTCTCCCTCCACCTCCTTCTTATATGCCACCCCGACCCTCATTCTCTTCTCCACATCAGACTGCCAACCAGCCGAGCCAGCATCTACCCTATAAGTTGCCAACCTCTCTTGTACTTCTGCTGACCACTTCCCTCCAAATGACTCAAGGTGTTTTCACTTCTGCCCTCATCCTACCTCTGCCCTCTTGTCAACCTTTTACCTTCTCCTAGTTTCTTCCCAGCCTTCTTCCAGGTGCCTTGCACAACCCAGTCAACTATCTCTTCTTCGTCACTATTCTGAAACATGTAGTCTTCACACACATCACTGCCTATCAGTGGCCACTTATAATTTGGGTACATAAGTAGGCAGGATATAGAGATAGCCCTCACCCGGGTCCCTAACTCCCTTACCACCATTCACCACTCCCATTTGTCATCTATCCTCCTCTTCCTTGATATGTCTGTTGCCTACGGCACAGATGATGGTACCGCTTTCCTTAAGACTTATGTGGGCTTGCAGGTCTTTTCAGTGACCTCCTACTTGGCTAATTGCCCCTTTCCCATTGTCTATAAGACTGCAACGTCATCTGCCACTCGTGTTCCGCAATGATCTACCCCTGGCCCCCTGATGACACAAATTGCTTTACCTCTCTCTGCAAATGAATGCACTACATTGGCTTCCCTTATCATCTATTTGTAGATAATACCCACATTATCTACTCTTTCTCCTCCTTCATCCCTGAGTTTACCTCTAGATCAACTCACTTCCTGTTTACTATGTACCATTGCTATGTGCCACTGGATGATGCTGCATCGCCTCTGCTCAACAACTTCAAAATAAGTGATCTTTCTCCTAGCCTCCATTGCCACACCCAGTCCCCCCTCTCCTGTGTTCTTTCCCCCTGACTTTCTTACACCATCTCCCAATGCTCTCAATCTGGGGTTTGCATTGACAGCGACCTGAAGCCTCAGCACTTCATCACCTCCACCGCTAGGGCTGCCATGCTTAACCTCCTGAACGTGTAATCCCATCTGACCTTTCACTCTACCAAAACACTCATCTCACACTCCTCATCGGTCTTTATTGCCCGCTCAGCCTTCTCCTGGGACTTCCCCCTCTGCTCCTTTCAACCAAGCATTTAACTTTTATGCTTGTGCCCGATACAGCTTCCCACAATCTTTGCTTACATCAATGAACCCTGTACTTGTGGGTTGGCTTTTCATGTACTATAATTCCCTATCAGAATTCTTCTCCTTAGGATCAAATCCATCCATGGGCTATCCCCTAGACTGCCTGAATCTTTTCTCCTGATACCTTATCGCACTGTATGCTCTCACATTCACCTGAACCTCACAATCCCTGTTCACCAGATGCTGCTTCCCACTTTCGTGCCTTAACCCTCCTGACTCTCCATCACTGGGACACTCTATCGCTTATGCCCAGAAATGTAGGGCCACCCTGAAACCAGGAAAAAACCACCTTCTCTTGTAGCCACAAAGTCTTATAGGGCCATTATCCTCTCAAGGATCAACCCACTGTCACCTCTCAATTACATATCTGTATAACCGGAAATGCCGAAGACTTAGGGCCTCATTACACGGACGGCGGTAAGGGTTTACCGGTACCGGTAAGGGTACCAGTGCCGGTAAACCCTTACCGCCTTACTACGAGGTCCCTTTGTGCGACCCTACATTAACGGCTGGTTTTACCAGCCGTTAAGGACGGGACCCCCAAGATTGGTGTGCCGCCAATGATCTCTGTCTGAATGCCAGCAAGATGGAGATCCTCCTCATTGGCACACCTTCACCATCCTTTACCCTCACTCTCTGGCCGTCTTCCCTTGGCCCTCCTCCTACCCCCACCTGCAAGGCTAAGAACCTCGGGGTCATCTTTGACTCCACCCTTTCCTTCTCCGCCCGCATCTCTGAGGTCTCTAAAAAGTCAAATTTCTGACTGCACCTCCTCAGAGGTACTCTGCCTTTCCTCTCCTTCCCCCAGAAGCTCATGGTATCTCAAGCTCTGGTTCTCTCTAGCTTGGACTATTGTAACAGCCTCTATCTAAATCTACCTGCCTCTACTTTCCGCCCTCTGCAACTAATCCAGAACAGGACTGCGAGACTTGTCCTTGTCCTCAAGCCCTTGGATTGTATCTCTCCAGCTCTGAAATCTCTTCATAGGCTCCCAGTGGATGCAAGAATTAAATTCAAAACCCTCTGCATTGTCCACAAGGCTTTCTGGGGCCTGGGTCCAAAATACCTTCAGCTATCCCTCCGCAAATACCTCCACTCTGGAGCTCTTCGCTCCTCTACCTCCAACTCACTCAGGGTCACTTGTTTTTCTAAGAAACGAGCTGGGGGTAGATCTCTGTCTTCGGCTGGGGCCTCCCTCTGGAACAGCCTCCCTGCCACTCTAAAACTTGAGGAGAACCATCGCCGGTTCCGGAATCACCTCAAGACCTTCCTCTTTTCTTCTGCCTTCGCTCCCCCTCTCCCCTGCTGATCTGTTCTCTCTTGGCACCGTGCACCTGGCCACCCTCTGTCTTTTGGGCCCAGGTACCTGCTCATCCTGTCCCCCTCCCACACTGCCTCCGGGCCACCCCTTGCAGTGGGGTCTGTATCTGTACCCATACAACCCCCCCCTTTTTCCTTCCTGCACTTGTCGGACCTACCCTGTCTGTTGCCTTATACCTAGCACTTGCAAATTGCTGGCTGCATTACCACTGTTTGTTGCTTTATTATTTATTTATTGTTATTTATCTGTTTCTCCTCTGCTTCGCACTTTCCACCTCTCCCCCCTTCCATGCACTTTCCCCCTCCCCCTCCCCCTCTCCCATGCACTTGCGCGTTCTCAATGTCACTGGGCCTAGTAAGATCGCTGTTTTGTTCTCCCCTGTTCCCCTCCCTTGCCTTGGAGCGCTCTGAAACACTTGTGTACGAGCGTGATAGAAATAAAATATCAATCAATCAACCTAGGAGGTAATTACGGTACCACAATTTGCGGTACCGTAATTACCGCCTTCCCCATTCCCATTGAGCCCTATGGGGGCAAATATGGGAATGGGGAAGGGTCATGGTGAATGGGGAATTACCGCCCCCACACACCTAGGAATAGGGTGGTAATTCCGCCATTCACCATGGCGGACTCGGTAAAATACCGGCGGCAACCATGGCGCTAATAGCGCCATGGTTACCGCCGTCTGTGTAATGAGGCCCTTAGTCTTCTTGTGCTGTTCCAATGTCCTCTTTCCAACCGCTTTGACACAACAGCCGATATAATGCATTAACTATTGTATCATGACTTTCTAAAGGTTTGTAAAACACCTAGAAATGGGACTGCTCCAGTCAGCAATGTGCGCGTTGTAAAGATTGTTCTTAAAACTACAACTTTACACCCTATCTTTCCCCAGACCTCTGAAGAGATGCCTTGTCAAAGCGGTTTGTTGATTGGCACAGAACATCTTAAGATACACCCTAACCACACCGAGATGCAGGTCAGTAACTACTGGGCTGAGGACGGCCTCCATCCTGTCACATCCAGTACTGTGAAATATCTGGGTTTATCCATGTGCCTTGGAAGATTTCTGTAGTCAAAGCATATTTTTTCCATCTCAAACCCCTAAGTCAAATCTTTCCTTCTACCTACTAGCCACAGTGTGTCCTAGTAACCCTGACAATAGTACATATCTGCCTCGATTATGGAATTTGACTTTACAAAAAGGCTGCGGTATACCTGATATGCACGTTGTGAAGTGATCAGAGCACAGCATCCAGCCTCTCACCCCATCTTGTTCCTAGAGATAGCAGCTCTCGACCACTCTGTACCTCCCCAGCAGTTTGGTATCCTACCAGATTTCAAGGACTTTGCTACCCCCACAGGCCTTTCTTGATAGATTCCTGGCCGCCTTGTCCCAGTTGAAGTCTAACGTTCCTTCAATATCTGTGCGCTGTATGATGGTCTCAGGCTTCTGGAGCACGTAATATTGGGGGCCTCCTTCTAGGTGCTGGTTCTATGCCAAAATTAATTTGGAGCTCTGAGGTACATTCCATCTTGGGAAAAGCTCTGAGCTCGTCCCCTCTGTTATAGCACTCGACACAAATGCAGGAAGTCTGTAACTGGTGATGGACATTTGCCACCACTGCTCAAGCAAACGTTAGTATCAGCGGCACAGTACACAGAGACACTCTCCAGGGCAGCCTGCCCCCTACATGTACCTATATGACACACTTATGCAACACTCATACAGCCATGCAAGAGACAACCTACACAAGGATCTCCTGGAACTAAATTAGGGGAGTGATGCATTCCTACATTATACCAAAGTACTATGGGCCCTACCAATGCAAGATGTGCAGTAGAAAAATGCTAGTACAACACAACATTACACACACACACACACACTCACAGATCTGAAGAGACAATATCCCAGGGAATCCTGACCACTAAGTTGTCTCCGGTATGCGCAACAACATTCCATGTATTTTTTGTTATCCCACTCTGAGACCAGGACTATGATTCCAGATTCTTGACATGCGCTTTGCTTCGCCGGCAGCTGAATCACGGTGCACTTGTCACTTAGTGTTGTTGGTTGGCTTAAGGAGGCGCCCCCCAGGGTCTCCCGACCACTCTATATATCGATTCAGGTCATGCTCCAGTAAACGTTCATCATGGCTTCAATAGTTGAGTGCATCCAAATCGGTGGCTGCTCAGTTCACTAGGGGGCAAGGTCTCTGATCCCCGTGGGGGGTCATTGCTTGACCTGGAATTGGCATGAGCCGGCTCGCGCGCTGAGTTTTTTTCTGCTCTGCATGCACTGTTTGGCACTTGGCGATGAATTGCTTCAAAAGGTGCATGCATCCCTGCAGATAAGCATTGTACCGGCCTCTTTTAGTGAAAAAATAGGGTGTAAAAATACTCCCACCAACAAATATGGAATAACAGACACATAGAAACCTGCCGCTGCTTCTATCCATTAGCTTCAAGAATGGGGTTGTTTCAGTGGTAGCACCAGTACAGAACTAAAGGAATAAGTTCCACTGCCTCATCTGAAGAGGAATTTTAATGTAAAATGTTACCACCTAATTTTCATAGATTAAGCTGTGCGGTAGAGAATACAAAAGGATCTCTCTCTCTTTCAAAGTTAAAATATATTTTGACTCTTTTACTCCCCTAAAAATACCACATTGGGAGGGAGAATTTTTAAAAACTCTGTAAAAAGTCATATTAATCCCAAAAGAAAAAAAATGGCCATTAAAATACTCAAAATTCAAAACGTTGCCTGGTGCCCTGAGAGCATAAAATGAGGACAATCCACACAGAACAAACAATTTACTTTCATTGTCCTATTTCTATGTTTGTGGTGTTGTGTCAAAGGTCGGCACTGTTTTAGAAATGCAACAATTTTCTAGAAATCGCTTTTGCTTCTTCGAAGGTGCTTGGGGTTAGACATCAGCATTTCTGAACAGCGACCAGTCGAAATATTGACTTCGAAATGGAAAGTGTAAATATAAATATTTCAAAAGATCTTTTTGTGATATGGGAGGGTAAAATGATAAGGAGTGGTTGGAAGAGGAGCTGGCTAACAAAAGGCAGGTGGAGGAATAAACAAGCTGACCATGGATTTCCTTTTCTTTTTTGGAGATGTTCTTTGGAGAGTGGCGGGGGATATTTTATAATGATTTTAAAATGTTTGGGAGTCAATGGGCCTCATTTCGAGTTTGGAGGCAGCCATGCCCTTAATAAGGGCATGGCTGCCTCCAAACTCGGGTCCGGGTTCCCTGAATGGGGAAATACCGGGCCATTCCGACCTTGGAGGGCCTGGTATATCTCCATTCAGGGAACCCGGACCACCCCCATTCCCATTTGAGCCCCCATAGGGCTCAATGGGAATGGGGAGCGTGCTGACAACGGGCGGCCCGTTGTTAGCATGCTGGGCCGCTCACGAGACCCGCTAAGGACGTCTGGTAAAACCAGGCGTCCAGAGCGGGTCCCGCGAGTGGACCTTGCAATAGGGCGCTAAGGGGTTAACGGCTCCGGTGCCTTTACCGGCGCCGTTAACCCCTTACCGCCCACCTCGTAATGAGGCCCATTTGTTTTCTTTCTAATTTGAAGGATGCCATTTTTGGACTCTTTGTTTTTTGAGTAATATTTTAACTGACCTTTCTATTGCGATGGTTGCTTCTGTGCAAGTGCAGCAAATGTGTCCCATGGGGTGTAAACGTGCACATGCTGTCTAGCAGGCCAGCACACAGCTTGCACACAATACTATAACTTGCTTCTATAAACAGTAACTTAACGACTTTGACTACACCTCTGATAATGTTAATTACAATTAGGGTTGTAGTCACAAAAGTAAGGAGTTGTGTGTAACTCATGACTTATGTAGTTTACGCCTATGCGTAGACATACATTATACCTTGTTTTTTGCATTTGGGTTTATATAGTGCAAACCTAATTAGAATGCAACAGAGTTCTGTACAAGTAATTTGAAGTTAACAGAGGTCAGTGGAAGGGGAGTTTACAGGTTATAGTATCTTGGATAGCCCACACTAAAAGGGTGGCCTACAGATCCAGGAAGTGACGCCTGTGCATTCCGGGAATAGCAGGGTCTTCCGTTTCTTCCTGAACAGCAGGGGATTTTGGAGCGGTCGTGAGTGCGAGTAGGCTAGAGTACAACAAGAAAGGGAGTGTTTCCTGGGTTTCTCTCTGCATACCAGTTCAATCACTAGCTACAGTCTTGCTGCTATGGGTGCAAGCCCCGCCTGAGCATGCAAGATTTTGGCTAGGCAAGTTGGGGTTCAGGCAGTAGTAGTAGCAATAACTGAATAGACTATTTACAAAGAACCATGCAGAAGGTATGCATGAATTGTTCCAGTCACACAAAATGCATAGAACGAGTAGAAAGTGCACTTCAATATGGATATTTAGCTCTTTTTGCATTTGTAACACACTACATGCCAGGTGGGTTGGGGGGTCTCCAAGATGGGAGTAAAATATATAATTTAGGAGGGAGAGTTTGTTATGGAAAAGCCAGGTTTTCAGCTCTTTTCTGGATTGGCGGTTGGAAGGTCCGTTGGCAGCGAGTGGCTGGAAGGAAGAGCCACAGTTTGGCAGTGGGCTAAGGAAAGGCTTTTCCTCCATTAGAACCCTGGAAGGGAAGTCCAGTCAACACTAGTCATCAATACTACCATATAATAGAAAAGCAACCCATAAAGGCTACAGCAATATAATCAACATCCACAGTGCATTACTAGTGTTGCTGGGACAGGACATTGATGCTGGGAGGTTATTATAATTTTTAGCAAAATCAGCATCTTAAGCAGCGCTCTGTAAAAATATTTGCTGACTGCACAAACATTGGTTTTGTCATCTGTTCGGCTGGAAAGACCCATTGCTTCAGACCCAGAGCTCGCATCATAGAGACCGCTCTGTGAAAGTCTCCTCAAAACAGGTGCTTCCGTGCTCTTCCAGAACTACCAAGGACAACATTGCTGGCCGATTTCTGTAATCACTCCTTTTCCACCGGCTCATTCCCGCTACCCTTCAAGCACTCCCCTGTGCATCTTCTCCTCAAAAAGCCCTCTGCCGACCCATCTTGCCCTGCTAACTACCACCACATCTCCACTACCCCTTCCTGGGCAAACTCCTGGAGAAGCTGGCCATCTCTCAACTGATCCAACACTCTGTATTGGTTGGTTGTCTCCACAGCCACCAGTCTGGCTTCAGAGCAGCCAGAGGCACGGAAACTGCTCTAATAGACACCCGTGAAGACTTGCTCTCAAATCTTGATTCCAACTCTCCTTCCATTCTTATCCTTCTAGTTCTTTCCTATGCCTTCAACACGGTCAAACATGCCACCCTGATTAATCATTTCTGTGACACCCTTGGAATCACAGGCCTTGCACTGGACTGGTTGACCTCCTTCCTCTCCGACCGTCCCTCTCAGCTCCAACTGGGCCCTTTTCTTTCCCCTATCACTCTCTCTACCTGCAGTGTCCCTCAAGCGTTTATCCTCTCGCCTTGGCTTTTCAACATCTACCTTACCCCTTTGGCCTACCTGATCCTCTTTCTCTCCTCACTTACAGTGTTATGCAGACGACACACAGCTCTCCTTCAAGCTTCCTTCTACTGCCTCCTCTTCCTCTTCTCTTCTTCCTGACTGTCTGGCTGCTATTCAGTCATTGTGTGCTTCCAATGATCTCTGCTTTAATGCCAGTAAGACTGCGATCCTTCTCATTGGGACCCCTTCTCCTACCTTCCCTCCAACCTCCTGCCCACCCTCTATGGGTCCCCTCCCCTCACCCTCTTGTCAAGCAAAAACCCTGGTGTCATCTTTGATTCATGTCTCTCTCCATCTCTCCTCACATCGCAGACATTGGCAAAAAGGCCCACTATCAGCTGCACCTCCTCAAAGGCATTCTCTCTTTTCTTATCTTCCCTCAGAAACTCAATGTCTCCAGGTCTCTGGTTCTCTCAAGGCTTGACTACTGCAACAGCCTCTTCCTCAATCTTCCTTTATCCTCCCTTCACCCCCTTCAACTAATCCAGAATAGGACTGCAAGACTTATTATTGGCCTCAAGTCCAGGGACTGCATCTCTCCAGCCCTAATGTCTCTCCACTGGCTCTCGGTTGCTGCTAAGATCAAATTCAAGACCCTCTGCATCATCCACAAGGCTTTCTGGAGCCTGGTACCATGCTACATCAAACTGTATCTCCCTAAATACCTTGCTGCTAGAGCCCTTAGGTCTGCTTGCTCCAACTCTCTTCAGAGCACATGTTTCTCTAAGCAGAGAGTGGGGGGTAGATCTCTCTCCTCTGCAGGAGCATCCCTCTGTAACGGTCTCCATGCCCCTCTCAGGCTTGTGCCGACTACGTAAGTTCCAGAAGCACCTCAAGACCCTCCTTTTCTCCTCTTCCTCCCTCTCCTGCTTACTCCTGCCACTGCCGCAGTGACTGGCTGCCTGGTTCCCTCTGAGTTTTATAGGGCTCCAGCCCCCCCCTGCCTAGCCCACCCCCTTTCTCGCACTTAGCATGTGGACCCACACCACTGCAATCCCTGGCACTTGCCTTCCTGGTCTACCCCGAGCATTTGCACCTGCTCCTCTTTACCCTGCTTTTCCCTTCCCACCCAGGCCCTTCACTTATTGCTCAGACTGGCACTCCCCTCCCACTCTAACTCACACTTCTTGCCCTGCACTCGCAATGGTTTGAATGTCACAAGGCCTAGTAGAACCATTATTGTACCTTTTTTGTCTTGTGTCACCTTGAAACACCATTTGTTGTATAGCGGTCTTACAAATATCCAATAAATAAAATAAATAAATCTTGCTTTCAGATATAGGGACTGATTACAAGTATGGCGTTAAGTGGTAACTTTACCACTACACCAGATTCCGACTGCAAAATAAAATGGTTGGTAATTCCCACAGCAGAATTACCTCTGGCGGAATTACTTCCAGCGGTAATTCCGCCAAGAATCAGAGGAATCAGTGACGGGGCTAATTCCGTAGACGGAATTACTGCCAACAAATCAAAACACATTACTGCCACATTACAAGTTCAAAAACAGCAGAATTACCTCCAAAAATTGGAGTAAATTGTGCCCAAAACACAGCACAGTTACCTCCACAAAAAAGGTACATGCATACAGGTGTCACAAATCAATGCAGAGATGCGCCAGCACCACTCAGGGGGAGTATAAAAGTGCCACCTCCACCCCAACACACATCCAAGCAATATGCAGCCTCAAGAAGACATAGATTATGGGCTTCACAACCTGCTACTCTACATCCGGCTACAGCAGCATGCTGGAGCACAGGAGGGTAGGAGACAGGCACCACGAAGGCGCAGGCGACGTATGCTGCGGAGGGCACCCATACCACGTGTCCGCCCATCCCCATGGACACTCACAGACAGCCAATTAGTCACCCTATACCGATTGCACCATCCAGCCATCACGGAACTGCTCACCCTGACACAGGGTGAACTGCAGAGTGCCATCCAAACTGCCACCCCCCCTGCTGAAGCTTGTGGCAGTCCTACACTTATGTGGCATGGGTGTATTTCAACACACAGTTGGGACACTGCATGGGACGTCACAGCCCACATTCTCCAAGGTACTGGACCAAGTCCTGGATTCCCTCATGAGACATGCACACCTGCACATCTCCATGCCCATCGCCCAGGCACAGGTGCATGCAGTAAAGGCAACATTCTACAACATTGCCCATTTCCTCAACACCATTGCTGCATTGGATTGCACCTGAGTGTCATTGGTACCCCCCAGGCAACTGAACAGGCATACCGCAACAGGAAACAATACCATTCGATGTAAGTGCAGATGACCTATGATGCCGACCTCACCATCAGCCACTGCTGTCCCCGATTTTCTGGGGCCACACATGATTCACTGATGCTGGTCAGCAGCACCCTACATGCTTACATGGAGAGGCACAGAGGACAGCACACCTGGCTTGTGGGTAAGTAGCACTCATACCCAGGGGTGTTGCTAGGTCTGGAAAAGACCCGGGGCTACGCTACTGTTGGAACTGTCGGGACTGGGGGCTAGCTAGGCTTTTGGTTGAAGCTCCTGAGATTCTGTCCGGGGCTACAACCAAAAGACCAGGGGCTATAGCCCCCTTAGCCCCCCCTAGCAACGCCTCTGCTCATACCTGATTGCCAAAATCACTGACACACACTTGGGGTACGTAAGCATTAGCAAAGTGAATCCACTACAAGTCCCATGATGCAACAACACAAATGCACAGAACAGGTCAAGCACCCTGACCGACCTACCCCAGGACACACACTTGAACCATATGACAACACAGTGCATCCAGCCATGCAAGGCAACACTATGCAATCAGGGCATCGTACAACCCAAGTAAGCATTGACATGGGTCCTGCCTGGCATACTTTGACACCTTAGTTGACCAGTGCATTACCAATGTCATGGCTGACAGAAACCTCAGGACTATCGACTCCCACAATGTGAATGACTGCAAGTGAACCATGTAGCCCAAGTCCCATCAACTTCGATGCACACAAGGTGCACCATGCACATAGGGGTATACAGGTCAGGACCATTAACTTGATCCCCGACCCACACACCACCATGTCTCACACAGTCCATACATGTTTTGCAGGTGATGCTGGATACATGCAGTTTCCATGACTAATGGCCCTTGTGAGAAACCCTTCTACACCACAGGAGATAGGCTACAATGAGATGCAGGGGAGGATCAAGACATGCATTGGGCAGATATTTGGCCTGCTGAAATGAAGGTGCAGGTGCCTGCCCCACACAGCCGGTGCACTCATGTACAGCCTCGAGAAGGTTGGCAAAATCGTAGTGGTATGCGCTATACTGCACAACTTGTTCATACGTAGGAATATTGAAATGGCTGCGGATGAGGACCATGACCTGTTGGGAAGAACTCCCAAGTATACCATAGGGACACTGGAAGTCCTCAGACTCTTGGAAGGCCCAACACCCTCCTAGTATAAACAGAGGACTCGGTCAACGGCAAGTTCAAACTGTGGTTTATTACAGACAAAACCAACAGGGATCAGAACAAGAAGAGGAGACATCCATGCACGTCTCATCCATTCTTGGCTCACAGGCTGGTTTTATTTTAGGGTGACATCATAACCTGGGCCCTTCTCCAGAAAATCTATCTGCTCTCCTAATTGGGTGTTGAGTCTTTTACTACCTATAGTGGACACTAAGCATGTTATTCTACTGGCCCTCGCCTGTCAGGTGGCTGGCCTGGTCCATCCCCCAGTCACTATTTATAACAATGTTGCAGTGTGGGCGTCTTACCATTGGCTCTCATCCGTTGTTTCCCACCCCTAGGATACTGAACTGTGGTTGGCTAGAGCTGACATCCCCAGGCCTGGGATCTGCAAAGGTTCTCAGCTCTCGGTGTACCTCTTCAAGGTAATAGGAATGACTCTGTGTCTGCATTGTAACTTGTGTGTACCACCATAGTTTATGAGAGTGCTCTTCTGCTCGGTGCAACACTTGTCTCATATTGTAGCATATTTGTTGCAGTCTTCTGTCTGGTAACCTGAGATCGGCTCTCTTTCCCAGCGCTAGTCGCTGTTCATTGACTGCTTCGGCTAGGTCACGTGTTCAGAGACCACAAATTTGAGCTGTGCAGTTCTGAATTATGAGGAATTATTTGTATTTACTGCAGCTGGTGCCTTTGTCGTCTAGGGAATGGAATGTCATCCGTATCTTGTGGCCTTGGCTGCGGGTCCTGTTTCACACGTCTTGCTCTCTGTCCAGCCTGAATTCAGCTCAGCTTAGCTCGGCTCTTGCTGAGAGGCCTGTGGCCTACTGTAATTTTCCTAAACCATGGTAATGCTGTTTATACAGTGTTCATGCTATACTACATTCTCCATAGGTTAGTGACACTTGGTTCTGTCAGGTCCCATAGGTGCTCCTGCAGTTCCATAGGGTTATTTGCAGGTAAGCATCTGCAAGCTTTGCACAGGATCTCTTACTTCTTGCGGTTTCTGCGTTGCTGCATTTGACTAGTGGTGAAAATAATAAAAAGCAATGACATTATGTATATGTGTCTGTCCTCTACCTATAGAACTATACGCTTGTGTTCTTCATGTGTTCGAGTGTGTGTTTGTGTCCTGAAGTGTGGACGGAACGTGTGCTTCATGTCTAACGCAGTTATGTTTTGGTGTCTCTATCAACGCCAGCAACATGGCTTCTTGGTGTCTTTGGTTATAGCCTGGGGCTCCTCGTCCACACTGGAGTAAATTTGGACCGCACCTGGTCTGTAGGGCTGGTTGAGGGCGTATGGCTAGCTGAGGGGGTATCTCTCGACATACTTGTCAATCATTGGTCCGTTGGAATTTTGTCCAAAATAGAATGGGTGATTGCAGTGTTTCCTGGCCTTCTTCTGCATCATGAATTTTGTAGGAAGGGGATGAGGGGTAGGCTTCCCCATCCTCCTTCAGACCCCTCTAACTCTGATGAGGAAAACGGTGAAGGAGTGAACAGAGCACCACAGAACATATGTGGAGATGTGAGGGAAGGTTGGATGGTCCACCAGGACCTCATGGACAATTGCTTTTGACTCTGGACACATGCCACCCATATATGCAATGAATGCACATGTCTAAATTGCACTGAATGAAAACTATAAAAATGATCATGATTCAACTGTGTTTATTTCTGGCAACCTCCACCCCCAGCTGCAAGTACTATTCCGACTCCCGACCCCCAGCTCCAACAACTCCCACCCCCAGCCCCAACAACTCCCACCCCCCAGCCCCAACAACAACTCCCAGCCCTCACCCGCAGCCCCAACAACAACTCCAACCCTGACCCCCAGCCCCAAGTACTACTCCCACCCGAGCACCAACAACAATGCCCCCTCCCACTCCCAGCCCCTAGTACTACTCCCACTAGCGACTGCGCTTCTCCCTCTTATCTGCAGGCTTAACAGCATTTGGGTACGCTGTTGTGATTACCTGGGCGTGGTGCTCACCAATGACCCCTCAGTAGGGGTAGCAGACTTTGAGCTCCCCTACACGCTCCCCCGTAGGTGGTCCATTCTGAGATGTATGTCTCTGGCCATGGACTCATGGGATCAGGAAAATTGTTCAGGCAGCTCCCGCACCCTCTGGCTTGTGAGCTACAGGCTTGCAATGCAAGTCGCCATGCTCCTGCAAAGAAGAATAATGGACCTCGACAACCATCAAGAGGCGCCCTGAATTCAATCATGCATGGCCTGGGCATGACCCAAGTGTTCCTGTGCAATGGCGTGCATATCCGCCTACATCTGTTCCATCTGGTCCAGATGGTCCTAGATGGCCTGGAGTGTGGGGACAGGCACTGCCCATGGTGAATGTCCACTTTCATATTCCTCATGCTGCCCTTGACGGCGAGCATTCTCGGCCTGCTTGTCAGACGACTCCTTCGCATAGCGTAGGGCACAGCAGGATGCACAATGGGATGGCAGTGTGTGCAGTGGGGAGAGGAAGTGCAGGGGGGATGAATCAGGTAAAAAATGGTGGACAGGGTAATGTAGTTGGCTGTTTGCAAGGGAGGCACACTCATACTCCTCATCTGCCATGCCTGCTCTTATTGCAGGCTGTCATTCACACTCTGCCCCACCTGTGCATCCACAGTGAGACCAGCTGCGGTCATGTCCTGGCTTGTTTCCAGTGGCACTGATTGCACAATTGGGGTCTGTGGTGGCGCCATGGGCATGTCCGTCTGGACAGCCAGAGTGTCTGTCGATGGCCTGATGGCCTGGTGCCTCTTCTTGGGTGGCACACTCCCACTCCCCGAACTGCCTTGGCCTGGCTGCTTGCTGACAGTGATTGGTACAGGTGTTGTGGAGGGACCAGCCTCCTCGGTTGTTTCCTGGGTGTCTTGCGTTCCTGTTGGGGTAAATTGGCATGTGCGTTAGCACATTGGTGCTGAGGTGCATGGCAAATCAACAATGCACTGTCACTTGTACTAGGTCGTCACTGTCTGTTGGGCCTCCTGGGGGACTGGCATCATGTGTCGGCCACTGTGTACATGGCATGCATTGCGTCTGGTCGGCCAGGTGTGGGTTGGCCAGCTTGCATTGGTCGTGCATCTCTGGGATGTCAGGCATGTACTCCTCAATGTGTATCTACATGAGGTGTTGCAGTCGAGGGGCTAGTGGCTCTGATGCAACTATCCGCTGATGTGCATTCATGGGCATGGACATGTCGTATGGTTGCATGGTGGCTATGTTTCCTGTGCATGGGTGTCATGTTAGGGGGTCTTGTACCCACTGAATCATGTTATTGTGGCCTGATGTCTTACATGGATGGTGAATGCTTGCTGGGGTTTATGTCACTTGCTTGCATGGAAGTGTGGGTTTTTGTGGATGCCTTCAGGGTTGTCCATATATGGGTGCATATATCACTGTGGTACTCACCAGATTCAGCTTGGCTGCTGGCTCCTAACTCCGCCATGCCAACTCCTTCGATCCCGACCATGTGCACGATGCCACTGACCATGTCCTCCCACGGTGTGATTGGAGATGAGGTTCCTGACCCTTTTCTTGAGGTCATTCCAGCTCTTTTTCATGCCTCCACCTCATGCTGGACGTGGCCTATGGCCACAGTTGTGTCCCAGATTTCTGCCCATATGGTGTTCTTGCGCTGTTGGTTGGTGTTCCTATTCGATGCCCCATACAGCTCCTCAGAGTGGGCGACCACTTGCTTTGCCAACACCTTGAGCTCCTGCTCTGTGAATTTAGGCTTCCAAAGCCTCGTATCGGGCACCCTGCTTTGCCCTTTCCTGTTGACATGTTTGGCCTTTTCTGGGTGTCTGGATGGCACTCCTGTCTCGAGATATTCAATGGATTGTGATTTCCAAAATGGGTGCTGCAGTGCTTCATTCTATAGCAGTGATGAAATTTCACCTTGTGGTAATTCTGCGGACCGGCATGGCGGTAACGGTAATTCTGCCGATTTTTTGTGGAATTTCGTCGTTACATGGGTTGTTCAGCGGGATCTCCACTGGGCAGAATTACCGTTAGCACCATTGGTGTGTCCGCGTGCCCACCAGGTTGTAGTTGTAGTTTGCCAGTAATTCTGCTGATCCACACGGTGGTAACGCTAATTCCGCCATGGCAGATTTACCGCCGATTCTGTGTAAGACTTGTAATGAGGCCCATAGTTTCCTAAGGTGAAGATACAATGACAAATTAGCATAAAATGTTCCACTGTTTCGGTTACATTTTTACAATGCGAAGATTTGTCACAAACATGCATGTCCCATCTGTTCATGCGTTGTGCCAGGGGTAAGATCACAAACCTGAATTTGACATATAATGAATGCATGAGTCTGGGTTCCATTATATCCAGGTACACCTCGTGACCTTTGTACAAATTATTCAACCAATATATACTTAATAGCGTGGATGAAGCGATTTTCTCCAGTATCCCAGCTCTCTTTTTAGCATAGAAATCTCTTGTTACAATTAGTTCAGAAGAGGGGTTATTTTCTGAAGTATTAGACCAAAGTTCTGAATGCCTGATTTCACTTAAAGTATGCTTAATATGCAAGCACCAGTGTATCAAGGGTCCACATTCTTTACCAATTAGACCTAACAAGGCTTCTCAGAAGTTGCCCAATTCGGGGGTGCTCCAAAGCCTAATCCACTACAGCAAGGGACTGAGGGCAACAGTGTGGCCAAAGTAACACAAATGTAACCCCTTTATGCAGGGGGGTTGTCGGGCAGCTATTTGGAAGACCAGGAATCCTCTTTAGAAAGCTATTCTCTTTTACACCCAATGAGCTACAGCCTGAGGAACCCAAAAGCTCAGCTCCGTAGAGCATTGGCAGCCTTGCTTGTAGTTTATATGCCTCTATAGTGTAGTGGATCTAATTGCATCGATGCCATGTTCATTCCTGAACTTTGAAATAGCGCCACAATACCTGGACTGCTTAACATCAGCTTTCTTCAGATGACGGTCCGATTTCCCCACATATTGTTTCACTTGCTTGATGATGATCTTGTCCACCTTTAACAGAAGGGCTTTATTACCCTCTTTTTTTTGTACAAACCATCGATTTTATGTTTTTATAATTCATTACAAAATGTTAGACTATATGAAATTGGTTTTTTAGCCCACTTGGCGTTAATAATACGAGAATAGCATAATTTGCAAACAAAAGTAGTGGGTATCTTCATGGTCATCAACATAGAAAACGGACTTCAGACAGAAACTACGGCGCCACACTGCAAGGTAAGCTCTCTTTTTTTTATAACTAAGCACTTGCGTTGGAAACTATATGGATGATAATGGCGATATGACCCTCAGGCGGGCAGACTGCCGCCTGGGACACCCGGCGCCCAAGTTAAGGGCCCGAGCGGTGGATTAGCCCGCCCCCATGGGTCATATGACCTCATTAGTCTTCTTTGTGAGTTTTAGGATGAAGGTAGACTGCCGTTGGTCGAGCAGTGATTTCTGTATAGTGCATGTGGGCTAAAAGTGGAAGACAGGAATTCAGGATTCAGCCCTAGTAAACTGAGGTCTGCAACCTTTACTCTACAGTTGTTTTGGAATGCAACACCAGTGGTATCTCGCCATGGACTATGCTGACAAGGGCTGATGGAATTGTTGGACAAAACATGTGGAGAACCAAATTTTCCAGACTACTAATGTAGGACTTTATGGACAACGCAGAAAGCATTCTACTGGGATCTGTGGGTAACAGTCAGCTAGTGAAGGGTACCAGTAGCTGGGATGATGAGTTTCTTGCAGCCAGACATAGCAGTCACCTTGGTGCTGTGTTCTGAGCATGTTTTAAGAGAAGGATTTGTACAAAATGAAAGCAAGAAATTGTTGCCATGGTCAAGGCAAGATATGATTAGGGGATTTACGGCATCACTCTGCCTATAAAGGGGATGAAGGGGAAGATTCAGTGGAGTGTAAGAAGCTTAACCAGACAACAACACTCACTTAGAACTTAAAGGCAAAGATTGCATTCAATGAATGCTAAAGGTTAAGGGGGCATGAACATTTTGGTTCAGAGGAAGAGCCTGGGAATTGAAATCTCCAGGCACTTGTTTCCCCTTCTTTATTATTATTTGTATTATTATTATCGTCATTATGGTATTTATTAGAGTGCAGTCCTAGTTTTGAGAAGCAATGGAGCCCTTTACAATTCTAGGGGGAAAAACATGGTGAGAGGAACAGATAAACAAGGGAGTGTGGAGCTATCAACAGGGACGTGGTAAGGTGGGCAGTTTGTCAACAAGGGATCTACAAGCAACCAGGGGAGGAAACAGTGGGGTTCAGATCACCCTCGGGTAGGGTGGGGAGTGCAGGGTGTGAGGACATAGGAGTTAGGGAGGGGTCATTCTTGAAAGAGGGGGTCTTAAGCTACTTCCTGACTGTAGAAGCGAGGAAGCAGGTTTGATGTTGACAGGGAGGAGGTGGGGCATAGACAGAGAAGGTCTGTCTTCTGGTTCTTTCCTTTCTGCAATGGCGGAGGTCAAGTCTGCACATGTCCTTACTTTTGGTGGATCTCAGACCTCCAGAGATGCTGAGTTTCTTAGTGAGTTAGCTTGGGGACCTGAAGGTGCCCGCCTTGTAGATGATGCAGCAAAATTTGGTAGTGATATAGGCTTACAGCGTTAGCCAGTGCAGTTCGATGAGGGCCGAGGTATTGTGATCGAATTTGCAAAGTCTGTTGATGAGTTGTGCTGCAGAATGGAGGATGCATCTTAGGGGTGCCAGAGCAGTTGCCGGAAGTCCTTCCAAAAGGGCATTGTCACCATGCAGGTGCGAGAGGACCAAAGCTTGGACAGCAGAATTAAATTTGTTATCTGTGATGATGGGCTTGAACATTAGTAGCAAGCTGTTTTTGTCTTCCTTGCTGTGTGCTGTTTGAAGGAGAGGTGATTGTCAATGCTGTAACCAAGGGACTTGGTGCAGGTGGCTAGCTGGGATGTGAAGCCCTCAATGTGCATAGCAGTGAGCCAGGTCTGAATGTTAGGGTGTTCAGTGTTGTTGGTCAGGAGTAGGAATAATGTTTTGGAGGGGTTCAGCTTCAGGTAAGCACTGGACAGCCACAACTGGATCAATAAGCCTTGAACCTGTGGATGCCTTCAATACAGCATATACTGAGGTAGAGCTGCTTATCATCTGTGTATTGGTGTATGTGGATGTTGTGTGAGGAGAGTTCCAAATGGTGCCATACAATAAAGATTGACGATTATGGTGGAGAAGATGGATTGTTGCAGAACTCCACAGGTGATGGGTAGAGTTGGTGATCTGCAGGCATCCATTTGTACAAACTGGTAGCAAAGAAAAAGGGTACGATTTGAACCAGCTGAGGACGATCTTGCCGATCCCCATGCAGTGATGTAGATTGTCAGTGAGTGTCTGGTGCTCTACTTTGTCAAATGCTGTTGTGAGGTCAAGGAGATCCGGGAGGCAAGGATGGCAATCAGAATAATTTTAAGGGCATTGTCGATCACCTTGATGGTGTCCGTTTCTGTGCTGCATCTAGGTCAGAAACCAGATTGGTAGGACTGAAGGAGGTTGCTGGCTTCGATGTGTTTGAGGAGTTGTGTGGCTACTACTTTCTCAATGATCTTTCCTAGGAAGGGAAGATGGGTTATGGGGTCGTAGTTGCTGAGGTTGTCAGGGTTCAGTGTTGGATTCTTGAGAAGTGGGAGGATTTGTCCAGTCTTGAGGATCGAGGGGTAGGTGCCTTCAGTTAGCGAGCTGTTGACGATTGTTAGGCAAGTGATGAGTACTTCAGCAAGAAGGATCTTGAGTACAGAGGCAGTGAAGATGTCTGTGTACAATGTTGCCTTCAGAGATGCTAAGGTGGCAGAGGGGTCTTCGACAGTGAGTGTCTTGAAAGTTGTCCAGGTAGGTGTGGTTTTGTAAGTTGCGTAGTGTGCTGTGAGTTGTAGCATTGGTGTTGATGTATTGGTGGATCATGCTGAAAGAGTTGATGGCAGTGGATTTTTCAGTGGCGTGTGGTATATGTGGGTCAGGCAGAGGGTTGATGCAGTCCGACCAGTCGAGCACTATTGGATAGCTATGGTGGAGGGTGGGCAGGGGGGCGATGATGAGGTAGGGATATTGCCTTTTCTGTGGGATGGGTCTTTCATGTGCTGTATGAGGTTTCAGAGTGTTGAGTAGTCAGTTGAGATCTTCTTTCATTCACTTGGTTGATGGGTTGCCAGGGATGTTGAAGTCACTGAGGAAGAGGTTGTTGGCATGCATGAGGGACATGGTGGTGACCAAGTCTGTGAAGTCTTCAATGAAGGAGATGTTGGGCTTGGGTGATCTGTCGCTGAGATAAAAAAGTGACCATGTCATTTGAGGAGCGCAGGAAGTGGCAGGAAACGTTTTCGAAAGAGCCTACGGTGGTGGTGTACATTTAGGTGAATGGCCTTGATGGCTTTGTGAATGATGACAAGATCTCTGCCGATCTTGTTTGGACGGTCTTGTTGTAGAAATCTGTAGCCATTGGGAATGAGGACTTCTAAAATGTGTGTATAGGTGGATGTCATCTAGTTCTTAGTAATGAGGATGGCGTCCAAGACATATGTCATGATGAGGTCAGCGATGTCTGCTGCATGGTTGATTGCTTTGCAAACATTGGCATTCATCAGTTTTCATGTAGTGGTATATGATGGAATGTTGATGGGGTCTATGGTGACGCGAGTGCGGTTGCTGCAATGTGGTATCCATGATGTTGCTGTTGAGTGCTGTGGGTGGTGAGGAGTGTTGATGGTAGGGATGGGCTGTTGGGATAGAGGGGTGGAACACATATTCCTTACATAACACATATCCCGTCCTCTGTTTATTGCTTGGCAGACAAAGGACCTCATTACACGGTAGGCGGTAAGGGTTTACCGGTACCGGTATTTTACCGCAACCGGTAAATCCTTACCGCCTTACTACAAGGTCCCTTTGCGGGTTGGGGATTTTAACGCCTGCTTTTTGCAGGCGTTAAAAATCCAACCCGCAAAGGGACCAGGGTGCTAATTACGCTACCGCAATTTGCGGTACCATAATTAGCGCCTTCCCCATTCCCATTATGCCCTATGGGGCAAAAATGGGAATGGGGAAGGGCATTGGGGGAAGGGGGCATTACCACCCCGCCAACCTTGGAATAGGGCGGTAATTCCCCTTTCCTCCAAGGCGGTACCGGTAAATTACCGGCATGAACCATGGCGCTAATAGCACCTTGGTCCACCGCCATCCGTGTAATGAGGCCCAAAGAGCCATTGAAAATCTCACTAACTTTCTCAGGTGCTATGTTCAGTGGGCCCTGCTGGAATGTTTGCCTGTTGGGCAATAAATGTTGTTTGTTTGCGTTCAGCAGGAGAAGAGGGCAGAGGTCAGAATCAATGATTTTTCAATCTGAAGTCTACACCATTTTCTCCAAAAGCGCTAAAAACCCTCTCCCATAGTGCACACATCTACAGACCAAACCAAAATTGAAACCTCCCTCTAGTCCCGTCACATGGTTTTGAGGCAGCTCAATAACTTTGGTTTCTAAATGATGCTGAAACCCTACAGAGGGTTCTTCACAGTGAGGATGATGAAATTATGAGCAAGAAGGATAAAAGGTGGATTCCTGATAGTGCCCTAAAAAGCCTGTGTGCAATATTCCTTCACCTAAAAGGGGTGCTGTGGCTGTGTAGAGTTCAATAGAAGTATGACAAAAGTGACAGAAAGGAGGCTAGGGCATAGGAAGGGCCTCCAAACAACACTGCAATCGCAGTCTTAGCTAGGGCTGATGGGATCTGAAGGTCAAATATCTTGAGAGCCATAGGTTGCTGACCCCTGCTAAGTTATATTGCCTAGCCCTCTCTCTGGCATCCATGTTTTGCTGGAGAGAGACCCAGGCAATCAAAAAGGAGGTAAAGCTGTATTAATGAACTATGAAAGGAATTATACAAATTAAACAAAATCAAGAATGGTGTTGTAATATCCCCAACATATGTGGCAAAAAAGCATTACGAGTTGGGCGGTATTCCGGCAGTAAATCTGTCGGAATACCGCCCAATGGAATTACTGTCCCAGCCACTTCATCCGGCAAAATTACTGCAAAATTACAAGTGCTGGTGGTGGAGTTAAACCCCATTTTTTTAGAGTCCATTGAACTCTATGGGACATTTTTGGCGGAACTACTGCCAGTGGAATTTCTGCTGTGGTAATTCTGCCGATTTTGCTGATTTTTGGCAGAAAGCAGGGGGATTTACCACCAGCATGATACTGGGGGTAAATCCCCCACTCCAGGGCCATATTCATAGTATGGCAGTGTGGGAAAAGGGACAGTAATTCTGGTACTGCCAATTTTTTCCCATATCGCCACTCTTGTAGTAGTGTTTTCTTTCTCATATCGCCACGTTTTATACATAATGTGTGTTATTTGAGATTGAGTCACTCATATTTTGTTAATGATTCCCATGAAGGCAGGATACTGTATGGGACATATATGGCCTGATTACGAGTTTGGAGGAATTATAGCTGATAATATCTCTAAACTTGTTACTGCATGCAGTAATTGCTAGGGTGGTCCTGTAAATCCTCAGGATTATGAGTCATGCAGACCATACCATTATTCCACATGTTGGACTCCCATAGAACTCAATTGGGGGTCTGGTAAAAACCGCATGCAGTAATACCACAACCTGCAATTACATCATATAGGCCTCCATTATATGTTCAGAGTTAATAGAGAAGTAATTCCACTGTAATTACTGTTACAGCCATGGTGTCCGGCTGAATTACCACTGTGTTACAAATTGGGGTTAGCGCGCACACACCATTGGCGGTAACAGTAATCCCGCCGACGGAATTACCGCTGAAAAAGAGGAGCTGCATGGATCACAACACTGCAGGACCAGCCAGCAGACTAGGAACAACTTCTGTGCGGAGATTGGAGACAAGGTGGTGGCTGTTGGTCATGTCCCACGGGACAGTGAGGACATGAGGAAGAGGTGGAATTACCTCAAAACACGAGTTTGTACCCTCATTTCCAACCCCGTCCGGGAGACAACAGCCACAGCTGGAGGAACAGTTAATCTGCTGCAGGTGACCCTGTGGTAGGAGATGGTCAACAGTATCCTCCACATGGCGGGCCGGAAGGTGTGGGTTCTGCGGAGGTCAGAGCCATCAGCCAGGGAGAACCCGGTGAGTACATGAGTGAATGATGGGCCCATTGCACAACAACCCCAATAGCATGTTGACATACACAAACTCCCATTCATCCAGGCAAGAGTAACCCTGACAATGCATGACCCAGCAATGCGACACCGTAGGCCATTACATCATGAGTCGTGGAAGCGTGAACCCCCTGAACACACACATCAAGTAGGATGATGATGGCATGATGTAGGCCACAACCACCATGGAACTGCAAGTAACAAGGACTGTCAACTATTTGCATGACCCATCACCACCACTGCATGCTGGCACACCAAGCAGCCATGTACAGACACACTAGCCAAACTGGTTCCAAACATGTAGCGCATGTCGAGCAATGAGCAGCACTATATTTAGTCATTTATTAATTAATTTGTACCACGCCGGAGCCCACATGCATCAGGGGGCAAGGACGTAGACACACACAAGGACTCTGAAATATACAAGCCACAGGACAACACATTTTATCGAAATTACATAAAAAAATAGTGTAGGGTCTAACTCTAGTGAAATGAATCGAAAGAAATGTGTCTTAACTTTTTTCCGGAAAATGCTCTTAGAGGGCCCAACAGAATCACTATAAATGATTCTCAAACTAGCATTCACTGCAACAGACCAGTAGGTGCAAGGCCCCCTGAAATCTGTGTGCCACCTAATGTCAGAATCACACCACCACAATTAGCAGGGCACCTCTCAGCTGACACTACAACGAGGTACTTAAGCAACATTGGTCCTGCCTTACATGGGCACACATGAATCTGTACATCAGTGAAGCACATTACTCCATGGTCCAAGCGAGGCACACCTCTCACAGTGACCATATGCACGCACATCAGTTAAGGCACTAAACCTCTATACTGTCTAACACATGAAGTAGGCAATGCATCTATCACCCAGGAGCAATTCGGACATTTGCATGCAATGCCTTTCAGTGTGCCTCCAGGCGGATGGCCACTTCCATTGACCGTCTGTGCCGGCGTGCAGTCGAGTCAGATGACAGGAACACCCTCGTCAGTCAGAGGGTGAGGGAGCTGGCAGAGCAAATCTCGGCCTCACATGAGACCATGACCAGGTCCATCAATACCACGATGCAGCACCTCTGGGTCAGTGAGACCGCTAGTTTGCTGTCGGCCATCCTACTGAGGGATAAGTGGCGAGCACGCTGCCAAGGCACTCCCAGTGCCGCATTACTCATGCTCCCATGACCACACAAAAAGGGGACAAGAGGAAGAGATAGTAGATTCATGCATAGGACAGACAGGAGACCATGGGGATGTGGGGTGGGTGATGGTGTCGGGTATGAGGGAGTAGGGTGGGTGATAGTGTTGGGGATGGGGGTGTGGAGCTGTTTCTATATAGATTAAATCACTGTTAAGTAAAGTCGATGTTTACAGTGTTTATTTAATGGTAGTAATGTATGTGCATTCAGTGAATGATCACAGTAGCGTGAGAGGGGCATATTTGTGGAATATAAAATAGTTGCCCATGAAGTCCTGGTAGATAATGCATCCTTCCCTCACCGCCCCATGTCCTGATGTGCCCTGTTGGCACCTGCAATGTCTTTGACAACAGAGCCAGGGGGTGTATAGTCCTCATCTGTATGTTCATGGAATGAAACTTGTTCCCGTTCCTGTATGCCTGTTCCACTGCCTGGTGGCCAATAATGCCACATGTGGGCAATCCAGTGCCGCTATGACATTGTGAAACTGGGAAATGGCGTAGAAATGTGCTTTGGCAGCGTGCACCTGTGCCTGGGTAGTGGGCATGCAGATGTGCTGAGAGGCATTCCTCATGAGCGCATCCAGGACTTGCTCCAGCACCTTCGAGAATGTTGGCTGGGGCATCCCATGCAGCGTCCAAACAATGTGCTGGAATAGTCCATCACACAGAAGTGTAGTACGAACACAAGCTTTACCAGGGGAGGAATGGCTGCACTGATGGCAATGGCGCTGCAGAGATCGGCCTCTATCAGGGTCAGAAGGTTTGTTATGGTATGCCGGTCCAGGTAATAGAGTGTTGCTAATTGGTTGTCCATCAGTGTCCAAGGGGATGGGCGGACACGTGGTATGGGTGGCCGCCGCAGCACACGTCCCCTATGCCTTTGTGGTGCCTGTCTCCTTCCCTGCTGAGGCCTTGCATGCTGCTGTAGCTTGATGAATTGTAGACGGTTGTGGATCCCATAGTTTACGTCTGGTTGTGGCTACGTGTTCGTTGGGTGTGTGTTTGGGTCATGTGTGTGTCTTATGTACTCCTGAGTGGATTGGTGCACCTGTGAGTTGATTTCCATCACCTGTATGCATTTACCTCTACCTTTTAGTTGGAGGCAAAAGCACTGTGTTTTGGCTGAATTACCACTGATTTTCTGTGGTTTTTCAGCTGTATTTCCACTCATTACATGGTGGAAATATCATTTTTGTTTCTGGCGTTAATTCCACCTGTGGAATTTTCCCATGCACTAATTTCACCAGTTCTCTGTGGTAATTCCACTGGTGGTTTTTCCGCCACAATTTTCTGGAAAGCATAATTCTGAGAAGTGGTAAAAGTGGCGGTAATTCCGTTGCAATTCAAAACACAAAATGGAGGGACCTGGATTGAGAGGGGATGTCCCGAGTACTATCACACTATGAGTATCATCACGCGTTGGGTTGTAGCCCTTAAATGTAGTGGTAACGGTGTTACCACTGCATTTAAAGGTTGGCCCTATCACGAGTTGGGTGCTAAATGGGCTTTTTTACCTCCAACTTTTTTCTGGAGGTGAAAATCCCATATTGCGCCCTGTATTACCGCTGGCTTTATAAGCGTAGGGTATTAGCGCTGAAAATGCCCCATTGGATCCAATGGACCCAATGAGGAATGGGGATTTTACTGTTAACGCCCAACCCCTGATCTGGCTGTAATACTGCTGGATCGGTGGGTGCTAATGCTATTACAGTTGGGCGGCCCAACTCGCGATGAGGCCCTATGTATACAAAAACATACCCCCGCTCTTGATTAGCACCAGATGAAAAGGTCACAGAAATCAGTATTGTATGAATCAACCAGTTAATCCAAAAATATATTTGTCTTTATTATTTCATAAAAGATTCGTCAATTTCAATAAAAAAACAATTTATATAGATGTTCCATATAAAAAACATCAATAGACAATGAAATTAAATAGAAAACACACAGAGGCCACCTGAGATGTGGTACCACTTTGCCTCTAGTCATTAGCACACCTACATAGAATACCATTCTATTACTGTGACTTTATCCACTTAACGCCGAACTCCATAGTCCTGCTTTTGAGTGGCGGAAAACTCTGCCACACAAAACCTGCCATAATAATGAGTTTCAGAAATGGAATCATAATTTGACAGAGTGGTAAAACACCCGGTAATGGCAAGTACCAGGTGTTTTACCACTCACCCAAACTTGTAATCAGACCCTAGTTACGCAGCAGAAGACCTTCACCTCTGCTCCTCACATGTGTTCAAGAAGTGGAGGGCTTCCGGGAAAAGAGGGCAACCCAAGCCATGTGGGCCAGGTCAGTTCAACAGGAAGTGCCACTGACCTGTAAATGGACCCCTCTGCCATTCGGCAGCAGGGAGGTTGGCTGACTAATTAGTCATGTAGGTTTGTTCAGGATAATATTACCAACAACAGAAATGTGCCATTACTGCAAGGATAATTACAATCCTGTGCAGGCAAATAGTTTCCTCAGCCAGCAATGTGAAATCCGGCTGGAAATCCGCGAATTCATTCAAACCGATTGCATTGGCAACTGTGGCAGTGTCTGCACGACAGGTGGATGGGACACACAGTGCGAATAAAAAGCACGGGCATACAGTGCATCGGGTAATTAAAGCGCTTAAGACAGTTTTGAACTAAAAATGCATGCGACCACCGGCTCCCAGCCATAGTGAGATTCTTCTTAGAAGACCTGGAGCAGAGCCATTGGAGCTGGGCCACTTCGGTGTGCAGAGATGGCGGTGGGTGTGCAAGAACTGCCCTGGGCAGGGATTAGAAGGGGAATCATGAGGGAGGTTAGAGGGGTTTTTAAATGCTTGCTTCATTCAAGGTTAGCCTCTTCATTGTCTGGAACTGGCTGTGCTCCTGCGGTCTTCCTTGGACTTCACTTAGGTTTGTTTCGCCGTGAGACTGGGATGCCCGTGGGTCTTGTCTTGGCTGCAAGAACCCTTCTCGACTGCATTTTTTAAAATTTGAATTCATTTGAATTTTTTACTGCGTTCAGGTAAATGAAAAAGCACTTACTGTGTTGGGAACAGTGGTCCTCGTTATGAGTATGGCGGTGTGGTCAAAAATGGTGGTAGTAATGCAGTGGTAATGGAGTTAGCACATCATTAACAGCGCATTACTGCACTGCCAAACTATGGGTTTGGAGGTAAGTTGGAGGAAAAACCTTCAGCAAAATACTGGCGGTAATACTGCCACATTAGCGCCAAAAACCAGCAACTTTGGCAGAATTATCATTGGCGGAATTACAGCCGGTGGTAGTTCTGCCGAAATCCGCAAATGTTGAATAACACTGCCATACCACCACTTGTAATCCAGCGGTAACTTTGCCAGACCAAGTGGCTTTAATGATAAATGCACTTGGTGGCGTATTGCGGAATAACCGCTGAGATACCACCAAACTTGTAATGAGGCCCAATCTTTAAATGCCTCATTTTCCTGTTCATGCGTGCAGCTTCGAATTATTTTAATTTTAGCCATCTGTTTGTCTCGTAGGAGCACACAAATCTCTTGTTTTATGGCAAATTGTTCGTTTTGTTGTTTCACCTAGAATACACCAATCTAAATCATGTTGTTTAATTTCAGTGGGTTGCCGTTGAAATGTTAAAAGTGTGTATTTTTCTATCGACATGAGTGGATTTCGAACGCCTGTTGAAGGATTTTTAGTGTGGTCTTGTGAGGAAGTGGAGGCGCCACCATGGCTCTGCAGGAGAAGCGCATTAGGGGCTGCTTCGTGGGCCATGGCGGGGATATCAGCATTCGCTTGGGGTTTCTCGGAGTAAAAAAAGGGGTGGGACAGGGCGGTGGGGGCAGTTTACCTGCATCCGGTCGGGGGTCAAGGTATATAACCAACGCAGGTTCAGGCATCCTCCTCTTTCGTTCCCGCCGCTGGTCCGTGGCTTTCTGGGGAGAAATGTAGCCCACCCATCCCCTGTTTTTATGCTTTGACCTGTTGGCAGTGGGGAAATCAATGTGCTGTTTATTTTAATATTGCATTTTATTGGCGCTGTTGACGGGGACTTACACAACGGATTATATATAAGGTTCGGGTCATGGGCAAAATGTTGAACTAATAGGAACTATGAATTTGCTACCTGTGTCGTGGGTCGAGCGGTCCACTTCCGTCCAATAGGCCAAGCAGTCGAGGACACTGGGGGTGGCCCTTCAAGTTGCCCATTGGGTGGATTTTAAGTCCAGGCTTGGGAGTTTAGACTGTCCAGCTGGACAGAGAATTTCTGTAATTAACCGTGGGACAGATCAGACAGGCAGTAGGACAATCAGGCAGCTGGCGGGACGGCAGGGCTACTAGGGTCAAGGTCCTGGTAAACGATGATGCACAATGTCAAAGAACGGTGGGTCCCCATCAGAATTATTGTGTGGAGTTTTGTCTATAATAAAATGCAGCCTCTTTACCTCCCAAAATTGGAGTCACATTGTTCGTATTAATACAATGGGCCTCATTCTGAGTTTGGAGGTAGCTATGCCGTTTTTACCGGCATGGCTACCCCCAAATTCGGGTCCGGGTCCCTGAAAATGAGAATTAACAGGCCATTCTGATCTTTGCGGGCCCGGTAATTCCCATTCGCGGGACCCGGACCCGGTACGTCCGCATTCCCATTTGAGCCTCCATAGGGCTCAATGGGAATGGGGAGGATGCTAATTGTTAGCATCCTATTCTGCTAGCGGGTGCCGCTCTGGACGTGTGGTCTGACCAGCCGGGCAGATCGGCACCCACAAGCAAACTCGGAATGTTGCGGCGAGGTAACAACGACGCCAGTACCACTACCGGCGCCCTTGTTGCCTTACGGCAACACTCATAATGAGGCCCAATGTGTGTTTTATATTATGGAGACATGGACATCTACGAGTGCACCCCTATGTCCAAGCTACGGTGGGTGGTTTGGTTTTCTGGTTTGGTTTTCAATGCGCCCTCTGCCAGTGTTTTTCGCACGCATTAAGCTTTAGTTTTAGCGAAGGGTACAAACTACCATTTTGCATCAGTAGAAGTTGCACAAAGTGGTCTTTAAAAATTATGCTGGGAGAATGTTTTTCTTTTTGGTTTATACCGAGGCGCCAGGGGTCTAACTTTGGGCGCAGGAGGCCTAGCATCACAGGATGTAAGTGAGCGTTGCTTGGCCAGAAACTGTGATGGTGCAAAGGTTAAAAGTCAGGTCTTGCTACCTTTGCGATCTTTGTCGTAATCTTGCCTTTCAACATGTGATTGAATCTATGCCATCACTTGTATAGTTCTAAACGACGTGTACCGAAAAATCACGCTTTCATTTTCCTTCTTAGGTTTACCCTCAAATGTGCTTGTTACATCATGGGTGTTCAGTTGAAAGTTTGTATTACCCTTGCCCTGCCAGCCGTTCGAGACACTCCATTTCTTAATGTGAACATCAGGCTGATTAGTCGCCATCTGATCATGTGCCCCTCGCCCAGCGACGCTTTATTAAAATGTGTAACACAGGATGGCTATGGATGAAGATTTAAGGCGGGAACATGCGTGAGATTCTAACTTTCTCTTCATTGCCTGCTGTGAGACGATACCCTGTCTTATTGGGGAGCAATTTTAATTTCCAGTGCATCTGTCCCTGAAAGCAGGTTCTATGTTGCCCTGAGGAAGGGAATGAAGAAAACATTGGAGAGATTCCTTTGAAAAATGGCAAGCATTCCCGAGCAGCTGGAGCCAAGTGCGCAGTTGGGTTGGGTTTAAGAGCAGGTGAGGCCTGCTTTGAAGGGGCAATGTTTGTTTGAATATTGTTATTTTCTCGTCAGAAGCAACAGGGTCCGAAGCTTAAAGTGCACACTGGGCAGTAATCCTGTAACATAAGGCAGTCCTTGCTGCAGTGTTGACTTTTGTTTTTCTTTTGTAGTATGGCTCAAAAGTGTAAAGGAGTTACGTTTTCTTTTTCAAGAGTCGGTGTAGCGAACGCCCGCGCAAGCGCAGAAAGAGTAGTCTAGCCTGAATATCTGTCGCTGGAGACAGCGAGAACACAGGGAGTGGACTGCGTCCTTCAGTGCCTTATCACACCACAGACTGCACACGTATGAAATTCTACTGGCCAAATGAGGGATAGTGATCTGTTGCGGAATCCAGTGAGATCCTCCGGCTGGGTCACTCAGAGCCAAGCCAACCAGATTGTTAGAAACAGCAACAGTCACATGTTGTCATGATTCGACGTTTCAGCCCCTTCTGGACTAAGTGGTCCGTAAGACATTGCTACATTCTTTCCAAGGTACACCAAACATGGCCGACGTTAGTGCATGATTACCGCTCTAGCATTTTCAGGAGTTCGCCAGTTCCTTGAAAAGAGACACACCCCCGCAGTGCTTTGCGTCTCAATGCTAACTTGCGAACTTCGGCAAGTGTGGTCGTACTTTCCCTGTGCTCGTACCTTTACTTTCCAGGTCCTAATAGCCCTCCTGTACCCTAAGCCATCTTTCAGCACTCTCCTTCCTAGGGCCTTCCGCCTGTAGCGCTTGCTCCTTACCTTGTTCTTATCCTGGTTCCTTCCTGGCTTCCATCCTTCCGGGACTCTGCATATTATTCGTGCTCCTCCATGGAATTGAACGCATACTCACCTCGGTCGGACCTGCCTGCACGCTGGCGACGGAGGATAGGCGACCTTGTCTCTGCAAGTCCCGAGCTGTCCGGCAGAAGGAAAAGACCCAGTCCAAGACATCGAAAGACAAACAAGTGAGATTTCAGGCAAAGTGTGACACATGTAGCAAGTGGCCAAGGAACCGGGATTAGGGCGATAGTAACCTTAACCCATGAGTAGTGGATCTAATGGCACCACGGGCCGCTTCAGGTATGTTATCTGGTTCATCGAAAAGTGTGTCCTTCCTCCTCCATTTCAATGCAAAGGCTTAGGCCTAAAGCATGCCCCTTTCAGCTGTTAAATTCTGGTAACTTCGAAATCGCACTTGCCTCTAAGGACGCTGGTCTTCTACCTGTGTCAGTCGGTATTCCAGCACAGAGCTTTACAGGGAGCATATGCTCTACCTGGCAGGGTAACACTGTGTCACATACAGCTTGTACTGCAATTGCAGGGGTATCCCATAACCAATGCCCCAACACGGGTGGTGATTCCTATGCCAGCTGCCCATCCCAGCACTGCAGCCAACCCAAGCACCTGATGCAATTCTATGTAGAGGGCAATTTGTTGCGCTCACCACTTCATCTGGTAACACACAAATGATCCAGCAGGTCAGTCGCACACAGTTAACCACCTACACTGCGCACAAGCAGACAGAACTACTGCCAGGCAGTCACACCCCCACCCTCCATCCTCCACTTTCCAACCATCACTTCCTGTGTGTGCCTCATGAGCAGCAGTCTAGGGGAAGGATGTCACAAATGTGTGGACAGGCCCAGTAACCTCTTCCCCCCACCAGTTCATATGGTTAGCAGGACTGTGACACGTGGTGGTCATGAACCTGTTTTGGGTGGTTTTACAGCAATCCAAGTAGGAAATCCAAATGTGGGGGTGATGAGTGGCACTCCGCAGAGATATTCTGGGGGGCATGGGGCAATTCGTTTTGGCTGCACAGTGCCCACATTACCCGCTCCTTGCAGTTTATCTTGCCACTTTAGTTCCGATGTGAGGGGGAAACAAATCTGAAAGGTGACTGTATTGATGTATTTACCTTCATTAATACTGCAGTAAAAGAACATAAGCCTAAAGAAGGCCAAAGAAAGGGGAAATGAAAGTTGAATTAATTCGAGTTGATAAGAAGCTGATAATTGGGTTGCTGGGTTCCTTATTTATGCCAGTGTGCTAGTGGAAACAACTTCTCATTTTGCCTGAAAACCTCTTGCTTACCTCACGCTCATTAGTTGTGCCCAGAAGGATTTCCATCAGAATGCCCGGGTGCAATATGGCACAAAGGTCAGGCAGATGAAACGGAGGATAGTACAGGTGCAACGCGCTGGTCTGCGAAGCAAAACCAAACAACGCAAAGCGACAGAGGTTCGAATCCTGGATCCGCGCTTTGAAACCAAACTCTGGTATTTAGCGCGTTATAAAACAAAAAACAAAAAAAACAACAACAATGAAGGTGTATGAAGAGGTTGGGACCAAAAAAAAGTTAATATATTGCTTAAAAAGATGACAACAGGGCCATGGGTCCTTTTTGGGAAGGCGGGGTCACATTTTGTACATGCCTTTGCTCATCTTTTTCTTTTTTAGGGCCATTTCTTGTCCCCAGGAACCCTCTGGTAGTGTGGTTATGCGGACACCCGAGCAGCCCAACGTTTAGAACAGATGAGCTGGCAGCAATGGTCTTCCATCCAGGAGATCTGCCCTGGAGGCAGAGGCCTGGCGTTTTGTCATTTGCGGCAGGTTTTTCTGAAGGATTTGCGTTTGCTGGGTGAGTTTATGTCTCTGTGCTCCTGCTTGACGGTCACACTTTTACTTTGGTCCGAGATGATTCCACGCACTGCTTCGGCACAGGCTCCGAATGCATCAGTGAAAAATGCAAACACTGAGTTATCAAAACTGACTTGTGGCCCTCGTCCGCTGATCATCAGGCATGGGTTGTTGCCAGTGTCTACAAGATTGTGTTCATTTATCTGAGGAAGGCACTGATGTGTCCTCTGACAGATATCCTGTTGACGGTGTGCCCGCTGGTGGGTGCCCCACACTCTGGTGGATGTCTATGGGACACTTTTGCACATTTTAGGGGCGGGAAGGAGACTAAAGTGTGGAATCTTCTTACATTCACCTCCCAAGGTTGTGGGTCTGGGGTGGTCAGGGCTCATGGTTGGCCTACTGCTCATACCCCTCGCTCGCCCACTGGGTGTCAGGTGAAGGTGTCCATGGATGGTCATGATGGCTCCCCACGTGAACAGTTGATCGTAAGCAAGATGGTATGTGTGCTCATGCAGTAGTTGCCTTGCTCAGTAGTAGGTGTTGTCCCATTAGCCTATGTATCTTGCATATATTGATATGATATGGCTTTTATAACGCACCTGTACACAAGTGTTTCAAGGCGCAACGAGGGAAGGGAGGGGGAACAGAGGGAAGACAGACAACGATCCAGCTAGGCCAGGTGTCATTCAGATCGCGCAAGTGCATAGTCTTATGTTGAGTTTATAATAAAAGCAACTCCAATGCCTTTTGCATTGCATGCATGCATACATGCATTGAGTGTTAGTCTCCTAAATCCTCTCCAGTGACCCCATTCACTAATCTGGATTGCACCTGGTCCTGATGCCAGGGCCCACATATAGTGAAGGCTTCTTTGGAGCATTAATACATGACCCCCTTTAGGCTGTGTGACCAATTCGAGCATTGCCTGGGGGCCTCTCTTCATGGGGCCACTCTGAGTAATAAAGTGGCATTGTTATTATTAGGTTCTGTTTCAGGAATTCTGAGGGAATATAAGTCTAATTAGCACCCAGGGGGGGGGGGTGCAGCCAGTCAGGTTTCGCAGATCGAGGGCTGAAACCGCTGATCTCAGCTCTTGTTCCACTGAACGCGCAGGCTGCCTTCTCCATCCCAGACCAACATCTTCTCCCCACCCTCTTTTCTTTAAAAAAAAATATTCCCTCCCCCTCCCCAGCCGACTTACCTGATTGTGGCAGCCGCGAGGCCCGTCGCTGCTTCTCTTAGTCTTCTTTTGCCGGCAACAACAGAAATGGAAAAGGGGCTCTGCCCCGTCTTCCATCTCCATGGCAGCCATTTTAGAACTGTCATTTCTACGAATGAACCGGACGCCTATCAACGCTCCCCCACCCCCCGGTTATTGCTTTGGTTCTGCGGGCTATACCGGGGCTAAAACTCCCTTGCTTTGATCGGCCCTTCAACTCAGGTTGCCAGGCCATTCTCCCCCTCCCCCCAGTAACGGGTTACTAACGTGTTGAAAAGGCGGGTGAAATCACCCGATTTTGTTTTTGGCGGGTGAGAGGCCCATTGGAATGAATGGGCGTGCAGGAGGCTCGGCGGGTGACTCGGCCCTTTACAAGGCGGGTGACACCCGCCAAAAGCGTGTGAGTTGAGAGCTATGCATGTTCTTTGGAATTCCATGAAACCTTCTATCCAATTAATAAATAAACCATGAGGGGTCACACAGTGCAGTAGCTACACGTTGTGACTCTGCCGCTTACAAAGTCTGGGTAGCTGCATGAGCCACAAAAGAAATGGGTGCAAACTGGGTCAGCAGCAACTAGCCTGCAACCTGATCAATATTCATACAAACTGTGAAATCAATGTATAGATGCAGCGTGTGTGTGCACTATGCAAATGTGCACGTTCTGCGTGTGCGCACGCACGCGCCAGCACCCACAGATGCCCCTGATAGAAAAAGCTGAAGCATAGTTCTAGTCGCAAAAAATGCATCATGGGGACATTGAACAAAATAATACAAAACAACTAGGCAATTTCAAAAGAGACAGCGGCCGGTGATTCCCTGATGGCGTCCACAAACATTCACAGTAACACGACAGAATATGGAAAATATTGGCAAGAAAGAGAGCAGCCCACACTGTACTGAATGCGCACAAACCAAATGCAGCCTGCCACATGTCCCCAAACCATTCAGCAACTTGCATATCTGGCAATCACCACTATCACACATGCCCCAAAATAACTTCCACATCTGGCAAACACCACTACCACAACGGGCCCCCAACATAACTTCCATATCGCTCAAACACCACTACCACACTACCACACATGCCTCCACGCAATGTTCATTGGAGAAATTAATATTATGTTGTACTTAATTTTGTGCACAGCACGCTGATACAACGTGTTTGTCTAGTTCGCGTTATCTAAAAACAAAACACTAAAAAAACCGAGCTTGTTCAAAAGACTTCTTTCTCACTTAAAAGGTGTTTTATTATTTATTTAGTTTTTTTTTAATAACGCACCTATTACCGTACCTGAGGTTGATTTCTAAGCGCGGATAGGGGATTCGAACCGTTGTTGTTCTGCAAGGTCTTGCTTCCAAGACCAGCGCGTTGCTCCTGTGATGTTACTTTCATGCACATTTTGTAGTCCTGCTGCATGCATTTTCAACGTAACTTGTCACAGGTGGGTCACTTTTCTATTTGTGAATGGCGTAAAGTTTTCTCTGGTGACCTTTGAAATTCTTCCAGCTGCAAAGCCACTAAGAAAGTTTGTCACTTCGCCCCCTAGGCTGTAAAACTGCACCCTCTGCAATCCTCTGCGGCAGTGCACCCACAGCCTTATGTTTCAGGCGACAGCAGCCTACGTCTTAAGCTTACCCAATATCCTTCCGGGGCACCAGATCACCTGCTTAACTCTTGAGACTTAATATCCGGAGCGCCACGCCCTCTGCAGCTGCAGAATGCACCATTGCTTTTATTCCTTTGCATATCTTGGGGATTAGTGATGCTCTCTTCGTTGGGCGCCCACATGCTATTCTATGGTGCTGCACTGTGTACAGTGCATGATTAATGTTAATGTAGTTAAAAATACAAATACCACAGTGTACGCCCCCAAACCAAGCATATGGCTCATCTAACTATACATTAAGTAAAGCATTCTTTGACATGGGTGATTACAAAATGGATTCGCCATAGCTCCCACAAAAATATGTGGGTCCTTAGTGACATTTTACAATGTGTGTTATTTTTGCAGTATTATACCTTGGATTGTGTGACAAACAAGGCCTGCTTTCCAATCAAGGTTAAGGAACCTGGTGGAAGTTGATGTTTTGATGTTCTTGTCTAAAAAAGTATAAGTATTGTTTTTTTGTATTTTTACATCCTTTATGTAGTGCCATGCCCAGTGCACTGCAGTCCTACCCTTTAGTACTGCTCATCTCAGTGCATAGTGCACTGCTGGACCGCCCTTTAGTAGTCCTCGGTTCAGCGCACTGGTGTCCCAACCTTTAGTAGTGCTCAGCACACCGGCGTCATACCCTTTAGTAGTGGGCAGCTCATTCCTATGATGTCCCAAACAGTAGTGTTTTTCAGCTCAATGCACTGGAGCCCAATCCTTTAGTAGTGCTCAGCTCAATACACTGATGTTGTAAGAGGATTCAATTCAGCACTACAGCCAAGTCAACGCCTAGTCTAGAATACTGAATGAAAACCCTTATTGATATATCTTTATGTCCAGTTCATGCGTTCTGGATGACTACCCCTATATAACACCCCTCTCTTCGAATCCCCCTGACCCCACTGAGCCAAGAAGTAGTTCTGTTTTGCAAGTTAAGGGTTTATTTGAGAATTTAAACAATGTATATATATATCACGCTTTATAATAAATTAATAATTGAATATCACACTTAATCTGATATGATAAAGATTAACAACGGAGAATCTGGCACTAGCACACTTGTGAATAGGGACAGAAGAAGAAGGTGGTAGAGAATGCTTTATATAAGTTCGGATGGATGTAATGTTGAATGAAAATGCAATACAGAAAATACTCAATATGATTTCAACAAAACAATGTAATCACTTTTCTCTGGCAATCCCCTCCCCCCTTTTATGCAATGCAAGGAAATGGAAGGAAAGCACACAGTTCTCAGAAATGCAATCAAATGTAATTCAGTTCACCCCAGCAAGCTTAGATTACAAATCGGAGTTTTAAACACAGGCCCAAAATGCTTTTATATGTGCTGGCAATGAAGGAACGCATACTTTTCAAAGCCATGACCATCACACATAGATGCCTATCCCTGGATGCCCCACCCTATCTCGCAGAAAGAATCACACCGAAAGCCTCCATCAGACCCACCAGAGCTCACCGCACCAACATGATTGATGTCCCCACGTTTCAAAGATCCAGGGCGGGAGGAACCAGCTTCCAACACCTCGCACCTAAAAACTGGAACTCCTTACCTACCTCACTAAGGAACGAAAAATCATACCATACCTTCCGTAAAAACCTCAAAACCCTCCTATTCCGCTAAAGTCTTCCACATGCACTCTCATGCTTGCATTGTAACCACAGCATAGCATAACCTCTAAGCTCAATGTTTATTACCAATGTGAAATGTACTCGGTAACTCGGTTTACATCTGTAAACACATTCCTATGCTTGTGTTCATGACTAAGTCTGCTGTAACAGCGCCACGATGCCCCAGGGCAGTTCTGTGCGCTTTATAAATGCAAATAAATAAAATAAACAAATAAATAAATGAAGTGAAAAATATACTAAAATGCTTTTAATTCCCTCTAGGAGGTTCAGGGTGAGTGGTATCTAGTTAATATTAGTCCAGGCTCACTTTAGCAATGATTCTGGGATGATTAGCAGGTTAAACGAATTTCTGGCAAATGGAAGGCAAGCAGCAGCAGATTTTTACACGTGAAGAAATTTGCAAATCGCGGTAAAATTCGCGGGTGCGCCGGGCGCGATTACAGAGGAACTACAAGGACTATCACTATCCTGTTGGGGTCCTAGGACAGCCTAGGATCTCAGCTTCCAGATGAAAGTTACTGCAAGTCTCTAGCACAAACGGTTACGGAGATATGAGCGATTAAATAAAGGTCGTTTTTCAGATTTGAAAATTTAAAGTTCAAAAAGACAAGTGCAGCTTGCAACTAGAAAATGACAGGTGACAGTTAGGAGACAGTTCTACTTAGATTAAAATAGGATTGAATTATATTATTTTAACTAAGAGATTGGTTCTGCACAGTTTGCTAGGTACTCACACTATATTCTTGAATTAAATGGGCCTCGCAACGGATCTGGTCAGGTTTTAGACTGGACTCTGGTCTCTGCACTTCACAGTGATCTGGGTCAGCTCTGCTCTCTCTCTGGTTCTGGAAATTTGATAGATTTGAAGTCTCTATGTCTGCTCTCTGAAGGTTGAGGGAGGTAAAGTATGGATTTTCCCGGCAGAGCTTCCAGCTGCAAATGGATTTGAAGGTCCCTATCTGTCCTGTCTGTCTGCTTTTATCTGTTTTTAAAATGGGTGTGTGTGCAGCATCATTAGACCCTACCCCTCTCCCCTTGTCATTGGCCACTTCATCCGCTTCCACTTGATTGGGGGAATGAAATGAAGTGTCATCATGATGAGGTCTGTTTATGGTACAGAGAACCCACCCCTGTCAACTTTACACACAATCTATATTTGCTCAAAAAACATATTTGCACAGGTACACATTTGTTTAAAATTACACGCACCCTTCACATATCACAGGAGGTATACCCTTGTCCAAATCTGCTCTTCCTGGGAGCTTGCATTCAGAAATGGCAATATTTGCACTTTTTAACTGATTTTGCAATACCGGACATTACCCCAAATTTACACACATGTGCGCAAGGAGTATGGACATTAGTTGATGAAGTGTCAGATTTTTCACATGCACACATTTTGAGTAATATCCTCTTTTCCGCTAAAACCCCCCTGAACATACCGCCGGGTCCTAACACGTCTTAAAATGTGGGCAGAAAAATCACAAGAATTATGGTGTCATTTAAATAATTTTCACAAGTCCGTACTATGAGTTATTCATCTTTTTAGAGTTATGTTCTGGCCCCAAAGGGGTGTGGTTTCCCCCCAGCACAAGGTTGAATTTCTGGTTTTTCCAGTTCTGCCAAGCCAGCTTGCTCTCACAGGCAGTGCTCCTCCCCTGTCCTTCCAGGAGGAAGCTCCATTTACGACTCCCGCCAATAAAACATTTGCCTGAGTCAGGACAGGGCTTTGTTCAGAGCTCCTGTATTCTGTGGGGGCTCCCCTTAATTCAATTATCAGAGAGATGGCATATCCTTAGTGTGGCCAGCAAAAGGCAGATAGGCCTGGGAACACAGCTGTGACTCAAGTTTCACTCCTGATGGGGGGTAGTTGCCAGGCAAAATTGGAATCTCTTTAAGCCAGTTTTTAGCTACATGTCATTTCTGTTACCCAGTTTAAGTCAAGACAATGTTTACATATGCAGCTAGAATGCTGATTCTAAGTTTAAAACTATGACATTTAAACAATTGCAACCTATGTGACACTCAAAGTAGGTCACTCATTTCTTTTAAACATTTAGATTTTTAGTGTCTTTCAGTCCAAATTTACTTAAACTGCTGAAATCCACAGCTCAGCCAGTCTTGTTATAAACCTTCAAGTCACTTCAGAATATAACTTTACATTGGATCCACCTCTCAGTAAGTCTTTCTTTGGCCTGCTTTGGGTTCATTTATTCAGTTTTACACAAAAAAAGTAAAATCTGGTGTTGTTTTAAAACGCCGGCTTTTTGATAGTGGTGAGTACTGGTACTGCACCCCTTTTTTGGGATTTAAGAAAATGAATTCCCAACAGTTATGGGTTTGCTTTTGGCAATCAGCATTGCCATTCCCAATGGTTTCAGACTACTATGTGGGTAGTCCAATGGTGGTTTTAGGCAGTGTCCTTCTGTGCCCATAACATCGGCAAAAATGAGTGGCAGCCTATTCTTCATGCATTTCCCTGTGCATTTTCTGGGAAGCTCTGGCCATCATGATGTTTTCCATGTCAGTACTGCACAGTTTTGAGGTAGGGCTTGGATGCGTGGATAAAAACATCCCACAAGCCCCCCTCTTGCGATGGCCATTCTATTTCACTAATGGGACTCGCAAGACCTGGGATGTTTCCTCATCTTCTTCCAATAGATGGCACAGTTCAGCATCTTTTTCTCCATCCGGTCGGATCGATCGGTTCTCCTCACCGGTCCTGATGGGAAGATTGGGCGGTACCTCGGGCCCGTTGCGTCTCTGCTCCCGGTCTCCGGATCGTCCTCCTTGGCCCGTCTCCCGGTTTTCTTTCTCCTAGGACGACAAAGGAAGAGCGGCAATACCTATCCATAGACATTTTTCCCCCACCATTGATATAGTGGGGCAGCATATGCATTTCATCATAACGAAACATTACATTCTTATTTTGAAAAAAAAACAGTATAACTAAGAGACAGTTTCATGCAAATCACAATATTTTAGAGACTAGATGTGGTATGTTTTATGGTTGGAACTGAATTAGTCTGAGACAATACCCGCTAGGATTCCAGAGGATTCCTCCAGTTGTTGCAGAGTGTGCCTGGGATGGCAACATTTCAACTGGTTTATGTGGACCCACTTGTCTTCCCCCACTGCCAAAGGACCTTTGGGGATGTGGATTTTGTAGGCCACAGGGGAGATTTTGTCTATAATCTCAAAGGGTCCCTTCCATGTAGGCAATAATTTGCGCTGCTTGGCCTGGTTCCTTTGGAAGTTGTATAGATAGACCCGGTCCCCCACCTGATATTCCTTCCTGGAAGTCTTCAGGTCATAGTGGGTCTTCATGCTATCAGCTGATCTTTCTAGATTCCGCTGAGCATAAGCAAAAGCATGCTGAAGGTGTTTCCTTAAATTCTCCACATACTCATGAGTAGTGGAGGCATTTATTAGTGTCTGCTCTTGGGTCCTATAGAGCAAATGCTGAGGAAGCACCATCTTGCGTCCAGTCATCAACTCGAATGGTGACATTTTGGTTGCAGATGAAGGGGTAGATCTGATGGCCATTAGGACCAGAGGTAATCGGATATCCCAACTTGGCCCAGAATCTGCCACAAACTTTTTTAGTATGCTCACAATTGTCCGGTTATAGCGTTCTACTGCTCCAGAAGAAGCTGGCCTGTAAGCAATGTGTAGCTTTCTCTTGACCCCCAGTATCTCCCACATCTTTGTCATTACTTCACTGGTAAAGTGGCTACCTCTGTCTGACTCAATCCTTTGAGGTAGACCAAAACGGGAAAAGATGTGGTTAATCATCAATGCAGCTGCCGTTTCTTCCTTGCAATTTGGGGCTGGGAGACATTCCACCCACTTGGTAAACAAGCATGTCACAGTCAACATGTACTTATTCCCCCTAGCAGAGCGAATCACAGGGCCTACAAAGTCGATTTGTAAATCTGACCATGGCAGTGTCATCCCCCTCTTTTGGAGAGGCGCACGGTGCGTGAGGGATGTTGGCTGAAATTGTGCACACACAAGACACCCCTTCAAGTATTGGTCGAGGTCCTGCCCCATGTGTGGCCAGTATGCAACCTCTCTTAAGATTTCCAATGTTGTGTGAAACCCCCTATGACCGGCGGTGGCCGCATCATGGGCGTGACTTAACATCAGGCTTCGGAATGAGGTAGGAACCACCCACTGATCATGGCCAGCTTTGGATTTCCTTACCAACAAACCGTCTTGGATCCGGAACATTTTTGGACATTTCATCAACACTCTTAGGTCCTCTTTCCCAATGTAATCGGTATCCGTCAGGGGAAAGTTCTCAGGGTCCTCAAGGTGTTGGTAAAACTTACCAATAATTGGATCCCCCTTCTGAGCTGTAATCAAATCAGCATCAGGGGTCTCCTTACTCCATTGTGCAATTGAAAGGTCGTTGTGAGCATTTGTCTGGGACCTAGTGATAGCAGTGACCTGGATTTCCCCCAACAGGGTCTCAATCTCAATTAGATCCCCTTGGATGGCCCCGGTTTTGGCCAGCTGATCAGCTAAGTCGTTTCCAGTTTTGTCTGGTCCCTCTACTTTGGAATGACCCTTGATCTTTTTCCAATAGATGGTCATCTCATTCGAGGTGACCAGATCATCAATGTTTTGGATCAACTTCCCATGTTTCAAGGGTTTGTTGTTAGCACATAACATGCCTCTGGTTTTCCAATTAACCAGGTGCTCAACGAACCCGTTCCGTACATAATCCGAATCTGTGATTATGACCAGTTCGTGGAGTTGATGCTGGACAGCAGTGAAGATGGCCTAATGCACAGCCATCAATTCTGCCACCTGACTACTTCGGGGACCAATTTTGTATCCAGCGGAGGGTTCTGGGGACTCATTCACCCATGCATTCCCTACGCCGGCCACCAGTTCTTTCTCCCCGTTGTTGTCAACATGGTAAGAGCATCCATCCACATAGACAGTGGGCATTCCCTCACACTTGTCCTCTTCAAAGACTTTGTGTGGGGAATTAAGGTATGCCTCCGTGTTGTCCTTGATTTTTAGACTTTCGTCCTCGAGACAGTTTTCTCTGGCACAATCATGCAAGTCAGCCAGACCTTGCGCGAGGGGACTCTTCTTGTTTTGGCCATATCTGACCTCCACAGGAAAGCCTCGCATTGATAGAATCCAGGAAGTAATTTGGGAATTACTCACATTTCCGGCACGGATTCTGTCACTTTGGAGATATTGCAGAGGCTGGTGTGGAGTCTCCACTATGATGTGTTCCCCCTGGATGAGCGGGCGGTAATTCTTCAATGCCCACACCGTTGCCAGGAGTGCCTTCTCACAATCGTTGAATTTTTTCTCCACAGAGGATAAAGTTTTGCTCGCATAGGAGATTACTTTATTGACCTTGTCATGCTTTTGGTATAATACCGCCGTCAAGCACGTATTAGAGAACCCCGTCTCCAGGAAGAACTCCTTGTTTCTGACAGGGTAAGCTAGGCAGGGCGCTTGTGAGAGGCTTCTTTTGAGTTGTCTTACTGCTCGGCTTGTTCTGGACCCCATTCCCACTTGACCCCCCCTTCAGGAGATGAATCAGGGGTCTGGTGATCTCTGCGTAGCCCTCAATGAACTTTCTGCTGTAATTAGTCAGTCCAAGGAGGCTCCTTAGTTCCCGCAGAGTTGTGGGGTCTTTCAATTTTTGGAGGGCTTCCACTTTCTTTTCCTGGGGACAGAGACCCTGAGGAGTAATCTCATGCCCCAAGAAATTAACACGGGTTCTACACCACTGTGCTTTCTGAAAGGAAAGTTTTGCTCCGGCGGCCCTCAACTGGGTCAGAACATAACGGATCTCCGCTATGTGCTCCTCCACAGATGAACTTTTGATGAGGACATCATCTACATAAGCCAGGTTACCCCTCGCACCCAGGTCGGGCATGGCCTTATGTAGGAAAATGTTAAACTCATTACCGGAGTTAAGGTATCCGAAGGGAGTCCGGGTCCATGTATACTGCTGGCCCCCGAAGGTAAAAGCCAGTTTGTATTGGTCCTCCCTACTGACCGGCACGGTCCAGTATCCATTGGTCAGGTCTATTGCAGTGAAAACCTGTGACCCCTGGATCTGGGCCAGCCCTTGGTCAATGTAGGGCAGAGGCCATCGGGAAGTATGGACCCGTTTGTTGAGCTCCCTGAGGTCGGCGCAGAGTCTCCACTGGCCGTTTGGCTTCAATATTCCCAGCACCGGATTATTGAAAGTGCTGTGGACTGGACGGATTATTCCCCGGGACTCCAGGTTCTTAATTATTTCAGTAAGGGACGCCATTGATGCGAGAGGCAAGCGATATTGCTTCACAAACACAGGAGTCATGCCAGGGTCCGTGGGGATTGTTGTTGTGTGGATGTCAGTGCGACCACAGTCATATGAGTCTACCGCAAAGAGATCTTGGAAATCCAAGAAAACTTGTTTCAACTTTTGCTTTTGTTCCAGAGTCACACAGGCATCAGCTAGGTTGACTCTCTCTTCCACCATCTGCCTGAAGCCTGGAAAGACTTCTGGTTTGGCTATCTCAGCAGCCTCCTCCAGCTGGGTGGAGAAGTCCCTGGTCAGAGTGCTGATTTGGACTGGAGGCTTCCGGTGGGAAAGGCAGCCCTCATGGACCTGGAAAATCACCTCATCCCTCCTGAAGTCACAAGTCACATCTTCCTTACCATAGGGGCAGGAAGTGTACACCAGGAAGTTCCCCCCATGCCGGGTAAAAATCCTGTCTGGTGTTGTATTGTCATCACTGTCACTGTCAAAGCAGTCCTTGGGGATTGGCCCTAACAGTTCATTACCTAAGTTTATGGAAAAATGTCGGTCATCAACCGCCATTCCAATAATGGTGCCTGCGGCTAGAGTAATACTCTTTAAGTCGCTGTTATCCACCTCTATTAGAATGGTGTCATGTTCTATGTTGACCAATGGTGTTGGGTTTACCCCCAACCCTTGCTGTTAGAGAGAAGCGTTTAGATGTATGTAAGCATCAGGGTTTTGCAAATATTGTCCTCTTTTAACTTTCACTTCCAGGGAGAATTGTCGGGTCCTTTCTGGGATGGTGACTTCCTCTTTGATCTGAATTTTAACTGCATAAGGTAGCAATTGAGCTGACCTAAATGCTTTTTCCGGATCATCAAAGCCCATGGGATTATCCGCTAATCGGGACCAAGCTTTGAAGTTTATTAGGTCCAAACTAATGGCAAAGCGATTGAGAATGTCACTGCCTAAGTAAAAGGCGGCAGGGACGTCTCGCACGACCCAACAATTGTGGACTATGCTCTTGTTGCCAATGGAGATTTTGAGCATACACCTGCTTGGCAGGAGATGTTTGGAATTAGGTGCTTCCAGGTCCATTTCCCATTTGTCTATCAGTTTGAATGTGGGAATGGCTGGATCTTTTGGGAGTTGGCGAAACATGGCTTCGCTGATGAAGCTCTTACCATTGTTCACGCACACTCGAGCGAGAACAGAGTCCTTCCCATCATTTAACTGAACAGGGATGAACAACTGCTCTCCAATTTGCTGAATATCAGCCAGGCTCTGAGCTGATTTCACATCTTTCTGGACTATAGGAGTGGGAGTTTCTGATTGTGGATTAGTATAGAATCTCAGAGTGTTTCCTTCCAGTGTGGAGTACCACTTTAGACTGGAAGGAAGGTTGATTTTCAGAAATAAAGAGGACCCCCCATCACCAGTCTGTTGTCCTACCGCTATTACTGTCACGTCTGGAATTTGGCTATTCTGGAAGTGAAATTCTACTTGGTCAGATTTTTGTTCAACCATGTGGCATGTGCCGTTTAAACTAACATGGTTGACACTCTGTTTTAATTTTATGGGTCGGCTAGTCTGGGTCCAGAGGACCTTGTTTACGCAATCTATTAAGGGTGACAACCTCCTCAGGAGATCATTCCCCAGTAAACAAGGGATGCCCTCTGGAATCACCACTATGACTGGGTGTTTTAACTTGTGTCGCCCGATCTTAATGTCCAAGTCTGCAGTCCCCTCAACGGGAATTTCCTTCCCGTCAAAGTTCTGCAGTTGTCCAGGAAGAGAGGTGAGAGGAATTTGGTAATTCTCTCCCCTTCCTGCATTCAATTCGTCAAAGGCCCTTCTGGACAGAAGGGTAGCTTGAGATCCAGTGTCCACCAGTGCCAAAATTGTACCCTGCCCCTGTACTTGTACCGGGGCATAGTATCTTCCCTCCTTCTCCTCAAGGGGGCACAGATAATGCACATTTTTGGACAACTGGTGGGCTAATTCTCTGGTTTTGGACATTGCGAGAGAAGAGATTTGGGCAGAATTCTGTGGAGAGCCTTGGGAATCTGAAAGAAAAAGTTGGCAACTGGAGATCAGAGCCATTGTGGGTTCCCCTGGCTCCGGTTCCGGGCCGCCCCCCCCTTTTTGGAGGCAGTCACCAGGATGGGTTTGAACCAGGGGATTTTCTTGCTGTTGGTTCTGGGATGAGATGGTGGGCGGCGGTAGCTCAGTCTCCACATCTCCCCAGTCTGGATTTGCATCCCTAGGGACCCATTTTTCTTTGGGAGGAGTTCCCCCCTCTCTGAAGGAGAAGATCCTTTTCCCAGGATCCTCTGAGGATCCCTCTCCCTCAAATTGGAAGATCTGTACCTCCTCCTCAAACTGAGTCTGTTTGGGTCTTTTGTTTCTCCTACCCCCCCTCTGCTCCTCAGGAGGCAGACTTTCAGGGGCAAGAGATTTTGTTTCCGGTTCCTGGTTTTCCAGGGGCTGTTTACAAGTGAGGAAGGAAGCTTCCTCCAAGGCTTTACACCCCCCTTCCCTTTGTGCCTCCTCCCTGGGAACCGGTGAGTTATCGGGGTGCTGCCCCCGTCATTGTTCTGGGGCACCAGGTCCAGAGTTGGGTGCGTTCTGCGCCGGCATGCCGATCTGAGGGTTCTGCTGCGCCCTCAGTATGTGACCCAGATCCCGCGCCATGTTTTGAACCTGGCACTCTAACTGGGAAACCCGCTCAGGCTGATACGGGGCCCTGTTTTCTCCCCTGGGCTGATCCCGGGTAGGGTAGCTATCCCTTCTTTGGTAGTACCCCTGGTTGGGAAGATTTGGATACCCCTCCACCCTTGGCCTCCCCTCTCCCGGATTCGGTTGTCTGGGCTCAGGGAATTGGGGAAAGAAGGGTGGATGATTTTGGGGTTGGAAATTGGGTGGATACCTGGGGAAAAAGTTCTGCCCAGGATTTGGAGAATTTCTGCCCTCCTGTGGGAAGTTGGGAGGGAAGTTCCCTGGGTTAGGTGCTTGGCTGGATCCCCCCCCTTGGGCTGGAGGAGTCCACACATAACCCAGGATGGGTCTGTTTCCCTTGTAACGGGGACTTACATAGTCCGGAGAGCGAGGGACCCCATTTGTGGGACTACCTCCTTGACTCCCTGTTTGTGACCGGCCCGAGGACCTTCTGGGCCTAGCATCATTAGGTGCAGGTAGGTTTTTAGGCCCCCCCATCTCCAAATCCAAAACGGGGGTGACCTTTACCTCTGCCACCTTGGCAGCAGCAGGGGTGCTGTTGGCTTTGGGGTTTTTCTGGGCATTACTTTTGCTATCTACCGGTTTCTGCACCTCATAGATCCGGGTAGCCTGTTCAATGACCCAGTCTAAAGATCTTTTCTCGTGAAAATCCCTCACGAGCTGGGTCATTATGTATTTGGGCAAGGCATGAAAAAATGTATTAATGAATTCTCTACTGTCTGTGCGCACCCTTCTGGTGGTCTGCGCAAAAGCACGTTTCAGTTCTTGCACAAATTCTTGTGGGGCCTGATCCTCCCCACATTGCAAATTGTAGGCTGCCTTGCGAGCCTCTTGGGGATTTCTGTGAACAGAAAAATGTTTTAATATGGCCGCCCTATAGGTGGACCACCTGGAATGATTTTGGTCCTCCAGCCCTGCAAAGAAACTGGAGTACTCTGGGGAGAATGTCCACTTTACATATTGGATACAGCTTTGGCTGTCCTTCAAATGGAAAGTCTCCATCATTTGCTCAAACAACTCTAAGTGCTCCCAAATAGAATACTTGGCATTCTTATGATACGGCGCGATGACGCTCCTGATTGCCTTAATCTGCTTTAAGGGGTCCTTAAGCAAGGCCCTTTTTGTCTTATTGGCCCTTTTGGTCCGGGTAACCCTGGTCCATTCATCTTCTGACTCAGAGGCACTGCTCCCAGAGGTTCCCGTCTGTTCTTCCAGGTTTTCCCGGATTCTGCGAGCCTGGGAATGGCTGGCAGAATGTGGGGACCTAGTCTCCTGTGTCCTGTACCGCTCAGAGGAGTCTTCAGATCCCTCCTTGCTGCCAGGATTTGATGGGTACCCCCCCCACTGACCTAACTGGGCAGAGGTTTTCAGGATGCCCTTAATGGGCCTACTCACCTGGGGTTCCCCATCAAATTGCACCGTGCTTGGGTGCCCATACCCGGATGCCCGCCCCTCCATTCCTGGGTGGTACTGGCCTATGAGCCCCATGCTTCTGGCTGGATAGTAATCTGCCATCCCTGTGGCCCTGTGCTCATGTGCGCCAGGGGACATGGGGGTGGCAGAGTCCAGGGACTGAGAGAAATAAAGGCCTCTGGTACTAGGGCTCCTGGGGTTATGCTCAGGAGTTTCTCTTTCCCAGCGAACCTCATCTCTATCCGCCCCTGCTCCCTGTTGCAATGCAAGAGCCTGCGCCTTCAGTTCCTCAGTTAAGGCCTTACTAGACTCTATCAGTCTCTCCTGCATCGCTACCTGTTGTTGGAGCCTATCATTGTGCTGGCAGAGAGCCTCATTCTCTCTCTGCGTTTCCTGATTGGTCCTGGAGCACTGGGCCAGTCTTTGCTGCAGGAGGGTTACCTCCTGAGCTGTGTCCCTATTGGCCTGCTCCTGTCTTGCCAGAGCATCCTCCACCCTCCTGGTGTGCTCTAGCAAGTCCTGGTGTTCTTTTTGGAGGTCACCCAGTCCCTGGTGGGCCAGGTGATTTTCTTCCAATTTCCTTTTTAAGTGGCAGACTTCCTGGCCTAAGGTATCCCTTTCCTGACTAAGAGCCTGCATCTGTGCCGCCAGGTCGTCCCTTTGCCTTTGGAAGGCACCAGCTTTCTGGCGCTCCTGGTTAAATTCTGCCTGGGTATCCAGGTCTTTCAAAATCAGTTTATTGCTCTCTGCCTTCTCCCTATCTAGGTGGCTTTGCAGGGTGACTACCTGCTCAGCACATGCCCTATTGAAGTCTAACTGTTGCTCCAGCTTTTTCTGGCTCTGCAGTAGGGAGTCCAAACCTTCTTGATACTCCTTCTGCAAGGCCAGAAATCTGGTATCCTGGTCAGCCTTTTCCTGTTGCAGGATGTCCATATCCCTCTTTATTTTAATGATGTGCTGTCTACTCTCATTTTCTGACTCCTGGCTCCCCTGCAGCCTCTGCTCAGAAGAGACCAGGTCAGATTGGACCTTCTCTAACGCCATCTGTCGCTTATTCGCCAGATCTTGGCTTTCAGTACATTTATCCTGCATGTCTCCCATATATAGGTACAGGTATGCCGCTATCCTAACCATCTTGTCTTGTTCATCCTTAGCCTTAGGAGCCATGTATAGTTCACTCAGGGCCACATGTAAGGGACCCTGATCTCTCCATATATCTAACCCTGTTTCAGTGACCTGTTGCGTGATGGCCTGCAACCAGACCGTGCGGTCCTGGTGTGTCCACTCACCTCTCACAAATAACTTATGTAAGAAGTGCTCTCTGGCTATTTTCATGTCTACTAAGGTCGTCATTCTAGAGATTGGTCTCTGTCCTGACTTACAGAAGTTTGTATTTTATTTTTGCAAAACAGACCTTTTTCTTAGAGCGTTCCTTTGAGGAGTGCTTTACAGCGTAACACAGCGTGGTGATCCAACCGGATATGTGTATCTGGTCAGCTGGCACACTGTATTAATCTGCACAAGTGATAGATCTAACCCAAACGTCCGGCACGAGCCCCCAATTTGTAAGAGGATTCAATTCAGCACTACAGCCAAGTCAACGCCTAGTCTAGAATACTGAATGAAAACCCTTATTGATATATCTTTATGTCCAGTTCATGCGTTCTGGATGACTACCCCTATATAACACCCCTCTCTTCGAATCCCCCTGACCCCACTGAGCCAAGAAGTAGTTCTGTTTTGCAAGTTAAGGGTTTATTTGAGAATTTAAACAATGTATATATATATCACGCTTTATAATAAATTAATAATTGAATATCACACTTAATCTGATATGATAAAGATTAACAACGGAGAATCTGGCACTAGCACACTTGTGAATAGGAACAGAAGAAGAAGGTGGTAGAGAATGCTTTATATACGTTTGGATGGATGTAATGTTGAATGAAAATGCAATACAGAAAATACTCAATATGATTTCAACAAAACAATGTAATCACCTTTCTCTGGCAATCCCCTCCCCCCCTTTTATGCAATGCAAGGAAATGGAAGGAAAGCACACCGTTCTCAGAAATGCAATCAAATGTAATTCAGTTCACCCCAGCAAGCTTAGATTACAAATCGGAGTTTTAAACACAGGCCCAAAATGCTTTTATATGTGCTGGCAATGAAGTGAAAAATATACTAAAATGCTTTTAATTCCCTCTAGGAGGTTCAGGGTGAGTGGTATCTAGTTAATATTAGTCCAGGCTCACTTTAGCAATGATTCTGGGATGATTAGCAGGTTAAACGAATTTCTGGCAAATGGAAGGCAAGCAGCAGCAGATTTTTACACGTGAAGAAATTTGCAAATCGCTGTAAAATTCGCGGGTGCGCCGGGCGCGATTACAGAGGAACTACAAGGGCTATCCTTTTGGGGTCCTAGGACAGCCTAGGATCTCAGCTTCCAGATGAAAGTTACTGCAAGTCTCTAGCACAAACGGTTACGGAGATATGAGCGATTAAATAAAGGTCGTTTTTCAGATTTGAAAATTTAAAGTTCAAAAAGACAAGTGCAGCTTGCAACTAGAAAATGACAGGTGACAGTTAGGAGACAGTTCTACTTAGATTAAAATAGGATTGAATTATATTATTTTAACTAAGAGATTGGTTCTGCACAGTTTGCTAGGTACTCACACTATATTCTTGAATTAAATGGGCCTCGCCACGGATCTGGTCAGGATTTAGACTGGACTCTGGTCTCTGCCCTTCACAGTGATCTGGGTCAGCTCTGCTCTCTCTCTGGTTCTGGAAAGTTGATAGATTTGAAGTCTCTATGTCTGCTCTCTGAAGGTTGAGGGAGGTAAAGTATGGATTGTCCCGGCAGAGCTTCCAGCTGCAAATGGATTTGAAGGTCCCTATCTGTCCTGTCTGTCTGCTTTTATCTGTTTTTAAAATGGGTGTGTGTGCAGCATCACTAGACCCTACCCCTCTCCCCTTGTCATTGGCCACTTCATCCGCTTCCACTTGATTGGGGGAATGAAATGAAGTGTCATCATGATGAGGTCTGTTTATGGTACAGAGAACCCACCCCTGTCAACTTTACACACAATCTATATTTGCTCAAAAAACATATTTGCACAGGTACACATTTGTTTAAAATTACACGCACCCTTCACATATCACAGGAGGTATACCCTTGTCCAAACCTGCTCTTCCTGGGAGCTTGCATTCAGAAATGGCAATATTTGCACTTTTTAACTGATTTTGCAATACCGGACATTACCCCAAATTTACACACATGTGCGCAAGGAGTATGGACATTAGTTGATGAAGTGTCAGATTTTTCACATGCACACATTTTGAGTAATATCCTCTTTTCCGCTAAAACCCCCCTGAACATACCACCGGGTCCTAACACGTCTTAAAATGTGGGCAGAAAAATCACAAGAATTATGGTGTCATTTAAATAATTTTCACAAGTCCGTACTATGAGTTATTCATCTTTTTAGAGTTATGTTCTGGCCCCAAAGGGGTGTGGTTTCCCCCCAGCACAAGGTTGAATTTCTGGTTTTTCCAGTTCTGCCAAGCCAGCTTGCTCTCACAGGCAGTGCTCCTCCCCTGTCCTTCCAGGAGGAAGCTCCATTTACGACTCCCGCCAATAAAACATTTGCCTGAGTCAGGACAGGGCTTTGTTCAGAGCTCCTGTATTCTGTGGGGGCTCCCCTTAATTCAATTATCAGAGAGATGGCATATCCTTAGTGTGGCCAGCAAAAGGCAGATAGGCCTGGGAACACAGCTGTGACTCAAGTTTCACTCCTGATGGGGGGTAGTTGCCAGGCAAAATTGGAATCTCTTTAAGCCAGTTTTTAGCTACATGTCATTTCTGTTACCCAGTTTAAGTCAAGACAATGTTTACATATGCAGCTAGAATGCTGATTCTAAGTTTAAAACTATGACATTTAAAGAATTGCAACCTATGTGACACTCAAAGTAGGTCACTCATTTCTTTTAAACATTTAGATTTTTAGTGTCTTTCAGTCCAAATTTACTTAAACTGCTGAAATCCACAGCTCAGCCAGTCTTGTTATAAACCTTCAAGTCACTTCAGAATATAACTTTACATTGGATCCACCTCTCAGTAAGTCTTTCTTTGGCCTGCTTTGGGTTCATTTATTCAGTTTTACACAAAAAAAGTAAAATCTGGTGTTGTTTTAAAACGCCGGCTTTTTGATAGTGGTGAGTACTGGTACTGCACCCCTTTTTTGGGATTTAAGAAAATGAATTCCCAACAGTTATGGGTTTGCTTTTGGCAATCAGCATTGCCATTCCCAATGGTTTCAGACTACTTTGTGGGTAGTCCAATGGTGGTTTTAGGCAGTGTCCTTCTGTGCCCATAACATCGGCAAAAATGAGTGGCAGCCTATTCTTCATGCATTTCCCTGTGCATTTTCTGGGAAGCTCTGGCCATCATGATGTTTTCCATGTCAGTACTGCACAGTTTTGAGGTAGGGCTTGGATGCGTGGATAAAAACATCCCACAATGTCCTAACCTTTAATGGCACTCAGTTCCGACCACTTGTGCCCCACCCTTTAGTACTGCCCAGCTCTGCCCACTGGTGCTTCAACCTTTAGTAGTGCTCAGCCCAGCGCAGTGTGAGGAATTGCCATCTGGCAACGGTGTAGGAGCCCTGTTTTTTTAATTTGTATTAAATAATAAACTGATGTGGGTAATTCCATCTCTGAAAGGGAAATCTGCTAATCAGATTCCCCTTTCATGAGCTCCAGGCCAAAAGCATATTGTGTACCTATGCCCTGCTGCATCAGTATCCTAATTCATGGCACCTGCTCTACCAGTGGCACAGAGCAAGTTCAGAGGTCACATGTGCCCTCTTGACAGCTGCAGTGACATCCAAGTGTCTGCAATGCAAGGGCTGTATTTAAAATATGCACCAAAAACTGTATAACACTTAAAATCCTGTTCTGGTGGCACAGTAAACTGTACAAATAAGCCATACCCAAGTTAGGGTATGGTGGCAGCATCTCTGAGCTATCCCACCACATTAAATTGATATCACACATGTGTTAGCCCTGTGGGCCCAGTTGAGCTGTGCCAAAAGTGTGTGTATCCCTCCCAGACAAGGCCCATGCCTTTCCAACGGCAGGACTGTAGCCATGAGGATTGCTTCTCTGTGTTCCTTTGTAAGGGCAGGTAACACCCTTTCCCCAGGACAGCCACTCCACATGAAGCTGGCCTGGGAACAGAAACCAAGGAGCAAACCCATTTATAGAGAGGCAGGCCTCACAAGGGTGCTGCATTTCTGCATTTCTAAAGGCCTTTGATTTTAGAGAGGGAAGAGGGTCAGGGTTAGAGTAATCGGGGGAACTCTCTTTAAGGGTGACCTCTACCATCTTGAATCTTTTTGCCTCTCTTCCTCGTACTTGTGCCCTCCACTTTCTCTGGAGCAAAGCACTTTGGGTGTGACATCAGAAGGGCCAAGTCCACACATTTCATGAGCAGGAATTGGAGCACTAAAGCAGGTTAGTTTTAGTCCAAACACCTGGGGACTTTTGCCTATAAAAAAAGGTGTCTCCCACAACTTCTTTGAACCATTCTTGGGACTTCCATCCTGAAGATTTTATTAGACCTTGCAGGAATAGCAATCCATTCTAAAGTCCTTCAGTTGTGAGGCAGAGGCAAATGTTCCAAGGCATAGGCAAGCTCTGTCTCCTAACCATGCATAGGGACCATTGAGGGTGAACTCTGCTGCTGGACCATAAACATGCCTCTCTGCCAGCCACCCTGTTGCCTAGGACCTTACTGTGTTGCAGGTTTCCTGAAGGTGTGTGCCAGCCTCCCCTTGTTTGAGAGCCAGAGTAGAGGACTAATATTGTCCCTTAAGACACTGGAGTGGGACGACTCACAGCACTTGGAAACTAGAACAGCTATGGCCCCTGTTGTCGACGATGACCCTCTCCAAGCCATGATTCGAGCATGCTTGGTGCTGAGCGCACTAGCAGGACCCTTCGACACTGCCTTTTGGCATCAATTGTTCTCCGAACCGCTGTTCGACCTGTTTGCCACCGCTCCAGCTGAACGTTGTTGCCTCAGCTCAAACCATAAAGTACCTCTGCCTTGCTCGAGTCGCTGTCTGAAACACCAGCTTTTTCTTCGCTGTTCCGGTGAGACGATCAACCCAACCGTGGTTCTCCCCAAGCAGTGACCTCTGAGCCTCCACATCAAAGTAACTCACCTGCGCATCTTGGTACCAGCTCGACAGCCGTTGATCCTCGACAGCCAAACCAAACCTAGGAACCGCTTGATCCACACAGTTCAAGTAGAGACTTCGAGACCGCAGCACCCTACCATTTGATGCTGATTCAACCCCAGCTTGCTCCTGGACCATCGCGAATGCTGCATCCGTGACCCGAGCCGACACTGCAGTTGACACAGAGAAACATGGCCCAACACTGTTGAACTGCCAATACCTTTGCAAAGGTATCGTTTACTAGTATCTGCCCCTCTGCTCCATATTTGGGCCCGAGAGCCTGGGTAGGTCAATTGAATCCCTTTTGCAACCTCATGAACATATATTTTGATAGCCTTTTCTCCCCCTGTCTCATTATCCAGAGTGCTGCATCTATACCATCTTTACATATTATGTGTCCTTTCTACAGGGGTGGGTTTTGGACAGTGCTTTCTGGTTTGTTGCTATTGTACATGGTGTATTTTGATAACATTATATATTTTTATTGAACCTTGATCGGACATTCCTTTATTTTGGACTTGTATACTTTGCTGTTTAGGTAGCTACTGAACCACATTCACATCCCCTTGAGAGTATAGCCTTCCCTCTGCCCATGTTACCTCAAAAGGGGAAAGAGGTACATCTCTTAACTGTGCCTGTTTTCCCTTTATGATTGTATTGGCTCTTGGCTCGTAGTGGTGTGAGGGCTGAGTTGGCACTGTACCCTCTACGCATCCTTCTACTCCTGCAGAGCAGAAGTCAATTTGTCACACCCACCTTTTAGTAGTTGTCACACCCACCTTTTAGTAGTTGTCACACCCACCTTTTAGTAGTTGTCACACCCACCTTTTAGTAGTTGTCACACCCACCTTTTAGTAGTACTCATCTCTTCACATTTGTGTTCCACCCTTGAATATGATCAGGTCAGCACGTTGGTGTACAAACCTTTAGTAGTGCTGAGCTAAGCGCACTGAAAGCCCAACCATTAGTAGTGCTCAGCTCATCACAATGTGCCCCGCCCTTTAGTAGTGCTCATCTCATTTGTGTCCCATCCTTTAGTAGTGCTCAGCTCTGCCCACTGGTGTACGACCCTTTAGTAGTGCTCATCTCATTTGTGTCCCATCCTTTAGTAGTGCTCAGCTCTGCCCACTGGTGTACCACCATTTAGTAGTGCTCATCTCATTTGTGTCCCATCCTTTAGTAGTGCTCATCTCATTGCACTGGTGTCCTACCCTTTAGTAATGCTCAGCACACCAGTGATCCACCCTTAGGTAGTGCTCAGGTCAGTGCACTGGTGTCCCAACGTTTACTAGTGTTCAGCTCAGCGCACCAGTGTCCTACCCTTTAGTAATGCTCAGCTCAGATCACCGACGCCCTTAGGTAGTGCTCAGCCCAGCACACTGGTGTTCCACCCTTTAGGAGTGCTCAGCTCAGGGCACCACTGTCCTACCCTTTAGTAATGCTCAGCACACCAGTGCCCTACCCTTTAACAGTGCTCAGCTCAGCACACTGATTTCCCATCCTTTAGTACTGCTCAGCCAACTGGTTCCCCGCTCTTTAGTAGTGCTCAGCTCAGCACACCAGTGTCCTATCCTTTAGTAGTGTACAGCTCTGTGCACTGGTGACCCTTCCTTTAGTAGCTCTCAACTCAGTGCACTGGTTCCACACCCTTTAGTAGTGCCCCATCTCAGCACACCAATGTCCTACCCTTTAATAGTGTACAGCTCTGTGCACTGGTGCCACGCCCTTTAGTAGTGCTCAGCTTTTCCCACTGGTGTCCGACCCTTTAGTATTGCTCAGCACAGTACACTGCTGCCGCACCCTTTAGTAGTGCGCAGCTCAGTGCACTGTTGGTCCACCCTTAGGTAGTGCTCAACTCAGTGCACTGCTGTGCCAACCTTTAGTAATCAGCTCAGCACACCAGTGTCCTACCCTTTAGTAGTGTACAGCTCAGTACATTGGTGCCCCACCATTTAGTAGCGCACAACTCAGTACACTGGTGGAACACCCTTTAGTAGTGCTCATCTCTGCCCACTGGTGTCCCACCCTTTAGTAGTGCTCAGCTCAGCACACATGTGTCCCACCATTTAGCAGTGCTCAGCAGCACACCAGCGCCCCACCCTTAGGCAGTGCTCTGCTCAGCACACTGGTGTCCCACCCTTTAGTGGTGTTGAGCACAGAGCACAGTGCACTGCTGCCCCACAATTTACTAGTGCTCAGCTTATTGCCCCAGTGTCCTACCCTTTAGTAGTGCTCAGCTCTGCCCGTTGGTGTCCCAACCTTTAGTAATGCTCCGCTCTGTCCACTGCTGTTCCAAACTTTAGTAGTGTGCAGCTCAGTACACTGGTGTCCTATCCTTTAGCTCTGCCCACTGGTATCCCAACTTTAGTAATGCTCAGCTCTGCCCATTGGTGTCTCAACCTTTAGTAATGTGCAACTCAGCAACATGGTGTCCAACCCTTTAGTAGTCCTCAGATCAGCACACTGATGCCCCAAATATTACTAGTGCTCAGCGCACTGGTGTCCCAACCTTTAGTAGTGCTGCGCACAGTGCACTGGTGCCCAACCCTTTAGAAGTGCTCAGCACAGCCCACTGGTGTCCTACCTTTTAGTAGTGCTCAGCTCTGCCCATTGGTGCCCCACCATTTAATAGTGCTAAGCTCAACACACCGGTGCCCCACCCTTTAGTGGTGCTCAGCTCACCACACTGGTGTCCCAACCTTTAATAGTGCTCAGCCTGGCACGATGGTGTCCCAGCCTTTAGTAGTGCTCAGCTCTGCCCATTGGTGACCCACCATTTAATAGTGCTAAGCGCAGCGCACCGGTGCCCCACCCTTTAGTGGTGCTCAGCTCACCACACTGGTGTCCCAACCTTTAATAGTGCTCAGCCTGGCACACTGCTGTCCCAGCCTTTAGTAGAGTTGAGCACAGTGCACTGGTGCCCCACCCTTTAGTAGTGCCCAGCACAGCGCACTGGTGTCCTACCCATTAGTAGTGTACAACTCAGTGCACTGGTGTCCCACTCTTTAGTAGTGCTCAGCTCTGCCCACTGGTGCCCCCCTTTAGTAGTGCTCAGCCCAGCACACCAGTGTCCTTCCCTTTAGTAGTGTACAGCTCAGTGCAGTGGCGTTGCATGCTTTAGTAGCGCTCAGTACAGTGGAGCCACACTCTTTAGTAGTGCTCAGCTCTGCCCACTGGTGTCCCACCCTTTAGTAGTGCTCTGCACAGCGCACTGGTGCTCCACCCTTTGGTAGTGCTCAGCTCAGCACACTCCTGTCCCAAACTTTAGTAGTGTTCAGCTCAGCACACTTATGGCCTACCCTTTAGTAGTGCTCAGCTCAATGTAGCCGTGCCTCACCCTTAGGAAGTGGTCAGCTCAGCACGCTGGTGCCCCACCCTTTCGTGGTGTTGTGCACAGCACACTAAGGCCCCACCCTTTGGTCCTTTAGTATTGCACAGCTCAGAGCACTGTTGTCCTATCCTTTAGTAGTGCTCAACTATGCCCGCTGGTTTCCCAACCTTTGGTAGTGCTCAGCTCAGCACACTGGTGTCCCACCCTTTAGTAGTGTTCAGCTCTGCATGCTGGTCCCCCAACCTTCAGTAATGCTCAGCTCAGCACACTTGTGTCCCACCCTTTAGTAGTGTTCAGCTCAGCACACGTATGGCCTACCCTTTAGTAGTGCTCAGCTCAGTGTAGCCGTGCCTCACCCTTAGGTAGTGGTCAGCTCAGCACGCTGGTGCCCCACCCTTTCGTGGTGCTGTGCACAGCACACTAAGGCCCCACCCTTTGGTCCTTTAGTATTGCACAGCTCTGAGCACGGTTGTCCTATCCTTTAGTAGTGCTCAACTATGCCCGCTGGCCCCCCAACCTTCAGTAATCCTCAGCTCAGCACACTGGTGTCCCACCCTTTAGTAGTGTTCAGCTCTGCATGCTGGTCCCCCAACCTTCAGTAATGCTCAGCTCAGCACACTGGTGTCCCACCCTTTAGTAGTGTTCAGCTCTGCATGCTGGTCCCCCAACCTTCAGTAATGCTCAGCTCAGCACACTGGTGTCCCACCCTTTAGTAGTGTTCAGCTCTGCATGCTGGTCCCCCAACCTTGAGGAATGCTCAGCTCTGCTCACTGGTGACCCCACCCTTTAGTAGTGCCTAGCTGCACGCACCAGTGCCCCACCCTTAGGTAGTACTCAGTTGAGCACCCTGGTGCCCTACTCGTAAGTGGTGCTCATCACAGCGCACTGATGCCCCAGCCTTTATTAGTGGTCAGCTCAATGCACTGATGTCCTACCCTTTAGCAATGCTCAGCTCTGCCCACTGGTTTCCAACCTTAACTAGTGCTCAGTTCACTGGTGTCCCACCCTTTAGTGGTGCTTATCCCACTGGGTTCACACCAGATGTGGATAATGTCTAAAGAAACTTCATATATGAAAAATAAACACATTTCTGTGTTCCTCCATCTGCTCCTCTCATTCCAAAGCCTTTTATCCTTCACTCTGTCTTATATGAATCTCTCCACGAGTGCTTCTCACCGTGGTCATCCAATAGCAGCAATGGTCATTATTGGCATTTTTGTAAAGTTCCATTTGGAACATATACAAATTTTAAAAAAATTTAAAAAAAATTATTGGCATTTAAAGTGTTCAATAATAATATGGTCCACTTCTTATGGTCTCACTGCCTATGGAAAAAAAACCTGATGACAGTATAGATTTGTACTGCACCTTTATGTACATAATGTAACAACAACACTGACATCTTTCAAAAGAACTGGCTATAAAAAAGAGACCCATTCCTTAACGGATCGACACAATACTTTTCTGGTATTATTTTTTTTAAAAAGCATTCACTCAAGGGAAATGTAGATTTTGGTATAAAAGGAGACAGCCCTTTAAAGGATGCTGCTTTTTCGGTCCAACAATAAATAAATAATAAAGCCAGGTAAGGTCATGTGTAAAGTGCTGTTGCATAGTGTCCCACTCCCAGTAATGCTGGCCTCGCTGCTGCGCCTGGCTCTGTAGGGAGGTGAGGGGGCGGGGGGGGGCGGGGGGTGGTGCGTGCTAGTCGCATAGCGGGAAGGCAGGTGTGGCGGCCTGCGGTGTCCATGGATGCCGGTCGGGAGTACCCGTTACCTATGTGTCCATACGAACATCTCTTTTGTTTGTGGTTGGGACAGGCCGGGGCAGGTTAGTCGCCAGGCAGCCCCTCGACTATGGTGAAGACAGTGACAACACGGTCCATCTTGTTTTGAAAAAAAGTACATTTTACCGAGGAACCAGTTTACAAAGCGACGCATTTAATTTCCCAAGTCCGGTCATTGCAGAGAAAGTATGTGGGCGCGCGCGCACCGCGTGGGGAGGGGCCCGCATGCAAAGGCCTTAAAAGCAATGCACAGATTCATGCAGGATGCGTCTATAGTGACAGGGAAAACGTTCTCTTTCCACATTAGTGGAATATTAATAATGGATCAAGAGGGGGCTCCTGAGAGCTTTGGCTCATGCAGACGTGTGTGCCGGAGCACCGTCTCCCGGACGCTATCGTTCTTAATAGTCTCCCCCATTAAAGGATTGGTGCACACTTACTGGGTGGGCGGCGCGGGCCTGTCGGAGGACGAGGAACCCGGGCCTTCACCCGAGCCGAGGACCCCTTTCCAAGCGGAAGGAAGGAAGTGGCTGGGGCATGGTATCTGCTGCGGCAGCAATTTGAAGCCTTGTGCAGATGGACATTGCAACGTCTTTAATGCATCTATTAGCCATGTCTCTTGCACGCGTGTAATGGTTGCCAATCTCGGGATGCACTAGGGAGAAGGCGGGGTACAAGGTAAGATGACACATTATGAAAGACTGCGTAGTGCAGGGAAGTTGCTTTGAAGTTTCAGCCTGATGAGGGAAGGCAACCTTTTCTTTCTTGGGTCCTTGTATACATAAATGTCATGGGAGGATAGCTCAGCGGCAACGTCAGCGTTTTAGAAGCAAACCGACACGAAGCAACACATGTGCGATCCACGGGTCTGCGCTTAGAAATCACTGGGTGTATAAGCGCGTTAAAAATACGCAGCTAAAACACACATCTTCTGAAAAAACCTACCTTGGACCCCAGCATACCCAAAAACTACAGGCCAATCACTACTGTCCCATTTCTACTAAAAATCCTCGACCGAGCTGCTTATCTACAAATTCAAGATTACCTTGAATCAAACAAACTTCTGGGACTTAGGCAATCGGGGTTTCGGCCACGCCACGGCACTGAAACTGCCCTTATCGATTTAAAAACTCAGATCGAAGATCTAAAAGACAAAGGCAAACTTGCGCTATTACTTCTTCTGGACCTCTCGGCGGCTTTTGATCTTGTCAATCATGAAATTCTTTGTCACCACCTCAAATCAGCGGCACACTTCTCTGACAAAGCTACAACCTGGATTAGTTCCTTCCTAGACAATAGATCAATGCGCGTGTTCTCTCCACTAGCAGCCGCCCCACCCGCACCTGTCTCTTGTGGCGTGCCTCAAGGGTCCTGTGTCTCACCCACGTTGTATAACATGTTCACTAAACCCCTTTTCGATATTCTGGACTATCTGGGTGTCACTTATACCAATTACGCTGACGACACCCAGATACTAATCCCTATCACAGGTGACTACACTACTGACTCCCTCGCTATCAATGCCATCTACCAGGTGATCCAAGCGTGGATGGCTCAACACGGACTCTGTCTAAATGATGAAAAGACAGAGCTCCTCATTCTTGGTTCGCCACAAAAACTTACCAAACTTGACCCTGCATTTAAGTCCTTCACCATTGATGGGAATACTATCCTAACTGCCAAGGACACAAAAACCCTAGGGATCTACATTGACTCGACCTTATCCTTGACTAGACAAACCAATTCAGTCTCATCCGCAGCGGCTTATACTTGTAAGTTTATTACAGCCTGTCGCCCTTTCCTCTCTACAGCTAATTGTGTGACCCTGGCTAGGACCCTTGTACTATCAAAGGTTGATTACTGCAACGCCCTTTACCTAGGCACTAATCGCTGTAACTTAAATAAATTACAAATTGTCCAAAACAATGCGATCAGAGCGGCCCTTAACATTCCCAGGCGCCAACACATAGCTGACACTAGACGTAACCTTCACTGGCTCTCAATCCCACACCGAATTTCCTTGAAATCTCTGGCTCTTACCCATAAATGCCTTCACAACCAAGCTCCCTCTTACCTGGCTAACAGATTTACCCTCCACAGCTCCACTAGACCACGCAGAATGGCCCAAGCCAACTGCCTTGCCATCCCACGATTCAATCTCCAGAGATCAGGTGGAACCAGCTTCCCCATCATGGCAGCCAAATTATGGAACTCACTCCCCAATGAGCTGAGAGCAGAACCCTCCTTTCTGAGATTCAAACACCTTACCAAAGTTTGGCTGTCCTCCCAAGACATCTAACACTGGGCTTACTGCTTAACTTAACTTTGACGTACCCCTGTATATACACTCTGCTTGCCTTCTTATTGTTATTATATTGCTTGTAAACTTTGTAATATACCTGTGAACCTTGTAAGTACTGCCCTGTCTGCTTTCATCATGTTGTATCTAAGAGATGTGCCCGGTTGCCCCTGGGCCTGGTGCGCTATAGAAATAAATAAAATACAAATACAAAATACAAATACAAAACAACAAGTACTCAACCAAATGAAAAACAAAAAAATCTGTGTTAGCGCCTCAATGCCCGCGTGCTGTGTGAGCGCTTTAAAAATGTAAATAAAAAAAATAGATGACTCTTAGTAACTAGGCTGGGGCTTGCTTGCTCATGGGATAGTGAATTCCAGTCAGGGGAGTTTCGGAATAGAACAAGGTCTTATACATAATCTGAATTGAAACTGGTTCCATTTCAGGTGTGCTTGTGGGTGCTAGATTTTCCTGTTGGGCGCGTCGCTGTGATCAGCCCTGATAACACTAACACTGGGTTTCCTGTGCGTTGATCTTTAACCAACATCTCATGACTCCAAAGTCAGGACACGCTCTGATCTCACTTTGAGCGTTCGAGGTGCGTTCCACTTTGTAGGTAAGTTGGTGAGCGTGTTGCTCTGAGGTCAGGCTCACTGTTCTTGAGAAGAACATGTAACTTCTCTGCCACCAGCTGAGTCGTTAAGGAAAGTGATTTCTCAGCTCAGCGTCTAGGTATAGCGGGAGAAGCTATGCTTAAGAGAGACACTCCTTTAGCAGTGAGTTCAGCGGTTCTAGGTCGTTTGAAGATAGACTATCCTTTGGTCTTCTTTTCGTTCTAGGTCATTTAGTCAGCCTGAATTCAACCATTTTATTTTGTTGCTGCGGGTCCCTCTATCCCCCCCTGACTACCCGTGCTCTCCGACCCCCATCTCCCTAAACCCCAAACGTGCATATACATACACCAGTATATAGGTGTGTTTATTTGGTCGAATCAACCAATGTTCTCATCAAACATCTGTACATCAAGTTCAACATGACTAGCACTAGAATGGCCCAGTCTCCGCATTTAAAAGTGGGTGAACACTCTAATCAAAGTTTGAAATTAGGCTGGATTCTGGTCGAATTTTTGGCATGGCATTTCCAATTATTAATAAATGAGTGCACGATGGAAATGGTAGGAGGGCCCATTCTACAAACGGAGGAGGGCACAGTTCACAAAGGTAGCGGGACACATTTAACACGCAGTGCACAGCAAATGTTCTCAGCACATCTTATGATATGATATGATAAGTTATTTATAACACGCTTAATACCCAGAGGTTTCTAAGCAAGGACCCGGGGATCGAACCTGTGGGGCTCCTTGTCATTTTGCTTCCAAGGCAAGCACGTTGCCCCTGAGGTATTCTCCCGAGACAAATTATAACAGCAGCAGTTAGCCGAGAAGGAATGTAAGTAGGACGGGGCCCAAAAGCAGTACTTTAAGCTGCATGTTTTCTTTGGCATAGTACAAGGGGGGTTCTGGGAGGAACGCGAAGCGTTTCCACCCGGGGTTGTTTTGGGTGCTACATTTAAGGGGCCTATTTAAGGGGGTAGGGAAGGTTTGAGAGCAGGCGACAGTTGAGGACGAGCGTTTGTCCTGGTTGCCTGCTCCCGAGCCTTCCCTGGTTTGGGGGCTATGGTGTATCGACAGCTGAGGTGAGGCAGGGTTTGTAGCAGAGTTTAGTTTGGTGGTTGGGTAGTGTTAGCTAGGGTGTTAGTACAATTAAAAAAAAAAAAGGAACAAATTTCACATAGTCGGGTGTACCGTAAATAAGATACACCCTCTTACCACGTGTGTAGCTCTCCGCCGCCGGCTGTTTTGGTGGGTGGTGTCCAGGGCGAGCACAGTCGCGGTGTCGGATTTTCGGGGTCTGTTTAGTGGCTGCCGACTCCCGCCCAGCGGGAGAGCAGTTAAGAGGGTGCTTTCACCCCGTTACCAGAATCAGGCAAGTCCTAAGTGGGGGGTTGGTGCGGGCAGATTGTGTACGGGTCCGGGTTTCAGTTTTTCGTGCTCTGTGTGCACCGGGCCAGTGGGGTTGCAGGTGCCAGGTAGTAGGGCCATTTGCTGGGGGGAGTCTTGTGGGAAAGTTTGCCGTAGGCGGGAGCTCCATTGAGGCTTCCAGTCAGGCAGTTAAGCTGCAGCGTTGTAGTTACACGCGGTGACATTCCACGTCCACCGGCGGGATGTGCAGAGCGCTTGAAGGTGCCATGCTCGTATTATTAGGTAGAAAGCAGCGTTATTGTCTGCAGGTGGTCTGCTTGGTAGGTTGGGGGTTTGGGCAGGGGGGCGGGGACAGGAGGCAGAGGTCAGCCCTCAGCAGCATGTTGGGCTTTCAATAAAGAAGGCTGCTCGAGGAGGATGTGTAAAAAAAAAAAAGATTAGCAATAAAAGAAAGTTACAGATACAATTAAATAGGAGCAAGTATAAGAAGAGACAGCCAGTTCTGTTACACATAACCTGCTGAATACAATTTATTAGTGTCAATTTTAGTTGCTTTGCTGCAGGCTGTGGGGGGGGGGGGGGATTACTGGGCTTCAGATAAAGAAGCTTTTCTCCCTCTTTTTAGGCGGTTTATCCAGGGAATAAATTGGCTCAGGGGCCAGCTTTTTAAGTGGGTCAGCAGGGCGGTGCACACATTTCAAGCAATGCTGCTGCGGCAGGATGGTGGGACAGGGGACAAAGAATAAGGGGTTGATTGATGCCCAGGCGCTGAGGGAGTCCCTGGCTATCAGCAGGGCAACTAAGGCCCAGCTTGAGGGGGCGGTGGGGGAAATTACGGGGGAAAAGGAGAATGGTGGGGAGGGCCACAGCAGAGAGCAGCGGCAGATGGGGCTCTTGCTACAGTGGCAGCTTGCAGCCCTGCGGCCGGTAGAGGGGAGGTTTGGGAGAAAGCGAGCAGCAGGAGCAGGAGGGAGATGCCCAGGAGAGCGGCCAAAGGGGTAGGTGAGGTAGGTGAGGGGATGGGAGGGGATTTGGGGGACAAAGATTCGGCGGAGGAGGTGGGGGATAAGAGATTGCAAAAAGGTGCAGGGCAGGCAGGGGGTGAGGATAGGGGTGCCCGGGTGCAGAATGGGGTAGTGGTGAGGAGGGGTAAGGTAGGAAAATACATGCAGAAGAGTGCAGGAGGGAAGAGACGGGAGAGGGTTTAAGAACGGCCCCTTTGCAAGATTTATGAGGACAGACTAGAGGGTGCAGCCCGGCCCCTAGTACGGAGGACCGAAGGGTGGAGGAGAGGACCCCTCGCCCGAGAAGGGAGGACCAGGAAGGGGTTTCTATGGCCTTGCTGAGAAGACGCCGACGGAGTGGCGGGACAGACGCCCGGGCTCACACGAGGAGGAGCTGCCCGGCCCGAGCATGCGCTCGCAACAGCCATGGTATTACATTGGGGATGACGAAGGGGAGGAGGAGTATGTGAGACATTGGGAGGATGAAGGGTACATGGGCATAAGGAGGAGGGAAAGAGAAAGTGGGTTTGAGGTGACAAGGTGAAACACAGGAGCAGGGGCCTGGGATGCGTGGGGTCAGTGGGGAAACTGGTTGGGTGAGACTGCTGATGTGTTTTGTCTCCGCAGCAGGAGCACAGTGAGGAAGGATACGAGGAGCGCTGGAGTGAAGGCTAGACGGCGGCTGGGCGATGGCAGGGCAGAAAGAGGTGAGCGGGAAGGGGAGGTGTCAGCGGCTTGGCGGAGGGGTGACACAAGGTGGGGGGCAGGAATGGAAGGGGTTGGGGCCCAGGTAATAGGGGGTGAAAAAGGTTTACAGTCTGCGGGAACCGGGGAGAGGGAGAGGAGGGTCTCCTTGGTGGAGGTGCAAATGGATAAAGTGGACAAGCCTCTGGTACCCGAGGTAGGGCAGGCCCCGGAGGAGAGGGCGGCGGAAGGTACAAACAAGGATAAAATATTGCCATATATGGGCATTACGAAGCCATTGGGTGCACATTTGATGGGAGCAACAAAGGATAAAATATGGGCAGGACAATTTGTGGATGTTTTAAGCTCCTGCATAGGGAAGTAATGGCTAAGGAGGGCTCTAAGGAGGAGGAGAAGGAGCTGGCCTCACGTCCAATGGTGGCAGTGATGAATGAGAATTGGACGTGGGCTTTCATTATTTATGCAAGCGTCTACTGTGAAAAATTTCCGGAGAGGTGCGTAGCATTGTGGAAATATATGGATGTTATAAGGGAGGCATTCACAAGTTTTGGGGGCTTTGCGCGGGTACGTTATGATGAGGAGTTCAGGGCGAGGATGGCAGAGGACAGCCAGGCGGTGTGGGGTGAGATCGACATGGATCTCTGGCTGCAGTGGATGGCGCCGACGAGGCCAGCTCCAACGTTACACACAGCGAGCGGCTTACCAGTGCCTTGCCGGCCCATTCTTGGTCGCTCCGCCCCAGAGGGGGCAGGGGGAGGAGGCAGAGGTCACCCTCAACAGCATGTTGGGCTTTCAATAAAGAAGGCTGCTCGAGGACGATGTGCTTAAATTTGCACCAGTGTAGCAGATGCACAAGTCAGCATCCGATTACGCATTGTTTTCAGGGAGGGGACAGAGGGAAAGGCCGAGGAGCGGGGCTAGGAGGTGGGGGGGAAGGACCGTATTGCAGTTAAAGTTGGGGTTTCTGGAGGTGGGCCTCAGTTTACAGGAAAGGGTGGGAAGGGGGCAAAGGTTGGGGAAAGGTTTTGCAGGGGTTTTAAGCAAGTTATCAAGGTATGGGGGGAGGTCGGGGTAGTTCATAGGTCAAAGTTAGGTGGACAAAGCATTGCCTAAGGGCGGGGTATTTCCCAGGTGCAGGGGCACATTTTGGCGTTTGGGGGGTGAAACAAGGTACTGACAGTGTGGGCTAGGTAGGGGGGTTATTAGCGAGGTGACCCCAAGGGTGCGGGGAGAACAGGATTAGGAGTTGGCTGAGTAGGCAGATCTTAAGGTAGGAAGGACCGGTGGGGGTGGACATAACGGAAGAACCGATAGGGGGTGTTAACCATTATAGGGTGGGTGTGGAAGACTATGGTATGGCCCTCACGCTTGCCGCACAACAAGGTGAGCAGGCTTGGGGGGACTTGATGGGGTCATAATGGCACAGAGTCAATACAGTGAGGCTGACAGAGGTTAAGTGGGTATCGCAATTTCGAGTGCACGGTAGTGGCCCCGGTTCGCATGTGGCCAGGAGACAGGGCATGTGTTAGGGCGGAATTCAGTACACACATCACAGGAGGAATTTGGCAGGTGAGGTCAAGGGAGTTGCAAGTTCGGCTTGGTTTAGCTGAAGTATTTGCTGAGGGGCAAAAAAGGGTTTATATCAGAGTTGGTGCACGAGTAGGAGCAGCAGGAGAGAGGCACTCAAGGGGATTAAGGGTGCTGAGAAGCTACGTGAGGGGGCAGGTTATGAGGATTGGAATGCATGGACGGGCATGCTCGTTTTGGCCCCTGGTGCAGTGGGTATCTGTTTCTAACAACTTGCCAAACAAATTAATAATTAAACATTTCAATTCCCCCAACACTTAAATAAATAAGTCAGTTTAAATTCCTCCCTACCTATCCCTTGCTCCCTACCATCTCCTTACATCTTCTCCAGCCTTCCTTCCCGCTTTCTCCAATCTTCTCCCCGGGGACATGCTCCTCCATCTTCAATACCTGTTCCCCCTCTTTGCACCCCTGGAGTAGCCCATTCATGCAAACAGCACCACCCCCATCCTTTCCCACGCTATTCCCTCATTGTGCTTCCCTCCCCTCTCGCCCAAAGGAGCCCTGCCCCTGGCATCAAACAACTTCATACCCCTTCAACTCCCCTCAACACCAAACTCCTCCTTCCTATGACCTGCAGTCAGGCTGACCTGTCACATCAGTAACAACACCTTACAACATACTTTCCCAAACTAATGCCCCAGCCTGTCACACGAAAAACTACCAACCCCCACAGACTTTTATAACCTCCTGCAAAAAGCACAGAAACCCACTGTGGGGGGAAAACAAACATTCCCAATAAGCCCTCCTCTCCCAGCAATACATACCCTTAAAGGCCCTAATAAAGGGGTTGGGCGGGTGGGGACAAATGCTCATCCTCAAATCAGTTTAAAATCCTCCCTACCTAGCCCATGCTCCCTACCGTCTCCATACCATCTTCTCCAGCCTTCCTTCCTGTTTTCTCCCATCTTCTCCCGGGGGCTATGCCCCTCCATCTTCAATACCTGTTCCCCCTCTTTGCACCCCTGGAGTAGCCCATTCATGCAAACAGCACCACCCCCATCCTTTCCCACGCTATTCCCTCATTGTGCTTCCCTCCCCTCTCGCCCAAAGGAGCCCTGCCCCTGGCATCAAACAACTTCATACCCCTTCAACTCCCCTCAACACCAAACTCCTCCTTCCTATGACTGCAGTCAGGCTGACCTGTCACATCAGTAACAACACCTTACAACATACTTTCCCAAACTAATGCCCCAGCCTGTCACACGAAAAACTACCAACCCCCACAGACTTTTATAACCTCCTGCAAAAAGCACAGAAACCCACTGTGGGGGGAAAACAAACATTCCCAATAAGCCCTCCTCTCCCAGCAATACATACCCTTAAAGGCCCTAATAAAGGGGTTGGGCAGGTGGGGACAAATGCTCATCCTCAAATCAGTTTAAAATCCTCCCTACCTAGCCCATGCTCCCTACCGTCTCCATACCATCTTCTCCAGCCTTCCTTCCTGTTTTCTCCCATCTTCTCCCGGGGGCTATGCCCCTCCATCTTCAATACCTGTTCCCCCTCGTTGCATCCCTGGGGTAGCCCGTTTGTGCAAACAGCACCACCCCCATCCTTTCCCGTGCTATTCCCCCATTGTGCTTCCCTCCCTCCTCATCCAAAGGGGCCATGACCCAGGCACCAGAAAAACCCTCCCGGGAGGTGTTCTTTCTGCCCCACCTAACCTAACCTTACCTCTATTTCCAATTTTTATTATGTCCTGTACCTCCCACGTCACCCCCTAATTCATAAGTATTCACGTATACCGATAGATGCACTCTCTCCTCTTGAAACGAGAAACCCCAAAAGCTGTTTCCCTATGCACCAGCACTTGTACCTCTGCCGCCCAAACAACATCCCCAACTACCTATTACACTTCTTCCTAGACCTTCCCACTGCCCCTTCATTCACCGTCCCCCTGCAACCCTCCTCAGCGACAAATTTGTCCAGCCACCTTACCTTGAGCCCTATCTCCCGAAACCAGCTAGGTCCCCCAATTCTTTCCTTTAGCAATGCTACTCCTGATTATTTACTAAGACATTCCCCCCTGAGTGTACTATTAATGCCTACGGAACCCCATGATGCTCCCTTCCTCCCGCTAACATGGGCAGAAAATAGACCCACCTAAGCCCTCTAACTCAAAAACACTGTTATAACTGCATCCTCCCTTGTGTCCAAGCAATCCTATCTCTCCCCACATTCCCCGCCCCATAACAATACGATGGCTACAATTCCATGTCTACGGCAACTCACCTCTCCTCCATGCCCCATCTGAAAAAGAAAATTGTTATGAGTCTCTCTTTGCCATTGCCAACCTTCCCGCACCCCTCCTGCCCTCGTTCCTAATCTGCCCCACTTCCAGGAAATCTCTGCTTTTACCCCCTGTACTTCCCTTATCCCAGTGCCCCCCGTTCCCCTCTTCTCTGCTAGCCCCATCCTACTACCCTCCAATGCCACCCGCCAACCTCCTATAGGCAATATTTCCCCTCTGCTCACTCCCCCACGTCCACCAAACCCTCCTCCTGACCCCCCAATACCTGTGCAGCCAGCTCTGCCGACCCATCCTCTCGCTGCAAAACCACCTTTCTTCTCCCCGCATATGTCTCCCCCAAGACAACCCATCCTCACCTGACCAAACCTTACTCCCCCTACGGAAGCAACCCCTGGCCCTTTCCTTCCTGATCCGCCTTTAATTTGTGCATCTTTAACCCCCTTCTTCTAACAAATGCACTTACCCCCACTTAGACCTCCTGACTCCGCTATCCTATTCCCCTCCTGTTCTCACTTCACCCCACCCTCCATCACCTTACTTCCCTTGCACCATGTTTCCCACACTGCACCAGGGGCCCACATGCACCGCCGTCCGTGCAGGCCCATCTCCTCACTTCTCCCCCCGCCACTTCACCACGAGCAAAACCTGCGCCCCCGTCCAAACAGTCCAGTCCACATAACGTGCCCTTCCAGCACCTTGCTTCCATTACACCATGTTTCCCAACTTCACCAGGGGCCCCCATGCATCTCCGCCCCTGCAGTCACCTCTCTTCACTTCCACCCCCACTGCACCAGGGGCCCTCGTGCACCCCCCATCCATGCAGTCACCTCTCATCACCACTACAGGCTAGTCTGGGTGTTTTGTGCAGTAAGCCCAAAAGCTGTGGTCCCGGCCGACAGCGTGACTTGAAAGTGCATCACTTTAGGAGGGCAATATTTTCACTGCGGTGGCAAAGATGTTCTAATGTATGTGTTTGTCCCCAAACCACCTTGTGTATTGTGCTACAAGACTCAATTGTGGTGGGTGTATATTCCTTCTCATGACAGGATGGGGCTAAGTATTTACTTCTCTTAACCCAATCTGGCATTTTTCTCTGTAGATGGACAAGCTTCCTGCTCACAATGTCCATTCTCTCTCTCACAATGTTATGTCAAAGTCTTTAAACTACAGCAACTCACCACTGCAGGTGGTCTCAGAGCACCAAGGCCTGTCTGGAAGTTGGAGTATTGTGTTCCCACCCTGGGCTATCCAGACCATAGTTTGCAGGGGGGGTGAGAGGGTATGATATTCAGGGAGGGGATAAAGGACAAAGGCAGAACAAGCAGGGATTCAATCAGTGATGAGTTAATGGGAGTGTGACCAGATTAAAAAAGTAAAAAGCTGGGACAGGGCAACTAACATATAAGTAGGACTAGCTCTTGAAAGTGAATTTCAAGGCACTACACTTCAGCAGTGTTTGGAGGAGATGAGGGATTAAGTGTTACTGTTCAATGAGACACATATTATAATTAATTTATCACAAACTAACTCTATCTTAAGTTGTAAAATGCAGCATTTTCTCTGTGTGAGAGATTGTGCATTCATGCCTGTCAGCTATGAAGACCTACTACCAAAAACCAGGACCACTGAATTTTCCAATGGGAACATAATCTTGAGAAAGGGGGACAGAGCACCAAATACAGGGACAGTCCCGGAAAAACCGGGACGGTTGGTCACCCTAGTTAATGGGAGTGATGATGTGTGCGGGAGTTTTGGTGCATGCCGATCCTGCCAAAATAGTTGGTAAATCCGGAGAGGAGAAATATTTTAGAAGGAAAGTTTAAAGGTGTCTCCACAAGCTGGGATAACACAATAGAAACACTTTAATGTGTGGCTGTGTGATGGTCGTGAGGATGCCCTTGAGATGTGCTCTAGCAAAACCCTTGAAGCGCAAACGCTCTTTGTTGTTAGGGAATCTGTGGCCCTGACTCAATAAACACCAGATTTCTAATGCTGGGACTGCCAAGCCTAGAGGCCAAGAATGGCCAAGTCAACAGGAGAATGTGTGATATGTGGATATCCATGAAATGATCGAATGTAAAAAATCAAAGGAGAAATGACCGAATCCTTGCCCCACTTCACACCTATATTTTAACAAAAAGTACCCAAAATTTCGAAAATATAGGTAAAACAATTTGGTCTTTTCTTCTTATGATTTTTTATATTCGATCATTTGTACGGATACCGAGATAGGTGAGTGTGATTGCGATGAAAGGGGTAGAAGGTAGAGATAGGATGGTTGTCTGCTCTTCTGATTGCAGTGAAAGCCTGCCACCCCAGTTGTATGAAATGTTAGAGAATCAGTAGCAGACTTCAGTCTAGATTGGACTGGTTCATTGAACTGGTCATCTAATCTTTTGTTTTTTTATTTGTTTATTGTGATCGAAGATTAGCAAGCAAGGGCCTCACAATGCCAATAACGAAAGAGAGGAGCAGATTACTTTGTTTATATGAGTAATGGATGAAAGTGAGGAGTCCATCAGGACCCCTAATGTTTTAACTTGCATATGGGTTCTCATGTCATGACCAGTTAGTGTAACATGAGGGTATGTATCCAGTGCCGTAGAAAGTTTAGACGGTGGGGCCAACAGCAAGATCTCTGCCTTGTCTCCATTCAGCCCCAACCAGTTTTCTGATATCTAGCACCCATTATCATCTGGATATCATCTGCGTAGTTCTGGAGCACAACCCCATGATCCAGAAGAATGTCATGTAGCGGCTCTAGGTAGATATTAAGAAAGCTGAGAGAGACACAAATCCCTGCGGCACGCCACAACCTACTCGTTCAGCCTGAGACGTGTGATTATTCATAATAGGCAACGTGTTGCTAACAAGAAAGGAACCAATCCAGTTGGCTGATTTAGCCAACACTCGGGCAGCATCCGCGACCCGCTCTAGTGAAATAGCATTGTCAATGGTGTCAAAGGCCGCCGAGAGATCAAGAAGCATCAGCACGCGTACTTGGCCCAGGTGCAAAATCTGCAGTAAAGAGTCCTGAATGTTCGTCAGAACCAGCACCATACCTCTGCCTGGTTGGAACCCTGACTGGTAACTTACTGGTAACACCACAGGGGAAATAGTAAGCCTGTCCCCAGGTGCATTAGGCAGTGTAAATATTTGTAACAATACGTCAATAGAAAAAACTTTAAAAGAATGAATTGCCTGGCATTGTCCAGTGCGCTACAACCTTCTGACAAAATGCACATTGGCAGGGCAATGTCGCCTGCTGCAGAGTTTATGAGCTCATGGCAGTGTTGGGTCTTTTGATTGACCCCAAATTACTTCCGTTTTTATGGATTGAATATATTTATGGCGGCGGAAAGGGGATGGGCAGGGGCCGGGTGCATTTGTGATAAAAAAAGTGATAAAAAATGTAACCATTTTTTGGCCGAATTAAATGTCACAGAGTTGTTTGTGGTGACTGTCCCCTTTTTATACAGCAAAAAGTGGGAGGAAACCCAGCGCAGCCCCACCTCATTGACCCCGCCCCCCACCCTCCCTTTTTATCTGTTTGGCAGTTAAATAAAGCAACAAAATGTATTTTGACGTGAGCATGGGCGTAATTTTAGGGGGTGGACGGGGGTGTTTGTCCCCCCCCAACTTTCATGGCACACCATTTTCTCACCATTCATTTGGCTTGGGCAACTTTTCTTCAGATATCACCCCCTCCCCCCCCCCTTATCCCCCTCAACATTTTCAGCAAAGTTACTCCACTGGACGTCAGGAGCATCGGTTTTATCGAGCAATAGAAATGCAACCATCATAGGTTGGTACGAGGGTCCCCTGACTGTGTAGCTGGTGATTCCCGGCACGATACAGGGCTGCTTACGATTGCTGGTCTGGCAAATCTGATTCCTGTTCTCTTAAGCTCATGTTAAATGTGTGTATTCTTTTATCTAAGAGATTTTTATTATTTTGTATTTAATTGTATTATAGCACACTTTAGTAAATGTTGCACTCTCTAAATATCTTTTGCTGCTGCTTCTCACTACTATGCAACGACATTGCCATAAGGTGTGGTTATCTACTGAAAAGTAGGTTAAAGCAAAACATCATAGAGTGAAAATATGCTTTCCCACTGCTGGGCCTACCTTAGATCTTGCCAAATTACTGCATTTCTAGCAGCACTGCAGATCAGCCCAAGACGTCACCTTTAGGCGGATGTTGAGAGAGGCCATGATCATTGCTGGTACAGCCTCGACATCCCAGGATGGCATGCAGCAGGAGAGAGCTGGAGACTCGCCTCGTGAGGGATGTACTTCTGCTCAATCATATATTCCCCACATGCAGCAGGCAAGAGCTGGAGACCCATCCTAGGAGGGGAATCCCTCTGCTCAACCATAAATCCCCCAAATGCAGCCAGCAAGAGCTCGAGACCCGCCTCAGGGGGGACATCCCTCTGATCATCCATAGATCCCCTACATGCAGCAGGCAACAGATGGAGACCCTTGTGATGAGGGGCATCCCTCTGCTCATTCATAGATCCCCCACATGCAGCCAGCAAGAGCTCGAGGCCCGCCTGAGGAGGGACATCCCTCTGATCATCCATAGATCCCCTACATGCAGCAGGCACGAGCTAGAGACGCACCAGAGGAATGAAATCCCTCTGCTCATCCATAGAGCCCCACAGGCAGCCAGCAAGAGACCCATCCGAGGAGGGACATCCCTCTGCTCATTCATAGATCCCCCACATACAGCCGGCAAGAGCTGGAGACCCATCCGAGGAGGGACATCCCTTTTCTCAACCATAGATCCCCCAAATGCAGCAGGCAAGAGCTGGAGACCCGCATGAGGAGGGACATCCCTGTGTTCATCCAAAGATCGCCACAATGATTTGACCCCGGGTCATCCTATACCTTGGAACATGAGGCAGGGCTCCCTCCTGCATAGCGTAGTACCCTGTAGCCCCAAAATAAACTATCAACAGCCTGTTAATCTGCAGGCAGAGTTAGTAAGGCTTAGTGTTAACGAGTTACACAGCTGTTGTGTAATCTTTATATATAAAGCTGAATGTATGAATGTGTGTATGTTTGTCCGGCTATACAAATCCACACAGTTGAACCCACGTCTACCAAATTTTGCATGGATTCCTCTTTTGTCTGGAGAAATATTGTAGTCTATGTTTGGATGCAAACATCTTGTATGCAAAAACATTTTTGGATGTGTGTGTGGTTGTGTATGTTTGTCCGGCTATACATATCCACACCGTTGAACCCACTGCTACCACATTTTGCATGGATTCCTCATTTGTTGGGGCAAGATTGTAGTCCATGTTTGGATGGAAATAATTCACTCCATAGACCCTCCTTTACTGATGCTCACCCCGATTCACTACAGTACGTACTAGAAGGAGGCAAAATGTGGAAGTGTCTGCAGCAAAATGTTCGATGTGTTGGTTATTCCTTTGAAATTTATTACTACTGTATACAGTTTGAAAGTGTTTATTAAAGCATTTTTAAAGGGAATTAAAAAAAAAGTACATTTTATTTATCATGCCACTCCGAATATGGCAAATGGCAAGGATACAGTTTACTTAAGTTCATTCACAAGAAGAGAGCACAATCAATCAATCTTTCTTGGACACTTTCTCAAATGTGCATTGAGTGACTGAAACATGCCGCACAAAAACCAAACATCACTTGGAAAAGCTCCATCTGATGCAAACCAAAAATCAATATGAAGAGCTTCTGAAACACGACAGCAAACTGAAGCAATACTTGCTGACATGAGGACAAGAACAACATCCTCCGGGGCACATAAAACACCAGAGCAAACTGAAGCCAGACTTGCCGACAAGAGGACAAGAGCAACATCCTCCAGGGCAAATGAGACACCATTCGATCAGGACACGGGCAACGCTGGGTACCCCAGCTAAAAATATTATATTGGAGCACCCAAGAGCAAAACCACATTCCATTGCGCTGCCTCTTACTTGGTCCTTGAGTGGTCTCCACTATGACCAGGTTTAGTGTCGGAGCAGTGCACGGGTGAAAACAGTGAACAGGTAAATGGGCGACACCCTGTGCCTATGCCTGGGCAAGGCTGCCTTGGGAGGAGTCAGTTGAAAGGACACGTGTGAAGGTCACATGACCTCCACAACCTATCACAAGCCGTTTGGCTCCCAATACAGTAGGACATGAATTACATTAAGACACACAGCAGAAACGTCACTGCAGGGCATGACTTCCACTGGAAGACCCATAGGCAGAATTGGGCACCTATTGCGTTGTGGCAGTGTAGCGTACCTGGTCATGGAGCAGAATCTAGACCGGCACATGGGTCACAGGGTGAACAGATGTCACGCTTGGTCTACCTTTGGCGGAGCATTGCTATAGGACTTGTGAACCCTTGACTTGAAACACTTGTGTCTAGGCGCGTTACAAATGCCATATCATATCATATCATATCATGACTGTAGATGGGCAGCGAGAACTCCACAGTTTGGCTGCCAACCATGCTTTACTGGAAACGGAAGCTGGGTGTGGAAGGGAGAATTGGATTCAGGGCCAGTGGAGTCTGATAGTTGTCAGAAGATACATGGAAGCAAGCCATGATTCTTAGCTGGCACTGCTGGCAGAGAAATGGACAGCTACTAGCACAGGCTCCGGTGGGTATTTCTGAAACATGAACGGGAAAGGCCCAAGAGCAGGTTCGGCTCTACAGAGATAAGGTTTCTCAACTAAAATATCAAAGGATTCCAGAACGAAAAACAAACTTGCTTCCCAAATAAACTGTCTTCAAATGTAAGAAAATAAGAAAGATTTCCCCAACGTGAGAAACAAAAATGTCATATTCAAATCACAGCACCAAAGAATCATGTAACCAAACAAACAAAATAAGGGTTTCCCAAATAACTGGCTCGCAAACTATAAAGCTAAAATAATGGTTTCCCTGCTGAAAACCAAAAGTTTTAAAATAACAAATACAGGCAATCTTCAAAGAAAAAGGAAATCCTGCCTATCCCCTCAAACCTGTCTCTCTTCTCCCAACTCATGATATGGATCGGTCCTACCTCTCCTTCCTGCAGCCAAAGTCAATCCCCAAAGAAAAATAGGTTGCTGCTGTTTCTTTATATAGGCCCCGAAATTCGCGTACTGCCTAAGAACTGATTTGAATCTATGATGCTCCTGGCCGAGACCTCGTACAGTCCCAAATATGCGCACAAGCTCTCCGATGTCTTCTGAAGTTGCGAGAGAAATTTGGATGTTGCACTTCTTCAGCAGGTCCTCGCAGATCCACCCAAATCCACTGATTGAGCCCACGGGGATTAGCCAGGGAGGAGGTTTGGGGAGAATAGCCCAGGTTTAAATGCAAAGCGCAGTTTCTGCTGTTTTTATGTGGTTGAAGGCAGAAGATCCCCTAGGAAGACTGGGCAGAATATTGACCTGCACACATCCATCGTGATGGGAGGATAGCTCTGTGGTAACGTGCGGGTCTTGGAAGCAAGACCACGCTGAGCAACACAGGTTCAAATCCCAGATCCACTCTTGGAACTGATCTCGGGATTAAGCACATTATAAATAACCGGCACTTGCACGACCCGAATGGCCTAGTGGGATCGTTCCCCCCTTGCCTTAAAAAAGAAATCCTTACATGTGTGGTGTAAAAACCTGACGGCAGCTGTTCCTCAGACCACCTCCCCCACAAAATGCTGCCACTAGCTTTACAAAAACATTTCAAGATGTTGGACAGCTGTGGCATTGCACCAATGGATAAAATAATCCACCCTGAAGACCAGATGATCAAGCATGTACCTTTTTAAGAGCGAAGCCGGGATGTACTGTTTTAGAAGGTTTGGCACCATGCACAGGGTCTATGAGGGATTAGGAATTTATGCTACGAAAGGGGCCTAACGTCTACTAATTCTTCAGTGCTGGCACAGCGCCCTCCAGGACGCAAATGGGGAGGTGGGAGCACAACTTGACCCATGGTCAACAATAAGCACTAAAACTAACACTTCCCTCAGCCCCATGCAGACCTAAAGAGGAACCAAGACTGCTAGTAAAGTTGCTGCAGTGACAATGTGGCTTCCCTCTATGTGGCAACGGGCATTTTAGATATGAATGGTTAATGGAAAATAGCTTTGATACACAGCTCGATATGTTTTCTGTCAGAAGCTCAGAAATGGTGGTATGCAGGAAGTGAAAAGTATACATGTACCTACTTGAAATGATGCTGTTGGCACTCTGTCGTCCCTTGATTAGTAAGATTTCCACATTATAAAGGCAAAAGTAACTAAGGAAAATCCAGGTGTATATAAATAACTGGCCCAGTACTCTAGCAAGGTAGAGTGCATTGATGAATATGGAATTGCTAGCAGGGATTTGCAGAGCACCTAGGCTTGTAGAGGAGGGGGGCTGGCCCACAGACCCCACCCAGGAGTCTTGAAGGGTACCATTGATCGGCAACCGGATCTGCGCTGAGGACATACTCCAGAGGCACCTCCAAAACTAACCGATGTACTAATCCAATCCCCCCTTTCCTGCTCCTCCAACATAACCTACGCCACTATACACGCTTAGGGGCTAGCCACACTACAGATATACACACCTAGCATTAATCTAATTCTCGCACTCAACTAACTCTCCAAGACTCTGGACATAACCCTACACGGAACATACAAATGCATATAATCCATAAATGCATCCATACTACACACAAACGCACACCAGCACAACTCCATCAAACACCAGACAGACAACCATGACACTGGACCCTCCCTTACAAATACAACTAACCAGTGCGCACAACCATACTTCCACCCTAACCACATACGACCTACATACTCAACATAAACACTAGCACGCATCCTTACTGAATCCAACCCCTACGGTTACAACAAGCCGGGCCTCTCAACCAGCTCCCAGATGCAAGGCAATGAACATAAATGCCAGTTCCTCCTGGTTCTGAACCTATCCTATTCTCTCTAACAAGCCCCACCCTCTTCGCTTGCAGAGCCACGTGTGCACCTGGAGACTGCCCTTGGGTGGTAGCAGTGCACAGTATGAATCAACATGACATAACGTCTGCATGCTAAAACGTTTGCCCCATACCCTGCCTCCATTGGCAATGATAGATTCTGACATGAATGACAGATAAATGTCACTGAGTTAGTGTTCACTGCTAAGGAAGTACTGACATGAGAACATCCTTTCCTGATAAGCAGCACGTGGTACCCAGTACCTCACTCTTCTTGAATGCCTTGTGAATTTCCAGGGTCTTTTCTAGAGGTGAGTGAAGAGGGCTGCTGCCTGGGGCGCAAAGTGGAAAGGGGCACTACAAATGCAGGTGTGAATCAGTCCCTGGACTCACCCTTTAGCTGGAATCCATTCCAACCGCACTCTCTCTACTCCCCTGGTTGCCCCTCTCTCCTGGTCTGACCACTCTCGCCTCACCTCCCACTTGGGTCTCTATGGCCCTGTGACAACTCCACATAAAGCTCTGCCAACCTCGTTCACGAACATCCGTCCGATGAAACGAGTGTCAGCTGCCGCCTTCTCTGACACTTTCATTTCCACTTGCCCACCCAACACAGACATTTCCGCTGATTCTGCCCTCAGCAACCTCTATCTGTTCATCACTAACACCCTTGACATCCTTGCCCCAGTCATGAGCTGCCTGAAACCTGCCTCCTAGCATAACACCTGGTACGACTCCGATCTTGCAGACCAAAAATGTAAGTGCAGGGCTGCTGAATGGAAGTGGCACACTTCAGGCTCGCCGTCTGACAAACTGGCCTGCCGCCTGATCCAGAGACACTACAGACTCTCAATCCGTGCCAAAAAAAGAGCCCACATTCTGGCATGAGTGCCCAATGCATGCAACAACATGGCTGAACTCTTCAAAATCTGTAGGAAACATGCCAACCCATCCACAGCATTCTCTGCCCCTACTCCTTCCCAAGCCCTCGTCGATGCACTTGTCTCTCACTTCACTTCCAGAACCCAGGACATACTGAACAGCCTTGTCACGCACTCTCCGAACCCATCCCACCCCTGCTGCCCCACCACCATTCACCCTCCTCCTTCCCCTCCTTCACTCCCATCTCCCCTGACAAAGTCACCAGAGTTGTCAAATCCATGAAGGTCCCGTCCAAAAAAGTTGCCCCTTGCTCCTCGAGAACATCAAGGAAAATATCGCCTCTCTCGCCCCTGCTCTGGCTGATCGCTGCAACCCCTCCTTTGCTACTGGTTCTATTCCATCTTCCCTCAAGCACTCCCTTGTGTGCCCCCTCCTTAAAAAACCCACTTCAGACCCTTCCGGCCCAGCGACTACCACCCCATTTCCATCACCCACTTCCTGGGAATACTGCTTGAGAAGCTGGCCCTTCCCCAACTCAACGCTCACACCGAACTTGTAGGCGGCCTTCATGACCACCAGTCTGGATTCTGAGCATCCAGAGGCGTGGAAACTGTTCTTCTTAACACCCATGAAGAACTGCTCGTATCACTGGACTCCAACTCAACTGCTGTCCTCATCCTTCTTGATCTCTGTTTCACATTTGACAGAGTGAACCATTCCATCCTCATAAAAAGGCTTCATGACACCCTTGGCATCTCAGAGCGGGCACTGGATTGGCTTGCCTCCTTCCTAACTGACCGTTCTTCCAAAACCACTCTGGGCCCTTTCTCCTCCCCTTCTTACTTTTCCACCTGAGGCGTACCCCAGGGATCCATTTGTTCGTCCTGGCTCTTTAACATATACCTCTCTCAGCTGGCATGACTCATATCCTCCTTCTCCCCCAACTTCCAGTGCTATGCTGATGATACACAACTTTTCTTCAAACTTCCCACTGACGCCCTTGCACCCTCCTTCATCCCTGACTGCCTCGCTGCCATCCAGGCCTGATGCACTGGTAATTAATTACCTCTGCTTCAATGCCAGCAAAAAAGGGGTTTTCCCTATTGGGTCCCCTGCACCATACCTCTTGCCTGCACTCTGTCCTTCCTCCATGAACCCCCTCCACTGAAGCTAGGAATCTCTGAGTCATCTTCAGCTCCTCCCTTTCCTTCATCCCTCATATTCAGGACATTGTCAAGAAGTCCCACTTTCAGCTCTTCCTTCTCAAAGGGACTTTGGCCTTTCTCACCTTCCCCCAGAGACTCAATGTTACCCGTGCTCTGGTTCTCTCCAGTCTAGACTACTGCAATAGCCTCCTCCTTAATCTTCCTTCCTCCACACTGCAAGCCCTCCAGCTAACCCAGAATAAGGCAGCAAGACTTATGCTTGGCCTCAAGCCCAGGGACCGCATCTCTCCTGCCATACAAATCCTTCAATGGCTCCCGGTCTCAGCACGGATTAAATTCAATTCCCTCTGTATCATATACAAAGTTTTCTGGGGCCGGGGACTACTCTATCTTCAATGCTTCCTGACCAAATACTCCCCTTGTAGACGTCTCCATTCCTCTGGCACCAAGTCCCTTCGTGTTAAGCGCTTTGCTAAACATAGAGCTGGTGGGTGATCACTTTCCTTTGGCTGGCTCCCTCCTGTGGAACAGCCTCCCTCTCCCTCTGCATCTTGAGCAAGACCTCCTTAAGTTCCAGAAAAGCCTAAAGACCTTTCTCTTTACCTCTTCCTTCTCCTCCTCTCTTGCCTGCTAATCTTACAGCAGCGTGACTGATGTGCAGGGCCTTTATGTGTCCTCCGTGCCTTGACCCCCCCCCACATCTCTCATCCCAGTAGCTGTCTTTCTGCTGCACTTACTTGGCTCACCCTACCCACAGGTGGTTAGCGCTTACGTTCTTCTCCTCTTAGCACTTACCCTGAGCACTTCTCCATGAGAATAAAAAAGCACCTCTCCCTCACCCCTCCCCCTCTGCACTTGCACGTTCTGAACACTCACAAGGCATAGTAGGTTCGTCTCCCCTTCCCTTTACTCTCATTATTTGTCTGTAATATTAATTCAATTATTTATTTATACTTCCCCTGTACCCACCCTGTTTGTCCTGTGGGTGCTTTGAAACAGTTTTGCTAATTGTATAAGCGCCTAACAAGTGACCAACAAATAAATAAATAAACTGACAAACCTAATGACAGAGAAGCAGAGGACAGAAGCCTGCTCTGGTCTGTAAGTTTCAATGTAGCCTCACTCTCCCCTTCACGTGCAGGCTGCATAACCTTTGTTCATCTACCATAACAAACATTAGCACCTCTTTCTCAGACAAAAGCACCTTCATTTGGGGGGAGCCTTGCCGCTGTTGGGCATGGTATGACTTTTGGTCCCACAGAGAGAGAGCCTTGCCAGGGGTGGCACCAATAAGCCCAATGGGACAGATACTTGCAACCAACGCCAAAAAAGATCAAAAATAAATCAGGTGTTGGATCCGCCTACGGAGGACCTGGAGAGTGCCCGGTAGGCCGCCCCACCCTGGGTCTCTTTTGTGTGAGCACCCTGGTTTTCTGCTCATCTTACATTTGCTTGCATGCACCGCACCGCTCCCTTCAACCTCTCTTCACCGCCCACATCCTTTGGAAGTAAAGAATGGTATAAAACTTCCCGTTGATTTTTCCTCACTCTTAAACACGTTCCATGTCATTTTATTTGTTATGTTGATCGTCTAATCCGTGCATTGGGCCACATGTTCCTTAAAGATCACTATTTGGACTCCTGTTTCCAGATTTTCTTGTGGGAGAACTCACTGCCCCACCTCTCAAGCCTTACTTAGTGGGGAGAGTTGGGCTTGATCCCCCAGTGTAATACGAGGTCACTTTAAACCATATTTCCCAGGGAACATTGGAGTCCCAGTCCGCCCCTGGAGAATCCTAAGTGGGAAGCGGAGGAGACAAGTAGTAGATGGGCAGCAGGAGGTTAGTGAGGGAAAGGGTACGCAAGATAGAAAGGATGAGGTTAGAGATGAGAAGTGAAGGCAAAGAACATGAAAACAGAAAAAGAAAGTGAACAAGAATGCCAGAAAAGAAAGACACACAAAAAGAGAACGGTGTGTAAAGAAAGTAGACACAGGATGAGAGAGAGTATTAAACAAGTGTCTCGTAAGAAAGAAAAAGACGGGGAGAAGGATACTAGCAAAGGGACGCAGGGGAGTGAAGGAAAAGCAAAAGGGAGGGAGAGTGGAAAAAGAGAGAGAGCGAGAGAGAGGACGCTGCGGAATGTAACCAAGAGGAAAGAGTGAGCAGAAGACTGAGAAAGAGAGACCGAGAGATGTGGGGGAAGAACATGTGTAAAGAAGGATGTCTCGGGAGTCGCGTAAAAGAAAGCAAGGAGAGATACGCTTGTGTATAGGCGCGTTACAAATGCCATATCATATCATAACGCGAGTGACAGTTGACAAATGAGATAGAAAGAGAAGGAAAGCAGGTAGGGGGAGAGCGATGAGGAGAGGGGTGAATGCAAACAGTAGGCTGTGGTGGGCAAAGGTACACCTTTAGTTGTTCGTCCTGGGCACCACATTGCCTAGAAACTGCCCTAGGATTGTAAGGGAGCATTGCAGCATTGCAGCGTGTGCTGCTTGTCCCTCATGCCCTCTTAATGGTGAGGAATTCAGGTGCCTTTCTGCCAAGCGCTAGTCCAATTGATCGTTCTTAAAAGAAGGCTGCTACTGCCCCCTCGTGTTAGCATTCAGAATTATAGTTGTAATAACAGCCGAATGGAAATAGAGAATTTAAGGATAAAGCAATGCTTTCAAAATGATCACTCGCTATATACACGTTATTAAAATGTGTTCAAAGTGTAGATCTTGCAGACAAATTCGTTTTCCGTTAAGAGGAGAAAAGAAACGCAGGCCTTTTGTCCACTCTGGCCTCATTCTACCTTTGCCGGTATCCGAGCGGTAGAGCCACCAGGATAGCGGCAAATGTAGTCACTGTATCCGGCACCCGCCCGGCGGCATTGCCACTGGATTAAGGGTGCCGGAGGGACGGTGTTAATCTCCATTCATGGAGCCCCATTGCTGGTGCCGGTAATACTGGCTTTTTTTGCTGATAGGGTAACCCAGGTGCCCCACTGGCAAACCTGTAGTCGGTCGGTCCGGTAAAGTCACAATATCCATGAATACCGGCACTTTTTTACCGTACCCGCCGACTCAGAGTGAGAATTTGTTGCAACCCCATCAGCTGCATTTAAATAACATTGCCTCATCTCGGAGATATTCCATGCCTTCCCCAAATGTATGTGATTTATGTATATTATAGTAAGCAAAATAAACCTTCTCTACAATTGATCAAGTATTGTATATAAACAATAACCATTCTTTCATATGAAAATAAAGACACCATTTGTCATCAGGCTGGTTAGCTTCACTTACTTGTGAACGTTTATCTTCAGCCACTTTTTATAAACATTGGTCCAAAATTGTGCGAAATCTCTTCTCTTGTCATACATTTAAGCCACAGGGACTCCTGCTTCACACGTGACGTCCCTCTGGCACTCATTAGGAGGTGGGCGAAATCAGCTAATTGCACCACTCGTTTTGGTGATAAATTCTCCGTATTAGGAGTTGCAAGATGTCCACCACCTCCCTCAGTCCCAGGCACCACAGGTGGTTTTCAGTCGACTGGCCCCAACCTATTCTAATTCTTCTGACTCCCAGAGCCTATCGCAGAAGCAAGACCCACCTATTAGACATAGCAAGTAGGTATATGGCTTCCAAAAATGATTTGGGGTTGTTTTGGCAGAGGTCAGGAGCCTCAGTAACGCAGGCCCTGATTTAGTCTTTTTGAGGCTGCTTCCCCACTTATATACGCTGACCCTTGGAGGTAAGGTTCTTCAATTTCTCGACCACCTTGCCATTTTGAAACATATCCGGCACTATGACTTTCCAGGCAATAGGGGTCTATTTTACAGGCCTAATCAATGACGTGCAGGTCTCCATGCCAGTATCTGCATCACCAGATCATCCTGCACCACACACACTGCCTCTGCTGCCCAAAGACCCTTCTCCAGTCATGCCCCCTGCTCCTGTGGACCCCGCAGACACCCCTCAGGCCCCACCGTCATAGGCTTCAGAACTCGCAGCCTCAACTCATGTGACTCCTTCTTAACCATTGCCCCAGGGGACGAGGCGCTGGATGAGTCGGGATGAGAGACGTCTACCTCAGCCAGAGCCTTTCACTTTGTCTACGTTTTTGACATCTAGTGATTCCTTCCGATTCACCATCCATATTCTAAAGGATGTCGCAGCCAAAGCAAAATTGATCTAGGAGAAGCTGCGTTCTGTCCAGCTGGACAGTCACAGACTGGCTGTCAGATACGGACTGGATCCAGTTGAGGAGCCCTGCTTAGCCTCAGTCCTCTCTGGTGGCCACAAGATTAGCGCTCAGTCGGAGTCCACCACCAGAAGCCCACTTAGAAAGGAAGACAAGGGGGGGGGGTCATTAGGAGTTTGGAGGCAGCCATGGTGCTATTAGCACCATGGCTGCCTCCAAACCCGGGTCCGGGTCCGGTGTTTCTAAATGGGGACTTACCGGACATTCCAACCTTGGAGGACCCGGTAAGTCCCCATTCAGAAAACCATTCCCCATTCCCATTTGAGCCCCTATAGAGCTCAATGGGAATGGGGAAGGAGCTAATAACGGGACCGCAAATTGCGGGCCCGTTATTAGCTCCATGGTCCCCTTAGACCAGCCGCTCCTGGTGGGACCCGCTAAGGGACCTCAGAATATGGCGGTAGGGGGTTAACGGCACCGGCATCCTTACCGGTGCCGTTAACCCCCTACCGCCATATTCGGAATGAGGCCGAAGGTCCTAGTTTGGCAGAAATGTCCAACAAAATGCCCCCCCTGCGTCTTTGGCAAGCCAAAGTGAAGGCTATTATGGCTGCCATTAAGCAGAGTTTGTTGGCAGAAATGATTGACTTTGAGCCGCATCTTTACCTGGCACATTAAGCAGCCTTCTGGTCAGGTTCCCAATCCACCCCTGGGGGCAGTCCGTGCAGGGTATGCCCAGATACCGTTCAGGTTCTTGGAGACCATGAAAAGAAGCATAGGGGCTCATTACGTGTTTGCCAGAATACCGCCAAACGGTATTACCAGTAGCACTACTTGGTCAGACTGTATTACCACTGGAGGTATTATCGCCCGCAGCAACACCACCAGATTACAAGTGGTGGTTTGGCAGTGTAAATCCCCATTTTTGCTGGTATTACCTCTGGAGGTATTACCTGATGGTGATACCACCGATTTCTGGCAGTAAAGTGGAGGAGGTACTTTCAGCTTCAAGTTTACCTCAAAGCTGAAGGTAACTCCTCCACTTACCCGCCAAAAATCGGTGGTACTACCACCAGAGGTAATACGGGCAAACTTGTAGTTTGGCGGTGCGGGAAAATTGAGATAAATGGAATTAATTCCACTTTTTTCCCATACTGCCAAACATGTAATGAGCATCATAGTCTTCCAAAGAAATCACCTTCCCAGAAGCGGGGAAATCAGTCAAGCCCCAGCTGAGGAGGCTTCCCATTAAATACAGAGGCCAAAGAAGAGCAATGATATAAAGGTCAGGGAAAATGTGTTACCAGTGGAAGGCCCTCTATTGGAACCTTTGCATGTGTGGAGCCATTTCTTGAATGAGGCATGGATTGTGTTATTCATGTCCAAGGGTCTTCCCATCCACCCTATCCCTTCTTCCCAGCAACCTATACACCAGGCAGAGAGCAAACATCTTTGGCTGGAAGTAAACCAGCTTGTCATGATGAGTGCACTGGAGCCTGTGCATTCCCCAGAGAGGAGCCCAGGCTATTTGTCCAGATTGCTTGCACTATCGAAAAAGAAAAAAGAAACAAATATGTCTGCACAGAGTCCTGGAATTGTTATCCTTGAGCATTTACCTTCCATTGGAGAAATTCAAGATGATCACGTCAACACAGATTCGGCTGCCTTTCATCCTGAGCAACTGGCTCTGAAAGTGGATCTGAAGGATGCTTACTTAAATCGCTAGCTGGGAAGCACATGAAATGTATTTGCGTTTTTCTTAGGGGGATGTCGGGTTTCAGCACAAGGTCCACCGTTGGCCAAAACTCAGCTCCATGAGTGTCCAAAAATGGATGAGTGCAGTGTCCTCCACTTTATGTGTGCAAGGTGTACACATAGATGAATGACTGGCTAGTCTGGACAGCTTCTCCACCAGAGACTAACGATTCTGTGCAGCTGTCCAGGCCTTGGTGGACTTGCTTTTCGACCTAGGGTATAAGATCAATGCAAAGATATATCAGTTTATTCAGAGCCAAACAATGGGCATCATTACGAGTCCGGCGGTAACCCGCCGGTGCTACTGGCAGCTTGCCACCGGACTCGTAACACTTCTCCGGTGCCTGATATCCTGGTGCCACTGGGACATTACAAGTCCTGGCCGATCGGGATGTCAGGCGCCAGAAAATGTTGTTATCCATTCCCGTGGAGTCCCATAGGACTCCATGGGAGTGGGGAGACAGAAGCACTGGCATTGTTACTAACGGTGCTTGTGCCTCCGTGACAAGTCTGTCTACCGGGACTACTGCGCGCGGCAGGTCAGACCTGCTGGGCGCAACAACCCCTGCAGGCAGACTTGTTGTGTGGCGGTCCGGAAAGAGTGCCGGAACGTTGCTACCGGCACCCTTATTTCAGACCGCCACATTTGTAATGAGGACCAATGACCTACATTGGTTATATCTGGAAAACCAGGCAGGCCAAGATCATTCCCACACAGTGAAGGATCAGTGATGTTGGGTCACTTTAGCCCATTTATTTTTGAGCGAGCACACACTGTGCCTGATGGTTCAAAAGATTCCTCTGTCTTGTGGCCTCATGTGTGATGGTAGCGCCCATGGCCCAGCTTCACACGAGACAGACCCAAATGCACATCTCACAATGGGACGAGAATAAGGAGAGGCAGGCAACCTGTCTGCTGATTCCAGTGGAGATCAAGCTTGATCGAGGGTGATAGTCTTGGATGCTCACCTGCCAGCGGGTCTTCCTTTGCAGGACCCATTACGTGACCTCACAATGATGACAAAGGGCCTCATTACACGATGGCGGAGAACCATGGCGCTATTAGCGCCATGGTTCATGCCGGTAAAACACCGGCACCGCCTTGGCGGAAGGGGGAATTACCGCCCCATTCCAAGGTTGGCGGGGCGGTAATTACCCCTTCCACCATTGCCCTTCCCCATTCCCATTTTTGCCCCATAGGGCTCAATGGGAATGGGGAAGGCGCTAATTACGGTACCGCAAATTACGGTACCGCAAATTGCGGTACCGTAATTAGCTCCCGGGGTCCCTTTGCGGGTTGGTTTTTAACGCCTGCAAAAAGCAGGCGTTAAATCTCCCAACCTGCAAAGGGACCTCGTAGTAAGGCGGTAAGGATTTACCGGTACCGGTATTTTACCGGTACCGGTAAATCCTTACCGCCATCTGTGTAATGAGGCCCAAAGACTTCTTCCTTCGTGCGTGGACCAACTTTGGAAGATGTATGTATCACAATCTATGGAATCTGCAGGATTTGCTCTTGCATATAAATGTCTCAAAACCGAGGGCTTTTCATCCACTAATCTGGAACAAACAGGAGTTAATTTTAATGGTGAATACCGCTGCTATGTTTATGGGTAATGGGTAAAGCAAACATGATAAGTGTTATTATGCACGAAGACTGTCCAACATTCAATGTACGTCAGTTTAGCCACGTAATAACATGTATCATGTTTGCTTTACACTGGATGCACAATCACATTTCTACTGTATTATTTCTACTACCAGTGCCAGCCTGCATATACTTTATTAATATGGCATGACATATGTTCTTTGGCATCAAGGGTAAAGCAAACAAGATAAGTGTTATGTGGCTAAACAGGCCTACATTAATGGTGCCAGTCACTATATATGTCATAATTGTGGCAAGGCATTTTTTACTTGGCATCAAGGATAAAGCAAACATAAGCATTATTACATGGCTAGACTGGACTGCATTGGTGGTGTCAGTCGGCATTTCATTTCTTTCTGTGGCATGGCACTTTTTACTGGGCATCAAGGTAAAACAAAAAAGATGAGTGTTATTATGTTGCGAGAATGACTTAAAATGGGGCTCCAGTTTGGTCATATATTGTGAATGGATGATAGCACAGGGGCAACGCGCTGGTCTTGGAAACAAAACCACACAGAACAATAGAGGTTTGAATCCTGGAGCTGCACTGGTATTAAGCGTGTTATAATAAACAATTAAATAAATATTCTTAGTGTGTCATGGCTTTTTTGTCCAGGGCATCAAGGGTAAAAGCAAACCTAAGTGTGATCACATGTAACACTGGCCTATGTTGGTATAGCCAGTCTGGGTATACTTTTTGTCTCTGGCATTGCATTTGTTACTGGTTGGGAGTACTTATATGGTAATACTGGCATATATTGCTTCAGCCAGCATGGAAAGGTATTGGCAGAACCAGAATGCACGTTTTATATACTGACATATGTTGTGGGCAAAGGCATCATCGGAAAATGCTCCTGCACACTGTTGGTGACTTGCATCTACTGGGTTGTGTGATGTGCTACCATACAAAACCGATTGCAAATTGTGTGGCTTTTTCACAACGTTTTACAGAAAGTGCTGTAAAATGCACAATTCGAAACCCATTATTTAAAAAATGTGCTTGGGGAGAGAACCCCCTTCCCCCGAACCTCACTTGTTTGGGCTCCCTCACTGAGCTACGTCACTCCCGAATATTCAGCACAAACATTTATGCCCCTTCAGTTAAAAAATGCACCCCACACCACTGAATCTACAGGTGGCTTACGTTGTTTCCGACACAAATTTTTCATGTAATTTAACCAAAGACTTCATTAGTAAATGCAAAGCCGTAAGGAGGGGATGATGTGAGATCTTGAAAAACCCTTTCAATAAAATAGCCGGTCTTAGCATTTATTTATTGCCCGGTCGTATCATCATTCATTAGCTCCCTGGAAGGGGGCTCTGTCCAATCAGGATGCTTGCGATGCTGGCCTTTATTCTCTAGGACCAACCCGTGTTCCGAGCAGCCTGGGTGACCAGCGCCCTCTTCCCTTCCCTGCTCCCCCTTCAGCACTTAGCACTCGTGTAGTTTCCTACACCTGCTAATGGTGGCTTTTTTTCTTTTTTAAGAAAAAGAAAATAAACGTACCTTTCTTACGTGGCCTGGCGTCATGCAATGCAGCTGTCAGCGGAGGCTGTTTTCCTGTTTATGATGTCACTGTCATCAGCACGGATAATGGACTTTCTGCGAAAGCATTACCGAGAAACGCTAATTAAGCAAGAAAGGTATGTTTTTTAATCTTGGCACCCGTGTAGGGAACTACATCAGTGGTAGTGGCAATATGCCCCTCGGCGATCCTTTTGGTAACAGCACCACCAACCTCGTTAAGGGATCCTCGCTGCGCTCTGGCCCTTAACTTGAGCGGCAGGCCATTAACTACAAGGTCGGCCCGCCGCCTCGAGACATGCCGTCTCATTAGCACCATGGATGAGGCGCTCGCCAATCAGAGAGCTCAGAATGTAGGCTGTATCTCTGGTACACGCCCACATTCCCCCAGAGTCTCGTGCCTCTCACCCTTTGCCTCCCTTGCTCCCCCCTCCTCCCCATGACACCTTTAGCACCTGCAACTAAGCACACATGGGTCCTAAAGTGTAAAATAAATTATAAAAAAGAAAAACTTACCTTCATTCCTGCACCACGCCTCTTCCGTGACAGAAAGTCTGCTTTCAGTGTTCATTACATCTATATCTTCAGCACTGAAAACAAACTTTCTTCTTTTAAGTATTTACTTTAGCCTTTAGCACCTGTGTGTATTTAATTGTGGTTGTTAATGGCAATAAACACCTCGGCAATGGGCCAACCCTGCTGGTAACAGACCATTCCACCCCTGTTGAGGTACCCTCGCTTTCCTTCGGCCCTTAACTTGGGCGTCGGGCCGTTACCGGTAACGTCAGACCGCCGCCTCAGTGCACGTCACCTCAATAACCTTAGTCTTTGCAATTATGTGCTGTCTCCTTACATAATGATAACCACTTCCGGTGGCTTAGAAGAAGCCATGCACCAGCATGCAAGCTGTCTTGGATAACTACCAGTTGGTGCTCTAGTAAAGAGAGTCTAGCCCATCTCCTCTCTTCTTTGAGGAAAGCTAACATCCTTACTACAAAACCAAGATAGCAATAGTTCCAGGAATCCTAAGCTTTGATGGTAATCAGGTCTTCATTTGTTTTGCAGCTTGGTGCCTTTGCTTTGATTATGTATGGGACAAATCTACGTTTTTATGACTGGTTTGTGAATAAGCCATTTGCATTGTTCTCATTGTATTTGGAGCTTTTTAGTAACGCAGCATCTGCACTCAGTTGCCTGTCAATTGTCTATGGCAACTTTGATGCATTTGTACTTCTGACATAGTTTGGTATTGTCAAAGCTGTGCAGTGCTATTCAAGTTACATTTTAACAAATGTATGTTTCACAATGCCTCTTCTGAAAGGCAAAATTAAAGCTGGAAGCAGTGGCCAGACAAATCTCATGTTACTTATGTATGAAAAGTATTATAATTGTTTGCATGTAGCAGGAGATTACATTCAATAGCTGTGTATCTGCGCACCGTCTTATTGTTGCAGGAGAAAATGCTTGCAGCTTGCTTAGGAAAAGTCTTATAATTCTTGGGCAGTTTGATGAACTTACATTTAGTGGCTGCGAATCAGTGTGCAATGCATGTGCCATTAACTGGTGGCTCCTTCTAGCATTATATCCCAGTGAACACATGCCATACACACACATGACATGCGTTTTCAGTGAGAACATCACATAATTGTTTATAGGCAGGCAGGAGATTCCATTTAGTGTCTGTAAATCAGTGTGCCATTGTTTTTTCACCAAAGAAAAAAAGATATTGATGTATAGTGTGACTGTTCATGGGATTGCCTCCCTTCTCCCCAGAGAGGATCCCATCCCTGTGAGGCTGCAAGGTGAGGCAGCTACCCAATAGTCCCCCCCCAAGGGGTGGTGGAATGCAGGACCTCGCAGGAAGAGACTGCCCTCCTGGGGATAAGGACTCCCGTCCCGTGAAGAAGCTTCCTATACCCATTTCCCCAGAACCCATGACCCTGGTAAAGCCATCTACATCCAACCTTATAGAGCTATTATTTGTTCTTGTAATGTCACTTCTATCTCAACTTTCAGATCTACTTTGACTGAGACGAGGAAAAGCCAAGGAAACATGCTGAGTAACCACAGACGGTATTACCAAGAGACTGTGACGAGGTGGCCGCAAGGAGGCATGAGGATTGCACCAAAGAAAGAGGTTGATGTTACACTGGGGCAGCCCTGCTATATAACGTAAAGACTGAGAAAGCAGGTACAGCTGTGAGAGAAGCTGGCATCTGTCCTACATACCAAGCTGCACCTCACTGAGGAGGCCCAACAAGGCCGAAACATGTCTGGGTTGCTTGTGTTTCCGTGCAGAAGGGACCTGCCTAGCAGTTCGGGCTGGGCTGCTACCATGGGTGGCAGTTCCTGACTGATTTGCATATGGCTGGACCCCTTTTGCAATGGCGCAGACGGGCTAAAAAACGGTGGTGTGGAAGGTTGCCCAGAGCATTGCCAGTGGTACAGATTCGTTCAAAACCTTCCACCCATCACTTTTGTGGTCACTGTTTGTCTCACTATGTGAGAGAGGGTATGCCCAGACGTGGGTCCCTTGCTCGCTGCGCCATAGGGAACCAAGCTGCACCTCACTGAGGAGGCCTAACAAGGCCGAAACATGTCTAGGGTGCTTGTGTTTCCGTGCAGAGGGGACCTGGCCTAGCAGTTCAGGCTGGGCTGCTACCATTGGTGGCTGTACCTGACTGATTTGCATATGGCTGGACCCCTTTTTGCAATGGCACAGACGGGCTAAAAACGGTGGTGTGGAAGGTTGCCCAGTGCATTGCCAGTGGTACAGATTCGTTCAAAACCTTCCACCCATCACTTTTGTGGTCACTGTTTGTCTCACTATGTGAGAGAGGGTATGCCCAGACGTGGGTCCCTTGCTCGCTGCGCCATAGGGAACCAAGCTGCACCTCACTGAGGAGGCCCAACAAGGCCGAAACATGTCTGGGGTTGCTTGTGTTTCCGTGCAGAGGGGACCTGGCCTAGCAGTTCGGGCTGGGCTGCTACCATTGGTGGCAGTACCTGACTGATTTGCATATGGCTGGACCCCTTTTTGCAATGGCGCAGACGGGCTAAAAAACGGTGGTGTGGAAGGTTGCCCAGAGCATTGCCAGTGGTACAGATTCGTTCAAAACCTTCCACCCATCACTTTTGTGGTCACAGTTTGTCTCACTATGTGAGCGGGGTATGCCCATACGTGGGTCCCTTGCTCGCTGCGCCATAGGGAACCAAGCTGCACCTCACTGAGGAGGCCCAACAAGGCTGAAACATTTCTGGGGTTGCTTGTGTTTCCGTGCAAAGGGGACCTGGCCTAGCAGTTCGGGCTGGGCTGCTACCATTGGTGGCAGTACCTGACTGATTTGCATATGGCTGGACCCCTTTTGCAATGGCGCAGACGGGCTAAAAAACGGTGGTGTGGAAGGTTGCCCAGAGCATTCATTGCCATTGGTACAGATTCGTTCAAAACCTTCCACCCATCACTTTTGTGACCACCATCTGTCCTACATAGCCTGGAAAGTTCAAACCCGGGGGATACTAAGTCCCGAAAGACAGTCGGTCTTTGAGCAAGAAGCAGGTGAGAGACTGACTCGCTACTGAAGCTGGAAGAATCTGGTTGTGGCATGACCTCTAAGTGGTGGTCCGGGTGGTTCATTAACAACACTGAAACTGCTGTGGAAACGTCTCAGCAGAGCAGAGCTGCATCGACCAAAGAGAATCAGCAGCAAGGTACAAGAATAAACCATTCTCGGGAGGAAACTCCCTCATCCCAGTAGTTATACCAGAGAGTCCAGTCTTCTTCAAGAGTAATCTCCCTAGTCACAATAGTGATTCCCAAAGAATCAATAGTAAAGCATTCCTTGTGAGTCAACTCCCTTGTCAGACTAGTAATACCCAGAGAACCAAGAGTTAATTCTTCTTCATGAGTAATCTCCCTTGTCACAATAGTGACACCCAGCGAAGCAAGACTCAAGGAAGTCATGGGAGGAATCTCCCTTGCTACAATAGTAATCTACAAAGCAGACAAAGTACAGAGTGCATCAGGAGGGATCTCCCCCATCACAGTGATGACAACAAAAATAGTAAAAACCAAGAGTGCCTCAGGAGTGAACTCCCTTGTGACAGTGGTGTACTTAATAAGCCAGAAAAACATCTATTAAGTCAAGAACTGTCTGGGAGCAAACTCCCCATCAATCAAGATCAAACACAGGGCCGAAGAAGCCCTGACAGCAGAATTGATACAAGAAGAAGAATTGATGAAATCATGTGATTGTTAATCAAGAACCCGTGGGAGGAAGTCAAGAGACTTTTAAAGACTGTAATGGAACAGCCTTCAAGATTCCTTCAGATAGACCAGGAGAAGGAAGTCAGTTTCCTTGTCAGATTGGTAAATCAGACACTATTGCAAAAGACATCCATTTACCCAGCCTAAGATTGAATTCTTATACCAGGAGAAGGTAGTCATACTCCTGGTATTTTGGTCAAGAGCTTATTGAAAAGGGAAGGGAAAGATAGGTTATTTTTCCTTTTGCTGATAATAAAAGTCTATAGCCAAAATTCCATCCTGTTGTTTTCCTCCTCACCTTATGATTCTTTGCAGCTGAATTCAGTGTCTGTAATTGGGTGCAGGATCTTTTTGGGGCCAGACATAACATGTGTTAAGGATAGGAAAAGTTGTATAACTCTTTGGAAGTAGATGTCAGCGATTGGACGTACCTGTTCCACGCGGCCACATTCTTTGAAGAGGAATGATCTATCTCTACTGGAAGCCACAGTGTTCCAGAGATGGAAACTGAAAACACAAGTGAACCTCAGAGCTATAGCCAACGAAAACCTTGACGGGGAAGAAAAACTTCAGGCAGATGGATCCAAGGACCAATGTAGAAGAAAGTTGCAGCAGGAACCCACTCTTGATGAGGAGACGGATGTAGAAGGAGAATCCGCAACAATGGAGGCAGAATCCCCAAGGAAGGTAAAGTATATGGAATGATGCTGGAAGGATCTGGCAACAGGAAGGTAACTGCAAGGAATGATGGACAATCCACAAGAACTGGGTGCAGAACCCCCAAGAAGGTAAAGTATATGTAATGACGCTGTAAGGATCTGGCAACAGAAAGGCAACTGCAGGGAATGATGGACAATCCACAAGAACTGGGGGCAGAACCCCAAAGAAGGTAAAGTATATGTAATGACACTGGAAGGATCTGGCAACAGAAAGGCAACTGCAGGGAATGATGGACAATCCACAAGAACTGGGGGCAGAACCCCAAAGAAGGTATAGCATATGGAATGAGGCTGGAAGGACCTGGCAACAGAAAGGCAATTGCACGGAGGGCTCCAGCAGAGGGAATGCAGCAGAAAAACAAGAGAACCCAAGGGAATGGAGGAGGACCAGGAACAAAGAAGGCCACAAGGGGAGCAATGAGCGTCCAGGCAAGGGAGCAGGGAATACATCCACAATGGAGCGTTGAGATGCAGTAGCCGAGAAAAAACTCACCCATTATATGCCGGCGTCTGATGGAAAAGACGCTCCGGCAACGGTAGCCATATCAGACATTGGGCGCATGATGTCAGCACGTGGCATCCTGTAAACGCCATGTTGGAATGGGAACCGGGCCCGGCCCTATGACAAGGGTAGGGGCGCCACTGATCCCACTGGGACCGGCGTCTTACAAGGCGAATGCCAGTAGAAGGTGAGTACACATGTCAGTCCAGAAAAGCAGACACCCCTCAATGATGGAGGCAATGTACTTTGTTGGCCAAAGACCAATCGCCTCGTGTGTTTAGTATTAGAAATACATAGCTATAAGCTTGACTAAAGTGCGGCCATTTTGAAGTGATTGAAATCACCATTTTGTTTTCTAACGTTTGCCTCTTGCTTTCTGTTAAAACTGCTTTGCTGAAAACTTATGCTGCTCCAACTAGTACATTATTGTTCATGCATAGGGCAAGGCCACGAGAGACTTCAAACATAACGCAGCAACCCCAGACAGAAATGCCCGGTCTCCTCTCTCACAAGTCCTTGGAAGTAAGCAGCGGGCATTTAATCAGTACACAGGTACCAGCTAGTCTTGCTAATGCAGTAGAAATGTTAGAAGCGAACATTAAATGGCTTGAATGATGCTCTTCTTTGCAGCCCCCCTTTCCTGAGCCCTGTAGAGCCATGGAGAGCGAGTTGACCCCCAGTACACGAATAGAAACTAGGAGATAGCGAGGCCTGGAATGTGTCTCTCCCCTGCACTCAGCTTGTGTGTTCTTATAACAAAGAATTGTGTCTGCAGGCTCATGAAATTGCAAACTGTTGCTTAATAAATGTCTGAAGGTGTCATACTCGTCACAATAATCAATCATCGAACCCAGTTCAAAGGAAATTCATTATGGGCGGTATTGAATGTGTCACCACTGATTGTAAGATGCTTGCTTTGTATATATGTAACTGTTGTACGATTCTTTCTCTCTTGCATCCCCCGGGGTCTGGAAACACATGTCGCGGGGCGTGGGACCCAGTTGGCCAACTGTGACTATTTGCTTTGCAATAAAACCTAGCTTTTGGAAATACAACCTCGAGTCTGTCGTATCAGTTTGTGTGTGGTTATTGTGCCTTGTTTCCATACGGGAGGGTGCCCTAGGGGCCCCTTCACACACAGTGGCTGTAAATTAGTGTTCCATCTTTTTGTGGCCAGACAAAACACTTGTTGCTTGCATGGGGAAAACTTGTATACATCTTTACAGGTTGGAGAGTGTATATCTTTTCGTTGCCATGCAAATAGCTTGGCTGTTATGTAGGAAAAGTGTTATAATTCTTTAAAGTTAGGAGGATATTACATTCAGATGCAGTAAATCAGTGCACAATCTTTTTTGTGGCCATACCAAATACTTGTTGCTTGCAAAGTTGTGAATAGCATTTATTTCAGGTAATAGAATGCCAATGTATGTAACTGACTCTGCAACATCTTTGAGTGGCTTTGTAAAAGTCACTATTTTGAGGGCCAACATGTCTGGAGCACCTAAAAGTGCCACTAGAAGAGGAGGCAGTTGAGGGTGCTTCACCCCCCTATCTCCGAGGGAGAAGGGGGAGACAAATTATATATTATTTCTACTGACGAGCTGGCATAAACCAGTGCAGAGGTGCAGAATGTGGGATGTTGCTTGCGTCCTCCACCACCACCCACATCCGGGATGATGACTCTGATACAAGAGGAAAAAAGGATTTGGTTTTTAAACATTTGGGGGGTGACATGAATGGGACAAGGAACAGGGGAAAGTACAGGGAAAACGTGTTAAGGTGTTTATTTAAAATTAAAAGTACAAAAAAACGTATAGTGCTCATTTATAATGTGCTTCATGCCAGAATGCGGCTTCTAAGTGCAGGACCGGGTATTGAACCCTGGCTGCTCAGCGTTTTATCTTTCGAAGACAAGCATGTTGCCCCAAAGCTATCCTCCTGGCCCAAAGTAAGGGTAAACAAGGAAAGATGACCAAATGGGGTCCAATGAGCATGGATGAAAAAAGCATCTAAACCTAACACACTGGCAAAAAAGATCACCAAACTCCTCCAAAACCAGAAGAACACAGCTGGGACATGTGCTGTGGGCTTGCCCTGTACACTTCTGCACTTAGAGCATCTTTTTATAGGGCTGCAAACCTCAATGAGCTAACCAAAGTTCACCGGCAAATTTGATGACTCAGATTGTCGCATCAAACAGAACCACCTCGTCCAAACCAGAGGCATAGGTGCTCGTACCATTAATGGCTTTGGGTGAGTCCCACTCGAACCCTGAATCCACTGGGCTAGTTTACGTTCCAATGGTAGGAGGAGGTTTGTCTATCCTGTACACACGGTTAGATCATCTTGCTGAGCAGCCATTGTATTTATTGTTCATTAAATTAACACCAATCTTGAACCCTGCACCAACACCCAGATGAACAATGAGTGAAGTTCTTGTCAATACATCATTGCTGCGCTACGGGATCTTTTCAAGCCACACTTGTCATGGATGTTTGGGATAATTACCCTTTCTCAACTTATGTTCATAACCTCAGGCCATAACATGGCAGCGGGTCATTATCTTGGGATAATGTCTCCTTCCTCTGTCTATAAGGCTATGATATTTCAACTATGTTCACAGGTCTGGTATGCTCTTATATTTCAATCTCGCAGGTTTGAAAGCACACTATTTCTTCGAATCCTTAATTGTCCGCTAACTTTTAAGGGTTCTGTGTGTTTTCTTCGAGATTTTGTCATTTTCATTGAGGGAGAATCCATCTAGGTTTATTTTTTTGTGTAGGACTTAGTACTGCAAATGTTTGCGGGGGAGGTCCCCCATGCCCCCTCTAGCTTTTTTTAATTACCCAAACCCTGCCCCTCATACATTTGCGGTTAAATCTGTTAAAAAAAAATGCGATGATTTCTCCGTTGATGGAAAAACCTGCGATGGAATCTACCTTCTACCTATCCCCCTTTAAGCACACCCTTTTACGTGTAATCACTTGCACTACATAATGTTGCCTTCTGTATAACGCAGACACTGTTCGCTCATTTAGGGCAATGGGCAGTTGTTTCAGTACTTTCATTTTAGGCACCTGGGCCTTTTTAGGGCTAAGTGTATAGGGTGGATGCATGCAGGAATTCTGCCTGCTGTGCAGCAGTAACAATCCTTACTTGCACAAAGAAACATATCTTAGTGTGCCATGCAGAGACGTCTTTATGGGAGGGCAAAAGGGGCACTTGCCCCGGGCCCCCACCTTGTAGGGGGGGCACACAAGGCTGCCTGAGCTAAAGAAGTCATTTTCCTTTATTCACCAAACTTAAACAGCAGTTAGGACATTTTATGGCATACTACTGAGGCGCTAAACCTATTGCCTCTCATGTTGACAAATACATTCTGCTCTAATCAATTCATCCTGTAATGCTTTCTGTGTGCACTGTGGTATACATAGTGTGTGCATTCACTTCAGCTCATTTTGATTTCTGCGAGGCAGCATTTCAAGCTATGGGTTTTGAAGGTGATCGGGGGCATGATCAGATATTCTGGATCCCTTCATTCATTCAGTCATTAATTTCGTACGGTGGAGGAGGGCCCCAAAGAGGTCTGTGCCCCAGGCCCCAAAAGTGCCTAAGATGGCCCTGGTGCCATGGGCTGCAAAAAGACCACCCACACGCGATGAACTAACTCCAAGGAGGTCAAAATGGGAACATGTGCTAGTGTACCCTGAAAAGGGTGAGCTATTTTTAAAGGGCTATATTTGTATTCATTACGTGCTGCATATCACTAAATAAAAACAGCAGCCGAAAGAAAAGAAAACGGCCAAAACCTCATACCAATGTGACTGCCACCATCTTACCATGAGTTACAAATGACAGATGTGTGATACAGTCATTGAAACATGGTTTACTTTAAGGAGATAGATCTTGGGCCTAGTTAATCTCCACATATTGTGAACGTTAAGGTAAATACAATGAAAATGCTTTTGCAGATTAAATAGGAAACCTTTTCACTGCTGGGCCCAGAAGGTCGCTGGAATGTGTACACAGCTGATATCTCTGAGATGCCAGTGCATTCCTGCTGCCTCTTTTATCAGCAACACACATTTGAATAGTCGCAACAGTCCCACGGTGGACACATTGCTCGTTATTTTTCTGCATTTTATCAAAGGACAGCCATCTCAGCCTGGTGAAACCAAAGAAAGTTTTGATAAGCACTTTGACAGCACTTTTTCTGGGGATTCCAGCCCACGCTTTGCATGTGGAGGATTTGACGATGCAGGTTGTGTCCTCATGCTGATGTGATTGCTGGTTCCATGCATTGCATTGGGGCGCATTATAATGGCGCCTCATGCAAACAAATCATGCAGAGAACCATGCGTACAAATGTTACGCGTGTTACTCCATGCTCTTAGTCCAGGGGGTAATATACGTATGGACCAATCGCATTGGAAAGATCTGCATGCCCAGACAGCGTGTGTGCACCTATAGTGGCATGGCACACAGGAAAGCTGCGATCTTACCATCTATCAATGGGCAGTGTCTTTGAACAGGTTTTTAAAATGACTCCTATGTCTGGCCCTTGCTCTGAGCAGATGTAAAGATGGATTGGTCGCTGGGGGTTGGGGAACACAAGATGCCCATATCAGCTTAACAAGCCCACCTAACCATCTGATGCCTTCACATGCCCACCATCCTCTCCCCCCTGAGGCAATAGCATATGATCTAGATCAAGGGTCTGCAACCTGTGGCCCTCCGGATGTTTTGGACTACAACTCGGATCAGCCCTAGCCAGCATAGTCAATGGTTGGGAGGTGATGGGAGTTGCAGTCCAAAACATCTGGAAAACCACAGGCCGAAGACTCCTCTTCTATATCCCAACAGGGAAATCATATGGTTAACCCCTAATCCATTGAATCAGCTCACTATCGTCCACTTCCGTATCACTGGCACCTTTCAGCACACTTTGGCCATGGTGCTTGGCATTGCCCAGCCTTGCTTTTCATGCATGTTCTCCCTGCTTTTAACCGCCGACATATGACGGCTCCACCTACACATTGTTTTTTCCACTGACCCTGCTGCCATAAATGGCACAAAAGCTCTGCTGCATAACATTGTGGGGTTCCCTATAGTCTGCACACACATGGCTCTTGTAACACCCAAGGTGCAAGCACAGTTGTCTCATAATAGGCTTATGCAGGACAGCAACAACATGCAAATACTCAGTGAGGCCGACCTGCTTTCCACCCTTGTGTGTGTGGGATTCCCTGGCTCATCACATGACGTCATGATCCTGGTGCAAAGCAATCTCCTGCAAATCACTGAGAAACTTCAGCAAAAGAAGCACACACTAGGTCAAATACTAACCTAACACTCCCTTTCTATGGGCATAGTCCACCGAAAAAGACAATATTGTATCACACAAGGGTGGACACAGTATCAATTACTTAACAAATGCCTGTTTCTGAACGTGTCCTGTCCCTCAAGATTAGATAAACCTATCCCTAGTGGCTGATGCTGCGCCGCTTATCTAATAGGGATCGCAAATAGAGGCTGTCCGTAAAATAAACTATACACAATGTTAAAAATACTCTAAACCAAAGAGTCAACAAACTTCTCAATTGGAATCTGCTATGGCAGGAAATTAGCAACAGTCCTCTTTTCGGGCACTCAAAGCACTCACTAGAGTAATAGATTGTGCCAGTGCAGTCAGGCAGGGATTTTTCTAATTTTATTAGATCCTCGCCGGAATTAGCACCAGTGAATCTAATGTCAACTCATTTAAATACCAAACCCCTCCAACCCCCCAACGCCCCAAAACTGGAAGGGTGGTGTATAAAACACCATTTAGTTTCTTAGTGTACCCCATCTGAGTCAAAGAATATCAACAACGTTGGTTGATCGGTTTCAGTGACAACCTTTTCAGGACCTGGGTAAATTATTAATCATTGTATTCAAGGTTATCTCATCAAAGTATTAACGTATCATGTCATCACAGCAAACTTAAAAATGCCGAACACGAAAATGCTGAATTGCGAGGGGCACATTTCCCTGCAATTATATGTTGGTGAGGGTTTAGGGTAATAACAAATATAAAGGAGCATGGGGGGGGGGGGCTTGTGGGGTTCTCCCTCCGCACATAATTGGCAGGAAGTGTGCAGAAAAAAACAATTGAAATTTGATTTTCGGTAGCTAAAGTTTGCAGTGATCACAAAGATCCACATTTTAATAGCTGGTCACATCTTCCAATGACCTCTCAATGTCATCATCAACGTTGTGTGCCTGGTGTACAGTTGTGGCAAACCATTCAATGTTCAGTATGATCAAAAGGCTACAGAAAATCTTGAATGGGTCACCCTTCAAATGTATCCTTCGAAAGGACACCTACTCAAATATAGAGGAGAGGATATATTGAAATACTAAAAAGCACCATGAGTAGGCGGCCCTGCCCAAGTCAATCTCACGTAGTCATCTCAGTCAATATTTATAGCTTCATATTGGATACTAAATCCTGAGGATGAGTCTGCTATTAATACATCTCTCAAACAAACACACACATATATTACAAACAATAGTACATGTATTGGTAATACATACACTAAAACCTTTAAATATTATATGTACACATAACACATATCTGGATAAATAGTCTCTGTGCAAAAATTGCAAAATCACACACAATTATTGTAAACCACCATAAGGTCCATAGTGCAAAAAGGTACTAACTCAAATCCAGTCTTACCCAAGAAAACTATATGCAGGGTTTGTATATAGGTATCCAATTATTGAAGACATCAAATCCAATACATTCACTAATAGAGCATATTCATGCAATGTTCACATGTAAAATCTTCAACATTTCTGATTTAAAATGGATACCTTCTCCTACAACATATTTCCTTTACCAATGTTGGTGTATGCATAACCCCCTGGGAATTAGAGTCCCCTTAAGGATGACAAAGAAACGTCACATCAACGACGTCAGTTTTCATGTATCGACAGTGTGTTTCGACCGCGCCGACAGGACAGAATACATTCATCCATCATGTTTCCTCCAATCATTGCAAGGGCCTTCATCAGGATGTGAACAAAATTATTGATTTTTAAACGAATTTATGCACAATTTGAAAAATAGACTTTTAACTCCAAATTAGTATCTTAGTCTGTGTGAGCACAATACAGGTTTTGTAATTAAATTTCAAAACATGGCGTAGCCTCAATTTCTTTTTTTTTTTTTTAAATTCAAGATTTATTGATTTTGTACAAGTTCAACAGTCACTTACATCCAAAATCTTATACAAGGCAAGTACCATCTTCACATATCATGTGGAGTAGTTCCTGAACATTAAACATTATAATGGATGAGATCAACAAAACCCAGTTTCACCCCCCCTCCCCCCCCTCTCTTTATTATCTCCAAGTACGTGATTGAGAAACACCGTTAAACAATGAGACAACACCAGAAGGTTTCTAATATTAATATGATATCCGACTAGGACACATAGCATGATCCAAGGGTCCGCCACAACAAAAATCTTCGTTTGTTATCGTTATTGGCACGAATCGCAACAATATACTGCACACATTATCTTCACAAGGCGTGTTTGGCTCTGAACTCGGACCAGGCACCTTCGACAACAGTAAGATCTCCGCGTATAGCGGCGGTTAGGTAGTCCATCCTATAGAGAGTCTGGGCAACCGCAAGCCATTCAGTTTTAGTAGGGAGCTTGGCCCTCTTCCACACCATAGTGAGGCAGGCTCGTGCAGCCATCAGCAGACCTTGTACCATCCTAGGTGCTTTTACAACTTTGTCCCCTGTTTCGATCAGACCAAACAAGATAAACATTGGTTGCTGCACCCTTTCTTCATCGTCCAGATCCCTGATCCAGCTAAGAACTTCTGACCAGTAGGTCTGGACCATGGTACACCCCCACCACATATGCCAGTAACCTGCCCGCTTCCCACAACCCCTCCAACAATATGGGCTAACCCCCTGGTACATTTTGGCAAGCCTGATCGGGTCGTACTGCCATCTATACAAAAGTTTTATGGCATGCAGTTTGTACTGGCAGGATATTGAGGATTTCGCAGTGCGTCTGCAGATATTTAGCCACAGCTTTTCAGAGATTTGTCTGCCCATGTCTGCTTCCCATCTGCCCTTAAGCACCAGTGAGGGGGAGATATCAGTCTCAATCAGGGCCGAATACATAGCGCTTATCAGACCACTGGAGCCCGTACATCGATCAAGAATCATTTCAAATGGGGTAAGATCCCTCTGCAGCTGGTCCTTCCAGATTGACCTTGTCATTACCCCTTTGAGCCTCAGATACAGGAAGACTGAAAGCGCGCCTATGCCAAGCGCCTCTTGGAGCTCCTGTACGGTTACAAAGGTCCCGTCGCGCCATAATTGGCCCGCTCTTTCCAGCCCCGCTTGGTACCACGTTTCGTAGCTTCCTGCTTCTGGGATTGCGTCTCGGATCCCTGGTGACCAAAGGTGACCCAGGGGAGCTGGCCACGTCGTGACTCCCATCATTTTCCTGCCTGGTTTCCAAATTGCCCACAACGTACCCAAGATGGGGTGGGATCTGACTTTTTCACGCAACTGGGGTCTGGGGACCCATAACCATTCGGGCACAATAAAGGGACGAAGGTGATAATTATCCAGCGCTATCCACTGGGGTTCCGAACGTTGTCTAAAGTGTGGGACAAGAATTCTAAGTTGCGCCGCCCTGTAATACGTTTCCATGTCCGGGAGGCCCACTCCCGCGTTGTCTTTGCGGAGCTGGAGTAGGGGTCTTGGAATTCTAGGTCTCTGGCCCTGCCACAGGAAGGACAAAAACATTTTTCGCACATCGATGAAGAATTCCGGGGGCATCCTAATGGGGAGCATCTGGAACAAGTATAATATCTTAGGGAGAAAGACCATCTTTATGGCATTTAAACGGCCCATCCAGGAGATTGTGAGCTTGGACCACCGTTGGCTATCTTTCTGTAAAGCATGTGACAGTGGTGGGAAGTTAGCTTCATATAAGGAGTCAAGGTCGCGGGTAACATTAATGCCCAAGTAGCGAAGAGTAGTAAGGCTGACTTGGACTCCTAGCGGGGCAAAGCGTGCGATTTCGGAATCCCTACTCTTGTCAATCGGGAGGAGGACTGACTTCCTTGTGTTAATCTTTAGGCCAGCCAGTGCACCGTATTCCTCAATTATATCAAGCGCAGCTGGGATCGAGTCTAAGGGGTCGGTCAGGTGAAGCAAAATATCATCCGCGTATAGCCCTAGTTTGTACTCCCTGTCTCCCACCGTGATGCCCTTAACTCTACCGTCACTTCTTAGTTTCTGCGCCAATGGTTCAAGGGACATCACAAACAATATTGCTGACAATGGGCACCCCTGTCTCGTACCTCTTTCAAGGGGAAACCAGCGTGAATATCCTCCATTCACCGCCACCGATGTCGTGGGGGAGGTGTACAAAGCTTTAATGGCGCGGCAGAGTTTCGGTCCCAACCCATATGATACCAACACTCTTTCTAAAAAGTCCCAAGACACTCTATCAAAAGCCTTCTCAGCATCCAACGATAAGAGAGATGGGTCCCCCTTCATTCCCTGTGCCTCGTGTAGTAAGTGGAGTGTTTTCCGCATGGTGTCTGCCCCCTGCCTACCAAGAACAAAGCCAACTTGGTCAGAGTGTACCAATCTAGGAAGATATGTTTCGAGTCGAGCCGCAATGACTCTAGCATACACCTTAGCGTCAATATTGAGAAGCGAGATGGGTCGATAAGAACTACAGTATTTGGGGTCTCGACCTTCCTTAGGGATTACAGCCAGGAGGGCTTGAGAGAAGGATGGGGGGGCCTGACCCGTATTGAAAATATGGTTGAACAAGGATGCTAGGAAGGGGGCAAGGAGGGTAGAAAATGCTTTATAGAAACCCGGTGTAAATCCATCATCCCCTGGGGCCCTCCCTATTTTTAGCCTCTTAATGGCGCTCTCCACTTCTTCCTCAGTGACCGGAGTATCTAGGGATTCGGCCTCTGCACCTGTGAGGGTGGGAAGACGCGCTCCCTCAAGATATTCGTCTACGCTTCCTACAGGGGGAGGGGGGTCACACATATATAGATCTTCGTAGAAGTAGGCAAATGCCTCCTGTATGTCCTTCGGAGACGTGACCGTCGTATCTATTAGGGTGCCGTCAGTCCTCTCAATTCGATCGACCCATCTCTCCGCTCTCTGCGCACGGAGGCGAGCTGCTAACAGAGCATCTGCTTTGTCCCCCTTCTCGTAATATTTTTGCTTCAGGCACTGTAAGGTCTGGGCTGTTTTGCCAGCGATAAGAATCCTCAATTCTTCTCTGAGTTGTTTAGCTTCAGTTAAATACCTTGGTCTGTCAGACGGGGTGGTCTGCGCCAAGTTCTGAGCCACAGCAAGTTTCTCCCTAATGCCCCTTTCTATCAGGGCACGTTCCCTTTTCCTTCGGGCCCCTTCCCTTATAAGGATTCCCCTCCAGGTCGCCTTAGCTGCTTCCCACACAGCTACCTTCCCTACTTCCCCTGTATCGTTAGTGGGAAAGAATTGCTCGATCTCGTTTTCAAAGGTCTCCTTAAAGACCGGGTCAACCCAAAGGGATTCGTTACACCTCCATTTGGTATTGCGGGGTGACAGCTCATCCCAAAATATATCAATTGCGACCATGTCATGGTCTGACCATGCGGAGGGGTATATAGTGGCAGCTTGCAGTACACGTAGAAGATCGTTGGAGAGAAAGATGTAGTCAATGCGTGTAAGTGTGTCGTGGGGGGAGTGAAAGGTGAAACCTCTGTCCGACGGGTGTAGATGTCGCCAGCTATCTACAAGGCCATAAAGATGAAGGGTAGACTTGATTTCAGCCTCAGTTCGAGTGTTGGGCGGGTCTAATGCGTCGGCCCTAGTCTGCCTGTCAATAGAGCTGTCCATCCATGTGTTAAAGTCCCCGCCCAGGACCGTGTGACCCTTAGCCATGTTAAAGACCTTTTCCGAGATTTTGTGAAGAAAACGATTCTGCCCTTGATTGGGTGCGTAGAGCGTGGCCAGAGTGATTGTTATGCCCCCTATATTACCCACAACCGTGATCGCCCTACCCTCAGTGTCCGTCCATGTGTCAAGAATTGTCATTCGGAGGGATTTGCGAACCAGAATTCCCACCCCTGCCTTTTTTAATATACCCGAGCTCCAGTAGGCGAGGCCAATCTCCCGTGACGGGATGGCTCTCTCCTCACCCCTCCGGTATCTTGTTTCTTGAAGGAACAAGATGTCTATGTTCGATCTTCTGAATTCCCTGGCCACCATTGATCGTTTTGTGGGAGAGTTCAAGCCTTTGACGTTGAGTGTGCAAATGCGTAATGTGTCCCTAAGGGGTGCGAGTGCCATCGTAGGTGTAATTAGTGATCGTGGGCGGCCATTCCATCTGTGCCACGGCACATGTCCTGTCGGCCATCGTTATGCATGAGTCGTCATTATAAGAGTAGATCCCAAAAAATCCCACGGAGGCCGACGACCAAATCGTCCAGTGCCTACCATAGACCTCAGTGTGGCCAAGGTGCGTCTGTATATCTTTTGGATCACGATTGTTGCAAAGTGTGTGTTCCTCAACCTCCCCCTCCCCCACCCACCACCCCCTCCCCAACACATTTGGCGCCCGATTCGCCCAGGTTAACATCACCCAGCCGAACTCGGACCACCAGTGGAGACCGCAGAACAGGCGGTCCTACCATAGTAAAGTCACATATATCAGTGAGCCCCCAACTTTTGTGTGCATCTAACAATAACATTAATCCAATAACAGAGTCATCAACCATCCCCCAGGAGCTGGCACAGTGAGTATTACGCCATATCACATACCGAGCGTCTGAGACACACAGAGCTAAAGATACCTCACACTTGGAAAAAAGTGACATTACACATCTATGGAAGTCTCATAGCAGGAGGTTGATTCTTATGCATGAGTTCGTGACCCCCCTCAGCAGAGTAATTTGCCCAGCTTACTTTGTACCCAAGGGCATGCCAAAGCGCCTCAGGCACCTTGTCAGTGTTCCATGTCTTGGGAGGTGTTCATCTTTCTGAATTTCCTGGAACCTGGGATCTTCCTCCGCCGTGAGGCCTTGATTTTCCACTCACCACCAGATGTTCCTTGATCCTCGTGAGAGGGGGCACCCTCCGGCGAGCCTATCAGGTCCGAAGCACAATCAGCAATGTCCTTCTCCGTGACAAGTCTCAATGTCGAGCCTTCCCATTCGAAGGTGAGGGAGAATGGGTACCCCCATCGGTACTTGACGCCCTTGTCTTTCAACATTTTCGTGATCGGAGAGCACTTTTTTCTCATTGCTAGAGTGAGAGATGACAAGTCCTGGTAAAGAGAAATGGCGGAGTTCTCCAAGGACAATTGTGGGGCGGTTCTGGCCTTTTCCAAGATTCGTGCTCTGTCCGCGTAGTTGTGGAATCGAGCCAGGACCGATCTCGGGGCCCCCGGTCTACCTCCAGCCCAATGGATTCGGTCAATTTTAGGTGCGTCAATTGAGTCATCGTTGTAGAGGAGCTTCAGGATAGTGTGTAACGATTGCTTCAGGTCTAATTCGGTTTCACCTTCTTTCTCAGGAAGGCCAAAGACTCGAATATTGTTACGACGCTCCCTATTTTCGAGGTCGTCGACCTTAAGGCGCAATTCGTCTTCTCTGTTCGATATGTCGGCGATGCGGTGGTCCATCTGTGCTTCCAGTACGTTCAGAGATGTTTGGTTGTGCTCCACCTGCTCGAGCCTGTCGTCCATTTTGTCCATCCTCTGGGTGATCTTATCTATCCTGTTACCAATGTCCGCTCGCATACCCCTCAGTTCGGCAAGCAAATCAGCTACATCCGCCTTGGTCGCGGCAGCCTCGGATCCTGCTGTCGACATTGTAGGAGTCGAGGTGAGGCAACTTGACAGTAGTAATCAGATTGTAGGGGCATGGCATGACGGTGCTCCATATCAGTAATGTGCAGGATCATGTGGGCAGCAAAGTCGAGGAGTAGATTTCTCCCTGATGAACTCCTAAGCCTTACCTGGATTCCAGACAAGCATACACCCACTCACAGAGCATTGCCAGAAGAACTAAAATGTATGACCATGCAGAATACAGGGTCAGAGGGAGGGAACAAAATAAAGCAGGCTTTAAGGGGAAAAAAGGAGATCCAGGGTCTGTGCGTTGGGTCCAAGGGTTGAAATGCTCAGTCCAGTAGGGGAGGCCCAAAAGACAACCAGGGTTAAGGCAGGGAAGTGAACAATCTGATACAAGTACACCTTCCAGGTAGGGGCCATGAAGAAAACAAAGTGGATACAATGAAGTGTATCAGAGGGGGATATATTGCCCTACCACGGCCATTTGTCCCTGGTGCCAATGGTGGGGGACTAAGGATGAGTCAAGCAGCCTGCTGCCCAAACAACTCTGGGTAGGCAGGTCTGGGAATTGTAGATTGTGCGGATGGTGCTGCATGAGATGGTGGAGGCAGAGGGGGTACCCCGTCCCATCCAACAGATTCCTCCATGTGGACAAGGGACTGCTCCTGGTTGGTCAGCAACCCAGCCAAGGGGGCATGTGACTAGGTGTGCCACAGTATTGCCTCCACCATTTGGCAGCTGATAGAGAGAATCCATGTGAGTGGTGCAGAGACTGAGTTTCCCTCAAGACATTTGCTGGAATTAATTCCCGATTTACAGTATTTCTTACCCCTGTTTTACTGCATTAATGCCCCCATTCCTGCCCCTAATGTGGGAGACACCCTTGCAATCCCTGTTTTCCCCCCATCCGCCTCGCCCCACCTATTCCCCTCGTCTTTTGTGGGAGATAGCCCTGATACCCAGGAATCCTGCCAGCCCTTGCCAGCCCTTGCTCATTCACTCCCATGACGCTGCTCCTTTCTGCTGCCTCCCAACCTCCTACCTCACTTCCACAGCCGAACTTCCCCCTACTCCTGTGTCACCCCCATCACTCTCCTTACCTTAGTCCCACTGCTGCCACTTCCTGGTGCCCTAAACAGGTCTGTTGCAAGGATGTTTGCCACCCTAGGAAAAAGTCAGTTTTGCCACCCCTCCCAATACCAACCCATGTGTCCTGACTATACCATTCCCCCACACCAGATGTCTCCTCCTTCTTCACATGCATGTCTTGCCAAACACATTCACAAGCTGCCATTTTAGGTCTTATTTTCTGAACAGGTTAACATTAAATCAATATCTTTCACCACATATTGTATAACGTACAGGTAAGATTAGAAACAGTGACCAAATCAGGCAACATTAGGAATACACATATTGTGCAGATTAGGAAACATCTATGATATCTGGTATGATTAGAAAAAATGAAAGTCAGGGATCCACATTCCACAAAACGTGCCCTTTCACCTTACACACACATCTATATGAGACAGGTTTCTGGGCTACTTTGGGTCACTTTAACGAGATACAGTTGGAATCTTTTTAAAGTTTGTCGGAGCTCGGAGGGAGGCTATCACTTTCTTCCACCACCCCACTTGCTCTCCATAAGCACCTCCTGAAGTGGAGGTGGTGCTTCTGTTGACTTTGCACGCCATATCTCTGCCTCTGGCCTCCTCCAACCACATCCATGCCGCCTTCACCAAAGTAAGTGGCAGAAACTGCTGCTCGCATCAATAAATGCTCCCCTGCACCCCTCTCCCCATTCCAGCCTTCTTCTGCCGCAGTCTGTCCTGATACATTCTGGTTTCACCATCACCGTCTTGTGGCCAATGCTGGATTTGACTTTTATGGACTTCATTGATTCACAGTGCGTCACCTTTTCTCAACTCTCATGCTGGACTTCCTTTGCATCTTGTACTCATGGTGGCCCTGAATCATGCTGTTCCCATCTTCATCTTGTATCCTGCCTTGCAACATTATGTGTTACTACTGACGTCTGCAATTGTATTTGCTCTCCCCTCTTGCTTCTCCACGCTTTTTGACTGCTTACTCTCTGTTCTCTCCTCCTCTCCCTTTCTCCCTTTTCCTATCTCCTCCCCTCCTCCCCTTACTTTCTTCTATGCACTTACTCTATCAGAATTGTCCCTGGACATAGTATGATAGCAACCTCATCTGTCTCCTTCCCTTCCCCTTACTTGTCCCCCCCCCCCGCTCCGCCCCTGCACTATCTGAAATGTTGTCAGGCCCAGTACGATAGTCGCTTGTTTTGTTCCTCCCCTCCCTTTCTGCACCCCTCTCCCTTACCTTTTGTTTTTCTCCGGCTCTACCAGAAATGTCATAAGGCCTAGTACGGTAGTCGCCTGTCTGTTTCCATTTCCTTCCCGCTCTCCCCCTCCCTTCCTTATCTATGGCTTAGCTCTTGCAGTATCTGAAATGTCGCCAGGCCGAGTACAATAGTTAATTTCACATCCTTACTGTTCATGGCCCGTAAGAATGTCATAGTATAAAAGAACGGGTATGTCATCAATCTGGTTGAACCCGGATATCAAACTGAACAATAAGACCTTGTTCTGGCCAGAGTGGTTCGCAGCAGGGATTGTTAAAGTCGAAGATCTTTTCAATGGGACCGCTTGGAAAACATTTCGGATTTTGAAACTAGAGTTTGATTTACCTATAGGTACTTATGGCGAATACAGAAAGTTGAGGAGAGCAGTGAACATTCGATCTTTGATTATCTCTGATTTGGCTCTAACTATTCAACAGATTGGCAGAAGTGATCATTCAGCATCTAAAATGTATAAAATGTTGAGTGGTTTCACTAATGCTAATGCAAAGCTCCAGGACAAATGGTCTTGCTATCTGAGAGAAGAGATGACTGCAGAAAGGTGGAGTGACTTATGTAGGAATATGAAAATAATGTCCCTGAATGTTGGAGAGAGATCCAGACAAGTAATGCTCTTGAATAGAGTTTTCTGGACACCAGTAAGACTTAAGGAACGACATTTAACAGAGTCAGACAGCTGTTGGGGGATGTGGTCACTTTCGTGGCAGTATGGAACACATGGTATGGGAGTGTCACAGGGTGAGGAATTTCTGGTCGGATGTGACAAGTATGATGAACAAGGTTGTCAATGCAGATTGGGAATTTGACTTTGAAACTCTAATACTGGGGGAATCCACCATGCTGGACGATTTAGGGAAACATCAGATTACATGGATTTTACGTGGGGCTATGATGGCGAAAAAACTGATCCTGAGAAATTGGAAATCAGATGTTCACCCGACGTTGCACATGTGGATGGAGGAGATGTATCGCACAGGCAATATTGAAAATGTGATATATTCTGTGAATGGCGAAGGACGTATTTTTGATAAAATATGGAAGGCCTTTTTGGATAAGGGTTAGTCAGTCGTTGGAGCTTCCTGTGTCGAGTTTACCTGTATTCAGATAAGTAGACATGCATGTTTCAATTTACTCATTATAATGTTCATGTCTTTTGCTTCTTGGTTTGTTGCTATGCCAAAGTTTTCTAGAAGGTTGTTTTCAGGTCAATGTTATGAATTGCTATTGCTTTTTGACTTTTGCATCACACCTTTTCTGCCCCCTTTTATTTATTTATTTATTTATTATTATTATTTTTATTCTTATTTTAAATATATATATATATATATATATTATTTTTATTATTATTTTTATTTTTTTTATTTTTTTAATGAATTTTATTATTACATTTTTATTTTTTCAATATATTTTTCATTATTATTGTATGGATAATTGTCTATTGTATCTCTTTTTTACACTGATTTCTTCAGTTAATATTTAATAAATTGGTTTAAAAAAAAAAGAATGTCAAAGTATTTTCCCTTGTTCCCTCCCTTGCCTTGAAGCGCTTTGAAACACATTGTGTATATGCGCTATATAAATGACCTATCATATCATTTCCTAAATGTAAGATGGTGTGGATGGCTGCCAGTAGCTTTGCTGCTGCCACCTCTCGCTCAATATGGTGGTAGCCATGGTGGTCCCTCCATCTAAGCATCGGAGATGAATTACTCTTGCCCTGCTGTGCATACATTGCAGAGAGAGGGAATAAATTTGATGTCTCTGAGAAATGGGCGAATAGGAGTGGAACGGCCTCTGTAATGGGCCACTGTTAGTGCGGGATACAAACATAGGGTTTTGACTCTGCCTCCCAGAGGTGGAGTGACGACCAAATTTCCTAAACAGAAGCTTTGGTTCACTCTCCAGCTGGTAGGTTTAAAGAATTCTATGGCCCCAGTATTCTTTGAAATGTACCATTTCCCACAAACTGGCCAAAAAAGCCCCCACTGGTACTACTCAGTTTGTTGTCTAAAGTAATTTAGTGAATGTGGGCCACGATGTGTCCTTAATTAGTAACCAGCACTGGCAGAAGCAGTACAAAGTCTATTCACATACAGAAAAGACAACAGCGGCAGCAGACATCAAACTTTCCTGGCATATAGAAATTATACAATATGGGTAACAGCAGAGCAAGTGACCACCACACAAAAAATAGGCCATTGAGAAGGAGGGAAAGCTTTGTTCATGCACTGAACAGGTATCTCATCGGCACATTCATATATGGGGTACTGCAAGGATCCTTGCTATTTCCCCTCTTCAACCTATCTGTTGAATCCTTCAGACAGACCATAACATCAACTTTCACCAATATGAAGACGGCACGCAATATACTTGCAAATCGACCTCACCCTCACAACTCCACACCCTCAATAACTGTCCCTCCAACATCACTACCTGGATGGCCAACCACTTTTTCAAACTCAGCCCCTCCAAAACGGATTACCTCCACATCTGCACCCCGGCACAAACCTGATCTCACCTCCTTAATCAATATATTCCCCAAAGACAACCAACACATATCCCTCTTCACACCAGTCAAGTCCTAATGCTTCACTATACACGCACAACTAACCGTCACACAACTTATAGCCACTGCCACCAAAACATGCAACCTGCAGATGCACGTCCTATGCAAGATGAGAAACCTCCGTCCCCCTGACTACTTTCATACCACAGTCCAGGCACTAGTTCTATCGAAGCTGAACTACAGAAATGCCATCATCACTGGACTCCCCAACAATACTCTTGCTCCCCCTTGCTAGCCAAGCAGAAAGCTGCCCCATGACTCATACTAAACCTACCCATACACTTGCTCTCTTCCAACTCCAATGGCTACCAATAACCCAGATAATTGCGTTTAATGGGCTCTGCATCATATGCCAGGTGATCCACCTCAAAACCCCACCCTACCTTCACTACAAACTGAAACCCAACCATCCTGAAAACACAAGACAATCCAACCAAAAGCCCATACACATGCCACTATGCAAGCTAACCTTCACACACAAACATGTTTCACCCAATGGGCACCTAGAGCCCAGATCACTCTCCCACGCCCACATCCATGCCACACCATCCATTACCATCATCTGCAAAAGCCTTACAAACTCTTTCCCTGCATCTAACCAACCAGACCACCTCCCTGCTATCCTAATCTTCCTATCCTGCCCTGAAAACATTGTTATTTCTTTCTCACCTCCTCTCTTTTGAACTTTGTATGGCGCTATGAGACCATGTGGGTAGGGCCAGCAGTGTAAAAACATTGAAATAAAATAATAAATAAACTAAATAGGCAGCAACATAGCAAACTACTATCACAACGAATAGGTACAGCATTGAAAGCAGCAGTGCCAACTTCACTTTCCTATAACTATTTGGGATGCCAAGGACAAAAATGTCCCCCAGAATCGACAGGTGGGGTATCCGCCTCCAAGAATATGACTACTGCATCGTTCACCGATCGGGAGGAGACAACAACCTGGCCGACTACATCTCGAGGCACCCGACAAAATCCAGTGGGTCGCCATGAGGAGGCGATGCAGAATACCTATATTACATCGCGGAGAAGGCTCTACCACCCGCACTCACCATTCAAGACATAGCAACAGTAACATAGGCAGGTCTGTTGACCAGGTGTGCCAGGGAGCTCACGATTGCAAACAAATGGAGGGACTACAAAAGGCTATTGCCCCAATTGCGCAGGACTTTACAGACAAGATCTACTTCTCATGTCGAAATTCAGCACAGAACTAGCACTGTCAGAGCAAGGGATATTGCTGAGGGGATGCCGGATAGTCATCTCATCAACGCTCTGGAGAAGACTAGTACAGTTGGCACACAAAGGGCACCAGGGGATACAGGCAACCAAGAACCTACTAAGACAATCAATGTGGTTCACACGGATGGACGACATGTTAGAAGAGACAGTGAGAAAGCTGCTTTCCATGTCAATGTCCTACCAGGAGTGATCCAGCACTCCCCCTACAGCTGACAGGCATCCCCGATAAGGTGTGGAAAGTAGTAGCAATGGACTTCTCTGGGCCACTCAAAGAGGGGGGCCATCTCCTGGTGATCATAGATGAATTCTCCAGGTTCCCCATCATCAAACACATCCATTCCATAGCCTTCATCCAAGTGGTCATTATTCAAGTGTTCAGCAAATGGGGCATCTCCACCACAGTAAAGACAGACAAGGGACCATCGTTTAACGTCCATGAATTTCAGAGATTTGCAAGACACCCAGGCTTTAATCATCAGCGGATAACACTGCGATGGCCACAGGCCAACGGGATGACAGAGCGGTTCATGAAATCAATCAAAGGAACCATCCAAAATGCAGCCATCAAGGGGATGTCAATCCATCAGGCCCAATGCTGCATGCTCTGCCACTACTGAAACACACCACATTCTGTGACCCGAGTGCCACCCGGGGACCTGATGGGGGCATACCAGGCCAAGACACACCTACCCCAGGGGGCCATCAAGACCCAGATGAGCCCAGAAGACTGAGCAGCACCGGAGGATGAGGTCAGAGATCGGGATACTGTGGCAAAGGAAGCAGCCAAAGAAAGGACAGACCAGACCCGGGGAGCGAAGGAGGAAACCTTTGAAGAAAGAGAAGAAGTCTTAGTGAAATAACGCACGCAGAGGAAAACGGACGCACGATATGACAGCAACCCTCTCGGGTGACAGAAATAAAAGAGACCATGATAATGGCCACTAGTGCACAGAAGACCATCACAAGGAATGTGTCATTCTTTTGGTTCCATGTACTTTCATCGCGGGATGTTTTTTCGCTGGGCTTTTTACCACTGATTTCTTTACGAAAGACCCCCAATCCCATTTAATTTTTTGTATATTCCCCTACACCCACACCCAATTTATATATTTTTGTAACCTCTCCAAACATTTTTTAGTTTTTTTGGCAAAAAAAAATTGCAGTAAAAATCCCTGCGAAAAAACATCCCGCGATGAAAGGACGTCGTACCATTCTTTAGACATTTCAAGCCTGAGGATGACATTGGGCAAGGGACAAACATACCCGGTGGAGAGATGGAAGAGGCAGAGGGGCATCCCAGAGGGAGTAAGGGAAGGAAACCCAGCCGAGGGCCTACCCCAGCGATTCATCGAGAGACCATGCAGACTCATCGAAGAAGTGTAACATGGAAGTAAGGAGATATGTGAGGGGGAGGTGTTATGAGGAGAAGGAGGAGCGCAAAGGGTTAAGTAAATGTGAGGCCGGAGGAGGAAGAGGAGGCGCCCACCAAGGAAAATGATGACAGTTGAGTGAATAAATGGTGAAAGAAGCAGACGTGTCCTGTCATACTTCCGTCCCTAATAAGGGACAAATCCTTGTAATAGTATGTATTGGCTAGCTGCGTGATGTTATGATTTTGCTATGCTGACATCCTAGTATTGCGCAAGACACTTTTCTACCAGCTGTGCACGTATACATAAACCGTGATCACTGAACATTTTTTCCACGAGGGCACATTACAACAGGCACATTACACTTCAACGAGAAATACACATGGCTTCTTGTATTCAGTGGTCCATCTGCACAGTATATGGCAATCCATGCCTCTTCACTATGATGATGGTGACAGACATGCAGTCACACTCCCTGGCCATGTCACATTAGCTGATGACCCTATCTCTCTGGGATGACCATACAGCTGTCAGAGGCCTTGAGCTTAGTTGAATTTGTGCCCACTTAAACCACATTTAAAATGCCATAATGCAACACAAGTGCATTTTTGAATCTAGGAGTGAGGGCTCATGTTCCATTGACGTGGAATCATCATCTGGCCAGACAACGAGGCTAAATTGCACAATGTATTTGCCAGCATGTGCTGAGTGACCAGCAGGAAATGGCTGAGAGATGTAGAAAGCGGCGACCCACAGTTGACTTGGTGCTGGCACATGGTTCAGGTTGAAATGTCTTTAGAAGATGTGTGCAGTTGATGGAAAGATGAGTGATGTTGCCCACTCTCATATGTGCTAACTACATCATGGTTCATTGTCAAGTATGCATTTAGTGAACTCACCTTCAGATACAGTCACTACTCCCCCAACTCCATCAATGCCAGACAGGTCCATGGCTGTCATGGGCTGCTGACCCCACAACCACTTCCCCAGGAGTGATGGTAGGCGGCCACCTACTGTGATGGTGGTCTCCCTGCAGTGGTTCATGACCAGCTTCACACACACACCTCTTCAGGTCCTTACAGCGCTTCTGGATCTTTGCCATGCTGCGTAAGGTGGTCACCGTAGTGTTGATCAATGCCCAAGTTGCTCTCCACAGTTTTGAGTGCTGGAGGGGTCTTGGCATAATCTCACCCAATGAGAAGATGCACACCCTTCAAGCCCCTAACCACCAGTACCTACAGCTCACTATCAGAGAACTTAGACTTGGGTTTCGTAGACATGTTCCTTGTGGCTGCCTGACGGGGTAGTGCAATGAAGGAGGTCAGTTGGCTGGACAGGGAACGGGGCGGACCATAGGAGCATGCCTAGGAGAACAGAGTTTTTATGGCTGAAGCTGTTTTGGTACGACACAGGATGGTGTGCGGGTGCACCTTAAGGTAAGCTGAGGAGGTTGCTGGCATCAGGGAACCAGATGCAAGAGCCAGCAATGGATCAGTGGAGGAAACAGTACGGTGGCAGTGCACAGTAAAAAACGAACATGGATCCAAACATTTTTCTAAACAAAGGCCAGGGCGACTAGTGCTGGGCCAGGTGCAAGTCCCCTTGCCATAGTTTTGTGGCTCTGGGGTCACTTTTGTTTTTTGTCGATGCCTTTAGGGTCGAAGAAATGCTGCCTTTTACCTCTGCCAATTTCTCCAAGTCCCATGAGACTGAAAATGTACGCGCACAGTCTTTATGTGAAGATCTTAGGCGTAGAGCTGTGCCGCCGCCCACCTACAGTGAAAACAGTTTCTCATGAAGAAGTTCTAGTCCACACTGAGTCTGACCACTTAGAATGTCTGCTCCTAATTAATGCACAGTTGCCGTGAATCTCCATTATACAGTCCCCTTTCCATACATGCACAAGGTGGGCTCACATAGAAAGAGTGTGAGAGAGAGAGAGAGAAAGAGAGAAAGAGAGAGAGAGAGAGAGAGAGAGAGAGAGAGAGAGAGAGAGAGAGAGAGAGAGAGAGAGAAGTGGGAGTTCAGTCAGTGCAGAGTAGACTATGGTTGAAAAGTGGGGAGGGAGAATTTTGAGTGGAGGGAGGGAGTAAGAGTGGAGAGGGAGAAGAGTAGAAAAGAGAGACTGTGGGGAGGAGGAGTAAAAGGTAAGGTGAGCGAAGTGGAGTAGGAAGAGAGGAGAAGGAGAAAGAGTGGCGAGGATTAGGTGAAGGTGAGATTAAAACAACCAGAGAAGGTGATCAGGACAGTGGAGGCAGAGGGTAAACTTCAGTGAGGAGAGGATGGAGCGAGAGAGGAGGAAGGGGGAGAAAGAGTGAGAGACAACCTTTTAGAATTGAGCCAGCAAGGTGCTCTTGGGGTGTTGGTGGAGAGACTAGGTTAAGCGACTCAAGACAAGCCGAAGCCCAAATTATGATGCTATTGTCCTGATTCCAAACATTTTGCTGGCCAGTGGTTCCCTGGACTCTGCCTGTTGGTGTGACAAACCTGCAAGTATCCCTGGCAACCTCCCGGGCTATGGAGGGCAGAAGATGAACTCACCTTTCCTCAGGGACCCAGCGACAGTCCTGCAGCCGCACAAAAGAAGCTTCCTTTGGCCCTCTGCAATTGTAAACCACATCCAGCTGCTTAGAGGGTTCCAAACTCCTTTAAGCTTCTGCTGTAAAGACACAAGAGAGCTGCCTTTGACACTCTGTGAACTTCAAGCGTCTTTAAACTGTGCTAATGCGAACATCGCCTGCCTGTCCAAAGCTTCTTCATGCCTTGAGCCAATTCTGCGTGTCAAGCCGCACCGCTTTGTTGGATCCAGTTGAGCAAGCTGCCTGTTAAAGCTGAAACTCTGTTTTCCTCGCTTCAACACCCAATTGAGCCTTTGCGCCATGCTGACTCAACATCCCCTGCCTGTCCCAAGCTTCTTCAAGCCGTGAGCCATTGCCGCTTGCGGAAATCCTTTGTTGAAAACTGTCGAACAACTGAACTTGCTATTATTGCCCATCCAAACTTCAACTCTCTCCTTCAACCCTCCATTCTATGGGCTCTAGTGACATTTAAGACACTAATCCATGCCCCAAACACATATTGAAGAACTTATTTGACTTGTTTACAAGATTATTCACTTGCAGACTCCTGTTATTCCATATCCAGAGTGCCCTTTTCTCCCAAAGTCTGCTTTCTCTGTGTATTCCAGGGGTGGGTTGTTAGTGTTTTTAAAAGTTTGTCTGTCCTTTTTTGGTTTAATGAAAGTCTTATAGAACCTTGATTGGGCATTTGTCTTATTTTGGCATTTACCATACTTTTTTTGTTTACAAGCTTCCACGCTGGCTCACACCCTCCTGAAGAGTATGGCCTGCCTTTGGCCTATGCTACCGTAAAGATGTGAAGTAGGTGTACTATTCATGCTGTTCCAGTTGTAATGTCTGGCTAAGAGTTCAGAAGTCCTGTTCATCCCTGTGCTACGTGGCCTAACTTCCATCCCATTGTATAATTGTATATGTCATCGTACTCTTATTGTTGGTACTAAATGCCTCCAGTTTTTGTGGAGTTTTTCCAGGCAATTGTTAGCAAAATTGTGTTTGATTAAACTATAGATACCAGGTTTATGCGGGACACAGAGACATCCACGACCTTGTTAAGACATTTCTCTAGGATAGAATACTTATACAGGGATATATATATTTTTGACCAGAAGCAACTAAAGAAAATTAGAGACGAGTAATGCATTTCTTGTCGTGCTCACAGTTGTAGTCAGTCTCCTAAACTTGGTGAACTCTGGAAACAGCTTTGACATATCTATTAGTGAACTTTAGCTATTGAGATCAGCTACGTGACCACCAGGTTCACCTGGGCTGTCAACATTCAACCTCGTTTAACCATTAATGGGAAAGTCTGAAAAGTGAAAGCTGCTCCACATCAGACTCGACCATTCCTCCAGTAAAAGGGCAGGTCATGTAGATAGCGAAGCGTTAGCGTAAATTGCTCCCATAGAGGGGTGCGGCTTAATCCATGTGAGATGTTATCAGAAGCTGCCAGAAGCATTACCTGCAGGGGGAAACCTGCAGATATTTCATCATTAAAGGGGTAGTTCGGTCAAAAATGTTATGCTTTAAAAATGTTGGCCAAAATAAAATAAAAATATTGGTATTGTTTTAAAAAAAGTTCCTATGGAATAAACATTTTTAAATGACTTTTAAATGTTAGGTTTTCAAGCACTTAGGTGCAGCCATTTTGTAGGCTGACTCAGTCCCATGTGTAAAAGTTAATGCTGTGCCCTCGTGCCAGCAATCAAGCAAAAGCCCCGATCTGGGTGAGCAGAGCATTTTTCAACATGAAAACATAAACATGCTTGGCCTCGTAAAACAATTTAGTATCTTTTACAGTCTGGGTTTCTGTGATTTTTTTCCCACCTTGCCTACACCAGCAAATGGAAATATTTGCACAGGTCGTGTGTGGAATCTCATGCTTAACTGTGTTTTTTTCACACAGATTGCAGAATGTTTGTGCCAACTCTCCCAGCTGCAGAGTCTATTCCTATGCTTTGGTCTGAAGCCAGAATGAGGTGCCCGCTCCACAGCATACCTCCCCTCTCCTCCCTCAATGTGCAGGCACACAGGTGTAAGGTAGGGCCTCGCAGAATGACTGTGCTGGCAGATTCTCAGCTGGTAAGGGCAAGCAGAAAGGGTCACAACAGCACAACACCAGTGCTAGATTACACATTTTTTAGATGTCTACCCACTGTAGAGATGCAGTCAGGCAGGCGCATGCTTGCCACAAGTGCCAATTAATCTCTCATACAACGTCGCTGTTCATTTATATGGGGAGGCAGGTGAGGGTGAGAGAGACAGAGAAGTAGCGAGTTCTCCCAAGCTATTTCAGACTTGCGCCACCTTGGACCCATCCCATGCATTTAAATACTGAAGAGCTTTTGTGTCGCTACAAGCCTCCGCCCGCCTGACTGCATTCTGAAGAAACCAAAATAATAGTGTCAGTCAGGGTGCAAAGTACTCCATAATAACCAACCTACCCTATACACTTCTCAGTGACATATATAGTTTTGGCTGTTTAGTAGCGCAAACCCCTTTGCCTATATAATCAATGGCGTTGTCAGGAATCAAATTTAGGGGGGCACAGAGGGGGCCAAAGACAAAAGTAGGGGGGGCCGCCTATAAAAGGTAATGTGTGCCATCACAAGCACTACTGCAGAGAAGCTTTTGTGCACACCAACTACTACACCCCACTGCACCTGCCCTCCCATCAGAATGTAGGCCCAAAACCATTAAGTCACTAATTATCCATCTTTCGGGGTTGTGTGTGCTACATTTTGATTGGAGGGGCTGGTCTCAGCTGCAGGGGGAACTTAACCGCTTTTCATTGTTGATTGCAGCCCGTGTGTGTGCCGTGCTGGCGGACACAGCACTGCAGACAGTGCAGAGTGAGTAGCCCAGCTGATGTGGTGGGGGGGGCAGAAGGGAGGGGCAGGATTTCAAAGGAGGTGCCGGCCGCCCCCTCAAAGGAGCCCCCGCCCCTTAGCAACGCCACTGTATATAATGTATGACTGGCTCCCAGCAGAAATGATCCTACTGCGACAAGACCACACAGACCAAGAAGAAGCCAAACCCACGACTACATACTCAACCCGAGAAGATGGAGTAATGAGGCTCAAGCCTCGGGATCCAAAAATCACCGCTGATGGATCAAACTCTATCAGCAAGAAGAAGAAGCAGCAGAAATGATCAGGAAGAAAAATGCATTTCGGTCTGAGGGATGGAAATGCTAGTGTGACATTCGCGGTTTAAGCTGTGGGTGTGCCACTTCAAAAGCAAATCCTGGCAGGGTCAAAACATATCCTGCCGTGATTTGCACATCCCCCTGTGCGTCTTTTGAAGGGCTCTGGATGATGACCTTCACTTCAGGGCATTTACAAGCGCTGTCCCGTTTTTTAATTCGGGGTGTGCTTTTAAATGCCCTGAAACGCCCCCTTATTTGCACAAGTGCACAAAGTGGGGAAAAGAGCATCTGATTAAACACATCTAGGATGCGCTCAATGCAATCCCTTTTGAGAATGGGGCTCCTAGTTTTTTGGGCACACGTGAGGAAACGCGCTATCACATATCCCCGTTTGCACCCCAAAAGGTTATGAGAATCTGGCTCTGTGACTACTTCTGCTGCAAAGTAGTATGCTGCAAAAGCTGCACTCAGCACGGAATGCAGTGCAGTAGATGCCCTAAGTTTCTCACACATGCAATGAACTGCAAGTGGGATGAGGGCGACCATTGGCTGTGAACCAAAAAAGTCATTCTGAAAAGAGAAATACAGGCGTATTTTCAAGGGGTCAGGCAAGCTGTAGAAGTGGCAAAAGGTCTGTTTACCTCCAATGCGACATGAACGCATATGCCTTTTCTTCTGCAAAATGTGTCTTTCTCTGCAAGCACTGTGAGGATTGAGTGAAGAATGCACAGACCACAACTCACAGTACTCTACTAATGGTAAAAGACGCCAGCCCAAATTCTGCTACAGCGCTCTGCTCCTCTCGAGCTATGTCTGCGTTTTAAGCGATAAAATACATTAATAAAAAAAGGGAAATAACCGCACCAAGTTGTGTTTTTCGAATAGACACTTCTGCCTAGCATGTTGCCTGATAATAAAAGACATCACAGCGTTTGGGTTAAACCTGTTTTGGTCACTCGTATTGTGTCCTACTTAGGCTGGGCAGAGTTAGGAGTGGCTAGCTGTTCCCAGATTCTGCAAGGAAGGGATCTATTCACCTGAACCCTGGTAAGGACCTCTTGATGTCCCAACCACCGTGATATGGGCCATGCGAGTGGATCTCACAACGACACACCAATGCGAAACTCGCTGCTCGAGCGCACCAAGTTCCCCCTTTATAAGGCGCAATGATGCTTCCCTGGATCAGTGTGTATTGGCAAGTGTGCCTGCGTGTCTTCACACACTCCTCTGGACACCATCACAGCCCTCATGAAGTCTGATGTGTAGAGGAGTTATCTGTGCAATCGGCTAAGGGTGAGAATATTGTTGGTACAACTAGCGTCAATCCATTTTACCCCCTTTTCCTGTTTAAAAGACAGTGGTTAACATACTCATTGCTGTCTACCCAGGGTCAGACTGGGACATAAAGCACCAATGAAAAAGTGCTCTACAATAAGGGTAAGTAATGTATTACTTTTAGCGTCAGCTGTGAGGGCAGGAATTCTGAGTCTTTTTTAAATGTTAATAACAAAATGATGCAAGTTAGTCTGTTTCTGAAAGTGAGATCTGCTAATCAGAGCCCTTTTTTTATACTGTTCCATATCAAAAAGCATAGTTACAAATATGCCTTACTATGCCCCTCCCCTAATATCCCCAACAGCAGCTCTGCAGTGGCAGCACAACAAGTTAAAAGGTTAGGTGCATTCCTTAACACAGCTGTTTGAACAAAGTTCCAACAGACAGAAGTAGCTTTTTAAATATGTGCACCTCAATTCAAGATACCATTATTTTGCACACCAGCAGCCTGGTGGCAACTTAATACCTCAATATGAGCTATGCCTGGTTTTGAAATGGTGGCTGCACAATTATACAGACACAAGCATTTGAAGTCAATTTATTTGTTAGCTTGGTGGGCTGTGACTCATTTATGACAGGAACTGGAGTGTATTAAGCTGTGGTCCATCACAGGAAGCCCTCTTTGATCACTCTGAGAAGGGTTGTCACCTTCCTCCAGGGAACAGGAACACTCCCTGGTGGGTCCCTTGAGAACCAAAGCTTCAAAAGCAGTCCTGCCATTACACAACAGGTTTCTGATGGCTGGAGACCTTTTGATGTTGGCAGACAGAGGAAGGGGATGGAGTTAGAGTACCCCAGAGGATAACTTCATTCGACAGCGTTGGTACTCTTGTTTAGAAGAGAATTGCCTGGCATTGCGTTGCTGGATTGCCCTTGGGCAGGACAAAGACTGATATGTAGTGGAAATGTCACTTCTGTGAAAGGGATGGTGAGCTAAAGAATATGGTTTAGACACTAACCCGGTATATAGGCCGGTAGAGAGACATTCCCAGAACCCCCTTGCTTGTGCATATTAAGTAGCCTTGGGTTCTCACCCTAAATTACTAGGGTAATCCAGAAGAGGAACCCTTTCTCACTATTCTTAGAGAGGCAGAGCTCCACCTCACTGATGAAGCCCAACCAGGGCAAAACACATCGCTGGCGTTGCTGTTGTTACTCTTGTTCAGAAGAGACTCTAACCCGGGATATAGGGTGGTAGAGAGACACTCCCAGAAACCCCCTTACCTGTGCACAGAGTGGGTCTCATCATGTTGGATTTTGCTACGGCTCCCAAACTTTGTGTTTCCCTTCCTACTTCTGGCAGACAAGGAACTTTGTGTATGGCATCAGCAGGAAATGAACCTTGTTACAACAGCTATGATTGGACTCTTAAGAACAGACTTGATGTGAACTAATCCTATGTTGTGTTTTCCCTATATATGGGGGGGAACCCTCCCCTTGGTTGATTCAACTTTGGACACTTCTTGAAGAAGCTCTAACCGGAACCTGATTGCGAGTACAGTCAACACCAAAGACCTCTTCCAGAGTTATCATCAACTATCTAATGATTCTGAAGCGCTGGTCTTCCCTAGTAAAAATATTCAAGCAAATGTTGTAATATTATCTTGTGAATGTGGCATCCTCAGAGACAGAGAGATTTAAAAAATATTAAATTCTGTCATTTTGTAACCTCATTTCACAGGCTTTTAGTCCAAGAAACTTGGCAGACTAAAGAGGCATTGACAGAGTGCGTCTGTTGTGCATCATTGAATCCAAGAAAATCCAAAAGTGGGTGTACACTCAATGGAGGTCTCACCATTTCAGTGCATACTTAGATGAAAATAAGTCTTATGGTAATTAGCGATAGGGAAGAAGGTAGACTAGTAATTGAAGTAGCACTCTGTGCATAGTCCAGATATTTACCATGTTTCCTGGTGAAACATGTTTACTTCAACTCTTTGTTAACTGATGGGCCGTTTTATATAATTTTAGTTTTAGCGAGGCTTAGGACATGATGATTGAGTGATATCCAAAGTCGTGTAGGCTTTAGGCGAGTACATAGGGAAATGCATTTAAATATATTCAGGCAGTGAGCATATATTAACAATTATGAACAGAGATTTTCGTTCAGTTTGAATTTCTGGGCTTATCTATTGTTTTGGAACACACAGGTACATTTCAATAACAGTACTTCTGGGCTGTACTCCAACGGTCTGTGATATGGTCCAATTGTCACGTTAGATTTAGTAAATATTACTGAATGTTCCTTAAACAATAGCAATGTCCTAAAGCCTACAATGGACTACAAACCTTAAAATGGACTTCAAAACATGATAATTTAGCAACTTGCTGAGAGCTGATAATTCGGCAACTTGCTATGAGCTGATAATTCGGCAACCTGCTAAGAGAAGGACCTCCAGGCTTAAGTAAACAACATTCAGATGCTATAAAAAGCTGATTTATGATGAGCACACACAGACAAGGAAAGCTGTTAGCAGAGCTGACAGAGCTAAACGATGCAGGCGAGGTTGGAGGACCCACATAGAAGACTGGAACCAATCTCCCCATGCAAATTTATGGATATGGTGGTGGGAATATTCTCCTTTTTTCTGCCTGGATTTTGAAGCCTTCGAAATTGCATTTTTGGGCTTCTGAGGCTCAGAAAGACTTTTCCTTTTTGCTTTTTGAGAGCAACTACTATTTTGTACTGAGTTGCATCGAGAAGAATACTTATGGCAATCATCTCCACCTATGGACATATTCTATTCACAATTGGCTCTTATTTGCACCATGGTCAATTCCAGTTGGCACAACATCTTTTTAAGGCATTTTACCTACTTGGGCTGCTTTTAGCTAAAAAAAAAACATGGTGATTTTGATAGGTATTTTCTCCAATTGGATTTGATATTTATTTTAATTATTCTTGGATTGCGCCGACTACAAGCCCCCAGGCTCCAGGCATCCAGCCTCCGGCCTCCAGCTCTCATCTCCCTACCCTCTGAGGGCAGTAGTGAGTATGAGGGCCTGTTAAACCCATCTTTAATATCACATTGGGAATGAGGAGCGGTCTAGTAAGATCTAATGAGGTTGTGAGTTACTTTTGAAGTGGCTTTTATGCTTCTGAAATGGCTGATTGGTTATGTAGTGGCAGTGACAATGATAGATGCATATTCATTTATAACTTTCTTTGCATCTTAAGTGTACTATGTTTAGTTACAATACTGGTAGCAAGGTTTCTTTATTACTTATTTCTCATAATTAAAAGAATTACACTATACATGCGAGTGTAAGAACATTCATTGAGTGATCATTACTGAGAATCAAGTCAGAAGAATTATGCATTGTGTGGGGCATCTATTAGAAATACTGTATATTAACATATTGTATATGGTGCATGTTTTGATAACAAAGAGGCTAGTAAAAGGTTTGAGCAGTGGACCATCAATACAATATATGTGATATTGGTGGATCAGTACTGTGTGGATGAGTAAGTGTAGCTACCCGTTGCAGGGGTTGCTGCCTACTATCTGTTCAGATGCATAGTGACAGGTATATGCTTTTCTCTACCTCAATTCCTACCAGTGGAAATGTAATTCCTAAGAAAAGATGCAGAGCAAGGCATCATTTTAAAAACAATATTCAAGCTGCAGACTGCACACAGCAGTTGGAAAACACACATGCAAAAGAAATGTGCAATGCTTTGCAGTTACTCAAACCATAACCGGCAAGGCCTGAGATGAACATTTTAAGTACCAGAAAATATTTTACTTTACTTTAATGCATGTATACCATGCACCAGGGTCCCAGAGGCATATGGGCACTACATATAACATAACAAACCAGAAGACCAAATATAAAAATAAACAAAGAGAAGTGCAGAAAGACATACAAATGCTAACCCGCCTGTATCATATACATTTGTAAAATACTATGATAGTTAGTCAATTAACACTTCCTAAACTTTAGGATGATGACAACTTTCCCAGTTTGTTACAGCTTTTCATGAAAGAAGGGAGATTACTATACCCATAGCCAATAATAATGCAATCTGAGTCATTCATTTGGGACCACTCCTTGATTTGAACGCTCCACAAAAATCTGAAGTCCTGGGTCCTAACACAACTCTCTCCAGCTTTAGACCATAACCAGGCAAATACTTTTTTCAAAAGAGCATCTATCGGCTCGGATGATTCAGGTTTATTGACATCCACAATAAACATGTTTTCTTTGATCTGCAGCCAAACCTTTTAAGTATGAATCTGTAATCTCTGGCATTGAAGACTTTCTAATGCATATATCACTCCGCGGAAAAGGGCAAGTTGAATTGGTTATGGTGCATCTAGGTTCTGGCAGATTTGGACACTGCATGGGCAAATTACCGATTAGGGTAGTGGAGCCGTGCAAAATGGTTGTGTTTAGGGCTAATGTCTGTGGCTTAATTTGTGACTGAATGACTGATGGCTGGTTCCAAATCAGTTTGGCAGCTAACCTCCCTCTCACGAACAACTGACTGTGTAGTACAAAGATCCGTTTGGCACTCACTGTCCATCATAAATGGTCAAGAAAACATCTTGTCAAAAGAATCTACCCAGGCATTAAAATCCATAACGCTCTCACATTCAGCGAGGTCACAAATAATTCTCTCCTTAACGATCTGCCCACCGTTCGTAACATTTGTTGTAATTTTCCACAGATTGACGCTGGAGGTAGCCTGAATGAGAACATTATCCATACTTTTAATGGGGGATTGCCATGTTCGCTGCTAGAGTTAAGCAATCAATTTTCTCTGTTTGGCATTCAAGAGTGCCCTCTTTCAATTGACTTGGAAGAACCAACTGCAGAGTTTCAAGGGGTACAATAGTGTTCCTTTGTTGTCTCATGGCAGTCGTAAAGTCTGTTTTCCCATCCTGGTTGATATACAGGGAGTCTGTTAATCGACTGGGTTCATCACTCATTGGTTCTCTTTTCTCATTTCGCAGGATGAAGGACAATACCAGCATTTGTTTCCTTATGCCAACACAGCGTTAAAAATGGGAGAGGACTTAGCCAAGCATAGCCAAACTCAGGACTCATGATTTACAGCGGCCTGGTAAATGCACACTATATACTGTAGAAAACTCTATTTTGTATCCCTCTCCCAGGCCACGCTGTATGCACACCAGCAATCAGGACTCACCTAGAAATGTGACAAAATACTGCTTCTCTATAATCCAGCTGGCATCTGCCATTCGACCGTGAGTTTATGCCTAAACTCGACCAAAGTTTCGTCCAAACGCTGGGAACTCCGACAATAGCTAAACACGGCTATACACAGGTTGCTGCAGGGAGTTAGAATGTAAAATAACCTGCAACCTTTGATAAAATGGAAACTGCTTAACCTGAGGCGGAAGAAAACAGCAGTATCAAGAAAGAAAAACAAATATTTTATTGTATGCTGCTGTTTTTTTGGAAAAGTGTAAAATCAAGAGGAACAAGAATATGTATATTCTAATAGCTGACATTATGAATGGGACCACAGTAAAGGAAGCCAGAGCTGAGCTCTTGGAATCTGTATTCTGATCATGCCAACTCTCCCAAAATGAAATGTGAAAACAGGCCCCATGCTTTCTCACAGATAAGGAACAATTAATGGGGGTTGACCCATAATGATAATGACTGGCCTGCAACTTAGTCACGGAGAGGCTGAAATGGAAATCCATCCTGAGCCAGCGTTTTTATGGGTTGCATCTGTCTATGTTGGATGTAAAATATGAACTAATGGGGGTTCAGCAGATATGTGGTGCCTAATCTGATCTCCCGGCCCCTCATAAAGGCAGAGAAAGCAAAATATCTTTAAAAACAAAAGTTAATCAAAAAATCTAGCAGACCTGGGAACTGTCCGAGGACAGAAGTCGTAAAAGCCCCAAGAACTGTAAACTGCAAGGGATGTTACTATGTCCAGGCACATAAATACCTTGCTGTTCTGCATTACCAGCATGGACCACAGATACCTGGCCAGAAATCAAAGATGCTAAGTAAAAAAAATGCAACATTGGATTCACTATTTTGCCCCTAAATTCTTGAACAGAAACTCATAGAAAGTTAATTTTTCTTTTGCAGTGTTCAGCTAGACATGCTCTACTAGGTGGTAGAAAAGCAAAATCTGTGTGAGGTCATTTTCAATATGGAAATTTGGTGAATGTTCATTTTGTCACAAAGAAACTGTGCAGGTTAGTGTGTCAAATGCCATAGTGTCCACAGGGACGGGCCTGTCACTTTGAGATGGAAAAATAATTTGTTCAGTAAAGTATCAATAAGTTATATGCCAAAATATGTAAGTAATTGACCACTGGTCCTATAATGATAAAAATTGCATCATTTGATTCATGCCAGAGAGAGGACTTTGGTGAGAAAATTAGTAAAGTGGTAATATGTGTCGAATTCATTGTATGGGAATGTGGCAATATTTAATTAAAGAAATCCCTGAGATGACAGCACATAACAAGGGAGGGAAACTCAGTGTAGAAGTTACTCCCATCAAACTGCCTCCTTCATTAATATGCACAATACCTGCAGAGGGATATGTCTACTATGATGTCACTTTTGGAACACTGTCCAATCACATATATTGATTGGGGAAAGTATGCACACCTCAAAAAAGTCAGGTTGCTGTTCTATGTAAGAGTCAACACACACTCACTCAGGGAGACAGGGGAGACACTAACAGACTCACTCGCTCACTCACTGACTAATGGAGAGAAAGAAGAATTAATAACAACAGGAAGGAGAAGGAATAGATTGTTCTCCTTTTGGACCCATTTTGCATTATAAGCAGCACCCTGAAAGGAAGGCCTACCAGGAGTTAAAGACCCACACCTTCTTCAGTGGAAGAGATATCTGACAGGCTGTGAAGGACAGCTGATCCCATTTTGATGATTGATGCCCACCTGGTCCTAGAGGGGGAGAATTGAACTAGTCCTTAAGAAGGTGCCCACCTGTCTGTGATAAATCCCAAAAAAATCATTATGTGAGTATGATCTAAAGGAGAAGTAATCTTGAGGGGAGAGATCATATAAAGGGAATTAGATTAAATACTGGCCCTGTTCTTGGTTAGTACTGAGGGGTGGGAATAATAACATGATTGTGCCTCCAGAAAAGTTAGGGAACATTTAGAAGTGTATGTGCTTCTGGAAAAAGATACATTCTATAGATTAGATCACATGGTGTGTCTACACTAATATCCCCTCACTCTTTCTCTGTGTAATGATGTCTAGGATTTAAGAATTATCGGGGAGTTAAATGGACATCCCACTTGTATTCATATCTAAAAAAGAATGTAACTGAAGAAATTCTGGGCATACCATCAAGCAGAATGTTGTTGTTAAAGCTAAGTTGTTCCAGACCAAAGGGAGAGGGTGATTATTTGCGACCTGTTCTCTCGCTGTTTAAGGCTCCTATTGAAAGACAGGGGTAGGCTTTTACACCATAATTAAACAGAAACATTGCGGAAGGGAATCTAGCCTCCATACAAGCTGAGCATTAAAAACAAATGTACAAGCCATTTACATACTTGAAGACCCAGTAGTTTGTTGCAATTGAGCTTAAAATTCTTTTGAAATTCTGATAGGTGGTATTTTGAATGAAGGGGAAATTGCGAGAATTGGCTGAAACACGTGTCAGTCATATGTTTTGAAAGAAATAGGCACAGTGTTAAATAGGTGTAGGGTGGCAAAATATGAATCTTTGTTGGTGGTTCTAAGCCCTAATCAATGGAAGTGGGCTATGTAGTATATGTGACTTTTTTGTTTTTTGTACTATGTGATTTTGTACTGTGAGTCCTGTATTCAGTGATTAATTTGACTGTGGTATTTGGGTATGAGTTTTTGATTTTTATTCACTAAGCACATATGTGTGTTTATTTTATGTGGCATACAGTGGAATAATAAAATGTATATTTTTTAACTGACACAGTTGCTCTGTCAAACATAATTGGTCTTGATCCTTTTTTGTAGACTTATGCATGCAGCTTGGATGATCAAGACCATACGAGGCACCCCTGATTGTGTATAGGACATTTGTGGCACAATGTGGGCCAACTTATTGAGTTAATGGACTTTGTAGCTTGTAGTTTGGACCAATATTATTGACCCAATAGACATGAATAGTCACTCTTTGTTCTAAATGTTACCACAAAACCCCTACAGATACAACTCAAGTGGTTTGCGCCAAAGAGTAACAAAAAGCAATTTGCGATTGTGAGCCACTATTTTATCTGGACCCGGTCCTATTTTCTGTCCAAGTCCGACCATGCATGTGGTATTTCCCATTATCCAGTATCCATGTGTATGCATTGCTGATGACATGTATGGCTCTCCTGGTGTATATGAACAAGAAGAGACAGTTTTACTAGAGCAGTATTGAGCCTTTTGCAGTGACATGTGCACAATGGAATCCAGAATGACTAGGGACCAGACTATGACATTTGACAATGAACTGGAAACTGATTCTGGCTTATAAGGATTGACCAACTTAAATAAGGCTAGATATCGGCCTTGTGGATGAAGGGGTTTGCTTAGAACTCGAAATGGGCTCATAGTTTTGTTTCCTATCCTTTTTCTTTTCAGCACACTTCAACAGGCCTGCACAGTTGCTATTCTACAACTCTGAATGTGGTCCTGGATTATATTCTGCATGGGTTTAGCAGGGTTCAACGTGGAATCCTCAGTTGGAGGCAATCATCCTACTATATGGTGTAACTCGGTCAAGAGAGTGACCTCCCGAACCAGACTTAAAAGCATAAAAATGGGAAAACTGGAAAAGAGGGAACTAGGCCAAAAGGGAGGCAGGCAAGCAGAATGTGGGGCAGACTGCGACAAAACAGGAAACAGCAGGGAGCAGAAAGGAGCAAGGCAAAAACAACGCTACTATAGAGCGCAACACTCAGAGTATAAGGTGTGCATTCCGTTTTGTGAAACATGCTTATATACACAGCAGGGTTATACTGAGGACACTGCAGGTCTGTTCTGGCTACTATGAACAATGAAAGAAGATTGTGTACAATGCATGTGAAGAGGTGTGTCACTTCCCCTTGAGCCTGCATGTGTTCATCAATATAGTGGTTGCCATGGCCACATCTCAAATGAGTCCCCAGGTGGACACCTGTCAGCTGCTGCCAAGACTGTGGTGGTAAAACCACACCAACCGCCACCTTGGATCGAACTTCAAGGGACCAAGCCCCGAGTTATGCCTCTGGAGCCTCTAGAGTCTGAAAATGGTGTGTGCAGTGGCACCGTCTGCTATAAGCCCTCTGTCCGACTTTTGTGGTAGTAGTCACTGTGGGCCTTTCACTATGCCATCTCTTCAGGTTTTCTTGCCAGACCTTCCATCAGACTTTTGTAGCCGAATTCCTAATGAGACTTTTCGTCATGTTGTCTCTTCGGGTTTTCTTATTAGGTCCTCCACCTGTCCTTTATGATAAGTCACCAGGCCACCTCCTTAGGTTACCTTGTCTGACCTTTGTGGTAGGCCAAAAGGAGGCGACAGACAATTATGTGCCAAGACCACACATGTTTTATAAAATAATAAGAAAATGCCTAACTTTCCTTATCCTAAGAGTTTCCTTACTTAATGTAACTAAAGTAGGGTGCTTGTCATAAGCCGTAAAGTCCAAAGTTAATAGTCTGTCCTTCGTCCAAAAAGCTAAGCTATTCTAGCCCTACCACTAATGCAAAAACATCAAAAGACCAGGAGAATGACTCCCTTCTCCTGAGATGCTTTTCAGCGCACAATTCCTTTTAGTAAGGTATCTTCAAATGGTCTCTGGCTATTCCTTTTAATGGCTCTTTCAATTCCTTCAAGAGATCTCAAGGGATCTCCCCAGGCCCTTGTAGACTTGTTCTCTACACTATTCAGACTTTTTCTCTTCACACTGAGTAATGTAGATACAGTCTCTCTTTGACTCTTGTTTATTCTGTCCTCTTGTTCTTCTCTAAGGAAAATATGATGAGCTTCTGTGTGATTCCCACACTGTTGGTACTCTTTCCAACTACTGGAATGAGTATGCAGGGTTTCAGAATGATCTTTACTCGTCTTATATCTTTGCCACTTACTGGGATGTGTATTCAGGGTCCCTGTGTGACCTTCACTCTTCCTATATCTCTGCACCTCACTGGGACGAGTATGGAGGATTTATGAGTGAGTTTTACTCTTCTTATATCTCTGCCACCCACTGGGATGAGTATGCAGGATTTCCGAGTGTGTTTTACTCTTCTGATAACTTTGCCACTCACTGGGATGAGTATGCAGGGTTCTTGAATGATTCTTACTATTCTGATATATTTGCCACTCACTGGGATGAATATACAGGGTCCCTGAGTGATTGTCACTCTTCTTATATCTTTTCTCCTCACTGGGACAAGTGTGCAGGGTTCTAGAGTGACTTTTACTCTTCTGATATATTTGCCACTCACTGGGATGAGTATTCAGGGTTTCTGACTGCTCTTCACTCTTCTTATATCCTTTCCCCTCACTGGGACAAGTGTGCAGGGTTCTAGAGTGACCTTTACTCTTCTGATATCTTTGCCACTCACTAGGACAAGTATGCAGGGTCCCTGAGTGATTCATGCTCTTCTGATATATGTTCTACTCACTGGGATGAGTATGCATCGTCCCTGAGTACTCTTCACTCTTTTATTATATCATTGCCACTCACTGGGATGAGTATGCATGGTCTCTGAGTGATTCTCTAGGCCTCGCTCCCTGAGTCTCCCACTCTTCCCTTTTACTGTAGTGTTAAGGGTCTGCAACACAGGATAAGCAGTCTTTGCTTCTTTTCTGTACTCGGTCAGGGTGGTTCTCTGGTTTCTCTTTCTCACTGCTTCCGGCACGCTTTGCTATGTCTCAGCGGTATCAGCGACAAAAGGGTATTCCCCTGGTTTCCCTTCTATGCCACTACCTCCTTTCTTCGGTACTATAAATACGGTTGTCTTCCATATACAGACCACCTGAGGTCTGTTCCTGGCATGTGGGTTCTCTGGCATGCCAACCGGAAGGCTCTCCTTCGGGCCCACTTGAATGTCCCTTCAGGGACTATTTCCAACTCGGTCCTCTCAGTTGGTCGGGCAGCATACTGCTGTCACTTCTCCTATGTAGCTGCTTGCAAGTGCATGAAGCAGTGTCTCCCTTGGTTTCCCAGCCTTCTCAATCCGGCCAGTTTGAAACTCTGGGGCTTCACTTCCTGTTTCTCTGAGTCCATCTCCTTTTATGACGCACAGGTGGGGCTTCCCCAGCTTCTCAGGAAAGTCCTTCCTTTGTGTTTGTGCCACATTCATACCTCTTGTCAGCATCTTCGTCTCAGTCCTTAATAGACAAGCACTCTTTATTCCTCCCACGCTCTTGCTCGTTACATTACCAGGTGTTTCTTCTAGTATAACATTACAGTAGTAGATGTAAGAAGAGTCTGGATATGTGCTAGTCAGTAGTGCAGTGTTGGATTGTGCAGAATAATATGAAGGGAGTTGCTCATGGGTAAGGGAGTCCTTATCCCGAAGAGGAGAGTCTCTCCCTCTGAGGTCCCATTGACTGCCACCCTTAGGGCTCACCTCCATAGCCTCACAGGAAGGGCGTCCCACTTGGAGGAAGTGACTGAATCCCTTGATTCGTCACACCTTCCAGAAAACCTTTAGGCCGAATTCTCACTGAACCTTTTTGTCAGGCTGTCCCTTCGGGTTCTCTTGCCAGGTCTTCTACCAGACGTTTTTAGTAACAATCACCATGGGCCTTTCAAATGGATTGTTTCTTTGGGTTTTCTTGCCAGGTCTTCTACCAGACCATTGTATTTCAATCCTCACTGCCTTTTTGTAAAGCTGTTTCTTCACTTGTGATGAAGGGTATTTCTAGCCCCCTCATCTGGGTGCTTCTCAGAAAGATTATATTTTTAATGTCCCTCCTGCCACAGGTTAGTCTCTCGCCTTGGAAGTCAATGGTGGAGGCCTGAGGTTTTTGGTACTCCTGATCCCTCAAAGTCAAGAGGTTTATATGTCCACCTCCTGACCAGCCACTGTATCCTTCTGTTGGGTTTGTTCTACTCTCCTCTGTAGTAAGCCCTTCTAGAGCATTGCAGGGTTACGCATGCCTTCTGTTTTCCTGGAAATTCTGCCTTCCATGTTCTCCTTTAGCAACAATGAAGCAGTCACAGACATGTCTGTCTTCCTCTGTATCCTCTCCACAACTTTGGTGTTCCAGCCCCTTTCATCCTCCCTAACACAAGTCTGGGTTTTTGCCTTTTCCCATGTTACTCCTCATTCTTATTTGAATCAGGATGTTGTTTCGTTATTCTCTATAGGTAGCTTCTTCCCCCTCACTACCTCATTATCAGTCCACTGTGTGGGTTGGTTACCTTTCTGATGGGTATGATTTTATTTTTAAAACAGTCAACGGGGGAGCAAATGGTGGTGTGAGAAACCGGAAGGTGTCTCACCCACTAGTCCCCGGAGATCTGTCATCCGGGTGGCCATGACACAGCCATCACTATTGGATCCAGTTCCTGGGTGTGGACCAGTGGGGGAGGATCACCTGGACGGGGGGGGTCTTCGGGGAGTGGAAGTGGGACACTGAAGGGTGAGACGCGGTATCCCCTTCCTTATGACACCTTTTCCCCATTCTGCCTGGTAGGATACTTAGAAACTCTAACCCCCCCCTTTTACAACACAAACACTTTCTCACACTGTGAGTGACAATGAACTAATACCAGAGCCGTTTACCTGACATGTCCCAACACAAGGTGAGGCAGAGCCAGGCACTTGCCGAGAACTACACACACCTGACTGCCCTTTCCCTTCCTCACTGGGATAAAAGGCAGAGCACGAGAGCACACTTTGAGCAAGGCCAAACGCACAAGGAGGCAGCTATTCCAGGACGCCAGTTCAAATAGAGAAGAAAGGCAGTGAGACCTGAAAGGATGTCAAAGAGGAAATTGCCCTTTCCCTTTTCAACCCAGAGCTGCAAAGCCTCAAATGAAAGAAACATAAGACCGGGAATCGCAGCTGGCAAGTGGTGTGACGGATGTCAATGGTACATGGAACCCTCGTGCAATGATAGCCAGGCCAGGAATATGCCGATGCCATCATGGTACCGTCTTTGACTCCAATGGCCGAAGAATCACCACAGAGTTCTACACAGCCGTTGAGTGGGAAGAACCTGATAGTTTGCCGTTCTGTGTTAGACTCAAGGTTGCAGTGGCAACATTAACAAGCTAAAGAGAAATAAACCTTTTGTGAATTAACTTGATACCCCTCTCTTGAACGAAGAGACTGTATTGAACAAAAGGAATGAAGAACTACAAATACCAAGAGGCCTTAGGGAAGGCCGACTTGAGGTGTCAAGGTGGTCATAAACGGGTAAAGCAAAACCCTTTGTACAATTGAAAAGTCCTTGCCATGTGGTGGAAGTTTGGATGAAAATAGAACTGTGAAACAGACGTTTGCACCCGGCGGAGGGGAACGCCGTACGTACTGTGTTTTTGTAAAGCCTGCACTCACCATAGGCTAACAGAGTGACTCCACAAGACGAGATCGCCCTTCAGATGTCTCTGTTTAAATTGGCAAGTGCTTTGGGAGGTGGTCGCTTAAAGAAGGATTGGAGCCCAGCTGAGGGGGATCCAAGAGTGAAGAGTAATCACCCTACGTGAAGGTATCAGAAGGAACTTTTGTTTCGTTGTTTTGGCATATCAGGCCTCTGAAGCAAGAGACTTTGCATGAGAAGAGACTTGGGTACAGAAGGCCCTGATATAGAGAAAAGGAACTGTGAACCCGTGCCAGAGAAGCCCAGGAGTGTGCTGTGCTCAAGAGTCCCACCTTGTCCTGTGCTAAAATCGTGGTGAATCAAGACCGGTATAGACATTTTAGCAGGCATTATCGATCCCGACTTCCTGGGAGACATAAAGGTTCTCTTACAGAATCATGGTGAAATCCCATTTGAAGTACATCGTGGGGATCAAATTGCTCATGGAATTTTGGAAAGGGCTCTGTTTCCTCAGTTTAAAGAAAGTGAACCAGACGAAACAGAAAGAGGTACATTAGGCTTCATGGAAGCTGATAAACTGGTTAACATTGAAGAAGGAAAGGCAAAAGAACCTACCTCTATCCCGACCCAGTCTTCGCCCAGCTAAATGATCCAGCTCTCGCTGAAGCTTTCTTACAAGCTATTCTGGAAGGAGAAGATATAGAGAAAGGAAGGCCCTTTTTCTTCTTAAAGCAGGGGATGCTATATCAAAGAGAAACATCTACAGATGGCTTAGTGAAAACGCAGTTAGTAATCCCCAAAACCCACCGAAAGGTTGTACTAGAGATTGCACACTACCACTTAGGTCAATCCAAAACACAGGCGCATATCAGTGGGAAGTTTTACTGGCCATGTATCCATGCTGAATCCCGTACCAATCACAGAAGTCCCTTTTTCAAGAATCGGAATGGACATCATTGGGCCTTTAGCAACATTCAGGTTAGGCAACAAATATGTCCTTGTGATTGGGGACAATGCAACCAGATACCCCGAAGCATTGCCAATGCGGAACAATACCACACAACAAATCTGTAAACACCTCTTACTGTATTTTTCCAAGAGAAATACTAACCAATCAAGGTTCACATTTTATGAGCAAGCTTATCACGGAAGTCAAAGAGCTGCTCAATATGACCACCTTGCAAACTTCCTATGGAATTTGGTAGATAAGGACGGGAAAGACTGGGACCAAATTATCCCTTGGGCACTATCTGCAGTAAGGAAAACGACTCAGGCTTCTACAGGATTCTCTCTCTCCTTTCGAACTACTTTATGGTAGAGAGCCTAGAGACATCCTAGACATGCTCTGGGAAACCTGGGAAGAACAAGAAGAGGCACCCATTCCCATCGCACAAACTGCTAAAGGAATGCGAGAACATATGAGACTTGTTCGAGAACTAGTCTGTACTCATATGGAAAAAGCCCAGAGTCAGCAAAAATCCACTTATGACAGGAAAGTGAGTTTAAGATCGTTTTCCATAGGAACTGTACTGGTCCTCTTACCCACCTCAAAAAACAAGTTTGTCTCTAAGTGTCATGGGCCCAACGAAATATTAGAACAAACAGAAGCCTGTACTTATGAAGTAGCCCAACCGGACAAGAAACAGAAGGTCCATTTAGATCACGTAAATCTCTTAAAGAAGTGGAAAGAGAGCCCTTCAGCGACACATGCCAAAGTACTATACTGTTTGGTCCTCGAAGAAATAGACAGCTTTCAACTAATTCCTCTAGAGCTATCTATTCAGGAACAAAGAAGATCTAAAAGATGTAATTACATCATTTCCTGATGTATTTTCAGAAAAACCAGGGAGAGTGAAAGGCACCTACCACAATATCAGAACACCTAAGGAAAAAGTGGTTAATTTAAAACCGTATAGACCCCCGGAAGCCTGTAAACAGATAGTGATTGAGGAGGTAAATAAAATGTTAAAGGCCAATATTATTGGGCCTTCTTCGAGCCCATGGTCCTCTCCTATCGTGTTGGTCACTAAACCTGACCATTCCTGGAGGTTTTGTATAGATTTCTGTCAAGTTAATGCAATTTCTGACTTTGATGCTTATCCCATGCCACGCATCAATGACCTAATTTATTTATTTACATTTATATAGCGCACAGCGGCCCGGGGGCATCGTGGTGCTTGTTACAGTAGACATGACTGGTTGCAGATAGAGAAACAGTATACAGACAAAATAATCTGGCTTACTTTCATGCTAGTGTGATAGGAGATGCATTCTTAGTTACAGGCAGTACAAGAGGGGAGAGTTAGTTGAATAGTGTGGTTTTTAGGCCTTTGCGGAAAGCTGTGAGGGATGTCTCAGCTCTGAGAGCGTGGGGCAGGGTGTTCCACAGTTTGAGTGCTAAGTGAGGGAAACCAATCCCACCTGTTTTGTCCCTTTTGACGGCTGGGATGCATAGTTGGTTGGTGTAGTGAGATCTTTTAGGACGTGAGGAGGTGTCTCTGAATATGATTTTGGATAGTTATATGGGGGCCGAGAGGCTTAAACATTTGTGTGTTAAGGTGAGGGTTTTGAAGGTGATTCTCTCCTTAACCAGGAGCCAGTGGGCAGCCCATCTGGCCTGTGTGATATGGTCCCTTTTGGGGATTTTGAGCGCTGCTCTTAGTGCATTATTTTAGACTGTTTGGAGACGGTTTATAAGGAGGTGCCTGCAAGAAGAGCGTTGCAGTAGTCCAGTTTGGCTCCGATGGTGGCCCAGGCAATGGATAGGCAATTTTGGTTGGAGAGGAATGGTTTTATAGCGTTAATTAGTTTGGTGGTGTGGGCAGAGGTGATGGCGCTGACCTGTCGGTTCATGCACAGTGTTGAGTCCAAGTAAATCCCAAGTGTTTTCACTGAAGAAGAGACAGGGATGTTGGTGCTGTCAATGACAAAGTGGTCATAATTATGGTTGAGTTTGGATAGTATGTCATTCGGGCCTATGAGGATGATCTCCGTTTTGTCTCCATTGAGGCATAGTCCATTGGCTGCCATCCAAGCTTGGATGGTGGAGTATATCTGGAGAAGGGCTGCCGAGTCTTGGTCGTTGGAGCCGGTAAGGGGGAGGAGGACTTGTATATCATCGGCATAGTTGGTGTAGGCTATGCCGAGTGGGTCCAGTTTATCGAAGAGGGGCTTGGTGAACAGGTTGTAGAGGGTCAGTGCAGTGCATGAGCCCTGGGGGACACCGCAGTGGGTGGTGGTGGGCGCTGCGTTAGCCAGGTCAGAGAAGACTTTCATGGCTCTGCGTTCTAGAAAGGACGTTATGTGGCTAACATGTCCAATAACAATAGGAGGGCTGGTTTGCCTTTGTCCATTATCTCAGTTATTTGATTTTTGAGGTCCAAGAGGGAGGTTTCAGTGCGATGGCCTTTGAGGAATCCAGATTGTCTTTTGTGGAGTATAGCGTTTTATTCTAGGAAGTGTTGGTTCTGGTTGTGGGCAGCTTTATCTAGGATTCTAAGGAGGAATGGGACAGTGGTGATTGGGCGGTAGTTGTTGGGGGATGAGCGATCTAGGTATGGTTTTTTGAGAAGAGGGCGAACGCAGGCTTCTTTAGGCTGGACGGGACGTTACCTGTGGTAAATGAAGCATTAATGAATGCTGTAATGAGCGGGGCCAAGGAATCAGCACAGTCTTTGATAATGTTGGGTGGACAGATGTCCCCTCTACACGTGGAGGGTTTGAGGTGTTGGATTAGATCTGTGACTTCTTTTCTGAGACTTCTCTGAAGGAGAAGAGAGGGGTGTGGGGCTTAAGAATTTAAGATCTTTATGATTTAAGATGGAGAACAGTTCCTTGGATTTGGACTTGGCTTTGGCGATTCATAGGTTGAAGGCGTTGGACTTGGCAAGGAATATGGCTTTTTTTGTATTGCGCTGATAGACTTTTGAATTCCGCATTTGTGGAGTCACAAGGGTTAGATTGCCATTTGGTGAGGCAATGCGTTTGTTGGTGGGGAGGGTAAGTAAGTCATCTGTGAACAATGAATTAGTACGCATGGATTTATTTCTCATTTTTTGCTTCGATCGGGGCTATGGTTTCAATGGCTTTAGTGAGGGTGTGAGAGTAGATGTCAGAAAGTGTGCTGGGGTCACTGGTGAAGGGGGGTTTGAGTTCCTTGACATCCAAGAAGGGGCAAAGTTTTTCTGATGTTAACTTTTTGGAACTTCTAACCTTGGCTGGGGGAGCATAGGAGAGTGTATTGGTGGTCGGCTCAGTCGGGACGGAAAATTTGATGCAGTGGTGGTCCGTCCATGGGTAAGCCGAATCAGAGGTAATGGCGGATCAGCAGTTGAGGGCTGCTACCCAATCTAGGGTGCAGCCTTTGCAGTGGGTTGGGCAGGCATTTTTTGAGAGAACCCTAGGTCTTTGAGTTCCTTGGCAAGGGCTGAAGCTAAGTACATGTAGGAGCTGGCCATGGAAGTCAGGGGTAGTGCCTATATGATATGTAGGTTTCTAGTGCAATTAGCAGACAGGGAAAGTTTGGCAGAGAGGAGGTTGGCGTTACTTTCCCAGGTGTGATTGCACAGCCTTACAGAGAGCATGTCCTTGGATATGAGAGCAACACCTCCACCCTTTGTGAGCTGTCTGTCCTGTCGGAGGATGGAGTAGCCCTGTGGGAGAGCAAGGGAGATGGCTGGGCCTGATGCCTCATGGAGCCATGTTTCCATGATGGCCAGTAGGTCTAGGTTACAAGAGGTAATGAGGTCATTGATCTCGAGGGCGTGAGCTGGCAGAGAACGGGCGTTGATAAGGGTGCATTTGAGGGCCTGGGGGGCTTGCTCTTTCTGTGGTGCGGGTTGGGGGGAGGGGAGCTAGTGGAGTGCCGGATGAGTGTGACTGAGGAGATGTTGGGGTAGACGGGGTGGTAGGGGCGAGTAGGAGGGTGTGAGTGGGTTGGGTGGGTGGTCGCTGAGGTGTAGTCTGGCCTGGGGTATTATGCCGGCCATGAGAGTGTGTGGTCTTGGAGTTGTGATAGAGAACGTATGTGGTGGTGCGGGAGCCTAGCTTGAGGTTTCTTCTAGTTGTTGTGTTGGGGAGGCTAGGATATGTCGAGGGCTCGGTGCGTGCTCTGAGCTTGCAGTTCCTAGTACCTGGGTGGGTGATGGAACCTAGAAGGATGGAGAGGTAGCTAATGGTGTCGGAGCAAGGTGGCCTGGTGAGTTTGTGAGGAGAGGGTGGAGAGAGGTGTGTGTTGGAAGTGGGTGGTGAGTTCGGGACTGAGTGCAGTGTGGCTAATGTGAGTGCTAATGCAAGGAGAGCATGACGTGGGTGAGGTGTATGGGGTGTGTGTTAATGTGTGGGTAAGTGTGGTAGCCGGGGTGGTGAGGTAGGATACATTGGTAGTAGGGGGGTGCCCGGCAGTGAGGGGGCAAAAACAGTGAAGTGGCACAGCTAATATGGCCCTAAGCATGCAACATGCATTGATTTGGCAAAGCTAGTCATGGCCCCAAGTGGGCGAAGTACATTGTATAAGCAATTTAATATGGCCCCAAGCAGGCAAAATGCATTAATTTGGCAGATTAAATGGCCCAAGCGGGCGAAGTACATTGAATTAGCAATTTAATATTGCCCCAAGCGGGCGAAATGCATTAATTTGGCAGATAGTTTGGCAGATAATATGGCCCCAAGCGGGCGAAATGCATTAATTTGGCAGATAATATGGCCCCAAGCGGGCGAAATGCGTTAATTTGGCAGATAATATGGCCCCAAGCGGGCATTACAGTTTATGTAGGTGGATCATGGAGGAGGTACGGGTCAACCTATGCACATCACAGGGAGTGCAGGGAGTAACTTAATGGCATCTGGGTGGTGGAGCGTCAAGTTGAGGAGGATCTGGGTAGGAGGGATAATGGCCTGGCATGCCTATGCGTGAATAGGCATAAACAGGGCCTTATCCTGCGTGGGCCTTCTCCGCAGTGGGACGGCTTCCGCCTGCTGGCGGAAGTATCGAATTCAAATAGGAATGACGTTGCCTAGCAACGATCAACACAGCCTCGTTTCTGTGCTGTGATCGAACGGGCGGCCATCAAGATGCGGCAACCTTGTAAAGGTGAGCAAAAGGCAGATATGTGGGCAAAGGTTGAGTCGCTGAGGGGTTCTTGGATGCAGCAAGCAGTTATGCATCCAAGGGCATCAAGCATGGGTGTGCTCACCTTCAGTGGCGTGTGGCCACAGTAGACTCTGCTGCTCCTGCATCATGCAGGAGATTCACTGCGGGTCCGTGGATGCAGATGGATTCATGGAAAGGGCTCCTGCCCTCTCCGAGTTCCTGGTTGGTGTGAATGAAGCACCAGGTACAAACAGGGCCTTATCCTGCGCATGCCTTCGCCACAGCGGGCTGGCTTCCACCTGCCGGCGGAAGTATCGAATTCACATAGGAATGGCGTTGCCTAGCATTGATCAGCACAGTCTCGTTTCTGTGCTGTGGTAGAACGGGCGGCCATTAAGATGCAACAAACTCGTAAAGATAAGCAAAAGGCAGATATGTGGGCAAAGGTTGAGTCCCTGGGGGGTTCTTGAATGCAGCAAGCAGCTGTGCATCCAGGGGCATCAAGCACGGTGTGCTCACCTTCAGTGGCGTGTGGCCTGGAGTGCCACAGTAGACTCTGCTGCTCCTGCAGCATGCGGGCGATTCACTGCGGGTCCGTGGATGCAGATGGAGTCATGGAAAGGGCTCCTGCCCTCTCCGATTTCCTGGTTGGTGTGTTATTGATAAACTCGGAGCAGCCACCTTTCTATCCATCGTAGACTTAACAAATGGGTATTGGCAAGTCCCAGTATATAGGCCAGATAAAGAGAAAACAGCTTTTTCAATGGCTCTAGGACTGTTCAATTCAAAGTCCTCCCTTTCGGCTTACACTGCGTGCCAGACACTTTCCAACGCCTCATGGATAAAATCTTACGACCCTATTCCGATTTCTGTGGAGCTTATATTGACAATATCTTCCTTTATAGTAAAACAAGGGAGAACCATCTCTTCCATCTTTATACTATTATGAAAGTCCTCAGAGAGGCTGGCCTAACTGCTAATCCATCTAAATGCAGACTGGCCCAATCAGCCGTGAAATACCTTGGCTTCTTTGTAGGGAATTGTTAGGAATGCTGCCATTCCTTGGTCCCTGTGGCAGCAGGGGTGCAGAAGACATCCTGATGGCGCGCACTTTGTTCTCTTTCTGGAAGTCCTTGCTGTGTTCTAGCCATTCCCAACATGGCCACCAGGAGGCACATTGCAGCACGTGATGGCTTTGCTTTCAAGAACACTATGAAATCTGAAGCAGCAGGTAACACTCTGCGTCGCTTCGTTTCTTACTAAGCCATACGCTAGTTTCCTTACCTTTTCCTGCTTGCTATTGCATCTCTTCTGCCTTCCTGGTTTCCTTCCTCGCTTCTCGCTTCCTGGTCTCCCGTTCACTTTTGCTTTCTCCTTCCCTGTCCCTAGCTTCGCTCTGCTTACCTCCTCGCATTGCTTCTCCCGCCAGCTCTGTTGGACGCTTCCATCTGCTCCTTGTTGTTCCTGCCTCAACCCATGCACTGTCTGTACTAGTTTCTCCCTGCCTTCCTGCTGCTGCTCTGTCTTTGGACTCAGATCTGTCTACTGCAGTTATTCTCCGGATAATTCTGCTCGACGTGCACCTGCATCATTCCTCTTCAGCAGCTCATCCAGATACAGAGATTTCCATCAACTGGAGTTTTTTACCCTTGTTTGGGCTCAGCCCAGTGAGCACACAACTCCCCACTTTCTATAAGGGGACTTGGATGCTAACTGGGGCTCAGTTCCATTTTCAACAGCTTCAAAGACCAACTGGATCCCGCCTATTGCTTCAGATCAGTCTTGGATTGGTATCAAAACGGATTCTAATACTTATAGTTACTTAAAGTAAGCAACGCCAATTCCATCACTATGGATCAAATGCAGAAGCTACTTGCTGCGCTTCAGGATTTACACAAGAAGTGCAACACTTAAAAAATGCAAATCCCTAACTGCGGCAGATGGTGGCTGCTGGTCCAGAAAGAACTGAGTTACCTCCAGCATCATTGAATGCCGGAAAATATGACGGCAATCCTAAAAACTAAAGGAATTTCTGGAGTCTTGCATGATGGAGTTCACACTGAAACCCACATTCTTTCCTACAGATCGATCTAAGGTCTCTTACATGGTCTCAAACCTGGTAGGGGGAGCCCTGGCTTGGGCAACACCCTTTGTAATAACCAACAACCAGATTCTAGATTCCTACCTGGCATTGCGTAACAGTTTGCAGGCATTGTTCAGTTGGCAAGAATTAACCAACTCTGCCCAAGGCAGTCTTCTTGAGATTAGACAAGGTTCTTCAGACATCCTAACCTGTGTCACCAAGTTCAAACAATTGGCTGCAGAGACAGCCTGGCCAGATAATGCCTTAGTGACTATTCAGGAAGGGCTTGGCTGAAGACCTAAAAGACGAAGTCTCACGAGTACCCCGACCACCTAACTTGAAAGAAATGATTGCTCTACTTATGCAATTGGATTACCTCATGCAAGAATGGCAAGCAGGGAATTGCAATGGGCGTTTATCCAGACCCACTGAAAAACATTTGTTCCATCCTTCGTGGTGTTTCCTAGGATGAGCCTATGCAAATAGGCATAGCCAGTGGCCCTTTAAATGGAACTACCGTAGGACTCTCAACCTATGCATGTATTGTTGGTCCAACAAACATTTAATTCGGGAATGCCCTATTTCTCCACCCCGTCAGTCGGGAAACGCCAAACCTCGTCCATAAAAGGAACAATGGTTCAGGGTGAAACATATCATTCCCAGGCCCTCAATCTACAAGATACCACTATGATGGTCCTCAAAGTGCAGTTACATCTACAAGGAAAGCTAATTTCGAACGTTCCAGCTCTCGTTTATTGTGGGGCGGCAGGAAACTTAATTGACGACGGTTGAGCAAATGCTCACAAACTCACAAGGCAGCCCATTTCAGTTTTCATTCTGGTTGAAGGAGTGGATGGCTCTCCCATGTCTTCAGGTCCTATCAAGGAACAGACTGTGGCTATATTGATTTAAAAAAAAATGTTTTTATTGGTTTATTCACACAAACAATACAAACCAAACTTGCAGTGCATATGGTAACATTTCTATTATGCATCTCTTAATTATATTCACTGCACCCCTTATCCCTACCCCCTTTTCGAGCCTATTCCTTCTCACATTCTGTTCCTGCATCTTGTGACAGGGTGACCTCTGCCATGGGTTCCGTCGGGTCTCGCATTGGCCCAAAAAACTCTGCTATTAATAATTTCCAGGCCATCAGGGTCTCTGTCTCCTCCTCCCCCCAGCACTACTTGATTCTTGCCATACCATGGTTTCTGCTCCAGCCCATTTCTGCAAATCTTTCCACCATACCTCTAGTTGTGGGCTATGGCATGTCTTCCACCCCATAGCAATTCTCCTCTTTGCTAGCACATATGCCAGGTCCCTTAGTTTGCTCATGTGCAGTCTAGTGAACCCCCCTAACAAGCAGGCCCACACTGTGTCAATTACAATCTTAATACCTCTTTCTGCTAGTCTGTGTGCCACTTTGCTCCAAAACCGCTCAATAACCGGGCATGACCAAAACACATGCACCATACCAACATTCTATTCATCACATTTGGGGCATGCTTGCCGTCCCACGTTTTTTTAACCTAGCTATCTTCTGCGGCGTCATATACGCCCTGTGCGTAATATACAGTTGTATCTGCTTTAGTCTTGCGTTCCTCGATACCTTCTTATGGTACCCTTGGGCTCGTTCCCACATCCCATCATCCATCGGGGCTCCAACTTCCGCCTCCCTGTCTTGTCTCAGTTGTACTACCTCCTTTCCTACTTTGGACATCATCATCTCGTATATTCTGGATATCTCATGTCCCCCTTCTGCTATGTCATTTATTCTATCTATGGTGGCGTCTGGTTCCTCTCCTAGTACCACTTCGGGCCATGTCCTCTTGATCCTCTGCACCATTCTATGATACGTGATATACTGGCCTATATGTAACCCTGTTTCCTCCCTCAACGCCTCGAAATCTATTATAGCGCCTTCTTGCCAAACATCACCAAATGTTGCTATCCCAACCGGTTCCCAGTGGTTTCTGATTGTCATCCTTAGTTGCTTCTCTCCCCCCGCTAGTGCCACCAATGGTACCTGTGGGGAACACGGGGACAGACTCTCCATCATCTGACAAGCCCTACGCCACATCTTCCACCCAAGTGCCATCATCTTGGGGCGCCCTTCCATTACTGTCTTGGGAAGTCACATGATCTCCCTTAAATAGAATGGGGCACAATCTTGTCTGAACAGCTTGGACTCAGAGGCCACTCTGTTCCTTGTACCATGCCAAAGGAAATCCATACACATACTATCCAATCTAACAAAGAACGTTTTGGGTATCACGTGCGGTATATTCCCAAAGTAGTGCAGAAGCCTGGGCAAAACCACCATCTTCAACATTTTCCCCCGTCCCATCATCGCTAAAGGCAGCTTTACCCAAAACCTCATGCAACTTTCGATCTTCTTAATGGCTACCTCTGTATTGCACGTATGCTCCTCTTCCACCATGTGGCGTATATCTATCCCTAAATGGCGAAATGTGCCGACCTCCCATGGTATCTGTAACACCAGCAGCCATTCCAGTGGGATCCGTTTGTATCCACCCAATCGGAACATGCTAGATTTCTGAGGGTTCACCGCTGTAGCAGACAACCCAGCATATCTTTCCATCACTTCCAAGATGTATAGAAGGTTCTCCTCCGGATGCCGCAAGTACAGCAGCATGTCATTCGCATATAGGGAGATTAGGTGTCATTCCCCACCCACAGCAATACCTATCGTATCATATTGTTGCCTCAAATACATCGCTAGGGGTTCCAAGGCCAGTATATAGAGCATAGGGGACCATGGACATCCTTGTCTGGTACCCCTACGGAGCTGTCTTCTTTCGGATATCACTGCTCCTGTTTAACTCTGCCCAACGATTCACTATATAACATTTTCGGCCATTGTAAATATCCCGGCCCCATTCCATAGCCCGCCAACGCCGCCAGCAACCATGGCCATTTGACCGAGTCGAAGGCCTTTATTGCGTCTAATGATACAATTGCCAATTCACCGTCATTCTCGTTCCCATGCTCAAAAACCCGATGGAGTCGTCTAAGGTTATTAGATATGTTCCTGTTCAGGACATAGCCCGTCTGGTCAGGATGTATTAATTTGCCAATAACCCTCCTCAATCTACCTGCCAAGACGGCTTTCAGTATTTTGCTATCTTGATTTAGCATTGATAGGGGCCTATACGAACCACAGCTATGCCCAGGTTTGTTAGGTTTAGGAAGCGGTATTATAATCGCTTCTCTAAGGGACTCTGGCAGTCTGCCTAGCTCATATGCCTCATTCAACATGTCTAAAAGCGGAGGTAGCACCTCTCCTTTAAATATTTTATAGAATTCACTTGGGAGTCCATCCGCCCCCATAGTCTTGCTAGTGGCCAACTGTCTCACCACCTCTTCTAACTCTTCTAAAGTAATCGGTGCATCTAGCTCCTCCCTCTCCTCCACACTGATCTGCGGCAATCTTATATCCTCCAATGTTTCCGCTATCATTGCGTAGTTACTCTCCCCATCATCTCCATATAGTAGCCTGTAAGAGTCTGAAAACTCATGGCTAACTCCTTCTTGGGTATCGACTACACTGCCATCTTCCCTCGTTATTGTTCTGATTGTGGGTCTAGAGGTTTCACTCTTATACAGCCATGCCAAGATCCTTCCTGGTTTATCCCCTCCCGCATGCTGTCTCTCTATATATTTTTTATAGTTAAGGTTACACAGTCTTTCCCAGCGCATTTCTGCTGAAGCCTGAGTATCAATTCGGTGTGATCCTTATTTACCCCCTTCAGTGCCCTTTCCAATTCTCCCTCCATTTCCCACAGGTCAGCCAGGATCCCTCCCTGCAATCCTTTGGATTTTGCTATGGCTACCCCTCTCATCACAACTTTAAAGGCTTCCCAAACGTGCCTGCCGAGTCCACGCTACCCGTATTTGTCTCAAAGTAGTTCACAATCTCCTCCCTCATATCCTCCCTAAAGCAGGGGTCCCTTAGCGCCTCTGCTCTGAGGCGCCACGTCGGAATCCTCGCTCTCGGGGGTCGATATTGCCACCCGATGATCAGGGGCGAGTGGTCTGAAAGGACCCTCGCTTTATATTCCGCTTGCATGATTTCAATAATTATCTCTTGTGTGACGAACACATAGTCCAACCTTGTATGTAATTGCTGCGGGGAAGAATAATGCGAATATTGCCTGTCTTGGGGGTGTCGCAACCTCCACACATCTCCAAACCCAAAGTCTTCCAACAATGTCTGCAGCGCTCTAGCGGCTGGGGCGGGTCTATCCATTTTCCCATCTGATCTATCAATCTTAGGGTTTAGTACACAATTGAAGTCTCCCTCCCAGATCACTGCGCTCCCCACACACCTGCTAAGGTTGTTACATAGGGTTCTAAAATATGCTGCCGTGTTATGATTCGGGGCATACGTATTTATAATGCTTATCTCCCTATTTTCCACCAATCCCCTCCTCATGACCATCCTCCCATCCCACTCAACTGTCGTTTGTAGCAGCTGAAACGGGACATGCGGCGCCACCCAGATGATCACTCCCCTGGCATAAGCTGAATAAGACGAGCCCGCCACCGTCCCCTTCCATTTCTTCCTAATCATCTCCATCTTATCTTGCGTCAGGTGCGTCTCCTGCAGTAAGGCTATGTCTACCTTCTGCCTGCGCAGATATAGCATAACCTTATTACTTTTCAAGTAGCTATTAAGCCCCATGGCAATCCAAGTAACTATTTTAAGGTTCCCATGACTTGTCAAATTCCCACTCCCCCCCCCCCTCATGCAGTCCAGATTCGATTGCATTCCCGATCTATATAGGCTTGTTTCCCAACTCGAACTCCCTTTAACTAAAAACACAACAAGCATCCCAACCGAACCACCCTCCCACCTCACTACCCCATCCCAACAACACCCTTCCCAACTGTTGCCCAGCTCCATCCCTGGATCTCACGCACCCCCGCATCTAGCCCTTTCTGGCAATAGCCTGTACTCACGGCTCAGCAGGCCCCCCAGGAGTTACTACTAACTCCTGGGGGGGTAGGTTGCCTTCATTCTACCACTCTTGTTTACTACAAGTACACTGCGCCTAATGCTTTCCAGTCAATTTATGCATTTTATTCTCTATATTCCAGTCCAACAGGATCAATAAGTCCGAAAGTGACATCATACAATTCAAATGTTCCACCGTCTCTTGATGGGGCTCCCCCTTCACTTATCACCCCAATATTCATAATGCATCCCCCTCACTTATCGTGCTTCTCGTGGTCCTGCTCCTCATCTCGCTCCGGGCAGCCCTGCGGGTCAAGCCATGCTGCCGCTTCCTCTGGGGTATCGAAAAAGAACGCTTTACTTTTATGCAAAACTTTAAACCTCACAGGGTACAAAAGGATATACTTGATCCCAGCCGTGCGCAGTCTCCTCTTGACCGCCACATAGCTGTATCGCTGTCTCTGCACCAACATTGTGTAATCAGGATACGCCTTGATGTTGGTGGATGCCCTTTCTATCGTTCCACCTTTCCGAAAGTACTCCAAGATCTTTTCTCTGTCTTTATAGTTTAAAATCTTTGCAATTATCGCCCAAGGAGGGGCCCCGGGCCGTGGTTTCCTCATCAGGGCCCGATGTGTTCATTCAACAGTAAACCCTTGTGAGAGCTTGTCTGCCCCTATCTCTTCCAGGATCATATTCTCCACATAGTCTGTGGGGTCCTGGCCTTCCTCTCCCTCTGGCAAGCTGACCACACGGATGTTGTTCCGTCTTGCCCTCCCTTCCGATTCTTCTGCTCGGTTCTCAAAATTAGCCACCTGCTGCATTAATATGTGGACCTCCTCTGCATTATTTGTACTGGTTTCCGTGTTGGTTTTCACGGCACTCTCCAGACCACTCGTTCTTTCTGCCAGTGCTCTGACATCTTGCCGCAGCAGGGTGACTTCTATTCCCACTGCATCTATTTTGTTCTCCATAGCCGTTAGTAGGTCCGCCATTGCTGTCCCCCATGTGGTTCTCAGCTCCGTTATAGCTGCTAGGACCTGGTGGTTTTCTCCCACTGGAGTGCCGTCCGCGGAAGCTGTCACTGAGCTTTGTACCGGGGCAGTGGGAGTCCGCGGCATCTTGGCAAAGGCCTCCATTGTGGGTTGTTTACTCTTGGTCCTGAGTCTTTTCACCAACATCATGCAACCCTGTCTGAGTGTCCAGTTCCGGTCCCTTCGTATTGTACAAGTTCTATCTCCCGGTATTTCTGTGGCGTCATCAGATCAGTTTGGGACCGGGACCGTCCCCCTCAGAGAGCTGCAGTATATGGCATCATGCGCTGCGCCACGATTTCAGGTGGGTTGTATCCGCCCACGTACCTTCTCTGACTGTTGCAGACAATACCCTCTTCACCTGTTCCCAAGGGTCTCTAGGTGCACCTTCTTCTCCACCACCACCATACCTCATGCTCGTGTGGTGCCTGGTGTTATGTGTCCAACTCAGCGCCTGCCGCCCTACTTCTGATCGTGCTATCATCCAGCAACCAGCAGCGTGTTAGTGTGGGTCTCTCTTTATGGCATGGGTCTCAACTGCGTTTCCATCCGGTGGCATGTGGTTTAATGCTCCCCAATGACTATTGTATTGGGCCGTGCCTTGGCGCTTTGTCTGCGGCTGTACCTTCCCCATGTTATGATCACATTTAGTGTCTCCTGCTATGTTGCCACCTGTACCTCAACTTGCCTGTTCATCCAGTTCACCCTGGTGCATGTTTTTTACAACCTCATCTGCTCTGATGTCCACAGCGTTTGTTGCAGGGATGTTGTATTCCGCCTCTTCGCTGTGTGCCACTTCTCAGGGGGGCTATTTGTGATCTGTCCCCTCTTTCAGGGGATCTTCCTGCTGCCCGATCCCAGAGGGGGAGGGGGTCCGCAACCATCCGGTCACTTCTCTTAATGGTCGTTCTCAGCTTCTTCCTTTACCGGCTTATCTTAGGCCTCTGTGAGGGTGCAGGCCGCCTCCTGCAGCAATAGTTATGCAATGTCACCTTAAGCACTGCACTGGGGTCTGGTTGCCACCGCTTGCTGGCCTTGTGATGTGCAGGGTTCCTCCATCTCACATCCCCAGTGTTGCGCAACAAGCACGACTTGAAACAGGAAATGGAGAAACAGGAAAGGAAAACGTAACACGGTTCTCCTCGTTACTTTTCTGCTCTTAGGGGCATGTCTACCAAGTTGCATGCCCTCGGTTCATTTTTGACCATTTGCTGCAATAGGCAGCGTGTTCTCCGGTGCCTGCTCCTTCTCACCAGCACAACACTTGCGGCCACGAACCGCAAGCCCCCAACACACTGCTGATCTTGCAGGCGTCTCCGCCGTCAGCCACACACGCCGCGCTAGTGTGCTCGCTGCAGTTCCTGCTTCTGGGGGCCACCCAGCGTCTTCCTGTGCTCACAGGGGGCCTGGTCCGGAGTTTTCTCTTCGGGCACAGCAACTGGCCACTATGCGCTCCTCTTGCAGTGCTGCATTGTCTTCCGCGGTCCTCACTCGCTGCGGGTGCCGCTCTCTCCACCCTTCTGTGCCTGCGGGCCAGTGTGGTTATAATATAACCTCTGCACGTCTTCTTACTTCAGTTGTCGTATCGGGCTTCCATCAGCAGCCCGTTCCGCATACGCTCCTGCTGCCTTCACGGGTCCCTTTGTTCTGCAGTCGCCGTCATCTTGATATTATATTGCCGCACTCGGTCTGTGACACAAAGGGCCTCATTACACGGAAGGCGGTAAGGGTTAACGGTCACTGGTAAGGGTACCGGTGACCGTTAACCCTTACCGCCTTACTACGAGCTCCCTTTGCGGGACCCGACCTTAACGCCTGGTGTAGACCAGCCATTAAAGTTGGGTCCCGCAAAGGGATCTTGGTGCTAATTACGGTACCGCAATCTGCGGTACCGTAATTAGCTCCTTCCCAATTCCCATTATGCCCTATGGGGCAAAAATGGGAATGGGGAAGGGCCATGGAGAAAGGGGGAATTACCGCCCGCCAACCTTGGAATGGGGTGGTAATTCCCCTTTTCTCCATGGTGGTACCGGTATGGTACCGGCAGCAACCATGGTGCTAATAGCACCATGCTTTACCGGCTTCCGTGTAATGAGGCCCAAAGTGTCAAAGCTTGCGTTCTCTTGGGCCAATTCGTTCGCGGGTGTATGCTTTTTCTTCCTGTCACCTTCGTACATCCATAATGTTGTTTTTATGTTGCAATCTGTTGTCTGGCCGCACACACTTCCCAGGATCATTCGCCGGATCACGGAGCTCGGTAGAGATGCAGCCTACTCCATGGGTGCCAAGCCACGCCCCCCCTGTGGCTATATTGATGTGCCTTTCTTCCCACACAGAATCCATCCAGTTTGATCTTATTAAAGCTGCTCACTATCCGATCATTCTAGGTCTTCCCTGGCTAAGGAAACATAATCCCTTTATAAATTGGTCTGCAGAGACTTTATTCTTAGGTTCAGAATATTGCCTTTCTCACTGCTTATCCCAGGGAACTATTGTCTTCCACTCCATATGAAGAAACAGAGATTAAAACCATATTGTTGCTTCAGCTTTTACCCAAGGAATACCAAATCTACCAGAAGGTGTTTTCCGAGGAATAATTCCAAGAACTGCCTCTACACAGACCCAAAGATTGTTACATTGACCTACAACCCAATACCCAAGTACCTTTTGGACGGATGTACATTTTATCGGACCTTGAAAAAGAAGCCTTACACAAATATTTCCAAACAAACCTCAAGAATTGCTTGATTTCAGAATTGAAATTACCCACTGCGGCTTCCATGTTTTTCAACCCAAAGAAAGGTACATCAGAATTATGTCCCTGTATTGATTATCAGGGTCTCAATAGAATAACTGTAAAGGACAAGTATCCTCTTCCGCTGATTCCCGATATTCTGGAAGACGTGCAAGGGGCTAATGTTTTCACAAAGTTGGACCTCAGAGGTGCTTACCATCTCTTCCGGATTCGTAGTGGCGATGAGTTAAAAACTGCTCCCGCCCTCCTTTCGGCCACTACAAATACTGTGTCATGCCCTTTGGTCTGGCAAACGCCCCTGCAGTGTTTCAGCGCTTTATGGATCATCTATTTGCAGATCTCTTGTTACATTCTGTAGTCATCTACTTAGACAACATTCTTGTCTTTTCTAAATCCCTTAAGGAACATCAAATTCATGTGTCAGAGGTTCACTCTCGCCTCTTGTATAATAGACTATTTGCCAAGCTGGAAAAGTGTCAGTTTGATCAGGACTCTGTGAATTATCTGCGCTTTGTTTTATCTTCAGACGGAGCAGCTACGGATCCTCAAAAAGTCCAGGCTATTGTACAATGGAAGTAGCCCAAATCTGTTAAAGACATTCAACAATTTTTGGGTTTTTCCAACTTTTATAGGAAATTCACCCGAAACCTTTCTAGAAAAATCCTTCCCTTGACATCATTGTTAAAGAAAGACACACAATTTCGTTGGAACGAGACGGTCAGAACAACTTTTCAAGAACTGAAAGATCATTTCATAAGAGCCCCCATCTTAAGGCTGCCTGATCAAACCCTGCCCTTCATTCTTGAAAATGACGCATCTAATGCCGTGATCAGTGCAGTCCTTAAACAGGTTTTTGAGGATGGTCGTGAACACCCTATCACTTACATGTCAAAGACTTTGTCAGTATCTGAGCTAAATTACACAGTACTGGAAAAGGAACTGTTGGTGAACAAAAGGGGCTGCCTGGAATGGCGACATCTTTTACTCTGCTCCAGACATAAGGTGATCGTAAGAACTGACCATCGTAACTTAAGGTCCTACAGCAACATACGTGCCCAAACAGCAGGCAGACCCCATTGGCTTATTATTTTTCCCTTTACAACATTCTCTTCACCTTCCTCCCTAGAACAGAAAATCAAATGGCTGACGCTTTATCCAGGATGGAACAAGATAATGGAAAACCCACACTAAACGAAAAACATTTGCCCAAAGCATTCTTCTTAGGTGTGGTTTCCACAGTCTTACAATCGGTACGTCAATCCACACTTTGTCCAGATGTACCAACTTATGCAGTGAAAAGATATTACGACCTTTCTAAAGGAAGAAGATGATCTTCTGTTTCATGATCTAGCTCTGTACACACCAACAGCCTTGTTACAACAAGAAGTGCTGAAGATGTGTCATGACCTAAATTCAGCCGGTCATAGGGGAATCAGAGTGACCACAGACAATGTCAGGAGACATTTTTGGTGGCTGAACATACTTCGTGATGTACAAGAATATGTAGAGGCTTGCGTCATATGTCTACAAAGCAAGACCCCTCAGAAACTTCCCATTGGGAAATTGGTTCAACCACCATTGCCAACTCTGCCTTGGTAACACATTAGTACAGATTTTACTGTCAACCTCCTTCTATCTGAAAATGAACCACCATAATGGTAACTGTAGATTTGTTTTCCAAGATGGCTAATTTCATAGCTCTTCCCCAGGTTCCTTCTGCACAAAGAATGGCTCAGCTCATTTTACAGACTATTTTTCAACTTCATAGACTGCCATCTGCTATATTGTCCGACCGTGGCCAACAATACACTTCAAACTATTGGAAACATCTATGTAAGCAATTAGGTATAAAGAGAGCCCTAACATCTCGATACCATCCACAATCCAATGGCCAAATGGAAAGACTGCACCAATCCCTGGAACAGTACCTCTTCTGCTTCGCTTCTGCCTCAAATGACAACTGGGCATCTTTGTTGCCATTTGCAGAGTTTGTCTATAACAACTCAATCCATTCTGCAATTGGGATCTCTTCATTTGTTTGTACATATGGTTACCATCCTGCTTGTGTGCCTGCTCTATTACCTTCTGGATCTAAGATCCCATTGGTGGATGAACTTATCAACAAAATACAATCTGGGCAACTTGTAGTCTTACAGACCCTGACCAAGGCAAGAGCTTCTAGCAAGAGACATACGGACAAGAGACGACTGCAGTCCCCAGAATTACACAACAGAGATTTAGTCTGGCTCTCTTCTCAATTTCTTCCCAAACATCTGGTCCCCTCCAAGTTGTCACCACAAAAATGATGGGTGGAAGGTTTCAAATGAATCTGCACCACTGGCGTTGCTCTGGGCAACCTTCCACACCACCGATTTTTTGCCCGTCTGCACCATTGCAAAAGGGGTCCAGCCATAGGCAAATCAGTTTGGTACTGCCACCAATGGTAGCAGCCCAGCCCGAACTGCTAGGCCAGGTCCCCTCTGCACGGAAACACAAGCAACCACAGACATGTTTCGGCCTTGTTGGGCCTCCTCAGTGAGGTGCAGCTTGGTTCCCTATGGCGCAGTGAGCAAGGGACCCACGTCTGGGCATACCCTCTCTTACATAGTGAGACAAACTGTGACCACAAAAGTGATGGGTGGAAGATTTCAAGTTAATCTGTACCACTGGCGTTGCTCTGGGCAACCTTCCACACCACTGATTTTTTGCCCGTCTGCACCATTGCAAAAGGGGTCCAGCCATATGCAAATCAGTTTGTTACTGCCACCAATGGTAGCAGGCCAGCCCGAACTGCTAGGCCAGGTCCCGTCTGCACGGAAACACAAGCAACCCGAGACATGTTTCGGCCTTGTTGGGCCTCCTCAGTGAGGTGCAGCTTGGTTCCCTATGGCGCAGTGAGCAAGGGACCCACGTCTGGGCATACCCTCTCTCACATAGTGAGACAAACTGTGACCATAAAAGTGATGGGTGGAAGGTTTCGAATGAATCTGTACCACTGGCGTTGCTCTGGGTAACCTTCCACACCACCGATTTTTTGCCCGTCTGCGCCATTGCAAAAGGGGTCCAGCAATATGCAAATCAGTCTGGTACTGCCACCAATGGTAGCAGCCCAGCCCCAACTGCTAGGCCAGGTCCCCTCTGTACGGAAACACAAGCAACCCCAGACATGTTTCGGCCTTGTTGGGCCTCCTCAGTGAGGTGCAGCTTGGTTCCCTATGGCGCAGTGAGCAAGGGACCCACGTCTGGGCATACCCTCTCTCACACAGTGAGACAAACTATGACCACAAAAGTGATGGGTGGAAGGTTTGAATTAATCTGTACCACTGGCGTTGTTCTGGGCAACCTTCCACACCACCGATTTTTTGCCCGTCTGTGCCATTGCAAAAGGGGTCCAGCCATATGCAAATCAGTCTGGTACTGCCACCTCCAAGTTGTCGCCACAATACTTTGGACCCTTCAAGATTCTGAAAAATATAGGTCCGGTAGCTTTTAAACAGCAGCTACCACCTTCCTGATTGAGGGTTTACCCAGTATTTCATGTTTCTCAACTAAAACCTCATGTTACTGATTGTTTTTTGAGAAAAAACCAAAGGCTTCCACCTCATGTTGACACCTCTTTGGGACCAGAATATGAGGTCAAGACCATCTGTGACTCAAGGTATCGCAGAGGACAGCTACAGTACCACATTGACTGGAAGGGAAATGGTCCGTCCTCCCACACTTGTGAGCCAGCCGCCTCTGTTCATGCTCACATATCACTAAGATGCTACCATTGTCTCCATCCCTGGATACCTGGCCCACTACCTCCTCTGAGGCGGTATGCTGTTAGGAATGTTGCCATTCCTTTGTCCCTGTGGCAGCAGTGGCGGAGGAGACATCCTGCAGGGCTGTACAAGAGGCGTGCACTTTGCTCTCTTTCTGGAAGTCATCTCTACGTTCTAGCCATTTCCAACATGGCCACCAGGAGGCATTGTAGCATGGGAAGGATTCGCTATCATAAACACTATGAAACCCGAAGCAGCAGGTAACACTCTGCGTCGCTTCGTTTCTTATTGAGCCATACACTAGCTTCCTTGCCTTTCCCTGCTTGCTATCGCGGCTCTTCTGCCTTCCTGGTTTCCTTCTTTGGTTCCCGCTTCCTGGTCTCCTGTTCGCCATTGCTCTCCCTTTCCCTGTCCCTGGCTTCACTCTGCTTCCCTCCTCGCATTGCTTCTCATGCCAACTCTGCTGGACCCTTCCATCTGCTCCTTGCTGTTCCTGCCACAACCCGTGCTCTGTCTGTACTAGTTTCTCCCTGCCTTCCTGCTGTTGCTCTGTCTTTGTACTCAGTCCTGTCTACTGCAGTTATTCTCTGGAATATTCTGCTCGAGGTGCACCTGCACCATTCCTCTTCAGCAGCTCGTTCAGATACAGAGATTTCCATCAATTGGACTGAGTTTTTTCCCCGCTTGTTTTTTTTACTCTTTCTTGGGCTCAGCCCAGTGGACACACAACTCCCCAGTTTCTATTAGGGTACTTCGATGCTAACTGGGGTCAGTTACACTTTCTACTGCTGCAAAGACCAGCTGGATCCCACCTACTGCTTCAGGTCAGTCTTGGATTGGTATCATACTGGATTCTAATACTTACAGTTACTTACAGGAATGGGAACGTGCAACCTCAACATGAGAAAGTGAAAGCCTTCTTAGATACACCAACACCCAAAACTAAGGGAGATCGTAGAGCTTTTCTAGGTCTAATAGGATCTAACTGTAGGTTTATCCCTAACATTTCAGACAAAACAGCTAGGCTGACTGATAAACCCAAGAAGGCGAACCCCAAAAACTTAATTGGATGGGCGAGGATGATATATGTTATAACACCATAAAACAAAACCTGTGCCAGTACCCAATCCTAAAGGTAGTAGATATCTCAAAAGAGTTCCTACTGTAAGCAGACACCTCCCTTACAGGGTTAGGAGCAGTCCTCTCCCAAGTTTGCAATGGATTAGAACATCCCAACTTGTTTACAAGTCGCAAGCTTTTCCCACGTGAAAAAAATTACTCTGTGTTGGAACTGGAGGCCTTGGCTATCAAGTGGGCCATTATCCACCTCAGATACTACCTCTTTGGAAGGAAGTTGACACTTGTCACAGACCATTCTCCCCTAGTTTGGATTAGCCAATGCAAAGACCCCAACCCTTGTGTCATGCAATGGTTTCTAGACAAGCAGCCCTACTGTTTCACTGTGGAACACCGAAAAGGAAAGGACCATGGGAACGTAGATTTCCTTTCCTGGTTTCCCTCTAAAGAAAATGCGGCTACATCGCATGGAGGGAGGGTATGTGAGAAACCTGAAGGTGTCTCACTCGCTAATCCCCCGAGATCTGTCATCCAGGTGGCCATCGCTATTGGATCTATTTCCTGAGGGTGGGCCAGTGAGGGAGGATCACCTGGATAGGGAATCTTCAGGGAGTGGAAGTGTGACACTGAAGTATGAGACGTGGTATCCCCTTCCTTAAGACACCTTTTCCTCATCCTGCCAGGTAAGATACTTAGAAACTCTTACCTCCCACCCCCTTTTCAGCACAAACACTTTGTCACACTGTGAGTGACAGCAGACTAATACCAGAGCCCTTTACCAACACAAGGGTCAGGCAGAGCCAGGCAATTACTGACAACTACACACACCTGACTGCCCTTTCCCTTCCCCACTGGGATTAAAGGCGGGGCACGACAGCAAACTTTGAGGAAGGCTGAATGCACGAGGGGGCAGCTATTCCAGGGCGGCAGTTCAAAAGGAGGAGAAATGCAGCGAGACCTGAAAGGAAATCCAAGAGGGAATTTCAAACCAGACCTGCAAAGCCTCTGATAAAAGAAACATAATACCGGGAATCGCAGCTGGCGAGTGGTGTGGCAGATGTCAGTGGTGCATGGAACACTCCCGCACTGATAGCCAGGGTGGGAAGATGCGGTTGCCATTGTGGTACCATCCTTGACTCCAACGGCAGAAGAATCGCCACAGAGTACAACTAAGCCAGTGATTCAGAAGATCCTGAAAGTGGGCTGGTCTGTGTTAGACTCAAGGTTACAGTGGCAACATTAAGAAGCTTAAGAGAAAGAGGCCTTTTGTGAATGAACTTGATACCCCTCTATTGAACGAAAAGACTATGTTGAACAAAAGGAGGGAAGAACTACAAATACCAAGAGGCCTTAGGGAAGGCCGACGTGAGGTGTCAAGGTGGTCATACATCGGTCAGTCAAAACCCCTTGTACAATCAAAAGTCCTTGACATATGGTGGAAGTTTTGATTATAATAGAACTGTGAAACAGATATTTGCAGCCGGTTGAGTGAAACGCCGTACGAACTGTGTTTTTGAAAAGCCTGCACTCGCCATAGGCTAACAGAGTGACCCAGCGAGATCGCCCTTCGGAAGTCTCTATTTAAATTGGCAAGTGCTTTCGGAGGTGGACACTGAAAGAAGGATCAGGGCCCGGCTAAGGGGGATCCAAGGGTGAAGGTTATCAGAAGGAACTTCTGTTTTGTTGTTTTGGCATATCATGCCTCTGATCCAAGAGATTTTGCATGAGAAGGGACTTGGGTACAGAAGGCCCTTATAGAGAGAAAAGGAACTGTGAGCTTATGCCAGAGAAGTCCAGGAGTGTGCTGTGCTCTAAAGTCCTGCCTTGTCCCGTGTTAAAAACGTGGGGAAGGGAGACCCCGGCCATAACATCCTGACTTATCATTTTGTGAACACTTCTTTCTTTTCTTGTGAACATTACCCCACACTATTTTGTAGCATAGCGGTAAGGATTGGCAATAGGTTTTTCTTAGTATAGGCCAGTTTTATTAGACTCCACTAGGACTGTAGTCTTATTATTTGATGGTTGTAGCTTGCTCCCATCTTAGATTTAGGTCTAAATTAGGCATTTATCTCACCCAGTTTACTGTTTAATAAGCACCCGTGAACTGTGATCACTCGTGTCTGTCTTGCTTTGATGCCATGCCTTCCTTACAGTGGCAAGGCGGTGAATGCCATCTTGGAAATCTGTGTGACACTAAACAGGAGAACTTGCAGATCCACATCCCTCTGTTCTCGCCAGTTTTGAGCCATCACCTCTTTTGTTTTGCTGCAGTCACCCTCAGTGGGAAGGGTATGCCCAGACGTGGGTCCTGTGCCTGATGGGTCTAGACACCAAAGCTACTAATCACTGATGAGGCCCAACAGGCCAGTACATATCTGGGGATGCTAGTGGTCTTGTGCAGAAGGGATGTGACCAAGCAGTTCGCGCTGCATTGCTCCTTTTGGGGTGGGAAGAAACTTGATTTGAATATGGTATTTCCCCTTTTGTAATGGCTTGGCAGGTGAAGAACGATGGTCTGGAGGGTTGCCCAGAGCAATGCCAGAGGTTAAGATTCATTCTAAACATTCTAGTCATCATCTCTTTTGTTTTTTTGGTATTTTGCTAATACTTCTTATTTTTAAGAGCATGGGAAATAATATGAGAGACTGACAAAGTGGTACAGAGATAGTAATTGTCAGGTCACTGCTGGGGTAATATCACATAATGTCGTCCATGTAGGAGATGTGCACCTCAGAGTTCCTCCCTCCGAAGCAGTAGACATGATGACTACCCCCAGTTTTTGCAATATAGACCATGAAATTGTGGTGCGAAAAAAAAATATAATTCATGATTCCAGTGGATTGGTGAACAATTTATTAGTAAAAAGCAATAACAAAACAGACCAAAGGCAGCACGAGACTTCAGCACAACTAAGATCCCCCTCCCTCTGTGCACTGTTCTCTGATACCCAAAGGAACACATGCATTTCAATGGAAGGGGTGGTCCAAAAAGGGCAAAGAATCATACTGAAAAAATGTTGCTACCAGGACACAATGTCTCACTATCCAAGCCTTTGATACCAGCTGCATTCTTTCATGTTAGTTAATGTTTTCTGGAAAGGCAGCATATCATAATCGAATTAGTGAAGGTGAATATACTCTGAGATTTACACACACTCTGAGGCAGGCGAGAATGCTTGTAATATGACTTCCATTAACTAATGCTGCTTTTCTTAAAAAAGCAGGAGCCTAAAACACTGCTTACATATTCCAAAAGGGAAACACGTCCGAAGCGAGGGATGTGAAGGTGAGCATTCCTACAAGCTAGGCAGAAATCCTTCATACATGCACAGTGAAGTCTAAAGCCACTCCTCGCACACACAACACACAGTGGTTTAAACATGGTAGCCTGTATTATCTGCTCAACGTTATAATGCAGTAATATGCAAGGCGAGTACACCATATTTTCAATTCCCACATTTTTCCCCCACAGTTCCCTCCTATGAGAACATCACATCCTGGCATATCGTAGCAAATTATATCTTCATTAGCATGACAGTAAAGCACTTGGGCAGTTTGAGAAACTTCAGAACAGGTGTTGCATTGCAGATAATAGAGGCCCTTACAAACCAACAATGGACATGATAGACTTAGAATTATAGAATCCTACCAATAGATGCACCCAGGGTTACCAATAGACCTACAATCTGTAACGGTGCAGAAGTAAGAAACTGACACACAGGTGGCATGTTTTTGGTGGTAGACGTTTATTTAAATAATATAAAAAGAAAACCCTACTGATCCTTATTTCTAAGAGGGGTTTCCCTACATCAAATAAACTAAGGATTCAGTCAGGATGTCCTGTCAAAAATAAATAGTCCACTGTTCTGTGAAAAACCTATTTCCTTCCCTTACACTCTCAATCAACTATGGAAAAGGGTGTGATTTTCTTGGTCCAGAAGAATGTCTCCCTTCTTCTGTGCAATGCCACAAAGTTCATTTGTAGGACAGGTTCTTCTTCAATGGCAGTACTCAAAACAAAGTATCAAAAGGATTCCTTGGAGTGCCTCTCCACCAAGGACAAACAAAAACAAAAAGTCTTGAAAGTTCAGATTAAGGGGGATGGCTTCTTCCCCTTAACTTTCCTCAAGTTTCTCAATGGACTAAGAATGTGACTCCCTTCTCCTGGCTTTAATGAAGCAGCTTACAATGTTCCCAAATGCCAGGGGGAATGATTCATTTCCCCTGGTCTTTTTTTAACTTGGTTTTGTCACCTGCCTGGCTCACCACTTGGCCAGGACTTCTCCAAATGTTCATCAGACTCCATCAAAGGTAACATTTTCCTTCCCTTTGCGTTTGCTCTTGGGGCACAGTCAACCTGGCTTCCTTCACTGCTATGTACTGTGACCATGAAGATCAACAAAGATGCACTGAGCTGTTTTCAATGGTGACAGTCCCAGACTCACACTTTTATCACCTCTACTATAGTCCACCTGGTGTATTCTCCTGACAGGTACTGTGACTTTGAGGAACGATGGGGATGCTTCATTGGGTGCTGGTCCCCAACTTGCATGCACAGTCCACCTGGTGTACTCTCCTGCCAGGTACTATGTTGGCTCCCAGACCCTTTCACTGTGACTTTTCTTCTTTTGGGTCTCAGGCCCCTTTGTTTCTCTCTGTCGGGCCCCTGACCACTTTGTTTCTCACATACAGTTCCCAGACCCCTTGATTTCTTATCTGTGGGTCCCAGGACCCTTGGTTTCTCACACTTGGGTCCCAGACCTGTTGGCTTTCACATTCAAGTCACAGACTCCTTGGTTTCTCGTATTCGGGTCCCAGACCCCTTGGTTTCTCTCATTCGGGTCCCAGACCATTGGTTTCTCAAAGTCAGGTCCCAGACCCCTTCGTTCATGATACTGTTTGTTTCTCCAAACTCTTAACAACTTGTTTGTAGCCCTGACACCTTCCCCACCACTAGCATACCTTTGCTCTTGGTGCTCAGTGGTCTTGGGTCTTCTGTCTGCCTGCGGTCTGCCGCAGGGCTCAGGTGAGCTTCCTTTGGACTGTGGCAGCTCCACAGCACCAATCTTCCTCCTAGTAGGGGCTGAGCTTCCTACGGTGCTAGGTCGCCTGAAGCCTGCTTCTTACAGCCTGCCCTCCCTTCTCTGCCTTGGGAATCGACTCCGGAACCTCTGATTTCTTTGGTAGCGTCCTGGTCCTTCTCATGTCCACAGAACCAGATCTTGCGGGTTCTCCAGGGAGATCTCACAGCTCTCTCAAGTCCTTCTAGCCTTTTTATTTCACCAATGGATTTAACTAAACCAGATTTTCGAATGTATTGTGTCCTCCCACGTATTTCTCATATTTGATATTCGATATCCAGCTTCAGCTGCTTCGGAAAAATATATGAGCAGAGGGCGCTGTGCGTCGATGCGGTCAACTCAATGTCCTTCGAGGGCCTCCGCCTCGAGGATGATGTCATTGAAGGTATATATGGCACGCGCACTCCCCGTTGGCTTCAGTTCAATTTTTCCTCGTAGCTAACGCTTCGAGAAACTACAACGCGCTTCTTTTGTTCTAACTTCGCGTTAATATCTTCTTCCTCAACACCTACTACCCCCAAGACCGGTTTCTAGATGTTTCAGGATTGTGATTCTAAGATGTCATTAACCGACCCACACAAGTTTGTCTGTGGTGTCTCGGGGTGGAGCATAAGACCTCAGCCTGCTCCAAATGCCAGTCAATGACCGGAAAGGCTCTGAAGGAGCGAAAGGGGAAATTGGTGGTTGTTAAAACCCCAAAAAATCCCCATCGACTACCTCGTCGAAGAAACCTTCGTTCGACGAGCCGAGAGGCCACTCTCCTCAAAGGAAGAAGGTTAAAAGATCAAGGTGGAGGAGTGGCTCCCACCACTCCTTATCATCATCGAGGAAGTCGAAAAAGAGGCACCACAGGTCACCTTCTTCTACTTCGTCATCAGACACCTCCCCTGAGAGGGTATCTTGTTCCACGAAAAGCTCCACACCTGCCGATTGGGAAGCACGTAGATCGGAAATGCTAAAAAAAATTCAAAAGCAAAAACCCTCAGCAATCCATGCTCCTACCCTTCCTTCCAAAGAAGACAGTAAGGAAAGGTCATAAGCCAAATCCTGCACGCCCTCGAGCCCGGGATGAAGGCCAGATACTCATTGAGAGCTGTCGAGGCCTCGAAGCGATGACAAGACATCGAAGGATCATTTGAGCCGTAAATCCAAACATAAGATAAGGTTGAGGTCGTTGACACCAACAACACCATTGACGCCAGCTGCACCTTCGACGCCAGCTGCGCCCTTGACACCAGCAGCACTATCGACACCAGCTGCGCTATCGATGCCAGCCGCACATTGACGCCGGCTGTACCTTCAATGCCAGCCGCACTGTCGACGCCAACCATGCTATCTAAACCAGTGGCTCTATTGAAGCCAAAAAAGATTTTCGACGATTCCTCGAAGGCTGAGTTCACAGTTTAATAAGCCTTTGATGCCAATCCCAGACAAAACCTAAATTCTTTCACCAAGGAGAGAGTATTTCAAATTTCTCACCTCAATTTACGAGGAAAATGAGCCATCAGACAATGATGCGCCTTTTGGTCTTCAATTTGGCACACCAAATGTGCCTGAGAGCTGTATTTCGAAAAGTCTAGATTGAAAGATCGTTATGATAATTTACAAACGGCCAGTGGGGTAGACACCTCACCAGAGCTGGTTTTGATAGACCTGAAGCTGGTGAGCATGCAGATGCTTCATATAGACAACTAATATCTGAAGTTGTAGAATATTTGGGTTGGACTAGGCCTGCCCTCCCCTTTGAACAGGATGATCTGACGGACATCCTTGATAATGGTCCGCAAATGGATCCTATTTTACCATTTCATAGCGCTCTCCAAAAAAGGGTGGCAGCAAATTTGAAGACGCCAGAGACTAATCCGACAGTAAACAAAAACCTGACCAAAAAATACCACCATTCCAGTGGTGACCGACCCTGACTACTTGTCAAAACACCCCACTCCAGAGAGTCTGGTGGTACAGGCAGCTACTGCGACTTCCAAGCAGGTGGCTTATCCAACTATCCCTCCAGATAGGGAGGTCAAGAGAGTAGATGCATGGGCAAGAAAAGTATTTTCTGCAGGGAGCATGGCTCTTAAGTCAGCTAACTCTGCATGTGCCCTAGCAAAATTCTCATTATGATATATAATATATGACGTGGCATTTATAACGCGCCTGTGCACAAGTGTTTCTATCCGTGACAAGACAAGGAGGGGGAAACAAAAAAGGAGGACAAAACAGCGATCTTACTAGGTCTTGTGTCATTCAGATTGCACAAAAGCAGGGAAAAAGGGGAGGAAGGAGAAGTGCAGGACAAAGGAGAGAGTCCAGCCAGCGGGTGGCAAGTGTGAGTATTCATAAGTGCAGCCAGCAGGTGTCAATAAGTGCAAGGGAGGGGACTGTAAGGTTACAGATACAGACCACAAGTGCAGGGGAGCCGGGGGGAAGTGCAGGATTGCAGCTGGACAGGCAGGGACCTGGGTCCAAGTTCATGGAGTGACCAGGTGACTAGTGCATGGATGGATCGGGAAGGTGATCAGCAGGGGAGAGGAAGAGAGAAGGCAGAACCAAATAGAAAGGTCTTGAGTTGATTCTGGAAGTATATATGGTTCTGCTCAAGGTCCAGAGAGGCAGGTAGGCTGTTCCAGAGGGAGGCCCAAGCCGAAAAAGAGATCTGCCCCAACTCTTTGCTTGGAGAAGCACCTGACCCTCACAGTGTTGGAAGTGGAAAAGCAGAGAGCTTGAGAAGGCAGATATTTAGGAAGAGAGAGTTGGGAGTAGTCTGGACCCCGCCCCAGAAATCCTTGTGGACAATGAAAAGGTTCTTGAACTTGATCCTTGCCACCACTGGGTGCCAGTTAAGGGATTTCAGAGCTGGAGAGATACGATCCCTGGGCTTGAGGCCAAGGACAAGTCCCACAGTTCTATTCTGGATGAGTTGAAGAGGGCAGAGAGTAGAGTCAGGAAGATTTAGAAAGAGGCTATTGCAGTAGTCTAGTCTAGCGAGAACCAGAAAACCTGGAGATAGCGAACTTCTGGGGGAAAGTGGGGAAGGGAACAATACCTCTGAGGAGGTGCAGCTGGTAATTTGACTTCTTGGAGATGTCAGAGATGTGAGGAGAGAACGAGAGTGTGGAGTCGAAGATGACCCTGAGGTTCTTAGCCTGCAGGTAGGAGATGGAAGAGGACCCAGGGAGGGCAGCCAGAGAGTGAGAGCAAAGTAGGGAGCTGGTGTTCCGATGAGGAGGATCTCCTTCTTACTGGGATTAATGCAGAGATCATTGGTGGCACACCACTCCTAGATTGCAGAGACAGCCTGGAATGAGAGAAGGAGTAGAAGCGACTGAGGGTGTCAGGGATAAGGGCCAAAACAAACAAAGACAAGGGATACAGAAAGGTGTAGTGGGGGTTGTAATGCCTGGGCTAGCTGTAGGAACTGTGCCCAAGAAGCTGCAGCCTTATAAGAGACTGCTTTGCCCCTTGTGTAGGAAAGCAGCCTCCAAAAACTACATTACCCAGCAGAAGGTGCTCCCTGACTACAACTCCCAGCATGCTCCAGGTCGATTTGGACCAATCAGGAGCCGAGCTGGGCGTGGCACACCAATGCGCATGCGCAAGCCCCGAGGCACGGGGCTTGTGCTTAAGACTTCAAAGGGAGAGGACGCACAGACCAAAGCTCCAGAGAAATCACTCAAGAGGGGCCCAGCCCCACTGGAGCAGCAGCCCGGCCCCTCGCTCTTGAAAGATAAGTGTATTTCTACTATTTTGGAATTGGATGGACGTGGGGAAAGTGCAGGGGGTCACCGTTTCCCCATCCAAAGCCCCTGCGCCTCCAAATGAGATAAGTAGGCGTATTTTCCGCGCCGCAATACATCGCTTGCATTTCACTGGGGAATTTAAGTATTTAAACCTCCGCACAACCTTCTGTGTGTTTCCGCCTCCTGGAACCTAAGGCCAAGGCGCACATGAGGCGAAAACACGTGTGGCAACCCACATCTCAAAGGTATTTGCCCGCAGCGGTCTAAAGACCATTTGTGGGAATCTGGTACAAGCAGTCACGTCATCTGGAATCAGAGGAAACAAACCAGAGATGAATTGTGAAAACTGGAGCACCTTTTCCTAATTTTGGCGCAACCATCCACGCGTGATATTGCGCACAGATGGTCATCATAGAATGCCATGTGTAGTATGCATGTGAGTGGGGCATGAGTGTGAATGCTTACTAAACTCTGAGGACATACGCTAATATTTATTCTTTCTTCTAGCTTGGGCCAGCTGTTGAACCCTACGGATGTGCCACAGGACTTTGCGGCTCTCCCACGGAGAGGACACTGAAAGCCAGAGCTAAGTTTGCATGCTGAGTTATAATGCTTATCTAGATTTGGAATGATTTATGTGCAAAGGTTATGACTTAGGAGTAGCCAGTGAGAGGGTCATTTTTTCTGCAACGTGGTGCTAATGTGAAAACAGCTACTTGACATCAAGCACAGCCTGAAACAAAAGTGTGCAATGATCAGCCCTTCCCTAAATTCCCCCATCCTAACCACAACCTCTACCTTATCCTCAATCCGGTTTTCCTAACTTCCCCCAACCCACCAAACCATCGAGACCCTAACCCTCCGTCCCTGCTCTGGTCAAGGAAGTCTGTGTAAGGTTTGACTTGCAGGCTCTGCGACCATACTGGGGGTGGTTGGTATTGCATCTCTCCTGCTCCTTGGACCTGAGTACCGTGACAGAAGGAGAGCTGAGTGTCATACGCATATCACTGGAAGTTGGAACAGAGGGCAGCTATGTGGTGGGCAAGAGGTGCCAAGTATTGGTGGGGGCACCCAGGGGGGGAGATTAGACCCCTGGGAGAGACAGAGGAGAGGAAGGACCCAAGTTGGACCTGCAATCAGTGAGGAAGGAGGTCAGCCATGCCAGGGCCGGATCAGCGATACCCAGGTAATGGGTCCAATTCACTCTATGGCCCCATTCACTCAATGAGACTGTATTTCCATGGCAGCAAAGCACATTCATGAAGCTGCTGTAGTCCCCATGGTAATCTTCTATATTAGTTGCCAGGTGTAAGTTCTTTAGAACAAGATTCAAATTCCCCAAATATCGTTAGATCTAATAAAATCCATGAAGTCTTTCCATGTTTTACCTGTTCTGGTTCGGTGCACGATGGTATCCACTTATTCGAACTGAAGCTGCATGGTGCCAACGAAATGTCCGCTTTTTGTTTACTCGTGTCATCACGCTGATGCGCGATGACGTTATTTTGTAGTTTTATGCTCGTAATGCATGCCACAAGCATATTAGTTTAGTTCCTCCAAATCTTAAGTGATCTTAGGTGATCTATCTGCTGTTATTACAGATTCTAACCCAGGGTGATGGATGTTTATAGCAGCATACATTCTGAAGAGAGAACCTTTTTGGCAACCATGGCCAGAGATAACAGTAGTGACGGACGCCTCGCCCACGCCAACAATCTGACTATCAGCGGTTGTTGGTCTCCATCGGAGTCCAAGCTACACATTAATATTTTGGAGCTGAGGGCAAGCAGACTTGCGCTGAAGGCTTTTCTGCCATCTGTACGGGGAAAGAATGTCCTGATAATGGCAGACCACACAGTGGCCATGTACTACCTCATGTACGACCTCAACAAGAGAGGAGGTGTGGGGTCACTACCACTGTGCAGAGAGGTAATGCAGCTCTGGTACTGTGCAATTCAAGAAGGAATCTCTCTATCAACATTTCACTTAGCCAGAGAGGAGAACATGGCAGCGGACGCTCGGAGCAGGCAGGGCACAGTCTCCCATGAGGGGGAACTAGCTCGGGAAGTCCTTCAAGAGATCTTCACCCTTTAGGGAACCCCTCAAGTGGATCTGTTCATGTCCAGTGTCAACCGTAAGTGTGAACTGTACTGCTCCAGGGAATTTCCCCCAAGGGGTGCTTGCGGTGATGTGTTTGTGGTGGTCTGGGAGTTTCCACTCCTGTATGTGTTTCCTCCAGTCCCAGTCATTCCTCAGGTGATCAGGAGGTTGAAAATGTTCGGGAAACACATGATCCTGATTGCCTTCCAATTGAGGCAGGAGGACCTGGTACCCGGACCTTCTGGACATGTCCATCTGCCCTCCAATACGTCTTTCAATAAGAGAGGAACTTCTCTCGTGAGAGGATGGTCAAGGCACTCAGCCTTCACGCATGGTTTCTGAGAGGCTGAGATACAAGGATTGGGACCTCCCAGATGATGTAATGGAGATTTTGCTTTCGGCCAGAAGGCCAGCAACAAAGTCCTTGCCCGGCTGCCATTGGGATAAATTCTGAAGCTGGTGCAAAGACAAGAATGAAGACCCTTTTCTATGCAAAACACCAAGTCTCATAGTAGAAATACTATCCTTAGCCAATCTGGGGCTCCAGGTTGGTACAATTAAGGGTTATTTTGCGGTGCTATCCATCTTTAAGCGCTCGTCAGAAGAATGTTCATATTTTAAAATCCCACTGGTGACACAGTTTCTAAAGTGACTTACCAATGTGTTCCCCCCATCTCCTTTCCAGGTTTCAGTTTGGGACCGTAATCTGGTACCAATGTGTACTTCATGTCCATTAAGGTTGTTAACTTTTAAAACTATTCTCTTGGTAGCATTAACTTCAGCACGTAGAGTGAGTGAATTGCAGGCACTATCATCCAAGCCACCCTTTACTATCTTACACAAGGATAGGGTTGCTCTGAGGGTTAAACCTTAATTTTTACCCAAAATAATTTCTGATTTTCATGTAGGGCAGAACATTGTATTGCCCACGTTCTATCCTCACCCTCATCTTGGCAAGGAGGAGAGGTTACATAGATTGGATCCACGCAGAGCTCTGAGCTTTAGCATATCTAGAATATCTAAACTGCGTATTGATGATCAGCTTTTTATAGGCTCTACAGGTCACAAACTGGGTCAAGCTGTGACAAAACAGATCCTATCTAGATGAATCATTCTGACAATTTTGGAGTGCTACAGGATGGTGGACAAGGATCCTCCAGAAGGATTAAGGGCCGATTCCACCAGGGGCATGGCTACCTCTACAGCCCTGCAAAGGGGAGTACCAATAAAAAACATTTGTGAGGCAGCTACGTGGTCCACTTTTCACACGTTCACAAAGCATTACTGCCTTAACTCTTCCCTCGGTCAGGATGGAAGCTTTGGAAAAGCTGTCCTCCATTTGATTAATCAAAACCATTGAAAACTAAATTCTTACTCCCTCCAGCAAAACAAACACTGCTTTGGGAGTCTATCAAAGATAAGGTATACGTGCGAGGACACAATCCATTTGAACAACAAGTTACTTACCCCTGGTAACGTTCTTTTGACTGGATCTTCCTCCCACTTATTCCTCATCGCCCTCCCAGCCTACACCACAGTAGAGTTTCCAATGCTATTACAGCTTTCGCTCCTTCAAAGTTCAGTACGGTCAAACCCGTGGTTATGTGAGTAGTTTCTACTGTAAGAAAAACAGAATTGAAGCCAACGAGCAATGCTTGTGCCATATATACCTTCGATGACATCATCCGTGAGACTGAGGCCCTCGAGCGACATCGAGTTGGCCACAACTACGCACAGCGCCCTCTGCTTAAAAAGAACATTCTGAAACAGCTGAAGCAGGATATCGAATATCAAAGATGAGAAATACATGGGAAGAACATCCAGTTGAAAGAGCATTACCAGGAGCAAGTAACTTGTTCGTCTAGTACGATCACTTTGGTTTTGCAGTGTACTCTTTAGTACTCCGCACTTCTTCCTCGGCGCAGTACTAGATTGACTAGTCTCCCAGGAATCACCAGAGCTCTTCCTCGTCTCAATACTTCCTACACTATAGGTATAAGAAAAACAGATAGGTACTGTAGGAATGGTACTGGTGGGGGTTGGTGAGGAAGGTGGGCTGGGATAAAGTGGTCTATGGAGATACCATGTTCTCCCCAGGTCGTCAATAATCCCATAGTGGGCTTCCCTCCCCATGAGATCCACAGGCTGAGTATCACCCCAAGGGTGACTATCTGGTAGTAGCCTCACCTTCCTGGCCTCATGGGAAGGGGGTCATACTAGGGGAGATTGACAAAATCCAGAGATGTGTCTAAAATGCAAGACAAAAAGGTCCAGGAAGCCTCTGTACTATTGTGAAGTAGGCTTACAGTGTGACGATTGTGGGTGACAATGTCAGTAATATTGCTTGAGTAACTTGGTATAAAAATGCAGCACTCACTCTTCACGACTGCGCAAAGGCCTCCTTGGGAGGCCAGAACGATGTCTGGAGCCATACGATTCTGAAGCACCATGGATCGGATGGCTACTTGTTCTCGGGGTAATGGAATTAAAGAGTAGGCAGTTCCATTTGCAATATTGTCGACTAATCGGGACACCTGGGTCAGACGGTCTCTATTTATCTTAATCCCAAGGGCTGGTATCAGATATCCTACCCCTGCAACAAAGGTTTCCCAGGCAGTGCTTCTCCTGAGATGGAACTGAGCTGGGAAGTTAGGAGTATGGCGCACTGCAGGAAGAACATACCCCATGTAACAACTCCCTGCCTAATTAATGTGCAGCCAGGGGTGAGCTTTATCCTCACAAATGAAATACATGGCAAAAGCAAATGTAGCAAGGTGATCTTCCAGCGCACCTTATTGGAATACAGGTGTAGGCGGGCACATAATAGACAGCTTAACCCTTCACTTATATATTGACCCACCTCTTACCTGTCTCCAAAACCGGCTCTCCTGGGTTCAAGATCACCCTAGTAAACCTTGCTAGGAAGGTGTAAGGGTAGGGAAGATCAGTAGGTTAGGGCAGGCAGGTTCCCCTAAAACCCCTAAGGAGAAAACACAAGGTTAGAGTAACTGGAGCACAAAAGGATAGGCGGGCAAAAGGAATGATGGTGTACAGTTTTTTAGTTGTTATAAGCTTACTTTTCCTCTTCCAGTACATCAGCAGGGTTTTGTGAGGTTTTTTTACAAAAAGGGGCAAACACAAGACACTATATACAAGTTAAACTATTCTTAAACTGCAGCGTTACTAAAAGAAATTCAACACAAAACTATAAAAAGAGTCCTTTAGACATAAAAGTATAAAAGCGTAAAAATATATATATATATATACAAAGTCTATGCAGTGCACTGTATTAAGAACTATTTCTAAAGACCTTAATTGCAAGATAACCTGGCCAGGGTTGTCTCAAGGTCCTTGCTGCTGCTCTCCTGATCTTCTTCCTTCCTGCGCTCTTCTGTGATGGCTCTTTTGGCAGTAAGCACCAGGCAGCAGCAGCAACAGTGTGGGCGACCCCCAAAGTCCTTGTTTGGACTGGGATGCATTGCAAGCAGCAGCCTAGCACTTAGATGCAGCGTGCCCCCCCCCCCAAATACTCCACTCCACCTGGGCCACGTCTGGCAGGTGTGGACCAGGGAGTCCAGGTGGGCCACCTGACAAGGAGTGTTGCACCGCCAAAAAGGCACGGTCCAGAAGGGCTTAGAAATCAGTTGGGCGCTCCCCTGCCATGGGGAGCTCCATTCATTCAAGGTGCCCTGGCCACGCGTGATTATAGGCCACCTATTGGGGTGGCAGTGATGTGTTTAAGGCACTCCCTGCTGGTCAGAGGAGTGGAAGATTAAAGGCCCTCGGCAGCAGCAGTGAACGACAAAGAGGTTTGAAGGCTATGTTGAAGGATTTAACCATTATCCCAGGTGCTCCACTCGTGCCCACAACTGTCTTTTTTATATTGGACTCTTGCGCGAAGGTCCTTTACTTATTATTTCCTTTTCCTGGTCCCTGGCGCGGCTCTTGTACCAGGGATCCGATTGTCTTTCTTTTTATTTTGTGGTCCGTGTCGCTGCTTAATGTGCCAGGGATCCTTTCATTAATCCCAGACCGACTGGGGGTTATACAAATGAAACATTATTGATAACTATACTAGAGTTGGTCAACAGGTAATAATGACATTTGTTAGCTCCCATGAACGGAGGACCTGCGTTGGTGTAGCATATAAGATCAATTGCTCTGGAGGAAAGGTGGAGTGCTGCTGGTTTATTGTGTACCTAATCAGGAGTGGGAAAATTCCGAGGACCGGTAAAGCCCAAGTGGGAATGAGTATCCCTACAGGGTCCTGGGCCTTGGGACTGGGTAATGTGGCGAGGTGGATTAAGGAATCCGACACCAAGGTAGAAGGTTCCAAGACTTCTTTTCTTATCAATAAGGAAATTTGTCTAACTTTCCCAAGTTCTACAAGATTACCCCTACCTAGTCTAAGATAACTTGGCTGCTCGTCATCAGGGTGAGGGTCATAAGAAAAAGTATCTGTTCTCTGTCCAAAAACCTACTCTAACCATACCACTAAGTTACAAAATAGTCCATTATTTCTAGAAAACAAAATATCAGGAGAATGGCTCTCTTCTGGTAAACTGGTTCAGTCTTTTTCAATCTTTTGCTCCAGTTTCTGATTCAACAAAGGGTTCTGGAGCAGGATAATGACTCCCTTCTTCTGACCTACCCAATAATCCTAAAAAGTCTCTTTAATTCCTCCAACCAAGATTTTACAGACTTATTCCACAATTGAAATGGTCCTTCTTGACCTTTTCCCATACTGAAAGTTCTCTCTAAACCGCTATGGTTGCCTGTTCTTTTCTGCACTGAAGTTAATGTAATCAATGTGACCAGGGAAAGTACTCCCAAGGCAGTTTTGACTTTTATTAATTTCACTGTCACCGCTGTGATGAAGACGATCACTCTTGTTGCACTCTTTGTCTGTTTTGCCAACTACTGCTGTAATAAGTTAGGCTACTCCTGTGTGCCTCTCTTTGTGGTTTCTCTATGTGTAACCAATGTGATGAGGGAGATTGCTCCCAGGTGTGTCCTCTCTTTGGCTTCTCTTAGTGTTACCACTATGACGAGGGATATTACTCCTGTGTGTTTCCTCTCTTTGGTTCCACTTAGTGTTACCACTGTAACATGGAAGATTACATATTAAACTAAAGACATTTGGTGGAACAAGTTTTGATTATTGTGCCACAGAGCTTTGGAACAAACTTCCACCATTCTTGCGGGATGTTGCGAATCTGAGTAGCTTTAAGAAAGCCATAAAAACATACTTGTTCAACTCGAATTTGTAACCTTCTTGGTCTGCCCGGTGCTTGAATTATTCTTCTGTCTCTGATGCTTTTATGTTTTTTACTCATGTCTGTTTTTTTGTGCGCACTGAGGCCTGAGGGCGAGTGGCGTGTTATAACAAATTAAAATAAATAATTAAAAGAAACACTTCTTAAATAAATAAAATAAACACTTCTGTACTTCTCTTGAGTTTCGAAAGGGTCACCACTTTGAAGAGGGAGATTTCTCCTGTACTTCTCTTGGCTTTCAAAGGGGTCACAACTGTGACAAGGGTGTGCAACTTTGATGCGGTTATAGCCTGGTCCCCTTTTGCATTCTGTCTTGATGGCAAGCGTCACCGGGTCTTCCTGTTTGGTCCAGGCTGCTTCTCCCCACTGCGGGAATTCTGTGGCTCGATCACCGTCTTCTTCCTGTTGGTATGCCTTTTATTTTGAGGTCTTAGCAGTATTGGCATCGTTTATAGGCCAGCCAATCCACCCTCTTTGGGTCACGCCACTACCTGGAGCTTTTCTTCTTCGGTCCGGGTTGGCGGCTTGCCTACACGTTACTCATATGGTTGGGATGGGCTCCTCTTCGTCCCAAACGTGTTTCTCCCGGCTCTCATGTATGGCTTCACTTGGTTAGGCTTGAAGGTTAGTCCTTTCACTCCTTTAGTCAGGTACCGCTGGTCCCTCCCCAGTGGGAACACAGAGTCTTTCATTTGTCTTTGTGGATTGATCTCCACTCCTCTTTCCCTCTTCTTCGTCTCAGTATAGTTGACTGCCAACCAATAAGCACGCTTTGTAGAGTTTTCATTCTTCCTCCTCTCAGTACTATTGAAATGGGTATGTGTGAAAGGCTCAGCACCGTAACTTGCCTATTCTGATGAGTCAACAGTGGTGGCTTCTGCTCTTTGCCAGTGCACCCAGACCACAGGGTATTTTATCATTGCTGTAGGGAAAAATCCAGGGGCATGTGACCTGGCCAGTTGCCACTTTTTTCAGAACTACTGGCTCTCAAGTACTCTTCCACGTGTTCATAAAGCGTACCTTTTGCTGGTTGCGTTGTGAGGTCTAGATGTGTCAGACACCAAAGATGGTACGCCAACAGTGAGGCCTGATGGAAGAGATTCAGAAGCTGCAGATCCTAATGTAAGCACTTGAACACATTGACTGATCGGGGGCTGTGCTCTTGCCATCTGATACTGGGTGCTACGTTCTAGCAACACTGGAAGAGTCTGACATCTGCAAACAATCAGAGGCATCACTGATGGTGGTGTCAGTGATCGCGGTGGAGCCAAGCAAAGGAAGATCAGTTGTCGCAGAGGTGATGTCACTAGCTGGGGCAGCGACTTTGCGGCAATGCACCCTATGGAACTAGGCCAGGATCCCCCCACACTTAATGACAGTTTGTCGTCAGAAGAATCTGGAAGTAGAGGATGACAAGGTACAGTAGCAGGCTCAGGCAGAGCTTCAGGGTCCTGGGTATGAAGAGATCGAACAGCTTTAGTCAACATGCAACAATATTTAATCAAGGTATCGTCCTCTAAGGACACACTTTGGATGTGGGAACTGCTGGGGGTGCAGGCGCCATTCTCATAGGGTGACCATGGAGGATTTCATAAGCAGACAGTTTCTTTTACGCTGTTGGTTATTGCACATGGCAGAGAAACTAGGGGCAGGACTTGAGGCCATTTCAACCCTCTCTCTTTACATACTTTAGACAGCCTCAACTTAAGGTCCCCATTCTGGCGAGCTACATGCGCGCTAGAGCGCAGGTGTTAAGAACAATGGAACTGTTGAGATATATATGTAGGGGCAATCCAAACTGAGGTATGTACACTGCTAACAACTTCTTAACCACATAGACAATGGGCCTCATTACGACCCTGGCGGAATGGGTTAACCGGTGCCGCTAATGGTGGCGGACCCGTTAAACCCATTCCGCCTCATTATGAGGTTCCCTCGCGGGACCCGATGTGCATGTCTGGTTTTACCAGACGTCCTTACCGGGTCCCGCGAGGGGACCAGGGAGCTAACAACGGGCCGGTCGTAATTGGCCCGTTGTTAGCTCCCTGCACCCATTCCCATTGAGCCCTATCGGGGCGCAAATGGAAATGGGGAAGGTCCCGGCCCAGGTTCGCTGAAGGAGGAATTACCAGGCCCTCCAAACTCGGAATGGCCCGGTAATTCCCTATTCAAGGAACCCGGACCCGGTTTTGGTGGCAGCCATGCCCTTATTAAGGGCATGGCTACCGCCAAAGTCGTAATGAGGCCCAATGTCTTCTTTTCTACAGTGATATGCCGCCACCCACCCAGAAAACATATCAACAAGGACTAAACAGTAAACGTATGTCATGGAGGCCGGGAGCTGTATGAAGGCTGTTTGCACATAAAAAATTGACCTTCCGGTACAGGACATGCAAACAGCTTTGTAGGCACTGCTCTCACAACATTATATGATAAGCATATGACATAATTTTCATAATATTTTTGAGCCATAGAGGCTAAACCAGGATCCATCCAATCTCGGCGCAACAGAATGATCATAGTGTTTTTACCTGAATGGGCCAAACCGTGAGCTTCACAGATCAGGTAGGGAGAAGTACCTTGGGTGCCACCAGGTGGCTGGCTTCAGAATGTCCCAGGGAGTCTACTCCCAGCTTACACTCACGTTGAGTCCAGACCACTTTTTCAGATTCTGGGGTTTGATCTTGGCGGATTGCCATACTGGAAAGGGAAGGGATAGGTGACTGTGGAACTGCAACACAAAAAAGAAAAATTCCAGTGGCCCTTTTAAGGCTGCAGAGTGAGCTGCGCCATCTGCTAAAGCATTTCCTTGGGCTGCAAATGACTGTGAGGGCTCATGTCCCTTGCATTTCACTATGGCTAGTGCTGCGGGAGGAAACAATGCATTCAAAACGCTAATAACTATTTTCCATTTAATGGTGTGGTGCCAGTGGAAGTTGAATGTCCACATTGCTTCCAGAGGATTCAGAAGTCATGGACTAGCCGGTGGGTGTACCTGAAATCAGTATAGATCATTGCTTATCTATCTTGAGCCACAGCACACTCAATGGTGAGAGCCACAAGTCTCACGACCTTTGCAGACTTTCCCATAGGTATCAATATGCTTCTAGAACAGCATGAGGGGGTACATGCAGAATACACAGAAACCAATTTCCTGGTTCAACATGGGGTGACAAGAGTGTATCCACAATAAACTGACATTCATGTGGTTACCCATCCTCAAAGGCTGGTAACAAAGAGGTAGGATTCTGAACTGAACAGCATCTCAGGGTTACATTGGCAGCAGAAATACGCAACTTTTCATATCGAGTGAGACAGGAATGAACACATGCTGTGTCTTCCCTTAAAGCAATAATAACAATACAGCATGGGTACCGCAATCATAACAGGATGTCCGTGTACCAAGGAGTCAGTTTTCTCTATCAATAATGCAGCAGCAGTAACAGCTCGCAGACACGCTGGAAGTCCTGCTGCTATTAGATCTAAAGCTAAGCTGTGGTCTGATAAGGGCCGGTGCTTATCACTGTTAACACACCTTGAGCAAACCCATTGCACTCATCGCAGAAGAGCACAAAGGGCGTACTGTAATCCGGCAGACCTAAAGCAGGAGCCATTGTGAGTGCTTGCTTAATGGTGACAAAGGCATCATCTGCTTTCTGGGATCATGGCAGGAGTTTGGGGGTTGAATCATGTGTGAGTTTCTGAAGGGGCTTAACTATGGATACAAACCACAGGGGCCACTACCTACAGTAACCTACCATCCCAAGGAACCCCCTCATCTGCTTCTTGGTCTGGGAAAAATGTCTTTAACCAGCAGAAATCTCATGGCCCAGGTATCGCACAGGGCAGACACAACTGTAATTTGTGTTGAAATGCCCTGTGACCCTTTTCAGCAAGCATTTTCAACAGAATAAGTGAATCGTTCTCACACGCTTCCAAGGAGGGCGAGACTAGGAACAGATCATATACATACTGCACCAGTGTCAACCCTCCTGGAAATGGAAATTAATCAAGATCTTTCTTTAAAACATGGGAGAACTGGGTTTCTACAGATCCCATAGGAAGCCTGGTGGACGTATATTGCGTTGATTTATGGGTACATGCAAACAGATACTGACTGTCAGGCTTTATGGGTATATTGCAAAATGCTGAGCACAAATCTACAACAGTGAAGTACTTGGCTGCATAGGGAATGCATGACAGAATTGTAGCAGGATTGGGGACAACTGGGAAATCCGGTAACATAGCAGTATTAACTGCATGCAAATCCTGAATAAAATGATTTACCTCTTTACCTGGCTTCTTAGTGGGCGAAATAGGAGTATTACAGGGACTGCGGTTTGGTACAATAATACCCTCTTTGAGAAGGTATTATATTACGGGGCAGATACCTTCTTCAGCCTGTCAGAAAGTGGGGTACAGATGGCAAGGGATTGGCAGGATTCAAAGTCATTTTAACTTGCTCAGCATTAACCATATATCCAGTGTCATTCGCATGGGGTTGACCATAATTTGACTGAGACTCGGTCCAACAGTTCCTGCCGTGAACAGGAAGTGGCAACCCCGGGCCCAGGGTTTGAATGGGAAATTTCCTGTAACACCGCCAGCATCTCATGTTCTCTATGAGCAGGAATATCAAGATATACACCATCAGGAAAACAGTAAATAGAACAACTCAACGTACACTATAAATCTCATCCAAACGAATGCACACATGAACAAGGATTCAGCAAGAATGCATGTTGGTGAGAAATTTGACCTATCGTGACCATAAGAAGAGTGGACACAGGATGAGGTATTGGAGTACCCCCTATACCTACAGAATTTATGACTTCATCAGAATGCATTGTTTGTAGAAAATCAGAGGCTTTTAGTGTGTAGCTTGCAGCTCCAGTATCAACCAAACATGAAATCTTTTGACCAACTACAACACAATCAACATACGGGGCAGTAGGAACAATAAATATAAGTGGTGTAATAAGCTCCGAGATCCCTTGGCATTCATAACCATCGGTCTGACATGGTAGTGGTGGAGGCAAATAAGTTGGCATTCTGCTTGACACAGTTGGCTGTTCGCCTCAACCATCAAACTGAGGCTGATGTGAACACTCGGCTTTCCAGTGTCCAAACTCTTTTGCAATAGTTGCATTGATCAGTATATGCATTCATATAATACATTTCAGCAGTTTGCCCTGGCTCAAATCACTGGGCAGCTCCTCTCCCGCTTCCATGCCCTCGCCCACCTGGCGTTGGGCAAAACCCTCCCTTTCCCAAGGAAGGTTGTAAGCTCTGTATATGCAACGCCATATGTTTGGCATCAGTGGTTTCTTTTTGTGTCCCAAACTTTTCATGAAAGTGCTGTGCAGCCAATACAACTTCAACCAAGCCTTTTCATTCCCATCCTATCAACACTGCCTTAATTCCTTCAGATACCTTAGGCTGTGAAATGATAACAAACTGAGCCACCCAGGCTTGAGGCACTGTAAGCGCTGCATCAACAAACCCAGAAATGCTCAAGATATTCTGCTATATTTTCTCTATTTTATGTTTGCATGCATTTATCTTAGACCAATCTGTCTTTTGAGGAAACATTTCAATAATGGTTTACACCAGTGTATCAGTAAATGTTTTCAAATCCCCAGCAGCACCAGGTTCTTCAGCTGGCCAACTGGTGCACATTTTAAGCAAGGTAAATGTATCTGTAGGCAGCACTGCTCACAACAACTGATTCAAATGAACACAACTAGGGTGATAACAGTCATTGGAGTGGACTGGCGATAAATTGGTGGTTGAGTAGAATCTGGGCTAGATAGCTGTTGGTCAGGTGTTACATTTGAAATGGCAGGATTATAAATGTCCAAAATATCTTCGGGACTTTCCTTTAACTGGGGCTCCCCTTGGATTACATGATATAATCATTTGTACCCGGCTTTATGAGCCAGTACATGCAGGTTAGAATACTCATTTTTCAGGGATTTTACTTACTCCTGAAGCTTTTCTTGAGTGTCTTTCAGTGACTGGATCTAAGATTCAGTCTGTTTCCTAATAGGTTCAATAAACCAATCGAGATGGGTGTCCCATTGGCATTGGTGTACAAGTGTGCCTTTCTTCTCTAACACCTTATGTAAATTAATTTCCCTGTCTAAGTCAGATGTGCCTTCCTGAGGAAAATGTTCAGGTGACTCATTCTCGGTATATTCCTGCCATTTCTCCAGGTGCTTACATGCTTTTGGTGAGTAGTGGGTAAACATGAAGTGTACTGGACTTCGTTTAAGAGGAAGTGGCACTTGTCCAGACTACCCTGAACCATTCTCACAGGGATAGGACAAGGTATGATTTATTACGGATCCAGGTCTGATGCTGACTCTGTCTGCATTGGGACTCGGGTCCCATAGCTGGCAGCGTGGGTACGGCTCATTAGCTGACCGCTCGACAACGTGTATTCGGATGCTCAGGTATTAAGGAAACACACATGTTTGGCAGAACAAGTCAAAGTCCACAGCGCTTGTACACTGAAGAAATTAGGGAAGCACTAAAGCTGCAGGTGGCTGAGGGGTGTGGGCGCACTGCCAGATGCCACCCACACTTAAGAACCTAAATGAACACAGACAGTTCTCAGTCTCACTGCGCTGAACAGTGCAATAGTGACAGGTGTTCCAACTAATTCAAAGAAGGAGGGATTTCTCATGAGTCCAATGAGTTTAATAACGAAGTAGCCTGAAACGTGTTTCGAGTCATCACCGACTCTTCATCTGAGGCTGAAAGCTTCAAGAGATATCCTAGCCAATTAAGTATATCGTGGCCAGTGCCAGATGCACTCTCTCACTGCTTCGCAAATGCGGACCTCTGTGCAATGCTGCTGAACTGAATGAAATGAAAGTAAGCCCGGGCTTACATTCATTTCATTCAGTTCAGCAGCATTGCTTGGAACACCTGTCACTATTGCAGTGCTCAGGTATTAACACCCAGCCTGCATTCCTCCCCCATTACAGAAATTTCAGAAACACCTGCAGGTGTTGGCCACATTCAGATGACTGCTGGTTCACAGCCTATATCCCCTAGTATGCAACTCACAGTGCACAGCAGTATTTCAGCTTGTTTCAGAGACTTAGGTAGGTAAGAGTCGAAGACAAGACACATATTCGGTAGAAACAAAGCCTGTTACAGCTCCCGTACTAGGATAGCTGAGAGTGTGAAATATAAAGCAGGGTTGCAACTAAGTTGCACATTTAGGGCTTAAAGTAACAAGGTACAGATTAAGAAAAGACAATCATAGGGCTCTCATCGGAAATATTTTCTTCACACTTTTACAGAACACATCCTTCCTAATTGACACTACACTACTCTGACAGGCACAGATGTCTCATGCTCTCTTAAATCAGTAGGGACCATTAATGCACTGCTTTTAATCTGCATAGTCAGCTGCTTTTACTCTTTCTTATTCAGATAAACAGTTCTATAGGCAGCGTGCTGTAAGGGATCAAGAGTAAGACTCAGACACAGTGGCAGGTCAAATGTTGATTACAGACTTTTGTGAAAATAATAAGAGGGGTTGGGAAAATCCTATCTATCCCTAATTGTACAAGGGGTTTCCCTTTCAACAAAACTAAGGAACGTCTGTGTCAGGATGTTAAATAAATAAAGCGTCCTCAATCCTGTATCCAAAACCCTAACCTGACCCTTACATTCTAAACTAAATACAAGGTGAAAAAGGGATTTCTCTGAGCTATAAATGTATAGCTTATTACTTGAGGTTTCAAGCATAGATGTTCTAAAGTACAGAAACCAAAAGAAATAATGTTCCACCAGGAAAGGGGTTCTGCCTTACCCTTAATTTCTTCTAGTGGCTTTAAATATTGTTTCATCACAGTTCAAATGTATCCAAGGAGGAAGGCTCTTCCCTTGAAACTTCTCCACAATATACAGTTCTTTTGAACTACACTTATCCTTAAAGGGATCTGGTTTGTTCCTTTTAGATTTTAGCACTGTTGCACACTTTCTTAAAAGGGGTTTTGGACCCTGAGATTTCCTTAGTTCTTCTTCGTTCCCTGGTCTACTCTCCACCAGGGTATTGTAGTGTATCCTTACAAGGGTTATGGGTCCTCCCTTTGATCAATGTTTCATACTTTCAAGGTGGAGTTCTTAATCCCTTTTTCCACTTCTTGTTTCACCCCTGGTTTACTCTCCTGCCAGGGTGTCACAACATTCTTATTTGGGTATGGGTCACTGTTTGCTTGGTTCACTATCCTGCCAGGGCTTCTTTGCTTTCTTTTCACTTTTTGTTTTACCCAAGAAACAACATTTCTCCAGTGCCGGGTCAATGACCCTTTCTTCGCAAGCTCTGCATCAATTGTACTGTCTTTAATTGAATTTTTAACAGTTTGGCCCTGTGCCAATTCTACTGTCTTCACTTAGGCTTTTCGCAATGTTTGTATCCGTATTAATAATATTGCATTCTCTTAGGTGTTTCACAATATTTTTGTCTGTATCAATTATATTGCCTTTTGTTAAGCTTTAAGCTTTTCGCACTGTTCAGCTCTGTGTTAATTATATTTCCTTCTCTGTTTGGGCTCTCGCGCATTGCAGCCGGCATGCAGTATTCACCCTGAAGGGCCCCAATAACCCATATGCTCTCCCTGAGCTTATTTTCGTTTCTAGGTATCTTCAGCGTTCGTCGCGCTTCTCTGTCCTCTCTGCTTCGTGTCCGTTGACTGGCTTTGTCTTCTGTTAGCCGATTGGTTCCCACTTCCTCTGTGTCTGTCAGGCAGCTCCAGCTGCCTGTGACAGGGATGTAGCGAACTTCTCCCGGCTTACCTTCGCTGAATGCCATCTCCATCATGTTCTGAGCTGCATTTCACACTACACTCTCCGCTGGTGTCCAAAACAGCATCAGAACAAGTTGGATACAGTGGCAAGCTCCGTCTCTCTCTCTCTCTCTCTGGTTGCTCAGCTGTGTGCATTTTAAATACCCCTGTCTCACTAAGTAGTTTCCAACGACTATAACATGGCTGTCATGCCTGCTGATCCTCGTTCCCATGCCCTCACTGGTGTTAGGCGTCCTGCCGGTCCCCGTGCTGAGCGAACGCTGTTTGTTTATAAAACGACTGCCAGACTGTTTTTCACTCAATGGGGACTGTCAGGCATTTGCCATGGCGACGTTGTGGTGTTTTGGGATGCCAACTGACAACTACGACATCCACGCCTCTCCACAGTCACGTGTCACAGAACGCCGCATCTCACGTCGGTTCTGCGTCCAATCAAGATCAAGATTCTATTTAAACTCTGCGTGTGCAGCAATGAGGTGCTTCTGATTGTTTGTTTTCACCAAAGCTCTGTTCACTTTGTACCCGCTTCCTAGCGTTCCGTGAACACTTCTCCTGTCGACTCGGCTTTGTTAATTCTATGACAAGACAGGAAGCTCATATTATGCATTACAATCTTTACTCTGAAACCACAGCAGCAAAGAAAATACTTTTACAAACAAAAAAGTTTCCACAACACAACTAGATAGAGTTCAATGTCAATGTATGGGGAACTCCCCAATCCATCATGGAGGACAGGTCATGCCCTGCAGGGGACCAATGAGCAGGGACCCTCTTCTATATATGTCCATTACTCTAACCCCAACCCCTCTTTCTTTGCTGCTGAAATCCACAAGCTAAGTCACTCCTCCTAGTTCTTGACTTCGTGTTGAATTTATGGAGTTTAGAGTGCTATTTATTTATGTTATTAATGTTATTTTGATGAGTTTTATTGCATTGTACTGTGGAAATGGTCATGTATTTTTCATGTTGCGTTGGTAACTGGCTGAGTGCCGTGTTCGTGTGCGAACGCTGACCTACAGGTCACATTCATGCTTTGTAATGCTCCGCTGGGAGCCTTCTGCTTCTGCAGTGTTTGTTTATATTTCTTCAGCCCTGAGAGGCGTTCTAATCAGGCTGCGGCTATGTGTGAAATTCTTTCCCTCCAGGCAGTGTTATTTTTAGCAGCTGCCCCAGCCCCAGAGCCAGCGCACGTTTCCCACAGGTGGTTTGGGAACGCTTGAAATTCTTTTCACTTGAGAGGAAGTTTTGTTTTTGTTTTTCTACAAGTTCATTATGTAAGCGGCAGTAGGAACCTGCGCGCATTTTTTCCATGACTGTAAAGGTTGCAGCTTCTTTTACTCATTAACTTCCCGCACGTCGCGTGTGTGTGTTTTTATGTTTACATGCGCATTGTCATCAGTTGCATACAGGCTAAGCCTGTCCTGGGGATCCGGCTGGGGGGGGGGCAGTTTGCTAGGCCCTCCTTTGATGGGAGTAACTTCCATGAGCATTCCTGAAAAGGGCAGCTGTGTCCTCTTTTTAGAGTGAAACGCTTGTGTTTCTACATTTAATTTATATCGGTCTATGGTGGTGAGGGATGTTTCAGCCCACAAGAGGCATAGCTCAAGGAGAGGTTTGCAGGTTTACCAGGCCGAGGGGCCTCGGTTCGCTGCCCGCCTTTGGCGGTATACACATGTGGATGCGAATGTGTATTTATTTATAGGTATTCACATTAATGTTTATATTTATTCATATAAAATATATATATATTTAAAATTGATATTTTATTTTGTGTTTAAATTGATATTTTCAGTATATATTAACACCAGTTCGCCTACTGAAGGGTGCTTTGCCTTCTTGGTAAGTGCTATACCCTGTTTAGCTTCAGGTTCTGCCTGAATTCTATGGGGAGGTTAACCCCTCGTATACTGCTGGTTTCCACACCCTGCGGGGGTGACAAGTTTCAGGTACTCTGGTGGTGCTCTGGAGTGGTACCGTCACCTGCTCGGTGGCAGGATTGGCTTGTGTTTCTGCGAGGTGATCCCTCGTATACTGATGGTTCCACACCCTGCTAGGGTGAGCAGTTGAGGTACACTTCATCAGTGTATTCCTCACTTAAAGTTGGCAACTTTGTCGGTGTGCTGCATATGGCGTTGGTGATTACCTTAACGGTTTGTGTGCCATAACCTGTTTGGTTTCAGGTTTCTACCTCAGTTCTAATGCAAGGTTACCCCTCGTGTACTGCTGGTTATCACGCCCTGCTCGGGCAAACAGTTGAAGGCACAATTGCTCAGGGTATTCCTCCCTCATGGTTAGCAGTCTGTTTAGATGCTGCATATGGCAGATGTCATTATTTTGGTAAGCACACCGTAGCCTGCTTGGTTTCAGGCTTTGCCTGGATTCTGCGGCGAGGGACCCCCTCGTGTACTGCTGGTTGCCACACCCTGCTAGGGTGAGCAGTTAAGGTGCACTTGCCCAGTGCTCTCTTTTGCTAAACATTATGTTTAAGTGATGAATGGAACACATTGGAGTGTTCAGAATTGTCAGTGGCCCGGATAGCTCGGTAAGTAGCAGCTTATAGAAGGGCCGGGGGGGTTTGGACCCCTGTGACGGCGTAACCCCTCTTCTTTGGATATTTTATATGTCTATTTTATATAATGTATTAAGTACTTTAAAGAAAAGAGTGTGTGGAGGTTGTGGTAAAACAGACCCATGTGGGGGGTTGTACCTTCCTCTATAGACACTGGTGTTAACCTTCGTCTTTTAGTTAAACTTCTGTCGCCCTTTACCGTAGTTAGTTTCAGGACAACTCAGTCCTTCCTTAGGTCTTGCTTTCCCCGATATCAATTGCTCCACCCAACACCTGTGCTGATTAAGCTGCGGTATTTTCTCCCATCATGAGGAAGAAACAGATGATGCGTTATGCCTCTGTTGAGGTCTGCAGGGCTGGAGGCTCTCTATAGTGGGGACGGGGTTTCCCTTACTATTTGTCCCATTGGACATTCTTTTTACTATTGAACTGTTGGTGGAGACAGGGTCAGCTCGTGGGTAACTGTTCAGTTTTGTTGCATGGCAAATTGAGCAACCGTGTTCTACTTGGAGAAAGTGTTTGGGAAACACTTGATGATATCAGATATACGAGTTGCCAAACAATAACTTTAGGGCGCTTGCCCCATGGGTTTTCCTCCCAAATCTTGGCCTGTGGTTCAACTAACCGTCTAACAGTGTGTTGCACTTTCTCCTCTGCTCGAGGAGTTCAGGCAGGCTTTTGTACCCTCAAGAGCGTTGCTTAATCTCTTTTGTTGTGTATATATATATAGACATATACATTTTCTACAGTGCACCGATTAGGGTGCTGGTTTTTCTCATCCGTGCTGACCCTACTGATACAGGTTCCTAATTTTGGAGAGGTCTAAATAAGTATTTTATCCTGCTGAGATCGATAAGTGAACACTTCACGTCACACACCGTTCGTAATAGTGATATGCACCACTCATATACCTGAGGGTTCGTAGTACTGTATAAGTACTGTTTGCTATGGACAATGTGCTTCATTTTCTTTTTTCCCTGATTCCCTTAGTGGCCAGTCAGCCTCACACGAATACAGAGACTCAGATCTCGGGTTGGAGGGGACAGTGGTCCCAGATTTCTTTCACAACCTGTATTTACGAGGCATTGATCATTTTTCCCTGAGATCTTTCCCCCTCATTCCCATGCTCGTCATCCTTGGGGGATATTGGATCATGATATACACCACGTGGAGTATCGCCCAATGGTTTTTCTGGTTTTTCTTTTACAGGAGTTCAGACTCAGGCCCAGTGCAGACTCGCACTAAGCATTTCCCTCCCGTCAGTTACTTTCATTTGCGCTAATTCCTGGTATTTCAACAGGTTAAGCGGAGCCTGTCCACGGTCAGGGGGTTGGTTAGAGTGTATTTATTTCTCTTAAGGGTGTTAAAAGCGGGGTTGTAATGTGGTCCTCAGGGTAGCCTTCTTCTGGGTTGCAAGGTTTTTTTCCCTTGGTTAAGTGGGGGAAGGTTCTCCTCATTTGTGAAGGCTCAATATCCCTTGGTGAGATAGAGGGGTCTGGGAGTGATACTAATCTCCCTTCCAAGTTATTATGACCCTCTATCACAATGTGTTCCAGCGTCTCTACATTAACTGTCAGAAGGTGTCTGCCAGTACGATTCCCAGAGGGCTGGGATATTTATATTCAGTTAATGACTTGATTCTCCTAGTCACCTGCATGGCAGGTGGACCTTTGGGTTTTCACAAGAGTTTGTTTTTACAATAAGGTGCCAGCTCAGGGTGCTGTGAGCTTCAAGGCTCTCCAATTTGACTGAAATAGAGGTTAGTCCTCTTCTGGTGTGCAGCTTCAGTTTAACTATTTAGTGATCGCTTCTTTGCAGTTTAGAGTCTTGCTAAGACTTGGAATTGGATGTCACTATGATGGTAGCGATTGGATGTAAGATACATTTTTTCTCCTTGCCAGGTTTGGCCTCTTAAGGATCAGGTTTGTAAATATCTGCTTCTTGTCATCGTTGCAGAGTTCTTCTTCAAGTGTTCGGAAGGTCTGACGGTCTCCGGTTGGCGGTTTGACAGGTTTAGCTTCTCAGGTGGGGCCCCTCTCTTCCATTCTGCTTCGGCCTCCAGAGGACATCCCTCCTTAATATACACATATGTCTGAAGACAATTGTGGGTTAAGTCTATGGCTTTTCAGCTCTGCTCAGGATGGGTCACCCTGTTACAAATTTATAAAATGATTTTTACTCCCATTTTACCTTTTTGAAGATTTGTCTTTCCCTCTTGGTTCCCCAGTGTAGTTATGTGACATGCCCTGATCCTAATGCAATATCTTCCTTTAATGCATGGGATGGAACCTAAAAGACTTTCCCCCTTTGGGGTACATTTTCTTTATCTCCAGGAGAGCTCTGTGCTTATTTTCTTTGGTTTGCTTTCTAGGATCCCAAAGATGATATTAATTTAAATGTTTTAAATGTTTTATTGGACAACAGAGGCATTTTTTACAGAGGAGTTTTTGTCCTATCCTATTAGTAGGAAAACTTTGTTTAAGGGTTTTTTCCCCTCTTTAACCAGTTGGTTTTGGCGGCCTGTAAGGAACACTGGAATTGGCACAATTTCCTGTTTTCTTGCATTTGACGATGCCTCATAAGACAGTTTCGGGCAAACTAGTCTTGGTCAATTCTCTTGCGATCAGCTGATTGATTTCATGAAAGCATAAAAATGTTTTTTTCCTTTCCTATTATTTTATTATATTTTATTATATTGGCTCTATTGTATGGATCATGTTGTACTAATAAGATGCAAGGGCTTTGAACTTGCATAATATGAGCCTCCTGTCTTGTCATAGAATAGCTAATCCCCCACACTAACGTGAGATGGGGGTTTAGATTCTATTAAAGACAAGGAGGCGATTATTATCCCACCCACCCACCCTGGATATGATGTGATATGACAATTGTGACACGCATGTACACAGGTGGTTCAAGAGAGAACATTCTTTGGTTTGTTGTTTTTCCCAACCACCCACCCTTCTTGTTTGTTGTTCTTACAGCCACGAGTTGAGGTTCTCATCAGGAGTGTGGCTCGCAGTAACAAGTTGTGGAGTGCGTGATTTTGGATGAGAAGTCCTATCCAGAAGAACTTCGGCATAGATTCAGGCTGCGAGATGGTGGAGATCTCCAGTTTCGTTGGATTCTTTCTCCGCGCTACGCAGTTCAACCGTTTCATTGGACTTCTGGTGCAAGACAGCTGCATAAAGAGGGGTTGGGGTTAGAGTAATGGACATATATAGAAGAGGGTCCCTGCTCATTGGTCCCCTGCAGGGCATGACCTGTCCTCCATGATGGATTGGGGAGTTCCCCATACATTGACATTGAACTCTATCTAGTTGTGTTGTGGAAACTTTTTTGTTTGTAAAAGTATTTTCTTTGCTGCTGTGGTTTTAGAGTAAAGATTGTAATGCATAATAATCGCCTCCTTGTCTTTAATAGAATCTAAACCCCATCTCACGTTAGTGTGGGGGATTAGCTATTGGACTTCATCTGGCTCCGCCCATGGTTTGGTTTGCTGTATTACTTATGACTTTGGACCGTGTAATGGACTTCTAAACTCTATCTGATTTCAGTACGTTTGTTTGCCTGCATACCACAGTCCCGTTTCCACGGTGGGTTCCATGCCTCACTTCCCATCTAGAGGCTCTCCTGTTTCCTGAACTGTCATCCTTGTCCTGAGCTCTAAGTTCGTCGCATCCTCCAACTCGGGGCTCTATTAAACTGTTCCGCTTGTTCAGATATCCACGATAGCCACGCTTTCCATAACAGGGCTTCCCTGAATATGCCACAGCACACGGAACTCTGACATTTCTCTCCAGTAAAAGAGGCGCTGTGCGATGTGCACTACTTAACATTTAAAACTCCGACCCGCAAATTCAGTCAACATCTCGAGGATCCATGCAACCAATCTCCTCCACCTTACTCAGCTACGTTTCCACGGAATGTAATTAGTGCACCAGACTATATGAACGCTCTGCTGCTCGACTTATCGAGTGCACCAACCTGGCTCTAGTGCGTCCCTCGTGCCGTACGGGTTACATTTCCTTACTAACCTTCCCTTCCTCATTTGCCTCATTTTTCATCACTTCTACCATCTGGACAAATACATTGGACAGCCAACAGAACTCTCCTATGGTAAGAGAACATAACAGTGGGGTTACTCAAAGGCAAGAGAGGTGATAGGGAGTTTGCTTACAGATTCTTATCACTTACTCCTACTTAACTTGCCTTCTTAGGCGGAGTCCAGGAAGAGTTCCTTCACTAACACCAAGGAAGGTCTGGATCCCTATATTGCAGGTTAGTCTATATGTCTTCTGGGGTTAATTTGATCTTCTGAAGGATAGTTACTGAAACATTGCTCTTTGTTCCAGCCTCGTGTCTTCCTGTCCTTGTGGATTCCACGCCCTTCCAAATGATTAACTTCTCTAGCTTTTCTTTGGTTAGTAGCTAGTGAGGTGCATCATTGGGTAGGTATTTTCTTGAGAAGCAAAGTACAAATAGTACCTCAGCCTATGCCAATCCTACACAAGGACCCAACAGGTATTTCTCTTCTCACAAAAGGTCTTGTCCTTGCTTCTGGAAGTCAGACCTGAATTCAATTGTTACTGCAAGGTTTGTGGCTAACTGTGACAGTGATGTTGGTTTGCAATGTTTATTCATCCTCATTACTCCATCCCTCTTCCTTGTCTAAGTACTGGAAAAGGGGAGGGGATGCATAATATTGTTGGCTAAGAAAGTCTAGGAATTCAGCATCCACATTACAATAAGAAATACAGGAGTGTGGTATAAGCCCATGGGTGTTACTAGGAGTTACCGTTGAAGGGTTGTTTAAATCTAATATTCTCTTGCCTCCCTGGAGTTTTGTCTTCCCCTGCGTAGTCCTTTCCACAGATAGCCACACCCAGGGTCAGTGTCAGGTAGCTTCTGCCTTTCCCTGACCACATAGGAGAAGTTTCCCTCCAGAGAATCAATTACAATGTTGCTAGTGCTGCACATACCCTTCCCCTGATGCTGCTGGTTTCTTCTATATCTATTTGAAAATGAGAAAGGTAGTCTAGGTTTCCTTGATCTACTCCTTTCCTGTGTTCAATAGTAAAACAATAAGGTTGTAAATCTAGAAACCACTACATTGCTCGAGCATTAGTATCCTTCCGGAGACTGATCCAAGTCAGAGGAGAATGGTCTGTGACCAGTTGGAATTTCCTTCCCGTAAGGTAATATCGCAAATCAGTCACAGTCTATTTAATAGCTAATGCCTCAAGTTCAATTGTGGCATAGTTCCTCTCCCTAGGAAAGAGATTCGGACTGATGTACAGAATTGGGTGTTCAATGCCATCATATTCCTGAGAGAGGAATGCTCCCAGACCAACTTGAGATGTATCTGTATGCAGGATGAATTATTTGTCAAAATTTGATAGCTTCAAGATGGGTTTGTTACAAAGGATCTGCATGAGGCTAGAGAAACAAACATGTTCTTCTGGGGTTCATTTTATCTTCTGGGGCTCATGTGAAGGAAGGTATCATGAAGAAGGACACAACCTACAGATTCGGAAATTCAAAACAAATACTTTTATTAACTCAAATGTCAGCATGAAAAAAGGCTAAGGTGGAATTTCCCTACCTAAATAAAACTAAGAAAAATTTGAGTCATAGAGTTCAGCTGAAAAATCTGTCTGCATCCAAGAACCTATACTTGCCCTCACAAATAATCTATACAATGTGTACACTCTATAAAATGTAGTTCCCTTGCCCAAGTTCAAAATAGCACAATCCAAGCACCAATGAATCTTGAGACTTCGTCCTCAAGTCAATAAATGATTCAAGTCTAAGGGCTCCCTTCCTCAAGACTTTAGTTCAACAGCGCAACACGTAGAAATGGTTCCTCAGTATTCCCTTCCCTGAGATTTGAGTTCAACAACACAAAAATATATTTTGTCTCCGTAAATGTCTTTGCCACTCCTGGGTCTTCTCTTTATAGATGGTAGTTCATTTATAAATTGTAATTATATTCAAAAGCAACTTCAAATTCTTAATTAGTTCTGCTTCAAATGTAATTCTCTGTGATATGCAGTTTTGGGCTTAATTTACATTTTAAATTCAACTTAGAGTTCAACACTTAGATTCACTTGATTTTAATGTTCTGTTTTACTTTTGAACTTCATATGTAATAGATTTGCGATTTAGTGAAGATTTCACTCAGTTCGGCATTCAATGAATGTTGAATTGTACTTGTTAAGGTCTCATTCAGTTTAGTGTTCTATAGAAACTGGTTGCGGTCAAAACACACCTTCCCTTTTCACCCGTGGTGTAAGTTCCCACTTAGTTCGATGTTTCATAGGAGCGTGTTGCACTTAAAAAATACTCAGTTGCTGTGTAATACTCCTTTAATAATGTCCAATAGGAGTGTGTTACTTCTAAAACACACTTGCTGTTCAGCCCACAGTTGAATACCTCTTTAATTCACTTCAAATGAAATATCCAATGCTCAGAGACATTCGAGAGTGTGTTTCCTCCCAGACGCGACCACTCCAAAACAAAGTATTCCAATATTTTGGTTTGACAATGGATTGCATCAGAGAACTTCGACAACTTGTTTCCCCTCACACGCAACCACTCTGATACAAAGTATTCATCTAGGAAAGTTCCAACACTCGCATACCGGGTTTCTCCTTTGCTAAAAACTACTGGTTGTGTTTAAGGATCTCCCAGCAGCGTGGATCGCTCGGCCCCGGCTTTCCATATCAGAGTTCTGATTCCTGCCCCTCAGGCACTCCTGTGTCACCATCTGAACACAGGGGAATGAGTACTTGTAATTCAATTAAAAGGCATAGTCTCTGCATAGGGCTCCATTCCCAACGTTTGATCTGCTCCACGGAGCCCCAGCTCAGACGCCGTGCTTCCTAAAGTTGTCTCGCTCTGCAAACCCCAGTGTCTCAGTGTGTCTCTTCACCATGGTTCCCTGTTGCTTCTCTTGCACTCTCTGCTACTGCTGCTCCGACTGTGCCTCCACTTCCACCTTCACTTTCTTTTCCTGAATGTGGCTCCTTTTATACACCTACAGCCCTTTAACAGGCTGCAGGTGTAAATGTTCAATTATCCCTGCCTGAAAACAACTAAAGGGACATGCCTGACCCTTACACCTCTCAGCAGGCTACTTCCTCGTCCAGGTACCAGTGTGATAAAAGAGCATAGTCTTCATTGCTCTTGGTTGCCTCTTCCTCATCCCAGTACTGTCAATTGTCCTATGTGAAGGAATGAGGGGAACGGGTTGGGTTGATTATCAATAGGGAAAGGGGGATACCATGTCTCGCCTAATGGCAGCCCATGCCCAGTACCCAGAGACCCTTTACCCAGGTGATCCTCCCTCGCTCATCCACCCTCATGGTCAGGATCCAAAAGTGATGGCCTTTGCCTGGCAACCTGCGCAGAGGGCCCAAGGGAAAAAGAAGTGAGAATACCCTCATGTTTCTCACATACCCTTCCCCAATGTGGGTTGGACCGAAAAACTTTGCATGGAAACTAGTAGAGGAAATCCATGTTACCTTGCTCTCGACCTCTCCAGGTTTCCACTGTGACGCAATATGGCTGATGGTCCAGGAAATATTGCATATCCTTTAGGCTGGAGTCTCTTCTATTTTCAAATTTGAGAGGTTCTAGTTTCCTTTGGCGAGGAGGCCTTTCTCTGAGAGTCTTAGATTTAACTTGGATTGCTTGTGAAACCCATTGATTGAATTGGGGTAAAAAGGTTCCAAAAACTAACTCAGCTGATAAATTTGGAATCACTGTTACCGTTAGATTTATTTTCTGTCCAAAAATGGTAATGGAGATCTGGGTTAAGGGATGATTTTCAGTATGGCCATGTACACAGGTTACCCTCTATTTTCCTATTTCCATCCATTCCTGGGGAAGTAATTCTGTTCTCATGGCACTTTCTTTACTTCCTATATCCAATTTCACCCAGACAATTTTGTCTTCTACAGTAACAGGGATTTTATACAGTTTTGTTTCTAGTATAGAGAAAGACCTGGATTTTTCTTTGGTTCCTATAATTATTCCCCTTTCTACCAGACTTCTTTAGGCTTTTCTCCTTTTCTAACATCATATCCTGATATTAGGTGTATACAATGCTATTGTATGATGACTCATTCATCTCTTTGTTCTTTACTCTGCTTATCCTTATTGAGAAATTAAATTGATGGAATGGTGTGGGAATGTATATGGTTTACGGGGCAACATTTTACGGGGTGTTCATGACCTCTAAAGGAGTAGCACTCTTGGTGGTGGTTAAGAGGTGGGGTTATAACAGGAGGATGATTTCCTCCCTTTTCCTGCTCCAGAAGGAACTTGAATGCTGAGCAGTCCTGCTCTAGTGTTGGTGATGTTTGGGTAAGGAGGATAGCAACCGGTGCCCTTTCTTCCCATGAGGGATTAAGTCAATTTCCTCGGGGGCTGGATGGTATGGAGCATAGTATATCCTCACAAATGAAGCTATCCCTCTCAGGAGTAATGGAAATATTATCCAAAGTGGAAAAAGAAAGATTTTGGGTTTGAGGCATTTCATATTCCACTTTCCTCAAAAGGAAAGAGGTCTCCCATGTTGTTGGAGAATCTGTTTCTGTTAATGGTGGTGCAGTGCAGAGCTCAATTATGTTTAACGGACAATGGGCCTCATTACGAGTTTGGAGGTTACCATGGCGCTATTAGCGGCATATATATACAACAAAAGGGGCTGCCTCCAAAACCTTACCGACTCTGCCCTGGTGAATGGAGCAATTACCGGTCCATTCCAAGGTTGGCAGGACTGGTAATTCCCCATTCACCAGGGCCCTTCCCCATTCCCATTTGAGCCCCCGTAGGGCTCAATGGGAATGGGGAAGTCGCTAATAACGGTACCGCAAATTGCGGTTCCGTTATTAGCTCCAAAGTCCCATTGTGGGTCCCGTCCTTAACGCCTGGGAAAACCAGGTGTTAAGGGAGGACCCGCAAAGGGAACTCGTAGTAGGGCGGTAAGGGATTACCTGCACCGGTGCCCTTACCGGTGCCGGTAATCCCTTACTGCCCACCTCGGAATGAGGCCCAATATCTTGCGTCGTGCCCAAACTCTTTACAGGAGAAGCATCTTTGGTTTTGGGTAGGAGACAGGGCTAGAGAGGAGGGAAGGTTTCTATTCCCAGCTCCTATTAGATTGTCTGAACCTGATCTTCCTAAGGTCTCCAACTCTTGATAACTAGAAGGCATTTGGAGGTCCAAAGGACATAGTTCATTTAGGTGGTAAATGACTCTGTATGAATAACAGGAGTTCTCAACATCTAATGATGCTGGAGAAGAAGAGAGCCTCTCCTCATAATGTTTACCTCGGACTCACTGTCATCAGAACCATCACATGACTCTAGTTCGAAGGGGTTATTGAAGGGTATTCTTGGGGTGGATGGGATTTGTTCCCCTTTTCCAAAGAAGACATCTCCCATGTCTTCTCACTCTGAAAGCACAACTCTAGGTGGGTTCACAGCCAGGGGATGGGAAGTGGGTTGAGCTTCTCCTTTTAACTCACCCATTTTCAGGTCTGTGGGAAAGACGCTGATATATTCATCTCCTACTGTAAGGGGAGTGGCCTTTCCCCTTATTGTTAATAAATTGGGACAGCTGTTGGTCTTCCTGAGAAGGTCACGCTTATCTAGATCCCTCATCCTCTCTACTTTCGGGATTTCACAAAACATTTCTGGGTTTGCCTGGTGAGGATTTTCCCTGATAGCTTGGTAGACCAAACATCCCATCAAGTCACCCCTTTGGATTTTAATTGGGTTGGCGGAAACATTTTATAGTATAAAGTCTTGTCTGTTTTCACATGAGAGGAGAGGCAATATCGTCAAATGTTTCCTTCTGCCGGGCATAATATACATAAACATGTTAGAGGGGGGTCTGTCCAGAGGTCTAAGGAAATTATCTTCTCTCTAGCTGGGACCACCGCTTCTTGGGGTCAGAATAGAAGGTAACTGTTCCCCTCCACGGTTTTCTGTAGAGGAAGAATGGCCTGGGATACTCAAGAATGAAAAGTTATTTTCATCTTTAGACTTAGAAGGGTTCGAGTCCCACACTTTTCCAACCTTCTTGAATCGGATGGTCTTGATTCAACAGAGTGGCACCGCTCAGCCACTAACCTGTGTGAGGAGGACTGGTGGGCTAAAAGAGTTAGACTGGCCCTCTCAACTCTACTAAAGTTATTATCAGGGTTAGAGATTCCCCTGTTTATATGGATTCCTACCAATTTTTACTTGGGTTCATTTTAATGAAGGGTGGATTGGAGGCTCTAGTAACTTTGTAACTTTCAAGGGTTCCCCAACTTGTATCAGTTGGGCCGTATCCCACTCTTGGCATCATTTGTGAAGGCCTCACGAAGAAGGACACAAACAACAGATTCAGAATTCAAAACAAATATTTTATCAACTCAAATGTCAGGATGGAAAAAGGCCTAACTTGCCCTATTCTAAGGTGGAATTTCCCTACCTAAATAAAACTAAGGAAAGTCTGAGTCATAGTTCAACTGAAACATCTGTCTTCATCCAAAAGCTATAGTTGCCCTCACAACTAATCTATACAATGTGTAGGGATGTCAGCAGTCACAAAAGAACAGTGTCCAACCTAACGTTCTGAGCCTCTTCCAGCTCTCAGCTACCTTTCATCTTCCTTCTCCAAGTATAAAAACAGTTCTAGCAAAAGTCTCAAAGTTACTTCTCTTGAGTTCAGAGTAATGTAGTTTTAACCAGCACTGTGGGTGAAAGACCAAAGAAATATCGAGGCTTAGTACCACAAAATGAAATACGCCAATCACGGTTTGAAAGATACTAGTATCTTTATTTCTGTACAGATTTCAAAGCAAAACAGATTGTTATCTGGCTCCCAACACCTTGCAGTGTGTACCAGCAGACGCAGTGAGGGGTGAGAGTGCTGGACATCTTAATGTAGGTTCTTTTATACATTTTCCAGTCATTGTCCAGGCCCTCTCCAAACTAATAATTTACATGCTAGGGTCCGTGCCCAGTTCACATGACAAATATGACAATATTGTTTAACATATTTAACAAGTTTGCTTGACCATGAATGGCAATGTTGGGTCTCCGGCTCATAGTAAGCCTAGTTTCAAGAAAGAACACATTATATTACAACCAAAGTACACGGTTTGAGTTTGCTCTACATTGTTCCGTTGTTTAGATGAGGATGAGGCTTGTGAGCGCAGACAACCCTTGGATTGCAGTTCATACGAGTTGCAAGGTTTCTTTGCACAGAACAGTCTGCTCTCAGTTAGCCTAAATGTTGACATAACTCAAAGGTCATTAAGCTCGACTGTAGTTGAAAACACAAAGCAAGAGTTAAAATCAAAATGGCGAATAGTTCTTAAAATGGCGGCGAAGTTGATCAGAAATCGGAGCATTTCAAACGTGGTTTTCTGTAGACCAGAACCCAAGCATAAATATAACTATGAAACAGACCAGTACTGTGATTAAAAAACAGTGGGTTTTCAAAGACCATGATCTTCGATGAACAGATTCTCTATCAGCCACAAGACCAATGGCTTGCTCCGTACGAGTGGATTTAGGGAAGAACATTGTTTCTCAGAGTCCGTTTAGAAGCCTCTCCGTTAGGCTCTTTTAGTTCATCCGTCAGTGGCTCCTGACCACGTGGGAAGCAAATTTGAGTGGGCACCACAGGGTATTGAATTTTTCTGGTGTTCTTAAAGGTCTCTGGTGTAATGAGTCTCTTTTAGGAAGTTAGATCCTATGTACAGGAGCTGGCTGAAAAAGGCCTGGAGACACCCAAACCCAGAAAAACAGCAAGAGCAAAAGATTAGGTAAAATACCCAATCATACAGCCGCTCTCTGAAATCCCAAAATGGGTTTTGTGTTAGTTGTAATTTTACTATGTACAATTCCTGTGAACCAATCTCGGAAAAAATTTGAAAGTCAAATATGTAATGGTTTTTCAATGTTGATTTTATCCATCAAGCAAAAAGTTTTTTTTAAAAAAGGGGTGACAAGTAGCCACTAATAATGTTTATATTGTGCCAATGCATTTCGGAATACAACAAATTCCTTCATCAGGGCAAGTCTAAAACATCACATTTAAATGCAATTGTGCCAATCATCCCATGGTTAATATCCATATATAATAAATCCCATATTTAGAAAAACGTAAGTATGTAAACATCAACATGAACAGTCATCATCCAAATAGTTGAAAAAATGTGAAGGTAAACACATACCCGACAATGTAATGAGCAGGATCAGTAGGCAGGTTGAAAAATAAAAGAAGCAAATCAGATCAGTACCAAGGTAAGTAAAGACGTCCTATAACAAAATGGAGGGAATTGGGTCCATTACCTGATGTAGGTGAGTAATGGCGAAATCTATGTTTCAGAGGCCAGGCTGCTTCACCGCGTTCGGCGAGCAGTTGCTGTAAATCGTAAAGTACGTTTATATAAAGGGCCTAACCAAAATGTAGCTAATCGCTTAAAGTAAGAGCAAACGTGGATCGTTGCTTACCATATGTTGCATATGCGCATCCTGGAGTTCTCTTCCAGGACCCGAGGTGCCGTCTGCCTGGACGACACCACTAGCGACATTAAGGCACACTCTATCAATATAAGATACAGCCATAGGGTTGCTCCCTAGGTTCTATTTATCCAATTTATGCAGGTTTAAAACAACACAGCCTCATCTGAGGTGTTCATGAAACAGCCATTACTGCCATCCGAATGAGCCTTTTTCAGTTTTGATCATTCACTCTTAGTATTTCTTCTATGTCCATGGACGACAGACTACCAATTCCTTTTTGATTTTTAGGTGATGACTTTATTCATTACTAACCCAGGAGGTCCTCAGATTAAGTATTTTTATCATATTCAAGCTCATTGACCTGTTCACAGACACGGATCGTGGCTCACGCTCTTCATCGTGAAGCCGCGATCACGTGTCTTACACAACCAGGTTGCTCGGCAACGCGCCGATGCAACGAGGACAGTCTGCCTTTAATCACGTGTCTTGTAAAACCAGGTTGCTCGGCAACGTGCCGATGCAACGAGGACAGTCTGCTTTCGGCAGACGCAGAGAGAACTTCTCCGCACCGTTCTCTACATATGGTAAGCAACGATCCACGTTTGCTCTTTAAGCGATTAGCTACATTTTGGTTAGGCCCTTTATATAAACTTACTGTACTATTTACAGCAACTGCTCGCCGAACGCGGTGAAGCAGCCTGGCCTCTGAAACATAGATTTCGCCATTACTCACTTACATCAGGTGATGGACCCAATTCCCTCCATTTTGTTATAGGATGTCTTTACTTACCTTTGTACTGATCTGATTTGCTTCTTTTATTTTTCAACCTGCCTACTGATCCTGCTCATTACATTGTCGGTTATGTATTTACCATCACATTTTTTCAACTATTTGGATGATGACTGTTCATGTTGATGTTTACATACTTACGTTTTTCTAAACATGGGTTTTATTATATATGGATATTAACCATGGGATGATTGGCACAATTGCATTTAAATGTTATGTTTTAGACTTGCCCTGATGAAGGAATTTGTTGTATTCCGAAATGCATTGGCACAATATAAGTCTACGGATAGAGTGACTTATGGCAAACTCTTCCTCACTAAGAACATTATTAGTGGCTACTTGTCACTCCTTTTTTTAAAAAAACTTTTTGCTTGATGGATAAAATCAACATTGAAAAACCATTACATATTTGACTTTCAAATTTTTTCCAAGATTGGTTCACAGGAATTGTGCATAGTAAAATTACAACTAACACAAAACCCAGTTTGGGATTTCAGAGAGCGGCTGTATGATTGGGTATTTTACCTAATCTTTTGCTCTTGCTGTTTTTCTGGGTTTGGGTGTCTCCAGGCCTTTTCCAGCCAGCTCCTGTACATAGGATCTAACTTCCTAAAAGAGACTCATTACACCAGAGACCTTTAAGAACACCAGAAAAATTCAATACCCCTGTGGTGCCCACTCAAATTTGCTTCCTGCTTTTTTCCTTCCCTCCATTTGGCGAGACACACAGCAGTGGTGGCACACATTTTCAAGAAGATTACTGAACACACTGGAGAACATGTCATTTGAGGACATTGAAGGTTTATCTAACAAATGTGCAGAAACCTTAAGTTTCTCAACTGAGGAAGCATCTGCCATTCTTGGACTCATTAGCGAAACGTCTATTGGTGCTCATGGTACTACACCGAAGGATCCAGCCAAACGGATTAAACAATTAGAGTATCTCATAGGAAAGGAGATAAACAGGAAATTACACGCAATTACCCTCGGATGGTACTTCAAAAATCAACGTTTCCCAAGGGGGCTTCGCATACAGCTCAGACCAACTTTGTGCAAAGAAAGTAGAGAGTTTGTTCGAAGGTGGGAAGCTATACTGAATAAGTGTTCACTGGACCTCATCTTGCTAACTATCCAGGAGTTATCAAAGAATTTAACAACCCTTAGTACAGAAATTGAGGAGATAGAGAAAGAATTAGTTGACACACTTGAAAGAGAAGAATATGATACCATATTACTAGAGATCAACACTAAGCTTGAGGACTACAAGTCTGAATTGGAGCAAAAGAAGGTCAAGAAATTCAGACGGGATACCTATGATTATATTAATGACGAGGTATACACCTGGATGGACAGATACAGCCCAGTAGCACCAAAGAAACTTTTTAAATACACATCCGACAATACCTCCAGTTCCGACTCAGATACCCAGAGAGTGTCTGATACTCCAGCAGAACAAACCACAGATAACCCTGCACAGATAACAAGCCCTTCGACACAAGCTCCGTCTGCTGTATCTTTTTTAGGCGCCCGCCGAAAAGAACCCGCAGGGGGAGGAGGCAGCGCAAGAAACAAACCTCAAACGAGATTGCAGCAGAAGAAAAATTATTCGTTAACATATCGGGGAGGAGACTCAATAAGGCGGAGGAAGAGACTCTACAGTAAGGTCTCAGTTTCGTACCGACTTACGGTACCACTTTGTTTGACACGAAGATAGAACTATAAAAGTTTGTTCGCAAACTCAAACTTAAAGTCTTCTTCAACGAATTGGAGACACAAGAGAGTCCGATCAAGATTCCAGACTTTCAAGAATTTAGAGTCAAAAGTGGGTTTGTTCCACCCATCACAGTACTATCCATAGAAATATTCCAGAAACTAGTTACCCGGGACCTTGAACGCATCAGCTACAGAAATCCTCCGCACAGGAACTTAAAACCACACGAGATGAGACTGATTAGAGACCTGTTTAGTGACAAGAGTATTACCATCTGCCCTGCAGATAAGGGGGGAGCCTTGGTTATTCAGAATACATGTGACTATGATGCTGAATGCAAAAGACAGCTTCAAGACCAGACTACATATGCCATTTTGGACCATGATCCTACCCTTTCGATCAAACAGAACTTGAAGAGCCTTTTGGCAAAAGCATTCGAATTGGATTGGATCAACGAGCATACACAAAGATTTCTCTTAAAAGAACATCCTAGAATACCTAATTTCTACACGTTGCCGAAGATCCATAAAGATGCTATTAAACCACCAGGTACACCAATTGTCGCAGGGATAGAGAGCATTAACCAACCTTTAGGGATCTATATAGACTTCTTCCTACAGCCACTGATACAAGAGACCAACACCTACACTAGGGATACCACCCACTTCCTGCAAAAGCTCAGCTCATTGACACCTTTGCCTGAAGATCTGATGTTTACTATAGACGTGAAGAGTTTATACACCTCTATACCCCACGACCTGGGGATAGAAGCTGTAGAATGGCTGTTACTGAAAGCGCTAGAGATACGTGCCCAGAAGGAATTCATACTGGCATATTTACAATTTATTGCAGAGAACTCTTATTTTCAATATGGCAACCAGTTTTTTCTACAAACTGCAAGGACTTCAATGGGAGCCACCATGGCACCCTCACATGCAACAGCTTCATGCATAAATTTGAAACAGACCATGTATTGAATAGACAAGAATGGAATAAGGATATCCGGATTTGGACGAGATACATAGATGATATCTTTGGAATTTGGAAAGGAACCAGAGAGTCTTTTGAAACATTTTTGTGTATCTAAACAGCATTGACCAGAGGGTACAGTTCACTAGGGAGCTCTCGCATGAAATTATAACATTCCTGGATGTGCAAGTCAGAAAGCAACTCACCAGCTACAGCAATTCATCATTTCGGAAAGTGACGGATCGGAATAATCTCCTACACCGCCTCAGCTTCCACCAGCTGAGCCTACTGAAGAACCTGCCATACAGTCAATTACTTAGGGTCAAGAAAATAGTGAGTGACCCTGAAGACTACAGAATGCAACAGATGGAAATGAAAGAAAAATTTCTGGACCGGGGATACAAGCAGAATGAACTCGATCTAGCATCTGACAGAGTTGATGCCTTATCACGAGAGACTCTATTATCAGGACAGAATCCCAAGAACAAGAGAGAATTAAAGTCACCGGTATTTGTGTCCAAGTTTTCTACGCAGAGTAACAAAATCAAGAAAACCATTATGAAACACTGGGAGATTTTCAAGAATGACATCCGAGTTCAAGATTCATTTAGTGAAAAACCTATCTTTGCATACCAACGCAGTAGGAACCTAAGAGATGAACTGTTACAGACGAAACCTAAAGCAAGGGAACCTACGACACAGCGAACTGGAACTTTTCCTTGTTTACAGTGTGTCAACTGTAACTTTGTTGTTAAAGGGAACTCCATTAACCATCCAAGGATGGGGCAGAAGATTATGCTAAAGACTTTTGCCACATGTGACAGCAGTAATATCATCTATGGCATTAAATGCCCTTGTGGGAAATTTTATGTGGGACAGTCAACCCGAACAGCCAAGTTGAGGTGGGGTGAACACCGATCCTGTATTCGCAATGCAAACACCAATTCAGCCGTGGCACGACATTGGATGGCCAATGGACATAACGTGACACAAATAAAATTTGTGATTTTGGAAGTTCTAACCAAGAATAGCTCTCATGAGGATTTATGCCAACGTTTGAATCGTAGAGAGACATATTGGATTGACAAACTTGGCAGTTTGGCACCCAATGGACTAAATGAGGAGGTCAATTTTCACTGTTTTCTCTAATTGTTTTCTCTCATTGTTTTCTCTAATTGTTTTCTCGAATTGTTTTCTCTTATTGTATTTTGCATCTTTTGGTTTGAATTGACACCAGTACACATACGACCTGAATGCTGAGGGTCACTCGAAAGTGTTTTAGTTTAATATGTGTATTTGAATAAGAGATGTTTCCCATGTTGTGTCCTGCATGCTGCGCATCCTGGAGTTCTCTTCCAGGACCCGAGGTGCCGTCTGCCTGGACGACACCACTAGCGACATTAAGGCACACACTATCAATATAAGATACAGCCATAGGGTTGCTCCCTAGGTTCTATTTATCCAATTTAGGCATGTTTATAACAACACAGCCTCATCTGAGGTGTTCATGAAACAGCCATTACTGCCATCCGAATGAGCCTTTTTCGTTTTGATCATTCACTTTTAGTATTTCTTCTATGTCCATGGACGACAGACTACCAATTCCTTTTTGATTTTTAGGTGATGACTTTATTCATTACTAACCCAGGAGGTCCTCAGATTAAGTATTTTTATCATATTCAAGCTCATTGACCTGTTCACAGACACGGATCGTGGCTCACGCTCTTCATCGTGAAGCCGCGATCACGTGTTTTACACAACCAGGTTGCTCGGCAACGCGCCGATGCAACGAGGACAGTCTGCCTTTAATCACGTGTCTTATAAAACCAGGTTGCTCGGCAACGCGCCGATGCAACGAGGACAGTCTGCTTTCGGCAGACGCAGAGAGAACTTCTCCGCACCGTTCTCTACATATGGTAAGCAACGATCCACGTTTGCTCTTACTTTAAGCGGTTAGCTACATTTTAGTTAGGCCCTTTATATAAACTTACTTTACTATTTACAGCAACTGCTCGCTGAACGCGGTGAAGCAGCCTGGCCTCTGAAACATAGATTTCGCCATTACTCACCTACATCAGGTAGTGGACCCAATTCCCTCCATTTTGTTATAGGACGTCTTTACTTACCTTTGTACTGATCCGATTTGCTTCTTTTATTTTTCAACCTGCCTACTGATCCTGCTCATTACATTGTCGGGTATGTGTTTACCTTCACATTTTTTTATCAACTATTTGGATGATGACTGTTCATGTTGATGTTTACATACTTACGTTTCTCTAAATATGGGATTTATTATATATGGATATTAACCATGAGATGATTGGCACAATTGCATTTAAATGTTATGTTTTAGACTTGCCCTGATGAAGGAATTTGTTGTATTCCGAAATGCATTGGCACAATATAAGTCTACGGATAGAGTGACTTATGGCAAACTCTTCCTCACTAAGAACATTATTAGTGGCTACTTGTCACTCCTTTCTTTAAAAAAACTTTTTGCTTGATGGATAAAATCAACATTGAAAAACCATTACATATTTGACTTTAGAATTTTTTCCAAGATTGGTTCACAGGAATTGTACATAGTAAAATTACAACTAACACAAAACCCAGTTTGGGATTTCAGAGAGCGGCTGTATGGTTGGGTATTTTACCTAATCTTTTGCTCTTGCTGTTTTTCTGGGTTCTTGCTCCTGACCACGTGGCCTATCTTGCTTGAAGGTAACTTTGCCGACCCTGCCTCTTATTTATTTTTCAGAGAAAGATTGACAAGGGACTGTTTCAGCGATGATTTCTTGTGGGCACAGCCGATGCTGTGCTTTATGTCTGGTGTCTCGGACACAGGTCGTACCTCAAGACCCCAGGTACGGTGTGATCTGCGAACAGAGTGTTGTCGCTTCCTGAAGGAAGTGATAAACTGGAAGCAAGGTTCCTCAACAGTGAAGAAAGATCAGAAGAAGAACTTGAAGGCAAAGCAGCAGTCTCCCCAGGCCTCACGGGCTAAGGCAGGATTTCCGAAGACAAAACAGACTTGTGGTGAGCATCAAAGTGAACAATCTCCTTCTCTTCCCCTTTGTCATGGGGCAGAGGAAAAGGAATCTTCTTGATGTGTGTTGCGTGGATCCAGTGTTGTTTCCCTTTCACTCGTACAGTGGTCTGTGTGGCCAAGAGGATTTGGTGCGGTCCACTCCAGCGAGGTGCGAGACAGGAGGCTCTTTCAAATGATTTTATGAGCACCCAGTCCCCAGCTCGGAGTCGATGACCTGGACCCTCGTACTTTACTGGGAGGGCTTCTCATACCTGTTGATAAATCAAATACAAGTTTTGAGTTAACTGGTCGTAGTACTCAGAAAGGAGCAAATGCTCTATATCATTTAGCAGCTTGGTTTTAGATACATTCCAAATATCGGCTGGTCTCCCGATGAATTTTCTCATAAGGAAAGAGCCTTGTCTTTGATTGTGCGGTCGTCCACATAGATGATACAGCTATTGGTAAAGCATCTGGCCATTTCATATTGCTATTTGCACAGATTTTGGCGATCTTATTCTTTAATATACCGTTGTGGCATTCTACAAGTCCAGCACTCTGAGCGTGTCTGGCCGAATGGAACCGTTTATCGATCTGTAATCCCGCGCATACTTGCAGGATAACAGCAGCGATAAAATGTGGACTATTGTCCAACCAAATGACTCTCGGCAAACCAAACAGAGGAAAATATTCCTTCAGCATGGTTTTGGCCATTGTCATTGCTGTGGCATCTTTTAGAGGAAAAGCTTCAACCCATTTACTGAACACACAAATAACTACTAGAACAAACTTATAATTCTGACAATGCTCCATTTCGATAAAGTCAAAGTGTATAACCTCAAAAGGCATAGAGGGGGACCAAAACGACCCCTTGGTGTCGATGTCCGTTTCCCAACATTATGCTGTAAGCATACCATGAATTTTGGACAAAACACTCAGCAGTTTTTGAAATATTTACATTGATCCAGACAGGTTCTAACAATTTACAAATCTTTTTGGCACATATGTGAGTTGGACCATGAGCCTTCGTGACCATAGCGGTGACATAGGCATTGGGCAGCATCCATTTTTGTTTTCCATTATCTACTCAACAACCTTTATCGTCTAAACTTGCTGAACCCTTAGCCCACTGTTTAAGTTCGTCTGGAGTGGCATCAGCCTAAATTTCTTTTATGCAACCAATTCCTAGGTCTATCACCCAAGTGTTATATTTTTTTGGAATGCAAATCGGTGGCAGTCTGTTTGGCTATTCTGTCAGCAAAAGTGTTTCCTTTCCCCACACTATCTGTTACTTTCTGGTGTGCTGTGCACTTCATTATTGCTAACTGAGTAGGAAGCGCAACTGCTGAAAGTAGCCGAACTATCAAAGTAGCATGCAAGGTCAAGAAACCTCTTTCTGCCCATAATCGACTGAAGTTGTGAACCACCCCAAAGGTATACTGTCTGTCCGTAAATATATTCACACAAAGCCCTTTGGAAAGTTCACAAGCTCGAGTCAATGCAATAATCTCTGCGGCCTGTGCGGAGTTATGCAGAATTCTTTTGGTTTCTACAACAGTGCTTAATGTAGTCGGCCGGATTTAATGAGCAACATCTCTTAATTTGGATATGCGGTGCAAATAGAATCAGCTCGTAACTTGTTAGTCGTGCTGATGTGAGATGTTGCGTCTGCGTTCTGTTTAATAGAACGTCTACAGAGTGAGGTACCATCATGGTTAAGGAGTGACCCAGAGTCATACCCTCACTTTGTTTTACAGATGCAGCGGCAGCAGGAACAGCTCTCAAACATCTTGGCAAAACGCATGCAACAGGGTCAAGTGTGGAGGAAAAATAACCGCACAGACTATTCTTTCCACCGTGCTCCTGCATTAACACAGCCAAAGCGCATCCATCACATTCATGCACATACAAAATAAAGGCCTTGTAATAATATGATGTGCCCAAAACTGGTGCTGAACACAACGCAGCCTTGAGCAGATCAAAAGCTTTCTGGCAATCCATGTTCCACAGTAAAGGTAAAGAAATGCCAACATTGGTTTTATCATTAATGAAAAGTTAGGGATCCACTGTCTACAGTATGAAACCATGCCTATCAAGACTTTGACCTCTTTCTGTGTATTTGGGACAGACATGCTAGAGATGCTTTGTATCCGTTCAAGTGTCAGTCTTCTCCCCTCGTTTGACAGGAGATAGCCTAAATGTCCGGGGAGGGTAGCTCAGCGGCAACATGCTCACCCTGGAAGCAAGACAACACGGAGCAACACAGGCTCGATCCCCGGGTCCGCGCTTAGAAACCTCTGGGTATTGAAGCACTTTATAAATGCGCAACTAAGACAACAAAAAAAAAGTATGCAACTGAAAAACAAAACAATTCCTGTCACAGCGCCTCGATGCCCTCGGCCTGTGTGAGCGCTTTAAAAATGCAAACAAATAGTAATAAATAGGCGACCTCCTGTCGAGAATATTGAAACATTTTTAATGAAGCCTTATGCCCATGTTCTGCTAGATGGATAAGAAGCAACACTGTGCTCTCCTTGCAAGCAACTTCTGAATTTGCAGCTAAAAGAAGATCGTCAACATACTGCAACAACGTACAGGTGGAAGACAACTCAAGTGTATCAAGCTGTTCGTTCAAAGCTCTACTATAAATGCTCGGACTTACAGTGTACCCTTGTGGCACACAAGTAAATGTAAACGAGCATCCCCCTAGCAAACAAATATCTACTGTTAACATGTACAGGAATACTAAAGAAAGCATTCTTTAGATCCACAACACTAAAATGAGTAGCTGAAGCTGGAATCATTGTCAATATTGTAGTCATATTGGGCACAATCGGAAATTGTGGAGCAACAATCATATTGATAGCACGCAAATCAATAATAAAACGGAAAGGAATTGCATTATCCCGTTTCTCATACATGGTAGAATCGGACTATTACATAAACTACCTGAAATATCCTCAATCACTCCTCGATGTACAAAATCAGAAACTATGCTCTTTAAAGCTTGTTCACCGTCAACTGAAATCTTATACTGTGGAATCATGGTAGACTAACACAATTCTAACAGGCCTAATGTGCAAAATCCCAAGGTCATTATCACCAACTGCCCATAAACATGCCGGAACCTTATCTAATTCAGTCGGTAAAGGCCTAGTCAAGAATTGTGAAGCAGAAGTTTGTTGAGGTGAAATCGTCAAATGCACTCCATCCGGAGAACAGTAAATTACAGCATTCAATTCTTTCAACAGATTCAACCCAACAAATTTTCACCACAATTCGTCGTCCAAAGAAATGGACATGAATCGGTGAATGGCCCCAGTGAAATCGGTACCGGCTGAGAAACCAGACTTACCACTGGCGTACCAGAGGACCCTACAGAAATGTTGTTCTGCCCTGACAGTGGAATATCTGGAACCCGCAAATGATCAACAGAACACTTCTGTGCTCCTGTAGATATCAAAAATAGATGTTTCCTATTCCCCACCTTCATCTCAACGTAGGGCCCTTTCTGATCGACGGGAATAGGTACGGATTCCAGACTCTGCTTTGGGCTGTCCTTACGGAACAGTACTTCATCAAATGTAAGATCCTCAGAAAAATAAACAGTTGAAGGATTATCAAAAATGTTCCCATTATTAACACTATGCTGCTCTGACTATCCTGTGAAAATGACTGTTGATTCTGAGTGAGCTGACTTCTACCAGGACCCCCTATCCCAGGACGGCCTTTGGATCATCTACCCATGGTACCATACGTGTTATTCGATCGCTGCTGAAGGATCGGGCATTGTGCTCGCCAATGACCTTCCTGTGTGCAATAGGCACATTGGTTCATGTGTACAGGACCCATTTGCGCATTACTCTGAGGTGCAAACTGACCTCTAAACTGTGGATTCCCACCTCTGTTTCCTCTTACTATTTGTTGCAAAAATACTTTTGTCTTCAAGTCTCCCTTCTTCTTTTCTATCTTCTCTCTTTCAGTATTAACCCTATTCTCATAATACTGAGCCATATGCAATACTTCAGACTGTGATTTTGCTTGCAAGGCGCTTTTGGAAGTCATAAATTGTGATTGGATATCAGGCAACAATCCAAGCACACATTTTTCTACAAACAGCCTTTTTCCTTACTCAGTACTTAAGTCCTGACTGCTGAAATCTGAAAACACTTGTTCGAACCGATTACAAAAATTTGGTAGCACCTTCATATTTCCCCTGGATGCAAGCTGTAAGCTTGTCCCAAACTAGTCTTCTCTCTGGAACCAAAGTTTTAAATTTAGTTACTATTCTGTCTGGCAGTATCAATATCACCTGTGGAGGTTTCTCACCAGCATTCCTTTCTCGATCTATCCGTACCAAGTTAACCCATGTGTCACCCAGTCCTGCCTGATCATCTGCAGTTCTAATCTGTTTCCATAAATCAGCAGGTAGGATCACAGGGAATATCAAATCTATATCACCCAGTGTGAAAACGACGAATGCAAGACAGATTCAATTTCTTTATAAAATCCTGTTGGATTTTTCCTGATATCTGGAACGTCTGTCTAATGGTATTCACTTCCTGTCTGTCATAAACCGCGGTACCCTCCCGAGACCCCTCCTCACCTCTGTCTTCTGAAGAACTGTCTCGAGAGTCCTTTGGGATTCTGGATCCGGGCCTTCTGTCTTCCTTGAGCTTTCCTTTGGTAGTCCTTTTCTTCTTGTCGTGCAAATAAGGGCAATCTCCCCCAGAGGCCACACTGACTGGAAATACAAAACCAAGCCAAAGGGAACTCTAGGGAGTCCACCCCCAGAAGCAGGGAAAAAGCCTTCAGGCACCAAAAAACCCTGGTAGGTTGTAAGGTTGTTTCTCAGGATTCAGCAAACTCAAAAACAGTAAGCAGCGGTGAACTATCCCCTTCCGGGGAATCAGGTATCGTAAGTATCCGTACAGGAAGGTAAGTCACTGGAAACGGTGGAGTGGTCCAATGAAGGAGGGTCAACAGTATCCCATACCAGAAGTGATACTCCTAAGAGGAGGTGGTAAGAGGAAATAAGGGAAAGGTGTGTATGAAATGTTCAATGTTCAAAGAATAGTGATAGAGAAGGAGAGAGAGAGAGAGAGAGAGAGAGAGGGAGAGAGAGGGAGAGAGAAAGAGAGAGAGAACAATAGATAAAGAGGCAAGAGGCTGAATGAAGTAGCAGAGTGAACACCAAGAAGGCAGTGAGAAAGACAGGATAGTCAGAACACAGATGGAATAAAGAATATTCTGCTGTACATATAGGAAGAGAAAGCAGAGCTCAACTAAACAACCAGTCCACTAGTAACAAGAAGAAAAGGTAATGTGGACCAAATGTTAAACCCCGGAGAGCATTACAGGACTGGGAAGTTGATGGCAACGAGAGGAAAGATCCGATGCCGTAAAAACAGTGGCAAGATGCCAGAACAAGACGGAGACAGTCCCCGCAGCAAGAGTGTTGAGGGTGGCCGACAACCGAAGGCAGAGCTTCGGGAAAAGAGTTACACCAAAACAAACACCGCAAGCAGGGAAGGATGAAGGAAAGATGTGGGAGGAAAAGATGAAGCTGAAGAAGCAAGAAGCAAGGACCGAGAGCAAGAGAGAGAACTCGGGGGGGCTGGAACGGAAGGAGAATGTTACAGCTAGCAATAGCGAAACGAACACAGCGGGTCTCCAAAGACGGATACAATGTGCTGTATATACATCACAGACCTAGTTATAGACCGCATAGCCATCTTGGATGAGGACTAGACCAGTACTCTCTCTTTAGCAGATCAATGTGGGATTCTCCATCTAAGCCAGTTCTTCCAGGATCGCCGCATGACACTGTCTAGAAAATGGGACATGAACAAACTGTGAGACATAATGAGCTTCAATAGTAGTGGCTGCTGCGCCTGTTGCAGCATTAGCTGGAATTTCTACTTTAGGAACAAATGTCGGAGGAACCTCCCTCATTGGCAATTGAGAAGTAGGCGATTCCGATTGTTCACTAAGCAACAAAGCTAAATCAAGTGAAAAAGTAGCCAAAGCAGTATCATTCGAAAATGCTCTCTTATAAATGACCATCACATCTGCGTGACAACAAACCTTTTTCTTCATATACTCATCCTGTTGGTACTCTACCATCACCTGTAAAACTTTCCTTTGTATTGCCGGAGCATACTGACTAAATGTGTCATATACTTCAATGGGAGAAATTGAAACATCCGAAATCCATCTAAGCGCATCTCTTGTGCAAATACGCGTCTCTTCACTCATTGGTTTACATGAAGGAAGAAATCGTTTCTGCACATATGAGGCTTCCAATCTATTTCATCATTCTGTAACCGATCTAACTCCCTCTTAAACTCAAATACCCTCTCAATATGCTCATGAACTTTCTCCGCAGTGTTCCTTGAGCGAGCAAGGACATTCAAATCCCTCAACCCCTGTGGGACATTCATGTCCGTCAAATCACTCCAAATATCAGCCAACTGCATTCCCATCCCCTCTATCAAAATATTCTTTTCGGGAATACTTTCTTGGTCAGAAATCGCAGCTAAAACAGCTGATTTATCACCTTCTTCTATATATTTCTTAGCCCATGCATACAATTCTCTTTTTATAGCTTTAGATACTGTACTACGAGGTCACTATTCTTGAATCAGCACTCGCCCCTTCAATCGCTACAAGTGGAGCAGAACCACTTGGAAAAGAAAGTTCAGACAAATCTTGTACAATAGGCAGTGGAGACACTACCGCTGGCGGTAAAGACGGAATTAAGGGAACAGCAACTGTCGGTAAGGCTGAGGATTCAGAAGGGGAAACGACAACAGAAAGAGGAACAATAATGGGAGGAAAAGGAACAACGGGAGGAGGTGCAACAGCAGGAGGAGGTAAAACAACAAATAGGGTCACATAAGGAGATGGTGCAGTGGCAACAGACTTACGCTCATTCAATAGCTTATCGATTAGCTTCTCTAAGGTATGAAAATCCTGAGACGGATATATTTTCTGTACTCTAAGTTGAAAAGCCCTATCCATACTTCTAATAGATTCTGACTATTTCTGTTGATCATACAATAATGCTTTTTCATTATTAGACATATGTCGACGTGCATATTTCTCTTTACTCTTAAATTGCTGCATAGCTTCCTTTCTCCAATCCTTGATTACATCAAATGCTGCAGGCCTAGCTTTTTTCTTCAACAATATAGACTCTAAGTACTCTAAACGGGCAATATCAAAACTACCATGAACTGGCCACTGAAATTCGGAAGCATGTCTAGTTTGTCTGGGCCAAATATCGTTAAATATAATACTATTGAGGCCGTACTTACAATACATTAGACAAGCCGGTGAGCCAACAGATGGTGCCGATCGGCCATATTCCAAAGATTGTCTGTCTCTGCGGAATAAACCCCTGAAACAGGCAGACAATTTCCCAGGCATGTCAGATTACTGGTGTTACCTGGCGTTGTTTGTACTCATGAGAACAAATCTGCAACCAATATCAGGATTCTTAGGAATCGGGCCACAACTCACCTGATTTCAAAGACTAAGGAGGTCCGATTGGATTACAAAGGATCCTTGTGGTTGGTGATTTTGGCAAAGAGCCTGCCTCCATATGGGGACCCTCGTCAAGATGCCCTCTCGAACCGCTTGCTCACCATCCAGGGATCAGATTGTGTAGTACTGTCGAGGCGTCGCTTCTCATACACAGGGAGCCCTTTTTTTCCATTCTCCGATCTCGGTCCGATAGTCGCGTCTTCTTTTCAGCGAGGTGACTTCAATCTTTAGGGTCCCTATTCGGGAGCCATCTGAAAGACCAAAGAAATATCGAGGCTTAGTACCACAAAATGAAATACACCGATCACGGGTCGAAAGATATAAGTATCTTTATTTCTGTACATATTTCAAAGCAAAACAGATAGCTATCTGGCTCCCAACACCTCGCAGAGTGTACAAGCAGACTCAGTGAGGGGTGAGAGTGCTGGACATCTTAATTCAGGTTCTTTTATACATTTTTCCAATCATTGTCCAGCCCCTCTCCAAAATAATAATTTACATGCTAGGGTTTGTGCCTCATTCACATGACAAATAGGACAATATTGTTTAACATATTTAACAAGTTTGCTTGTCAATGAATTTACAATGGCAATGCTGGTTCTCCGGCTCATAGTAAGCCTAGTTTCAAGAAAGAACACAATATATTACAACCAAAGCACACGGTTTGAGTTTGCTCTACATTGTTCTGTTGTTTAGATGAGCATAAGGCTTGTGAGCGCAGACACTTGGATTTCAGTTCATACGAGTCACAAGGTTTCTTTGCACAGAAAAAACAGTCTGCTCTCGGTCAGCCTAAATGTTGACGTAACTCAAAGGTCGCTCGGCTCGGCTGTAGTTAAAAACACAGTCCATCATTTTAGGACACAAAGCAAGTGTCGAAATCAAAATGGTGGATAGTTCTTAAAATGGCAGCGAAGTTGATCAGAAATTGGAGCATTTCAACACGGTTTCAGTGCAACGCGAATGGGTTTAGGCCAATATTCATAACAAGATGGTATTATACAAATGCAGTTTAACAGGGGTACACACCCCCAAGTTCCAAACAACACAAATACAAGCACCAATGACTCTTGAGACTTTGTCCTCAAGTCAATAAATGAATCAAGCTTTACGGCTCCCTTCCCCAAGACTTAAGTTCAACAGCACAAAAAGCAGAAATGATTTGAGCCTCAGGATTCCCTTCCCCAAGACTTAAGTTCAACAACAAAAACATTGCTTTTGTCTCGGTAAAGATCTTTCCCACTCTCGGGTCTTCTCTTTATGGTCGGTAGTTCATTTACATATTGTAATAATATTCAAAAAGCTACTTCAAAGTCTTAATTAGTTCTGCTTCAAATGTAATTCTCTGTGATATGCAGTTTTGGGCTTCATTTACATTTTTTTTGTAAAGTATTTGAATTTTCCAACAATCAGCAATTTACAATACAAACTCCGCCCCCCTTCGACCCTCCACATCCCCCCCTTATTGTCAGAGAAAGTCTTAGTTCTTCTTGCATTCCTAATAGTCAAATGTCCAGAATTCTGATTTTATGTGGACACCATTGCAACATATAATCACTTTATAGGTACGCCAGGACCATACCCCAATCCTGCTTGAAGGCCTCTTGAATCCTCTGTATCTTGTATGTTACCCATTCTAACAAAACAAACCCCCAAACTTTCTGAAGCCACTCTTGGCATGTTGGGATCTGTTGCTGTTTCCAATGTTGTGCTATTGCCAGCCACGCTGCTATTATAAGGGTCATTTATTTATTATTTTTTATTTGTTTGTTTGTAATGCATCGGTAGCCCGCAGGCATCAGGGCGCAGAGAGACAAATTGAAGTTGGGCTGAAACGGTGGGTGTGAGCTAGGAATGGCACATTATTTGAAGAGATAGGTCTTCAGATTTTTCCTAAAGATTAACAGATCTGGCTCTGCTCTCAGGGTACCTGGGAGGTTGTTCCACTGCTGGGCTGCTCAAACCGGAAAAGATTTCCCAGCACCCAGAGTTTGGGATGCCTGGGGTATCTGAAGCTTGCCAGATGTTTGAGATCCTAGGGCCCTATTAGGGATGTATCGTGTGAGTTTGGCTCTAAGGTAGGATGGGGCTACTCCGTTCAGACATCTGTGCACTAGAGTCATGGACTTAAAGAGGATTCTCTCCTCAACTCTAAGACAGTGGAGGGCTCTTCTAGCCTCCGTCACATGGCTTCTTCTATCGATCCCTTTTACGACCTGGACTGCATTGTTCTCCATTATCTGGCATTTACTGATGCATTTTTTGGAAGCTCCCAGCAGCAGTGAATTACCATAATCTAGACGTGCCAGTATGATGGCCCCGGCTATTGTGGCCGCATTATTTTCTGTCAGAAAAGGGAGTTTAGGTCTCAATAGCCTAATATAGTATACATTATTTTTATGAAGATAGTTTGCCTTGGATTCTGATCCCAAGGATGCCTCAAGCATCATCCCAAGTATTTTAACATGGGAGACCACCTGAATGCATGAGTTTTACTGGTAAACTCTTCAAATTCTTTACCGAGCTTGCCCCTTGCTTGACCAGAGCCGAAAATCACAAGCTCAGTTTTTTTACTGTTCAAGCACATCCAATTATCTTCCATCCATTTGACTTTCAGATCGTAGATGGTTGCAATCTTTTCGTTATCTAGTTGATATTCTCCCTCCAGCTCAAGCACTAGCTGTGTATCATCGGCGTAGTTAGTAAAATGAACGCCGATGTATTCTAGAAGTACACATAGATATTTCATAAAAAAGGTTGAAGAGCAGGGGGGAAATACTAGCAACCTGTGGTACACCTGCATTTATAGGGGTAGGTGTTGACAACTTCTCTTCCCAATGTATTCTGGCTACAGGGTCTGTGAGGAAGGATGCTAACCATGCCAAGGCTGCCTTGGAACATCCCGCTGTTTTGTCCAGAACTTGGTGTAACAAATGTGATCAACGAAGTCAAAGGCAGCAGTTAGATACAAAAGCATTAGGATCCCTGTTTTGCCCTTATCTACTATAGAAAGCATGCATGTTTGAAGATCCAACATTGCAGTTTCCGTGCTGTGGGCAGCACGGAAACCCGACTGCTGCTCATGCAGGATGTTGTTGGCTTCCACGTGTGCCTGCAGTTGTCCTGTGGTGATTTTGTCCATGATTTTTAGTACAAAATTGGTGTTAGTAATGGGGCACATATTATTGGGATCTTTGGAATCCAAGCCTGTTTTTTTTAGCAGTGGTGTAATGGTCACCCTTTTTATGGCTGTAGGAATCTTACCATCATGGAAGGATGTATTGATTATCTTGGATAGCACTGGGGCAAACAGTTTTTTGTTTTCCACGATAATTTTGGGAGGGATTAGGTATTCAGCGCAAGAGGATGGTTTCATCTTGGCTTGCACCTTCACCATCTCAGCCTCAGAGATTGGTTGAAAGTTAAAGTTCTCCAATTCATAGGGCTGTAGGTTGGCCTCGTTAGGAAGATGAAAATCCTTAGCGGTTTTTCTGGCCAGAATTATGGCTTCTCTGGATTTTTGAGTTTTGTTTTCAAATGCCTTTTTTACAATTTCACAGTACTCCTCCGTTGGAATATTTGGGGGGGACATGGATTTCGGTTTCTCGTAAGATTTAAGGATATCAAAAAGCTTACTGGCAGCATTAGGTGCGGCCTCAATCTGCTTATTGAAGTGTTCTGCTTTGGCATTTCGAATGCAATTTCTATACTTGACATTTGCCTGAATCCATTGCTCCTTGGATTCAGGTGAGAGATTTTTTGCCAGATTCTTTCTAGTCAACGTTTCTCTATCTTGAGGTCATGAAACACTGTTTCTGAGATTTAGTGTACGCCCTCAATTTTGGGTCCCAAATACCACACATCCAAACCCTCTTATCCAATAGCTCCACCCATGGAAACATCCCCTGTAACTGCCGTTTCACCACCTCCCAAAAAGGTTGCAATACCGGGCAGTCCCACCCCAGTCCCTCTCAGTGCTGCATCCTCTCCAACAATCTCCTGATAATGAAGGGTACATTGCATGCAGTCTGTCTGGCGTATAGTGCCATTGAAATAAAACCTTAATCCACATCTCCCTCATCTGAATGGAGCACCTTCATGTGTCTTTATATTCAACTTAGAGTTCAACACTTATTAGTTTGACTTGATTTTAATGTTCTGTTTTTCTTCTGAACTTTATATGTAATAGATGTGCTCTTTAGTGAAGATTTCACTCGGTTCTGCATTCAATGAATGTCGAATTGTTCTTGTGAAGGTCTCATTCAGTTTAGTGTTCAATAGACAGAGGTTGCATTGAAAACACACCTTCTCTTTTAATCTGTTGTGTAAGTTCCCACTTAGTTTGATGTTTAATAGGAGTGAGTTGCACTCAAAACACACTTGCTATTAAGCTCGCTGTCTAATACTCCTTTAATAATGTTCAACAGGCGTGTTTTGCATTCAAAACACACTTGCTGTTCAGCCCGCAGTATAATACCTATTTAATTCACTTCAAATGAAATGTCCAATGCTTGGCGACTTTCGAGAATGTGTTTCCCTCCACACGCAACCACTCTGCTACAAAATATTTCTAATATTTCAGTTTGACAATGGATTGCATCCGAGACCTTCGAGAACGTGTTTCCTCAGTTAAATGTGATTTAATCTTTCTTAAAATACAGAAACCACAAAACAGTGGTGAAATAACAGAGGTGTAATTTTCAGAGTGAACACTGGGATATGCAATTTCATTGTTGAAAACATAAATACCGCAGCTAAGAGCAAGGAAGGATCATAAATCGTGTTAATCAATGCTAATGTATTTCACGCCACATAACACAAGCATTTGCAAAAGGCATCCACAATTGAAATGAAATAAATAATACCATAATTTAAAGCACAGTGAGAAAGGGGAATAATCAAATGGAACTGTATTTAAACTAATATGCCTAGAAATAACATTTCACATTGCAAAGCATTGCATTTAACATGAAATACTGATATAATAACATAGATGTGAGTTTAAATACAGTTTCATTGGGTTTAAAAATATAGAAAACATGGTTAGATTTTGAAAATAGCAACAGCAAGTGTGTTTTGAATGCAAAACACGCCTGTTGAACATTATTTTGAAAATAGGCAAATAAAGGCTAAACTTACCAAAGGATGAGCCCATAAATTCCAAAATGAAAAAAAGGCCATCATCCAAGGAGAAATCAACACATCGATGGTTGAGCAGGGTAAAAATACCCATCCAAACCAGGCCGAACTAAGGTGCAAAGAATTCCCAAAATAAAAACTAACAAGAAAGTAATCCAAATAAGCAAAAATTCTATCCACGGGCCATAAATCCATTTATCCAAAGTCAGTGAAAAGTTTAAAAATCCATCCAAAAAGAGTAATCCATAGCCCAATACATCCCAAAAGAAGGACAATCCAGAGGAAAACAAGCTGCAGAGTGTAATCCATCCATCCAAAGTCTGTGAGTGAGAACAAATCCATCCAAAAATGAGAAATCGATATACATCCGAAAAAGTAGAAAAGAATTAGAAGAAAAAATATATCCTGACAGTAATCCATCCATGGAAAGTATGTCAGATGGTGAATCCCATGCAAAAATGAAGAAATCCAAATACAAAGCATTCCAGAAAGTGAAAAAAACATGAAAAAAATGAAAATATCCAATATGAGAACAAATCCATCCAAAGTCTTTGAGCCGGGTGAAAATCCATTCGGAGACCAGGAATCCAATGTTCAAAGTATAAAGAATACTGGAAAAGAACATCCAAAGTGAAACCCATCAGTATAAAAAGTTGGAAGAGCAGAAAAATCCATCCATCTTGACCCGAAGAAAGCACCGGAAACAATGAAGTAAATGAGAAAAAGCCTCTAGTGGTTAAGCAAAAGGAACTGCATTGATTTTATTCAGTATGAGGACCTACAGTGGTGGAAACTGGGAACTACAGTTAGTTTTGAGATTACATTAAATTAAAAGAACACTATTACATCTAAGATTATGATTTAATTATACAGCCCATGGTAGTGGCTGTGTAGTTATGGTTAAGTTGCTAATCACAAAGCAAGAGCACTTTTTGGGTGGCTTATAACTTCGCTCCCCCTGGACGAATCCTCAGCAAACTTTGCAAAAAAAGTATATGGCCCACTCTGAATTTTTTTTTGCAAATGTGGTGGGGTTTGGTCCGGGGGGGGCAAAGTTATAGGGGGGGGCCCAAAATATATTTTCTTCCCATAGACATAATGGGAAAAAACGTTGCTCACGCCTACAGCTCGAACCGCTGGACAGATTTCCACCAAATTTGCAGCAGGAGCAGCGGCCTAGTCCCGAAAGTGTGCTTTTGTTAATTTGGTGTAAATCCTTCCAGTATTTTTTTTTAAATGACCAAAACGTAAGGTAAATAAATTAGTGATATCTATGTCTGCTCTGCGGACACACTTTCCTGTTCTCTCCGCAGATAGGACACCGATTGGATAAGCCGCTTGTGTCATGTCTGTGGACACGCAACGTGTACGCTGATTGGCTTGAGTGAGGCGTGAGGTGCGACACATTGTTTCGATGCACCGACCATCTTGAATCCACCGACAGCGTGGCGGCGAACAAAGGCAGAATGCAATTTTGGGTAGTGTGTTGGTGTGCAGAAGTGCTTGGGTATGGTTGGCGAGTGAGAGATGGGTCAAATACTGTATTTGTTTAGGTGGCAGGTGCCCCTGATGTGTTCGCCATGTCCGCGGTTTTTGTGGCGGTCCGCGGACATAATAAATGCACTGCTAACTGTTTTACTTTAGTATGATGTTGGTTTTGGGTTGTTAGTAGAGGACTGATTGTAATTAATATCCCCCATAAGTAGCCGACATACCACAGTCAAAATATTATGCTGCAGTGGTTGTGGCCAGGGCCTAGAGTCTTGGGTGCATGGCCGAAGACTGTAGGCTGTAGGCCACGCACTCAAGACTCTAGGCCCTGGCCACACAACCGCAGTATAACACACCCATAGAATCAAACACCCATCAAATATCCACAAGCCAAATGTTTGTGTACTGTTTCATTTGTAGAGTTTGTATCTGAAGTTTTGGCTAGGCAATGCAGTTAAGATTGTAGAGTTTGTAATAGGACTTCATTATAAGATACCTTTGGAAGTAAATATTTTGGATTGTGGTGTATGAGTATTTACTTTTTCTTTGAGATCTAATGGTAAATAAACTACTTTGCCACGAATGCCTTTCACTAATTCAGAGGGAGGTCATTTTGCTGTTTTTGGTTGAAGGCGTATTATTGCTTGAAATGGGTGCACTGTTTGAATTATGATGCTCTCATATAAATTTAGTTGTTACAGGGGTTTTGGTAGTGGGAATAATTTGTGATAGCACGTGAAGGTGTTTGGTTGTTGTCAAGTTTTGCAGTGTAGTAATTACAAAGCATTAAGGGGTCAGTAATTTCGTATTTGCTTTCTGCTATAAGGTAGAGAGCTAATTGGTACCATTTGGAATCTTCATTGTCTTCTATTTTGTACAATTTTTGTGCTACTTTTATAAAAAGTCCTGTGGCAACACACACACATGGTTTGGTACTTCAGCGTAGCTACTTTTAAAGTTTAGTATTTCTTTTTTGTATGTGTTTAATAGAAGGTTGCTATTTGTACAGTAGTTGCTAGTTTGTTGTAAAAGCTAATAGTGGCTTTTACTTCCAAAATATTTTCTCTGGATATGCTCTATTTCTTCAAGTAGTTGCTTGACTGTACATGTAGAAGATTGTTATTTAAATTGACTAGTGCTAGAGCAGGACTTTTAGCATAGTAGAGTTTATGAACCAGAATTTTATAGTTGTATGATGTGTTGATATCATTTTGATATGATGGAAGGTGCTTTTGCAAATAAGTCCTGAAATGCAGGCTAATGAATGTCCTTGTAGTACTGTGTATTTTTGCACTGGACAGGCATCCATATTTTGTAGTAGTTTCATTTTGAATTTGTCTTTGGTTTTTACATAATGATTGAGGAAGTGGCGTAAAGATTTGAAAGATTTTTTGGCAATGTTTCACATTGATGTGCACGGCCATTTGTAGACTGGACGTTTGGGTTCAGTAGAATAAAGAGGTGATGGTGAGTTTTCTGGGGATATTTTTGTGAGCAGAGTTTCTTGTTCCATAATGGTGTTATTAAGTTTTTTGCACCCTCGTCCACTGCTATTCATGGCAATTGGGTTTGTTTGCTTTTGTTTATATGCTTATTTATTAAAATATGGTTTGTGCTCGTTGTGTGACCCCATTCACCTCCACAGATGTTTAAGAAGCTATTTGTGTTCATATTTTCCGTTTATTGAGACGTCTTTTTTGTAAATTAGTAGTTAGTTTTGTTAGTGGTTTCAATCTGTTTAAAAATAAACTAAATAACTTCCTTTTGAGAAGGATTGCACTGTCTATGAGAGCTTTTAGGATTACTTTTCTACGGTAGGTTTTAAGGGTTAGCAGTAGTGATAGCTGAAGTCTTGTTAATCACTTTTTGTTTCATTTTTTGTTTCGTTTTTTACATTTTGGCAAAGTTTCTGTACTATAAGGTTGTTTTGTTGCATTTATTGACTGTATTCGCTTTGTTTGAACTTTTTTTGGAAAATGTGCTAGAGATGGATGCTTATTATGGACACTTTTATTTTTATTTGCTCTATTTCTGCGTTGCTTTCCACTGAGTTGCTTTTTGGTAGGCATTCTTTGGGGTTTGTTGGAGAAAAAAAAGAAAGTGTGGGTGGGCTGTCGTGTACTGTATGCTTGCTTTGTGCATGAGTGTCTGAGTATGATGGTAAGGATGATTGTGGAGATGTGTGATTGTGCAATGGGCAGCTACATCAAGTTGGGAAGGTTATTCTTGTATTTGTGTGTTACTATACTGGGCTTCAGATGACAATATAAAGTATGCAACTGGTAAGCAGAAGCACTAATACTACATCTAATGGGAAAGGGCTAATTCACTTCTTTGTTCTACAATACTAAAACTCTAGTGTGTTTGAGTAACAGTTAGAACATTATGTTAGTATTGTACTTACTTTTTTGTATGGAAAGAGTATGTTTCTTCTAAGTCGTTGTTCGTACTTCAGACGCTGCTGCTTTTCAGGAGAGTGGTCTTCACTGCAATTGTAAAAGAAAGAAATTAGTGAATATGTGTGTTTATAGCACTTTTGTTAATGAAGACATTGTTTTTTTTGTTTTTGTAGTAGTAGTGTTTTCTTACAACTGAGCATAGTATGCATATGCACTTTCCTTTGCCTATGTGCATCCTGTATATTTTACTTAGAATCTGTTAGTTGAATATGTTTTACAAATGAGTATAATAGTAAACGTATAGAGCACACTTGTTTTTTTAAAGGGTAGTTCCGGGACTTTTTTTTTATTGTCCCTACGGTTCGGCCATGTGTTTTTAAGCATAAATCGGTAGATCGTAGAAAACTTTCCTATGGACCTTACCCGACTTTTCGTCCATTAACGCACTCGAAATCAGCCGCCATTTTGTGATAATCCTATCATTTCCCCCCATCGACCTGGCTCACCTGCGTTTGCGGCACTAAATCAAATCCCCCGCCCCTGAAACAGACTTTATCAAAACATTCATATTCCCCGCCTCTATCCGTGACGTGACTGTGCTGCGTAGGCAAACGCGCCCAGGCGTCTTCTACGTGACTCCACACAGAACCCGGAAACCAACACAGATCAGCTAACAACAGCGCGCCACAATTCGGAATATGAAACTGTACTTTTAAATCAAACCGCAAGATTGTAAATTTGGTAAAGTACATTTATTTGACATCAAATGTTTAGAGAATATTCAGCGATTTGCATTTTTCTTTGCTCTCGATCCAAAATAGTTCATCTTGAGGCAAGCGATGTTCGTGTGCAGTACACAGGGTGTTGGTTTACGATAAAATAAGCTCTTCGGTCGCACTGATAATCGCATGGCTGTTCCAACAACGAGGCACTAGGCCACCACAACGGTATGTATGTTGCATCTAGCCATTAGTACCGCGTTAGGGCATACTTGTACTTGGCGATCGTCCCATAAAATGGTCAGGGTGGTAACGTTGTTCACGCGGAGAAGCAACTGGTGGTTGTAAAAGCCATCCGCCGGTGTCTGGTACTCGTGACACATACAATAATGAAGGATGTACCTGTTTTAAAAACATAAAAAATGAAATTAGTCTCACCATCAGATCTTTATTAAAATTATTCATTTTATATATTAGGTCGGGAAATTATTTCATAGCTAGGACAGTGCCACTGGGTATTATACGTCATTTCAAGTAACCCACCCCCTCTCCTCCGCCTTTTTCAGAGCCGCCTGAGCGCCAGTGGACCACTTTGTCACTGATATGATATAATATGGCATTTGCAACGCGCCTATACACAAGTGTTTCAAGGCGTGGCGAGGCAGGGAGGGGGGGGGGAAACAAGGAGAAGACAGACAACGATCCTACTAGGCCATCGCGCAAGTGCAGGGGTAGGAGGAAGGTAAAAGTGCAAGGGGAAGGGGAGGGGGGAAGTGGAGTACAAGGTAAGTAGCATAAAATAATAAATACATAGGGCCAGCTGGTGGCGAATGCAAGGTAAGTGCAGAACAAGTGCTGGGAAGGGGGGCTGTAGGATACTGAGACAGTCCCCCAGTGCAGGGGTTGACAGGGAGGCAGTGCAGGTGGAGAGTGGAAGGGCCCAGGACCGAGGTCGCAGACAGTGGACCAGTTGTAGCAGGGGAGAGGGAGAGAGAAAGCAGAAGCAAAGAGGAAGGTTTTGAGGTGCTTCCGTAAAAGGAGATGGTTCTCCTCAAGATAGTGCGCGGTACAAAACAATATGCCACATAGAACGAACAAGTACAACTAAACCCGTCTTTAATGCTACTGTATAGTAATTAAATTGCGGTATAAACTCATCTAAAGAGTTACTTACATTATATTTGCATTTTCCATTGTGTCTGTGCGTAGGGCAGCCCCGAAATACCACTCCTTCTATGCCGACGTTATTTCTTCTAATGAACGAACATTAAATGGCTTTCGTTTCTGAAATTATATTCATTATCGTTTACGTTATTGCACCACACCCCCAAAAAGAAGTCTTTCGGGATGGTCCCGGCCTGTCAAGGTCTAATAACAATAGAACCTTATACTGAGTCGTGGGCCATTCCAGCACCCGAGCAAAAAATCAAAGCAGCTGACCTTCACTTTGAACGAGCACACATTCCTAGTTAGCTACATTCAGTGTAAGGCCATCTCACAGGACTTGAAATTTACACTCCATCTTTGCATTTTGTCTGCGTGCATTTGCAGCCCCAGAGAACCATAAATACGGAGACATTCTATATTTTTTGAAAAATGATTTATATTACTGTTTGGTTTAATTTCATGCGCAAATGAACAAGGTTGGATAGACACATTGCATGTACACTGAGCAATCACTTTTATTTACACAATACATAGCTACACATATTCAATGGGCCTGCGACATGAGGAGACTCGAGAGCAAAGTCACAGGTGACACCCGGGTGGTTCGCACTACTGCACGGTGAAGGGAGGGGCAAGGGTGGAGAGACACATTGCATGTACACTGAGCAATCACTTTTATTTACACATTACATAGATACACAATTTCAATGGGCCTGCAACATGAGGAGACTCGAGAGAACAGACAATCAAATTACAAACATTTAAACCGTGATGTGTATTTCTCAATGAGCTCTGCTTTAGGTGGACATGGAACAGAGGCAATGTTGGGTGGCAATGCAGTTGTCCCCTGCACAGGTTCGTTCACAACTCCATGTATGTGCCTATCTAGGACATCAACAATAAGTCTCTCAATAAACTCATATTGCATATCCTCAAACACTGGTTTGATCACCCCTTGTTTACTTCTTTTAGTGAAGGCCTTATTGTAGCGAAGCGTCCCTAAAGTTCCGGTCGTCCTACTTTGTTGACGGCCAACATTATGGTTATGTGCCAAGACCGCTAGAAGAGTCCGATTTATCATGCCCTCCATGCCAAAATGCAATAGTTTTGGCCTGTACTTTAGGCACATATTGTGGAACACCTCCAAATCTCCTGTGTGGCAGAATTCCGTGAGTCCCCTCAAATCTCTTGTTATAGTTTTATCAAATACAATCTTTTCAATGGCTTTGTGAGTGGGTGATGAAGGAATCAACCACTTCTTCTTCCGTGCCTCCTCTGTGGACAAATGGCCATGTTCACAATTGTGGAAATGTTGGTTTGTGGTCCAGCGGTGAACGTTGCTACAGTGTAGCATTACTGACCGCCATTTTTCCAGTAGAATTTCCAACGACCCTCCACATGTTTTTGAGCTCCACCAAAGATGGTTGCTGATTGACTTGGACCACTGTGAAATACCTTGCATATCTTTTTTTTTACCTGCAGCCGACATTTTTTTATTGATTGTTTTTGCAAGATGCCATACGTCAAATTGGTGATTTATATTTTTGTACTCTTCTCTCATTGTCTTGGCAATTGAAACGTGTCTGTCCGTGGCTATCAGGTCGATCACCATTCCCCGCGATTGTAGTTCTTGCAATGATGCTACAAAGCCAACTTTCTCCATGGCCACTGAGGATGTACTTTGTGACACCTGCACGACCACCGAACTCACAATTTTCTTACTTTCCATGTCCTGAAAGTGGTAGGTGCAGTACTTGGCTGAAAATCCTGGGCTGTCGCACTGTCCATCACCGGCTAGCCTGAACCGTTTGCCCGCGAATGTACTATCAATAGACATTTTTTCCATTCTCCAAGCTTCGCTAATGGCTGGAAATAGATAATCGATTTGGTATTTGTAGAACTGAGTTTTCGCAATGAAATGGATTCCCACAAACTGAAAGAAATACTCTAACTTTTTAAAACTTGAACCACTAAAAAGTGCGGCCGCTGCACAAAGTAGATTGCCTGCTGGCAGTTGCCCCAGCATGGGTTGTGCAGACCATGAGAAAGGATGATATTTTGTACAGGTGGCATGTATTTTAAGGTTAGAGCCTCGAATTGCACGAGTCACAATAATCAATGGCTCCCCACATACTTCCCCACCAACCGAATGCCCACATTTCATCCTAATAATAATATCAATCAAACAACTATCGAATACAATGAATTTGGCCTCTTTCCTTATACTGTCACTCTGCATCCCAGCTGGTTCGGACTGTAACGTTGAGGACATGTCACTCACATGAAAGGTAGAATCTCTGATATCGTCTTCCGCTATGTTCAGTGATATTGATGGTGTTTCATTGTCGTCCACTTCATTCTCTTCCATTGCAACATCTGTTACTTCTCCGGCGATGGGTGAATAAAACAATTTCTTCAACTTTCTCGCGGTCTTAGTTTTTGCGGGTGTGGATTCTGTGAATTGATCTCCGACTGCATCCGAACTACCAGGAGGACATTCACTATCAATGGCTGGTGGTGGTATAGCTCTGTTGTCAATCACTTCATATTCTTCCCATTGGCACGATGCATCTCCAGTCTCAAGTCCCTGCCAAAAGGTTTGACAAGCAACATCTCTCGTTCGCTTCACTGTCTGTGTAGATCTAGTTCGTACACCCACTCGCAACTAGAGGACAGATTGGAAAAGGGATGTTCAGTTTAAACACAACTTACAGTATTGAACTATTAACAGTGAAAAAAACAACATAATATAGTGACCAGGACACTAACCTTCTTTTGCTTTCTTTTCTTTGAAACTTTCTTGCCTCGAACTTCAACATCAGGACGCTGTTGCTCCTACTCGTGTGTGCATGTCTCCACTTCCTCTTGCGCTGCAACGACTATATTTTCATGATAAGCACATCCATCGCGCACTGACGCTCCATCGACTCCCTGAAACATAGAACTTTCATTAGTATGTATAATAATATTGAAAACACAAAATGTACTTGGGGACCAATACCCACGTACATCTCAATAGCAAAACACGAATGAACGCATTGTGTAGAACATTCAAACGACAATTATTCACGCATTGTTGATCTAGTTAGATGGAACTGTCAAGATCCATACCTCGGGCTCCGCATAGACTTCCATTGATGATATTATTGAAGATGACGCTTCAGCAACTCCCTGAAACACAGTAATTACATTAGTATGGTTTTCTATTTTGTTAAAAAGAACATAAACTTTGTGCAGGCGTCAACGGCTCATCTAAATAGACCTGCACAAATGATCAGTTGTCTAAAATAAGTAATGGGTATCTAAATATGATTTGATTTGCTCGATCGTTGGAAGTGTCACCACCCAGAGATCTGCATCAACTACTAGGGGTGATGTTCTTGTAGAACATTGCGCCGACCCGTAACTGCATGCTCCCCCTTCTTCTTGGACTAATGCTCCATCGACTCCCTGAAACATAGGACTTTCATTAGTAATGAACACAATATTGAAAAAAGAAGACACATAGGAGGGCGACGACAGAAGGACATATCAATGGCTAAAAACGAAAGAAACATTGTGTGTAACAATCACGCTACAAGAATGCAAGATCTGATGATCTCCATCGATGGAACTGTCCGGAAACGTACCTCGAGCATCTGAGTGACATCAACGGTTGTCGTCAATGCGTTGGACTCCTCAGCATCTCGCTGAAAGACAGTACTTGCATTATTTTGGATAACAATAATTATAACTGAAAACAAAGATTAGAGGACGAGTACTAGGGTGTACCATTAGGTAAAATAATTACACGATAGGCGCTTGAAGTGGCTGATGACTGCAATAACGACACGGATGGAGAATCTTCCGCCTTCATATTGAGTGGATACATAAATGGGGAAATTATTGTTAGCTAATGCTACACACTACCGCAAGGCCGAGAGCTAAATCCGGAAACTTGACTCACCAGTGGAGGGATGTGGACGAATAGAGTGGGAATAGCGGTTGAGAGCAATTTTCGCTTCGCTCGCGGTGTGTTCTTCTTTATTAGCAATGATGTGGAGTACATGTCTGAGCTAAAGTGCCTGCTACAGATGCGGTATCGATCACCCCTCTTGTCCGCAAAGACTTCTAGGACTCTACTTTCAAGCTCAGACGGTGGATATCCGCAATATCGGACCCATTCTCTTATCTGATCTATTGTCTTAGGGAAAACATGCATTATAGTACCTTCAGATTTATTATGGGTCTTCGAAGGGCAACCGCCAATGGAACAGGCAGGCATTGTGGAAAGTTCTGAAAAGTAAAGATCAACAATTCTCTATGAATACCAATGTGTTAAAAAATTAAATGACACATAAAAGGTTCAATGCAAGGTTCGTTTTGGTTCTTGGAACTATACACGTTATTCACATGCGGATAAGTATTTGAAAAACTTTAAAAAAAATAGAAAAATAATGTGACTAAACTCAGAACATGTGACTAGTTCCTTGCATGTACTGTCTTGAACGGAAAGAAAACATGGATGCAATTTGATGACTACTAGCAAATAGATATAAATTAAAAAATTGGACGCAAAATGATTATGGTACATGGCCTTACCTTGACGAACGAACAGTTAGATGCAGGGATCAGAGTAGTTTCTTGTCGTAGAACAGGGAGCAGTTCACAGGTTGCAAACTGACGGTCACGGAAGTTCACAGAGACGAAGAGCAGATAACCAGCACCTTCACGGGTTGACTAGCAAAGCGCAAAGACGTTCTCATTAGAAATATGAAGTGGGTTATAAAGAATTCGAAACAGGGGTGTGTTTGTGAATGAATGAAGTGAATATGTCGTGGCATTATGCGGTTTGCAGGGGGGCGTCCAGCGTGAGGGGGGATGCTTGGCAGGAGACACGGGGTCTGGAGGTAGACATGGGAACAACAACCAATGCTCTATAGACCACTTTGAAGTGTACATGGTCTTTGGCACCTCTTGGCCTTTATCGCTCCCTGACAGCTCCACTTGCCAGCGCAAGTACCCCGGTGCGAACTGCCTTTGATAGGGCGGGGGGGTGGATTGGGGCGGTGGTCGTGCAGACAAGAAACAGGAAGACTCGTGAATGGAGACACACTTATGTGGATTGCAGGGGGGTGTCCAGCGTGAGGGGGGATGCTTGGCAGGAGGCACGGGGTCTGGAGGTAGACATGGGAACAACAACCCATGCTCTATAGACCACTTTGAAGTGTACATGGTCTTTGGCACCTCTTGGCCTTTATCGCTCCCTGACAGCTCCACTTGCCAGCGCAAGTACCCCGGTGCGAACTGCCTTTGATAGGGCGGGGGGGTGGATTGGGGCGGTGGTCGTGCAGACAAGAAACAGGAAGACTCGTGAATGGAGACACACTTATGTGGATTGCAGGGGGGTGTCCAGCGTGAGGGGGGATGCTTGGCAGGAGGCACGGGGTCTGGAGGTAGACATGGGAACAACAACCCATGCTCTATAGACCACTTTGAAGTGTACATGGTCTTTGGCACCTCTTGGCCTTTATCGCTCCCTGACAGCTCCACTTGCCAGCGCAAGTACCCCGGTGCGAACTGCCTTTGATAGGGCGGGGGGTGGATTGGGGCGGTGGTCGTGCAGACAAGACTCGTTTGCCGCAGGGCCTCACCAAGGAGAGGCCATCTAACTGCATGTAAGAGGCAGGCTGCAGGATCTAGTACATGGAAGGCAGGGGGTGAGTTTATAAATACCTCACCCTCCCAGGAGAATATATGGGTGCAGTTCACCCTGGAGACCCTGGATGCCTAGGCAGTTAGTCAGCAGCAGGCTGGCCTGTGGTGGCAAGGCGGCACGGGCCAGAGGGGGTCATCTCTGTACCCGGTGCCCAAAAGGATGATTTATTATGATCAACCATATTGATTATTTACCTATAACCATGTTTTGTATCAATAAAATCCAACGGCCTTTTATTGCCAACGCTTCAACAAAGTGGTGTGGTAAGTATTTTTGGGGGAGGAGGCAAGGCCGGGAGGCTTGATGCCAACCCGCAAAATAACATATGTATGTCTGCTGCATATGGGTTCAACGGTTATGTGGATTGAAGGTGGGCGGCCAGCGTGAGGGAGGATGCTGGCCGGAGACATGTGGTGTGACAAGACAAGGCACAGGAAGACTATTCAATGGAGACACACTAGATTCATTTAAAAAATCAAAACAACCATTGTTAAAATATATGTTGGGTTTTATTTTAGATCTTAATTTCAATTGAACATAAATAATAAACATTACACATTGTAAAGTTCCGGTTGCAGCACATCAAGGGAAAATCCGCGGTATTGTCCACTGTCGCTGGGGAAATGTTGTCTAATGGCAAGTACCGCACAGGCAGGTATTACTCTCCGAACGCGGTGTCCGAGCCTCCCGTGAAGCCACCAAGTGAAGCAACGATAGGCCACCAGCCTGTACCACCGGTGAAAAAGAAAGATGCAAACGGTATTAAAATGACAAAACTTTCTTATCAATGTCGATGAAGGTAAAAAAATGTCATTCTGCTTTGAAAAAAATTCTATCTAGAAAATGCACAATATGGAACCAATTTACATGCCTTCGAATGATATGTAGATGTAATTTTATATGTGGGAGACGACCATGAAATAGTAGTGGCATCACTGACATCACAACCAGAGTATACTTACTCGTTACTCGGATTACGCGGACGAACAGTGCCGCGAAGTTCGTGCATAAGCACCATCATCATCCTCAACACGGTCCGTGAGAGGCAGGCTTCCCTGAACTCTGGCAGCTCGGTGATGCATTGCGGACTTGGCTCGCCTTCCGAAATGTAGGCCAAGCACCCGGAATTTTCACAGCAGCAGCAGTTCTCCTCCTCAGTTGGCATTAGCTCGCACCGATTGCACGTGCACCAGGTGGAGACGCCGTCCATGCGACATGGTCCAGGCTCTTCATCCGTTGACTGGTCCTCCCAACTGCCGTCCGAATCCCCATCGTTTTCGCGTGCTTGCCTTTCCAGTAGTTCCTCCTCGGTGTACTCGGGCTCGTACATATACGGCATTATTGTAGCCATTGTGTGGTAAAGAAAGTAAAATAATTTACAGAGATGGTACAGGTGTTCACAAGGCCTAGAAGCGGCGAAGGTAGCTGACCAGAGCACAGAAACGAGTCACAGAATACTCAAAGTAACACAGAGAGAGTAATGGAATCGAAAATCTGCTGCTGTTTGTTGTGAAACGGTGTGTTTATACTTATTGAGGAAAGAGGCGTCCTGCCATTTCCATGGCGACACTTCATTAGCTGAGGCGCAGCGATTGTTGACACGAAACGTGCTTTGGCGTTGGGAAGTGGGCGGTACGCGTCTGCTGATGTCAGGCTCAGGGGCGGGGGATTTGATTTAGTGCCGCAAACGCAGGTGAGCCAGGTCGATGGGGGGAAATGATAGGATTATCACAAAATGGCGGCTGATTTCGAGTGCGTTAATGGACGAAAAGTCGGGTAAGGTCCATAGGAAAGTTTTCTACGATCTACCGATTTATGCTTTAAAACACATGGCCGAACCGTAGGGACAATAAAAAAAAAGTCCCGGAACTATCCTTTAATGTTATGTTATTGGATGTTAAGAGATAGAAGAAATAATCCTGTGCATTTTGTGCTATTATTACAGGGTAAATGGCAGATATTGTACAGAAAAGCATGCCATTTATGCATTTGTGAAGGTGTGGGAAATAAAGCAATAGGATTTCATATAGAAGCAGTGGTGTTGTTTGAGCTGGGAGCCTTTGTAATGATATTGTCTGTGTGTGTGGTTGAATGAAGATGCATGTACTCATCCTGGCTGTGTGCAATTTTATAACACAATGGCAGTCTTTTTCATAATTATAGAAGAGCTGTACATGTACTGTGTAGAAAATATTCATACCTGTAGACTGTGTTAATACATGTTGATATGCATGAATCTGCAAGTAAAAATCTTGGGGGGTTTTATAGTAGGTGTTGCTGTAGGTCTGTTGCAGTGACAGCCGAATTGTACTGATAGTGATCAACATTACATCTAAAGTGCTAATCTGTGATGATAGAGCTAGATTTAGAGTTCTTGGATGTGATTGTTGGATGATTGTGTGATTGTTTAACAGTAGCCAATGAGGAAATGATGCAGAGAGTGAAATGGAAAGGGTAGAAGGGCTGCCTCAGTGTTACACGCTCTGCTGACATCGAAGGTGTCCGCGGGCAGGGCGTACCACATCCGGGGTTTCTCAGCAAATGCAGCATGGAAAGGAGACTGTAGGGATCAGCCAATAAGATGTTGAGGCTGTGGTTTGTGTTGAAAGAGGCTGTGTGTAGTGCAGATGATAGAGGTGGAGAAAATCAGGGTGTTGGTGGTTGGAGGTATATTTGTGCATGGTTTGGAGAAGTATGCTAAATGTAGGAATGTGGCAAACAATTTTGATGTTAAAGGAGTGGAGGTGGTGTGGAGCTCTGTTTTTTGTGCTGGGAATTGTACAAGTTTGTGGAGATATAGGCAGGGTAAACATTCCAGATGTAGTTGTTTTGAACTGTGGTGCTTTGTATTTGGGGTATGTCAGTGCCCCTACGTTGTTGACAAATTTGGAACATTTGGTTCAGGCAGTAATGAAAATACTTCCAAATGCCAAGGTTATTTTTTCTGGTTTAGTACCTAGGGCAATATGGGACAATAGTTTTGTTTTTTATCCTCAGCAGTTGGAAAGAGGAAGATGTAGGGTCTGTTTTATTGAGGTGGGTTGCAGACCTTCTCATTCACTGTTTTACAGTAATGTTGGTATCATTATATTTGACCCAACCACACTTCTTTTCTATATATGAAGTGTAGTGACCTCCATTGGTTGTGGCTCCTGCGTGGTAGATTATACCTACTGTTGTGAAGGATTTATTACCAAGTGATAGTTTACCATGTGTAAATCCGGTTAACTTGCAGTTGTTTTTGGTACTCTCTGCATTCTAACGTGAAAGCATTACTATTACGTATTTTCTATGTGGTTGTATTTGTAAGGTGGCAAGACGCCCACACCGTTCATCTCGCTAGTGAGCGAAAGTGGGATAGTACAAACACACATGTGCAAATTATAGGCCTCTAATATATAACTGCGGTCATTGGGGTCAGGGTCTGCGGCGTGGCCGGAGGGGGTTGCAGCAGGGTTTGCTCGGACATTCTCATACAAGCACATTTTGTCAGGGCTCGAGAGTTGCTGCTTTGAGAAATGTTTACGTGATTTGCCGTGTGAAGAGGAGATGGGATGAGGTGACAGGTGGTGTGGCCTGACTGTGGGAGTCGCTGGGAGAGTGCAAAGTTCTCCAGAGGAACAAAATAAATCCATAGAAATGTCGACCGCATTGGTGAATGGTAGCAAAAAATTCCTATGTTTTTCAAAAATATTTGTAATGCCACCGTGGTCTAAAAGGCTATCGGCTCCCATTCTGAGTGAAGGTCACCGCCGTTGAATTTTTGTTTCCTAGCTGAGCAAACCCACGCATTGTACACAGTATAAGGTCCAATTGTTTTTTTACCTTGAAACAAAGGGAGGATTCCAAAAGGAATGCATGAAGGGAGAGATGTACACTTTCAAATATGATCATGTTCACCATTCAAAAATTGGACAAAGGAACATGTAATTTCATTTTATGAAAATTCATTGACCTGAACGGAGTGTCTGCGTTACGCCGATAGAATGGAAATGTGAAATATTATGTAAGTTTTACTTTCGACGATTTTATAGACTAACTAGTCAAATTATCATTTGCTGACCATTATTGGTGGGTTACATTGTATTGTTTGTGGTGTGTGGCACATTGCAATGACACGCAATTACAACTTGTATGTGTACTTGGTTTTGTCGTGGGCACATGGGCAGTCCAGCATCGAGATGCGTGTAGTCCACTAGTGGGTTCCCCCAGGTTCCACAAACACGTAATTCAATGTTAATATTTAATTAAAATTCCGTCATGTGTTGTTTTTGGCCTTATCTTACACCCTGATTGCAGCGTCTGCCTCCGCCTCCCATTTCGAGCTGACCATACTCCATAGCAGTAACTTCTGAAGCAAATTGAAGAGTACTTTGCACGTTGTTTTGTCTGAGTTCCCATTGTTTCACGTCCGTGTTTATAAATAGTTGTAACAGGGGGCCACATTAGTGATGTCATCAATGAGATTTGTGATGGCATCTTTGATGTCCTGGGTGTTAGTCTTAGCAGTGCACGGTGGTGGCGTGAGTTATGGTTGCTTAGCTTACCATAGAAAGAAAAAATGAAATTAATTTTCAGTACTTTGTTCAGTTATTATAAGATGTCAAATTTGTTCAGTTTGAATGCATATAATGAACATTGCTTTCTTTAAAGAGCTTTTGTCTAAATTAAATGTGCAAACTTTGAATTTCATATATTGGAATTTCATCAGTGTGGTACTTTTTATGTAAATTAACAATTGATCATTTCAAATAGGAACATTTCTATTGTCATTTCTGATTACGGTCAGACAAAAGTGTGCCCTGTGTTTGCTCACCAGTATTGTGGTGGACCTTTTTTTCTTTCTGTCAGTTACATAGGTCTTGTAGCCAAGACTCACATAGGAGCACCTAAATACACTACGAAATTAAGTAACATAACATACACAGGAGCAACCTATAATTGAACAAATTGGGAGTGCACCTCTACACCGAATGTTCATCTGCTTAGCTTACCATAACTGGTTTTTCGGTTTTCCTTGGAACCATAATGTCCCTGTAACAACATTTTATTCACTGAACTTCATAGGTTTTTAGTAGCTCAACGTAACCATAACGTCCCTTTGACAATGTTTTTTTCACTGAATTTTAATATATATTTAGTTGCATTGTCGATGAAAATGTTTTTAAATATTAAAATGTTCAGTATTATTTCACCACTGAATTTGTTATCTCTATTGTTTAATGCAATGTTATGACTTGTTACCGTTTCCTCTCACATGCCTCCACTCCGATACAAAATTCCTCTAGGAAAGTTCAAACACTCACATACTGGGTTTCTCCTTTGCTAGAAACTCGCTGGTTGTTTCTTTTGCTTTGTTTGTTTGTTTTATTGATTTGTATTGTGCACCAAACCAGAAGGTATCTGGGCGCATTTGCAATCACTCAGCCCTCTGCTTTCCATATCAGGGTTCCAATTCCTACCCCTCAGGCACTCCTATATCATAGTCGGAACACAGGGGAACAAGCACTTGCAATTCATTTAAAAGGGATAGCCTCTCTGCACGGCTCCCTTCCAAATGGTTGATCTGCTCCATGGAGCCCCACCTCCCACGCCACGCTTCCATAGGTTGTCTCCCTCTGCAAACCTCAGCGTATCAGCGTGCCTCTTCACCACAGTTCCCTGTCGCTTCTCTTGGCCTCTCTGCTGCTGCTTCTTCGACTCTGCCTCCACTTCCACCTTCACTTTTTTCCCCTGAATTGGGCTCCTTTTATACACCGATAGCCCTTTAACAAGCTGCAGGTGTGAATGTTCAATTAGCCCTGCCTGACCACAATTAAAGGGACATACCTGACCCGCAGAGCTCGCAGCAGGCATATTTCTTTTCCCAGTACCAGAGTGGTAAAAGACCATAGTCTTAATTGCTCTTGGTTGTCTCTTCCTTGTCCCAGTACTGTCAATTGTCATATGTGTAGGAATGTGGGGAAATGGTTTTTAACAGTTCAGGAAAACTGAGGAAGAGTTAGGTTGATTATCAATAGGGAAAGGAGGTACCAAGTCTCGTCTAAGGGCATCCATCCCACTCCCAGTCCCCAAAGACCCTCTTCCCATGTGATCCTCCCTCACTCGTCCACCCCCAGGGTCAGAATCCAAAAGCGTAGGCCTTTTCGGGCCACCTGTGCAGGCGACCCAAGGGGAATAGAAATCAGAATACCCTCAGGTTTCTCACACTCAGCATTCTTAAACTTGTCTGTAAGGCAGGATGTTATAGAGAAAACATTTGGTATGAACCTTCTATAATACCCTACCAAGCCGAGAAATGCCCTTGAATCTCTTTTCGTTTTGGGTGTAGGTGTTTCCTGTACTGACTCCACCTTTTCTGTCTGGGAATGTTCAAGACCGCTTCCCACAAAACAAACTAAATATTTCACTGCTGATCTGGCAAGATGACACTTTTTGGGGTTTGCTGTGAGAGCTGCTGTCCGTAGGGCTTTTGTTACGTGGTAAAGGTGGTGCATATGCTCACTCCAGGTTTTGCTGTGGATGATTATATCATCAATATAGGCCACACAAAACGCTGAAAATGGACAAAGTACCTGGTCCATCAGTCTTTGGAATGTGGCAGATGCCCATGAAGTCTTAAGTGAAATACGTAAATTGGTATAAACTTACTGGAGTTGATAAAACAGTTTTTTTCTTTATCCTCTGGGTTTTCTGGCACTTGCCAATAGCATTTTGTTAAGTCGATTGTGGAAAAGTAAACAGCCGAACCCAATCGATCGATAAAAATAATCGATTCACGGTGTGGGGGTAGTTGTAAAATTGTGAAAGGTTGTTTACCTTGCGGAAATCTATACAAAATCTCCAGGTGTTATCAGGCTTTGCAACAAAAACTATTGGGGAGGACCAGAGACTTTGGGAAAGTTTGCTATGTCAGAGGATAATATTTTCTCAAGTTCTTGGATAAGTGTGTGTCTTTGGGTCTCAGGGAATCCTACAAGGTTTTAAGATGCTCACCTTCACGGGGAGTTGCTGGGGGCCAGGGGTACAAATGTAATTGAAGGCCCTCTTTATTCCTCCTGGATCGTTACAAAAGACATCTGAAAACAGCTCTAACAGATCATGAAGGTTTTGTTTTTGATCCTGTGACAAATCCGAAGGAATTATGTTGCTCTCACTTGGATCAACTGTTAGTAGAGTAGCCATTAATACATATTGAGATTGTACTGGTTCCTCGCTCCACTCTTTTAAAAGATTCATGTGACATATTTGTGTTTTTTCTCTCCTGCCCGGTTGAGAGACTCAGTAATTACAGGGACCTGTTTGTTCTGATATCTCATTGGGCCTGCGCCATTTGGATAACATTTTCTTTTCAGAGGTAGGTAACAAAAAAAACTTTTTTCCCAATAGAGAATGACCTGAGGGTAGCCTTTTTATCGTCTAGCGTCTTTTGTTGTCCTTGAGCTTTTATGAGGCGGGTATTAACTATAGGTCAGACTGTGGTCATATGTTCTTTCAGACGTTGGGCTGTCTGAGTAAGGGGCAACAAAACCTCTTCTCCTCCCACGTGTCCCTCAACATGTCCAACACACCGCAGGGTGCCCGACCATATAATCACAGCCGCGCGTCAGCACTCGTTTTGCTCGGGCACTATCCCTGGCCCATTGACAGATGCTTTGGTTCCTCCTCTTTTAAAAAAGCTGCACCCGGATCCTGCCCTACCCTCTAACTATCGCCCCATATCCCTTTTGCCTATGCTTATGAAGCTTATGGAGGAAATTACTACTCCTGAGGTCTCTCATTTTTTGGAGCAGAACAGGCTTCTGCATCCCTTTCAGTCAGGCTTCATCCCAAAGATGGGTACAGAATCTGTTATGGTCTCGCTGCTTCAGGACTACAGAGAGGTCAGGGTGCTGATTCTCCTTGACCTCTCTGCAGCTTTTGATACAATTCACCATGGGATCCTGTTACAACGCCTGGATGAGGCTGGCATCTCTAGTATTCCATTGGATTGGTTTGCCTTTTTTTCACTCAAACTGTGCTCAATCTGCGTTCTGCCGCATCTATTCTATCTTTTGGTGTTCCTCATCGGTCCTCTCTTTCCCCTCTTCTCTTTAGCCTATATCTTCATCCCTTAGCAGAACTTATTGCCCATCATGGAGTACTTACCTATGCAGATGATACACAACTGGTTTTCCGTCTCGCCTCCCTGGGTCAGGACCACCCTGTCAAGTCAAAGGAGGGATGAAAGGATCTCAACCCCCTCTCCCGAACCACAGAAGCCAAATAGATCGACCCTCCCACCATGGTTGGCACAGGCGTCTGAATGTAAATACACAGATAACCACGTAGCAGCCAATGGGGGGAAGACAGAGTTAGGGAAAGGGTGTGGAATGACAAAGGGAAGGTAGGTGAAGAAAAAACATGCATTTCTAACACAGAACTTCATACTGAAACTTCATAATCCTGCCCTCCATGCTTGATACTGCCTATCCTATTCAACTCCTGAATATACTTATGTAGCACCTAAGGTTCTTAATTATACTATACCATACCCATGACCATGTACATGTGTGTATAACAAATAGCAAACATAAAGCAACACAAACTGTATGGCACACACAAGGGAATCTTCCCTACATGAATTCAACATGACACATGGCCCCGTGCGCTGACATTGAACATGGGTAAACATAAGCGAAAATATAGATCATGACTTGTCTGTAGTTGTATGCCTGAAAGACTTGGCCCCTTCCAATTAGTAAAGATTCCTCTCATTACTGCGAGTATTGCCTCATACTCTGGGTACAAACAAACAAAGTTACCAACAACCTGCTGACCCGACGCCAGTAGCTCATGAAATTCACTCAGAATTTAGCATGTAAACACCATGTTCGAGGCATTAACGTAAATACTTGAATGTACTTACCTTAGGGTCCGGGTGACTCGAGAGAACACCCAGACATTAGGTCATGCCGCCGTTGGAGCGGCGGAGCCACTGCCGCGCATAGTCTGGAGATACAGCTCAAAACAGCAGTATGGAAGGTTCACCGCCGCGGCCGGGGTAAGCTGCCGAGTGACCCGCGTTGCCTCCCAGAGTCACTGCCGTAGCCTGCAAGGATCAACAGACTCGGGCCGACAACTCTCTCTCACTGCCGTGATTGCCTGCAGCCCCCGCTCGCTGCCGTGATTGCCTGCTCACCCAGATCGCCATCAGTTCGTCCAGAGCCCCATGCACGCCATCATAGCCGCCCGTGCTGCACAGCATCAATTATCATCACCTGTGCACGGGCAGTCAACGGCTAAATACTCCCCTGATGGGCTCCAGCTGTCTCACGCCACGAACTCCAGTGACTACAATCCGCCCCTAAGCATGCTGGGAACAGTAGTCTTTACCTCAATTTCTCCTGTACTGTCTCCTGGGCTTGCCCCACACCCTATTCCTGACAACCCAGCCAAACTAAAATCGTTTCTCTTTGAAATAGGTAAATGGATGACGGAAAATTGGTTGAAACTAAACGTTCATAAAACCGAGGTTTTACTGGTTGGCTCTCCTAGCTCCAACTCCAATTGGAGCTCTTAGTTCTGGCCTGAAAACCTGGGGCCAAGCCCCATTTGGAGTAGTTTTGTCAAAATCTTGGTGGTGAAACTTTTATCATCGGGCCCAAGAGATGCTCACATTACTGCAATCTGTAATGCAGACTTTGCCAAGTTGAGAGCTAATAGGAAGGTCCTTCCTTTTCTTCCTCCTGAGTGCAGAACTCCGGTAGTCATGTCCTCTATTATGGGGGCGCTGGACTACTGCAATGGGATTTATCTTGGACAGCCCCTGTTCCAGGTTAAACGACTACAAGTTTTGCAGAATTCAGCGACTCGACTAGCTCTTGATGCCCCTCGCCTATCTTATGCTCAGGCTTTGCTGCACCCGCTCCACTGGATTCCTGGCTGCTCCCGTATTAAATTTAAGGTGCTGTGCATGACACATCATGCTTTACACAATGTTGGAGCCTTATATTTGCAGGACAAAGTATCACGTTGCCAACCTGGCAGGCTCTTACGGTTTGCCTCCCAGAATCTCTTGAAAGTCCCTTGTTATCCAAGAGCCTACTTTGGTGGTCACTCCTTTTCTTATTTGGCACCTACTTTGTGGAACGCTCTTCTGGAGACACTTCAGGAAATAACCGACCATGTTCATTTCTGAAAGGGTCTAAAAACGTTTCTGTTTCCATCGCAGTGATGGCTTTTTCTCCTGTGTGTTTCTCTGTCTTTTGCCGGTCTTCCTGTTTTGCTTCCTATAGCGCCTTGTTGACCTTGAGCCTTAGAAGCGCTGTATATAAATCCTATACATGCATACATAAAGGTTCAAATGGTGAGCCCTAGGGAGGATTGGGGAGTTTTTTGAATGGCGAAAGGGGCCGAGGGCATCATTATGTCCCAATTTCTCCCATCCGCTTCCACCAATTTGCAAAGGACACTTTTTAAGGTTTTATTAAAACGCTCATCCAGACCATCAGTTTGAGGGTGATACACTGAGGTCCAGAGTGTTTTAATTTAATGGATTTGTTTTGTCTCAGCCATTAGCGTACTCATAAAAGTAGTCCCTTGATCATTAAGGATCTCCTTAGGAAATCCCACTTGGAGAAAAAAAGGTATCAGATGTTTCAGTATCTGCTGTGATGTATTATTCCTTAAAGGAAATATTTCAGGATACCTTGTCACATAAGCCAGGATTACCAGGATATATTGGTTCTCCAGCTAAGAAGCTTCAAGTGGCCCCACAATGTCCATAACAATGTGTGAAAAATGAATGTAAATAATTGGTAACGTGTGTAGTGGGGATGGCGGTGGTGTGTGGGCACTGCTTTTCTGACACAGGGCACAGATGAGAACAACATTTTTCACATCGGCAAACATACCCGCTGTCACACTTCGCAGTGCGCACAAGCGCTTGCAGGACTCCTCCATGCCATGTATCATGCGCATCTGAATACCCACTGGTGCAAGGCGTAAGGTCCTTGCCCTTCCTTGTGGTGTACGGTGCTTTATGGCACCGTTTTCTGCACGATGGAAACTGCAGCAGAGAGCAAAGCAGCATATGTTGTAAAAGGGACTACAATTCCCATGCTGTCTGGTTGGTTGCCATGTGACCATTTCATACTCTTCCTAATTGTGTCTGCCTTCATAAACAGCTGTGGGCTATTCCTCGCTGCTTCTGTTTGAAGTTGCTACGTGATGTTCCATCTTCATCTGGCATTTCGGATTCTTCTTGTTAATCTATGCTCCGCCTACCTGTGAACTAGGACTCTTGGTTTGTCATACGGACTGCTGTGCTCATTGTTTATGCCCGGAACTCTGCCCGCCCGTGTACCAAGGTTTTTGCTTGTCAATTGGACTGCTGCTTTGCCCTTCGTCTTGCAGTTGACTTTGCTCGCCCGTGTACCAGAAACCTTGCCTGCTTAATCAGATTGCTCTGCCCTTCGTTTTGCTGCTGACTTTGCTCGGCCATGTACCAGAAACCTGGTTTGCTTTTGGATTGCTTTGCCATTTGATTGTGCTTCCTTCATCAACTCCCGAGTACCAGAACTTTTGTATCCGTTCTTCCGCATACATTCACTGCTTACCTGTTCGAAGGCCAGCACAGCTTTGTTCTCATTCACCACATGGCGCCGGTGCACCCGCTGTTTGGACGGTGAGTCAATCCACTTCTCCCTGCTTGGAAAGTGTTTATCATATATTCCTATATAACCTAAAGTACTTTCCATCACTTGCAGTTGGAATCACCAAGACTTCCTCCTATACCTTAACCTAAGTACTGGAACTCCTTCACTCCTTCTACGTGCATAAAGGATGCTACGCTGAGGTTGCACCAACCTGGAACTAGAGCGCTCCTCGTGCCGCCCGGGCTAGTACCCTTACTAACCTTCCTCATTCTTATTTTATACCTGTCATTGTCTCCTTTAAGGAAAAGCCAGTGCTTCTTGTGGTAAGACCCAACTATTTTCTTTTGTAACATGCCCTGGTTCCCAATGTAGTTATTACAGTACTGTTATTCTACTTTTTTTGGTAGGAGGACAGTCAGAGTCTTTTGTAGCCAGTCTGGGGGAAGGTATACTCTGTGAATCTCTGGGTCATATCTATATACCTAATTACCTTTTACTTATGATCTGTACCTTTCTTTGCAGCTGATTCCGTGGTGGTGTGTTCTCCCCGCTCTTTTAAGTGATCGGGACCCTTTTTTACTGTTCCTACAGTAGACAGCCAAATCACTGAAAAGAGTTTATTACCCTCATAGAGAGGAGGCTTGGGTAGGAGGCTCCAACCCGAGCTCTACAATCAACTCCCAAAACTTCACTGACGTGGTCTTCAATCTCAGGCGTTCACCATTCGGTGAGTAACACCTGGCCAGTAGAATCGTTTCACCACCTGTCCCTGTGTTTTAGCTGTACCTAAATGTCCGCCTGTGAGATGTGAATGGGCAATTTATAATACCATCCTCTGATGGGTTTTGGGGATGACAATTTGTGATCTCGGTGTTCCTTCTCCACTGGTATCACCTCTATAGAGGAGCCCCTGTTTAATAAAGAAAAAGTGTCCCTCTTTCTTCCTCTGCTGCTTTTCTGAGACTCTGGTAGTATAGAATTGTTACGTTGTGCAAATGTGAGGTCAGGAATAATCTCATGGTTCATCCCCCTGGGGGTTGAGCTTCAACATCTCAGATGATGGTGTAGGTTCTTCATCTGCCTCCATAAATCCCCTCTCGCCTCTTTCAGTCTCATTAGCGGGGGTGCTTTCCACGATCTTAGGGAATACTGCTTGTTCTAAAATTCCATGGGCTATCTTTTCCCTCCTTTTGACATTGTAGGAGTCCTTCCTGTTGTTTTGCTTCAGGATCTTAACATCACTGCAGTAGTAAGGATCTTTTTAGTCTTTTGTTTATCCGAGTCTTTGGCAGCGGTTTTTCTGTGATGAAGATGAGGTCTCTCCTCACCTGATGCCAGGGCTGTCTTGATGGAAAACACTGGCCCGGTAAAAGGGAAGGTAAAACCCCAAGGAAAAACTCCAATTGGAGTAAAAGAAACCTTGGTGCAGAGTTGCCATCCGAACAAGGTGTAGAATCCAGTACTGGTAGCAATTCAGTTGTACCAACGTAGGCTAAAGACCTAGGAGCCCATGAATTATGGTAGTTTAAACAAAGGCTGTAGAACAGCACACAAGCAGAAGCAAGGGACTGGAAACAGAAGCAAGGGGCAGGTAGGAGATAAGGTGCTGGAGCAGCAGCAAGGAATAGCGCAGAGCAGTACAGGAACAGAAAGGAGCGTTACCGGCACCAGAGAGGTTGCAATGTGATGTGTTGTTTTCCTCTGATTGTTTTCATGGCCTGGTGTGAGAGAACTCCTCTCCCGGAGTGTAACGCTGCATGAGCTATGCTGTGTCCTGCCTTGGCTGGCAAAAACAAGTGGGTTGGCCTGATGCGGGCTGCACCATGTCTTGGTTGGCAAGAGTGTGCGATGTATGGAGCACCATGTTGTGGTTGGAGCGATGATCGTGATCGGTCATCCAGAGACTAGGAGCCCTATTAGGGTCTGACAGATCTACTATCCATGCCAAAACATCCAAGCCATGTCTCCACCCTAATCCTGACTTAGATGTCAACTTTATGTAGGTTCCTTTCGGGGGGTATCAGAACTAGGTCTGTAAGGAGTAACACTCGGTCACCTGGTTGCAGGGTTTCCTGTCAGCTACTAGCTAAATCAAAGCCAATATATTCTTTGGTAGCTGTAGTCAGACTGCTAGCCCGCCCGCCCGCTCACTCAATTGTTTTAACTCGAGGGTCCCCCAATTTGTATCATCTGAGTAAGATCCCATGCCTGACACCATATGTAAGACTCTGACACAGTGGCATGTTAAATGTTGTTGTTTATAGACTTTTATTGTCAAAATATTAAGAGGGGTTGGGAAAATGTCTATCCCTAACTTTACGGGGGGTTTCCCTGCCTCAACAAAACTAAGGAGTATCAGGATGTTAAAAGAATAAAGTGTTCTCAGTCCTCTGTCTGAAAAAGGGGATTTCTCTGAGCTGTACACTTATAGCTTATTCTTGAAGTTTCAAACATAAAGTTCCAAAGTGCAGAAACAAAAAGGAATAATGTTCCACCAGGAAAGGGGTTTTCCCTTCTCCTGAATTTCTTCTAGCGGCTTTAAATATTGTTTTATCACAGTTCCAATGTTTCCAAGGGGGAAGGCTCTTCCCTTGAATCTTCTCCACAATACACGGTTCTTTTGAATTACATTATCCTTAAAGGGATCTGGATTCTCCCTTTTAGATTTGATCACTGTTCCATGCTTTCTTAAAAGGGGTTCTGACCCCTGAGATTTCCTTAGCTCTTCTTCTTTCCCCGGTCTCCTCTCCTGCCAGGGTATTGTAGTTTATCCTTAGAAGGGTGGGTCCTCTCTTTGATCAGTGTTCCATACTTTCAAGGTGGAGTTCTTAACCCCGTTTCCCACTTCTTCTTTCACCGCTGGTTTACTCTCCTGCCAGGGTGTCACAACTTTTGTATTTGGGTGTGAGTCCCAGACTCGCTGTTTGCCGGGTTCACTATCATGCCAGGGCTTCTTCGCTTTCTTTTCACTCTTTCTTGTACCCAAGAAACAACACTTCACTACTGGGTCGCTGACCCTTTCTTCACGTGCTTTGCATCAATTGTACTGTCTTTATTTGGATTTTTAACACTGCTTGGTTCTGTACCAATTCAACTGTCTTCACTTAGGCGTTTTTGCAATGTTCGTATCCGTATTCATTATATTGCCTTCTCGTAGGCTTTTTACAATGTTCATCTCAATTCACTTGCCTTCAACCAGTTGTTTTGCAGTATTCGTGTCTGTATCAATTATATTTCCTTTTCTTAAGCTTTTTTCAGTGTTCGTCTCTGTGTTAATTATATTGCCTTCTCTGTTTGGGCTCTCTGGCATTTGGGCCGGCATGTGGTATACGCCCTGACACGCCCGATAACCAATATATGCTCTCCGTGGGTTTACCGGCATTTCTAGGTTGCTTCAGAATTCAACACACTTCTCCATCATCTCTGCTTCTCACCCGTTGACCGGCAATGCTTCGGTCGGCCGATTTGTTCTTGCTTAGCTTCCCACTGTGTCTGGCAGTTCAAGTTGCCTGTGACAGGGACACGGCAAACTTCTCCCCACGTGTATTCACTGCACGCAGTCTCTGTCAGCTTCTGAGCTGCTTTATGCACTCTGCTGTCCCAAACAGCAACAGAACAAGCCGGATGCAGTTGCATGCACCATTTCTCTCTCTCTGGTTGCTCAGCTGTGTGCATTTAAAATGTCCCGGTCTCACGTACTAGTTTCCAACGACTTGAACGCAGTGTTGGTTTGCTGTGTTTAGTCATCCTCATACTCCGTCCCTATTCCTTGTCTCAGTACTAGAAAAGGGGGGGTGCATAATATTGTTGGCTAAGAAAGCCTGGGAATTCAGCATCAACATTACAATAAACCATACGGGAGTGTGGTATAAGTCCTTGGGTGTTACTAGGAGTTACCACTGAAGGGTTGTTTAAATCTAATATTCTCTTGCCGCCCTGGAGTTTGTCTTCCCCTATGTGGTCCTCCCGCAGGTAACTACCCCCAGAGTCAATGTCTCGTAGCTTCTGCCTTTTCCTGGCCACATAGGAGAAGCTCTCCTCCAGAGAATCAGTGACAATGTTGCTAGATTCGTCAAAGTACTTTTCCTCCTGTATCCTTGTATAATCACAACAGATTTCAGACATCAGATTTCAGTTTCAGTTTTCAGATTTCAGAGACAAACATGTACCCCAACCCGTTTCTGACAACACAACACAAAACAGAACAATAGTCTGACACAATTACCTGTAACCCATGATTTTCTATCAGCTCTTTTTTCCGCCCCTGCTCTGCCCGTCCTCTCCAAGTCTGCGGGCCCTCCAATCAGCTCTCATCTCAAACGAAATTGTCTCTCCTGGGCCCACAGGGATCACCAGTAATTTCTGGGATATTGCAGGTGCCGGAAAGGACGATCATTCCCCATTACATGGATTCCAATAAGACTCCATGGAGGGAAATACCGGCTGTGTTTTGCCAGAACCTAATTTTCCTCCAGCTCTTGGCCGGCGATAAAAAGTGAACCCCCACAGCAAATTTGCAGTTTTGCTCTGCAGGAAAAGTGCTGAATACGGAATTACCAGCACTTTTACCAGCACCTTTCCTGCACCGCAAAACTTGTAATGTGCTCCAATGTCTATGAGCCTGCTGAGAGGAAAAGGTTGCTAAATCTTGAATATTTACTGACTGTTAACTGGACAACTCTTTTGCAACATTTTTTCCTAAGCCTACTTAACATAATATCCATCCTCCAACCGATCTCTGATGTAAACAGACAGATTAACATCATATAAGCCATTTATGAATGATAGTGAAAGGAATGCATTTTAAATTACATATTGGTCGACTAGCTTGTGCACTGACTCTGGTATATTGTGTGTAGTTATATAAACACAACAATGGACCGAGATCAAAGGGTAGTGAATTGAACAGATTATACATACTCCTAACCAGAGTTAATCCGAAAAATATACATTTATTTAAATAGACAGTTCATAATCAATAGTAATATCACAAATTATGCAGACAATGTCATATACAAGCACCTAATAAAAATGAGTGGCACCAGCTCCATTCAACCTATTTGCTCAGGCGTACTCAATCATACACTCATTCATCCTTCTCATACTGTGCACATTAACTGTGCTGACCTGTGTGGATACATGACAATATAAATGGTTTGAGAATTATTATACACCCGTATGTCTACTAGTGTGTCTTTCTTATCACACAACGTGTTTTAGTGGGAATGTGCAGGCCTTTGTGCTCTGTCCCTCAAATATCTCCAACCTTCTTCAGGACAACAATGGGTGCCTTGCTGCACCCCACTTCTACTCCTTATGGTATTGATGCCTTATCGCCAGGAAATTCTGGATGCAAGCTCTGGTAGCCCTGAAGGTTACCTCCGGGATGAGAAACTGCCAGAAAGAACTTTGTTACATGACAGGTGGAAGTGGCAGCAGGAAGCGAGACTAAAACTGACAAGTGGGATTTGTTTTCCTCTAAAGCATGTAATGCGTCTTACCAGGAGTTGTATCGATCCTCAAGCCTGAGTGAAGTAATTCTGATAACAAGTTCATAGCACTAATACGTGTATTAAAGACGCTGGTCTTTTCATAGGAGCTGTTGCTGCTTTAAGGTAGAAGGGGACATTTGCAGGTTATTGTATTACATTGCAATTTAATAAACTGACTATCTCTTGGTACGCCTTCCAAGTTGTTGTGTGGACTTTGTTTTCCTTCACAACAACTTAAGCATAAAGTCTAGGTAAAAATCTTTCAGATATACCAATGAAAGGTGTGATTTTCAGCCTCTACGGAAGTAGCAATACAAAAGACAACGCTGCAAGCGGATATTAGTAATCCAGCAGCGTCTGTGCTTATTTTTTGTCCAGCCACTACTGTGTGAAATACACAGGGTGTGCACCGGCGAGTGCTGTTCAGCTGCACCTGCTAGTTCCCCTGCTCGCCGCTTCCTACTGCAACGTGCTGCTGTGAGCTGCATACAAACTCTATCTCAACGCCATGCACATTGGATTGCCTTCTTGGTACATGGACATTTGAATATTTACCTATTGGACTTTACAATCTGTAAAATTCACTGCTAATTCAGTATTTCTCTCTCTTAGATTGAGCCACGCCCTCTTCCCTCTGGACTCTCCATATAACCAGGAACGCGCACACATCGTGCGCATGCATCGGCGAGTGCACCGGCGAGTGCTGTTCAGCTGTTCCGCTGCTCAGCTGCACCGTGTGCCGCCTCCCCACATTCTATTCACTTCATAGTAACTATAACTTTGCTAGCCTCTACCATGGCTGTGTATCACCTCACAACCACCATGCCGTATGTGGGATATATTGACCCCCTCAGCTGTGATTCCCCACATCACAAAGCTGCATCTGCACTGAAACAGCCAAATAGCCGCGCTGGTTCCTGTGAGTGCCATGGTCTCAAAACTGCGTTTTGCAACAACAAAAATATGGCTGCACCATTTTGCCAAGCACATATGGGGCAGGATGGAACCAGGGGTCACACTAAAGGAGCTTGCCAGTGTGTTCCTACACATACAATTGGATAAAGTGAAACAGCAGCGTTACTATGCCGCAAAGCCAAATCCCCATTAAAAATGAAACTTTTTCACCTTTAAAAATGCTGCTCTGACACTATTTCCATCTGTTCTTCTTCTAACCACTGTGATTAATAAGGCCCTGCCATGCCTATGCATATCCCCACTGTCCCTCAGCAAAACCAAGCCTTATTCCAGAATGACAGGCTGTGCCAGGCAAAACCTGTAAACCGACAAAAGCTGTACTGCATCAAACACAGAAAAGCGCTTAACTTTGGCTAAAAAGCCTAAAGATCACTGTTTGAAAAGGAATCACGTGTCAATGTTATGGTGACCTTTGCTGTATACAGACTGTTGTGTAAACCATATTGGAAAGACAGATACAAAACTGAAATTAAAGGAAACACCAGTTTTCCCCACACATGCAAAATGGGCTTGTGCAAGCTAAAGAAAAACAAATGTCTGTTTAAAAAGCAAACTGTGGAAAGAAAGCCTGCCTTATGTAGCAATGTGAAGAGGTTTTGTTGCTGGGGAAAGTACACCTATGAGCTATTTTTATTCCTTAGGTTTGTTTAATTCAGGACCCAAAAATCAGGAAATTAACATTTTGAACAAACTGGGCGAAATTCGCAAGCTAAAAAGAAACAAGTTATTCCAGATGGCAGGCTGAAACTTCCCCCAAGGGGAAGGGGACTATCATAAAAACTCTCAGCAGAGAATAACAGCCCCATGATAATTACAAGGTGGTGAAGAATCTTGCCTCTGCTGAGATCACTGATGATGAGATTTCTGGGACAAGGAGATGTGAACAGAATGTCTCATGTGATTGTGATTTCTGCAAGGAGCTCCAAGGAAGATCTCCATGGCGACCCTACAGTTCAGAGGGTTTGCTTGCCAGCTAAGACCATATATGTCTTACAAAGGATTGCCATTTGGTGCTAAGGACTATGTATGAATAAAAATGTAAAGACTTTTATCTCTGCAGCAGGACTTTGAAAAAATGTAAATATTTCACTGTTTATAAGTAATGTTATGGCCTTTGTTTTAAGACGTCATAGGTTTCATTGCTGCATAGGGAAAAGAAGTAAACAAATATTGCAGATTACCAGAAAAGTATACATGTCCCAAATGTAAATTTTTATACTTACATACCTTATGATCAACCCCACATATGTATAAAGTTATGGAATTGTAGGCCAAACATTTCATGCTTAAAATGATTAAAAAGTAGTAACCGTCCAAAATAATGTCTCACAGATTGCAGGATTGGACGGCTGACCTTTACATAAAACATGTGACCTGATTATGCAATTTAAAAAGGTGCCACCATTGTACAAATGTGTAAATACTGATATGACAGATTTTTGGCAAAAAGGTCTGTGGGAAGTCTTTTTCCACCATAAAATACAACCTCATAAACTGGGTACAACCCAGGGGAGGCAACCAACACTGATTGTCCAATCCAGTTGTTTAAAGGTGTGCTTAACTAAACCGGCCCAGCAATATAGTCAACGATGTCACTATTCTCTATATAAATGGGTCCCTGAAAGGGCTCCAGACACACTCTCTTCCTGATTTCCTGCGCGGCATCCTGTTCCTGTTTCCTTCATCTTGAACTGATCCAGATTCCAGATCCTACTACCAGGCCAAGCATTGCTAATCCTTCCAGCAAGGCCTCAATTCTAAATCCCAATACCCAAAGGGAGAAGCAGTAGTATTTTTGTGGGAAGTCTCCTGATACCAGCCTGGCGTGCGGCCCACCAATTGCTGCCCAATAATTGCATCCAGAGGTACCTGTGCCATCCTGTGACCAGAACTATCATTTGGTATCCAGTCCCTGCCCAGCTGATACTGTCCCGCTGATTTTGGCCCTCATTAGGACCCAGGCGTTAAGGGGTTTACGGCGCCGTAAACGGCACCGACCCTTAATGCCTGATTCCAAGGTCCCTTTGCGGGATGGTGATTTTAACGCCTGCTTTTTGCAGGCGTTAAAACCCATGCCGCAAAGGGACCTTGGTGCTAATTACGCCACAGTAATTTACGGTGGCGTAATTAGTGCCTTTCCCCATTCCCATTATGCCCTATGGGGCAAAAATGGGAATGGGGAAGGGTAAAATGGGAAATGGGGATTTACCGCCCCACTCATCTTGGAATGGGGCGGTAAATCCGCCATCCACCATGGTGTAAACATAGTTTACACCATGGTGGTAAGGGTACGACCCAGGCGGTAGCTTACCGCCTGGGTCGTAATGAGGGCCTTTGTCTGGCTGTCCTTTGTTAGACCAGATCCGCGTGGTGACCAGAACACTGACGGTCCAAAAATCCTAAACTATAGTGGACTGTGAGTATCAATAGAAACCCATAGAAATCCATAGTATACCTTGCCTTGCTTTGTCCTTAGTTGCCCTCTCTAAGCCATCCTATTCTGACCCCGATATCGTGTTAAAATTGTCGGCATTATCTGTAAAACCCTGCCTTTGATTCCTAGTGTTAGCGCCGATTTTCTCTTCATTTTTGTTTTGCATAGAACATAAGCCATTAGCGATTTTGATTAAATAAATTAATTTTCCCTGAAGGAAACGGGGTACACTACGTGAAGGGTTACAACTGCAGTGTAACTTTAGAGATTCACGGGTGGCATTCCTCTTTTTCTTAGCCATTAAATCTAGTTTAAGTAAAATTTGCAATCCATTTTAAAGCCGCTTTTCTGTTTTTTACTGCCCGATTTTTCAAAAAACGCACCTCATTCTATCTTGCCTATCTCATTCAGTTTAATAGCTAGAGATCTTCTATAATATACCTGTGATATATATCTATCTCCCTACCAAAAAAACGCATTGCGATTTGCCATATTTCACCTGTTTTTCAAAGAAACTGTTTTAGTAAATTTACACGGAAAACTGAAATATTTGTAAAGTTTCCATTGTGTTATTTTAATTGCAAACTGATTTAAATCTTCCATTAATTTTTCGAACTGTATGCTCTTGCTCATCCATTTTTTGTGATTGTTTGTACCTTTACATTGTTGCTTTAGTGAAGAATTGTATCGGCTTCAAGGTTTTTATACACATTCATTATTTTATTCATTCATTTCCGAGTGTCATTTTTTTACATTGCAAGGGTTTCAAATCCGTTTTTCACTTTTATTTGGGGAGAGAAGGTTGGATTTGAATTCCGTTTTCAGCTTCTTATTCCTGATTACCTGCTTTTTCTTCATATCCATTCAGAATTGATTATTTGTGGGTTGAGGGAACATTGCAGGGGAAAATCCTCACTTGGTGCTATCTGTCCTAAATCAAAAAGTGCTCCTATTCTGCTGTGCTATGTATATGCCCCACAAGAAAGTTGAACCCAGTGCATTGCTCACATGCTCATTGTAATTATCACTCCATTTGTGATTGCTGCCCCATATTAAAAGTGTGTGATTTTAATATCACACACTTGATGGTCATGGTCCATTGTGACCTGGGGTATTTGAAAAAGGGGTGTGATATGAGTGGTGTACCATCTCAGTATTGAATCACTATAAAAAGATAAGCATTTCAGTTGTGCACTGCATACTAGGCCGAGACCAAGGTGTGTGTCGCCTGATTGAAATCCTTAACAAATTTGGGGGCTTGTGCCGGGATTGATTTGGTTACCACCTGTGACAGTCTAACACAGCAGACTAACCTGCAAGGTAGTAATACTTTGTGTGGTTGGAATACTGGGTTACACTGTACAAGCGCCTCCCAAAAAAAATACTCTAAGTACCAGGCCTGTGTCTAAAATTAAAGCTAAATCAACCCCAAAATAGACAGAAAACAGACAAATCGATGGAATACAGGTTACTTGTACTTAAATAAATACATTAATAAAGAAAGAACATGTCTAAAATGACCATAGTAAAAATCAATATGGCTAGGGAGCACCTTCTGCACAAGTTATTTATCAGAGGTGAGTGGCCAGAATAGGATGAAAAAGTCTGGCTACAAGAAATAACCCAACAGGTCACCGCCATGAACCTGGATACATGGCAGGACGGTGGCTTATTACACCAAGCTCTAAGTGAGCTATACATGACCCCAAAAATTCAAGAGGAGCAAATCATAATTGCCAGAATCACGGCCTATCTGTATCTCCACATGGGAGTGATGCAGGAAAAGCAGGAGGAAAATGAAACTGTAGCACAGAATCAATCTGTGCTATTAAATAAAATCCAGAATGATTTAAGTTTAGCGGAACAAACATTACAAAAGAGCCAAGAGTTGGAGGTAGAATCTGCAAACTACATCATAAAATTAAAAGAGGATTTGGCTCGCCAACAGCAAAATAATGCAGATCAAGAGGCCCAAATAGAAGCAGCAAATATAGAGTGCCAGGAAAAGTAACTCTCTAGAAAAGAGTCAACGGAAGATGACTCAACAGTTAACCTATAACAGGGCATGCGCAGAGCAGATAGTTACTCTACAAAATCAGATAGATTAATTGAAAGAGGAAAATAATAAGTTAATCTTGAGAGACCTCCACTCTCAAACAGAATTTGATAAAGAGTGCCAGAGATTCAATATCATCAGGCAACAAAGGGATGACCTGCCTGAACAGAGAGGCACCCTAAATCAGGAGAAAGATAACGCTATGCCAGGAAATCAGCAAATTAAAAATAGAGTTACAGGGGTGTGAGTTAGCCCTCAAGAAACTCATTGAACTAAAAACAGAGTATGGGAATCTACTGGAGCACGCCAGACGGGTAGAATGTGCTCTCTAAGAGAACACCCAGACCAAAGATGCTAAAACTCTGGAGGTGAGTCTCCTGCAGCAGAAATTGTCTCATTATTCCGAGACCATACAGGAAGCGCAGAGAGACAAAGAGGATTTGGCTCGCCAACAGCAAAATAATGCAGATCAAGAGGCCCAAATAGAACAGCAAATATAGAGTGCCAGGAAAAGTAACTCTCTAGAAGAGAGTCAACGGAAGATGACTCAACAGTTAACCTATAACAGGGCCTGCGCAGAGCAGATAGTTACTCTACAAAATCAGATAGATTAATTGAAAGAGGAAAATAATAAGTTAATCTTGAGAGACCTCCACTCTCAAACAGAATTTGATGAAGAGCGCCAGAGATTCAATATCATCAGGCAACAAAGGGATGACCTGGCTGAACAGAGAGGCACCCTAAATCAGGAGAAAGATAACCCTATGCCAGGAAATCAGCAAATTAAAAATAGAGTTAGAGGGGTGTGAGTTAGCCCTCAAGAAACTCATTGAACTAAAAACAGAGTATGGGAATCTACTGGAGCATGCCAGACGGGTAGAATGTGCTCTCTAAGAGAATACCCAGACCAAAGATGCTAAAACTCTGGAGGTGAGTCTCCTGCAGCAGAAATTGTCTCATTATTCCCAGACCATACAGGAAGCGCAGAGAGACAATGAGGCTCTCTGTGAAAAGAATGATGGGCTCAACAAACAAGTGGCAGCTCAAGAGCGGGTGATAGAAGCCAGTAAAGCCTTGCTAGCTGAACGAAAAGCTCAGATCTTTGCTTCTTATCTAGAAGCAGGGGCTGAAGAGGAGAAAATAGCAAAGTTGGAGAAAGAGGGTCCTAGATTTAATCTGAACTGGAGGGACCCTGAACAGGTAGAGAGGGACGACAGGGTAACCCCTGATCATAGTATAAGGACCTCTCTGCTTAAGGACTCCAACCCATTTAATACTGTGAACACTGCCAACTTCATGCCTACCGGTTCACATGAGCCAGAAACCATGAGGCTGGCAGAATGCAATAGACCAAGCATGATGGAAATAACAGATCAGCGCCCCCCAGAAATGGATGGACGGGCGTCCCTGTATAGATACCCAAACATTCAGGCTGAAGTCTCTCACAAGGAATTCTCCTATGAGGGGAGGGTCAGGGAATTAGATCCACCGAAATATTACTTTCCCAGGGACCAGTTGGTCCAATTTATTGAAAAACCTGATGAAATGAGGAGGCCCAAACAGAGTATCCTGAAGACCTCTACCCAATTAGGGCAATGGGGGGAATACTCTGCCAATCCTGGGAGTAAGGAGGAGCCAGAAGACTACTCTCCTGTGCCCTACAGGAGTGGAGAAACTAGGCACCACCATTCTGCGAGCCCCTCTCAAGCTCACAGAATCCGGGAGAGCCTAGATGATCATGAGGGGACCTCAACTAGTAGTGCCTCTGAGTCTGAGGGTGAGTGGAGTTGGGTGACCAAGCCAAAGAAGGCAAACAAACTGAAGCGAGTTATGACCAAAGACCCCATTAGGCAGATTAAGGCCCTTAGGAGTGTCATAACCCCCTACCATAAAAATGCAAAATATTCTGTTTGGGAACACATGGAGCTCTTTGAGCAGATAATGGGCACTTTTCATATGAAAGACAACCAAAACTTTATAGAGTATGTAAAATGGACATTCTCCTCTGAGTACTCCAGTTTCTTTGCTAGACTGGAGGACCAAAACCATTCAAGATGGTGCACCTACAGGGCGGCCATCTTGAAACACTTTTCCGCCCACAGAAACCCCCAAGAGGCTCACAAAGTGGCCTACAATCTGCAGTGTAGGGAAGATCAGACCCCACGATAGTTTTTGCAGAAGCTCAAACGCGCCTTCGCACAAACCTCTAGGAGGGTGCGCATGGATATCAGGGAGTTTGTAACCACCTTCTTTCATGCACTCCCCAAGTATATTATTGTTCTGACTTGAGTGTCGTGTAGACCGATGAGACCTCCGTCCCCAAGTGACGCACAGGGGAACTAAATAGAAACCCGCTGTGCGACCCTTGAGGCCACAGGTGAGAGATGTCTTCCCAGATCCACGGAGCCTCTGGAACACCGATGCTGCTGTCAAGAAGGAATGAGGTTAAGCACCAGGCAATCACAATACAGGCAGGTAAACAAAAGAATCTAAAGTGTCTTACCTATCTGGTGTAAGGGAGACCCAGGTAACCTAGTAGGGAGGTTCGAGGCTCAAAAAGATGCAGCGGTCCCTGGAGTGGTAGAACCGATGGTAAGCGTGGATACAGGTAGACCACCTGTAAGATAGGGCTTGACTTGGGCGTAGAAGTACAGCAAGATACGCAGGGATGATCCAAAGACAGGTCGATGTGCAGTCCAAAAATCCGGCAACAGGTAAACAGTTCCAAGCAAAGGTACAAGGGATGTCCAAGAGAGTCCAAGATCGAGTTCCGTGGTCGAGGTAGCAAGGAGCAAGTAATAACGCCAAACAGGGTCCGAAGCCAGCTGAGAAGCAATGATCGTCCTGCCTCTCAGTTCTTTATACTGTGTGTCCCTGGGTCATGTGACGTCTCTGGGCCATGTGACGTCCACCAAGATCACGTGAGGAACGCCACACTGTATCACGTGACCGACGTGATGACGTAACGCCGTCCCTTCTGCGATACATCCTCCAAGGCAGTTGCCAATGCAGGAAAGGTTGTAAACGAGCCCGTACACCAAAGAAGGTACGGTGTTTTCGGTTCTGTGGGTTCACCGAATCCCTTGAGCCTCGAAGCTGGGGTGGAGATGTTTGGGGAATGTGAGCAGTGTTCTGATGTGGGGAGGCCTGATGTGCTGAGGATCGCCTAACATAGCCCCTCCCCAACGGCCCACGACCCCGTGGGCAGGATGGATGGTCTAAATGGAAACGGGCTACCAAGCGAGGGGCGTTCAAGTCAGAGGCGGAAACCCATGATCGTTCCTCCGGGCCGTAACCCTTCCAATCCACCAGATACTGGATCCCACCCCTAAACCATCTGGAGCCCAAAATGGCCGACACCTCAAAAACATCAGGAAAGGACAAGGACACCGGCGCAACAGGGGTACGAAGACGGACAGAGTCAGGACAGGGTTTGAGGAGGGAGACATGAAACACAGGATGGATGCGCCAAGAGCTGGGAAGCACTAGACGGAAAGCCACCGGATTAACAACTTTAGATATCACATAAGGGCCGACAAAGCGAGGTAGCAACTTCCGACAACCCACTAGGCGAAGATGACGGGAAGACAACCAGACCCTGGAACCCACCACCAGAGGGGGAGCAGCCCGACGTTTGCCATCCACACGGGCCTTCATAGCAGCCTTTGCTTCAGTGAGATGAACCACTGTACTAGCGTGTAAGGCAGAAAGATCCCTAAGACATGTCGTGGCCGCAGGGTTCGCAGAATCAGAAGCATCAGGGACCGGCAAGACCTTGGGATGTTGGCCATAGAGGGCGTAAAAAGGAGAATAACCAGTGGCTGAATGAGCCGCATTATTATATGCGAACTCCGCAAGCCGTAAAGCGGCCAACCAAGAGGTCTGATGTTGCAATATAAGGCAACGAAGGTATTGTTCCATAGATTGATTCGTCCTTTCGGTCTGTCCATCGGTCTCAGGATGATAGGCCGAAGAATACCTGGTATCAATGCCCAATAGCTTCGTCAGGGATCTCCAAAACCGAGAGGTGAACTGTGACCCTCGATCAGATATAATGACCGAAGGAAGGCCGAATAGCATGAACACATGTTCAAAAAACAAATCCGCTAATACAGGAGCCGAAGGGATCCCTTTGCAGGGAACAAAACGGGCCATTTTAGTGAACGTGTCCACCACCACCCAGATGGAGTCGAAGCCCTTTGACTTGGGGAGATCAGTAACGAAATCCATCGTCAACGTATGCCAGGGCCTGGGAGGTACCGGAAGCGGAAGCAACAACCCAATTGGTCGACCCCTTTGATGTTTAGCCTGAGCACATACTGCGCATGATCTAACGTAACATTCTACATCGCGCTTCATAGAAGGCCACCAACACCAACGTTTGAGGAGATCTAAAGTGCGCTCTTGTCCGGGGTGAGCGTTAAAGGGAGCGTCATGAGACCATTCAAGGGCCAGATTACGTGTGTCAGGTGTGGGAAGGAACAGGCGTTCATGTACGAACGGTAATCCATCAGAAAACACTGGGTCCCATTCTCGCAACTGGTCAGAATGATCGCTAGTCCAGGATCGAACCGAGTCTATCAGTGACAATGAGGGAGTACAGAGACAAATCACATGACTCTTTCCGAGAACAGTGTCGGGGAATGTAGGCAATTGGACCCCCCCGGGGAACGTGACAAGGCATCCGCCTTCCCATGTGCCGTTCCAGGACGGTGCATAATACGGAAGTCAAAAGAGGAAAAGAAAAGATGCCATCGGACCTGTCTGCTATTAATGCATTTCAGAGAGGCCAAATCCTGTAGATTCCGATGATCGGAGTATACTGTGATGGGATGTTTAGCCCCCAGAAGATGATGACGCCAAACACGGAAAGCGTCCATGACAGCCAAGAGTTCTTTTTCCGTAACGGTATAATGAGACTCAGTACTGGAAAACTTACGGGAGTGGTATGCCACTGGATGTAATTTGCCTGTATTAGGACATGTTTGTGACAGTACCGCCCCGAGGGCAAAGGAAGAAGCATCTGCCTCGACTATGAACGGAAGATCAGGATTGGGATGTTGGAGTACCGGTGCGGTAGTAAAGGCGGTTTTCAAAGACTCAAAAGCCTCCTGCTGTTCTCTCTGCCACTGATATGGTACCCGAGGACTAGTCAGGGCCGTGAGCGGGGCTACAATCGTAGAAAAGGAGGAAATGAAACGCCTATAAAAGTTGGCGAATCCTAAAAAGGCCTGCAAGGACTTGAGTGTTTGAGGTACTGGCCAATCTAAGACCGCTTTGACCTTAGACTCGTTCATGGATAACGCCCCAGGGGTGATGTGGAAACCCAAAAACTCAACAGAGGTCTTATGGAACTGACATTTCTCAGGTTTGGCAAATAAGGAATGTTTGCTTAAACGGGTTAATACTTCTCGGACGTGTTTTACATGGTCATCAAGATCACGAGAGAAGATCAGGATGTCGTCCAAATACACAACCACGTACACATCCAGAATATCCCTGAAAATGTCATTCATGAATCGTTGGAACGTGGCCGGGGCGTTACATAAGCCAAAGGGCATGACAAGATATTCGTACAAGCCGTAACGAGTACAGAAAGCAGTTTTCCACTCGTCTCCCTCGCGAACGCGTACCAAATTGTATGCGCCGCGTAGATCAAGTTTGGTAAAAATGGAAGCATGTGTTAAATGATCTAAGAGTGGAGTAATTAACGGGATGGGATATCTATCCTTCTTGGTGATCGCGTTAAGACGCCGATAATCTACACAAGGACGTAAATCCCCCTCCTTCTTGGGTACAAAGAAGATAGGACTTGCCGCTGGTGAAGTGGAGGGGCGGATGTGTCCTAAACGCAGGGCGTTCTGTACATATTCTTTTAACACCAGTTCCTCCGAAGGAGACAGAGAGTAGGTCCTGCCCGAAGGAACAGTGGAATCAGGAAGCAATTCGATTGGGCAGTCATAAGTTCTATGTGGAGGAAGTACCTCAGACGAGCCTCGATCGAAAACTGATTCGAAAGCCCGATATTCTGACGGAATCCCAGACATCAACCCCCCAACAGTATGGGACTGTATGACTTCTGGATCGTCAACTGTCAGTGTGAGTTGTGCTAAGGCTCCCAAGACCCGAGAGGGTGTGTCAGGGGCTTGATGGGTCGGGAGACAATAATTCTGACAAATATCGGATTCAAAGAGTACAGTGCCTGCTTGCCAATTGATCAGTGGATTATGTTCTCGTAACCAGGGAATCCCTAGTATGATACCGAATTGAGGTGCGGTGATCAAATCAAAACTTAAGGTTTCTGTGTGTATGTCTTGTATGTTCAACAAGAGGGGTGCAGTTTGATGTCTAACAGGGCCTGAAACCAATGCGGAGCCGTCTACGGCTTGGACATGTTCCGGTCGTGTTTTTACCACTAAGGGTAGATTGAGGGAATGGGCCAAATCTATATCTATGTAATTACCAGTGGCACCGGAATCAATAATGATATTGACTGCATGAAGAAGGCCAGTAGAGGGACATAGAGTAGCCTTTACGGAAATGGGTCGAACACGAGCAAAGGCAAGAGGGGTACCCGGAGAAGATGATGGGACACTCGACCTAGTCTCCGGTTCTAAGGTCGAGCCATCCGAAAAACCTGACTCTTCTTGGGGCGTCGAGGACACTCTTTCACGAAATGTCCAGTGGTGCCACAATAAAAGCACGCATTATCTACCCTTCTTCGTTCCCTCTCAGATGTTGTAATAGGACTGCGTAACCCTCCCACTTGCATAGGTACTTCAGTATCGGAAGCGGGAGTATTAACAAGAGTAGGAGGGGAAGAGGCCCCCGATTCACCTCTACGCTCCGATCGGCGTGCATCTACCTGTAGGACGAGATCAACCAATTCCTGATACTGAGTAGGCATAGAAGGGATCACTGCTAAAGCGTCTTTCATGGTGTTACTCAACCCCCTATAAAAGACCACCGCCCGCTTGCTTTCTGGCCATGATGTTTCCGCAACTAGCTGATTGAACCGGGTGATGTAATCTATCAGAGTTCTTTTGCCCTGAGTCAATTCCAACAACTCCAAATCCCTAGACTGTGCCTTGTGTCGAGTATCGAAAACTCGGGACATTTCTAGGACCAACAAATCAAAGTCATAAAGAACTGGGCTATTGTTTTCTAACAGGGGATTAGCCCAAGCGGCAGCTGTTCCAGCTAAATGGGAAAGGGCGAAGGCGGCCTTAGCAGTGGACGTGGGAAAAGCCAAAGGCCTGCATAAGTAATGTAACTTGCACTGGTTAACAAAGGTTCTGAATTTCTTGGGATCACCCTGGTAACGTTCAGGAGCAGCCAGGGGGGAAGGAGTTGGGAGGAGTATTGGAGTCGGAACTGTAGAAGTAGCCAAGGGAGGGGGTGTAGTGGAGGAGCTGCCATCTCCAAACTCAGGGTCTGCAGGAAGGGAATGCTGAACGCTCTGTATGGTATCCAACCTTTGATGGATCACTGTGTTCGCGGCGGCCATATCTGCCCTTAATATTGTAATTGCCTGAACTAAAGCAGTTATGGGTTCGTCCGTGGATCCCTGCATCGTCTAACACGACTATAAGGCTTCTCAGTCTGTTCTGACTTGAGTGTCGTGTAGACCGATGAGACCTCCGTCCCCAAGTGACGCACAGGGGAACTAAATAGAAACCCGCTGTGCGACCCTTGAGGCCACAGGTGAGAGATGTCTTCCCAGATCCACAGAGCCTCTGGAACACCGATGCTGCTGTCAAGAAGGAATGAGGTTAAGCACCAGGCAATCACAATACAGGCAGGTAAACAAAAGAATCTAAAGTGTCTTACCTATCTGGTGTAAGGGAGACCCAGGTAACCTAGTAGGGAGGTTCGAGGCTCAAAAAGATGCAGCGGTCCCTGGAGTGGTAGAACCGCAGGTAAGCGTGGATACAGGTAGACCACCTGTAAGATAGGGCTTGACTTGGGCGTAGAAGTACAGCAAGATACGCAGGGATGATCCAAAGACAGGTCGATGTGCAGTCCAAAAATCCGGCAACAGGTAAACAGTTCCAAGCAAAGGTACAAGGGATGTCCAAGAGAGTCCAAGATCGAGTTCCGTGGTCGAGGTAGCAAGGAGCAAGTAATAACGCCAAACAGGGTCCGAAGCCAGCTGAGAAGCAATGATCGTCCTGCCTCTCAGTTCTTTATACTGTGTGTCCCTGGGTCATGTGACGTCTCTGGGCCATGTGACGTCCACCAAGATCACGTGAGGAACGCCACACTGTATCACGTGACCGACGTGATGACGTAACGCCGTCCCTTCTGCGATACATCCTCCAAGGCAGTTGCCAATGCAGGAAAGGTTGTAAACGAGCCCGTACACCAAAGAAGGTACGGTGTTTTCGGTTCTGTGGGTTCACCGAATCCCTTGAGCCTCGAAGCTGGGGTGGAGATGTTTGGGGAATGTGAGCAGTGTTCTGATGTGGGGAGGCCTGATGTGCTGAGGATCGCCTAACAATTATGACCCAGCTGGTGAGGGACTTCCACGAGAAAAGAACTCTGGACTGGGTCATAGAGCAGGTGACCTACATTTATGAGGTCGCAAAACCTGCAGAAAATAAAAATCTGAACAAAATCCCCAAACCAGCCAACACCCCTGCTGCTGCTAAGGTGGCGGAGGTGAAGGCTGCTCCCATTTTAGACTTAGAGATGGGGGAGCCTAAAAATACACCTGCGCAAAGTCAGCAAAATCAAAGACCCAGAAGGCCTTCAGGCCAGTCACAAACAGTTGGCAGTCAGGGAGGTAATCCCACTAATGGGACGCCTAACTCCCCTGATTATATCAGCCCCCGCTAAAAGGGCAACCGACCAATCCTGGGGTATGTATGGAATCCCCGGCCCAAGGGGGGGGGTCCAACCAGGTAAGTGCTGCCCCGGGAAACTTCCCTCCTAACTTCCCTCAGGTGGGCAGGAATTACCCAAATGCTGGGTTAAGCTTCTTTCCCCGATACCTGCAAAACCCCAACCTGCAGGACAACCCTCCTTTCATTCCCTGCTTTCAGGAACACAGACAACCCAATCTGGGAGAGGGGAGGCCAAGGGTGGAGGGTTACCAAAATCCACCATATCCAGGGTACTACAGGAGAAGGGATCGTTACCCTTCCCGTGATCCACCTAGGGTTGGCCAGAGACCCCCGTACCAGCCGGAACGGGTGTCCCAACTGGAGCGCCTGGTCAAGAACCTAACCCAGGATCTGGGTCACATGTTGAGGGCTCAACAGAACCCTCAGATAAACATGGCGGCTCAGAACCCCACAAACCAAGGATCTGGCACCCCAGAACAATGACGAGGCGAGAACCCTGACAACTCACTGGTTCCAGAGGAGGCGGGAAGGTGGGGTGTAATGTAAAGCCCTAGAGGAAGCTTCCTTCCTCACTCGTGAAAAGCCCCTGGATACCCAGGAACTGGAACCAAAATCTCCTGCCCCCAAAAACCTGCAACCCAAGGAACAGAGGGTGGGTAGGAGAAATAAAAAACTCAAAAAGACCTATTTTGTGGAGGAAGTTAGTGTCCTCCAATTTGAAGGGGAGAAATCCTTAGAGGATTCGGGGAAAATAATCTTCTTCTTCAGGGACAGGGGAACTCCTCTCAAAGAGAAATGGGTCCCAAGGGATTTAAATGAAGACTGGGTGGATGTGGGGACTGAGTCAGAATCACCCATTATTGAACCCCAGAATGAGCACCTACGAAACCCAATGGTAATGGAGGGATCCTAAACCTTACAAACCATTTCTGTGGACTGCCTCCAAAAAGGGGGAGGGGGCAGCCCAGGATCAGAAAAAGGGGAGCCCAAAACTCCCCAAATATCCAAATGTCAAATTTTTCTTTCAGATCCCCAAACTCCCACACAGAATTATGCCCATACTACCCCTATGTTGGAGTCAAAAATAAGGAAATTGACCACCCAGCTTGCCCAAAATGCACATTATCTTTGCCCCCTGGAGGAGAAGGAGGGTAGATTTTATGCCCTGGTCCAGGTACAGGGGCAATGTATGTTTTCGGCACTGGTGGACACTGGATCCCAAGCCACTCTTCTGTCAAAAAGGACCTTTGATCAGATAAATTCAGGAAGGGGGGAGAGATACCAGATCCCTCTCACCCCTCTTCCTGGACAACTCCAGAACTTCGATGGGAATTAAATTCCTGTAGAGGGGACTTCAGATTTGGAAATAAAAATTGGGCGACATAAGGTGAAACACTGTGTCATAGTCATGACTCCAGAGGGCACACCCTGTCTACTGGGAAATGACATCCTGTGCAGGTTGTCCTCCCTAATAGACTGTGTGAACAAGGTCCTCTGAAATTAAAACAGAGTGTCAACCATGTTAGTTTAAATGGCACATGCCACATGGTTGAACAAAAACCTGATCATATTGAGTTCCATTTTCAGAACAATCAAATACCGGACGTGACAGTAATTGCTATAGGACAACAAACTGGTGATGGGAACTCCTCTCCATTCCTGAAAATCAACCTTCCTTCCAGTTTCAAGTGGCATTCCACACTGGAAGGGAATACTTTGAAATTCTATACCAATTCACAATCTGAAAATCCCAATTCTATAGCCAAAATTGATAGCAAACCAGCAGAAAATGTAGCTGGCATTCAGAAGAAGGCCGAACAGCTCTTCTTCCCGATTCAGTTAAATGACATGAAGGTGTCTGTCCTCACCCGAGTTGACTTGAATAGCAAAGAAAGCTTCATCAGCGAAGTGTTATTCAGGAAACTCCCAGAAGACCAGACCGTGCCCGCTGTTGAGTCAGTTTATCAATGGGTATGGGGTCTGGAAATTCCCCGTTCCAAATATCTTCTGCTTAGCAGTTGGGTCATGCAAGGTGCTCCTTCCGCCTTTTAAAATGGCAGTCACATCCTCAATCGACTCAAGATTAATTTGGATCCCAGTTATTGCCAAGCCCCGTCCCAACTGGAGAGTAAATCTCAGGGCCCTGCCAGTCCTAAAAAAAAGCCTTCTGGTCGGCCCCAGTGCTACTGTAGGAAATTGAAGTTCATAAATGGAGAAGAGGTCACAATCCCAAGCCTAGCCTACAGAATCCACATCCCCAAAGGCGAGTTGACAGAAGAAAAATTGGTCTATATCAATCAGCTAAAGTGTTGTCACTAAAGGCACACTTTGCAGAAAATTGAGGAGGCCAGAGAGAATCAAATAGAGGAGACATCTGAAACATGAGAGTAAGAAAAAGAAGAACCAGAAGGGAACAGAGAGAATTTTCGGTATAATTATGTAACAGGGAGTATTTTTCTTCATTATCAATTGTTATTATTGAATGCCTGCGTATCCCACTGCTGTCAACCCGATTGGAGGGCAGTTAGTGGGAAATGGTAGTAACTGGTTTGTGTTCTCTTTCATAGATCTGTACTGGTTGTGCATTCACGACCAAGGAGGACTTCCTTGGGAACCTGGAAAGGAGAAACCAAAGGAAATCTGGGGGTGTCGCTCAACGTCATAAAGAAAGATCCAGGAGAAAGCTGTGGGTGTTGTTCCATGTTCCAACAGAGACAGCGAGAGGATCGTGATGCACCGCTCTCCGATGGAAGAAGGACTCATACCTGACTGATCCTGCTTTGTTCAATTAAGGAATCCCACATGTCCTATTCTCCCTCGACTTGATATCTCAGGAGAGCCGGGGGGGGGATATGTGGGATATATTGACCCACTCAGCTGTGCTTCCCCACATCACAAAGCTGCATCTGCACTGAAACAGCCAAATAGCCGCGCTGGTTCCTGTGAGCGCCATGGTCTCAAAACTGCGTTTTGCAATAACAAAAATAAGGCTGCACCATTTTGCCAAGCACATATGGGGCAGGATGGAACCAGGGGGCACGCTGAAGGAGTTTGCCAGTGTGTTCCTACACATAGAATGGAATAAAGTGAAACAGCAGTGTTGCTTTGCTGCAAAGCCAAATCCCCATTAAAAATAAAACTTTTTCACCTTTAGAAATGCTGCTCTGACACTATTTCCATCTATTCCTCTTCAAACCACTGTGATTAATAAGGCCCTGCCATGCCTATGCATATCCCCACTGTCCCTCAGCAAAACCAAGCCTTATTCCAGAATGACAGGCTGTGCCAGGCAAAACCTGAAAACCAACAAAAGCTATACTGCATCAAACACAGAAAAGCACTTAACTTTGTCTAAAAAGCGTCAACATCACTGTTTGAAAAGGAATCGGAGCTGTAGGTACACATGTCAATGTTATGGAGAGCTTTGCCTTGTACAGACTGTTGTGTAAACCATATTGGAAAGACAGATACAAAACCGAAATTAAAGGAAACACCTGTTTTCACCACACATGTAAAATGGGCTTGTGCAAGCTAACGAAAAAAAAATGCCCGTTTAAAAAGCAAACTGTGAAATGAAATCCACCTTATTTAGCAATGTGAAGAGGTTTTGTTGCTGGGGAAAGTACACCATTGATCTATTTTTATTCCTTAGGTTTGTTTAATTCAGGGCCCAAAAATCAGGAAATGAAAATGTTGAACCAACTGGGCTAAATGTGCAAGCTAAAAAGAAACAATTTATTCCAGATGGCAGGCTGAAACTTCCCCCAAGGGTAAGGGGGACTATCATAAAAACTCTCAGTAGAGAATAACAACCCAGGGGAAGAATCTTGTCTCTGCTGAGATCACTGACAATGAGATTTCTGGGACAAGGAGATGTGAACAGAATGTCTCATGTGATTGTGATTTCTGCAAGGAGCTCCAAGGAAGATTTCCATGGCGACCCTGCTGTTCAGGGGGTTTGCTTGCCAGCTAAGACCATATATGGCTTACAAAGGATTACCATTTGGACTATGTATGAATAAAAATGTAAAGACATTTATTGCTGCAGCAGGACTTTGGAAAAATGTATATATTTCACTGTGTAGAAGTAATTTTATGGCCTTTCTTTTAAGACATCATAGGTTTCATTGCTGCATAGGGAACAGAAGTAACAAAATATTGTAGATTACCAGAAAAGTATACATGTCCCAAATGTACATTTTTATACTTACATACCTTATGATCAACCCGACATATGTATAAAGTTATGTGATTTTAGGCCAAACTTTTCATGCTTAAAATGATCAAAATGTAGTATCCGTCCGAAATAATGTGTCACAGATTGCAGGATTGGATGGCTGTCCTTTACATGAAATATGTGACCTGATCATGCAATTTATTAAGGTGCCACCATTGTACAAAAGTGTAAATACTGATATGACAGATATTTGGCAAAAAGGTCTGTGGGAAGTCTTTTTCCATCATAAAATACAACCTCATAAACTGGGTACAACCCAGGAGAGGCAACCAACATGGATTGTCCAATCCAGTTGTTTAAAGGCATGCTTAGCTAAGCTGGCCCAGCAATATAGTCAATGATGTCACTATGCTCTATATAAAGGGTCTCTGACAGGACTCCAGACACAGGGCCTCATCACGACTTCGGCGTTAACCCTTAAATCCGGCGGTAGCGCTATTACCGCCGGATTTAAGGGTCCGCCAAAGCAGGACTTCGGCGGATTTCCCCCCAGCTCTGAGCTGGGGGGAAATCTGCTGAAAATTCGCGCTATTACCGCCGGCGGGAAATCCGCCGGCGGTATTAGCGCGAAATTTCCCCATTGAGCCCAATGGGGAATGGGGCATTCCCGAATGGGCTCAATGGGGAATGGGGATTGACATTACCGCCGAACTCGTGATCCGGCGCTATTAGCGCCGGGGAGTTCGGCGGTAGGGCTAATACCGCCCGCGCTAATAGCGTTACCGCCCAAGTCGTGATGAGGCCCACACTCTCTTCCTGATTTCCTGTGGGGCGTCCTGTTCCTGTTTCCTTCATCTTGCACTGATCCAGATTCCAGATCCAACTACCAGGCCAAGCATTGCTGACCCTTCCAGCAAGGCCTCAATTCTAAATCCCAATACCCAAAGGGAGAAGCGGTGGTATTGTTGTGAGAAGCCTCCTGATACCAGCCTGGCTTGCGGCCACCAATTGACGCCCAATAACTGCATCCAGAGGTACCTGTGCCATCCTGTGACCAGAACTATCATTTGGTATCCAGTCCCTTCCCAGCTGATCCTGTCCCGCGGATTTTGTCCGGCTGTCCTTTGTTAGACCAGATCCGTGTGGTGACCAGAGCGCTCATGGTCCAAAAATCCTAAACTAAAGTGGACTGTGAGTATCAATAGAAACCCATAGAAATCCATAGTATACCTTGCCTTGCTTTGTCCTTAGTTCCCTTCTCTAAGCCATCGCATTCTGACCCCGATATCCTGTTAAAATTGTCGGCATTATCTGTAAAATCCTGCCTTTGATTCCTACTGTTAGCACCGATTATCTCTTCATTTTTGTTTTGCATAGAACATAAGCCATTAGCGATTTTGATTAAATAAATTAATTTTCCCTGAAGGAAACGGGGTACATTACGTGAAGGGTTACAACTACAGTGTAACTTTAGATATTCACGGGTGGCATTCCTCTTTTTTTTAGACATTAAATCTAGTTTAAGTAAAATTTGCAATCCATTTTAAATCCACTTTTCTGTTTTTCACTGCCCGATTTTTCCAAAAAGTCACCTCATTCTATCTTGCCTATCTCATTCAGTTTAAGAGCTAGAGACCTAATTTCACTTCTACTATTTACCTGTGATAGATATCTATCTCCCTACCAAAAGAAATTGTGATTTGCCATATTTTACCCGTTTTTCAAAGAAACCATTTTAGTAAATTTACACAGAAAAAATAAATATTTGTAAAGTTTCCAATGTGTCATTTTGATTGCAAACTGTTTTAAATCTTCCACTAATTTTTCGAACTGTATGCTTTTGCTCATCCATTGCTTGTGATTGTTTGTACCTTTACATTGTTGCTTTAGTGAAGAATTGTATCGGCTTCAAGCTTTTTACACACATTTGTTATTTTATTCATTCATTTCCGAGTGTCATTTTTAACATTGCAAGGGTTTCAAATCTGTTTTTTTTACTCTTATACTCTTATTTGGGGAGGGAAGGTCGGATTTGTATTCCGTTTTCAGCTTCTTATTACTGATTACCTGCTTTTTCTTCATATACATTCAGAATTGATTATTTGTAGTTTGAGGGAACATTGCAGGGGGAAATCCTAACTTGGGTGCTATCTGTCCTAAATCAAAAAGTGCTCCTATTCTGCTGTGCTGTGTATATGACCCACAAGAAAGTTGAAGCCAGTGCATTGCTCACATTCTCATTGTAATTATCACCCCATTGCTGATTGCTGCCCCATATTAAAAGTGTGTGATTTATTTTGAATTTTAAAATAAATAAATATTGTATTTTACCAACCAGCCTGGTTCATGGTCTATTCTGATCCGGGGTATTTGAAAAGGGGGTGTGATATGAGTGGTGTACCATCTCAATATTGAATCAAATATAAAAAGATAAGCATTTCAGTCTTGCGCTGCATACTAGGCCGAGACCAAGGTGTGTGTCGCCTGACAGAAATCCTTAACACGCAACAATCGGAATCGTTATTTGGAAAACAGCTGAGACCTCAGGCAACTTCTTTTGCTATCTCCTCCAACAGTTTTCAGTCACGTGCACATAGCAAGCGCATACAGATTGTGGGATCGGACATAAAACAAGTTTGTCTTGTGAACAAAGACAGCCCGGATAGCCATCTAGACACGAACACCGTAAGTGCCCATATTCACACGATGGATTTAACTCGACCTCCGGGCACCACTAGCCCAGTCCCGCTGTTAAATAGTCTAAGCACGGATCTTTCACATACAACAATCAGAGCATGCCTGTCTCCCACTACAGCGGAAGCAGGAACATGATTCCTTTTCAACCCGTAACACCACTATAAAAAGCCTGCTGTGACCACAAGCGGCCATTACCATACACACTACGGACTCTAATCAAATCCCTCAACTGTACTCACAAGTAGTACAAGGAACTCTATTAGAAAGATCTCCTGTAGATATACGGGCCGATTCATGTAACAAACGTGTGCCGAAAATCCCAGCGCAAGCAGGCGCAAAGTGGCGCAAGCGTGAGAAAGCAAGCGCATGCGCACGCGTGCAATTCAAGGAAGGCGCTGCGCTTGTTTCCCACTGGTTGTGCGCCAAATCCGTGCATGGCGCACGCAGGCACACGTCATCAAACAGCGTGCGCTACGCGCACAGCAAAAGCACACATAGCGCGGCGCACACAACAACAGTGGGCGGAACAGTGATCGTAACACGCGGAATGGGGAATAACGCGTGAAAAAGAAGGCGTAACTGGGGAAGTACTGCAGGGAACTACAGGTCCACCCCTGTTCCTCCAAAACTATCAAGGACCACATCGACTCCTTGGCTCCTGCCCTTGCTGACTTCTGCAATCACTCCTTCGCCTCTGGAGTCTTCCCATCCTCTCTCAAGCACTCCCTTGAGACAGTGGTGGGGAAGGAGGGTCAGGGATATGCAGTCGGGACAGGCATTGGCATACTGGATAACCGGAATGAGGGGCAGGAGAGGGGAGTAGGATTGACACGGGAAAGTAGGGAATGCACAAAAATGTAGTACTCACATTAACACATACACAATTAGACCAAACCTGTCCATCATGCACATAGCAGCAAATTACTCAAATGGAAGTCAAAGAGAAACTTATCTCTGGGGTGAGTGCTGGCCTCCTGCCTGCGCACTCTCAGGGCCGGTAACAGGAGCAGTTCAATGCTGGAAAGAGAGCCACAGTTAATAATCTGTGCATGCCCAAAACACACAAACACACCACCAAATATGCCCCAAAGTAACAAACCATTCTACAAACAGGCAATCTTGTGTGGATGCTTCGTATCCATAATGTAACATTACCCCTGTGATGGTTCATACACAGTCAATGCAGTAAGTCATGCGCCGCTGGGTGCGTGGCAAATGGAACACCAACGTGTCACGATTCACACAACATGCAATGTTCCCTGGGTAAGCAGACAGACGCATATAGCAAGGTATGACTTCAGAACAAGTCGTGTACCACCATGCCCAAAATAAAGTAGGCAGTGCATGTTTCAAATTCTACTTGGAAATGAAATGCACTGCACCCGAGTATGTCCCTTGCTGTCTGTCCCTGTGAGCTGCTTCTTTCCATGTCTCGGAATGCTACATGGCTAATACAAGTGCATCAATGGCCCATGGTGGACCGGAGGGTATGTGCCACTGCCCCTGCAGGTGCCCCAGACAACTTTCGCTATCAACTAGCCATCAGTCCACTAACACATCTGAGCTGTATTGTGCGCTTCAACACCAATATTTGTCCAAGCTCACCGTCAGTGCTGCTACTAAGCATGCATGTGCAACTGGCCTGGTGGAAGGTTTGCTGTGTTGTGACCCCCCTGTGCTGCTCACCTTGCCTGGAGGCCCTTGAAACATGTCAGCAGTTTCCGGAAGTATGATTGCAATCCCTGTGCCTCTGCTTGCGCACACATGCGCATGTCGGCACCACCATACGTGTCCAGATTCCAGACGTCCAATGGTCCACGTCTCCTGGCAAAGGTGGTATGGATGCTCATCCCCCTGTAGAAAGGCCATGAAACACATGATTAATGCTTTAGATTCATCTGTATGTGTCTCATCAGGCATTTCATGACTGGACCATGTCAGAGACGTACATCAGAAATCACACCATCAGGCTGATGAGTTGGGTCTAGAGATGCCTGATGGGTTGTGGGAAAGCATGTGTCTCCACACCAAAAGAGTCTCCTTCAACTTCCGTTTTCGGGCCATGCAGTATAAACTCCTCAACAGGCTATACTACACACCTCACAGGACTTCTAGGTTTGCTCGCTCCGAGGTGCGCCTCTGCCCGCGCTGCAGGGCCACAGATGCTGATCATCTTCATATGTTCTGGTCATGTCATAAGCTGTCCGATTTCTGGGAAGGGGTCATGAACACACTTAGTGCAGTAACTGAGACCACTATTGATCCCGATCCTCTGGCAGTTTTGTTTGGGGTTTGGAGCACCGAGGAAACTAAACGCCTGAAAAAGTTTTTAGATATAAGTTGCATGATTGCCAAGAAGTGTATACTCCAGAATTGGAGGTGTTCCTCTCCCCCGACCCCTCAGAGATGGTTGGGCCTGCTCACATGGTCACGGAACTGCGAGGAGGACTATTTGGCTACGCTGCCTGCCCGTTCTCGTCCCAAGAACATTTGGAGTGAATTCACCACATACCTCAATAATCAGTCCGATGCCGCATCGGGGTCTTGTCCATCCCCGGCATCCACCCATGCATTGTGATCTTCTCTTGTCTCCTCCTTTGTTTGTAAAATATTGTAATCATTGTTGTAAAGATGTTAAAGTGGCCCGCTAGCAGCTCTACGAGCCACTCGATTCATATGCTTGTTGTCCCGATGTTTGTACCCTGTGAACCTCTGCCAATAAAAATAAAAGTATAAATAAAAAAAGAAATCACACCATCAGTCCGTCTTTCACAGCCAAAGTGAGGAACACACTATCTATGGCATGAATTGCAACAAGCACATGTACAGTAAAGATAAGAAACATACCACACAATGCATAGCAATGAATGTACACATGAATCATGAAACACCCCATCTAGCAGAAGAAGAACAGTGGTCAATTACACCCCAATCATCCCCACTAGGGGTGTCAACACAAGTTCCACAGCAGCAGACATGCCACATATATGACAGTCCAAAGCCCTTGTGTAATAGGCTGTTACTCCGAACCATCCTTGCGAGCCCATGGATAAGGGAAGCAGGAGTGGCATATGTGAGTCAAGGACCCCAAGCAGCAAACACATACACAAGACAAGCTTGAAGGGCCGAGCTGGAACAGACAGTGGATGCTTTCAAAAGCACAAAGCACCACACCGTCACATGAAACCACAATAGACAAGCAATTTTAAACTATATTAACTAATTACACTAACTATGAAAAACCTACATTACCTATTTAAACTAACTATCAAACAGAAACTTAACTAACTAAACTAAAAGAAAAATCAAAAATGGCCACATACGACCCTGGGGGGGAGGCACCCAGGAGGGGGGAGGTACAGGGTGCTGCTCAACACCCACATGCGATGATGCTGAGGAAAAAAAAACCTCCATGGGCTCAACGCCTGCACAGCCCAACCTATGTGGGAGATAGATTGTCGTCCGAGTCTGGCTCTTCCTGGAAAGGAGGACGTGGCACAGGAGCATGACCACGCCTAGCCGCAGCTTGCCCCTTGTCGGCAGCAAGTCTGCCGGACGGGTGAGCCTGGTTCTGTGTGGCGATGACACGTAGGTCTGTATGCAGAACCTCCCGTGATACACGTGCTTCCTCTTGCAAGGTAGCACGTGTAACATAGAGTTCCTCCTGCAAGGCCTGGCTGGACAACCGCTGCACTTCCCGGCAAGCATGTAGCTCAGCCGAGATGGTACGCTCAAGCTGTGCAAACCTCTCCTCTGCCCGCTCCCTCTGGGACATCAGAAGGACACCCAGAGTGGATCTGAGGGAAGCATACTCCTCCCTCAGGGCCTCCAGGTGTGCCTCTGCGTGAGCAGCAATTGCTTGACGCAGAGACGACATTTCAGCCTGGCGTGCCCTGTCTGAGGCCGCCATGCCCAGCCTGAGCGAGCGGCCGCGGACCGTGCCGCCTGCTGCTGGAGAAGCACCTGCATAGCAGGGGGGAGCACGGATCGGGCCACACGCTCCATGCTCTCAGCGATGTTCTCCATTGCTCCCCCCTGGCGTTCAGAATTGGCAGTCATGTCTTGCTCCCACTCAGTATACAGTGGTTGCGCGCGGCAACCACGTTGCTGGGCTTGACCTCTGCGGGACCCAAGGACCGGGTGTTCTCGTTGTGTTGGCACCACCCGCGGCTGCATGACTACATGCCCACATCAGTGACTGGTGTGGAGGGTGACCCTGCGTCCCGATCCACCACGGGCGGAGGTTCCAAGACTGTCTGACCCCTCAGTGCAGGTGTTGCGGACAGAGGAGTGTCCACATCAGAATCACTCACCCCTGACATATGGACGTGATGCTCATCCAACTCGACATGGTCGTCAGAGTGTTCATCAGGGCTGGACTCATAGGTAGCCAGAGACAAGATGGACTGTAGCACTTGGGGGGTTTCGTGGCCTACCACCCCACGACCCCCACTTGTGCTGGGTTGATGTAGTGATAACAACCCTGTGCCTGGCATGACAACACCATCCTCCGGCTCCATTGCGTCATCACCTGAAAAATAGAGATAAAAAAGGTCACTACACATGTTAGAAGCACACAACACACACACACCCCGACTCCAAACACATCAGGCAGACATGTGACACACAAGATAGAACCTGGCATGCATGCTGGGTCAACTTGAAATTGCTTCTGTGATTAGACCTGTGGCAAGGTGGCAGTTTGCACTGAAGTGGGTCTATGCAGGGCAGCAAATATGTATGTTACTCACTATCTACATGTACAAGGACTTCATGGTGTGTGTCAGAAAATGTGAAGGCAGAGCAAGGTCAACTTCAGGCATCACATGCAATGTGCATTCAATGGGTAGCATGTCTACAAGCAAACCCCCCCCCCAAGTGCAAAAGCAGGGATGCCTAGCATGGTATCAAAAGGCTGACCATAGACCTGTGTATTGACAGACAGTGTTGACTAGCATCAACAGCATCTTTTCAGTCAAGTGACAACACAGCAAATGATGATGGGACAGTAAGGAGGACACATGATGAAACCTCTGGAGTACACCCACGTGTGAAGAAGACACTACACCAGTTGGACAGAGTCATTGGACATTAAACAGGCTGAGGCCTGTGACCCACACAGATTGTCAGACCCTACACATGTGTGCAATGTAGTACTGAGCCACAGTTGACATGGGAAGGCAGATGAAATGCCATGCAATTTAGGTCATCCAGGACTTGTATTACAGTGATCATCCAGTCATGGACACATAGGGGCATGCGTGGAATGCACATGGAGCATGAATGGGCACTCATGTCCCTGCGGGGCATCTGACCTCTGCACAATCCAAGTGAGACACCCTGCATCAAGTACTAAGGATGTACCACACAGCATATGTCTGGCAGATTGGCCGCTGGATGTTAGCATGTACACAGAAGGCATGAACAGGGAAGTACCCAATGGCAATATTGTAGCAGACCAGTGCTAAGGTGGAATTGGGGTGCAGAGCAGGGGGTTGAGGGGCAAGGGAGCATGCCTACATTGAGTAACCGCTTGCAGGCAGAGGACACATGCACGCCAGTCATGCTATGCATAGTCCCTGGGCTGAGAGGAAGGTCACCCCACGCTACATGCAGAAGTGCTAGTGAGCTGGAACATGGACCGGAGGGGCATACTGGTAACCAGCATGTGAGTAGGGTGCAATAGTGGTGTTGCGGACAGTCCCCGTCTGCTCCACATGTCCACCATCCAGCAGAGTAGACATGCATCAGGGAAACATTGCATTACTTGCACATCAGAACCATGTACACGTGACATGTAGTGGTAGTCATGCACAACACATCCCACAAGTAAAACACACACGTCCTCGACAAACATGCATCAACACTCACTGGACTGGGCATCAAAGTCCGGCATCTCTCCCACTCCTTCGACCGATTCAGATGGTATGAACTCTGCAATGAGTGACTCATGCGGAGTGAGGTCTTCCTCCTCTGGTGCAGGCCCACTGCCAGTCACCAGAGTCAAGTTGTAATTTGAGGCACGCTTAGCCTTAGCGATGCGTTTGAGGTCATTGCAATGCTTTTTGCACTCTTGTGCCGTGCGCACCTAATGGCCGAATGCACTCACATGTTCCGCAACTTGCTTCCAGTGGGTATCACGGTGGGCAGCCGTAGTCTGACAATTAGCACCCACTAGCATGTCACGGCTGTGGTCCCGCACGTAGTCCACGAGGTAGTCCAGTTCCTGTTTGCAGAAAGGCTTCTTCCTCGACGTGCCAGAGGTCGTGGCTGTGTGTGGGGTCCCAGCCTGTGCTGCAGGTGCAACCTTCCTCCTCTTGGATTGTGGCGCAGACCCTGGCTGGCTAATGCCGCCCTGATCAGTATGGCCAGTGAGTTCGGTGGATTGAGCCAAGGGAGTGGCAGGTGGAGGGACGACCAAAGGCCTGACTTGTGTCAGTGGCAGCTGGGTGCCCTCTAATGGACCCTGCGCAGCAGCATCCGCTGTGGCAGAGTCATTGACCGCAACTGTCCTGGTTGGCAGACTCACAACCGGGGTGTTGTTGGGTGCATCTGCCCCTGCACTTGCCAACACCCGGCTGTTCGGGGCAGCAGATGACATAACTGCCCCAGGGACACGTGTCTTGGTCAGGGCAGCCCTGTGTGCCCTTATGGTTTCCCTCCTGGCCTGTTGGAAATCTTCCAAGGGCTCTTCAAGTGCCAACGCAGCCTGCGCTGGCAGACTCTAAGCCTGGGTGGTGGTGTCCACAGCTGCACCTGCAGCTACCACTACCCTTGGGCCCGTGGCAGTCGATGAAACAGACTGCCGGGTCACACGGCGCCAGTGCCAGATGCAGAAGCTGCATCTCCTGGAACCACAGGGGGTGGTGGCATGACTGCACCGACACATGGCACAACATCGTGCTCAAGTGGCGCACCCCTGCCTCTTCCCCCTCTGCGGCCACCCTGGACACCATGGAGTCCCCCTACTCCCTGGTCACTCCGGCCACGTCCCTGACCACGCCTGCCACAAGGAGGACACCCAGCTGAGGCTCCCCTCACCTTTGGTGGCCTCCCAGCCATGGCACAGATGTAGTAGTGTTGGCACAGATGGAGTAGTGCCAATGGGAGGTGTACACCACAATTGACCTGGGCAATTGGGGTGAAGGGGATGGGATGCAAGATGTGAACAGCCTCCCTGCACCTGCAAGGCTGTATGTGACCCTGGTGATGTAGTGACGGGTCACGCAACGCTCAGGCACCCCAAAACTGCAGTAAAACCGTGCACGCAACCCTGCAGCCTACGTGTGTGGAATCAACCTCCCGCAGTACGCGGTGGCACCCAGTAACACGAAAAACGCGTACGCGTGGGACACGCAGGCTACTATGACCTCGAAAACGGGTGCGATACACAGGGGGAACCCGCAGTGGGAAAAATAGCGTGCGCGACTCACCGTCTGACTAGCGCGATGCAAAAAAACACGCGTAGCCAATACCCCCGCCAAAAGAAGAGATACGTCCTTGATAGCTGTGAAGTTGTGATGGCGCGCGAAACAACACGAAGCTGGAACACACGGCGGTCTCCACGAAAGGCACGTACAACGAACTGCTGGCCCCGCTCACCTTTAACCTGTGCTGAGGGAAACGCCTGCATGCGTCACGTCACTTACACGCGTATGCCCTTTCCTCGGATTACACGCATTCACACGCGGACGTGCAGTTTTTTCACACGCGCTGAACCGCTATGCCCACGTCATGAGGGAAACGCCCATGCGCGTAACGTCACAGAAGTGCTTACGCACTAAGGGCCTTTGGTCCAATGAAATCGTGTACGTGTGCTGACGCACTTACGCGCTTAGGGCCTTTCCTCCAATTACACGCTGACGTGCAATTTTTTCACGTGCCAAATCACTCCGTATCAAGCTGGCCACGCAACAACATACGGAAGACCACGCTCCTGCCCAGAAAGCCGAATTACTGCCCCCCACAGCCCCGAGCACGCTCCCACCTGCCATCTGCTGCTGCCTGCCTGCTGCCCACGTGCCCTGCTATTTGGTGCCTGCACGTCCGCCAGGGTTCCAGTTGCTGTGTCCACCCCTGCTGGAACAGAAGACTCCCGACTGGGATACCATCGCTCCACAGCCCAGCCCCAGGACTCAGTTGCCCACCCACGCCTGCCTCGGGGGTCGCCATGTCGGGGCAAACACCATCTGAGACCACTGGCGACCCCCAGCCAGAGAGGCAGAGGGCCACCAGCTTCAGTGTGAAGGAAGTTGGTGTCCTGGTGGAGCATGTCCTGGGGCATTTTGATGCCCTCTTCGGAACATCACGCGCCAACAAGGAAGGACGGGAGAGGATCTGGGACGACGTAGTGGTTGCCATCAATGAGGAGGGAGTGGCAACCCGCGACATCAAGCACGTCAAGAAGCGCTGGGAGGACTTGAGGTCCAGGACCCTCTACAAGGCCCGGCGCCTCACGGAGGGGGGCCGGGTCAGCATGAGTGACATCCAGATGAGGGTCCTGGAACGCGTAGGCCCAGTGCTCCACGCCCAGATCCTGCAGAGGAAGACCTGTCTGGAGTTGAGCGGTAAGTGGCCAAGCATTGGTGTGTGAGACAGGGCATGTTGCAGTGTGCTGGTAGTCTGATACTTGCCTGTATGTGTGACATAGGCCATGTATGGATGTGTGTGTGCAGGGACATCATGGTCATTCATGTGAGACCAGTAATGTGTGAACCACATGGTTGCTGCATGAGTTACAATGCAACATGGGTAGCTGTATGGCAAATGCACACATTAAAGCATGCCAGTGTCTGTTCTTGCACATGGTGGGGGTGTGAGGAATGGGTGCTGCTGTCATGTACATGTATGGTGCACGTGTGTGTGTCTGAGAAGTGTGTGTGTGACTTAGGTACGCCATGGATTCATGACACATGTCGGTGATGATGTGTACATTCACTCATGCAGTGTGGTCATCGTTGTATGCACTGTGTCTATCCACTGTGTCTGTGGTGTGCAAGGTATGATGCATGACCCTCAGGTGATGTGTGTGCATGGGATCAGTGTGAGCCATGATGCATGTGAGTTTGAAGGCAAATTTTGGTTAATAGAGGCCCTTGTACATGGATGCTGATGTTGATTGCAGGCGCCGTGCCTGTTCATGCATGTGTGTTGTGTGCATTCACCCATGTGTTGTGAAGGGACAGGATGGAAGTGACGTTAGTGTTATTGCTTCCTGTCTAGGGGAATGTTGTACTGTACCCTGATGCTTGTGTTCTATGTCTCCCTCTATGCAGCGTCAAGTGAAGAAGAGGGCGGCGACGGTGCTGTGGAGCCAAGCGGCGGGGATGCCTCCACCGGGCGGCGACGCAAGGCCCAGCCACCCTCCCAGGACTTGCCATCATCCGGGAGCAAGGGGGCTGGTGCCGCATCTGCCACTACGGCTGTGGCGGAAGGGCCGGGTGAGCCCCCACAGGGGCTTGCAATGGCGGAAGACGGTACAGAGACATCCAGGTTGGTGGTCTCCACAGAGGAGGAGGAGCCTGCTACTGAGCCGCATATGGGGCCTGGTGGGGGTAGTACCACTGGTGCAAGTTGTGCAGTCCAGGGCCAGGGTCAGGAGGCAGCACAGGTCACCGCGGAGGGGCCTGTGCATGTCCCTGTCCTTGACCCTGTGACTGCACCACCATGCACCAGCAGGGATGCCCGTCCCAGGCCCGTCCGCAGGTAGGGGAGAGTGCCATGTCATCTGCCTCTCCACTACCTGCGGACGAGGGGTCCCATGACCGTATGGGCTCCAACCTGATTGGTGTCGCGTTGCGCACGCGTGATATTCGTGATGACGTGCCTTCTTCCTGGGCAGAGAACGCACGCCATCACGAACAGCATCGTCGCGACGTGGCACTGTTGGAAGGGGCCCTGGTCGGTGGGTTCCTACATGTGTCGCGCACTCTGGTGGACCTCTCCTCCTCTGTGGAGACTATGCGCCAGTCGTTCTCCCTGCCGTATTCCGGCCCAGATTCCACAAGGGCCCCCTGTGGACCTGGCCCGACCAACACAGCCAGCTTGGTGGAGCTCACATCCCTGCCACAGTCGGGAGTCGGCGGTCCAGCAGGGGTGGACACCACAACTGGAGACCAGCTGATGGAGGATGTGCAGGCACCATCGGACAGGGCACATGGACAGCAGCAGCAGCAGGAGCAGGCTGTAGGTGGGAGCAATGATGGCTCGGGGCCATCAACATGGGAGGGGCAGGCATCGGCCAGAGGGCAGGAGGACCCAGGAATGGGAGTGTCTTCCGTGTGGCTGCGGTTGGGCCAGCGTATAGATGCGGAGCGGCGGCGGGCGGAAGAGGTGCGGCTCACCATGGTCAGGGCGGAGTTCTCCATGCGTCGGGCGTTGAGGCGGGCAGAGTGCCTCGTGGCAACTCGCAGGGAGTTGGAACAGGCCATGAGTGCCTCCCTGCGAGACCACGGGGCCAGGGCGGAGGCCCGCCTCCAGGACATCGACATGGAGTTCGATGATGCCCTGGCCCGGGACAGCACAGAGTGAGCCACAGGACTTGCCCGCCACCATTGTATATGGTTAGATAGTGTTAGGTTTCCTTTCTATTTTTGTTTATTTTGGGGCGCTTGTAAATGCACCACGTTTTTTTGTGTATAGTTCTTTATTAGGTAGTCCTTTTTGTAGGTTTCATTTCATTTGTTGGGCTCATGGACCCTGGATTGGTGATTTGTATATAGTTGAACAGTGGATTTGTCTTTTGTTTTTTTCATTTCACCATGGAGCAATGGATTTCACTTATTTTTTTCCCTTGGATTTGCTTTGTTGGACTGAGACTTTGGACACATTTTCATTTGGATTTGTTTGGATTCTGATTTCATATTTTAATTATTTTCCGGGCATGCTGCGTTTTATTTCTTCACATTATTGTGTGTTTTCTTTTCATTACATTCATTTTGGGTTTAATACATTTTTGTTTCATACTTTGATGTGTGGTATTCTCTCATTGATTTCATGCATGTCATGGTGTGGGTTTTCACATTCACTTGCACCCATTGTGTGTGTGTGACGGACATGTGTTCATTTACATACTTGCCATTCGGGTTGTATCTTGTAATGGGCATTTCTATGTGGGTGGATGCAATACTTGGTTGGGTCTTTGGGCTGGGGTGGCGTGGGGTGTGCTGTGGCTGGCCATAAGGCCCATGATTGAGGATCGTCATGATGTGGGGGCAGGGGGACATGAGTGGGGGCCTGCTGGCAGGTGCCCCTGACTGCTGGGGTGTGGGGGTGATGGGGGACATGAGTGGGGGCCTGCTGGCAGGTGCCCCTGACTGCTGGGGGGTGGGCATGCTGGGGGACATGTGTGGGGGCCTGCTGGCAGGTGCCCCTGACTGCTGGGGGGTGGGAGTGCTGGGGGGCATGTATGGGGGCCTGCTGGCAGGTGCCCCTGACTGCTGGGGGGTGGGGGTGCTGGGGACATGAGTGGGGGCCTGCTGGCAGGTGCCCCTGAATGCTGGGGGGTGGGGATGCTGGGGGACATGTGTGGGGGCCTGCTGGCAGGTGCCCCTGACTGCTGGGGGGTGGGAGTGCTGGGGGACATGTGTGGGGCCTGCTGGCAGGTGCCCCTGACTGCTGGAGGTGGGGGTCCTGGGGGACATGTGTGGGGGCCTGCTGGCAGGTGCCCCTGAATGCTGGGGGGTGGGGGTGCTGGGGGACATGAGTTGGTGATCACTAGTGCAAGTTGACATGTGGCATGGCTGGGGGGCATGCCCATGGTGGATGGACTGCCTGCGGCACATGACCAGGGGTGCAGGGTAGTCCCCTGTGGTGTGGGCTGCCTGCAGGGGCCATGGAGGGGGTAGAGGGGACACCTGGGAGGACCTACAGTGCTAATTCACGTGTGGGACTCCACGCGCACCCCACTGGATACACGTACCCCGCTCTGACAGCGAAATTGCGTGTGAAACATCCCACGCACCCCTGGAATCCACATACCCTGCACCAATCGCGTGTGAAACTTCCTGCGTACCCCCAAAATACACGTACCCCACTCGCACAAGGCCTATCGCGTGTGAGACTTCCCGCGCACCCCTGAAATACATGTACCCTGCTCCAATCGCGTGTGAAACTTCCCGCGTACCCCCAAAATACACGTACCCCACTCGCACAGGGCCTATCGCGTGTGAAACTTCCCGCGCACCCCCGAAATACACGTACCCTGCTCCAATCGCGTGTGAAACTTCCTGCGTAACCCCAAAATACACGTACCCCACTCGCACAGGGCCTATCGCGTGTGAAACTTCCCGCGGACCCCCGGAATACACGTACCCTGCTCCAGTCGCGTGTGAAACTTCCCGCGCACCCCCAAAATACACGTACCCCACTCGCACAGGGCCTATCGCGTGTGAAACTTCCGGTGCACCCCCGAAATACACGTACCCTGCTCCAATCGCGTGTGAAACTTCCCGCGTACCCCCAAAATACACGTACCCCACTCGCACAGGGCCTATCATGTGTGAAACTTCCCGCGCACCCCCGGAATACACGTACCCTGCTCCAGTCGCGTGTGAAACTTCCCGCGTACCCCCAAAATACACGTACCCCACTCGCAGAGGGCCTATCGCGTGTGAAACTTCCCGCGCACCCCAGAAATACACGTACCCTGCTCCAATCGCGTGTGAAACTTCCCGCGTACCCCCAGAATACACGTACCCCACTCGCACAGGGTCTATCGCGTGTGAAACTTCCCACGCACCCCCGAAATACATGTACCCTGCTCCAATCGCGTGTGAAACTTCCCGCGTACCCCCGAAATACACGTACCCCACTCGCACAGGGCCTATCGCATGTGAAACTTCCAGCGCACCCCTGAAATACACGTACCCTGCTCCAATCGCGTGTGAAACTTCCCGCGTACCCCTGAAATACACGTACCCCACTCGCATCAGGGCCTATCGCGTGTGAAACTTCCGGTGCACCCCCGAAATACACGTACCCTGCTCCAATCGCGTGTGAAACTTCCCGCGTACCCCCAAAATACACATACCCCACTCGCACAGGGCCTATCATGTGTGAAACTTCCCGCGCACCCCCGGAATACACGTACCCTGCTCCAGTCGCGTGTGAAACTTCCCGCGTACCCCCAAAATACACGTACCCCACTCGCAGAGGGCCTATCGCGTGTGAAACTTCCCGCGCACCCCAGAAATACACGTACCCTGCTCCAATCGCGTGTGAAACTTCCCGCGTACCCCCAGAATACACGTACCCCACTCGCACAGGGCCTATCGCGTGTGAAACTTCCCACGCACCCCCGAAATACACGTACCCTGCTCCAATCGCGTGTGAAACTTCCCACGTACCCCCGAAATACACGTGCCCCACTCGCACAGGGCCTATCGTGTGTGAAACTTCCCGCGCACCCCCAAAATACACGTACCCTGCTCCAATCGCGTGTGAAACTTCCCGCATACCCCCAAAATACACGTACCCCACTCGCACAGGGCCTATCGCGTGTGAAACTTCCCGCGCACCCCCGAAATACATGTACCCTGCTCCAATCGCGTGTGAAACTTCCTGCGTACCCCCGAAATACACGTACCCCACTCGCACAGGGCCTATCGCATGTGAAACTTCCAGCGCACCCCTGAAATACACGTACCCTGCTCCAATCGCGTGTGAAACTTCCCGCGTACCCCTGAAATACACGTACCCCACTCGCATCAGGGCCTATCGCATGTGAAACTTCCCGCGCACCCCCGAAGTACACGTACCCTGCTCCAATCGCGTGTGAAACTTCCTGCGCACCCCTGAAATACAAGTACCCCGCTCCAAGCGCTTGTGAAACTTCCCGCGAACCCCAGTTATACACGTACCCTGCTCCAATCGCGTGTGAGACTCCCTGTGCAGCGGGGTACGTGTATTCGGAGGGGTGCGCGGGGAGTTTAACAGGCGTTTTCGTGGTTGGAGGCCTGTGCGCCATGTACGGGATTTGTGCGCTGTCCATGGCGCACGGGGAGGGGTTGGGGGCATAACTGGCACTGCTGCAGGGTCGCTGCACCACTCTGCGCCACGGCTGGTTTTGGAAGCTAAAATCCATGAATACGCTGTGCGCAGGAATGGATTTTAGCGCACGCGGCTGGCGCAGAAAGTGTCACGCGCACACTGTGCGCAAGCCGCGTGCGCCACTTGTGCACTGAATTCTATGAATTACCCCCTTAATTTCTTGCCAATCATTACCTTCAAATGCACCAATTCAATATCCTTCTGATCAATCTGCGCAAGTTCCACTTCCCTCTATAAACATCAGCAGTACCAGACGGCTTGAAGAAAATCCATCATCAAGGCTATCGAACTCTCCCATTTTGTATACTGACAAAGAAGTCCCGGAAACAAATAATTCATCTTTCTCTGGAAACTCTTCAATCGCGTCTTTTACCAGACCAAGGCTGAGGCCGTCTGTCGGCTATTCGCATGCTACCTCTTTATCATTTGACACTACTTTCTCTGCTATCAACACAAGTATGCTTACGCTAACAAAACTCTATGAGTCCATAGACAAAAGGATTGTAGACCATAACACCATTCTACAGTCAAGATTGATTGGCTTAACTGGGAAGTAACGCGCTTGTCCAATTGTACAAATTCAGCTACTATTATACACCATGTGGCTCTGACCTCACCCTGTCAAGCTAACTTGAATCTGCCAGTGGTCCAGATGGGGAGCAATTCTGCAATACTCGTCAATCAAGCAGAATTACCCATCTTACCAAACCCACCACCAAATTGTGATTCAGATCTACTTGAGACACATAGTGATAACCCAGAGATCATTGAAGTTGACATCACTGAGACACCTGTCTTTGAATTATTTCAAGCAAATTGTCAGAAAAAAAAGTACAAAAAACGCAATTGCTGGGCTGTTATTCAAACCCAAAAGAAACCGAAGAATCAACCTGCGCAAAATAAAAAAATCTCCAAACAAAAATCAAAGAAATTCATCGATGGGCTAACCATACCCAACAAAACAAACCAATCTAGTGTGCCTCTTGCAGATCCTCCCGAAGAAACTAGTTTGGATGTGCAGTCCCCCATCACAGGATGCTGCTCCCCCTCCTTTGAGACCACTGGCAGTATCTCAAGGTAACTTGCATAATTCCTTGTTGAATGCAAATGTTATGAATGATGACCCAACTATTGTGAATGATGACCCAACAAGTGTTGCAATTATCAATGATGACCTTATGGACTTTTCAGTTTACTCAGTCTCCACTCCTCCTCAAGTAGACATCATACACCAAAGTTTACATTATCCTCAAGCCTTAGCAAATAAGACTTGACAAACAATATGTGTCAACTTAGATGTTGACTTTCCTAATTTTAGAACACTAGAGCAAAAGAGAGCTCACACTATAACACCAAATCCGCCCCAGAGGCAAGCCAAATTCAAACCGAGGAACACTTGACTCACTCTAGAAGTCAAGTTCATCCACCTATGACGAGTCAATAAACATCAAATCTAGCATTTGTTCCAAATCCAATCACTTCCAACTGTGAAAGATGTTTTTCTAGAATCTGATAGGCTCATCTTAACAATGTTGGTTAAACTCTAAACATATCCCTTTCCTAATAGGACCACTCTCCTCCCTGCATTTCATTCTATCCTGAATCTAGAACACATTTGCTCTGATGACATCAAAGCCATCGGATTTACTGATGCATTAACCTTCGATACAGTGGAACTAAATATTTCATCGCAAATTGCAAAAAACCTAATATGGCAAACTAAAGAGAATCTAAAAACCTGTGGATTTCACCTTCAAGTACAGAAACAACTGATAATTGCACAAACAAATCCTATAAATCATGACCGACCATCAGACTTATTACATCAAGAAAGTACGGAAAACTGACAGTTCCACCAACAACCTATCCAAGGCTATCCCATGAAAGAGCCTGAATCTAAAACCATACACAGCTGCTGCAAATGTGACTGCAATTTAAATCCTTGGGCCGCACATCAATCTCAACCTAAACCAAAGTCAATACTTTGTCCTAAATCCAAATGGACATGGCTCTCCAAAGCCATATTGGACAGCAGTCGACCTGACAACCATTATAACTATTTTAAGCAACAGGCACACTCGTGTACCATGGCAGTTTGTAATACAAGAGGGTTTTCCCAATTAACCACCTCTAAAGCCAAGGCCCTAATCACATATGAAATCATCCTACTACGAGAGACTTGGCCCGTATGGCCAGATTTCCAAATCGCATGGATGCCTGTGACAAAATCTGCCAAATGTCTTCCGGCAGCTGGTTTGCTGGTTGCAATTAAACTCCACTCACAAATTGAACTTGAAAACTGGGCTTCACCTTTCCCAGGGATACAGTTAGTAAGGCTATCGTTAACATGCCCTCATCATCCGCTGTACCCCCATACAGCTCTTTTAAATGTATACTGGAATCCAATTGCCATCAATGAGGATCTGTTTTTAAACCACATTGAAACTATGCTAGATCTGATTCTTCTAGATCCTCAAATTTGAGCAACCCTGATAGCATGAGATTTCAATACCAATTGCATTATAACTAATGTTAAACAATCCCTTAGTAGAGCTGATAAATGGATGGCATCAATGAAAATAGGAAATTTCATCATGCTTAATGGCACAACACCGGAAGCCACTCCCCAAGCTCCTACTTGGTCGAGAGGAACCATTGGTTCAACCCTTGATTATATTTTCATCTCTTCTAGAGCTATTATTCAAATTGCAACATTTAGAGTGATCCCTAACACAGCGAGTGATCATACTATCTTACAATGAGGTTGGGCTCCTTGCATGATCCCATCATGTGAAAACTCAAAATGACCACTGGCGCTCAATTTAGGGAGAAACCGCCTAATCTGGCCGCCTTACATATTGGAACTTCTAAAGAATCAGCTTTCAAGACCCACCAAGATCACTCTGACAGTCGCCCCACAATATACTGACTGTTTCAAACTAATTAGTCAATCGACTTCTATTTCAAGCCACCCAATCTTCAAACACAAATATAGCCATGATACTCACATTCAAACACTCAAGTAAAATTTGCAACAAGCACTGAGAAGGTTGTCCCTTCTTACACACTCACAACAAAGACGTAGTCTAAAAACTACTCACAGAAACACCATCAAACAAATCAATGCAAATGAAACTCAAGCCAATACGGAGAAGATGATGATAGCCATTGCAAGTAAATCAGCCTCACAGATTTGGAATCTTCTAAACAAAAAAGATGAGTGTACCACCTTTACATTGTTGTTACATACCATAAGTGAACAAGTTTGGACTACGCACTTCTCTTCTCTGCTCACTAATTCCACAGCAAAAATAACATCTTCGTCCTTTCCTACCTTGGAACTCAGAAAATAGACTTTTGTTCAACTAGATATTATCCTTCTTATAAAAAACTTAGTTCATCTCAAGCTCTGGGTCCAGACAATTTAACAAACGTTACCCTTAAAGCACATCCAATCGAATGGGCTGCTATTCTGGACGTTATCTGCAATAATGTGATTAGAACAGGTCTGACACTTACGTCATGGAAAGAATCAATTATAATACCCATATTCAAAAAAGTGAACTCTTATGATCCTCTAAACTACAGGCCTCTTGCACTTTTAGATATTCCAGGGAAGATCTTTGCGAGACTTACCCTGAGAGATCTTACCCTGTGGATGAACTCAGTTAACCTTTTTGATGATCATCAATCAGGATTCATCAAAGGAATCAGGACTTTTCTGAATCTAACTCTCCTTGGTGCTATCAAAAAACAAGCAATATCAACCAAAGAACCATTTTTTTTTTAGCATTCATTGATTTTAAAGAAGCTTTTGATTCTGTGTCTTGTGATGTTTTACGGGAAAAACCTTCAAATGCAAATTATCCTATGTATATCATTTATCTAATTTGCCAATTTTATACCGACACCTCTATAAAAGTAAAACTCACAAACGATGGTCTCCTTACAGGCATAATTCCAACCACCTCAGCACTGAAACTAGGCTGTATCTTAGCTTCCATTTTTATTAAATTTTTATATTAAGGATGTTAATAAGGCTCTCAAGTCAGTTCATTCTTTTCCACCAAAACATGGTTTAAGAGAGCTATCCTGGCTTTTCTGCGCCGATGATCTTGTTTTACTGGACAGAACACCAATAAGCTTACAAAGAATACTTATAGCACTAGACAAATATGCTCACGACAACCACCTAACTATAAATGCTCAAAAATCAAATGCCATGATTTTCCATCATAAAATGACCAAACATAAATATAAATTCAACTGTACTCTAGCAAAAGCCTCCCTTGTCCAAGTTACCCAGTATAAATATCTTGGTCAAAATGTTAATACTCACATATCTGACTTACCATACAAACTCGAACTAAAGACAAAAATGAAACTCCTAACAGTTCAAGGAAAAGCCACTCAGCATAAGTATGGGAAATGTTTGTATAAACCATCGAAAACCTTTTATAAACATAAAGTAATATCAATGATTATCTACGGAGCCCAAGCTAAGCTACCATCTAATTGTCTCAAATGGGACTTACTTGACGGTATCTACTGTAAAAGATTTGTATCCCTCCCGCTGAGTATACCCATTGCAATCATTGGATATGAATTGGGCCTGATCCCACTGTCAGCGATGGTTGCATAGCAAATTTTATCTTCTTACAGAAAATGCATCTCCAGTACGACTTATACTAATAATCTTCCACCAACTCTTAGGTCGATTTTAGACACTGTGAAGAACAGCCCATTAGACTTGTGGAAAATATATTGTACTACTATTTTAAATGACGCTGGCATCACCATACAATTATTACTTGATTTCCCTGACAAAGCCAAACTAAACCTTTGGCAATTGGATTGGCGTATGACCAATATCAATATTTCGATAGGGTGTCTTTCAACGCAAACTACTTCATGAGATGCCGATATACTTGGTAAAATGACCTTATCCCAAACACGCCCTATCAATCCTAAGACTTCGCATAAATCTATGGTCCAATAAGACCCAAATAGCTTGTTACAACAAATATGGGAACCTAGATACAACATGCAGATTCTGCAACATGATTGATCATCAAGAGACAATGCAACATCTTATAACTGAGTGCATTGCATTGTCACAACTGAGAAAGGATGATTATTTTAAACATCTTAGTGAATTTAGAATTATGTCAAAAGAACAAATGTGGTTAAATATCTTCTGTGCGACTAAGGAGTCACTGAATATTTTGACAGTAACATTTTTGCTAGCATTAAACTTATGTAATCAGTTTTTATCTAATCAACTTACAATACTAGAGAACCTTGTTTTTATAATTTTAAGTATGATGCTTTGTTTGGGGGGGAAATTGTATTCTTTTATGCTCACAAGTTTTTACTGTTTTTTTAACCACTATTATTATTAACTACTAATTTAAAATTGTCCTAATAATGAATGTATCAATGATTTATGTGATATATCAATGATTGTTAGCAATATCTCATCTCCAAATGTGATCAAATCTTGTATCTTTTGATAATTTTGTAATTACAACTAAAACAATAAACAGGAAAAAAAGAGATGTTTTAGCCATCTGTCATTTTGTGCATGAAAACGTTGATCAAATGTTTCCAAATAAGCGCTGAGTTTTCCATTTGGCCGCATCAGCTACTTCCCAAATGTGATCTTTCATGGACGGTAGCAAAAGTTACTGTGGAAAACCTTTCAACATGTTGTCATTTCCCTATAAAATAACATTTCAATTTAACTACAGAGTTGCAACTGCGACACGATAAATATGCACATCGACATTCCCATGATATGATATGGCATTTATAACACGTCTATACACAAGTGTTTCAAGGTGCGACGAGGCAAGGGAGTGGGAACAGAGGGAAGACAGACAGCGATCCTACTAGGCCAGGTGTCATTCAGATTGCGTAAGTGCATGGGAAGGGGGAAGGGGGAAAGTGCGAAGGAGAAGGGGATAAAAGAATAATAACAATAATAACAATAATTAAAGTACGGCCAGTTTGTGGCAAGTGCAAGGGTAAGTGCAGACAACCGGTGTCAAGTGCTGGTAGTGGGACTGTAGGGATACAGAGACAGTCACGAGTGCAGGCGTTGCCAGGAAGGCAGTGCAGGTGTGCGACTGGCAGTGAGGGGGACTTGGGCCCAAGATCAGAAGGTGGCCAGGTAACCAGTGGAGTATTAGCCAGGGATTCAGCAGGCGAGATGAGGAGAAAAAGCAGAAGCAAAGAGAAAGGTTTTGAGGTTCTTCCGGAACCGGAGGTGGTTCTCCTCAAGTTTCAGTAAGGTGGGGAGGCTGTTTCAGAGGGAGGTCCCAGCCGAAGCAAGAGATCTACCACCAACTCATTGCTTGGAGAAGCGACTGACCCTGAGGGAGTTGGAGACGGATGAGCAAAGAGCTTGAGAAGAAAGATATTTAGGAAGAGAGAGTTGAAGGTAATGAGGCCCCAGGCCCCAGAAGGCCTTGTGGACAATGCAGAGTGTTTTGACCTTAATCCTCGCAGCCACTGGGAGCCAGTGCAGAGATTTCAGTCCTGGAGAGATACGATCCCTGGGCTTGAGGCCAAGAACAAGTCTTGCAGTCCTATTCTGGATAAGTTGCAGAGAGCGGAGGCAGGCAGATTTAGAAAGAGGCTGTTACAATTGTCCAGCCCAGAGAGTACCAGAGCTCTGGAGACAGTGAGATTCTGGGGGAAGGAGAGGAAGGGAAGGATACCTCTGAGGAGGTGCAGCTGGTATTGTAACTTCTTAGAGACGTCAGAGATGTGAGGAGGGAAGGAGAGTGTGGAGTCGAAGATGACCACAAGGTTTTTAGCCTCACGGGTGGGAGAAGGAAGAGAGCCAAGAGAGGCCAGCCAGAGAGTGACAGGAAAGGAGGGAGTGGGTGAGCCGATGAGGAGAATCTCAGTCTTACTGGCATTAAGGCAGAGATCATTGGCAGCACACCATTCCTGGATGGCGGACAGACAGTCAGAGATGAGAGAGGGAGAAAAGGTGGCTGAGGGTAGCCTGAAAATGAGCTGAGTGTCATCCGCATAGCACTGGAAGTTGGGGCAGAGCACGGCAATGCAGTGGGCAAGAAGTGCCAATTATTGGTTAAACAGCCAGGGAGCGAGGTTAGACCCCTGGGGAACAGTACAGGTAGAGATAGAGATAGAGGAGAGGAAGGACCAAAGTTGAAATTGGAAGGGTTGATCAGAGAGGAAAGAAGTCAGCCACACCAGGGCCTGACCGGTGATCCTCAGGTTATCACAGAGACGGTTGAGCAGGATGGCATGGTTGACCGTATCAAAGGCAGAAGAGAGATCAAGTAAGATGAGGACACAGGGGGTGTTGTGTCAAATACATATACAAGGGAAGAGTTTTCAACACTCTCCCCCGAACCACAGAAGCCGAATGGAATCGTCCCTCCCACCGTGGTTGGCACAGGCACCTGATTTTACAACACAGGTAACCACGTGGCAGCCAATGGGGGGAAGAGGGATTAGGAAGAGGTTGTGGATAGGGTCGGGTAGTTAGGAACACCGGAAAGAGGGAGCGGGGAAAGCCTAGTTGGGATAGGTATGGGGAAGCAACAGGAAAAAACCCTAGCATACATAACCAGAACTAACGATGTTCATATTCTCCAATCCCTGCCTGTCTATGGAACTCTTAGTTTTCCTGTACTAAATGGCCTGAGCCAAATGCCTTCTTCCTTCCTACCTTAGTCAACCCCAACATAACACATGAGCATATAAGCATGAAGGCATGATAACATGTAGTAGCAAGCTGGATGGCATGAACAAGGGAAGCTTCCCAAATGAACTGACAAAACACATGGCCCAGTGGGCAGGCATGATCACACATGGATGGCACAAACAAGGGAAGCTTCCTGAATGAACTGCCCAGAGGGCAGGCTTCAGCACACATAAACAGCAGTACATAACATTGCTTTCCAGCATAACACAAATTGCACGAAGCTTGCTGAGCATGAATACACGAGTTATATAAGCACCTATGGCCAACAAAGAAAAGGAGGTGTCCTCCCCGCTTCTCATAAACATAAATGCGAGTAACTTAATAGGAGACACCAGAGGTCTGCCCCTGTAATCATTATTAAACGTTCTTCTCAATTGCCAGAAAACACTGAGGCTAAGAACCCCTAATTCAGTCTTTCCCCACGTAGCATCGGAAACCTTATGTTACATGAAGCAAGGTGCTCGCAAACATTGCCCCTGCTTTTAGAACAAATCATAATATTCACAGCATGTAATAAAGTACTTAGCTCTTGGTCCGGGTGCCCCACGGGACTACCTGGACTGAAGAAGGAGTGCGTTGTCAGGAGCCTGTCTTTGTCACCGCCGGATGGCCCGCGGTTCTTCTTCCCTTCTGTAGCAGTTCTTGACATGCGAGGAGACATGCAGGGCTCCACCTGCAACGTCCGTACCGGACCAAAATAATCTGCACATGAGCTGCGCCGTTGCTGGCTGATAAGCACACCCCAATCATAATCAGCTGGTGATGCGTGCGAGGAACATAACTACTTTTGTCCCTGGGGTTGCTGGGAATTGAAGTTCCCAGGCTAGTTTTCCTGATTCAACTAGCCTGATGGTACTGCAAACTCTGTTACCGGGCCCACTGCAGCACCCCACGTCTGCCCCAGCCCCTATTTCTGACATGTTGGAGTCAAAGTTGGAGAGCAGGTCTTCACAGATATTCAGGAGAGCAGTTTCCGTGCTTCTGGCAGCTGTGAAGCCAGACTGATGGTCATGGAGGCAACCAACAGATTCAGTGTGAAGATTAAGCTGGGAGATGGTCAGCTTTTCCAGGAGTTTGCCAAGGAAAGGAGTGATGGAGATTGGGCGATAGTTGGCCGGTCAAGAAGGGTCGACAGAGGGTTTTTTAAGAAGAGGGTGCACAAGGGAGTGCTTTGGGGGGAAGGGAAGACTCCAGTCGTGAAGGAGTGGTTGCAGAAGTCGGCAGGGGCAGGTGCCAGGAAGTCGATGTGGTCCTTGATGGTTTTGGAGGAGCAGGGGTGAACCTGTTTTGATGAGACTTTCATAGATCAGACTTGTCTGGGAATCTTATCAGGGGAGAACGGGGGAAAGGCAGAGAAGGAGGGAGGAGTGGTGGCAAAAGAAGGGCCAGAGGAAGAGCAGGGCACGGAGGGAGGAAGGGGAGAAGAGAAGAGAGAGGACAGGAGGTCCTGAGTTTTAGAGATTAAATGAGAAGCCAGAGCCGTGCGCAGGGCTTGGGAAGGGACAGGAGAGGTAGAGGCTGCGGCAGGATTGGCCAGTTCCTTGCAGATTTTAAAGGGTTCCGGCGACTTGTTGGGTGCCGCAGAGACGCAGTCTTGGCTGTGAGCTCTCTTCTTGGTACGGACAGAGAGCTGGTATTGCCTTTGGAGCAGGCGGCAGGCCAGTTTGTCAGAGGATGTACCAGAAGCACGCCATTTCCTCTGAGCCACCCTGCACTTGCGTTTAAGGCGATCACATATGGCGGTCTGTGCGGTCAAAGATGAACAATTAGGACTCTTTGTGGTATATACATTTTGTTCGTCTCTACTAAAGTTCTTCTAAAGAAAATTGATACAAAATTGATTGCAATATTATAGGGAACTATTTTGGAAGCTCACTGACATCTTGACATCATTGTAGGTGTTAGGGAAAATTCTCATAAATGTGCTAATTCCCTTCTACCTTAGAGACCCTCAGCTCTTTTGCTGGACTTGAGGACTTTTCATTTTTATCCTGGAGAGAGTGAGACCATTTTCCCACTCTATCACGTATTTTTCTTTGAATTGAACATTGTGTTTCCTGTGGTTTTGGAGACTTGACAAATTCCAATGCAGTGGCACAGGTAAGTCCTTTAGATTTCCCAAAGGTTTAAACACCTTCTCTTGGCTAAACTACTGTTTCCAAGAGCAGTAAAGTTAAATTGACTTTACTTACCTTTTGTAACTTTGTAGACCGAGCCCACTCTATCTTACATAGAGTGCGGGAGGGGTTACTTAGTATCCCCTTTGTCTACTTTCTCATGTAACATTTTTATGTTACCCTTTCTACAATTAATGGCTGGTAGCAGTGGTTTCCTTTTTCCTACCATTGTGTGTTTTTACTGCAGGCTGCGTTCGCAACTGCAGTATAGCACCCACAGGTGCCCATTTTGTCAAAATAGCCCCGGTCTTCTTTTTTTGCCATTTCCTGTTGTAAAGGTCCTTCTCGAGATTTACTCTGCGCACAAAACCAGTTTTGGTCTTTTTGTTTGTTTTGTCTTTGGCGGGATTCACTGGTGAATCCCGCCTCTGGATCCAGCGTGTCTGGCAGCACAGGAAGCGAGGGAGGTGCCTGAAACTCCCTGTGCTTAGTCTCCTTAGTTACAGACATGCACCCAAAGGTGATTGGCTGGCTGGCTGTCCTTGGAGGACAGCCACCCTGGTGTGTGAGTGACAGCTAGGGTATGAATGAATGGGAGAGACTTGCATACAAGGCGAGGTATTTTGCAAGGAGTCGACCACTGGACGAAGGAATCCCAAGAAGAACTTGGAAGAGAAGCTTGCTGCCACTCCTGGACCGTTGGTTTGCCCGGTGAAGCCCTGCTGCAGTGCTGAAGCTCCGAATTCGCCTCGACTAGAGAAGCCCTGCAAAGCACGACTTCTCTTCTTGGGTTAGTGGCTGTGGGACCAATCAACTCCAAGACAAACTCAACTGGAAACCCTCTCTCTGCTGGCTTTACTTCCATTGCTGCTGCAGGAACCGAGTGCCAGTGGACAGGAACACCAGTGCATCATTTTTAAGCCAGACCCGAGCTCTAAGAAGATCCACCGGACTCCCCTGAAGCAGGGCTGACTAAGCTTGAGCCACCTCAACAGAGTGCTGGACCCCAGAAGCAGGGAAAGCCCACAAGATGTCCAAGAACTGCGGTGGTGCTATTCACGAGAAGCTGAAACCACAAAGTGCTGCATATCTAAACTTTGCCCATTGCTACCGCCGACCTTCGAATCGGAGTGGAGCAGTCCCCAGACGTCCTCCCTCTTGCCCCCACGACTGAAGCCCAGGAACAACTGGATCTGCCAAACTACAACAGGAACAAAAGCCAGTTGGAACCATTTCTTCAGACCTAAGGTACTGTGAACTAAGGAGTACTTACCTCTTGTCTGTGTATCTTGCCTGTTCTCAGTTGAGACAGGCAGTTTCTGCCTTTTGCAGAGTTGATTGCAGCTTTGCCCTTCACACGCCTCCCAGCTTGTGGCCCAACAGTGATTTCTTTTTCCACAAACTCTCTTATAACATTGTGCAAGACTTTGCTTCAGCTCCGACTTTGCTCAATTGACATTGGCTGTCCTGGCTCCCTGAAAGACTCTTCTAACCCCTGACTTTGTGTTTTAACTATCCCTCCAAAATGTCATACATTCTTTACTTGTATAGCTGAGAAAGGGTTAATCTACATTGCATTGGGTGGTTCAAAAGTGCTTAGCTGTTTGAGAAACGTGTTAACCATTGTTTCCTTCCCTAACCTTTTCCTTATTGCCAAAACCTCAGTATTATCAATTCATGTGAAAAGTGATATATCAATGTCCACAGTGTCCTAGCTATTGAGGTCACCTCAGGGTATAGGAAATCTGTGTGCCACCCCAAAAGGGTATCACTTACTTTATTGAACGGAAGGAGTGTATTTTGAAGTGTATTTTTATTTTTGCCAATTGCTCCCTTCTAAAAAAGGCTTATTTTAAAACTCACGGTTAAATTAATAAATAATTATTTAATCAAGAAACCTTGAGTGTAAGTGTTATTTGGATACTTGTCACTGTGAAACTCTATGTTGCAACCCTACCGCTCACATTGACCCCTCTTGAGATAAGCCTGGCTGCTCAAGCACTCTACCAACTTCTGTAGTACAGACTTATACCAAAGGTTGGGTTACCCATTGCCAAGAGGACACGACTGGTGTAGTCCCACACAGGGTTACTACTACATACAATCTTGCCTAACAGTAGGTATGTAAAATCATGCACTGTTGCCCACTCTCTATTGACCCCTTTTCACAGTGGGCCAGTGCTTGAAATATACATATACTTGTAACGGGGGAACTGGTTTCCCACTGAGAAATGTGTATGCGTTCCTATTATCCCCTCGTCCCATCTTCCTCATCCCATGACAGACCTTTGCTTATAAAGCAGTCATAAAACTAAACATACATTTTTTACGTGGCCATCGCTCCTCCCCTTCCTTAGGTTCACAATAAGTAGGCGCCCCCATCTGTTATTTGTCTGTTGCACAATTAAACTTTCTAGGCAGCCACATGGGCCACACTGCCCCCATTGATTCAGCACAACTACTTGCACACTGATGAATCTGGACCTGGTTCCTTTAGCTCTGGGGTGCTGTATGTTACGGAGCGAGGAAATCCCTGCATGCATCCGCGAGCCACAACAAGGGCCGCACATGCACAGAGAATAAAGGGGACCCCGTGCAAGCAGACGCCGCCGGGATCATGTAGCAGCAAGGCATGTCTGTGTGTCTTTATTCAGGTACCGGGCTTGTGTTACTGGGAGGCCCTGGGGCATATATTAGAATACAACATTGCCGACGAGGACGGCCCTGATAGGGGAGAGGAAATATATTGGGCAGAATCTTGGTGACATCCATGTTATTTTCACGACGCCTACTAGATGCTGTTACCTACGCAGCAATTGCGAGCCGCCATTTTGTATTCCGATGGTTGCGGCCCTCGCGGGGTGCTTGTCCGCTGTTCAGTGTGCAATTTTTGGAATCCCCACGGCTATCACACCATGGATGGCTGTGATTAGTTGTGCAATTACTACTCAGCGACTTGGTGATACTCTTTTGGCATCAGGAAGAGGCCAAGGACATTGTTCTATCTACATCATTGTAGACCCACTAGACAACGGAGTCCAGCCCAGGAGTCAATTTTTTCTCTGGTGCCATCAGCCTGGTGTGGCACATTGGACACGTGTGTCACAGACTTGCGGTGTCTGTAGCAGGTAGAGGTGCTTGTGTGGTCTGGTGCCATGGAAGACCAAGAAGATGCCGGAGCACAAGTGCAGCCTCTGCAACGACAGCAAAGTACTTTGGCCCCAATGCCCGAATTCGATATGTCCGGACCCCCTTCCAAACTGGGACCCAAGTAGCTCATGTGGGTCAAAAAGCTAGAAATGTATTTTAGAGCCACTGGGGAGACGGAAGATGATTCCAAGGTGGCGACGCTGTTGTATTCAGTGGGGTCAGAAGTCCATTGCATATTTGAGTCGCTGAACTCTCAGGCTGCCACATATGTCGACGTCAAACACGCCTCAAGGAACACTTTCTGCTCCTGGCCAACCAGGACTATGACAGGTTTGTGATGTGCGCTGAGAGGCAATCAGGAGAGGAGACCCTAGAACAGTTCTGCGGGAGACTGCGCCATCTTGCATCTTGCCAGCACGTGCAGATGGGAAAATGAAGAAGGGATGGTGTGCAATCAACTCCTTCAAGGATGCAGCTCAGGGAAACTTAGACGCCAGGTACTCCGAGAGCCAGGTTTGACGCTGGCCCTGATTCTGAACATGGGCAGGGCGTACGAACTAGCGGATAGCAGAGGTGCCAAGATGGATGCAGCCATCTGTCCCGGGAAGAGTGAGGAGGCCTATACCATTGGGCGCTCGGCAGCGAACACAACCCAAAGGCTGTGATGGGCACAAAGGAAACCTGAGCAGTTTCAGAAGACAGAACAGCCCCAGCTCTTTGAATACTGTGGCTATGACCTCCGACATGCCGGCAACTGTCTTGCAAAATACAGGGTGCGAGGACCAGCGAGAGTCGACAATGGCAGCCCATGAAAACAGAAAAATGTGGCTACCATTGAAGAAGGGATGCAAGAGCTTGACATCGCTGAGGAAGAAGAGGAAGTCTTCTTCATCTCGAACATTGACTCTGGCTCCAGAAAACGTTGGCAACCCACATGTGTGGTTGACATTGAGGAGACCCCAACACCAGTGCGGATGGACACAGGAGCCTCCGTTTGTGTCATGGCTGCCAGACATTATGAGGCACTGCCAGGTCCACCGGTGCTTGACAAAACTAAGGCCAGGATATACACCTTTGGAGGCAATTAACCCATTCCCCTACAAGGGGCATGCACCACATCAGTCACCCATGGCCAACACTGCATCAAGGCCAAGTTTTTTGTGACCGAGGTCAGCCAGCATTCTCTGCTAAACTGTGCAGCATCGGAAGCCCTGAACATTGTTCATTTCGCCATGTCAGTATACCTGCCAGACGTCCACAATATCACGGAGCGGTATGCCGACTTGTTTAAAGGGGTAGGAAAACTGCGTGGCGAGCCCATACGATTAAATATTGATGAACCGGTGAAACCAACTGCCCTAAAACATCGGGGCACAGGTCGAACAAGAACTGCAAAATCTCATTGACATGGACATAATCGAGAGGGTGGAAGGCACCATCCCATGAGTGTCCCCTATAGTAGTGGCCTCCAAACCCAAACAACCGGGGGCAGTGCATATATGCGTGGACATGAGGCTGCCCAATATAGCCATCAAACGAGAGCGTCATCTGACCCCGACACTTGACGATGTGGTGGGAAGCTTCAGGGTCCAAGGGTGTTTTCAAAACTGGACCTTCGCTCAAGGTATCACCAGCTTCAGCTGCACCCTGAATCCTGTTATATTACAACCTTCACCACACATGAGGGCCTCTACCAGTACAACAGATTGAGTTTTGGGATTTCTTCGGCTGCAGAAGTGTTTCAAAACGTGATCAGAGGGGCCCTTGCAGGCCTAAAAGGAGTGCTAAATTTAAGTGATGACATCCTTGTGTACGCATCCTCAGAGGCAGAACATGTGAAAAGACTCGAAAAGACCCTAAAAAGGATCTGAGACCTAGGGTTAACACTACACCAGGAGAAATGTGGATTCTTCAAAGACATTCTTCTTCGGATTCGTGTTTCAGGCAGGAGGCATTTCCGCTGACCCAGAGAAAGTACGAGACATTAGAAAAGCGCCCCCCTCGGAATCCCCTTCAGACATTCGAAGCGTCCTGGGGATAGTAAATTACTGTGGGAAGTTTATCCGGGACCTGGCCCCCCTCTGAACCACTGAGAGCTCTTACGAGAAACGCCGCCACCTGGGAGGGGTCCGCCCTGGAGTAGAAGCTGTTAAACTCCATCAAAGCAGTGCTGACAGGGGAAGAAACAATGGCATACTTCGATCCCAAGAGGGGGCCTGAACTGGTCGTTGATGCGAGTCCAGTGGGACTGGGAGCAGTACTGCTGCAAGCGGACACGCAGGGACAGATGCGGCCGATAGCGTACGCCAGCAAGGCTCTGACTGACACGGAAAAGAGGTACTCCCAGATTGAGAGGGAGGCGCTTGCCATCCTGTGGGGCTGTAAACACTTTCGCCTGTATATACTGGACAAACCAGTGTCGGTCATTACCGACCATAAGCCTTTGCTCTCCATCATGGCGAGGGCGTCGTCCAAACCTCCCCCACGTGTCGAAAGATGGATACTGTCCCTAACGTAATATGGAATGAAGCTTCAATACAGGCTCGGTACGAATAACCCGACAGACTACCTGTCCTGCCACCCCGGGGGTGGCCATGCACTGGAAGGACCAGCGGAAGAAGAGTCTGCCGAAGCCATCCGGCACGTGCTGGAGGCCGCCATGCACATAGCGCTGACGCTGCCAGACCTGGTAGAAGCATCTACAGCAGATGAATGTTTTCAGATCATAAACACTGCCATGGCCAGTGTGGACTGGAAGATGGCGTTGGAAAACGGATCACACAGAGAGAAAAGCGCCCAACAGGACTTACAAGCGCTAAGGCGCTCCCACAACAAGCTGTCCGTTTCAGAGCAGGGACTACTGCTAAGGGGACAGCAGATCGTCATACCGCGGATGCTGGTGGAGAGGATATTGAAGTTGGCCCACAGTGCCCACCATTGCACTGCCAAAACCAAAGCCCGTCTCAGAGCCAAACTGTGGATCCCTGACCTGGAGCGTCGGGTGGACGAGTATGTACAACAGTCCATCTGGTGCTAAGCTGCCAGCCCGGCAGCGAGAGAACCCTGCATAGAATCAATGGAGAGAAGTAACAGACCATGGGGCACAGTACATGCCGATTTTGGCTTCACCGGGAGAGACATCTGCTTTTTGGCAGTGATCCAGAAATAGAACGGGTTGAGTCCACCGCCAGTGTTCACACCATTCAGGCACTGGAACGAATCTTCGCTAACCCATGGATTTCCCCTTGAACTAGGCTCAGACAATGGACCCCCCTTTGAAGGCCAATAGTTCGCTCAGTATATGGAGGAATGTGGGATAAAACACTGAAAGGTGACACCACTCTGGCTGAGGGCCAACGGAAAAGCCAATCAATTTATGCGTACCCTAAACAAAATATTCACGATTTCACAAAGTCAGGGGAGGGAACTACGAAGAAACCTGTTCCAGTTCGTCCAGGAGTATCGTGCCACTCCCCATCAGTCCACTGGGGTGGCCCCAGCAGAGGCCCTGTTCAAACGGTGCCCCAGAGGATTAATACCAGACATAGAAGTGAGAGAAATGGGTACCATCGATGACGGCAAGACACTAGCGGAGCGACAAGCGCGCAAAGAGCGTGAAAATTCCAGGAGACATCTCCAGACACCCAACATTGCAGTGGGGGACATTGTACTAGTGCACAACCGCCATCCAGGGGGAAAGTTATCCCTAACGTATGAACCCAACCCCATGGGGGTAACACATGTTAATGGATTGATGGTGACGGCCTCCGATCGTAGAGCAACTGTTATCAGGAAAACATGCTACTTCATGAAGGTGGCAGTCCGTCCAGCGGGGGAGTGTCCTGCAGAAGGCGAGCAGGTGATTCCTGGCACCAAGGGACAGCGAGGATGGAGGCAACCAGATACCCACAGACTCTCCACAACCGGTCCTGAGTGACAGCCGGAGAAGGGTGCTTCGTTTTTGTACTTGTTTACTTGGAGCCTGCCAGTATAGGCCTATTCATTTAAAGTATTTGGGCTACTTGAACAATTATAAGACTAACAGTATAATGACCAATTGCAGCCTGGTACTTTCAGCCCGTAGGGCTGAGGCAAAGAACTATACTATTTGACTTCTCAGAATGATGCACTAGTTGATGATTTTCAATTGCCTACTTTCATTTTGAAGATATTGGTACTTTTGTGTGAGTGGGTAAATGAATATGCAGACAAACTGGGCCCTCAACACAGAGGTGACCTGACGAGGGCGCCCCCTGTCTAGTGAGGGCACCTCCTCGCGCCGCCCCTGCTACTTTGCATAAAAGCACGCGTATGGTCAATGGCCGCCGACGTCAGACGCGTGGGGGCGGGGCCGGCCTGTCCTCTGGCTCCGAGTCGCCTGTCAGTGAGGCCGGAGACAGTGACAGCGCGGCGGGCGAGCAACGGTCTCTCCGCCCCGGCTTCTCTCGTCAGGCTGCTGCCGCCGCCGTGAGGGTTGCCGAAGCAGGGGCGCGCGGGCGACGGCCTCAGAGCAGCGCTGCGCGGCCTGAGGATGTCGGTGGCGGGGTTCAAGAAGCAGTTTCACAAGGCGCATCAGGTAGGGAGGGCGGTTAGTGCTGGTGGTATCAACACTCCAAGCAGGTGCCCACGCTGCCATGTGCCCCCTGCTACCAGCGAGGGGGGGAGGGGGCAGGTTACTGCATCCAGGTGCCCTGCCACCAGCGTGGAATACTCCATGCAGGTTCCCAGAGCCGTGTGCCCCCTGCCAAAAGGGAGGAGGGGCAAAGTACACCCAGAAGGTGCCCCGGGCCATGTGCCCACTGCCACCACCAGGGGAGGGGCAAACTGTACTCCCTGCAGGTGCCCACTGCCCAGAGCCATGTGCCACCTGCCACCACCTCGGGGAGGGGTAGAGTACTCCCTGCAGGTTCCCAGAGCCATGTGCCCAATGCCACCACAGGGAGAGGGGTGTAGTATGCCATGCAGGTGCCCACTGCCCTGAGCCATGTGCCCCCTGCCACCAACTCGGGGAAGAGTAGAGTACTCCCTGCAGGTTCCCAGAGCCATGTGCCCAATGCCACCACCTCGGGGAGGGGTAGAGTACTCCCGGCAGGTTCCCAGAGCTATGTGCCCAATGCCACCACAGGGAGAGGGGTGTAGTATGCCATGCAGGTGCCCACTGCCCTGAGCCATGCGCCCACTCCCCCAATGGGGAAAGGGCAGAATGTACTACATGCAGGTGCCCACTGCCCAGAGCCATGTGCCCTCTGCTACCAACGTGGGAGGGGTAGAATACCCCATGCAAGTGCCCAGAGCCATGCACCCACTGCCACCATCGGGGGCAAGGGCAGGGTACTCCCTGCAGGTGCCCAGAGCCATGTGCCCTCTGCCACCACCAGGGGAGGGGCAGAGCGTACTTCTTGCAGGTGCCCAGAGCCATGTGCCCACTGCGACCACCGGGGGAGGGGTGGAGTATTCCATGCAGATGCCAACTGCCCTGAGCCATGTGCCCCCTGCCACAGACGGGGGGAGGTGCAGAATGTACTTCATTCAGGTGTCCACTGCCCAGAGCCATGGGCCCCCTGTCACCCGCCGGGGGGGGGGACGGTCAAAATGTACTCCAGGGCAATGTGCCCCTTGCCACCAGCAAGGGGGGGCCAGATTACTCCATGCCGGTACTCTAAGCCATGTGCCCACTGCTGCCAGCGGGGGAAGGGGTGCAGTACTCCATGCAAGTGCCCAGAGCCATGTGCCCCCTGCCACCACCGGTGGGGGAGGGACAAAGTACTCCATGCAGGTGCCCACTGCCACCACCGGGGCAGAGGGGCAGCATGTACTCCATGCAGGTGTCCTAATCCATATGCTCACTGCCAACAGCGGGGGAGAGGTGATGTATTCTATGCAGGTGCCCTAAGCCATGTGCCCAAAGCCACCGGCGGGGGGAGAGGTGGAGCGCTCCATGCAGGTGCCCAGGACAATGTGACCCTTGCCACCAGCAAGGGGGAGGGGGTCGGATTACTCCATGCAGGTTCCCTAAGTCATGTGCCCACCGCCACCAGCATTGGAAGAGGTGGCGACAGTACTCCATGCAGGTGCCCTAACCCATGTGCCTACTGCCACCAGCAGGGGGGAGAGGTGGAGTACTACATGCAGGTGCCCAGAGCCATGGCCCCCGTGCCACCAGGGGGGGGAGTGGTGGAATACTCCATGACGGTGCCATGAGCCATGTGCCCATGTGCCTACTGCCAACCCGGGGGAGGGGCAGAATGTATGCCCTACAGGTGCCCACTGCCCAGAGCCATTTGCCCCCTGGCACCACCGGGGGGAGGGGTAGAGTATTCCCTGCAGGTGCCCATAGCCATGTGCCCACTGCCACCACAGGGGGAGGGGTGTAGTATTCCATGCTGGTGCCCACTGCCCGGAGCCATGTGCCCCCTGCCACCACCAGGGGGGCAGGGGTAGAGTATTCCCTGCAGATGCCCATAGCCATGTGCCCACTGCCACTCCCCAGGGAGGGGTGTAGTATTCCATGCAGGTGCCCACTGCACTGAGCCATGTGCCCCCTGCCACCGCCGGGGAGAGGGGTAGAGTACTCACTACAGTTCTATGTGAAAAGATCTAATTTTAAAGGTCTAAAGAGAAAAAGACCGATCTACAATGCCCGATATTTTTAATCTTAAAAACAGCACTGTAAAGGTCTTTTTCTCTTGAGTCCTTTAAAATGCAGTTTTTTAAATTTAAAATATTCGAGGGGTTACAGCCCACCATTGGCATTCCAATGAAATAATCAATGCCTGCAGCAGTGTTTCCCCCAACAGCAGGGGCAGAGCACCCCAGATAAGCACTGCTGGCAGGATGGTTCCCATTGCTGATATCAGAGGCAGTCCGAATTGTTAATACCCTTAATCGCTGCCTAAATTTGTGTGACCACTGCTAATAGCAGGGGCAGGAGATTCCATGATTTGTATGATATGATATAGTATTTATAACGCACCTATACACAAGTGTTTCAAGGCGCGACGAGGCAAGGGAGGGGGAACAAAGGGAAGACAGAACACCGATCCTACTAGTCCAGGTATCATTCAGATCGTGCAAGTGCATGGGGAGGGGGAAAGGGAAAAGTGCGTGGGGAAGGGAGAGGGGTAAGTGCAGTACATGGGATAGTAGAATTAATAAGATAAATAAAAAGGCCACTCGTGGCAAGTGCAAGCAAGTGCAGACATAAGTGCTGGTAATAGCCAATGACTGAAGCAGTCCACTGCCAACAGCAAGGGCTGGGCACCCCTTGCACCTAACCACAGGTAGCAGGGTGGTATCAAAGGTAGGGCCAAAACATGTAATACCTTTAACCACTGTCTAAAGCAGTGTGCCCACCGCTAACAGCAGGGGTAGAATATTCCATGCAATAACCTATGCCTAAATTGTTTCATTGCGAGGGGCAGGGTACCCCGTGTAGAAACCACTGACAGCAGGCTGGTTCCCACTGCTCACATCACGTGTAGGGCCAGAACATGTACTTTCCTTAACCACTGCCTTAAGCAGTGTGTCCACCGCTTACAGCCAGGGTAGAGCATTCCATGCAATAAGCAGAACCTGCAGGACTGTGTCTTCCCCCAACATCAGGGGTACAGCACTGCAGGAAGATAACCACTGACAGCAGGGTGGTTCCCACTGCTCACACCAGAATAATGCCCTTAACCACTGCCTAAAGCAGTGTGTTCACCGCTAACAGCACACTCAGACTATTCCATGCAGATAACCACAGAAAGCTGGGTGGTCCTCACTGCTGCCAGCGGAGGTAGGGCCAGAACATTTAATGTCCTTAAATACTGCCTAAAGCAGTGTGTCCACCGCTAACAGCACATGCAGACTATTTCACGCAGATAACCACAGAAAGCTGGGTGGTCCTCACTGCTGCCAGCAGAGGTAGGGCCAGAACATTTAATGTCCTTAACTACTGCCTAAAGCAGTGTGTTCACCGCTAACAGCACACTCAGACTATTCCATGCAGATAACCACAGAAAGCTGGGTGGTCCTCACTGCTGCCAGCGGAGGTAGGGCCAGAACATTTAATGTCCTTAACTACTGTCTAAAGCAGTGTGTCCACCGCTAACAGCACACGCAGACTATTCCATGCAGATAACCACAGAAAGCTGGGTGGTCCTCACTGCTGCCAGTGGAGGTAGGGCCAGAACAAATGTCCTTAACCACTGCCTAAAACAGTGTGTCCACCGCTAACACCAGGGACAGAGCACCCCATGCAGATAACCACTGATATCATGGTGGTTCCCTCTAGCTTGAAGATTTGTATTTGTGAGAAAGGACAACTTTTTAAGAAACTAAGCTTGGCTTTAGGGAGATGCTGTTTAATTTAAGGAGTGTACAAATGAAGTTGAATTTGATAATTTCCCTACATATGTTAAAGGTTGTAGGTGTAATATATTAAGCAATCTACGTAGCCAAGCCAGAGGGTGGCGTCCCTTCTTCAGACCATGTCCTCTTTCCCCCGCCACAACCCTCCCCCTAAATACTCCCAATATACTTTTTTTAAGCGTGATCCAAGAATTTGGCACCTTCTTTAACAACATTTTTGAATACAATCAATTTAGAGATACATTCCACACACTTAGGCTATAGCTAAAATTGTTCCGATTCATAACAAAGTTCCCTGGTCATATCGGCTCGTTATAACCCCATTTCCCTTATAGATGCGTTAGAAAAAGTTTATGCAAAAGTTCTCGTGCAGATTAGGTGGAGGAAAAACAATGTATAACCCATTTGGAAGCAGGCTCTAGGGAGAGAGTTAGCACGTCGAGCAAGTGTTTGTTAGCTTTGTTAGTGGCAAACTATCTTATTTTAATGAAGGGTGCATTGTATTTATTGATTAATGATTATCGCACTGATTTCAATAGTGTCCGTCGTCCCTTGCTTTGGTCTATGTTTGGAGCCTAGATGTTCCTACGGATCTTCTGAAAGCAATTGAGCATCTCTGTGCAAATAACTATGCTTCTGCCAGGTGTGCATTAGGAGGCAAGACTACATCAACATTTCCTATAAGCTTAGTGGTCAGGCAAGGGTGCGTCTTGGCACTCTTGCTCTTCTGCCTGTATATAAACAGCGTGGCAGAAGGGATTGCCAATCTTCAGGCAACATTAAACAGGGAGTCCTTTGGATTATAGTTATTCACGGATGATGCAATATAAATATCCAAATCGCTGCTGGGCCTCCGAAAACAATTGGCTGCCCTGAAACACCCTATACAAAACAATTGTTTGTCAAGGAAGTAAAAAACGGATGATTAATTTAAAATTGAATGACAAAGTTATCAAAGAAGTTGACCACTTTGATTATCTGCAGACAATGCCACTGATGTCCTTGACAATCAACAGAAATTGGCGACAGGTCAAGGTTTTTCAATTTATATGCGAAGGTCTAATTTTGTATTCTGAGTTGGTTGTGGTGGCAACACTCTAAGCGCCGTCCCTCTCTCTGTGGCCTCCCAGTGGCTCCCTCAACCTTTTGCCAGACTTCCTTAATCCCCCAAGATGATGGTCACTAGAGATCAATAACTCCTACTGTCTAATATCTTCTCTGGCTAGCGGTGAAAGCCTAAAGGCGAAAGCTGCATTCACCTTGTTCTCTCTGGGACTTCCTAAAGGGCTCCCTAACCTTCCCCAGCTATGAAGCGATGATATATGCTTGTGCCAGCAACAGACACCACGGTCAGTTTTCTCATTCACTTACTCCCTTTCTCTCCTCTCCCTGATCTCTCCTCCCCGACAACCTCTCCTTCCTCTCGCTCTCTCCCTTTCTCACCTTCCATCCCTCTCTCCTGTCCCTACCATGTTCCGCATTCTCATTCTATGTCCTCCTAGCTCCTCTCACCCCTCCTCACTCTGCTACTCTCACCCATCTTTACTACGCTACCCTCACCGCTCCTCATGCTGCCACTCAGGGGTGTGGTGCCATGTCTACCCTTCCAGGGATATGGTGTTTCTCTTACTCTCAACCTGCCTAATGCACTCTCTCTTCTCCCAGATGCTAAACAGCTACATGTGATCGTTACTGACTAGTGGATATGAGCTTCTGCCTCTTAGGGTGCAATTGTAGATTATTCGAGTTACCAAACTATCAAGAATATTAAACATGTTTCTGTACCCCTTTGCATGATGCCACCTTAAGTCTCTGAGGCTCCTTTTTTCCCAATTCTCAAGAGCCACAGGGCACTGATGGTTGAAACCTCATTGTAAGAGTAGTCTCATCCACCTGAGCAACTGTTATGACGATGTAAAATACATAATTCCTCCTCGGCTACCAGTCCTGGGGTTCCAAGGCCCCTCTAGTGGTACCTGCTAAACTCATCACAAGCCCAGAACCCCTTCTCCTTCCATCAGCCAAAATACTAGGCAGGTATGTTCTTTGTAGTCTTCAGAACAGTTTGTTCTTATGGATAGTATGCAAAAGAATGAAAAGATAGGGATAATGATGTGTTATTTATATAGCGCCTTTATCACAAATAATGAACGTTTGTGTATTGAAGAGCCTGCCGCTCAGCTAGAAATTGATTTCCGCAAAGGCCATATCAGGGTGGGCGTCAACTGCTGGCAATTTGTTCCTCAGTAAATATTAAGCGTTATGATCATTGCTCTATTATGTTGTCAAATGTCTCTTCTCTAAAATCACTGCATTAGATCTCGTTCTGAGCCAACTCCTTCATGCTACACAGAAGGTCTCTTTGTTGCTAATATTGCTGCCACTTTTTTTTTCAATCTGAGGTCCTCCCGACTCCCTTCCGAAATAGCTGTCATGTTGAAGAAGAATGTTAATGTTTTTATTTTTTAATTTATTTGTATGGCCAAAGTTTCTAAGGCATGCGTCTCTCTACTACTAACAGATGTGTAAAAAGCGTGTCTTCAGCTCAGCAGTGGAGCCCTTTGTTAGCCCCTCATGGAAGGAATGCTGTTATTACTAAGAGTGCTCCTGTGGAAGGAGATGTTGGTGCCATTGAGAGAAAGCTCGGGCAGTCGCATACTGTAAAGCATTCTTGGTCACAAACACAAAGAGCCTTAGAAACTCCATACATAAGCTTCAGACCCTGCATTACGACAATAGATCCGCTTTCTCATGTTGAGGCGGCGCATTGAATCCAAAAAGATAGACTCAATCGTCCCGACTGCTGCTGTTTAAAAAAAAATAAATATATATATATATTTCTGTGTTAGAGTAACAAAATAGGAAATGCATTGCAGTTCACATAACGAATGCCTACAAACTCGTAATTAGGAATCGTTTCCAAAAGCTAGTAATGTTTTATGTACTTTGTAACATGACATTATTCTATAGAAAGATTGTACTTAGTTTTCTGTTCGGTGTGTGTGTGTATATACGCATTTCTATATACGCGTGTGTGCATTCACGTGTGTGGTGTGTCTGCAAACACTTGTGTGTGTGTCTGCGTAAATATTTTATGAGGAGTCCTACACTATTTTGAAAAATTACAGATATGTTCACCTTTAATGCTAGTATACAATAGCACTATTTTTTATTTAAACATGATTACTTGTTCCTTGGAGTAAAGTATTTGGTCTGGACTGTGCTCAAGTGATATATTAGGCAGTGCCCTATGGATAATGTAATGAAATCCATGTCTGAGGTGAGAGGCTGGGACTGGGGTGACAGCAAGTCCTGGGAACCATCACCCACTCTGTGATGAAGGCCTCAGAGGTGGTCGCTCTGTCCATCCCTATCCTCGTATGTTTTCCCTGCAATACTATCCTCAACTTCCCTCGGCAGCATAAAATCTGTCACTATATAGGTAACCTATCAGAAAGATGGGCAAATACCATGCAATCCGTAGAGCTGCCACAGTCAGCATCCACAGGTTATCCATTAGAATGTATCCTGGTCACTGGTGGAACTGAGGCTCTGGTGGGGGATGGAGTGCCTTAGACACAGTTAACCACGATATTCTGATTGCAAGTATCCGTGACACCCTGGGAATCACAGGTCAGGCTCTAGTGTGGTTAACCTCTTTCCTCTCCGACCGCCCATCCCAGGTGGAACTCGGAGCCTTTCACTCAACTTTCACTCTCTGAAACTGTGGTGTTCCCCAGGGATCAAACCTATCCTCCTGGTTCTTCAACGTCTATATGGCTGCCCTGGCACATGTGATTGCCACTTTCCCTTCTAACTTCCAGTGCTACGCGGAAAACGCGCAACTATCTTTCAGGCTATCCTCAGCCGTCTCCTCCTCTTGGCTCATATCTGATTGCCTATCTACTATTCAGTTTTGGTGTGCTGTAAACCTCTGCCTCAATGCCACTAAGATTGAGATCGTTTGCATTGGGACCCCTGCTCCCGCCTTCCCACTCTTGCTCTGGCTGGCCTCCCTTGGCCCAGCACCTGCACTCACTTGCAAAGCAAGAAACCTGCGGGTCATCTTTTACTCCACTCTCTCCTTCTCTCACATTTCAGACATCTTTAAAAAAATCTATCAACTTCACCTCCTCAGAGGTACTCTACCTTTTCTCACTTTCCCCCAGAGGCTCACTGTCTCCAGAGCCCTGGTTCTCTCAAGGCTGGACTATTGCAACAGCCTCTTGCTGAACCTCCCTTCTTCTGCCCTGCACCTCATCCAGAACAGAACCGCAAGACTTATCCTTGGCCTCGAGTCCAGTGACCGCATCTCTGCGGCTCTGAAATCCCTCCAATGGCTTCCCATGGCTGCAAGGATCAAATTCAAGACCCTTTGCATTGTTCACAAGGCTTTCTGTGGCCTGGGACCTACCTACCTGCAATGCTGCCTACCTAAATACTGTCCCTCACAAGCCCTCCCCTCATCTAGCTCCAAACTTCTGCGGGTGAGCCGGTTCTCCAAGCAGAAATTTGGAGGGAGATCCTTATCCTCAGCAGGTGCCTCCCTGCCGCCCTCGTCTTCAGCCAGAGCTCCTTAAATTCCGGAAACTCCTCAAGACTTTCCTCTTCGCCTCTTCCTTTTCTCCCTCTACCCTGCTAACCCAGTTCTCTGTTTTTCCCTCTCTCCCTCCTCTTGCTTACAGCATGCTGACTGGCTGACGGGTGTACGTCAGAGTCTCACTTGTCCCCTGGACTCCCGCCAGTCCTCTTTCACACTTGCCATAGGGCCCTACACTCCACCCACACTCAATGCACGTGTGAAATTAACCCTAGAGAGTGGCTCTCTCTGCACTTACCCCAGTCTCAATCGATCCGGAGCACTTGATCCCCCTGTGACCCTCTGCGCACTTGCTTGATCCGTACGCACCACACCTGAAGATCCTATGTCTGTTCTCCCTTGTCTTCCCCCTTAATTGCACTGTTAAAACTGCAGAATTGCCGTCAGGCCTATTTGCTCTCTCCCAAACCGGTAAATGTATTTATTTTACTCACTTACTCTGCCTGTGCAGACTATTATCGTCTCAGAATTTGAAGGGCTCCGAGCGACTGTTTTTTTCCCCCCCATGTTCCCACCCTCCTTGTGCACTTTGAAACACTTGCCTGTGTATAGGCACTATATAAATAAACAATACCAGTAGATAGGAGCATGATGCAACACATGGCAAGAGGTTTCGGCTTGGGCAGGTTGACAGTCAGGTAGGCACAAAGGGCAAAACCAGCAGATGCTCCTGTATTGTTAATTTTTGTCTCTCTCAGTAAGTTGAAATATTTCGATATTGCCTTTACTCACTGCTCTCAACTCTGCTGTAACCCATACCAAACACCTGCCTGAACATATTCTGCAACAGTGGCCTGAAAGTATAATACCTTGTGCTGTCATGAATAGAATGATCTCTTGTGGTCTGACAGAGTTCTACAGATGAAGAGTCTGTGATTCTCCTTAGATCAGAGGTCCGTCCTGGGATTTAGCGTGTGATGCTCCCCTTAAAGTAGGTAGGTGAAACTCCATGGATGCATTTGAAGATGATATAGAGCATTTTAAGCTGCATTTATTTAAATTCTATACTAATACCTGCTAGCAGCTTGGACATTATCCGTTTTCCTACATCCAGAAACCATACATTGTTGAGCCACATGGAGTCTGTAAATAGGTTTAAATGAAGTACCCCCAGGAGTGCATTACAGTAGTTAAAGTGACTAGTCACACAGACACCTACTACAACTTCACACCTCCCCAGTGGCATGAAGTGACGAATCCCACATGGCCGCCTGATATGATTATAGCATTCCTTGGGAATGCCAGGACCTTTATCAACTAGAACTTCTAAGCATTTAACGTGCGCTGAAAACCTGAAACGGTTTAGCAGTAAAAAAATTATGACTAACCTAGAGAAAATAATGAACAAAACTAGTGCACCCCAGTCCCAAAAGGTTCAGCTCACTTTCTCCTCTGGGCTTGGTTCACTGAAAGGCAACAGCCTGTGAGTACCACTTACCTAGCGATCGAGAGGCCATGCCTGTGCCTCTGCTATGTTGTGTGCCCATAGAGCTGTTGAATCTGGAAGCGAGAAACCATCATAGACAGATAGTGGGAAACTCTGGACCCTAAACACAGTGGTGACTTTCACTATATGGCAACATGGGCCAAAGATGGCTTCCACATGTTTTAAAACCTCCACTAATTGAGCCACGACATAAACCACTAACCAAATGCTAACACCTGCGGTTTCTGTAGTCATTAGATATATCCCCTCGCACACCCACACTACAAACACACCAAAGTACACTTGTACAGTTGAAGAACTCTGACCCGGCCCCTAGCAATGATTAGAAGGGGAATAGGGCTAAAAGGTGCTGTGGGAGTCAGGCGAATCAAGAGCAAGGAGACGCATGGCAATGCAGTGAGAAGGGAAGATGGAGAAGGGGAACCAAAGGTGGAGGAGGGATAGAGCAGAGCAGAGGAGCGAGAGAGAAGAGCGTGGATGGGAGGTAGAAGAGTGTGGGTTGGTGTGACAACAGTGGAGGTGGGGCAAAAAGGAGCAGAAGTGTGCAGAAGACAGGATTTTGGAGTGGGAAGAACGAAGGTGGGGGATAAAGGAACAGAAGTGAAGAGAAGAGCAGAGGTGGGTGAGAAACTAGCAGAGCGAGAGGAAGAGATCAGGGGTGTGAGAAAGAGAAGCAGTGAAAACAAAACCCTTAAAAGAGAGGTTGGATGGCATAGAAAGGTGAAGAGCTGAGTAAAGGGATGAGGTGCGTTTTTGAAACGGTGAGGACAGAGGGAAATTAACGTAAAAGAGGGAAAGCTGTAGACGGAAGAGGAATAGGTCAATTAGTAAAAAGAGTGAACAGCAGTTGAACAAAAGAATAGGGGGGAATGTCAGTACTCACGCAAAACTGGTAAGGTCATCAGAGTTCTTGTGGTGATGGAGAGGTTGTCCAGAGAGTGTAATCCAATAACTTCAATGTTAACCCTTGTTAAGGGTCTCCTCAAATGAGGGTGACCTCTCCTATGAGAAAACCTGCTGTCCGTATCGCACAACGGATAACACGATTGTTCAAATGAAAGAGCAAGGTACCGTCAGGTACACGCCGAGCTGTGGGAAAAAGAGATAGTGTATTAACCACTATTCCTTACAGGATATGTGTAATTCTGGGTTTGATAGTATACCAACCTTGATAGAAATAAAGAAGATTGTCAAATTCGGTAAGGTGGAAGTGCTTGGAATTCTTGTTGAAGAGCCCATTAGTTTGGTAAGGATATCCAAGGATTGGAGGAAGGGACTGAACGAAAGGGGAGGAGGGTTAGTGGGTTAGTAAGGACCTGCCCCCGGGCATAACGAGGACTCATTAAAGGCAGTGGGAGGTGCACTTGATGAAGAGTTACTGCATAGTGTTCAAAGTCCTATGCACAAGCTAGATAATTGGCAAATGAAGATCCGAAAAGATAGGGGAAAATTAAGCAATTTGAAAAGACAATTCTTGGAGTCTTGAACCGGGATTGAGTATCAGCCGGTAAGGAGAATACAGATTCAGGGTTGATCCAAACAGCTAGAGTGCAGGTTGGGCAACGTGCTGGCAACAGAGTACAAAGGGGATCCAAAAAGCCAGTGCGTAAACAGGAGCGAAGATCGAGCAACGTGCTGGCAACAAAGTACAAAGGGGAATTCCAAAGACAGTCCGTAAACAGGAACGAAGGTCGAACAATGAATTGGGAAACAGGAATCAATAACGAAACACTCTGTACTAACTTCAATTAGAAGCAGCGACGTCTCAAAGAGGTGTTCATTTGGGCCTGCTTGGATGTACGCGTTGATGGACCCTCGTATGTCGGGTCTCCCCGGCAACGAAAACGTTTCTGTAGCGTGAGCGTACTGCTCCGTGGTCTCCTCCTGCGTTCCTGGCGTCGGTGTAGGCGCCATGGCAACAGCCAGGCACGCCAATGGGAATACATGGTACCAAGGCAATTGCGCAACGCCGCAGGCGTTTCCTTATGAACTGTGACAGGGAAGATGTAAAGACCCCAGAATCTCGACCCTAGCCAGAATTGCCAGTGATGAGGGATCACAGCAGTTCTTGCCCAACACATCAGGAGAGTCACATGTTGCAGATCCCAAATATTTTGTTTCAGTGTCTCTGATGTGCTTCACTTGGTTCCTCAAGTGACCCTATAGCATATATATCTTTCCTTTATCGACTTTCAGATGTTATTATGTGTCAGCGTATTGCTCACTGTGTAACGTGGCATAATTCTTCATGTGTGTTATTTGTCTTTCCCATCACCATTAGCTCCTGTATAGGGAGGGAGACGTGTGTTTGTACTGCATGTTTGATGGCATTCATTGGTGACAGTGAACCACTGAAAAACCAGGATATTGAACATAACCAGTTATGAGGCAAGTAGCCCCCAAATCATTAGCCATCCCAACAAGTGTATTGTCTGGATAAAACAGAACACAACATGGTGGACCACTGTGTGAAATTACAGTGAACAACATTTAAGTGTAGTTATTTAAAACATTGCTCTGGTGAAGCAAGCAAGTGTGAATATACATTAGCATAAGCTACATTGAATCTAGAAAGGGACAAAGACAAAAGCAACACTGCGGTATACGTTGAATTGAAACTAGAAAGGGAATACTTAAAGGAACAGTGCGCTAAAAATGTGTATTATCCCGATCGTTCAGGCTTGTCGTTTTAAACATACTGTGATCGGTCATAAAATTGTTCCTATGCATCCTACCTTAGTTTTCCTCACTTTTACACATGCGAAAACAATGTATTGGGCAAGGCCATCTTGTGCTAATCTTATCTGTCGATCGATCACCCTAAGTTCAAGTGCGCTCGCGGCAATAAATCAAAACACCCGCCCCTGAAGCTGACATCACTTGTCCGAACGATCTGATCCACCTATTTTCATTACGTTCGTGGCCAGCGTTGCCCAACGTGCCACGTCATCACCCACGACCGCAGAAACAGGAAGATAAAAACAAGATAAACACAAATATCCTCACACAGAGCGTACCTTCTCTGTCTTGCCCTAAATAGCATTTGCATATAGAATATTTCAATAATACATCAACAATAGTCTGCAAGGTTGCAAGTGCTTTTATTTTTCAAAAAATGTTCACAAGAAATTATAAACTCCAGGAAACGAACAATTTTTTTATTTTGCAGGTAAGTTAGAGCTAACGACCATCGCATGACTCTCAAGCTACGCAGATTACGATGAATTCTCAATGTTCTGTGTACTTGTGTGTCATTGTCTTGCTATATGGTACAACAGCAAAACTTTTCAATGACCCTCTTGGTGCTCCATGTGGGAGAAGACATTTATTTTTTTCACTTTCAAGCCCAACGCTTCTCCACGTTGCTACATCAGGAATGCTGACAGGTTGCTCTTTATTGCCAGAAACGCCAATGGACATATATGGCCATATCGATCGTCCCACATAAAGCTAATCGTAAAAACACTGGTTATGGTAATCGTCCAGTGTTGATTGAAGAAGCCATCAGCTGGCACCTCGAAGCTATGGCACGGGCAGTACGGTACAAAGTATCTGCGAATAAAACACAATAAAAATACATTTCAGTAGCCGTTCTTTATTTTATTGTATAACTCAACTGTTTGAAACCTAATCATAAGCACAAAACCAATATTTAACACAAATGAAAACATGGTGTACTACTTGAGACCACCAGTTGCATACAAGTTTAGCGCTGTGAAGTAAGTATAGCTCCCAATGGGATGGAGAACCACATGGAGAAAACGAAGAACAAACATAGCAACCATTTAGGTTAAACCACTGACAGATGTCATTATAAAGAAGCTTGCAAGATTACTGATCGAAAAAAGCAATCACAGTGCACACGGACAACGTTTACCCCATCGTCAATTAGTTATTACGCATACAGCACCCTACTCGTTTTAAATCCCAATAACAATTTTATGTAAACTTGAACTTACATAATTTCTGGAAATTCCATGTTGAGTTTGTCGATGAGCAACCGCTCTGTATGGTGTATCACACACTTTCACACTGACTTGCGGTATGTCCGTTCTTAATATATTCAAAGTTATCTTTTTTTTTTTTACTATTCCCCACAACTTATGTCCTTCAAGCAATTGCCTCCTAGCGCAAAAGCAGAGACGTTTAGCTTTCGATTTCGGAAAAGAATGCAGGAAAAAAAATGAAAAGGCATTGATGCAGTACAATGTTTCAGAAAAGGAAGGACAGCTTGAAACATCCATGTAAAGATTTGTTACGCCACGTTAACGTGTCATCATTCACAAACTGTGTGTGTTGCTTCAATGCACGTGTGTATATCAGCCCTCAAAGGAAATTCCACATAAACCCAACCTCACCCTCCTCCAAAACTGTTCATGCAACCAAGCGGATTCCCCGTTGATGGAGTAGTCAGCTCTAGCATATTATCGTACCTTTCACAGTGTAACTTGTGAGAGTTGGATAGACCTTAGCCTTTGCTACATGGAGAGATGATCCCAGCTTACACACGCTGCACTCTATAGACGGATGAGCAAAAAACCAATTGTTGCCTAACACCCCCAATGTAATACTGTTATGTACACTGTTTTACCAATCAACAGTGCATGTTCAGACACTGTGTGATGTCATACCTAGCGCTGTGGCCTTCCAAAAGGTACCTGGGTGAGCCCTCTCTGTAAATATCATGCAAGACAGGAGACATAGCATATTCCTGAGCAGTGTGTCAACTTGTTTTTAAAATTGCAGTAGCTGGTGAAAGTGCATGATCGTGCCGCTGAATGAAAAAGTGGTTCTCCTTGGGAAGTCTGTGTCAAGTCAGGTAGGGGCATGAGGCGGTGAAGAATTGGTTCCCACTATTCGAGTATGGTGTACCCTTGGCGTCAGATCAGTTTTCAGAAGGGTGAGAATACCTGGGTGGCACAGGATAACACAGCCAACATTGAATGTCTCTGACTGTCTGTCTGCTATCCAGGAGCGGTGTGCCTCCAATGATCTCACCTTCATCCAGGTGCTCACTGTGTCTAGAGAACTGGCTCTGTCTAGGCCTTTCTAAAGGCACCAACATTCAGTCTGTATTGAGAGAGCTTTTGTGATATTTTTTTTTTATTCTGTAAGAAATCACATACTAGAATGAACTGGACAATATATTTGTATGATCTAGCGAAACTCAGATATTAGGCACAGTATAAACCAATAACTCTGATGCTGGATATCACATTTAATATAGGGGCGTTTGACCAAGGGGTGTAATATTCAATTATGGATTCTTTTGAGTTCAAATGTTATTATGACATTTATGATATGGCATTTCTAACACCTCCAGATATTACTGTGAGCGCATTTTACAGAGAGCTACAAATCATTTGAATCTAGAAGTGCACATTTCAACAAGTTTGGATTTTGGAGGACAAGGCTCTTTTGCAATGTTTTCTGGCATGTAAAGTGGTAAGTGCAGTACTTTGCGGAAAATCCTGGACTGTCACACTGTCAGTTGACAGCTAACCAGAAACGTTTGCCAGAGAATGTACTGTCCATTGACATCTGTTCAACATTCCAAGTACGACTAATAGCAGGGAATAAGAATTCCCTTTGGTATTTGTAGCATTGACTTTTAGAAAGGAACTCTAGACCCACAAACTGACAAAAACTGGAAATCTTGCTGAAAGTCGATCCGCTGAACAGTATAGCTGATGAACAAAGTAGATTCCCAGCTGGCACTTTGCCGAGCATCGGTTGAGCAGACCATGTACATGTATTATGGAGGTGGACACAGGTTGCATTGATTTCAGGTTGGTGCCTTTTAATGCGCAAGACACATTCACCAATGGCTCCCCGCATATCTTGAGTATTCTCAAAAAATCTTCGGGGTAGTTTTCATGAAACAAATGTTTATTCACATCTCTTAATTAGACTGTTTATCGAATATTTCAACTTCATATTCAGTGAGGCCAGGCAAAAAATACTGGCTAGAATTTCTTGTACAATTGCCAATGCATTTCGGTTATCAACACTTTCATCAGGGCCGTACATTCATATTCACGTGCCCAACAATTTGCTTGTACACAATACGAATCTTCAACTGGCGAAGTAGCGTCCAGTCAAAGAGAATGCTCCATTGCTCAGCTGTGAACGCTGCCTGCATGACAAACGGTTTCGCGGGGGGCCCCCTCTTGGACTGGATGCTACTTTCGCCAGTTGAAGATTTGTATTGAATACAAGCAATTTGTTGGGCACGTGAATATGAATGTACAGCCCTGACCAAGGTGTTGATAACTGAAATGCATTGGCAATTGTACAAGAAATTCTAGCCAGTATTTTTTTATGAAGTTGAAATATTCGATAAACAGTCTAATTAAGGGATGTGAATAAACATTTCTTTCATGAAAACTACCCAGAAGATTTTTTGAGAATACTCATTATTAAAACTTATATGTACGCCCAGAATAAATTGAATTCAAGAGTGCAGCCCTGTTTTGGGCCAACTGAGAGCACCAGTTTTAAATAGGGTGGACCTACTCTATTTCTTCTTTGCTTATAGATTGATTGGTCCTTATGCCATAGGACCTTTTTGTAACTGGTAGCACCAGGCAAAAATTTCGATTTATCAGTATAATTTTACACAGATCAGCGAACGAACTGAGAAACCACTTGGTGCCCACCTTTATCCTTCTGTCCCCGCATATCTTGGCCACGATTGTATGTTCACATTTGAGCATTTGTACAATCTTTATCAGGCAGCTATCGTACACAGTGTACTTTTGCTCCTTTAGTAGCCAATCGTCCTGCAGTACTGATTTTTGTGAGTCGACGGTGGTGGACAAATCCTCAAGACTCTTACTTCTGGGATTCTAAAAGAATATATAGAAGAAGATGCTGAATGTATTGCACACATACAGAACATACGATGTTGCAACTAAAAACCTAGAAAGACCAAAACATCTGCTGAAACGGTTGTGCAAAACAAACTTGTATGTTCTTTACCCTTGGTTTCTTGATTTGCTTTGAAACAGTGGCCTTCTCTTTGCAGACAGTGACATCAAGCTGCAAAAAACGTTTTTATATGGTTTTAATACAGCACATTTAATTTCAAAACAAACAAACATAAGTACATATCTACAAATCGAAAACAACTAGACGGAATGGAAAAGATAGCGACATAATTAAAATGTATTCACAATGCAGTGTGATGCCCAATTTTACCTCATATATGTGTACCTCAGTTCCATGCGCCTCTTCTATGTCCACCTCTGGAATACATTCCTTCAATATAGTAATATACAAAAAAAATACAATGTCAGTCAAAGTGCATAATAAAAGTTTGCATTCGACAGAGCACCTCCAAGCTAAGTATTTTACATAGACTTTGAACCATAGACTATTAGGGTTGCTGTTGCAACAGAAATAGCACATTAAAACCTCAAAACAAGTGTATGTGACTTGATCATAATATTTAGTTCCTATTTCACCTGATATCCATCCGAGTTCAAACATGGACTTGATTTGAGGTCACCCTATAAAACATAGTGATTTCAATGTTGCCCTGCAAAGTATTTTGCTTTGTAATGTGTCCTTGGTACTTCTGCATTGGGGGGTCGGGGGGGGGAGGGTGCAACGTTACTAGCAAAATCAGAAAAGTTTTAAACAGTGCATGGTTACATACATTTATGTCTCAAAGTATATCCAATGTTGGATGTGCTATGATTCTTGAAAGTGAAATGTGAATAGAAATACCTCAAGCTGTGGAACTGTTCCAAAGGAGGAAGAGATAGTAGTCGAAGATCTACCATCCACCCAGGGGTGTTGCTAGATCTGGAAAAGATCTGGGGCTACACTAATGTCGGGATTGCCGGGACCCGGGGCTAGCTATCCTTTTGGCTGTAGACCCTGAGATTCTATCCGGGGCTACAGCCAAAAGACCAGGGGCTATAGCCCCCTAAGCCCCCCCTAGCAACGCCTCTGCATCCACCCCCATTAAGCACTTGTTTCAATACAGATTAAAAACCGAAATGAAACAGATAAAATGCAATGCAGAAGGTACAGACTGAACTGAAATGCAGACGATGGTACACACATACACAAACCTATATCTGCCACTTTGTACAAATAGCCAGTACTGCACATAATGCATTTTGATATGTTTACATTGAAAGCATACCACATGCAAGTAGATGGAAGATAACACTTATTAATGCAGACCATCGTCCTACTTACCAATACACATAACAAACTCAACGTTCACTACTCACCTCACCAGCCGCATGCGGAAATTGAGTTGGGATGGTATTTGGAAGCCATTTAGGAAGAACTGGCACTCAATGTTTTTTTGTGTACCTTGACTGGCCGTACATTTCCTCGGTGAAGTGCAGGCTGCAGTTGCTGAATTGAATGGCACTCACGTCGGCCAAGATTTCCTGGACCCTAATTTCAATCTCGTCCACTTTACAACCGCAATTTGTAAGCCATCTTCTTATTAAATCAATATCCTTTGGGAATACATGCAGGCTAGGGTGATGAACTTTGGCGTGGCTTGCAGAAGTGCAACCGACAACCACACATGATGGCATTCTTGAAAAGTGTGTGAGATCTGTATAAAGAAATATAAACTATTAGCACCCATAATACTGGATGAATGTGAATATAGCAATTTGCACCAGAGATTTGTCTTTAAAGTGTAAATAAAATAAAGACAGAAAAACTGTGTGATCTAGTCCAGTGAACTCTGCAACAACTTTATTATACAATTTGTTACACTGCACATTCTACAATAATGCACAGTGATGAATTGTGGTAGTTATCGAGAAGAAAAAACCTGAACTAATCGCTAATACAGTCTTTGAGATACATGAACATTAAAATCCTGGGTACATTTGGTTGAAATCAACATAAACGTTCGTAGTAACGTTCAATGAACATAGGGAAGTAATTAGTTGACTTACCCTTACTTTGGTGAACAGCAGATTCAGCAAGCAGAGGAACAAGTATGCAGTGAACAGGTAGCTCGATGACGATATACCTAGTAGATCTCCCAAATGTTCTCAAGGTAAACCTCCAGGTGTTTATAAAGGCTTACACAAGTGGGTGTGTGTGTGTGAATGGATGACGTGCTCATAGACACCCACTCTGCCTCCATCCCAATGGTTCCCATCTGCCATATGAACCCACCCTGCCCCCTTTCCAGCGCACAGGCATAGGCCTACTCGTACAGCATATAGGCCAATAGGGAAATAGGGCCAGGCTTGTAACACAAACATGTTTGTGGGGGTCTTTGCTTTTTTTTAAAGTTGCATACTTTTTAGGCCATGAATGGCAGTTTGATGAGTTAGTCCAATATGTGGGTAGTAGTAATGGTGACCGTGCAGAAGATGCCTTTGAAGTGTACATGGTGATTGACAACCTGAGTGGTCACACCCACCCAGCCCCCTTGGGAGAATACGGTCTTAGGTGCGAAATGCAATTGATTCCTGGAATGGGGGTGGATGGGCATGAGGTGAGTGTGAAAAGGCCAAAACAATGCTGAAGAGACACAAACGTTTGTTGATTGCAAGTGCTGGGCTTTGAAGAGGGGAGTCTGGAGACATAGGGTCTGGGGAGGCCATGTGGACAATGATGACAATGAGCAAGATGCTTTTGAAGTGTGCATGGTGTTTGACAACCTGCGCAGTCACACCCACGCAGCCTCCTTGGAAGCGGATGATCATAGGTGTGAAATGCCATTGATAATGGAAGGTGGTTGGATGGGCATGAGGTGAGCATGAAAAGGCCAAAACAATGCTGAAGAGACACAAACGTTTGTTGATTGCAGGGGCTGGGCTTTGAAGAGGGGAGTTTGGAGACATAGGGTCTGGAGAGAACATGTGGATAATGGTGACCGTGTGGAAGATGTCTTTGAAGTGTACATGGTGTTTGACAACTTGAGCGGTCATAGGTGTGTAATGCCATTGATACTGGAAGGGGGATGGATGGGGACAAGGCGAGTGCAAAAGTGCACCAACCAGGGCTGGTCTGGCCTACAGGGTACTGTGGAGATTTCCCGGTGTGCCTCTGCACTGTGTCTATTTTGTATTTTATTTTCACATTATATTATAGGAAAAAGGTGGAGCTAGATCAAAATGTGTAATATGGGACCACTTTGCAAATTATTTCCAGTGCCTCCATTCGTTCCCAGTCCACCCCTGGCACCAACCATTCTTTCATGACACTCGTAGACGATTGCGCGTGTTTTTGACTCACTGAAAAACTCTAAAAATATCCTTATTTACACTCGGTTGTATTTTATTTTATTGGGTGATGGTTGATGGCACCAACAAACTAAAAATTGTATACTTGAGGTTGAAGTACAGTATGAGAAAATCCCCTGTACTGTCCGCTGTCGCTGGGGAATTTGTTGCGAATGGCTCGAATGACAGAGGCGGTTATTACTCGTCGAACGCGGTATCCAAGCCTCCCATGAAGGCACCATGTAAACGAACGATAGGCCACCAGCCTATACCACCTGTGAAAGAGAAACATACATCTTTGAATTGAATGAACCTGATAAGTCTACCAGCCAACTTCAAAAAGTACATCTGAAATTCAATGGCATAGTTGCCCTTAGAAAAATGAAGGCGGGAACCATTGCAGCACAAGTCCCCAATATATGCTAAAAGAAATAATTATAACACAACACAGGTTTGATCTACCATCTGCCTTGCTTGGATCCTAGTGATATAGGTGGACGTGTGTTGCTTTTGGGAGAATATACTGATGCACAGCATTAGGGCTGTGGTGGGTGTTCTGGAATGGTCAGTGCAAGGGGATCAGATGAGTATCAGCATGAAAGCACCTGGGTGTTCGGGGCTGCTGGGGCCCTGGACTGAAAGGGTTGGGTTGTGAGGGCACAGGCAGTTTAGTGGCGATCAATGTACACTTGGGATATGGCTTGTCACGGTCTCACGCTCTCCGCAGAGAACATTCTTTTGGTAATGATACTACAGAATTGTAACAACGGTATGGCAGGACTTTTTAACAAGAACAGTGCTCGCGCAGAGCTGACAGGGGGAGGTGATGAGTGTGTGGGCTTGCTGTGCGAGGCACTGGAAAAGGTAGAGCTGCATTTCTACAGAGGTCGATCACAATTCGGACAAAGTAGGAGAAAAACATGAAGTTCTAATGGTCTCAGTAGTCAAAATTACATCACATCTTACTCATTACTTGGATTACAAGGCCGAACAGTTGTGTGAAGTTCGTGCATAAGCACCATCATAATCCTCAACACGGACCTTGTGAGGCAGGCTACCCTGAAGTCATGCAGCTCGGTAACACAAAGCGGTGGTGTGCCTTCTTCGGCTATGTAGCCCGAGCATCCAGAGTTTTCTTGGCAGCAATAGTTCTCCACCTCGGTTGCATGACCTCGCAACGATTGCAGGTACAGCAGGTTGAAATGTCTCCCATGCGACTCGGCTGCAGTGTATGCTCGCGTGATTGTTCTCGCAAACTATCATCTGATTCCCCATCATTTCTGCAGCCTTCCCTTTCCATTAGTTCCTCCTCTGAATATTCAGGCTCGCACTGGTAGGGCTGTATTGTTGACATTGTACGACAAATATTTTACCAAAATGAAAGTAACGAGTGAAATCAGTTCTGCTACTGTAACGGTTCGCAGGGGCTTTGTGGTAGTAAAATAGCTCAACCAAACAGTAAAGAGCCACTAGCGATCTAACTTAAATACAGTGAAACTATTGATGAAGAAATCAGAGTGTTGCCTGATCAGAAAGGGTCTTTTTACACTATTTGAGGAAAGCGGCGTCCTACCATTTCCATGGAGCCACGTCAATAACTTGCACACAGAGAATGTTGAAACGAGACGTGCATTGGCATTGTGGAAAGGGCTGAGCGCGTCTAGTGAGGTCAGCTTCAGGGGTGGGTAATATGACTTATTGCCACAAGCCTACTTGAATTTAGGGCGATGCATCAACGGATAAGATTAGTACATGATGGCTGCGGCCAACACATTATTTTTGCATGTTTAAAAGTGAGGAAAACTAAGGTAAGGTGCATAGGAATTTATTTTACGATCAATCACAGTATGCTTATAACGACTTTCCCAAACAATCGGGACAATAACATTTTTGAGTGCACTGTTCCTTTAAGGAATTGTTCGGAACCCTGACCCTTGGATGAGGGTCCGGTTCCCTGCCTTTTATGGAAATGCTTACCTGTGGTCATGGCAGCTCGAAACACAGTGTGCTGCAAGGACATCAGAGCACTGTGCGTGATGACACGGAGACACGGATAGGTCCATTCCTCTAGAATGTGCCGGCACGTACTGCATTGCCCTGCCCACAGCATCGAAGCTGCACTCCTAAAGATAGCAAAGATGGTCTTCCTAGGTTTACTTGGGATCCTGCCCTCGGTCTGCAAACGCTTGTTTGACGCTGACTCGCTTCCTTTCTCCTAGATAATTAGTTCCTTACTACAGCCTATTTCCTTTATTTAAGGGTCCCAAGCAGTAAAAAGTATTCAGCCTTTCTACCGTGCCCTCGCTCTCAACTGACAGTTTCTCGCTTACAATCAGGGATAATGCATACCAAGGTAAGACCCCTTTCCCTTTTGATTTTTTTTTTTCTCGAGCCTGCCTTAATGTCTTCTAATACTCCCTGTTCTTTCCTGTCCTGCTCCGATCTTTCGGCTCATCCTTATTCCAGTGTTGCGTGTCCCGTAGCACTCCTGCCTTTGGGGATCTGTTGCGAGTAGGAGGGTATTGCTTTGAGGGTCCGCGAAAGATCACGCTTTCCATCCTGCTCATAGCTGAAGCTGGCAGAAATACATCTGTTAAAAATCAGACAGTTTGAGTGTTCATTTGTAAGTAACTGAAAGTAGTTTCTCACTGGGGGAAATAACATCTCTAAAATTCTAGATCTGACATTTAACCAAAATTGTAGCCACAAGTTGTCACACAGCAATCAGTGACAACGTCATCTCTTGCAAAGAAAACATAGCGTATGTTATTACGTTATTTTCACTAATGGGCAAAATATGAAGTATTATTGGCCGGTTATTTTGAGCTCCACTAAAAAAAATGTCGATCATTCTGCAAGAGACACAACCACCTGCGTTTTATCGATTTACATCGCACAAGGTGTTGGCAGAGGATAGAGAATAACTCCACTCTGCTGGCTTCTTGCTACCGGGGTGCGCTCGCTGCTTCACAACTGTTAGAATGAAGTCAGCAGACATCATGGATGGGCTTCAGCTCATCCCCATATGCACACAATGCACTCACCTCGGGCATAAACTTGTGCATGGACAGCGTGGTTTTCCGTTTAGCGCCACATCATGGAGAGGGTGGAGTTGTGCACTTTTCCTCCTTATGCATATCGATGATGGCAAAAAAGAAATCAAGCAGAGGTCAGTTGACTGAGCATGGGGTCTGGCCAACAGGCAAAAGCTTATAATGCATCAGTTTATATTACAAATCTCATTCACACATACTGTAACCGGTCAGATAGCACAGCAAGTAGAGCACTCCCTTTGACATCCATGCAGAGCCTGCCGACCTATTTTCGAATCCCCAGGGCCAAACTCAGCCTTTGATCCTTCCGAGGTCGAGGTCGGTAAATGAGCACCACACACCGTGGGTAGCGTAAACGCTAATTTTTATTATTATATAAATGCTAATTATTATTACTATACCTAATGATATCAATTTTATTATACTCTTTTACTCTAAGCTTTTGTTGTTGCTTCTCGGCTACAGAAGGCTCACGCTGTATAACATGCTCAATACATCCCAGTGCATGCATTCATACACCTGTATTGAGTGCACACAATATACAAAGGAGTATATGCGCTATGTGTTGTGGATTCAAATACTTTGTGTCCTTCATGGCACTAACTAGCTGCCATCACCTTTCTCGCATCTCGGTCCGTTTCGAATAATATGTAGAAGGGTTAAGGCTAGCCAAGAGTTGTTGTGTCTTCTTGCCTTTCTAGATAAGTGTCGCTGACCGCCCTTGTTGCTCCCTCTGGGCTGCAGCTGAGCAGTAACTGTAACCACTTGAGGGTTTATGGCTTGCCAGCCTCCTGGCTCACGTTCAAGGCTGAATGCTGCAGTATGTTGTTTCTCTGTTGGCAAGCGGGATATCGAATTCGTAGGGCATTACTGTCTGGGCGTGTGGCGGCAGTAGCAGGAGCTCTCTCTTGTCTAGCATTTCGTGATTTCGTGTTTGATGTTTGCGCTTTTCTGCATTTTTGTAATAATGCTGTGTACGCTGTACTAGTGGAACGTAAAATCATGGCAGCAGTGCTTGTACACTGTCAATTTACGAGCAAATGAAATAGCCTTTCCCATAGACTCCCTGTTTTTAGAGATACTATAAAATCTTTCTTGGAACAAGTGATGAGACTGACACATTCAAAATCCAGTTTACCCTAAAATAAGCAATTATAAAGGGCATTTCTGCACATTTTCAAGCACCCGCCGAAATGTACCATAGAATGAACACAGATAGATCGGGATGGAAGGGCAAGGACGATATATCAATAACACCTTGGCCTACAAACTACACACAACAGTGGACCACCGAGAGAAAATAGATAGCAAGGGAGTGTGTTACTGCTAATTGACAGTACCAATACCAGAGTGGGGGTAAGACGCGCCCCTTCCTATTACACTAAGTTAAAAAACAACACAACTGGGAACGGGCCACGACATCAGTCCTAAAGCTAGACGGACACCAAAGAAAAGTGGAAAATATGCATACCTATAGGACAACCCGATACATAGAACAAGATTTATAAAGACTAAGATACATAACCCACTAACCTTATGCTCTAATGTCTGCATACCACGCACTTCACCACACAACCGCAAACAAACAACACAAAAACCACATCAACATCACACAAGGTCTCGCATGGGTCCGATATTCACACCAAAGCTCAGCGCATAGTGAAAACTGAACTGAAGCTGCCAACAGCACACAACTTCTTTCACTTTCCTACTCCCTCTTTACCTGACTAACTCACCCCGCCTCTTGTTTTCAGATCCACCTGAGCGCCTGAGGACCAATTCCGTTGGTGACGGTGCGCGGCACAAATACCTGATAGTTCCGGGACTTTTTTTTTTATTGTCCCTACGGTTCGGCCATGTGTTTTTAAGCATAAATCGGTAGATCGTAGAAAACTTTCCTATGGACCTTACCCGACTTTTCGTCCATTAACGCACTCGAAATCAGCCGCCATTTTCTGATAATCCTATCATTTCCCCCCATCGCCCTGGCTCACCTGCTTTTGCGGCACTAAATGAAATCCCCCGCCCCTGAAACAGACTTTATCAAAACATTCATATTCCCCGCCTCTATCCGTGACGTGACTGTGCTACGTAGGCAAACGCGCCCAGGCGTCTTCTACGCGACTCCACACAGAACCCGGAAACCAACACAGATTAGCTCACAACACAGCGCGCCACAATTCGGAATATGAAACTGTACTTTTAAATCAAACCGCAAGATTGTAAATTTGGTAAAGTACATTTATTTGACATCCAATGTTTAGAGAATATTCAGCGATTTGCATTTTTATTTGCTCACGTTCCAAAAAGTTCGTTTTGAGGCACGCGATGTTCCTTTGCTGTACACAGGGTCTTAGATCATCTCACAATGCAGCGCCACAATTCGGAATATGAAACTGTGGTTTAAAAGCAAACGGCAAGATTGTACATTTGGCAAAGTACATTTATTGGACATCAAATGTTTCGAGAATATTCAGCGATTTGCATTTTTCTTTGCTCTCGATCCAAAATAGTTCGTCTTGAGGCAAGCAATGTTCGTGTGCAGTACACAGGGTGTTGTTTTACGATAAAATAAGCTCTTCGGTCGCACTGATAATCGCATGGCTGTTCCAACAACGAGGCACTAGGCCACCACAACGGTCTGTATGTTGCATCTAGCCGTTAGTACCGCGTAAGGGCATACTTGTACTTGGCGATCGTCCCATAAAATGGTCAGGGTGGTAACGTTGTTCACGTGGAGAAGCAACTGGCGGTTATAAAAGTCATCCGCCGGTGTCTGGTACTCGTGACACATACAATAATGAGTGATGTACCTGTTTTAAAAACATAAAAAATGAAATTAGTCTCACCATCAGATCTTTATTAAAATTATTCATTTTATATATTAGGTCGGGAAATTATTTCATTGCTAGGACAGTGCAACTGGGTATTATACGTCAATGGGGGGGCTGTAGGGTACTGAGACAGTCCCCCAGTGCAGGGGTTGACAGGGAGGCAGTGCAGGTGGAGAGTGGAAGGGCCCAGGACCGAGGTCGCAGACAGTGGACCAGTTGTAGCAGGGGAGAGGGAGAGAGAAAGCAGAAGCAAAGAGGAAGGTTTTCAGGTGCTTCCGTAAAAGAAGATGGTTCTCCTCAAGATAGTGCGCGGTACAAAACAATATGCCACATAGAACGAACAAGTACAACTTAACCCGTCTTTAAAGCTACTGTATAGTAATTAAATTGCGGTATAAACTCATCTAAAGAGTTACTTACATTTTATTTGCATTTTCCATTGTGTCTGTGCGTAGGGCAGCCCCGAAATACCACTCCTTCTATGCCGACGTTATTTCTTCTAATGAACGAACATTAAATGGCTATCGTTTCAGAAATGTTATTCATTATCGTTTCTTACGTTATTGCACCACACCCCCAAAAAGAAGTCTTTCGGGATGGTCCCGGCCTGTCAAGGTCAAATAACAATAGAACCTTATACTGAGTCGTGGGCCATTCCGGCACCCGAGCAAAAAATCAAAGCAGCTGACCTTCACTTTGAACGAGCACACATTCCTAGTTAGCTACATTCAGTGTAAGGCCATCTCACAGGACTTGAAATTTACACTCCATCTTTGCATTTTGTCTTTGTGCTTTGCAGCCCCAGAGAACCATAAATACGGAGACATTCTATATTTTTTGAAAAATGATTTATATTACTGTTTGGTTTAATTTAATGCGCAAATGAACAAGGTTGGATAGACACATTGCATGTACACTGAGCAATCACTTTTATTTACACAATACATAGCTACACATATTCAGTGGGCCTGCGACATGAGGAGACTCGAGAGCAAAGTCACAGGTGACACCCGGGTGGTTCGCACTACTGCACGGTGAAGGGAGGGGCAAGGGTGGAGAGACACATTGCATGTACACTGAGCAATCACTTTTATTTACACAATACATAGCTACACATATTCAATGGGCCTGCGACATGAGGAGACTCGAGAGAACAGACAATCAAATTACAATCATTTAAACCGTGATGTGTATTTCTCAATGAGCTCTGCTTTAGGTGGACATGGAACAGAGGCAATGTTGGGTGGCAATGCAGTTGTCCCCTGCACAGGTTCGTTCACAACTCCATGTATGTGCCTATCTAGGACATCAACAATAAGTCTCTCAATAAACTCATATTGCATATCCTCAAACACTGGTTTGATCACCCATTGTTTACTTCTTTTAGTGAAGGCCTTATTGTAGCGAAGCGTCCCTAAAGTTCCGGTCGTCCTACTTTGTTGACGGCCAACATTATGGTTATGTGCCAAGACCGCTAGAAGAGTCCGATTTATCATGCCCTCCATGCCAAAATGCAATCGTTTTGGCCTGTACTTTAGGCACATATTGTGGAACACCTCCAAATCTCCTGTGTGGCAGAATTCCGTGAGTCTCCTCAAATCTCTTGTTATAGTTTTATCAAATACAATCTTTTCAATGGCTTTGTGAGTGGGTGATGAAGGAATCAACCACTCCTTCTTCCGTGCCTCCTCTGTGGACAAATGGCCATGTTCACAATTGTGGAAATGTTGGTTTGTGGTCCAGTGGTGAACGTTGCTACAGTGTAACATTACTGACCGCCATTTTTCCAGTAGAATTTCCAACGACCCTCCACATGTTTTTGAGCTCCACCAAAGATGGTTGCTGATTGACTTGGACCACTGTGAAATACCTTGCATATCTTTTTTTTTACCTGCAGCCGACATTTTTTTATTGATTGTTTTTGCAAGATGCCAAACGTCAAATTGGTGATTTATATTTTTGTACTCTTCTCTCATTGTCTTGGCAATTGAAACGTGTCTGTCCGTGGCTATCAGGTCGATCACCATTCCCCGCGATTGTAGTTCTTGCAATGATGCTACAAAGCCAACTTTCTCCATGGCCACTGAGGATGTACTTTGTGACACCTGCACGACCACCAAACTCACAATTTTCTTACTTTCCATGTCCTGAAAGTGGTAGGTGCAGTACTTGGCTGAAAATCCTGGGCTGTCGCACTGTCCATCACCGGCTAGCCTGAACCGTTTGCCCGCGAATGTACTTTCAATAGACATTTTTTCCATTCTCCAAGCTTCGCTAATGGCTGGAAATAGATAATCGGTTTGGTATTTGTAGAACTGAGTTTTCGCAATGAAATGGATTCCCACAAACTGAAAGAAAGACTCTAACTTTTTAAAACTTGAACCACTAAAAAGTGCAGCCGCTGCACAAAGTAGATTGCCTGCTGGCAGTTGCCCCAGCATGGGTTGTGCAGACCATGAGAAAGGATGATATTTTGTACAGGTGGCATGTATTTTAAGGTTAGTGCCTCGAATTGCACGAGTCACATTAATCAATGGCTCCCCACATACTTCCCCACCAACCGAATGCCCACATTTCATCCGAATAATAATATCAATCAAACAACTATCGAATACAATGAATTTGGCCTCTTTCCTTATACTGTCACTCTGCATCCCAGCTGGTTCGGCCTGTAACGTTGAGGACATGTCACTCACATGAAAGGTAGAATCTCTGATATCGTCTTCCGCTATGTTCAGTGATATTGATGGTCTTTCATTGTCGTCCACTTCATTCTCTTCCATTGCAACATCTGTTCCTTCTCCGGCGATGGGTGAATAAAACAATTTCTTCAACTTTCTCGCGGTCTTAGTTTTTGCGGGTGTGGATTCTGTGAATTGATCTCCGACTGCATCCGAACTACCAGGAGGACATTCACTATCAATGGATGGATGTGGTATAGCTCCGTTGTCAATCACTTCATATTCTTCCCATTGGCACGATGCATCTCCGGTCTCAAGTCCCTGCCAAAAGGTTTGACAAGCAACATCTCTCGTTCGCTTCACTGTCTGTGTAGATCTAGTTCGTACACCCACTCGCAACTAGAGGACAGATTGGAAAAGGGATGTTCAGTTTAAACACAACTTACAGTATTGAACTATTAACAGTGAAAAACAACATAATATAGTGACCAGGACACTAACCATCTTTTGCTTTCTTTTCTTTGAAACTTTCTTGCCTCGAACTTCAACATCGGGACGCTGTTGCTCCGACTCGTGTGTGCATGTCTCCACTTCCTCTTGCGCTGCAACGACTATATTTTCATGATAAGCACATCCATCACGCACTGATGCTCCATCGACTCCCTGAAACATAGAACTTTCATTAGTATGTATAATAATATTGAAAACACCAAATGTACTTGGGGACCAATACCCACGTACATCTCAATAGCAAAACACGAACAAACGCTTTGTGTGGAACATTCAAACGACAATTATTCACGCATTCTTGATCTAGTTAGATGGAACTGTCAAGATCCATACCTCGGGCTCCTCATAGACTTCCATTGATGATATTATTGAAGATGATGCTTCAGTAACTCCCTGAAACACAGTAATTGCATTAGTATGGTTTTCTATTTTGTTAAAAAGAACATACACTTTGTGCAGGCGTCAACGGCTCATCTAAATAGACCTGCACAAATGATCAGTTAAATAATGGATATCTAAATATGATTCGATTTGCTCGATCGTTGAAAGTGTTACCACCCAGAGATCTGCATCAACTACTAGGGGTGATGTTCTTGTAGAAGAAGCTCCGTCATCTCCCTGAAACATAGTACTTGCGTTAATAAAGAAGGAAGTATAGCGGATGTAATCACGTCATATGATTTCGCTTGATCGAATTGTCAGTATACATACCTTGAAATGCATAAGAACATCAAGGGACGATGTAACTGCGGTGCACACTTCTGCAAGCTGTTGCGCCGACCCGTAACTGCATGCTCCCCCTTCTTCTTGGACTAATGCTCCATCGACTCCCTGAAACATAGGTCTTTCATCAGTAATGAACACATTATTGAAAAAAGAAGACACATAGGAGGGCGATGACAGAATGACATATCAATGGCTAAAAACGAAAGAAACATTGTGTGTAACAATCATGCTACAAGAATGCAAGATCTGATGATCTCCATCGATGGAACTGTCCGGAAACGTACCTCGAGCATCTGAGTGACATCAACGGTTGTCGTCAATGCGTTGGACTCCTCAGCATCTCCCTGAAAGACAGTACTTGCATTATTTTGGATAACAATAATTATAACTGAAAGCAAAGACTAGAGGACGAGTACAAGGGTGTACCATTAGGTAAAATAATCACACGATAAATTAAAACTATTGATTTACATGCCTAAAACAAGTCAGTGGCAGAATAGCTAAGTAAGATTACCCGATAGGCGCTTGAAGTGGCTGATGACTGCAATAACGACACGGATGGAGAATCTTCCGCCTTCATATTGAGTGGATACATAAATGGGGAAATTATTGTTAGCTAATGCTACACACTACCGCAAGGCCGAGAGATAAATACGTAAACTTGACTCACCAGTGGAGGGATGTGGACGAATAGAGTGGGAATAGCGGTTGAGAGCAATTTTCGCTTCGCTCGCGGTGTGTTCTTCTTTATTAGCAATGATGTGGAGTACATGTCAGAGGTAAAGTGCCTGCTGCAATTGCGGTATCGATCACCCCTCTTGTCCGCAAAGACTTCTAGGACTCTACTTTCAAGCTCAGACGGTGGATATCCGCAATATCGGACCCATTCTCTTACCTGATCTATTGTCTTAGGGAAAACATGCATTATAGTACCTTCAGATTTACTATGAGTCTTCGAAGGGCAACCGCCAATGGAACAGGCAGGCATTGTGAAAAGTTCTGAAAAGTAAAGATCAACAATTCTCTATGAATACCAATGTGTTAAAAAATTAAATGACACATAAAAGGTTCAATGCAAGGTTCTCTTTGGTTCTTGGAACTATACACGTTATTCACATGCGGATAAGTATTTGAATAACTTTAAAAAAATAGAAAAATAATTTCACTAAACTCAGAACATGTGACTAGTTCCTTGCATGTACTGTCTTGATCGAAAAGAAATTGGACGCAAAATGATTATGGTACATGGCCTTACCTTGACGAACAAACAGTTAGATGCAGGGATCAGAGTAGTTTCTTGTCGTAGAACAGGGAGCAGTACACAGGTTGCAAACTGACGAGTTTCCTCGAAGTGGTCACGGAAGTTCACAGAGACGAAGAGCAGATAACCAGCACCTTCATGGGTTGACTAGCAAAGCGCAAAGAAGTTCTCATTAGAAATATGAAGTGGGTTATAAAGAATTCGAAACAGAGGTGTGTTTGTGAATGAATGACGTGTATATGTCGTGGCATTATGTGGATTGCAGGGGGGCGTCCAGCGTGAGGGGGGATGCTTGGCAGGAGACACGGGGTCTGGAGGTAGACATGGGAACAACAACCCATGCTCTATAGAGCACTTTGAAGTGTACATGGTCTTTGGCACCTCTTGGCCTTTATCGCTCCCCGACAGCTCCACTTGCCAGCACAAGTACCCCGGTGCGAACTGCCTTTGATAGGGCGGGGGGTGGATTGGGGCGGTGGTCGTGCAGACAAGACACAGGAAGACTCGTGAATGGAGACACACTTATGTGGATTGCAGGGGGGCGTCCAGCGTGAGGGGGGATGCTTGGCAGGAGACACGGGGTCTCGAGGTAGACATGGGAACAACAACCCATGCTCTATAGACCACTTTGAAGTGTACATGGTCTTTGGCACCTCTTGGCCTTTATCGCTCCCTGACAGCTCCACTTGCCAGCGCAAGTACCCCGGTGCGAACTGCCTTTGATAGGGCGGGGGGTGGATTGGGGCGGTGGTCGTGCAGACAAGACTCGTTTGCCGCAGGGGACATGTGGTGTGACAAGACAAGGCACAGGAAGACTATTCAATGGAGACACACTAGATTCATTTAAAAAATCAAAACAACCATTGTTAAAATATATGTTGGGTTTTATTTTAGATCGTAATTTCAATTGAACATAAATAATAAACATTACACATTGTAAAGTTCCGGTTGCAGCACATCCAGGGAAAATCCGCGGTATTGTCCACTGTCGCTGGGGAAATGTTGTCTAATGGCAAGTACCGCACAGGCAGGTATTACTCTCCGAACGCTCCCGTGAAGCCACCAAGTGAAGCAACGATAGGCCACCAGCCTGTACCACCTGTGAAAAAGAAAGATGCAAACTGTATTAAAATGACAAAACTTTCTTATCAATGTCGATTCAGGTGAAAAATGTCATTCTGCTTTGAAAAAAATTCTATCTAGAAAATGCACAATATGGAACCAATTTACATGCGTTCGAATGATATGTAGATGTAATTTTATATGTGGGAGACGACCATGAAATAGTAGTGGCATCACTGACATCACAACCAGAGTATACTTACTCGGATTACGCGGACGAACAGTGCCGCGAAGTTCGTGCATAAGCACCATCATCATCCTCAACACGGTCCGTGAGAGGCAGGCTTCCCTGAACTCTGGCAGCTCGGTGATGCATTGTGGACTTGGCTCGCCTTCCGAAATGTAGGCCAAGCACCCAGAATTTTCACGGCAGCAGCAGTTCTCCTCCTCAGTTGGCATTAGCTCGCACCGATTGCACGTGCACCAGGTGGAGACGCCGTCCATGCGACATGGTCCAGGCTCTTCATCCGTTGACTGGTCCTCCCAACTGCCGTCCGAATCCCCATCGTTTTCGCGTGCTTGCCTTTCCAGTAGTTCCTCCTCGGTGTACTCGGGCTCGAACATATACGGCATTATTGTAGCCATTGTGTGGTAAAGAAAGTAAAATAATTTACAGAGATGGTACAGGTGTTCACAAGGCCTAGAAGCGGCGAAGGTAGCTGACCAGAGCACAGAAACGAGTCACAGAATACTCAAAGTAACACAGAGAGAGTAATGGAATCGAAAATCTGTTGCTGTGTGTTGTGAAACGGTGTGTTTATACTTATTGAGGAAAGAGGCGTCCTGCCATTTCCATGGCAACACTTCATTAGCTGAGGCGCAGCGATTGTTGACACAAAACGTGCTTTGGCGTTGGGAAATGGGCGGTACGCGTCTGCTGATGTCAGGCTCAGGGGCGGGGGATTTGATTTAGTGCCGCAAAAGCAGGTGAGCCAGGGCGATGGGGGGAAATGATAGGATTATCAGAAAATGGCGGCTGATTTCGAGTGCGTTAATGGACGAAAAGTCGGGTAAGGTCCATAGGAAAGTTTTCTACGATCTACCGATTTATGCTTAAAAACACATGGCCGAACCGTAGGGACAATAAAAAAAAAGTCCCGGAACTATCCTTTAACATTAACAAATGTGAAAACAAGAAAAGCAGTCCACTTTGATTGTTTGCAACTGTCACAGAAGGCTGTGCAATGTATGATAGACTCATTACTGACCATTTAATGCATTTGAAAGTGGAAAAGCATTGGTAGGAACCACTTTGGTCCTGTCTGCATTTCTATCCTTCACACAGGGATAGACGCGCCTATACACAAACAAAACACTTGTGTATAGGCGTGTTATAAATACCATATCATATCATAGACGTGTTTTTTTTTCTCCTCACTTCCTGGCTTACACATCAACCTTTACCACTATAACCCCAAAACGGGAAACCGATCAAGCAGTAGAGGGTCAGCGCATCTGCATATTGTGCTCCCCCAGACAATTCCGTTTGGCTCTGCCCTATAGTGGAGAGTGGATGTCCCATCACAGCGTTACTTCTGCCTCCGGCCATCACTTAGCTTGGTGGCATGTAATGTCCAGATTGTATCATCGAAATACACAATATAGCCCTTTATGAATTCAGAAAGAGGATAAAAAGGATAGTTAGTTCCGCAGGAACCTTACAAGCTAAATTGAGCACAAACACTAGATTTTGAAAATGCTGCGGACGATCGCCTCTCCTTTTTATTAGGCTACACATTTTAATCTGTTCTTTTGCATTGTTCAGTCTTTTTGATGTTTTAACAAATCATTCATTACATTTGAGTAAACAGAGTTCCACTTTAATATATTGCATCCAGGTAATTTTAACACCAATAGCATTATTAAGAACATACTTTATTATAACTTTGCTCACATCTACAAAATCATTTCCCCACAATGAAGCCCTGAATATTAAGGAGCTTCATTTAATTTTATCAGCCAGATGTCCTATGCCTGTTTCCTTGTGTTATCTAAAATCGATGAAGAAAACAGTTCACCACTACCCACACTAATTCAGTATTTTTGCAACCTTCCAACACATTTCCATGTAATTCAATCACTCTCGATTTTATATTTTTCACTTTTAGCGGTGCTTCTAGAATTCTCCCACTATAATGGGGTATTACAGCCTGGGGCTGTGTGAAGGGCTGTAAAAGGTGTATTCGGCCATGTGACAAATCACGGCCTCCCCCACCCAACACCCCCGCAACACCCTCCCTATGGGTCGAAGCAAGTGGCACCTCACGTGGAGAGACTCCCCCTTTGGACACAAGGTCTCCCGTTCCTGTGAGGAACACCCTGATACCCTCCATTTGGTGGCCTATATGGAATTATGTAACACTCCAAATCAGCACAAATTCCATAACGGGGACAAAGAGAAAATGGACTTCTACCATTACCAAACAGAAAAAGAGCCTATACCTTTAAGTCAAACACTATGTATAACTGTTCTGAGTATGCTTAAAGAGGAGGACAAGGCAGAACAAGAGGCACAAGCAGGGGAAGGCCCATGTACGGAGAACAACTGAGGAAGGTGGAGCCAACGCAGGTCGCGCATCCTGCACATTTCAGAATTTCTTCGGAGAGGTGCAAGAGATGCTGAAGTGTCAGCGTATGCAAGGAAGCAGAAGACAGAAACAGAGAGCTTTGGCGTGACTGCCCAGGCAGCGATGTGGACAGGCTTTCCCCTCAACCACACCGATACCAATGCATTGATGAACGGACTCACGGGCCGAGTACCCGTAAATATACTGAGACGTCGGGAAGTAGAAGAAAAGGGTCCGAAGCAGATGTCACACAGAACACAGAAACAAAGAGAAGGAAAAAAAGGCCACACACACCTGCGGGTACCAGAGACATTCCCCCTTGAGACTGAAGGTAAAGGGGAGAACAGGAATACCAGGATGGAAAAAGGGACTTGTTATGGGATCCGAGATACTTGTCCCAATACAAATGACGAGACTGTGAAAATCCCATTAAGGAAATGGAACGGTACTAATGTGATAAAGAGAAGTCTAGAATCTACACAAAGGGAGAGAAACAAAACATTGCTACCTTGAGAAAAGAGGAAAATAACCCAGAGTCTAATAAGCACACAATGGAATACAACAGAGAGAGAGATCATTGTTCACCAAAGACCACAGAGAGGTGGTGTACAAAGAAGTCCTGAGAAGGAAAAGCGGAATCACAACTGTATAGAAATCCAAACTCTCAGAGGAAAAGACACAAGATCAGAAATCTCATAACCATATAGGAAGGAGAAAGGATTCCGACCAGAACCAATCAACCATTAATAAAAGGAGCTAGACAAACTATCAATCCCTTCAGGGAGTTACAGCAACTAATAAAAGAGAGCACACAAGATTATTTGAGAATTGCATACTAATCAGGAAAAGAGAAAAAAAGAAGACCAGTGTCGAAGCACAACCAACAGGAGAAGGGAGTCATTCTCCTGACCTTAGTTAATTATAAAAGTGGTAGGTCAGTTAGGTTTGCATTGGACAGTGGACTGTTTTCTTTGGACATTTATCCATGACTGACGAGCACCTTAGTTAGTAAAATGGGTAGGGAATCCTCATAGTGATAGGCAGCAATAGGCATTCTTTTATTCTTTGACAGAAACACGTTGCAAATGTCCCCGAGTGTCTGCATCCTTCTTCTGATTCATCACAGCCCACACCCAGATTGTAAGCCTAAATTGTAAAAAATCACAAAAACATGTAAAAATAAAAGAACACAGTTGGAGCAAGCATTCTCAAGGTGAAATGTTGGCTCTGTGAGAGTATTGGTGAGGAATATTGGGAGGGAATGGCAGGCCTTGTAACCCTGGTTAAGGCCTTCGACCAACCCATGGTTTACGATGTCCCGCCAACATTCTAATGTCATATTTAAGCAAAAATGACTCATTGCATGGGCTGTTCCTGGTAGTAATGATCCACAGCAGTTCACAAGGGCCCTGTGTTGTTACACACGGTACAGCCATTGCACAGGTCATTAATGATATTAGCACCCCCACGCCAAGCTTTTTGAGCAACCTGGTTGGCTGAGACCCAGGGTGCAACCTAAGTTATGATGACGAGTTTTGTGGGCCGTACACGATGGTAACACTTTGTATATAAGTTATTAGCGCAAAACCCTTATGGTGGCAGCCTTGGGCCTTTTTGCCCTTGCCTCCTAACAATGCCTGCCAAACTTGTCATTAGTTATTAGCACTTGAGTCTGTATGTCAAGGTTGTTAAGGGATGCTATTTTGGGTGAAAATGCAAGACACAGGAAGCCTGTGAACGTAATCAAAATAAGGCTATGATGAGCAGGAGCTAAAAGCAGCACCTGGGTATCTAGCATTGCAGAGTCAACAGTAGCCCCTCTAGGGAATGAGGAGCTAGTAAATAGCTTGCTGCAAATGTAACTTGCACATGAGGTGCAAACCATACCTTTATGTCCATTTATTATCACCCATTATGCCCTTTCCTTTAAATGTATCCCCATGCTTCATCATACACATTCCCAAAAAACATAATCTCCGATATTAAATGTGTGATTGACACCAGATAACCTAATAGTCAAAAGTAGCTCCTGGTAGCTGTTGGTGTCAACCCAACCAGGCTCTCTGTAGGAATAACTGGGGGCTGTGAGTTACAGGGGTTCAGGCATTTTTAGTGGTAGTGGGTTTATGTATAAATACAAACATCATAAATGGCAATTGCAGCCAGCGTGCATCATAAATGGAAATGCACACATTCTTGCAGTGAACCCATGTTTTAAAATGTTCTATTTCAGGGTAACATTTCATTTTCTTGACTTGCACTGTATCATAAATACTAACATAAACTAACAGTCTAACCATTCCCAGTAACCTGTAACATCCTTAACATAAATGAGTGCAAGTTGGTCCAGATGAAATAATCTGAAAAGGAGTTTGAAATGCTCTTTTGCATTGAGCTGTGTGGTTTCATTCAATGAGATCTTCTTAAACTTACAGCAGAGCAGCAGTTTGTGTGGCAAGCTGTGCAATATGAAATATGAGCTGCTAAAAGAACACTATTCTGTTTGAGCAGGAAGGAAAATGTTACATTTGTAGTTAGCAAAACTGTCGGTTTCAATGGGAAAAATAAATACTGGGCAGGATGGATGAGGTGACATGAGCTAGTCAAGGGGAAGGATTCTTTTTGAGTGGCAGTGGGAGTTTTTAAAAAGGAACTGGTAGAGGGTGTGCAGTTTAGGCGTGCAGGAGCCTCTTGGGAGGCAGACATCCACTGGCATCCAGGTCGTGACATTCTTGAGGGCTTCCCGAGAGCTGGGCTGAGGCAGTGCTGACAATTGCTGGGGTCGTGACATTCCTTATCGGTGGTGAACCAAGTGAGCAGGTTTTCCACGATCAGCTGTGTCGGGAATCTCGCCAATTTCTAGGTAAATATGAGTCATAAGTGAGGATTTGCCACATGAATGTATGGCAGGTAGACAGACGGTGTTAGCAGACTGTTTTCATGTATAATGTTTATTAATGTTTAAAACAATACAGTTTCAAATGTTCATGAGAAGGGTTGCTTTGCTGTTGGGATTTCTTTCCCTCTCTCTCAAACTGCATTTCCTGCCAATTTCTTCGCATACAAGGACTTTGGGTAAGATAATGCTTGGGGGAGCCCTTTGATGGGTGCAAACTTTGTAATGCAAAATATAATCTCCCATTTCTTTTGTGCACATGGCTTATACCGCAAGATGTATTTTATTTGAACCATTCTGAACATCATTAGTACATAAAAATAGAAACTTAAAACATAAGGACTTGGGTTTTCTTTCCATGACTGCACTCATTTGCACAGAGACAGAGTTCACAGGGACTAGGCTTATTTTACCAGAGGTGGTAATTCATTTTACAACTTGTCATGGGTGGACTTTGAAAAAGAAGTTAGACATCAATTTTCAACTTATCAGTCAATACAAGAGATCAGTCGATACAAGAGGCAAGAAAAGCAGCATATACAATGACTGCAAAGCCAGATATGTCCCCTCGCCAGTTCCTCCAAGAGTTTAAAAGAGAATTTTCACACTTTGATTTGTCCTTTAATCCTAATTCTGTAGATTTTAAGACTGCATACTTTTATGGTCTCCAAAAAGAATTTGTATCCCAGTTAATTTGTGAATTTGACAGGGAAAAATCATTAGAATGGATAATAGAAGAGGGGACCGAACTCTATGGAGTAATCTATTGTCAGAGAGAGGAAGGATCTAAGAATAAAGAGACACAATAAAAGTCTAAAGAATCCACACCAGCAATAATGGGGGTAAAATCTGCAAAAATGCCACTTGAATCAGCACAAACCCAGGGAAGAAACAACATGACCCCTAATCAGAGGGGCACGTCACCACAGAGGACACCACCCCAAACTCTTGTGTTCCAATCTTTGGATCCGAGCAATAGATAATCTTACATTAGCCCTAGATATCTGGCAATGCCCCCAGAGTGGGATTTTGCCCTGATATGTCAGGCATCAAAAGCAATCAAAATAAAATGTACAGTGGCCCCTACCAGACACTGGGGGCGCAGAGCAGATTTGACCCTGATACAATGATATATGGTCACCAAGAAAGACCACGGTATGTGGATGGATTCATTGAAAATGGAAATCAGCATAAGGAACAATTCCCATCAAATGAAAGACAAAATATGAACTGTCTCTTGCCATCATAACCAATCACCACCACCAGTCGACCATGGTCAAAGGATGGTCACTCCGCGCCCCCCCCCCACCTCCTATGGCCCATGAGTTCAGAAGTAACACAGAAATCAATTTCCTGAGAGGTACCAGAATAGGCCTAATCAGGGTGAGTTTAACCAATACTGGCCCAGGCTGCAAAGAGAAGAATGCAGAGACATGGACAGGTTTCAATGCCTAGAGGCCCAAGTCAAATGTGGTCTGAACAAATAGGAAAGCTCTATGCAGTTCAAAAACAGCAGCCAAGTGAAGGTGCAGAATGCCATAGGAGTGATCTTGTGCATTCTGACAAGAGACTATTTAGTTGCCCCTGCACTGATAAAAATACAGAAACTCATGAATCACCTTTGTATAGCGGTCCTGAATTACCTTCTGATTCAAAAATAAGAATACAAACAAAGGAAAGTGAGTCAAGGAATGCCAACACACACAAAAAGGGAGTGTGGTTCAATTTGGAGTTCAATCAGACTATTGAAGTGTGTGAAGATGAAGAACAAAAAGGGGAAAATGAACAAGAAAAACCTAAAGAACAGAGAGACAGATTTAAAAAGGGCATCCAATGTGAAAATAAAACAGAAGATGAAGAGGTAGGATTGGTAGTTAGAATATCCTCCCTTAATCGTCAGAATGCTGTAGAGCTCCAGATAGAAAAAACGGTAGCTCAAAAGGAGGGTGCACGTCAGTCACCTGAGAAGTATTTTGAACCACAAATATTCCAAGAGACAGAAAGGACAGGTACCATGCAAAACACAGATATGTGTCATGCGCCAGAAAATGACAGGCTGCCACGTGACACCTGTGAAAATGTTCAGTTAAAAAAGCTGCAGTGTGAACACCGGTAGTCCCAGGTCTACACTTCAGATGGGTTCTGAGCCCAGAGAAGTACAGAAAGAAATCCAAAATGAAGTGGGCAAAAAGGAGGGAGAAGTATCATTTCACATGCCCATGTGTTTAGCAAGGAGTGAAAAGGGGCTAAGAAAGGTGAGTCCTGAAATCAGCAAAAACTCACACTTTATGTGTGTGCTAGAGGAGGTTGAGGACAGGTATTATGCTCCTATCACTGTGGAAGAAAAATGTTATGCATTTGCAATGATTGACACGGGTGCCCAGGCCACGATAATGTCGCAGGAGCTAGTAAAAAGTATCAATGAAGGGAGATCCCCACAAAATCCCATAAATGTGAGACAAAACGAAGGCCCTGTGCACAACTTGAATGGTGAGGAAATACTATCGAAGGCGTCACTGAGGTTGACAAAAGATAGAGAAGCATCGAATGAGACAGGAAGTATTGATCACATCCATCAGTGAAATACGTTTCCTCATAGGGATGAATTGCCTGAAGAGGTTATCGCCCCAAATTGATGGGGTAAATGGGGTCTTATGGTCCCTAGCCAAAGAACCATTGAGGCCTAAGAAAAAAATGACAGAAAACAATATAGGAGAATGCCATGCTGTGGCTAAGTCAGAAAGTGCAGTGGATGTATATCTTCAGAATGGCTGTGTGCATAGTGTCACTGTCATTCTCATGTGTCAGGGTGAAATGTGGGCTGAAAAAGAGAAGCAGTCTCTGGAGATTTATTTGTACCCCAAGAAAAAATGGCAAACAGAAATAGATGAAAACACATTGCGCTTTTATCTAAAGGAAGACAAATGCAAGCCAAATGTCACTCCAGAGATAAACACAGAAAAACACATTTCAACCCTTTTTGAAATATACATGGGAAATGGGCAGCCATGGGTCCCTATCCATGTAAACGGGCATTCTGAAATGATAGAAGCCACTTAAGCACTTGGGCATGAAGGAAGTTTCATTAATGAGAAAGTACTCCAGCAAATAATTGACAGGCAGGAGATCTCAAAATTCAGAATAAAGAACCAACACATTTTTGGTTTGGATGATCCGGAGTCAGGGCAAAGAGTTGTAGGAAGATGCATGTTAAATATTACAATTGGTCCTAAGAGTATCCATCACAATGTGTGGATCGTGAGCGGGACACAAAATAAACTTTGCTTGGGAAAATTACATCATGCACAGAATGTGTATGGTATAGACGTTCTCAATCAAAAGGTTTGGTCCAGAATAGGAGGGGCCGCACCTGAATTTGAGGACAAAAGACAAGCTTATCATTGTGCGCTGATGGTGCCATATGCAGTTGAATTGCTGGTGAGAAAGGATGTTACCATCCCCGCATTCACCAGACAAGTTACAATAGCGTTAAAATACAGAAAGGGACAACAGTTAAAAGATTCTGATGAATGTGTATGTCTAAATGAATCCATGAGGCAGCAAGCACTAGAATGTGAATATACACCACTGATAGAGATTGGTTATGGACCCATTAAAATTCTGGTGGAAAATAAAGGGTGTCAGGACATTCATTTAGAAGAGAATTCAGCGATAGAATGGCAATACAAAAGTCTCATTATATTGCATGCAGATTTCAGTAATTGGGAACATCCCTAAAAGATATGTGACTGCTCAGGGTGAGTTGCCAGAATCCTTGGATTCTCACCCTAAAAGAATCTTTAAAGTTCAGTCTGTGTATCCTTATGAGTCAAGTGAAATAGTGTGCTGTCATCAAGATGATTGCATCCTATTAAAATTAAATGAGGCTAGAACAGAAAAGCAGCATGTTGAGATGGAAGTCAATATTCCAAGATATTTAAGTGTGTCGACTCTCCAAAGGGATACAGCCACACGGTTAGAGGAAAGTACAGAGGTTCCACCGCTGGAGGACTTCCCAGAATTCTCTAAAATGGTAGAAAAGCAGATTCAGGCTGCAGATGCGTGCACAAATGAAGAAGAAAATGACCAATTAAGAAAAATATGTATGGAATTAAGAGGTTTTTTCCAAAGACACATATGATTGTGGATTAACAGATTTGCATGTTGCCACATTACCAGAAGGACATGGTGGGGAACCAGTATTTGTGCAACAATATAGGTTAACACTGGCATGTTTGGAATCACTAGCTGAAATAATTAAGAATGTGGAATCTAGAGGAATTATTAAGCCCATTCATAGCACATCAAACACTCCTAAATTAGGTGTGTTGAAACCTAAAGGCCAATGGCGTTTGTGTGCAGATCTATGCAAATTAAACAAAAGGGTACCTGTTTCAATGTGGCCACTTGCATATATTGATCAGAGTCTTGCACAGGTTCATGGCTCAAATGTGTTTACCACATTAGATCTTACAGCTGGATACTGTGTGTACGTACCACTGGCTGAAGTTATCCAAAAATGTTTTGCATTTTCTTTAGACAAGTCGCAATATGCGCGGTCCCAGACACCTTTTGGATATGTCAATAGTGGGAGTGAATTTGGGATATTCCTGAGCAAGGCGCTTCCAGATGCAGAAGAAAGAGGGACAATAGTTTACGTGCATGATGTGCTGATTAAGAATGAGGATCTGAAAAGCCATTTCAATGAGATTAGATATGTACCTGGCCAGTTACAAAAGGCTGGGGCAAAGGTATCTTTACAGAAAGCACAATGGTGTGAACAGAAAGTGAACTTCTTAGGTCACAAGGTGACCGAAAATGGGTTAAACCCGCAAAAGAAGAAAATGGAGGTGATGCATAAATTGAAAGATCTTACCTATCTGAAAGGGTTAAAAAGTGTGTTAGGGATGACGGGTTGCAACAGGATATTTATTGAGAATTATGGAGACTACACAATCTTTAACGAGGTTGCTAAAGCAGGGTGTACCCTGGAAGATGGAAAAGGAATAATGTGAAGCGGTGGCCAGGCTAAAAGAATGTCTTATGAAGGTGCCATGTCTGGCATATCACATAAAGAACCAGGATTTCTTTGTAGAGATAGGATTCACTGATTAATGAATGTCAACAGTATTATATCAAAAGCATGATGTAAATAACAAAACTATTGCATATGCTAGCAAGGCCTTGTCACAGGTTGAAAATAAGATCAGTGAATGTGAAAAAGCACTACTAACCACTGTCTGGGCGTTACAACATTTCCGTCCTATAATTAAAGGGGAAAAAGTAATTATTGAAACAAATCACCAGCCCCTGCAGTTTCTGCAAAGCAAGAGAATTAGATCAGGGAATTTGGCCCAGTCCAGAATTACGTCCTGGACATTGGCACTTGAGGGATTTCCTGTGGAAGTAAGATATGGACAGAATAAGAAGAGCCCGGTTGCCCAAGGGCTAGCAGATTTACATGATTGTGCAGCAGAATGTACATCTGAGGCTACGGAAATAGAATCAAGTTTGGATGAATTTGAAAAATCTCCACACAAAGCGTTCAATGAGGAGGTATGTAGGGATTAACCAACTGTGTATGTAGATGGTTGTGCATACCATGTGGAAAATAACACAGAAAAAGTGCTTGTGGCAGGAATAGGAAATAAGCATGAGGATTGGGCCTAGAAGTAGTCAGGTGGCAGAATTGGCCGCTATTTACAAAGAAGTCACTACCGCAGTAGAAAACAAACTCAGAGAGATATTGTTATTAACTGATTCTGATTATGCCCGGTATAATTTTGTAGAATATTTACCTGGCTGGAAGGTAAAATGTATGCTCACCTATAATAAAAAAAACACTCAAACACGGCAAGATGATTCAAGCCATAGACAAACTTGTGTCAGGAAATGATTTGGTAATACATTGGAGAAAAATCTGAGGCCATTTGAAGATGCCGGGTGAGGACAAAGAGGGTAATGACAAGGCAGATCAGTTAGTCAAAATTGGAGCTGTGATGGGAGAGTTGTTTCCTATTGAACACCTGCTTAGTGAAATGCAGGTAGATGTGATAAAACGCTGCATATGCAAAAGAAGTGGAGCAGCCTGTGGTGCAATGGAGTTTTCATACTCCAGATCAGGACCTAGTCAGAGCGCAAAAAGGAAGATATGATTTTAGGCATATTCTATAGTCATCTGTTAGATGAAAAGCAGAATCATCTGACTGAAGAAGATTGTTAAGGGAAAGGGAAAGAGGAGTGTTGCTAAAAATAAAAATAGAACTAGGTTACAAGATGGACTGATGATTAGAGAATCTGTGCTAGGTCAAATACAATGGGTAGTGCCCTTGTCGTTTCGCGGATTGATGTTACATCATACCCATAATGCTATAACTGCAGGACACAGAGGTTCACACAAAACTTTGGAAATTTTAAAAGATTATGCTTATTGGCCACACATGTCCAAGATGTTGAACTATACACCAGAGTGTGTCTAGTATGTGCACAATTTCAACCGGCTTCACCTACTCCTAGAGCAACATTAATGATAGGGGTTTGACACTCCCATGGTCTGATTTGCAAATTGACTATATTGGGCATGTAAAAAGATCAGCAAGGGAAATCGGTATATGTTAATGGTAGTTTGTTGTCCAAATGGGTGGAGTTCATTCCAGCCCCGGATTGCAGTGCGCAAACGGCGGCCACATTACTTGTAAATCATGTTTTTTCAAGATTTTGTTTACCCCAAAGGATAGAGTCAGGCTGGTGAAGTCATTTCACTAGTGCGTTGATGACAAAAATATGGCATTTTGGATGTGAAGAGAAATCTCCACATTTCGTACTGGCCTTCCTCTTCAGGGGGAGTGAACGGTGTAACAGGTCAATAGGGGATATGTTAAAGAAATGTATGGCTGAAGCAGGTTCTAGTTGGGACCTTCGACTTCCATTGGTATTAATGGCCATTATGTCGACTCGTGCTAAATCAACAAATTTCAGCCCTCATGAAATATTGACAGAAAGAAAAATGGTGTTGCCACAGCATTTACTTTACAAGACAAATGAGCAGGTCCTTGTAAATGCTTCCACAATTCACGAATATATGATGTAGAAGAGTTCAGGAAGCACTTACAACATGCGTTTGCATTTGTGCAGCAGAATTTGGAAAAGGCTGCTGACGGGGCAAAAACATATTATGATAGGAAGACATCTGCAAAAGAGTATGAGGTAGGAGATCAGGGTACAAGTTTAACTTTGGAAAGGGAAGACATGAAAACTCTAAATTTCTTGAACGTGGCGAAAGCCATATAAAATTACAGACAAGATATCGCCCGTAGTGCATAAGATAGCTAAAAAGGAGGGTGAGTTCACAGTGGTTCAGTTTGTCCATGTTAATCAGATGAACCCTTTCCACCCGAAACATGAGGTGAAGAATGAGTGCATATGTTCCCGGATTCTAACATGTATTTCTCTTATGGTGCTACCCACATACATTTTACTGCATAACATTGAATTGCATATATCACATATTTGGTGCGACAGTTGATGAAGTCTGAAATCAACACTTGGAGTCCTCCATGACAGGAAAACACCTTTGTTGGAGATAAGGCAAACTGGCAAAAATTCCATGTTCCACATTTGAGAAATCCTACTGGTTTGGTTTGTGGGGTTAGCCAGCTTATCTGTCTGGTGGTATCAGGTTTTAAGAAAGAGGGGCTTAAAGACTTTTGTAAGGTTTTTTTAGTTTTCGATTCCTTGATGCACGGATGTGTCCGGTGATCCTCAGTTAACATCTCTAGGAGAAAATATTGTACGCATAGAATTAATGCACAGACAAGTAAGCGCACCTAAGAACGATTTGGCTAGAATGCAACCTATTTTGTAGCAAGATTACTTTGTCCATTGCTGCATTTGGCACAGTCTAAATGGAGTAGAGCCAATGCACTCTGAAATGTAGGCCTTTCCTTTTATTCAAAATGTCACCACGCACTAAAAACCCAGTTTCTAATAGACAGCAGCTACAGTATTTGTCCACAGGACCAAATGCTGACATTACTAAGTAAAATGATATCCAAACAAAGCCTGTTTTAACTCCAAGCGCTTATATGTTCTAACATATTCATCACAGGTGCAATGTGGATATAGCACCACACAAAGAGAGATTTAGAACCAGAAAGGAAAAAGTGACTTTTCCAGAACGTTTCTAATAGCAAGGACTCCATTACGCACAGGATCAACAAATTGCAAGGTATTTGAAGGATGTGGCCTAAACATGCATGTTATAGAGGCTACTCACTCAGCACTTGATATGTTATAACTAAAGGGTGCACACTAGCAAAATGCTAATTCATGCTGCACAAAGGTGGTTTACAACACTTAAGTAGAAATTCAGTTAACGACAAAAGGTCAGCGAATTATCAAACATGCTCTAAACAATTGTATAATAACATGTTCAGCAACGTTTGAAACAATGATGATTCAAAGGAATCCATATCTCATCTAATTTTTATAATTTTGTGTGTTTACTCCTTCCTCCTCTCTGCCCCCTCCCCTCCAGATTTCCATTCTAATTGTGCCATCACATGGGAACCTGTATATGTTAACACGGCTTTGGACATTACAAATGTTTGCCATACTTTTAGCCCTGATGACGACCCTAGGGGGTTGAAACACGTGTCGGCTGTTAGTAGATGTGGAAATTCTGTTCAGTATAAAATTGCTTTTCAATTTCAGAAATTCGGTTGCTAGTAAATGGCTGTTAGTAGATGTGGAAATTTTGTTCAGTGCAAAATTGGATTTCAATTTGAAAAATTGGGCTGTTAGCCAACGTGGAAACTTTGTACAGTGCAAATTTGTTTTTCAACTTGAGAAATTTAGGAAGGACTGTATGTAATGGTCCATGCTATCACATGTAGACATATCAAACCAACCAAGTTTTCAGTACCAACACAGGGCTATTTGTATTTGGTCTCAATCTTATTTCATTCTTGTGAGCTTTTTTGTTTCAGTATTACAAAGAGGATATCAACATATAAGATTCTTCAATGCATCTATCAAAATAAATTTAGCCGCATAGGCAAAACCTCCTTTGGGAATGTCCCGTGTATTTTGTACCTTCTAGAATTAGTATTTTAGCAATCACCCTTCTTTGTTGTGCGCGGCAAGCAGAGGACAATCTCTTCTGCAATTGTCTTCACTTTAGTGGTGACTCAGGGAAATCACCAGATCTTCCACTACTGCGGCACACTCCCAATTAACTTCTTTCCACTTTTTAAAACCTGAGTGTATGCGCACTCCAGTTCAGGATCCCTACCTTTTTTTTACTATAAATAGGAAGCCACCAATGCATCACTACAATAATAATATACCACAATAAGATACCACTATCTATCACAATAATAAAACACCCCAAGATTTGGTGTAACTCCTCCAGAAAATATATCTAACATCTCCTACGCTATAACTAGGAGCTAAATAGATCACAGCAATTCCGAACCGTGGTGCGATACATGTTTGCATTAAAACTAAGAATCTAAAGATGGGTGCTCTGGAAAGTTTGGATCCCCTCTTCCATTTTTATGGCAACAACAACTGTGGAGCCGGAGGGGGTGAACATGAGGTGGGCCAGTGTTTCAGGTGAGAAGAGGGGAATAAGATGGGTGTATTATGGACACAAATGAGGCGCGGAGGAGGGTGGCTGGCACAAGCTGCTGTCATCTTGCTCAGAACGCAGGTTTATACTGGGTGCCATCAATGGTTAAATCAAAGGTTTACACAATTGCTTGAATCCTAAGTAATCATGTTTTCTTAATATGTAGTTGACAGTTTGCACAGATTTGTGTTCTTTGCACGTAATGGAAAAGTTTGCTGCCTAAAAGACCATAGCTAACTTGACTGTTACGGTGAAACAACCCAAAGTAAATGCCTCCCCAAGCAAACCCTACATATACACCCCGCCAGCCCCATTACCTACCTTTTGGCTGCATACCTCGTTGTGTGCCGCTGACTTCCTGCAACACCAGTTCCCTTCACTTCTTCACTTACGTGCTTGAGAACCGGCGTGGCAGGGTCCTTTTTTTTTCTCTTCTAACTTTATTCCCCTATGCAGGTAAACCGCGGCAACCCCAGTTCCCATTATAGGGAGCAATGGGAATCGGGGGACACCCCCGCAATCCCTGTACCCCTTGTCGCTATAATGGTCATGTTTGGCATATTTGATAGCATTTTCAGTTGAACAGGATTTTCGTACAGCCTAAATTCAGTCAAATATACCATACAGTCTATTTTTTTCAATCTTTTTCTGGTATTTCCAGTTTCACCATCAATAAATCACACACCCGGGTAACTGAAATCTTTTGCTTTCATACAATTACTGTAGACAACCATGTTATTCATCTGCTCAGAAATACATCCCATACACGTGTCATTAGATGTCTCTGTGTTTATTGATGCCCCTCCATCTTCCACGTACACCTTGTAAGCATTATGGAATTTCTGTAAGGAATTTGACATATTAACAAGATGCACAGTGTCATCTGCATACAACAGTACAAATATATGCCTTGTCTTTACCTTAGGAGTATCAGAAGTAACCATCAATAAAATTGAATAGCATGTTAATATACATTTTAAATAAAAAAGAAGCCTATACCATGTATTATTTGTTATGAAGCCTACATTCAGACATTGCTTCATTGCCGCTTGTGCCTCAGTAAACCTATATTGTACATCTGTTAATATTTCAGTATCATATACCCAGTCTGATACCTGCTTACTGAGAATTGGGCCACGGACTCGCTGAATCCAGCCAGGAAATATGCCCAATGGATTTGCCTTGCCTCCCTTTCTAAATAAACCCCCAGCGTTGCCATTTTCCAGGAAGCGTTGCCATTTTCCAGGAAGTTGGCACTCCTACCGGCTTGAGACTGACATAAAATGTTTTGGTATGCAAGGGATAGGTTATGTTAAAGGTTCTTATACCACGCACTGTTGCCCCCTGCATGGTTTCTTGGTGCTATGGTGCATCTGTAAAGCAAGGGGGGGAAGAGGGGTAACTTGCTAGGACTGAGCGGGAGAAAAGAGCAAGAGAGCTGTGATGTTGGCAGCTTCAGTTCGGTTGACACCGTTCACTGAGCGTACGTGTGTTTTTCGGTTGGTAGCTGCCATGTGTGTTTGGCGTGGATATGTGCGTTTTTTGTTGTTGTGGTGTAGTGCGTGTGGTTTGTTGCACTGTAGATGTATGTTTGTGTTTAGTTCAGCGTTTGAGAGGGTTCATGGAGATCTACGGGAACGCCATTAGGACCTGGACTTTGGTTTGCAGCTGACTGCTGGGCATTCTGATTGCCAATTCTCATTCCAGTTTTTATTTCTTTCAGCAAAGCTGCTCCATATTATAAAGTTTAGAGTAGATCTCACCCCTTGAGTTGCCGTGATGATACTGCTCTCTACTGAGTGTCCTAGATCCTTACCAATAAATAAACCAGCTGACCTCCAGAATGAACCACTGTCATTCTAAGGTGAAGCATCTATTCAGTTTTGCTGTTTCCTTTTCTGGTAATCTTAGGTAACCCTAGTACACCGGTGTGATCGGCCAATGAGCCAAGTGTTGTGTTTTCTGGATTGTTTGTAGGCTTTCTTTGATGACAGTAAAGTAGGAATCTAGTAAAACAAATTAACAAGCGAAACACATGAGAAATAATCTGTGTTGTGTGATGAAGTGCCCTGACTGATTATGTTGTTAGATCGTGTGATTGCCAAGGGTGTCAGTGCTGCCATAAGCAACATGATGTTGGGTCTGGGGTTGGCACAGGGAGGATATGCTGGCTAAGCCCACCTTGCCACGTATAATAGGAAGGGGCTCATCACTGTGCAACTATAGATGCACCTGATTTTTAAAAGAATTAAGGAGCGTCAGTCGTGCAGAGCTGGTGGTGCTTGCATGCTCAGCTATTTTTGCTGGGGTATGAAACCCCTCCTAAATTAATTCAAAGAAAGAGGATTGAGATTGTATTGTATTGTATTGTATTGTTTATTCATTTATAGAGTGCACCGGGCCGTTAGGCGACTGGGTGCTTGTGAAAACTCTTAAGTTACAGTTACATAAATATCTTACATCTCTTATGTCACAGTTACAGGTTATTGTTGCATGATTTTTACTATTGTTATGTTACAGTTACAGGCATATCTTACAAGTTACATACAGGGTATTAGGAAATATTTACAGTTATCGGAGGCATAAGGTGGATTAGAGGATGGCAGGGTAGGGGAGGGGGATGTCTGGGAAACCAGAGAGGTGTCAGCAGTTGTTAGTTTGTAGCCAGAGTTTAACATTGGTTTTGAACAAGTGAAAGGAGGGGATGGCTCTGAGTGGATCCGGAATACAGTTCCATAGTTTTGCAGCCGCAAATACTGGGAAACTTGAACCTCCTGTTCTTTTCAGATTAAAATTTGGGATTCTGATGCTGTTAGATTGGGCCTTTCTAATGGGGCATTCAGATGTGTACCTAGTACATTTCTCAGTGAGGTAAGCGGGTGCTTTGTTATTAAGGCAGTTGTGTGTAATGTTCAAGGTTTTAAGTTTGATATGGTCATTGATGGACAGTCAGTTAACAGTTCTTCTTTGGTCCGATATATGTTGTCCTTTGGGAATGCCTAGTGCTGATCTGAGGGCGTTGTTTTGCAAGGTTTGGAGTTTGTGGGTGTTGTGTTTGCTGGTGCCTAGATAAAGTGCGTTACAATAGTCTAGATAGGATAAGGGCTTGTGCGATAGTGATGCAGCTGTCCGTAGACAGAAATGCTTTACATGCATGAATAAGCTTCCAGGTGTAACTGGTTGCAGAGGCTGTGGCATTCACTTGCTTGTTAAGGCTGAGACCTGAGTCTAAGTAGAATCCTAGCATTTTAACTTCCTTGGCTACATTGATTTTGATACCATCAATAATGATGGATTTGTATAGGTGGGAGAGTTTGTTTAATTTACTGGTGGATCCAATGACTAAAAGCTCGGTTTAATCGTTGTTAAGAAATAATCCGTGTGTGGCCATCCAAGTTTGAATGAGTTGGTAGATTTTTGTTTATGAGGATGGAATCTTTGTCGTAATCTTCTTGGATTGGGATGAGGATCTGGGTGTCGTCAGCATAATTAGTATATGAGACACCCAGTCTGTCCAGGATATCAAAGAGGGGCTTTGTAAAAATATTATACAAAGTAGGGGAGACTCATGACCCCTGAGGAACACCACAGGTGATGGGAACTGGGTCAGCGACTGAGATAGGCGAGAAGACTCTTATGGTTCTATTATCCAAGAATGAATTTATCCATGCAGTGGCCTTGGTAGAGAAGATGGCAGCCGATTTAAGATGGTTGCAGAGTACTTTATGATCTACCAAGTCGAAAACGGCTGATAGATCTAGGAGTAGAAGAATGGATATGTCTCCTTTGTCTTTACGCTCATCTAGTTGGTTTTTGAGATCAAGGAGGGCCGTCTCGGTTCCATGTCTCGGTCGGAATCCGGATTGTCTAGTGGCCACTACGTTATTAATCTCCAGGTAGGCTTGGATCTGTAGATAGGCAGCTTTATCTAAGAATTTTAGGAGGAACCGAACTGTTGTTATGGGTCTGTAATTAATTGGGACATTGGGGTCTAGGTTAGGTTTTTTTAGGAGGGGTAGTATCCAGGCATCTTTGAGGTTGGTTTTGCCTCCACTATCGACAAACTCAAAGCTACTAACTGCACAGGGGATCCATGTGCTTCTACTATCATTAAAACATGCCCCCAACGCTGGTACAGGCTATATGTAAATTTGTTAATGCTTCACTTCAGAGTTGTACGGTTCCAGACGACCTGAAACAAGCCTGGGTTACCCCATTATTGAAAAAACCCAGTTTAGATCAAGGAGTACCCACTAACTATAGGCCAATAACTAATACCCCGTTCCTATTAAAGATACTGGATCGAGTTGCCTATACTCAGTTGGCTCAACACCTTAGCTCACACCCTATTCTCAATTGTTTCCAGTCAGGGTTTAGACAAGGTTTCGGCACTGAAACCTCATTACTGGATCTCAAGTCACAACTGCTCCAAAGAATGGACAATCAGAAGGCCTCTCTTCTCATCTCTCTGGACCAATCAGCAGCGTTCGACCTTGTCGATCATATCATACTGGCAGAAAGGCTTATGTCTGTAGCCAACTGCTCGCAGTCCGCCACTAATTGGCTTCTCTCCTTTCTTTCTAATAGATCTAGTAGAGTATGCGCTCATGATGCCAAAGCTCCTGCTATTAAGATACACTTCGGTGTACCTCAAGGAGCCAGTCTGTCTCCGTGCATATATAATATTTTCATGACTCCTTTCTTCGCCCAAATTGCCCAGGAGGGTATTTTATTCTCTAATTACGCAGATGACACACAATGTGTCATCCCCCTCACTGGTCAACACAACCAGGACGAAAGAGAACTAAATCGCATATTCACAATCATCGAACACTGGATGATGTTGAACAATCTCGCCTTAAACCGAGGAAAGACGGAACTCATGGTTGTGGGTTCTGACAGCATCTTGTCTAAATTAGACCCAGCGTATAAACATTTTCAGCTGGGAGATGCGCTCATTCCCTCTCTCCCTAAAGTTAAGATCCTAGGGGTGGTGCTGGACCAATCGCTTTCTATGAATTCCTATGTGGCTAGTACTGTGTCCTCGGCCACCTACTAAATTAAATTGCTATCCCACATGTGACCATTTATTTCTCAACCTAATGCAGAGTCCATTGCTCGTGCCATCATAGGATCTAAATTGGATTACTGTTGCAGCCTCTTAGCAGGTGCTAGCAAAAAGACCATTATTCGCCTTCAGGTGGTGCAGAATGGAGCGGTCAGAGTTATCTCGGGCCTGGCCTGCAGAGCACATGTGTCCGAGGCACGCCGCGCATTGCACTGGTTGCCAGTGGATCGCCTATCACCTTCAGACTCATGGTCATTACTTTCAAATGTCTCCAGGGCACTATGCCCATTTACCTTCAAAGATACATAGGAATAAAATCCAATCGCAGAAATCTTCGCTCCAACAATCAGAAACTGCTCCACCAGCCCAAAGTTAAAACCAAAAAAAGCCCAATGGGGTACCTTCGCCTTTGTGGCACCAGCTATCTGGAACACCCTACCACTGCAGCTGAGATACTCTGTAGCCCTGAGCAACTTCAAGAAGGACCTAAAAACCTTCCTTTTCAAGTAGTAGTACATGATCCTCAATCTCTCCGTCTGCTTCCGGATCTAGTAGTATGCTTGGCCTTCTTTTTTTTGTCCTGTCTGCGCCCTCACACCTATGGGTTTATTGTTGCGCAATATAAATGTAATAAAGTAAAGTAAAAACAGAACATGATTTGAAGGAGGAGTTGATAAAGGAGGTGACGAAAGAGGATAGTTCTTGTCCGGCCCCTATTATCAAAGAAGCTGCACATGTGTCACCAAGACAGCGAGAAGGTTTAAGAGATGTAATGAAATTCTGGGCTTCTACAATGGAAATAGCTCTAAAGTTAAATTGGTTGTGAGGTTTAGTTTGGTTGAAGGGGAGTTCCTGTAGGATGACTTCTTGAGTGAAGAGCGCAATGTTGTGGAGGGAGGATCTTTTGGCAGAGATTTTGTCTTGTAACATAGTGATTTTATTGCATAGGGCATTTTGAATGTTGGTACACCACATTTTATCTTTGGTGCAGAAGTCTATGGGTGAGATAGGGGATTCTAGTTCTCTAAGGATAGTGAAGATTTCCCTAGTGTTGGAGTTTGCTTTTTTAATTCTATCATTAACGGTCTCTTTTTTTCGCCTGAATGATTTGTTCCTTGTAACTGTTGGTGAGGGTAGTGAGGAGATTTTTGTTATGAAGAGAGGTTTTTTTTTTCCATCGGGTTTCTGCTTGTCATTTCTCTTTGCGCAAGAATTTTAGGCTTGGGGTGAACCAAGTGTTAAGATGGGCAAGAGGTTTAGATTTACTTAGTTTAAGTGGCGCTATGACGTCTATAGCTGTGTTGATAGTGTTGTTATACAAGTCAACCAGATCATTAGGGTTGGTGATGAGATTGGAGTGATTGGTGATGGGCTGGATCAGAGGGAGGAGATTTGTGACTGTTCTGTTTTGTTTTACAAACTGTAAGGGCTGGAGGTGCTGGTAGTTTGGTTGTTTTAGATTGAGGTAAGTCTGAGATGGTCAACAAGATCAGATGATGATCAGTCCATACACATGGTTCAATAGCCGTTATGATGGAGGTGCAGCTAATATCGGTCACCCAATCCAGAGTCTGGCCTTTAACAAGTGTCGGGCCGTTATTTCAGATGGTAAGGCTGCTTCCAATATTGTGTTGGCTAGGAGTGTGGCATTAGAGTCTTTGGGGTCATTATATCCTAGGTTGAAGTCACCAAGTAGGATGATTTGTGTCCCCGGTTTAGCATTGGTGTTAAGAAGGGTGGTTATGTCTTCATAAAAAGAACCTAGTGAGCCTGGAATCCTATAGATGATGTGCACAGTGATAGTATGTGAGGGGGAGATACCTAATTTGAGGGAGAGTAGTTCTGCTGAGGGCATGGGCATATGATCTACTTCTTTGATAGTGAGGTTGACTCTGCAGATAAAGGCTATACTGCCTCCTTTGGAGGTTTCTCTGTTCTTCCTAAAGATGGTGAAATTAGGAGTAATGGCGAGCATTAAGGCTGGACCAGCTGCTTTATGCAGCCATGTTTCAGTCACTGCTAGAAAATCGAGCTGGTTGCAGATGATGATATCTGCAGTTTCTGAGGCATGGGCTATCAAGGATCTAGCTTTGATGAGGCCTCCCTTAATGTTCTGTGTTCCTTTCAAGATAACGCTAGTGTGGTCAATGTTGATAAGGGATTCAGAAGATTTAGAGCAAGGTTTCTGAGTATGGCTAGGTTTACTTATAGGGGTCGAGCGGTACTTGTGTAGATTCCGTCTTGGAGTGACCTTGAGAAAAGTGGGCTTGTGGTGGCTGTAACGCTCACCTGATTCCCGCAGAGGCGCCGGTCTTGACTGGGTGAATGCCGTATCTTCAAAGGTGATGTGTAACACACGGTTGGCTCTTTGGGCTGGACCTCTGTGCACTGTATGTCTGACTCGAAGAGTAAGATGTCTGCAGATAGAAAATATGGGATTAATGAACTGGGGTTATTGGGTGCCTCTCTCCTCTTCCCTTTCTCTTCTCCTGTAGAACCCAAAAGGTTAACGCCCTCACCTTAGGTAAGTGAACGCCGAGCTCTCCATCTGTCTCGGGGCAGGGTGCCGTAACCAGTTTCTTCACTGGATAAGGGTGCAGGCCTCTTGACCTCAGAGGACTGCTGTCCGTCGTTAACTGCACGAACGGTAAGTTCTGGGCACTTCAAATGTCTTAAAAGTCTTTTGTAATGATATCTCTTGTTTTGCAGGGTTCCGGCGATGGCGGATGGCGGGCTGATGAGAGTTGAGGATCGAACCCGCGTGAGGAATAGAAGCGCCTGGAAGCACGTAAGTAAGCGCTTGTAGCCTGCTTCACGATGCGCACTAACTGTCCCTTTTATCTTGCAGGTACAAGTTCGGAGCTTTAGAGAAGCTGAAGGGTGCTGGAATACCCACTGGATTCGGCGTGGGAAGGAGTAATGGCACGTGAGTAATAAAGTTGCCCAATGTCTTTAAACGCACCTTCTTTTGTCTTTCAGATGCGGGATGCAGCGCCGAAGGCCTCCGGAGCGTGCGAAGAGCTGGTAAGCTTTTGTCTTTCAGATGCCGGAATGCAGTGCGAAGACCTCCGGAGCATGCGAAGAGTAGGTAAGCCTTTGTCTTTCAGATGCTGGAATGCAGCGCGAGGTGTTGGTGACAGCCGATGGACCAGGTAAGAGATGCGCTGCCACTGAAGACCGTAGTGCTAACCTGTTCTTTCTTTGTCTTTACAGGTGCTGCTGAAGACTGGATTCCAGGATGGTAAGCCTTTGTTCCCTTAGGCCCAGGATCAGAAGCAGAAGACACGATGAGCGTTCTGCTGCAGAGAATGCAGAATAACACAAAGCAAGATTCATCCATCGGGTGTGGTTTAAATAGCCTCCTGTAGTGCTTAGGTGTCTCCTTCCACAGCCACGCCTAGGTAAGAAAAGAGTTCCTGCTTTCCAGAAGAGTTCCAGTGTTCTGAACCTAGGGAGTGGCTCCTGCCCCACCCAACAGGAAAAGTAGTCCCAAACAGAAGAGGATCAGGGGTTCAACTGGCAGGTAAGTAAGCAGCATGGTCTGCTGCAGGTAAGTCTACCCAAGCATTATGAGCCCGGCGCTTCCAGCGCTGAGACTGGGCATCTTTATGAGCCTGGTGCCACTGGCGCCAGGACAGGGTCCAAAAGGTCCCAATTGGGACTGGCTGGCACTCGGAACCGGGGTTATGGGTCTGCTTCCAAAGGAGTCGGGCAAGTCCTGATCTTTTGGAAGCAGAGATCATGACAGCACCCCCCTCAAGGCCCCTCCCAAACCGGGCTTCTCGGGGGGTTTGGGCTTGTTAGGAAATGTTCGATGAAATCTTTTGATTAGACGAGGCGCGTGGACATATTCTGCAGGTTCCCAGGATCTTTCTTGGGGACCGTAGCCTTTCCAGTCAATCAGGTAAAATAGTTTAGATTTGGAGATCTTGGAATCCAGGATGCTTTTGACTTCAAACTCGAGTTCTCCATCAACTAGAATAGGTTTTGGAGATGTAGTTAGTCGGGTTTGAGGTTGCACGGGTTTTAATAGAGAGACGTGGAAGACCGGATGTATCTTCATGTGAGGGGGCAAGTCCAACTTGACCGCTACTGGATTTACTATGGTAGTGATGGAATAGGGACCAAGGTATCTTGGGTTGAATGTGCGTGGTCCTTTTAGAGGTAGATATTTGGTGGATAACCAGACTTGATCTCCTACTTGATATTGGGGGGCTTCCTTCCGATGTTGGTATCCTCCTTTCTTGTATTGTTCTTTAGCCCTTTGAAGGTGAGAAACGGCTTCCTTAAAGGCTTGGGTGATTGTAGAATGCAGGTGGTCTACTGCTGGTGTTCCAAGATCTTGGAGTGGATCCAACTCTGAGGTTCGAGGGTGACTACCGTATAAAAGAAAAAACGGGGTCTTCCCAGTTCCCGAGTGGACAGAGTTATTGTAGGCATATTCGGCTATCCAAAGGATATCTTTCCAAGTTTTTTCAGTTTGTTGTAGCATGCAGCGCAAATACTGTTCCAGAGTTTGATTGGTCCTCTCGGTTTGTCCGTCGGTTTGAGGGTGGTGGCTGGTCGAAAGTCTCACATCAATTTGAGCCGACCGACAGCAACTTCGCCAAAAATGAGAAATAAATTGACTACCTCGATCCGAAATTAGAACTGAAGGAAAACCGTGCAGTCGGACGATGTTTTCGAGAAATTCTCGGGCCAGAGTTGCTGCTGTTGGTAAGCCTTTGAGTGGAATGAAATGCGCCATCTTGGAGAATAGGTCCACGATTACTAGGATCGTATTGTATCCGGAGCATGGAGGTAGATCGGTGATGAAGTCCATAGAAAGCGTATGCCAAGGGCGAGGCGGGATGTCAATAGGGCGTAAGAGGCCGGCTGGTTTTTCCTTTTGACTCTTGTTTTGGGCGCATACTCCACAGGACATTATAAAGTCTCTGATATCTTTTTTCCAAGACGGCCACCAGAAGTAGCGCTTGATCTTTTCTGAGGTCTTGGTCATACCGGGATGTCCTTCCATTAAAGAATCGTGATAACAAGAGATTACCTTTTTCTGTAAATCTGTGCTGGGCAGGTATAACTGTTCTTGGAAATATAATAGGTTGTCCTTCACCGTAAAGTCCTTTCCCTGCAGATGCCAATTCTGTATGTCTGCTGGAGTTACCAGTAGCCTGGCTTTATCCTTAACTTCCTCTATGGATTGTGTGGCGATTACACCTAGAATTCTTTGTTCGGGAATGATAGGTACAGGTTTAGGATTGATCAAATGTTCTTCCACTCCCATCCGAGAAAGGGCATCAGCTTTACCGTTTTTTGTACCAGGTCGATAGGTAATTATGAAGTCAAACTCGGCAAAGAATAGTGCCCAACGGAGTTGCCTAGAGGATTGAGCTTTTGCGGTTTTCAAATATTGCAGGTTTCGGTGATCTGTAATCACAGTAACGGTGTGTCGGGCCCCCAGAAGATAATGCCGCCAAGCCTTAAAGGCGGACTTGATAGCTAGAAGTTCCTTATCAGTAATAGTGTAATTGATTTCAGGAGGCGAGAATTTGCGGGACCAAAATGCCACGGGATGCAACTGATTGGTTACTGGGTCCTTTTGTGATAGAACTGCCCCCATGGCAAGGCTCGAAGCATCAGTTTCAACGATGTAGGGGAGTTCTGGGCGAGGATGTTTTAAGATCGGTGCAGAGATAAATCTAGTCTTCAAATTCTGGAAAGCTTGTTCCGCCTCGGTAGACCATTCAAAACGTTTGTTTTTCTTTAACAAGGCGGTGATGGGCTGGACTATTCGAGAGAATTCGGGGATAAACCTGCGGTAAAAGTTAGCGAAGCCTAACATGCTTTGAACACCTTTTACGGAGGATGGCGATGGCCATTTGAGAATTGCATCGACCTTCTTTGAATCCATACGCACTCCGCTAGCTGATAATATGAATCCCAAGAATTCAACTTCAGTCACGTTGAAAACACATTTTTCCAACTTAGCGAAAAGTTTGTGTTGACGCAATCTCTCGAGGACCATTTTCACGTGTTTCCGATGTTCAGTTTCCGATGAAGAATAAACGAGGATGTCGTCAATGTAAACAACAACACACACATCTATGAGCTCTCTGAGGACATCGTTCATAAAATATTGAAAGGCGGCCGGGGCATTGCAAAGTCCGAAGGGCATGACCTGATATTCAAATAGCCCATACTTGGTGCGGAAGGCCGTCTTCCATTCATCGCCCTCTTTTACTCGTACCAAGTGGTAGGCTCCTCTAAGATCCAGCTTTGTATATATGCATGCTTTTCTGACTTGGTCCAGGAGTTCAGGGATCAAAGGTAACGGATATCTATTCTTAACGGTGATCTGGTTCAGGGCGCGATAATCTATACAAGTTCTAAGGTCCCCTTCTTTTTTTGGAACGAAGAACAAAGCTGAGGAAGCAGGGGACTTGGAAGGACGAATAAACCCATTCGCTAGGTATTGATCCAGGTATTGTCAGAGGTGAAGATTCTCAGGCTCGGTGAGGGCATAAATTCTACTACAAGGAGGAGTAGATCCAGGTATCAGGTCTATCTGGCAGTCATAAGACCTATGAGGAGGTAGAGAGTTAGCCTGATCCTTCCGGAAAACATCTTGGAATTCTAGGTATTCAGGAGGTAACTGGGGAGCCTCCGAGGAAATTGCTGCCAGTGCAACACCAGGTCGAGGGTGACAAGTAGAGACACATTCTGGAAACTGAACCGTTCTTGCTCGCCAGTCGATCTGAGGATTGTGCTTCTCTAACCAAGGAATTCCTAGAATAATCTGGAACTGAGGGGCCTTGATCACATCGAACACGATCTTCTCATGGTGTCCATCTTGACTTACTAGCGTCACTTCTTGGGTGGTATGCGTTACTGGTCCGGAGGCTATCTCCGTACCATCCACCGTAGTAATGACGTCCTTTACAGCCTTTGGACAAAGAGTCAGATTCATCCTCAAAACCATTTCATGATCCACATAATTGCCGATGGCACCGCTGTCGACGTAAGCTTCAATCGCATGTAATCGATCCGGATGTTCAGGGCTAATGAGGACCATAGGTATCACGAAATGCGAGGTCACTGAACTGGTTTTAACGCTCGGCAAGAGGACCTCTATTCTTGTCGGGCGAGGTCGTTTCCCTGCTCAGAGTTTGTGACCCTGGTAACTGCAGCTCCTACTGCCTTCTTGGTTGGTTTCACTGGACAGTCTCGAAGAAAGTGCCCCGAGTTTCCGCAATAGAGGCATAATTGCAGCTGTTTTCTCCTTTCCCGCTCCTTTTGTGTTAGTGGTCCTTTCAGGCCCCCTATTTGCCAGGTTCCCCGGAGTCTACTCCTTTGGTAGGAATTGGTGGTTTGGAAAATACTCGAGCATCAAACTTGGAACGATCGGCCTTCCTGTTCTGCAGTCTGTGGTCAATTTGAACGACTAAGTCAATATAGTCCGAACAGTCTTGCGGGGGATTCACTACTTGGGCTAACACATCTTTGAGCTCTCCACGTAGACCTCTATAAAACAGCGTAATCCTTTTGTCCTCAGGCCATCGAGTTTCCACTATCAGTCTGTTGAAAGACGCAATATAAGCCAAAAGGTCTTGATTACCCTGTCGCAATGAAAGGAGCTCATTGTCCAAGGCCTGCCCCTGTGAATGTCTTGCAAACAGTTTTTCCATACTGAGCTGAAAAGCTTGAAAATCATGGAGAACCGGATCATCTTGATTAACTAGAGGGATCGACCAGTCTGCCGCATTGCCACTAAGGTACGAAAGCACGAAAGCTACCTTAGCTTGATCAGTTGGAAAGGCTGCTGGCCGGCATAAGAAGTGCAACCGGCACTGATTATTAAATACTGCAAACCTCTTTGGGTCACCAGAAAATCGTTCGGGCGGAGCCAGAGGTACATTCCCAGGTAGGTTGATCTGCACTGGGTTCGTAGAGGATGTTGAAGGAAGATTTGCCCCTGATGCGGGTAACGGAGTTTGTCCGGCTTGTGACTGTAGCAATTGTCTAGCGAGATCGTCTGTTCGCTCTTTGGAAATAATCAGTTCCCTTCTTAGAGCATTCGTTTCCTGACGGGCTGCATGCACTTCTGCTCTTAGTTCCCCAAGTAACTGGACTAGCTGGTCGGTATCCGCGGTTTCCATAGCGCCTGGGTGGGAGTTTTGCGGTAGGCTTTGTGTTCTGTAACGCTCACCTGATTCCCGCAGAGGCGCCGGTCTTGACTGGGTGAATGCCGTATATTCAAAGGTGATGTGTAACACACGGTTGGCTCTTTGGGCTGGACCTCTGTGCACTGTATGTCTGACTCGAAGAGTAAGATGTCTGCAGATAGAAAATATGGGATTAATGAACTGGGGTTATTGGTTGCCTCTCTCCTCTTCCCTTTCTCTTCTCCTGTAGAACCCCAAAGGTTAACGCCCTTACCTTAGGTAAGTGAACGCCGAGCTCTCCATCTGCCTCGGGGCAGGGTGCCGTAACCAGTTTCTTCACTGGATAAGGGTGCAGGCCTCTTGACCTCAGAGGACTGCTGTCCGTCGTTAACTGCACGAACGGTAAGTTCTGGGCACTTCAAATGTCTTAAAAGTCTTTTGTAATGATATCTCTTGTTTTGCAGGGTTCCGGCGATGGCGGATGGCGGGCTGATGAGAGTTGAGGATCGAACCCGCGTGAGGAATAGAAGCGCTTGGAAGCACGTAAGTAAGCGCTTGTAGCCTGCTTCACGATGCGCACTAACTGTCCCTTTTATCTTGCAGGTACAAGTTCGGAGCTTTAGAGAAGCTGAAGGGTGCTGGAATACCCACTGGATTCGGCGTGGGAAGGAGTAATGGCACGTGAGTAATAAAGTTGCCCAATGTCTTCTTTTGTCTTTCAGATGCGGGATGCAGCGCCGAAGGCCTCCGGAGCATGCGAAGAGTAGGTAAGCCTTTGTCTTTCAGATGCCGGAATGCAGCGCGAGGCGTTGGTGACAGCCGATGGACCAGGTAAGAGATGCGCTGCCACTGAAGACCGTAGTGCTAACCTGTTCTTTCTTTGTCTTTACAGGTGCTGCTGAAGACTGGATTCCAGGATGGTAAGCCTTTGTTCCCTTAGGCCCAGGATCAGAAGCAGAAGACACGATGAGCGTTCTGCTGCAGAGAATGCAGAATAACACAAAGCAAGATTCATCCATCGGGTGTGGTTTAAATAGCCTCCTGTAGTGCTTAGGTGTCTCCTTCCACAGCCACGCCTAGGTAAGAAAAGAGTTCCTGCTTTCCAGAAGAGTTCCAGTGTTCTGAACCTAGGGAGTGGCTCCTGCCCCACCCAACAGGAAAAGTAGTCCCAAACAGAAGAGGATCAGGGGTTCAACTGGCAGGTAAGTAAGCAGCATTGTCTGCTGCAGGTAAGTCCACCCAAGCATTATGAGCCCGGCGCTTCCAGCGCTGGGACTGGGCATCTTTATGAGCCTGGTGCCACTGGCGCCAGGACAGGGTCCAAAAGGTTCCAATTGGGACTGGCTGGCACTCGGAACCGGGGTTATGGGTCTGCTTCCAAGGGAGTCGGGCAAGTCCTGATCTTTTGGAAGCAGAGATCATGACAGTGGCTTAGGCATTCTGGATCCTAGTCTAAGGTTTCTTAGAGTAGTGGGGCAGACCTGTCTCTGATATGTCCAGGAGATGGGCTGTGATGACTGTTAGGTTGGGGGCTGGGTGTACGTCTTGCTAGACGGTTCCCAAGCTGTTGGGAGCCTATAGTGATTGGCTGCCATTGTAGGTAGGGCAGCAAGTGTGGTAAGGATGGCTAGTAAGCATGTGGGCAGATTGAACAGGGGTAAAGTCATATCCAAGTTGGTATGGGAAATTACCTATAAGTGACAGGTATAAGGTATAGAGTGGACAGGTTCAGGAAGGTATCACAGAATATAGGGCCAGGATAGTGCAGTGTGGTCTCAAGCAGCATAGGGCTAGGCTAGTACAGTAGGGCACATCAGCTAACACAAGGCTAGGCTAGTACAGTAGGGCACATCCCATCCGATACCATAGGGCCAGGCTAGTACAGTGGGGCACTTCCGATACCGTAGGGCCAGGCTAGTACAGTAGGGCACATCCGGTACTGTAGGGCCGGGCTAGTACAGTGGGGCAATCAGCTAGCACAGGGCCAGGCTAGTACAGTAGGGCACATAAGCTAACACTGGGCTAGGCAAGTACAGTAGGGCACATCAGCTAACACAGAGCTAGGCAAGTACAGTAGGGCACATCAGCTAACACAGGGCTAGGCAAGTACATTAGGGCACATCAGCTAACACATGGGCTAGGCAAGTACAGTAGGGCACATCAGTTAACAGGGCTAGGCTAGCGCAGTGTAGCAACAGTAGTCATAGGGGGAGATAGGAATGACATAGTAGCAAGAGCAGGGGTTACAGTTAATGCACAACCTATGGCAAATTAGGCCGTTTGAGAATATATAGATATGTGTCAAATACCGGAGGGTAGGGCCGGCGTGCAATTATGAATACAGCACTTAAAAGTTCAGTGTCTCAGGCGCGGTCTGCAATAATGCTTACCGGTTCGGCGTGTTCATAGTAATGGCGTCGGCAGCATGAAGATGTTGAATGACATGACGGGGGATCCTGAGGATTGGAAGGGCTTAGCAGAGGGGTCAGGGATGTTGTGGAAAAGGTGTAGGGCTCGTGGCCCTAGGCTCGAAAGGCACCAAACAGGCATATGACAGGCTTTGTGCCTTAGAAGGTGTGCCTTTGCTGGTGGGCCAGCGTTCGCCTGCCGGCTCGTGATAGGCTCCCAAGAAGGGCAAATTTCCCAATCACGTCGCTTTGCTGAACAGGAGAGGAAGTTAGGCAGAAGATTAGAGTGTGTTGCAGGGATCGGCCATTTTAAAATACCATTGCCTCATGGCAAGCAATGGCGGGCCACACAAAAATGCAGTTTAAAGTTAAAATATTGATTCTGGAGCAAAGTGGATGCTCATTAGGGCTATGGGCGCACATAGGTGTAATTGCACAATGGGAATTCAGTTTTCACAGGGTTCGTGGAAAAAAGCTGCAATTATGGGCAGCTGAGTAAGCCCCAAGGCCTACCTTTGGGCTAGATGTCACCCCCCAGGACTCCTCCGCGGCATCAGGCACTGCTCCTGCAGTGTGGAAGAGCTCCTGCACCTCCAGGAGGCATAACGAGATAGGTTGGGTAATTGCAGAGGTAGTCAGCTGGTCCTCAACACTCCTACATTTGAGAACAGATAGGTTGTGCAAGTCCAACCTGAGGGCAGAGTCTGACAACCAGCGAAAGGACAGTCCAACAGGAGGGGGTAGCAAGTTGCAAGGCCCACCTCACAGCTACAAGTCCTCAATTGTCAGACCCAACAGCCAATTCCCCCTCTGCCAGTGAACTAGAGAGGAAGATGGGGTTGGGATCGCCATAAAGGTGGACATGGTTCTTGATGCTTCCGTCCAGCAAGCAGTAGAGACCCAACCAGGCCCAGAGAACTATGACTCCTAAGATCTATATACCAAACCTGCACACCTGAGTTTGATTTACAGAAGAGAGAAGCTGTTAGGATGGGCCTGAGTGTCAGCGAGAAGGTAATTAACCAATGGCATAGATAAGCCAATCTGGAGTCCCACACCAGGGTTATAACCCACTACCCAAAGGCACAGACTGCAAGCCAATCTCCATTGCATCCACCACACCTAGGTCACATTGCATCACACAGAGGCTGGATTGAGGAGCTCAAAGCTACATAAAAAAAAGCTCAGTCAGTATGTGGATTTTGGAGGAAGAGCTCATTTTAAGCTGCTTGAAGAGATGACCAGAAGAAGCAGGAGAAGGAGCAAGAGCTGGAGACAAGACTGGAGGGGAGTCTGTGCAGCCTGACAAGAGCACAGGAGGCTGGAAGAGAGACCCAGAAGACTGGGTAAAGAGGAGACTGGATGCTGCATGGGAGGCTGGGGAACTTCAAACCCTGAGGCTATGTGTTTAAGAGACCAAGTGGGCTGGGAGGAGAATGGGAAAAGAAAGCCCCAGAAGTGGGAAGGAAAAGTGGAGAAGCAGAGGACTCAGATTGTCATATGAGTAGAGCCCAAAGGGCTGAAGAAAGTGCCCAAAGGGGTGAAAAAATGCAAAGAAGAGTAGATGCGTGAAAAATACTGAGGAGATGTGCATAAGAAAAGAACCAAAGATAGAAGGACCTGAATCAGAGTTTGGGAAAGGTGTGGAGGAGGTGAAGTTTGTTGTTATAGAAAGAAGTTAAAGAGAACCATGGGGTAACATTAAGTAGCAGGGGGGAGGAAGTAGAAGGCACTGAAGAGCTGAAGTGCAGCACCGTTAAAGGACTAGGGGAGGATATCGTAGAGAAGTCTGGAGCAGAAAGTTGTTAAAAAAGAGGTGGCTGACCTTAAGATCAAACAGGTCATACCCCAGAAGGCAATCTTGTGCAATTGTTTGTGGAAGAAAGGCTTGAGGCCAGGCACCGTGGAAGAGAGGGAGCGATTGGAACAGGTGGCTGAAAGAGCAGAACTCTGGGAGACGGAGTGAGCGAAGGACCTTTAGAGAACCCTGTCACAGTTTTGGGGAACCTCTTGTCCTCCTATGACTCTGCCCCTTGCTGGGAGACCTGCAACTTAGAGCCTTAATTACAGTGTCCACAAAACATGGTGCCAATCCGGAGTTTATTTATTTATTTTTACATTTGTATAGCGCAGTAAACCCTGAGGCATCAAGGCACTGTTACATTCACGTTACTTTCATTGCATAAGGTTACAGTTACGTATATGTTACTCCCAGTGCTTATGTTACGGTTACATTCATGTTACTCTATTACTTAGCGTTACATTAAAGTTACATGTTACTCTCTTTGCATATGGTTATGGTAGCTGTTTCATACTTGTTACTTTCGGTACTAGGGTATTGCGTAAGGCCATTGCATAAGGTTATGGTTGCATGCAAGTTACTATCAGTGCTTAGGTTACGGTTACATTCATGTTACTCTATTGCTAAAGGTTACATTACAATTACATGTTGCTCTTTATGCAAATGGTTGCGGTTGCTGTTTCATACGTGTTACTCTCAGAAGTTGGGTAGGGGTTACATACAGTTTATTCTGTTTGCATAAGGTTATGTTAGCATACATATTACTCTTAGTGCTTAGGTTACAGTTATATTCATGTTACTCACATTGCGTAAGGTTACATTTCTATTAAATGCTACTCTCTTTGCATATGGTTACGGTTGCTGTTTCATGTATGTTACTCTATTGCTTGGGTTGTGGTTACATACAAGTTACTCTCATTGCTTATAGTTACATTACGGTTATAGCACGATACTATAGGCAAATGGTGCAGCGCAGAACTGCCTATTCAGGTCAGGTAAGTTGCAGCACAATTAGGTAGGTTACAGACATAGTAAGTAGGGTACTTTTTCAAAATAATGATAGGATAGGTTTCACAGTATTATCCAGCTTCCTAACGATGGCTCATGCATCTACGTACATATTGTGGACCATGCGCTGAAGATGTTCAGCTTTGTCATGAACATTAAATGATGGCTAATGATGCTCATGAACACATTGACTGGATGAATATCATAACACAGTAGGGGTACAATAAAGGGAAACGTCACAATGCTCTTGCTCGTGCTGTTGCTCGTTACCTTCATGCATGTGCTGGCAAGCTTTCGGGTTTTACCTATCTTGTACTGAAAACTTCTTTGTTTCATTTTAATTTTCAATTCACATTTGACAAGAATTAGTATTGTGACCGTGCGAGTAGCTATGAACATTAGTGGAGAGGGTCCTCCTCTCACATGTGTACTTCCCTCACTTGAGGTGATCTTCAAGCTGTTGTGGCCCTCGGGCTCCCATGGAGCAATCTCACTGAGTAGCATTGGGCCGTGCGCTCATGAGTCAAAGGTGGTTTTACACTGACCCGCTGTTGGGTCGACCTAGATTGTGGCACCCAGCAGCTGGGGGGAGGAACGCCACGCCGTGCTCATGAGACAATGGTGGATGAGTGGGGGTAGAGTACAGACCCATGTTGGGCCGATCTCGATTGTGGGAGCTCCGCAGTGAGAGGAGGAATTCTGCGCTCGGCTCTGCTCACCTTTTCTGGATGGTTTGTGACCTGCTACCGGGTGCCTGATTCCAATGCGCTGGTCTTTGTAAAGGCGCAGAACTGAATCCGCAGCGCCTCGCATCTTCAACAGCACTTTGCTCCCGGGAGTCCTGGTTGCATCTCCTGCCTGACTTTGCGCAGGGGCGGTGCTCTGGGAGGGGCTCCTCTGCGCAGGCTTTGACATCTGCACTCTGCCCTCAGGCCGCAACCGTTTCGGGATTGATTCTGCCACATCTGATGATTCTTCAGCCTAGCCCTTTGATGAGACCGTGCCAGGCCACTTCAGCCAACGTTCGGTACGGTCAAAGTGTGCGAAGAAGGATTAATATCTTAATGTGCCGTCATGATTTAATCTCGGCGAAGGAGAAAATGAAGTAGGCAGCCATATCGCCTGCGCCCCCTGGTGGTCTGGAGTTACAGCCGAAGTGGAGGCTCTGCATCGTGAAGGAAGCACTAAGGGGGACAGGAACCCTTAAAACCCAGGCCTGAAAACAAAGAAGGAAGGAACCCGATAAGTGTGGGAAAAGCCTAAGTGTCAAATATAGTACATGTCAGCAAATGGATCCAGTAGAAGACAAATGAGATAGTTTACCCGTGAGGTAATTAGCCTCTGCTGTCTCATGCTTTTCACCAGAAGCTACAGGGCCCTGGTATACATTCCAGTTGGATATTTTCGAATGGTTTCTACTGGATCAAGTTGCTCCCAGATGTGTGCCTGCACATCTTCAACATTTCTGTCAAGACATTTCATGGGGTGTTTTAATTTTATCAGGTTTATCCCCTTATTAAAACCTATGTTACATTTAGATGCAGTAGCCGCCATCACTTAGATGTCAGTTGGAAGTTTCACGTCTAGTTGTCATAATACAACTTTGGATATCCCGCCCCTGCTGCAACCATCCTTTGCTGTCTCAGGTTTATTACTTGAAGGTTTGGTGTCCTGGTAGTTAACCCACTTGACTTTTTTCAAATGGCTTCTACTGAATCAATATGCAAAGGCACAGGCTTTTGTACATCTCCTGAACTGCTATGAAGTCAATTTTTTTCCATCACTATGCATTGCACAACCTTCTATGTCACTATTTGTACATCAACAGACAGTGCCATTCAAGCTTCACTTGTTCCCTCGATAATGACCACCCTCTTTCCCCTCATTCATCAGTAGTTTTCTTTCCTTCGCCCTATCTTTCCCTCACTGCCCTTGATCCCTAACTCCCGACAGGCAATGCCTATACCAAGTCAATCCACTCAGAGAGAAGCTAGGGAATATGGGAAAGGTTACCCCTAGCACCTAACATAATCACACATATGAACCTTTCCACTTTTCTTTGTAGAGGTTGGGTAACGCAAAGAACATACCATGTATTTAATACATATATGACAATATATCTTATCTTGATTCAAACATTGAAAAGATTTTAAAAATGTTTAAGAACACACACCACTAAAAGTGACTTGTGCTTCAAGAAACCATCATAGTATCAAACCACAATACATTGTTTTCTGTACATCACACCCCAACTGGTTATTTAAATGGTTGCGTACATTATCCTAGAAATCAATCTTTTGTTTAGAGGCCACGCTTTGTCACCTACAAACAGCCCATCATGTTTCGATCCGTAAACATGTTGATGATTATAATGGAACTTCTTCAGGGGAAATGACAATGGTATACAGTGGACTATATCACAACAATCTCATTTCACAGTGTTGCAAGCCATGTACTACAGTCCATAGAAGGACAAATCTTGAGCTAATCAACCAACCACCTACAAAGAAAATAACATTGCATTAGTTTCTTAAGCTTTTTAATAGATGGTACAATCCATTTACATCTCACTGTCGATTTTACACGCAACTGTAAATAACAGTAGGGCCATATTTCTTTTTTTACTTTACTCAATATGACCCATCATAGGACACATTTAAAGGCACTTCCTTACCTCGATCTGCTGACGTATAGTTTAACTGCAATCGTTGTTTCTACTTTGTTCACCTGTGAATAAACCACACTCTGGTTCTTATCACAGTTTTCCAAATGTATATGCTTTGAATTCTGCTACATTTTCAGCATGACTATTTGCACTTGATTCCACTCACCATGGACAAAAGCCCTTTCTGGCGCTCGTATTCCGCTTGTTATACACTGCGACACTCAACTTGCGCAACTTCGCCCGGAAAAACCCTAAGCTTAGCGCGTATTACCTGAAACCCTGGTGCGTTACCCAACCTCTTCAAAGAAACGAAGAACGGTTCATTTGTGTGATAATACCTATACCAAAGCAACAACTGTTGGTTTTGACAGTGGTTATTTCGTTTTTATTTATCACTTATCGAAGTGTAACTGTTTTATGGACTCCCAATTTTGACAATTAAGTGGACTGAGGCACAGAGAGAGAGATGGTGATATGCCATGAATCACACAATTGTTTTACCTGGAGACTGCAAACTATCTGCCACCTATTTTTGTCATCAGAGATCCATCCCCAGGAAATCCCTGCCACCAAAATTTGTAATAAATCATCTGTTTGCCTTTTTGGTATTGAAAAGTGTCTGATAAGTGAACAGGTCAAAAAAGAAGTTCGCCTAGAAACATGTTGGGCAAACCAAGCGGTTTCACTTTTAGGGAAAAAGTTAGCACAACAAAAATATATATATATATCTGTTCAAATGCAATGCAGTAAAATAGGTGAATTACAACAGTCGGAATTGTTTTTTCTACCAATTGAAAAGTCAAATGCATTGAAGGAAACATGCTGGATATTAAGATTCGATAAGTTGACAAATGTAAGGAAATGCATCATATTTCAAGATTGCAATAAACATTATTTATGGCTATATTTGAAAATAAAAGAAGACTTGTGTGGAAGCCTGCTCACAGTCTGTATTTCTGCACTCAACTGCTGGCCCTTGCAGCTTCATTCCGTTTAGTGTTGCCCCCAGTTTGGGTATCAGAAGGTGAGAATGCCCTGCAGGTTAGCCTAGCATTTGAGCTGACAGGCATTTAAGAAATCAACAAATTAATAGGAGAGGGTGAAAAGAATATAAGCTTCAGGTGCCCCTCACGGCCGGTCATGTATGGGAAGAAAATCAGCAACTGGATGAGACTTGCAGCTACAGGCGCCCTCTCGGACTTGGAACCCTCGGCCTTCACCCAGGCGGCCCATTCCGAGGACGGCTCTGTGGGAGTAACTACAGATGCTCTGTTGGTTAGGGGAGCTGCTGCTTCAATGGGCTTTCCAACTAGAGGAGTGCATTGCAACTTCATGCACAACACAGGAGCACTTAGCAAAGCAAAACATACTCTTTTTGGTGCCTAGTCCAAACAATCCCATCAGCCTACTAGAAATGCATTGCGTTGTTATCTAATGCCGCTGAAGGCTCTACTGGAAGACACAACTAAAGAAGTCAATATTACAACAATACTTGGCACTCCTTACAGGAAGGTCTGGCATGTCTTTTTGCCCATCTCCTTTTCTTTTGCTTCTGGTGCTCCAGTGAAAAGTGTTACTTGGTGGAAGAGGAACAAGGAACTTTAATGCCTTCAAAATGTAAATGTTAAAGTTCTGTATTATTAAAAGGATAACATTTGTCACAGTGTACATTACTGCTAACTTCAGCCGACCTTACTGCTAGTCACTATGTTGGTGTCTATTCTACAACATCTAATAAGTCATTCTGCATGCAAGTTTCCTCTTTTCCTCATAAAATAATGAATTATGCTGCTTTTTATAACATATCTTTTACAGACGTACATTGTCATCCTCTACATTCTATTTTTTATGAACCGCAACAAAATGTGTTTTGTTTTTAGATGTTCAGCGAAAAAATTACAGGAGCGGAAGGAACAAAACTAGATGAAGATTTTCAAGAAATGGAACGGGTAAGAAATTAAACATTTTATTTTAAAAGAGGTATAGCTTGGGTAAATGGTGCATATACACAGCAGCCGATTCATGCTTGTTTTTTCTGCGGCCAAGGGCATACCGTTGCGGAGGAGGCAGTAATTCTGACTTTGAAACCATGCTGTTTAAGGGACTTTAATGTGAACAAGCTGACGTGACAACATGTAGATTTCTTGATTACCCCCACCCCCCAACAATTCTCAATTATTATTTTTTTGTTGGATTAAGTGAGCATGTTATAAGACGGCTTTTTTATTCATACCAATATTTATGATGAAGCATCAAATGCCAGTTCATTAATGTATTCCTTCAACAACTCTGTATCATCCATTCACGTTGATATTCAAGACGCCCAAAATATCGGTTTCTTTCCCGTTTACGTACATCTCATGTTTTTCAATTTGATGTACCATAGCTATTAAATGTAAGCAACTAACCAGATTTCTCTTAGGATTGGGTGAAAGGATTTGGAGTAGCACTTCTCACCCAACAATATTTTCTCCACGAGTCCACACTCTTGCCTATTGGCTAGATGATGGAACCCGATAAAGACTGAATTTGCTCACCTAGGGTACCGCCCCAAGCCTGCCCAAGTCCAGAATTGGCTGACTGACATGAAGCATTACAAATCCATGCCTCAACTGTTGCCCAAGTTCAAAGGCTTAACCAAGAGGCTTAGACTCTTCTGTGGCAAATGAGGCCCATCTAAGAGGCTCAATAAGAATCTGCTATTTAAAGAACCTAACCTGTACACAAGAGGCAAAAATTAAAGCTGCAAACTACTAGCCAACCCCAGGAAAGTCACTCACCACCTCAATGATTTAGATACAAACTGCACACCCTTTCTTACTTGCTAGAGTAAAATCTCACTAACCAATGGCTAGTTGCGAGTGCTCATTTTTCACTCTGCTATACAACTTTATGACAAAATTCATTCATTTATACCTCATTTGCTATTTCTATATAATGATATCCAGCCAGCGCAGAAGTGTATTGGGTTCAGAAAATCTTCACACTATAATGCTTTAAATTTGGCATGAGCTGAAATGCCTTTTATGAATCTTCATCAGGTCATTCTACGTCTATGTAACCCTTGGATGACACTATAATTTTACAATCTGTCTTTTTCAATTGTATTGTATGTCTGTATGTTGTTGGTGTAATTTGTAAAGATGCACATCTGTGTGATCTTACTTTTGATCTGTTATTTGTTTTTAGTTTCAATTTACAGTTTAGTAAAAGGTTAAGTATTAACAATGACCCTCTAAATGTGTGTAGGTTTTACTTTTGTTTTAGGTAAAAACCTTATCTTAAAATCCTACTGAGGCGATGACATTGAGCACACTCGGGCCCTAAAGGCAAAGTAAAAATTAAAAGCAAAAATAACGTACATTTTTTCAGTCCTGCGATGCTGAGTTGGGAACAAGAGTCTGTTTACAGTGCTGATTACAAATCAACACTGAAAATGAACTCCTGTTGCAGACACAGCTTCGCAGGAGTGAGGAAAGGTACATATTTTGTTATTTTTTCTGTAGATTTCATGCCCTGACTATGGGGGGGCGGACATGGCGTTTAACAGCTCGGGCTGCAGGCCGTTAAACGCCATGTCCGCCCCCCAGGATTTCCTGCGGTGCGGATAGTTTCAATTTTTTTCCTTCTGACTGGAGATGAGCTTTGCGCGAGCACATCTCCCGTTGGAGGAAAAAAATGTCTGTAGCCATTAAAACAGAAAAGGGACTAGGTCCCTTTTCGGATGACGGCTGCCATGTAAAACAGGTTCCAAAATAGCCGCCGTCATCCCAAAAGGGACCTGTTCCCTTCTCTATTTTTATGGCAGCAGTAATTTTTATTGACAATTTTTTTTCCACTGCGGGTGGTGAATGCACATTCACTCTTGGGAAAGGTGGATTGTGATTGCTCAGTCTACCTTTCCCGGTGTGAATTTGCCTTAAGCATCGGTGTGTGGTCACTCGGAAGTGCTAAAGGCAGCATGGGGAGGGACGAAGGAGGGGGAGAGCAAGGGTGGCACAGGGTGAGGGGCGCACTTAGCAGTTGGGGAAGAAGAGAATACAGCCCGCATTCCAAGTTCCCCGAGTAGTTAGCGTCCCTGACACGGCTGAATCCTTTAAAATCTGCAAAGAACTAGCCAACCCTTCAGCAGTCTCCACCTCACCTCTTCCCTCCCAGGCCCTCTGCAATGCACTGGCCACACACTTCACTGCAAAAACTCAGGACATCCTGAGCACCCTCGCTTCCCTTTCCCCCTCCCCTCACCCCTGCCACCTGTGGCGTCCCATCCCCATCCCCCTCCGCCTTTCTCTCCTCCTTCTCTCCTATCACATCTGAAGCAGTCACTAGAGTTGTCCGCTCTATGAAGGTCTCCTCCAAACAAGTCTGCCCCTCTTCTTCCAGAACTATCAAGGACAATATTGGCTCTGATGCCCCTGCACTTGCTGATTTCTTCAATCACTCTTTTGGTACTGGGTGTTTCCTCTCTTCCCTCAAGCATTCTCTTGTGCACCCCCTCCTGAAAAAACTTTCTGCAGTCCCGTCTTGTCTGGCTAACTACCACCCCATCTCTATCAACCCCTTCTTTGGAAAACTCTTGGAGAACCTGGTCTTACCCCAACTGACCCAGCATACTGAGCTTGTTGGTTGTCTACACGACCATCAATCTGGATTCCGAGCATCCAGACGCATGGAAACTGCTCTTCTGAACACCCGTGAAGAACTGCTGGCATCCCTTGATTCTAACTCTCAAGCTGTTCTCATCCTACTTGAACTCGACTCTGCATTTGCAATGGTCAACCACTCCATCCTCATAAAAACGGCTCCACAATACCCAAGGTATCTCGGAGCGGGCACTGGACTGGCTGACCTCCTTCCTCCCAGGATATCTTGGGCTCTTTCTCCACTTCCACCTCTATCTCCACCTGTGGTGTCCTCCAGGGCACCAACCTTTCTCCCTTGCTCTTTAACATCTATCTTGCTACCCTTGCACACCTAATTACCACCTTCTCCCCTCACTTGCAGTGTTATGCAGATGGCACCCAACCCTTCTTCAAACTCCCCTCTGATCCTCTCCTTACTTCCTCCATCATTCCTGACTGCTTATCTGCCATGCAGTCCTTGTGTGCCGCCAATGCTCTCTGCCTCAATGCTAGCAAGACTGAGATCCTTCCCATTGGGACTCCTGCTCCCTCTTTGTCCCCCTCACTCTGGCCACCCTATATGGGTTCTCCCGCTTCTCCTTCATCTGAAGCAAAAACCTTGGCGTTCTATTCAACTCCTCTCTTTCCCTCCTCCCTCACATCCAGGACCTTGCCAATAAGTCCCACTTTCAACTCCACCTCCTCAAAGGAATCCTTCCTTTCCTCACTTTCTCCCAGAAGCTCAATGTCTCTAGAGCTCTGATACTCTCTATGCTACACTACTGCAATAGCCTCTTCCTTAATCTACCCTCTTCCTCTCTACGTTTTCGAATTTAGCTGTGCTCTTTTGGCTGCATTGTGTTTTATTCTGTTCTGCTAAATTCGAACTTAGCTGGGCCGTTTTGGCTGCATTGTGTTTCATTCTGTTCTGCTAAATTCGAACTTAGCTGTGCCCTTTTGGCTGCATTGTGTTTCATTCTGTTCTGCAACATTTGAACTTGCAAAATTCGAATTTAGCTGTGCCCTTTTGGCTGCATTGTGTTTCATTCTGTTCTGCAAAATGTGAACGTAGCTGTTCCCTATTGGCTGCATTGTGTTTTATTCTGTTCTGCTAAATTCGAACTTTGCTGTGCCCTTTTGGCTGCATTGTGTTTCATTCTGTTCTGCTAAATTTGAACTTAGCTGTGCCTTATTGGCTGCACTGTGTTTCATTCTGTTGTGCTAAATTTGAACTTAGCTGTGTCCTATTGGCTGCAATGTGTATCATTCTGTTCTGCTAAATTCGAACTTAGCTGTGCCCTATTGTATGCATTGTGTTTCATTCTATTTTGCTAAATTTGATCTTAGCTCTGCCCTATTGGCTGCATTGTGTTTCATTCGGATGTGCTAAATTTAAAATTTAGCTGTGCCCAGTTTCTGCATTGTGCTACTCTGTCTTGCTGTTCCTATCTTGTTCCGTCTCTTCTGCTTGCACCCCTCACCTTGTGTTCTCCCCCAGTGTTTCCACCCACCTTTTCCGCTCTTCTCCCATTCCCTACCCACCACCCCTCTCTCTCCTCTTCCCCCTCCTCCACATCACCTATGGCGCTCTCTGTTTCTCCTATGTTCTCCAACTGTTTCACTAGCAACTATCCTATTCTTCTCTCTAACTCTGGTAGGGAGAAGTTCAAAAAGGATATCCTGGCCTCCAACCCTAGCCTCCCTATCGCTAACATCTACACCAGCGCTTCTTCCAGACAGACCCTCACTGACATCCTCTTTGTCATTCCTTCGCCTGGCCTATGGACTCTTCATATGGTCTCTGTGCTCTTTCCTTTCTCTTCCTCTCCCATTAATGGTGGCACCCGTGGGCAGGCCCTCCTGGCTTCCTTCCAATCCTCTAAGGTCATCATTAATGTTTACCTTAAGGGCACCGTCTTGGTCCAAGGCCCTCAGGCCAACCTCCTCCTCTTTGACAGATGCTTCCCGCGACTTATCAATATCCTTTCCTCTCCTGTTGCCCCTTCTCTCCCTTCCTCGGCTTCCCTACCTCTACTCTCTGCCACTTCTCTGGCACCCTCTTCCTCCTCCTCTGCTACTTTGCCCTCTCCTCCTAGCTCTTTGGTATGAGGAGAGGCTTCTCCATCTTCGCCTTTGCAGGGAGTACCTCTGACTTGTACCCCTCCCTGTAAGTCTTTCAAGGATGGCAACCTTCTCCACCTCGCCACTCTTAACTCTCACTCAACTGTCAAACACTCTTCTGACATATGCCATCTTATGGAAGAACTCGACCTTGATGTCCTTGGTCTAACTGAGACATGGTTCACGGCCAGCTCTGTCACAATCTTTGACACTCTCCTCCCTGATGGCTACAAGATCCTCTCCATGCCCAGATCCAACCATTCTGGTGGGGGTGTAGCCTTGGTCTTCCCGGAGTGGATCCCTGCCTCTATCATTCCTATACAGGCTTACTCCTCCTTTGAATGCCTCGTGTGTAGGCTTTCTCTCTCTCCTAGCCACTCTCTTACAGTGGCTACTATCTACCGCCCACCCGGTCTGATCACCTCCTTCCTCTCCGAGTGGGCGGACCTCTCTTCCTCCCTCCTAGCTTTAACCACTCAACTCCTCCTCTTTGGAGACTTGAACATCCATCTGGATGCTTCCTCTCCCACCACGGAACTCTTTTGCAACCTCTGCGACTCTCTCCCTCTATTCTACCCTCTGGTCCGACCCACTCTGCAGGGCACACTCTTGATGTCCCGATCTCCTCAGACCTCTCCCTCTCTAACCCTCTCATCACTTCTCTCTCCTGGATTGACCGCTCTCTCCTCTCATCGCTCTCTCACTACCCCCCAGGCCAATCCTACCCCCAAACTGCCACTCACCTTCTCAGTCATCCGACCCATGAAGCGTGTGGCAGTTGAGGCTTTCGCCATTTCTTTCTCTCCCCCTCTTGCACCTCTCGCTCACTCACACCCTGACACTGCCCTCTCCATGCTCCACTATGTGATCTCTGATACTCTTGATGTACTTGCCCCTGTCATGAGGAGCCGCATGAAGCCTAAAATCAAGTGCAACTCCTGGTATGACTCAGACCTCATCACCCTTAAGCACAAGTGTAGGGTGGCCAAGAGGAAACGGTTGGGATCTTGTACATCCCCTGACAAACTGGCCTGCCGCCTGCTCCAAAGGCAATACCGACTCTCTGTCCTCACTAAGAAGAGAGCTCACATCCAATTCCACGTCTCTGCGGCATCTAGGAACTCGGCCAAACTGTAAGGAACTGGCAATCCTGCTGCTGTCTCTACTTCCCCTGACCCTTCCCAGGCCCTCTGCACGGCCCTGGCTTCTCCCTTCATCTTTAAAACCCAGGACATCCTGTCCACCCCGTCGGCTTCTCCTGCTTCTCCCTCCACACTCTCCTCTTCTTCTGGCCCCATTGCAGCTAACCCCTCCACTCCCCCTTCTCTGGCTTTCCTCTCTTCTCCCCTGACAAGGTTTCCAGCCAAGCCCAATATATGAAAACCTCATCTAAGCAGGTCCTTCCCTGCTCTTCCAAAACCTTAAAGGACCACATTGACACCCTCGCTCCAGCCTTGGCTGACTTCTGCAACCATTATTTTGCCTCTGGAACCTTCCCCTCACACCTGAAGCACTCTCTTGTGCACCCTCTTCTCAAAAAACCCTCAGCCGAACCCTCCCTTCCGGCTAATTATTGTCCGATCTCCATCACTTCTTTCCTGGGTAAACTCCTGGAAAAGCTGGGCATCTCTCAGTTTAATATTCACACTGAATCTGTTGGTTGCCTCCATGAACGCCAGTCTGGCTTCAGAGCGGACAGAAGCACAGAAACTGCTCTCCTGCACATCCGTGAAGACCTGCTCTCTAACCTTGATTCTAACCTCCCCTCTGTCCTCATCTTACTTGATCTCTCTTCTGCCTTTGACACGGTCAACCATGCCATCCTACTCAACCGGCTCCGTGATAATCTGGGTATCACTGATCAGGCTCTGGCCTAACTGACTTCTTTCCTCTCTGACTGACCCTCCCAGGTGCAACTTAAGTCCTTCCTTTCCTCTATCTCTCTCTCTCCACCTGTGGTGTTCCCCAGGGGTCTAACCTCTCTCCCTGGTTGTTCAACCAATACCTGGAACCTCTCGGCCACCGCATTGCTGCTCTCTGCTCCAACTTCCAGTGCTATGCAGATGACACCATCCAACTCGCCTTCTGGCTCCCCTCGGCTGCCTCTTCTCCTTCGCTCATTTCGGACTGTCTTTCTGCAATCCAAGAGTTGTGCGCCGCCAATGATCTCTGCCTGAATGCCAGTAAGACAGAGATCCTCCTCATCGGCACACCTGCACTCCTCTTTTCTGCCACTCTCTGGCCGGCCTCCTTTGGCCCTCTTCCTGCTCACACCTGTGAGGCTAAGAACCTCAGGAATCCTTAGAACCTTGGAATCCACACCATACTTCTCGCCTCATATTTCTGACATCTCAAAGAAGTCAAACTACCAACTGCACCCCCTCAGAGGTATTCTTCCTTTCCTTCCCTTCCCCCAGAAGCTCACTGTCTCCAGAGCTCTAGTTCTCTCCAGGCTTGACTACTGTAACAGCCTCTTCTTAAATTTACCTGCCTCTACTCTCCGTCCTCTGCAACTCATCCAGAACAGGACTGCAAGACTTGTACTTGGCCTCAAGCCCAGAGATTGTATCTCTCCAGCACTGAAATCTCTCCATTGGCTCCCAGTGGCTGCACAGATCAAATTCAAGACCCTTTGCATTGTCCACAAGGCCTTCTGGGACCAGGGACCAAAATATCTCCAGCTTTCTCTTCAAAAATATCTTCCTTCTCGAGCTCTTCGCTCCTCCACCTCCAACTCCCTGAGGGTCAGTCACTTTTCTAAGCTACGAGATGGTGGCAGATCTCTCTCTCTTCAGCTGGCGCCTCCCTCTGGAACAGCCTCCCTGCCTCTGTGAAACTTGAGCAGAGCCATCTCCGGTACCGGAAGTAGCTCAAGACTTTCCTTTTTGCTTCTGCCTTCTATCTTCCACTTCCCTGCTGACCTCCTGTCTGATACTGCACTGGTTACCTGGCTACCCTCTGAACCACGGACCCAGGACCCTGCCCTCGCAGTTGCGCACCTGCACGGCCTCCTGGCAACCCTGCTCCTATGGCTGTATCTGCAACCCTTCAGTCCCCCTACTTGCACTCATCCAACACCTGTTGTCTGCACTTAATCCCTACACTGCCACCTGCTTGCTGCACTTCTTTTTTCTGTGCCTTGATCCTATGTCTCGCACTTCTCCTCCTCCCCTTCCCCAGGCACTTTTTCCCCTTCCCTCCCCCCTGCACTTGCACGTTCTCAATGTCACTTGGCCAAGTAAGATCGTTGTCTTGTCATCCCTTGTTCCCCTCCCTTGCCTCGTCGTGCCTTGAAACACTTGTGTATAGGCACACCTTAAATAAATTATCATATCATACGAATCCAGAATAGGGCTCTAAGACTTATCCTTGGCCTCAAGCTCAGGGACCACATCTCTCCAGCCCTAAACTCTCTCCACTGGCTCCCGGTTGCTGCAAGTATCAAATTCCCTCTGCATCATGGATAAGGCTGTCTGGGGCCAGGGACCACGTTGTCTACAACTGGCTCTGACTAAATACTCTCCCTCAAGATCTTTACGTTCCACCGGCGCCAACTCTCTGCGTGTCAAGTGCTTCGCTAAACAGCGAACTGGCGGCCTATCTCTTTCCTAGGCTGGCTCCCTCCTATGGAACAGCCTCCTCCTTCCTCTTCGTCTTGAGCCGGACCTCCTCAAATTCTGGAAGCTCCTCAATAATTTCCTTTTCAGTTCCTCCTTCCTCCTTTGCTAATCCCCACAGTCATTCAAATTGGTCACCAGGGCCCTTATGTGTCCACCTAGGTCCAAGCCTTTCACCCCCAACCACCTTCAGCCTCCGCCCACTCCCAGCACTTGCCTTGGCACCCACTGACCTATGCTATCATAGGACTGCACTTATTTACGGGCAGCTGACCAACCTTACTAAGTGATCTCTGCCAGTCACTTAACAGCTGCTGCAACCTTTTCCCCAGCACTTCTGTGGTACTCCTAGCACATGACCCCTCCCACTCCATTCCCCCTCTCTCTCTGCACTTGCACGTTTTGAATGCTCACAAGGCCCAGTGGGACCATTTTTCTCTTTCATTGTTATTTTGCCTTTCATTCACATGTGCCCTCCCCGTTGCCTTGTGGGCGATTTGAAACACAATTTACTTGATGTATAAGCACCTTACAAATGCACAGTAAATAAAATTAAAAAATAAATAAAATAATGATTCTTATTCAGTCATAAACGGTCTCTCGGATTGTAAGCTGAACCTAATGATAGCCATACACTACCTTATGGCTTAGTCCACTAAGGACTAGTGAACAATTCACTGTACGTCCATCAATGGCACCGCTGACCAAGAATATGGAAACGGCATGTGATCCTCTATATCAGATTATCTGGGGGTATTGACAGTATCATCTTCAAACCAACATCAGTTGCCTTTTTAAGGCATTTTCTATTTGGGGGTTTTCGAGTAGTGCTGTCATATAATTTAAGGATAGTAAAATACCTTTTATAGACAGCTGCTTGCTTCACTATCCTCTGCTTAACAGTAATAATTACATTTCTTTTAATTTTAGAAAATTGATGTTACAAATAAGGCAGTGGGGGAACTTATGTCAAAAACAACTGATTATCTACAGCCAAACCCAGGTAAAGTAATATTTTCCAGAAAAATGGTCTCTGCCAGACTAGTTGTTTCTGTAAAACTGTACCATCTGTGAAATGTGATTTGAATGATATAAAATAGCTTAGATGTTTTGTTGTCAATAGACTTTTAAAAGGTGCATAACCCTATTTTCTGAACTTTTCTATTTTACACCATTCACAGTTTGGATTTGGTTACACATGATGCAGTATTTACCTTTACATTATTGCAGCAGGTGTACCAGCTGCCTTCTATTATCACCAAGATGGGTGGCCACTCATACATTTGTGTCTCATATTGTTTTACGGACTTACTGTTCCTCTGTTTTACATTCAGATAACTTACAATAACTCCTTTTTATCATGAACACCTATCTTAGTTAAAATAACTTATCAGCTAATCTATCTATACATAAAAGTCAAAATGTGTTTGTTTGCAGCAGGATTTATAGCTAAGAGTTGTTCCTTATACAATTCCACACTGTTTCACCAAATCTGCACCAAATTCTGCATACTTGCCTGTTAGGACCCTCCGGACATTACTGGCTACATGACATTTGGACACCTGTGAGAAACCTGAAGGCACTTTCACATCTACTCCCCAGGGAACTTCTGTTCAGGTGGCCAGGGAAGGCCCAATGCTTTTGGATCCCAACCCTGGGGTTGGACAAGTGAGCGAGGATCACCTGGGTGGAGGGTCATTGGGGATTGGGGAGAAGGTGCATGAAAGCTAGACATGGTATCCCCCTTCACTAACCCTCCCTCAGTCTTCATGGGATATTGTCAGTCTTATCTGATTTTTCCTTGTAGTTTCCCACCAAATACTGAGACGAGGAAGGGGCCATTAAGGGTAGTGCCCACTTCCTGTTGCAAACACCACTCTAGTACTGGGACGAAGAAGAGGGGCCTGAAGGCATCCAGTAATGAAGATCAGGCATGTAACACTAACAGGTTTATACAAGGTCAGGCAACTGAGTCTAACCCACTTCACCTTCAGCCTGTTGAAAATGGTAAAGCGTAGTGGTGGAGCCCAAAATCATACATCATACATAGAGAGAGCAGGGGCTAAGAGAATTGGCTGCGTTGGGACAAGACCAGGAAGTTGAAACATTGGAAACGATCCTGGGAGACCTACAAGAGGGACTTTGCAGGACCAGTAGCCCTCATATTGGAAGGTATGCAGCAGGCGCTGCCATACAGCAGAAGAACGAGAAGGTCATCCGTGCCCAAGCCCATGCCAGCCTGAACTGTGGAAGCCGCCAGGACCAGAGGGGATGGGGACGGCGTGCAGAGCAGAGAAGCCAGTGTGTGTGTGTATGTGTGTGTGTGTGTGTGTGAAGACTTGCCCGGCGAACTGGCGGCCTGTTTCCCGTTTAGGAAGAAGATCATCAGGAACAGTGGAAGCCGCCAGGAAGAGCTGCGAAGAACCGTTAAGTGTCAGAGGACGCTGGGGAGACCGGAGCGCTCAGAAGAGACAGCAAATAACGGTCCATGGGTACAAGTAAATGATACTCAAATGGATTTTGTCCTCCCACATATTCCTCCTCTTTTCATGTATTTGTCTCCAGCTTCAGTTGCTTCAGAGCATTTTTTTCAGCAGGTGGCACTGTGTGTTGATGCAGTTGACTCGATGTCCCTCGAGGGCCTGCGTCTCAATGTCAACGTCATCACTGGTACATAAAGCATGCAGAGCGCCCGTTGGCTTCAGTTCTGTTTTTCCGCGATAGCTAACGTTTTGAGAATTACGGCGCGCTTCAGTTCCAGTTATAAACTGCAACATACTGAAATGATGGCCTTGTCATCGACACCATCAACCTTGAAGACCGGGTTAAAAAAAATGCCATGATTGCGGCGCCAAGATGTCGCTCGTGGACACTCATCGAGCGTGCCTGTGGTGTCTTAGCGTGGAGCATGAAACAGCAGACTGAACATCCTGTTAAGCAATGACCAGTAAGGAGTTGAAAGAGCAATAACGGAAATTAGCGGCGGGTAGGCCCCAAACGAAATCCCCCACGACCGCTCTGTTGTTCGTCTGACGGGTCGAGAGGCAACTCTCCTTGAAGGAAAAAGTCCAAAGGGCGCTCTCGATCCAGGAGTGGGTGGCACCATTCTTCATCTCCTTTCAAGAAGATGAAGAAGAGACGCCATAGGTCACCTTCCACTTCTTTCTCAGATACTTCTCCTGATAGAACAATATCTTACCCGACCAAATTGTCGACTCCTGCTGAACGGCAGGCATTCAGACAGGAAATGTGAACATTTTTCGAGAAGGAGGCCCTGACCCCCTCAAAACAGAAGACCAAGAGTCATGCTCCTTTTGTGTGGTTGAAGGCTGACCAGGTAAGGACTAAGTCAAAATCCTGTGAACCTTTGAGCATGGGACACAGGCCAGAAACCCCAGAACCTTTGGGATCTCGACTCGAGGAGAAATCGTCAAAGACTCTTTCTAGTCAGGGATCGAGCCCCTCGAGTGCTTCGATAAAGTCTTTGAAAATATCAACGCCATTACCGTCCAAAGCATCAACGCCATTAGTATGCCAGATGTGTGTCAAAGCCATTGACGCCATCAGGGCTGAGACCATCGACGCATTTGCCCTCTAAACCTGGCATTGTCATTAATGAGGTTGAAATAACTTTTAAACCTTTACCAAGAAAGGATTTCTTCAAGTCTTTGGGCCTCATTACAACAGTGCTGGTCTGGAAACAATGGTGCTGGCACCGTTGTTTCCGGACCGGCACACTACAACTCTGCAGGTGGATGCCGTCTCACCCACCAGGTCAGACCTGCCGGGCGGGACGGCACCCGCCTGCAGAGTTTTCACAGAAGCACCGGCACCGTTAACAATGGTGCCAGTGCTTCCGTTGTCCCCATTTCCATATAGTCCCATAGGACTCTACAGGAATGGGGATTTCCAAAGATACCAGCGCCTGACTTCCCGGCCACCGGGGCTGTAATCACCCGGTGTTACCGGGAAGTCAGGTGCCAGTAATTCATTACGGGTCCAGCAGCTACCTGCAGGTAGCACCGGCACAGTTACTGCCGGACCCGTAATGAGGTCCTTTGTCTTTAATTTATGAAGCACATGAACTTTCAGACACAGATGCCTCTCCTTTTGGTTTACACAATGGTACGCCAAACATCCCAGAAGCCCTGATCTCGGAAGAGTCGAGGCTAAAAGACTTATATGAAACCCTTCAGCCAGCCATTGGGATTGACACTTCACCAGAACTTGAATCTTATGTCTAGGGTAGTAGAATTTCTAGGATGGGGCAGGCATGCTCCCCCATTCGAGCAAGATGACCTGACCAATATCCTTGATAAGGGTCCTCGGAAGGATCCGGTACTCTCTTTTCATATTGCCCTGCAAAAAAGGGTAAAGGCAAACTGGGGGGTACCTGAGCAAGTCCATCGGTGAATAAAAACCTCACCAGAAAGTACAGGCCATCCAGTAGCGATCCTGACTATTTGTCTAAACATCCTACACCAGAAAGCCTGGTAGTTCAGGCTGTGACTTCTGCCTCTAAACAAGCATTTTATCCAACAATTCATCCAGACAGGGATAGTAAGCGCTTTGACACTTGGGCAAGGAAAGTGTTTTCTCTTGAATCTGCAAAAGCCACTTGTGCCTTGGCTACATTTACATTCATTATAACTAAACAATAGGGTAAATTCTTCAAAGTTGACAGGGTATCGCCCTTAGTAGATAATGTTCACACAAAAAGAGTAGGCAACACACATCTGTGTTAAAGGCTACTAGCAGCCGAAAAAGAGACGACCCAAGACAAGGTCCAGTTAGTAAAACCAAACCCAAAAATTATTTTTCTATGGTGTGGACTCGAGTATGTTCATGAAGTAAAGAACAAGGCTGTGACAGAAGACAGAAGGATAGAACGAAACAAGGGTACTATCTCTGCCTACTGTGCACTCTCACCTAGGTTGCGGTGTTACAACGCCTGTCTAATAGTGACAGAATAAGAATGAAATTACCAACTTCTATGGTGTGTAATATATCCAGCCTTGTGAGTCCCAGACCACTCTCCTCCAGATTAGTTTAAATCGGAAGGGACTACCAGTAAAAAAGGGAAGAAAAGAAGCACACCCAGGAAGGTAAAGAGGATCGATTCTTCCTCTTTAGGAACTCATGTGGCATCTAATGGGATGAACAATTCGTTAATAACCCATTGATTGTCACACTGGCCCTAGGTTGCTCGTGTTAAAATGACACAAATAAAAGGAATAGGATAGATTCCCGTTCCAACAACACCAAAGACAATACAGTCACCACTTTCCATATGGAATTATTTTTTACTAACGGAAAGTGGGACAATGTAAAACGGTTTGCACAAGCTAAAAAATAGGCAAATTGGTGCCTTTTTAGATGTAACAAACACCGTCGACCGGTTTCAGTGGCCTAACTTTAATAAAGCCACATTCATCAGGACAGTTTAAGCTTCCTCAAAAGCTTGTCTATTTCGTGACTCAAAGTCCAGTCTATGAGAAAAGATAAAAAGCGGTAGATGGCATAGTACATTACCACCTTGCCGTTGGTGTCATAGGACTGGAACAGTCTGGGAAAGGACCTGCGGAATCAAACAAAGTAAACCACAGTCACTAAGCGGCTGCTAAATTCCATATATTGGATTATGACTGACACAACAATGACGTGCCGTCCAAGCAGAAACAGTCAAGGGCTGTCCCAAAACACCACTTCATCTTTCGATCTTAATATCTAATTATCATCTCCTTGCTAACTAGCATAGCACCTGTGTCTAATATCTGCAGTACTGTTTGTTAAAATTCGATTTATATTTATAATTGTTCTTACATCAGCATAGAATACTCATTAGTTGTAAGCATAGAGAACACTCACCCTTAGTTTTCCTTCCCTTCCAATCTAGAATGTGGTATGCCTCAGAACACGGCACAGCTTTACTGCCCAGACCACGTGCTATACATTTGAGTCACTGAACTCCCCACAATGCCAATTTGTAAAGTTTGCAGTTTAGGTTGTACACATGTTTTTATTATAAGCCAACAGATTAGAAGCCATGGCATGGTATGGTCCTATGGGGGGCAGGCATGCGTTTCTAAAAGGCATTCGTTATTTTAAATAACCAGCGAGAGGGAAAGGGAAGCAGGGACGCTCGCTCGTGAGAACACGGGTAGGGAAATGTAAATAACACCCTGTCGCCATTGTTCCCCTGCACTTGCTTGTTAACATCTTCTGCAAGCACCTCACGGATTAAACCAAAACGCCCGGCGCGAGCGCATTTATGGCCATGCTGGGCTCTCTGTGTTTATGAAGGGAGGACGAGGCGTAGTCGTCTATTTTTCCGCATCACGTGACGTATCTAGGTACGTCACGTGAGCGCATGTAAGCCTACATGTGAGGCTGACTCCAATGCTCTACCCCGGCGAATGCCGTTACTCCTACGTCCCGTCCCCTTTCCTCCATACTTGTGGGACGGGACCGGAGCACTTTGTAAAAAGCATCCAAATTTTTCCAAAAATGTGTCCTTCCTTTCTTTCCTGCGCGGGGCCCGGTACGCGGCCGTATCCCCGCCCACCTTGGCTCCGCCCCGCGCATCGCCCCCCAGTCCTTTTCTCCGCTCGATCGGGGCCGGACGCACTTGCATCCTCGGAAGATTTTCTTCCCTGTTTTCCTCTCTGGCTCTCGCTAGCGTTTGTCTTCTATTCTCTCGATGGCCCTCATTACGACCCTGGCGGAAAGTAACTGACCCGACCGCCATAGCGTAAATAGCGTTTCCGCCATTGCACGATGGAGTAAAGTGCGGCCAATTATGACCCATCGGGCACGAGCATTACGCCATGGCGGAAGTGCAAAGTCCGCGATGGCGGAAATGTCCCCAAAACGCCCCTCTCCGCCGTCGTACGGCGCCCTAGGTGCAATTCCGCCACCCATCATAGCCGTCACCGTAATGAGCGCCAATCGCAAAATACGGTGACCGTAAATATACGGAAACGGAAGTAAAAACATGGGGCCGGAACGGGAAACAGCACGCCGCACACCTATAAAATCAGAATCCCAACACAACCATTAAAAATCCGACCCTGAGACACATCCCAACCCGACAGCCACCCTAGTTAAAACAAACAAAATGGGAAAAGTAGCAAAAAAAGCGTGCGACCGCAAGCGGCAGGTCCACTTCTCCCATGAGGAACTCACCGTGCTCACAGAGACCCTCCAGGAGAATGCTGCCGTCGTCTTCTCGACGCAAATGACCAGGACGGCACTTGCGAACAAGAAGGCCACATGGGCCCTGGTGGCACAGCGGGTAAGTGCGGTGGGGACCGCACCCCGCAACCCACAGCAATGCAGAAAGCGATGGGACGACTTGCGGATACGCGTACGGAGCATACTATCAGCCAACCGTAACATTGCCACAGCTACCGGGGGAGGATCGGAATCACCCATCAAGTTGACCCCCTGGGAAGAAATCTGTGCCTCCACCATTGGAATGGAGAGCATAGAGGGAGTCGGAGGGATGGAGAAAGGAGTGCAGACATCCGAAGAATCAGGTAGGTGGGCCAAATAAAACAATGCTAAATCCACAATGTCCAATCGTGAAGTACCATGTGGCCACATAGTGCAACAGAAACACATGTCCAGGAGAACGGCCACATACATTGGCCTGATAGCGCACTTTAAAAGTCACATTAAATACATAAATAATAAAAAATCCTAAAAACACCCTCTACACGTGCAGCATGCACACCCTAACTGCAGGCTGCAAAACAACTGCATCCTCAATCCACACAGAAATGAAACCACCTCCAAGGCCCTGACCCAAATCACCCTCAGGTACCACCCCAATGCATGTGATACATTGCCATTCCAATTTCCACAGACCCATAAATAACGCTCGCCCTCCTTTACTCCACCACAGGGTCCGAGTCAAACGACGAGCTGCAGGACACCCCTACCAGCACACCTGCAAAGAGGGCCAAGACCAACGGCCAAAGACCCTCCACCTCAGCTGCACGGATCAAGACACGGCAGCAGCCCAAATCAAGTGGCAGCACACAGGAGGGGACTTCAACAGACACCCCAGCAGCCAGCATGCCCACACCAGCAGCACCACAGGTCCCCCCAATGGATGCCACAGAAGGCACTGCTTCTGATGGCAGCAGCACCATAGGTGACACTGCATTAATTCCAGCATGCTCCGACACAGACAACGGTGCTGTCGATGTAGGACCCATCCATGACCTGTCTCAATCCCCCTGTTTGTTTCATCCCCTACACCATGAGGATACCACGCAGGGGCACCCACAAGACGACGACTGGCCATCCCCCACAAGCCCTGTGGCAAGGCAACATGAGTTGATCAGCCCCTCTGTGACACCACCGCAAATGGCCATGGCATAGCAGAGGCAACAGTCCCTCGACCAGGTGATCGTGCAACAGCAGCAACTGGCCACGCTCCTCAAGGACCATGCTGATTAATGTGGGGGTACTAAGGCAGCCATAGAAACATCTACTGAGACACTTAGGGCACAAATGGAGAGAAGCACCGAGAGCCTGAGGGTACAAATGGAGAGAAGCACCGAGAGCCTGAGGGTACAAATGGAGAGAAGCACCGAGAGCCTGAGGGGGGAACTGCATGCGACGTCCAAAGACGTATGTGCTGAACTTGCCGCTGTGCGCCGTGTGCTCACTGAGCTCTCACAAACCCTTAGAGACATGCATGGACGTGAGCAGGCAGAGACATCATCCGTTGCAAGTTCCGTCCAGGGCAGCCCCCAACGTAGATCTGGGAGGAACCTGCGCTCCACAGGCAGGGGTGCCCCTGATACCCGGAGAGGGGGCTTGCAATAGCGTCTGCCCACTGACAATGAGCATCTTTGGACACTGGTGTTCGGGGGGGAGGTAGGAGGGTGGAGGGAGGGTGTTGGGCTTTCTTGGGTGGCGGGTCGATGGGGTGTGTAATATAATTTCACATATGCTATAAACATTTCATAATCATCCAATGAGACGTGTGGACATTGATCTTTGTGTACGAGGCCTTTATAGGCGTACAGTCCACATTGTGCATGTTCCAGACACACACAGTGCCACAAGTCCCGTGTCCATGTATCAGCCACCAGGCGTGAGTGCTAGAAGCATGAATCTATGATACTCTGATGAATTTCACGGGCCTCCTGTGCCTCGCGGACTCCCTGAGGTGCTGCCACATCCCCAGCCTCATCATGACCATCTTCAGGTGCGTGCAGTTCTGCGTCAGGGGGCATGGGCACATTTCTACGTACGCACATGTTGTGTAGCATGACACATGCCATGACTATCTTTGCAACCTTCTCATGGCGGTACAGGAGTGCCCCGCCAGACCTGCTGAGGCAGCGGAAACGAGCCTTCAGTAGGCCGAATGCCTGTTCTATGACTACACGGGTACGTGAGTGGGCATGGTTGTAGTCCTCCCCATGCTGGTCCTGTGGGTTCCGGAGTGGTGTAAGGAGCCATCTCTTCAGTGGATACCCGGCATCACCTGTATGTGGACAAGAAATGATGTTTGTGGAATGACATTGCTACGTACGCATCCCCCCCCCTTCCTGCCAGGTCATTGCCGCATCACATACCCCACATTATCATGCATGGAATGAGACTCACCGAGTAGCCAGGATCTGTTCCCTGCGTGTCGCTCCATGTAGCGTGGTATTGTAGAGTTCCTCAAGACCATAGAATCATGGGTTGATCCAGGAAATCGGGCACAACAATGTGTAAAGATCCTGTTGGAGTCACACACCATCTGTACATTAAGAGAATGATATTGCTTCCGGTTGCGGTACTGGGCCTCCATGGCATGTGGGACAACCAATTCCACATGGGTGCAGTCGATGGCACCAATGCAACCCGGTATGCCGGCCAGTGCATGGAATCCAACTTTTGTGTTTGTAATCTCCTGCTCCGAGCGTGGTAAAGAGATGTAGTGGTCTGCGTGCTTCAGGAGGGCATCGAGCACTTGCAATAGTGTCCGTGAGAACAGTGGCTGTGAAATGCCATGCAACTGTCCGACTGTGTGCTGGTAGGTGCCTGTGGCCAGGAAGTGGAGTACAGACACCACCTTCAGTAGGGGTGGGATGGCGGTTGGGCTATCTATCATGCTGACAAGGTCAGCCTGTGTCATGTCCACAATGGAGATTATGGTGTCCCGGTCCAAACGGTAGAGGGTGTGGATCTGCTCATCAGTGAGGTTGAACGGATGAGCTCGGAGGCGTGGGATTGCGGGCTGCCTGCGTGGTGGTAGTGGCTGTGCTGGTGGGCCTTGCTGGCCCTGCCTTGCCCTCCTCCTCCTCCTGCGTCTCCTCTGTGCGGCCGGTTGTTGTAGTAGTTGGTGTTCGTCTTCTTCTTGAAGTTGGAGTACTTGCAGTGCTATCAGGTCCCCCAGGCCCAACATCGCTAGTCCTGCCGGTAGCATTTTGGAGTGGGTGTGGTTGTGGGAGGGGGTTGGGTGTGCAATTTATGTGTTTTCAGGCTGTATAGCCTCCACCTGTGGTGATTCATTCCACCTGTGCCAGCTGCAATCCCCTTTGGGCGAGCACTGTACCGAGGTTCACCGACGGGCGGGGCGTCCCATTTGTGAGTGAAGCCAGTTGCCATTTTCACACACTGCCGCACTACATGGATGATTTTGTGATTTCGAGCGCCCACGGATGCCTTTTCGACGTGATGTTGCAAATGAGGAATTCGAAGGACAGCGCTTTCGGTTTTCAGCTAGCGGCGAGGAGACGCCCACAGGTCTGACTGCAAATATAACGTTCTATTGTTTAATGTCCTTGGGACAGGGGCCATGGCGAGAATGCAATGATTGATATGAATAGTATGGGATGCGCAATAGCGTAGTGGACGATAAGGCAGGACGTTCCCAAATACATGTTACTTCACATCACTAGAATTCCGGGCTGGAGCACAGTGGATTTTGCAGGCTGCATTACGCACAGACTCAATGGAGATTTCAAATGTAATGTGAGTTAATAATCATGCGTTTTTATACCGGGATGAGGGAATGATGTATGGATGCATGGACAGTTGATTTAATAGAGAGTTTGCCATGTACATGGCTTTTTGGTATCTATCCCCTTCCCCTGCGCTATGTGATGCACAGCTGCCATAGTGGGACCATCGTCTATCTGCCCTTGTTGAACCCTCCCTGTCTCGACGCGCCTTCCAACACTTGTGTCTATGCACGTTACTAATCCCATCTCATGGATTCTGTTTTAACAGACGCATGCACACAAACACTCGTTTGTAATAGTGTTTTCACCTCGATTTATATTGTTATGATTGGCAAGTGATTCATGGGTGGAAATAATCCTTTTGAGTGGGCTAGCATGCATATGGCTGTAGATTTGGTGTGATCATTGAAGTGAGTGATTCAAATGAAGTTCTGATGGCCATACTATTCTTTTTCATTTCATTTGGGTGACAGGTATCTCCTCCCCTTTTGCCGCTGCCATCTGTATGCCACTCCTGCAGATGGCTTTTACTCCCGACACCTGCTGCTTCGAGTTAATCAGTGGAGCACCATTACGATCTTATGGGACGATCGCCAATGGGCCACATGCCCTTACGCAGTACTAGTGGCTAGGAGCAACATATCTACCTTTCAGCTGGACTAGTGCCTACCTAATGGGACGGGCCTGCGGTTCTAGGCGCTTCCATGTTGCCTTTTTGGACGTGAATGTAGCCCCTGTGTACCATGAAGGAACAGGGCGTCACACAAGGAGTAGCTGGTCATTTATTGCGGATGCAGCCCACAGTAATGTAGATATTTTGGGGTTCATGACCTAATAGCTGTATGGGCTTGGTGAATTTGATGTGCATTAAAATTTTAGTCTGATGTTAACCGTGTAGCGTTATTCTTTGGAAGTAATGTAGCATATTCCTATTTGTGGAGCGATGTATTGTGAGTAGATCTGCATTGGGTTCCGGCTTCTGAGTATAGTTGCGTGGTACTGTACTGGCCGCGTTTGCCTACGAAGCCCACTGAGGTCAGGGATAGGGGCTGCCATCATGACTGTTTTAATGATGTCATGCTTAGGGGCGGGGGTTTAGCTTTTGTGTAACAGATGCCGGTCAGCCAGGTGGATTGGTGGAATGATGTGATTATCAGATAATGGCTGGTCACAGGTGCCTGTGTTTGCGTGCATTTCTTGGAGGGAGACTGAGGTCATGTCCATTGGAATAGCTTCTGTATTCGTGCCATCTGTGCCCTGCAGCTCCCATTGGCCCCTCTTGAGATGAGCCTGGCTGCTCAGTCACTCTGCCAACTTGTGTGGTACATGCTTATGCTGATGGTTGGTTTGTTTACTGGCATGTGTACAGGGCTGGTGCAGTCTCCCTAAGGATACTGCTTTGAATGTTGCCTTACACTGGTGTCAGGCGATGGGGGCCTGTTGTTGTTTTGTCTCATCTTTCAGTTCATTTTGCTGTACTTGAACCTTCGCATGCCTGTGCTGCATCAGTACGGCAATGGTGACATGCCAAATATGGATGGCCACTCACAAGGCACTTGGAGCCCCTACATTCATTTGTTCGTTGGCATGCGTGGGTGACTTGTGCATTTCACTGGTTGCATTTTACTTCATTGCACCTACGAGGTGTTGTGCAATGTGGCCAGGGAGTGGTGTACAGGCACTCAGTTGGGCCATTTACGGTTGGTTCACGATGCCGTATTTCTCGCCATGGCGGATTGGTACTTTCCGCCATGCTTGATGGCGTTATGTAAATGTACGCTAGGGTCAGAATTCGCGTACCGTTGCGCCATGGTGGTAATTACGGTTTTGCATGGCGCGTGTGCGCATACTTGGTGCAGTTAGCGTTGGCGTTCACTACGGTGTCGCTAATGGCATCGTACTTTACGGTGACGGGTCATAGTCGCAACGAGCGGTATTCGATGGCGGTATTGCATTTCCGCCATCGTTTTTCGATTTCCGCCAGGGTCGTAATGAGGGCCTATGTCTTTTAAATTAGACTTTCCAGACTGTACTTCGTGTCATCGTCGCTTCGCGAGGGCGGATCCCCATCCTCTTTGTTTAGAGTGTTTGGGTCCGGAACACCGTTGGGACTCCTGTTTTTACTGTGACTCCCTTTCGGTCCGGGCTCTTCAACGTCGGTTGGAACGGTGGGAGGAGGTGTTCCGACGCACTCCCCATCTCATTTTCAGGCGTTCATTGACGAGAAGAAGAAACGCCCAGTAAGTTCTTTACTTTTCAGAGCACCCCGGCCGGGGGATACCTTACCGGTTCCTCTCGAGCCGGGAGGGGCGTTGATCGCTCTGTCACCGGGGTTCGCCCTGAGGTGCCTGTCGGGCCTAATAATTATAACAGAGTTTTCTCCGAGGGTCTCCGTAAGGGGCCTGTTTACACTGGAGTAACTTCCGCGGCCCTCCTGTGGGGGCTGTGTGTAGACCCAGTTCTGCTGAGTCACAGGGTACCGGAGCTTGCTCTGAGGCCTCTCTTTCGGCTTCCCTCAAAAACAAGACCGGGGTGCGCCCCGAGGCCTTGGCTGGGCTTGTGTTTACCGAACGGATGTTTGAGGCCTGTGCTGATAAGGCTATTACCGGGCCTAGGCCCGAGGTGCCTCGTACAGAGGCTAAGGCTACCAACAGTTCTGAGGGGCTTGCCAGGGCCCTGTCGGTGAAAGCGGTTTCTCACCGTTCCCGATCTTGTGGTGATACCAGATCTGTTGAGGGGGCAAAGAAGCAAGGTTCTTCTTTTACCGGCAGTGCCGAGGTCCTTCCTTCGAAGGCTCAGTTGGCGGTTGGTATGTCGCAGAAACATTCCAGGCTTCACAGTACCGGCTCTGCCGAGGTTCCTTATGTTAAGGCTAAAATTAAGACCCCTGATCCATCGACGGGGACCCCTGCCTCACCTCCTCACGTGCCGCAGTTCCCCTCAGATGAAGACAAAATGGCGGCCGTTCCCGCCACGACCACGGCGGCCATTTTAGGTACTACCCCTACAACTACGCCATCGGTCCCTGGTGTAGGGTTCGGTCCTTTGGGTGAACCTAAGGTCACTTGTGCGTATCTTTACCGGCCCGTTTATGATTGGAACGCCCGGATGCCTCTTCCGCACAATGTTTCGTTGCCTGCAGGGGCGGCCCCTTTGATTTATGTGGATATGTCGGCGGAGGGCCCGGCATGGCACCCTTCTCCGTTACGTCCCTGGGTTTGTCCACCTCATGAGAGGCCTCCTCAGGTTCCGAAGCAATCTCCTGAGGACGCTTTTTTCGGTAAATTTCAAGCGCTTATGCGCACCGACCCCATGAGGGAGTATTTCAAAGGGCTTTTTAAGGAAATTTGCCCACCAGCGCCCCCGGCTCCACCCGTTCCTCTGGTAGTTCCGCCGGCGCCTCCTTTGCCCGTGGTGCCTGCCCCTGCTCTTCTGCCTTTGCCACCGTTGTCCCCAGTGGACAAGGCAGTGCCTGACACGGTTCAGCAGGATCCTGACCTGTCAGATGACCCTCAAGGCGAGCAGGACAACAAGGACCTTCCGCGCTCTGTTAGAGCTTTTCATGACCGGGTACTGGACATGATGAATTTCTTAGATGTTCCAGTTCCCGAGGCACCTGCTCCACAGGAGGGCATGCTTTCTGGGGCGTTCACCCTGTCTCCTTTGGAGCGTACCAGCCTTTTCCTGCAGAAGGATGTTTTGGCCGAGGTCCGAAGAGTCTGGGAGAAGCCACACTCAGGACTTTTTGTCAATAAAAAGATTGCCGCGAGGTACAGGCTACACTCTTCGGAGGAAGTAGCCTTGTCGTCTTGTCCACCTCCCTCCTCCACAGTGGTGGCTGCGGCCACGTTGCAGTCCAGACCTGCAGCATCCTCTTCCGCGATGGCTACTCAGGTCTTGGGAAAGGAGGGCAAGCTCCTGGACTCCCTAGGGAGGAAGATCTTTGCCAATTCGGCCTTGCAGCTCAGGCAGGCCAATGCCGAATTGATTTTGGCGGGAGCTAACATGTGGATGTGGAAAGGTCTGTCGGAGTTTGAGGAGCACATTCCGGTCGAGAAGTTGGAAGACTTCAGAGGCGGGCTTTCCGATACCAAGGTCTTGTCCCAGGATCTCCTGGAGGCTGCGGCTCATCACGTAGACACCTCGGCTCGGGGCATGATGCTCGGGGTTGATACCTCGAGGCAAGCGTGGTTGCATGCCACTAAGTTTTCGAAGGAAGTGCAAGACAAAGTATTGGACCTTCCATTGGATGGTAAGGAGCTTTTTCATTCTTCTACTGATGTAGAGCTCACCAAAACCAAGGATAGCACTCAGACGGCTAAATCATTGTCTGTTCTGGTTAAACCTCCCTTCAAGGCTCAAAGGCCGTTGTCGCAAGGCAAGGGCGACCTTCCTCTGGTTTTAGGGGATTCCTCGACCGCAAGAATCGCAGAGTGGATACTCCTGCGGGGAATAACCGCCGTAGACAACAGCGTACGCGGTATTTCTCCCGCTCCTCAGCCTCCTCATCAGGTTCAGGTGGCACCGCCACCGATAAACCTGCCACATGAGGGTTTTCCGCGCTCGCACGAGACCCCGGTGGGAGGGCGCATGGCGTCTCATTGGGAGGCGTGGCAGACCATCACAGAAGACAGATGGGTCTTGTCAGTCGCTCGGGCGGGCTTCCGCTTACCTTTACCCCCTACCCCGCCCCTCAACCCTCCTTTTCAGCCGTTGGGCTTGCCCTACCTCAACGCCGAGGTTCAGAAACCCCTGGACCTCAGGGCTGTGGAACCCGTTCCCTTTGGGGAGCGAGGGGAGGGCTTCTACTCCCGGCTGTTAACGGTGCCCAAACCCAACCAGGCTGGCCTGCGCACCATCCTAGACCTTTCCCAGTTCAATCTTTTCCTACCCCAAGAGAAATTCAAGATGATCACGTCCAGCCAGATACGCTCCTCCTCGCAGATGGGCGATTGGCTCAGCGTTGTGGATCTTCAGGATGCGTACATGCATATCCTGATTTGGAACCCACAAAGGAGATATCTCCTCTTCTCTTTGGGAGAGGAGCACTTCCAGTTTCGAGTGCTTCCTTTTGGCTCAGCTCGGCGCCGCGTGTCTTCACAAAGATGATGTCGGTGATTGCGGCCTAACTTCGTCTCCAGGGTATCCATGAGTATCTGTATTTGGACGACTGGCTCTTATGCCGGGGTGCGCCCCAAGGCCTTGGTGGTGCTACCGAACGGATGTTCGAGGCCCGCGCAAGTAAGGCTGTTACCGGACCTGGGTCCGAGATCCCTCGTACAGAGGCTAAAGATACCAACATTTCTGAGGGTCTTGCAAGGCCTTTTCGGTGAAGGTTGTTTCTCACCGTTCCTGCTCTTGCGGCAACACCAGATCTGTTGAGGGGGCAAAGAAGGGAAATTCTTCTTTTACCGGCAGCGCCGAGGGCCTTCCTGAAAAGGCTAATTTGGCGGTTGGTATGTCGCAGAAACATTCCAGGCCTCATAGTACCGGCTCTGCCGTGTTTCCTTATGTTAAGGCTAAAGTTAAGACCCCTGATCCATCGACGGGGACCCCTGCCTCTCTTCCTCACGTGCCGCAGTTCCCCTCAGTTGATGACAAAATGGCACCCGTTCCCGCCACGACCGCAGCAGCCATTTTGAACGCTACCCCTCCAGCTGCGCCATCTGCCTCAGGTGTAGGGCTGGTTTCTCGGCCTTGTGCGCATCCTTATCGGTCAGTTTATGACCGGAATGCTCAGATACCCCTTCCGCATAATTTTTTGTTACCTGCGGGGTGGGCACCTTTGGTTGATCTGTCCATCCAGATATAGGAGTGGGCCATGCTTCATGGCGTCTGGCTGCTTGCGGTGCACATCCCGGGCCAGCTGAATGTCACAGCGGATGCCCTCAGCCGGCGCAAAGTGGTCAGCTACCAGTGGGAGTTGAAGGCAGAGATCCTCTCATGGATTTTCTTGTGTTGGGGTGCACCGGAGGTGGACCTCTTCGCTACGATGGTAAACAAGAAGCTTCCTCGGTATGCCTACAGAGGGGGGCTGAGAGCCTCCTCTCTGGGGGATGCTCTCGAGATTCCATGGCACAACATGAGAGCTTGCGCCTTCCCGCCTCTGCCTCTAGTTCATCGAGCAATTGGGAAGCTGAAGAACTCTGTGAACTGTTCCCTTCTGCTCATGGCCCCGTGGTGGCCGGCCAGTTTTTGGTTCTCAGAACTTCAATACCTGTCGGTGTTTCTGCTGATCAGGTTACCAGTAACCCCAGATCTTCTTAATCAAGGGGAACAGCAGATGTGGCACCCCTGCCCACAATCGCTCAGCTTGGCGGCATGGTGCCTGAGTTCAAGTCTTAGAGCATTTTAACTTGTCTACGGATAACATGCGTGTTATCCAGGCAGCCAGGGAACCCTCGACCAAATCCCAATACAGGAGTAAATGGCTCAGGTTCTGTCATTGGTGTTTGGAAAAGCAGTTGGACCCAAGGGTGGCTACGATTGACAAGGTGCTGTCCTTCGTGTCCTCCCTAGCAGAGTAGGATGTTTACGTTCTGTCATGCAGAACTTACCTTTTAGCAGTTTCCGCTTATCTTGCTATAGACCAATGCTCTTATTCCCTGAGTAACCCAGTGGTTAAGAGGAATTTTGCAGGCTTGACACTCCTCTACCCTCCGGTTCGTAGTCCGCACCCGCCTTGGGACCTAAATGTAGTCCTGACGGTGCTGTGCCATAAACCCTTTGAGCCAATGGCTACGGTTGACCTCAAGTACGTGTCCTGGAAAGTGTCCTTTCTGGTAGCCGTTACGTCAGCGAGGAGAGTGAGTGAGCTCCAGGCATTGTCGGTGGAGCACCCTTTCTTGGTCTTTCATAAGGACAAGGTAGTCCTTCGGAAGAACCCAACTTTCCTACCAAAGGGAGTGACCGAATTCCATCTGAATCAGATGGTTTCCCTTCCGGTCTTTTTTCCGAACCCTGCCTCAGAGGCGGAGAGTGTTCTAAACTGTCTTCATGTCCGAAGAGCTCTTAAGTTCTACCTGGATAGGACTTCCGAGCTTAGAAGTTCTTCTCAACTTTTTGTGACTTTCGGCAACCCTCAAGGCAAGCAGGCGTCTAAGGCAACTATTTCTAGGTGGATTGCCGCCTGCATCACGGAGTCTTTCACTATCCAAAAGCTGAAACCTCCTAAAGGTATTCATGCACACCTGGTGCGGGGCAAGGCAGCTGCGGTTGCTTTTCAGAAGTATGTTCCCTGGGAGTCCATCGCTAGGGCAGCTACTTGGGCCTCTCCATCTGCTTTCTGTAAGCATTACTGCCTCGATATGAGTTCTAGAGCTGATGCTCAGTTTGGTCAGGCTGTGCAGAAGAACCTTTTTCAGTAAGGGGTATTTCCATCCACCCGTAGTTCCTGTAAGGAGTGCTTGGGAATCTCCCACAAGCATGGAGGAAAGGGGACGGGACGTAGGAGTATTACCAGGTTACTCACCGTAGTGACCACCTTACTCCTAGTCCATAGTCCCCTTTCCTCCATATGCCTGCCCGCCGTCCCCTCTAATAAGGTTCCTCTGTTATTGGTAATGGGTCTCTGACCTGGCAAAGAAAAGGACTGAGGGGCGATGTGTGGCCGGGGTTACGGCCGTGTGCCGGGCCCCACGCAGGAAAGAGAGGAAGGGCACATTTTTGGAAACATTTGGATGCTTTTTACAAAGTGCTCCGGTCCCATCCCACAGGACGGAGAGATGTCCCACAAGTATGGAGGAAAGGGGACTATAGACTAGGAGTAAGGTGGTCACTACGGTGAGTAACCTGGTAAATCGTCCCCCTGCCATGTGACACACTACGTGCGCATCTATATGTACGCAGGGGTCAGGCAAAAACGCCCGGGCTCCGTCAGGCACTTTACATTGTTTTTAAATTGCCGACAGTGTCACCTGTAGTATACATATACTGTAATGACATCAGAGGCAATATTTAGAAAAAAGGGAGGGCTTGTTTAGTAAAAAAGGGGAAAATAGCAGGTGGTGTTATTCATGACCAGCCGATATATACTGCTGGCTGAAGAGTAACTATATTGTATTAGGGAACACATAAAGGCTCACTTGGGCATGTCGATGCTCAAAGGGAACGCGCTGTACCTCATCCTATATGCAAGTGTGTTTACATCTGGTCTTATCTGATGCGTTCAGGGATATAGGATATCCATTACGAATATCTCTTGTCCATCAATGGTCAAGGCAAGTCGTACTGATGGCTTTACAAGTGGCTTTACAAGTGGCTTAGGTCATCATGGCCAACGAGTGCCAGGGTATACTTTCATTGAGACCCACCTTGTCAGTTTTAAGACGGAAAACCCATTTTTGTTCCCGTTTTAGTAGGAGGTGGCTCATGTCTCCTCCTCTCCTGGGGCATTTTACTTTTTCTATGATTGTCCACTCAATTTCAGTGGCCCAGTGTTTAAGCCTAGTGAAATGGTCAACCATCGGGGCATTTTCCCTATGGGTTCTAATGCACGATAGGTGCTCCTGGATACGTTTCTTAATTGGCCTTGTTGTCATGCCAATATATCTTTTGTCACAGGGGCACTTTATCATGTATATTACATTTGATGTGTTGCAATTTGTAAGGGTAAGTTGTTTCCACTGTGTTTCCACATATAGATGCGCACGTAGTGTGTCACATGGCAGGGGGACGATACGGCATTCGCCGGGGTAGAGCATTGGAGTCAGCCTCACACGTAGGCTTACATGCGCTCACGTGACGTACCTAGATACGTCACGTGATGCGGAAAAATAGACAACTCCGCCTCGTCCTCCCTTTATAAACACGGAGAGCCCAGCATGGCCATAAATGCGCTCGCGCCGGGCGTTTTGGTTTAATCCGTGAGGTGCTTGCAGAAGGTGTTAACAAGTAAGTGCAGGGGAACAATGGCGACAGGGTGTTATTTACATTTCCCTACCCGTGTTCTCACGAGCGAGCGTCCCTGCTTCCCTTTCCCTCTCGCTGGTTATTTAAAATAACTAATGTCTTTTAGAAACGCATGCCTGCCCCCCATAGGACCATACCATGCCATGGCTTCTAATCTGTTGGCTTATAATAAAAACACCTGTACAACCTAAACTGCAAACTTTACAAATTGGCATTGTGGGGAGTTCAGTGCCTCAAATTGTACTACAATTCTGTATTCATTTACAGATGTATAGCACGTGGTCTGGGCAGTAAAGCTGTGCCGTGTTCTGAGGCATAGCACATTCTAGATTGGAAGGGAAGGAAAACTAAGGGTGAGTGTTCTCTCTGCTTACAACTAATGAGTATTCTATGCTGATGTAAGAAAAATTATAAATATAAATCGAATTTTAACAAACAGTACTGCAGATATTAGACACAGGTGCTATGCTAGTTAGCAAGGAGATGAGAATTAGATATTAAGATCGAAAGATGAAGTGGTGTTTTGGGACAGCCTTTGACTGTTTCTGCTTGGACGGCACGTCATTAATGTGTCAGCCATAATCCAATATATGGAATTTAGCAGCCACTTAGTGACTGTGGTTTACTTTGTTTGATTCCGCAGGTCCTTTCCCAGACTGTTCCAGTCCTATGACACCAACGGCAAGGTGGTAATGTACTATGCCATCTACCGTTTTTTATCTTTTCTCATAGACTGGTCTTTGAGTCACGAAATAGACCAGCTTTTGAGGAAGCTTAGACTGTCCTGATGAATGTGGCTTTATTAAAGTTAGGCCACTGAAACCGGTCGACAGTGTTTGTTACATCTAAAAAGGCACCAATTTGCCTATTTCTTAGCTTGAGTAAACCCGTTTTACATTGTCCCACTTTCCGTTAGTAAAAAATAATTCCATATGGAAAGTGGTGACTGTATTGTCTTTGTTGTTGTTGGAACGGGAATCTATCCTATTCCTTTTATTTGTGTCATTTTAACCCGAGCAACCTAGGGCCAGTGTGACAATCAATGGGTTATTAAAGAATTGTTCATCCCATTAGATGCCACATGAGTTCCTAAAGAGGAAGAATCGATCCTCTTTACCTTCCTGGGTGTGCTTCTTTTCTTCCCTTTTTTACTGGTAGTCCCTTCCAATTTAAACTAATCTGGAGGTGAGTGGTCTGGGACTCACAAGGCTGGATGTATTGCACACCATAGAAGTTGGTAATTTCATTCTTATTCTGTCACTATTAGACAGGCGTTGTAACACTGCAACCTAGCTGAGAGTGCACAGTAGGCAGGGATAGTACCCTTGTTTCGTTCTATCCTTCTGTCTTCTATCAGATCCTTGTTCTTTACTTCATGAACATACTTGAGTCCACACCATAGTAAAATAATTTTTGGTTTTGGTTTTACTAACTGGACCTTGTCTTGGGTCGTCTCTTTTTCGGCTGCTAGTAGCCTTTAACACAGATGTGTGTTGCCTGCATTTACATTCACACTGTGAGGCTGTATAGCTATGGAGGCTGAGCATATTCCAAAAGGGGAAGAAAGAGACGGCTTCCTGAATATTGTAAGAGACGGAAAGGAGGCCATGTGTGAGTCTCTTCAGTCAGGACTGGACTCTGTTGACAGTATCAGCAGAGCCATGGCAGCAAGCACAGTAATACACAGGTTTGCGTGGTTGAGGAAGTCAGGATTTGCACCGGACGTTCAGGCCAGGCTCCTCAACATGCCCTTTGACTGCAACCATCTGTTTAGCAAGGCTGATGAAAGCCTAGAGAAGCTACAGACCTCAAAGGCGGCAGCCAGATCCCTTGGTGCCACTATCAGACAGCCACAACAATCTCACCCCAGGGCATCATCTTGGAGGGGTAGGTCCTTTCGTTCCTAGTCCTCAGTTGGAAGCGCGAGAGGACTGGCAAGTGAAAGGGCAAAAAGAAGATTCCCTCATGGTGGACTAGGGAGAGGTTCAAAGTTCCCCCAGCCAACAGCTACTTTACCCTCAGTCGCTGCTTCAGTCACCTCAAAACCTCTCTGACCTTAACCGACAAGACCCTTTTGGGACGCAGACTCTTATAGCATCTGCAAAAATGGTGGGGCATTACTTCAGATGCATGGGCGTTGGAAACAGTAGCCCATGGTTACTGCCTCCCCTTACTAAGAAAGGCCTCAAGATCATCCACTGGAAGCCACTCATTCAAAGTTCCAGATCCGTTCCTTGTGCAGGAAATTTTGAGCCTGCTAGAGAAAGATGCTATAGAACCAGTACCTGCAATGCAGAGGAACAAAGTGTGGTACACTCCTTATTTCCTAATCCCCAAGAAGGATGGAGACCCATCTTGGACTTGAGATGCTTGAACAAGTTCCTCAGGAAGGACAAGTTACACTAATGGTCACACTTTCTCAGATCCTTCAGTCCCTCCCGCTCCAGGATTGGATGGTGTCATTGGACCTTCAGGATGCTTACTTTCATGTGCCTATCCATCACAAGCACAAAGTACCTGAATTTCGCGTTTGGCGGTTCTCGTTATCAGTTTCGAGTTCTGCCATTCAGCTGACCACTGGCCGATGGTTTTCACCAAGCTGATGGCGGTGGTGGCAGCGAGTCTCAGGAGAGGGGGGGATTCACGTACACCCCTACCTGGAAGATTGGCTTATCAGGGCACATTCTCTGAACAAGCCCTGGAACATCTCAGCATCCCCTGCCACTCTCTCCACAGACTGGACTTCTCCCTCAATTACAAGATGTCCGACATGATACCATCTCAAAGACTCCAGTTTATCGGAGTGGTCTTGGATACATCCTTGGGAAAAGCCTTGCCACCCGAGGTGAGGGCTCAGCACATTCTGCAGATGGTCGCCAAATTCCAGAGTGCCAAGCGTCTTACGGCCTCCGACTTTTTATGATTGCTCTGCATCACTGCATCCTGCCTGTTCCTGGTGCCACAGGCTCCCCTGAGAATGAGATCCCTCTAATGGGCTCTTAGGACTCAGCACTCTCACTTCTCAGGTAAGACATGAGACCTTCTTCAGGTTCCGATCTTCAGTGGTGGGCCTTCAAGGACAACATTCTGAAAGGAGAACCTTTTTGGCAACCATGACCGGAGATAACCGTAGTGACGGATGGGTCACTAACAGGGCAGGGAGCTCACACCAATGATCTGACAATCAGCGATCGTTGGTCTCCATTGGAGTCCAAACTACACATCAACCTTTTAGAGCTGAAGACAATCAGACTAGCGCTGATGGCCTTTCTGCTCTCTGTACGGGGATATAATGTCCTGATAATGACAGACGAATATACGAAAGGGAAAGCCCAAAACAGAGCACAGGACTAAGGGCTATCATAAACGAGAAAACACAAGGGGGGTGGTCCTGGCTGATGTAGTCAAAGCTAATTGCAGATGATTGGACTGCAAATAAAATTTGCTATATCTACTCCTTTGTTAAAATACTCATTGATATGAATACAAAGGAACAGTGGGAAAGTACCAAGGAGTAAGGATATATACCACAAACACTTAGTTAGTATAAGACTGGGAGTGTTTTTTATTTACTCTCCTCCGTCAAGGGTTCATTTATAAACCAAACATAGGATGCAGTACAATGATAATGACAGACAGCACAGTGGTTATGTTCTACCTCAACAAAAGGGGAGGCATAGGTTCACTACCACTGTGTAGAGGGGCGATGCAGCTCTGGTTCTGGGCAATTCAAGAAGGAATCTCCCTATCAGCACTTCACCTAGCCGTAAAGGAAAACACAGAGACGGACACTCTGAGCAGGCAGAGCAGTCTCCAATGAGTGGGAACTAGCACAGGAAGTCCTTCAATAGATCTTCACCCTTTGGGCAACCCCTCAAGTGGATCTGTTTGTGACCATTGAGAACCGGAAGTGCTAACTGTTTTGCTTCAGGGAATTTCCTCCAGTAGGAGCTCTAGGAGACGTGTTATTCATTGACTGGTAGTTTGCACTCTTGTACGCATTTCCTCCAGTCCCCGTCATTCCTCACGGAATCTGGAGGTTGAGAAAGTTTGGGAAATCCATTATCCTAATTGCCCCGGAATGGGCCAGGAGGACATGGTACCCAGACCTTTTGGACATGTCCATCTGCCAGAGGCATAGACGGGGTAGAGCATGAGTGGGCAAAGCCCACCCAAAATCTGTAAATGCCCACTCAGCAGTGCTGTGTGGTGTATTTACAGATTTTAATGTTACTGCAATGGGCCCAACTACATTAGTTTCAGGCCCCACCTGATAGACAATCCTGGCTACGCCTCTGCCATCTGCCCTCCATTGCAAAGACAGGACCTTCTCTCACGAGAGGAGGTTCAGGTTCTACATCCTGAGGTCCAAACAGTCAACCTTCACGTATGGTTTCTGAGAGTTTGAGATATAAGGATTTGGACCTCCCAGATGACGTAATGGAGATTTTGCTTTCGGCCAGAAAGCCAGCAACAAAATCCTTGTACTGCTGCCGTTGGAACAAATTATTCAGCTAATGTAGGGAAAAGGATGTGTACCCTTTTATGGGCAGTACACCTATGGTGCTGTTCTTTTTGTTACATTTGGCAAATCTGGGGCTCCAGATTGGGACCATTAAAGGATACTTGGCGGTGCTTTCAATCTTCAAGCGCACGTCGGATGAGGTATCATACTTCAAGATACTGTTTGTCATACCATTTCTAAAGTGACTTGCTAACGTGTTCCCTCCATCTCCATTTCAGGTACCAATTTGGGACCGTAATCTTGTTCGAAATTTCCTTATGTGCGCTCCTTTTGGGCCACTCAATTTGCGTGCCTTAAGATTGCTGACCTTTATGACCATCCTTTAAGTTGCGTTAACATCAGCCCGCAGGGTGAGCCCACTTCAGGCCTTATCTTGTAAGCCTCTATATATTAGCTTCTTTAAGGACAATGTAGTTCTTAAAGTCAAACCCACTTTTCTGCCGAAAATGATATTGGATTTTCATTTATCCTAGAAAATTTGTGTTACCATCTTTTTATCCACCTCCACATCCTGGCAGGGAAGAAGAAAGGCTGCATAGACTTGAACCAAGACAAGCTCTTAGCTTTTACATCTCTAGGATGGCTAAGTTACATCAAGATGACCAACGTTTTGTTGGATATACAGTCACAAGTTGGGACTTGTAATCACTAAACAAACTTTATCTAGATGGATTATATATTAGGCATTACGGAATGCTACATATTGGCTGAGAAAGATCCCCCAGAAGGCCTTAGAGCCCATTCCATAAGGGGCATGGCAACCAACGTCTTCTGCTTTACAATGGAGTGGGGGAGAAGGGGGGGCGTGCTGATACATGATATTTGTGCGGCAGCCACATGGTCTTCCATTCACAGGTTTTGGAAAGGCGGTTTTACACTCCGTCCATGACAAATCTTAAGAACACTTCTAAAATTCTTAATCCCTCCTACAAATCTGACTGCTTTGGGAGTATATCAAAAGAGGAGGAATACATGGGCAGACAGAATCCATTCAAAGAACAAGTAACTTACCCATGGTAACGTTCTTTCGATTGGATGTTCCTCCCACATATTCCTCATAGTCCCTCCCATTCTCCCTGCACTAGAATATCTGGGCACACCAATGCCGGAAATTCTGCAAAAAGAAAAGGTGTGTAAAATCGGAATTGAAGCTAACGGGGGCGATGCGCGTGATATATGTACCAGTGATGACATCGACATCAAGATGGAGGCCCTCGAGAGACATTGAGTCGACTGCATTGACTCCCAGCGCCATCTGCCGCAATGTGTTTTCTGAAGCAGCTGAAGCTGGAGACGAATATATCAAAAGATGAGGAACAAGTGGGAGGAACATCCAATCGAAAGGACGTTACCATGAGTAAGTAATTTGTTCATCTATTGACTACCGAACTGAAAGAAAGCTGCTTTTTAAGTAAACTGCAATGTGCTGAATGGTGAATAGACATAATAAACGGCACACTGCCAGTAAAACACAGTGTGAACAGAACTAAAGACACGTGAAAGATTGAAGAGTTGTTTTGAGTATTACAAGTTCAAAGATGAGAAAGGCTGTCAATTATAACTGCAAACGTGAGAAAGAGTCACAAGTATATGACAAGCCAAGAACTGGTACAAAAAAGTGTTACAAGGAATACAAGCGTGGAAAGTGAAAGCCCAAGGCAGAAGAGCCTATGAGGGGCCCAGCAGCTTTGGGGGGATTTATGGTTCTGCGACCTGTGATGGGTAGACTGTGCGGTCTGACAACTGCAACTAGACCACAAAGTTTCCTACTGTGAAGTTATAAACATGAAGAATCAAGCCAATGAAAAGTATAGAGTTACTGGTTGCATGGCCTGTGGACAGTGTAGTCTGACAACTGTGCCTAGACCAGGAAGCCCTGAATGGTGAACAAGCTGTAAAGAACTGTGAAACAATTGGTGAAGCAAACCTGAAGGTGGGTCAAACGGACCCAGGGTTTTCTTTAGAACTTTGAGTAGTTGAAACCAATATGAGTGCTATGTTAAAGTCTTGGGGAAGGGAACCCTGCGAGCCAAACAATCAGAGAACACTGTCCTGTGGAAGGAAGTCCCAGGACCTCCATTTTGTGTGAATTGTGGTACATTCGAACTTGGAGAAGGTAATTTCAGAACTTGACAAAACACTATTGAAGTGAACCTCTATTGAACTTGTGATAGGGAACCCAAGACGAACTCAAGCTGAAAGTAACTTAGCCTTTACTTTTGAACACTTACATTTTTGCTGAGAAGATTCCCACACCATGTTTGGTTATAGTTGTGAGGACAACCATAGGTTTTGACACAGCCAGACTTTTATTTTGGACTTGCAGACACAGACTTTCCTTAGTTTCTGTAGCTAGGGAAAATCCCACTGTAGTATAGGACAAGTTAGGCGTTAAACCATCCTGATCATTAATAAAGTTTTTTGTTTAGAACTGCACATCTGTTGTCTGTGTCATGTCTCTTGATACCATGCCTGTCTCACATACGGTGGAACTGGGATGCAGCTCAAACGTAACAAGTTGGGGGAACCCTAGAATTTAAGAAGTTGAGTGCCAGAGCATTGGACCCCACAAAAGCCACCAAGGGCTCTATTGGGTTTGATATTTGTAGTAGTAGGGATGAAATAATTCCCCCAGTAGAAAGGAAATTGATATCTACTGACCTCATATTAATTCCAACCTGAATACATATATTAGACTGGCAGCCAGGTTGGGGTTACCATGTCAGTTTGTGATTGATGTCTTAGGTGGTAATAGACCCACATTTCAGAGGTATGGTTAAAGTATTTGTACACGACCATGGGAAAGAAGCCTTTCTATGTTTACAAAGGCCACAACATTGCTAAAGGGGTGGTTAAGAAGGCAATGCTTCCCAGAATAGCAGAGAAAGAAGACACTGAAAAGGGAATCCAGAGTTCCGGGGAAGAGAAGGAAGCTACAAATGACTCCCCCCCCCCACCCCTTTCTCTGTGCCTGAAAGAGAAGGTTGTGGATAATTAAATGTTCTTCCAGACTTAGCCGTGGCCTAGAGAAAAGATCCCCTTCTAACTTATACATGTTCACAAGTAGCTTCAGAATAAAGAAGGATTTCTTTATATCGGAAAAACAATCCCAGAAGACAAGATAAAATTACAATTGCTGATTCCAGAAAGTCTTAAAAAGATGGTCTTGGAAAAATGTCAGTCGCATCTAACAAAAGATCATACAAACCATAGGAAACTTAAAAATTATTTAAGAGAAAGGTTTTTCTGGTTTGGGATGGAGACCAATATTAAAACCCTGATGCAGACCTGTATAACTTGTCAGAAAGTTGATACACCCACTCTACCTAAATGTTCCTATAATTAAGGGAATAGATACAAGTAAAAATGATTTCGATTGAACAATCTCACAAAACCTGAACAATGAGAAAAAGGGCAATTCTTCCAACCTGAAGGCTCATCAGGTAGGGTTTAAACATGCAGGCCATACTTTCCATCAGAAAATCTGGAGAAGGAAATAATTGTCATCTCTTTTGTCCTTATGACTGTCGAATACCAGAGAGAGAGAGATAAGATGGGCCTACAAATTGATTTTCCCCATATATATATATATATTATGCATATATATATATAAATATATATTACCACCAAAAGTAACAAGATAAAAAATACAGCCTATACACTCATGCGGGGAGGAATTATAATCAACATTTATGGGAACCTTTCGCCAATTCAGAATCAAAAGAAAATAATCAGAAAACCATCTCAGTAAAGGAAAGTAATAAAGATCTGGGTCTTAACCCTTTTGAAACAGACTCACAATATTCTGGAGTGGTTACTATATTATCAAGTTTAGCTAGTACCTCAGAAGGTGTGGGTATATCAAAAGTCAAGGAAGAAGTGGAGGGAAATATAGCTTTGACAAAACATTTTGAGGAAAACTCAGAGCGCTCTAGTTGTTCAACAAGAAAGGCAGTGTCTTCCCCAGCAAACTTACTGGACATTAATCTTCCCCTAGAGTAATCAATCAATTTGTTGTTCCATATCGGAAATGTTATTTGTGCAAGGGGTTTAAACATTGAGTGAAAAACTGTCCCGTAAATATAGTTGAATTTCCCAAATCAATGTCATCCATTCAACCCGATCAACCACAACGAAAGCCTAATGCCTTTTTGTATGCAAAGGGTAAAACCCCATATTAACTTCCTGTTGTTTTGGAGGGAAAACTGATTTGGGCTGCATCGGACACCAGAAGTAAAGAAAGTGCCATAAGAACAGAAGTACTTCCACAGGGGTGGTAAGAAGAGTAAAGAGGAAAAGTTATTTGATTACATGGCCATTCTCAGAAATACCCATTGACTCAAATCCCTATATCTATTCTAGGATCAAAAATATCTTTAATTGTAGTAGTGGTTTTCAACTTACCAACTCAATCTTAGGGAGAGATGTCCCTCACATTGATCAATGGGTTTCACGAATACCCCAAATAAATTCTAAAAATCTTGTAGTTGCGTCTCGTGTCCCTTCGGAGGTAAAATCTCTTGAATTGGAAACAAAGTCATTAGTCCCATTAAAAGACTAGTACCTTAAAAGGATGCAGGATTTCTTGGACCATCAACCTGTTGACTCCACAAGAGAACCTCGAGGGGAACGAAAGCAAGATAAGGTAATTTTCCCCTCTCGGTTCCCTTGTGAAACATCTCAGTCCAACCGGCATTGGGGAAGGGTATGTGAGAAACCTGAAGGTACTCTCACATCTACTCCACAGGGATCTTCTGTTCAGGTGGCCAGGGAAGGGCCGGCGCTTTTGGATGCCGCCCATTGGGGGTGGAAACGCGAGGGAGGATCACCTCGGTGGAGGGTCCTTGGGGATTGGGCAGAGGGTGCCTGAAAGCGAGACATGGCATCCGCCTTCACTAACACTACCTACCCTACGCTCCCTCAGTCTTCATGGTATATTGTCAATCTTATTCCATTTTGTAGTTTCCCACCGAATATTGAGAAGAGGAAGAGGCAGCTAAGAGTAGTGCACACTTCCTATTGCAAACAACACTCTAGTACTGGGACGAAGAAGAGGGGCCTGGAGGCATCCAGTAATGAAGATCAGGCATGTCACACTAACAGGCTTATACAAGGTCTGGCAATTGAGTCTAACCCACTTCATCTGCAGCCTGTTGATAATGGTAAAGAGTATAAAAGATGGACCAAAATCATACATGGAGGGTGGAGAGAATCTGCTGTGTTGGGACAAGACCAGGACGTCGAGACACCGGCAATGATCCTGGGAGACCTGCAAGAGAGACTTTGCAGGACCGGGAGCCCTCATATTGGAAGGCGGGCAGTAGGCGCTGCCGTACAGCAGAGGAACGAGAAAAATGTGTGCCCAAGCCCGGGTGCAGCGGGAGCAGGGGTGGACTGGGAACCAAAAGAGGCCCTGGAAATTATTTTGAAAGTGGCCCCATATTACACATTTTGAGCAAGCCCAACCCTTTTCCTATGAAAGAATGTGAAAATAAAATACAAAAGAGGCCCAGGGTGCAGAGGCCCACCGGGAAATCTCCAGAGTACCCTGTAGGCCAGTCCAGCCCTGAGCGGGAGTTTCGGAAGCCACTGGGATCAGAGGGGACACGGACCGCGTGTGGAGCAGAGCAGAGAAGCCGGTGTGGTTATTTGTGGAGACTTGTCTGGCAAAATGGCAGTCTGTTTCCTGTTAAGGGAGGAGATCAGCGGGAAAAGTGGAAGCCGCCGGAAGAAGCTGCGAATAACATGAAAAATTACCTTCATGTTGATTCAGGTTCTCTTAGTCCAGGCTCTCCCTCCTTCACAACTGGTTGGGAATGCCTGCATCCACAGACGGGCTGGAAAAGCTGGCTTTCAAATGATGGCTTTCACGTTAAGAAGATTGAAGGCATAGCGCCTACGTCACACGTGCGTCCCTCTGCGTGCCGGGCCCACACCTTACCCCTATGTCACCAACGTTCCACACCCAGTTCCTGTGGTTCTGCCGATGGTGGTAGAATTTTAAGTATATTCTTACTATATGGGATGGCTGGGTGGGAGAGCTTGGATTCAGCTTGGATTCAGAGAACCTGAATCACCATGAACGTCATTTTTCATTTCTCTTTCGTCCTGGCTCTCCCCCCATCCCAACTCTTTGGGACCAGACTAAAAAGCCTTAGAATAAGTAAGGGTGGAAGAGACAGCATGTACGGAATTCAGGCAAACAACTTGCGGAGCACCTCTTGGCCGAATTTTGCATCATATCTAGAGGATGTATCCATAGCATAGTGCTTGCAAAAGGCAAGACGGGTAGCCCAGGTAGCAGCTCTACAGATTTCTACAATGGGAACATGCCTGGTGAAGGTTACAGATGCTGCCTTGTGGAATGAGCCCAAAGTCTCTGTGGAGTCGCAAGCCCTTTCATATCATAAGCCTTGGACATACAGGAGACAACCCATCTGGCGTTGGAAGCTTCAGCTGCTTTATTGCCAGGAGATGCATCACCGTAAGTAATGAAGAGCTGGCCTGCTTCCCTGAACGGTTTGGTCCATTCTAGGTAGAATTTAAGAGTTCTTACAACGTCTAGGTTATGTATTTGTTTTCAATGTAAATATTACAACATTACATTAAATAACAATAAGATTACAAAAACTATATACGTAATTACAAAACATTATATAAGCAACCCCCCCACAGTCACATGGTTCACATCATAAAATATACAATTGTCAGATTCAATATAATGCAAGAAATGTTCCCCAAATCTTCTTAAATAACACACTCTTGCCTTGTTTCCTGTATACATTTTTTTCCACATCAGCCAGGTTATGCATTTCAGTCAACCAGACCTCCTTTTCCAAGGTAATATTAGATTTCCAATTCTTTAGGATGATTTTTTTTTCCAAACATGGCACCTCTAAACAACCACTTCTTTTGGCATTGAGTGAGTTCTTCCAAGGTCTCATCATTCCCCAACACCAATGTTTCAAAGTCAAAACCAATCCTTTCATTCAAGACCTTCTCCAAAATTGTACCTATTTCTTTACAAAATCCTCGCACCTTTCTGCAATCCCACATCATATGCTCCAGTGTACCGATTTCATGAACACAAGCCCAACATTCTGGATTATCCTTCAAACCTCTCTTCCATAATCTATCGGGTTCCAATAATCCCATTTTAGGATCTTAATTTGTCTTATTCTCTCAGTTAAACCCAAGGAACAAAGTTTAACATTTGCACACATCCTCGTCCATTTCTCCACTGTAATGTCAGAGCCAATCCTTCGACTCCACTCCTCTCTCAGCAAATCATTGCCTTTATATTAATTCACAATCAGTTTGAATACACGACTAGCTAGGCCGCTTTCTCTTGTAAGAATATCCAGACTTAATCTAGCCTGTAAACGTATCTCACCAATGGCAAGCTTTAATTTTCTGTAGTCTGAGAACCTGAAATCTTCAATATTAAATTGTTGTTGTAATTCTCTAGCACTCATCCATTTCCCCTCTTTAAAGAGATCATCTATCCAACTGACACCTCCCAAAAACCATTCTGGCCAGAACAGTTTTGTTTTCTAATTTAATAGAAGGATTCATCCATAAAGATGCACCAGGGTCTTTATATTCATCCACACCCAATAATCCGGTCAATTTCTTCCATGAGTTTCACAGACAGAGAGTCAGCAGGTCTTTCACACATCTCGTTCTTGATTCTGTGGTCAACAACGCCCTTGGTGACAAAGGACCATTATAACTCGTCTCTGCCAAAACCCACTCATCAGGTACCAGTGTCAGGAATTTAACTATAGAATCACAAATATGATAGGCCCTAAAGTTTGGCACTCCTAACCCACCTTTCTCCAAAGGTAATTGCAGTTTCCACAATTTTAATCTAGGTGGCTTCCTGTCCCATAGAAAACCTTGGATAAGTCTGTCTCATTCCAGTAATGAGTACCAATATTTAGTGGGATCATACTCAAGATATAGTTGATCTTGGGGGCTGATACCATTTTTAAAGCATTAACCTTTCCCCATAGCATCTAGGTTATGTAATATCTCCTCAGCCACAGAAGCATGCAGCCTAGGAAGAAAAATAGGAAGACATATTTCTTGATTCAAATGAAAATCGCAAACCACCTTAGGTAGAAAGGAGGGGTCCATATGGAGGACTACTTTATCCTTCTGGAAAACTATATAAGGTTCCTTAGAGGAGAGAGCTTGGAGTGCTCCAATTCTTCTAGCCAAAGCAATGGCTACTAAAAATGTAGTTTTCCAAGATAGGAATTCCAATTAGCTTTAATGCCATAGGCTCAAATGGTTTTTGCATCAGAGCTGACAAAACTATGTTGAGATCCCATTGAGGTGGAAGTTCACGAACAGAGGGATGTAAACATAAAAGGCCCTCAAAGTGCCTATGAATTGATTTATTTGAAAGAGAGAAAGACGTATGTTCTCTGTTTAGGTATACTCCAATAGCCGATGACTAGTGTTTGCAAGTGTCTACTTTGACACTTGTGGAAAGTAGATGAGACATGAAGGACATGACATTATCAATAGAAGCCTTTAGAGGGTTATGGTCGTGGTCTAAGGACCAGTGACAGAACTGTAACCATTTGCTATGATATTGCTTCTTAGTCGAAGCTGTTCTGGAAGCTGACATGATGGTTGGATTTTGCTCTGATAATTGTAAGTGGGAGAAGGCTAGTTTTTCAGGAACCAGGCCTTCAAGGTCAGCAGTTGAGGGGAGGGATGAATAACCTGCTCTTTCTTTTAAGTCAACAGATCCCTCGATGATGGACGATCTAATTTGGAAGTCCCTGCTAACTCCATGATGTCTGGAAACCAAATCTGGCGAATCCAGAACGGAGATATAAGAATCATTGTTAGATTCTGTGACATTTTGAATTTGAGCAATGTTTTGTGTATCTATGGGAGAGGTGGAAAAGCGTAACGTGCTAGGTTCGACAAATCCAGGTATAGAGCATCTCCCAGGGACTGAAGACCCTGACCTTGCCTTGAGGCAAACTGAGGACATAGAGCGGTTTGCTGGTTGGCAATGAGGTTTACTGATGGATGGCCCCACTTCTGAAATATCGTCTTTGCTACTGACGGTTTCAGCTCCCACCCGTGCGGACCAGACTAACCTGCTCCGTTTGTGTGGTAGGACGCTCTTCTTTCCCTCCAGATGGGACACCAACAAGAAAATGTTATTCTGAATGGCCCAATACCAAATTTCCTTTGGAAAGAGACATAGGGAAAGGGAACGAGTATCCCCCTGCTTGTTGATATAGAACATTGCAGTGGTATTGTCTGTGAGAATTTTCACCACCTTTCCTTGAAGTAAAGGAAGAACTGATTTTAGAGTGAAAAATATGGCTCTTAGTTCCAGGACATTTATGTGGTCCCTTTTTTTCTTGAGAAGACCAAAGGCCATGTGCTGTTAGACTTAGACAATGGGCTCCTCAACTGTATTCGGATGAGTATGTTGTAATAACTATTTGGTAAAGAGGAGGCTGAAAAGGAGACCTGATTAATAAGTTCTCTGGGGAGTTCCACCAGATTGAGCCCTGAACTTGCTTTGGAATTTGAATTTCCTGAGAACACAACAGTTGGTTCCAGTTGCAGGCAAGATGCCACTGAACTGTTCTCATATGGAGCCTTGCAAAGGGGACTAGGTTTATACAAGAGGCCAATAGCCCTAAGAACCTTTGAAACCACCAAGCTGTTAGAACCTGATGTGTCAAGATGACTTGTTGAATTGCTTCGACCCCTTTCTGGGAGGGAAGGCTCTGTGTAGAGTAGTATTTATAAATGCTCCTAGAGATTGGATCCTTTGCGAAGGGATGAGTTTGGATTTTGCCATGTTTATGGAAAACCCTCGGTTGAAAAGAGTGTGGCATGTAAATTGTATCTTTTGAAGCAATTTCTCTGGAGACTGGGCCTTGAGTAGCCAGTTGTCTAGGTAAGGATATAGATGTACTGTCCTTTAATACACGGCTCCCCAGCCGTCACTCGGAACCGCGGCATCGCAGGATTTCCTCGTTTTTCCTGCTCTGGGCTGTAGTTTCCAGGATAGCAAACTAAGGGAACCAATGTGAGAAATTATACCCTCAAAAGAGCCCTGTACCCCAACTCTTCAAGCAGTTGCCACCCAGCATCCACCTCCAGTGGCCTTCGATCATGAGCGCACTGAGCAAGTTCCTAAAAAGCATGCAGCTGTACTAAAGAAGCAGTTTACTTTGATTCACTGCCAAGAAAAAGCGTTTTCAAGCCACTTTCGACATTGCTACCCACCAAGGAGACCTACTCCAGGCCCAAGATGAAGGCATCTTGCCGAAACGTCTAAAAGACCAGCAAGCCACACCCTACCTGATCCTCTCAAATTTCTGATTCAACTCTAGACGTCGACCACGTGTTAGGTCACCCTCTAGCCCGGCTACACATAACCAATTGTTCTACCATTTAGTGTTTTCATTTTGGTTATTCTGTAATAAATACCTGCACTATCACTTGTCACTTTAGGTGGTGGTCACAGATAAATTTCAAAGCACCATTGTATTAAAGCTTTGTATACTTTCAACTTAGCTGCTAATTTTAGTCCCATTGAGGACTTGTGAATACCAAGAACTTGTTATCCTTAATGTTCTGTACTTTTTTCCTCAAAAAAGAGGTCACTAATGCATGACTTCAAAATGCAGCAATAACTGACAGCAAAATAAAATATAAGCTGTACTTTCTACTACTCTTTATTGTTTGAGCCTTCTCAAATTTCATGTGCACGAATACATCTAAAAGGATTTTGTATGTATGAGACATGATAGAATAATCTAAGGCCTACTGCAGTCAACTAGTAGACCCCAGAATTCTAGACGTCAGAGCAAACCCCTTTTGTACAAACTATTATCAGCCCATAGTTCTGACGGTTTTAGGGCCATCCCTTTAGTTACACGTACTTAACCAAAGGTACGCTGCCACTGTTCCCAGAATTTTTGTGAATACCCTGGGAGCAGAATTGAGTCCGAAGGGCAGACATGTGAACTGGTAATGAGACCTTCCTATGGTGAACCTTAGGAATTGACGGTGATCTTTGAAGATGGGAATGTGAAAAAAAAGCATCCTGTAAATCTTTAGATGCCATCCAATCGTTCAAATGAAGGGAGGCTAGAATCTGAGGAATGGTCACCATATGGAAGGTTTCGAGTAACAGAAACTGGTTGAGATCTGAAAGGTCTGGAATTGGCCAGATCCCACCAGTTTTCTTTGGGATCAGAATGTAACTGGAATAGAAACCCCCAACCTAATTCCTCTTGAGGAATCAATTCTATCACTCCTAAGGAAAGGTGTTTTTGGATCTCTTCCAGGAGCTCTGGGGAAGATTTTTGGAGCTTTTGGGAGAGGATGGGAGAATAGCCATAATGGGAAGACGGTAACCATGTTGAATAATATTCAAAACCCATTACTCTTGAGTAATGCTTTTCCAGTAAGGAAGAAAGTTGGAAATTCCTGCTTGCCGGAGATGTATGCTCCTTGATGATAGTTGGAGCGGAAGGTATGTACATGCCCGGAAGGAAGTCAAATAGACTTCTTTTGGTCTTGTGAAGAATTTGACAAAGGGGAAGGCCGCGACTTAGATGTAGGTCTATATCTTCTCTTCTTAGAAGAGTAATACTATTTTGGTGCAGTGTGGCTGAAGTGTGTTGCCTGTGACTGCCGTTAACCTTTAGCAGTGCAACAGTCTTTTTTGTGTTTCCATTGGTGAGGAGGACCAAGCTACCCTTCCAATACCAGCCTGCTAAGTGGAGCGTAGTGGAGTGTGGCTGGAGTATGTTGCCTGTGACTGCCATCAATTTTTAGTAGTGCAGCAGTTTTTTTTTTTTCATTTCCATTGGTGTGGAGGAGCAAGCTACCCTTCCAATACCAGCCTACTACGTGTAGTGGAGTGTGGCTTGATTGTTGCCTGTGACTGCCCTGAATGTTTAGCAGTGCATTAGTCTTTTTTTTGTTTCCATTTGTGAGGAGGATAAAACTACCCTTCTAATACCATCCTACTAGGCGTAGCGTAGTGGAGTGTGGCTGGAGTGTGTTGTCTGCGACTGCTGTGAATTTTTAACAGTGCAACAGTCTTTTTTTTGTTTCCATTTGTGAGGAGGAGCAAACTACCCTTCTAATACCAGCCTACTACGTGGAGCGTAGCTGAGTGTGGCTGGAGTGTGTTGCCTGTGCTCCCTGTGGCTCAATGCTCTGCCTCGTCCCAGTGAAACCACCATCTGCATGTATCCGAAGTTAGCGCACAGTTCCCCTCCAGTGTCTCTGAAGTGTGTTGCCTGTGACTGCCGTTAGCCTTTAGCAGTGCAACAGTCTTTTTTTGTTTCCATTAGTGAGGAGGAGCAAGCTACCTTTCCAATACCAGCCTACTATGTGGAGTGTAACAGAGTGTGGCTGGAGTGTGTTGCCTGTGTTCCCTGTGGCTCAAGGCTCTGCCTCGTCCCAGTGAAGCCACCATCAGCATGGAACCGAAGTTAGCGCACAGTGCCCCCTCCAGTTTCCGCAATGCACCCGCATTCAAGCACACCTGCAGCTTACTTGCAATGTCTCAGAATCTCTGTTGCTCTCAAGGGATGACCCGATGGCGTCTAACATTGCCTCTTCCAATCCACAAGGTATGTATACGCTGAAAACCACTTGTCCAATTGTACACACATCCTTGCCCATGCCCATTGTTGTGACAGTACAACATGATGAGCTAATGACCCCCTTAAGTTCACTTCAGTTGAAATCCAACAGTCAAGCTTTCGTCCCCAACCAATCTGCACTGCTTGAAAGTAACATGTGTAGCAAATCTGCAGAGAAATGTATGGTCTTCTGCCCCTCCCTTCTGCTGCGCCATGGAAGGCAGAAGGTTCTTTGCGACTAGTTCAAAATCCTCCCAATGCCCTTGTGGCTGTCTCAAAGAAATACTAGGCACACATCAAAACATCAAAACAACTGTTCGGCCACCCAAACTGTTGGAAGAAATGTTTGACTTGGAGCTCTTCACTGCCGTTACTGGCGCTTACCCGCAGCGGAATAAACCTGCAATATGCTCCCAACACAGCTGCAGACAGACACCTGCCTAAAACCCTGTGAGCAAGCCCGACTTGACACTGATTCAGTCACGGTTGTCGCAATCACAGCCCACTGGAAAAACCGAAGCGGTCAAACTAAGCTCTGACTCAACTACAATACAACCAGACAGAGAGATTGAGGACGAAGAGCAAGACACCTGTTTAATAACCATAGTGAAGGACTCAGTTCTGGGTACTTCAGACCTTTCACCAACTCGAACTCAAAAGCTGCAATCAAACACCACAATGCCTGAAGTCAAACCAGAAAAGAGATAGAGGATGAATGATTCAAGTATGAATGAAACATCATTGAAATATAAAGTGCAACAACAGCCCAATGATCATCTGGCATAGAAAACAAGTAAAACATAAGCAGCAGCAGTGGCTATAACACACTCCTTCCTCGATGACAAACTCTTCCTCAGACTGGAGTGACACGGCCCCTATTAAGAGATTGCAAAAAACAAACAAGATCCAAAAGTGTCAGATGAGAGGCAAGAGACCCTCAATCCTTGCCAACTCAAAGCCGTTTAGACATTGCTAGCTCCCAAGAATTTTTGTTATCATTGCTTACCATCTCTCTTGCCCTTTTCCTAAAACTTTGAGGCCATTAATGACAATCCTAAAGACCAAGCCAGTTTAATGGCTATGATGAATTCCAAAATCATCTATGTCGAATCATTCATAGACAACACCAAAGAAATTCGAGCCTCAGAGAAAGAGACTGAAAATAAGATCAGGAATGATTTGATGACCCTGTTGAAAGAGGTCTGGGAAGAGAAAAAACTCCTGTTTGGGTTGTCTAAAGATGTATTAAGAGCAAGCATACAGCTCCATAAAGATAACACTACAATGTCAGCTGTTGAAAGTACCCTCGAGAAAGGCCCTCACAATGTTGACGAGAGCCATCAACTAACTAAATCGCAACTAACCCACGATGGAAACCCTGCTGCCTTTACCTTAAGACTTAACCTTTGTGTCGTAACTCACAATCAAGTCCAAGAATCAAACATGTCAGCACCATTAACTCCCATCTCTACATGCCTTTTACCCATGCTGCTTCAAGGGACACACTCCAACAGTAACCCTTCAATAACCTCAAAGAGAGCTGAATTGCAAAATCGCTCGCAGAGGATGACATAATAGAGGTAGGAGATGAGCCTCTCCCGTCTAATGTGACCTGGGAAGCACGAGTACAAGAACCCCAAGATGAAGAGCAATACTACTCGATCTTTCATTCTAAATCAAAGCAAAAACTGAACGGAAAAACAGTCTCCAGACAACAACAAAAAACACACAAAATCAAAAAACATATTACCAGTGAAGAAAATCAAATCGAATAGTTCAAGGAACTTTATGAGAAATCAAAGGTTCGAAGTGAGAGTTTTGACCTCGACTTCATAGCATCCATGAAATACTAAGCCTACAAGTGTTACTTCAGATCTGACTAATCAAAATGAAATTGTTTGAGTTGCCTCAGAATTGCCTAAAAACAATGATATTGATAAACATTTATTGGCCCACTCGGTCTACGATGATGAGGACATTATAACAAATTCTGAAAGAAGCAATGACACTTCATCTTCTAATGAGGATTCCATTAGATATCCTCCGCAGTCAACAAGAAGAATAGCTACCAGCACGGGTAGAGAACGAGACCAAAACAACATACCATTCCTGACACTGGCTGAGAAAAGGGACTTACTTAATAGAGCATACCTAAGAACAAAAACCAAAAGAAGACGGACATCTAATGATAAGCCCTAAAGATACTTTCTACCCCGTGTCCAACAACCCTCCACAGGCGAGGGCAATTCAAAAACCCAATTATCTCAATCCTCAAATAGAACAGCAAAGTGCCACTGGAAACGAACAGCTAAAGAAATACACAGACGTTCCCGACTCAAAGCAGTTAATACTTGAACGTATTCTAAACACTGAAGATGGTTTAACGCTAAATCAAAAGAACACTCTTCGATTATTTAACCATGTTCCAGAACTCACTGCAGTTACATCCTTGGACATAACAGTCGTAGAATTCTGTGATGAGGAAAGACTCTGCTGCGTATGCCTTCACTTCCCGTCAGCCCCAGTTTACAATCATCTATTAGAGGCCTCAACAACCCTAAGAACTATGGGATCTGACATAACAGAGCACAACATATGTCCAACGCACTTTAAAGAGGAAAAGACCAGACATCAAACGACCTCAAGCATAAGTGACCAAATAATACCAACTAAAAAGCCCCTTAGGACGAACTTGGGGGACTCTGGAGACAATTCCAAGGTTGAAGCTCAACAGCAGATCAAAATCCCCAGTGATTTATATCATCTAAAAATATTATTTAATACTGTGAGTGGGACACGAAAATCTACATGATAAAGATAGACAGAAAAATCCAACCTAAACAACAACGACTCTTGCGCATGTCTCGCGAAAGCCCTGTCTTCTGATCGAGGCAATTAACAACAAATCAAGGACGAATTTACCATCCTCTCGTGGAATTCAAGGGGTTTCAATCATTTGTTCAATAATGTAAATCGAACTGGAAGCAATTGGGCCATCATATGTTTGCAAGAAACCTGGCTAAGAGCCCAACGGTCGATGGCTGTTCAATATATCTAAACCCAGCAAGCAACGGCACAAAAGGCCGACCCATTTCGGGTTTAACAATCATAAAAGAAGGTACAGTCTTCACGGTAAAACAAATGCATAACCCCAACCTTCATATTCAATCACTTCTAATAGAAGTAAACAACAACAACCCTCAAGAAAGACGTTGGTTTGTCTTTATCAACTTATATTGGAATCCAGCTGACGGCGGAACTACAGATTTTGCTGAACAAGTCACAAATATAATTGGACAATTGGAACGTGAAATACAAGAACATCATGATCATTATCTGTGGCAATCTAAACAGAAAATGCCTTATATATAAGGACAATATTCTCACCGTCGGGTCAAATGTCAAAAATAAAAAAAAGAATAGAGCCATCAGTTGGTTGAAAAGCATGAAGGCCATAAATGTACACATGTTATATGGTAACATTCCTGGCGATATTCCGGGAGCAACCACTTGGCATCGAGATTTGTCGAGTGAAACACTAGACTACTTTTTTGTGTATCAATATTCTTCATGAAATCAAATCCCTTGAAGTGGTTAAGACACAAGTCATCGATCACAAAATTCTGAAGGTAACATGGACGATATTCTTCTCAGATAAACAAAAACGCTGGCCAACTTTAATTAAAGTAGTAGCGGGAAGAAATAGATTATGGATTTCTCCAACAGAAGTTCCAAGACTGACAGGAAAGTTGAGATTGCTGATCACCTCGGATGAAGCAGCAACATACTATAGACCTATTCTTATTGATTACAGAGAAAAGGAGACCATGAAAGCCCAGGTTCGAGCGGAAACATGTTTTTGATCAAGAGATCGCAGACCAAAAAAAAAACTGCAGAATGATCTAAAACAATTGCCAGTTTTACCAAACGCAACAAGAGTTAATAGATGTAAGAAGCGAAAACAACAATTGAAGAACTGGATCATATTCACAAGTGCATCATGATCCAAAACGATGTGGAATTAATGCTCTAGTCCATTCTAAGAAACAATTCTAGAATGTTTTGGGATTATACACCATCTGGACACAACACAAGATGCACTACTGTTAAATCCGATATCTGAAGAAATTTGGTCTCAACATTACTATGAACCGCCCCTCCAACAAAAGACGTCAACCTGAATAAGATCAAAGCAATTTCATGGTCGATCTCATTTGAGAAGTGCAATATGTTGACCCTAATTAACAAGGCAAGCAGCTTGAGAGCCCCAGGCCCAGACTGGTTATCAAATTATGTCTTCAAAATTGACCTGGAAAACTGGTCAGAATTTTGCTACACACTATTGTCTCAAATAATGAAAAACGCCAGTGTCCCAGCTTCGCGGAAACGCTCAATCTTGGTTCCCATATTTAAGAAAGGGGCGCGTACGAATCCGAAAAATGACCGTCCAATTGCCCTCTTGGACATGCTTGGAAAAATGTTTGCCTCCATACTTTTAAAGCGAATAAACAAATGGGCTTCTGATATTGGAATCTCAGACCCACGATAAACTGGTTTTGTTAAAGGTGTAGGGTGCAATGTGAATCTCTTTATTCTAAACATACTGAAACAAAGATGTATGAGTACAAAAAGACCACTGTATCTCGCCTTTATCGACTTCAAACAAGCTTTTGACAGTGTTGACCGAGATCGACTATGGCAATGCCCTTCAGATTTACTAGCTGCAGTCATTGCCCTGGATGAAGGAACATCCATTCAAATAAGATTGAACTCAGGGCGTGGCTACGAGAGCCATGTAGGAGGACGCGTTCCAGTGGAGCTCCCGAGATCCTGAACAGATCCGGGCAAATCAGTGCAATTCGACTGCTTATTGAAAACCGACGACATGCATGCCAGCGTGTGAAGGTGCTGCCGAAGTATTGTGAACTTTTGGAGGTCATAGTAGCTACGACGACCAAGATCGGAGAAGAAAAGTCGAGAGACGCTGAGAACAAAGAGCGATCCAAAATGGCCGACATAGACTTGAGACGGGATTGAAAAGAGTCGCGGGAAAGACCTAACCAGGTCAGCGCGTAATGCGCCCACTCATCATTCGGTAGACCTGCACATCCTCAGAACCATGTCCAGTAAGGCAGTGCGACCTAAGGCGAAACAACCCACGCTGGATGACTTCACCAAAACGTCCCCGAGCTCGGACGCCACCAAGAATAAGGATGCACCGGCCGTAGGTAGCGCGACGACTTCGAGCTCTAACAAAGAAATCCTAGCAGCGATTGCGGACCTGAGAGCGGCCTGGGAATCGAAATTAGAACAGGCTGTCTCTGAATTAAAAACGGCATTGGACCTCAAAGTTGGGGAGGTCCAGGAAGACGTCAATCTACTGAGACAAGATGTTAGGGTTCTGGCAGAGCGCACAGAGTCCCTAGAAAAAGAAGTCGGCCCGAATACGGCGGACTGTGCCACCCACAAGACAAAACTGCACGCCCTAATCCAAAGGGTGGGCAACCTGGAAAGTAGAGCGGAGGAGGCGGAAGGACGGGCCCGTCGCAACAATATCCGCATTGTGGGCCTACCGGAGGGGACGGAGGGCCGTGACCCTACTGACTTCGTTGAGACCATGTTGCTGCAGGAGATATCCGGAGGGGCCTTATCCCAAGGCTTCGCAGTGGAGAGAGCACATAGAGCCCTAATGAGGAGGCCGCCTCCTGGAAACCCGCCCAGACCCATCATTGCCAAAATTCTTAACTACCGTGATCGGGAAAGAATATTAGAACATTTTCGTAAAGGAGGCACGATCAAGAGAGGAGAAGCAAACATCACGGCGTATCCGGATTACACCCTAGCTGTGCAGCGGAGCCGCATGAACTTTGGAACTGTGAAACGGAGGCTGAGGGAGGCAGGTTACAAATATATGTTGCTTTACCCTGCAAAACTGAAGGTCATACAGGCGCATAAGACTTTATTTTTCGAGACCCCAGAGGACGCTATGGAGTGGCTCGACGCACAAGGGTGCCCTCAAGAATCGGCGGACCGGCCCCAGAAGGACTCGGAGGAGCTACGGAAGACGTAAAATGGCGTCGCAAGATGGCGCGACACATGGAGACTAAGACTTGATTATAGTCGGTTCGGAACCTTCGGTATGGAAGGTCAGTTGGTTGTACTGTTTGCCATAAACATTGAGATTATTATTGAACGGGAGCCCCATGGAGCGATACTCTCTCCCCACAATAGCTTAGGTTAGGTGGCCATTAGGGCGACCTCACCCTACTGGGCACCGTGTACGGACTGGTGTTTGCGGAGCCAGATGTGGGGGTGCCTGAGCTCTTTTGTTGAAGCTGGGCAACAGTTGGGGTGTGTGGTGTTGGGGGGAGGGTGGGTGAGGGAGGGGAAAGGGGGTTGGAGTTTAGTTGTGTGTGCGGTTAGTTTGGGAATGAGCTTATCTGCGGAGTGGCCGCAGTGGGACGCTTTCTGTGTCATGAGAACTGTTGGAGGTTCCCTTAAGGGGGGTGGGAAGACACATAGCTGCCATGGGTGACCTCAAGATTGCCACCTGGAACGTCCGAGGCCTCAATAATTACTTGAAAAGAAATAAAGTCATGTTGTATCTTAAACGACAGAAGATCGACATTGCCCTGCTACAAGAAACGCACCTGGCCCAACATAAACTAGACCTTGTAAAAAAAAAATGGGGGGGTACAGTGGTGGGCTCCCCGTACTCGGCCTATGCCAGAGGTGTGCTGATCTGGGTGGCCCCGCATGTCCCACTCAGAATTGTACGAGAGGAGATAGACACGGAGGGTAGGCTGGTAATACTGAGGGTACTGATTGAGAACAGAGGACTGAGTATTATTAATACATATGCCCCCAATCAGAATACTGCTGTATATTTCAGGACTCTATGTACACGCCTGGGCTCGTGCGCAGGAGAACCGATCATCTGGGGGGGGGATTTTAACTGTGTTCTTGACCCCAAGATAGATAGGTCCGACAGGAAAGTAGATAGGCCCACCCCAGCGGCCAGGGCTCTACGGGTACTATTAGACGACTATGGGCTAGAGGATGTCTGGAGATTGAAACACCCCACGGCCTTGCAGTACTCTCATTATTCGGCCCCTCAACAGTTGCACACGAGACTAGATTACTTCTTTGCTACGCCAGAAGTGACGATAACAACTATACAGGTTGAATACAGAGCAAGGGTCCTGTCGGACCATTCGCCCTTGGTGATGGCCTGGCAATATGGCCGCCCTAGAGGGCGGATTCCAACATGGCGCCTCCGGGCGGAGGCGCTCAGAGACCCGGCCTTCAGAGAAGATATTAGAGAGACGATTACAAGGTATTTTGAGGAGAACACAGGCAGTGTGGAGTCGGCTGGTACACTTTGGGAGGCCTTCAAGGTGGTAGTGAGGGGCGATGCTATTTCTAAATCAAAGGGCCTTCAGGGGGGGGTTTTAGCTGAGCTGGGAAAAGTGGAGAAAGAATTGGAGCGTGAATGTACCAGAGGGGGAGGGGACACAGACCTAGTACTCGAATTACAACAACGATGCTCAGAGCTTTGGGAGCGGCTTTGTGACCTCAATTACAGGAAATACGTAGAGAGGCAACATGCAGGAGGTGACAAAACGGGTCGCCTACTGGCATGGCTTTATAAGAGGGAAACCCCCAGGGCCCCGGTCATGATGATAGAAAGGGAAGACGGAGAGGAGGCTCACACTCAGGAAGAGGTTAACGCTGCTTTCTTAGATTATTATAAAGCGCTGTATGAGGACAAAGGGGAAGACAATCTGGATAAAATCAGGGACGCACTGGAAGATATAGAACTGCCCAGGATTAGTGCAGAGGAAAGGGAGGAGTTAGATGGCCCCATTACGCTAGATGAACTGGAAGAGGTGGTGAAACGGCTGCCTACTTGCAAGACCCCGGGCACTGATGGACTCCCGAGTAAGTTCTACAAAACGTATAGCGCAGAGATACTCCCCCCTATGCTTGAGATGTACAACGAATCATTCGAGGGAGGCCGATTGCCAGACACGCTCAGAGAAGCGCTGATCGTACCACTGCCCAAGCCTAACAAGCCGAGACAACACTGTGGATCGTACAGACCGCTGTCGATGTTAAACCAAGACAGTAAGATTCTGACAGCGGTCTTGGCGGATAGGCTGCGCAAGGTCATCGGCAGGCTGATACACTCGGATCAGACAGGTTATGTCCCTGGCAGGAACATAACTCATAATCACAGGCGGCTCCACCGAGTGATAGAAGAAGGGAACAGAAGAGATGAGGAAATGGCAGTGATCTCCCTAGACGCAGTTAAGGCGTTTGATTCGGTGAGGTGGCCATGGCTGTTTGCGGTCCTGAGGGAATATGGGTTTGGGCCAGGCTATATCAGATGGGCGAGACTACTGTATAGCCAGCCTACGGCTAGGGTGCGTACAGGATCAGTGATATCCGACAAGTGGCACCTAAGTAGGGGTACTAGGCAGGGATGTCCTTGGTCCCCGATGTTATACATATTGGCCTTGGAACCCTTAGCGGTATATCTTAGACAGCAATATGACCTGGTGGGCATCGAGGTGGGAGGAAAGAGTCATTTGATATCCTTATATGCCGATGACCTGCTGCTGTACCTAAAGTATCCTGAAGAGAACCTCCAGTATGTTTTGGAGGTCATGCAGAAGTATGCCGTATTGTCCGGCATAGCGGTTAATCCTGACAAGTCGAGCATGTTCCCTCTAGGGTACTATTCGAGGGTCCCCACGGAACGCTTACCGGTATTGCCCGTGCCTTGGGCAGCCGAGTCCTTCCGATACCTCGGAATAGACATATATCACACTGTGAGAAACGAACATCTGCACAACACCGAGGTTGCTGTGGATAAAATCCGTGCGTCTATGCGATTCTGGGAAAAACTGCCGCTAGCGATGATAGGGCGAGGGGCGTTGCTTAAAATGGTTGTCTTGCCTAGACTGCTGCATTTCTTCAATAACATACCATACTTAATAGCTAGGAAGTTTTTTACCAAACTCGACAGTATGTGCAGGGACTTCCTATGGCACGGCACTCGCAACCGAGTGGCGCTGTGGAAGTTACAAAACTTCTACGATAAAGGAGGAATTAAATTACCACATTTTGAGGCCTATTATGTAGCGAGCCAATTGCAATATGTTACACAGTGGCTCTCTGATGAGGAATCTCCCGAGTCCAGATTGGTTGGGACAGATTGCACCTCGTTTTATTTGAAGGAGATCATCTGGGTCCCTAGACAAGACTTAAACCTTTGCCCTGGTATGCTGTTACTTGGGTGGAAAATGTGGCGTAGAGCATGCCGATTACTGGAAAGCCCGGATCCGTGTTCGCCGCAGGTGCCACTGGTTGCCTTGACTGCGGGGGATGGTCAACTTAGAAAATTGATCAGAATGTACTGGGAACCGGTTGGGTTGGCCACGTTAGGAGATATATGGCAAGATGGGGCCATCCAGGAGTTTGCAGACTTAGAAGAAGAAGCTGGGTTACATGGGGGCCAATATGTTACATACTTCAGGTTGGTACAGATTATCCGAAAATCTTGGCCTGAGACGGTGTTAGCGGAGGATCCGGATGCCCTGATTGACACAATATATGACATATCAGAGGGCGGACACGAGATCTCCAGATTGTACGAGGTGGTGATGTCCCGAGTGGGAAAGGACTTGACAGACTTGAGACTAGAATGGGAAATGGAGGTGGGGGTTCAGATGACGGATGGGATGTGGGAACGGGCTCTGGGATATCATAAAAAAGTGTCCAGGAATGCTAGATTACAGCAAATCCAACTATATATCACACACAGAGCGTATTTGACCCCCAAGAGAATAGCTAAGTTTGCTAACTCGGGCAGGCAAGCATGCCCGAAGTGTAACGAGGAGAACGCGGACATGACGCATATGTTCTGGTCCTGCCCAGTAATTGAAGTCTTCTGGGGAGAAGTGTCACAGAAGTTGGCTGACAAAGGGGTCTCGATAAGCATTGACACGACCTGGGCTTGCCTTCTGGGGGGGTTCTCCAGACCAAAGAACACCAGACATCTGGGGAAACTGAGAGACCTAGCGTATATACTCGCTAAGAGGAGGATAGCTATGAACTGGAAGCAATGCCGCAAACCTAGGATAGAGATGTGGTGGAGGGATCTCCAAAAATGGGCTGAGGCTGAAACCATGGTCTGGCAAGAGGCATGCAGTAAATGCGGGGAGGAGGATGTGGGCAACCTAGTAGCCTGGAGGTCATTAATCACTGGTCTGTTTGGGGTACGAGGAGAATCTACTGCCTCGGAGGAGGAAGTCACCCGGCCACACCAGGTCGATACGGAACTACCCTGTGGATGAGCTCTTGGGGGGGAGGGAGGGAGTGTAGTGTTGTGCTTTGTTGAGTGTTTTATTGGTTTATTGTGCATAATGTCACAAGTTTGTTTATACCGTTTTCACTTAAAATAAAAATAAAAATATTTAAAAAAAAAAAAAAAAAAAGATTGAACTCAGCGGGCACATTGACGAAAGAGATTAAAATAGCTAGAGGACTGAAACAGAGCTGCCCCTTGGCTTTGCCACTATTTAGCCTTTTCATCTCTGACCTGAAGACCACATTAAATCTGCCAACAGCATGTCCTCCAAAGCTGAACGACTCACCTCTTGGTCGGATGGTCTATGCTGATGATTTAGTAATCTTACCCCAATAGGGCTACAACAAAGTCTCACATGCCTGCAAGAATACGTCTACCAAAAAATCTGAAATATTAATATTAAGAAACTTGCATGGCAGAATTGGCAAAAATGGACCCTGGAGAAAGAGCACGTTTGCATAGTTGGCTCAACCAAATACCTTGGGTTGTGTGTCAACACTAGCATGGATGATGCCCCCGAATCATAGAGCTCAAATGGAAAGCACAGGATTTAAGCTCAAGGGCAATTTCTCAATAAGAAACATGGAAAATTCTCAATGATACCTGCCATTAAATTTTATAAACAAAAAGTGATCCCTATTTTGACTTACGGTGCAGAGACTACCCTGTCAACAGCGTGGGAGACATGGGACCTGCTGGAGGGATCCTTTTTTGAAAAAGATCTTGTCCCAAATTGTTTACCAGTAGCCCAGAGATGATAGGAATTGGGCCTACTATCTCTGTACTCACGAGTAGAATGGAACTCGCTAGAGTTATTTCGTAAAATTGTTATGAATAACATCCAACACAGTTTAGCGTCTTAAGAGGAAATATGGGACATTCAACAGACTGGACCTTAAAATGGTGGCCATCAGGATGTAAACCGCTTCTAAGTAACATCGATGCAACTGAATGGTCTCTCGTAAATAACCCAGAAGGGGTAAACAAAAAGAAATAATGATATTTTTCGACTGGGAAGAAACTGAAAAAAGCAAAAAGGCACTACAGCAGCCTTCATTTACAAAAACCTAATAGGTTCTTGAACATTGTGCCGAAGTATCTAACAAAATGACCAAGTGCACGCCATAGAGACTTATTCCTAATAATCACATTGAACATCCTCCCAACAAGAGAGGTCCTCTTTTCAAGACACAATGCCGAAACAAGCAATGTTTGCTGTAGATTCGCAAAAATCAAGAGGAATCTCTAATCCATCTGACGGTATTCTGTGACAAATGAAAATCGCAAAGAACGAAACACATGGGGAAACTAATGATGGAAAATCATCACTTGTCTGCGGCAGATTGGTGGGTACACTGCCAGAGGCCATGATGTTAAACTCATTTTTGCAGTAACAAACTTTCTAAGAGAAATATTGCAAATTGAATAACTTGCATTAAATCATGATGGTGTTGGTCTGTTTACATGTAGAAACAAATGAATTTAAAACGAATTGTTGAATAAATGGAGCGATATTACGGTAAAGGTTTGTAATAAACTGAATACTTTTAATTTAAAAAATATATATAAGATTTTGTGGCTGTGGCAGGACCACTATTTCCTTGAGGACGTGGTTTGAACGATTTAAAGTTTTGGTGTTATGGTTGTTTCACTGAAATTGAGCTAAAGGTTTTAGCGGCAGTGACACTGGCTTTACATTTTTGAAGGACCTCATCAGTAGAAGTATCAAAAAGTGTTATGACATTCAAAGGCAGGTCGAGAATTTTCTCTTGGATATCCTGGTGAAGAGAAGAGGCTGATAAGTATGCATGTCTACGCATGCAGGCTGCGTTAGTGACTGCTCTTGCTGTTGTATTGCCTTAACTACTTGAAGCTGTTAGATAGCCACCTTTCTACCTTCTGAAATCTAAAAGGAAAACTCATCAGCAGCTTCCTGAGGGAGCATGTCTGTAAAGCGTTCCAGGTTCTCCCAATTAAGGATATTAATCCTGCTGAAACTGTAGCAGTGTTTACTTGCCTGAGTTGTAAGGTAGCATTAGTGTAGGACTGTTTACCTTGTGGCTCGCAGGCTTTTGCATTCTTATCAAGAACTGAAGCTGGAGATGCAAAGGGACCTTTTTCCTTGGTGTCTAAGGCAGCTGAAACTACTGCAGCTTGTGGTAATGTGTATTGTGTGCAGGAAGATTTCCCATAAGTATGAAAGGTTCTTCCTTAGGCACCTTATACTTGGTGGTTAAAGCTTTCGAGATTTGTAGATCTGAATTAGGTTTTCCAAAACGTGCTAATGCTTGCTCTAGAACAGATAACTCCATGGGAAGTGGATTTTTAGACTGCTGAGATGGCAGTTTACCAAAAACACCAGCCGTTTTAGGCTTATCCTTAAGAATGATTTCCAAGGCCTGTATGGCTTTCGCCACAATCTCATGAAACACCTTAGATGGTGATGGAGCGGTGTTGTCATCTGAATCTATGTCAGAATCTTTGGAAATGTTGTGTTTCTTTGACGGAGGAGCTGAATCCTCGTTGTCAACTGACACAGTGATTGGCTCAGGAATTGGATCGGTGGGCACTGATCCCTGAGGAGTTATAATAGGCGACATTTTGTCTTTAATGCGTTCAGCCAGAACTTCCAAGAAGGGCTCAGAAAGGATGGTTTCCAGTACTCTATTAGTTATGTCATTCGCCATTTGAGAAGGACTAGGTTGGGGCTCTTGTAACCGAAAAGGTGATGTAGAAGAGGCCACCCTGGTAGACAGACGGTTTGGATTATAGATGTTGAAAATCATAGGTCTATGCACTTGGATATTGGTTAAAACCAGATGTGGTCAATGGTCGAGGTGTACGAAAAGAAGTGGAACTATGTTCCCTGCTGGCCTGCACCCACTCCCCGCAAACCCCATCACCATGTCCCCTCCCACACACAATACACACCCCCAAACACTTGCACCTGCTGTTTAAGGGAACGTTCAGTGCAGTGCAGTGAAAGTGCAAGTTTCAACTTCATCCTGCACATTTATTTTAAAACGAAACCATTTCGGAACAGTTTCTTTGTAAAATAAAAGTATAGGAGCCATAAGCGGTAATTTAAAAAAGTATAGGAGCATCGCTCCCGACCGCCCCCGCTCACTTCGACCACTGGATGTGGTCCAGATTGTGCTGGAACCTGAGTTGGTTGAGCCAAATAGTCCTCATATTGAGGAGAACATTATGGCATAATTTGAGGTGAATTCACTCTCACAGGAGTGCTGAATAATTGTTCTGGAGGAATGTACAAGATTTGGAAGCATCAAAGTCTTCAGAGTCAGAAAACTAGAATGGAATTATCCTTTTGACTCTCCGGTACCGAATCCGAGATAGATGCAATGGGTGATTTTTTTTCCACTAGTTCTTCCTTGGAGAAGTCGGCACAGGACTGGATCTCGAGTGAGAATATTTATGCCTCTTGTAAGAGGACTTATGTGACTTCTTCGGTACCCAGGAGGTTCAGGGCTCAACTGCGGTTACTGAGGATAAGATGTTGTATTCGGTACCGAAGTATTGGAAGTTTTACGCGCAGTAGCCGACTTGACTGTAGCAGATACAGGGGAATCAGAAGGTACAGAGTCAACCCCGGAGGCATGCGCCTCTTTGAAGGAACCCATGCTTGTTCGGTCTAGCGAGGCATTAGAGGGTTTCCCCGGTACCGTAATAATTTTGTCTGGTGTAAATAGTTCTCCCGGTACTGGGTGGATCTTTTCAGACCATTTCCCACCTGGAGGTACTAACACTTTCCCACCTGGAGGTACTAGTGTTTTCCCAACCAAAGGTACTCTTAGGTGAACCCGCCCAGGGCGTCCCCCTGAACTGTCCCATGAAGACCTGGTGCTGAGGAGGTGGTCTTCCCTTGGGTACCGAAAGCCGGTGCCGAAACACGTACCTCACCTGAAGGTACGGTTCCCCTCTTACAGATGTCGGCCTCCATCCTGTTCCGTACGAAGTCTTCGGTCATCTTCAGTACCGGTCCCAGCTGTGACATTGAGAGAAGATGAGTCTGCAGAGACCTCGGGTGAATCCCACAGCAAAAGACACGGGTACTCACCGGGTGATGTGTACCCAAACACCGGACGCAGGCATGATGGGCTTCGGCCGCCCAGAATTGCTCCCGACAACAGATGTACTGCTTGAATTCTGTCGCATACGGCATACATAGAGTGAGGGACCACAAATTGAAATAAAAAAGAATGACCAATCGCTAAGAAAAAAGGGATTTAGAACAAAAAGTAACGCCCCAAAAAAGGAGGGAGTCGTAGCGCAGCAGAATTCCTACCTGCCCAGTAGGTGGAAAAAATGGGAACTGGATGTGGAGTAAGGGGTGGGCCTGGCGTGCGGGGGGACGCACGCCTGATGTAGGCTCTATGCCTTAAATTTTCTTAAAGTGTCAGCTATCTTTTGCAGCCATCTTTTCCGGCCCACCTGCAGATGCAGGCATTCCCAACCATTTGGGAAGGAGAGAGAACCAGGAAGAGAGAACATTAAATGTCAGAGGACACTGGGGAGACCGGAGCTCTCTGAAGGGACTGCAAATAAGTAACAGTCCACGAACAGAAATAAATGATACATCTATTGAATACTGAACTGAAAGAAAGCTGCTATTTGAGTAAACTACGATGTGCTGAATGGTGAATAGACATAATAAACGGCACACTGCCAGTAAAACACAGTGTGAACAGAACTAAAGACACGTGAAAGATTGAAGAGTTGTTTTGAGTATTACAAGTTCAAAGATGAGAAAGGCTGTCAATTATAACTGCAAACGTGAGAAAGAGTCACAAGTATATGACAAGCCAAGAGCTGGAATAAAAGAGTGTTACAAGGAATAAAAGTGTAGAGCGTGAAAGCCCAAGGCAGAAGAGCCTATGAGAGGCCCAACAGCTTTGGGTAGACTTATGGTTGCGCGACCTGTGATCAGTGTACTTTGCAGTCTGACAACTACACCTAGACCAGAAAGTCTCCTACTCTGAAAGTTACAAACATCAAGAATCAAGTCAAAGAAAAGTATAGGGTTACTGGTTATGTAACCTGTGATGGGTGATCTGACAACTGCCCCTCGACCAGGAAACCCTGAATGGTGAGCAACCTGTAAAGGACTGTGAAACAGTTGATGAAGCAAATCTGAAGGTAGGTCAAATGGACCTGGGGTTTTCTTTTGAACTTTGAGCACATAAAACCAACGTGAGTACTACGTTAAGGTCTTGGGGAAGGGAAGCCTGAGAGTCAAACAACCGGAGAACGCTGTCTTGGGGAAGGGAGTCCCAGGACCTCCGTTTTGTCTGAATTGTTGTATATTCAAACACGGAGAAGGTAATTTCAGAACTTGACAAAACACTATTGAAGTCAACCTCTATTGGGGCTGTATTGAACTTGAGATGGGAACCCAGGAAGAACTCTAGATGAAAGTAATATAGCCTTTACTTTTGAACACTTATATTTTTGCTGGGAAGATTCCCACACCATGTTTAGTTATAGTTGTTAGGACAAGCATAGGTTTTGACACAGACAGACTTTTTTTTTGGACTTGCAGACACAGACTTTCCTTAGTTTCTTCAGTTAGGGAAAATCCCTCTATAGTATAGAGCAAGTTAGGCATTACAATATCCTAATCATTAATACAATTTTGTGTAGAACTGCACATCTGTTGTCTGTGTCATCTCTCTTGATAATATGCATGTCTCACATACCCTACCCATTACCCCGGATTTCAGCAAAAGTCAACATTTGTGGGTTTGTGGCAAAGCATTGTTCCTTATACAATTCCACATTGTTTCACCAATCTACACCAAGTTTTGCCTAGTTAGCTGTTAGGACCCTCCGGACATTACTGGCTACATGCCATTAGGACACCCCACCCTATTCCCCAGCTTTCAACACAAGTAAACATTTGTTTGTAGATTGGCAAAGAGTTGTTCCTTATACATATCTACACCATTTCACCAATCTGTATAACATTTTGCAAAGTTACCTGTTGGGACCCTCTGGACATTACTGGACTGGCTACATGACATTTGGACGCCCCACCCCTTTCACAAGATTTCTGCACAAGTCAAAATGTGTTTGTGGCTTGGCGAAGCATTGTTCCTTATACAATTCTGCACCGGTTTACCGGTTCTATGTCATTTAATCGACACCAGTTTTTTGACGGGTGTTTTTACAAAAGTATTTTGCTGAAAAAACTAATGTAACTTTTTTTACAATTATTTTTGGGGGGTTACACTCTAAACCCCCCTCCTCTACCTATTTGTTGTTATTCCTGACCTCCTCACCCCTTTATATGCACCTTTTCCGGCCCACCCAAAACATTTTTTTAGTTTTTTCAGCACACACATTTCGTAAAAACGGCCGTCGATAAAACGGGTGTTGATGAAAGGACATTGTACCCATTTCACTAATCTGCACCGAATTCTGCATAGTTTAGTTTAGTTTATTATTTGTAGAGCGCACCTAACCCTGAGGTGCCTGGGCGCTTGAACATAAGTGATTTGTTGCAAGTACAAACATGTAGAAGATGACAAAGGCATGATAATCAGGTTACATAGTGATCAAAGTGCCAATATTAGGAATAAGCACATGAAGCTACAGCAACTGAGGAGCGGTCCTCACTAGGATGTAGATCAAAGGTTATAAAAGTAAGCATGATTACAATAGTACAACAGGTAACTAATTTAAAGGGTGAGGAATACTAGTTTCACAGAAGCCAAAATGGCAGTAGTAAGATCAGCGGCCCAGCAATAGGGGTGGTTGATGCGAATGGTGGAATCAGTAGTAGCTGAGGTTAGGTTAATGTTGTTGGGCAAAGAGCCAGGCTTTCACTTTGGATCTAAAAGTCCAAAAGGAGGGTTCAGCTCTGATGGCTGTAGGGAGGGTGTTCCAGCACTTGGCAGCTAACACTGGGAAACTAGACCCTTCCTGCAGTTTTCAGATTGTATTTAGGAATATTGAGAAAGTGTAGGTAGAAGGATCTAGTGGGTCTAGAAGGTTGGTTCCTCGAGAATTTGTCAGTCAGATATTTAGGGGCTGTGTTTGACAAGCATTTGTGTGTGATGACTAGTGCCAGCAACAAAATTCTGTTGCGCGCTGGTAACCAGAGTGTGTCGCATCTGATGACAGAGATATGAGTGGAGCGTGGGATATTTAAGGCAGATATGAGGGCATTGTTCTGAAGAACTTGTAATCTATTCAGATTACGATCAGTAGAGCCTAGGAATAGGGTGTTACAATAGTCCAGCTTGGATCAGATCAAAGTCCTGGCCAGTGTAAGGCAGCTATTCGTTGATAAAAAAGGGTTCACAGGCATTGATTTGTTTGTTGGTGTACGCTGTGGTAGAGGCTGTAGTGCTGACTTATTTTTTGAGGGAGAGGGTAGAGTCTAAGTAGACACCTAGAGTTTTAACCGCATTGGCGACTTTGATAATGTTCCCATCAATGTTGAAGGTCTTGTAGCATGTATCAAGTCTGCTCAGGCGAACTTGAGATATAACGATCAGCAGTTCCGTCTTGTCGTTGTTTAGACAAAGGTTGTGGGCAGCCATCCATGCCTGTATTTCGAGGTAGATTTCACTTAGCATTTTAGAACCTTTGTCATAGCAGCCAGTGAGCGTAATGAGGACCTGAGTATCAGCCGCATAATTTGTGTAGGTGACACTCAGGTTATCAAGACGATCAAAGAGGGGAATTAGGGAAGATATTGTAAAGCGTGGGTGAAACACAGGACCCCTCAGGGACGCCACAGTGCATAGGAACTGGTTCAGCAGACGCTGTAGGTGCGAAGACCCTAGTTGTTCTATTAGATAGAAAAGATTGTATCCAACTAGCGGCGTTCGGAGAGAACGCTGCAGCCGTGGTCAAATGTTTGGTCAGGATCTGATGGTCGACGAGATCAAACGCTGCTGATAAGTTCAGCAGTAGAAGGATAGCCAAATTGCCCTTGTCTTTGGTTTCATCCATTTGGATTTTTAGATCCAATAGGGCAGTTTCTGTGCCATGCCTAGGTCTGAAGCCAGACTGTTGCAGGCCGAGAAGGTTGTTACATTCCAAGTGTGTTTGAATTTGAAGATAGGCTGCTCTAGTATTTTTAGGAGGAATGGAACTGTTGTTATGGGTCTGTAATTGGTTGCTATTTTGAGGAAAGGCATGACCCATGACTCTTTAAGATTGTTAGGGACTGATCAGCTTTTAAAGGATGAATTAATCAAGGCAGTGATGAAAGGAGCTAGTTCTTTTGCTCCATCCTTAATAACTGAAGCTGGCAGATGTCTTCTTAGCATCTTGAAGGTTTGAGCCCCAGGATAATATTTTCCACTTCATTAGTAGTTACTGGGGATAAGTAAACAGGGTGGCACGGGGGAGATTGAGGGTCAGGCAGTTTGCGTGAGTAGGCACTTGGAGCTAAGCTGTTCTTTTTGGTCTCAATGTTTGGTTGTATTAAGGCTATTTTGTCTGATAAGGCGTTCTGGATATTAGCACAGCAGGCCTCATACTTAATGCAAACTTCTGTAGGCGGAGCATGAGACTCCAATTCTCTTAGAATAGAGAAGAGCTCTTTTGTGACAGATTTTACATTCTTCATTCTGGTGTTATAGATCTCTCTTTTGGTATTGATAATGGTAGCTTTATAAGTAGTAGCGGCAGTGGTGAACTTTTCCTTATTCGGGGTTGAAGGAGTCTTTCTCCAGTTGGTTGATAAGATGGAGTAAAAGGGTACGGGTGGCTGAGAGAGGGAGTTTAACTAAGAGAAGTTCAGCAGAGGGGAAGCATGCTTTCGAGAATTCTCTTGTGCACAAATGTGATTTGGCCATAAAGGCCACTGCACCACCTTTGCCAGTGCTTCTGTCTGCTTGGATGATTGTATAGTTATCTGGGATAGCTAGTGATAAGGTAGGTCCTGCCGCAGGGTATAGCCAGGTTTCTGTTATAGCAAGGAAGTCTAATGGTTAGTGGTCATGTGGTTGGGAATGTCAAGGGTGTGGGCTATCAAAGAGCATGCATTGATGAGAGCTCCTTTGATAGTTGGTATGTCCATCTCTGAAGTTCCGGCTAGTGGAGTAGAGTGTGCAGGAGAACAAACGTTTTTGTTAGAGTTGTTGGACACAGTAGGAGGGATTGTGGTCAGAGAGCTGATTGTCCTGTTAGTGTCTAGAGGAATGGGTGGTCTGCTTGTCCTCTTGTTAAAGTGGGGTTGAGAGCCTAGTCTCGCGTTCCTCAGACCTAGTAGACATGGGATCAGGGATATAGGAGGGGAAGCGTAGAGGTGGATCCATTCAGCGGGAGTGATGGGGCAGTTAGTAGTGGATTGGAGAAGTGTTCAGGTCAACAGGATGTGGTTGGGCCTGAAAGGCTGGTAGGAATTTTGTAGGTGCTTTAGTATGAAACAGAGATGGGAGGGTGGCCACAGTGAGCGTTACTCTCCGTAGGGTGGCCATATGGAGGGAACAGGAAGTCTAGATTAGATTTGTGGTTTGTTAGATGTATCGCAATTAGATGTGGACAAGGGTACTATGTACAGTGCAATCGGTACGATGCAGCACTATGAGTTATGCAGTGAAATGCTGGGCATGACACAATAGGCTAAATGCAAAACTCTATGGTTTGCCAAGTAATGCTGGTCATAAAACAGTGGGCTGGATGCAAAACAGTGGGATTTACAATGCAATACTAGCCATGAACTGTGGGATTTAAAATGCAATACTAGGCATGGTGCAATAGGCTAGATGCAAAGCTATACGTTTTAGAATGAAATGCTGGGCAAAACACAATAGGCCACATGAAAAACTCTAGGGTTTGCCAAGAAATGCTAGTCATAAAACAGTGTGCTAAATGCAAAACTGTGGGATTCAGTTACCTGTGAGGGACATTACTAGCTACATGACATTTGGACACCCCGCCCCTCCTCCGGGTTTCAGCACCTTCACACATGAGATGGTTTCCAGAAATTGGTAAAACATCAATGTGGTGGTATGAGGACCGGTCCTGACACAGGGAGCAAAAGTCGAGGTCCAGGCCTTAGGATACATGCTTTATCAAGATATTTACACCGCAATAAACTGCACCACACAAAGGTGAGGCGACAGGTGGGGAGAGAGCACAGAATGTCCCAGGTGCAGCAGCACACCAACTCTCGCCTCCCCCCAATGTCTGCTGCGGCCTATGTCTGCCAGCCACACCTGCCCATTCTCAGTGCAGTTTACTTCATGGTGCAAAGCACATCAAGCAATATGCGAATTGGAACAGTGACATACAGGATCAGTGTTATCATGTCTGTTTACAGAACCCGTTCGAGGAATGAGTACTTCTACTAATATTATATATAACATTTTGTATAATGAGTATGTCCATATGTCACTCTTACTTAGAGTTTTTTTTAAATGATTGCAATATGTTGCTTGTACAATTCCATTATATATTTAAAATAAATAATAAGTGAGAATATTTTTAAGCCTACAGAGCAAAACTGGGAATGCTGAACACCATGTCCAAGATCACAGGACACGCTAAATCAACCGGCTATACTCAAACAGAGGGGCTGCTAGGGGATTGCATGATGCTGTACGGGAGAGAACTTGGAAATGAATCTACCTTTGGTGAGTATTTTTATATTTTTATTTCATTGATCTCTATTTGGTGTCTCATAATCAATAATGTGCCATGGGTCTACAGGAAACCTCAGAATGCACAAGTATTTTCTTTCCGGAATTTCAGAGAAAGGCAATGGTATTGAAACACCGAACTTGAGTTCTTTTTTAAAATTATTTTTAGTGACTAATATTAAAAGCTGAACTAAGAATTACCCATAGAAACATTACAGATAATAGACCCAACTCTGCTTATGGAGACATCATTGGCATAATCCTCATCTATTTGCAGTAAAGCTTTCAAAGTTTAGTCTGCTGCTGCAAAGTGGCATGAACCTAATCAAATCCACTTAGATCACTTACTGTGTCAAATATAATCATGCTCATGCAAAATGATGTCCTCATCATGAACACATATGATTGAAGGTCACGCCACAGTGAAAGATTTAATTCCTTTGAAAAGATCATTTCCCTGAACACAATGTCACGTCGTCTTAAATGTCAAAAATGATGGAGTGGTTTCTTATGGGATGACCATGCTGTTAAATAAAAAATGTGTAATGTGTGTTCAATTAAGGCCCATTTTATATACATTTCCCATACAGTAGCCCAAATTCATCCGATATTGTGAGTAGTAATCACCTGGAAATTCTGATCCTTTCTGCAGAAGAGATCTGCGCCACTTGGATTTTCCAGTTCTTGAATGTGGGGCAATGCTCTGATGGTGAGGATAATAGTATGTCTGGCACCAATTGACATAATATGGATTACTCTCTTTGTAATAGCCTGCACATTTAATAATAGTAACCTGTCATAAAAAATCAAAACTATCAGTCAAGAAGGTATTCACTTTGGGAAATAGACTTTATTTCATTTTATACCGCACCACAGACCATACTCGTTGGCATTTGGGCATGGCCTACAATGTATCCCATCGTTCCCAAGATATGGCTGCCTCAAATAAACATCAGGAGAGTATTGCATATCTAAACAATTTTAATCAAATTTAATGAACATATCCAAAGTCCAATCTGGAATATGTCATATGAAGAGAATGTAAAATGATTGTGGTGTGGTTTAACTGCCTACATGTATCCACCATACCTAGTCTGTATCAAGTCATTAATGCTTTAGCTGATCGTGAAAGGGTGGTTATTTCCATCATAGCCGATAATGCTGCATTAACGTCCCTACCTAGTAATGCCATAGAAAAAAATACATTCAACATTATGAGAGTAGATCAACAAAGAAGCCTCAATATTAAGCATTGTCAACTTATGTGTTTGACTTACACCATGAATAAGTTTAAAAATAAACAGCTCCCGGGGTCTTTAACTTCCATCTCTTTAATGAAAGTCATAGATTTTTCAAATAATATAGCTACACTAGATCATCATTGAGATGTTCAAGGAACAAAACATCCCTCACCCACCAACTCACCCAGAGGGTGCTGTCTGTGTACTTATTACAGCCTTGTGTGTTACTTGAAGGAATGCATAATTTACTTTGTGACCGTACGTGCAAAGGTCTTTATGTCTCTTTAAACTGTTACCTATTCACTTGGAATTCCATGAACAAATAAACGGTGTATTGGCTATTCTTTTGATCATAAAAATTGTATCTAGTATGGTGCCTTCCATTTTTCTTAATGATGTGTCATAGATCCCCAACATACAAATCTCGTATTATTTGCAACCTATAACCTGTGGAAGATAACTCTGGATTTGCTGTATGAGTCATTAAAACTGTCTTCAACTCAATAAAAAAAAATAATAATACTATAATCCATGTCCGTTCTATAATCAGAAGTAGAAGAAACAGCCAAGTATGATGGAATCAGGATAAACATTTAGTCCCCCCGTAGAATGATGATGTACATTGCAAGAACCTCGTGTGGGTTTATAAGCTGCGTAGCTAACCGTTATGCAGGGCATCATTGAAAGTAATGAGACTTGCAGTCACAGAGAGTCTCAGAGTTATGGAAGAAGTCTTGGTGCAGCAGATCATATGAGGTCTGATTCATAACTGTTGTATTCTGTTTGGTAAACTTCTTCTTGTCCAGGTCTGTTGGGAGAGACGCTTCTTTTTTGGGCTCTGGATCTTGAGGAAGCTGTCCATTGCATCTGTGATACTGTTGTCATAGTTGAGCTTTACAGCTGTTTCAAAGAAGTGTCCAGCGACACTGCGGAGCACCCGGTGAGGTCCTTCTTGATTAAGCCAATCGCAGGATTGCAAAAAAGACCCGTTGGTGGGTTATAGAAGTGTTGCCATTCTTTTTGTGTTAGTGCATACAAAACAGCAGGTCATTTTAAAATAACACTGATAAGAAGATCCTATAAAACTCACAAATAATGTATTGAAGCTGTGCCTCCTTGCCACCACATCTGCTGAAAAATCATTAAAAAAACGAATGGCATGCCTGCATGTATCATTTACATTGCAGCTCTATATGAGAATTTCTTGTTTATTATATAAGCTCAAGATGCGCATTATGTTAGGTCACGCCCTTTCTGATTTCACAGGCTTTGAGCCGGCTGCTCAGTGTGTGCTTTCAAAAATGTTGTCTGCTGCTTTGATTTCTAGATTATCCCTGAGGATTTTTGACAAAAGCGATGTGATCTTGCCTTTCTTCCTCTTCTTGCACCCCGACTAGGTGTAGGTTCTTGCAGCCTGCCCTATTTTCATGTTCATCAAGCTTTTCTGATAATTTCTGGATCTCAGTAAAACCTGTCAGAGTCGTAATTGTCTTCTGTAGCATTAATCCTTCTTTCATTATTTTCAATTCTGTCAGACTACTGGAGCCTTTTACCTTTAATTTCTTTAATCTCCTCCAACAATGCTGTCATATTCTTGTTTGAGGTTCCAGGCTATCGTGTATGCTTCATATTTCAGCGATGCGTTCTGCCATCTGAGAATATTGGGTATTCCTCTCCATTTGGGACATTAAGAGATATACACACAGAGCCACTAACTGTTCAACTGTTCAACGTTTGCTAGACTCCTTTGCCTCAAAAGCAGTTAGAGCAGACAGGCTAGTCCTGCCACTACAGTGAGAATGAGGAGAGCTTTCAAAAACATGTACAAAACACAACAAACTCATTTTCTTCCTGCATATGTAGTTGTACAACACAGTATTTGTATTTGTATTTTATTTATAATGCGCACCTAACGCGGGGGTAGCCAGGCGCAGAGGCAGCAAGAGGGTTGCAAAACTTAGTTACATACATACAGTAGGGTGAGGTCCAGCTGCGGTTACAGTGCCGGACAAATCACGCCGAGTAGGAATGGTAGAGCATATACACTGTAGGCAATGCTAAATACATATTTACATGCAATGAGGTAGGGAGCCATGTGACACATCTGGGCATTGGCAAGGTCGTTATGAATCAAGAGTTTTAAGCCAGTGGGTAGTTCTGGCTCTGAACTGATGGTAGGTTAGGTCCTCCCTGCAGGTAGGAGGAAGGGAGTTCCAGAATTGCGCTGCTTTTACTGGAAAGCTGTTACCTCCTGACATTGTACGTTTGAACCTGGGTACAAGAAGAAGGTTGGAGTTGGCCGTTCTTGAGGGGCGAGAGAGGGTGGGTCTAGTAAATCTGGAGATGAGGTATTGAGGGGCTGCTTGGTGGAGGCATTTATGAATCAGAGACACTGATTTAAGGAATATCTTGTCCTTGGTGGATAGCCAATTGACCGATCTTCTGGAATCAGAGATATGGGCTTTCTTCAGGATACTAAGGGCCGCTCTGAGGGCATTGTTTTGGAGTATTTGGATTTTGTTTGAGATATATTTATTACAGCCTACATATAGAGCGTTGCAATAGTCCAACTTGGACAGGATCAGTGCCCTGGCCAAGGTGGTGCAGTTGGTGGGGGAAAGAAAGGGTTTGGCTGCCCTAATGAGTTTGCAAGTGTAAGAGGTGGCAGAGGCCATTGCATTCACTTGTTTGTTGAAGGTAAGGGTGGAATCAAGATAAAAGCCGAGGGTTTAAACTCCTTCACTACCTTAATCTTGTTATCGTCAATTATGAACGCTGAGTATTTTTGGTCCAGCTTGTTGAGGTAGTGCGTAGAACCTAGAACAAGGAGTTCTGTCTTGTCATCATTCAGGCATAGACCGTGTGAGGCCATCCATGCCTGGATGATGAGGTACACTCTATTAATGAAGGCCAAATCCTTGTCATAATCCCCCGACAACGGGATGAGGATCTGGGTATCATCGGCGTAGTTAGTGTAGGTGATACCCAGGTCATCTAGATCATCGAAAAGGGGCTTCGTGAAGATATTATAAAGTGTAGGCGAGATGCAAGATCCTTGAGGCACGCCGCAAGTAATAGGTGTAGGGTCGGCTGATGCCGACAGTGAGAAGACTCTCATTGTACGGTTGTTAAGGAAGGATTGGATCCAGTTGGTTGCTTCTTGAGAGAAGTGGGCAGCTGTTTGAAGGTGGTTGCATAAGATCTCATGGTCGACCAGATCGAAGGCCGCCGAGAGATCAAGGAGTAACAGTAGTGCTGTCTTACCCTGGTCTCTCAGTTCGTCTATCTGTGCCTTGAGATCTATAAGTGCAGTTTCGGTTCCATGGTGTGGCCTGAAGCCCGATTGTCTGACGACTAGGAGATGGAAGTGCTCAAGGTAGTATTGGATCTGTTGGTATGCTATTTTGTCGAGAATTTTAAGAAGGAACGGTACTGGTGTAATGGGGCGGTAGTTAGTTGGAGTGGATGGGTCTAAGTTCGGTTTTTAAAGCAGGGGGAGGACCCAGGACTGTTTTAAATTATTAGATACTGTGCCTGATGTGAAAGACACATTTATTAGTTTGGTAATAAATGGTGCGAGATCACGGGCTGCGTCCTTGATCAGTTGTGCAGGGCATAGGTCTCCGTGACAGTTTGAAGGTTTGAGGGAGAGAATAGTATTTTCTACCTCTTTGGTGGATACTTTATGGAAATTAAAAGGGGGCTTGTGCGTGGGGGGGGGATGATTGAGTTGGGTGAATCTTTTTATGGGTGACGTTGCTCGGCTTAGTGGAGGAGAGCAGAGATTCTTTTTTGATGCTTATCTTAGTCTTAAGGGAGGAGATTTTGTTCGCTAGGGCATTTTGTATGCCCGTGCACCAGTTTTTATCTTTGATACATGAATCGGGCACTTGGATCGGGGATTCAATCTCGGTGACCGTTAACCCTTACCGCCATACTACGAGGTCCCTTTGCGGGTTCGGGAATTTAACGCCTGCTTTTTGCAGGCATTAAAACCCAACCCGCAAAGGGACCTTGGTGCTAATTACGGCACCGCAAATTTGCGGTACCGTAATTAGCACCTTCCCCATTCCCATTATGCCCTATGGGGCAAACATGGGAATGGGGAAGGGCAATGGTGGAAGGGGGAATTACCGCCCCACCAACCTTGGAGTAGGGCGGTAATTCCCCTTTCCGCCAAGGCGGTGCCGGTAATTTACCGGCATGGACCAAGGTGCTAATAGCACCTTGGTCCACCGCCTACCGTGTAATGAGGCCCTTTAACTATATCATGTCTGGTCTACTGATGGGCCTTTCTAGAAAAAAGCAAAAGAACAAGAGATGAGGTCTTTGGAGTTCGCGGGAAAAGGACTGCAGAAAGATTTAATGAACTGTCTTAAACAAAGAGAAAACAATGAATTAAATAACATGTTGGCTGAACAGGCAGAATATGTAGTATTTAGAATGCATTGCATATACTTTGAAGGGGCAGAAGTGTAACCATCTGTTTGTTGACCGTTTACATTTGATGAATAAGAACAGAGTTATATGTGCCATTGAGAAGAGGTCTGGGGTTCTGACATAAAACCCAGATGGGATTGATCACGAGTTCAGGGACATGACGGACATTTTGGACATTGTAACTTTGACTAAGTTTACAGAGGTTGAAAAAGTAAAGCTGCAGGAGCTGAAGGATGTGCTTTGAATGTAAGATTTGGATGAAAAAAACCAGTCAGCAGCCTAAACACTGGGAAATGCCCAGGCTTGCCCGCAGAATAGGGTATTGTCTGACAGCGTATTCGTCTGTCTGGCAGATACGTACAGTTCTTCCAGGGCAGAGGGTCTTCGCCCAACATCAGTGCAGCACACCACAATATCAGTCGTGCTGAAGAAGGGCAAGACTCCATTATAGACCTGTTAGCCTTATTAACTCAGACTGCAAGAGACCGGTTAGCCTTATTAACTCAGACTGCAGGATACTGGCAAAGACGATGGCAAGATGCTCAGAGAGAATGTTACTCAAGCTGAAAAATAACATTTCTTGGCATTTGTATAACCAGTGACACAATTCAAATGATGCGAGAGAACATGAAGATGGCGATGATGAAATAGAAATTAGCCTTAAAAAGATGGTCTGTGTTGAATTAATTGCTATTGGGCAAGGTAAATCCTCTGAAAGATGACAGCTGCAACATGAATTAACTGCATCTTGGAGATGTTCCCTTCCCCCCTGATGGAGAATGCTGGGCGGTATAGATACGTTGATCCAGGAATTCTTATGGGAACCCAAGCCCCCCAATGAAATTCGGGGAACTGCAGCTACTGTATGATAAAGGAAGGACGAATGTGCCTAATATTGCTTCATACTATCTAGCTTTCACGGCATGACATATGCAGTGGTTTCTGGGGTTTCACCCGACGAGTGGAGAAGTGCGCAAGTTAATACGAATGGCCACTCGGAACACATTGCAGTATCCACAAGGCCTTCTGAGGCCTGGGACCTCAATACCTCCAACTCTCTCTTCCTAAATATCTTCCCTCTCAAGCTCTTCGCTCATCCTCCTCCAACTCCCTCAGGGTCAGTCGCTTCTCCAACTCCCTCAGGGTCAGTCGCTTCTTCAAGCAGCGAGTTGGTGGTAGATCTCTTTCTTCTGCTGGGGCCTCCCTCTGGAACAGCCTCCCTGCCACTCTGAAACTTGAGGAGAACCATCTCTGGAAGCACCTCAAGACCTTCCTCTTTGCTTCTGCTTTCTCTCCTACTCTCCCCTGCTGATCTCCTGGCTGAAACCCAAACTGCACTGGTTATCTGGCTACCCTCTGATCTCAGGCCCAGGTCCCCTCCCCGCCAGTTGCACACCTGCACTGCCCCCTGGCAACCCTTGCACACGGGTGTTTCCGTATCCCTATAGCCCCTACTAGCACTTGACCCCTGATTTCTGCTCTTACCCTTGCACTTGCCACCAGCTGCCTGCACTGTTATTTATTGTACTGTTATCCCATGTACTGCACTGCCCCCTCCCTTTTCCCCCCTCACTTTTCCTCCCTCCCTCCCATGCTCCTGCGCGATCTTAATTTCACCTGGCCTAGTAGGATCGTTGTCTGTCTTCCCTCCATTTCCCCTTCCTTGCCGCGTTGCGCCTTGAAACACTTGTGCATAGGCGCGTGTAAATGCCATATCATATCATATCATATCATATATCATTGACCACAAGGAATGGACATAGGAAAGAGCCCAACCCTCTCCCACAATTACTACAAGACTGTTGGATGAAAATTTCCAAGCACTGGGCCAGGAACCATTTTAATCAAGAAACACATCCGTCTGGCTAATCCAAGAGGTAAAGGAATTCGGTTTTGCGCTGCCTGATATTCAGGAGGGGTGAAATGTCTGGGAGATCTGGTAAAGAGTAGAGCCTGGATCCCATAAGGGAAGCTTTAAATCCACAAAAATGCTCAATGTTTGTATGTATAATGAATACTCTGTCTTCGGAGATGCTATTGGCACCACAAGTCCCATTGTGGCAAATGCTATGGAAAACACTATATTACAGCTGGGACGAAAATGTTACGTGGCTTCTACAGTTTATAATATCTTGCTGAGGGCCAGGAAAGGGAGTTCTACATTGTTGGAGACATGGTCAAGATATCCTGGGGCAGATATGACTGAAGGGTGATTGGAGGCCATATATAGGAACATACCTCTGATGTCTGAGTTGGGGCTAGAGGGCCAGCAACATTTAAATGTTTAGCAGAGTTTACGGGACTCATGAGAGAATGCATAGGAGTGGAATGTGTGATTCTGGGGCATTTAGGGGGTGCATACTGTGAGGAGCCTGAGGGCGTCCTCGCTTTTCCCCTGTATCCTCCTCTAGAGTGGCCAGGGAAAGGCCATATCTCTTGGATCATGACCCCTGGCTGTGGATATGCGAGGAAGGATCACATGGGTGGAGGAGACTTGGGGAGAGGATGTCCTTAGGTGAGACATGGTATCCCCCATTTCCTTTCCATAACGAACCCTCTATCCCTCAAACCTTTATAGGCTACTTTCAGCCCTTTCCCTGTTCTTCCCTTAAAACCTTCCATATGAAACGCCAGTTTAGGATTGGGACGAGGAAGAGACCAACTAGAGAAACGCATCCACAGGAAGCAGAGAACTTGTGGCGGCAGAGGACCTTGCGGTAAGCCATAAGCTCCGACTGGTGAGCGTACCAAGAAGGCAGACCCTGGCAGGCGAATATGCAAAAATTAGTGATTAACATTGATTTGAACAGAAGCAATTTCTATGAATACCGAATTGAGTGAAAAGCAAATATAAGCACTTTTGAATACCTATCAGAGTGAAAGCAAGTTTGAGCACTTTTGAATATTGAAAGGAATGAAAGTTTGCGAATCTACCTGATACAATGAACTGTGATATAAGAGAAACCAAGCACTGGCAAAAATCAAGAGTTCATAACTCTATTCTATGAGAAAACGAGCATTGACAACCGTCAAGAGAATACGAGGAAGTGTAACAAGTGCATGGTGGCCAACCAAGCCATGGTAGAGTGTCAGGAGAGTGTGACTCGGGTGAATACATGAAGCATCGCTGTGAAGCTGAAACAGTGGCCTATTGTTACTGGAAAAGCAGCAAGGAGGGGTTATTGGTTGTGTGATCTGTAATGGGTGGACCAACAACTGCGCCTAGACCGAGTGCCCCTCTGTATGGAAATAACACTGAACGCACCTACAAAGAAACTTGTATTTGAACTGTAACAACTTGTATGTGATTTTGAAGTCAAGAAACAGAACTACTTTTATGAACTAGTGAAAAGTAAAAATATCTGAAGAGCTGGGAAGTGTCCCAAGGAGTGTGTTGTTTTGAAAAGCTGTAAGATTTGAACTCATGGGAAAGGGAACCCTATGCCTGATGAACTCCTTTGAAATTGGGGAAGGGAAATCTGATTACAAGCCAAGAGCTGGAAGAAACTCTGAACTTTATTTTGAATACTCCTTCTTTTGATGCTGACATCCCTACACATTGTATAAAGTTAGATGTGAGAGCAAGTATAGGTTTTGGACACAGACAGTGGACTTTCTGCCACAGACTATCCTTAATTTTCTTTAGGTAGTCAAATCCCACCTTAGCACAGGGCACGTTAGGCCTTACTCTATCCTGCATTTTGAGTTAATAAAAGTTTGAGTCTGTTGTCTGTGTCTGCTTCATGATGCCTTCACAAATGGTGGCAGGTATGGAATGCTGCTCAACTTATACAAGTTGCTGAACCCAAAAGTTTGAGAAGTTGTCCCAAAGCATCGGACCCATCAGTAGCCACAAAGGGCTCTATTGGGTTTGATATCTGCAGCAGTAGCGAAGAGATCATTCCCCCAGGCGAAAGAAGACTAATACGCACTAATCTGATTCTGATTCCACCACCAAATACCTACATTAGATTGGCTCACAAGTCAGAGTTAGCATGGAGGTTTGGAATTGATGTGCTAGCAGGGGTTATATATCCAGACTTCAGGGGTGACATCAAAGTGTTATTACAGTTTCATGTCAAGGACCCCTTTCAGATCCGTCAGGGGGAAACAATTGTACAAGGGGTGCTTGAGAGAGCAGTGCTGCCTAGGGTAAAAGAAGAGGCCGGGAAGGAAGTACAAGACCCAGGTACCAGGCCGGGAAGGAAGTACCAGACCCAGGTACCTGAGGTTTCGGAGGGACTGATAATATGCCTGACACCCCTCAAAACCCAGAACCCAGAAGGGTCAGAGAAGAAGAAACAAACTCTTCCCGACTTAGCCTTTGCCCAAAGGAATCCCTCACTGTTGCCTGAAGCCTTTTTGCAAATTGTACCTGAACAAGAGGGCTGTGAGAGAGGAGGACCTTTTTTCTTTCTAAGACATGGGTTAATGTACCGAAGAGACACTACTTCAGCAGGTATAGTAAAAACTCAGTTAGTCATCCCTAAAAGTCATAAGCAAGTAGTCCTGAAAATAGTTAATTCCCATCTGACAGGAGGTCATCTAGGACAGATAAAAACTCAGGCCCAAATCCTTAACAGATTTGACTGACAACATTAACATCTTTGTTCAGTCATGTGCAATCTTTCAAAAGACCAGTACCCATGTTTCCACAGCAGTCCCCTTACAGCCACTTCCAATCATTGAAGTTCCATTCTCAAGAATTGGCATGGACATTGTAGGCCCCCTGGAAACATCATAATTAGGGAACAAGTATATCTTGGTAATAGTAGATTATGCCACCCGATATCCAGAATTCTTTCCCCATTGGGCTAACACCACCCAGCAGATCGTGACACACCTACTCCCTTTCTTTATTTGCAAACTCATTGGGGAAGTGAAACAACTGTTACATATTACCATTTAAGGAACCTGTCATGATGCCTACCCCCGAGCATCCGGACCAGGCCCATCAGTCCCGAGAGCAGGCATCCAGATGCTTAGAAAAAGCCCAGCAGCCCCGGCTAGGGGCTATCTGGGTACAGTCCTGGCGCCGTAGGCACCAGGCTCATAGAAGGGGTCAGTCCTGGCGCCATAGGCGCCAGGCTCATATGCTTACACTTACCTCATGCAGACCATGCTGCTAAGAATCCAAGCCAACGTGAAGCCTGAAGGGGACTACTTTACTTCAGCGACTATTTTCTTACTCAGGTGTGATCTTGGGGGAACTTCTTACCTGGGACTACTTTGAAGGCTATTTAAACCACGCCCGAAGAGCAGCACACGCTTCGCGTTATTCTGCATCCAGCAGCGTAACGCTCACCGTGCCCGCAAGTCAGCATCCAGCCTTCTGCCACGCCCGCCTCGAGTCTGGAGCTCCTAGAGAAAAGGGGAAGAAGGAGGAAAGGTTAGAACAAGAACATTACTTCTATTCCTCACCTGATTCCGGATCCATCGCGCCTTCAAACAAGGAAAGAGACGTTAATTTGATACATGTTGCATCGCCCGTTGTAGCGCTGTGCTATTCTCACCAGCCTTCGCAGCACCTCCACGATCCGCCGCAGTCTCCATCACGTCTTCGCCAAACTCCGGCACCTAAGGGGAACAAAAGAACAGCAAGGTGAACCGAGAGAATAAACAAAGACAATCTCTTTTACCACCATAGACTTACCTGATTTTACCGCCGGAGGCATTATTCATCAAGCCGTCATAATTTCTCACGCCACACCTGTAAAAGGAGGGAAAGCAACAGATTAAACACAGGTATCATTTACCGGACAGTGTTGGGTAATACAGACTCTTACCTGAACGCTACAAGCTGTCACAAGGCAATCTTCTCTTAGGTCAAGCTGCAAGACAAAAGGAATCGGACAAGAGTGAATATCATACATTTTGAACTCTTACAAACTATATACCTACGGTTCCTCGCCAGGGACCTCGGAGTCAATATTGGTCTGGAACTCTCCCAATTCCTTCGAACCAGTGAAGTAACTGGTTATCTACACGCCCCTGCATTCCACGCAGGATGGAGAGCTCATCTTTTATAAACATAAGGTGAGACTATGAAAGGAGATATCGGAGGTGATTAAGGGGAAGAACAGTGGAGTGTTATCACTCAAGTCCACGGGTGGCTATTTCCCTTTCTCCACTTTCAGGAGAATACTTCTACGGGTCAAGCAGACGAAATTAGGCGGGCCAGTCCAGTCTGTCATCTCTGCACTACGCGTCACGTTGGTGGAGACCGCAGCTGTCCAGTTCCGATCAACGCCCCTGTGGGAGCCAGGTGAGCGTAACAGAACCTCAATACATCACCCACAAACAGATGGCCGTGAAGAAAGGTTTTATAAGACCTTGAAAACCATGTTGCAGAAATTAGTGTAACAGGACGGCAGAAATTGGGATCAAATGATACCTTGGCAGTGCTGAACTGGTCCACCGGGACTTTCCTCAGTAGGCCTCGGGGCATAGGGCCTCTTTGGGGGAGAAGGGTACATAAAGAAATTGGGATTTGGAATCGGAACCAACGATTGGAACAAAACATCCAGGCCAGCCTGGATGGTTTACTCTTCACCTGCTACTGCTGGCTCAGCTGCATTTTTCCTGCGTGGCCAGAGCCGTGTCGGCCCATTCCTCGGGGCAGCACGTTTGTGTGGGGAGCATCACCGGTGCCCTAGTGTAGTGAGCAGAGCAGAGAACTCAGGAAGGGGTAGATGGCATCAGGTTTGGGGAGGGCAGGCAATTTGGCAGAAAGGGATCTACAATCAACTGGGGAAGAATCGGGGAGGGGTCAGATCACCCAGTCTCAGGTTAGGGGGAGAGGAAGGGGTTTGGATCTAGGTGTGGATGTGCAGCGCAGGTGCAGGCAGCCCGGGCCATGACAAGACTGGTGCACTGCTGTTCCGACCGAGTCCGACGACGAAAAGGGCGAGGCAAGCTAAGGAAGCTCTTGCCACTGCCACCCACCCGCTTGCTGCTGCTGCCACTATTCACTAGTTCAGGTGCAATGATGATATGTTTTTTTTTTATTTTGCGGTGGGACATGTCAAGATAGCAGGTGGCTGTTGCCCTATGTCTCGAGGGGGGTAAACATTGACTGCTGAGTTTGCGGGGAGTGGGTAGGTGAGTTATGAGGGAAGACTGTTTACCTGTGGGAAGTGGTACCCTGGCTGCTGGAAGGCTAACTTGCCAGACATCCACACTTGCCAAAAACATGTAATCTTGGGCAAACCACTTGATTGCACTGGGCTGCGGGCTCTGTGTTTCAAAGGAACCAGGTCGGTTAGAGGCACCCTGACACCGTATACAAAAGGGACATGAGCCATTTGTGAATAATAGTTTGCTGAGGACTATGACTATATTGTCTGCACCACAGGCTGCAGCGTGTTAACCTGCCAATAGCGCTCGCTGTTGCCCATACCCCGCAGACCACGTGGATATGTTTACTTGTTTTCTTTATCTGTATAACGAAGGGTCGCCAGAAAACGAGATGCTGTTAGACGAGGGAAAGCAACAAACGGTCTGCCCTGTTAAAGACTGACCTATCATTACTATATACATATAGATAGTCTGGCTACTTTTTCTCTCTCCCTCCCACCGTTGCATGAACAAACATGTACGCAGGGGTGTGCACCCACCTCTCTCCACACCCCCGGTGGTTTACCGGTGCCTCTCCTACACTCTAATCCCAATGCAAGTGAAATCCGAAGGAGCCCGCACATATGGGACATCATCCCATGCACTGTGGCTGTCCCCACACTCGTGCAAGGATTCTCCAATACAATATGGGTATATGCCACCACCAACGGCTGCTCATGCCTCGAGGCGCTGCTGTACAAAGGGAAATGTGGTGAACCCCTAACGGTGCACTGGCGACATGACTGTGTGGACACAGCTAGAAAGCATGTCAGGCACAACTGATTGGGGCTCCTAGCCACAAATCCGTATGTGCAGCATGGCACTGGCTTTCAGATCAGGCCTATCCGGGTGTGACCCCTGTGACTATCACACCTTACACAACTCACAGAAGCGGAAACGTCAGATTGGGGCAAAAAAGAGGTCTTGACACTAAAAGCAAAGTGACTTTTCATACCGAACTGCTTGAAATGCGCACAGAGGCACATATTGGGGATCTAGGCCATATTGACTCAGTACCATTGACCGAGCCTGGAAAGTGACAGTGCTAGAGAGTGTAACTCCAACCTTGGCTTGGTTATAAAGTTACAGGCAGTATATTCCACCCACCTCATCACTATTCATGTTTTGGCACTTTTTTGCCTTGCCTGCGGTTTCATCATGCCAGGAAAACAGGAGCCAGGAAACCAAGTTGGAGTGCTTTGGTTTGTTTAATGGGAGAAGAGGTCAGGATGTGTTGCTTTTTGAGCCTTCTTTTAACTAAGTTGTCCCATGCTTAAAATCTTTACAGGAAATGACTTCAATGACAGTGTAGTTGTGAAGTGTGTCGAGGTCTTTGACAAACTCTTCCAAGAGTCCCAAGGTGGGATTGTGATAATACCCCCACCCACACACTGATGCCTTGCCTTTCCATAATTTGCAAATGGTATAACTGTGGGCAGCCTTTCTTTAGGCTGGGAATTGGGGAAGTGGCTGGAGTTTCATGAGTGCATTGTTGGTAGCTGCTTTGAAAAATGATGCTAGGCGATAGCACATCCTCCATTTTACATAATTGACTTTGGTTTCCTGCATATGCTAAGCGGGCCTCATTACGAGGTGGGCGGTTATCCGCTGGTGCTACAAGCGGGCTGCCGCTGCCCTCGTGACACTGTTTCCGCCGCCTGATATCCCGGTGCCACCGGGATATTACAAGTCCTGGTGGCCCGGGATGTCAGGCTGCGGAAACTGTAAGTACCCATTCTCGTGGAGTCCGATGGGACTCCACAGTAATGGGGACACGGAAACACTGGCACCATTGCTAACGGTGCCAGTGCTTCTGTGAAAACCATGCTTGCAGGGGCCGCTGCTCCTGGCAGGTCAGACCTGCAAGGAGCACCAGCCCCTGCAGGCATTTGCGTAGTCTGGCAGACCGGAAAAGTGTGTCGGTACATTGCTACCGGCACCCTTATTTCAAGACTACGGGCCTCATTACTAGTTCGGAGGTAGCCATGTCTTTAATAAGGGCATAGCTGCCTCCAAACTCGGGTCCAGGTCCGTGGTCCCTGAATGGGGAAATACCGGCCCATTCCGACCTTGGAGGACCCGGTATTTCCCCATTCAGGGAACCCGGCCCATCCCCATTTGAACCCCCATAGGGCTCAATGGGAATGGGGAGCATGCTAACGGGCCCGTTAATGACGGGCCCGTTGTTAGCATGCTGGGCCGCTCGCGGGACCCGCTAAGATCGTCTGGTGAGGACGTCTGGTAAAACCAGACGTCCAGAGCAGGTCTCGCGAGCGGCCCTTGTAATAGGGCAGTATGGGGTTAACGGCTCCGGCACCTTTACCTGTGCCATTAACCCCTTACCGCCCACCTCGTAATGAGGCCCTACCAAACTTGTAATGATGCACTCTGAGAATGTGTTTGGTGGAGTGTGGTTAAAGGGAGCCCTATAGATGCCATGCAACGGTGCTGACATGGGGTCTCAATGTTTTTATCTGGTGTAGTTGTAAATCCCTTTCTGCCGGCCCGGAATGTAGTTAATTTACCCAGCTATACGTTGGCAACAATACATGTGAGCCATGGGTCCCAGTGTTCTTACAAAGTAAAAAAACATAATATATTGCATGGTTTGGTGGCACTTTTCTGTTATTTAATAAAAACATTTGTTGCAATCCATGCTTTGTTATGTATGTTTCTTATTTGTATTGAGACTGATATTGCACTTGTGGTTTGTCCTCTATCATTGAAGATCTATTTTGCGAGATCATGAACTTACCTGACTTTCTAATCCATATATTTTTAAAACATGCTTGAAATGCACTCGTTTTGACTAATTTTATTCAACATTTTCAATCCCCTCATAGAAGAGTTGGGCTCACGCGCTGTGCTCACTCCTTCAGCAAAATATGGGGCCACTTTGAAAAAAAATTCCAGGGCCACTTTTGGTTCCAAGTCCAACCCTGTACCTTGGGCTTTATTTGCTGTTAGGAAGACACCACCCACCCCCAGGCTTCGACAGGATCTCCCAATTCGAATTACTCTATGGAAGGGAACCTTGAGATATGCTGGATATGTTGCAAGAAACCTGGGAAGAAAGGGAAGACGCCCCAATTCCACTCTCCCAAACTGCAAACCAACTTAAAGAACACATGACGATACTTCGGTCTTTAGTTCAAACCCATATAGCCAAGGCACAGGAACAGTAGAAAACCTCATTTGATAAAAATGTTACCTTTAGATCCTTTCCACTAGGCCAAAAGGTATTAGTATTGCTGCCAACCTCTGAGAATAAATTACTGTCTAAGTGGCACGGACCGTATGAGGTGTTAGAATAGACAGGACCCTGTAACTACAAGATTTCCCAACATGACTACGGATTTAAAGACCAAGGTGTATCATAGTAACCCTTTAAAGGAATGGAAGTAAGGTCCTACAGAGTCTACTGCCACCATTCTGTCCAGTTTATTGCCTGAAGACTCTGATAAGAAAGCTCCGATTCCACCTGAACTTCGTAATAACCAGAAACAAGATCTATATGACCTCATACTCAAATTTACTGATGTATTCAGAGAGGAACCAAGGAGAGTGAAGGATTACTACCATCATATCCGCACTCCTGAAGGCAACGTGGTACATTTAAAACCGTACAGATTACCTGAATCCAGAAAAGCAACCATCATCCAGGAAGTCAAGCAAATGCTTGAGGCTAATATTATTGAAACATCTACCAGCCCCTGGTCTTTCCCCATCGTGTTGGTGGCAAAACCCGGTGGTCAATGCCAAATCTGCCTTTGATGCATATCTGATGCACTTATTAACGATCTGATTGACAGGCTGGGTAACGCTGTCTATCTCTCTACTATAGACCTTACAAAAGGCTATTGGCAGGTTCCGTTATACAGTCCTGGCAAGGAAAAAACTGCCTTTGCCACACCCATAGATCTGTTCCATTTTAAAGTCCTCTTATACGGACTACATGGACCCCCCGGCAACATTCCATTGTTGATGGATAAGGTCTTACAACCTTACTCTGATTTCTGTGGGGCTTCCCGAGGGCGTTCAACCTACCAGCACTTTGAGATCATACCAATGATACATAAGGCGCTATATAAATGCCAAGTAACATAACATAACATATAGACGATAATGTAATACACAGTAAAACTTGGGAAGATCACAGATATCACCTTTACAGTCATGCAAGTCTTGAGAAAGGCAGGCTTAACAGCTAATCCCCCAAAATGTAAATTTGCTCAATCTGCAATTAAATATTGAGGATTTATCGGCTACTATCACTGATTCATCCCCAATTTCTCAAGTTTTTCTGCAAGACTAACATTCAAACTCAAAAATGTTGAGCCCCATAAGATCAGGTGGAATGAAGATCAAAAATGTTATTCCACATTGAAGAAACCCTTTGTCAGAGCCCCATTTTAAAGGTAGCTGATTTCTCAAGAGTTATCCTGCAAACGCATGCCTCTTTAATGGGATTAGGAGCAACCCTATCAGCCCTCCCGCACCCTTTGTTCTCTTACCACCCGGCAGGTGGTTGTACCTTATTTTAAGCTGTCCCGTAAGGGTGGCCGTGCCTTCTCTGTCGCTGCTGCTAGAATGTGGAATGACCTTCCCCTCCCGTTATGCGACACCACCAATCATCTTGTCGAGGATTAAAAACCCTGCTTTTCTAGCTGCGTTCCTTTCTGCCCGCCTCCTCAGCGGCAAGATGCCCCCGGGTGTACGTGCGCTTTAGAAGTTTTGGTAACATAACATAACAAACCCTCTCTCAAGATCATGGCGGACTGGAACACCCTATACTCTACATCAGTAGAAAGTTATTTCCAGAGAAATTGTATTTATTTATTTTATTGTGCATTTGTAAGGCGCTTCTACATTAAGTAAAAGTAAATTGTGTTTCAAAGCGCCCACAGAGGGCAACAGGGATTCAGAACGTGCAAGTGCAGAGAGAGAGAGAGAGAGAGAGAGAGAGACAGAGAGAGAGAGACAGAGAGAAAAAATAAGGGATAAGGGAGTGGGGGGGTAAGTGCTAGGTGTACCACAAGGACATTTCTGGGGAGTGAGCAGCTGTAAGCGCCTAGGTGAGTGGTCAGCTGCCAATAAATAAGTAAGTGCAGGCCTGTGGTAGCATAGGCCAGAGGGTGCCAAGGCAACTGCTGGGAGCAGGCGGAGGCTGAAGGCGATTGGGTGTGAGAGGCCAGGCCCAAAGAGGACACACAAGGGCTCTATTCCCAGTCTCAGAAAATGTGGAGTTTATCAGAGGAGGGAGGAAGGAAAGGAGGAGGTGTAAAGGAAAGTCTTGAGGAGCTTTTGGAATTTGATGAAAACCGGCTCAAGACTAAGAGGAAGGGGAGGCTGTTCCATAGAAGGGAGCCTGCTGAGGAAAGAGATCAGCCACCAGCGCACTGTTTAGCGAAGCGCTTGACACATAGAGAGTTAGTGACGGAGGAACGTAAAGATCTGGAGGGAGAATATTTAGTGAGGGCAAGTTGTAGATAGCATGGTCCCTGGCTCCAGACAGCCTTATATATGATATAGGGGGATTTGAATTTGATCCTTGCAGCAACCGGGAGCCATTGGAGAGTTTTTAGGGCAAGAGAGATGGGATCACTGGGCTTGAGGCCAAGGATAAGTATTGCAGTGCTATTCTGAATTAGCTGCAGGGGTCATAGAGAAGAAGAGAGTAGTGTAAGGAAAAGGCTGTTGCAGTAATCTAGCCTAGAGAGAAGCAGAGCTTTAGAGACATTGAGCTTTTGGGGGAAAGTGAGGAAAGGAAGAATTCCGCTGGAGTTGAAAGTGGGCGTTCTCAGCGAGGTCCAGAATATGAGGGAGGAAGGAAATAGAGGAGTCAAAGATGACTCCAAGGTTTCTGGCTTCAGATGAAGGAGAAGGGGGGGAGCCCATAGAAGATGGCCAGAGTGAAGGGAAGAAATAGGGAGCAGGAGTCCCAATAGGGACAGACTTGCTGGCTTTGAGGCAGAAATCATTATAAGCACACCAGCACTGGATGGCAGATATGCAGTCAGGAATGATGGAGGAAGTAAGGAGAGCATCAGAGGGGAGTCTGAAAAAGAGTTTGTGTGTCATCTGCATAACAATGGAAGTTAGGGGAGAAGGTGGACCTTAAGTGTACAAGGGGAGTATGATAGGTGCTAAAGAGCCAGGGAGAGAGGTTGGAGACTTTGGAGACACCACAGGTGGAGATAGAGGTGGGGGAGGAGAAAGAGCCCAGAGTAACCTGGCATCGATGGTCATTGAGGAAGGTGGTCAGCCAGTCCAGTGCCTGCTCCGAGATACCTAGGGTATCGTGGAGCCGTTTTATGAGGATGGAGTGGTTGACCATATCCAATGCAGAGGAGAGATCAAGTAGAACGAGAATTGCAGGAGAGTTAGAGTCAAGAGATGCTAGCAGTTCCTCACAGGTGTTCAGAAGAACAGCTTCTGTGCCTCTGGATGCTCAGAATCCAGATTGATGGTCGTGGAGGCAACCAACACGTTCAGTGTGCTGGGTAAGTTGGGGGAACACCAGCTTCTCCAAGAGTTTCCCAAGGAAGGTGGTAATAGATATGGGGCAGTAGTTGGCTGGACAGGAGGGGTTTGCAGAAGGTTTCTTTCAGGAGGGGGCACACAAGGGAGTGCTTGAGGGAGGAAGAGAATGATCCAGTAGTAAAAGAGTGGTTGCAGAAATCAGCAAGTACAGGCACAAGAGAGCCAATATTGTCTTTAATGGTTCTGGAGGAGCAGGGGGAAACCTGTTTGAAGGAGACCTTCTTTGAGTGAACAACTCTATTTACCTCGACAGGTGTGATAGGAGAGAAGGAGGAGTGAAAGGCAGAGGGGGGATGGGAGGCCATGGGTGGCAGGGGGAAGGGAAAGGGTAGGGGGAGAGGGAGAGGGACACAAGGGCGCTCATGATGTCCTGAGTTTTTGCAATGAAGTGTGTGGCCAATGCATTGCAGAGGGCTTGGGAGGGAAGAGATGTGGAGGAGACTGTGGAAGGGTTGGCTAGTTCCCTGCAGATTTTAAAGAATTCAGCCGTGTTGTTGGATACACCAGAAACACAAGCTGGATGTGGACCCTTTTCTTGGTGCGAATGGAGAGTCTGCATTGCCTTTGGAGCAGGCGATAGGCCAGTTTGTCAGAGGGTGAGCCTGAGGTCTGCCACTTCCGTTCCGCAGCTCTGCACTTGCGTTTCGGGTTTGGAGTCGTACCAGGTGTTCCCTTGGAGGCAAGTTTCCGGCGGATCCTGGTGACTGGGGCAAGAATGTCAAGGGTATTAGTGATGGCAAGATGGAGGTTGCTGAGAGAAGAGTCAGAGGTAGAGTCTGTAGTGGGGAGTGAGGAGGGATGAAGGTAGATGCGAAGGCAGCATCTGACACACCTTTCATCCGATGGATGTTCATGAACGAGGTTGGCAGGCCTGGGGGAGGTGCGGTCAGAGGGCCAAGAGGACCCAGGTGAAAGAAGAGAGTGGTCTGACTAGGAGAGAGAGGTGATCAGTGGGCAGGAGAGTGAAAGATCAGTGTGAATGAAGGCATCAAGAGTGTGTCCACCCGAGTGGGTAGGACCAGAAGGGAGAATGGAGAGGTAGAGTGAGGTGCACAGGTCATAGAATAGAGTGGATGCTGTGATTGAGGAGTTAAGGGCGATGTTTAACTCTCCCACGAGACGGAGTTTAGAGGTGGTTGTGATGAGAGAGGAGAAATCAGCCCATTCAGAGAGGAACAGGATGGTAGAGCCAGGTGGCCTGTAGATAGTGGCAATGGTCAGAGAAGAGGTGGGAGAGATGACGAGCTTGCAAACCAGGCTCTCAAAGGAAGAGTACGGCTGGGTGGGTATGAGGGAAGAAGGAACCCACTCAGGGAAGATCAGAGCACCCCCACCCCAAGCACAGTTAGGGTGAGGCTTGGAGATGATCTTAAAGCCATCCAGGATACGGTAGTCAAAAGCAGTGACTGAGCTGGCATTGAACCACATCTCAGTAAGATCAGGGATGTCAAGGTCAAAGTCTTCAAGGAGGAGGTAGATGTCGGCAGAATGTTTGATAGTAGAACAAGCATTAAGCATGGCTAGATGCAAGAGGTCTCCATCCTCGAAGGTTGTCAGAGGAGGGGTACAGTGCCGTAGTGGGGGGCAGAGAGAGTGGAAGAAGGGATAGCAGGTGAGGGAAGGAAGTTAATGAGCGACGGCAGGCGCCGGTCAAAGAGGAGGAGGTTGTGTGAGGGCCCTGAAACAAGATAGTGCCAGTGTGATTGACATTAATGATACACCTGGATGATGCGAAGCCCGTCAGGAACACTTCCCATTTGGTGCCGCCATTAATGGGTGAGGATGTGAGAGAAGAGGGAGTAGAGATGAGATGAGTCTATAGATCTGGAGAACAGAGAAGAGGATATCAGTCAAGATCTGTCTGGAAGTTGCGCTGACATAGGTGTATGCAATAGGTAGGACAGGGTTAGTGGTCAGGATGTCTTTTTTAAGCTTTTATCTTCCAGGCTTTATGAGAGAGGGAGGATAGGTGATAGTGTAGCAGTTAGAAAAGATAGGGGAGATGGTAAGTACCATAGGGTCGGCGGTGGATAGTTGGAATAAAGAGGAGGGATTGTACAGCACAGTCCGAGCACAAACTCAAACAAGAGAGCAGATGCGCTGAGAATAATTTAGTACTACAGATGGGGATAGAGACAGTAAAATACACACCAGTTGTTAGGGAGAATTCTCGAGAGTGGCTAATTTCCCTTACCTCAGCGGCTTTGCTGGATGTCTAGGATTTTGTTTTTTTACCTGGTAAGAGTGTGAGCCTTTTTTCCCACTCTTACATGTGTTTTGCTGTGTGTGTTTAACAATTGCTTGTGTTCATAGAGTGTGGAGCCTCACCTATTCCATAGGCATAATCTTTTTACTGTGTGTTACACATCACCTTCAGTGCAGTGACACAGGGTTGTCTTTTTAGACTTCCCAACTCAGACTCCATTTTCTGGGACTGACTACTGTCTCCCAGAACATGTAAATTTGCCATTGACTTTATTAGTCTTTTAAACTCACACACCCAGTACAAACTATCTTACATAGAGTTCTGGAAAGGGTTAATACTTATCCCTTATTGTCTGTTTCTCTTGGAACATTCTTTTGTTCCCTTTTCATTAAGACTTGGCTGGTGGCAGGGGTAAATACCCTATTTTTCCTACCCAGGTTATCTTTAATAGCCCTGGCATTGTTTTAGGCTATCTTGGTAGCCTCGAACTTAAACCTGCTAGACCATATACATTTTTATACGGTTCCGGCTGGGTTTAGTCACCATTTGTTTTTGTAAAAGTATTTCTTGTTTTTTACTCTGTGTGCCAAATCAGGTTTGGTTCCTTTGTTCGCCGTCCTTTTGCGGGCTTCTGCACAGAAGCCCTCCTTAGGCGCCTGAAATTCTGGGTAGGCAGGATGTGAGGGAGGGGTTTTAGGACCCCTCCATGGCTTCCCTTGGTAACCCAAGTCGCACTCCTGTTTGATTGGCTAGGTGACTGTCCCGCCAGGACAGCCACCCTGCTGTGTGATTGACAGCCAGGCTGTGTGAATGGGGGAAAACTGCATAAAAAGCATGTCTCTGGGACTGAGAAGGCAGAGTCGCCACTGGATCGAGAGAGCCGACGAGAAGCTGACAGAAGAGGACCTCTACCACGACTGAACCTCCGGGTGAAGCCCTGCTGCGGGTCCGAATCTTCAAACTTCGATGATGACAGGGAAGATCTGCAATGAATCTTCTCCCCTTGAGCTGGTGGGAACAACCAGTTCCCCAAACTGCTAGTTAGATCTCCCTCCTCTGGTCGAATTTGCTGTACAGAGCTACAGTGAACCGGATGGCCAGGAGGAATGGACCCTGCTTGCGTTTTAAGGAGCGCACCTTTTATTCGTCGCTTTGCTCCGTTGCTGGTTTCTTCCCTGGGCAGTGCAGGACCCTCCAGTCTTCCTCCTTCTTGTCAGTCCGACAGTTGCTTCAGGAACCATGAGCCTGCAGGACCTGCCAGGAACGTCTGCCGCAGCTACAGCATTGTTCTGCTTTAAAGGTACTGTGCTAACCCGGTTGTTCGTTTCGTCCAGCCGCGGTGAAAGTTTGTGAAATCTTTCACCAATCCGAAGGCTTTTCCTTCTCCATTCTTTAAAGTAACTTTTCGTCCGACCAACTTCGTTCTGAACTCTTGGCAAAGACTTAACCGCAAAATACCCTGACCTATGTGATCCTCTGCAAAGACTTTGGTCCATTGACTTTGGCCCTGGCTTATTGATTTGATTTCCTCACTGTAGTTCCTTTTTCTAGATTGCCCTGCTTACTTACTTGTTGGTGCTGCTCAATTTCTGTCTAACTTTGTCTGTCCCTCCCTTTTTTTATTTCTGGACTGCATTTTGCTCACACTTCATTTTGAGCCTAACTTGTCCAGAATCTATTAGGTGTGGTGTAGTGTATTAGAATCATGATTTTTCAACTGCCTGATAATAGTGAAATGTTTAATAACTGATGTGTAAATAAATGTATATTCTTTTACTCAGAAACCTTGAGTCAGCGTTTGTTTGAATCAAAGGCATTGCTATCCTTTGTGTAACTATTGATACTGCTCACTTTACTCTTGATATAAGTCTGGCTGCTCAGCCATCGCTACCATTTTACTGTGTAGTACAGACTTGTACCAAAGGTGAATTTGTACTGTCACTTGTGGTCCTAATTGTGTGTGGTGTTCCCACAGGGTACTGCATATAATTCTGCCTAACACCAGTCTTCGAATTTGCAAAAAGAGACACAAAGGGCTTGATTACAAGTCTGCTCGTCTGGAATTAAGGGTGCCGGTGGCAATGTACTGGAACCCATTCCGGACAGGAAGACTACAACTGTGCCTGCTGGGGCCTGTGCGCCCAGCAGGCCCGACCTGCCGGGTGCATCAGCCCCAGTAGGCACAGTTTTCACGGACGCACTGCACCATTAGCAACAGTGCTGGTGCTTCCGTCTTTCCCACTCCCATAGATTTCTGCTGCCTGATATCCTGGGCCGCCGGGACTTGCAATGTCCAGGTGGCAACGGGATCTCAGGTGGCGGAAACAGTGTTACGGGGTTGGCGACAACCCCCAACCTCGTAATGAGGCCCAAAATGCGGTGCAAATAGGGGGGCAAAGATGTTAAACACACACCAGACTTTGAATTTGCAAAAAGAGACACAAAATGCAGTGCAAAAATTACCACAGTACCACAAATCACAACTGCATTGAGCGATGTGCACTGAGTGACCACTGCATGGATTGGGAAACAAGTTGGAGCCCTGCCCACCTCCTCTCACGTTTAGAACACATAGGCTTCACCGCACGCACCGGGAAGTGCCCGGAAGTGTCTGCTGAGCCTGCCGTTCCCTTTTTGTGGATTATACATCCTTATAGGTTGGGGCCCGCCCACCTCCTCTCACGTTCAGAACAAATAGGCATCACTGCGCGCACCAGCATGCGCACATCGGGAAGTGCCCGGAAGTGTCTGTTGGTCTGGAGACTTTGCCGTTGTCTGCTGAGCCTGCCGTTCCCTTTTAGTGCATTATACATCTTTATGGGGTGGAGCCCCGCCCACCTCCTCTCATGTTCAGAACAAATAGGCATCACTGTGTGCACCGGGAATTACCCGGAAGTGTCTGTTGGTCTGGAGACTCTGCCGTTGTCTGCTGAGCCTGCCGTTCCCTTTTTGTGGATTATACATCTTTATAGGTGTTAATGAATTACAGGCTTTAAATTGGCTTTTTGGACTTTACTGGACTCTGGTTTAACTCGTAAATGCACCTATATTTTACTGATATGATTTTAAACTGTTTTTGTGTTAATAGGTTGGAGCCCCGGCCACCTCCTCTCACGTTCAGAACAAATAGGCATCACAGCACGCGCAGTGCGTGCGACCGGGAAGTGCCCAGAAGTATCTGTTGGTCTGTTTGTCTGAGTCGGATGGGCCGTGGCCATACTGTGACTTACTATTCTGCTATGCCTTTACTTTTTTAAGGTAATGCGTGTTCTATGTAGGTGAAGCTCTTAATACAACATTTTCCTGTTGCGGTAACTTATCTGAATGTAAACAGTTTTGCAGACTACGGCTAAGCGTTCTTACTGCTTGTAAAGATTGGCCGCAGTGAACTCGCAATTACTTTCTGCGTATTGTGTGATACGTCTAAACTCGAATAAACCATGCTATTGACAGTTTCATATAGAGCTGCCTCAAGTTGGCAAAGGACGTCTTGTACATGTTTCATGGAAACTTTCAATAAGTGCAGAGATCTTGTTTATGTGCAAACTGCTCCTAACTCCTGCTGTGTGCTTACACACGGTGAAGTCGTGTGCACTTGACTAAAGTTGTAATTAATGTCTAGCCACCTCCTCACAGTGTAGGTGTTACAGGTAAAGGGGGGGTGGATTTTGTTGTGCAATGCACAGGCTTTTCATGCATTGTAATCAAAACTATACTCAGGTCGGCTCCTTGCAAGCTTTCCAATCGCATATAGTTGCATAATCTTATTTTAGGGGGAAGGGCCGGTCTCTGGTGTGTCTTGTGCGAATGATTGTTTAAATTGCACTGGTGTCTTATTCTTGACTTGGCTCTAGAACTATATGTTGCATCTTATATGACAAAACCCGCGCCTGAAGACCATCTCGATGTTTCATTATTTTGGATAACATATTCTATTGCTAGCTTAGTCAGCGTGCCCCTTAAAAACTGGGAACTGATCATTTGATATCCATCAACAGTGAACTTAAACTCATATTACATATAATAATATAAAATAATCCTCGACACCAGTCGAGGTTTTTCTGGCCTTAAACCAACTATCTTCTTGCCAGACCAAATCAAGCGCACCATATAACAAAAAAGAGGCGTTCCAAAAAGAGCTTTCTGTTAAGTCTCCTCCTAAGAAAGTAATGGAGGTCTGTACTCCTTCACAAATTGGGATCCTTTGCTCATTCATGCAAGAGCACAAGTCCATCACTCTTTTACTTCCAAACACAAACCACTTTCTTATTCTCTAAATGAGATCTATGATCTTGATAAATCTGTCTTTCACTTGAACAACCTGGGTTATCTTCGCTCCATACCCTCGTTGTCTGCCAATATTGAACGTGCTAATAATTTGCTATCTGACATCTCCATGTTGGCTCTTGCGGTGATGGCGGAATTGTGAAAACGGACAACATCACTTGGCCCCTCAACTCCTGCTCCTCCATTTTCTAACTCTAAAGAGGACATTTTGCCTGTATAACGATACAAACGCTGGTCTTAAATTACAGGACAACTTAATGTCCCCATTGGCAACCTACAAAAATACCGGCTCCATGCCTATGGCTAGCTCTCCGGTTCCCTACACAAGCATTGAAATGCAGGAATTGAATGGGCAAGTTATTGACCACTATGAGCACAAAGGAGATAATGACAACAATCAATCTGTTCATCATAGGAGTGTTTTAACCCCAGTGTGACGCCCTCTAGCATTAACATATCGTTAGATCCCAATGCCCCCGATATGTACAGTTTTACTAAAGCTTTTAGATAAAGGTCACAAAGATGCACATTACGAGATTTGTGACATTAAAATCTCCCTGACTGACATTTTAGCAAAGATGAATAAAGTGGAGGGCTTTATATTGGCACAAGAATCTTTTAAGTCAGTTAACCTTCCACCAAAGCAGGAAAACAAAACATTATCTGTTACATCCAGTACAAGTCAAACTCTGTTTGTATGTAATATGAACAAATCATCTCAAACTGATGGACTTTGACATCATGATAAAGCCGATGAAAAATGTGCTGCTGCTACCTGTGCTTCTTCTGTTGCCTCAAATGATATTGTGAAAATATGCACTCAAGAACTATGGCAAACGATTAATTCCAACTCAATCCTGATCACTGAACTTGTAAGTTTTGTAAAAACTCTTCAGGAAATGGTATCCAATAAGCACACTAAAAGCAATCCTAATCCTGAGCAGTATCAGCTAAGGTCTGAACCAGTGAGCGATGATCCAAATAGTGTGTCACCACTAACTGACCTTACAGATCAAGAAGAGAAGATCTTGGATCAAAATGTTGCTTCCGCCCCGGAACCTATTTTAATTCCAGATGATTCTGGAGACTCGACCCACTTTCTATCACGCAGAATTAGGTGTTTAGAAATTAGGGCTGCTAACAGAAAGGCGAATAGAAAAAAAAAAACTGTAAAGTCCTGTAAAAAATCTAAGAATTTACCACTAGACAACATTAATGGACACAAGTCTTCTATAAAAAAAGATTTGTTCCATTTCTAATGACAAGCTTTTAGATCCTGACCAACTAAATGCGGAACGTAATTCACACTTACAGCTTAAAGAAAATGTCTCTCGTAAGAAAGCTGATACCATTTAATTAAAAAAAAGAAAACCGCGGATACAAAATTCCCCACAGCTGTTCCACCTCCTGTTACAGCGCCTTTGAAATCCATTGACTCAATGCAGGTTCCTATGAGCCTTCTCAGTCAAACCAATGGTATCTGACAAACACAGATGTTAAACATTTTCCCAATTGCTGTCAATAAAAAAACGAATGCCTATTCACTTTCCAAAGAATCTCTCACCAAGGATATCCTCAAGCCTCCATCTGTGTTGAATCCTGTTGCACAATGCAATGCTCTTCCAGTGTTAAATGAGATGGTTTCTCTGTCTGCTATCCATACAGCACCTGTTAAAATGGACAATGTGAATGCACAAGCAATTTTCACCCCACAGGTGAACGCAAGCCGAGCAGCTGGCACCTGTCATGGACACATTAGTCAGGAGAGTGACACACCAAAACCCTCATGACCTTCAGAGCTAACTTCTGAGAATATGAACATACTAGGATGGAAGAGTGACTTGAAAGTAAACGGAAACTCTAGAATAAATTGCACTTATATTCTCATCTCCTTTACTAAGATCCCGCCACTGGGTGAAAATGTCATTGATCAATTACAATAGGATGATATGTCAGATCAACTCCTCCATTATAACAAAACTAATCTGGGAACACAGAGAAGATCTTTTACAACTAGGTCATCACCTCTACTTGTTTAAAAAACAAAGAAGAGACCCAAGAGAATCTTATTAAAATAAGTTCAATCAATGGTGACAGTGCCAAATCTCTGAATGACAAAGTCATTATTCAAATCCTCTGCCTGGCTGATGCTGTGAAGGACTGGATTTGGGTTGAACTCCTAATGAAAACTGTCATGTCCTTAAAACATGTGAACACATAGACATAGCCTTGTGGCATTCATTTTAAATCATGGAACTCATGTGGTTATAGTAACTTAGATCCTGGTTTAATACTTTTCATGGTGCTGAAGCACCGACAGTACCTCTGGTTCAGGAAACCATGAATGTCAAAGGGATCTACATTGATGGGTTCACTACTTCTACCTCTCCGGTACATATGGTTCCCTAAGGTAGACCTTCTGGAGAATTACTGATCTTCATAGATAATAAAGTAAAAGCAGAATCCAAATGGATTCTTTCCTATGAACAACTGCTGGTCATTGACTTAACCAGGCAGGGCAATAAATCCACTTCTTGATTGTTTATATGTCTATTCTGGATTCCTACAAAGTCATCACTTCATTCGATTTTTTGTGAATTAGAGATGCTTGTAGAAGATGCATTACTCAATAATCCAGACTATGTGGTAGTCATAGGAGGAGATTTTAATTCTACATGCAACTCTATATGTGGGATCAATCAATCAAGCGAAGAGATCAATGGAATTTATACCTCCATGCACAGAGGGCAAAAGTGGGTATCTTTCCTAATGAACTGCGATATTCAATTTCCTGAGATTGGTTCTAACGCTTCCAACTTCACTTGGCAACGTGGATGCTGTAATTCTTACATAGATAACTTCTGTGTGTCTGCAAATCTGTTGCACCTTTGCGATCTAGTGCCAACTATTGATCCTGGATTCACTGATCATTTGATTATTAACTTAAATGTGAATTTAGAGCATCAACTACATGAAAATGCACCTGCACTTACGCAAATTGAAATTGATCGTTCTCACACACCCGTTCATTTGAACTTCAAGCTTTGGCAAGATCTTGCTACCATGAGCCAACAAGAAATTGTGTAGGAGAGTGGCTTATCTTCCAGGGGGAGAGACTTTAAACAAGTAGAAGTACTCACTAACTCTATCATCTCAGCAAAGCTCAGCTACTTAGCCAAACAACAAATAAACAATCATTAATGTGATAAACACACATACAATACAGAGGGTGCTGCCCTTAAACGGAAAAATAATAAGGATTTACGCAAATTAAAAGGGATAGCAATGACTTCTTTCCAGTACTTGACTAATAAAAAACGAATTATGCAGAGGTGTAAAAACTAAATTAAAGCAGTCAAATTTAAGCTACATAATGCTGATAATCAGAAAATAATTCAGCACTTGTGCAAGCCCAATTTGGGCAATTTTTAGAAATGTGAATAATTGCCCTTCGGCTACATTGAATTCTTCATTTTCAGTAGAAGATTGGAAATCGCACATCTAAAAAACATATCAAATAAAATACCTTGCACCATTCAAATGTTTCGTTTATCATCCCAGATATCTCTATTATGGGGCTGAATGCAGCTTGTTGAATGGGCTATCAATACATTGAATTATTTGAAAGCTGCAGGTCCCGATGGGATTCCTTCCTGCGTGCTTATGTCGGGTCCTTCCTTTTGGGCCTCAATCTTAAAAATGTAATTTGAATTTATTTTCAAAACTAAGACGATTCCCCAATCTTGGCTCCTATCAATAATCATTCCAATCTACAAAAAGGGCAATCCTTCCAATTGGCCAATTATAGGCCCATTCCCCTCATGGACTCTGCATCAAAGGTTTTTTCAATTGTTTTTGCACGATCTGGAAAGATTCCCGTAAGAACATGATACCCTTTTAAAATTCCAAATAGGCTTTCGAAAATGTATGGGTACGCCCCTCAAGGCCACCACCCTCGCTCACATTCTTGCTTCAACCAAAAGATATGAGAGTGGCCGAGTACAAATGGCATGTTTGGACATGAAATCAGCATTTGATTCTGTTATACACAACCACTTGTGGAACAAAATGACAAAACTTGGCATTTTTTGACAGCTCATCTTGATTATTTCTATGCTACACTATAATACCAGCAATAGTGTACGCCTTAATCAGAATGGTGCCCTGACAGATCCCATCACTACATCTACAGGAGTCAAACAAGGCTGCAATATGGCAACTACACTTTTTAATCATTACTTGTCTGATCTTGATGACATTTGGCATAATGAAAATCTATTTCCAATAGGACTTGGCAAATTGCATATACATTGGATAGCATTTGCTGATGATATAATCATGTTTGATAAGACTCCTTTTGGCCTACAGAACAAATTACATATATTTTCTGTTTACGCTCACAAATACAATCTACACTCAAAGCCTAGTAAATCAAAAATTGTGATTTTTTTTTTTCTGGGAAGCAGAAGATTAGTAACTATATATGGTCAATTGTTGGATCAACAATTGAGCGTGTAATGTCTTTATGATATCTTAGATATAACCTCTGTGATATTTTTCTATCGCCATGTGGAAATATAGCCTGAATCAGAAATCAAGACCTTTGAGATTTCACAAATTAAAATAATTTTAAAGAAATTGTGCAAATATTCAGTCTTGCCTGTAGTAGATTATTATATTCTAAAAGTAGAACCCATACTCCTCCATGTCCTTGACATGTGTCTGGTAGATCTAACCATATTTCTGGACATATTTCAGGGCCGTATTTGGAAACAAACACTGGGACGAGCTACTTCTGTTGCCAACTCTATCCTAAGACATGAACTTGAACTTAGTTATTTTTCCTTTGTGATGTCATCTTTGATGTCATGGGTGTTAGTCCTTGCAGTGCTCTGTGGTAGCGCGAGTTATGATTGCTTAGCTTACAATAACTGGGAAATTTCTTGAGTTTTCCGGTTTTACCTGTAACCATAACGTCCCTGTAACAACGTTTGTCCATTGAATTGCATAGGTTTTTACTAGTGCAACTTAACCATAACGACCCTTTAACAACGTTTTTGTTAGTGAATTTCATATTTTTTTAGTAGGTCACTGTAACCGGAACGTTGCTTTAGCATAATGTTTTCAAGAAAGGTGATAGTTTTTTAGTAGCGCAACTTAACCATAACGTCCTTTGAATAATGTTTTTTGTCAGTGAATTGCATAGGTTTTTAATAGGGCACTTTAAGCATAACATTCCTTTATCATAGTTTTTTCAGTGAAGGTGAAAGGGTTTTAGTTATGCAAGTTAACCATAACGTCCCTTTAACAACGTTTTTTCACAGAATTTCATAGGTTTTTAAGAGGATACTCTTATTTTGTATAGATGTAAAGTACAGCATACTGAAGCCGGTTCCTCCATACTAAAAGCCACAGTGCGGCTGCTCGGTGACACCGGGCGGCGTCCAACCTTTCCCGAGAAATGGAGGGGTGGTCGTACAAAGTGGTACCATACACTGAATACAAGAAACATATACAAACAGCAGCAAGTGCGGGAATGGTAAGGGAAAATGCAGTAGTTGCACAAAGTCGGTACTTTCGAAACAAACAGCGCAAAGGCATAGGGTATGCAGCGTAATGGAATGCACCAACAAGAGAAGTAACATCTGGCTTCAACAATCTTACCGCACACCTGCTTCACATTCCAACAAAGCATGAAGTGGAAGATTAAGGGATGCCAACTACTGAGAGTAGAAGTGCAACATACTGAGTGCACTAAAGTTTGTTAAAATTGCAAAGGTCCTGTAGTGTACAATAGCAGGAAAGCATACTGTTTTCTTTTTGTGCGCAGCAATGACAACCACCCTAGAATGGGTGGAAGAAAATTTTCCGCATGAAAAAATGAATGAGGACGATAACCCCATTGGTAGGCACCGCAGTGTCAAAAGGGAAAGAATTGCTGCAAGTGCAACCACCCTAGAATGGCGGAAGGAGATTTTCCCGCATGACGAAATGAGTGACCCTAGTAACCCATAGGTAGGGAACACAGTGTGAAAAGTAACACAATTACAATATATTGCTTCATATATACTAAAAACATTTGTTTTTCTTTAAAAGAACATAAAGGAATACAAAGGAGTAGACCAAAAGCGGCACCTCTTCCACAGCAACATACGGCCACAGAAACTGAAGGAAGTTCTGTAAATATGAAAGTAGACTGCCTGGACGCCAAAATGGATGAATTGCTGAACAAATGTGCCACCTTGCATAATTGTGTACAAGAACATATTCTGGAGAAAATAAAATACCACTGCCCCACCTGCACATGCCCCCCTTCCCCATTTCCCAGCCCCCATCCCTGCAAATTGCGTGTCATGGGAGACGCTTCGATGAGACCTCAATCCCTTCCTCCCCTCACAACCAACTTGTAGAAATGCTGAAATCTCCAGTATACGTATCCGTTTCTGGCCCCCCTTCCATTTCCGAATAGTGGCTATGAATGTGTGCAAATAAAGGTTAATATGTAAAGTGTTACTGAATTTATATGTCCCTTTTCTTTTGTTAAAAGAAGCCCATTGAAACTCTGAAAGGCACAGCACTAAATGATTTGCCAACAGTACCACCAAAGAAATTGAAATGAGCTCATACTACATCAACTACCAGAAGCTCAGACAAAAGGAGTAAAAAAAGACAAGATATACCCAACTCCACACGCACAAAAAAGTGCCTCTTCAAACACACAACAAACACTCTCTTCCCCAGCGGTCTGCTGGTGGCTTAACCTACAGAGGACCATGAGTCTGGGAGGGACCTGGATGGACTTGGTTATTCTGGAAAATGGTCTTCGGGGGGTCTGGATAACCTAAAGGCAAGTTTTTGTATTTAGTATTGGTTTCTATTGCTTTCTCTCCCTCCTCCCGTCTCTCCCCTTTGCTGAGGTAGCTGGCTGGCTGGCACGTTGCAGCTTTTGCTCACCGTAATGAACTGAGGACTGATGGCCAAGGTTAGCTGGTAGGTATCCGACTTCAGTTACTTCACTGAAGACTAGTGGTGCAGACCAGCTGCAACGCACTGGATACGGATGATGAGCAGGAATGTTGTGGTGAGGCCTTATTCTTATCTTGCCCGCTTCTCAATGTGTAACGTAGCTTGTATGTACAATGTCTTTGTTGAGGCTTTTAATATCAATAGTCTCTTTATTTCGACACTTCTAGGCAAAACAGCGGCAAGCTGTCTGGACTCAGAGCGCAGCGAAGAAGCTGGAACTTGTATGCAAGTGAGTCCAAGTTAAACCGGGTATGCGAACTGGGAAGTATGTGGTATTTCAGTCTCTTACTATTGTCTTTTTCTGATTTCAGGTTCGTAGGAGCTGTGATTACTGTGGACAGCAGACGAAGGACTGGAGACACCGGGTTACCAGGATGGGACGCCACAAGTGTACCGAGGTCAAGGTAAGGATCAAGACCAAACACGAAGCAGTAGGCCGCTGGGGCAAGTAGTTCAATTCCGGGTGAGAATGCTGCAAACTCGCATACGTGCTGATCGCACGTGCCAAAGAAACAGGAGCGGTAAGCGTAACACTGCTTTGTTAGGAAACAGAGGAAATGCTAAGCGCAGGGTGTGGTCCAGGGCGTGGTTTTATAGCCACGGACCGCGCCCTGTCAGCAGTACACCACCAAGGATGTCAGATCCATGTATCTATCCGGTGCCATCTTGACTTCCACAGTGGATTCCTCTTTGGCAGCCATGTTGGGATAGGTTGCCGCCTTCTTCCATATACACTTCTGGCATCCAGCCATCCGACAAACCCATCGGCTCCCTACACTGTCATGGAGGGAGATCCTCCTGGCCCTGACCTATCTTGCTTGTACCAGCACTGGAATCGCAACAAAAACACCAGCAACAACCAAATCCACAAAGAAACAGTGCTGCAAAAAGGAAGCAGGTAAACATTTACAAAACGCCAACTGCTATACAACGCCACCCATCCTACCAACATGTTTATGCCAGAAATCGTAAACCATTACATTTCCTCCTACTGCAAGAGTATGCCTTAAAAATTGCTGTAACCACTGCAAACGTTACTGTAAATCATTGTGCACCATATCAGCAAAGACATTTGTAAGGTTTTTCTTTTTAATCCAGCATGGCCTTTTTTTCCCTACAGACCCAATGATTATGCAAAGAAACACAGGAACTGCGCACATTCCACAGTACACTGGTTCAAAGTATAGTACTTATAAAGTACTAGTTATAAGTGTTGACAAACTAAATCAATATATGCAATGTTGTGGACTTTAAAGTAACAAAATACCTGCTCTAACATACTCTGTTCTCTTTCCTCACAGATAATGTAGCAACAAGTACTACATTTCACATTCCATACACAAAAACCACAGGCCCTCCCTCATCCAAACAGTAAGTATGAAGTGATTGCTAACATACTTCTGTACAATGCCCATAGTGCAATGTGTGCACTTACTTCTGCAATGCACATAGTAATGCCACAATTTGCAATGTACACCTATACAACACTACGCAGCTTGTGGCTGCGCCCTGCACGCTTCACTACACCCACTAACATTGTACAGGCTCCAGCCATGCACTCAATATTGTAGACCCTGCCCACAACTAACTACAGTCCCAAACATGTTCATGCTGCAAGACACCAAATTGCGTACGATGGCAAAGCCACCCACATATACTGATCCAGCGCACACACAGTCTGCCATCATCCACCGTTGCCCTGTAACACTCTGCACATATAAATGTTCCTTAGGGACTGTAAATGTACATTTTATGTATTTTGCCTCTGTGCATTCAGTGCAGCATGTGTATGGCACCCATATTTCTCCTTATACGTTTTACTAACTTCACTGTAATGACACTACCACCATTCGGAAATGCATGGTACAATCGAAACACATTGCCGCCTGGATCCTTTTTTTTCCAGCATAAAACCTAACATACCTCTCGTTCAACAGGACAAATGCTCATTGTAAAACAGCCTTGAGTGGGGAGCATGATTAGCACCAAGGGCAGACATTGTATGGAATTGTAGGTGTCTGTACTCCTGCTCTCTATATGGAAGAGGAGAGGCACAGAGGACCCCAGCCAAGATTCTCTATTTGGTAAAACGTGGGTGAGCAATAGAGGTCTAACTCTCAGGAGGTGATGCAGGCTGGTTCTTAAGTACAGTGTAGTCCCCAAGCACCCACAAAGGAATGTCCACACAATGTATTAGTAAAAACACAGTCTTTATATAATTAAGGTTCAAGGATATATACACAATCACGATAACTCACTTTGTGCTCCGTTAATCTACAATGGCAAATATACACACAGTTCTACGTGGTACCACAATTATTATCAGATTTCATTAAAGTGCATCAACTGTACTCTGGTCAAATGTCACACAAATCAATTAATAAAGGGAATCAACAATAGACATAGGAGTAAAGCAGCTTGTTAGAACAATTGGCAGAATACTGAGCCCCTACCACCAGGCATAGTTTTGTATGAGGATCCCCCCACCTGGGCAACCTGTAAATTCAGATATATCGTACAAGCCCAGTCCATATATTGTTCACAAGAGTCTTATTTCCTTTTAAATAGTCCTACAACCCCAATGTACTTGGAATAGCAGAGTTGATGTTGGGTCGTCAACGGATCCTTTTTTAGCGGCTCCCTTTAAGACTGGAGCCACGGATCGTCGAGATCCCACAAGGAAAAAGGGTGAACACTATTGTTGCGGCAGCAGCTTTGGTTCTTGCGGTGCTCGTTGACGATCGGTCGGAAACATCCTGCATGCGGAGGCGTGCGGTGCACCTCGACGATGAATGTTCGTTGTCACAGGGAGTCAATGAAGAACTTTGGCCTAGCAAGGGCATCGAGTCGTCAGCGTCTCTGCGGTCTTCGGGTGGTGGGAAACCCACCGGTGGATTCTCCTCAGTCATCAGCAGCCTTGACTTTCTCCGGCAGGACGAAAGCGGTCGACGAGGATGAGTAAGGGAGTCCTTGGATCAAATGTCTTAGGCAAAAGCAAAGGAGTACTGTGACGGTGATGGACTTCAATGTCCAGGCGCTTCGCTTCGTGATTCCGCAGTGGTCCCCGTCTCCGGTCGGCAGCCTTTCGAGGGTCTGACATCCAGGGAGCTTTGGCAAAGATCAGCTGGTGCACGATGGTCTCTCGTAGCTCGGGAAGAGGTCTCCTAGCCAGGTCCTCTCTATGATCAGTTCCTTGAAGGCACAGCAGCTTTCAGATTAGCGTAGAACAGCAGCAGCAGTTCTTCTTCTTCCAGTGGGCTTCAAAGTTAAGCATCAGTTTCGACTTCAGCATCTGAACGATTTCCATCAGTGAGAGGCACCCAGATATACTGTTGATCTCCCAGTCACTCTGCTGGGTCACACTCAGGCAAAAGATTATTCGGAAGGGCATTCAGGCAGTCAGGCAGCCTATTAACTCAGCGCATTCAGGCCATTCTTCTCCATCCAGACACTCGCAGCACGGAATGTGGATTCGGACAAGCACTGTGCCATTCAGCACTACAAACTGCATTCATACCAGTGTCGGGCAGGGCTGTCTCAGTCATTGTGTCAAACACCATATACTAGACACCCATAACACGGAATGCATATTCATCACACACTCCATTCACCCAGGTCCCACCCCACGGGCGTACCCACAACATACAGTCATTGGGAAGGCTCCAGCCAGTCTGGCCCGGACTTCCCCACAACATGTAACGCTCACCTGGTTCCCACGGAGGCGCGGCGTTGAAGGCGCAGAACTCTGAGGATGGACAGGAAGGGCCCCTCTATTCTGGCTTCCCTGGCTCGTTGGATACCCTCCTGTGCGTGAAAAGGGAGTATTACCAACTGTGGAACAATGCTCAAGCCTCCCACTCCCTTCCAACCCTCCACGATACCTCCTCCACGATTCCCCGTAAAGCCTCACCTTGGGGTTTGGAAGGATGAGCTCTCCATCCTGCTTCTGATGCAGGGGCGCGTTGAAACCCAGTTACTTCACTGGATTGAGGATTGATGGGAGTTCAGGTAAGCTTGACTGTTCAGGTAAGGCGCTGTAAAAGTTCTGTTCAAAAGTTCAAGCTTAATAATAATGTTCGTTGTCTAATTGCAGCAAGCGCTAATGCTTATGTCTTTTTCCCCTTAGGGGCCGGGGTTCGGAGTGCCGGAGATATGGCGCCGACCCGAAGTGAAACAGTTCTGGATGAGCGCTCAGGTAATGTCTTTGCATTCGCTCATTCAATGTCTTTGTCTTTTTTCCCCATAGGGGCCGGGGTCCGGAGATGCCAGGAAGCGGCAGGACCCGAAATGCAGTGGGAATAATCCAACAGGTAAGACTTAAAAGGAAACTGAGCTTTCCTTATTCCTTTTCTCCCTCTCACCTTTGTTCTTGTCTTTTTTCCTCTAGGCGCCGGGGCGTAGTTGAATCCGGAAGATCGGTGCTGAAGATGGAAGCGCCTTGCAAAGGTGAGTAAAATGCAGCGCTGCAGCGATCGAAACGAAATGCCTTTAAAATGATGTCTTCCTTTTCAGGGCCGTTGGAGAAATGACTCCGGGATGCAGATTTAGCAGGTAAGGGCTTTTCTTCTCCTATTCTCTTCCTTTCTCCCCTTGCAGGTGTTCCAGGGTGCTGGCAGGCGTGGCTGAAGTTAGGATGCAGGAGCTGACACGGTGAGTGTCCAGCTGCTAGGTGCAGAACAACGCGAAGCATGTGTGGCTGTTCGGGTGGGGTTTAAATAGCCTTGGAAGAAGTTCCTGGTATGTATCCTTCCACCAATCAGGTATGTATCCTTCCCCGACCACACCCGGGTGGTGAAGTAGTCCTACAGGTTAAGTAGTCCCATTCAGGCCTCAAGAGGGCCTGGATGAAGCAGCAAGGTCTGCATCAGGTAAGTGTGCACCCAAGCACTTAAACACATATCCTCTTCTATGAGCCTGGCGCCTAAGGCGCCAGGACTGGGGTCCGCTATGAGGCTGGCGCCTAAGGCACCAGGACTGAGTCCAAAGGGCCCCGACTTGGGCCCGCTGAGACTTCCCTTGGGAAAATGATGTCTGCCTCTGGGGTTGCTGGGCCCGGCCTGGCTCCTTAGAGGTAGGCATCATGACAGTACCCCCCCTCAAGGCCCCTCCCAAGGTCTTTTCCTCCGGGGGTTTTGGTTTGTGCAGGAATCTTCGATGGAATCTTTGAATTAATCGTGGTGCGTGAACATAGTTACTGGGTTCCCAAGATCTTTCCTGAGGTCCATATCCTTTCCAATCAACAAGATAGAAGAGTTTCGACTTAACTATCTTGGAATCTAAAATGTCTTTCACTTCGAATTCTAATTCTCCATCAATTTGGACAGGGCCTGGGGGCTCAGACAGTCTGGTTCCAGGTTGTACTGGTTTTAGAAGAGATGCGTGAAAAACGGGATGAATCCGCATGTTGGATGGTAAATCGAGTTTAAAGGCCACTGGGTTGATAATAGCTTTGATGGGGTAAGGCCCAATGAATCTGGGATTAAAAGTTCGCTGACCCTTGAGGGGTAGATGTTTAGTTGCTAGCCATACCTGATCTCCTACTTGGTAAGGAGGAGTTTTACTTCGGTGCAAATCAGCGTTTTCTTTATACTTTTTCTTGGCTTGCTGTAAGTGGGTTGTAGCTTCTTTGAAGGCTTGGGTTATTGTGGAATGTAGGTGATTTACTGCAGGCATCTCCAGGGTCAGAGGTGGATCTAGATCAGAGGTCCGAGGATGGTGACCATACAGGGTATAAAAAGGAGTCTGTCCGGTTCCAGAATGCACTGAATTGTTGTATGCATATTCTGCAATCCAAAGGATGTCCTTCCAATTCAACTCGGATTGGTGTAACATGCACCGCAGATATTGCTCGAGAGTCTGATTGGTTCTCTCGGTTTGTCCGTCGGTCTGGGGGTGGTGGCTGGTGGATAACCCCACGTCTATTTGTGCTAGTTGGCAACATTTCTTCCAAAAGTGGGAGATAAATTGACTTCCACGGTCTGAGACTAATATGGAAGGGAAACCATGTAACCGCACTATATTTTCCATAAATTCCTTGGCCAAGGTGGAAGCTGACGGCAATCCTTTTAAAGGGATAAAATGGGCCATTTTGGAGAATAGATCCACTATTACGAGAATCGTGTTGTAACTACCACAAGGAGGCAGGTCAGTTATAAAGTCCATTGACAAGGTGTGCCAAGGTGCTGGTGGAATGTCCAAAGGTTGAAGTAGGCCGGCTGGCCTTTTCGTTTGACTCTTATTTTGGGCACAGATTCCGCAAGACAACACAAATGACTTTATGTCTTTTCTCCAAGAAGGCCACCAGAAGTGGCGTTTGATCTTTTCTTCTGTTTTCGCGATACCGGGGTGTCCTTCCATTAATGATTCATGATGACGGGTAATGACAAGTTCCTGCAATTCTTTACTTGGCAGAAATAACCGCTCTTGGAAGTAGGGTAAATCATCCTTAACGGTGTAGTGAGGACCCTTTTGACTCCATTCCAGTAAGGCAGAAGAGTCAAAAAGCTGTTTTACTTGAGCTTGGATGTCCTCAATGGTTTGCAATGAAGTCAAGCCCAGAATTCTTTGTTCCGGTATGATTGGCACAGGTTCTAAACTCGAATTGGGTTCTTCCATGCCTATCCGGGATAAGGCATCTGCCTTACCATTCTTGCAGCCAGGGCGATAGGTAATCACAAAATCAAATTCCGCAAAGAATAAAGCCCATCAGAGTTGTCGCGAAGATTGAGCTTTGGCCGTCTTTAAATACTGCAAATTTCTGTGGTCCGTAATTACGGTGATGGTGTGTCTTGCACCGAGAAGATAGTGACGCCAAGCCTTGAAAGCTGATTTAATAGCCAGTAGTTCTTTGTCAGTAATTGCGTAATTGAGTTCAGGTGGAGAGAATTTTCTGGACCAAAAGGCTACAGGGTGTAGTTGGTTAGTTTCTGGGTCTCTTTGCGACAGGACAGCTCCCATGGCCGAACTGGATGCATCGGTTTCCACGATGTAAGGGAGATCTGGGCACGGGTGCTTCAATACAGGTGCAGAGGTGAATTTGGTTTTCAGGTCCTGAAAGGCTTGTTCAGCCTCAAGAGTCCATTCAAAGCGTTTATTTTTCTTTAGGAGAGCTGTGATGGGTTGAACAGTTCGAGAAAATTCTGGGATGAACCTTCGATAGAAATTGGCAAAGCCAAGCATGCTTTGCACTCCCTTCACAGAGCTAGGAGATGGCCATTTGAGAATGGCGTCCACTTTCCGCGAGTCCATTCGGATTCCTTGAGGTGTCAGGATGAATCCGAGAAACTCCACTTCTGTGGTATGAAAAACGCATTTTTCGAGCTTGGCAAATAATTTGTGCTGGCGCAATTTCTCAAGAACTGCTCTAACATGGTTTCTGTGATCAGATTCTGAGAAGGAATACACCAGGATGTCGTCAATATAAACGATGACACAAACATCGATAAGTTCCCGAAGAACATCATTCATGAAGTAGTGAAAGGCAGCAGGTGCGTTGCACAAACCGAAGGGCATTACTTGATATTCGAAGAGCCCAAATTTGGTGCGGAATGCAGTCTTCCACTCGTCGCCCTCTTTTATACGTACCAGGTGGTAAGCTCCTCGGAGATCTAGCTTGGTGTACACACGAGCATCTTTTACTTGGTCGATAAGCTCAGGTATCAGGGGCAAAGGGTAACGATTCTTAATCGTTATCTGATTTAGGGCGCGGTAGTCAATACAGGCCCTAAGGTCTCCTTCCTTTTTAGGTATGAAGAACAAAGCGGAAGAGACTGGTGACTTTGATGGGCGAATGAAACCATTGGCCAGGTATTGATCCAAATACTGGCGCAAATGCAGGTTCTCAGGTTCAGTAAGAGCATAAATCCTACTACAAGGTAGTTGTGCATTGGGTACCAAGTCGATTTGGCAATCGTAAGATCGATGGGGAGGTAAGGTGTTAGCCTGCTCTTTCTGAAAAACGTCTTGGAATTCTTGGTATTCAGATGGTAGCTGTACAGGGGTGGAAGTTACAGAGGCTAGACCCATAGCTGGATTCCTTGGGTAACAGGTTGGTTCACAATCAGGAAAAGTTATCTTCTTTGCTCGCCAGTCTATTCTCGGATTATGTGTTTCTAACCAAGGGATTCCAAGAAGTACTTGAAATTGTGGGGCCTTGATCACATGAAACACGATTGCTTCCCGATGTCCGTCCTGACCCACCAGAGTGATTTCAACTGTGGAATGCGTTACAGGCCCTGAGGCTATTTCGGTTCCATCAACTGTAGTAATTACATCTTGGGTTACTTTCGGGCGGAGAGGAAGCTTAATCCTGGAAGCCAATTCACGGTCTATGTAATTTCCAATAGCTCCACTGTCTATGTATGCTTTTATAGCATGCAACTGCTGAGGCTGTTTTGGGTTCACAAGCACCATTGGCATGACAAAATGCGAGGTCAAAGAGTTTGTTTTCAAGCTCGGCAAGCGGACCCCTACGCTTGTCGGGCTAGGTCGTTTCCCGAACCAGGTGTCAATAACTCGTTATCAGTGGCTCCAACCACCTTCTTGGGTGGTTTAACTGGACAACTTTGAAGAAAGTGACCAGAAGTTCCGCAATACAGACAAAGTTGCATTTGTCGCCTTCTCTCTCGTTCCTTCTGCGTTAATGGTCCTTTAACACTGCCAATTTGCATAGGTTCGGAAACGTCAGTACTCTTGGAGTTAACGTGGGTCTTGATAGGTACTCTGGTTTCATACTTGAGCCGATCTGCTTTTCTATTTTGAAGTCTGTGATCAAGTTGAACCACTAAGTCTATGTAGTCTGCGCAGGCCTGGGGTGGATCTACTATCTGAGCTATAACATCTTTAAGCTCTCCGCGCAGGCCTCGATGAAACAATGTGATCCTTTTATTTTCAGGCCATCCGGTTTCCACAACTAGTCTATTAAAGGTGGCGATATAGGACAAAAGATCCTGATTACCTTGTCGTAAGGATAGCAGTTCGTTGTCAAGGGCCTGTCCCTGCGAGTGTCGAGCGAACAATCTTTCCAGGCTGGCCTGGAAGCCCTGGAAATCCCGGAGAATGGGATCATCCTGATTTACCAATGGAATAGACCAATCGGCAGCACAGCCACTGAGGTAAGATAGTACAAAGGCTACTTTGGTCTGGTCGTTGGGGAAGGCCCCGGGCCTGCATAAAAAGTGTAAACGGCATTGGTTCATAAAAACGGCATATTTCTTGGGATCCCCCGCAAAACGTTCCGGCGGGGCCAAAGGCATGTGTCCAGGTAGATTGATTTGTACCGGGTTATTCAAACCCATTGTTGTAGAAATATCTCCGGAAACAGGTAAAGGAGTGTGCTCTGCCTGGCCCTGCAATAACCTTTTGGCCAGATCATCAGTTCTTTCCTTGGATAGGATTAGTTCCCTTCTGAGAGCATTAGTCTCCTGGCGGGCTGAGTGCACTTCTGCCCGTAATTCCCCTAAAAGATGGGCCAGCTGATCTGTCTCGGAAGTCTCCATAGCGCCCAGGTGGGAAATTGTGGTAAGGCTTCGCGTTCTGTAACGCTCACCTGGTTCCCACGGAGGCGCGGCGTCGAAGGCGCAGAACTCTGAAGATGGACAGGAAGGGCCCCTCTATTCTGGCTTCCCTGGCTCGTTGGATACCCTCCTGTGCGTGAAAAGGGAGTATTACCAACTGTGGAACAATGCTCAAGCCTCCCACTCCCTTCCAACCCTCCACGATACCTCCTCCACGATTCCCCGTGAAGCCTCACCTTAGGGTTTGGAAGGATGAGCTCTCCATCCTGCTTCTGATGCAGGGGCGCGTTGAAACCCAGTTACTTCACTGGATTGAGGATTGATGGGAGTTCAGGTAAGCTTGACTGTTCAGGTAAGGCGCTATAAAAGTTCTGTTCAAAAGTTCAAGCTTAATAATAATGTTCGTTGTCTAATTGCAGCAAGCGCTAATGCTTATGTCTTTTTCCCCTTAGGGGCCGGGGTTCGGAGTGCCGGAGATATGGCGCCGACCCGAAGTGAAACAGTTCTGGATGAGCGCTCAGGTAATGTCTTTGCATTCGCTCATTCAATGTCTTTGTCTTTTTTCCCCATAGGGGCCGGGGTCCGGAGATGCCAGGAAGCGGCAGGACCCGAAATGCAGTGGGAATAATCCAACAGGTAAGACTTAAAAGGAAACTGAGCTTTCCTTATTCCTTTTCTCCCTCTCACCTTTGTTCTTGTCTTTTTTCCTCTAGGCGCCGGGGCGTAGCTGAATCTGGAAGATCGCTGCTGAAGATGGAAGCGCCTTGCAAAGGTGAGTAAAATGCAGCGCTGCAGCGATCGAAACAAAATGCCTTTAAAATGATGTCTTCCTTTTCAGGGCCGTTGGAGAAATGACTCCGGGATGCAGATTTAGCAGGTAAGGGCTTTTCTTCTCCTATTCTCTTCCTTTCTCCCCTTGCAGGTGTTCCAGGGTGCTGGCAGGCGTGGCTGAAGTCAGGATGCAGGAGATGACACGGTGAGCGTCCAGCTGCTAGGTGCAGAACAACGCGAAGCATGTGTGGCTGTTCGGGTGGGGTTTAAATAGCCTTGGAAGAAGTTCCTGGTATGTATCCTTCCACCAATCAGGTATGTATCCTTCCCCGACCACACCCGGGTGGTGAAGTAGTCCTACAGGTTAAGTAGTCCCATTCAGGCCTCAAGAGGGCCTGGATGAAGCAGCAAGGTCTGCATCAGGTAAGTGTGCACCCAAGCACTTAAACACATATCCTCTTCTATGAGCCTGGCGCCTAAGGCGCCAGGACTGGGGTCCGCTATGAGCCTGGCGCCTAAGGCGCCAGGACTGAGTCCAAAGGGCCCCGACTTGGGCCCGCTGAGACTTCCCTTGGGAGAATGATGTCTGCCTCTGGGGTTGCTGGGCCCGGCCTGGCTCCTTAGAGGTAGGCATCATGACACAACACCATATATGGAACTTCCACCCAACAGCCAGTCAGGGGGAAAGGACAGAGTCAGGGCTTCCTGGGATTACGGGAATACAAGGTAACAGGCAATAGAAAGCAAGAGGCCACAGGGGCCATCTTGTTTCCTATCAGGAATCAACTGATTCCAACGGCAGGGCCTGGGTATCCCAAAATGGAGGATACTCAGAGTACCTGTCAAATTCAGCATCGAGCTGCCACCAGCCCATACCCTGCTCTCTGGGCCACACACAGGTGCCTAAAAACATACACTAGGGGCACAGGGTTGCACCCCCACCCATGGGTGCCATAAGGGTATCCCATAGGTCTGTACACCAAACCAAAAACAGGAAGATCTGCACTGCCAGGAGTCCCACATGGACTCTTGGGCAGAAAACAATACAGAACACAAATTAAAAAGGACTACAGGACAAGGACAGGGAGGCTCTGTCCCTCCAACGCATTTCCAGCATCACAGTCACCCCCCCCCAGACTGAGGTTAGGGTGCCTAATCTCCCACGAGATAGACACCCTCATCCTGACGGTCAACATACCTTCTGGAAAGGCCATCTGCATTATTGTGACTCTTCCCTGGTCTATGCTCTATGGTGAAGTCTAGGCCTTGCAGGCTAATGGACCACCTGAGCAGTTTTGGGTTTTCACCCTTCATCTGCATAAGCCACTTCAGGGGCTTATGATCTGTTTGGACCTTGAAGGTAGACCCCGTAAGGTAGGGCCTAAAACGTCTAAGGCTCCAAACTATACTGAAACATTCCTTTTCAACAGTAGCCCACCTATGTTCTCTACCCTTGAGTTGTCTACTGATGAAGATGATCGGATTTTCCCTCCCTTTGTCATCTAACTGGGACAAGACCACTCCAATTCCGGTGTTGCAGGCATCAGTCTGGACGATAAAGGGTTTGCTGTAGTCAGGCACACACAACACAGGTGCCCTACACACACTTTCTTTCAAGCCATCAAAGGCCCTCTGACAGTCTTCGATCCAATTAACCTTCCTAGGCTGTTTGGGTGAAGTCAGAGCTGTCCGTGGTGCAGCTATGGTTCCATAGTCCGCCATGAAATTGCGATAATACCCCGTGAGGCCCAAAAAGGCTCTCACCTGGGTTTGAGTACTGGGAGTCTCCCAGTCCCGTACTTTACTGGGGAGAGGTTGGATTTGACCCCCTCCTACCTCATTACCAAGATACATGACTTTCCCCTGAGCTATCTGGCACTTGGTGGCCTTGATAGTGAGGTTAGCACTTTTCAAGGCCTGCAACACCTTATCCACATCTGTCAAATGCTCTTCCCAGGTGGAACTGAAGATGGCAGTGTTGTCTAAGTAGGCCACACAAAAGGCCTCCAGCCCACTGAGCGCATGATTGACCAATCTCTGGAAAGTGGCAGGGGCATTCTTCAACCCAAAAGGCATGACCCTAAACTGGTAGAGTCCCTCAGGTGTTGAGAACGCCGTCTTTTCCTTGGCATGGTCCGTCAGAGCTATTTGTCAATAGCCTGAGGTAAGGTGAAAGGTGCTTACAAATTTGGCAGCACCTATGGTGTCCACAAACTCATCAGCCCTGGGAAATGGGTGCACGTTTGTTTTGGTGACGGCATTGACTCCTCTGTAGTCCACACAGAACCTCCAATCCTTGGTACCTGACTGGGAACTTACCTTGGGGACAAGGACCACGGAACTGGACTAGGGACTAGTTGAGGGTTCAATAACACCCAGATCCAACATTTTGGCGACCTCAGCCTGGATGTGGTTCTTAACTGTATCTGACATACGGTAGCACCTGCTTTTGACAGGCACACTGTCACCAGTGTCAATTTTGTGCCGACACCAAGGTGTAAGGCCTGGTGTCAGTGAGAACAGAGAGGCATACTGCCGGAGCAAAGCTCTGCAGGCCTTCTGCTGCTCTGTTGTCAGATCGGGAGAGAGATGTACTCCCTCCACTGAGTCATCCTGAGGGTTGCTGTGCAGCAAATCGGGTAGGGGCTCACTCTCATCCTCTTCTTGCTCTGAAGCTAGCAAGAGACATGAGACTTCTTCTCGCCTGTGGAAAGGCTTGAGCCTGTTAACATGGAATACCTGCGGGGCTACCCCAGGGACACCCATGTCAACCAGATAATTGACTTCGCCCATCTTGGAGATGATCCTGAAGGGTCCAGTCCACTTGTCTGCCAAAGCTCTAGGCTTGGTAGGCTCCATCACAAGGAATTAATGTCCCGGAGTCCAATCCACTTGCAAGGCTTTAAGGTCATGCCAGTATTTATTCAGTTCCTGGCTGGCCTTGAGGTTTGCTGTTGCCTGACCCATCATCTGTCATCCTCCATCTGAGGCCTAACACATAGTCCCCCACTTGCTTGGCAGGACCTGGGGGTGTGGCTTCCAAACCTCTCATAAAGGCAAGGGGCCCCCTCACGGGATGTCCAATGAGTAACTCAAAGGGCCTGAAACCAACACCCTCTTGAGTTACCTCTCTGTAAGCACACAACAGGCATGGTAGGAGGGATGAAATTCCTCCCTAGGGGCTCTTCCAAAGCACATAGCATGCCCTTGAGAGTTTTATTAAATCTCTCGACCAGACCATTGGTCTGGGGATGGTAAGAGGTGGATAACTTGTACGTTAACCCACACTGTTTCCACATGGTTTTCATGTAACTCGACATGAAGTTGGATCCTCTGTCAGAGACAACCTCCTTAGGGAACCCAACCTGGGTGAAAATGCCCAGGAGAGCACTGGCAACCACCTTTGCAGTAATAGTCCGAAGGGGTATAGCTTCAGGGTTCCTGGTGGCATGACCAACCAAGACCAAGATGAACCGATGTCCACCTGAAGTGGGAGGGACAAAGGGACCGACAATGTCGATGCCCACCCTCTCAAATGGTGTGCCAGCCACTGGCAACGGCTGCAGTGGGGCAATGGCACTGCCCCCAGTCTTGCCAGACAACTGACAAGTCGGGCAGGTCCTGCAGTGAGACTCTACTTCTACTCACATCCACGGCCAGTAGAAATGGGCAGAGAGCCTCTACTTTGTCTTCTTGGTACCAAGATGACCAGCCAGGGGCACCTCATGCGCCAACTGCAGCAGGAAGGGCCTGTAAACCTGGGGTACCACCAACCTCTTGAGGGCACCACTTTCAGGCTTAGCGGGCTCACTTGCAAGAAGCTCACCCTCCCAATATATCTGGAATGTCCTAGGCACTTCTTCCTGTGCCTGGGACAGGGCCGGTTTCCTCAGACCCTTGAGAGAGTGGCTCTCTCTATCCCCTACAGAAGTCCGCCCGGAGGGTCCCCCTTCAGCCAGGCATTGAAGGCCGGGGTTGTCCTCCTGGTTGAGTACCTCTCCCGCAGGAGGGTCTTCTGCCTCTTCTCCCTCAGGAGTTTAGTTTGGGTTTACCATTGGACCCAGCCCGCCCTGAGCATGAATCACAATGGGTACTGCTGAAGCAGCAGGAAGGGAAGGGGTCCCTTTCGCAGAGGCAGCCTTCTTGCTCTTCCTTCTTCGTGCCTTGGGTTTCCCCGTCAGCGAGGGTACCAGATTTGCAGCCGGACCTTGGTGACCTGTGATCGGGTGACCGCCGCAGCACCCATGGGTAGACCATCCGAGATCATCCCTATTTCCACTAAATAATTTCCTAACAAAATGGTAGCAGGCACGTAGTCCTGAACCAGGACGGGAAGCCTTGCCGTCTTGTCTCCAATCGTAATGTTGACTAAAGCTACAAGTCATAATTTGGGAGGCTACCAGGAACGTTTTCTTGCACGGAGGTAGAACGTGCACCTGCCTCCCCGTTGGGTCTTGGCGCCTGGGGTATTCACAACACAGGCATCCGCGACCTGCCGGGGAACAAGGGTTAGGGTCCGTTGGTTTGGATAGGTTGGGGGAAATAGGTAAACCGGGTTGAGGGATAGGGAGTGGTTATGGATAGGAATGGGGTAGTTAGGAATGTGTTGAACATAAGGCCCCACCTGGGGATACCGTGTTCTCTGAAGTGCTGTCCACACTCATTCACACTAACACTCTCTCGTGCTTCACAGGATTACTTGACCCAGATAACTTCTCTGGGTTCTGGTGCATTAGGCATCACAACCTTTACTGTACTCACAAGTACCTAATTCCTTAAGGTTATTCCCTAGCTTGGCAAACGTAAACATTTCCTGCTGTTTAAATTACAACCATACATTATCATTAGCAGTGAAAACAAACAAGGTTAAAGCACTTAGCTTCATCTCGTGTGGAGCTGGGCTCTGCCGTGAAACAACGAATGTTCAACTTTCTAGCCGGGCCGTGTAGTCCGCGGGGCGCCACTACAAGAAATCAAAACATTAATGAGAATATGCTTGGCGACCGTAATACAGCTGTAACAGTTCACTGACTCAATTCCTGTGGTCTGGTCTATGACATGCAACCTGGAGAGTCTAAGGGGTTAACAGAGTTAGTGTTCCACTCTAAGTTGCCCAGTTCGGAACCTAGCGTTTGCGTGAAGTTACTGGTTAATGGTGCCGGTGCCCCAGCTCTGCGCCACAATATTGGAATCCAGCATTAGTATGAGGCTCAGGGGTTAATGGTGCCGGCGCCCGACTCCAATGCTGCAGTCCTCAGAACCCAGTGCCAGCGCAGGGTTTAGTATTCAGTGGCTTTCACCCCACATGCAAGTTTCCCAGCAAGTATGCACGAGTAACATGAATGAAATGCACTTATCTCTTGTTTACAGCGGGGCCTGCAGTGTTCGCAGGCGGGGAATAGCCCCGCTGTTGGCAGCCTGCAGGAGCCTGCAGAAAGACGTCTTCTCCGTCTGATGATCCGTAGCGCAAGCGAGGATCCTCGTGCATTCCTCGTGCATGCGCAGTTGGATCAGCGTCGTCCCAATGCTTCCCAGAGGCTCGCGGCCGCGCGGGGCTTCTGGGAAATGGAGTTCTTTGTCCTCTTCTGTGCTCCTGATGGCTTTTAAGCCTATTGAGCAGGTCCCAACCCATCTGCCTGCAAATACAACAAAGAAGGGTCCTGTAATAAAGATGTTTACATCTTTTACTCACCTTGCCACAGGTACTTGGCACTAGCCCCAGCTATTTGTGCTGAATTCTTGACGGAGGCCCACCAGATAACCTGGTAGTTCTCAGAGGAACACCTACACAGTCCTCTTGCTTGAGCAGGGGCCTGTCCACAACTGTCATGCTTGCCCCAGTGTCTCTGGCCATTCAAGAGGACAATTCTCAAAAACCTACGGATGTTCATTGGTATTGTCGCAATTACTTCTGTGTACTGGTCCCAGAACCCAAGGGCAGAGGCGTTGCTAGCGGGGGGGCTAAGGGGGCTATAGCCCCTGGTCTTTTGGTTGTAGCCCTGGATAGAATCTCAGGAGCTACAACCAAACTGCTAGCTAGCCCCCAGTCCCGACAGTTATGACATCAGCGTAGCCCCAGGTCTTTTCCAGACCTAGCAACACCCATGCCCAAGGGCCACTAGGGAAATCGCTACAGGAGCACGGAATGTGATCCCTGTAGAGGAGGGGAAGACAGTGGCCTCCACCTCCGGCATGGGGTAAGGGTATGTCAGGCTGACAGCCTGGACTTCAAGTGCCTTACCTTTACACTTGGGGTCACCCTTCTTGTGATCTAGAGCCCCATAATCCCAACAAGTGCCAGCAATGCGGGGTATGGGACTGGAACCACTGGGAGCCTGCTTTGCAGCAGGTGACCACTACTTTTACTCCCACCCACATAGGACTTATGCCCACTAGATTTTTGGGTCTTAGGAGAGGAAGGTTTTGGTTTACTAAACTGATTGCTTCTGGGACTGCTCAGCTTTCTGAGAGGTCCCCTTTTCTTTGTCCTTGTCTTTCCCGCTGGAGTTCTTAGGGGACACCCGGTGGGAGACCCACTTGTCAGCCAGCCTGGCCAGTTTAAAGGGATCCAAAATGTTCTGGTCAGCAACATACTGACGCAGCTCTGGTGAACAGGCTTCAGAAAATGCTCAAAAAACAAAAGGTGAGACAATTCAACAAATGTTTTCACCTTGTATCCATCAATCCACCCCATCATGTTCATATGTGCAGCACTTGCCCAGTCAATCCAAGACACATTCTGTCTTTTCTTAAATTCCCTGAACCTTTTAAGGTATTGGGTAGGTGTCGTGCCAAACTTGGCAATCAAAGCAGACTTCATGCACTCATACTGACCCCTTTCTTCCACGCTCAGTTTCAGAATACAGTCAAATCCAGTCTGAGGCTTAACAAACACTTAGCCCAATCTCTCTTGTCAACATCATGGATTCCACAAGCCATCTCAAACGCTCAATCCATTGGAGGATATCGGAACCCTCCGCATACACACCAACTAAATCTTTCATAAACGTGGTGGCTGGGGACCTAACACTCTCAACTGGTTTCGCTGAAATCTCCACAGTAGTTTTCTCAAGCTGGATTTGCTGACATTCAGTGTCCTTGTTCTTAAGTTCAAGATCCCTATCCTTTAGCTCCAGATCCCTAGCTTTAAGGAACACTTGCTGTGCCAACTCCACTTTCTTGATCTCAGCTTCTATTTCCAACTTTTTGAATTCAAAGGCTAACTTCATCCTTAATAACTGAAGTTCCAAGGCATTCCCTGAAGAAACATTGCTGGAGGTCGGAAGAGAGGGTGCAGCTATGGTGGAGTTCCAAGAATCAGATTCAACAACAACCCCAGGGGCGAAGTCCTCATTGGTTACATTCCTCCCTTCACACAATCAGTCTGGTAGTCCACCAGGGCAGCTATCAGTCTAATTCCCTGCCTACACAAGCACTCTGGAGAGCCTCCAAACTCATACGAGTCAATTTACCATTTGCAATAGATTCCATTGCTTGTAATGTAGTTATCTAGTACACAACTAAACCTCAATTTAACAAAGTTTAGATATTTTGTCAGTGCCAAGGTTACACACTGATTCTTAAAACCATAAGCATCCCACCGCTGCCACCAGTGTAAAGACTGGAGGGGGTGAATGTACTCCTGCTCTCTATATGGCAGAGGAGAGGCACAGAGGACCCCAGCCAAGATCTATTTGGTAAAACGTGGGCAAGCAATCGAGGCCTAGCTCTCAGGAGGTGATGCAGGCTGTTTCTTAAGTACAGTGTAGTCCCCTAGCTCCCACAAAGGAATGTCCACACACTGTATTAGTGAAAACACAGTCTTTATATAATTAAGGTTCAAGGTTATATACACAATCACGATAACTCACTTTGTGCTCCGTTAATCTACAATGGCAAATATATACACAGTTCTACGTGGTACCACAATTACTATCAGATTTCATTAAAGTTCATCAACTGTACTCTGGTCAAATGTCACACAAATTGATTAATAAAGGGAACCAACAATAGACATAGGAGGAAAGCAGTTGGTTACAATTGGCAGAATACTGAGCCCCTACCACCAGGCACATTTCTGTATGAGGATCACCCCACCTGGGCAACCTATAAATTAAGATATATCGTACAAGCCCAGTCCATATATTATTCACAAGAGTCTTATTTCCTTCTAAATAGTTATACAACCCCAATTGTACCTGTAATAGCAGAGTTTGGCTTCTGGTCGTCGATGGATCCTTTTTGAGCGGCTCCCTTTAAGGCAGGAGCCACGGATCATCGAGATCCCACGAGGAAAAAGGATGAACACTGTTGTTGCGGCAGCAGCTTCGGTTCTTGCGGTGCGCGTTGACGATCAGTCGATAACATCCTGCAAGCGGGGGCGTGCAGTGCACCTCGATGACAAGTGTTCGGTGCCGCAGGGAGTCAATGAAGAACTTTGGCCCTGCAAAGGCATTGAGTTGTCGGCGTCTCTGCGGTCTTCGGGTGGCGGGAAACCCACCGGCGGATTCTCCTCGGTCGTTGGTGGCCTTGACCTTCTCCGGCGGGAAGAAAGCAGTCGACGAGGATGAGAAAGGGAGGCCTTGGATCAAATGTCTTTGGCAATGAAGCACTGCGGCTCCGGTCGGCGACCACTGTCAACGACGGTGATGGACTTCAATGTCTTCACTTTGTGATTCCGCTGCGGTCCCCGTCTCCGGTCGGCAGCCTTTCGAGGGTCTTTGGCAAAGATCAGGTGGTACACGATGGTCCTTCGTAGCTCGGGAAGAGGTCTCCTAGCCAGGTCCTCTCTTGGATCAGTTCCTTGAAGGCACAGCAGCTTTCAGATTAGCAAAGGACAGCAGCAGCAGTTCTTCTTCTTCCAGTGGGCTTCAAAGTTAAGCATCAGTTTCGACTTCACCTTCTGAACGATTTCCATCAGTGAGAGGCCCCCAGATATGTTGATCTCCCAGTCACTCTGCTGGGTCACACTCAGGCAACCATTCATTTAGAAGGGCAGCCAGGCAGCCAATCGGCTCACAGCGCATTCAGGTAATTCTTCTCCATCCAGACACTCACAACACAGAATGTGTATTCAGACAAGCACTGTGCCATTCAACACTACACACTGCATTCATACCAGTTTCGGGCAGGGCTGTCTCAGTCATTGTGTCATACACCAGATATTCGACACCCATAACACGGAATGCGTATTTTTCACACACTCCATTCATCCAGGTCCCACCCCACGGGTGTACCCACAACATACAGTCATTGGGAAGGCTCCAGCCAGTCTGACCCGGACTTCCCCACAACACCATATATGGAACTTCCACCCAACAACCAATCAGTGGGAAGGGACAGAGTCAGGGCTTCCTGGGATTACGGGACTACAAGGTAACAGGCAATAGAAAGCAAGAGGCCCCAGAGGCCATCTTGTTTCCTATCAGGAATCAACTGATTCCAATGGCAGGGCCTGGGTATCCCAAAATGGAGGATACTCAGAGCACCTGTCAAATTCAGCATGGAGCTGCCATCAGCCCATGCCCTGGTCTGTGGGCCACACACAGGTGCCCAAAAACATACACTAGGGGCACAGGGTTTTACCCCCACCCATGGGTGCCATAAGGGTATCCCAAGGGTCTGTACACCAAACCAAAAAAGGGACGAGCTGCACTGCCAGGAGTCCCACATGGACTCCGGGGCTGAAAATAACACAGAACATACACAAAAAGGACTACATAACATACACTGCAGTTGCTCTGCCCATGTGCCCCAGAGGTAGTCTGCAATGATTAAATACTCCGTACACTGCAATTTGTCGTGCACCCAATACAAGCATGGAAATTGCCAAAGTTATGTAAGTACAACTTTACATCACATGTGTATTAGCATTAAAATGTATTAGGCTAAAGTTCTGTATGCATAATTATGAATTTACTTTACTGCACACTTTCTCCGTGTGCATTGTATGGAGGTTTTGGAACGGCAGTATTCACGGGCTGCTACAGTGCCATGTCTCCACCATTCCCCGTACATTGCAACCGAGGTTGTACTTTGTTTTCTTGCCATTCTTCCCCAGCCCCTGCGAATCCAGGCACAAATGACAAGGCGAAAATGGAACGTAATGCGTGCTGTGAAACAGCACCCCTTATGCTCACTCATACAATGCTACATTACCTGTTTTGCCTTTACTATGCCCTTTCTCACAATTACCAGTTCTACCCACCCTCATTGTATTGAAAGTAATAATGGCCAGAGGTGCACGCAGCAGTCAACCGGCATACACACTTGGACAGGTCACATTTCAGTGTTACAAGTTTTAGCAAAACAGCTCCTGCATTCTCCTGCAATCCAAGGGGACCCCCATGAGTTTTAAAAAAAAAACTTGTTTCCTTTTTGCAAACACAGCAACATTGTGGCGTGGGTCTCACAACACTCGCTAGCACTGTCATTTTTCATAAAAAGGAAACACATGCAAGGAGCGTCTGGTGGGAACATTTCAAAGACATTTCACTTGTGTGGAGCCATACAAGGACAGTATCACCTACAAAACAGTGAGCAAAGCAGTGGGTTAACATATGACACTACTCAATAACACACACTACATGGTCCATGAGGCAGCCACCTATTACGACATTCTTCCTGCAAACTCTTGTCCTGAACGATGCCACTAATAACGCCTACTTACATCTATTCTTATTCCTGTTTCTTCTTAGATAGCTGGCACCTCACTGCACGTGCCACTCCTTCCACATTCCAACAGACAGGTGTTGGACAAAGCATATCAAGATTACCATAAGCTATGTGTTTTCCGTCGTCGTTATCTGGGCCCACCAATGTGGGTCTGTATGTCCATTTGCGGTTCCGGCGATCCAAACCAACTTGCAAACGTGTTTGATATAAGTCATCACAGAGGCAATAATTGGTACCTTCTTTACCTTGCAAATAAAATGCCTTCTTCCACACGGGCCACCAAGGACCATACATTGTTCCTTTTTCCACTTTGCCAGATGACAACAAAAGTACAGAAGTGCACAGACAGCATTGCACACTGGATTTTGTTTGCAAAATAAAAGAGCAGTGATAGCAGCCACCTTACACGTTCTCGTGATCCTTCTGTAGCAAAATAAAGCTCTTGCAACAATTTACAGTGTTGGTCGTAAAGAATGGGAATGTTCTGGACCCGTATGCTCTGTGTGCGCATGTGTGCTTTTGCTTTTGTTTATGTTGCTCCTTTCCGGAGCGAGGTACTAACATGATAGAGTGCGCAACGCTTGGCACGCACTTAACGAAAATACCTGGAGTGCACACTGTGAGCAACGATTCTCCACAACTGAAGTGAGCTATGCCAGTGCCTGTTGCGATGGTGTATCGTGTACACATGTATAGTCCAGTCACATACACCATATGCAAGTGCAGGCACTGCATGCCACCTCTGGTGGTGTACCAACTGCAAAATGTCCTCCACTCCCTTTTTGTAATGGTGATCACCCACAGGAGAGATGCATACCTCCAAGAGTGTACGCTAGAGTTAAATATCAGTATAGGAATGGACCCAAAGAAGACAACATTTTGAAACCTACTTCCAACCAGTGGCCAGACTGTTAGTTCCAAGGGCCCTAGCCATGCACAAAAGGCAGTCGGGGTTTGCCACTCCCAACACAACATAGTACACTGAATGGAAATATCCTGATATCATCTGCAATAATCTCCCCATCCCCAATGGGCTTTGAAGGTAGTCGCTTGTGCCGACAATGATGTATATGTGAGTAGCTGCGTAAATGGTCCATATCTCAAAAGTGTGATGGTAAAAAAATCCTTACATGTCCCAATGTCTTACTACGCTCCCTGAAGCAAGGCTCTGTTGACGGCCACACCATTCCAAAGGGAAATACTGGCATGTCTCACCACTGCTGCTGTAGGAAGTCTAACATGTCCTCCACAATGATTCTACAAACGTGGCACTTACATATTTAAAAGTGCGTGGGATGTAAGAATGTATGGTTATAATAACTTATCCAAATGAGTTAAGGTAAAAGTAATCCAATCTTTATACATATGTATGCAATGCACATACCTATAGCACTGTGCTCCCATACATGGCCGCATTGCGTTGCAGGGGTTATGCCCAAGGCCTAGCCTCTTGGGTAATGCAGAGGCCTACCGCCTCTGCCAATTCAGCCAAGAGCCTAGTACTTGGGCACACCCACTACAAGGCAATAGAGCCATGCATGGGAACATGTGGCCACATAGCTTTCCTGGCTACAGGTATGTATGGGTATAGTAACGAACCCAAACAAGGCAACATTCTCAAACCTACTTCCAACCAGTGGCCAGACTGTTACCTCCAAGGGCCCTAGCCATGCACACAAGGCAGTAGGGGCTTTGTAGGTACAACACAACGTAGTACACCGACTGCAAATATCCACATAGTGAGTCCAAAGCACTCCCCATCCCCAATGGAGTCTGCCTGCACTCACCAAAGAATGATAGTCGCCTGTGCAGCTACCCACCAATGAAATATATGTGAGTAGCTGCGTGAATGGTGCATATTGCAAAACTGTAATGGTAAAAAATCCTTCCAAATGGCATTGTCTTACTACCCTCCATGAAGCAAGGCTGTGCCTAAGCCCAAGCCTCTTGGGTACATGCCTATGGCCTCCGCTTGTGCACCCAAAAGCCTAGCCCTTGCCCACAACCACTGCACGCCAATGGAGGCATGTATGGGAACATTTTGTCACGTACCGTACTTGCCAAACCTACCACTGCAATGACACCCCTAGCCCCTGCCATAACACAGTGGAAACCCACAAAAACAACATAAGCAACCAGACCCCTAGCCAACAGCATAATACATTGTCAATTTCTTCGCATCATCTGCAATGCAGTCCCCGTTCCCAATGGAGCGTCCATGCACTCGCCACAGAAGGTTGTCGCCTGAGGAGCTACCCGCAAATTGCTGCATTGCTTGCGCACACCCCTCACACACCACCGTCTTCTTTGACCTAAACAAATTGATCATATTTTCCGCTTTTCACTCCCCCAACCCTTTCCTGCCCTCTTTTACCCACCCGATCCTGCAAACCATGTTTTGCAACCCCTTCCTGCACGGCGAAATTGCTGCAATGCTCGCATACACCACTTGCACACCACCATGTTCTTCGACCTTATAAACAAATATTTCATATTTTCCACTTTTCACTCCCCCAAACTTTTCATCCCCTTTTTCACCCTCCCGATCCTGCAAACCATGTTTGCAACCCCTTACGGCGCAACACTATCCTCAGATACACCATGGCGGCGTTTCCCAAAAACTTTAACACAGCACACTTCCCTCCAGCCAACCACCGGCCGCGTCCACAGTTCGCCGACAGCACAGCGTACTGCAAGCCAATGAGCCTTCTGTCCACGGAGCGAACAGGGAAATGGGTCCGCCCAGCATAGCCAGATATCACTCATTTTTTGATATGTACATTTCAGTTCTTTGCAACAAAAGTACTGGCCGGATTTCCAGCAAACACACAAAAGCACGCTTTCTGCCCCAAGCCCCCGCTCCTGCCGCACACATTTGGTGCACATCCGTCCAGCCGTTCGGCCTGTAGCCATGCGCAGTTTTCGCCCATTCAGTCTATCGAAAAAAAATTCTGGGACCCTTCCTATCACCCCCCCCCCCACCCTTGCTTGAAACCTCACCAAACTTGCCGAAAAAATTCAGAGCGGGCCATATACTTTTTTTTGCAAAGTTTAGTGAGGATTCCTCCAGATGGAGCGCAGTTATAAGCCGCCGAAAAAGTGGTCTTCCTGTGGGTTTAGCATTTTCACCATAACTACACGGCCGGTACCGCCGGCCGTGTAATGTCATGTATGCATGCTCGTATGTAGTGTATGTATGCGTGCAGGCCTGGATGAGGAAGTGCTGGGTCCCGTTTCAACATGATGATTGGGCAATCCACTTTGCTAAGAGCTGAAAACAGTATTGGGCGACAGGCACCCGTGTATGCACCTTGGGGGTAGCAGTTTTCAAATGTTGAGAGGAGCTAACTTTAGAGACTGCAGGGGAGGGGCAATCTTTCTTGTGTGGGTGGCTCTAACTTCTTTACATATTCTAATGAGACTATTCTAGTGCAGCTCAAATGTTGCAAGCTGTTAACTCTCTCTGTGTCTGAAACACACACACTTGAGGACTGCTGTGAGAATGAGCTCTCCCTCTGTCTTCCCCCTGCCCTTCCAATCACTCCCCTGTCATGCAAGTACTAACACCACATCACAATTTCAATTGCCTAAAACTATATGCATAAATTCAGGTGCCTACAGTGAAATGCTTTACATTAGTAATTGACGGGCCTTTGAAGGTTCCCAGCCTGACGATGGGGAATATTCTAAGCATGTGAATCCGTGAAAGATACCAATGCTGGAGAAATGGAGATACAGGTAAGAAACTATTCCCTTATCATGAGACGAGCAAACAGCTAAGAGATGAAACACTAAATTCCTACTGATTATCACCTGGTTGTCTTTTAACACTGGTTCCTTCACATCAGCCCCTTGCTGACAAGGAAGAATGTGTAGCTTTTCAGTGGGCATTTAGTGTTTCAGCTCCCTGATGACTGGCCGTCTCGTGATTATCGGTGACTTTTAACGCTGGTTTTTTTCTTAGCTTTAAACATGCGCTTGCATCGCTTGTGTTACAAATTTAATTTGTTGCCTGACGGGCTCCAGCAAATGAAGCTAGGAACGTGAGCGCTGCAAAGTGCACATTTAGAGCCCCAGAACGAACATAATGTAGAATGGAATCTATTTATGCATTATAAGACTGCTTACTGGAAAACAGGAGCAGTTGCTGGGGGCCCCCTGATGCTCAAGGCCCCTTTCATTGGAAACGCCATCCCTGTATGCATGTATGTGTTTGTGCGCAGGGCCAGCTGAAGGGGTGTCATTGATCAATAGGGCCGGCCAGTGCTTTAAAGTGTGATATGAAAACGAGCAGGGTCAATAAAAAGGGGCCAGGTTAAAACTCTGCTGGGCATGGTAAAGGAGGGGAGGGCCTGGGCATAGCCACCACAAACTCTCGTGCATACATTATAATTGATACAGGTATGGGCCGGGAGTTGAAATCTGCTGATTATCATGAGATGGGCAGCCAGCAGAGAGCTGAAACACCAAATGTCCACTGAAATGCAATTAGCCTTTGTCATCAAGGGGCTAACGTAAGTGAAAGCGGAGTAAAAAGGCAACTAGGTGATAAAAGTGTTGCTGGATACCAAGCAAGGTGATGGCCCCTGAAGGGCTCTAGCAAATGCAGCCTATACCATGCGCACTGCAAAGCGCACGTTTGAAGTTCTGAATGAATGGAGTATCTTGTAGTCTCATAGGACTGCTCACTGCCAACATGGGGCCAGCTGCAGGGGTCCACCCTAAGTATTGAGCTAATTTCAACTGGAAGGGTTGAAAGGCCCGGATGCCTTTCCTGTGTGCAGGCAGGCCCGGCAGCTAATGCATGCTTTAAATAATAACAAATAATAGAAAGTACTCCTGTAATACCTGTAGCATTTTAATGTGTGTAATAAATATAAGGAGGGGCCTTTAGCATTTGTGCTTAATGCTGCACTTCATCTGTAGAACCTATGTTTTCACTTTCCTTGGTGGAAGCTCTTGCAGTCTGTACCTGTCACCTGTCTCATAATTTCTGAAATCAATTAGCAGCTAAATTAACATCAGCAAAAGAAAATGTTTTTGGAACTAGAAGGCTATGTGTGTGAATAGATACTAATAAGAGTGTGTGCATGCCTGTGCCCACGCATATACAGAGGGCTTTCTTTGTTTTTCTTTATATTTAAGAGCGTGTCCTATTGTTAAAACAAACCTCTGCATTCTTCAGTGAGGCTTCAGTGAGGCTGCCTCTTCGCAGTATGTATCGATGGCCTCAGGCTTGTACTGCATTGTCTCCCTTATCAGGTACACAAATCGGGAAACGTCTGCTTGACCATGTTCATCATTTTGTCATGGTTTAAATTGTAGTGGCCTATGTATATGCTACACCATAGCTTTTCTACAGCTGGTAAAAACAATCCAATGCACCTGTGAGGTGCTTATTGTAATGGGGTGAAAAAAATGCAGCAAGGGGTTTAATTGCTGCAGATTTTAAAGGGACAGTCAGCCAGCAGGGAGCTGAAATACTAAATGTTCAATGAAAAGGTATTAATCACTTTTTTGACAGCAGGGTACTAATGTAGAGGATACCAGAGTAAAAGGCAACAAGGTGATAAAAACATTGCTGGATATTGCAAGAAGCCTGAGCGAAGTGAATGCCCTAGGGTACCAGCAAAGGTAGTCTGAAATGTGCACACTGCAAAGCACACACTTGATGTCCTGAATTAAAGGAGAATGCTGCTGTGTCTTATTATTATTATTTATTAATGTGATACAGTTTTAAACAAACGTAAAAAACTTTACACATAATTACATCAAATCACTGAATTATAGATTATATTCAATATACATGATGTAACAAATCACATACATCTAATAACATCGATACCATCACATCAGATCAATCAATCATTCAAGGCATAATACATGATAAAATAAATAGGATCAAATCCTTGATTAAATCCTTGGTATAGTTGATAAGTAGGTGATGCTGTATATAGGTGCAAAACATGATTATATATTCATAAAAGAAGAGAAACCCTCTTTATATTCGCACAGATAAAACTAATCGTTTCATACTAACATACAATAAGAGCCACTACGCACCAGGGAGAGCCCCCCTCGGACTTATTTTCAAATGAGTAGTGGCATCACGCCATACCTGGTAAAGTGCTAAGTGCAGTTTAGGATTAAGAGTGTTAACACACTGCTTCCAGAAATCTTCCTGATCTAGGTAATCTATATTGTGAACAATCTCACCAAGATATTCCCTGTGCTTTGCTCTCATCCTACAGCATTTCGTCAGCACATGACAAGCCGTCTCCGGCTCAGTAGGAAGATCGCAAATCCTACAATATCTTTCTGCTATATTCAGACCCAATTCTGGGCCACAGGTCGTCAGGACGGGAAGATGATTAAGGCGCAGGAGTAGAATAAATCGCCTTAGATTAAGATGAATAAATCGTCCTATGGCTGCCAACACGGGGAGCTACTCTGAGCCCATTTCGACTGAAAAGATTAAAATGCCCTGATGCTGTCCATACGTGCAGGAGAGATGCATGCATTTTTATAATAAGGAGGTTGACAAAATATGTGATTTCTATTGACTGGTTCTGAAACAGATTGTCTTTGCAGCTTTAGGAGACATTTACAGTCACTACACTAGCATATATTGTGCCCACATGTTCACAGAATAGTGATTTGGCAGTCCCTATGCTGGCATAATTCTGTCTGCTTGTTCATGAAAGTGATATACAGTTACTGTACTGGCTTAGGTTGTGTCTTCAGCTTTCTGAAATGTATTTATGGCGACAGATACTGGCATAGATAGATTGTGGCCTCAGCTCCATAAAAGTGACTTGCAATGGCAATACTTGCATATGTTGTGGACACAGGCATCATGAAAATGTAAAATACTTCACACGTACTGTTGATGAAATAGCATCTACTCAATTGTTTTTCATGTATTGTCCTAGAGAATAGTAAATTGCATGGCTGTTTACCCCATTTTTCTAAAGCATTTTTGGCATATAATGGATAATTTCAAAACATGACTTTAAACATTTTCTCAGAGAGAGTACCACCTATAAATCCTACTTTACTAGTGCTCCCTAGCTATACTTGGTGGCTCACACCAGTTTATGGGATATGTTAATGGCCCTCCACTAGAAATATTCACCTGCCTCCAACGACCTCAAATTGTTTACAATGCCAGGGTCCCCGCAAATTTTGGGTTATGCCACTGGGTGGGACCTTTAATAGCTGGAATCACTATGCAAATGGTGTCAGCTGTGCAAGCAGGGCTATGGACTGCTGGGTGCAAGCAGATCTCTCCGGAACAGCGGTGAGTCAAGCAGAGCGCTCAAGACCCTTTGGAAGATGCAGAGTTTATGCAGCGAGAAGTGAAGCTGAAGGACACTGGAGGCCGGTGGCAGACCGTGAGAGGGAGACCGGCGTGACAGTGCAAAGCAGTCGTGCGGGTCCCGAGTTGCAGGAGGAGCATCGCTGGGTGAGCGGAGGCATGGAGAGCTGGAGAATAAGCAATATACCGCACGGGATGGAGAGAACTCGTGGCTGCAGAGTACATCGCGGGAAGCCGCAAGCTCTGACCGGTGAGTGTACCAAGAAGGGAGAAAACTGGGCTGGCAGGCGAATATGCAAAAACGAGTGATGAACATTGATTCAAACAGAAGCAAGCATTTCTATGAATACCGAATTGAGTGAAGAAACTGAACTACTTGTATGAACTAGTGAAAAGTAACAATATCAGAAGAGCTGGGAAGTGTCCCAAGGAACTGTGTTCTTTTGAAAAACTGTAAGATTTGAACTTATGGGGAAGGGAACCCCTATGCCTTATGAACTATTTTGAACTTGGGGAAGGGAAAGCTGATTACACGCCAAGAGCTGGAAGAAACTCTGAACTTATATTTTGACCACTACTTATTTTGATGCTGACATCCCTACCCATTGTATACAGTTATACGTGAGGGCAAGTACAGGTTTTGGACACAGACAGACATTTTCTTTGGACTTCCTGACACAGACTATCCTTAGTTTTCCTTAGATGGGGAAATCTCTCCTTAGCATACGGTAAGTTAGGCCTTACGCCATCCTTAATTTTGAGTTAATAAAAGTTTGTAGACCAAACTTGATTCTGTCTGTGTCTGCTTTGTGATGCCTTCACAAATAGTGTGAGGAATGGGATGTGGCTCAACCGATACAAGTTGGGAACCCTGAAGTTTGAGAAGTTGTCCCAAAGCATCAGACCCATCAGTAGCCACAAAGGACTCTATTGGGTTTGATATCTGCAGCAGTAAGGAAGAGATCATTCCCCCAGGCGAAAGAAGACTAATACCTACTGATCTTATTCTGATAGCACAAGGCATGTTAGGCCTTACACCATCTTGCATTTTGAGTTATTAAAAGTTTGCAGACCAAACTCGATTCTGTTGTCTGTGTCTGCTTTGTGATACCTTCACAATACCCAGAGAAGTCACCTTGGAACATATCATATGGGAATGTTGTAATGTATGTTCGACTTTGACATTCGATATCCAGCTTCAGCTGCTTCGGAAATGTATTTTTAGGCAGAGGGCGTTGTGCGTCGATGGCTTCGACTGATGTCCCTCGAGGGCCTCCGCCTCAAGGATGATGTTATCGAAGGCATATATAGCACGCGCAGTGTTCGTTGGCTTCAGTTCTGTTTTTCCACGATAGCTTTGCTTCGAGAAATATGGTGTGCTTCTTCATTTTTGTGAGGACTTCTTTATTTTGAAAGAGAATTGAGAAAATGTCTCCTTTGCCAACATCGACAACCCTGAAGACCGGGTTCAAAAAGTGTTGTGATTGTGGGTTGAAAATGTCATTGACCGATCCACATCGCATATGTTTGTGGTGCCTCTGGGTAGACCATAACACCTCGGACTGCTCCAAGTGTCAGTCGATGACAGGAAAGGCCTTGAAGGAATAAAAGGGTAAATTGAAGGTAGGTTGAATCCCTATATCTCTCACCCCGGCCAAAAACCTTTGACCGGCAAGTCGAGAGGCAACCCTCCTCAAGGAAGAAGGTTAAGCGGTCGAGATCGAGGAGTGGCTCTCTTCGACTCCACACTCTCCTTCTCTCCTCACATCTCTGACGTCTCTAAGAAGTCACACACTACCAGCTGCAGCTCCTCAGAGTTATTCTTCTTTTCCTCTCCTTCCCCCAGAAGTTCACTGTCTCCAGAGCTCTGCTTCTCTCTAGGCTGTCTTATTGCAACAGCCTCTTTCTAAATCTGCCTGCTTCTACTCTCCGCCCTCTGCAACTCATCCAGAATAGGACTGCAAGACTTATCCTTGGCCTCAAGCCCAGGGATCGTATCGCTTCAGGACTTAAATCTCTGCACTGGCTCCCAGTGGCTACAAGGACTAAGTTCAAAACCCTCTGCATTGTCCACAAGGCCTTCTGGAGTCTGGGGCCTCAATACCTTCAACTCTCTGTTCCGAAATATCTTACTTTTTCGAGCTCTTCGCTCATCTGCCTCCAACTCCCTCAGGGTCAGTCGCTTCTCCAAGCAACGGATTGATGGTAGATCCCTTTCTTCGGCTTGGGCCTCCCTCTGGAACAGCCTCCCTGCCTGCCATCTCCGGTTCCGGAAGCACCTCACAACTTTCCTCTTTGCTTCTGCTTTCTCTCCTCCTCCCCCTTGCTGAACTCCTGTCTGAAACTGCACAGGTTACCTGGCCACCCTCTGATCCCGGGCCCAGGTCTCCTCCCCCTCCAGTTGCACACCTTCACTGCCTCCCTGGCAACCCCCGCACTTGGGGACTGTTTTCTCTATTCCTACAATCCCCTACCAGCACTTGACACCTGATGTCTGCACTTACCCTTGCACTTGACACCAGCTGGCCGTACATTTACTTATTGCTTTATTTATTCTATTTATTCCATGCACTGCATTCCCCCCTCTCTTCCCCCACGCACTTTTCCCCTTCCCCTGCACTAACGCGGTCTGAATGAACCCTGGCCTAGTAAGATTGTTGTCTCTGTCTTCCCTCTGTTCCTCCTCCCTAACCTCGCCGCACCTTGAAACACTTGTTTATAGGCACGTCATACATGCCATATCATATCTTATCATATCACCACTCCTCATCGTCGTCGAAGAAGTCTAGGAGAGGGCACCTTAGGTCGCCTTCTTTGACTTCATCGTTGAACGCTTCCCCCCTGTGAAAGGGTATCTTGCCCAACTAAAAAATCCACTCTGGCCGAGTGAGATGCCTTCGGAGCAGAGATGCTCAAAACATTTGAAAAACAAAAGCCTACAAGCCATGCTCCTACCACTCCTTCGAAAGAAGCAGGGAAGGACAGGGCTCGACCTAAATCCTGCGTGCCTTTCGAGCCTGGGATGATCCACATTGGGAGTCGTCGAGGCCTTGAGCAGATGTTGTAACATTGAAGGATCAGTCTAGCGGAAAACATAAGTCGAGGTCATCGACTCCATCGACACCAGCAGCACCTTCGACACCAGCCAAACCCTTGATGTCGACGCTGAAGGTATTAACGCCAGCTGCGCCATCATTGCCAGCTGCACCATCGACGCCAAGCACCCCACTAAAGCCTATGATGGCAATAAAAAAAGGTTCAACAACTGCTCTGGCGTCGAAACCATTGTTTGTAAAAGCCCTCATACCTGAGAAGACCTATGCACCTCTGCCAAGCAAAGACTATTTTAAGTCTCTTCTATATATGAGGAGAATGAACAATCGGTTGACGAGGCTCCATTTGGCCTCCAATAAGGTGCGCCAAATGTACCAGAGAGTTTTATAGCAGGGGAGTCAAGGTTGAGAAACCTCTATGACAACCTACAGACAGCAATTGTGGTGGACACCTCACCTGAGTTGGAGTTTGGGAGATCAGAGGCTGGGGAACATGCTGCTGCATCCTGCAGACAACTCATGTCCAGGTTAGTGAACTACATGGGGTGGAGTAGGCATCCATTGCCATTCGAAAAGGATGATTTACCAGACAACCTAGGAAAAGGTCCTCAGTCAGATCCTATATTACAGTTTCATTTCTCCTTGCAAAAAAGGGTGCGAGGAATTGGGAAACACTGGAAAACAATCCAGTTGTAAATAAAAACTTGACCAAGAAGTACCGCCCTTCCAGTAGAGACCCCGACTACCTGTTGAAACACCCCACTCCAGAGAGCCTGGTGGTGCAGGTAGCTACTGCAACATCTAAGCAAGTGGCTTACCCTACCATCCCTACAGATAGGGACGACAAAAGAGTAGATGGACGGGCAAGGAAGGTATTTTCTGCAGGGAGTATGGCGCTCGAATCTGCCAACTCCACATGTGGCCTTGCAAAATTTACATTCACTCTATGGGACTGCGTTTCCATGGCAGCAGAGCACATTCCCGATGGGGATGAAAGAGATGGGTTCTTAGCCATAGTTGGAGACGGCAAAGAAGCCATGTGTCAGTCTCTTCAGTCAGGTCTGGATTCTGCTGACAGCATCAGCAGAGCCATGGCTGCTAGCATCGTTATGGGCAGGTTTGCGTGGTTGCGGAAGTCAATTTTGCACCGAATGTGCAATCCAGACTACTCAACATGCCCTTTGACGGGTCTTGTCTTTTTGGCAACAAGGCTGACGGGAGTCTTGAGAAGTTGCAGACATCGAAGGCGGCAGCCAAATCTTTAGGTGCCGCTATTAGGCAACCTCAGCCTTTTTGACCTTGTGGACAACCTTGGAGGGGTAGATATTTTCGCTACTACTCCTCAGTTGGAAGGGCGAGAGGAATGGCTGGTCAAAGGGGCCAAAGAAGATTTCCTCGTGGTCGATGAGGAAGAGGTGCAAAGCCACCTCAAGCAGGGGCATCTTTACCATCTGCCACTGCATCAGCCACCTCAAAACCTCTCTGAGGTCTTGAGTCACAGTTCACCAGTGGGAGGCAGACTGTCCCAGCATCTAGAAGAATGGCAGGACATTACTTTGGATGCTTGGGCTTTGGATACTGTGGCCCACGGTTACTGCATTCCTTTTATACAGAGACCTCCAAACAATCCACCGCAGAACCACTCTTTGAGGATTCCAGATCCGCTACTTGTTCAGGAGATTTTAACCCTTCTAGAGAAAGGCGCTATAGAACCGGTGCCTGTAGCAAAGAGGAACAAGGGTTGGTATTCCTTATTTCCTAATACCCAAAAAGGGCAGTGGACTGAGGCCCATCTTGTACTTGAGATACTTGAGCAAGTTCCTCAGGAAGCACAGGTTCAAGATGGTCACTCTTTCTTAGATTCTTCAGGCTCTTCAACTTCAGGATTGGATGGTGTCATTGGACCTTCAGGATGCTTGTTTTCATGTGCCAATCCATCTCAAGCACAGAAAATACCTGAGGTTCGCAGTTGGTGGTTCTCATTATCAATTTCGAGTTCTGCCATTCGCCCGAGGGTTTTCACCAAACTGATGGCGGTAGTGGCAGTGAGCCTCAAGAGAGGCGAGATTCACGTCCATCCCTACCTGGACGATTGGCTGATCAGGGCGCATTCTCCCGAACATGTTCTCGATCATCTTAATGTCACCTGCCACTCCCTTCACAGACTGGGCTTCTCCCTCAATTACAAGAAGTCCTATATGACACCTCGGAAACTCCAATTCATTGGAGCTGTTCTGGATACATCCTTGGGAAAGAGCTGACCACTTGAGATGAGGGCTTAAGACATTCTACAGATGGTCACCAAATTTCAAAGTGCCCTGTGTCTCCCGGCCTTCGATTTTTTTGAGGTTGCTCTGCTTCATGGCATCCCTCATTTTTCTGGTGCCAGAGGCGCGCCTGAGAATGAGATCCCTTCAATGGGCTCTCAGAACTCCATGGCCCCAGTTCTCAGGAAAGAAGCTGGACCTGTGTCAGGTTCCAAGCAGGGTCGCACAGGATCTTCTGTGGTGGGCCTGCGAGGACAGTATTCTGAATGGAGAACCTTTTTGGCAAGCATGGCCGGAGATAACAGTAGTGACAGACGCCTCACTCACTGGGTGGGGGGCCCACACCAACAAGCTGACAGTCGGCGGTCGTTGGTCTCCATCAGAGTCCAAACTACATATCAATCTTATGGAGCTGAGGGCAATTAGACTAGCGCTGAAGGCCTTTCTGCCCTCTGTAAGGGGAAAGAATGTCCTGATGACGGACAACAAGAGAGGAGGTGTAGGGTCACTACCACTGTGCAGAAAGGCAATACAGCTCTGGTACTGGGCAATTCAAGAAAGAATCTCCCTATCGGCAGTTCACCTAGCCGGATAGGAGAACACAGCTGCAGACGCTCTGAGCAGGCAGAGCACAGTCTCCCACGAGTGGGAACTAGTTCAGGAAGACCTTCAAGAGATCTTCACCCTTTGGGGAATCCCGCAAGTGGATCTGTTTGCGACCGGTGTCAACCGGAAGTGCGAACTGAATTGCTCCAGGGAATTTCCCCCAAGAGGAGCTCTAGGAGATGCGTTTGTGGTGGACTGTGAATTTCCACTCCTGTATGTGTTTCCTCCAGTCCCCATCCTTCCTCACATGATCAGGAGTTTGAAAATGTTTGAGAAACACATTATCCTAATTGCCCCGGATTGGACCAGGAGGACGTGGTACCCGGACCTTCTGGTTATATCCACCTGTCTTCCAATACATCTTCCACAAAGAGAGGACCTTCTCTCATGAGAGGAGGGTCGGGTTCTCCATCCAGAGGTCAAAACACTCAACCTTCACGCTTGGTTTCTGAAAGGTTGAGATACAAGGATTGGGACCTCCCGGATGACGTAATGAAGATTTTGTTTTCGTCCAGATGGCCAGCAACAAATTGTTTATACCGTTGCCGTTGGAATAAATTCTGCAACTGGTGCAGAGAAAAGAATGTAGATCCTTTTCTATGTCAAACTCCAGATGTTTTATCCTTTCTGCTATCTTTAGCCAATTTGGGGCTCCAGATTGGTACTATTAAAGGGTATTTGGCTGCACTGTCCATATCTAAGCGCTCGTCAAAGGAATGTTCATACTTCAAAATTCCACTAGTGACACAATTTATAAAGGGGCTCACCAATGTGTTTCATCCATCTCCGTTCTAGGTTCCAATTTGGGACCTTAATTTGGTTCTAAAATTCCTAATGTGTGCACCTTTTGAACTTCTACACTCATTTCCCTTAAGGTTGTTAACCTTTAAAACCATTCTATTGGTAGCTCTAACATCAGCCCGTAGAGTGAGCGAGTTGCAGGCACTTTCGTCCAAGCCACCCTTTACTATCTTTCGTAAGGATAGGGTTTTTCTTGTTGATAAACCTTCATTTTTACCCAAAATCATTTCTGATTTCCACGTAGGACAACACATTGTTTTGCCTTCTCTCCATCCCCCCCTCATTGTAGCAAGGAGGAGGAGAGGTTACATAGGTTGGACCCTCATAGAGCGTTGAGCTTTTATATATCTAGACTGTTAAAACTCTGTAATGATGATCAACTTTTCATTGGCTATACGGGCCACAAACTGCGTCAGGCTGTTACTAAACAGACCTTTTCCAGATGGATGATTCTGGCCATTTCAGAATGTTTCAGGCTGGCAGGGAAGGATCCTCCCGAAAGTTTAAGGGCCCGTTCCACCAGGGGCATGGCTACCTTCACAGCCCTGCAAAGGGGCGTACCGATAACAGGTATTTGTGAAGCAGCAACGTGGTCTACTATCCATATGTTCACAAAGCATTACTGCCTGGAATCTTCGCTCAGTCAGGATGGTAGCGTTGGAAAAGCAGTCTTCCACTCGCTTCATGAAAACCAATAAAATATAGTTCTACTCCCTCCACCAAACCAAATACTGCTTTGGGAGTCAATCAAAAATGAGGAATATGTGGGAGGACACAATCCATTTGAAGAACAAGTTACTTACCCCTGGTAACGTTGTTTAAACTTGATTTTCCTCCCACATATTCCTCATCGCCCTCCCAGCCTACCCCACAGTCGAATTTCCCATGCTATTACATCTTTCGTTCCTTCAAGGCCGAGTAAGGTCATTCCTGTAGGTTATGCAGGTATTTCTACTGCAAAGGGAAAAAACAGAACTGAAGCCAACGGGCGCTGCGCATGCTATATATGCCTTCGATGACATCATCCTCGAGACAGAGGCCCCCGAGGGACATCAAGTTGATGCCATCGATGCACAGCACCTACTGGCGAATTCTTTTTTTCCGAAGCAGCTAAAGCTGGATATCAAATGCCAAAGATGAGGAATACGTGGGAGGAACATCCAGTCGAAAGAACTTTACCAGGGGTAAGTAACATGTTCTTCTTTCTGGCACGAGGTGGAGGATGTATTAAATGAAGTACTAAGACTTGATATGGAATCCAACTTTTAAACATGGATTCTGAGAGAAGATGTTCTCTTGGAAGATCTGACACATCTGCAGAAGAACTGCTTCTTGAGGGCAGCTTTAACGGCTAAAGAGTTTGTTCTGAGAAGCTGGAGATCAGACAAACATTCATCTAGAGCTGTCTGGCTTCAAGAGTTATATAAGCTCTCTGTAGTTGACAGTGTAGTATTGAAACAGCCGTGGCACGTTCTTGGAACTTGCTAGAGTGTAATATTTGATATTTTCCTTATATTGCAATTAACTGATGAGGTTTGATAGGAGGTGGTGGGGGGAGATGAAGACAGGATTTGAGTTCTGTCTTTGAATATCTGTTTTTAATTCATGTTTGATGGAGATGTGTACTGAATAAACCAATGCAAAGTTAATTTAAAAAAAAATGGATAACAATACTCTGGGATTGCCTGAAATCATTGTATCTAGGCTGTGCCCAAAAAGCAAACCTAGTTAAAAAAATTATTAAAATCTGCTGCTGATCCAGAACAGTGTTTTCTGTTTAGATGTGCTTCTCAATACCTTAACTGAGAGGTGCTGCACAAGTCATAGGTTGTTAAGCAGCAATTGGAAAGGCTACAAGCTACAGAAAGGCAAACCGGTAACTGAGGAATCTGAAATGCAGCTCCCGTTGATTGCTTTGGCACTGAGCGATGCATGCTCTCAAGGGCAGGGAGTAGCTTCGTGCAATCGCATGACATATGTCTTGATGCTAGACAGTTGACTAAGGAATAGTACAAGTACCCAGAGGGATGGACTGTGTAGTACATCAACTTGTTAACAGTTTTATTTTATTATTCATTTCACAACATGAAATTCTTTGTCAGTTTCCTTAACGAACCTTTTTCCCTGTTCAAAGATAAGAAAGCATGATAAAGACCCTATTAACATCTGCTAGTTCTTTTTCCACAATGAATCGGGACATCATTATTAGTCATTTGTAATCTGAAAATGCTTACCTATTGCACTAAGATAAAATATTGCCACCTGTATGTTTGAGGGTGATTATGCAGTTGCCATTATGCTATTAAAACACATATTTACAGTTGTTAGTAACAAAAAAAATCCCACTTGTGAATTCTTTTTCTGGAGATGTGTTATTTATTGTAGGTAATGCGCTGAGAGATGTTGGAGAATGTATGAAGCAAATTGCAGAGGTGAAGGACTCATTTGATATTAATGTGAGACAAAACTTTATTGACCCTCTGCAGTATTTGCAAGACAAAGATTTAAAAGAGATCACGGTGAGTGTCCTTAGCTGCCATAAGACGTGAACAAAAAAGGACGGTTTAATTAATGAACGTTTATTGTCCCTTGACCCTGACCCGTGAGAAAACGGCAAACAAATTGAAGTGACGCACATTCAGATCTGTCAAAGTATTGTAGGGTCAGTCGAATTAGATTACTTTTTATAATAAAATATATGCTTCCAACACAATGAAAAACATTGCGTACCGAGTATTCTGCTGCCAGAGAGTGAGGTACAATTGACTCTGAACTGTCTGGTGCATTATAAGCTGTTGGATCATAATATGTAGCCTCCCATAACCCCACAGCTTGCTAGGGACTGTAATCTCTGGGATTTTGCTCACATCTTGATGATTTCCAGTGAATGAAGCAGTATGCACATTCGAGGATGTTAAATGTTGATCCTTCTTGGCTTTTGGGGGTGTGATCAGAGTGTGGCCTGCCCCTCCTTGGAGAGCCTTCACTGAGGTCACTTCTATACTGGCGCATAGAGGCAGGTGAGGGCTCTTTGGCTTTTCCCTGTAAAGCTGACACCTTTCTGGTTATTGAGGCCTTCCTTCTCCTGCCTCCATCCGTTCCGTATGGCGAGAAACCACTGCAGCTGTTTCAGCACTGTGACATGTAGACTACTAAGGGGCTATTGCTGATGATATTAGTGTGGACATTCTGATCAAAGCCCTGCTCCCCCACTCATTCCCAGAATTGAACGTGTATATTACCTTTGTATAACAGTCATGTCTGTCTCTGAAAGGTCAGTTTGAATGAAATGTGTATACGGGATGGGGCTCCCGTAACCTCAATGAACAATGTTAGAGTAACAGTTGGAAGGACGTGAAGGGGAGTGTGTCCTAGAATGAGATGTCCTAGTATTCCCATTCTCGCTCTGGGAACCTCTGATCTGCCATTCAGTATTGTGTGATCACATTATGCTTCTATATTTTCATGTTTCCTGGAATTTTGATCTTGCACAATGGAAGGTTGAGGTAATAAAGGCTCAGTGAATCACTGTGCTCCCTGTAGATTGTGTAAAACATGGGTTTGTAGCTAGTTGTTTCATGCCTCCTGTCTGTGGTTTTCTGTTTAACTCAACAGCTATTTCATGATCATTGGTGATGCCGCTGCTGCTGGCATATTTCATCAGTGCATTTACGTTAGGGTTATATAGACTTGTATTATTGCTGTTACAATCCACTGTAAATCACTCTGTTTAAGACTCCCAAAAGAGTCTTCTATCAGAGCAGGGCCAATAGACTTTGTCACATTGGAATCAGATTTGTATGGGAGACATAGGATTTATGCATTCAAACTGAAAGAGTATGAAGATGGGCTTTTCTGGGGGCATTGAGGCAACCGTTTAGAATTGTAGAGGGATCTCTTTGTCGCTCTGCTTTTCTTTGTCTCCTATAGCATTGTGAATTAAAGATTTCACAAACGTTACAGAAAATTGATCTTGCCGTTTCATTTTTCAATGACAATTTGCTGCTGCGAAGGACTCTGGTCCCTTGGCAGGGAGCCACCCTGCGAGGACAGCAAATTTGCTCTTTGCCATCATCCCTGGGTACCCATCCTATCAGGTTAGAAGATTTTGTCTTTATGAGGAGGTCCTTGAAGGGAGCATTCGTGGGTTGAGAAATCCCATTGGTCAATTGGTGGATGAGCCGTTTATTCAAAAGTTAGTTTGGAAATATTAAAAAATGTTACTAGTCCATATCTGTTTTATTGTGTCGGTTTCTTTTCATTGTTATTCTGAGTCTGGTCAGGAAGAACATTCTTAAAAGCGCACATGGGAAAGAAAACAGCCTGATGTTGCACTAAGCACTTCCATCCATGAACTATGCTAAATGGGTTTTGTAGTGTATGGAGTCGGTATTCTAGTATGAGTGTTTATTTATTGAAAGCCGTTGTTTCATTGTCTTCTCTTGGATTGTTTTTTTTAAATGTATTTGGTCTAAACATAATTCAGAAAAATTGGATAACGTTTGTTTCTATCCTACTAGGCCCAACAGACTTTATAATCGGGGGACAAATTGTCGTCCAAGGTTGATGGCTGAGAATACTACACGTGTGCCAAAAAGTGACTTGTGTGAAATTGTTAATGTTGTCTTTTACCCCATCCTGAACGTGATATATTTGTGCAGCCATAGCCTAAAGCTCCGGCATATGTGACTTTGCTGATGACTTTATTCTTTTCATTTTAATTCACCCTAGTTCTCGTGTTCTCCAGTCGGACGGCGCCAGTGGCAGGGACACTCTTTGCATTGCCTTCCGTGAAGAGAACACCACTGACAGGGACACTCAAGTCTTTTTTCTTTTTCAACAATTCTCTTGTCTACCCTAGCAATGGAATCTGACTGTTATCTATTTTTTCCACTCACATGTGTGAGTAACCTGTCTTCTTTTCTACCCTGTCCATGAGCCGCTATTTGAATATAGCCTGTGCCTCACACCTGTTGCATGGGGCATAGTAATTGAGTGTCAGTCACAAGCTTTTGTCGAGCCTTAACCGCGTTTCAGCCAAATAGGACGAGATATTGTGAAGAGCAGCATGCACTTCCTTATAAGTCAATCCTTGTCTTAACCCTGTGAGAATGGGAGCAAGTTATTAAAAGCAAGTGCCACTCCCTCCTGAAGGGAGTCCGGCCTACTTTATATACATCAATTATTCACCGAAGCCTTGTACGTTTCTGGATAAATGGCACTATTATTACGGAGATGTCACAAAGCAAGTTCCAGAGGAATGTACATTTGATTTAGATACCCAAGAGGAGCTCTGGAATCCTGCAGGTTGAACAGCTGTCAGAAACAATGGGAGGCGCTTTTCGATAGGTATACTGTGACAAATCTGGATTATTCTTCCCTTCTCTCCACAGGGTTGCACCCCCTTTGATGCTAGGGAGGTGTGCCCTCCAGCAAGGCCCTCCCTAGTGGTCTGGGCAAGTAGGACCTCACTGGAAGTAACTCCCCTCTTGGGGACAAGGACGCCTATTCCTGTCAATAACTCCCTGTTGTTACTCACCACTCCGAATAGGCCGAAGATGCAGAGAAAATGACCTTGGAGATGTTGGTGGTATAAGATTCCAAATTCAGCCTTCCATCCCAGCTCCCCTGAGTACAAGACTCAGGCTTCCTCAAAGAGGGGCTCTTTTCCACAATGTACCTGTCTGCTGTTTCAGTTAGAACAGACAGAGGTGTCAATTGAGTAAAAGAGCAGGGAGAACACACACCACCAATACCAATGCTGCAAAAGAATACCAAGATATTAGACAGTGTTGATATTATACAAGTGATTAGAACAGTTGAAATGATTGGACAACTACCTAGATAGATATTGGAGTGGAGTTGAGTTTCCCCGGGATGATCTACAAAGAATGACATAAATGAGTGGAATTGAACTAAATCAGTATCGGTTCCCACTAAAGCTATAGAATTGATAAACAACTGACCTGAATAAAGATAAATGTAGTAAGAGGAGTCCAGGATTCTGAAGACAACAGGAGAAAATAACAAACAGGGAAGTTAGTATAGGTAAGTAACCCCGAACGGCACGAGGGATGCACTAGTGCCGGGTTGGTGCAGTTCAGGAGGGCGTTCATATGCACTTAAGAGCAATCTCACAGAAAAGTCACTCAATGTCCCAGAATCCAACAGAAGACAATATCCATGGAAGACAATAGGTATGTACCTGAGTACACGAGTATAGTTGAATAGCTGTTGAGATGATCCGGATAGTAGACAGCAAAATTGAAGTGCAGAGCGGCAACCAGGAAAGAACCGCAAGACACAGAAGAGAGGCGTATCCAGTAGCGTTTCGAGTCCAACAACCAGACGGGCACGACAGGAATGAAGGAGGAGACGAGGCAATCCAAAAGTCAGGCAAAGGGTCAAAACCAGGAGTTCAGATAAGGATTCGTGTAGGAAGACACGAAGAGGAAACCGAAGAAACTGCGTGTAGCTGGTAACGCTAATTAGCAGCAACGAGCCCCTTGGAAGACAGTGGTTTTATAGTCGTAAGAGGGGTGTGGCTTGCTGTACGTCTTCCACGTACAAGACGTGTCAGGTGACCTGGAATGCGTCGACGTTTGTACAGACGCCATGGTAGCTTGTACCTGGACCATAGAGGAGCCTGTAAAGAAGTTGTATTCGGCAAGGATGCCCGCGGGGAAGCCTGAAGTGTAACAGCATCCTCCCCCAAAGACTCCGGCAACCCCCTGGCGGAATGGAAGCTCCTCAGAAGAACCGGACAATGCAAATTGGAGAGTGGCTCCCAAGTATGGTCCTCAGGCCCATACCCCTTCCAATCCACGAGGTAGAACAACGTACCCCTAGACATCCTGCAGTCCAGGATACGCGAGACCTCATATTCCTCCTCACCATCCACCAAGATCGGCGAAGGACGAGTAGGCAGACGGGTCCAATGGATGAAAGGCTTGATCAAGGAGACATGAAAGACTGGATGTATGCGCCATGATCGCGGCAGAGAAAGCTTAACTGCCACAGGATTGATGACATCAGTAATGACATAGGGTGCCACAAATTTGGGCAGAAGCGAGCGTTTGCCTGCAATTCGCAAATTGCAGGACGATAACCACACCTTCATGCCACTGCGATAGACTGGAGCAGGTGATCGATGCACATCAGCATACTTCTTGGCACGATCTTGAGCTCGGAGTAAATTACAGCGTACATCCCGATGAATCTTATCGAGATCTCTGATGCAATCTTTTGCTGCAGGATTAATGGCCGGTAATACTGGATCAAGTGGAAGTGCCCTAGGATGACCACCATACAGGGCAAAAAAGGGAGAAACTCCAGTTGATGTATGCATAGAGTTGTTGTATGCAAATTCTGCATAAGGCAAAGAAGTAAACCAAGACTGTTGGTACTGAAGGCATAAACAGCGTAGACACTGTTCGATGGTAGAATTAGTTCTCTCAGTCTGCCCATCCGTTTGAGGATGGTAAGCCGAGGAATACCTGTCCTCAATACCCAGAGAAGCTGTAAGAGCCTTCCAAAATCGTGACGTAAATTGTGTGCCACGATCGGAAACAATAACCGAGGGTAAACCAAAGAAATGAAACACATTTGTCAAGAACAGTTTCGCCAATTCTGGAGCTGCAGGCAAACCAGAACAAGGTATGAACAATGCATATTTAGTGAAGTCATCAACGATTACCCAAATAGTGTCATAACCCTGAACGTCAGGAAGTTCCACAGTGCAATCCATTGACAGCGTCTGCCAAGGTTTGTACGGCACAGGAAGAGGTTGTAACAATCCAACTGGTTTGGCTCTAGAAGTTTTACACTGAGTGCATATGGAACAAGTCAAAATGTAATCCTTTACATCACGAACCATGGAGGGCCACCAAGCCCAACACCGTAAGGCTTCAAGAGTTTTTTGACTTCCTGGATGTGCAGCAATCAAAGAATCATGAGACCACTGAAGCGCTAAATCTGTAGCTTGACCTGAGGGTATATAGACGCGCCCTTGAATGAATGGCATACCCTGAATGATTTCCAGATTGAGGTCAATGATCTCTATTGGATGTTTTGAAACCCAATCAAGGATGATTGAACGCAAAGAGGGCTGAACAGAACAACCACAAACAACCTTGTTTGGTAGAAGAGGAAGAGCTTCGACCTGTTGAGACTGACCATCCGCATGTAAGCGCGAGAGAGTATTAGCCGGGACTTGAGCTTTAGCAGGACGGTATGTGATAACAAATTGGTATTGTGAAAAGAATAAATGCCACCGCGCCTGTCTAGCCCTAAGACATTTAATAGATTTGAAGGCTAACAGACTGCAGTGATCCGAATATACAGTTACAAGGTGTTTGGCCCCCAAAAGATGATGGCTCCATTCCAAGAATTCGTCTCTGATGGCTAAAAGTTCGCGTTCTGTGATGGAATAATTCTTTTCGTAAGCTGTCAATTTACGAGAGTAATAGGCAACAGGATGAATCTCTCCCGAATGCGGACAGGGTTGAGACAATACCGCCCCAAGGGCATGACCTGAAGCATCAGCTTCAACAAAAAAAGGAAGCTCGGGATCAAGATGTTTGAGGACAGGAGCGGACGTGAAGGCTGATTTTAATTGATCAAAGGCTCGCTGAGCTTCTGAAGACCATACAAATGGTACTTTGGCACTTGTCAGAGAGGTAAGTGGTGCAGATATTTCAGAAAACCCATTGATGAAGCGTCTATAAAAGTTTGCAAATCCCAGGAATGATTGTAAAGATTTGACTGACTTGGGCACAAGCCATTCTAGAATCGCACTAATTTTGGATTGACTCATGCGCACTCCATTGTTAGTAAGGTCATATCCCAAAAATTCCACCTCTGAGGCATGAAATATGCATTTTTTGGCTTTAACAAAAAATCTATGTTCCCTCAGACGTTGGAGTACTATCTTGACATGTTTTTCGTGGTCTTCCTGGTTCTGTGAGTAAATCAAGATGTCGTCCAGATAGACGACAACAAATTGATCAAGAATGTCGTAAAACAGATCATTCATGAAAGCTTGAAAGGTGGCCGGGGCATTACATAACCCAAAAGGCATGGCAAGATACTCGAACAGACCGTAACGTGTTTTAAATGCGGCCTTCCATTCGTCCCCCTCTCTCATGCGGACGAGATTGTAAGCTCCTCTGAGATAAAGCTTAGTGAATATTTTGGAAGAACCCAATTGATCAAGAAGGACAGAGATCAGAGGAAGAGGATACTGGTTTTTTATGGTTGCTGCATTCAAAGCACGATAATCAATACAACGACGTAGATCCCCTTCCTTCTTAGGGACAAAGAAAAGTGGTGATGAAATTGGTGATTTGGAAGAACGAATGAATCCCATGGTCAAAGCCTTGGCTATGTAATCTTTAAGAACTTCGTCTTCTTTGAGAGTGAGGGAGTACATTCTGCCGGATGGTATTTTTACACCCGGAATTAAGTCTATTGGGCAATCATAAGCTCTATGTGGGGGTAGAGTTTCTGCCATCCCTTTGTCAAAAACATCTGTGTAATCTGCATATTGAAAAGGTATCACAGGGGTAACATTTGTAGAGACAGCTCCGATATGCATCGTAGGTGAAACTAGCGCCCTGACTGGACTATCATGGGTAATACCGAGTAATGTAGTACATCGAGTATTGCACATATTGGAAGGGAACTGAATCTGAGATGTCGACCAGTCGATGGCAGGATTATGAAGTTTCAACCATGGAATGCCCAGAATGACTTTGTAAGCTGGTGCTTTAATGATATCAAATGATATGTCTTCAGTATGGCCTTCATCAGTACTCATATGTAGTGGAACTGTTTGGTGAGTTACCATTCCTGAGACAAGAAGTGAACCATCCACTGCATTCACTGTTTAATGTATAGTTTTGCGAACCAGTGGTATTTTTGACATGGCGGCAAAACATTGATCAACATAATTACCTGTTGCACCTGAATCAATCACGGCTGTTGTCTGGAATGAAACACCATGATCTAAGGAAAATGTAACAGGTAGACGGACTAAATGACTCGCATTCTGTGATGTAGAGTCCAAGGGTGAGTTTCCTGACATAGGGACTCTGTTTACTGTCGGGATTTGGCGTTTCCCGCCTTTCTTTTAGGTTTTTTGGTACATTCAGGTAATAAGTGATCAGAGGCCCCACAATACATGCAGAGATTGTGTGCTCGATGATATTCTCGTTGAGCAGGGGTAAGCGGTCCCCTAACCACCCCAACCTGAATAGGTTCAGGCGCAGGAGACGACGAAGACGAGGCCTCTGCTGAAACCGTGCTGAACAATGCAGTTTTCTTTTCGCCACGTCTTTCGGACTTACGAGCATCAATCTGAAGGACTAAGTCTAGCAGTTCCCCGAATGCCGCGGGGACTACAGGAACAGTGGAGAGGATGTCCTTTAGTTCATCTGAGAGGCCTTGATAGAAGACAGCTGTCTTCTTTTCTTCAGGCCAGTCAGTTTCTGCTGCCAACTGATTGAATCGTGCCAAATAAACTAATAAAGAATTGTTTCCTTGTCGAGGTTTTAAGAGTTCCAGATCAGTAGCTTGAGTAGTATAACGTGTATCAAATACTTTACTCATCATAGCAAGAAGGGCATCACAATTGTAGAGAACATGGCTATTAGATTCCAACAACGGGTTAGCCCATGCGGCTGCAGTGCCTCCCAAATGAGACAAAACAAAAGCCGCTTTGGTTGTAGATGTGGGAAATGAGGCGGGCGACACAGAAAATGCAATTTGCATTGATTAATGAAGGTTCGATATTGTTTAGGGTCGCCTAGGAAGCGTTCAGGAGGAGCTAGAGGGAACTGGGTTGTAAGCATGATCGGGTTTGGTTCTTGCTGTGGTGGTGGAAACCCTGAACCTGATGCTGTAGCTCCAGCACCAGCCATCTGTGACGCTGGTGTGGTAACCAAAGATTAAATGGCGTCCATGCGTTGGCGCAGTGCTTCTTGTGCATTGGTCAAGTCTGTACGTAGATCCGTGACCATTTGCACGATTTGATTCAAAGCATCACTGTCCTCTGTGGACATTTTTTAAGGCTGCTAATTCTGTTACTCACCACTCTGAATAGGCCGAAAATGCAGAGAAAATGACCTTGGAGATGTTGGTGGTATAAGAATCCAAATTCAGCCTTCCATCCCAGCTCCCCTGAGTACAAGACTCAGGCTTCCACAAAGAGGGGCTCTTTTCCACAATGTACCTCTCTGCTGTTTCAGTTAGAACAGACAGAGGTGTCAATTGAGTAAAAGAGCGGGGAGAACACACACCGCCAATACCAATGCTGCAAAAGAATACCAAGATATTAGACAGTGTTGATATTATACAAGTGATTAGAACAGTTGAAATGATTGGACAACTACCTAGATAGATATTGGAGTGGAGTTGAGTTTCCCCGGGATGATCTACAAAGAATGACACAAATGAGTGGAATTGAACTAAATCAGTATCGGTTCCCACTATAGCTATAGAATTGATAAACAACTGGTCTGAATAAAGATAAATGGAGTAAGAGGAGTCCAGGATTCTGAAGACAACAACAGGAGAAAATAACAAACAGGGAAGTTAGTATAGGTAAGTAACCCCGAACGGCACGAGGGACGCACTAGTGCTGGGTTGGGGCAGTTCAGGAGGGCGTTCATATGCTCTTAAGAGCAATCTCTCAGAAAAGTCACTCAATATCCCAGAATCCAACAGAAGACAAATATCCATGGAAGACAATAGGTATGTACCTGAGTACACAAGTATAGTTGAATAGCTTTTGAGATGATCCGGATGATCCGGATAGTAGACAGCAAAATTGAAGTGCAGAGCGGCAACCAGGAAAGAACTGCAAGACACAGAAGAGAGGCGTATCCAGTAGCGTTCCGAGTCCAAAAACCAGACGGGCACGACAGGAATGAAGGAGGAGACGAGGCAATCCAAAAGTCAGGCAAAGGGTCAAAACCAGGAGTTCAGATAAGGATTTGTGTAGGAAGTCACGAAGAGGAAACGGACGAAACCGCGTGTAGCTGGTACCGCTAATCAGCAGCAACGAGCCCCTTCGAAGACGGTGGTTTTATAGTCGTAAGAGTGGCGTGGCTTGCTGTACGTCTTCCACGTACAAGACGTGTCAGGTGACCTGGAATGCGTCGACGTTTGTACAGACGTCATGGTAGCTTGTACCTGGACCATAGAGGAGCCTGTAAAGAAGTTGTATTCGGCAAGGATGCCCGCGGGGAAGCCTGAAGTGTAACACCTGTCCAGAACATGCTATCCACCTACATGGGAATTGGAAAGGCTGTTGTTACCCCTGTTTTGGATTTTCAGAATAGTGACATTTCTCCACTCTCTTTGGCTTTGGGTAATGCTGTATTCCGCCTGAACAATACAGTCAAAGAAGAATGACACACCCCTTTTACTTGTGATGACGTACATAAAACCACGAGGAACTTTGAATCGAGGTGAGTAAATCCTATGCAGAGGCAAGCCTCTGATGGAAAGACACCCTGGAGAGGCAGAGCCATGCAAGACCGCAGATCCAGTGGTAACGTGGAAAATGATCGAATTGGTCTTGACCAGCGAAGAAGAAAAGATCGAGAAAAAGACGGAGACTGGCAAAGTGACTGTATCACCTGGTGGCGCGACCACACGGAAACCATGGTGGGCCTGGGCCGTTATCTGACGCTGAGACCAGACTGCAATGGAGAGACTGGATCTCCGAGCTGCGCACAAGAAGTGCATTACCTGCTGAGCAGCGGACGAGAACCGAACAATCCTGAAGAGGTAATGCCATTATGGCGGGGCGTACATAGATATTCTAGGCTGGGAAAGCCACAAGGGTTACAGGACCCTGATAAACCCGAGCAGGCAGACGCCCTACCTAAGTCGAGCTGAAACAAGCCTATCGGAGGACCAAAGGGCTTTGGAGAGCCATGAGAATCCGAGAGACAATAATAGTCGAGGCTGGGTTATGGGAGCCAGGTAAACCAGGACGGGCAGATGTCCTACCAAAGTTGAGCTAAAGGAAGCCTATCGGAGGGCCAGGGGGCTTTGGGAAGCCCAAGAACCATGAAATACAGCAAACATACCTGAAGAAAGAGTGAACCTGTAGGGTTCCAATCCTAAAGTACAAAACAAGAACATTGTCAAGATTAAGAAAACCTTTTCTTCCTGGAAAGTGGGAACGGTATGGAAGTAGGTTTTGGCATACAGAACCTGTAGAAAGGTTGTGAACTGTCTCACAAGACATTGATGGCATTTTAAAACCCATTGAAAAGAGATCCAAGTGATTGGGCCAGGCAGAAGCCAAATACAGAGGCTATTGCTCCGGCCTCCTTTTTGTGTTATATTTTTCTTAAGTGATTAGCTAATAGGATTTGGATTAAGGACTATTTCTTTTGGACTTTGACAGGTACCCTTACTTATTAGTTTGTTAGGCAGGGAACTTCCCTCATAGCAGTAGGGCTAGATAGTCGTTTTCTTTTTATTTCATCAAAACATCCAAATGACATGGCACATCTTAGTCAAAGTCCTCCTTCTGATTCACCACAATATTAACTAACTGGAAGGTACACACCTGACACTCAGAATGTATAGCTGACTTTAATGTGCATATGGTGCTCTATTATGAAATAGAGGGATCTATTTAAGAGTAATTCAAGGTGCAGGGGAGAAAAGAAATCAACCCTGGCATATGGGTTGTACAATTACACAAAGACCAAAAAAGAACCCTATTAGGGAACTCCCGTCCCCTGCACTCTATTTATCGCTTAAGCAAGCTGAGTAAAGGTTTATTCCCAAGAGGGGAATCAGAGTAAATGGAGTAAATCAATTTAAAGTTAAATAAAACAACATAGTAATTCAAGATATCGGTTTAGTATCGAAACATATTCATCAGTTCAAAGAAGAGTTGGTTATCCAATCAGGATTTATTTTTCAAAGAGCAAATGCCCAACGCGTTTCGAGATAATGTTCTCTTCATCAGGGGCTGTAGTTATTCGTTGTGTCAATCACAGTAACTCTAGAGAAGTATATACAAAATAATAATAATGTCAGTTTACATGATAATAACATAGACTGAATGTTTAAAGACAGCGAATTATTCAATCAGCCATATGGGTTCTTAAAGCAAAAAGTAGTACACTAGTTAGAAGAGTCTACAATCATGTTATAAAGCAACAAGGAACTAGAGTTAATATCGTTTTAGCAGAGTCTGCATCCTATCAAACAATTGTAAATCAAATGTAAGTAAAAATGGACTATTGCAAATACCACTGGGTGTATAAAGGGTAAAAAACATACCGTATGTTACATTAAAGGATGGACTGGGTCATGTTGTTACACAAGTGTGTCATCCCAACTAGGTGTAGCTGTCTGGGTCCCCTATAGTATAACCAAAGAGGCAAAAGATGCTGAATGAGCACTGTGCTTTGGAATCAAGTGAAAATGGATAGATGTAGAAGAAAGTCTGTTGATTTACTAGCCAAACAAGAATCGCTTGTATCTGAATCCCTCAGAGACTGGGGGGCCGTGTTGGTGTCAAAGGAAAACAGTATTTTCAGTCTGTGCGCGGTACCTAAAAGATGGAGGCGCCACTCGTTACAAATAGAACGACCAAAAAGGTCTAAAGTATCAAGAGTATCCATCTAGGTTCAAAATCGAAAAATAGAGTTATAGTAGTATGGCCCTGGGAGATACAGCAGTCGCTAGAGACCTCCAAAAAACATGGCGGTTAATATATACGTCATTGTTGTGACGTCATTACGCAGAAGCGCACATGACGTCGCCAATGTAAACTTTCCCGTATGTACAGACTTTTTGAGAATATTAAACGAATCAGACTAATTTCTTTAAATGACACCTCTTGTTAGACTCCCTTCATACGCATTTTCCTGCATACATAGACCTTCGTGCCACATTAAGTGACTCAGGAAAGCTTTTCACATTCAGCTTTTCACATTCAGCCGTATTTACCTCTTGGCCACTTTTTGCTACCAGACCCGTCTCTTTAAACAGACGTGTACATGGTGTTTACATTTGCGTAATGACGTCACAACAATGACGTATATATTAATCGCCATGTTTTTTGGAGGTCTCTAGCGACTGCTGTATCTCCCCGCTCTTACCTGTCTTTCCTGCCTTACAATGACTACAGTAAGTTACTTATTCTGGGACAGGGCCATACTACTATAACTCTATTTTTCGATTTTGATCCTAGATGGATACTCTTGATACTTTAGACCTACCGCGCACAGACTGAAAATACTGTTTTCCTTTGACACCAACACGGCCCCCCAGTCTCTGAGGGATTCAGATACAAGCGATTCTTGTTTGGCTAGTAAGTCAACAGACTTTCTTCTACATCTATCCATTTTCACTTGATTCCAAAGCACAGTGCTCATTCAGCATCTTTTGCCTCTTTGGTTATACTATAGGGGACCCAGACAGCTACACCTAGTTGGGATGACACACTTGTGTAACAACATGACCCAGTCCATCCTTTAATGTAACATACGGTATGTTTTTTACCCTTTATACACCTAGTGGTATTTGCAATAGTCCATTTTTACTTACATTTGATTTACAATTGTTTGATAGGATGCAGGCTCTGCTAAAACGATATTAACTCTAGTTCCTTGTTGCTTTATAACATGATTGTAGACTCTTCTAACTAGTGTACTACTTTTTGCTTTAAGAACCCATATGGCTGATTGGATAATTCGCTGTCTTTAAACATTCAGTCTATGTTATTATCATGTAAACTGACATTATTATTATTTTGTATATACTTCTCTAGAGTTACTGTGATTGACACAACGAATAACTACAGCCCCTGATGAAGAGAACATTATCTCGAAACGCGTTGGGCATTTGCTCTTTGAAAAATAAATCCTGATTGGATAACCAACTCTTCTTTGAACTGATGAATATGTTTCGATACTAAACCGATATCTTGAATTACTATGTTGTTTTATTTAACTTTAAATTGATTTACTCCATTTACTCTGATTCCCCTCTTGGGAATAAACCTTTACTCAGCTTGCTTAAGCGATAAATAGAGTGCAGGGGACGGGAGTTCCCTAATAGGGTTCTTTTTTGGTCTTTGTCACCACAATATTAAACCACCAAGAGACATACATATTCCAAGACTCAAGCCCTAAAAGAAGCCCAATGAAAACTACAAGAGCAGCTCGGAGAGCTAAAGGAATATCAAACTGCCGGCATATAGTTAATCAATCCCTATACAATCACTAGGAGATTCCACGTTACAATTGCTCTCAGCCCTTTACACATTAAGCAATAGATGGCAATTACAAAAATCTTTTGCTGCCTCTCCTAATCCGGATGCAATCTCAACTTTTGAAGTGTTTCCTAATGCACCTCCCTAAGCTAACACTGCAGCACACCCCTTAAGACAGATGTGCGGGGAAGGCAATGGATTATTAACTGTGTACACACCATGGAGCTCTACTGATCTGTTTAACATTCTACATGAACAATACTTTTTTACTTGAAAATGCTGTTGCAGCGTTCCACAGTTACTGTGTGCCTTAACTTTCTTTGTTACAGCATTAGGACATCTGTACGACTGTACATCATGTCCGCAGCTGCATTTGCAGTTCTTGGAGGGCCTACCCTGCTGTGGCAAGCTAAGCGCTGATTGGGCCCCTTTCCCATCTAAAGCCCTAGCCATCCAAGCCAGCAGTCGAAGGCCGGCCCGCCTCCCAAGGCCCGTTTCCAAGTCTTCTGTCTGAGCCCTTCCCTGCCTCCATTCACCATAAAAGCCATCCAGAGCAGCACAGAATTCCCCTTCCACCACAAGGCCTTGAGGATTCCCCTCCCATCATCCACACATAAGGTAAGCCCTCTGGGCTCTGTGGTGCATTAAGAAGCGGCGCACTGGGTGCAATCCGTTTTGGGCCTGTCAAATAAAACATTAATATTTCAAAATGGTGTTGTAGCATTCCACAGCTGCTGTGTGCATTAACTTTCTTTGTGGTACATCATTGGGACCGCTGAATTTGCAGTTCTTGGAGGGCCCGCCCTGCGCTTATTGGGCCCCTTTCCCATCTAGGGCCCAATCAGGCAAGCTGGCAGGTGAAGGCTGGCCCGCCTTCCAAGGCCCATTTCTAAGGCTCCTGTCTGAGCCTGTCCGGGTCTTGCCAGAATTGCAGACTTGATTAATTGTTACTGCGATCATAGCTAGTCATGCTGCTTAGGACTGGGTCCCTCATCCCTGCTCCTCTGGACTATGGTATTCCCCTTCTTGCCAACCCATGAGTGCTGACTATTGCTTCATTGCCTCCCTCTTCCTTCCTTGCCCTTTCAGCCACATTTACTGTTGTATCTCTTCTGACACATGTCCACTGTACTTCATGGTCAAACTATTACTTATCATTTTACTCCTTTATCCATCACCTCTACCGCCACCATTTTTGTACTGTTGTGCTGCATTACCTGTGTCACATTATTCGCATTTAGGTGTGTTTTCATCCTGCATTATACTGTTTGTGACTGCATCCTGCAGTGCCGACCACCTTCAAGTTCTTTCGACCCATGAGAAGAATGTCAGTTTCTGCTTTTGCTGCCACCTTCTCTCCTCCTTCGACTCCTGCGGCGGACTCCCACCCTGACAGAGACCTCTCCAACTGTCACCTTTCCATCTCTAACACTCTCGACATTCTTGCCCCTGTCATGAGGGCCTGACTGAAGCCTGCCAAAAAATGCAACTCTTGGTATGACTCTGACCTGGCTGCCCTTAAATGCAAGTGCAGAGCAGCAGAACAGAAATGGGGATGTTGAGGTGCACCCTCTGCCAAGCTGGACTGCCGCCTTCTTCAAAGGCAATACAGACTCCTCCCCCGGTCCAAAAAGAGAGTCCATATTCAAGCCCGCGTCCGCACCCTCTCATGCACCAACATCTCTTGGGCCCCCCTCGGCGGCTCCGCACCTCTCCCCCCTTCTCTCCTCCCTCTCCCCGTCACACCTGAGGAGGTCTCTAGACAACTCCAACTTTCAGTGTTATGCGGATGACACACAGCTCTCTTTCAGGCTACCTTCGGCCTCCTCCTCCTCGCTCATTTCTGACTGTCCGCAATTCAGTCTTGGTGTGTTGCAAACTATCTCTGTCTTAATGCCAGCAAGACAGAGATCGTCCTCATTGGGACTCCTGGTCCCGCCTTCCCACTCTCGCTCTGGCCGACCTCCCATGGCCCTGCACCCTCACCTACTAGTGAGGCAAAAAACCTGGGGTTAATCTTCAACTCCACTCTCTCCTTCTCCTCTCACATCTCGGACATCTCTAAGTCCCACTACCAGTTGCACCTCCTCAGAGGTATACTTCCTTTTCTCACTTTCCCCCAGAGGCTTACCATCTCCAGAGCCCTGGTCCTCTCTATACTAGACTGCTGCAACATTCTCTTTCTGAAGCTGCCTACTTCTACCCTCCGACCTCTACAGCTCATCCAGAACAGAACCGCAAGACTTATCCTTGGCCTCCAGCCCACGGACCGCATTTCTCTGGCGCTGAAATCCCTCCACTGGCTCCCCATGGCTGCAAAGATCAAGTTCAAGACCATCTGCATAGTCGACAAGACCTTCTGGGGCCGGGGCCTGCACTATCTACAACTCTCTCTCCCTAAATACTCTCATTCTAGAGCCCTCCGCTCGTCCTCTTCCAACTCTCTGCAGGTGAGCCGTTTTTCCAAACAGAGATTTTGAGGTAGATCTTTATCCTCAGCAAGTGCTTCACAGTGGAGCAACCCCCCTGCCCCTCTCTGCCTTGAGCCTGATCGCCTTAAGTTCCGGAAACTCTATAAGACCTTCCTCTTCTCTTCCTCTTTCCCTCTCCCTCTCACTTGCTAACCTCCTCTCCATTCCCTCCTCCTTCGCTTCCCTAACTCAGCTCCGTTTATGCTTGCTGGTCACCTGGTGCACCTACAGAGCCTCACAGGTCACGTGCTCCCCCGCCAGTCTTTGCACTTGCCCCCGGGCCTCTACACTTCTGCTCACCACTACTGCACTTCTTGAATTCGCCCCATGAGAAGGGTAACATCTCTGCACTTAACCCAGAGCACTGCTTGACTGTGTATACTTGTTCCCCTCCCCCTCCCCTTCACCTCCTGTCTGTGCACTTATATTACCTAGAATGCACTAGGCCTAGTTCGCCTGGCCTAGTACAGTAGTTGTTTCTGTATATTCTCCTCCTCCAATTCCCCATCACCCCACTTTGTTCTTTGTTATGCACTTGCACTATCTGAAACATCGCTGGCCTAGCATTTGTTTATTTATTCACATTTATAAGGCACACAGCAGCCCGGAGCCATTGTGGCGCTGTTACAAGCAGAAAGACTTAATTTCAAAGTACGATTAATATTTACAGTGGGAAAGCAACATAGAGCAAGGGTGGGGGTGAGATAGGGAGGAATGTATTCAGAGTGTATTCAGTTGAAGAGTGATGTTTTTAGCATTTTCCAGAAGGCTGTGAGGGAGGTCTCGGCTCTGAGAGTCAGGGGTAGGGCATTCCAAAGTTTAGGTGCTTGGTATGGGAATCCAATCCCGCCTGCTTTGGCTCTGGTAATGTGCGGATGTGTAATTGGTTAGAGTAGAGGGTTCTTGTGGGGCGAGTGGAAGTGGTTTCGCAATGGTCTTCGATAGGTATGACGGGGCTGTGAGGGACAGACATGTGTGTGTGAGAATAAGGATTTTGAAGGTTATACGATCCTCTTATGGGGAGCCAGTGTGCTGCCTGCCTGGCTTGAGTGATGTGATCTCTTTTGGGAATGCTCAGTGCTGCTCTAAGAGCATTATTTTGTGTGATTTGGAGTCTTTTTATATTTTTTTGCTGATGTGCCTGCTAGGCGGGCATTGCAATAGTCTAGTTTAGCCCCAGTGGTGGCTCTAGCTATTGACAGACAGTTTGGTTTGGACAGGTAGGGTTTAATCGCATTTATAAGTTTGGTGGTGTGAGCAGAGGCCGAGGTGATGCCGCTAACCTGCTTATTCATAGATAAGGTAGAGTCTAAGTAGACCCCTAAAGTCTTGACTGAGGAAGATACGGGGATGATGGTGCTGTCTATGCTGAAACTACTGTATTGCTGGACTAGTTTGGCCAAAGTCATCTTAGATCCGAGAATGGTAATCTCAGTCTTTTTTCTATTTAAGACAAAGGCCATTAGCCGCCATCCAGGCTTGGATGGTAGCTTAGATTTGATGCAAAGCTTTGGCGTCTTGATCATAGGAGCCAGAGAGTGGTAGGAGTACTTGTGTATTGTCAGCATAATTAGTATATGCCATACCAAGTGCATCCAATTTATGGAAGAGCAGTTTGGTGAACAGATTGTAGAGCGTGGGGGCGGTGCATGAGCCCTGAGGGACTCCACAGTGAATGGTGGTGGGAGCTGCGCTAGCCTGGTTAGAGAAGACCTTCATAGCTCTGCCTTCCAGGTAAGATGTGATGTGAGGATTTTGTGATCCACCAGATCAAAGGCAGCTGAGAGATCCAAGAGTAGTAGGAGTGCTGGCTTGCCTTTGTCCATGATTTGAGTGATTTGGGTTTTAAGGTCTACCAGTGCGGTTTCTGTGCCATGCCATTTATGGAAACCAGATTGTCTATTCCCTCGGATAGAGTTAGAGTCAAGAAAGTGTGGAATCTGGATGTGGGCTGCTTTATCCAGGATTTTTAAAAGGAAAGGGACAGTGGTTATGGGCCGGTAGTTATTTGGCAGGGCGGGGTCTAGAGTAGTTTTTTTAGGAGGGGGTGTACCGATTCTTCTTTGAGGCAAGCCGGGACGATACCTGATTTGAATGATGCATTAATAAATGCTGTTAGGAGAGGGGCAAGGCAGTCAGCACAGTCGTTTATGATATTGGGTGGACATATGTCACCTTTGCACATAGATAGATAGAATGGTTTGAGGTGCTGGAGGAGGTTGATGACTTCTGATCCTGAAGGAGAATAGGGGATCATTGGAATTCGTGGTGTTGAGGGCTGGCTTGGGAGGCTGGATGTGGAGAGGTAAGGCTTTGTAATGCTGCTGGATTTTAATTTGGAGTAAGTCGATTTTACTGAGCAGTGCGGTTTGTATACTTGAGCACCAGGCTTCATCTTTGATGATCTCAACTGGGCTAGTGGGTGGGGAGATGAGTTCATTGAAAATTTGCGAACATTTCTTTAGTTTGGGAGTTAACTTTGGTGATCCGGGAGTTGAAAGAGTTAGCTTTAGCTGTAGTGATGGCCTCCGTGTACTGGGTGGAAATCTGTTTGAAGCTTTCCTTACTCTGATCACTTGGGTGAGCTTGCCAATTGTTTAATGTTGCTCATTTGCTTGAACGTAAGGCCTGTAATTCCTCAGTGAACCAAGAGTTAGAATGCATAGATTTTATCTCCCTTTTGCATTCGATAGGGGCTATAGCTTTAATAGCTTTGGTGAGGGTGTCCGTGTAGATGACTGCCAAAGTGTTGGCGTCATTAGAGAAGGGGGGCACGAGGTCAGGGACTTCCAGGAAAGGACAAAGGTTCTCCTTGTTGAATTTCTTTTGCGCTTCTTACCTGTGCAGGAGGTGCATAGATGAGGGCTTTTGTGGCTGAGACGGTGGGCATAGAGAATTGAATGCAATTGTGGTCAGTCCACGTGTAGGCTACGCTGGATGTGATGGTAAAAGAGCAATTGTGATCTGCAACCCAGTTTAGGGTGCTGCCTTTGGTGTGGGTTGGGCTGGTGACCTTCTGTGTGAAGCCTAAGTCATTAAGTTCTTTGGCTAGGTCAAGGGCAGCTTTATCTTTGGGATCGTTGAAACCTAAGTTCATGTCACCAAGCAGAATGGTTTTAGTGGAGTTTTTGATATTGTTGCTAAGTAGGTGGATAAGGTGTCCTTGGAAGTCCAAGGGTAGGCCAGAGGGCCGATATAAAATGTGGATATTAATGGTGCAGTTAGCAGACTTGGATAGTTTAGCAGATAAGATGTCAGTATTGCCTTCCCATGGGCGATTATTTAGTCTCAGAGATAGAGCCTCTTTAGCGATTAGAACTACTCCTCCTCCTCCTAACCGGAGTGGTCTATCGTGTCTGAGGATGGTGTATCCAGATGGTAGGGCTAGTAAGGGGAGGTTAGGGTGCTGTAAGGGTAGGGTGCGGGCCCTGAGTCGTGTAAGTGTGGCGGCAGGGTGGGCTGGGTGAGACATGGGGGATGAAGCAGTCACTGTCGAGGCGGGGGGGGCACCTGAAAGGGACTGTGTGTGTGTGTCCATAGCATGTGATGAGTAAGACTTGGTGGTGGTGGTAATGTGCATAGGCGGAGCCCAGAAGGGGAGAGTTCGGTTGGTGAGTATTATCAATAGTGGGGCTGTGTGGGGGAGGGCAAGGAGGGTGGTACCAGAGGCTACGATGACGAGCCATGTTAGTGTGGTGAGGCGTGTGCTCCGATATGTTGGGAGGTGAGAAACAAATAAGAGTGAGTGGAGGTGTGTGAGCCTTGGGCAGCATGGTCAAGGGTGGTAAGTATGCAGTCAAATGTGCTTGCCATGTACCGGTGTGGTAGCAGCTGTAGACACAGTAGCAATTGGTGGCAGTTAGTGTACAATAGGTGCATTGACAAGGTACGAGATAGTGGGCAAATGCAATATTGGGACATGATCACAGTATCAGTGGGGCGATGCACAATAGGTGCAGTGACAAAATACAAATGGTAGGCAATACAATAATGGGAGGCTCTCACAGTAGCAGTGCGGCGTGCACAATAGGTGCAGTGACAAAATACAAAATGGTAGGCAATACAATATTGGAAGGCGATCTCAGTAGCAGTGTGGCGTGCACAATAGGTGCAGTGATAAGAAACAAAATGGTAGGCAATACAATATTGGAAGGCGATCTCAGTAGCAGTGTGGCGAGCACAATAGGTGCAGAGATAAGATACAAAACTAGTGGGCTAAACAGTATTAGTGGCGAACACGGTACCAGTGGGGAGATATAGTATCAGTACAATCACCAAGGTATTCAGTCGATGTCGTAATAGTGGCAAATCATAATAGCAGTAGCCATAGGCAGTTGTAAGATGATTATAGTAGTAGTAAATAGAAGGCGCAATACAATTAAGATGGAGGTAAGCACAACATTGAGCACATGTAGTTATAGCCCATGAGGTGGACTCTACACCCTTACAGTTCAGGCTATCTGGGGCCTAGGCAGCATCATGTCATATGAACTTGCTGACAAGGGTCATTGGCAGAGGTTGAGTAATTGAGTGAGATTGTGGTTCAGTGCTGGATGCTGAGTGAGTTCGGGGTGGGCGGTGTAACCAGTCAATTGTGACGAAGTAAGGAAGAATAGCAGGTGTGCATCTAGGAGATACAAAGTTATGCAGTGGGCGAATTCCGTGGTAAGCAGAGGCAGAGTTGTGCGGGTGGGCACGCAGTGAAGGCGAAGGCCTGGTGGGGGGGGGGGCGAAGAGTGTAGGAGAAACTTACCCTTGAAATCTGCAGGCTAGTGTGGGGATCTCACGTAGGAGGAGCATAGTCTGTGGCCCCTGGCCCCTATGGCACGGATTGGCACGGACAGGTGATGGCCTTACATGCAGGCCTTTCCGATGCGTGGCCGGCTTCCGCCTACCGGTAGTTCCGGTCACGTGATAAGGATTATCTGATCCAATGAGGGATCGCGGCTCGTCAATGCTGTTGCTAGGCGACGGCACACAAGCCAGATACGGCGGGCATTTCACGGAAGCATCACGTGTTTTCAGGCCGAAAAATTATGAAATGCACAGATTTGGCGGCGGTTTCTGGGTAGGGATCAAGGTTAGAGCCTGATGTCAAGGCTCTACAGGGGTAGCTATGAGTAACTACAGCAGTAGTCTTACCCTGTAGTAGGAACTTGCGTCGTGTGGATCAGCTTTGTCCTGGAGGCATTGGACGGAGGACGAAGAGGGGGCTCCTGTCCACCCTCTTAGTAGAGAATGACGATCACAATGCGGGAGGCACAGACATGTGATGGCCTTACATGCGGGCCTTTCCGATGCATGGCCGGCTTCCGCCTATCAGTAGTTCTGGTCACATAATAAGGATTATCTGATCCAATGAGACATTGCGGCTCGTCAATCCTGTTGCTAGGTGACGGTACACAAGCCAGATACGGCGGCCATTTCATGGTAGCAGCATGTGTTTTCAGGCTGAAAAATGGTGAAATGCACAGATTTGGCGGCGGTTTCTGGGTAGGGATCAGGGCTAGAGCCTGATGTCAAGGCTCCACAGGGGTAGCTACGAGTAACTACAGCAGTAGCCTTACACTGTAGTAGGAACTTCCGTTGTGTGGATCAGCTTTCTCCTGGAGGCGATGGACGGAGGACGAAGAGCGGGCTCCTGCCCAACCTCTTGGTAGAGAACAACAATCACAATGTGGGAGTCACGTACAGGTGATGGCCTTACATGCGGCCTTTTTCGATGCGTGGCCGGCTTCCGCCTACCGGGAGTTCCGGTCACGTGATAAGGATTATCTGATCCAATGAGGGATGGTATGGTAGTCTATGGATTGTATGTCTTCTCCCTCTCTTCCCCTGTTCACCTTGCTTCCTGTCTTGCAATTGACTAGTAATAATGCCACCAAGCTAGTATGCTAGCCATTTTTTGTTAGATCATTCGGAATCTTCAAGGCCTAAGAATGACTCTGTATTTCTCTGTTCCCTTTCCACATTGAAGCGCTTTGAAGCACTTCACTTGTGTATAAACGCTTTACAAATAAACAATTATAATTACAAAGATGCCCACAAATAGTTTCAAGAAGAGCTTCAGGCAATAATAGATTGTTATAACCCTGTCTGTGCATATCTTAATTGGTTGTTATGAGCTACTATTCCACCAGACACTTTTTCTATATTTTGACTGAGGTATAACTGGCCACTGCAGGAACCCCCAAGAGAGAATTTGAAGGAGTTCACCACACTATTTGACAAAATCTGCCCCAAGAAGATGGATAGGACTACAATTCATTACTGTGAGCAGTGTGAAAACGAGAATCCAGCTGACTACTTAGAAAGGCGTAAACAATGTTTTGATCAGTTTTCGGGGGTCCCCAATGCAGCTGCAACTGCGAATCAAGCTGTAGTGTTTGCATTTGTGATGTGGATGCAGATCAAAATGCCAGACGATATTAAAGGAGTCGTAGTAGTAGTAATAGTTTGTCATTTATTATAAGGCCATATCACATTAGTATGGCCTCAACGCGCTTGTGGGCTAAAGCCCTCGGGGGAGCGAAGTCCAAGTATGTAGATGGTTGGAATGGGTAGAATGCAAGTGCGTATTAGGCCAAGATAGGAGGTTAAGTGAGCTGGCCGTGCTCCAATAAGCAACCCAAGATGGTCAGGCATATGGATGGGTGCTAGGGGAGGTCAGGAGAATTAGGGAATGCAAGAGATTAGGGTCCTATGTGAATTGTGAAACTATTGATACTATCACTCTGCGAGCGTGCCGTCCACTTCTTTAATGAGAACGGACAAATTCGATTGTTTTGCCTCAAACGCCACCATATAGCACCTTGCTATTGCGGTACAGAAAACTCACTACTGAACTCAACCTTTTGGCTACTGACTCATAAAGCGCGTTATGAGTCAGTAGCTGAGAGGTTGTGTTCAGCAGTGAGTTTTTTGTGCCGCAACAACAAGGTGATATATGGTGGAGTTTTTCATGATACATGATCGGCGAATGCACCAGAATTGGGATTTAATTGGTTTGGATTCAGTTTACAAGGGATCATAATCCCTAGAAGAAGAGCTGAGTGCGAAACACGTGTCGGTTGATGCAAAAAATTGAATTTGTCTGTTCTCATTAAAGAAGTGGCGGACACACGCGCAGTGTGATTGTATCAATTGTTTCACATTTGCTAATTGCTTGAGACCTGAGAAGAGTCTCCTCAACCCAATACTTTCATCCGCTGCGAGCTTGTCACCTTTTGATTATTTGATCAGGATTTGAATTGTGTAAAGTTGATATCATTGTGTACAAGCGCTGGGGTTTCCAGTTCTTTTCTGCTCTGTGGATACTTTCTATGTGAATTGACCTTTTTTTAAAGGCCTCAAGAGAAAAAGACCAATTTACTTTGACCGATTTTCTTTTGATCAGAAAACCGTCATTGTGAAGGCCTTTTTCTCGATAGACCTTTAAAATGCGCCCCCCCTTTTTTTTATATTTGGGAGTTTCACCTCCTGAGCCCCCATTGTTCTCCTCCCCCCAACCCCCTAACCTCTTCCACAGGATTTCAGCACCCACCCTTGGGATTTCAGTCCCAGCCAACACACTCCCCTAAACCAAAACACTTACACACAACACACACACCACCACGCACACACCCACAAACCCCCATCTCTCAGCCCTAGCTGCCCACCACCCCAAACCCCCACCGCTCACTCCCCCAAACCAAAAAACATACTTACTTACAACACACACACCAACAGGCACCGATACACTTACCTGTTCTCCTGGTCCTGCGCTTCTGGGTCCCGCAGAGCCTGTCAGTCCCTGCCCGCACTCGTGTACGACAGGGGCATGACATTTCTCTTTAGAAAGACCGCTCTGTGCGGTTACGGAGCGGTCTTTCTAAAGCAACCTTTCAGTGAAAACATCTTTAGAAAAAGATCTTTTCACTGGGAACAGAGATTAGCTATGTGACCAGCTTGACCGAAATTTGTCGTAGATCAAAGAGGCATTCTAGTTCCGGAGATTTGTTATGTGTCCAGCTAGACCGAATTTTGTTGTAGGTCATAGCTGCAGTCTGATGGCTGTTGTGCTTTGTGTATTAGAGTGGGTGTGGATGCAAGTGTGTGTGGGTTGCCGTGCCTGCGGCTGGTGTATACATAGTTGTGTTTGACTATATACCTTGATGCTTCGCTTGGCGCTTTGCATTTGATGTTGCTGTTGCTGAGCGAATCCGAGCCATCCCGACTGTTCTGAGAGTTGTACTTTACCTTGCAGTGGGAAATATTTTGGATGTAAAAGAAACTGTGGCAGGCGTATGGTGCCGAAAAGAGAGAGAGAGAGGAGGGAGGGAAGAAACTTCAGGTTGCCTCAGGAAATAACCATATTTTGAGGGCCTTTCTGAGGAGAGGTAGTCTTCATTGCCGCAGATGTGTAGTGGAAGTGAGTGTGAGTTCCAGATGGTTGGGGCTTGACAGAGAAGGCGGATCCTCCCATTCTGGTGTAGTTGTAAGGGGGGATCACGAGGAAGACTGCAGTACTGGATCTAAGGTTTCTGGTGGGTTTGTAGCATGTGCGCTTGTCCTGGATGAATTCTGGGCCAGTATTCTGGAGGGAACGGTGTGTGATGCACATGCCTTAAAGGTCATCCGTCGGCTGATAGGAAGCTAGTGTAGTAATCGAAGGGCAGGGGCAGTGTGTTCTCTGGGTGAGAGGGCAAGGATGAATCTGGCTGCCAAGTTTTGGATTTGTTGGAGTTTCCTGAGCTGATGCACTTGGGTGCCTTCATAGAGGGAGTTTTCATAGTCCGAGTATGAGAGGATGATGGCAAGGATTGTTGAGACTCAGTGTAGGTAGGAGAGTTAAGGGATGGTTCGTCCTGAGGGATACGACGTTCTTTCATCGCCTGTGTGTTCATCCCCAGGCATTTTAACGTGCACATTCCATTGAATGTGCTCATCAAATTTTTTAGGGGGGTGGTAAAGGGCAGATAAGGGGTTGGGCGGGTAGGCAATAGCAAAAATAAGTGTGGGAGGTGCACTTGAAATTACAGGCAATGAAATTACATGGAACCGTCCTGAGGATGCGTAGGTCGAAGTGTTAAGTTCTGGACACAGTGTTGATGTGGGGAAAGAATAATAAGTCTGAGTCCATTGTGCATCCAAGATACTTTCCAGAGGTGGATGCTGCAGGTGGGGCTCCTATGGAGTGTGTCCAAGGGGTCAGTTGGGGAAGGAGGGATGTTTTACGGAGTATTAGGATTTCAGTTTTGCCTCGGGTGAGGAGGAGGTGGTTAGCAGTCATCCAGTGGTCAATTTCAGAGAGGCAAGAGGCGCGGTCAAGGCGGAGGCAGGCCAGCGACTTGGGGATCTTGAAAATGATCTTGGTGTCATCTGCGTAGTTCTAGCAGGTAAGGTTATGAGAGCAGATGCGTGCTGGGAGGGAACTAAAGTAGAGATTGAAGAGGAGAGGGGACAGGGAGGCTCCCTGTGGAACACCTTTGGGTACAGACAGGGGGGAGGAGCATGATTTGTGAGCGGTTGGAAAGGGAGGAGATCTATCTTAGAGCGGAATCTCTGCTGCCTAGAGAGTGGAGTCTGTCTGTGAGTATGGCGTGGTCAGTCGTGTTAAAGGCAGCAGATAGGTCAAGGGGAATGAGTGCAGCACAGCCTTCCAAGTCTGCTGTTATTTTTAAATCATCTCAAATGGACACAAGAGAGGAGTCTGTTCCTCGGAGGGGTCTGAATCTAGATTGGGTGGGATCAAGAAGGCATTTGGATTCTGTGAAGAGGCAGAGCTGCTTGTATGCTGTGCGGTCTAAGTGTTTGGCAATGAAGCAGGTGTTTGAGATAGGGCGTTAGTTGAAAGGAAGGAGGGGGTCGAGAGAGGGGTTTCTAAGAAGGGGCTTGATGTAGGAAGTTTTGAAAGCATCCGGGAAGATGCCAGAAGAAAGAGAATGGTTAATTATGGACTGTTAAAAGCTACCTGCACAGGTGGTAGTTAGGATGTTCTTAAGGAGCGAGATGGGACAGGTAACGAGGGGTGGCGGGGATCTCTAGGGGAACCGGACGGGTAAGGGACAAGTTAAAGGGGGGTTCTCTGTGGAAGGCATGGTAAATGTTTATCAAATCTGAATAGTTCCTGGCATTATCTATGGGTTGAAGACATGCTTAGACAGCCAGTTATGTTGGCTAAAATTCCTAGAAGGTAAGCTCTGGAAGCATGTACTTGGTCTCCCCCAATTCTCACCAGTGGAGGCCTTGCGTCTACAGCCAGAGCTTGTGTCCTTAATGACCACGGTCAAAATAAAAAAGAGCATATTATATTTAAAAATATGTTTTCAGACGATTTGACTCTATTTTACAATGGCATGGTGAAGCTGTTAAATCTACACAAGGCCCCTCGTAATCTTCACAGGAATTAGGGAGGGCATGTGAGAACTTTCATAGACAGATTGGATGGAATTGTGATGAACTTCCCAATATGAACATAGCCAGAAAATGTTGTTTATGAAAATGAATAAACAAAGTTGAAAAAGAAAAGAAAATGCTGATAAAAAAAGCTTACAACTGAGACAGGCTGAGTAATGTGGTATCAGGTAATATTATCCCCATGTATATGGTCGCCGTAAATAATATCGCCGGGAAAAAGTTGCAGCGATATTATATGGGTGACCATATATATGGGGACAGGGGCAAAAAAAATAAATGAAAAAAATAAAAAAAAGGTTTGGGGGTTGCGGGGTTGTCACCCGCTTGCTCCATGCAATAATGTCGCCACAAAAAACGGCCATTTTTCGGCGATATTTTTGCATGGCGAGATTTTTATGGCGACATTATTATATGCAACCGAGTAATGTGGAATACCTGATGGGTAAAAAGTTCATCGAATGATTTTTGTTTTTTAAAATTTCTTTTTAAAGTTTATTCGGGTCCTGAAGTTCCATCAAACTGTACAAAAAATCAACAAAATGTTCATATGTATAATTATTGATAAAATAAGTAGTTAGAAAAAAGAGACAAAAGAAGTAAAATTACAAATCTTGCGCAGAGGACAGTTCCGACCACATTTAAAATACATTAGAGTAATTTAAGGGGTCATTACATATATTGATCATTGCGTAATAAAAAAGCACTTTCATAAAAGGAAAGACACTGCGCCAAATTTAATTTCGGGACAGAAAGGAGATACATGAAAGCTACATGAGCATGTCTCACACCCCGTCCCCTCAGCCAGGAGAGAATACATCTTTTTCTCAAACTTGAGAAAACAGGGCAGAAAAATAGAAAATGCTGCAGATCATGCACATTATACTCAGTACATGCACATTTTCGCCCTGGAAGGTTCCTATTCTGCGATGAGCATGCAGGTGTGTTTGCAAAGAGTAGATTTGTCCTAAGGCGGACGATAATTCCCCTTTTTCTTGGGCTTAAACTAGCAAGTGTAATCCGATTTTGGAATGATCAGAAATAATATTTTTGTGATAAAATTATACACTAGTCTTTTGCATCTCAGTTTCCCTCCTAGCGTTTACACAATCAGAAATAATACATTCCCTTTCCGCAGACTTGTCTACCATCACCATCTCATTTAAATTATTTTGGTGACCAAGTCTGCAAAGGGAGAGCTTAATGTAATTCATCCATGGCGAAAAACTCTTGTCATTCGAGGACATTATGTCCCTGACCAAGGCCTCGGCTTGAGATACACCAGGCCTAGCCCAGACACAGCCAATATATAAGTGGCTGTAATAAAATCAGGTCCTGGGCATATGGTAGGTTCAACTCTTTGTGCAGTAAGTACCCTGGGAAACCCTGCAATACACACATGACATTTCTAAAAATTGATCTTCTAAGACCTGTATGACCTTCGTAGACTGATAACCCCATACAGCAGCATTGTAGGTCAGAAGCGCCATGGTTTTTGCGGCATAATGAGGGTATGTGTTTTATGGGGAGCCCACCCAAACTTGCACCCAAACTTGCACCAAATCTCTTTTGTTGCCTGCTCTTTGATATGCGCAGACCATTTTAGGTCACGTCTGATTGTGACGCTCAGGTAGCAGAAGGAAAATACCTAGTCCAATCTCTTGCTGTCTAGAGATAAGCCATTTCCCTGAGGTCTGTTATTGCCTACGCACATTGCCTGCAATTTCTCAATATTTATTGTCAGGTCTTTACCTCTCATATAGTTATTAAATCTGTTCAGCAATGTTTGCAGAGACGACTTGGTTCTGGCTATTAGGACTGCGTCGTCTGCGTACACTATTACTTAGACCTTTCGACCAGCCATCCTTGGAACGTCAGGCGTCAAACCAGGCAGTTCCGTTGATAGTGAATTGATTTGATTGATTTGATTTTTGAATTTATAACACGCATAACCATTGGAACCAAGCAAATAAATTGCATCTGGGTGCAGGTGATGTAATAAAACAGGAATAAGGAGCTAGATTTACCATAGACAGTTATTCAAAAAGAAAGGTCTTCAGCTTTTTTTTTTAAATCACTCAGAGTCTCAATTTTACGAAGTTCATGTGGCAAGGAATTCCAGGCCTGAGGTCTGTTAGGCAGAATCACCTGCAGTACCCTTTGGGAACACTACAGGTAATTAGGACTACAAGTGTAAGCACAATTTCACCTTTGGTACAAGCCTGTACTACACAGTAAAGTGGTAGCGATTGCTGAGCAGCCGGACTAATCTCAGGAGTTTACGTGAGCAGTAGAACCAGTTACACAAATCACCAACCAATACAGTGATTCAAGCAAACACTCAAGGTTTCTCAGTAAAAGAAAATACATTTATTTACTCAATCATTTGTAAAACATTACACCAGCACAAGCAGCTCAATATCACACACTAATACACCACAAAAATCCAACCGGTAAGTAACTGAACAAGTTTAGCTCAAAAATGAAGTAGGAGCAAAATGGCACTTCAGATACTTAGAAAAGGGAGGAAAAGACAAGGTTATAAGAATAGACAGCCCAAATACATTCATAGGCAGGACAAAGGGTTTCAGTTAAATACAACCAGCAATTCTTCTCAATAGGGTTGGGCCAAAGTCAATGGTTCAGAGTCTTTTGTATAGGATAGCACAGTTCTGGTATGTAATGGTTAAGTCTTTGCCACGGAATTTTAAAGGATTTGGCTAGGCGAAAAGTTTGACGAATGTTAAGGGAAGGACAAGCCTTCGTAGTTGAGGAAAGTTTCACGCACTGTCTCGATGGCCGAAAAGATTTCCGGACTGCGTTTGCACAGTACCTTTTAAATGAAGAAAGCTGTAGCTGAGGCAGTTGTTCCTGGCAGTTCGAGCAGATCTCGCTGTTCCTGATCTTCAGTCGTGGGGACAAGGAGGAGGACGTCGCGAGATTCTTGCACTGCCCAAGGAAGAGGCCAAAAGCTGTAGCAAGACGTCGGTTTAAGTTGTGAGTGCCTTAAAGTTCTCCTGGTTTCCTTCCTTCTGGCTATCCGGTTTTCAACAGCACTCTAAAGAGAATTCGACCAGAATAGGACGGTGTCCAGGTGGCTTGCGAGTTAGTTGTTCCCACCAAACTCATGGGAAGAAGTTAACCTTGAAGGGCTTCTCTGTCGACAGAGTTTCAGGCAATTCGGACCTGCCGCAGGGCTTCACTGGTCATCCAGGAGTTGCAGCAGTCCTCTTCTTTTCTCTCCTCTTCGGTTCTTTTGTTCCAGTGGGCGACCCTCTCTTTTCCAAGTCCCAGAGACCTGCTTTTAAACAGTTTTCCCTCCATTCATTCAGCCTGGCTGTCACTCACACAGCAGGGTGGCTGCCCTTGCCAGACAGCCCGCCGGCCAATCACAACAGAGTGCATTCAGGTCTCCTAGAAGAATAAGCACAGGGAGTTCCGGGCAACTCCTTCACATCCTGTCCACCCCAGAAACTCTGGCACCAGAGGAGGGCTTCAGCACAGAAGCCCGCCAAAGGGCATGAAAAAAGGGACCAAACCTGATTTGGTGCGCAGAGACAAACGCAAGAAGACTTTCCTAAAAGAAATGGCAAAAAAAGATGACCTGAGTCTGTTTTTACAGATAGGTCTGGGGCGCCATATTGAAAAACATGGCTACCCCTGATTTTGAGCTACCGTTGTTAGCGGTTGCGAAAAATCACAGTAGTTGATCTAAACCACTGCCACCAGCCATTTAAAATAGGAAAAGGTAACATTTTTCTGTTACATGAGTGTTTTGACTCAGGGGAAGCTAAGCAACCCCTACAGCACTCTGTTGTAAGATATGGTGTGCTGCGTCAGTAAATTTAAAGAGACTAGTAAAGTCAATTTAACTTTACGTGCCCTGGGAGACAGTAGTCAGTCCCAGGAAAGGTATTTAAACATTGGGGAGTCTAAAAGACACCGCTGTGCCACTGCACTGAAGGTGCTGTGTGATACACAGAAAAAGATGATGCCATGGAGGTTGTTTTTAAAAACTCAATTACCAAAGAACACAAAAGTAAAACACACACAAAATACATGGAAGAGTGGGGAAAAAGGCTCACACTCTTCCCAGATAAAAAATCAAATCCTAGAAATCCAGCAAAGTTGCTGGGGGTCTCAAAAAGTAATGAAAATTAGCACATTTGGAGAATTCTCCCTAACAAGATCATGCACACGAAAAGCATCTGTCGTCCCAGGACACAGACCTAGATGATGGAACCACTAGCAGATGTTGCCCTGAGGACCGTAGGCAACGGTCTGGATGGTAATCGGTGATCTTTGAGGAAAGATATATAGAGGCAGTTCCTCGTAGACACTTAAAGATCAGAGGACCTTAAACAGAACTATTTGCTGTACCAGCAACCAGTGAATATTCCTCTGAAACTGAGAGATAGGTGAGCATGTAGGTAAAGAATAAATCAGCCTAATGGCTGCATTTGAGTGACCTGAAGGCGCTGGATTTGGCCTTTTGGGATTCCCATTAGCAGGGCATTGTAGTAATCTAATCTAGAGTTTACCAATGCGCCAACAATCAAAGGGCGATCTTTGTCTAAAACAAGTGGCAGCAAAGTTTTCAACAATCTAAGATGATATTACACAGATTTTATCATTTCATTTACCTGTAGATTACTGCCCAGATTCACCTGCCAAATGCAGCCAAGGTTCTTTACCTTGGATGCAAAGGTTGCTGGAACCCCAAAAGGTACGGGGAAGGGCATATGCTGAGAAATTTTACTCAGTTTTGTCTTAGACCCAAATGTTATAATCTCTGTTTTAGCTAGATTAAATTGAAGTTTATTAGTCAGCATCCAATTTTTGATTTTACTGGCACACGCCACCACTCTGTCCAGTGCTTCCACAGATTCTCTTAATCAGTCAAAGATCTGTGGATCATCAGCATATGAGTGATAATGCAGATTGAATTACGAAAAAATGTCCAAAAGGAGACAAATGTAGAAATTAAACAGCAGTGGAGAGAGGGCACTCCACATTTTACTGCTAGGGGATTACAGCTGAATGACCCCAATTTAACTGGTTGAGTTAGATTGATCAAGAAAGATGTAAACCATTTCAATGATTCATTGGACACCTGAGTCACTGTAGAGAGTCTAGAAGTAAGAATCTCGAAGTTAACTCTATTAAAAGGTGCCGTTAAGTCCAGCATGACTAAGATGCCAATATCGCCCTCATCGGCCGCCTTCATTATGCCGTCCCAAACTGACACAAGCTGTTTCAGTCCCATATCCTAGCCTGAATCCTGACTGGTACGAATCCAATATCCCCTGATCTTCCAGTATCCAAGTATTGCAGTTGACCCATAACGATTGCTTCAAGGATTTCCGGTGGCCAGGATAGGCCAGCAATGGGAAGATAATTAGAGAGAACTTTATAGTCCAGTGTGTTTTTCTTCAGGAGTGGTGTGAGGTATGATTTTTTTTATAGCTTGCTTGGGAAGATCTCCTGGGTTAATGAGACATTTAGGACAGATAGGAGTGGTTCACTAAGAGCTGCCACATGCCTCTTGGCTAGATATGCAGGGATAGGATCATAATTATGATTAGTGGGCTTCAATTGAGACATACGGCTGGAAACTGTTTCCAGATCCACTGGGCTAAGAGTAAACTTAGAACCCATCTGATCATACCTATCAGTCTTATTTTCATTTGACGCAATCACTTGCTGAATTGGGGACTGGAGGTCGATATTATTTCTAATCTGATAAATGTTGTCAGTAAAGAAAATATTACCTTTGTTTGCCAGAGACAGAGATGGGGGAAGATGTGAGATTGTAGATGGGGAGACACAACATTTTTTATAGTTATACATAATGCTTTTCGCCTATTCTGTGCCAAGTCAATCTGCTTTTGGATACATGAGGCTTTGGCTAAGGCAATGGTCTTCTTGTAATCCCCCAAAGCTGTTTTAGCATCTAAACGATGTGCAGATAGTCTTCAACCATAGCTTCTGTTTACGGCGATACTATTTCTTTAAAATTCCCAGTGATTCACTATACCACTGGTTACTCCCCCTCCTGGGTTTGTTAGTGCTTATTATGGGGGCAAAGGTGTCACCATTTTTCTGAAGATAGGACATAAGATTCTGAAAAGCCTCTGGGCATTTCAGGTCAGCCGGTGGCACGGTTAGTCCAATAAGGAGTTGAGCGCATGTGATAGCATCCATTTTCTTTTTACTATGTGACAATTCAACATTGCCAGCTTTCCTATTTCCATGTAGCGTTTGTTCCCATGGGATGATGAACTTCGCAACATAGTGATCGGACCATGTAACTGGTATTTTTTTCCTGATGGCACACCATTTTCCCTCTGTCCATACAGTGGCCACCTCCATAGGATGCCATTTCAGTTAATAGCTTAAATTTATGACAGTGCATAATATAATTAAGGTGGCTATAATAAAAATGATCTGAATCATTAAACCAAATATTAAAGTCACCTAAGATAATTACATTCGGATTATGTAGTGCTTCAGTGGATGATGTAGTGCTCCTGTTCCAAGATATACATCAAGATCATGAAGAAAAGAACTGGCTTGGCCAGGGGGTCGATAACAAAGAACTAAGTGGTAAGATTCATTGTGAGATTTAAACAGAGTACAGGTAAGAACTTCGGAGTTCCCATTCCAGGATAAGGTTTGAAAATTATGTATTTCCAGGATAAAGTTTGAAAATTACATAGGTCCAAAAAAGACATTGCAATAATAGCCACTCCTTCACCCCTCGAGAGCTCTCTGTTTGCCCACTTAATCTGACAGTTTTCTGGAACTAACGCATGAAAGTGCGCCACAGAGGTGGCTTTAAACCAGCATTCAGTTATCAGGATTCAGTTATAAGTGAGATATCCAGATTCAATGACCTAAGAAGATCATTAAGAGCAATGGCGTTCTTTATAGCGGACCTGGCATTAATCAATGCCACCTGCAAGAATGGAGAGCAGAGTCCAGCTGGAGCAAAGTGGCTATTCAGGATGCCTAGCTGCCTAATTTTGTTCAGCGCCCTGAGGGTTATTGTACACTTCTTATTATACTGCAGTTCCTGCAGTAACCCTAATAAATACTGCGGCATTGTACACTTCTCACCACACAGGTAGGTGCACCCAACGATAATACAATGTTCGTACCACCTCCGTAGTAAATTGGCAACCAACAAGCCATGCCGACCCTCAAACAGCTCAGAACAGGCTTTGCGTCAGCACAAGTCTTTTAAGCCTGCAGCGCAGGAAAATGACTCGGCCGCAGGAAGTGATACTGGCTAGCCGGTATTTGAAGGTTGTGCAGGCTGAAGCGCACCCCCAATCAATCAATACACACAAGAATATTAAATATCGAAGTAAAACGGACCTAATAGGAATTGTAAAACATAATCACTTTGGCATGATGCAACCAGCTTCTCTTCAAAGTAACACAGTTCAAAGCCATGTGTTGCACTGTAAACAAACAGTGCAACTTCTAGCAATTGACTTTGTGCTGACACGAGTCTGTTAAGCCTGCGGTGTGGGAAAATGACGCAGCCGCAGGTGACTGATACCGGCGAGCCAGCATTTGAAGTCAGAATGAATTGAAATAAAGATTAAAGAGGAACGAGGCCATTATGCACCCCTTCTTATGCCTTTGGACACAGAAGGATTTTGCAAAACAACCCTTTAACCGACTTGATGCCTAAGGGATATACTATCCACACTGCAGATCAGCATATGAGAAGATTCATTATGATACTTCATTTTAATTTATTGCCAACTCTCATGGTGTTGTGTGTTAGGTCTGCAATGCACAAGGATAAAAGAATCTGTAGATTGTGTAAAGGCTCTTTGGAAACCACAAGACATCTACTTTCTCAATACCCCAATATGGTATATACTTATGCTTTACAATATTACAAATATGTGAGTCATCTACCGGATATATGTGCAGATCAGTTGTGGGCCACAGTGATTTCGGCAGACTCTACAGTCATATCAAATTCTGTTTATGTAGTGAACGTGGAAACGCTATTAAGGTTGACCCATGGAAATTGAAGCTTTTATGTGTTATATTTATTTGTCATAACGAGAATGATAATCTTATTTTTAGGCTGACTGTATTATTGCTTTTGGATATTATTGTTTTATGGCTCATGTGTATGTAGTTATTTATCTTGAAAGATTTATTTATTTGTTGTTTGGACCTATATTCATGTTTTTTAAAAATGTTGTATATTTTTTTATTATTACTTGTATTTGATCATAAAAAAAGATTTTTACAAGAGTGAATTTCATCTGGTCGATTTCATATTCGCATTGCGTCTTAAGATCAATGCCACCCTTACCGTTAGATTAGTTGTTAGGCCGCTGTAAGCCCAACCTCCGGTGTCAGTTTTGTTCTTTCCATTGCCAAGTTCAAAAGTTTAGCAGCTGCCGTAAGCCATCGAGTCTTTTCTCCTGTAATAAGGCGATTCCACCAGATGTATTCGTTTCCCGTGAAGGAGGTGGCTGCCAAAGGGGTGAAGTAGGCAATCCTGGCTTGATGGAAAGCAGGGCAGCGCATCAATGGATGTTTTATCGATTCAATCTCTTCGGGGTTTGCACAGAGTCTACAGGTTTTTTCCTCTGAACCTGTTCTGATCGCTAGAATTTCTTGGGTTGGTAAGACATTTAGGCGAGCTTTTAAGAAAATTCTCATCAGTAATTTGTCGGGGTATCTATTGCAATAATCCATAGGTTCTTTCAATTTATTCATATTCATAGGAAGGTGGGCTAGAAGTTTGTTTGCTGATGCTTTTTCAATCGTGTTAATCCAGTCCAAACATTCCAGTTTTATTTTGATCCTAGTTGGATTTTCCTTCAGTTCATCTTCGGTACACACTATTGTCTGTAGTTTTTGTTTTTGGTCCATAGCCCACAGATTCATAGAGTGATTGGAGCCTTTTTCAATTTCTTTTGCCATCATTCGATAGATTTCGAGACTCTCCGGGTGAATGATTTTTCTATATAACTGAAGAGAACTGTGGTCCACCACTGCTTTCAGGGACAGAAGGCCAAGTTCTCGCCTTATAGGAGCTATCGGGGTAGAGTTTGGTAGACCCAGGACCGCTCTCCATATGTAGCCTTCGAGTTTTTGCCAGAGTAGTGGAGGGATTGAAGGTGTGGCGTCCATGCCATAGGTCAACGAAGGAACAATCTTCGCCTTGTAGTAGTTTATTGCCGGTTGAAGTGAGAACTTGCCGTATTTTCTGTCTACTAATCTCAGTTGCGCTGTTAGATTTTTTGTTTTCGACCATAAACTAGCTTGCATGCTGCAAGATTTCTTCGACCTGTCAAGTTGTACTCCCAGATATTTCAATGAGTCCACCACTTCAATTTGTGTCTCGTTGAGATGCCATTGAAACCGCTCCTTCTTTTTACTGGCAGGTTTTTGTAGGATCATTATTTTTGTTTTAGATTTGTTAATCTCCAAGTTATCTTCCTGTATATAGGTTGAGAGATTATCCAGTTGACGTTGGAGACCAACCTGGGTCAGATCAAGTAGAATTAGGTCATCCGCATACAGCAGTCTTGAAATTCTTGCCAACCCTATTTTTGGTGGAAATTACCTGCTCTTACTTTGGCTATCTTTGAAATCCCCCAGAAAAGATATAAACAGCGCCGGAGCCAGGGGGCAACCTTGCTTTACTCCGCGACACGTTGGGATGGAATTTAATAGTAAGCCTTGGTTGTTTAGGCAAACTTTTATGCTGGTGTCGCTATGTAGACTGATTATGGGCTCCAAGAGTGAGTCCGGACAGTCCCATATCCTCAGTTTCACCCACAATTTCTGCCTGTCCACTCTGTCGAAAGCTTGAGATAAGTCAACAAATGCAAGAAGGATTCGAGGGGCTCCTGTCAGGACTCTTTCTTTAAGTATGGTCAGACACATTATGTTTGCGCCGGTACTTGCATTTTTCTGAAAACCTGTTTGCACAGGATCAAAACACGTGGAGGTAAGTGCCCATTTCCGAAAATGTGACAAGAGGGAGGAGGCGAAGATCTTTCCAATAACGTCAAGAAGGGCTATTGGCCGATAGTTCAGGGGGTCTTCTCTGGAAGCTTTTTTAAAGATTGGAACGATCGGTGCTTTTGACCATGATTCTGGAACAGTTCTTTTTTCTCTGCACATTTTGAAGATTGAGCTGATAAGATTAGACCACTCGTCTGGATGTTGTTTTAAATCGCAGTTCGCCAAGCCATATGCCCTGCTGCTCTTGATGAGTTTAGTTTCATTATTGTGGCTTTGATGTCACTTATGTCCGTCAAATCCACCCACGGTGAGTCGGTTGCTCGTATAATCTCCTTCTTGTTGCCTTCTGGTGGCTGAAACAAATTCAAAAAGTGCATACTCCAGTTTTCTTCCGAGACTGGGTTAATCATGTGTGAATTTGAGAGCTTATTGGGTTTGTTTATCAGTGCCCAAAAGTCTCTGGATTTTTGTTGGCAAGTGCCTTCAACATCTGTTCCGCGTCCGCTTGATACAGGAGTCTTCTTGAATTTTTCAGCCATTGCTTGTAATGTCTTGTTTCCACTTTAAGAGTTTCCCAATCTGATGGTAGGTTCCAAATTACTGCTTCTCTTCTTAGTTTTCTTATAGCTCTGCGTTTGGCGACCAAAGTTGCATTGTATTCATGGGTGTGCTGGTTCGACAGTGTGTTGACATTTTTTCTTGGCTTTTTGAAAGCCAGAAGAAGTGGAACGTAACTCAATCTAGCCACACCATCTTGCAATGCAGGATCAGACATTAAGGTTGTGAACTGGTCTGTAAGTTTACAGACGTCTGATGCGATCATACGTAAACGAGTTTGTTGCGGATTAGTCTCGATTTTCGGATCGTAGAACTGCGACTTGGTCCCCTTGTTTCTGCATGTGAGATTCAGTAAGTTGTGATCGCTATAGCTTGTTTTAATGACGCTGAAGGAGGCTATATTGAGATATAGAGATTTGGAGACAAAGATGTGGTCAAGAGTGGCCGATGACGAATCACGTTCCCAGGTTGGAATCAGGGTATCTGAGTCAGTCACCATGGCCGAGTTAAGGAGATTACGAGATTTCGTAATTGCGTTCCATGCCAAATCCCTATTTGAAGCAGTTGAATTTATGGATTGTTTTCTTGGAGTCGTGCAAGATGTTACGCAATTGGCGTTGAGGTCACCGCAGATCAGAATATTAGAAGATTTATAGTTAATTGCGATTTTGTCGATTGTGTTAGTCACTTCCTCACACATGTTCGCAGTTGAGGTCTTTTGAACGTTCCAGTACACATTTATATTGCTACAGCATCCTGTGTCCCAGACTTTGTCAAAAAGGTTTCCGGATTCCATGTGGTTAGAACTGCCAAGATTTCATAGGTCCGCTTTATGACCTTTATGATGGATAGACCGGAACCAATCCGGATAGCTGTCATTAAACCTGACGAAGGACGGCCTAAAAGTCCCTTGTGGGCCGGAGATATTTCAATGCAGTAGCCGTCAAGTGCCGGTTTTTCGCGCAGCCACGTTTCTTGCAGACATATGATGCCGTAGGGGCTTAGGTCGTGACTCTCAGGTTCTGTAAGATGAACATGTCCCCTAGTATTCCATGATGCTATGCTTAGGATTTCCCTCACATGTGTTTTCGAAGACGGATGGGATGTGAGTTGCATCAACTTAGCATCCCCAGATGATTGCTATCTTTTCGACCCCAGAGTTAGGACACTGCGAAACCAGCTCCATTTGTCATTCTTTGTTGATTTTTCTGGCTCAGTCGGGGTTTGCTTAGAGACTCTTCTTAAGGACCTGTCAATGAACGGCGAGGTTCATCGTTCATGGTCTCGAAGACGTGGGGTTGTAGCAGGTTTTAGACACTGATCAGCCTTGTGTTTTTGTCTCCGATCTTCTCTATGTTCAAATATTTCGTCGCTGCTTGTCTTATGTGTCAGGTGGCTAGTTCCAGAAACTCCTTCCGATGAAGTGCCGTCGGATCTCAGGATCTTGTTCGATACTGATATTGGGCTTCTTCCCCTTCTTACTGATCGATATAAATCTTCAGTTCTGGATTTGAATCTATAGTTCTTTTTTGGGGAAGTTCTGTGGTCAAGTCTTGGAGATTCTTTGGGGATCGCAGCAGGAATCTAGCATAAGTTGAACCCCAAGTGTGCTAATTCCCCGTATACATCTTGGGAGAGTTCTTCCAAGGCACGTTTTTTGATGTGCAAGTATGCCTTTGCTAGCTTCTTTCTATGATATGGCTCAATCAGGACAAAATCGTCGATTTTAGGTTTCGTAGAGTTTTTACCTTCTTAAGTGTCTTGAGAACCGTATTGCGATTTAAGACCATCTAATGGTCGATTGTGGTTTTTTGTTTGATTTTGAAAAGACGTGTCTCTGTTAGAGACGGACCTCTTTGTCTGGCATGTTCGTCTCTAGAGCGTCTCGATGGACTGCTTTTGCGGTTTGTATGAGTGCCTGGCACTGGAAGTTGTTTTTGATGCTTCTGAGCCGCCGAGTCCGGTGCTGATTTAGGATTTTTCGATTCTGGTGCAATCGTTTGCGCCGACGGAGTAGTTACCTCGATAGGATCGATGGTTTGGTCACGGTTCCCTTTTGTATTCAATGGGCTCGTTATTCCACCTTCTGCTCCATCCAAATGTTGAGTTAGGTCCATCATCGAACTCTGGACTATAAATTCTTCGATCGACCTTGGAGAGGTGGAAATGCAAATTACTGAGTTGTTGACGCTTTGAGTTGACTGAGGTAACTTCAGGGTTTCTTTTGATGATTCCTTTTGTTTATTTCTCTTTGTCATCAGGGAATCCAAAGCCGACACTGTTTGCTCTCCGTTTCCTCTTGATTCGTTGATCGTTGCAATTTTCAGCAATGGTTTACTTTTAGTCGTCGATATTGTCGTTTGTTGATTTTCCGTAGTCTTCTGATGTTTATCCACTATTGGATTGGCTTGGGGAAGCTTTTCTGTTTGTTTTTTAAAGACTGGTGCCAGATCTCGTGGCGTATCCGGCACTTCGGTCTGGGATTCTTTTTCCACAGTAGCCGGAGAAGCTGGTTTAAGACGGGACAGGAGGTCTTCTAGTCGGCTCAGTTTTGCGTCCCATATATCTCTCTGATCTTTATTTTTTTGGTCCAGCGCTGTAATGAAACCTTCTACAAATATTAATTTGCTATGCATCATTGCGGCTAGGACCGAACTGTCTTTCAAAGAATCATTGATGGCTTCATACAGCTTTCCGAAAGGTGCTAGAGCTATTGTAATTGCTGGCATGATTATTGGGAGATCTGTTTTTTTTAAGGCGAATCTGTGTTGCCTGAGACTGTAATTTCACGGAGTCTTCGATTTTTTGGGGGGGATCTGGGACGTGGTGTTTGTTGAGACGCTAGGCTTGAAGCTTGCAAGTGGTCATCAGATTGAAAAGACCCCACATCTGGGACCCGATGGTCAGGGAGAGGGCGTTTTTCTGGTGGCATCGAGAATGGGCCAGCTTGTGGTTCAGGGCTACGTTTAGGCGTGGATGAGATTTGTTTGCCCCGTGTTTGGGCAGAGTCTTTAGGGCTAGACAGCTTGGTTAACTCATGTTGATAGTCCTCTGCCACACTAGAGTTGTCAATGCTAGATCGGTTTGCACCGATTGCGTTGCGGGTCGCTCCCTGTGGTTCTGGATCTTTGTTAATTTCTTTGTCCGATGGAACCTTGTTGATAAGGTTTGGTACACCCCTTTCGGGTAGCTCTTCTTGTCTGGGCGCCTCAAAGGCTTCTTTCGATCCCATTAATTAATTTTTGATGGCCTTTTGAATCTGGGCCTGGTTGGGCTGCCCAGAGGTTAGTTTCCTTGCTTTGCTCACGGGTGGTAGGTCCTGAATGGCCTCCGAAATTCTGCATCTGATAATTCTTTGGTTTGGTCCAATTTTCTTTTGAATTGCTTATTTATAAAGTCTTTCAGTGCACTGGAGAGAAGGGGCGCCGTTAGGGTTGCCTTTCCTGTTTTCTTTGCTCTATTTAATTTTGTTTTTGCATTTGTTGTAATCTTTTTTTTTCTCTTTTGACTTTGTTTAGTGGCTTCTTGAGAGTCTTTTACTTCTTATTCCGGCACAGTAGCTAATTCCACATGGGAACTAGACAAATCTGAAAGCAAGTTCGTATGGAGAAGTGTGTTTGGATTTCTTGGATGGACGGGCAAACCCTTTAGGGTCGCAAATGGCACTTCCACTGCTGTTTCAGCATTTCCCTGAGCGGAATAATCCGCCCGATCTGTTAATGGGGGGGGCACGAGGGGCTGAAAGACAGTCTGTATTGCTTGACACTTCTTGAGAGGCGTGGTATTGGGCCTCCACCGTTATTGTCATTGAGTTTGCGATGGAACTTTTGTCCGTCGTGGAGCCCTTTATGGGGCCCTCCGGTTCAGACAGCAGAGCAACGACGTTCTGGGCGGGCTTTGCGCTAAAGTCTTGCACCCTGCTAGAACTCGCCAGGCTCAACTTTTCTGCAGTTTCCGCGGTTAGTGTCGGAGAGGAGTCCCGTTCTCTGGCGGCATCCGCCTTTACCTTTGCCCGAGGCGACCCGCTTCCAAAGGGGCACATCCCACACCCATCGCCCACGACCGGCTGCACAGGGATCTGGGTGAACCGTCCTTCGACAGGTTAGCCCAGAGCACCCCTCGTCTCGTTTTCGAGACAGGAAGGCAGAGTCTGTCAGGCGGGGGAGCGGTTGCCAGAAGAAGAAATGTAGCGAGCTGGCTGTACCACAACAGGACGGAAGGCGCCGGAGGACCCCAAGCCCTGAATCCGAACCACTGGAGAAACAGGAATGGCAGGTAGTGTGTGCATGTTAGGCTCTGTGATTTCAATGGGCGTTACTGTTTTTGCCATTTCTGAATCAGAAATGTCCGACACATTAAGGGTCGTATTAGCCGATAGACTTTATGATTCAGAAAGAGTTGTCAAGGTACTTAAGGGTTCCGCCTCGACCCTATGGGCAACTTCCAAGTTCTGGTCCTTACTGCCAGTAGGAGCCGTTGTTTGTGTTGGAAAAAGGATAGTGTTCGCCATGTTCGTTAAACTCGTACTGGTCGTGGGTACGACTATTGTTGTCTTTGGTGGTAATCTTTGTTCTTTTAGCTTTTTAAGGCTCGGCGCTGATTTAAATTTGATTTTCTTGTTGTCAGCTGTTTTCAGGGAGCTCCGTAGTATTCGGAGGGAGGCCTCAGAGGAGGAGTCCATTGTGGCGGCGTTTACAAGCTGTCGAGGCCGAGTCTCAGGCGTACCAGTCGGCTTCAACGGCTCCATCGTCTGCAGCAGACTGCAGATGACTGCTCACCCTCTGCTCACGCTCCGCTCACCGCTCCGCGTTGGATGACTGAATTAAAGCGTCTTCCAGCAAAGGACAGCATAGAAAGACCAGCGTGTGACTGAAGACGACTGCTCACCCTCTGCTCACGCTCCGCTCACTGCTCCGCGGTGTATGACTGAATTAAAGCGTTTTCCAGCAAAGGACAGCGTAGAAAGACCAGCGTGTGACTGCAGACGACTGCTCACCCTCTGCTCACGCTCCGCTCACCGCTCTGCGGTGTATGACTGAATTAAAGCGTCTTCCAGCAAAGGACAGCGTAGAAAGACCAGCGTGCATATTACGTGTGCGGCACTAGGGCGGACACATCGGTCCAGTCATCAGCGGCTCTGACTGAATTTTGTATATAGTGTGAAGGTTTATTTTTAGTAAACCAATACACTTTAATAATAATAAATCAAACAAATATTTCATCCAGAGCATATTTCAAAGGCATCAGGAAGACTGCTATGTCATTGGCTGTGTGAAACCTGGACCTAATTTGTTTTGGGACTCCGCTATATTCTATGTGTTGTGGTGCAAGAGGGGGCAAGGGTATTGTAAATAGGCTATCAGTCCCTAAGAAAACTGTCTACAGTTGAGGGCTCTGCTATACTTTACATGCAGAACACATGCATCAATGGCTAACATGAGGTCAATAAGCAAATTGCATTCACAATTGTCAGCAAAGACAAATATACCACCAGCGCAGGTCCTCTTGTCTGTACCATCTCAATATTGCAGACAAAATGTAGTATTATGGAAAACCTCACAGTTGCAAAGTGGCGAATGGTGAAACCTCACAGTAGAAAAATTCAAATGTGGCAAAACTTCACAGTGGCAGCATTCAGAGTGGCAAAATTCAAAGGCAGCACAGATCAGAATGATGCAAATCTCACAATAGCAAAATGTAATGTGGTGAAAGTGGTGGAACCTCACAGTAACACAAAATGGCAACATTTATAAGCAGCAGAACTCAAAATGATACAAACATCACGGAAAGAAAATTCAAATGTGGTGAAGGCTCAAATTATAAAAATATTCAAACGGGTGAAACCTCACAGTAGCAAAATTAAAAGTTGCTAAATTTACAGCAGCAGAACTCAAAATGGTGCAAGCCTCCCAGTAGGCAACATTAAAGTGGCAGCATTTAAACTGTACAAGTTCCAAGTGGTGAGACTTCACTGTAGCAGGATTCAAAACAGTAGAGTTAAACCTGGTGACAAATCCTGGATTCAAACTTTTTGTGAGCAAATTGTGTCGTTCCTTACCATGTTTTTAGTGCTCCTTTGGGTTGGTAGGGGCTGCAGTGCCAGGCTGGGCACCAGGCGAACAGGGAAGATGCCCTTATCCACTGCTCTTCACTGGCTTCCCATGCAAGACTGCCATGGGGGTGTTCAGTAAGAGTGCTAGTTGGGCCATGTGATCCCCAGCAACAGCAATCAGGGCCTGGGGAAGGCAAGCTGTGGGAGGGTCCAGGGATGGGGGTGTTTAAAAAAAAAAGATGGAGGGGCTGTTGTTGGGGTGGAAGGAGGGGTGGGGGTGGGGGCTAGGGTTGGTGGCCAGAATGGCCTTTGCTTACCTGGGAAGGGTGGCGGGGGGCTCCTCTTCCGAGTGGCGGTGGGAAGCAAGTATGATGACTTTGATGTGCTATTCTCCTCAAACATCCCATACCAACACCACCCTCCCCCACTCCATCCCCCTGATTTCTGATGGAACAGCTTTTACAGTTCAGGAAAGAGCTCAAGACCTTCCCCTTCAAGCAATGCCTCCTCCCCAACACCTAGGACCACAAACCCTCCAATCCCCACCCTACCTGAGCCTGGATGATCTCCTCCTCATTGTTTCCTCCCCTGCTTGCTTGTAGAACCCTTGCTGTCAATTGCCAGACCTCCTCTTTTCTCTGCTTCCCTCACTGTGATCTTCCCCCTATAATTGTAAAGCACTCTGTTGCTTCCCGGAGCTAGGTCCAAGCTCAATAAATACCATAATAATGATAACTTGTTTCAAAAGTACAAAAATAATGCAAATATATTTTGGATGAGGGCAGTCATGCATGAGTGATAATATCACAATCTTGCTGCATCTCTCATACCAAGGTGCCCTGTGACACTGCAAGGTGCATTTATAAGTCATGGGAAAAAGACCAGTGCACCCTATTGCACAGCCCAATGGCTTCACACCTGGTTTGTGGCCGTTGGAGAGCAAGGTGCTATACAGCACAGAAACACAGCCTACCTAGAAGCAGACAGTATCAATAATGCAAAGCAGACAACATGCTTGGGGCAGTGATCCATTGCCTTGTGGGGCCATCCCTTGTGGGGTCATAACAGAAACTCTGTCTACTGTAAGGAACTCCTGGTGGCAACACAAAAGACAGACACAAGTGATCACAGTTCAAGGGTGTTTATCAAATTGTATATGCAGGTTGGAGAAACGCCTAATCTAAACCTAAATCTAAGATGGGAGCAAGCTACGACCATCAAATAATAATAAGGCAGTCCTAGTAGTGTCTTGTCAAATAAAAGGCTCTTTACTAAAAAAAACATTGCCAATCCTTAGAACTAATACAAAAAGAGTGTAGGATGGTGTTCAAAAGAAAGAAAGAAGTGTTTACAAATGATAAGTCAGGATGTGGTAGCCGGGGTTACCCCTTCCCCACGTTTTGAGCGGGACAAGGCAGGACTCCTGAGCATAGCACATGCTCGAGCTTTCCCAGCACGAGACGACAGTTCTGTTCTCCGGTCCTTTGGTGGTTAAGTCTCTTTTCTAAAAAAAAGTCTCTGGCCTTTGAGGACCTGATGTGTTAAAAAATAACAAACAAAGTTCCTTTCCAATGTACTTGGGTGAGGATCCTTCACCCCTCGGCCCCCCTCTTCCGGGCTCAGACACCACTTTATTGTCAGCCTCCCTCCGTCTTGTTCACTGTGACGTGTATTCAAGGAGATTTTCTGTGCTATATTCAAAAGATTCCTCTGTTGCACTCACGTGTCGGCGGGGTGACGGCTTTTCACTTCTGGATCCCCCTCTTTCGGACTCAGACCCTTCTTGACTGTTTGGCTCCCTCTGTCAGGTTCACTACGGCTTTCATGTGTTGTTGGGTGATGGCTTTTCACCCCAGGGTTCCTCTCTTCCAGGCTCATACCCCTCGCAAAGGTTAGCCTCCCTCTGTCGGATTCACTACATCTTTCTTTCTCCAAACAATCTCAACTATTGTATTCACATGTTTTAATGTCTTTTTAAATAATTCACTGAGGACCTCCCTCTTCCAGGTTCACTCGTGTCTGCACAATGTTCCTTTTGTTTTCTTACTTTTCGGGATTCATCTCCCTTAGCTTTCTAATGGTTTGTCAGTGAAAGACTTTCGATTGTACAGAGGATTTTGTTAGACCCCTGTATGACCACTTTGACCATTTCTTTGCAGCACTCCTGAGGCCTTCTGGTATCAGTAGTCTCAGCAAACGCAGGATCAACTAGAGTCTCTTGGGTGAGCACCCACCTGGTGGTGCCGGGCCCCTCTGCAGCTGGTTTTTCCTTAATGTTTACAGTTCTTTGAACTTCCCTTAATTTGCCACTTTGCAACTTTCGTTCAACACAGTTCGGTTTCTTTTCGGCTCTCCCGTCGACTCACCGGCTCTGATGAACCGCTTGGCTGTTCTTGTATCTGGAGTCAAGGACAGTACCACGGTAGCAGGCGTCTCTCGCTGTCCTGCTTATCAGCGTAGACATGCTCCGTGTACCGTTTACATCTGCTGCAACACACGTTGGCTATTGTTTGCGGTCTTACTATTCCTTCTACAGAGGCTTTGCAGGTCTGGGTCAGAAAGGGCAAGCTCACTTCTCTCCTTGTCAACCTCGATTTACACAGCCTTTCTCCTCCTCTTGAACTGTCGTATTTGGATAGTTGTCTTGTCGTGTAGTCTGCCTTGCTCCTCGTGTGCTCTTGTGCGTCCCCTTTTTTTCACCCGTCGGGTGTGTGTGGTTCTGCTCAATTGCCTTACCTTTGTATTGGGACATGTCGGGTAAACGGTTTTGGTGTTAGTTTGTTGTCTTTCGTGGTGCGTAAACGCTTTTGTGTCGGTAAAGGAGGGGATGGGGTAGAGTTTCTGAGTATCATGCAGTGTAGGATGGGGAAAAGGTGTTATATGGAATTATAACCCTTGTTCTAGGCGGGTTGGTAAACTCAGAAGGATGAGATTGGTAGGGTTTGTGAAACAAACGGGAATAACCAGGATTATTATTGTGAAATGAACAGTGGGGGTGGGGGGATTGTGGGAATGGTTGTGTTTTGCCAAAGTAGACTGGATGTTCAGGAGAGAATAATCAGGGGGGCATGGAGAAGAATGATTGGGAGCATTCGGGTAGGAAACAGGAAAACAGGGTTTTGTGGTTTTTGAGTATAACAGGGTTTGGGCTCCTAGGGGATTTACCAGCTATGGAGGGGTCGTTGGTTTTGGATAAGGGAGGTTCTTTAGGGGGAAGGGAGGTAGATGTGGAACAACCTACAAAAATGAGGGATGGGTGAGTGTGCACTGCTCTATTTTCAAAAATCGAATATGTTCGTTTTTAGGTCAAACTTATGTCTCTGCGTCGGGTGCAAACGCAGTATGAAAGTGCCTCCGTGCAAAGACACTTGGATAAAATGCAAAATAGGAACTTGGCTCATGAGCCAGCAGTGTGGGCTGCACTCCCAAATTGCCAAAAGCGGCTTTCTTAACTTAAATCAAGTTGAATAATGCTGAATCAAGTTCAGTGTATTCACTCAAGGTGGGTGGTATATTTTTCATATATTTGTGTGCTTAAATTTGGTCAGCAGATGCATTCACTTAGGCCAATGCATTTTGGACCGCAAGGTCCTTCATCAGGGCCTGGTAAGGACATTATCAGAATAAATCGTAAATCGTTACAATTGTGGTGAAGGCACATCCAAGTGCAAGGTACCAAAAATATACACCCATTAAAATCAAGGCGATATGAGTGATCCACATCATAGTTATAGTTCCATATTTGACATATCATGATGTTGTTGGTAAATAGCAGGGAAAATATTCACGACAGTTCATATGCATAATTCAAGAACACATGAGGTGATTAAAGTCACCAAAGCATTTCCATGTTTGAATAATGGATAGTCAAAAATATAATCAATACATACGTGTCATCAGAGCAGTGGCAACATAGAAAAAGAAAAAACAAGAATTGAGTATGATAAACATGTAATGGAAGAAAGGGGCTGAGCAAAGGTATTTCATGGTTGCTTAAAGGATATCACTTAAGATATAGCTGACCTGAATTCATTGAGTGAATGAGGATCTTGGTCATAAAATTCGTATCTGTCGCCTAACATCCTGTATAATGAGAAAATACTTAATGTAGGGGGCTTGTAGTGTAGCTGTGCTCAGAGTAAATAGAGTGGATCAAAATCTTACTTACATAGATGTACACAAATACACAAATGTGCTGGATAATCTTCAAGTGACTATTACATGTGCCACATACAGAATAGCAGCTTCTGTATATCAAAGAAAGAATCGGTTGACTATCCGTAATATTACTGCATAGCGCGTCTTGTTAGTGTAACCAGAGTTGTCAAAGACGAACTTCAATATAATTCATCTATTGCACAGTTCATCTGATGATTCCTCTTAATTTCAAAGAAATATTTTAAAGTAATTGATGTGTTTGAAAACAGCATGTTGACCCTTCTTCTCAAAAACACCAATAATATCAGTCAATCCCGTATTCAAGTGAATTCACGGAATGAAAGTGTATGTTAAGTATACTGAGTAACTCAACGTACCATACCAATGGTACATAAGGCGCTATATAAATGCAAAGTAACATAACATAAAATAGCCATGTGCTTGGGCATACGAGACAGAAATTAGCCGGTAGAGCCGGCATCGTTAACCCTCTACCCCCTCATTACGAGGTCTGCTCGCGGGTCCCGCTGAGGACGTCTGGTAAAACCAGGTGTCCTTAGCGGGACCCGCTAGCAGACCAGGATGCTAATAAGGGGCCCGTCAATAACGGGCCCGTTGTTAGCATCCTCCCCATTCCCATTGAGCCCTATGGGGGCTCAAATGGGAATCGATGTACCGGGTCCGGGTCCCGAGAATGGGAATTACTGGGCCCGCCAAAGTCGGCATAGCCCGGTAATTCCCTATTTCAGGAACCCGGACCCGGTACCAGGTATGGGGGTAGCCATGCTGCTAAAAGCGGCATAGCTACCTCCATACTCGTAATGAGGCCTTAAGGGTCTGTTAGTGTCAAAATGTCCAAAGCAAAATCATCCTGTGTCCAAAGTATTATTCTGGCCCTCACATTCCAACAAAATAAACTCTTGGGTGAAAAGTGTAATGTCTTTGGCCTTGAGTGGTTTATAAAAGTTCAAAAAGGAAAATGCGTAACTCCAACACTAGAGTTCTTTATTCCAGAGGGTGGTTCCCTTCCCCTGGATTTCTCTTCCCTCTGTTGTATATTCAAAGGTAACAGTTCATTGAGTTTCTCTTGTTCCACATTACAACTGATACACAAAACAACTTGGCTCTTTGTCTTTATCTTGCTAGGATACCTGGTGTACTCTCCTGTCAGATTTTCACTCCTCTTCTCTTTGGTTTCACACAGCCTTTTGCTAGTCCAGATATATCCTTCTCCGGCCCCCTTTTGGTGATGTATTTCTTATAAACTTTTCAGTTTGTCCTTGCCTGGTGTGTTTCCCTGTCAGGACTTACCTATGTGAACACACTTGCAATTGCCTCTATACGCTCCTGCCAGGACTTTCTTAAACACACTTGCAACTGCCTTTTACACTCTCCTGCCAGAACTTTCTTAAAAACACTTGCAACTGCTTGGTATATTCTCCTGCCAGGGATTTCTTAAATGCAAACACTAGCAGCTTTACTTTGCCTGGTGTACTCTCCTTCCAGGGCTTTTCTCGTGTGCGCTCTGCACACACTTCCAAACGTAATATCTTCTTGCGTTCGCTTTTCCTAATACTGTATCTGGCTGATATACTACCCTGCCAGGGGTTTCTTTGTGTTTATTGCAGACACTCACAGACTTGAAAGGCTCTTACTTTTCTCATGTTTTCCCTCTCAACAAAATGCTCACAGGTTTCTTCTCTTTCCAGCACTTTATTTACTTCCTTCAGTTATTCGCATGTGAAATGGCTGCCAATACATCCCTGTGTCCCTACTTCGGTTTTGGGGGCTCATCGGCTCTTTCTGGTGTACTTCCTTCTTCCTGCAGCAAGCCGGTGGCTGTCGTTCGGCGTCTCTTCCCATCTCACCACCTTCGTTCCACAGCTTCTTTGGCTCTCGTGGTTCCTGGTGGGCTCTTCTGCTCTGCATCAGGCTTCGATCAGTTAAACGCTGCCGCTCAACACCTGAAAATGGCCATGAGCCCTGTGTTGGCATCTGGCATTCACGCAGCGTGTTCTCTCTTGCGGACAGCCTTCCTCTGCTGCCTCCTTGAGCCTGATGGCTCCAGGGCCCTCTGCAGCCCCACAGTCTTTTGTTCCAAACTGAGAGAAGCAGCCTTTTCCCTCCAGCAGCTTCCCCCAGTGAGTTGTGGCTGCTATTTAGATCTCCCAGCTACAGGTATGTGCTCACAGCAACTAGAGCGCAGCCTGTACTCTGGGTCTTTTCTGCTCTGTATTACTCGGCTCATCTTCCTCGTCCAAGTATTCTTGTAGTTATGGGACTGGAAGTCCATTCTTTATTTTTTTTTGTAACACATTTTATTAGTTTTTGTGTTATACATTAGAACAATGGACTCCAAAGGAGTCAAACTACAACAACATTCAAAGGTCAGTGGATCCAAATATCCCCCACAGTGAACACAACATACTGTTAGCAACAACAACATCACATATCTTTGTTTTGTACATTACTCAGTTCTGGCAATTTTATTGCGCATCCTCCCATTTCTCCCAGATTGTCGCAGCTTTCTCCAGACAACATCTGGCCCTATACACCCTCTGTTCCATTGCTGTACATACATTTACATCTGCAATCCATTGTTCAACTTGCCGTAGTACCTGCGATCCCCATAATTTCGCCATGTTCCTCTTGATCAGAGCTGTCATGGTTGAGAAGAGTGCTTTTTCATATCGCGTCATTTACCCTTCACATTCCACTCCTAGTAATATCAATTTGGGTTCTCTAGGAACCGTACGCTCCAGGACTCTCGTAAACACATCACAGCATTTTGCCAGTATTGTTGGATATGTGGGCAGCCCCATAATATGTGAAAGAAGGTTCCCTACCCATGGCAGCATCGCAGACTATTTGGATCGGCAATCTTGCCCCAACGATGAAGAGCCACCCTGGGATAGTATAATCTATGTAGTATTTTTAACTGGATAAGCTGGAATCTAGCTGAGATGGCCATTTCACGGGGGTACATCAGGGTCGTGACCCAGTCTTCCGTCAGGATATCACCCACGTCTCTCTCCCATTTAGCCTTCAAGCTTATCAATTCAGGTGTAGCAAAGGAGGTTATAGCGCTATACATGATAGAGGTTACCCTGGTGTTGATACTTTCTAACACTATATTTCTTTCAAGAGGGGTACATTCTGGCATGTTAGACAGCGCTGGAAGGTGTTTTTGTAGTGCATGTCTTAGGTGTGTATGATGGTACCTTTCAATTTCAGGGAGGTGGTATTTCTCCATTAAGTCTTCAAAAGGTTTTAGTCTGCCTTCCACAAGTACGTCACCCTCTTTCGTTATACCTATTGCCACCCAACTCGGCCATCTTGGTAGCTTGTCTGCCTCGGGTAGATTCTCATTCTCCCAAAGTGGTTGTACTGGAGTAACTTTCTTGTCTCAACCAATAAACGTATGTGCTTCCGCCCAGATTAGTGTCGATTGAGCTATCATCCTTTGAGGGGGTACTGTAATTACTTTTTGATAAAGCCCTTCCAATGGGGGTGGTTTTTGCCTCATGTTAATCTCAGCCTTCACATGCGGCAGCAACGTGTCCCCATGTAGCATGTCATTCACTACTGCCATCGCACTCGCCCAGTTTTAAGTTTGTAGGCACGGCAGCCTGATACCTCCCTCCCAAATGGACCTCTGGAGTGTGCAGAGTGCTATTCTCGGGTGCCCACCCCCCCATAAAAGCTTCCTAAGAATTCAAGTCAATTTTGCAGAACACATTCGCTGGGATTTTAAACAGCGCCATTCTCCCCAAGAGGGTCAGAGGCAAGAAGACCCAATGACGGGCATCCTCCTTGAATCTTTCCATGATTGGGTGTAGGTTCCTGTCTATTTATTCATTCAGATCTTTAGTGATCTGTATGCCTTTTTAAAATGGGTATCCTCAACTCGGTATGGACAGCGCTCTGGAACCACGTCCCCCCACCTCCCTTAATTGGGAACAGTATGGACTTGGACCAGTTTACCTTTAGTCCACTGAAAGCTCTGCATTGCTGTAGGAGGTCTGTTACTATGGGACAAGATGTGATCGAATTCCTTAGATATACCAACAGCTCATCTGCGTATAGGGAGATCTTGTCTTCCCCATCCGCTGACCCCTGGAAGCCATTCCAAGTTTGCATCCCCTCAATAGACTAGCTAAGGACTCTATTGCTAATGCGAATAGCATTGCAGATAGGGGACAGCCTGTCTTGTCCCTTTCCCCAACTTGAAGGGTTTTGATGGCCAGCCGTTTACTCTGGTTTCAGCTTTCGGCAAACTATGAAGCAGTTGTACCCAGCTCATGAATTCCTTACCAAACCCCATCTGAAGCATTATTTCCCAGAGTGCTTCCCAATATACTGAATCAAAGGCCTTTTCAAAATCTATTGCTAATAGCGTTATGGGATCTTAGGAGGCTTGTGTTCTTTTGAGTGCTAGGTGCAACCTGCGTATGTTCATGCATTTTGTTCGGCACTCAGGGAGGGGAGGGTGATCTTGTCTAGTATGGAAGTGTCAATAGGGCCATCAGGGGACCTATACTGCTCTGCGTAGCAGGCTGCAAAACCCTCAGAAATGGCCTCATCTGTCAATAGCGGTTCCCATCGACCGGTCTAATCACTCTAACCTGGGTGTGTCCCTCATCTCTGCGTTCCAACCATGCCAACATTTTACTTGCCTTGTCGCCTGTTTCATATATTATGGCTCTCATTGCTCTATGAGCTTGTTTGGTGTTGTCTAGGGCTATGTTTTGCAGGCGTTTTTGGGCTACCATAAGTGATCTATGTGTGTCCGGACTTTCTTGGGCCAGATGGGACTCCTCCGCCTGTGTGACTCTTAATTCTGCCTCCACTATCGTCTTAAGATGTTTCTTTGTTTGTGCGGCGGTCCAGGAGAGAATCTCTCCACGGAGCACTGGCCTGTACGCTTCCCACAATACCTCTGTGCTATTCACCGACCCAGTATTCAGCTCAAAATATGACCTAGTAGCCGTTTGTATTTGTTCTATGAGTTCTGGGGATCCCAGATAGTAATTGTTGAGGCGCCATGATGAGGGGGGGAATGGTCTCGATGTCGCAAGTTCCATCACCAGGGGGGAATGATCTGAAATACCTCTCGGAAGGAGCTTCGCTACAACTGCCTTGTGAATGACAGTCGCTGGAAGAAAGAAATAGTCCAGCCTAGATAACGAGGCGTGAACCCCAGAATGGTATGAGTATTCCCTTACATCAGGATGTAGATCACGCCACACATCCCTCAATCCCAGTGCGCCGGTGAAGGTGGCAAGTTTGGTATGACTACTGGGGTTTCTCCCTCGTAAGTGAGTGCGATCTAGCACCACGTTCATGACTTCATTAAAGTCGTCCCCCAGTATTAACACATCTGATGTGTCGTTGGCAATTACCGTTGTAATGTCATTCAACAATGCAGTTATCAATGTGGGGTGTGAAGAGATCGCCACTAAGGCAATTGTTTGATTCCACAACGTTCCCCGGGTATAAATAAATCTACCCCCTGTTTCCTGTGTTACGCTAGATAGGGTGAAAGGAAGCCTTTTATGTATTAGCATAAGTACACCCCTTTAGCCCATGGTAAAACCAGCAAGTATAGCAGTGCGGTAGTTGGTTTGTTTAAATAAATGACAGGTTGTACCCGCAAGGTGGGTTTCAGTGAGGAGTGCTATATCCGGTGTATGCTTGTTCAGGAATTGTATGATTAGCCTCCTCTTAAGACCACCACCCAGCCGTTGACATTCCAGGTCAGGAGTTTAAGAGTATGATTCTTGTTTTCAGGTGTGCTCATTCTATAAGAAGTGCGGGTGTGTGCTGTGTCATGAGTCATGGGTGGGTAATATGATGGCTGTGCATTGTTGTGTTGAGATATTAGATGGATATCTGTGCGGTACCACCTGGATCCATGCCTGACTAAACAAAACCCATTCACTGTTTCGACCTTCAAGTAACATCTCTAACCAAAAAACAGAACAAACATTCCTTTTTCCCTCTCCCCCCACCCTATTCTCTGCCCCAACTCGAAGTATCTGTCGCCCTGACATTAGTCGGTAGACAACTAGAACCTGCTCCTAGCTTAAATCAAAACACTTAAACACCCACTAGGAGTCGTAGCGGGGCTAGTGGTCGCCTCAGCTGTGGTAGTGTTCGGTGGTGGTATCTTGCGGGCGAGTTCAAATCGCACCGTTTATGGATGCGTATGTTCCTGGTCAGCCCTGCTTTCTCATTTTAATGTTGCGTCACTCACAGGATATCCATGTTCCGGCTCATTCTGCTCCATTTGTGGGGGGCGCCGGGCAGGGCGATCCCGATGTAGCCAGGCGCTGGGTCGATTCCGGGGTCTCGGCCATTTTCTTCCTAGTTCCCTTCGATTTGAGTCTCTGCCCACATCCAGGCTTCTTTCAGGTTCGTAAAGTGTACCGTGGTGCCGTTGTGTTGAATCTTGAGCTGGGCTGGGAAGAGCAGACCATATTTTATGTTCATAGAATGGAGTTTCCTCTTCAGTTGTTCGAAGGTTTGCCTAGCTTTCTGCACCTCGCGGTATAGTCTGGAAAGAAGGACATTTTGGAACCATTATACGTGATCGTCCCTTTTGAGCGGGCCATCTGCAGAACAGCGTCTCCATCTTGATAATTCAGCAGTTTAGCGATGACTGTTCTGAGGGGGGCACCTGGTATCGGTTTCCAGGTCGGCATCCAATGGGCCCTCTCAATTGAAAAGAAGTTAGAGAAGGATTTCGGAGCGAACTGGTCCGACAGCCATTGCTCCAGGAAGAGCTCCATACTGGGGCCCTCTGTTTACACCGGAATGCCCAGGATGCGGATGTTGTTGCAGCGCGACCTTCCCTCCCCCTCCTCCATACGCACCTCAAGCGTTTTCAGGCGTGCCATCGTCTGTGAAAGTTGTTGATGTACTCCTCCAAGGTTATCTTCCATTCCAGAGACGCGTTGTTCCACTTCGCCAGTGCGTGAGGCTAGTTTATGGAGGTCATGTCGGAGGAAAGATACCTCAGCCGAAATACTGTCCATTATTTTCTCCATGGAGGAGTGGGAGTTGCCAATGGCAGTCATCACATCTTTTAGCGTTAGTGTTTCAGGTGGCGAGGGGGAGACCAAGTGCAATTCTGCGCATGCCGCGGCATTGGCGGTAGTGGTCGCAAACTGGCCCATGGTGCTCTGTGTAGTTGCCTTCTTGGCTTTATCTTTCCCCATTTCCCAGACCAGAGCCTTTAGGGTTAAGAGTTCAGTGAGTCAGTGAGGGTCTTGTACTGTCGGCGGGCACAATGCTCTGAGACAGGTCTATCGCAGCAGCATCATGGGTGCTTGCCACGTCAGGGCATAAGTGGACTGCTCTTCTCCTCTACAAATCCGGGATTCCCTGTGTGGGGGGGGTGTATCCGGCAGCCAGCAGCGCCAGTCGTGTTTCTTGGGATGTTTTACAGCATAGGCCTTAGGCACTATTCATAGCTGGCTCACACATACCTATATACTGTTTGCGGTGCCGTTATTGGTCGTCGCCCAGCAGGTGCCTTTCACTCTATTGGTTTAGATGGCTTCCTTCTAGGCAGGACACACCTCGCGTCAGTTGTTGGGAGCACCATGCATTGTTTGTCCATTAAATACGCAGTTGTGTTATCTGACCTAAGTGCAACCTTTCCTTGCTAGTTATATTGTTGTGGTGCTCAAAGCCCCCTATATTCCTGTCTGGCCCAGGCCTCCATCTAGCAAATCAGCTTGTATTGGCTCAGAGCTAGGTTGTGTGGGTTTGTATATCTCCTTTATACGATCTTGGGTGTCTCTGATGTTTATACAAAACTTCATTACAGTCGTGGTCTGTTACGCTCACCTGGTATCCACAGGGACGCCACCCAGCTGGGTTACTCGCTGGTATGCTTCTCCGCTTTGCCCTGATGTGGTCTGCGGGGAAGGTTCTGCCTGAAAATACAGGAGGACTGTGTTCAAGACTGACCGACTGGGGTAAGTATCCTCCCTCCACCCCCGTATGCTTTCAGTCCCTCTGGCACCCTGTCCTCACCTTGTGATAGAATTAGGCGTGCTCTCCGTCCTGCCTTCTTTGCAGGGGTGTGTTGTCTTTCATGGGCGAGTGCGGTCCAGTTACTTCACTGACGCCGGCCCGTTTGATATTGTTCAGGTAGGTCTTATTGCTGTTCTTTAGTATTGTTGCTATCCTGCATGCCTTTCTTTGTTTAAAATGTCTCTTTTTTTCTCCCTTAGGTATGCAGAGCTTCAGCGCGGTGAACTGGCGTGATTGAGCCCCGCTGGTAAATGATGGCGCATTAAGAGTGCTATGATGCGGTAAGTAAGGGCTATGCGCAGCGCTGCAAAGTCTTGCCTTTGCTAACCTGTGTTTTCCTTCCTTGTAGGTCGCGGTGTTCTTCAGCGCGAGTGGAATGTCCGGAGTGGTCCCAGCCGAGAGGCGACCAGCCAGGTAAGCCTTTTGAACAGTTCGTAATTTGTAAATGTCTCTACTGCTTTCTTTAATGTTGCCGCTATCTTCCTCTTTCAGGTCGTTCTGTCCGGGAGACATGCAGATTGGAGGAAGCTGTTCTCAGTAGCTGCAAGTGTTTAAAGATGAAGACTGTAGGTAAGATTCTGCTGCTAATGATGTTCCTTTTGTCTCCTTCCAGGTTCTGCTTCTCCGAGGTTCGAGGGAATAGCTGGACACGGTGAGCGTCACGTTGCAAGCTGCAAAGTAACACGAAGCATGTTCTGCAGTCAGGGTGTGGTTTATATAGACCAGGTAAAGTAGTACCAGGGAAAGTAGTTCCAGGCCTGCCACACCCAAAACACTAGACCGCATAGCTTGGTTCTTAGGAACCAAGCTATGTGGATGCCTCCATGTTGGCTGACAATACAATAAAGTAGTTCCCAAGCACATTGTTGTTCATGGTGTATGAGCCTGGCGCCATAGGCGCCAGGACTGGCCCCATGAGGGCTTTTGAAGAGGATGCCAAGCTCTAGAGGCCCGAGTCCTGACTCCACCTGGCCAATGGGTTTGCCAGAGGGGGTTTTGGGCGAGGGTCGTGACATAGTCTCCCGTTGGGTAAGACACACTTCTCCTCAATGCGAAGTACCCCCACTAGGCTGGTTCCAATCATATCATCATACCTGCTCTTAGGTCGGGATGCAGCGCCTCGTGCAGGTATTATTGCTGCAGTGATTTGCTACCTTTACTCCGTTGAGTGATGATATTGCCCCAACGTTCCATTGCATAGAGCCGGTATTATCAGCCAGAGACAAAGTCAACACGCGTGCATGTCTTTATTGTTTGAACAAGTGTGCAACAAATACACCTCTAGATGCTGGTTCTGGTCACACTGCGGGTCTTTTGGGCACCGGGCTATGATAGGGGGGAGGGGCAGTTGTCTGCACGGTGTTCCAAGCACCTCACAGCTTCGATCTTGGGATTCTATCCCTATCCTGCCAGCGGTCTCCACCGCGCACAATCAGCGTCGGGCGGGGGTGTGCCTCCCGTTGAAGCGCCACCCGCCACAGGGGCAAAGGTAGTTTGTTCCTCTCTTGTGCAACAACGGGAGCCTAGCAGAGCATGCTCTTACTTGCGCAGTGAGCCCCCATCGCAGGTCTCTGCGCCGGTGCACCACTCGCTGTAGTCCCTCAGGCACTCTCTCCCGTTCTCTCTCTCCACCGCAGGCCCTGGTTTCATACGCATGTTGCAGCTCAGTACGTCGTCCGCTCCCCACCCCGATAAGGGCGCCTCGGGGGGGTCAAGTCTGGGGGTTGATGGCACCAGGGGATCCCAGACAGGCAAAGGGCCGCTCTGCGCTTTGATGCACCTTTCCGGCGGCACTCACCATCATGCTACGGTGTCCTTGCAGCTGCCCCGTTCTTGTACTTCTCGTGGCAGTTCACTCGTCACAGCAATCCTGTCTCTGGTGTTCGCAGGTCCTTCAGCTTCATGCACCGGTGACCTGTCACCTCTGGTAGCATTTGCCTTGGTACAGCCATCCGCCGCACTGTTCGGCTTCAGTCTTCCGGTTGTCTGCGGACTGCCTCCATTTCTCCTGTTTCAGCCATGCACTGCAGGACACTGCTGCTGCCGCGATCTGTATTGCAGCATATTAGCCCCGCTCCTCAGCCTGTGCTGGCCGCGTCGGCCATGTTGGTGCGGTTTCCTCACAGCCAGCAGTCCTCGCTAAACAGCCCCGGCAGGCTGTTAATTTCCCAACATAAGCTCTTCACACCTGTGCAGCATACGTTCGCCCCTCTGTGGGTATGCATACTGTTATTTTCACCTCACCGAACAGGATGGATTCACAGGATTATGTCGGCGGCCACCGAAGCTCCAAGAACTCATGTCCTTGCCGCTTGCATGCTGGCCACGCCCCCTGGAAGTTCATTCTTGGTGTTTTACATACAAAGTCTGGGTAAGTGTTTTTTAAGGTCAAGTCGGCTCTGAATGTCTTGCAGGTAGAATCTGAAAAGGTGCTTTCATGAGACTTCCATAAAGATCTTGAGAAAGGGTCTTCAGTATTCTTTATAGATGGATGTGTGAAGGTGTAAAAATATGCCATTAAGGCATTGGGTATGGATGCGGTATCCTCACGAGAGGAATGGGAATACCATGCCTTGGCCGATTGTGCTCTGCTAATCCTCCGGAGGTTGTCTCCCCCCATGTGATCCTCCCTCATATAGCCGCCCCGGGGTCAGTATTAGGTAGCAGCTGCAATCCCCTGGCCACATGGTGAGAGGTTGCCTCCAGAAAAGGAGTGATTACACCATCGGACTTATCACACTATCCAGAAGGGACCACTGGCTGCAGTCAGCACTCAATAATACAAGCAAACCAACATGCTTGGGCCGGTGGTCCATAGCATTGTCAGGTCATCCTGAACATCATGCTTTCTTACATGGCTCTTCTATGTCGGTCAATCTTTTTGGATTGGATCTGCTATGTAAAAGGAGTTGTATTTATTGTTCCCCTGATGGTATTTACTTGGATGTCTCTGTGCATACAGAAGTGGAATTTGATGCCTGTGTTATGAGTCTCCAAATCAAAGAGACGAACAACAGGAAGTGAGGTTGGACGTATGTATTGGTTTTAAAACATTTACAATTTTCTCTGAACCCAGCCAACCCCTTTCCAGGCAAGCTGAAGAAGCAATAACACTGGTTATCGAACCTCTAATTTAGTAAGGTATATTTGTTCCAATCCGTAGCCTTTGCAATATAGCTATTCTACCTGTAAAAAGTCAGGCAAGGAGACATACTTATTTGTGCAAGATCTCCTTGATGTAAATTCAGCCTTTTTACCTACTTTCCCTGTTCATAATCCAGCTAGCATTTTATCTTGTATCCCTGCAACTTTACGTCTGTGTTTTTCTCTTTACCTGTGCACCCCGACAGTCAATATCTATGTGTGTTACTGAAATAAAATTGCAATATGCAGTCAGAAGTTTTCCACAGACGTTTCTAGAGAGCCCAACCTTCTTTTTTCAGGTTTTACAATAAGATTTTAGAAATTGTGTTCAAAGGAGGAGGGTCTCTCCTAATCCAGTATGTTGACGACCTTCTGCTGGCTTCCACATCATTAGAACCTTGCAGCAGGATTCCCTAGCTTTATTAACAGTTCTTGTTTTCAAAGGTCATAAAGGTTCGAAAGAAAACTTTTGACTATGCCAAACTAAAGTCTTAATACCTAGGACATGCTATTGCCACTCGAGGAGACTTTTGTCCAAAGCCGAATTTATGTAATTCGCCAGATACCTAAACCTACACACAAATTAGAGGATTTCTAGGAATGGCTGGTTACTTCTGCCAATTGATAATGTGCTATGCTTCAATTATAAAACCCCTACAAAATCCTGCACTTGATTTGATTTCTGAGCATCTTCTTTTAGTTCCCTCAAGTAGGTGAAACATGTCTCAGAATAAAAAAAAAACAGCCTTAGGTATGTCTGATCACCAAAATCCATGTATTACTTACTGTAGTGAATGTGTTGTTATTGCTCTTGACTTAAATGCACAGTAGTGACAAGCACCATCCTATTGCCTACTTCACGTCTGCACTGGACTCTGTTACATTAGGCTTGCAGCCTTGTCTACACTCAGTTGCTGCAAGTGGTCTGTTATATGAGAAAGCTGACACACTTTGGTCTTAAGCCATCCGGTCACAATAGCAGTCCCCCATGCTCTAATGGCTTTACCCCTGAAGGGAAAGATCCTGCGCATTTCTATTTCTATTTTTATTTTGTATTTTATTTATTTGTAAAGCGCAACTTCCACCAACAAGGCATCTAGGCGCTAGGAGACCTGCACGGACAACGGGGACCAAATACGGATCAACCTAAAACAAATGGGTTTTCAATGAATGCCGAAATAGCAGATGATTTTCAATAGCCTGAAGCGTGCAGAGAAGTTGGTTCTATAAAACGGCTGCAGCCACAGAAAAAGTACGACCCCCAATTCTAGACCGCTTGAAATGTGGAACCTCAACAAGAAGTGCATCTTTAGAGCGAAGAACTTGTGAAGGAACATGCAGGCGAAATTTGGCTTTAAGGTACTCCACACCAGTGCCATAAAAAGCATGATGGACAATACATAAGGATTTAAAGTAAATGTGATGGAGAACAGGAAGCCAATGAAGAGAACACAGAATAGGTCAAATTTGGAACCCGATACGAGGATTGCGCAGCTGCTCTCGCAGCAGAATTCTGCAAAATGTGCAGGCGATGAATCAAATGCACTGGTTGTACGAAAACAGAGGATGCAACAACAGGGGCTCGCAAATGGGCTGGCAGAAAGAGAAGAACTTTCTGCAGTATCTTTATTTTGAAATAGCCAGATTGACATAAGTCACTGACTTGAACTTCGGTGGACAGTCGGGCTGAGATCTTACAACCCAAATCTTTTACCATCGAACAGGAGTCGGAAAAGTACCAAGGGAAGGTGGCCAGAAAGCCGGTGTCCAAAAAGATGTGGCAGAAGTGTGTTAATTTCCTATTACCTTTTCACAAAGTGTAGAACATTTTATTGTCTTCCTGTAATGTAACCATATTTCGAAAGGATTGTGTCCTGCGACGTATTCCTTATCATTGATAATACGTTTCCAGCTTTTTCTGTAGAGGGCGCTGCGCGTCAACGTCCGCCGAGTCGATGTCCCTCGACGGCCACCGTATCGGCGCCGACGTCATCATGCCCATAAATAGCCACGCGCTGCGTCCGTTGCTCAGTTCTGTTTTTCCGCGCTTCGTAGGGCCTCGGAACGTTGTTGCTCAGTTCAGTCAGGATAACTAACTATATCTACTCGAATATACCTTCTCGTTCTCGATGGCTTCTTCATCGGAACCGACGACGCCGCGATCCGGCTTCAAGAAATGTCGAGACTGCGGTAAAAAAATTCCGATAACGGATCCACACAGGATCTGCTTGTGGTGCTTGGGATTCGAGCACCATTGTTCAGAGTGTGAGGACTGCATGTCCATGACGGCGAAAGCCTTGAAGGAGCGCAAGGGGAAGCTCGAGAGAGATAAGTCAGTCAAAACCTCCTCGAAAGTTTCTTCGGCTGAGTCGAGGCATTCGTCTCCTCGCCGTCGAAAACATTCCCATTCTAGATCTCGAAGTAGCTCCCACCATTCGTCGAGATCAAGACACTCAAAAAAGAGACGTCGAAGGTCCCCTTCCTCGTCGTCTTCTGTGTCCCCAGAAAGGGTCTCCTGTCCCACTAAACACAGTTCTCAAGCTGAGTGGGAGGAATTCAGAAAGAAAATGTTAAGCATCTTCGAGAACGCGGCCTCGACCCCCTCGAAGACAGCTGAGGGTGATACCCCGGGTGAAAAACCCAAAAAATCAAAACGCCGCGAGTCGCAGCACCCGGCAAAACATTCCACCAGAGAGCGCCATGAGCCATCGGGTAAGAAGGCACCATCTTTGCCACCGTCGTCGAAGATTCCTTCGACGCACGGATCGGTGCCATTGACGCCGTTGTCGAAGGGTTCCTCGACGCATCGGTCGATCGACTCGACGCCATCATCGACGCCGATGAAAGAGAGGACCAAGGCCACTCCACAGCCAACGGTGATTCCTAGGGCCTCCGGTTCTTCGAGACCCCTTCCAGTTTTTTCGACGCCGTTCTCGGCGCCTTCGAAGCCTGTTACATCGGCGTCAACGACATCGACGTTTTCTCGCCCAATAACGACGAGTTTGGCTCCTTCTGCCTTAGAGATGGGTTTTACACCATTTCAGAGGTCAGAGTACCCTGGACTATCTTCAATTTATGAAGAGGGGGAAGATTCTGACCAGGAAACATGTGGGTTACAGAGGACCACACTGCCTATTTCAGAGGATTTCACCTCTGAGGAAAGAAGGCTCAAGGACCTACAGGAGTCACTACATGAGGCAAGTGGGCTGGACACTTCCCCAGAAGTGGAATTTGTTAAGCCAGACCCAGGGGAACATGCCGAAACACCCTATAGAACCCTGATGGCAAGAATTATTGAATTTATGGGTTAGTCTGCGCCTTCACCTGTTTTTCAACAGGATGACCTAACAGACATATTAGACAAAGGCCCACAGGAGGACCCGGTGGTCCCCTTCCATGCAGCCTTACAAAGGAAAATTGCATCTAATTTGGAAACTCCTAAAGTTATCCCTGCGGTCAATAAAAGATTGTCACCAAGTATAGGGTAGCGGCTGCTGACCCTGAATACTTATCAAAACACCCGACCCCAGAGAGCCTGGTGGTTCAAGCAGCAACTTCATCTAGTAGTAGGACCGCTTACCCTACTGTCCCACAGGATAGAGATGACAAGAGGTACGATTCTATGGCGAAGAAAGTCTTCTCTGCCTGTAGTATGGCGTTGAAGTCCATCAACGCCACCTGTACGCTCGCCAGGTTCAGTCACACACTATGGGAGTGTGCTTCATCAGCGGCTGACTGCATATCCGAAGGAGCGGAAAAGGAAGCCTTCCTTAACATTATTAAAGATGGCAAAGATGCCATGTGCGAATCACTTCAAAATGGCATTGATTCCGCTGACAGTATGAGCAGGGCCATGGCGGCAAGTACAACAATCCGCAGGCATGCGTGGTTGCGAAAGTCGGGCTTTGCTCCAGATGTACAGGCCAGACTTTTGAATATGCCCTTTGACGGCTCTTCATTATTCAGGAAAAAGGCTGATGACGGTCTGGAAAAGTTACAGACTTCTAAAGCAGCAGCAAAATCTTTAGGAGCTGCTATCCGCCAAACTCCTTTAAGCCCCTCAGGAACCTCTGGGAGAGGAAAGTCCTTTCGCTATTATTCCACATTCGGGAAAGGCAGAGGACAGCCGGCTCAAAGAGGCCAAAGGAGATCCACCCGAGGTGGACGGGTCAAAAGTACTAAGACCGCAGCAGCAGCAGGTGCCTCTTTACCCTCGGCATCTGCATCAGCCGCCCCCAAACCACTCTGAGACCTTCCCACACAATACACCTGTAGGGGGCAGGTTAACTCACCATCTGACGGAATGGCAGGCTATAACGTCAGATGCCTGGGCATTGGAGACAGTTGCCCAGGGTTACTGCCTACCCTTTCTACACATTCCTTAGAGTCATCCACCGGGGAACAGCTCTCTAAAAGTTCCAGATCCGCTCCTCTTGCAGGAAATTATAGACCTGCTAGAGAAAGGTGCCATAGAACCGGTACCTGTAGCGGACAGGAACAAAGGCTGGTACTCCCCCTACTTTCTCATACCAAAGAAGGACGGAGGACTGAGACCCATCCTGGACTTACGAGAATTGAACAAGTTCCTCAGGAAGGACAAGTTCAAGATGGTAATTCTCTCTCAGATCCTTCAGGCCCTCCAGCTCCAGGACTGGCTGGTATCTCTGGACCTTCAGGATGCTTATTTCCATGTGCCAATCCATCTCAAACACAGGAAATACCTGAGGTTCGCAATTGGCGACTCTCATTATCAATTTCGAGTTCTGCCATTTGGGCTGACCTCCGCCCCGAGGGTCTTCACCAAGCTGATGTCGGTAGTGGCGGCGAGTCTAAGGAGGGAAGGGATCCACGTCTACCCCTACCTGGACGATTGGCTGATCAGGGCTGTATCTTCGGAACAGGCCCAGGCCCAGCTAGATTATGTCTGCCACTTCCTTCACAGACTGGGCTTCTCCCTCAATTTAAAGAAGTCACAGATGATACCATTACAGAGACTCCAGTTCATTGGAGCGGTCCTGGACACTTCCCTGAGAAAAGCCTCGCCACCACAGGTGAGGGCTCAAGATATTCTACAGATGGTCACCAAGTTTCAAATGCCCAACGTCTCCCAGCCTTCGACTTTTTGAGGTTGCTAGGCCTCATGGCATCCTGCATCTTCCTTGTGCCAGAGGCTCGCCTGAGAATGAGATCTCTTCAGTGGGCACTGAGAAGTCGGTGGTCGCAATTCTCAGGGAGAATGACAGATCTCCTCCGGATTCCGGACAAGGTAGCCCGCGACCTTCAATGGTGGGCCTATTCAGGGAACATCTTGAAAGGAGAACTGTTTTGGCAACCATGGCCGGAGATAACAGTAGTCACAGACGCCTCACTCACGGGGTGGGGAGCCCATGCCAACGACTTGACCATCAGCGGTCGTTGGTCTCCATCGGAGTCCAGACTACACATCAACCTATTAGAGCTGAGAGCGATCAGACTAGCGCTGAAAGCTTTCCTGCCATCAGTACAGGGGAGAAATGTCCTGATAATGACGGACAACACGGTGGCCATGCACTACCTCAACAAAAGAGGAGGCGTAGGATCACTGCCACTGTGCAGAGAGGCGATGCAGCTCTGGTTTTGGGCAATCCAAGAAGGAATCTCTCTATTGGCAGTCCACCTAGCCGAAGAGAAGAACTTGACAGCGGACGCTCTGAGCAGGGAGAGCCCAGTCTCCCACGAGTGGGAGCTAGCTCAGGAAGTCCTTCAAGAGATCTTCACCCTTTGGGGAACCCCTCGGGTGGATCTGTTTGCCACAAGCACCAACAGGAAGTGCGATCTGTTCTGTTCAAGGGAATTTACCCCGAGAGGAGCTCTAGGAGATGCGTTCGTAGTGGACTGGGAGTTTCCACTCCTTTACGCGTTCCCACCAGTCCCTGTTATTCCTCAAATGATTAGGAGGTTGAGAAGATTCTGGAAAACCATGATCCTAATTGCCCCGGATTGGGCCAGGAGAACGTGGTACCTGGACCTTCTAGATATGTCCATCTGTCCTCCAATCTGTCTTCCACTCAAAGAGAATCTTCTCTCGCAGAAGGGAGGTCAGGTTCTCCATCCAGACACCAGAACCCTCAACCTTCACGCTTGGTTTCTGAAAGGGTGAGGTACAAGGATTGGGATCTCCCTGATGACGTCATGGAGGTGTTGCTTTCGGCCAGAAGACCGGCAACAAAGTCTTTATGCCGCTGCCGTTGGAACAAATTTTGCAGCTGGTGTAGGGAAGAGAATATCAACCCTTTTTCATGTGGTACACCAATGGTGTTATCGTTTCTACTCTACTTGGCAAACTCAGGCCTTCAAGTTGGCACTGTAAAAGGCTATCTCGCAGCGCTTTCTATCTTCAAGCGCACTGGGGAGGAACCATCGTATTTCAAACTTCCTCTAGTGGTACAATTTCTCAAGGGACTAACTAATGTTTACCCTCCAAAACCATTCCAGGTTCCTTTATGGGACGTAAATTTAGTCTTAAACTTCCTAATGGGCACTCCATTCGAACCACTTCACTCTTGCGCGCTGAGATTTCTCACGCTTAAAACTGTCCTATTGGTAGCACTAACATCTGCTAGGAGGGTGAGCGAGCTACAAGCTCTCTCCTGTAAACCCCCGCATACAATCTTCCACAAGGACAAAGTTGTCCTACAGGTGAAGCCTAGTTTCCTCCCAAAGGTGGTTTCTGAATTTCATATTACTCAGAAAATTACCTTACCTTCGTTCTACCCTCCTACCCATCCGGGGAAAGAGGAGGAAAGGCTACATAGGCTGGACCCAAGGCGAGCTCTCAGCTTTTACATCAGCAGAATGGCTAGGATCAGGCAAGCAGACCAACTGTTTGTAGGATACTCAGGTCACAAGTTGGGACTACAAAACAAACCATCTCCAGGTGGATTATTTTGGCCATCCTGGAATGTTACAAACTGGCAGGGAAAGAGCCACCCCAAAATCTCAGGGCTCATTCAACCAGGGGTATCGCAGCCTCTTCGGCTCTCCAAAGAGGGGTACCGGTCCAAGACATATGTGCGGCTGCCACATGGTCATCCGCACATACATTCACAACATTTTACAATCTGGATTCCTCCACTGCTCAAGAGACCAGATTTGGCAAGGCCATATTACATTCGGTCCATCCCTAAAGGGATACATAACATTCTCACTCCCACCTCCAATTACATGCCACTGCTATGGGAGTCTATCAAAGATAAGGAATACGTCGGAGGACACAATCCCTTCGAAGAACAAGTGACTTCTTACCTGGTAACGTTCTTTCGACGGGATGTTCCTCCGACGTATTCCTTATCGCCCCTCCCACCCATCCCCGCAGTGATACTTCCCTTGTGGTTGCAGCTTACGCTCCTTCAAGGTCAATAACCAATTCAGGCATGACTTTTCTTATGCTACAAAACGGAACTGAGCAACGGACGCAGCACGTGGCTATTTATGGGCATGATGACGTCGGCGCCGATACGGTGGCCGTCGAGGGACATCGACTCGGCGGACGTCGACGCGCAGCGCCCTCTACAGAAAAAATTTCCGAGGCCAGCAAGCTGGAAACGTATTATCAAAGATGAGGAATACGTCGGAGGAACATCCCGTCGAAAGAATGTTACCAGGTAAGAAGTAACTTGTTCTTTGATGCTCTGTTCTGAACCCTGCTTCTTTACTCCCAACACCATCTGATGGACAGCCTCATGATTGTCTCCAGATCACTGAACATATATAGACTCTTAAAATTGATCTGAAAGATGTAACTTTAAAAGCCCAGAGCTGATTGTTTACATATCTGGGTCTTGTTTGAGAGATTATAAAGGATGACTTACTTCAGAGGTACTCGTCACAAGTTGGGTGGTAGCCCTTAAATAAGGCGGTAACGGTATTACTGCCTGGAATACCGTTCCGCCCGATCATAACCCTGCAAAATTAGCGCCAGACCCAAAAGGGACCAGCATTCATACAGCTGGCGGTATCGTTATTATAGAGGGAAGTAATAAAGCCGTCAATACATTACGTTATCACAGACCTATCCCAACCCCATTTCCAGCAGTATTACCGCCTGAAACCCGGCGATAATACAGCTGGAATTCCCCCCAGCTTCCAGCTGGAGGTAAATGAACCCAGGTGCCAGGAATAAAGCAACAGGTGCATACTATGCACACCAGAGGGCTACAAAAGACCCACCCAGGCCACAAGCACACGTTCCAACACCATGCTGTCATTCTATGCTCAGAGCTTTGACGTGCAGTTCCAGATGCTGCGCCTGGAGCTACAGATGCTGCACAACTAGGGCAGGGCACAGATAGCACAGGGGGGTGGGTTGGTCGAATGAGGATGAGGAAGAGAAGGAGACCATCCACAGCAAGGCGTGCACCTATCCCTAAGGTCAGGCTATCACCCTGGGGCCTCAGTGACACCCAGATAGTGACAGAGTACCGGCTGGATCGGACAACCATCAATGAGCTGCTGGCCATGATACAACATGACATTGGGAGCAGGATTGCCATCCGCACAGCGGTGCCCGCGCTGGTCAAGCTGGTGGCAGTCCTGCAGTTCCTGGGACGGGCACCTTCCAGCACTCTGTGGCCATGATACATGGCATGGCCCAGTCGACATTCAGTGCAGTCCTGCGCCAGGTGCTGGATGCCCTGCTGCGCCATGTCAACCTGCACATGGCACTGCCCACCACTCAGGCCCAGGTGAATGACCTCAAGGCACACTTCTATAACATTGCACAAGTACCCAATGTCATTGCAGCCATCGACTGTACCCATGTTGCATTGGTTGCGCCCCAGGCCCATGAGGCAGTCTTTCGGAACCGTAAGCACTATCACTCATTGAATGTGCAGATGACCTGTGGTCCTGACCTAATCATCTACCATTGCTGTGCCCGCTACCCTGGATCCACCCACACCTCCATGGTGCTACGCAGCAACACACTGCCGGCCTACATGGAGAGGCACAGGGGAAAACAGACCTGGATAGTGGGTGAGTACAAACCTTGATATAAATGCATGTTTAAGCACAGGTAAAAAAGGGGGGGTTATCGTCGCAGGAAGCATTGCATGGCAATAGGGGGCCCTGTCAGCACCCCAGCAGCACCTGCACCATTAACGGGGGGGCATGCAAGGCCACCTCACATGGACCCACACATGATGATGGACACACATCGCTGCAAACACAACAACACATCAGACCACAATGACCAGAATGCACTGGCAATGTGCAGCAGTGCAGATACACACCCCATCACCCAACAGCCAGTCCACACAGGGCCTCAGATAGGAATCCGAAGTAAGAGGATACCACTCCCTATTCCCTAATGTACTGTGTAAAATGAATAATGAGGAGTAAACATGTACATTAACATGACAGAGAGGATCCCATTAGTGCATTGAAACATGTATCAACTGTTAAACGAAATTGGTGGTGTAATGAACATTTATCATCATGCAGTGATACAGGCACATCAAAAGACAAATGCCTACTTCCCCTGATCAGGCAGGCATAACAGTAGCCCCATCCTGTGGGACTCCATGCATCACTGGCCCAACCAAATCCAAGGAGCGGTGAAGGTGGAACCCGGGGCACAAGGTTCCCAGTGTCCCTTGCATGATAATGGAAGTGAATATCCCTACACCCTATTATAGGTCCAAAATGTTCATGCCTATTCATTATGAGTAAAAGTGGCCCATGCACCCCCTTACCTGTAGTGCTGTGTCCACCTGTGTCACAGCAGCCATCCCATGTGCAGTCAACCGTCAGCCGCCATAGGACAGCCACCTCAACAACACACGGTGCATGTATCGGACAAATAATGCATGGCATGAAATAGGAAGGACGGGGACCCATCACACATTGGATGGCCCTGTTGTTCACAGAAATGCCCACGGTGCATAATGGCTGAATATTCTGAGTCTGCAGACTCACGCATGGTACAAATGCCTGATGTTGTTATCCCATCCCATGTAGGTGACTCAGGATACCCGCAGCTCACCTGGCTGATGACCCCTGTGTGTGACACTAGAACACCACATGACAACGCATGCAACTATGCACACAGCCAGACATGCATCTGCATTGAACATGCTTTTGGACTTTTGAAGGCACGATTCAGGTGCCTGGATTGCAATGGAGGGGCCCTCATGTATAACTCGGACAAAGTTGTCAAAATCGTCTTGGCATGTGCAATGCTGCACAACATTTTCCTCAGGCGGAATGTGCCCCTACCCCCTGACGCAGACAGTCAACCCCCAGGGGCTGATGATGATGAGGACCATGTGGCCGGAGCCAGGGCTGATGCACACACGGATGGGGTGAGGCAGGAAGGCTGGCCCGACAGGCACTGATCGATTCTTTTTTTTAGCACGGTGACTGGACACATAACACAACCTGCACATTTTGGAGATTTCAACAAGATTTAATGTATGTGAAACTAAGCCTATTCCCCCTCCTCTGACCCACCACCAACTCCCCTGCACACAGTCCCCCATTCCCCCACCACCACCAACTCCCCTGAACACAGTCCCCCCTACTCCCACCCACCACCAACTCCCCTGCACACAGTCCCCCCTCCCCGACCCAGCCATGTGTCCATGTGATGGCCCCTCAGGCCGACAGTGCACAGTCCAATCACTGGGTACGTGACCGCTTCCCATGTGCCCTGGATTCGGGAGAGCGCTGTAGCAGCCTGCGCTGTGACCTCTGTCGTGGGGTTCCCTGTTGGTGCTCTTCGGTGGGGGTGGTGGAGGTAGATGGGATGGAGGTAGGCATTTGGATTTGCTGCCGGAGGAGGTTATTGGTTTCCCTCATTTGTTCTGCAAATGCAGAGAACCCCTCGCATAGCTCCCTTACCATCTGCCCAAACCCTGTGAGGGATGCTATGCATGCCCCCACCATCATCCTCATGCATGTTTTGTCCCTAGCCATGGTCTTCGTAGCACCCTTTATGACATGGCTGATGGCCTTCACGTGCCTATTGTGTCCTCTGGCAAGCCCTCGATCCTCAACGTGCTGCTATGACGTCCAGTCATGCCATAACAGCAGCTGTGGGACCAGTAGGGGTGTTGGGGTGGGGCTGCGATGCCTGAAGGGATGTCCTGCCTGAGGGGGCTGTACTACCTGGGGGGGCTGCCTGATGATTAGGCGTATGAGGGTGTTTCCTCGTCAGTCACTGGGGTGTAGGCGTGACGACGGCATGCCCGGCACTGTGGCTGTGCACCGCCACACGGTCATGGCTCTCTGGTGGTGTGCTCATTTCCGGCACTTGCATGTGTTCAGGTTGCAGGAGCCGCAGGAGCCTGCTGGTCGTCGCTGTTTGCCCCTCCCTCCTCCTGGTTTGTTGATATTGAGGCTGCTTCAACAGCCTCCTCCTGGTCAGGCCTGGAGAGTTGTGCCCCTGATGTTGGTGTGGCCCTGGAGGGTTGGGCCATTGGTGTTGATGTGGCCCTGGATGGTTGAACCGCTGGAGTTGTCGTGGCCCTGGTGTGTTTGGCTCCTGGTGGTGGCGTGGCACTGCTGCAGTGTGGAGTGGTCGGGTGGTTCTTCTGCCTTGGTGGGCCCTGTTAGCCCCTTCGTGGGGTGCTGGTGAAGGCGTGGGGGGGTGCTCGATGGGATGGCCCTGCTACCTCATCATCCCTGGATGCCTCAGTTGATGCCTGAGTGCCTGTAGGGGACATAGGTTATGGCATCAGGTCACATTCACTCACTTGTGTTGGAATGCATATCAGTACTTATGGGGGGGGTTGCACGGGGCAGTTGGACTCATGCGCGGGCCTGGCCGGCTTGAATTTTGCAGTGGGTTGGTATATATGTGGCATGGTGCGAGAGGGGGGACACACTTGGGAATGTGGCTACCCATTGGTGGCATGGCAGGGGTTGGTTGTTGGCATGGGCATTTATTGTCTGGAAAGCATCTGGTTTACACAGCCAGTTGGCAATGGTGCACTGCTGTGCCCACACCATGGCTTTGTGTTGCATGCCACTTGGATGTGTCCCTTGGCTGCCCCGCCCACAGCTCTGGCTCACAGGAGTGGCCTAGGTGCACTGGCACATGGGTGCTGCTGTGGGTGCCTGTGATGGCTCCCACACACTGCACCCAGTCACAATGCCCGGCTCATGGATATTCACACTGAGGGATGGTGTGGTGGGCTGTTCACATTACATTCAGTATTTGGGGGATTGCGGGGTTGACACACCTTCAGCCTCCTAGGTGGCTGTGCCTGCCTCTGCTCCTCCAACCCCCTCTATCCCTGCCATGTCGATGATGCTGCTGCAGCGCTCCTCCCATGGCATGAGCTCCGGTGGTGGAGGTGATCCTCCTCTCGTTGCCATGCAGTCTGTCCGCTGCTGGGGTGAGATGCCCTGGACCCGCGCCCGCAGGTCATTATAGCGCTTCCTGCAGTCTTCCCCATCCCTGAGGACACGGCCGACTGCAGACACCTTCTTGCTGATGGCGCCCCAGATGTGGTTGCAGCGTTTCAAATTGTTTTTTTTTTGTTTTGCCCAGTACAGCTCCTCCTAATGGCCTAACACCTCCTCCACAAGGACGTTGAGATCAGACTGCATACATTATGGTTTATGGATCCGATCCGGGGCTTACTTGCCCTTGAACGCTCCTGTGACATTTTTATACTTCAGTTGCTCTGGGTGGCTACCAGGAGCTCCGATTTTGAATGGATTGTGATTTCCAAAATGCCTGCTGCTGTGCTTCCCATTCCGGTGGTGACGCATTTCCTGCACGCTATTACTGCGAAGCCCGCGGCTCTAGCGCTATTTAGGCTGGGATTTCGGGCGTTAGCGTTATTTGGGTCGAGTGGTATTAGCGTTAATGCCCTGGACGTATGCGCGTGTCCGCTGACTCGTGATACAGCGGTTTCTGCGCTACTAATCCCAAAGCGAACGCTAATAACGTTTGACAGTAATTACACCCAGATACCGCCCAATTCGTGATGAGGCCCAGAGTATTCTGTATGTAAGCAATATGTTTTAGAAGCAGATTGTCATTCCATGACCCATTCGCTTATGAACTGTATGATAGAGTTTGGCAAACATGACTGGGTTGCACCTTATTTTATTACAATAGCTCTGCATTATTGTATTACTTGTCACATCTGTCTAGCCCACAATATAAATCAAACAGTAAAGACTTTGCCCTCTGTACACACTGTTCCAGAAGGCCCATTTCTTAACATTCTGATAGATCTTAAACAGTTGCCTAAGTGTTTATCATATGTCTATTGCTTGGCAGTTGTTGGCATATTCACTGGGTGGGTGGAAAATGACCTACAGCCTCATCTGACCTTTTTGGAGAGATTGCATCACTTGAATCACCCTTATGGAACCTGCTCTTGTTCACAATTCTGCTCCACCAGCTGCCACAGCTCCGTCGCTGTTCTGGGTTTTGATCGATCTCTAACCCAGGCTTCACCTCAGTCGATATTACTGTCTCATGATCATCGTCAATCAGTAGCAGTTCAACTATAGAGATTGAAAGCCAACCTGCCTCAGTTCTCCAAGATCCTGGACCTTCTTTTTAACCCAAGTATGATCTCTGCTCTTGTAGAGGACAATAAACCTGTTTTTGTCTGTGTCTCACTACAAAACAATACAATGTGCACCAAATGATAGAATAAACCCAAATGACGTGCTTTATGATTACAGACAGAGGGCCTGATTCATGGAACGTTTTTCTATGGGAATGCGCCATTATAAAACACTTCCATGAATCAGGCCCAGAGTGTCAGAGAAGAAAGACGAGATACTTCTGTCTTCCTCTCTACAACATTATCTTTGTGGTGTTCTTACTCGCTGTTGACATATTAGTCTTGGTGCATATATCCGGTTCCCTCTGAACTCTGAAGAATTCAGGATATTGCTGCATTTCCTACTCTATTACCAGCAGATGCTGCTGGCTACGTCTCTTTGTTGTTAGTCTTATAGTTCTTCCTGTGGATTTGTATGCTGCATATCAACTAATGGAAATCCTGTTAAGTGTATGTTGATTCCTGGACTGTTCATTAATGGTGTGCCTTTTTTCTTTAACAAGAGGTTCTCAGTGTGTCATGGCATGCCACATATTCCAGTACTTCTTTAATTTGTGGAACTCCACTTACAGATGACTTTCAATAAATTGGATAAAGTAACTGACGCACCAGATTCATTATCACAGATATCCCATGAACACGTGGCGTTGTGCACTATGGTATTGCTGAAACAAACGTATGTCCGTGGGCATGATTATGGCTTGAAATGGAGGCGTGTGCGGCTCTGGGTCAGGTCAGAATGCTGTACATTTATTTTTTTATTACGCAAGCAGTATAACAGATATCGCACATAGTAGGAGTTCTGTTGCTATTCTACACAAAGAGAACTCGTAGACTGGATAACTGCGCCAATGGAACCACTGGGAACTTCCTTAATTCAGGGAATTATGCTATTCCCTGTATTTCTGTGAATCTATTATTTGTACCTGATGATCGAATATGCTCTCTATTTTGAAAAACACTACAATCATTTTGAAGGTGCAGGAACATCTGATGATAATCAATGTCTAAGAAGGTTAGGCCTCAACAAGTTAGAAAATGGAAACCATTTTGGCTGCTGTTATGTAAATGAGAAGAAAAGCAAGTCGTGAAAACTGTAAATTATTTCTTTGCACTTTTGAATCTAGCTTCTACAGCACAATTTGTTTAGATATGTACGTTCAATGCCAAATTGTATTGAGCATACCCTGATAGTTAACTCCTCTCAACCATTGCTAATAGCGTTTTCTTAACTTAGTGGTATCCCCAGTCTGCAGATACATGGTTTTCTTTGAGAAAGTGAGCTTCTGAACTTCAGGTGCTAAACATCATGTTAATCTTCCTCTCTTCTGTATTCAAACTAATCTGGCCCCAAAAGGATACAGGGGTGCTGTTGGTGGGCACTGTTTAGAATTGTACAGGGATCTCTTTGTCTACATGTTGTTCTTTATTGTTTATCTCTTGCAGCACAGTGAATTAGAGATTTTACAAACTGACCTTACCCAAAATCGACCCTCTAGCTTCATTTTTCACGGACACTTCCTGTAGCTATTCACCCTATACTCGTGCTTGGGCGCAACAATAATTTGGCAGATTTTGTAATTGTGTGATCTGGTGCCCATATCACATTACCGATAGTGCTATCACATGATTAATTTCCATGCAAAATACCATGTACTCACCCAATTGTTAAGTTTTTATAATAAAATAATTTAAAAAAATAACCAGGCACTCACACCATTGCTAGGTATTCCCATCAAAAACCCAGATATTCATGCACTCCCATTGTCCTCAAAAGACCAAATATCTCACCAAGGCCAGGCATGGTTCTCGACCGGTCTCAGTCCACACTACCTTGCCTGATATTTCTATTATAAATCTAGGTACTGCAAAGGAAATGGTGGTCTTTGGACCATTTTCAAATGCTGGAAACTGACATCATATGCCTGGCATTGTCATAAAATGGCTATTTGTACCTGAACGTGCATCATTTTCTGCGCATTTCAATCAAATTCAAAGTACTCGCACCATTGCTGATTATCAGATAAAGTTCAGGTACTCACACCATTGCCAGTCATTGAATACCAAAGAACTTGTTATTTCAATGTATTGCCATAAAAAAGGTCCTTGAACTCCACACATTTCAAGAATTGCCAGTTTTCAAGATAATGCCACGCATTGTAGAAAAATGCACAGGTATTCACATCAATGGCAGAGGCCATGTTGTGCCTAAGTACTCTCAACACTCCCAATGATTGGAATCACATGTCCAGGTCAACACATTACTTCTATTTTTCCTTATATCCATAGGAATGAGTACTATGTCCGTTGCCAATTGTTTTCCAATATCGCACTTAATTCCAGGGCATCTAAAAACCACTGCAAACAATGAAGTTTTCAGGTGATCACACCATGAGCTCACATAGGAAAACCAGACTTCATTTATAAGTGTCATAGACCCACAGCCCATAGTTTGCCCAAAACACTATGGGCCTCCTTACAAGTCTGGCGGTTATTCGGCTGTAACCTTGCCAAATTACTGGCAACATTATTTACTGTTACTGCCACCCCAATGCCGTGGGCTCACCAGGACATTACAAGTGGTGGCAAGGCGTTGTAAATCTCAATTTTTGCAGCCCTTTGAGTTCCATGGGGATATTGGTGTTATTACAATGAGCAGTAATTCTGCTGCAGTAATTCCACCGATTTCTGGAGGTAAAGTGGCAGATTCAAATCCAGCTTTTTGCTTGTGGTGAATCCTCCACTTAACCTCCAAGCTGAGAATTCGGCAGTGCAATAAAAATGGCTGCAATTATGTTACTTTCCCCAAAAAAGTGGTGGTAACGGAATTATCGCCACTTTTTTACTGCAGCGCTGGACTCGTAATGAGGCCCTATCTCTCCTCCCTTCCGGTACTGGCAATTCTTCTTAGCACTTTTAAGATGATGGTAGGAGTCTAAATCAGTAAGCCACTTCTTTGCACAGCTATATTGTGTCTGTTTATTTCTCAGTGAAGTTAACATCAGGCCCTGTGTCATCTACGTCACCTTTATCCATTGCTGCTTTTTAGACAACAGCATTTTTCAGTAGAACTCTGATACTAAATGTTCCAGCATGCAAGGCACTGTTGGTTGTAGAGCAGGGGCTGGTGGAATGGGATTATGGTGACGTTATTTCAATTGGATGTTCCTCCCACATATTCCTCATCTTTGATAATCTTTCCAGCTTCAGCTGCTATGGTAAAAAATGTTCTTGTAGATGACTCGATGTCCCTCAAGTGCCTCCGTCCAATCGTGGACGACATCCGCAGTATATGTAGCACGCGCAGGGTCCGTTGGCTTCAGTTCTGTTTTTCAATGTCTAGAGGAATTACTAGTACCTCCTTAGGCCTTAGACTCTCAGAGAGCGTAGAGTGTAAAACATGTAAATTCTGCAGTGGGGTATGTTGGGAGGGGCAGTGAGGAATACGGGGCAGGAACATCCAATCGAACATATTCTTCGAATGGATTGTGTCCTCCTATGTATTCCTCATCTTTGATAGTCTCCCAAAGCAGTAATAGTTTTGGAGGTGGGAAAATAATTTAGATTTTTCTTTAGCCGTTATCATGGACAGAGTGCAAGACAGCTTTCTCAAAAGCTCCCTCTTGAGTAGAGTAGAAGAGGTGTCCAAGGAGTATTGTTTTACAAAGGTGTGTATGGTAGACCAAGTGGCTGCCGCACAAATGTCTTTAATTGGTACTCCTCTCTGAAGAGAGGAAGACGTAGCCATGTCCCCTGTTTGAGTGAACTCTTATACCCTCTGGGGGATCTTTACCAGGCAATCTAGAGCATTTTTGGATAGCCAGAATAATCCATCTGGATAGCCTGTTTTTGTTATTGCTAAGCCCAATTTATGACCTGTATATCCGATTAATAACTGGTCGTCCTGGCCAATTTCTGACATTCGCGAGATATAAAAACGGAGAGCCCTCTTAAGGTCCAGTCTATGTAACGTCTCCTCCTCCTTTCCAGGATGAGGAGGGGGATAAAAAGTTGGTAGAACTGTCTTTTCGGACAAATGGAAGTCAGAGACAATTTTTGGCAGAAACAAAGGTCTTACTTTAAGAATCACCTTTTCCTTGTGGAAGACTGTATATGGAGGTTTACAAGACAGTGCTTGCAATTCTCTCACCCTGCGGGCAGACGTGATTGCGACTAGTAAAACAGTTTTTAGTGTTCATAGTCTTAATGGACATGAATGCATGGGTTCAAAAGGAATGTCTGTTAAGAATTTTATCACAAGATTTAAATCCCACACAGGGACCCGAAAGGGAGTAAGGGGAAACACATTAGTGAGTCCTTTAACAAACGGAATGAATAAAGGGTTTTTAAAGTATGAGGTTTCCTCTGATGAGTGCTTGAAAATTGACAGTGCTGCCAGATAACCCTTTATTGTTGAGTTCTGGAGTCCCAGATTTGCTAAGTGAAGTAGAAAACATAACACTGTAGGTATATCGCATTGAAATGGATACACATTCTTATCCCTACACCAGCTGCTGAACTTGTTCCAACAACAGTGCTATAAGGATTGTGTTGCTGGCCTTATGGCCGAAAGCAAATCTTTGTACCTCAACCTCTCAGAAACCATGCGTGAAGGCTGAGTGTTTTGACCTCTAGATGGAGAACCCGAACCTCCTCTCACGAGAGAAGGTCCTCTCTTTGTGAAAGACATATTGGAGGATAGATGGACATGTCCAGAAGGTCTGGGTACCACGTCCTTCTGGCCCAATCCGGGGCAATTAGGATCATGGATTTCCTGAACTTTCTCAACGCCCTGATCACGTGAGGAATGACAGGGACTGGAGGAAACGCGTACAGAAGTGGAAACTCCCAGTCCACCTTGAACACGTCACTTAGAACTCCTCTTGGGGAAAATTCCCTGGAGCAGAATAGCTTGCACTCCCTGTTGACATTGATCACAAACAAATACACTTGAGGGGTTCCCCAAAGGGTGAAGATCTCTTGAAGGACTTCTGAGCTAGTTCCCACTCGTGGGAGACTATGCTCTGCCTATTCAGAGCATCCGCCACCGTGTTCTGCTCTCCGGCTAGGTGAACTGATGATAGGGAGATTCCATCTTGAATTGCCCAGAACCAGAGCTGCATTGCCTCTCTTCACAGTGCTAGTGACCTTAAACCTCCTCTCTTGTTGAGGTAGTACATGGCCACTGTGTTGTCTGTCATTATTAGGACATTATTTCCCTGTACAGGAGGCAGAAAAGCCTTCAGCGCAAGTCTGATTGCTCTCAGCTCCAAAAGATTGATGCATAGCTTGGACTCTGCTGGAGACCAACGACCGCTGATTGTCAGATTGTTGGCGTGGGCTCCCCACCCCGTGAGTGAGGCGTCCGTCACTACCATTCTCTCCGGCCATGGTTGCCAAAAAGGTTTTCCCTTCAGAATGTTTTCCTCGCAGGCCCACCACAGGAGATCCTGTGCGACCCTATTTGGAACCTGAAGTAGGTCTGACATCTTGCCTGAGATTTGGGACCATTGAGTCCTGAGAGCCCATTGTAGGGATATCGTTCTGAGACGAGCCACTGGCACCACGTAAATGCAGGATGCCATGAGGACAAGCAACCCCACAAAATCGAAGGCCAGAAGACGCTTGGCACCCTGAAATTTGGTGACCATCTGCAGAATGCGATAAGCCCTCACCTTGGGTCGGGTGGCGAGGCTTTTCCCGAGGAGGCATCCAGGAGTCTTTGAGATGGTATCATGTTTGACTTCATGTAATTGAGGGAGAAGCCCAGTTTGTGGAGAAAGTGGCTCATACTGAGATGTTCCAGGGTCTGTTTGGGAGAACGAGCCCTCATCAGCCAATCATCCAGGATGGGGCAGATGTGAATCCCCCCTCTCCTGAGACTCGCTGCCACCACCACCATCAACTTGGTGAAAACCCTAAGGGCGGAGGTCAGCCCAAATGGCAGAACTCGAAATTGATAATGAGAACCGCCAACATCAAACCTCCGGTACCTCCTGTGCTTGTGATGGATAGGCACATGAAAGTAAGCATCCTGCAGGTCCAATGACACTATCCAGTATTGGAGTTGGTGAGCCTGAAGGATCTGAGAAAGGGTAACCATCTTGAACTTGTCCTTCCTGAAGATCTTGTTCAAATTTCTTAAATCCAAGATGGGTCTCAATCCTCTGTCCTTTTTGGGGATTATAAAATACAGGGAGTACCAACCCTTGTTCCTCTCCGCCGCAGGTACTAGTTCTATTGCACTTTTCTCTAGCAGGATCAACATTTCTTGGATAAGGAGCGGATCTGGAATTTTCAATGAGCTGTTCCCCCATGGATGATCTTGGGGCATTTTTAGAAAAGGAAGGCAGTAACCCTGGGCTACCGTTTCCAGTGCCCAAGCATCTGAAGTAATGTCTCGCCACTCTTTCAGATGCTGTGAGAGACTGCCTCCAACTGGGGTCTTGTGGGGTACAGCCTCAGAAGAGAGGTTTTGAGGCGGCTGAAGCAGTGGCTGAGGGCAAAGCTGCCGCTGCTTGGGTTGATTTAGCACCTCTGCCTCGTCCATCATGAGGGAATCTTCTTTGTCCTCTATGGCTGGCTTGTCCTCTCCCGCTTCCAATTGAGGAGTAGAAACAAAAGGATTTACCCCTCCAAAATGATGTACCGGAGTAGGAATGTTGAGGCTGTCCATTAGCGGCACTAAGATATTTAGCCGACACTTTAGAGGTCTGTAGCTATTCCAGAATTTCATCAGCCTTGCTACCAAACAGTCTTAAGTTGTCCAAAGCCATATTGAGTAATCTAGATTGCACATCCGGTGTAAATCCAGACTTACTCAACCATGTGAATCTGCGTAGCACGGTACTAGTTGCCATGGATCTGCTAATACTATCTGCAGTATCCAGACCTTACTGGAGGCAATCACACATTGCCTCCTTACGATCCTTGATGATAGTCAGGAAGCCGTCTCTCTCTCTTCCCCTTCGGGGATGTGGTCAGCTGCCATTACTGCATAATCCCACAGGATGAACGAAAATGTAGACAAGCCACACATGGCATTTGCCTATTTCAAAACCATACTACCGGCAGTAAATATTTCTGCACCTAAGCGTCCACCCGTTTATCATCCAAGTCTGTAGGAATGGTAGGGTAAGCAGATTGTTTTGTGGATGTGGCTGCCTGGAACACCAGACTTTCTGGAGTCAGGTGCTTGGTTAAATAATCTATGTCACTGCTGGATGTTCTATATTTTTGGGGAAAGTTTTCATTAACTGCAGGAATAGAATCTGGGGTTTCCCAATTTGTTGTAACCCTTTTTTGTAAAGTAATATGGAAAGGCAAAATGGGATCCCTCTGTGGACCTCTGTCTAATTGTCCATTAAGTCATCTTGTTGAAAAGGAGGAGCAGGTCTACTCCATCCCAAATCTTCACTACTTTGCTCATTCATTGTCTGTATTAGTTATCAGCATGATCTGCAGGATCTGGCTTCCCAAATTCCAGCTCAAGAGATGTATCTAGGGCACTAGCTGATTGTAGTTTTTCATACAGATCTTCAAGCCTAGATTCCTCTGAAATTAATTTATCTGGCACATTTGAAGTGCCATATTGAAGGCCAAAAGGTGATCATCAGATGGTTCATGTTCTTTATAAATTGAATAAAGAGATTTGAAGAAATCTTTTTGTGGCAGAGGTTTATAAGATGTTTCTTGTGTTGCCTTCAATGACTCTGAAAAAGTCTTCGGAATAGGCTTTGAGGCCAATGGCATCAACGTCTTTGTCTAAGGCGTTTATGGCTTCGATATGGGTGTCGAAGGTTCCGACGCCGATGGAACTGATCTTGTTTTCGTTGAAGTTGTCTTCGACAAAGCCCTCGAAGGGCTGCACACTCGACTTGTCGAGGTCCTCGACACATTTCCATTGTTTCAAGGCCACAAAGGCTCTCGATGATCGTCAGGCTTGCGTCCCGGACTCGAGGGTGTGCAGGATTTTGCCTTAGACTTCCCTTTGTCATATTTTTGCAGAGCGACCGGGACTCCGTTCTTTTGACAGTGGTCGAAGTGGGTGGGAACTGGCGGGAGCGGTGCTTCCTTTTATTAAGTTTTACTGTTCCTTTACTTTTATTTTAAAAAAGAAATGGTTTCATTTTAAAATAAAAGTGTAGGAAGCAGTTGAAACCTGCACTTCAGTGCGCTGCACTGAAAGTTTCCTTAAGCAGCGGGCGTATTTTTGTAAACATTTTTTTATTGTGCTTGGGAGAGGGCGTGGCGATGCGGTTTGTGGGGAGCGGGGCAGGCCAGCAGGGAGGAACAAGTTACTTACCTGTAACTGTTGTTCTCCAGCATGGGTCTGGCATGGATTCACATGCTCATGAATATTCTCCCTCGTCAGGTTGGGAATCCTCGGTAAAGAAAAAACCAGTATCAGTTTCGTTTCTGATCTGTCTTTCGTAGTAATAACCAATCACTGGTCTCTGCGTCATACTGACCACAGCCAATGACTGCCCTCTACCTAAGCACCGCCTCTGGCAGCCATCTTCAGATTTGGAAGCACGTGAAGTGGCAGTATGACCAAGTGAAGAGCCGCAGAGGGGTAGGCGGGAGGGTTCGCATGTGAATCCATGCCAGACCCATGCTGGAGAACAACAGTTACAGGTAAGTAACTTGTTCCTTCTCCAGCATGGGGTCTGGCATGGATTCACATGCTCATGAATAAAGAATACATAGCAGTACACACATGCACAACCACGGGAGGTGGCAAAGGCTCAACATTAAGCATCACATCAACTCAACATTAAGCATCTTACCTCCTCACCAGGCTCACCTCAGGCGAACAGGTTGCGCAGCACTGCTTGGCCGACCCTGGACTCCTCCCTGGAATCCCGGTCGACGCAGTAGAATTTCGTGAAGGTGTGCGTCGACCTCCACGTAGCAGCCCTGCATATGTCCAGCAGGGGCACACCAGATAGGAACGCCGTGGTAGCTGCGATCGCTCTGGTGGAATGGGCTCTCGGACGGCCAGGCAGCGGTCGGTTTGCCAACCGGTGACAGCACATGATACAGCCGGAGAGCCATCTGGAGATGGAAGCCTTCGAGAGAGCCTTCCCCTGATTGACAGGTCCAAAGTTCACAAAGAGTTGTGACGTCTTCCAAAAACCCTTCGTGCGGTCCACGTAGAACTTCAGCGCTCTAGCTACATCCAGCGAGTGCAAAGTCCTCTCAGCCGGCGACGAAGGCGACGGGAAAAACACAGGTAACACCAAGGGTTCGTTGAGATGGAAGTCCGACGGTACCTTGGGCATGAAGGAGGGGTGCGTCCTGAGCACTACCCTCGTGTCGTGGAAAGTCAAGTACGGGGCCTTGCAGGAAAGGGCCTGGATCTCTCCCACTCGTCGTGCGGAGGTGATGGCCACAAGAAAAGCTGTTTTCCACGATAGAAACTTCAACGGGGCCGAGTGCAGAGGCTCGAACGGAGGTCCCATGAGCTTGGTCAGCACCACGTTGAGCTCCCACGCCGGGGCCGGAGCCTTCACCGGCGGGAACGATCTGAACAGTCCCTTCATGAACTCTTTCACCAGACGATGAGACCACAAGGACGTCCGGCCCGTGGTTCTGGTGTATCGGGAGATCGCAGCAAGATGAATCTTGATGGACGCGTGTGCCAGACCAGCTTTGGCCAGCGTCAGCAGGTACGGCAGTACTTGGGGAGCCGTAATCCGTAGAGGGTTAATCTTCTGTGCGTGGCACCAGACAGAGAACCTCTTCCATTTGTGTCCGTAGCATTTAAGAGTCGAGGACGCCCTGGCCTTTGCAAGAACCTCTCTGCAATCGGCCGGTATGTCGTATCCTCCAAACTCTAGCGCTGCAGGAGCCAGGCCTGCAAGTTCAGCGACTTCGGGTCGTGGTGGAGGATGGCGCCTCCTTCCCTGGAGAGTAGATCCGCGTCCGCCGGCAGCTTGATCGGCGGGGACGCTGACAAGTCCAGAAGGTCCGGACTTGCCTCGGCCACGCAGGTGCGACGAGGATCATCCTGCACCGTGACCTCTTGAGCTGGTTGACGAGCCGGATTAGCAGAGGCAAGGGAGGGAACGCGTAGAGGAACAGGCCCTCCCAGGGGAACGAGAAAGCATCGCCCATGCTCCTCGTCTGGGGAAACCTGCTGGCGAACCTCCGGCACTTGGTGTTCGTCGCCGTCGCGAACAGGTCGATCTGGGGTGTGCCCCACCGTCGGAAGAGGCGATCCACCAGATCCTGCCGTAGTTCCCACTCGTGGCACGAGCGCAGCTCCCTGCTGAGTGAGTCGGCGATGGTGTTTTTTATCCCTGCCAGATGAAACGGCACCAGAAAAATCCCTTGGGCGACGGCCCAATGCCACAGGTCCTGCGCCTCCTTGGACAGCGCTGGGGACCTGGTTCCGCCCTGTTTCCTGATGTAAAACATGGTGGTGGTGTTGTCGGTGAAGATCCTCACCACCTTGCCCTTGAGGGACGGAAGGAAGGACCTGAGGGCCCAAAACACTGCACGGAGCTCCAGGACGTTGATATGTAGGGACTTCTCCGTCGGGAGCCAGAGTCCCCTTGCGTGCAGATTTTCGGTGTGCGCTCCCCACCCTTCCAGGGAGGCATCCGTGGTCACAGTCTCCTGGTGGGCTGGGGTCTGGAAGTCCATGCCCGCCGTCAGATGCGCGCGGGTGCCCCACCACCGTATCGCTCGTCGGAAACTCTCGTCGAGCTTGATCCTTTCCTCGAAGCTGGCCGTCGTCTGGATCCAGCGCGCATCCAGGAATTCTTGCAACGGGCGCATCCGGAGCCTGCACATGGGAATGAGGTAGATGCAGGAAGACATCATCCCGATGAGGGACTTGATGGACCTCACTTTGGCCGCGTCGGCCACCAACATCCGTTGCACCTTGCCCAAGATGGTCCTGGTCCTCTCCTCCGACGGGGAGGCCAGAAGGGACACTGTGTCGAGCCTCGCTCCCAGAAACATTGCGACTTGCGCGGGCACCAGGTGGGATTTGGCGTAGTTCACGGAGAATCCCAGGTCCGTGAGGAGTTGGACGGTCCTTGCCGTGTGGACCACGGCGAGCTCCCTCGTCTTGGCGCGGATGAGCCAGTCGTCCAGGTAGGGGTAGACGTGAATCCCCTCGCGGCGCAGCTGCGCCGCCACCGGTGCAAGGCACTTGGTGAATACCCTGGGTGCCGACCGTAGTCCGAAGGGAAGGGCTTTGAACTGGTAATGACGCCCTTGGACCACGAATCTGAGGAATTTGCGGTGCCCCTTTAGGATGGGAATGTGGAAGTAGGCATCCTCCAAATCCAACGACGATAGGAAGTCTCCTTCCTCCAGCTGACCCAGGACGTGCTGGAGGGTGACCATCCGGAACTTCTGCGCCTTGATGAACTTGTTCAGACGTCGCAGGTCTAGGATGGGGCGCCATCCTCCCGTCTTCTTCTTCACGAGGAAGTATCTCGAGTAGACTCCGGAGCCCCGAAGCCTCTTTGGGACGAGTTCGATGGCGCCCTTTCTGAGCATCGCCTTTACCTCCAGGAGAAGTTGAGGGACGTGAAGTTCTTTCCTGGCCACGGGGGGGACGCGCGGGCACCTTCTTTGAAACTCGAGCGCGTGGCCCCGGGCCAGGGCGTCCAGCACCCAACGGTCGGTGGAGATGGACTCCCACACGCTGACGAAGCCCGCCAGCCGGCCTCCCACCGGGGTGCTTCGGTGGGGGCCCGACCCCACGGCCGGTTCAATCCTGCTTGGACGCGGCCTTGCCGCCTTGACCTCCTTGGCGACGACGGCGGGGTCCGCTAGACTTGCCTCGTCCTCTGTAGGCCTCTTGCGACGACGAGCGGGCCGCTTGACGGTAGGAAGCGAAACCGCCGCCGGAACCTTTGGAGGTGCCCTTGCCTCCGCCGCTCCGAAAGGGCGACCGTCGTTGCAGGACTCCAAGGGCCCGGGCCGTCTCAGTATCCGCCTTGATGGCCTGAAGGGAATCGTCCACTGTCTTCCCAAACAGGTTGTTCCCGTCGAAGGGCATGTCCAGGACTCTGGTCTGGACGTCCTGCCGGAAGTCCGTAGCTTTGAGCCATCCACGACGTCGAAGGCAAACGCCGTTGCCCAGCTGGCGGAACCCAGTGTCGGCGATGTCCGTCGCCACGGTGATGGCGTGGTCCGAGGCCACCTCACCTTCCTGCAGGATCTCAAGGGCCTCCGCCCTCTTGTCGTCCGGCAGAAAATCCAGCAGGGGAGCTATCTTGTACCAGAGCTCCCTGTCGTAGCGGGCCACGATAGCCAAGGCGTTGGCCGCTTTAATCGTCGTCGCTGCCGACGAGATGACTCTACGCCCCATAGTATCCAATTTCTTTCCCTCGCCGTCCGGCGGGGAAGTCGATGTGGAGGCCGCACCCCCCCCCCGCTTTCTTCCTGGCTGCCGCGGAGACGACGGAGTCCGGGGTAGGCTGCGCCCGGAGGCATAGGGGGGCCGTGTCCGGGACCCGGTACTTTTTCTCGTACCGGTCTCTTCTAGCTGGCGTCGTGGAAGGGTTCTTGAGGAGGGAAAGGCCCTCATCCCAAATGTCGTCCAACAGAGGCACTGCGAGGACCGTCTTCCTCTTGGCCTCGCGCCGCTGATAAAGGAAGCCTTCCTTTTTCTTCTCCTCAGGGCAGAGTTGGAAAAGCTCGGAAGCCCTGGAGATCATGGAGTGGAAAGATCCGATCTCGTCGGGCGGAGAGGCCCTGGTGGGAGGCGACGACGGAAAATCCTCGTCGTATGCCTCGTCGTCCGTACCCGTCGCTGCCGTGTCAGTCCCCGTATCATCCCCTCGGGTGGACGGGGAGGAGGGCTGGAAGGGGCGCGACGGTTGAAAAGGAGGTGGTGGATGGATCCTTCTTTTCTTGGTAGGGGGAACACCAGAAGGTCCCGGTTCTGGATCCCCCGACGGGAGAGGTTCCTCCGTCGGTAACGGTAGCCTCGTCCTTATCTCGGAGCATAAGGACTGTATGGCCAACAAAATGGCCGCCGAGTTGTCTTGCGGCGCTGGCAGAGGGGAATCCGACGGGCGAGCAGGGGCCCCGTCGGTATCCTCGACGATGTCGTCGTCGTCACCTGCGTCGGGGTCCATTCCGACGGGCTGGCCTTCTTCCACGCCTAGGCCGTGGCTTAAGACCTCGATCAGCTCCTCTTCTGAGGTTGAGGCCGACTCTACGACGACGCCCTGCCTCCCCTTCTTCTTCCCCACGGAGGGTTTCACGGGGGTCCTATCGATGGGCACAAAGGAAGACTCCCTCCGAGGAGGCAGGGAGATTCTGGGCCCTGAGGTCGCCACCACTGGTGCAGCCACCACAGGCTGAGCCAGGGCCGCCGCGACCGTTTCGATAGAGGGCTTGGTCGGATGGATCAAGGCCTTCACCACCTTAGGTGCGCTCACCGCCTTATCCTTGAGGGAGGGGGCACTGCCACGCTCCTCCTCTGCCTTAGAGCTCGACCGGGGCCTCTCCAGGAGCTTCGCCGGGTGCTCGGCCTTCCTCTTACCCGACCCAGAGCGTTGGCTCGTGGTTGATGGTGCCGGGGAGGGTGCGCCCTGCCTGGCGCCCGTAGAGCCCGACCGTTCGGCGCTCCCGGTGCCAGCGGACTCGCGGTGCTTGGCCTTATGTTGGGCCCCCGTCGCCGGGGCGCCCTCAAAGGTCTTAGAAGACCGCTCGGATTTCTTCTTCTTCTCGCCAGACGGGCTCTTACCCTCCAGCCAGTTGGCGAGACGTTGATGGCGGTCCTTCATGGTCCGTTCCGACATGTTGCCGCAAAACGCACAGTCCTTCTCCACGTGCGTCTTGTCCTCATGAAGGCAGTAAAGGCAGAAAGAGTGTTCGTCCTCCTTGAAGACGTTCTGCAGCTGGCATCCAGGGCAGACCCTGAACAGCTTTCCGGGCGTCGAGCTTCCCTTCTCCTGGGCCATCTCCGAGACCGGGCCTGAGAAGCTTCTGGAGTCCTCCGAAGTGTAGCTCGACGAAATCTTCACCCTTGAGGGGCACAGATGAATCCGACACGGGTCCCCGTTGATCGGATGTAGGATCGGTGGAGCTTGAGGCTCTTTTGACCGAAAGAATCGAAGTTTTTTGTGAAAAGCGCGAAAAAATAGCACTAACGCTCGAGAGCAATAGCACGAGGATCCCAACACATGAACGTGCGGTAAAAATCTGAAGATGGCTGCCAGAGGCGGTGCTTAGGTAGAGGGCAGTCATTGGCTGTGGTCAGTATGACGCAGAGACCAGTGATTGGTTATTACTATGAAAGACAGATCAGAAACGAAACTGATACTGGTTTTTTCTTTACCGAGGATTCCCAGCCTGACGACGGGGAATATTCATGAGCATGTGAATCCATGCCAGACCCCATGCTGGAGAAATATAGTTCCACTATTTCTTTTCATACACTTTTATCACTGTCTTTCGAGGGAGTAGGGGCTTTCCCTCCGAAACTCTTCCCATTTAGCTGGGGAGTCAGATTTTGTTGGCCATCTGATTTTCTCGTGTGAATAGTCACTCGAAGATGAAGGAGACCTATGACGTCTTTTCTTCGACTTCTTGGAAGAAGATGAAGAATGCTGCAAACGACATCTTGATCGAGATTTCTTCGATCTTTTTCGACGAGGAGAATCTCTCAATTCATCAGAAGTATGTTTTTTTGGGACAGAAGGGGACTTAGGAAATCTACCCACCGCCAATTCCCCTCTACACTCCTTCGTACAATGCTCCATGCCAAGGCACCAGAGGCAAACGTGGGGGGGGTCAGTGATGGACATCTTTGACCCACAATCCTGTCATTTCTTAAAACCCACCTTGGCAGTTGATGGAGTCGATGGTGAAGACATGATGTTTTCTTTAACAAACCGAAGCATCATAATTTCTCTCGAAGCGAAAGCTGCGTCTGGAAAATGGAACTGTAGTCAACGGGCGCTGCGCATGCTACATATACTGCGGATGATGTCGACAATCGGACAGAGGCCCTCGACGGACACCGAGCCATCGACGCTACCGCACAGTGCCCTCTGTCGAGAATATTTTTTCTGAAGCACCTGAAGATGGAAACATAATTATCAACAATGAGTAATACGTGAGAGGACACAATCCATTCGAAGGAACCAATTACTATGTCTTTGTGAGATTGCTGTGCTCTGAAAATCCAGGTACATGTTATTCTCAATAGTTAGGTAGAGGAGGACCATTTGGTGGTACTGAAATGGCCCACCAAGTTTTCTCCGGTACTGGACCTTAATTGGTCTTTTTGACGTGAACTAATAGAACCAAGTCCACAAATCCCAGAATCTTTAGCTTGTTAAATGAAAGTCTGGAGAAGGCCAAATGGTGTACAAAGCAATTTAGTAAGCCATGAAATCAAAGCCATTCTAAATAAATGATCTAATTTGACAGGTTTTAGCAAAAGTAACTAGCGTGGTGGAATTTCAGTCTTTAAAGCAACCTTAAAAGTATATCTGGAAATCAATACACCTACGACGTTAAACACAAACTGAAGGTAAAATGATTTTGCTAAGAGCAAAGCAGTTGTTTTACAATGCTGTATTAGATAACTACAAATGTTCTTTGTGCAGCCAGAGATTTGCTTCCTAGAAACATACAGGTTTGAAATACAGGGTAAACACAGTGCAAAATGTAGATTTATATTTTTTTACTGGTTATAAATTTGAAGAAATTAATGTACAAACTATGCAAGAATGGACATCTATACACTTGATAGGAATTAGCAGCTTGTGTGGAGGAGCAGAATAAGGACACAGAGGCTGTGAAGACATTTTAATCATGATGTTTATTCTAAAGTAAAATATGGCCTAACACTACCTGTATATGTATGTATATGTATGTATATATATTTCTGAGGCTTGTGGAATCTGCTTAGATCACATGCTGTGCATAGGCCGACATCTAGTGGAAGCTGCTGAGTATTACAGTTTGTTTTTCGAAACTCGAAAATGGGCGTCGACACAGGGCGTGCCAGTAATACTATCTCTAGTGTGACGTCCACTGTACCCAAGATCCCTCACGCGTCTAGGATCCTCAGATTGTTTTTTTCCGCCATACTGGTCGGAAGCATCTTGTGGAGTCCCCTGGCCTTAGCAATACTTTTGCTAAAAATTTAAAGAATAATCTATTGACATCCTTCCCCACCCCAACGTCGAACTTCGACAACTCGACGCCGGCTGGAGAAGAAATCGACCGTCGGCTGCTGCACGACGGATTTGGGCCTCGGAAGGCCTCTGGCCTCGGCCCGGGCCTTGGAAGGCCTCTGGCCTCGGCCCGGGCCTTGGAAGGCCTCTGGCCTCGGCCCTGCAAGTAGGGAGAGTGGGGGGTGGTACATACTCTACACTCTTGGTATATAGGTACACCTTATACATTTCCTGCACTTAACAGCCCGCTGCCTCAAGGTGCTTATGGAGGGTACCCCTTTTCAATTCTGCCCCAAGTGCAATCGCAAATACCCTTGGGTCGACAGGCACGCCACGTGCAATCTCTGCTTGCCGAGGGACCACCCCGAAGCGAACTGCAGAGCGTGTAGTAGGTTTAAACCGAAGACACTTAAAGACCGTTCGACGAAGCGTTGGGCCCACCACGCCAGGCAGGCGACCATGGCAGCGGAGGGCGCCTTCAGCGACGGCAGCGACGCCGTACTTTCGGACGGCGAGGGCATTACGGCGTCGAAAGACAGCCGAGCGCAGGTCCCCGACCTCGGAAGGTCGTCCGGCAGGGCGGCTATGGGGAAGACCCCCGGCGACACAAGCGCTTCACATACTACACACACTAAACACACTAACTCCAACCGAGACTCGACGACGTCGAGTTCTCGGAAAGAGGCACAAACAGAACGGTCCGATTCGGTGTCCTCTGGGCGCTCTCGATCAAGATCGCCGCATGACTCCAGGCAATCATCCACTCTTGCCAAGAGTGCCTCGCTCCCTAGGCTAACAGAAGTTCGATCGTCGGGAGACGAAGACGATTTCCACCCCCAGGCCGCGCTCCAGGAGTCAGAGCCCGCAGTTAAAATCAGCGAGGCCCCACGCTCGAAGGACAGGGACACCACCCCCGATCCTCGACGCCAGGCGTCGAAAACCTCCGGAGCCACGAAAGGACAGGGAAAACACTTTTCCACTCACGGGGAGGGGGGAAAACAGCAGAAGAAACAACCTTTGCACTCTTCCACACCTGTGAAACACACCACTCCCCCTAGACAGACAGACAAGACCAGGTCTGCTGATATGTCTAAAACCAGCAAAGCTACGCAAGATAAATCCCATAGACTTGCTGAGAGAGTCATTCCCAGTTCCAAAAAATGGTCCAGTGAAGACATAGATAGGGTCATGTCAAGAATGTCTTCTTTAGCTGACTTTTATAATAAAAATCCAGAACATTTCCTCTCGTATGACCCACAAGGGGCGACACCCTCAAGCTCTAAGGATCCTATCCCCCCGAATAAAAAGCCCCGATTTGAAACACCGATGAGGTCAGACCCCTTCGAGGTACAACCATACTCAAGACCATACTCACTGTATCAAGAAAAGGCTTCCTTTGGTGAGAACCAAGAATTTGGCATGGTAGAAGAGCAAACCGGGACGGGCTACTATGGGGATGATGAGGACCAGGAAGAGGAAGAGGAGGACCCGGAAACATACAGGGTAGACTCCCCGGTAGAGAACGAAGCCCTGGTTACTGACTCCCCGGTCGATAACCAACCCCTCCTAAACGAGGTTCTCGCACGCGCAGCAGAACACTTCCACATTGACACCCACGGTGTCCAGGAGGAGAGGAACTTTGCAGAAGAGTTAGTGGGAGAAAGGAGGCCTGTTGCCCAGACCATCCCTATCCTTAAGTCCATTCAGCGAAGAATAGATCCGTCCCTGGTGAACCCGAACCTCACCAGAGCAGTCAATCCCAGGGTTGAAAAACTTTTCAGGGCGGCCCAGTCTGACCCTCTCTATATAAGAGGACATCTGAAGCCAGACTAGTAGTTGTCACCAACACTCGTAAGAGGGCTGGAACACCCTTGTCATCGTCCGAAGCTCCTCCCGACAAGGAGAGCAAATAACTATACGGTTTCGGCAGGAAAGTAGCCTCAACGTCCGCCTATCAAGCAAGGATTGCAAACTCCACCACCTTGTTGGCCAGTTACAACTGCCATCAGTGGAAAGAAGTCGCAGCACTCATAGCCTCTGCTCCTGAACCTTTAAAGGGCCAATTAGCTCGGATTTCCGCAGAGGGTATAGCCATGTCTGGTTGCATTTTGAAAGCAACCTTCGACGCTGCAGACAACGCAGGCAGATTGATAGCGGAAGGCACTGTTATCAAAAGACATGCGTGGTTACGGCAGTCTGGTTTTAAGGCAGAAACCCAGGCATCATTGTTGGACAAACCGGTTGAAACCGATCTGTTGTTTGGTAAGGCGGTCGAAGACGCACTAAAGAATGCCAAGGACGAATACGAAACACTCAAGTCCCTTGGCCAGTTAACCAATAAACCCCCTAACCAGAGAGGGAATAGTAATTTTCGTCGCCCACGCGGCCAAAATTCCCAGAGAGGATCTAACTATTCCCAGGGGCAGGGTACACAGTGGAACAACAACCAACAGTCTACCCAGGGGTACGGCAGGGGTAATAAGAGAGATCGTGATAGAGGCAGAGGCAGCCCCAACAAGGGAGGCGGCACGCCTCCACCAAAGCAGTGACGCTCAGTTCAGGGTCCCTTCTCACGCAACCCCAGTAGGGGGACGCATTTCCACCTTCACCCAGGCTTGGGAAGGGATCACATCAGACAGATGGGTGCTGTCAACAGTATCCCCAGGATATTGTATAGAACTACTGCAGCGTCCCCGGAACCATCCTCCACGACAAAGAGTACACTCTTTAGAACATCAAAAGATTCTCCTCGAAGAGATCGCCATTCTGCTAGAAAAGGACGCGATAGAACTCGTCCCGGGACACCAGGTAAACAAGGGTATTTATTCAACTTACTTCCTTGTGCCAAAGAAAGATTTGACAATGCGCCCAGTATTGGACTGATGGCCTGCCAACAAGTATGTCAAGCCCCAAAAGTTTCGTATGACCTCGCTACAAGAAGTAATCCCCCTCCTAAAAAAGGGGGATTACATGGCAACCTTGGATATGAAAGATGCTTATGTTCATATTTCCATGTTCCCAGCGCACAGAAAGTTTTTGCGCTTCAAGGTGGACAGTCGACACTTCCAATTCAAGGTACTGCCCTTCGGAATAGCTTCAGCACCAAGGGTATTCACCAAGGTACTGGCGGTGGCGGCTGCACACCTACGCAGGGAGGCAATCCCAGTGTACCCTTATCTGGACGACTGGCTCATAACAGGGGAAACCCCAGGAATTTGCAGGACAAACATTCAAAGGACGATCGACCTCCTCCACGAGTTAGGCTTCTCAATCAACGAGAAGAAGTCAAGCCTGGTGCCAAGCACCTCCAAACAATTCCTAGGAGCAATCCTAGATACTCAAGAGGGGTTGACCTTTCCTTCATAAGAAAGAATTCGGAATATACTACTGCAAATTCCGCATTATCAGTCCGGTCAACAAATAACGGTACGCAAAGCAATGCGTTTACTGGGCATGATGGTGTCATGTATTTACCTGGTCCCCTACGCATGCGTCCCATGCAGGAATGGTTGGCGAAACACTGGTCTCAGGCAAGTGGTCAGTGGGACGATCTAGTGGTCGTTTCGCCAACACTGGTACAAAGCCTTCACTGGTGGACAAGAGAGAATCTCGCACAGGGGAAACCCTTTTACGATCCCGAAGTACAGGCAATAGTCACTACAGATGCATGCCTGACGGGGTGGGGAGCTCACCATCTCCACCACACAGCTCAGGGTCTCTGGTCTCACTCAGTGGCCAAGAACCACATCAACCTGCTAGAGCTTCTGGCAGTATTCAGAGCGCTTCAGGCGTTCGAGCCCCACCTACTAAACCTGTCAGTGCAAATCCGGACGGACAGCACAACAGCCATGTTCTACCTGAACAAGCAAGGAGGGACTCGCTCGCCAAATCTGTCCAAGCTTGCCCAGAAAATCTGGATATGGGCACTCAGACGGAACATCTTCCTGTCATCACAACATGTTCCAGGGGAGCTCAATTCCCTAGCGAATGCTCTGAGCAGAGACTCCCTCCCAGAGGAACACGAATGGGTTCTACACAGAGAGGTCGTAGAAGATATCTTCTCTCAGTGGGGTTTCCCCACTATAGACTTATTCGCCAAGCGAAAACAGACAATGCCCAGGATTTGCATCCAGGTTCCCCCAACCAGACTCCCAGGGGAACGCCCTGTGGATGAACTAGTCATGGATGTTTGCGTACGCTTTTCCACCAACTCCTATCATCAGAAAGTGGTGAACAAGATGAACAGAGAGTCGATGACGCTCGTCCCAGTTGCTCCCATGTGGGCAAGACAACCGTGGTTCCCACACCTACGCAGGATGGCGGTGTGCGAGCCCATCAAACTTCCAGCCTGATACAACCTACTGTCCCAGCACCAAGGTCAAAAAGTGCACCAGCAACCCAACTCAATGAACCTGGCAGTATGGCTCCTGAGGTCATAGAGTTTGGACATCTCAATTTGCCACAGAGGTGTATGGACATCCTAAAGGAATCTAGGAAACCAAACACAAGGCACTGTTACTTTGTCAAGTGGAAGAGGTTCGTTATCTGGTGCCAGAGTAGACAAATCAACCCGGTTGATTGCACTCCTTCCACTATTGTTACATACATGCTCCACCTGCTAGATGCAGGATTGTTTTTTAACTCACTGAAAGTACACCTGGCAGCCCTGTCGGCTTACACCACTTCCCATAGCAAGGTTTTGTGGTGGAAAGTACCAGTAGTTAAAGCCTTCATGGAAGGAGTAAAGAGACTTCACCCTCCTATTTCAAACCCACCACCAGGGTGGGACCTTAATGTGGTGCTAGCCAAGCTCATGGGCCCCCCTTTCGAACCCATGCATAAAAGCAGTCTCAAACACCTGACTTATAAAACGGCCTTCTTAGTAGCTATTACTTCTATAAGAAGGGTCAGTGAAATTCAGGCTCTGTCAGTGCAGGATCCCTTCTTTACTGTCCATAAAGACAAACTGGTTTTACACACACACCCTAGGTTCTCACCTAAATTTATATCAAAATTCCATGTAAACCAGTCCATCGAGCTTCCGGCTTTCTTCCAGAACCCGCAAAGCTCGGCTGAGGTGAAACTACACACCCTAGATGTGCGTAGGGCGGTCCTCTACTATGTAAATAAAACCAGACTGCTAAGAAAAACAGATCAACTGTTTGTCTCCGTAGCTACAGGCAGAGAGGGGGATCGCGTCTCTAAAGGTGCCATCTCAAAGTGGATTATTAACTGTATCCAGCTGTGTTACTCACTCTCTGAAAGAACTCTGCCTTTCACGCCAAGAGCCCACTCGACTAGAGGCATTGGGGCCACTCTGGCTTTCATTACAAATGTACCCCTTTACACCATTTGCAAAGCAGCTACTTGGAGCTCTATTCACACTTTTACTCAGCATTACTGTATTGACACCCATTCCAAGGCAGATACACAAGTGGGACAAGCGGTTCTAAGACACTTATTTGCTCATGACCCTTCTCACATACCACCTCCTTCTTCAGGTACTGATCGCTAATCTATGCACAGCATGTGATCTAAGCAGATTCCACAAGCCTCAGAAGGGATACATTACTCACCGTAATTGTATTTCTGATGCTTGTATCTGCTTAGATTCACATGCGACCCACCCTTCCTCCCCTCTGAGAGAAGGCGCATGATTGCTTGTAGTCTTACCTTTCTGTCTATCTGCTTGGATTATCTGTACTCACGCTACTCTTCATGCTACCTCATGTCAGAAAAAATACAATCTGAGGATCCTAGACGCGTGAGGGATCTTGGGTACAGTGGACGTCACACTAGGGATAGTATTACTTGCACGCCCTGTGTTGACGCCCATTTTCGAGTTTCAAAAAACAAACTGTAATACTCCACAGCTTCCACTAGATGTCGGCCTATGCACAGCATGTGAATCTAAGCAGATACAAGCATCAGAAATACGATTACGGTGAGTAATGTATCCCATATATATATATATTACACAGCCACAGTAGTGGCTGTGTAGTTATGGTTAAGTTGCTGTTTCCATAGGAAGAGCACTTTTTGGGCGGCTTATAACTTCCCTCCCCCTGGACGAATACTCACCAACTTTGCAAATAAAGTATATGGGCCACTCTGAATTCTTTTGCAAAGTTTGGTGATGTTTGGTCCAGGGGGGGAAAGGTTATGGGGGGGTCCCAAAACGTCTTTTTTCCCATAGACTGAATGGTGGAAAAACTTTGCGCACGCCTACAGCCCAAACCGCTGGACGGATTTTCACCAAATTTGTGCCAGGAGCTTGGTCCCGAAAGCGTGCTTTTGTAAATTTGGTGCCAATCCGTCCAGTAGTTTTCTTTAAAACGACCAAAAATTATGTCTCAAAAAATTAGTGATATCTATGTCCGCTCCACGGTCACACTTCCCTGTTCGCTCCGTGGACAAGATACCGATTGGCTAATCCGTAGCGTCATGTCCGCGGACATGAGACGCGTTCACTGATTGGATGTTGAACAGCGTGAAGTGCGTCAGATTGTTTCGCTGCGCGCGCCATCTTTCATTCGTGTTTTGGTGTACGCGGACATCGCCGCTAACACATATAAAACAACACAAAATTGCACTTGTTAAACTTATGAAATACTGTCTCGGAAGGTGAAGGTTAATGAGGCTGGGATGGGATGTGGCAGCAGGAAGTCAAAAAGTGGTGTTTTCTTGTCACCAAAGTCATACGGTAAATTGGAGGTTGCTGCTCAATGTAGTGTCCGTTAAGTACAGGCGAAGAATTACTTTGTCTGTGTTACAATGTATTTAAAATAATATTGCAGTCAGACTGGCGTCCTAGAGTTTGAAATCTGAGGCAGCCACCTGCACTGTTTGATGGAAAAAGCGGGTCTGCAAGTGTATGGGAGTACCAGTTCTCATGAATGCATTGAGACATGTTGTTGCAAAGTCAGAATGTATTTGCATTCTGAGTGAAGGTCACTTGCTTTGCTTTTTGGTTGCGAGCTCAGTAGGCCCACGCATCCGACTGAACCCATAAGGGTCAATTGTTTTTTGACCTTGAGCGAAAGGAAAAATTCAGTAAGAATGCAGGGAGGGAAAGTTTGCAAAAAATACCATTTGATAAGGTTATGTATTCAAAACGTTTGTAAGGCACATGTAATATCAGTTCAAGAAGATTCTTTGGTGCAAGTACATTGCTGTCTGAGTTAACGAAGACAATGGAGTCGCTGAATATTGTGTAAGTTTACTTTTGACGACTCTACACCGGAACGAGATTTAATTTTTTATTACCTGAACATTAATTTTGGCAATGTAACTGAAGTACTATCTTTCTGTGTAGTTGTCATTTTTTTTTAGTTATGGAGAGTGTAGACTCTCGGCGTTTGTAGGCTATCACTAGATTCACCCATGTTCAACGCTAATATTTCTTTAAAATGTCATGTATGACCACATCGATTTGTGTATCAGTTTCCACTTTCTTTTTGTTTTTTTTTAAATTGTTTGCTAAAGGTTGGGTATTGATACGTATTTTATGTTATGTTTTCCGAACAGCTACATCCTGCCTTATTGTGATTGCCATGGATTCCAGATGCCAAGTGATGGATTTTTTGCACGGCAGATGCACGTACTTGTGACCGGCTGCCTAATCGTCACTGTTTTGTGGGACGATCACCCAGGACCAATTTGTCCGTACGCTGCAGTGGCCATTAGGAGTAACATAACATCTTTTATGTTGGTGTAGGCCGAAGTTCATGCCGGCGTCTTGGAAATCACTATGCGATCGAAACTCTTGCTTTATCGAAAACTAATACTTTGTGTATGGGAAAAGAACAACTCTGGGTAAGTCTCTTGTAACCAGGACTAATGTCTGGCAGAGGGACTCCCAGGACACCCCTTGTTAATCTGCATATTTAAGTAACTTTGGGTCTCACCCTAAGTTACTAGGGGAATCCAGACGTGGACCCCTTGCTCACTATTCTTAGAGAGGCCTGTTGGTACTCTTGTTCAGAGGAGAATTGCCTAGCATTTCGGTGCTGGACTGCCCCAGGGCAGGACAAAGACTGATATGTCTGGGATATTTCTTCTTTGTGAAAGATAGTGAGCTAAAGACTCTGGGTAAGTCTCTTGTAACCAGGACTAATGTCTGGCAGAGGGACTCCCAGGACACCCCTTGTTAATCTGCATATTTAAGTAACTTTGGGTCTCACCCTAAGTTACTAGGGGAATCCAGACGTGGACCCCTTGCTCACTATTCTTAGAGAGGCCTGTTGGTACTCTTGTTCAGAGGAGAATTGCCTAGCATTTCAGTGCTGGACTGCCCCAGGGCAGGACAAAGACTGATATGTCTGGGATATTTCTTCTTTGTGAAAGATAGTGAGCTAAAGACTCTGGGTAAGTCTCTTGTAACCAGGACTAATGTCTGGCAGAGGGACTCCCAGGACACCCCTTGTTAATCTGCATATTTAAGTAACTTTGGGTCTCACCCTAAGTTACTAGGGGAATCCAGACGTGGACCCCTTGCTCACTATTCTTAGAGAGGCCTGTTGGTACTCTTGTTCAGAGGAGAATTGCCTAGCATTTCGGTGCTGGACTGCCCCAGGGCAGGACAAAGACTGATATGTCTGGGATATTTCTTCTTTGTGAAAGATAGTGAGCTAAAGACTCTGGGTAAGTCTCTTGTAACCAGGACTAATGTCTGGCAGAGGGACTCCCAGGACACCCCTTGTTAATCTGCATATTTAAGTAACTTTGGGTCTCACCCTAAGTTACTAGGGGAATCCAGACGTGGACCCCTTGCTCACTATTCTTAGAGAGGCCTGTTGGTACTCTTGTTCAGAGGAGAATTGCCTAGCATTTCGGTGCTGGACTGCCCCAGGGCAGGACAAAGACTGATATGTCTGGGATATTTCTTCTTTGGGAAAGATAGTGAGCTAAAGACTCTGGGTAAGTCTCTTGTAACCAGGACTAATGTCTGGCAGAGGGACTCCCAGGACACCCCTTGTTAATCTGCAAAAGAACAACATGTGCCTCGCGATTAACATTTTCGATGACGACCGAAGAAACAAAGTTACTATTTGATTGAAAATGGGAATAGTCCGATGGTCTCGGACAGTTTATTGTGAAATAAAAGTACTTTACAAATTCTAAAATGTTAATGTTTTCTTTTAAAAAAACAGTTTATTCATTCAAAATGTGATGTGTGACGTGCTACATTGTACGTCGCTGTGTGTTCATTTTCAGGTTCTGCGTCACGGCACGTATGTGCTTATGGTCGCATTTGGCTATGCTGGAGAGGAACGTCATCCAAAAAAGGTGTAAAATATCATTAGGGTTGGTTATGTGACGAGATGTGTGAGTGTTTTCGTATTAGACAAGTGTCGTAATGTAGTTAAAAAACATAGCGGTATACGTTTACTGACTGAGGGGTAGGCTGTAGCCATGGGGAGTGGGCAGAATGTCGGGGTCATGGTATAAGGTCATGATCCGCACAATGTGGCTACTGGCCATGACCAGAAGGGAGAAAAGATAGGATTACAGTGGCCATGTCCACCTGGGACTGGCTTTGTGGTAAAGTTGTTCGACATTAGGATACATTTGAAAGGGAAGAAAAAAGTGCTTGTGGTAATATGTTAACAGGGTTTCCTTTTTGCTTTTTGCAGGCTGCCATGGAAAGCGAAGAGGGGCCCTGTATGGAACAACCGCCTTCCCTTTCTATGGTGGCCATCTTGGAAAAGGATTTTTTTTCTAATCCGGGACGCCGTAGGCGTCCCGGATTAGGACGAAAAATCCTCTTTTCTAGTAGCACGGGTTACTGCTTTGGAAATCTAGATTGTTAATGGCATTCATCCCCCATTTTAGGGATTAAAGGGGTGGTAATGATCCAGAGATCGCGTTATGCACTCTCGCTTCGATTGGGCTGATAACTTGGCCTGCTGGCCCTTTATTCACCGTTCCAGTCCCTGGAACGGAGGACGAACGCTACAATATTCCCATTAGCATAACACAAACTGCAAATGGAAATGTTGGAAAATCTTATTGCATCTATGTACTTTACTGAGAAATAGTAGATGGAGTCTATGCAATTTTTTTTTTTTATTTATATTTTTAAACTGTGAAAGGCTTGTTCTTAGAGGAACATTTTATTTGTTTACGGATGGCTTTTTTTTTTTTGGAAGGACAGCTAAGAAGGAAAGTTGCGGACGGAAATGAGCAAAGAGGCACCAAACAGTAATATGGAGGGGTAGGTAGACAGAGGAAAATGTTGTGTGTGTTATTTGTAAGGTAGGGGCAGTGTTTCTCATGCTCCTTCATTACAGCAGTGGTTCTGTTTCTTGGGGAGGAGGGATGGCCTTAGCTCATGTCGTTTTCAGATGAATAGTACTTTTGCTAAAGGTATGTACTGTGTACTACATTGTTAATAGCTGAGCTTGAATAGGTGTTGGAGCTGTGCAAGGGAAATGTTGAAGTTGCAAGTTCCTATATCAGTAAAAAATGTAGTTCCACACTGTCCACAAGGAATAAATCTTATTGTTAAGTGTGTACAGATTCTCGGACACGTCACCGTGCTGTGCGCCAGCATATGGTCATGTGGCATTTTCCGCAAGGTGTGCAATGAAGTCAGATGTTAGTTTACATTATGATTACGTGCCACTACTAGAAACCTATGAACTTCAGTAAAAAACGTTGTTAAAGGGACGTTATGGTTAAGATGCGCTACTAAAAACCTATGAAATACACTAAAAGAAACTTTGTTAACGGGACGTCATGGTTCGAAGTAAAACTGAAAAACCTTTGAAATTCGCCAGTTATGGTAAGCTAAGCAACCATAACTCGCGCCACCACTGTGCACTGCTAAGACTAACACCCAGGACATCAAAGATGACATCACAAATGTTATTGATGACATCACTGATAACATCACATGTCCATTTACTTTTCATGAAAACTCTGTAGACGGTATTCTTATTATAATGTTGACCAAAAAGTGTCAAGGATTATTGTAATAAATATCAAGTGCTAATTAGTGCATTAAGCAATGCGTTGATATAAATAGCATTCTATTATTTATTTATTTATTTGAATTTGTAAAGAAAAACAAACAGCCCACATACATCAAGGCGCAGGAGCAGAGGTTAAGAATGCTTACTTGAGGTTTACAGTGAAGCCACCCTAGAAAAATACTTGAAAACATTTCGGTAGTTACATGTTACAGTGCGTTGCAGGTAGGTTTTGAGAACTCAAACAAAGAGGTTAGTCTTGATGGCTTTGCGGAATACAGTGTGGGATTCAATGGCTCTGAGGTGCGGAGGGAGCGCATTCCAAAGGGTAGGGGCAACTGAAGGGAAGTTCTATCCAGTATACTAAGCTACTCATGTAGAAACATAGGGATTGTGTTCAGCATACATGATGGAGGTGCAATATTCATAAGCTTGCCATGTTGAATAGTGAAATTATAACTGTTTTCTTATTAGAGTTTTGCATACTGTGAAACATGTGATAAGTAGGTAATAAAACCCACTTACTACATAATTGCATTATTATAGACAAAACACAAAGAGACAACAACACATACAAATAGGAGTATATACAAGGAAATTGAAGTAAGGAAAAAAGCAGCAGTAGTAGCAGAAAGTGTTCATAAGCTAACTGATTACCTTTATGCAGAGAAATGATTGCTCTGTTTCAAAGGTGCTACTTACCCTATGCATACATATCACATGATTTGACTGGACCCTAAGGGAATTACTGTAAGAACATAATTGAAGGATAAGTCTACAAATCTAGTACCTTTTTCAATTTTTCATTCCTGACTGTTACTGAAGAAAACCATGTGGCCTAGATATGTCAGTAAAGAAAAAAAGGGGGAGCCAGACATGTGATGTCATCATTGATGTCATCAATGACATTTGTGATGTCATCTTTGATGTCCTGGGTGTTAGTCTTAGCAGAACACAGTGGTGGTGCGAGTTATAGTTGCTTAGCTTACCATAACTGGGGAATTTCAAGGGTTTTTCAGTTTTACTTCGAACCATAACGTCCGGTTCACAATGTTTTTTTTAGTGAATTTCACAGGTTTTTAGTAGCGCAACTTAACCATAAGGTCCCTTTAACAACGTTTTTTTTTACTGATATATGGTGTTCCTTACCTATTTTACAAACTAAGCTGCTAGTCAGCCAGGATGAATGTCCAAAAACAAGTCAGTTTGCTGCCCCAATCTAACCTATCTGACCCTTCCACTAATGTAACTAACTAAGGACAGGGGAATGCCTCCCTTCTCCTGGTTGCTGTCTTCCTGGCTGCTGTGTGTTGTCACAGAATTTTCTATATTCTTCTGTTCTGCTCAATAGACCAGACACCAATAGCCTCTTGTTTTCCTCTGAATTAAGTTCTGTAAGTCTTGTAGGGGGACTGATAGTTTTCCCCTCTCCTTTTATGCATACAATCTTATTTTTGTTAAGTTGCTTCTTTCTTGTCAGGTTCTAGTCTCCCCTATGCAAATAGTCTCTTGTTATCCTATGGATTAATTTCTGTAACTCTTGTAGGGTACTGACAGTTTCCCCCACTCATTTTAAGCAAACAATCATCTTACTTTTGTATAAGTTCCTTCAAATGGATTGTGTCCTCCCACGTATTCCTCATATTATGCTATCTCCATATCCAGCTTTAGCTGCTTCGGAACATTTTTCCTGCAGGGTTCGCTGCGTGTCGATACCTGTTGACTCGATGTCACCACCGGTGGTATATAGCGCACGCAGCGACAGTAGGCTTCAGTTCAGTTTTTCCACGACAGGTATCGCTTCGGAAGATCAGCGCGCTTCGGTTCCTTGACAAGAAACCTTTCGAATTTAGTAAAAATTGCATCGTCGTTGGCATCATCAACTCCAAGATCGGGGTTCAAAAAATGTCACAACTGCAGGGTGAACATGTCCCTTATTGGGTGCATCTGTGGTGCTTAGGATCCACTCATTTAACATTGCAGTGTGGGTCCTGCCTATTGATCATTGAAAGCCTTGAAAGAGCACAGGGGGGAAGTTAGCTGCAGGTAGACCGTATAATACCCTTCCACAACTCAGTCGAAAAAGTGATCCTCTGACGAGTCAAGAGATGACTCTCCATGTCGGAAGAAAGCTTAACCCTTTAAGTGCCATGGGCCCCCACCCCAGTGCCAAGGCCTTTTTTGGTGATTTCGGTATGTCGCCATTCAATGCCTTGTAACTTTTTTGTTACATGAGATATCTCGGCCAAATTAGGCCCCTTTTTTCCCCACATGTAGGCGGTCGTAACGCCACCCAGGAATCCTAGGTTGCTGTAGGGGGGTGAGAAAAAATAAGCAAAAAGGGTGAAAATGTTCTTTTTTTCAAAAAATGCCAATAAAATGATGTACAAAGAAGTCTGTGTTTTTTTCCTTGTAAGAGCTAGGAAGAAATGGTCTGCTGTGCTGAATTCCCCAATTTCCTGGCTTTCAAGAACAGGTTAAGTGGAAACGAAAAAAAATTGTTTTGATGTGGTTATCAACCGTTTTGTGAGAGGTAGGCGGTTTTGCCAATTTTTGCCAATCAGACATGCGTGGGCGGAATGGAAGAAAAGGGTAGGAAAGGCGAATTGGAAGACAGAAAGGCATACATTTCTCAAGAGTAGACAACATTTCAAGTTTAGGAAGGGGTGATTTGCACAGGTCTGGCAACAACTAGGTAGGGGAAAATGCCATAGTTTGGGGAAAAAGCGGGAACATGACAGAAAAAAAGATATGTTGTGGACATGGTTGGCTTGGTACGGCAATGGCTTCTATGAATTTCGAGAAAAACAATGCTCTGCTACATTCCCCCGACTCTTGCAGTTAGGAAATCACACATTTTATGTGGTGTTTCACAAAACAAGCAATGCCACAAGCCAAACACTGAGCCATGGTACACAGGAGTTTTATGCTTACGCCTGAACAGACGTACTTAGTATGTGTAAATCAGGAAAACCAATGTGGTGATCAACGGCAAGCATACATTTTTTGAAAGAGCAAAGGCAGACCTTTTCAAGGGTTGGTGACTTGTGCAGGTTACAAAAGTGTATGGTGCCTAAAGCAGCGACTAAATAAAGGGCACATTTGGGAAATGAAAGGGTTGTGTGACAAAGGGAACCAGCAAATGGGTCGAAACGTTATGAAAACCACACAAATACAACAAATGTCATACCTTCCGGCGTTCCCACACGTGTCCCGATGAAAACCGTACCTCACATTTATGGGTGCACCTACCTGGGCGCCAAGGGGAAAGCCTAAAACACGGCTAACCCCAAGTCTTTTCCGACAGCTGAATTTCACGATTTTTTCAGAAGGGCACACCATACAGATATGGCCAACAACACATGGCCTACCGTCCTGCGTTCCCACAGGTGTCTTGATGAAAACGGTACCTCACATGTGTGGGTGCACCTACCGGGGCGCAAAGGGACAAAGCCGAAAACGCGGGTAACCCCAACTCTTTTCGCACAGCAGGATTGCAGGATTTTGACTGCGGATTCCTACGGGTGTCCTCTTTTGAGAAATGCATGGGGTTCCCTATTTTCCTTGCTGGCTTCGACACCCTAGGCCCAAATCTGTAGGTTGCCCACATGAACAAAATGAGCTGTGCCGAAAGGCTTGGGGTTACCAGTGGGTTAGCCTTTTCCTTTTGCGCCCAGGTAGGTGCACCCACACATGTCAGGTACCATTTTCGTTGGGACACCTGTGGGAACGCGGGGAGGTATGACATCTGTTGTTGGCGATGTGTTTCGGTGAGTGGAAAGAGGGAAATATCTCTGAAATTGGCTGGAAATAAACACAATTCTCAGACAGTTTGCTCTGCCCACCCACCGAAACACGCTGCCAACAACACATGACCTACCTTCCCGCGTCCTCACACGTGTCCCGATGAAAACGGTACCTCACATGTGTGGGTGCGCCTACCTGGGCGGAAAGGGGAAAGCCTAAAACACGGCTAACCCCAAGTCTTTTCCGACAGCTGAATTTCAGGATTTTTTCAGAAGCGCACACCATGCAGTTATGGGCCTAGAGTGTCCAAGCCACCAAGGAAAACGGGGAACCCCATGCATTTTTGAAAAGAGGACACCCGTGGGAATCCAAAGATGTCTGACTTGCGCAAATCTCCCCTGAATGTATTACCCACAAGCCCCGCCAAAGACCCACATGGGAGAAGGGTGCCCAAGGCCAGGGATATTACCGCCAACTTTGCTGGAGCTCTGGCTGGCCTGCGTTACAGCTTCTCCCCACCAAGGAGTCCCGGCAGTGTGCTAGTTTCTCCCCGAAGGGAAAAGCTGTAATGCAGCCCAGCCGAAACTCCAAGACGGTTGGAGGCGATGTCCCCGGCCTTGGACATCCATATACCATGTGGGTGTACCGTCCCCTCAGCACAGCGGCAGCTCCAGGGATCACCGGCAGGATCCCCATTCCTCCCTGGAGGTGGCACCTGTATCATAGCACAGCCAGGGCTGCAGCCTGGGCTTGCAGACGGACAACACACATGGGAGGCATCCGCTCCCAGGGAAGCACCAATGTTCTGCTGGCATAGGGGGCAATTTGTGGCCTGCCCCTGTAATTGTGTCCCAGCCCACCAAAATATCTGCCCAGACGGCCCATTCCCACCCACACCACCAACAATCCAGCCTCAGTCTCACCCACCCCACTGACAATGGGCCCTAACCATAGAATAATAAAAAAACAGCACTCACATAACGTTTCAACTGCTCGCGTAGATAAAGCTGTAAACAAAACAAAAACATGTCTTACCTATGGTCACCCCAGCAAAAACAAATCTACACTCATACTGCCCAAGCATGCCCCCCCTTGCAAGCCATCCCTGGTGGTCCACTGAACCTCACCCTCCCCCCAGTAAAAACACATTTGCCCCTTCCTACAGGCAGATAACTGCCCCAGGGAGGGCTGCATGAGGTACCCCCCCACACCACATTTGGGGTGGGGGAGAAGCCCACCCCAAAACGTCGGACAGGACCCCCAATGAATGGGGCAGTAGTGTTTGGGCACCCTGGACCCTGAGGGCAGATTGGCACACCAATGTGCCCCTCTGCGCCAAGGGAAGTTTGGTAAACAAAGAAACAAATTGAAAATGGCAGGCTGCACATTGGGGGGCTGAGGGGCTCCCTAAACCACTGGAAAATTTTGAAATGTAATGGGGGGTACACCTCTCCACCCCCACCCCAAATGGAGGGGAGGGGCATCTCATGTAGCCATCTCTGGGGGCAAATAAGGGGGGCTGTCATGCCCTCCTCCCTGGGGTCAGGTGTCCCATCCTAGGAGCAGATATCTACCCCCAGGGAGGGCTGCATGACATGGCCCTCACTCCATTGTGGGTGGGCGGGCACCACCCCTTCCCATTACAAAATTCCCCAGCGGTTTGGGGTGCCCCACAGCCCCCCCTAAAATGCTGTCTACCATTTTCACTTTTTTCCTTTGTTTACCCAACTCCCCTTGGTGCAGATGGCCACAACAGTGTGCCATTCTGCCCACAGGGTGCCCAATACCTACTGCCCCACCCATTGGGGGGCATGTCCGACATTTTGTGGTGGCCCTCTCCCCCCTCACCCCAAATGGGTGGGGGGCACCTCATGCAGGCCTTCCTGAGCCTCCTACGAACGGCTGCGTGAGGTACACCCCCCTCCATTTGGGTTGGGGGGGAGAGGGCCACCAAAAAATGTGGGACAGGCCCTCCCAGTGGGTGGGGCAGTAAGGTTTGGGCACCATGGGGGCAGATTGGCACACTAATGTGCTCATCTGCACCAAGGGAAGTTTGGTAAACAAAGAAAAAAATTGAAAATGGTACACTGAGGGGCACCCTAAACCTCCAGGGAATTTTCCAATGTAAAGGGGGGTGGCCCTCTCCCCCCCACACGAACTGAAAGGGGGCCATGTCAATCAGCCCTCCCTGGGGGCGGATAAGAGGGGGGCATCTCATGCAGCCCTCCCTGGGGTCAGATGCCCCTTCCTAGGAGCAGATATCTTCCACCAGGGACGGCTACAAGGGGTGCCCCATTTCCCCTTGGGGTGAGGGGAAGAGAGCCACCCCCCTTTTCCATAAAATAAATCCCTGGTGGCTAGTGGCCCCCCTCCCACACCCAAATCTCCTTTTTTTTCTTTTATTTTTTTTTAAATTTTGCCCCTTTCCCTGGGGGCAGATGATCGGCCATCTGCCCCCAGGGGGGCCCTAATCTGCAGGCCCCATAATTTGGGGGGGCCCCGCACACTTATTCCTGGTGCCCCCCCTCCAATTGGAGGGGGGCCACCTCATGCACTCCTGCCTGGGGGCAGAAATCTGCCCCCAGGGAGAGCTACAAGGGGTGGGCCCCCTTTTCACTTGGTGTGGGAGGGTGAGGGCCAACATCCTTTCAGGGGGCAACATACATCCCTGGTGCCTAGTGGCCCCCCTCACCCCCACCCCCCTTCCCTGTTGCACTTCATTGTTTTTTTTTATTTTTTATTTTGCCCCCTTCCCTGGGGGCTGATGATCAGTCATCTGCCCCCGGGTTATCCATAAGTCACCCCACCTCCCCCCTGCTTTCAAAACAAATCCCTGGTGGTGTAGTGGGCATTGCTAGGCGCGGATCAAGCACCCTGTGCCCGATCCACGCCCAGCAATGTTTTCACAAAAGATGTCGTTGGAAAGGGGAGAATCTCCCTTTTCCAACGACACCGCCCTCGATCTCCAGCTTGAAATACAGCCAGAGATCGAGGGGGAGAAATGTGGAGACTCACCTTTCATTTTCACCGCGGCAGCCCTAAATGGCTGGCGCGGCGAAAATTACGTTCATTTTCACAACGGCGTGCTTTATGCACGCCGATGTGAAATTGAAGGTAATCCAGCCCTCGGGCAGTGAGGGGGGACCTCCCCCTCACATAGCCCAGGGGTTGGATTACTGTTTTGACCGATCCCTGCTTTGCAGGGTTCGCTCAAAACAAGGTGCCTAAAAGGACAAGGTATCTCGTCTTTGGCAACACAGAGGTAATGTCAATGACGAGATACCTCGTCCTTGGCACTTAAGGGGTTAAAAGGTCCTGATTCCACAGTGGTTCACACCACTCGTCATCATCCTCATGGCGGTCAGGGAAAAGGCGCCACAGATCGCCATTCGTCGAGTTCCCCCCCTGGAATGGGTCGCTTGCCCGACCAAATCAGCCTTACCGGCTGAATGGTAAAGGTTCAGACTTAAAATGCTCTAAGTAGTCGAGAATGCGGCCTCGACCCTCCTTGAAGAAAGATAAGAGCCGTGCCCATGTCGACAAACACAACAAAATGTAGGCAAAGGACAAAGCCTGTGCGTCCTCGGGCCTGGGTCCAGGAGAAGACTCTTCAGGGCCCCTCGGAGGTTCCCTCGAGTAGAGAAAATATTCCTTCAAAAATAAAGTCATCAGCGCTGAAAGAGTCAACGTTGGTGTCTAAAAAGTAATCAACGCCACAGACGTCGAAGCCCTCGACGTTGTCAAAGACTTCAACGCCATTTTCAATGCACATTACAAAACTCTTGAAGGATGTCGAGAAACGTACACCCCACTACCAAGGAAGTACTTTTTTGAGTCACTTTCCTCAATTTATGAGGATGTTGAGCCATCTGCGGATGAATCACATCCGTTTGGGTTACAGTATGGGATGCCAGGTCCCAGAAGCCTTGATTTCTGAGGAATCAAGAATTTAAAATGTTCAAAGGCAGACTGCAGGTGGGTTGGACACTTCCCCAGGAATTGAGTTTGGAAGGCCAGATCACTCGGACCATGCTGATGGATCCTAAAGACAACTGATGTCCAGTGTGACTGATGAATGATGTTCTGCGCGCGAGGCATTGATGATCCTGAGGAGCGCATTGAGCGATGCGTCTGTCAATTGTTTAATGACGGAGGCCGGAATTATATTGTGAGAGTAAGAAGTAGGTTTCAGGTAGGCAGTCATTTTTAGGAGATCCGGGGGAAATAGAGGAGAGAATTCAGTCCTAACGGGCAGTGTGCATGCAGGGGTGTAGGGGATGGTAATGCTGTCTATTCTTCTAATAAATCATGTGTAGATTCTGTCAGTGTTCGGGTGAGAGTTTGGTACAATGCTTTACTACTTCAAAGAGGGCTTTGCTCCTGTTAGAGGCTGCCGCAATGGTGGTGGAGTAGTAAGCAGCTTTGGCCTCGGTAATCAGAATCCTACGGTTTATGTGCAAAGATTTGAGCTTTATAAGGTCTCCAGAGTTATGGTTTTTGCGCCACCTTTTCTCTAGGGCTCTGATTGAATGTTTGTTGGAGGCTTGCTCTGGGGTGTACTATGGGACAGTTGATGTGAGCTTAGCCGGCTGGATTTTAGCAGGGCATGAGTGTCCACCAGTGTCATAGCAGAGTTACTGAATAATTCCAGGAGGCCCGAGTCATTCCCTGTGATGCGGAAGTCTGCCAAGTTTGCTTCTAGCTCATTGACTGGGAAAGTTTTGAATGAGCGGCGTTGAGTGAGGGGTCGTTTAGCCTGACGTTTGTGAACCATAATTGAGTGGGTGACTGATAATGGGATGGCAGCATGGCCAGAACAGTCAAGTGGGATAGGGTCTGCACAGGTGATGCAGGGGGATGATGTGAAGACTAAGTCTAGGGCATTTGCCTTGTTGTGCGTGGGGGGAGTACAATTTGCCTAAGATCCATGGAAGTGGTCAGTGCGAAAAGTGTGCTTCGAATGTGGTTGTCAGCCTGTGACTTGGGGTCGTTAAAATCACACACAGAGACATTATTTGAATGTGCTAATTTGGCAGAGGGGAGTAAGTTGGAGATGTCTGCAATGAAAGGGTCACTCCTGTGAGGTGGTCTGTAGATGAGGTGAGGTGATGGATTCCTTGTGTGATGAAGGGAACCGTCAGGCAGGTGATTCAAATTGGCTTGTTCTGCGAGAGGGGATGATGGAGCAAGGCCAATCAATCCTGTGGATGATTGCCACTCCACCTCCTGCCCTTCCTGGCCAGTCGGCATGTTGGATGCAGTAGCTTTGCGGTAGGAGCACCTTGAAAACATGTGGGGAGGATAGGCTAAACCATGTTTTACTAATGAACATGGTATCAAGGTTGTTGTCCGAGATGAGTTCAGTGATCTCTGCAGCATGAGCAACTCCTGAGCGAGCATTGATAAACATGAGAGGGCATATGGTCCGTGGGTGTTGGATGGGGGCAAGGGCAATATTGAAGATTTTCGCTAGGGTAGCTTGCCAGGGCCAACAAGGGCACTTGGCCATTCGAACCCTAGTGAGAGTGGGGATGGGCTGGGGAGGGAGGAGACACATGGTGATATCTTTTGGTGAATAGCAGTAGTGGCACTTACTTTGTAGGTGAAATGCAGAATAGCAGCTTATCAGGCCCGAACAGGCACAAACAGGTGAGGTCCTTGTTTTTGCGCATGCTTTGCTGGGGACACCGGCGATGAGGACTCCTAAGGACGGCTGATTAAATAGGTGGTGGGTGGAGCAACTAAGTGGCAGGGCCCAGTCACGTGACAAGCAGCCTACTCAATGCTGTCTGCTTGGAGCTAGCATACAGTCCTTAAATAAATGTTCACGCCTTGAAACACTTGTGTATAGGCGCGTTTTAAATGCCATATCATATGATATCATAAATAGATGCTTGGAAGACGTGAAAACTGGAGTTGGACGTAGCAACTAAGTGGCAGTATCTGGTATGTGACCAGCAGCCTGCTCAATGCTGTCTGCCTGGAGCTGGCCTATAGTCCTTAAGTAGAAACTTGGAAGACGCAAAAATTGGAGGTGAGCGTAGCAACTGAGTGGCAGGCTCTGGTGAAGTGACCAGTGTAAGGCAAGACCTCCAGACAATAAAAACTCTTCTAAGGAAAAAAGCTTAGTGCACCGCTTTGCAGGGAAAACTAGATTTATTTTGTATACAAAAAGATAAAATGTGACAGAAGGTCCAGTAGAACCAAACCATGGCTCCCCAGCTCTTGACTAAATTTGTTTGCATCACCTCTTGCTCTTCGTATCACAAATCATGGAATGCTCTACTCCTCACTCCCCCTTATCATTTGCCGACCCACCGTACACATTCTTACTTTCTCGAGGATTTAGGTATTCCTTTTCCAGCTGTCTGTGTTACGCTCACCTGGTATCCACAGGGACGCCACCCAGTCGGGTTACTCGCTGGTATGCTTCTCAGCTTTGCCCAGATGTGGTCTGCAGGGAAGGTTCTGCCTGAAAATACAGAAGGACTGTGTTCAAGACTGACCGACCGGGGTAAGTATCCTCCCTCCACCCTCGTATGATTTCAGCCCCTCTGGCCCCCTCTCCTCACCTTGTGGTAGAGTTAGGCGTGCTCTCCGTCCTGCCTTCTTTGCAGGGGCACGTTGTCTTTCATGGGCGTGTGCGGTCCAGTTACTTCACTGACGCCGGCCCGTTTGATATTGTTCAGGTAAGTCTTATTGCTGTTCTTTAGTTTTGTTGCTATCCTGCATGCCTTTCTTTGTTTAAAATGTCTCTTTTTTCTCCCTTAGGTATGCGGAGCTTCAGCGCGGCGAACTGGCTTGGTTGAGCCCCGCTGGTAAATGATGGCGCATTAAGAGCGCTATGATGCGGTAAGTAAGTGGTATGCGCAGCGCTGCAAAGTCTTGCCTTTGCTAACCTGTGTTTTTCTTCCTTGTAGGTTGCAGTGTGCTTCAGCGCGAGTGGAATGTCCGGAGTGGTGCCAGCCGAGAGGCGACCAGCTAGGTAAGCCTTTTGAGCAGTTTGTAATTTGCAAATGTCACTACTGCTTACTTTAATGTTGCCTCTATCTTCCTCTTTCAGGTCGTTCTTGTGCAGATTCGAGGAAGCTGGTCTCAGTAGCTGCGAGTAGCTGAAGATGAAGACTGCAGGAAAGATGTTGCTGCTAATGATGTTCCTTTTGTCTCCTTGCAGGTTCTGCTTCTCCGAGGTTCGAGGGAATAGCTGGACACGGTGAGCGTCACGTTGCAAGCTGCAAAGTAACACGAAGCGTGTTGTTTTGCTCGGGTGTGGTTTAAATAGCCCCAACAAAATAGTCCAGGTAAAGTAGTCCCTAGGGTACCACACTCAAAACACTAGACCGCATAGCTTGGTTCCTTGGAACCAAGCTATGTGGATGCCTCAATGTTGGCTGACAATACATTAAGTAGTTCCCAAGCACATGTTTTTTCATGGTGTATGAGCCTGGCACCATAGACACCAGGAGTGGCCCCAAGAGGGTTTTGGAAGAGGATGCCAGGCTCTAGAGGCCTGAGTCCTGACTCCACCTTTCCAATGGGTTTGCCAGAGGGGGTTTTGGGCGAGGGTCGTGACAGCACTCCCCCCTAAGGCCCCTCCCATAGTGTTCCTTCTGTCTGGCCCAGGTTTGGTTTGGAGGTTCCGATGGAATTTCCTGATTAGACGTGGTGCGTGGATATTCTCACTGGGCTCCCAGGATCTATCTTGTGGTCCAAATCCTTTCCAATCGACGAGATAATATATCTTGGCCCTAGAGTATTTAGAGTCCAAGATATCTTTGGTTCTCCGTCAACAAGTATGGGCTTAAGTGGTGTCCCAATCCATGTGCCGGGTTGCATTGGTTTCAGGAGGGACACATGAAATACCGGGTGGATTTGTAGATTAGGTGGTAAATCCAGTTTCACGGCTACTGGGTTGATAATTACCTTAATGGTATAGGGTCCTAAGAATCTGGGATGAAGGGACCGGGTTCCCTTGATGGGTACGAATTTAGCGGCTAACCAAACTTTGTCTCCTACTTGATAATCAGGGGCCTTTTTCCGGTGTTGGTCAGCGAACCTCTTTTGTTTTTCTTTGGCATGAATAAGGTGTTCCTTTGCCCTTTTGAACGCCTGAGTAATGGTTGTGTGTAGAGTCTTTACCGCTGGCATTTCCAAGCTGGCTGGAAGGTCTAGTTCAGAGGTACATGGATGTCTGCCATAAAGGGTATAGAAGGGCGTTTGTCCCGTGCTTGAATGCAAAGAATTGTTATATGCATATTCAGCTAACCATAGTAGGTCTTTCCAATTCCTTTGTTCGTGGTGCAGCATGCACCGTAAATATTGCTCGAGTGTCTGATTGGTTCTCTCGGTTTGCCCGTCCGTTTGGGGATGGTGACTGGTAGATAGCCGAACTTCGATCTGTGCCATTGAACAACATTTTTTCCAGAAGTTTGAAACAACTGGCTGTCTCGATCAGAGACCAGAACCGAAGCGAAGCCATGTAGCTTAACCACGCCCTCCAGGAACACTTTTGCTAAAGTGGCTGCGTCTGGGAGGCCTTTGAGAGGAATAAAATGGGCCATCTTCGAGAATAAGTCAACAACTACAAGGATGGTGTTGAACCCTTGGCTTGGAGGTAGATCAGTGATGAAGTCAAGGGAAAGAGTGTGCCATGGAACTGGAGGAATGTCTAATGGTTGTAGGAGACCAGATGGTTTTTGTTTCTGTGATTTATTTTGTGCGCAGACACCGCAGGACTGAATATACTGAATGATGCCCCTACGCCAGGTAGGCCACCAAAAGTTCTCTTTCACCTTAGCTAGGGTTTTGGTGATCCCAGGATGCCCTTCGATCAGTGAATCGTGATAGTTTGAAATAATATGCTGTTGTAATTCCTTCTTGGGTACATTTAGGTGATCCCTAAAAAAAAGGGTAGATGGTCCTTGATGGTATATTGTTCTCCTTGAGTTTGCCATGCGAGGAAGGCATTAGGAGTCATTGTCCGTTGGATTTCTTTTCGTAGTTCTTCTTGTGTGAAGGCTGTTGTGATACCCAAGAGTTTGTCTTCAGGTATAATAGGTACAGGGTCTGGAGTTGTATTTACCATTTCATCTATGCCCATGCGAGAAAAGGCATCCACCTTTCCTTTTCTGACTCCTGGTCGAAATGTTATTACATAATCATATTCGGCAAAGAAAAGGGCCCACCGTAATTGGCGCGAGGACTGGGCCTTGGCTGTTTTGAGATATTGCAGGTTTCGGTGGTCTGTGATGACTGTAATGGTGTGTCTGGCCCCCAGAAGGTAGTGCCTCCAGGCTTTAAAGGCGGATTTGATAGCCAGGAGTTCCTTGTCCGTGATGGCATAATTAATCTCTGGAGGTGAGAACTTTTTCGACCAGATGGCCACAGAATGTAGTTGGCCGGTGTCCGGGTCTCTCTGTGAAAGGACAGCTCGCATTGCGAGACTGGACGCATCAGTTTCAACGACATAAGGGAGGTCTGGATGAGGATGTCGCAGGATTGGAGCGGAGGTAAATCTTTGTTTAAGTTCCTGAAAAGCTTCTTCTGCTTGTTCGGTCCAATCAAACTTTTTATTGTTTTTTTGTAATAGTACTGTGATTGGGTGCACAACCTGAGAGAAGTCTGGGATGAACTGGCGGTAGAAGTTCGCAAAGCCCAGCATGCTTTGTACCCCTTTCAGAGACATCGGTGAAGGCCATTTCAGAATGGCATCTACCTTGTGCACGTCCATTCTGATGCTGGAGTAAGGATAAAACCAAGAAACTCTACTTCGGTGACGTGAAAAAAGCATTTTTCAAGCTTTGCAAACAAGCGATGTTGACGGAGCTTGGTGAGGACTGAACGAACGTGCCTGACATGATCTTGTTTCGAGGCTGAGTATACTAAGATGTCGTCTATGTACACTAAGGCGCACACATCAATTAACTCCTTTAAGACGTCATTCATGAAATATTGGAATGCCGCAGGAGCGTTGCGTAACCCGAAGGGCATGACTTGATATTCAAACAAGCCGTACTTAGTACGGAAGGCGGTTTTCCATTCATCTCCTTTTCTGACCCGGACCAGGTTGTATGCTCCTCGAAGGTCCAATTTGGTATAAATCTGGGCATCTTTAACTTGGTCTAGCATCTCAGGGATAAGTGGCAAGGGGTAGCGGTTCTTCACGGTGATCTGGTTCAATGCGCTGTAGTCAATACAGGTTCTCAAGTCTCCTTCCTTTTTCGGTACGAAGAACAAAGGACTGGTTGCAGGGGACTTCGAAGGGCGGATAAATCCGTTTGCAAGGTACTGGTCTAAATAGGATTTCAAATGAAGGTTTTCCGGTTCTGTGAGAGCGTAGATCCTGCCGCAAGGGATTTGTGCACCAGGAACAAGGTCGATCTGACAGTCATAGGGTCTGTGCGGCGGCAATGTATTGGCTTGGTCCTTTCGGAAAACATCCTGGAAATCATGGTATTCACTTGGCAAAGTATTAGTTGCTCCCAGGGTTGATACTGTCGCTCCAGGAGTCATGGGGATAAAGACGTCGGGTTTCTCCTCTTGGTAATAGCAGGCAGGGGAGCAGTCACCGGGGAAGGTTAATTTTCGTACCTGCCAGTCTATCAAAGGGTTGTGAGCAACCAACCATGGCATCCCTAGTATTAGCCTGAACCGAGGTTCCCTGATGAGATCAAATAAAATAGACTCCCGATGTCCGTCCTGGCACAGCAAGGTTACCCTGGCTGTGCACTGGGTTACTGGTCCGGAAGCGATTTCTGTCCCATCCACGGTGGTTACCTTGTCCATAGATGGCTTAGAACACAAGGGAAGCCCCATCTCTGCTGCCAGTTCTTAATCAATATAATTTCCAACTGCTCCGCTACCGATGTATGCTTCAACGTCATGCATACTTGACGACTGTTAGTGGTTAATTAAGCACACTGGTATTGCAAAGTGCAAGGTCAGAAACTCTTTCTTCTCACTCGACAAACTGACCTCTACGTTTGTCGAGCTTGGTAGTTTTCCGATTCCTTAGCTTCATCCTTCTATGTGGCCCCGACTAGTCTTCTTGGGGGTTTTACTGGACAGTCCTTCAGGAATGTCCTGGTTTCCCACAATACAAACAAAGTTGTTGTTGTCTTCTTTTGTTCCGCTCATGTCGTTTATTGACGTGTATTGGCACAGAAACCGGTCGGAGGAGTACACCAGTGGCCTGGAAGGTTATGCAGAGAATTGGAGTGCGCACCTTTCCTTGTTTTTTCCATTTTTCGCAGGACCTTGAGGGGTGGAATCCTCAAGACCTGACAAGGTGCCGCACCAGGGTTATATATGCCCGGCTTTGGAGTGCCTCACTTGAGGCTACACTCCCCCCCTTTCTCCACTGTGGGATTGGGCGTGACCATTTTCTCTGCTGACCAGATGACTACATCTACCAGTAGCCCTTGCAGCAGATTTATATTGCCTGCACCTGCGGTGAGCTGCAAGTCCACCCAGCCTCCCTGATGACGTGTATTGGCACAGAAACTGGTCGGAGGAGTACACCAGTGGTCTGGAAGGTATGCAGAGAATTGGAGTGCGCACCTTTCCTTGTTTTTTCCATTTTTCGCAGGACCTTGAGGGGTGGAATCCTCAAGACCTGACAAGGTGCCGCACCAGGGTTATATATGCCCGGCTTTGGAGTGCCTCACTTGAGGCTACACTCCCCCCCTTTCTCCACTGTGGTATTGGGCGTGAGCGTTTTCTCTGCTGACCAGATGACTACATCTACCAGTAGCCCTTGCAGCAGATTTTTATCGCCTGCACCTGCGGTGAGCTGCAAGTCCACCCAGCCTCCCTGATGACGTGTATTGCCACAGAAACCGGTCGGAGGAGTACACCAGTGGCCTGGAAGGTTATGCAGAGAATTGGAGTGCGCACCTTTCCTTGTTTTTTCCATATATATATATATATATATATATATATATACACGAATATACGCATAGAGGTAAACGCGTGTGTTTTATGTATGTTTCTTTTTTTTTTGGCTTATATGAATATTACTCGGGGCAGTACTGTGGCATGTTGTTAATTTCGAATCTTATGTGATCATGATTCGCCTTTTGCAGGATGGGGTGGGTGCTGGATTGCATTTACACCTCCTCCATTGTTTCAAGTTCACTGCTGGGCATTCTATTCTAAGCATGTGAATCCATGAAAGATCCAATGCTGGAGAAGGGAATAGTTTCTTACCTGTAACTCCATTTCTCCAGCATTGGTATCTTTCATGGATTCACATGCGCCTTCCGGCCTCCCCAAAATGCAATCATCTTGTAGTTCTTGTTTCAGCCCGTTCCACTTTGGAGGGGTCGAAATCTGAAGGGAGCCGCGGGGGCGGGGCATTTATACCACTACGTCCTAGTGGGGCGTGCATGCGCGGCCCAAAACGACGTAGATAGGACACAAAAGTGTTGAACGTTTTCCTACAGGAAAAGGCTTTATAGCTTACTGAGGGTTCCCAGTCTGTCGACGGGGAATATTCTAAGCATGTGAATCCATGAAAGATACCAATGCTGGAGAAATGGAGTTACAGGTAAGAAACTATTCCCTTTTCAGGTACACAGGGTGTGTTTTCCCTTGGTCGAACATACACGGTCCGAGGGTCTGTCTTAGACCGGTCTGCTTTTCGGTCCTGCAACCGGTGGTCTAGCTGCACGACCAGATTTATGAATTTGGCACAGTCTCTGGGTGGATCACCCACCTGGGCTAAGACGTCCTTTAATTCGCCTCGTAAGCCTCGATGGAATAACGTGGTTCTTTTGTTTTCTGGCCACCTAGCTCCGGCAACCAGTCTGTTGAAGGTAGCAATGTACGTTAACAAGTCCTGATTCCCCTGTCGGAGGGACAAGAGTTCATTGTCTACTGCTTGTTCCTGGGTATGGCGAGCAAAAAGTTTTTCCATTTCTCTCTGGAACTCCCCAAAGTCATGTAACAGAGGATCGTCATGGATTACCAACGGCACCGACCAATCTGCTGCACTACCACTCAGGTATAAGACAAAAGCTACCCGAGCTTGGTCGTTTGGAAACGCTCCAGGCCTTCAAAGTAAATGAAGGTGACACTGATTGATGAATGCCGCATACTTCTGTGGGTCACCTGAGAACCTTTCTGGTGGTGCCAGGGGAACTGTTCCAGGTAACGTGATCTGTACCCGAGTGGAGGTAGTGGATCGTATGGCGGGGTTTTGCATTGTTGGATTGCTTCCAGGTAGAGACGCCTGTCCTGCCTGTGATTGGAAGTATTGCCTGCTAATCTCTTCAGTGCATTCTTTGGTCACTATTAGGTCTCTCTGGAGGGCATTAGTCTCTTGTTGGGCAGAATGAACCTCAGCATGAAGTTCTCCTAGTAATTGGGCCAATTGGTTCATTTCTGATGTCTCCATGGCGCCCATGTGGATTTGTTATGGTAGGCTTCGCGTTCTGGTATCCACAGGGACGCCACTCAGCCGGGTTACTAGCTGGTATGCTTCTCAGCTTTGCCCAGATGTCGTCTGCGGGGAAGGTTCTGCCTGAAAATACAGGAGGACTGTGTTCAAGACTGACCGACCGGGGTAAGTATCCTCCATCCACCCCCGTATGATTTCAGCCCCTCTGGGGCCCTCTCCTTACCTTGTGGTAGAGTTAGACATGCTCTCCACCATGCTCTCCACCATGCCTTCTTTGCAGGGGCACGTTGTCTTTGATGGGTGTGTGCGGTCCAGTTACTTCACTGACGCCGGCCCGTTTGACATTGTTCAGGTAGGTCTTATTGCTGTTCTTTAGTTTTGTTGCTATCCTGCATACCTTTCTTTGTTTAAAATGTCTCTTTTTTTCTCCCTTAGGTATGCAGAGCTTCAGCGCGGCGAACTGGCTTGGTTGAGCCCCGCTGGTAAATGATGGCTCATTAAGAGCGCTATGATGCGGTAAGTAGCCGCTATGCGCAGCGCTGCAAAGTCTTGCCTTTGCTAACCTGTGTTTTCCTTCCTTATAGGTCGCGGTGTTCTTCAGCGCGAGTGGAATGTCCGGAGTGGTGCCAGCCGAGAGGCGGCAAGCCAGGTAAGCCATTTGAGCAGTTTGCAATTTGCAAATGTCTCTACTGCTTACTTTAATGTTGCCTCTATCTTCCTCTTTCAGGTCATTCTGTCCGGGAGGCGTGCAGATTCGAGGAAGCTGTTCTCAGTACCTGCACGTGGCTGAAGATGAAGACTGGAGGAAAGATGCTGCTGCTAATGATGTTCCTTTTGTCTCCTTGCAGGTTCTGCTTCTCCGAGGTTCGAGGGAATTACTGGACCCGGTGAGCGTCACGTTGCAAGCTGAGAAGTAACGCGAAGCGTGTTGTCTTGCTCGGGTGTGGTTTAAATAACCCCAACAAAATAGTCCAGATAAAGTAGTCCCTAGGCTACCACACCCAAAACACTAGACCGCATAGCTTGGTTCCTTGAAACCAATCTATGTGGATGCCTCATGTTGGCTGACAATACATTAAGTAGTTCCCAAGCACATGTTTTTTCATGGTGTATGAGCCTGGCGCCATAGGCGCCAGGAGTGGCCCCAAGAGGGTTTTGGAAGAGGATGCTAGGCTCTAGAGGCCCGAGTCCTGACTCCACCTGGCCAATGGGTTTGCCAGAGGGGGTTTTGGCCGAGGGTTGTGACAGTGTGGTAGTTCAAATGGGTTGGCCATTGTTCCGGGGGTCGCTGGTGCCCTAAATCTAGACCAAGCATTTTGCAAGCTGTTCGGCGTGAATGCCACTATTCTCAACTTTACTACTGGGGATTGGGAGAGGGACAATGATGCAAGTTCTTCAGTCTACCACACTGCTACACCTCCAACAAGGAATACAACATGCTAGGCCTCGCTTCCAATATGGCGATGCTTCAATTTTTCCTGAACCCGGACCCCTGTGTCTACATCCTCATTGTTACACATTATATTTTTCTACTGCTACACAATTTTACCCGTTCCCTATACCTCTGCTGACCTAAACTAACTATAATTTCTCACAAAACAAATGCATTTGCTGTTCCCGTTTACGCTCCCCACATCCCTGCGGCTGCGAACCTTCACTTTCTCATGCGCTAATAGCTTTTTCTATGCCTAAACCATTTGGGAGGGCATGGTGGCTGTATGTGCATCGCAACATTCCCAATTTAGTTAATCCTTCCTTAACTAACCCTGCAGCTTCTCTTCTTCTATAATCATCATCTTTGGGCATCCATACCCTACACACATGACGTAAACTTCCCCCATCTTGGGCATATTTTTCTGGGGTACAAGTAACGTAAAGGGAATCCATATCCCCAGCTAAGTCGACCTAGTGCTGTACATAGTTTTCCCTGGTCCGGTGGAGGTGAAGTTAATTTTCCCCGGGGGATCTATTGGGTGTTCAATTCTCAACCTGCGTGGTTTATCTGAACTATCTGTTTGTGTATACTGGTGTTTTGTGATAGGAGGAGCTCCACTTGCCCTTATTGAAACCATCATCATAGCAGTGTTTGGGAGAGCCCTAGTGCAACATCGGAGAACCGTCTGGCACGTGCAGAGTATTAGCAGCAGGAAAACCACGATAGCGACCAATATCTAAATACGATATTCCTAGCCAAGCTGGGGCCCAGGGGAACATGACGTCAAACCAGTGCTCAGCTTCAACTCCTGCTTCTATCTCCATGCCGGTCTTCAACTTTTATAGGGCCCCTATTATGTGGGCTTCTTTTATTTTGCATCATTTGGGGGTATATGCATGCAACATGACAACCCTAACTTCTTGCACACGCCCCCTTGCATGGCCATCAATAAGTCCAAGAGGTACCTTCTGTAGGTTCATCAACCGTATAGGTCGTAGCTCACTTTTTATTGAATTTAAACTCAGCTCTGTATCGTTCGCCAACTGGATAATTACCCACCGCACTATCTGCAACCATTTGGCATTGGCTGGAGCCTGGATATCTGGCACTAAAAGGGAGGCAAAGAACACGGCTATCTTCTTAAAGATGTGATATTTGTCAGGAATTGCTTTTCGACAGTTCAGAGAAGTCTTCGGACAGGTAGTTTGATCGTTTCTGGCACCTTCTTCTGATTGAGCGTTTCTTTTTTTTACTTGCAGGGGTTTGGGTGGCTCTGCTCTTGGCATGTTTACTAGTGACAGGTGTGCATCAGGAACCACTAAGACAGCTGAATGCAGGGTAGTTAGTGGCAGGTGCCCCTCCATGATGTAGAGAGATGCATGTATGCTTGTTGGCCGTACACCCAGAGGATGTCCCTGAGAGCAGCTGTTTCTCTGTTGAGGTCAGGGATGAACAATGGGTCTCATTATAAGTTTACCGGTCCGGTAACACCGGTACCATTAAGCTTGCCGGTACTGTTGTTACCGGACCGGCAAACTACGAGTTCTGCTCGCGGGTGCCTTCCCGCCCGCCAGGACTGACCTGGCAGGCATACCGGCATCCACAAGCAAAGCATGTCAGATGTACTGGCACCATTCTGAATGGTGCCGGTGCATTCAACCTCCTCATTCCCATTGAGCCCTATGGCGCTCGAATGGGAATGGGGAGCATTTCTTTCTGGCATAAAATGGGCAATTACCGGGTCCGGCATAATTGCCCATTCCTGTGTACCGGAAAAAAACTCAAGTTTGGCGGCAGCCTCCCGGTTCTACCAGCAAGGCTGCAGCCAAACTTGTAATGCGGCCCAATGTCTTGTTGCACTTGTTATTAGTCCCTACAGTAAAGGTGCCATTTCCTTGAAAGCAAAACTCATATTCTGCTTCTGCTTGTACCTTCACTGGAGTCTCTTTTGCTTCGATCCACATTAACTTCGACACATATGTGCCCCATATGGCAAGACAGTTCTTGTCCACCTTCCATATCACTTCTTCATCGAACCACACCAACCCCACTGCTGCCCAGCTTACAACTGACGCCTCACATTTGTTGGCCCACGAACAACACTCCTTCCATCTTTAGCAATGGGGGTGTCTTGAACTGTGGGTCCTTTCCTTTCATTGCACATTCTCCATCATCTCTGTCCATCAGTACAACATGTACTTCGTGTCCTTGGAACATGCTTCGTACCCGACATAGTGTCAAATGAAAAAATCACTAGGCTACCAGAGGTGGAATTGATTGGGGTATTAACATCTTGGGGGCTACTGACACATGACGGATGAGGGAGCAAACATAACAGCTCCAATTTGACCTCTCCTTCCCCACTGAGCGCATGTGACTGTACCATATATTACTGAACTCTGGATGGTCCACGTTGGTCATTGTATCAAACACCACTCCTTTGTATTTGTTGTATTCCCTCTCTTCTTCAACCTCCTGTCTAATGCGTTGTTTTTTAACCATGTGTTGTTATATGTTATTGGATTTCTTTTCATGTTAACCACATCATTTAGAAAAATATGATTTTGAAAAATATTGTGTTCTCTAGCATATTCTACACACCATGTACACCACCCCTTTATATGCCCCCACCATATAACCTGACCCAAAGAATATACACAAAATTCTACAACAAAACCTAAACATATATATGCAATATAGACATTATTACACAATGCTTGTGATGGGATACAAGTAGGGGGTGAGAAGAACGAGACAGCCATGCAGTGAGCACCGTTTTTTCCATGCTTTGTGTGAGTGGGTCAGAAATGTAAGGCAGACAACTTTGTAAAGTTTTCTCAACAAATGCCAATTTATTTTCAAATTAGATTGGATGAACACGTCACAATCCCTACACGGACAAAAATGTCCCCGCCTAAAAGAAACTAAAGGAAACACTCTCATAAAGGACATCTGTTTCTCACACTTGTACATTAAATAAACAAGTAAATGTATATCAATGCTCAAAAACAATAATGATTGGGGGCACTGTTGCGCAGCCTAGGTAATGGCTGCTTAGCTCAAGAGCTCCGTGCGGCACCGTATAACATCACGATTCACCAGCGGAAATCTCTTATATTTTCACCGCTCCTTTGCCTCTGCTGGTTGGTGAATATATTGGGCAGCACTGACTCCAATTCCGTCTGAAATCTGAGACTCTGAACTGACATACTGCCTTTGAGACTTTTGCTGAGTGTGGGCCTGCCTCCGGCTGGAGTGGTGGCGTGACGGGCCTGGGCGGGCTGCGGCCGACCTCTTCCCCATACCGGGGCCCTGCTCCTGGTGATTGCTTGCTGGACAGCTGATCTTCTCCATCACCCCCGGGGGCCATGTGGTTCGGGCGCTGGCCTGGCTGCCCTGTGGCAGGAGTCGGAGCGCGCCTTTTGCCTTGCCCCACGCCTGAGTGAGGGGGCGGCCTGTAGCGGTGCGTCTGTCCCGGGTGGCGCTGCGCCGAGGGAACTACACCGGCGGTGATCATCTCTGCAACTGCTCCGGAATCCGCATGGGCCGCTTGAGACCTCCAGCCTTCACCTACCTGCTGCACATCACTTGCGGCTGCCGACATTTGGGTGCGCCGGAGGCCGCCCGACCTGGAACCTTCCCGGAGCGGACACGAAGCGTGGCCAGCGCGGTGACCCCCCTGCCTGCCAACACAGGTGAGCCCGGATCTGGGGTGGGCCAGAGCTGCAGCGTGATCGCACGGACACCCGCCTGCCGCGCGGGTGCCTCTGGACTTGCAGGCTTGACCGGTACTTTGGCGGCCTCTGAGGGGTGCCGGGGGACGGAGCCCTGCTCGAGGAGGGGGTGCAGGTTCCATACTCTAACCACCAGACACGCTCCTGGGATCCCGCTCTTCTGGATCCTCTGGGCCTTATGAGCACAGCGGGGACTGCCTGGGGGCGCTCCGCAGCCTGGACTATTGCTGCCCAATACCCCTGCCCTCTTACCCCATAAGGAGCACGCCGTCCATCTTGGGCGCACGAAGGGGCCCCCGGCTACCTCCGGATCTGGGGATTGACCACATACACAGCACCTCAGCAACTCACTGTGACATTCTGCAACCACTGGGACTACCCCACCTCCATCTGCGTGAACCTGGAGGCTAGGGCCTCTTGTCCTGCCTCACCATACCGGGCCTCTGCCCCCTGACACTGCGGCCGAAGCCTCCTGCGGGGACACGGGTGGTGCCCCAGCCCGCCTGCCTGCCTGGCTGGTCCTCCATACTTACCACCTCTCATCACATGAGGCCCCCACAATATATCTAGCGGCCCCAGCTCCGACTATCTGCTTCCAACACGCCGGGGCCTACATTGCGTAGTTGGCTGAGCAACAATGTCGAACCGCTCCAGAGGCACCGGCAAGGTGGGGGAAATGGATAAATTTGCTAAGGCGGCGCCCAGGGCCGACTTGGCCCACTCGCCACTCGACCCAGATATGACCCTTTCTCCCCCTCTAGCGCTCCCACCCTGGATCTCACTGCAATAATGGAGTCTATGGCCAAAAACGTTGCTTCCTTCCACGAGAAGCTTGACGACATTAATGCTAATGTTGCCTCACTCAAAACCCAACTCGACCATGCCGGCACCAGGATCACTGAGGCGGAGTCTCGAATAGGGGCTAATGAAGATGTATTACACTCCCTCCAAGACACTGTCACCATGCTCACGCGCGACATGAAGTCTGTTAAGGCTAAATGTGAGGATTTGGAATCTAGATCACGTAGGAACAACATACATATCATTGGCGTTCCAGAAAATGCCCTCAAGGGCCGTATGGGGTTGGCTGTCGAGGATCTCCTCAAGAAACTGCTTGACAACCCAGCTCTGTCCCCCTTCTTCACTGTTGAACGGGCACACCGCGCTCTAGCTCCTCGCCCCAAGCCAGGTGACTTTCCCAGGCCTGTCCTAGCCAGAATTTTGAACTACAGCGACAGGGACCTTATTCTCCGCCTGGCCCGTGAGAAGGGAGATCTTCACCTGGACTCTCAGACCATCCGGATTTACCCTGACTTCTCAGTGGGAGTCCAACAGGAGCAGCGACAATTCCTTGGTGTGAAAAAGTTGTTACGTGAGCGCAACATTCCATACGCAATATTGTTTCTAGCGCGCCTCAAACTCACCTTTAAGGGAAAACTTTATTTTTTCACGGTACCTGAGGCAGTGAAGTTCAGTGAAGCGCAGATACCCCTTCACAACCCTGCCAAATACCTTATGGATAATGCCTGACTCACTAAGGGCCCGACCCGCTCTTCTCTGCTGGTCTAACCAATAGTTTTCTTTCTCTCTTACTTGTCTCCTGTTTATCCATATCAGACCATAGATATGCATTCTGAAAATTAAGCTGATGGTGCCACGGCCCATATGGACTCTCCTACAAGGAATTCACCTGTGTGCTGCTGTTGCCCTATGCCCAGGTGGTCCTGCGGGTCCTTTTGTGGCTGGCCTACTAACATATTGATCCCAATTTGAGTGCCTCTTCTTCTATGGGTGGGCGAGGCCACCAGCCAGTAATCTACTTGGGGTTGTCTGACCTGATTAACTCATTATCTATTTGTATTACATTGGAAGCACATTTTGATTAATGTAACAGTTGTCCTTTTTGTATGCTATACGCTGACACATGTACCATACCGGTACTACTTGCTCCCTACCTATCCTTGGTGTCTGCACGGTAACAGTGCACCCCATTGCGATTGCAACCTCTAAGCTTGTGGGGTTTCTGATTGTTGGCCTCTGTTGGGTCCGCAGAGCAGCTGGACCGAGTTTTGACGAGTCTGCTGTTATCTGGTTAACGGGAATTGTTGGGGAACTTGGGTGAGGGGTAGGTAGGGGCACTGCCGATCGTTGTTGGGTAGTGAGGGTGGGGGGAGGTACTGTTTGGGGAGAATATAAGAAAAATGCCAGGCCAACGGACTGCACCATGTTGAAGCGCTTTAGGAGTAGCTCCACAAACTGCAAATGCATGCCACGACAGGTGAGCTGGGATGTGCCCTAGACAGGTGAATTGCCCACTACTATGATGTCCTGGAATGACCGGGGATTGAGCAACCACACTAAAACCTGGAAAATTATGGCCTATGCCAGTAGGTACGGCAGCAAAATATTGCTGCTGCAAGAAACACACTCTACGGCCTAACTAGCAGGGAGCATGGCACCGTCATGGGGACCTAACATATACTTTACTTCCTATTCCACACAAGCCAGAGGTGTACTGACGCTGATTCACCAGACCATTAAATTGAAGCTACACAAGTGCTACATAGATCCCGATGGCAGATATATCATACTGCACTGCACCATAGTAAATGGAGAGTACCTCCTCGTGAACACCTACGGTCCCAACGTAGACACCCCTGAATTTGTGGACACTATAGCTGCTATACTTCAGGGCTATGTGGGAATCCAGATCATATGGGGGGGATATGAACCTTATACTGGGCACTAATTTGGATAGGACTAGGAATGCCCCCAGGCCCTTGGCTGGCGTTGCATGCAGACTACATAGTCACCGCGCAACACTTAACATACAAGACGCTTGGAGGACACTACATCCTCAACAGCGCAAATATACCTATTACTCCTCAGTTCATGACAGTTCCTCCAGAATTGACCTGTTTCTAGTGTCGAGCGTGGTGATGGGCCGGGTGGAGGGAGCACAGATACTGACTCGTACATTATCTGACCATGCCCCAATTACCCTTTCAGTGGAACTGGGAACGCCTGTCCCAACATTCAGCACATGGCGCTTCAAATCCGCTGCCATTAGGGACATCGTGTTCAAGGCTGATATATTGGCCGATATTGAATCCTTTTTTGAGCACAACACCCCCCGGGCTACCCCCATTGGCATCCGCTGGGATGCCTTCAAAGCATATATCAGGGGAATGTCCATATCCAGGGAAGCGGGAGTGCTAAAAGCGAAAAGAGCTGCCCTCGGCCACTCCGAGACCAGATTGCACGAGTTGGAACGGGAGTGTTCGACAGCGCCTGACCCTGCCAAACTTGCCCTAATTAGCGAGGAACTCCAGACATTCAACACACATGCCACTAGAGAAGTCCAATATTTCAGTCACCCTCAGGCCCCTCGGAAATATGGGGAGGGAGATCAACCCGGGAAAATACTAGCTGCTCTGATGAGGGGGGAATGGGGTCAGGCCCAGATCGCCTCTATTAAGGATGAGCAAGGCATCTCCCAGTGGTCGGATCAACAGATATTGGATATATTCACTCAGTTCTACACAACCCTATACCCCCAACCCCCGGAACACACTGAACAGCATGTGAGGGACCTCCTTGATCAGATATCCACAACATGCGTCTCCCCCTCAACCATGAACCAGCTGGACTCTCCAATTGTTCTGGATGAGATAGTTTAGGCCATCTCAGACCTGCCCAAAGGCAAAACACCGGGCCCTGATGGACTCACAGCTGAATTCTACCAGGAACACATAGCCATACTAGCTCCCAAATTATTGGAACTCTGTGACGTATCTCTCTGTGTGTCTGTCCTCCCTCCCTCCTTGTGTGAAGCCGTTATAATGGTGTTGCTCAAGCCAGGCAAGCCCGGCGATGAATGTGGGTCATATAGGCCTCTTTCCCTTATGAATCTAGAAACAAAAATCTTCGCCAAGGTCATAGGGAACCGCTTCCTCACGATTATGACACATCTGGTCCATGAAGATCAAGTGTGCTTTGTACCTGGAAGATCCACCTCCAACAGCATTAGGCGGTTGTTTAATGTGATGACCCGAATCAATCAGGACGCGCCCGCAATTGCGGTCACACTCGACGCTCAGAAGGCGTTCGATATGGTATCCTGGAAGTATATGTGGCTGGTATTGGAGACAAAGGGAATTGGCCCCAATATGATTAGATACATTAAACTATTGTACACATCCCCAGTGGCTAGAGTTCGGGTTAATTCCTTGACCTCCAGTCTGTTCACGCTTTTCAGAGGCACCCGACCGGGTTGCCCATTCTCCCCGATCCTCTTTGCTCTAGTAATAGACCCTATGGCGGACCACATCAGAGCACGTCACTCCCATAGAGGGATAAGGCTAAAAGACACCACGGAAATTATATCCCTATATGCAGACTATGTATTATTATACATCAGAGATCCTGCCACACATCTCGACCCCATACTACGAGACATCACACCCATAGGCACCCACTCAGGATTCACAATTAATTACTCTAAATCCAAGGTTTTTCCGCTCACTAACTCTATCCAAGAACCAGCTACTGAATACCCTCTCCGCTGGTCCCCTCGTGGAATCAGATATTTGGGTGTCCAGGTGTCACTGACTAGGACCTCCTTGCTCGGAGATAACTACCTGGCTGCAGCACAGCAAGCCGAGACTATAATGGCACTGTGGCGCCCTCTCCCACTGTCGTTTGCCGGGAGGCTTTCTCTCATTAAGATGGTCCTACTTCCTAAGCTGCTATACACCTTCAGTAATATACCCATATGGCCCGGGGCAAAGTACTTCACGAGACTACACAAATCATGTGCACAGTTTTTATTGCACTCCGGAGTGGTGCACAAGAAATGGTCAGATATGACGCTTTCATATGAGAAGGGGGCGTTCACTGCCCCCGACCTAATATCTTATTGGACAGCTGCGCAGGCCTAGCACGCCTCTCACTGGTATCCGGGCTCCCCAACCCGCCCACATGTTAAGCTGGAAACCCTGGCAGCAGCCGGTGTCAACATAATGACCCTCATATTACATCAGCGCTATACACCCGACTCCCCCATCGATCCTATTGTAACCACCCTACGTGCCTGGAATCGACTGCTATATCCAACAGTGGACTCCCCACCCCCCTATTATAAATAACTCCCCGTGTGGGCTTTCCCTGGTCTGGAACCTACACACAACGCTGCGCTAGCTCTTCAATGGGGGACTTTAGGCTACCAGGCACTGACAGACTTCTACCCCGACGGCAGGTTTATTGACCCACAGACATGGAAGCCAGGCCACTCGGGATCCTCGCTGGAGATCCTGCAATACCACAGGCTCTGGGCTGCATTCCGTGCTACGTGGCCCACTTTCCCTGATGAACCCCCCGACACTCTGGCGATTCCATACACTGCTAAATTCGGGTGGCGCCCGTGGCGTCGTCTCCTCCTTATATAAGATGTTACTGGAGAGTGCCCCAACCCAGGTTTCCAGGGCATGCCGCAAATGGGCAGAGGAATTGGGCCTCGAGATCTCCGACCAGATGTGGGGGAAAATGTGCTCTCATACCAAAAAAGTCTCCCTCAACTTCCGCTACCGAGCTATGCAGTATAAGCTGCTACACAGATTGTACTACACCCCTCTCAGGATTTCTAAGTTTGCCCACACCACCACACATTCCTGTCCCCGCAGCAAGGCAGAGCAAGCCGATCACTTGCATATGTTTTGGACTTGCCATATATTGGGTGAATTCTGGGGAAGAATCCTGGAGACACTAGCCGAGGTAACTCATTTTTTTAAAATTATTTTTATTGGCTTACTTAAGCCTTTAAAAAAGACTTGTCACATATATACACAACATCCCCAGCCATCCCAATACATGAATCAGTTATTACACATATTCCTGATATCACGTTACCCAGTGAACACGTCATCAGAAGTCATGTAACCACATAGTCAATGAATTTTATCTAGCTTCTTTTTCTGTGTCTGGCGTTATTAACAATTTTTCCACTAGTGTCAGGAAGCGAATTAAGGCATGATTCAGCTGCCTGTCACCACTGTCAAACATGGCAAGCCACCAATCATCCGCGCTGGGCGTTTGGTATTTCATTGACAGTGGCCCCAATTACTGTGTTCTTTGCATGCGTATCTAATACCACAATCGACCCTGACCCATTGGCGATCTTGTTTGGGGTGTGGGCAACTGACGAGGCTAGACGTATGGCTACATTTCTCAACATAGCTTGCATAGTGGCCAAGAAATGTCGACTTCAATGCTGGAAGAACCCCACACCCCCGGCATTTCAGAAGGGGTTAAGCCTGTTTACCTGGTCTCGAAACTGTGAAGAGGAGTACCTTGCTATGCTCCCTGCTCATTCACGCCCCCAGAACATATGGTCTGCATTCAATAGCTACCTCAACAATCAAGAGGAGAGAACATCTGAGAGTGGCTCATCCCCGGCCACACTGGAAAGTACTTGAATGCCATGCAACATTGTACCTTCTCATCATTTCACATGTAATACTATTGCCTTTGCGGTTGCTGCGCTACTCTCCATGTGTATATTGAATGTATCATTTGCTTTAACAGGTGTGTTTGTTGTAAACCTCTGCCAACAAAAATAAAAGTTTAAAAAAAAAACAATAATGATTGAATTTGAAATGTAACCACAGTCTTGTTTTTGTAACTTGGGCAAATTCCCCTTCCCCAAGTTCCAACGCAGTCTTTGTTTCACAGCTCAACAAAAGGAAACAAGGAAATCCTGATTTACAAAAATGTTCAGCCACAGTCTGTCTCCACTTCAATTTCTCTATATAAAGATTCAAAGTCAGTTTGGTATAGTTCTGCTTTGTCAACAGAAGTTCTAACTCCACTTGGTTTAACTTCACTTCATCAACAGAGAACGTCAACTCAGATAATAGAATATTTCTTTCATTCTTTGAACAATCTGTCATGGAAAATTGGTCTCAAGAATGATCTTGGTCAAGATGACTTGCCATAACCTCTTGTGAGACAGGATATCAAGAGAGATGCAGACTCAAATTGGTTCATTTAAAAACTTGGATTTACCAAGGTTTCTGATTTGGTGTAATGCCTGACTGGCCCCAACTCTAAAGGGATAATTCCCTCAATTGATATTTCTAATGGCTGTCGTTGTCTAAGAGTCCAAAATAAAAGTCTGTCTTTTCAAAAATAAGAAAAACAGTGGTTTAACAAAAATGGAAACCAGGATTAGTTTCAGGTGGTCTTTTCACCAGGCACTGTAGGGTTAATGTCACACAAATAAGTTCAATACACAGAGCTATTAGTAAGACCTTCTCCACAGGTCTCTTGTAGTTGTTCCAGATACCTTTACTGTCTGTAAGTTCCTTGGGGTTCCCTTCCCCAAGCTTCAGCAAGTTTCAAAACACCATTGAAAATAATAACACAGTCCCTTTTGGTAAGCTTCTAGGGGTTCCCTTCCCCATGCTTCAATCCTCTCACCAGTTCAACAAAACGCACAAGTCATGTTATGTTATTTGGCATTTTTATAGCGCTCCATATATCATTGGTATGATCTCAAATCACTTGTGGGTTGAACGCCCTTGGGGCCGTAGTCCAGGTCAGCCGAGAGAGTAGGGTAGCATAGGGTGCTTGGGTGAACTCAATATGTGAGCAGCTGATGCGATTGCCTGATGGTAGCTGCATCCTAACATTAGGTGCAGTGGTATTGAGAGATCGGTTGAATGTGTGCAGTCTGGTGCTTGGTCCCCAAGACTTCATTCTGGCGGCATTAAGCCTGTGTTAGGACGGAAGGCAGCTAGGCCCATTTTTTTTGCGGGGTATAGCTGCATTCTAGTAAGATGTAGAAGTGTTCATGGAGTATTGTTCATATGTGAGCAGCTAGTCCGAACTTGATTGAAGGGATATAGCTGCTCTATATTGTGTGTTGGTGTAAAGTAGAGAGTGAGCATGCTGATAGGAGAGGTGAGTGTCTGGAGTGGATGTTTTATTCTTATGAGTCCACTGTTTCGGATTACATTCTTGCGTTTTGTGGTAGCTGCACTCTGAGATAAATTCACAGCTAGAAGCCGAGTAAGATATGTTTGCTCGGTCAGAGGGTCATTATTTTTAGGCTCAGCACTATGCATCTCAGGCGCCTGGTTTCCGGGTCACTAGTTGTGGTTTATGGTTGGTTGCAAGATAGGATTAAGCAGGATAGTTGGTTTTAGGGCGGGAGCTATCTCTCACCAATGTAGTCACATCAAGCTCATTTTCCCGGTCTCTGATTGTCGTTAACAGTGGGTTGCAGGGTAGGTCTAGGCCAGATAGATGATTATAGGACAGGAGTTATTTCGCACCAACGTAGTAACCTCGAGACAGTGATTCTAGAGCATAGGCTGGACAGAGGCTGTGTAGAGTCTGGGTGTTCTAGCGCCAAGGACGGATCGTATCTTAGGTATTTAGTTGGGACAAGGTATGGAGCGAAGGTATGGAGCGAAAGGGTGTTAGCGGCTTCATGGCGCGTGAGGCTGCTAGGCCTCTGTAGTAGACTCAGGAAGTGGATAGTCAGCAATTACATATCTTAGTGCTTGCAGGATGCTAAGGTTGCCACCTATGGTATCCATTTCCTAAGTCTGTCTTGGTGACTTATTAGTGGCTTTCTGTGGTCTCTTTGCTCGGTATCTCCTCGAACATTTGTCCGCAGGCTGTAATTACTTTCCAGTGTAATGTCATTGAAGTCGCGGTCCATGATGTTGCTGGGTTTCAGGGGCCTTAGATGATCGTAATCAGGTTTACGGAAAGAGCCAGGTTTTTAGAGCTTTGTGGAAGGTCATGTAGTCTTGGTTGTGTCGAATGTGTGGAGGGAGTGAGTTCCACAGAGTTGGAACCAAGGTTGAGAAGGTAGACCCTCCAATCCTGGTTGAATTGGAGGCTGGAATCACTAGTAAGAGGGCAGTGCTAGATCTTAGGGTGCGTGATGGGAGGTAGGGTTTAATCTTCTGTTGTAGGTACGTTGGGCCGGTCTTGTGCACTGCTCGGTGGGTAATGCATAGGGTTTTGAAAGTGGCCCTTCGTCCCACAGGGAGCCAGTGAAGGGTGCTTAGAGCGGGGGAGATGTGATCCCTGTGTCCCAGAGCAAGAAAGAGTTTGGCGGCAGAGTTTTGGGCTCTTTGAAGTTTAAATTGGTATGCCGGTGCTCCCAGGTATAAGGAGTTGGCATTGTCCAGTCTCGACATAACAACGGACATAATAGCGGCGAGTCTGTTGGGATAGGTGATGTAAAGGAATATGCGTTTTAGGAGTTTGAGGTGGTAGTGACAGAATTTTGATACACTATTGATCTGACGGGAGAGGGTTAGACCCGAGTCTATAGTGCAGCCCAGGTTTTTGACTATTTTGTAGGGGGTGTGCCAAGGGAGGAGGGCTATGGGAGTGGTTGCGGAAGAAGGGGACTATTGCAGCACACCATGATCCCAGTTATATCTGGGTTCAGAAGGAGGTGGTTTCTTGTCATCCATCGGTAAATATCACTGAGGCAAGCTTCAAGGTCGGGACGTGGGTTGGAGCTTGTTTTGGGAATTCTTAGGATAATTTGTGTATCGTCGGCATAGTTGTAGCAGGAGAGGTTGTGCGTGCAGATGATTCCTGCTAGAGTGGTCAGATAGAGGTTGAAAAGAAGAGCAGAGAGACAGGTGCCTTGGGGTACTCCAGTATTCACAGTGAGAGTGGTTGAGACAAAAGATGGGAGGAAAGCGATTTGTTTCCTGTTGTTGAGGAAGCAAGCAATCCATTTGAATGCCGAGCCTCGGATTCCTAGGGAGTGGAGACGGTCAAGGAGGATAGAAAGGTTAACGGGTTCAAAGGCTGCTGACTGATCAAGGAGAATCAGCGCTGCGCAACCCTCAGAGTCTGCCGCGACCTTGAGGTCATCCCAGATCGAGATCAGAGTGGTTTCTGTTCCATGGCACGGCCTGAAGCCTGATTGAGCGGGATTGAGTAGTTTTTTGGATTCTACAAAGAGATTGAGCTGAGAGTAGGCAGCATGGTCAATGAGTTTTGCGAGAAATCTGGTGTTGGAGATCGGCTTGTAATTCTTAGTGTCGAGGTGGGTCGAGGGATGCTTTTTTTAGAAGCGTTTGACATGTGCTATTTTAAAGGCGTCTGGAAAGATGGCAGAGGTTAGGGAGTCATTTAGCATGGACCTTGCTTGTTCTCCTGCGCAAGTAGAGGAGAATATTTCTTTCAGAAAAGAGGCAGGACGGGATCTAGGGGGGATCCAGAGGGTCTGCTGCCGGATAGTAGATCTAGGAACTCATCTCTCGAGATGGGGTGGAAAGAGTTGAAGGCTGACATTGCGGTCGTTGGGGCAACGAAATCGGGAGGGGTAGGTGTGGGGCAGGGGGTGAGGGTGGAGAGTTTGGTATAAAGAGTTACCATCCTAACAAGTGCTGTGTTGTAGAAATGCAGCGAGAGGGAGTCACAGAGCGTTTGCGTGGGCGTGGTTTAGGCAGAGGTGCAGGTGGTTTTCACGAATTCGGAGATGATCTTGTGGAGTTCTTTGCTGCTGCTGCTGCGACAGTTCAGAATTCGTTTATTGTATTAGGCCTTTTTGGCCCTTTGGATCTCGTATTTGTAATTACGGTGGTGGTTGGCCAACATAGATCTGCTGAGAGCGGTTTTAGATATTCTCCATTTGCCCTCAAGAGAGTATTTTTGACTTTTGAAAGTCTTCAGGTGGGGCGTGAACCATTTGGGGGCATCCTTTGCAAGAGGCTTCGCGGCGTGGGGGGTGATAGGAATGAGTGATTCTTTAAGCCAGGAGTCATAGGATTAGATAGTTAAGGGTCTATCAGAGGTCAGCGGAGCTGGGAGACAGAGTAGCAGGGCTTTGGCTAGGTCGGAGAGTACCTTGACCTTGTTCCAGCATTTATGATCATAGGTGAGGGCAGGGAGAGCCATGGATGGAGGGGCTGGTGTGTGGATAGAGAAAGAGATGGCAGAGTGGTCTGTCCAGATAAGCGGTTTGGGACTAGATCTAGAGACAAGGTCATAGGAGCTGAAGATTGCATCAATGGTGTGACCAACTGAATGGGTTGGACCTGTGGTATGTCAGGAGAGGTTGAGTGCCTCAAGACTGTGGACTAGGGGTTGGGTCATGGAGTTGTTGGGCACATCAAACCAGATATTGAAATCTCCCAGTAGTGTGAGTGTTGGGTGATTTACCTGAATGGTAGCTATTGAGTCACAGAGAGTGTTGGCAAAATGTCTGTCAAATCCAGAGGGTCTGTATATGAGTAGAAATATGTGAGTGATTGTTGATGGTAGCAAGAGTTTTACTAGAAGAGATTCACAGTTAGCATTGCATGTCTGGGTTTCCGTGAGTGAGATGGAGAGATGAGGTTTGTAGAGGATTGCCACTCTGCCACCTCTGGAAGGTCTGTTGCAGGAGATAGGCGAGTAGCCAGGGGGAAGGCCTTGTGCCGACTAGTGCAAAATCATCCGAGAACCAAGTTTCAGTGATAAAAATGAGGTCAGGATTGTCAGCGGATAGGGAGTTAAAAATGCTTTGTCTGCTTCTTTCCCCGGAGCGGGCATTAAAAAGGAGGCATATGACTTCATGAGGCAAGGTGATTTTCTTGACGCTCATGGCTGGAAGTGCTCGGTGAACATGGGTTCCCTTTGCGATGGGAGGTTTGGTCGGATACCTCTGGGTGGTTGAGATTGACTGAGGAGTGGTAGTGGGGGTCTGGACGCAGGTACTCTATGAGGGGGGGCCAGTGGGTTAGGTCGATGGGAGCGGGAAGAGTAGGCGAACGGTGGTAGGTATGCGAGAGACGTGGTGGGGAGGATCAGGGGATGGGAAGGGTGGTGAGTGGAGCATGTGTGGTGTGTGGGGTCAGGCAAGTTTGTGGTTCGAGTCTGGAGGGCGCTACGGTTTTAGGTGTACTGGGTGAGAGGTTGAGTTCAAGGGGGTGGGGACGGGGGTGGAGGGGAGAGTCTGATGGTAGTGTTAGGAAAGGATGGGAGGGTGGAACGATGAAGAAGTGGTGAGGTGTGGAGAGTCGAGGGAAATGGCTGGTCACCCTTTCAGCGTTTTGTGGGTTTGGCTGCCAGAGAGGGTAGGAGGGTCAGAAGGGAAAGAGAATGAAGCCACTGTTTTAAAAAAGGGAAAGACATGCTACTTTGAGAGAAGGGAAAGGGTTTGAGGGGGGGTCGAGTAGGAGCTGACGGTGGGGAAGACGGTGGAGTGGGAGGTAGGCTGAGAGGGTATTGCAGGTGAAAAGGGGGGGTGCCGAGCTGTAGAGAGTTTGTGGGTTGCGGTTGTCCTCGTGGGACTGTGCTGTCAAAGGGACGCCAGGTTTTCGAGAGAGGTGTTGGTGGAGAGGAAGTGTGGGACTGATGTGGGGGGCGTGGATGGAGTGCGTGTTGGTGGAGGGTTTACGATGTTGGTGTGACGTGGAGCTCTACACGAGTGTGTGGGTGCTAGTGCAGGTGTCAAAGGGGGTTTGCCAGGGGCCGGGAGGGATGAGTTGGGGTGTTGGTCTGGCTAGGGTGTTCCTGAGTGAGCGCACCGATGCTGCAGTAGTGGAGGGGGACTTGTGATGTTTGGAGCGCCAGAGAGTTCCTCTGGCTTGTGAGTTGGAGATTGCGTGGGGTGTATGGATGGGGAGTGGGGGGTCGTTCTCAATAGATGCCTGGGGGCAGAGGGAGGGCGAGAGGGCTGGATTGGTTGAAATGTGTGGGATGAGGATATGAGGCGCATGGTGTTTGGCGCGCTAGAGCGCTCCTCTGATCTCCGAGTTAGAGGCGGAATGATTGGGGAATGGGTGAGGGGGGTCAGAGTATCTCAGTGTTCGAGTGCAGGGGTCAGAGGTGGCAAGCCGATGTGGGATGTAGGGCCGGTTTCTGAAAGTAGGCGATAGTACGGAGGGCATGCGCCTGGAGGGGTGCATTATGGGGGTGGGTATAGTGCAGAAGGAGCGGGGATGAGGGGGCAAAGAGGCTGTCTTTGTTGATGTGCTGTCTGCATCAGGGAGGGGAAGTCATTCATGGTTGAGGGATGGAGCAGTCCAGCAGCTGAGCAATGTGAGGGTCAGAGAGTGGCTGCACGTACAGAGGGCTAGGACGGAAGGTATCTGGGTTGAGGCACCCAAGACTAGGATGACCGGAAGTGTACTGAGCAATAATGCAATAGCAGCACCTAGATTTTGGGACACCTGGATAGAGGGTGAAAGGGCCTAACACGGGGGGACAACAGTGAATGCAATAATAACCGCTAGATTTGGGACCCCTGGATAGGGGGAGATAGGCCTAAGACGGGGGACAGCAGTAAATGCAGTAGCAACACCTAGGTTTGTGACACCTAGAGAGAGGGAGAAAGGGCCTAACACGGGGGGACAACAGTGAATGCAATAATAACCGCTAGATTTGGGACCCCTGGATAGGGGGAGATAGGCCTAAGACGGGGGACAGCAGTAAATGCAATAGCAGCACCTAGGTTTGGGACACCTGGATAGAGGGGGGAAAGAGCCTAACACGGAGGAGGCGGGTGGAGGGAGGGAACCAAGGAAGTGAGTTGGGGAAAGGAGAGCGGGATTGGGGGTGGGGGGAACTAAAGGGAAAAATAAATGTATGCCAGCAGGGCCCAGGAGGGCCAACACTCACCTGCAATGCCAAGGAAAGAAGTGGCGTGTAGGTAAGGAAGCCAAGGCACTAGGTCAGGCAACGGCTCCTTATGGATGCCCAATCAGGGGAGGGAGTGGGATGGGAGGTGGGTGGAGGAAGGAAACCAAGGAAGTGATTCAGGAAAAGAGAGTGCGATCATGGGGTGGGGGAGAACTAAAAATAAAAGTAAATGGATGCCAGCAGGATCCAGGACCCAGGATCTCTAACTTAGTTAGGCCTCTTAGGGTTCCCTTACCCAAGCTCATCCCCCTTTCAACTTCCAAACACAAAATCAGTTCTAATATCGGGATGTACTTTGATTTCTTAAATAGGCCTCTCAGGGTCTCCTCCCTTCCCCAAGCTATAGGCCTCTTCCAGCTTCCAAACACAACACTTGATTTATTACAGTTCTGTTTTGAATTCACAAAACACTCTTTCATGGAGTAGAATCAGAGGCTTTCAAAAACACCAGGCTTTTTGCTTTTCCTAGGAGCGACCACTTGGACCCTCTTGCCCCTCTCTTTGCTCTCACGTTCTTCTGTTGCCTTTTTTGTTTCTGTCAGATGCTCCCTGCACCCCTTTTCTTCTGCTTTCCTTTCCATGCACACTTGCGCCCTCTTTAACGTGCCCCTGGCACTTTGCTGATCTGTTTTTCCTTCCGTGCACACTGGCAGCCTCTTTACTGATCTGCTGTCCTTTTTGTGCACTCTGCACCCTCTTTTGTTTTGTGTACAAATGCACCTTCCTTTGCATGCCCGAGGCACTCTTCTTTGTCTTTCTCGTGCCCCTCTCTCACTACAGCCCGCTCGCTGTTTCTTTGCCACTTTCTCTCGCTTTTCGCTTTGATCAGGCTTTTGCTTGCCTTTTGCCCCGATCTGCTTACTTACTGCTTTTCCTTTACTTTCTGTCACCTTGCTGCACTTTCAGCCTTTTTGCTTTTCTTTCACTGATTAGCAAAGTTCTAATATTTTTAATGCCACCATAAGTTACTTGTACCATACAAATAAAGATGAACAACGCAGCAGTTGTGTACCACTGAAGTAAAACATTGACCCTCATTCCGAGTAGGGCGGTAAGGGATACCGGGCACCGGTGCCGGTAATCCCTTACCACCCTACTACGAGGTCCCTTAGCGGGTCCCTTCCTTAACGCCTGGTCTGACCAGGTGTTAAGGACGGGATCCGTTAAGGGACCTGGGCGCAAATAGCGGGCTTGGCATACCCCGGCCTGTTATTTGCGCCTTCCCCATTCCCATTGAGCCCGATGAGGTTAAGAGATTGTCAGTACCCCAGCCAATAACCCTGCCAACAGCCCAATCCTGGTGAGAGAAAAAAAGAACCTGGTATGACGAGGTCCCCAACCGGGTGGTCATAGAGGCTGGGAACTGCCCCAATCTAGTGGATGCTGGAGGTAAATGAGGGATCCCATACCACCCTTGCTTCATTTCCAAGGTGATCTAGGAACTTGTCTCATTAAGTTAGATGAGGACCCCATTTATGTCTTTGGGGAAGGACAAATTGAAGACCTCTTGTTGTTATCTCCAGTGGCTTCACTGGGACTGTCAAGTGTTTTAGGATGTATGTTTCAGTTCCTCAGATTCCAATAAGTCCAATTAACTTTCATATTTATTTCCTAACAACTGTCTGACCCTTTTCATCCGTACCAAGACCTTCAAATATAAAGTCACTTGTATACGACTATCTGCCCCAGATCAAGTACTGTGCCTTTCCTTTAGAGACTGTTAATTGCATGTCTGAGAGAATGGTTTGTGTATCCTCCTCTTTATCAACTCCCATTCCCACACATGAAACGAGACGATGTCCTCCACATACATCGACAGATATTTTTCATGGTTTGGCATCTGTTTTAATCCTCGCCTTGAGTGACAATGCTCATACTAATCGCCCTACCAAAAGTGAATTTTGAGGTCTTAATCCTACATCAGCATATTAAAAAGAAAACCGCAAGTTCAACAGTGTCACATTTACAGATAATGTAGTGCAAATCTCTAATGACAATTTTCAAAATTCCAAACTATTGATATTTAAATGATGGGCTCTTGAACAGCATAGCACTGCATTGGTGACTCTAGTCACAACCTAATATTTAATTCTTTTTTTAGCATCATTTAAAAAAACTTGAAGGCCGCCGCTTAGATTATGATTACAAAAAGAAACGCATCGGTAAAATTGCAGATGAAGAAATCAAACAAGCAGAAGACAAATTTATAGAGTCCAAGTTCCTCGCAGAAAGAAGCATGTTTCACTTTTTAGAAAACGATGTAAGTATATTTTTTCAATGTATATCCACAGTTGCAGTGAAAAGTACAGTATGTTAAATGTTAAAGATATTTGTATCACGCACGTCACCAACGGAATTGGTACCCAGGCGCTCTGGCGGATCTGCAAATGATAGGGTGGGATGGGTTAGTAAGGTGAAGAGGGAGTAGGATCGTGAGAGGACTGGTGTTCTCTTGGCAGCTTCAACTCGGTGTACACCGGGTGCTGAGCTTTGGTGCAGGTATTGGATCGGTGTCAGTCCACGTGTGCTGTTGCTCCGGCTTATGTGTTGTTGCAATGTTGTGAAGTGCGTGTGGCTTGTTGTGCGAGAGATGGTTGCATGAGTTTTGAGTGAGATAGGTATGCAGAGTTTGAGCTTGTATTGGTTAGTGGGTTACCTGACCTTTAGCATGCTAACCTTCCCAGTTCTGTCCAAGTGTGGCACTTCGCGTTCCCAACTAGATGCGGCGCGGGCCAATGTCCGGAATCCCATCCAGGCGTCGGCATGCCAACAATCACAAAACCATCTAGGTGCGGCGCAGGCCAGCGTCCCGAAATCCATCCAGCCGCGAGCATGTCAACACTCCCAATTCTATCTGGGTGTTACGCAGTACACAGTATCACGCATGTACCCTGTTTGGCGAAGGCAAACCCATGTTTCATGAAAGAACTGTAGACATAAATGTTCCTGACTTAGAAATTAAAAGAAGGGCATCGTATGCAGTCTACTAGTAGAGGTATTAGATTCACCACATATCACTTAATTTTTATATTACTATGTCACACTACCATCATTTATATAGGACCAGCTTTCCCAAGGATGTGATATGCATTTTCTATGCACCTTTATGCAAGTGCTCGTACCTTAAGTGCTAGATTTCCATTGGATACCCTTGTTACGTCCATTTTCATATGCCCTTGTTTGTCACTGCCACCCTGGACCTCTCCTCTCAGTCTGCGCCCTGATAGATCTTACCCATCACCTCTGGCTCCTTTATCCGGGCTACCACTGCCACACCACGTGCATATGATGCAGTACCTGTCCTCAAGAGCGGTAATATCGGCCGACATGCAATGCACCCCTTTCCCTGAAGGGAGACCCATTATCACACGAATGACATCGGCTAGATTTTTCTCATTTTATTTACCTTTAGCAATGCCCCTAGAGAGCAAGTGACTAGAGCTCTTCACTGTCTCCATGTTCGGCTAGATGCACACCGCTGCCCCTGCACAGGGTTTTTCCTGAGCCAAGAGCTTGGGGATTGATGTCTTATTGCTTATCTGCACCTCTGCGGGCTTCACTGGCACCGTGTTGGTTTGGCAAGCGGCTATGACAAGGCCCTTCGATTGTGCCACAGTCATGAGAGCTAGGTGCAAATAGGATGTCAGCCAACGCCTTTTGGCAATTGGCCCTGTATTGTTTTTATTTAGTACGGAACTACAGCATTATAATAAACGGACTAAACGTTGTTATTAGAATGCACGCTGCACTTCTTATTCTAGTGGTGTTGCTCGGCACAGTGATGAGCCGTAGTAGGGTGCAAGGTGATTGTGAAACTATGCACCGACCAATGCCCTACTTCTTTTTTTAGCAAATGCTAATGACATTTATTATAGGAAATACATAATTAAAACGACTGCATTGCTTTATTGCAATAGACGTCCTAATGTTATACTGGTATTATATATAGGCTGTGCACTGGTTGTACCATGTTCCCCTCTAATCAAACATACACTTTAAAAGCCATGCTACTTTTACATCCGACATGTTTTGCTTTGACTGTGTCAAGTAGACTTTGCCGATTAAAATGCATGCCACACTCCTAGTAAGCGTTCTAGCACTTCTAGTCCCATCACAGTGGAGTAAGGGACCCTTTTGATATGGCGATGCTAACCTCCAGAGTGCTTGCCACTAGCTCTGCTCACTTGCAAGCTATCTGTACCTTTTCACCAGGGTGATTTCTTTAATGCGCCAGGATTAAAACACAATATGGTCCTTATTACGTGTCCGATGTTAACCCTGCCGGTGATTCTGGCGGGTTGCCGCCGGACCCAAAAAAAATTACCGGCACCTGGCTTTGAGGTAACACCGGAGGATTACAATCCTGGCGGTCTGGGAAGTCAGGTGCCTGCAGTTTGTGTGTCCCCATTCCCATAGCATGCAGGCAAACCCGTAGTGTGCCGGTGCGGAAACAATGGTGCCGGTAGTCCTACCGGCAGCGTTGTTTCCGGACCAGCACACTTGTAATGAGGCATGTCTTGATGACTTTGCTTATCCCATTTAAAGAACCTCATTTTGGAAAGGACCTTACAGTAATTATTCATTGGATATTATAATTTGTGAGTTACAGTAACTGTTGTACTGGCTACCTGTACATCCTATGCCCCTGTGATGCCTGAACAAATGATCCCAGTGATCCATAAACGCACAAGCCCAGCTATGAGTGCCAAACTCAGGAAGTGTTGTGGCACTGAGTATCCCATTATGAAAATCCAGCAGTGGGTCATCACTCTTGGGATTTACCTCAGACAGTTTGACATCTGTTGTCACACCATTGGAAAAGTTCACCCACAGAAGAGGACACTCAAGAATAAAGGTAAGTATGTTTTGCATAGCTTGGCTGTGCTATAGTTAAGAGTTCGAAGTGTAATGTACGTTTGTCTTGCATTGGTCTGAATAACCTATTAGATAATTAAAAGTCTAGGTAGTCTGATAAAGCAACATGTACTGTAAGGAATAACACTAAAGGCAAGTAGAGGTGTGGTGCATCGTGCTGTCATATTAATGTAATGGATGAATATTTTTCATTTCTCTTGTGACAAGCCCTATTCAAGGAGAAACACGTTAGGCATCTTTGACAAATGTATGTTCATCTGCAGGATCAGCAGGGATTCCTAGAAAGTATTTATAAACTGTACATACCATACAGTATGTGTGAAAGAAGTGGTGACTACTCCTTACATAACTGTAAGCATGGTCAACATCGTATTAAAGTGTTTCAGATTTGCTTGGTACATGTTTGGTAACTTTTGGCTACTGTGTTGTACATTAACATTCCCTTTTTCGTTCACCTTATGTACCTGCACATGATCAGGCTAGCTGGTACAACATAAAATGTGAGGACAGTTTGGATTACAGCTATGCTGACACTGATCCCACAATAAATAGGTATTCAACTGCCACTGTCTGGTGGTCAGTTGCTGTACCATACACTACCTCACCCCACTCATGCAATGTAGCTCACTGGGATGATTCATGGTATTCCGTCACTTCTCCAAAGTGGGAGATCTTCCCTATGAAGCTAGGGAGGTGAGGCCCTACCCAATATTCCCCCCTAGGGGTGGTAATAAGCGAGAGACCTCATAGGGAGAGACTACCCCTCTGGGATAAGGACTCCCTTTCCTTTACAGAACTTCCTCAACCTCCTAAAGGGCAACCCTACACCCTCTCACCCTTCTAATGTATCAGCCCCTCAAGTCTCTATTTATTACTGTGAGGCTGACCCATTTACACCTACACTTTGTAATAGTACTGAGAAGAGAACCAATGAAAACTCAAAGAATGCTTGTTGGTTGGCAGCCAACCATACTGAGACAAAGAAGAGGGAAAGAGGAGTGGAGTTCAACATCAAAGACAAACTAAAGACTCTGCGTTCACGAAGGGGAGGGACAAGCGGTACCTGAATAAAGGAGAGAAAGGACTAACCTTCAAGGTAGAAGGACCCCAAGAGATTTGAGTGCGGAGCAGCAGTGAAACCAGAAGTGAGAGTGGGGAGAATGACAGTTGGGTTGGTGAGTTCCCCACCCCGATCATATAAGTAACAGGGAGGCAAGCCGCCAACCCGGACCGAAGAAGACGAGCTTGAGGAAGTGGCGTGACCCAAGGAGGGTAGACTGGCTGGTTCGTACACAACGCTGATACTGCCAAGGCCTCAACGGAAGAGGCAAACCATCAGGAAGAAGACAGTGACTGAGCCGTGGAAGTCCAGCGCTGGAGAGAAGCGGCCTGGACCCCACAGAAAGAACTGGTGACGCTTGCCTCCAAGACAGAAGGTAATGGACTAGCAGGAGACCGGGGGGCGGGGGGGCGCGGATATAACAGCATCACGGTTGCGTATGCTCATCACAGTGGTGACTCCTTTGAAATCCAAGAGAGGTACAGGGGTGATATCCCTCGTTACAGTGGTAACACTAAGGGAAGCCAAAGAGAAGAAACACTTAGGAGTAATCTCCCTTGTCATTGTGGTAACATTGAGAAGCCAAAGAGAGGAAACATCCAGGCATAATCTCCATCGTCACCGTGGTGACACTAGGAGGAGCCACAGAGGAAAAGCATTCAGGAGTAGTCCCCTTTGCTGCAGCAGTAGTTGGCAAAGCGGACAAAGTCAAGAGTGATCTTCCTTGTCACAGTGGTCACAGTGAAATTAATATAAGTCAAGAGTGCCTCAGGAGTGCTTGCCCTCGTCACAGAGATTGCATTAAGAGCAGTACAGAGAAAAACAGACACCCAGAACTGTTTAGAGAGAACTTCCAATGTGGGAAAAGGTCAAGAAGGACCTTTGGAATTGTGTAACAAGTCTGGAGGAACTAAAGAGATTTTTGAGAACTATTGGGTGGGTCGGGAAAAGAGAGTCATTCTCTTGCCCCGGAACCCTTTGTTGAATCAGAAACGAAACACAAGATTGAAAAGACTGAGCCAGTTTATCAGGAGAAGAGCGCCATTCTCCTGGTATTTTGTATTCTATGAATGCTGAACTCTTTATTAACTTATTGGTAGGGTTAGAGTGGGTTTTTTCGGCAAAGAATGGAGACCCTTTCTTGTGAATTTCACCTTGATGACGAGGAACCAAATTATCATAGAATCGGTGAGGGAAAGTTAGCCCCTTTTTGTTGATTACTTAATAAACTAGAGTTTAATAATACCACCTCTTTGTCCAACTCCTCACTCCTCACTCCTGTGGTTCCCGTAAGTTCAGCAAGCTTACTCCGAAAGCCCCCCATCCAAATGTTGCTATTGCTGAGTCTATCCGTTTTGATTTGCACAGTAGTGGTGATGTCACCATTGGTGTAGGTGAACATCAGCCAATCCCACTGGCTTAATTCTTTCCTTGCCAAAGGGCACTTACATAAAACTGGTTTCTAAATCTGGTTTGGCCTGCCAGTACGGCCAATATGTTATGGGCGGTGTGATAGATCCTGATTACTGAGGTGACATCTAGATACTTATCAATAATAATGGAAGGCAGGACTATCATTTGAAAATTGGCGAAAAAATCACTCAAAGAATCCCGAAGAATGTAGCATTTCCCATGCCTTTTGAAGTTCAGGAACAAGACCTTAGTGAAATAGGCACAAAGTGTTTCGAAGAGGTTGGTTTGGATCCCTCTAACCCAGCTAAACCCTTACGTGAAGAGGCTGAAATTATCCCTGGTCTAGCCTATACGCAAAGCAGTGATCCCAGCCACTGCAGAAGCGGAAGGCCGAGCAAAGGTGGGACCCTTTAATTTTTACTAAGCATGGACGCTTGTGGTGAGGGTATATAACACCTGAGAGCATTACTAGAACACAGCTTGTGACCCCTCTTAGCCATATGTAGATGGTTTTAGAGATGGCTCATTTCCATTTGACATATGGATACCTGGGAATTACAAAACACAAGAGCAGGAAATCCCAAGATTGTATTGGCTGGGAGTCCATGCAGAGGTGAAAAATGTTGTTGCCACATGCACCTTATGCCAGAAGACAGCTCCCTACACGGTACCATCAGCTCCATTGCAGCCTCTTCCTGTTATTGAGGTATCCTTCTCCAGGAATGGAATGGACATAGTAGGACCTTTTAGAACCTTCAAAATTGGGGAATAAATATATTCTAGTTAGATTATGCTCCCAGATATCCAGAAGCGTTTCCCCTTAACAATAACATCTTGCACTTCTTTCTGAAGCACTTGATTCCCTTTCTGTAAAGAGTAGGCTTTTCTCATGAGATCTTAACTGAACAAGGTAGTACATTCATATTAAAGTTGATGGCAGAGGTAAGGGAGATTCTCCAGATAAAAAACATTGCGTCTCTCCATTCATAATCCGCAAACAGATGGTTTAGTGGAACGCTTTAAACATCCTTTGAAAATGTTTCCTATAAAGCTGGTTGAGGCTAATGGACCCAATTGGAACACAACGATCCCCTGGGTACTCTTTGCCATCAGAAAGATTCCCCAGGCTCCCTTGGGTTTTTCCCCTTTCAAACTACAAGAGCATGACCCGAGAGACCTGGGAGGAAAGGGAGGAAGCAGCCCTTTTCGTGTCTCTCAAACCGGCCAACATGTGTAAGAACATATGGCTACTCTATGAGTGATGGTGCACATGCATTTGGAAAGGGCCCAACAAAAAAAACAAAAGGCTCACTATAATCAGAAGACTGTCCATCATTCCTTCTTGATAGGTCAGAAAGTTCTTGTTCTCTTGCCCACGTCAGATCAAAAACTACTTTCCAAGTGGTATGGGCCGTATGACATTTTGGACAAGAAAAGGCTATATAACTATCTTGTAGCCCAACGTGATCGAAGAGCTAAGAGTCAGTTGTATCACATAAATCTCTTTGGAAAAGGGACCCGGTGGAAACCACCCCAGTAACAATGGCTACTCTTTTTGCTGAGGGATTGTCGGAGTATAATTTAGTCTCCCCTGATTTAACACAGCAGAAACAAGAAGATATTCAGAATTTGTTTTTCCAATTCCTTGACGTCTTTAATAGTGAGCCAGGGAGAGTTAAATCTGCAGTGCATCACATTTCAAACTCTTCCCAGCAAAGTAATCAATTTGAAACCCTATCACATTCCAGAGGTCAGGAAGGAGACAATCCTTAAAGAAGTGGAGAAACTCTTTGAGGCTGACATTATGGAACCATCTGAGAGTCCATGGTCCTCGCCAATAGTCCTAGTTGCCAAACCCAATCGGTCGTAGAGATTGTGTATTGATTTCAGAAAGCTGAACTCCATTTCCCAGTTTGATAATTATCCTATGCCTAGGATAGACAATCTTATTGACAAACTGGGACTTGCAGCTTTTATTTGCACAATTAATCTGACAAAGGGCTATTGGCTGGTCCCGCTCAATCCCTATGACAAGGAAAAAACGGCTTTCTCCACTGTAGGGCGTTGTTCCAATTCAAGGTTCTCCCGTTTGAATTACATGGGTCCCCGGCTATATTTCAAAGGTTGATGGATCAGGTATTGCAGACCTTTTCCCACTTCTGCGGCGCATACCTAGATGACATTCTAATCCACAGCCAAACCTGGGAAGAACATCTCCATCAAATATATGAAGTCGCAAGGACCCTAAGGAAGGCTGGGCTGACAGCCAATCCCAAGAAATGCCAGCTGGCTCAGTCAGCCTTGAAATATTTGGGTTTATTTGTCGGGAATGGACTAGTGCAACCACAGTTGAAAAAAGTAAGAGCTCTTCAAGACATCCCTCTCCCTAAAATAAAAAGAGGTCTTTGGGCATTTCTGGGCCTCACAGAATATTAGCAGAGATTTATCCCTAGATATTCCATGAAAACACTCTTGTCTAACGGATACATTAAAGAATGCGGAGCCACAGAAATTGCGATGGGGAAAAAATATCAGGCCAGCTTTGACACACTGAAGCACGTACTCTGTAATGACCCTGTGTTAAAGGTGCCTCATTTCAGCAAGGAATTTATACTGCAGACGGATGCATCCAAAGTGGGCCCTGGTGTGGTCCTTTGCCAGGAATATGATGGGGTGGAGCATCCTGTGTTGTACATAAGTAGAAAGTTCTTTCCCCATGAGAAAAACGACACCACTATTGAGTTGGAGGCACTCGCCATCAAGTGGACTGTGGTATACTTAAGATATACTTTGACGGGGTCATAGGTTTAAGCTGGTTCCGATCACTCCCTGTTAACTTGGCCAAGCCTGCAAAAAGACACCAATGGCGCATTATGCGTTGGTTTTTAGATCAACAACCTTTTTGTTATTCTGTTGAGCAGAGGAAGGGAAAAGAACAAGGGAATGCAGATTTCCTCTCTAGATTCTCACTGTCTGAAGTTGGGATGTCAGCTTCAATAGGGGAAGAGTATGTGACAATTCATGGAATTCCGTCACTTCTCCCCAGGGAAGAGCCCTTCCCTTTGAGGCTAGGGGAGTGAGGGTGCTACCCTATATTCCCTCTAAGGGTGGTAATAAGCAGGAGGCCCTCATAGGGAGAGACCCCCCGCCCCCCTCTGGATAAGGACTCACTTTCCTTTATTTAACTCGCTCATAACCTCCTAAAGGACATCCCTACACCCTTATAATATATCAGCACCTCAAGTATTTGTTACTGTGATGCTGGCCCATTTACACCTACACTTTGTAATAGTACCGAAAAGAGAAAGAATGAAAACTCTACATGGAGGGCTTGTTGGTTGGCAGCCTTCTCTACAAAGAAGAGGGAAAGAAGAGCAGAGATCATCATACAAAGACAAACGAAAGATTCTGTGTTAACACTGGTGAGGGACCTGAATAAAAGAGAGAAAGGACTAACCTTCAAGGTAGAAGGAACCTAGGAGATGTGAATGTGGAACAGTGGTGAAGCCAGAAGTGAGAGCTGGGAGAATGACGGTCGGGACAGAGTGTGGCCCATCCTGACCACATGAATAACGGGGGGCAAGTTGCCAAACCAGACCGAAGAAGACGCGGTCCAGGCAGTGGCGTGTCCCAAGGAGATTGGACCTGCTGCTGGTGCATAAACTATGGTGATACTGCCAAAGCCTCAAAGGAAGTCCTGCACTGGAGACAAGTGGCCTGAACCCCACAGCAAGAAGCAGTGGCGCTTGCCCTCAAGACATAAGGTAACGGGCATAGCGGGAGACCTGGGAAGGGGCCAGGATATAACTGCATCAAGGTTGCATACCCTTGTCACAGTGGTGACTTCTTTGAAATGAAACCCAAGTGAGGTACGGGACTAATCTCCCTCATCACAGTGATAACACTAGGAGAAGCCTAAAAGAAAAAATACTCGGGAGTAATCACCCTCATCATAGTGGTAACCTTAAGAGAAGCCAAAGCAAAGAGAGGAAACATCCGGGAGTAATCCCCCTCATCACAGTGGTGACACTAAGAAGAGCACAGAGGAGAAGCATTCAGCAGTAGTCCCCCTTGCTACAGCAATAGTTGGCAAAGCGGACAAAGTCAAGAGTTCAACAGTGAAATTAATAAAAGTCAAGATTGCCTCAGGAGTACTCTTCCTCGTCCCAGTGACACATTAACAGCAGAGAAGAACAGACATCCAGAGCTGGCCAAGCCTGCAAAAAGGCACCAATAGAGAGAACTTTCAATGTGGGAAAAGGTCAAGAAAGACCGTTGGAATTGTGGAACACGTCTGTAAAATTCAGCTGGCAGAACTAAAGAGTCTTTTGAGGACTACAGGGTGGGTCAGAAAAAGGGAATCATTCCCCTGCCCCGATACTCTTTGTTGAATCAGAAATGGAAGCAGAATATTGAAAAGACTGAACCAGTTTACCAGGAGAAGGGAGCCACTCTTGTGCTATTTTGTTCTCTAAATGCTGAACTATTTTGTAACTTGGCAGGGTTAGAGTACGTTTTGGACAGAGGACAGATACCCTTTCTTGTGACTCTCACCCTGACGACGAGCACCCGTGTTACATTAGAACAGGTAGTGGTAACCCTGTAGAGATAGGAAAGTTAGCCCTTTTTTGCTGATTAGTTAATAAAATAGAGTTTAATAATGCCAACTCTGTCTGACTCCTCACTCCACCATGTCATATCACACAATCGACCTCACACTAGTCTAGCATACTTCATTCAACTACACTACCTACCCCACTCTCCCTCACTGCAAACTACCTTACCTGACACAACCACTGTACCTTACCCCACTCACCCACTACCTCCTCCACTCACTCCACTTTACTCCCTTCCCAACTCTACCACACCCATTTTACATCACCCACTCACTCTGCCTTAGTCACTCCAGCTCGGATACGGAACCCAGGCGAAATGAAGGAAGTTAGCGAAGCTTGGAATTTTGAAGCATGTAGAATATAGCCAGATATTGAACCTAGATGAATGCTTATGGCACCATTAACACCGATCTTAGAAGCATGTAGAACTTAGCGCTACATTACAGATAGCAGATAACCATCATACTTATTCTGGGTCACTGCTTAGAATGCAAATCATGCATTTAAGCTCTTTCTCTCCATGCATAGATGAATCAGACCGAAGACACAGCCCCAAACCTGTACATGCCCACCATCATTCACCACTTGAAGACACTTCACACAACACCTTTTCCATAAGAATGCAGATACCGTTCACAACAAAAACGTGATACACAGATGCGCATACATCTTCTATCCCTCTCTCCCGTACCCACACTAGACCCCTCATCACCACCCATCCACATGCTTTTTTGATATGGGTGGATAGCAGGTAATTAGCCACCCCTCATATCATAAGCGTTGGCCACTATGCAGACACGTATACTAGCACCTCCTCAAATCTTTCCCATACCTGGACGCCCGTCCCCTGAGGGCCTCCAACCTACAGCACATTGTGACCATACTAATGGTGGAGCTATACAAGTGATGCATTACTACTACTACTCACCCAACTCTACCTTGCCCACTCTACTCTGCTTCAGACCACACCCCCATTCCACCTAAACCCTCACCCATTCTACCTAACCACACCCAAGATAGTGTTAATTTATTTCATTATAACCATGCCTTCTTCATGCTCCATAGGCTATGACCTGCAACGGCATTAAGGAAAAGCAGGTGACCTACATGAAGTCTGGATAAAAGACTTTGAGACGTCCGGTTCATGTCCCATACTGTGGCCGACCTAACCAATTCCACAGACTGCAATTCAGGAAGAAAGGGTACTCTACAAGCAAGCCTGCCTTAAAAGTGCATGTCTAGTTTGGAATCTCCAAAAGGCTCCAGGACCCTTGATGTATTTTGGGAGCATAGTGAGCAAAACCTTCTTTGAAGAGATCATTATTAAGGGGATGTTGATGATTGCAAGAGAGAAATGCATAGAGGACACCTGCAAGTTATGCATTGTGCAGAAGAATTTCCCAAAGTACTCCTCTGGTAGCAGAGCAGGGGCTCACTTGGGTTCCAACTCTGAGTTGATCCAAGCACAATTTAAGGGGTACCTCAATCACCTTCAAAAGCTCACCAACCAGGCAGAACTCTCAGAGGACATCTCAAAGGTTTGGTGGCAGCTGCTCACTGTTGATACCTGTGCAAGGATTAATAAAATACATTAATACAGTGCTCCCCATGATCAAGGAGCGCATTGGAGCCACAACCGAAATGCACTGAATACTCACCTCTGGATGCTCATACTATAATATTCTGTTAATCAGATATTCAGCTTTTATACTCGGCCAGGGACACAGTAAATACAGTACAATAACGAAGTAACTACTACAACTGTTGTCAAACATTTTATTGTGGGAGCAAGAAGCCAGCATAGTTCAGTAAAGCGTTCAGCAAGTGGAAAGAGTTGCCTAATCCGGGGAAGGTTGACAGCTGGCACGAGTGTCAAGCGCAGGAGCAGAGGGTTTGGAACAGAGGAGAAGGTTGATGGCTGGCACTTATCTGGGGGATATACAAGGGGGAGTGGTTCAGTAGACAGAGGGCGCAGGGGGCTATTGATTCTGCCTCAGAATGTACTTTATTGATACAGAGCTGGGTGTGGTCACCCTCAAACCTTGTATGCACAAAGGTGTAGATGGTGGTCTTCAGAAGAAAAGGAAGCCTGCTTTTTTGTCTGCCCCATCAAAGTATGCACACTTGCACCACTGCTGAAAGTGGCCAAAATGCTTAAACAATATGTACGCCATATAACCTAGTTAGTACCTACAGATATTCAAAATCAGCTCATCTACACAGAGGTTTTCGGCACAAAACCCTGCAACACGGGCCAACACTCTTCTTCCCCTGAACTACAGGATAGGGGTGCATGTGGCAAACAGGACATCAAACAGGAAAGTGTTGTAGATTACACTGGTGCAGAAGAAGCGGGTGGGCCAGCGTGGATGGGGTTGAATGCAGGTTGAGGTGCAAGAGTGAGAACATGTGACGAGAAGGTGGGGGTGCAGGGATGGGGGCAGGTGGGAAGGATGATGCATTTGTGGCCTTTCATTGAAAGTCAAAATTAGCTGTCTGTATTTACCTCCTGCACCCTAATGTACTGCTTTTAAGGCCTTTCATTGAATGTCGAAATTAGCTTTGTATATTTACATCCTGCACCCTAATTTACTGCATTTGTGGCCTTTCATTGAAAGTCGAAATTAGCTGTGTGTATTTACATCCTGCTCCCTAACTTCATTGCATTGTGTCTTTGCTACTGCTAGGACACCTCTGAGGTTAGGTCAGAACTGTGCAGTGCAGTCACCCCTCTCCTTTCAACTTCACTCTGTCACCCTAATGGCAGTCACCTTCTCTCCTATCTCTCTAATTGCTACTCTATCTCATATCCCCCCCATCTTCACTAAGTCCGGAATGAAAAAGCACAAAAAAGACATCTTATGTGCACACTCTGGCCTTCCGATCGCAGACACCTATGTCAGCGCAACCTCCAGAGCGGTCTTCGCAGATATCCTTTTCTCTGTCCGCTCTCCAGGTCGTTGGACTCCTCATCTCATCTCTCTTTCTCTCCTTTCACTTCCTCTCCCATTAACAGTGGGACCGCATGGGAAGTCCTCTTGGCTGGCTTCTCATCCTCACTTTGCATTGTTAATGTCTACCACACTGGCACTACCTGGTTCAGGGTCCTCAACCCACCCTTCTACTCTTTGACCGGATTCTGCCTTCCCTCATCAACTTTCTTCCTTCTGCTGCCTCTCCCCTCCACTCTCACTGTCCCTCCCCTCTGAACTGAGTACCATGCCCCTGTACTCCTCCTCAGACAAACTTCAAAGGCAAAGACCTCTTCCCTCTGGCAACTCTTAATGCCCACTCTGCCTACAAACACTCTGCTGACATATGCCTCCTTCTTGAAGACACTGACCTCGACCTTCTCGCTCTCACTGAGACTTGGTACAATGGCAGATCAGTCTCTGCTTTTGACTCCCTCCTCCCTATCGGCTTCAAGATCATTTCCAAGTCTCGACCTCACATTGCTGGCGGTGGGGTTACCTTAATCTATCCTGAGTGGCTTCCTTCGGCCATCATACGCACCCAACTCTATACTTCCTTCAAGAGCCTGGTCTGCAAGTTGGTCATCTCTCCCTCCTCCCCTCTGACCATTGCTACCATCTACCGGCTCCAGGCGCTACCACCCTGTTCCTCTCTGAATGAGCTGATTTCTGCTCCTCCTTACTTTCATCCACTTCCAACCTCCTCCTCTTGGGTGACTTCTACATCCAATTGAACGCTTCTGCCTCATCATCCCCTCTTTTCATTGACCTCTGCGCCTCTCTCTCCCTCTCCATCCTCCCCTCCGGTCCAACCCACTCAGCTGGACACACCCTGGACACCATCATCCACTCTGAACTCTTGCTTGCTCCCCCTTTGATCACCACTCTCTCTCCTGTTCCGAATATGCTCTCCTCTCCTCCCACCTGGGTCCCTTTGGCCCTCCTACAGCACCCACAAAAGCACTGTCAACCTTGTTCTCGAACATTCGCACAATGAAACGAGTGCCAGCCACTGCCTTCGCCTATACCTTCATCCCCCTTGCCCCCCTGCCTCAGACTCTGCTCTCAGTGATCTTCCCTCAGCAATCACCAATACCCTTGACATCCAGGGTCGGATTGGCCCCTCAGCCCCTGGGAGTGTGGGCCGATTTCTGGCCATGCCTGGGCCGGTTTGGAAGAAAAAAAATGGCAATTTTTTTTTTTCTTCACTTTTTAAAAAAATGTTCTAAAAGCCTTTCATCCTTCTTAGGTCGATTAAATGAGTACCAACACAGGTTGGGTGATATTGTATGTATATTTATTCTACAAAAAAGAGCTTAAGCGTAAGTGCTATACAACAACATATTATCATTTGGCTTTGGACATCTGCTTGCATTTACAGTAATTTGTCAATATGGATCTATACACACATACATTAATGATATATATGGTGATCCATTCTTGTATGAAATGCAGATCACTGATTTCTGCTACCACTCTTATGCCACTCGCTCTTCCACCTCCTCTCTCAAGCGCCCACTATTGAACAAGCATTCAGCAGACCTTACCTGTCCATCTAACTACCGCCCCATTTCAATCACCCCCTTCCTGGGGAAACTGCTGGAGAAGCTGGCCTTGCCCCAACTCAACATGCACACTGAAATTGTCTGTGGTCTCCACGATCATCAATCTGGATTCTGAGCATCCAGAGGCACGGAAACTGCTATTCTGAACACTGTGAAGAACTGCTCGTATCACTGGAGTCTAACTCCCCAGCTGTCCTCATTCTACTTGATCTGTCTTTTACCTTTGACACTGTCCACCATTCCATCCTCCTACAAAGGCTCCACAAAATACTTGGTATCTCTGAATGGGCACTGGAATGGCTGACTTCTTTCCTAACTGACCGCTCTTCCCATGTCATCCTGGGCACCTTCTCCTCTCCTACTTCCTTCTCCACTTGTGGAGTCCTCGAGGGATCTATCCTCTCCCTCTGGCTCTTTAACATCTACCTTGCACAGCTGGCACGCCTCATCTACTCCATCTCTCCCAAATTCCAGTGTTATGCAGACAACATGTATCTCTATTTCAAAATTCATGCTAACACACTTGCACCTTCCTTCATCCCTCACTGCCACAGGGATGTCATTCGGGGGTCGCCAGTGTCCCAACTGCGACCACTGTGGTCTCCCTTGCTACCCCTGTGGTCTCCTTTGCTACCCCTACAAAAAAACATTTTTCTTTTTTCTTTTTTTCTTTTTACAAACAGGAGTTCCTGGGCTGTGGCCAGCACCATGCGGCTCTGGAGTGGCTGGCATTCTTGTTCAGGCCTCTTAAAAAAAACAGGGGGTGCCACAAATGTAACAGTGACCCTAAATAAGAAAGAATAGGAATAGTAAATAATTTGTCTTTCTGGAATTGCTAGACCCATTAAAGGTTTATTTTAGGCACACTTCATGAGTTGAGTCACTGATTTAGTATGTTCTTAAACACCTCAAATTCACAATGCAGACAGAAACTTCCACAAAGCATTTAGAGTAGAATAAGCATCCATTTCGGACTATGTATTTTGCTTTTCGCAGGTTGCAGTTATAGTGTGTGTTTTCTGCCGTTTTCTCTGTTGCGATCATCACAAGACATTCCATCTCAGTGTCCTCGGTCACTTGACAAAATCCTTGTGCCTAAAAGCTTGTGTACAGTGTAGAAATGTTTGACCATAGCACATAATGTGGCCCTTGATTTCATTGTGCCGCATTAAATGCTTTGTTGCATGTATGAGCTAACGAGGGCCCAGAGTACGAGATGCTGTGTGAGTGTGCTGCTTTCCCTGCGCTACTCTAAATTCTTTAATACACAGTAATGAACCCTCCCAACGGTATGTATTTTGCCAACCTATGAAGCCTGAAAAGTAGATCCACACACGCTTGGCATATGGCCCCATTTGCACCAGACCTGAAGATTAACTGGCCTGCTGTTCACAGTTACCAGTTCACTTGTTTCCACTATAGAGTGTTGTTTTCTTTCTGACTTTGAGAACATTCAGGCATGCAATTGCTAAGTTTTACTATAGCCGGTAAAATAGCTCAGTGGGTTTAGCACTCACTGCTGTGATGTGTGTGTGATCTGCAGTTTGAAGGTTCAAATCCTAGAAAGGTCAACTCAGCCATTCATCCTTCTGAGGTCAATACATGAGTAGCAACACAGGTTTATTGTATGTACATTTGTTCTATATAAAGCGCTTGAGCGTAAGTGCTATACAATAACACATCATTATCATTTGACCGTGGACGTCTGCTTGCATTCAGAGTTATTTGGTAATATAGGCCTATACACACTGATATTAATGCTACATATGGTGATCCATTCTTGTATGAAATGTATATCACATTACAGTGATATCGTAACCATATTTCGAAGGGATTGTGTCCTCCGACGTATTCCTTATCTTGATAGATTCACTTCCAGCTTGCTGGCCTCGGAAAATTTGAGGGCGCTGCGTGTCGACGTCCCTTGGGTTGGTGTGCCTCGACAGCCTCCGTATCTGCGCCAACGTCATCATGCGTATAAATAGACTCGGGCAGCGTCCGTTGCTCAGTTCCGTTTTCCCGCGCTTCGTGGGCCTCGGAATCATGTTGCTCAGTTCGTTATTCAAGTAGATTCTACTTATTCCTCGAGTATATCTTTCTCTTTTCGATGGCTTCCTCATCTGAACCGTCGACCGCACTGTCTGGCTTCAAAATGTGTCGAGATTGTGGAAAGAAAATGTCGTTGACGGATCCTCACAGGAACTGTTTGTGGTACCTGGGATCGTAGCACCATTGTTCAGAATGCGAGGACTGCATGTCCATGACGGCGAAAGCCTTGAAGGAGCGCAAGGAGAAGCTCGAAAGAGGTAAGACTGTTAAAACTTCTAAAACTCCTTCGAAAGTTTCCTCAGCAGAGTCGAGACATTTGTCTCCTCGCCGTCACAGGAAACATTCTCGTTCGAGGTCTCGAAGCAGTTCCCATCACTCTTCGAGATCCAAACATTAGAAAAAGAGGCGTCGAAGATCTTCCTCTTCTTCGTCTTCTTCTGTTTCCCTGGAAAGGGTCACCTGTCCCACAAAACACAGCTCTCCAGCTAAGTGGGAGGAATTCCGTAAAAAGATGCTTAGCGTCTTCGAGAAAGCAGCCTCGAGCCCCTCGGAGACGGCTAAAGGTGATACCCTGGGTGAAAGACCCAAAAAATCAAAATGCCGCGAGTCGTTGCACCCGGCGAAAGAAACTGCCCGAGAGTGTCACGAACCCTTGAGCAAAGGCTTTAAGACTGCGTCATCGACGCCATCGTCGAAGGTCCCTCCGCCTCATAAATCTGCATCATCAACGCCATTATCGAAGGGCCCATCGACGCATAGATCGGTCGAATCGAGGCCGATGTCGACGCCGATAAAGGATAAACCGACGGCTGTCACTACTTCGCAGTCAGTATTCATACCGAGGGCTTCCACCATGACCTCGAAAATGTCGTCTATAACCTCGACGACTCCGAGTAGGATTCCGATCCTCTCGAGTTCTTCAAGGTCTCTTCATACCTTTTCAACGCTTTTTTTGGTTTCTTCGAAGCCTTTGACCTCCGCGTCGACAACGTCAACGTTTTCTCAACCGGTTACTACAAGCTTAGCCCCTTCTGCTTTAGAAATGGGTTTTAAGCCTTTTCCAAGGTCAGATTATTTCAGAGCCTTGCCCTCTATTTATGAAGAAGGGGAGGATTCTGATCAGGAAAGACCTTTTGGGTTGCAGAGACTACAACACCTGTACCAGAGGAATTTATCTCTGAAGATAATAGGTTGAAGGACCTTCAACAATCCTTGTATGATGAAAGTCGGTTAGATACTTCCCCAGAAGTAGAATTTGCCAAACCAGACCCAGGGGAACATGCTGAGACCCCTTATAGAACTTTAATCGCCAGAATAATAGAATTCATGGGTTGGTCTACACCTTCACCTGCTTTTCAACAAGATGATCTTACAGAAATCTTAATTAAAGGCCCACAGGAAGATCCTGTGGTTCCATTTCATACTGCATTACAGAGGAAAATATCGACCAACATGGAAACTCCTGAGGTTATCCCGGCAGTTAACAAGAAACTATCTGCCAAATATAGGGTATCTGCTTCTGACCCTGAATATTTGTCCAAACATCCAACTCCAGAGAGTCTGGTTGTTCAAGCAGCAACCTCATCGAACAGTAGATCTGCATACCCTACTGTTCCACAGGACAGGGATGATAAGAGATTTGACGCTATGTCAAAAAAGGTCTTTTCTGCATGTAGCATGGCACTTAAATCCATTAATGCTACTTGTACGCTTGCAAGATTCAGCCATACACCTTGGGAGTGTGCTTCATCAGCGGCTGACTGCCTCCCGAAGGAGAAGAAAGGGAAGCTTTTCTGAACATCATTAAAGATGGTAAAGACGCAATGTGCTAATCCCTTCAAACTGGCATTGATTCTGCTGACAGTATCAGCAGGGCCATGGCGGCAAGTACTACAATCTGCAGATTTGCGTGGTTTCGAAAGTCTGGTTTTGCTCCAGATGTACAGGCCAGACTTTTGAATATGCCCTTTGACGGCTCTTCTTTATTTGGTAAGAAGGCTGATGACAGCCTAGAGAAGTTACAAAAATCCAAGGCAGCCACAAAATCCCCTGGGGCTGCAATCCGTCAAACTCCCTATCGCCCCTCTGGAACCTCTTGGAGAGGTAGGTCCCTTCGTTTTTATTCCACATTCGGAAAAGGCAGAGGACAGCCGGCTCAAAGAGGCCAAAAGAAATTCACTCGAGGTGGACGGGTTAAAAGTACAAAAGCTGCAGCAGCAGCAAGTGCCTCTTTACCCTCGGCATCTGCATCAGCCGCCACTAAACCACTCTGAGGACTCTCCTCACAAGACACCAGTAGGGGGCAGGTTAACTCAACATCTGACGGAATGGCAGGCTGTTACGTCAGATGCTTGGGCATTGGAGACAGTTGCCCAAGGTTACTGCCTGCCTTTTCTACGCACCCCTCAGAGTCATCCACCGGGGAACAACTCTTTGAAGTTTCTAGATCCGCTCCTTTTGCAGGAGACTCTAGACCTGCTGGAGAAAGGTGCCATAGAACCGGTACCTGTATCGGAGAGGAACAAGGGTTGGTATTCCCCCCACTTCTTGATACCGAAGAAGGACGGAAGACTGAGACCCATCTTGGACTTACAAGAATTAAACAAATTCCTCAGGAAAGACAAGTTCAAGATGGTAACTCTCTCTCAGATCCTTCAGGCCCTCCAACTTCAGAACTGGCTGGTATCTCTAGACCTTCAGGATGCTTATTTCCATGTGCCAATCCATCTCAAACACAGGAAATACCTGAGGTTCGCAATTGGCAACTCTCACTATCAATTTTGAGTTCTGCCATTTGGGCTGACCTCCACCCCGAGGGTCTTCCCCAAGCTAATGTCGGTAGTGGCTGCAAGTCTAAGGAGGGAAGGGATCCACGTCTACCCCTACCTAGACGATTGGTTGATCAGAGCAGTATCTTCGGAACAAGCTCAGATCCAACTAGATTATGTCTGCCACTTCCTTCACAAATTGGGCTTCTCCCTCAATTTAAAGAAGTCACAGATGATACAATCACAGAGACTCCAGTTCATCGGAGCGGTCCTGGACACTTCCCTGGGGAAAGCCTCGCCACCAGAGGTGAGGGCTCAAGATATTCTGCAGATGGTCACCAAGTTTCAAAATGCCCAACATCTCCCAGCCTTTGACTTTTTGAGGTTGCTAGGCCTCATGGCATCCTGCATCTTCCTTGTGCCAGAGGCTCGCCTGAGAATGAGATCTCTCCAGTGGGCACTAAGAACTCAGTGGTCGCAAATTCTCAGGAAAAATGACAGATCTCCTTCAGGTTCCAGACAAAGTGGCTCGAGACCTTCAGTGGTGGGCCTGTCGGGAGAACATTTTGAAAGGAGAACTGTTTTGGCAACCATGGCCGGAGATAACAGTAGTCACGTATGCCTCACTCATGGGGTGGGGAGCCCATGCCAACGACTTGACCATCAGCAGTCGTTGGTCTCCATTGGAGTCCAGACTACATATCAACCTGTTGGAGCTGAGAGCTATCAGACTAGCGCTGAAGGCTTTTCTGCCATCTGTACAAGGGAAACATTTCCTGATAATGATGGACAATACAGTGGCCATGCACTACCTCAACAGAAGATGAGGCATAGGATCACTGCCACTGTGCAGAGAGGCGATGCAGCTCTGGTTTTGGGCAATTCAAGAAGGAATCTCTCTATCGGCAGTTCACTTAGCCGGAGAGAAGAACTTGACAGCGGACGCTCTGAGCAGGCAGAGCACAGTCTCTCACGAGTGGGAGATAGCTCAGGAAGTCCTTCAAGAGATCTTCGCCCTTTGGGGAACCCCTCAAGTGGATCTGTTCGCCACCCGTATCAACAGGAAGTTGTTCAAGGGAATTTCCCCCGAGAGGAGCTCTAGGGGACGCGTTTGTGGTAGACTGGGAGTTTCCACTTCTGTACGCGTTTCCTCCAGTCCCTGTCATTCCTCAGATGATCAGGAGGTTGAAAAGATTCTGGAAGACTATGATCCTAATTGCCCCAGACTGGGCCTGGAGAACATGGTACCCGGACCTTCTGGACATGTCCATCTGCCCTCCGATTCGTCTTCCACAGAGGGAGGATCTTCTCTCGCAGAAGGGAGGTCAGGTTCTCCATCCAGACATCAGAACCCTCAACCTTCACGCTGAAAGGTTGAGATACAAGGATTGGGACCTCCCAGATGACGTCATGGAGGTGTTGCTTTCAGCCAGAAGGCCAGCAACAAAGACTTTATACCGCTGCCATTGGAACACATTTTGCAGCTGGTGTAGAGAAAAGAATATTGAACCCTTTTCATGTGGTACACCAATGGTGCTATCCTTTCTACTCTATTTGGCAAATTCAGGTCTTCAAGTTGGCTACTATCAAAGGCTACCTCGCAGCGCTATCGATCTTCAAGCGCACTGCAGAGGAGCCATCATATTTCAAATTACCCTTATTAATACAATTTCTGAAGGGGTTAACCAATGTCTATCCCCTGAGACCATTCCAAGTTCCCTTATGGGACTTAAATTTAGTCTTGCTCGTTAAGATTTCTCACCCTTAAAACTGTCTTATTAGTGGTTTTGATATCTGCTAGGAGGGTGAGCGAATTACAAGCCCTATCTTGTAAACCCCCTCATACAATTTTTCACAAAGACAAAGTTGTCCTGCAAGTGAAGCCTAATTTCCTCCCAAAGGTGGTTTCTGAATTCCACATTACTCAGAAGATAACCTTACACTCATTCTATCCTCCTCCCCATCCAGGGAAAGAGGAAGAGAGGCTACATAGGCTGGATCCAAAGCGAGCCTTGAGTTTTTATATCAGCAGACTTGCTAGAATTAGGCAAGCAGACCAACTGTTCATAGTTTACACAGGGCACAAATTAGGATTGCCAATCACAAAACAGACCATTTCCAGATGGATTATTTTAGCCATTCTAGAATGTTACAAACTAGCAGGGAAAGAGCCCCCCCAAAATCTTAGGGCTCATTCAACCAGGGGTATCGCAGCCTCTTCAGCCCTCCAAAGAGGGGTACCGATTCGAGACATATGTGCGGCTGCCACATGGTCGTCCGCACATACCTTTACAAAATTCTACAATCTGGATTCCTCCTCAAGTCAAGAGACTAAATTTGGAAAATCTGTGTTACACTCTGTTCACTCTTAAAGGGGAATATGACAATTTTACTCCCACCTCCGTTTACACACCACTGCTATGGGAGTCTATCAAGATAAGGAATACGTCGGAGGACACAATCCCTTCGAAGAACAAGTTACTTCTTACCTGGTAACGTTCTTTCGATGGGATGTTCCTCCGACGTATTCCTTATCGCCCCTCCCATCCATCCCCTCAGTAAAACTTCCCTTGTGGTTGCAGCTTACGCTCCTTCAAGGTCAATAACCAATTTATGCACAGCTAATATTAAGCTTCAAAACGGAACTAAGCAACGGACAGTGCGCGACTCTATTTATACGCATGATGACGTCTGCGCCGATACGGAGGCTGTCGAGGGACACCAACTCGAGGGACGTCGATGCGCAGCACCCTATACTGAACATTTTTTCCGAGGCCAGCAAGCTGGAAGTGAATCTATCAAGATAAGGAATACGTCGGAGGAACATCCCATCGAAAGAACGTTACCAGGTAAGAAGTAACTTGTTCTTTTCGTAGTGTACTTAGGAACAATGCTATGTGATGCCAGTTCCTGTTTTGTCAAGGGGTGAAAGGTTGTGTGCCATTGCATCCTGTGATGTCACTTCTGGGTGGGGTCAAATGACATCACTTCCTGTGAAGTCATCAGTGGTCAAGGGTCATGTGATGTCACTTCTGATACCCCTGGCATTTTGGTGAAATGACGTCACTGGTCTGCCATCCAGGCTTGGTGCTCTTCCAATGATCTCTGCCTCAATGGCAGCAAAACTGAGATCCATTCAATTGGGATCCGTGCTCCCTCCTTCTTCCCTTCTCTCTGGCCTCCCACCTTGGGCTCCCCCCCTGCTCCTTCTTCTGAAGCCAGAAACCTTAGAGTCATCTTTGACTCCTTTTTATCCTTCCTTCCTCACACGCAGGACATTGCCAACTCTTCCTTCTATAAGGAATTTTCCCATTTCTCACTTTCCCCCAGGAGCTCAATGTTTCCAGGGCCCTGGTTCTATCTAGGCTTGACATTTGCAACAGCCTCCTCCTCAATCTAACTTCTTCCACTCTGCAACCCCTTCAGCTAATCCAGAATAGAGCAGCGAGACTTATACTTGGCCTTAAGTCCAGGGACCGCATCTCTTCTGCCCTATAAAGCCTCCACTGGCTCCCTGTTGCTGCACAGATCAAATTCAAATCCCTCTGCATCATCCACAAGGCTGGCTGGGGCCGGGGACCACTTTATCTGCAACTCTCTCATACCAAATCCTTTCCTTCTGGACCTCTTCGCTCCTCTGGCACCAACTCTGTGTGTAAAGCATTTCGCTAAACAGAGAGCAGGAGGTTGCTCGCTTTCTTCAGCTGGATGCCTCTTCTGGAACAGCCTCTCCCTCCCGCTGCATCTTGAGCTGGACCTTCTGAAGTTCTGAAAACACCTCAAGACTCTCTTCTTTTCCTCCTTCTTCCCATCTTGCTTCCTCTGCTAATCCCACAGTTGCTGCAATTGGTGTCGTGGACCCTTATGCATCCTCTGGGCCTCTGACCATTCACACTCAATCTCCCAGGCATCTGTCTTCCTTCAGCACTTGCCTCAGCACACCATCCGCACTGAAGATTCGCACTTTCCGCCCAACACGGCTCCCGACTGCATAGCACTTACTGTACCTTGCACTTCATCTGCGGCTCAACCTTGAGTGCGGACACCACAGCACCTACCCCATTGCCCTCTTCCTTCCTGCACTTGCACGTTCTGAATACTCACAAGGCACAGTAGGTTCGGCCGTCCCTTCCCCTCTTTATTTTCTTTTTGTATTTAATTGTACTGTTATCCCATGTTCCCTCCCTGCTGCCCTGTGGTCGCTTTGAAACAGAAGTTATTTCCGGTATAAGCACCTAACAAGCAAACAATAAATAAATAAGGGTGGAGATGGGTGTGGGTAAGGCGGGTGCAAGGCGTGGGGTAGGTAAGGGAAGGCTCCTTCTTAACACCTAGGTCCACACACCCTGCACTCCCCACCCTACCTGGAACTCAGTGATCTGCTCCCCACTGCCTCCCCCCATGCTGCCAGTTGCCCACCCTCCCCTGTTAGCTGCCCCACTACTTTTTTCTCTGCTTCCCTCGCTGTGTTCTTACCCCATGAATGGAAACTACTCTGTGGCTTCCTGAAGCTAGGTCCGTGCTCCATAAATCCCATAATAATAAGGTTGGGCTGCAAGGGTGGGGGCTGCAAGTGCAGGGGTGGGTGAGGAAAAGGCAAGGATGTGAAGATAGAATTGAATGAGGACACTCAAGGGGTGCACGGTTGGGGTAGTTGAGAAGAAGGGAGGTGCAAGGGTGGTGGTAGGTGAGGTGACTATGCCCTACAAGGTGTAACTGAAAGGTGGGTGTACGCATCCCCACCTTGCTTTCCACCAGAAGTACAAATTGTCACTGATTCAGTGCACTCCATGGACAAGATGTCGAAAGAAGCCTACAGTGAACCTCCAGCTCCGAAAACATCTGGTTCATATGGAGTGCTGCCTGTGGGGAGTGTGAGCTGCAAAGTTGAATCCTTGGGTACCTCAACACCTTCTTCTCTGCCCGTTCCTCGAACTGTGGATCCTTTTGGGATTACGTTAACAAAATATTGTATTAAAATATTTGGGCATATCAACAGATTCACTAACGGAACACATTCTGACAAAGATCACACACTAACAGAAAGAGGGAGAGAGACCATGTGACCGGCATATTTACCTGTGTACACTGTAGAGGAACATATACTAGTACCTGGTGGGGCTTTGTCTTCCCAGCCAATGGGGAGGCTCAGAACAGGGGGATTACCATATAGTAATCCCACTTCTCTGAGCCTCCTCAGTGTTTCGAGGCCACCATTTCCTGTGATGAGGAAAAAGGTAAGTAGCGTCCCTCTCGCCAGGATGTCATTTCACCAAAATGGCAGGGGTAGCGGAAGTGACATCACATGACCCTTGACCTCTGATGACATCACAGGAAGTGATGTCTTTTGACCCCATCCTGAAGTGACATCACGGGAAGCGATGGAACACGACTGTTTACCCCTTGACAAAACAGGAAGTGGTATCACATAGTATTGTTTCTAAGTACACTATGAACATTATGGTTACAATATCACTGTAACGTGATACACATTTCGTACACGAATGGATCAGCAGAAATAAACATGCTATAACTGCAACTTGCGAAAAGCAAAATACATAGTCCGAAATGGATGCTTATTCTTCTCTAAATGTTTTTGGGAAGTTTTTGTCTGCGTTGTGAATTTGAGGTGTAAGTACAAACTAAATCAGTGACTCACCCCCTGATGTGTGCTGAAATAAACCTTTAATGAGTCTAGCAATTATTGTTTAGAATTCCAGAAAGAAAAATTGTCATTCCTATTCTTTCGTATTTAGAGTCACTAATCTAAGTGTTACACTTATGGAACCCCCTGGTTTTTAAGAATCCAGAACAAGAAGCCAGCCACTCTAGAAACTAAGAGACACATGGCATTGGCCACAGCCCAGCAGCTTCAATTTGGTATTTTTTTTAGGGGTAGCAAGGTAGAGCCCAGGGGGTCGCAAGTGCGACCACTGGCGACCTCTAAATGATGTCCCTGCCTCTTGCCCCACTTACCTTCTCCTTTCTAACAGAGGCCCGAGCCAGAGCCTGCCGACAATCCTGATCGGGAGCGGACATGCCATGAGCACTACTGTTCCCGGCGCCCCCGCTCCCGATCTGCGACATGCCACCATGGAAAGGTTCCATGGCGGCCATCTATTTTTCTTTTTTCTGCAAGTGAAAAGACAACATTTCAACTCCCGAAAGATTGTATTAGTACCCCGGTCCAACGGGCAGCTGTACTAATAGCAATGAGCCCCTAGCCGGGGGAGGCATTCGCATATCTGGTAATGCCCCTGGCCTTACTGTATCCGGTAATACCCCGGGGCCTTCGTTACAGTCTATGTAAACAGCTACACCTCACATCAGGGTCATTACACAATCGGTAATGCCCCCCCCCCTCCTCGAGTTCTATTACTTTAGTACAGTACTCTTTCAGTTGATTACTGAGGACCATGTTCTTCCACACAACTTTAGCAGGATTGATGGGTGTCATTTGGGGGGCACTTAGGTGTCAGGGCCCATTTGTGGCTGGGAGGCAGGAGTGCTCCCCAAGCTCAAGCCAGTCGAGAAATGAATTTTGTGTGGGATGGCACAGATCTCGTAGAAGGTTTTTGCTTCCGTGGTAGGGGAGTAGTCTAATACAGGTAGCAGTAGTGATATTCTGGAATATTGCCTAGATTTTTAAACCCAGTCTGACCTTTGTCCGGGCCCTAGAGACATTCATATACTATTTACAGCCTTCCTCTAAGATGACCAAAGCTTAAATTGAGGTGCAGTACATGGGTTGGGTCAAAGAAAGAGCGAATGAAGATAGTGGTTTTGTGTTCTTACATTATCTGTTCCATTCGAATGGATTGTGTCCTCCCACGTATTCCTCATCTTATAATAACTCGTATCCCAGCTCTGCTGCTTCGGAATTTTTTTTTCACCAGAGGGCGCTGTGTTTGAGGCCGTGGAGTTGTAGTCCCTCGAGGGGCCTTGTACTAAGTCAAAACCTCTGGTGCATAAATCGGGGTTAGCGGAATCGACGTCAAAGTCAAAGCCAAAACTCGACTCGACACAGTCGACGACCATAGCGCTGAAACCGCTGACAAAAATGGTGTCGACACCTTTGGCTGTATTGAAGCCTTCTTCGACAGCATCGAAGCCTCCTTCGACATCGTTGAAGCCAGCGTCTTCTTTATCGATGCCTTCGACGCCTTTATCGAGGCCTTCTTTGATTCCAAGACCCAAGTTGACACCATTGCCCATACCTAGCTATATTCCACCTTCTTTACCTGAAAAAGCTTTCCATCCTCAACCTAGACAGGAATTTTTCAGATCCATGTCATCCATTTTTGAAGAACACTCCTCTGAAGAGGATGTCACTTCAGTTGGAGTTAGGTTTGGAGCCAGAGAAGTCCCTGAAGAGCAAGTGGACCCAAATTCTAAAATAACAGATCTTTAAGACTGTCTCCAAAATGCCAGTGGCTTAGGCACTTCACATGAAGTGGACTTTGAAAGACCAGACCCTACAGATCATGTTGATCCTAGTTCTAGGAATCTTATGAGAAGGGTCATTGATTTTATGGTTTGGAAGGCAGCTTCCCCAGATTTCGACCAGGATGACATGACGGACATCCTGAGTGAAGGTCCTTTAAAAGATCCTGTCCTTCCATTCCATAAGGCACTGAAAAAAAGGGTGATGGTAAATTGGAATAATCCTGATTCTATTTCAGCAGTAAACAAGAAACTTGTATCAAAATATAGGCCATCTTTATCAGATCCAGAATATTTATCTAAACATCCCTCCCCTGAAAGTCTAGTGGTTCAAGCTGCAACCTCAACTAGGCAATCCATTTACCCATCAATACCACCAGACAGGGATGATAATAAAGTTGATGCTTGGGCCCGGAAAGTTTTTTCTTCGGGCAGAATGGCCCTTAAATCGACTAATGTTACTTGCAGATTAGCAAGATTTACATATACCCTGTGGGACTGCATGTCATCAGCGGCTGAAGGCATCCTGGAAGGTGAGGAACGGGATGGTTTCCTGGCTATAGTAAAAGATGGTAAAGAGGCTATGGAGGAATGCCTTCAGTCAGGACTGGACACTGTGGATAGTGTAAGCAGGTCCATGGCATCTAGCACGGTCATAGGCAGGTTTGCATGGCTAAGGAAATCTGACTTTGCACCTGATGTGCAATCTAGATTACTTAATATGCCCTTTGACGACTTGAGGTTGTTTGGCAGCAAGGCGGATGAGAGCTTAGAGAAGCTGCAGACCTCAAAAGCGGCAGCAAAATCACTTAGTGTTGCTATAAGGCAACCTCAACAACACTCTTACGCAGGCTCATCTTCCTGGAAGAGTCACCCTTTTGGCTTCTATTCCTGTTTTGGAAAAGGGAGGGGGCAGGCCAGTCAGAGAGGCCAACAGAGAAAACCCTTTTGTGGTGGAAAAGGGAGAGGTGCTAGATCAGCCACAGCAGCGGCTAATACCTCCTCAGCCACTGCTGCTGCCCCTGCAAAGCCACTTTGAGGTCTTCACCCACAAGACCCCGGTGGGAGGCAGAATCACTCGGTATCTGGACGAATGGCGGGGCATTACGTCAGATGCCTGGGCACTAGAAATAGTGACCCATGGTTACTGTCTTCCTTTTCATCAAAGACCTCCAGATAATCCACTGGGAGCCAACTCTGTAAACATTCCAGACCCGCTCCTTGTGCAGGAGATTTTAACCCTGCTAGAGAAAGGTGCAATAGAACATGTACCTGCAGCGGAAAGGAACATGGGTTGGTACTCCCCTTATTTTCTCATCCCCAAAAAGGACAGAGGATTGAGACCCATCTTGGACTCGAGGCATTTGGACAAGTTGAACATGGTGACCCTTTCTCAGATCCTTCAGCTTCAGGACTGGCTGGTTTCATTGGATCTTCAGGATGCTTACTTTCATGTGCCAATCTATCTCAAGCATAGGAAGTACCTGAGGTTCGCAATTGGTGGTTCTCATTATCAGTTTCAGGTTCTACCATTTGGGCTGACCTCCGCCCCAAGGGTTTTCACCAAACTGATGGCGGTGGTGGCAGCGAGTATCAGAAGAAAGGGGATTCACGTCTACCCTTATCTGGACGATTGGCTAATCAGGGCGAGTTCACCCGAACGAGCCCAGGAACATCTGGCCTTGACCTGCCACTTCTTATAGAGTCTGGGCTTCTCCCTCAATTACAAGAAGTCACAAATGATTCCAAGCCAAAAACTCCAATTCATCGGAGCAATCCTGGACACTTCCTCAGGGAAAGCCTCACCTCCCGAGGAGAGAGCTCCCCACATTCTTCAGATCGTAATGAAGTTTCAAAATGCCCAACATTTACCGGCATTCGACTTTCTAAGGTTGCTAGGCCTCATGGCATCCTTCATTTTTCTGGTACCAGAGACCAGATTGCGGATGAGATCCCTTCAATGGGCCCTCAGGACTCAATAGTCCCAGTTTTCAGGGGAGATGTCAGATCTTCTGCAAGTATCGACCACAGTGACTCAAGATCTCCTATGGTGGGCTTGCAAGGAGAATATCCACAAGGGGAACCTTTTTGGCAACCATGGCCGGAGATAACGGTAGTGACGGATGCCTCACTCACGGGGTGGGGAGCCCACACCAACGATCTGACAGTCAGCGGTCGTTGGTCTCCATCGGAGTCCAAACTACACATCAACCTTTTGGAGCTGAGGGCAATCAGACTAGCGCTGAAGGCTTTCATGCCCTCTGTACAGGGAAAGAATGTCCTGATTATGACGGACAACACAGTGGCCATGTACTACCTCAACAAAAGAGGAGGCGTAGGATCACTCCCACTGTGCAGAGAGGCATTGCAGCTCTGGTGCTGGGTAATGCAAGAAGGAATCTCTCTATCGGCAGTTCACCTAGCCGGAGAGCTGAACACGGCAGCGGACGCTCTGAGCAGGCAGCACAGTTCCCCACGAATGGGAACTAGCTCAGGAAGTCCTTCAAGAGATCTTCACCCTTTGGGGAACCCCTCAAGTTGATCTGTTTGTGACCAGTGCCAACCCGAAGTGCGAACTGTACTGCTCAAGGGAATTTCCCCCAAGAGGAGCTCTAGAGTACGTGTTCGTAGTGGACTGGGTATTTCCACTCCTTTACGCGTTTCCTCCTGTCCCCATGATTTCTCAAGTAATCAGGAGGTTGAGAAAGTTCAGGAAAACCACAATCCTAATTGTCCCGGATTGGGCCAGGAGGACGTGGTACCCGGACGTTCTGGACATGTCCATCTGCCCTCAATACGTCTTCCACAAAGAGAGGATCTTCTCTCGCAAGAGAGAGATCGGGTTCTCCATCCAGAGGTCAAGACACTCAGCCTTCACGCATGGTTTCTGAGAGGCTAAGATATAAGGATTGGGACCTTCCGGATGACTTAATGGAGATTTTACTTTCGGCCAGAATGCCAGCAACAAAATCCCTGTATTGGTGTTGTTGGAACAAGTTCTGTAACTGGTGCAGGGATAAGAATGTGGATCCATTCCTTTGTAATACTCCAACAGTACTTTCTTTTCTCTTACACTTAGCCAATTTGGGGTTCCAAGTTGGTACTATAAAAGATTATTTGGCAGCGCTATCTATCTGTAAGCGCTCCTCGGAAGAGGTGTCCTATTTTAAAATGCCTTTAGTCATTCAATTCTTGAAAGGACTGACAAATGTATACGCTCCGACACCTTTTCAGGTGCCCATCTGGGATTTTAATCTAGTCTTAAAATTTCTCATTTGTGCCCCTTTCGAACGTTTACATTCTTGCCCATTAAGACTTCTCACTCTTAAAACAATTCTGTTGGTGGCTTTAACATCAGCCCGCAGGGTGAGTTGCAAGCACTGTCTTGTAAGCCTCCTCACACCATTTTCCATAAAGACAAAGTTGTTCTAAAAGTCAAACCATCTTTCTTGCCTAAAATAGTTTCTGATTTTCATCTGTCACAAATTTTTATTTATTTATTTATTTATTTATTTATTGCATTTATTACTCGCCCAAACCCTTGGGTACCACGGCGATGTTACAGACAGCTTGGTTAAAACATTACTTAGAAATTGCCAATCGGCGCAGTGCATGTGAATACAAAATAATCATACACGAAGACATTTAATGCAGGGCTTCAGTACAGTGATATTTCCTGAAGCATGGAAGGGGATTTTAGTCTTGGTTAAATAGCCACGTTTTCAGGGATTTCTTGAAGCCTGAGAACGTTTGCTCATTTTTGATGGGGAGGGGAAGAGTGTTCCAATATGTGGGTGCGAGGTATTGGAAACTACTGCCTCCTGCCTTGGTTGTCTTGTAGCGGGGGATGGCTAGGAGTAGTTGACTGTTAGATCTGAGGGGCCTCTTTGATACTTTTTTGGTGATGGCGTGGTTGAGGTAGATGGGGACACAAGAGTGGATGCATTTGAATGTGACGCACAGGGCTTTGAATGTGACCCTGGCTTTGATGGGGAGCCAGTGATGGTTTCTTCTAATATTTGAGATGTGATCTGACTTCCTTAATCCATGGGCCGCCCGAAGGGCTTTATTTTGAATAAGCTGTAGTTTGTTTAGATTGGCTTTTGAGGTACCCAGGTAGAGTATGTTGCAGTAGTCGAGCCTGGATAAGATTAAAGCTCTTGCCAGCGTGATACAGTTGGTGGGTGTCAAGAATTGGCAACTGAGAGCAATACGTTTTGCGGTGTAGGAGGTAGAGGAAGAGAGGGCGTTAATGTGCTTGGTCATGGTGAGGTTGGCATCTAGGTAGACACCTAGTGTTTTTACTTGTTTGAGTACTGATATGTTTGTGCCATCGATGTTGATGGAAGAGTAATCAGCATGTAATGCTTCTATTTTGGATTGGGAGCCCACAATGAGAACCTCAGTCTTCTCATCATTGAGACAGAGGCTATTTAGTGCCATCCAATTTTGGATTATGGCATATATTTTGTTGATAGTGTCGGTGTCTTGAGTGTAGTCTCCCGATAAAGGGATGAGGATCTGGGTGTCGTCTGCAAAGTTGGTGTAGATGACACCCATGTCGTCTAGCGCTGAGAAGAGGAGTTTAGTGTATGCATTGTATAATGTTGGTGCGAGACAGGAACCTTGGGGGACACCAATGGGTACTATGATGGGGTTGGCGGCTTCTTTACCTATGGCGACCCTGGAGGTGCGGTCAGCAAGAAAAGATTTGATCCAGGTAGTAGCTTCGGTGGAGAAGTTGAAGTCTTTCGCTAGTGTGGCACACAGTTTATTATGGTCTACTAAATCAAACGCTGCGGGGAGATCGAGTAGGAGGAGGATGCAGAGTTTTCCTGAGTCTCTGATGGTATCCATCTGGATTTTTAAGTCAACCTTACCTTATTTTTATCCTGGTCATCATGCTAGTAAGGAGGAGGAAAGATTGCATAGACTGGACCCAAAAAGGGCTCCCAGTTTCTGCATTTCCAGATTGGCAAATCTTCGACAATGTGACCAACTATTTGTTGGGTATACTGGACACAAATTGGGCCTTGGAGTGTCTAAACAAACTCTATCCAGATGGATAATTCTAGCAATCTCTGAATGCTATAAATTGGCTGGAAAAGAGCCTCTAGATGGATTAAGGGCTCATTCAACCAGAGGAATGGCAACCTCCACGGCTCTTCAGAGGGGTGTCCCGGTGCAGGATATTTGTGCTGCGGCCACCTGGTCGTCAGTGCACACCTTTGTGAAGCACTATTGCTTAGATTCCACTTCATATCAAGGAGGACTATTTGCAAAAGCTGTCCTTCATTCAGTCCATAACTAAAATTTCTAGTACTCCCACATCCAAATTTACCACTGCTATGAGAGTCTATCATAAGATGAGGAATACGTGGGAGGACACAATCCATTTGAAGAACAAGTTACTTACCAACTGTAACATTCTTTCGATTGGATGTTCCTCCCACGTATTCCTCATCAACTCTCTCAACCTACCTCTCCTTACAGATTACGCCTGTTGCACTCTAATTTCCTTAAGAGCCAGAGGACTTAAGACCTGATCAGCTGATGCGACCATGAACACCGTAAAAACAGAACTGAGGTAATGGGCGCTGCTCGAGCCCTTTATACAGCGGATGACGTTGACGGCAGCCCTTGAGGGTCTACGACTCTGTGGCCTCGAACACAGCGCCCTCTTGAGAAAAAAAAAATTCTGAATCAGCAGAGCTGGGATACGAGTTATCATAAAATGAGGAATATGTGGGAGGAAAATCCAATAGAAAGAACATTACATTTGGTAAGTAACTTGTTCTTCTGTCTCATGTGAGGGATGTTAGGCGTTGCGTTGTGCTATGGCCTTCTCGGATGAAGAACTGGTGAACCTCCAGTATGAGAAAGCAGCTTGCATGGACCTGTATCTTTCAGCAATCACAAATTACCATGTTTACACTGTGTGAGACAGGATATGCTGTTATAGCCTTTCCCCTGACAAATATAGAAATGCTCGGTACACTATTTTTTATTTTGTACATTCCACCTCAGGAATCATAAAATGAATCACCTGGGAATGAAAATACAAATACAAGCCCTGTACCTGATGTACGGACTGTACAGAAAGCAAATATAGTATCAAAGTGATACAAGTATTAAAGGTCACCCAAGTGATTGTGTTCTCCTAGTTTATGATGCTCACAACAAGTTAAAACTCTGGTCCCTAGTCTCTCACAGGTACTACAAGTAGGTGTTCAGCCCGGTGGCTACTACTGCTATGGAGATGGTTAGGAAGGGTGAACGTTGTAGGCCTCTTTTCAGGCTGAGTGCTTATGGCCAGAGTCCACACATGAAAGAGCGGATGCTCTCCCTCCCATTGAATGGCAAGTTGCTACCTACTAATGAAAGGATAAACTTTGTCTCCAGGGGCAGCGCACAATCAACATCACAGGTGAAGCCCACCCATAACACTTTGGCCGCGACCCCTGATCTAGCTCTATAGGTATCAGCTCTTCACACTTTCTTTCCAGTATCCCCGCCTGACCCCATTCCTAATCTTACTCAGGACCCTCATGCCTTGGGGAGTATCCTGTGTATTTTGCATGAATTCCTTTTTTTTCTCCCACTGATGCTCTCTTTGTACAGCACGCTATCATACTTTGAGTGTGGTCCACCCATATTAAACTGTAAATAAATGAGATAAATTATTATTTACAATGCCAGCCATAATGTTACTCAAGCTCCATCTGGTCTTGCAAGTGGTCTCCTACTGTGTGAGGGGTGCTCGAGCAGCAGATGAGAGATTGAAGTGGATGCCAGGACACCACAATGAAACCCAAACCGAAATTCCATGTGCTTGAGCTTTTCAAGGAGTGGAGTCAGTCAGGGAGCCCGTTAATGAAAAGGAAAGTGTGATGATGCATTAGTAAACGAAACCTATCGGATGTCGCCTTGAGAAAAATCAAAGGAAAATATGTAAGCATCGAAGTGCACTAAAGTTTACTTGTCTTCCGAGGTGGGCACACTGCACGTTTAAGATTTAACATCGAGGATTCTATATTCCAAGTTTTTTTTCCAAGTAGTCATACCGAAAAAACAGTAATGACAAATGCATGCTTTCATTTCCAATTTAACTGAAAACTTTACTAATGTGGAAACCACACTAGTCCCCATTGAATCCAATGAGCAAAGTCAGGCAGCGAATCTAGTGAACGGATTTATTTTCATACAGCTGTATTGAAATGGGCAGCAAAACTAGAAGAGTATTCCCCCTACCCGTCCGAAAATTGTTGGCCCAGAGTACAGAAACCTCAGGGGTTTTATAGGGCTTTTTACGGTAGGGATCATACGGAAGAGTCTGTAAGATACATCTAGTCACATTCACAAGTAACATCCTAACAGAGCATCCTCCCATATTGGAAGGCATTGCATTACAGCACTATTCGTAAACTGTACGATCCCACTCGGCTTACCCACGTGATACAAGCACCACATATAGTGGCTCTTTCCATTACAAATAATAAAAGCAAACTGATCCAGTCTTCAACGTAGTTCTTTTTTCCATTTCTCAGGTGGTATTTTTCTCAGGCGGTAAAACTCATCTTTATTAGTGACGCAAAGCGCATCACTGGACGCCTCAGACAGAAGATATTAGAATAGTTACATGGCCTCATGGGCCTCTGTGCGTATTGCATCCAATCAGTTCTTCAATCATGCCACCTCTTCAAACATGGCCGCGATTACTGTGTCATTATAAACTATCGCTGCATGTTTGCACAGTCCTTAGCTCGTGTACATCTGCCGTTGATCAGAAAAGAAATACTGTTGCCTTCGACAGCAACAGTGAATACAGTGCACATTAATACATATTTGCATTAATTACAAATAAGGTATTCATATAACTCCAGTGAGCCATGCCTCATCAGCTTTAATTCCACTGACGTGGATAACAAACTGTGCTCTTTGACTTGGACAATACCAGAATAGTTGATGCTTTGAGAAGTTTTAATGCCACACTGAACAAAAACCATCACCCAAATGTCCTCCGTGATATCGTTTAATTGCATAGCCTCAGATGACATCACAGACCCACTCGGCTTAATCGTGGTTGAACATAAAATGCTCCACTTCATACATCTGTCCTTCTCGCTTCATTACCATTAAACAGACACGTTTCATTTTGTAAGTTAGAGCGCCATGTGCCTATTCTGTTATTTTGACGAATACATTACTTTCACTATGAGTTCCTTATCTTGCTAATAAAGTCCATCCAATAATTACTTATTTGCTCAGGTCAAATTTCACCTTAATGTTTATTCATGCAACCATGTAAGCACATTTCCAATTCTATTCTCACTGATCTGATTATAAATAACAGTATTTACTTCAATGGTTCGTTATATGAATTCTACTTTTGCCTTCTATGTATATACTCATTGAAACGTACATACTTCTAGGAGACGTGCAGACTATGTAAATGTATACATCTATAGATAAACCGCACAGGACACCTTCCAATAATCCATCACTGTACACAATCACATTGTGAAAATTATGGAATATAAACAATCATATTATGCAAATTATGCAATATACACATTTTTGAGTTTACAGCAAGTTTTCCCATAAAGAATTGCAACATTATGCAGTGTGTGCAAGTTCACATTATTCAAATAATAAATTCTGTGTAATTCTTGGCCTTGCATACCCTAGCTACACATTACAATGTGTACAAACCTGAAAAATCTATGAAGTGCATCTTGGTACAAAGTGCAGCAATTGTGCAAATTCTTAATGTGTCCAAAGTATGAAGGCTCACTAATACAAAAGGCTGTATATATAAGAAATACAAAGGAGTGTGGGAGCCCGTCTACTGAGAACGAACATGCATCAAATACCCTGTTCTGTGGAATTTCTTCCACTCAAGAGGACCTACAACCACGCTTTAGCTCACCGAGCCCTTCAGAGGAGAAATATCAATTTGCTTATCAGTCTGGTCCCACCCACAAGGGCAGCCAGCATTGAAATGCTAGGCAATTCTCCTCTGATCAAGAGTAACATCAGAAACCCCAGACACGTGTTTCAGCCTTGTTGGGCCTCCTCAGTGAGTTGAAGCTGAAGTAGAGAGGGGTCATAGGAATTCTAAAGGACTGAGTGAGAAATTGGGTCATGGGACCCCCAAGGAGACACAAGACCACAATAAGCAGAGTGAAAAGCAGACATCAGGGAAGTACAAAGATACCCAAAAGTTGGTCAAAGTATGGGAAGATCGACCATGTTGGAGTAGAGGGATCAGGGAACTATCCCTCCACCTAAAGAATTTGGGACATGTTGTTTTTCCAGGAGCCTGAGACTTTTATTTGTTGATCTTGGGGAAACTTTAAGGAACTTTTAATAGACTGAGAAGAACTGTTACTTATGTCTAACCATTGGATCCAGAACCAGGAGGGGTTTCTAGGACAGCCAGAGACACCTTTGTGGAAGAACCAAGAGTGCAGGGCACTCCACCTATTTTTTTATGTTTTGCCAAGTTGTAGGGCCAGTTTAGTGAATAGGTTTGGACAGAGGACTACATTTGATGTTGACTGTAGACTAGCACCTTAGTTTAGTTTTGTTAGGAAGGGAACTTCCTTTTAATATTAGGAGCAGGGAGGCGTTTTCGTTCAATATAAATAAATAAAAACTTTGTAAAAACATGCCCTTTGGTCAGAATCCTTCTTCTGGCTTGCCACAGCACATGATCAGTGGCAAAGTATCGTAAGGTTGAGAACACTCCTTCATGTACCTCTGCAAAATGTTTGCCCAGAAGTATGTAAAATGTGTATTCTTTATTGTCCTTTGGTGTTTTGAGTCTTTACTTCTCAAACAGTACCCTACGTAATATTTTTTCAAATCACAAAGGTTTTGCTTGTGTGTTAGTTCAAATGCATGGTGACAAGCACCATCCTATTGCATATTACATTGCCACACTGGGTCCTGTGGCTGCAGGGTTTACTTCATGATTGTGAGCTGTTGAAGCAAATGCTTTATTAGTCGATAAATCAGAGGCTTTGGTTCAGAGACATTGGGGATCATTACGAGGTTGGAGGTAATGGAAAAACGATGCAGGTAAAGCATTACCGGCATCGCATACCGATCTGGGCTATTCTGACCCAAGACCCCGGTATTAGAGGCACCGCTAATAACGGTGCCTCTAATAGCGGCAAGGGCGCGGGCACGCAGCTCGTCAGGCCGGCAATACCGTTATGCCGCTAATGGGGGGACATCACAAGTCAAGCGGACAGGCAAATACCGGCATCATGAAGGCGCTAATAGGGGATACCGGCATCGCGAACCATCTGTAAACTGCTATGTGCAGTGTTCCCAATTGCCACAGGTGCACACAATCAGCACAGGTGGAGGCAATGGAGTATGGCCCAGCACAAAAGGAGCACACCCACACACCACACCACTTCCCACACCAAAATGATTCCACTAGTAGTAGCAATACTGGGGATGGAGCACATGCTTGCATTGCAACAACAACAACAACAACAACAGGCACCATCGAGGAGACGAAGGAGGAGAAGGAGGGTGAGACAGGCCCAGCATGCCCCACCAGTGCAGCCAGGGGTACCATGCAGGCAGCCCCCAATCCCTTGCATCAGAGCCAGTCCATTCAACCTAACCCCTGAGCAGATCCACACCCTGTACCGTCTGGATCGGGACACCATCACCACCATCGTGGACATGATACACGACGACATTGTCAGCCTCATAGAAATACGCACCGCCATCCCCCCCTTACTGAATGTAGTGTTGGTGCTCCACTTCCTTGCCACAGGCACCTACCAGCACACAGTGGGGCACATGCATGGCATATCACAACCATTATTTTCTTGCATGCTGAACCAAGTGCAGGATGCCCACCTGAAGCAAACAAGTGACTACATATCCCCGACCACGGACTCCCCAGGAGATATTTGATACAAAAGTTGGCTTCCATGCACTGGCAGGCATGCCAAATTGTATTGGTGCCCTCGACTACACCCACGTGAAGGTGGTGTACAGCAATCGCAAGCAACACCACTCCATCAATGTGCAAATGGAATGTGACCCAACCAAGATCATCACACATTGTTCTGCCCGATATCCCAGATAAACCCATGATTCAATGGTCCTGCGGAACTCAACGATACCATGCTAAATGGACTGACATGCTGGACGACGTGCCTGGCTGCTTGGTGAGTTGCATGGCAAGCACATGGCAGTGTAATGGGGGTAGAGATGCATACTCCACCTGGGTGGCATTGGGTGTGCAACTGGACAGTGCCCATACTGCAATACACTGTGCCCCAAAGCATCCTAGACTGAACTTGACACCTGAAATCAAAATGAAAGATGTAAGCTGCACAACAATGACAACATGCCAGTACTGCAGCCATGCCATATCAATCAACACGTACACTGCACATCATCAGACCGTAGCCTCTGTAACACAATGCAGAAACATACTGTGAGTATGCCCAATGCAAATGACAGCTGAACGCACTACACCGGACATGCGCCCATGAGTGCGCACAAATGAATCACACAAAGCCAATACACAGATAGTCACTGGCACACAACCACAGAAGCGCAGCATGCCAGCATAAGAACATCAAGCGTGGAATGGCAGATCATAATGAAACTGGTGGCAACAGTGCCAGGATGAATGCATACGATTAACTACACATTACATAGATCATAGCAACTACTGCCGTAGGCAACCACAGTGCATGAACACTGGCAAGGAAGTGGACACCCTGCATCAACTTGACGATGCAACCCACACCTGTGGACCATGTGACTTCACACATTGTGGATAGTTGGAATGTCTCCATTCATGCAGGGATATGTGGATGTGAACAACAAATAACTGCAGGCATGTGAGTGATAAGTACAGGTGTCATTTCATGAAATCACTTACACATACCCAATGTTGCACCCATGCAGGTGATGCTGGCTATCCCTTGAAGAGGTGGCTCTTCACCCCTGTCCGGAACCCGCAGAACAGGCACAAAGAGGACTACAATCCTGCCCATACCTGTACCCGTGTGGTGATCGAGCAGACCTTTGGCCTGTTGAAGGCATGGTTTCACTGCCTCAGCAGGTCTGGTTGCACCCTCCTGTACGGGCCTGAGAAGGTGGGAAAGATCACCATGGTCTGTGCCATATTGCACAACATGTGCATCCGGAGAAACGTACCACTGCCACCTGACATTGACTAGCATGCACCGGGTGAGGATGAGGAAGAGAAAGAAGATGGGGTTGCATGTCAGGCAGGTGGCGATGTACAGGAGGGACGTGCTGTGCGCCAGAATATGATAGACCAATAATACTAAGACACATGGATGCAGAGGGTGCCATGGAGGTGGGACTCAGGGCACTGGGTGTGGGGGGGACATGGACACTGTGCACTGTTAACCAATAAAGCACACATACACAATAACCAATGTCCAGTCATGTGATCTTTTCTTGATACAATGGGTGTATTAAACATGAAGTATATACAAAGTGCTCTAACTCTCTACCCCACACACCCTCTCGCTCCTCCCACTCCCCTGGAACTACCCCACGCACCCTCTACCCCTCCCCCTACCCCTCTCCCAACTCACAGCTTTTTGAAATTTTGAATATTTGAACTGAATATTTTAGGTTTTACTCCTAAATCCGTGCAGACCTGCGCAGGGGGCTGGTCTGCGTGGAGCTGGCAGAGGAGCACGTGCTCGGTTGCTCCAGTACCTGTGCGGGACGCTGGGCCTCCATGGCATCTGCAATGCGGCTGAGGACCTGCCTCACAGCAGCCAACTCATCGCAGTTGAGTCGTACTCACCTCTATTGCAACTTTAAGGGCCACAGTGTGTAGGCGGCACTCCTGCCTTGCCAGGGCACCTTGGGTCACATGCTTTCCGACCAGCGTTGTGAGCTCCTCCTGGCGCTGTTCAATGAATGCCATTCTCAGCTCTCCGCCCCTAACACCATTGGTGGTTGATGCAGCATGCGGCAAGGGTCCCACATCATGTGTGCTCTCTGTGGGGCTCAAGTTCCCTGGCCATGACTCCCCTCCAGACTGCTCATGGCTGCTGGCGTTGGGTGTGCTGTGTGGGGTGAGATGGGGTGACAGCTGCGGCTTGGGTGTGCCATGTGGTCCGGATGTTTGGCTGTGTACCTTATCGCCTGTCAGGGGTGCTGTGGCAGCTGATTCACCAACAGAACTGTTGGCAGCGGACAGTGACCCATCTGCCACTGGCTCCTGTGCAGTGGTAGCAGCTGGTGTGGGCACTTTTGCAGTGTCAGTGGCCCTTTGCCGCCCCGATGCCGGTGCATCCTGTGATGCTTTGGCCTTCTGTGGCAGTCCAGGTTTGGCTGTGCCTCTTAATGTAGAAGGCCTGTTGCCTCCTACCATGCCCCTGGCCTTCTTACTGGGTGTCGTGGCCTGCGCTGCAGAGTCCTGGCCCTCGCTGTCAGATTGTGAGCCTGTGGGAGTCAGGGAGAGGGGCAGCATCAGGGATGGGTCTACATGCATATATTGGTATTGATGCATTTGAGGGGATTTGGTTTTGGAGTTGTGACATACAGGTTGCTTGCCATATGGGTAGGTCATGCAGGCATACGTCTGGGTCACACATGTATGAGGTGGTGTATGCTGTGTGACGTGCTTCCAGTTGTGCAATGCGTGCAGTGTGACACATGACGTTTAGATGCTTGTGGGGTCTCTGTCAGGTATGGCTTTGAGGTGCTGGATGCATGTGTATGTGATGGTGCTGGGGACAGCCTATAGGCAGGGTTGTGTACATGTGTGTGTGATGGCCCATGCATTGGCTCATTTCACTGTCACATTTGTGGGACATCATCATGCTTTGCATTACAGTGGTTTGTGTGGACAATCACCTACATCTGCCGATGACGGCGCTCCCCGCTCCTTTTCTCCCACTCCCTCAATTGACTCCATCCCAATTGTCCTGGCACATGTTTCCTCCCAGCGAGTCGTCTTGATTGGTGAGCTTGCTCCGCCACCTGTTTCCATGCCCTGGCTCGTTAGCTGCCAGAATGTTCCTGACGTGTAGGCGCAGGTCGTCCCAGCGCTTATGCACATATTTCACGGTGCGGGGGGTGGTACCGACCGCACTGACATTATGTGCCCCCTCCTCCCAGATCTCCTTCTTCCTCATAATGGCAGGTTGACTCATATCTGCCGCAAACACGACATCCCCATTTTCTGCAAGGGTGTCCGCGAGCATGTTTAGCTCATCCTCCGAAAAACGCACCTTTCTTCAGGGCCTTGCCCATGGTGATGTGGTGGTATATGAAGTTGGGGTTGCTGTCGTGATGATGCAGGTGCTGTGTATGGAGGATTGCAATGGATTGTGTTTTTCAAGATGGCCGCCGTGTTCTTTCCCGTTCCTGTGCGATGACGCTACTTCCGGTTCCGCTTATTTACGGGGACCCCTATTAGCGGTGCCCGCTAATGCTGTATCCATTGATGCCGGTAGTGCTGTCTGCGCTTTCCATGATGCCGCTAAGGTCAATTTTTTGGACTTTAGCGCCATGCCGGTAATGTCGTTACCGGCATGGTGCAAAGCTCATGCCCGCAACGCAAACTCGTAATAACACTGTATTAGCGGGCTCTTTACTACATGGACACAGTATTTGCTCCATGCCGGTAAGGACTGTTACTTACCTCCAACCTCGTAATGACCTCCATTGAGTCACTGTGGCTGTGCCATTTTCTGTTTTTAGCATTGCTTCTGAAGGGCAAGATCCAACATATTTAAAATCCGTGATTGACAAGGTACGGAAAACCAGCTCATATCTGCTGCAAATGTAACTCTTAATTGATGCTCTTTTATAAACCCCAGCTCCTTGCTTCCAATACCCTCCAATGAGGAGCCCAGGATTGTTTAGTAATATCTGAGAATCTCATGTCCCCTAGAATTGATTTACATTTTATGCCTCTGTATAACGTTGAGATTATTCAGTTTTGTGGATGGATCTTGTTTACGTAATAATCCAGGCAGAGTTTCAACAGATTATGCAGTATTTACACCACGTGAGGTATTGGAGGCATATCAACTGCCCAATGCTCTTCTGCCCAGGTTCCTGAAGCGGTTGTACTCATCCATGCTTGCATCATGGCTAAGGGTAAAACTGCTACAATTTAAACTGCTTCCAGATACACCCACGGTGTGGTGCATGATTTTGGTGTGTTTTGGAAGCAACATTGGTATTGACCTATGCTTGTACCCCTGTACTTATTGGTGGTCCTAAGTTATGAAAATGTCTGAAAAAACGAATAATAAAACAAAAAAAACTTGGAAAAGCTGCTCTGTGAACGAACAGAGCCGTCTTTCTAAATCGAACTGCCTGCCTCTGCGACGCACACTAGTGCGTGCAGGGGCTGACATGCATGCCAGGACCCAGAAGCGCTGTTGGGGGACAACGGGTAAGTAATTGTGTTGCCTGTTTGTGTGTGTGTGTAAGTGTGTTCCGTGATTGCATGCGTTTAAGTACGGGGGAGTCTTGGGTGGGGAGGGAGGCAGCAGGGGCTGAGGGAGCAGGTTCATGGGGTAAAACCCCCCGATTTGGAAGAAAGCCCACAAGAGAGGGTGAGGCGTGGGGTGGAGGAATGTCATTTTTTTGATTTTTGTAGGTCACCTAAAATCAGTGAAAAAGAAATCGGTCTTTTTGATTAGGCGGCCTACAAAAATCAAGAAAATGATATAGAACCCTAAGTGGAACATATGTTTAGGCACTTATGGATGCTTTGCTGCTCCCCTCTGTTTATGCCATTGTAAAGTAAAAAGACAGCTGGTGTCCACACACTTGCGGAACACTCCTGTCCCCTGCACACCTATTTGTATTGTTTTCCACTCAGCTATTTGATTCCTTTTTTGGTTTTAGTTAATAATATGTAATTCTGGTAGTCTCTGCAAATTATTCTCCTCAATTTTTTTCAAAAAACAAACAAGGTATATATTATATGAAAAATTGATATTCTTAGCAATACAATGTGATATGCAATGTTATTTCACCAATCCCAACTATCTAAACTAACATCCACAATCTATAGACTGTGTTGTGCTGAACGCATTTCGGGAAGTCCCTTCCCTTCATCAGGAGCTATTCTTAAAATGAATTTCTGCCTATATTGCTTTTTTATTGCTTCGATCTATAAAATAAATAAAAAGTGTATCTATCAATGACTTGATTGCAACCCAGTTTTTCTAATTATTTATTAATTCATATTAATACCTGTCATGACTTGTTAGCTGATATTCACCTGGTGCCTCTCTGTCCCAGCCCCATGTCCCAGCCCCAGTGATATGTAATTCTCCACAAACATCTGAAAATGACCTCTACTTCCAATCAGAATCTTCTACCTAGTGATATAAATCATAGATGTACATATCTGTATCTATCTTATCTCTTATAATATTGCTTGTAATTCATGTCAAGTATTCTCACCTTAATTGGACAGTAGTACCCAATCCTGCTGCTGCTTCTAGAGAATTGATGGTCTTTATAACAGATCCATGGCGCTGAGAGGAGTTATTGTAAAAAATGCCTTAGTATCAGCATCTGGCCTTAATGTCAAAAGACCAGTTCTATGTAAGCCTCTACCAGTAGTATCTTACCTATGTGTGTTGTATCAGGCATCACCCTTTGTGTGTAGATGAGTGTTCATTCTCCCTTTTTCCTGGCTGTCTTTCTCCCCACCTTTGCATACCTATGAATAAGTACATGTACGTATGTTGAACTATAGGCTCTCCCCTGTAGATAAGTATTGTAACCCCCTATAGAGGATGCCCAAGTTGGCCAGACATTTTTCAAAAACGGTCTTACCCAGCTATTCCAGGTCACTTTATCTTTCTTTCTGCACCCAGTAAGTTGCGGTAAAGAAAATGGCTGCTGTTTGCATTGTGACATCATCATGTAGTAACATGATGACCCCAGAATGATACATAGGCCTTACCGTCGTGTCCTTGCTCTGCTAACCTCTTACTTTAGACCTCAATGTTAATTAAAAATAAATACACCCTCTGTAGGCGACCGTGAGTTCTCTCTGTTTGCACAGAGATTGTCCTGTATCCAACAGATATATACAGATAATTTATACATTTACCAGATCACCTCCTTGTTATTAATCTCCCTGTGTGTATCTGTTTGTATGTTGGTATATGTAGCCATAAAGTGGCAATATGTGGTGTGCTCATTATTAGGGAACCAAGGGAGAGCCAGAGAGGCTGTGTGCTTTGCTAAGGATGCCTATCTACCCACTTGGGTCAATGGACCCTGTGTTAAGACAGTTTCCGGTGTATTACCACCCAACAGTGTCATACTCACATTCTGAAGATCTTTGCTTTTGTAACATCCAATATTGTACTCCCTATCAATGTCATACTTTTATTCTTATACTTTTGCTGCCCTATGCCATGGTGTCCTTCTGAATCTGGTTTCCATTTTCTAGTGATCATCACTAAATATATATCCTTATGTTGACATTATCAAGATAATTCCATCTGGCACAATATTGATACATTACTTCTGACATCATTCGATAAACATTAGCAAAACAATTTCATACGGTGCTATGTTGGTACATCTGGTGTCATTCAATATTGATACATTACTTCTGAAATCATTCCATAAACATTATCAAAATGGTTTCTTACGGCGCAGTGTTGGTACATCTAGTCTCATTCAATGAAGAGACAGGTTGCTTAAATTCAACATTGAACAGTAATACCCTATAATACTATATCATGTCTCACCATCATAAACATACGATACAATTGATTTCATGAAGTGACCTACTATTCTATGTCAAGACAGGAGGCGAGCATTATGCTATACTTTCTTTATTACTACAACTCACAGCTTTTTAAAATTTTGAATATTTAAACTGCATATGTTTTGTTTTCATGGGGAAAAAGGGAAATTCAAAAGTTTTAACGAGTAGAAGAGAAATTCAAACTGGAACGACTAGCCCCATGAGCCCCTAGTCCTTGGTAGTCCCGAGGCTCTTGTCCTCCACCTATCAGCAGCCAGGTCCCAGTACAAGAGGCTCCTGCCCTGGGTCCTTTCCTCTTTCTTTTAGCTGCAGCTCCTCAGATAAGTGAAAACATTTTCTTACAGGCTTCTAAAGCTTAAGTTTTATTTTATCAATACGATTCGGTGTGTATATCATCTTGTGGAAGATATCTTAGGGCAGCACTAGTCAGTGTAGCGAAGGAACGGGATAGTATATTAAAAAAAATACCTTGTTGAAGTCGTAGGTCCCCGCACGCGCTTGTTTACTTTCATTCCAGAGAAGTCACAATTCCCTCAGGAGTCGGGGCCGGAGCTGCGAGCGAACGTGCTCGCATCAGGCAGTCGCCCCGCTCCACGTGTGTTGTTCTCAGTGGTCGAAGTGTACGAAAAGAAGTAGTGGAACTATGTTCCCTACTGGCCTCCACCTCCACACAAACCCCATCGCCACACCCTCTCCCATGCACAATACAAGCACCCAAACACATGGCCTCATGTTTAGGGGAACGCTCAGTGCACTGCACTGAAAGTGAAAGTTTTAACTTCTTCCTACACTTTTATTTTTAAAACAAAAGCATTGCCGAACGGTTTCTTTTTAAAATAAAGTATAGGAACAGAAAAACTTAATTAAAAGAAGTAGAGGAGCACCGCTCCCGACCGCTCCTGACCGCTCCCGCCCGCTTCGACCACTGGTTGTTCTAGCCGAAGCGCGTGACAGAGTCGGCAAACAAGGAGGGCAGTAGGACCCATGGCAGCGGGAGGCGCCCAGCCTTTCTGTCATCCCCTGAGCCTTTCCGACAACGCTTTTCCTCACCAAACGTTCCACAGAACACGGAACGCTTCGTTTTCATTGCGGTGAATGAAGGAATTGGAAATTAATAAACAAAACAAAAACAAAGAAGAGAAGGGGGAAAAAAAGGAATATTGAATAAGGGAGCAGGAATTTGACATTGCACTGCTTACAGATCCATTTAAGCTGATAGTCCAGAAGCTGACCTTGCCAGACAGTAGAGCACACATGACTCTGTATGAGGAACCAAGACTGTCTCAGTTAACCTCACCAGAGTAGAGTGGAGTGAGGAAGAGTGGGGGGAGGAACCCACAGAAAAGGAGAGCTATCCCAAGCTGTATCCTGTAGCACAAAGCTTGGATATGCTGGAAGCTATGTTAGCCAAGCAAAAGGCTGACCAAGAAGCTTCCAGGAAGAGACAGGCAGACATCCCTGGTGAAGGGACATCAGCCAGACACCCCCACAAAGGGGTGGAACGTAAGGGGTGTAAAAAAGCTCAGAAGAGGCTGAATTCTTTGACCCCCCCGAGCCAAGCAGAAAGGCTAAACGCTGTTCCCCAAGAGGTGACCCACCCAGCCGACAGGCTAAAAAAAGCCTTTCTATTGAAGTCCACAGTGCATCACATTCGACCCCCTACCCCGGGGGTGAATAATTTAGGGGACAATGACAGCGGCTAAATGCCCCATGACGAAGGGGATAAAGAAGACAAAGTCCTCAAAGAACCCCTCAATGACGGCCCAGCTCCAGAAGAGGAAGATAACACAGGTGACATGTTTGACCCAGGTGACAGGTTTGAACCAGAGTCTATCCGACATCCAAAATCATCGGAGTGGGTGCCGTCACCAAGAGTGGCCCTATATATTTCCCAGCATATTAGAAAACCTCTTGACCGAGAGGTGCGCTCATGGATAAGAGCGGAATGCCCGCGGCCGCAGCTGCCTGGCAAATTGGCAGACACCCCCAACCTCGACCCAAAGATGGTCAAATTCATGACAAAAACAGCCAGGCATATTAGAAAAGGCATCAACCGCGCCTGGAGAGAGTGCCAGGACAAACTGCTGGTCCTGGCGGGGGCATTGGCCAAGATAATGGATCTGGTGGAAAAAGCCAAAGACATCGGAACGCCAGTAGACGCCCAAGCGTTAGGTAACTGGGCACAGCATGCTGTATGCTTTCTGGGGAATGCTAACTGCATGCTCTCCTCAGAAGAAAGGAGAAGAGGAGTACTGTTGAAGATCGACAGTAAGCTCAGTAATTTAGCTTCCTATGAAGCCGGAGAAGGAGCAAAAGGGTTGCTCTTCAGGGAGGGATTTGCCAATGAGATGGCACAGCTTGTAGGAACCTACTCGGCTTTGGGAAAAGCCCAGAGCTTCATTTGGAAGATCTTTCCAGGATGTGTTTTTGCCGGGACCGGACGACATCAGGGTCTATCGTCCGGTCGCATCAGCTTGCATCGCTGACCCTAGGGCCCTCGAGCTCAATATTGGGAAGGAAGGCAGCAAGACACGTTCTTCCTGGCCAGAGCACGAATCCCCAGAGGTCGCAGAGGAGGAGGCTCTTACAGACAGCCAGGCACATCAGGCGGTGAGTACACCAAGCACAAAGCTGCAAAAAGTTGGGGGGAGAACTCTCCTTAGTCTGCGTGAGTGGCAAACGTTATCCAACAATGTGTGGGTGCTCCAGTAGCAGGTCTATATTTAGAATTTACAGGTGAGCCTGTGCAGCGAGTAGAGCCCCTGCCGATACATATGCCACAGGAAGAGTTAGCACTACTGCAGGACGAGCTGCGCAAGCTAGTAGACAAGAACACGATAGAGCGCGATTCCCTAGGAGGTCCTGGCTTCCTCAGCAATATGTTTCTAGTACACAGAGGAGAACAGATAAGGCCAGTCATAAACTTAAATGGTCTGAATGAATGGCTAACATACAATCATTTCAAGATGGAGGAAATTCCCCTCCTCCGAGACCTCCTACGCACAGGAGATTGGTTAGCGCGCTTAAACCTCAGGGATGCTTACCTCACTATTCCGATAGCGACAGCTCACCAGAGATTTCTCCGTTTTCAGTGGAACAAGGAGACTTGGCGCTTCACAATTCTCCCTTTCAGGCTAGTAATGATAAGATAATGAGGCCGGTGGCAGCGGCAATAAGAGAGAGATGGATCAGGATTATTATCTATCTAGACGATATCCTAATTTTAGTGCAGAGCAAAGTAGCTCTTCAAGAGAACGCACCCTGGGTCTTCACCTTAGTGTCCTCGCTGGGAAGTATAGTAAACCTAGACAAGTATCAATTTCAACCAGTTTAGAGAATAAAGTTCTTAGGATTTATAATAATTACCAAGAAAGCAGTTCTCGAGCTTCCGACCCACAAGGTGAAAGCCATCAAGAATGAACTCAAGGAAGTCATAGTGAAGAAGATTATTTCGCTTCTCAGTCTAGCCAGGATAGTGGGCCTGGTAGCGGTCTCGACCCAAGCGATCTTTCCCGGACCGCACCATTACAGAGCTTTGCAAAGACTCAAGATCAGACACTTGCAAGGTGGAGTAGGTTACCATCAGCTAGTGACCCTAGACCAAGTAGAGCTGACGGGGCTCCATTGGTGGCTCCAGAACATGGAAGCATGGAACGGCCAAGCTATTTTCGGGGACTTAATTGTAGAATCAGACACAAACAGAGCCAGCTGGGGTGCCAGATGCGAGCAGATGGAAACAGGAGGGAAGTGGTCAGCAGAAGAGCTGCAATTGCACATAAATTGTCCCAAACTCCTGGCAGGGACCTTCGCGGAGCGCTTTTACCAAAGACAAAGCCAACTGGGTCTTACTCAAGATGGGCAAAATTTTCAGCCGTGCACTATGTAAACAAATTAGGAGGGACCAGATCCAGAATGCTGGCAGAGCTGGCGATTTTTGGTATCACTGCCTACAACATGAGATTACAGTAACAACATAATACTTACCAGTAGAATAGAAAAGTGTAGCAGACTGGAACTCTCAATATCTTGTGGACTCCAGCGACTGGAGACTTCATCCCCAAGTTTTCAGCCCATTACAGGAGATTTGGGGTCCACTGGACACCGATCTGTTTGCATCCAGACTGAACGGTCAGACGCCTAAGTACATCAGCTGGAGGATAGACCCGGTAGCAGTAGGGACAGATGCCTTCCTACAACAGTGGAGCGCAGCAGTGCACTATGCCTTTCTGGCATAATGTTGATGAGAGCTCTAGCGAAAGTCCGCAGAGAGGCAGTGGAGCTGGTCATTATCATCCCATTTTGGATGTCCCAAGCCTGGCTTCCAGTAGCAATGGAACTTTCTTTGGATTTCCCAAGGATAGTTCCTCATTGGCAGGACCTTCTGCTCAACCCGAACGGCCTTCCATGCACTCTCCACCTAATAGCCTGCAGGGTTTCAGGAAAAGATGAGAGTTGGCAGGCATTTCGCAGCTTGCTGCCGACTGTATTAGAGACTCCTGGGCGCCTTCCACCATATGGAACTATGGCGCCGCTTGGGATCGCTGGTCCCAGTGGTGCACAGAACACAATATTCATCCTGTTTCAGCCCCTTTAATTCACATTCTCAATTTCCTAGCCGACAGATTTCACGACGGCTTCGCCGATAGGACGCTAGGGGTGTACAGATCAGCCGTGTCAGCAGGGCATGATAGAATAGAAGGGAAGCCTGTGGGAAAACGCCCTGCAATCATCCATTTGCTCAAGGGAGTAAAGAAGGAAACCACTGGAGCCCAAACATGCGGTGCTGTGGGTGGTCACAAATTTATTTCAACTCTTTCTCAGCTGGCTAGAGAATAGCAACCTTTCCCGATTCCAATTGTCGGGGAAGCTAGCGATGCTGCCCTGCCTAGCAGCATGTAGAAGAATATCAGATGTTAAAAAGCATTGGAGATAGATGGGAAGATATTTTATCCAGAAGGTGTAGCATTCAGCATAGCTAAGAGAACGAAGTGTGACTCTAAGGTCATTTCCTATCCCTATTTCTCAGAAAATAAGATATGCGTAGCACAGTGCGTAAAAGATTATGAAGTGGCAACGGCCCACATTATACCAGTAGGAGTAAGACAACCGCTTATTGCGTGCAGGAAACCATACCACACCGTTGGTACAGCCATGATAGCAAGATGGGTTAGAAAAGTCATGCACTGGGCGGGCATAGACCTATCCATATTTGGCGCACATTATGCTAGAGGGGCGATGGCAGCTAGAGCTTTCTCAGCAGGGGTGTTGCTGCTGATAATTATGAAAAAAGCCTATTGGTTTTCTGAAACAACATTTAAGACGTTTTATTATAAGCCAGTGTCAGAGATAACTAATAGAGTGGTGGCAAGCTTTGAACAAGCATAATGCTCGCCTCCTGTCTTGACATAGAATGAAGATTGCCCGTGCTTACAGCGCAGGGTATTCTTGATTCTATTAACGACACAGAGGCAAGCATTGTATACTGCCAGAGATGGCAAAGAGTTCGATGTTCATCATGTATATTCATACTGTGGAGATTCTTTAGCTCATCCTCACCTTTATGTTTTCCTCTCCATTCTTCATAGGAGACGAGCAGAAAGCAGCCCGAGATGTGATCAGCGGTAGGAGAGGAGACTTGTCGCAGAGCGATCACGTTGTCCTGTTGGACCAGAGCGACCGTGAGATTAAAGGAGCAGTTACAAGTTCTGGGACACAAGAGTTTGCATAATGAAAGGAATGTTATGTTTTAAGTTCAGACAGAGTTGGCTGCCAAAAGAAAGAGGAAAGGACCTAGGGCAGGAGCCTCTTGTACCTGGACCTGGCTGCTGATAGGTGGAGGACAAGAGCCTTGGGGCTACCAAGGACTAGAGGCTCATGGGACTAGTGGTTCCGGTTGGAAGTTCTCTTGAACTCCTTAAACCTTTGGATTTTCCCTTTTTCCCGTGGATTTAGGAGTAAAACCTAAAATATTCAGTTCAAATATTCAAAATTTTAAAAAGCTGTGAGTTGCAGTAATACAGAAAGTATAGCAAAATGCTTGCCTCTGTGTCTTTAATAAAATCAAGACTACCCTGCGCTGTAAGCACAGGAAATCTTAATTCTCCTTTCAACTCTGGAGATAACCCAAAACAGGTACTACTGGATAGTATGCTTGTGTCCCTAGTCTAATGCTCAATGGGGTCCAACCCAGCGATCCGGAGACACCCCGGGGGTGCCTACCCCCGCTGCTAGCTGCGACCCCGGTCTCTGCCTCCGAGACCGAGTGCCGGGAGGAGGAGACGAAGGGGGGGGGACCCTCCGTGCAAGATCGCACGCAGGAGAGGTGCCGACAGGTGGGAGGCCGCGAGAGGCACGGAGAGACACGAAGAAGGGAGAAGACGACTCCCCATCTGCAGCGACCGCCCTCGCAATCGACCTACATACTCGTCCCCGTAGAATGTGAAAAGGCCGCGGAGCACACCCAAAGACAGGCGATGTCGCCCCCCAAAAGCAAACTAAAAACCACGACCATGGACTCCCTCACCACGGTCAGGGCGAAACAACAACAGGGGACAGAGGCAGCAGACGACCCGACAGCTATGGAGGACGATCCAACAAATACGCAAGTGCTACAAGCTATAGCGGCGCTACGAATGTCCATCGAAACCAGGATCGATGAAATCAAGTCGGACATGCAGCTGATGAGGCAGGACGCCCGTAACCTTACAGAAAGGGTGACCACAATGGAGGCAACACTCCAAGACAATGTTACCGACACCACAGAACTTAAATCTAAGGTCCAAGACCTTGAGTTGCAAGTAGCGCGGCTAGAGGTGCGATCAGAAGACGCTGAAGGACGTGCCCGCCGCGGCAACATCCGAATCCTGGGGGTACCGGGAGGCACGGAGGGCCAGACCCGACCAAATTCGTAGAAACGATGCTTTTGCAAGAAATTGGGGCCGGCAAACTTACCCAGGGCTTCTCGATAGAACGGGCCCACAGGTCACTTCAGAAGAGGCCCCCTCCGGGCTCCCGACCGCGCCCTATTATTGCAAAAGTCTTGAACTTTCGCGAAAGAGAGACTATACTGAGATTTTCAAGAGAAGGAGGGGAGATCGAGAAACATGGCGCCAAAATAGTCATTGACCCCGACTATACCCCCGCGGTGCAGCGAGCACGGAACTCATTTGTACCGATGAAAGCTAGGTTGCGCAAGCTAAACCTCAAGTACATGCTAATGTACCCGTCCCGCCTTAAGGTACTATACAAGGGGAAAGCTATCTTTCTTGAGACTCCAGCAGCGGCAAATATGTGGCTTGAGGACAACAATCTTGCTGATGAAAAGGAAAGCACTGCGCATGAAGTCACAGGCCATTGAAAGCACCAAGCAACAGGGCAAATAAAGGTTCGCACAACTGCCGAATGAATAACGGACCGCTTGTGATCTCCAACTCTACGAACGCTACGACGGGCAGGAGCGCACCGACCCATGCGAATAACAACGAAGCCGACGCACCCCCCTGCAACACGTAGAGGCCGACTGCCGACACACCACCTGCACCGGGAGGCCCGGAAAGGCCTGGAAGGATCAGGTGCCCCTGAGCGCTGCAAATTTGAGGCAACTGCTGGGGGCAGTTTTGAGTTGAAAGGTTTGTTGCCCTTATTCACTAGAATGAGGATTGTTAATGTTAATAAGTCTCCAATTGACACAGAGGTAGGGAGGAAGGGAAGGAGGAAACAGGGTGGCTGGTGCCCCAACCCCAACACAGACCGACCTTTGGATAACAGGTCCAGGCCTGGGGACGGCAGAGGCGGGGAAAGGGGGAGACAACAGATCCGTTACTAATCCCCTATGGCTGCGACCACCATAAAAATAATGACATGGAATGTAAGGGGCCTAGGGACTTGTCTCCGAAGGAACAGGATTAAAACCTCCTTGCAGAGAAAAGGGGTAATGATAGCATTACTACAGGAGACCCATTGCACGGCGGACTCGGTGGCCAAGCTAAAAACACACTGGGGACGACAGGGGTTTGGCACCACTTATTCTAAATATGCAAGAGGGGTCTTCACCTGGATTCACCCACAGCTCCCATTCCGGGTGGACAAAACAGAGGTAGACCCGGAAGGTATGTTTGTCGTAATTTGGGGATTCATTGAACAAGAAGCAGTGTGCATCATGAACTCCTATCTCCCTAACAATAATATACCGTCCTACCTGAACTCACTGTACCCTAGAGTTGCACAGTACAGAAACAATCTCTTTATTTGGGGGGGGGGGATTTTAATTGTGTACATGACCCACGGCTGGATAGGTCCACACCACAGCTGGGAGGCCCATCGACCGCTACGGCAGCACTGTCCGCCATATTGGGGAGGCTGGAAATGACGGATGTGTGGCGGGAAAAACATCCTGAAGCACAGCACGCGAATACTCATTGTACTCATCTCCACATAAGTTACCCACAAGACTAGATTACGTATTCATAGACAGGGAACACTTACCCCGGGTGCAGGGAGCACAATACCTGGGGAGGACTATCTCTGATCACTCCCCGCTCCTGATAACATGGAACCACAAAGGGCCCAGACCCCCCATTCCCATGTGGAAAATGCCCACGGACGCCCTGAGAGACCCAGCCTTCCGAGAAGAATTACGCGATTCTATTGATGCCTACCTAGAGGTTAGCACCGGTAGCGTAGCCTACAATAGTACAGTGTGGGAGGCTCTAAAGGTGGTAACCAGGGGAGAAGTAATTGCAAAGGCAGGAGGTATCAAGAAGCTGCTCAGGAAAGAACTAGACCTAGTGGAACGGCAGATTGAGCGACTTGAGGCTACCCCCGTAGACACCCAGCAGAGGGAAGAGGAGCTAGTGAAACTTAGAGAGAGGAACATAACTGCGTGGAACAGGCTGGAAAAGTTTGACTATACTGCCAGAACAAATAGAGCACATGTTGAGGCCGACAGACCGGGCAGATTACTCGCCTGGCTCTGCTGAAAAGAGCACCCCAAACACCCCACCACCTCACTACAAGATGAGGATGGAAACACACACTGTATGCAGCAGGTCATAAATGACACTTTCACTCGCCTTTACACCCACCTGTATTCACATGAGGAGCTGGTCCCCCATGAACGGTTGATAGAAGCACTGGAGGAGATAGGGCTCCCCAGGCTGTCCCCTGAGCAAGCCGATTCCCTTGAAACAGAAATCACGCCCGAAGACATTACCGTTGCAATTAGATCCCTGGCCACAGGCAAAGCACCGGGAACAGACGGGTTGCCCACAGAGTTTTTTAAAACGTATGAGTCCTCCCTGACCCCCCTATTACACGCAGTATACCAGGAGGCATACGAAGAAGGGATACTACCCGAATGCATGAGGGAGACGCTTGTGATCCCGATCCTCAAGCCCAATAAACCGGCAGACCAATGTGACTCATATCGCCCGATTGCAATGTTAAATTATGACGTTAAAATCCTGACTACGATCTTAGCAAAGCCGCTGTCTAGGATAATAGGAGACATAGTTCACTCAGATCAGTGCGGCTTCGTGCCAGGCCGAAACACGTCCATGAACCTACGCAGGCTGCAGCATATTATAGCGCAAACTGATAAAGACAAGGACTCATACGCGCTGCTGTCCCTAGATGCAGTCAGAGCGTTTGACTCCATCTACTGGGAATGGCTTGTAGCAGTGCTTAGGGAGTTTGGCTTTGGTCCCGGTTTTATCAGGTAGATTAACATCTTGTATGCTAAACCTAAGGCAAGGGTGAAATCTGGGAAGTACGCGTCAGAGGCCTGGGATATATGCAGGGAGACCAGACAGGGCTGTCCACTATCCCCAATGCTTTATATACTGGGACTAGAACCCATAGCTGTCTACTTTAGAAAGCAGTTCTTCGATGCAGGCATAAGACTGGGAGACGTGGATCACATCATCTCGTTCTACGCGGATAACGTTCTCATATACGTCAGGGACCCACACCTCAACGTACCAACCATGCTAGAAGTGCTGGTCAATTATTCCAAGGTCCCTGGGATAAGTTTTAGTAGGTCGAAGTCCTGCATGTTCCCCCTAGCGGCCCTGAAAACGGAGAGTTTAGAAGCACTCCCTGAGGTGGGGATCCAGTGGCAGAATATGTCATTCCGTTACCTTGGAGTGCACATTATGCATACCCCCGAGCTAATGCACAAACAAAACACAAAGGCAGCACTCCCCGCTCTACGCAAATCAATGGCGTTCTGGGCGAAACTCCCCCTTTAAATGATGGGCAGGGCCTCGATAACTAAAATGATCGTTCTCCCAAGTTTCCTTTATGGGTTTCAAAATGTACACTACTATATACACGGACCCTTCTTCCGACTGCTTGAGACCATACTGCGAGAGTTCCTATGGGGGAAAGGCAGGCATAGAATAGCATTGCAATTACTAACCCTACCATATAGCCAAGGCGGTATTCAACTTCCAAACCTAGAAAAATATTACATAGCAGCACAGCTTAGTTTTGTGACCAAATGGCTAGATGATGAACCCACATCTGAAACACCATTGCTACAGGCCATGCTGCCCCAATTCCATCTGAAAGAACTGGTCTGGGCGCCGTCCAAACTGCTGGGAATTTTACCCTTTTTTGGCTGATCTGGGGAGGAAAATTTGGCATACGGCGAAAATGCTCACTAGCTCACGGAATTCCTATGCCCCAGAAGTTCCCCTGATCGCAGACTTATGCGCAACACTTTCTGATTTGAAACATATCAGGCTCTGGGAGAGGGAAGGGGTCTACACCTGGGGAGATCTGTATGATGAAGGCACCTTCAGAGAGTTCACCTCGCTACAGGAGACGGAAGGCATACATATCGGCCAGTTTCTATGGTACCAAAGAACTCGTGCTGTGGCCCGACGCAAATGGGACTCGTGGCCGGAAGAACCAGCTACAGACCCACTCCTCACTTTGATCTACAACTTGGGAGAGGGTGGTAAACCCATTTCGCAAATATATGGCCATCTGATTGACATACCAAATCCTCGGAGCATGGACATGAAAAGCAAATAGGCGGAGGATATAGGCCGGGAAATGTCTGAAGGGGATTGGAACAGAGCTCTTACATTCCCCAAAACGGTGTCCAGAAACCATAGATTTAGGCAGATTCAGTTGAACATACTGCACAGAACTTACCTGACCCTGTGCAGTGTGGCCACCTTCAATCCCCAGGCACAACCGACCTGCAACTGGTGCAACAGGGAAAAAGCAGATCTGATCCACATGTTATGGGAATGCCCCAGGACAAGGGCTCTGTGGGAGAGGGTCCAACAAACCTGCGAAAAAGCAGGCCTGAGTAAATATAACTGGACAACCGGAGAGTGCCTCTTAGGAACCTACCCCCCAGACCGGCCAAACTCAAGCATGAAACAAGGCTCATGGACATATAATGCATACTGGCCAAAAGAACTATAGCAATGGCCTGGAAGAAACCCATGTGCCCTCAGTTCAAACTATGGCACAAAGAGACTGAACGGTGGGTGCTAGCCGAGACCGTGGCGTTGGAGGACTGTGTGGCCAGATCCACGGATGACTCTAGTATGTCACTCGAGGCATGGAAGGAACTCACCAGACACATGTTCCACCCCTCCGATGATAAACCCCCCTGATTTGGAACTCAACCCAGGCCCAAGTGGGACCTGTCATAAAGGCAGCAGCAGCGGAAGAACTGCAGAGGATAGAGACCTTGCGGAAGCCCTCCCCCTGTTGAAGTTGCCAGGTGGTCCCTCTTTGCTCCCACCCTCCCCCCGAAACAGTTAACGATATATGAAACGGACAGAATATGGAGACAGTTATGGTTGTTTTGTTTTGCATTTGTACTTTTTTGACGTTAAGTTAAACATATGTTTATAACTATTTGAGAATGGCTCTATTGCACACAACTTGTTTGATATTATTGAAAATTCCAATAAACAAATTTGAAAATAAACTAATGCTCAATGGATCTTATCAAGCGTATAGTGCCATTGTTGTCTCTGTATTAGAGGACTCTCAAACTGAAGTCCTTATTAATTCCATTGGGCTCATAGTGCCGTTGCTGTCTCTTTATAAAAAAGCTCCCAAGCTGAAGTCCTCATTCATTCCTTCAGGGGTCAAACTGTCCAGCTTCTCAATTCAGAATAGTTCTCTCTGGCCCATTTTCTGGTTCAAATTTCCTCCCCTTTGTGATTTTTTTAAAACCTCCAGTATTATAACTTTCAGTTGAGCCACTGTGTTTGGCCACCAGTGAACTGACATTTTTTGTTCTAAAGTTACTCTTGTGTTTGTTCCAGCATTCCTTTGCCTTCCTTACTGTCTGACCTACGTAAAAGACTCCAGAGGGACAACTTAGGCCGTAAATTACTGAGTTTGAATCACAAGTTGCAAAGTCCTTCAATGTTATCCTTGCACCAGAGTGTGGATGCCTTCCGTAACTGCCTTTCATAATGTTATCACAGTTATTACAATTAAGACACGGGAATGTGCCAGTTTTCTTCTTTCGTAATGTCTTTTTATCCGTTCTCAGTCTTTCTGCCCTCGCTAGCTGATCTCTAAAATTGCGTCCTCTTTTGTATGCAATAATAGGAGGTTTTGTAAAAAGTGTCTGCAGCTGTGGGTCAAGTTCTATCAATCTCCAATTCCTCTTGATGAGTCTGCTGATATGACGACTCTAGCTGGAGTACCTAAGGGCATACAGAAAAGGTATCTCTTTTGTCTTGTTTTTAGGGATGAGAAGATCCTTTCTTTTCAATACTCTGACCAGTGCTGGCTCCACTACTTTATCAGGGTAGCCCTTCTTGGTGTATTTCTTGGCCATTTTTGTGATTTCCGTTGTCACAGTTTCTTCTTCTGATACTATGCGTTTCAGTCGCAGGAATGTTTCAGTCGCAGGAATTGACTGTAGGGAAGATTGTTCTTGAGGTGTAGAGGATTATGGCAGAGGTAATGTAATGAATTATAGGCATCTGTTAGTTTATGGAATATATTTGTTGAAGTGTTCCCTTGCAATTCTAACTCCACATCAAGGAAGTGTAGTCTTGGTGTTCCCACCTCCATTGTGAATTGAATATGGTCATGGATTGAATTTGGGTATTCTAGAAATGCATCCAGCTGTGCTCCGTTTCCTTTCCAGATGACAAATATGTCATTTAAATACCTTTTCCATGTTCTGAGTTTGGTGGACCAATATTCATGCGATAGTACATGTACAAATGTATACATAAATACATGTGTGCAAGCTGGTGCCATTGAGGATCCCATGGACATACCAGAGGCTTGTAGGTAAAACTGTGTTTTGTAATGGAAGTAGTTGTTGCTAAGTATAATCTTGCTAAACTCCAGTATGAAAATCGTGTTTGCTATGCAATTGTCTTCCTTGAGTAATGATCACACCAGTGCCTCAAGTCTGTCCTGATGCGGAATGGATGTGTACAAACTTTGCACGTCGAAAGTAACGAGTATGTCACTTTCTTGTAGGTCCTCTGTCTCCTCTAGAGTATTCTGAAAATGTGTTGTATCTCTCAGGTAAGTTGAAGTTTCCTGTACTATCAGCTGCAGTGCCTTATCCACATAGACTGCCAATGGGTCAAAAATGCTTTCAGTACCCGCCACTATTGGTCTTAGTGGGGGATTCCTTAATGCCTTGTGTATCTTTGGCAAACCATAGAATACTGGTGTGATGAAGTGGTCTTTTGTTAGAAATCTCATGTTCTTATCATTAAGCCATTCATTCTCCATAGCTTTCTCGAATGTGCTTTGTATTAGTGTAGCAGTTGTGATCCTGGTCAATCTTGATGTAAGTATTGAAATTATCCAATAGGAACATGATCTGTGTATCACAAAAACTAGTGTCCATGATGACTCTTGCCCGCCTTTATCTGCTGGCTTGAGTGTTATGGTGCAATCATCTGCTAGGTCCTTGATGTGTTGGCTCTGATGTCGCCTGATGGTGTATGTTGTTGATTTGTTGAAATCTACCTTCTTTAGATCCTTCAACATCTGTCTCTCAAAAAGTGTAATTGCCATGTTATTAACTTGAGGGTCAAAGGAAATCTTTGGTCTCATCTCCAAGTAGTCGTATGTCTCTGAAGGTTCCTCCCCTGGCGATTGTAAGTCAAAGAAAGGATTCTAGAACTGTCAGCTCCAGGGATGGCAGCTTAACTGCTGTGCTCCTGTGCCCTGAATCTATATATGAACTGAAAATGTCAGCTCCAAATACCCCAGAGGCTAAGAGACAGAAAGGAGGGGAGAAAATAAATGTTGGAGAGGACAGAGAAGACAAACTTTTTGATATGCTGAGCAAGATGACATTGGATATTGGAGAGATTAAGGCAGCTCTTTTGAAATCAGAAGAGAAGTTTGCAACAGTCATCAAGAGGGTGGACTCTGCAGAGAAACATTTAAATGAGGTGGATGAGAGGATCCTGAAATTGATGGACCAGATTAGAGAGCTGAGAGCAACTGAGAAGATCGCCTTGAAGCTTTCTGAACAGGAAAATTTCTCACGGAGAAACAATCTGCGCTTTGCTGGTTTTCCAGAAAATGCAGAAAGGAGAAATGCCATTGATTTTCTACATAAGGTTTTGCCAAAATGTTGAATTTGGACTTAGCCATTTCACTGGAAATAGAGAGGGCTCACCCATCACTTGGCCCTAAACCATCCCTGGGGGGGAGACCAAGACACATTATTGTCAAGTTCCTGAGATTCCCTGTAAAGGAGCTGGTACTGAGGAAAGCTTGAGAGCTGAAAGATCTTGCCTCCTTGCCTGGGGTGGCAACAAAATAATGGTATTTGTAGACCTGAGCAAAGATATTATGGACAAGAGGAAGACTTTCATTGGAGCAAAAATTAAAGCCTGTGAGAAGAATCTGAAGTACTACATAATTTACCCTGCAATATTTAGTGGAAGGACGCCTACATTCCTGCACTGAATGCAAATTGGCATAGGCTTTTTTGACTGACCTGGATTTGGACCCAATGGAGGGGACATCGTCTGGTTTGGAAGCTGATGGCAGATTACGGAAGAAAAAAGGAAGATCTGAATTACATTGAAAGGCGAATTGGATCTGTGGACAATTGGTGTTTTTATTTTTCATCTTTATTTTTTATTATTTGTTATTTCTACATGTGTTTTTTTTTGTTTTTAGAAGATGGCTGCCGCATGAAACACTGTTATAATAATGGAATTGGAATGTTTTTTTTTTCTGGCCTTGAAAAGATTGCAGGCACCGACTTAGATAGCAATGATATGGAGTGTAGAGAAAGGCATCTTGGAATGGAGCCACGCTGTGTTACGTTTCATTAAAAACGTGTTGGTTAATGCTGGCGTGTGGACCAGAACTTCTTCTCCCTGTGGCTACGGTATGTGATCTTGACACGGCATTGAACTGTTTTCCTTTGCTCTGTTGCGGTTATATAATAGTACCACTAGATGGCAGTCATAGATCACATTAGTGTGAGGAAGGAGGCTACCGCAAATACTGTACATGGAGCTTGATTCACTGTGAAATTAGCGGCAATGGAGAATTAAATTCTCATTTTGGACCTCATGGCACTTCCACGTGAACCAGAAACCGGGACATGAACACACAACGGAAGCTGTGTTTGTTTAACAGACTTTTCACTGTTAACCATCTAAAAAGACAGGAGCACTGTCTCCTTCAGACACTTATCCTCTGTCTGTCTATTTGGCGATGTCGTGTTGGCGCTGTAGCGTAAAAACAATACGCTGAAAAAATAGCCTCACTCAATCCATCCTGACCTGATATTAAAGGCATCCTTCTGGCCGGTACTGCACCTATAAACGTACACTGATCGTGCAAATGACTGCAGCACACTGAATGCCGGAAGGAGGCATCTCAACCTGAATGGTTTGCACTAGACAGCGATTAATTTATTTATGCATGGTTTAGCATAGCGCTAAACTCCACACTCAGGTCATTTCAAGCGCTGCAGATTGAAGATGAAGTGGAGATGGCAGAAGGCAAAAGTGTGAAAAAAGAGTTTCGAAATGTCACAGAGAGCAACAGATGGGGTAGTCCTTTGTCTTCCGTATTGGTTATGGGAAAGTGTCCTGGACCTCTGCAAGCCGTTGTGGATTGTTCAGATGGGCTACGCAGCGTTTCAGAGCTGATTTACTGTTTACTGTTCCTCTGCTCTAGTGATCACAGATGTCGTCCCTGTATCCTTGAAAAGGTACTGTCTTTTTCCTTTTTGTGACTGCACCATTGATATTTCCGGGAAGAGAGCAAAAGAGACTTTCTCCAACATGGTATATATGGGACCGGAATGGTAAAACAGTTATGAGGACACGTTGCGCAATACGTTATATGTCTCTTCCCCTAGGGTTTTGTTTTTCTTTTTTTTAGGCTTCAGCTAACTGCAGGATGGCTGATGGGCGCACTCACTACAGATCAAAACGTTGTTCTTAATATTTAACTGGTCTCACCATTTCACGTGTGTCAATGTGTAAAACGTGCCTGCTTTTACGCTACTATGGTCCTATGACTGCAATAGGCAAAGTTTTTTTTTTTTTTAGTTCAATGGGGTCAGTAATCGTGGGTTGTGGGGATGCTGGAGGTCAATGTAACATGCGGGCAGTGGTGGGATTAATCCATTTGGTGGTCTATCAATATATTGGCCCGAGATGTGTGTTGTTTGACAGCTATTCCAGCTTTTTGATGTGATGCTATGTGTGTGAGAATGAAACACATACTTTCCGCCTTAATGACCTATGTAATGAGTTAGGCATTTATGTCTGTGGTGATTAAGTTTATATATAGCATTAATTGCGGCCTGAGAATTGGGTCGCGTGTTGATTTGAACTCACTTCTACATGTGAATCTGGCAAAACTGAACTGGCTGGCTAGGTGGGTGGTGTGTCATGAATACTACTTTTGAGCCAGGAAAAACATATGAATGTAATAGTACATAGTTGTATTGACTGTTGTATGTTAGTGATTCATGTGGACTCAATGGCTATGTCTCACTCAGCCTGATAACTACATTTACAAGGGTTTAATGGTATATTATAGCCATGATTTGGAAATGTGATGGAGTATTAATGACATGCTGTAATCACGAAAAAATTCTCCATTGCCTACTTCTTGATTTAGTTGTGGGTGTGGTTGTCGCTGAGTGTGATAAATGAAGAAAGAGGAGATGTTGTAGAAGGATAAGTTAGGGAAGGTTCACTTTGGTCTTTAAGTTTACTGTTGTTATTCGAGTATAGTGTTGAACTTTTTTTAATTGCCATAATAATTCAGCTGTTGCAGTTCATTGTCAATGGGACTGATTTGTGAATACATGTTTGGGGTTGACTCTGTTTGCTTACTACATTACTGTGAGGTTGTGGTCATCAGTTGATGGAGATATAATTTACTGTTATTTACAGTAGGTGATACATTTGGGCATAGATGTAATAGGAGTGTGTTATTTGTGTTGATGGTTTCAGTTTTTTTTTTGGGTTTGACGATTGGAAAAATGAAGATAGTTGTTGATGGGAAGGCATAAATGTGGTGATTAGGTGTAATGGGTATGTGGGTAATCCAATATATGTATAGTGCATAATCATATGTGGGGGGTATGTAATTGATAGTTGGTGGGTTGGAAGTGATGGGGAGAATTACATGGTTATAGATAGCATGGGGTCTGTATTGATTATTATATTCATGTTTGTTTGGGCATGGGATTTCTGGTGGGTATAGTTCAGAATATGATATTTGATGTATATATATATGCTTATTTTGTGTCTGATGTTTATCAGACTAGGAGAGTTACACAATGCTCAAGCTTTCTGTTTGTTTGTTTTTCTATGCGTCTTTTGTCGTTTCCTTGCTGGTCTTCTTTTTCTTTCTCTCCCCTTTTCTGGACCCGCCCTTCTGAATATAATGGTTATTATATGGCTTTATTTTGTCAGGTTATAACGATATGGCTCCATTGACTTTCATTTCATGGAATGTTAACGGTATTGGCAATGCTGTGAAAAGACATAAGGTTTTGGCAAGTTTATGGAGAGGCAAGGCTGATGCGATTTTCTTTCAGGAAACTCATTTGGATGACCAAAGTGAAAAATATTTGTCCAACGCAAAATACTCCCAGGTGATTTCTACCTATTAAGATTGAGAAAACTGCGTCAGATGAAGAGGGTCAAATTTTATTGCTTGATATATTATATGATGGCAGGACATTGACAATTGGAACTGTATATGCGCCTTACTCGCCGAACACTTCTTTTTTTGGTCAATTAGGTTTATTGCTAGATAGTATGGAAGGTGAGTCATTGATATTAGGAGGAGATTTTAATATAGTGATGGATAGCGTGATGGGCCGGAAATCAGACTGCAAATATCATAATGTAAAGGTTAGTGAAGAACTGAGGGCATTTGTATTTAAATATAGACTTGTAGATGTTTGGAGAGAACTTCATCATGGTGCAAAGGAATACTCTTTTTATTCACCTGTACATAACTCTTACTCAAGAATTGACTACTTTTTTGTTAGTACTACACTATGTAGCCAAGTAGTGGCATCAAATATACAGGAAAGGGGTATTTCTGATCATGCTCTCTTGGATATGCAGTTGCTTTTGCGGAATACAGGCGAGAAATCTAAAAGATGGAGGATGCAAGCTAGCATACTTAAGGATGATTCAATTACAATGGGTTTGGATGAACTTATTACACATTATTTTGAGGAAATAGAGATTCAACAGAAATTAAGACTGTCTGGGATTGTTTTAAGGCAGTATTAAGAGGGGAACTGATAAGTAAAACTGCCCATGTAAAGAAGAAAAATCAGGTAGAGATTAGAAGACTAGAAATGTAAGTTAAAAAATTGCAGAAGGTTTGTGCAAGAGATGATTTAGACCAAAATAAGCTGAGGTTGAAAAAACTAGAGGCGGAATTGAAGAATCATGTGCAGAATTTGGCTGGTAGTGGCATGTTTTATTCGAAAAAACGGTTTTGGGAATTTGATGATAGGAATGGCAAATTGTTGGCTAACAAGCTTAGAGGATTAGTGATTGATACATGTGTTTCTTCTATTCAAACTGAAGACGGTAGAACTTTGCACAAGAATGGAGAAATCTGCACATACTTCCAGAGTTTTTATGAGCAACTGTATAAGGAAGAGTTGAATCCTACTGCAGATAGTTTGGGATCTTTCTTTGATAAGATTTCTCTTTCTAAATTGACTATTGATAAGTGAACCTTACTAGTATCTAGGATTGAGGTTGCTGAGATATGTACTGTCATATCTCAATTGAAAGATGGGAAATCACTGGGACCAGATGGTGTGATTTCAGAGTTTTATAAAATGTATGATATTCAATTGGCACCAATCTTGTGTGAGCTCTACAATGATTGTATTGCATCAAGTGTAATGTGTGATTCGATGAAAGAGGCACTGATTATCGCAATCCCAAAACCTAATAAAGATCATAAGAAATGTGGGAATTATAGGCCTATTTCTTTACTGAATGTTGATCTGAAAATGTTTACTAAAATATGGGCTAATAGATAATGTCTTCTATAGAGGACCTGATTGATGAATCTCAGGTGGGATTCATACCGGGGACATTTGGATATGATAATATAAGAACTGTGCTAAATGTGATTGGAGAACACTATGGTAAAGACTTGAATAATGTTATTGGATTTTTTGATGTTGAAAAAGCATTTGATAGGGTTATTTGGAAATTTATGGAGTACACGTTAGTAAAAATGGGATTTGGACCAATATTTCTGAAAATGGTTGAATGTATCCATCGTGATGTTAGGGCTGACTCGTTTCCATTGTCAAAGGGCACACGACAAGGTTGCACATTGTCACCATTTTTGTTTAATTTGGCTTTAGAACCTCTAGCTGCTTACATTAGACAATGTGAACTGATAAAAGCTATTATGGTTGGGAAGGTTGAAGTAACATTTTTATCATATGCTGATGATATGTTGCTTTTATTGTTGAATCTTGAAACATGTGGGGATGTGATAAAAGAAATGTTTAAAGAAGTAGGAGAGATATCGGGGCATAAATTAAATTGGGATAAAACTGAAATGTTCCCTTTGTCTAGGATGTGTGATAATAGTATTTTGCGCTCATGGAACTGTAAGTGGTCACCAGAAGGCGTCACTTATTTGGGAATACATATTATTGGTGATTTGAATAAAATTTTGCAATATAATTTGGACCAAGTAACCTTAAAGATATCATTACTGATCAGGAGATGGGAGAGATTGACATTGAATTTGTGGGCGAAAATGAATGCGATTAAAATGGTTCTTTTGCCTAAGCGCTTATATGTAATTCAGTCCATCCCTTTATTATTATTAAAAAAACAATTAATAAAAGTTGATAAACTCTTTCTATCCTTTTTATGGGGTCTTGGTAAAAAACCTCGAGTACCAAAGTACATATTACTACAAAGTGTTGAGGAAGGTGGTTTTGGGTATCCAGATGTGATGAAATACTACAGGGCCTTTTTGCTTAAAAAGAGTTTGTATTACTTTATAGAGAGAGACACTAAAGAACCGATTTGGTTGCGTATTGAAAGAGAAATGTGCGCTCCATATGACTTAAGTAGCATCTATAGTATGGGTAAACTACCACGTGCAAGGTTAAAACTGATCCCGGTGGTGGCAACCAGACCGGTGATAGGGATGTGGTTTAGTGAAAATGAACAAGGTTATGGCTTTAGTCATGATGCTTCAATATGACATAATCAAGCATTACAGATTGATAATAAATGTCTGAGATGGTTGAGTTGGATTAATAGGGGAATTCTGAGACTAGTGGATGTGATGGATGGTGATAGAGTGTTGTGCTTTGATGAATTGCAGCATAAATATAACTTGGGACAGAGAGAGATGAATAGGTATTTGGCTTTAGCTTCCATGATTAATCAAAGGTTGGATATGACTGGTGGCTCAGTTGGGAGGAAACCGGAGATTAGCAAATTGTTAGATGGACAAGGATACAATGTATGGAACTACATGCAATTCATGCCAATAGAAACAGAAACATCAATTAGCATGGACTAGATTGAAGGAAATATGGTCACATGATGTTAATAGGGTCCTTTCTGACTTAGATTGGAGAGGTGTTTTGAGGGTGCATTTGTACTTAGGAGTAGATATGGGTTACCGTTTGATTCGACAGAAAGTCATTGGAAGGCTGTATTGGACACCAGTTAAGATGTTTAAATTGGGGTTACGATCAAGTGAATTATGTTGGTGTTGTAACAATAATAGAGGTACTCTTTTACATTTACTGTGGGAATGCCTGAGAGTACAATTGTTTTGGAGAGAGGTTATTGATAGGATTGATTTGATCTTTGGTATACACTTGCAAAGATCCGCTGTTAACATCATTTTACTCTCACATAAAGAAAGGTGTGTGCGCACTAGAAAACATTCTTGCTGGATTGATAGGGTTATTATGGTAGCTATTAAGCTTATCCTCAGGATTTGGAAAACAAGGAAAAAGCCTAGTATTGAAGAGTGGTTGTCTGAGTTGCAGATTTTATCACAGCATGATAAGATTTCTTTGAAAAATAGAGATAAAGAAGAGGATTACATGATGTTATGGGGTCCTTTTCTGGCTCTTTATGATTGAGGTGGTGATGGAATTGTAAATATAACAGATATGACTGTGCCTTTTACGAAAATGTTGGTGAGGGAGGACCCCCCCTTTTTTTTCTCTTTCTTTCTTCTTTCTCTTTTTCCCTTTTTCCCCTCTTCCTGTTTGTGTTGCCTTTTGTACTTGTACATGTGTATTTGTTGTATGTTCCTTGAATTCATTGGATATAGTTATTATGCTAGAATGCGCAAAATATGATATTTACAATGTACTGTAATTTTGACGTTGTGTACTTTTTATGAAAACGTTGTTGTTTATTGTAAACTTAATAAAATGTTTCTGAAAAAAAAGAAGACTTTTAGTCTCATTTCCCATACTAATCTGTATAGGTTGATCTTTTCTTCCAATAGGTTGGAGTTTTGTGTCGAGGTAAATTATAAGCCCAAGTGTAGCACATCCAAATGATCTTTAGACAAATTCTTAGAGGATGTATTGACAACTAGCTGTTCTGTTTGTTCTTCGACCTTCGATTTCTTGTTGCCTCTTCTAGTCTTTTTTTCTAAAAAATAAATTGGTTGGGCGCTAGAGGTGGATGCTTTCTGTGATGAGTGAAAGCTAGTTGCTGTTGTGCTAGTGGTTCCTGATGCATCGTTCTTTTTTTTTTTGGTGGCTATGGTTGTTCTATTTTCTTCACCAGTTGCGGGTGCGTCAATGCTCTGGTCACTCTCCTCCTGTCCTGGTGCTTTTTGTTGTGGTCTTATGCTAGGAGTAGGTTTCATATGTTGGTAATGTTCCTGCCAGGTATAAACTATGTCCTGTGAATAGTCCAATGTGTCCCTTCCAAACCTTTGCACCTTCCTTTGTTCAATATCGTTTTTGAAACTTTCTAAAGAGGAATTGACTTCCTCTAGAATGGTTTTCAATTCTTCTTTACTTTTAAATGTCTCTAGTTGTTCTGTTAGTTCCTTAATTTCAGTATTGAAATGGGTTACTGATTTAGAAAGCTCTTCAATTGTTAATAAAATTAAATCTAGCGTACATTTATTTAGTATGTGTCATCTCTTCACAAATTCCAGATTATCCTTGCATAACATCGGTCATAAGTATACTCTTAGCCCTCTTGGTATTCTCTGTGCACGATAGTATTGGGCAAGAGCAGTTGCATGTAACTTCTGCAAAATTTCCATCCTAATGAGTTTCTCTAATTGAAATATCATGCGGTCTGGATTGGCTGTTGTTGGTGTGCTGGTCTCTATATCTTTGATTAATCCCAGAATGCGGTTTGCTTCGTTTTCATCAAACGCGAGAGGTCGCGTGTTTCTCTGTAATTGTGTTTATTTTTTAAAAAGACATGTCACTCACTATGTAGTATATGGTGCTACCTAAGCTGGTGTGTCACACCCTTGGATGAGGGGAACTCTCACAATGTTAACTACTATTGTCTAGGAGAACACCCTGGTATGTATCATCCATTAGATTTACTTTGGGAAAAAGTAGTAGGGTGCAGGGGAGAAAAACAACCCTGAAACTAGGTTGTGGTACAGATTAAAAAGACAGCAGGTACCCACACGCTTGTGGAACACTCCCATCCCCTGCTCACCTATTTGTATTGTACTTCAATCAACCTTTTGATTCCTTTTTTGGTTTTAGTGAATAATATGTAATTCTGGTGGTCTCTGCAAATTATTCTCCTTCTCAACTTTTTTCAAAAAACAAACAAGGTATATTTTATATGAAAGATTGCTACTTTTAGCAATACAATGTTATTTCACCAATCCCAACTATCCAAACCAAAATCAACAATCTATAGACTCTGTGTTGTGCTCATCATGTTTCGGGAAGTCCCTTCCCTTCATCAGGAACTATTCTTCAAATCAATTTCTGCCTCTATTGGTTTTGTATTCCTTCGATCTATAAAATAAACAAAAAGTGCATCTATAAATGACTTGATTGCAACCCAGTTTTTCTAATTATTTACAAATTCATATTAATATCTGTCATGATTTGTTAGTTGATATTCACCTGGTGCCTCACTGTCCCAGCCCCAGTGATATGTAATTCTCCACAAACTTCTGGATCTGACCTCTTCTTCCAATCAGAATCTTCTACCTAGTGATATAAATCATAGATGTACATATCTGTATCTATCTAATCTCTTATAATATTGCTAGTAATTCACGTAAACGATTCTCACCTTAATTGGATAGCAGTGCCCAATCCTGCTGCTGCTTCTAGAGAATTGATGGTCTTAACAATTGATCCGTGGTGCAGAGAGTAGCTATTATTAAAAAAATGGCTTAGTATCAGTATCTGGCCTTAATGTCAAAAGACCAGTTCTATGTAAGCCTCTAACCGTAGTAGCTTACCTATGCGTGTTGTATCAGGCGTAACCCTTTGTGGGTAGATGAGTGTTCACTCTCCCTTCCCCCTGGCTGTCTTTCTCCTCACCTTTGCATAACTATAAATAGGTACATGTATGTATGTTATACTATACGCTCTTCCCAGTAGATATGTATTGTAACCCCCTACAGTGGGTGACCAAGTTTTCCAGAATGTTGTCTTACCCAGCCGCTCCGGGTTGCTGTCTCTTCTTTCTGCACCTCGGTAAGTCACGGTAAGGAAAATGGCTGCCATTAAATTGTGACGTCATCATGTAGTAACATGATGACCTCCCGATGGTACGTAGCCCTTACCGCCACGTTCTTGCGGTGCTAAGTTGTTCTTGCGGTGCTAAGTTCCTACTTTAGACCTCAATGTTAATAAAAATGCCATTGTAAAGTGCCACAGGCATGATGCAATTTGCACCCTGGCTGTAAACAGCAACAACCTTGTGGACAAATCGGCCCTAATTGCAGCCCAAGAAGGCACCCTGGTGCCTAACAATGTCTTTGTTTGCATATCAGTTGAGCAATCACTGATTGCAACTTTTTCCAGTCTGGCTGTGGTGCAGCACCTGGTACGTGAGTCTGAGGAGGAGCTGTGGTCCCAAAGACATTGCAATATATGTCCAGATTGATTGTGGTGCTCTCTGGGTGCCGCCTAGTTGTACTTAGGCTGTTTCTGCCATACCTTGCCCGATTGGCGCATTCTGCAGCTCTCTGGAAAAGGAGCAATGATAACTGTTGTAAATAGGGATTGGTGTGCACCCTACGTCCCCTCATTAGCCCAATATTTTCAAAACTACTGTCATGCTTGCTTAGCCAATAATGTAGGAAAGGGTTGCCCCTTCCTTTAAGTGCAGATAGACTTGATGCAGCTCCAAATGTTTTTATTTTGAATTCATTTTTGTTTTGTTAAATTGTACATTGAGGCATACTTGTAGCAACATACATAGTCTATCACTGTGGTTTGGAAACCTCTTACAGAATGTATACCTATGTTTAGTCTTCTGGCTATTATTGACAGTATAGGTTCTCATATTACTGGGCAGATATTTCGAGCTATATGCCGGGGCATACATATTTCCAAGCATTTTCATTGTGCTGATCATCCCAAATCTAGTAGAGCAGTTTAACATCATATTGGTGATATAAAGTCTTGCCTTTTCAAGGTGTGCAAAGAGACTGGTCCCTGGCATTAGAGACATTGCCCTTAGAACTGTTACACATCGAAAATAATTCCAGCAAGAAACATGCTCTGTCACCTTACAAGATATTGACCGGACACCCTCTGTGTATGGGTACAACCTCTTCGAATGCAAGAAGTTTGGATTTGCAATTGGAAAATGAGAAGTTTTTAAACTGTTTTAAGTCCTTTGTGAAAGATACCCCAATCTCCTCATTTGTAGGTCAGGGAAGCACAGCTAGAGCCAGCCGGCTGCCGGAGCCTGCCGTTCCCTTCAACTAGAGGATGGGTGTACCTGTGAGTGCATCAGCGGAAGCCAGCACTGCAACCCTTTTGGCATGGGCTATGACAGGTCCTTCTCACCACCAAGACGCCTGTGATAAGTCAGGTGCCTCAGACTTGGGTCCATGCCTCAACTGCCAGAAAGTACCACTTCTGTCAGAAGCACCTTGAATGACTAAAAAAAGACACCTGTGTCCTATCCTCTGGTCAATTCTGGAGAGGGAACACCAGCCAACTCCTCTGCACCCATCTCTGTGCACGTATGTAGCAATTCTGAGGCAAGATCTGCAACTCCATCTTTTTCATGCTGATGCTTCATCAGATGGTCTGATGACAGCTTCAGCAAAGTGGCGCACCTCCACCCCTCATCAATGAGTTCTGATTTAAACATGGCAGGAGATAGCCTCAGTCTGTTTCTGCTCTCCAAGGTTCAGATCCTTCCACGCACTGCAAGTATAATCTCCATCAGCACAGAGGCATGTATACGGTATGACCATGGCAGTTTTGCTCGTGTCCGAATTGACCATGGTCATTTCGATCACAAAGCCAATTTTGCAGCAACCAAACACCCACTCCCTACTTACCTTTTCGCTGTCCACTCATCTTCTCACCCCGCGGCTTCGGATCTGTCCCTCCTAAGCGGGTCAGATCAGACGCCGCAGGGTCCGCTTTTTTTTTTTTTTTTTTTACCCCCTGCCTCCAAACCTCCGGAAGCGGGGGACACCCCTGCTAACCCCAAAGGCCATCATTACAAAAAATGGGGAGAGGGGACACCCTCACAATCCCAGCTCCCCATGTTTGGTAGTGATTACCCAAATTGATTGTTTTCAAATGATCAAGTGGGACTGGCCTAATTCAGCCAGATTTACCATACGGCAATTAAGAAATTGGGGTAATACCACACAGAGGACTGTCGAGATTAAACTGCGTTCAGAAAAGATGTTTCATTATTCGTTGCATTCTTCTGGAGTACTACGATTCTTTTAAATCATGAAGAAAATGAAAGTGATATTTTGAATACCTGCACAGATATCTGTTCAAAGGCCTTTTGGCTTCCCATTTATAACTGTGCTAGAACAGTGTTTGTTTGCGATTGGTCTTCTTGTCCGGATTCACACCGGACTATGCCAAACCATGATCTTTCAATTCCTCTGTAGACCAAGCCCAGTGACAACGTCTGTTGTATGCTTGGCTTGTTATCCTTACTTCTAGGCCCATATTCAGCATACCAGCTTTTTATGAATCGCTGAGAACTAATTGGACATTGAACTGTATTTGACATCTGTTGTTAAAGAATTTTCTTTCAGTCCAAATAATGTGCTGACTTCCATTTGCAAAGGTGATTTTCCTAGGTTTTCTAGTGTTGTATTTTGTTCTCATTATTGATGCCTTTAACACGTCCTGCAATGAGAAACAATTGCACATCCTCGGTTGAAAGCAAAAATATGTTTTGTACATGCTACATGGCAGTACACCTGCTTTCAGACTACTTCCGATTGCTAGCTCTGAGCTCATCTTCCAAATGACTTAGCTTCAGGTTTTCCTGTAGCTCTTCTTCCTTTTAACTGGGGTGACATTTGCAGAGATCTTATGCTAATTTCTGGAACAAAGGGACGTACACCATGCTTCGGTCATTATTCATAGCTTAGATTTCCAGTTTCTCCATACTTTCCCCCCTCAGACCAGATTGTGCTCTCAGAAAAGCTGTACATATATCCCCCATTATGGAGATATCCTTAATGATAATTATACACATTACAAAATCTGTAGACCTATTCCACGAAGAACAATGCACACTCTATGGCCCCTATGGTCCTGGTTGCCTAGTTCACTAGGAGCTTCCATATTTAAACTGTAAATTTGTATTGCTTTTTTAAAAACACAGAAACATACAAAATATCCAACAGAACATTTGAACATTTCCAAATACCCCCTCCCCCCACTCTCCACAACAAAAAGTGGCGATTTCTAGCAAACAGAGCATCTTTAATAAAAACAACAGGTCTCCAGGACAAGATATCCGCTGCTACCAATTGGTGGGTATGGGCCCCCGTTGCAGAGCCCCGCTCCTTAGATGGCCTTCCTGCCTCGTTACATCGCTCCTCACATAGACCTGGGGTCCATTCACCCCCATCTGGTGCTGCCCCACCTTCACCCGTGCCACATCCACATCATCCCTCCATCCGCAACCCCCGCAGATAGGGGGAGGGCGGGATGGAGATCAGCATTCCTCCATGACTGACCTTCAATGAACGTCCCAACCCTACTTGTAATCACAAGTTCCCATTCCTCCCTCAACCGCCCCATGTTATCGTTGACCAGGGCCTTCAGTTTTTCCATTGTGTACATATCCCTCAACTTGAAGACACAGTCGGCTCTTCCCGGCACGCCAGAATTCTTCCATTGCTGTGCCAGGCCCACCCTCCCCACTCTGAACATGGCCTCCCACATTATAGGGTACCTATACACACCAGCATTACTAGGAGGAAGCCCCAGCAGCATCTCCAGGGGGAGGGTCTCCCCAATAACTTTGGCCGTCCAGTCCCACACAGACTTCCAATACCTCTGTATCTTTGGACAGTGCCACCGCATGTGTGCCTGAGAACCCACCTGGCCACTCCCCCTAGGACACAGTGGTGAGGGGCCCTCAAACATTCTAGAGATCTTTAAAGGGTCCCTGTGCCACCCCTGCAGCATTTTTAAATTATGCTCCATAGCCGCAGTAAACAGGTTCCTGTGAAACATAATCTTATATATTCTTCCCCATGTCTCGCCGAGATCTCCTACCCACCCAGATCGTTCCAAAAAGCTGTGAAGTTCTGTCTATCCTGCATATCTGCCCCTACAAGCACCTTGTAGAACTGTGAGAGGGACCCATTCCTGGACTCCAAAGATTCAATTGTCTTCTCGAATAATGTGAGGGGCCTGCCCATGTTACCACCCCATTTCTGAGCAGAGAGTATCCTCTTCAACCGTACATACTCAAAAATGGTAATGCTGTCCGTCCCTAGTACCTTTGTAACCATCGAAGCTCAAGAACACCTCATCTTTAAACAGCTGTCCCGTCCTCTCCAATCCCCTGTCGGACCACTCTTGCATATGGTGGAACCCGCGCTGCCATAGCCCTATAGCAGAACCCCAAACCAATGTCATGGGAGAGGACATCTAGGTTAAGCAAACGGTAAACCTACCCTTCCTCCATACCGTCCTACACACTCCCAGACTTGGGTGCCCCTTCAATTTGTCTGGTATCGCCCGATAAAGGGCCTAATGGAGTACTCTCACCTTAGCTGGGTGTGGATCCATATCCTCTAGATACATCCAGTAGGTTCCCTTCCCGTCCCTCATGTACTCCACTATCACTCTCAATTGCGATGCCATGTAATATAAAGAAACATTTGGGAAGCCAAACCCGCCTTCCTCCCTTGGAAGAGTGAGCGTGGTTCTCTTGATCCTTGGCCTCTTATTCCCCCACACAAATAATAATAATTTTTAATGTGACATAGTTTAAATAATAAACTTTACACATGTACTAAAACCATTCATTGAATAAAATTCCAATACAATACAATATGTATACATTAAAAAAAAAAAAAAAAATTCAACTTCAAATAATGCAGAGTTATAATGATTCGTTCACTGTCTCTATAATTCATCGTCTACCATGTTAACCAGAGGTACTAATCATTTTGCCTCATAGTCATGGGTATAATCAACTATTTTATGATACACTTAGCAATATCACAGTTTCCATATAGGAGCGCAACCTGGCCAGTTCCCACCAAGCATTATATAGATATGCCCAACTTAACTTCTACCATAAGCCAGATAGAATAAAGTGCTTTTAACAATCTTATGCTGTTGGTGTTGATACAATGATTCCAGAAAAGCATGTCCCCTATGGTTTCCATGTTATGTACATGCTTTCCCAGATGCATGATTATGTCATCTATCATTGCCAAACATTCCGTGAGTACATGCTTAGCTGTCTCAAGATGTTCCAAATTCCTACAGAGACGGCAGTAGCGTATATCCTTGGGTAGCTTATCTATCACCCCTGTGTTCATCCTTATAGGAAGATATTCAATTCTTAGTAGCAGTATAAATCTCCTAAGCCTAAGGGATGGGCATAGCGACAGATATGTCTGCGGTTTCTTATATGTGTATAATCTGTTTTGCACAAAGCTATATTTTTTCAGCTTGCGTAGATGGTCAAAATTTTCAAGCCAGTCCCACAGCTCTAGCCTTCTCCCCATAAGAGATTGCATCGCTTCAGTATATGACCCTTCACGATGTCTCCAACAGATGTCTTTGAGTAGTTGTTCCATTTGATCTTTAAATTCTCTAATGGGACCCTCAGTGTTACTTTTCAAAGGGAATGACATTAGTAGGGCATTACCCTTGCCGTACACCATTTTTAAATAAAATCCCATCCTCTTTTTCAGTACCTGCGCTTTTAACGATATAAGCCCCAACTCCAATCTCAATAGCGACATGGGTATACAAGCCGGAAGTCCCAGGATCTTTCGCCAGAATTTTCCCTCCACAATTTCTAGCCAATCTAGATCCATTTTAATCAGGGATTCAAGGCCATAGACTATCATGGGGGAAAAAACCTGGATATAAAGATGGCGGGTTCCCCATAGTGTAAAACCTCCCTGTTTAATTGTAAAGCTTTTGAAGAGGGCAGTAATTTGTGCTGCTCTTGTTTTCCGGTGGTGTTTACATGTAGTATAGTCACCTTTGGGTTCTAGCTCTATCCCAAGATATTTATATGCCGGGGCATATGAGATTACAACACTATCTATGCGAAGGAGTACACGTGAAGATCTTTTACTTGTGTATCTCATCACTTGTGTCTTCTCCGTATTAATAGTGAGCCCATTATGTGCTGAATATTCCCAGAGGGCTATTGCCGAACGTCGTAATCCACTGATAGTATGATCAAATATAACTATATCATCCGCATATGCGAGAACCAGACAAGGGGTTTTACCTATGCTGGGAGGGCAATTTTTTGCAGTAGCTATTTTCAAAGGGATGTCGTGAACATATAGATTGTATACAAGTGGAGCAGTCACGCATCCCTGCTTTACCCCTCTATTCTGTAGTACTTCCTCCGACACATGACCGTCCTGATCTAATTTTAATTTCACCTTAGTGTTCTGATGTAGTAGCCTAAGGTAATACAGAAGATCAGCTGGACAACCTAATTTTCGTAGCTTCGTCCAGAGTTTTTCTCGTGGGATGGAATCGAATGCGGCTTTGAAATCTACAAAGAGAGCGTAAAGGGGGGGGTTGCCCACTTTGTAGGGCCCTACTACGCATATAATCCACAACCAATAGGTTGTGGGTAGTGGAATACTCCGTTCTAAAGCCGCATTGGAATTTACACAATATATTGGCCTGATCAACCCATTTCTGGAGTTTTCCCAATAAAAGTGAGGCGAAAATTTTGCTTGTACTGTCTAACATAGAAAGTAATCTATAGTTGTTGGGATCGAATCTATTTTCTTTTTTAAATATGGGAATTAGAATGGCCGATTGCCAAGAGCTTGGGATTTTTCCTGTGCTCAAACTTTTTGTGAACAAAATGTTCATTACTACAGACCAAAACTCCGGGTTGCTCTTTATTACAATATTGGCCAGACCATTTGGACCAGGTGCTCTGGAAGATTTCAGTGCTTTAATCGTAGAAAAGATGGATTCATAGGAGATGTCTATGGAAGGGTCAGTTGGAATTTTACCTATCTCAGTCATCTCGTCATATTTAAATTCTACATTACGCTTTTCCAGGAACCTGGTCCACTCTGCACTAGATATTGGGTTTGCTAACTGCCGAGCCTTGTTTCCCCTGGCTTCATTAAGGAGAGACCATATACTACTGGATTTCCGAGTACAAATAGTCTGCACCAGCCTTTGCCAGGATCTATTTCTATCAAGGCTTCTCTTTGCCTTGATGTCTGCCCTGTATTTATTCCTTAGTTTCTTAGATGTTAAAGTATATGTCTCCCAAGTTAAACTAGTTTTCTTGGCTCGTCTTAGATTAGCTCTTAATGTTCTTTTAGCATCTCGAATATATCTGTCGTAAATGGGATATTTCGTTTGGTCGCTGATCATACCTCCGGTAGACGTTGCAGCATGTTTATCCGAGAACTGGTATATCCAGTTCTCTACATCATCAATAGACATTTTTGTAAATTCTTCTATGTTGGGGTAGCAGTTTTTATTTAGAGAATCTGAGGCCAATATTACATTCCTGTCCGACCAGCGAATGCAGGTCCCTGCATGATTAATTTTTAAGTCCCCTACCATACAAAATTCAGTACGGACTTCTATATTGTCAAAAGAGCATGCTAAAACTGCATGATCGCTCCAATTATTAGCGATTACTATCATATCTTCGACTGATAGAAGCATGCTTGGAGAGACGAAAACATAGTCCAATGTGCTAACCATTGCTCCATTCCTCCAAGTATGTCTACCCGGATGATCACTTTTGGTACGACCATTTATCATCTCAAGATCCCATTTGCGAAAAAAATATACCCAATCTAATCATTCGCTCTCTACTTTCTGATGTTCCATGGCACATTTAGGATATATCTTTGGATTGGCCGTTCTCTGTTCACCTCCTAACATATGGGTGTTAAAATCTCCTACTACACAAACATCCACATTTCCTTCAATGGTTAGCCAGCTGGCTAATAGCTCATGCAATGCTTCCTGTAAGGACTCTCTATACACTGCCCCCGGAGGGTTATACAAACAGACAACTAGCAGTTTACCAGAGTTCTCCTTATTTTTTACTATTTCAACTGCTAGCATTTGATCATCTTGATTCACATTCAGTTTTCTAGAACCAAGCCAGTTAGCTACCCCAATCCATAGCCCTCCATAGGGGCGTCCTCTTTCTCCTCTTTTGGCTAATACCTGATGGCCATTGTAACCATCCAGGTATAGGGGATTCAATGCCAAAGTCTCTTGGAGACAGATACAATTGTAATGAGATAGTTGTGCAATCGGCCCATCTTCATTTAGGAGATGGGCAAAGCCCCTGCAGTTCCATGAAGCCAGCAGTAATTTTCAATGTCCGGATGAGACCTTGGGAAGAGCCTCTGTCAGCCATCTCAAAACAGACTGTACTTCAGTCATGTCCACCTTCTCTCCAATTGGTATATTAAGACAAGCAACGGCCGATCTATCGATCACAGCTTCCGATTCAGAACCACCTGGCTCATTATATAACAGTTCAGCATCTATCTCGACATCCACCATTGACAATTCTTTTTTAAATGTCCTTAATAATTGCGCAGTGGATATAAATTTACAATGAAGAGCTGATACCTTGGGATATGTACCCGTCAATGGCTCTAAGAATTGAAAGTCTTCAGATTGTAAGACTCTTAATTGGGGGACAGAAAACAATCTCTTTAAAAATTCAGAGCGCGAAAGCCAGGTACATTTATCAGATTGATACAGATTTTTTATAATACAGGTACGGTTGCCCCAGACGGCATCATTTTCTTTTATGGGACCTGATATTGAGAATACAGAGCAATGTGGACTTCCATGTTTGCTAGCTGTTTTAGGAGTATTTATTGGGACGATGTCGTCCTCAAATAAAGATTCATTCATTGTATTTTCAAGTTCATCTACCCCGTCCGGGGCTTCTGTATCCCCAGCGATCAACCAGCTCGTTAGGCGGCCATTGCCTAAATCTTTCCGTTTCTTTGCCCGAGCAGCTCTTTTTTTTGCTTTTTTTGAGCGATGGATGGGCTTCCCCATCTCAGGAGGTGACGCCCCCTGGCTGCTGGTTCTAGCTCCACCGGATGCTAACTTAGCCCTCTTGCGTTGTTTACGCTGCTTGTGAGGAGGCAATGACTCTGGCAATATCTCTGGATGTTCGGATGTTTCTATGCTTGGAGCTATGGTTTGTGGCTCATGCAGTTCGTTTGCTATTAGGATGGCTTCAGTTAAGTTATTTTCCGCCTCCTCAGCCAGATTCTGTCTATGCTCTAGGTCACTGATCAATACATCTGTATTTGCTAATATTCGCCCAGACATCCGCAGCAATATTTTTAATGCAAATTGTAAAGATGCCACCGATGCCTGTAGTTCAGCAATTTCTGGCACTAATAGGGAATTACTGTTGGTTTTCTCTGTGCCAGTTGCCAAAGATGTATCTATGACTAGGTTAGGTGAGGCTGATAATCTCATCGATGATCCATCATGAGGTGGCAGTTTGCCATCATCTTTAACTGGGCTCTCAGGCTTTGCGAGATTCCCTTTTTCCAGAGGGGTTATTGTCTGGGGAGTCATACCTCTCTGGATATTCAGACACAAATCTAAAAGAGAGTTATTATCGATGTCTTCAAAGTTGAGCGAACTGCCCAAATTAGAGATGTTGACCACTGGTTCCATAGGTGTCTCCAGAGCAGTGGAATTAATGTCCACTGGCACATTTAAAGGGAAGAAACCCATGATCTTTCCCTGATCAACAGGGATTCCCTTCTTGACTTTATTTCTCTTACTTTTATTTTCTTCCATAATAGGTCCCAGGGCTGCCTCCTGTTTCTTTTCCCTTAGATTGTATTTAGAAATGGAAGGTTTTTTAGAGGGTGCCATCAGTTCAAGGGTTTAGTCACTATGTAAGATCAATTGATATAGTTGAGACAAATTACGGGAGAAGAGAGGCAATAATTTAATTCAACAGATATTGTCCCCGATCATCCGGATTCAGCGACCAATTATGTCTTAATAGTTAATAAATAATAGGAGCGCTGGCGTCCTCTTCAAATCCCGCAGTATCGTCCCCTGAACACGTGGAAAGAGGGCGTAGGTGTAGCTTCCACTACTGCAGTACGCCCCCAGAAACCGTAGGGCTCCCCGTACCCCGTAGCCGAGCGCGCTGGAGCTGGAGCGCTGCTCAATTGGCGTCCGCAATCTGCGTTCAGGTCCGGCAATCGAAAAAGAGGTCCAATCCTCAGGCCAAACCTCAGGTGGCTGCCGTACGGCTAACTGCTGTCGTACTACGTAGGGGGCGCTTCCAATGCCGGCAAATGATGAGCACTCATGCAAAGTTAGACAGTACTCTGCTACCTAATGCTACAAATGGGAGCAGTGGAGGTAATGCGGTAATTACAAAATAGAGGTAGGCAGGAAACCTCCTACCCCCTTTTCGCACTGCCGTCCTCTATTTTACCTCCTCTTCTTGGACTAGCCCGCCTGCTGAACCCTCGCTCTGCCAGCCGGCAGTTATCCGCTGCCCATTACCTGATTAGCAGTTGAAAACTGACTCAGGATACGGCAGCACTCGATCCTGTGTGTAGAAGGCGGCAGCAGGCAGGCAGGGCAAGGCAGAGAAAGGCCAGCTGCGGCTGTACAAGGTTGCGTCTCCCACGCTTCCCAAACAGTACGGGGCCCCGGCGTATCAAAGGCAGCGGCACTCGCCTCTTTCCCGCGAGGCGGTGTTCTCAGCTCGGCTCGTCAGGCAGGTTCCACAGCCGAGCCTTCTCCTTCGCGCAATTCGTGCAATTAGAGGAAAGGTCCTAGATCATAGGCGGGACCTCTCCTACGCGTCAAGCCGCACCCGATTCGGAGCTCACGTTCACCAAACAGAGCATCCGCACTCTGGCCGCTTCCGACAGCGAATCCAGTCAGCTGCAGCGAGTACACAGTGTGCAACATTCAGTGTGTGTGTGTGTGTTCCCCACACAAACCTATTCACTGCTGCTTGTTGGTCTCTGAAAAAGCTCTCTGGAAGCCTGACGGGTAAAGCGGTAAAAAGGTATAGGAGACGGGGGAGGATGTTCATTTTCACAGCGGTCATACGCCCATACCAGGTAAGTGAGCCCCACCTTTCCAGATCTGCTTTAATAACCTCCAGAAGGGGATTGAAATTGGCTGCCAACAGCTCGGATAAATCTCTGGATATGGTAACACCCAGATAATGTATGGAGGACCTCTCCACCCTGGACCCCCACCGTCCCGCACCCTTTTCCTCTGGTCAACCCCAGGATCCGTGAAGCGAATGGGCATAATCACTGACTTAGATTTATTAATTTTCAGCCCTGAGAAGGACCCGAAGGTATCAATAAGAAAAAAGAGTTTCGGAAGGGAGGCCTGGGTATCCATCATATTAACTAGAATGGCATCTGAGAACAGGGGAAGCTTGAACTCCATGTCTACCCTTCTAATGTCCTGAATTTCCTGGTGGTCCCGTATTGCTATGGCCAAAAGGTTCCATTGTGCGTGCATAAAGCAAAGGCGATAAGGTGAACCCCTGTCTCATGCTTTGCGTCAGCGCAAACCGTTTAGACAGGACCCCATTAACCTGGACTCTGGCGAACGGTGCCCTGTATAGCATGCCCACTGTCATGATTCCTGCCCCTCATGTCCCCAGCCCTCCAAGATGTCAGGCTGGAGCCAGGCCACGATCACCTACATGGCCCTCAAGGGCCTCTCCATCCCTCCAAAGACCCACTTGGAGTCAGACTTGGCGCTTGTAGCACCAGACTCACTCACTTCCATAGGATAACATTGGGGATTGGACTTGTAGTGTATTGATGGGGACAAGATGGATGCCCCCACATATTTCGGTTCCCAGAACTGCATGTGCAGTCTATTTTTTTGGGTGTGGTTCAGCCCAGAGACACGTGGGATACCCAGAGACTATTTAAGCCACGCCCAGGCTGAGAAACATGGTTTGTGTTTTCTGCACCTGCAGCGTGACACTCACCGTGTTCGGATCGGTCTGCAGTAGGCCTGCATCTTTCTTCTCTGCTCAACTCCTGCAAGAACAACAACACCGTTAGGAACATCCTTACCTTGCGGCGCTTCTGCCCATCATTCATCGCTCCTTCTGTTCTGCGGGCATCTTCGGCGGTGTCATTCCCATCCCAGCACGCCGCTTCCTAAGGAAAAGGTAAAATAACAGAAAAAAGGCATTAGTAAGCATTCAGCAAATCTTCGCTTATTTTTAAAGACTTTACGAGCTTCAAACGCTTACCTGAATCCCAGCCGCTCTGGGGGAACTCTGTCTCCGGAACCTCTCATCCATCTGCAAGAGGGAAAAGACACTCCAGGTTAGCGTGGAAACATCCAGAGGCGCCGCATACCACGCTTACTCACCGCATTTCTTCTTCATAAACGGCATCCATGCTGACTACGTCGCAGCACCTAAAAGAGACACTCACCTTCAGCGGTACTCATCTCAGCAGCACGTCACCATCCCCTGGACGCCGGCCATCATCTAAGGAAGGAAAGGAACTAAGTTAGAGAACTGTTCAAAAGAATCATTATACTTACCTGTCGGACTCTTGCCAGTGAAGTAACTAGGCAGCAACGAGCCCGCATCAATCAACGCGCCCCTCCGCTGAAAGCAAGACAGAGAGCACACTTTCCAAGAAAAAAAGGTGAGCTGTGGATCAAAGGGAAGAGTTGGACCACGGGGAAGAAGGGGTTCAAACACACAGAGACAATAGGGAGTGAAACTCTACCAATCCTGTGTTTCAGGCCCAGTCTCCAGTTGAGTAGACTCCAGGGAAGGGTTCGAGGTTGTAAGGTCAGAAAAGGCTGAGTGACGTCCCCGTGGATACCAGGTGAGCGTTACACCCACCCATTTACAGAAGTTGGCCCCTATTCCCATCCTTACCCTCCACTCCACCCTGTCAAAGGCCTTTTCTGAATCGATGGAGAGCAGGGAGGCATCGAGATCTGATTCCTGCACGAAGTGCATCAGGTCCAGAGTCTTTCGGATGTTGACTGAACCCTGCCTGCCCTTGATGAACCCTGGTCCCCATGTGCCAGAGACGGCAGGATGCCTTCCAACTGATTCCCCAATATTTTTGCCAATATTTTGACATCCGTGTTCAGGAGGGAGATCGGGGAGTACGACGAACACTGAAAAGGGTCCCTACCCTCCTTCTGGATCACCACTATGATGGTACCCATCATTGTCCCCGGGAAGACAACCCCCGCTACATCCCAACCTGAAAAGGTGCTCATAGAAGGCCTTGAATTCCTCTCTGATACCTTACGCATCATTGTGGGGTGGCCCTACCCCATGGTTAATATGCCTCACCATCCTACCCCGCTGGTTCTTCCTCTGTTTCAAGGCCAAGATCCTATCTGCCCTGTCCCCTTTCGCATAGTACCTCTGTTTGAGGAACATCAGCTTCTTCTCAGTATCATTCATCAGCAACTCCTTCCGCTGAGTTTTATAAAGTCTCAAGTTTCTCGCCTGGTCTTGAAACACGTGGCTTCTGGCACCCCTCCCCGGCTGGACCCCTGCTATCCTATCTCTAAGAGCCCTCTCCTCCCTCACCCTTTATTTCTTCTTTTGGGAGCCATTCTGAATTAGGACACCATGAATCGTGGCCTTCAACGCGTCCCATAGAACGAGCAGCCCCACCTCCCCATTGTCATTGTAAGGAAGGCATGGTATCAACAGTAAGACAGACACAAGTGACCAAAGTTCAAGGGTGTTTATTGAACTTTCACAAGGGTGAGATAAAAGCCTATCTAAACCTAAATCTACAGATGGGAGCAAGCTACGACCATCAAATAATAATAATGCAGTCCTAGTGAAGCCTTTTCAAATTAAAAAGGGCCTATACTAAAATGCCTATTGCCAATCCTTACCACTAATTTACAAATAAGGTGGGATGATGTTCATGAAAAAGAAAGAAGTGTTCACAAAATGATAAGTCCGGATATTTGGGCCGTTAACCTTCCTTCCACCCGTTTTCAGCACAGGACTTGGCGGTTCACTCGAACAAGTACACACTCTGGCTTCTGTGGCACGAGGATAGAGTTCTATTTTCACAGTTCAGGACTGTCTGTGTCCAAGCCTCTTTACTTCTTGCAAGTCTCTTCACTTAGAGAGCCCGGTATACAAAAACAACACAAAAACATTTTCTTTTTCCAGCACTCAATGTGAGTGTTCACCCTGGATACCCCTTTTCCGGGCTCAGATCCCTTTCAAACTATGTTCATATATTTCTTTCTCGGTGACTCACAGCTCATCCTGGATCCCCCTTAGCCAGGCTCAGGTCCCTTTCTTTCACTCAGTTAGTCTCCCTCAGCCGGGCTCGGACCAATTGTGATGTACTTTAAACTATCAAAGACTTTCGAATGTGCACAGAGCTTAGCTTAACCCATTGCATGACCACTTCAATCTCAATATTCCTTTTTCTCACACTAAGTATCAGTTGGATACCTAACAAAGACTTTTGAATGAGCACCCAAGTAGCACTGGACAACTCGTGTATGGTATCTTTTCTTTGCCTCCCAAAGTTCAATTATAAAGTTCAACTACTCCTTTGGTCTCAATTATATTTGCATCACTCATAACAATTGCCTCATACACTGTTCTCTTTGTACAATGTGGCTGCTTGCAACCTTGGTTCAAAACACAAGCTGGTTTGGTATCAGTCCCTCCGACTCACCGGCTGTGCTGTCTTTTCTAACGCTGCTTTGTTGTAGGAGCCAAGGACAGTACCACAGGAGCAATCGCTCCTTCCCGCCTTGGTAATCGATGCGGGAGAGCCCCGGGTACCTCTGACGCACTGTGCAGGTTTGATCAGCCTTAGTTCCTGATCTTCGGTTTCTTACTTTACAAAGCTCACGAAAGTAACAGAGCTTCTCCAGCATTGGATCTTTCATGGATTCACATGCTTAGAATATTCCCCGTCGACAGACTGGGAACCCTCGGTACACTTATAAAGCTGTTTCCCATAGGAAAACGTCCAACCCTTTTGTGTCCTATCTACGTTGTTTTTGGGGCCGCCCACGCATGCCCCACTAGGACGTAGTGGTATAAATGCCCTGCCCCTGCGGCTCCCTTCAGATTTCAACCGTCTCTAAAGTAGTGGGAGCACCTCGTGTAGTCTACTATTTTGTCTAGGTTGTGCTGTTGGCTTTTTGTTCCGATGTCGGGAAAAGCGCTGTTCCACCCGTGCGCTACGTCCGGGTTGAAGAAGGTGTATGAGGGGGACGGGCATATGGATTGCATATATTGTCTACACCCTCATCATTCGGCAGACAAGTGCGACATATGTAAGGGCTTCTCCCAGAAGACTATCAAAGATCGAAGTCGACGACTAGTGACATGGTTAAATGATGGAGCGGGGGCATACCCGCCTTTGGAGGTAGGCTCCACGCGCAACGTGGCATCAGCGTCAAAATCTTCAGGGGCCCCGCGCCGCTCGACATCGTCGGAACCCCCGGTGAAGAAATCACGACCGGCGGAGAAGGAATCATCAAGAAGCCATTCTAAGAAGTCCTCATTGAAGAAAGCCTCGTCATCCTCATCTTTGACGAAGAAAGACAGAAAGGAAAAGTCAAAATCCTCCTCGGGCGATCACCATAGATCGACCTTGAGTCGAGAAGCGGAGAAGCGTAGGTCAAGTTCAGAAAAGGCAGGAACGCCTCAGGGACCTACACAACCACCACCGTCGTCGACGGCAGGGCAGTCGTCGACCCGTTCTCTGCCACTGACACAATTGGTCTCAACTATTCTTGGACCGCAGGCGGTGACGGCAACGATGATGACGGGGCCAGCTTTAGCCTCGTCGACTGAGATTCCGCAAGAGGCCTGGCGACCAGAAGTATTCGACCCGGTTTTGCCGGTGACCGTCGGTGTCCTCGGGAGATGAGGATGTGAGAGTAGCTGGCCCTGCAGACCTCGGGTTACGAGGAATTACCAGGCCTCTCTCTGGGGAAGCCAGCATTCCGGGGTCTACCCCTCTTCTCAATCCGTAGTCACTCTTGTCGCTGGAGGTTTTATCCACGTTACAAACTTTGCTGAAGACATTGGACGAGAGGCTATCTCAAGCAACTCTGGCCAGGTCGGCCTTCGACGAACCGGGCCCATCTCGTCGGCCACCTCCGTCAACCCCCACGGCAGTGCCAGCGGGTGAAGACCTCTCAGCTGCACGCCACGAGGAGGGAGAACTAATAGATTCGGACTCATACAGGAGAACCTTATCGGATGTCTCACTTTCCCCCTCCAGGGATCCAACCTGGGAGTCTGAGGTGGAATTAGAAAACCAGAGAAGCCCGGCTCAGCCGTCTCCCCCAGACGACATTGGGTCATTTCACGCCAAGATGGCCAAAGCGTGTGCAGAATTCGGGTTGGCCCAGGAAGAGGAGAAAAAGGACTGCTTTATTTTCGACCACATGGGAAAGAGAAGAAGGTCAGTGTTCTCTGTACCTGGATCATGTGTGGCAGGAGGGGTTACAGACCATGCGTCACCCTTTCTCAGAACCGGCAATAAAAGGTCGCCTGGAGAAAAAATGTAAGGCCCCAGAAGCTACCCCCAAGTGTCTGTCCTCCCAACCAACCCCTGACTCGGTGGTGTCAGCGGCAGCGGCGAGAAAGGTGAGGGCTCAGCACAAGTGCACAACCCCCCCGGAAAGTGAGGCCAGAAGACAGGATGCCTTTGGCAAAAAGGTGCTGTCGGTAGGAGCAACCACAGTGAAAGCGGCCAACTCTCTGGCTATAGTAGCCAGATACGTCAGAGAGATGTGGCACCGACTGCCACCTATGCTGGAGCATCTTCCGGAAGAACATCGTAAAGCGGCGATGTTACTCATCATAGAAGGTGAAGAGGCCTCCAATCATGCCATATTGCGGTGGACCTCGCAGAATCGGGGTTTAAACAGGTGAATAACGGTGTGGTTCTCCGAAGACAAGCATGGCTAAAATGCAACCAATTTAGACCAGAGGTGCAATAGAAGGTGCTGGATATGCCCTTTGAGGGAGACCTTCTGTTCGGCGAGAAGGTGGACGAGGCCCTGAAGGGCATGAAGGAGGACTCGGACACGGCGCGTTCCTTGGGTGCCCTCCAGAGTGGTCGAAGTTTCAGGTCTTTTCGTCTCTTTAGGGGAGCATTGGGAAACTCCAGATTTCGGCATCGAGAGAAAGATCCTTCAGTAGACCGGCGTACCCCTCCCAGGGATACAGACGGGCTTCTCAAGCGGCAAAACGACGCCGGGACTACCAGACCCCCAGGAAGAGAACAGGTTACTCGTCGTCGACGAGAGATAAGCAGACCAAGGACCAGCAATGACGGGCATCGGAACGTTCTGGGAGGCAGAGTATCGTGCTGCATCGACGATTGGGAGCAAATAACAACGGATCAGTGGGTGTTGGACACAGTAATATACAGACATTCCCTGCAATTCAAAAGCAACCCTCTGCACATTGCACCGGTATTTGTAGCTCAACCCCATCTGAGCATGTTGCAGCAGGAAGTAGCACTTATGCTACAAAAAGGTGCTATAGAATTGGTTCCTTCGTCGCAGAAGGGTCAAGGGGTTTATTCCCGATTCTTTGTGGTGAAAAAACCAAACGGAAAATGGCATCCCATTCTAGACCTGCGCGATCTCAACAAGACGTTGAAAAGCCTAAAATTCAAGATGCTCACGTTCCAGGAAGTGATCGGTCAGTTCAGGAAGGGGACTTTCTGGCGTCTCTGGACCTGCAGGACGCATACTTCTACATACCAATGTGTCGGCGACACAGAAAGTTCCTAAGGTTTGTGGTAGGACGGACTCACTACCAGTTCACAGTACTTCCTTTTGGGCTGAAATACTCTCCCAGAACGTTCACGAAATGTTTGGCCCCGGTGGTGGCCTGGCTAAGAAGGCAAGGTCATCATGTGTACCCGTATCTCGACGACTGGTTGGTGAGGGGGTCCTCCCCTATGTCGACTCACACAAGTTTGCAGGCCACCATGCAACTCTTACAACGGCTGGGGTTTGCGGTAAACTTCGAGAAATCATCGTTGACACCGTCGAGAAGCTTGGTGTTCCTGGGCACGCAATTCGAGACCCAGTCAGGGTTAGTGAAGCCATCCCTCGACAGAATCACCAAACTCAATCGATTGGCAGGTTGGCTGAGAATCAATACCAGACTATTAGTGAGAAAATATGTGTTGATTCTGGGCGCTATGGCGTCCTGCATTTCTCTAATGGCCGCCTGTTCATGAGGCCGGTTCAAGAGTTTCTGGCGGACCGGTGGACGCAGGCCCAAGGGCTCTGGTCGGACAATCTGACCGTCGACAAGCTCCTACTAGCTCTTCAGTGGTGGCAGAGCTTTCAGAATCTATCCAGAGGGGTACCCCTACAGGAGCCGGAGTTTCGGCTAACCATAGTGACGGACGCATCCCTGACAGGATGGGGAGCACACATGGGCACTCTACAAACGCAAGGTCGTTGGTCCCGGAGGGAGTCACTCCTGCACATCAACGTTCTGGAACTGAGAGCAGTGCGCTGGGCCTTGAAGTCTTTCCTGCCGCACATCAGAGGGTCCATAGTGAGAATATTGACAGACAACACGACGGCGATATCACACGGTCCAGAACCCTTTCCACCGAGGCTCAGAAGGTGTGGCATTGGGCTCTGAAACACGATATATCCATCGTAGCTCATCATTTCCCGGGAGTAAGGAACGAGCAAGCAGACTCACACAGCACCTTCCCTCCGTTCCCTCTTATAAGGAGAACTCTGCAGTGGATACGCAGGTACAGGTGCCGGGTCATCCTAGTGGTACCGTGTTGGCCAAGGCAGCCGTGGTTTTCCGACCTGCTTCACCTGTCAGTAGATAACCGATAACGTTCCCGAAGGTTCCCAATCTCCTGTCCCGGGACGAAGGAACAGTGTGGCATCACAATCCAGACAGTCTCAATCTCACAGCTTGGCTCCTGACTTTTTGGAATTTGGTGCCTTGAGCATTTCGTCGGATTGTCAGAGAATCCTGCAAGCAGCACGGGCCCCTTCCACCAACAAGTCGTACGCGTGTAAGTGGAGAAGGTTCTGTACGTGGTGTCAAGGACAGCCGGGAGTGCAACCTCTAAGGGTAACTCCGGAGCAACTTCTACCGTATCTGCTACACCTGGCGAAGAGCGGATTATCTTTTTGATCAATAAAGGTACACCTGGCGGCCATCTCTAGGTTCACAAGGAGGAGGCAGTCGTCTCCCTTGTTTAGTGACAGGCTGGTGAAACACTTCATGAGGGGTCTGTTCCGAACATTCCCGCCGGTTAAACGTTTTCCACCAACGTGGAGTCTTAATGTGGTGCTAGCAGGGTTAATGAAAGCACCCTTTGAACCAATGGCCACATCGTCGATGAAGTTCTTGTCATGGAAATTGGCTTTTCTAATAGCTATAACATCAGCTAGGCGGCTCTCAGAATTGCAAGCATTGGTTGTAGACCCGCCGTACTTAAGGTTCTTTAAGGACAAAGTGGTTCTGTCAACTAATCCTCGTTTCATTCCAAAGGTTCCTATGGCTTATCATAAACACTCGTCCATTGTCCTGCCTACCTTTTTAGCGACCCCCTCATCGGCTGCGGAAAAAGTCCTCCATACCTTGGATGTGAAGAGAGCTCTAAAATTTTACCTTCATCGGACTCAACAACTTAGATCTACGCAGCAACTCTTCAATGCATATGGTCCATCGGCAAGAGGAAAAGCAATTTCAAAGCAGGGACTGGCCCGATGGGTCTCGCCGACGATTGCCTTCTGTCATTCCAAAGCGGAAAAACCGCTACAAGGGCGTCCGAGAGCTCATTCCACAAGGCCAACTTCATCTTCGGCGTTGTGGGCAGGAATCCCGCTGGCAGACATTTGCCAGGCGGCATGGTCAGTGCCTCACACGTTTACCCGCCATTACTGCCTCGAATGGCAGCATGCGGACGAGATACAAATGGGAAGAGCAGTCTTACGCCATCGGTTTCAATAAGGTAAGCCCTTTTCAGGAAGGATCTGTACTTATTTTAGCATATGTATATATGGACGTATATATGTATATGTATATATATAGATATTGATATGTGGATGTACTTTTGCGTATGTATAAGTTGGCAGTTTTACGTAAGCATGGTTCGGTATACGTATGCTTAGGAGGGTGCCGGATTGCATTCACACCTCCCCTTTTCAGGATCACTGCTGTATATTCTATTCTAAGCATGTGAATCCATGAAAGATCCAATGCTGGAGAAGGGAATAGTTTCTTACCTGTAACTCCATTTCGAAGGGATTGTGTCCTCCAACGTATTCCTTATCTATGATATTTGTATCTCCAGCTTGCTGGCCTCGGAAAAAATGGTTTCCCCAGTAGAGGGCGCTGTGCGTCGACGTCCGTCGAGTAGGTGTTCCTCAACAGCCACCATATCGACGCCGACGTCATCATGCCTATAAATGGCCACGCGCAGCGTCCGTTGCTCAGTTCCGTTTTTTCCGCGCTTCGTGTGCTCAGTTCGTCAGTCGAAATGTATTCATATTTCCTCGAGAAAACCGACTCGTACTCGATGGCTTCCTCCTCCGACCCGACGACTCCTCGGTCCGGTTTCAAAAAAATGCCGAGACTGTGGGAAGAAAATGTCGTTGACGGATCCTCACAGGATCTGTTTGTGGTGTCTGGGAATCGAACACCAGTGTTCGGAGTGTAAGGAATGCCTATCCAAGACGGCGAAAGCCTTGAAGGAGCGTAAGGGGAAGCTCGAGAGAGGTAAGTCAGTTTTAACTTCCTCGAAAGTTTCGGCGGTAGAGTCGAGACATTCGTCTCCTCACCGTCGAAAGCATTCTCGGGTCTAGGTCTCGAAGTGGCTCCCACCACTCTTCGAGGTCTAGACACTCGAAAAAGAGACGTAGAAGATCTCCTTTGTCGTCGTCTTCTAGTTCCCCTGAAAGAGTAAATTGCCCCACAAAACACAGCTCTCAGGCTGAGTGGGAGGAATTCAGAAAAAAGATGCTAAGCATCTTCGAGAAAGCAGCCTCGACCCCCTCGAAGTCAGCTGAGGGTAATACCCCGGGTGAAAAGCCCAAAAAATCTAAACGCCGCGAGTCGAAACACCCGTCGAAAGAGTCGACCCGAAAGCGCCATGAGCCATCGGGAAGTAAAGCATCGTCGACGCCATCATCGAAAGCCCCTTCGAAGCATAGATCGGCGCCATCGACGCCGTTATCGAAGGGTTCTTCGACGCATCCATCGATCGAGTCGACGCCGACATCGACGCCGATAAAAGAAAAACCCACGGCTACTCCACAGCCAACGGTTACACCGAGAGCCTCCGACACGACGTCGAGAACGTCGTCGACATCCTCGAGCAGGGTTCCGATCCTCTCGAGTTCTTCGAGGCCTCTTCCAGTTTTCTCGAAGCCTTTGTCGGCGCCTTCGAGGATTTTTACATCGGCGTCGACGACATCGACCTTTTCAAGGCCACTGATGATGGCTCCCTCTGCTTTAGAGATGGGTTTTATAACATTTCATAGGCCAGAGCATCCCCCCTTAACTTCAATTTATGAAGAAAAGGAAGATTCTGATCAAGAAAGGCCTTTTGGGCTGCAGAGGACCACATCACCTGAACCAGAGACTTTTGCCTCTGAGGAAAGAAGGTTGAAAGACCTTCAGGATGCATTACAGGAAGCAAGTGGCCTAGACACTTCCCCAGAAGTGGAATTTGTCAAACCAGACCCAGGGGAACATGCTGAAACCCCTTATAGAACCCTAATGTCAAGAATTATGGAGTTCATGGGTTGGTCTGCGCCTTCACCTGTTTTTCAACAGGATGACCTCACAGATATTCTGGATAAAGGTCCACAGGAGGATCCTGTGGTTCCCTTTCATTCTGCTTTACAAAGAAAGATTTTAACTAACTGGGAAACTCCTGAAGTTGTCCCTGCGGTTAACAAGAAGTTGTCAGCGAAATATAGGGTATCTGCTGCTGACCCTGAATATCTAAGCACCCTACTCCAGAGAGTCTGGTGGTCCAGGCTGCAACTTCATCAGGCAGTACATCTGCATACCCCACTGCTCCACAGGATAGGGATGATACAAAATATGATGCCATGGCTAAGAATGTCTTCTCGGCCTGTAGCATGGCTTTAAAATCTATTAATGCGACTTGTACGCTCGCTAGGTTCAGCCACACTCTTTGGGAGTGTGCTTTATCAGCGTATGACTGCCTCCAGGAAGGAGAAGAAAGGGACGCATTTTTAAATATCATCAGAGATGGTAAAGATGCAATGTGTGAGTCCCTTCAAACTGGCATTGATTCTGCTGACAGTATCAGCAGGGCCATGGCGGCGAGTACCACAATCCGCAGGCTAGCGTGGTTGAAAAAGTCCGGCTTTGCTTCTGACGTACAGGCCAGACTTTTAAATATGCCCTTTGACGGCTCTTCCCTCTTTGGTAAAAAGGCGGATGACAGTTTGGAAAAACTGCAAACATCTAAAGCAGCAGCCAAGTCACTAGGAGCTGCAATCCGCCAAACTAATTTTCGTCCCTCAGGATCCTCTTGGAAAGGAAGGTCCTTTCGCTATTATTTCTCATATGGAAGAGGCAGAGGACGGCCGGCTCAAAGAGGCCAAGGAAAATTTACCCGTGGTGGACGGGGTAAAGGAAAGAAAGCCGCATCAGCAGGAGCCGCTTTACCTTCGGCAACTGCATCAGCCGCTCCCAAACCACTCTGAGGTCTCCCATCACAAGACACCTGTAGGGGGCAGGTTAACTCACCATCTGACGGAATGGCAGGCTATTACGTCAGATGCTTGGGCATTGGAGACAATTGCCCAAGGTTACTGCCTACCTTTTCTAGGCATCCCTCAGAACCATCCACCGGGGAACAGCTCTCTGAAAGTGCCGGATCCGCTCCTCTTGCAGGAAATTGTAGACTTGCTAGAGAAAGGTGCCATAGAACCGGTACCTGTAGCGGACAGGAACAAGGGCTGGGACACCCCCTACTTTCTCATACCAAAGAAAGACGGAGGACTGAGACCCATCCTGGACTTACGAGAATTGAACAAGTTCCTCAGGAAGGACAAGTTCAAGATGGTAACTCTCTCTCAGATCCTTCAGGCCCTCCAGCTTCAGGACTGGTTGGTATCTCTGGACCTTCAGGATGCTTATTTCCATGTGCCAATCCATCCCAAGCACAGGAAGTACCTGAGGTTCGCAATTGGCACCTCTCATTATCAATTTCGAGTTCTGCCATTTGGGCTGACCTCCGCCCGAGGGTCTTCACCAAGCTAATGTTGGTTGTGGCTGCAAGTCTAAGGAGGGAAGGGATTCACGTCTACCCCTACCTGGACGATTGGTTGATCAGAGCAGTTTCTTCGGAACAACCTCGGATCCAACTAGATTATGTCTGCCACTTCCTTCACAAGCTGGGCTTCTCCCTCAATTTAAAGAAGTCACAGATGATACCATCACAGAGACTCCGGTTCATTGGAGCAGTCCTGTACACGTCCCTGGGAAAAGCCTCGCCACCAGAGGTGAGGGCTCAAGATATTCTGCAGATGGTCACCAGGTTTCAAAGTGCCCAACGTCTCCCAGCCTACGACTTTTTGAGGTTGCTAGGCCTCATGGCATCCTGCATATCCCTTGTGCCAGAGGCTCGCCTGAGAATGAGATCCCTTCAGTGGGCACTGAGGACTCAGTGGTCACAATTCTCAGGGAGGATGACAGATCTCCTCCGGATTCCGGACAAGGTAGCCCACGACCTTCAATGGTGGGCCTCCCCAGAGAACATCTTGAAAGGAGAACTGTTTTGGCAACCATGGCCGGAGATAACAGTAGTCACAGACACCTCACTCACGGGGTGGGGAGCCCATGCCAACGACTTGACCATCAGCGGTCGTTGGTCTCCATCGGAGTCCAGACTACACATCAACCTGTTGGAGCTGAGAGCCATCAGACTGGCACTGAAGGCTTTTCTGCCCTCTGTACGGGGGAGAAACGTCCTGATAATGACGGAAAATACAGTGGCCATGCACTACCTCAACAAAAGAGGAGGCGTAGGGTCACTGCCACTGTGCAGAGAGGCGATGCAGCTCTGGTTTTGGGCAATTCAGGAAGGAATCTCTCTATCAGCAATTCACCTAGCCGGAGAGAAGAACTTGACAGCGGACGCTCCGAGCAGGCAGAACATAGTCTCCCACGAGTGGGAGATAGCTCAGGAAGTCCTTCAATAGATCTTCGCTTTTTGGGGAACCCCTCAAGTGGATCTGTTCGCCACCAGTATCAACAGGAAGTGCGACAGATTTTGCTCTAGAGAATTTCCCCCGAGAGGAGCTCTAGGAGACGCGTTCGTAGCGGACTGGGAGTTCCCACTTCTGTACGCGTTTCCTCTGGTCCCTGTCATTCCTCAAATGATCAGGAGGTTGAGAAGGTTTCGGAAGACCATGATCCTAATTGCCCCGGATTGGGCCAGGAGAACGTGGTACCCGGACCTTCTGGACATGTCCATCCATCCTCCAATTCGTCTAGCGTACAGAGAGGATCTTCTCTCGCAGAAGGGAGGTCAGGTTCTCCATCCAACCATCAAGACCCTCAACCTTCACGCTTGGTATCTGAAAGGTTGAGGTACAAGGATTGGGACCTTCCAGATGACGTCATGGAGGTGTTGCTTTCGGCCAGAAGGCCAGCAACTAAAACTCTATACCGCTGCCGTTGGAATAAATTTTGCAGCTGGTGCAGAGAAAAGAATATCGAACCCTTTTCATGTGGTACACCTGCGGTGTTATCCTTCTTACTTTATTTGGCAAATTCAGGCCTTCAAGTTGGCACTATTAAGGGCTATCTCGCAGCGCTATCGATCTTTAAGCGCACTGCAGAAGAGCCGTCGTATTTCAAAATTCCATTGGTAATACAATACCTGAAAGGTCTAACTAATGTTTACCCTCCAAGACCATTCCAAGTTCCCTTATGGGACTTAAATCTAGTTTTAAACTTCCTAAAGGGTGCTCCTTTTGAACCACTCCACTTCTGTTCATTGAAGTTTCTCACCCTCAAAACTGTTTTATTGGTAGCATTAACATCTGCTAGAAGGGTTAGCGAGATACAAGCCCTATCTTGTAAACCTCCTCATACAATTTTTCACAAGGACAAAGTCGTTCTACAGGTGAAGCCTAACTTCCTCCCAAAGGTAGTTTCTGATTTTCACATTACTCAGAAGATTACTTTACCTTCATTCTATCCTCCTCCCCATCCGGGGAAAGAGGAAGAGCGACTACACAGGCTGGACCCTAAGCGAGCCTTGAGTTTCTATATCAGTAGACTTGCTAAAATTAGACAAGCAGACCAACTCTTTGTAGGTTACGCAGGACATAAGTTGGGATTACCAATAACCAAACAAACCATCTCCAGATGGATTATTTTAGCCATTCTGGAATGCTACAAACTGGCAGGGAAAGAGCCCCCTCAAAATCTAAGGGCTCATTCGACCAGGGGTATCGCAGCCTCCTCAGCTCTTCAAAGAGGGGTACCAATTAGAGACATATGTGCGGCTACCACATGGTCGTCCGCACATACCTTTACCAAATGTTATAGCCTGGATTTCTCCTCTAGTCAAGAGACTAGATTTGGCAAAGCTGTGTTACACTGTGTTCATTCTTAAAGAGTAATATGGCATCTCTTACTCCCGCCTCCAATCACATACCACTGCTATGGGAGTCTATCATAGATAAGGAATACGTCGGAGGACACAATCCCTTCGAAGAACAAGTTACTCCTTACCTGGTAACGTTCTTTCGATGGGATGCTCCTCCGACGTATTCCTTATCGCCCCTCCCATCCATCCCCGCAGTAACATTTCCCTTGTGGTTGCAGCTTACGCTCCTTCAAGGGTAGTAACCATTCATGCAATAACTACCTTACTCTACAAAACGGAACTGAGCAACGGACGCTGCGCGTGGCCATTTATAGGCATGATGACGTCGGCGTCGATACAGTGGCTGTCGAGGAACACCTACTCGACGGACGTCGACGCACAGCGCCCTCTACTGGGGAACATTTTTTTTCCGAGGCCAGCAAGCTGGAGATACAAATATCATAGATAAGGAATACGTCGGAGGAACATCCCATCGAAAGAACATTACCAGGTAAGGAGTAACTTGTTCTTCTCCAGCATTGGTATCTTTCATGGATTCACATGCGCCCGCCGGCCTCCCCGGAATGCAATGTACTTGTATAACTAGGTTTTCACCACATTCGGCTTTGAAGGGGTCGAAATCTGAAGGGAGCCGCGGGGGCGGGGCATTTATACCGCTACGTCCTAGTGGGGCATATGTGGGCGGCCCCAAACACGACGTAGATAGGAAACAAAAGTGTTGGAAGTTTTCCTATGGGAAACGGCTTTATAAGTGTACCGAGGGTTCCCAGTCTGTCGACGGGGAATATTCTAAGCATGTGAATCCATGAAAGATACCAATGCTGGAGAAATGGAGTTACAGGTAAGAAACTATTCCCTTCCCTGCTTGTGACCCTCTCTGGTCTCAACATCTTACTCCTTGTATTAAACTTACATCCTGGAACTGCTGTTTCCTCATGTGTTTTGCCTCATTCAGAGTGTGCTTTCGTGCTCCGTCTTTTATCCGTGTGGGTAAGTGTGATGGAAGTCAGGTGTGTGTAATAATCCATAATTTCCTGACCATTGTCACTCATGGTGGGCTGTCCGTGAGAAAGTGTTTGTGTCGGCTAAGGGGGGGGGGGGCTTGTATTCCTAGGTATCCTACCTGGTGGGTCGGGGAAAAAGTGTTATAGAGAAGGGGATAACGTATCTCACCCTCCGGTGTCCTACTTCCACTCCCTGAAGACTCCTCATCCAGGTGATCCTCCCGCACTGGCCCACCCCACAGGAACTGGTTCCAAAAGCGATGGCCGTCTCCTGGCCACCTGGATGACAGATCCCCGGGGACTAGCGGGTGAGCAACCTTCAGGTTTCTCACATATTTTGAGGTGAATTATTCTGTTATTGCCTCCAGGACAGAGAGGGTGATCTCCTTATCCTTAAGCAGGGAATCATTGCACTTCCATCTCCTTCACCCCTTGAAACTCCCGCCCCTCCCCCACCGTGACACGAACCAAATCATAGTCTGACCACAGAACTGGGCCCACCTGAGACTCCGAAACCCAGCTGTACAAGAAGCTTTCCACCAGGATGTAGTCTATCCTTGAGAATGAGTTGTGCACCCTTGAATAGAACGTAAAGGGAGGGTCCCCCTGAGCTTTGAGGGGGCAGAGAATCCACTAAGCCCAGTTCCTGATTGACCCTTGAAAAATCCTTTGAGAACCCAGCCTCCTGCTGGCTCCTCTTTTGTGCCCCCATCCTCCTCCTGTCCCGAACAGGGTCTAGGACCATGTTAAAGTCCCCACCAACTATCAGGGAGCCGCCCACAAACAGTCGGAGCTCATCCTTGATCCTCTCCCAGAAGGGAACCTGGCCCTCATTAGGACAGTCCACTACCCCTAACGTCAGCTGATTCCCCTGGACATGCCCTTTTACAAACAATTATTGTCCCTCTGGGTCTCTGAGAACTGTTTCCACCTCTAAGCCCAGGTCCCTGGAGATCACAATGGCCACTCCCCTCTTTTTCATCATGAAAGAGGCATAATATACCTCTCCTATAACCCTAGAGCACAGACTTTGCCCCTACCCAATACATTTCCTGCAGGAGAAGCACATCTAATTTGGTCCGTGTAAATTCCCGAACCTCCAGGGAGCATTTTGTAGGAGAGTTAACCCCTCTGGCATTCAAGGAGCCCACCACCATCTTCTTAAGTAAACTATCCTTTGGGGCCTAACCACCTGACTCCTTTCATCCAACTCAGGAAGGGCCCGCCTGTTGCCCCACCCCACCATCTGTCTCCCAGAGACCTACCCAACAAGCGGCGTCTGGCCAGGGTGAATCATGAGAGGTCCTGGAATATTGTGATGGAGGCCCCATTATAAGAAATAGTATCTATTTTCCTGGCCTTCGAGAATTCTCGCCTTCATAGCATAATAGTGAAAGCGAACCAGGATCAAGCGTGGCTCCCGACCTCTCCCGCCAGCTCTATGGGCTCCGTCAGTGGTAGGCTCATCTGTGGCGTCACCTCCGAAAAGGAACTTGACAGCCGCTTTCACTTCCCGGACTATGTCCCTCTCATCTCTCCTTCGTTCTCTGGGAATCCAGAGAATCTAACATTGTTCCTCCATTCCCTATTTTTGATGTCATCCAATTTGAGCGCTTTTCCCATCTCCCGCCTCTCCACCTCACAGACTTTTATCAGAGTGAGCTTCCAGAATATCCACAGAGAACTGGTTGGACTCCAAACCTTGCACACCGTCTTCCACGCTGTCCACCCTTCGATCCAGTTTGTCCAGGCTTTGACCAATGTCCGACCGTATGCCCGGACCTCCTCCAGTAGAGTCGCCATGTCCCTTTTTATGTCCACTGTGTCCGGGGCTGGATCAGCCATGGCAGTAGATATCCCCCTCTAGGCCCCCGACTGTGACCTCGTGTCTGAACTGCTGTAGGGCCTCCTTCCAGCTCATCTACCAACGGGACCCGGCAGCACACTCCTCGACTCCCTGGGGCCCGGCACACCCTAAACCACACTGCCAGGCTGCAAAGGAGGAGCACCAAGAACCAGCAGCCGCCCGGTATCCACCAAAAGCCCCCTTCTGCACTTCCGGGCCGCCAGACAACTCAAGTCCACTAAACAGCTCTGATCGCTGGCCCGATCCTTCAGTTTTAGCACCCCCAGTGAGGTACGTGGTGTGTTTGCAGCCCCGTCAGGACAAGAAAAGGCCAGCTGAAGCAAGGAGCCGCTCTATTCCGACCCTCTGCTCCCAGAGAGTTGCTCCTTCTCTCCGGAGCTGTGCTTCCTTACGGGTCAGATATAAACACCACAAGTCTGGTTCCCTGTTTCCCCTGTGCATACACTCAGCGTGCTCCTGGATCAGGCTCTTAAAAGCTTGTGGTTTCCATGTCCACCACAGGCTTTATTCCTTTGCACACCCAGACCCTCCAAAAAAGTCTTGGCCCCTCAGGGTGCCTCCAGCCAAAGGTCTGCAGCCCCCCCGTCAAGGGGACCCCCACCTCAGTGCACCCAAGCCACGGGCAGTCAACTGGAGGCCGGGAGCATGGGGGAGATGCAAAGCGATGCGTCGCCGTCTGTCCACTGGGCGCCCAGCACTCACTGTCTCGAACAGGGATGAAGTCTCCGCCCTCTGTGCTTCTGCTGCTCTGGGCACGCCTCCTTCCCTGCCCCCTAGCGTCAGCCCTCACCAGGCCTCGCCGCCTCCTGGTATCTGCATGGCAGGCAGGCCGAAAGTTGTTTGCGCTGCACTCCCGGTTCGCTCGCCCGTAGCTTCTTTATACTTAGGGCTAGAAGCCCAAGATTTCAGGTGGATGTGCCTCGGGGGCTCAAGCTTCCCGTAGGGCATCGGGGGGGCATTATTTCTGCCACTTGGGGATTTGGGGGGCTCAGGACCCTTCAATGCCTGGCAACGGCAGAGCTACGCAGTAGAGGTACTGCATTGCGCATCCCCTGGTGGCCAATCGGAGCTTCCATATTACATGGAATATTGCTGATTTTTATAGTCCTATATTGCTTATACTTGTTGGTTAGATGTACATTAAAGTACCGCAAGAAGCATTGAAGTTTCATAAAAAGTTGCTTTAGACAAAAACTTCAGAAGAGCGGTTTAGTCAGGAAATTGACTAGTTTGAACTTTTCACTCAAAATGTTTTTTGATTTGAGACTAGTGGCATTAGTATTGAAAGGGGGCATTGCCGAGGAAAAATGCAGTAGGACAAAACAAAATGAACAGCCAAAAGAATTTCATGTTGCATAGTATGTGTACGTGAAAAATGATGGAATGTAGAAGCTTTTTTATTGATTGACGAAGGCTAGATCTTATAATCCTTTTATCGGCCTAGGGTAGTTAGTGGACTTTATCTTGCTAGCAAGCATATATGTATTTGAAGATGGAGTTCCATTTTGGCACGCAGAAACAAGACTACATTCACGCACTTGCCAACGGCAGTACAAGCCTTTGTTTATGTAACTCTCACACGTAACACATTTCCAGGCTTGCGCAAGTTGATCTAGCTGCAAACCGAGCTTTGATGACAGATTGGAAGTTTAAACGAGATGAAAGCACAAAACTCTGCAGATACCATTCAGTTGGTTTAGGGGGTGTTCTGGAGGTTGGCTGCTTTCATGTAAGAAGGCTATTGTGGTAATTGGAAAGTGAAATAACCTCCTTCAATCATACATTGTTTTGCTGTGCTCAGAGTGCAATCCCTATGAAATTCTACATAATGTGAGGCACAGGGATGGGAGAAGTTAATGCAGGATTGGGACTTGCCTGAAGTAACATGTTTGTGGTGAACCAGACTCAACTAAGATGTGCCATGTTAACTTCATGTTTTTGTTAAATAAAAAGAAAACACCTATCCAGCCCTACTACTATGAGGGAGGTTCTCTGACTATCCAACTAAAAGTATGGGTGCTCGTCAAAGTCCAAAAGAAAAAAGTCTGTAGTCCAAATCCTATTTTCCCCTTTCAATTCCACCGGAGTTGGGAGATCCTCCTTCTCCATCCAAGCTCTCAACTTCTGGAATTCTCTTCCACTCAGCATCAGCCGCGATGAGGACTTCCTCTTCTCTAGGAAGGCCCTCAATACCTTCATATTCCGTCCAGCAACCTGACGAACTTTCCCCATTTCACGATTGCCTTCATGACACCTAGGCCTTGATGCTGTCAGTGCCCCCCCAGTATATTCTCCTGAGCAAGTTAGAGTACTATTTCAGAGAAAACTGGATGATCAGATTACTCAGCTACATCAAATGCAAAGCGCCAACTGATGTTCAAGGCACATAGTTGTACACCACTTTGGTGGACACCAGCCGCAGGCACGGCCTCCCACCCACAAGCATTTGCATCCAGAGTAAAATATGAAGCTCAACATATCTGCATGAGAATGCAACTAAGTGCTACAACAAAGAATTCAGCCTAGCTGGACACATGTCAAGTCTCTCGTACTCGCACACTCTCCTGACACTGCTCAGCACCCATCCACATGCCCGGACATCATGGGTAGCTTAGTGGGACTTGCCTATCCTACCCAACTGCCTATTTTGGCCAAATCAATATATAATGTATCAATCAATAGATCAAATCAAATAAATAAAATCAATAGATAATATATCAATGCGTCATTCTCAACTAACAACGTCCCAAGTAATTTGAAAGAATCATGGGTTCTACCCTTACTTAAAAAAACAAACATTAGACCCATCCATTCCAACCAACTATAGGCAAATCACTACGGTGCCATTCCTTCTGAAGATACTTGATAGAGTAGCGTACCTTCAGATAAAACAATACCTTGAAACTAATCACCTTTTAGGTGCCCGTCAATCAGGCTTCAGGCCACAACATGGCACTGAAACTGCACTAATTGACCTTAAGACACAAATTGAGGATCTTACGGACAAAGGGAAAACTGCTTTGCTACTCCTCCTCGACTTGTCAGCCGCCTTTGACTTGGTAGATCACAAAGTCCTTTGTAAACACCTTGCCTTGGTGGCTCACTTCTCTAAGGACGCAATAGCATGGGTCCAATCATTCCTCAACAATAGAGCCATGCAAGTCTTTTCCTCGTCAGACTCGGCAGACCCAATTCCCATAACGTGTGGCTTCCCACAAGGTTCATGCGTCTCGCCAACCATGTATAACATCTTCACGAAGCCGTTGTTTGACAAATTGGACAATCTGGGTGTCACCTACACAAATTATGCAGACAACACCCAGATCCTCATACCCCTATTGGGCAATTACCTCAGTGACACGGCTCTCGTGAATAAAATCTACCTCCTCATTCAGACATGGATGGCCACTCATGGCCTCTGCCTGAATGACGACAATACCAAACTTCTAATTCTAGGAACTAAGGCCAATTATTCCTTGTTCAACATTAATGGCAATACCATCAAGGTTGTAGGGCAAGTAAAAACTCTAGGTTTCTACCTTGACTCTACTCTAACCATAAACAAACAAGTCAACTCCTTAGCCTCCACATCAGCTTACACCTGAAAACTAATCGGAGGCTGCAGGGCATACCTCTCCCCACCCAACTGCATCACCTTAGCTAATGCCCTCATACTTTCAAGACTGGTCTACTGTAATGCACTTTACTTGGGAGCCAACAAATACATCCTAAACAAGACCCAAACCCTTCAGAATAATGCCTTAAGAATGGCACTAAATATCCCAAACTAAGCGCACATATCTGAGCTCAGACTACAAAACCATTGGCTGACAATCTAGGACAGAATCTTGCTCAAAACAACTTCCCTGACCCACAAATGCTTGAACAACGCTGCCCCCCAATACCCCACTAACCGGGTAGTCTGAAAAACTACCAACCGCCCGACCAGAACTGCCAACTCATTCTGCCTCAGTGTACCACGTTTCACCTTATGCAAATCTGGCGGCAGAAGCTTCCCAGTTATGGCAGCCCAAACTTGGAACTCACTCCCACCTTCACTCCGTGCCAATCAAACTTACCCCAGCTTCAGACGCAACATTCAGACATGGATCAGAAACAATGACGCTCACCCTAGAACCTAACCATAATAAAACCACAGTATCTAACATGGCTGGCCCCTTCATCCCATCCTGTTACCTACGTATCCTGCTTACTCTGTTCATGTATATATTCTTAACCTTGCTGCAGTACAAACATTGTAACTGTAAACTGCCGTTCTCTAGTGCAATCTTTGTAATTTTAATCTTCACTAACATTACTCATTGTAATATTATGTGTGGTGTACGTTGTAACTCTGTAACTCTGTAACTAAGCCTAAAGCCTGCTTGTACTGCTTGCGCCCAGTTACCTTCAGGTTTGGTGCGCTATACAAATAAATAAACAAACACACAAATGCACACATGGATTCTAATTCTTCTGACAATTTTCCCATACCTTGGACTTCGGTCCCCCCAACTGTGTTCCCACCCTCAAGCGTGTTGAGGCCATACTAATGGGATAAAGGCACTATATATTATTGTTAAACTACCACTGCTACTACTTAGAAAATGGTAATTTAATAAGTTTCCACAGCAAAGAGTGTGTGTTGTGGAAGATGTGGGCCACACTAACAACCAACACTTCAATAACATCACTCTCTTGTGTTACCTGTGATAAGGTCACACACGGGACATCTCTTTCTTGTGTTACCTGTGATAAGGTCACACACGGTAGGTTAGGGGATTAGAGTGGGGGATCCTGGAGGCCATGAACAGCCACCTAATCCATAGTGCTAGGCCCATTCCACCCCTAGCCTCACTTGTAGAAAATCTACAATCCCCCCAAAGAATCCTGTGGTGGCTCGTAGAGCATACAATAGATTACAAAAGGGGAAGTTGTATGAGGACGACAACTTGCTCACAGATGTAAAACTGTGGCGCTCCATGAACCAAAGATTAAGCCTCATAAATCTTGTCTGTCAGAGCGATACAAGCTGCAGATACTGCCCTTAGCATATTTCATGGATATTGCCATTGTGACGAATCAATGAATGTCGTCCCTTCTCCCCTAGGGGGAGACCTTTCCCATGTGGCCAGGGTGGTGCAGCCACAGTTCAACAGTCCCTCTGGGGGTGGTAAAAAGGAGGAGGATCACATGGGCGAGGAAATCCCTTATGGGATTAGGGACAAACATCCCCTAATATTACGGTATGCTCACCCATCACCTGACCCTAGACCCCTTCCTACAATCCTACAAACAACCCCTTCCTTAATAGGCTCTTGAATTGTTGTCACTCTACCCTTCCCTTAGAAAGTACTGGGACAAGTGAAGATCATTTTCCCAGTACTGGGACAAAGAAGAATCCCAGTGACTCACAAGGGAGTCCTAACATCAGTACTGTGACGAGAGAGAGAGAGAGACGCGTGGAGGCATGAGGATTACCTTTTAAGAACCACATTGAGCAGTCTAGTGTTTCCCCAAATCCTATTGGACAGAGCCAGTATAAAAGGGAAGAGACTCAGGAAGTGTGAAACAAGCCCTCCCTGGAGGAGCAAGAATCCTGTGCTGTAACAGAAGGGGCTATGGATCACTATACCAGCCAGAGAGAGGGGGAATCCTTGAACCCCATCAGTTTGTATGGAACTGGGAGAAACAGGAAACTCTCTCACTGGAGAAGCTCAAACTCGGGCACAGCTGAGACACAAGAGAGATAGCCGTCCCCTGAAGAGGGACAACAGGAGCTATGAACGGGAGCAGCTGACGCGAACCGCAAGGGAAGCCTGAACCAGCGGAAAGAGAGAACCTGAGCGTGATCCATTAGGAGAGTGCTACTCAGGTTGCTGCAAAGTGAAACCTGTCTGCCTCCCAGGGCCCAGTGTACCACAGAAGGGACAGACCACGTAGCTGGGAAAAGGCATCAGACTGCAGAGCTGCTGTGACCCCACTGGATGCCCGAACGTGACCGCAGCCTCCAGAAGGGACAAAGCTGCCCGGGAACCGGTGGTACCTCCAAGAAGAAAGCAAACATGTACACAGGTTGTCCTTAAGCTGGTAGAGGTATGGAGAGCAGAACTGGAAAGAGAGCGCCTGGGACCCTGAAGCAAGTGAAGGGCAGTTGTATTCTTGGCAGGAGAGTGAACCAAGCAGATACAAAGGAAGAGTGCGAGTCCGGGACCCTCACCCAAGAAGGAGAGGGTCTGGGACCCTAAAGCAAACGAGAGAAAGTTATATACTTGGCAAAAGAGTGAACCAAGCAGATACAATGCAACAGTGCAAGTCTGGGACCCACACTCAAATAAAAGGGCAAGAACAAGAATGTCTCGGACCTTTAGGATAAAAGAAGTGAAGAAGGAAAAGGGGTATACTTGGCAAAGGAGTAACTCAAGCAGACGCTATGCTGTAGTGCGAGTCTGGTACCCACAACCATACGTGAAATCAAAGTTAAAGTGAAAGAGGGTCTTGGATCCTGTGAGTGAAAGAAAGACAGCCATTAATGTATACTGGATTGGCAGGCGAGTGAACCAAGCCATTGCGAGTCTGGGACTCACACCCACATGGAAGGTTGAGAATGAGAGGATCGAGTACCCTGGAACTGACTAAAGGAACCTTACTCTTGGTAGCAGACTGTACCAAGTTGATAGGATAAAGAAGTTTGTATTCAAGACCTGTTCCCTCCTGGATTGTTTAGATACATTATGTAAAAAGGGGAGAAGGTCTCAGAAGCCTACAAGAACAGAAATAGGATTAAAAAAGCAGACTAGGGGAAAGGAACACAACCCTAAGATCGGGATCCTACGCTAGGTAGCAGAATGTGCCAAGCTGGCAGGATATATGAACTGTGAACTCCAGAAACAGTTCTTGGTAAATTATCCAGTAACCAGAGATAACAAGAAGTCTAGGGGAAAGGAGCACAACTCTAGCATTGGAATTCTGTATTTTGAAAAATTATTTTTGCATCACATTATTACCAGCGAAACTGAGAACTTTTCTGTTGATTGAAAACACCAAGAACACTATTTACTTTGAGAAGAGCTCTTCCTTGCACAGTTATCTTAGATCATTAGTGTTAGGGACAAAAGTAGGTTTTGGGACAGGACAGTGACAGACTTTTTAAATTCGGACTTCCTGACAATTTCACTTGTTTCCTGGGAATCCCCTCTTAGCTTTAGGGATAGAGAGGCCTTTTCCAACACCTTCTTATTTAATAAGTCTTTACCCCAAAACATGCCACCATTGTGTCCGAGCCTTACTTCTGCACCCTTACAACATGAACCGTGCTCAGCCAAGATCATTGTTGTCATTAAAGGAGTTGGGGGGGGGGGAGGGAAATCGACTAGCAAGTCTGTTAGCCCTCTACATAGTCTTCTGCACCTGGGACTCCTGAAAAGAAGAGGATAACTGTATTGATATCTACATTGGGCAGCTTTGCTCTTTCAACCAGAGTCAGAGTGGTGGATTTTGGAGCTGTGCCATGCCCAATGGGACCCAGGTAAGTGGGGCTACAGGGGGAGCCAAGGCCTCGAACATCCCTGTGATCCTCCTCAATAAAACCAAGCTCATTGGATAGAGCAACACTCCCCAGTCCAGGCACCCCAAAATTACAGGCCAGGCACCCCAAAACTGGTCCTACTAGAAGAACTCTCTCTCCTAAGCATAATGCTACCTAAAAATGGGTCAACCTAAGGGGTGATACCAGTGGGTGGCAATGGGGAACATTCAGATGCTGAGCCCAGTGCCAGGACACAGCTTACATTTGTGTGGCTGTGAACCCTCTCACAGTACCTTCTGTATCAGCTCCTGTTTTTAGTAATACATGCAATTCTCCATGTGTCCAATGGAAGGCAATGGATCCAGCACACCCATAATACAGGGCATTTACGACCCCCCAGCAACCTCTCGGACAATGAGGACGATTCACTCAAATATCTGGGTTTTGGCTTAGCACATTTTTGTACACACTTTCCCTGGAAGGTGACAGAGCTCATCTTACAAACCAAACAAACACCCGTTTTGGGACTGTGTGAATGTATGATATGCTATTGTGAAAAATGACTTTTGTTATTTTATTATTATTTTTTTTTTGGTTGGCTGATAAATCAACCTTTCAAAATTTACAAAATGTTTCAACAAACAAAAATTACTTTACAAAAGTAAATTAAAATTTCATTTTAAAAGAAAAGCGCTGAAACCATCAAAATTTCCAACGTGAGGGAGAATGTCCCCTTCATCACCCACAGTCATAATACACATCTGCTGTTCGATTCACGATGCAACCAGTGTGCGACTCCACTTAGCTAAGCTGGAATTACAGCATTGACAAATTGTACTGGTGCAAACTGTTGGAAGTCTTTGCGTTGGTTAAGAGATAAGTCCATATTTCATCACTAGAACGTAGTGATAGAAATTGACAACACTTATTAAACAGTCTGTTCCGGATTAAGGTCAAAGCCGGACAGTCAACCACCAAGTGGCACAACGATTCAGGTTGAAGTGGATCCTTACAATATCGGCAGTATGTGTCATCTTTAGAGATCAGACGTCTCCTGTCTAAGATCTGCCTCGTCAGGCATAGATTCAACCGAATCCGTAACATCTGGGATCTTACAAAATTGGACAGGCATTTAACTAAATAAGGTTCCATGGTACGTAATCTTTTATGGGGAGACAATATTATTCCACCATCCACATATTCCGAGCATTGTTTACGTTAATGGATCCAGTCAAATCGATGCAGTTTCAATTTAGCTTTTGTGGGATTCAATAAAAGGAGTTCAAGAGAAATGTCAGTGTCGGTTAATGCTTCTAACACACAATCAGTCAATTTTTTTGGGCAGATCAAGACCAGACGTAAGTAAGTGTTTTGCAAGAATGCCCCCGACATTCGGAGAAGTGGCGCCTATTATACATTTTCTGTACAGAGTGCAAAATTTCCACAGCACGTGGCAGTACATAGAGATGGTTCCTAATTCATAACGAAGTAAGGGTAGTGGAGTACATTTGGGAAGACTTAATACAGTTTTCCAAAAATAAGTTTCAAATGGTACAGATACGGTAAATTCACACTAACGCATATATTAACTTTTTCCCAACAGAAAGTGGTTCCAATTATTTGTTATGGAGCAGAAACAGGACAACCAAAACCAAAATCCTTTTGGGACCATTATGAAGCATATTTTTGGAAAAACGACTTTTGGCTTTACCAATTTCTGCTGCAAAATACTGTCTGAAAACAAGCAACCCTAGAACCAACTTCATACGTTTTGCGTCATCTAATCCAATTATATTTGTTTCATGATGTCTGGATTATTGTGTTTAGCAGAATCTGTTTTTGCATGTTTCTGTTTATGGAAGGATTGTTCCATTGTTTTCATAAATCCACATTTCTTATCCGCAAATGTCTGCTTCTTTTTCTGCAGGTCGAGCAAGTAAGCCAGCTGACGGTATTTATTGAAGCGGCTCTTGATTACCATAGACAGTCACTGGAAATCCTGGAAGATCTCCACAACAACTTGCAAAACCAGTAAGGCTAACCATAGCAGACAGGAGTACAGTCAGAGATTAAGCTTTACTCCATATATTGTTCACAGGTGCTTCCCTTTAAATAGAAGACTGGAACTGACCTGGCTATCCAAAAAGGGCAAGCACACCCATGTCTCCTCGCCACACCTCAAAGAAGTCACTTTTTTTCCACCTGATCGAACACTTCTTACTATCCAACACATCATTCAAATAGTTAAAAAAGGAGACTTGCACTTCTACTTTCATGCCCACAAACTCTGCAAATACATGCTGAGGCACACAAGGAGACTGGCCTTTCTCTTCTATAGGGTCATTGCCACCACACCTCTCCGGAGTGCAGGAAAAAAGCCAAGAGGATATAAGACACTTGCTTGAGATGATTCAGTACATGGTGGCGGAGATACCGTTCACAGTAACAAGTGAATGGCTGGCATAAATAGTGCTGGTATTAGAACACGTGGGTCTCTTGTGATGGAGTCGTTTTTAGTAGGGAGTTAAGCTTCAGTCCTTTACCTGTTCATGTAGTACTTGTTGGAGCTTTATCCCCAGAATCATATTTTATTTTTAACCCATATATTGGGTACAGCTTGTCTAGCAGCAATACAAAGTCCCAAACATGCCGTTGCCAAAGTGCGCAATTAACCTACCATTTCCTTTTTTGAACTTTCAGCTGAGATGGTCCCTTAAATGGCAGTTATTTATTGACTACTTCATCATATTCCTTTTTTGCCTAGTGTCTCTGAAATGAAGTAAGAGCTAAATATCCATGGAAACAAATGCACAACAACACTATTTCCCTACAATTGTTATTGTGGCTGATAGGGACATTATATTTATGACTCCCTGAATCGCCTTGAAACACATTGTGTATAGGTACATCATAAAAACCCAATAAATACATTTAAAAAACCCTAATAAATCTAACTCTTGATGGACATATATTGGCAAATTTTGTACACCCTTAAACCCTGCAAATGGGAGGGAAACCACTGGTTCTTTTTGTTATTATTATTTCTTTTTTTACAAAGTCCAACTTCAAGCTGTTAGAGGGTTGTGGTATTTTGTAAATTAACATTTTTGTTTACACTTGAGCAAATTACGGTTTTGAGGTGTGTTTTCAGAGAATGCTACCATCATGCCTTTGGAGAGGGAGCAAGGAGGGTGCCTGGCTGGTAGATCTAGTGAGCCCATCGAACATTGGGGTGCTGTCACAGACCGTTTACCATGCCGAGCAGGGATTCCCCATGCTATCATTGGCAGTACGGCTCTTGTTGTTCTGCCCTTATTATCACAGGACCACCATCCACTAAGTGGCTGGTCAACCCGCTGCTCTGCGACTGCAATCTACGACGTTCCCGAGAGTCACAGCTGCACTCAGGGACAGCATTCCTTTTTAGGTAATGGGAGACATTTCTATTTTTATTAATCTGGTAAATGGTGTTTTGGTCAAAAACACCGAGCGATATACAGTGGAGAGGGAAGCCCTGCAAGCAGGTGCCATGCAAACGATTTGAGTAGTGATTAGTTGGCACATGATCATTTGAGTAACAGCCCGAGACAGTTAACAAACATGACCTGTATTTGGGAAGTAGAGGATGGATATTTATGGTTCAATGACAGTAGATGTAGTGGTGGTAGGAAGAAGTTTCAGGGAATAATGTTATTAGAAAGTGAGGGTGCTACTTTGAGGTATATGAGATGGAGCTTTAGGGCTGATTTGAATGAGGAAATGTTGGTGATGTTTTTGATGTCGGGGGTGTGGGCATTCCAGTGAATGGGGAAACTTGACAGAAGAAGTGTAAGATGGGCAAAGGGCACAAAGCTTGAAAAGGGTGCTAGATCAAAGGGGATATGAAGACTAGGAGTCAGATTTGTAGCAGGACATATTGCACCCTACTTGAATGTGCTGGTGTCGAGAGGTATAAGAATAGCAGGACAGAGTGCAGGTGGCGAGGTTGAGGATTTTATCGAGGGTAATTTAGGGGTATGGAAGGAGGCCCGATTAGTAGTGAAGGGAAGTGATGATTGGGACGATTTTGTAGAATGGAAAAGGAGGAGAGGGTGGCTATTCCAGATATTAAGCATATTGCCTCTACAGTCATTGCTTCTACGATCAATGAAGTATTGAAGCCTTAGATCATGGTCGAAGTGAGCCCTGAGTTTACTTACCGTGGAGTACGGTGTGTGGAGGCCAGAGGGATAATAAATTGGGGATGGAAGAGGATAGAGGCTTGATGACTAGGGGATAAGTGACTTTAGTCATAGAGGATTTTAGAATAAGGCAACTAAGTCTCACCCAGATATGGGGGAGCAGTAGTAAGTGTTTCGCAGGGAATATGGGGGGTGAAGGAGAAGATAATTTGTGGGTCATCCGCAAAGAGGTGATGGAAGAATCCAAAAGAAGTGATCCGTTTTTCGAGGGAGGACATGTCCCGCCCAGATTTGCAGCTGGTGCTACCTTTGTGGAATGCGAGCCCCACACCAAAGCATTGCTAATCTGGCACGTGAAGTTCAGGTATTTTAGCATTAAGAGGAAACCTCAGTTTGAACCATACTTTAAATTTAGAAATGACTTACCTGCGCAACACCATTTGGGCCATTGATTTGATTTCATTAATCACCATTGAGGATTAAAAGAAAATCACTCTTACTTGGAGGAGCAATCGTCCTTTCATAACTTCCCATAAACAACATGATTTGATTCTTAACCTTATCAATTTGTCTTTCCTGTCCATGATGATTAGCAGAATCATTTCAGGGTTCTGCAGTGGCACATCTCCTAAAACAATTCTGATAGTCAATAGATTCTCTATTATCAACACTGTATCATGGGGCTCCCAATCAGAGGGTTCAGACTAGAGAATCAAGCTCTGACTTCAGAAGCAAATAGCAGTATTTTTTCTTACTCCGTGAAATAAGGACTAGAAATATGATTACATGATTACTTTACAATGCAATCTTGTCACAGCATGAGGAACTGCTACAGGAACTACTTGACCCCGAAACAAGATTTCAGTTTTTTCTTTTAACAATGCATTTGCTGCCACTGCCCTTAGATAAGGTGTTAAACCTGCAGCCACAGGATCTAATGCAGCATGTAATGGGCAATAGAATGGTGTTTACCACCATGCACTTGAGTGAACACTCCAGAGCCAAACCTTCACATTCATCACAATATAGACTGAAATATGTCTGATGATTCGGTAGACCCAAAGCCGAAGCCTTTGACAGTTCTTGCTCGATTTTCATAAATCCCTCAGTATACCATGCAAGGGGTTTAATGGGTTGAATCAAGAATGAGGTTTTGTACTGCTTTTATAATCAAAGCACACCCCATTATGCACTGGTGGCAGGAACGACCCATTCCAAGAAATCCTCCTATTTGCGTTTGTGTTTAAGCAATTCCTCTTATTTGCGTTGTGTTTAAGCAATTCCGTCTTTAGACAAGTGTCTCTTTCAAGTGGAGATATCATGACCAAGATAATAGACTCGTGTCTGACGCAAATATTTTCTTTAGAGGCTTCTTGTTCCCTCACATTAAGAGCCATCAATACAAGATAAACTTTCTTGCAAGCACCAATAAAAGGTAATCAACATACTATCTAAAAACAGCCCCTCAAGAGCTTGCTTTAAAATGTAATAATAAAGTTTCATATAGCCCTGTGGTAAACAAACATATTGATAGTGCAAGGATTTATTAATAAAAGTGAATACATATTGACTGGCAGGATGTAACCTATAGAAAAGAATACAGAACATAGAGCCACTACTGTAAAATGTGTTGCAGTCAAGGGAATGCAAGAAAAAATGGTTGTGAGATTAGAAACAAGAAAAGCGAGCAGAACCGTTACATTTACAATACAGAGGTCTTGTACAAATCAAGTTCATTACCAAGTTTCTTTACAGGTAAAACAGGAGTATTGCAAGGACTTTGGGCAGGCACAATAATACCTTGATCGAGCAATTACTTGCTTTATACCCTCTTCCACTTCTTTTAAAATGGGGTACTATGGAATATACAGAAGAGGTCTTACTGGGTTCATAGTAATGCGTCCAGGTCTCACATTCAGTATTCATTCTTTGCATGTGTGAACTGTAAACCCAAAGCAACATGGCCAAACAACCCCTGTTGCAACAATGGAGTGTCATCCCGTGACTCCTCTTTCGAAAATTGGAAACTCTTGCAACACATCCTATTCGCAGGTTATCTATGATGTGATAAGTAATTTATAACTCGCCTGTACGCAAGTGTTTCTAGGCGTGACAAGACAAGGGAGGGAGGACAAAACAAATGATCTTACTAGGCCTTGTGTCATTTAGATCATGCAAGATGCAAAGTGCAGGGGCGAAGGAGAGGGGACTTTCCACGGGGAGGGAAGGGGGAAGTGCAATCAGGGCAGCAATGCTCTGAGTAAGTGCAGCCAGGGCAGCCAGCTCTGGGTAAGTGCACGGAGGCAGGGGACTGTAGGGTTCCAGATACAGCCCCTAGGTCTGTGGTAGGCCTATTTTAAGAACCTCTAAATAAATACCGTTTGGGGCCAATAGATAGTGTAACCCATTTTACACAGTAGGAACAGTCCTCATGCATGCACTGGAATAGAAAGACTCAGTAGGAAAGCATGAGGTTAAGAAATATGAGCCAAAGTAACATTCATAGGTCGTATGCCCAAATTAGGTATCGGTCAACTTCTTATAACTACTGCATTTACCACTTTGTCTGAACAGGGAACATATCCAAATTCAGAGGCTCTCAAAGTTGAGCATGATACTCCAATATCAGCCAAACAAGAAATGTCTTTCCACTAACTGCACAGCTCACATAAGGAGCAGAAGGATCAAGTGCAACCAGTGTTGCAACAATATTATTTGGTCCATGGCTGTCCCATTGTATATTAATCAAAGCAGGAGATGGAGGAAACGACTCAGAAAGAAGCATGGCAATGCATTGGAAAAGCATTCTGTTGAGCAGGTCGTTTTGGATATTCAGCCCTCCAATATCCAAATTCTTTTCAATAATTACACTGATCGTTAAACACACTATCTGTCTATTGTAAGGGTGCAGAAGTAAGACTGACACGGAGGGGTCATGGTGATTATTAGAAACTTCTGTTCAAGTGCAAAAATAAAAAAAAAAAACCTCTCTTGCCCTAACTCTAAGAGGGGTTTCCCTGCCTCAACCAAACTAGTGTCAGAATGTCCAGAGCAAAGGTCTGATTGTCCAATGTCAGAATCCTAACTCTGTCCATCACACTCTAAGTTTAAACTAAATGAAAAGAAGGTCTTTCTAGCCCAAAGGGAGGGACTTCCTCAACCTGGACAAAAGACAATTCTTGAATCTTCAGATCCTGAAGTGTTGGGGAATAACTTGCTTCCGTGGCATTTTTCAGGCTTCTTGTAAAGTTCATAAACTGCTTGGAGCATTTGTCACCTTACCCCAGCCTTCTTCAGGCATGAAATACATTTCCACAATTGCTGTGGAAAACTCTGTTCCCCAGTTGGCCCTTCTCAGGCTTCATTTCTGTCTCTGGCTCCCCCAACCCTGACTGGCAGACCTGGTTCCTTTTCACCAGGCACAGTTGCAAAGAAAAGGGGTTTGGATGCATTTCTAAACTGGGGTGAGTCCCTGACTCTGGTTAGCAGACCTGGTTTTCTCCTACCAGGCACTGTGCTGAAGGAAAATAGCCAAGGTGCACTCCCAAGGAGTGGTGGGTCCCCAACCCTGGTTGGCAGACCTGGTTTCCTTCTACCAGCTATTGTATTGTATTGGGTTATTTATACAGTGTTCTTTCCCCACATGTGTGGCCTCAAATCGCTTTTTTCTGGTTGGGACGCCCTCAGTGACCGTAGTCAATGTGGTGGAAAATTCTAAGGAGTTTAGCTTAGGAGATGCATGTGTGCATGTTGCCGGTCTAGGACGTGGGTGGCTGTCAAGGCTCGACTAGGCAGCCCAAAAAGAGGTCAGGCATGTGGGTGGGCGCTGTTGAGGGTTTGTGATAGATTGCTAATGTTGCGAGAGTTGGTGTGTGGCCAGCTATACTGAGTTCCTTTCTGACGGTAGTCACTGTATGCTAGTGCAGAGGTGTAGAGGTACGTCCGGTGTTTCAGTCTGGATGGCTATATGTGATGCTAGACCGGATGAGCATAACCATAGCAGCATTCTATCGTGCATGAATGCATGGCTGTGCCTGCGGCCTGTGTCCACAATGGTGGTGTGAGATATACATACCGTAAGCTTTGAAATTGTCCGGCTGGGGAGATCTTTGACCATTGCAGCAGAGAAAAACGGGCCTAGATTTGAGAGTTCTATACCATTGAGGCCTAGGTTTCACAATGCATTAGGTTTCCCCATATAATGGACAAAGATGTAGGCTACACATGTATTTGAGAGTCCTGTCTAGTGGGAGAGAGGCCTCTGTTTCACAATGCAGTATGTTTCGCCATATAATAAACAGAGATGGAGGCTAGGTTTTACAATGCAGCAGGTTTCAACATATAATACACAAAGATGGAGGCTACACCTGGATTTGAACAGCCTGTATAGTGGGAGAGAGGCCTAGGTTTCACAATGCAGTAGGTTTCACCATATACTAAAGAAAGATGGAGGCTACCCCTAGATTTGAGCATCCTGTATAGTGGAAGAGAGGCCTAGTTTTCACAATGCCGTAGGTTTCACCATATACTATACAAAGATGGAGGCTACCTCTAGATTTGAGCGTCCTGTATAGTTGGAGAAAGGCCTAGGTTTCGCTATGCAGTAGGTTTCACCATATATTAAAATAAAATGGAGGCTAGGTTTCACAATGCAGTGGGTTTCACCATATGCTAAACAAAGATGGAGGCTACACCTAGATTTGAGAATCCTGTATAGTGGGAGAGAGGCCTATGCTTCGCAATGCAGTAGGTTTCAACATATAACACAGTAGGTTTCCATAATATAACACACATAGATGGTTTGTTATACCCAGATTTGAGAGTATGTTTGTAATGGGAGATCGCTAGTATTGCGAGTTCCCTAAGAGGGGGAAGCAGGTTAACATTCACAGAACAATTTGAATAATCACAGTTCCATCCCACCGTCACCAACGGAATTGGTCCCCAGGTGCTCTGGCGATCTGTAAATGATAAGGTGGGGTGGGGTGGGTTAGTAAGGTGAAGAGGGAGTAGGATAGTGAGAGGAGTGGTGTTCTGTTGGCAGCTTCAACTCGGTATACACCAGATGCTGAGCTTTGGTGCGGGTATCGGATCTGTGATAGGCCGCGTGTGCTGTTGGTCCGGCTTATGTGTTGTTGCATTGTTGTGAAGTGTGTGCGGCTTGTTGTGCGAGAGATGGTTGTGTGAGTTTGAGTGAAATAAGTATGCAGAGTTTGAGCTTATATTGGTTAGTGGGTTACCTGACCTTTGGCATGCTAGCATTTGCAGTTCTGTCCCTGTGTGGCACCAGTTGACCCCCACAACTCTATCTGGATGCGGCGCGGGCCAATGTCTAGAATTCTATCTGGGTGTGGGCAAGCCAACATTCACAGTCCCGTCCAGATGCGGCGCAAGCTAGCGTCTAGAAATCTGTCCAGGTGTGGGCATGCTATCATTCGCAACCCTACCTGGATGCTGCGCAGGCTGGTGTTCACAATTCCAAGTGTGGCACACGCCAATATTCAAGTTTCATCTAGGCACGGGCTTGCTATCCTTCAATCAATCCCATCTAGATGCGACGCAAGCCAATGTCCACAATTCCAGGTGTGGCCTGTGCTAGTCTTCAGGTTTCGCATAGGTGCGGGCATGCACTCCCAAGCTGTGGCGTCGTATACAGGATTGGTTTACTCGCCTGCCAAGTACTGCATTTATTGCATGTCACTCTCACAGTTCTCTTTATATGGGTGCAGGTCCCCGACTCGCACTGCGGGTTTCCTCCAGTAACCCGCTAAACTTGGTTCACTGTTCTACCAAGTATTCTCTTGATTAGGCCTTCTGAATGTCTTTTGACTTTCACTGTGTCCCAGACCCATTAATGTGGCTTTTTAGGCTTACCTGCCTCCTCGAATTGTCCCTGCCACTCTACAGGTCCCCCAGCGCCTCACCAACCATCAGCGTATCTTATTTCATGTTCCGCGATTCTCTTGGGACATTCTGTGCATCTGCCCTCTGCAGTGGGGCTTCCCCTGCTTCCGTCTCTCATCCCGGAGGCGGGTGCCTCCGCCGTGCATGCTTCTTCCTTGTTGGCGTGGGACTGTTCCTCCATGGGTGCCAACCTTCGGGGATGCCAGTAGTATCTTCCTTCGTGCGCATGGCACTGTCCCAGCTCACCGGAGCAGTTTGACAGAAACCTGCTCTCCAGTCTGCACTCTCTCATTCCTTGAGCATACACGGTCTCGTGGCTCCTCCAGGCCGTGCTTTACTCTTTGTCAAGACCTTCCAATCGGCTATCAAGAAACACTAGCATGGGTAAAGGGGTTCCGGTAGGTACTCCATACTGCTCCGAGCCTCCTCCTCATCTCAGCACCCATGATGTTGTGACTCAGTAGAGCTTTTCCTCATGTCAGTACTCTCTACTCCTGTTTTACTGCAGAAATACATGGCATAGGAGGTGAGGAGTTGAAGGAGAGGTTGCAGTGTTATAAGGATAACGTGTTCTCCCAATATGGTTGTCACTGGTCCCACAGGGAGTTTCCCCTCCCGTGACATCCACCCGCTGAGTACCACCTGCAGGGGGAGTATCAGGTAGCACCCTCACCTCCCTGGCCTCATGGGACGTGGCTCCCCCTTCAGGAACCAGTGACGACACCCTGGGACTCAGGATGTCATCATTCACAAATAGCTCCTGGAGCTCTATCTTGAGCTCCTCCTTGCCCTACATTATCAGATACTCTTCCTCTGGCTCCTTCAACAGGAGTAGGGACCTGGTCAGTATCCCACACTTCCTTGTGCAGGATGGAGTTGCTAGTTTTGCAATACCTCAGAAGTCTCTTTCGTGCTCTGTCTTTTCATGGAAATGCTGCTCAGCTAACACCTTAGTCAAATTCATGCCGTCCCAGCTAATTAATATTTCCTTAATTCACTCTACAATGTTAGGCTTCAGCCCTATTATGAATGGGGAAAACCACAGATTGTGCAGTTGTCACTACATTGGGGGTATGCAAAAATGTATCAAAACATTGTTTTTGAGATAATCTGCCAGGTTCTCCCCCTTATGCGGCTTGCATGCATTTATTTTTATTCAATCTGTCTTTTTGGAACATATCTCTATAATGGTATGGAGTAACCTGTCAGTAAACTCTTTTAAAAACTGTCTCTAGGGGTTTCTTGCAATAGCTAGGTTACTTCTTTGCTTTAATAAAAGGAACTGGTCAGGCAGAATGTTGGCTCTTAACAACTGGTTAAGATCAGCACAGGTAGGATTATAGCTGTTTAATAACTTTAAACTCTTCTTGAAACTTGACAGGATCTTCACGTATTTCAGGAAATCTTTGTACAATATAAATTGGTAGAGCTCTATGGCGCATGCGCAGTCACTATTGTATTACCTGCCCCAGGCAACAGTCATAAAGGGTACACTGCAGCTTCAGCTTGGAGGGGTATATCAGGGAGCCCCTCAAAAGTCGTGGCATCTGATGGGCCAAAAAGATTAGAGTTGCCATCTATCGCTTAAAGCATCAGTGACTGAAAGCAATAGTTATGTAGAGCCTCCCACTTTTCATTTAGGAGTGGATGGACTATATTCCGGCTGTGAATTTGAACCTGTCGACCTGCTGGAGATGGCTTAGCATATGCTGCTGCTTGGGCTTTATCAGGTGCTTGATAAGGTGTTTTATTCCATATAGTGGGCTTATATGTGTATAAAAGTATCTATGTGATTTCTACGAGTCACAAAATATGCATACGAAAATTCCGAAATGGACGAAAAGCAACTAATGCACTGCAAAACTTTACACGTTCTAACACCCTCGCACAATCCTTCTTTGGCAAATTACTTACTACTTTGTGGCAGTTTAGACTGTTCCCTCTCGAGCCGATGTGATTCCCTTACTCTACAAGTGTTCAACAAATCCTGTGAGACTGCTTGTGTTGTTTTTTCTTTGGTCAACTTTATTGGCAACTGTAAACTGTTCTCAGGATGCAGGGGACAGCCCTGCAGCCCCAGAGTCCCAGTGTGGCATATTTTTGTCAGGAAGGGAAGCGTGGGACAACCCTGCAACCCTCGATCCTCGTTACAACAAATCAAGGATGCAACATTTTTGGTAAGACAAAATGCACTTTAATAGTATATGCACTGTTTCCATTTCGATATTCTATAATGATACCATATAAAATATCTTCTGGAGTTTTATCAATGGGGGTTAATGTATACATCAGCAGGATATCCCGCCCCTGAATACTGCATCAAGTATTTGGAAAGAGATATCCATTGAGACAACCATATCGAATGTACCCACAAGACAATGACGACCTGAAGGAATATGAGAAAGAGATAAGAAAATGAATGACTGACATCATAAGAAAGTGTGCACGACGTCCCGAGATACTGAATGAAGATGATGTTTGGATCCTAGAGGAGAAAAGATGAAGTAAACCTTAAAGTGTAAAAGAAGATTACACAACAAAAAGCTCTGCAGAAATCAAAAGCATGAAGAATGTACAGACGTTGAAATGGAAGATAGATCAAGTCATCATATAGGCTAGCTATAAATAGTAAATAGAAGGCAGGCAGAGCCGCCATTGTATAGAAACTGGACATTGGTATCATGAAATAGTATGCCAAAGAATCATTGATAAAGAATGAAAAGCTGTGTCGCAGTAGAATAGCAGGGAACTAACTGGAGCTGTGTTGGGAGGCTGTCTGGCCTAAAGTCAAGAACTGTGAAGTTGAGGTCAGCTATCTACTCTGAGGATGATGTGTGTTCGGAGGATGAATCCTCTCATGTTAAGGTGCAAAAAAAGAACACAGAGGATGCCAAGTCTTAATTCATTTATAAGCTTACAGAATCATGATCTCTTGTCACATGAGTCAAGGATGGAAATAGAGTTTGAACTTGGAGTTCCATATACAATAGCAAGTGCCCTCACTCCCGTACATTCCCAGGACCAGAATACTCAAGACAGAAGGCATGGGTGATGAGGTAGCTTCATGTCCTATCTCCCTGCACCTGGGTTTTGGGCTTAGGTGCTGCTAATGAAACTGAATGTTCCAGATATGGCACACGTGTGCCAAACCAATTGTATTAGTTTGTATAATGAAGGACCTTATAGCTTGAGAAACCAGTGAAACAAAGTGTAACTGATTTGTCTTAAAATGACACGTATCAAGAGGTAGGCATAAGTTGTTCACCTGACATCGTATAGCCAATAACAAACCTAGCTTCTATATGATTGTATATCTAGGTGTCTCCCTTAACCAATTCCAACCCTTGATAGGTTTTTCTCTATTGCCACATAGTATGACGTCACTCTGATGCTTAATGAAGTATATAAATTGTATTTTTTGTGGAAATCATTGAGAGACTGAGCGTACGTCCGTCGATGTTAGTTGTACACTCCCTGTTTTAGATAATTGTTAATAAAACAGTAACTTGCCATCCTCTTGAGTTTGTCCGGTTATTTGGACTCAAATATTCTGGTGTAATCCCATCCTGTAACGGATGCATGTTTCAAGGGCAATAAGCTCATTACTGCTTGGAGTGCTGCATAAATACTCCAGGTACAGCCAAATTTGCTCACTCTGCTTTCATATCCTTCAGCTGCTTAGTTTTATTTTGACATCCATCAGAGTTCTGGTCTTAGATTAGTGGCACCTTTTAGTGACCGCACTAGAGCTCTACAGAAGTTCAAAGGTAAGATTTGGAACCAGCCCCAGAGTTGTTAGAAAAACTAAAATGGGCAGAACAGCCTAATAAAAGTGTGTTTTTTTAAATACAGGCCGCCAGGAGGGGAACACAACTGAAGAATAAACCTTGCAAATAAGAAAAGGTATGGCATCCTTGAAAATAAAGGCCTCCTACTAAGCAAACACTTACAATCAAATAGAACAGTTAGCATATGCATTTGTTTACATTGTAGATCCTACAGTAGGATCTCAGGCTATAAGAAAAGACCACTGGTGAGTTTACATTTTTCCAAAAAGAAAGCATGGCAAGAAAACTCTAGAGAGGTTATGAGTGAAGGCTACATATGCTGGTAAATAGGAAAAATACATGGATTAATATGAGATGAATATAACATGAGAAAAGCCCACTGACAAATTGTGTTTTCTTTTATTGTTGTTTTTTAGAACTTGGTCCCTGAAGATGGTCATTAGGACCGAAATGCATTGGACATCCTAAACAAGCATATGTCTCTGTTAATAAATATCTTTTGTGTTTTATTCTACATCTTCGATACAATATTTATGTTAGAGATATAAAGAAAATGAATCATGGACCATCTATGCAATGAATATGTTAACAAAGTACATATATAGAAACTAAACCTTAGGTAAAATATTCACATAGGTCCTTCCAGATGTTTGGGACATCCCAACCCAAACAACATTCATAGATAGTGGCCGATTGGAATCCTCAGTGATGATGGAAGACAAGAGAACACTCATTTAAGAAGATTACAAAAATAATCAATGCAGTTCTTTGGGGTACAACATTTGCTTGGAAAAACAACCAATGAGACAGAGTAAGTTCACAAATAAATCCTATAAACAATGGGTCACTTTATTACTAAAGCTCATGCCCACCATTTCAAAATGGAGCATTCCATGATCGGAATTACAGTAATATTAAATGCTGTAGATTGTTGGTAGTCAGAAAACTAACTGAAGAAAATGAGCCATTTAGAGCATGTTATGCTACTGTGCTTTAAAATCGCACTCCATATAAAATTAAGGAATTATTTTAAATAATTATGGCAACTGTAATTTCTTATAAAACTAGATAAATTCCTGTTATTCATTAAAAGGTGTGTAATTTGATGAAGCTTCCAAGTCCACCTGCAACACGTTTTGCTATGTGCCTGCCTGTTAAGCCTTTAAATGTCTTTACCAGCTCAAATTCTTCATAAGTATCTTGAAATTACAATATATTTTCTTCTGCCAGTTGTTTCAAAAGTCGGACTATCATTTCCATAAAACATGTCCCTTTACAAGCACCTTGCCACATTTACCAAGCTTTGTTACAGGCTCCTCAATGGTTGGGCTGGGGCCAAAAGTATTTCCTGCCACAAAAAAGTGGCCAACCTTCACAAAAAAGCCATTGCTTACTTCTAGAAACAAACTTTTCTTTTTGTACCTGTGCTAATTATTGGGACTATCATAGGGAAATGGTGCATTTTATAGAAAACTTGGCCAGCTACCAATTGTACAATACACTAATGATTAAGCGGGCCCACACTACTCCGCTGCAGAGTGGTACTTTCATTATTGTATGAGTGACCAGTAGACCAGTCTGAGCTTGACCTCATTAGATAGTCAGTTACCAAGATATCTGAAGTCCCTTGATGGAAGCTTGGTTTAGGTAAACTCTCTGGGAGCAAATCGTAAAGACAGCAAACGTCTCAGTCCCAAATCAGACCTACCATTCCCTTTGTAGGTTGTCACTTCAGATTGATATGGTGTTTACGGTACATGTCACCTGTATCCACCTTACGTTCTTTTGGCATTTGACCGATTGCTACTTTTCTCTAATGTGTACACTCTTCACATGTAAAGTGCTCAGTCACCCTTTGGGAGCTGGTCCATACTTTATAAAACTGCATAGGTAAATAGGTGACCTGGCACAAGGAGGTGATTTTGTTCCTTTGAAGCTTATCCTTTGAGTAGTGGGAGAATTGCATGTTTATTACCCTCACCCTTTACTTTTCCATGAACACTAAATGTATCAGGAAAATGATCAGTAGCAAAATGTTACACCTGGTTTCAGTTGATGCAGTAGACTTCCGCAAAGAAGCTGTGTGTCCCTTTCTCACCCATCCCAAATCTTTCAGTGCATACCAAGCGAATGTCTCACTCCAACTCACTCAACATCGAAGAACCACATAACACGATATTTTACTAATGTTTTACTATATGCTTTTCAGAGTCCTTATGGCGTCCACTCGGCCAAAGTGTGAATGTAAACCGAAGCAGGTGATATCAAGAACCTTCAGAGCCATGGAGACCTGCAAGCAAAACAGACACACAGCCCCCTTTGTTTCATGTTTCGCAGGTAAGGCTGCACTTAGAAAACGTGTCCAGTTAATTGACTCGTTTCATAGAATATTTTATAAATAATTTTACTTTCAATTTAATACTTTACACTGATTGAGAAAAATTCGTTATTTTACAATTGGAAAGAACAAAAAATCTATTCCAAGTACAACATAAATATACCTTCCCATCACAATTTCATCTTGTAAAATGAAACGTTATTGTGTTGAAAATCAAAGCAAATTCCTTTTCCTAGAGATTTAAGGTAACTGCCTTTTCTCCATGCACTGCACGAATCAGAGCGTGCAGTGAATAGCACTGCTGACTCAAGTAAATGCAGTGAGAGCTCTCGGGGATAAACCTATCCATTCAATGGTTTACAAAAATAGGGGTACTGTAAAGGGCACACTGAAACACTACTAGTCTAAATCAAAAGGTCATTGTTTTTAGAGAAGGGTTCACGAATGAATGCATTCCCCTAAACACTAAATGCAAAGCACAAGTGCATCTGCCCAAGTGTAAACTATACATATTTCATGTATTCTGCCAGCCATAAAAACGCTGTAGAGACATGTAAAGCCCATCATGAATAATGTAGTAGTCAATAATAAATAATGAAAGAAACAGGAATAATGCCCATCAGTAAATATTGCAAGTTAGTAATTAGTGCCCATCAAGGACACAATGGCAGGACGAACACTGCCTCTTCAAAAGGCTATTGCCTGGATAATAAACATTCTAAAGCATCGTCAAATACTGCTATTCCCTCAGGAAATAGCACACCCTCGATTAGTGCTCTCAGAATACAAGGTCATAGAAGTAAGCACCAAATCACTTCGTGAACAACAACCCAAAATAGTGTGGCATTAACCAACACTCAGTTTTCTTTGCCAAGGAATATGGCCATTGCCATGAATATGTGATTTCATGAAATGTAAATAATATGGCCTTATGGACCGAGGGCGGGATAATTATCATAGTATAATGACCCACAATTCGCTTCCGCCCATATGTTGAGTAAGGATCATTATCCCAAGTGATAACACCCCAACCCACTCCCGAGGTCAACACGTCTTAGCACATTGTGGTGGCTAAGTAAAAAAAACGTTTCTTTAACAGTGAATAAAGTAAATGGGCAAAATGAGTTAGCAAATCGAATGTGGTTTTATTTTGTATTTAAATAGAAAATGAGGTATTCATAAGGTCAGCATTTTTATTGAGAATTTGATTAAACTGGGGTGGTTTTAACATGAACATGCATTCAGTGTCATGTAAAAGTAAACTGTTTCTCTATGTGAAAGTATTTCACCATGTTTTCGCTTTCTCTTTTGTGTGTTAAATGGGAGGTTGCATGGGGAGAGCAGGGGGAGCGGGCGGGGGTCCCCCCCAAAGAGCAAGTGTCTTGTTTAAAGAAATTGTGCCTGGACATTGCATTGTTGTTTTCCTGTCTGCTTTTGAAGACACAATGTTCAGACCGCAGTCAATAATTATTAGTACATTTTGACTGCATTCTGAACATTTCGAACGTTCTCCATGTTCCAATACTTGTTACTGAACTGGCTATCACCATAGAGGTGAGCTCTTAAAGACATCCGATGTGAGCATTGAGCCCCTTCCTGGGCTAACCAAACCTGAGTAAATGGAAGTGAAAAGGGGAAGAAAAAAAATAGGTAGGGTCGAGAGAGAGAGAGGGAGGGGAATAAGAGAGCAGGTAAGTACTAGACAGGTGTAAAATGACCGAACAAGAAGGGTGAAATGCTGGTTCCTGCTTTGTGTGCCAGAAAATATCTACCCTTCAGAACGATGCCAAATTCAGTGTGTTCAAGAGGATATACAATGTATTGCCAAATTCAGTGTGTTCAAGAGGATATACAATGTATTAGACACACTGAACCAGAAAACCGGCTAACCAGAGTGATCATACAAAAGATCAAATGCTGCAGGTGGGGCATATTTTTATTGAGTTACAGAATAGACAAGCAAAGAAGGGCACAACCACATTGGTGGTTCAGGCCCCCTTTGTAGGATCCTGTCCATTGACCACATGAAGAAATGCCAGGTTCTGGAATTACAGCAGACCCAGAGTTGTTAGTCTGGGCCCCCTCTGTAGGATCCTGTCCATTGACCACATGATGAACTGCCAGGTACTGTAATTCCAACAGATCCTAAGTCATTGGTCTGGGCCCTCTTTGAAGCATCCTGCCCATTGACCGCATGAAGTATTCGCCAGGTTCTGGAATTCCATTAGACGCCTGAGTCATTGGCCCGGCCCCCCCCGGGACTTTCCTGTCCATCGGATTAAGAACTGCAAGGATCTGGAATTAGAGTGGACCCAGAGTCATCGGTCCGGGCCCCTTCCTGTAGGATCCTGCCACTGAACGCATGAAGAACTGTAAGGTTCTGGAATGCCAACAGACCCCAAGCAGGTGGCTCTGGCCCCCTCTGTAGGATCTTGTCCATTATCTGAATTAAGACCGGCCAGGCTCTGGAATTCCATTAGACCCAGAGTCGTTGATTCGGGCCCCCGCTATAGGATCCTGTCAATTGTTTGCATGAAGACCTGGAATTCCAGCAGGCCCGTAGTTCCTGTGCCTTTTTCAGCTACAGGACGATGGTGATAAAACATGAGGAAAAATAACATTTACAAGTGCACCACAAGAGCAGATCAAGCCAACGGCATGCAATTATGATCAATCTGCATCCTAGTTACAAACATAGCAACTAGCTAGGAAATAAAAATGTATACACACTTCTGAAATGCAAGCATACATTAGTGTTTTTCCTAGTTCTTGCTATTTGTCAGTCTCCTTCCTTGTTTTCTCCTTTTTTGGATAAATGTTTCTCCATGGTCACGCCTATGGACCAATATTTTCACTACTATTTAAATTTCAGATAAGACCTTAGAAAACCCATTGGGACGCCCGATTTTGTCAAGTATCAATTCTGTCCTTGAACCGTTATCACATTTTGCGGACCACTATCCCAAGGGTTTAGTCACAACCATGAAATCATATGTTAAAGATACCAGTAGAGCCATCAACATTTTAGAGAATTATGATTTTGACCCTGAAAAAAGCCTATTAATTGAGCTGGATATTGTAACCCTATATTCGAATATCCTCCAGCAAGCCACACTAGAAGTAATAAAAGAGGTCTTGTGAAATAGAACTGACCAGAACCCCGTACCCAACTCATTTTTACAGTGGGCTTTTGAAGAAGTACTCACAAAAATTGACTTTAAATTCATGGGCAAACTATACCAACTGACTGAGGTTACTGCAATGGGCGTGACCATGGCCCCAAGTCTTGCTAACCTATATGTCGAAAGCTTTGAGAAAGGAAACATCTACACAGATATAAATCCATTTAAGGACCAGAATATGGAGTCAATCAGATTTATAGACAACATCCTTGTGATATGGAAGGGGGTCTGAAGAAATGGTTGTGGAATGTTTTACTTGGCTAAATACAGTGAATCGACATCTTAAATTTACAATGACTAAAAGTCAATACAAACTAGACTTCCTGGAAATCACAATATACCATCAAGAGGGTTAACTATTGGTTAATCCTTTTCACAAGGACACAGATAAGAACTCTTTACTAGAATACACGAGTCACCATGTCACACACCTAAGAGGCAACCTTCATTTTGGACAATTTTTATGCCTTAAATGAAACAGCGTCACCAAAACCTCGTTTTAGGGTAGAAGCCTATACCCTTTATTACAAATTAACGGCCAGAGGCTTTCCCAAACAACTAGTTAAAAGCTGCAAAAAGAGCAGTTGGGATGTGTGTGTGTCCATGTTTACCAATCTTAGTCTAAAAGTTAAGAACATCATTTGCAAAAATTGGAGGATCTTCCAACAGACAGAAAAGAGAAGGTTGGGGCAATTGTCCTTATGGACTCAGAGTTCTAGCCGAGATGATGAAAATACCTATATAATACATGAGAATGATCCAACTACTAACCTCCAACCGATAATAGAACAAGTTCTTAACAAGTCCTTTACAGAAGAATGAATCACTAAAAAAACTAGAGATTTGCTAACCAACAAATTCCCAATAACACTCATACTCTACAGTTTTCCAAAGATTCATAAAAACTTAAAGGATCCACCATTTAGGCCCATAGTCACGGTCGCTGAAAGTATTTTTGATCCTATAGCTAAATACTTGGACAAACTACTGCAACCATTGGTACAAACGACATCTACATATTTGAGAGATACTACCAACTTCCTGAATACACTAGATGAACTGGACACATTCAAAAACAACTGGACGCTATTTACCCTAGATGTTCAAAGTCTGTATACCTCGATCCCACACGGAGAAGGCCTTGACGAAGTAGAATGGCTCCTGCTGTAAGAAGATATTTTTCATTCTAACAGACATTTTGCAAAAGAGCTCACTAAGATGATCCTAAACAACAACCTCTTCAGATACAATGAACAGTACTATCTACAGATCTCTGGAACACTGATGGCGCCAGCCTACGCTAATATCTTCATGTTCGCATTTGAATCTGAACACATTCTCAAGCATCCCACACGGTCCAAGAAATTGGCATTGTGGAAAAGATACATTTGATGATATCTTTGGGATCTGGAAGGGTGGGACCCAGAGAAGAATGGCTAACTTTCGCAAGTACCTCAATGAATCCTAGGATTAAATTCTCGCTTTGAATAGGATCTCCAAGTGTCCACTTCATTGATGTAAAAATCACACAAACTAACACTACTCTCAGCACATTAATATATTGCAAACTCACAGATGTCAATAACACTCCCCACTATACCAGTTACCATCCGCAACACCTGAAGAATAACCTTCCATCGAGTCAACTGTTAAGACTAAGAAGAATAATTTCAGATGATAGAGAATACATGGAAGCTGTCAAATGTCATAGCAAAACAAAAGAGGTGATGGCTGGAAGGTTTAGAATGAATCTTAACCTCTGGCATCGCTCTGGGCAACCCTCCAGACCATCGTTCTTCGCCTGCCATGCCATTACAAAAGGGGAAAGACCATATGCAAATCAGGCTTGGTCCCACCCCCAAAGGGGTAGTCCAGCCCGAACTGCTAGGTCACATCCCTTCTGCACGAGACCACAAGCATCCCCAGACATGTTTCAGCCTTGTTGGGCGTCATCAGTGAGGAGTAGCTTGGGTCTCTAGGCCCAGCAGGCACGGGACCCACGTCTGGGCATACCCGTCCCACTCGGGGTGACAATAGCAAAACAAAAGAGGTGATGGCTGGAAGGTTTAGAATGAATATTAACCTCTGGCATCGCTCTGGGCCACCCTCCAGACCATCGTTCTTCGCCTGCCAAGCTATTACAAAAGGGGAAAGGCCATATGCAAATCAGGCTTGGTCCCACCCCCAAAGGGGTAGTCCAGCCCGAACTGCTAGGTCACATCCCTTCTGCACGAGACCACAAGCATCCCCAGACATGTTTCAGCCTTGTTGGGCGTCATCAGTGAGGAGTAGCTTGGGTCTCTAGGCCCAGCAGGCACGGGACCCACGTCTGGGCATACCCGTCCCACTCGGGGTGACAATAGCAAAACAAAAGAGGTGATGGCTGGAAGGTTTAGAATGAATCTTAACCTCTGGCATCGCTCTGGGCCACCCTCCAGACCATCATTCTTCGCCTGCCAAGCCATTACAAAAGGGGAAAGACCATATGCAAATCAGGCTTGGTCCCACCCCCAAAGGGGTAGTCCAGCCCGAACTGCTAGGTCACATCCCTTCTGCACGAGACCACAAGCATCCCCAGACATGTTTCAGCCTTGTTGGGCGTCATCAGTGAGGAGTAGCGTGGGTCTCTAGGCCCAGCAGGCACGGGACCCACGTCTGGGCATACCCGTCCCACTCGGGGTGACAATAGCAAAACAAAAGAGGTGATGGCTGGAAGGTTTAGAATGAATCTTAACCTCTGGCATCGCTCTGGGCAACCCTCCAGACCATCGTTCTTCACCTGCCAAGCCATTACAAAAGGGGAAAGACCATATGCAAATCAGGCTTGGTCCCACCCCCAAAGGGGTAGTCCAGCCCGAACTGCTAGGTCACATCTCTTCTGCACGAGACCAGAAGCATCCCCAGACATGTTTCAGCCTTGTTGGGCGTCATCAGTGAGGAGTAGCTTGGGTCTCTAGGCCCAGCAGGCACGGGACCCACGTCTGGGCTTAACCGTCCCACTCAGGGTGACAATAGCAAAACAAAAGAGGTGATGGCTGGAAGGTTTAGACTGAATCTTAACCTCTGGCATCGCTCTGGGCAACCCTCCAGACCATCGTTCTTCGCCTGCCAAGCCATTACAAAAGGGGAAAGACCATATGCAAATCAGGCTTGGTCCCACCCCTAAAGGGGTAGTCCAGCCCGAACTGCTAGGTCACATCCCTTCTGCACGAGACCACAAGCATCCCCAGACATGTTTCAGCCTTGTTGGGCGTCATCAGTGTGGAGTAGCTTGGGTCTCTAGGCCCAGCAGGCACGGGACCCACGTCTGGGCATACCCCTCCCACTCGGGGTGACAATAGCAAAGCAAAAGTGGTGATGGCTGGAAGGTTTAGAATGAATCTTAACCTCTGGCATCGCTCCGGGCAACCCTCCAGACCATCGTTCTTCGCCTGCCAAGCCATTACAAAAGGGGAAGACCATATGCAAATCAGGCTTGGTCCCACCCCCAAAGGGGTAGACCAGCCCGAACTGCTAGGTCACATCCCTTCTGCACGAGACCACAAGCATTCTAAACCTTCCAGCCATCACCTCTTTGTTTTTGCTATGTCACCCCGAGTGGGATGGGTATGCCCAGACGTGGGTCCCGTGCCTGCTGGGCCTAGAGCCCCCAAGCTACTCCTCACTGATGAGCCCCAACAAGGGCGAAACATGTTTGGGGATGCTTGTGGTCTCGTGCAGAAGGGATGTGGCCTAGCAGTTCGGGCTGGACTGCCCCTTTTGGGGTGGGGCCAAGCCGGATTTGCATATGGTCTTTCCCTTCTGTAATGGCTTGGCAGGCAAAGAACGGTGGTCTGGAGGGTTGCCCAGAGCATTGCCAGTGGTTAAGATTAATTCTAAACCTTCCAGCCATCACCTCTTTGTTTTTGCTATGTCACCCCGAACGGGACGGGTATGCCCAGACGTGGGTCCCGTGCCTGCTGGGCCTAGAGACCCAAGCTACTCCTCACTGATGAGCCCCAACAAGGGCGAAACATGTTTGGGGATGCTTGTGGTCTCGTGCAGAAGGGATGTGGCCTAGCAGTTTGGGCTGGACTGCCCCTTTTGGGGTGGGGCCAAGCCTGATTTGCATATGGTCTTTCCCTTCTGTAATGGCTTGGCAGGCGAAGAATGGTGGTCTGGAGGGTTGCCCAGAACATTGCCAGTGGTTAAGATTAATTCTAAACCTTCCAGCCATCACCTCTTTGTTTTTGCTATGTCACCCCGAGTGGGACGGGTATGCCCAGACGTGGGTCCCGTGCCTGCTGGGCCTAGAGACCCAAGCTACTCCTCACTGATGAGCCCCAACAAGGGCGAAACATGTTTGGGGATGCTTGTGGTCTCGTGCAGAAGGGATGTGACCTAGCAGTTCGGGCTGGACTGCCCCTTTTGGGGTGGGAGCAAGCCTGATTTGCATATGGTCTTTCCCTTCTGTAATGGCTTGGCAGGCGAAGAACGGTGGTCTGGAGGGTTGCCCAGAGCATTGCCAGTGGTTAAGATTAATTCTAAACCTTCCAGCCATCACCTCTTTGTTTTTGCTATGTCACCCCGACTGGGACGGGTATGGCCAGACGTGGGTCCCGTGCCTGCTGGGCCTAGAGACCCAAGCTACTCCTCACTGATGAGCCCCAACAAGGGCAAAACATGTTTGGGGATGCTTGTGGTCTCGTGCAGAAGGGATGTGGCCTAGCAGTTCTGGCTGGACTGCCCCTTTTGGGGTGGGGCCAAGCCTGATTTGCATATGGTCTTTCCCTTCTGTAATGGCTTGGCAGGCGAAGAACGGTGGTCTGGAGGGTTGCCCAGAGCATTGTCAGTGGTTAAGATTAATTCTAAACCTTCCAGCCATCACCTCTTTGTTTTTGCTATATCACCCCGAGTGGGACGGGTATGCCCAGACGTGGGTCCCGTGCCTGCTGGGCCTAGAGACCCAAGCTACTCCTCACTGATGAGCCCCAACAAGGGCGAAACATGTTTGGGGATGCTTGTGGTCTCGTGCAGAAGGGATGTGGCCTAGCAGTTCGGGCTGGACTGCCCCTTTTGGGGTGGGGCCAAGCCTGATTTGCATATGGTCTTTCCCTTCTGTAATGGCTTGGCAGGCGAAGAACGGTGGTGTGGAGGGTTGCCCAGAGCATTTCCAGTGGTTAAGATTAATTCTACACCTTCCAGCCATCACCTCTTTGTTTTTGCTATGTCACCCCGACTGGGACGGGTATGGCCAGACATGGGTCCCGTGCCTGCTGGGCCTAGAGACCCAAGCTACTCCTCACTGATGAGCCCCAACAAGGGCGAAACATGTTTGGGGATGCTTGTGGTCTCGTGCAGAAGGGATGTGGCCTAGCAGTTCGGGCTGGACTGCCCCTTTTGGGGTGGGGCCAAGCCTGATTGGCATATGGTCTTTCCCTTCTGTAATGGCTTGGCAGGTGAAGAACGGTGGTCTGGAGGGTTGCCCAGAGCATTTCCAGTGGTTAAGATTAATTCTAAACCTTCCAGCCATCACCTCTTTGTTTTTGCTATGTCACCCCGAGTGGGACGGGTATGCCCAGACGTGGGTCCCGTGCCTGCTGGGCCTAGAGACCCAAGCTACTCCCCACTGATGAGCCCCAACAAGGGCGAAACATGTTTGGGGATGCTTGTGGTCTCGTGCAGAAGGGATGTGGCCTAGCAGTTCGGGCTGGACTGCCCCTTTTGGGGAGGGGCCAAGCCTGATTTGCATATGGTCTTTCCCTTCTGTAATGGCTTGGCAGGCGAAGAACGGTGGTCTGGAGGGTTGCCCAGAGCATTGCCAGTGGTTAAGATTAATTCTAAACCTTCCAGCCATCACCTCTTTGTTTTTGCTATGTCACCCCGAGTGGGACGGGTATGCCCAGACGTGGGTCCCGTGCCTGCTGGGCCTAGAGACCCAAGCTACTCCTCACTGATGAGCCCCAACAAGGGTGAAACATGTTTGGGGATGCTTGTGGTCTCGTGCAGAAGGGATGTGGCCTAGCAGTTCGGGCTGGACTGCCCCTTTTGGGGTGGGGCCAAGCCTGATTTGCATATGGTCTTTCCCTTCTGTAATGGCTTGGCAGGCGAAGAATGGTGGTCTGGAGGGTTGCCCAGAACATTGCCAGTGGTTAAGATTAATTCTAAACCTTCCAGCCATCACCTCTTTGTTTTTGCTATGTCACCCCGAGTGGGACGGGTATGCCCAGACGTGGGTCCCGTGCCTGCTGGGCCTAGAGACCCAAGCTACTCCTCACTGATGAGCCCCAACAAGGGCGAAACATGTTTGGGGATGCTTGTGGTCTCGTGCAGAAGGGATGTGACCTAGCAGTTCGGGCTGGACTGCCCCTTTTGGGGTGGGAGCAAGCCTGATTTGCATATGGTCTTTCCCTTCTGTAATGGCTTGGCAGGCGAAGAACGGTGGTCTGGAGGGTTGCCCAGAGCATTGCCAGTGGTTAAGATTAATTCTAAACCTTCCAGCCATCACCTCTTTGTTTTTGCTATGTCACCCCGAGTGGGACGGGTATGCCCAGACGTGGGTCCCGTGCCTGCTGGGCCTAGAGACCCAAGCTACTCCTCACTGATGAGCCCCAACAAGGGCGAAACATGTTTGGGGATGCTTGTGGTCTCGTGCAGAAGGGATGTGGCCTAGCAGTTTGGGCTGGACTGCCCCTTTTGGGGTGGGGCCAAGCCTGATTTGCATATGGTTTTTCCCTTCTGTAATGGCTTGGCAGGCGAAGAACGGTGGTCTGGAGGGTGCCCAGAGCATTGCCAGTGGTTAAGATTAATTCTAAACCTTCCAGCCATCACCTCTTTGTTTTTGCTATGTCACCCCGAGTGGGACGGGTATGCCCAGACGTGGGTCCCGTGCCTGCTGGGCCTAGAGACCCAAGCTACTCCTCACTGATGAGCCCCAACAAGGGCGAAACATGTTTGGGGATGCTTGTGGTCTAGTGCATAAGGGATGTGGCCTAGCAGTTCGGGCTGGACTGCCCCTTTTGGGGTGGGGCCAAGCCTGATTTGCATATGGTCTTTCCCTTCTGTAATGGCTTGGCAGGCGTAGACCGGTGGTCTGGAGGGTTGCCCAGAGCATTGCCAGTGGTTAAGATTAATTCTAAACCTTCCAGCCATCACCTCTTTGTTTTTGAGCTGTCAAATGTCAGACAGAAATATTCAAGGAAAAAGGCTTTCCAGGCGCAGTCCTAAGAGAAGCCAAAATCGAGAGTAGTTCACAGGACAGGACCTCTCTATTGCAGAAAGAGTAAGAAAGATGACCCACGCCACCACTGATATACCCAACTACATTCTCATATACAAAGTATGCAGATCAATCGCTTTCTTAAAAAGCATTGGAAGATCACAAGATTAGACCCCCAGTTGAGTAAACTATTCCTTAAAGCGCCACTAGTCGCATATCTAAGAGGACGGAACAACAGAGACCATCTGGTGAAAGCAGAGAGAATTGACAACCGGAACCAACTCTTCCTTAATAAACCCAAACATGGTACTTTCCCATGTTTGCATTGCTGCCATTGCAGCAATGTGCAAAAAGTTGACCAAATAAGACATCCACGAACAGGACAAAAAATGTAACTTTGTCAATATGCCACATGTGATTCAAAGTTTGTGATATACGGACTAGTCTGCCCTGGTGGCAAGTTCTATGTTGGTCAAACCATGATGAAAATGAAGTAACGACTGTCAGATCATACATCCAACATCAGGACGAAGAATCCAAAATCACCAGAAGCCAGACACTTTGAGCACAGTAAACACAACATAGTCCAGCTCAGATTTATAATTCTGGATACAATCACTAAACCACCACGGGGAGGAAACACTCACGATTTAATTATACAGAGGGAAATGTTTTGGATTCACAAGCTTGATTCACTGGAATCGTCTGGCATGAACGAAGAATTCTCACTGACAGCATTCCTTTAACTAATCCAATCAGGTGTGGACTGTCCATAAGGGAACTCTGGAGATTTCCTGGTAGGTCTCTGCACCAAGGGCCTCTTTTGTATGGTATTTCCACATTTTCTCATAGGCAAAGGGTTTGAATTACTGAAAATGTGTAATATGGGGCCTCTTTTGGTTCCCAGTCCACCCCTGACTCCAATATCTCAAGATTATATTAGAACTGATATTTGTATGTAGGTAGACTAGTCCCCTCCATATAACATCAGTCACAGCCAGTCCATCCGCAAGCACATCTAAATCCAGGTCTGAAACCATCATCAGTATGGATGGCCAGAAGCCGCATTACATAGCACGTTGTGCTTTTGAATCCAACATGTATCTCTATCAATTGGGGATTAACGCAAATATCGGGGTCATTTATTCCTATGATCAGTGTTTTAAAAAAAAACATTTTTATTATATTAATTTTAACAAACAAACAAAATAAATCCAACAACATTATAACAAAATAACCACTGCCTCCTGTAACCCCCCCCCTCCAAACACGAGCCTACAATACCTCACTATCGTTTCCCCTTCTGCGCCTATCAAGGAATCATCATCTTCAGGGCAGGTTTGGGCCGACCCAAACAGTGTGGCCACTAAATGTCTCCAGGCCATCATTGTTTCCCCTGTTTCAACACACTCTCTGTTGACTGCTTCACTCCACACCACTGTCTCCACGTCTACCCATTTCTGAAGGTCATACCACCACACTTCCACCTTTGGTCTATTTTGAACTTTCCAGCCCATGGCACTTCTGCGTTTGGCAAGTATGTAAGCCAAGTCTTTGAGTTTACGGACATGTTTCACCGTGCGCGGCCTAGGAACCCCCCCCGCCCCAAGCATGCACACCCACAAGGATTCCACCTCCAATGTAATCCCCGTCCCAGTCATACGGTGGGCTATTTCCCTCCAGAATCTCCCAATTATTCCTATGATCAATGTAATGTGTATTTCTGTACTTTCGACAATGTTACATCAAGCCAGTACCTAAATTGTCACGTGTGATATATGGTCTCATAGTAATGGTCATGTAAATTGTTCATTTATCAATCTGAATAGACCATGATGTTGTGGGATGTATTGACCCACTAGGCTCTGCCCTGCGACATCACTGTGTGCTGCTTTCACCAGAACCAACCAAATGGCTGCAAAAAGCCCTATGCGCACTAAACCTCTGAGAATTCCGCATTGAAACCAGAAAACTTGGCTGCCAATCTACTTTGCCTATGTCAGTGGTAGAACAGGAGACCACACTGATAAAACCTGTCATTGGGCTGCCCACAGAGGGAAAAGGAAACTACCTGAAAAGGCAGTGCTTCATTGCAAGGAAACCCAGAAGTGCTCTAAAATCCGTTTTTCCTTGGCTGTTGAAATTGCAAAATAATGGTTCGCAAACATCAGAAAAGATCCAACATCCTTGATGGGTGTTAATCATCACCTTATTTAAAGAATCCACCTAGGCACACAATGTCAGGAGAAGCAGATTTTATCACAAGAATATTCACATTAAAAAAGGTGCTTGCCTGGGAAAATCTGTCAGATATGGGCGCAGTACCTCTGGCCGCCTGTATCAAAGCTGTCATTTACTTACACTGGGAGTTTAAACTTGTACATTAAAATCACATTGTGGAAAAGTGACTTGCCATCAAAAGCAATACAGATTGCAACTATTCAGGAGCCGATTCATGGAATTAATGTGCGCTGAAATTTTCAGCGCAAGCGTGCGAAAGCGTACGAATCGCAGTGCCAGTGCGAAAATCGCAGCAAAACCCGCGCACAGCGATTCATGGAAGTCTGTGCGCGAGGAAATTCCAGGATGTGTGCCAAAACTCTGCGTGGCGCACGCTGGCGCACACGGCTCCTAACAGCGTGCGCTAAGCGCACAGCGAAATCGCACATAGCGCGGCGCACACAACTAAAGTAGGAGGAACAGGGGGCGTGACACACGGAATGGGGAAAACTCGTGAAAATGTGGGCGTCACAGGGGAAGTACAGGAGGCAAGTGCGGGGAACGCCCACACGCTCGCCTACAACATGTATTCATAGAATCGAATAGGGCAAACCAGTGCACGGGCAAAGCAGCGCACAGGCCTAAACACGTCCGCCACACGAAGGCAGGCGGTAGCGTCCCTGCGCATGAAAAAAATGTGCGCTAACAAAAATCACGTACATACAGCTATGATGAATGTCCCATACTGTGTCCCTCTAGGACAAATGACGTGCAAAGGGGTACGCGACAAACACGGACACCCGCTGTGTGAAAAATAGCGTGAGCGTGTATTTCGGGGGTGCGCGGGAAGTTTCACACGCGATAGGCCTTGGGCGAGTGGGGTACGTGTATAACTGGGGTTCGCATGGAGTTTCATACGCGATTGGATCCGGGTACGTGTATGTCTGGGGTGCGCGGGAAGTTTCACACGCGAAAGGGCCTGTCCGAGTGGGGTACGTGTATTTCTGGGGTGCGGGGGAAGTTTCAAACGCGAAAGGGCCTGTGTGAGTGGTATACGTGTATTTCTGGGGTACGCGTGGAGTTACACACGCGATAGGCCCTGAGCGAGTGGGGTACGTGTATTCCTGGGGTTTGGGAAAGTCTCACACGCGATTTCAGCAGGGTACGTGTATTTCGGGGGTGCCGGGGAGTCCTACACGTGAATTGGCAGTGTCAGTCCTCCCAAGTGTTCCGTCTACACCCTCCACGGCCCCTGCAGGCAGCCCACACCACAAGGGACTACCCTGCACCCCTGGTCATGTCCCGCAGGCAGCCCATCCACCATGGGCATGCCCCCCAGCCAAGCCACATGTCACCTTGCACTACTGATCACCAAGCATGACCCCCTGCACCCCCACCCCCCAGCAGTGCAGGGCACCTGCTAGCAGGCTCCCACACATGTCCCCCAGCACCCCCACCCCCCAGCAGTGCAGGGCACCTGCCAGCAGGCCCCCACTCATGTCCCACTCATGTCCCCCTGCACCCCCACCCCCCAGCAGTGCAGGGCACCTGCCAGCAGGCCCCCACACATGTCCCCCAGCACCCCCAGCAGTCAGAGACACCTGCCAGCAGGCCCCCACACATGTCCCACTCATGTCCCCCAGCACCCCCACCCCTCAGCAGTCAGGGGCACCTGCCAGCAGGCCCCCACTCATGTCCCACACATGTCCCCTTGCACCCCAACCCCCCAGCAGTCAGGGGCACCTGCCAGCAGGCCCCCACACATGTCCCATTCATGCCCCCCAGCACCCGCACCCCCCAGAGGTCAGGGGCACCTGCCAGCAGGCCCCCACTCATGTCCCACACATGTCCCCCAGCACCCCCACCCCCAGCAGTCAGGGGCACCTGCCAGCAGGCCCCCACACATGTCCTCCTGCACCCCACCCCCCAGCAGTCAGGGGCACCTGCCAGCAGGCCCCCACACATGTCCGCCTGCACCCCCACCCCCCAGCAGTCAGGGGCACCTGCCAGCAGGCCCCCACACATGTCCCCCTGCACCCCCACCCCCCAGCAGTGCAGGGCACCTGCCAGCAGGCCCCCACACATGTCCCCCAGCACCCCCACCCACCAGCAGTCAGGGGCACCTGCCAGCAGGCTCCCACACATGTCCCACTCATGTCTCCCAGCACCCCCACCTCCCAGCAGTCAGGGGCACCTGCCAGCAGGCCCCCACTCATGTCCCACACATGTCCCCCTGCACCCCCACCCCCCAGCAGTCAGGGACACCTGCCAGCAGGCCCCCACACATGTCCCACACATGTCCCCCTGCGCCCCCACCCCCCAGCAGTCAGGGACACCTGCCAGCAGGTCCCCGCACATGTCCCCCTGCATCCCCACCCCCCAGCAGTCAGGGGCACCTGCCAGCAGGCCCCCACACATGTCCTCCAGCACCCCCACCCCCCAGCAGTCAGGGGCACCTGCCAGCAGGCCCCCACACATGTCCCACACATGTCTCCCTGCACCCCCACCCCCCAGCACTGTGGGGCACTTGCCAGCAGGCCCCCACTCATGTACCACACATGTCCCCCTGCACCCCCACCCCCCAGCAGTCAGGGGCACCTGCCGGCAGGCCCCCACACATGTCCCCCAGCACCCCCACCCCCCAGCAGTGCAGGGCACCTGCCAGCAGGCGCCCACACATGTCCCCCAGCACCCCCACCCCCCAGCAGTCAGGGGCACCTGCCAGCAGGCCCCACTCATGTCCCACTCATGTCCGCCAGCACCCCCACCACCCAGCAGTCAGGGGCACCTGCCAGCAGGCTCCCACACATGTCCCACTCATGTCTCCCAGCACCCCCACCTCCCAGCAGTCAGGGGCACCTGCCAGCAGGCCCCCACTCATGTACCACACATGTCCCCCTGCACCCCCACCCCCCAGCAGTCAGGGACACCTGCCAGCAGGCCCCCACACATGTCCCACACATGTCTCCCTGCACTCCCACCCACCAGCAGTCAGGGGCACTTGCCAGCAGGCCCCCACACATGTCCCCCGGCACCCCCACCCCTCAGCAGTCAGGGGCACCTGCCAGCAGGCCCCCACACATGTCACCCAGCACCACCACCCCCCAGCAGTGCAGGGCGCCTGCCAGCAGGCCCCCACTCATGTCCCACTAATGTCCCCCAGCACCCCCACCCCCCAGCAGTCAGGGGCACCTGCCAGCAGGCCCCCATACATGTCCCCCTGCACCCCCACCCCCAGCAGTCCGGGGCACCTGCCAGCAGGCCCCCAGACATGTCCCCCAGCACCCCCACCAGTGCAGGGCACCTGCCAGCAGGCCCCACTCATGTCCCACTGCACCCCCACCCCCAGCAGTCAGGGGCACCTCCCAGCAGGCCCCCACACATGTTCCCCAGCACCCCCACCACCAGCAGTGCAGGGCACCTGCCAGCAGGCCCCCACTCATGTCCCCCAGCACCCCCACCCCCCAGCAGTCAGGGGCACCTGCCAGCAGGCCCCCACTCATGTCCCCCAGCACCCCCACTCCCCGGCAGTCAGGGGCACCTGCCAGCAGGCCCCCACACGTCCCCCCCGACAGGTCATCACACTCCAGACCCATGCCCCTCATGGCCACCCAAATCCCACCCCAGTCCAAACACCCCACATTGAATTCCCAAAGTCATGATAGAAAATACATAACCAGCATGGCCATGAATCAATGTCCCTCAGACCCACGCAATGGTGACACGTGACTGTGAAAAGATCAACATTGTGACATGCACAAAACTAATGAGATAAGACCACATCAGTAAAGTATATAATAAATGTGTATTCAATAATTAACCAAATGAATAAAAAAAAAATCACACAATAATGGAAATAATGAAGAAAAAGCTGCATGTCCAAAATATTCAAAAAAAATGTGTGAAACCAGAATCCAAATCAATCCGAAAGCAAATGGGTCCAAAGAGTCTGTCCGTCCAACAAAATCCAAAGTGTAAAAATAAGACACATCCATTGATCCATGGTAAAAAAGAAACTTAAATGAAGTGAAATCCAGTGTAGGACTATATACAAAGTACAAATCCAGGGTCCATGAGCCCAACCATTGAAAGGAAACCTACAAAATCCCTACCTAATGAACAACTATATACAAAAAGGTGGGGCATTGTCTAAGCGCCCCAAATGAAATGAAAACCAAAAGGAAACCTAACACTAACAATATACAATGGCAGTGGGCTAGTCCGACGGCTCACTTCCTGATTTCCCGGGCCAGGGCACCATCAAACTCCTGCTTGATGTCCCGGAGGCGGTCCTCTTCTAAGGCCCTGAGGGTTCACAGGTACGATGACATCCAGACCTCCAGGTCCCTGCGAATTGCCTCGAGGCACTCTGCCCGCCTCAGAGCCCTTTGCATGGAGTTCTCCGCCCTGACCATCGTGAGCCGTGCCTCTTCCGCCTGCTGCCGCTCCGCATCTATAGCATGGCCTTACCGCTGCCGCACGGAAGACACTTCCCGTCCTGGGTCCTCCTGCCCTCCGGCCGATGCCTGCCCCTCCGATGTCGAAGGCCCCGAGCCATCATGGCTCCCACCTTGTTGCTGCTGCTGCTGAGCCTGTGCCCATGCCCTGGCTCCTGCTGCCTGCACATCCTCCTCCGACTGGGGTGCAGTTGTTGAGTTGGCCACCCCTGCTGGACATCCGACTCCCGACTGTGGCAGGGATGTGTCCTCCACCAGCCTGGCCGCACGGTCAGAGGCAGCTCCACAGGGTACCCAGGTGATATATGGGTGGGAAGATGGCACGAAGGACGACTGGCACATAGGGGGTTCAGGTGAGGAGGGGGTCGAAGCAAGGTTCAGCAAACAGAGGAATCCGGCCTGGGTGACTTGTCCCAGTAGGCTGACGTGGTCAACGAGCCATTCGAGATGACGTGCAGTCTCCCCATGAAAAGACTGCAGGTCACCTCGCATGTCCCGTTGACACAACGCCACCCCACCCAGGACAGGCTCAAACCGGTCCCGGATAGCCACGTCCGCAGGGAGAGGAAGGCCAGTTGTTGTAAGCGGATCCCCTCCCTGAAAACGTGTCTGGACGTAGGCATCCCTGCTGGTGCGGGATGATGCAGTCACAGGATCGGGGACAGGATTACACACAGGCACCTCCGCGGCAGCCTGTGCTGCCTCCTGTCCCTGCCCCTGCACTGCACCACTGGCACCAGTGGAATCCTCACCTCCAGACCCAGTCTCTGTCCCTTGCGCAGCCTCCTCCTCCACCAAACCCCCCACCAACCTGGATGACTCCGTGCCATCATCCTTCGTTGGACCCTGTGGGGTCTCAGCTGCCCGTTCTGCTGCCGAGGAGTCCAACTCCAACCTCCGCCTCTTGGACCTACCCACGGCAGCTTCGGCCTGGGACGTGGCACCGGACTCCTCACTCCCTGACGAGATCACAACCTGGGAGGGGAGCCGGGCCTTGCGTCTCCGGCTGGTGGTATGATCCCCGCCGCTGTGCTCCACAGCACCATCTCCGCCCTCTTCATCAGTTGACGTTGCAGACAGGGAGAGATAGGAGACAGGCATCAGGACACTGTTGCACATGAGTGGCAGTGTCAAACTTCAGACATGGCATCACAATCCCCAACACACATAGCATGTCAACTCACACACCTGAGCAATTCCACAGCCATATGGCAACAGCCAGCACCATCCATACACAAACAACAGCATGAGCAGCCAAAGGTGAGCCAGACATCACATGAAACACATGGAGTGCACTAGACATGCACACATGCCACCACACTTACATGCATGTGTACATCTCCACCAACTGTCGCAGTGAAGAGATCGGCATCCATGTCACATCTGGCAATCAGTCTTCTACATATCAGTGTCCCAAGCATTCATGTTGCATCACTTTTGCACCCTTGTGAAATACAGACACATGTACACGTTGCAGATACATGCAGCTGGAACCGACATCCATGTGTGACACTACAACCATGCCAAATTACATACACAGTCATTCAAGCATGTGTGCTCACACATCTGCATTTGGCATGCAAGCTTACACACACATGTACCATCTATGTGTGTAACGCTCACCTGATTCCCGCAGAGACGCCGGTCTTGACTGGGTGAATGCCGTATCTTCAAAGGTGATGTGTAACACACGGTTGGCTCTTTGGGCTGGACCTCTGTGCACTGTATGTCTGACTCGAAGAGTAAGATGTCTGCAGATAGAAAATATGGGATTAATGAACTTCCGATGTTGGTCTGCTCCTTTCTTGTATTGTTCTTTAGCCCTTTGAAGGTGAGAAACGGCTTCCTTAAAGGCTTGGGTGATTGTAGAATGCAGGTGGTCTACTGCTGGTGTTCCAAGATCTTGGAGTGGATCCAACTCCGAGGTTCGAGGGTGACTACCGTATAAAAGAAAAAACGAGGTCTTCCCAGTTCCCGAGTGGACAGAGTTATTGTAGGCATATTCGGCTATCCAAAGGATATCTTTCCAAGTCTTTTCAGTTTGTTGTAGCATGCAGCGCAAATACTGTTCCAGAATTTGATTGGTCCTCTCGGTTTGTCCGTCGGTTTGAGGGTGGTGGCTGGTCGAAAGTCTCACATCAATTTGAGCCGACCGACAGCAACTTCGCCAAAAATGAGAAATAAATTGACTACCTCGATCCGAAATTAGAACTGAAGGAAAACCGTGCAGTCGGACGATGTTTTTGAGAAATTCTCGGGCCAGAGTTGCTGCTGTTGGTAAGGTAAGCCTTTGAGTGGAATGAAATGCGCCATCTTGGAGAATAGGTCCACGATTACTAGGATCGTATTGTATCCGGAGCATGGAGGTAGATCGGTGATGAAGTCCATAGAAAGCGTATGCCAAGGGCGAGGCGGGATGTCAATAGGGCGTAAGAGGCCGTCTGGTTTTTCCTTTTGACTCTTGTTTTGGGCGCATACTCCACAGGACATTATAAAGTCTCTGATATCTTTTTTCCAAGACGGCCACCAGAAGTAGCGCTTGATCTTTTCCGAGGTCTTGGTCATACCGGGATGTCCTTCCATTAAAGAATCGTGATAACAAGAGATTACCTTTTTCTGTAAATCTGTGCTGGGCAGGTATAACCGTTCTTGGAAATATAATAGGTTGTCCTTCACCGTAAAGTCCTTTCCCTGCAGATGCCAATTCTGTATGTCTGCTGGAGTTACCAGTAGCCTGGCTTTATCCTTAACTTCCTCTATGGATTGTGTGGCGATTACACCTAGAATTCTTTGTTCGGGAATGATAGGTACAGGTTTAGGATTGATCAAATGTTCTTCCACTCCCATCCGAGAAAGGGCATCAGCTTTACCGTTTTTTGTACCAGGTCGATAGGTAATTATGAAGTCAAACTCGGCAAAGAATAGTGCCCAACGGAGTTGCCTAGAGGATTGAGCTTTTGCGGTTTTCAAATATTGCAGGTTTCGGTGATCTGTAATCACAGTAACGGTGTGTCGGGCCCCCAGAAGATAATGCCGCCAAGCCTTAAAGGCGGACTTGATAGCTAGAAGTTCCTTATCAGTAATAGTGTAATTGATTTCAGGAGGCGAGAATTTGCGGGACCAAAATGCCACGGGATGCAACTGATTGGTTACTGGGTCCTTTTGTGATAGAACTGCCCCCATGGCAAGGCTCGAAGCATCAGTTTCAACGATGTAGGGGAGTTCTGGGCGAGGATGTTTTAAGATCGGTGCAGAGATAAATCTAGTCTTCAAATTCTGGAAAGCTTGTTCCGCCTCGGTAGACCATTCAAAACGTTTGTTTTTCTTTAACAAGGCGGTGATGGGCTGGACTAGTCGAGAGAATTCGGGGATAAACCTGCGGTAAAAGTTAGCGAAGCCTAACATGCTTTGAACACCTTTTACGGAGGATGGCGATGGCCATTTGAGAATTGCATCGACCTTCTTTGAATCCATACGCACTCCGCTAGGTGATAATATGAATCCCAAGAATTCAACTTCAGTCACGTTGAAAACACATTTTTCCAACTTAGCGAAAAGTTTGTGTTGACGCAATCTCTCGAGGACCATTTTCACGTGTTTCCGATGTTCAGTTTCCGATGAAGAATAAACGAGGATGTCGTCAATGTAAACAACAACACACACATCTATGAGCTCTCTGAGGACATCGTTCATAAAATATTGAAAGGCGGCCGGGGCATTGCAAAGTCCGAAGGGCATGACCTGATATTCAAATAGCCCATACTTGGTGCGGAAGGCCGTCTTCCATTCATCGCCCTCTTTTACTCGTACCAAGTGGTAGGCTCCTCTAAGATCCAGCTTTGTATATATGCATGCTTTTCTGACTTGGTCCAGGAGTTCAGGGATCAAAGGTAACGGATATCTATTCTTAACGGTGATCTGGTTCAGGGCGCGATAATCTATACAAGTTCTAAGGTCCCCTTCTTTTTTTGGAACGAAGAACAAAGCTGAGGAAGCAGGGGACTTGGAAGGACGAATAAACCCATTCGCTAGGTATTGATCCAGGTATTGTCGGAGGTGAAGATTCTCAGGCTCGGTGAGGGCATAAATTCTACTACAAGGAGGAGTAGATCCAGGTATCAGGTCTATCTGGCAGTCATAAGACCTATGAGGAGGTAGAGAGTTAGCCTGATCCTTCCGGAAAACATCTTGGAATTCTAGGTATCCAGGAGGTAACTGGGGAGCCTCCGAGGAAATTGCTGCCAGTGCAACACCAGGTCGAGGGTGACAAGTAGAGACACATTCTGGAAACTGAACCGTTCTTGCTCGCCAATCGATCTGAGGATTGTGCTTCTCTAACCAAGGAATTCCTAGAATAATCTGGAACTGAGGGGCCTTGATCACATCGAACACGATCTTCTCGTGGTGTCCATCTTGACTTACTAGCGTCACTTCTTGGGTGTATGCGTTACTGGTCCGGAGGCTATCTCCGTACCATCCACCGTAGTAATGACGTCCTTTACAGCCTTTGGACAAAGAGTCAGATTCATCCTCAAAACCATTTCATGATCCACATAATTGCCGATGGCACCGCTGTCGACGTAAGCTTCAATCGCATGTAATCGATCCGGATTTTCAGGGCTAATGAGGACCATAGGTATCACGAAATCCGAGGTCACTGAACTGGTTTTAACGCTCGGCAAGAGGACCTCTATTCTTGTCGGGCGAGGTCGTTTCCCTGCTCAGAGTTTGTGACCCTGGTAACTGCAGCTCCTACTGCCTTCTTGGCTGGTTTCACCGGACAGTCTCGAAGAAAGTGCCCCGAGTTTCCGCAATAGAGGCATAATTGCAGCTGTTTTCTCCTTTCCCGCTCCTTTTGTGTTAGTGGTCCTTTCAGGCCCCCTATTTGCATGGGTTCCCCGGAGTCTACTCCTTTGGTAGGAGTTGGTGGTTTGGAAAATACTCGAGCATCAAACTTGGAACGATCGGCCTTCCTGTTCTGCAGTCTGTGGTCAATTTGAACGACTAAGTCAATATAGTCCGAACAGTCTTGCGGGGGATTCACTACTTGGGCTAACACATCTTTGAGCTCTCCACGTAGACCTCTATAAAACAGCGTAATCCTTTTGTCCTCAGGCCATCGAGTTTCCACTATCAGTCTGTTGAAAGACGCAATATAAGCCAAAAGGTCTTGGTTACCCTGTCGCAATGAAAGGAGCTCATTGTCCAAGGCCTGCCCCAGTGAATGTCTTGCAAACAGTTTTTCCATACTGAGCTGAAAAGCTTGAAAATCATGGAGAACCGGAACATCTTGATTAACTAGAGGGATCGACCAGTCTGCCGCATTGCCACTAAGGTACGAAAGCACGAAAGCTACCTTAGCTTGATCAGTTGGAAAGGCTGCTGGCCGGCATAAGAAGTGCAACCGGCACTGATTAATAAATACTGCAAACCTCTTTGGGTCACCAGAAAATCGTTCGGGCGGAGCCAGAGGTACATTCCCAGGTAGGTTGATCTGCACTGGGTTCGTAGAGGATGTTGAAGGAAGATTTGCCCCTGATGCGGGTAACGGAGTTTGTCCGGCTTGTGACTGTAGCAATTGTCTAGCGAGATCGTCTGTTCGCTCCTTGGAAATAATCAGTTCCCTTCTTAGAGCATTCGTTTCCTGACGGGCTGCATGCACTTCTGCTCTTAATTCCCCAAGTAACTGGGCTAGCTGGTCGGTATCCGAGGTTTCCATAGCGCCTGGGTGGGAGTTTTGCGGTAGGCTTTGTGTTCTGTAACGCTCACCTGATTCCCGCAGAGGCGCCGGTCTTGACTGGATGAATGCCGTATCTTCAAAGGTGATGTGTAACACACGGTTGGCTCTTTGGGCTGGGCCTCTGTGCACTGTATGTCTGACTCGAAGAGTAAGATGTCTGCAGATAGAAAATATGGGATTAATGAACTGGGGTTATTGGGTGCCTCTCTCCTCTTCCCTTTCTCTTCTCCTGTAGAACCCCAAAGGTTAACGCCCTCACCTTAGGTAAGTGAACGCCGAGCTCTCCATCTGCCTCGGGGCAGGGTGCCGTAACCAGTTTCTTCACTGGATAAGGGTGCAGGCCTCTTGACCTCAGAGGACTGCTGTCCGTCGTTAACTGCACGAACGGTAAGTTCTGGGCACTTCAAATGTCTTAAAAGTCTTTTGTAATGATATCTCTTGTTTTGCAGGGTTCCCGCGATGGCGGATGGCGGGCTGATGAGAGTTGAGGATCGAACCCGCGTGAGGAATAGAAGCGCCTGGAAGCACGTAAGTAAGCGCTTGTAGCCTGCTTCACGATGCGCACTAACTGTCCCTTTTATCTTGCAGGTACAAGTTCGGAGCTTTAGAGAAGCTGAAGGGTGCTGGAATACCCACTGGATTCGGCGTGGGAAGGAGTAATGGCACGTGAGTAATAAAGTTGCCCAATGTCTTTAAACGCACCTTCTTTTGTCTTTCAGATGCGGGATGCAGCGCCGAAGGCCTCCGGAGCGTGCGAAGAGCTGGTAAGCTTTTGTCTTTCAGATGCCGGAATGCAGCGCGAGGCGTTGGTGACAGCCGATGGACCAGGTAAGAGATGCGCTGCCACTGAAGACCGTAGTGCTAACCTGTTCTTTCTTTGTCTTTACAGGTGCTGCTGAAGACTGGATTCCAGGATGGTAAGCCTTTGTTCCCTTAGGCCCAGGATCAGAAGCAGAAGACACGATGAGCGTTCTGCTGCAGAGAATGCAGAATAACACAAAGCAAGATTCATCCATCGGGTGTGGTTTAAATAGCCTCCTGTAGTGCTTAGGTGTCTCCTTCCACAGCCACGCCTAGGTAAGAAAAGAGTTCCTGCTTTCCAGAAGAGTTCCAGTGTTCTGAACCTAGGGAGTGGCTCCTGCCCCACCCAACAGGAAAAGTAGTCCCAAACAGAAGAGGATCAGGGGTTCAACTGGCAGGTAAGTAAGCAGCATGGTCTGCTGCAGGTAAGTCCACCCAAGCATTATGAGCCCGGCGCTTCCAGCGCTGGGACTGGGCATCTTTATGAGCCTGGTGCCACTGGCGCCAGGACAGGGTCCAAAAGGTCCCAATTGGGACTGGCTAGCACTCGGAACCGGGGTTATGGGTCTGCTTCCAAGGGAGTCGGGCAAGTCCTGATCTTTTGGAAGCAGAGATCATGACAATGTGTCTCACACATGAGAGGACTCGCATGTGTTATCCTCACGGCCCTGTACATACACATCCATACATGGCCCTACAAAACCACATGTGCAACCTGCACACTACTGGCACACCACCACACGCACAGCTTACAATCAGTATGCATGTACACTTACTGCTCGACTCCAGACGGGTCTGCCTATCAAGGACCTGGACGTGGAGCGCTGGGGATATGCGTTCCAGGACCCTCATTTGATGTTCCGACAGGTGGCCCCGGCGCCCCTTAGCATCCACTGCCTTCAAGAGGCGCCGGGCCTTGTTGAGGGTGCTGGACCTGAAGTCCTCCCAGCGCTTCTTGACATGTTGGAATCTTCGGACTGCCACCCCCTCCGCGTTGATGGCAGTCACGATGTCCGTCCAGTTCCTGTCCGTCCTTCCTTGTCGGCGCGCGAACTTCCGAAGAGGGAATCATACTGCCCCAGGACTTGCTCCACCAGGACACCAACTTCGGTGGCAGTGAAGCTGGTGGCCCTCTGCCCCTCTGGCTGGGGGACGCCAGTGGTCTCAGATTGTGTTTGCCCCGACATGGCGACCCCCGAGGCAGGCGTGGGTGGGCAACTGGGTCCTGGCACTGGGCTGTGGAGCGATGGTATCCCAGTCGGGAGTCTTCAGTTCCAGCAGGGGTGGTCACAGCAACTGCACCCCTGCAGATGGCTGATGTGCAGGCAGCAAATAGCAGGGCACATGGGCAGCAGGCAGGCAGCAGCAGATGGCAGGTGGGAGCGTGCTCGGGGCTCTTGGGGGCAGGAAAATGGCCTTCAGGGCAGGAGCGTAGTCTTCCGTGGCCAGCTTGATACGGAGTGATTTGGCACGTGAAAAAATTGCACGTCAGCGTGTAATTCGAGGAAAGGCCCTTAGCGCGTGAGCGCACACACGGGATTCCATTGGACCAAAGGCCCTTAACGCGTAAGGTACATTACGCGCGCGGGCGTTTCCCTCATAGCACGTGATGACAGAGCACACGTGGAAATGTTAGCCGTGCCGTGTATGTTAGAAACGGAATTTAAGAGTCAATTTGAAGCTAACATCCTCAGCTTTCCAATAAATCCAAAACCATTTTCATCTCCTCCTAGTTTTCCCGCAATCGGGCTTCTCACGCGTGGAAAGGTTTGCTGCAAATTTTTCGTTTGTCTCAATTTCATCACATGTAAAACAGCTGTTCTTTCCATCCCACCTCATAATTCAGTTTTCAACCTGCTAGTGACTCAATAATCATTGCTAGTGTTTATCTGAAACTATACAAAGCGGCACCCACTAGTTTTGAATCCAATTTAGTGACTTAAATCCATTTTTCAGTATTTTTAACCATTCATTCAAAGCCACATTCAAAAGCATTTGATACGTTGCAATCATTCCTGTTTCTCTCTGTGTCGGCTGGGGGAACTTGGGATTTAAACTGTATTTGTTGAGTTTATATTCCTGAAACCTGTTTTCTCTCCTTCCATCTCTTTATCTTGCATATTGGGGGGATAGTGTAGTGTGCAGGGGGAAAGAGTGACATTGCATTTGACTGAACCCACACAAAGTATTATTCTATGCTGCATCATTTTTCCTATCCATACTCCTCCTGATTAAAGAGATTGTTGATTGTAACATCACCCCATTGGTGATCCTTGTATAAATATTAAATAGTGTGATATATATTGTGAAATCCATAAAATAAATCTGTTAACTTGGCAAAACAGCCTGCTTCCTGGTTCAGTGAGACCGGGGGGAATTCAAAGAGAGGGGCGTGATATAAGGGTACATCATTCAGAAATAAAAGAATTTATAGACAAAAATATATAAGGGTTTCAATTGTGCATCCCACGCTAGCCATTGACTTAGGTGAAGTGCTGGGTTGAAATCACTTACAAGATTGGGGGCTCGTCCGGGATTTCTGAATTAGATATACCACTTTTGACAGTCTAATACAGTGTGCTAATTTACGGGGTACATAATCCCTGTTGGGCTACCACGCTGTGTTACACTGTGAAAAGCACCCCTCAATAGGAACGCTCTAAGGAATTGGTCTGTTTTGCAAAAATAAAATAAACTTCTGTAAGTCAGGAAGGAAATTAATATTTCCTGAATGGCGACTTTGGTAGAGATCAATATGGCTAAAGAACACCTATTGCATACATTATTTTTAAGAGGTGAACGGACAGAGCAGGATCAGAATGTGTGGTTGCAGGCAATCACAGAACAGATCACTGCAACAGGGTTAGACATATGGCAAGACCAGGGTCCATTACATGTGGCCCTGAGTGAACTATATATGGCCCCTAAGGCAAAGGAAGAGCAAAGCAAGATTGCCAAAATAGCGGCATATCTGCACCTACATATTGGAGCAATACAGGACAAATAGGCCGAGGGCCAAGATATGGCGAACAAGTAACTGCAGGCATTAGAAAAGACCCAAACTGATCTGGACTCTGCTGAGCAGAAGCTACAGAGGAGCCAGGAATCAGAAAATGAAAGTAGGCAGTACCTAACCAAAATAAAGGAAGACATGGGTATCCTGCAGCAGGAGAAGGTAGAACAGGATATCAGAATGCTGGCCTTGCAGAAGGAGTACCAAGAAAGTTAGGACTCTCTACTGCAGAACCAGAAAAAGCTGGAACAACAAATACATTTTAACAGGGCACGCTCAGAGCAGGTAGTCACCCTGCAAAGCCACCTAGATAGAGAAAAAGAAGAGATTAATAAATTAATCCTGAAAGACCTGGATACCCAGGCAGAATTTGATGAAGAGCGCCAGAAAGCTGGTGCGCTCCAAATACAGAGGGACGACCTGGCTGCACAGAGGCAAGCTCTTGCCCAGGAAAGGGACACCTTAGGCCAGGAAGTCTATTATTTAAAAGAGAAGATAGAAGAAAATCACCTGGCCCTTCAGGGACTGGGTGACCTCCAAAAAGACCATGAAAAATTGTTAGAGCACACCAGGAGGGTGGAAGATGCTCTAGCAAGGAACTACCAGGCCAGTATGGACAGGACTCAGGAGGTAACCCTCCTGCAGCAAAGACTGGCCCAGTACTCTAAAATGACACAGGAAGCACAGAGAGAAAATGAGGCTCTCTGTGAGAACAATGACAGGCTCCACAGACAGGAAGCTATGCAAGAGCAATTGATAGAAACCAGCAAGGCCTTAATAGAGGAACAGAAAGCTCAGATTCTTGCATTGCAACGGGGAGCAGGGGCTGAGAGAGTTGAGGTTCGCTGGGAAAGGGAAACACCTGAGCATAACCTCAGGAACCCTAGTACCAGAGGCCTTCATCTCTTACAATCCCTGGACTCTGCCACCTCCATGTCCACTGGCGCACATGAGCCAAGGGCCATGGGGATTACAGACTTCAATCCAATCAGGAATATGGGGCTCGTAGAGCAGCACCTCCCAGGAATGGATGGGCGGGCATCTGGGTATGGGTTCCCAAGTACTGTGAAATTTAGTGGGGAACTCCAAGAGAGTTGGCCCACTAAGGGCATCTTGAAAACCTCTGCCCAGCTAGGACAGTTGGGGGGTACTCTTCAAATCCTGGGAGCAAGGAGGAATCAGAAGACTCCTCTGAGCACCCCAGGACACAGGAAACTAGGCCCCTGCATTCTGCCAGCCATTCCCAGGGTCGCAGAATCCGGGAGAGCCTAGAGGACCAGACGGGCACCACTGGGAGCAGTGCCTCTGAGTCAGAGGAGGAGTGGACCAGGGTTACCCAAACCAAGAAGGCCAATAAGGCAAAAAAAGTGCCTTGATCAAGGATCCCCTAAAGCAAATCAAAGCTATAAGGAGCGTCATCACGCCCTATCATAAGAACGCAAAATATTCTGTTTGGGAGCACTTAGAACTCTTTGAAAAGATGATGGAAACTTTTCATTTGAAGGACAGCAAAAGTTGTATTCAATATGTGAAATGGACCTTCTCTCCAGAGTACTCCAGCTTCTTTGCGGGGCTGGAGGACCAAAATCATTCTAGATGGTCCACCTATAGGGCGGCCATCTTGAAACATTTTTCTGTGCACAGAAATCCTCAGGAGGCTCGCAAGGCAGCCTACAACTTGCAATGTGGGGAAGATCAGGCCCCACAAGAATTCGTTCAGGAATTAAAGCGTGCCTTTGCGCAGACCACCAGAAGGGTGCGCACTGACAGCAAAGAGTTTGTGAATACTTTTTTCCACACTCTCCCCAAGTACATCATGGCCCAGCTAGTGAGAGATTTTCACAAGAAAAGATCACTAGACTGGGTCATTGAACAGGTCACACAAATCTATGAGGTGCAAAAGCCCATAGAAAACAAAAATAATTCAAAAAGCCCCAAACCAACCAACACCCCTGCAGCTGCTAAGGTGGCAGAGGTGAAGGTTGCCCCCATTTTAGATTTAGAGATGGGGGGGCTAAAAACCTGCCTGCACAGAATCAGAATAATCCCAAGCCCAGAAGTCCCTCAGGCCAGTCACAAACATGGAGCCAAGGAGGTAGTCCCACAAATGGGACCCCTCACTCCCCCGACTACATCAGTCCCCGCTACAAGGGGAACAGACCCATCCTGGGTTATGTGTTAACTCCTCCAGCCGAAGGGGGGGGATCCAACCAAAGAGCAGCTAACCCAGGGAACTTGCCTCCTCACTTCTCCCAGGAGGGCAGTAATTCCCCAAATCCTGGAAAGAACTTCTTACCCAGGTACCCGCCAAACTTTCAACCCCCAAACCATCCATCCTTCTTTCCCTACGTTTTTGAGCCCAGACAACCCAATGCGGGAGAGGCGAGGCCAAGGGTGGAGAAGTACCCAAATTTTCCAAACCCGGGGTATTTTCAGAGAAGGGATAGCTACCCTTCCCTGGATTAGCCCAAGGGAGACAACAGAACCCCGTATCAGCCTGAGCGGGTGTCACGACTAGAGCGCCAGGTCCAAAACATGGCACAAGATCTGGGTCGCATGCTGAGGGCTCAACAGAACCCTGAGGTGGGAATGCCGGTGCAGAATGCCTTAAACTCCGGACCTGGTGCTCCAGAGCAATGATGGGGGAAGAACCCCGATAACCCACCGGTTCCCAGGGAGGAGGCACAAGCGGAAAGGGGTGTAAAGAGGAGGAAGCTTCCTTCCCCACTTATAAAAAGCCCCTGGAAACCCAGAAACCGGTACCAAAATCTCCTGCCCCTGAAAGTCTGCAACCCAAGGAGCAGAGGGGGGGTAGGAGAAACCCATTTGGAGGAGGAGGTACAAATCTTCCAATTTGAAGGAGAGGGATCCTCAAAGGATCCTGGGAAAAGGATCTTCTCCTTCAGAGATGGGGGAACTCCTCCCAAAGAAAAATGGGTCCCAAAAGATCCAATCCAGACTGGGTAGATGTGGGGACTGAGCTAGCGCCGCCCATCATCCAAACCCAGAACCAATAACATGAACATCCCCTGGTTCAAACCCATCCTGGTGACTGCCTCCAAAAAGGGGGGGGGCAGAACAAGGGGAACCCAAAACTTCTCCCATATCTAGCTGTCACCTGTTCTTTTCAGATTCCATAGAATTCCAACTATAAAATATTCCATCTAGATAGTCAATAAATTGCAAATAGAAAAATGGTCCTGATTTGTCGAAATGTATGTGTCCGCCCCACTACATAAATAGTGGTGGGGAAATGTCTACAAATATGCTTTTGCTTTGTCATCCTAGAAGTGGAAACCATGGAGACTAAAACCAAGGAGGAGCACCCAGGGACCAAAAGGAAAGATCCAAGGGGCCCGGGGTATCGCTCCATACTCACATCAGGACTGGACGAGGAGAACTGGTTGATCCACCCCTGATGGGAGAAGCTGGTGAATTTTGACATTTGACCCAGAAAGAAAAAAAATGATCATCCCGGTCTTGCGACTTCTCTTGACGGATGGTCAACGCCAAATCGCGAGGGGGGGTTTGTGGGATGTATTGACCCACTAGGCTCTGCCCTGCGACATCACTGTGTGCTACTTTCACCAGAACCAACAAAATGGCCACAAAAAGCTCTATGCGCACTAAACTTCTGAGAATTGCGCAGTGAAACCGGAAAAGTTGGCTGCCAATCTACTTTGCCTGTGTCAGTGGTAGAACAGGAGACCACACTAATAAAACCTGTCATTGGGCTGCCCACAGAGGGAAAAGGAAACTACCTGAAAAGGCAGTGCTTCATTGCAAAGAAACCCAGAAGTGCTCTAAAATCCGTTTTTCCTTGGCTGTTGAAATTGCAAAATAATGGTTCCCATACATCCGAAAAGATCCAACATCCTTGATGGGTGTTAACCATCACCTTATTTAAAGAAAACCACCTAGGCACACAATGTCAGGAGATGCAGATTTCATCACAAGAATATCCACATTAAAAAAGGTGCTTGCCTGGGAAAATCTGTCAGATATGGGCGTAGTATCGCTGGCCGCCTGTATCAAAGCTGTCATTTACTTACACTGGGAGTTAAAACTGGTACATTAAAATCAAATTGTGGAATAGGAGTGACTTGCCATCAAAAGCAATATAGGTTTCCACTATTCAATCTCTATGTTGTAAAAAGACTGGAATTAGAGATCTGTGTGTCTATTTTTGAAAATGTAAAGTTTATTTTAGCAAAGACAATTTTAAACAAAGTGTGTTAAAGTAACCTTTGATGCCAGCCACAGCACTTCAAAGGCAAATTCCACAGCGTGCCCCAAACAATGGTGCCTTCCTTTTGCTCTCTGTCCCAGGAACTCTCAGTCAGATGCTAATGAAAAGGGGAGGGATTTTGCTCTGCTGCTCTGGGGATAGACAATAGACTTCCTGGATTGAAAGGGTATGCAAATTCAAGTGTCAACAAAAACCCCTGCCAGCAGGAAGAGAGGCCTGGATTGCTCTTGGCACACCAAAACTTTCGGGGCGGGACAGACAAGATATGTGTATGCTCAAACCACAAGAACGCATCTTTTTGAAAAAGACTCACAAAGAACTGTGCAAAATCGGTAAAATATAGTGTTGTTAACATGAAAATCCTGGTCACATTTTGAAACTATTCAGAACTCTGTGTTATGTTCAGGGACATGACTACAGAAATTGTGATTTTGTAGCAATTGGGATGATGCTAGAAATATGAAACTTCACAGGATTATGCCCAGATGTCATAAGCATATATGTATAAAAATGTGGACAAATCCGACATTGGGTACCCAACCAAAAGCGCAAAAAACTGTCAAATCTGAAGCGAAGCTCTCACCGAGATGGAACTCGGACGGATACTTGCTCCACTAAATCTGTGATGTAAATATGTTATTGTTAGCAAGTTGGTAATATTGTAAATATGCTTTATATGAAAAATAGATTTACTGTGCAGAAACAAAGGGGAGGACCTCCCTGGATTGTAAAATACAGACAGCATCAGGACACCAGATTTCCTTCTCAAATCAGGGGAGAGGACAGACCCTAACTAATAGGATTCCTAGAGGGTGTGCCTAGTATAACTCAGCCTACCCACCCCTTTGGGAAATACATAAATAGAGACATCTTAGGACCTAGAAAGACACACATTCACCCATCAACTGATTGCTGGTGGAGCACTTTGCAACAGGATAAATCCATATCCAAGACTCCAGAACTTTGAAAGCAGATGGGCCCAATTCCAAAGCTGAACCCTTCTCAGCTTGGCCTTTTAAAATCCTGAAACCAGATTTTACCCCAGACCTCCAAGGAGCACCAAAAAGAACAGCCTGGCTGTGCTGTTTCTGCTTTCTTGCTAGAATCCAGAGATCCAAACCAGTAGAGCAGAGCTGTACCCAGATAGCTGTGAACCAGAACCTACCTGTCAGATCCAGTCCAGAGTGCCGTGCAGTGTCCAGAGTGCTGTGCTGAGTGCAGAACCCAAGCGCCCTGAATCCCGTCCGGTGGGCTAGCAGAATTCCAGTCCAGAAATCTTTGACCAGATCCCTGACAGGTCCATTCCCAACAGGAGTAGTGAGTATCTATAGCATAGAATTATCCCTAGCCAATCCCTTATCCGTTATCAATCCTATCCAAACTCTTATATCATATCCAGAACTGCATAGTAGAAATTATTTTGTCTTTCCTGTATCTTTCTCTCATCCCTATAGTCCTTTGGTAATGGTAGTGATAATATCATTTTTGCGCTGATATATTTGCTGAAGAAAGACAAGCGTCTCGGCAGGTAGAAACCATCCGGAGACGTCGGTGGATTGGTGGCTGTGCTGTCATGTAGCTTGTGGCTTCATAGACTCCCTAGTGTAAAGAACATCCCAGCCTATTCCACATACATTATTCTACCACATTACATTCAACTGGCCTAAACCTAAACATTGGTATTAGTCTGACTACTGTGACGGGGCGTCTCTGACCACTCGGGCTTCACTGTGCTCTGATGCCAACAAATCTTGCACCATATGCTTCCAGGAATCTAAATTCACATTTTGCTCACCCTGGCCCTAACGGGCCGCCTCTTGCCATACTGAGGTGTCAGCTAGCGTCCAATTTTGGTGGTCGATCACTACACCATAGGTTCACCTCCGGGCCCTTGTGCTCTTTCCAACCCTTTGCTATCCTACATTTCGCCAGGATGTATGCCAGATCTTTCAGCTTACTAACGTGTCTCGCCTTGCTTTGGACAGAAAAATGGCGAGCATGCAGGCTGTGGGAGAACCTGTATCTAGTGTTGTACTCGTCTTGGTCAAGGCCTGAGATATCTCCTCCCAATATTGTCTGATCTTTGTGCAAGCCCAGAACATGTGAACCAGGTCCGCGTTAATCATTCTGCATTTTGGGCAGGCTTGTTCTGCAGTCTTGCTAAATTTTGAGATCTTCTTCGGAGTCAGATGCACCCAATGGGTGACATACAATTGGATGAACTGGAGCTTCCTATTTCTGGAAACCTTTTTATTATACGCAAATACTCTACCCCAGGCTGCATCTGTCAGTTGCTCCTGTCGGTCCACTTCCCAGCTGAGCCTGGTCTGTACAAGCATATCCCCCCGCTGTGACAATAACTCGTATATACTTGACACTGTATGTCCCCCCTCTGAAATATCACACAAGGTTTCTATAATATCATCTTCCTGTAGTGTCCTATCTGTGACCAGCCACCTCCGCTGCACTCTGCGAAGGAGTGCAGCGTGTATAATGTGCTATCCTGTGTGTATGCCTGTTTCTGAGGTGAGTGTATTAAAGTCCATCGGTTTTCCCTCTCATAACAGGTCACCCACCGTCGCCACTCCCATTGGCTCCCAATACTTCCTCACATTTAATCTGAATTGTGGATCTTCTCCTTTTAGTGTCACTAGTGGGACCTGGGGGGAGTAGGGCGATTCTCTCTCCAGAAAGCGACAAGCTCTATGCCACGTCGCTCTACCCAGCCTCAGAAGCAACAGAGGGTCAGGGGCACATGGCTTAGCGGTCCATATCACCTCCTAAAAGAAGAATGGGGTACACAGTGGCTGTAATAACAAGGTGTCTTGAGACTGCTCATCTGACAGCCAATTTGTAACGAATTGCCGTTGGCACGCCATAAAATATGCTTCGAAGTGAGGGGCTTTAATACCTCCCTGATCATACGGCCTTTGCAATTTCGACACGGTCATTCAACATCTCGAGTTGTGCCATAGGAAACTACGACATATAGTATCTAGTCTATTAAAGAAGCTTTTAGCTATACCATATGGGACATTGGTGAAGAAATGGAAGAGCCTCGGGAGCACCACTCTCTTTAACAGCATTGCTCTACCCATCAGTGAGAGCCTCAGTCTTGCCCAAAAAGTCAGAGAATTCTCTATTTTGTCTACCGCTTTCACTGTTTTCCTGTAGGTGTTCCATTTTAGGGTCATGAAAGATATACACCCCCAGATATCTGAATGTGGCCATCTCCCACTTAATCGGCAGCACTGGCAATGTGTTTAAAGCTTTCTCCCCGTACCTTGCTAAAGTGAGCACGCATGATTTCTGTGCATCACCAGCGTATAGGGAAATTAAATAACTACTGCCCTGTATAACTATGCCTGCATCTTGCTATTCCTTCCGGAGATTCACTGCTAACAGGATTCGCTTCTGAGCTTCCATGTCGGAATACGTGCCTTGGAGGGGAATACTGCCATCTGCCCACCAGACGGGCATGATCTGATAATACTGGTGCCCTGTATTCCGCCTTTTTAAATTCACCTAGTGTCTCCTCCCCTGTAAAGAAATAGTCCAATCTGGTGTATAGATATTTGGGGACGGTGTAATGAGAATATCCCCGGGTTTGTGGGTGTAGGGCTCTTCATATGTCAGACAGTGTGAATGCTTGCATCAATGCATTCAAGACTTTGGCTACCGGGCCAGGCTGTGCCAATTTATCATCAGATCTATCCAGTTCAGGGCTCAACGTGCAATAAAAGTCTCCCCCTGTATCAACGTACCATCTCTATATGTGGCCATTTGAGGGTACAGCGAAGGGTCGTAGGCTGCCGTATCATGGTTTGGTGCATATTTATTAATGATGCAGAGCTCCCTCTGTCCACCAGTCCATGTACTATAATCATTCTGCCCTCTACATCTTTATAAGCCTTATTACTTTGAACAGAACTGACGGTGCCACCCATATCAAGACCCCTCTTGCAAATGCGGAGTACGATGAGCCCAGGGTATTTCTGCTCCATTTTCCAGCTAGAGTAGTTTGTCTACCTTGTCAGCAGTTTCCTGAAGAAGTGCTATATTGATTTTTTTGGCATGCCAAATCTTGCATAATCCTCTTTCATTTAATATAACTGTTTAGTCCCCTGACATTCCATGAGGCTATTCCAAGGTCCCCCATCCCAGATAAGCATTCCAAAATATCTTGACAGTCCGATGCATATATTATACATTGCTTGTGTGGAACTATAGGCTAACTCGCCATGAACTACCCTAACTCCTGTACCCTTCCCTTCCCCAACAATTGCTCAGCTCAATACCTTGTGCTCAGGCATCCCTGCTTCTCACCTCTGCCCTTGTTTATTCTGGTGCTAGAAGTGCAGCAGGTGGATATTCAACAACTGGTGTCTGTGAACGAATCTACTCTTGTAAAGTATGCTTCTCTGCAGTGCGCTCCCGTATGGGATCTCACTGCTAGCTCCCGCGGTTTTCAAAGTGTTAGTGCCTGAGTCTGTTACAAAAAGGTTGCACCCCACTGCCATCAGCCGTCCGTATTCGGCCACATCCTTACGGATCCCATGTGTGCTTCTCAGCTTGTGTCCCCCTCTTCAGTCGTCGGGTTGACCGCTCCAGATGGCAAGTTTTCTGTGTCCATCCATTTATGCTCATCATCGGGAGTATCAAAGAAAATGCTCCTACCTTTGTGTATTACTTTGAACCTCGCCGGATATAGTAACATATACTTAAGGTTCCCCACCCGCAGCCTTCTCTTAACCGATGTGAAGTGCATTCTCTGACGCTGCACCTGTAGAGTGTAGTCCGTTGTATCGTGCCATCTTTCCGGAAGTGTTTGAGAATCTTTTCTATTTCTTTATAATTCAGAATACACTATACTAAAGTAAGAAACGAATTACCCCGCTCTATGTCTGTACAGATCAAGGCTTGGTGATAGATTGCATTATCCTAGGTGCTAGTACACATATAACATTTGAGTGGTACTAACAGCTATTGATCTTAATCCTACCTAATACAACTAGTGCCACATACTTATATAGAATATAATATAGAACCACATCTCTATTAAACAACAAAATTATTACAAAAATCAAGAAGAACAGCAAATCATAAATAAGTCCATACAAATGTATTCACTTGAAGACAAATTTTGAAAAGTTAAAAAAGGGGAGAGAAAGAAATTTTAACATGTATGTAACACAATCAACAATACATGGTCTTCTCAACCCATTCTTAAAAACAGTATAATCTGTAAAGGGCTTAGTTGGATCAGTAAAACACTAAGTATATTCAATTTAACAGTGTTAGATACAACAATAGTTCATAAGTCTGTTGTCAGTTGTTGACATGTTTCGCCCTTTCTGGATTTTAGAACAATATCTCTAATGTCCATTTAACCATTGATTTTCCACGGCCTTCTTCAGGACAGACCATTTCTTTAGATGTAGTAATCAAACCTTTTCATATACCCCATGGCAGGTTTGACAATATCTAAAAACAAACAATTTAACATATTACATACGTTCGTGGTTCTATCATACTTCAGTTTTCTTTAAAAATGGTAAACAAATCTAGTACATTGATCTAACTGTTTTTTCATTCATTCAATGGTCAGCAGTTATTAGATGTGGCACATCTCTAGCACATGTATCAGACTATTACACCATAGTAGATAAATCAATATCACCAAGCCTTCACTTACATCCAGTATGGACATGAGCTCAAGAACCAGCTCAATTGTAGCCGTGTAAGGTTATTTTCCTAGAACCGAATGTCACCCACGGTTCATTTGAGTCCCAATCTGAATTTGAAACCTGTGGTAAATATCAGACAAGGATTATTGTCCTCTATTTGCATTTCGTAATGGCCAGTTGTTTCAAAAGCATTTTATTTCGTCACATCGTTTTAAACATCTAACAAATAGATGGAGACGAAATATATTTTTTCAATTCATAATTGTTCACTAAAACTGGCCAAATGTGCGATTCTAAACTAGAGAAGACCAGAAGTTTGACTTACTTAGGTCCCAATTTATATTAGCACATCTCAGCCAGGGAACGTCTAGTTGTGAATCCTAAACGCCACGATCTTTCATCAGCGGCAGCACTTTCAAGCGCCAAACAATTGCATGTGCACTCGGCCACGGAAGTTAGCCTACAAAACACAACATAGCAAAAGTGTCATGAATGTGTATCACACACCCTTAATTATTACACTATTCACTATTGAACACCAATCCCTCATAAAGCCTCATGTATTGTTGATTGTGTTAGATACATGTTAAAATGTCTTTCTCTCCCCTTTTTTAACTTTTCTAAATCTGTCTTAAAGTGAATAAATTTGTATGGACTTATTTGTGATTTTCTGTTCTTCTTGATTTTTGTAATAATTTTGTTTGAATGTTTAATAGAGATGTGGTTCTATATTACATTCTATATAAGTATATGGCACTAGTTGTATTAGGTAGGATTAAGATCAATAGCTGTTAGTACCACTCAAATGTTATATGTGTACTAGCACCTAGGATAATACAATCTATCACCAAGCCTTGATCTGTACAGACATAGAGCAGGGTAATTCGTTTCTCACTTTTGTATAGTGTATTTATTATTGGTCTCCCGTTCTGAGAAACTGATCCCCCTTAATTTTATTTGGGAGATTACCTTTGTGAAGGTAGTTTATAATTCAGAATCCAGACTTTAATGGGCCACAGCGGGGTGCCTTGTGGTGGTTTTTCTCACCAGGGACCTGTGTGCTATTTCAACTGTGAAACCCTGGGTGAGGGTACCTGGACCAATTTCTTGTAGCAGCATGTCTTCAATAAAGTTAGTGGGGTTTGTACCCTCTTCGCCTTCTGGAAGTCTGATAATTCTTACATTATTGCATCTGGTCCACCCTTCTGCTTCTTCAACTCTTCCATCTAGGTTCTGCACTTGCTGCTGTAGGGTTGTTACTTCCCTAGAGGTGTCCTTCAGGATGGCGTTCATCGCAACCTCCTTCTCCAGAGTTCCTGTGCGTTCTGCGAGTGACAGAACATTTTGCCTAAGGAGGTTTACATCCTGGCTAACTGCGTCCCTTTTGGATTCTAATGCAATCTTTAAAGCAACAATGGCCTCCAAGACCTGCTGGTCTCCTTTAATTTGAATCTGTTCCCTCTGTGGAGACAGTGTCCGAGGCATGGTGTTCACTGCCAGGTTTGTGGGTTTGGTAAAGGGCTCCAATGTAGGCTGCTTAGACTTACTTCTTTGGGACTTGGACATCATGACTAATTGCAACAGTGCCGATACTCTTGTCACCTTTATTCCGCACTAGCCTCTGGTTCATTCCACTGGTCGGCAACTGGGATTGAATGAAAGCTGTTCAGTGTTCACGAGTAATAGTGCTGACTCACAGATGCCTTGACAGCCTTCTGCCACAGAGTGTCGCCATCTCTGTGCACTGGGATGGTAGCGTCAAAGTGGCCCTGCAGCAGCCGCCACCCGTGCCTATGGATATTGTACCTCAATTGATGCCTGGTGTGGTATTCTCCAGGCCGGTTGGCAACCTGCTGATAGACTCCTATGTGCTGATTAACTGCTCTGTGCGTATATACTTTCTGGAGCGTGTTACATTTGAGTTCACTCTTCTGTGGTCCTCTTGTGCCCACTGGGGCTGGCCGTTGTCCAACCAGCCACTGTTAGTGCTGCTGCCTTAGCTGTCACTTGCAGGTGTGTGCTTATGCACTCCGGTACTGGTTTATCTGCTAGATTGGGCCCCCGGTTCAGCTGGGGAGGCCGGCTGCTATTTGCTGTTCCTCCCAGCTTCTTGGGGTATTTTGTCTGAAATGGCACTAGTACGTGGCCTGCTTGTCAAACCGTTTTTGGAGCGCTTCTATATTGCAGCACGTGTCTACTGTATAGTCCTCTCCCCTGGGCCGTGCTTGCTTAGATACCCAGTTACATTGCGCTACGTGGAGCACTTTGGTCACATGAACCCCAGATGTTATTTATTTGCCGGTGCGTTATGGTTCAGGGCTGGCTACTGCCTCAACTCACCTCCAGTGTGCCATTCCAGACAGCAGCTGCCTTACTTGCACATGCAGCGCACATCTGCTTGCTGTGGGGGTGCTGGTGTAGTCTGGTGATCACTTCCTTCCTTGTGCGCCACCGCATGACACCTGAAACTGTTAGTTATTACTGCCGTGCCTCAGGCAGCATGTCCCCAGAGCCCCTGCCCCCTAAATCCAGTCCACCATTATGTGCGTGGACCTCTGTTAGATCGCCAGCAGCCGCTAGTGCTCTTTTCGTTCTGCGTCCGGCTACAGGATCTTTTGTCTTCCTCAGTGCGATGCCGCAGCTCGTTCCGCGGTGGTCACTCCGTTTGCAATCAATCATCAGCCTGCCCAAGCTTCACCAGGGACCGAGAGCAGGATCAAGGCAGCAACCGGGGTCCCCATGTCATTCTGCCATCGCCTTGTGCCCTGATGTTATTTTGCCTGCCAGGCTATTGTTTAGCAGCCGCCATTTTGTCCTCCATAACCCCAGTTGGGTCTCATACTGTGTATGCCCGTACTTCTATGTGCAGTCCACCAGTGATATATTTGCACACGATTGTGCCCGCCAACTTCATCCGTCCGACAGAGTGTTGATCACGGGCCAGCGCGCGCTGGGACCAGTATTGCAGGCCAGGATCGTAGCGCATCTGCAGGAGCTGTAAGAAAAGCGTCCCTACTGCATGGCTGCTTAGCCATACCCCCTCATTTATATGGCTCTGAGTAATACTACTTGTGATCAATAAACGGATCAGGTCAGCACACCCGGAGGGCACGACATCCAAAAAACTGTCATACATCCTTTTTATTCAGATGTCATTAGTAACCATCACCGTTTCATTTGTTTACTATGCATCACGTCTGTGATGTCATCACGCACATGGCAACATGCATATTTTAAGAACAACCAGTTGCGTCCAAGGTTTGCTACTATCTGGTCCCTCGGCATAGCCATTTATTATTAAATCTGTATGTACTAGAACAGTGGTATGACACGCTGCTACTATACATTGTTTCTTAGCTGAGTGTGAAGTTACACGGTTCCAATCAGCTTTTCCATGAGAATCACTCTGTTGCTGCCGACACAGCTAAATGAGTCAACACAATGCGAGTAACTTAACAATCATTACGTTCACATTTACATACCAGGGTCAATCTGTTATTCCAATTTACCTATGTTTTCTAGAACATTCGACCGCAATTGTATGATCTTATCTAAAGTCACAGAAGGGACCCAAGACCACCACCAACCCATTAGTAGTCAATTACATAAAGGTAGGCTCCTCACACCTTATTTCTATATGTTTAAATTGAGTCTTCTCATTGTAGGTGGTCATCTCGAACTTCGCACAGGTCCTTGTCGAACACCCACACCCATGAAGAATAGTATTAAGTACTAACACAGTGCATTAGGTGAGGTATTGTGAATTCACGTTAGTTAATAAGATTTAATTAATTGTATAAGCTTTTTGGACAAGAATGTTCTGGCTTACTGTCATGTACTTATTTGTAGAATTGTGAAAGGCAGAGTCTGAAGTGCATCAATCGGCCAAAGCAACAAATTCTGCTCCTGATGAAGGGATGGATATCTCGAAACATAGAGCTAAATTTGTCCTTGTAAAAATTGATTTTGTTTGTATACATATGATTTGTTTGAATTGATAAATTGGCACAAATTAAATACTGAACCCGAATTTCAGTGCATTTAATAAGCATTTGGTGTATAAATTTAACATGTAATGGATTTCAAGCCTGAAATTTTGACTGAGGTTATCCTATTTGATAGGTGTGCATGGGACAGGAGTGTCCTAGAGTCGAGTCTTGGACACTACTTCTTTCTGCCATTGAATATAGAGAAAAGAAACATGTAGAGCAAATGGTTATCGATCTCTCTAAAGAACACAAATTTAACATCGACTGACCACCACAATTTATAGGAAGGGGTAGATGCCATACAAGTCACTTTGTCTACTCAGTTGAATTTATGAGATATTTATTCTGTGCTAGGTTAACAGGAGATTTACATTGATTATTTTGTTTTGTACTTATGCACGCTGTCCGCTGTATTAATTAAGCAATATGACCTGATCAGCGGGGACATTACCGACTCAGGTAATGCCCCGTGGCCTTCGTTAAGGCCCTCGCGAACTATGGGCCCCGAGGCATTACCTGAATCGGTAATGACCCCGCTGTGAGGGTCATATTGCTATTAGTACCCTGGCCCGTAATATTTGCCTGACCGGGGCACTAAAAGCATTTTTTTCTGTCCCGAAAGGCTGCAGCGCTTCAGGACAGAAAAAAGAAACGACCAAGAAAATGGCCGCCAGGAAAATGAAAGTCCGTTTTCCCTTTCCATGTCGGCCATTGGGAGCGGACGCACTGGGAACAGAAGTGTTCCCAGTGGGTGCGCTCCCGAAAAAAAAGGAGCAGAAGGTAAGTGGGATTGGGGGGGTGGAAGAAATTATAAAAAAAAAAAAGTACCTGTATCCACGGCGGTGGACTATGGAAACGTCCAGCCATGTGGAGGCACGGAGCGGGGATGGCCACGCTCCGGGTCTCCACACGGCTGGAGGTTGCCATCATCCCCCGCCGGGGACGAAGGAGCAAGAAGGTAAGCGGGATGGGAGGGCAGGGATGAGGGAGGAAAGTGGAAAAAAAAGAAAAGAAAAGCCTTACCCGAGTCCCTGGTGGGGGGGAGGGAGGGGTGAAGGCATCCTCTCAGCCGTGGGAGGCTCGGAGCAGGGATGGCCCCGCTTCGAGCCTCCTCATTGGCTGAGGGGCTACCACGCCCCCCGCTGAGGACAAGACGGCTGGATTCTCGGCCAGGTAACGACCCGGCGAGAGCCAATCAGAATGCCGGGTACTAATGTGCTTTATCTCCTATCATGATTTAAGATCACCAGATACCTGACTCTTCTTTGTAGAATACTACTGTTGAGGCTGGGTTTGGGCCAGGCATTCACACCAATTCCTATTGGTGTTCTCCCGGGGTTTCCTCCTTTTATATTGGAATTTCAGATGAAGGCCATCTAGCCAATCTCGCAAGAAATCTTCCATTGTTATTCATGTAAGTATAGGCGCGGGCCAAGACAGATGCAGCAGACACAATTGGGACCATTGACCACGCCTGTGAAACCAAAGTCAAATGAAAGCGAAACACTTGGCAGACCAAACAGAAACAATAAAGAGGGAAAAGAAGAGAAAAGAGCGGGACCTGTATGTAAAGCCATTGCTAATCCAAAAAAGCGGATGAGAATTGAATCTGACCAGAGCTCGTCTGCCTCTGGGGACCTATTGGAAGAACTATGCAACCTGTCTACATATTCTGACAACGAAGTTGAGGAATGTCCCCAAGGATCTGCTGCAGACTTTTCGAACACATCTACAAGTAGTTCAGATTCACCAAGACAGACCAAACCAGAGAAACCTCTCAAAGAAAACAAGCCGCCATAAAAATGTAAAAGGAGAGACCTGTGTGAAAGATAGAACCACTTGTGAGCACCCAATTGAACGGAATAAAGGACTTGCAGATTCCTGCTCCAAGTCAGCAAACAACTTGCATTCTGTATTGAACCCGAAACATACAACAGCGCATAGCCGTAATTCGTCTTCCGAATTACATGAAGCTACTCGAGGTGAGCACAAGGCATCCTCCCAAAAAATTATGATCGAAAATATATTCAGAAATGCACTAGATGTCAACTTGAACCGCGCAAACATCATGCGTCTACTGCATGCAGTACCAGTGCTACGGACCATTAGGTCCGATGACATCCGCATTGTAGAATACTTATCGGAAGATCGAGTAGACTGTACTACTCCATATTAACTCCCAAGCGGTACGTAATATGTTATTGACCGCGAAGCAAGATCTCCTGTGCTTAGGGTTTGAGATCTCGCCGAACGACTCAACAGGAAGACAAGGTTCAGTCGCAGCATTGGACTCCAAAAGTGTGAAAGACTCTATAGATCAGCGACGAGAAGACCTGAGGAGACAGCTAAAATCTGTACCATTCCTAAATTCAAAGAATGGGAATGCTGCCGTCAAGTCAACTAAGCATTAGTTCGCGAAAGTGGAAACTGATGCTCCTGTGACTGTGATTTTGTGGAATACAAGGGGCTTCAGCCATTTATACAATGACTTTCCCGTAGATTTAACTGATAATTTTGCAATTTGTCTCCAGGAAACCTGGATGCGTGTGCCACCAGTCAAAGATGGCTACGTAACACTGTTAAATCCAGCAGAAAAAAACAACAAAGGACGCCCATTCTCCAGACTAATCACAATGATAAAGTCAGGAACAAACTGGTAAGTAATTGAAAAAAATAATCCCAACAGTTATGTCCAAGGAACATTACTTCAATCCCTGAATGTTCGCAATAATAAAAAATACCTCTTAATGCTGAACATGTACTGGAACCCTTTAAAATCTCGGCTGACGCGTTCATATCTGCTGTAACGAAAATAATAGATAACTATCAAAGGCCTTGCTTAGACATTGCAATTATCCTATGTGGAGACCTGAATATCTCCTGGTTTGATGAACACAAGAAGCTTATTGAAGTTAAATCGATAGATGGATGTCCAGGAAATGCAAGAAGATCGCAATGGAGCAAAGAACTAGAAGCTCGTGATTGCATGATGGTAAATGGACATGTGAGAGGTGACATACCACCAAATTTCACCTGGCAAAATATGGGCTATAAAAAGACCATAGACTACTTCTGGACATCAAGAAATGTGTTTGTAACAATTAACAAATTACAAATTATACCAACAACAAATAGTGATCATTGCCCATTAGTAATGTCATGGCCGCTATTGTGCAAAAGGAAATCTGACAGTAATAGTCAAGCACTAGAGGTAAACTACGGGCGAAAGAATAAAAGAATATCAAATTATCAAAATGTCAAATGAGATACAGGAGACAAACTATGATATTCTGATTCATTAGACTACATACCGCTGCTACCAAGTCTGAAAACAGGCTTTTCTGAAAGAAATCGCCAAAGTAACAACGACCATAAACATAAAGTGAGTGTCACTTTGAAAAATCAAAAAAAGCAGCTTAGGAAAGACTTAACCAAATTAAAAAAACAGCATGGAAAGAATGCCTTGAGTAAATTAAAACAGAGAAAACAACACTATCGAAATTGGCTAAAAACATTTTACCATCAGAGAGATCAAGAGCATGGTGAAGAAATGCTGGCATTGATCAAAAAAAACAACCCAAGAGAAATTTGGAAAATTCTGAATAAAGGAACAGTTAATCAAGACGCCTTAATGACAAATGGAGTGGCTGAAAACGACTGGGTAACGCACTTTCAAAAGGTTTTCGCAGGAAAGGAGATGCCACACTCAATAGTAATTGGAAATGATGAAACATCCTGGGATATAATAGAGACCAGCGAAGATATCCTCATAGCCATTCAAAGCTAAAGACATCAAGAGCTGCCGGCCCAGACGGCATCAGTAACACGTTGCTAAAAGAAAACAAACATGCGTGGTCGACATTTATTGAAAAGTTGTTTGTGGCGATGGCAGACAGAAAGCAGGTTCCGAGATCATGGACTGAGGCAATAATAGTACCAGTGTACAAGAAGGGCAGTCGGGACGATCCTGCCAACTACCGCCCGATTGCCCTTCTGGACACCATTGGTAAAGTGTTGGCGACATTTCTGCAAAAGAAACTACATGGGCCAAGGAAATGGATCTACATGATGTTAGACAAACAGGATTCACAAAGGGCGTGGGAACAGAGACTAACCTAGCCTTGGTGAACCTGTTGAAGCTCAATGCATTAAACAAGGACAACTTATTCATGGCTTTCATCGATTTGCAGCAAGCATTCGATTCAATAAATCGAAATAAATTATGGGAGAAGTTGGAAAACAGAAACTGTCCGAATGCTCTATTGTTACCTATAAAGGCATTGCACTCCAACACAACAATCAGAGTGAGACTAAATGCAAGTGGAGACCTGTCCAAATCTATCACTACCACTAGAGGGGTGAAACAGGGATGTCCACTTGCAGCTATCCTGTTTAAACTCTACATTGCTGACATCTCCACAGCCTTAGCAAGCGTCAACTGTTTCCCTCCAAAAATCAACAGCCATCATATAAGTTATGTGATCTATGCCGATGACATAGTACTTTTTGACAAGACTCGGATAGGGCTACAGCGGCTTTTGTTGAAACTTGAAACCAACATGATCGATAATGATCTGTCAATCAATGTGAAAAAAACAAAAATCATGAAGTTTGGCAGCGATCGGGTCGCCAAAAATAAGAACTTTAAATGGGGAATTGATAACAAATTTAGGAATACTGATGAACACCTCGATACGTGAGTGGAGTTGGGTTCAAGACTTATTCTATCGGACTCGAACGCTTGCCTTACAAGGAGCAAGACTGCATACTTTATATGGAAAATTCTCAGTAACACCGCTCCGCACGTTTTACCTTCAAAAAGTGGTGCCTACAATAACTTTTGGGGCAGATGCCGGCTGGAATATAGACCAAACGATCTGGTCTAAAATGGAAGGCTTACTCTGGCGCCAAGTCTAGAGGTTACCTAAATATCTCTCAATGACTATAATACGTCATGAACTGGCCTTGGAAAGTCTTTATGGAACAGTACTATGGAAATCCATGTCCTTGTTACAAAAGATGGAAATATCCAATCCTGAACCAGCATATAAAATATTAAGATCAGGAGGAAAACATCAACACAAAGGTTTGCTCTTAAGATGGGCAGAAAAATTGAAAGCCATCATGCACATTGCAAATATCTCAATGGACACACTGACAAATCGTCCTCAAATCGCGAGAACTAAGTTGAAAGAGTGGTTATGGATTGATAACCTGGATAAGTATGGAAAGATGCCGACAGCCTTAGATCTTGGACCAACAAAGAATAAAGTGGATAAAATGCCAAAATACCTATGTCAATTTCCCTCGAGATATCGAGACAAATTTCTCAGACTAAGAATGAACATACATAACACAAACCAAATGATGGTGATGAGAAAAATGAAGCCTGTCACCGATGAAGCTTGTAGACATTGCCAAACTCATGTGGAGTCACTAAAACATCTGATAATCGAATGTGTGGCTATAAGCGATTTGAGATCCATCCATTTGAGTAAATTGAAGCCTGCAAACGATATGTTGGAAGATCTGTGGCTCCGGATACTGAGTGGAAGCTCGGTACACCTAACCTGTTCAGTGATAAATTTCCTAGACAAAGTCATAAACTGAAAGGATAAGAACTTAAATTGACATTGGAAGTGCTACTAATGAATTGATGTAAAGAGTTGTAATAAAAGTTTGTAAGAAACTAGATGTTACAAATAAAAATAAAAATTGGGACCCATTTCAACACTGAAATGGCAACCACATAACTTCTGCAGAACTGAACCTTTCACCATTGCCTTTTTGCATCTGGAAAGAATAAGCCATGCACACTTGGAACACTACTTCTAAAGGAACATTTTCCTCATCACTCTGATCTCTGTTTTTGGAGCAATAATCGCTACATGTTCCATCTGTTAGCCACCTACCTGGCACCATGGAGTTGATGAGAACTAGTTGAAACATTCATCAGGTAAGTAGCTTCTGTGGAAGACTTTCCATTAAAAGTGGGAAGACGCTAATTGAAAAATTATGCAAAACTCACAGCAAGATAGATAGTTGCCGTTGCAGAAGGAATCATTGCTTTGTGTGAGAGTGGAATAATGATCTAGCAATTCACGTATTTAACGATGTGTACCGAACCAGTTGTTGATGGGGTGTTCTTAACGGACAGACCATCCTGAAGCTGTGGTCGGCAAAGTAGTCACAGTTCCCTTTCAGTATCTTGGACATACATCCTTAATCTTATAGTGGTTCTTTGTATACCAATTGCACACAGCAAACCACCAACATTACCTCTTAAGTGCTTGTGGGTCCCTGCCTGCAAATTTTTTAACACTACCAAAGTGGAGTGTAAACTTTAAATCAAGTCAAAATAGCCTTCACTCTTCCTCTCCGCTTTGTGAGAAACTAAAAGATTCTTGCAAATAATGCCTTGCATGCAGTATTTTATAAGGGATTCTGCCCGTGCCTTTCTTCCCTCGACCAACCATTTCACCCCTGATTGACTGCTGAACTGCTATAAGACCATAATCACTCCCACGCCACTCTTACTAAATAGGAATTATTGGTCAGACAATCTATCAAGAACACTTCCTGCTGCTAAAGAGCCAAGATCCTGCAGGCTGCGCCCCAAACCCCAGGGGCCAAGATACATTTCAATGGACTGTGCATCCCAAATAACCATCTGCAGATAAAAACAGTATCAGAGATTTGTTGTATTTCACCAACATTACCGGCAAGAAAAACAAATCAGCATGTATTAAAATGCACACAAACTGCATATGTGTTACTGACCCATTCTAGCATAGGAACTTTCTAATATGGGTATTTGTCCGGCAGCAGATGCGTTGTGTAAGCATTTGGTACCAAAAAGCATAGGTACCAGCAATTAGCTCTGCCTTGTTAAGGGGTTTATTAACCCGCTTAAATATTCCTTGTCGTGTGCCCCCACCATTTCAATTGGATTAAGTCAGGTGACTCAGGCAGATCAGAACCCAAAAGAAAGCCTGGACCACAATGATTCCTACAGCAGAGGAATGTTTAGGATCATTGCCCTGTTTATCCTTCATTTTCTGGTATGCCGTGAAAAATATTTTTTGCACCCATTGGACCAGTGACCCAGACTACACTCCTTGAGGAACGTTGTGTCCATTTTGCCCTCAAAGAGGACTGTGGAATGAAGGCATTTCTTGGAGATGCCACTCTAGATGTGGACTTTCACCAGGTGCTTTTGCTGTGGTTTACTTGACAGAGGACCAATCTTCTAAAGTGCCATCCTATTGCAGTGCTCAAGCACCACTGAGATCTTGTCCATAAATAGGCGGTAATTGAAGCCCTCACTGGTCTCCATTCTCAATGTACTGTTCTCCTTGTTAACATCACAGATCTGTGATAGCCTAGATCATAACAAACACACTGTCACTGCTTTGTACACAGAAATAATGCACAAACAAGGCTGCTTTCTTCTTTTTTTTAACCCCATCAGGTTACAGCCCCCACCACCCATATTACAGTTTCTTAGCAGGTGATCCCTTACAAGTCAGATCCTACCTGCCGCCACCCCCTCCCCCCAATTATCAAATCAGGACGCCATGTCTCAATATGGTAAGCAAAAACTAGCACTGGATAATCACCTATGGAATGGATCATATTAGAGTACAGTACACTGTGTATTGTAGACATGCACAGGGAACTAAAAGTACAGCAGATAAGCAATTCAGGAACATGCTATAGGTCAGAGGGAGAGAGAGAAAATCAAGAGTTGATACACCCACTGTAAATGGGGTAGGTTGGCCTGTAAGGGTACTCCATCAGTCTCATTGTCCGGTACAATACTCCCCATCATTTTTAATTCTCTTCTGTGGGTGCACTTTCCTACTGGTGTGTTAGCTGATGGGAGTCAGTTTGGGGGCAATCTATAGTGGAACGTCATTGCTGAATTTTTGTAATCACATTTCCAGCACCCATATGTTCCCTCAGATTGGTGCTCATCTGTAGACCAATGATTTTAGCCACTACAAGTACAGAACAGTCGAAGGGGCACATAAGTTGCAATGCACGATGTAACTTAACAAATGTTTGTAAAACGGGGTATACAAAGGCACAAGTCAGCAGTTTAATTGTTTCGTAGAGTATGGTCTCACAGCGATCAATGGTTGACATCTCAATCAGAACATGACATTTCACATCCCTGCTAGATGGATGGAAAACACCCATATGAAAAGAGGCAAGTACCAAGGTACCAAGTGAGTGCCCAGAACCCTTTGTCCAGTTTTGAGGTGAATTTTTGCACGAATCGTACATCCTCTCAGATGGCTTCAATTACTCGAGGACTCAGGAGTAGAGTTAGGTATTTTATTATCAACATCACAGGCAATAGTTTTACACTGCATTTGCACTTCAGTGAAGTGACAATGGGCCATTAATGCTTGGAGCCCATAGTACAATAGTGTGAATTTCTACTTGAATATTGCAGGTTTGTAAGATTGACACCCGTTTTGGAATTGTACCGGTGCAAGGCTGCATCTGCGGCATCATTTGGTGCAGAGATTTGGGGGTGCAAAAAGTGTACAAGTTTGGGGGTTGCAGAAAACACATTTTAAAGTTTATAATGATGCAACCAAGTAGCGCTCCAAACGCCACGTTGCCCCCAGAATGTGATGTACGCCACATAGAGCATGTAATAGCTTTTAAGCCCCTATTCTTAGGGCTGCGTATATGGTCATCACCTAGGTTGCACATGTTTAAGGAAATGTTAGTTAAGTATTTGACTTTAAAAAAGGTAGTCGTACAACCCCCTTGCCCAGACGAGTTTAAAGCTTGTGTATAATCTTGGGCTATGAATCATACTGAGAGAGGCTGCCAAGCATCAGTACTGATAGCAAGGAAGTCATTAAGGCCACCTGCAGAGAACGTTATAGGAAGGTTCTGGTGTTTTCTTGTGCAAGGCTTTCTAGTGGCTAGCTACATCTACAGGCAAAGTACAGATTTGACCCGGAGCAATATTTGGATATCGTTACTCTCGGCCTGGCACACTAATTATTGTTCGACTTGAGAGGAGGCACTTTACACGTGTGGCTTTTTTCACGAAAAGCTGGAATGATGGATGTAGCTCTGACTGCCAGTGTTGTGGTGCTCCGAGTGAATCTGCCATTCACTTTTTGTCGTTTTGTCCTAGGTACATAGACCTTAGGGCAAAGTATGTATTGCCACTATGTAGATTACAAGGTTTTAGGAGGGAGACAGAGGTTCTGGAATTATGCAGAAGATGTGATAACCCTAATATGTTGCAGCAAATTGCCAAGTATGTTCACAGAGCATGGCTCAGAAGAAGTATTGTTTTGCTTGCTTAGTAGTGGGTGATTAAATGTAGGGGATGCCCGTAATTTAGACACAAGATCCATTAGACAATATGAATTGTCTTCTCTTGCCCCTCTTCTACATGCAATATGCTGTAATTTGAATCCAGTAATTGTATATTGTACCAAGTGATTGTGTGGTTGCTTTTATGGTTTTCATACCGAAAATAAAGCTATATTCATTCATGCATGTTCGTAATTGATAGGTTACTAGGAGCCTTTAAGGCCCGGGGCCCTTAGCATGTTTACTATGGTCTGTGATAAGGGGAAATGGGAAAAACAAGTCTTATCAACTGTTTCTTGAGGCCCCAAATGCAAGAAATCAATTCATAGAGAATCTCCTTTTTTATTTGTTTAGCTGATACTCCACAAGTGCCAACTCATGGAAAACAATCAAGAAGAATGAAGAGGAATGTGTTCCTTTGCGCAAACCAATAGTCATTGAGACATTTGATGAAGTATATCAGGGAAAGGTCAAATAGGGGGGCATTATGTGTTATGGGAATCTGGGAGTTTAGCAATTTGACACAGTTGCAATTGGCACAGAATACATGTTGTACATGAGTATTGAGCCTACTTCCTTTCAGCCGTAATAGTCGCATTACATTCAGAACTTGGTCTAATCTCCTTAGAACATGAAATTGCTTTAACTCCACTTTAATTAAATCTAAAAACATTGACGAGTAGAAACACATAAGTATCCAACATTCCGTTGGCTGATTTACTGAATTGTTAATAAAAAAAAAAGGCGCTACTCCATGATTGTAGCATGTGAAAGCTATACTCAGTGGCCAATCATCTAACAAAAGCCAATAAAGTGTACATTCTTCCTGATTTAAGTAAACCACTTAGTCGATTCAACCTTATCTACCCCAGGACGCCTTCCTGTGTAACTGATGCCTATTCACCAGATACGTGTTTGTTTAGTAAAAGAAAAATGCCAGGTGGAACCGAGAACGTGATAGAGATCTGAAATCAATGTGTCCCTTTTATTGTTCCATGCCAGAAACTGCATTTCATATTTTATTGTTCTGTAAGACGTATGCTGCATTTAGAAAGGGCTTTCTATACTCTCAAGCTGGACTCACTTTGCATCTTGTACTCGTGGTGGCCCTGAATCATGCTGTTCCCATCATCATCTTGTATCCTGCCTTGCAACATTATGTGTTACTACTGACTTCTGCAATTGCATTCGCTCTCCCCTCTTGCTTCTCCACTCTTTTTGACTGCTTACTCTGTTCTCTCCTCCTCTCCCTTTGCCCATCTCCTCCCCTTACTTTCTTCTATGCACTTACTCTATCAGAATTGTCCCTGGACCTAGTATGATAGCAACCTCGTCTGTCTCCTCCCCTCTCCCCTTATTTGTTTCCCCCCTACTCCCCCGTCCAGCACTATCTGAAATGTCATCAGGCCGGTATGATAATGGCTTGTTTTGTTCCTCCCCTCCTGCACCCCTCTCCCTCACCTTTCGTTTTTCTCTGGCTCTACCAGAAATGTCATTAGGACTAGTACGGTAGTCGCCTGTCTGTTTCCATTTCCTTCCCACTCTTCCCCTCCCTTCCTTACCTATGTCTTAGCTCTTGCACTATCTGAAATGTCGTCAGGCCGAGTACGATAGTTAATTATGCATCCTTATTGTTCATGGCCTGTAAAAATGTCATTGTATTTTCCCTTATTCCCTCCCTTGCCTTGAAGCGCTTTGAAACATTGTGTATAGGCGCTATATAAATAAACTATCATCATATTCATCCAATTGTGAGGTCAACCAACTGAGAAAGATTTCAACTTTGGGCGAATGCCCGCGTTTCTTTGGCCCTCAACCTTTCTTAGAGCAGCCATGAAAATTAGACCAATTGGCTTTGTAAACATGAATTTGCAAGGGGCATTGTGACTCATCTTCATCCGCTGTTGCCATAAAGAGGGCTGCTAGGAACTGGATCAAGTACTCACTGATCGAGTTGTTTTCACAGCCATTGCTTTTGCCTATTTTATTTAGAGGCTTTTTCCTCGAATACGGTTGAGTAAATAAGTGGTCTTAATTGAATTAAAGATAAACCTTAATATAAAAAATTAAGAGTGTGAATGGAATGGAGAGCTACTCGCATAGCTGTGATACAATTGTCACAGGCTGTGAAATGCACCTTATGTTGTTACTTGGCACATATCAATCAGCTCTTAATGAGTGACTTGTACTCTAACACACCATTTGCTAATATCTGGCAGCCATCTATATCGTGCTACTTTCCAACTTTTTTTTTTTAACTTGTTTTATTGTTGCATAGCTTCCATTTGCTGCTTTGATTCATGGAAAAAGCCACAAAAGAACTGTAATATTAATTTTGAGTAGCTAGGCACTTTCATCACTTTAAAAATAATCAGTTATTTGTTTGGTTTCTGTATTTTCTGTTTGCTGCCGTGATTTTAGGAAATATTATTTTATTGTCATGTGTGTGTAATTTTCCTCCGGATGGCATATTTTTACATTGTCTGGATCTAGAAATGTACTTTGATGGAGCCACAGAGTATCTGAATAAAGTGGTACTCTCCAATTCAAGTTTGATCGATGCGATTGGTGAGGCACCTGGTTGGTATTCTTGCCTATTTTTTGAAGCTATTAAATCTACATTATTAACATTATTGGAAGGGTGATGAGTGGATGCAATTTTAACAGAGATCCACAGAAGTGTGGGGTGAGGAGGGGGACAAAATAAAAAAATCCCCGATTCCGTTAATGGTGGGGAAGGTTTAAAGGTAAATCTCTAGTGTTCAGAAAAAGATTCATCCATCTATGTGTTCCGCTGATACGAGTTGTACAACTAGGATCGTTCTAAGAGATCAAATGCAATTCCTACGGGGAATTCACTGGGCAAACGTCAAATCAATCATGGACTTAAAACGAACGCCAAACCACATTATTAGTCTCTTAAGCACCAACAGCTTCACCACCACCCCTCCTTTCCCCGCCCACCTTTGGTCTCTGATAAAAAAGCATTTGGCAGCAATACTAAAATAAAGCATTCACTATGAGCGTTATTAATACAGCCTCCAACTGGATATAGCCACAACATAATGGTCCCATGCCCGCACCAAACTGCCATACTTCTAATTTAAGGGTCCTAATGGGCGTGATGGACATTGAATTATTCAGTGGGAGACAGCACGTTTATCATTGCGCTCCAACTTCTTGGTGAAACAACTCCACTTCAAACTGGGATCCATCTGGTTAGTCGACATATATTATATTGGGACTTGCCGATGTTCTTTTTTCCTAGCCCAGTATGCCCCAGGTAGGTAACTGGTATTAAAAAAAACTGGACTTCAAGAAACAAAGGGAAACTGCAAAGTCAGAATTAAATAATGGGTATGGTAAACTAGGGACCTTTATACCTGGTTAGCTTAACAACAACAAAAAAGAAAATCTTACATCCAAGCAATAGATGTGCTCATTTGTATAAGATAATTATTGACAGTTTAATGCTGTCCCAAGTCTGACTAACCCTATAAGTGTGGATTATGAATCCCATGCAAAATCCAGATGAGAGCTGCTCAGTAGAATGGAACATGTAGTAGCACAGATACTTGTGGAAGAGTTAAATGTCAGATACCCGATAACTGCTTTTCAACTAGGTCCAGCACTTGAAATGACATCTGTACACCGCTGATAGCTTACATTACAGACAATATGAATTAGGTGGTGGGCACTGGAATGTAGATCACTTCCTGCAGCAAGACTGGATTCCAATATATACGATAAGGAGTTGGTTTCCATTATTCTTCTCATGATCTGATTTTATTGCAGGAAACTTGGATTATCAAGAGGTCTGTCTGTGATAGATATGTAAAGTATTGTATTCCATCTATTCCTAATTTAATGTTTGCCATTTCGGCAGTCATCTATATCATTTATACATGTAAACCTGTATAAAATGCCTGTACAATATGTAATTTATCCCCAGAGTCGGACTGGGACAAGAAATCGGCCCGGACACCCAAGAAAAAGTGGCTCACCCCTCACCTCATGACCCTTGACCTCTGATGACATCACCAGAAGTGATGTCATTTCACCCCACCCGAAAGTGACATCCCAGGAAGCGATGAAACACGATCTTTCACCCCTCGACAAAACAAGAAGTGGCATCAAATAGCATTGTTCCTAAGTACACTATGAAAAATATGGTTATGATTTCACTAATGTGATCTACATTTCATACAAGAATGGATCACCATATGTATCATTAATATCTGTGCATATAGATCCATATTGTCAAATTGCTGTGAATGCAAGCAGACGTCCAAGGCCAAATGATAATATGTTATTGTATAGCACTTACGCTTAAGCTCTTTTCTATAGAACAAATATGCACACAGTATCACCCAACCTGTGTTGGTACTGATTTCTCCAGCATTGGATCTTTCGTGGATTCACATGCTTAGAATATTCCCCGTCGTCAGGCCGGGAACACTCTGTCTTTTTAAAATAGAGTTTTCCCTTGGATAACTTCGACACTTTAGCGTCCTATATATGTCCTTTTGGGGCGCTTACGCACCACCCAATAGGACGTAGGGTATAAATAGACCCGCCCCTGCGGTTTCTCCTCGGATTTCAACTGTCTGCAAAGTGTCCCTTGTGCTTTCTACACTTTTGTGGGTTGTAGTCTTTTTTCCCCAAAGTCGGGGAAAGCGTTGTTTCGCCCATGTGCTACGTGCGGAATGAAAAAAGTTTATGAAGGGGATGGGCACATGGACTGCCTCTATTGTCTCTACTCTCATCACTCCGCGGATACCTGTGACATCTGCAAGGGCTTCTCGCAGAAAACGTTGAAGGACCGCAATCGGCGTCTGATATTGTGGCTGAACGAAGGGGCCGACCCTCCGCCTGAGGTGGGATCGGTGTGCAGTCTAGCATCGGATAGGCCTTCCCCCGCAGTTCCTCGATGGTCAGTGTCGGCTGAGCCTCTGGCAAAGAAGTCATGGCCTACAGAAAAGAGTCGTCCTTCTGAAAAACATCGGACGAAAGGGGCTCCTTCATTGTCTATACATAGTCAATCTGACCAGACCTGGAAGCCTGAAAAATCTTCTTCAAATAAGGATAAAAAAAAAGACTCTTCCAGACGCTCCTCCTCAGGACACCATCATAGGTCTTCCTCGAGTAGAGTATCTTCAAAGCACCTGCCCAGAGACACGAAAAAGGCGGAATCGCCTAACAAGTCTGCGCCACAACTACCAGTGCTGTCAATGGGAGTCCCGCCGTCGACGGCTTCACTGCCGTCAGCATTGTCGATCTCTACAGTGGTGTCATCGGCCCCATTGGCGGCGACCGACGAGGGCCCCAGGTTTTCATCATCGACGGTCGATGTACCAGGGTCTTGGCAACCTTCGGTGTATGACGCAGTTCTACCGGACACCTTATTGCAGCAGGAGTCCGTTCTCTCAGTGTCATCGATGGAGGAGGAGCGAGAACCTGTAGTTAATCCAACAAGTCTCGGCTTACAGTGCGTTGGCCCTTCGACGACGGTGGGAATTCAGAATGGTCCACTCGCATCTCCTCTGCTGAATCCGCAGTCGGTGCTGTCTCTACAGTTGTTCTCTACACTGCAATCCCTATTAAGTCAGCTGGATGCAAGACTTCCTCCCATGGGTACGCCTCCGGTGACACCTATCGTCGACACGGCAGGTGTCCCTCCGTGTTCAGCGTCCACGGCTGAATTGCCAACTTCCGGGGCTGTTAAGCACAGAACCTCTTCGTTCCCCCCCGGGGGAGTGTGAACTGCAGGACTCTGATTCAGAGCAAGGTCCTAGGGACTCATCTCTGACACTTCATCGTTGCCATCAAGAGACCCGACGTGGGAGTCGGACGGAGAAATAGAGGCTCCTAGGAGTCCGTTGCAACAGTCTCCCCCAGATGACATTGGGGCCTTTCATGCCATGATGGCAAAAGCCTGTGTGGAGTTTGGTCTAACCCCAGAGGAAGAACAGAAAAAATGCTTCCTGTTTGACCACATGGGAAAGAGAAGAAAGTCGGTTTTCTCTGTTCCGATCCTGGACCACGTTTGGCAAGAAGGCTTACGTACCATGCGCCATCCATTTTCAGAACCTGCAATCAAGGGCAGGTTAGAGAAAAAATTCAAAGCCCCAGACTCTACGCCAAAGTGCTTGGTTGCACAACCTTTTCCTGAATCAGTGGTATCGGCGGCAGTTAGCAGGAAAGCTAGAACACAACACAAGTGCACAACACCTCTGGACAGTGAAGCTAGAAGGCAAGATGCCTTTGGTAAGAAGGTCTTAACATTGGGAGCGACGACAGTCAAGGCTGCTAACTCGTTAGCGATTATGGCACGCTACGCCCGCGAAATGTGGCATCGCCTGGCCCCCATTTTAGAACATCTGCCTGAAGAACATTGAAACACAGCCATGCTACTGGTGCGCGAAGGTGAGGAGGCATCAAATCACAGCATTAACATCGCTGTAGATTTAGCGCAATCGGGGTTCAAGCAGATAAATAATGGAGTGGTACTAAGGAGGCAGGCCTGTCTAAAGTGTACAGACTTTAGGCCGGAGGTCCATTACAAGGTGCTGGACATGCCCTGTGAGGTTGAACAATTATTTGGAGAAAAAAATAGATGAAGCCCTGAAAGGCATGAAAGAGGACTCCGATGCAGCGAGATCATGGGGAGCCTTGCAAAGTGCGAGAGCGTTTCGGCCCTTTCGTCCCTGCCATGGAGCGTCGGGGAACACTCGATTTGCCGCATCCAGAGACAGGAACTATAATCGGTCTGCATACTCCTCACAAGGATACAGTCGAGCAGTTCAGGCCACATGGAGAAGCCGTGATTTCCAAACTTCCAGAAGGAGAGGACAACCTTCTTCCACCAAGAGTAAACAAATGAAATCACAGCAATGACAGTCTTCAAGATGTCCTGGGAGGCAGAGTAGCCCTATATGTCGACGAATGGGAGAAAATTACATCGGACCGTTGGGTGTTGGACACAGTGAGGCCAGGCCACTCTCTTGAATTCAAAGACCCTCCACTTCCCATTCCCCCGTGTATTCTGTGCAACCTCATCTTCACATCTTACAGCAGGAGGTTGTACTTATGCTGCAGAAAGGGGCGATAGAATTGGTTCTGGTGGCCGAGAAAGGTCAGGGGGGTTTACTCCCGTTACTTCATGGTCAAAAAACCCAACGGCAGGTGGCGACCCATTCTGGACCTTCGGGCGCTGAACAAGACTCTGCAATGCCTAAAGTTCAAGATGCTTACACTTTGGGAAGTCATCCGGTCGGTACAGCCGGGAGATTTTCTGGCGTCGTTGGACTTGCATATTTCTACATACCTATGCATCGACGACACAGAAAATTCCTGCGGTTTGTGGTGGGTCAAAATCATTACCAATTCCGAGTGCTCCCGTTCGGTCTAAAATTGTCTCCCAGGACGTTTACAATGTGTTTAGCGCCGGTGGCGGCGTGGCTCTGACGAGAAGGTCATCACGCCTATCCTTACCCGGACGACTAGCTACTACGAGGTTCGTCTCAGACTGACGCAGGCAAGTCTCAATGATACCATGCAGCTGTTGCAACGTTTGGGCTTCGCAGTCAACTTCGAAAAGTCTTTTCTGTCTCCCTCCAGGAGCTTGGTGTTTTTGGGCGCAGAATTTCAGACGAAATCAGGTCTGTTGAAGCCTTCAGTCGAGAGGATTCAAAAACTAAAGCAGAAAGCGGTAGAGTGGAAAGTCGAAATTAAAGTGTCGGTCAGAAGCTACATGTCGCTGCTGGGAGCCATGGCGTTGTGTATTCCGTTGGTGAAGGACTGTCTTCTCTTCATGAGGCCAGTGCAAGAATTTCTGGCAGACTGGTGGGCTCAAAGTCGCAGGTTATGGTCCGACAAAGTGGTGTTCAACAGCGACTTACAGGAAGCGCTTCGGTGGTGGCAACTCTCGGACAATCTGACGCGAGGAATGCCATTACTGGAGCCAGAATTTCAAGCTACAATTGTGACGGATGCCTCTCAAACAGGGTGGGGTGCTCATCTGGGGTCCTTACAAATTCAAGGTCGGTGGTCTCCAGTCGAATTGAGTCTTTACATCAATGTGCTGGAACTGAGAGCGGTTCATTGGGCTCTAAAATCGTTTTTCCCATGCATACGAGGCTCTGTCATGAGGGTGTCGACTGACAATACAACCGCAATGTTTTACCTCAGGAAACAGGGGAGCACTCATTCCAGAACGCTCGAGAGAGAGAGGTTCAGGAACTATGGCATTGGGCCCTCAAACAAGACATCAATATTGTGGCGTTTCATTTACCAGGGGTGATGAATGTACAAGCGGACTCTCTCAGCAGAGAAATGAACCAACTCCACGAGTGGCAGTTGAAGGATTAGCAGGTGTCTAGCATCTTCAGGAAATGGGGTCGTCCTTCACTGGATCTCTTCGCCACCCGAGAGAACAAAGTGCAAGCAGTTTGCCAGCAGATGGCCTCAGCCAAATTCGCTGGGGGATGCTGTCTGCTTCCCGTGGACGGGCAGGTTTGCATACGCATTCCCTCCATTTCCACTCATTCAGCGAACCCTCCGGTGGATTCAGAGATACCCATGCCGTGGAATTCTGGTGGCCCCTTACTGGGTCAGGCAGCTGTGGTTCTCAGACATGCTCCAGCAGAACCAGTGCAGTTTCAAGTGACGCCGGATCTTCTGTTTCAAGACAAGGGCGCAGTATGGCATCACGACCCGGGCTCTCTCAGCCTGATAGCTTGGCTCCTTACTTCTCCGATTTCGGATTACTAAACATTCCTATAGACTGTCACCAGATTTTAGAGGCGGCTAGAGCTCCGTCCACGAACATCTCCTAAGCATGCAAATGTAAAAGGTTCTGTGTGTGGTGTAAAGATCAGCCTGGAATAGACCCTTTAAGCATTTTATCGGAGCAAATTCTGCCTTATTTACTACACTTGGCAAAGAAAGGTTTGGCTTTCTCCTCCATAAAGGTTCACCTCCTGGCCATTTCTAGATTCACTCGGAAGAGGAACGCTACCCCGCTGTTCAATGATAGTCTCGTTAAACATTTTCTAAGAGGTTTGTTTCGGACCTTTTCCCCGGCTAAGAAGTTCCCTCCTGGTTGGAGTCTCAATCTGGTGCTGTCGGGTCTGATGAAGGCCCTGTTTGAACCTATGTCGTCGACACCTCTGAAATTATTGTAGTGAAAAATGGCTTTTTTAGTGGCCATTACTTTAGAAAGAAGAATATCGGAGTTGCAAGCCCTAGTGATTGATCCTCCGTGCTTACGTTTCTTCAAAGACAAGGTAGTGTTAGCTACTAACCTTCAATTTAGTCCGAAGGTGCCAACTACGTTCCATAAACATTCTTCTATTGTGCTAGCATCATTCTTCGCTTCGGCTTCCTCATTGGCAGAAAAGGCGATGCATACGTTGGACGTTAAAAGAGCATTGACATTTTATCTGAGTCGTACTCAGGAATTCAGGCGTTCAAGACAACTGTTTGTGGCTTATGGACCCTGAGTAAAGGGAAGGGCAATTTCCAAACAAGGACTTTCATGCTGGGTCTCATCAACTATTTCTTACTGTCGTTCTAAGGCGGGGAAGCCTTTGGAGAGATGCCCGAAGGAGCACTCAACGAGATCCACCGCGTCGTCAGCGGCATTATGGTCGGGGATTCCGCTGGTGGACATCTGTCAAGCCGCCTCCTGGTCTGTGCTGCATACATTTACTCGGCATTATTGCCTAGAACAGCAGCATGGTGCAGACGTACAGATGGGACGTGCAGTCTTGCAACGCCTATTTCAGTAAGGTAAGCCCCACAGCATGGGGTACTTAGTTCAATGCTATCATGACTAATAATTATTGATGGTCATGTGTTGCGTTCCTAATGTATTGGTTTGCATTAAACTCTACCATATATGATAAATACTGCTATGTAATCTATTCTACGCATGTGAATCCATGAAAGATCCAATGCTAGAGAAGGGAGTAGTTTCTTACCTGTAACTCCATTTCTCCAGCGTTGGTATCTTTCATGGATTCACATGCGCCCACCGGCCTCCCTTGCATGCAAACCTAATGGGTGCCTCTACTTTGGAGGTTAAAATCTGAGGAGAAAACGCAGAGGCAGGTCTATTTATACCCTACGTCCTATTGGGTGGTGCGTAAGCGCCCCAAAAGGATGTCGATAGGACACTAAATTTTCGACGTTTTCCAAGGGAAACCACTATCTTAAAAAGACTGAGGGTTCCCGGCCCGACGACAGGGAATATTCCAAGCATGCGAATCCATGAAAGATACCAATGCTGGAGAAATGGAGTTACAGGTAAGAAACTACTCCCTTATCGACCTCAGAAAGTCAGAAGGATGAAAGGCTGAGATGGCCTTGCTGGGATTCGAACCTGCAAATCACACACACATCGTAGCAGCTAGTGCTCAACCCACTGAGATGTGCTATCGGCTATAGTAAAATGAGCAATTATTCTGTAGTGGATACCATTAAACTGGTAATTGAGATTTAACAGCAGACCAGTTAAGTTCATCTGCAGTTCTGGTGCAAAGTTGGCCGCATGCTTCAGCAGCATGTGGATGTTGCATGCATCATAATTTATGATGCACACATCATGCATGCAAATCAATCATCAAAGCAAGGTAACGTGTCAGCTTGCTTTGATGAATTATGCAGTTGTGGGTGCTTTTTGATTGTTTAAAACAAAAATGTTTTTTCGAACTTTTTCTTTTCCAAACCAGCCCAGGCGTGGGCAGAAACCAGCCCCCAGGGACTACACATGATTTCAGCCAGGCCACGGGCCGAGTGGCAGATGGGCCAATCCGGCTCTGCTTATCCCCTTAGAGTCTGATAACATTCTGATTTCACAACTGACCTATCAAAAAGTGATTTAATCAACTTTTTCAATAAATAACCACCAAAAATCAGTCCTCAATATCATCAATTAAGAAACAAGCATTTTTTTAAAAAGGAATACAGTCTTAAATACAAAGGATACTCTTAGTTTGGTAATACTTGGGTGAGACTCATTTCAAATTAGCGAATCGACAGAGATGAGAATACTGAATTTGTCAAATTCCTACTTTTAAAAAGGACATAACCACATTGATAAGGAAGGGTGTTTAACTCCTTTCCCTTGGAGTGCCGCAAGATCTATAAAATGACAGACTACCTCAGATACTCCTGGAATTAAATAGGACTTGCAGTACTCGAGTTAATTATTTTCTCTCTTTAGCACTGTCCGCTTGATTAACTTGAAAGTAGTTTTGAGGGCTGGAATTGATCATTTCCTTTGTTTGACACTCTCCAGAGGAATTATAAAAACATAACTGTACTTTGTATCATACACCAATCTATTGCACTATCACACTGAACATAAGGTCCAAGGTCGTTAAACAGGTAACATGTGCAAAGGATGGGAAGCAGAGTAACCCTTACAACAAATAATCAGACCGACTCAGGAAGTTGGCAAAGTCCCATTCGACTGTTGTAATATCAATTGTTTAAAACGGGGAGTTACAACCGACAGACAGACGTTCGCTCGAGCTCTCAATACATTTTACATAAAAACACATATACTAAAACTTCATCATAAGTGACGTCAACCTATGTAGCAAATAAGAAAAAGGCAATCTTCATGGCCTTTGAACTTGGCCTTGCAATGTATTCTTGTCTCTGGGAATATAAGGGAGTACGGGCACAGGCTTATCACAGTTCTGGTCTGCATGCCCAACTCCATTTTCCATCCTTGGCTCATGTGACATGAGACCGCAATTCAGCCCATTTTGCAGCAATTGTCTTGAATTAATAAACTTGGCACTCCTGGTGTTCTTTCTTTGCACCTTAACAAGGGTTGATATAGCGTCTCACGGTTTCTGTTCTTCAAGGATAGATAACCCGCCTTGGCTTGCTCCAACTTTGATACTAAGCCAAACAGCTTCACCCTTAAAGTCTGCAATCTCCAGCTATTTCTTTGCTGGAACACACACAGCTCCCAATCCTTCTTTCTCTGTGGGTTTGAACTTACTAAGTTGTATGACCCCGATGTCCAGACACTATACAATGGCGGCTTCACCTGCAATCTATTCACTACGTATAGCTAGCTTCGATGATCACTTGGTCTAGTTGCATTGCTGAATCTTTAGATTCATTGCTTGCCTGAAAGAATTCTGTTTAATATTGAAATACCATTGTTTACTACCACTTGGCAGCCTGAAATGTACACCCCTCTATAAAACTGCCCCCGCTGCAACACAGACGCTGCGACATACCCACAATGACTGCCAAATGCACTAATGAAAGCCTCGGTACTTTAAGCCTCCATCACCAACCCGCAACCAAGCGCGAACAGTAGTCTAGGCTATACCACAACTACCGCACACCTCTGCACCACACCTAATAGCACCTTCACGCCAATCTAGTGAGCATGGTCGATATTCTGTCCCGCGCCCCACTGCCCTTACGCTTCGTTGCATCAGCAGAATAACACCCGTGCACAAATCGAATCAGCCTATCGCAGCCTAACAGCAGCCCCCTGCAAAACACTCTAACCAGCTTAGCATTAACAACCATTTACATCGCTACTCAGCCTCGCAGCCTCCCAGCACCTACGCACCCCTCCAACTCAGAAACAGGCTACCCTATGCACATCTGCAAACCAAAACATTTGCCCCAATGCAACACCACAACCCCCAAGGCATTGGCACATACATGCCCCAGACATATCAGCCTTCCAAAAACGGCCAAAAATATCACACAGAGGAGTCACGCCTACTCAGTCACTCCTCTCTATACTCAGCTATGCCTTCCTACTCCATATCATCACTACTCACCAAATTATGCATATTTGCATACCTAACGCCAGTCCCACTACCACTACCCCAGAACATCCTGCAGTATTGTCCCCTAACAATATAGCATGTTCCAATGGTGCCTTTATCCACCTCAACAATGGCCTTGCCCGGCTCCTCTGCTACAGACACCACCCACTACCATGTCCCACGCCATTCATCCCAAACACCCCCGCCTTCTTACCCATACCAACTCCCAACATCCAAACACTACCTCTAGTAGGTAGCACACACTTCACATGTATATCCTCCAGAACTACACATAATCTACAACCAGAGCCCTCTCAGCCTCCACAAGAAACGACATACTATCAGCACGCACCTATCACCATCTTCCCACCCTTGAAATCCAGCAGACCCTCCCCACAACTCAGTTCCACTCCATATCCACACCTTGTATGATCAAGGATAACTCTCTAGACCCAATAACACAACACCATAAATGAGATCCCCGCATACCTCCCCTTTTACCAGAGCAACCCACCCCCAGATACAGCTCAACTCAACCTTACCTCTGAAAACCCCCCCAAACCTAGTGAAACCCCCAAACCTAGTGAAACCCTATCAGGAGCCTTGCTTAATGTAAGATCCTTTGGAGCTCACACGACTGACATGCACGATTGTTTACTAGAACTTAATCTTGACTTTTTAATCCTCACTGAAACTTGGCTAAGTCAGGCCATCAGATCACACTAGCAGTCCTACACCCTCCTCAGAGCCAACCGCTCAGATGCTATTGGTGGAGGAGTAGCCATAATCCACAAAACCCTATTACAGTTTAGGGAATGCAAAACGGATTCACTGACTGGCTACGAAACCCTTGCTCTCAAACTAGCTACCAGCCCGAAGACAACAATCAACTTCCTAATAGTATGCAGATCACCAAGTTCCCCCAATAACCTGGACATAGACCTACCCCTATTAATCACACCTTCACTCAAAGCCAACACAAAGCCCATACTCCTAGGAGACCTCAACTTAGTTTTCAATGACCCACAAGATAGCAAAGCTACAGCTTGCCACAAGGCTTTCTGTGAAATGCAATTCACTCAAATAGTGAATGCCTCCACCCACTTCAAAGGAAGAATCCTCGACTGGATACTTACCCTGAACACCGCAGTGACCATAACAGACATCCTTAAGATGCAGTGGACCGACCACTATCTAATCCACTTCAGCATAAACCTAAAATCAGACCGGATAACAAAAACCACTAGTCGGGTACCTATGCAGGTCAGAAATGTTCACAAACTTACCCCTGAAAACCTAAACCCGTTACTCAACAAGTTGCTGAACTCCAAAACCTCAGATGACCTAAATACTGAAAACATCGCAGACCAAACCCACCAATGCTCAAAAACTGCAATAAACGAAGTAGCCCCACTCAAATCTAAAATACCCAAGCCTAAACGCAGTTCCCCATGGTTCAGTGGCGAATTCATCAAACTTAGAAGAGAAAAAAGAGCTTTAGAACACCTTATCAGGAAAAACCAGTCCCCAGAACTCCAAATCAAACTACAAAAACTCTCCAAAGCCTACAAACACAAGGTACTCCCTTACAAAGCCAATTCACTCAATGATCGGATTGCTAACGCAGCCTCAAACACTAAAGAATTATTCACCATCATCAAAGAACTTGAATCCCCTATTCAATATTCAATCCATCAGCCCCGTTACCATCAGCAAAGCATTGTGCACCACCATACAGGACGCACCATCCACTAAAATAAATGCTCTCCAATCCAAAATAGCTTCACAAAAAAAACTCCTTATGTCTACAAATTCACCCCCCCATTCCCCTATCACCACTACAAGATTGGACGTACCCGAATTCCACTTCCAACAAGTCACAAATGATCAAGTCATTAAAACCATAGCCTCCCTTAAGCCTTCCAATTGTAAAGGTGACAGCTTCCCGGCCAGAGTAGTTAAAGACTGCGCCAGCATCCTATCACCCACCATCACTAATTTTGTGAATTAATCATTCAAATCCAGTGAAATACCAGCATCCATCAAAGTGGCATGGGTTGCACCCCTACTTAAAAAACCCATATTAGACCTCACCAACCCGACGAACTATAGGCCCATAACAACAGTCCCATTCCTCCTTAAAATTATTGATAAAATAGCCTACTCCCAAGTGCAAACCCACCTAGAACCGAACCACCTGCTAGGAGACAGACAATCCGGATTCCGACCCAGCCACAGTACAGAGACTACCCTTCTAGACCTTAAAAAACCAGATGGACTCCATTAGGGGCTCTGGCAAACTAGGCATCCTATTACTGTTAGATCTCTCTACTGCGTTGGACTTAGTCGACCACGACAAATTATGCCTTACCCTAGCCATCAATGTTCACTTCTCAAAGAAAGCCACCAACTGGATAAAATCCTTCCTCTCAGACCCTACCTCAAGAGTTGCCCTAGGAGAAGAAGCAGCCAATCCCATCCCTGTTCCACTGGGAAGTCCACAAGGCTCTTGCCTCTCCCCTACGTTATATAATGCTTACACAAAGTTACCCTTTGCAGCTCTAGATACCATGGGAGTAAAATCCACAAACTTTGCCGACGATACGCAAATACCTATCCCCATCTCAGGCAACCTCGAACAAGATACAGCCTGCATCAACAAAGTGTATTCCTTGATCCAAAACTGGATGGCGAATAACAGTCTCTGCCTCAACCGAGAAAAAAATGAGATTCTTATAGTAGGCTCCCCAGCAAGACTCAGCAAACTCCCCTCTGATTACACCTCCATTCTAATAGATTGCACTCCCGTCATATCTCACACAAAGTCAAAACCTTAGGAGTTCATCTCCATTCCAACCTCACCATGGCAAACCATATCAGCGTAGTAGCCTCCTCCAGGGCTTATACAGCCAAGATAATAACGCTCAGCAGACCCCTCTTTTCCACTGATAAATGCTTAACACTAGCCAGAGCCCTTATTCTCACAAAACTAGACTATTGCAATGTGTTATTGCTAGGCACATTAAAAGAAACCTAACCAAACTTCAACTCCTGCAAAACAAATCCCTTAGAGCAGTACTAGGTATGAACAGAAGAGAACATATCTCCCAACACAGGAGAGATGGCCATTGGCTACCATTACAAGCGAGAATCATCCACAAAACACTCACCATCACACACAAATGTATCTTCAACACAGCTCCCATCTACCTCAATCTCAGCATCTCCCGCAAAAACACAACCAGAGCCCTTAGGTCCAGCGAAAACACACACCTCCACATACCACGCTTCTCCACCTCCAGATCAGGCAATACCAGCTTCCACATAGCATCTCCGCGCATCTGGAACTCGCTCCCCAACCACCTCTCCAACGAGATCTCCTTTCAGAAGTTTAAGAAACAACTAAAAACCTGGCTATTCATTAAATACTAACACCTAGCATAAGCCAAATACTCACCTGTACTATGTAACATAACCACCCTTCCTGTAACTCAAGATTATAATGTATGAATAAGATGCAGATAACTATGTTTGAATGTAACCAAATCCTTAAGCAACCCAATATGTTTTGTATAAGATATTTGTACGCTGCGATAGCCAAGGGTTTGGGCGTGAAATTAAATGCAATAAATAAATTGAATGGCTTGCATTTTCTGCAGTGCATCGCACGTATATGCAATCTTCGTTTCTGCATAGGAACATTCACTTCAGTCCTTATTTTGTCATCAGTTTCTATAAAGGTCCATACATTTTCTTCTTATCGCGTCAATCTCACTTCTTGTGACGTTACCAGCTTCCCTTTCTCTCGTTTTCATATTGTTGAGGGGACCTCTTCCAAGACATTATCATCTCTTCAGGCATACATCTGGTATGGCTTTCTTAACGGATACCTTTTCTCGAACACTCGTCGCAGTATGGTCACAACTACTGTATCAAGAATGGTGCAGTTTCAGGCTCCCAACATACAGGCAGTAGGGGGTCAGGACTTCCTGCAGAGGCATTCGGCTGCTCCTCTACACTCCCCCCTCCAGTCGAGTCATTGACCACACCTTCATTAGTCTCTGCATCTTGGCACCTTCTCCTGAAGTGGTGCTGCTTCAGAGTCCAGATTGTCATCGCTCCCTTCAGGGAACCAGCTGATTTGACATGTTCATCCACACTTCAGGTCATGTAACTGCACTGTCCATTTGGATTACAATAGACCCATTGTCCCACATACTTCTTGTGATTCTTTGGATACAGGAACTTCGTTGCCTCAGGTGCTAAGATGCTGACCTTTATGTATCTAATGATTTCTTCATCAGTCAATTCCTTGGGTTCAAATCCTGATTCAAAATCAATCATGATTCGCATTACCACTGCTTTCTTGGCTGTCTTCTTGCACTGTGCATTTATCCTGATCACACAGAATCCAAACATCACCCTCACCAATATTGCTCCAAGAAGCCTGAAGAGTTTTGCCATCCACTGTGGAACCCATGAGAAGATAGATGCAAATCAATTGTCATCTGCAACATCCTCGGTCTGTGTCTTCCATCTTGTTATGCAGGTTCGTCAGCAACATTATGGCCTCGGTCAAGGTCGCATTCTCGTCATTGTGAGAAGGTATGAATATGCAACATGATGGCCCACCTTTTGGCGCAAACTCCTCCTTCCATCACTGATCATTTCTAGGCCGGAAAGATAGCTCAGCGGGTTGAGCACTCGCTGCTGCGATCTGAGCGTGATCTGCAGGTCGCAGGTTCGAATCCCGGCAAGGCCAACTCAGCCTTTCATCCTTCCCGGGTTGATAAATGAGTACCAATTTCAGTTGGGTGATATTGTATGTAAATATGTGCTCTGTAAAGTGCTTTGGATTAAGGCACTATATAAATAACATTATCTATTCTGGAAGGTCATTAGTCATATGGCCCTCAATTCTTCCTTGATAGCATTGAACCCTTTTATGGTAGTGTTGATTGTCTGCAGAAGCTCCCATCTGGTAACTTACAACCATTTAGCATTGGGCATCGTCTGGATCCCAGGCATAAAGATAACTGTGAAGATTGAAGCAGTTTTGCTCAACAGCCTATGCTCATACAGAGTGAGAAGTAATTCGCTGAAAAGTAATTCTCTCTTGGTCATCACTAACATTAGAATATGAATAAGCACTAAAGAACACGTTCCTCCCCAATCATTGGGCAACTTCATGTAGGCTCTGTACCCACAAGCCCAATATTGATCCATCAGAATGGCCGTCCCTGCTCCCATCCTGCAGACATCAACTGTAGTCTTGCAACCTAGGTTACTGCCCACATGCTTCTTTCCTTCTCTCCGAAAGCACAGTGTTGCATTTGCCAGTGGAAGCACAACCATTGGACTGGATTCATCTTCTACCCATGTCAACAACTTGGCATGTTTGGCCCATGACTTACAATCCTTCTTCCCATCCTTTCTTGGACTTCACTCTTCCGTAGACTAGCAGCTGAGATCATTCCCGGACTCCAGGAGTCCAAACTATTTCTGCTTTATCAGGACAGTCCATTCTCTTAATTTCTTCTATGACCACTTCATCATGTCCTGCCCTAGGATACATGAGCATCTTGCTCTTCCATGCAGGCTCCTTTTTCCAGAAGGGGTTTTGTGTATGAACTGTAATCAAACACCCAGGCTCTAACATAATTACATAGTGCCAAACATTGTTGCATCTGTTTTACTGTTTACAGTTCTCATATTCGCCTCAGCTCTTTCAAGTGTCACCTTTTTCTCATGCAAAATCAACTGTCCTATGTATAACATTGCTTCTTGGCAATACTGCAATTTGTCCTAGTCTACCTTGTCTGCTAGGATAATCATCAGCTGAATAGAGTCTTGTCTGCACTCATCTTCGGTAGGGCTACAAATTAAAATGTCATCTATATACTGTATCATCATGCTTTTCAAATCAACATTGCCTAGGTCCATTTATAGGACCCTGTTAAAGATCGATGGAGACTCACAGTACCCTTGAGGCAGCCTAGTGTGTTTCAGTAGAGTTTGGCAGAATGTAAATGAGGTCCAGTCTTGTGAGTCCTTGTGCACCAGGATTGAGAAAAATGCATTTTTCAAATCAATCACCATGAAATATCGAGCTTCCACTGGGATATTGTATATTATTGTTGCTGGGTTAGGAACTAAAGGAAACTCTGCATCTACAATCTGGTTAATCTGTCATGTCTTGTTTGAATCTCCACAACCCTCCCTTTGACTTCTTGATAGGATACACCGCAGTGTTGCACGATGACTCTGATGGTACCAAAATACCTTGTTTCATTAGTGCTGAAATAGTCTTGAATATATCTTCATCGGCCTCTCAAGACATGGGGTACTGTCTTATTCAAGGTAAAATCACCCCTGGCTTCAACTTTATTTTGACTTCCCCTATCCCTTTTAACAGACCTACATCATAGGGCCTATAGTCCAAAGGATGCTAAGCACCTTTTCCAGGCCTTCCTCAAAAGAGGCTGGATGCTGTCACATCGCCATTCGCTGTGGAACTTCCCTTTTCTCTATCCTTATCCAGTATGTGATTCTCATAAAGAACACTACTTCATCGCCTGTTGGGTCATCTCCATGTCATCGTCAGTAATGTCAGTAAACCTGTACCCTTCTTCGATAGCCATCACTGTCCTCATGGTCTACCCTCATCATCCGTTCCTTCGAACATTGCCATTTCCCTTCGTACTATGGCTGCTTCTAGCTCTATTGGGATAGTCTGTCCCCCCTCTTCGTCCATAGGTATCTGTGGTCCGATCAAGAATTTGTCATGTGTTGTCACAGTCTTCCCCACTATGCCAGGTAACCATGTTAATAGAATGCTCACCCCATCAAGAAAAACCTCTGGCTCTACTGGAAGGCCTTGCAGAGCCACTTGTCCTGTGAACGCCAGAATAAGTAAGCCCACATTAATTCATTTCCACACTGGCTATCGGGTAAGCACTTGAATTTGTTCCGGCTTTGGTGTAGTTCCATCATGGCAGCCCCATTGTGCCCAACGCGATCCTCACAGTCCACAAAGCTCCATTCATCCCTCCCCTTGAAGTCCCGCCTCCTGCACCCTCCCCCGGCCCTCATTAGCTACTTTCACTTTGTTATGTTGGAGGGCCTAACCCTCGACATACCTGCTTCCTGAGCCATTTCCACACTGGCTATCAGGTGAGCGCTTGAATTGGTTTCCCCTTTGGCCCAATTCCATCATGGCAGCCAAATCGTGCCCAACGCAATCCTCATGGTCCATGAAGCTCCATTCATGCCTCCCCCCAGCCTTTATTGACTACTTTCAAAGTGTTGTGTTAGAGGGCCTAACCCTCAAGATACCTGCTTCCTGAGCCATTTCCACACTGGCCATCAGGTAAGTGCTTGAATTTGCTCCGCCTTTGGCCCAGTTCCATCACTGCAGCCCCATTGTGCCCAACACGATCCTCAAGGTCGACGAAGCTCCACATAGCTGCCCTTGCAGTCCCGCCTCCCGTGCCCTCGCCCCGGCCCTCATTGGTCCACCCTTCCTTATCCCAGAGCGGACTTGGGCCGCCCTCTGCCCAGCAGCCCCTCCGGCTACGGCCCCAAGGCAAAGGGCGGCTCCAACAGAGGCAACTCCAGAAAGTGTCTGCAGGTGTCAGGAGGGGAAGCCAGTGGCCAGCCGTCAACCAGCAGCAACCACTAAGGTAATTGTGCCATGGGTGGGGAGTAGAGCAATTACTCTACTCCAGAAAACCCCTGCCACTCTACACTGCCCTACCTTGGAACTGTGAATATCAACATGTGCCACACTTAGATAAGAACTGTCAACACTAGCTTCTTATGTCTCATGTCATACTAATGTGAACATTAGCCTGCGTCGCATCTAGATAGCAAGTACTGCACTTAAAAACGGGATTAGTAGTTTGGTGTAGCTGAATCCAGATGTAGCCTCCATCTCTGCCTATCACATGCAGAAACCCACGTACGGTGGAACCAGGGCCTTTGCACCACTATACAGGACTCTCAACTCTAGGTATAGCATGCATCCTTATCCATTGTATGTTGAAACTTAGTGTATTATGAGACCTGGGCCTCTGCCCTACCACACAGGATTCTTAGCTCCAAGCACTTAGCCAAACTGTGAAGGCCAGTTTTGAGACACTAACCAAAAAAGCTCAAATTCTGCATACCCAACTCATATAAAAACCTACACAATCACCTCTCGCACAACAAGATGCACAAACTTCACCACACCGCACCAACAATCAATCAACACATAAGCTGCACCAACAGCAGACTAGGCCTTACTTCGATCCGATACTCACACCAGAGCTCAGCGCACAGTGTATGCCGAACTGAAACCACCAACAGGACACCACTTCTCTCACTATCCTACTCTCTTTTCACCCTAATAACCCAACCCACCTTCTCATTTACAGATCTGCCTGAGCGCCTACAGACCAATTCCGTTGGTGACGGTGCAATATACAAATACCTTTAACATAACAGTGTATTCCAGGAATGGAACACCCTATTCCTTTGTCAGTAAATGAAATTGTCATGTTCATTATTTCATCAAATCTCTTCCATTTTTGTATTCACGACAGACACCAGTTAACATTCTGGGAACAGACATGTCACACTCTCCTATAGAGACTGGTAATTCATCAGTAAAAGGAACTCGACTTGTAGCTCCAGAGAGCCTTTAAGCATTCATGGCAATTCCGGACATTGGATATTTTCCCTCTCGTATGCACAAACGAGTAGCCCCAGTGTCTACTAAAAAAGAAAAAGATTTGCCTCCTATCGTCACATCGACCCTCGGTTCCTTTTGGGGGTGTGGTGTCACCGATAGTACTGAACACATCAAGTCAACCTCTGAGCTGTCCTATTGTGGATACATGCATACCCCCGTACCTTTGATGGAATTCCCTCCCACCACAGTGGTACTTCCTATTCTAGGTGTTAATAATTGTCCTGCGTTTGCATATTGCTGTTCTGCATGGGGGCATGTTGCAATTGCCCTTGCAGTGGATTCACTTGCTCTGGTTGTGGTGTCTCTTGTATTTGTAGCGCTTGCGTCTGATACACTGTCTGATCTTGGGCAAACCCTTCCCCAGTTTGTGTGCTACATGGAGGAGGATAAGCTGTCCCCCTCTTGTGAATTGTCCATTCTGTACATTCCCTTGGTTCTCACATAAGCAGGCAATGTGTCGTGTCGTGTCATGTCATCCCACAAGTCCAACATACGGGAGGAGACCGCCTGACTTGTCCCACTTGGTTGAATCCTCCTAGCACATTCCGATTCTCATTTTGCACATTTTGAAACCCACCTTCATTGTTTTTCCACCTCTTCCTCTGTATCCCATAGCTATGCCTCATGTCATGAACCCATTCCCTCCTTGGTCCATCGGGCGCTGATTATTCACCTGCATGCACTCACTGATTGCTGCATCCTCAATCCTTCTCCACTCACTTGTCAATACCACCCCTTCTACAGCATATTTTGACAATTTCTCTCTGAACTAATTTGGCTTCCTCAGCTTTCCTAGCCTCATACTTCTGATTTTTCTCCTGCAATAGCCAACAGTAATGCACTATTGTCAACCGTATCTCAGCCCACAGTTTGGCTTTCATTTCCACCAGTTTGTCTCTGTACTGGCTCGGGCAACCCCCGACATAAAATGTGGTAAAATAATGGCATTGTTTTTTCCCACGACTCCTTAATTTCAAGTTGCCACCACTTTTGGATATCCTGAATGTAAGCAATAGGATTTTCATCCTGTGTCATAATTGCACCCATATCTCATGTGTCAAGATACTGCACTCTGAGAGCCGTCCACACGTCTGCTCTGCAATTATTAAATGGTGCCCAGTCATGCTCTGTGTTTTGTGCTGTCACACCTGCATATCCTGCTCTCCTCCACATGTCATCAGCTCTCTCCAATAATAGCTGCCAAGAGACCCTTAATGTCTCCTATGGCCAATGTGTTTCCTCCTGTCATCTTTTCTAACACATATATCCATTTCCCAGCACCTTATGTCCAGCTCGGGAGTTTACACCTTAAATTATCCTTGTCCATCTGCACCCATAGAATATACTGTGGTCTTGCCCCCATTTTTCCAATAAGGGAAACTGTGTAAACCCAAACTTGCAGTTGGCTCCCATCTATCCATGGCAGGAACGACCATTCCTGACCATCTCCTCGCTGGTAACGATCTTAACCTGCTGACATATGGCAGCAATTCTCCCTTCTCACTATACGATCGTTCTCGGGGATGTTCTGAATATGGTATGGGATCTGGCGTCCTGTCCTTCGGTTGTTCCAGATCCGACCAGCTTACTTCTTTGTCTGTAGGCTGCCTTCAGGGGAGCATGCACTTCCTCTCCCCCACACCCCTAAGGAAAGATTTTCTTTCTTCATCTGACATGTCTTGTCCCAAGAAGTAAGACTAACCTCCCCTTCACCCTGGCCTAGGTTCAATCTCCTTAAGACAAGGCTCTATGCTCAAGACGAAACAGATTTTCTTCTTTGTTTTGTGGTTTAAATACTGGGGATGCTTCTCCTTTCCCTCGACTTTCATAGCTGCTACCTCCCTTCAATTCCTGATAGGCCTTATCAATCCTATCTCCGATGCTTCCTATGTTGAAGTTTTCCTCTTCTAATGCTATTCTTGATGCCCCTGGCATTGCTTCCTTCATCGGAAGAAACTCTATTCTGTCCCATTGTATTGCTGGACTCGGCCCTACTGGCTCCCTTCGAGCAAGGCTAGATTAAAAATCCTGCTTTTTCCTTTTCCGATCGAATTCTTCATCTAATTCCCTTTGTTTTCTCGCCTCACTTCTGATTCTCTCCTCCTCTTGTATTAGCTTGTCTCTCCTCACGCCTGCTCTTTCTTCCTCTTCTATGTATTATTTTGTACCTTAATTTCTACACTTCTTCCTCTTCTATCCTTATCGTCCATTATTCTGTCTATTATCATATTTTCTTTGCTCTTCTGCCCTTTCTTCTTTCTTTTGTTGCTCCTCCTGATACATCTGTTCTCACCGCTCTCTTGTGTTCATCTTCCATCAATCTTTTTTCATGTCTTTTCTATCCCGTTCATCTTTATCTCCGTTTTGCCTTACTTCCACAATGTTTTTCCCCATCTATTTGGAGTAATATCTGTCCCCCCATCCATTCATTCTCCAGGAGCGTTCTCATTAGCTTTATCTTTTTCTCCTTTCCATCTCTTAATATCTTTCTATTTCTGTTGACACTTTCCATCGCTCAAACTGCTATTCTTGATCTTGTATGATTCTAAAGATCGCCTCCTTTTTCTTACTCTCCTCTGGACTATCGTCACTGCTATACGCGGGTGGGTCATATATCGGATTACTATACTCTGCTCCGACTTCAGTTCCTTTAATGGACACCTTCCTCCTTACACTGGTTAAGCATCCACTCCTCGGGTGGTGGATCTTCCACCTCTTCCTGGTACATTTTCCAAAGCTCTAAAATACCTAATCTTTTCTCTGATTTCTTTGTACAAGTATGTGGTCATGTGTTGCAATGCTGCTTTTGACAGTGATCCCCCTTGTGGCTACAGCATGAACATCTTATCTGACGTAACTTTCACCCATTCCATACTATAATGTTTGATCTTGGGGATGTGCTTTGGCGATGTCTTACATAAATGCATCAGAGGAGTGATATCTCCCATTTTGAGGAGTCTCATTTGATGGTCAATACTCACCAGATTTTATAAAACCGATTTTAATACTTTTAAAACAGATATGCGCACGCTCCAACAATTGGTGCTCACACCTCTACCCTTTCCAATTATCTCAGTCCATCTCTGGATTGGTACCAATTTCCCCACGCAGATATCTACTTGTAGCTTCTCAATTCTTCGCAACAATAATTTCACAACTTATGCCTCCTCAATATTTGTACTTCAATAGACAAACAAAAACTAGTCGACTTTACATATACTAAAAATATCTTGAAAAGAAGAAAAAGTCCTTTGTTGCGCTTCCACCTTGTAGTTTAAAGTATTTGATAATAATAGATGACACCAAAAAAATTGTTTTTTCTCATTTCCAAAAATTTATTTTCAATTTAAATTCTCTTCATTTAAATTGTCAAAATAAATCACTGGTATACAGTTTGTCAACAAGTTTGTTTAAACACTTGTCAATTGAATTTGCTTCATTCAAAAGTTGTTTTCTTCATGTTATTATTTTGCTCCCTGTAGTATTGCTCCCCAACATGTGATTCCCAGCTTGTTTTAGTTAGCGGTTCATCAGGAGGCGCAATTCTAGATAAAAAAAATGGAAATCATAGCTTTTTCCTTCCAATTGTTAGTTTCCCGTGTTACTTGATGTGCTTTTGTATGGTCATTTGCAATAATTGTAGATTCCGTGTCAGATTTGTATCATCATCCTATGAGAAACCAAGACAAAAAAAATGTAGTAGATACCCATGTGATTGTACTGGTATATAGTAAAAGAGTTGCTACTAACAATATGGTTACTTACAGTTAAGTGGCTATACTTTGTTTGCGAATTGAATGGCTTGTCTGGCTGCCTTTAAGTTTTCCGTTCTCTCTCTGGACTTGTCTATGGTTCCTAAATCAAAACAAATTTCGAAAGGAAGCCTTAGCCATTTTGACCAGTTTGGTAAGTAAATAGTAGCCTGCACTAGCTAAACTATGAAAAAGGAATAATATTTTAAAATGGAAACAAAATTACCTGAAATCCTTTTATACTCTGATCCTCTGCAAGATGCTGTGGTTCGATTGCCATGCCAAATGTCCCAAAATGGCCGCCGTTCATATTACGCGATGACATCACGCGCGCAGTGATGTCACATGCAATCAGCATGCTGTTGCCATTTTGGTTCAGGGTAACGAACTTCACAGTTTATTGTTAATGTTAGCTGTTATAGTACTTGCGTTAGATTTCATTATTTGATAAGTTATTTTGATATGTATGTTAAAACCATACTGTATCTGAAAACGGTTTGTCTTGGTTTACTTATTGAAAAAAGAATACTTGAATACTATATTCTTATAGTTCTATTCAATTTTGAGGCTGAAGCTGGAGTTCTAAAATATTTTGGAATCTCTGTTCTGACAGATTATTGTGTTAGCAATGTATAATAGAGAGCTGTGAAACATTGATCTGAAACATTGTACAGTCAGAAAGGAATTGTGCATTCAAAAAAGGAAATATAACTTCATATCCATACTATTTACAAATTAGTAGTTATTGTGAAGCTAACTGTCAATATACTAAAAATATTCTGTGATCACCATTTTTTCTCTTTGCCTCTAATCAATTACTCCGTCAGAGTTTAACTAGTTGCCCTATGTAAACCGTTTTACACGTATCCTAAAGACTCCGACTGGAGTATGAGACAACTTCTTCTGAAACTCCTTTGATCCAGGACTCGTTGGGCACTAGGTCTTCACACAATATTTCCTGTTACTTTAAAATTACCACAATTCTGTCCTCTTAATTTGCCATTCCCCTCAATCTACTCACCATTTGGTCATTTGACTCAAGACCCTCGGTATCGTCTCCTCCTCCAAAAAAACACTTTCGCCTTCCATCCGCAAAGCACCTGTGGAAACCAGGTAGGGATGTCGTCAAAGAGGGACCCTGCCCACAGTCTCGATTTTCTTACAAGGTTTCTATTCGGCCGCTCTCCACAAGAAACCCAGCAATCTTCCGGCTAAATGGCACAGGGTTCCCGATCGTCCAAAAATCTGGAGTGGGTCAGAACCATCAGACATTGCTACCACGTGAACATAAGGTCTGTAATCAGCAACATGTCATGCAAAGGATAGGATGCAGACTAATTCTTACACCAAATAATCAGATCAACTCAGCAAGTTGGCAAAGTCCCATTCAACTGTTTTAATATCAATTGTCTAAAACTGGGTTTCACAACAGACATCGCAGGACGTTCGCTCGAGCTCTCAATACATTTTACATAAAAAACACATACGAAAAATTCTATACGGGCTTGGGTTGCGATAGGAGATCTACTTTCAGGTAGCCAACTTAAGCCTGCCTCTAATACAAGTCATCCTCACTTATTTCAACACTCATTTCTGAACAATAGAACAACCAGAGTATTTGCACCATCGGCCTCTGCACCTCCCTTGACTGTCACATGTGGAGTCCCACAAGGCTCATGTGTCTCCCCCACACTCTACAATATCTTCAACAAACCGCTATTTGACAAACTCGACCAACTGGGCATATCCTACACTAATTACGCTGATGACATACAAATTCTCATACACATCACAGGTAATCACGACTGACTCACAACAACTCAAGGACATCTACCTGATCATCCAAGCCTGGATGACACAACAAGGTTTATGCCTCAACTACGACAAGACTGAACTTCTCCTAGTGGGAACCCAAGCCAGACTTAACAAACTGGACAACAAATTCAACACCTTTAATATTCATGGCCATGACATCTAAGTATCTAAAGACGTCAAAACATTAGGTATGTACATTGATGCCACCCTCTCGCTAGGTAAAAAAATCAACACCAAAGCGTCTACCACTGCCTACACTTGTAAGCTTATTAATGCCTGCAGACCATTCTTGACGACTGAAAATTGCATCAGCCTGGCCAGAGCACTAGTACTTACCAAACTGGACTATTGCAATGTGCTATATCTAGGCACCAGTCAACACAATCTTCACAAATTAAAAATCTTTCAAAATAATGCGCTCAGGGCAGCCACCAATTTCCCCAGAAAACTGCACACCTCAGATCTGAGACGCAAGGTCCAATGGCTATCTATCAACCAAATAATTAAATTAAAGACCCTCTCCATAGTACCCAAATGTATATGCAACCAAGCACCTAAATACCTGGCCAATTCAAACTCACTTCAGCTAGACAAACTAGATCCTCCCACTCCAACCTCCTCACCGTACTTAGGTACAAACTGGAAAAAGCAGGGGGCAGAAGCTTCCCAGTCCTCGCTGCCAAAACTTGGAACACACTACCGCCCAACATCAGGCTTGAGCCTTCCATTCATAAATTCCGCAATGGGGTCAAAACCTGGTTCACTCTGAACGAAAACTAAGCCACAACAGCTAAACTCACGCTATACACTCTCATAGCCGATCTTATCATCTTTGTACAGACGCATGTGTTCTAGGCCATCTATGTAAATTCCTATATAAATTCTTTTATGATATGTAATGTGCCTTCCGTTCATCTCTCATGCATGTAATGTTGATGCCGAATGCCTGTAACTGTACATAGGCATATCTTTGCCTGTGCCTAAGAAATGTGCCCAGTTGTATATACATGCATATCTTTAAATGTGCCCAGTTACCTCAGGGCTCGGCGCGCTATATAAATAAGGGAATAGTTTCTTACCTGTAACTCCATTTCTCCAGCATTGGTATCTTTCATGGATTCACATGCTTTGAATATTCCCCGTCGTCAGGCTGGGAATCCCCGGTACATTATATAGACCCTTTCCCGTAGGAAAACTTTTTCGACGCTTATGCGTCCTATCCACCTCGTTTTGTATCATGCGTGCCCGTGCCGTCAGGACGTCATGATATAAATACAGGCCCCGCCCCCGCGCTCCCTCAGATTTCGGCCCCCAAAGTAGTGGGGAAATCGGTTTGCATGATCAGGGGAGGCAGGTGGGCGCATGTGAATCCATGAAAGATACCAATGCTGGAGAAATGGAGTTACAGGTAAGAAACTATTCCCTTCTCCAGCATTGGATCTTTCATGGATTCACATGCTTTAAATAGATTACATAGCAGTATTACCCCCAAGAGGAGGTGTGCATGCAAACCCATATACTTTCTTCGCAAAGGCCCTTCCCTATGATCATGTATACATCAGTAATAGTTAACATAGGAAAAAACGGACCACATACAGTCATAAATTCCACAGGATGCAACCCCGCAGCCAGGGCTTACCTTACTGGAATAGGTGTCGAAGCACCGCCTGTCCCATCCGGGTGTCTTCGGCATGTTGCTGCGACAGGCAGTAATGGCGGGTAAAGGTGTGTGTAGTCGCCCAGGTAGCCGCCATGCAGATGTCCCCTAGAGGGACTCCGGCCCACAGTGCCGTCGACGATGCCGCTGCTCTAGTTGAATGAGCTCTTGGCCGTCGTAGGAGAGGCTTCCCTGCCCTGGAATGGCAGTACGAAATAGTAGATGATACCCATCTTGATAGTCCTTGCTTTGAAATGGCTTTTCCTCTAGCACCCAAACCATAGGCCACGAACAGCTGTCTCGTTTCTCTGAACGGTTGCGTACGATGAAGATAAAACTTGAGAGCCCTTTTTACATCCAATGTGTGTAGCATGCGGGCCGCTCCCGAGCATGGCTCCGGAAAAAACGTAGGTAACACAATAGAGGAGTGTTTATGGAACACCGAAGGAGCTTTTGGTATGAACTGTGGGTTAGTGGCTAGGACTACCTTGGTCTTGAAAAATCGTAAGTATGGTGGGTCTACCATTAGAGCCTGAACTTCTGAAATACGTCGGGCTGAAGTGATGGCCACCAGGAAGGCCAATTTCCACGACAGAAACTTTAGAGACGATGATGACATTGGCTCAAAAGGAGGCTTCATAAGAGACGTTAAGACCAGATTGAGGCTCCACTACGGCGGAAATTTCTTCTCTGGAGGGAAAATCCGAAAGAGGCCTTTAAGGAAGTGCTTAATCAGGCGGTCGCTGAACAATGGTGCCGAGTGCCGTCGACGAGTAAACCTGGAAATGGCTGCTAGATGTACTTTTATTGACGACACCGACAGGCCCTTTTGAGCTAAGAACAGCAAGTATGGAAGGAGCTGTTCCGGTTTAATCGACTGTGGGGCCAAACCTGGTTGATCCTCACACCATTGACAGAAACTTTTCCATTTGTACGCGTATGAGGCGTTTGTGGAAGGTGCTCTTGCCGCTTGCAGGATACGTCGACAGTCCTCCGGAATCGTTAGCCGACCAAATTCGGCGAAGTCAGGAGCCAGGCCGTCAACTGGAGGCTGTCCGGGTCGTGATGCCAAACGACACCCTCCTGTCGAGACAGAAGGTCGGGGGTCTTCTGGAATCTCATTGGTTCCGCCGCTGCTAGGTGTAGTAGGTCTGAAAACCACACCTGTCTGGCCCAGTATGGGGCCACCAGAATTACCCGACATGGGTACCCGAGGATCCATTGCAACGTCCTCCGGACAAGGGGAAATGGAGGGAATGCGTACAGGAATTTGTTTGTCCATGGGAATGAGAACGCATCCCCCAGTGAGCCCTCTTGAGGCCATCTGCTTGCGTATTGATGGCATTTTTTGTTGTTCTTCGTTGCAAACAGGTCTATGGAAGGTTGTCCCCATTCCTTGAATACTTGTTGAAGTTGTTGGTCGTTCAGCACCCATTCGTGGACTTCGTTCATTTCTCTGCTGAGGGCATCGGCTTCCACGTTTCTCACTCCTGGTAGGTGGAACGCTAAGATTTGCATGTTGTGTTGTAGGGCCCAATGCCAGATTTTCTGTGCCTCCGTCGATAGGGACCTGGAACGTGTCCCTCCTTGTTTCCTCAAGTAGAACATCGTAGTGGTGTTGTCCGTCATGACACGCACCACCGAGTCCTTCAGTTGAGGAAGAAAAGACTTCAGAGCCCATCGCACTGCTCTCAGTTCTAGCAGGTTGATATGCAGGGAGGACTCCTGCAAAGACCACTGGCCTTGTACCTGTAAAGTATCCAGATGAGCTCCCCATCCGCTCACCACGGTCTTTTGGAACTCTGGTTCCAGTAGAGGCATTCCTTTCGTTAGATGAGTCGACACTTTCCACCAGCCGAGTGCTTGAACTAGTTGTTCGTCGACGACCAGTCTGTCGGACCAGCGACCTCTGCTCTGCGCCCAACGGTCCGCTAGAAATTCCTGGCAAGGCCTCATAAACAGACGGCAGTTGTTTATTAACGGAATGCAGGACGACATGGTCCCTAGCAAGGACATGTACTTGCGCACTGAGACCTTGGTACCGTCTCTCCATTCCGAAGCCTTGTTTTGCAGTTTCTGAATTCTTTCGCTGGATGGTCTCACCAGGCTTGTGTGTGTATGAAACTCCGCTCCTAGAAAGACCAAGGTCCTCGAAGGCTCTACGGAGGACTTGTCGAAGTTTATTGCGAAGCCCAGTTCCTGTAAGATGGACATTGTGGCTCGTAGACTGTCTCGTGTTTGTTCCTTGGATGAACCTCTGATCAGCCAGTCGTCTAGATATGGATAGACATGATGACCATCCTTCCTTAAATGGGCCGCTATAGGGGCCAAGCACTTGGTGAACGTCCTGGGGGAGGACTTGAGCCCGAACGGGAGGACCTTGAACTGAAAATGCTTTTTCCCCGACGACGAATCTTAGATACCTCCTGTGTCGTGGGCGTATCGGGATGTGAAAATAAGCATCTTGAAGGTCTAGTGATGATAGATAATCCATGGGTTGCACCGACCTGACAACCTCTTGGAGTTTTAGCATTTTGAATTTTAGGCTCTTTAACCACTTGTTGAGTACCCTCAGGTCGAGAATGGGCCTCCATTTGCCGTTTGGCTTTTTGACAACAAAGAACCTGGAATAAACTCCTTTTCCTTCCTGTGCCACAGGAACTCTTTCCACCGCCCCTTTTCGCAACATAAGCGCCGCCTCTTGTCGTAGGATTCGGAGGTGGGGCTGTGTCGAGAATAAAGGAGGAAGACGCGGAGGCTTGTCTTTGAATTGCTGTCTTTGAATTGCAGCGCATGACCCATGCGAATCGGGTCTAGGACCCATCGATCTGTGGTGATGCATTTCCATCGGTCGAAGTGATGAGAGACTCGACCCCCCAGGACGTTCCGAAGGTCATCATTGGTTGCTGGTTTGCTTGTTCTTCGTTGACGCTGGACCTGAGCCTCGCCGCCTGGAGGCTTGATAGTCTCTGCTTCTACGTGCCGACTGGGACGCTCTTCTAAACCCTTGTGAAGAGTACGAGGGCCTGTTAAATCCACGGTCCCTCGAGGCTCCAAAGCGGGAGTTTCCAGAAGCACCCCTGAAGGGGCGAAAAGAGCGAAAATTTCTACCCGTTTGAAGGGCGCCGAGGGACCTAGCAGTATCCGTGTCTTCTTTCATCCCTTTCAGAGCTTTGTCAACCTTTTCGCCAAACAGGTGTTCTCCTTCGCATGGCATGTCCAGGACCTTGTACTGTACTTCAGGACGGAAAGTAGTGCATTTGAGCCACGCTTGTCGACGAAGCACTACTCCATGGTTGATTTGTTTAAAACCGGACTCTGCTAGGTCAACTGCGATATTGATAGCGTGGTTCGAGGCCTCTTCGCCATCCCGCACCAGTAACATAGCTGCTTTCCGGTGTTCGTCTGGCAGGTGTTCTAGGATAGGGGCTAGTTTGTGCCACATTTCCCTATCATATCGTGACACGATCGCTAAGGAATTGGCTGCTCTTACTGTCGTCGCTCCGACCGAGAGCACCTTCTTTCCAAAGGCGTCCTGCCTCCTAGCCTCGCTTTCAGGTGGCGTGGAACATTTTTGCTGGACCCTGGCTTTCCTCGCCGCTGCCGCCGACACCACCGAGTCAGACAGAGGCTGTGATGTTAGACATTTTGGAGTGGACTCCGGAGCTTTAAACTTTTTCTCGATCCGCCCCTTTATGGCTGGCTCCGAGAACGGATGGCGCATCGTCTTGAGACCTTCTCGCCACACGTGGTCAAGGATTGGGATGGCAAATACTGATTTTCTCCTTTGACCCATATGGTCAAAAAGGAAACAGTCTTTCTTCTGCTCCTCAGGAATCAAGCCGAATTCGGAACAAGCTTTTCCCATCATTGCATGGAAGGCTCCCACATCATCAGGGGGAGATGGCTGTGTCTGGCTCCTCGTAGACTCTAACTCCACATCCGAATTCCATGTTGGGTCCCTCGATGGTGACAGGGAGATGTCTGACCCGGAGCCATCCAGTATAGAGTCGGACTCCGACAACTCACCCTCCTCCTGAGCTCGAGGACGATCTTTCACCGCCTGGGGAGCCGATGGGTGTTTCGTCGTCGAGCGAGCCGTACAAGTTTGCTCGTCGACGGAAGGTACGGACAAAAGTGACGATGACGTCCCAGGTTGAGGGAACTGCGTATCAAGCCGCTGCAGGAGCTTCTGAAGAGTATTAAGCACATCCAGAGACAAAACCGCCTGTGGGGTCAGTAACGTGGATGATATGGGTACCATACCCCCGCTCGCACTCGTCGCCGTCGTCGACGTGGAAGGTCGTAAGCCTAAATCCGATGGCTGCAGAACTACGTCACCTTCCCCTTCCGCCGAGCAGGCCGTGTCAGGTTGCAGTAGGACCTCAGGGGGGATCGGGTCGTAGACCTCAGGCATCCAAGCCATAGACTGAGTCTCCGTCGACGAAGGAATCCCAACCGCTGTTGCTTGAACGGTAATAGGCATCGTCAATGACACCGAGGTCGACGAGCTAGTCGTTGTCGAACCCTTAGACTTCGTCGTCGATTTCGATGCCGACTTCCCGGCTGAAGCTTCTCGACTCATGAAAGACCTGGGGCGTTCCCCTGAGGAGGATTTTGACAGCGCCAGCCTCTCCGTCTTAGATGATGAGGAGGAGGAGGAGGGCTTTTTATGTGATGATGAGGATCCAGCATGTTTCCCCTTATGCTTGTCCTCAGCGCGAATTTCTGCTGGTCGTACCTTCTTCGATGGAGGCTCCGACTTGCTCCTGGAGGCCGTGGAGCCAACTTCCGAAGCCGGGTAGGCACCCGCTCCGTCATTAAGCCAGTCGACCAGCCTTCTTTTACGGTCCTTAAGAGTTTTTTGGGAAAAACCCTGGCATATTTCACATGTATCCGCCGTGTGGTGCGGGTGGAGACAGTAGATACAATCCATGTGGCCGTCTCCTTCATAAACCTTTTTGAGGCCACAGGTTGCACACGGGCGAAATAACGCCTTTCCAGACATATTCTCCAGAATTTGAACTTCGCCGAAGCGAAACAGACAAAACAACCTAGTTTTCACTAGTAGTAAACACGAGGATCCCACTACTTTGAAAGACGGTTGAAATCTGAGGGAGCGCGGGGGCGGGGCCTGTATTTATATCATGACGTCCTGACGGCACGGGCACGCATGATACAAAACGAGGTGGATAGGACGCATAAGCGTCGAAAAAGTTTTCCTACGGGAAAGGGTCTATATAATGTACCGGGGATTCCCAGCCTGACGACGGGGAATATTCAAAGCATGTGAATCCATGAAAGATCCAATGCTGGAGAGAATACAATTATTAAGTACACAAAATACTATTGCCTCTTACACTATGAAGCCCTGCGTTATACAGCCCTCTATAATTGGTTGGCACACTTGTGCCATGTCTGGAACATTCGGCTCCTTGGCAGCACATAAGCTCATACCCAGGTGCCAAGAGGTGGACCAGACTTTGCTTTCCCACCCAATTAGCCCAACAACTCTCATCGTCCATGCCTTCTGCCTTGAAGATTACCTTTGAACTTGGCCTTGCAATGTATTCTCATCTCTGGGAATATAAGGGAGTACAGGAGCACGCTTAACACAGTTCTGGTCTCCATGCCCAACTCCTATTTCCATCCTTGGTTTACGTGACATGAGACCACAATTCAGTCCATTTTGCAGCAATTGTCTTGAATTAATAAACTTGCACTCATGGTGTTATTTCTTTGCACCTTAACGAGGGTTGATTCAGCATCTCACAGTTTGTTCTTCAAGGATAGATAACCGGCCTTGGCTTGCTCCAACTCTGTTACCAGGCCAAACAGCTTCACCCTTCACGTCTGCGATCTCCAGCTATTGCTTTGCTGCGACACACAGCTCTCAATCCTTCTTTCACTGGGGGTTTGAACTTACTAAAGTTTATGATGTCGATGTCCAGACACTATACAATGGCAGCTTTGCCTGCAGTCTATTCACTACATATAGCTAACTTCTATGATCACTTAGGCTACTTGCGTTGCTGCATCTGTACATTGATTGGATGGCTTGCATTTTCTGCAGTGCGTCAAACATATATGCAATCTTCTTTTCTACACAGGAACATTCACTCGATTCCTTATTTTATCATCAGTTTCTATAAGGTCTATACATTTTCTTCTTCTTAGTGCATCACTCTCACTTGTGACGTCACCAGTTTCTCTTTCTCTCGTTTTCATATTCCTCCGGGGACCGCTTCCAAGAGATTATCATCTCTTCGGGCTTACATCTGGTATGGCTTTCTTAACAGATATCTTTTTTCGAACACTTGTCACGGTATAATCACAACTACTGGTGTCAAGCATGGTGAGTTTCAGGCTTCCAATATACAGGCAGTGGGGGGTGGGACTTCCTGCAGAGGCATTCGGCTGCTCCTCTACAGCACACATGCACACACTAGCTCTTTCACTATGGGTTTCCGGTCTCTTCCTACACGTTGGGATCGTAGCCCATTGCTTGCCGATTTTGTTGTCGTAAATGGTGTGGCTGCTACTGCCAAATGACAGCGATGTTAAAGATGTTGTTGCAGCAGTGCCCTAGCCTAGGACTAGTGTTGGAATGCTGCAATTCCCCTTCAGATGAGGGCATTCTCCTGGTTGCACAATAGAATACATTTATTTTCCTTGGCCCTCATGGTGGCAGTGACAGTTATGGGCTCATAACTGCATTGATATATGAACCAACGTTGTGGGCAGGTTAGTACTGTTCAGCAATATCAAAACGAAAACTACTAAATGAGTTCTTCTCTTAATCTGAAATGCGGACAAGTTTCAGGACCTACTGCTTTAGTAGACGGGATATGGACTGACCCTTTTGGCATCACAGGTCTACCTGGGACCCTACACCGTAGTTCCTACATGACTTTCTGATGCTCCAGAAATCCACATTCCCACTCACTGCATGTATATTGCTTCTGCAGTCTGCAAGCACCAAAATGGTCCTGCTGAAATTCATGTACATTGATTGGGAAAGAACTGCTACCATGTTTGCTATAGTAGTTGCCATTGCTCATCGTAAATCCCAAACAGTTCTGGAAGCACTGAAGGATTTGATAACTGGAGGGTCCTAAAGATTTCCTCAAATTGGCCCAAAAGTAGTAAGGGTGGTTTGAAGGGGTCCACCACACAGTCCCTTTGTTCCCTTCATACCACCCCCCACCCAAGAACATTTAGTTGGCTCTCAAATGTAACATGAAAAAATCCAGTAAATGCTTTCTCAGCAACAGCACACTATGTAGGAGCATGTTATACCATGTTGATGAGGCTGCACTCATCTATGCCAGTAATGGTATATGATACGGCATTTATAAGGCACCTATACACAAGTTTTTCAAGGCGCGACGAGGAAAGGGAGGGGAACAAAGGGAGGACAGGACAATGATCCTACTAGGCCAGGTGTCATTCAGATCGCGCAAGTGCGTGGGAAGGGGGCAGAGACAGTGCAGTACATGGGAAAAAGATGATAATAAATAAGTAAACGGCCACAATGTGGCAAGTGCATGGGTCAGTGTAAACCTCATGAATGAGGCTGCCATCATAACCTAGCTATACCAGTAAGTCACTTTAAGCATTACTGGTATGGCTAGGTTGTGGCAGCAGCTTCATGCATGGGATTTAAAGTTAATGGTCACTGTAAATCACATGCATGAAGCTGCCGACACACTCCATGTAGGCCAGCTGTCTCTGCACAGGATTTACAGTGTCCAGACACTTGTGTAGACACAGTAAGACCGATTCCAACATACATACTGTAGTGGCCAAGACCGGGCCCCTTCCCAAGTGCCCGCCTCGGCATCAGCCTCATTTGCAGCAAATAAGGCATTCAGATACATACAGTTTCTTGTATTAGATAGCAAATACACAGCATACAGAGTCATCAGCAAGAAAATACTGAAGGACAAGTGTCCAGGCAGTCAGCACACAGCTCTATATGCACCACCCCTAGAGCACAGGATATATAGCATATCATAACCAATTATTAATATATTATAGCACTTTCACAATGGGGGTGTTACTTGGCATGATATTGCAGACATTTGGCAAAAACTGTCGACATCTCCCTTGTGGTGCAGCCTTGCGGGGGCATCGTGTTGAATCATGGATAAGTGGCATTCGCAGAAAACCTACTGTTATCACCCATATATGGTGATAATGCTATACTTGTAGAGAATAAGCAGAAGAAGGTCTGACGGGTCATCTGCCCTAGGTGTGGTTTGGGCATGCGTGCAGAGGAAGGCAGGTGGAAGCAGAGGGAAGATCTGAGGCTTAAATGTAAGAGAGCCTAATGTAGTATACCATAGCATCGCATAACACTCCTGCCACACCAACCACTCCCCCCATCCTCCAGTTTGGTCATCCCTGAGACAGGGAATAAACCACAGGGAGCAGGAACAGGGTATAGCCTCAATCAAAAATGCCCAGGTACATGGGCGGGTTAGGCACAGGGATCTTGCATGCAGTCGTAAATTTGGGAGGTAACGTATTGTAGATGGGGTATAAGAATCCTCAGCAAAAGGGATCGGTCATATTGGGACAAGAAGTCATTGATCAGGAGGTCATAACACCATTCAGCAAGATTGAACCGGGATGAAGGCAATCCCCCCCCACACTGGGATAATATAGCAATCAAAGGCATTAATTAGGTCAGCATAGGCCCAAGAGAAGTTGGAGAAAGCGTTGGTGTCTGGGTGTAGGATGGTGGACAGAGGGTGAGGCAGAGCAAATACCATGGTAAGTAATGGCAACAATTTGTAACCAATTAAGATCCAATAAAGAAATCGCAGCATTACTCCTAGCTTTAGCAGTCCAATGCTACGGAGATTGGGGCCTTGTACCCAAAAGTTCAAAAAAATGTCAGTCGTTATGGGCTCAGGTAGACCGGAGAGATGATGCAAATGTTCAGGATCCATGGCAGGATGACAAATGCGTAGAGCTGGAAGAAATCAGCTGCAGCACTGAGCACCTTCAGCTGGCCTCCAAAACCCCCTTTGGCTGGAGGACGTATGCACCTACACTCTAGGTGCACAGCATTATGTTATGTTAACTGCATTTATTGAAGCACACGTTCGCCCAAAGGCATCATGGCACTGGAGAGATGAGGAGATATTTCTGAGTGACAGTCTCTAAAAAAGCAGCGTCTTCAATGTCCGACGAAGAGCAAAATGGTCAGTAGTCTCCCGCAAGGAAAGGGGCAGGTCATTCCACACTTTGGCAGCAGCTACCGAGAAGGCATGCCCTCCTTTTCGGGCTAGTCCGAAACAGGGCACTGTCACCCGCAGAGTCACTTGTGATCGAAGAGGGCGAGTAACGAACAAACTTGGCTTGCAAGAATTCTGCTCCCACACCATAAATGGCTCTGTGCACCATGCACATCGACTTGAATATAATCCCGTGAGCGATGGGCAGCCAGTGCAATTGCTTCAGCGGAGGGGTCATGTGGGCTCCGAAAGGGGGGGAGGAGAATAGATCTCACAGCAGCATTCTGAAGCAACTGCAGGCGCCCAGTCAAGTAGTCGGGTCAGGCCAGATATAGTGAACTGCAATAGCCCAGTATGCAAAGGACCAAGGCAGTGACCACCGGAGCTTGAATGGCTATAGGGATGAAAGAGGACCTTACAAAGAACAGAGTTTGAAATGGCCGGTTTTACACACCGCTGTGACCTGTTCATCCTTGGTCAAAGTGGCAGTGATCCTCACCCCCAAGGTTACTGACTGACAGAACTGTTGTGAGGAGAGGGCCCAAGGAAGTAGGCCAAAAGTCAGCCATCCAGAACAATTGCGGAGATGGAGTACCTACAACCAGGACCTCAGTTTGATTACCGTTAAGCTTTAACCAGTTCGATGTCAGCCAAGTCTCCAGTTCCTCAAGACATTTTCTTAGATGATTGGCCGTTTCAGATTTGGTCAAGTCCAGACGGACCAAGATCTGGGTGTCAGCGTAAGAATAAAAACAGAATGCATGTGACTGAATGAGGAACAAAAGAGATCTTATATAAATGTTAAATAAGATAGGAGACAGTGCTGATCCCTGAGGGACCCCACAGGAAAGGGAAGCCACTGTACAGCGAAAAGGAGGGAGAGATAATGATTGAGAACAGTCTGCCAAAAAAGCTATTAACCAGTCAAGGACTTATTACTGTGGATGCTTGGGTATAAACATTTGAGAGCAATGGGCCACCCGTAGGAGACGAGGGTAGCAAACATTTGAGAACAATGTTTCACCTTCTGAGGTCAGGTGAGATGGTGGTCGCACTCTGAAGTTCAGTTACCTGTCCCGAGGTACAACTTGCATAGTCAAGGAGTACTGGATGCGGGGTCTTCAGGGTTTTAGCTTCTGGGACCCCAGTAGGAAACTGAAGAGGGGTCTCTTTCTCCTATACCCCTGCAGATTGTAGCATTGCTGGGTCTTTGGTGCTGGTGGAGAGTAGGTTCTCTTTGTCCTAGACCTCTTGCTGTTTTCCGTCGTTTTTCCTCGAGTGGAGGTGCCGTTTACACACGGTTGATGTAGACTGCAGTGTGGGTTGTCAGAAAGATCTGGAAAGGACCTTTCCAGCAAGGATGCAGGGGTGATTTTCACTGATGCACTTTCAGGACCATCCTGTCCCCCAGCAGGAGGCTGTGGCACAGCGTTTCAGGTGGTCTTGCATTTGCTGGAAGTGAGAACTGAAATAAAGCATTAGTCTTATGACACAACCAGATCATTCATTTGTAAGTCAGAGTTCAGGGGAAGGTGGCTAAGTAACTGGCATTCTCATGGGCCTCCCCATGAGTATTTCGTGGGGGAGAGACGTCTGTCAGTTTATGGAAATTGGAAGGCCAAAACGTGGCATGAACTCTTTCAGCAGTTTCTTGCCCACTGCAATGGAATCAGCATATTTACAGGGGTAGGCCTCAGTCCATCCAGAAAATGTGGCAATGATTACCAGGGCATACTCAAGGAGGCGCTCTTCAGATCTGTTAAAGAAGTCTATTTGGAGATTCACAAAGGGGCCATAAAGGACTTCATGTGCACCTGGAATGGTTTTCTCAGGCTTGCCAGGGTTGAACTTGAGACAGGATGGACAGTGAGCACAGTATTTGAGCAATAGAGGGAAACCCAGGGGCAAACCAAGATCTCAGAGGTCATCTTTTCCTTGCTGGAATGTGACACAGAATGAGCAACAAGTGCAAAATATGGTAAGGAAGCCAATGGAGCCACTAACAGGCCAGTGCTATCACACCATAAGCGATCGGAGCAACAACATCATTTGTGATTTTCCCAGCCCTGTTTGGCGGCCTGGGAAGCTGTATCTTGAAGGTTGGCCAGGACAGAAAGAGATCCTTGGGGGTCAATGATAGGAGAAACAGCGGCACATAAACAGGAGCCTGAGGGCCACATTTTACACATGGCAATCAGCCAGCACATTACCCTGTGAAGTGCTGTCAGAAAGTAGTGTGGGCCTTGCACTTCGCAATGGGCAACTCAGTAGGTAGCAGAATCGCATTAAGCAGGGCTTAAACATAGGGTGCATTGAGAATAGAGTACCTTGTGCAGTTAGGCAACCTCTCTGTTCCAAGAGGGTCCCGTAGTCATGTGAGATGCCAAAAGCATAACGTAAATCAGTGTATATAGTGGCTGTGCGTTAAGAACGTGCAAGCCTGTATGAGGGCAATGAGTTCAGCAACTTGTGCTGATCATACTGATGGGAGCTGAAAAGCTTCTAATACTTCAAAGGAGGTGCAAATGGCAAAACCTGCCTGTATACTACCTGGTGAAACTCTAAGACAAGACACATCAACAAAGAATGAGGTCTGCATTGGGAAGGGGGATATCCTTGAGGTCTGTTCTTGGTGATGATACGTCAACCGCTGCAAGGCAGTCAAGCGTTTGACCATCATCTGGTGTAGGGAGGCAGGGTTGAGTGGGACACCTCTGAAGAGAGGGATGTTGGTGGGAGGAGCAGTTTTTCAAATTTGGGACGACATGCAGCAGACAGGTGTGTTTTCCCCTGAGGAGTGCCAATTCAGAATGAGGCCCTGCTACGTTTATGTGGTGTGCGAGGGAAATGCATCTTTTGTAAAAAGGGCAGCGGCAGCTACCCCTCAGACATTTGGGAAATGCAGAAGCAACAGGGTCTACCCCCGAGCTAAACTAGGCTACCGGGTGTTGTAGGTACCCCTTCTGTGTGAGTACACCCAAGGCATACCCCTCCCTCATCACAGAACAGGGTGAATGATTTAGAGTAGTCAGTGAGGGGAGTCTTGAACTTGGCGAGGCTGTGGAAGCATCAGGAGACCATGTGAACTTGTTGGGCTGGGAGTCATATAGCATCTTCTGCATAGATGCTACAGTAGAGGCCTGATCTAGGGGCAACAACAATTACTCATCCCTAAAAAAAAAAAAAGGAGCGCAACTGCCTTTTAGTGGCAGGCATGGGCCATTGTAAGATGCAGACCACTCGAGCAGGGGGTGGTGGGGGAGTTGGACGGCAAGGCACCTAATGCATGTTAAATGTGTCCTAGGTCATGGACTGTAGGTAGGCAGAGCTGCAATTTTGCTTGTTCACGTTGTGACCTTTTTCTGCCAGGGCAGTGAGGAGCACTTCAGAGGGAGACCTGAAAAGGAAGGTGATGCTAACAGTAGCTCATCTATATTGGATCATAGTGGAGCACCCCCCGGGAAGGTGACTTCCTGGAGAACTTCCTGTAAAATCTGGGAGAAGAGAGATGGGGAGTCAGTAAAGCCCATTCCAAGGGATCCTGTAGGTGAGTTGATGTCCTTTGTACGTAAATGCAATGAGATACTGAGTCCTGGTGGATGGGGAAAGAGAAGAGGCAGAGGCAAGGTCACTGCAAGTGAAACATTGGGCTTGCAGCTGGATACAGGCGAGAATGGTCACAGGGGTCCAGGACCCAAGATGTGAGGGTATTACTGACTTAAGGGCACGCAAATCATGAGCAAAATGGAATTTGCCCGTGCCCTTTCACTGAATTGGACGCACCAGAGTATTGCAAAGGCGTAGTGAGGGAAGAAATTACAGGCTTGATACCTTCCTCTGCTCTAGGGGATATTCTGTACTGTGGCACACGTGGGAGAGTGCCCTCCAGATTGAGACAAATGCGAACAGGATTAGCAGAGAGGATGTGGCCTACCTCATTGGCATGCGCTGCCCAGATGGCCGCTGGCACTGAGTCAATAAGGTGATGCACGTGTGCAGCTTGCACAGGTATGAGGCGTGAAGGAGGCTCCAGATGAATGGGCTGCTGGATGAGAAACATTCAGCTTGCCTAGATTGTGGAGCCTCTAGATATATACCTCAAGAGAACAATAAATGGTACAATGCATCTTGTATAGCAGATCAATACCCAACAGATTTGCAGGTGAGCAAGGGCTCAACAGAAAGGCATGGTGTTCAGTGATGGGACCAATAGAAACAAACAAGTCCTATGATTCCAGGTGTGGAATAGTGGTGCCAGATATCCCAACAGCATTGACAATTTCCTTTGAAACATTAGCATTTGGAAATTCAGCCGCTCACAGCGTGGAGCACCTGCCACCAGTATCAGACAGTTCACCCTCATCCCTTGATTTTCACATTTGAGATAGGGACCAGACCAGTCTAGTGGGAGCAAAGCAGCAGATGGCATGGCAGGGCAGGGCCCCTCTGGCAATGTCATTGTGGACCATAGGAGCTATGCATGTCCTGGTTGCCCCCGTTAGGCGAAGGAGGTGGTGGGTATGTAGAGTAGCAATTAGAACTTTTAGAATGACTAAAATCATTGTGTGGAGTAGTGAGACCATATTGCCGTGGTCTGGCAGGTTTCGTAGGATATTGCTGGATGAGATGACCGGTCTGCTTACAATAACAGCAGAAAGGTTGCCCTGGCAGAGGTTGCTGGGCAGGCAAAAATGGGTGTGCAAAAGTCTGTTGTGGCTGGTGGTATAAGACAGTGGAGCTCCATGGAGTGTGAATTCTTGTAGGTTCAGCCTCATTAATGGACTGAGGGAAGGCGCACATAGGCATAAGGGCGGTGGCAGCAGCAGAGGATGTCGAGGCGTCCATAGTGTGTAGCAAGGGTGTCTCAGCCATGGATGAATGTGACAATTTAATATCTTACCTGGTAAGTAGTCCTGGCCTGGCATTAAACGCATAACAGTTGGACAGTGCCTGGAAGTCATCCATGTATTTTTGGCAGAGTCAGACATGTGCCTGTAGCACTGGGGATAGACAGGGGAGCGGATGTAGATTGAGGTGGGAAGCAACTTGGCTGGGAGCGAGTCAGGTTGGTGTGTAGGTAGAGGCAACTGGCGGCAGAAGTGGAGGCAAGGCAGGTGGGGGAGATGTGAAGTCTCCTCGAGGAGTGGATAGAGAGGTCGTGGTGGGAGAGGAAGATGGGGCGGCTGGGGGAGGCAGGAGGGGTGAGAGGCAGGCGGGGTGAGAGGTGATGTGGCTGGGATGCAGTGTCAACTTGCTGTGGCATGGGGGTGGTGTGCAGGCTCTCAGAGGTAGGTATGGTGCTCGTTCATCTAAAAGGGTCTATGGGTGGTGCTGTAGGTGCTTCTGAAAGGGAATCTTTAAGAGAATATATATGGGCTGAGATAGCACGAAACGCGTTGTTTTGCAGGCTTTGTACCATGGCGTCCTGCTTTTTTCTGTCTACCTGTTGCTGCCTATGTGTTGTAAATTTGTTTGTACAATGCAATTTTTACCTTGTAAAAAAACATTAAAGACATCTGTTTTCCAGGCAGTGTCTTTGTAAGTTTTGTCCGGTATTTTGGAGTGCGTTTTTCACGCCTGGCCCGCAGGAGTGCGGTTCACCATTTCCTCTCGCCATTCTATATATATATATATGATACATTACTCACCATAATCATATTTCTGATGCTTGTATCTGCTTAGATTCACATGCTGTGCATAGGCCGACATCTAGTGGAAGCTGCAGAGTATTACAGTTTGTTTTTCGAAACTCGAAAAAGGGCGTCGACACAGGGCGTGCCAGTAATACTATCCCTAGTGTGACGTCCACTGTATCCATGATCCCTCGCGCGTCTAGGACCCTCAGATTGTATTTTTCTGACATGAGGAGTAGCGCAAGTACAGATAATCCAAGCAGATAGCAAGGTAAGACTACAAGCATCCATGCGCATTCTCTCAGAGAGGAGGAAGGGCGGGTCGCGAATCTAAGCAGATACAAGCATCAGAAATACGATTACGGTGAGTAATGTATCCCTTCTGAGGCTTGTGGAATCTGCTTAGATCACATGCTGTGCATAGATTGGCGAGCAGTACCTGAAGGAGGTGGGATGTGAGAAGGGTCATGAGCAAATAAATGTCTTAGGACTGCTTGTCCCACTTGTGTATCCGTCTTGGAATGAGTGTCAATGCAGTAGTGCTGAGTAAAAGTGTGAATAGAGCTCCAAGTAGCTGCTTTGCAAATGGTGTCAAGGGGGGGGTACATTTGCAATGAAAGCCAGAGTGGCCCCAATGCCTCAGTTTTTTCAGAAAGTGAGTAACACAGCTGGATACAGTTAATAATCCACGCAGAGATGGCACCTTTAGAGACGCGATCCCCCTCTCTGCCTGTAGCTACGGAGACAAACAGCTGATCTGTTTTCCTTAGCGGTCTGGTCTTGTTTACATAGAGGACCGCCCTACGCACATCTAGTGTGTGTAGTTTCACCTCAGCTGAGCTTTGTGGGTCTTGGAAGAAAGCCGGAAGCTTGATGGACTGGTTCACGTGGAATTTTGAAATAAACTTGGGTGAGAACCTAGGGTGTGTGCGTAAAACCAGTTTATCTTTATGGACAGTAAAGAAGGGATCTTGTACTGACAGAGCCTGAATTTCCCTGACTCTTCTTATAGATGTAATCGCTGCTAAGAAGGCCGTTTTGTAAGTCAGGTGTTTGAGACTGCTTTTGTGCATGGCCTCGAATGGGAGGCCCATGAGCTTAGATAGCACCACGTTAAGGTCCCATCCTGGTGGTGGGTTTGAAATAGGAGGGTGAAGTCTCTTTACTCCTTCCATGAAGGCTTTGTTATGGGAAGTGGTGTATGCTGACAGGGCTGCCAGGTGTACCTTCAGTGAGTTAAAAACCAGTCCTGCGTTTATTCTGGCACCAGATAACGAATCTCTTCCATTTGTCAAAGTAGCAGTGCCTCGTGTTAGGTTTCCTAGATTCCTTTAGGATGTCCATACACCTCTGTGGTAAATTGAGATGTCCGAACTCTATGACCTCAGGAGCCATGCTGCCAGGTTCATTGAGTTTGGTTGAGGATGCACTGTTTGACCTTGGTGCTGGGACAGTAGGTTGTACCAGCCCGGAAGTTTGATGGGTTGGCACACCACCAATCTGCGTAAGTGTGGGAACCACGGTTGTCTTGCCCACATGGGAGCAACTAGGACGAGCGTCATCGATTCTCTGTTCATTTTGTTGTCCACCTTCCTGATTAGAGGAGTTGGTGGAAAAGCGTACGCAAACATCCCTGACCAGTTCATCCACAGAGCATTCCCATGGGAGTCTGGTTGGGGGAACCTGGATGCAAATCCTGGGCATCGTCTGTTTTCGCTTGTGGCGAATAGGTCTATAGTGGGGAAACCCCACTGAGAGAAGATATCTTCTACGACTTCTCTGTGTAGACACCATTCGTGTTCCTCTGGGAGGGGGTCTCTGCTCAGAGCATCCGCTAGGGAATTGAGATCCCCTGGAACATGTTGTGATGACAGGAAGATGTTCCGTCTGAGTGCCCATATCCAGATTTTCTGGGCAAGCTTGGACAGATTTGCACTGACAGATTTAATAGGTAGGGCTCGAACGCTTGAATGCTCTGAATACTGCCAGAAGCTCTAACAGGTTGATGTGATTTTTGGCCACTGAGTGCGACCAGAGACCCTGAGCTGTGTGGTGGAGATGGTGAGCTCCCCACCCCGTCAGGCATGCATCGGTTGTGACTACCGCCTGTATCTCGGGATCGTAAAAGGGTTTCCCCTCGGACAGATTCTCTCTTGTCCACCAGTGAAGGCTTTGTACAAGTGTTGGCGAAACGACCACTAGATCGTCCCACTGACCACCTGCCTGAGACCGTTTCGCCAACCATTCTTGCATGGGACGCATGCGCAGGCGCCCGTGGGGGACCAGGTAAATACAAGACGCCATCATGCCCAGCAAACGCATTGCGTACCGTTATCTGGCAACCGGACAGATATTGCGGAATTTGCAGCAGTATATTCCAAATTCTTTCCTCGGAAGGAAAGGTCAACCCCTTTTGAGTGTCTAGGATAGCTCCTAGGAACTGTTTGGATGTGCTTGGCACAAGACTTGACTTTTTCTCGTTTATTGAGAAGCCCAATTCGAAGAGGTCGATTGTCCTTTGAACGTTTGCTCTGCAAATTACTGGGGTCTCCCCCGTGATGAGCCAGTCGTCCAGGTAAGGGTACACCGGGATTGCCTCCCTGCGTAGGTGTGCTGCCGCCACCGCCAGTACCTTGCTGAATACCCTTGGAGCCGAAGCTATCCCGAAGGGCAGTACCTTGAACTGGTAGTGCCGACTGTCCACCCTGAAGCGCAAGTACTTCCTGTGCGCTGGGAACATGGAAATATGAAAATAGGCATCTTTCATGTTCAAAGTTGCCATGTAATCCCCCTTTTTTAGGAGGGGGATTACCTCCTGGAGAGTAGTCATGCAAAACTTTTGGGGCTTGACATACTTGTTTGCAGGCCGTAAGTCCAATACTGGGCGCATTGTCAAATCTTTTTTTGGCACAAGGAAGTAAGTTGAATAAATACCCTTGTTTACCTGGTGTCCCGGGACGAGTTCTATCGCGCCTTTGCTAGCAGATTGACGATCTCCTCGAGGAGGATCTTCTGGTGTCCAAAGAATGCATTCTTTGTCGTGGAGGATGGTTTCGGGGACGCTCTAACAGTTCTATGCAGTACCCTGCGGATACTGTGGACAGCACCCATCGGTCTGATGTGATCCCTTCCCAAGCTTGGGTGAAGTTGGAAATGCGTCCCCCCTACTGGGGTTGCGTGAGAAGGGACCCTGAACTGAGCGTCACTGTTTTGGTGGAGGCGTGCCACCTCCTCTACTGGGGCTGCCTCTACCTTTCCCACGTCCTCTTTTATTACCCCTGCCGTAACCCTGGGTAGACTGTTGGTTATTATTGCTCCACGGTGTACCCTGCCCCTGGGAATAGTTAAATCCTCTCTGGGAATTTTGGCCACGTGGGCGACGAAAATTGCCATTCCCTCTCTGATTAGGGGGTTTATTGGTTAGTTGGCCTTGGGATTTGAGTGTTTCATACTCGTCCTTGGCATTTTTCAGCGCGTCCTCGACCGCCTTACCAAACAACAGATCCGACTCCACCGGTTTATCCAACAATGATGCTTGGGTTTCAGCTTTGAATCCAGACTGCCTTAACCAAGCGTGTCTCTTGATAACAGTTCCTTCTGCTATCAATCTGCCGGCGTTATCCGCAGCATCAAAGGTTGCCTTTAGAATGCAACCGGACACGGCTCTTCCCTCCGCCGAAACTCGTGCCAACTGGCTCTTTAAGGGTTCTGGGGCGGAGTCTATGAGTGCTGCGACTTCTTCCCATTGATGGCAGTTGTAGCTGGCCAACAGGGTGGTGGAGTTGGCAATCCTTGCCTGGTAGGCGGAAGTGGAGGCTACTTTCCTGCCCAACCCATACAGTTTCTTGCTCTCCTTGTCGGGAGGAGCTTCGGACGATGACAAGGGTGTTCCAGCCCTCTTACGGGTGTTTGTAACAACTAGGGAGTCCGGCTTCAGATGCCCCCTTATATACAGTGGGTCTGATTGTGCTGCCCTGAAAAGTTTCTCAATCCTGGGGTTCACTGCTCTGGTGAGGTTAGGATTTACGAGTGAAGGGTCTATTCTCCTCTGAATAGACTTCAGGATAGGGATGGCCTGAGCAACAGGCCTACTTTCTCCCACTAACTCTTCAGCGAAGTCCCTCTCCTCTTGAGCACCCTGGGTGTCAATGTGGAAATGTTCAGCTGCTCGAGAGAACTTCATTCAGGAGAGGTTGTCGACAGGGGAGTCAGTAACCGGGGGTTCCTTCTCTACGGGGGAAATCTACTCTGTAGGTCTCCGGGTCGTCGTCTTCTTGGTCCTCATCATCCCCATAGTAGCCCGTACCAGTTTGTTCTTCCAACCTGCCCAAATCTGGGTCCTCACAAAAGGATGTCTCTCCTTGATACTGAGAGTAGGGCTGTACATAGAAGGGATCCGAAGACCGTGTTGGTGTTTCAAACCGGGACTTTTTACTTGGAGGTATAGGATCCTTAGAGCCTGAGGTTGCTGACCAGTCGGGAGTATAAGAGAAAGTGTTCAGGGTTTTTTGCGTAAAAGTCTGCCAATGATGACATCCTTGACATGACCCTGTCTATGTCATCACTAGACCACTCTCTAGAACTGGGGATGACTCTTTCTGGAAGTTTCTTTGACTTATCCTGACTAGTCTTTGTGATAGCAGAAGACTTGGACTTGTGTCTGTTTCTGAGGAGTGGAGTGTCTTAAAGGTGTGGAAGTAGGCAGAGGCTGCTTCCTTTGTTGTTTTTCACCCTCCCCGTGAGTGGAAGAGTGTTTTCCCTGTTTTTTCACCCCTACGGAGCCTTTTGACGCCTGGCGTCAAGGTTCAGTGGTAGTCTCCCTATCCTTCGAGTGTGGAGGTAGGGGTTCGGAGCCGCCGTAACGCGGTCTGCGGGCGCCAACTCCTGGAGTGCGGTCTGGGGATGGAAGCCGGCTTCGTCCTCCGACGATGGAACTTCCGTTATCTTGGGGAGCGAGGCACTCTTGGCAACAGTGGATGATTGCCTGGAGTCATGGGGCGATCTTGATCGAGAACGCCCATAGGATGCCGATTCGGACCGTTTTCTATGTGCCTCTTTCCGAGAACTCGACGTGCGCGTCGAGTCTCGGTTGGACTTCATGTGTTTTGTGGAAGTGCTGTGGGAAGCGCCTGTGTCGCCGGGGGGTCTTCCCCATAGCCGCCCTGCCGGACGACCTTCCAAGGTCGGGGACTTGCGCTCGGCAGTCTTTCGACGCCATAATGCCCTTGCCGCCCGAAAGTACGGCATCGCTGCAATCAGTGAAGGCGCCCTCCACTGCCATGGCCTCGATGCCTGGCGTGGTGGGCCCAACGCTTGATCGAACGGTCCTTAAGTGTTTTGGGTTTAAACCTACTACATGCTCTGCAGTTCGCCTCGGGGTGGTCTCTCGGCAAGCAGAGATTGCACGTGGCATGCCTGTCGACCCAAGGGTATTTGCGGTTGCACTTGGGGCAGAATTGGAAAGGAGTACCCTCCATACGCACCTTGTGGCAGCGGGCTTGTAAGTGTAGGAATATATAAGAATGTACCTATATACCAAAAGAGTGTAGAGTATGTCCACCCCCCTCTCTCCCTACTTGCAGGGCCGAGGCCAGCGGCCATACAAGGCCGGGCCGAGGCCAGAGGCCTTCCTAGGCCCAAATCCGTCATGCAGCTGTTGACGGTCAAATTCTTCTCCGGGCCGGTGTCGAGTGTGGAAGTTCGGTGACTCGACGTTGGGGTGGAGAAATGGGTAAATTTAACAATATTTAGCAAAAGTATAGCTAAGGCCAGGGAACTCTGCGAAATGCTTCCGACCGGAATGGCGGAAAAAACCAATCTGAGGGTCCTAGACGCGCGAGGGATCATGCGTACAGTGGACGTCACACTAGGGATAGTATTACTGGCACGCCCTGTGTCGACGCCCTTTTTCGAAAAACAAACTAATACTCTGCAGCTTCCACTAGATGTCGGCCTATGCACAGCATGTGATCTAAGCAGATTCCACAAGCCTCAGAATATATATATATTATATACATTATATACTTTGGCCGGCTGGCCTTGGAGTGATGCTTGTACTGTGCCAATTCATTCTCTAGCTGAGGGTTCTTAAGAGATCTAGTCTGACTGTCACGCAATCTGTCTGTAGACACTTTGATGGCTGTTGGTCAGCTTATTTCGTCTGGCACAGACACCTCAGACTTTTTGTTCCAATACCTCATGCAAGACACGGTGATCAGCATGAAACGACCCCTCCAGTGGCCACTGAAACTCCTTTTGAACCAGAGTCAAAAAATCCTTTCGAATGGATGGTGTCCTCCCACGTTTTCCTCATCTATGATATTCGTTTCTCGCCAGCTTCGCACAGCACAGTGCCTGCAGAGGTCGCTGTGCACAAGGTCTTATTTTTGATGTTCCTCGACAGTCTCCGTAGCGTGTTGACATCACCAGCCGTATAAGTAGCTTGTGCCGCGCCAATTGGCTTCAGTTCCGATAGCTTTGCAATTGAGTTAACGGCGCGTTTCATATTTTCCTCAGGAAAATGTCATCGACTGCAGTTCTAAAATGTCAATCACAGACCCTCAACGTGTCTGCCTTTGGCGTTTAGGTTCGAACCATTGGACCGGCGACTGTAGCTCCTGTCAGTCGATGACGGAGAAAGCTCTTTGTGAACGAAAAGGTAAATTGGCAGTGGAGCGGGAAGCTTCAAAGGCCTCTTTGAAGAAGCATAGGAAGTCCAGTGAGTTGATAGACTCGGATCGGCACAAGCTCTCTAAGAGGTCTCGTTCTAGGAGTAGATTGAGGCGTACTTCGTCTTCTTCAAAGACAACGAAGAGGAGACTTAGATCAACCTCTTCGTCAGATACCTCTACCGAGGTGATACGATGTCCGACTAGGTCAGGTTCCCCTAGAAAATGGGAAGCATTTAGAGGGTACATGATGAAGGTCTTTGAGAATGCGGCCCGACCCCCTCAAAGAAGCCTCATAAGAGCCAGACCCCGGTCGCTCCTTTGGACAACGCAGGAAGGTCAGAAACGACTTCGGCTAAGAACAGTAGTAAGGCGGAGACTTGACATTCTCGACCCAATGTTAAAACATTGAAGGTTCCTCGACAGTCGAGTGATTCTCCGACAGTGGCTAAGAAGCATAAACCGTTGAAGCATTCGACGCCGGATGCTTCGACGCCGAAGCCAAACAAGACATTGACTCCATTATCGAAAACATCTTTGAATATTCCTTCAAGGCAAATTCAAGAGGAAGAAAAAAGGTACACACCATTACCGAGATCAGACTTTAAGACTGTCTTCTATTTTTGAGGAGGAAAGCGCCTCAGAGGACATTTCTCCATTGGAGTAAAATTTGGTACTAGAGATGTACCAAAGGAATTGATTGACCCTGAGTCAAGAATGAGAGATCTTTGCGACACCCTTCACTCTGCCAGTGGCATGGATACTTCACCAGAGTTAGATTTTCCAAAAAACCTGATCCTGAAGAACATGCAGACTTAAGGTACAGGAACCGGATGAACAGGGTTGCTGCCTATATGGGCTGGGGTAGCTCCTCAACAACCTTCGAACAGGACGATATGACTAACATCCTGCATCAGGAACCCCAAAAGGACCCAGTTCTTCCTTTTCATAGGGCTCTTCAAAGAACAGTGGTAGTAAACTGGGAGGCTCCTGAATCTGGGTAAGCAGTCAATAAGAACGTTCACAAAAAATATAGACCAGCAAGCTGTGACCCCGATTATCTTATGAAGCAGCCTATGCCCGAGACTCAAGTGGTGCAAGCTGCAACTTCCACAAGAAGCCTATCCATCTATCCCCCCCGGATAGAGATAAAAAGTGGATGCTTGGGCTCGCAAGGTATTTACCTCGGGCAGTATGGCCCTCAAGTCCGCTAATGTTACCTGTACCCTGGCCAGGTTCACCCATAGCCTGTGGGATTGTGTTTCAGCGGCGGCTGAACATCTTCCAGAAGGCGTAAAAAGGACAGGCTTTCGGAATATTGTTAAAGATGGCAAGGAGGCAATGGGAGAGTGTCTCCAATCAGGACTGGATACTGCTGACAGCATCAGCAGATCCATGTCTGCAAGCACAGTACTGCACAGATTTGCATGGTTGAGGAAGTCAGGGGTTTGCACCAGATGTGCCTTTTGACGGCTCAAGGCTGTTCGGCAGTAAAGATGAGAGCTTAGAGCAACTGCAGACCTCCAAAGCAGCGGCTAAGTCCCTTAGCGCCTCTATGAGACCGCCTCAAAAACCTTATTCGGGCTCATCTTCCTGGAGAGGTCGTTCTTTGATACTATTTCTCATTTGATAGAGGAAGAGGACAGGCCGCGCAGAAAGGTTAAAGAAATTTCCCTCATGGTGGAAGAGGTGCGAAATCAACCTCAGCAGCGACATCTTTGCCCTCAGCCGCTCCTGCAGCCGCCTCCAAGTCACTCAGAGACCTTGTCACACAACCCCGGTGGGAGGCAGAATCTCAGCATCTGAACGAATTATGGGGCATTACTTCAGATGCATGGGCACTGGTAACAGTAGCTCAAGGTTACTGCCTTCCCTTCCTAAAAAGGGCCTCAGGACCATCCACCGGGAACCAACTGTCAAAATTCCAGATCCGCTCCTTGTGCAGGAAATATTAACCCTGCTAGAAAAAGGTGCAATAGAACATGTACCTGTAGCAGAGAGGAACAAGTGTTGGTATTCCCCCTAGTTTCTTATTCCCAAGAAGGACTGAGGATTGAGACCCATCTTGGACTTACTTGAACAAGTTCCTCAGGAATGACACGTTCAAGATGGTAACCCTTTCTCAAATCCTTCAGGCTCCCCAACTCCAAGACTGGTTGGTATCATTGGACCTTCAGGATGCTTACTTTCATGTGCTAATCCAACTCAAGCACAGAAAGTACTCTAGATTCAGAGTTGGCGGTTCTCACTATCAATTTCGAGTCCTGCCATTCGGGCTGACCTCCGCCCAAGGGTTTTCACCAAGCTGATGGCGGTTGTGGCAGCGAGTCACAGGAGAGGGGGGATTCACATCTACCCCCCTACCTGGACAATTGGTTGATCAGGGCTCGTGCCCCCGAACAAGCTGAGGAACATCTCTCAATCACCTGCCACTCCCTACACAGACTGGGCTTCTCCCTCAATTACAAGAAGTCCCATATGGTACCATTCCAAAGACTCCAATTTATCGGAGCAGTCCTGGATACTTCCTCTGGGAAAGCCTCACCTCCTGAGGTGAGAGCTCACATTCTGCAGATGGTCACAAAGTTCCAGAATTCCCAGCATCCGTCGGCCTTCGATTTTCTGAGGTTGCTCTGTCTCATGGCATCCTGCATTTTTATGGTGCCAGAGGCCCGATTGAGGATGAGATCCCTCCAATGGGCCCTCAGGACTGAGTTGTCCCAATTCTCAGGGAATATGGTGGATCTTCTGCAAGTTCTAAGCACAGTTGCTCAGGATCTTCTATGGTGGGCTTGCAACGACAATATCCTCAATGGAGAATCTTTTTGGCAGTCATGGCCTGAGATAACAGTAGTGACAGACGTCTCATTCATGGGGTGGGGAGCCCACACCAACTATCTGACAATCAGCAGTTGTTGGTCTCCATCAGAGTCCAAACTACATATCAATCTTTTGGAGCTGAGGGCAATCAGACTAGCACTGAAGGCCTTCCTGTCCTCTGTACGGGGAAAAAATGTCCTGATAATGACGGACAACACAGTGGCCATGTACTATTTCACCAAGAGAGGAGTAGGGTCACTACCACTGTGCAGAGAGGCAATGCAGCTTTGGTTCTGGGCAATACAAGAAGGAATTTGTCTGCAGTTCACCTAGCTGGAGAGCAGAACAGAGCGGCAGACGCTCCGAGCAGGCAGAGCAGTCTCCCACAAGTGGGAACTAGCTCAGGAAGTCCTTCAAGGGATATTCACCCTTTAAGGAACCCCTCAGGTGGATCTGTTTGCGACAGGTCCCAACCAGTAACACGAACTGTGCTGCTCAAGGGAATTTCCTCTGAGGCGCTCTAGGAGACGTGTTCGTGAGGGGCTGGGAGTTTCCACTTCTGTATGAGTTTCCTCCAGTCCCCACGATTCCTCACGTAATCAGGTTAAGAACGTTTGGGAAAACCATGATCCTAATTGCCCTGGATTAGGCCAGGACGACGTGGTACCTGGACCTTCTGGAATGTTCATCTGCCATCCAATATATCTTCCACAAAGAGAGGATCTTCCTGCAAGAGGAAGGTCGATTTCTCCATCCAGAGGTCAAGACACTTAACCTTCACACGTGGTTGAGATATAAGGATTGGGACCTCCAGGATGACATAATGGAGATTTTACTTTCGGCCAGAAGGCCAGCAACTAAATCCTTGTACCGGTGTTGTTGGAATAAATTCAGTAAGTGGTGCAAGGATAAGCATGTGGACCCTTTTCAATGTGGCACTCCTATGGTGCTTTCTTTTCTGCTACATTTGGCCAATCTGGGGCTCCAGATTGGAACAATAAAGGGATACCTGACAGCGCTTTCCATTTTCAAGCGCTCCTCAGAAGAGGTTTCCTATTTCAAGATTCCATTGAATATTCTATTTTTGAAAGGGCTCACCAATGTGTACCCCCTCCAGTACCGTTTCATGTCCCTGCTTGGGATTTGAATCTTGTGTTGAAATTCTGAACTTGTATACCTTCTGAGCTTTTACATTCCTGTCCTTTAATGCTTTTAACACTTTTCTTGTGGCAGTCACATCAGCCCGCAGGGTTAGTGAGTTACATGCTCTCATGCAAACCTCTGTATACTACCCTTCACAAGGACACTTGGAGTTAAACCTTCTTTCTTGCCAAAAGTAGTTTTTGACTTTCACTTGTCACAAAAAAAAACTTTCTACCCTCCTCCTCATTTGGGCAAAGAGGAGCGATTACACAGATTGGACCCAAAAAGGGCTCTGAGTTTTTATATAACAAGAATGCAAATTGCACCAGGTTGACCAACTTTTTGTGGGTTATACTGGTCATAAATTGGGATTAGTAGTGACAAAAACTATATCCCGCTGGATTACTTTGGCTATTATGGAGTGTTACAGGTTAGCTGGGAAAGACCCGCCGGAAAGGCTTTGTGCCCATTCCACGAGGGGTAAGGCAACTTCTGCGGCTCTTCAGAAGGGAGTTCCTGTAGTTGATATCTGTTCAGCTGCAGCTGAGGCATCAATCCATACTTTTGTTAAGTATTACTGCTTAGATGCCTCTTCTTCCCATGAGGGATTGTTTGCAAAAGCTGCACTTCATTCTAGCCATGATAAAACTAAATAGTATCCCACCTCCTAAATGATCATTGCTATGGGAGTCTAATAGATGACTAGTACGTGGGAGGACACAATCCATTCGAAGAGCAAGTTACTTACCAACTGTAACGTTCTTTCAACTGGATGTTCCGCCCACGTATTCCTCATCGCCCCCCCCATCCTACCCCGCTGTACAATTTACGTGATTTACACTTTACGTTCACAAAGAACTTACATTCTGGGGCACGAGTGAATGATTGATTATACGAAAAAAAACAGAACTGAAGCCAATGGGCACGGCCCAAGCTACTTATACTGCTGGTGACGTCGACACGCTACTGAGACCGTCAAGGGACATCAACCCCACGACCTCGTGCACAGCGCCCTCGGCCGAGAATAGTTTTTTCCTAAGCAGCAAAGCTGGCGAGATAGGAATAACAGATGAGCAATACGTGGGAGGAGCATCCATTCGAAATAACGTTACAGTTGGTAAGTAACTTGTTCCTTTCCAAATATTTACACATGAATGCCCCATATGTTGAAATCATGAAGGTATTGGTCCAATGCAGGTGGAAGTGGTATTGTGGAAATCTCAGAGCCCATGGCCAAGTCTAGAAATCAAAAAAGTGGTGAGACGCAAAGGGAGGTGGACTACAGACACTGCAGATCAAGAAGGGTGGTGCAAACGTCCCAGCAATTGGCATTTACCTCTGGTGACAGCACAAAGATAGAACGGAGAGGTGGTACACAAGGTGAGACAGGACCAAGGAAGGATTGATAGAGTTAGCTGAATATAAAGTAAAACACAAGAGGGACAGCCTCAAGGTCGCCTCAGCAATAACATTTGGCACTTAACTCCCAAATGACAATGGTCCATCAGCATCGCCTCTTTAGCAGAAACTAGAACACAGACTTCAAGGCTGCAAGTGTTGTAGTTATGCAGGAACTTTTGTTCTTTCCAATCAACACCTCCCATGTGCATGGAAGTAAAGCATGTAGATATTTCTGTAGCACTGAGTTGTCTGTGGCATGGGGAGGGCGCTGGTGAATAGTAGCCAAAATCTTGACCAAACCCACAATAAATGAAAAAATAAAAGTCAATCATCAAAAAAGAAAATAAAAATAATGACGTGTAACCCCAAGAGAAAATAGAAATCCCAAAAACAAAGCAGGCCTGCAGGCAGCAATTTAAAGACGTCTGGAGTAGGCAAAAGATGTGTGGCAATGGCATACCACAGCAGCCCTTTGAGTGGCAAACGCAAGCCACAGCGTGAAGAAAGTAGCAGCAGAGAAAAAAAAAGACAAACCTGTCAGCTGACAAACCACAGGAATGAACAATCTTCCAACGACATCTCGCTGAGAAAACACTTATAGATAACCAGGGGCCAATGTATTAGAACCTGTGTCCGATCCTAGGGTCCATGCGACCACACACCTGGGCCCCTCCCCCCCCCCCATAGTCCCAAATTGTGGCAATGTGGCAGCACACATTAACCAGGGGCGATTTGACTCAAACTCACTCAACCTGGAGATAGCAGCAGGTCTCATGGTTTGAAAACCAGAAATAAACTGACATCACACTGTGGCCGCATGCCTTAATCACAGGAAAATGCGGATATAAACCTTTTCTTCTATCAGTGTGAGAAGCAAAATGAACAGTAACAAACTGTTAAACCTAATCTGAAAAACGAGAATCAAAAGATCCAATGCAACAGGCGATGCCAAACAGTAGTAGAAAACAGAAGCAGTTTTAATCAGAACACGACAACAATGATATGTACACAATAGACAAGTTGTTTGCAAGAAAGGCCCTGTACAATATAACTACACAGACTGCATTCTGTAGGTCAGAGATGGTCTTTGTTTGGCAAGAACATTTTGCAAAAACATGGTCTTTGATGTGATCTGTGGCAGCCTGCCAGCGCTTCTCCGCATCTGGATCGAGCTGCTCTGATTCAGGGAAGAAGGGGAGGAGGGGGCGGGGGGGGGGGGGTTATGGGCTTGCCTGTGCCTCTGACTGCTTTGCTGCAATATGGGACACTTGTTTGTTCACTTGACTGCCAAAGCCCTGTCCACTGACTCGTAATCCTAAAGATCTCTAAGAAAATGGCAAAAGAATAAAGATGTACACAGGACAGCCTGTGGAATCAATTTGTGGGGACTCAAATCAAGATCTACCCTGAAGCCAGCACACAGTGCATAGAAGCAAAACAGACTGTAGACAAATAGGATGAATGCAACTGGCAGAGCTGAAAAGATCTGTGGCGCAGCTATCTACTCGGTTACAAATACAAAAAATGGTGTAGGGAGAGAGCGAATACACGACATGGCAAATTATCGTTTAGCCAAAATAAATTGACAGAGCATAGGCAAAGATTGTATTTACCCATCAGTCAGGGAACAAGTTCACAGCCATGCGCTGTGCTGGAGATTCTCTGCAGACTTCTCAAACCACATTGCAGATTTGGCAACTTTGCAGTCAACAGGCGTGCCACACTTATAAAAGCAGCCTCCGATGGCGAGGCCCTTGTGTTATTTGGCCATGCGATTGTGCTCGAGGGCAGCCCAAAGCAAAACCCCTGCACAGTTTGGCCAGAGACAACTGCAGCATCCTCTGGTGGCCAAGATCGGGACCCTGTCCAAGGGCCCCACACCCTCCCCCCTCAGCATCAGCCTCCATTTGCAGAAAATAAGGAGATCAGCCACACTGGTGGTAAACCAAGCTTCTTGTATTAGGTAGCAAATACAGAGTGACCAGCAGGAAAATACAGAAGGACAAGTGTCCAGGCAGCCAGCACACCAAGCTCTCTAGGGGCTGGAGTGCTGCGTGCAGGGAGAGGCAGAGGGAAGATCTGAGGCCTAAATGTATGAGAGCGCCTAGTTTAGTATAGCATAACAATCCTGCCACATCAATGCACAGCTATAGACTCACTCTTACAAAATGCATTACATTTAAACACACAAACTTCCCTTTGGGGGAGCAGGGACAGGGCCAGGCAGCACTGCCGCATCACCAAACCAGGATGAATTCAGGCATGAAGTACCCCAGAAGGGCTTGGTTACCCAGGTTCCTGGGGATTCAGGTCCTTCTGGAGTGTGCTGGTGCCATGTGCAGAGCAATGCCAATGTGGTGCTAAGCAAACCTGTGAGTGGCACACTGCAGCACACATCGGCGTGCCACTCTGGGTTTAGTATCAGGGCTGGGGCTCTGACTGGGCACCAGCCCTGCAAGAGGCATGAGGGGGGGCGCATCAGGCACCACAGTGGGGCACAATCATGCCTAATGCTTTACATTAATACAGACATTCACTTTTCTGTCTCCAGAATGTAAATAACGCAATCAAAAACTCAGGTCACAGAGTGACCAAGCAGACCTGCTATCGATCATGCTCTCACCCCGTAATTACTTTTTAGTCAGAATCAGGGCATAAGTAGATATCCTTAAGTGGGTTTCTGTGCCTCAAAGGATGCCACAGGACAGAGGTAGCCAAAACGAGATGGCAACGTATGCCTTGAAAGGCAACAGAAATGCTTGGTGTCAATGTAGGGATTTACCCAGGTCAAAAGGTTGCTTTCATTGTGGTCCTACATTATGGACAACTGTTATGTGATAAGATAATTTAAATGTACTCTGTCAAAAATGCACTTCAACTAATGCCCCTTCTTTTTCCAACCTTTGTAGGAGAGTCAGTGCAGATGGATCAACCATGTTGTCGTGCTGTGTATGACTTTGATCCAGAAAATGCAGGTGAACTAGGATTTAAGGAGGGGGACATCATAACCTTAACCAATCAGATTGATGAAAACTGGTACGAAGGCATGATTGATGGCGAATCTGGATTCTTTCCTATTAATTATGTGAACGTGATCGTGCCTTTACCTCAGTGAACAGCCAAATTCAAATTGTAGACACAATTTAATGTACTCATACATTTTGTGTGGCATTCTGTGAAAGCCACACCATCTAATTTCAGGTCTTTGTATATGGTGTATAAAAGAGAGTTTCCTTTTATTTTGAGTTTTTAAGTGCACCAATTATTTTTCTTTATAAAGATGTCAATTTATATTTTTTATAAAACAAATTGTTGCAGAAGTCCTTTTCCTACTACTTTGCACTCATCTTTGTTAAACAAGTGAAACACAGAAAACGTTCACGTACACCTTTTCTAAATAGATCTTTTTGCTCCATGTTATACGAACTAGATCCGTCTCTGTAAATTGGAAAACATATTGCTTAATTGTTGAAAAGTTCAAAGGATAGCAAATAAAATGTTTTCGGTACCATTTAATCTTTCTGGATGAGTTTCATCTTAAATCTTATGATGATATCCACCATTTCATGGTACAACGTGTGCACACCACACATGGAACGGTTTATTATATTGTACACAATACAATAACTCATGTAACCTGCTAAGGAAACATGCCAAAGAAACTATATGAAAAACCTTTTTTGAAGAATTGGGCAGTAGAATTGATCATGTCTGCTTGATATCCTAGGGTTGATTGTGATTAGACACCTTTTGTACAAACTCCTGAACCACAAGCCCCACAATACCCTTTCCCAAAAATGCTGGAATGTCCTCCAGGTACAAAAGAAGAAATGGAACAAGTGCACTCAGCACAAACACAAATGCATTTTGGAAGTCCATGAATGGCACACAGATCAGCCCCATCTTTCGCCATCCTTTCCAAAGTCAAGATACATGTTCCCGCATTTGATGCAGAAGTCCTCTGCTGCAATGAGATTCACAAGGCAGATGGGTGAGAATAATATGAACGTTGCGCAGAAACTTTGCCAATATTGCTGCACCAAGTGTCTTGCATTGGTAGTTATTTATGGGGACTTTGTGCTGCTCCTTCCTCTGTGGCATATTTAAGATTTACGGATATAACCGGTGTCTACCTTGGAATATCAATTTGAGAAACGTTCAATTGTGGCATTAGACATTTAATATTTTTTTAAACCCGTTTGCAAATAGATTTATAATGTAGCCCATGCTACAGCACCATAAGGCAAACTTGCAAGACCGTTCTTGACTGGACTGCAATAGTAGAATATACTGGTAGATTCAAACACACACTTTAATACGTGATTGCACAATTACTGGACTTCCCCTAGTGCAATTAGTAAGACGGGAAGACGAAATAAACGTACCTTCATGATGCCTACTGGGATTGGATATTTGGGAAGATTGAGGACTGGGCCCCATGCAGAACATATGTGCAGTCTTGATAAGAAATATCTAATCAAAAAAGGGCTATTAATAAACCTACTCTCACTATGACCAAGAGTCCAAGTTTTTGAAATACATTTGTGGCGCAGTAAAGAGATGTGTGCAGCCCTCGATATCTCTTTCACAATCGGAGTGGGGGGAACTCATTGTCTCCGTTTCTGCTGCACACACCATTGCGACACCACCAGATTTGGTGTACATAATTGAAGTCGCGGAGGTCAAAGAGTGATTTGCCCCAAAAAGTTCCCCATAAAAATTATACAGTCTTGATAAGAACCCCCCCCCCCACTTTGTGGGTGATCAGAATGGTGTGGGGGCAAGCGGAGAGCAATATCTCAAGTCTTACTAGCCCCCACAAAGGATCCTGTGTATGAGATACTTTTCCCCTTGCCTCAACATCCGTAAAGGTTTGTCATTGCAAAAACCGCACCCTTGAAACATCACCCTTATTTGCCCACATTATGCCACAAAGGAGGCATTGTTTGTTGCCCTCGTTTGGCAACCCTTTCAGAACATCCCATTTTGCTCAGCCAGCCAGTAGGAGGATCGCCACAGTTGCTTGGGTCCAAGTATGGCTGCTCTGTTTTACCAGACCACTACTCTAGATTGCATTTGGTTTGCTACAATGAATATTTAGCAAAATACTTGAAAGTTTCTGACTTTACTTATGTTAAGTAAAAGTACAATGATCTTGATGCGCAGACCTTGCAATTCCTAAAATTCCAGACCTGCGGGGCAAGTTTACTGGTTTACATACTCCATCTTCAAGAAATGCACACAAGGGTGATAAGATATCTACCGGGGCTTTCTGTAAAATGGGTTGTTATAAGGACACTTCATATCTGGTGCAATGCTGCCACCTACAGGCCAGCCATGCCCAGTTAATTGTTTGCCAGTTAATGCAGTTTGTTTGCAGTAAAGGTCAAATAAAAGATCCAAAACATCCTCATACTCTCAGCAAGATAAGAGTACCATACAAATGGTACACACTTGATAAAAGGTCACTTCCTGTATGATCGATCTAGCAGATTTTTCAAGCCCTAATGTGGCTTTGTATGGGATACATTACTCACCGTAATCGTATTTCTGATGCTTGTATCTGCTTAGATTCACATGCTGTGCATAGGCCGACATCTAGTGGAAGCTGCAGAGTATTACAGTTTGTTTTTCGAAACTCAAAAATGGGCGTCGACACAGGCGTGCCAGTAATACTATCCCTAGTGTGACGTCCACTGTACCCAAGATCCCTCATGCGTCTGGGATCCTCAGATTGTATTTTTTCTGACATGAGGAAGCATGAGGAGTAGCGCGAGTACAGATAATCCAAGCAGATAGACAGAAAGGTAAGACTACAAGCAATCATGCGCCTTCTCTCGGAGGGGAGGAAGGGTGGGTCGCATGTGAATCTAAGCAGATACAAGCATCAGAAATACGATTACGGTGAGTAATGTATCCCTTCTGAGGCTTGTGGAATCTGCTTAGATCACATGCTGTGCATAGATTAGCGAGCAGTACCCGAAGAAGGAGGTGGGATGTGAGAAGGGTCATGAGCAAACAGGTGTCTTAGAACCGCTTGTCCCACTTGTGTATCTGTCTTGGCATGAGTGTCAATGCAGTAATGCTGAGTAAAAGTGTGAATAGAGCTCCAAGTAGCTGCTTTGCAAATGGTGTCGAGGGGAACATTTGCAATGAAAGCCAGAGTGGCCCCAATGCCTCTAGTAGAATGGGCCCTTGGCGTAAAAGGCAGAGTTTTTTTCAGAAAGAGAGTAACACAGCTGTATACAGTTGATAATCCACTTCGAGATCGCGCCTTTAGAGACGCGATCCCCCTCTCTGCCTGTAGCTACGGAGACAAACAGTTGATCTGTTTTCCTTAGCGGTCTGGTTTTATTTACATAGTAGAGGACCGCCCTACGCACATCAAGGGTGTGTAGTTTCACCTCAGCCGAGCTTTGCGGGTTCTGGAAGAAAGCCGGAAGCTCGATGGACTGGTTTACATGGAATTTAGATATAAATTTAGGTGAGAACCTAGGGTGTGTGCGTAAAACCAGTTTGTCTTTGTGGATAGTAAAGAAAGGATCCTGCACTGACAGAGCCTGAATTTCACTGACCCTTCTTATAGAGGTAATGGCTACTAAGAAGGCCGTTTTATAAGTCAGGTGTTTGAGACTACTTTTATGCATGGGTTCGAAAGGGGGGCCCATGAGCTTAGCTAGCACCACATTGAGGTCCCATCCTGGCGGTGGGTTCGAAATAGGAGGGTGAAGTCTCTTTACTCCTTCCATGAAGGCTTTAACTACTGGTACTTTCCACCACGATACTTTGTTATGGGATGTGGTGTAAGCCGAGAGGGCTGCCAGGTGTACTTTCAGAGAGTTAAACACCAAACCTGCGTCCAGCAGGTGGAGCATGTATGTTACAACGTTGGAAGGAGTGCAATCAACTGGGTTGATTTGTTTATTCTGGCACCAAATAACGAACCTCTTCCACTTGTCAAAGTAACAGTGCCTTGTGTTTGGTTTCCTGGATTCTTTTAGGATGTCCATACACCTCTGTGGTAAATTGAGATGCCCAAACTCTATGACCTCAGGAGCCATGCTGCCAGGTTCATTGAGTTGGGTTCCTGGTGCACTGTTTGACCTTGTTGCTGGGACAGTAGGTTGTACCAGGCTGGGAGTTTGATGGGCTTGCACACCGCCATCCTGCGTAGGTGTGGAAACCATGGTTGTCTCGCCCACATGGGAGCAACTAGGATGAGCGTCATCGATTCCTTGTTCATCTTGTACACCACCTTCCTGATGAGGAGTTGGTGGAAAAGCGTAAGCAAACATCCCTGACCAGTTCATCCACAGGGCGTTCCCTTGGGAGTCTGGCTGGGGGAACCTGGATGCAAATCCTGGGCATTGTTTGTTTTCGCTTGTGGCGAATAGGTCTATAGTGGGGACACCCCACTGAGAGAAGAGATCTTCTACGATATCTCTGAAGGACCCATTCGTGTTCTTCTGGGAGGGAGTCTCTGCTTAGGGCATCCGCTAGGGAATTGAGCTCCCCTGGAACATGTTGTGATGACAGGAAGATGTTCCGTCTGAGTGCCCATATCCAGATTTTCTGGGCAAGCTTGGACAGATTTGGCGAACGAGTCCCTCCTTGTTTGTTCAGATAGAACATGGCTGTCGTGCTGTCCGTCCGGATCTGCACCGACAAGTTTAGCAGATGGGGCTCGAACGCCCGAAGCGCTCGGAATACTGCCAGAAGCTCTAGCAGGTTGATGTGGTTCTTGGCTACTGAGTGAGACCAGAGACCCTGAGCTGTGTGGTGGAGATGGTGAGCTCCCCACCCAGTCAGGCATGCATCTGTAGTCACCACTGCTTGTACTTCGGGATCGTAAAAGGGTTTTCCCCTTGCGAGATTCTCTCTTGTCCACCAGTGTAAGCTCTGTACGAGTGTTGGCGAAACGACCACTAGATCGTCCCACTGACCACTTGCCTGAGACCACTGTTTCGCCAACCATTCCTGCATGGGACGCAGGCGCAGACGCGCGTGGGGGACCAGGTAAATGCATGACGCCATCATGCCCAGTAACCGCATTGCTTTGCGTACCGTTATTTGTTGACCTGACTGATAATGTGGAATTTGCAGTAGTATATTCTGAATTCTCTCTTCCGAAGGGAAGGTCAACCCTTTTTGAGTATCTAGGATTGCTCCTAGGAACTGTTTTGAGGTGCTTGGCACCAGACTTGACTTCTTCTCGTTGATAGAGAAGCCTAATTCGTGGAGGAGGTCGATAGTCCTCTGAATGTTTGACCTGCAAATTCCTGGGGTTTCCCCCGTTATGAGCCAGTCGTCCAGATAAGGGTACACTGGGATTGCCTCCCTGCGTAGGTGTGCAGCTGCCACCGCCAGTACCTTGGTGAATACCCTTGGTGCTGAAGCTATCCCGAAGGGTAGTACCTTGAATTGGTAGTGGCGACTGTCCACTTTGAAGCGCAAGTATTTTCTGTGCGCTGGGAGCATGGAAATATGAAAATAAGCATCTTTCATATCCAAGGTTGCCATGTAATCCCCCTTTTTAGGAGGGGGATTACCTCTTGTAGCGTGGTCATACGGAATTTTTGGGGCTTGACATACTTGTTGGCAGGCCGTAAGTCCAATACTGGGCGCATTGTCAAATCTTTCTTTGGCACAAGGAAGTAAGTTGAATAGATACCCTTGTTTACCTGGTGTCCTGGGACGAGTTCTATCGCGTCCTTTTCTAGCAGAATGGCGATCTCCTCGAGAAGGATCTTCTGATGTTCTAAGGAGTGTATTCTTTGTCGTGGAGGGTGGTTCCGGGGACGCTGCAGTAATTCTATACAATATCCTATGGACACTGTTGACAGCACCCATCTGTCTGAGGTGATCCCTTCCCAAGCCTGGGTGAAGTTGGAAATGCGTCCCCCTACTGGGGTTGCGTGAGAAGGGACCCTGAGCTGAGCGTCACTGCTTTGGTGGAGGCGTGCCACCTCCCTTGTTGGGACTGCCTCTGCCTCTTCCACGACCTCTCTTGTTACCCCTGCCGTAACTTTGGGTAGACTGCTGGTTGTTGTTCCATTGTGTACCCTGTCCTTGGGCATAGTTGCCTCTTTGTGAATTTTGGCCGCGTGGGCGACGAAAATTACTGTTCCCCCTCTGGTTAGGGGGTTTGTTGGTAAGCTGGCCAAGGGATTTGAGAGTCTCGTACTCGTCCTTGGCATTTTTAAGTGCGTCTTCGACCGCTTTCCCAAACAATAGATCGGGTTCCACCGGCTTGTCTATTAATGAAGCCTGGGTTTCTGTTTTGAACCCCGACTGCCGTAACCACGCATGTCTTTTGATAACAGTACCTTCTGCTATCAATCTTCCTGCGTTGTCCGCGGCGTCGAAAGTTGCTTTTAATATGCAACCAGACACGGCTCTCCCTTCTGCCGAGATCCGAGCCAACTGGCCCTTTAACGGTTCAGGAGCAGAGGCTATGAGCGCCGCGACCTCTTCCCATTGATGGCAGTTGTAACTAGCCAACAGGGTGGTGGAGTTTGCAATCCTTGCTTGGTAGGCGGACGTTGAGGCTACCTTCCTGCCAAACCCGTACAGTCTTTTGCTCTCCTTGTCGGGAGGAGCTTCTGACGACGATAAGGGTGTCCCAGCCCTCTTCCGAGTGTTGGTAACCACTAGGGAGTCTGGTTTAGGATGTCCTCTTATATAAAGAGGGTCAGACTGGGCTGCCCGAAAAAGTTTTTCGACTCTGGGGTTGACGGCTCTGGTGAGGTTAGGATTCACCAGGGATGGATCTATTCTACGTTGGATGGATTTAAGGATAGGGATGGTCTGAGCGACCGGCCTCCTCTCTCCCACCAACTCTTCTGCGAAGTCCCTTTCCTCTTGTACACCGTGGGTGTCGATGTGAAAATGTTCTGCTGCGCGAGCGAGAACTTCATTAAGGAGGGGCTGGTTATCAACTGGCGAGTCGGTAACTGGGGCTTCGCTCTCTACCGGGGAATCTACTCTGTAAATTTCCTGTTCATCTTCTACCTCCTCCAGGTCCTCATCATCCGCATAGTATTCAGTCCCGGTCTGTTCCCCCATAATTGTAAACTCCTGGTCCCCTTCAGGGAAAGGCTGTCCTTGGTATCTGGGGTGTGGAGTAGAATATGGAGTAGAGAAAGGCTGCACCTCGAAGGTTCAGGTCTTTCGAACCGGGCCTTTTTACTTAGGGGGATAGGATCAGAGGAGCCTGAGGGTGTGGCCCCTTGAGGGTCATACTAAAGGAAATGTTCTGGGTTTTTGTCATAAAAATCAGCTAAGGAAGACATCCTTGACATGACCCTGTCTATGTCTTCACTGGACCATTCTTTGGAACAGGGTATGACTTTAGTAGGCAACTTGGAGGACTTATCAAGGGTACCCTTGCTGGATGTTGATGTCCGTCTGTCTGCTTAGGGTGGAAGGATGGTCTTATAGGAGTGGAAGGCTGTGCTTTCCACTGTTTCCCCCCCTCCCCGTGCGTGGAAAAATGTTTTCCCTGCCCCTTGGAGGCCCCAGAGACTTTCGACGCCTGGCGTCGAGGGTCTGGAGAGGTATCTTGTTTTGAGCGTGGGGCCTCGCTGGTGTTAACTGCGGCCTCGGTCTCCTGGAGCGCGGCCTGGGGGTGGAAGTCGTCTTCGTCTTCCGACGATCGAACTTCCGTTAATCTAGGGAGCGAGGCACTCTTGGCAAGAGTGGATGATTGCCTTGCGTCATGAGGCGATCTCGATCGAGAGCGCCCAGAGGACACCGAGTCGGACCGTTCTATTTGTGCCTCTTTCCGAAAAGTCGACGTCGTCGAGGTTCGGTTGGACTTAGTGTGCTTAGTGTGTGTAGGGTGTGTAGCGCTTGCGTCGCCAGGGGTCTTCCCCATAGCCGCCCTGCCGGACAACCTTCCGAGGTCGGGGACCTGCGCTCGGCCGTCTTTCGACGCCGTAATGCCCTCGCCGTCCGAAAGTACGGCGTCGCTGCCATCGCTGAAGGCGCCCTCTGCTGCCATGGCCGCCTGCCTGGCGTGGTGGGCCCAACGCTTTGTCGAACGGTCCTTAAGTGTCTTAGGCTTAAACCTACTACACGCTCTGCAGTTCGCTTCGGGGTGGTCCCTCGGCAAGCAGAGATTGCACGTGGCGTGCCTGTCGACCCAAGGGTATTTGCGGTTGCACTTGGGGCAGAATTGGAAAGGGGTACCCTCCATACGCACCTTGAGGCAGCGGGCTGGTAAGTGTAGGAAATATATAAGGTGTACCTATATACCAAGAGTGAAGAGTATGTACCACCCCCCACTCTCCCTACTTGCAGGGCCGAGGCCAGCGGCCTACTAGGCCCGGGCCGAGGCCAGCGGCCTTCCGAGGCCCAGATCCGTCGTGCAGCAGCAGACAGTCGATGTATTCTCCAGCCGTCGTCGATCGAGGGTCGACGTTGGGGTGGGGAAGGATGTCAGTAAATAATTTTAAACTTCTATAATTAGCAAAAGTATGGCTAAGGCCAGGGGACTCCGCAAGATGCTTCCGACCAGTATGGCGGAAAAAAACAATCTGAGGATCCCAGACGCGTGAGGGATCTTGGGTACAGTGGACGTCACACTAGGGATAGTATTACTGGCACGCCTGTGTCGACGCCCATTTTCGAGTTTCGAAAAACAAACTGTAATACTCCGCAGCTTCCACTAGATGTCGGCCTATGCACAGCATGTGATCTAAGCAGATTCCACAAGCCTCAGAAAGTATTTTACAATGCATGCATCATGTAATATTGTAATCTATTGTGCAATTACTGATTATATGGGTTGCAGTATCAGGCATAAATAATTTTTAAAAAGGGCAGCTCGATAGAGAATATGTTGTCTTGTTGGTGTAAAATCGAGTGCTACAAGAACAGAAGGGATTTTAACACGATTAAGATGAAGCAGCAGCCCTTCGCTTTATTTGCTTCAAGTGGGCTTGCAACCCATTTCCCCCTTTATCCTGATCCTTTATTCTTGCCTCGTAAACCTTAACACTAGTTCATACTGCATTTTCGTTCCAATATGGTAGGAACAGTTCCCCCAATACCGAAAAACGGTTTAATATGGAAAGCTTAACCTCCAGTTAATGTTTTGACGGTAATGGGGCTATAACCCAGCCTTCGTCCTCATTCCTTTGTGGTTCTCCACAATGCTCGTCATGCCATGCTCTTGGAGGACGTTCAATGGCTGGAACACTGCAAGGAGTGGTTGAGAGGTAACCTTAGCCAGTGACAGAACTTCCACATAAGAAATAGGGCTTGTGTGGGCTCTTCTCTCAACACTCTTGTCACATACACGCCAGTAACCGTTGAACAACATATTCTGGACTGAACAAAGGTCAGCCTACTTTGTGAGGATACCTGGAAAGTGGGCAGATATATAGCGTTTTAATCCAAAGCACTTTACCCAGGACATATTGGCATACATTATTACCAAATTAAAATTGGTACTCATTTATCTACCTCGGAAGGATGAAAGGCAGAGTTGGCCTTGCAGGGAGTTGGACCTGCATAATCAAACAGATCACAGCAACAAGTGTTTAGCCCGCTGAGCTTTTGTACAAATTCAGTTTTCTTAAGACATTTCACAAGAAACGAATGAGGAGTTTTGGCCATACACATATCCTGTGCTCCTGTCTCCCAGGTTACATCTGAACAATCTAGTATTAAGTGCTGTAGTTAAAATGCTTTAGTGTTCCTGAAAATTGCCACGATAAGGCTATTGTCAGCGTTCTGACTATTACCGACACGGTCTCATTCTGTAAGTATACTACCCATCACTGCTCGTGTTTGGCGCATCCTGACAACCCAAACAAGTGGATGCAGACGCATGTACCTTAGAACACCCGGCCTTGCATTCATAATAAAACATGCACATTCAGTTAACCGTTCATATTAATACTACCATATGTCATACAACTCTAGGCGTGTCGGTAATATGTATGTTACAAACAAAACCGTCTTGTAGAAACGTCCCCTACAGTGAGGGGGGGGGGGGCAGGACGAAGCTGAGCAACATTTTTCTTTTTTCAATAGATTCCGTCGCACAGGGGTTGGGGGAGGGGACACGCTCTGCAAAGTGGGCTTAGCTACTCCGTGCTATAAAAGGAGGTTCGCCTCAATCATCTCCGGAGGTTGAAGGCGTGGTTCAATCGAATTAAACCACACATCTCTACCCTAGCTCAGCGAACCTCAGTAGAGTCGAACTAAGACAATGGGTTCGTATTGTTAACCACAAAACACAGGGATACAGAAAAGGTGAATAGAAAATAAGTTTATTCATTTTTAAATAATTTAAGAAACTATTTTATAAAAATAAGAGCTAGTTTTTGCAGACACTAGCAAAATACTGTTTCAATGTCAGCAAAAGTGGAGTAATTTGGTTACAGAAATAGAAAGTGCTTGAACAAAAAAAGGCACAAAATGCGCAATCAGTGAAGCATCGTTTTCAAAATATACAATCTCAAAGATTAAACAGACGATTGAAAGAAACAACCTTGTTATGTTTAGGAAATAAAAACATTGAACACTGACACATACTACACCTTTGTCACAAATGTCAAAAGGTCAACGGTAGGAGCACTCTATATTCTAGTTACACTTGGAACTGTAGTATTGGCCAGACTGGAGGAGGCACATTACACTTCTAAATGCTGGAAAGAAAATGGCCAACAATACTGCAAATTGAATAGTTCGCTCAGGCAATGTTGAACAGGTCCTATGAGGACTCAAGTAGGGTCCATAACCACTATATCTAGTGGTGGTTGTAGGTTTTTCGGTTACTACTGCTTGGAACAGATAAGAGCATGGCATGTGCTGTAGAGATAAAAAGCTGTGCAAGTGTTGAAACTGGAAAATTGTGCAGCTAACAGACGGGAGCAACAACCAATAAACCTGCAGTCTCCCAAGTGTTGAACGCAAAATGGTTTTGTTCCCCTCCAACAATCCTATTCTTTGTGTGATAATATCAGAAGCATAACCTCAGTTGGGCACCATATAGGAATCCTGAAGGAAGACACACTTGGTACAATACTAAAGAGGTACACTTCTCAAACCAGTGTACCATCTTAATGAAAAATAAAGTGCAAAACAAGAGCAACTTGTGTCTCCCAAGGTCAGAGCAGCCAGAAAATGCTATGCTACAAATTTTTCCAAAAGCTAGATTTTAGTTTTTTAAAACCCACATTGAGAACTCAAAAAGGCCTTATTACCACGTAAGGCCTATATATCTAGTGCCACATTGGCTTTTGACATTTGCATGAATGCCCTATAATACAAAAGCGCTGGAATGCAGGCGCATCAGAATCACTGGTTTAGATAACAGTTCGTATATTTAGAGCAAATTAAATATTCCACTTGAGTCGACGTTCACGTTGTGGAAAGTGTCACTGTTAGCAGATGTCGCCATTTGTAATTACATGAGAAAACAGGTAGCATCTTTACCTTTACGAGACTGTAAAGAAAACACATAGTCATTAGGTCACGTAGGATTCAAACACCGTCAACGATTCTGTATTACATCACATCTATACGAAGAAATTAAACTGCCTTCAGAGGAAGGGGCCTCGGGTAAGAACAGGCAAATGGAGAATATTGCTGGTGTCATTTCTCAGCACATAGAAGAGCTTGTGTTAAACTGACCCCCAAAAATAGGTCGGCATCTTAGCATGGCTAAAAAGAAAACAAATACTCAATCCCACAATGGGCAACGCAGCATGGTCTGAACACAATGTTATACTGGACACGTGCAACTACACATCATCAACACATGCCAGCCGTATAATGAAGAATGGATTAGTGTGGAGATGCTCAGAAAGTTGCACAAGGCATGCAGTAAAGATCACCAACTCTCTCACAAACTCTGTAAATGAAAATAGTGATCATGGTCGCAAAGGTTCTGAAAGCAGGTTAGCAACAACGTCCATGCAGGATGCTCCTTACTGCAAGAAGGAATCAGTAAAATGTTCAATGCGCCAAATCAGTTCATTTCATACATGCATCCTAAGAGCTTGCATTACTGGGCAAGAATCGAGTACAATGGAAGCCGAATGCATCCTTCTGTGGCCATACAATTCAAAATATGGTACCTTCAGAGACTTCACAAAACCACTTTCAACTATGCACATTTTTTGCTAGAATACACATTTTGTGGTTTGTCAAACTTTAGTGATTGTAGTCCCTTACTGGCTGCATCCTAGCTAGTTGGCAATTATTTTAAAAATCGGATAGAAGATGTTGATGAACGGATTGGGGCAAGTTGGGTATGCACAGAGTAGTAGGGGAAGGTTTTTGAAGGAAAGAAGAGGGTGAGGTTTAAAGTGTTGCAAGACAACAATTAAAGAGGCCCAATTGAACTTTCATCAATCTGGTGCCCGTCTTCACGTTCACAATATTAGGTCAACATTAAAAGCTAGACATGAACAATCGTTCAATTGGCATTTTTAGAGTAAATGTAGTTAACAATTTAAAAGCATGGTTCAAAGTTGCTTTTCCCCAGCACCGTCACCTCCTTTCTTGCAACTAAAGCTAAAACCTGGTAGTCACTTGCATCCACGGGGCTACGCAGTTACCCTGAAAACATGGCCTACACGGGTACACATCACCTTTTCCAAATGCTCAGGTTCCTCCAAGACCATGCCATCTTGATGCTTACGTTTCATTGGCCCCTAATCACCAAATCCTGGCATCGGTTGTGGCTCATAAATAGATGCCCCGTCACACCTCTCCCTTGGAATTTCATGAAAAACCATCACATAATTGTCCAGATTATATGCTTCCATGTTATTAGTCTCAAAAATACAGCTGCAAAGGTAACGATAGCTGGTGCCAGATTGGCTAGTGTAAGGGGCAGTGCCCAATTACAAGATTCTACAAAGACATATGCACGTGCAGGATGTGGCTCGCTTGGGGAAATCTGCAAAAAGGTGATGATCGTTCAGAAGTCAGTTTATGGGCAAAGCACTGAGGTAGGATGAACATGGAATGCAGCATAAAAAGGTATTTTTTTTTGTTTAACTTGGTTCAATTGTAATTACATTTTTACAAGACTACATCCAAAAACGCGATTCATTTGTCGATAAAATAAGCAAATCCGGGTCCTGTGCCACTTCCCTTAATTAGCTCATTGCTCTCCACTAGGTGCGGATGGTCGACTACTGAGAAGTCCAAGGCTTTAAAAGAAGCCTACTACAGCTATTATCCAAGTGGGCTTTTCCCCCCACTCATCAGCCAGCTCCAACATTCAGCTTCATCATAGCACGAAAGTTTTTTGAAAAAATGTAATTTTGATCACTAACGTTTCAGCCCAAGACAACATTGTGTGGTTTGGTGTGGGCTATGGAAGGTTGCAATGCCGGGGCAGTTTCTACATGCAGGGTATCTGTCTATGAATGGAAGTACGACATTAAGACCACACTGAATTTTGGCAGTGGGTGAGGACGAGATGCTTGCTATTCCCTCCCCCACTAGCGTATTAGCTTGTGGAAAATCTTATATACAAAGGGCATTTCTATACCCTAATGGCAAAAGGTGGGGCTAGTGATTAACTTTGATTTTTTCCACCACCTCTCTTTCTATAGGAGGTGATGTAGATATCAGTCTTTCCTGGAGCCAGGGTTAAGTTAGTTTAAGCTGCACATTTCCAACAATTTTAAGTGCATCACTACACATGGTGTGGGAATGCATTTCACAATAACACACTGGGAAGTAGAGTGTGGAATCAGTAGGTTAATGTGGGCAACTGCATCACCAGAATGTATGGAGGAAAGGTAATAACCTCGACTAATGTTACGCCTGTGATTAGATGTGTGTGAAGTGCAAAAGACATCTGTATAAACTGTCCCTGAAAGTCCCTAGATTCCAGAAGCAAAGGCCCGACTAGTTCTATTTTTCTGTCTTTGCCCCATATCTGTGGAATTCCCACCCTCTTTCCGTCTTCTCCTTACCAGAGTGCCTACCTTTTGGCTGGCCTCTGAAAGCTTGATTGTACATGGCTTGCCCACGTTCCATTTCCTGTCCCCATCAGACCTCCGAGCCAAGAGATCATGTAATGCTTTACAAAAGTCTTGACCATGCATTTATTATAGACAAAAAATATATATTTGTCCCTGGAATGTGGAAACAAGGTTTATTCTACAAAATGCAATGCGTTAAACAGGCAAACACGTAATTTGGGGGAATATGGCAAACACGCTTCAAATTTAGAATCCAAATGTCTTCCTTCAAAAGTACTCAAATTAATCTCGATTAGCCGTGATGTTTTTTATACTGGGAACGTGTTTCACACCCATGTGAAAAGGAACCCATTAAACCATTAAAACCAGGGTGTGCTGGAGGACCAAATGAGCCTAAGGGACAAAGCAGTGATTATTGATTATTCACAGAGTGTAACCTTATTTGTTGAAATTGACACTTTTGGCAGAACTTTAGTAAGTATTGCAGAATAGACTTTGCAATTAAAGTTGGATATTTAATTTGTAGCTATAAAGTTGACACCATTTAGAAATAAAAGATGGGAGAAGGTCTTACTCAAGCAAAGGCAGGTCAACCAAATTAAAGGACAAATACCTTAGAAGGAGACATGCAAGAAGGATACGTTGAATACTGTAGATTAACCAAGAGCAGGAGAACTAAATGGATCAGCTTTATAAATAGAGCCTAAGTAGCTAGAGTAGAATCGATTTTGCGATTCAACTTAATGTACAATGGGGTATAGACATCATAGAGACGTCCAACCTAAGGTTTGACAGTGTGACATTGGAACTAATGAGGAAACATCACATATGCATGTCATCATTTTACAGCAAACACATGATGAATCATTTTGACCCATAAGAGATTGCATTATAACTCCAAACTCAAATTCCTATTTAATGTCTAATAGTTACTTCTGTGTCAAAAAGGAATTCTGCCATGTCAAAGCATAAAATAAGCAGTGTTGCATATAAATTGGCACTTGTGTAGCACTGCTGGCGATTTAAAAACCCTGTTCAATAAAAAACAGCTCACTCTGCATTCCTCTTGCCCTCAGGGCTCTCTCCAACATCTATTCACTGGGAGAGGGGGGAAGGGAAGAGGAAGGGAAGCAGTAATCAGCAGCTCCAATCTTAAAAAGTGCCAAAGGCCTGCCTGGGAGTGCTAACCAAGAAATAGTATTTCTTCTTCAAATAATTGCAACCCAGAAGTCATCAGAATGGTACTTCTTAAGCTAACTATATTGTGTTTGACAATGACCAGTATGTGTTAAGACAGTCCCTGCAACTCCATTCCTAAATATTTAAGTTACATAAGGAACAAGTTACTTTCCTGTAACTATTGCTCTCCAGCAGGGGTCTGGCATGGATTCACATGCTCGTGAATATTCCGTCAGGCTGGGAATCCTCGGTAAAAGTAAAACAGTTTCACTTTCGAAACTTTTTTTTCTCCCATAAACCAATCACTGCTCTGGGTCATACTGCACCCCCCGCCCACCCCCCCAGCCATTGACGGCCCTCTCCCTGAGCCCCTCCTCTAGCAGCCATCTTCAGATTTAGTAAGCACGTAAAGTGGCAGTATGACAGAGAGAAGCCGAAGAGGGGTAAGAGGGGAGGGTTTGCGTGTGAATTCCATGCCAGCCAGACCATGCTGGAGAACAATAGTTACAGGTAAGTAACTTGTTCCTTCTCCAGCATGGGGTCTGGCATGGATTGATATGCTCATGAATAATGAACACAGCAGTACAACATTACACAACCACGGGAGATGGCAAGGCTCAACAGAAGTAATTCAATCTTGCCTCTGGAACAGACTCACCTCAAGCGAACAGGTTGCATAGCAATGCTTGGCAGACTGAAATCTTCCCTGGAATCCCTGTCGATTAAGTAGAACTTTGTGAAGGTGTGCGCGGACCTCCGCCTAGCAGCCCTGCAGATGTCCAGCAGGGGCACACTAGCCAGGAAGGCAGTCGTTGCAGCAATCGCCCGGGTGGAATGGGCTCTCGGGCAGCGGTCGGTTCACCAACTGATGACAGTGCATGATGCAGCCTTGGACAAGCCTTGATGAAGGCTTGGACAAAGCCTTCCCATGGTTTGTGCGTGCCATGTAGAACTTCAGGGCACGAGCAATGTCCAGCGAGTGCAAGGCCCACTCAGCCGGAGACAAAGGCTTCAGATAAAAGAAACAGGTAAAGTTCATTATGGCTGTTTGCAGGACAGGGCCTGTATCTCACCCACCCTCCTGGCGGAGGTGATGTCCACGAGGAAGGCCGTTTTCCACGAGAGGAACAAGGGCCGGATGCATAGGCTGGATAGTCCCCCTCCCCCCCCATGGGCCTCGTCAGAACCATGTTGAGATCCCACGCCGGGTCAGGCGCCTTCACCAGTGGGAAAGATCGAAAAAGTCCTTTGAGGAACTCCTTGACGAGCCGATGAGTAAAGTGAAGCCCTTCCTGGAGACCTGGTGTAGCGGGAGATAGCCACCAGATGTACTTTGAGCGAGGCGTGCGCCAGTCCAGCCTTGGCCAAGGATAGCAAGTACAGAAGAATCGGCGGGGCCATGACCCTCAGAGGGATAATCTTCTGAGACAGGCACCACGTAGTGATGCTTCCACTTGAGACCCTAGAATTTCAGAGAACGATGCCCTCGCCTTGGCGAGGACCTCCCTGCAGTACACTGGCAACTCTCATCCTCCAAACTCTAGGGCTGCAGGAGTCAAGCCCTCAGGTTCCGCGATCCTGGGTCGTGATGCAGGATTGCGCATCCTTCTCTGGTGAAAAGATCTGCGACCTCTGGTAGCTTGAGCGGCAGCGACGCAGACAGGCTGAGAAGGTCCAGGTTTCAAATCTGCCTCGGCGACACCGGGGCGAGGAGTATCATCCTGCACTGAAACTGTTGTGTCGGAGCGTGTTGATGATTCGTAGCAGGAGAGGTAATGCCAGAAACACATACAGAAACATCCCTTCCGATGGCAAGGCGAATGCATCCCTCAGGCTCCTCGGCTGATGGAATCTGCTGGCAAACCCCTGGCATTTGGAGTTTGCTTCTGTCGCAAACAGGTCAATCTGGGGCCTGCCCCACTTGGCAAAGATGTAGTCCACCTGGTCCTGCCAAAGTTCCCGCTCGTGGCAGGCGCACACCGCCCTGCAGGGGGAGTCAGCAATGGTGTTCGTGACTCCTGCTAGGTGAAGGGGGATGAGGAACATTTGTTAAATGGCCCAGCGCCTCAGTTCCTGCGCTTCCTTGGAGAGGGCCATGGAGCGAGTGCCCTCTTTTTCCTGATGTAGAACATCATGGTGGTGTTGTCCGTGAAAATCCTCACCACGTTGCCCTTTAGAGATGGAAGAAAGATCTTGAGGGCCCAGAACACTGTCTGCAGCTCCAGGATGTTGATATGGAGAGCCTTCTCCGGCAACCACAGGCCTCTGGCATGAAGATGTTGGACGTGGGCTCCCCAGCCTTCCAGGGAAGCGTCCGTTGTGACAGTCTCCTGGAATGGAGGGTTCTGAAACCCTGTGTCACGAGCAATGGTGGAGCGGTCACCCCATCACCTTATCGCCAGATTGAACTCGTCGTCCAGAGTGCTCTTGTCTGCGAAGTTTCTGGAAACCTGCACCCAGCGAACATCCAGGACCCCCTGAAGAGGTTGCATCTGTAACCTGCAGAGCCAGATGAGGGAGATGCAGGACGACATGCTGAGAAACGATTTGATGGTCTGCACCGTGGCTGTCTTAATCGGCAACAGCCGCTGCACCTTCCCCTGAATGGCCACTACCCTCTCCTCCCAAGGCAATGCTAGACAGGACATTGTATCAAGCCTGGCTCCCAGGAACAGCACGTTCTGCGATGGTGTCAAGCAGGACTTTGGATAATTGATGGAGAATCCCAGATCCGTCAGCAGCTTGACGGCCGCCTCAATGTGTCCAATGCCAACTCCCACGAGCAGGCCTGAATGAGCCAGTCGTCGAGGTATGGGTATACCTGAATTCCCCGTGGACACAGATGGGCTGCCACCGTTGCCAGGCACTGAGTGAACACTCTGGGTGCAATTTTAAGCCGATGGGTAGGGCCTTGAACTGGTAGAAACGTGCAGTGTATCCTGGGTGAAGTAGGCATCCTCCAGGCCCAGCAACATCAAGATACCCCCTCTTTCCAGTTGGCCGAGCATGTGCTGCAATGTGGCCATCCTGAATTTCTGAGACTTGAGGTACTTGTTTAGACGCGCAGGCCTAGAATGGGCCTTAAGCCCCCACACCTCCCCTCCCCCCCGTCTTTCTTACCATGAAGTATCTGGAGAAGACGCCGGAGCCCTGGCGTTACTTGGGAACCAGCTCCATCATCCCTTTTCGCAGCACGGCCCATACTTCCTCCAAATTGCTGAGGGATGTGCTGCTCCTGACGGGCCACTGGCGTGATCCACGGACACCTGTGCTGAAATTCCAGGGCATGTCCTTGGGCAAGAGCGTCCAGCACCCATCTGTCAGTGGTAACCTTTTCCCAATCATTGACTAACCTCGTCAGCTGGCCTCCAACCGGGGTACACAGGGGAGGGGGTGGGGGGGGGGGGGGTTCAAACGCCTTCAGTCGGCCTTCGGCATCCAGACTTTCTGGCGACAATGCCAGCCTCCTCTGTAGGCCTGGGAATGGCCCCTGTGGGCTTCCTGGGTTGTGGATCTGGAAGTCTGACTGCACAAGGAGGTGAAACCTTTAGACGACCTACCAGACTTTCCCCTGGAAGAACGAAAGGAAGAGCAGTGCTGCTGGAGTGTGCCCAGGGCATGGGCTGTCTCCGTATCCGCCTTGATGGCTTGTAAGGACTCAAAGGCCTTTCCGAAGAGGTTCGGTCAAAAGACATGCCAGCACCTTCATTTGGACCTCCTGGCAGAAATTTGTGGCCTTCATCCAGCCATGGCGACAAAGGCAGACAGTTCCCCATCTAGCCGAATCCCGTGTCTGCTACATTTAGCGCCACTGATGGCGTGATCTGATACCATCACCCCCTCCTGGAAGAGGGCGACTGCATCCACCCTCTTGTCGTTGGAGGAACTGCAGAATAGGTCCCAGCTTGTACCACAGCTCCCAGTCTTACCTGGCTAGGATCGCCAGTGCTTTGGCCACCTTGATGGTGGACGCCGCGGTGTAGATTAACTTCCTACAAGTTACCCTTGCTGTCCGGAGGGACTGAAGACGAGGACAGGTTGGATTACCGCTTCCTCACGGTTGCCGAAACCACCGAATCTGGTGATAGTTGCAACCTCGGGCACTTGGGGGCGGATTCCGCTACCCAGTACTACTTCTCCAGCCTATCTCACTTGGCTGGAGCCGCGCAAGTGTTCAAGAGAGCCAGGCCCTCCTCCCACACATCGTCTGGGATGGGTACCACCATGATTGTCTTGCTCTTAGCCTCGCGCCTCTGTTACAGGAAACCCTCCTTCCTGGTCTCTTCGAGCACGAGCTGGAATAGCTCAGAGGCTTTGTCGATCATAGAATGGAACGATCCCACCTTATCCGGTGGGGACAACCTAGGCTGCAGGGACCCGATGCCTGCTTAGACGATATCGTCGTCTTCCATTGTCATGGCTGTATTTGTCCCCGTACCTGTATCCGGATATGCTGGGGTTGATGGGATCAGATGCGGGTGTGGAGGCTGAAAACAGGGCATCAGATGGTGCTCGCTTTTCTTCGTCGGCGGATCGGGTGGACTGAGGGGCCGTTGAAATAGGCCCTTTCGACATCCTCTTCTGGATCGCCAACTCCAAGGTGTCGAGGGTTGATAGGATGTCCAGAGACGCATCCCTTAGTGGAACTGGCATGATCAGGAACACTAGGCCCTGCGCCCTTGTCGCTGGTGCCCTCTTACACGTTCTTGTGGACCGTGAGGAACATGAGAGAAAAGCCGCAAACTTATCCGCGGCGATCGAGTAGGTCGCTTAGGAATGCGCCAGAAACCACACGCATCCTGGTGATAATCAACAGTCACCTGTGCTCCTAGATGCTGTGCCAAGCACCATAGGGGGTGGGGTGCACCATATAGACACAGTGACCCGCGCAAACTCCATCAACATGGCAGCATGGTAACCCATGCTGAGGCCCTGAAGAAAGTGGTATAAGAAGACACCACTGAAACCGGTCGGCCAATACATGATACCTGCTGCAGAGAAGAAATAATGGGCAAGGCCCTTTTTTGAAGATAAATATTATATCCTTTTAGCAGTTTATCAATTTCTCCCCATCTGGGTAGAAAGTGTTTTGTGAATGAGACTTTGTACCAGATACAAACAATTGAGTACAAGCGTGTCTCTTGTGACACCATTTGGTGATCCCTTTTAACATACTACAACAGGAGCCAGGCAGGCGCCGCCAATACTATTTTTAAAGTCTCCCTGTTTGCGGACCAAAGGAAAAGAATTAAAAGGAAATGAGTTCCATTTGTGAAGCAAAATATACATGTTACCACTAAAGGGAGGAAATAAAGTACAAAATGACGACAAATTTTTTTTTTTTTAAAAAAGAGTCTAGGTGAACAGATTCAGAAAGGGCAAGTTTACTTCTACCACTATGCCCACATTTAACTACAAGCGAAACATTGCCACTTGTAAGGAAATGCGCATTAGGGTATAGAGTTACAGTTTGGAGGGCAAGGTAGACTGATGCTACAAACATATGAAGCAATCGCGAAGTTGCAATCACCTGTGATTTGTGTTATAAAATTCTAGGGGGACATTGACAGTTTTCCCCACGAGTCCATTTGTGTGTTAACCGTGTGCAGGGACTCCATATCCTCGTCCTCCATGGACGAATTTCCATGGCTTGAGCCACGGCCTGGGACTGGTCCAGGGCCTCTTTACCTCCCCCCCCCCCCTTTTATTTCCACCCCGAGGGGCTGGAACCAGGTTCTGAGGTGTCCCCTTCTCCAGAGTGCCGGCAGACCTTGTCAAAGTCACCATGGCGGTTTCTCGCCTCGGAGGGAGGGATACCTTCAGCGCTGTGGGCGCTACTCACAGGGTCATACCCTTCAGCTTTCAAAAGAGCAGCCGCCACCAGCTCCATCGTCGGACTTTTCTTGTGCCGGCTGGGCTTTTCTCAGCAGCTCGGCCTTCTTCGCCCGCAGCTTCTCACGCTTCTCCCACAGCTTAGCTGGGCGGGGCGACTGAGGAGGAGCGCGATATCCAGTTGGCAATGGAGGCAGAGGGCGAGGTCAATCGTGCCCGGCCTGCCGTGGGACCCTCTTCTGCGGTGCCCCCCCACCACCACCTCCCCGACGACCCAGACTTTCAGTGCTTGGCCTCATCTTCGGCCCCCACGGATGAGGCGCCCTCACAGGACTTAGAAGCTCGCTCCTCGGACCAACTTGCCTTGCGTGAGGCATACCCCTGCTTGGGGCAGAGGCCTTGGCGTTCAGGCATGCCGGCGGTCTACTTTGCCGGTCCTTTTGTATCTTCTTGGAGAAGATGCAGCAAATCTCACAAACCCCTTCCTTGTGGTCCGGATCCAGGCAGAAGAGGCATTGTAGGTGCGTGCCCTCCATAAAAAGTTCTGAAGCCCGCACTCAGTGCAGGGCTTGAAGAGGGATCTTCTTTCTTTTCCTCCATCATGGTTGGCAGGTGCAAAATAGGCTTGAAGGCCTTCTTGAATCTTCAACAATCTTCGCCCTTGAGGGGCGCTGAAATTCACCGACAACAGATGCCTGCTGTCGGCAGATGGAGAGAAGAGCACACAGGCTCTTTTGGAACAAAAATAGGACCTTTCCATGAAAAAACAAACCTAGAAGTAGCTCGCAGAGCAGAACTCGAGGACTCCCAACACTGAAATGTGCAGTAAAAATCTGAAGATGGCTGCCAGAGGCGGGGCTTAGGGAGAGGGCTAATACCCGAGAGGACAGTGATTGGTTTATGGCAGAAATACAGTTTTGTAAGTGAGTGAAACTGTTTCTTTTACTGAGGATTCCCAGCCTGACAACGGGGAATATTCATGAACATGTGAATCCATGTCAGACCCCATGCTGGAGAATGCATAATTACAATATTGCTAGTGTAAAACACTTCATTGTTTCCATGTTTTTCAGTGAAGCTTAGGCTAGTGCATCTAAATCTGTGCCAACTAGATCATTTTGTACAGGAAGGTGCATTCATATTTATTAGTGAATACTTTTGAAAATGTTAATCACACTGACAAATGCTTTTGATAAAAAATCTAGTTCTGGGACCTGCTGGTTGAATTTATCTATGCAACTGGTGCTCAAACTACGACTCCTTGACGTTCCAGCTCTTCAACTGGTTGCTTTATACTAGTTACCCTGAAAGTAACAGATGCCCACAATGTACAATATTCCACATAGTTCGCCCAGTTCTCTGCCTGCTACACCATCCACTCTGCTTATAGTCTCTAACTTTCTTTCCTCTTACATAATTAACACAAGCTTAGAGGTTTATACAAGATGGCTATCAAGAGTTGCATCTAGTCTTTACATCTATAGACCTACTGTAATACCATGCACTGTAGTTGGCTTCCAGAGCTCCCTTTGCTCCATGTTTAAGATTGCATTATTCATTAGTATTGTGGGAAAAAGCTGGCCAATCCGGAGGCAGGTAACGCAAGCGGAACCCGCAAGTAGCCCACTGAGCCTCGGCCCACCCTTCAGCCTGTCCTTAAGGCGGTGCGCCAAGCAGCGTCGCCACTGGAGTGCTACACCTGAACCCCACGCACACTTCCTGACCCACCCCCAGGCCTTGGAAATACTTTTTCCAATCGCGGACATGTGTGCAATTTCTTTTTAAGCAAAGCACAACTTGCACAAATCCTGGTTCCCTTAAAAGCAAAAAAAAGTATCAGCACTCCAGATGGTGGCTCTGAGTACTTAAAGCGATAAATAACTGCTTTTATGGGTGGAATGCTGCGATTGGTCCTACCTGGGTCAGGCCTGAGGGCCATTACCTGCCTTGTTCTCTCCAGAAATTGGCATTTAACACCAGCTTGAAAACGGTGACAGGCAAGGGCACTCTTTTCCACCTCAAGTTTACAATTGCCCTGCCTGCCGCAACACCATACTATGTACATTTCTCTCTAGGCTTTTCCTTTAAGGTTGTGAACTTTTTGATGCATAAAACCTCTGAACGTATCCTTAGATAAATGATGGGGCAAGCATGCAGTATATGGGACACTTGTGTGCAACACAGACTGCGCCCACCTGCACAAAGGCATTGAAATATGTTTTGGGTACAAACTGCTCCTGGTAAAATTTAAAATATTAGTACAAAACTGCTAATGAAATGCTAATCAATAGATTTGTGATTAGCAAACTCTGCAAATCAATTTTTTAAAACTAATGTATGCCTTGCATGCAAGGACTTTTAAATTCTTTAGGAAAAAAACTAACGACTGCTTAAAATGATCCAACGTCTAGATAGACTGAACACATTTGAGTTAATTACTTCATGGTCTGTAGGTCTCTTTGACAGAAGTGACTAGAAGTCCATTGCAAGCATTAACATAAGCACAATAGCTTGTGCTTTTAATGGCAAATCTCCTAGTTGAACGTTACGTTACATCCTTACCAAGTAGAATGTACTTGCATATGACAATTGTCCAATGTTGTGACAACTAGTAAATGTGTTAAAAATGGAGTCACATCTGTGGAAGTGAAGCTACATTTTCTGGCGTCTTGTGCTTAAAACAATTTATTGCGCAATACATACTAGCTGTTCTTTCATTTGGTTTTGCGTTATTAAATTAAACAATAGTGATATAAAAAAGGGCCTAGGAGTGTTTAAACCCCGACAAACATGTATGGTATTGATGCAGTTTTACCAAACCACAATTTCAGTCCTTTAAGTAACCCAGTGACCAGTAGGAATGTATGTATCTGGCCATTTATCAATATTCCGACTGCTCTAAATAAAGCCTAAGCAGCCTGTCAACCAAATAATTGCTGGATATTTGTTGATGGCAAATTCATTACAAAGTGTCGAGACCCATGTCCTTACACATTATGTACCTCCTATCTGACATGGGTCAGCCAGTGTGCCTACTTATCCAATAAAAAAACCTAAGAGTCTGGTTAACATGTTCTACTTCCAGTAACTGCATGTCAAACCAGTAACGACATTATGGGCCCGATTCATAGAATAGAGCACAGAAAAGGCGCAAGGGCCGCGCGCAGAGAAGGAGAAAAATCTTTGCGCAGCATGCCTATTCATGGATTTCCTGAGGCATCAATAGCCGTGGCGCAAGTAACACCAAGCTGCGTGAGTAATGCCCCCCCAACATGCGCCCAAGCACAACAAAAAGCAAGTGAACTGCCTAACACGGTGTAATCCTCTGCGTCAACCCATGGCCAGCACACAGCCCCCCGCCCACCCCTAGGGAAATCACACAGAAAAACCCTGCGATCCCCGGCTGCACCCCAGCATAATCGTGCGAAAACACCATGCAATCCACACCCGCACTCCAGCGTAATTGTGCAAAAACACCATGCTATCCCCGCCCACACTCCATTATAATCTCACAATAATACCTTTCAATCCCAGCCTGCACCCCAGCATAATCGCGCAAATACACTTCACGTACCCTGTGCGCCCCCCCTCCCCTAGAAAATGCTAGCCCTCCCACGCAAGGCCTGGCCCACCACCCACCAAATGGCACCCCAACACCTTGCAATCCACGGCATGCAGCCCCCTCCAGGTGGGACACCACCACCCCATCACCCGTGACCCCGCCCTGCAGGCAGCACCCTACACACAGGATACCCCCAGCCCCCCCCTCACCTGTAACCCCACACTGCAGGCAGCCCTCTCCACATGGGATCCCTTTCCTTTCCTCCCCCCCCCCCCATCACCCATGACGCTACCCTGCAGGCAGCCCCTCCACATGGGATACCCAAGCCCCATCACCCATGACACTACCCTGCAGGCAGCCCCCTCCAGACGGGATACCCCAGCCCCATCACCCATGAGCTCACCATGCAGGCAGCCCCAGCACCCGTGGCCCACCCGGCAGACAGCCCCCTCCACATGGGATACCCCAGGCCCCCTCACCCATGATGCCAACCTGCAAGCAGCCCCCTCCAGACGGAATACCCCAGCCCCCCCTCCCAATCACCCATGACAACACCTTGCAGGCAGCCCCCTCCACATGGGACATCACCTGCATTATGTACCCTGACATAGTGGCACATCACACCGTCGATTGTGTGTCGTGCACCTTGACTGCCATGTTGTGACACCAGACACAATATCCATTGGAACATTCATCCTGCAAAACAAAATGAATGCATTAACCCAGCCATCAGCCATGTGACAATGTCATGGCATCAATCCCCAGGGACAAATTGTTCGCCAATGATAGCATCAAACCCACCCTCAATGTTTGCCACATGAACAAAAACTGGCCAGGTTTCTCACAGCCTGAGCCTCATTGAGACGTTATTTCTAGAAGATGATCCCTAATAAACACATCACTGGTTGGCCCATGTATGAAAGACATGGCAATCGGACAGTGCACCACGCACCGAGACGGCTGCATTGGACAGCCAATGTGTAAATACAAAGAAATGCCAATAGTCTACCCCAGTGCAAGAGGTTGACCAACACCAGAGATGAGGACTGTACAAACATGCTGGTGAAGGGGAAAGAACCACCTGCGAGTTACACAGCAACAAGCAAATCATGTGCAAATGTCCTGAACATGTAACACTCCCACAGTCACCACACCCACCTCACTCACAAACACAGTGAGGGCAAATACAGTCATGCTGCACATGTGAATAGAAATGCCATTTGTCAGTGCACACAAAATCCCACTTCACACACCACCACCACCACACACATTACTAACAATGGGCAGGATCAGGGATACTAAATGGACTTCCAAACAAGCACACTGCAAAAATAACTGACAAACAATGGCTGTGAGGGTTACAAAAAAATACATTCAACTGTTGTATTGTCCACATACATACAGTAAATAAAATCATAAAATATGTCCATGTTAAAATATAAAAATAAAAATGTCCAGGTGTAGAAAAATATTTACAATAAAATTACTAAAAATACTAATTGAACAAGGGGAACATGAATACTCAAACACTAAAAAAAAAAACTATGTACAAGAAAACATGGAGGAAAGTTACTTATACTTACAGAACTATGTACAAAAAAAACAACAATGGGAGTAATGTCTGTAATCCAATAAGGAAAAATGAAAGGAAACATATCTACAAAACTATGTACACAGGCAGCAGGTTAGTCCTCCTTGTCACTAATGTTACTCAATGTCTAGACCAGGGTATAATCTAACACTGCGTCCTCTTCCCCAAGGCGTAGCTCTGTACTCCGGAGGGCTTGCAGGGCCACCAGCATGGACCTCTCCATCCCCTCCAACTCCCTGCAAGTATCCGATGATGGCAGCACGCCTCTCTGCCAGACGCAGTGCAGTCTCTGCCCTGGCCATGGTGACTCGCCTCCTGAGCCCGCCGACTCTCTGCCCCGATGTTGCCCGTATCACATGAACACGGAAGACATCCTTGATCCGAGGTCCACATTTGCGTCCTGCCTGATGCCGGATACCTGCCCCATTGCGATGGTTTGACCAGAGTACATAAGCCTCCTCCTCAGAGCCTGCTGCTGCCATAGCGCCTGGTGCCTGCTTCGTATGGACACCCTCTGGCCTGATGACACTAGCTGGGGGTGTCTGGCCGCTGCCCTGCTCCTGGGTGCCTGCTCTCTCTCCATTGCCATAGCTTCTGCCGTAGTCTGGATCGGCGTGGTGACCACCTCAACTGATACTGTTGACTCCAAACTCATGCAGGGATGTTAGCTCCACCAGGTGGGACATGGGTGGGACTGGTGCACACGGGGCCCTGGTGGTATCTGGGCCGGAAAGTGCCCGGGAGGATGCCTGGCGCACAGAGGAGCAAGAAGGGGGCGGGGGTCGCATAAGTGGCCAGCGCCCACATCCAATTCGAGACCAGGAATGCAACTAGCCAGTTCAGGAGATGCCAGACATCACTGTGATTATATGCAAGCACACAAGTACAAGCCTGCACATCAGGAATGACGCTGGTATGCTTCCCGATACAGACTAGTAGGGGTACCACTCTGTCCTGAATGACAACATCCGCAGGCATTGGGGTGACGGTTTGGGTGGAAAAAACGGACACCTGCCCATGGATCCGGCCTGGGGCATGCCGGCAGGTGCATACTGCTGCAGGAGCTGAACCAGAGCCAGGATTTTGCACAGGTACCTCCATGGTAGCCCCGTGCCCCTGGGTCAGGATTTCAGCAGTCACACCGACCTCACCACCCCCGCCAGGCCCCATGGAGTGGGCTAATATGGCCCCTCCTCCTCCCTCGCCAACCTGGATGCCTCCCCAGCATCTTCCACAGTGGATGGCCCCTGTGTCTGCTCTCCTGTCCCCCTCCCTGCTGTTGAAGAGTCCACATCCACCTTCGCCCTCCTGGACCTCCCCTCAGCAGCTGTGGCTGATGGTTGAGATGCAGCACCAGCCTCCTCGCTCCCCGATGTCATTTCCAGGGGCCGTGACAAGCCCTTACGTCTCTACCGGTGGAGGCATCCCTGCTGCCTTGCTCCACAGAACTTTCTTCACCCTCTTCCAAAGCAACTGTGGTAAAGGAGACATAGAACACAAACATCAGGGTACTGCACCAATGTGTGTTGGTTACAAAAAATATGTGCATGAAGTACACTGCTAAAGGGTACTACCATCACCCGCCACAGCACACCGGTACATGCACATACATGTCGGTCCTTCACACCAGACAAACCCATCCAGGGACATGGTACTGTCACAACCCATCAATTGCACATTCTACACACATGCATCATGGGCTCATATCCATGTCATGCACATGCATCACCTGAGTCCTCAAGCAGTGCACTGTGAAATCACATCAGAGTCCCCTCAACAGTAATCACACAACATGACTAGGTCACACATTGAAATGAACGTTCCATCCATCCAGGAGTGATGGCCAGTCACATTTCAGACACATACACACCATGCATGCACATGAGGTTGCCAACACCACCTCATCTGTCACGCTACTCACACGGGCACGTCGCAGACACATGTAACAAACCATGTGCACGTAGTGAAATGCTGCAGTACAACACAATGCACATTTAAGATCACTGAACACCTGTAGAGCACTGTCTGGGACATGCACACAGACATCCGCACAAGAGGCATACTTGCTGTAAGCCCAAGGTGCACACTCCCACGATACATTAACATGCACCGTGGAGCCCAGAAACACATGGACACTCACCTGATTACTCCAGACGGAGCTGCAAATCGGTGACCTGGGTGTGCCTTGCCAGGTAGAATTTCTCCAGGACCGCATGTCTGTGTTGTTCAACTAGCCCCTGCGCACCCCTTGGTTGGCACCAGCCTGGAGGAAGCACAGAGCCTTGTTGTGGATCTTGGATTTGAGGTCCTCCCAGCGCTTGTGCACGTGGTGGTAGTCACGGGTTGCCACCCCCTCCGCGTTGATGGCATGCACAATCCGGTCCCAGATTAGCTTCCATCCTTTCTTGCCGACTTGCATTGGGGCGTGTAAGAGGGCATCATAGTGCCCCGGGACATGCTCCACCAGGATGTCAACTTCTTTGGCAGTGAAGTTGACGGCCCTCTGCCACAGGGTTGCCACTGACCTCTGAAGATGTTGGTTGAGACATGGCAACCCCCGAGGCAGGTGTAGGTGGGCAAGGTGGTCCTGGGGCTGGGCTGTGGAGCAGTGGTGATGTTCTGACACGTTGGGAGTCTTCTGAATCAGCTTAGGTGGTCACAGGGCCAAGGACAGGAGCACTGGCAATGGCTGGACAGCAGGCACTCAAATTGCAGGACAGGTGGGCAGCATGCACAAAGTGGGCAGGCAGCAGCAAATGGCTCGTAGGACGCAGCTCAAGACAGCCTGAAGAGGTAAAGGCTCTCAGACAGGAGCGTGGGTCTTCCGTGTCTCTCGGGTGGGCAGCTGGAAACAGTGACTTACCAAGCTCGTTGAAAATCAGCGCATACACGTGAACAGAGGCAAGGGCCTCATTGCATAAGTTACGTGACACACGCTGGGTGTTGGTGTTCAGATGGGTATAAACGAGTGCATAGGTCAAAATTTAACCGCACGTGCAAATTGGAGTGGATGGACGTGTGGACTTTGGAGATTTTCGGGGTACCATGCTATTTGTTCACTACTGTGACAGTGCAAGCTTCTTATTTTGGTGGGGGGTATTTGTACACACGTGTCTCTTTTTTGTTGAGGCTAACAGGGAGTCACGTACGCATTATTCAAACTCTGCATGCCCCTGTGTATCGCATACCCCCATTCTTATCACAGTAGCTTTCCTGGGCTTTGCATACGCATTTTGTGTGTTGCTGGGTGTCACAGCGTACCGCGTAATGCTTTCTTTCCACGGGAGCTACCGAGGTGTCACGTACACGCATTTTTTTATATTTGGGGTGCCTGTGCTTTCGGCATCCCGTTCATTTTTTTCACCAGGTGTAAAATTGAGCCTTGCTGGACCATACTAGTACATTTTACATCATGTACCCTGCCCCCTCACTCCAATTGCCTAGGACAACTGCTTGGTGTGCCCCCCATTGTACAAATTCATCTGGACAATGAGTGGGAAGGCCCCAAGAAGGAAAGGTGGCAGAGGTGGCCAGGGACGTGCTGCTGCCCCCCCACCCAGGCTTAGGGGACGTGCAGAGAGCTATACCCATTCCCGACAGGATCAGGGAGCTGCAGGTGATGCAACTGTCCCCTGCACACAGAGTCGGGGAGCTGCTGGTAACGCTGCTCTCCCAGCACCCATGGTCAGGGAGCTGCAGGGGCAGCTCCTGTCTCCAACAAACAGGGTCAGGGAGGTACAGCAGTAGCTGGTGCCCCCCCCTCCCCACAGGTACACGTACACACAGGGGCAGGTGATGTCAGTTTGTCCAAGGGGAAGGGACGTCCATGCAAAACACCTGTCCCCAGCACCCTGGGTCAGGGATCTGCAGGGTCATCTGCTCTCCCAAGCACCCAGGTTGAGGCACCTGCAGATGCAGCTGCTGTCCCCCAACCACCAGGGTCAGGGAGCCACAACAGTATCTGTTGTCTCCCCCAGGTACACGGACACACAGGGGCAGCTGATGTCCGTGCGTCCAAGGGCAAGGGACGTTCAGTTAAATGCCCTGGACCCAGCTCCCATGTTGAGGGACCTGCAGGGGGCCAGTTACTGACCCAACACCAGTGGGTGGTGCATTGGCCCAGGCCACTAGGTCCCTACTACCCTGAGTAGTCCCAGCCACACAGGGTCTGCACCACCTTCCCAGAGGCAAAAGCCTGCAGAACAGGGAAAGTCTCAATCCCAAAGCACAGCAAAGGAGAGAGACCGCCACGTTGAGGAAGAGGAGCTTAAATGATAATGAACGCCACATCCTCGTGGACTATGTGCGCGCAGCTAGGGACTACACATACATCTCCTCAGCATATGGTGCACTAGCAGCAAGTCAAGGATGGCATCAACGCCTTGTGGAATGAGAGGCATACCGCTTGTGAGGTCATGAAGCAGTGGAATGACGTCCACTGTTGAACCAAATACCAGCTGGGTGCCAAACTCGCTTCTGCTCTGGTGACTGGAGGTGGGTACCACAGAAGCAGGATCTCACACCACATGAAGAGGCCATGAGCGAGTTGATTGAGGTGGATAAGCTGCAAGGTGTGGGAGGCCTGCCAGATTACGAGGAAACATCCGGTGAGTGATGAAGCATGTGCATCCTGAATATGTGTAACTATGCGGATGATACACAAATCGTCCTGAAACTCCAACTCTGACCCCCCAACTTCCAGCCCGACCCGACAACCTGCCTCCTTGATAGACCGTTGGATGACTACAAACCACCCCCTCCTAGACCCCACTAAAACTGAAATAATGGTGTGTGGCAACACTGAACCTCACCCCTGCCCTCTACCCTGGCACCTATCCATGGGCCCAGCTCCAACCCCCTCCCCCACAGTAAAAAAAACCCTTGGATGCACCCTAGACTCGGACCTATCCCTCTCGCGCCAAATCAACGTCGTCTCCAAATTGTGTCATCATGTCAAAATTCTCAGACGCATTTTTCCCTACCTCTCATTTCCAAACAGAGTTGCCGCTGTTATGTCCTTTGTAATGTCAAGACTAGACTATGCCAACTCCCTTTACCGCGGAGTTCGGGCACATAACCTTACTAAATTACGAAGAGCACAAAACGCTGCCACCAAATGGCTACTAGCACTGGGCCCAAGAGACCACACCTCTCCAGCTCTCAGAACTCTGCACTGGCTCCCAATTGGCCGAAGGGCCACTTTCAAGACTCAGTGCATCGCTCACCGGGCAGTGCACAAGACTGGCCCTATATACCTGCAAGACAAGCTTAAACCTTACCACCCTCGCTGCACCCTAAGATCAAGCTCGGCACTCCTTCTGGTGATCCCAACCACCAACTCAGTCAGGATCGGAGGATCCTTGCCTCAGCCTTGGCCCCCACTCTTTGGAACTCACTCCCCTCTCCCCCCACATCCGACACACCAGAGACTATTTGGCATTCTGCAAACTACTAAAAACATGGCTCTTCCCATAACTCCAATGATCACCTTAAAGATGCACGTGACACTTCCAATAACCTAAAAACACAATGAAACTAGCCTCCTGGCAGTCAAAACCTCAGCTCCAAACCAGAGGTTGGGATGAAGGGATTGGACTGAATGGATGGAGTGGACGCCCATCACCTATACCCGCTCACTGTGCTTCCACAAGCCGGATGGAATGGATGGAGCTGATGAAACGGTCAGAGTGGATGGAACAAAGAGTGGATGGAACAAAGAGTGGATTGGATGGAACAAAGAGTGGATTGGATGGAATGGATAGCACACAGGGACTACATGGAACAATGAGTTAATGGAACTGAAGGAGTGATGGAACGAATGGAGTGGACGGAACAGAGAATGGGTGGAACGGAGGGAGCGGGTGGAACGGATGGAGTGGACAGAACGATGGTGTGGATGGAACGGTAGGAGCGGAAGGAGTGGGTCGAACGGTTAGTGCGGATACTGCGGATGGAGTGGCTGGAATGTATGGAGTGGATGGAACGGATGGAGTGGATGGAACGGATGGAGAAGACAGAACGGATGGTGCGGAAGAAACGGTTGGTGTGCAAGAAACGGTTGGTACGGATGGAGTGGCTGGAATGTATGGAATAGATCGAACACGGAGTGGATGGAACGATGGAGTGGACAGAACGGATAGAGTGGACAGAACGGATGGGCTGGATGGATGGAGTAGATGGTACGGATGAAGTGGATGTAACGGACGGAGTGGATGCAACGGATGAGTGGATTCAACAGTTGGTACCGATCGAACGGTTGGAGCGTTTGGAGCAGATGGAATGGTTGGTGCAGATGGAATGGCAATACGGATGAAACAAATGTAAACGGTAGGTGCGGATGAAACGGTTGGTGCAGGTGGAAGTAGAGATGGAGTGGATGGAACGAATGGAGTGGATCGGATGGAGTGAACTGAAAAGACGGAACTGATGGTGCGGGTGTTACGGATGACATAGATGGCGCAGATGTTATGGATGTCATGGCTGGTGCAAATAGTACGGATGGTCCAGATTGAGAACACCCGTTCACCATAATGCTAATATTTACTCTCTTCTATACACCATCATTCAACTAAAACACAACTATACCGTGATAATTCGGCCTAGCTGTTCTCATACGAACACGACCTCTCATACGAACACCTCATCACCCTAATAAAACAGCTAGCTGAGCACATTCCGGCTAGCTTAGGCGTTCCTCAGGCCTAACGCAGCCTAAACCCAGTCTAGGCGTCCACCCACCAGACTGAACACATCCAACTGATTTCATCAGCACCACACCTATCGCTATCAAGCAACTATCATCCAATAACCAGCTGCACACATATCCGGTGCACCCACGCACCATACGACATTCTATCTTTACTGACTTGAACTACGGTTCCTGAGAGCATTCAACGTACCAGCACTTTGAAGCCATACCAATGATACATAAGGTCCTATATAAATGCCAAGTAACATAACATGTAGATTAAATACATGTGTATGATTGTGTAGCACATCTGCTTGCATTCGTATGACTGCCATGGGTGAACCATGTTATGGTGTACTGACCTGTGCTTAGTGTACTGCAGAGTGCGTACAATTTGTGTGCTGCACATCGGTTGAACATGGCTTCGGGACAGTACTCATCCACAACTGTCAGAAACTAAGACATTTCTGGCATGCCAACACAACATGGCATCTGGCTATGTACATCAGCTATGTTAGTGACTCAGCTATGCCACCCAAGTGCTAGTGTCTGAAGCACGTGCTACACATCATGCACTGCATATAATAGAAATTCCATCCACATATGTCCATAGGTGGTTTCATGCTACCCATACTTTCCATGAACAGTGTTAGCGGACGGGACATTGTGCCATGAGTGACATTGCATTTTACTACACTGCAAATCTCTGCTGCAGCTATGGCACTGACCCCATTCTAAGATGTGTCTGGAGTCATCCATGTTGACCTGCCACATTCAACATACCCCCTATGGGTGCATGGCCCTGTCCCTCTTGTGTGTCACTGTCCCCCTCTTTCCATCTCCCAGCACGTCATCATTCTCTCCACATCACACACCTGGGACACCACACTCAGGGTATTTCCACATTGTGTGCACTCCCTGTGCCAGTGGTACACTGGTGTTAGATGTATTTGTAGTGAATTCGGCTGTAATTAGGTGTGCACATGTTCACCTGTAGGTTAATGTCAAGTTGCATATCCACTTGAGTCACAAATGTCATGTTTAAGTTCACTGTTTGCTGTGCCATGGGACAGGGTGTGCATCCACAGATGCATGTCTGTGGGCAATGTGTGCAGTGCTTACATGGTCAGGGACATGGTATTTGGTGGCAAGTCTGCATACGCCATGATCTCAGGGATTTTTGTACATAGTTTGTTTGCAAATTATGGCATGTTAAACATGCATGGCAATGTGTTGCAGGACAGCATTGTGAGGACAATGAATGTAGTAGATGCACTTAACATGATTATTCATGTCTATGTGCAGGAGATAAGCCACCAGATTCAGGGGAGGTAGGAGGAATGGGAGCCTGAAACCCAAGAGAGCACCAGTGGAGGACATGTGGCAGCCCATGGGAATCCACTGGTGCTACAGGCCATCTGGGGCACGACTCAATACGAGTGACTCCAATGATACCAGTAGGCTCTGGTGGTGAAGCGGATGGCCATTCCTCTATGCTGTCGGAGGGGAGTACATCAAGTGTTGGAGCGGTTGGAGCCCGTGCGTCTGCAGGGAGTCACGTCCCCTCACAGGGCCAGTCAGTGTTGCCACAGCCATCTGTGGTGTTACCACTGCAAGGCCATGCTCCAGTGTATTGGTTTCCGGTCCTAGGACGGATGACCTAGGGAGGGATGCAGTCCTGCAGCCACAGACAGCAGCTTCACATCAAGGGCCATGCTCCCTTGGGTACGGCAGGCATGGGGCATGCACACGTGTTGCGATTGCGACTGGGGAGACTGTGGGAGCAGTCAATGTTGCATGTTGCACAGCAACAGGGTGCTTCCTAGGAGATGTTGGCTCAGGGAATGGATTGGTTGGCCAATTCCATGTTCTCCCGAGAAAAACAGGTAGCGCACCAGCTGCAAGCATTGCGGTCCACATGCCACTCACACATGGAGGCCAGCAGTAGGAGCCGACCTGAGGTCTCTGCAAGCATCCCTGCTTGCAGAAGGTCGGGCCCACAGGGAAGCCCTGAGGCAAGAGTTTCTGGCCCTCTGAGCTTCAACGGAAGTGCTAGAGCCAGCTTGCAGTACACAGTACCAATAGCAGATGCAACTGTTGAGTCAAACCATCTCGGAGGAACTCTGTGCATCCCGTAAGGTGTTGAACGCAGAACTCCGAGGCTTCATGTTGCAGATGCATTCATCTGGCTCCCGCCTGCCCGCTGCCATGGTAGACCAGGCAAGGGTTACAAGTGGTCAACCTCCTTTACCACTACCAACTTCGTATTCTACACAGGAAGGTGGTGACAGCAGTGACAGCCCTCCCAATCCACAATAGCTGTGTGGTCCATGAACCCATGGAGGGAATTGGGTTTTTCAACATCCACATATGTGCACCCTGCCCCTCCCCCTCCGGGGTGGACCCCAAACCCCCCCCGCTCCCCTGCCAGTCCAAGATGGACTTTTTATTTTATTCCACCCTTCCTGGCCATATGTTGGCTTGTCACATTTTGTTTTGCCCTTTCCTAGTTGTGGTCTTATTTTTTTATTGATTGCCCTTGGTAACTCCTCAAGGACTATACATGTGCAGTGGTCTATGTGCAGGCATGCCTAGTGAAGTCATCTAGCATGTTTGCATGGGGGTGCATAGGATGGCATGTGCAGGTAATCGTAGCTTTGTTTTTCCATGGCACGTGTGCTGTGTCAATTGTACTGCACAACAGGTGTTTTAATATGTTTTCCCATGTTGTTCCAGCATTCCGTGATGTGGCAGTGACTGCTGTCCCAGGTGAGACATCCTGCACCATTCAAAGTCCACACTCCCCATGCCCTCCACCAGACAATGTGCTTCCGTTAACAAATTAGGAAACATACTTACTGGTGAAGGTCATGTGGGATTTACAACATGCAGGCACAGTTATTTGGTAAGCATTTGCACTGTCTTGCATGTTGGGCATTCTTCATTGTTGGGCATCTTTGCTGCATGTGTCCGTTCTCTTACATGTCCTTTGCATGCTCACATGGTGTTGTGGTAATTTGATTAGAGCTCACTGTGTAAGCTACCTATGTAGATACCACAATGGGTCCACAGACTGCTGTGCAGCATGTCATTGTACATCGGTAAACCAGGCCATGAACTCCTTGATCTGTCATTTCCTTGTTATTCACTCTGTGCCACCCTCCCTCCCTCCCTCCCTCTGGTGCAGTACACTGTACTCAATGGCCATTCACCCTGTGTCACCCTGTGTTGCGCCTGCACTGTTGTATGCATCTTTTCTTTCTGGTGTCAACTGTGATCATGTATGTGCATGTATCTGGTGCTGTTACTCTGCATTACATTCCATGTAGGTAGAGCGGCTTGCGATGGTGTGCATCGTATGCAAGGCAGGCGAGTTCCATGGACAGAGGAGTGCATGGCATTTGCTGACACTTCAGTGGCGTTTGCATGGGCGCGGGGCACTGTGCGTGTTCACTATGGCTTTACCAACCTTTAGCTCTGTCACTATTGCCTGAGGGTTGTAAGACTCACCCAGGGGTGATGCCAATGATGGTTATGGTCTTGTTAATCTGATGGATTGCTGGGGACACTTCACTGATTATGATAAGTGTGCTTTCCGACTGTGTCCACCTTTCATGGTTGGTTGCGAGTGTGTAGCATGGTCAACAGTTTGTGGACTGTGGCAGGGGCAAATGTTTGAGCAGAGGTTTGCCTCATCCACCTTTTATCAGGTCTAATGAGTGGCACATCCGATCCCTATCAGGGTTTGTGGGATTAGGGATGTTTCTCAGATTTGCCGGGTTGAATTTATGGTTCAACTATTAGTGTGTGCTACAGCATTGTCATTCCACAAACATGTTGCTATGTTTGCTGGTATGTGGCCCATTTGGTCTTACGGCACTTCAGGTTTTGTATTGTTAGTGGGTTTTCTTCCTTTTCTGAGGCATGTGGCAACATGGTGTATGCAGCCTCTAGTGGAACGCATCTGAGTGCATGGTGGTGAGGGATTGGAATAGATGCAGCATTACACCATATGTATGCGGTACAATGAAGTCTGCATTGACCATTTTATGGTGGTTTACAGTGTATTTTTATATTATTTGTAGGATTTTATATGTTTGCTTGTTGTTGGCTTGGGTCTTCCCTTGGCGCTCCATTGGTGTGCAGGAGTACTTTGTGCCATCAAGCAGGCTTCTGGTGGGGGAGCAAGAGCTAAGTGGATTATTCATTGTGAAGGCATCCACTGTATATTTTCCTAGGCCACCTTCACAGTACCTTTGTTATGCGCTCGCACCACATTTGTCTCGATAATACACGTGACTGAATGAACCAACTACTGAGAAATACTTCATACATAACCCTCCACACCTCAACACACCCCGATACTCACCATCATTATTCATTCATGTCTCCCCTGAAGGACTCTACCAAGTTGACAAGTACATGAAGGCGTCATCCCTATTGTTGTACAGCTACGCATACAGAACCATCATTGCAAACTTCTCTTCTAGGTCTAATGCTCTTGCTGATCTATGCATACTCCTTTACTGGCGTTTCATTTCAATCCTCCATCAGGCACTCACTTCTGCACAACATTGCTAATATGACATATGCACAGCATTCCGGACCACCAACTTACTAGTGAATAGCTTGATAGCCTTCCGGGAGAAACTGCTAGCGAAGTTGGTCCACACACAAATGTACGCCCATTCTGGCATTCTTGTGGATGTGCGTGAACACTAGTGTGCATTGTAACAGTCCGGAGCAGCAGTCAATAGCGTCACATGATGAATGGTGGTATCCATCCATTCATAATGCCCTCATCGTCCCTGAGGTCTCATTTGCTTTTCACAGTCATTCCATCCTCATTTTGATGAACGGACAGTGGACTTGCTTATGTCAATCCTGTAAATATATTTCATGAAACCCCATTCTGTATCCCTTCTTCTGCCCTACTTCAGCCACCATGTGTGGCATCATGCAGGTCTCCATTCCTTTACCATGCATCTTTGACTTATACATTTGCCTGGTGCTACACATATTTGGAACAATTTTGTGCTATGACGAGGACAGAGTACTCTAGTGACACACTGGCACCCTTATTCACCATGGTGCCCTCAAAATGACCTTGGCTTGTGCACCATTTACAAAATTGAATGTCCCCATTGACTCCACTGCAGCCTACTTGGGCCGCTGACTCAGTCCTTCCTACATGTTCGCATTCCATGCACTCATTCCAAGGCATGGATGTTGCCTTGATGTTCAACAACCCCCTTCCACGACTGCCACATATTCCTGTGATTGTGAATGAGTTTGACTTGCAGGTCTTGATGCACACAGTTAATTTACCCTTCCACATCACCCCCCAGAGGTGCAATCTTACACGTGTTACTCGCCATGCTACACTAATGCTACTGCCTATTGCACCAACTTCATGCTTGTAATCCACACTCTGTGTAATTCATTCGGGAAAAGGGTGCAAGTATTATGCTTGAGGTAAAGGCCAGGGTTCACATCTGTCTGCCACTGATTGTCCTCCATTGGCTAGCCATGGTAGATTATGTCGAGTCATAGGAAGTATGCATTGTGCACTGTGATTTGTGAGGGCTGCCGACTCCCTATCTGCTAATGTTCATTCCTCAATGCTGTCCCTCGAGAGCCATTTCCATCATGATAATCTGACCTTCAGGTGATCCAGTTATTGGAGATTTTATCCACGGGATGTTGATCATCGGCAAGGGCCAACCACGGGGATACCCATCCTGCCACCCTCTGTTTGGGGACTCATTTCCTTACTTTCCATGAACTACCCATGTGTTTCATCTTCTACTCTTCCTTCTCCCTCTTCCTTGCTAAGCAATCCCTCTGCTCGCTCACTCTCCATTCCTTTTGTCCTAGCTGCTTGATGACTGACTGCTTGATGTGCCTCAAGGTCTCACATGCCCGTGACACCCAGCAATTTGTGTGGCAGTTGCCTCCGTGAAGTGGACTGTCATCATCAGTGCACTTGGGGAATGACCAGAGAGAGTTGCATCTCTCAGACCTTAGCCGAGCATCCAATGACTGGTTGCACTTGAACCACCCCTATGCTTGTTGCCAGCCTCCGAATACCAGACCCCTCTGAATATCCATACCATGCAGGTACGGTGTCTGTTCCACCCTGTCCTCGGTGCCTGCATGGTGGCACATTGATGCACTTGTGAATATGATGATTCACTGTGCAACAGATTCATTGTTACATCCACTGTTGATAGCATAGTATGCATGTACTGTTCTGTCCAGAATATTATGGATCTGTATGAGCGGGTGTTAATTTTGAATTTGTCCATACATGTTTGGGCGCTTTCAAACACTTGTAATATGTATTGGCTATTTATCCATCTCCTTTGACACTACATACCATAGCACACTCTGGTGATTATTTCACATGACATATGGACGTTTAATGTGACCCACAGGCGATTGTTTAGTTTGGCATGGTGGTAATGGCATACTCCCTCTATGTGTTTCTTTTGGAAACCCAAAATAAAATTAGTTTTAGTTATAAGGGATGCACACAATATTGCACTTTCAGGGACACATTCTCAGGGTGGTTTGGTGGGCACAGATGATTGGCCCTTTGTCATCATTGAATGGGACCTGGAATTTGCCAGGGCTGTGTGCACTCCACAGGGGATGGATTTTAGGTGAAAATGTAGCCACAAGCTAGGTACAGGCTGCCTTGCCACGTGCCCTTTGAACTGCCATTTGTAAGCGGCGTGCATGTGGTTTTGACCTGCCATGCGCAAGTGGCATGCATGTGGTTGGGGATGAGAGACCACTACCATGTCCACAGGTATGCCACCCAGAGTTGCAACATTGTGCAAGACACATGCTGCCACAACAATCTGCACACTAGTGGTGGTGCATATAGCAACTCACCAAAGTGGTCATGGGAGCGGAAACGTGACTAGAGCGCTCCGAATGTGCGCTCCACTATGGCCCGAGTTGCAATATGGGCTGTGTTGTATCTTACCTGGTGTGGTGTGGCAGGGTTCCGTATTGGCGTCATCATGTACGTGTTTAGAGGGCAGGCACTGTCCCCTGTAGAGGTGGAAAGGTTTGTCATTGGTATGTATTTGTGTGTGACATGCATGCACGCACAGGGACATTTATACTCACCAATGAACCATGTGTTGCCATGCCTCCAAGCTTCCAGGGCCTGGTGTAGGGGTGACATTCTGAATATGAACCCATCATGGGTGGACCCAGGATAGTTGGCATATACAAGTAATGATGCCCACGACATCACATACAACCTGCACGTTGATGGAATTCCAGTGCTTGCGATTGGAATATATGTGCTGTGTAGCCCTAGGTGGATGTAGAGCAATGGCACCAAGCACTTTAGGGAAGTGCGCCACTAAAAGTCCTTGACCTCGGCCTGCCTTTCTGCAGGTGTTCTGGGCATGTAGACGTGCCTGCGGACGGAGGGGCGTGCAGTCATTGCCAACAGCTGGTGTAAGCAGCATGACTGCGTGGGCTGTGAAATGCCCTAAACTATGGCAGTTATCCACTGAAATGGCCCAGTGCCAAAAAAATGAGGTATGTTGGAGCACCTTTTCAAGGGGCTCAATGCTTGGGAGCACAGTGTATGTGATGCAAGCTCCTCCTCCTCCCACCATCACTGCTGTGACAAATGATACATTAATCATAGCTGTATACGTGCATTAATTGCACAGGCTTCTTATGCATTTGTTTGTGCATGTTGACGTTTATGCCAGCTATCCCGTGGTATAGGCGTTTCGCGATTTGCATGCATTTTCCACGTGCCGGCGAGCCCTGTTCAATTCCATGAATATGGGTTTTTAGCACGCGGATGGGCGTTGCGAGGATTTTACTGTGGTACATCCCTCGTTACGCCCATAGTTTCGCTTGTTCCCCCATACCACTTGTTCCACCACCTTTTTAGGGGGCTGTGCAGACACGGACGGGCCTTTGCATGGAGTCTAGCGCAAGGCGTACGTGGTGTCACAGGGACATTTTGGACGCAGATTACTGGTCAGCGCCACACATTGTTTTCAATGAATCGACAAATGAGCACTTGCGTGCGACTTCGCGCGCAAGCCCACTATTTTCTGCGCAAATCATTCCATGAATCTGGCCCTAAATTTGGTCAATCAATACCATCCATTTCATACATACTTAAAGGAATCCTAGATACACTGCAGGATACCTGCTACTGCTAAACTTTCTACCAACATTTCATGGCCCTTTTTAAACCAGATTACTATTTGTTGCAACTGTGCGGTGTAATCTTTATGCACAAAAGACTAATGAAGCCTAGCAGCCTTATATTCCCACACAAACCATCACAATGAAACGCCCAATGCACAAGATCTATATAAATGGGTATTGGAAATATGTATGTTTAGACAGGATCTCCTTCAATAATGCAATCACATTAATTACATTTTTAAAGATGACCAATTTCTGGCAGAGTCAAGTAGCAACACCAAAAGAGATTCATGAAATGTACTCATTCGGATGACAAACATCCCCAACTATTTAAACCTAATATATGACCAAGATCAGTCCAAAAATAATACCCTTCTAAAGGAAACCATGCAGATTTGGTTCAGCTTACCTTTGCACTGTGCACTGGATGAAACGGTTCTGTGGTATGTCAGATCTCTGGTAAATACTCTTGGGCCGATGGTCAATAATATGTATGCATTTCAAGCAATCAAACTGCTGACTTCCCATCTGTATGCACAGTCAATCACCCAAGTGGTTATATACAATTTAATCGCTGGAAATAAACATTGAGGGCAAAGAACAAGTTCCTTTCTCCTGGTAGCGTTCTTTCAATTGTATGTTCCTCCCACGCATTCCTCATCTTGTGATATCTCGCCACCTTTGCAGCTTCGGAAAGAAAATCTCTTGGCAGAGGGCACTGTATGCAATGCCATCGCGTTGATGTACCTTGAGGGCCTCAGTCGAGCGTCAACATCGTCAGTATATATAGCGCATGCAGCACCCGTTGGCTTCAGTTAGGTTTTTCCTTTCCCCTTTTTTGAGGAATTAACCAGACATACCCAAGACCATAGGCTCTCGGAAATCGCAGAGTGTAATTCACGTAAATTGTATGGCGGGTAGGCTGGGAGGGGTGATAGCAATACGTGGGAGGAACATCAAGCGAAAGAAAGTTACTAGGGGTAACTGGTTCGTCAAATGGATTGTGTCGTCCCATGTATTCCTCATCTTGAGATGGACTCCCAAAGCAGTAACCATTTTGGAGGAGGGAGTATCAATTTAATCTTGGACCGAATGGAGGACGGCCTTTGCAAAAAGTCCTCGAGTGGAGGAAGAATCCAAACAGTGTTTGACAAATGTGTGAATGGACGACCAAGTGACCACTGAACAGATGTCATTTATTGGGACAACCCTTTGTAGGTTGCCATGCCCCTTGTGGAATGAGCTCTTAGGCCTTCCGGCGGGTCCTTTCCAGAAAGTCTATAACATTCTCCAAAGGCCAGTATGATCCACCTCGATATTGTTTGTTTGGTGACTGGCAGGCCCAATATGGGGCCAGTATACCCAATAAAAATGTGATCATGCTATCAGAATTTAGCCATTCTTGACATGTAAAAGCTTAGAGCCCTTTATGGGTCCAATCTATTTAGTCTATCCTCTTTTGTACCTGAATGAGGAGGATAATGATAGAAGGTTGGTAGCATTATCTTCTGCGACAGATGGAAGTCAGAGACCACCTTAGGTAGAAAAGATGATAGTTTTACCCCGAGGATGACTATCTTTATGGAAGGTAGTATGAGGCGGCTTGCAAGAAGGAGCCTGCAACTCACTTACCCTGCGGGCTGATGTTATTGCGATAAGGAGGACTGTTTTCAATGTTAGGCGCCTTAAAGGACATGAATGTTAAGGCTTGAATGGGATACATGTCAGGAATTATAACACAAGGTTTAGAACCCAAACAGTACATTAAATGGAACTGGAGGGTATACATTAGTGAGTCCCTTTAGAAATTGTACAATCAAGGGGATTTTAAAATGGGAATCCTCTTCCGAGGAGAGCTTAAAAATGGAAAGCGCTGCCAGGTATCTCTTAAAGGTTCCAATCTGTATCCCCCAGATTGGCTAAATGCAATAGGAAAGAAAGCACCATAGGTGTGCCAAATTGGAATGGATCAACATTCTTATACCAGCACCAGTTGCTGAACTTATTCAAACAGCACCGTTACAAGGACTTTGTTGCTGGCCTTCTGTCCAAAAGCCAAATCTCCATCAAGTCATCCAGGAGGTCCAAATCCTTGCATCTAAGCTTCTAAGAAACCATGCGTGAAGGCTGAGTGTTTGGACCTCTGGATGGAGAACCAGACCTTCCTCGTGAGAGAAGATCCTCTTTGTGGAAGACATATTGGAGGGCAGATGGATATGTCCAGAAGGTCTAGGTACCACGTCCTCGTGACCCAATCCGGAGCAATTGGGATCATGGATTTTCCAAATTTTCTCAGCCTCCTGATCACATGAGGAATGACAGCGATCGGAGGAAATGGAAATTCCCTGTCCCACACTAATGCATCTCCTAGAGCTCCTCTTGGGGGAAATTCCATGGAGCAGTACAGCTTGCACTTCGGGTTGGCACTGGTCGAGAGTAGATCCACTTAAGGGGTTCCCCAAAGGGTGAAGATCTTTTGAAGGACTTCCTGAGCTAATGCGCACTCGTGGGAGACTGCTCTGCCTGCCCTTAGCGTCCGCCGCCGTGTTCTGCTCTCCAGCTAGGTGAACTGCAGATCGAGATTCTTTCTTGAATTGCCCAGAACCAGTGATGCATTGCCTCTGCACAGTGGTAGTGACCCTACACCACCTCTCTTGTTGAGGTAGTACATGGCCATTGTGTTGTCTGTCATTATCAAGACATGCTTTCCCCGTACAGAGGGCAGGAAGTCCTTCAGCGCTAGTCTGATTGCCCTCCGCTCCAAAAAGGGTGATGTGTAGTTTGGACTCCGATGGAGACCAACAACTGCTGATTGTCAGTTTGTTGGTGTGGGCTCCCCACCCCGTGAGTGAGGCATCCGTCACTACTGTCATCTCCAGCCATGTTTGCCAAAAAGATTCTCCCCTGAGAATGTTGTCTTTGCAAGCCCACCATAGAAGTTCCTCAGCAACCCTGCTTGGAACTTGCAGTTGGCCCAACACATTCCCTGAGAATTGGTACCACCGAGTCCTAAGATGCAATGAGACCGAACAACCTCAGAAAATTCAAAGACCGGAAGATGCTGGGCATCTTGGAATCTTGTTACCATCTGCTGAATGTGTGGAGGTCTCACCTCGGGAGGCCAGGCTTTCCCTGGGGAAGTAATCAGGACTGGTCCATTGAATTTGAGTCTTTGGAATGGTATCATATGGGACTTCTTGCAATTGAGGGTGAAGCCCAGTCTGAAGGGAGTGGCAGGTGATACTAAGATGTTCCAGGGCTTGTTCAGGTGAATGAGCCCTGATCATCTAATTGTCTAGGTATGGGTAGACGTGAATCAGCGCCATCAACTTGGTGAAAACCCTCGGGGCAGAAGTCAGCCCGAATGGCAGAACTCGAAATTGAAAATGAGAATGCAAACCTCAGGTACTGTCTGTGCTTGAGATGGATCGGCGCATGAAAAAAGGCATCCTGAAGGTCCAATGATACCAACCAGTCTTGGAGTTGGAGAGCCCGAAGGATCTGAGAAAGGGTAACCCTCTTGAACTTGTCCTTCCTGAGGAACTTGTTCAAGTCCAAGATGGGTCTCAATCCTCCACATTTCTTGGGAATCCGAAAGTAGGGGGGGGAGGGGGAATACCAACCCTTGTTCCTCTACGCTACAGGTATATTTTCTATTGCACCATTCTCTAGCAGGATCAGGATTTCCTGCACAAGGAGTGGATCCAGAATTTTGACAGTGTTGTATGCCGGTGGATGGTCGAGGCCTTTTCTGAAAGGGAAGGCAGTAAACATGGGCTACCGTTTCCAGTGCCCAAGCATCTGAAGTAATGCCCTGCCATTCGTGCAGATGCTGAGAAATTTTGTCTCCCACCAGGGTCTTGTGGGCCAAGGCCTCAGAGGCAGAGTTGCTGCTGCTGGGGCCGATTTTAACAAAGTTACTCACCGTAGTGACTACCTTACTCCTAGTCCATAGTCCCCTTTCCTCCATACTTGTGGGACATTCTGTCCTTCGGGACGGGACTGGAGCACTTACGTAAAAAGCATCAAAAATGTTGTTTGTCCTTTTATTTTTATGCGGGGCCACCCCGCCCTCCTGAGCTCCGCGCATCACCCTTTGGTCCTATTCGATCCCCAGGTTTGAGACCAATTAAGCAACAATGGACAATACATTTTTTAGAGGGGACGGCAGGCGTATGGAGGAAAGTGGACTAGGAGTAAAGTAGTCACTACGGTGAGTAACTGATACACCTACGTCCCATTCACCTTTCCTCCATACTTGTGGGAGATTCCCTAGCACGCACCACAGTTAGCACGGGTGGATGGAAAACCCCCATTTACTGGAATAAGTTCTCAAGAACAGCCTGGCCAAATTGGGCATCAGCCCTGGAGCTCAAGTCTAAGCAGTAATGCTTACAAAAAGCTGATGGGGAAGCCCATGTAGCCGCCTTGGCGATGGACTCCAAAGGGGCATATTTTTGGAAGGCAACAGCAGCCGCTTTGCCATGTACAATATGAGCATGGATGCCTTTTGGAGGTTGAAGGCCTTGAATGCTATAGGCTTCTGAAATACATGAGGCAATCCATCAGGAGATGAAGCCGGTTTCCCTTTCGGGTCTCCGAATGGGACAACGAGTTATGAGGAACTTCTGAGTTCACGAGTTCCATCGAGTGATAACTTCAGGACTCGCCTACCGTCCAAGTTGTGTAAAACTCTCGGCATCCTATGCAGAGTTAGGAAGAAAAGACAGGTAAGGAGATAGATTGGTCAAATGAAAATCAGTAACCACCTTAGGCAGGAAGGAATGATGAGTGTGAAGCACAACCTTATCCCTGTGGAAAGTGAGGAACGGGTGTTCCATGGAAAGAGCTTGAAGCTCACTTACTCGCCTTGCTGATGTTACTGCAATCAGAAAGGCAACCTTCCAAGAAAGGCATTTAAGATTGTGAGTGCTCATGGGTTCAAACGGCTTATGGCATAAAGTAGTGAGGAACAGATTGAAATCCCATTTGGGATGAGGAGTGCGTACTGGCGGGAAAAATTGGAGTCCCGCAAAATGCCTTTTGATGACTGGATTAGTCAATGAGAAGGGCCAGCTGTCCGTGGACAGGTAGGACACAATCAATCATCATCATCAATGGCAGATAAATAAGTTCTGCAAGAGAGAACATGAATGCCAGAAGCTGCGAGGTGAGACACAAAGGATAGAACAGTGTCAACCGTAGCATGTCTGGGGTCGAGCTTGAGCCCTCGTAGAAGGTTTCCTGGCTGCTTGGATAATGCGCATATTGTCCTTAGACAGATTAAACTATGCTAAAGATCTGAACTAAGGCACCAGGCCACCATGCTGAATGATTGTGGCGAGGGGTTACACAGCTGGTGATTGCTCTGGTGAAGGAGGTCGGGAATCAGCAGCAATCTGATCGGAAGAGGAATCTACAGATGCTGAAGTTACGAAAACCAGAATCTGGCTGGCCACCAAGGAGCTATGATCAGGAGAATGGAATTCGATGCACTCCTGAGCTTGCAGAGTGACTGATGAATCAGAGACAATGGAGGAAAAGCATAAGCCTTTATGTTGTGCCACGGGATCTCGAGGGCGTCTCCCAGGTAGAACGCTCCAAGGCCGTCCCTGGATGCATAAAGAGGAAGTTTCCCGTTTGTATAAGTTGCCCCACAGGTGAAAAATGTCAGAGGACTTTGCAGTTCATTTCCCACTCGTAATTGGCTGCCGACTGAGTGAGTCTGCAGTTACATTGATGTGACCTGGGATGTGTACAGCCTGGAGCCAGACCTTTGTATTTTTGAAAGGAACTTGGGGTTGGTCACCCTAGGTTACCTGGGGGCAACCAGACGTGGACTCCCTGCTCACTGTGCTTAGAGAGGCTCAGCTTCACCTCACTGATGATGCCCAACAAGGCTGAAACACGTGTATGGGGTTGCTGATGGTACTCTTGTTCAGAGAGGAATTGCCATAGCATTTCGGTGCTGGACTGCCCTTGTGGGCGGGACAAAGACTGATATGCAAATGGATATTTCCCATCTGTGAAGGTACAGTGAGCAAAAAGCAATGGCTGCGAACTCTCAATGTGGTTAATAACCACTGAACAGGTTATCATGCCTTGTTCTTTCGAGAGAGGGGCGCCTGCTACCTTTTTTGTATGGAGCCAGACCTTGTGCTGGATGGCCCAGTCCCAAATTTGTATGGCTAGTTCCACAAGGAGAGGTGACTTGGTGCCACCCTGCTTGTTGATGTAAAACAACAAGCCACAGATTTGTCCGTGCCAATACGGACTACCTTGTTGGTGATGGACGGTTGGAAAGCTTTGAGCGCCAGGAACACAGCCAGGAGCTCCAGATAATTGATATGGAACTGCCTGTCCTGAGGCGTCCATAGGTCGAATACTGCGAGGTGACCCAACGCCACTCCCCACCCTAGAATGGAGTCGTCCGTGGTAACAGTCACTTGTGGGCAGGGCTCCTGGAAGGAGGCCTCCCACTGAAAGGTTGTTAGTCGAAGACCACCACTGTAGATCCGCTATCATGCAGGATGGAATTGAGATTAACTTGGAATCCGGGTCCGAGGCCTGAGACCAGTGGCTCCGAAGAGCTAGCTAAGTGTGCCTCATCTTCAACATGCAAGAGGTAGAGTTAGCACGCAAGAGGCCATGAGACCCAGAAGTCTTTGGAACCACCAGGCCTTCATGTGCGAGGACTGGAGAAAGAGCACACATGTGGTGCATAGGTCTGCAATCCTGTCTGCCGTTAGGAACACCTTGGTACGGACTGTATTCCAACGGAAACCAAGGAAAATCAGGCCTTGAGACTGTCATGGAAGAGTTCTGCCAATTCACTGACTTCAAGGTGGAACAGGAGCTGAAGAAGAGACTGAAGACTGGTCAAAGCCATCTGTGGCCAAGAACTGCGCAGGAGCCAATCGTCAAGTATGGATATACATGAAACCCCTGCAGCCTGAGGAAAGCTGCAATGACTGACCTATTCGTAAAGACACGCAGTGCCGAGCTGAGACCAAAAGGGAGCACACAAAACTGGAAGAGTTCCTCTCCCAAGGAGAAACGCAGGTATTTCCAATTGCGGGCTCCAAATCAGAATGTGCATGTATGCATCCTGGAGGTCTACTACTCTGAGCCAATCGTCCTTCCGAAGAGAGGACTTTATTTGGCAAGGCATGATCATCTTGAATCTCTTGGGGAAGAGAGAGATTGAACTGGGAAAGATGGAGGATAATGTGCAGGCCAGCCTGGTTGGGTTTGGGCACTGAAAAGGCGGGAGTAGTAGCCCTCTCTGAGGTGTAGAAGTTTCTGTACCTCTGCTCTGAGGGAGGGTGACCCGGTCTGTTGGAAGGGAGGGTCAAAGGGTGGGCTAGGGGGGAGGGGCAAGTGGAAACCCGCACGAGCGATAGTCAAACCCATCGCTCTTCGACGATTGTCTGCCACACCTCCAGATGAGACGAAATTCGTCCTCCCACCGGAGTCTCGTGCAACATCAAAAAATATCTTTTGGACGATTTGTCGGCAGGGGGATTACCTGTCCCTGGAGAGGAGGCTGATGGGCTAGAGAACAACCAGCCACCTTGCCGTTCTTACGGCGGGCCCGCCAACCAGAGCTTCAGCTCGACATGCACGGTGATCCTGAAACCTCCTGAACCCAGAGAAGGACATAGTTTGGGACCCCTGACCTCTGTGTCTAAGGGGCCTTAGCTGGAGCTTTCGCCAGGACGGATAAAAAGATTTGGCGGTTTGAGTACTTGTCTCATCTGTGGAGGAATGGAACAACTCCTTACCATCAAAAGGAAGGTCCAGCACTTTGTCCTGCACTTCCTTAGAGAACTTCGTTGCATGGAGCCACGCTTGGCGAGAAACGTCAACCCCAACCATTAGGCCTCGAGCAGAGGCATCTATATGGCGTTTGACAAACCGGCTTTGAAGTCTTCTAGCCTATCCACAGGTATATACATTCCTGGAAATCAGCTAGCTCCCTCCACAGCCTTACATTGGGCTCTGCCAGGATGAGCTTGGTGTTAGCCTGACGAAGTTGGAGCGCCCAATTGGAAAAGACTTTCTTGCCAATGGCGTCAAGAAGTTTGTCCTCCTTGGAGAGGATTTGGGCCGCTGCAGTGGAGGATGCAGACGCCGGTTTGGCCTGGAGGGTGCCTGCGGCCACCACCTTTGAAGATGGAAGCGGACAAGCTGGCAAGTCTACATCTTCCGAGGCATGAAGCGTGCATCGAGCGTCAATCCTCTTGCTGCCCGTTATGGGGTTTCTCCCTCTGAAGAACAGGGCGGTCCGCTCCTGCAGTGATAGAGTAAAGGCTCCAGAGAGCACCCCCTCCTGTGAAGCGGGGGCCTCTGGGACTGGAATATCAAACAAAGCAATCATATTCAGCACCCGGTCATGAAATGCTCTGATAGAGCAGGGCTGTTCATCGCTGTCCTGGTCCGCCTCATCCTCATCCAGTGAAGCAGGAGCAGGAGAATGATCTCTTGCACGTGGCGCCTCAGGTCTTAAAGTGTTGTCTAGCGGGGTAACCAATGTTTTTTCTATCGGGGGTAGCAGAGGCAGAGGAGGAAGTGGTGGAGGAGGTCCAGCAGGTAGAGGTGGAGGAAGTGGCACCACAAGGACCTGCCAAGGAGCAGCCGGGGCAGAAGGCAGGCTCGGGATACATCTAAAGTACACCCTCATGGGGTCAGAGTGCATGAGCGTCTGAAGTTTCCCAAAAAACACATCCTCAGATGAAGGTCTAGGTGCTGGAGTGGGCAGAGGCTGCTTGGGAGGGGCATACCCCCACAAATGCAATGAGGATGGCTGCCAGGAAGATCCAGTAAGATAGAAAGTGAGTCAAAGCTACCCTAACCAAAGGCGTGACATAGGATCACCAGGTTTGCAGTGGAGCTAGATAACTACTAGCTCAATAGACACAAAAACACCTACGGATGCAGAAATGGCAAAAAAAAAAAAAGGTTTTTTTTAATTTACACTAACAGAGAACAAAACAAATTTACCAACTGCGCTTTGGCGCTGAAGATATGCATTATTAAGCACATTTTGATCTGCATTTTTGTGAGTTAGTAGGCAGAGTGACAAACGGTGTATATTTCATGTATTGTGTAACTCCAGGATGATGCGGTTTTCAAAAGATAGCATTTCGGGACAAACCATCGAGGCGAGAGGGGTGAAATTGGAAGGGTTTTGAGGCCCATCGATTTTGGCGGCTCCTTTTCAGGGCCATCTCTGAAGAAATATTGAAGACGGATTGTCCGAAAACATTTTCGTGATTCCATCTCTGTAGTTAAGGGGTTAGCTTTGGCAAATGGTATAAAAACAGATCTTTTGTAAGGACATCTATTTCATTGGAGGACAAAATGTGGTCACTGAGGTTGAAGATCGGGATCACCATGTTAGTTGTGGTGGGACCCATTGTCGTGTTCGCATTGGGTGTTGGCCTTGGTAGCGAGGTCTGCCTCGTTGTCCCCTCCCTTGAAAACTTGATGCCTGCTGAGGGTTTGCTTGTCCGCCAGTTGTTGAACCTGAGTCGCTGCTGTTGGAACTATTGGAAAAGGTCACAAATTTCTTTCTCCGTTGTCTTGGTCGGTTTTGTTTGGATGCCTTTGTGTTGAGTTGGTTGTAAAAGCCCGGGACCAAATATGGATATGTTCTCTCTTTATAGTTCTTGATATCCATTTGAAATTTCCACAATTTTTTATCGATTGTGAATTTCTGAAATTTGATTTCTTCAAACTTTTCTAGGTGGATTTTTATGTCCGGAATTACAGAGTCTTTTTTGATTTTGTCTTCTAGTGCTGAATGTTCTTCGTTCTGTGCCTTGGTTTCTTCTTCTGCTGTCTTTATCACTAGGATTCTGTAACGCTCACCTAATTCCCGCAGAGGCGCCGGTCTTGCCTGGGTGAATGCCGTGTCTTCAAAGGTGATGTGTAACACACGGTTGGTTCCTCGGGCTGGACCTCTGTGCACTGTGTGTCTGACTCGGAGAGTAAGATGTCTGCAGATAGAAAATATGGGATTAATGAACTGGGGTTATTGGGTGCCTCTCTCCTCTTCCCTTTCTCTTCTCCTGTAGGACCCCAAAGGTTAACGATCTCACCTTAGGTAGGTGAACGCCGAGCTCTCCATCTGCCTCGGGGGCAGGGTGCCGTAACCAGTTTCTTCACTGGATAAGTGTGCAGGCCTCTTGACCTCAGAGGACTGCTGTCCGTCGTTTACTGCACGAACGGTAAGTTCTGGGCACTTCAAATGTCTTAAAAGTCTTTAAGTGCGTAAGGCGTAGCTGCTGTGGAGCGGTGCCGAGGAGCATGTGAGTATGGCTTTTGACTTATGTAAAGTTCTTTTGTAATGATACCTCTTGTTTTGCAGGGTTCCGGCGATGGCGGATGGCGGGCTGAGGAGAGTTGAGGATCTACCCGCGTGAAGAATAGAAGCGCTTGGAAGCACGTAAGTGAGCGCTTGTTGCCTGCTTCACGATGCGCACTAACTGTCTCTTTTACCTTGCAGGTACAAGTTCGGAGCTTTAGAGAAGCTGAAGGGTGCTGGGATACCCGCTGATTTCGGCGTGGAAAGGAGTGATGGCACGTGAGTAGTAAAGTTGCCCAATGTCTCTAAACGCACCTTCTTTTGACTTTCAGATGCGGGAATGCAGCGCGAAGACCTCCGGAGCGTGCGAAGAGTCGGTAAGCCTTTGTCTTTCAGATACAGGTATGCAGCGCGAGGCGTTGGTGACAGCCGCTGGACCAGGTAAGAGATGCGCTGCCACTGAAGACCGTAGTGCTAACCTGTTCTTTCTTTGTCTTTAAAGGTGCTGCTGAAGACTGGATTCCAGGATGGTAAGCCTTTGTTCCCTTAGGCACAGGATCAGAAGATACGGTGAGCGTTCTGCTGCAGAGAATGCAGAATAACGCAAAGCAAGATTCATCCATCGGGTGTGGTTTAAATAGCCTCCTGTAGTGCTTAGGTGTCTCCTTCCACGGCCTCGCCTAGGTAAGAAAAGAGTTCCTGCTTTCCAGAAGAGTTCCAGTGTTCTGAACCTAGGGAGTGGCTCCTGCCCCACCCAACAGGAAAAGTAGTCCCAAACAGAAGAGGATCAGGGGCTCAACTGGCAGGTAAGTAAGCAGCATGGTCTGCTGCAGGTAAGTCCACCCAAGCATTATGAGCCCGGCGCTTCCAGCGCTGGGACTGGGCATATTTATGAGCCTGGTGCCACTGGCGCCAGGACAGGGTCCAAAAGGTCCCAATTGGGACTGGCCGGCACCCGGAACCGGGGTTATGGGTCTGCTTCCAAGGGAGTTGGGTAAGTCCTGACCCTTTGGAAGCAGAGATCATGACAGCACCCCCCCTCAAGGCCCCTCCCAAACCGGGCTTCTCCGGGGATTTGGGCTTGTTAGGAAATGTTCGATGAAATCTTTGATTAGACGAGGCGCGTGGACATATTCTGCAGGTTCCCAGGACCTTTCTTGGGGGCCGTAACCTTTCCAGTCAATCAGGTAAAATAGTTTAGATTTGGAGATCTTAGAATCCAGGATAATTTTGACTTCAAACTCGAGTTCTCCATCAACTAGGATAGGTTTTGGAGATTTAGTTAGTCGGGTTTTAGGTTGCACGGGTTTTAGTAGAGAGACGTGGAAGACCGGGTGTATCTTCATGTGAGGGGGCAAGTCCAACTTGACCGCTACCGGATTTACTATGGTAGTGATTGAATAGGGACCAAGGTATCTTGGGTTGAATGTGCGTGGTCCTTTTAGGGGTAGATACTTGGTGGATAACCAGACTTGATCTCCTACTTGATATTGGGGGGCTTCCTTCCGATGTTGGTCTGCTCCTTTCTTGTATTGTTCTTTAGCCCTTTGAAGGTGAGAAACGGCTTCCTTAAAGGCTTGGGTGATAGTAGAATGCAGGTGGTCTACTGCTGGTGTTCCAAGATCTTGGAGTGGATCCAAATCCGAGGTTCGAGGGTGACTACCGTATAAAAGAAAGAAAGGGGTCTTCCCGGTTCCCGAGTGGACAGAGTTATTGTAGGCATATTCGGCTATCCAAAGGATATCTTTCCAAGTTTTTTCAGTTTGTTGCAGCATGCAGCGTAAATACTGTTCCAGAGTTTGATTGGTCCTCTCGGTTTGTCCGTCGGTTTGGGGGTGGTGGCTGGTCGAAAGTCTCACATCAATTTGAGCCGACCGACAGCAACTTCGCCAAAAATGAGAAATAAATTGACTTCCTCGATCCGAAATTAGAACCAAAGGAAAACCGTGCAGTCGGACGATGTTCGAGAAATTCTCGGGCCAGAGTTGCTGCTGATGGTAAGCCTTTGAGTGGAATGAAGTGCGCCATCTTGGAGAATAGGTCCACGATTACTAAGATCGTATTGTATCCGGAGCATGGAGGTAGATCGGTGATGAAGTCCATAGAAAGCGTATGCCAAGGGCGAGGTGGGATGTCAATAGGGCGTAAGAGGCCGGCTGGTTTTTCCTTTTGACTCTTGTTTTGGGCGCATACTCCACAGGACATTATAAAGTCTCTGATATCTTTTCTCCAAGACGGCCACCAGAAGTAGCGCTTGATCTTTTCCGAGGTTTTGGCCATACCGGGATGTCCTTCCATTAAAGAATCGTGATAACAGGAGATTACCTTTTTCTGTAAATCTGTGCTGGGCAGGTATAACCGTCCTTGGAAATACAATAGATTGTCCTTCACCGTAAAGTCCTTTCCCTGCAGATGCCAATTCTGTATGTCTGCTGGAGTTACCAGTTGCCTGGCCTTATCCTTAACTTCAATGGATTGTGTGGCGATTACACCCAGAATTCTTTGTTCGGGAATGATAGGTACAGGTTTAGGATGGATCAAGTGTTCTTCCACTCCCATCCGAGAAAGGGCGTCAGCTTTACCGTTTTTCGTACCAGGTCGGTAGGTAATTATGAAGTCAAACTCGGCAAAGAATAGTGCCCAACGGAGTTGCCTAGAGGATTGAGCTTTCGCGGTTTTCAAATATTGCAGGTTACGGTGATCTGTGATCACAGTAACGGTGTGTCGGGCCCCCAGAAGATAATGCCGCCAAGCCTTAAAGGCGGACTTGATAGCCAGAAGTTCCTGATCAGTAATAGTGTAATTGATTTCAGGAGGCGAGAATTTGCGGGACCAAAATGCCACGGGATGCAACCGATTGGTTACTGGGTCCTTTTGTGATAAAACTGCTCCCATGGCAAGACTCGATGCATCAGTTTCAACAATGTAGGGGAGTTCTGGGCGCGGATGTTTTAAGATTGGTGCAGAGATAAATTTAGTCTTCAAATTCTGGAAGGCTTGTTCCGCCTCGGTAGACCATTCAAAACGTTTGTTTTTCTTTAACAGGGTGGTGATGGGCTGGACTATTCGAGAGAATTCGGGGATAAACCTGCGGTAAAAGTTAGCGAAGCCTAACATGCTTTGAACACCTTTTACGGAGGATGGCGAAGGCCACTTGAGAATTGCATCGACCTTCTTTGAATCCATACGCACTCCGCTAGGTGATAATATGAATCCCAAGAATTCAACTTCAGTCACGTTGAAAACACATTTTTCCAACTTAGCGAAAAGTTTGTGTTGACGCAACCTCTCGAGGACCATTTTCACGTGTTTCCGATGTTCAGTTTCCGATGAAGAATAAACGAGGATGTCATCAATATAGACGACACACATCTATGAGCTCTCTGAGGACGTCGTTCATAAAATATTGAAAGGCGGCCGGGGCATTGCAAAGTCCGAAGGGCATGACCGGATATTCAAATAGCCCATACTTGGTGCGGAAGGCCGTCTTCCATTCATCGCCCTCTTTTACTCGTACCAAGTGGTAGGCTCCTCTGAGATCCAGCTTTGTATATATGCATGCTTTTCTGACTTGGTCCAGGAGTTCAGGGATCAAAGGTAACGGATATCTATTCTTAACGGTGATCTGGTTCAGGGCGCGATAATCTATACAAGTTCTAAGGTCCCCTTCTTTTTTTGGAACGAAGAACAAAGCCGAGGAAGCAGGGGACTTGGAAGGACAGATAAACCCATTCGCTAGGTATTGATCCAGGTATTGTCGGAGGTGAAGATTCTCAGGCTCGGTGAGGGCATAAATTCTACTACAAGGAGGGGTAGATCCAGGTATCAGGTCTATCTGACAGTCATAAGACCTATGAGGAGGTAGAGAGTTAGCTTGATCCTTCCGGAAGACATCTTGGAATTCTAGGTATTCGGGAGGTAACTGGGGAACCTCCGAAGAAATTGCTGCCAGTGCAACATCAGATCGAGGGTAACAAGTGGAGACACATTCTGGAAACTGAACCGTTCTTGCTCGCCAATCGATCTGAGGATTGTGCTTCTCTAACCAAGGAATTCCTAGAATAATCTGGAACTGAGGGGCCTTCATCACATCGAACACGATCTTCTCATAGTGTCCATCTTGACTTACTAACGTCACTTCTTGGGTGGTATGCGTTACTGGTCCAGAAGCTATCTCCGTACCATCCACCGTAGTAATGACGTCCTTTACAGCCTTTGGACAAAGAGTCAGATTCATCCTCAATACCATTTCATGATCCACATAATTGCCGATGGCACCGCTGTCGACGTAAGCTTCAATCGCATGTAATCGATCCGGACGTTCAGGGCTAATGAGGACCATAGGTATCACGAAATGCGAGGTCACGGAACTGGTTTTAACGCTCGGCAAGAGGACCTCTATTCTTGTCGGGCGAGGTCGTTTCCCTGCTCAGAGTTTGTGACCCTGGTAACTGCAGCTCCTACTGCCTTCTTGGCTGGTTTCACCGGACAGTCTCGAAGAAAGTGCCCCGAGCTTTCGCAATAGAGGCATAATTACAGCTGTTTTCTCCTTTCCCGCTCCTTTTGGGTTAGTGGCCCTTTCAGGCCCCCTATTTGCATGGGTTCCCCGGAGTCTGCTCCTTTGATAGGAGTTGGTGGTTTGGAAAACACTCAAGCATCAAACTTGGAACGATCGGCCTTCCTGTTCTGTAGTCTGTGGTCTATTTGAACGACTAAGTCAATATAGTCCGAGCAGTCTTGCGGGGGATTCACTACTTGGGCTAACACATCTTTGAGCTCTCCACGTAGACCTCTATAAAACAGCGTAATCCTTTTGTCCTCAGGCCATTGGGTTTCCACTATCAGTCTGTTGAAAGACGCAATATAAGCCAAAAGGTCTTGATTACCCTGTCGTAATGAAAGGAGCTCATTGTCCAAGGCCTGCCCCAGTGAATGTCTTGCAAACAGTTTTTCCATGCTGAGCTGAAAAGCTTGAAAATCATGGAGAACCGGATCATCCTGATTAACTAGAGGGATCGACCAATCTGCCGCACTGCCACTGAGGTACGAAAGCACAAAAGCTACCTTAGCTTGATCTGTTGGGAAGGCTGCTGGCCGGCATAAGAAGTGCAAGCGGCACTGATTAATAAATACTGCAAACCTCTTTGGGTCACTAGAAAATCGTTCGGGCGGAGCCAGAGGCACATTCCCGGGTAGGTTGATCTGCACTGGGTTCGTAGGGGATGTTGAAGGATGATTTGCCCCTGATGCGGGCAACTGAGTTTGTCCGGCTTGTGACTGTAGCAATTGTCTAGCGAGATCATCTGTTCGCTCCTTGGAAATAATCAGTTCCCTTCTTAGAGCATTCGTTTCCTGGCGGACTGCATGCACTTCTGCTCTTAGTTCCCCAAGTAACTGGGATAGCTGGTCGGTATCCGAGGTTTCCATAGCGCCTGGGTGGGAGTTTTGCGGTAGGCTTTGCGTTCTGTAACGCTCACCTGATTCCCGCAGAGGCGCCGGTCTTGCCTGGGTGAATGCCGGGTCTTCAAAGGTGATGTGTAACACACGGTTGGTTCCTCGGGCTGGACCTCTGTGCACTTTGTGTCTGACTCGGAGAGTAAGATGTCTGCAGATAGAAAATATGGGATTAATGAACTGGGGTTATTGGGTGCCTCTCTCCTCTTCCCTTTCTCTTCTCCTGTAGGACCCCAAAGGTTAACGATCTCACCTTAGGTAGGTGAACGCCGAGCTCTCCATCTGCCTCGGGGGCAGGGTGCCATAACCAGTTTCTTCACTGGATAAGGGTGCAGGCCTCTTGACCTCAGAGGACTGCTGTCCGTCGTTTACTGCACGAACGGTAAGTTCTGGGCACTTCAAATGTCTTAAAAGTCTTTAAGTGCGTAAGGCGTAGCTGCTGTGGAGCGGTGCCGAGGAGCACGTGAGTATGGCTTTTGACTTATGTAAAGTTCTTTTGTAATGATACCTCTTGTTTTGCAGGGTTCCGGCGATGGCGGATGGCGGGCTGAAGAGAGTTGAGGATCGAACCCGCGTGAGGAGTAGAAGCGCTTGGAAGCACGTAAGTGAGCGCTTGTTGCCTGCTTCACGATGCGCACTGTCTCTTTTACCTTGCAGGTACAAGTTCGGAGCTTTAGAGAAGCTGAAGGGTGCTGGGATACCCGCTGATTTCGGCGTGGAAAGGAGTGATGGCACGTGAGTAGTAAAGTTGCCCAATGTCTCTAAACGCACCTTCTTTTGTCTTTCAGATGCGGGAATGCAGCGCGAAGACCTCCGGAGGGTGCAACGAGTCGGTAAGCCTTTGTCTTTCAGATGCAGGTATGCAGCGCGAGGCGTTGGTGACAGCCGCTGGACCAGATAAGAGATGCGCTGCCACTGAAGACCGTAGTGCTAACCTGTTCTTTCTTTGTCTTTAAAGGTGCTGCTGAAGACTGGATTCCAGGATGGTAAGCCTTTGTTCCCTTAGGCACAGGATCAGAAGACACGGTGAGCGTTCTGCTGCAGAGAATGCAGAATAACGCAAAGCAAGATTCATCCATCGGGTGTGGTTTAAATAGCCTCCTGTAGTGCTTAGGTGTCTCCTTCCACAGCCTCGCCTAGGTAAGAAAAGAGTTCCTGCTTTCCAGAAGAGTTCCAGTGTTCTGAACCTAGGGAGTGGCTCCTGCCCCACCCAACAGGAAAAGTAGTCCCAAACAGAAGAGGATCAGGGGCTCAACTGGCAGGTAAGTAAGCAGCATGGTCTGCTGCAGGTAAGTCCACCCAAGCATTATGAGCCCGGCGCTTCCAGCGCTGGGACTGGGCATATTTATGAGCCTGGTGCCACTGGCCCCAGGACAGGGTCCAAAAGGTGCCAATTGGGACTGGCCGGCACCCGGAACCGGGGTTATGGGTCTGCTTCCAAGGGACTTGGGTAAGTCCTGACCCTTTGGAAGCAGAGATCATGACAGATAATCCAGTCACGTGAACATTTGTTCCCAACGCCACTGAATTGTTTCATGAAGCGTGGATTTTCCAGAAAAACCTGGAGGTATATTTTTCACCTGTAGGCCTTCTGGGATGACGCCAGCTTTTAAGTATTCCAGCATCAGTTGGCCATGTGATTCTGTGCGGATGAGCTTTTTCTTTTTTTGTAGTAAAATGTCTAGATCGAGTGCCGGGTCTTTTACCGGAGCTGCTGGTGTTTTAGTTACACCTAGGAGCGATGGAGTATCTAAGAGGTTTTTGTGTAGATCGGAGAAACTCACGATGTTGACGTTCTCCATTGAATGTTTATCAAATTAATGATGCCCAACAACCGGGGGGTTGTCCGAAGGGAAGAGAAATAAATTGGCGGACCCTCTTTTTGCTGGACCACCAAAACCACGACCAAGGCGCATACTTACCTGTACATGGTAAGGTCCTCACTTTTGCAGTTTTTTTAAAAATCATTCCCCATGACATCACTCTCTGAACTAATCTAGTCCCCCATTATTTGTAGGTGGACCCTTTCCCTTAACATCGACCCGACTTGAACCAACTGTCCTGAAGACCGTTCGGTACTTTCACAGCAGCGCTGTCCCAATTTCTACAGCCACTGCTTTCAGCCATCTATACCGAACCAGAAACACAAAATTGTGTGTCGACAATGTTAAATGTATTGCCATTTAAAACAATACATGAAATATACAGTGTTTGTCACTCTGCCTACTAACTCTCAAAAATGCAGATCAAAATGTGCTTAATAATGCATATCTTCAGCGCCAAAGCGCAGTTTGTAAATTTGTTTTGTTCTCCGTTAGTGTAAATTAAAAAAAAAACCTTTTTTGCCATTTCTGCATCTTTCAGTGTTTTTTGACTATTGAGCTAGTAGTTATCTAGCTCCACTGCAAACCTGGTGACCCCATGTCACGCCTTTGGTTAGGGGAGCTTTGACTGACTCTTACTGTACCTCTCACCCTCTTGAGTCAAGCCCCCTTAGAAAAGAAGAAAAAAAAAAAAAAGAGGGTCCGCCCATTTATTTCTCTTGCCAGGAAGATCCTCCACCGGTTGAGGCCACATAGTTCAGGGGTGCAGAACCAAGAGGGAGCGAGACAGTATGAGGCAGCGGTGCCCGAGTACACCAATCCACTGAAGGGTAGAACAAGTTTTTGTTATCCACTTGGTGTGGAAAAAAACTTGAGCCCCAAAAGGAATCCCCCAGCAACAGCCATAGTGAATGTTGGTGTAAGAGGTAGACAAAAAGGCTGCCTTGGACCATGGAGGTTGAGCTGCCATTTTGTCAACACCCGAGGTGAACTGCATCACAGGCGACGGTGAGGCAATAATCTAGTCAGGGGTCTTATGTGACATTTTAGCTCAAGACAAGGATCCTCGGCCGAGCCAGTACTGGCAATTCTAGGGTATTTACTGGACATCCTAGGAACTGCCCCAAAATTTGCCTCCAATGGAGGAACCTCGGCAGAGCCAGTACTAGAAGGTCTGTGGTGCTTGACCGCCTTCTTTGCCCCCTCGACAGAGATGGTACCACCACAACCCTGAGTGTGGGAAGGTTGAGGAATGTACCTCATCCACAGGAATCTCAAAGAGGATCCCTCAACTCTGCGGGTTCTGGATTTAGCCCCCACGAAGGAGGCGGTGGGGGACCTCGGGATGGAACCCGTGACGTACAGCTCCAGCAATAGGGCCTCGAGTAGTAACTGAAAAGTTCCAGAAATGGAGACCTCAGGGCGATCCCTGGTATCCAGAGCCACAGAAGAACTGGGATGAACCTTCGCCCCTAAAAGAGGAACCTCAGAAGAATATTTGGTTTTGGCAGGCCCTCTGCGGGAACCCTTGGAGGACACTCCCGTGTGCCTATTAGGCCCCTTGCGGGACACCTCGGGGATGCCCCTGGTAACAGCGCTATTCGAGACTCTCCAGGTCCTGGAAGACCCAAGGAAGGAGTCCCCTGGCTGGGGCGCCCTAAAAAGTAAAAACTGACGAGTTTTTTTTCTCTCGTCGATGAAGAGCTGAAAATGTGGTGGAGGAACACACTGAAACACCTCTCACCGAAGACGACGCTGGAGTGCCCGGACGGAGAGGGAATCGCAATAAAAACATGTCTCAACAATGTTCTGGGCCTAAACACTATAGGCAAAGAGTAGGGATCTGCCCTCGCGAAACGACACTCGCATGTAGAACACGACACAAATACCAGACGCACTGGCATAGACAGATGACTAGATGACTGTGCAACCAGAGCAGGAAAGAAGAACAAATGGAATAAAGAAATAATTCCCGCTGATGCTAGTGCGCCCAGCCCTGACCACGCAGAGAAAAGGGACTGAAGGGCAATGCACAGACCTGAGGAGGGCAGGGTTACATCAACGTACGGTGGACCAGCGTAAAAATAATTTTAAAAAAAAAATCATTTTTGATGCTTTTTAGAAAAGTGCTCTGGTCCCGCCCTGAATGACGCATTATCCCACAAGTATGGAGGAAAGGGGAGGGGACGCAAGAGTAAGCACCCCTTCCTCGTCCGCTATGAGGGAATCTTCGTCCCCTTTGTCCGGCCTGTCCTCTTCCAATATCAATTGAGGAATAGAAACGAAAAGAACTACCCTCCAGGAAGATGAGCCTGAATAGGGTTGTTTAGGTTTTCAAATGGAGGCGCCAAGAGATTTAGCCGCCACCTTGGAGGTCTGCAGCTTCTCCAAACTTTCATCCGCCTTGCTGCCGAACAACCTTGAGCCATCAAAGGGCATGTTGAGAAGTCTAGCCTGCACATCCGGTGCAAACCCTGACTTCCTCAACCACACAAATCTGTGTAGTACGGTGCTAGCAGCCATGGATCTGCTGATGCGGTCAGCAGTACCCAAACCTGATGGAGACATTCTCCCATTGCCTTCTTACCATCTTTAACTATAGCCAGGAAGCCGTCTCATTCTTCACCTTCTGGAATGTGATCAGCTGCCATGGCAATACAGTCCCACAGGGTATAAGTGAATCTGGAAAGAGTACAAGTGACATTGGTCGGTTTCAAGGCCATGCTGCCTGCTGTGAAAACTTTACATGCCCAGGCATCTACCCTCTGGTTAGCTCTGTCTCGGGGGATAGAGGGATAAGCCGATTGCCTGGATGAAGAGGCAGCCTGAACTACCAAGCTCAGGTGTGGGGTGCTTGGTTAGGTATTCCGGATCGCTGCTCCAAGGCCTGTACTTCCTTGCAAAGTTTCTACTAAGAGCAGGTGTATATTCCGGGGCATCCCAATTTTCAGTGACTTTCCTCTGAAGGACCTTATGGAAGGGCAGAATTTGGTCCTTCTGAGGGCCCTGGTCCAGGATGCCAGTCATGTTGTCCTGTTCATATGTAGGAGAAGCTCTGCTCAAACCCATATACTCTGTTACCCTAGTCATGAGCCTTCTAAAGGATGAATCTGCAGGCTCAGAAGAGTAAGGCCTGCCAAATTCCAGTTATGGCAAGGTGTCAAGACCACTAGCCGACTGGAGAGAATAATAAATCTCTCATCTTGGACTCTTCAGAAATGAGATCTTCTGGCACAAATTGTAACCCAAAAGAAGAGGCATCCTCTTCAGAGGGCTGCTCCTCCTCAGATTGCAGCCATAAAGCCTCATAACTCAGCATTGCCTTCGAGAGGTCCGACTCCGATGGAGTCACCAAAGTCGTCGAGTTCTTCGATGCTTTGAGTTTCCTCAATGGTACCAAAGAAGGACTTGGTTCCCGAGGCGATACTCTCGATGACTTAGTCAGGTTGAGAACTCTCGACGTATTGCCGGCTTTATGCTCAGTTTCGAAGTAGTAGCCTTCAACTTCCCTTTGTCGCCTGAAGGAGCGACCAGGGTATGGCTTTTGTGCGATTCTTTTGAGGGGGGGACAGGGACCGCAGTCTCAAAAATACATTTCATCTCTGATCTAAATGCATCCCACTTTCTTGGGGAATCAGATTTTGCCAGGCATCTGATTACCTCAGCAGAGGAATCAGATGATTAAGGGGGAGACCTAGGATGTCTCTTCTTCACCTTATTTGAAGACGAAGACTGCCTCGATCAACTCCTCGATCGGGACCTCTCAATTTATTGTGCCGCGAGAAGTCTCTAGACTCGCCAGACTTTCTTCGAAGAACGCTTCGAAGCCACGCTTCCCACCGCCAGTTTACTTCTGCGCTCCCTGAAAGCTTTCGCCATCATGGCTTGACGGGAGCCGCAGTCGTGGCATTTTTAAAAACCAGACTTTGGCGTCTAAGGAGTCGAAGACATTTTTCTTGCAAGAAACTGAAGCGCGCTGTTAATAACTCGAAGCAAAAGCTTTTGGAAAAATGGAACTGTAGCCAACGGGCTCTGCATGCGCTATGTATTCTGACTATGTTGATGCTCGATTGAGGCTGTCTAGGGACGGACGCGACGGCATTGCATACATCGCCCTCTGCAGAAAGAATTATTTTTACCCAAAGCAGCAAAGGTGGCGAGATATATCACAAAATGAGGAATACATGGAGGACACAATCCATTCGAAACCGCACATTTTTTAACCCACTAAACACCCATCCCAACATATTTTAGGAACTGTGTAATTATATAAACAAACTCCAGTCCTAGAATATTTGGGGAAAGTGTGGAATAGTGGCTTTAAAACAATATTGCTTACCCCTCAATGTTCATTTCCAGCCATGAAATCACTGGGTACCACCAAAGTGTGAAAACCTATTCCACCCATGCCTCATTCCCCTGCATAATGGAAAAGGAACAGACAGTACAATTAATCTTCAGTCTAGTTTCACCCACACAAAGCATTAACATAGTCATGAATTTATACAGTCATTCCCGACATTGGTACTTAAATACATTTTCAGCATATAGGGCAGCAATACAATAATGAACATAATTTTCCTAACATCCATTGCAAAACAACATCTGCAAAGATTCTGCATTGTATTCCAAAGACAAAACCCACTTGCTGCAGTTGGATGACAGCCTGTATCAACCATTCCAATCTACTAGCAACAACTTTAATTCCCACTTTAATCCCAAATCAACAGTGACAGGGTCCTGCAAGACTTGTACAATCTTTGCCCATCTTACAAAGGACCATAACGAAGGTTGATCTAAGAGAAAAGTAATAGCCCTTCCCACGTTGCCTACCTAAACAGCATTGGCATTCTGTCAGCGAACCTCAACCCACTACCTTTACACAATGGGATGGTTCAACTTAAAAAAAATTTAAGGACTAGAATTTATTTCTGGAAGCACCCAAATGACAGATCAAGGGAGTGGTATTAGATATCCCTTCACTCCTCCTGTGCCCTGAATGATCATGTTTGAGATTAGTGTGTAGAAAGGGATATTTGAAAACCTCCAAAGAAGGACAGTATATAAGATTGCCTAGAGCTTAGAGCACCTAACAATGGAACACCATGGTTTTGGGAAGTGGTTCAATTTCTGAATCACTCAACCATTTTGTTGCTGATGCACCTGCATTTTCGGGACTTTGTGCATATGGCCACCCTACTTGAGTCTTGGCTTTTGATACGAAGACATGAATATTGGTCACAATGGTTGCGACCATTTGTACACCAATATTCCAACACACGAAGAGGCAGTGGAGGTGGATATTCAGATTTTGCAAAATAGAACAGGAGGCTCAAGTGGGTTTTAGCAATCTCTTCAGTAGCCCTTAGAAAGAACATCTTCATATTTACGTATCAATTATATGCTTGGTGTAAAGGAATGTGCATGCACTCAACTTCTGCGCCAAGTATAGCTAATCTATACATGGTCAAATAGAAAGAGTAGTGTAGTAATGGGTACTTCCCAATTTTTTCTCAACAGGGTTCAGTTTTGATGCGGGAAGATGGCAAACCACATGCAATGAAAATGGAAAACTGGTTGCCCCTCCTTTATGACCCTGTGACTAGTTAGAGGCATTCTTAAATACTCTCTTATTTCGTTATTGTATTCAACCAAAAACAATTAATCCAATCAATAAATTAAGATCTTTTTGTAAAAAACATTTTTCAATTACATTTCACTCACCAATAAATGTACGTATTCAAAAGTAGTGGTATTGTGGGATTAGTACAGTATGTGATTTTTCATCTCTAACATACACAATTTGATATTGGTCCGCTAATTGTGTCATCCCTTGTGCCATTCACAGTGAAGGCCCTATAAGAGAACTATCCCTGTGTTTATTTTCACCGGGATGCTGCAAAAAGCATCATACAGGCCGTTAGTTTTAGCTTGGGACATGTTGACATAGGTTTCGGCCCATATGCTTAATTGCGTTATCCGCAACACTTCTCAACTGATGTTGTAGGGCCTTCTTCAGGACGAAGTGGTATCGATTGTGATTTAATCTAGGAACCTACATAGATTTTTTGATGCACCAACACTGCAATACAAACTAATGTTAAAACTATTAGCATTGCGCAAGATTGGTTTCTATAATGTTATTTGTGTTTTGCAGTTATGCTCACTAACCTCAATTTAAGTCACTGACGAGATGGGCAGCATATTCAGAGATATTCCTTGTGTCAGAAACACAGACTGGAAGAAATATCGTCCTCTCTCACTATCAAAGTAAAAATATATTCCAAATAAAGATTTGGATTATGAAATGCGTTTCATTTTATATAACATATCTGCGTTAGTTCTATGCAGTAATGACCTTATTTCTTCAGATTCATTCCATTTTGTAATGCTTCTTCTGTGCGTAACTACTTCAAAACGTAAGCGTGCACTGTATGAGAAAGTTCTCCTGCAAAACACATAAAGGGCTGCATTACTTTAATGTCCAGTAGTATATTGACCGTTTCCCAAAACTAGGACTTTTTGTTACAAAGTTCAATCTAGCCTGTCTTCATATGGCTTGCCTGATCTCTTTCTGAGGTGCTGACATGTTCATAGAATGCAGCATGTTAAATCACGCTGCAATTCTAAGTTTGCAAAAAATGCATTGCGACGCCGTACTCAGGTGACGGGCTGGCTCGCATCTCACCTTGTCTGTCCTCAGAGGACGCGTGTCTATATTTATATTTAAAATTTACAAAGCGCAACAAAGGCCCAAAAAGGGCACCTAGGGGCTACACGGAAGTGGGGGGGCAGGTTCAAAGAATTCAGATGCCAATGGCTTAGCAAGACGGAAGGAAACGATTAAACAGATGTGTCTTCAGGGCTCTCTTAAAGGAACAGTAATAAGACAAAGTTCTTAGGTCAAAAGGGAGATCCTTCGATAGGCTAGGCGCCATTACAGAGAAGGAGCAACCACTTAGACGTTTCCGACATAATTTAGGAATCGTAAGAAGCTGGTGAAAATCAGAACATAGATTTGTTGTGGGGCAGTATTTTTGCAATTTTTCAAAATGTTTGGGCCACATTGTGGAAGGCTTGATGGACAAAACACTTGTCCAAAAATCTTAAACTCTATGCGGGCCACCACAGGGAGCCAGGGCAAGCAATGCAACAAAGGCAAGGAACGAGTCGAACTAGTCAAACGGGCCCCCCCCTAAACCCCTCCACCCAGAGCGCCAGACGAGCTGCAGCGTTCTGCAAAACTTGCATCCCTGAATCTGGTACTTAGGTTGTCCCAGATAGATGCCATTACAATAGTCCAATAAACTAATTACAGTAGATGTCACCAGGGTTGTCCAATTTCCAGCAGGGATCAGGGGAAGAATGTTCCTTAAGGCCTTTAATCTCCCAAACCCAGCACTTCAGATGGCAGAAGTCTGGGTTTCTCAGGACCCATTGGGTAGGAGTTTAACTCCAAGGCTTTTAACAGGGGCACAGGGAGGTGGGCAGGGGCCAAGGGATTCCGCCTGTAATGAGAGTTCCAGAGATGGTCTCTCTCCTGGAGGCCAACCACCAGCACCTCTGTCTTACTGCAGTTTAATTGCAGACAATTGGCAGCCATCCAGATTCCTACTTTCTCAAGATAGTCTTGAAGCCTTTCAGGGGGAGCAGTCTGCGGGAAGTCTAGCCAAAATACAAGCTGCATATCATCTGCATAGGAGTAAAAAAGAACTCCACATGCAGTGATGGTCAGCCAGGAGCCGTCCCCTGGGGTACTCCACAGAATAACTTGACCCGAGGGGAATGGCAAGACTGAAGGGACACTTTGAGATCGACCTGTCAGAAAGGAACGGAACCAAGCAAGAGTGGGTCCAGATATGCCTGCCTACTTGAGCCTAGTCAGTTGAATCTCAATGCATAGTATCAGAGGCAGCGGAGAGATAAAGGAGAATAAGGACTCTAGTCTCTCTGCGATTATGAAGCAACGCAAGGTCATCAAGCAGGAAAATCATCACGGATTCCGTCCGCATCTTGGGGCAAAATCCAGATTGAGATGAAGACAGTAGTTTTCTTCCAAAAACAACGCAACCTGAGGAGTGATTACTGCCTCCACCAGCTTCATCAATGCGGGAAGCGGGGAAATCAGTCTATAATTTACCGGCTCTTTATGATCAAGATTAGCTTTCTTCAATAAGGGAAGAAGCACAGCATGTTTCGGGGTGTGGCGGGACGACCACCACCATTGAAAAAGACTGAATTGCTTCAGTCAGCATAAATGTAACTCATCTTATATCACAGATCTGACTAATCGAAGAGGAAGCTCCACCACCATCGCCCCCACCATCATCTCAGAGGGCCGCCCAGAGGGAGTGGGAATGGTCCACGGCCCCCTCTAAGACATCGAGGAAAAATGAGAACCAGTCGGTCCTGAAGGGTCTGCCGCCAACGAGCGGCCAGGGTTTGCAGAAATGATTCCTTAGCAAGCGGTATGTTATGCTCTCCTGGTATCCATAGGGATGCCACCCAGCTGGGTGGCTCGCTGGTATGCTTCTCAGCTTTGCCCTGATGTGGTCTGCGGGGAAGGTTCTGCCTGAAAATACAGGACTGTGGTCAAGACTAACCGACTGGGTTAAGTATCCTCCCTCCACCCCTGTATGCTTTCAGCCCCTCTGGCGCACTCTCCTTACCTTGTGGTAGAATTAGGCGTGCTCTCAGTCCTGCCTTCTTTGCAGGGGCGCGTTGTCTTTCATGGGCAAGTGCGGTCCAGTTACTTCACGGACGCCGGCCCTTTTGATATTGTTCAGGTAGGTCTTATTGCTGTTCTTTAGTTTTGTTGCTATCCTGCATGCCTTTCTTTGTTTAAAATGTCTTTCTCCCTTAGGTATGCGGAGCTTCAGCGCAGCGAACTGGCTTGGTTGAGCCCCGCTGGTAAATGATGGCGCATTAAGAGTGCTATGATGCGGTAAGTAAGCGCTATGTGCAGCGCTTCGAAGTCTTTCCTTTACTAACCTGTGTTTTCCTTCCTTGTAGGTCGCGGTGTTCTTCAGTGCGAGTGGAATGTCCGGAGTGGTGCCAGCCGAGAGGCGACGAGCCAGGTAAGCCTTTTGAGCAGTTCGTAATTTGTAAATGTCTCTACTGCTTTCTTTAATGTTGCCTCCATCTTCCTCTTTCAGGTCTTTCTGTCCGGGAGGCGTGCAGATTCGAAGAAGCTGTTCTCAGTAGCTGCGAGTGGCTGAAGATGAAGACTGCAGGTAAGATGCTGCTGCTATCATGTTCCTTTTGTCTCCTTGCAGGTTCTGCTTCTCTGAGGTTCGAGGGAATAGCTGGACACGGTGAGCGTCACGTTGCAAGCTGCAAAGTAACACGAAGCATGTTCTGCAGTCAGTGTGTGGTTTATATAGCCCAGGTAAAGTAGTACCACGGAAAGTAGTTCCAGGCCTGCCACACCCAAAACACTAGACCGCATAGCTTGGTTATTAGGAACCAAGCTGTGTGGATGCCTCCATGTTGGCTGACAATACAATAAAGTAGTTCCCATGCACGTTGTTCATGGTGTATGAGTCTGGCGCCATAGGCGCCAGGACTGGCCCCATGACGGCTTTTGAAGAGGATGCCAGGCTCTAGAGGCCCGAGTCCTGACTCCACCTGGCCAATGGGTTTGCCAGAGGGGGTTTTGGGCGAGGGTATCGCCGACGGATCAGAGAAAGGATGCCTGGGGTGGGTGCAATAGCAGAAAAGTTTTGTTGTCAGTGTCAAGTCATGCATCTAATCCAGCATGGGTCGGGGGGGGGGGGGGGGGGGGCGACAAGGTCACATCTTGGAATGGGATTGGGACATACCGCGTTGGAACACTTGGGGGCACTCGATGGGACGACTCTCGAGGTTCTGATTCGATGGGGGCTGAGGCCAGTCGTCCCACACTGCCTGAGGGAAGGGGGGAGGGTAAGGAGTGGTGTGGGAGAGTGACAGGACCAGAAGGCAAGCAGGGCTCCGGCAGTGCAGCAGAAAAGGGGACCGCAAGCAACAAGGATCAGTTACTCTACAGAGTTTAGTGAGACATTTAGTTGAACCAATATGTCTAGCCAGCGAGCACTGAGGATCTTGATTAAGCGTAAGAAAGTGGAGCCCCTCATCAGGCGCGACAGGCCGGACATTGTCACTATCCAAGAGAACCACATTCGATCAGTTGACAGGGGAAGGCTTAAGTTTTGGGGGTAAGCCAGGTCACTATAGGTGACTCAACCGGTAAAGAAAGCAGGAGTCCTAATCACACTCAGGGATGGGCTGGAGCTACATATTGTTGGAAAAGTGGCAGATGACCAAGGGAGGTTCTTAGCAGTTTCTCGAGGGAAATGACTCCCCCATAACAGTGGCAACGCTATATGCCCCTAATACTGCACAAGATAGCTTCCTTCAAGATACCCTGGGAAAACTGGAGAACTTTGCCAAGTCGCCTATTATTCTTACTGGCGATTTCAATATTGCATGGGATCCAGGGAAAGATAGAATAGCGGGAGGGGCAGGTCCACGGGAGAGACCGTCACAAGCTCTGAAGGAGAAAATCACCAACCTGGCTCTAGTTGACGCGTGGCGGGAGGTACGGGGAGAAGCGGGGGGTATACCTTTTATTCTCATTTTCATCGGTCCCATTCGAGAATAGATTACATCAGGCTATCAATCAATCTCCTGGAGAGGGTGTTGGACATCTCATTGGGCTCGACAACGTTGTCGGATCACAACACGCTGACCAGATCCTTGAAGGCGAGGGGCGGACCTGCAGGGTTGTGGAAATTGCGCCATCCTATCTTCCTATTCAAAGACCCAGTATTGGTCGGAGAGGTTGAGGAGGAAATAGAACGTTTCTTTGTGGAGAATCTTGCAAGGGACACGTCACTGCAAGTCGGGTGGGACGCCTTTAAGGCTAACCTCTGAGGTTCAATTGTAGGGATCAAGGCGAGAAGGCACAGGGAGTTGAGATTGGAGGAGGCGCAGCTAGAGGAATCACTAAGGGGGATAATGGCAAAAATGGGGGCTAATCACACTCAGGCTACCAAAAGGGAGTATAGAACAGTGCGTGCCCAGCGAGACTTGATTCAGACTCGGGCAGCGGATAGGAGTCTGCTGCATCTCTGGCAGAAATACTATATCAAAGCCAATAAGGCCGAACGGCTGCTCAAGAATGCTTAGAGAGGACCTGGCAGGGAGAACAATAATAAAGATCCAGATGGTGGGTGGGAACACATCCACCAATAGTGAAGACATCTTGAGGGAATTCTCACAATTCTATTCTGCCCTGTACTGGTCTGCAGACCCGGCGCAGGTGGAACTAAATTACTTAGATAGTGTCAATCTACCCCGCATAATGCGAGAAGAGATGGAAGCTTTGGAAAGTGATATCACAGAGGATGAGGTACGGGAGGTAATAAGAGACCTGCCTAATCTTAAATCGCCGGGTCCGGACGGCTCTGTTGCAGAATTTTATAAACGGCATAAGAAGGTACTTACTCCTATACTACCCAAGCTCTTCAATCAAATGGGGAGGGACAGCGCAATTACGAGAACTGTGGAAAAGGTGAAAGTTGTCATCAACAAAAAGGGCAGGGACCCAACCGAAAGCACCTCCTATCATCCCATAGCTTTAATCAATGTCGATTCTAAAATGCATGCAAAGATCTTAGCCAAGAGAGTATATCACCTGGTCCCGAAGCTGGTCCACCCTGACCAATCAGGATTTGTTAGAGGCAGGCAGACCAGTGATAACGTGAGGAGGCTGGCCCACCTCGTGGAGAAGGCCCAAAGAGGAAGAATCCCCGCTCTCCTCATGGCAATAGACGCAGAGAAGGCGTTTGATGGGGTGGAGTGGGGATTCCTTTTTGCTACCATATTTAGGATGGGCTTTGGTCCCAAGTGTATGGACAGGATCAGAGCCAATTATAGAAACCCGATCCTCAGGCTAGCGGTGAATGGACAGCTATCAGACCCTTTATGTGTCAAAAGGGGCACTAAGCAGGGGTGCCCGCTCTCCCCGATATTGTATGCACTGCATCTGGAACTGTTCCTTGAAGCGGTACGTTCTAACCATCTTATAACAGTAATCCCCTTTGCAGGGGAATCACATAAAATCACAGCCTTTGCTGACGATGTGATACTCTTACTAGCCCGGCTACAGCCATACTTGCATTCGAAGCAGAACTGGCCCACTTTGGGAGCGTGGCAGGCCTGAAAGTCAATCCCTCCAAAACTGAAATTCTCAATCTCACTATCCCGATCTCAGCAGTCTGCGACTTGAAGGCCAACTCTCCCGATAGATGGGTGGACCACTCCATCACCTATTTGGGAATAAAATTGACCGCAAGCCTGGAACAACTTTATCATGCAAATTATCCACCCTTACTGGAGAAACTAAACGGGTCCGTTAGTGGTTTCATGGCTAGGACGTATCAACACTCTAAAAATGACAGTCCTCCCAAAGCTCTTGTACAGCTTTGCGGCCCTGCCGGTGCATGCCGTACTTGGGATGAGGCGGTGCGGCCCAATTAACGACACATCCATCCCCCTACACATCCCTTTTTTCTAACCTGCAGTTCACCCCGGGTCACAACACTTCTGCATTTCAGGCTTGGCATCCGGGGGGGGGGGTGGGGGTGTAGAATGATACGGGACATGAATGGGGAGGGCCAGGTCAAGCCCTTTGAACAGTCTTAGAGACTTCATTCTGGGGGAAGGGGAAAGGTTCCGTTACTGTCAACTAAGGCACTGGCTCAGCCATCCCTCCGTAAAAGCAAGCAGCAACCCGACATTTCACCCCCTTTGAAAAGTTTCTCAGTAGGGAATCAGGGGACAAGCACCTGATCACAGCCTTATGTAAGCATATGAAGGCAGGCGAGGACCCGTCTTTGCAATCTTACATGAAGGCTTGGGAAATTGCTACAGGATCCGCACTCTAGGATAAGGACTGGTGTTGGTTATGGAAACAGATACCCAAGTTGACAAGGTCCCTTCAAATAAGGGAGATGTGGCTGAAGCTGCTCGCCCAGTGAGTTTGGCACTTGACCCCTCCCAAACTTCACAGAATCTACCCCAGGGCTTCTTCCCTATGCTGGAGAGTGTGGCGCAGTGGGCTCTTGGGAGCACATATGGTGGGACTGCCCGTTAATTGAGAAGTACTGGGCCGGGATTTGTGAGGCGCTTTACCAAGTATTGGGTCTGGAGCCTGGTAGCAACAAAGGATTGGCGATGTTGGGCCTGGGGGGACGGGGGGTGGGTCTCTGGCTGCAATTAAGAGCAAGGCGGGCTGCAAGCTTTACGCAATGATGATGGCTGCAGTATTGGTACTGGCCCGCAGGTGGAAGACAAAGGACCCTCCTCCAGGATCACGAATGGGTGGCTAAGCTTTGGAACTTCGTGGCACTAGAGTGGTTCACATACTCAATTCAGGGCAAGCATCGCGAATTTAGGGTGAACTGGGCAGCCTTACTGGATTACCTGCTGGACGGTCCGAGGCAGCGATGGTGTCCCCGGAGCATAAGACTCTTGGGCAGAGTTAGACGCTCCAGGCGAAGCGGACTCTTGAACGAGTTTATCTACTAGGGTCACCTCATATTATAAGGTCATACTGGGGTGGGTTGGGCGGTTACTGCTGTGCAGGGCAAGTGTTTCAGCACTGGACTTCTCTCATGCCCGGTGTTGGGGAGGGAGGAGGAGGGAATTGTTGGGGTTTGTCATTTGTTTGGTTTTTGTAATATGAAAATACAAAAAAAATAAGTTAAAAAATAAACATTGCATAGTCTAAATCCTTATTTGGATTATATTTTTACTGTTTTTACTTAAATACAGACTGAAAGAAATATCGGCCTGTCTCACCTTCAGACATAAGGAATATCTCTTAATATGCTGGCCATCTCCCCAGTGACTTAAATTGAGGTTAGTGAGCATAACTAAAACATGAACATACAAACCAAGCACTATCTAGCGCAATGCTAATAGTTTTAATATTTGTCTGCATTATAGTGTTGGTGCATCAAAACATCTATGTGGGTTCCTAGATTAAATCAGGAAATCACTACCACTTTGTCCTGAAGGCGGCCCTACAACATAGGTTGAAAAGTGTTAGGGATAACGCAATTAAGCATAAGGGCCGAAATATAGGTCGACTTTTCCCAGGCTAAAACCAACAGCCTGTACGCCGATTTTTGCAGCATTCCAGTGAAAATTAACAGGGATAGGTCTCTTATAGACCCTTCACTCGGAATGGCACAAGGAAAGACATAATAGGCTGGAAAATAGCAAATTGTGTAAGCGTTAAAAAGATGAAATCACATACCGTACTAACCCCACAATACCACTACTTTTGAATACGTAAATGTATTAGTGAGTCAAATGTAATTGAAACATCTGTTTGTTTTTTACAAAATGATCTTGTTATATTGATTAGATTAATTGTGTTTGGTTGAATACAATACCGAAATTAACAGCATTTAAGAATGTCTCTTCCTAGTAACGTGGTCACAAGGGAGGGGCAACCAGTTTTCCCCTTTTCATTGCATATTGTTTGCCATCTTCCTGCATAAAAAAACTGGGCCCCTGATAAGAAATTGGGAAGTACTCATTACTATACTTCTTTCAATTGGACCATGTATAGATTAGCTATACTTGGCGCAGAAGTCAAGCGCATGCACATTCTTTTACACAGAGCATACAGTTGGTACGTAAATAAGTTCTTTCTAAGGACTATTGATGAGATTGCTAAAACCCACTCGAGAGCCTTCTGTTCTATTCTGCAAAATCTGAAAATCCACTCCAACTGCCTGTGTGCATGTGAGTGTAGGAATATTGGTGTAAAAATGGTCACAAGCATTGTGACCAATGTTCATGTCTTCATGCGAAGACTCCAGTAGGGTGGCCATATGCACAAAGTCCTGAAAATGCAGGTGCATCAGCATCAAAATATTTGAAATTCTCAAACCTAAAGTGAGATTCCAAAATTGAACCACTTCCCAAAACCATGGTGTTCCCTATAGGGTTTAACTATCCTTATGCACTTTAGATAATGTATAAAATGTCTGGATAACCAAATCTTTTAGTAGTAGGCATTCCTCCTCTTTGCTAATCCAGCTTTGATACATCTCCATTTCAACTACCCCTCTGTTCTCCCTTGCTGAATTGAAGCGTGTGGTCCACTGGTAATCGTTACAAAACAAAATCACAGTTCTGCAGTTGCTTAGCAATTTTCTTCTCATGTGCGTTAACACTATCCCAACACCCTTGGCACAATGACAATTAGCCGACCAATAGCAAGTTGTGTATGTGTTAAAGAGATTAAGTCACATACCGTACTAACCCCACAATACCACATTTGAATACGTAAATCTATTAGCGAGTCAAATGTAATTGAAAAATGTTGCGTTTTAAAAAGGTTACTCACCGTAGTGACTACCTTACTCCTAGTCCATATTCCCCTTTCCTCCATACTTGTGGGACATTCTTCCTTTGGGACGGGAGCGGAGCACTTTTGTTAAAAAGCATCAAAATTGGATTCCAAGATGGCCGCCGGCACTGAGTAGACGTGCCGACGGCTCTCCCCGGACCCGTTTGTAGCAGGTGCCAACCAACCCAGCATTAGCCGAGGAACGGGCTGTCCGGGACTGCAGGGACCCGCGGGTGATTACATTCGGAGGTGCTCGGCCGGGCGGTGGAGACCGCGGGAAAGCAGAAGTCGGCAGGCGGGAAGGCGGCCGAGGCACCAGAGACACCCGACGGAGATCGGCCTCTCCTGGTAGGCGGGGCCCAACTCAGCAGCAGTGGCCGGGTGAGCGGTGCGTGGATCAACTCCAGGATTGGTGCCTCCCCGGAGGACTGCGGGGAGACTTGCGGAGGCGCGACCAGGGTGTGCAGCCCGCCCGGGGGACGCAGTGAGTCACCCTGCTGAAGAGGGCTGCGGAGGAGGGCCCGACCGGGGGCGTAGTAGGCTGGTGTGGATCGCGCGGTCCTGAAGAGGGCGGGGGCCCGGCAGTAGTGGGGGCTGCAGCGACGAGGGAGCCTGACCAGAGGGCACCCGGGAAGGCTCAGGAATTAAGGTCCGCAGGGCCTAGGCAGGCAGAGGAGAGCATCGGAGACCCGGGAACACTGCACAAAAGAGCCTCTGCTGTGCTAGGTGCAATAGCCTACTCGGCGAGTGAAGGTAGGAGGAGGGGGGGACCTCCTGCCTGCAGGCCCGTGGAGGGGCGAATTTGACGCAGGAGCAAGGGCATTGTCTCCCCCACGGCTACACACGCATTGGGAACTGTTCTTCAGGGGAGGACTGGCCCTTAGGGTGATGGGAGCTCCGGAACAGGGTTTGCGAACCCGGTCTGGGTTGAAGGGCCATTGAAGTGGCAAAGGAGTATAGCTGCAACGCTTTTGCCCCTGAGGACAGGGGGCTGTTGCAGCTCGTCGTGCTGGACCAGTGGCTAAGGATCCAAGGGGGCTCCAGGAGAGATCCAGGCGTGTTGTGCAGGCGGAGGTGGTGAGGCGGTCTCCCGCCGCGGGGAGCGCTGCTCTCGGAGCGCTCAGACAGGCAGCAACAAGCGCTCGGAGAGTAGGGAGGTGGGCAGAATGTCCGTGAAAGCCAAAGGGAAGGGGAACAGGCCGCCTCCGGCCCCAGGTGATAATCATGGCACCCTCCATGGACTGTGGCAGGCACAGCCCCCCCCCCCCCCCCCCCCCCCCCCAAGGATGGAAACGGAACCCCCGGCGGGTTGGAGGGGGAGGGGGCCCCCCCCAGGGGGCGACAGAGGACACGGCAATATTGCATAGGAGAGAATTCCTTGGGGAGTTGCAAGCCTTGCAGAGCAACCTAACCAAAACCTTTCAGGAGCAATTCCAGTTAATGCGAGCAGATCTCAATGAGGCCTTAGGAGAAATGAAACAAGATCTGCGTCAACTTGGCGAAAGGACAGACACTCTGGAGAGAGGCCTCCAGGAGGTGGACAAGGACTCTACAGCGAACAGTGAGGCGATTGAAAGGCTGGACATTGCCACCAGAAATCTAGAAACACAGATGGAAGATTTAGAAAATCGTTCCCGCAGAATCAATATTAGAGTGAAAATGTTGCCGAGTCGGTACAAGACAAGAACTTGAAAGGGGTGCTCCAAGGCATCTTTGCAGAAATCTTGAGCGGATGCGAACCTGGAAAGATCGAGTTTGACCGAGTGCACAGGACGGGGCGTCCGCCCAAGGGTCAGTCAGCAAGGCCGAGGGACGTTCTGGCGGCCTTCGCAAGTTACTCTCAGAAGGAAGCGGTCCTCAAAGCAGCACGATTAAAAGAACCCATCATGTTCGAGGATCAACAGATAGCGCTATTTCAGGATCTGGCGAGCAGTACGCTCCTGAAGAGGAGGCAGATGAGCCCGCGGCTGAAGATATTGAACGGGAAAGCGATACGCTACAAATGGACTTTTCCCTTTGGTTTGCTTTTCGAATGGGAGGGTACCCAGAGGCGCATTACATCACTGCAAGAGGGGGCTGATCTTTTGCGCGTGGAATTAGAAGATGTACCCTCAAGCTCGAGTCCAAGAAGCATGGCTGACAGATCTAGACCCAGGCCTTGGGAATGGGCAACTGTAAGGGATAAACGGAGGAAAGATCCTAAGGACAAGGTCCCGTTGGGCCTGGGGAAATCTGGAGGAGAGGGCTCTCGAGTGATCGACTTCCTCTGTGCTGCGGTCATAGATAGGGGTGGTGGGCCTCTAAAAGGTGGGTAAAAGCATTGGGGTTGTAGGTGGAGCAGCCATGTTGGAAAAAATAAGGGCGAGATGCCTGTGGTAGGAGTGGGGGATGTGCGGGAAGTAGTTATCCTTCAGGGGTGGGCCCTACCAAAGCAAGCCCTGGCCATTCGAAACACAGTGGAATTCAGTGTCTGTGGTGTGATTAGGGATAAGGAAGGGAGGTACTTAATAGCGAGGGGGAGGTGTCAAGAGGCCCAATACACGATTGCGGTAGTGTATGGACCCACTTCGGGTCAGGAACAATTTTTGTATCGAATTTTGCAGGTGTTGGAGGATGAGGCATGGGGTCAGATCATCCTCCTGGGCGACCTTAATATTGCATGGGATAGGGGGAAGGACAGGGATCGCCAGCGGTCTTACGGGGGAGGAGCGGTGATGTCCGCGAGGATAAGGGACAGGATAGTACGGCTGGGCCTGCGTGATGTGTGGAGGGAATACAAGGGAGAGGAGGAAGGCTATACCTTCCTATCAGTGGTGCATGGACTGCAGTCCAGAATCGATTGTATACGGTGACGGCAGGCCTGTTGGGTAGTATTCGTAAGGTACAGACTGGGCCGTTGGGAATAGCGGACCATAGAACGGTCTCTATGGTGCTGGATTTAGGTCGGAGGGCAAAGGGCCTGTGGGGGTGGAAATTTTCTGAAGCCACAGTGAGGGACCCGGAGGTGAGGGGGATAGAGAAAAAGATCAAGTTATTCTTTGATATCAATAGGAAGGAGGATACAGGGGAGGGAATTAGGTGGGATGCTTTTAAAGCTACCATTAGGGGGGAACTGATCGCAGCGGAGGCCCATCGGGCAAAATTATTGAAATCCTTAGAAACTCAGCTGGAAGCTGAGGTGGAGGTGGCGAGGCAGACAGCGGGTGAAATCTCCGCTCGGGCGGCAATGAGGGATTATAGAAAGGCGGTGGGTCAGTTGGAACTCCTGCGCACTAAAAAAGCTGAGGGCGCCCTCCTGGCTGCGAGACAAAAATTTTACACGAAAGCCAACAAGCCGGATGCGCTATTAGCGTGTTTATTAAGGGGTAGTAGGGCAAGGAATGCAATCTCAGCGCTGAAATCAGAGTCTGGCGCTCGGATTACTAGGCAAGAGGACCTTCAGGAGGCCTTTGCAGAATACTATGATGCATTGTACGCCTCCCAGGACCCTCAGATTGCATCTCAAGAGGAGTTCCTAAGTAGGGTGGAATTGGGGGAAATTAGCAAGAACACACGGGAAGCCCTCGATCAAGAAATCTCGGCTGAGGAAGTGTCAGGGGTAATCAGGGCCCTCCCCGTGCACAAGGCTCCCGGCCCTGACGGTTTTACCGCTGCATTTTATAAACTGTTTAGTTCACAGCTGGTCCAGCACTTGACGTCTGTTTAATTCTTTTAGACGAACGGGTAGGATCTCTCCTACTATGGAGGAGGCGAAGGTCACCCTTCTTAAATCAAATAAGAATCCGGAGGACAGATCCTCATATCGCCCGATTGCGTTGATGAATGTTGACGCGAAGTTATTTACCAAGATTCTAGCGAATCGTCTCGAGTCTGTCCTCCCGAGCTTGATCCACCCCGACCAAACGGGGTTCATTAGGGGTAGGCAAACGTCGGATAACATCAGGCGAGTGGCTCTTTTAGTCGAAAAGGCCCAGAAGACGAGCACTCCCGCGGTCTTGGTGGCACTAGATGCGGAAAAGGCTTTCGACCGCGTGGAGTGGTCTTTTCTGTTCCGAGTGATGGAGGATGGGCTTCGGGGGGGATTTCATGAGGATGGTGCGAGCTAGCTATCAAGACCACAGCATCAGGGTGATGGTTAATGGGAGGGCCTCTAGGCGAATTATTCTGCGGCGAGGGACGAAGCAAGGCTGTCCCCTCTCCCCAATGCTATACGCCATTTATTTGGAGCCTCTTCTTCAGGCAATCAGGGAGACTAGTGATATTCAGGGCATACCTTTTGGGGGAGAACAGCAGAAGGTTGCGGCATTTACGGACGATATGCTGTTGGCGTTGATGGCCCCAAAGGAATCGCTTCCTGCTAGTGTGTCCCTGCTGGTGGCTTTTGGGGAGGCATCGGGATTGAAGATCAACATAAATAAGTCGGAAGTGCTAAACCTGACACTAAGTGCTGAGGAACGGGACAGGCTAAAGGAGGAGTTGCAATTAAAGTGGAGCCCGGGAGGGATCAGATATTTGGGGGTGAAAATCACAGCTAACTTAGCAGGGTGGTATGCGGCTAATTTTCCCCCACTCCTCAAAGCAGTAAAAAAGGACTATCAAAAGTGGAGGGATCTCAGGTTCTCTTGGGTTGGACGGATAGCCGCAGTGAAGATGGTCATGTTACCTAGGCTTCTGTATCTATTTCAGGCTGCCCCGCTACCTGTTCCAGCAACTTTCTTTAGGGAGTTAGACTTGCTCACCAAAGGGTTCATCTGGGAAGGGAAAAGGGCTAGGGTGGCCTTTAAGCTCTTGATGGCGCCCAAGAACGAGGGGGGGCTTGCATTGCCAAATTTTCGGCGATACTACGAAGCCGCACAGCTTCGTGTCATTAGGGAATGGCTGATGGGAGCAGAGAGTCCGTCGGATAAACCCTGGGTGAGGATGGACAGGGCCGTTGCTCATCGTAGCCTATCAGAAATTTTATGGCTTCCCAAACCGCTCAGGCCATGGCATCTTTATGAGAGCGCCATTACCAAGCTTCTAGTGGACACCTGGGACAGTTTGGTGCGATCAGGGGGCCCGACTACTTTCCCATCGCCTTTCACCCCTATTTTTGGGAATGGGGACTTCACCCCGGGCTTGGAGAGGGGGGCTTTCGTGCAGTGGCAGGAGGGGGTTGCAGGAAATTGGCAGATATGTTCCGAGGGGGGGCAGTGCTGTCTTTTCAAGACTGTAAGAAGGAATTTGCCATCCAGGAGAGTCAGCGATTGCGGTACGCGCAAATTCGGCACTGGGTGTTGCACCCGTAGGTTAAAAAGGCGGCTACCCGAGACACGACGGCTTTTGAGAGATTCCTCCTCACTAATGATGGTTCGAAAGGCCTGATCTCTAATATTTATAAACTCTTGTGCAGTGTCACTGCAGACACTAGGTGGCCCTTTATGAGGGAGTGGGAGCGGGTGGTGGGGAGAGAGATTGGCTCTTCGGAGTGGGAGGATTTATGGAGAAAGATTCCTAAGCTGGCTAAGGCTTCCCAATTACAAGAAACTTGGTATAAGGTACTGTACGGATGGCATTATACCCCCGCTCGACTCCGCAAGATGTATCCCGAGGTCTCGGAGAGGTGCTGGAGGGGGTGCGGCATGGTGGGCACCGCCGAGCACGTTTGGTGGTCATGCCCGAAGATTGCACCTTTCTGGGGGGAGTTACGGGAAGCGCAAGATTTGGTTTTTGGCCCGGGCGATGATAGACCTCCACTACATATCCTACTTGGCCTCCGGGCAAAAGAAGTGGTGGGTGAGCCTAGAGGGGGGGGAAAAAGCAAAGGTGATACTGGTATTGGCGACGATAATGTTAATAGCACGGAAATGGAAGAGCCCTGAGATCCCCGCTTCCCAGGACTGGCTTCGAAAGATGTGGGAAATAGTGGCTCTGGAGTGGGCGACTTATACCTCTCTCAACAAGCTCCAGAGCTTCGCAGCGGACTGGGGCGAGCTGTTGGAATTCCTTAAAGATGACTTTAGGGTGATTTGGTGCCCGTAGCGCCTGAGACTGTTGGACCTGCAATAGTTGTGTTACGTTTTCTCTTACCTTTAAATTGACTGGTGATTGGTGCAGTGGAAGCTCGTTGTCTGGGGGGGGCGGTGGAAGGGGGAAAGATTGGGAGGGGGTTTGATTTTGTTTAACGTGTTGTAAAACCTTCAAAATTAAAAGTATTGTGTCCTACTCTTTTTACGAGGGGTACCACATGCGGCCATAACCCTGTCCTCCTGAGCTCCGCCCCGCACATCGCCCTTTAGTCCTTTTCTATTGACAGGTCTGTGACCATTTAAGCAATAAGGATACTTATTAGAGGGGACAGCGGGAGGGCGTATGGAGGAAAGGAGACTATGGACTAGGAGTAAGGTAGTCATTACGGTGAGTAACTGTTATATTCCTATGTCTCGTCCCCTTTCCTCCATACTTGTGGGATATTCCAAAGCACTCCTCACAGGTAATACGGGTTTATGGAACCTCCTTACGGAAAAAGGAGTTTAAAAACAGTCCGGCCGAATTGCGCATCGGCCCTGGAGCTCAAGTCCAAGCAGTAATGCTTACAAAAAGCTGATTGAGAAGCCCATCTAGCTGCCTTGGCAATGGTTTCCCAGGGAACATATTTTTGGAAGGCAACAGCAGCCTCTTTGCCATGTACAAGATGGGCATGAAAGGCCTTTGGAGGTTGAAGGCCCTGAATGGTATACGCTTTGGAAATACAGGAAGCAATCCATCAGGAGATAGCCTTTGAAGCAGGTTTCCCTTTTGGGTCTCCACACTAAAGAGTTGAGGAGCCCCCCCCCCCCCCCCCGAGTTCAGTTCTGTCCAGATAGAACTTCAGAGCTCGTCTGACATCTAAATTGTGTAATGGTCTCTAGGCATCTAAGGCCGGGTTCGGAAAAAAGACAGGTAATGAAATAGATTGATTGAAATGAAAATCAGTCACTACTTTAGGAAGGAAAGAAGGATGAGTGCAGAGCACAACCTCATCCTTATGGAAGGTAAGGAATGGGTGTTCCACGGACAAAGCATGAAGCTTGCTTACTCGCCTTGCTGAAGTCACTGCAATCAAAAAGGCAACCTTCCCCAAATGCTACTTTAGATCCATCGTAGCCATGGGTTCAAATGGTTTATGGCATAAGGCGGTCATGACCACATTTAAATTCCACTTTGGATGAGGATTGCGTACAGGTGGAAAAAGATTTAATAAACCTGCAAAATGCCTTTTAATGACTGGGTTCATCAAAGAAAAGGAACATGTGTCAGTGGACAGGTAGGCGGCAATAGCCGACAAGTCCTACAAGACATGAATGCCCGAAGCAGCCAGATGAGAAGTGAATGAAAGGACAGTGTCAATCGTAGCATGTCTGGGGTCTATTTGCTTAGCTAAACACCAGTGACACAACCGGAGCCACTTGCTCCTATACTGAGACCTCGCCGAAGAGAACGAAGTCATCTCCGAGAAAACACGACACTCGAGAATCAACATCCCATCATGTCGGTGATGTATATTTTACCCAAAATTCACAAGAGATTATTAAACCCTCCAGGACGCCCAATCATAGCAGCAACAAACAGCATCCTTGAACCTTTGGCACAATATTTGGACAAAATCCTCCAACCTCTGGTCCAAGAGACGCCGACATACGTGAAGGATACGATGCATTTTTTGCAACTGTCGAAGCACACAATTTATAAAAGAGAGCCACATTATTCACTATGGACGTTATGTCTTTATACACTAATATTGCCCATGAAGCTGGACTAGAGGCAATCGAATGGCTTATACTTAAATCTGACAATTGCCAAGGGGACAGACTGTTTATTCTCTCCCTTCTGAAATTGCTACTTAGCAACAATTTCTTTAAGTTTCAGGATCAATTCTTCATCCAAATATCTGGCACAAGCATGGGTGCAGCACTGGCTTCATGTATTATTTAGAGCATGAACATGTTTTATCACCAAGATGGATGAGACATCTATCACTGTATGTAAGATATATTGATGACGTCTTCAGTATATTGACAGGCCCCCCCCAAGACGAGTTGGAAACATTCTTCACAATGATGAATCAGATGAATCCACGTATCAAGTTTACAACTGAGACAAGCATGACAACCATTCATTTCCTTGATGTAGAAATTTATGTTGCTGAAGCCAAACTTGAGACCAGGATTTACACCAAACCAACCGACAGGAACAGCTTACTACTTGCCACAAGTTTCCACCCCAAACGAACCATTGACAGCGTACCACTCAGCCAATTTTTACGTTACAGAAGGAACATTTCAGAAAATACAGAGTACGAACGTCAGGCGACCACATTCAAATTTGCAGCAAGAGGATGACTCCACATTGATTACTAAGGTAGCAGGAAAGGTTCGAAATATTAACCGAGATACTCTACTGGTACCTAAACCAACGAAGCCTGGAGAAACATTGGTATACATCACCACCTACTCTGTGCAGAGCACGAGAATTAAGAAAGCCATTAAAAAGAACTGGCCCATGTTACAATTGGACCCACAGCTACAACATCTGTTTCCTGACCCTCCAACCTTTGCTTACAGAAATAGCAAATCCGAAAGAACCTAGTGAAAGCTGAGATCTCTGCTCCGAGCACATCATCCCAGCATAAGGGAACAATTCCGTGCTACAATTGCCAGCATTTCGGCAATATTATAAAAGGTAATTACATCGCACACCCCCATTCAGGCAAACATTTACAATTAAGACACTCTTGCACTTGTGACGCTCAAAATGTAATATACGCATTGAAATGCCCATGTGGACTCTATTATGTAGGAATGACTACTAGGAAAGCGAAAACGAGATGGACTGAGCATAAGTCCAACATCCGCACCAAGAGTCCCAAATCACCCGTTGCACTTCACTTTGCAGAGGCACGACATACTGTGGCACAGTTGAAATGCGTCATCTTAGAGCAAGTGACACCAGGCAGCAGAGGGGGTGATGTACAATGGAAATTAGCTCAACGTGAAATTCTATGAATCGATCTTTTGGACTCATTGCACCTTCGTGGTATGAATGCGGAGTTTGACTTAATGCGTTTTCTGTAAGTCCACCTAAATCGCTAGAGAGAACGATATTTTGTAAATGACAATTGAGTTTGGTTGTTTCAGGTGGAACAAGACTCTACATCAAGTTGCGAATATGATTGATTTGATTGTTTCCCAATACCAAGATACTGCCAGGATTGATACTCCACTCAAGTGTATTATGATTGTTGTGAGCAGCTCTCTGGTGCTGTAACATCTGTGGTATGTTATGTAGAGGTTATCGTATTAGGAACTCTGTAATTTTATTCTAAGTTTTCGTTTTGCAAGTATACTGACCTTGAATGCCAGACCCCCCTTGTATAGGGACAGATACGGCCATTTAGAAACCCTGACCCAAAATCTCATCTAATTGATGCGAGCACCCCGCGAATCCATTTGGAGACGCGTTTGTGGCCCCACTCGCATCACCAATCCAGCAATGTAAATATGAGCGTCTTTGTTCACTCGGAACGCCACAGGGATCCCGTGATAGCATTTGCACTACGCACGATTATAACGTACCTTGAACATACACCAGATTCAGCACAAGCCTCTATGAGGTCTGTGTGACATTGCACACAGTAATCCTCGGATTGACTAAACCAGCGTGGGATGTTCCCATAACAACGGCGTTACTGCCGTATGCCCACATCAATATGGCAGTCTCCCGTACGGCCCCAAGCTCATGCGCGGGGTTGCCGGGACTACACTAAACGCTTCAGTCGAGCCGCCGTCCTTACAGCAGTCGGCTCACTCGGTGAAGCTCTACACTTCAGGTGAGTTTGTAGATCCTCAAATAAATGTGAACGAGCGTATTATCCTGTACATTGCTGTATCCGCCCCTGATTCCATGGCGAGATACACGTAGCATTGCTAATCTTTATTACAAATTTAGCACACTCAGAATACAATTAGGATGGCAACGGATGTGTTGTATGCCTTAACCAACCGCATACAGGGCTTACAGTCCAATTATAACCATTACAATCATTCTCCATAGGGTTTCTCCTGCCGCACTCTGCCACTTCCCGGTCTCCTGTGATCTTCAGTTGACGATGGGCGAGTGATCATCACTGGTACAATTTAAACAATCGAATTATGTGTGGTTTGCTCATATATGAAAGGTACTTACCTGAGCTACTCTTGTTTTCCTATGATCGGTCAGAATTCGAATACTGCTACCCTCAGAGAGGTCAGTACCTATTACCCTGCCTTCTGGTTCCTGCCAATATAACTTAGCTTCATTAATTAGCATAGATTATAAGATCTGTTCTTTTGAATTTCCTACAGGAAAAGCTTTTAAAAAGTTATCTTTCAATAAGTACCCACTGCATGCAGGAACAGTGAGGCCGCCCACCCTGAAGATGGATCACTAGATCCGAAACGAGTTGGTTATTTATGTCACCCATTAAAAAGGGCTTCCTTGGATGGAGCTGCTTTACATACAAACTCCCGAGGGGAATTATTTTCCGCATGACAAATTTATATTTGCTGATTGATATGTAATACTGTAATAAGTACATGATCATGTGAATGCCTATGTTATGCATGTTATTGTGTTTATTTATGTCACTGACCAGGATACCTTTGTTTGAAAATGCGAATCTAATTCCTGGATTTATTACTATTTTTTTAATACTATTTTTTGAAAACTAATGTGGATAGGTCAATTAAAAAGAACCATATCCCTGAATACGGTTACAAACGTTGAAATAGACCGAAAGTATTAAGGCAACATATGCTCTTTATTGAGCAATTTACTGATACTGTTATTGAAATAACCATCCTACTTGGTGTAAACAAATCTCTCCAAGTGAGAGCTATCAATACAAGTTATGAATGACAAAGAACCTGCCACATAGGCAAGAACTTAACACTCGAACTGAGGTTCCTTAGGAGTGCACCTGGGCTTACTGTTTAGCAATAGGTAGTTCAGGTTTTGTACTAATTTGTGTCCCAAGTGGTCTTGTGACGTTAGCCCGCCTGCACCTGAAATTGTATGATAAATTCCATTGTTAATTCTGTCATTAGATGCTCTTTAACTTCTGTATTTTGTACTAATTATCTTTAAACTAGCAGTGCACTCCCACAATTTGCTTTTACCTCGTAGAAGTCTTCCTGGCCGCTTGGATAATACACATATTGTCCTCAGACAGGTTAAACTGCACTAGGGATTCGAATTCAGGCACCAGGCCGCCAAGCTGAATGATTGTGGGCAGGGGTGCCAGATCTGCTGATCGCACTGGTGAAGCAGGTTGGGAATCAATGGTAGTCTGTTCGGAGGACAAAATCGACAGATGCTGAAGTTCTGAAAACCAGAATCTGGCTGGCCAACAAGGAGCTATAAAGAAGCAATTCGATGCATTCCTGAGCTTGCAGAGTGACCGATGAATCAGGAGGAAGCAGAAAGGCATATGCCCTCATGTTGTGCCACGGAATCTCGAGAGCATCCCCTAGAGAGGAGGCCCGAGACCGTTCCTGGATGCATAAAGAGGAATTTTCCTGTTTGTTGCAGTCGCAAAAAGGTCCACTCCTGGAGTGCCTCATTGGCGAAAGATGTTGGAAGACCTCCATGTTCAGATCCCACTCGTAGCTGGCTGCGGTCTGTCGGCTGTGTGAGTCTGCAGTCACATTGACTTGCCCCGGAATGTGTACCGCTAGTAGCCAAATGCTGTGCTTGATGGCCCATTCCCAAACCTGAATGGCAAGGTCCACAAAAAGGTGGTGACTTGCTACCACCCTGCTTGTTGATATAAAACATTGTGTGGACGCAGACCACTGTTCGTGATGGATGGTTGAAAAGCTTTCAGTGCCAGAAAAACAGCCAGGCATTCCAAATAATTTATATGAAACTGCCTGTCCTGCCGCGTCCATAGATCAAAAACCTGGAGATGATCCAGCGTTCCGTCCCACCACAGAAGGGAGTCGTCCGTGGTAATCGTCACTTGTGGGCAAGCACCTGAAAGGAGGCCCCCAGTGTAAGATTGTTGGTCGAGGACAACCATAGAAGGTCCACCATCATGCAGGATGGAACTGGGATCATCTTGGAATCGGAGTCCGAAGCCTGACACCAAGAGCTCTGAAGAGCTAGCTGCATACGCTTCATTTTGAGATGCGCAAGAAGAGCAAGCATGCACAAGGCCCAGAAGTCTCTGGAATCACCAAGCCGTCATGTGCTCTGACTGGATGAAGAGTTGACACGTGGCGAATAGATCCGCAATCCTGTCTGCCGTCAATTAAACCCTGGAGTAGATCGTGTTCCAACGGAAAACCAGGAAGATCAGGTCTCGGGAGACCATGGAAGATTTCTGCCAATTCACAACAGTCCAAGATGTAACAGGAGCAGGAGGAGAGACTGGTGATGGCTCAAAGCCGTCAGAGGACAAGGGATGTGTAGGAGCCAATCGTCTAAGTACGGATATACATGAACACCCTGTAGCCGAAGGAAAGCTGCAATGACTGACATCTTCGTAAAGACGCACAGTGTCGTGCTGAGACCAAACGGGAGCACATGGAACTGGAAGTGCTCTCCTCCCAGGGAGAACCGAAGATACTTTCGATGCGGCCCCCAGATCAGGATGTGCATATACATGTCCTGAAGGTCCACTACACTGAGCCAGTCGCCCTTCTGAAGAGAGGACTTTATTTGGAAGGGTGTAATCATCTTGAATTTCTCTTGGGGAAAAGAAAGGCAGAGGATGGTGCACAGGCCAGCCTGGTTGGGTTGGGCACGGTAAACAGTCGAGTAGAAGCCCTCCCCTTGCTTCACGAGGGGGACAGGTTCCACGGCCCTGAGGTCTAGAAGCTTCTGAACCTCGGCTCCGAGGGAGGGTGTCCTGATTTGTTGGAATGGAGGATTGAAGGTCGGGTGGGGGCAAGCAAAAGCCCGCCCGAGCAATGAACAAAACCCACCGATCTTCGGCGATTGTCTGCCACGCCTCCAGATGAGACAAGATTCGTCCTCCCACGGCAGTCTCGTGCGACCGACAAAAAAATATAGGCAGGGAGACAACTTGCTTCTGGAGAGGATGCTGATGGTCGAGAGAAAAACAGACCACTGCTGTTTGATGGGTGCCGCCAACCGGGAGGTTCAGTTCTGCGCGCACAGCGGTCCTGAAACCCCATAAAGCCAGAGAGGGATCGAGACTGAGACCCTGACCTCTGTGTATAAGGGGCCTTAGCTGGGACCAACAAAAATCTGGCGGTTCGGGTGCTCGCCTTGGTCTTTGTAAGTTTGTCATCCGTAGAGGAATGGAACAATTCCTTGCCATCGAAGGGAAGGTCCAGAACTTTATCTTGCACCTCCTTCTAAAACTTTGTCGCATGGAGCTTCGCTTGGCCGGAGGTGTCAATTCCCACTATCAGGCCTCAAGCTGAGGTATCCACATGGTGTGCCGCAGCTTCCAGGAGATCTTGTGCCAACACCCTGGCCTCCGACAAACCGGCCTTGAAGTCGTCTAGCCTATCAACAGGAATGCACTCCTGGAAATCAGCCAACTCCTTCCACAGCTTCTTAGCTGCTGCCAGGATCACCTCAGTATTTGCTTGGCGAAGTTGAAGTGCTGAGTTGGCAAAGACTTTCTTGCCCAAGGAGTCCAGAAATTTGTCTTCCTTGGAGAGAATCTGAGCTGCAGCCGTAGAGGTCGCAGAGGCCAGCTTGGATTGAAGCGTGGCCGCAGCTACCACCGACGAGGACGGGAGCGGGAAAGACACCAAGGCTATGTCCTTGGAGGTGTGAAGCCTGAAACGGGCGTCGATTCCCTTATTGATATGAAGCCCGGGGTGGGGCTTATCCCAGACCTTACGGGCCTCAGCCAAAACGTCATTCTGGAGGAACAGGCCAGTATGCTCTTGAGGTGACAAGGTGAATGCTCCCGAAAGCAACCCTTCTTGCGGAGTGGGGGCCTCAGGTACTGGAATGTCGAGGAGGGTCATCATATCCAGAACCCGGTCATGGAATGCTGACAGAGCGGGGCTGCTCATCGCTATCCTGATCGGTTTGTGGGTCATCCAGCGAATTGGGAGCAGATGGCTGGGCCGCCACGGTTTTAAAGCGCTATCCCGCCCTACCAGTGTCTTCTCTATGGGAGACATCGCTGAGGCGGACCAATATGAAGAGGTGGTACGACCGCAGGAGCCGGTGGGGTGGAAGGTGGAGTCGGAGGTTGGGAGTAGATTTCCTTGAAAAGACCCTTAAAGTACTCCTTCATAGGGTCAGAATGCATGAGCCTCTAAAATTTCCCTAAAAATACATCCTCTGATGAAGGTTTAGGCGCTGGGGTAGGCAGAGACCCCTCATATGGGACATAACCCCACGAACGCAATGAGGATGTTTGCCAGGAAGGCCCACCACCAACCAGGTCCACATAGACCAGCAGAGCAGATGTAGGTGGCGTTAGGGAGAATTCTCATTCTATGGCTAATTACCCTTACCTATAGAGTCCCCCAGCAGCTTTGCTGGATTTGAAGGGTTTGTCCTGCTAAGAGTGAGGCTCTTTTTCCCACTCTGAGGCACTTTTTGCTATGTGCGTTCTAGGCTATTTTTGTGTTTAATGTCTATGGGATTTTCTCACCCCCATAGAAACCATCTTTTTCCACATGTGTTACACAGCACCCTCCGTGCAGTGACAGGGGAATTGTAGCGACCCCCAAACAGACTCCAATCCCTGGGACTGACTACTGTCACCCAGGGTATGTAAAGTCCCAATTGACTTTACTAGTCAATTTTTATGAAGTAAACCAGTACAAAACATCTTACTATGGAGGTACTGGAAAGGGTTAATAGTTTCCCCCTTATGTTCATTTGAGAGGGTACCCTACAGTCACTCTCTCAAAAGTGTCTGGCTCGTGGCAGTGGTTACTACTGTAAATATTCGACCGCGAATATTTCCGTATGGGATTTTCCCATTGTTCGAGGCTACCACTTTTTCCGACAGCCTCTAACATACCGCCGGTGTATTTTAATATTAACTTTACTCTGGTAGGTTTTTATTGCCAGAAGGAACAAGTTACTTACCTGTAACTGTTGTTCTTCAGCATGGGTCTGGCATGGATTCACATGCTCATGAATATTACCAGTCGTCAGGCTGGGAATCCTCGGTAAAGAAAAAATCAGTATCAGTTTCGTTTCTGATCTGTCTTTCCTAGTAGTAACCAATCACTGGTCTCTGGGTCATACTGCCCCCATCCAATGACTGCCCTCTCCCTAAGCCCCGCCTCTGGCAACCATCCTCAGATTTAGTAGCACGTAAAGTGGCAGTATGGCCAAGTGAAGAGCCGCAGAGGGGCAGGAGGGAGAGTTCACATGCGAATCCATGCCAGACCCATGCTGGAGAACAACAGTTACAGGTAAGTAACTTGTTCCTTCTCCAGCATGGGGTCTGGCATGGATTCACATGCTCATGAATATAGGAATACATAGCAGTACACACATGCACAACCACGGGAGGTGGCAAAGGCTCAACATTAAGCATTACATCAAAACTCAACATTAAGCATTTCTTGCCTACTCACCAGGCTCACCTTAAGCGAACAGGTTGCGCAGCACTGCTTGGCCGACTCTGGACTCTTCCCTGGAATCCCGGTCGACGCAGTAGAATCTCGTGAAGGTGTGCGTCGACCTCCATGTAGCAGCCCTGCAGATGTCCAGCAGGGGTACACCAGATAAGAACGCCGTGGTAGCAGCGATCGCTCTGCTCGAATGGGCTCTCAGACGGCCGGAAAACTGTCGGTTTGCCAACCGATGACAGTGCATGATGCAGCCGGAGAGCCATCTGGAAATGGAAGCCTTCGAGAGAGCCTTCCCTTGGTTCACAGGTCCAAAGTTCACAAACAGCTGTGATGTCTTCCGAAAACTCTTTGTTCGGTCCACGTAGAACTTCAGCGCTCTAGCTACATCCAGCGAGTGCAAAGTCCTCTCGGCCGGCGAAGGCGACGGGAAGAAAACCGGTAACACCAAGGGCTCGTTGAGATGGAAGTCCGACGGCACCTTGGGCATGAAGGAGGGGTGCGTCCTCAGCACTACGCTCGTATCGTGAAAGGTCAGGTATGGAGGCTTGCAGGATAGGGCCTGAATCTCTCCCACGCGTCGTGCGGAAGTGATGGCCACAAGGAACGCGGTCTTCCACGACAGAAACTTCCAACGGGGCCGAATGCAACTGCTCGAATGGCGGACCCATGAGCCTGGTCAGCACCACGTTGAGCTCCCACGCCTTCAGGAATGATCCAAACAGTACTTTCATAAATTCCTTCACCAGGCGATGAGACCACAGGGATGACTGCCCTGTAGTTCTGGTGTATCGGGAAATTGCTGCCAGATGTATCTTGATTGAAGCATGGATAGTCCAGCTTTGGCTAGCGACAGTAGGTATGGTAGCACTTGAGGGGCTGTAATCCTGAGAGGGTTAATCTTCTGTGCACGGCAACAGAGAACCTCTTCCACTTGTGTCCGTAGCACTTGAGAGTTCAGGACGCCCTGGTCTTTGCAAGGACCTCTCTGCAGTCAGCCGGGAGATCGTATCCTCCAAACTCTAGTGCTGCAGGAGCCAGGCCTGCAAGTTCAGCGACTCCGGGTCGTGATGAAGAATGGCGCCTCCTTCTCTGGAGAGAAGATCCGCGTCTGTCGACAGTTTGACTGGTGGGGACGCTGACAAGTCCAGAAGGTCCGGGAACCATATCTGTCTCGGCCACTTCGGTGCGACGAGGATCATCCTGCACCAGGACCTCTTGAATTGGTTGATGAGCCTGAGCAGCAACAGCAACGGAGGGAACGCATAAAGGAACAGGCCGTCCCAAGGGAATGAGAAGGCATAGCCCATGCTCCTCGGCTGGGGGAACCTGCTGGCGAACCTCTGGCACTTGGAGTTCGCCGCCGTCGCGAACAGGTCTATTTGGGGTTTGCCCCATCGCCGAAAGATTTGATCCACTTGATCCTGGCGTAGTTCCCACTCGTGGCATGAGTGCAGCTCCCTGCTGAGTGAGTCGGCGATGGCGTTTAATCCCTGCCAGATGAAAGGGTACCAGGAACATCCCCTGGGCAACGACCCAGTGCCACAGGTCCTGTGCTTCTTTGGACAGGGCTGGGGATCTGGTTCCTCCCTGCTTCCTGATGTAGAACATCGTGGTGGTGTGGTCGGTGAAGATCCTCACCACTTTGCCCTTGAGGGACGGGAGGAGACGAGAGCCCAGAACACCACCCCGAGCTCCAGTATGTTGGTGTGGAGCGGCCTCTCCTCTGGGAGCCATAGGCTCTCGTGTGAAGGTCCCCGGTGTGCACTTCCCATCCTTCCAGGGAGGCATCCGTTGTCACCGTCACCTGATATGCTGGGGTCTGAAAGTCTGCCCGCTGCGAGATGAGCGCGGGTGCCCCACCATTGAACAGCTTGGCGGAATACTTCATTGAGCGAGATCTTGTCCTCGAAGCTGCCCGTCGCTTGCATCCAACGGGCGTTGAGAAACTCCTGCAAAGGACGCATCCGAAGCCTGCACAGGCGCACCAGATAGATGCAAGACGACATCATCCTGAGAAGGGATTTGATGGACCTCACTCTGGCCACGTCCGTGCCCAGCAGACGCTGTACCTTGCCCAGGATGGCCTTTGTTCTTTCTTCCGACGGCGAGGCCAATCGCGCCACTGTATCGAGCTTGTCTCCCAGAAACAGTGCGACCTGCGATGGGACCAGGTGGGATTTGGGGAAGTTGATGGAGAATCCCAGGTCCATGAGCAGCTGGACGGTCTTTGCCCTGTGTTCGACGGCAAGCTCCCTTGTTGTTGCCCGGATGAGCAATCGTCCAGGTAGGGGTAAACGTGGAGCCCCTGCAGGCGCAGCCCCGTCGCCACCAGTGCTAGGCACTTGGTGAACACCCTGGGGGCCGACTTCAGTCCGAACAGGAGGGCCTTGAACTGGTAGTGCCGCCCTTGGACCACGAACCTGAGGAACTTTCGGTGCCTTTTTATAATGGGGATATGACAGTACGCATCCTCCAAATCCAACGACGATAGGAACTCGCCTTCCTCCAGCTGTCCCAGCACGTGCTGGAGGGTGACCCTCCGGAACTTCTGTGCCTTGATGTACTTGTTCAGTCGACGCAGGTCCAGGATGGGGCGCCATCCGCCTGTCTTCCTTCTGACGAGGAAGTACCTTGAGTAAACTCCGGAGCCCCGAAGCCTCTTTGGGACAAGCTCGATGGCACCTTTTTTGAGCATCGGCTTTACTTCCAACAGTAGTTGAGGGACGTGGTTTTCCTTCCTGGCCACGGGTGGAATGCAGGGACACTTTAGGAATTAGAGTGTGCCCCTGGGCCAGGGCATCGAGCACCCAACAGTCGGCGGAGATGGATTTCCACACGCTGACGAACCTAGTCAGCCGGCGTCCCACCGGGGTGCTTCAGTGGGGGCCCAACACCACGGCCGGTTCAGTCTCGTTGGATGACATCTGGGACGAAGGACTTGCCTTCCTCAGGAGGCAGCAGCCAAACAGCACCGCGAGGACCGTTTTCCTTTTGGCCTCACGCCATTGGTAAAGGAAGCCTTCCTTCTCTTCGGTTCAGAGCTGAAAAAGCTCGGATGCCCTGGCGATCATGGCGCGAAATGAGCCAATTTCGTCGGGAGTAGGCACCCAAGGAATCGGCGACGGGAGATCAGTCCCGTCGTCACCACCGACCTCATCCGTCCCCGCCGTATCCGTCCCCGTGTCCTCCCTTAGGGTCGGGGAAGGGGACAAAGGCTGAGAGGGCCGTGAGGGCTGAGAAGGCGGGGGTTGGATAGATCCTTCTCTTGTTAGGGGGCTTCCTGACAGACTCTGCTCTATCGGGTCGTCCGGAGGCAAGGGCAACCTGGTCCTTATCTCCGTGCATAAGGCCTGGATTGCTGTCAAAATGGCCGCCGAGTTGTCTTGTGGACGGGGCTGCGACGGATGCTCCTCCTCCACCAGAGCCTCGTCGTCGTCAACCTCGCTCTCGTCGTCCCCCTCGTCGGGATCCCTCCTGCGGGGACGGGCCTCCTCTATGACTTCGACCAGTTCCTCCTCAGAGGTTGTGTCTGTGTAGGCCACCACCCCCCTCTTTTTCCACTGGGGTCTTCACAGGGGTCATCTCGATGGGCTTAAAAGAGGCCCTCCGTGGGGGCAGGGAGACTCTGGGCCCCGAGGTTGCCTCCACAGGCTACTCCAGGGCAGTAGCGATACCCTCAATAGAGGCCTTGGCCGGGTGAATCAAGGCCTTCACCACCTTGGGCGCGCTTGAGGCCTTCACCTTAGGGGGAGGGTCACCGCCTCGTACCCCTTCGGCCGGTTCCTCCGAGATCGACCGGGGCCTCTCCAGAAGCTTAGCCGGGTTCTCAGACTTTCTCTTCCCCGAGCCAGAGCATTGGCTCGCGTTTGATGGCGTCAGTGAAGGTGCGCCCTGCCTGGCAGCTGAGGAGCCCGACCGTTCGGCGCTCCAGGTGCCCGTGGACTCACAGTGCTTTGCCTTCTGTTGGGTCCCCGTCGTCGGGGCACCCTCACAGGACTTCGAAGACCGCTCTGGTTTCTTCTCACCTGCTGGGCTCTTGCTTTCCAACCAGTTGGCGAGACGGGTCCGACGGTCCCTCATGGACCGTTTCCGAGATGTTCATGCAAAACGCACAGTCCTTCTCCACGTGCGATTTGTCTTCATGAAGGCAGTAGAGGCACTTCGAGTGCTCGTCCTCCTTTAACAGGTTCTGTAGCTTGCATCCAGGGCAGTTCCTGAACAGCTTGCCCGGTGTCGAGCTTCCCTTCTCCTGGGCCATGTCCACGAGGTAGGCCTCAGAAACTTCTGAAATCCTCCAAGAAGCGTAGCTCGACGAAAACTTCACCCTTGAGGGGCGTAGAAGATTCCGAAACGGGTCCCCGTTGATCGGAAGTAGTAGAAGCGCAGGAGCTTGAGGCTCTATTTAACCGAAAAATGAGATAAATCTCTTTCAAAAAGCACGAAACGCAGAAAAAGCTCGAGAGCTATAGCACGAGGACTCCCAACACTTGAACGTGCGGTAGAAATCTGAGGATGGCTGCCAGAGGCGGGGCTTAGGGAGAGGGCAGTCATTGGCTGGGGGCAGTATGACTCAGAGACCAGTGATTGGTTACTACTAGGAAAGAGATCAGAAAGGAAACTGATACCGATTTTTTCTTTACTGAGGATTCCCAGCCTGACGGGGAATATTCATGAGCATGTGAATCCATGCCAGACCCCATGCTGGAGAACTTTAATATAACTTCTTTCTCGTGTCTTTCTCTAAACTCCTAACCCAGGTCGGGGATCCTTTGTTCGTCCTTTAGATTATCCCTTGTGTGTAGTTGTTACTGTGCCATTTTGCTCAGTTTTCTCTCTAGTTCACTTGGTCTACAATTTAACTTGGGAGTGTATATTTTTCCTCTGACTTGATTTAACTTCCTTGATGACTGTGATACATGTGTTTTATTAGAAGTGTATAAAATATATAACTACTTTTTAATACAAAGCTTTGGTCAGTGTTTCCTTGTGCCGTAGTACTGTAGGCCTATTGTGTAAACCCTGAATACCGCTCATCTCCCTCTTCAGCTAAGTCTGACTGCTCAGCCACAGCAACCAACTAAATCTTTGTGGTACAGACTGATACCAAAGGGGATTTATTGCCCTCACCTGTAGTCTTAATCTTCTGTAGTGCTCCCCAAGGGAACTGCCCAGGATTCTGCCTAACAGGTGGAAGCAAGACAGTATGTGGCAGCGGCATCCGAGCACACCAGTCATAAGAGCAGAACAGATTTTTACCTTCCACCCGAGGTGAAAAAGGCTGCTCAGGCCCAAAATTAAGATTCCTGCACCCGCCGTCGAGAACGTAGGTGTAAGAAGAATCCAAAATGGCCACCGTGGACCATGAGGGGTGGGCCACCATTTTGTCGATGCCTGAAGCGAACTGATTCACATGTGTAGATGAGGTAATCGTCTCCTCAGGCTGGTCAGGGGATTTAAGTAACACCTTAGCCTTGACACAAGGATCCTCGGCAGAGCCGGTACTGGGGGGTCTCGGATGTTTAATTGACATCTTGGAGGTGGCCCCAAAACTAGCCTCCAGAGGAGGAACCTCGGCAGAGCCGGTAACAGGAGTTAAGGTGCATGACCGGCCTCTTAGCCCCCTCGACAGAACCAGCATCACCGTGACCCTGAACACAAGAAAGCCGAGGAATCACCCATACAGACAAGACCTTAGGAACAGGTGTCTCGGTTTTGTCGGTTTAGACCTTAGCCTCAAAAAGAGGAACCTCGGGTTTTATCCCGATGTGTAGCTCCCTGGTGAGGGAGCTCAAGCCGTGGCTTGGTACAGAAAGCTCCAGAAAAGGCCTCAGTGCTCACCCCAATGTCTGTGGATAGCTCCAGAAACTGAGACCTCGTAGCGAACCCCGGTGTCCAAAGCCACAGATGAACTGGACTGAAGTTTAGCACCTGACAGGTGAACCTCGGAACGTGTTCCAATCTTGGAAGGTCTGTCGTGGGAACCCTCGAAGAAAACCGTTACGCCCCTTAGGCCTGCTAGGCACCTCCGGAGAAACCCTGGTGGTAGAGCTGCTCAAACCCCTCCCGTACCAGGAAGACCAGGGGAAGGAGTCCCCTGGCCGAGCCACCCTAAAAAGTAAGGCACTTACCGGGCGTCTTTTCGTTGATGAAAAGCTGAATATGAGGTGAAGGAATACACTGAAAGACGTCCTTCCACCAAACAAGACGGCGCTGGAGTGCCCGGACGGAAAGGGAATTGCAGTAGAAGCAAGATTCCCAGTGGTGGTCTGGCCCAAGACACTCCAAGCAGAGAGAATGGTGATCCGCCCTAGCGAAGCAACGTTTGCATCAAGAACAGGACACAAATCCCAGACGCTCCAGCATAGACTGAAGACAGTGACCGCAGAACCAGAGCAGGAGAGGACAACGGTAACAAGAAAAACATTTCCCGGTGATCCAAGTGCATCCTGCCCCGACCGTGCGGTGACAAGGACTGGAGGGCGATACGCAAGGCGAGCTCAGGAGGGCGGGGTTACGGCCGCCTGCGGTACCCTGCATAAAAAGAGAAGGACAAACATTTTTCAGTTTTGATGCTTTTTAACAGAAGTGCTCTGGTCCCATCCGGACGGGACGTAGGAGTAATGTTTTTTTACAAAATGATCTTAATTGTTATTTTGATTAGATTGCATTTGGTTGAATACAATACTGAAACACACAGTATTTAAGAATGTCTCTACCTAATCACGGGGTCACAAGGGAGGGGGAGCCCCCCCCCCTCCCCTTTTCATTGCAAATTGAAAGAGGACACATTCTCAAACAATCTGCTTTTTGGCTCTTTTGAAGGGAGGATTTAGACAATACTACTAAAAGTAGAGATCCCAACACCCTCTTCAGTACAACGGTTTTCATCAGGCTAGCTTGAAAATTGGGTTACCATTTTATTAAACTACAAGGATTCGGTCCCGATAGAAAAAGTGTGGTTGAAGCAAAGAAATTGAGGGGGCTTAGAATGCCTCTCCCTCAAATTGGGGTGAGTTGACTGAAGCACCTTTCAACGCATCTTTTGACACATTGGAACCGTGTGTCGAAACTTTAGGAGAGGGACCCTGGGTAACAGAAGACTTGGGGCCATGCAGCAACTGCGACTGCGGAGGCTCAGCGGGCCCTGAACCCTTATGATCACCAGGCCCAGTCTCAAAAAGCCTGAGGGTGCTGAAGGCCTTTTCGAAGGTTCCATCAAAGGAGGCTGAGGGGTTGTGTGCTTGGCCTTGGGAACAGTGTGTGTCCCGGTTCCCTGCAGCAATGCTTTAGGCATGCCTAGCGGGGTTGGAGATGGGCATGTGTGAGTCAGCAGACTCCACAATGTGATCTTCAGTCTTCGAAACACAGCCGTGGCTGCTAGAGGAACCAATGGGTGGGAAGGCAGAGTATTAGGGGAAGGGTATGTAATGAATCTGATGAGGTCATCACTCCTTTCCCCAGCGGTAGCCTCTCCCTATGTGGCCAGCATCCGCTACCTGACCCTGGTGACGTCTATACGAGGCAGGACAACTTGTGGGAGGGGACCCCCAGAGGGATGATACATCAATGGATGAGACATGGTAACCCCTATTCCTTTTAGGGATACCCCTTCCCTTCCCCATGCCTTAAAACCATACTGTCATGGCTCCCTTCAACCACACATGGAAGCTACTGAGAATACCTTCCAAGTCGCCAAGAACGGACTACCACCCAAACATGGAGCAGCACATGGCAGGTAGGCACCACAAAGGATACGGGAGTCAACAAGTTAAGTCAGATTCGGGACACTTCACCTTCACCGTGCAAGAACCGAAGGATGTCATAGAAAGCCAATAAGTCCTTAGGAGGGAAGCTGGGACACTGTGGCACCCTTATCAAGGACAATCAAAAATAAAGGAAGCGCATACAAGGGAATACAAGACCGAATGCTTAAAAAGGTGAACTAACAGAATAAAAAAGCAAGATATATACAAGTTTAAGTGTGCCAAGTAAAACACATGAGAACGTCCTGGCAGGAGAGTATACCAAGCAAAGTTAAGTTGGCAAGTGTATAAAGTGAATCCCATGAGGACATCCTGGTAGGAGACACCAGGCAAAGCCAAGACTGAGAAAAGGTTACATTAAAATGGAGAAGAAAGCTGGCAGGTATCATGCATTACACCCGGTATCATGTGGAATTTTGACTAACTGCCAAGTTGTTTTGTAGCCAAGTTATTTTTGTTGATCAGAGAATTCCAAGGAAGACTCATACCCTTAGAAGTTTAATACATCTTGAAGAGAAAACATGGGGAAGGGAGCAATGCCCTGAAACTGAACTTTATCCATTAGGAACGTGTGTGGAGTTATACCTTTCCTTTTGAACTTGATCAAGGCCAAAGACATCCTTTTCACCTTACAGTCACTTTAAGAATGTGAGGGCCATAATAGTATTTCAGACAAGGGAAAGGTTTGCGCTTTGGACACCTTAACATCGGACAGACCCTTAGTTTTGGGGAGGTAGGGAAACTCCTCTAAAAAATAAAACTTGCTGTCCCTATTCTGTTAAAGGTTTATAGCCAAAACTATGTCTGTGTCCATGTCTCATTCGTGGCTCCTCACACTATGTAAATGGATTTTTTTTTAAATAAAATGAATTGCCACATGTTATGTTACTTGGCATGTATATAGTGCCTTATATCATTGGTATGACCACAAAGCGCTGGTATGTTGAACGCCCTCGGGAACCGTAGTGCAGGTCAGTAGAGAGCGATAGTGTTGTAGGGCGTGTGGGTGCATAGGTGTGCAGCTGGTGTGGTTGTCGGATGATAGCCGATTCCTAGCAATAGGTGTGGTGCTGAAGATATCAGTTGGATGTGTGCATTCTGGTGGGGTGGACACCCAGACTGGATTCTGGCTGCGTTGGGCTTGAGTAACGCCTATGTGAGCAGCTGGCCGGAATGTGCTCAGATAGCTGCGTTTTATTAGGGTGATGAGGTGTTCGTGGGCTCGTATTTGTATGTGGACAGCTAGGCCGAATTATCAGGGGTATAGCTGTGTTCCGTTTGAATGATGGTGTATATTAGAGAGTAAGTGTAGTGGTATGAAATGGTTATCTGTAAAGCGCCTAAGACCAGGCACGTGAACTGGATGGTAGGACATACATAGCGACATATGGATATATAACAGGGGGTCAGTACATGTCTATATGGGGATACAGATATATGGCAACATGGGAGCAGGTGCACAGTGATACAATGCACAGGGTGAACTTCAACAAGTTACTCATTCTATTCGGCCCCATTTGTTCAGTCCACGCCGTTCCTTTTTTTCTGCTTCGTCTACTCATTCCATCTACGTTATCTGTGTCATCTATTCCACCTATTCTATTCAATCTACCTATTCTAGTGCGGGATATGCATCTCATTCAAAATTCTAGCTAAGTGAGAGGTATGCTACCAATCATAATTCTATCTAGATGAGGCACATGCCATCATTCTCAATTCCAAAGTGTGGCAGATGCCATAATTTACAATTCCAACTAAGTGAGGGATATGCTACCAATCGTATTTCAATCTAAGTGTGGCACATGCTACCATTTACAATTCCATCCAAGTGTGGGGCATGCTATCATTCACGAATCCATCTAAGTGTTGCACATGCTATCATTTACAATTCCAACTAAGTGAGGGATATGCTATCCTTCACAATTCCATCTGGGTGTTGCACATGCCATCATTTATAATTCTATCAAAGTGAGGGATATGCTACCAATTGTAGTTCAATCCAAGTGTGGCACACGCTATCCTTCACAATTCCATCCAAGTGTGGGACACGCTATCCTTCACAATTTCATCCAATGCTGATCTTCAATATTATATCTAGATTTGAGGAAGGCTAGTGATCATGATTCCATCTAATTGTGGCACTTGGTAACAATATCAGTTTCATCCAAGTCTGGCGCATGCCAACATTGTTTCACCTGTCTCAATGTGAGGCTGTGTAGTTTTCACTATTGTCTCAGGGAGTTGCACTAGTTAACATTGACAAGTATGTTATGCAGGGCAATATTTACAGTCCAGCCTTGAGAAGAATTCGGTTGGTGGTCAGATCTCTCTAGGTGTGCATGGTGTAAGTCTTTGGCAGTTTACGCTATGGGAAGGTAAGGTAGAGTGGGTGAGCTTTCTGGAGTAGAGTAATGGCTCTACACCCCACCCATGCTACACTTCCAGTTTTGTTGGTGTCTGTTCACTGCTCGCTTCCCCTGCAGACACCTGCTGACATGATCTGGAGCCGCCTCTGTAGGAGCGGTCCTTGCCTCAGGCCCTTAGGCACAGGGCTGCACGGGCAGAGGGCTGCCCTGGGAAGGTTGGTTATATAGCTTGGGTAACACGTGCCAAGTGTCCAATCAAAGGAGGGATGCGGGTCGTGAAGCAGGAGGGCTGATAGGCAGGAGGAGGATGTGGGGGTGGGGAGAGTCGGCCTGGGGAGCTACCGTCTTTCAGCCAATCAGTGCGGTGGGCGGGCGGAGAGGAGGACTGGGGGAAAGGAACCAGGAAGGGAGAAGAGCGGCAGGGGAGGCAAGCCAACAGGGGCCTTTTTGGTCAAAATGCGGGGTCAAAGTGAAGCAAAATGGGCGTGGGGACACTGCACTCACCTGTGAGGTCGGAGGGCAAGAGGGAGCAGCCCTTCAAATCCATCCTATGGCCCAGTTTACTTATAAATTGGGATAGAACATGGTAAGCGGCAGTACATCATTAGTTTTTTCATGAGTGCAGTCCTAGCTTCAGGAAGCAACAACAACATGCTATATAATCGTAGGGGATAAGAACATGGTGAGGGAAGCAGAGAAAAAGGAGGAGCCAACAGGAGAGCTGGAGAGCGGGCAATTTGTCAGCAACAATCTAGATTCAACCAGGGGAGGAAAGGTTGGGGATCAGAGCACCCAGTTTAAGATGGGGTGAGGAGTGAGTGGAGGGTGTGTGGGCCTACATGTTAGGGCAGAGTCATTCCTTGAAATGGAGTGTCTTCAACTCCTTCCTGAACTGTAGAAGCGAGGGGGCGAGCCTGATGTGGGCAGGGAGGAACCTGCTCAGCGGAGAGCAAGTCTGCAGAGGTCCTTACTTCCGGGGGATCGTTGGCAGATTTGGTCAGTGGGATAGCTTTGCAACATCAGGTTGACACCCTCATAAATGAAGCAGCAGGATTTTAAAATTATGCAGGCTTGCAGCAGGAACCTTTGCAATTTGATGAGTCAGTGTGATGTGGTTGAATTTGCAAAGTACTTTGATAAGTGCTGCAGCATGCAGGACACATCTCAGGGGTGCTGGGATAGTCTCTAGAAGGCTGGCTGAGCACTCCGCTTGTGTTTAGTAAGATCTGTTATACCATCTGAAAGTTTATTTGCACTACAAACGTGTGTGTTATATTCTTCCATCTGCAATCTACTAATAGAAAGAAAACTGTATTGATAAACTATTGTGTGTGCAACATCAGACACCTCGCAACCTCATTTCCTTTGCCTTCCCTCCCCGCCCCTGGTTTCTTACTCTCCTTCCCCCAGCCACCCTCCCACACCCCACCCTTCCTCATGCACCCCCCCATCCAGATAGGACACTTGGCCTTACTTCATTGTTGCTCCTAGGGCAGCCATCTGTCTGCACAGCCCCCTGAGGCGAAGGACCCTCAAAGCCAAACACGGCTCCAACAGTAACCGCTCCAGTTGGTGTCTGCTGGCACCAGCCAGTTAAGCAGGAAGCCTGCCGCCGTCACCACGCTGCGACTGATCATGTAAGTCCGGGCAGGGGGCAGTAATCTGTGCACCCCACCATATCCTCCTATGTTGTTACCGCACCACAAATAGGCACCCCAATAAATCCTGTTGTCTTCACACATCTCAAGTTAAATCACTTCTTGCATTGCTGCCGTGTCAAAAAACTAGGCAAATGGGGCAATGTGCTCCACGTCGCTACTCTGAATGCTTGCTCTGCTGTCAAAGACTCCTGACATCTGCCACATCAAAGAACTTGACCTGGATGTCCTTGCTCTCACGAGTTTTGACACTATTCCATGGTGGCTACAAGATCCTCTGAGCCCAGAGCCAACTGCTTCTGTCATTCCTACGCAGGCCCATTCCTCCTTTGAATACCTGTTCAGCAGGATCTTGCCTGGCCTCTTTCCAACTGTGGCCACCATCTACAGGCCACCTGGACAGGTTGCCTCAGAGTGGGCCAAGGTCTCCTCTCTGCGTGCCTCTACCTTTCAACATCTCCTCATTGGAGACCTCAACATCCACCTGGAGGTTTCCAATAGCTCCTCTGGGCTATTCCGCAACCTTTGCGACACACACTCTCCCCATTCTACCTTCTGGTCCGATATGCTATGCAGGACATACCTTGGATGTTCTCATCTCCTCAGTCATCCCCACTCCAACCCGCTCCCCTCTCTTGGACTGACCACTTTCTGCTCTCCTCCCACCTGCAACTGTCCCTCAGAAAAAAGCCCTAGCACTGCCGCCTACCCTCAGTCACTCAGCCCACGAAGCGTGTGTCAAGAGGTCTTTGCTGCTACCTTCTCTGCTCCCCCTACTCCTGCGGCTGACTTGCACTCCAAAACTGCCCTCTCGAACCTGCATCTTTCTTTCTCTAACACTCTGGACATCTTTGTCCCTTTCATTAGAATCTGCCTGAAGCCTACCTCCAAGTGCAACTCTTGGTATGAGACTGCCCTCTCAACCCTGAAACACAAGTGCAGGGTGGCTGAGAGGAAGTGGAGGGCTTCGAGCACATCCTCTGACAAACTGGCCTGCCGCCTGCTCCAAAGGCAATACAGATCCTTGGTCCTGGCCAAGAAGAGAGTCCACACCCAAGCCCGCATCTCTGCGGCCTAACACAGCAGAACTCTGCAAAGAGCTGGCCAATCCTGCTGCAGTCTCCACCTCTCCTGTTCCCTCCCAGGCTCTGTACGGCACGGGCTGCTCACTTCACCACTAAAACCCAGGATAGCCTGTCCTCGCTCTACTCTTCCTCTACATCTCCTGGCCCCCTTCTGGCCACCTCTCCTTTCTCCCCAACACCACCTGATGAGGTTTCTAGACAAGTCCAATTATGAAAGTCATCCGAACAGGTGCTCCCCTGCTCATGTAGAACCATCAAGGACCACATTGACACCATCGCTCCAGCCTTGGCCGATTAATGCAATCACTTTCGCTACTGGATCTTTCCCCTCTCCTCAGGCACTCCCTTGTGTACCTCCTCCTCAAAAAGCCTTCTGCCGATCCGAACGGTCTGGCAAACCATCGCCCGATCTCCATCACTCCTTTTCCGGGCAAACTCCTTGAAAGGCTAGCCATCTTCAAGCTTACTCTCCATACTGAATCTGTGGGTTGTCTTCATGACCATCAGTCTAGCTTCAGAGCAGCCAGAGGCACGGAAACTGCTCTTCTGAACACCTGTGAAGATCTGCTCTCCAATCTTGCCTCCCTTCGATCCTCATCCTCCTTGACCTTTCCTCTGCCCTTCACCGTCAGCCTCACCATCCTGATCAATCGACTCCATGTGAACCTGGGCATCACAGATCATGCCTTGGAGTGGTTGACCTTCTCAGACCAGCCCTCCCAGATCCAACTTGGGTCCTTTCTCTCCACCACATCCCTCTCCAGATGTGGTGTCCCCGAGGCTCTTACCTCTCTCCCTGGCTCTTTAACGTCTCGTTGCCACCTTTGGCCCATTTTATCTCTACTTTCTCCTCTAACAGTGTTACACAGAGGACACTTAGCTCTCTTTCAGACTCCCCTCGGCCTCCTCTTCTCTCTCGCCCATTCCTGACCGTCTATCCACGATTCAGGATTGGTGCGCCTCCAACGATATCTGCCTTAATGCCAGTAAGACGAAGATCCTTCTCACTGGGAACCCTGCTCCCGCTTTCACTCTCTCACTGGCCACCCCCTCCTTGTGCACTTTTCCTTTAGCTTCCTGTGAGGCAAAAAACATTGTGGTAATCTGACTCCATTCTTTCGCACTCATATCTCGGATCTAGCCAAGAAGTCCCACTACCAGCTGCAACTCCTCAGGGGTTATCTTCCTTTTAACACTTTCCCCCAGAAGCTCACTGTCTCCAGAGCCCTGGTTCTCTCTAGGCTGGACTACTGCAACAGCCTCTTTCTCAATCTGCCTTCCTCTAATCTTTGCCTTCTGTAACTAATCCAGAACAGGACTGAGAATTGTCCTTGGCCTCAAGCCGAGGGGCTGTATATCTCTCCAGCACTGAAATCTCTCAACTAACTCCCAGTGGCTGCAAGGATCAAGTACAAGACCCTCGTCCACAGGGCTTTCTGGGGCCTAGGCCCGCACTACATCCAACTCTTCCAAAATACCTTCTTTCGAGCCCTTAGCTCAACTACCTCCAACTCTGAGGGTCAGACGCTTTGCTAAGCAGAGAGTTGGGGATAGACCTCGCTCTTCTGGAGATGCCCCTCTGGAATTGGATCCCTGCCCTCCCAAACTTGAGCCGGACCACCTGAAGTTCCGGAAGCAGCCCAAGACCTTTCTATTCTCCTCTTTCTCTACTTCCCCTATTGACCTACCGGTCTGCCTCACCGACTGGTTGTCTCGCTACCAACGGAGCATTACGGGTACCAGGCTCTTCCATGATCAGTCTCCCCTGCACTGCCTATGGGTCACCACGCACTTAGGGGATGTAATTAACCTCTACAGTCCCCTGCCTTCCTCTCGCTCAGAGCTTTGCTGCCCTTATCACACCCCCCCCCCTCCCTCCCTCTGCCGCTCCCTGGAACTCCCCCCTCCCCCTCCCCCCTCTCCTCTCCTCTCCTCTCCCTACCTGCTGCATTTTGGCGCCGTCACACTTGCACAATCTGAATGTCACAAGGTCTAGTAAGAGTCTGCATTGCCCTCCCACAGTCTTCCCCTCCCTGGTCTTATCACGTCTAGAAACAATTGTGTACAGGCACGTTATAAATGATCTTCCAAAAGGGCATTACCACCATCCGGGTGGAAGAGGACAAAGGCTTGGACAGCAGCTCTGAAGTTGCCAGAAACATCAGTTTTTCAGAGGCATCTCGCTGTGGGGTCACAGCTTACGGTAAACATGTCTCATGTTATTTCATTAGTAGCTGCAAAGGTTTCATACATGGACATCTGAAATAGCAACATAAAATGACATGGATTAGAATGTCCTTGTCCAACATCTAAAAGGGGGACTTTTTTGGCCGCATAAGGATCAAGATTTGTCTAACCAGGGGAACAAGTCCCAAACCAGGACCTGGACCCAATCAAGTAAACTAGCACAAACATGTATGTATGCATAACATCTGAGACAGCATGGGTGGCGAATGAGAAAACTCAACAAAAAGGGAATTGTGGCAGAATGACTACTGCTGTACAGGAGTACACAGATGCATAATGGTTTCTATTCAGACCATCACTACTGTTAAAGCATTGTGATCTCAAACTAAGGTGAAACATGGACAACATGAATGTTGTACCTCCTTTTCCTGTTTAAGGTGGCAAGGGCCAAGGGCAGGCTGTACTCTTCAAGGGTGGTGTGAGTCAGCAAGAAAGCATCCAAACAATAGAAACAACCAAATGAGAGAACTGTGGTACCAAAAACAAATCCAATCAAGGTTCTATAGAAATACATTAAAAAATTAAATCTAAAAAGGCCCGTCAAACTATAAATAGCCCTAGCAATCTACCCCTGTAAGAGTAGATACATCATGCAGACATTTGGCTGAAACCTTCATTCTGAGTATGCAGGCAAATAGCCCCTGTAGGAATTTCAATTTAAAAAATGTGTTTATAAACTAGAAAGTGATATTACATGTCAGTAGGGCCCACAGAACAAGGCTGGGGGACAGAACCACTACTTTATTACCTTTAATATTTCATCGGGGGCTCGACAGCACCGAGCTCGGCTTTTTGGGTGCCATCTGGAGATGTAGAGTCCGATTGGTTTGACGGTATACAGCAACGCAAACACAAGTGGCAATGGCTTGAAGCTCAAAGGTAGTTGCTTGGCAGAAGCAGTGATGGGCAGATCCATATGGTTCAAAGTCTTGATAGTGGCTCAATTGGGGTAATGGGGCAATTCAACTTCAGTGGTGAGCTGGCTAGACTGGGTCCAAAGGCATGATGCAGTTCTGCAGCAGAAATCCCCTTGAAGATCGAAGAAGCTGGGGAACAGGTACCAGATGCCAAGTTGGTGACTCAAGGGACTTTAAACATAGCATTTCAATAACAGCTTCTAGGGGTCCTGCAGTGGCCCAAACCTGCACACCGTTTTAAAGATGCAGGGAGTGCCAGAGGCAGCATCTTTTGATACTGTGGCCCAGTACAGGGTCTCTGAGAAAAGGTTTGGTTTTTCAGTCATTCCCAACTGTGAAGGTTGACATTAATACTTGCAGGTTTTCCCCTTCATCAGGCAGAGTCCTGGGTACCAGTGTTCCATGCAGGCAGGCTTTCCAAGCAGGTGTCCTCAAATGTTCCCCTAAAGCGGTTAGTAGGTGTCCAGGGGGAGTGGGGCTTGCACACTCCTTGGCGATCCTCATCTTCACACCAATGGCTGGGGACTTTGGGCAGACTATCCAACAAGGTTCCAGTGAAGGATACAGTGAAATAATTCAAGAATTCTTCAGTTTGTTTCTCCAGGAGAAGTCCACTGATGATTCAATTAAAAGGTGAGCGGGGTCTCACCCTCATATATAGTCGATTTTCCAAAGCTGATTTGGCCATTCTAAGCTTCAATACTAGGCCAATCCTTGCTGGTCTAACGAGGCTCTGCAATCTGATACCAGCCCCCAAAGTGCCTTCTCTGCAGGATGTTAGGAGAGATCACCAGAATGAAGTGTGGCCTAGAAATTTTTCAAAATGGCAGAACTCTGAGCTCAGATTCTCTCAACGCTGCACTATAGCCTGCTAAGATCAAAAAGACTCTAGCGATAATCCCCCTTGTGGAACTGTCCCATTGTGTTGGCAAGCTCCCTTTGAAGCACCAGTTCCCACTATACCTGTGGGGGTATCCCCAGCTCCTCTGGGAAGGTGTCAAGCCATCCCAGCAGAGAAAAATGGTGCCTCTAGGACTGGGTGCAACACTGTCAGAGAATTGGTCCCATTGTTCTACAATTTTGTTGCAGGTTATAGCTATACCCTTCATTGTATCAACATTCTACTTTGTGACTTTGTGCAGGAGGTTATCAAAATACATGATGTATGCGTGCCAGATATAATTAAGAGGCCGCAAGAATATGGAGCCTCTGTACGTCGAGCAGACTATGCCAGAGACATGCGACTTCATGGGGGTTTGGTCGGTTATTGAGTACTAGAGACGATGGCTATTAGTAAGCCGCCCCCTCACCCCAAGTTCATACCAAATCCTTATGCATAAAAACAGCACTTCATCAGGTGAAAAGGAACACACCTTCATTCCTGAAGGATTAGCATTTTTATTGCTTTACTTAGTTGTGCCATCCTGAAACAGGGGTGGCGGAAAGTGGATAAAATTGATAATTGTTTCCCCAACGCTGGCAAAATCGTGAAGCCAAAGCCTGCTGAATGTTTAGAGTGACCCTATTAATGTGTGAGGCTACTTGGAGGGACATCAACTGGGAATGACCTTTTGCGAAGAACAGCAAACATGGAGGGGACCATGTGGTTCTCTGTAGTGTGGCTCAACAGCCATCTTCCTGAATGTATCCGCATTTATAAAAAAATAATGTAATGTTTTGTTTATGTAATTGCAGATAAAGGTTTTGAAGAAATAGGTCCACTGATGTTTAGGTATGGACTAAGATGGGGGCATCTTTAAGGAGTTCACCGCTAAGAGACCTTCGACGCACCAGTCGACCCGTTATATGATCAATTCTTTTTTAAATAAGTGCTTCTATGCATTTCTATTTAGGTAAATAGATTTTATGATCAAGTTGACTTATTTATGTCGTCAAAAATACATGCCAATTCCATTATTAAAATGGTTAATTTGAATACCCATCACTGAAAGGCATTTTTGGTTAGGCAACTGTGTTGGGTTGGAAACTGGAACATGCGCATTAGTCTAAACTGTATGCCAAATCAGGCAAGATGTGCTATACCTGAAATGGTCAAACAAAGACACACATTTAAATGTGCATGCTACATGCACAGTCTATGTACAAACAAAAAGAAAAACCAACAGACATCATGCACAGAATGAAAACTGAAATCCAAACAAAAAGAAATAGGTGGATGAAAAACAAGTTAAAAAAGAAACTAAGCTACAGCAAATAAGAAAGGTGAAATCTACAAATATTGCATTCAGCCATTACAAAACAAGCAAAGTGTGGCAGATCAACAAAACACAGGGCTCTAGAAATATGTTAAAACTTCATTAGGATTTCGGTTAAGGTTGGAATAAACTGATCAATTTTTGGGGTTTATCTTAATTAGAAAGAATATTCTAATCCTGGAACTACCAAGGTGCTTTGGATGGCAAAACGAAATGTCAGGGTTCTGAATCTATAGGATTCCAGACAGACGAATAGGCTTGATCAGTTTTGATGCTTGAGGATTGGCTGCTCAATTAGACTTCTCAATGTACGTGTTCAGGATGGAAATGTGAACACCTAAAAGGGCATGGGGCCGATTTTTTTTTTTTAATGTGCAACGCCCTTGAACAGAGCCCCAAGCTATAGAAGCACAGAACAAAAAACATAAAAACAGCAATTAAACAGTTAATCAGCAGGCAAATATCCATAAAAGTCACTCAAAGAGAAGAATCTTCAATCTGCCTTTGAAGGAGGCCATTGTGCTACATATTCTTAGATCTGGGGGCAGGGCATTCCAGAGCCGAGGGGCTGCTACAGAAAAACAGTCATCTAGTACCTGCGATAGCTTGGCTATGGCCGCTTGAAACAAGCCTGAGTTGTTTGATCAAGCCCGAGATGTTTGATCGAGTTCACCTGGCAGGAAGCCATGCTAGCTGTTTTGCATAATACACAAGTTTCTTCCCGTAAAGACACGCATTATGTGAGAAAAGGATCGCCCATTCCTAGAATTATGCATATACAAGGTGGATGGGTTAACCCTTACGTTGATCGGGTTGAAGCACTCTCTGGCTCGGTTCTTTCTAAGGGGATGATTGGTTGCTCTCTGAAGAAAGTCTCAGATCTATGCCCAACCACTTTGCACCAAGTCAGTGTGTCAGGGATACAGCAGCCAGCAGGGTCGGACTGGGGCATAAAATGGGTTTAGCACCAATAAAATAAATGGCCCACATTCATTAATGTCAATTTGTTAGTTTTGTGATAGACTTGTACTACTAAAAGGGTATTGTTTTAGAGAAACAAATTTGCATTGTAAAACATGCGTTCTGCGACACTGGTCAAAATTACCAACATCACAGTAAAGTAGCTCCTTAATTTGCCCACTTTGACAAAAATAACTCACCCTAGCATGTTGGGCCTGCACTTCGGTCATTGCCTTATAGGCCAGTCCAAGCCTGGCACCCAGCCCCTTTTTGTAAGCCAGCCAGGGTTGTAGTGGCTGGTTAACGTTTGAGTTGCAACTTCAGCTAGTTCCTGTTACTGTATAGTATGAGATGTGTATTATTGATTTGTATTGGTTTGATGGTTCCTCATCCCGAAATGAAGGGATTAGGATCATGATGGCTAAATTCAATAGTTAAGCGATTCTGGAGAAGGGGTGTTCAGTGTAAAAGTCCATCTTAACCTGGCATATTGCAGGCTTTTCAGCAGCAGTCATTTTATGGCATGGATAGTTTAATTTGGAATCTTGTATTTATACACATTTATGTAGGGCTAGCCCCCTTTGTCCAACTATTCCTGTGTAGAGAATAAGAAACCCCACAAAGGCTGGATATAACATTTTACCCCTAGAAGCGCTCCAACCTAAAATTAAGCATATAGGCAGCCTAAAACGCAATGCACATGTGAAGGACCCAATATTCTGTCAACTATTTTTTCCTCTCCGAAGAGTGCAGAAAGCTTTACGAATGAAAAGCAGAAAACAATGGCACTTAGGCAACCCAGACAGTGTCAGTAACATACCATGAATCATGTGCTTGATTATTTTATTTGATATATTTGGGTAGCACTATAGAACACTAACTGTATGAAGAAAAATACTAATGGCAGGCTTTCTTAAAAAAAGGACCTGGAAGTCTATTCTCCAATTTGCACATAAGGGAAGAGCGTCTTAAGATAGACGATGCACATTTTGGAATTCAAAGTATGAAGTGGGCCAAGCGAGGAATATAAGGGGACATGAGCTGGACAGCAAAGTACGATAAGATTTCGATGATAGAGGAATAAGTGAGTCAAAGTGGAAAGTAAAAGGGAACAGACAGGCCAAACAGAAATCAGACAAACAAGTTCTGGATTCACAGCAATGGTTGAGGACTGTAGCAACTAAGGCCAGCATACTGAGAACATGACTTGCGTGATGTATGATCAATGATTACAAGAGCCGTTTTAATGTTGAGGAAAATACAAGCAGATCTTTTTCATATAGTAAATGTGCATGCGACAAGCCTGATGAATGCATTCCTGAATGTATTTATGATCAAAAAGTTTAGAAAAATAACTGGGTTCAAGGCTCACCCGATGATAGTTAACCAAACACAGGAGGATGCATGAAAGGGATGCTAAAAAAAAAAAAACATGCATCGTCACCTCACCTTCCCAACTTAGACGGTCACAGATGAATCACAAAATGTAACAACAACATTCCTTTTTTCTTCTTTTGAGCTGATGCAGTAGAGAAATAAGTAAAAACAGTATAATAAAGTTACTCACCGTAGTGACTACCTTACTCCTAGTCCAGGGTCCCCTTTCCTCCATACTTGTGGGACATTCAGTCCTTCGGGACGGGACCAAAGCACTTGTCAAAAAGCATCAAAAATGAAAGTGTGCGTCCTATTTTTATGTGGGGTACCACATGTGGCCGTAACCCCGCCCTCCTGAGCTCTGCCCCGTGCATCGCCCTTCAGTCCTTTTCTATCGCCAGGTCTGCGACCCTTTAAGTAATAGAGGATACTTTTTAGAGGGGACGCTGGCATATGGAGGAAAGGGTACTATGGACTAGGAGTAAGGTAGTCACTACGGTGAGTAACTTTGTTATACTCCTACGTCCCATCCCCTTTCCTCCATACTTGTGGGATATTCCCAAGCACTCCTCACAGGAAATATGGGTGGATGGAAACTCCTTACTGAAATAGGCTAAGAACAGCCCGGCCGAATTGGGCATCGGCCCTGGAGTTCAGGTCCAAGCAGTAGTGTTGATGGGCTGATGGGGAAGCCCACGTAGCCTTTGAAGCAGCAGTCCCCGAGTTCGCTCGGTCTGTCGAGAAAGAACTTCAGGGCTCACCTGACATCGAAATTGTGTAAGACTTTTGGCATACAAGGCCAGATTCATAAAAAAGACAGGTAATGAGATAGATTGATTCAAATGAAAATCATTAACTACTTTAGGCAGGAAAGAAGGCAGAAAAGAAGGTTGAGTGCAGAGCACCACCTTTTCCTTATGAAAGGTGAGGAACGGATGTTCCACCGACAAAGCTTCCAGCTTGCTTACTCGCCTTGCTGATTGATGTCACTGCAATCAAAAATGCAACCTTCCAGGAAAGGTATTTGAGACCAGAAGTAGCCATGGGTTCAAAAATGATTTATGGCACAAGGCGGTGAGGAACACATTTAAATCCCCTTTTTTTTGGATGAGGATTGCGTACCGGTGGAAAAAGATGCAATAAACCTGCATAATGCCTTTTAATGACTGGATTAGTCAATGAAAAGGTACAGGTGTCCGTGGACAGGTAGGCGGCAATATCCGCCAAGTATGTCCTGCAGGACAAAACATGGATGCCCGAAGCTGCCAGGTGAGATATGAACGAAAGGACCGTTTCAATCGTAGCATGTCTGGGGGCCAGCTGTTTAGCCAAACACCAATGGCAAAAAGGGACCCACTTGCTCCTATACTGACACCTTGTAGAAGAATTCCTGGCCGCTTGGATAATGCGCATAAGTAAACTGTACCAAGGATTTGAATTCAGGCACCAGGCCGCCAAGCTGAATGATTGTGGGGAGGGGTGCCAGATCTGCTGATCGCACTGGTGAATAAGGTCGGGAATCAATGGCAATCTGATCGGAGGAAGAATCTACAGATGCTGAAGTTCCGAGAACCAGAATCTGGCTGGCCACCAAGGAGCTATGAACTGAGCTTGAAGAGTGACCAATGAATCCGAGGTAGTGACGGGAAAGCATAGGCCTTCATGTTGTGCCACGGAATTTCAAGTGCGTCTCCTAGGGAGGAGGCCCCAAGACCGTTCCTGCAAGCATAAAGAGGAAGTTTCCTGTTTTTAGAAGTCGCAAAGAGGTCCACTTCTAGAGTGCCCCATTGGCGAAAGATGGTGGAGAGGACCTCTGTGTTCAGTTCCCACTCGTAGCTGGCCACTGTTAGTCGGCTGAGTGAGTCTGCAGTCACATTGAATTGGCCCAGAATGTGTAATGCCAGTAGTAAAATTCCGTGCTGGATGGTCCATCCCCAAATCTGAATGGCGAGGTCCACAAGAGGTGGTGAGTTGGTGCCACCCTGCTTGACGATATAAAACATTGACACCAAGTTGTCCGTGCGGATGCAGACCACCCTTTCCGTGATGGACGGTTGAAAAGCTTTCAGCACCAGAAATACAGCCAGAAGTTCCAAATAATTTATATGAAACTGCCTGTCCTGCAGCATCTATAGATCGAAAACCTGGAGATGATCCGGCATGGCGCCCCACCTCAGAAGGGAGGAGTCCGTGGTAATCGTCACTTGTGGGAAGTGCCCCCATGGTAAGATTGTTGGTCGAAGACCACTAGAGCAGATCCGCCGTCATTTAGGATGTAACTGGATCATCTTGGAATCAGAGTCCAAAGCCTGACACCAAGAGCGCGGAAGAGCCAGCTGAGTTCACCTCATTTTCAAACGTGCAAGAGGAAGAGCAAGTACGCAGGAAGCCATGAGGCCCAGAAGTTTCTGAAACCACCAAACCGTAATGTGCGTTCACTGGATGAAAAGCTGACACGTGGCGAATAGATCCGCAATCCTGTTCGCCGTCAAGGACACCTTGGAATCGACCGTGTTCCAACGGAAACCCAGGCAAATCAGGTCTTGGATATCGTCATGGAAGATTTCTGCCAGTTCACCGACAGCCCAAGATGGAACAGGAGCTGGAGGGAGACTGGAGATTGCTCGAAGCAGTCAGTGGACAAGGGCTGTGTAGAAGCCAATCGTCCAAATATGGATATACATGAACACCCTGTAGCCGTAGAAAAGCTGTGATGACCGACATCTTCGTAAAGACAAGCAGTGTCGAGCCAAGACCAAATGGTAGTACAAAGAACTGGACATGCTCCCCTCCCAGGAAGAACCGTAGATATTTTCGATGCAGCCTCCATATCAGGATGTGCATATAAGTGTTCTGAAGGTCCACTACACTGAGCCAGTCGCCCTTCCAAAGGGGACTTTATTTGGCAACGTGTGATCTTTAATTTCTCTTGTGGAAGAGAAAGGTTGAACTGGGAAAGATCGAGAATAGTGCACAGGCCAGCATGGTTTGGGCACTGAACAGACTAGAATGGAAGCCCTCCCTTTTATCCCCAAAGGGAACATGTTCCAACGCCCTGAGGTATAGAAGTGTCTGTACCTCGGCTCTCTGATGGAGGGCTTCCCAATCTGTTGGAAGGGAGAGTTGAAGGGTAGGGAAGGGGCAAACAAAAACCCACCCGACTGATGGACAAAACCCACTGGTCTTCGGGGATGTCTGCCACGCCTTCAGATGAGACGAGATTCGTCCTCCTACTGGAGTCTCTTGCGACCAACAAAAAATATAAATTGCTGATTTGTCGGCAGGGAGACTACCTATCCCTGGAGACGAGGCTGAGGGGCAAGAAAAAAAAAGACCATCCTGCCGTTGTTGCTTCCGGCGAGTATCGCCAGCAGGTGCATCAGACTGGCACGTACAACGATCCTGAAACACCCTGAAGTCAGAAGGACCGAGTCTGGGACCCCGATCTCAGCATATCAGGGGCTTTCGCAAGAGTTTGCCCCAATACCGACAGATTTGGCGGTTTGGGTGCTCGCTTTGGTTTTTGTGAGCTTCTCATCGGTAGAAGAATGAAAGAACTCCTTGCCATCAAAAGGAAGGTCCAGAACTTTATCCTTTACTTCCTTTGAAAACTTCATTGCGCGAAGCCAGGCCTGGCGAGTGGTGTCAATCCCTACCATAAGGCCTCAAGCTGAGGTATACATGTGGTGTGCGCAGCCTCCAGTAGATCCTGCACCAGTACTCTGGCGTCCAACAACCGTCTTCTAGCCCATCTTCAAGAATGCACTCCTGGAAATCCACCAACTTTCTCCACAGCCTCTGATTGGCTGTTATGCTTGATTTATGCTCGATTCAAAATGGCGCGGGCGCGCAATGCATTCTAGGAGCGCTTGGAGCCATGTTGGATATTTACTTCACTCCGCAGTGAAAGGCTGCACACATTTTGCTGGAGTGTTAGATTCACAGTGCTGAGACAAACGTGCTTTTCCAAACTTGGTATGCAGTCAAAGCCATTTCTGCTGGGAAAGCCAACGTCGCTATGGCTTGCTACTGTTCTCCGTGGAGCGTGTTTTTAGAGCAGGGAGGCCCTGCATTCCTTTGGGGAGCTCTCGATTGACCCAGCTGGCAACCGACGGCTGTTCCTCAACTGCCCAGGTGCAATTTCCAGAAGGTTCGAGAATTAACTCCCCTTTGTGGAGTGTATAGACATATATAGATATGCGGAAACCCGGAGGGGGTCAGGTGAGACTTCAGCCAGAGAAGGACGCTCCGTCTGGCCTTCCTGTGAGCTGTGGCACTCTCGGCCTGGCTGTCCCCGGGGTTTCCAGCCGCTTCTGGACGAGATGAGGAATTATATTACGCTCACAGTGATGTATTTCTTTTTGACTTCTTTACTTCTTCTATGATCTGTCCATATTAGTTTTATGAGTTATTTCTATGTACTTGTAATCTTTGAATATATAGCCGTAAAGAGCAGATTATCTTCTAAAGAGTGTGTGGCAGTGAGTTATTTTGTCTGTTTATGGGTTGAAGTATTTGCTCTATAATTGCATTGGTGATTTATGGTTGTTCCATGCACTTTTCAGGGGAGAGCAATACATTGGCTGCTGCCAGGATGAGCTTGGTGTTCGCTTGACAAAGCTGGAGCGCCAGATTGGCAAAAACCTTCTTGCCCAGCGGGTCAACAGTTTATCCCCCCCACCCCATGGATAGGATTTGAGCTGCTGAAGATGCAGAGGCCGGCTTGGACTGTAAGTTAGCTGCAGCCACCACAGTGGAGGATGGGAGCGCACAAGCCGTTAAGGCCATCTCCTCAGAGGTGTGACGCTCGTATAGAGCATCCATTCTCTTGTTGATATGTAGCCCAGTGTGGCGTTTTTCCCAAACCTTGCAAGCCTCGGCCAAGACATCCCCGTGGAGGAACAGGCCGGGTCGGTACGCTCTTGAGGCAACAGGGTAAAGGCTCCTGAAAGCACCTCCTGCAGAGCAGGGTCCTCTGGTACTGCAATGTCAAGGAGGGCCATCATATCCAGGACCCAGTCATGAAATGCTTTCACCGAGCGGGGCTGCTCATCGCTGTCCTGATCCACTTGCAGATCCTCTGAGGCGTGAGCAGAAGGCTGGTCAGGTACACGTACCACCTCAGGTTTTAAAGTGCTATCCCGGTCAGCCGGTGTCTTCTCTATAGGAGACAACGGGAGCAAAGGAGGAAGAGGCAGAGGAGGTCCAGAAGGAAGAGCTGGAGGAGGTGGCACCAACGGAACAGCTGGGGCCGAAGGCCGGCCAGGAGGCTTAGGGTATACTTCCCTGAAAAGACATTTGAAGTACGCCTTCATTAGGGTCAGAATGCATGAGCATCTGAAATTTCCCAAAGAAAATTTCCCAATTAATTCGTCCTCAGTCAAAGGCTTTGGCATAGGTACAGGCAGAGGCCGCTCATGAGGGGCGTACTCCCATGAATGCAAGGACGATTGCCATGAAGGCCCACCACTGGCCGGGTCCACATAACCAGTGGAGCGGAAGCAGGAGGTAGCAAGACTATACGGCAGTAGTGCCCGGGCACGCCAGTCAACTGAAGGGCGGAACAGATTTTTGCTGTCCACCCGACTAGGCAAATGCTGCTCAGCCCGAAAGGAATTCTCCCAGCACCAGACGGCATGAATGTCAGCGTAAGGGAGGTATCCAAAATGGCCAGCGTAGAGCATGGAGGTTGGACCACTATTTTGTAGAAATCTGAAGAGAACTGCGTCACAGAGAGACGAGGCATTTGTCTCCTCTGGGGACTTCAACACTTTAGCCTTGACACATGGATCCTCGGCAGAGCCAGTACTCAGTGGTCTCGGATGTTTACTGGACATCTTAGAACCCGCCACAAACTTAGCCTGCGGAGGAACCTCGGCAAAGCTGGTAGTGGAGGTGTAATGGTCAGTGACTGCCCTCCTTTCCCCCTTGACAGAACTGGTACCACCACAACCCAGAGCATGGGACGGTTCAGTAATATAGATCACTGATAAGACCTTCAAAGAGGGTCTCTCGAGTCTGTCCTTCGCCTCAATAGGAGCCGCCTCAGGTTTTAACCCGGTACATAAAGCTCCCTCGAGAGGGGCCTCGAGCCAAGACTCGGTATGGAAAGCTCCAGAGACCTTAGGGCGTACCCCAGTGACTGGAAAGCTCCAGAAATGGCAACCTCAGGGAAGACCCTTAGCCCCCAAATGGGGAACCTCGGAACAATGTCCGGTACTGGCAGGTCCACTTCGGGAACACTGAGAAAACTCTGGTATGCCTATTAGGCCCTTGGGGCAGCTCAGGAGAACCCCTGGTGACAGAGGAACACAAGCCCCTCCCAGACCTGCAAGACCCCGGGAAGGAGTCCTCTGGCCGGGGCACCCTAAAAAGTAAGGAACTTAGCAGGCGTTTATTCTTTTCGTCGATGAAAAGCTGGAAATGAGGTGGAGGAACGCACTGAAACACCTTCTTCCACCAAATACTAAGCTGGAGTGCCCAAACGGAGAGGGAGTCGCAGTAGAAGCACGAATCCAACGAGGTTCTGGGTCTAGGCACTCCAAGCAAAGAGAATGGGGATCCGCCCTAGCGAAGTGACGTTCACAGGAAGAACAGGACACAAATCCCACAGGCACAGACTAAGGACTAGATGACTGAGGAACCGGAGCCAGAAGAAAGCACAACGGGAACAAAAATAATATTTCCAGTGATGCAAGTGCGTCCAGCCCCGACCATGCGGAGAAAAGGACCGAAGGGCGATGCGCGGGGCGGAGCTCAGGAGAGCATGGTTACAGCCGCGTGTGGTACCCTGCGTAAAAATAGGACAATTTTCATTTTTGATGTTATTTGTTAAAAGTGCTCTGGTCCCGTCCCAAAGGACGGAATGTCTCACAAGTATGGAGGAGAGGGGACGGGACGTAGGAGTATGTAGAAAACATGTACTCATGACTTCTTCACAACAATGACATGCAGCAGGCTTCTAGATGGATGGTGAAAAGGTTTTACCGGATATCGAAAATCTGGTTCACACAGCACTTCTTCAAACTCTTCTTCAAACGGGTCTTCCACTATTTGACTCTCTTTTGACATTGTTCGTTCAGCAACCTCCTACGTTTACAACACAAACAAAACACAACAGATTTCATATCTGCTCGTCAAGAGTCACCATTGAATGGCTAAAGACACATTTTACCTTTTGGCTATCTACCCATTTTAAATGGGCATGTATATGTAAGAAGGTACAATCAGAAGAAAATACTTTAAAAGAAGCATTCTGTAATGCATTCAAAGTTGCAATATTATTCACCAACTTCATTTAGGGCAGACTAAGCAACAGGCCCATTTTCAGACCATCATTCATCACAAATACACAAATCTATTAAAAAATGATTGAATTAAAAAAAGGGGACAATGGCTCCTTCTTTAAGTCATCATTGACCAGTTACTCAACGAAGATCTAGGACTAAACTGAAAAACAAGTCAGGAGATAAAATATGGTGCTAAAAGAATGAGCAACAATACAAGGAGGATACAGCCATGGATAAGCGGTCAGGCATGTCATGCTGCCAAATATGTAGCATTGTTGGCAGAAATCATGTCAAGGGGGAAGGGATGCAGACCCACAACTCCAAGAAACAAACCAGGGTGATACAGTAACCATGTATGGTGAAACCATAATCTCCTCATTAATTTACTATTGCAAGAAGGAAGCTTTGAATCATAATACAGACAGTCATCCGTGCAAAGAAACGCAGTGGTAATGAGGTTTACTCCTCATCGAAGCTTGTGGGCTGCCTCCATTGTCGGAAGTACTGTCCCAGTTTCCTATAGCTTGGACCTTTCTCCACTGTGTGTCTTTTCTTGGCCCTCTTGTATGTATGCTAGCAAGCTTCTGCTGGGCTTCTGCCAGGTTGCGTTCTTCCGCCCACTGGTGGGTTAGTTTTCCAGTCTCTTCCTCTGGGGTTCTCCCTTCAAGTACTGTGTCCAGACTTCAGAACTCTCGTTCGAAGCCCATCTCCCAGACCTCTTGGTCCCAAGGTTCAGTACAGGGGATTACCCAGAGATTCCAGTTTGCACACCACATGTCCCTGAGGGCGTTGCAACTACAGTCTCATGGACAGGCCAAGCAATTGTGTGGGACCTAGGTGTGTTCCTCTCTCCCTCATCTGTTTCACCCTCCTCCCAAACCCAGCCATCTTTAACCCCGAGTTAGTGTACCAAATGTTTCACCCTGCATATTCCACGTCTCTAGGTGAGCTGTGGCAATGACCTAAAGGCAGTGGGCCTCAATCCTTCTAAACTCCCCCCCCCCCCCTAACATTCCCTACATTATCCAAGTGTGAGTGTTCTAAAGGGGTTTTAGGATAGTGCATTGTACTTACTTTGATTCAGCTAGGTACAACCCAAGCCTGCCTCATACCTTCCATCTACCTCACCCCTCCTCCCTACTCCCCCCTCCTCTGGCCATTCAATGTAACATCTCAGCCTGCACCCTTTGATGTTACTATTCTTCCCACCCACGCCTCCGAACCCTCCTCCAACAAAGCCACCCTCCTTTCACTAAACATTTGCCACAAAAACAAACTGCAGAACCACTTCAACTACAAGCGAATACCTCACCCTCTCCACAAATCCCTTCCAAACGATGCCACTTCATGGTATCTTGGTCGTCCTTCACCTCAGACCTCACCTGAAGAACCTGCACTTCCCGTTGCCTGCTTAAATCTCCAATTCTCCCTTTCGAATGGGTAAAACTCCCTGGCTAATCTGGCCCAGGTTCCAGGTGTGTGAGGGGAAGATATCAAAAGAATGCTATGTCACATCCTACTTGCTCTGTGCCGGTCCTCCACATACTGAATATGGTGACATGGAATGTTCAGGCTTGGGTACCAGTTTGTTAGGGAACCGTGAAAGTCTCTGGGGAGGGAAGGTCAGGTTTCCCATTATTCTGTGGTGGTCTATGGTGGTTGTGTCCGTGTGTAGCTTTGCCGCCTCCATCCGGCAGCTCTGCTAATTCTTTGACTGCCACACAAGGTCACGGTCTCTCACTCATTGTATTTGGCAGTCCTCTTCAGTGGATAACAGCTGCTCGTCTGGTCTCAGAGGCTGCTTCCCCTTGTTCTTCCATTGGCTCTGTTCTGCAGTTTGTGCAGTCTTTATTGTGGATACAGGTATTCTGAAAAGGTTTGAAAGACAATGGCGAGTATCTATACATAAGACAAGGGTGTGAAACAAGCATGTTGGCACAAGGAAAATGTGGAGGAGACTGGGGTAAGGTCTGTTTTGCAGGATTTTCCCAAAAGGGAAAAACTTGTTCAGGATTTTTCCCTGCATTTCCCAGCACCTGTGAAAAAGGTTTTTCGCCCAGAGTTGCCACAGGGAAAGACTGGACCATGTCACCAAAATAACTGGCAACTTTGAGAACGATATTCTCAGTTTACTGGTTAAAGCAGGCATAGCTGTTCAATCCCAAGTCATTCCAAAACAGTAAAGTTGTTAAAATTCAACAAATTATATAACATTAGAAAAAGAATCAACATTTATAATTTGCAACTACGTTTTACAAAAGGGAATGATGTTCAGGATTACTATGGTCGCGATGAGGGGGTTTTAGATGGACATAATACCAAAGCATGTGAAGACCAACCTATGATGAAAATTACTGCGGTTAAGAATTAAAATGCATCTTTTAACATCACAAGAAAAGAAAGTTGATCAACCAACGATAATTATACATTGCGATATTCTTATGTTCTTGGTTTTACACTGTCCAGTCCTATTTTTTGCTGTAAGAATATGTGTATAATGTTCTAAATGTACAGATTGACTAGGTTGGTCACATTCAATTATTAGGTTTAAGAAAACTATTGATTATTATAGCATATGTAAATAAAATGGATTCTTTGAAATGTTCTGTATTGCATTGCCACAATGGCGATACAGCTCATTTAGCTTGAAGATTTTCAGTCAAGAATTGCAAGCAATTTGGTGTTTTCATAAAAGAGGTCAAGTAGGAACAAGGTCTGTATCTATCGTTAAGCAACTGAACCCACGGGGGCCACTTACATCAGTAACACGTCATACAAGGGGATGCAGAATAATTTACACCAAATAAGCAATTTAGGAAGTTGGCAAAAGGTCTCATCCCACTGTTTTATTTTCAATTGTCTAAAACCGGGAGTTACAATGGACATGAACAGACGTTCGATCGTGCCCTCAATTATTTTGCATAAAAAACACATTCATATAGCAAAAGTGTGTCATATGACATACTACGTGGTAACCTAAGAAAAACCTACGGAAGATGATTGGCTTAAGGGGAACATCCAAGAATACTTTAAGGGATCGGGTTGCGATGGTGTCTCTACAGTCAGGTGGACAACTTATGCCCACCCCTAGTGCAAGTCATCTTCAGTTACTAGATACACGATACACCATTGGCCATCAAACTATAAAACCCTTCATTATATGGCCTTCTACAATTGGTTGGCACACTTGTATCCTTCTGGAACATTCGGCTCACTTGCAGCACGTAAGCTGGTACCCCAGGTGCCAATTGGTGGACTTGACCCAATTAGCCCTACACATCTCATGCCGTTTGCCATTCAGATTGCCTTTGAACTAGTCCTTGTAAAGTACCACTGCGCCTGACAATAAAAGGGACTATGGGCACACTTATTGCAGTTCTGGTCTGTATGCCCCCAACTCCCATTTCCATCCTTGACTCACATGACGGGAGATTGTAAATCGGCCTGTTTTGCAGCATTTAATTGTCTTGAAAATAACTTGACACTCATGGTATGCTTTCCTGCATCTTAACAAGGGCCGAGTCAGCTTCTGACATTCACTGTTCAAGGATAGATAGCCGGTTCTTGGCTGCTCCATCCTTTGACACCAGGCCAGCCAGCCATTTTATGCCATTCCTCGATCTTCAGCTGTTTTCTTGCTGCGACACAGCCCTCCGGTCCTTTTTTCTTCACAGGTTAATGTGACACCGATGTCCAAAATTCTATATAATGGCGGCAATGCCTGTAGTCCATTCACTACGTATAGCTACCTTTAAGATCACTTAATCTACTTGCATTGCTGCATCTGTAGTTATAAAAGTGCTGCATTTTCTGTGATGCTCGTTATACGTTCAGCATATGAAAATGTACTTCATTCCTTACTTCGTCATCACATTCTATAAGGTCCATGCATCATCTTTTAATCATTCTTCTCAGTGCGTCGCTCTCATTTCTTGTGATGTAACCAGCCTCTTATCTCCCATCTTCAAATTCCTTTGAGAACCTCCAAGAGATTGTCATCTATACGAGGGTACAGATAGGGGGTCTTAGTGGATACATTGTCTCAAAGACTCTTCAGGATAGTCGGTGTCAAACTTGGCACAACCTCTGGTTTCCAGCATTCAGGTAGCTGTGGTGGGGGGGCGGGGGGAGACTTCCTACAGAGGCATTTGGCTGCTCCTCTACACTCCCCCCCCACCCCCCCCTCTGGTTGATCCATCAACCACACCATCTGTCTCCACATCTTGAGATCTTCTCTTGAAGCGTTTCTTTGGAGTCCAGATCTTTACTACTCCCTTCAGGGATCCTGCTGATTTAACATGTTCATCAACACTCCAGATCATGTAGCTGCACTGTCCATTCGTATTACAGTGACCCATCGGCCTACGTACTTCTTGCGATTCTTTGGATGTAGTAACTCGTTCCCCCAGGTGCTACGATACTTGTTTCTATGCATTTTCTGATCTCTTCATCCATCAACTCCTTCAGTCCAAACCCTGATTCGACATCAAACATGATCTTCATTCCTACAGCCTTCTTTGTCTTTTTGCACTTTGTCATTATCCTGATCATATAGAATCCAAACATTATCATCACTAATACTGCTCCAAAAAGCTTGAAGATACTCGCCATCCAGGGTGGAATCCATGAGAAGATTGAAGCAAACCAACTGTCATCTGCAAAATCTTCAGTCTCATCTTCCATTCTGTTGTGCACATTCGCCAGCAATGTTATGGCCTCTGCCAAGGTCCCATTCTTGTCATGAGAATGCATGAACGTGCAACATGATTCTCTGATTTTGGCGCAAACTTCTCCATCCACTGCTGTGATCATATAAACCTATCTGTTCTAGAGGGTCATCCATCATATGGCCCTCTGTTCTTACCGGATAGCACTGAATCCCTTTATGGTAGTGTTGATCATCTGCAGGAGCTCCCAGCGAGTGATCTGTAACCACTTTGCATTTGCCATTGTCTGGATCCCTGGCATAAAGGTATTTGTGAAGATTGAGGCAGTTTTGCTGAATAGCCTGTACTCCTATGGAATAGCATCAAAAGTGTATCGATTTAGCTGAGAAATAATTCTCCCTCCTTGTTGGTTGAGGAATTCAAGAGATCTTCTCCTCAAATGCGCATCTGCCTTTAGAAACTCTCCAATGTTCAAGTCACTTTGAGGAATCGCTAATGATGGAACATGAATAAGCACTATGGAACACATCCTTCCCCCGTCTTTGGGCAGCTTCATGTAGGCTCTGGACCCACAGACCCAATAGTGGTCCATTAGAATTACTTTCCCATCCTACATGCCTGGTACATCAAACATTCGGCCACACTGGTGATTTTCCCCAAATTTCCTCGTGCCACTAGTTCTGAAACACAAAAATGCACTTGCTAGAAGTACGATCTGCAATGGTCCTTTATTGTCGATCCATGTCAACAACTACACAATCGTCGTCCAGTGAGTCTTGCATTCGTTCCCTGCGGTATTTATAACTGGTTCATAATACCCAGTTACTGCTGCTGCTTTAGACACAATCAGGCCTTCAACCCATCCTTCTGGAGTCAGCACTGTTCCTTTGATTTGTAACTGACCTCTTTACCAGCATCTCTGTATTTCTTCTATTTATGTCTTGACAATCTAGCATTGTGTTTTCTTCCATCCAGATTCCTGCTCAACTCATTACTCGCTGTTCATATCTGATCACCCAAATCCTCGTTTCTGGCTTACCTCTGGTCTTCAAATCTTGCGCATAGTTATCTTCTCTTTGAGATGTCTTTCCCGTTACGCATATCAGGGATGCTGTTCTGCATTGGAATGGTCCTCTTGTCAGGCAGAGTGCGAGATGTGTTAGGCAATTAGCTTTTTTGCACTGGTTTTTCTGAAGCCATGAATATCTTTGTAGTTCCCATGGCTTAATGTATGAGTGCACAGACATAGCAGCTCTCCTTAGACGTTCTCTCCCATCTTTTTCATGTGCTGATAACACGTTATTACCCAAGTGTGCTGTACTATCTAGATATGCGTTTATACCATTATCATCTTCCTCTGCATTTCTCCTGTGTCTCTTTAATAAAATATTTGCAGCCCATGGAAAGAACTCTAAAGCAGATCTATGCTGGGGAGAAAACATGCAGGACCTTGGCTCAATGCTAATGGGCCAGTCTACAAGAGTTCCTGGAGTGGGGAGAATCAAAGGGACTTATGCCTTTTTTGGATCAAAAGTATAAAAAAAGGTGAATCATGAGAAACAAAAAGACACAAAGCATAGCTGTGCATATGTAGATCGTGAACCAACATAATAATCCCCACCATTTGTGCCACTGGAATTTCTTCAGCTTGCTCACTCTAAAATCGTGTTATCTTCAACATTTCTCATCTTTACTGCATTTTTAAGGAATGGAAAACACTTTACTCAGGTAACAAATAGATTAGGTATTTGCAGTAGTTCTACTATTGCTAGACGCAGCCTTCTGATTACAGAACCATTGTTGGGATCCTGATGTGCAAATCTGACAAGAGCAGGATAAGCTCGAAGGTTATACAAAAACAGCAAGTACTAGTCTGTGAGCATCGCTTTCTGAAACAACCATAAGGCTAGCCAAACAGGTATGCATTAAAAAAGGAACCAGAATACTGCTCACTTTTCCAGTTATCAAATTCAAACTCTAGGTTAGGCATATTTGTGATACATAAATATCATGCTCAAGTCCATGTTCCAAAGATTCCTGTGACTCAAGCAAAGAGTTGCACTCCTGCTATAATATCTATAAAGGGGTGTCCAGGGGAGTCACAGCCCAAATGAAAATCTGCATTTATTAGTTTGTAATTTTATTGTCCTTCATTGGCATCGATAGAGTCTGCACACGCGGAAACTCTTCTTGTCTTGCTTCTGAATTGATGGCTGGCGTGCAGCATCCTCGCCAATGTAGAAATTGACATTGTTCAGGTGGATCCAAGCTAGTCTACCTTGAACTTTTACTGCTGAGGCAATAATGTTCTCTACTATGAATGGACCAACCAATCTTGGCTCATGCAATTTCCTAGTGAAGTTTTTAATCAGCACAGTGTTGCCAGGAAAGAGTTTTGGTGCTGATAAAAGTTCAGAAGATCAGTTGCTGAATGGTTTTTCATCTGTGTTCTGACACTGACCACCCTGGCACTTGAGTTGATCGGAAATAAGATACTAGCGGTCATATATGTTATCACGTAATTCATTTCCTAACATTTTTTCTGTACTCTGGGCATCACTTTTACTCCTCGATGGAGGAGTCAAAAGCATTCTCATGAGTCTTCCCGTCACTAGTTCGTGGGGTGTGATGGTCTGGACCAGGTGGATTCCTTGGGGAATATAAGCTAAGGGCAGACAATATAGCCATCCCTATTTCAGCGTCAATTTGAGCTTAGCAATCTTTAAGGAGGCCGTTGAGTCGATCACATCTCCCGTTGCATGCGGGTGAGAAGCAGAAGATAACTTGGGATTATTGAGTATTAAGCGCATCTGTTTGAACACTTTATTGACAAAACGTGACCCATTATTGGATCTCATCACTTCACACACTCGCCCATCTTGAAAGACTTCACATACTAAAAACGTTGCTGTGCAAGTGGCATCAGGGTACATGGGCCTGATTGATCCACCTGGAGAAGGGACACACCGCCATCTAACTGTATCCACTACATACTTGCAGCATATCAACATAGTCAATATGTAAATGCTGAAAAAGACAATTTTAGTCGAGGAATTGCTCCTAATCGTTTGCAGTGTATGCCCAGCGGGAAACTTGACAAGCAATGCAGTTTACTACATAAAATGCAATGTGTTCTAACAGGTCTGGAATAAACTAGTCTTCCGCAATTGTTGCAAGACTTTCCCTAGTTATATGCGTGGGGTAGTGCAGCAGCTCAATCACTACCCTTAACAAGGCTACTTGCATCACCGGCTTTCTAGTGCTGTCCTATTGCCATAATGCTTCATAGGGGGATAAAGAAAACCCCCTTTGCTTCCATAATTCCTGCTCTTCCTGTGATGCACTTCCTTGAATCTCCATTAATAATGTTCTTGGTAAATGATTAAATCCTTCTTTCACTACCATCATCTTGACAACTCCTTAACATCAAGGGTATCAAAAGTTGATCTGGTAAATATGCAACTCCTTTGGCTTCGCTCCTGCAAGAAATAAAGTCAGTTTAGTATGCACTGCGCATAATATTGCTATGGCTACTGGGAGTGGTAGTGCATTAAAGCTATCCAATAAAGATACATGCTGCACCGAGGTAGCCCCTCCTTTTCCAACGTGCTATCTCTGCACGTACGGTTGATGTCACATAGTGGGAGTTACTATACACCATCACTTCCTGTCCTTAATGATTCGTGCACGACAATAAGCGCTACCAATTCTGCTGCTTGCGCTGAAAAGTGAGACTGTAGTCTTGCACTTGCCACAACTCTGTGCCTCACTACAGCTGCGCCAGAACGCCTTTCTTCACTCGTTTGCTCAATTTTCGATCAATAAAGAGAATTTCCCCTCCTGACAACGCATTTTCCTTTATATGTGGTACATCATAAAACTCTACATAATTCGCACAAACATGCACATGCTTGCCCTCTGCCACTGGCTCAGCTACAACTGTGGCAGGGTTCACCATTTTAATCGCTGGGTTTGAGATCACCACTTCATAAGCAGCAGCTCTCTGGGGTGGTCAATGTACCCTTGGGTTTCTCTAAAATGGCAAACAAAGCATTTTCCACAAAAAAAGTCAGAGCAGCCCATTACAATGCGTGTGGACTTCTCAATTGTGAACGCAGCAGCTGCCAATGACTGTTCGCAAGGAAAGGGTCCCTTCATAACTGGATCTAGAGTCCCACTATAATACGCTAGAGGCTAAAACCCAATGTGGTCCTCTGTGTAAGCACTGCAGTTCTGAGTGTCCGATTTGTGTGCGAAAATAAAAACTCCTCAGCATAATTGGGAATTACTACATCAGGAGATGTACAAATTGCTTTCTTCAGCTCTTCAAAACCTCACACCATTTCCTCAGTCCATTCTATTTTCTCCTGGTTTGTCTGCTTTCTTTAAAGCCTACAAAAGGGATCTTGTGTACGAACTATAGTCAAACACCCAGGCTCTTACATAATTACATAGCCCCAAAAACTGCTGCATCTGCTTCACTGTGCGCTTTTTGCCTTTGTGACCGCTTCGTCTTTCAGGTGTCACTCACATTCCCTCATGTGACATTAATTGACCTACGTATACCAGTTCTTCTTGACAATACTGTAGCTCATCTTTGTCTACTTTGTATCCCTTATCTGCTAGGATAGTCATCAACTGAATGAAGTCCTATCTGCACTCATCTTCTGTGATGCTACAAATTAAAATGTCATCTACCTACTGTACCACAGCACTTTTCAAATCAATATTGCCTAGGTCCATCTGAAGAATTCTGTTAAATAACGATGGAGACTCTCAGTACCCTTGGGGCAGCCTTGTATGTTTCAGACAAGTCTGGCAGAATGTAGAGTCAGGTGTGTGAGTCTTTGTGCAACAGGATTGAGAAAAACGCATTTTTCAAATCCATCACTGAAATATCGAGCTTCTACTGAGATACGGGTTAGGAACTAAAAGGAAACTCTGCATCTACAATCTTGTTTATCAGTCTCATGTCCTGTAGGAATCTCCACGATCCTCCCCTTTGATTTTTTCAGAGGTTACTCCGCCTTGTTGCACAATGATTCTGATGGTACCAAGATACCTTCTTCCATCAGTGCTGAGCTAGTCTTGAATATACATCAGCCTCTCGAGACATTGGGTACTGTCTTGCTGGAGGTAAAATAAAGCTGAAACCAGGATCATTTTTAACTTCCGGGGCGTGGCCAAGCAGCCATGGAGCAGGCTGCGATTCCTTGGAGCTCTGTGATCCGACTTATTGATCCGAAGCAAGCACATGCATTGACGGATTATTCCTGCAGGAAAAAGATACTGTATCTGCGTGAATACCTCAGGCAGCAGATGAGCTTATCGGCAGGAGAAGGTGGACACAGCAGCGGGAGTTCGGCTACTTTGTGTCCTGATCCGGGAGCGGCGTAATTGATACCAAGATGGCGGCGCACCAACACGAAGAGACCCTCGGCGGCACTTGAAATCGGGTGTCAGGCGGGTAGTGAATGGGCTGCAGGCGTGCAGCAGCTGATGGAACAGTGAGCGGCCGACTACCTGAGAGAAGCTCAAGAATAGCCTGGGCTGATGAGGGGACGTATGCAGTGTCGGGCCACCTGGCCATGAGATAGGCGGCACGTCCTTGGTGCTCCCACTGAACCGGGACGAGGTACACACGGAACAGAAGAGGAATGACAACGTACCCACAATAGGTTGTAAGCAACGGGCACGGAGGGATTACATCCCGCACCGAGGAGTGGAAGAGCAACTACGGATAAAACAAGCGACGCCGTCACCGTCCGAAACAAAATGGCGACCGATCCTGAACAAAGGATTACACTGATGGAACGTGAAGCGGCCTCGTAAGGATTGGGACGCACATTCTGCTTAGACCAACCATTGCGGCCTGCAGATGCAGCAAGTGGGTATACGCACCCTGCATGTACCACCAGCCTCTGATAGGCACAGAGACCAGAAAAAAGCATCAGTGATGTAGAAGCCAGCACCCTGCTGATAATAGGCACGGACACAGAGGAAATTGTGACATGGGAAGTTACAATCCACTCGAATAACAATTTCATGCGCCACCCGAGGACCAGGGGCACCTCCCACAATGGAGGTCTTCGCGAAAACGCAGAGGACCCCTACAACATCGGAGCGGAGCACGGCTACGACTACTGTGGAAGAAGCCCCAGAAGGAGATAAGCACCACATCCTGGAGGCTATAGCGGAGCCGAGCACTAAATGGGGTGCGGCAATGGCGGACTTGCGGACAGCCCTGGAGAGCAAAATTGATGCGGTAGGAACTGAACTTACCCTGTTACGGCAAGATGTCAGGGGGCTGGCAGAGAGAACAAGTGGGCTGGAAAGTGCCGTAAAGACCAATACTGATGTCAGCACAAATAATGCAAAAGAAGTTCATGTGCTCAAACAGCAGGTTGCCAACCTTGAAAATCGAGTGGAAGAAGCGGAAGGAAGAGCGAGAAGAAATAACATACGGGTGGTCGGCCTGCCGGAGGGGGAAGAGGGCCAAGACCCTAACAACTACGTGGAAAACATGATCCTACAAGAAATATGAGCAGACAAGCTTTCGCAGGGATTCAAAGTGGAGCGGGCGCACTGCGCCTTAATGAGGAAACCACGACCTGGGGCTCCTCCGAGACCCATCATCGCAAGGATCTTGAACTATAGAGACAGGGAGAAGATCCTGGAATATTTTCGTAAAGGTGGAACAATACAGAAAGCATCCGCCAACATTACAGCATACCCGGATTACACGATGCTGGTACAGAGACAGATACAGCTACGTGGCCGTCAAGAGGAGGCTGCGAGCAGCAGGCATCAAGTACATGCTTCTGTACCCGGCAAAGCTGAAGGTGCTACACAACAGCAGGGCGCTTTTTTTTGACACTCCTGAGGAGGTGGTAACGTGGCTGGATCTGCAAGGCTGCCCGGAGCAAGATGTGGACCGTGACCGGCAGGAACAGGACGACTGAAGAACTGCTGCCACGGACATTGAGGGGGTAAGTGGGAGGGGGTACTAGATTATACTGGGAAGCGAGACCGGTGAAACACTGGATAACATTCGGGCCTTGTGGCCTGGAATATAGTGGGCAAAATTTTATTGGAAGCTGCATAGAGTTAACACAATGCGTACTAAATTTGGAAATAGGAGCAACAGGATGGAAGCAACCCACCCCCGAAAAAATACTAATAGTTAAGTGGCCATTAGGGCAACTTCACCCTACTGAGCCCTGAGCATAAGCTTGTGCTGGACAGGGCTAGATGTGGGGGTGCCTGAGATCCAGTGATGGAGCTGGGCAACAGTTGGGGGGATGTTGTTGGGGAAGGGATGGGTGGGGGAGGGAAAGGAGGTGGGAAGTTTGGGGTGTACATAGTTATGGGGAGTTTAAGTTCAAACATGAACCTACATGGAAGAGCTGAAGGGTTGCATCTGCACAGCATGACCGGGAGGGTTCGGTTGGAAATGGGGGAGGAAGATATCAATGCGCTATGGGAGATCAAGATATTAACGTGGAATGTCAGGGGACTTAACAGTTATATGAAGAGGAATAAGGTCATGCTGTATTTGAAAAGACAAAAGATAGATATTGCACTGTTACAGGAGACGCATCTGACGCGGGAGAAGCTGGATCTAGTTGGGAAAAAATGGAAAGGGGTTGTGGTGGGTTCGTCGTACTCCGCTTACGCTAGGGGAGTGCTCGTCTGGGTTGCGCCGCACGTCCCGATCCAGCTACCACAGGAAGTGGCGGAGACCGACGGAAGGATGGTTATATATTGAGAGGGCTGGTGGAGAATAAAGAGGTATGCATCGTAAATACGTACGCCCCCCAACCAAAACACGGCGGCATACTTTAGAACTCTGTGCACCAACCTTAGTATGTGTGAGAAATGCGGTTATTTTGGGCGGGGATTTCAATTGTGTAATGAACCCCAAAGTTGACAGATCTGATAGTAGGATTGACCGGCCCACCCAAACGGCCAAAGCATTGCAAGTGTTACTAGATTTTGGCTTGGTAGATGTGTGGAGAACAAAACATCCTAATGGTAAGCAATATTCCCACTACTCGGGCCCGCAGCAGCACACGAGATTGGATTATGTCTTTGCCACACCGGATGTAATGGCAGAGAGCACTCAAATAGAATATACAGTGAGGGTCCTCAGATCACTCGCCCCTGGTCCTCGGGTGGCAATACTGCCCCCCGAGGGCACAGATCCCGACATGGCGCCGCTGAGCGGAGGCACTCAAAGATCCGGTCTTTCGAGAGGACATAAGAGATGAGATCATTAACTATTTTGAAACGAATACTGGTAGTGTTGACTCGGCGGGTACACTATGGGAAGCTTAAGGTGGTGATGCGGGGGGTGGCCATAGCTAAGTCAAAGGGCCTGCAAGGTGGGGTCTGGCTGACCTACAAAGAGTAGAAGATGAACTAGAAAGAACATTAGAAAACGGCAGTGTGGACACGGAGCTAGTACTCAAACTACAGCAGCAGTGTGCGGAACACTGGGAAAGGCTCTGTAACCTCAATTATAAAAAGTATGTAGAAAGACAACACGCGGGAGGGGATAAACCGGGTAGGCTTTTAGCGTGGTTGTATAAGAGCGAAACCCCTACACCCTCGATTAGGACAATAACTAGAGAAGATGGCGAGGTAGTAGACACTGAAGAGTCAACAAGGAATTTGCGGATTATTATAAGGTGCTATACGGGGACAAGAAGGGGGGCAGTCGGGAGGAGATAACTGAAACACTAGAAGATGTAGGACTGCCCAAGATAAGTGACGAGGAAAGAGAAGAGCTTGATACACCAATTACCTTGGAGGAGTTGGAGGAGGTTGTGAGGCAGTTGCCCACCAGTAAGACCCCAGGAGCAGATGGGTTCCTTAGCGAATTTTATAAAGTATATAGAGAAGAAGTGCTCCCCCCAATGCTAGAAATGCTTAACGAAGCGTTTGAGATGGGGAGGTTGCCGGAGTCACTCAGAGAAGCGATTATAATACTGCTCCCTAAACCCAACAAACTGGTGTATAGCTGTAGCTCCTACAGGCCTTTGTCGATGCTGAACCAGGACAGCAAGATATTGACAGCTGTCTTGGCAAACAGATTGCAAAGAGTAATTAGCAAATTAATCCACCCAGACCAAACGGGCTATGTCTCGAATAGGAATATAACCCACAACCATAGGCGATTCCACCGGGTGATCGAATGGGCGGATAGGAATGAAGGCGAAACGGCGATTGTATCCCTAGACGCAGTAAAAGCGGTTGACTCCGTTAAGTGGCCATGGCTGCTGGCAGCCCTGGAAGGATACGGAGTAGGGTTGGGTTATGTCAGGTGGGCGAAAATGCTATACAGCGAGCCGCTAGCCAGAGGTCGAACGGGATCAGTGATATCCGAGAGATGGCAGCTTAGTAGAGGCACCAGGCAGGGGTGTCCCTGGTCCCCGATGCTTTACATTTTAGCCCTGGAGCCCCCAACGATATACCTTAGGCAACAATATGATACAATGGGTATTGAGGTTGGGGGGAGGGGGAGGGAGGCACCTAATATCCTTATATGCAGATGATTTGTTATTATACTTGAAATACCCAGAAGAAAACCTTCAATATATCCTGGATGTGATGAAGTATGCGGGGTTGTCCGGCATAGCAGTGAATCCTCAAAAATCTAGTATATTCCCGCTAGGTAGCCATAAGGGGACCCCAGAGGGAAGGTTGCCGGTATTACAGATACCATGGGTGACTAGTTCTTTCCGTTACCTTGGTATAGATGTGCATCACACGGCAGAAGAGGAACATAAGCACAACACCGAGGTAGCTGTTGAGAAGATCCGGAAATGCATGAAGTTTTGGGAGAAGTTGCCCCTAGCAATGATGGGACGGGGGGCAATGCTTAAGATGGTGGTCCTACCTAGGCTTTTACATTATTTTAGTAATATCCCCACATATGATACCCAAGAAGTTTTTTGCTAAACTGAACAGTGTGTGCAGGGACTTCCTATGGCATGGTACCCGGAATAGAGTAGCGCTATGGAAGTTGCAGAACTTCCATGAAAAGGGGTGGGGGTATTAAACTGCCCAATTTTGAGGTCTACTATGTAGCTAGTCCACTACAATATGTGGCCAATTGGCTTTCCGACGAAGTGAACCCTGAACTTAGGTTTTTTGGGCAGGATTGTACCCCATTTTACTTAAGGGAAATTATATGGTTGCCCGAGTCAGATATGAAGGAGCGCCCTAGGATGATGATGCTGGGGTGGAAAATGTGGCGTCGAGCATGTCTGATGATGGAAGACCCATTCCCGTGCTCCCCGCAAGTACTGCTTGTTGCTTTAGCAGGAGGGGATAAGCAGCTAAGGGTGATTATCAGAACCTACTGGGAGGAGGTGGGATTACATACTGGCCAATATGTTACATACCATAGGATGGTTCAGAAAATTCGGAAAACATGGCCTGAAACAGTATTGGCAGAGGAACCAGATGCTACTGTGGGGGCAATATATGACATATCGGAAGGGGGGCATGAGATTTCTAGATTGTACGAGATGGTGATGACCAAGGTTGGGAAGGAATTGACACATTCGAGACTGGATTGGGAAGAGGAGGTGGGGGCCCCAATGGGAGATGGGATGTGGGAACACGCCCTGGGATATCACAAGAAAGTGTCAAGAAACGCCAGACTTAAAACAAATACAGCTGTATATAACGCATAGAGCATACATGACCCCTCTGAGGATATCCATGTTCAGAAACGCTGGGCGACAGGCGTGCCCTAAGTTCGACATGGAAAACGCCGACATGACATGTTTTGGTCATGCCCAGTAATCGAATGCTTCTGAGGTGAAGTGGCACAAAAATTACCGACAAAGGGGGTCACGCTCGTCATAGATACTGTCTGGGCTTGCTTGCTGGGAGGGTTCCCCAGACCACGGAAACTTAAACATGTTGAGAAACTGAGAGACTTTGCATACGTGCTAGCAAAACGGAGGATTGCCATGGGATGGAAGAAGTGTCACAAGCCACGGGTGGAGGTATGGTGGAAGGAGTTACAGAAATGGGCAGAGGCCGAAACAATAGTATGGCAGGAGGCGAGCAACATGAGTGGGGAGGAAGAAGTGGGTACCCTGATGGCATGGAAATTATTAATAGCGGAATTGTTCGGATCTATATCGGACCCGGCGGAATCCGAGGATAGTGAGACCCGGCCACATGTAGCAGACAATGAATGTGAAGTACAAATTGGCTCATAATGGAGGGTGGGACTATGGGAGCAGTGGCAAAAATGGAAATATAAATGGTGTTTAATGGAATTGTTGTAAACTGCACTGCGTGTTGGGTTTGTTTGTATTGTTGTTTGGTTTGAATAAAATGAATAAAAACTTTAAAAAATTAATAATTTAACTTCCCCCATCCCCTTCAATAGGCCTACATCATATGGGCCTGTCCATAAGGTGCTTGGCACTTTCTCCAAGTCTTCGTCAAAAAATGCTGGCCGCTGCTGCATCATCATGTGCCATGGGATCTCCCTTTTATCTATTCTAATCCAATATGTGATGCTCATAGCGAACACTACTTCATCTGCTGGGTCATCTCTAAACAGGTCATCAGTAACGTCAGTCAACCTACACCCTTCAATAGCCGTCACTGTTCTCTATGGTCTACCCATGTCATCCGTTCCTTTGAGCGTCGCCATTTCCCCTCGTACTATGGCTGCATCCAATTCTATTGGGATGGTTTGTCCCCCCGCCACCCTCTCTTCGTCCATAGTTATGTGGTCTAAACAAAAATTCATCAGGTATTCTCATTGTTTTCCCACTAAACCAGGTAGCCATGTTAACAGAATGCTCACTCCATAAAAAACAACCCCCTGGCTCGATTGGGATGCCTCATAGGGCCATTTGCCCTCTAAATGCCAATATGAATTAGTCCACATTCATATAATGTATTCCAGGAGTGGAACACACTATCCCTTAATCAGTAAAAGAAATCATCATGTCGAGTTTTGTGATCAAATCACTTCCCAAAATATTAGCTGGCGTCTGCCATGAATACAATAATGGAACAGACATATCACACTCCTATAGAGATGGGTAATCAGTAAAAGGAACTCTACTCGTAGCACCAGAGAACCATTGAGCATTCATGGCATTTTCCTACGTCAGATATTTTCCCTCTCTTATACATAAAAAAATACACTGAAAAATGAAAGATTTATCTCCTATAGTCACATCGACCCTTGGTTCCTCTTGGGGGTCTGGTGTCACTGATCTTACTGAACACATCAAGTTGCCCTGTGAGCTGTCCTATTATGGATACTTACATACCCCTGCACCCGTAAAAGGATTTTCTCCCGCCATAGTGAGACCCCCTATTCTAGGTGTCAATAACTGTCCCGTGTTCACATTCTGATGTATCTGCATAGGAGCGTGTTGCGACTGCCCTTGTGCGGAAATCATTTGTGCTTGCTGTAACTGCTGTGCCTGTTGTATTTGCAGCGTCTGTTTGATACGCTGTCTGATCTTGGGCAATCTCTAGCTTGTGAGCTATATGCTGGAGGATAAGCTTGTCTGCCACCTCTTGAGAATTGACCATTGTGTACAAACCCTTGGCTCCTGCATACACGCACAATGTGCCCTGTCATCCCACAAGTCCAACATACAGAAGGAACCCTTCTAATTAGCCCCCCCCCCCGGTTATACCCTCCTTGCACATTCAGATTCTCATTCTGCGCATTCTGTAATCCACCTGGATTGTTCTGGAATCTAATCCTTCCTCTTTATCCCCATGCCTCCATCTTGTGCTATAAACCCATTCCCTCCTTAGTCCATCAGGCACCGATTATTCACCTGCGATGTACCTGCTGCTTGCTGTACTCCTAGTCCTCATCAGCTTGTCCATACCGTCCCTGCTATGGCATATTTTGACAATTTCTTCTGAATTATTTTAGCTTCCTCAAGTTTCCTACCCGCTTCTCATCTTGTTTTTTTCCTGCAACAGCCAACAGTGATGCACTGTTGTCAACTATTTCTGCCCATGGCTTTGATTCCATTCCCACTTGCTTTGTCATTTGCCTCTGTACTTGGTCGGGCAACCCTTGACATTAAGTGTTAAAATAATGCCACCGTTCTTTCCCACGGCTCCCTTGTTTCAAGAGTCCAGCACTCTTGAATGTAAGCAAGAGGATCTTCGTCCTTTCATCTTACGTGTCATGATCGCACCCATGTCTGACATGTCAGGATACTGTACCCAGATAGCCCTTCAGACATCTGCTCTACACTTAAACGGTGCACCATTGTGTGTCGTGTTCTGTGCTGTCACACTAATAAACTGCTCTCTTCCATAGGTCATCAGCTCTTTCCCCAAGAATGGCTGCTAAAAGACCCTGAACATCCCCCTATGGTTAGCATGTTTCCTCCTGTCATTTTTTCCAGTTCATAAATCCATTTTCCTGCACCCAATGTCAAACTCAGAAGTTTGCATCTTAAATTATCCTTATCCATCTGCGGCCATGGAGTATACTGTGCGTAAACCCCAACTCACAAACGGCTCCCATCGTCTGCCGATCCATAGTCGGGACAATAGTTTCTGACCTCCTCCCTGGCAACTATCTTAACCTACTCACATATGGCAGAGACTCTCCTTTTTCACTATGAGATTGTCCTTTGGGACGCTGCAGATATGCTATGGGATCTGGCGTCCTAGCCTTAGGTTGCTCTAGATCAGACCATCTCACTTCCTTATCTGTCTGCAGGCTTCCCTCTGGGGCACATGCACCTTCTTACCCACTGAAGGATACCCCTTCTTTGTCTGACATATCTAGCCCCCAGCTAGTGACACTCGTCCCCTTCACCCTTATCGAAGGTCAGTCTGCTTAGGAATAAGACCCTATGCTCAAGGCTGAACGGATTCTCATCTTTGCTTCGTGATTGGAAAACAGTGTGTCATCTCCCTTCCCTTGGCTTCCCAATTTACTACCTTCCCTCAATTCTTGGTAGGCTTTTTCGATCCTGTCTCCGATACTTCCTACATCAAAGTTCTCTTCTAAGGCTATTCTAGATGGTCCCGATGTTGCTCCCTGTGACAGGAGAACCCCTCTATATTGCCCCATTGTATTGCTGGACTGGGTTTCATCAACTCCTTTTGAATTAGGTTAATATTGCGCTCCCGCGTTCTTCTCCATCCTAATTAATCTAATTCCCTTTGCTTTCTAGCCTCCCATTTAACTCTCCTCTTCCTGTTTTATCTCTTCTCTCCCTGCCTGTGCTCTCCCTTCTACCTCTTCTCTTCATCTTTGTATTCTTCCATCCTTTAATTTCTGCGCTTCCTCCTCTTCTCTTCCTTTCCGGTCGATTCCCGTTCTATTGCTCTCTACCTGTTGTCCTGCTTCCTTTGTTCTTCTGCCCTTTCTTATTTCTTTAGTTGCCCGGTTTACAGCATTTAGTTGTCTTAAATTAATAACTTGGCATGGTGTTCTTTCCTGCACCTTAACAAGAGCTGATTCAGCTTCTCCCGTTCACTGTTCAAGGATAGATAACTGGTCCTTGGCTGCTCCATCCTTTGACACCAGGCCAGTCAGCCATTTCAGGCCATTCCTCGATCTTCAGCTGTTTCCCTGCTGCAACAGCCCTCCGATTCTTCTTTCTTCACAGGTCAGAGTTTACTAAATATGTGACAACGATGTCCAGAATTCTATATAATGGCGGCACCGCCTGTAGTCTTCACTACGTATAGCTAGCCTTTACGATCACTTAGTCTACTTGCGTTGCTGCATCTGTACAGTTATAAAACAATGCTCTTAATGCGTGCAATCTTCATTCCGCATATGACAGTTTACTTGATTCTTTACTTCGTCAGATTCTAGAAGGTCTATGCATCTTTTTACCACTCTTCACTCATTTCTTGTGATGTCACCAGCCTCTTTTCTCCCATCTTCATATTCCTTTGGGGTACCTCCTCCAAGAGATCCTCATCTCTACGGGAGTACATCAGATAGGGTTTTCTTAGTGAATACCTTGACCGTTAGTGTCAAACTAAGCATGACCTCTGGTCTCCAGCATACATGTAGCGGCGGTGGGCGGTACTTCCTGCAGAGGCATTTGGCTGCTCCTCTACAAAACTCATCAATTCAAAGTGGGCTACAGCCATTAGAAAACACAAATACGAGTAGCAGCATCTCAGGAGAACAGTTAATGGCCACCATAGGGTGTGCTAGATTTCTCCCTCCAAGATTTTATATTTCATATTTTTGTGTGCATGCTTTTTCTAATAGACTGTTCTACAAAAAGAGCCCACACTAGCAGGTATACCATGTATGTAACCAAACAACCATGTACCCGGATAAATACATAGGTCAGTGCATAATTGACCACAAATTGCACTGTTTTCTCCCCCAGAGTTAAGTGACATCATTAAAGGAATTAAAATAACTTGAGGGATAGTGGAGCGCCACAATCTGGACACTTGCCTACAAAATGTCATCCAAGTTGCTTGAGTCACTTGAGCAAAGACCACATTCCCCTGGTACCAGCCATGCAGATCCTTTTAAAACAAAGTGAAACTGACAGTTGATGGGAATGGTACCATTCCAATAGCCCTGCCTCCCGCAGCCACATTTACATTCAACTTTGATGCACATCACAGGTGCCCCTGATCTACACATACTCCAGCAAATTGCCTTTTAGTCCATATTTCATGGAAGTACAGCAGAGTTACAATGAAGCCTCCAAAAGAATTGTACAATCAGTGTTATACTTGCAATGGTACAGTAAGTCTCAGAATTTAGTACAGGTTACTCACCATAGGGACACTGTAGTTCCCTTGTCCACCTTACTAATGAAACAGATGTCTGTTCACAATAAGACAAGGTAAAAGCCCCGACTCAGGCCCTAGACTCCAACCTCCATAAAAACACCCAGCTGCCTCCATTCTCCAGTCTCTCCCGTTGGGCATTTTCTAGAGAGCTACAGCATTTTCTTCACATATAGTGCAAGCTGGATTAAGCCCACTAAATTCCTGCCACCCCTGAATAGACCGGTCAGGATTAAACCCACCATATTCCTGGCCCCCCTTGATGCCAACGACCAGCCCAACTGCCATTAGAGCCATCAAACCACAGCAAGAATCAACTCTATTATTTAACCACTCCAACCTAGATACCAACCTACTTAGGGAAACGTCTAGCATACCAGCCACATTCCAAGCGACCCAGAATAACATCCCAACTGCGATTTCCAACCTTCAATGTCCTACTTTAGTCAGAAACCCTAGACTTGGCTCGAGATTAGGTAAAACCTACATAGTACCGACCAGTCAACCTCCCATAAATAGCAAACCTCAAGTTCTGAAGAAAATTGCCTCTAAAATCCAAAATGGTTACAACAAAGCAAGCAACAAGTCCATCCTACACTAATCAAAGGGGCACTGATCAATGCCAGATCTTTGGTATCTCATGTTGCAGATATTGCTGACTTGATTACTGAAAAAAAAAAAAAAAAACTGGATTTCCTACCAATAACAGAAACCTGGCTGCAGGCCCCTACCTCAAGTGCTACCCTGGATAACTATACAATACTCAGATCTGACAGAGAATCTTCTAGAGGCGGCGGGATCGCATTTATCGCTAAATCTACTTTGGGACTCAGAATTGCCACAAACTGTTGCATCATGCGAACTGCTGACAGTAAAACTTCCCCTTACAAATTCTCGCGATATAACGGCACATTTGATATAAAGACCTCTGGGACCCATCGGTGCTTTTGAGGAAGAAATCTGTGCCCTACCATCTAATACTAAGCCATCTTTGCAAATTAATTTTAGGAGACTTCAATCTGGGATTCAACTACCGAATGATCTACATGCCTTAATTCTATCAAACTCCCTTGCTGAATTAGGGCTAAAGCAAAGTTCTTCAGAACCCTAGACTGGGTTGCCGACCTCAATTGAGACAACTGTAACCTCCATCGAACCATACCCCTGGACTGACCATCTTCTACTGACCTTTACTATTCAAGGTTGTGCACTGCCTAACCTTATAACACCACCTGCTCCTACCAGAAACAAACAGAGCATCACATTGGACAAACTCAGGCCAATTCTCAGACCTTTACTAAATCCTATTCCTGCCTCCTATGACCCGTCTATATTAGTTGATCTATACAATACTACCATTACCCTAGCTCTAGACAAAATTGCACCTCTAAAATTGTGCAAAGGTAAACCCAGACCCCACCTTAACACTTGGTTTACTCCTAAACTTAAAGCCTTGAGGAATGAAAAAAAAAGAAAATGTGAAACCACTTAGAAAAACAACCCACTTCAGCCAGAAAAAGATAACTTACTCAAAATCCCAGCGAATTACAAACTAGAAATGCTTCAAAACTAAATCTGACACCTATAACTATAGGATTAAAGCCAGCTCTAGCAATAGAGAACTGATATTCTAAGAGAATTGGAATCCCCTATCCTCCCACCACAGAACTGCAATAAAGACAATACTTTGTGCACTAAAATCCAAAACGCACTAGCAAACATCTCTTCGAAGGGATTGTGTCCTCCGACGTATTCCTTATCTTAGATATCTCCTTCCAGCTCTGCTGGCCTCGGAAAATTTTTCTCTAGAGGGCGCTGCGCGTCGACGTCCTCCGAGTCGATGTCCCTCGACAGCCGCCGTATCGTCGTCGTCATCCTGCCTATAAAGGCCGCGCGCAGCGTCCGTTGCTCAGTTCCGTTTTTCCACGCTTACTCAGTGCCTCGGAATACCGTTGCTCAGTTATGTCAGGTTAATCCTATTTACCTCTGGTTAGTCGATCCGTACTCGATGGCTTCTTCGTCGGAACAGACAACTCCTCGGTCCGGCTTCAAAAAATGCCGCGATTGTGGGAAAAAGATGTCTGACTGACCCTCACAGAGTTTGTCTGTGGTGTTTGGGAGCTGAACCTACCGTCCCACAGGACAGGGACGATAAAAAAATATGATGCTATGGCAAAGAAAGTTTTTTCGGCATGTAGCATGGCGTTAAAATCTGTTAATGCTACTTGCACCCTTGCTAGATTCAGCCATACACTTTGGGAGTGTGCTTCTACAGCGGCTGACTGCATCCCGGAGGGAGAAGAAAGGGAGGTGTTCCTGAATATCATACAGGACGGTAAAGACGCTATGTGCGAATCCCTCCAGACGGGCATTGATTCGGCTGACAGTATCAGCAGAGCAATGGCAGCAAGTAGAACAACCAGGAGATTTGCTTGGTTGAGAAAGTCTGGTTTTGCCCCAGATGAGCAAGCCAGGCTCTTGAACATGCCATTCGATGGCTCTTTGTTCGGGAAAAAGGCAGATGACAGTTTAGAGAAACTGCAAACTTCAAAAGCAGCAGCAAAATCCCTAGGCGCTGCAATCCGTCAGACACCTTTTCGTCCCACAGGAACCTCTGCGAGGGGCAAGTCCTTTCGCTTCTACTCCGCATTCGGAAGAGGTAGAGGACGACCGGCTCAAAGGGGACAAAGAAGAACTACCCGAGGTGGACGGGGTAGATATTCAAAAGCCACATCAACAGCAGGTGCCTCTTCACCATCGGCATCTGCATCAGCCGCCCCAAAACCACTCTGAGGACTTCCCTCACAGGACACCTGTAGGAGGCAGGTTGACTCAACATCTGGCGGAATGGCAGGCTATCACGTCAGATGCTTGGGCATTGGAAACAGTCGCCCAAGGTTACTGCCTGCCTTTCCTACGCATACCTCAGAGTCATCCACCGGGGGATCAGCTCTCAGAAAGCTCCAGATCCGCTCCTCTTGCGGGAAATTTTGGACCTGCTAGAGAAAGGTGCCATAGAACCGGTACCTGTAGCGGAGAGGAACAAGGGCTGGTACTCCCCTTACTTTCTCATTCCAAAGAAAGACGGAGGACTGAGACCCATCTTGGACTTGCGAGAATTGAACAAATTCCTCAGGAAAGAAATTCAAGATGGTCACTCTTTCTCAGATCCTTCAGGCCCTTCAGTTCCAGGACTGGTTGGTATCTCTGGACCTTCAGGACGCTTATTTCCATGTGCCTATCCATCTCAAACACAGGAAATACCCGAGGTTCGCAATTGGCAACTCTCATCAATTTCGAGTGCTGCCATTTGGGCTGACCTCGGCCCGAGGGTCTTCAAGTTAATGTCGGTAGTGGCGGCAAGTCTAAGGAGGGAAGGGATTCACGTCTATCCCTACCTGGACGATTGGTTGATCAGGGCTGTATCTTCGGAACAAGCTCAGATCCAGCTAAATCACGTTTGCCACTCCCTTCACAAACTGGGCTTCTCCCTCAATTTAAAGAAGTCACAAATGATACCATCGCAGAGACTCCAGTTCATAGGAGCGATCCTGGACACTTCCCTGGGAAAAGCCTCGCCACCAGAGGTGAGGGCTCGAGATATTCTACAGATGGTTACCAAGTTCCAAGATGCCCAACGTCTCCCAGCCTTCGACTTTTTGAGGTTGCTAGGCCTCATGGCATCCTGCATTTTCCTAGTGCCAGAGGCTCGCCTGAGAATGAGATCCCTCCAGTGGACACTGAGGACTCAGTGGTCACAATTCTCAGGGAGAATGACAGATCAAGTTCCTGACAGGGTGGCTCGAGACCTTCAGTGGTGGGCCTGTCAGGAGAACATTCTGAAAGGAGAACAGTTTTGGCAACCCTGGCCGGAGAGAACAGTAGTCACGGATGCCTCACTCACGGGGTGGGGAGCCCACGCCAACGACTTGACCATCAGCGGTCGTTGGTCTCCATCGGAGTCCAGACTACATATCAACCTGTTAGAGCTGAGAGCCATCAGACTTGCGCTGAAGGCGTTCCTGCCAGCTGTACAAGGGAAAAATGTCCTGATAATGACGGACAACACGGTGGCCATGCATTACCTCAACAAAAGAGGAGGCGTAGGATCACTACCCCTGTGCAGAGAGGCGATGCAGCTCTGGTTTTGGGCAATCCAAGAAGGAATCTCTATCGGCAGTTCACCTAGCCGGAGAGAAGAACTTGACAGCGGACGCTCTGAGCAGGCAGAGTACAGTCTCCCACGAGTGGGAACTAGCTCAGGAAGTCCTTCAAGAGATCTTCGCCCTTTGGGGAACCCCTCAGGTGGATCTGTTCGCCACCAGCGTCAACAGGAAATGCGATCTGTTCTGCTCAAGGGAATTTCCCCCGAGAGGAGCTCTGGGAGACGCGTTCATAGTGGACTGGGAGTTTCTGCTTCTGTACGCGTTCCCACCGGTCCCTGTCATTCCTCAAATGATCAGGAGGTTGAGAAGATTCCGGAGAACCATGATCCTAATTGCCCCAGATTGGGCCAGGAGAACGTGGTACCCGGACCTTCTAGACTTGTCCATCTGCCCTCCAATTCGACTTCCACTCAGAGAGAATCTACTCACAGAAGGGAGGTCAGGTTCTCCATCCAGACATCAAAACCCTCAACCTTCACGCTTGGCTTCTGAAAGGCTGAGGTACAAGGATTGGGACCTCCCTGATGATGATATGGAGGTGTTGCTTTCGGCAAGGAGGCCAGCAACAAAGTCTCTATACCGCTGCCGTTGGAACAGATTTTGCAGCTGGTGTAGAGAACAGAATATCGACCCCTTTTCATGTGGTACACCAATGGTTTTGTCCTTCCTACTCTATTTGGCGAATTCAGGCCTTCAAGTTGGCACCATTAAGGGCTATCTCACAGCGCTATCCATCTTTAAGCGCACTGCGGAAGAACCATCCTATTTCAAGTTACCCTTGGTAATACAGTTTCTAAAGGGGTTAACCAATGTTTATCCCCCAAGACCATTCCAAGTTCCCCTATGGGATTTAAACTTAGTCCTAACTTTCCTGATGGGCACACCTTTCGAACCACTCCATTCTTGTTCGTTAAGATTCCTTACCCTTAAAACTGTTTTATTAATAGCACTTACATCTGCTAGAAGGGTGAGCGAATTACAAGCTCTTTCTTGTAAACCCCCTCATACAATCTTTCACAAAGACAAAGTTGTCCTGCAAGTGAAGCCTAATTTCCTCCCAAAGGTGGTTTCTGAATTCCATATCACTCAGAAGATTACCCTACCATCTTTCTATCCTCCTCCTCATCCGGGGAAAGAGGAAGAGAGGTTACACAGGCTGGACCCTAGAAGGGCTTTAAGTTTTTACATCAGTAGACTAGCCAGGATAAGACAGGCAGACCAGCTGTTTGTAGGTTACACAGGTCACAAGCTGGGGTTACCAATAACTAAGCAGACCATTTCCAGATGGATCATTCTAGCCATTTTGGAATGTTATAAACTGTTAGGGAAAGAACCCCCTCAAAACCTTAGGGCTCATTCGACCAGAGGTATTGCAGCTTCATCGGCCCTCAAAAGAGGTGTGCCGGTTAAAGACATCTGTGCGGCCGCTACATGGTCGTCTGTCCATACCTTTTCACGACTTTACAACTTGGATTCCTCCTCCAGTCAAGAGACTAGGTTTGGAAGGGCTGTTCTGCACTCTATTCATCAATAGAAGACAGCGTGAAGTCAGTACTCCCTCCTCCAATAATAGAATACTGCTATGGGAGCCTATCTAAGATAAGGAATACGTCGGAGGACACAATCCCTTCGAAGAACAAGTTACTTACCTTGTAACGTTCTTTTGACGGGATGTTCCTCCGACGTATTCCTTATCGACCCTCCCATCCATCCCCGCAGTTCTACTTCCCTTGTTGTTGCAGCTTACGCTCCTTCAGGGTGATTAGTCTAGTCCAGACAGAAATACTGTGGGCTACAAAACGGAACTGAGCAACGGACGCTGTGCGCGGCCTTTATAGGCAGGATGACGTCGATACGGCGGCTGTCGAGGGACATCAACTCGGAGGACGTCGACGCGCAGCGCCCTCTAGAGAAAAATTTTCCAAGGCCAGCAGAGCTGGAAGGAGATATCCAAGATAAGGAATACGTTGGAGGAACAGCCCGTCGAAAGAACGTTACAAGGTAAGAAGTAACTTGTTCTTCTCCAAAACAAAAGCCACACAAGAGAAAATAAACCTTTACTCAAGTAAATGGCCCTAAAACTTGTCCTAGCCCTCCTAAACCTTTAGAACGATTTAAATGTATCCAAGTGTCCACCTGAGAAGTGGAAAAGATAGCCTCGATCAAACCCTCAAGATGCCGACACTTGCCCTTCATCTATAATTAAAGAAGCGGCTAGTGAGCTTGCCCCTTTCATCACCACTATCAATTCATCATTCCGCATGTGTACTGTCCCCACTAACCTGAAGAACTCATGGGTTCTTTCGCTGTTAAAGAAACCTTCCCTGGACCCAAACATCCCAACTAAGTATAGACCGATCACAACAGTCTCCTTTCTATTGAAGATTATTGATAAGGAAGCCTACATCCAGATACAATCATCCTTAGAGACCAATAATCTACTAGGACTCCGTCAATCTGGCTTCAGACCCCAACATGGCACGGAAACAGCAGTCATTGACCTAAAGAACCAGATAGACAACCTGAAAGACAAAGGGAAACCTGAGCTCTTGCTCCCATTAGATTTGTCAGCCGCTTTCGATCTGGTTGATCATGGTGTGCTTTGTAAACATCAGTCTACAGCGGCTCACTTCTCTACAGGAGCAACATCATGGACCCAATCTTTCTTGAATAAAAGATCCAGGAGTTCTTTCACCTTCGGCAGCAGCTGACCCTATGCCTATAACATGTGGAGTTCCCGCAGGATCCTGTGCATCACCTACGATGTACAATGTGTTTACCAAACCACTGTTTGAGGACTTGGACCTTCTGGGTGTCACCTACACTAACTACGCAGATGACGCCCAGAGACTCATACCTTTATTTCTCGGTGCTCCGGCCATTATGAAGAAACTTAGTCACCACTACCCTTCATTGAACATTGACGGTACTGACATCAAGATGGCTAAGGAGGTAAAAACCTTGGGGTTTCTACTTAGAAACTGCCTTAAGTTTGTGAAATCAAGTTAATGCCACAGCATCAGCAACAGCTTGCATGTGTAAGCTGATCCATGCATGCAAGCCATTTCTATCTACAGAAAGTTGCATTACCTTGGCCAGGGCTCTAATACTTTCAAAACTGGATTATTGTAATGCACTTTACCTAGGAGCTAACAATTACATTGTCAAACTTCAAATTAATCAAAACCTCGCACTTGCAACAGCCATAGGCATCCCAAGAAGACAACATATCTCTAATCAGACGCAAGAACAACTGGCTTTCAATCAAGGATAGAATACAACTTAAAACAATCTCCCTGACTCACAAATGCCTCAAGAATTCAGCCCCTCAATAGCCAATGGAAAATTTCACCAAAAACATCTCACAAACTACGAGGACCACTAATTACTTCTGCCTAAGAGTCCCCAGATTCAAACTGAAAAAAGGAGGTGCAGCAGCTTTCCCGTGATGGCTGCCCACCTCTGGAATACCCCATCTACAACCTTAAGAGAAGACCAACCCTTTTACAACCTTCGGAAAAACACCACACTTTGGCTTACCTTCAAAGACTGTATACAACCCTAACACACTGAACCTTGGAATCTGTAATAAGCACCATCTTGTATCTTTGTAAATTATTCCTTGCATCTATGCAAAGTCTTTTTATGTAACCTTGTGTTCGAATGTAACCCAATGTTTGCAATGTAACTAAGAAATTGAAAACTCCTTGTAATGCGCCTAGATACCTCTGGGTTTAGAGCGCTCTATAAATAAACAAACATCTTCACTGTATATGTTGCTTGGAGATTTTGTGGTTGTGAGGAGGGGTGTGGGGTGGTGGGGAAGACTCAGTTTGGCTGCAAGCAGGATGTCCTGTGTATATCTTGGACGCAGACCATGTAGCTTGCACACACAGCACCTAATGTACTATTATTTCTAACAAACCAAACAGGGTGGCATTCCTACTTTAAACAAAAGCTGAACCACAAAGACATTTAATGCCTTATTTTTATGCACTGCATACCTATTTTCTCCATCATGCGCCTGTATCAGTTGTCTTCGCCAAACAGCTTTTCTGTCAATACCATTAATAAGTCAACTTCACAATCTACCACTTTATTATGATGCAAGAATTTTTTTAATGCACAACAGCGATATATACAGGAAGTAAAAAAAAAAAAAAATTATATATATATTATTGTAAATGTCCACCAGCCCACAAATGACTTGGCAGGACTAAAGACTGGTGTGCCCAGAGAACACATTTTCCTTAGGACTAAGAAACAAATCATAGATCCTACACAGCTTGATTCTGGGCCCATTTCTGGCATCATATCTGATCGGATCCACAGCCTCAAGACATCCCAGCAGCACCCTGCGGAGAAGGTGGCTGGCACGAGTGGCCAGGCTCATATGGAGAGGCGGTTTCAAGAAGGTCATTTGAGGGAACCTAGCCACCAGACCCATACAAGTGCTCTCCCCCAGTTGGCTTCTCTGTGAGCAGTGTTCCAGTGGCTAAAGACAGGTCCCGGAGAGGGGGGGGGGGGGGGGGGGGTGTCGTACAGAATTTGTCGCAAAGCCTTGGATTAGTGAACAGCAGGTGATGAAGGATCCATTGATTTTCTCAAAGGTGATGGAATGTGTGACAATCTTTTGGATATGCCGATTTATGTGTCCCGCTCCACTCATCCGGAACCCAGATTGTACACTGGTCCCAAGGTACTTTTTCCTAAGTTCTACTTTTGCATTTGCTGGTATATTTCTCCAGTTAAAACATTCTCCATTCTCTTTTGCTTTTTTTGTGTCTGTTTACATTTTATTTCAACATTACAAAATACAAACGTCACAAGTGAGTAATACATTATCTAGGCAAATAATTAACAGCATATAGAAAAACCAATTCTGCAGATGAAGTAAATTAAAAAGAAAGGAAAAGAGGATAGAAGAAAGAAAGTCAGAAACCAGGAAAGGACAGAGAACCAGAAAGCAATTGGTTAACCAATGGAACCAGCAAGGCAAAATCAATGAAACATTAAACAAAAAATTACAAATATGAATTAACACAGCAAGAGCATCTTCCAACTACAGAAACATCCCATTGTGTACAGAAAATAAAATTCAACCGTAGACCTCAAGGAACCCATTCCAAATGTCCCAGAATTTCTCAGTATCATCCGCATTCTTGTAAATTGCCTTCTCATAAATTGAAACAGTCAAAAGTTCATCCACTCACTCATCAATGTTAAAGGAGCTGCTCGACTTCCACAATCTCAATATCATCCTCTTAGCGATCATACTGGCTCAGAGTATCCAAGTCACCTGCCCAAAGGAGATATCAATTTTTGATATGCCCCCTAGAATCAGTATGGTAGCAGAGAGGGGAATCGTACAGCTCAAAACTAGTCCCAACCTCACAAATGTAATCCCAAAATGTCTTTGTTTTAGGACAGAACCATATCAGATGACTGAGGGAACCTCTAGCGCCCTTACACTTCCAACAGAGTTCACTGTCCATGAGTTGTCTCCTAAACAATCTGACTTGAGTCCAATAGGACCTAAAGAGCAGTTTTGTTTGCGATGCTCCAAGATCCCCAATCCAGACTTCCCAATTGGGTATTCTCACAGCAGCGCTGCCAGCAGACCTCATCAATATCTTTTCCCAACTCCTCTGCCCAGATCACAGGCAGTCTCGAATCTTCTTTCCTGAATGATTTCAGAAATCCGTACATCATAGCAGCAGGATGAGCAGTACTTCCACATAACAGCAACATAGACCAGGGAGTATTCGGTTCCAACAAATCACCACCACCAAGGCAAGCATTGACGACGCCTTTCAATTTTCTGTACTCCGAAAAGTATATATCATGAGTCCGACACAGCTGTACATACGGGATCCAATTTCCTCCATCTATTAGATCCCGGAGATACTTTGTTCCCGCCAGGAACCACTCTGGCCAAAACAAAACCTTCCCTTGACTTTTCAGGGCTGGATTCAGCCAAACGGAGGCATCCACATGCAGGTAAGGGTCTGCCTTCATGCAATTTGAGATATCACACCAGAAATCTTGAAGAAAACCAGTCAAAGGATTCGCTCCCTTCGAGTTATTTTTCTTTGAAGTCAGCAGAGCTCTGGGTTCCAACTGGGATAGCGCCACATTCCCACGTCACACACTGGACATTCATCATTCAGAACAAGGAATTGACAGATGTCGAGTTGAAAATGAAAGATGGTATTCACTGAAGTTAGGTAAATTCATCCCACCTTTTTTCAATGGGAGTTGTAGTTTCCATATAGCTAATCTGGATGGCTTTCCATTCCAAATAAACTGTTGCATAAGTTTGTCTATTGCTCTGAAAATATGACCAGGAACCTTGATAGGCAACATAGATCGAAGATAGTTCACTCAAGGAGCCAGGTTCATTTTAATGCAATTAATGTTCCCCCACATGGCCAAATGTAAGAACCCCCATCTGGCTATGTCAGATTGTAAGTTTTGAATGAGCATCCCAAAGTTCAAAGCTGGCAACTTCACCACATCTGCACCAATCCAGATGCCCAAATACTTGATTCGATCACTACACCACCTGAATTGGAACTGCGCACCAGCACTGCATAGACACAGATCATGGAGTGGTAAAACTTCAGACTTGCTCCAATTAATTTTATAGCCAGATACAACAGAGAATTCTTGAATGTCATGCATCAAGTGGGGTATGCCATTAACTGGATCCTGGAGTGCAACCAATAGATCGTCAGCGTACAACCAAAGCAAATTTTCACGGTCGTTTCCAATTATAGACTTAAGGTTGACATCCGCTCTCAGACAGAGCACCGACGGTTCCATAGACAGGATAAACGGAGAGAGAGAGGACAACCCTGTCTCATGCCCCTGTGGAGTGTAAAATCATCAGAAATGAGACCATTTGTGAGCACACTAGCTGATGGGCCTTTGTACGGACGTTGTACCCACTGCTGATATTTGTCACCAAAGTGCATCCTCTTAAGGCAAGAGAACAAGAAGGCCTACTCCACCCGATCAAACGCCTTCTCAGCGTCTAAAGAAAATGGCAGCAGTGGCTACTCTGTCAATGACCATGTTCAATAGACAACAGTAGACGACGCATATTATCAGCCACAGCCCTACCTGTAACAAATCCGACCTGGTTTTTGTGAATTAGAGTTGTAATCACTGGTTCCAGTCGTATTGCCAGCATTTTCGCCAGTATTTTACAATCACAATTAATCAGGCTCATCGGTCTGTAGTTTTCACATCTTGTGGGGCACTTGTCTTTTTTCTTTAGAACAGTTATTAATGCATGCCGCATCGTTCCGGGCAACACACCCGAATCAAAGGCCTCCTTGTACACATCACACAAAAGTTGTACAGCAGACTCCGGCAGGATTCTGTAAAACTCACCTGGAAGGCCATCCATACCCGGCGACTTAGCCCCTTCAAGTTTTGAAATAGCCAATTTTATGTCTTTTACCGCAAATAATTCTTCAAGACACGCCGATTGATCTGAGAGTAGGGGTATGTCATGTGTCATAAGAGTTAAAAAAAAAATGTACAATACCAGTCCCATCACAGCCTAGGTCTGAGTCAAAGCTTTGAATAAAAGTCACGAAACAATTTGTTCATTTCTCTCTGCTTAGTCTCCATTCCCCATTTCGATTTGCAATTTCTGAAATGAAACTATCACCTTCCGCTACCGTCAGTCTGTATGTCAGCAGCTTTCCAGCCTTTTCACCATTTTCAAAATAATTTATTTTTTGCCTGAATAGGGCATAGTCTACTTGACCTGAAATTATTTTATTTTGTTGAAACTTGGCTCTCCTCAGATCATTCTTAGTACCTTCATCCCTGCTACTCTCAAACAGTTTATCCAGTCTTTTTGCCTCATCAGAAAGTCTCCGGATTTCCTTTGCGCTCATTTTCCTTTGCTTACCGGTCGTATCAATCAGAAGACCACAGGCAAAGCACTTGAGTGCCTCCCACACTGAAGAGATTTTGACATCAGTTCTGTTTATCTGGATAAAGTTCTCAAGTTAATCTTTGATTTCATCCCCGATTAGTTCACTTTTAAGAATGTAAGAGTTCATCCTCCATTGTGGGGACTTTATTAAAGTGTGTTGTAAAGAAGTTGTTGGGAAAGATTTCTTAATTGTGGGTAATTTTCCTTCCATGTGGCAACCCCTAAACTTTTTGCTGTTTGCACCATGATCTAGACTTTGCCAGAGAAGTGCAGCCTTCTGCCGCACTCCTCTGGGCTTTCGTTCCATTCTTACGGGGAAACTGACATGCCCTTAAGACAGTACCAGGAAACTTTTTCCGTAGTTTCTTTATCATGTTGCAGCTTTCGCGCAACATGGCACAAGAGGGCACTGTAAGCTAAGTAACTGCTCTCTTGGGTCTCTAGTCTTCTACAGGCCCTAGATATTCTCTTTGGATTGTAAATGAACGGTGCAAGTGAATCTTGGACGGGATTTGTGGCAGCGATCGTTTGTGTTTTTGAGCTCCTTTTGGCGTTTTAAGCACGTTTCTCGCGCTTAGCCCAAAATGGTGGCCTGGCTCCCAAAATGGCCAGACCACGAGGTTCTTTGTCCTGTCCGCTGACCGTCTTGCTCCCTTCACCTCCCCCAGGGAGCAGACCCGGGGCCTTCCTTATTTGGGCATGTACTTTCCTGCGAAACACAGATGCTTTCGCGGGCTTCTACAGGCCTGGTGTGTGCCTCCAGGATGGGGGCTGGGATGTCTGGTCCCAATACACATCCTGGGCGCCAGAGAGTCTAGGGTGGTGTGAATGCCTGGGACCCCGTGGACCGTGATAAGATCCACAGATGGTGTGAGTGTTTTATGAGCGGATCTCCCATTGGGTCCCCTCAGTTTTGGCACAAAGGGAACCGTGGATAAGAGGGGGCTGGAAACGCCACGACCAGGTCGATCTCCTGAGTTCTCACGAACAAAGTAATACAGGAGCCAAGTATCCTGCAACCACAAGGCTGAACCGAGGAATCGCTGGTGACCCGCTGAAGGACTGCTCCTCTGCACTGCTGTCGCTTTGTGAAACCCTTTCTACCTCGGATCGAACGAGAAGGCCTGTACTGGTACTTCGACCCTTGGAATAGTGGGAACAACTATTCGGCATCTTCACCATCTCCTGCACGTAAGCCTTCGAAAGTGTCTCTGGGCCATCCAGCAGACTGACCAGCCTACCCAGGAGTCGTGCTCTGTAACTGCCGTCAGGTTGTGTTGTATTACGGGTCCTAGTCACTCTCACACGATTCGTACACTTGGCATTCCCAGGTCTGAAGTGAGTAGTGTACATTTGGCTGAAATACACACGGCCGCTCCGTTGCCCTGCTGTGGTAACAAACTGTGCGGGTTCACTGCGTTTGGGACGTCCCCAACTCAACTTCTGCTGCTGCGGAATTTACACGACGAGACATCGCCTGCTCCTATCTGAACCTGCCAGCACTGAAACTGACGCAGAGAAGCCTGGGTCTGCTTGCATCGGGGACCGGTGTGTAGCATCGCTAGGAACTGGTCGCCCTCCTGCAGGAGCCCATAGCTTTTCCCCGCTGTGTCTAACAGCACGCCTTTCCGTACTCGCGCTCTGCTTCTGCCCACAGTGGAGGCTGCGCTTGAGTCACAGAGTTCTGTTCATCGTCATTTGTTCACCGAACTAAACTGCCTGATTCCCTCGAAGAGACTCCCCTTTTTGCCCATTGGCACCAGCGTGTGCAGGTACTTTTGAGCACAAGGCTCCACTCTTCGTAGGGCTTGGACTTCCTTTTAGTTAGGTGCCTCTGAAGGCGGACTGGGTCTAATTATTCACACTGCCTGTTTTCCTCCCCATCTAGGTGGTCTACACATTTTGTGCGTCTAACTCGTTTGTATTTGTATATATATTTTATTGGTTTGGTATGCGTTGGTTTACTTGAGTTTTATTGTGATTTCTCGCTACGGTCAATGTTACAAAGCCTTGTAATAAATGTGTATATATTTTTAATATAACACCTGCTTGGAGTAATTTGTAAGTGTCCTTGCTTTGTGTGCTCATTGCGGGCTTTCAGTCACCCTCACCCCTCTTGAGACCTAGTCTTGACCGCCGCGATCGCTACCCTGATTGGTCTGGCTTGTCCAGAGGTTACCCTGTTCCAAGAAACTAGGCTGGCCTTCTGAACCTCTGCCCCTCCAGGACAGAGTTCAGAAATCCGTCTTAATAGAGGTTCAGAGACACAGGCGCATGATCAGACAGTGCAATAAGCCCGATTTTAGATTCATAACAACTGGAAGTTACCTGCCCTGAAGTTAAGACAAAGTCAATGCGGGAGTATGTGTTAGGAAACAGAATGAAATGTGTAGTCCCTTTCACACGGGTGTTCGTCGCCATATATCTGCCAGGTTAAACTCCTTCATTAGATCATCCAAGGATCTCTTGCTTATTTTTTTGTTGAGTTTCTCGAGCAGTCCCCATTTGAGCGATCTAGAGCAGGGTCTAGCACCAAGTTGAAATCACCAGCCAGTACAATTGAGTCCACATCAAAGCTGCAAGTTCATGAAAGAAAACTGGCTCATCGATGTTTGGGGCATACACGCAGTTTTGAATCCTAAACTCTGAGCAAGACACAGATGACTCCACTCTTTATCCGATTTGCTAGAGAGGATAGATAGGCAGATTTTTCTTGATCAGTAGAGAAACTCCTTTTGTTGGACATGTATGTTGGAAAAAAGGTTTCAACAACCCAACCTCGCTTCAGTTTCTCAGACTCGTGCTCAGTAAGGCGAGTCTCTTGGGGGAAGGCAATGTCACAAGAATGTGCCTGTAAGTAAGACAGCACTTTAGTTCTCTTAGTGACAATCTTAAGTCCATTCACGTTCCATGAGACAATGTTGAGATATTGATAGGATAGGTTATTTATAATGCGCTTATTACCCAGAGGTTTCTAAGCGCGGACCCGGGCATCGAACAAGTGTGGCTACGCGTGTTGTTTTGCTTCTAAGGCGAGCATGTTGCCACTGAGCTATCCTCCTGAGATGATCCACAAATTTAGTATTCATATTGACAAATCTATTATAGTCTCTGAAATATGTTTTCTGGTTAGACAAGTGCAGCAAAGCAAGTTGAAAGAAAAGAGTAAGAGAAAGTAAAAGAAAAAGGCAGAAGGACAAAAGGCGACCAGAAAAGTAGTATATAGGCCACCAATAGATGATGCACTGTAAAGAGACAGCAACAAGTTAGCACTTCTAAAAAGAAATCCCAAAGTAACTAAGAGTAAAAATGCAGAAGACCCTAAATCTCCTCCCACCACCCTATAAGTTTATAGCCGTAATGACAAATGAAGCGCATATAGCCAAAGTATTACCACTTCCCGCCATAGGCAAACAGCCAAATATGTACAACACTCTAAACAATTAACCTCAAGAGTAACAAGGATACACTAATAAAGGCTAGTGTAGAGAACCATGCACCTGGACACACATCAATCACACAGTATCCACATGCACATTCGCAAGAATCACACAACAATAAAGGTAAACATTCTTAAATGTGTACAGAACAGAATGGAATACGCTCACTAGCAAAGCGTCAAATATAATCCCCCACAAGTAAAGGAGCCCAGGACGAAACAAGTTATGCTAAACCATCCCTGAAATGCCACCCCAGATTACACAGTTCGTGCATATTCTTTCCGAATAGGCAAGGCGATCTCAATCCACGTCCCGGCCACACACGCATCGAATAAGACAGGTACCTACATTGAAAGTCATCCCACAACTGTGAAAAACGCCATAGGAACAAATAGCATTTAGGAAACATCATACAATATCACAAAACCATTCATTTCCATCGTGAAACAAAGTAACACCCGACACACAGGACAGCCAGAGATTCCCGCGATATACCTACAAAAGGGGTAATTTAGGTCCCAGTCTGAGACAAATTAGAAGCAACCACATGAGGCATCAGCAACATTGAGCATAAAGACCAAGTCTGCAAGAGTTTGAAATATTGGCAAAACTTAGAAAGAGGCCCCCGCTGATTGGGCAACACGACCACACACTTCCGGACATAACCCCATATTCCTATCAACCCAACCTCCTAAATAAAGGTCCTCCTGTATTCAAGCACAAGAACAGTCAACAAACTTGAGACCCTCCCAGTAGCACAACATGGGACTTCACAGTGCTACTAATGCTAAACCCGAGACCCCTCCTATAGCAAGAAATGAGATATCCAACTCCGTCCCATCCCACACAACTATATGCTGATTGAGCATACACAGAAACTACACACACTGTAAACTTGTGTCCTCTAATGACATTGCAGATGTTGCGTAACGCATGTACATTGAGAGGTCAGCGGAAAAAGAGAGGCCCCCACAAAACTTTAGTCACCCAGTGACCCGCATACCCAACATGTTCATTCGGCTGGTGCTGGAAGGGGGTTCTGGCCTCTGAATGCAGTGTTTGCGTCAAATGTGAGGTGGCTGGCAAGGCTGTTTCCATACTGAAAAAGCTTTACAGAAGTGGCAGGCTCTTAATAGCTGCCACTCCCTTCATGTATTGAAATGCATGTCTTCATAGAAAAATCTATCTAGTGACAGGGAACATCAGGCACAGAGGAAAAGCTGCATCGTAGCGTGTATTCCTTTGGATGGGTTATATCCATCGGGTACAATACCCAGGTGGCAAGCCTCCTTAATGCAGAGTATGAGAGCAAACTTGTTTGCACAATTACTATTGTACAATTAGATTCACTTTTGCAAATCAAATTACTTGCAGAGATCGGTTTACTTCACTTCTGAGTAATCCGTGCACAGGAGAAATGTTCTAGTGCAGTAACAACTCTTTAGGCAAAGCGTTCTAAATCAAACATGTGTTCTGTCTGCATCAATGGTACATGTCAAATAGGATTCATTTCTATACTACAGTTTAGTAGGTCCTCCTAGTTGCGATAAAAGTGATGGCATTATCTGTCATCTGCTAGGTCATGTGATGTCATTTATAGAGTTAAATGATGTCATACATGACTTAATGAGAAATGCTAATAGTGCTCTCAAGGTTTACGCCGTTCGTTACCGCATCCATGATGCCAAGTACACAGTACTCCAGATGACAGTTAGGTCATGTTTTCAGACATAAAACTATCCAATCCTTCCGTTGTATAATGTTTTGGCAGGTGACTGAACACCACCTGTGCCTGTGGACACTTACCCTCACTGCATCAGAGCCACATGCATACAGCTGGTTAACTGTCAGACACAGACATTCATACATTTGGATACCATAACGCTCGACCCATTACACGTAGTCACTATGGACGCGTACAGGACAACAGAGAGGCACCGGGGACCACCACAACAACAACAAGGCGAGATATTACCTCTCGCTCCGTCAACACGATAAACAATCGCGCTCACACGAACAGAACTGCGCAGAGTTCAGTAGTGGACAGTGGCAGCCATAACATACTGCACCAAGTATACAGGAGACGGAAGCGGTCACTCCCACATCGGGCCAAAATAAATAAAATAAAATTTAAAAAAAGATGGCCATTTGTAATGTAGCGCGGCCAGTCCACTCACACCCACACGCGTAATCCAATAGAAATGTTACGTTACGCATGCAAGGACACGTCCTACGGTGCCTTACTCGAATGATCATAAAGATCATACGGAGTCAAAAGAAAAAAAAGAATCACATGCACGCGCACCATGACAGTTAAACGGCACAAATGAAATAGGCTTATTTAAATATAATAAAAGCGTTATAACAAATAAAGCATTAAAATGCCATTATAACAAAGACAATATAAAGCTAAAACCCTGAAATTCAAAATCACAGAAACCCCAAAACAATAACAGGCAATCAAAGCAAAGCAAGCCCTATTAAGGTAAAGGCTTTTTAGATGGAAAATGTCAAAGCCAAGCACATGCTTGTTCAGGATTATCAGTTTTCACACCATCTGGAAGGAATAGTTTCAGAGTTGCTGGCTTCATTAAAATAGTTTTTAGACCACGCTCCCTTGCCAGATGCTTGGCTTCAGTGAATGCCTTCCTCTTAAGTGCCACACCCTTTGGGAAATCGGGGTAAATATGAAATGGTTTCCCTTGCCACATCAAAGAATCCCGCTGCCTCGCCATGTATAGCACTTTCCTTCATAGATGTCCATGCAAACTTCACAATAATTTTTCTGGGCTTCCCTTCCTCCAGTTTGCCAGCTCTAAACATTAAATCCAAATCATTTGGTTGAATACTGCAACCAGGTAAACTCCCTTGCAGCACATCAGCAAAGCAGACAGGAGTTGTTTTGGTTTCTCAGGAATGCCAATCAGGCGAGCATTATTGCTCCTGGCCTGTATTTCCAAATTTATATTTGCTAACTGCAGTTTTGACATGTCTTCCTGCAGTTCGCAATAAGCTCTAACTTCCAGAGGCTTCCCTTTCAAGTCCAGATGTCCTGTTCTCAACATCCACCATACGAGTTTCCAAGCCACTGACTTTACCAGACAAGTCATTCAGCGTAGCCTTCACTTCGCCACTTTATTATGAAGGTTATGTGTAGATATTAACATGTAAAAGCAGTTGTTGCACTCGATGCTTAACCATCAAGACAGTAATCTGATATCACAAAGCACAGAATACCCCAAAAAACATCTGAACACAAAAATGTAAGCTTTAAAATTACCATAAGAACGTGGACACGTCTCTAATTTTCTCAAATGACATGCTTTCTTTTTAAGAGACTGTCCACATTATTTTCTGTGCAACCATGACAAAGGCAACACTATAAAAATAATTGTTGGTACCACTTACTTCATTATTGGAGTCAATGAGTGTCACTGCCACATTCTCCCCTACACCCCAAGATGCCTGGGCTTTCCAAACCAAGTCAGATGGAGGGCTGTGGCTAACACCAGCACTGCAACCCCAAACCTGAAAAACAAAAGGCCCCTTAGGAAACGTTCCAATTTGTATTCAAAATACTATACAAATGGCTTCAAAATTAAAACCATACAACTCATTCAAACTATAGGTGGTACAATATTTACATTAAAATAAACATACCAATATGTGCTAAGTGAACAAACGGAAACGGGTAACTTCTGGGTGCCAGGGAATATTGTAAACTGGGGAATGCATTTAGGGCATCCTGCAATTTATTAAATGTGCCAAAAATGTATGCAAACCTTAGCATAGTCTGACTGTTAATGTGACTAGGGCTCAGTGCAGCGCGCTTACACCACATTTGAAGCCTCTAGATCATCTCCAATTTAAGTCTGGGTCTGAAACATTCACTTAAGGCCATAATCCACCAAAGGGCAACAGCCAAAAGTAAACATGCACATTTAAGACCACCGTGGTAGATTTTAAAAATGAGTTCCTAGGAGAAAAAGCAGTGTGAAGTTGGTGTTACAAGATTTCTCCATCGAAAAAGCTGTTTTTACCCAAGTAAATAGCTAGAGTGGAGAGTAAGCCTTTAATGAGGGCCAAGGACAGTTGCCTTCTGGCAATGACTAGTGGAGTGGGCCATTACTGCTATTGGCAACCAGGTCAAAAGATGAGAACAATGTTTAAAAATAAAATACAAAAAAAAACAAAAATGAGCCATGGTATGTGCACAGCCTCTGGGGCCAGTACATGTATGAAAAATAATGACATGCGTGGATATGCAACACGGCCCTCCATGTTGGGCTTCTCTTCTATTTTAATATCGAGCACCATCATATCCCCTGAAAATAAAAGGTGTCAAACTGGATATTTAGTAAACTGCTTAAAAAAGAAAAAAGCAATTGACCATGATTAAATCGCTTAAGCACTGCCGTGTGATAGATGTGAAAATAAATGGGTGCAGTGGGCATCCTCGAGTATTGCGCATAAGTTTCAACCAAAAAATGATTTAAAAAAAACTGAACGCATCAGAAAATGTGCCCACCTACATTACATCCTGTGAAAATTCTCAACATAATTCACTTAGACAATTTAAACCTCACCATAATGCAGGATACGTATACTTTGATTTGTTTAAGCCAATCACAAACACTGTGGCATTGCCCCTTTAAGGGACGCGCACGCGGCGTCATGACTCTGCACGCCGCCGCGTGTATTATAAATAAAGGGGGCATTCCCGGCCGCAACAGTGCGACCGGGAAGCCCGAGCAGACAAGACATGTGAGTGTGTGTGCTTGAGGGCATCGCAAATGGGGTCCCTGAAGACTCCCAACAGTTGCGACGAGGTTGGTGCAATGCCTGGGCCCGGCGGTGAAAGTCTTTTCAATTTTTCTTCCTAAAACGGAGATCGTTGAGGAACTTCATTTCACACCGTAGGCCGTGCAGTAACCACGTAGCAGGCGGCCATTTTGTATTTCGGGCCATGGACACTCAGAGCTCCGGTTCGGTCTGAGAGGCATCCAGGCCCAATTTTTGGAAAAACTGTTTGCAGGCAGTTATACCTGCACATCTATGCCCAGATTTGGGAATTATTTCTGGGCCTCCTACGTCGAGTGAAGGTGAGGTGAAGGGGTGAGATGACTAGGCCTGCTTAGCGCAATACCTCCCTGGCTCAATTTTTGGAACATCCGTGCCTGCTCGCAGCGTTGCTGCGGCTGAGGACTTCCATCTTCCTCATGCTCTTCATCATCATACCTGTGGGTGTGAATTTCCACCACTCATCCTCATCACCACCACCAGGTTTGGACTTGTATTGCCGGTGTGTGCCAGGACTGGTGGCAAGTGGTTCCCAGGAGGGGACTGAACTGTGGTGGTGGTAGTGAGTTGCGGCCCCCAAAAGACACGCTGGGGGTGCCTGTGCGCTCTATCCCATGAATGTGCCCGGTGACCAGGACGGTGGGCAGCCTGCAGCCCTACAGCAACCTCAAGTGCAGCCACAACTTCAGGCACTGCCTCAAGCCCCGCAGTTGCCTCAAGCTCTACCACTGGCGCAACCAGCTGTGCGACAGCCCCCTCCAGCCTTGGCGCAAATGCGGGCCCTGGCGGCCCTGCAGCCCATCCCCGAATTTGATGTCTCGAGCCCACCATCCAGCCTGGGGCCCAGATGGAAAAGGTGGGTGGACCGTTAAGATATGTACTTTAGAACAACAATGGAAACAGACGGTGACAGCAAGCTTGCCACCATGCTGTATGCGGCTGGACCTGTGGTGCAGGACATTTTTGAATCTCTCCACACAGCTGACGGCACCTATGCGGCGGCAAAGGCTGCTCTTTAGGCTCATTTTCTGCCCCTCGCCAATGCGGACTATGAGAGGTTTGTGATGTCGGCTTGGCAGAAGGAGACGTTAGACACCTATGGATGCCTCAAACGCCTATCCATCGCATGTGCATGGGGTGATGCGGCTGACATGATTCTAACTATGCTCATTCAGGCATGCTCATCTGGAAAGTTGCGACGGCAGGTGTTGAGAGCCAGGCATCACGCTCGCTCGCATTCTCGAGCTAGGACGCTGCCATGAGGTGGCCGAAGCCCGGGCATCCTGGATGGAGGCTGGCTTGCGCCCGGTGAAGACTGAGGAGGTATGTGTTATTTTGCACTTATATAGCGCCTTATATACCATTGGTATGGTCTGAAGGCACTGGTAGGATGAACGCCCTTGGGAACCGAAGTCCTGGTCAGTAGAGAGAGTCCAAAGGTGCGTGTGCGCACCAGGTATGTGTGCAGCTGGTGCGGAATTCCTGTGGCAGCTGCTTCCTAGCGGTAGGTGTGGTGGCTGATAGATCAGGAGTATGTGTTCGATCTGGCCGGAATTATCCAGACCGAGAGTGGCAGCGTTAGGCCTGAGGAGAACGCTTGGCTGGGGGTGTGAGACCAGCAATGTTTACTTGGAGTGATGGGGAGTGAGCGGCAGATGATATGAGAACAGTTATACCGAATGGTGTCATAGTATCTCTGTGTTCTAGTTGAATGGTGGTGTAAGGAGAGAGTAAGCGTGGGGTGTGATGAGGTATGCATCCACACTCAGCCTCTCTCCACAATCAGCGCCTCTCCATGTGCCGGGTTGCAGAGGTGTCAGAAGACCTGGATTTGGCCTCAGTGACGGGGCGGGAGAGCCGGTGAGTCGTGCCAGAAGTGTGGGTATGACTTACCCCACCCTGCTGAATGTCTGGCAGCTGGAAGAACTTGTGGACGGTGTGGCCTCGCGGATCACTACTCCCGGGTGTGTAAGGCAGCCCTGCCTGTGATGGTGCCCAGAGGTTCGGTCCAGGTTCCTTCGTCAAAGCCGCCCCCCGAATGTGGCCCAGGTTGACCAGGGTGAAGAGGGTGCCCCAGCGGAAGAGGAGGAGGAAGGGAACATCTTCGTGTCGAGTGTGGGGGTCCTCAAATCAAACAACAGACACCAGCCGAGGTGTGTGGTGGAGGTTAACAAGTCACCGATCTCAGTACTGGTAGACAGGGGTGCCTCGGTCAATGTGATGGCCCGTGGACATTATGATGCTATGGACACCTCCCAGGTTGGTCAGCCCGAAGGCTTGCATCTTTGCTTTTGGGGGACTCGGAACCTATTCCGCTCGACGGTGCCTTTGTAGCGAAAGTGGAACATGATGGCTTGCAAATCACTGCCCGCTTCAACGTCACGCCAGTGAGTACGAACACTCTGAGTTGCGCCGTAGCTGACGCCCGCGGGCATTGTCAGATTTGCTTATTCAGTATACCTCGAAGACATCAACGATCTCTTGGACAAGTATTCCACCCTGTTCCATGGAATTGGACAAGTGGCTGGTGACCCGGTGAGGCTTCACATCGACGAGTCAGTGCCGCCCATAGCCCTGTAGCATCGGAGGGTACCTTTTCATCTTCGGGAGCAGGTGGACAAAGAGTTGGACAATCTTGTGAACTTCGACATCGAGAAGGTGGAGGGTCCGACTCCGTGGGTGTCCAATTGTGGCAAGAAAGCCTAAACAGCCCGACTCCGTCCGCCCATGTGTCGACATGAGGCTACCCTACAAGGCCATCAAGCGGGAGAGACATCTTACCCCGACCATCGACGACGACATTGCGGAGGTGCAGGGTGCACAGTTTTTCTCCAAACTGGAACTCCGGGCCGGCTACCATCAGGTCGTCCTACACCCGGAGTCGAGATATATAACCACGTTCACCACCCACCCTGGACTCTACCGCTACAAGAGACTCAGTTTTGGCTTGTCATCGACGACGTTTCAGAACATCTGAGGCGCCCTCGCTGACCTGGAGGGTGTCTTAAACATTAGCGATGACATCCTAGTGTTTGCTAGGACTGAGGTGGAGCACCTGTGTAGGCTGGCAAGGAATTTTGAGAGGCTATAATCGCTCGGCCTCACGTTCCACAGGGAGAAATGTGAATTCCTGCGCCCATCCATTGAATTCTTCGGCTTAGTCTTCAAGGAGGGAAGGGTGTCCCCAGATCCATGAAAGGTTCAGGACATTAAGAAGGCCCAACCGCCTGAGTCGGTGTCCGATGTGAGGAGTTTCTTTGGCATGGTAACATACTGTGGATGTTTTTCAGAACCTGGCCTCAAGATCTGAGCTCCTGAGGCCCCTTACAAAAGGAGAATACCACCTGGCAGTGGGGCCCCCTCGAGCAGGCAGCCTTTGATGACATCAAAAGGGCACTCACGGCGGAGGATAACATGGTGTTCGACCCCTCCCTGCCCTCAGAAATCATAGTGGATGCCAGCCCGTTTGGCTTGGTGGCTGTGCTGACACAGGTCGATCGGGATGTGGTGTCTGCCCGGTGGCGTACACCAGCAAGGCGCTGTCCGACACGGCACAACGGTTCTCACAAATTGAACGTGAGGCCTTGGCCGTGCTCTGGGCTGCCAGCATTTCAGACTATGTTCTAGGCCGCCCAGCGACTGTTGTAATGGACCACAAGCCCCTGATTCCCATTCTGGCGGAGTCCTCATCCAAACCACCGGCGAGGATAGAGCGATGGATGCTCGCCCTCCTGGAATACGGGGTTACTCTCGTATATCAGCCAGGGGTGAACAATGCAGCAGACTATTTGTCCAGGCATCCAGGCTTGACCGGGGGAGAGGAACAGGACACATGTGCCGAGGAGACAGACGACCACGTTCGCATGGTGGTGGAGGCGGCTACCCACAATGCCATGCCACTTAAAGGTCTGGAGGCAGCGGCTGCGGGTGACGAGTGCTTCCAAATCCTGAAACACGCTATGCAACAGGGCTCATGGAAGACGGTGCTGGAGTCCCTTGCCGGACACACACAAGATGCCAAGACAGGGCTGGAGCAACTGTGGAGGGTGCGAGAGGAGTTGTCATTCTCCACCTCCGGGCGTCTGCTGAGAGGCCACCACATAGTCGTGCCCCAATCCAAGATCAAGGAAATGATCACTCTGGCCCACCATGGACACCAAAGCACCGCGAAGATCAAGGCCCGGCTGCGCCTCAAGGTGTGGTTCCCGGAGTTGGAGCAGAAGGTTGACGAATTTGTTGCTGCCTGTGTCTGGTGTCAGGCGGCGTCCCCTCTGCAGAGAGCCGGCGATTGAGACCATGCCCCGGGGCACAAGGCCCTGGGAAGTGGTACATGCAGACTTTGGATCCACCACACTGGGCACCTACTTACTAGTCATCGTGGACGAGTACTCTCGATATCCAGAGGTAGAGTTTGTGGACTCGGTGGCCTTTGACCATGTGGTGGTGGCTGTAGAGAAGGTGTTTGCATCCCACGGATTCCCCATATCCTGTGCTTCGATTGGAGAAGCTGAGAGACTGATGACCCTAAACAAGACCTTCAGGATAGCCCAGGGCCAGGGACAATGCCTGCAGCGGGCCCTTTACCAATTATTGCGTGTGCATCGTACTACCCCCCCATGCATCCACAGGAGTGGCGCCGGCTGAGGCCCTATTCAAAAGGTGTCCCCGAGGGCTACTGCCGGAGGTGGGGGCAAGGAGCCGGGGTCATTGATGACCGGCAGGTGGAGGTCGATCGCCGACTGCGGATCGAACAGGAGAATGCCAGGAGAGGACTGCGCCCGCAGCGACTGGAGCCGGGAGAAGAGGTGCTCATCAGGAACAGACACCCCCTTGGAAAGCTATCTCTCCCCTACGAACCCGAGCCACTTGTTGTGGTGGCTGTCAAGGGTTCCATGGTGACCGCCTCGGATGGGCGTCCGGCCGTCACCCGGAATGTAAGCTTCTTCAAGAAGCTAGGGGACCCTAGAACTGAGCCTCCCCTCGAACGGACGTAAGTGCCCAACGATGGGGGAGGCCAACCCTCCATGCCTGCGTCCCCTGCCCGGGGAGGGCCACCGGATGGACTACACGTGCCGGAGGTAAGCCGGAGGCCCCCCAGAGGCCTGGACGAGGGAAACCTGCTTACCTCAGCGATTATGTGTTGGGACTGGTTAGTAAAGTATTGCCGTTTGTCCTCATGGAAAAGTAGTGTGGCTGTCACGCTCACCTGGTCTCCACGGGGGTGTAGCTCGTGGCTGAAGGCTGCTGTCTGCACTGGTGTTGCACTGCTTCGAAGATGGTGCTAGCCCGCGCCATCCCTTCGTTCTCACCTCGGAAAGTGTTTGCCTACAACGTCGAAACAAGATATTAGCCAACTGAATGGAACCGGATAGGCCTCACCACTTTCAGATTTCCGTCTCTTCTTCTGGCTCACCTTGGGTTTTTAAAAAGGTGGGCTCTCTGTCCTGCACTCTCTGGCAGGGGCGCGGTATTTACAGTCTTTCCCCAAGATCAAGTTACTTCACTGATCTGATGGAAGTTGCTGCTGATTTTGGAAGAACCCGAGTAAGCAGGCAAGTCTATACCAATGCCTTCTTGGAATAGATGCTTAAAGTCTGTCGCACAAGTTTTTAACTAGGGCTTTGTTCTTTTCTTTCAGGCGTAGTGTCGAGCGGTTTCCAGATAATATTGACTCTCCCTGCAATGTTAAGCAGGTTTCTTGCAGGAGAGTATAGCGCTATGCGAGGCACGCCAAATGTTTGACTAGCCTTTCTTGCTGTGCTTGAGTAACCCGCTGTGTCTTTTCTATTCAGCAGGTGCGGCGCAATTCCAGGAAGATGATGGAAGGACCGCTCGATGAATTTCCTGGAAGATGCCGGCCCAGGTGAGGGTGGATGCTTTTTCGGGTACCTTCTTTTCTACTTCTTCTCTGCAGATGCGGCGGTCCGGGAATATGCAGAAGGCAAGGCCAGAATGCAGGTAAGGCCTTTGTCGCTTTATTAACTCCTGTACTTATCTTTTCCATTCACAGGTGCCGATGGATAGAAAACTCTGGACGGGCGTGGCTGAAAAAGAGCTGAGCAGACAGTGAGCGTTACGCTGCAGGAGTGCAGAATAACGCGAAGCGTGTTCCGTTTGCAGGGTGCGGTTTAAATAGCCTTGCAAGTAGTTCCAGGCAAATTGTCCCTTAGCCGTATCCTGCCACTTCAGGTAAAGTAGTCCCACAGCCACACCCTGTACCGGAAGACTCAGCCTCACTAAGCCGAGAATATAGTTCCATGAGTTCAACACCTACTATGAGCCTGGCACCAGGACCGAGTCCAGGAGATTCTAGGGCACTCCTTAGGGGCTTGATAAGCCCTTAAGGATGCCAGTGTCAAGGGTGGCCTCACCAGTTTCAAGGGTTTGGGAGCATGCACCATGACCGTAGCGTTGCCCCTTTAAGGGATGCGCACGCGGCGGTGTGACGTTGCACGCCGCCGCATGCATTGTTAGGGAGAATTCTCTGTAAGGCTAATTTCCCAAACCTAGTGAGTCCCCCCCAGCAGCTTTGCTGGATTGGAGGTTTTCTCGCCTGCTAACAGTGAGATTCTTTTGCTCCCACTCTTAGACATGATTTGAGGTGTTCCTTTAACTTTCCATGTGTTTTATGGGCTATGGGGTCTTTTACTCCATAGGGTCTCATGTGTTTTTTTGATGTGGGTTACACAGCACCCTCCGTGCCATAACCCAGGGGTGTTGTAGCGACCCCCAAACAGACTCCATACGCTGGGACCGACTACTGTCTCCCAGGGCATGTAAAGTCACCATTGGCTTTACTAGTCCCAAATTATGAACAGAAACCAGTACAAACCATCATATTGTGGACGTACTGGTCGGGGCAATTCAATTGCCCCCGGGGTCTGTTCGAGGGGGCACGTCTCCGTCCCCCCTGATCGAGTTTTGGCTGGTGGCAATGGATACTACTTTTTATAGTCGACCGCGAATATATCTCTATGGGATTTTCCCATTGTTCGAGGCTACCAACTTTATTTAATTCTTATAGCCTCGAACATACCGCTGGTTTATCTATTTAATATTAATTCACCGGTTGGTATTTTTTGCCAGAACTCTATTCTAAAATGGCGTTTGTGTTCTCTTCTGCGACTCCAACCCAAGCCGAGCCCTTTGTTCCACTTTTTGGCAGGCTTCTCCACAGAAGCCTCCAAAAGTGGTGCCACTTTGTCTGGGTACCACAGGTGGTGTGGGGGGGGGGGTTTAGGCACCCTGGACTGAGTTACCTTGGTAACTCATTTCACTCTTGTGTGATTGGCCCAAGTGGTGAGCCGGCCGGCTCACCACTTAGCATGTTTGACTGCTAGGCTGAGTGAATGGGGGTGTGCTGCATAAAAGCAGGGCTTTGGGGACTGGAACTTCAGAAGTCACCACAGGACCTAAGAATCCAAGGAGGGAGAAACTGAGCCGACCTGCAACGACGACACCACCGGTGGAGCCCTGCTGAACCGTCTCACAGAGGCGATCTCCAGTCCGGAGAGTCTTCTTCCTTTGACTGGTGGGGATAACCAGTTTTCGCCTTCTTTTCACCTTCCTGGAGCATCTCGTGGCCGCCTTGCCCGTGCCAAGCACCCCAGCAACTGGAATACCACGGTTTACCACTACCGCAAAGAGAAGGGTAGTGCCTTTTAACCGGAGAACTCCGCGGCTGGTTTCTTCCCTGGCAGTGCAACGACCATCTTTCCTCCACGGCGAGACCCCTTCTTCCTCTGGACGAAACACAGACTTGCACCTGCTGCCAGGAACAACTGCCCCCGCTGGAACTTCCTTCACACTTAAGGTACTGTGTCCCGCCTGGCTTCCCTTGCGACAGATCGTTCGGGGTGACAGTAAAGCCTCGACTTTCTAACCTGGGCTAGCCTGGGACAACCTAGCTAACTTTTCCCGACTTTAATTTCATCCTTTTTGTGCGAACTACAAGACTCTTTGGGTATAACCCCACTGGGTGAACCTGGACCCCTTCTGCTTGCTCTCTCCAAGAGTGGGCCTTTCAATTGACTTCCTTGCTCTCCAGTAGAACTCTGCCTATCCTGTCTTACTGTGGTTCTTGTAAAAGTATTGAAACTTGTGTGCTTCCATAACTCTGCCTTTTTCCCCTCCCTTTTTGATAACTTATTAGAGTGCCATCTTATTTTAAGCGCTCACCTCTGTCTGAAAATAAGTGGTGTTTCTCACTAAGACTTGTCTAATAAGTAACTAGGGATATATATAAATATATATATATATATATATATATATATATATATATACACAAATAATAGTGACTGTGTGCTGAATTTACTCACCTTTTTTGCTAGTGTAAATTACAAGTGGGTCTTTAAATAATTATATACTTTTACACCAAAGCTCTGGTCAGTGTTTGTCCGTGCTACTGTGTCTCTGTACCTATTGTGTATACTCTGCATACTGCCCAACTCTTCTTGAGGGAAGTCTGACTGCTCAGCCACAGCTACCAAGTGAATCTGTGGTACAGACTGCTACCAAGTGGGTTTACTGCCAAACACCTGTAGCCTTAAATCTTTTGCAGTGGTCCCTAAGGGAACTGCACAGGTTTCTGCCTAACATGCATTATAAAGGGGGCGTTCCTGGCTGCGACAGTGCTACCGGGAAGCCCAAGCAGACAAGACGTGTGTGTGAGTCTGTGTGTGCTTGGGGGCTTACGGGCATCGCGAATGGGGGTCCCTGAAGACTCCCAACAAACACTTAAAGGAATCCACATGTACCCTTCAATAAAGCATGCTGGAAAAAACACAAAAATGGTAAGCCATACAGCACTGCCGCCATGTTGAAAGCTGGATATTGCAAGTCTGAAACAAGTATTTTTCACCTACGATTGTAATGGGCAACAGTCCTAGGATGCAAAAACTCGAAGAAATCCTATAGTCAAGGCACTTTGATACATCACAAATAATAATTGTGCAAATATAGCCAAGTTCTTACAGATCCTGGTCAACAAAAGCTTGCCAAATCCTACCCTGTAGCACAGTGCGACAGGTGACACGAAAAAAAACAAATTGACTAATAATCCTCCATATCACTTGCCAAAATACCTAGCATATGATCTAGGAGTTAAAACAAGATGTATTCTTAAGTAAAAACACATTATCTACGGGAATGCATTTCATAAGGATTTCTATGCATACTATGCTTGTTGGCTCGTACTCCACCCTTCCTGCAGAACCTGGAACATACTATTCATCGTTCCAATCATTGTTCCAATCTTTCACAGATTTTGATGGGGCATCAGTAATGGATGCAACGTCTTGTCACACCCTGAGCACCAAGTACATGCAACTGAGCACAAACTAGGTCTCATCTGGTTAGAACTTGGCTCATGAATTGTCTCCCTTAATTTCATAAGGGTAAACCAAAAAATGGGGAACATCTACTTTAGATGCGTTATTGTTGCAATTTCTGAACAGCTTGGCCAACGTGAACACTCCACGAGCATGGACAACTTACCGACCATCTACAAACTTAACGCAACCATGCATTTTACACCTCTGAATGGTCTGGTAATAAATTAAATTAGCAAACTGAGTTAGTTTCACTGTGGCCACACTAACCCCTGCAGTGCCATCGCACATACATTCATACAAGTGACATGGAATGCAAACAAAGGGACCCTGCAGTATAATTAAAATTGGGAGAATTTAATGATTGGTTTGATTTAGCTTTTAGGGTGGTAAGAGAGTATAAGCAGGGTGTCAGGGGTGGAGGAGAGAGATTAGTGGCAGGTTGAAAAGTGAAATTGGCTGAGAGGGTGGTCAGTAAACTTAGCTTATCCAGGGATAAGTTGAGCTAGGATAGGTGTACACATGCCCATGTGATTGTTGCCCTCTAGAAAAATACTTCTGTTGAGTACAGTTTTAAGCATCTCCCCAAAGGCGAGGTAGTTAAGTTAGTTTCTCAGCCATAGCATTGGGCCTTAAATATTCGAGGCTTTGACAGATTGGCTTGTTTAGCTGTAGTTGGTAACAATCCACACATTACACTGGCTCCCTTACTAAAATCTGGTGCCCGCCTTACTCAAATTTAGTGCCAAGCATATAGCTCGTACTTGTCATTTTGCTGCCCTCCCTCGATGAAAGTTCCACATCATGTATGGTTTAACTCATGCTATGGGATAGGAGAGATTGGGGCCACATCATGTTTAGTGTTCTTATGCAAAAAACACTAATACAAATGGGAAAGAGGCTTGCTTCTTGCCTGGTATTCTTGGACACCAGAACTCTAAGCCAAAGTATACCTGGTCTGAAAAGTTATTCTACGGAATGCAAAACTGAGTGACCTGCATTCATTATCATTTCAAGTTTAAGTAGTCAAAGAAGAGATGTGTTAGCGGCTCCAATTAAACTACAGGGTGTCAGGAAGAATTTAATGGAAGTCTGACCGTATTCCCAAAGCTCATAAAACCTAAAGTCTCCTCAAAGCACTTGTTCGCTGACTGTTCTAAAATTGCTCTTGTGGGGTCACTTGCTCCTCTTCCTTGGTGAGAAATGCTGAGAAGTCGATAAACTGAGGTTGCTACAAACTTGACGAATGTGGGTGAGGGGCTAATGGCCTCAGGTGAGAAGCAATAACTTCCTGCTACACAAGCAAAGACCACCAATACTAGGTTACAAAAGTTCCTGGTGTTTTGACTGGCTGGGCCGGGTTCTTAGAGTACTGCCAAGGATAGATGCCTATAAATCTACCATGTGCTCCAGAGAGCCTTGTCGAGATCCAGTGCCAATGCAATTATCTTTAGGCAGAAAGCTGAGCACTTTAAGAGGGAGACTGTCTTATATAACCGCTTCTGGGCCCAATAGGCCCTCAGTAGAATTACATCATCCCTCACCCTATTAGTGAACCCTGCACTTCCAATATTGACGCAGGCTTCTCGTGAGCTCAGGTGACCTAGTATGTGTGTGGAATAGGGCTTTGGGATTCTTGCCCCAGGAGAAAGGCGGAAAACTACTCGACCTATAACCCATAACACTAGGCAGTCCCCAAGCATTGCTATCACAAACCAATAATTGGTAAACGTGATGCTTCAGTAGAGAACAAAACATTGCCTACCTTTGTGGGAGCAGCAAATCGCCCTCTTTTGGGGAAACATCTATGCAACATGAGGATTAATCAGGCTTTAAATCGAGACCGTTCCTGAGAACCCTTGGACCTCCATACCAGCTGAAACATTAGATTATTTGCCTTTATTTGTTGAACAGAACAGTGCTTCACCAAGAAGCATTGTACGTTGCTGGGTGCCTCACATGAAATATGTCAATGGTTGATACTCTAAATCAGTGTGAGGGAATGAGCTGTTAAAGGATGGGGGACAGTTCATAAATGTTATACCAACTGCACATTAGTAACAGACGTGTGCAGTAGAGTTGTGCATAAAATGATGAGGGAGAATGGAACCCATATGAGGAGACCGATTTTAAAGGCATTCTTGAAACTGACCACTGGGGAGATGTTCTTTATTTATGGGGTTCAGGAATTCCAGTGATGGCCAGCGGAGGGATAGGGCGAAGAAAATCGAGTGCCCCCCACCTCCCTCAGCTCTCAATTAATGGTTGGCTTCCTTCCTCTCCTATGCAGCAGGGACCCCCCTCTATGGGTATTCTCCCACCCACCCTTCCGTCCATTCCCGGAGCACTCAGAAGTGGTTACACCTCAGCATACTGCTTTGAACACAGCGTATATAGGAAGGCATTTGTACTGGTTGCTACTGATCCAACACAATTACTGGTGCGATGGGGCATCGCCAACCTCATCGATAGTTCTCATTTAAATAGCCACCTTATATACATTTAGACTTTCACATACTTCATGTTTAAGGGAGGTACAGATCTTACTTACTGTCACAGTTTTTCCTGCGTTCAATTCAAATCGAGTAGGGAATTTGTATGTTATGTCACACAGGTTTCCCAGTTGCCTTCGAAGTGTCCATCCATGTAGCGGCTGATCCTGCAAAAAAAGAAATATCCAAAATAGGGCTGAGGTATCAAATAAGTTCTACCTCACAGCTAAGTATTAACATACGATTATTGAACTATCTTCCATCAAACAGGAACACTATGGATCATTTATGGTTTGAGGTTTCTCTTTTTTGACACTGTGGGGGGCACCAGGATTAGTGGCGATGAGAACCTTGCACACTCTTCCAATACTGTATTGCTCGCCTATCATTGCACCAAGCCATTTATTCAAGCTGGCATTCCACCTTCAAAAGGGCATCCATCTCATGCATGTTAACTGTTTCAGCCATATTAGTGCTCGCAGATTCCCAATTCTCTGAACTATTATCGAACTGGTGTCCTTTGCTCGCCAAAAGAAGCTCAGATTCAATAGAATCTAGTGGATAACTTCTGAGGACACAACTAACCAGTCACATCTTCCTCCCAAACCCAGCCTTCCACTGCAAACCAGACACTGGATCAGCATATCCCAGGCCAAACAGCTACGCTCCCAGGAAGAGAGGAGGATGAGAAAGGAAGATCAGGATGCGACTAGAAGAACAAAAATGGAACAAAAAGGTGCCATTAAAAAAAAAACGGAAAGGAGGGCAAAAGAAGAGGGCAAAAGAAGAGGGCTATATAGATTGTTTCTTGTAATGTTGCAATTACTTGTCTAAAAGTTGGGTTTTAATCCAAATGTCCCAATTTCAACAACGTTTGATTTTGGGGAGTTCACCACCTCTGCTTAAGAAGAAGCAACTCTGACTACCAAAGGGTATTCAAGCTGCAGCCCTGAAAGAATAGCAGCCTGCAATTTAAACTGTGGCAGGGTCCATGTGGCACCAAATCTGCTATGCACCGAGACGACCTTTGTTCAAAACCATCTAGGTAGCAGGGCTTGGGACAGGTACATGCAACATTCTTCACAAACACTGGCTCCTTTTAAAATAAAAGCCCTGGAGTATTCTAACCCTGCCGATACATCCCCACACATACACTTGACAGCAAACCTTTAAAATGGGGAATGGCAGTGAAAGAAAAATTAAGAAAACCTGGAGTAAAACAAAATCATTTATGCCAGCATATTTCAGACCTTGACAGAAGCCCACCCTATAGGTGTAGTTTTCAGAGCCCCAGCAAAAAGGCAGTTTGCTCTGTTGAGGTCGAACAAAATTGCTACTACAGTCAAGCCAGAGTTAGAAGAGACATCTTTTTCAACAGAACTAGACAAAGGACCTACTTGGGTATTGAAGCAAATGGGTCACTCAAAATATATGTGCAACAAACTGGTCTTCATAATAATGTATAGGCTGAGTGTTGGGGGGCGGTGGGGGATGCGGGGTGTTGTGGATTCACGGAAAGTAGCCCCAGCCAAAATGTACCCTACCACTCGGCAAATCTATTTGTGACCAGGTTTGGCTAATTTGTCCAAACTGACAACTCAGCACCTAATACATAAGGGATGTCTGGCCTTAAATGCTTACCTTTTTGTTAACGGTAGCTACTCAATAAAATGCAATGCCCTCATTTTAAACAGCCAATTCATGCCCCATCTCAGTATTTCCAAAATGGAACTCTAAAAAAATTCAGCTGTTGCTATTCTGCTTGGTTGACGCAGTCTTGCTCTTCTGTAGGAAGATTTTTTTTTTTTTTAAACTGTTAAAAAAAGGTTTTTCACTATTTGTAGTGCACAAAAACCTCAACTAGGCCCAAAGTGGATATACGCAGACAATTTCAACAGGCAGGATGTCATGTTAAACTATGCGATTTATAGATGTATGTGACCTACAGAAATGTTAACGGCGCTTTTGAATGTTTGACCCCCGCCCCAAAGACGTTGTGTGTGACATTTGTTGATCAATCGCTGTTAAGCTCAAGTTGCTTTTGCATTTATGTGCATGGTCTGATTTGTTAAATAGAACCAGATTAGCTAGTGCCCACACCTTCAGCCGCTATCAGCCCCCGCAACAAGTTCAGCCAAGTTGCTGCAGTAGCAAAACATGCAACAGAATGAGCTCTCCTGACTGATCTAGCTTTGTAAGGCAGACAAGCACGGCTTGCAGCACCTGCCAAAATGATTCTTGAGAGGAGCAGAAGCAGCAGCTCAAGACCAGATGTGATCCCCTCCCACCATTGGATTGATGTATATGAGAGAGAGAGAGAGAGAGAGAGAGAGAGAGAGAGAGAGAGAGAGAGAGAGAGAGAGAGAGAGAGAGAGAGAGAGAGAGAGAGAGAGAGAGAGAGAGAGAGAGAGAGAGAGAGAGAGAGAGAGAGAGAGAGAGAGAGAGAGAGAGAGAGAGAGAGAGAGAGAGAGAGAGAGAGAGAGAGAGATTGCACATTCACCAAATGTTCACACTGTAGCATGGTCTAGGTATTGAGAATGTAACATTAATTGAAATAAAGACAGATTAACAAAGTGCAGAGTGTGCCTGCACGTTTACACCCCCTAAAACGTTAGTTTTCTTTAATAGACAGATTTCGAATAACACTATTATGGTAACAACCGTGACTATTCTTTTAGGCGGTTTTCATCTGTAATCAATTAGCCCATAGTCTCAATGTTAAAACAATGAACAAAGGCTGTGTCGCAGTTAGAATGTACAAGACATTAGCAATATATTGCTCCAACAAACCATGTATATGAATTAGAAACGGTTATATATAGACAGCCAATTTAGAGAAACTACTCATATTTGAGGGGTGATAAGTGCGTGCAAAAATGTAAAGTCAGAAAAGGGCTCTTAAAATAACCAGCCAGGAAAAAGGAATGATGGCCCCATATAGTTTACACTAGGACATTAGCTCGCTGACCACTGAGGAGCAGATTAAGAAGAGTCCCAGAAGAGTCCCAAAATAACCTTGAAAGCGATTTGCTCCATCTCGCACACTCAACAAATGTGGACCTATGGCAGCAATTACCCTGCTAGCGAATCCGAGATTTACAGGCAATACTTTACTGCAAGAATAGATTATGATAATCAAAAGTTCTGTAGGTGAAATAGTGTTTGAAACCTAATGAAATAAAATATGCAATTGAGCTATTCTTTGTTGGCACGTGATGTTAAACTACCCTTTATGAAGCATTGCTTGGCTTATTCCTACACCACAGCAGGTCAAAGCATGCAAAAAGGGGAGCTGCCTTGCCCCATCTAGCCCTTGGAATGAAGGTACACACTTTGGGTCACAACTATTGTGCCCAATACTGCACCCGCCAAACACTGTGGGAACAACGTCAATGGGGTTTGTAAGCAGGAAACTGTAGACCTTGCATTTGATAAGAGGCAAGCTTCTGTGGCTAGATGCACAAGACCTACTGGAGATTACAGTGACACAGGAAATCATTGTAAAATCATTGTAAACTGATCAGAATCCATCATGTAGACCTGCTACAATTTCTAAAGATAAATATATGGAATGTGTATTAAGGTCCGACTCACTTGTTCCATCCGTCGCCCCTTCCACATGGGCTAATGGCCCATTGGGAGCCTGTTCAGGGTACTCAAACTGCACAAGGAGATATTGGTTTGGCAAAACCGAGATAGTTTCAAGTCCAGAAACGATGCCAAAGAAGTGTGAAAATAACCAGAGTTTCTGACATGCACACCCCTCTGTACATCACCCACTTTGTCGGAGACAATTTTCAGAAGAATCAAAATCCTTTGGAGGGCATAGTGAAGACATCCAGTGTGACTTGTATACAGAAACGGTCCTATACACCTCCAGGCCATTTGGTACTGGTAATGGCTTAGCCACATTTTAAGTACATTAGATGAAAAAAAACATTTATATCTTCGGTCTCAGATTTTGTTGCAGCAACTTCTGTTCACGAACCCTCTTACAATTGTCCCCTGCCATTGGGACTGAAGTTGCTACAATCTCTGCCCAGTTGCAGAATTACACAGGATTTGGGAAGTGTGCAAACTCTGTAGTACTGCCCACGCCAGATAGCACTTTTGTCTGCAGGCCTTGCTAGGAGGTACAAGCACCAAACAGTCCCCTTCTAGTGTGCATGTGTGTAAACCTGTCAAATTGATTTCTCGTGGAATGCAATTCTACCCTACAACGAGATGGGTAAGAAGATCTTGGCTGAACACACTTCATGTTTCGTGCTGTGGTCCCACTGAGACAATGCAACTCATTCAAAAGCAATTTGAGGCCATCACCACCCCCTCCCCCAAACACACCTTGTCATGGTCCCCCGTTTTCTGGACACGGTCTGCCAAGTACTATTTCTGGCAGTTGTGCAGTTTAACATGTATACTACACTCTCACGGACATGGATCCACTCCAGAATTAAAGTTTTACAACAATCCTCCATACCAAACATTTAAAATCGGTTTCCATATTCCACATTGGAATTCTGCTTGCACCAAGCAAAGGGCAGATCTGCGCCTTGTTGCTTGGGTAGAGGTGTGGGATACTCCAAGCATCAAAAGCAGCAAGGGGTAAAAAAGCAGTACAAACCTTAGGGTTTTGCTCAATTTCTAAGGCATGTTGACTCTTTAGTGCCAATCCGAGCTAATAAAATCATGAAGCACACCGTCATGCTTGGTACACACAGAAGCCTGTAGAGGAGGATTATAAGCTAAAGAACATGTGCAGCACATTAGGAGTGTAATGTAGTACTTGGGTTACTAACATTTAGTATTGCAGACAAGGTGGTGACATTGGTCACTAACACTTCGCATAGGGGTGCATTTAGTGGGCTAGATTAGTTAGGCCATAGGCACTAAGTGTACTAATATTGCAGCAGGCAGACAAACACTGATTGTTCATCGCCAGTTTCAGAAATTAATGCAAAATTGAAAGCTGAACCAAGTGCTTCGCAAGGCAGAGCATGCCGCGCGATGGGCCTGGAAAATAAACGTTCATTGTGGGGAAGAGGAAGGAAGATGCAACATTACTGGGAGTTTGTTAATACTGTCCAAAGGTCAATTGAGCCAGGGGCTGGAAAATTACACGAGCAGAGTCAAAGGGTGCAGGAAGGTTCTGGCATGTGGTAGGACAGGTGACAAATGACAGCAGAAGAGGCTGGGAAAATGAAAGAAAATGCACAGAAACATAGGTTGAGGTCTTTTTCTGGGAGCTGCCTGGTGAGAGGCTAATGGGCTGGCTGAAGCGAGGGTCGTCCTGCATAGCCGTCTCTGGAGGTTTCTCAGGTGACCTGGAGAAAGGGTAGCTGCAGAGGGTGTTTCTTGAAGGCCATATTCCGAATCCGGAGTAGTGTCCTGGCAGAAATAGGCTTGGTTCTTGGCAAGAAGGGCCCGACTAGTCAAGGGTGCGATGATCATTCTGAAAAGCAGAGAGTTTATATAGGTCAACAATTAATTAGGGTCCCTTCTGCAGGGTATTTTAATTGACAAGGTGTCCGAGTGGACACGGAAGGCAGAACTTTTTTGTAATCCTCCTGGTACCTAAGGATTAATAAAGCAGCCAGAACCCAAAGTATTAGCTGAGTTTTATTAATTTACGCAGAGGTCAGAATCTCATAATCTTGTTACTAATCCAATGTTAGTCAAGCGCAGGGGAGCTGAAACTGTATTCCTAGTGCATTGCTTTCATAGCCAAAGAGTGTCAGTTCGGATGCCTCAGGTTAGAGGGAAAACCCTTTGCTATGCTGACCCAATGTAAAATGATTTTTGATGGAGTTTTTCTGGCTGATGAAACTTAATATCTATATAAAATTGCCTAACTGAAAGCTTACAGTGGTCTTTATTCTGTCTAGTTCAGATTGGGTCGAGTCCAGAGGTAGAGGCGCATCAAGAATATGCCCATTAAAGAGACATTAGATGCCTAGCTAGCATATATCCCGTAGAATAAACACTGGCGGGAAGGGTCAGGCTTTCTCCTACACATCTGGTGCCCTGGCATCCGTCAGACGTGGCAGCATCATATTTCCCCGATAGTGTGCTGTGTAGACGCTCGTTGGATAGTTTTTGGAAATTGTGATGTGCATTAAGTGGTTTGGAGTTGGCACACTGCTTTATGTAAGCAGTGGGAGACATGTCAGATTAAGGTTCAATATTTTTGCGAGTATGCAGAAGCCAAATTCTTTGCTCTGGGTACATTGACTACAGATACACGAGGGTGTGGAGAGAGTGCCTAGTTGGCAAAATAGGAAAAGAGGCGCTTGAAAAATTATTTGAAGAGGTTACAGTGTTACATTCGTGCCTAATCAGACCGACGAGAACGTAAAAAAAATGATTCAAATGGAAGATCCATGAGTATCCCTACAAAATATCCCCACCAAAAATATTCCCATACATATGGCAGTTTGTTTTCGCCATAGGCAATATTTTTGGGGAGGATATTTTGTGGGAGCAGGGGTTTCGGGGGTGTCCACCGCACATTTTAAAATAATGTGGGGTGTCCCCCGCGGGGTCCAAGGGTCAATATCGGCGCAAAAATATGGCGATATTTTTGCATTGTGATATTTTTGCGGGGATATTAACACATGGAACCAGATGCATCAGATGAGGGGGAAGTCACTGTTTCCACAGTTGCAAGCTAGGTGCAATGAATGAATGGTTCCGTTGTCACAATTGTGTGCAAACCCATAGTGCTGCGAAATGTTCCAAACAGAATTGGAAGTTAAAGAAAGCATGTCGAGGAAAACTTGGAAGAGCTTAACTATTTGAAAAGGAAATTAGAGCAGGTTCGAATGTATAGGGACATTGACAGAAATGGAACCATTGCTCAAATGCTTTAGACAGACTGCTCAATATATACAGTGCTTAGACAGCAAACTCGCTCATTTGATGTCATAGGGCGATAGAAGTCTGAAGGTAATCGAGGATTACAAAGGACAGGTCACAGAAATGCATGACTGAATCTTAACAGGACAGGGCAGATTAGCCACATTTCATGATGAAACGCAAATATGCATACACAGCTTAGAGAATTAAAGCAGCAGAACTCTCATTAGGCCGCCAGTTTTGCATTTAAGGCACTGCGAGTTGCAGAATATTTCACTTCGTGGATCGCCAAGTCCCAGTCTGGTAACTGGGGCAGGTGAGGCACGCTTACTAGAACTGGGCAGCTTCCAGCATCTGAGAGAACAGATCATGTAGAAAGGGAGAGAGACATGCAACCGATGCAGGGCCTCCTGCACTGAAGGCAGAAGGCGATGGATAGCACGCAGAATTACCCTCCACCCGAAAAGGACATCTTTTTTGACCCACTTAACATTATGAAATCACTTGACTAGTGAAGCCCTTTAAAAAGGTTGCACATTTATACAGAAGAGGTTGTGCAAATGTACAAGACATTAAGTATCCCAAAAGAAACCGTATCAGTTTCTGCCATTTAACAATTAGCATACTTGGTTTCTGCAAAGTCTTAATGAGCAAAACATTTTAGTATCGGATGATCAGCAGGAGAAGGAAGTTCTTGATCGCCCTATTTGGCATTTCAATAGGCTATGGGGACAGCCAATGAAATATCTGCAGGCTCAGAGGAATCCCAAAGACAATTCCTAGAAACGTTAAAAAGGGCATTCATGAGATTTGATGCGAATTGTGACTTTAGCGTGGTCGAGTTCAAAAGCACATTTGTCCATGGTCTCCACAAAGATCATGTCAAGTGATGAAAATAAGTGCAATCAGTCAACGCATAAAGCACAAGATGACGTTTCCTGCGGTTTCAGAAATGATAGCAGGGAGAACACACTAGAAACATGCCAAACAAAAAGTGACAAATCAGAAGTGTGGGGCGACTCCAGGTGGAACATCACAAATACCAGAGTTTCAATCGACAGATCCCAGTCAAAGGGATATCTACAATGCCCGGTACCTTGGTAACTCACCACGAGTAGGATTTTGAGACAGTATGGCAGGATAAACTAAAAAACTCCCATTCAATCACATACTGGACCATATGAAGCGTTTGTAGCAGGGTTAAATCTACTCTGTGCTTCCATGATATATGGGACTGGCAATCAGGTGGAGCAAAGATATGTGGATAAGTTCATTTAAAATGGGAATCAGCAAAGAGAACAGTATCGAATGAATGAAAGACATAATGTGACCGATAGACCCCCACCCGTATGTTCAGGCCACCGTGCAAGGGGATTATGGGCCAAGAACAAACCCACGTTCTCCCACCTCCTCTGTCAAGGGAGTTCAGGGTAAACACTAAGAGAAAACAGTTGCTTGAAAGTAACCAACACAGGACAGTGCAATTTGAATCCAACCAGTACAGGCTTGGAGCACAGATTGGCGATTATAGGGATGAAGAACGATTTAAGTGCCTAGAAGCACAAGTGAAAATGCTGGCTCATCAAATAGGAAGGCTGTGCACTAGCCAAACGAGTCAGCAACAGGTGACACCAGAATGAAAAGCATGTTATGTTGCCCAAGGAACCAGCAAATGACTAATCAGGCAAACATCCCATACCGGAGGCACAAATGATTCACCACTGGCTAAAAACACAGAACTACACAGTGACTTAGAGCTGGGGAAATAAAGTGGTGATAACATAGGAAATAAAAAAAAAACAAGTAAGAAGTGTAGTTTAACAGAGTTAAACCAAAGTATTGACTCCATTTGGGTGTGTGCAGCCAAGGAAAGGGAAAGGAAAAATACACAAGAGGAACCCAAACAGCAGCAAAGTAAAAGGCAGCTTAAAAAGAAATATTGCACATGAAAAGGATGAGGAGCACATGAATGAAAAATTAATGGGTAGTGAGAATATGGGTCAAAAAAAGGTTAATGGTGCACTGAATACCAGAAATAAATGAAACTACTAGAAAGAATACAAAAACAAGTGAAGGGGTTTCATTTTGTGATTAATCGAATGATGCTCATATCGCCACAGAGATAAAAACTGCAAGGACACTTGAAGGAGAGTCCCCAGAGGTATATTTTGAGACACAGATGTTCAACAAGGTGCAATTAACAGATAAAGTGCAAGGCGAGTTCCAAACACAAAATATTGATACTCTGCCAAATGAAAGGGTTAACTATATAATACTAGTAACATTTGAAACATTGTCAACTTTTGTAATATTTCACAGTAGTAAAACATAAAAATAAACTTCAAACAGACAAAGTAAGCGCATCTACGATCTCCGCCTGCTCTCTACAGAACGACTGCAATGTCCAACTGAAGTTAATCAATAATGTCAATGATGGTAGCAATCCTTTTACGAAGTTTAGTAAAGTAGATTATAGAGTCTTCCTGGTTGCCATTCATAGAAGTATTCCAGAGAGCATCAGCTGAGTGATCCCCCTTGCCAGCAGATCTCAATGCTAGTGTCCGTAGCTTTGATAGTGAAGTTTAGTTAGTCATAAGATGTTTGCCGGACAAGTGTGCCTTCCCGCACATACAAAGTCTTTAATTCCTCAGGAATGTTTAATAATGCTCCAGTTATATCTGGGGCCTTTGACAAATTACATTTTAGTTTTATGTTATCACAAACTAATGAAATACCCAAGTAATGAATGTAACTGGGAGGTGACATGTCGAAGAACTGGGCCGCATTCGTTTTAGTATCTAGATTAACAATCAGCGGCTCCTTGCCCTGCGAGTGCAAGAGGCCCTTCATGATTTTCCTAAAATGAGGTAGAGACGGCGAGAACATTTTGTGGGGCTAGGGCAAGCCATCTTTCAACCATAAACTTAATCTGAACAATGTAGCTGGTTGGCATAAGTGGTCAATAGCATTCTATACATCTGCCTAGTCAATTAGTGTTCTTGGGTATCATCAAGCTTCCAGTATGTAACCAAGCAGCTCTGGGTGACTCACCAAAATAGATAGAATGTTAAATTCTTGATAAATCATTTCCATAGCTGAATGGGAAGGTAATCTAGGTAGTCTCCTAAGAATAGCAAACTCCAACTGTGTTACCTCCAGCATGCTCCCAAGAACCCATGTCTCTGCCCCATACAGTATGGATGGTAGAGTTTTTACTTGCTACAGCTTAGTTATTACTCCTACCAATTATCCCCCTTCCTTAGGAGCAAAGGAACCAATTGCACCTGCAACCTGGGAGGTCTTAATTTTTAGCTGGTCAAGATGCGAGGCACCCCGAAGTTGTGTCTCAAAAGATCCCCAAATATTTATATTCAGAGACTACCTCAATGTTCTCCCCATCCATGTATCAGTTCAACCTATTCACTTTGGTTTGCAATGGACTAAAAACAATGGTTTTAGTGGCATGTACCTTTGGGGCGTTTAATGCCGAATATAAACTACGGGATATCTGGAGGCCTCCTGGCGCGGAATCGAGTAGCGCAAGATAGTCTGTACGCCAGCCACTGTAAAGGGCCGGAGGGTGAGCTTTATGAAAACAGCAGTCGCGCTCCAGTGGGAAGGTAAGTGACGATCATCAAAATAATGTGGAAAAAGCAGGCAAGGAATTAGATGAGAACTCAGGTGGGCCCCACTGTGCAGGGAAGCCAATCCATAGCAAAGCTTCAAATGCAATCTCAGGGCAGACAACTAAGCAGGAATGTTAAAAATGAAATGGGCAAAAATCATTCCACCTGCCCCTTTGTTTAGCAAGAAGCCAGGCAGGCTTAAAGAAAATCAGTCCAGATAAATGTTCCCTCTAAGCTGTGCTTCTGGGTCCCGCTCAGATTTTTAGCAGCGCACACAAAATTCTCACATTCAAAAAGATTTAATAAGGTACAATCCACAACAATTACCTGACATTTGTTTTCTCTTAAAATAACAAACTAATCTTGATATTCTGGTATAGCTCATTTGCATTACCCTACTATGCAAGTGTGACCTAAAAACCCCAGCAACCAAATCCACCCACAAGAGGTTCAAATCTAATATGAACAAGTGGCTCCATGAACAGAAGAATGTAACTAAGATGTGTCTGGACACATTAACCAAATAATGCTCCCTCTCCTCCATGACTCCGATACTCGACTACCACACTTACCATTGGACTCTAACTTCTGCCCCCAGAACACATTTAGATATCAATGTACACTCTTCCTTGCTTGGCTCTATGAAAGGTTACCAGACTTACCTACACCCACTTGCTTTATATGTGTTGTAATATGAAGAACCTTCAAGTGCCAGAATTTCTGTTGCTTTTGATGCCTTACCAAAAGCGTCACCCATACTATGTAACCCAACTATCAGCCAAATATTGGATACCGACTGTCAGTAAGCAGGCTACATGGATATGAAGTCTCATTCAATGCTTCCTAACATTATCCTATAAGTGGAGAGCAACATTGCAATATCATTTACTTGGCCTGCAAGAGATGATGGATATGGACTGTCCCTGGCATTACTCTTCAATATTAAGGCGATGGATATTTAGATAGTAGAATGCTTTTCACACAATCTGCATCCTTTCAACTGTTCAGAGTTCCATTGGGCATAGACCTTAAAATATTTGGTAACTCATTGCTATACAAAAACAGCCTCACTGAGCACTTGTATAATACTGTAGGTTTGTAGGTGAGGGGTAAGTTGCATGAAATGCACTGCAAAATAATTGTGGACATGCAGATTCATGACATTGGGCCTCATTACAAGTTTACCGGTGCTTCCGTGACAGTCTGCCTGCCGGAGCCACTGTCCCAAACAGGTCTGACCCTGCCGTGCACAGCAGCCATGGTAGGCTTACTGCCGGACCTGTAATGAGGCCCATTGTCTTAAAATGCACATAATATAATTACACTTAATTACAAACTAAATATATTTTGCTTGCAAAGTATTGTTGGTATGCAAATATCCCAATGAGTGTTTACTGCTACAATCCCTCACTTTTTACAGTGCTGTCAACTAGTATCAGAGAACAGCAGAGGAACCAGTGCATGCAGGGCTACAGCGGGAATGGCAAAAGAGGACACGCCTTGGTGATGAACAAATCAGCAAAGTTAAAAAAACCAAGTGAAAGGTTTCGGCACTACAGGGAAGGAAATGTGTTTGTTTTCTAAAGGGTAGCAAACTACACCTTCTGTTTATATCTATGCTCCGCTGCTGATGATTTCTATATAATTATGGGTTCTTCGTTTATTGACTCAAGCATCCAGCTGAAACTTATTTAAGAAATAGCAATGAATTACAGAAGAGGGGTCCGTGGTTACAGGAGAAGGCACTCAGTAAGTCATAAATATGTGATTTTCTTCAACGGGGCTCCATAAGAAACCTCAGTAAGGTTCTTCCTGAATTTTGCCTAGGCTGTGGCGAGGAATGGAGTGAACAACTATAGGCTGTATTATGAGCCCTGTCATTTAACTACCGATGTCAGGGTTGCAAGCAGGGCTCTGATAAGATTTTGCTCCCTACTTGGAGTCAAATGATTGATTTTTCAGGGAGTAAAAAAGTAATAGGGATATTTTATGCTTATTAAAATGTATTCTTTCCTCTTAGAATTCCTCTCGAGATCGTGCAGCAATCGTATTAGAGTTCATTCCCAAGCCACTGCTCTGCTGGTAACTAACTTGAATATCAGTGCAGCTTTGTGGGTAGAAGCAGGGGTTAGGCTCCCATGTGTTAATTTTTCCCATTTTTGTTGGGCATATTTGCCTGTTTTTAATGGAGTAAACATTGATGGTGTTTATTCCTCCTAGCTATAAGGCTAAGAGCAAGTGTTGTTGCAGGAAAACGTAATGTAGATGGTAAGCAGAGGGGCAGGAATTTTGACCACCAAATACTGAGTTGCAGTTATTCTCATGCAATTGTCATTTTTACACATTACATATCCTTATACAAACTATGTTCTCCTGGCCCTTGAATTACTTCATTAAAGTGACAGTGTTTTATGACACATTCCTTTTAGTTGCCATTTTTCAATTTGTAAATATTGTATTCTGTCCAAGTTTTTTGACAGCCACATCAATTATGAAAAGCAATATTTTTTTGTACTACACATGCATGTTTTTCCAGTGGCATAAAACACACATTTTACTCTGCAGAGGAGTATTTTTGCTAGGTACTGTGGCAAATCTTGGACTAGTGGACAAGTTGTCTTTATAATAACATACAATTTTTTTAGCCTATGTGTTTGGACAAAGTGTTGGACGATGCAACTTTTACACAGATTTGTAAAGAATTGCAGTGGATGGAAAGTAGAAATTCCTTTCCAAACTCTATGCAGAGTCAGTAGCTCACTAACTGTGCATGCTCACAAAGTGGCTTACCTTAGTAAGTTGCGCCCATGGAAAACAATATGTGCACAACAGCCAACCAGTTCCGCACACAGAGAAAAATAATTAGAGGGAACATTGGTCCTTAGATCAGTAACAATTGTCATTTCCTATTTTTACTTGAAGAATGTGAAGATCTATATTATGCCCCATCACAGTGTAAGAGCAATGCAATGTGTTTGCAATGGTGGATACAGGTGCACATGATATTGTAATGTCAGGGAAAATGCTGGATAGCATAAATTAAGGGAGACCACAACAAAACATTTTGAAATTGAGACAGATTGAGGGCCCTGTGCATAATTTCAATGGAGAAAAGATACCGGTGGAAGGTGCGACTGAAGTTGACATCCAAGTAGGGAAACGGACCAAGACAAGAAGTGGTGATCATGCCAATGAGGGCACACGGTTCCCATTAGGTAGGAATTGTCTGAAGTGACTATCGCCGCTAATTGATGGGGTAAATGGTGTTCTATGGTCTTTGGCCAAGAAGCCCCTGAAGCCTCAAAAAGTGGCCAGCCAGATTAGCAGTGCAAAAGAATGCAAGACCATTGCCAAGTCAGAGAGAGCGTTAGAGGTACATCTTCAAAATCACTGTGTACCTAGCGTCACCGTCATTCTCCGATGCAAGGACGAAATGCAGGGGGAAAAAAAACTTAGTAATAGGAGATTCATCTAGATACCAAGAAAAACTGGCAAACACTGATGAAGACAAGGGTTTTATTTAAGTGATGGAGATTTTAAACAATGGGATGATTTAGTGACAGATCAGGAAAAATATTTTAACCATTGCAGAGATACACATGAATGAAGGACAGGCATGTATACCAGTGCACACAAATGGGCATCCATAAATAATCAAGGCAGTATTGGCCCTAGAACAGAACAGGAGGAGTTTCATTCATGAGAAAATGTTAAAATTAAAAGTCAAATATTTGGACTAGACAACCCTGATTTGGGACACATTGTGGGGGGGATGCATGTTGAAAATAAAAATAGGATCCAAAAGCATCCACTGCAATACATCGATTTGGAAATAAAGCCAATTTACATCTGGGAAATTATGTGCAGACGGAGTATGGTTTTAGATTTTCTTTTTAATCAAAAGGTTTGGTCCAGACTGAGTGAGGCAGCACCCAAATTTGAAACTTGAAGGCAAGCATACCATTGTGCACAGATGATGCTGTATGCAGTTGAACTTCAAGTAAAAAAATAAGTTACCATTCCTGCATTCACAAGCAGTTTACAGTATCATTGAAATGCAGAAGGGGACAAAAGATACAGTCGGATGCATTTGTGTGGATCAAAGAAACCATGAGACAACAGGGGCTAGGGTGTGAATACACACTATTGGTAGAAGTTGGGAATGGTCCCATCGGATACTAGTGGATTACAAAGGAGGTCAGGAGATTTACTTGGAGGAAGGTACACCATTGGGGATGGCAATGCATAAATCATATTACACTACAGATTTGAACAACCCAGCTATTGGGAATATTCCTGAAAGCTATGTCACTTCACAAGGTGAACTGCCTCATTCTTTAGACTCCAAATAGAAAGGGATCTTCATAGTTTAGTCAGGGTATCAGCATGAAACGTATGTGATTTGTCATCACCAGAATGATTGCATTCTATTCCAGGAGGATGAAATGCCAAGGTACTTGAGAATAGCGTCTATTTTAAGAGATACTGCTGCATAAATAGAATAAGGCACAGAGATTGCCCTGTGGAGGATTTTCCAGAATTTTCTAAAATGGTAGAGGAATAATAAGTCCAAGCGGAAGATGCATGCAAAGAGGAATTGGAGAAAGACCAGCTGAGGAAATTTTTAGAAAACAAGGATGTAATCACTAGAGATGCAGTTGATTCTGGGCATATTAACCTGCATGTTCCTACCCTGGCAGAAGTTTATGGTAGCAAAAATATAGACCAACAGGAATAATTGAAAACAAGAGTTCAGAGGAGTCATTCCTATATTAGGAGTGTTGAAGCCCAATGGCCAGTGGTGGTTATGTGTGGACTTGAGAGAACTGAATAAGATGGTACCTGTGTCAAGGTGGCCTCTCCCATTCATTGACTAAGGCCTTGCACAAATCCAAAGGTCTTTACCACTTTAGATCTAACAGCTGGGTATTGGTGCGAGTCTCTAGCAAAGGACATACAAAACATGTTTGCGTTTACAAACAGAATGCCTGGGAAAGAAACCCATTGGCTTGATCAGTAGTGGGAGTGAGTTTGACATTTTTCTGAATAAGGCACTTCTTGATGCAGCCGAGGTAATAACTGGTTTATGTGGATGATATCCCTGATCAAAAATGAGTACATACTCAACCAATTGCAAAAGACTGGTGCAAAGGTATCATTGCAGAAGGCGGAGTGGTGCAGAAAAAGGATGAATTCCTTGGGACATGAAGTCACGGACCAGGGATTAAACCCACAGAAGAAAAAAGGTACAAGCCACTTAAAAGTTGAAGGATCCCGCAATATGAAGGGTTTGAAGAGCTTGTTAGGAATGACAATTTACAACAGAAACTTCATTGACGACTATCCCCAAATCACACCACCATAGACTAAGTTACTGAAACAGAGCATGCCCTGGAAATGGGGACAGGAATAGCATGAGGCAGTAGCCAAGTTGAAGGATTGTTTAGTAAAGGCCCCACGGTTGGCCTATGCAAAGAGGAATCAGGCTTTCTTCCTAGAAATAGGGTTCATAGGCCTATGAATGCCAGCAGCCTTTTAATCAAAACATTATTTGAAGTAGAAGATTACTGCACATGCCAGCATGGCTTTATGACCGGTGGAACCCAAATTTAACGATTGTGAAAAAGCAATATTGACGACCGTTTGGGCATTACAACATTGCCACCCCATTATTTAACGAGAGCAGGTGATGGCTAAGACTACTTATCAAGCCCTGCAACTTTTTCAAAGAGGACAGATCAGGAAACTTAGCCCAATTAAGAATTCTACTATGGACATTAGCATTTGTAGAATTGAGGTATGAGCAGAATAAAAGATGTTCAGTGGCTCAGGGGCTGGCAGAATTGCATGACTGAACAATCAAATCTGTTTCTAATTCTGTACTATCGCCACACAAGGCCTTTGATGAAGAAACATTTGGAAATCTCCCAACTGTATATGTGGAAGGGTGTGTGTCGGGGTGGACCTCCACTGAGTCCAAATAGGCCCACCTCTCAAGAGGACTGTGCAAGTTTGTCCGTAAAGCAAGTTTAATGTATACCAACGGCTGGGTGGGGCTAGACAACTGCATAGAGGGAAAGAACCAACCAAATTCTCATCGAACCACAAAAGTTACTTTATATACATTGTTGCAACATTTATTACACTACTACATATTTTGTTACAAAGTCATCCCCTAAATAAGATTGCCGAACCCTGTGAGGAAATCTAATCCCCCTAACTCCCAAGTTCCCACGCTCTTATTGGATGCTTTCATTTAACCACCATCCCCTTCAACATCTGCATTAGCTCATTTACAGTACAACCCCTTTTTGGGCTCTTTCCATAGTCTGTGATGACATCACATTATTACATATTCACCTACAAAAATCACTTCATTACGAATTCCATCTGGTCGGAGACCACAACCCCAGGCGTGATGCACATGGCTTTTAAAAGAACACTATCAATATGAGGGAGAAAAATAAACAAGTTTCCTTTGAACCAGTAAACATTTTATCCACCCAGACCTGCTGGAATCCTTGGCATTTCTCGTTTCAGACCAATTTATTATGACTACCATTTTAGCTCCGGCCACAACCTGGTAAGTTCCCTAAAAACCTAACTGAAACCCATAAACCTTTCCACCTCTGCCTTAAGTCTTTATCAAGGCTGTGGTGTGGCGAATAGTGTGATTAAGTGTGCCTGTTTCACTTTTCAGAAGTACGTGGGCTGCCATTCGCAGATGCCCTAATCTGGCACCTCAATCCATTTGAAGGATTATACATATATGCCGACTCAACCCATAGCCAACTGGCTGGTATAACTATGACCCGAGATTCAGAGCAACACATGGACTTACCCAGGAAGTTTGACCATTTCAACTAATTTATGTCAAATCTTGAGAAACAGGCAGAGGGATCACACTAATCGCCACACCATACCCTTGATAGACTGTCGAAACATGTGTTGGCTGGTCATAAAGGATAATCAATCCTGCCTCAAAATAAAGTTGCAACCTTTGATATATCGGTTTACAATGATCCTTGCACACATGTTAATTTTCAAGGAGAGTGATTAGTGTATTTTATTTCACTAGTAACCTCATCACACCAGTCATGCAGCACGCCACTTCATAAAAACATTCCCTGTCATTTTAAAAATATTTTCTCTCGGAATCAAGAACCTAAAACCATCACTCATGCTAGTGCCACTATGGGCATACTCCTCCAATTAACAAACCCAACTCGCCCCCCAACCTTTTCTGCAATCGACCCATTGCTCCACACAATCATAACAATTTGTTGGCAGACATAGGACAGCACCTAGAATCCCAACCAACCCTGGATCAATGTTCAACTCTGCGTACCCATACAATATGAAATGGCAGTGGCCATAGCCTTCAGTCACCATGGTAATTGTTTTCGTTATCTTAGCAGAACAGCACCATAGGGCCATCTGACTGGTACAAAAAATAAGCAAACTTTTTTTAAAAAGAAATTAAAATAAATAAAAGGTATAAGGATCTTCATAGCTATGCTCATCCAGGAAGGTAGCCAAGGGGGGAAAAAAACAAAAACAAGCCCAACCATTAGTGTCTGCTTCTTTCTCCATGACCACCCTAAGTTTATGCAATGCCGCGATAGTCTGTCAGTCCCATTTTCTGATTCATTAGGGGGCACAAAGGTGCAACATGTGCTCCTTATTTTCTGACAAAAACCCATGGCTGTGAGAAGGTTGCAGGGGTACCTGTTTTGTAGAGCCATAAGCCTTAAGACCCACAGTTTTTATAGCACTGAAAGCGGATTGATGAGTTGCTAAACAGTCACAGCAAGTGATTTGGAGCCCCTTTCGCATTAGCAATAGCTTGAACACTGGGTTCGAGATAAGAAAATACCATCTCCATTCTATTTAACAATCTGTATTGTTCAGCAATGCTCATCAGGGCTTCTGTAGGTGCTGTAGATATGCAATTTGACTTTTTAGTCTGACTCAAAGACTCTACTTCATCACGTTCAGGCAAAGTCAATAGAGCGTTCATTGGTGAAACAAAGGACAAAACCAACACAGAAGTGCCCTTATGAATCGGTCTGGCAAGTATCAAATCTTGTGGTTCAATCAGAACAGACACCTGCAGCGTATTGAGACTGCACACACCTCGCCAGGCTGGAGGTAATTGTCAGTAAGAAAAACAGTCCACAAAACCAGGACACATCGAGGAGTGCTGATGTATCTTGAGCCAAATCAGCAAAGCAAAGGGTATGACTGCAATCCCCATTTCTGCCAACAGGCACTGTGCCATCATCCAAACAAACATCTGTTGCCCCCATGCCCCCGCTAAGTGTCTGTTGTGCCCCCTTTGCCCCCCGTAGTGTGTTGTGCCCCCATGCCCCCCATGAGTGGTCTGTGTGCCCCCATGTGTGTGTGCCCATGTCCCCTCCATAACTCCCTCTTCTACAATCCTCCTTCCCACCTTCTCCCTCCTCTTAGCCTTCCCCCTCTTAGCACTTACTCTGATCATCTGCTCCCTGGACTTTTGATAGCAGCTTGTCTGTCTCCCCTCCTTGTTTTTCTCCCTCCTCCCCCCACCCCTGCTCTTTTAAATTTGTCTGACAAATTTGCACAGTAGCGTGCCTTGTTCACCTCCTTCTCCGTCTCATATTCCTCCCCCCCCCCCCCCCCCGTGTCCCCCTTCCACCCCTCTTGTATACCACCTGCACTACATCAATTGTCGTCAGACATAGTAATGTTACTGCTTGCTTTGTTCTCCGTTTCTTTCCCTTACCTCTTGCCTTACTTGTTCTATGCACTTGCACTATCAGAAATGTCGACAGGCCTATTACAATAGTCATTTTTCATATTCTGTATTGTTTCATAACTGAATATAACTGTATTTTCCTATGTTCCCTCCCTCCTTGAAGCGCTTTGAAACACATTGTGTATAAGCGCTATATAAATAAACAATCAATAAAACAAAAATGTATACGTAACTGGATTTTAACAAGTTTCTTTGGATCCTCGATCCACATCAAGCATTACAGATGTATTCCAGATATTTCCACAATCCGTATTAATCTGTGCCACCCGTACTTCTGATAACCCCCTCATTCTTCTAGATCTGCAACTCTTCACCCTAGCTTCCATCGGTTTTTCATAACAATATACCCTTAAGAATTCAACTTGACACTGGGTACATTCTTATGCTCTTTACGATCTTTGTTCGAAACTGGTCAATAGGCAGGAAAGAAGCTGTAACTGATTGCCATAGAAACTGCCCTTGTACCCTGCACAAGGCTAGGTGCACCAGACAAAGTGCTTCTTTGTCATCAGGCATAATCAGTCTAGGGATACCAAAAGCATGGGGATAAGAACAGACGAAGGCAAAATATATATCACTCTCCCCACCCTCCTGATGTGCCTATACGAGACATTATCAGCTGCAAAGCCATGTGCATCCACTATTTGATGTGAATTTACATTATAATCTTTCATAAGTTTAGAATCGAACACTTTGTCAAGTCCTACTAGACTAATTACAAATATTTACATTGTCACACCTAAACAGAAGAGAAACGAGAAAACCATACAAACAGCCTACCATTAATTTTAAATCCAAATGTCTTCTTAATATTAACAGTCACTGACTATTTGTCTCACCCTCTCTACTGAACCGAACTGCGAATCCTAGGGCATACACTTTTGGGCTTGCTCTTGCTCCTGTACCGGTGGATGGGTGGTGGTCACCGATCTAGATCCAGCTCTTGTTGCCCTACACTTTCAAAGCATTCAGAGATGCGAATCTCACAGTACGCCCATGGAAATGTTTTTCGTACTAACGTTGGACAATATAACGAACACAAACCAGGCCCCGAGGAGAAAACACAACCTGTGAAGATTTAAGTGATAATTTTGGTTAAACCCCCAAGGTGTTCCCTAAACTTCTCACCACAAATTTCTGCTTACTTGTGGGCATCTGATACTATGTGTGCAGGCGAAAGTGGTGTGTGCAGTCTACACCCAGTCACTATCTCATGTGGACCGAGATGATGCTCCTTCCCCTGGCCGATTCCTTAAATAAAACAAGGTCAGCGGAAGGCAAGCATCCAATTTTTCCCCAGAGCATTGCAAAGTTTATTCAATCGAATGTTAAGAATTCCATTTTAATGCTCCACAATCCTGCTTGGATGATGGTGGTACACTGAACACAACCTGGGCTTGATCCAAGACCAAAGTGATCTTTTAAAGCAAAGCATTAAATAAATGGGTCCCATTTTCAGACTTCAGGACCTCACAAATTCTCCACTCTGGCAATACTTCCCATGCCAAAAGCTTTGCTGCAGACTTTGCATCAGGGTGTACAAAGGGACCAGCCTCCAGCCCCGAGAATGGGCAAACCACAGTAACGATGCCGAAAATGAATGTACCTCTATCATATCCACAAAATCTATGTGGAGCTCACAAAAGAGGTTAGGGCAAAGCTCCCCTTATTGTCTTCATTGTGTTCCCAGGATTAAATTGCCTACATACTATACAATTTCCTACAAATGTACTCAACACTATTGGGTCAGTACGGTTAGTATGCAGAGAACATTTAACTAGTCCCTCCTTTGTTGACAGTGTTAATGCTTTGATTAGTCTGGATAACAGTACATCAAGCTGGACAGCTGTCCCATCGGATCTCCAAAACTCTTGTGCCACCTAGACAAGCCTGAATGTACCATGGAGGTTACATACGCAGAGTCAGAGTGAATAGTGACCATCTTCCCCTTGCTCATTTCCAACTCCTCTATGAATGCTACCAATTCTACCACTTGCACAGGATAATGTGAAGGCAAGCCTTTCTTCATCCAGACCTGGTATTCCCCATCCACAAGGCCCACAACAGCCGCACCTGTATGCCTCTCCCCGGTGTACTAATTGTTAAGGAACCATCAACAAAGACGCATCCTCAACATTTGTCCTCTCTTCCTCGTAAGTCAGTGTCATGGACAATATCAACTGCTTTAGCTACAAATGTTGCAGGATTGAATAGGTGACACCTTACTCGATGTAAATAACTTCATACCCTGAGGCTCTCTGTATTGTAAGAGTCGCTTCAGACTTTTCCAAAATTGCAAAAACTGCATGTTCCACATAGTGTCACTGGGCAACTCACAGTTATATTCAAAGACATTTGTATTGCAAAAGTTGTGGTTGCCAACACTTGTTCACACGGACAGTGGCCCTGCATAAGTGTGTCTAGGAGTCCACTGTAATAAACCAAGGGTTTATGGCCCATTTTCTGGGCCAGGACAACCATCACCTGCCCATCCAATAAATAAAAAGGCTTTTTGTAATCTGGGGTTGGCAAGATCGGAGCATTGCTAATTGCATCCATGAACTCCTGGAAAAAAGTCACAATTTCTTCGGACTGTTCAATTTGACCTTTCACCTTCTATGCTCCCTTGTGTGCTTGCAGTAAGGGCCTCGTGTAACTAGAGTAGTCAACGATCCATGATCTACAATAGTTAGAGTCCCAAGAACCAGTGCATCTTTGTCACAGTAAAGCGCTGGGGGTGTAGTCTGAACTGCAGTGGCTCTCAGGCATTACCTTTCTTCCTGCAGGCCATATCACTTGCCCTAAATATACTACCCCTGACTGGCAGTATTGCAAGATTACCCCTTCTCCGTAAGAAGTGTGAGGAGTGTTCTTGAAGGATCAAACTGGTCTTCTGTAATGTTACAAACTAGGAAATAGTCCACATACTGGATTACCGGACATGTAAATTCCCCAAATCCATTTGAATCACCATGTTGAAGATACTCCGTTTCACAGTACCACTGGGGCAACCTTGTGTGCTCAATTCTCTGACCACGATACGTGAATGCAGTAAGGTACTGATAATCGGAGTGTAAGGAGACAGAAAAATGCATTCTTTAAATCAATCACAGGAATGTGGCTCTACCAAGTTGATCGGTTACAGAGCATGGTAGTGGGATTTGGCACCACTGGAAACCCCGCCTCAACAATGTTATTCAAAGGGCGCAAATCATGAAACACCCTCAAACTGGATCACTTCACTTTTACTGGATAGCTGGCCGTATTACATGGGGACTAGGAAGGTTGTATTGTGCCTTGCTTCCACAAAACCAGAATGGTCTCAAATCCCTTCACCAGCCTCACTAGACATGGGGTACCGTCTCACAGGTGTCAATATTGCAACAGGTTTCAATGTTATCTGCACTGCTCCAATACTCTTTATTAACCCCACATCATTAGGATTGCTGGTCTACAAATGATCCGGCACATTCTCCAAATCTTCCTTCTAAAATGGCGATGTAGTTCTAATGATAAACAATCTGTGGTACCTCCCAAAGCTCTATTGTTATCGGCAAGGCACCCCAACCTCAAACTTAATCTTGCCCGTGTCCACGGCATCCTCTAACAATTGTCGGACACCTGCCTTAGTGATAAGGCTGGATTGATGCGCACGACTGTGCCACTCTCCACCTTCCTCATCAGGCCTGGCACCATATCCTGTGACTCAGCAGGCCAAAATATATATTCAATTGGTATTTGCCATGTCCAGTCTCTGGGCCCAGGGACCCAACCATCACCCCGTAAAAGAACAAAGCTGAATGCACAGGCAGCCCCCCCCCTTCACACTAATAACATGCATGAAGAAATGCCAATTCTCACCGGATACAAACCTGGAGTTGAGCAGACTATACCTTTCTCCATGAAGGCCATCATGAGATTTGCCGGGGTATCTATGCAAATGCAAAAGAGCAGATACATTTTGTACCTACCTTAATACGCAGATCCTCGGTGTAAGGAACCAACAGAATAGCCCCAGAGTCTGCCTGCGTGTCCCCCGTTTTGCCTCATAAAGGGAACTTGCCTTCCTTGATGCAAAATTCTGTATCTCCTGTATCAATATTGAATTAAAACGGTTGGTTACCTACCTTTACACCTATCTGGGATTCCTCTTCCGGATTGACAGGACTGGACACCCATCTTGGTGGGCTGTCCTAATCCAAATAAAGGTTAGTACCTGGGAGCGGGAAAGTATAATGAGTAACCGTTCCGTAGGGGAAAGGATTCTTTTCCCCCCATATCTGTACCGGTGCCTGCCCTGGCATGATTGGTTGAAACATGTAGATCTGTGCAGCCTAGACACAGGGTTGAGTCCAAACAGTGCCTGCTGCGATTGCACAGATCCTTGGGAATATGGCATGGTCACAGATGCATTTGCTGGGAATTAATATATGGGAACCTACTAGTGGTTCACCCAAGTTCAAACACTGTGGCCTGCACCAGCAATCTCGTGACTCGTGTCCCATTCTCCCGCATGACCCACACTGGATCCCATACAGTTCTCCATAGTTGCCTACTATTTGCCCACTGAACCGGGACCTCGTACTTCCAAACCTACCAAATGACCCACGTCCTTGTGGAAATCCTCTTCCCCTCAGACATCCTCTCGGGAGCATATCTGTCCATCCAACCCTGTGCCATACTTGGTACAATTTGTCCCTGTTCCAATTGTCCCAGCGGTCCCTCATTTGAGCTAGTAATTACTGCTCCTAAAAAGATTTTTTCTGAACAAGCTTTGCTTCTGACTTTGGTGCCTATTCATTACTCGGTCTTTTTTAAAAAGACATTTTATTGGATTTTGGGAGAGTACACAACAACGCAATATTCAATGATAGTAACAATACATTTTATGCCATAGGCTAGGACCGTTTGTCTATATGGCACTATTCAGATTTGTCAGTGTCCGTGCCCCCCTCCCCCATCTGAAGAAACCCCCCCCCCCCATGTGCCCTGAGCTCTCCTCCTCTACTCTTTGATTTAGTAGTTCACCCTGCCTTGAAGCCATCTCTTTAGTGGGGGTCTTCTGGTAAGAGCTGGGAACTTTTCTGAAGTGTCCATAAATGGGGCCCATACATTTAGGGCATTGTTCAGGAGGCCCGGGCGGATTGCTGTGACCTTTCCTACAACAGCGATCTCTCTTGCGTTTGGACCACCATAGTGCAGCCGAGGGTCCGTCTGCATTTTTCCAAAGCCAAGCCATCGCAATTTTTGCTGCCAGCAGGAGGTACGTACACAGGCGAGGGATAAGGCCTGAGAGCGGGAGCCCCTCTCCCCCGTTTCACCCAAGAGGATTATGCCAGGGTCCCAGGGGATCGATATCCCGGTGATTGCCTTGCTGTGGTCTGTTCCCTTTCCAGTATACCTCTGCTTCTGGCAGGACCACACCATGTGGAATAGAGTACCTGGAGTGACGTAATATCTGTAGCAGAGTTTATAGCCCCCTTCTTTGTTCGTAATGCAATGCATGCTTTTATGTAGTCTAGTCCAGATTTTCCCCCCAATCCTAGTTCCATTTCCAGGCTCAGGTCTCCCATTCAAGCATATATCTTTCTTTTTTAGAGGGGTCCGTTCTGTCCAAGAGCCGATAGAGCACTGAGATCCTTCCTCTCATGGTTGGGGATGTTAGAGAAAGTTCCAACGCCATCAAGTCTCTAGCGCTTTTCTCCCCGACTCCCCTGTGGGGCAGCCAGTGCCAAATCTGGGCATTATGGAACCTTTCCCATTCACCCACACCAAATTTTACCTTACATCTCTTGAACGTTATGGGGGATCCATCCTCCAGAAAGTCCATAACTTTTAATAGTCCCCCATCTTTCCAAGGTTCAAAACCAAGTGGTGTATTACCCAGCGAGAATTCAGGGTTTTTTCCAGAAAGGGGCGAGTTGGCTTAATGTAGCCCGGGGGGCCCCATTTCCGTGCTGCGGGCGGTTGTGTTTGTTGCAGCCAGGGGGCCCCAGTCCGTCTGGGGTTTTAGGTTTGGCAGGGGTGGGAGGACCGATGGGGGAACTGGGCACCAGGCCTCCTCCAACTGGTTCCACATCGGGTGATCCTCTGCTTGAACCCAGGTGTATGTATGGGAGAGTTGTGCTGCATGGGCGTACCTTGACACGTTGGGGACTCCCAAGCCCTCAAACCCCTTGCGCCCTCCCCCGAACTTTGATTTTCCTTGCCATTCGTGGCTCCCCCGCCCCCAGACAAATTCTTGCATTTTCCTCTGTAGGGAGATCAGAGTAGAATTGGGGATGTGGACCGGAATGCTGTGCAGTGGTACAGCCACCTGGGGACTAGATTCATTTTTATAGCGGTGATCTGCTCAAACCAGAAAATATCCTGGGCCTTCTAGCGCTTTAGGTCTCTGTGGAATTCGATAATCAGCTGCAGGAAGTTGCTTAAGTACAGGTGTGATGGATCTTCGGTGATCTGTACCCCGAGGTAACCAATCGCTCCTTTAGCCCAGGGGATTAAGACTAGCTCTTAGCTGCTTGGGGAGATAACTGCTATGGTCTAGATTAACCCTGAACCCGGAGACCATCCCGAAATTTTGATTTCCGCCCAAAGGGACGCAAGGGATGCCAACAGGTCCGTTGCCGTTACCAGAACGTCATCCGCGTAAAGAGCAATTTTAGATTAGTGGTCTCCCATGGTGAGCCCCTTTATCCTCGGGTTCTGCCGGATTCTAGCCGCAAAGGGCTGCATGGACAGAGTGAAAATCAGAGGCGAGAGGGGACACCCCTGCCTAGTTCCACTAGTTATGCTTATTGCTAATAATCTGGTGCCATTGACCCGGAGCTGCATGGTGGGTGTCTTGTAGTTGGCCATTAGCCATGTTATGAAATTGGGGCTGAAGCCGTAGTGCTCCAACACACTCCGAATATACCCACAATCCACCCGATCAAAGGCTTTGTGTGCGTCTAGCGATATGACTGCCATTCTCACTCCCATCCTATGAACACTTTCAGTGAGGTCTATCGTTCGTCTAATGTTGTCATGGGTCCCCCACCCTGGTATGAATCCCGTTGGTTTCGATCTATCAAGTTCTGGGACAGTTGCCCCCAGCCTGCGTGCCAGGATCTTTGCGAAGATTTTCCTGTCGTTGTTCATTAGGGTTATCGGCCAATAAGTTGCAGCCTGCTCAGGGTCTTTCCCCGCCTTGTGTAGTAGAACTGTGAGCGACTATGCAACTGATTTTGTGACCGATCCGGATGCCAAGAACGAGTTAAACAGGGCTGACATGTGGGGGGCTAGTATACTAGCGTAGCTTTTATAGATGTGTGGATAAACCGTCCGGGCCCGGCGCAGTGTTCTTGAGAGATTTAATGGCTTCAACAGTTTCTTCAACTGTGATAGGTGATTCCAGGGATGCTAGTTCGGCTTTGTTTTGAGGCTGGGTGGGTTGCAGGTACTCCGATAGGCCGGCTAGAGGTGTAGTTTACCCTGTCATCATTGCTTTATGGTATCGTACCAGTTCCCCAATTTTATCTGCCTGTGTATTGGGCCTTGCCACCAGTTTAAGGATATTGTTCCTGCTGTGTACCTTTTTTAGTTTGTATGCTAGCACCCGGTTAGCTTTGTTCCTTTTGCTATGGTAAAACTGTTTTGAGAAAGCTAATGATTTGGCCGTACAATCAGCCCAGTGCATTTCCAATGCTATTTTGGCTTTCTTCAGGGCCCTTTCGATTTTCCTAGCACTGCGGGATTTCAGCTCTGCCTCCAAGTGCTTTACATTTTCCTCAAGTTTGGCTGCAGCGATACTCTAGTCCTGCCTCTGTTCCGCACCTGAACGGATTAGGGACCATCTAACCAACGCTTTCATAGCACCCTACACAATGTTTATGGGTGAGTCCGCGGTCGTGTTCCCTCTAAAGTAATTGGTTATTGTTTCACTAATTTGCCTTCTGATGCACTCGTTTAACAGTATGGAGTCGTATTTCCAATGTCTGAGGAGGGTGCCTTTGGCCAGATATGCTGAGAATTGCAGTTACCGGGGCATGGTCAGATCATACAGGTGTTAATCTATTTTGTTTAGACAGGGGTATAGGACCCCGGAGACTAATACAAGGTCTATTCTTGAGTACCCTTTATCTATGCAGGAGTAGTGGGTGTAGTCTCTCGATGCTCCATTGGATAGCCTCAAAGCATCGACCGTTTAAGTTTCTCTGAGCAGCTTTGCCAGGGATAGTGCTTGCGCAAAGTCTGAGGTAGGGTTTTGTCTACTTGGGGGTCTGGCATGGTGTTGAAATCCCCGTCCATAATCCGGTGTCCCTCCTTAAATGTTTGGAATTAATTCAGAGATTAACTTGCTTTGAGAAGAGTTGTGGCTATAAATTGTGACAATAGTGATAGGTAGCTCCACAAATAGCCCCTTTAGTAAGAGGAAGCGCCCCCCCCCCGGGTCTCTTCTCACCGTGATCTTTGTTAGGGGGACCCCATCACTCAGCAGGATTGCTACTCTCCTTTTCTTCTCAAGAGATGTGGCAAAGTATGCTTTTATATATCTACTTAATCTGTCTGCCTGGAGTGAGTGGGTTTCCTGGAGGAGAATGTCTCCAAACAGTTGCCCCAGTCTGTGCTCGAATGACCTGCGTTTCCTTGGAGAATTTAGGCCCTGGACATTCCAGGTGAGGATTACAACTTAGTTTATGTCAGCCATCCCCAGGATATTCGGTGGGACTTTAATGAGCTCTGAACCCCCTGCAATTTCCGGACCATTTGAGTGTGGAGCATGGATGCCCCGTCGCCCTAGCGTAGGCGTGAGTGTTGATGTGCTGTGTTGTGCAGTTCACAGAGGAGACGGAAAAGATGCATCCGGTCTCAGTGATTTGAACTTGTCCCTCCCCATCCCCTCCACCCCTCTTCCTCCCCTGTAACCTATTAGGGAAGAACTCATCCTACTAAAAATGGGTAACTGGTGGTGCGTCCGCACCGATAAGTGGCCAACTGAGCCTGCCGTAAAAACTGAACTATAACATAGTAACCGCACTTATCTTAAGGTAGCCTCCTCCTGTGATTTCCCCCAATTGCATTACACCGCCAACCCTAGGAGGTCTCCCACCCCTCCAACTCCCCGCATCAGGAATTGTGGTTATAGTGATATCAGAGCTCCCACTTGGGAACACTCGGATTGTGATTGACAAGCGATGATGTTATTCATCCTGGGATGGGCTCTTTCCAGGGAGGGCCTCGGATCCTGCGCCTTCTGCTGACTTTTGTCCAGGATTCTCCTGTTTCTTTTCTGGGGGCTGCCAGGTTGTCCCCTCAGATTCTGACTCTCGCTTCCCCAGTCGATGCCCATAAACTTTTCTGCCTCTTATTTGTTGCCAAGCCCCCTCCTTGAAGAATCGCACAGATGTTGGAAATCCCCAGTGGTGTGGAATCTTCCTTTCACGCAGCCATTCTGTAAGTGTCCTCATGGCTTTTTGTTTTTGAAGAGTGGAGTTTGCCAAGTCCTGATAGAGGATTGTGGAGCCCTGAAAGGTAATTTGTTGCATTGTTCTGGCCTCTCGCATGATCTCTTCCTTGACTTAAAAGAAATTTAGTCGAGCGAGGACAATCTGGGGGAGAAGCGGATGCTTGTCTTGGGATCGTTCTGTGGACTCGGTCCAATTCCAATGGTGAGTTCTCAGGGAGAGTTATGAACCTGAACAAGTCCGACACACAGCTCTTCAGGTCTGCATCCAGGATTGAGGATGGAATCCCCCGCAGGCATATGTTATTTCGCCAGGACCTGTTTTCTGCATCCTCCGGTTTTGCTTCCAGCAGGTCGCATCTCGCTTTGAGGGCTGCAATTCTATCCCGTCCCTGCTCCCACTCAAATATTTGGTCACAGAGCTCAGTTTCCATTTCAGCGGCACAGCGTTCCATGGCTACTATTCTCTTGTCGATGGAATTTATCTTTTACAACACCACCTCAGTGCCTTTTTGAATTTCCTTTGTTAATGCGGTCAAAAGGTCTTGTAGGTCGGCTTTTGTGACCGAGTGTGCTGGGTCAGGGCCTTCTGAGCTGTGGTTGGAACTGATTGCTGGTTCTCCTGATGGGTCCCCCCTCCTGCATTTTTCCGTGGATGTACCACTCATCAGGGCTGCGATGTCAGTCTGTCTAGATGTCTTCCCGCTTTCACATTTTGCTTGTGGTTGATACTTGTGGTTATGTGGGATGCGAAATGCCCCTGTACGCTCTTGGTGTGTGGGCTCTGCCGGTACTTTCCGATCCTTAGTTCCCTGCGTAGGGCGGCACTTGGCAGTAGCGGTGACGTAGTGTGGCCTGGCAATCACGATCCTGCATGCCTTAGGGCTGGAGGGGACTGTCTCTAGCTCTCCATACCTAGCCATGGAGTGCCCCTGGATGGCTGTGGGAGGGACCGTGTAGAGGGCCTGGGTCCTCTTCTGTAGTTGCTCGACTGCTTTTGCTGATTTGTTAGAGTTTTGGGGGGGGGGGGGCTGGTGCTGATGCAGAGGCCAAACTTCGTTCTGTGTGGGGCTCAGCTCCCGTACACCCCCCCACCCCCCCGCACCCCAGGCTCCTCACCTCAATCAGCCGATCCGGTGCTTCAGCTCCACGAGCCCCGCCAACTCCCTCTGCATCTCAGGATGGTTGTAGGTGTTACTGGCGGGGCGTGAGGGACCCAGGGCTGTGGGTGGGTCCGTGGAGCGGCTCTCAGTGCTCTGGCACGTTTTGCATAGAGCCCCAGGCAAAGTGGAACCTCTCAGGAAAGGTCAGGGTCGCTGAATCCTTGTGCGCAGAGCTGGCCATGGATAAGGGGGCAGCACAAGATGGCAGAGTGGGTGGCTGGGGAGAGGGGGGAGGGGAAGGACCGAAGGATCAGGAGCCCTCGCAGGTTCTTCACCTCCTCACTTTGGGCTCCTCTCGGTGGATCCCATTGAGATCGATGATAGCTTATGAAGTCATTAGGCAGGCTGCTGGGGACCCAGGGCAGCCGCAGAGCAGGAACAACTGCGGCTCATCAGATGGTGCTCTGTCCCCCGAATCCCACGACTTCTCCGATTTTTGGTGGATCAGAAGAGATGGTTGGAGTGCGGAGGGCTCCAGTTTCTATGCAGCTACATAGGATAGGTTTGTTCGGCGGCCAGGGCTATTCTGTCTCGCCTACACCTCCCCCCTCAGAGCTGGTATTCGGGATGTTGGATGATGGCCACCATCTTTTTGCCGCATGGGTCTCTATCTGCGATTTCGACCCGCATCTCGGCACGGAAACTGGACCGGACTTGGGCACCATCCGCAGAAGCTGTTCCCCCACCTCGCCTTCAAATTTTAGGCATAATCGGGGCTTAGGTCTGGCGATCTTCAACTTGATGCGACGTGCCAGTCAGGAGGTCCTAAGGAGTCATACCGATCGTGGCAGCTCCGAGCCATGCCCCCACTACTTTCCCTGTCTTTTACAAAAATGCAAATGTTCGCATGAATTTTCATCCAACCCTTGGCCTCCATTCTCATCACTGGGAAGTCCCTTTAAACGTGTGCTAGACAATAGCCACACGTTAAAAAAGCCCAAAAAATAGACAAAACCCATACTTCTCCTGTGTCTGCTGTCCACATTTCCTGAATCAATTGAATGTGCGGTGGGGTCATCCAACTTCATAGTTTTAGCCAGAATCCAATCTATTAAATGGTGCCCACTGTGGGTGTTTGTATCTGACAGGATTCCCGGACACCGGGCTCGCCTCCAAAGTTCATATGACCGTTTCGCTATTAAAGATGTATATATGCTTTTCGTGGCCAACATAACACAGGCAGTCTGTTTTCTCAATGCATAAATTCACTTCAGTGCCACTGCAGTGAGAGAGGGGAGTGTCTTCATCTAATTATTTACAGTCCATGTGAGACCATCGGACAGAATATGCTCTCCCTGGTCCCTTCTGGAGCAACTGATATGGATTTCCTCATGTTTACTGGGGCTTTCCCAGTCTTTCCCTTACTTTTTACTACAGCGTGTCCTATGACCTCAATGGTGTGCTTTCTGTAGCTGCTGCACCCTTTTACTCCCTGTTCAGTATCCATTTCCCATCTCTCTTCCTCTGCTATCAGATCCGTTGTCCTTCCCCTGGGCATGGAATCATAATTGGTACTGCCACGGTAAGGTGGTTCCCGTTTCCCTCTGTTCAAGTCCTGTACCAAAAGTAACACTTTCCTCAAGTTTCACGTGGACATCTTTGATGACTGACCCATCCAGCCTAACAAGGACCTGTCCATACTTCCACATCTCTCCTCCTACCTGCCTGCTCTCTTCTTCCCGCTCTTCACTTCTCTGCTGCTGCAACAACACTACCCTCTTTCTCGCTATTCTCAATGAGTCTTCCAAATTCCTCTGCTCTTGAATTTCCACTACCATTCGCAACCTATCATTGATTCTAGAGGCACAGTTCTTCCTTTTTCATCCATTCTCAACTAGTCAACTAACCTTTCTGTTGACGGCATTACTCTCCCTCGCTCCTCCATCCTTAATCTCTCTGCTACCCTAGTGGTTGGAGGTGAAACTGTACCTGAAGGAGGCATTACCTGTTCCAGTCTCACAGCCACTGGAGTGGACGATGGGACTAATGGGGTGGGTTTGAACTCTTGGTTTGTATACCCCTCTGCAGTGGATAAGGATAGCATGCATATGGTGGGGGGCATAAGGAATCTCCACACCCTCCTTTCACGGCCCTTTTTCCTCAATTTTAACACCCTTTTCAAACATTTTTGAAATATTTAAGTGTTTCTCAAACTTTGATCCCTTGTGCCTGGTAACTAAAAAAGGTATAGATGTTATCCAACATTCTCTGATCATATGTCCCCCCTTCAGACCAAGAATTGAGCATTTTACCCTTAGTTTCGTACACTCATTCCCAATGGTTTTTCAAATGTTTACCTTACACCCTTGAAGCACCCAACACAAGTGATCAAGTGGAGTCTCCATACTGCAAACCAGCCTAACTCTAACAATCTTATTCTGAAAATCAACACTAAACATGAAACTCGAACCAGCGGCACAACATTTTGAAGCAAATAAGGCCCTTCTTTCCTGACCAATTTCTTAAAACGCCCCACAGCGACCCCTTATTCACTTTCACCACAATCACCTCACTAACTGTTGACTTAATTATAATTTCCACTCTTACACAATAGACTGCATATTACCAAAAGAACAATGCCAAGGCCCAAATCCCCTTCATAACTTTTACAATATTTTTTTATTACGCTGTTAAAGACGCCCTTCACTATTTCAACTAACCAAGAAAATAAAACGAACAAGGTAAAAAATAAATATAGGATACATTACTCACCATAATCGTATTTCTGGTGCTTGCATATGCTTAGATTAAAATGCTCTGCATAGTCCAACATGTAGCGGAGGTATGAGTATTACTTATTTTCGAAACTCAAAAACTGATGTCGAAAGGGCGGGTTAGTAATACTATTACTAGTGTGATATGTACTGTACCCATGGTCCTTCATGCATCGAGGTCCCCCATATTGTTTTCAGCGAGATCTGTCGCAAATGCAGAGTTCCCTTCCAGGCTGATGCTTTAAATTAGTTGAAAGTTTAATTGTAGCCTTTTTCCTTTATTGTTCCCTTTGCCGCATGGCTGACAAGACTGCTCGACGAACAACTTCATCGTCAATGACTGACTGATTGATGACTAGGCACAGCCTACACGGGCCTCTTTGGCCTTCGGCCGATTACATCAGGGAGAGAGGGGGGGGGTTCTTCATACTGACCTCTTCAGAGAATGCATATTCAGTCATCCTCTTCCCATTATTTGCATCAATCTGTCCTTGTAAAAAAAATAATGGACAAAACTCCCTTTAAATGTTGCCCTACCTGCCACCGAAAATCCTCGTGGAAATACCCACACCGAGCGTGCAATTACTGTCTCCCGAAGGGATCACCATGAAAAAGTTTGTAAATCCTGTAAACTTTTGACCGAAAACCTGGATTGGCAGACCAACGCTGGCCCGCTCACGCCAAGTAGGCAGAGGCTTCCATCGCTGTGATAGACTCCAGCGAGGGCAGTATCGGGGTCATGCGCAATGCTGAAGGCGAGCAGGGTTTGTCAGAACACCATGTGGCCAGGGCATACACAAGCACAAAGACACTAAAAACATACCAAGGCTGTGTCTCGTTGGAAGCGCCGAAGCCCACACAGTATCCAAGGAGAGCCTCAGTTTATTCACCATCCTCTGGGCCATCGCGTATGCTTTCGCCTCACGACAGGCCACCAAAACCAAATGTTGGTTCGGACACTACACATAAAAAGGCCCTCCTTTCGCACACTGACGCGTTTTGGCATCCCCCAAGAAAATGCAACAGCTAATTAAGAAACACATCAGTGATTCCTTGCTTAAAGCAAGGTCGCCAACATTTTTTTTAAATGAAATAAAAAACACCCCTCCCAAACAATGGCACCGCTTCAGGTCCCCTCCCATGCCACTCCAGCAGGAGGGGAAATTTCACACATCACCCATGCATGGGGATAGCATCAGACAAGTGGGTGTTTTCCACCGTGGGAGGAGTGTGTTTAGAGTTGGTACAAAAGCCACCCTACCACCCTCCAAAAAACAGGAAAATGTCAACAGAAGAAAGGGGCATTCGGTTGGAAGAAGCAAAGGCACTGCTGGAGAAGGACACCATAAAGATTGCCCGAGCAAACCAGGTAAAACATGAATTACTTAACGTAATAGCCTTTGATGATTGTATCTGCTTAGATTCACATGCTGTGCATATAGTCAACATCTAGTGGTAATCGCAGAGTATTGCATCTCGTCTTTTGAGGATTGTAAGGGGACGTCGATATAGGCGTGCCTGTAACACTATCCCTAACGTGAAGTGTAGTGTAGTGTACCCAAAATCCCTCACGCATCGGGGTCCCTCAGATTGTATTTCTTCTGCTGTGAGGGAGCTTTGTGACCATCGTGATTACAGAGAGAGTGAAGTAGAGTAAGATTTCTAAGTCCTTCCATCCGAGCGGTGAGGAAGGCTGGGCGCATTTGAATCTAAGCAGATACAATCATCAGAAATGCTATTACGGTAAGTAATGCATGTCTTCTGATGCTTGTGAATCTGCTTAGAATCACAGGCTGTGTATAGAATAGTGAGCAGTACTCCGAGTTGGTGGAGGGAGGCGAGAAGGAACAGTAGTGAAGATATGTCTTAGTACTGCTTGTCCCACCTGAGACTCCAACCTAGAGTATCCATCCAGGCAGTGTTTTGTTAAGGTGTGTACAGAACTTCAGGATGCTGCTTTGCAAATGGACTCCAGAGGGACATTTGGAATGAATGCTATGGAAGCCCCAGTGCTCAGAGTAGTGTGTGCTCTAGACTTGAAGGGCAGATCTTTTGGCAAGAGAGAAACAGTGTGATGCAATTGACAATCCACTTAGAGATGGCGGATTTAGAGACAGGGTCCCCTTCTCCACCAGCTGCCAAGGAGACGAAAAACTGATTGGTCTTTTAGTGGTTTTGTTTTTCCACATAATATAGGATTGTCATGCACACATCCAGTGTGTGTGTAGGCTTCTTTCTGCCCCGCTAGTGTGGTTCAGGAAAAGAGTGGGTAGTTCTACTGATTGGTTCACATGGAACTTTGAAATGAATTTGGGCGCAAACCGTGGGCGAGGGTGCAGAACCACCTGGCCTTTGTGGATAGTGACAAATGGGTCTAAAACTGAAAGGGCCTGTAGTTCACCAACTCTTCCTATTGAAGTGACTGCCACCAGGAAGGCGCTCTTGTGAGTGCTTTAAGGCTAGCCTTATGCATCAGTTCAAAGGAAGATGCCATAATTCTAGTTAGTACTACATTTAGGTCCCATCCGGAAGCTGGGTTTGAAATAGGGGTATTAAGTCTTTTAACCCCTTCCATTAAAGCCTTGATTACTGGGATTTTCCACCACAAGACCTCTCTCTGGGACGTGGTGTACGCTGAGAGTGGCTAAGTTGACATTCAGGGAATTAAAAACCAGGCCTGAATCCAGTAGATTAGTTAGGTATAAAACAATGTGTTGTAGAGCAGCCTATAGGATTGATGCTCTTGGAATTACACCAGATGACGAAGCGTTTCCATTTATTGGAGTAGCAAGTATGTCCATGCGTCTGAGGAAGTTGGAGTTGTCCGAATTCCGACTTCAGGAGCCAGGCTGCTAAGTTGAGTTTGCGGGCATGGATAGAGTTTCCCCCTTGTCCTGCGATAGCATGTTGTATGGGCAAGGTAGTTTCATCAGAGGGAAGATTGACATCTCCATCAGATGGGGGAACCAGGGTTGGCGGGGCCACATTGGGGCCACCAATATCATAGTGCACAGGACGCACCAGGAACCAGTCACAATCTTGTTGAGTAGGAGAGTCGAGGCAAAAGCATAAACAATTTCCCTAACCAAGGTATCCAGAGACCATTCCCCTTGGAGCAGATCTGAGGGTTCCTGGAGGCATAATCTGGGCATTGCGAGTTCTCCACAGTTGCGAACAAGTCGATTTCTAGGAAACCCCATTCTGTGAAAATTTAGACTGTCTTTGTGTAGTCACCATTCATGCTCTGTGGGTTGCGGGCAGTCTCTGCTCAGTACATCGACCAGAAGATCGAGTCCCCCTGGAACATGCTGAGACAGGAGGAACATCTTGTGTTTGAGAGCCCAGTTCCATATGTTCTGGGACAGTTTGGATAACCCCGGGGTGTATGCCCACATGTTTGTTTAGGTAATACATGGACGTGGTACTGTCCTTGAGGACCAGTACTGTCTTACCCTGTAATTGTGTCTGAAAGGCCTTCAGGGTTTTGAACACTGCTAACAGCTCCATCAGGTTAAAGTGGTTGGATGCTACAGCTGGGGACCAAACGCTGTGCGCCGTCTGCTGAAGGAGGTGAGCTCCCCACCCGTGAGATGCGTCCGTTGAGAGTGGGTTTTCCCTTTCAAGAGGTTTTCCCTCGACCACCACTGCAGAGAGAGAACGAGGGCTGCCGAGACAACCACTAGATCGTCCTATTGTCCGCTGGCCTGACACCATTGGCTGTTGAGCCACTCTTGCATGGGGCGCATACGCAAACATGCGTGGGGGACTAAAATCCAGGAGACCATCATTCCCAACAGTCGAATGGCTTTGCGTACTGTCACCTCTCGACTGGCCACATATTGAGGGATCTGAAGCAGCATGTTTTGAACCCTCTCTGAGGTGAAGACGAGGCAGTTTTCTGTCAAAATCAGAACCCCCAGAAATTGCTAGACTTGGCTGGGTTATAGGCTGGACCTTTTCTCATTTATTGAGAATCCCAGACTGAAGCGTAGATCTATCGTCTTTTGGGTGTTTGAAAGGCATGTTCCATACAAATCCACGGTTATGAGCCAGTCGGCAAGGTAAGGATGAACTGGGATGGATTGCCTGCGCAGGTGAGCCGCCGATACTGCCAGCACCTTTGTAAATGCCTTTGGGGCTGAGGCAATGCCGAATGGAAGGACCTTGAACTTATCGTGCTTGTCCTCTATCATGATTGTCCTCCATCATTAATCTTAGGTATTTTCTGTGCGCTGGTAACATTGAAATATGAAATTATGCATCTTTCATGTCCAATGTTACCATGTAATCACCTGTGACAGTAGAGGGTTTACCTCTTGCAATTTTATCATTTGAAACTTTTGTGGTTTCACAAATTTGTTCGCTGGGCGCAAGTCTAGTATAGGGCGCATGGTGAGATCCTTTCTGGGTACAAGGAAGTACACTGAATAAATGCCCTTGTTTACCTGAAGAACGAGGACTACTTTGATTACGGGCTTTTCCTGCAGGATCTTGACCTCTTGCAGTAGGATATTCAGATGTTCGAGTGATGGACGCCTGGACTTTGGCGGTCGGTATCGAGGTGGTCGGCTGAACTAGATACAGTAACTGTGGGTGAATGTCTTGAGCACCCACTGGTCTGTGGTAATTCCCTCTCATTGTATGGAAGAATGTTATTAGTCCCCCGAACTTGGAGGCATGTAAGGGGACCAGGATCTGCAAGTCATTTTTTATTGGAGGCCGGGGAGCCTCTAGGGGTGGTGTTTCTACCCCTTCCTTTGCCACAGCGCTCTCTTCTAGACTGGTATTGGTTTGAGGCGGCTGACCCTTATCCTGAGGACCATGTGTTTCTGGTTCCGTACTGATTTGGGCAACGAGGGAAGGATTGTCAGTGAAAGGAGCCGCGAGAGCTTCCACCTCATTGCTGAAAGGGTCTTCGAGTTATTTGGTTTAATGACTTCAAAGTCTCATGTTGCTTCTTTGGTAAAGTGGTAGATGAGATGCTAGAAACTGCAAACAGGTTAGATTCCTCTACCAGTTTGTTAATGAAGGACGCCCATTTTTCCAGTTTGAATCCTGAATTTTTCAACCAAGCGTGCCTTTTCAAGAGGGTACCTTGGACCAGCGTTCTCCCTGCTATCTCGGCAGCATCAAGGGTGTTAATATTATGGTTCACCTGCCTCCCTTCCGACACAATCACAAGCAGGTGTGTGATGGTTCAGGGACCTCTTGCAGGCCTTCCTGGATCAGATTCCACTGAACATCGCAATAGTTGGCCAACCAAGTTGTATTGTTGGCTATACTGGTGTAATAGGCTGCAGCAGTTGTGACACGCTTTCCCAGAGCATACAACTTATTGCAGTCTTTACCCGGTGGTGCTTCACCCATTGACAAGGGTACACCTGCTCTTCCTAGTTTTAGTCACCACTAGGGACTCTGAAGTGCCATGTCCCCGAATGTAGAGAGGGTCCATAGGTGAGGGGTGAAAAAGTTTGACCCGTGGATTCACAGCTCTTGTATGCGACATTGTCAGCAAAGGAGGAGCGATACGCCATTTGATGGAGTTCAAGAGGTATTGACAGGCTTCCAGGCGGTTTCTCGTTCAAAATATCTTCCACGAAGTTGGTGTCTAGCACCGCTTCTTGCGTGGCAATCTGAAAGTGCTCTGCAGCTTTCTTCAGAATAGCATTAAATACCATCTGGTCATCTATGGGAGATAGCTGTCTAACAAGAGGAGAAGCGGGAGGATCCATGCACAATATATCAGGGGTATTGGTCGGTGACAGCCATGGTGCATTCTCCACTGGCTGTTCATCCCCACTCCTCCCCCCAATCAGTGGCCTGGTCAGTAGGATCTTCAAAGAGATAATGCTCCTGTACAAAAGGGTCCCGAGGAACTTACTCTGGTTCCGTCAAGTCAAACACCTCCTCATGAAGAGGGTAGGAGCCCCTTTGAAATGTTGACCCAGTGGGGTACAAGTCCTCCTCGCTAAGGCCTCTTAAGCATGGTAAACCTTTTCTTAAAAGTCCACACATATTGACAGTTTAATTATACACCCCTCAAACCAGTCTCTGGTCCATAAAGATGACCCAGAAGGGTCTGGGGGTGGGGGGCACAGGCTCTTCTGGGGTATCTATGTTCTTAGGCAGTCGAGATTTATCTGAAAGAGTCTTAGCCAGGGGCTGTGAACCTTCAGAATACTCCTCCAGCCTCTCTCAGTATGTGGACGAGTCCCTTGACCGGTCTTTAGGCTTAAACGATGGTCGGCGTATCTGGTAGGGATTTCAACAGTTCTAGCAGCTTCGCCGTACACGCTGGCGTATTGGACTGTCCCGACGAGTCTGTCAATGCGGTTCAGGGGGTTGTGGGTTTCCCTTTATGAGTAGCATGTGCGTCCCTGTCGCCGGAGTGTACACTCCCCATAACAGAACCGGTGGCCTGCCCGCCGGTGCCGGACGACTCGGAGCGTGGAGCCACGGTCTAGTCACTCTCGGCACCTGGGGTGCTACCCTCGGCCTGCATCATAGTTTAGGCCGCCCACTGTTGAGCCTTGCCTTTTTATCGTCTTAGGACGTAGAAGCTGGCAAGACCGACTGGACTCATGATATTGAGGGAGACGCTTATTGCACCTCCGTTGCGTGTCCTTCCAGGCATACTTGAGTTTACAAGAAGAGCAAAATTAAAAGGTGTCCTGTCCATAGCTCGGGTTTATAGCGAGAGCAAAACCAAAAGTGAAAAGAGGGGAGAAGGAAGTACATTCTTGAAAGAAAAAAAGAGCCCCGGACATCACTCTCCCTATTGTGTAGGCCTGTCCGGAGGGCCAAGGCCAAGCAGTCGACAGTCGACCGGAGCACCACCTGTCGAAGTCTGGCATTCTTCCGCGGTCTTCGGTGGTGGTTGTTAAGTAGTCGAAGGGGACGAATATATAAACAACCAAAGGTATTCAACAAAAATGAATTAGCAATTTTAGGAGCTGCGCATTAAGGCGACCAACAATCTGCGGGACAACGACGTGAGGGATTTTGGGTACACTACACGTCACATTAGGGATAGTGTTACAGGCACGCCCGTGCCAACGTCCCCTTTCGATCCTCAAAAGACAAGATGCAATACTCCGCGATTACCACTCGATGTCAGACTACATTCACAGCATGTGATTCTAAGTAGATTCCCAAGCCTCAGAAACCAGAGTAATTATTCAACGTACTTCCTTGTGCCAAAGAAAGACCTTTCCATGAGCCCAATAGTAGATCTGCGCCCTGCCAACAAACCTGTCAAACCTTAAAAGTTTCGTATGACCACGGTCCAAGAGTTCATCCCACTCCTAAAACGGGGAGACAACATGGCCACATTGGATATGAAAGCTGCATACTTTCATATTTCAATGCTCTCTGCGCACAAAAAATACCTGCGTGTCAACATAGCGGGCATACACTACCAGTTCAAAAGCACTCCGCACCAAGAGTATTCACAAAGGTGCTCACATTAGTGGCAGCACACCTGCTCAGAAGGTCCATCCCAGTATACCCTTATCTGGACGACTGACACTGCGGAATCTCCTCAAACACAGCAAAATAATACACAAAAAGCAATGGACCTTTTCAATCTGGGCTTCTCCATCAACAACAAGAAATCAAGTCTAGTTCCCAGCCAAACAAAACAATTTCTAGGGGCTAGCCTAACATCAAAAGAGGCTTTTCCCCCTCAAGAAAGTACAAAACATGCTGTTGCAAGTACCTCACTACAGGGTCGGTTGCCAGATAACGGTACACAGAACAATGAGCTTGCTTGGGATGGCCTCATGCATTCACTTGGTTCCTCACACGCACGCCTATGCATGCATCCAATGCAGGAATGGTTAGCAAAACCATGGTCTCAGGCAAGCAGTCAGTGGGACCATCTAGTGGTTGTTTCCTAAACTTGGTGCAGGCTTTTCGCTGGAGGTCCAGGACCAACATACTAAAAAGGAAACCCCTTTTGCATTACACCAGCATGAGCGATCAGGACTACAGACTCCTCGTAAGCGGTTGGTGGGCTCACTTCCTCCACCACAAAGCTCACGGCCAGTGGACACACGCCACTACACAAAAACATATCCACTTACTGCAACTATTGGCAGTCCGCAAGTCTCTTCAAGCCTTTCAGAAACATCTCACAGGTCAAACAGTGCAAGTCCTCACAGACAGCACCACTGCCATGTTCTACCTATCAAGGAGGCGCACAGTCTGTCCAAGCTATCCCAGAAAATATGGAAGTGGGCACTCAAGCAGAACATGTTCCCAACATCCCAACATGTTCCAGGAGAACTCAATTGTCTAGCAGACACTCTAAGCCGATACCCTCTACCGGAAGAACAAGAGTAGCAACTCGACATATCCCAGACATAAAATTCTCACAATGGGGTCACCCCCATTAGACTTGCCCGCCACAAGCCTAAACGCACAATGCCCAGACTTCATGCCCAGGGTTCCCCAACCAGGGTCCAAGGGGAAAGACCTGTGGATGAACTGGTCAGGGCAGGGAAATTTGCTTATGCTTCCTACAACCCTGCCCCGACACCACTCCTGAGCATACTAGTGCACAAGATGCACCAGGAACAAGTAACTCCAATCCTGGTTGCTCCCATGTGGGCGAGACAACATTGGTTTCCACATCTTCTCAAACTGGCGATGTGCGCCCCAATCAAGCCCCTTTGCCCGTACAACATGATAAAACACCACAAGGGAGCACCCCACCATCTGCGCCCTCAGTCTAGGAACTTGGCAGCTTGGACCTTGAAGTCATTCTTGCCACTTAAATCTTCCACAAAGGTGTATGGATATCCTAAAAGAGGTACAAAAACCCCAAACCAGCCATTTCAATAAGTGGAAGAGATTTGGGATATGGTGCACGCCACAATCACTAAACCCAACGAAAGTTGTCCAGCTAACATTCTACACTACATGCTTTACCTACTAGACTCATCCCTATTATTTAATTCCATCAAAGTACATCTGGTGGCCCTGTCCGCTTACACCACTTCACAGAAAAAGGTGTCCTGGTAGAACGTTCCCGTCATTAAGGCCTTCATGGAAGGGGTAGAGGTTATAACACCCCACCCCCCCCCCCCATTTCCAAACCTACCCCCGGGTTGGAATTTCGATGTGCTCTCCAAGCTCATGGGTCCACCCTTTGTGCCTATGCACAAGGCCAGCCTAAAACAACTGACATACAGAACTACATTCCTCGTAGCTATCACCTCCATATGAAGAGTCCGTGGGCTACAGGCTTTGTCCATACAAGACCTTTTCCATTATACACAAGGACAAGGTTGTCCTCAGAACGCATCCTAGGTTCTCACCGAAGTTAATTTCAAAGTTCCATGTAAATCAATCCATAGAGCTCCATACCTTCTTTCAAAATCCATCTTACTCCGCAGAAGGAAGCCTCCATACACTTGATGTATGGAGGGTGGTCTTGTACTATGTGAACAAAACTAAGCCTATAAGGAAAACAGACCAACTCTTTGTTTCCATAGCACCTGGAAGAGAAGGCGATCACATCAAAAAAACGCCATCTCCAGAAGGATAGTAAAAGCATACAGCTCTGCTATTCCCTATTCAAGAAGGTCTTCCCTTTGACACCCCAGGGTACACTCTACAAGAGGTACAGGAGCTAGCTTAGCGTTCATAGCAAACATCCCTCTAGACACCACTTGCAACGCTGCTACATGGAGTTCCATCCATACTTTCATACAACATTATTGCATTGACACGCACTCTAAGTGGGAAGAAGAAACAAACAAGTTTCCTTTGAACCGGTGATGAACATCTTAGCCAATCAGTTTTGCTGGGGCACCTGGTATTTCGCATTTCACACCAATTTATTACGACTACCATTTCGGCTCACATGGCCTCTGGCCACATCCATTTTCCTGAGAACCTAATTGAAATCCATTAACCATTTGCCACCACTGTCCTTAACCACCACGTTTATTACCTGGCCCCAAGTCGACCCTACCATATGGTCGAAATTCCCTGGTCACTGAATAACAAACTCCCATGTTCTCAGGAAGATTACCATCTCTTATCTGCAAGATTACCAAGTCGTAAACCTATGACCCAATAGCATTTCATTTCATCCTGACTGCAACTGACCATTTGATATCATCGCAGCTAGCCACCTTCACCCATCCTTTGACCTCGAACAATCAACTCTCCAGGTCACACAAAGTTTCTCAACAAACCCAGGTTTCTGCGGCATACACAAATCCCAGCTATAAGAGACCTCTGGTATACAACCTTCTCATGTAGCCCCTGTTCCCCAACTGTCCCAAACATTACCCTGAAACCCACTGTATGTCTCCGCGCATGTGTTCAAGACTACCCCATCCCTTGACAGTGGTTTCCCCATCCACAAATCTCTTGTGTGCGCATATAAAACTCCTTGCTTCCCATCTTTAGACACTACTTTGTACGCCACACAAATACATTGTGTTCACACTGCATCCGGATATTTGTCATTATGTTGCTATGTGTATTCAAATCTAAAATGCATTGGCTACACATAAAATAACACCAATAGTAACACTCATCCAATTCTCATTACCTATGCTAGATACATACCAGATTGCAACATCACGCTAACATTTCCTCTACACCAGTCACCAATATGGCACGGGCAACGCAAACCCTTCGGTCCCATTGAAACCATTATCGACCATCCCAACATATGCATACCACGTGAGTAATGAGCCTGAAAAGGAATTGGTGGCAGGAATCGGGAATGTATGGGTCAAATGTGAAGGCATCCCATCAGTGGCAGGGGGATAGGTCCCAGCAGTAGCCAGGTAGAGTTGGCTGCAATTTACAAAGCAATATCCAAATTAAAAGAAAGTGTTGGTTACCGATTCAGACTATGCCCGGAATTGTTTTGTGGAAAACTTACCGGGATGGTCACTCAAACATCGAAAGCGGATTCGGGCCATCGACAATCCTGTTTCAGAGAATGAGATGAAAATTCAATAGAGAAAAATAAGAGGGCACTCAAACACCAGGAGACGATAAGGAAGGGAATAAAGGCTCATCACTTGGCCAAAATTGGGCCGGTAATGGGAGAATTGTTTTCCATTTAACATTTGCTCTGAGATTCAGGTTGACATGGCGACACATTCCAAAACTCAAGGGGCAAGTAGTAATCAACCAGTAGTTCAGTGGGAGACACACCAATCAGGATTTAAAGCACAAAAAGAAAACCAAAATGTAGGTATATTGCACAATTGTGTGTCGGATGCAGAAAAGAACCCATTAGCAGAGGAGTACAGCAAGGGAATAGAGGATCTGAGGGTGATGAAGAATAAAAAACTATCAGCTGCAAGACGGACTGTTGGTCAGAAAATCCACTTCAGGTCATATCCAATGGGTGGTCCCGATGTAATTTTGGGGGTCAACGTTACATCATGGCCATGATTCTATAATAGCGGGGCACAGAGATTCACATAAAACATGGGAAATATTAAACGAATATGTGCATTGTCCACATGTCCCAAGATGTGGAACTGCATACCCAAGGGTGTTTGGAGTGTGCAATTCCAGCCCGCCTCCCTAACACAGAGACCAGTTAATGATATGATAGGTTATTTATAACTCGCTTAATACCCAGAGGTTTCTAAGCACGGACCCAGGGATCGTACCCGTGTTGCTCCGGGTCTTGCTTCCAAGGCGAGCACGTTGCCCCTGAGCCATCCTCCAGAGACGAGAGGTTTGACACTTTCCAGGTCAGATTTGCAAATCGATTTAGTTAGACCAGTCTAAAGGTAATCATGGGGAAGTACATGCTAACAGTTGCGTGCTTGAGGTCAAAATCGTCGGAATGTATACCTGCTCCTGACTACAGTGCACAGACCGCGGCTACCTTATTGGTGAATCACAATTCCAGGTTTCGATTGCCCCAGAGACTAGAGTCAGACTCTGGAAGTCATTTTACCAGTGTGTTGATGACCAAGATGTGGGATATTTTAGGTGTTAAGAGGAAGTTTCATGTTTCGCATCGGCCATCCTCTAGTGGTAGGGTAGAACGATGCAACAGATCAATAATTTACATACTTAAAGTTTGTGGCTGAAGCAGGGTCTAGTAGGGATGTACAGCTTCCTTTAATACTGATGGCCATTAAAGCAACATCCAAACCTACAAAACTCAGTTCAGCCGGGATAATCACAGGCAGGAAGATGGTACTTAACCAACATTCGTTGTACAGGACCAATGAGCAAGTTTTGGTAAATGCATGGAAGAGTTGAGAAAGCATTTGCAACACACATTTGAATTTGCGCAGCAAAACAGAACAGCTGAGGGTGCCAAATCATACTATGACAGGAAGTCATCTGTTTGATAGTATGGAGGTAGGTGAACAAGTTCAAATTCACGAAATGGAAAAATAAAAATGTATGCGTCCTGGCATGGCTCATTAAAAAAAAGAAAAGCGGACATGGTTTCACTTGGGGTGTATAGAAGAGGATCTGGCCATGGAACCGTTTTGTCCACGTGAATCGAATAAAACCATCTCACCCGAAACATGAGGTGCAAAGAATGGAACAAACCAATAAGGACTGAGGTGTAATGACATCAGAAGCGAGGATACACCGTGAACTAGGTGAGTAAATCAATTTGCGATGGTCCACAAAAGGGAAGCACACGGATTAAGAATAAAAGGGTTAATCATAATTGGTAAGTAGGTGTGTTCGGATTGCTTGCAGGAGTGAATGGATGGCTGAAGTATCAGTAAAAAGTGGAGAAAGGGACGAAACGTGAAGGAAAATAAAAAGTGGCTAAAGTAATTGGTGCATGGTACTCAATCAATTTGTCTTTTTCCTCTGTTTTACAATGGTTAACCAGTTTTCCTCTAAAAAGGTTCCCTGGAGCCCGATGTCCATGAAGGATGACCCAGGACGAAGCAGGATGGAGACCCTGGGATGAGAAAAGAAATAGTCTGGCAGGCACAAAGACTGGCGGACTCAAGGGGGGAAATCCAGATTACAACACTGCGGTCCATGTGACATGGGAAGAAAAAGTGCATCAAAATCATGGTTTTATTTAAAAATATACTAGTTATAACCGTCTAGTAACATGGACACGTGCCACACTGGAAAAGTTCTGATTGAGCCTGGGCCAGCATCAGGCATTGTGATTAAAGATGCCACTGCATTCATATTAGAGAAGAAGAGATACTACTTTACAGAGTCTCCATATTATGTATCAAATCCCAATTGATGCCAAATCTTTCTTAAACTTCTCATCTTGTTTCCATCTTTAACTTTTTTCATAGTGATTTTTCTTTATCGAAGTGCATATTGGTACCAGTGACAAAGGGCATATATTGCAATTTTTCTCACTTCAATATATTAAAACTTCAATAATTTTGACTAAGCACCTACCAACATGGTTATATAATAATTCAACTGGGTTGACAGCGATGAAGAAATTACGTTTGATCGGCGTGCATGATTTCTAGCCTTGGTTAGTTTTTATGCAGAGTACCCATGTTTGATCAGTGTCCTCTACAGAAAGGGGGGGTATTTAGGGGAGGTTATGAGCTAAACAATTTGTGCAGCAAATTCTGTGTGTAATGTAGTGCATGGGTTACTAACATTTAGTATTGGGGACAAAGGGTTGATTATTGGTTACTAACACTTAGTATAGGGTTAAATGGAGTCGGCTAGATTCGCTTGACCATATGCTCAGCGTGTACTAATATTGCAGCAGGCGCACAAACTCACCATTCATCGCCAGTTCATAAAGTAATGCAAAATTGAAAGCGGAAACATAAGTGTTTTGCAAGGCAGAGTGTGCAGAGCAATGGGCATTGAGAATATCCGTTTATTTTGCAGAACAGGAAGAGGCAACATTGATAGTTTGTGTTATGCAGAATACTGTCCAAAGGTCATTTGAGCGAGGGACTGGAAAATTACACAAGCAGAATCAAAAGGTGCAGGATGGGTGCTGGAAGCTTCTGGCACATGGTGTGAGATGACACCACGAGAAGATGCAACAATATTGGGAGTTTGTGCTAGGCAGAATATGTTACGATAGGTTATTTATAATGCGCTTAATACCCAGAGGTTTCTAAGCACGGACCCAGGAATCCAACCTGTGATACTCCATGACGTCTTGCTTCCAAGGTGAGCACGTTGACTCTGAGCTATCCTCAGAATACTGTCCAAAGGTCATTTGAGCCAGGGACTGGAAAATTACACGAGCATAATCAAAGGGTGCAGGATGGGTGCTTGAAGGTTCCGGCACTATGTGCGTTAGATGACACCACAGAAGAGGCTGGGAAAATGATAAAGAAAATGCACATAGACCTAGGTTGAGAAGCAGTTTTCAATAAGAGGTTTAAAAGAGCGAGAAAGTAGGAAAAAGGTCATTTTGAGAGAGCGCCAGAGAGAGACAGACTGACTGCCCGAAAGAGGGGCAGTCCTGCGTAGCTTTCTGGAGGTTTCTCAGCTGAGCTGCAGAGCAGTTTAGCTGCAGAGGGAAGGCTACATTTCAAATCAAGGGTGGTGTCTGGCAGAAACAGACTAAATCGTACTCCGCTGCAAGAAGGGCCTGGTGAGTTAAGGGCATGATGATCATTACAATAAGCAGAGAGCTCAGTGGGCGTATAAACGGCTCAATCGGACCCCTTCTGCAGGGTATTTTAATTGGCAAGATGTCCAAGCGGGCACAGAAGGCACAACTTTTGTAATCCTTCTGGAACCAAAGGACTACCAAAGTAGCCAAAATCCAAAGTGTTAGCTGGGGATTTATTCATTGATTAAGAGGGGGTCAGAATCTCAAACACCAACCTCAATCATGCTACTAATCCATCGTTAGGGGAGTAACGGAGCTGAAGCTGTATTCATAGTGCATTGCTTTCATAGACAAAGTGTCAGTTAGGATGTCTCAGGTTACAGGGAAAACCCTTACATTTGAATTGCTATGCTGACGCCATGTAAATGATTGATGCAAAGTGTTTTTTTATATTCTCACATGTGCCCAATGCAAAATGCGGTTTGATGCAGAGTATTTTTCTGGCTGATTAAACTGAATATCTATACAAAAGTGCCCAACAGTGAAAGCGTGAAGTGGTCTTTGTGTCTTGTTCCATTTGGGTGGAGTACAGGGGTAAATGCACATCTAGAATTAAATGCACGGTATAAAGTCTGTAGATGCCTAGCTAAGATAACATAGAATAACAATTGTGGCAGAAAGGGAAGTGTTAGGATCGCTTCTACAAGTCTGAGAAAGTACACGTCCTGCAGCCCATTCAGCAGTAGGGTAAAGCGGACAAAAATCAGAAAGAAGTGTGGGAGAGAAAAGTACAGAGAGAAAGCGTGAAACATGGAGGGGAGTAGGAGAGGAAAAGGAAGTAGTGAGGATGGAGGTGACTGTGGGAAATGTAATAGAGGCAGAGAAAGGAGAAGAGCAGAGGTGAAAGAGGGTTAAAAACAGAGGTGAAGGAGGCACATGCTCAGAGGTGATTGACGTGGAAAGGAAAGAGGCTGGAAGTGAAGCTGAAACCAAAGAACAAACATGTAGGGCAGAAAAGGAACACATAGGAGCCACCATCTAGAAAGGAGGAAGAGGAAGGGATAAGGATGAGTGGGCGGAGGAGCAACAGCCAACAAAAAAAGGGCCACAGAGCAGGGCGAGAACATCGTAAGCCACTGAACAAGGCTCATGTGAGAAACCCCAGGAAAAGTGTTGCCAGCCTGGGGCAGGGCAGAGGGTGAGTTTTAGAACCACAGTGTCAGTTGGATACCCGACCCACATACAGACAGCCCAAAGCACTAGACTGAGTGGTGCTGGCAACCGTTGCAGAAGGACATACTGAAAACCTAAACATTAGAAAGATTCTCCACAAGGCCAAGAAAGTAGTGCAGGGCAAATTAAACCCAAAAGACTGAGTCACTGTTTTCCTGCTGAGAAAAACCAGGGAGAGTATAAAGGACTGAGCATGACTGATTCTAAGAAAGCCTAACCAACTTGCATTTTACTGGAGTATCAACTTGGGATCCAAGTTAACCCTACATTCCTAATTATCGGTTTTAAAAAGACAGAAACGTCATACATTCGCATGAAGTGCCACCTCCCGGGTGCAGCAGTACCTACAAATCTTTTCCGTTAGTTTGGGCTCATTTAATTCAAATAAATTAACCAGATTGAGTTTGTTATCCAATGATTTAAACCCATTTTAAAATTAAAAAATAAATATGTATATTGCAACCCCATCTTTCTTATTTTGCCATTGGAAAATCCAGTAATTCCAACCGTTAAGCCCATGAAACATTATGTCAAGGATTTGAAAAATGTGTGTACATAGAAAAACATCTGGTTAACTGATGTTGCCCAAAAAATCGAAACTGTTCATCTAAGTTAGTCTCACTTCAAGCCAGTGAGCAAAATCTAACTGGTCAGTTTTTCACTTCCTCTCCTCGGCAGTACACAACTACCCCTTTAGGCATCGTCGAATGAGGAGGCTGCTCACCTCATAGCAAGACATTAACTAGGAGAATGTTCTGCACACAGGTATGGTTAAGGGTGTTGCTAAATCATAATGGAGGGTATGGTGGTACCCAATCTGTCCGTACAATGTGTGTATGTTGAACTTCCATTTTGTCTCTTATAGGAGTGAAAGGTTGACAAGTTGAACAAGGAATAGACAGGTTGAGGGCAAGTTGAAGGTACAGGTTAATGGTAAAAGAAAACAATCTCACCAGCCAGTAAAGTCAATGGATGGAATCTGGATTAGTAAACCTGATAGACTTTCACACAAAGCAGAGATAGAGGTCTAGCTTTATATGTGAAGTCCAAATGAACATTGAATTGTGTATGTGTTTTTATTGCAACTCTAGAATCAAAGACAAGCACTGCACTGTTCATTGTTAATTTTGCGACAAAATATGGAGGTGGCATGTGAAAGATGTACAGTGCATTGTGCTTTTTTTAAAAAAAGGCAGTACTTTATGATGCAGAGAAACCAAGTTGGAAAAAATGCATTTACAAAGACTGTCGCAAGACTGATTCTGCACACTGATTAACTTCCACAATCATCCTTGCAAATCTAATAAATGATTGTGCACTGTATAATCGGTTAGACCATGTTAAGCAGATTAAACTCTGCAATCATTTTTACTATTTACAGAGCATACCATTTGTACCTTGGTTTCTACTCTAAAGCTGAAACGTACCAATGCCGAACTTAGTTCGGTTTTTATAGTTTTCGGTTTTAAAGCTAAATAGTTAATCCATTCTTTTTTGGCAGGTTTGCCCCAAAAGCAAAAGTGTAAATTGTGTGAGTGCTGTCAGTTAAGAAGTCTTAAGAGCAATTACTATTTCATATAAATATGCAACTGGCTGAAATAGTGGAAGGACAAGAGTGCAAAATTCTTTGACAATTTATAAGCATATTATGTCACCCACAAACACAAGATAAAAGAATAGACAAAACTATACATCTTCCAATCTCAAAGTAAACACAGTACCTCTAGAGAGTTGTTTACAATCCTGACAAACTTTCCATCTGGATCAATTTCCTCTATAGACAAGTTCCCTGTAGAAGAAGCATGCTGCACAATTTTCAAGTGGCTGCGGAGGTCCCCGCGCTCGCTCTCATTCAGTTTCCTTTTTTTTCCACGCAGCGAGAAACTTCCTTGACTGGTACTTGCTCGTGATGTAGGGCTTCTTCGAGGTGAGCCTGGTGATAAATTCATTCTAAAACAAAAATAAAATCTAGCTTTGATCAATCTACATGAAGGATACGATCTGAAACGTCAAGGGACTGTCCTAGCGGTGGTGGAAAACCTAAAATAAATTTCAGAAGCACATCATATTTCCCTACTGAAACATGAGAAAGATTAACCATGGAGACAAATGCAGAGATTGTTCACAATAGTGAGTTTAGGAATGAAGAAAATATTAATGCTCTATGAATAGGGGATTTACTACAAGAATATTAAGTGGCTAATTGGTTTCAGAGCAGCATCTTAATTAAGCAGCAAGTACGTTGGCAATCTTAATGAACTTCCCGATTTGGAATCTAGTGGTGGCCATTTATTTTTCCAAGTATCTTGGATAGAAATGGTTACTCACCGTAACGACTACTGTACTCCAAGTCCCCTTTCCTCCATACTGTAGGGGATGGAGCCTTTTGCACCACACAAAATTTGCACTTCCTTTTTAAAGGGGTAATTTGGGCAAGAAGAGGCGCAACAGGTGCGATTGTGCACTTTAACCCCACTGGGCATATGGAGGAAAGGGGACTAGGAGTACAGAAGTCACTAAAGTGATTAACTTTCTTATACGTCCCATCCCCTAGCCTCCATACTGTATTGTTGATGCCAATGGAGCTGAAATTACTGGGTGCAGCATTTTATACAAATATCTAGGCAAAGAAGTTCCTTAGAACTAGCTGTTTAAATGCTGTGCCCTCTAGAACGTACACATAGGCAGTAGTGGGGGCAGAATGCAAATGGGGTAGCCCACGTGGCAGCTTTACAGATTGTCCAGGCCATTGAGAAGCTGCAGCCTATGCCCCAACAGTGGGAACGTGAAATCCTTCTGGAGGAGCTTTCTAAGATTTTGAAATGCACAATAACATCCATCTAGTTATGGATGCCTTCGATTCTTGTCTGCCTGAAGAGGTTCCACCGAAAGTTACAAATAAGACCTCAATGCCCTAAAATGCTTTTTCCGGTTTAAAACGCTGTCTTGACATCTAAACAGTGCAAAACTTCATCTGCCTGTTTTGCGGATTGGGAAACAATGTAGAAAGGTTTATTTCACGATTAATGTGGACGTCTGCTACCACTTTTGATAAAAATTAAGTGCGTGTTTGCAATATGACCTCTTTGTGGAACTTAGTGTAAGGTTCTGAAGCAGCAAGGGGCTTGGATCTCACTGATCCTCCCAACGGAAATGAGTGCTAACAGCAATACCGTTTTAATGGTGAAAACCTTGATTTCTACCAATGCCATTGGTTCAAACTGTGTGCAAGATCCGATAAAACCACGGGGAGACCCCAAACTGGGTGTGGCCTTCTGATAGTTGGGTACAATCTTGTTAAAACCTCCAAATAAAAAAGATTGTGTTTTGTGAGAAACCAGAAGGTGTCTCGGCCACTAATCCCCAGGGAACTGTCTTGCAGGTGGCAAGGACACAGCCAGCGCTTTTGGATCCAGTTGCTGGGGGTGGACCACTGCAGGAGGATGACCTGGGTGAGGGGTCTTCGGGAAGTGGGACACTGGAGGGTGAGGCACAGTATCCCCTTCCCTGTAACACCTTTACTCCATCCTACCCGGTAGGTTATTTAGGAACTTTACCCCCGCCCTCTTTTTTTACAACATGAACATGTTCTCACTGACAGCCCGACACCCCAGCAGTGTACATGTCCCAATACTATGGTCAGGCAATTATAGACAATCGCTCACTCCCAACTTCCATTACACTTCCCCACATGGATGAAAGGCGGAGCACAAGAGCCCACTCTGAGCGAGGCAAAGCACACAAGGAAACAGCAGTTTCGAGATGGAAGCTGAGCAAGAGGGGGAAAGACGGCAAAACGAAGGGGTTCGCAAGCAGGGAAATTCCCTAGACCTTTTTGACCAGGAACCATTACTTTCCATAGACCGAGAATGGAAAGATACCCGGGGCCCCAATCGCCAGCCATCGGGATACTGTCCTTGGCTCCAAGAACAAAGCAGCATCAGTTAAGTCAACTCAGCCCGTGAGTTGGGGAGACCAATACAAGACTGCTCTGTGTTAAAGCCAAAGTTGCAAGCAGCAACATTGTATGGCGAGCGCTAGAACGAACATTGTTAAAACACCTGTGATGAGATGCCAGTGTAAACGGCTGATAAGTGGTTGAACTTTAAAGCAAGCTACAATACCTTTTGACGGAGTGATCCGGTACCACGTGGGTGCTCAACGAAGTTCTAAGGTATCCAGAAGTAATAACAGTAGATAAATGTGGTCCGGCGGAGGGAGGCCAATTGAAGGTTTTGTGTTAAAGTGGGTCTGAGCCTGGCAGAGGGGGGCCTCAGGGGTAGGGAGGGGCAGTAAATAAGAGACGTTGTATAAGTGAAAATCCTAAGGCGAAAGGAATTGTACTGTTTTGTCTTGTTGCATCAGGCTCTCTGAAAAAGAATTTGAATGACTTTGGCACAGAATGTCCTGATGTTGAAGTCATTAACTGAATCCTCGTGCTAGAGCAGCCAGAGAGTGTGCCGCCTTATCCCATCCCGAAAAAGTGGGGAAAGGAAGCAAACGGCTTGAATATCCTGACATTTTTTCAACACTTTCCTTTTGCACAACATTGTTTCCCACACTATTTGTATTTAGAAGAATTGGCAATAGTTTTATTAGTATAGGCCCTTTTATTTTGACAAAGGCAAGCCTAAGTGTTTTATTTCATGGTCGTAGCTTGCTCCCATCTTTAGCTTTAGGTTTAGACAGGCGTTTTTCAAACCCAATTGAAGTTCAATAAACACCCATGAGAACTGATCACTTGCGTCCCTCTTACCGTTTGATATACTGCCTTCCTTACAGTTTGATGTTAAAAAGGTAATTCGCTTAGAATTTCTGTACGCTCCTATAGAACATATCTACTTGAACTCCTGAGTAAGCTAAATAAGCTGAGGAGGACAATACATTATCCAAAAAGTTTAGCAGTTCTACTTTTTTTGTAGAGACTAGTGGCAGAATTTGCCCACTTGCTCTTATACTGACCTCTCGTGGAATCCTTCCCGGCTCTCTGGATTACGTCTAGGTTGTACTCCAATGGGTAAAGCTGGCAATGTTCGTTTTTCAGGAGCTATGCTGCTAGGGCCAATGAATGTGGACTTGGGTGAAGAACTACTTCCTGTGTGAGTAGGTTCTTGGATATTTTCGGGTTAATCAGTGGGCCTTGAGTTCCCCTCCTCACTAGATCCGGGAACCACAGTCTGGATGGCCATATAGGAGCTATCAATATCGGTGTGCAGTCTGCGGAGGATCTGAACTTGGTCAGGACTAGTTATTAGAGGAGTCACAAGAAACTGACAAATCGCAGGTATTTGTCACTCCTCCCCCTGTGTGGCTAGGGAGGCAAGTCTGCTCCGCAAGACCCTCCGCAGGGGTCGAGGCAAGTCAGACCTCACCGGGATAGACTCCCCTTATGGGGGCAAGGACTCCTGTTCCTGTGAGGAACTCCCTAAACCACATACCATAGCCGCCGACATGGGACTGTCCACTATAAATAGTAGTGTGGCATATTTCCATTTGGCTCAAGGCAATGTAAAAAGAAATGATATGGAAAAAAAGGAATTGGTCCCTTTAATGAGACGTATATTTAACTGGACGAGTCAGAGCAAAGGGAGAGGAAGAGTGCTATGCTCAGGGGAAGTCCCCTGACATCATGCCTTGTGGAGGTGGAGCCGAAGCAGGTCGCAGAGCCTGTAGTTTTCAATGAGATACAGAAGGCCGGTGTGCACAGCCGTGAGGAAAGTGTTACGAGGAGGAATAAAGGACTGCTATACCTGGTGGTGCGCGACCATGTTTACAGAATAGTGAGCAGGACACGCGAATGATGCAGAGACCACCGAGGTGAGAAATGTAAATAGCTTCTGATCGCCAGTTCCAGTGTATTGCACAAACCAGACGAGGAACCGAGAATGGGACAGACAAGAAAAAGCTTACCAGGTCCTAGAGCAGAGTGCTGCAACCTTTCCCCGCATAACAAGAGGTACTGGGAAAAGAACGAAAAGCAGGAAGCCCCCGCACCATTATAGTTGTGAATAAATGTGTTCCCCGTCCTAAGGACAAGAGAGTAAATATAAGACTGTAATGTGATAAATTCGAGGTCATCACTCCTTTCCCTCACCCCATCTGGTAAGGGGACAGCAGCCGCTAACTGATCCTGACCCTTTTGGCTTCTATTTGATGGAGGATCACATGGGGGGAGGCAACCCTCTGGGGAATGGCCAGATCGAATGAGGCACAATATCCCCCCTTCTCTTTTAGGGATATTCCCTCCATCCCTCATGCCCCAATGGCATATTGCAATCATCCCCTTCAACAATTTGACAATTTTACTGACAGTATTCCACAATTTCAGAGAGAAATTACAGGAACAAAAATGGAGGCAAGGAGCAATAATGATTACTCTCGATACAAACCAACGCCAGATGTCTAGTATCTGGAAGAATACGATTGGCCAGACATGGTTTAAAACCATGCCGGGAAAAGAAGCATGGAGTGGTCTCCTTACTAAGCTGTGGTGAGGACAGCCGAAGGGAGACCAAGAGTACGGTGGCTGGCGGCGCAGGAGATTCACTACTTCGGTGTGGGTCAGGAACAGCTAGAGGAATCAGACAAGTCGTGGTAGGCCTGGCAATGTTGTCCAGAGAAGCTCACGGGTTGAAGCACTGCTACCAAGATGCAGGGAAGAAGCTGCCAAGGTGAGCGGGAGTCATGGTGGAAGCTGATAAACAAAGCGCTCCACAGACCAGACAAGCTGACACGGAAGACGCGAGGCACCCCGAAGCCACTGCCGAGAACCTGTGAGCCCGCTCAGAGGGACGGGCTGCATACCAATGGAAACAGTGTGAGAAGGGGAAGCCTGAACAAGATAATAGGGCTCCCGAGACATTTGATTACAAGATAAGAAGTCAGTGGAAAAGGGTCTGGGACCCGTAGCCACATTAGAAAATACACGTGGGGAAAAGAGCGTGGCTGAAAAGACTGAAATGCAATGAATGTTACAATGTTAAAAGTCCTGGCAAGAGAGTATACCAGGCAAAGGCAAGTGGGTAAAGTGAACTATGGTGAATGTGAAAAGGAACCTTGCAGGAGAGTATACCGGGTGGTGTTGTGGGAGTCTGAATCCCAAGGAAGAGTCATGCCTTTAGGATTTGTGTATTACCTTGAATGTGAGAAGGACTTGGGGAAGGGAGACATTTCAAATCGAATAGGTTGCAAAATCAAGAAGACGGGAGTTACACTCTTGAGCTACAAAGAACTTAATTATTCTTTTCAACTTTTGTTTTGGTGGAGAAAATCTGGTGAAGGAGTCATTCCCTGGAACTATGAACATACCTTTTTGAATTTTTGCTGGATTTACGCCTTTTGTTGAACTTGAGCATTTGCGCACTTTGCTAGTAAGAGACATTACCCTTAGCATCTTAAGAGTGTGAGGGCTAGGAAAGGATTTTGAACACATGACATTTTTGCTTTAGACATCTTGATGCACGACAGGCCCCTAGTTTTGGCTGAGTTAGATAAATCCCTCCTAGATTAGGGACAGCAAGGCATTTTACAACCACTTATTTAATAAATGTTTACGGCAAACACCATGGGTCCTCGTCTCATTCCTGGCTCTTCACAGCGATTGTAACTGTAAAAACCAGAGATCGGAACAAACAAATAACCCAGTCGGAAAAGAGGGGTACCATGTGAAGAGAGAAATCCGTCCCAGTCTGGAGGACGAGATATCATTGAGGAAACTGGTTAACAAGAAATGCTAAAAATATACAAAAGATGTATAACCAACCCAGGTGAGGTGCCAAAAGACTGGAAACAAAAACCCTGGGTGTTAGGTAAAACACTGTCTTCATAATTGGAGACTGCAGAGAGTCCAGCCTAGAAACATGTCAGAGCAGAAATAAAGTAAAGATAAGGAGCCAGCATAAGAGAATCCTTGACAAGGAAAGTCTAAGAATGGATCAAGAAAAACCCAAATTAAGAAAGACAGAATTAACATGGGAAGAGTCTATAAGTGATGGAAAGACTGAAAAAAGTTGAACGAAAAATATAAGTATTGGACCACAGAAAGAACGAAACCAAGAGTATTTTTGAAAAACTACACAGGTTGATAACAGACTATTAAAAAGGAGATTATGTTAAGAAATATCTGTACAAAAGAAAAGCTTGCATAATTCCTCCAACAGAAACAGACACGCCATCAACCCATCAGAACCCTTAGATCTGGCTCTGCACCACTCCTTGTGATCCCCCCATTTCAACTCCACCAGAAAAGGAGGATCCTCTTTCTCCGTCCAAGCTCCCACTCGCTGGAACTCCATTCCACTCAGCATCTGCTGCATAGAGGACCATCTCTCCTTCAGGAAGGCCAAAAAAAAAAACCTGGCCTTTCCCTCCTGTAAACTGACAAACTGTCTCCATTTCATGCTTACGTTCACGACACCTAGGCCTTGACACTACCTCCCCAGGTCATCTCCAGATGAAGGTATGTGTAACTCTAGGCAGACCAGACGTCCACATTTCCTTTGCCACATCCAAAGCAAAGGTCTCAAGGGTACGTATTTATGCACCACTTCAGTGGACTCTACCCGCAGGCACGCCCCCCATACACTAGTCTAAAACACAAAGCAGACCATCACAGCCATCAGAACGCAGCTAGGTCACATGACAAAAATGTGGTCTAGCGGGACAGATTCTCCTGTACTTGCACACTGCCCTGACCCTCAAAGCACCCACCCATGTGCCTGATCACACAGGTAGCACACAGGTAGCTGACTGAGTCCGGCCATCCCACCAAACCTCCTATTGGCAAAATCCACAGATTATAACCTCTGACAATTCCACCCCCATACCTTTGACCCCCATGGCGTTCCCCCATAAGCGCCATACTAATGGGAAAAAGGGGATATATATTTCTGAGGCTTGTGGCATCTGCTTAGGTCACATGCTGTGCATAGGCCGACATCTAGTGGAAGCTGCGGAGTATTAGTTTGTTTTTCGAAACTCAAAAATGGGCGTTGACACAGGGCGTGCCAGTAATACTATCCCTAGTGTGACATCCACTGTACCCAAGATCCCTCACTCGTCTAGGATCCACAGATTGTTTTTTCCGCCATACTGGTCGGAAGCATTTTGCGGAGTCCCCTGGCCTTAGCCATACTTTTGCTAAAATATCGATAAATTTACATCCTTTTCCCATCCCAACGTCACTCGACGCCGGCTTGGAGAAGAATTCGATTGTCGGCTGCTGCACAACGGATTTGGGCCTCGGAAGGCCTCTGCCCGGGCCTTGGAAGGCCTCTGGCCTCGGCCCTGCAAGTAGGGAGAGTGGGGGGTTGGACATACTCTACACTCTTGGTATATAGGTACATCTTATAAATTTCCTACACTTACCAGCCCGCTGCCTCAAGGTGCGTATGGAGGGTACCCCTTTTCAATTCTGCCCCAAGTGCAATCGCAAATACCCCTGGGTCGACAGGCACGCCACGTGCAATCTCTGCTTGCCGAGGGACCACCCCGAGGCGAACTGCAGAGCGTGTAGTAGGTTTAAACCTAAGACACTTAAGGACCGTTCGAAGTGTTGGGCCCACCACGCCAGGCAGGCGGACATGGCAGCGCAGGGCGCCTTCAGCGATGGCAGCAACGCCGTGCTTTCAGACGGCGAGGGCATTACAGCATCTAAAAACAGCCGAGCGCAAGTCCCCGACCTCGGAAGGTCGTCCGACAGGGCGGCTATGGGAAAGACCCCTGGCGACACAAGCGCTTCACACACCACTCACACAAAACACACGAAGTCCAACCGAGACTCGACGTCGAGTTCTCGGAAAGAGGCACATCGAGAACAGTCCGAATCCGTGTCCTCTGGGCGTTCGATCGAGATTGCTGCATGACTCCAGGCAATCATCCACTCTTGCCAAGAGTGCCTCGCTCCCTAAGGTAACGGAAGTTCGATCGTCGGAGGACGAAGACGACTTCCACCCCCAGGCCGCTCTCCAGGAGTTGAAGCCCGCAGACAAGATCAGCGTGGCCCCACGTTCGAAGGACAGGGACTCTACCCCCGATCCTCGACGGCAGGCGTCGAAAACCTCCGGAACCACAAAGGGACAGGGAAAACACTCTTCCACTCACGGGGAGGGATGAAAACAGCAAAAGAAGCAGCCACTGCACTCTTCCACACCTGTACAACACTCTACTCCTCTTAGATAAGCCCAAGTCTGCTGCTATTTCTAAAACCAGCAAGTCTACTCAGGATAAGTCTCCTAGACTTTGAGAGTCATTCCCAGTTCCAAAGAATGGTCGAGTGATGACATAGATAGGGTCATGTCAAGGATGTCTTCTTTGGCAGACTTTTATGATAAAAATCCAGACCATTTCCTTTCATATAATCCACAAGGGTCTACATCCTCAGGCTCTAATGATCCTATCCCCCCTGAGTAAGAAGCCCTGGTTTGAGACACCTATGAGGTCTTCGGACCCCTTTGAGGTACAACCATACTCACGGCCATACTCACAGTATCAAGGAGAGACTTCCTTTGGTGAGGACCAAGAATTTGGCATGGTAGAAGAGCAAACCGGGACAGGCTACTATGGGGATAATGACCAAGAAGAGGAAGATCCTGAAACCTACAGAGTAGATTCCCCGGTAGAGAAGGAAGCCCCGGTTACCGACTCCCCTGTTGATAACCAACCCCTCCTGAACAAGGTTCTCGCACGTGTAGCAGAACATTTTCATATTGACACCCACGGTGTCCAGGAGGAGAGGGACTTCGCCGAGGAGTTAGTGGGAGAAAGGAGGCCTGTGGCCCAGACCATCCCTATCCTTAAGTCTATTCAGCGAAGAATAGACCCGTCCCTGGTGAACCCTAACCTCAGAGCAGTCAATCCCAGAGTTGAAAAACTTTTCAGGGCAGCCCAGTCTGACCCCTCTCTATATAAGAGGACATCTGAAGCCAGACTCCCTGGTTGTCACTAACACTCGTAAGAGGACTGGAACACCCTTGTCATCGTCCGAAGCTCCTCCAGACAAGGAGAGCAAAAAACTATATGGTTTCGGCAGGAAAGTAGCCTCAACATCCACCTATCAGGCAAGGATTGCAAACTCCACCACCCTGTTGGCCAGCTACAACTGCCATCAGTGGGAAGAATTCGCGGCACTCATAGCCTCTGCACCAGAACCCTTAAAGGGCCAGTTAACACGAATTTCAGCAGAGGGTAGAGCCGTGTCTGGTTGCATTTTAAAAGCAACTTTTGATGCCGCGGACAACGCAGGCAGATTGATAGCAGAAGGTACTGTTATCAAGAGACATGCGTGGTTACAGCAGTCTGGTTTTAAGGCAGAAACCCAGGCATCATTGTTGGACAAACCGGTGGAAGCCGATCTGTTTGGTAAGGCGGTCGAGGACGCGCTGAAGAATGCCAAGGACGAATGAGACACTCAAGTCCCTTGGCCAACTAACCAATAAACCCCCCCAACCAGAGAGGGAATGGAAATTTGTCGCTCACGCGGCCAAAATTCCCAGAGAGGATCAAACTATTCCCAGGGGCAGGGTACACAGTGGAGCAACAACAGCCAACAGTCTACCCAGGGTTACGGCAGGGGTAATAGGAGAGAATGTGGTAAAGGCAGAGGCAGCCCCAGTAGAGGAGGCGGCACGCCTCCACCAAAGCAGTGATGCTCAGTTCAGGGTCCCTTCTCACGCAACCTCAGTAAGGGGACGCATTTCCAACTTCACCCAGGCTTGGGAAGGGATCACATCAGAGAGATGGATGCTGTCAACAGTATCCGCAGGATACTGTATAGAACTACTGCAGCGTCCCTGGAACCATCCTCCACGACAAAGATTACACTCTTTAGAACATCAGAAGATTCTCCTCGAGGAGATCGCCAATCTGCTAGCAAAGGACGCGATAGAACTCGTCCCGGGACACCAGGTAAACAAGGGTATTAACTTACTTCCTTGTGCCAAAGAAAGATTTGACAATGCGCCCAGTATTGGACTTACGGCCTGCCAACAAGTATGTCAAGCCTCAAAAGTTTCGAATGACTACGCTACAAGAGGTAATCCCTCTCCTAAAAAAGGGGGATTACATGGCAACCTTGGGTATGAAAGATGCCTATTTTCATATTTCCATGTTCCCAGCGCACAGAAGGTACTTGCGCTTCAAGGTGGACAGTCGGCACTACCAGTTCAAGGTACTGCCCTTCGGGATAGCTTCGGCACCAAGGGTATTCACCAAGGTACTGGCGGTGGCGGCTGCACACCTACGCAGGGAGGCAATCCCGATGTACCCTTATCTGGACGACTGGCTCATAACGGGGGAAACCCCAGTAATTTGCAGGACAAACATTCAAAGGACTATCGACCTCCTCCACGAATTAGGCTTCTGAATCAACGAGAAAAAGTCAAGCCTGGTGCCAAGCACCTCCAAACAGTTCCTAGGAGCAATCCTAGATACTCAAGAGGGGTTGACATTTCCTTCAGAGGAAAGAATTCGGAATATACTACTGCAAATTCCGCAATATCAGTCCGGTCACCAAATAACGGTACACAAAGCAATGCGTTTGCTGGGCATGATGGCGTCATGTATTTACCTGGTCCCCCACGCGCGCCTGCGCATCGTCCCATGCAGGAATGGTTGGCGAAACAGTGGGCTCAGGCAAGTGGTCAGTGGGACGATCTAGTGGTCGTTTCGCCAACACTGGTACAAAGCCTTCACTGGTGGACAAGAGAGAATCTTGCACAGGGGAAACCTTTTTACGATCCCGAAGTACAAGCAGTAGTCACTACCGATGCATGCCTGACGGGGTTGGGAGCTCACCATCTCCACCACACAGCTCAGGGTCTCTGGTCCTCCCTCAGTGGCCAAGAACCACATCAACCTGCTAGAGCTCCTGGCAGTATTCAGAGCGCTTCAAGCGTTCGAGCCCTACCTACTAAACCTGTCAGTGCAAATCCGGACAGACAGCACGACAGCCATGTTCTACCTGAACAAGCAAGGAGGGAGTCGTTCGCCAAATCTGTCCAAGCTTGCCCAGAAAATCTGGATATGGGCACTCAGACGGAACATCTTCCTGTCATCACAACATGTTCCTGGGGAGCTCAATTCCCTAGCAGATGCTCCGAGCAGAGACTCCCTCCCAGAGGAACACGAATGGGTTCTACAGAGAGGTCGTAGAAGATATCTTCTCTCAGTGGGGTTTCCCCACTATAGACTTATTCGCCACAAGCGAAAACAGACAATGCCCAGGATTTGCATCCAGGTTCCCCCAACCAGACTCCCAGGGGAACGCCCTGTGGATGAACTGGTCAGGGATGTTTGCGTATGCTTTTCCACCAACTCCTCTCATCAGGAAAGTGGTCAACAAGATGAAAAAAGTCAATAACCCTCGTCCTAGTTGCTCCCATGTGGGCAAGACAACCGTGGTTCCCACACTTACGCAGGATGGCGGTGTGCGAGCGCATCAAACTTCTGGCCTGGTACAACCTACTGTCCCAGTACCAAGGTCAAACAGTGCATCAGCAACCCAACTCAATGAACCTGGCAGCATGGTGTCATGATCACTGCTTCCAAGGAGCCAGGACCAGCCCAACGTCCTTGTAAGCAGGCCCCTAACCCTAATCCTAGGCACCAGCCGGTCCCCACTGGGACCTTTTGGACCTTGTCCTGGCGCCGGCGGCACCAGGCTCATAAAAACCATTGGTCCCGGCACTGGAAGCGCCAGGCTCATAATAGGTGTGAGGATGCTTGGGTGGACTTACCTGCAGCAGACCATGCTGCTTACTTACCAGCCACTTAGAAGCTATCTAAGAACAGGAACTACTTTCTTACCTGGGTGGGGCAGCTCCACTCCCTGGATACAGCACTGGAACCCTTCTGGAAACTGGAACTCTTTTCTTACCTAGGCGGGGCCGTGGAAGAAGATGCCTCATCACTCCAAGGCTATTTAAACCACACCCGATAGATGAAGCGTGCTTCGCGTTATTCTGCATCTGCAGCAGAACGCTCACCGAGTCTGCTCCGGCTTTTCTTCTTCTGATCCTGGACCTGCAAGAATCCTACTTACCATTTCAGTATCCAGACATCATCAGCACCTGCAAAGAACAGAAACAGGTTAGCAAGGCGAACTTTACACGCAGTACTTACTCTCCTGATCCATCGGCTGCGGCCGCTTCTTCACGCCGCATCTCCACCTGCAAAGGCAAAAGCATTGCCATACTTACCGGCACGCTGTGAATTCCGGATTTCTTCGTTCTGCATCGCCGCCTGTAAAGACAAAGTATCGTTAACAACTTACTGGCATTCCGCGGACTCCGGCGCTGCAAACCAACATCTGAAAGGCAAAAGAAAAGACATTAAGCAGGTATTTACTTACGTCCATCACGCTCGTCGCAATAAAACGCCTGCAAATACTCCGGCGTCTCTTTAACACGAACTAAGCTGCAAGGAAAGAGACAGTTAGAGCGCTTGCCATACTTACGAACTTCCAGGCGCTTCACTTCATCTTCCATCTCAAGAGCCCTGCAATACATAAGGGAAAAGCATTATACAGAGTCTGCATATAAACGTGCCAGGCATTTAAAGACTATAAAGACAAAAGGTGTCCAGAAACTCACCGCTCGTGCAGATAACGACGGTAACCATCCTCTGAATTCAAGAGGCCTATGTTTCACCAGTGAAGGAACTGGCAACGGCACCCTGCACCAGACGCAGATGGAGAGCCCAGCATTCACCTATATAAGGTGAGCACGTTGACCTGGGGGCTCTACGAAAAAGCTGGGAAGAGAGAGAGGGACATTCAACAACCCAGACCATTAACCCCCATATTCTTTCGCCTGCAGAAACCTCACTCTTCGAGTCCGACACACAGTGCGAAGAGGTTCGACCCCAGAAGCCAATCGAGTCCTGCACATCACTTTGAGTCAGACAGCTTCCTGCCAAGACCCGCGCCTCCGTGGGAATCAGGTGAGCGTTACACATGGCTCCTGAGGTCAGAGTTTGGACATCTCAATTTACCACAGAGGTGTATGGACATCCTAAAGGAATCTAGGAAACCAAACACACGGCACTGCTACTTTGACAAGTGGAAGAGATTTGTTATCTGGTGGCAGAGTAAACAGATCAACCCAGTTGATTGCACTCCTTCCACTATTGTTACATACATGCTTCACCTGCTGGATGCAGGACTGGTTTTTAACTCACTGAAAGTACACCTGGCAGCCCTGTCGGCATACACCACTTCACATAACAAGGTCTCGTGGTGGAAAGTACCAGTAGTTAAAGCCTTCATGGAAGGAGTAAAGAGACTTCACCCTCCTATTTCAAACCCACCACCAGGGTGGGACCTTAATGTGGTGCTATCTAAGCTCATGGGCCCCCCTTTCGAGCCCATGCATAAAAGCAGTCTCAAACACCTGACTTATAAAACGGCCTTCTTAGTAGCTATTACTTCTATAAGAAGGGTCAGTGAAATTCAGGCTCTGTCAGTGCAGGATCCCTTCTTTACTGTCCATAAAGACAAACTGGTTTTACGCACACACCCTAGGTTCTCACCCAAGTTTATATCTAAATTCCACGTAAACCAGTCCATCGAGCTTCCCGGCTTTCTTCCAGGACCCTCAAAGCTCGGCTGAGGTGAAACTGCACACCCTAGATGTGCGTAGGGCGGTCCTCTATGTAAATAAAACCAGACCGCTAAGGAAAACAGATCAGCTGTTTGTCTCCGTAGCTACAGGCAGAGAGGGGGATCGCGTCTCTAAAGGTGCCATCTCGAAGTGGATTATTAACTGTATCCAGCTGTGTTACTCACTCTCTGAAAAGACTCCGCCTTTCACGCCAAGAGCCCACTCTACAAGAGGCATTGGGGCCACTCTGGCTTTCATAGCAAATGTACCCCTTGACACCATTTGCAAAGTAGCTACTTGGAGCTCTATTCACACCTTTACTCAGCATTACTGCATTGACACCCATTCCAAGGCAGATACACAAGTGGGACAATCGGTTCTAAGACACTTATTTGCTCATGACCCTTCTCACATCCCACCTCCTCCTTCAGGTACTGCTCGCTAATCTATGCACAGCATGTGATCTAAGCAGATTCCACAAGCCTCAGAAGGGATACATTACTCACCGTAATCGTATTTCTGATGCTTGTATCTGCTTAGATTCACATGCGACCCACCCATCCTCCCCTCTGAGAGAAGGCGCATGGTTGCTTGTAGTCTTACCTTTCTATCTATCTGCTTGGATTATCTGTACTCACGCTACTCCTCATGCTACCTCATGTCAGAAAAAATACAATCTGAGGATCCTAGACGCGTGAGGGATCTTGGGTACAGTGGACGTCACACTAGGGATAGTATTACTGGCACGCCCTGTGTCGACGCACATTTGAGTTTCGAAAAACAAACTAATACTCTGCAGCTTTCACTAGATGTTGGCCTATGCACAGCATGTGAATCTAAGCAGATACAAGCATCAGAAATACGATTACGGTGAGTAATGTATCCCATATACACACACACACACACACACACACACACACACGTAGGACCATTTGGACAAAGGACATTTTTACTTTGGACTTCTTGGCATCGGACAAGCACGTGTAGATAGGTAGGGTATCCCCTCTGGCAATAGTGAGGCGGGTCTTTAATTTGATTGACACAATGACATTTTAGATTATCTGTAGACTCCTTCCGACCCACCACAAAGTGTTTAATCTTCAGTTCCCTACCAGGGTATCTGAAATCCCCCCTACTGAACTCTTCCCCTTACCTCCAAGAGGCATAGCTGTGACATTTGCATTTGTTGGATGTGGAGAACAGGTCTATCTCCTGAGTGCCCCAAAGCTTTAATAACTTATGGCTCATCTCCGTAGGACTCCCATTCAAATGAATTGAATAGAAACTACTCAGTCAATCCACTTCCGTATTGTCTTTTGCTAGGAGATGTGCTACTCTGAGCAAAATCCCATGCATTATTGGCCAGTCCCAAATCTAAATTGCTAATATGCAGAGGTTAGGGGGATCTGGTGCCCCTCTGCTTGTTCATATAGAACAGCCACGCAGTGTCTGTTAGGACTAACACCACAGAAAACTGAGTAGTGGAAGAAATGACCTAGTGCTAGAAATAGGCTTTTAGCTCTAAAAGGTTTGTGATGCAACTTGCCCTTCAGTGACCAGAGGATGTGGTTGAAATTAGTCCCTACCATGACTCCCCGTCCCTCCATGGATGGGTCCATGGCCCTCATTAGCAAATTTGTATTAGGAGGAGGTGAAGCACCACTCATGAGGAGGATCCAGACTCCACCACAGGTGGAGTTAGTGCTGTACCACTGGAATGGTCATCTTGTTCGACTGTGTGCCCATGTGTCAATTCCAAGAAACAGTTAAATGCATCTGCAACATCCTTATTTTGAGCCTTGCTAGATGCACTGACAATTCACGTCACTAACAATCCCAGTTGGTGTTGGAACCACCACACCAGTGTTATTGTTGCCAAGGGAAGCAAGTGATCGTCGCAAGAATCTCGACCTATCCCGAGATGAAATATTCCGGCTTAAATCGTGTCCTCTGAACCCCAATGAATACGAGGTGAGTCAAGGAGCATTCTGATTTCTTAGAGTTGATAGAAAACCTGAGACTGAACAAGTCTTAAAGTTTGCAAGATCTGTGTAACATCTGTGATGAATCCAGAGGTATTGTCACTGCTTTAGATGGGGGAAGCCCCTTTCCATGAGGCCAGGGAGGTTAGGCCACTGCCCGATAGTCCCCCTGAGAGTGGTACTCAGCAGGAGGCTCTCATGGAGAGGACAGGCCCCCCATTGAGGGTAGTGCAAGGTATCACTTTGACCCTACCACCTTCCCTTACATTCCCACCAGGTGCCCCATTGTACTTTTTCTATACATCTCAGGCGGAGAAAGTCAAGGAAAACACCCAGGAGGTATCAATGGTAGCACTGGGACAAGAAAAAGGGCAAGAGCAATGAAAAATAAACTTAAGAGCAATGCCGAGAACCTGTTATGACTCTTGCAATTATTTACTAACAACAAAGTTTCTATGAATATATTTTTAAAGAGGTTCACTGAACCCTTACCTGCGAAGAGGGAAATGGGTAAGGATGAACAGTGGGGAGCTTTCCCAGCTCCACCTGTGACCTCGATAAGGTGAAAACAAGATCCTAGGTAAAGCAGGGGAAACCCTCCTGGGGAAGAAAACCCAAACGTAGAGTCAGACTGTAGGTCCGGAAGCAAAGTTTCCTATCTTTACGAGCGATGCAGAGTTTTGTGCGGATTTGCAGTGTTCTGGGTCCAGACGCATAAGGAGAAAGAGAAACCTTCTTAGTATTCTTGTTACAAGGATAAAGGGGTATGCAAGGGAGAATAGCAGCCAAAACAAATCAGGAAAGCAGTCAGTGGACTTACCAGTTGCAAGATATCCTTTGCTTTAAATTAACTTTTTGGTGCACGTGTTGCGCAAAGTAGGAAGTCTTGATCGGGTGTGATGCACAAAGTAGTAGATTGTCCTGGCGTCTGTGAGAGGGTGTTTGCCTTTATAGCAAATATAAATTGACTGTCTGACAAATTAAACAGATTGGCAAAAAGTCCAATGCAGGGTTAATCCGACGAGTTCAGAAAGAAATTCCCCTTGGAAACACTGTGTTAGAAGTCACACAACAAGAAGGGTTTTAGATACGTATTCCTAGTTTAATTTTGACTAGAATTACAATAAGAGTTCAGAGTGGCTGAATGGCAGTGAGTATGAAAGGCACTGCTTTTCCGTTTGAAATTATGTGTTAATATACACACGGAGTATCTGCAGCCAAAGTCTCGCCGGGAACAAACTTTGAAAGGATCCCAAGATTAGTTCCGGAGTCGTAATCCAAACAAACTAAGCGAATGGGAAGTGCTGAGCAAGCCACGGGGAAGCCGTGCTGCAGCTCGAGTTACAGAGCAGGGAGAAATGAATGAGAAAAGAAAGGAAAAAAGGAAAGGAGATAGCACTTACTTCGCCCGGAGATCCATTAGTTTCACAGAGTTAAGTTTGAAGTAACGCGCCGTTCTGGGTTGGAAAGCTAGTAATAAAGGAGGAGTTAGAAGCGGCCATTTTGGAAGAGACTAGACCAACGAAGATGTTAAAATAATCGCAGTGAAAAGAATCCGCCATGTTGGGGAGGTGATTCTTGGCTTACCGATGTATTCTCCACCTTCTCCATAGGGAATACCTATGTATGACAGTATGCCCCCCTTGTGAGGGGTTAGGACCGGGTTTCCAGGGACGTGACCTGTGAAAACGTCGAATACAATCCGGAGCATGGACCTGTGAAGCAGGTTCCCATGTACGATCAGATATAGCATATCCTTTCCAGTCAATTAAATACTGAAGTACACCACGAAAGTAACGGGAATCACAGATGCCGGCCACTTCATATTCAGGCCCAGACTGAGTATCGACAGGCGGTGGGGATGTTATGTGCTTTCTCTGGAACCGATCCGGAATATAGGGTTTCAATTGTGATACGTGAAATACAGGATGTATTCTGGACCAGGAAATTGGCAGTTTCAGTCGGTAGGCTACGGTTCCAATGGCTGATAAAACAACAAAAGGTCCGAAATATCTGGGTGAGAGTTTGGAAGGTACCAGGTGGCGGGGGAGGAATTTAGAAGCTAACCAGACCTGGTCCCCTACTTGAAGAGGTGGAGTATACATTCTTTTTTTGTCAGCCTGTACCTTTTGTTGTTCTCTCGAATGGGTTAAAGCGGTAAGGGCCTTTGAATGACCTATCTTAATGGAATCCATCAAGGAAGTTATCGAGGGACTATGGGGACTAGAGGGAGTGATGGTAGGTATGCTGGAAGGGTGGTAACCATACGTGCAACAGAAGGGGGAGGTGTTGATGGAACTATGGTGGGTGTTATTATATGCAAATTCTGCTAAGGGTAAGAGTTCTGACCAATTGTCTTGAAGGGTTGACACAAAGCATCGTAAATAGTGTTCAAGGGTTTGATTTAGTCTCTCGGTTTGGCCGTTAGTCTGGGGATGGTACCCTGAACTTAAGGCACGTTTGATGCCCAAGGTTTTACAGACCAGGGTCCAATACCGAGATGTATATTGGGATCCGCGATCCGAGATTATGGTGTCAGGAAGGCCATGTTTAGAAAAGATTGAGTGGAGAAATATAGTGGCCATTTGGGCTGCAGTTGGTATTTTGGGAATGGCTACAAAGTGAGCAAGCTTGGTGAAGTAGTCAACAGTAACCATTATGGCTGTGTGATTATTGGAAGGTGGAAGATCAACAATGAAATCAGTTGATATTTGTTGCCATGGTTTGGTGGGGAGAGAAGGTTGAACCAGTAATCCAGAGGGATGATGGCGGGACGTCTTAGTTTGGCTACATACTGCACAAGAATTTACATAATCTTGCACATCTTGAGAGATTTTAGGCCACCAAAAGTGTCGGTTAATTAGCAACAAGGTTCCTTTCACGCCTCGATGTCCAGCGATAACGGAGTCATGATTCATTTGTAGAGCTTCCTTTCTTAATTCTTCCGTGGGAAGATACAATTTGGAATCATGGAAGTACAATCCATCTTCTGCGATGAGATTGAATCTTTGCTTGTCAATGGTGATAAGGGGTTCCATTGTGGAAGTTACATCCTTGATAGTGGATAAATAATCTCTAACAAGATAGATGAAAGTAGAGTCTGGGAACATCTTTTCTTTTTGAAAGGAGTGTTGGTGAGTGATGGGTTTTCGAGATAAGGCATCTGCCATGATGTTGGTGTTGCCTGGGATAAAAGTGAAATTTATCCGATAAGATGAGAAAAAATGAGCCCATCTGGCCTGTCGGCTATTTTGTGTTTCTGTATATTGTAGAACTCGTAAATTGTGATGATCGGTTCTTATCTCAATGGGGAATTGGGCTCCGATCAGTAAATGTCTCCATTCTTGTAAGGCCTTTTTTATGGCCAGAAGTTCCTTTTCTAGGACGGTGTAATTGACCTCTGAGTTGGATAAAGTCTTGGACAGATAGGCGAGAGGATGTTCTCTTCCGGCCGTGTCCATCTGTTTTAGTACCGCTCCTATGGCCTTGTTAGAGGCATCGGATTCAACTATAAAGGGTAGTTTTTGATTTGGTAGTCTCAAGATGGGGGCTGTAGTAAAGGCCTGTTTCAATTTCAAAAAGGCTTCCTGGGTTTCGTTAGTCCAGTCAAATTTGTGATTCTTCTTAAGAAGTTTAGTGATGGGAAGAATGGTACGTGAGAATTGTGGAATAAATTTGCGGTAAAAATTTGAAAACCCCAAAAAACTCTGAATTTCTTTTATGGTTTGTGGTATGGGCCAATTTAGAACTGCTTGTACTTTGGTGGGGTCCATTTGTGTCCCTTGTGCGGATAGTATGTACCCCAAATATGGGATTTGGGGTTGATGAAATACGCACTTTTCTAGTTTGGCAAAAAGATGGTTCTGTTTAAGTCTTCTTAATGCTTCCCGAACATGGATGATGTGATCAGGGAGGTTCTTGGAGAAAATCAAAATATCATCGATGTATACCACTACCGTGTGTAGTAAGAGGTCTGAAAAAACATGGTCTATAAACCTTTGGAAAACGGCAGGTGCGTTGGAGAGACCAAATGGCATAACCCTGTATTCGAAATGTCCGAATGGGGTTCTAAAAGCAGTCTTCCACTCGTCGCCTTTGCGTATTCGGATGAGGTGATAGGCGCCTCTCAGATCGAGTTTGGTGAATATGGTTGCTCCTCTCACGGCTTCTAGGATGTCTGGAATAAGGGGCATGGGGTACTTATCCGAAATGGTTATTTTATTTAACCCTCTGTAGTCTATACAGGGCCTAAGTTCAGTTGTATCCTTTTTTGGGATAAAAAATAACGACGCACCTGCCGGTGAATGAGATTCTGTGATGAGTCCGTTACGGAGATTGCTTTCCAAGTATTCATGTAGGACATTTTTTTCTGTTTGAGACAGAATGTACATCCTACCGAAAGGAATAGGTTGGTCTGGAATTAAGTCAATGGAACAATCGTCCCGACGATGGGGAGGGAGTTCTTTGTACTCAAGATCAGAAAAAACTTCTTTATAATCATGATAATGGTTAGGCAAGGTTGTCATCACTTTGATGGAGGTTGATTCCTGAGACTGAGGTATAGGCGGGAGGGTGTGAAACCCTACTGATCCCTCATTTAAACAATGGTTTACACAATGTTCTGAACCTAGAAAAAGAGTTCCTGCTGTCCAATTGATAAAAGGGTTATGTAGTCGAAGCCATGGAAGACCCAAGATCACGGGATAGTGGGCTGCTCTTATGAGGTCGAAAGCTATGTCTTCTTGATGGGTCGAAATAGTCATGTTTATCAGTTCGGTTTCTTCTTTGATAAGTCCCGAAGAGAGGGGGGTACCATCCACTCCTTCTACGGGGATGAATGTAGAACGTGATCTACGAGGGATATGATACTTGTGGGCCCAGTGGTCATCCAGGAAGTTTCCTGCGGCTCCACAATCGATCAGAGCTGGGATGTTGTCAAGTAGGTGATCTTTCACTCTCAATGATATTTTGATGAGCACCATTTGGGTAGAAATTGGGGAACTGTGTTTTCCTTCCCGGATCATAGTTCCCCTTATGACCGGGAATTTGCGTTTCCCGATCTTCTAGGAGGGACCAATGGGCAATCCTTTAACTCGTGTTCTTTGGAGGCACAGTACATACAGAGACCCAAAGTACGGCGTCTGGTTCGTTCTTCTGTGGTTAAGGGGCCTCTTGCAGATCCTACTTGCATGGGTTCTTCTTCTTTGGAGGATTTGGGATGGAATTTAGTATTTTCAGGTAAGCGGGGGTTTCTGGATCGTTTCTTTTCTGTATTACGTTCTTGTAGGCGGTAATCTAGTTGGAGAACCATAGTGATCATTTCCGCGAAATTCCCAGGTCGAGGCAGTCTAGAAATCTCGTCTTTTAGATCTTCGTTGAGTCCTCTACGTAGTAAGGTAATCAAGGCATCATCAGACCAGGCAGTCTCATGGGCCATTTGTTTGAATTGGGTTATAAAAGATAAAGTTTCCATAGACCCCTGTCGAAAGTCTAATAGATGCTCTTGTGCTGATATGATTACTTCTTGTCTTCCAAACATTGCCCTCAGACTATTGATGAATCCAGGATAGGAATCTAAAATTGGATTATTGGTTATCACTAGTGGGGTCGCCCAAGCGAGGGCAGCTCCTACAAGATTCGAAATCATATGGCCTACTTTAATGCGGTCTGTAGGAAAATAAGCAGGTTTAAAGGCGAATTGCACTACACATGAGTCTAAAAACTCACGAAGTTTTTTTGGATTACCATCATATTTACCGCCCGGTAATGGGCCTGGTGGTAAGTCGTGGTGTTGCATCATTAATTGTCTGAGAACGGCATTATCGTTTTTTAGGGTCTGGACCTCTGTGGTGAGATTTTGCAATCCCGCCATCATTTGTTGTATTTGTTGGTCCATTTATTCTATTATTTTTGGCGTTACTTTCTGTTATGACTCTTGCAATTATTTACTAACAACAAAGTTTCTATGAATATATTTTTAAAGAGGTTCACTGAACCCTTACCTGCGAAGAGGGAAATGGGTAAGGATGAACAGTGGGGAGCTTTCCCAGCTCCACCTGTGACCTCGATAAGGTGAAAACAAGATCCTAGGTAAAGCAGGGGAAACCCTCCTGGGGAAGAAAACCCAAACGTAGAGTCAGACTGTAGGTCCGGAAGCAAAGTTTCCTATCTTTACGAGCGATGCAGAGTTTTGTGCGGATTTGCAGTGTTCTGGGTCCAGACGCATAAGGAGAAAGAGAAACCTTCTTAGTATTCTTGTTACAAGGATAAAGGGGTATGCAAGGGAGAATAGCAGCCAAAACAAATCAGGAAAGCAGTCAGTGGACTTACCAGTTGCAAGATATCCTTTGCTTTAAATTAACTTTTTGGTGCACGTGTTGCGCAAAGTAGGAAGTCTTGATCGGGTGTGATGCACAAAGTAGTAGATTGTCCTGGCGTCTGTGAGAGGGTGGTTGCCTTTATAGCAAATATAAATTGACTGTCTGACAAATTAAACAGATTGGCAAAAAGTCCAATGCAGGGTTAATCCGACGAGTTCAGAAAGAAATTCCCCTTGGAAACACTGTGTTAGAAGTCACACAACAAGAAGGGTTTTAGATACGTATTCCTAGTTTAATTTTGACTAGAATTACAATAAGAGTTCAGAGTGGCTGAATGGCAGTGAGTATGAAAGGCACTGCTTTTCCGTTTGAAATTATGTGTTAATATACACACGGAGTATCTGCAGCCAAAGTCTCGCCGGGAACAAACTTTGAAAGGATCCCAAGATTAGTTCCGGAGTCGTAATCCAAACAAACTAAGCGAATGGGAAGTGCTGAGCAAGCCACGGGGAAGCCGTGCTGCAGCTCGAGTTACAGAGCAGGGAGAAATGAATGAGAAAAGAAAGGAAAAAAGGAAAGGAGATAGCACTTACTTCGCCCGGAGATCCATTAGTTTCACAGAGTTAAGTTTGAAGTAACGCGCCGTTCTGGGTTGGAAAGCTAGTAATAAAGGAGGAGTTAGAAGCGGCCATTTTGGAAGAGACTAGACCAACGAAGATGTTAAAATAATCGCAGTGAAAAGAATCCGCCATGTTGGGGAGGTGATTCTTGGCTTACCGATGTATTCTCCACCTTCTCCATAGGGAATACCTATGTATGACAGAACCAGGTCTAGTCATACGAATCTATCGATTGGCCTGTAGTCATTCAAAACAGCAGAGGGAACAGAAAGATGGAGTCCACCTCTCGGCACAGAACGGGACCTCTGCAGGCTAGGCGAAGGAGATCAGATCAGAGAAGCAGGTGGAGTCAAGAAAAGCAGCACACCTGCAAGGATCCACGAAGCACAAAGCTTCCCGCAGGGGTTGGGGGTTAACTACGCTCGCCGGCAGTGTGGATTGACAGTGCAGGAAATGCACTGTCGGCCTGCTGGTGAGGCTCGCAGGACAATCGAGAAGGCTCTCGGTAGCTGTAGAAGCCACAGAAGACCGCAGGAGACACAAACATAACCAGAGAGTGGCCGCCAGCACCCTACAGGTACTAGGGTAGCGGAAGCCAGGGTTGGGGAGATCCAGAGACCGCGAGAAACATTAAATGGAATAATGACCAACATATGTTAACATCTGCTGAAGCACAGCAGCATAGTAAACTGGGTCTGGGATCCACATGGGAAAAACATATCCCAAAGAGAATTAAGAGGAAATACGAACTTTGCATTTAAAGTTGACTAACAGACCTTGGAGGGGAAAAACCAAGGCTGTGGTGTCAAGAAACATCAGAAAGAGAGAACAGTGAGTTTGGCAAAGAAAGGGGGGGGGTTCTGAGAGCCCGCTGGGGAGGTACACCCGGACCAGTGACAAAGAAGAACCTTGTGTGCACAAGTGACACCCTGAGACGTTGGCAGGAGAGTAAACCAAAGCTGTGGGAAGTGAAACCAGAGAGGCACAGTCAGAACAAGAGATCGTTGAATACCCTGCTTGGCAGGCGAGTGGATCAAGGGGGTATTGAGAAAACAGGGTCAGGGACACAAAGTCTGGGAAAAAGCCAGTCCATTCTTACTCGTCGCAGTACGCTGGGAGCCGCGTCTGCTCACAAAGGACCTGGACTCCTCAGGACGGCTTGGAAAAGATGTCCAGGCCATTCATTCCTTGTCGCAGGGCCTTGTCGCAGGTCTGCAAAACATACACAAGGAAATATCTTGAGCATTGAAGAAAATAAAATCACTTTGGATAAAGCTGGAAAGACACTGGGGAAAGGCAAGCAACCCCTTGAGTCTTGTGGAACATTAGTTTGCTTTTTTATACCTTTCTGGGACGTTTGTTTAGAACTGCAAAGATGGGCTGCAGGTCGGCAGACAAAAGACATTTCCCATGTCACATTATATTAGATTTCATTTGCAAGAGAAGTTAGGATTTGGACAGAAGACGGCAAACTTTACTTGAACATTCTACAGTTTCATTAGCTAGTTTTGTTGAGGATGGGAAACCTCTCTTTCGTAGTTAGTATTTCCTTCAACTTCTCCAACCCCCAGATGTGTTGATAGATGTCTTTGCCAATCAACATGACACCCTTGGGTCCGCCTCCTACTCCTAGACCTTCACACCTCCCTCTTGGGATTCTGCTTTTACAAGCCAGTCTAAATAAAGACTAGACCTGTTGGCCTCTTCTCAAAATGCTGAAAATAAAGTTCATGGTTTTTGTAAACAAGGGCCAGACTTTATTGGTAGGGGTTTCTCATTATTGTAAATCAGAGAATTGCCTACGAGTTGTCAGATCGGCACATGTAGGTATGAGTCCTTCAGTACATAGCCAGTCCCCCGCACAGACTACGCAATATGAGCAGGTGACACCAACATGACTTTCTCGTGAGGTAAGGATATGAGGTATGACAGGTCTAGCACCACCCCCGGGTCAGCCCGCTTTTTATTGGGGAAACATTCTCGAGTAAGCGCCTTTGGCCTTGTCCTCTGGAAGCACCATCTCCACAGCTTGTTTTGAACAAGGCCACCATTTCCCTGAGCAGTGCATGGGACCCTATCTGAATGAGAGGGGAGCATGCTGAAAGGGGAAACTGGGACACTAGAATCCAGTGGACATCACAGAAATGAATCAAGGGTGTCTCATTGTTTATTTTTAGAGGCTGATGTAGAGAGGTGAGGGAGCTAGAATAGTTTTTTGTTTCACCTATTGGTACTTGGTGACCTATCAGACTGTCTGAACGTACTCTCCTGGAAGCCTCTAAAACCTCCAAATGCTGGAGCTTTGCTGTCGGGTCTAGCTCTACCCTGTGAAAAGCATTTAATACCCTGTTTGAGTAAGATAATAAGCAACTTTGCTGTCCAAGAGCTGGTTCTCTTTTTGATCAACTAATCAGAGGATGATTGGAACAGATCTGAACCCTCGTCCTGTCCTGGATGTCATTGGTGAGTTTTGTGGCATGTATCCATGCTTACCTGTGCATGTCTAATCCTAAAACACATGCCCCTGCTGGCTGTGTCAATGTGTCCCACAGATGCCTCCAGCATATCTTGTGCAACTAGTTTTGCCTCCATTAAACCGATTCAAATGACTCCTCCATTTGCATCAGAAAATCCTGTGCAAAATCTGCTCTCTCCATCTAGAGAGGAGTTTTAGCTGGATGCAAATGTAATGCTGCATTGGAGTGCACTTTCTCAAAAGATTTCAGCAGCGTATTGTCTCTGGTGAGAATAGACGCTGCTGATGTGGAGGCTGTCAAGATGCTTGTACTAGGTTTTGCATAGAGTGAAGCAGCCACTACTATGGAGTAGTGTGGCTGAGGATGCAAGAAAAGCAGTATCCCCCGAGCCTGCTTGCTTGTAGAGGGTACTACGTTTAACTGGTAGGCAAGAAAGTGGTTTTAACCAAATATTTTTTGCAACCGATTCATGCTGCAACGGAATTCCCAAAGCAGATGCAGTCTGAAGAGGCAACACTCCCGCCAACAGAGTCTGGCTGATCCCTCTGTGGTGCTGAGACTCCCACAAATTCTGAGAATCCCTCCAACTATTAATGAAATGCTTTGGCTGAGGAAGTGAACTCTTCATCTTCCTCATCAGCATCACCATCCTTAAGGATAGATCTTTGTGTTTGAGGGCCTGAATCCTGGCCCTAGGGGCTCCCAGAACTTGGCACCTGTGCCATTTTCACAGAATGTGGAATGTCTTTCACAGGTTCTCGGCCCGCATCCTGTATTATTGGCATCGCTGCAAGAGGGGGTGGTGGTTTTAACAGCAGAGGAGAGAAACCTCTACTGGTCTAGTATGTTGCTCCTGTGAGGGAACTTCCTTAATCAGTCCTTTCAATATACCTGAAATTTGAAGAGACGTCATAAGGTTTAAAAACAGATAGATCAAAGTCTATTCTCACAGGCAGGAGTGCATTGCACTGTGGTTTGGGTGCTGCCGCTCTAGGGGCCCAAGTGGACGTGACAGAGACCCAAGTCATCCATCTAGGTTGATGTATTAAAGGATCTGAATAGATCATGGCACTATAAGATGGGTACGCTGTGCACCATGGTACTGTTGGGACAAACTTCCCAGGTAGACTAGAGGCCCACTAGCCCAACACCTTCCCCCAAAAAGGAACGTTGGCCCAGTCAGACAGCAAGTTCAAACTGTGGTTTATTACAGCTGAAACCAACAGGGATCAGTACAAGGATAGAAGGAATCCGGAGGACCACTCAGCGTCTCCTGGCTCGCAGAACAGTTTTGTCAAAACATTGCACCATAGTGACATCACAACCTGGGCCCCCCTCATAAAAACCTATTGGCCTACTGGATTGGTCATCAGGAGCCTAATAACCTATATAATCACCTATATGCGTTATTCTACTGGCTCTTGCATGATATATGAAAGGTTATCAATAGCACGCTTAATACCCAGAGGTTTCTAAGTGTGGACCCAGGGATCGAACCTGTGTTGCTCCGTGCAGTCTTGCTTCCAAGGCGAGCACACTTCCGAGCTATCCTCCTGAGGCATGTTCGGTGGCTGGCATGGTCCATCCCCAAATTACTATCTCCAACAATGTTTCAGTGTGAGGGTCTTACCTTTGGTTCTTGCCCATTGCTACCCACCCATGGCTACTGAACTGTGGTTGGCTAGAGCAGACATCCCAGGCCTGGGAGCCGCAATGCTTCCCTTTACCTTGAAGGTACACCAAGAGCTGAGAACTATGTGTCTGCATTGTAACTTGTGTGTACCACCTTAGTCTACGAGTGCTTGTTCATCTCGTGTAACACTTGTCTCACATTGTAGCATCTTTGTTGCAAGCTTCTATATGGCAGCGCGACATCAACTCCATTTCCCATAGCTGGTTTCTGTCCATTGTCTGAGTTGGACGGGTCACATGTTCGAAGACCAGGATTTGGAGCTCTGAATTATGAAGAGTTATTAGTATTTCTTGCAGCTGGTGTTCCTGTCATTCAGGGAATGGAATGTCATTCGTTATCTGGTGGCGTTGGCAGCGGGTCTGTCTCACGTTTGCTCTTGTCTAGCCTGAATTCAACTCAGCTCAGCTCTTGCTGAGAGGCTTGTGGCCTGCTGTAATTTTCCTAAACCATTAGGAGGTTCCTACAGTGTCCATGCTATTGTATATTCTCCTTAGGTTAGTCACACTTGGCTGTCAGGTCCCATAAGTGCTCCTGCAGTTCCATAAGGTTATTTGCATATGAGCACCTGCAAGCTTTACTCAGGATCTCTTGCAGTTGGTGTTGCTGTGTTCAGGCAATGACAAAGCAATGACAGTGTGTACAGGTGTCTGTCCTCCATCTATAGAACTGTACGCTTGTGTTCATGTATTCGGGTGTGTGTGTGTCGCCATGTGCGGATGGCACGTGTACTTCATGTCCAACACTGCTAAATCATGGTGTCTAACGACGTCAGTGACATGGCTTTTTGGTGCTTTAGTCAATACTGTCAATGAAGGTCTCTTAAATTGCAGCCTGGGGCTCCTCATCCACTCTGGGGTAGCTTGTACCGCACCGGGCCGGTAGGGCTGGCTGATCTATCCATCATTGAAGCACTAGGAATTGGTTACAAATAGAATGGGCGTTGACCATTTCCTGGACTTCTTCCGTGTCATGTACCTTATACGAGGGTGAGGAGGGGGCAAATGTGCCCATCCCTCTTCAGCCCCCCCCCGTCTGGTTGACTTGTCAATCAATTATGACAGTCATTTTGCTCTGGGCTGCCATCATTTTTATTATTCCTCCAAGGTGTCCATAATAGTTTGTGTGGTCATCAAATGACCAGTCCATGTAACAGCATACTCCTTCAGGGTTGCACAAAACCCACTTTCCTTCATAGAACTTTGGATCATGTGGATTGTCCAGCGTTATGGTCCCTGCTGGAAATTGTTCACACTGCTCAATCTTCTATTTCAGCTTGTCTCGTTCTGCAATGCTCTCGTCTTATTCCTCCCATGTTCACATCCATCAGGATCTGCATTCCAATAGCCTCTTCTGCTGTTTTCTTGCACCTTTCCATGCAGATCTTCCCACACACTAATGCTGCTCCCAGCAAGAGTGCTCCTGCTATCACCTTCAGTCCCTCTGACGGCCATGATGGCATCCATGACCATATATAAGCTAGCCAGCTCTTGTCCTTCCTTGTTCCTCATGCTTCATTCACCATTTTCACATGCATCTGTGCCAACTGTGCTACTGCATCTGAGAGAGTTCTGTTATCTTAGTCGTAAGCTGGTGTAGTGTAAATGTGCAACAGGAACTCCCTATGTTTGCGCAAACTCCTCCTTCCATAGCTGTGAGACGATCCAGAACATATCTATTCTGAAGCGTCACCAACCTTATTGCTGTGAGCTCTTATGGCGTTGTACCCATTCACTGTAGAGTTAATCATTACCATCAGCTCCCAACGAGTGATCTGTAACCATTTGCATCAATAATACAGATGTACACAAATGCCAAAGAACATTTGTGTTCTACTACAGCCTGTATTGCTGGGATCTCGCCCAGTGTCATTTCCGATGCCTCTGAGAAGCAATCTCCCCCCTTTTCACTCTGCTCAATTATCTGGGCTATTGGTGCCATCTTGCTTGACCTCTTCGTTCACCTTCGGGAACTCAAGCTTCACATCCTTCTTGGGTACAACCAACGAAAGCATGCTGATGTGTACCAACGAGCATACTCCTCCCCATTCAGCTGGCAGCTTTTCATACGCCTTTGATCCATGCGTCCCGTAGTGATACATCAGTACTGCCGTTCCTGCTCTCATTGCTGCAAGTTGTTCAATTGTCTTGCAACCTACATTCTCACCAACCTCAACATCACCATTGTTTTGATAGCACAGGGCTGGCATCTTCAGGGGAATTATTGGCATTGGTCCAGCTTCGTTCTCCACCCATGTCAGCAACTTTGCGCTTGCATCCCATTCCTTCAGGCACTTTTCTTCCTGCACCTTGCTCACTGCTGACTGAGCTAGTGTCAGTGCCTTGCTTCCCACCACTCCATCTTGGCATCCATCATTAGTGTACACTCGTCCATACACACATCCGTGGCCTTTCCCAGCATCAAGCCTCTCCTCCCATCTCCTTCACTTTTGTCCAGGGACAGGGTAATTCCTTCAGTGTGATGGTCTTTGTTTCTCCTTTCTCAGGTCCATCAGTTATGTACTGCAATCCTTCACATAGCTGCCAATAATGGTTCCTCGTGGCTAATTTCTTTATGTAATAGTCTTCATATGGGAATGTTCCCTTGGACATACATCTCAGTTTTGCCGTCTTGCCTTGGAATCTTCCTCGCATTTGCACCATCGCGATATACAGACACTGTGCTGCAGCCATTTCAGTTGCTATGAACGTTCCAGAGGCACTCATGTCTGCTCTTCAATCCTTTATGCAATAACGGCTCTCCCTGGTGGTTTCCTTACCTACTTTGGGTTTATACCACATGTTAGATACTTGTGCTGTGTCATTGAGATGCATGTCAACTCCATTCATGTCTGTCAACACTGCGCTCACCTATCCTTAGTGTTTTCTCATCCACCTGATATGGTCATCTCTCCGGCCTGGGTCATGGGAATGTTAGTTTAGGTTAGGTTACAGCAGTAGTGCTAACAGCAACATACAATTGCCAAAATACAAATCCCATCAAGCAACTGGGAATTGACACGCCATAATGATAATGTTCTTTATTGTTCCTTTCATAATCACTTATGCTGCTTGATCCGTGCAGCCTGGTGATAAAGTTGCCCGCCTGAAATTTGCAAAAGGCTTTACTGTGTTAGTATTGGTCAGTACTCAAGCCTCACGAACCAAATAATCACCAATTGCATAGGCAAAGACCTCCCAGCCCTTTCTTACTGAGGGGCATTTCAATGTAGGCAATACTGGGAATTCACTGTTCAAGTTGTGGGTATGCTTGGGCCAAGTACTCTACAAAAACAAGGAAGGAACAAGTTACTTACCTGTAACTGTTGTTCTCCAGCATGGGTCTGGCATGGATTCACATGCTCATGAATATTCCCCGTCGTCAGGCTGGGAATCCTCGGTAAAGAAAAAACCAGTATCAGTTTCGTTTCTGATCTGTCTTTCGTAGTAGTAACCAATCACTGGTCTCTGCGTCATACTGACCACAGCCAATGACTGCCCTCTACCTAAGCACCGCCTCTGGCAGCCATCTTCAGATTTGGAAGCACGTGAAGTGACAGTATGACCAAGTGAAGAGCCGCAGAGGGGTAGGCGGGAGGGTTCGCATGTGAATCCATGCCAGACCCATGCTGGAGAACAACAGTTACAGGTAAGTAACTTGTTCCTTCTCCAGCATGGGGTCTGGCATGGATTCACATGCTCATGAATAAAGAATACATAGCAGTACACACATGCACAACCACGGGAGGTGGCAAAGGCTCAACATTAAGCATCACATCAAACTCAACATTAAGCATCGTACCTCCTCACCACGCTCACCTTAGGCGAACAGGTTGCGCAGCACTGCTTGGCCGACCCTGGACTCCTCCCTGGAATCCCGATCGACGCAGTAGAATTTCGTGAAGGTGTGCGTCGACCTCCACGTAGCAGCCCTACATATGTCCAGCAGGGGCACACCAGAAAGGAACGCCGTGGTAGCTGCGATCGCTCTGGTGGAATGGGCTCTCGGACGGCCAGGCAGCGGTCGGTTTGCCAACCGATGACAGTACATGATACAGCCGGAGAGCCATCTGGAAATGGAAGCCTTCGAGAGAGCCTTCCCCTGATTGACAGGTCCAAAGTTCACAAAGAGTTGTGACGTCTTCCGAAAACACTTTGTGCGGTCCACGTAGAACTTCAGCGCTCTAGCCACATCCAGCGAGTGCAAAGTCCTCTCAGCCGGCGACGGGAAGAACACAGGCAACACCAAGGGTTCGTTGAGATGGAAGTCCGACAGCACCTTGGGCATGAAGGAGGGGTGCGTCCTGAGCACTACCCTTGTGTCGTGAAAAGTCAAGTACGGGGCCTTGCAGGAAAGGGCCTGGATCTCTCCCACCCGTCGTGCGGAGGTGATGGCCACAAGAAACGCTGTTTTCCACGACAGAAACTTCAACGGGGCCGAGTGCAGAGGCTCGAACGGAGGTCCCATGAGCTTGGTCAGCACCACGTTGAGCTCCCACGCCGGGGACGGAGCCTTCACCGGCGGGAACGATCTGAACAGTCCCTTCATGAACTCTTTCACCAGACGATGAGACCACAAGGACGTCCGCCCCGTGGTTCTGGTGTATCGGGAGATCGCAGCAAGATGAATCTTGATGGACGCGTGTGCCAGACCAGCTTTGGCCAGCGTCAGCAGGTACGGCAGTACCTGAGGAGCCGTAATCCGTAGAGGGTTAATCTTCTGTGCGTGGCACCAGACAGAGAACCTCTTCCATTTGTGTCCGTAGCATTTAAGAGTCGAGGACGCCCTGGCCTTTGCAAGAACCTCTCTGCAGTCGGCCGGTATGTCGTATCCTCCAAACTCTAGCACTGCAGGAGCCAGGCCTGCAAGTTCAGCGATTTCGGGTCGTGGTGGAGGATGGCGCCTCCTTCCCTGGAGAGTAGATCCATGTCCACCGGCAGCTTGATTGGCGGGGACGCTGACAAGTCCAGAAGGTCCGGGAACCATATCTGCCCCGGCCACGCAGGTGCGACGAGGATCATCCTGCACCGTGACCTCTTGAGCTGGTTGACGAGCCGGATTAGCAGTGGCAAAGGAGGGAACGCGTAGAGGAACAGGCCCTCCCAGGGGAATGAGAAAGCATCGCCCATGCTCCTCGCCTGGGGAAACCTGCTGGCGAACCTCCGGCACTTGGAGTTCGTCGCCGTCGCGAACAGGTCGATCTGGGGTGTGCCCCACCGTCGGAAGAGGCGATCCACTAGATCCTGCCGTAGTTCCCACTCGTGGCACGAGCGCAGCTCCCTGCTGAGTGAGTCGGCGATGGTGTTTTTTATCCCTGCCAGATGAAACGGCACCAGAAACATCCTTTGGGCGACGGCCCAATGCCACAGGTCCTGCGCCTCCTTGGACAGTGCTGGGGACCTGGTTCCGCCTGGTTTCCTGATGTAAAACATGGTGGTGGTGTTGTCGGTGAAGATCCTCACCACCTTGCCCTTGAGGGACGGAAGGAAGGACCTGAGGGCCCAGAACACTGCACGGAGCTCCAGGATGTTGATATGGAGGGACTTCTCCGTCGGGAGCCAAAGGCCTCTCGCGTGCAGATTTTCGGTGTGCGCTCCCCACCCTTCCAGGGAGGCATCCGTGGTCACTCTCCTGGTGGTCTGGGGTCTGGAAGTCCATGCCCGCCGTCAGATGCGCGCGGGTGCCCCACCACCGGACCGCTCGGTCCTCTCCTCGAAGCCGCCCGTCGTTTGGATCCAGCGCGCGTCCAGGAACTCCTGCAACGGGCGCATCCGGAGCCTGCACATGGGAATGAGGTAGATGCAAGAAGACATCATTCCGAGGAGGGACTTGATGGACCTCACCTTGGCCGCGTCGGAAGCCAACATCCGCTGTACCTTGCCCAGGATGGACCTGGTCCTTTCCTCCGACGGGGAGGCCAGAAGGGACACTGTCGAGCTTCGCTCCCAGAAACAGTGCGTTTTGCGCGGGTACCAGGTGGGACTTTGCGTAGTTCACGGAGAATCCCAGGTCCGTGAGAAGTTGGACGGTCCTTGCCGTGTGCTCCACGGCGAGCTCCCTCGTCTTGGCTCGGATGAGCCAGTCGTCCAGGTAGGGGTAGACGTGGATCCCCTCGCGGCGCAGCTGCGCCGCCACCGGTGCAAGGCACTTGGTGAATATCCTGGGTGCCGACCGTAGTCCGAAGGGGAGGGCTTTGAACTGGTAGTGACGCCCTTAGACCACAAACCTGAGGAATTTTCGGTGCCCCTTTAGGATGGGAATATGGAAGTAGGCATCCTCCAAATCCAACGACGACAGGAAGTCTCCTTCCTCCAGCTGACCCAGGACGTGCTGGAGGGTGACCATCCGGAACTTCTGCGCCTTGATGAATTTGTTCAGACGTCGCAGGTCTAGGATGGGGCGCCATCCTCCCGTCTTCTTCTTCACGAGGAAGTATCTCGAGTAAACTCCGGAGCCCCGAAGCCTCTTTGGGACGAGTTCGATGGCGCCCTTCCTGAGCATCGCCCTTACCTCCAGGAGAAGCTGAGGGACGTGAAGCTTTTTCCTGGCCACGGGGGGACGCGCGGGCACCTTCTTTGAAACTCGAGCGCGTGGCCCCGGGCTAAGGCATCCAGCACCCAACGGTCGGTGGAGATGGACTCCCACACGCTGACGAAGCTCGCCAGCCGGCCTCCAACCGGGGTGCATCGGTGGGGGCCCGACCCCACGGTCGGTTCAATCCTGTTTCGACGAGGCTTTGCCGCCTTGACCTCCTTGGCGACGACGGCGGGGTCCGCCAGACTTGCCTCGTCCTCTGTAGGCCTCCTGAGACGACGAGCGGGCCGCTTGACGGTAGGTGGAGAAACCGCCGCCGGAACCTTTGGAGGCGCCCTTGCCTCCGCTGCTCCGAAAGGGCGTCCGTCGTTGCTGCAGAACCCCAAGGGCCCGGGCCGTCTCAGTGTCCGCTTTAATGGCCTGAAGGGAATCGTCCACTGTTTTCCCAAACAGGTTGTTCCCATCGAACGGTATGTCCAGGACTCTGGTCTGTACGTCTTGACGGAAGTCCGTAGCCTTGAGCCATCCACGCCGCCTAAGGCACACGCCGTTGCCCAACTGGCGAAACCCAGTGTCGGCGATGTCCATCGCAATAGTGATGGCGTGGTCCGACGCCACCTCACCTTCCTGTAGGATCTCCAGGGCATCCGCCCTCTTGTCGTCCGGTAGGAAGTCCAGCAGGGAAGCCAGTTTGTACCATAGCTCCCTGTCGTAGCGGGCCACGATAGCCAAGGCGTTGGCCGCTTTAATAGTCGTCGCTGCAGACGAGATGACCCTGCGTCCCATAGAGTCCAATTTCTTTCCCTCGCCGTCCGGTGGGGAAGTCGATGTGGAGGCCGCACCCCCCCCCCGCTTTCTTCCTGGCCGCCGCGGAGACGACGGAGTCCGGGGTAGGCTGCGCCCGGAGGCACGCCCTTCCTCTTACCCGACCCAGAGCGTTGGCTCGTGGCTGAAGGTGCCGGGGAGGGTTGCGCCCTGCCTGGCGCCCGTAGAGCCCGACCGTTCGGCGCTCCCGGTGCCAGCGGACTCGCGGTGCTTGGCCTTGTGTTGGACCCCCGTCGCCGGGGCGTCCTCAAAGGTCTTAGAAGACCGCTCGGATTTCTTCCTCTTCTTCTCGCCTGACGGGCTCTTCCCTTCCAGCCAGTTGGCGAGATGTTGATGGCGGTCCTTCATGGTCCGCTCCGACATATTGCCGCAAAACGCACAGTCCTTCTCCACGTGCGTCTTGTCCTCATGTAAGCAGTAGAGACAAAAAGGATTGTTCGTCCTCCTTAAAGACGTTCTGCAGCTGGCATCCAGGGCAGACCATGAACAGCTTTCCGGGCGTCGAGCTTCCCTTCTCCTGGGCCATGTCCGGGCCTGAGAAGCTTCTGGAGTCCTCCAAAAGCGTAGCTCGACGAAATCTTCACCCTTGAGGGGCGCAGACGAATCCGACACGGGTCCCCGTTGATCGGATGGAGAGTCGGTGGAGCTTGAGGCTCTTTTGACCGGAAAAACGAAGTTTTTGAGCAAAAAACGTGAAAAAATAGCACTAACGCTCGAGAGCAATAGCACGAGGATCCCAACACATGAACGTGCGGTAAAAATCTGAAGATGGCTGCCAGAGGCGGTGCTTAGGTAGAGGGCAGTCATTGGCTGTGGTCAGTATGACGCAGAGACCAGTGATTGGTTACTACTACGAAAGACAGATCAGAAACGAAACTGATACTGGTTTTTTCTTTACCGAGGATTCCCAGCCTGACGACGGGGAATATTCATGAGCATGTGAATCCATGCCAGACCCCATGCTGGAGAATGTGTGAAACGCCTCTTTCCAGGAGACAACCTGCCGGCTCACCTTCTGCAATCTAGGCTCGCTCCCTTGCCAACCCTCATGGGAATACAATAATCTATGACCAGAGCTAAAAACGCCCAACCCACAGGAATACCTTATTTATATAACTCTTGTTGTACAAGTCAATAGTGTAGGTTATTCACCAGAACCCTTTACCTCGAAGACCGAATATGCCCTAAAGATAGAAGAGGGACTTCTACCTCTGCTCCTGTCCCTACTCACTTGAACAGTACTAATCAATATTTCAAAACTACTACATAACACTTCACCAATCCCCTCCCTGACACCCAAAGTTGCTGTCGTACTGGATCAATACTTCCTTCCGTGCTGTGCTAGCGCCGCTGCCGGCTCCCAGTCAAGGCGCTCGCCTCCCTGTCCTGCCTCGACAACTCGATCTTGGGCAGGATGATTTCCAAGGGGCTCCTGATGACCTTTAAACAGGCACGCGTGTTCCCGCCTCTCTAAATATGAGAGAGTCCTTCCTGCAGCCTCTCAGGTTCGGCGGCAATACAGTCGACTTGATGCCGGGCTGACGCAGCCAACCATCCTCTGCTACCAATTTGTTGGTACAAACTCCCAGGTAGACTAGAAGGACACTAGGGGTTTGCAGACTCTTGGCAGGCCCAACACCTTCCCCCAAAAAGGAACATAGAGCAAGTTCAAACTGCAGTTGATTACAGCCGAAACCAATAGGGATCAGTACAAGGACAAAGAATAAGAGGACCACTCAGCGTCTCCTGGCTCGCAGGCCAGTTTTGTCCTAAAATTGCATCATAATGACATCACAACCAGGGCCCCTCTCCAGGCCTACTGGATTGGTGGTCAGGAGCCTAATAACCTATATAGTAACCTATATGTGTTTTTCTACTGACTCTCGCATGTCAAGTGGCTGGCATCCTCAAATTACCATCTGTAACAATGTTGCAGTATGAGGGTCTTACCAGTGGTTCTTGCCCATTGCTACCTGCCCCTAGGATACTGAACTGTGGTTGGCTAGATCAGACATCCCCAGGCCCGGGATCCGCAATGGTTCTCAGCTCTTGTTGTACCAAGTATGACTATGTGTCTGCATTGCAACTTGCGTGTACCACCTTAGACTAGGAGTCCTCGTTCATCTTGTGCAACACTAGTCTCACATTGTAGGCTCTTTGTTGCAATCTTCTGTCTAGCGGCGCAAGATCAACTCCCTTTGCCAGCGCTGGTTTCTGTTTATTGTCTGAGTCAGCCGGGTCACGTGTTCAGAGACCATGATTTGGAGCTCTGAATTATGAAGAATTATTCGCATTTATTGCAACTGGTGCTGTTGTTCAGGGAATAGAATGTCAATATCGGGTGGCCTTGGCAGCAGGTCCGATCTCTCACGTTTGCTCTTGTCCAGCCTGAATTCAATCTAGACCGATATACTCTGCACTGGGTATTAGGCATTTCAAAAAGATTGTGGTAATTTCGTTTGAGGTGCAGAGGAGAAGATGGCCAACCCTGACATATGGGTTGCGACAAATGGAACAAAACTAGCAAAGTTCCCAAATAGGGGAACTCCCGTCCCCTGCACCCTACCTTAGGCTCAGGTAAATAAACCAAACTTTTGGGAAGCAAGCTAGCTCAAACACATGGGGAGCAGTTTCAACCTTTAAGTAAATTACAGTTCTCCTTTATTTTTTATTACCATCTGTTTTCAAGAAAACAATTTAGTATTTAAATACAAAACATTGTATTCTTATGGCCCAGCGCATTTCAAGATATTCACTCTCCATTAGGGGCATGAGTCAAATAAATTCTACAAAAAATATCAAATGATAAATTTAGACATAATGTACAATATAATTCAATTTCATAGTGTCATATAATCCAAACGTCAATATGCATAATCTTGCTGTAATCATCTGACAAGTTCTATAGTTTTGATATCTGAATGTTCAATAGTAGTTATTAATTCTATGGTAATCAAAGTTCAGCTGTGTCATGAATCAATATGGCAGTAATGTTCTCAATACCTTTATAGGCCGAGAAGATAAACTACATGGTTGTTCGTTTATAGCTAAATATGAGGATACAAAAAGGTACCTAGTTGTCAAGAGGTGATCATCATCACTGCGTGATAAGCAATGACAGGATTAAGTTCACTCTGGAACTAGGCACACCAGAAATCAATTTCCTAGATGTGGCCATTAACTACACGTGGACAGAACTACTTACAAATACCTACAGAAAGCCCACAGACATTCATGACAGTCTACATTACAACAGTTTCCACCCGAAACACTTGAAGGAAAATGTACCCTTCAGTGTTGGATATGATTCTTTTAAGTCTCAGAAATTGGCTGAACATCTACAAAAGGAATATGAAAATATGGGAACTAGATTCTACGAGAGGGGTTTCCCGGACGACATCTTGGAAAAGGCAATATCAAGTACAAATGGGAAAAAAAAAGAAAAAAAACCCCCACAATATCAGATTTATCCATTCTCTGAAATGTTCCTCTCAGAGTTATCAGAAAATCAAACAAAAACTGGGACCTGATCAAACGAGACCCAAATTTACATCGCCATTTTCCGGAACCACCCATGCTGGCATGCAAGAGGAAGAAATCTTAGGGCCACACTTATCAGGGCAGAAAAAACAAAAAACCTGTACAGACAGTACCGTGGAAATGCAAATGTGGTACGTTTGCTTGCCTAAACTGCCAACACTGTGCCAACTTGATCAAAGGAGAATACATCAGGCATCCTAACACGGGTAGGAAGAAAACCCCTGCATGACCGCCTTTGGCAAATATGTGGGGAAACCACACGTAAAGGCAAAGAAAGCTGGACCGAACATATGACCAAGATTAGGACTGCTAATGTCAAATCACCAGTTTAGCGACATTTTAGAGACATGTCACACTATAGCACAACCGAGATGCATTATCCTAGAGGTGATGTACCTACTACCATGGTGTGGGGATTTACCCAGAAGACTAGGACAAAGGGAACTTTATTGGATACATAAGCTAAACTCAATGGCATTACTAGGACTGAATGAAGAATTATATCTGGGCCCATTCCTTTAATGGATGGCATCAATACACTGACTAGCAAAATTCACTGCAACTATTTTGACATTGCAGATCAAAGGGGGCAGAAAGTGAACTCACCTGAGGCAGCATTGACTAATAGGACACTAGGTCCATCTTTGATCTCCTGTACTGAAATACTGCCCATCGAATCCTATAATATTGAATTTGGGAAGGACCTAGGTCATGCTTAATGTTATTTGTCAGAGAGAACATAAGTGTACAGAATGTGAACTCTCCTGCGACAGCATTGACCCTTTAGATCTCATGGTCTATCCATAAGAATGACGTTGATTTGTATAACCATGGGCTCACCAGAGACAATTAAGTTGACCATTACATGAAGAATTGCTTTTCGAATGCATGTGTAGAACTTGAGCTAAGTAGAGACAGTAGTAATCGCGGATACTAACTAGCTGGTCACTACCACCATCTAAAGTCTCAGTTCACATATATTTACATTGTTTCATGAATGGGATCACTGTATTTTGAGACCTTGCACATGCATTACTATATCCTAAGAAACATGGCGGATACACTCGAAGCTTATTTTATGAATGTGAATTGATGTATTGCTATAGGTACCATGTGACATTGGAACAGATCCAGAAGGCTAGGTGCATTTACACATACTCGTTTTGCAATCAGGCTCTTTTCATAAGACTACCAACGCCGTTATTACACACGATCCACCCCTTCAATGAACAATATTGCTTAATAAGATCCATATTGAACATTAAGACTCACGCTCCCCTGCGTTGCGAGCGAGGCTAGGTTTACATTTATGACATGCATGTCGAACGTGATGACGTCACGGATGCTGTCACGCGAGTAGAACAGGCAGCCATTATGATTCTTCAGACCAATGTCTCTGTACCAGATCTAGGAATTCAGTCTTAGAGATCAGAAAATCTGAGTAAGCAACCTCTTAACTTAAGGGATGTTCACCATCATTTCATGTAATATCCCATAGGGGAACATTCCCCATTATCCATTACATGTTCTTTTTTCCACGTCTACAGATTCTATCAACACGTACTATACCCTTTTTAACACTGTACACAGTAATGCAAGGCAGCCTCATTTATAGTGCATTATATATGTTAATATTAAACTATTCTTTTTACTGTAGACCAACTGATCCTGCCATTTGGGAGATTGAAATTGGAAAGGCACCTACACATGTCGGTCTCTGGACTTCCCAAAGGTTAGCAAATTCCAGTCTTAACTGGTTAGCTTATGACCTAGTGAAGATCACCTTTTGACAACTAGGTACCTTTTGTATCCTCATTTAGCAACCAAGTACGTATTTTATCTTCTCCTAACTATAAAGGTATTGAGGTCATTAATGCCATATTGATTCATGACACAGCTGAGCTTTGATTACCACAGAATTAATAAGTACTATTGAATATTCAGATATCAAAACTGGTAGTCAGTCAAAATCTCGAAACCAAAATATCGAATACAAAAAGACCGAAAAAAAAAAATATCGAAAAAAAAATATCGAATTTTTTATTTATTTATTTATATATGTTTTTGGGGTCAGGTAAGTAAAAAAAAGGGGTAAAATAAAAAAAAAATGAAAAAAAAGAGGGGTTGGGGGGAACCCCCCCCCATTTAAAAAAAAAACACATTGAAAAAAAAATTCGATATTTTATTTTTCGGCCTTTTGTATTCGAGATTTTGGTTTTCGAGATTTTGGTTTTCGATATCACTATGAACCGTTAAATGATAAGATAAAGAACTATAATTTACTTAACGATTGTTAACTGCTGCCCATGTGTTGGGCCAGCTTACATCCTAAAAGTTTTGGCTTATTTACCAGAGTCTAAGATAGTGTGCAGGCGATGGGCGTTCCCCCATTTATGAACTTTGTTCCAGCCTGAATTCAACTCAGCTCTTGCTGAGTGTGGCGTGCTGTAATTTTCCTAAACCATCATGCTGTTCCTACAGTGTCCACGGTAGTCTACATTCTCCATAGGTTAGTCATACTTGGCTCCGTCAGGACCCATAGGTGCTCCAGCAGTTCCATAAGGTTATTTGCATACGAGCATCTGCAAGCTTTACTCAGGATCTCTTGCTTCTTGCAGTTTCTGCATTGCTGCATTCAGCCAATGGCAAAATAAAGCAATGACAGTGTGTATATGGGTCTGTCCTCCATCGCTGTCCAGTCAGTTTCAAAAAAATAGTTTCTACATGCAAAAGTTTCGACACAAAGGTATCGGGGGGGGGGGGGGGGGGGAGGGGGAGTTTCAAATGCATTTTTCTTCATGTCATGCAACAGGTTTTATTTTTTTTCGTATAGAAAAAAAAAGTTTAAAAAAGAAAAACGGGGGTTGGGAGGAACCCCCGCCTCCCCCCCCCCCCCCATTAAAAAAAAAAGAATGCATTTGAAACTTGTTTGATGCTTTTGTGTCGAAACCTTTGTATGTAGACACTTTGACTGTCAAAATATTCACTATAAACCTCCTCCATCTATAGAACTGTACGCTCGTATTCTTCATGCATTCAGGTCTGTGACCAGATGTGCTGATGGCACATGTACTTCATGTCTAACGCTGCCAAGTCATGGTGTCCCTTAATGTCAGTGACGTGACTTCTTGGCGCTTTAGTCAATACTAAATAAGGCCTCTTTAGTTGCAGCCTGGGGCTCCTCATCCAATCTGGGTAAGACTTGTACCTCATCTGGCCAGTAGGGCCAGCTGAGAGGGTACCTTTCGACATAATGGAGCACTAGGAATTGGTCCGAAATAGTATGGCCGTTTACAGTATCTCCTGGCCTTCTTCCGTGTCATGTATGAGGGAGCGAATTTGCCCTTCCCTCTTCAGTACCCAAGTCCCAGACCATTTTACTCTGGTTGTAAACTGTTGAGCTGCCTGCGCCATGCCGGCAGGACACGTTTGGTTTATTAGCAGTGGTTCTGTAGCTCTCTGATTGTATGGACTCAAGACGATGCGGCCCTCTCCATGCAGTGTCAGCCGACCCTTCTTTTCTAGGGACCATTCTGTGACGCAGCCAAGGTGATTCGGAACTACGTGTGAAACTATGCCCGTTGTCAACAAGAGGTCTTGAATGACCCTCAGAAAAAGGCATGGTTCGCTTACGGACCTCAGTTTTCTCCGGGAGGCGTGTAGCCCTCAGCCGAAGTGCTGGTAGATCTGTCTAAATGCACCCCCCTCAGGCAAAGGCCCGGTACACTACCTAGAAGATCAGACTGCCGTCCAGTAAGAGGGTCTCAAAGTCCCTCAGTACCTGACCCGATAGAGTTGCAAGACTTCAGCGAGGTTGTTGGTAGCCTTTGAGGCCTCGGGTCTTGTGCTGGTAGAAGTCGTTATGACCCCTCCCAACTGAAGAGGTCCCAGGAAAGGAGTCTCGGTGCCGGCAATATTTAGTAAATAAATTAAGTAGTAAATAAAGTCAGACTTACCTTTTCTGTCCTTGTCTTGTGTGAGAATCTTTTCAAATGTTCTGGAGTAGTCAGAATATTTCGCAACAGCGCACCAACCAGTTCTTTAATGACCTTGGCATTAGCATGCCATAGGCCGCACAATAGTCCCACCGATGAGCCCAAAGACACTCAAGGCTGAGTGTGGGGAATCACACACACGGAAGGAGCCCCCCACCCAACAAATACTTGGAGAATCCAGACGAGCACCCAACATGCACCACAGGGACACGGGCACTGAAGGCTGGGATAGTATAATGTGAAATAATGAGAAAAGCACATTTGACACGCTGATGGAAAGTATGCAGCAAAACAAACATACGGATGTGGTGTCTGTCGCCGGTTCGACGCAGAAAAACAAAAAAAGGACTGGGTGTGGGCTGAGGGGGGGGCAAGGACAAACGTGTGTGATCACGCCCACTGCCGCACATCTGCGTGTCCAAATTAACCCTTAAGGGGGGAGGGGATGGGGTGCAATTTTTTGCAGTGCAAAAGGCTCTGGTCCAGTCTCTGTATGGGAACACCCATAAAGTATGGAGCAAAGGGGACAGAGTAAAATCAACATGATGCAGGTCACACTAGGAGCAGAAAAAGGGAAACAGTTTAACCCTTTCAGGCAGGACTTATTTCCTGTGGTGAATAGGCTGTATATAGATATCCTCAGGGCAATGAAAGTGTCACCAGACTAAAGAAAATACTACAAAGCAAAAGGCTTGCCAACAATCTAACTTGGCAATCCATATTAGCCCAACATTTTAGCTAACAAATAAAAATATCTGGGGCTCTCGTGGGATCAGGCACTCGAACCAACTCCGGCTTGAAGTTCTCATTTAGGGAGCTTGAAAGCCATCAAATGGGAATGTTCTGGTTCAGCAGTCAGATTTTGGAATCCGCTGCATTCATCACCTTGTACCATTTCAAACTTAGTTGGAAAAAAAAAAAAAAGTTCGTCTGTGGCCAAGTTGGTTTTAAAATTCATTCTGTCCTGCATGATTTACACCTGAATATACTGTAGCACAGGCCTTTTTTCGTTGCGCATTTGCAATCATGTTTTGTACAGCGCTCAAGCAAACCACAAACGTGATACAAGTACTTGCACCTAAATTGGTCAAAAAGGAAATTAGCTGAAGTTTCTTCATGCAAATGGATTTCCAAAGCAATGTTTTCACCAGCAATATTGTGGTCAACAATAAGTGCCAAGCTGATGGGAAGGTTAAAGGTCTTCAATTGAAATGTCTCCTACCTCTGTTCTTCCCCTTCTAACATCTTTCGATAGGCATGTATTTCCATGTCTAAGGCAAGTTTCACATCCAGAAGCTGCTCGTATTCCTCCAAATGTGCTTGCAATTTCTGCCGCATGTCAGATACCTCTCTGTCTTTATCGTTCAATCGTCTACGATTCATGTCACGCTCAACCTCCAAAGCCTCTTTTAATTCCTTCACTTGATTTTCCAAAGAAGAGTTCTGGGGTCCCAAAAAGAGTGAGAAAGTTGAGAAACACTGTTACGCTAAAGCAAGATAAGCAATGACAATCATTTAAAAAAATAATAAAATTTAAAAAAAAAAACACATCCAGGCCAGTTTCGAAACTACACATTTATATTCAAGGTATTTATTTTATAAGGCTATGGAATACAAATCGTCGAGAAATCAGTGTGTACACTCGTGGTATTCATTTTTCTTAATTTCATGCAATATAAGCTCTCCAAAGGGCTTTGGGAGAAAGGTGACGGGGGCGGATGGGGTATTAAGTGGCGCATTAGCGGAGGAGGAGGTAGAATGCCAAGGAACGGATTGTCTGGACTGTCAATTTTAAGAGATGTTATGTAGAAAACAGAATACCAAAATCAGATTAATGGACTAAAACAGAACAGGAACATGATTACAGTTCAAGCTATTCTTCCAAGTCTCCCTCCATGCCTTCGTCACCCTTCAGTACTTAAAGTTTGCTCCAATATACACCATTTAGCAGACATAACTTTAGTATGGTTATGCTCAATGTAGTTATTTTTATTTGCTTCCTGAAATTTGATGGAAAGATGGACGCTTCATTCTATCAGACTAAAATGGAAGCCGCCACAGATGGTTGAACATTTGTTTACTTAACAGTTATACATTCAATACACAATTTTTGGCAAAGTAAAATATCAAATGTTTTCATGGATGTGCAAATAAGACAAGGAAACCATCTATAATTTAAAGCGTTTGTTTAATCATGGATGCTGAAAACATCAGGTCTTTTGGGCTGGAAAGTCATTTTCCAAATCTCCATTAATCATTTTGTGTGGAAACTTTTCATATTCAGGAATCATCTACTGTGATTTTGACACGTGATGGATTCCACTCCCTTTAGTTGCCACTCACAAAAGCAAAGTAAAGAAACCGAAAGACAGCCATGGCTATACATCGGAAACTAGCAATCACCTGATACCGATAAGTCTTCTCTGTATAAAGAATGCAGCTTATGGTAACGCATCCCCTTGATGGCCACTGTACAGTATGTCAGACCTCTACCCAGCAACTTTCAATAACTAGTTTTAAAGTATTTTTAGCATACTTCTAGACATTCTTACTTTTCCTACAGCTGATACTTCACTTGTTGGTCATTTTGTATCTCCATCACTTGTGACAAAATCATTAGTTCATAGGAAGAAGACAATATGGTCACAACCTCCGTTAACGAGGGAGTCGTTACAAGATACTGTAACTACCCCATTCCCTGGCCTTTCCTCCCCACTTCCCTGCCAGACTGGAGTCATGCTCCATTCTGGCGTACCTCCCGCCAGCCACAGAAATGGAAAAGGGAAGTAGTCCTTTTCCTTGTGGCAGCAGCCATCCATTTTTCATTCTCAGGAAATTGGCGTCACATAATACGTGCAAGCCATTTGCATTCCAGATAAACGCTGGCGTGCAAATGGCTTTCACCCCCATGCGTCAGCGCCATGTCTGCCCGCCGATGCGGGGGTGAAAGCCATATTATTAGTGGCAAAATGTACCTGTTCAAGAGACTAGTGAGATGAGAATGATTTTACCAAATTTTTGGGCTGATGTGCAGCTTTTTGGATTTGTGGCCAAAGGTGCTCCTGGTCGTGTAAACAAACACTAGAATGTACATGTTCTCATGGTTCAATCACAAGCTTGATTCACCTTCATCCAGAAGAAATGAATCCCAGGCCCTTGATCATTCTGGCACTGGAACCACTCTCCAGACTCGGTTGGAGTGGGCTAAGATGTGCTCATTAGGAACTGGTATTGGTAGAGCGCAATCAATCAACTGAGCCAAGAAGGAGTGACAATAGCAAGGGAATAGGTAGGATCCCATACAATAGGTTTCTAAGGGTAAAGAGCAATTTTGTGGGTTGAGATCAGAGAATAACAATTTGCACCTTTTTAGGGTGGTGCAGTTTCTTCCTTCCATTTCTCAAAATCACTTGAGAATCTGGTTTCTGCTACACAATGTAAAGTTCAATTGGTTGCCGTGAAGGATGCAGAGAGTCCACATGATGCAATAAAGTGGCCTTTTAATTTCCCTTTCCAGATTCCTACTGGGGAATGGGATGTTTTTGAATAGATTAGATCTATGAGAATTAATGCAGCCCAATGCTTGATCAATGTAGATTACATGTAGGGACTGCAGTGGAACACAATATTGTGTTGTACAGAGGAAACAGTGATGGTGTGGGAAGGAGGCAGGGCAACCCATGTGCTTGGATGAAGTGTAATGGCCAATAGTCGACAAAGCACTTCTCAATGATCCTGAAATACATTACAATTTATTTGTTTGGGTGGAGCTGCGTTACAAAGATCACACACAGTGAAGTTCTCAGGGCTTACTAGCGCTCCTATTGGGCATGTGTGGAGCTTCTAGATATTTTAGAGCTCACCTTAGCTCAAATCCAAATTTCATGTTTGCTACTACAAGATTTCCAACTTCTGCTTTCTTTGGTCACACTTCTCCTCCCCCCCCCCCCCCTCCTAGTCCCCTCAGATCAGCTATCAGTTACCCTTGACTTAACTTCCACTGCATCTCTCTTCATTCAAACCATGAGAAGAACCCAAACCATACCGTCAGGGGAGGGCTCTACAAATTCAAAAGAAACAGATTTACCCCCTTCAATTGTCATATTTAGTCCCCACCATTATCAGAATCACTCGGGTCTACTCCCCACAACCCTATTCCAAGGGATCAGAATACACAAGACAGATCTTACCCGCCTTTGGTGGTCATTAAGTTGGGTTGTCAAAGACTCAATCCTGGACTGCACGGAAGTCATCTCCTCCATGGCAGCAGATGCAAAATCACTGTTTCTTGCAGCTGTAACTTGGGCATTCTCCAACTGGAAAAAGTGCATAATAACAGTTACTGATCTGTTCAATGGCAGGCAGGACTAACATTACTATTTCCTCAAACGTTTCTTCGAGACCCACGCTAGGAACAAGGGCTTCCTCCAGGTAGTCTTGCACACGCCTGTCGTCTCCAAGGCTTCATCAGGACTGTTTGAGAAATGTGGTTACAAAAAGAATGCTGCCACCCTCTACATTTGTGAAGACATGAATACATTCATGTAGGAAAGCTGTGCAGCTCTAGAGGATGATTACCTCGTTCTTAGGCTTGTGCAGCATGGACAGCATTCTGATCTACACCACAAACTAATACTTGCAGAAGCAGAACATTTTTCAAACAGATTGACAGACAAGCGCATTAAAAAAGGAGGAAACTAATCGCTTGACTTTTACCAGAGGCACAGGTTGCCTCTTCCATTGGCTACTGCACAAGAAGCAAAGGCACCACAAATAACCCATTTCCATTGGACTAGCCCTTGCAGCTTTGTCACTAAAAGGCTATCACCATGTCAGTACAAAGAGAATTCCGGAATGCAGGCAGCAGCATAATCCTGTAGCTCCTGGCCCTCTCTGTGTTTTGATTAGAATTGGATTATGAACTCTAAGAAGAAAATTGAAACAGCAGACAATCCTATCCCAAAGAAATCAAAACCGGCTTCTGAGATGGGGGAAACTCCCAGCACCCAGGATATTGATCCGCTGCTTCTAAAGATGGCTCAGGACCTTGGTAAAGTGGTTCAGGATGTTGGAGATGTGAAGTCTGCGATGGAAGATATGTCCGTGAAGGTTTCCCAGCTGGATTGCAGAGTTTCTGCCTTGGAAAGTGGATCAGCATTAATATCCAGTGAGATAGCGGGCAGTTTCAGGGCGTATAACAGCTTGAAAGAAGTACAGAAGGGGAGAGATAAGCACTTGGAGTTGTAATTGAAGATCAGAAACAGAACTTGAGACTGGTTGGTGTAATGGAAGATGATGCAGAGGATTTGTTGAAACTGGTGATGGACATTTTAAAATCCTTCTTTGTATGTGATCAAATTTCTCGAGGTGACATTGACAATGTTTATAGGGTTGGCAGGAAGGGCAATCCTAAACCAAGACGGATTCTTCTTTCCGTTCTTTGGACCAGTATTAAAGAGGATGTCCTCAGAAATGCAAGGAAGATGGGTAATGTCACCTATGGGGGCAAGCAGATTTTTATTTACCCCGATTATCCAAAGGAGTCTCTACTTGTCAGGAAGTCATTCAAGGAGGCTAAGGATTTGGCTAAGCTGGTGGGGGTGAAAGCATTCCTTAACAGGAATAATGTGCTGACTGTTGTACTCCCAGGAGGTGAAAAGGTTACTTCTGACCCAAAAGAAGCCGTAAACTGGCTGGAACCTTTGCATAACAGATGCTTGAATTTACTGTTTGCACACCCCCTTTGCTGCTGCAGCTATTGGATTTATGGTTTTTGTGTGTTTTTTAATGACGTTCATATTGTGATTTTAGCGCTTTAAAATGGCGCCGTGAACCTGCTACAGTTGATCGTCTGGTTGATTTGAAAATCAACTTTTATTGTCATCACTCGGCTCATGCATTTTTCTGGCTCTGTTTCTTGGATCTGAGCGGACCCCCATGGAGGAAAGGACCTGACCGATCAGCGTGGTCATGTGATGCTCTGTGTGTCACGTCTTACGCAAAGGCGTTTGTTTTCATCTCACAGGCTGCGGCTGAATACGTGTGACCGGATAGAACGAGCAAGCGAAATGGATTGTTCCCGCTCGCATTTAATGATCGGCTCCTGCAGGCATCGAGAAGCTGACTCTGCAGGCGGTGTAAGGGGCGGCTTCTTTCTGTCCGAAGTCTAGGTACTGCTAGCTCAGATGTGCGTTTGTTTTTTCATGCATCCTGGCGCTAATATTCATCAAACTGGCGTCATAGTGCTGGACAAGCGGGAGTGCCGTTAACCCCACAGGAGCAGCTATGAAAGTTATAAGTGGCTACCAGTGCCAACGTAGGGATATTGATTGGAATGCAGATCTGGCCCCTCGGATTGCCCGCTGGTCATCTGCTGCTCTGTACTTAATTGTAGTTTTATAAAATGTGTATGTGGAGATAACGGATGGGTGGTATTGTAATCGTCACTGGATTTTTGTTTAGCCACATGTCAATGGTTTCATATGGGAGCTTTACAGTTTGTTCCACGGCCGGTCGGTGAACTTCTTCTGGACTTTTTTTGTTTCTATGTCTGGACTCTGGATGTCATTTTTGTTTATTAATCGGGCCCATGGTGGGAGGGGGGATTTTGCAAGTTTATTGTTGATTGCACTTCTAAGATTTACGTGACTTGAGGGTCAATGAGTATAGTATTTTTGTTTTGGATATTTGGGATTGTATGTTTCAGTTGCTTCACAAGTCTTTTCTGTATCCACCTTTGCAGGTAATTAAGTCCTTATGGTGTGCCATCTGGGGAGGGTTTTGCCGGGGGTGGGATTGGTTTGCTACAGACCCTTTTGATTTGGTTTCTATATCGTCTTTCCCGGGAGGTTTGATTATATCTTGGCAATATATATTTATAGCTGCTGTATTTTGGTGCTCAATGGGGTCTAGAGGGCATGAGGGGATGGCCTGGCTACTACTTCTGATGTTTCTTATTTAAAAACAGATTGAGTAATGTGGGGTTGGGTGGTTCATGATGTGTTTCAACTCGGGAGTGGGGCTTCAGATTTTGTTGCTAGGGGACAGGTTGGTTTAGAGCTGCTTTTTCGAATCACTTCACTCCTTGAAATATTGAGCCGTGAAAATGTGCAGGAGGTGGGTGAGTGGTGTGTCCTTTTGGTTGACGAAAGGGGAATTGTGTGGTTCTGGGTGCCTAAGTGATACGTGTGTATTCTGTGGGGGTTGGTAGCGGTGGTCTGTTTGCGTGGTATGGAACAAGTTACTTACCTGTAACTGTTGTTCTCCAGCATGGGTCTGGCATGGATTCACATGCTCATGAATATTCCCTGTCAGGCCGGGAATCCTTGGTAAAAGAAAAATCAGTATCAGTTTCGTTTCTGATCTGTCTTTCGTAGTAGTAACCAATCACTGATCTCTGCGTCATACTGACCACAGCCAATGACTGCCATCTCCCTAAGCCCCGCCTCTGGCAGCCATCCTCAGATTTGGTAGCACGTAAAGTGGCAGTATGACCAAGTGAAGAGCCACAGAGGGGTAGGCGGGAGGGTTCGCATGTGAATCCATGCCAGACCCATGCAGGAGAACAACAGTTACAGGTAAGTAACTTGTTCCTTCTCCAGCATGGAGTCTGGCATGGATTCACATGCTCATGAATAAAATACATAGCAGTACACACATGCACAACCACGTGAGGTGGCAAAGGCTCAACATTAAGCATTACATCCAAAACTCAACATTAAGCAATTCTTACCTCCTCACCACGCTCACCTTAGGCGAACAGGTTGCGCAGCACTGCTTGGCCGACCCTGGACTCCTCCCTGGAATCCCGATCGATGCAGTAGAATTTCGTGAAAGGTGTGCGTCGACCTCCACGTAGCAGCCCTGCAGATGTCCAGCAAGGGCACACCAGATAGGAACTCCGTTGTAGCTGCGATCGCTCTGGTGGAATGGGCTCTCGGACGGCCAGGCAGCGGTCGGTTTGCCAACCGATGACAGTACATGATACAGCCGGAGAGCCATCTGGAAATGGAAGCCTTCGAGAGAGCCTTCCCCTGATTGACAGGTCCAAAGTTCACAAAAAGTTGTGACGTCTTCCGAAAACTCTTCGTGCGGTCCACGTAGACCTTCAGCGCTCTAGCCACATCCAGCGAGTGCAAAGTCCTTTCAGCCGGCGACGAAGTCGACGGGAAGAAAACAGGCAACACCAAGGGTTCGTTGAGGTGGAAGTCAGACGGCACCATGGGCATGAAGGAGGGGTGCGTCCTGAGCACTACCCTCGTGTCGTGAAAAGTCAAGTACGGGGGCTTGCAGGAAAGGGCCTGGATCTCACCCACCCGTCGTGCGGAGGTGATGGCCACAAGAAACGCCGTTTTCCATGACAAGAACTTCAACGGAGCTGAGTGCAGAGGCTCGAACGGAGGTCCCATGAGCTTGGTCAGCACCACGTTGAGCTCCCACGCCGGGGCCTTCATCTGCGGGAACGATCTGAACAGTCCCTTCATGAATTCTTTCACCAGACGAGACCACAAAGACGTCCGTCCAGTGGTTCTGGTGTATCGGGAGATCGCAGCAAGATGAATCTTGATGGAAGCATGCGCCAGTCCAGCCTTGGCCAGCGTCAGTAGGTACGGCAGAACTTGAGGAGCCGTAATCCGTGGAGGGTTAATCTTCTGTGCGTGGCACCAGACAGAGAACCTCTTCCATTTGTGTCCGTAGCATTTAAGAGTTGAGGACGCCCTGGCCTTTGCAAGAACCTCTCTGCACTAGGCCGGTATGTCGTAACCTCCAAACTCTAACGCTGCAGGAGCCAGGCCTGCAAGTTCAGCGACTTCGGGCCGTGATAGAGGATGGCGCCTCCTTCTCTGGAGAGAAGATCCGCGTCCACTGGCAGCTTGATTGACGGGGACGCTGACAAGTCCAGAAGGTCCGGGAACCATATCTGCCTCGGCCACGCAGGTGCGACGAGGATCCTGCACCTTGACCTCTTGAGCTGGTTGATGAGCCGGATCAGCAGCGGCAATGGAGGGAACGCATATAGGAACAGGCCCTCCCAGGGGAACGAGAAAGCATCGCCCATGCTCCTCGGCTGGGGAAACCTGCTGGCGAACCTCCGGCACTTGGAGTTCATCGCCGTCGCGAACAGATCGATCTGGGGTGTGCCCCACCGTCGGAAGAGGCAGTACACTAGATCCGGTCGTAGTTCCACTCGTGGCACGAGCGCAGCTCTCTGCTGAGCGAGTCGGCGATTGTGTTTATCCCTGCCAGATGGAACGGCACCAGAAACATCCCTTGGGCGACGGCCCAATGCCACAGATCCTGAGCCTCCTTGGACAGGGCTGGGGATCTGGTACCGCCCCGCTTCCTGATGTAGAACATGGTGGTGGTGGTGTTGTCGGTGAAGATCCTCACCACCTTACCCTTGAGGGACGGAAGAAAAGGACCTGAGGGCCCAAAACACTGCACGGAGTTCCAGGACGTTGATATGGAGGGACTTCTCCGTCGGCAGCCAAAGGCCCCTCGCGTGCAGATTTTTGGTGTGCGCTCCCCACCCTTCCAGGGAGGCATCCGTGGTCACTGTCTTCTGATGCCCCGGGGTCTGGAAGTCCATGCCCGCCGTCAGATGCGCGCGGGTGCCCCACCACCGGATCGCTCGTCGAAAGCTCGTCGAGTGTGATCCTGTCCTCGAAGCTGCCCGTCTGGATCCAGCGAGCGTCCAGGAACTCCTGTAACAGGCGCATCCGAAGCCTGCACAGGCGGATGAGATAAATGCAAGAAGACATCATTCCGAGGAGGGACTTGATGGACCTCACCCTGGCCGCAACCAGCATCCGCTGCACCTTGCCCAAGATGGCCCTCATCCTTTCCTCCGACGGAGAGGCCAGACGCGCCACTGTGTCCAGCTTCGCTCCCAGAAACAGTGCGTCTTGAGCGGGCACCAGGTGGGACTTGGCGTAGTGTATGGAGAATCCCAGGTCCGTGAGTAGTTGGACGGTCCTCGCCGTGTGCTCCGCGGCGAGCTCCTTTGTCTTTGCTCGGATGAGCCAGTCGTCCAGGTAGGGGCAGACGTGGATCCCCTCCAGACGCAGCCGCGCCGCCACCGGTGCGAGGCACTTGGTGAACACCCTGGCTGCCGACCTCAATCCGAAGGGAAGGGCTCTGAACTGGTAGGGACGCCCTTGGACCACGAATCTGAGAAACTTTCGGTGTCCCTTTAGGATGGGGATATGGAAGTAGGCATCCTCCAAATCAACGACGACAGGAAATCGCCCTCCTCCAGTTGACCCAGGACGTGCTAGAGGGTGACCATCCGGAACTTCTGTGCCTTGATGAATTTGTTCAGTCGTCGTAGGTCCAGGATGGGACACCATCCTCCAGTCTTCTTCACGAGGAAGTATCTTGAGTAAACTCCGGAGCCCTGAAGCCTCTTTGGGACGAGCTCGATGGCGCCTTTCTTGAGCATCGCCTTTACCTCCAAGAGAAGTTTAGGGACGTGATGTTCCTTCCTGGCCACGGGGGGGGGGGGGGGACGCACGGGCCCCTCTTTAGGAACTCGAGAGCGTGACCCTGGGCCAGGGCGTCCAGCACCCAACGGTCGGTGGAGATGGACTCCCACACGCTGACGAAGTTCGCCAGCCGGCCTCCCACCGGGGTGCTTCAGTGGGGGCCCGACCCCACGGCCGGTTCAGTCCTGCTTCGACGAGGCTTTGCCGCCTTGCCCTCCTTGGCGACAGCGGGGTCCGCCCGACTTGCCTCATCCCCTGTAGGCTTCTTGCGACGACGAACGGGCCGATTGACGATCGGTGGAAAATCCGCCGCCGGAACCTTTGGAGGCACCCTGCTTGCCTCCGCCGCTCCGAAAGGGCGGCCGTCGTTGCTGGAGAACACCAAGAGCCCGGGCCGTCTCCGTGTCAATCTTGATGGCTTGTAGGGAATCGTCCACTGTTTTCCCAAACAGGTTGTTCCCGTCGAACGGCATGTCCAAGACTCTGGTCTGCACGTCCTGACGGAAGTCAGTTGCCTTGAGCCATCCACGTCGTCTAAGGCACACGCCGTTGCCCAACTGGCGAAATCCAGTGTCAGCGATGTCCGTCGCTATCGTAATGGCGTGGTCCGACGCCACTTCTCCTTCCTGCAAGATCTCTAGGGCCTCCGCCCTCTTGTCGTCTGGTAAGAAGTCCAGCAGGGGGGCGATTTTGTACCACAACTCATGGCCAAGGCGTTGGCAGCCTTAATCGTCGTCGCTGCCGATGAGATGACTCTGCGTCCTATCGTGTCCAATTTCTTTCCCTCGCCGTCCGGCGGGGAGGTTGACGTAGAGGCCGAGGCCCCCCTGCTTTCTTCCTGGCCGCCGCGGAGACGACCGAGTCCGGCGTCGGCTGTGCCCGAAGGCACAAGGGGGCTGCGTCCGGGAACCGGTACTTCTCGTACCGGTCCCTTCTTGCAGGCGTTGTGGATGGTTCCTTGAGGAGGGTGAGACCCTCATCCCAGATATCGTCCAGTAGAGGTACAGCGAGGACCGTCTTCCTCTTGGTCTTGCGCCGTTGATAAAGGAAACCTTCCTTCTCTTGCGGGCAGAGCTGGAAAAGCTCGGATGCCCTGGCGATCATGGCATGAAACAATCCAATCTCGTCACAGCCTTGTCAGTCCCCGTATCATCCCCACGTGTCGGGGAGGAGGGCTGAGCAGGGCTCGATGGTTGAAAAGGAGGTGAAGGATGAATCCTTCTCTTAGGAGGGGAGCTTCCAGAAGGGCCTGGCTCCGGGTCCCCCGTCGGGAGAGGTTCCTCCGTTGGTGGTAACGGCAATCTCGTCCTCATCTCTGAGCATAAGGACTGTATAGCCAACAAAATGGCCGCCGAGTTGTCTTGCGGCACTGGTTGAGGGGAGTCCGATGGGCGGTCAGGAGCCCCGTCGGCACCCTCGACGTTTTCGTCGTCTCCTACATCGGGGTCCCTCCCGACGGGCTGGTCTTCCACGCCAACGCCGTGGTTTAAGACTTCGATTAGCTCCTCCTCAGAGGTTGAGGCCGAATCCACAACGACCTCCTGCTCCCCCTTTTTCTTCTCAGTCGGAGGTTTCACAGGGGTCCTGTCGATGGGCATGAAAGAGGACTCCCTCCGCGGTGGCAGGGAGACTCTGGGCCCCGAGGTCGCCACCACTGGTGTAGCCTCCACAGGCTGAGCCAGTGCCACCGCGACTGTCTCGATAGAGGCCTTGGCCGGGTGGATTAAGGCTTTGACCACCTTAGGTGCGCTCACCGCCTTCTCCTTGGGGGGAGGGTCACCGCCTTGCTCCCCCTCCGATGGGGCCTTCGAGCTCGACCGGGGTCTCTCCAGGAGCTTCGCCGGGTGCTCGGCCTTCCTCTTACCCGAGCCAGAGCGTTGGCTCGTGGTTGATGGCGCCGGTGAGGATGCGCCCTGCCTGGCGCCCGTAGAGCCCGACCGTTCGGCGCTCCCGGTGCCGCGGACTCGCGGTGCTTGGCCTTCTGTTGGACCCCCGTCGCCGGGGTGCCCTCAAAGGTCTTAGAAGACCGCTCAGACTTCTTCTCGCCTGATGGGCTCTTCCCTTCCAGCCAGTTGGCGAGACGCAGATCGCGGTCCTTCATGGTCCGCTCCGACATATTGCCGCAAAACGCACAGTCCTTCTCCACGTGCGTCTTGTCCTCATGCAGGCAGTAGAGGCAAAGGGAGTGTTCGTCCTCCTTGAAGACATTCTGAAGCTGGCATCCAGGGCAGACCCTGAACCGCTTTCCAGGCGTCGAGCTTCCCTTCTCCTGGGCCATGATCGAGATGGGCCTGAGAAACTTCTGGAGTCCTCCAAAAGCGTGGCTCAACGAAATCTTCACCCTTGAGGGGCGTAGAAGAATCCGACACGGGTCCCCGTTGATCGGATAAAGAAACAGTGGAGCTTGAGGCTCTTTTGACCGAAAAAGAGAAAATGTTCCTAAGAAAAAGCGCAAAAAAAGCACTAAAGCTCGAGAGCAATAGCACGAGGATCCCAACACTTGAACGTGCAGTAAAAATCTGAAGATGGCTGCCAGAGGCGGGGCTTAGGGAGATGGCAGTCATTGGCTGTGGTCAGTATGACGCAGAGATCAGTGATTGCTTACTACTACGAAAGACAGATCAGAAACAAAACTGATACTGATTTTTCTTTACCGAGGATTCCCGGCCTGACGGGGAATATTCATGAGCATGTGAATCCATGCCAGACCCCATGCTGGAGAATAGGAGCTTTGGGGGGGGGGGTGTGCTTCAGAGGTGGGGGTTTGGATTTTAGAGGTTTTTTGCGTGAATTTTAAAATTTTGAATTGGGAGTTCATTTTGATTGGGGGGGTGAGCAGGGACATTGGGGCTCTGGAATTTGACTTGTGGCGTTGCGGTTTGCTTTTTGCATCGGTTTCAGGAGGGGGTGGGTTGGGTTTACAGATTGTGGGTGTACATAGGTTACCAGGTCATTTTGGTTTCATAATCGGGCCTTTGATTTTGTTCTGGGATTGGATTGATGTGAGGGAGATGGGGAATGATCTAAAACTTGTGACGTGGAATGTAAATGGATTGAATAATGTGAAAAAGAGGATAAAAGTGCTGCATTATTTGGATCAACTAAAGGCGGATGTATGTTTTTTACAGGAGACTCATTTGATGACAGATGAAATAGATAGGCTGAGGAAAGGCTGGGTAGGGAAGGTTTATGGTGCTTCGTTTAATTCGCGATCAAGAGGGGTTGCGATATGGATTAGAAGGAACAACCCTATTAAGGTTTTGAGGGAAGTGTCGGATAGAGAAGGGCGGATGGTGGCTCTATTAATAGATGTTCAGGGCCAATTGATCTCTCTAATATTTACGCGTTGTCTGTGGATGACAGAACTTGGCACAGCTCCTACAAGACATGAGGTCACAGGACATTATCTTAGGTGGGGACTTTAATATTTGACTGAATCTCAATATGGATAGGAGTGGGATATCGGCTAAGGGGGGAGTGGACAGGCAACACCTGGCTTTGGATGATTTACTTTTGGAACACGATTTAAATGATAGTTGGAGGATGGAGCATCCGACCTCTCGGGAATATACTTTTTTCAGGATCGCATTTGGTGTATTCTAGGTTGGACTTGTTTTTGACGGCCGGTAGGATGACAATCTTATAAGACAAGCGAAATTGGCAGTATATTGCTATCTGATCATGCGCATGTGACTCTGCAGTTGCAGTTGAGATACGCCCTAAAGAAGCGTAAATCCTGGAGGATGAATGTAGACTTATTGCATAAGGATGAAGTGATGGATTCATTGCGAAGGGAGATAGATTACTTTGTGGCGAGTAATCATATGGGACAAGTTCATCCTGGTATGGTTTGGGAGGCTTTGAAGTGTACAATGAGAGGGCACCTGATTGCTGTTTCTAGTGGGCTTAGAAAACAGGCTGACGACAGGGAGGCATTGCTGGGGAAGGTTGAGTGACCTTTCTAAGAGTTATGGCGGGTCTGGTTGGTGCTGAAGTGATGGCGGAACTGAAAAAAACGAAAAGAGAACTGAAGTCGTTGATAGATGAACGTGCAGAATGATGTAACCTTTCTTAAATGTGCTTACTACGAGAAGGGTGAGAAGTGTGATAGATGGTTGGCTTATAGGTTGAGGAAAAGGGATGCTGAAAGGGCCATACCAGAGACTTGAGATGGGAATGGCAAAATTACGTATCATTCTGGTGAAATAAATAAGGTTTTTCATGACTTATGTGAATCTATACAAGAACGAACCTGAAGTGCCTGAGAGGGGCGAAGCCTGGTTGGAGGGATTGGATCTCTCGAGGATTGGCTTTCGGGATTCAGAGTTACTGGAGGCGGATATTACGGTTGAGGAAATTAGGAAGACTATTGGTAAATTGGGAAATCCCCTGGCCCTGATGGGTTTCCAGTTGAATTTTATCGATTGCTACCGCAATCAGCACTTGGGCTCTTGAGAGACATGTATTTGGAGTCGTATGACAGTGGTGTCCTCCCAGATTCTACTAGGTATGCCATGATTTCCGTCTTTCTAAAGAAGGGAAAGGATGATACTCTACCAGCGAGTTATAGACCTATTAGCCTTATAAATGTGGACAACAAAATTCTGGCAAAATTGCTGGAAATTCGGATTGAAAATTTGCTCCCGAAACTGATTCATTCTGATTAGCCAGGATTTGTAAAAGGCATGAAGACCTCTAGTAATATTAGGAAAATATTAGATACTATTTCAAAATCGGAAGGTCTACAGGGAGATTGTGCTATTTTGTTGTTGGATGCGGAGAAAGCTTTCGACAGAATAAATTGGGATTTTCTCTTGTTTTGTCCAGGATGGGTTTCAGTGAGAAATTTGTTGCTTGGATTAGGTTGTTGTTTGCTGTCCGAACTGCTGAGGTTTACACTAAGGGTATAAAATCAGAGACGTTTGTACTGGAGAGAGGAACTAGACAAGGGTGTCCTTTGTCGCCGCCGTTTGTGATTGCCATAGAACCGTCGGCTGAGGCTATTAAGGAGGCAGATGAAGTGATGGGAGTTGGGGTTTAAAACAAAAGATTTGGCTGCTTGCAGACAATATGCTGTTGGCACTGGCCGATCTGAAAGGGTCGGTTCCGGCACTTATGGAGTTGATTGCTGATTTCAGCAGTGCTCGGGATTTAAGATTAATTGGACTAAATCTGAGGTTTTGCCTTTGACACATTCTGTAGACAGGAGATTTATGGTGGACCTGGGTTTCCGATGGTGTCCTACTAAGATGCTATACTTGGGAGTGTGGTTGTCTCCCGTGATTAGAGATTTGATTTCGGAGAATATGGAAACAGTATGCAGCGAGTTGAGGATTGAGCTGGAAAGATAGAGTCTGTTGAATCTCGCTTTGGGGCAAGGTGAATGCCCTGAAGATGATCTCAGCCCCAAAACTTAATTATGTTCTGAGTATGCTTCCTTTGGTGCTACTGTCTTCATTTTGGAAGGACTTGGACAGGATGCTTCAGGAATTTTTGTGGGATAGGAAGCCTCCGAAATTAAAGTTGTGGAAATTACAACTGCCAGTACATGAAGGTGGTTTAGGGGTTCCTAATTTCAGGGCCTATCACTTGGCTTTCATGTCTGATTTTTTGGTACCGTTCGTGGATGAATTACAGGATGTGTGGGTGGAGGCAGAGACTAGTTTGGCTGGACCGTTGACTCCACTGGCGGTCTTGACTTCCGTTTCAAAAAAGAAATGTGGAAAAGATCAGCTGATAGACAATTTAAGAAGCTCATGGAAAAATATATGCGAAAGTGGGAGTGGACGCATTTAAAGAACCGGGGGAGTCATTGTGGTTTAATCCTGCTATTAGGATTAATGGTAATGTGTTTTTTTGGGCGGAATGGTTTTTGGGTGAAGTATGGTGGGTGGCTGATCTGGGAGAACGGTGTCTGGATGACAGCAAGGGAATTGCAACGGCGTTTTGACATTGAGAATTTTAAGACCTCGGATTATGTAAAGCTAAAACGGGCGATTGGGGTGGTGGACTTTGACAAGAGGCTTGATCTGTGTTTGTTTACTAGGAAACCGATTGGGAGAGAGGGTGGCCTGGCCAGTCGGGTGTATAAGGAGATTGTGTCACATTACAGGGGAAACGACTTGCTAAGAGAGGAATGGGACAGGAGAATTGGTTCGGATATTTCTGAAGAATTGTGGCACAGGATTTGTGGAAATGTAAGTTATGTTCATTGGGGCTCAAGGAGCGGTCGAGACGGATTAAGATTCTTAATCGTGTTTTTGGACACCAGAGAGACTGGTGAGGAGGGGTATGTCGGAGAGTTCGGATTGTTGGAGATGTATTCATGTGGCAGGTACGTTGGAGCACATGCTGTGGGACTGCAGGTTGGTGCGGTTGTTCTGGGATGAGGTTGGTCGGGTGTGTAGTGAGGTGATTGAGGGCTTACCTGCTTTGGATTTTAAAATGGTGATATTGGGGGACGATGAATCTCTGGAGGCTCTTTGAGTGGTTGTTCCGTGGGGCAATGATTGGTAAGAAAATTGTTTTGCAAAACTGGAAGACAGTATTGACTCTGAATGTTGAGGCGTCGTTGACTGAAATGCAAGACTTGGCGGCTATGGAGAGGACACTTTACAGAAGAGGGGGGAAAATGGGTTTGAGAAAATCTGGGGTAAATTTCTTCAGCTATAAGACTTGATATTGTACTTGTATATATGTGGGGTGGTGATTGGGATTGGTTGGAAATTTGGTTGGGGGTCATAACTGGTAATGTATATAGTTTTGTAAAACGTTTTAATGATTTTGGGAATTTTATTGGCTTATGAAGTGTATTCAGCTGTATGTGATTTTACGATTCTGTAAATAAAAATAAAAAACACAAAAAGCATTACTAATTCATTTTTTTTTTTATAACACGCTCAATCCCAGTCCCTCTGATGAATCCTGTAGCCAACCCAACCATCCTGTTTTTTGAAGGCCTATTACGGGCATGACCAGATGCAGATTTCTCGTCCTAAATATAAGTTGAGACTCTATCTTTGCCTTCATCAGTGTGAGGGTCTGTTCCACAGTGGGCAATTCCCCAACAATGGTTATTCCAGCTGCCACCATTTTACATAATAGGCATGTGCAAGACTTTTAGATAAGCATACAGAATTGCTCATCACTCAGACAAATTGGCCAAACCTGTCAAATATTCTTTTTAAAGCAAAAAAATTCAAGAATAACTAAAAATAAATGATGGAAATATGCAGAACTGTCCTTCCGCCAGGTATGCTTGGAGCTCTACCACATTTTACTCCAGAAAATGGTGCACATTATTGGGACTCATTCTTACAAGAACAGTTATACTGCCACAAGGAAACTCAACCCTCCTGTCGTGGGCAGCATCCATGAAGTGCCCATGAACTCTCCACGTTTTAGGAAGGATGGTCATGCAGGCTCTACCGCACCTAGGTTTCAAGATGACCCACATACATTGTAGGTTGGCCCTATGAGAGCAGAGGTGTGTTGCACACAGCTAGATAGTAATACCGTAGGCAACCATGGGTAGTTTAGTGGAAATGTAGATTACTTGGGGACAAAAAGACTATCGACCCTAGCAAAGAAAAGGGCGCAAGTGGATAGAAAGATTTGTAACAGTGCATACAGGTTTCTCACTGGTATGTGAAACGTAAATAAGTTGAATGTGAGCGACCACCCTGAGCAGTATACTTTAGTTTTCAAGAATCATCTGGTGGCATGGGTGTCTCTCCACATGGCATTTAATTAACTTGTAGAGAGGAAGATATACAGATCATTTTTAGTTTTGACTATTAGGCGGCACTGTAAGCAAGGCTTTAAGCCACAATTATTGTCATGAAAAGTGAAAATGGGCAAGAGATGTGAGGAAGGACACAGCCTGTGTATGTTTGGTTATTTCCCTGCTCATGTTGATGCAACAGCATATTGGCCACTTGCACCCACAGCCTGACCCTCTCAGACAAAAACACATCCCTCTGCTCGGAGTCTACATCTATGCTTTATGGGCAGTCCCATAAACTTCAATGGCTTAATTTCACCTACAAGAGAGCTTATTTGTAGCTTTTTTCTATTAGCAAGACAACAGCAAGTAGCATCTAACCACAATAAATTTGTTTTTGTCGTCAGTTTAATCATGTGCACCTTTGCTCGATAGGTTTTTCACTCTTGTAAAGAGATGTTATGTGGTTGTGTGCTACAGAAGAGGTTTGGGGAGGATCCATAGCATTAAAAAAAAGTGAAAAACACAAGCAAAAGTGCACACTGTTAAACTAGCAATGAAAAACATAGTACTGCATCTAAACGATATGATTGACGACCTTATACTGAACCTCGCCTCCAAAGCCATCTGACTCTCAAACATTTGCTCTAGCTTTTGTTCTCTTTTCCCCTTTGTTCTGCTCTTGGATCTTACAAGCTACTAACCGGTATACCAACGCTTTCTGCGCTCACGTCACTGTTGGGACAGTAAATCGCAGTGCATCAGCACTGCCTTCCCAATACCCATCTGTAGGCCAAATCCGATACATAGAACTTCACTTCCTTTACAAATACATTTGCTCATTGCACTTTACAGGTTACCATGATAGACAAAGGTTTATAAACATTGATGGTAATCACCTTGGCACTGAATGTTCGCTCCAGCTCATCCTTGTATTCTTGGATTTGCTCCTCGTGAAAACTTCTGAGTTCTTGAAGAGCTTCTGCAAGTTTATGTTCAAATTCCACACGACGGCCCGAATCAATTTCTACTATTTTGGTCTCATGGCGCTTCTTAGTTTCACTGATTTCCTATAAAAAAGACGTGTTGAAGTAAAACATTTTAGTTAAGCAAATCTTGTACTAAATGGTTTAACATAGCCAAAGAAGTGGACACGGGCTACCGATGTCAAAGACTTAGTTCTATCAAAATGTCTATGCATTAAATGGAAAACACTTTACTCGGGAGACAAGGCATCATTACAATCCTATGATCGAAGAATTGTGCATGAGCTATGTAGCATGAGAACCCGCCTGGACACAGAAGTCACCTTTACAGCAACCAATACTATTTCACAGCCCTCTGGCAATGGGTGTGAATATATCCATCTGAGTGGGAGGGGACATTGTGTTCACCAAGTTACATCAACACACTGGGAATGCCTAGCAGAGCATTCAGGCTTTGCTCCGAGGCAAGGATGGGCTGGCAGCTGTGCGCAGTCCAGCCCAAAAGGTACAGTATTTAATACACAAAGATTTACTATAAAAGAATACATAACCATATAAAAACAGCAAAGTGGTTTAGGTAGGATGCTTCGCACCCAGAAATCCAGCTTCAAGAGAAACACCTTGTGACAGAAAACCCTACTCCTTAATGTGCATAGAATCAAAATGCCAAAACACTGGTTGAGCAGTGCTTCATACTACATTGCAGCACACCGTCATAACACAGGATTAATAAGCACACAGTAATACATCGGAGGAACACTCGGCCAAAGCAGAACAATCCCTTCCAAAATGATAAACAGTTCCCAGTACACTCTAAACCCCACATCTGCAACAATATAAATAAAATATCCAATGTTGTCCGGCAGCACAGAGGGAGTTGCAGCAAATTATTCTAAAATAGAGATGTCACTGATGCTGCTGAAAATTACCAAGTTGCTCACAAAACTAGAGGACCCGCGGGGGCAAAGCAGGTGGGGGCTAGGAAAAATGTCACTGTCCAGGTAGGTACCCATTACATTCACTTTTGTAGCGTTTGAGATCACAGGTGCAAAAGAAGGGGCAAACCGTCAATGGGGACACCAGAGGGGAGACTTGAGGACCAGGAAAAGCCAACTACAGTGGGAGCACAGGCCCATGCCGATCAATGTAGTGGTGGGGAAGAGGACTGGCAGGGGTTGAGAGACCTTAAAACCCCCACTACTCACAGACGGGGCTTATGAAGAACATATGAGAATCTAGCAATGTGGAGAAGACTGATCCGGCCAAGGAATGGCATAAGGAGAATGGTGACTTGGTGCAGAATTTAGGTTGGGTTAATTGCAGGTGGGACCTCTGACTTGGGGGAAATGTTAGCCCATGAGCAGGAGGAGATGCACATGACCCAAAAGGGCAAAGAGGACCCCCAATAGCAACACCTGTAATGCAGAGGCTCCTGCATCAGAAGAGACAGGAGGATGCACGATTGCGACCAATGTTTCAGGAGAGCAGGGTTGTGTGTGAATGAGGAGTGGATAGCAAGTAAATTCCACCGCAATGGGGGTGAAAAATGGTAGGCGACATGTGGGACCTCCATGATGGATTTGTGGTAGGGTAACACCAAGCCACCAGACTTCTAGGTCCGGGAAACTCTACACCTCTAGGTGCTTGAACTAGGAGGATTTAGCAGAGTAGAAGCACAGCTAAGGATGGGAAACTATTCTGTTAACATTCAGACAGTAAAACAAGTAAGGGTGACTGATGGGGGGGCAGTGTAAGTGAGAGAAGGAAGAGCCCCAAATAGAATTCCAAGCTACAAGGAGGAACCGACAGATGAGCCAGAATCAAGCCAGCATGACACCATGTTCCAGCAGGCAGCTATCGTCAACAGCCATCTCCCAAGAAACAGACTGGAGGAAGGTACATCATTTCCTACTAATTGATTCACTTGCTGCAAAGGGAGCACACAAAGGTTTTGACAGTTCGCCAAATTGTACTGGCCCTAAAAACTACAGAGACACACAGGCCCACCTAGTCAAGATGTTCTGGGAAGTCTAGTGGTCTTTAGTCCAGTTTAAAGCCAAACAAACTCCCCCGCCCCCTCTGTGGGGTAAAGAGCAAGCTACATCAGCAAAACCACCATTTAGGTGCAATACATCATTACCCCCAATAGCTACTACTTGGTTCATTGGGCTAATAATGCAGTCAAAATGGACTACACACTTCAAGCCAAAACTACATCCCACTTTGAGAGGGCACCTCTGTGCTGGTAACTAGATGGGCTGCACAGCAAAAAAGGGGGTTGCTGGGGCAGGAGGGCTTCAGTAAATGTTGCTGACCACGGATGAGAAGTCAAACAACAAACGGGTGCCAGAAAAAAGATTGAGAACTCCAAGGTTAAGGAGTCTAAACCCCAAAGACTTCTTTGGCTCCAACAAAACCCATGCGTGAACAAATAAATATAGTACACAAGTTATGCACTTAATGTGTCGTGCAGTGTAAGTACCTTGTAAATATCACAATCCAATCCCCAAAACTAATGTACTGGTTGTAGCGCTGATGAATGCAGATGGATAAATGGCTAGACACGTCTTAAATGGAGAGTAAGACAGGAGGCGGGAAAGAGTAGCATGTGCCGGGACAAACCGAACCTCATGAGCGGCAGTAGCTGCTTACATTTTGTTTGAATATCCTTTCTGGAATTTAAAGTGGAGTCCAAGTGAGGAGGAAAAGTGGAGGAGGTGGCGAGGGAGGGCTTTCTCCAGAGGCACAGGAGAGCGAGGAGAGTGGATTGAAACTGGCAAAAAAGATATTCAGTGGCTCCAGACACACTTGGGACAAAACAATGGATTATGCTGAAGAATCCATAGAGATGCAAGGTTTCAGAAATCTATAAGAATACAACATGCTCCTTCTGGTTCATGGAACCCCTTCACCTCACCTCACCCACCCATCCATCCAAAAGCATGTGCAACTCTTCAAGAACATGTACGAATGCCGTGAATTATTTTCAATTACTGGTCTTCAGGACAGATTGTTTGAGCAGTTTTTTGAGGTTAAGTGGTCTCAAGTGATGTGATCCTATAGCAAGAGGACAGCATTAGCCCCAAGTTCATCTCTCCACAGAAATGAAATAAGCAAGCAGGCAATTTCTTGAATGTTAGAGACCTTTTGCAGCACGTCACACTGGTCATGGCTCCTATTTTCTGTCTTCCGCCATTTCCCAGTATGCCAATTCTATTTGTGGTACAGACTGGAGCTCTAGGACATCAACCTAGGGAGGGTTTACAGGGCAATCTTGCTTTCAACTATACCACCACCAAAGTGCAATTTTGCAATCAACAATCATGTAGATGCCAAGCGATTGTGTAGGCACACATCGTGGGATTCCGTTACCATGACTTGGAATGACCTACACAAAGGGTAAACGAACAAAGACCTTGATCTTTTGGACTTCACACATTTACGCCTTTCCGCCCCAATACACCTCAGTGGTTTGACCTACTGCCCTAGAGTTATTCTCTGCCGGTCCACTTTGTTGCCTGCCCCCAACCCATGCAGGAATAATCTTACTTCAATGTATAGTTTGTGCAGGTAAATAGTTCAGAAGAACAAGTTACTCTTACCCGGTAACGTTCTTTCGATGGGATGGTCCGACAACATATTCCATATCTATGAAAGTAATCACCACAGCTGTGCTGCTTCGTAAAATCTGTCTGCGTCGATACGCTGTCCGAGGGCCTCCGTCGAGACGATGTCACCGGATGTTATAAGTAGGACGCACGAGGCCCATAGCCTCAGTTGTAGGTTTTTTTTTTCCCCCAGAACGTGTGGCACCAAACCACTGCCAGTATGACCACAGAAAGCATTGCGGAAACGTAAGCTGCAGTCGCATAAGAAATTCTGTAGCGGAGCAAGTAGGGAGGGAGCAATATGGAATAAGTCGTCGGACCATCCCATTGAAAGAACGTTACCAGGTAAGAGAGGCACTTGTTCTTCGAGGGGATTGGGTCCTCCGACGTATTCCATATCTATGACAGACTCCCAAAGCAGTACCAACGCATGGAGGAGGGAAAAAGATTTTGGGCATTCTAAATTTCTATATTCTAATCAAATTGCAGAGTAAAGGACCGCCTTGCCAAAGGCCAGATCCTGCCCATGGATAGAATCTAGGGAGTAGTGACGTACAAAAGTATGGACCGAAGCCCATGTGGCTGCTTCACTGACGTTACGAATAGGAACACCCCTGTGCAGGGCAGTAGAGGCAGCCATAAGCCTAGTAGAATGGGCCCGTAAGGCTACCGGGGGGGGGTCTTTACCCGCCAGGCGGTAACATTCAGAAATTGCCAAGATAATCCATCTAGACAAAGTCTGCTTAGTCACAGCTTGTCCCAAACACCTTCCAGGATCTAACCTATGGAGCCTCACCTCTTGCTTACCAGGATGTGGAGGAGGATAAAATGCCGGAAGAACAACCTTCTGGCTTAAATGAAATTCCGACACCACATTCGCAAGAAAGGAAGGATGAACTCCAAGGACAACCCTGTCCTTATGAAACAGTGAAGGGTGGCTTAACTGAAGTGCCTGCAACTCACTCACTCTGCGAGTGGAAGTGACCGCAACTAAAAACACAATTTTAAGGGTCAACAACCTCAAAGGACAAGAATGTAAAGGCTCAAACTGAGCACCCAGAAGGTATTTCAGAACAAGGTTCAAATCCCAACCAGGCACCTGGAAAGGTGACGGCGGAAACACATTAGTGAGTCCTTTGAGAAACTGAGAACTTAAAGGAATTTTGAAATAGGAACACTCCTCAGACGAGCGCTTAAATATAGACAGTGCCACCAAGTAACCTTTAACAGTACCCACTTGCAGGCCCCTGTGGGCCAACAAAAGCAAAAAAGACAGAACCACAGGAATGTCACATGAAAAAGGATCCACATTCTGAACCCTGCACCAGTCGCAGAACTTTCTCCAATGGTAAAGGTACAGGGACTTAGTTGCCGGCCGTCTAGCCAAAAGCAACACCTCCATCACGTCTTCAAGGAGGTCTCAATCCCTGTACCTCAACCTTTCAGAAGCCAAGCGTGAAAGTTGAGGGACCTGACCTCTGGATGGAGAACCTGACCCCCCTCCCGTGAGAGCAGATCGTCTCGGTAGGGAAGAGGACGTGGAGGGCAGCTGGACAAGTCGAGAAGGTCCGGGTACCACGTCCTCGGGCCCATGCCAGAGCAATGAGGATCATCCAGGAACCGAACCTCCGGAGCCTCCACAGCACTTGCAGGATGACGGGGACTGGAGGATATGCGTACAGCAGTGGTAAGGACCACTCAACCACGAACGCGTCTCCTAAGGCTCCTTTTGGAGGAAATTCCCGCGAGCAGAACCTTTCGCACTTCCGGTTGACACTGGAGGCGAAGAGATCCACTTGAGGGGTCCCCCAAAGGGCAAAGATCTCCAGGAGAATCTCCTGAGCCAGCTCCCACTCGTGAGAGATCGCGCTCTGCCTGCTCAGAGCGTCCGCCATCTTGTTTTCGTCTCTGGCCAGATGAACTGCCGAGATCAAAACTTCCTGCTGGATGGCCCAGAACCCGAGCTGCATCGCCTCCCTGCACAGAGGAAGTGACCCTGCCCCCCCATTTTTTGTTGAGGTAATGCATGGCCACTGTGTTGCCTGTCAGAATCAGGACATTCTTCCCTCGCACAGTCAGACGAAAATCGTTCAGGGCAAGCTTGATGGCCCTCAGCTCCAGCAAACTGATATGGAGTCTGGACTCCGATGGAGACCAATGACCGCCGACTGTCAACTCGTTGGCCTAAGCTCCCCATCCCGTGAGGGATGCGTCCATTACGATCGTCACCTCCGGCCATGGCAGCCAAAATGGAGCTCCCCCCGACCCCCCTCATCAGATTGACTTTGAAGGCCCACCACAGAAGGTCCTGGGCGACCGAGGGCGGCACCTGAACGGGGTCAGACATCCTGCCGGAGGACTGACCACAGGAGCTTGAGGGCCCATTGCAGGGATCTCATCCGCAACCTGGCCTCTGGCACAAGAAGAATGCAGGATGCCATGAGGCCGAGCAACCTCAAGAACTCTAACGCCGGGAGCGTCTGGGCAAGTTGAAACTAGTGCACCATCTGCTGAATGAAGAGCCCTCACCTGGGGAGGGAAACACTGCCCAGGGATGTGTCGAGCACTGCTCCGATGTACTGGAGCCGCTGTGTTGGCGTCAAGTGGGACTTCTTTAAGTTGAGGGAGAAGCCCAGCTTGTGAAGGGAATGGCAGGTGACGGACAGATGATCCAGGACCTGCTCGGGTGAGCGCGCCCTAATCAACCAATCGTCCAGATAGGGGTAGACATGAATCCCCTTTCCTGAGATACGCTGCCACCACCACCATGAGCTTGGTGAAGACCCTCGGGGCAGAGGTCAATCCGAACGGCAGGACCCAAAACTGAAAGTGCAAGTCACCAGCCGCGAACCTCAGGTATTTGTGCTTTGGATGGATCGGCACATGAAAATAAGCATCCATGAGGTCGAGACACACCAACCACTCCTGAAGTTGAAGGGCCTGGAGGACTTGAGAGTAACCATCTTGAACTTGTCCTTCCTGAGGAGTTTGTTCAAACCGCACAAGTCCATGATGGGTCTCAATCCCCAGTCTTTCTTCGAAATCAAAAAATAAGGTGAATACCATCCCTTGTTCCTCTCCGCTACATGCGCCAGTTCTATGGCGCCTTTCGCCAGCAGGGATTGAATTTCCTGCACAAGGAGTGGATCGGACTCTTCAAAGAAAGAATCCCTGGTGGATTGTGGTGAGGCCTCTGCCAGAAAGGAAGACAGTAGCCATGGGCTATGATCTCCAGAAGCCACACATCTGAAGTAATGGCACGCCACTCTATAAGATGCTGTGCCAGCCTTCCACCAACCGGCGAACCATGGGACATGGCCTCATGACTGAGCTGAAGCAGCAGAGGCAGTGCCTGAGGGCAAAGAGGCAACTGCCCGAGCGGCCTTGGCACCTCAAGTACCCCGTTTTCCACCTCTGGCACTCCTACGGTGGCTCCTTTGACTAGCAGCTCCTCTCAATTTACTAAAGGACGAGTAATATCGAAAGGAACCTCCCCCTCCATTGTTGTCCCCTAGGACGAAAAGGCAGAGGTTGGCGAACTGCAGCGCCCAACGACTTTGCTGCAGCTTTGGAGGTCTGCAACCTCTCAAGGCTCTCATCAGCCTTGCTGCCAAAAAGATGGTCACCATCAAAGGGCATGTTGAGGAGCCGAGCTTGCACATCAGGAGCAAACTCCGACTTCCGCAACCATGCAAACCTGTGTATTACGGTGCTCACTGCCATGGACCGACTGACGCAATCAACCATGTCCAGACCCGACTGAACAGACTCACAAGGCGTCCTTGCCCTCCTGCACAATAGCAAGAAAACCATCCCGTTCCTCCCCTTTGGGAATGCATCAGCCGTTAAGGAGATGCAGTTCCACAGAGTGTGCGTGAAACGAGACAAGGCACAAACGGAGTTAGCAGCCTGAAGCGCCATACCCCCAGAAGAAAACACATTCGTCCAGCTGTCAAAACGTTTGTCGTCCCCATTAGGAGGGATGGCAGGGTACGACGCCTGCTTTGCGGGGGCCGTGGCCGCCTGCACCACCAAACTCTCCGGAGTGGGGTGCATGGTCAAGTAGCAGGGGTCACCACTGGCTGGGCGATATTTCTTCGGCAAGGACTTGCTCACTGCCGGGAGACTCTCCGGAGAAGTCCAAGCCGCAGCCACCCTTCTCTGCAAGGCCATACGGAATGGCAGTAGCGGGTCAGTTGGTGGACCGTGATTGAGGCTATCAGTCAGATCATCCTGCTGAAAATCCTCCGGCGGGGCAGACCACCCCAGGTAATCCGTGACCCTCGACATCAGGCACCGGTAAGAGGAGTCGGCATGCATGCCAGGCTCCAGCCTACCAAACTCCATCTCCGGAGAGGTGTCCAGCCCGCTGGCATCATGCAACGACTGGCGCAGGTCCTCAAGTTGGCTATGACCAGAAAGGAGGCCATCAGGAACCTCTGCAGGAAACTCAGCTTCCTAAAACCCCTCAAATATAATCCAAAGGCTGGAAAGAGGGTACAGAAAAAGTAACAGACATGTTTAGCCTTGGCCAGAGCCTTTCTGGGGGGGTTCCACTGTGCCACGCGGTACCCCCGACAAAGCCGCCTTGAAAGGCGTCGAGGGAATCGGTGTCTATGTCAAGCGCGGCGGCGACATAGGCCTCAAGGGCGGAGCCCCGAGCCTGTCTCAACAGCCTGGGTGCCGACGACTTCCTCAGAGGCGGAGCCTTGAGAGTGTCCGTCGACGACCTCGACACCGCCGGCGGCGATGTCTTCTTCGAAGACTTCACAGGTTCTCGCGGTTTCAAGCGCATCGAGGACCGGGACCTGGAACTGGCATGCCTAGAGCGACCATCCTTGTCCGACCGAGACCTCAAAAGGCGCCCGGTGGTCACAGCGACTGCTCGAGCCCGAAGGCGGATGAGCGGTGTCTAGTGCGGCCACGGCCGGCGTCCTCAGACGGCACGGTCGGACCGGAGCTCTGCGATTGAAAAATCACCAACATTTCCTTTCGGAAGGAATCCCATTCCTCAGGAGTGGAATGCTTGTTGGGACAAGCAACCCGCCGACGGGCGGAGTCCTCGGACGAGGATGGGGAAGGTGACCTGACACGGCGCTTCCTGGAGTGCGTCGAAGAGGCAGAAGAATGGTGGGACCGACTCCCAGACCGAGAACCCCTGGACTCACGACGACGATGCGGAGAGTCGCCCCTCGAATCATCCGTCGAAAGACCAGTGGAACGCGACTTCCAGGGCTTGGCCACCTTACCGACCAACAGCTTCTTCTTACGCTGCCGCAAGGCCTTCGATGTGAGCGATTGGCAGTTGACACAGTCATCCATCTCATGGTCCTCTCCAAGGCACCAGACGCAATCATCGTGCGTGTCCGTCAGCGACATCTTGGACCTGCACACCCGACACTTCTTAAACCCGGACCGCAGGGTGGAAGCTGAAGACATCATACAATGAAGAAACAGGTTAGAAAAACCGAAAGAACAGGATCGAGGCGCGCCAAGATATCCGAAGCGAACAGGTTTGCGGAAAAAACAGAACTGAGGCTACAGGCGTCGTGCGTCCTACTTCTAACATCCGGTGATGTCGGCTCGACTGAGGCCCTCGAGGACGGCGTATTGACGTAATCAATGCAGGACGCAGATGCCGAAAGACTTTCTGAAGCAGCACAGCTTTGGTGATCAACGTCATAGATATGGAATATGTCGGAGGAACCAATCCCCTCAAAAACTAGTATATAGAGCCAATACAATGCTTTACTGTTAACAGTACATACAAACACAAAAAATATCAAATATGTACTACAAATGTGTCCCCTTGTTGCATTTGTGCCCTATACAGCTTTTTTTGCAAACCCAAAGGTCTCATTTCAATTCAGTAATTATTTTCTGAAAAAACATTTTGAAAATGGTTTGCATCCTCATACTGATCTAGATATGTCAGTTAGGACTTCTCCATCAATGGATCCTACAGTCCACAATTTGGAAGGTAATTCAAGAGGCATCATAGCACAAAGGAAAAGGACAGCTAAAAAAAAAGGGAAGAATAAGGAGATTGTTTTTATCTTTAAAAATATTAGGCAATTCTAAAAGGCTGGCACAACTAGTGAATGTTTCTATTTAGGATATAGATGAGACAATCACCCCGTGGTGATTGAAATGTTAATCTTCGGGATTAAATCCCTTTTCACAATCTCAAATTGTGGACTATAGGATCCAATGAGGAAGATGATGTCCTAGGTGACTGCTCTCCCCGGTGTTTCAATAAGAAACACTTAGATTTTAAAGAATTAGGAAGACCATTATTTTCACATGGGGCACAAACCTTTAAATAGCGTATTGGCAATTCAATCCTTATTGGCCAAATGTCCTTCCTAAATGTAGTAGCCCACCTTCAAGATTCTGAGTGTATAGCATTGGTTACCTATGAATAGGGTACAAAATGTGCACTAGCTGTTGCTAGTGATAAGTCTTGGTAAGTAAGAAATTGTGTGCTGTCTAAGTATGTATAGAATTGAGGTGGCGAGTGAGTTTATTGCTGACTAGTAGCTTGCAACTTAGAATGTTGCACCCTGCCCATGAAGTGGTAGCACGTAAATATAACTACCATTATAGATATACAATCCCTAGCCTGATAATATAGCATGGTTTCGCAAAAAGCTGCCTTGCCTCTAATGATTAAACAAACTGTGTGGTGGAAAAGTTCCTGCCATTACAAAACGGTTTAAAAGCGTGATCTGTGTACTCATGGAGGCCACAGAGCACGTCATTGAGTACAATGCAATTACATCATACGTACTAGCAGGCATGACTTTTTTTTAAATGTGAGAATTTAACATTTTATTAGTTCTTGGAGTGGTATTGCCTTACTTTCTTCCCCTCCTCTGCACTAATACCTTCTTTTTAGCTAACAATCCTCACCTTAATTAGGGTGATGAGAAGTCCTTGTCTAAAGCGCCGCATATTTCACAGTGAATTGGAGCAGCGCTTTTATGTCCACCCTCCAGGCCCTAGCTAAGGGGCGTGAAGGCTTTCAGGAAAGATTCCTAAGAGATGGGGCACTTGCAGAGCTTAGTTACATCTTGAACTGAAAAAAAATAAAACAGCGCCATACAGTGGAGTGACCTCTGCTGACATCTTATCCTGAAACACATAGCTTTGCATATTGTTATTAGAAGCAATTAGAAGACCGAGAAGGGGATGTGGTGGAGCAAAGAAACTCTTTTAGAGGCATCAAAGCAGTCACCTGTGAAGCTGTTTAACAGGCAGTACATAAAAGAAAAAAAATGGTCAAGTGGCCCTCACAAAAATCCCATGGTAAATCAACTGAAACTAGTCAAGTAAATTCGGAAAAAAAGTGTCCCTAGTTGGACACTCTCATCCCCATGCACACCTCAAGTGCTGAAGTCAGTCAATGAAATAGGTTTAACACGTTTGTTATAATCTAGACTATCACATATGACAAATCATCCCATGTAGCAATAGTGTAAGTAAGCAGTTTATTTTCAATAAACACGTTTCAAAAGAATTAAAATTAAAAATGCTAAAATGAGATTGACGCGTTTTAGGAGATCGTCTCCGTTCATCAGGAGCAACATTTCAAAAAGTTGCACAGAATTCAACTATTAGGCTCTAAACCACAAGCTTCAACCTTTGCAGTCTATCAATATGGTATTGTTTGGATGTTTAGGTTGCGCATTAGTATTCACCAAATCAATTTTGTGTCCAAATGGAAATCCCCTTTGATGATGGCAGTGATAGAACACTGCTATTTGGAGTCAGTTACTTTCCTTGTCCAGTTGTCCTTATTAATATTAAGCTCTGGAAAAAGGGACAGACAAGATAATTTATGCAACTGCTAGACATCTTCTAGATCTTTGTACTGTTATATATCATGTTGCCCACCTGGTGCAAGAGTGCTTATAAGCAGCAGTGCCGTTCACTGTATGCGGTGAAGTATTATCTCTTCATTAACAGTGGAGAGGAATGCAAATCCCCAGTCAGGGGGCTCCTAAATGCATTACTTAAGTGGCCGTTGCTCAGGCTTACCTTATTATCCCAAGTAAGCTGCTATCTCAAAGTCATTAAAACCCTATTAATTTCCGGGGATGTAGTCCCGTTCCTTAGTTACTAGTTGTGCGGCTATCTAATCAAATACAGTAATGCTTACCAGCGGTTTGCAGTAGCTTGTAATCATCTTCTGCGCCTCTTATGGAATATGAGGACACACGTGGTAATCCATCAAATGCTAATGAGTGTAACTAGAAGTAAAGAAATCGTCTCATTACCTATTATGTAAAGCGCTGGGCCTGGATTCAGTGCCATCAGCTAGCTCTTACCGTTATCCCTAGAGTCGCTCGCCTGCTGCTTGCTCCAATTAGAGAATACAGCGAGCAGCAAAAATGGCAGTTTATAAAAAGGGACGTGGTACGCTGCAATCATCTCAAAAAAAAAATGTAATGTCTACATTGTGAGCGGGTGGGTAACGTGATGCCGGCTTGCATCTAGTCACATTAATATTGAATAGATCGCTTCACGGATACATTCTTAAACACTGTAGGATGAACATCTTCCAAGAACGTATCCCGATTCTACGTTCCCTTCTCTCATTTGAATACGTGCTCATCACATGATTACTCTTAGTCATCTACGCGTGTAGCGAGATGTCCCTAGTCAATTGAAGCACGTGTAAAGCACAGCATGTTGAGAGTTATTGGGCCCTGCACATGCTAGTCTCCATGTATATTCAGCACTTATTATTTAAAGTGAATTTACATGATATAGTTACAGTGAGGACATCTGTATATGGCACATTTCCGTGTGGAGGTTATATCTTCGATAGTTACAATCTAAGGTGGCACAGCAGGGACGTCATTTCACCAAAATGCCAGGGGTAGCGGAAGTGACATCACACGACCCTTGACTGCTGATGACATCACAGGAAGTGATGTCACTTGACCCCACCCGAAAGTGATATCGAGGGACGCGATGGAACACGACCTTTCACCCGTTGACACAGCAGGAAGTGGCATCACATAGCACTGTACACTACGAAAAATATGGTTTGATATCACTATAATGTGATGTACATTTCATACAAGAATGGATCGCCATATATATCGTTAAGATCAGTGTGTATAGGCCCATATTACCAAATGACTGAATGCAAGCAGACGTCCATGACCAAATGATAATGCTGTGTTATTATGTAACACTTAGTATACACCCTATATCACCCAACCTGTGTTGGTACTCATTTATCGACCTCAGAAGGATGAAAGGCTGAGTTGAGGCGTTTAAGAACAGACTAAATCAGTGACTCACCCCCTGAAGTGTGCCTGAAATAAACCTTTAATGAGTCTAGCAATTATTTTATAGCATTCCAGAAAGACATTTGGTATTCCTATTCTTTCTCATTTAGGGTCAGTGATGAAAGTGTTAGACTTGTGGCACTCCTGTTCTTATTTTTTTTTTTAAGGGGCTTGAACAAGCAAACCAGACACTTCAGATTTAAAGAGCCACGTGGTGCTGGCCACAGCCCAGGAGCTTGTATTACACAAAAAAAAGTAAACTGTTTTACTGTTTGTTGTTTTTTTTTTTTTAACGGTCGCAAAGGGGACCTCAGAGGTCACAGTTGCGACCCCTAAATGACGTCCCTGTGGCACAGCAGGACAATGGTTATAAAACAGCTTTTTCTTTAACATCTAATTGCTTAAATGAGATTACACACGTGAAATGATCCATAGATTTACATTTCCTTACTGATAATACATTTTGAACAGTTACACTTTCATGCTTTTTGCATTTCCAAATGGTGTCATTTCAGGTATTACAGCAGAATGATTGACAGTTTCTTAAAATCAGGTAGGACTTCAGATCCTTGGCTAACAGTCATTTCACTTGCATGGAGTTTATACATAATTATAGTCAAGTGAGCATTTTCTTGTATTTCCTTAGGCTTTATTGTTCCAGTATTGTCCAATAAGTTACACAGGATAATCACAGCCAACAGTGTGCAAAGTTTATTAAAACACAGTATAAAACTTTAATCACATTTTAAAGAAAAAATGTAAAAGAACGTTTCATTCATTCCTGTAGGGGTTCATGGAGTCCAACCTGAGGATCCAGGACATTTCTGTTTTTGCTGCCAGCCTATTGGGGTTTCCTCCTCTCGGTGGGGACTTTACAGTCTCTAGTACTACAAATCTCAGTTTTTCTGTAGTAGGTCTGTTCTCAGTAAAATGTCTAGCAACTGGTGATTTTTGATTGTTGGTTTTTAATGTTAGATTTCGGTTATGCTTTTCCTTGATTTTCCCAATAGTCGGGCCTACATAAAATGTACCACATGGACAAGTCAATCCATATATAAGGAATTTGGAGTCCTAGTTAGCAAAGTTTAAGTTCGAATGTTTGTCCTGTACTGGGATGTCAGATATGGTTGCCTTTTTGTATATTATTGCCATTGCTGCAATGTAGACGCAGAAATGTTCTGCCTTCACGAGATTGCCTATACCAGAGGCAGAAACCTAAGGGACAATCATAGGTTGTTCGGCAACAATAGTCAGTTGGGGGATCCAATCTTAAGATTCGCCAATTCTTTTTGATAACGCGATTATCAGACCGCTTTGTTTTGAGAATTTTATCAGCTGAACAAATGACATTTTAATGAGAACAGACATCCTATAGCACAATTGATATTTGTGCTACAAGAGACTCAAGTCCCCAACGAGAGGCGGAAACACCAATAAGCTCGCAGCAAAGAGCATTGTACTGGATCCACAGGTTGACTCCATGACCCCTACAGGAATGAAGAGTTCTCTCTTGCAGTTTCTTTAAAATGTGATTGAGGTTTGATGCTGTTTTTAATACCCTTTGCACACTGTTGGCTACGATTATCCTGTGTGACCTATTAAGACCATGCTAGAACAATAAATGAAAGCCTAATGGAATACAAGAAAATGCTCACTTGTCGATGATGTATAAACTCCCTGGAAGTGAAATGACCGTGTTAACCAAGCGATCTGAAGTCATACCTGCTATTAAGAAACAACTCTGTCAAAGAATCATACTGCTGTACTACCTGAAATGACACCATTCGGAAATGCAAGTGTAACCACTCAAAATGCAATATCAATAAGGAAATGTACATCTATGGATTACTTCACTGCTGCAATCTCATTTAAGCCATTAGATGTTAAAGAAAAAGCTGTTTTATAACAAGTGTCCTTCTGTACCACCTTACATTGTAACAAAATGCTCACTTTGACTATAATGATTTATAAACTCCATGCAAGTGAAATGTCCGTTATATAGTTACGAGATCGGAAATCATACCCATAACTGTGAAACTGTCAAATAATCATTCTGATGTACTACCTGAAATCACACCATGTGGAAATGCAAAACGCATAAAAGTGTAACTACTCAAAATGCAATATCAATAAGGAAATGTACCATCTATGGATTTTGTCACTGCAACTATACTGCAATCTCATTTAAGCAACTGGACGTTAAAGAAACCGCTCTGTTTCATAACAATTGTCCTGCTGTACCACCTTACATTGTAACCATCGAAGGTGTAACATTCATAAGGAAATGTACCATTTACGGATGTCCTCACTGTTGACTACATCATGTAAATTCACTTTGGTGCTGAATATACATGGAGACTAGCATTTACAGGGGCCATTTACATATCTTTGAACATGCCATGGTTTACACATGCTGCAATTGACTAGGGACACCACATTCTTGGAAAGATGTTAGTCATACACGGGTTAAGAATTGACACCGTATCCGTGGACCGATCCATTCATCGGAACAACGTGACTAGATGCAAGCAGGCATCACGTAAGTCACCCGCTCACAAACGTGTGGCATGTCACTTATAAACGCCCATTGTTGCCTTGTTCTCTCATTAAAGAGCAAGTAATAAGGACAGGAGACAAGGAAATTAATTGACACCAAATAGCAGTGTTCCACCACTGCCATCAAAGGTGATTTAGACAATAGATTGATTTTGTAAATACTAATGCACAACTTAATCAGAATACCGATTTGAATTCTTTAATTTACTTTACACATAGAATACAAAAGGTTGATGCCAGAAGATTGAACCTAGGAGCTGAATTCTATGAAATGTTGCTCCTGATGAAGGGGGACATCTCCCAAAATGTGTCAAGCTCATTTTAGAATTTGTAATTCTAATTCTTTTTAAAGCTTGTTGTTTAATGAACATAAACTGCTCATTTACACTTTTGTTACATGGCATGATTTGTCATGTGCAATACATAGTCTAGATGGTTACAGAAAAACGTGTTAAGCATATCCTTTACTGACCGAGCTTGTTGTCAGCTCCGAGGTGTGCAGGGGATTGGACTGTCCATCAACGAGGGACACTTATTTTTTCGTGATTGATAGTTAACGGCTTCTAGTGCCAGAGTCGTACTTTTCTCCCCTGCACCTGTAAATACTTTACAGCCCTTTAAACACCGATTTTTGAATAATTTGCGTTTACCATTTAGATTTTGGGCACGATACTAGTTGGGTACACGGCATGCCAAGTACATGACAGGTCACCTAAATGTACTCTTCTGAACATTGCGATTTGGACTACATAGAGGTCCATTCAGTAATAAAAATATCGGGCAATACCCACCCCCCCCCGCTGCTGCTGCTTTCTTTTGAATATATTTAAATCATTTTTGATTGCATTCCCTTTGCCAAGCAGGACGGCTACAAATGGGTCCTGTGCATGTTGGCTCCTATACACAGTCTTCACCAGTACTTTGATTTAGTTACATACAATGTTTACATGACAGTTACATACAGTAGAAAAATAAAACAGTATAGTATTTACAGTAAATACAGGGGGGGCCAACGACAGGCCTAGTATCAAGAGGTTAAAGTGTCATTGTATCCGAATCCTGAAGCCAGCGCTTAGCATTATGCGTGAATAAGTGGAAGGAGGGTTCTGATCCAAGGGCGTCAGGTAGTGTGTTCCATAGCTTTGATGCCTGTACAGGGAAGCTAGCACCTCCAGAGTTATGGAGTTTGAATCTCGGTATGGACATTGTGTTTGCTTGAGCCACTCCAAGCGGTCTTGAAGACATGTGACGTGAGTTGATTAGTAAGGTAGGCTGGGGCAAGGATGGCCCTGGCTTTGTGTGTTAGGGCAAGAGTTTTGAGAGATATTCTATGCTCTACCGGAAGCCAGTGCAGGTTGCGTCTAGTCTCAGAAATATGCGACTTCTTGGGGATGTTGAGGGCTGACCTGATGGAATTATTCTGAATTACTTGTAACTTGTTAATGTTTTTGTGGCTAGTGCCTAAATAGAGGGCGTTACAATAAACAATTTGACAGAACTAGAGTTCTAGCCAGTGTGATGCAATTAGGTGTGGAGATGAACGGCATGCAGGCGGTGATTAGTCTACAAGTATATGTGGATGATGTTGCTACCGCATTAGTTTGTTTGGAGAAGGATAAGGTGGCATCAAGGTAAATGCCAAGAGTTTTAGTGTTAGAGACGGTAATGGAGTTGCCGTCTATAGTAAATGATTTGAAGGAATGTTTAGCTTTTTCAGTTTAGCATGTGTACCAAGGATAAGCAGCTCAGTTTGTTCATCGTTTAGACAAAGACCATGTTGTGCCATCCATGCTTGTATTACTGAGTAGATTTCATTAAAGGTTTTGCTGTCAGTTGTGTAGTCTCCAGAGATGGGAATGAGTATCTGGGTGTCGTCCACATAGTTGGTATACGTGGCACCCAGATAGTCAAGGATATCGAATAGGGGCTTCCAATTAGGAGTAGTGCTCAACGGGGAAACTCTGGACGTGTGTTTTGGATCATGTTCAGATCAGTCTATCTTTTAGAGCCAGGGCACATAACCTGTTTGGGCCAGACAACAGTTGTGGGCTCAATAGGAAGCTAGTCATTCTTCCTGTCCCCTCACATAGGTTAAATTCACGTGTATCCTCTTCACAAATGTGCATTCCATCTAATATTTCATATCGGCAGATTATAAAAACAAATAATCCCATCTCAGGACTTCAATTCCTGAAACTAGCAGGTACCTTTCTGGGTTTCACTTGTGGCCACTGATATGAACACTTTGATTTTCCACTTGGTAGTCCAACCTACTACCATAGCAGTAGTGAAAATGTAAAGTTGCAAGCTACTAGCCAGACAAAATATCGCTCGCCATTGCATCGTCACAGCACAGCATTTCAGTGGATTGCCCCCCCGCCCCCACAGATTCCTCATGATGGATACCCTCATCCAACTCTGCTGCTCGGAAACCTTTGACAGTGGGGGTTCGTGGACCTCCGCTCGGCCGATAGAATCCATCTTGCCCGGGCGCTCTATTGTCAGCTCCGGGCGCGAGACATCGTATACCACATCACTACACCCCATGCTTAAGTTCCTTTTTGCCACGTGCTTGCACGCTACATCTGGAACGAGTCGAGCTTCACTATTTTCCTGTCAAAATTGTCATTTTATTTCTTCAGAAACGGCGATGTAGACTCACCGGGTTTCGGGCTTCAAAAGGGTGCACAGATTGCAAGGCCACAATGTCTGATGACTCCCACGACGTTTGTGGTGCAGGTCACAACACGGACGATGCACGTCAAGCTTGAAAATGCAGCTGAAATTCCTACGCGAGAGAGGGTCGGAAAAACTGGCTTTGGGTCTCCCGTCAAAATCTCTGGCACGGTCGCTCTTTGGTCTTCAGAGGCCGAAACGGAGGAACTCACCCCCCAAAAGGGTGGGGCATGGGGGGGATAGGCATCTTAAGAAAACTAAGAAGCGATCCCACTATAGAGGCCAGTCTTCTTCACGGAAAGAAACTGCACCACCACTGACGCAAATCCAGCTAGTCGTCGGAACGAGGCAAGGGACCAACCACTCAAGAAGAGTGGGAGAGTGTGAAGACTGAAATGCTAGAGATATTCAGCAGGCTGTGGTAGTGCGGTTCCACCCTGACCAGTAAGCCTTGGCAGCAAAAGCAGTACTCTGTGCTCCCGACCCCACGCTAGCCGGTCCATCGACTCCAGTGAATTCAACCAAGCCTTTGGGGTCGATGACAACAAAGGTGCAAAAACCATTGACTGTTGTCCGTCAAAAGGCTCCTGCCCACAACGTCCATTCATCGTCCAAGACTTCCTTTATTTGAAGATGGAAGTGGGCTGGACACATTCTCAGATCTATGGTTCCAACAAGGCCAAACCAACAAGCATAAGCATGCTAAATTCAGGGCCTTAGTGGAAACAGTAAACACTCTTGGCTTAATTACTTCTGCTACCCTTTCTGGGGCATGAACTCAATGATCTTCTGGATGAAGGTCCAACAGTCTAGCATAATATGCCTTTCAACCCAGCTATAGTTGACCCTCTAGCCTCCTTATGGCAGCAGCCATGCACAATTCCTCCCGTAAGCTCCAATTGCACAGGAAAATATAGGCCGGCCAGAGGAAATCCTCCTTTCCTCTGCTTGCACCCTTCAGCGGAAGGGTTGGTAGTGCAAGCTGCCACTATCACCACCAGGCTCGCAGCCTCCGTGTCTAATCTACTTCCAGATAGAGAAGGTAAGAAACTGGACGCCATGCCCAAGAACGTTTTTACTTCAGGCAGTATGGCCTTAAAGGCCACTAATGCGGCATGCAGCTTTGCCAAACATTCATTTGGTCTGTGGAAACTCTAGAACAAGCATCTCAGTATATCCCAGAAGATGACATGCAGGATGGTTTTACACATCTGGAGGATAGGAAGGAGGTGGCCAAGCAGTCGTTTACAAACAGGACTGGACATGGCGCACTGTGTTGGCCAGTCAATGGGATCAGCAGTGGTAAGGGACAGACCTTTTTGAAAACATCTGGATCCTCCCCAAACGTCCAACAGGCTCCTGGACATGCCCTTTGGACAAAATGCTGACTAATAAAATTTTAAAAAAAAAACATTTGCTGCGAAAATCGCTGGGCCTAGCTGTGCAGCCTGCCAAGCCTGCCTTCAGCTTTGCCTCAAGAGGCAGAGGCTATAGATGCCATGTACCCTATGGCAGGAAGGTGCAGCTCCCCAAAAGGGCCAGAGTGGCTTCTATAGGCCAACAGGCAGCGGCGGGAGCAGCTGTGCCCTCTAAGCTGCTTTGATTACCCCTCCCACGACTTACCGGTTGGTGGACGGTTGGCAGGACATTGGCCCCCATGGCAGGAGATGACCTCCGATGCCTGGGCCCTTCAGACAATCTGGTGGAGTTGTCTGCCCTTCTTAAAAAGCCACTAGACAGACCTCCACCGCCTCCAATCCAACCATGATAGGAGCTCCAGGAAAAGCTGAGGGCCCTGTTGTCGAAGGGTGCCGTGGAAGAGGTTCGGACTGGTATTCCAGGTACTTCCTGGTGCCCAAGAAAGGTGGAGGTCTCCGTCCCATTCAAGACCTCAGGGCCCTAAACAAGTTTGAGGAAGGACAAATTCAAGATGGCGGACGTTGAAAAATTCTCCATGCTCTTACTACAGGACGCTTGTTTCCATGTGCCACTACATCAAAAGCACAGGAAGTTCCTAAGGTTCCTCATAGTGGAATGCACTATCAGTTCAAAATGCTTCCCTTTGGGTTGACCTTCGCTCCAAGGGTCTTCACCAAGCTCATGGCGGTAGTCTCGGCTCACCTCAGGAGATATGGCGTCCATGTATTTCCATACCTGGACAACTGGCTGATCCAGGGGAAGTCAGCGGGGCATGTCTCGTCTCATCTGGAGTACACTTCCTACTACTGCACAGGCGGGGCTTTTCCTTCAACTTGAAGTCCCAACTGACTCCAGTCCAAAAGGCCCAGTTCATCAGAGCAGTCCTACCGAAGAGAGCCGACAGCATAGCATGGATGGTACATTTGTTCCGTAACCATGCCACCTTACCAGCAGGTTCCTTCCTCCAGCTCTTGGGTCTCATGGCCTCCTGTGTTTTTCTAGTGCCAGAGGCCAGGCAGCACATGAGATCGTTCAGTGGCTTGTAAGGGACCAGCGGTCTCTGTAGCTGGGAGCGCTCACGGATCCTCAAGAGTGTCCAACCAAGTGGTCCTCAACTGGTGGGACAACCACAGCAATCTTATGGCAAGGGAACCCTTCTGGCCTCCTTGGACTCAGACCCAAGCGGTCACGGATAGGTCTCTGAAGGGTTAGGGTGCTCACAGCGAGGACTTGCAGGGGAGCAGCCTTTGGTCACAAACCAAAGCCAGGTGGCACATCTACAGGCTAGAATTGTGATATCAAGCGAGCCATGCACTAACTGAACAAGCAAGGTGGCGTGTGCTCCCATCCTCTTTACACAGAGGTGATGCACCTATGGTTCTGGTTACTAGAGAACCGGACCGCAGTCTCAGCAAAGGACATAACACTTTGGCCGATGCTGTGAGCAGGCAGAGCACGATCTCACACGGATGGGAAGTGTGCCAGGAAGTCCTGGAAGAGGTCTTTTCTCTGGGGTACCCCAGCACTGGATCTGTTCACCACGGAGTCCAACAGGAAGTGCAAACAGTTTTGCTTGTGGGAATTCCCAGCGAACGGGTTTCTGGTGGACTGGACCTTTCCTCTCCACTACGCCTTCCCTCAGATTTCCATCATTCTGTCAATTCTCAGGAGGTTGAAGAGATTTTGAGGGACCATGATCTTGACCGCACCGGATTGGGTGTAGAGAATGTGTTATCCGATCTCTTGGATCGGTCCACTTCATCGGTTGCCTCAGCATCCGGATCTCCTGACCCAGTCAGAAGGTTGAGCGCTTCACCCATTCCCGGACTACCTCAACCTACATGTACAGCTCTTGAGAGAATGAGGTATGATGGCCGGGACCTCGGAGGAAGTACTTGGTGTTGCTGGCTGCATGCAGACCTTCTACAAGATCTGTGCACATGCAGTTGAAGATTTGAGGCATGGTGCAGGGAGCGCAAGATTGACACCCCCCCCCCCCCCCCCCCCATCTATTGCCCAACCACTACAGTTTTGGAATTCCTTCGGTCACTGGCTACAGCAGGCTTTCAGGTTACCAGTCAAAGGATATTTGGCAGCCATGTCTGTGTTCAAAAGGTACGCAGATCAAGGTTCTTTCTTTACTATTTTGTTCATAGCCCAATTCCTGAAGGGCCTTCTCAATAAGTTTCCGCCAATCCCTTTTGTTGTCCCAGATTGGGATCTTCATCTGGTTTTGACTTATTTGATGGCAGCTCCGTTCGAGCCCAAGCTGTTATCTCTTCTTGGTTTCAATCACGTCAGCCAGGAGGGTTAGTGAATTGCAGGCATTGTTCTGCAAACCTATTTTTATGATTCTTTCGGGAGAACGTTTCTCAAACGTCAGGCCTGGCTTCCTTCCCAAAGTAGTTTTAGTCTCAATCTATTGATTTGCCTGTTTTTTACCCTCCACAACATCCCTCAAAAGCGGAAAAGCGGTTTCACAGTCTTGATCCCAAGAGAGTCTTGCGTTTTTATGTGGCTCGTACATCTGTGTTTCGGAAGACCGACCAGTTGTTTGTTTGCCCATTCTTTATCCTGCAAAGTCCTCGCTATAGCCAAACAAACCCTGATGCGTTGGATCATGTATATCCCAATGTTAGCCCGTCGGCAGGGAGGGAGCATCCTCCCGGCATCAGGGCACATTCCACAGAGGCTTGGGGGGGCTCAGCATCCCTACAGAGAGGAGTTTGTTAGGGACATGTGTCATGCGGCCACTTGGTCATCCCCTGCATACATTTGCCAAGCATTATTCTTTAGATGCTGCATAGGGAGCTGATACACAACTTGTTAGAGCAGTTCTACACGACGCCCGACATATCACATCTGGAGCAGACGATCTAACGCCCAACTAGAAGGCTTGACAGAGTAGAGTTTCACTATGCCCTCTGTCAAAAAAGTTTCAGAGTAGCAAAGCTGGATGAGGATATCAAGGAGGAATCTGCGTGAGAAGAATTCATAGAAAGATTACGTTAATTTCTCCTGCTTACTGGTCAAGAGACAATCACTAGCCAGTGGCTAGTGCAAATTTTTCATGCCAACTAGACTTGGGTTACTTGGCATTTATATAGCACTCTATTTCTCATTGGTATGACCTCAAAGCACTGGTAGGTTGAACGCCCTCGGGAACCGTAGTTTTGGTCAGTAGAGAGATAGGGTGCGTGGGTGCACCAGATGTGTGCAGCTGATGTAATTGCCAGATGGCAGCTGCATCCTAGCATGTGGTGCTGAAGATATGGGTTGGATGTGTGCAGTCTGGGGGTGGACACGTTTAGTGGGGGCCTCTTTCCATAAGCCCTGCCCACAAGTGACGGTTAGTACACTCCTCCCTTCTGGGGTGGGGAGCAATGCTGCGTCACCTTGGTAGTTTTCGATCTGTGGACGCCTCAGGACAGGCAGTTTCATATCAAGGAACTGGCCAACCGTGCTGCAGTCTTTACCCCTCCTCTTGCCTACCAGGCTCTTTGCAAAGCCCTTGCTTCTCACTTTATCTAAAAAACCCAGGACATCCTGATCACCCTTCTCCCTCCGCCTGCTGACCTTCCTTCAGCCACCCCCCACCCCCCGTTCTCAAGACAAGTCTGATCTATGAAAGCCTTGCCAAAACAGGTTCTTCCCTTTCCCTTTAAAACTATCAAGGACCACATGGATACCCTCATTCCAGCCCTTACTGATTTTTGCAACCTCTCCTTTGCATCAGGATCCTTCCCCTCCCCTCTAAAACACTCTTTGTGCATCCACTTCTCAAGAAACCCACAGCTGATCCTTGTCTGACTAACTATCACCCAATTTCCTTTACTCCCTTTCTCGGTAAACTCCTAGAAAAGCTGGCCATCTCTCAGCTTAACCTTCATTCAGATTCTGTTGGCTCTCTCCATGGCCACCAGTCTGGCTTCATAGCTGCCAGAAGCACGGAAACTGCTCTCCTGAACATTCGTGAAGATCTGCCCTCCCCCTCGCCTGCTCGCTCTCCCTCCCTCCCACCTTCAACACTGTCAACCATACCACCCTGCTCAACCGTCTCCATGATAACCTGGGCATTACCGATCAGGCTCTTGCCTGGTTGACCATCTCTGATCGACCCTCCCAGATCCAACTTGGGTCCTTCCCATCATCTATCATCCTCTCTACCTGTGGTGTTCCCCAAGGGTCTCACCTCTCGCCCTGGCTTTTCAACCAATACATGGCAACTCTCGCCACTGTATTTCCATTTTCTGCTCAAATCTGTAGTGCTACGCTGACAACAGCACATTTTCATGCTGCCCTCGGCCACCTCCTCATCTCCGATTGCTTAACTGCCATTCAAGATTGGTGTGCCGCAAATGATCTTCGTATAAAAGCCAACCAGACAGATCATCATCAGTACACTTTCACCATCTTTTCCCCCCTCACTCTCTGGTCAGCCTCCCTGGGCCCTTCTCGTACCCCTACCTGCGAGGCTAAGAACCCCAGTGTCATCTTTGATTCCACACTCTTTCTCCCACATCGCTGAAGTCTCTAAAAAGTCAAACTTCCTTCTGCACCTCCTCGGAGATACTCTGCCTTTCCTCTCCTTCCCCAGAAGCTCATGGTCGCCCAAGCTCTGGTTCTCTCTAGGCTGGACTATTATAACAGCCTCTTTTTAAACCTACCTGCTTCTACTCTCGGCCCTTAACTCATCAAGAACAGGACTGCAAGACTTGTCCTTGGTCTCAAGCCCTGGGATTGTGTCTCTCCAGCTCTGAAATCAGTTCATTGGCTTCCAGTGCATGCAAGGATTAAATTCAAAACCCTCTGCATTGTCCACAAAGCTTTCTGGGGTCTGGGTCCAAAATACCGTCAGCTACCCCTCCGCAAATACCTCACCTCTCGAGCTCTTCGCTCCTCTACCTCCAACTCCCTCAGGGTCAGTCTTTAAGAAACGAGCTTGGGTAGATCTGTCTTCAGCTGGGGCCTCCCTGCCACTCTAAAACTGGAGGAGAACCATCTCAGGGTTACGGAAGCACCTGAAGACCTTCCTCTTTACTTCCGCCTTCTCCCCCCCCCCTTCTCCGCTGCCATCTGTTTCTCTCAGCACTGTGCACCTGGCCACCCTGTGCCCTCAGGCCCAGGTACCTGCTCACTGTCACCCTCCTGCACTGCCTCCGGACCACCCCTTGCACTGGGGTCTGTATCTGTACCCATACAATCCCCCACCCCCTTTCTTTTCTTTCTCCACTTGTTACGTTATTTAGCATTTATATAGCGCTTTATACATCATTGGTATGACCTCAAAGCATTGGTAGGTGGAACGCCCTTGGGAACCGTAGTTCAGGTCAGTAGAGAGAGAGATCGTGTTGTATGGTGCGTGGGTGCACCGGATATGTGTGCAGATGGTGTAGTTGTCGGATGATAGCTGCTTACTAGCAATAGGTGTGGTGCTGAAGATATCAGTTGGATGTGTGCAGTCTGGTGGGTGGACTCCCAGACTGGGTTCTGGCTGCGTTAGGCCTATGTGAGCAGCTAGGCTGGAATGTGCTAGTTGCGTTTTATTAGGGTGATTAGGTGTTCATGGGGTCGTATTCGTATGTGAACAGCTTGGCCGAATTAATCAGGGGTATAGCTGTGTTCTAGTTGAATGGTGTATAGTAGAGTAAGCGTAGTGATGTAATATGATGGTTATCTTTAAAGCGCCCGAGACCAGGCATGGAAACAGGAAACAGTGACACACTGACAGACAGGGGGCTGGGCTTCGTGTGACAGGAGGGGGCATACAGATAGATAGCATCAGTGTGGGGAACAGGAAAGCAGGATATACAGTGACACAATTTCAACTAAATGTCCGACAAGCTACCATTCACAATTGCGTTTAAGTGAGGCACATGCCGACATACACATTTATATCAAGATGCCACTCGGGCGAATGCTCATGATTTCAACTAGGCGTGGGACATGCTACCCTTCACAATTCCATCTAAGTGAGGCACATGCTGCCATCAACAGTTCTATCCAAGTGTAGCACATGCTACCCTAACATTCATAGTTCTGTTTAGGAGAGGCACATGCTACCCTTCGCAATTCCTTCCATCTAGGTTTGGGACATGCTACCATTCACAATTCCATCTAAGTGTGGGACATGCTTCTGGTCACAATTCCATCTCGGGTTTGCGACATGCTACCATTCACATTTATATCAAGATGCGACTCGGGCTAATGCTCATGATTTCAAGTAAGTGTGGGACATGCCACCATTCACAGATTCCATCCAAGTGTGGCATACGCAAGTATTCATAGTTTAGAGGTAAGATAATGTAAGGTAATATAGAGTGGCTTGGCTTTTTGGAGTGGAGTAATTGCTCTACTCCCTGCCCATGCCACACTTACTTTTGGGTTGCTGCTGGTTGACAGCTGGTCGCTGGCTTCCCTTGCTGACACCTGCTGACACCTGCTGACACCTGCTGACACCTGCTGACACCTGCTGACACCTGCTGACACCTGCTGACACCTGCTGACACCTGCTGACACCTGCTGACACTTTCTCGAGCCGCCTCTGTACGAGCCACCCCTTTGCCTTGGGGCCCCTAGCTGAAGGGGCTGCCAGGCATAGGGCTGCCCTGGGAAAGTGGCTTAAGAGTCTTAGAGTAAGCCAATCAGGGTGGAGGGCGGGCAGGCGGGAGGGAGGGAAAGGGATCCACGGGCAAGGGAACGCTCACGAAGCAACGGCAGGGGCTGGGGGACAAAGGCCAGAATGCAGCCATGGAAAGCGGGGCAAAGGGTCCCAAAAAGGCACCGTGCTCACCTGCAACGCTGAGATGTAAAGCCCACACAAGTCTACCTTCCACTTTGGTGATAAAAAGCTACAGCTATTCACGTGTGCTGTCTTCATTAATCACTGGTTGCTACCAGCCAGTAAATTGACATGGTTATAGTGCAAGCTTAGAACTTCGATCATCACCAGTTAACAAATTCCCAAAAAATAAAAAAGACTGGTTCCCTTTAAGCACCTTAAAACCAGACATGCTCCCAAATAGGGTGCTTGTATGCATGTTCTGTCTTTTGCAGAGACTTAGAAAGAAAGGGAACAGTTATTTTCTATATAGAGCCCAACAATAGACGGCTTAGAATAATTTTGTGAAGAATTGTAAGCAAAGCTCTACTTGCACTTCTTCATACTTTGTAGAGGTCACATTAGCGGCTTGTAACCAGTAATGGACGCATTCTGAGATAAGTATAAGCTGTGTATAAATGAAGGTAAGGTACTTGAGAAGGTTGCCGATATGGTTCCTCCTCATCACCCAGTGCGAGAGCAGCAAACTGGAAAACTATGAGGCAGGGAAAGTTAGTCCTCTTTCACAGCACAACTTCGATTGTTTTGAACAGCTGAGATGCGAGTAGAATTGCTACTATTGGATTTGAGTTCCCAATACAGTTAACTGCAGAAAGATAAATTCTGCACTGCTTTGACTGGGGCACAGAGCTGAATCAAAAAACATCACTCCAGAACCATATTCAAAGACTAGTCACTGCCCTGGTGAGAAGGGGTTGTCGGTCACTACTTTTTCTTCTCCAAACTAACCATTCTGGCTGTTCCGTTTACCAAGAGGAAAAAAAAAAGAAAACCGTTCTTTTTCCTCTGTATCCCCGGTCAATGGCAGGACAATTTTAAGATGACTGCCTACTAAAAAAGGGCCACACCTAGAAGTCAAAACATTTGCACTGGAGTACAGACCAGTCAGAGATGGAACATGGGAAACGCAGATTGTGAGGGCTTGGCTATTTAGCCACCCATTGATTGCCATGCTCATCCTTGCGGCCATCCCACCCACTACATGCCCAACCTCACCTAAACCACCACCTTCTGGGATCAATTTCATACAGATCGATCAAGCAGTTACCAACTTTGTGTTGTGCCGGTCAGCTATATTCTAAACAACGTTCTGAGTACATGGCCTAATTGGAGCTATAAAATCGGCCCCTGGTGTAAATGTCTAAGGATGCCTTCCGCCACTTCATTTAAAAGCAAAATGTGTGCATGCACATCTGTCCCTTACACTGAAGTCAGTTTCAGTTTGTGCCCGAGATAGGCATTCAACAGGCAATGCCATCATGTGCCCAGGTTGTCACTCCATGTTCCAGCTGTTCCCAAATTATGGTTGGTATTACCACGGCAGTGGCTGGCAAACGCCTATGCCTACGCAGTGGAAGGCAAGTGCCTAGGCAGAGGCAAAAGTCAAAACTGTTGGCTTTGCCAATGCTTATTCAACATTCAATTTGAGCCATTGCTGCAAGGACAACCTTCACAAATCAACTCATGGTGCCGATACGTCAGGATTTTTTTTTTACTTAAATGGAAAAATATGCCATCCCACACTCCACATATAGTAACCTCAATCGGGTACTGTAAAATGCACATACCTGTTCATAAACTGTCTTTTGAAAATCCAATTGCTCCATAAAAGTTTGTATTTGGTTTTCCATGTCAACTCTGCGCAGCATTTCATCGTGCAACTGCTTTGAAGTATTACGCAATGTGCTCTCCAGCTAAGATAAAACATACTTGATTAAAACTGAAGAGAATAAAATACTCACACATACATTCATAATGTCAAACAGAGTACACATTGTGATCCAAGAAAAGGAGTCAAGTAAACATGAAAGCAGTAATGTAACTGAAATGCAACTTGTCAGGGTGACAAGACTGGCTACTAGTGGTATAGATAAACTAGCAATCGTCAGCAGCATACAAAAAAAAACTGTCCAAATAATCCAAAATAAAAAGCTCTTCACCAAACAGCCCACCTCAGATGTATTAGGTATTATTAAGTGCCGACCTTGCTTAGGGAAGCAACAGAGTGCTTTACAAGTCATTGTGAGGGCAAAAATCTGGCAGACAAAAATCTAGGCTGCAGATTAAGATGCTCACTGAGTCTTAGCGGGCCAGGCTAGCCGTGTGGAACCAGGCGGGGCACTGCGCAGATTCAGTCCACAACACAGGAACTACTACAATGCTGGCTGTACCAGTGAAGTCAAGTCTGCAATGAACTGGCCGAGGCAATTTGTAAAAGGTACTTCAGGAACCTTGAGGAATGCTCAACAGCGAAAATGAAATATACACCATACACTCAATCGCTATATAGCAACGATAACACAGTAAGAAATCAGGAGGTTCCTCACACAGGATACTTGATCCTTTAAGTCGTGGACTTGTGCCTCTAGATTTCTTTTTCCACCAAGAGACGTGGCCAGGTCTGCTTCTTTGGAGTGTAGAAGAGATTCAAGCTCTCGTAAGCGACTCAGCGCATGGTGCAAATCGGTTTCTTTTTTCGAGTTCCTAAAGAGAGAAAAGAAAAACGTACATTATGTAATGGCTGGCACAAGGTTAAAGGGGTAGTTTGGGCCAGTAACATTTCTGACTGATCGATTGGGCATGTATTTTAGAACATACATCGATAGTATGTAAAAAATAAACAATCCATAACACATGCGGAAACGACAGGTCGGGTACCAGCTTCTTTGTGCTAATCTTATCCGTTGATCCATCGCCCTAAGTTCAAGTGCCCTCATGTCACCAATTCAGATCACCTGCCCCCAATGCCACAACTAGATGCTCACTCGATCACTCATGTCCCATTTCACCTCAATGCATGTTTCACATCAATGTCCTCTGTGTGCAATCTATGGACGCGTCTCCATGGAAATTCCAAGACGGCTCGTTCCTCGACAAGTATAAACAATCCCTTTCCGATCACACAACGTAGTAGTTTTTTCCTTCATGTCAGTGGATTTCATTTCGAGCTTCCATGACTGGTTTCTGCTCAGCTATTTGGCAAGAATGACACTGAGAACTGGTACTTACACTGCCTAAAATGAATTAACTCAGTATTTGCTTATATTATGGACAAATGTCTTTACCAAACCATATTTAAGCATGTGTCCTTCCAAACGTTTAAAGTTTGAGCCGATTAATCTTGTCTTTTCACTTTCTGTGACATGGCCGTTCCTTCGCTTGTCTATCTTTAACATTCAATGTTAATGGGAAACCCACTATTTACCTCACCGTTGATTCTGTGCTTCTCCACTATGGCAACAATTTAGCCTTACCTGTAAAAGCCTGAATATTCTGAAGATTAAATCCTTGAAAGAAAAACTGACAATGAGGAATCACATGAAAGTCATAACTATCAACCACCAGAGCCTGAACCCAGTCACATGGAAGAGGTTTCCACCTGGTGTACCTGTCATTGTGAGCTTATGCCTACTGTGGTGGTGAACTGCTGTTGCAAAGAAAACTCTGGCTTCTTGGCCTACAGTGCCGACACTACCGCTGTGCCTACAAGGCCGCCTGCCTTACAAGATTTGTGTTTCGAATGAGGTTTCTTATGCACAAACTTTGAGGTACAGTTCACCCCCGTAATCCAAGTAACTAGTAAGTTCACTTTATATATATTGTGTGTTTGACGACCGAGACGGCCAACGTAATATGTTGCTTCCCCTACATCAATATAACTGTGGGATCATCAACAAAATAATTTCTGTAAATTGAATAAATCACATTCTAATCTGAAACCAAAGTGTTCATTTTTGGATTGATCGTCCGAACAACTGCGTTTTTTACTTGAAGTATCTCCCAAACAGTTTTTGCTGGACTAACAGTCACTCACCATAGTGACTACCTCACTCCTAGTCCATAATCCCCTTTACTACATACTTTGCTCGGGTCCTGTCCCGAAGGATGGAATGTCCCAACTTTGAAGCATCAAAAAATTACTTTTATTTTGATGTGGGGCCACCACACGTGGCCATAACCCTGCCTTCCCGAATTCCACACCACGCATCGCCCTTCAGTGCTTTTCTAGCGCCAAAGTCAAACGACCATTAGTAAAATAGAGGGGACGGCGGGCGGGCAAATGCGGGTGAAGGGGACTATAAACTAGGAGTACGGTAGGCACTACAGTGAGTAACTTTGTTATACTCCTACGTCTAGTCTCCTTTCCTCCATACTTTAAGAACTGTCTGGCCAAACTGGGCATCAGCCCAGGAACTCATATCTAGTGCCTACAAAAGGAGTGAGAGAAGCCCACGTAGGCCTTTGCTATTGACACCCAAGGGACATAGTTCTGAAAGGCAACATTGGCTGCTTTGCCTTGAACCAAACATGCATGGACACACTTTGGGGCCCGAAAGCCCTTAACTATATTAGCCTCTGAGAAGCAAAGCTTTTGAAGCCAGTTTTCCTTTAGGGTCCCCGAAAGTAACAGTTTTGGGGAGCTTCTGAAATCACTTGGTCTTTGCAGATAACACTTCAGAGCTCTCCTGGCATCCAGGTTATATGGAGTACCCTCTCAGCATCGGAGACGCGTCCTGAAAGAAAAAGCAAGAGGGAGATGGACTGGTTTATGTGGAACTCCAAGACAATTTTTGGAGGGAAGGAAGGATGAGTGCACCTTTTCAGGATCCGGTTGTAGTCCATTGCTGGAAAAGATGTGTCCAAAGAATTTTAAAGTAGATTTGCTGATCTCTCATTTGTCCAGGTTGAGCGTGAGCTGTGCATCTTCAAGTGCCACGCATACTCGTGTAAGGGTGTCATTGTGCGCTTCTTGAGTGGTGCCAAAAATTAAACGGTCATCGCTGTAATTTAGGCAATTGGGAATATGTGATTACCTGATGGATTGCGTTTTGGACAATTTCGTCAGCAGATACTCCGAAGCTAAATCTTTTATATCTGAAAAGACCCAGATGGGTCAAGAAGGTGGCGATATATCTTGACGATGAATGCAGTTAAAGGTGGTGGTAACCTTTGTTTAGATCCAATTTAGAAAACACTTTTGATCCATGGAGTAGGTGCATCATATCTGTCATTCTTGAGGTAAGATGACACGCTCTTTCAATGGCCATTTTTGGGGCCCTCATATCCACACAGATGCAGATGCTGGATTTGTGGTCCTCTTTGGGCATGATCGGAGAGACCCATGGTGTTGGTCCCGATGCTGGTTCTATGATATCTTGTTGTAGTAAAGACTGAATTTCATCTTCTACTTGCCTCTGGATGTTGAGGGGAATGCCCCTGTAATGTTGAGCCGTAGGCGACGTGTGTGGATTTATGTGAAGTTTGACTTGTTTGCCTTTTAATTTTCCCAAACCTGTGAAGAGGGCCGGAAACATTTTGTGCATCATGTCCTTTGTGCTGGTGGTGTAGGCAGACATGATTTGATACATGATGTGAATGAGGCCCATCTGTACGGCCGACTTAAAGCTTAAATATGCTGCCTCATGGGACTTCTCCCTTGATGACGTAGATTTTTACTTTCTGGTACTTGTCTTTGTAGTGAACATACCTTGGCAATTTAGTGGTTTGTTCGACCCATATGGGTATAGGAGTGTGTCAGCTTGCTTTAAATCTTTGTGGTGAGTGACCGGTAGACTGCATCATTGATTACGTTTACGGTGGCACCTGTGTCAATTAGAAATTCTTGATTTGGTCCGTTGAGTCGTAGCAAGAATGTCGGGCTGTATTCAATAGCTGTGTTGTTTCCGATTGCGTGCACGTATCCTCTTGCGTTCTCCACTGGAAGATGATTCTGATCTGTGCCTCTTGAGGTGACTCATTTAAGTATCTGATCTTTTGTCTCGATTTCCTTCGTTGTGAATCATGCCCGTTCCTGTGGCGGCTGGAGCCGTCTCTCCTTTCATCAGGTCATCTGGTGGAGTGCGACTGGTCTCGCGATGAGCTGTGAGATCGCCGCCTGCTGGCGGTGGAGATGCGTCTCGTGCGAGGGCGTGGGCTTTCCCACCTTGAATATCATCTTGTCTCCAAGTTTGTGTTGGAATCTGATGATTGAAAGAACCTAGTGTTTCTACAGACAGATTGAAAATTGTTTCGCCACCTCATTTGTCGCATTGATGCCCTATCGCAGGGCACAGGCCTACATGCAGTAATTTGAATCCACACCTGCAACATTTTTGTTCATCAGCATCAGTCGGGGTGCAAATGGGGCACACTGTGGACGTTGAGTTAGACTGCGTAATTTTGATGTTGCGGAGTGATTCTGTCTGTATTGCTAGTGCCGAGTCAGCTCTTGTTAGCTGGAGGATTTCATCAAGTGTCCTGCTTTTTTGTAGGAGTTTTTTTGCGAAAGTCTGGTGATCCACAGCCGGCAATGGCTTGCGATTTGAGGGCTTTGTCGGTCAAATATTTGTCAAAGTCACAATACTTAGCTCTTTTCCTTAGTCTCATAATAAAACAGTCCATGTTTTCACCACTTTCCTGCGTAGGCGTGTGGAAAATGTGTCTTTCATAGTCAACATTTCTCAGTGGTGCAAAGTAGGTGTTTAATGAGTCAATTATTCCTTGGAATGAGTGTGTTGGATTCTGGCATTTCGAATAATATCACATACTGTTGGACCTAGTGAATGCAACAATATGGCGCAAAGTCTGCGTTCTTCCCTCACACCAGCTGCGTCAATATAGATGTAAAGCTCTTTCAGCCATCTGGGAGCCAAGCTGTTAGTGTCTGACATGTCAAAATGAGGCATGGCTTGTAATTTCAGGGACTCTGTCTCCATCATCTCTTTGTATGAAGCAACGTGGTGTGGAGCTGGACTGTGGGCTCTGCAACCCACTGTCCGCGTTGCTTTCAGACATGCTGCGATTGTGCACTCAGTACTCAGAGGGAATGTAATGTTGCAGAACAGCATGCAGTCAGGTGGAGACTAGCAGTCAAATAATCCAGAACTTACTGTGGCAGGTTGTTGACGGTGAGAATCCTGGCACTCTGCATAGATCTTGCTGGTGACTTTACAAAGCATTAAATATGTGGATATTACAAACCATTAAATATGTGGATATTTACATCATGTTAGTTTGATGGTAATGACGTGATTTCAGCAGATTTGAAGTTTGTATAGCCACAGTGTTTCACTCTTATTCCTTTCCTTTGTACAGTGTGTGTTTAGAACGCTTGCGATGATACCGTCTACGGTGCCGGTGCTGCTGAGGCGCATGTGGTCGCTTACTGCTGGAGCGTGTAATGATACGTTGGAATGTTCATTTGGAATGAATGGCCGTCAGGCTTCCATTACAAAGTGTGTGATGCTTACTCGTGTCGGAGCTTCTGGTAAACACTAGTTTGCTGCACCCGGAGCGTCTGCCGTACGATTCAGGTAATATGCTTGCGTGGATTAAGGTCGGAGAACCGTGCGGAGCACTTGCTTCACTCCGTAGATGCTCGGCGGTCAATTACAAATCCTTGTTGCCATTGTTAGGTTTCAATAAGGGCACAGAACCGCAACACTGCACGCAATGATAACGCATGTAAATGAGACACGGAGATCAGGGAGTATGCATTTAAACTTCACTTTAATTAAACCGCGTTTAGATCACTCACGAGATGACTGGGGGCCTCCCCAGGGAACTGCTGGAGAGTCCGGAGGCAAAGGAGGGCATCGGAGAGCCGCTTTGGACTAAAGGACCCTTTGCCAGCAGTATTTGCCAGCAGTATGTGTGCTTCCGGGTATACACAATAGCGTTGGGAGCACAAGGGGTTCCCCCTCATCAGCCAGCATCTCATTGGGGGGCACATTCAGGTAAACGGATAAGTGTTGCCTTTGGATTAGAGGAAAGGACCTCTATGTTTCGCATTACTGCACGGATAAAGCCAGTAAGCCGCGATCCACGGGGAATAAGTCGCAGAGGCAAGCTCTCTTGAAAAGCAGCCTGCACTGTCCAGGCAAAGTAAAGGTCCCCCAAGCACAGAGTGAGGAAAAACTTGAAGACAGGTTCTCAGGCCTACACATCATTTTCCCCATTGAATAAACCACCTGTATATTTCAAATGGAGCAAGAAGGCTCATCCCTCCGAATAGAGGGAGGAGCAGGAGTTGGACAGTTGCAAACGAGTCTCACTAGTTATTGCTGTGTTCCAAGGTGTTCAGCCCATCCAGGAGAGGATAAGTACTGGAGACCCTCATTACAGCAAAAGGCATAGCTCCATGCAAAAGAAAGAGCTAAGCCCTGGTGGGGGCCCCTCAGCCAAATACCCCCAAGAAAGGGGTGACTTCCAAAGGGGAGAACAAGGCCCGAAGAGACAAGACGCCCCAGGAGGTAGCCGACCCCTTTGGCAATTTAAAAAGTGCCTCTTTGCAGAAGGACGGCGACGCCAAAGCTCGTACCCCTGCACCAGGGGTGAAAAGTAAAGGTGACGCCAACGAAGGCGAAACGACCTCCGAGGAGGGTGGGGGTGGAAGAGGAACATGATCTGGACGATGATCAAGTGGACCAAGGCAGCAAAATTCATATTCAGTCCAAACAAACGCTGCAGCTGCCCAAAACTGCACTGGAGGAAGGGGACAAGATGGACATGTTTGAGACATGTTTGACCCCCAAAAAACATAAGATACCCAAAGTCTACTGAGTGGTGGTTGCCATCGCTGAGGGTGGCATAGTACATGGCTCAACGAATTAGGAAGCACGTTTTACAAATAAGGCACAGTGCTTGAGGCCGAAACTGGTCATAGACACACCAGAACTGGATGCCACAATCATCACCCGGGCAGTGAACATCAGGAGGGGTGCAAATCACACCTGGAAAAGTTGCCAGGGCAATGTCATGGATCTGGCTGGTCCCTGATGGAGATAATGGACCTGGCACATAGAGATACCGGTGAACTGGTGGATGCCAGCACTCTGGCCAGTGGGGCACAAAGTGCTGTGTCTTCTTGACAATGCCAGCTGCGCCCTCTCCTCAGAGGCGGCGCAACCTGTTGCTTAAAATTGACAGCATAATAGGAGATCTTGCCAACTACGAAGCAGAAGAGTCTGCGCATGGCATGCTGTTTGGGGATGCATTTGCTCAAGTGATGACCCAGTTTGTGGGCACATACTGCCCTAGAAAAAGCGCAGTCCTCTAGTTGCAAGATCTTCCCCGGATGGGTTTTCCCCAGGGACCAGTCGCTTCAGCTTAACAATGAGGACCCAGGGCCCTGTACTGGGAGAGTCGTCAGCAAAACGCCTTCTTCCCTTCCAGAAGAGGTCCGCACGGACAGAGGATATAGGCAGCAGAAGGCTGTTAGCAGTAAGTGCGCATCACAAACACTACCCCAGGGAGGTTGGGGCAGAACACTGCAGTATATAGCCAGAGGCCCTGCATTGCACCATTCCCCCGTTAATTATGCAGGCAAGGACTCTAGCAAAGATTCACAGAGCGCGAGCGGAGGTAGTGCCTCTGGAAATCGCAAGATTGGTTTCCGATTCTGATGGAACTTTCCTCAGATTCTCCGAGAGGGATTCCATTATAGGCGAACCTAGTGACCAACCAGGGGGGTCCAGGAGCACCCTCTAGTATTGACATCCTCCCTTTTTCTGGTGGAGTTGTCGGAAGATGGTCGTGCATTCTGCACCATAGTAGTATATAAATCAGCAATTTCCATGGGGCACAAAAAGTGCACCGGGCTGCCAATCGGAGAGCATCCAGCTGTGGTTAGATTATTGCAGGAATAAAATTGTGCAAACCCCCTACAGCCAGGTACTCTGCGCTTTGGGATGTAGAGGTAGTCTTCCGCCACTTATAGCAAAGGACGACTAATGATCAGCTATTGGTTCACCGGCTATCTAGTGAACTGGCAAAGCTGTTGCGTTTAGTGTCCTGTAGCAAGGTTTCAGATGTCGGGGCGCTAGAGGTGAATAGGGAAGTCTTACCTGGACGGGGTGGCTTTCCATGTCCAGGACTTAGAGCGGATCACCCATTATTGCATATCCATATTTCCCCATATGAACCCACATGGAGTATTTCAGTGCATTAAGGATTATGGGAAGGCTACCGAAAGGCCTGGAGGGGTATACTAGCTATTAATCACACGTAGGAAGCCTTATCGTGCGGTAGCTTCCACCATAGACAGGTGTGTTAGAGAGGTCCTGCATATGGCAGGCATAGATTTGGAGATGTCCGGAGCCCATTCATTCAGAGGAGCAGTGGCATTCAAGCCATTAGCGATAGGGGCGTCTCTGCAGGACATTCTGAAGTCCACAGACTGGTCTACAGAAGTTACATTTAAAACCTTTTACTTTAAGCCCATTTCAGTGGGGTTGAGGGTCTTAAGACAGCTTTGAGCAAGCAAAATGCTTACAGCGAAGATTACCCATGCTTACAGCGGAGGCAGTCTTGATTCTATTAAAGACACAGAAGCAACCATTATCCCACACGGTATGCGCAGGGTGCGGGATACATGGTTGGACCGCTTGTATAGCTGTGTTGATGTCTGAATAGGTGCTTTAGTGGCTGCATATTCCCACCCTAATAGTACATTTTTTGTTCTCTAGGTGATGCGCATGAACTGTGCCGACGGCTGAGCCAGAGCTGTGGCTGGTGTTAACATTGCGACCTTGTGCGAGATAGACCGGGTTTCCGCATTGATGTGGATTTCATGTTATGGATCCAGGTCGAATGTTTGGCCAGTTGGATTGTTGGTTTTCTTGTTGGATTGCCACAGAAAGAGGAGGAGTCTCATACCGGATATTACAGGAAAGGTATTGAGACTGGATTGGTTGGGGGAAGGAGACAACTACAGAACACAAGAGTTCCAGGGATTTGTAGTCTCTTGTGACAAAGGTTTTGTTTGAAGTTGTTTTACTGTTAAAAAAGAAATTATATTTTACAAGGCTGCTGTGGAGAGTGGCATTAAAGAGCTGAAGCATAATGGTTGCCTCTGTGCCTTTAATAGAATTAAGACTCCCTGCGCTGTAAGCCTGGGTAATCTTATAACAAGCACCACCAAGTGTGCACCAGCAACCAAAATCTGATTCATGGAAAGTTCTGAAAGACAAAAAAGAGTGAAGACATTAATAATTAGAGTAGCTGCAATCAAAGATCGGACAACCAAATGAATATCTGTTAGGTAAAGACAGCTTTATTTTGACATAACGGAGCCAATCTAATTTCACTTCCATACAAACTGTAGTAAATGGAGCACAAAGCCTGGCAGTGGGTTACCCCAACATAAGCTGTAGAAATGCCCATAGTAAAGCGAGACAGGCCATAAAAAATAGAAATAGAATGTTGGAGACGGGAGGTAGTTTTTTTTATGACAACAAAACAGTACCCAAGGTGGTAGACGACTGCCAAGAAGGGCAGGGTTGAGCGCGCTAGGCTCCTGCTACCAAATACACCGCCAAGAGTGTGAGGAAACTAACTCAGGTTACCTTTCCCCATGGAGATTTGGCAAAGGTACATGCATCTGGGCTCCTGAAGGGCTCAATTTAGCACAAGGCTTCCACAGAAAGTCCAGGTAGGTACCATGCATTCAGTCGAGGGTTGCTTGTTGCCTTACAGAGGATACCATTGTTACACCAGGATTGTCATGTGTGCCAGCTTGAGAAACAGGAGGTAGAACATCTGGACATTGATGCGTCTGATGTGTCCGATGCTTCCCCTTTCCCATCCCCTCACCTCACCCCTTGACTGGCAGGTCAACCATGCAATCAGTGATCAGGTGGGCTAAATGAGGTAGTCTTCCAGACAGGGAAGTTCAGTTCTGAGGGTGGCAACCATCCCCTCAAGTGTACATGGCCTAACTTTAGGTACGCTACCTTACACTGGAGGCAGCAGAAATACGTGCACAAGCCCTTTTACTGGCAAAGGATCGCTGCCAGACAATGGCATGGAGCGCCATCAACCAACATGGGATAATAAAAGGCACCACAATCAAACATCACCCCCCCTTACACACAGGATAAGTATTGGGAAGGGGGTGGAGAGTGAAGTCTGCTGCAGACATAGAACAGATTGATTCTACCGGTTATAGGTCTTCCCTAGGAGCCAACAGGTTGTTTGATATTTTGGTTTGAAAAAAATCGATCCCTTGTTGACCCCTTTGGATGACCCTGGTCAGTTCTCACCTGTGCAGAGCAGCATCATGATGCAACTGTGTAAAGAGCAGTCAGAAGATAGGGAGGGTGAGTGTATGAGTAGAGGACCCCTTATCCAGGAGCGAGACAAATAATGCAATTTATCTCAACGAGTTTACTTTCCATAATTATTTATATAGCGCTAAAGCCCACAGGCATCAGAGCACATTCCAATGAGACAGGACATATTCGGACATGAGACGGGACAACGAAAATCACAATTATAAGTCAGTTCAGAGTGGAACCAGAGTGAGTTGTCTGATAAGGTACTTATTTGGATAACAGGGTCTTTAGTTTCTTTCTAAATTGTGTGTAATTTGATTCCAATTTTAATGCCGTAGGTAGTTCATTCCATTTAAGAATGCTTCTGCCTGAAAAGGCCTTACCAAGACCAGTCTGCTTTCTGGCTGGTAAGGTTTGGAGGAGACCCTTGTCAGATGATCGTAGGTTTCTGGTTGGTTCATGACAAATGAATTTTTTTTTTTTTTTAAGATATGCTGGGGCTTTGCCATATAGGCATCGGTGGACCATAGTGAGGGATTTGAATGCAACTCTCCTCCACAGCCAGCCAGTGCATATCTCTTCCGTCACTCGTTATGTGCTCCCTTCTTGCCTTGCCTGTGATGGCCCTGATGGCATTGTTTTGTATCACCCGACTTTGCTTCAGGCATTTGCTGCTTGCCCCAAGGAGCAAAGAATTGCCATAGTCGAGCCTGGAAAGTATTGTAGCCCTGGCTATGGTGGCGCTATTTTTCTGGTTAAGTAAGGGTCTGATATTATGGAGTAGTTTTTGGTAATACTGGCAACTTCTTTTCAAGTAAGATGTAGGAGCGTCAGCACCCAGCGAGGCCTGCAAATAAACTCCAAGTCTCTTCACTTTTTCGGATATTGGTATTTGAGCGTTTTGATACAGGAGGAGGAGTATGATGGATTTAGTTTTTTTCTGGCATGTGCTGATCCGAAAATCATTAGTTCCGTTTGGTACCATTGAGACACATCCAGTTGTCCTTCATCCAGCCTTCGATGATGTTATAAATAGATGTTGTTAACTTATCGCTATCTTGTTTGTAGTCACCACTAAGCTAGAAGACCAATTGGGTGTCGTCGGGCAAAGTTAGTGAAAAATATGCTTAGTGAAAAATATGCCTAGTTGTTTCAGCATGGTACAGAGACATTGCATATATAGATTGAACAGGGGCGAAAAACTGGCGATTCCCCCAGACTACCCTAGATTGTCTGTCTTGTAGGAATGAGGATATCCACTCAGTTGCCTCTTGCGAGTAATTTCCTGAGAGTGCTAAGGCCTCTCGAAGCCTCGTGTGATCAAGCAGATCGAAGGCTGCCGAGAGGTCTAGCAAGATCAGGAGGCCCGATTTGCTCTTGTCTAAAATGCCCAACATCCCGGTCTGCAAATCTAGTAGTGCCGATTCTGTGCTGTGGGCTGTTCTGAAACCCGATTGTTGCGGGTTTAGTAGGTTGTTCATGTCCACATAATTCTGAAGTTGTTCGGTGGCAACCTTATCCAGTATTTTCAACAAGAAATTACAGTTGGTTATTGGTCTGAGGTTTGCGGGGTCGTGTTGGTTAAGTTCTGGTTTCTTGGGTAATGGTGTAACCGGGACGGTTTTGATTAGAGTAGGTACAGTCTGATCCCTAAAGGACGTGTTTACCATTCTTCTGAAAAAGGGACAGAATAGGTCAATGTTTTCAAGTATAAGTTTTTGTGGTATCACATTTTCTGTGCATGAGGTGCATCTTATGTTAGAAAGTGTTTCCTTCATCTCCTCGGGTGTTAAAGGTGTAAATTGAAATTTAGGAGTTGTTGGTTCGTGCTTTTTACTTAGTGTCTTTGGTGTAGGTGGGCTGCTGTTCTGGCAATTCATAATGGCTTCTCTGGCCTTAATGATTTTGTTGTGTAAGGCCATTTGGACTGTCTCACAATCTAGTTCCGTTGGATGGAACGGCGGGGTGAGTGCTTTGGGTTTGTCAATTGCTTTGAGTATTTGAGAGTTTGCCGGTGGAGTTAGATGCCTTGCTAATAAGTTCATTGTAATGGTTCGATAAGTTTGATTTTATATCTACCATCAGCGTTTTTCCAGTTTATTTTATTTGTTTCTGAGGGGTCTTTTAACTATTTCCTTTCTAAATTTCACTTCTCTTTTTAAATTCAGTGGCTTCAGCATTGAACCATGTTTGGTGGTTTATGTTGGGCCTAACCTGTTTATTTTTTAAATGAGCATGAGGTCTAGTATGCCTTTTAGTCGTTGATTGTATGCTAATGATATTTTCACATGAGTCATCGTCATAACTAGATACCTATATGCTTGGTCTGACTGGTGCCTCGTTCTATGGAATTCATGCCCTCATTACTGATGATTGCGTCACTCCTTGGTTCTGTAGTCTTCATAGTGGGAATAGGTAAGACAACATCCAGATGCACCTCTGACTGCGTTAGAACAAGGAGTAGTCAGACTTCTGGATTCTGTGGCATCAAGAGATCTCATTCCCAAGGTTAACAACGGATGGATGCCAGTTGGCAGCGATACTGGGTGAGGGCAGGTTTTAGTCTCCACTGAGATTACAGGGCCACATCACAACCCTCTTGGCTATAATGAGGCTGGGCTCGGCATGCCTTCGCCTGGACCATCATCTAAGGCCAAACGTCATCCGGTGTTTTAGGGAGGGGAAAGCCCATCGCTGGACAAGGGCGGCCCTTAGGGAACCCCTTAATTACAAAACCAATACAAACGTTTAACTGCCTGAGTTGGTGTGTTCCTTAGTACTGGTCATCCTTCTGCAGCCCCATTAGCGCAGGATTTGACTCATTACAGAATAAGGGGTTCCAGAAATGCCACTCTGGAAACAGCAAAGGGGTCACAAGATCTTTTTACCACTTCCACGGACGGGGAGTGGCAAAGAAAGAGGGAAGCCTGAACAAGGTTTCAGGCAAGCAGTGGAGAAAGGTTTTCCAGGCGGAGCAATGGGTTGGTGGTAATGATGATATACCATTTGTAATGTGCCTATACAGAAATGTTTCAAGGCACGACGAGGTAAGAAAGGGGGAATAGAGGTAGGAGAGAGAACGATCTTACTAGGCCAAGTGACAGTGAGATCGCCCAAGGGGAGGGGAGTGAGCGGTGCTGGAGATGGGATCAAAACAATAACAAGAAGTGCAGCCAGCAGGTGGAAGCTGCATGGATAAGTGCAGACAGGTGTCCAAAAGTGCAGGTAGGGGGACTGTAGGGTTACACATACAGACCCAAGTGCAAGGGTTCCAGGAGGCAGTGCAGGTGTGCAACTGGGTGGGCAGGGACTAGAAAGGATCATGAGTACAGGGAGATGGATACCCTTCTGAGTGCCCATATTGCTGGGCTGTATGATACCATTACAAGAAATAGAATTAGTTATGGTACAGAGGCAGCATAGTGTGGTCATTTAACAGATGGGGTAGTGGGCTTAACTGATGGACGCATTGTATTCCTTTTGAAACAGTCATTTGTAGCATGACAACGAAGGCCAAGGTTTACCTTTAATGTCCTATTTGAAGTAACCTGTAATCACAAAAGTGAAGGGAAAGAGGTCTGGTAGAGGAATCCAGCTGCAGAATACCACCTATAACAAAACCTTGGAAAGGCAATGTAGATTGGGGACAGGGAGTGGAGTGATCTTGTCCACAGTATAGCTAGAAATTGGGAAACTTTGCAGAAGTTTTTTACCTGAAATAGATGCACATTTTACACGAATACGAAAAGAGTGAACCGAGGGCTGAAAAATAGTTTTAAGCTTTAGTTTTATGAAATCAATACACTTGGTCTTCAACCCATAACATATTTTGCAGAGGAATACAACATTTGCCAGGTACACATTTGTGTTAAAACCCCAAATAAATTCAGGGTCCCTTAGCATCATGGTAAAACACTGAAGTCTCATCCCTACTGGCAAGGTGTAAAGACAGGTTTATAAAACTGCCCAGAGACTCACTAGTAGAAACAAAAAAAGGAGGTACAGGAAAATGAACAATATAAAACAAGGCAAAACGTGGTGCCAGATTGACAAGAATCAGACTCCATTTTCCTCCGCTGTGCAGACATTCTAAAATGGCAATACCCAGAAGGAGCGAACATTACATTCTGTCAATATCACAAGAGGTTGAAGTGTGAATTTAAATTCTGAGCCAAGCAAAAGCAAAAGCTGCATTTTAGCTGTACCAGATCACTTGCAATGGCTTCATGGAACTAGAACATACTTGATCATCCGCTACGTCTGTCAGAATAAACGTTTTACCTTTAGATTACTGAGGCATGTATTGGCAGAGGACAGAGCAAAAGATTCTCAAAAGACATTTTGGTCTATGAAAGGATCTGGCGCTATTTCAATAAGCATTCATTATGGTTTTATAAAATCTATTGAACTGCTTCCAATCAAGAGCTTTAGTGGTAGCCACCAACAGAAGCAGGAGCATAACCAAAGTCACGCGAGGGGTTTCCACAGATCAATTTTAGATTTGATATTTGGCATCTGCCTCAGTCAAAGTTGAAGGGTTGGGAGGGGGGGGGGGGGGGAGTTGGGAAGAGCTAAGTTGGTCACAATTGTGATCAATCCGAACAAATACTGCTCAAAAAGTGGAAATCACTTCTGTACCATGCTGCCAACAAAGAGACACTATCATGCATGCGTACATCTGCCACTGAGAAAGGAACAGGAGAGGAGGAAGGAATTTCTGGAGGCTCGGCCGCCACCACCACCACCACCACAACCCACCTCATACAGCCCTTGTGAAGATTTTAATGATACAAGGGGTTGCCTAGAGGTTTGAAGGGACGTATCAAAACACTGGAGATTTAGAGGTACTCCACAACACGTGCCTCATAACACTGTTCCAAAAGATTGCATTTCAGCATTGATGGCATGGCGGAAAGGATTCGCTTAGTCTTTTCCAAAAGTGAGAATGTGGGGAGGCAACAGTGATGGACTGGTACAATGAGAAAGGGACGTAGTGGCAAATTGAGTTCTGGATTGGCCTTCCCTTTAAAAAAAAAAAATGTAAAAAGTACATAACGCCAATTTAACAAAAATGTATTTTGAATTTGTGTACAACCTTTTATTCATTGTGGCAATGGAGAGCCATGCCACTGATAACGACCCAGCTCAATCTTAATGAAATTTCTCTTAACATCCGCATATATGCTAATGGTTGAAGTTAGCAAATTAATTGATACCAAACATTGGTTACATACACTGGAGCTCAAACCGTGCCAATTTTATGAATATTCAAATGGCAAAGAAACACTGGTTGAATCTTTTTACAGAGGTGGCACATGCCCACTGTGCAAATGTGCATTTCACAATGTGAAAAGGCTAGCTGCTATTGTGGACAAACAAACTGATTTTTTTTAATGACATTTTGTGTTTTAGGCTATTCAATGTGTGCGCCGTACCAAAAGATTGAGGGTACGAATAAGAACAAATGGGAACGATTTGGAGTCATGATAATTACCTAGCCTTACATTGGAGCTAAAATCATCATTAGGAATAAAGATGAAGGTCAGATTTTTGGGGCTGGTACTTGTAAAATCTAATATCAGAGGTGGCAATAGAGACCAGTACAACACAAGGCCAAATTGATTTGCAAATTAAGGACAACTTCTACATGCTTGAACATAGAACATGAGATGAATGTGTTCATATAATGGGATGTCATATTGTTTATAGATTACCTCAATTATGGAAATGCCACCAACAGCAGCAAACATTGTACCTGTTTTTTATATATTCTTTTTAGAGCATTTATTTTGATTTGGCAATAATGGATTATGAATAATCAATTTTTACGCAATTGTAAATCTTGTTGGTACTGAATAATCAATTATTTGGTTGTGAATTATGTTGGGACAAAGTAGTATGCGGTGCAAATACAATCAACTAGCTATATAGCAGGATACACACAAAAAATAAGGTGTCACTAACATTGAAGGATATTTAAAATATGTAGTTCAATCCTTGGGATTTCTAAGGTTTATAAAACTAGAATTCTATCATGTGTTTATAGTGGTATCCGTCAATTACTGAGCACGAAAACATTTCAGAGACCAAAATACCGAATTATGGGATGCACATTCCCCAATTATGTGGGGGTGGGGGGAGTATTTTAGTCTTCACATTTTTTCTAAAGTGATCACATAGATCCTTTTTAATTCATATATGTACTTTCTATGGGACTCCAGTTCAGTTATTACGGGAATATTTACAGAGTATTACACATGATCACATCAGCAAGATAAGTCAGATGCTTCCCTTAGAGGCTTTCATTTGGTTCACAATCGGAGGGTTACTTGTGTAACCAATTCAATAGGCACACAAATTTAGGACTTCCCCAGAGCGTATATAAATGAACAAAAAATGGCCTCTGGCCACACGCCACACCTAAATGATTGCTAAGTGTAAACCAGGCTCAATGTCTTTATAGTGAGATGAATATCAATTAAATAAGGGAACCTTGGGATAGATTATTACAGACATTACATACAATTCAACTTTCTTCCAAAATATATATTTTTGGACTTGCATCTTCTTAATGGATATACTATGAGCTAGACAAGTGCTACGGTCTGCAGTATACGTTTATCATAAATTGTTAGATGCAGGGCATCATTCTTGAGCTTACAAACACAAATTTAATTCTTTCCAATACAGATTACACAAGAAAGCAAATGAACATTTGGAACAATTCACAAAATATATACACCTATGAACATGGAATGCAACCAACTATGACCAAATAACCAGGTTGATTCACCTGTCACAATGCAATTTGGTCAACTGAGATTAATATCAGCCCATTTTGAATTTTCTTTTTTTATTTCCTTTTGTGTTTTCAGTAAATAATATTTGAGATAAACCATCAAAGAAAATCAAATTGGATTAAGTTAATGATTGAACTTTACAGCAGTTCGGTTCATACGCTTTATTTTCAGCACGGAACATAGTTAAAAAAAGCAACAAAATGTAAAGATCAAAAATGCAACGTAAAAATTACAGATCAATCCATTCAGTATAAACAAGTATGCAGTGTGTAATTCCGTCATAAACTCACAGCCTTTATGAGGACCGTTCCTCGAAATACGCGTTGGCAGGGCATTAGTAATAAACAGATATTCAAAGCCAATAATAAAGAATTAGAAGAGAAGTACTTTGAAATGGATTGTAATATTGTGCCAATATTGTGCCAGGCATGTAATGTGAATTCCTTGATCTGTACTGTGTTTAATGAACTTGGATAATTAAGTGGAGACAGACTACTAATTGTTCACCATTTTGCATGTAAAGCATACAATATGAAGGATTTTTTTTTAAATCAAAATTGATGTGTTCAAAAGACAGATTAAAAAGACTAATTTGATATTTTCCATATATGATGAATATGTATTACATTTTATCATGCAGCACGCCCATAGGCCCCAGTACGCACAAGACAAGTAGCACAGTCAGAAGGGAAGAGCCAGAATATCAGGGAGACAAGGACAGGAGCAACAGCTTAGTCCTTGGAATTAAAGAAGTAGGTTTTTATACCCTTCTTGAAACAAGATAAGGAGGAGATGGCACGTGCATCAGTTGAGAGTTCCATAGTCCAGGTGCACAAGAAAAGCTAGTACCACCAACATTTTTTAGCTTAAATTGTGGAGGGAGAAGTTTATCAGAGCAAAGTGTTTGTGAAACTAATACTTTTTTTAGATCATTGGTTGAAATATAATTATGAATTGGGGCATTTGTCTTGCGGAAGTGCTCTGACAAAGCTTATTAAACCATAATAGGCTGGTGGACTACGGGTTCGAGGCCGATGGGCACCTCATTAATTGGGTACCCACAAATACATTTGAGACAGTAGATGTGCCAGCCATCAATACCCAAAGTGGCTACTTTTTCCATGGAGATTTAATTTTAACGCCATTACTTTTTCCTTTTTCCTATGGCACCGAAGTCTTGAACTGCCCAACATATGCAGATGATACGGTCACCCTGGACTGTACGGCTGCTATAGGCCTACAACGTTCATTGGAGGCCTTACATGCATTTGCATCCGAGCATGGCCCGAGACCTAACCTTTCCAAAAGAAAGGTTAGGAAAGTGAGAAGAGGGGCATATGGAGCATCTGTTAATGGAATATAGATAGGGTCATAATGAAAAAAGAAAAATAAAGAAAAAAAAAAGAATACAAATACTTGTAAAAGCATCCAAAATTTTGCAAACATTTTAGTCCTTACTCTTTTTCCATGCGGGGCCGGCACGCGGCTGTAACCCCGCCCATCGCGGCTCCGCCCCGCGCATCGCCCAAAGGTCCTTTTCTATCGTCAGGTCAAAGACCTTTTAGCAATAACAGAGGAACCTTATTAGAGGGGACGGCGGATGGAGGAAAGGGGACTATGGACTAGGAGAAGGTGGTCACTACGGTGAGTAACCTGGTTCTACTATGTCCCGTCCCCTTTCCTCCATACTTATGGGAGATTCCCAAGCACTCCTTACAGGAACTATGGGTGGATGGAAAAAACCCTTACTGAAACAGGTTCTTCAGCACAGCCTGACCAAACTGAGCATCAGATCTTGAGCTCAGGTCTAGACAAAGCTTACAAAAAGCCGATGGGGAGGCCCAAATAGCCGCCTTTGCGATGGTCTCCCAGGGGACATTTTTGGAAAGCAACTGCGGCTGCCTTGCCCCGCCCCAGGTGTGCATGAATACCTTTAGGAGACTTCAGTCCTTGGACGGTGCAAGACTCCGTAATGCAGGCAGTGATCCATCGGGAGATAGTCGCCTTAGAGGCCTGTCTACCTTGTGGATTACCAAAGGTCACCAATAGAGAAGAGCCCCTAAATTCAGATGTTCTGTCCAGACAGAACTTAAGAGCCCTTCTGACATCCAGGCAATGCAGAACCCTTTCCGCCTCTGAAAGCGGGGTTCGGAAAAAAGACCGGCAGGGAGATAGACTGGTTCAGATGGAAATCAAAAACCACCTTCGGCAAGAAAGCAGGATTTGTCCGTAGGACCACCTTATCCTTGTGAAAAACCAATAAGGGATGCTCCACCGACAAAGCCTGGAGCTCACTCACGCGCCTTGCTAAAGTAACGGCAACCAAAAAGGACACTTTCCACGACAGGTGTTCAAGGTCCATGTGGCCATTGGCTTTAAAGGTTTATGGCACAGTGCCGTCAGGACCACATTCAGATCCCACAACGGGTGCAGACTACGGATCGGAGGATAAAGGTGCACCAAGCCTGCAAAATGTCTCTTAACCACTGGATTAGACAGTAAGAACATTGGTAGGCAGAAACCAAGTTATACATGTCATAAAGTGAATACCCGACTCTGCTAAGTGGGCTACAATGACAGAACCTGAGCCATTTGCTTCTGTACTAGGACCTAGTCAAGGGTTTCCTGGCTGCCTGAATAATATGCATGTTATCCGCAGACAGGCCAAGATATTCTAAAGACCTGAACTCAGGCACCATGCCGCCAAGCTGAGCGATTGTGTGGAGGGGTGCCACAACTGTTTCCCCTGGTGAAGAAGAACGGGGGTCACCGGTAACCTGATCGGCAGATACACCGGGTGTTGAAGTTCTGAGAACCAAATCCTGGCCGGCCACCACAGGGCTATGAGTAGAAGAAAGCAGTTTACTGTGTTCTTCAGTTTGCAAATCGTCCGATGAACTAGAGGCGGGAAGGCATACGCCCTCATGTGCCATGGAATCTCGAGAGTGTCCCCCAGAGAGGAGGCCCCAGCCAGTTTCTGGAGGCATACAGAGGAAGTTTCTTGTTTGCCATTGTAGCGAAGAAGTCCACTTCCGGAGTGCCCCATCGCAGGAAAATCCACGAGGGGACCTCCGCCTTCAGCTCCCACTCGTAGCGGACCATCGTCAGCTGACTGAGGGCATCTGCCGTGACATTCAGCAGGCCCGGAATGTGAACTGAAAGTAGCCAGACACCACGACGAAACGCCCATTCCCAAATCTGGATGGACAGGTCCACAAGAGGGGGGGAGGAGACTTGGTGCCCCCTTGCTTGTTGATGTAATACATCGGCACCACATTGTCTATGTGGATATGGACCACTTTGTTGGCAATGAACACCTTGAGCACTAGAAAAATCGCCAGACGCTCCAGATGATTTATGTGGAGGAGCTTGTCCTGAGGCAACCAAAGATCTGAGACCTGAAGATCCAACGTCGCACCCCACCCCTGAAGGGAGGGTATCCATGTGTATCTGAGGAGTCCAAATACGGATACACATGGATACTCTGCAGATGAAGATAGGCCACGATCGCTGACATCTTCGTGAAGACATGCAGCGCCGAGCTGAGGCCAAAAGGAAGCACTCGAAGCTGAAGTGCTCCTCTCCCACAGAGAAACAGATATCTCCTGTGTGGATTCCAAATCAGAATATGCATGTACGTATTACATGCATATTCTGTTGGTCTACCACGCTGAGCCAATCGCCCACCTGCAAGGAGGACTGCATGTGGCTGGGCGTGATCATCTTGAATTTCTCTTGGGGTAGGAAAAGATTGAACTGGGAATGGTCTAGGATGGTGCGCAGGCCAGCCTGTTTGGGTTTGGGCACCGTAAACAGCCGGGAGTAGAAGCCTTCCCCTCGTTCCCCAAAGGGAACGGGTTCCACAGCTCTGAGGTCCAGAAGCCTCTGAACCTCGGCTTTCAGGGAGGACGACCCCAACTGCTGGAAAGGAGGGTTGAAGGGTGGGGTAGGGGGTAAGGGTAAGCGGAAGCCCTTGCGACTGACGAGACCCACCTGTCCTCAGTGATGGTCTGCCACATCTCCCAATGAGATGCAATGCACCCAAACCGGGGTCTTGTGCGAGCGCGGAGAACTCTCATTTGGCAGGCTATTTGTTGATGCTATCACCTGAACCGGAGGAGGAGGCTGAGGAGCGGGAGAAAAAATAACAGTCTGCCGCTGCCTCTGGCGGGAATTACCCGATGGGGTATCCACTGTGGGATTTCCGGTCTAGAAACCCCCTGAAACCAGAGGAGGGCCAGCTTTGTGACAACGGTCTCTGGGTCCTAAAAGGAGGAGTTTTAACGAGGACTGACAAGGACTTAGCTGGCTGGGTGTGGTCCTTCGTTTTGGTGAGCTCCACATCCGTTGTGGAATGGAAAAGCTCCTTACTGTCAACGGCAGGTCCAACACCTTGTCCCGCACCTTCTTTGAGAACTTGGTGACATGCAACCGGTGGCATGCAACCACTCCTGTCGAGAGGTATCAACTCCCAGGATAAGGCCCCGAGCCAAAGTGTCAACGTGATGAGCCGCGGCCTCAAGCAGATCCTGGGCCAATACCCTGGCATCGGATAGACCCACCTTAAAGTCTTCCAGCTTCTCAACTGGGATGAATTCCTCAAATTCCGACAGACCTTTCCACATCTTCATATTCGCCCCCGCCAACACCAGTTCCGCATTAGCCTGCCGGAGCGGCAAGGCTGAGTTAGCGAAAATCTCCCTCCCAAAGGAGTCGAGGAGCTTGCCCTCCTTCCCCAGAACCCGAGTAGCCGTCGTAGAAGAGGACGCTGCAGGCCTGGACTGTAAAGTGGCAAACAGCCACCAGTGTGGAGGAGGGGGCGGGCATGATGACAGGGCCACCTCTTCTGAAGAATGCAGCCTGTATCGCGCGCCAATTCTCTTATTGATGAAAAGCCTAGAGTGTGGCTTTTCCCAGACCCTGCGGACCTCGGCCAAATGTCCTTCTGCAAGAACAGGCTGGTACACTCCGAAGGAGACAGGGTGAAAGCCTCCAAAAGAACACCCTCCTGCGGAGCGGGTGCCTCGGGCACTGGAACATCCAGTAGGCACATCAAGTCCAGTACCCAGTCATGAAAAGCTCCAATAGAGCGGGGCTGGTCTTCGCTGTCCTGAACGCCCTGCGGATCATCCGACGGGTCAGGATCCTGCTGAACCATGTCAGGCACGGTCTTGTCCACGGGGGACAATGGAGGCAAGGGCGGAAGGGTGGGAGGAGGCACCGTAGGCAATGGCGGCGCCGGTGGAGCCACCGGAGGAGCAAGCAGGCATATCTCCCTAAAAAGACCCTTGAAATACTCATGGGGTCGATACGCACGAGCGTCTGAAATTTGCCAAAAAAGCATCCTCCGGAGAAGGTTTTGGAGCTACCAGAGGCGGCCTCAAATGAGGAGGATAATTCCAGGGATGCAGAGGGGAGGGTTGCCACACAGGCCCATCCTCCAAAGTGTCCACAAAAATCAAGGGTGCCGAACCCACAGGCAACGATACATTATGCGGAAGGAGCATCCGAGCGTTCCATTAATAAACTGGATGAAACGGATGCGCACAAGGAATTTTATGTTCACCCGCAGAACCAACTCCTACACCTTAGGGCGATGGCGGCCTTGTAGGGGCACTCCCAAAATGGCCACTGTGGTCGTGGTGGGAACAGCCGCCATTTTGCCATCACCTCAGGGGAACTGTGGCACGTGAGGAAGTGAGGCAGGGGTCCCAGTCAGTGGATCAGGGGTCTTAATTTTAGCCTTTACATAAGGAACCTCGGCCAACCCGGTACTATGAGTACTGGAATGCCTCCGCGACATACCAATAGCCAAATTGACCTTCACAGGAAGGACCTCAGCACTGCCGGTGAAGAAGGAACTTTCATTGCTTGCCCCCTCAACAGTTCTGGCGTCTCCACAAGGGCAGGAACAGTGAGAAACGGCTTTCACCGATAAGGCCTTATCAGGCCTCTCAGAAATGTTGTTTACTTTAGCCTCTGTACGAGGGACCTCAGACCCAGGTCCGGTAACAGCCTTACTAGCGCAGGCCTCGAACATCCCGGTAACACCAAGGCCAACCAAGGCCTTGGGGCACACCACAGTATTTTTGAGGGAAGCTGATAAAGAGGCCTCAAAGCGAGCGCCGGCACCCCACGACCCAGTAGAACTGGGTCTACAAGCAGCCCCCAGAGGAGGGGCCTCGGAGTGTACTCCGGTATCCACAGGCCCCTTACGGAGAACCTGGGAGAAAACTCTGGTACAATTATTAGGCCCAGACGGAAAGCCCGGAAAGGTGTCTCCCGGCCAGGGTGCTCTGAAAACTAAAGAACTTACCAGGCGGTTCTTTCGTCGATAAAAGATTGAAAGTGCGAGGGAGGAGTACATCGAAACACCTCCTCTCACCGCTCCAACCGACGTTGAAGAGCCTGGAACTAAAGGGAATTGCAATAAAAACAGTAGTCCCAACGGTGGTCCGGACCCAAACACTCTAAAGAGGATGGGGATCCGCCCTCGTGAAGCGTCCGACACGAACAATCTGGAAAATCTAGTTTGAACAACCGACTACCACACGATCGCTAGCGAGAGCCAGAGAGGAAAAAAGGGAAGAAGATCTTCCACGGACGCAAGTGCGTCCAGTCCCGAACGAGCGGAGAAAAGGACTGATGGGCGATGCAGAGCCGAGAGGGGCCGTGTTACGGCCGTGTGCCGGGCCCCGCATGGAAAGAGAGGAAGGACTAAAATGTTTGCAAAAGCAACATTTTGCAAAGTGCTCCGGTCCTGTCCCACAGGACGGAGGAATGTCCCATAAGTATGGAGGAAAGGGGATGGGACGTACGAGTAATAACCAGTGAACCATTTAGCCACATTGCGAAGATATGCCACATTCTCGCACCAGGGCTTTTCTGTTGTATCACCAAATTATTTTACTAAACTTAGCATTCCTGCCTTGACTAGATTCATTCTTTCTATGCGTCTAAACATACTCCCCGTGTTAGAAAGCGGGCCTGGTCAGGCACCATGGGCCCAATGGTGGTGCATACTGTTCTCTAAACAAGTGGAGTCACAGAGGCTCATCCTCACCAATGGCTCTGCACTCACAAGGTAATCAGAGAAGGGATATTCATATACATGTCTTCCACAGGTATCGTTTGCAGGCATGTGTGCGTTGCAGACTAATTGACAAGATTCTTCATTAACTCTTCTTTGTTATAGTCCTTCTGAAAGGCCAACTGATGCTTTACTCACCAATGCTCGTTTGTCTACTCATTCAAGCGATTTACAGCAACGCACTGCAAATGCATCTGTGAAGTGCAGCTAAAGCATTGGCAAATGTTTAGAAGGAAGTAGAACGCGTCAAATCGCTGTCATCAGCAATGTTGGAACTCACAAATGTCTTCTGCCCATTTTGCAGGCAACCTTTTGATCATGCATCGAAAAGCCATTAAGTATACCAACAGGACCCACATAGGGAGCGTTAAAAGCCTCAGACTCACTGAGATATTGCCACCAAGACACCACAAACTGTTTCTATTAGACTTGGACAGTCACGGCAACATGGTTTGATTAGAAACTTGTATAAAGCGCGGAATGATAACTGCGCTAATGTTACAGAATGGTGGGGGTTTTTATATCTGGTGCATTTCTACAATTATAGATGTACGCAAATCCTTTCTATGACAACTGCCTTTTTATTTGAGAAGTTAAATTAATGGAGAAAAAAAACGAATACAAATGTAGAAAGGTTGTGTTGATATGCATTACATACTTGGAAGAGGGCTTTTGCCTTTCCATTGTGACCTGCGATTGCATAAATAAGTCTTCTCTGGCATTTGCTCTGAATTGTGCTGCCGCAGCAATAGACAACTTGCTTGTGTGTGACTGTGGCAAACAAAGGTGGTTCAAAGAGATAAAAAGGCATTGAAATGCTCCATAGAAAGCAGCTAGTTACAATTGTGTACAAAACAAAGAAACTGAACTAGAAAAATAAAAAATGACAGCGTAGTGATTGAACCATATTTTAAAAAGCAGTCTTCCAACTCCATTTCGATTTATCCTAGCCTAATTATCCTGCATGCATGTAACCTTCATATTTCTTTTGCCAAATTGTCCTTTGGGTGACGTCATTTTACTAGTGGGAATGTCTAAATGAAACATGCAAGTTCTTATCAAGTAAAGGGAAGATAGAGAGCTCCTACGTCCTAAAGGTTCTCATGCGCTTGTCAAATCAGAGGATTGGGGTGTACTTTGTTGAATTTTCATACCATCAGATTTAATCATCTTCCTCTGCATAGGGTCAGGCCTTTCAATCACACTGCCCCTAGTGCGAAATTCATTACCAATGTCTCACAAGGGGCAGCCTAATTCTCTTTAAAAGGCTCAACCTTTGGCAGAGAAGAAAGGATTTTTGGGAAAGACAAAGGGTCCAGGAAAAACACCACAGATCATATAAGGAGAGAATGGCAGAAGCGAGTCTGGTGCTCAGGGGGCGGACGAGATGGCAAACCGCTGGAATTGGTAACCTGGGAATAGCCAACGGCCAGTTTACGTCCAGGCATTTGCCAGAGGGACCATTAGAGTGCCCAGCTTGTGCAGAATCCTGCTCCCTTGTGTTCACTTAAGGCCCCTTAAAGTAAGTGTACTGATACGCTGAAGAATGTTTAAAAGTTACATCACTATGGAATCCAATTTAGTGCAAGGTGTTGGCCTCTGTCAAGTCGAAATTATTGCTTTTGTTTTTCACAGAAGCAAAATTATACATGTGCCTGTGAGTTGCAGTGGACAATGAACCTGACCAGCCCTTTTTGCCCACGATAGGATAGCTTGAATCTAAAGGAAATCCTGAATAAACCAATTTACTAGTCCTAAAAGGACTTTGAGAATGGTGAAGGGGGGGGGGGGGGGGGCAGAACTCCTATGGATATCGGTTGCTGAATTTCCCCCTAGGAAGTACAGAGTCCTTTTAAAATGACTCATTTCAAAGCAAACTACATCAATTCCTTTACGGTTTGGGATTTACTAATCTCGGTAATGCATTACATTTCAAAAGTGTTTTACCTTTTGTTTTCTAAAAAAAGATTTGGAATGCTGTCATTTTCATAAATGCTCCTTATTGAGAATCCCCAGACAAATAGACTGTACCTCAAGAACGAAGGAATAGGATACATTCTAGAACCACAAACACAATTTGTGGACTTTTCAGAAAAATGCATTTTCGAAAATGAAGTCCTACTTCAATGATTCAACTAAAAAGCTAAACTTATTTAACATTTCTTTTGACCCTAATACAGTTCTTGGAACACCAAATCTCTACACCAAAATTCAACAAGAGACACTAGTAGTGCAGGAAATGTCTGGAGAAACAGTGTACAAACTGGGAGAAGCCATTCTTTTTTTATCCTACAATAGGCCGAACTGGGGATCAGTTCTACGAGCAAATGTCTGGGACAGCTATGAGAGCAACATTCGCTCCAAGTTTAGCCAATCTTTATGTTGCGGAATTTGAAAATGGACACATCTACGTGGTAGATTAATATTCCTTCTGTGAGAATATTAAAGCATGTGTCTGCTACAAGCTTTCAAGGAGGTGAACCCGACTTGGTACAGTTTTGTAAATGGCTCAAGAAGTCAGAAGCAGAGTCTGCGGTAGTCCGCGGTTGGAAGCGGGCCAGAAGACTGCAGCCCCTGGTCTACACAAACTCAAAAGGATGGCACGGATTGAACTTTCTTAGGAGTGTTGATGTTTGTTATATTGCTACAGCATCGTTTTTACTAGGCGCATTTGACATTTGGGGGCCTAGCCTAACAAGATCTCTGCAGTGACAAGGGGCTGCTGCAACCAAAGGGTTCTGCAGTTTGAGATGCTCCCCCGGTGTTGAATGGCTTGCAGCGAAACACCAAAGCCACACAAAGTTTTAGCATAGCTTATAATCTTTGTGGTAACCTGCAGCAGAGGGGTGTGGTGACTGCAGGAATCTGCTCTTTGAGATGCCCCCTGTGGGTTTATTTGGCTCACAGCGAAATCCGAAGTGGCGCGTTATAGGTATTCGTCATTCTCAATTTAAAAAGATGAACATGTAGTAGGAGGGTGCTGGTGATTCTTGGGCTCTGCCCTTCGAGCTGCTCCACCTATGCTTTTTTGGCTCACAGCGGAACGCTGAAGCGGCAGGATATAGGTTGACACTTGAACCAACAGCTGTGGTGACTGGGGTGCCCTGCATTTGAACTAACTTTCTTGGATTTGCCTTCCCAGCTGTGAAAAACCTAAAGAGGCATGCTATCGGAGCGACTACAGCGCATGCTACAAAGCGCATTGCCATCAGCCAACATCGAATCATGGACACCAATATGGCAATGCTGGTTTCAATATGTGATGAGAAATGTTCGATTAAAATGGCCGATACCTCAAGTTGAGTGTTCGTGGAAAGTGACTTGCCAGTGGAAACTAAGGCAATCAGCTCTGAGGAAACAGTCTACGCGTTCAACTATAACATGCCCACAAAAAACCTTTACATTTGGTGATGTTGAAAAAGGAAATAAGAAAACAACAAAAAAAAAAAAAGTACTAAATATTTTGCAGCTCCTGAAGTGTCCTCGTCTAATGACGTTGTCAATGGAAATGGATTTTGTACTGAATTAGAGGCAGAATGGCCTCTTTGCCCAGTTTATGTTCCAAAACAATTTCAGTATGCAGCAGTGAACGCCTTTGTGGCCTATTTAGATCCAGGCCTCGGGCCCACACTGGAGCCATTAGGATCAGAATTGGCATGCACTAGCTTGCCTCTAACCTGTTGCAGTCCGATGCTGGCCTCAGCAATATTCGATCCGGTTGAGCAAGTGGCCATTGGGCCGATTAAGGACTTCTCTGCCCCCAAACTTAGTAGAGGCTTGTGTGGATGGTCATACACCTTTATGGCCAACTGGTAATGTGTCTTTGTTACGGCGTCAAGCACCAACATTTCATTAGGTTCTTTTGGAGAACAGAGCACCCTGCAGGATAGCTCAGCAAGTTGTGCATCAGCAGCAATGTTTAATGTATTGGAAAAAGCACCGACGCAGCTGGTTGTTAAAAGTGACGATCTAGCACGTAGGCTTTAGAGTCATGAGACTACACTCAGGGAAGGGATTAGTTCACTTAGCCAAATTATTGCTACTACCAATGCGCAAGCTTCTAGTTTGGCAAACATTCAAACACTATTGCATTAATGGAAATTGTAAATCTCAAGGCATTGGAGTCTGGCGGCCCTTCTCACACTAATGGTGGGGGAGACCGTAACTACTGCTTGGTATAAGAACAGAATGTAAGATGACCTTAGTTGTTAAGAGGAAAAAGAAGGAATGACACTGTTTTAAAGAACACCTCCCATACTCCTGTACCAACGACTAAAGCCATTAATAAAGATGCTCCACCACTAAGAAAAAGGGATCCAAGGCTGTGGTTGCTGATCCATCAGTGTGCGGGTGACATCGTTTGCTGTTGAAGAAGGGAGCATGAATGCATTAAATGTCACACCTAAAAGGAACCAAACCACTGCACCAGTCTGCCCTTGGTAGACACTAAGGGCAGGCCACGGAGAGGAGCGGGGGTGAAAACCAATAAGGCAGTGGGCGATTCCACGGAGGAGACAGTATATAACCTTGAGGGGCTATTTGTTATCCTTGTTGTAGAGGCAGGTGGCCCTATTAATAGTGTTCTGGTAGAGACGGATCGCTGCTGTATTGAGGCAAGCACGAAACATACCGGAAATTCTGGAATGTAACAGCAAACTAAGGGCGCTCAAAATCAGTAACCTCTTTGATGGGAAAAGCTTTTACTTGAATAGATCCAGGCTGCTGCAGTTCAACACCAATTCCACTACGCTTTATGTGACGATTTAAGAAAGATAGATATACAACGATATAAGAATGATGGATATACACAAGAATGTAGTGAACGCAACATCAATAGTCCATTTCTATGACACCATAGATACATCATTGAACACTGCCCATCTTTACTAAAGATGGGAGTATGAATGCTCTTGGGAAATAGTTGACCAACACGTGGGGAAATCAGAGGAGGAGTGTCACTGGGAAGGGCTATTTAATGTGGTAGATCAGTGCAGAAAACAAGGTTTCTAGTCTTCCATTTCTGATTAGTTGGACACTTACATTCATTTGAGCTGGATGGAGAGTACAGACAACTTTAGCGTTATTGCCCTACAGGAATCTTGTCATACAGACCAATTTGTGATTGATGGATGGATTATTATTTCCAAATAACTAACCAGGGACCTAGGAGATGCCCAAAAGCTGGTCGGATATGGGGAGTAAGAGGAACCATCATGAGTGTCCCAGAACATCCTGATGGGCAAAATAACGCTCTCTGGAGAGCCAAAAAAGGTCAGGGTAAAAGAAATAATGAGCAACTTCTATGATCCCCATTACTGAAGGAACTGGATGAAATTATCACCGCTCTAGCCGGCGAGAAGCCTGTTCCCCTTATACCATGGCAATTTTAATACATGATTCCCAGAGATGCCCTATGGAGGGAATGGGATCCGACTCCTTGCCCCTGAATTCCCCCGATGGTAGGCTGGACAAGGTTTGCTGTTGGGGGAACTAATTGGGCAAGTTTTCTGTACTCTGCTGGGTTTAGAATGGTTAAGTCCTTCTGACTGTTGCCCGCAGTTCACTAGAACTTGCCAAAAGAGTTTGAGTATTATCAACTATATAGTTATTGCCAACGCCCCCTCTTTGATTGAAGACTTGTGTGTTCCAGTGACAGGAGAGTGACCACTACCCTATAATTGTAGGTTTTAACAGATATACCATACTAGAAGTGTCTCCTCTGGGACACTTGGTCAATTCCAATCTTAAATCTGATATCGTGGAGCGCTGGCAAGATCAAGGTGGCATCGGTGGTGGCTCGAGATCTATTCAAAACCTACATTTTGGAGAGGGAGTATGGATTATAAGACCATTGAAACTGCCCGTTCAGCAAAAGTGAAATACAAGGCTTGCATTAGAGGCATCAAAACTAGAGTAAGTATTGGCCCAAAACAGTTACATCATCATATTTGACAAGAACATGAAAGGAAAGGAAAAAAAATCTAAATAAATGAAGGGCTGTGCGCAGAGATTGCAATATATTAACCAAATCACAGCCTGAGATGACTGTCTTCTTGTTTAAACATATAAAGAGTAAATAGCATAAATGGCTAATCGGGCATAGGTGCCAAGAAGATTGCTCTAAGTGGTGTAATCTGCTTCATTCATCCCCCACTAATCACACCAAACGAGCTTTGGAAAATCATTAACAGAAATAAATCTCATGGTACTGATGTTAATAGCGTCTCTGAGAAGGACTGGTGACATATCCAGCAAACGCTCGGTGTGAATGGCACAGAGAATATCATGGCATTGTCTTTTTACGCCTGAAACTTTGGTAAAGGCACTACTGATATTGCCAATTTGAATATGGCCAGTAAATCTTCTGAGCACCTGGCCCCAACAGCCTTTGCAATCATCTAAATAAAAAAGGACTATAATATCGGGGCAGGGGCACTCTGCTGGATGTTTCGTTGGATGTGCGGTGCAGTCCATTCCATCTTCTTGGAGAGACAGTTTCATCGTCCCAGTATTTAAAAAATGGATTCTGCACTGACCCACGGTAACTACTGGTTACTGGCGATGCAATACACCACAGACAAAATATTCGCTAGGGTGCTCCTTGCAGAGTTGAGACAATGTATAGAGGTCAAGAACATCATTCCGCTTAATCAAACAGCCTGGTCTTAGTAATGTGCAGCAGGCCTGGCTGATTCCTAAAACAGTGTATGTGGCCTTCATAGGCTTCAGTGAGCAAACAAAGTTCCCATAGGAAGGGAACTCTCATCCCCTGTACACTTTCACAAGCCAATAAATCAGCCAAATAGTAAGAAAACAATCTTTCATAATATACATACACAAGTAAAGCAATCCAGAATCAAGTTATTCAATATTGTCATTTTGTTTGTGTACAAGATAACTCAATTATGGTCCACAATCCAGTTAGTTTAGTAGATGAATTTAATGCAGTGACCCATCGTGTTGCGAGAGTGAATCTCTTATTCAGGGGTCTTGACAAGATATTGATTCTATAAACAATTAAATAAGCAATGAACTAATAAGTATCTTTCTGATGATCAATTCTTAAAAACAATCAATAGTTATGTGATTCTTCTATAATCAGTTTCAAAAGGAAGTACCTTCAAAATCACATCATCTTGTTCACCTTGGTTCTCATTTGTAGCTCCTCTCCAGAACTAAGTGATGTCAATAATAATCAATTATTCCCTTTATACCAAAGATGATCACACTGGTATCAGGTCTCCATTTCCCATGTCATTATGTCTCATGTACAATAGGATAATGTAAGGTCTCACCTTAATCATAAAGGACAACATTCTGTTAATTCTAGTTGAAAATAGGATGTTACATCCCTGATGTCAACTGTGTGTTGTAACAATCTTCCTTCTGAAAATACATTAAGCGCAACCTCAGATTCCAGTTAAGTGTAAGTCATCTTATATTAAAAGATGAAAACCGAGAACATTAGTACTCACCCAATAGCTCTGAGTTTCTGGTAGATGAAGTTGATCGAAAAATGTAGTTGGGAAATCACTATCTGCGTCCTCCTATTAAGGCATGGGATCGTAGAGTATTCAGATGAGGTCCCCTACCGAGTGAAAGAATGCCGAAAGTGGTCAGTGGGTTTGTGTCCCTCTGGGATATGTACTCCACTAATCTTTATGGTCTACAGTCAAATATCACGATTCGTCAAACTTGCGAGGAGTTAAAAAGGTATTACCCAATTCGTTTTGTGCTGTCCCCTCTGGTATGTCAGGAGAGAAGTCGTCCTTGAAGTCCGCAATCTCTCCCCACTGTTCGAAACAGCTGGGCAAGATGGTTGCTTTAAATAGTGGAGTCAGCTGATCGCGTCATGACCTAATGACATCACATTTGTAAAAGCAGATGCAGGTATGTGGTTTCCATGGTTACCTGAAGATTGTGTCACAACTCCATGGTATGATGGCAGAAATGACATCACATTTGCTAGTAAACCCTAAGCTGGGGCGTTTAACTACCAATGTCGGGTCAATAGCCACATAAGTCTGCCATATTAGTAAGGCATAGCCTAGACTTGGTAATTGATGTTGACCCCTATTGGGCTCAATTAACCTGGTTACTCAATGTTTTATGGCAATTGTATCTGAGGACTTGAATGGGTTCACATAATGACTCATGTGGTGTGTACAGATGTGTTTTATAGACATACAAATGGAAATCTAACTGTCATTGAAACCTGTGTCTACCTGTTTGAGTAGGTCGCCAGAACACATACCAGAGTTAAGGTTTGTTTGGACAAACATGGTGCGATGTCTAGTTGTTATGTAGAAGTCTTCGCCTTGTCGCCTATATGGCGCACATTCTGTAGGTACCTTTTCCTCTTGCAGTTGTTGCATTCATTTTGAATGAAGTACTATTCTTTATTTCAAGGCAAGGGTATAGTTTCATTCCACCTTTGGATTGAGTAAATTCCAGATGTGGCCAGCTAACCAAATTTAAAATGAATAAATACCAGCCTACTCAATTTCATCTTCCATTGGCTCAAAAGAGGTTCCAGTTGTGTGGCCCATTCTCATTAACATTAACCTAGCAAACCTAAAATACAAGATAATTGTTCAATATTTCAGTTGTTCAACCTACACCCCTTTCAGTTAACCAATCAAGCTGGAGGTGACATCAGTATAAACAGTTTCATCCCCAAATGATTCCAGTGGGGTTCCAGTTGTGTAGCCTATTCACTTAGAAATGTGATGGGCTAGATAATGAAGTACTGTACATGGCCGCTGTATGGTCCTATCCCCTTGGGGTTTACAATCTTATGGGCCAGATTCAGGCAAATGTTTGATTAAGGAATGGGCCTAGGTAGAAGTCTTCATTAATACCCAGTGGGGTAATATCAAGGTGGTAAATCCAAAATAGCTTCCGTTGTGAGGGTCTTTTAGCCATGTCCCCTCCTCTAGGGAGTGGGTGCACAATTTCCAAGATCACCCATCTCATCTGTGCTATTGTATGATGATTGTCCCTGAAGGGCCTCAATACGGGTGAATTTTCCTGTCCTGATGTTGGACTGTTCGATCCACCTCTCCTTGGCTCTTCGTACAGTCTACGCTACATAGTATTTTCCACATGGGGATCTGATTGCGTATATCACATTTTTACTGTTGCATGTGGCAAAAAATCACAAAGCTTGATCTTCTTGCCTGTGTTGGGGTGTCTGGTGCTATCCCCTTTTATTGCACTTGAGCAGTGTTGGCAGTTTAGGCAGGGGTAAGTCCCAAGTTCTGATTTCTGCAACTCTCCTTCATTTTGGTCTTTCTGCGTTGATCAGTGTGTCCCTTAAGTTTCTGCCCCTCTTGTATGCCATCATAGGCAGCTCCGGGAAGAGACTTCAGCACAGACTTCGATACAGCAGACGGTTTATGGTCATAATACCGAATTTAGAAATCTCGAAAAAAAAAGTCAAATTTTTTTTTTATGACGTTTTTTATTCGAAATGGGGGTTCCCCCCCCCAACCCCCCCTTTTTTATTTTTTTATTTTACCCCTTTTTTTTTACTTACCTGACCCCAAAAACACAAATAAATACATAAATATATTTTTTTTCCGAGATTTTTGTAATTCGATATTATTTTTTCGGCCTTTTGACTGACCACCACAGCAGACATGGAAAGGCTGTGGATGAAGCTGGAAACTCTTGCTGGGCTTATTAAAAATCCTCCTCCCACATGCTCGTACCAGAGTGAAGGTTCGTTTGGACAATCATGGTGCGAAGTCTAGTTGTTTAACTACCCAGAAGGGACTTAAGAAGGGGTGCATTATTGCACCCATGTTGTCCAATATATATTTATCAGACGGCTGGCCTATGCAGAAAACAGTTTTGCTAGATCTATCGCCTGGGGGCCTGCAGGTGTCCGAGTCGCTTCAATTTTTATTCCATAACCAACTGTAAACTGCTCAAAAACAGTTATGGTTGTCATTTCTCCACATATTAAAGGGAAGAGACTGAAGGACTTTAGAGCGGGGGGGGGCGGGTAATCAAGAGGCTCTGCATAAAAATATCTGGGGAATCTTTAGACCCAAAGCTTTGTGGCGGTTCTCATCTTGAGCAACTAAAAATTAAGACCTCAGTCAGCGGGTGAAATTCGATCCTTTGCAAGCAAGGAAAGGGGGGGGCAGGAAATACTCATTCGGTGTTCAAATGTGGTAGAGATTCGAACCTTGGGGAAATTGCTGGAGGTAGCAAAATTGGTGCACGCCATCCTAAAGAGGCCTCCCCAAGATTGTCTCTGCATACCGCCATTGAGACAATATATTTAGAATTCAACATTTGGCAACACTTAGCTTAAGCGGTTCCGTTACTTGTTGGAAGGTGGGCAACGCCCCAGACTATTCACTAAATTGGTTGATGTAGTTAGAACACATTACTTACTAGAAAAATTCATATCTACAGTAGTTTCCTTGCCCAGAATAAGCTCATGGCTGACTTGCAATGGCCCCCACGAATCACTGGTGCATGGCTAAATGAGAAACGTAAGGCTGTGTTGCTTATTTGGGAAGGACTGTCCCTCCCTGCTTAAGTAACGACTCCAAGCATTTGACATCTGCTGGCATGTGGTGTACTATTAGTCTAAGGATCTCTGTGGCAATGACAAAGCTTGCACACTGTACTGGACTAAACTTTGGAAAATTATTGTGATCATTGACACTATTGAATTAATTTGATGGCTGCCGCTTGTGGTTTTTGAAGGTCAGATTTGAATTCTTAAACATACACTGTCACTTTGTACTTTGTTTTTGGCTGCTGGTTTTGGACCATTTTAATGTATGAAATATTTAAAAAGTTGACCATGTTAACTATAAAATAAAATAAAAAAAATCACCCAATTCACTAACAATTTCAGCAAAAGATTTGACAAAGTCAAAAGGTGACTTGATCAACACCACTACATTCCAAAAACCTATTGATTGGAATGCACCATTATTATATATCATCATCCCCAACATCTCAGTGACAACTTGCCCTTTTGTCATTACTTGCAATAAAGATGGAACTGTTCTAGCCGTGAGGAATAGGAGATAGATTTTCGGAAAATCTAACTGCATGACTTGCCTAAAGGGGTTATCAAAATAAACTCCTATAAACAGGCCTACAAAAACATTGAGCAATAACGTTACAACATCAAAAAAGAAAGAACTCACAGGATACGATTACAGCAGTGAGGAGTTATTCACCATTGATATGATATGGCATTTGTAAGGCGCCTATACACAAGTGTTTCAAGGCGCGACGAGGCGGGGGGGGGGACAAGGGGAGAGAACGATCCTACTAGGCCAGGTGTCATTCAGATCGCGCAAGTGCAAGGGTAGAGGGGAGGGGAAAAGTGCAAAGGGGAGGTGGAAAGGGGAGACTGCAGTACAGGGTTAAGAGCATAAGGATAAATAACAAGGGCCAGCTGGTGACAAGTGCGAGATAAGTGCAGAAAAGTGCTGGGAAGGGGGGCTGTAGGGATTCAGACAGTCCCGCGGTGCAGGGGGGTTGCCAGGGAGGCAGTGCAGGGGAGAGTGGCTGGGCCAAGGACCGAGAGCGGTGAGTGGCCCATTTGCAGATTCAGTGAAGTTTCAGTAAGTTTAGCAGGGGAGAGGGGGAGAGAAGGCGGAGGCAAAGAGGAAGGTTTTGAGGTGCTTCCGGAACCAGAGATGGTTCTCCTCGAGTTTCAGGGAGGCAGGAAGGCTGTTGCAGAGGGAGGCCTCTGCAGCAGAGAGAGATCTGCCCCCAACTCGCTGTTTGGAGAAGCGGCTGACCCTGAGGGCGTTGGAGGCAGATGAGCGAAGAGCTCGAGAAGGAAGATATTTAGGAAGAAAGAGTTGAAGGTATTTTGGCCCAAGGCCCCAGTAGGCCTTGTGGACAATGCAGAGGGTTTTGAACTTGATCCTCGCAGTCACTGGGAGCCAGTGCAGTGATTTCAGTCCTGGAGAGATACGGTCCCTGGGCTTGAGGCCAAGGACAAGTCTCGCAGTCCTGTTCTGGATGAGTTGCAAAGGGCAGAGAGTAGAGGCAGGCAGATTTATATAGAGGCTGTTACAGTAGTCCAGCTTAGAGAGAACCAGGGCTCTAGAGACAGTGAGCTTCTGGGGGGAAGGAGAGGAAAGGAAGGATACCTCGGAGGAGGTGGAGCTGGTAGTGTGACTTCTTTGAGACGTCGGATATGTGAGGAGAGAAGGAGAGTGTGGAGTCGAAGATGACCGAGGTTTTTTGCCTTGCAGGTAGGAGCAGGAAGAGGGCCAAGAGGCCGGCCAGAGAGCTTCAGGGAAGGAGGGAGTGGGTGTGCTGATGAGTAGAATCTCAGTCTTACTGGCATTAAGGCAGAGGCCGTTGGCGGCACACCATTCCTGGATAGCAGAAAGACAGTCAGAGATGAGGGAAGGAGAAGAGGAGGCCGAGGGTAGCCTGAAAATGAGCTGGGTATCATCCGCATAGCACTGAAAGTAGGGGCAGAGAGCGGCGATGCGGTGGGCGAGGCGTGCCAGATACTGGTTAAACAGCCAAGGATAGAGGTTAGATCCCTGGGGGACACCACAGGTAGAGAAAAAGATGTCAGAGGAAAGGCCCCAGTTGGACCTGGGAGGGTCGATTGGAGAGGAAAGCCACGCCAGAGCCTGACCAGTGATACCCAGGTTATCACAGAGATGGTTGAGCAGGATGGTACGGTTGACGGTGTCAAAGGCAGAAGAGAGATCAAGCAAAATGAGAACACATGGAGTGTGCACAATAAGATTTAAAAAAAATTAAAACGATGGCCCAATCTAAATGTGGGAACAGTGCAAAATGACGAACCTATATTTGTCATAAAATGACAAATACTTGAGATGTTCTAGTACACTCCTAGCAAGGGAAACCCACAGGGAAAGATGACCGAAACAGAGTGTGGTCCCTCCCAGGAGCACAAGGATATAGTCCTTGTGGCTCCTGCTCAACCTGTGAGCACACATGCAGTGGATATAGTGTGGCATACACGGGTGCACACACAAAAAAAGATTTCACAATTCACACAAAGAAATTGTAATTATAATTTCTTTTTTAAAACACGCTTAATACCGGGGACCAGTTTCTAAGCACGAGCCCGGGATTCAAACCTATGTTGCTTCCAAGACAAACGTGTTTCCCCTGAGCTATCCTCCTGGCCCTTGTGGCCAATGATACACATTACCATTCCAACAACGTAATTATCTTATCATCTGCCCATGTGGACTTCGGTACAATGACCAATAGACTGGTTAAGATGAGAATAATTGAACATAAATCATGCACAATGGTGAACATTTTCTTAAAGAAAAACAATGAAAACAAAATGTCATGTCAAATGGACAGTTCTACAACAAATTAAGGGACCACCTCAGGGTCGGGGGGGGGGGGGGAAGAATCAATATACTCCCGAAGATGGAACAGAGCTGGATTTTCAGATTCAGAGCGGACTAGATGAGGGGATCCCATGGCAACAGTTAATGTAAAGACCCCACAGGCTATAATTCCATCAATGCTGCATCTTACATATTGACCATTACTAAGATTCTAATGTAAATAGTTACTAAGAGATACTATATAAACATTATCTAAAAAGAAAAACATGCAAAGATGGAGTCTGCTGTGGCAGCACAAAATCTATTTTAATCATTGGATGAAGGTGGGTCACATCTGTCATGCGAGCATCCAACAAGGAAGACAATGTGTCCCCTGGCACCGCTACTGTATGAGGCACTATGTGCCCATCAACTGGCAATGCTACCCAAATTTATATGCAATTCTGTGGGTAATAAAATCTGGCAGATGAGGTTAGTAGTATAGCATAAAGGCCCCTTAGGCTATACTCCCAACAACAACTGGGCTGAGGGGTGGTCAACCCAGGTGCGAGGCAGATGCCCAGTGGCAGCACCACTGCCCGCCCTAGAGCTTCTCTCTCCGGGGAGGGATGGGGACTCTGCCGTGGCTCCCCGGGATAGTCGCTGGGCTTGGTGACGTCGACCCTTTCTTTTCTGCCCAGGTAACCGCACCCACGGGTGCAAGGTCTGGTTTTTGTTGGGACATCTGTGCGAACGTGGGAAGGTAGCACAGGTGATTTTTGTGAGCACTTTTCCTTAATTTCCCAGTGGAAAATATGAAAATAGTATTTGACACATTTACAACTTTGCAGTGCATTCTGGGTAAGAAATTCTAGCGCGATTGCGATTCCCACGGGTGTCTTTTCAGAAATGGGGGGGGGGGGGTTCCCCGTTTTCCTTGGTGGCTGCCACACCCAAGGTCCAAATCTTTGGGATGTCCACAAGGCCACATACAGTATGGATTTTTGTCGCAGGGTGTTTGGTGTACCAATGGTTTAGCCTGTTCCCTTTGTGCCCAGGTCAGTGCACCCACACGTGAGGTACCGTTTTCAACAGGATACCTGTTGGAAGTGTTTCGTGGTCACAAATCTTAATTTTGTTTTTCCCTGCATTTTAGATATTGCTGGGCATTCGGGGTAATACATTCTAGCGCGATTCATGCAAGTGAGACCTCTTTGGATTCCGATGGGTGTCTTTGCATGGGGTTCCTCGTTTTCCTTGGCGGCTGCGACACCCCAGTCTACCTCTGCCTGTGAAGGCTGAATACAGTGTCGATCTAGTTTCCCAGATCACCTGCCATAGCTGTACTTTAGCCCTTTCCCTTTCGGACTCAGCCAGGGCACCCACACGTGAGGTACCCTTTTCAACAGGACACCTGTGGAAATGTGGCCAGGTAACAATTCGTTTGTTCCCGGTCCGTTTGTGGTTTCCAAATGGATAATGCATCAAAATATTGTATTTTCCAACTTTTCCTATTTGTGGTACACTGGGAAAACTATTATTCTGCGATCACCAAAAGCACCTTGGGTTTCTCCTTCTCAAAAATGATTGGGGTTCCCACCTTTCCTTGGTGGTTGCAATGTCAGAGCCCTCAGTGCATGTGCTTGCCACAAGCCCAAATATGCTCTACACCGAGCATATCCATGCTGCCAGTTGAGCCCTTTCCCCTTCAGCCCAGGCCAGTGGGCCCACACATGTGAGGTACGATTTTTATCGTGACACCTGTTGGGAATGTGGGAAGGTAGGACATTTGTTGGTTCTCTCGTTTGGGACATTTTCACACATTTACCACTGTGCTTTGTTACACCAACCTTTAATTTCCCAAATGTCCCTCTACATTCATTCAGTTGCTGCTTTCGACACTGCACGCTTTTGTGACCTGCACAAGTCGCCTACCCTTCAAAAGGTCAGCCTGTGTTCCTTCAAAAAAAATGTATACTTGGCATTCTTCACCACATTGGTTTTCCTCATTTTCAAATGCTAGGTAGGTCACTTTAGGCCATCAGCATATACATTTTTACCATTGCTTGGTTATTGGCTCGTGGTATGCTTGTTTTTTGAAACATTACAAAAAACGTGATTTCCTAACTAGAACAGTCGGGGGAATGTAGCAGTGCATTGCTTTGCTGAATATTTGTGGAAGCCATTACCTTACAAGTACAAACAAGTCCAGCACATTTTTTTCAGTCATTTTTACAAGTTTTAGGAATTATGGGTAAATAGCTCTTGCCTGACCTGCGCAAATGACTCCTTCCTGAACTTGAAATGCTACCTACTTTTCAGAAATGTATGCCTTTTCCGGTTCCCATTCACCTACTTCCATTCCGTGCAAGCATGTCCTTTTAGAAAGAAAAGAAAAAAAACAAAAAAAGGGGAAACTACCTCGCACAGAACTAAGGTACAATTATGAAAATTATTTTTTGTTTCCACTCAACCTGTTCTTGAAAGCTTGGAAAGTGGATTCAGAAAGTCAAACATTTGTTCATAGCACTTACCGGAAGGAAAAAAAACTTTATTGGCATTTTCTGAAAAAAAAACATTTTTATTATTTTCTCTCACCCAACTACAGCAAACCACGAATCATATATGTGGGAAGAAACAGGGTGGACATTAACCAGGATATCACTTGAAGGATTGAATGCCAATATACCGAAAAGTCCAAAAAAGGGCTCAGCACTGGGAGGAAAAAAAGAGCTTTGCCTCTAACAACTTCTTTAAAAAAAAAAAAAAAGTTTTCTTTTAGGGACATGGAGAATAAAAAATAAAATAAAGTTTCCTTCCTTCCCTTTGCCATGTTATAAATGAATGCACATCCACTGCTTATATTTTTTCGGTGAGTTTGGAAAAAAAAAAATCAGTTCTGTTTAACACAGATGCACAACAGTGAAGATTAGATTTCTTTACTACCCACTTTTATATATAGGCAGCACATCACCAACACTTGGGACAACCTTTACACTGGAGGGTAAGGTTTGTTTTCTCTAGGGCCTCATTGTATCCTAACCTTACTGAGAATCAAGAGCCACTCTTTCATGGAAGGGAGTGCATATTATTACTAAGCATTGCAAATAGAACTGCATTGATATTGAATTACGGAACGAAAGAACCAGGCAGACTATTTGTTTCGGATTATAATTTATTTCACTCGTTTTTGGCAACGAGTGTGACGGGTGCATTTTCCTTGTATTAATAACGGGGGATCCCCCAGCCAATTATGTTGCTGCACAATTGAAATAAAATTGTTTCGTCACACCTCGTTCTTGTCCCAGAAGGCATGGTGTTGTAGCGTGTCAGACCATTAGACTGAAGTTACCCATGTCCTTAAAACTGTGCTAAAATAATTGGTTATGCAAACCTTGTTTGGTGGTGGGTCGTTACATTTTTCCAAAATGGCTTCCGACTACATTAAGATTAGTAGTGGAATGGAAGGGGCCCTTGTATCATCAAGTTATAAGTGAATTCCAGGAAGGTCTTGTTGTATTCCAACAATAGCCCTCATTTACTAAAACCGGTTTACCGCCCGTTATCTCTTTTTGATGTAAAAGGAGAGTGTTCTTGTTAACTAATAAAGCCAAGGCAGCAGTGCCAATTATATATATTTTCATTTGGCTGTTGACTTCACAGTCGTTGGAGGAGCACTCCTCAATCCAAAAAGGATTGAGAAACCAAGGTGCAAAAAATGGTTCTACTTTATTTAAAGTTCCATAAAAACCACGCACATTGTGGTCCTCCCAAGGTGACTGGTGCATAATAGATTGAGTCTACGTGTTTGACGGTCTTCTGTCTGCTTGTTCACAACTCGGGTTCACTAGAAGAAAAAAAACATTGCTGGGCCTTCTCAAATCAGTGAGATTTTAATGAATATGTTTCAGTTACTGCTGGCAATTGTAATTTTTGACCATGCAAAGGCAAGCACACTAACTTTTATTTGGATTTAAAGTGTGCTTCCTGGATTAATCGGTTACAAAAGTGTCAGTAATAGAATTCACCAACATAAAGCTTTAGCAATATTTGTTTCAAAAAGGAATTCAAGTTCCATTATTCCTCTCTGCTCAGTTTTTATCTATTGTAAAATAAGGCTGCTAAATGATTTATTTTAGCCACAGTCTGGATTACACTGGGAATTATTCATGGCTATTTGGTTGGATGGCATTTTACTATTATTTGAGAATTGGGGAGAGTCAAGTAATTTGGAGCAGGCCATGAACTTGAGCAAAAGGTTAGTGGCATGTGGTGAATAACCATCAGATTTGGTTAATTTCTTACATTAAAGTAGCAATGAACAAGTTACTTTCTTACCTGGTAACGTTCTTTCGATGGGATGGTCCGACGACGTATTCCATATCTATGACAGGTAATCACCACAGCTGTGCTGCTTCGGAAACTTTTTTTCGGCGTCTGCGTCGATGACGTCGATGCGCCGTCGTCGAGGACCTCCTCCGACGTCCGATGTCATCCGATGTGATAAGGACGCACAACGCCCGTAGCCTCAGTTGTAGTTTTTTCCCCCAGAACGTGTGACATTAGTCTACTGCCAGTCAGACACAAAGCCTTGCGAAACGTAAGCTGCAATCGCATAGGAAATTCTGCAGCGGGGAAAGGTAGGGAGGGAGCGAAATGGAATAAGTCGTCGGACCATCCCAACAAAAGAACGTTACCAGGTAAGAAAGTAACTTGTTCTTCGAGGGGATTGGGTCCTCCGACGTATTCCATATCTATGACAGACTCCCAAAGCAGTACCAGAGCAAGGAGGAGGGAAAGATTTAGAATGAGAATTTAGAATTGCCAATCAAATAGCAGAGCAAAGGACCGCCTTGCCAAAGGCCAGATCCTGTCCTCGGATGGAATTGAGGGAATAGTGACGTACAAATGTATGTACTGAAGCCCAGGTGGCTGCATCACAGATGTTGCGAATAGTAACTGCCCTCTGCAGGGCAGTAGATGCAGCCATACCCCTGGTAGAATGGGCCCGCAAGCCAGCCGGTGGGTCCTTACCCGCCAAGCGGTAACACTCCGAGATGGCCAAAATAATCCAGCGAGACAGTGTTTCGTCACAGCTTGTCCCAAACGCTTTCCAGCATAACCAATAAAGAGTTGATCGTCCACTCTGACCCGGGACATGCGTGAAACATAAAAGCTTAAAGCTCTCCTAGGATCAAGCCTATGGAGCCTCTCCTCTTCCTTAACAGGATGCGGAGGAGGTTAGAATGCCAGAAGAACAATCTTCTGTGCCAAATGAAATTCCGTCACTACCTTCGGAAGAAAAGAAGGACGGACTCTAAGGACAACCCTGTCCTTATGGAAAACAGTGAAGTGAGGCTTAACTGAAAGTGCCTGTAACTCACTCACTCTGCGAGCGGAAGTGACGCAACTAAAAATACAGTTTTAAGAGTCAGTCTCAAAGGACAAGAGTGCAAAGGCTCAAAGGGAACACCCGTTAGAAACCTGAGAAGAAGGTTTAAATCCCAACCGGGCACCAGGAAAGGTGACGGAGGGAACACATTAGTGAGCTCTTTCAGAAACTGAAATTAAAGGGATTTTAAAGTAGGAACACTCTTCGGACGAGCGCTTAAAGATGAACAGCGCCGCCAGGTAACCTTTAATGGTACCCACTTGCAAGCCCCTGTAGGCCAAAGAAAGTAAAAAGGACAGAACCATGGGGATGTCACATGCAAAAGGATCCACATTCTGAACTCTGCACCAGTCGCAGAACTTACGCCAACGGTACAGAGACTTTGTTGCTGGCCGTCGGGCCGAGAGCAACACCTCCATCACGTCTTCAGGGAGGACCCAATCCTTATACCTCAACCTTTCAGAAGCCAAGCGTGAAGGTTGAGGGATCTGACTTCTGGATGGAGAACCTGACCCCCCCGTCTCGGTAGGGAAGATGACGTGGAGGGCAGATGGACAAGTCGAGAAGGTCCGGGTACCACAGAGCCCACGCCAGAGCAATGAGGATCACCCGGGAGCCGAACTTCCGTAACCTCCGCAGCACTTGCCGGATGACGGGGACCGGAGGAAACGCGTACAGCAGTGGGAATGACCACTCCACCGCGAATGCGTCTCCTAAGGCTCCTTTTGGAGGAAATTCCCACAAGCAGAACCTCTTGCACTTCTGGTTGACACTGGAGGCGAAGAGATCCACTTGAGGGGTCCCCCAAAGGGCGAAGATCTCCAGGAGAATCTCCTCAGCCAACTCCCACTCATGAGAGATTGTGCGCTGCCTGCTCAGAGCGTCCGCTGTCACGTCTTCGTCTCCGGCCAGATGAACTGCCAAGATCGAAACTTCCTGCTGGATGGCCCAGAACTCGAGCTGCATCGCCTCCCTGCACTGAGGAAGTGACCCTGCCCCCCGCTTTTTGTTGAGGTAGTGCATGGCCACTGTGTTGTCTGTTAGGATCAGGACATTCTTTCCTCGCACAGTCGGCAGAAAAGCCTTCAGGGCTAGCCTGACGGCCCTCAGCTCCAACAGATATGGAGTCTGGACTCCGGAGACCAACGACCGCTGACTGTCAGCTCGTTGGCATGAGCTCCCCATCCCGTGAGGGATGCATCCGTCACGATCGTCACCTCCGGCCAGGGAAGCCAAAATGGAGCCCCCTTCATCAAGTTGCCTTCGACGGCTCACCACAGAAGGTCCTGGGCGACCAAGGACAGCACCTGAACCGGGACCGACATCCTGCCGGAGGACTGCGACCATTGCATCTTGAGTGCCCACTGCAATGATCTCATCCACAGGTGAACCTCTGGCACCAGAAGAATGTAGGATGCCATGAGGCCGAGCAACCTCAAGAACTCGAACGCTGGGAGCGTCTGGGCATGCTGAAACTTGTGCACCATCTGCTGAATGTGAAGAGCCCTCACCTGGGGAGGAAAACACTGCCCCAGGGAAGTGTCGAGCACTGCTCCGATGTACTGGAGTCGCTGTGTTGGCGTCAAATGGCACTTCTTTAAATTGAGGGAGAAGCCCAGCCTGTGAAGGGGGTGGCAGGTGACTGACAGATGATCCAGGACCTGCTCGGGAGAGCGCGCCCTGATCAACCAATCGTCCAGGTAGGGGTAGACGTGAATCCCCCCCTTGCCTGAGATACGCTGCCACCACCACCATGAGCTTGGTGAAAACCCTCGGGGCGGAGGTCAATCCGAACGGCAGGACCCGAAACTGAAAGTGCGAGTCACCTACCGCGAACCTCAGGTACTTCTTGTGCTTGGGATGGATCGGCACATGGAAGTAAGCATCCTTGAGGTCGAGAGACACCAACCAGTCCTGAAGCTGAAGGGCCTGGAGGACTTGAGAGAGTAACCATCCTGAACTTGTCCTTCCTGAGGAGTTTGTTCAAACCGCACAAGTCCATGATGGGTCTCAATGCCCAGTCTTTCTTCGAAATCAAAAAATAAGGCGAATACCATCCCTTGTTCCTCTCCACTACAGGCACCAGTTCTATGGTGCCTTTCTCTATCAGGGCTTGAATTTCCTGCGCAAGGAGCGGATCCGGACTCTTCAAAGAGAGGTTCCCTGGTGGATTGTCGTGAGGCCTCTGCCGAAAGGGAAGACAGTAGCCGTGGGTTATGATCTCCAGAAACCACACATCTGAAGTAATGGCACGCCACTCTACAAGATGCTGCGCCAGCCTTCCCCCCAACCGGCGAACCATGGGACATGGCCTCATGACTGAGTGGTAGCGGCTGCGGCGTTACCCGAGGGCAAAGAGGCAACTGCCCGAGCGGCCTTGGCACCACGGGTACTCTGTCGTCCACCTCTGGTACCCCTGCGTTGGCCTCGACTGCCAGCTCCTCTCGCTTTACCAAAGGAGGAGTAATAACGAAAGGAACCACCCCTCCATTGCTGTCCCCTAGGACGAAAAAGCTGAGGTTGCCTGACTGCAGCACCTAATGATTTGGCTGTAGCTTTAGAGGTCTGCAACCTCTCAAGGATCTCTTCAGCCTTGCTGCCAAAAAGGTGTTCACCGTTAAAGGGCATATTGAGGAGCCGGGATTGCACATCAGGAGCAAACCCCGACTTCCGCAACCACGCAAACCTGCGTATCACAGTGCTCGCCGCCATGGACCTGCCGACGCATTCCGCCATGTCCAAACCCGACTGAACGGACTCACATGGCATCCTTACCATCCTGGACCATAGCAAGGAAACCATGTTCGTCCCCTTCGGGAATATGTTCAGCCGCTAACGCAACACAGTTCCACAGAGTGTGTGTGAAACGAGACAAGGCACATGGAGTTGGCCGCCTGAAGCGCCATACCACCCGAAGAAAACACTTTCTTCACCCAGCCATCAAAACGTTTGTCGTCCCTATCAGGAGGGATGGTAGGGTACGACGCCTGCTTTGCCGGGGCTGGGGCCGTGGCCGCCTGCACCACCAAACTCTCCGGAGTGGGGTGCCTGGTCAAGTAGCAGGGGTCGCTACTGGCTGGACGGTATTTTCGTGACAAGGACCTGCCCACCGCGGGAGACTCTCCGGAGCAGTCCAAGCCGCCGCCACCCTTCTCTGTAGAGCCATATGAAACGGCAGTACCGGGTCAGTTGGGGGACCAACATCAAGGATGTCCGTGAGATCATCCTGCACAAACTCCCCTGGGGGAGCAGACCATCCTAAGTACTCGGAGACCTTAGCCATAAGGCACCGGTACGAGGAATCGGCATGAGAGCCAGGCTCAGGCCTACAAAACTCCACCTCCGGCATCATGCAGTGACTGCCTCAAATCGGCTATGGCCCGAGACCATCTCATCTGGAACCTGACTAGGAACCAGGCCATCAGAGTCCTCATCCACCTCCGAAATATATTCCAGGTGGTGAAAAGAAGGCACGAGAGCTTGCTCTTAGCCAGAACCTTTTTCTAGGTGGTTCCCCCGTGCCACGGGGTACCTCCGACACCCCTGCCTCGAAAGGCGTCGAGTGAATCGGCGCCGGTGTCGAGAGAACAGGCATCGGATAAATCGGCATCGACGTCGGATGCAGCGCCGCCGGCGTCGACACAGTCATCGAAGCCGGAGCTCCGAGCGTGTCCTTCGATGACCTGAGCGTCGACTGCTTCGATGACTTACTCGGAGCCTCGAGAAAGCCTGTCGACGCCCTCGACGCCTCAGGCGTCGATGTCTTCCTCGAAGGTGCACACGGTCTCGAGCGCGTCGAGGACCGGGACCTGGACGGGCACGTCGAGAACGAGTCCCCTTGTCCGAACGGGACCTCTCCCGTGACTCATGCCGACCACTCTTGCGAGCAGTGTCTCGACCTTTCATGGCCGACCGCACTCGGGGGCGCGGACGGCTTAGTACCCTGCGACACGAGAATCACCAGCATTTTCTTCCCGAAGGAAGCCCATTCCTCTGGCGTTGCACGGCTGGTGGGGTAAGCGACGTGCCGGGCAGAGTCCTCAGAAGAGGACCTGGAAGACGACCGGTGTCAGCGCTTCCGAGAATGCCTCGAAGAGGCCGAGGAGTGGCGAGACCGACTCCTAGAAGGAGACCCACGAGACTTCCGACGACGAGGCAGAGAGTCACCTCTCGAATCATCCGTCGAAAGCCCTGCAGACTTCGACTTCCGGGGCTTGGACACCCGACCTACCGACAACAACTTCTTACGTTCCCGTAAGGCTTTGGACGTGAGCGACTGGCAGTCGATACAGTCATCCGTGTCGTGGGCCTGCCCGAGGCACCAGAGGCAGGCGTCATGCGAGTCCGTCACCGACATCTTGGACCCACACTCCCCGCACTTCTTGAAGCCCGGACGCGGGGTCGAAGACATCTTTACACGAAGGATTTTCTCACAAAAACGAACAGGTTCGAAGAACCGAGAAGAACAGAACTCCAAAGAGTCGAGGCGTAACCGAGATTCACGAAGCAACACGTTCGCGGAAAAAACGGAACTGAGGCTACGGGCGTCGTGCGTCCTACTTATCAGATCGGATGACGTAGGAGGTCCTCGACGACGGCGCAATCGACGTCATCGACGCAGGAGCCGAAAAAAAAAAGTTTCCGAAGCAGCACAGCTGTGGTGATTACCTGTCAGATATGGAATACGTCGGAGGACCCAATCCCCTCAAAACTTATTTACTAAATCTTAAAACATACGCATTTTTTTTGTAATTATAAACAGGGGGCACATATTAAAGTTGCAAGCTAATAGCCAGCCGTGTTTAGTTCATTATAATAAACTTTACACAAACCTTGAAAGAAAAAAAACATCCCAAAGTTCTTTCATAAAATGCATTAAAAGTGAGAAAAAGAATTTTTTTTTTATTGGTGAAGACAACTTGATCACAGGTGCATTCCACTTATTTCTATACATTCATCAGCATTGTTAAAAAAGGTTTCAACACTTTGCCATATACGAAACAAGGCGAGATGAGTCGCAACAGAATCAGTGTTTAAACAGGGAGTCCAAAATGTGGTCGTTTTAATTGACTCGTAGTTATGGACCAGATTGCCAAGAGTAGTCGTATATAAAGGCCTAGCCTGGGACATTCCAAGAAGACATGCCTCACCGATTCCATATTGTCTTGACATTTACATATCAGACAGAATCACTCTTTAGCAAGATGCCATCTCATCCCCCAGATGGTTCAGAGAGGTAAGTTGTCCTCATCAGGAGGCGTAGCTTACGTATCACCGGACGGGGGCATTGAACAAAATATTTGAGGTTTAAAGAGAAGGTGAGAAACTGTACCAACAGGTGTACAGTGTCTCCAAGTGTGAGTAATTATTAGTCCAGTCCCACCTTATTAATCTTCTCACAAAGACATCCCTAACAGCTTCAAATGGTTGCCCGTGCGTGCAATCTGGTACTCAATCAAGCAATTAAACCAACTTCAAAATATTGGGCTCGTTTCCATGGGATACTACTCTGAGGCTTCCACCAATCGCAGCTAAAAATTGACATTTTGGATTTATCAGTGACTTAAAGTTCCCTGTCTCTTCTATACTAGAACCCTCAAAGATGTAAGGCCCAGTTTGAGACGAAAATACTCCATGGAAATTGATCTGGGGAGACCCAAGATTTTTCACCCAGAAAGTCCCCTCAAGTTTGTTACACCAATAAAGAGCTTGCATTGCTAGCTTCTAATCCATATAGGATAGAAGGGCAAAACCATGGTTTGCAGAAATCCAATATTTCTGATGGGGTGTATCCTGCATACTGGTTAGCGAGTTTACTAATCATTGCCGTCATCTGCATCGTAGCACGATAACTACCACTGGTAATCTCTAAACCCAAGTATTTCTAATGATCTGTATTTTCAATTACTCCCAATCTGGTAGAGATTAACAGGGCCATTAACATTCTTGGATAAAACCAACATTACTTTGGTTTAACCCAAATTAAATCTTCAGCTTGTTCTCATAGGTATAGCTTTCCAGCTCATTTATCATCCCCTTCATGTCAGCAAACATCTGACTAAACACAAATGATTTGCATAAAGCATTGAAGACACTGCTAGGAGGGTAGGTGGCACAAAGATCTAAACGTGTTACTAAGTCTGCTACAAAGAGATTAAACAGAAGGGGAGCCAGCACGCTCCCCTGCTTTACTCCCAGACATAAAATCTGAGAGTAGAACCCCATTTCCCAGTCAAATACGGGGCCAAGTATTACTATGGAGGGCAATTAAAATATGGTAGCATACTCGTTTGTATGATAAGTCAAGCACAGTAGCGCCACTTATCTTTCTGTAGCGAACCTGTGAGCAAGCCTGCTGCATTATTACATCATGCTGGAAGAGTCTGTAGAAGATAGAATGCAAATTGAAGTATAACAGCTTCTGGAGAACACAACCAGCTGACACTGACTCCCTCCTGCTCCCCCATATACTTATAATGAATACATGTTATGTTCAAACCCATATCTCTGCCACGATTACTACTCACCGCCCTGCCAACCACTACAAATTGGCGACGAGGACGTTTGACCCACCTGTTGCCGCTCGCAGCGACCATTGATGCTGTGTCTTTGAGGCCGCTGCGCTCATGCATTTACATATCTTGGTGAGTCAATCATTTTCTTTACGCGCTGCTGTATGTGCATTCTCTTCACGCCAGCCTGACTCAGTCATTTCCTTTGCTGGATACTATTGCGCGCATGCGCATATGGCCCCGGCTCTGCAAAACGTTTCCCATGTCAGCACACGACCAGGAAATGAACTGCTTTCATTCTTAAAGCGGTACACACGCTGCTATTGAACAATGTTAAACTGAAACTTTAAACATGGACATATTGAGATGCACATGAGTTTATTGTAGTAGTGTGCACATTTTTTTTTCATTGATTTCTCATAACCAAGTGTGATAACTTTATAGTTGTTTATTGGGAAGCTGCATTTCACAGAGAGGCCCCAGAAGAAATGGCATTTGGCAGTGTTCCACCACCCATTTTCTTTATGCCTGATACAAATGAACCTAGCATACCATGGAAGAGGTGGATCAGGTCATTTGAACATTATGCAGGGGTGGTTCGTGGCCCGAATTGCAGTGCTGAGAAAAGAAAATCATTGCTCCTATACTGTTTAGGTCCGATTGGTCAAGAGAAATATGAGACATTACCGGAACTTCCAGCCATTGAAGATGTGAATCTCAATGAATATGAATGTACAGTTAAAAAAATTGATAAACATTATGAGAATCTAAGCATTATATTGGAGCGATACAAATTTGGGAAAAGAGCACACAAGGAGGGAGAAAGTGTCGAAAAGTTATCACTGCACTAAGAAAACTAGCCAAGACATGCAATTTTAACGAACAATTGGATGAGAGACTGAGGGATCAATTTATGTTGGAGTGCTAAAGTAAGAGAAAAATTATGGTCAGAAAATGATCCCCCTTTAGATACTTATTGCGAGTAGCAAAGGATGTAGAACACACTGAAGAGTATGTAAAAGAATAAGAATAGAGTAAAGTCAATTCAAATTGATTCCAATATGGTGAGATCTACAAAGATTCCAGGTAATGTTGCTGAGAATAATGAATCAATATCCATGGTTAACAGTACCTTTGTCAGACGCAAAACATTAACAAGCCATACAGGTCATCACAATTTGAAGAAGGGAAGAACAAAATAACCCAAAAAGGAAATGTCAGCAGCCGGGTATGGAGAAACAGTCATGATAGGCAAAGAGTCACTTCAAGAAAGAAGCGCCAATGTAAGTGTTATAGGTGTGATAGCACCATTGGGCTGTTAACCCAGAATGTCCCGCTTCAAAAATTATATGCAGCAACTGCAAAGGAAAGGGACACTATTCCAGGTGTTGCAGATTCAGCAATACTTCCACCAATTGGATAGGGGGTAACACAGACAGTGGTCACAGTGATGAAGAAGAAGAATGTGTTTGTTATAATGGATGAACAGGATGAAGAAGTCATGGAAAGCCCAAAAGCCACAGTCTGTGTTGATGGTGTTGAGATGAACATGATAGATTTGGGCGCTAAATATACATGATACCACAAAATCAATGGGATAGGAAGAGGCACAAATATACATGAAACAGATATCCATCCCAGAGCATATGGTGGTGTAAAAATTGATATTGTTGGATGGTTTTGGGGCACCTTGAAATTTAAGAATAGAAAAGCAAATGGAAAAGTTAACATAACCAGTCTTGGCAAGACGCCACTTTTAAGTTGGACTCAAAGCAAGCTACAAGTAAAATTAGATTCCACCACAGAAGAATCTGTTTTGGTTAAGTGACATAAATAGTGCAGAAAAGACAGGTGATGTCATGAGAACAGTATTCCGTGAAGGTATTGGATGTCTTTGCGGCTATGTGCATAAAATCAAATTAAAACCCGATTCTTCCAGTATCACAAAAGCTGAGAAATATACCCCTCATGAGAGATGAAGTGAGGAAGGAAATCAAGATACTGGAAGATCAGGGAATTATTGAGAGCATTGATGCCAGCAAGTGGGTTCCGCCGTTAGTAGTGCTCAGGAAGAAATCAGGCAAACTCTGAATATGTGTGGACATGAGGGAATTGAACAAGTGTGTTGTCCCAGATAGACATCCCTCTTCCCAATATTCAAGAGCTGATTTCCACGATTGGGCCATCGAGTTTTTTTTCACACTGGATTTAACATCCGCATATCACCAAGTAAGACTACACAAGAACTCTACCTTACAGCTTTTATCACGCCAGATGGCTTATATCAGTATAAGAGGATGCCTTTCGGTCTGGTGTCCCCTGCATCTGTGTTTCAAAAAATAATGCATAAACTTTTTGAGAGAGTACCGGGTGTAATATGTTTTCAAGACGACATTTTGATATATGCCAATAATCAAAAGATCCATGATGCAAGATTGAAATATGTATGTAGGAAACTGCATGATGCAGGAATGACTCTAAGCAAAGACAAATGTAAAATAAATTGCTCAGAAATCGAATATCTAGATCACAGAATCTCTGCAGATGGTATATCACCCAAGAAGCAGTTGGGTGACACCATAAAAAGTATGCCTAGACCGTGTAATAAAGAAGAGGTACGCACATTCATTGGACTGGCAGAGTATTATTCTAAATTTGTTCGTGATTTTGCAATACACCTGGTTCATATGTGAAAATTACTCAAAATGAAAATGTTTGAATGGAACGACGAATGCAGAGAATTCATAAAATCTGCATTAGATAAGGTTCCTGTGTTAAAAAATTTCAGAAGCAACAGGAAACCATCATTACTACAAACATAAGCAATATGGGCCTACGAGCTGTTATGCAAGAAACTGAAGGCAGAGAAGTATTAATTGCATTTGCTTCAAGGCTACTCAAGTGGGCAAAAAAATCATATACTGCCATTGAGAAGGAGGCATTAGCCATAAAGTGAGCAGCAGAGAAATTCAGGAGTGTCATCTGGAGTGTTGAAGTAGAGTTTTGTACGGATCATAAACCACTGGTTCATGTCATCATATCTAAAGTTTTAGATAGAGTAAAAAGGTGGGTGATGCTTCTACAAGAAATTGTACTGTACATTATATGCCAGGAATCAAAAACATTGCAGCCGACTGCCTTTCCAGTCTTACCAATGTATCTGAGGTTACAGATGACGATATGGAAGTTGTCTGGCACATTGAGACTACATCCATTTTGCGGAAAGAATGGCATGATGCTGAAAGAGAGGATACAACAATGAAACAATTGAAAGAACTGGTCAATGGACAAAAGCAAGATTTGAAGAATCAGATCTCAAGGACTATTGGTCCATTGCAGATACATTATTATGAGAGGTGATAAAATTATTCCGCCTTCAGAATACGCCAAAGAGTGATCGAGCTAGGTCATGAAGGTCACCAAGGAATAGTACAAACTAAACCGAGGATAAGAAATTACTTTTGGTGGCCCGGATGTAACCTTCAAGTGGAGCGCTACATTTGAGATTGTATCCTTTGCAATAGTAGTGAGAAAAATTGTGTGGGACTAAACAGCCCAGGGTGGTTACGGAGATTCCAGGAAAGGTGTGGGAAGATTTGGGTATGGATGTGTTAGGCCCTGTAAACAGTAATGGAATACAAAAATGTTTTTTGGTTGTGATTGATCTCGTGACCAGATGGGTGGGAGCATTAATTGAACCATGCATCACTGGTAGAACGGTCATTGACTTCCTGTCAGAAATCTGTGCAAGAGAGGGATTTCCAGGGAGCATTATGACTGACAATGGTACACAATTTCGGTCTAAAGAGATGAAGGAATTCTGTAGTAAGTATTCCATAATACACAAGAAGTGCAATATACCATCCACAAACCAATGGCACAATGGAACAATGGAACGATTTAACAAGTGCTTTAGGAGACCATTAGGTGGGCATGGTCAAATGGGTTAAGTTGGGAAGAAGCGGTTAAGGAGAAAAATTGTGGTACACCGATTTACCCCGCATTCCACTACGGGTTTGTCACCGTTTGAATTAAGCAGAGGGAGGAAGGCAAATACTAAATTAGTTCTATCGTGGTTGGATAAAGGCAATAAAGTGGAGAGAGATGTTTTTGTCTATCTATAGAAATCAGAAGGGTTCAATTAAAAAACAAATCTGTTTATGACAAAAGATTGCCTGTAAATAAGAATGAGAGAAATTGTAGTGGGGAACTGTGAGAATCAAACTTCCCCCTGCACTAAGGAAGGGTCCTTGCAAGTGGTCTAAACCAGTCAGAGTTATTGAGACTTTTAAACATGCTGTCAAAACAGAGGATGGGAGGATATGGAATGTTGAGAGAGTGGGTTGTAGTACGACAAGATAAAATTGCCAAGAGTGATAGTAGATGTTCAGGTGACAGTGGTGGTAAGAGAGCAGGTGGACATGTGAGTGATGCCAATGTGAGAGCAAGTCTTCTGCGAAAAGTATCTAGAGTGAAGAATGTGCAAGGAGAGTGTTCAAATAGAACAAAAAGGTATTTCCTTGCCAGTCCTCAGAGATTCTACTTGCAAATCCAGATGGGGGAAGAACCTACCGCAAACCACGACATATGGAGGATGTGTGAACTCATACTTACTTTCCCTGTTAGTTTTATAAGTTGTGATTTTGTTTTCATTATTATAAAGGAGGGGAGATGTGCAGCATACTTGCTTTCATGATAAGTCAAGCCCAGTAGCGCCACTTGTCATCTTTCTGTAGCGAACCTGTGAGCGAGCCTGCTGCATTACTACATCATGCTGGAAGGGTCTGTGTAGAAGATAGAATGCGAATTGAAGTATAACAGCTTCTGGAGACCACAACCAGCTGACACTGACTCCCTCCTGCTCTCCATATACTTATAATAAATACATGTTATGTTCAAACCCATATCTCTGCCATGATTATTAGTATCCACCGCCCTTCCAACCACTATTGCCAACCAGGATTGGGGCAGCGGAAGGCTCTCTAGAATGGAATACACGCAGTGGCGTGCGAACCCATCCGAGGCGCCACAGAAAGGAATGGGTAGCGAAAGAGGTGAAAGGGAACAAGCAGTTAATGGGGCTTGCATATCATCCACTGGTTTTTGGTCATTACCCGCCAGCCCCCAACCACTGTGGGTATATTACAGAAGTGGTGTGGAAGCTAGAAGGATAGAATGGAAGGGCTCTACCAGTTTTTAGAGGGACGAGGATTTTGAGCAAAGTGCTGCACCTGGTGCATTGGGGGGTGGAATTATAAAATGTCTGCACAGTTTGTACACAAATACTGGCCGGAACGGCGATTGGGAAGGGAAGATAGTCACAGTGATAGGCGCATTCGACTGGGTGGTGTGGTGGTGGTGAAAAGATGATGCTGCTGGTAAATTAAGGCATTTAGTATGGGCGGGCACACGCATAACATGGGCATCCTTAGTATGAAAGGGAAGGTTTCGGAGGTCGGAGAAGTAATTGGACAGCTGGTCAGTGCCCCGAGGCAAGATTAAATTGCACTATGGGGACATACGCTGTATATGGTTAAGGCATGGTAGCAACCAGCAGTTGGTGCAGGATGGTTCTTGTTGAGAGGGTGACCTAAAAATAATGGTGCAAGATTGCTCGGGAGAGGCTGGTGAATTATGGCAGGGCTTGCAATGCCAGGGGGGAAAGCTTGAAGCTTGCCGCATTACAATTGCGGTGCTGGGTCACATGCTTTTGCTGGGTGCCGGCTACTATATGGTACTGCTTAACAGTAGTGAGCGCTCGCTTTGACATCTGTACAGAACCTGCTGACACAGGTTCGGATCCTGGCAGGGTCAAACTCAGCCTTTCAGTAATAATAAGCAGCGCTCAGATACAAGAGGTGTCATAGACCTATATAAATGCTGAATTATTATCTCGCTGGGAGAGCCAAGATGGCATGAAGCAACTCAGGTTCAAGCACCGGGTCCACTCGGAGAAACTTCGGGGTATTAAGCAAGTTATAAGTAACTCAGCATAGCTTATACCTAGGGTATTCATTTAGTGGGGGCGGTGTGTCAGCTTTCAGGGACCCCCCCCTAGGGAGGTAATAAGGTAACTTGTGGTCATAGTAAGGGGTGTATCTGATTTGGCCAAGGGGTGAAGGGGCACGAGGTGTCCAGTTCTGTTACTGATCCGCCGAGGTGGAGGCACAAGAGGGTATGCCCCACAAGGCAGGTTGACCAGGCGGGGGACATGGTGGGGTACCATATCTCTGCAAGGTCTGGTAGTTGTAATGGCGCTAGAGCAGGGGAGAGAGTCCAGGTTACCCACGGTGCTGCAGAGGTGAACAGGAAACATGAATACACAGCGCAGCTTTTTAGTGCTTATTGGTGTTTGCGCACTGGGGCAAATCGATTACAAACCCCAGGGCACCAGGCGTAACAGCATGTCAACTTAGTAGGGAATAACTCAGCGGACTAGTGATGGGTAACTGGGGGCAAATGGGTCAAGCTACTTTGTTAGTGGGGAGCAAAGGAGCATGAGCAGAAATGAAGTCATCAGGCGGGTGACACGGGGTTAGCGTGATTGTTAAATGTATGTCTGTGGGGTCATGTGTCCAGCATTGCCAAAGATGCAAGGTAAATTGGGGAAGGCATCATTCTCTAAAATAAGGTGTTGGGCGAGGTCTTGGGGACATCATTAGCATTGGAGATGGGGCTCTAGGGGGCACAGGTTGGCGAGGCCAATTGAGCCATTCAATCCTTCGGGGGTCAATAAACAAGCAGCATGGCCGTCCGGTAGGTAGTAGTGTGGGTTATGGTAAAACACTACTATTGCTGGGAAACTTTGGCCTACATAATGAATAGAAGAGAGGAACGGGGTTGTTTTAAGGGTACGAGGTTGGCCCAGCAACTCTGTCATGAATGGCACTCCCCCATGCCGTTAATACGCCTGCAAGGGCAGGCAAGCCAATGAGGATCAGGGTAGGGGAGAATGGGCCTACATGAGAAGTACAAATGGAATTTGAAGGTCAGCTTCTCCCATCGGAAACAGCGCAAGACCGGGGATCCTTGCGGGGGCAAGTTTAGTGTGATAAAAAGGGAGAGGACTGAGGCAAAGGGGAAGTAAGGCAAAAGGGGTGTCAAAGTCTAACTAAGGAATAAAAGCTCTACTTCACCCATAAAGAGCGGCGCTCCCCAGCCTGGTTAACTCCTGCAAGGGCAGGCAGAGCAAGGATAAGTTGGTTGGAGAGCTTTAGCCTGGTAAAATATGAAGGGAACTTACTGCAGGTGCAGTATGAAGAACGAGTTCACCAGACAGCAAGGTTAAAAGCAGGAGCCAGTGGATGAGCCATTGCAAAGCCGGAAGGGTCTTCACTCGGACCACCAGCACCTTGTGGAATCCTAAGCGGCTGGGGCGTCTGGTAGAAGCAACAGGGGCTCAGCTTCCCCAGAATAACAGCGCTCTCCCAGCCAGGAACACCTGTAAGAGCAGGCAGAACAGACGCAAAGGGTTGGGCGAGTGGGGCCTGCCTACCGTGGTCTTGGTTGGGCAAAAAGGGGAAGCAGGTGACTGGACACTGAGCATTCACCGAACGTGGCCCCCGCAAAGGTAGGCCACTGAAGTAGGAAGTCGGAAAAGGGGGGAGCTGCGGTGGGTGGTAACCCACTTTCGGCGTGGCAGTGTTTTGGCGACCAGTGACAAGACAGACTCCGAATGAGCCATGGGAAAGCCGGAAGGGTCCTCGCTCTTCTCGGACCAGCACCTCTTGGGAGCCTAACCGGCGGGGGCATCTGGTGGTAACGAGAGGCTCAGCTTCCCCTGAACAAACGGCGCTCTCCCAGCCCAGGAACACCTGCAGAGGCAGCGGGTCTCAGGCACAAATGACCCAGGCCCCGGGCCGCATGATATCTGGGACGATAGAGGGTCTGGGAGTTTAGGCGCAGGATGGGGGAAAACGGCGCAAAAGCGTAGGGAGGGGCGTCCGAACGGCGCCACAAGAAACAAAAGCCCAGGAAGGGCAGGAAACAGCACCTGGGAAGGTGCGAAATGTAACAGCAAGGGGCCAGGGGGGGTAACCCGGCCACCCCCAAGAATCAACAAAAGGCCGGGGGTGTATAAGTAATCCAGGAAAAGGAGAGGCGGCACAAACCAGGTAAGAGCTCACCTCTCTTGGGTAGGCTCTTAGCACCTGGACAAGGGGAAGGAAAAACGTTTGCTCTTGCGGGCTCACGCATTTTTCTACCCCTCTGATTTCGTTCTAAACGCAGTGGCTACGAGTCACCCAACGGTGCCGGAGCAGGAGCGACTAAGAAATACCAACTGCGAACAAAGGACTTTCGCCGTGGTCAAACGAGAAGCGTGGCTGACAGAATTCAGACGAGAAGGATGGCGGAAGGAAGAGTAAAAAGGGCCCAAGAATTCTCAGAATGGGCGAGAAAGGCAGAGAAGGAATATGGGGCACAATGGGTGCTGGAGAGAATGCAGAAAGAAGAAAGGGCGAAGGCAACGTCACCTCTGCTGTTCATAGAGCCCAGCAGCAGTGAAGGAGAAGACTAGGTACCGCAAGGACAGAAAAAGGGAAGAGCGGAGTCGAAGAGATCAGAGGAACAGACATAGGCACGACCAAGAAAAAAAGAAAGGTACTGTGAATAATAATGTGGGGAATAAAAATCGTAAAAATATTGCGGCATAGTTTTGGGTAAGTCGCCCAGAACCAATGGCAAGAGCAGCAGACGGGGGAAGGGATCCAGGGAGGAGCAGCAGGGGAGTTCCTCCTGAAGCAAGCAGTGATGACGAAGAAAGGGATTATCTAAGGGCTTGGTTAAAATGGAGAGGGGTGGTGAGCAGGGAAAAACAGAGGGGCAGGGGCAGAACCCAAGGAAACCCCGGTCCCGGCACCACAAGGGGCAACAGTAGAACCCAGGGAAACCCCGGTCCCGGCACCACAAAGGGCACCAGTAGTCCCAGTGCCACAAGGGGCACCAATAATCCCAGCACCACAAGGTGCACCGGCAGGGCCAAACGTAGTGGCAGGGGACACCACCGGAGGCAGCACTGACAGTGGCAGCGACAGAATTAGGGGGGGCCACTCATGACGAAATATGGCAGGCCGACCATGGGTAAAGATGCGCAGGGCAGGTCAAGGAAGGCAATGGCTTGGATATAAACAAGGTAAAGGAGAAAATATGGAGGAAGGAATTGATCAAGATTTTCACATTAGATTGTCAAAAGAGGGGGTTGAATGTGGCTCTAGAAGACATCAAGGAGGACGAGAATGAATGGGTGAAGAAAATGTTAATCTCTACATATTTAATGTGCTGACGGAGAAATGCGATTCCAAGGAGCGAAGCGCAGGAGGGCAGCAGAGAAGGCAATATGGGCAGAATGAGTACAAAGCGGTTTACAGATACAATAGCAGAAGGTACGAATCCAGCTATGACAGAAATAGAGACTAGATTTGTCGGAGCAGAGATTATGGGTCACAGAGAGGGTGGCAGAGCAACCTGCCCAACATTGGGGGGGGGGGTGGCAGAGGGAGCACGGGACAAGCAGAACCAGGACAATGTCGGAGGTTTGAGAAGGCAATATCCTGTAGCTGGGGATGGAAGTGCAAGTTCAGCCACAAGTGCGGGAGATGTAAGGGTGACCACAGCAGCTCGCACAAGGGCTGCAGCTCCAAACGGCAAAAGCGATGAGACGCGGAAAGAAGAACTGGGGCGGGAAGGGGGCCACGCCAGTAAAAATTGAGAGGAAGGGTGGCTCCAGAAATACCCAGACCAAGAAACGGCAGATCAGACAAGGCTTTAGAGAAGGTTTTAACATCCCGTTTACCGAGCAGGGAGCGCAAGACATTCCTAGAAACCTGAAGTCGGCAACCGAGAACAGAGATATAGTGACCAGTAAGATCCGGAAAGAGGTAGAACTGGAGAGGGTGGAGGGCCGAAGGGGAATACCAGCTGATACACCACCTACTCTACCCCCCAGAGGGCCTCGGGGAACGATGGCATCGCCCGGAGCGATGCAACGGGATCATATTCAGACTTCGAGGAGGCAGTAGAACTGGTCAGGAAAGCAGGAAAAGGGGCATGGATGGCGAAAGCAGACATTAAATCTGAATTCCGCCTGTTGCCAGTCAACAGCAGAGCTCAAAGATGGTTATGCATGCATTGGGAGGGGGAATGCTTCATCGACAAATGTCTCCCGATGGGGTGCGCCATCTCAGGTGCATATTTTGAGAGGGTAAGTCCATTTTCGCAGTGGGCAGTCACAGAAGAGATGAGGGAGGCCATGATGGTACATTACCTGGACGACGTTTTATTCGTAGGGCCCAAAGGTTCAAAGCTATGCAAGGCAACCTTGGATAAATGTGTGGAAATAACAAGCGAGTGGGGTTTTCCACTGACAGGGGAGAACACAATGGGCCCAACGCAAGTTACCCAATTCCTAGGAATAGAAATTGTGTCAAGCAGGGGAGTGTGCCGGATCCCGGATGGCAAGGCGACAGAGCTGCTGAAAGACAAGGAACTACAGGGAAGAAACAAAGTTACGGTGAGAGAATTGCAAGCGCTGGTAGGAGAGCTGAACTTCGCAGGAAGAGTCATAACACAGGGGAGGGTGTTCCAGAGAAGCATCGAGCTGAAAACAAGAAGGGCTACAATGGGGCACCACAGAGTCAGGTGAGGGGGAGGAAGCAAGAGATCTGGAAAGGTGGGCAGAATTGCTGAAGTCAAAGGGTCAGTGATATGGCACTCACCGAGAAATGAGGAAGGGAAAAGGGCATGGTTGACCGATACAGCAGGTGGCCTTGGTTTTGAAGCAATACTGAGGGAACAGTGGGGTGCAGGCAGGTGGCCAAAAGGTATGGACAAAAACATAACGCTGCTGGAGCTCTTCCCAATATGGGTCGCGTTATGCGCAGGGGGCGAAGAGCTAGGTAACAAGGAGTTGGTAGTATGGTCGGATAACATGGCGGTGGTGCACGTGTTAAATAAAGGAAGTGCCTCACGCATAATGGTGTTGGAAGGAATGCGGGCAATCACCCTGGAAAGACAAAAAAATAATACATACATAAGGGCGAGGCACACCGCTGGGGAAGCAAATGTGTTGGCTGAGGCAATCTCTCGCTTTCAGTGGGGAAAATTCAGGGAGCTGAAGCCGGATGCCGACAAGGAATGAATGCCCACGCCGCGGAAGGCAGGGGTCTCGTTGGGGGCACTGGAAGGAAAAGCACGGTTGGCCACAAAGGTCGACTCAAAAGAAGTGGGAGAAGAACGGAGAAGGTCATTGAAAACTGACCAGGAACGCCCTAACGTACAAGACGGGTGAGCAGTGCAAAAAGCAGGTAAAAGATGTGTTGGTGGAAATAGGTGTAAAAGGTGAAAAAAATTACAATTGGAAAAAATTTGTGAATTTCTCAAAGGGGCATTTGCCAAAGGAAAAAAGAAAAGTGGTAAAAGATGTGTTGGTGGAAACAGGTGTAAAAGAGGTGGCAAAAAATGTCTATTGAAGGAATGTGTGAATTTCTCGAAGGGGAATTTGCCAAAGGGAAAAAGAAAAAATGGGCGGCGGTGGCAGATACCACAAAAGTGTCGGGCATACGGAACCTAACCGACAGCACTAGAATAAAATATGCTATGAGAGGATGGGCTAAATTATAGGGAAAAAAAGCAGGTAACAAAGGCCGGTGAGCTTTAGGAAATTGATAATTCTGTTAAAACTTGTAGCAGCACGGGCGAAACCGTGCGGTTCAGGCCAGCACTTTGAGCTCGCATATTACGGGGCTTACAGGGTAGGGGAGCCGGTGGCCAGGAATACGGTGGCAAGAGACGGCCTGGCAAGGAGGGATGTTAGTAGGGGAGACAAGGGGATGTCTATAATGCTAAAGAAAGCTAAAAACAGACCAAACGGGGGAGAGCAATAGACCTAAATTTCATGAGAGAGAAGGACCACTGTCCCAGATGCATCACACAAGAATTCCTAGACCCCCAACCAGAGGTCGACGGGCAGCTATTAATACATAGGGACGGCAGCGATTACATCCTGGTGAGGCCTCCCGGGGATGCACTGGGAGGACATTCACGACAGGCTGTCGGAACTGATCGGTTTCATCACCCCACCCCCCCCCTCCCCCCCACCCGAGTACCTAGTTATACATCTCGGAGGGAACGACCTGGTGAGCACAAATAGGGGTAAATTACAAAGGAACATTTGCGAGTCGCTGCATAGCATAGCCCGCAGCTGGTGGAAAACCGAGATTTTATGTCAGAAATAATACCAAGAAGGGTCTGGATGGGGCACAGAAGAGGCACGCAATCAAAACAGCCAGAAAAACTAAATAAATCGGTAGAAAAGTACTGCAGGTACACAGGGCTGCACTTCATAAGACATGGCTTACACCGGAGCATCCTGACATGTTTCACCAGGATGGGGTACACCCATCAAGGAAAGGGATGGGGTGCCCCTCCCCCCCCCCCCCGACAACATTTTTAGGGCACCCCAAGAACGAAGTTGTAGGTAGGGTGCTTTTGGGGGGACCTGAGCGGGCGTAAGGACACCCGCTCGGGTGTGGCGGCATGTGCCCAGGAACGAAGGCCCAGGGATAACAAGGACTCAAGAGGAGCCTTGGGCAACTTCAGGACTGGACACAAGGTGCCCAAAAGCATATGGCAGTGTATTTATTTTGTTGTGTTGTATTTTCTGTAAGAAAATAAAATGCCTACGGCCTACAACATTTCCATACACATAAGTTGTCTGCGATTTATTACCTAGGTAGGGATCTGGTAAGAGAAGCTAAGTGAACCCACACTACTCAGCCTAGTGTTGGGGGAGTTGTGCCTACTATGGACTGTGTTGGGAAAAGAGGGAAGGAACTTTTTGGACACGGAGCAGTCGCCGAACCGTCAGAGCTATTTTCACACATGTTGGCTGTGTTTTATTTTATGTGCGAAAATTAAATATGCAGCCTTTTATGCCAAAAAATGAAACATGTGTTATTCTGCAACTTACTGGTTGGGGAAAGTAAGGGGCCAAGAGGAATGAACAAGAATAACGTATGTTGCCATAGTAATGGACAAATGGCCGGGTTATGCTTGTGCATGTGGCGTCAGTCAGCAGGGAAATGCCCCGATTACCGTTGCTATGCTCGGCTGCAGGATTGCAAGAGGTTATTATGTATCGATTTGGAGATGCTGAGAGAAGTTAGTCGGCAGACTGTGCCAGTTGAGTTTCGACGTTACCCACTGGGCCGGATTCACACGCAACTTTGTTTTGTTGCACAGTTAGAGTGCCCGGGGGGCTGGGGGGTGTTATATCCGCCCTACGTCCCGCAGCGCGGTGACGTAGGGCATGTTAATAAAAGCCCCGCCCCCTGAGTGGGAGGCAGTTCCGGGCGAAGCCGAGCCAGCGTGTGTGTGTGTGTGTTTCTTTGCGCTCCCCTGCCAAGGCCGCGCCCAGGCCATGCGGCCTTCTTGGACCGGAGCCAGCCCCTCGTGCTGGGCCTCCGGCACAATGCACGACTTAACAATGGCGACGAGGAAGTGAGCGAGCATCCACGCGCTCCGGAGACCACACGGTCGCTCCGTATACATTTTTGGACACCCGGTGGGGGCCTCACGACCACGTGACCCCCCAAAAAAAAAAAAAATATATTTTTTTTCTCTTTTCATCCCCCTTTTACACACCTCATCCTCGTGGGGTGAAGGAAAAAAAAAAAAAAAAAAAAAAAAAAAAAAGAGTTTTTTTTCACGTGTCGTCCCAGGCACCACCAGCACGTCGTCTCCTGCACCAATCCATCGGAGCACATGTGCCGGTAGGACGCTGCATCACCACAGGGCACGCACGAACCTGAAAGGTAGACACTCGGCGACTGAGCGCACGCATCACCATGGCGACTGGGCTATCTACCCCTGGACCTTCCACACCGTCCAGAATGGCGGCAAACCTGTCCATGGTGTCACCACCGCCTCGCACGCAGTGAAGTTCGTCGACGTTGATCCAACCATTCGACCCATTCACGGACCCATCGTCCAGTGGGCCCAGATGGCAGCTATGGCTACAGAAGTTCGAGATGGCCATGGAATGTAAGGACGTCACGTCATCCAGAAAAATGAAGGCTCATCTACTCCTTAGTGTGGGCGACGAGGTGCTGCGCATCTTTAACTCCCTGGAGGTGGACGACGGCCAAGATGCATACCAGAGTGCGAAGGACGCTCTGACAGCACATTTTCTCCCGCAATTGAATCCAGACTATGAAACCTTCATCTTCTGCACGACCATCCAGGCCACCGACGAGACTCTCGACGCCTACCACACGAGGTTGAGGAAGCTGGCCATGTCGTGTGAGTTTACGAACACTGAAAGGGAGATTAGGAGGCAAATCATAAATGGAATTCACTCGGAGAAGCTGAGGCGTCTCGTGCTCAGTGAGAAGGGTATCCCTCTACAGCGCATCCTGGAACTGGGCCGACAAAGGGAGCTTGCCCACTCCAGGGCCGCAAACATGGAAGTGACCCTACAAAAACTCCAGCCGTCACTGTCCACAGCATTGGTGGCTCAAATCTCGGACAGACAATCAACGAGGAGCGAATATGGCAGCGGTTACACCCAGAACAGGTGGCAGCCTCGAGCACCAGGACCAACTGAATGTGGATGGTGTGGTGGCCAAAGGCACGGAAGGCGAAATTGCCCGGCGCAAGGCACCACGTGTGGAGCATGTGGCCGGAAGGATCACTACGCGAAAGTGTGCAGATCCGTGAGTACGCCGTTGCAGCCCCCACAAGGATCCCAGGAGAAAGGGTCATCGAAGAAAAAGAAACAAGCCAGCGCGAGGAGGGTAGCGGTAGTCAACTCCTCGACGGAAGAAGAAGGAGATGATCTCTCAGCCCTACGACAAACAGCAGGCACGGAGAACGAAGGAAAGGGCCGAAAGGTATACTTAGTATCGACACTAAACCAAGGGCCAGCCCAGTCGAAAAGAACCGCCAGGCGACGAAAATGCATGGTCAACATACAAGGCCAGGACATACAAATGACCATCGACACGGGGGCGTCGGTAAACGTCATGCCAACCACCGTTTTCCGAACCCTCGCTCCACGACCCGAGCTAAAATCCACAGACACTCGACAATTTGCCTATGGCAGTCGAAAACCTCTACCAGTCATCGGGAGGTTCCGCACCACGCTTGAGCATGGTGAACAGAAGTTGTGGTCGAAGATCTACGTCGTCAAGGCGGGAATTGAAAGCCTGTTGAGCGGAGATGCGGCTGAAGACCTGGGCGTGGTAAAATTCATATGCCACGTTGACGACACATCCGAGGTCGAGAACTTTCTCAGGCAGCACCCCATGCTACAGAGGGGGATAGGCTGTCTCAAAGGAAAGACCATCAAACTACATATTGATCAGTCAGTGCAACCACGCGCAGTAAGACACCGACGGACACCTTTCCACATGAGGGAACAAGTCGAGAAGGAGTTAAGGTCACTCGAAGCCGCTGGTATTATCGAAGAAGTCACGGGACCAACACCGTGGGTTTCCCCGATGGTGGTCACCCGGAAGCCCAAACAGCCAGGGAAAGTTCGGATCTGCATTGACATGCGCCTGCCCAATGCAGCCATAAAGAGAGAGCGACACATAACGCCGACAATCGATGAAATCATCACTGACCTCACGGGATCGTGTGTGTTCTCGAAGGTAGACCTAAAGGCGGGGTACCACCAGCTGAAGCTACACAGAGAATCGCGCTACATCACCACGTTCTCAACCCATTTGGGCCTGAGGAGGTACAAGCGCCTGAGTTTCGGCATATCGTCGGCCGCGGAGGTTTTTCAACAAACCATCCAGGAGGTCATCAGAGGCATACCAGGGGAACTGAACGTGAGCGATGACATCCTGATACATGCACCGGACATCAAGGAACACATCGTGAGACTGAAAGCACTACTGGGCAGGTTGGAAAGCGCCGGACTCACAATCCATCGAGAAAAGTGCGAATTCCTAAAACCAGAAATTACGTTTTTTGGATACCGGTTCGACCGCACCGGCATATCGCCTGATCCCCAGAAAGTGGCGGACATACAAGCTGCCAGCCCCCCCATGACTCCCACCGAGGTGCGCAGTTTCCTGGGTATGGCCACCTACTGTGGCAGATTCATTCGGAACTTAGCAACACTATCCGAACCACTGAGGGAGCTAACAAAGGCCAGCACAAAGTGGGACTGGGGACCCGAATGCCAGGAGGCATTTGAGAACATAAAAGACTCCCTGTCAACGGACACCAGGATGGCCTACTACGACACGGACCTCCCGACAGAACTATTTGTGGATGCCAGCCCAGTCGGACTCGGAGCAATCTTGATGCAGGTCACGAAAGAGGGTACAAAAAGGTCGATTGCTTATGCATCCAGGGCGCTCACTGCAACGGAACAAAGGTACTCCCACATAGAGAAGGAGGCAATTGCCGTTCTATGGGGATGTCGACATTTCCACATGTACCTATATGGGCGCAAGTTCACGGCGATCACCGACCACAAGCCCCTGCTACCAATCTTCATTGGGTCATCGGCACACCCACCAGCCAGAATCACCAAGTGGCTGCTACACCTCCAGCAATATGATTTCGAACTTGTCTACCAACCGGGCAGCGGCAACCCCGCGGACTTCCTGTCGAGACACCCACGACCAGCCACCCAGCAGGAAGTGTTAGTCGCCGAAGAAACGGAGGAGCACATCTGTCAAGTGGTCCACACCATGAGGCCCAGAGCGATAAACATCGAGGATATTACGACAGAAACCCAGAATGACCCATGTTGCGATCTGGTAAAGGATGCCATCTTTGTCAGGCAACTGGAAAGACTTCATGTCGCATACACGCAATAGAACAGAGGGGGCCAAGGCGTTCCTAGCAGGCATGTTCACGGTTCGACAAGACCTCTCGATCACTGAGGGAGGGCTCCTGCTAAGGGGTGACCGCATCATCATACCCCCAAGGCTGCAAGACAGGATAGTTGCCCTAGCGCATGAAGGACACCAAGGGCTTGCAAGGACAAAGGCACGGATCCGACACAGGGTTTGGTTCCCTCACATTGACGATCGAGTGGAGGACTTAGTGAACACATGTCTACCCTGCCAAATAACGAGTGGACCCCCTGACCCAGAACCGATCCTATCGGCCGAGCGTGGCCGGGCACGATGGGAAGCGATCAGCATTGACTTTTGCAAAATCAGAGAGGGTCTACATCTACTGGTGGCAATCGATGACCACTCACGATATCCAGAGGTTGAGATACTGGAGTCCACCGCCGCGGAGGTGGTCATCCCGGTGATAGAAAAGATGTTTGCCACCCATGGTCTGCCCACGACCATTAAGAGTGACAATGGACCCCCATTCACAGGGGAGGAATTCAGGTCATACCTACAGGAACTGGGCATCAAATACCACCATATCATGCCAAGGTGGCCGCAAGCTAATGGGGACGTTGAGCGTTTCATGAGAACTATCAACAAGGTACTCCGAGTATCTAAGGCAAACGGCAGCCCATGGAGGATCGACCTGTTCCGTTTCCTAAGGAACTATCGTGTCACCCCCCACAGCACCACGGGCATACCACCCGCTGACCTTATGTTCGGAACTGTCATCAACTCGTCGAGTCCCCATCATCCAAGCAGAACCCCTGACGACATCGACCATGCACGTGTGGAAACGAGGAGAACACGTGCCAATGCTCACATGAGCGCCAAGAGAAGAGCAAGGCCCTCGAACCACAGAGTGGGCGACCAAGTCATGTTGCGAAACCCCACAAAATCCAAGATGGACACCAGGTATGACGAACTGCCATGGACTATCAGCAACCGGCGTGGGACCATGATAACGGTCACACGGGGAGGTCGGGAAGTAACAAGGAACGCCTCCTGGTTCAAGCCCGTGCCCCAGCACCTCTGGACGGATGGCGAAGGGCACCACGACGACAACGAGCAACAAAGCAGCGACGTGCCGGCGCAAGACCCCCAGAAAGGATCTGCGGGGGATTGCAGCTGGCAATCACCGAGACTACCCAGCAGTGAGGACACATGTAATGAAGGTGAGCAGACTGACGCGCCGAGCGGGGACAGCCCCCAAGCGAAGCGGTACAGCCTGAGAAAGACCACGAGGCCGCCTGCGAGGCTGAATGACTATGTATGCTAATTTCCCCAGCAGTGGCAGAAGTGTTATAGTTGAGCATGCGGCTTATGTTTATGTTGTTTAGGTCATGTTGAAATAAAGGAGGAATGTTATATCCGCCCTACGTCCCGCAGCGCGGTGACGTAGGGCATGTTAATAAAAGCCCCGCCCCCTGAGTGGGAGGCAGTTCCGGGCGAAGCCGAGCCAGCGTGTGTGTGTTTCTTTGCGCTCCCCTGCCAAGGCCGTGCCCAGGCCATGCGGCCTTCTTGGACCGGAGCCAGCCCCTCGTGCTGGGCCTCCGGCACAATGCACGACTTAACAGGGGGAGCGAAGCAATGTTACTCTGTGTGTAACATAAGCCCATAAGAGAATTGTTATAGAGGTCACCCAGAAGTTCATGGTAGTTTCTTGCTGCGAGCCCCCAGTTTGGGTACCGTGTTCTTTCTCTGAGCTCAGACCGGCGGCCCCCCCCTCCCTCCACCCCACCCCCGGCTGCACCCTGAGCACTTTTAGTGGGGCAGAAGAACGCCGGGATCGTACTTCTCCCATCTTGATGGTTGAACAGGCAAAAGCCCGTTTTTTGCGATCCCGCACCTTGCCTTGAGCTCGTGGAATGATTGTGGGGTAATCGCTTACCTTGCTGAAAAGGATTTCGACGGTGCGTTCAGGGAAACCAAAGCGCAGCTTTTCACCAATAGCAGAACACATCCCACCTCATGCCCTAACCTTGGATGCTGGAATGGTGCCACACCAATCGGAGAGCCCTCCAATCTCTCCCCTAATGCCACAGAAGGCGTAACCGATCACCAACCGATGTGACAATCCGTTCCACTCAAATACCCAACAGCATCTACAAGGCTCCTTTAAGTGTGTTGTGTAGCACTCAAGGAAACACCCGAAAGCACTCAGCCCCCCCAAAACGGAAAATATGTTCAATGTTAATTAAATCAGGGAAACATCCCAATCAGTTTAGTTAATGAAACAGCAAAGCACACATATATTGGAGAGAATTCTCTCGATTGCGGACCTTTAATGCGCCAATAAGCACGGCTAAGCTACTGGCAATGAGGTGGCATTTTGGATCTGTGTTACTTCTAGTAGTGAAACACGGGAAGCGTGAAGGTGTGTGGGGGATCCATTAACCACCTTTCAGCAAAAGGGTGGGGGGGGGGCTGCAGGTGAGTAAAGAAGTCTACACCCCAGCGGGGCAAGTGGGGTCACAGAAGGAACCAGTGGAGTGAGAAATATACAGAATGCAAAGATCACTGCCCGGTTCGCAACTGTAGCAGTCCTGGGCTATTCCTTAATCTAATGCATTTGGGGATGGGTGCCAGTCTTTGACAGCAAAAGTAGAAAACATCGTGAACACCAGAAATTATTGGTTTATAAAAATGGATATCCCAGAACTATAAAAAAAAATGAGTGTCATTTTAGGGGTTTATTCTTTGGGGGGAGGACGGGCCAATGGCATCTGACTTTGCAGGGCATGGTCCTGACATGTTGCACCTGCAGACTGATGGGCACAGACTTGGCCTGCAGCTGGCGCCTGCCATGGCAGAGGGGGGCACCGACCTGGCCTGCAGCCGGCACTTGGTCGGGGGGGGGGGCATCTTCACCGACCTGGCCTGCAGCTGGCGCAGCTCCTCCTTGGTCCGCCCCAGCTCCACCTCCAGCCGCCCACTCTCGTTGGCCGTGGTGTCGAGGCGCTTGCGGGCGTCGGCCAGCTCGGTCTCGAAGAGCCGGCGCAGGTTGGCTTGGTCGCGGGTGCAGCTCTCGCGCCGCTCGCGCAGCTCCGCGCTCAGCTCCTGCTTGTCGGCCTCCAGCGCCCGCGCCCGCTCGATGTAGGCGGCCAGGCGGTCGTTCAGCTTGCGCAGCTCGTCCTTCTCCTGCAGCCGGCTCAGGCGCGTGGGGCTGCTGGGGGACGTGAAGGACGAGGCCGAGGCGCTGCGCTCCCCCACCCGGCTGGTGCTGCTCGGGGTGCTGCTGGCCGAGGCCATCTCCCCGGGGTGTGTGTGTGGCGCCTGCACGTGCCCTGGCTGGCTGGCCGGCTAGTTCCTTCGCGAGCAAGCCTTCCTGCGCGCCCCCGCTCAGGACAGAGCTGAAGCACAACCTTAGCGCCTCGGTGGTGCGCTGCACGCAGAGGGGAGGAGCTAAGGCGAAAGAGGTGCATCCCGGCCTCTTTAAAGGGGTCTTATTCTCAGACTGCGCGTTACGCCCTCGCGCCCCTAGTCTAGTCGCTTACTAGTAAACATAATGCTGGCTGCCGCCCGTTACTACACCTGCCAGTGGCGGCAACCCACCCCAGGCTTCTTGAGTACGTTTAAATGGCTCCCCTTTTCTTAATTACGTTAAAATAATGTCACTTCTCCGTTACCCAGCAGCCCCTTCTTCTAAATAGGCGCCGCCAAGCTGCATCAACGAGAAGTTTTTGCATTTCCAGTCTGTTTTCCAAATAAAACGTTTCTCCCTCATAAGTGAAATGTAAAAGTGCTGGTGTAATGTGAGTCAAGTTGTCAAGTGCCGATGGCAGGAAAAGGTAGGTTTTATTACCCTTAACGTTGCTATTTGCAGTGTTTCTAGACTTTGTTTTATTGGTAACTTAATATACATGGAGTGTCATACCTGATATCCCTCTCCCTCTCTCTCTCTTGCCCTCTCTCTCTCTTGCCCTCTCTCTCTCTCTCTTCGCTGCTGTGCTTTCTCTCTGTCTTCTCTCTTTCTCTTTCCGTCTCGATATGTCTCTTCTATGTGGATATCTTATCTCTAAGGGGGAGGGTGGGTTGTGGGGTCTGTGCTTTTTTTTTTAACAAAAGTACGTATTAACACAACAAAAAGCACATTAATTGTACTAACATTGCAGACGGTCTTTTTAAAAATAATTTTACAATGTCATTTCTAATTATCTTCACTTTATTCATAATGTTAAACTCGTTTTACTGAGCAAAGCACATTATCAAAACCTATAATATGCGAATAATTTTTTCTGATTGAAGATTATCATTCCACGAAAAAGTCTTGTGCATTCCTTGACGGTGCCTCCTTCATGCATTGCGGTTGGTAGCAACAGTGACTCAGGGGGCTGGGTGCCACCACTACTTTAAAAGTAACAGAATTAATGATATTTATGGAAAAAACTAAATTAATCTTGGTGCTAAAGGCTGCATTGGGTGGTTTAGAATGTGACTCAAAGCCTTATGCCACAACAAACAGACCAAATATGTGAAAAATAAGCCTTCCCAGTGTGCCAAACTCTAAAAGAAATATACATACACCATGTACAATTAATGGATAATCTCCTTTATGTATTTTGACCTTTTTATATTTGTTGCATATTGGTCTTTACACCCTTACAATGTAGTCCCTTTTGCAAAATTCCAGATGGGAATGCAGTGCTTCATTGCCTCCAGTTTTTATGAGAGACAATCTTACAAATATTTTCTCCTTATCAAATTTGCATGTAATTTCGTCATGATTTAACAATTTTTCAAAAAGTGCCTTTTGACAATCTTGCAGAAAATGTCAACACGTGTTTCATCCTTTCAATTAGGGTCTTCTTCAGGGCTAACAAATAAGATTTCTTATGACATTCATTTGAACATGATGAATACACATAAAAGATAATGTAAGCATACGAGTCAAAAGCCAGATGAACGGCGTGTCAGAATAGAGGGGAGAAAAATTAAAATAAAATGCAGCACATAATGAGGAAATATATTCCTAATAATGTACATCCTTCCAATCATCAATTCATGTCGTTGTTTTGTAAAGTAGTCGCTCCAAATGAAATATTCCAAATGTATACATTAGTTATTTGTTCATACACATTCTAAATGCAATGATGATGCAGTCCCCGTCCATCACCAAGTATCACACACATAACCACCCTAGTTTGAGCTTAATGTATTCTATCCTTGTTGAATAAGGCAATTTATTGTTACCATCTTCACCAAATGTGATTTGAGTTAAATATGCCTACCTCATTCCACTTCATGACATAAATCTCAAATCAAAATCCTAATTATAAAAGAATAATTACACGTTGAATTAATACAGGATTATTTTTTTAATGTTTTTTTTTATTTACTTGAATTTTAATGAAAAAGATTTTTTTGATTTTTACAAGAATCGTTTGCTTCTCATGTAATCAATTTTTCTCGTTTTCATAGATTGTCTCCCTCTGTCGTAGAGTTGGCGATAGATTTCAAGGCTAGTTCTATTAGCTTCACCACAGTTAAAGTCCATCTCGTTGTCTCTCCTGACATTAGCCTGTTCCAGACTGTCGCTACATCTAGCGTCACTGCCCCTTGTAGACATGATTGAAGATATATATCTCTGTTTTGCTGTGTCTTAGGGCATCTTAACACTAGATGTTTCAGTGTTTCAACGTGCTCTTTCTCTTTACATAGGCGACAGCTGTTATCTGATTTCGTTGCCCGGATTGCCAGGATTTCACGTGTCATCAGCAGATTTAGTCTGGCTTTCAAAAATGTTGATCGCATGTTTTTATTTGGGAATTTTGTACAGAAGTTCAAGGGTTTCTTGACTTTGTTGAAAGTCGGTGGAAGATGGGTTAGTAGCTTATTTGCACTGGCTGTGTCTATCGTCTTGATGCAGTCCATGAGCTCCATTTTTCTTTTTACCCGGACTGGGTTGGTCTTCAGATCTTCTTCCGAACACAATATTTCTCTGAGAGTTTCCTGAAGGGTTAACGCCCACTTGTTGAGTGCTTTACACGTTCCACTTTTGAGCTCTTCTGCGATTATGGAGTAAATTGGGAGAGTGTCCGCCATGATGATTTTTCTATATAGTCTAATTTTACTCTGGTCTACTAAAGATGACAAAGAGACCCAGTTCTCACCTAATCGCTGGCATGGAGGTTGACTTTGGCAGGCCTAGGATCGATTTCCAAACAAGTCCTTCCAGCTTTTGCCATATCTCTCTCGGAGTATTCAGTGAGGTTTTCATGCCGTAAATGATTGTTGGAACGACTTTTGCTTTATAGAAATTTATCACCGGAAGGAGGGAAAATGTTCAAAATTTTTTGTCTATTAATCTAGTTTACGCAGTTAGTCTTTTCGCCTTTACCCATAATTGAGCTTGCATTGACTTGTCTGTGGGCGAGCTGTCAATATGCACCCCTAGATATTTGAACTGATCGATGACTTCAAGTTTGGTTCCCTCAAGAAACCATTTCGGGTGTCTTACTGTCCTCTTCGTTGCTTTCTCTAAGACCAGTATTTTCATTTTCGCTATATTGATTTCCAAATTGTTTTCTGTGGTATATCTTGCCAGATTTGATAATTTCCTTTGCAGGCCAATTTGGGTTTGGTCGATTATAATGGCGTCGTCTGTGTAAAGGAGTCGCAAGATCGGCACATTCCCAATTTTAGGTGGAAATGCTCTTATTTTTTCCTCATGACGTTGGTAATCACCAAGAAAGGCGATGAAGAGAGCCGGCGCTAAAGGACAGCCTTTTTTGACTCCTCTCTTTACTGAAATCTCCTCGGACAAGACTCCTTGTTTACTCAATTTCACTCTGATTTTGGTTTTGGCGTGAAGAGCTTTTATGGGATCCAAAATTGACATTGGGCATTTCCAGTTGTGTAGTTTGGACCATAGTTTCTCCCGGTCTATTTTATCAAATGCTTTCGATAAGTCTACAAATGCGAGGTACTCTTTTGGTGCGCCTTCTCTGATTTTTGCCTTTAAGATGTTTAGCATCAAGATGTTTATTGCAGTGCCTCCATTTTTTTGAAACCCGGTTTGGAAGTTGTCTGTACACGGCGCATTTTTTGCCCAAGTTCTAAAATGATGTAGCAATTGTATAGCGTAAATTTTCCCCACAATGTCCAAGAGCGCTATGGCCTATAGCTTTCTGGATCTTCTCTTCCACCTTTTTTATACACCGGAACAATTATGGCCTTTAGCCACGTTTCAGGAACCATTTTTGTTTGATTGCAGTGGATGAATATGTTACTGAGGATCCCCACCCATGCTTCCGGCGATTGTTTCAAGTCCAAATTGGTTAGGCCATCTGGTCCCAGTGCTCTCGAGGTTTTCAGGTTATTGATAGTAATTTCAATGTCAACTGTATTTGATACATCAACCCATGTGGACTTGGTATCAAGTTCTTCTTCCGATCGATTCGATTGTGGCAAAGCAAATTGAGCTGCTAAGTATGTTTGCCATTTTTCCTCCGGGACCGCGTTCAAAAGTTCTGATGTTTTTGTTGAGTTCGAAGATTTAATTAATGCCCAAAAATCTGATGATTTTTTTGTGCTTAGACATCTCAACATGTTTTCAGCATCTTTTTGATATAGGAGCAATCTATGGTGTTTTAACCAATGGTTGTACACCTTTTTTTCGTTTCGCCATTTCTTACATGCTTCATGTGTGTTCATTTTGTTTGCATTTTTCTTCCATTTTCGAACTATTTTCCTTTTTTCCACCACCAATTTGTCGTAGACATGGTTCGTACCCTCCTTCTTATTTGGGTGGTTTATAACCGGTCTTCTATAAGGAGTTAGTAATGGTAAGTAATTCGGTCGCACTACGGGCTCTTGTTTGTCACTGGGATCTGGGAGATCATATTTCGCCGTTAGCTTTAGAACTTCTTCTTCCGTTAGGCGGACCCTAGATTGTTGGTTGTTTAGCTTGACGTTAAACTTATATGACTCTTTCTGTAGTTGAAGACCTTGCCATGTGCAGATCAAGAGATTATGGTCACTGTAAATTGTTCTTTGGACTTTGTATTCTAGGATCTTGGGAAGAAGGCTGCTGGTTACATATATGTAATTGTAACGCTCACCTGAATCCCTCGGAGGCGCAGGTCTGGGCTGGGGGTTCTCGGAGTCTTCTAGGGTCACGCGCAGGCCTCGAATGCCACCCTGGAAAGGCCCTTTCCTCACTGAGATCTTGATCTGAAGGGTGAGGTGTCTGCAATTATGAGAGCAAGGGGTTAATATGGATATATAAGCCTGACTGGGTAAGCTGCCTCCTCTTCCTGGTACTCCCAAGTAGTTCGTAGGCTAAATGTGCTCACCTCATGTAGGTGAAAGCGGAGCTCTCCATCCTGCGTCTGAGCAGGGGCGCCGAAGCCAGTTACTTCACTGGTTAATTGTCCAGCCTCTTGGTTGCAGAGGATGAAGATTTGGAGCTAGGCCGTTGTTAGCAGCACGAACGGCGGTTGCTTGAATATGGAGGTCCGGAGAGCGATGGAATGGCGAAGGTATTGCAGGCAAGTAAGTAGAAAATGTCAATTCGAAGTTAAAAGCACTTCTTAATGTCTCTTTTCCTTTTTCAGGTCGCAGAAGCAGCTGGGTAGAAAAATGGATGTCGAGGAATGCACCGAGGAGTGAGAAAGATGAGCGCTGCCCAAAACACGTGCGTATAGATGGAGTTTTGTATTTCTTAATGATGTCCTTTTGTTTTGCAGATGCGAGTAGCAGCGTCGGCGGAGGCGAGAAGAATGCAGCGCAGGTAAGGAAAGTTTCACGGAGGTTTACTAACCAATGCCTTTGCTTCCACAGGGTGCCGGAAAAATGGAAAGCTGCAGCCCGTGGCTTGAGATGCACCGATGGACTGGGTAAGTGCTGCACTGGTTTTTATCTCGTGCTAACCTGGTGTTCTTTTCCCTTTTCAGATGCTGCTGAAGACGAAGATGGTATTTCGGAAGGTAAGATTGCGGATTTCTCTTCCCCAGATGCAGAAGTTGAAGATTCTCTGGAGCTGACACGGTGAGCGTCCTGCTGCTATTGCAGAGTAACGCGAAGCACGTTGCTCTGATCGGGCGTGGTTTAAATAGCTTACTGGAGTGCTTAGGTGTCTCCTTCCACAGCAGCCTCGCCCAGGTAAGAAGTCCCAGCTTCCAGAATAGTTCCAGTATCCAGTCCCAGGGAGTGGTGCTGGCCACACCCAGAAGGTAAAGTAGTTCCAGCCATGGATGGATGAGGATTTCATCCTGCAGGTGAGTGAGCAGCATGGTCTGCAGCAGGTAGGTCCACCCAAGCACCATTCCTTACATCATGAGCCCGGCACGTCCTGTGCTGGGACTGGGTCCCCTTATGAGCCTGGCGCCACTGGCGCCAGGACAAGGTCCATAAGGCCCCTATGGGAGCCGATGGGTACCTGGAAATAAAGTTGCGACCCAGCTTCCGAGGCAGTTGGGCTAAACCTGACTCCTTGGAGGCTGCGGTCATGACAGTACCCCCCCTCAAGGCCCCTCCCAAGCTTGTCTTTTCCGGAGGTTTTGGCTTGTTGGGAAAAGCCCGATGAAATTTTCGGACTAGACGAGGTGCATGTACATATTCTGAGGGTTCCCAAGATCTCTCCTGGGGTCCATATCCCTTCCAATCAATCAGGTAGTATAGTTTTGATTTGGAAATTTTGGAGTCCAAGATGTTTCGAATTTCAAATTCGGATTCTCCGTCAACTTGGATGGGCTCAGGAGGTTTAGTCAAACGGGTTCCGGGTTGCACAGGTTTCAGGAGAGAAACATGGAAGACAGGATGTATCTTCATTCGAGTAGGTAATTCTAGTTTGACAGCCACTGGGTTAATCACGGCCGTGTTCGAGTAGGGTCCTAAATATCTTGGGTTGAAGGTGCGTGGCCCTTTTAAAGATAAATGTTTAGTGGACAGCCAGACTTGATCTCCTTTTTGATATTGAGGAGCCTCTTTTCGATGTTGGTCTGCTCCTTTTTTGTATGATTCTTTAGCTCGTTGAAGATGAGCTGTGGCTTCTTTAAATGCTTGAGTTATCGTCGAATGCAGATGGTCAACAGCAGGTGTTCCGAGAGCTTGAGGTGGGTCCAGATTTGAGGTTCGAGGATGACTTCCATACAGCAGGAAAAAAAGGTTTTTTCCCGTCCCAGAATGGATTGAATTATTGTAAGCGTATTCAGCAATCCAAAGGACATCCTTCCAAGTACCCTCGGATTGATGCAACATGCAGCGCAGATATTGTTCTAAAGTTTGGTTAGTTCTCCCAGTCTGCCCGTCGGTTTGAGGGTGATGGCTGGTGGAAAGTCGTACATCAATTTGTGCTAAACGACAACAACTCCGCCAAAAATGGGAAATAAATTGGCTCCCTCGGTCAGAGATTAGTACTGAAGGGAAACCGTGCAACCGGACAATGTTTTCAAGAAATTCTCGGGCTAGAATGGAAGCTGTAGGTAAACCCTTCAGTGGGATAAAATGAGCCATTTTTTAAAAAAGGTCCACGATCACTAGAATTGTGTTGTATCCGGAGCAAGGGGGTAAATCCGTGATAAAATCCATCGAGAGCGTGTGCCAAGGGCCTGGTGGAATGTCTATTGGACGTAGTAATCCTGCTGGTTTTTCCTTCTGACTCTTGTTTTGTGCGCAGATACCACAAGAAGCCACAAACTCTTTAACATCTTTCCTCCAAGATGACCACCAAAAATGCCTTTTAATTTTCTCTGAGGTTTTGGCAACTCCAGGATGTCCTTCCATTAGAGAATCATGGTAGCAGGTGATGACCTGTTTTTGTAAGTCAGCGCAGGGTAAGAATAGTCTTCCTTGGAAATACAATAGGTTCTGATCTATTGTAAAATCCTTTCCTTTCAATTGCCAATTCGATGAATCTTCGGGAGTTATGAGTTGATTGACCCTTGCTTTAATCTCTTCGAGGGATAGTGTGTTGATTGCTCCTAGTATCTTTTGTTCAGGAATTATTGGCACCGGCTCCGGATTAGCTGTAAATTCGTTTACCCCTATCCGGGAAAGGGCGTCTGCTTTTCCGTTCCTAACGCCTGGTCGATATGTGATTACAAAATCGAATTCTGCGAAGAATAAAGCCCAGCGTAGTTGCCTCGAAGATTGAGCTTTAGCTGACTTCAGGTACTGGAGGTTACGGTGATCCGTGATTACAGTTACTGTGTGCCGGGCTCCCAAAAGATAATGCCGCCAGGCCTTAAAGGCGGACTTAATTGCCAAGAGTTCTTTGTCCGTAATTGTGTAGTTGATCTCAGGAGCCGAAAATTTGCGAGACCAAAAGGCTACAGGGTGTAACTGGTGCGTTTCGGGGTCTCTTTGTGACAGCACCGCCCCCATTGCAAGACTGGAAGCGTCTGTCTCGACGATGTAGGGAAGTTCTGGACGGGGATGCCTTAAGACTGGAGCAGAGATAAATTTGGCTTTTAATTCTTGGAAGGCTTGTTCGGCTTCTGGAGTCCACTCGAATTTTTTATTCTTTTTCAGAAGAGCCGTGATAGGTTGGACTACCCGAGAGAATTCAGGAATGAACCTTCGGTAAAAATTAGCGAAGCCCAGCATGCTCTGTACACCTTTCACGGAAGTTGGGGAAGGCCATTTGGTGATAGCATCCACTTTTCTTGAGTCCATGTGAACTCCGTTGGGTGATAAGATGAACCCTAAAAATTCCACTTCCTTTGCGTGAAAGGTGCACTTCTCCAGTTTAGCAAACAAGTGATGTTGGCGAAGTCTCTGTAAAACCGCTGTGACATGTCTACGATGATCAGTTTCTGAGGCTGAGTATACCAGGATGTCGTCAATATAAACGACTACGCACACATCAATAAGTTCTCTGAGGACATCATTCATGAAAAACTGGAAAGCGGCCGGTGCGTTACATAGTCCGAAGGGCATTACTTGATACTCAAATAATCCATATTTAGTGCGAAAGGCCGTCTTCCATTCGTCGCCCTCCTTAATGCGTACCAAATGGTAAGCTCCTCTGAGGTCTAACTTTGTGTATATGCAGGCGCCTTTTACCTGGTCCAATAATTCAGGAATCAAGGGCAACGGGTATCGGTTTTTGACTGTAATCTGGTTCAGGGCGCGATAATCGATACAAGTTCTTAGGTCACCTTCCTTTTTCGGGACGAAGAACAAAGCTGAGGAAGCCGGGGATTTCGAGGGGCGGATGAATCCGTTAGCCAAGTACTGGTCCAAGTATTGCCTGAGATGGAGGTTTTCTGGTTCAGTGAGGGCATATATTCTACTGCACGGAGGGGTGGACCCAGGTATTAGATCTATCTGGCAGTCGTATGACCGATGCGGAGGCAGGGTGTTGGCTTGATCTTTCTGAAAGACGTCGCTGAACTCTTGGTATTCCAGAGGTAATCGGGGGTCCTCGGAAGTGATGGCTGCTAGCTTGATTTCGGGCTGAGGATAACAGGTTGAAGCGCATTCTGGAAACCGAATTACCTTGGCTCGCCAGTCTATCTGAGGATTGTGCTTTTCCAACCAAGGCATTCCCAGAATCACCTGAAACTGCGGGGCCTTGATTACATCAAACACGATCTTCTCCCGATGTCCGTCTTGACATAACAACGTTACCTCCATGGTGGTATGAGAAACTGGTCCGGAAGCTATTTCAGTACCATCCACTGTAGTGATTACGTCCTTTACCATCTTGGGACGTAGGGGAAGATCCATCCTGATAGCCAAGTCTTGGTCCACATAATTACCGATTGCTCCGCTATCAATGTATACTTTGATAGCATGCATGCGATCTGGTCTATTGGGACTGATGAGGACCATAGGCATTACCAAATGCGAGGTCAAGGAACTGGTTTTAACGCTCGGCAAGCGGACCTCTACGCTTGTCGGGCGAGGTCGTTTCCCGATTCCAGTTTCTCAGCATTTTTATCAGAAACTCCTACGGTCTTCTTGACCGGTTTCACCAAGCAATCACGAAGGAAATGTCCAGAATTCCCACAGTATAGGCACAGCTGTAATTGCCTTCTTCTTTCCCGTTCTTTCTGAGTTAATGGTCCTTTTACTACTCCTATTTGCATTGGTTCCACGGAGTCATTCCCTTTAGTGGAGCTCTGAGGTCTTGAAAGTACCCGGGTTTCAAATCTGGATCGATCGGTCTTCCTGTTCTGTAGCCGATGATCTAATTGGACTACTAGGTCGATATAATCTGAACAGTCTTGCGGCGGATTAACCACCTGTGCTAAAACGTCTTTAAGTTCCCCACGTAGACCTCTGTAGAAGAGCGTGATTCTCTTATCTTCAGGCCACCTAGTCTCAACCACCAGTCTATTAAAGGACGCTATGTAAGCCAGGAGATCCTGATTACCTTGTCTGAGTGACAGGAGTTCATTGTCCAAGGCCTGCCCCTGTGAATGACTTGCGAACAACTTTTCCATACTGGTCTGAAAGTCTTGAAAGTTATAGAGGAGCCGGTCATCCTGTGTCACGAGAGGAATGGACCAATATGCAGCACTACCGCTAAGATAGGAAAGTACAAACGCTACCTTGGCTTGGTCCGTTGGGAATGCGGCGGGTCTACACAGAAAGTGCAAGCGGCATTGATTGATGAATACTGCATATCGCTTTGGATCACCGGAAAAACGTTCGGGCGGGGCCAAAGGCACATTCCCTGGCAGATTAATTTGCACCGGATTACTTGAGGTTGTAGGAGTGCCGCCCCCTCCATAGGGAGGCAGTGGCGTCTGTCCCGCTTGAGCCTGTAGCAACTGTCTGGCCAGATCATCCATCCGTTCCTTGGCAATGATCAACTCCCTTCGTAAAGCGTTTGTTTCTTGGCGAGATGCGTGTACTTCTGCCCTTAGTTCCCCAAGCAATTGAGCCAGTTGATCTGTGTCCGAGGTTTCCATTGTGCCTGGGTGGGAAAATTGCGGTGGGCTTCGCGTTCTTTAACGCTCACCTGAATCCCTCGGAGGCGCAGGTCTGGGCTGGGGGTTCTCTGAGTCTTCTAGGGTCACGCGCAGGCCTCGAATGCCACCCTGGAAAGGCCCTTTCCTCACTGAGATCTTGATCTGAAGGGTGAGGTGTCTGCAATTATGAGAGCAAGGGGTTAATATGGATATATAAGCCTGACTGGGTAAGCTGCCTCCCCTTCCTGGTACTCCCAAGTAGTTCGTAGGCTAAATGTGCTCACCTTATGTAGGTGAAAGCGGAGCTCTCCATCCTGCGTCTGTGCAGGGGCGCCGAAGCCAGTTACTTCACTGGTTAATTGTCCAGCCTCTTGGTTGCAGAGGATGAAGATTTGGAGCTAGGCCGTTGTTAGCAGCACAAACGGCGGTTGCTTGAATATGGAGGTCCGGAGAGCGATGGAATGGCAAAGGTATTGCAGGCAAGTAAGTAGAAAATGTCAATTCGAAGTTAAAAGCACTTCTTAATGTCTCTTTTCCTTTTTCAGGTCGCAGAAGCAGCTGGGTAGAAAAATGGATGTCGAGGAATGCACCGAGGAGTGAGAAAGATGAGCGCTGCCCAAAACACGTGCGTATAGATGGAGTTTTGTATTTCTTAATGATGTCCTTTTGTTTTGCAGATGCGAGTAGCAGCGTCGGCAGAGGCGAGAAGAATGCAGCGCAGGTAAGGAAAGTTTCACAGAGGTTTACTAACCAATGCCTTTGCTTCCACAGGGTGCCGGAAAAATGGAAAGCTGCAGCCCGTGGCTTGAGATGCACCAATGGACTGGGTAAGTGCTGCGCTGGTTTTTATCTCGTGCTAACCTGGTGTTCTTTTCCCTTTTCAGATGCTGCTGAAGACAAAGATGGTATTTCGGAAGGTAAGATTGCGGATTTCTCTTCCCCAGATGCAGAAGTTGAAGATTCTCTGGAGCTGACACGGTGAGCGTCCTGCTGCTATTGCAGAATAACGCGAAGCACGTTGCTCTGATCGGGCGTGGTTTAAATAGCTTACTGGAGTGCTTAGGTGTCTCCTTCCACAGCAGCCTCGCCCAGGTAAGAAGTCCCAGCTTCCAGAATAGTTCCAGTATCCAGTCCCAGGGAGTGGTGCTGGCCACACCCAGAAGGTAAAGTAGTTCCAGCCATGGATGGATGAGGATTTCATCCTGCAGGTGAGTGAGCAGCATGGTCTGCAGCAGGTAGGTCCACCCAAGCACCATTCCTTACATCATGAGCCCAGCACGTCCTGTGCTGGGACTGGGTCCCCTTATGAGCCTGGCGCCACTGGCGCCAGGACAAGGTCCATAAGGCCCCTATGGGAGCCGATGGGCACCTGGAAATGAAGTTGCGACCCAGCTTCCGAGGCAGTTGGGCTAAACCTGACTCCTTGGAGGCTGCGGTCATGACAGTAATGTAGGGGAGCGCTAGAGTTTAAATGTTCCCATGTTGGAATATTCATTTGTTTTGGGAACAATGCTTGCATGTTGTGCAGGTTTCTTGGTTTTGCCATCGCCCACCAGGCCTTTCCTCGTTCAACTGTCGGACCTTGCGGCCCAAAATTCTTTTTGTCCTTATTTAGTTTGTTACAGTTTGCGTTCAAGTCTCGACACACTATTAGATCAACATTATTGTACTCTGTGTATATCCAGTCTAGCGTTTCCCCTATGCTATTACAATATTCTTTAGTTGTCATTTGTTGGGGGTTCCAATAGGTGTTTATTATAATCAGTTGCTTGGTGAACATCTTCTTCGGTAGATTCGTTTGGTGGTTCCATGATGTTAAAATGACCAACATCTCATACGTTTCCTTTAACTTCGTCAGTTCTGTCATTCATGAGCCCATTTTTATTGCTGTCAGGAGACCCGATGACGGGCGCCCCAAGAGGCCCTTTCTTGCTGGAGATATTGCAACTGCAAACCCGTCTAAAGCTGGTTTATCTTGGAGCCATGTCTCTTGGAGACATAGGATATCGAATTGACCTAAATCGACGTCTCCCAGTATGGTCAAGTAGCTGTGACCCCGTGTATTCCACGACCCCAAAGCATATCTCTTGATGCTTCTTTCGTCCAGAACGATGGTTGGTCCTGTAAGGATATTTGGCATGTTACAGCACAGAGTACAGCACTACTGCACAAGTAGCATTTTTGCAGCACCACCACAAGGGTGCGGTGCATTGCTATATGGGTTAGCAGATTAACAAGGAAAGACAGACTATTCAGTCAAAAACGATTTGAACATATAAGATGCAAATCTATTTTTACAGTTAAAAGCACACGTGTTCATTTAAAAATACACACTATTTTTCACCTGAAATGCCTATATTACTAGAGACACATTTGAAAATTAACAGCTAACATATTAACCATTAACCTGACTAATAAAACCTTATTTTAATATAACTCACTAATAAAATGTGTTCTCTACTGTAGAATTAGGCATACTTTGAAAACCAGTTAAATGAGTGTGCAGATTTTTTTTTCTCTCTTCTCTGCCTGATTATCCGTGTTGTTGTGCACAGTAACGGCAGGAAGGAGGAAGTCAGATTTGCAACAATTGCAAATGTATAAGCGAAGCTATTGTTGAAGAGTAGGAGGATGAGAGATGATGGATTTCATTGGAACACGTCATAAAGAGGGCTGAGAGGAAAGTTTTAGTGGGCAGTATCAAGGAAAAAGACAGGCAGACATCTTTCTGCACTACTGGGGAGAAGACCTGGCTGTGGGGGTGTCCTGCTGCAGTCGAGACTGGGGAAAGCTGAAAGAATTACCTTTCCACTGGCAGAGGCAGTCCTATCTGAAAAAGCTGAGAATTCCAGGCAATGACCCCGGCTTGAGAAGGCAAGCGTTCATTTTTGCTGGAGTTAAGCCAAGAGAGCCACATTCACAGAGAGAAGCCTCTGAACAGATAAGGTAATTACCTAACTGGGGGAGCTGTGTGTGTGCACGAAAGCATGCAGTCAGTGTAGAAAAATGAAAGTCCCGTGCGTGTCTTAATCAAGTGATAATGTTGCAATTTAAGTTCTGTTCTCCGCCACTATAATTGCAGTGTGTCATAGAAAATGCTTTGATTGTTCCATTTTATTGCTGTAAAGAATGAGATCATGTCTAAATGCAACTTTTATAATACAGAAAATATTTGAAAACAGACGGGTGGTTTATTTTCTATTTACCATTACAATGCCAATGATGTGGGGAGATTTTAGACAGTGCAATGGTCATTTTAAGACAGATGTGTGTATGTCAGAATCAGTATGAATAATTGTGAGTGACTGTAGTATAACTTGTTGGAGGTACATGAGCCAACGGGAAGAGAGACTCTCTGAACATAGCTCCCTACCGTATATAAGGTAGTGGAAATTACCACAAGACTACCACATATAGCTCTCTGTCGTAAATAAGTCAGTGAGTTTGCCCATGGTGGCGCACCAACACTATCACTGGAAATTGTGGTATCTCTAGAATGCAGGTCTGAGGTCTCTCTAGTGATCACACGAAAAATCTAAGCGAAGATAAGGGATTCTGGACATTGGGGCCACAAATAAAACAAGGGAATTATGCTCACCAAAATACCACCAACCACGTATACCAAATATGCAGGTCTGGGTGCTGAAATAATGCATGTCCATTGTATTATTGTTGCACATGGCCAAATCTGAATACAAAGAGTGATTATTGCTAAGTTATTTTTCGGCGGTAATAAAATACCGTCAGGCCCCAAATCTCCACAAAATACCCTACAGTCCTTTGCTAGTTGATTGCGGGGTCTCATTTGATTGCTATTTCTCCGCTTTAGGGAACAAAGTTGATTTCAACCATCCCCATGGTCTTTTCACTGATATCGTATCTTTTGCTGTCACTGGGTCTGCGTTACTTCTTCTCTTAGTTGATAGTTGATTGATTACGTGATGTTGGATTTTGGCTATGTCGACGGTGCCTGTGAACAGCTTCAGGTCTTGTGCGTAAGATATTATCGCATGGTGTCATCTCCTGTCTTTCACCCTCTGGCTGTAGGTTGTTCTTATTTTTCTCGTGACGTGACCATTGATGCCGAAGGTTTGAGTAATCTCGGTGGGACTGCCCACTCTCTCGGTCATATTTCTTTTCGCTCTGCCATTTACCTATCCGATTATCTCGATAGGCCTCTTCTGTTCTAGATATAAATCGGTACTTCTGCTCGTCCTTGCCTTTTGAATAAGGTATTTTGGTCACCTTTGGACTCTCAAGTTTTATTTCCGTCAATAGAAATCCGGATTGTTCCATTTCTCTCACTGCGTTAGCGTCAATTTGACGGGTCTCCCTCGCTTTGACGTGTACATATACTTTTGCGATCGTTCCTCTGTGGTACGGTTCAACTAGAGTGATATCTCCGGTTTTAATGTGTTTAGTGTTTGTTTCCCAGTGTTGGGAGAGGTTCATTAAATTCGTGTCTTTCAAGAAGTCTTCTACGGATCTTGGTGAGCTTGTCGTCTCCTCCGTATTATTTGGTTGTATCATGCTTTCTTGCGTTTCTTTGGTTTTGGATGTGTTCTTCCCATTTGACCTGTTCGAATCCTGATGACTACCCTTTTCCTCTCGCGTCGGGTTTAGTGTCTGGTCTCTGTTAGTTAGTTTTAGCGTCACAGAGGTTCCTGATGTTGGTTGCTTTGGGATGCCCGATTTGATTGGGTATAAATGGTTCTGCCTTGGTGAAATGGCACTCTTTTCTTTTGTCTCTATCCGTGCATCCGGGATTTCCACAATTTCAATGTGCTGGCTCCTGACCTGATTGGATTTAGATGTTACGATTTGTTTTTCCTTCCCTGTTTGTATACACTCTAACTGTTTTTTCAGAGCTTCGACTTCTTTTTCTCAGCCTTTTTGTTGATACATATTTCCTTCTTCTAGTGCGGTAATGTAGGCATCAATGTGAATCAGTTTTGTGGACAGTGTTGCCAAAATTGAAGTGTTGTCATGTATTCCGTCTTTTATTGCCTCGTATAATTTGCAGAAAGGGTTTAAGGCAATTGTAATGGCTGACATGATATTTAGCATATCCGTTTTTTTGCTTGGTGAGTCCTTTTGGGTTGTTGTTAATATTTGTCACACCGCGTGCTCGCTCGCGGGCGCCACTTACCTGTCCTGGGGTCCCGGGTCCACGGCCGCAGCGGTCTCCTCCTTCATGGAGGCTGTACCCGCGGTGGTGTCTTTCCCCACGCCGGCCCGCGGTCTGGATGGGCTCCGTGGGCACTGCCATCTTGCGAGAATCTGCGCATGCGCGGATCGTCAGTATCCGACTTCCCGCGCATGCGCAGTGTCGGAACATGCGTTCCAAGCCTCGCTTTGATGCCGGGCTTTAAAAGAGCGCCGCATACACAGGGACAATGCGTCTCAACACGGTTGTTACTGTGTATGCGCTGCTGGAGCCCTGGCGTCCGTGCCTCAGCCTCTCCAGTTCCTTACTCTGCCTTACCTGTGCCTTGTTCAGCCTCTCCAGTTCCTTACTCTGCCTTATCCTGCCTAGCCCATCCTTTCCTCCTTGTCCTCTCCCTGCTCCTTTGTCCTCCTACCCCTTGCTTCCCGGTTCTACCTTGTCCTTGCCTGCCTCCTGGGTTGGGGTAGGGGAGTTCCTGTCTGGGTTCCTGGTTTGCTTCCCTTCTGCTAGGATAGTAGGATTCCCTTGTCTGTTCTGTTTTGACCTTGCAGACCTTCCTTCTTTACCTGTCTTGTGCCCTGCCGGTACCTGTGCCTTGCTACCCTCTTGGATGTTCCGGAGTTCAGCTTCCACCATTATCGGTGTCTTCATTAAGCCTTCTCTGCCAGTGGAAACACTGTTCCGACGCCACGTAAATACGGAGAAGTGCCACCCGTGGCGTTGGGAGTTGGTTCAGTGCCATCCTGTCATATATCGTCAGGAGGGTATTGGGCTAATTTCTCGCGCTACTCATTCATCGGCAAGAGATACTCCGACAGACTGGCAACCTCAACTCCACGGTCTCCAGGAAGAAAAGGTAACCAGCGATCTCGTGAAGACTCGTTTAACAGATTGAGACGCCTTTCCTTCAGTCCCGACATGGACGACATGCAGGAATTACGCGAAGAAATGCGTGCCATGCGTCTTGAAATGACCACCCTCCGCCAGGAGAACGACACCCTTCGACAAGCGATGGGTCGGAGTATGGCTAATCCCTCACAACCAGCTACACCACCTGAGAACTCCATGGCTTACACTACTCCGATGAAGTATGATGGTGACCCGCGTCGAGTGGCAGAGTTCTGTACACACTGTCGGATCCATTTCCAGTTCAGGTCAAGTCATTTTGGTCAAGACAAGGCAAAGATCGGGTATATCCTTGGAAACCTAACCGGCAATGCACTTGCTTGGGCCGCACCTTTGGTCTCTACCAACAGTCCCCTGTTGGGTGATTTCGCTGCTTTCGAGAAAGCCTTTTTGGATGTCTTTAAACCGCCCAATTTGGCAGCCATGGCCCAGAATCAATTAATGGAGATCAAACAAGGACCAGGTGACATAATCCACTACATAAGTCGGTTTCGACAATTAGCAACCGATTCACAATGGCCCGAAATCATTCAGAAAACCTTGTTTCGTCGGGGACTACGAGAAGAGTACAAAGACGTATTGCTGCACATCCCGGAGCCAGAAACGTTGCCTGCATTGGTGGAATAAGTCTTACGCATTGACCACAGGTTAGCTGAACGACGGAGTGAACGTCGCAGATCTGACAGGTATCACCCGGTTCTTCCGGTACTGAACCCCGGACCAGCTGTCTCTACCGATGTGGGCCCAGAACCCATGCAGTTGGGTGCCATCCGAGGCCCGTTGTCCGAGGCCGAAAAGAAAAGAAGACGACAGCAGAACTTGTGCTTGTATTGCGGTGGTTCGGGTCATTTTCTAGGCACCTGTCCGCTACGCCCTCTGAAGAAGCAGGAAAACCAACAGGCCCGTTGTTTGAGGCGAAGGCAGCAGCGGGCCGCCTCTCTGAATCTGACCTTCCTCCTATGAACCCGGTGCCCTTGTTGATCCTGAAAGTCGGTGTTGCCTGGCTAGGGAAGTGTATGAGAACCTGGGCCCTTCTAGATTGTGGAGCATCCGGCAACTACATCGATGCCTCGTTCGCGATTGCCAATGGGATCCATTTACATTACAAAGAACGACCAACTGTGGTCGAGGTGATTGATGGTTCTGCTTTGTCTTCTGGTCCAGTCTGCCAACAGTCCGATTCCTTGTGGCTCTCTGTGGATCTCGAACGGATTTCGTTGGATGTCATCAAGTCTCCCTCTTTTCCGGTGGTGCTGGGCCTACCTTGGCTGCTATATCACAATCCTCAAATCGACTGGACCGCTCGTTCCCTGGTGTTCTCTTCGACGCGTTGTCCTCGGGACTGTGGACTTCACGAAACCTTTCCTGCAATTTTGGAGTCCCTCAATCCTGTTGACGTATCTGCCCGTTTATGTGCCACCCAGTTGGTACCTCAGGAATATGCCGGATACCACAAGGCGTTCTCCAGTCCTCAGGACATACCATTACCGCCCCACCGGCACTTTGACTGTTCCATTCCATTGACATCCTGCCCGATGCGGTCATTCCCCACGGCAAGATCTATTCGTTGACCCAACTCGAGAAAGGCGTCCTACAGGAGTACATTAAGGATTGCCTCAACAAGGGCTACATAGTGCCGACCAAGTCCCCCGCAGGATTCCCGTTATTCTTCGTCAAGAAGAAAGAGGGTACTTTGCGCCCTTGTATCGATTATCGTCAACTAAATGAGATCACGAGGAAGGACAGGTACCCATTACCACTCATCCGGGACATCATCGAATCCCTGAAATCCGCACAAATCTTCACCAAGCTGGATCTAAGAGGGGCCTATCACCTGGTGCGGATTAGGAAGGGAGATGAGTGGAAGACGGCCTTCAAAACACCCATCGGTCACTACGAGTACAGGGTGATGCCGTTTGGACTCTGCAACGCCCCGGCAGTCTTCCAGCGGTTCATGGACGATGTCTTTTCGGACCTTATTGGAATATCTGTATGGGTATACCTTGATGACATCCTGGTTTTTTCTGACACTCGAACTGCACATGTTGCGCATGTTCAGGAAGTTCTTCGTAGACTAACAGCTAACGGCCTGTATGCCAAGGTAGAAAAATGTCAATTTCATATGGAAAGCATGGAATTTCTGGGCTATGTGATTAGCAGCACGGGAGTGCGGATGGATCCCGCAAAACTGCAAGCTATACGAGAATGGAAACCGCCACATGGCGTGAAGTCACTTCAAAGGTTCTTGGGCTTCGCCAACTTTTATCGATGCTTCATTCCACGCTTTTCTCAACTTGCCAACAGCCTAACCCGCCTGACCAGTACCAAGGTGCCATTTCTCTGGGACACGCAGGCCGAGGAGGCATTTCTGGAATTGAAAAAATCCTTCATGTCGGCTCCTGTTCTTAGACATCCAGATGATGAAAAGCCTTTTGTGGTTGAAACAGACGCTTCGGACTACGCAATTGGTGCGGTCTTACTACAGCAAGATTCAGTCACGGGAACAGAGCACCCGGTGGCTTACTACTCACGGAAATTGTCAGCGAGCGAGAGAAACTATGCAGTGATTGAAAAGGAATTACTGGCTATGAAAGCAGCTCTTGAGGAGTGGCGACATCACTTGCTGGGTGGGAGGTACCCGGTGGTGGTTCGCACAGATCACCGTAATCTACAGTTCCTGCGCTCTTTGCAATGCAGAACCTCCCGTCATGCTCGTTGGGCCTTTTTCTTTTCGCAGTTTGATTTCACCGTCACGTACATTCCTTGCTCCCAGAATACGAAGGCTGATGCTCTGTCTCGGTCTCTGGAAAACAATGTTGAAGGTACCAAGGAACCAGAGCCTCTGATAGCGTCAAAGCATTTTCTATCGATGGTGACTCCCCAGTTCCAACAGTTGATAGAAGCCACACGAACGGATCCCTCAAGATTACAGATACTACAACGTTCTGACATCAGAGAACCTGACGGCTTGTTGTTCTTTAAGGATCGTCTGTACGTTCCCACCTTGGAGTTCCAGAAGATCGTTCTACAGAATTGCCATGATTCCGTCGTTTGTGGTCACCGTGGAGTCCGCACAACACAAGAACTGGTTGCACGGCAGTACTGGTGGCCTGGATGGGCCACGCTGGTAAAGCACTACGTGGATTCCTGCCCTGTATGTGCCCAGATCAAGATTCCTCGCAAAAGGCCCATTGGTCTCCTGAAACCCACGCCTACGCCTCCATACCCTTGGCATACCATCGCCACGGATTTCATCGTTGACCTGCCCCTGTCTGGTGGTTTCACGTGTATAATGGTGGTGGTGGACTGCTTCACCAAGACTGCTCATTTCTTGCCCTTTCCCAAACTGCCCACTGCCTCCCAGATGGCACGACGTTTTCTACACGAGGTGTATCGTCTTCATGGTCTTCCGGAGAAAATTCTATCGGACCGGGGATCTCAATACATCTCATCCTTTTGGGACCAACTGTGTCGGCATTTGGACATTCAGCGAGCCCTGAGTTCCGGCTATCATCCACAGACCAATGGGCAGACGGAGCGCACCAATCAAACCCTTGAGCAATACCTACGTTGTTATGCCAATGCCACTCAAGACAACTGGTCGGAATGGTTGGACACCGCGGAAACAGCTTACAACAATGCTGTTCATTCTGCTACCGGACTCAGGCCCTTTTTCTGCTCTTCTGGTCTTCACCCCAGATTGCTGCCAGTTCGTCCTACATCTTCCAGTGCCGTACCATCTGCAGATGCCCTGGTATCCCTGATCCGCAATCAACATCGCCTGGCGGCCGGTACCTTGGCAGTGGCACAGGCACGTATGAAGGAACAGGCTGACGAGAGACGGAGCCCTGAGCCCGTCCTTCATGTTGGGGACAGGGTATGGCTGTCCTCCAAGAATCTACCGGTACGCAATTTACCTGTGAAACTGGCTCCCCGCTTTTTTGGTCCCTTTCGCATCATTGGGCGTGTTTCTTCTGTTGCCTTTCATTTGTCTCTGCCACGTTCTTGGAGGGTCCATCCTGTCTTTCATGTCTCTCTTTTGAAGCCCTATGTGCCCGATGTTATGGGTCGCACCTGTTCCCGTCCTGCCCCGGTCTTGGTTCGGGGGGTCCCTGAGTTTGAGGTGCAGGAAATATGTGATTCACGGATTTGGCGGGGTGCTCTGCAACTCCTGGTCAGCTGGAAAGGATATCCTGCTTGTGACCGCACTTTGGGAACCACGCTCCTTCGTGCATGCACTGCGCCTGGTTCGGGACTTCTATCTCCGCTACCCTTGGAAACCCGGTGCTCCGGGGTTATCCGGGAGGGGGTATGGTGTCACACCGCGCGCTCGCTCGCGGGCGCCACTTACCTGTCCTGGGGTCCCGGGTCCACGGCCGCAGCGGTCTCCTCCTTCATGGAGGCTGTACCCGCGGTGGTGTCTTTCCCCACGCCGGCATCTTGCGAGAATCTGCGCATGCGCGGATCGTCAGTATCCGACTTCCCGCGCATGCGCAGTGTCGGAACATGCGTTCCAAGCCTCGCTTTGATGCCGGGCTTTAAAAGAGCGCCGCATACACAGGGACAACGCGTCTCAACACGGTTGTTACTGTGTATGCGCCGCTGGAGCCCTGGCGTCCGTGCCTCAGCCTCTCCAGTTCCTTGCTCTGCCTTACCTGTGCCTTGTTCAGCCTCTCCAGTTCCTTACTCTGCCTTATCCTGCCTAGCCCAGCCTTTCCTCCTTGTCCTCTCCCTGCTCCTTTGTCCTCCTACCCCTTGCTTCCCGGTTCTACCTTGTCCTTGCCTGCCTCCTGGGTTGGGGTAGGGGAGTTCCTGTCTGGGTTCCTGGTTTGCTTCCCTTCTGCTAGGATAGTAGGATTCCCTTGTCTGTTCTGTTTTGACCTTCCTTCTTTACCTGTCTTGTGCCCTGCCGGTACCTGTGCCTTGCTACCCTCTTGGATGTTCCGGATTTCAGCTTCCACCATTATCGGTGTCTTCATTAAGCCTTCTCTGCCAGTGGAAACACTGTTCCGACGCCACGTAAATACGGAGAAGTGCCACCCGTGGCGTTGGGAGTTGGTTCAGTGCCATCCTGTCATATATCGTCAGGAGGGTATTGGGCTAATTTCTCGCGCTACTCATTCATCGGCAAGAGATACTCCGACAGACTGGCAACCTCAACTCCACGGTCTCCAGGAAGAAAAGGTAACCAGCGATCTCGTGAAGACTCGTTTAACAATATTTCGCTTAGTCTTCTGTTTTTAGGTGATTGGGTTGTACTTCCTTGGGTTCCCGGCGTACCGGTAGTTTCAATGATCAAAATTTCACTGGCCCCAATTCCCTGTTGGTCCCCTTCTATCGTGGTCCGTATTGATTGACCTCTGTATCTTTCTCTGTGGTGTTTCGTGTTGTGATGATTCCTTGATTTCTCTAGGGTACTTGGTTTGAGACCTGTATTAAGATGAATTTTTGACCAGTCAAGACGAGAGTCACTAAGTCGTGAATCGTTAGTTTGGACCGGCTGTTTAAGGTTAGGCGTTCCCTCTTTTGATGTTTGTTCTTGGGGTTTGGTACCTCATCTTGCATCTTCGGCGTTCCCTCTACTTGGCACTGCTTGTGTATTTGCTGGACCACATCCTGTGTCGGTGGATTTGCTTGTCCTTGGTTGGTCGGGCCTTGTTGATCTTTCATCCGCACATTTGTCTGAGTTTTCTCTTTTTGCAGTCAGATTGCCAAAGCTGCATTTCTTTTTGCCAATAGAATCTGTGGCAATTGAGGTTCTGTGGGGCCTTGGTTTCCCTCTGAATTTCGTTCTGTAACTGTCTTTCGATGTTTATTGGCTGGAGAGGCTTCCTGCACTGCTTCCAACATTTCTGCATCGGAAAGTTCATTGTCTGAGTCTAGTTTTCTTTTCTGATGATTTAAGAAAAATGCTTTCAGAGTACCCGATATCAGGGGGTTTGGCAATCCTTTTGATTGTGTCGCGATTCTTTTCTGCGGTTTCTGGAATCGATTTGATGCTCCTGGTCTTCCTTTGACCAGTTTAAAGTCTACGTGTTCATGTTTGTTCTGTTTTGTTTTTAGATTCTTTATGTACTGTTGATTTTTCTTTTGAGTTTTGAAATTTTTTAGTTTTATAGGAGTTTTTCTTTTTATCGTTTTTGTTATATCTCTCCTTATCTCAGGGTCTTCTTCTAGATCCGAACCTCCGTAAATATCTTCACTTTCCCTCAATTCATCTTCATTCTCACTCTCGTCACTGTCTTGGATGGTGACAGTACTGTTTGGGGTGTGGGCTGATCCAAAATCCCTGTGTACTAGTGCCGTGGTACACACTAGCTTTTTGGTCGATTGATGATCCTCTGAATTCAAGATACACAATTCTCCTTTCTCTGCTTCTTTACCTCTATCCAATAGTTCGCTTTGAGCAGCGAGGCTAGCTGTCTCGTCCGAATCAGCCAGAGTAGCTGCTTTGATGTGTCTATCGGGGCTCCTCGGCCTATTTCGGATGACATCGCTGGCCGGCCCCTCCCCTCTCCGTGGAGTGCTCGTCCGCTCTCGTCCGAGCACCGGGAGACTGTTGAGCAGCTCGTTTACCGGCGCCCTAGGCCTCTCGGTCCCGCTTTCAGATGCCTCCTCGCTACAGCGCACCCGCTCCGGGTCCGTCAGTTGCCGCCCTTTGGCCGCCCCTGCCGGAGACCCACTCGCCGTACCGGCGGTTAGCGAGGCGCTGCCTGCGTCGTCATAAGGTGGGTGCCGCTTCTCTCTGCTGAGTTCCAATTGTTCTGATTGTTCCAATTGTGCGTTTTGTGTTTGCACTCCGTTTAAATGGGCTGATAGCGCTTGCGCTTCACCTACTTCATCCATGTTATTCGTTAAGTCCAAGTTGTCTGCATCGTGTGCGCCGAGCCACTGTGTCTGTGGTGATTACGTGAACTGTATTCGCCAGTGCCAGCTTTTTTGAAGACAGATTATCACTTCTCAGGCGGCGGCGGTTCTGCTCCCTGTCTATTTCTGGCGTTGCCTCACCTGGGTGCTCGTTTCGCACACCTTTCCGGTCTGGGCGAGGAGGGAGCCGTGCAGGTTTCCTGCTAGAGTCCATGGCTCCTTGGGCTCCCGCGGACTCCTGCAGACTCAACTCTCCTCACCAACTCCGCTCACCGCTCCGCTCTGGATGGTGGTTTTATAAGTCTTTCCACGCACAGAATAACACTTGTGCCACCTTCCAAAATTGATAAACCAGAGATCACGGCTTGAAATATTGCTTTGTAGGCTCCAGCATTTCTCTGAAATCTGATGCTGCCTGGAATCAGGACATGAGGATTATATTTACGTCCATTTGTCTACTTCTTCTTCAAATTGGAGGGAACATTTCCCATAACCTAGAATCCTGAACAGCAAAGCAAAAATAATATAATCTCAACAACATATAAATAGCCATTTCACATCAAAATGTCTCCAGTCAGACACATTTCCCATAATATCATTTCCTTTGTACTTAAAATCATCAGGCTTCATGCAGCCATATCTATATTTCATATATAAACCGGCAAGGGTGCCATCTTCTTAGCACCTTTATTTTAGACCATCTGTGTCGTAAGACATAAACGTCCTACGTCACCCGCACACACGTCATTCCTGTCAATATGTAAATTTACTTGTGCTCCATCTAAAAAATTACATGAGTCCAAGTTCTAGTTACGGCTGGTGTCAGTCCTCATAACTATCCTACTGTAAACTGTTGTATTCAATAAATGTTCAATGCCTTAATGGCCAGGCATTGGCCTTCAGTAAAGTTACACTTTATTCTATGGCTATTTATCCAAATTCCCCTATCATACTAGAAAAAAATCTCTTTCTATAAAACCTCGAAACTTCCTTAAGAACCCTCAAATCTGGATCTTATTAAAGAAAGCAAATGCACTGTAATATTAAATATACTCAACATTTGATCCGCAACAAATATGCACTAGACCCTCTGTTGCATGTGCCTTTGAAGCTGATTAATAACCAACGCTGGGATAAATCGTTTTTTTTTTCTTCTTTTTTTTACTTTTTGTTAATAGGCATTAATTTCCAAATGGGACCTGAATGTTTGGTAAGTTTCCCCATTTAGTCACTACATAGGTCATGGACATAGGTCGACATCTATGCATTGCTACTCATAATCAGGGTCATTTATTGCAAATTGAAAAATAAAAAAGAAATCAATCACATATATTTGTACACATATAGTCACAGAGAGTGACTAATTTCCTGGAAATAGCTCATATTCTTTACAACAGTTTCACACAGTCCATTTACTGTGTTGTCAGCAACATATCTTTGTACATATGTGGTCACAGACTGTGACTCATTTCATGGCCAGAGATTAAACCTCTAAAGATCGTTCTGTACATACAGATGATCTTCACTTCAAGTCTCCAAAGCGCTTTTTCTCTGTCGCCACCTCTTGGGACCTTCGGTACTATCTTTAAGTCAGTGAATCTAATTCCTGCCTTATCGTCCATTTGATGGCTTTGCTGCCAATGTACTGCCAATGGTAATCTCGGATCCTCTTTATGTAGTGCGTTTAAGTGTTCCCTCTTTCTTATCCGCAGCTCTCGTATCGTGCTACCTATGTAAACTAGCTTGCACAAGCAGATTATTCCGTAAATCACAAATATCTTCTTGAAATTGATAAAATCCTTTATTTGTAGTTCCTCGTCTATATTAATCTTCATACTTTGACATTCCTTAGTGTAACAGCACATGCTGGAATTTCCACATTTCCGGAAACCAAAAAGGTTGTGGTTCAATCACGTCTTATCTGTCTTAATTGGTTACAATGTTGCTGTGTTTTCGTTTGGAAGGGGGTTTTCTTACAGCAGCCTGCTCTCTGATGTCTGCAAGGCCAGCTTTGGAGAAGGTTGGAGACTAGAAAGCACTTTAAGAAGTGACTGAAGGAGCAGAGAAAGCTGAAGAGGTGAGAGAGCAGCATTTTGTGGTAGCACTAGAAGGGGAGATTAACCGTAAGCAATTATAGAGGTGGTAAAGGAGGTGATGGCAACAGGAAGGGGCATTTAATAGAAGGAGTTGTTGGTAATACGGCAAGTGGGAACCAGAAGAGATTGACCAAGAAGAGGTGGCAGTAGCAAAGCAGATGGTGACAAGAGTAGACAGTGGCAAAGATGTGGAGCAGTGGCTGTAACAGAAAGGCAGTGGCAAAGATGAGGAGGAAGTGGTAACATCAGGTGGAGAGACTAAGCGGAAGGTGATGGCAGTAACAAAAGAGGTAGTAACATTAGAAGGCAAGAGGGGAAGTGTTGTAAGGATAACCAAGGAGGCAGCACAGTCAAGAGGCAGCCCCATATAGAGGGAGGCGGTGTTAGTGATATAGCAGGGCCAATGATGTACCACGGTCAGTGGCCCCACCCTTTCAAGATGAGATGGGACCCTGCTCACCCTGGGGCAGGAAGCCTTCCAAGATGTTTACTAGAGCAAGCCCTGCCGAGACTGAGCTCCAGAGGGTGGGTGCATGACCAGAGAAGGATTGTTTGTGGGTCTTCTCTTGGCGGACAAGTTGTGATTCAAGCCAGTTAGTCGTATTGCTACTGGAGGAGTGCGTACCAAAAGATATGTGGAGCTTATCCACCAGATACGCTAGTGTGCTACTTGTGACTGCTTTGTAGATGATACATGCAGTCTGGCTTGTAGTGGCAGCAAATGTAATTTGCGTAGGATGAGGGTAATTTGGTCACATTTTCGTTCTCCTGTAGACATGCTGCAACGTGGTGGACTGCTTTTAGAGGAGCCAAGTGAGCAGCTGGGAGCCCTGTCAGGAGAGCATTTCCCCCATCGATGTGCAAGACCACAAGGGCCTACACTACAGTCCGGAAGTCCTGTGGCAGGATGAAGGGTTTGATTTTGATTTTTCGAAGCGTAGATATTCTAAGCCAGGCTATTTGGGCCTTCTTGGCTATGTGTTTCTGGTAGGACAGGCTGCTGTCACTGGTGAAGCCTAAGGATTTTGCGTCTGAGAGTTGTGGATCAAATCATTCTGGGCGCATATCATTGAGCATTGTTGGACAAGTTGTTTTTTAGCAGGCGTACCAAAGAGGATGAATTCACTATTGGTTGACTTTAGTTTGAGGTAGACAGTCGACATCCAGGACTGGATGATGGCTAAGTAATCACAGAGACAAATGATGTCCTGTGCACTATTTACTCTCATTTACAACTGAGTTTCGTCTGTGTATTGGTGGATGGCTATTTTGTGATCTTTGAGGAGAGTGCCCAAAGAATTCATGTAAAGGTTAAAAAGGATTGGTGAGAGGATGGAGCCGTTGGGGACTCAGCAGGAGACATGGAGTCGGTTAGAATGCAACAGGTTCATTTGAACAGCCTGGTGTCTGCCTGAGAGGTAATTGGTAAACCAATTCAGGACAGTGCTAGAGAATCCCATCCTGTCAGCAAGGAGGGAGAGAAGGATGTGTTGGTCATTGGTCTCAAATGCAGCCGAGAGGTCGAGGAGGCATGAGTCGCCCTTATCAATGATTTTGAGGGCATCATCCACCACCTGGATGGTGGCTGTCTCGATGCTACACTTGGGGCGGTACCCTGACTGATTGTCATTTAGGAGATGGAGTTAGATTCTGGTGAGTAGTTTTGTAGCAACTACTTTTTTCCAAGTTTTAGCCAATAAACAGGTGGTTCGTGATGGGCCGGTAGCTGGCTTCGTCTTCTGGATCTAGTTCTTTTTTTTTAAAGAGGTCGCATGGCTCATTCTGAGTCTGCCGGTCTGAAAACAACAGTGCTGGTAAGCTTACCGGCATTGTTGTTTCCGGACTGGCATATTAGAGGTCTGCATGCCGCAGCCGCTGTTCCCGACAGGTCGTGCCGAACACAGAAGCCACAGTAAGCAGACCATCAATGAAGCACCAGCACCGTTATTAATGGTGCTGGTGCTTCCACGTTCCCAATTCCCATGGGAATGGGGAATTACAATTTACTAGCAGCTGACTTTGCGGAACGCCGGGGTTGTAATCCCCCGGTGTTACCGGAATGTCAGGCACCGGTAAATAATTACGGGTCCACGGCAACCTCCTGGTAGTACTGGCACGGTTACCGCCGGACTCGTAATGAGCCCCAATGTTCCGTACTGATCTGTTATGACGTCACCTAATCTACCTTCAGGTCTCTTTAATAGAGATCCTTATATATTATTTTTGGTTCTGTACCTTCCTCTGTCCCTCATTTGCCTATATAGCTACCCAAGACCAATACCCGAAAGGAAAAAAATGGACGAGCCTAGCTCTGCCTTAAAGACAAGGAGCGTAGGTAAATATTATTGTGAAGCAGGATTTTCACAATTGCCTTTATTGGAGGGGGGGGGGCGGTGACCACAATATATACCATGGCTGCAGATGGATAAAGATAATTTAAGGTGTAAATTGCTGACTTTAACTTCTGGTGTGGGAAAATTGATTTATGAGTTAAAGAGGATGACCCTAGGAATGACCTTAGATATATGTGAAATAAAAGGGCTGCTAGCAGATATTATAGGGAAGATAGCTGATGACATTTGGATACGACGACACACAATGGAGCGCCATTTAATAATTGCAGAGCAGACGTATGGTAGACCTATGGTGATGTCTGATGTATCCTGATACATCAGACATGGGTGCGATCATGACTTGGAAGATGGGAGAGGATGAAGATCCTGTTGTTTATATTCAAGATATTCAGGACAGATGGTGGCAGGAGACTTGTGGGATGAAATGGTAGCATTATTTTACCACATTTTGTGTCAGGGCTGTCTGAGCCAGTGCAATGGCAATTGAAAAAACAGGTCCGAATGGAAGGGAAGCCATGGCCAGAAATACAATTGACAATCGTGCATCAGTATTGATTAATACAGGTGAAACATAAGAACAAAGCAGACAATAGAAGGCAGGAGGAAGCAAAGTTAGTACAGAAGAAATTGTCCAAAATAGCCATCGATATTGACAAGTAATTAAGGAGGTATGACACAGGAGACTCAGTCAGGGCAGCAAAATAATGCAGGATATTCCGCAAATAATACTCGGTACCATTTTTGGCCAAGAGGAAGAGGGAATGGGCCTAGATGAATAGGATGAGGTGGATTTCAAAATGTTCAAGGAAGAGGAGGATTTAATGGTGGACAGCTAGAACAATGTTGGAATTATGGGAGAATGGGATGTATAGCAAGGACATGCAGAAGCAGAGGAGGCATACAACAGCATTGGCAAGCTCCAAGAGGCGGGATGGGTTATGCTCCACAATATTATACAGAACCGCAGGAATATTATGCCCTAGATCACACGTATGCTCAGATATATGCGCCGCAACCCCCACAAATTCAGCCAGCACTGCTCCAAATAAAATCGCTGCATGGGCAGCAGGAGCAGGCACCCACTGCAAACACAACAGGCCCAGCTGCAACAAACACCAATACAGCAGGCTATGGTACCACAATGGAACATGACTTCAGGAACACAACAGGCGCCAAAAATGGGGCACGTAACTGTGATGGAAGGAAATCCTTTCACAGGTACAGGGATGAATTTATATTCACAATAGGACAGCACACAGAGTGCCTTGATATGTTCAGTGCTATCAGTGACGCCAGTCCCACAAGACAAACCAAGGGTCAAGGTGATGACATGGGGCAAGACATTTTCATTTTTAGTAGACACTGGAGCCACTCGTTCCTGTGTCTGTGAGGGAACTGCCATGAATGCTCAAGGGCTCTCTGGGGTGACACATTGGGCCTCATTACGACCCAGGCGGTAAGGGGTTTACGGCAGCGTAAACAGCGCCGACCCTTACCGCCTGATTCCGAGGTCCCTTAGCGCCATGGAGGATTTGACACCTGCTTTTAGCAGGTGTTAAAATCCATTGCGCTAAGGGACCTTGTTGTTAATTACGCCACCGTAATTTACGGTGGCGTAATTAACGCCTTCCCCACTCCCATTATGCCCTATGGGGCAAAAATGGGAATGGGGAAGGGTAAATGGGGACTGGGGACTTACCGCCCCGCCAACCTCGGAATGGGGCGGTAAGTCCGCCAACCACCATGGCGTAAACGTAGTTTACGCCATGGTGGTAAAGGTACGACCCAGGCGGTAACTTACCGCCTGGGTCGTAATGAGGCCCATTTAGTTCCTTTTACAGACAAATTATCAATTCCCCTAGCAGAGCAGGATATGTCAATGCAATTAGTATACTCTAGGCAGACACCAGTCAATATATTGGGACGTGACTTAATGACAAAGCTTAACATGATAGTATCTTTCACTGATGAAGGAATAGTGTGCTCTACTCCAGGGATACACTATATGAATGTGGGAGAGTTTATACTAGCCTTTACAGGCCTTAAAGCATTATGAGGAGTGCCTTTAGATCCAGAAGCATTGTTGTATGGAATTACTATTTTACTATCATGGATATCCAGGTTGGAAGGTAAAATATTAAGAAGACCTGATGAGTTTTGTTCAGGCCTGATATCCCTATGGACGATGAGGAAGGGCAGATCATTTCCTTAGAAATAGAAGCAGCAGTGGTCAGAGAAGAAAGGATGATGCTGCATGGGTCAGATGATGAAGGAGGGGGATGAATCACAGTGATAGCCCCCTGTGAAGGGTAGAGGTTGACAGATTTGACAGATGAAGAACTTTTTAGAGATGACTATTGCGATGATGAACTAGTGTGCTTCACCAAGCACTCTGCCACCAGACCATTAAGAATGTGCTATTCCAACACGATTGTCACGCCCAAATCACGGAAGGTGCGCGCTGGTGGTGCCAGCTTTCCCACTCGGGCCGCCACCCACTGGAACGCACTGCCACCTCACATCAGAATGATTGAATCCCACCAAGCCTTCCGCAAAGCTGTTAAAACCAAGCTCTTTGTATGAAACGTACCTGAATGCATTCTGTTACTGTATTATGAATATCATGCCTCACCTGCAACTATGCCTGTAATTTTGTATCCATAAGACCTCTGGTCTCATGCATATCTGCTGAATTAAGAATCCAACACTTACTTGTAACAGCGCCTCGATGTCCATGGGCTGCAAGTGCGCTATACAAATGCGAATAAATAAAATAAATAAATAAGTATCACATATTGGATTCAAGTAAAGAACATAGAAATACGGCAGAGAATGGCATTGGTAAAAAGAAGACTGCCATTCCTCACCTTAGAGAAGGTGCCAGAGATATTATGGACCAAGAGCCCATATGATGTGGGTTTATTAAAAGGAAGATGTGCAGTTACAATTAAATTAAAACCAGGAGCTATTTTACCACGAGCAAAGCAATACCCCATGTCTAGAGAGGCGGATGAAGGTATATTTGAGGTGTGTACTCTGTGAAATAAATCAAAGGGAGGGTCATGGAGATTTATTCAGGACTTTCACCCCTAAACAATATAGTCAAAACTGAGTTTCCTTTAGTTCCAAATCATGCAACGTTACTGTGTAACATCCCATCCGCAGCCAAATATTTCATCCTATTTGATTTAAAGAATGCATTCTTTTCAATTCCCCTTCATGAAGACTCAAACGATTTGACTTCCTTTTCTTATTGAAATAAGCAGCTGAAACATACTTGTTTGCCCCAGGGGTACTGTGAGTGTTAGATGGTAACTTCTTTGACAACATTCAATCTTGAAAGTATCACTAACCTGATTTAACAGCGACTTCCCTTGGAGGATACAAATGCTGAAATGAAAGTACCCCCAGACAGCTCTACTCCCCCCACACCGGGAATAATACAGAACCAGTGTGGGAAGGAGCAAAACCCTCAGGGAAACCCTCTGGGGAAGAAAACCCTGGACGATGTCGCTCACAGGTGAAGAGGTCTTGAGGTAGTAGAGGTCTTCGGTGTAGCTGACAACTCGTAATGGAGATGAACTCTCTACAGGAGCAGAACAGACAGATAAGTATTCAATAGTGAAGGACAGGCTGAAAGACTCAGGAGAGGTAACAGGCTGGAACTTACTGTAGGATTATGCTGAGGTTACAAAGAACAGTAAGGTGACCGGGTATACCAGTTTCCAATATTGTAGTCCGAGAACAGTAACATAAGCCCTCCCTTATAGAAAAAGAGGTTAAACTTCAGCAAAGGAGAACAAGTAACGCGGGGAACGGGTGTTTGGGAAAACACGCTAACTTACTTTGGATGGGAAAGCAGAAAGTGAAGACAGCCTGAATGGATGTTGGGAGCGATAACTTGCCGGTGAAAAACCAGACCCGGAATGGGGCCGAGATGAGAAAGGAGAGGAGAGTCTAAATGGAAGAGAGTCAATAGGTAGCAGTTAGGGAGAGCAAGAAATTCACAAGGTAAGCGAGGAATAACCTAGCAGCGAATTTACGGAGTGCCGAAATCAGCAGTAGCGACGCGGCGGGTAGCAGTACTTCCTTTACTATATGTGATCACGTGAACAGCCATCCGTGTCTCTGGGGAGCGTGCAACGTCTATACCGTTGTCTGTAACAACGGCACGGACATCCGCGGCCATCTTGGACGTATTGGATCGTATCGCTCCGTACACACGGCGGCGCTGCCAAAGAGACCAGTGTCGCCACGGTGTAACAGTATGCCCCCTCCTCAAAGGGGGTGAACCCGGCTTCCCAGGATGGAGCCGGAAAAATCGCTGTATGAGTTTAGGGGCGTGAACCCCCGAAGCAGGTTCCCATGTTCTCTCAGCAGGAGAGGAGCCTTTCCAGTCTATCAGAAATTGAAGGCGGCCCCTATAATAATGGGAATCAACGATACTGGCCACCTCATATTCTGGGCCGGTGTTTGTCATAACCGGGGGAGGATGTGCCTTATTAGAACGTAGAAAACGATCCTTTACACACATCTTGATTTGAGAGACATGAAAGACTGGATGTATAAGAAACCATGATAGGGGCAAAGTCAGACGAACCGCTGTATTTCCTATTAATTCTCTCACCTTGAAAGGGCCAAAGAATTTCGGAGATAGTTTAGATGGAGTTAAGTGCCTTGGGAGGAACCGTGAGGCTAGCCAAACTGAATCTCCCACCTTTAGTTCCGGCATCACACGGCGATGATGATCAGCAAACCGTTTGGCTCTGTCTTGTGCAGCTTGGAGGGATAAACGAGCGATCTGATGGCCCTTCTGTATGTTTGATATAAGATCATCGACCCCTGGGCAACTGGTGGATGAAGGGGATACCGTAGGAACAAAGGAAGGGTGATATCCATATGAACAGTGGAAAGGGCTAGTCTTCAACGCAGAATGGATAGAGTTGTTGTAAGCGAATTCCGCTAATGGAAGTAGATCGACCCAATTGTCCTGAGCCGCTGAAATAAAACATCGCAAGTAACACTCTAAAGTTTGGTTGAGGCGTTCAGTCTGTCCATTGGTCTGGGGGTGGTATCCCGAGCTAAGAGCCCTCTTGATTCCCAATGCGTGACAGACTTCTTTCCAAAAACGAGAGGTATATTGAGGGCCTCGATCCGATACTATGGTGTCTGGTAAACCATGTCGAGAAAATACCTCTGTAATAAACAGCTTGGCCATGTGAGAAGCTCCTGGGATCTTGATTAACGGTGTAAAATGTGCCAGTTTGGTAAAATAGTCAATAGTGACCATAATGGTAGTGTATTTAGAGGAAGAGGGGAGATCCACAATAAAATCTGTGGAAATCACCTGCCAGGGTTTCTCCGGGATAGGCATGCCAGTCAGTAAACCGAATGGTGGAGATCGAGGAGTTTTGGATTGTATACATACGGTGCATGCTGCTACGTAGTCCCTGACATCAGAGCATAAGGTGGGCCACCAGAAATGTCGCTTAATCAAATTAAGAGTAGTTTGATAGCTGCGATGCCCGGCTGCCCGGGAGTCGTGGCACATCTGTAGGACTTCCTTTTGCAGGGAAGGTGTAGGAACCAGGACCTGTTCCCCATAGAAGAAATACCCTCGATCCTTTGTGAGATGGTGAGCTGCTTCCAGACTCTCACATAATTGCCTTTGTTGAGTTGTGTCTTGATGTAGCTTTTGAAGAAATTCTGTAAGTACCGCGATGAATTGAGCTTTTGGAAATAGCCTTTCCGAACGAAAGTTGTGAATGGGTGTGTCTTTTCGAGACAAGGCGTCTGCTCGTAGATTTTGACATCCCGGTAAGAACGTGAATTCAATCCGGAATGGTAGGAAGAAATGGGCCCACCTTGCTTGTCTGCTATTGGTAGTCTGGGCTTGCTGAAGAACTTTGATGTTATGATGATCAGTGCGTATCTGGACCGGAAAGGGAGAGCCTAGGAGTAGGTGTCTCCATTCTTCAAAAGCTCTCTTTATAGCTGAAAGCTCCTTCTCCAGAACTGAGTAGTTTATTTCCAAAGGATTAAAGGTCTTGGATAAGTAGGCCACTGGTCTTTCCTCCGTTTCTTCTGAACTTTGTAATAGAACGGCCCCTAAAGCGTGGTGAGAGGCGTCAGTTTCTACTATGAATTGCCGAGACTGATCTGGAGTTGACAATACGGGAGCCAATGTGAATAATCCTTTCAGGGTTTCAAAGGCTTCTTGGGCTTGCTTGTCCCATGTAAAAACAACTCCCTTCTTTAGTAGTCTGGTGATGGGAAGAATGATCTCTGAGAAATTGGGAATACATTTCCGATAGAAGTTCGCGAAACCAAGAAAAAGTTGTATGTCCTTTATACTCGTCGGAGAAGGCCACTCCAATACCGCAGTGACCTTCTTAGGATCCATGGAGATTCCTTGTGCAGACAGTACAAATCCCAAATAGGTAACGCTATCTTGGTGGAAGGCACACTTCTCGGCTTTGCAATATAAGAGGTTGGATTGTAAGAGTTCTAAGACTATGTTGACATGTCGAATATGTTCTTCCTTATTTGATGAAAAGACCAGAATATCGTCCAGATATATGACAACAAAATGGAGGAGGATGTCGGCAAACAAATAATCCATGAAACGCTGGAAAACAGCGGGAGCGTTGACAAGACCGAATGGCATCACTCGATATTCATAATGGCCAAACGGTGTCCGAAAGGCCGTTTTCCACTCGTCTCCCGGAGCTATCCGTATCAAATGGTACGCACCTCTGAGATCCAGTTTTGTGTAGACAGAAGCCCCCTGAACTGCTTCTAGTATATCAGTTATCAACGGCATCGGATATTTATCGGGCACAGTGATCTTATTGAGGCCCCGATAATCGATGCAGGGCCTGAGTTCTTCAGATTCCTTCTTTGGAATAAAAAATAATGAGGCTCCTGCCGGGGATTTGGATTCTGTTATGAGTCCATTCTGAATGTTTGCATGTAGATATTCTTTGAGGGCCTTCTTTTCTCGCTGAGATAGTACATACATGCGCCCGAAAGGGAGAGGAGTGTCAGGTAATAGGTCTATATGGCAGTCGTCTCTCCGATGGAGTGGTAGCGTTGGATATTCGGGTGCTGCAAACACTGTGTGGTAAGATTGATGGCATTCTGGGATAAGTCCGAGCTGACTGACCAGCGGTGCCGAGAGAGGGCTAACTATCTCCAAAAGGGACCTTAACTCCAACAGTATCATGAGAAAGGCAATTATTCACACAATGTTCCGAGCCTAAAAATAATGTACCAGCTGTCCAATTAATGTATGGGTTATGGACCCGCAGCCAAGGAAGACCTAATATGACTGGGAAATGGGCGGTCTTGATCAGATCGAACACCATAGATTCTCTGTGGGAAGCGATCATGCAGGTGACTGGTCTAGTCTGTTCTCGTATGGGTCCAGAGCTTAAGGGATTACCATCTACCCCTTGAATAGATGTGGCCAAGGATTTGGTCTCCCTAGCGATCCCTGTATCTGCAGCCCATCGATCATCCAAAAAGTTCCCTGCTGCCCCGCAATCAACTAATGCCGGTATACCCCTTAATGTTACGTCTGGTAACACTATGGTTAGGGAGTGAACTACCTTTGTCTGGTTATCGGAAGGTGGTTCTAAAGATAATCCGAATCTGTGTGGGGAACTCTGTGTCTGTAATCCTGCCATTTTCCCCCCTATGGCAGGACCCTGGCATTTCCCGGCACCGAGATTGGTGCCCGGCGAGGTGGAACTATGGGACAATTGCGTAAAATGTGTGAAGACGATCCACAATACATACATAGGCCAAGGGTCTTTCGTCTTTCTCTCTCAATACTAGAGAGGGGGGCTCGAACCGATCCGATTTGCATCGGGTCATCTACTGATGAGGGCTTGTTAGCGGGAGGATGGTATTCTTGTATTGACCGAACACTCTTTCCCTTCCTTTTCTCATGGGAGCGTTCGTGCAGACGGTAGTCTATCTGCATTGTGAGAGTAATCATATCTGCCAGGTTGGCTGGGCGAGGAACTTTGGCAATCTCATCTTTAATATCTTCAGACAGTCCTCGTCGGAAAAGTGTGAGAAGACCATCATCAGGCCAACCCGTCTCGGCGGATAATTGTTTAAACTGAGTGATGTAGGACATAAGGTCTTTAGAGCCCTGTCTCAAATCAAGTAGTTTTTACTGAGTGGTAACAGCGACCTCTTGTCGGCTAAACATGGACTTTAGACTATTAGTAAAGGCTAGATAAGAATCAAGAATGGCATTACCGGAAGTGACCAACGGGGTAGCCCAGGCTAATGCAGGCCCGGCCAAATGGGATATTAAGAACCCCACCTTGTCCTTATCAGTGGGAAAAAACCGAGACTTGAAGGTAAACTGGACGGTACAGCTATCCAGAAATTCCTTCAACTTGTGAGGATCCCCATCAAATTTGCCCATTTGTAAAGTGGCTGGAGGTGACTCAGAGAAAGCTCTAGCAACCTGTTGCTTAAGTTGGGCGTTATCTTGCTTAAGAGACTGTACCTCGAGGGACATGGCTTGCATCACAGCCATAAGCTGCTGCATTTGTTGCTCCATGGGAAGGCTGAAAGCTCAAGTATAGTTCCTAATTCTAAGGCGTCGCTATCTGTAAGGTGGTAACTTCTTTTACAACATTCAATCTTGAAAGTATCACTAACCTGATTTAACAGCGACTTCCCTTGGAGGATACAAATGCTGAAATGAAAGTACCCCCAGACATCTCTACTCCCCCCACACCGGGAATAATACAGAACCAGTGTGGGAAGGAGCAAAACTCTCAGGGAAACCCTCTGGGGAAGAAAACCCTGGACGATGTCGCTCACAGGTGAAGAGGTCTTGAGGTAGTAGAGGTCTTCGGTGTAGCTGACAACTCGTAATGGAGATGAACTCTCTACAGGAGCAGAACAGACAGATAAGTATTCAATAGTGAAGGACAGGCTGAAAGACTCAGGAGAGGTAACAGGCTGGAACTTACTGTAGGATTATGCTGAGGTTACAAAGAACAGTAAGGTGACCGGGGATACCAGTTTCCAATATTGTAGTCCGAGAACAGTAACATAAGCCCTCCCTTATAGAAAAAGAGGTTAAACTTCAGAAAATGAGAACAAGTAACGCGGGGAACGGGTGTTTGGGAAAACACGCTAACTTACTTTGGATGGGAAAGCAGAAAGTGAAGACAGCCTGAATGGATGTTGGGAGCGATAACTTGCCGGTGAAAAACCAGACCCGGAATGGGGCCGAGATGAGAAAGGAGAGGAGAGTCTAAATGGAAGAGAGTCAATAGGTAGCAGTTATGGAGAGCAAGAAATTCACAAGGTAAGCGAGGAATAACCTAGCAGCGAACTTACGGAGCGCCGAAATCAGCAGTAGCGACGTGGCGGGTAGCAGTACTTCCTTCACTATATATGATCACGTGAACAGCCATCCGTGTCTCTGGGGAGCGTGCAACGTCTATACCGTTGTCTGTAACAACGGCACGGACATCCACGGCCATCTTGGACGTATTGGATCGTATCGCTCCGTACACACGGCGGCGCTGCCAAAGAGACCAGTGTCACCACAGTGTAACAGTGAGTCCCCTTCCATCTTTAACAAAAACCTCCAGATGGACTTGGGTAATGTCCAACTCAAAAGTGCAATATTTCAGTATGTGGATGACATTTTGGTGTCTAGTGAGTCAGAAGAAAGGTGTAGAGAAGACTCAGTTAAACCCATGTCTATACTCTCAGAGAAAGGATACAAGGTAGATAAGTAGAAATTACACTATTGTCAAGAATAAGTCTTGTATATAGGACAGTTGATCTCTCACAAAGGGAGAAAAGTGACACCTGAAAGAGCAGAAGCAATCATGAAAACTCTAGCACCTACAACAGTGAGAGAAACGCAACAGTTTCTAGGCCTATGCAATTATTGCAAGGCTTGGGTTTTTGATTAAAATACATACATTTGACCACTTTTACAAGGGCTCAAAGAAGCACAGGTACATAAAAGTACAATAACATGGACAGATGAGATGACTGAGGGGTTTGAGGAATTGAAAAAAGAAATCAGTACAGCCCCTGTGTTGTGGATCCCAGATTATAATGACAAGTTGTATTTATTCTCCCATTCAAATGGAGACGTCACAACAGCAGTTCTTACACAGAGAACAACACTAGGACAATGACATAAACCATTGGCATATTATAATGGAATTTCATTAATGAAGTGTCATGATGCCTACCCCCAGGCATCCTGACCAAGCCCATCAGCATTGGGAGCAGGCATCTAGACATTTAATAAAACCTCAGCAGCCTAGGTTATCTGGGGTCAGACCTGGCGCCTTAGGCGCAGGCTCATAGTAGGAATCAGTCCTGGCGCCTAAGGCGCCAGGCTCATAGTCATTACGTACCTCAGGCAGAACATGCTGCAAATGACTCCAATCCAACCTGAAGCCTGGAAGGGACTATTTTTCTACAGGGACTATTTTTTACTCGGGTGTGGTTCTGGGGAACTTCTTACCTGGGACTACTTTGCAGGCTATTTAAACCACGCCCGAACAGCAGCTCATGCTTCATGTTATTCTGCATCCAGTAGCGTAACACTCACCGTGCCTGCAGCCTGCATCCAGTCTTCTGCCACGCCCGCCTCGAATCCGGAGCTCCTAAAACAAAGAGGAAAGAAAGGGACAAGGTTAGAAAACAAACTTATTTCTATTTCACACCAGATTCTGGATCCATCTTGTCTCCGGACCTGTAAAGAACATCATTTCTGCACGCGCCGCATCTCCAGCTGCAGCGCCGCGCCATACTCACCAGTTTTCACAGCATCCTGTGGGTCGGCGCTGCCTCCATCATTTCTTCGCCGAAATTCGGCACCTAGGAGACAAAAGAAAACCACAAGGTGAGCCGAGGGAACCAGCAAATATAATTCTTACCACCCTAGACTTTCCTGATTTACCACCGGAGGCATCCTTTTGTGACTCTCCATATTTTCACGTGCCGCATCTGAAAAGAGAGACAAAACAGCACGTTTTCCTCGTGCAACATTTACCGGACAGCGCCGGGTAATACAGACTCTTACCTGAACGCCACCAGCTGCCACAAGAGCATCTTTTCAAGAGCCAGCTGCAAGACAAGAAAGGAAGGGGGGGAACAAGAGCGAACATCGGACATATTGAACTCTATGAACTTAATACTTACTGGTCCTCACCAGGAACCTCAGAGTCAATACTCTCCGGAACTCTCCCGAGCCTTCAAACCAGTGAAGTAACTGGAATCGACGCGCCCCTGCAAATCCACGCAGGATGGAGAGCTCATCTTTCAAGAATATAAGGTGAGATTGCTGTGAGGGCATTTCGGAGGTGATTAGTTGGGGAGGACTGTGGGGGTGCCATCACTTGAATCCACAAGTGGCTAAATCCATCTCTCCACTTGCAGGAGAATATTTCTACGGGTTAAGCAGACAAGATTAGGAGGGCAGATCCAGTCAGTCATCGCTGCACTACGCATCACATGGGTGGAGACCGCAGCTGTCTGGGTCCGACCGACGCCCCTGTGGGAGCCATGTGAGCGTAACAGAACACGAAGCCTATCTACAAATCCCCACCCGGGCGTTATGGAAACCTCAGAAACCGACCAACTAGCACTATTGTTAGGGGAACTTAGGGCAGAAGTGCACTCTGCGCGCCAAGAGACTAATGCCCTCAGGAGAGAACTGATTGTGTCAAAGGAGCGCACTGATGATCTTGCTAGACAATTACTGCAAAACCAAGCTGGGCAAACACCACTACCTGGACTCGGGGGGGAATCCAACTCCTGTTTCATCGAGCAATCCTGTGCAAGTGGTTCTACCAGGGAGCATTCCTTTAGCTCCACCCAAACGTTTTGCTGGGGACCCAAAAAAGTTCGCCGTGTTTATGAACCAATGCCGCTTGCACTTTTTATGCAGACCTGGAGCTTTTCCGAACGACCAAACCAAAGTAGCCTTTGTACTATCATATCTTAGTGGCAGCGCAGCGGATTGGTCAATTCCATTAGTTAACCAGGATGACCCTCTTCTTCCGGATTTTCAAGGTTTTCAATTGAGCATGGAAAGACTATTTGCCAGACATTCACAGGAACAGGCCCTGGATAATGAACTTTTATCATTAGGACAAGGTAACCAGGATCTACTAACCTATATCGCCACTTTCAATAGGTTAGTGGTGTAAACCGGTTGGCCAGAGGTAAAACGAATTACATTATTTCATTGTGGACTTCGGGGTGAACTCAAAGACGTTTTGGCCCAAGTTGTGAACCCACCTCAGGATTGTGCAGAATATATAGACTTAGTGGTCCAGTTAGACCACCGACTTCAGAATAGAAAGGCTGATCGAGCTAAGTTTGAGAATCGGGTATTGGTTAAACCCAATGTTACCCTCAAAGGAACAGATGTATCAGAACCGATGCAAATCGGGGGGGGTCAAGGGACCCTTAACTCAAAAGGAAAGAGAAAGAAGATGGCAGATGCAATTGTATCTGTACTGTGGGGCCTCAGGACATTTACTACGGGATTGCCCTATAAAAACATCTAAAAAAGTAGTCGGAGTTGCTGATAAAAATCAAACGGAGCCTGATTCAGGAAACGACCATGCCCGACAACCGTAGAGGTCCGCTTGCCGAGCTTGAAGAAAGATACTCAGACCTCGCACTTCATCATACCAATGGCCCTTATAGATCCAAGGCAGCCATCACGTATGCACGCAGTGAGGGCATACATTGATAGCGGGGCCATAGGAAACTATGTGGACCACGAGTTGGCTTCTAGGATGAATCTATCTCTCTGCAAAAAGACCACTTCGGATGTCATCACCACAGTCGATGGAACTGAAATTGCCTCTGGGCCGGTAACTCATTCCACCGCAGAGATGACACTATTGGGTCAGGATGGGCATCGAGAGACTATTGTGTTTGATTTATCAAAGCCCCGCAGTTCCAAATAATACTGGGGATACCTTGGTTGGAAACACATAATCCTTGTATTGATTGGCGAGAGAAGAGAATAACCTTCCCGGATTGTGCACATACTTGTTACCCAAAAAAAACCTTTAACCAAGGCCTGGCCACAGTCGCTACTCCAGTCGTGCAGTTACCTCAGGAATATCAAGAATTCCAGGATGTTTTCCAAAAGGAACAGGCAAACACCCTACCACCTCACAGATCATATGATTGTCAAATCGATCTCATACCCGGTGCACAACCTCCATGTAGTAGGATCTATGCCCTTGCGGAACCCGAAAACCTTCACCTACGACAATACTTGGACCAATACCTTGCTGATGGCTTCATTCGTCCATCCAAGTCCCCTGCTTCTTCAGCTTTGTTCTTCGTGCCTAAAAAGGAAGGTGACCTCAGAATGTGCATAGACTACCGCGCATTAAATCAGATCACGGTTAAGAACCGATACCCATTGCCTCTGATCCCCGAATTACTAGACCAAGTAAAGGACTCTTGCATCTACACTAAATTAGATCTCCGAGGGGCATATCATCTGGTACGTGTAAAGAAAGGCGACAAATGGAAGACTGCTTTTCACACTAAGTACGGGTTATTCGAATACCAGGTGATTCCCTTTGGGTTGTGCAATGCACCAGCAGCCTTCCAGTATTTTATGAACGATGTCCTTCGTGAACTCATTGACATCTGTGTTGTTGTATTCATAGACGATATTCTAGTGTACTCCTCTTCAGAATCAGACCATGTGAAGCACGTTCGTGCAGTCCTTGAGAAACTACGCCAGCACAAGTTATGTGCAAAATTGGAAAAATGCGTTTTTCATGCTACGGAAGTTGAATTCCTTGGATTTATCCTGACTCCAAAAGGAGTCCGAATGGACTCTCGAAAGGGGGACGCAATCCATAAGTGGCCATCACCCAGTTCAGTTAAAGGGGTACAAAGCATGCTCGGATTTGCTAATTTCTACCGCAGATTCATTCCGGATTTCTCACATGTTGTACATCCTATCACAGCACTTTTGCGAAAAAACAAACGCTTCTTGTGGACCGAAGAAGCTGAAAAGGCCTTCCAAGAGCTGAAAGCGAAATTCAAGTCTGCACCTGTCTTAAAGCATCCACGCCCCGAACTTCCATACATAGTTGAAACTGATGCATCCAGTGTAGCCATGGGAGCTGTCCTGTCCCAGAAGGATCCTGAAACCGGTCAACTTCACCCAGGAGCATTTTGGTCCAGAAAGTTCTCGGCACCCGAGTTAAACTTTGAGGTTACCGATAAAGAATTATTAGCCATCAAATCCGCCTTCAAGGCATTATCTTCTCGGTGCCAGGCATACCATTACCGTAATCACCGATCATCGGAACTTGCAGTATTTAAAAACAGCCAAGGCCCAATCGTCGCTTCATCTTCGATGGGCATTGTTCTTTGCCGAGTTCGATTTCGTGATCACTTATCGACCAGGTTGTAAAAATGGCAAGGCAGATGCCTTATCCCGAATAGGGATGGGAGAAGCATATGCGAACCCGGAACCGGTGCCTATAATTTCAGAACAAAGAATTCTTGGCATAACCACTCTACAGACACTAGAGGATATTCAAGTAAAGATCCAACAACTCTTCGATCCAACAGCCCTGCAGGACTGGGGCAAGAAAGGCCCGGACTACTCAGTCATCAATGACCTACCTTATTATCAAGGGCGACTATTTCTACCACACAAGGAACTACAAAAACTAGTCATCTCCAAATATCATGACACCCTGATGGAAGGACACCCAGGTATCGCAAAAACTGAAGCTAAAATTAAGAGACAGTTCTGGTGGCCCACCTGGCGAAAAGACGTAAAGTCATTTGTAATATCTTGTGGCATTTGCGCCCAAAACAAAAGTCAGAAGAAAAAAACAGCTGGCCTCTTACAACCTTTGGATATTCCACCTACACCATGGCACACCTTATTGTTAGACTTTATTACAGATCTACCTCCATGTAATGGATTTAACACCATTCTAGTTATTGTGGATCTTTTTTCAAAGATGGCCCACTTTATTCCTCTAAAGGGATTACCTTCTGCTTCAATTCTGCCCAAGGAGTTCCTCAAAAACATTGTTCAAATACACGGATTTCCTTCCGTATTGGTCTCTGACCGAGGTAGTCAATTCATTTCACATTTTTTGGAAGAAATGTTGTCAACTTGCGCAAATCGACGTGAGGTTATAAACCAGTCACCATCCCCAGACCGATGGTCAGACGGAGAGGACCAACCAGACCCTTGAACAGTACCTACGTTGCATGCTACACCAGACCGAAAGTAATTGGAAAGATATTTTATGGATTTCCGAGTATGCATACAATAACTCTGTACATTCAGGAACCGGACAAAGCCCCTTTTATACCATATATGGACATCACCCTCGAACCTCAGAACTAGATTCGCCTCAGCATTTAGAAATGCCTGCAGTTAGTCATTTGCATTCTACTATTACACAAGCCTTTAAAGAGGCAACAGAACATTTGAAACAAGCAAAAGAGAAATATAAGAAAAATGCTGATCAACATAGAAGTGAAACTCCACAATACCAGATTGGGGATAAAGTTTGGCTGGCTACAAAACACATACCTCTGAAGGGAACTCGGACTTTTAACCATAGATATTTGGGACCTTACACTATTAAGGCCATTATCAACCCGGTAGCCGTCAAATTGGAATTACCCTCTAATATGCGCATTCATCCTGTCTTTCATGTTTCACTTTTAAAACCAGTTCAACCAGGAACAAGATTAACCAAACCACCCGACCCCATCTTGATAGATGGAGAACCTGAATTCGACGTAAAAAATATCCTGGACTCCAAGATGGTTAAATCAAAACTTTTTGATTTAATCGATTGGAAGGGCTACGGACCACAAGAAAGGTCATGGGAACCTAGTGACCACGTCCATGCACCTCGGTTGGTGAAAAGATTCCATCGGAACTTCCCAGACAAACCAGGGCCCAGGGGAAGAACAACTTTAGGAGGGGCCTTGGGGGGGGAGTGCTGTCATGATGCCTACCCCCAGGCATCCGGACCAAGCCCATCAGCCCCGGGAGCAGGCATCTAGACATTTAGTAAAACCTCAGCAACCCCGGCTAGGGGCTATCTGGGTTCAGTCCTGGCGCCTTAGGCGCCAGGCTTATAGTAGAAATCAGTCCTGGCGCCTAAGGTGCCAGGCTCATAGTCATTACTTACCTCAGGCACACCATGCTGCAAATGACTCCAATCCAACATGAAGCCTGAAAGGGACTATTTTTCTACAGGGACTATTTTTTTACTCCGTTGTGGTTCTGGGAAACTTCTTACCTGGGACTACTTTGCAGGCTATTTAAACCACGCCCGAACAGCAGCTCATGCTTCGTGTTATTCTGCATCCAGCAGCGTAACACTCACCGTGCCTGCAGCCTGCATCCAGTCTTCTGTCACGCCCGCCTCGAATCCGGAGCTCCTAAAACAAAGAGGAAAGAAAGGGACGAGGTTAGAAAACAAACCTATTTCTATTCCACACCAGATTCTGGATCCATCTTGTCTCTGGACCTGTAAAGAACATCATTTCTGCACGCGCCGCACCTCCAGCTGCAGCGCCGCGCCATACTCACCAGTCTTCACAGCATCCTTCGGGTCGGCGCTGCCTCCTTCATTTCTTCGCCGAACTTCGGCACCTAGGAGACAAAAGAAAACCACAAGGTGAGCCGAGGGAACCAACAAATATAATTCTTACCACCATAGACTTACCTGATTTACCACCGGAGGCATCCTTTTGTGACTCTCCATATTTTCACGTGCCGCATCTGAAAAGAGAGACAAAACAACACGTTTTCCTCGTGCAACATTTACCGGACAGCGCCGGGTAATACAGACTCTTACCTGAGTGCCACCAGCTGCCACAAGAGCATCTTTTCACGAGCCAGCTGCAAGACAAGAAAGGAAGGGGGGAACAAGAGTGAACATCGGACATATTGAACTCTATGAACTTAATACTTACTGGTCCTCATCAGGAACCTCAGAGTCAATACTCTCCGGAACTCTCCCGCGCCTTCAAACCAGTGAAGTAACTGGAATCGACGCGCCCCTGCAAATCCACGCAGGATGGAGAGCTCATCTTTCAAGAATATAAGGTGAGATTGCTGTGAGGGCATTTCGGAGGTGATTAGTTGGGGAGGACTGTGGGGGTGCCATCACTTGAATCCACAAGTGGCTAAATCCATCTCTCCACTTGCAGGAGAATATTTCTACGGGTTAAGCAGACAAGATTAGGAGGGCAGATCCAGTCAGTCATCGCTGCACTACGCATCACTTGGGTGGAGACCGCAGCTGTCTGTGTCCGACCGACACCCCTGTGGGAGCCAGGTGAGCGTAACATGAAGGGACACTATCCCTGTGAGCAATCTTTAGCTGCTGCTGCATTTGCAATTGAAAAATCTTCAAGTATAACAATGGGGTGTTCAGTAACATTTGTAGACATGCATAATTAGCAATTTTAGAGAAGCCCAAAAGTGCATTGACCACACAAAGAGCAACAGGGTATGAGGTGATTATTTCCAACCCTGTGATTAAAATTGTTAGATGTAAGACCGTGAAGCTGGCAACATTTATAACAGAACCAGTAGGTGAGGATGACTATGTACATGATTGCACAACGTATATTGAGAATTATAATGAAATCCCCCAGGTTAGAGAAAATGCTGTTGGGAAGGGGGACGTAGTTTTCATTGATGGTACTTTGAAAATACCAGACGAATGGGCAAAGGCATACAGGAGCTTCAGTAGTGAAACCGAATAGAGAATGTGAATTTGAGGTAGTAATGAGCATGAGATTGTCTTTGATTATTCAGTACAGGGTGCAGAGTTGGTGCTCATTGAAGTGCTGTGGAGATTGTAGGATGAGGAAGTGATGGTGTACTCTGACTATGCCTCTGTGACATCCACTGTACATGTAAGTTTGTCATGCTGGAAAAGGAGGGGCTTCCTCCATGCAGACGGCACTTGGGTGCCTCATGCGGCCTGATTGGATAGGCTAATAGAAGCATTAAGCCTCCCATTGACCATAGCAGTCGTAACATGCTCAGCGCATTCTAAACAAGCAGTTTTAATTTCCCGCGGAAATGAAGCCTGCAGACGTAGAGGCCAAAAAAGTTGCCTATTATCCACCCATATCTATTTTAGAGAAAGAAGATGTTAAACAAATGACAGGACAGGAGGGCTTTAACATACTGTCTGTTGTTCAGTCAATTGAAATACAAGGATGAGCTCCACAAGAAGAACAGGATTTATGGAGAAAGCAGGGGTGTTCTTTATCCCCCACTAAGGCAACTTGAAAGCAGGATAGTGCTGGGAAGTCAGTTATGCCTCTGACATTATTGAAAATAGTGATGGAGCAGCTTCACTACCAAGCACACATGACTCGAGAGAGTCTAGCTGCAACAATTGCAGAAGAATGGTTCTTACCCAATCTCCTCGAGCTTGTGGGACAGTTAATTGTAACTTGCATAGTGTGCCATAAATGTACTGCAGGGCACACTTTGCAAACAGTGAGAGGATAAATCTCTAGACCAATGGCCCATTTCAGCATCTGCATATGGATTATGTAGATATGCTACAGATGTGCAATGGCTGCAGATATATGTTGGTCATAGTATGTCCTTTTTCTAGCTGGATACAGGCAGTTTCATGCACACACTCTAAAGCCCCATGAGCTGCCAAGTTCCTTGTATGCAAGGTGTTCCCCAGGTGGCAGGTGTGAACAGTTTTGCCGTCTGACAATGGACTGCACTTTGTAAATTAACTTTTTGAGCAGATAGTACTTCTGTTAGGTATAAAACCTAAATGTGCCTCTGCTTATCACCCGCAGGCAAATGGCATCTATGAGAGGTTAAAAAGATTGTTGAAGGAGCGTATAGCCAAGTTGAAGATGACTCTGAAAAAGGGATGGCTACATTGCCTGCCCGTTGCTTAATATGCCATAAGAAATCAGCCTGGTTCAGATCACCATCTAACTCCTCATTTGATGGTGACTGAATGCTGTATGAGACCCCATTGACTTCCCTGACTAGAGTAAGAACTGATGCCCACAGTGTAGCGAAGGCACTAGGTGACGAGATGCAAGATTGCTTAACAACAATGATTGCAAGTGTTTCTTTTATAACACAACAGATCAAGAAGAGAGGGGTCAAAAATAAGTAACAATGACAATCAATCTTGTGAAGGATAATATTTGCTGAAACCTCCAAGGCTACACCCAGGATACCAGGTGCTAGTGCGCAAGTTCATACTTACATGGAGTACACCCTGCTTTGAAGGTCCTCATGAAGTAGAGGAAGCTAGTCTCACTGCAGTGAAATTGAAGGGGCAAAGAGCATGGCTACATCTACACGACATCAATCCATGTAAAAGCTAAATATTGCCCCTTCCCGAAGACATCCCAAGAGAAGCAAGAGAAGTAGTTCTGCATCTGCTGACCCATCCAAACGAAGCAAGAGCAGCAGTTCTGCGCATGCAGACCCACCAAATGGCTAGAAATGAAATAAGGAGAAAGAAGTTCACACAAGGAGCCTGTCAAGGACCCTGCTAGTAGCCGTGTGTTGTTGGAACCTGCCTTTCCGCAACTAGGAGCATTTTCATTTGGAAATCATGTATGAGAAGTAGCCCCGCCCCGAGCATCGAGTACACTTGCTATAAGAGGCATGTGCCCCTACGCGTGCACCCCTGGAAGTGCCCTTGCAAGTGCCTGTCAAGGAGCCTGCAAGGAGGCTGCTCGGAGCCGTGTGTCGTTGGAACCTGCTTTTCCACAACTACGAGCATTTTCATTTGGTAATTATGGTGTGTTTCCTGTATTAACTTTTCCTCAGACACGTTTGCATAGTGAACTTGTGAAGTTGGACTTGGACTCTGGGACACTAGTAACCATGTGTATATTCTCTTTGTTGCAGTGTGAGAAGTAGCCCCGCCCCCGGCGTCCAGTACACTTGCGATAAGAGGCACAGGCACGCGCCCGTGCACGCGCACCCGGAAGTGCCCTTGCAAGTGCCTGTCAAGGAGCCTGCTAGGACCGTGTGTCGTTGGAACCTGCTTTTCTGCAACTACAAGCATTTACATTTGGAAATCATGGTGTGCTTCCGGTATTAACTTTTCCTCACTCTATTCTCAAACCGGTTTTAAAGCAGAGGTAGGGATCATACAGACTTCTTCCTCTGTGGATGTATATTTTTTTCTTATACAAAAAGAAGTTCAATTCTCCATTTGGTAACTGCAAAGGTGTCACCTCTAAATACTCCCACAACATGGAATTTATTTGTATCAACAATTATCACAATTTTTATTAATCACAAATCATCATATTCAGTAAAACATGGTCATAAAAATGATCATAGTACATAAAACACAAACCCTAAAACAACACAAGTAGGAACACCATAAGTGAGTCTTAATACAATACATTCTTCAAGGATCAGTATGTGTAATTCATTCGCATTTTGATTCCAATGCCTCACTAATTTCAGCTTGTTTCTTATTCTTATTGATACATTTCCAAATACCCAACTTGCACAGGTTTCTGTCCTTTATATACAAAAATGAGGGACATTCTTCAGGGGAATGTGTCTTGTGTCGGCTTTTAAAATCTTCTTTTGTTGAAATGAATACCCTGTTAATCAAACGGACACCCTATTAAAACTTAAATATACTATCTATTATGGCATTCAACAAAACCCTCATCCCTCAAAGGGTAAAAAGGTGTGTTCAATATTACATACCTTTCTTTCCATGAAATGTCTTTTGGACCTTTACTGGTTGAAAAGGCAGATTCCAAATTTCTTATCGGAATCCTTGCTATTATTCCTCTCCATTCTAATCTAGTGTACAACAATTATTTAGGGTTAGGACTCTCAAGTGCATCACCTAATGTATATTAAATGGTTAGGTAATGCACAATTAACAAAATTATAAATCTTACCAGGCCACCATTTTTAAATGGTCTTTACTTCTATATTAGAACGTCTCTGTTTGTCCAATACCACAGAGTTCCTGTAAACAGAAGGGCAAGACCATACACCCTCTGTTAATAGGTCCATAATTATGAGATTCACATTCTACTCATGGTCATCGATATATTCACTCTACCAAACTCACTTACTTGTATCATTCTATTCGGTCAGGATATCACTTTCAAAAACCCCATTACATATGGAACCCCATATCTATGGGTTCCAATGGCCTCAGTATTCAAATTCCTGCTCAGTGTTACACTCGGTGAAAGGCCAAGAATATTTCAATTAGACAGCGATTAACCTCTCAGGCCTCCTATCCACAACATCTTCCTACTACACTGTTAGCCCCACACTTACTTGCAAAATCTGACTTCATCCGCATAGAGTGTTGTTTCCGGATCTGGATTCGTCTCCTAGTATGGCGAATAACTCTGCTGTTATAAACGTAATGCTAAACGCTAATCATGCAACATAGTGACATCATCACGTCAATAACTATGCGTCGGGGACGCGGATTGTAATTAAGCGTGATAGTATCATCACGTACCTACGTGGATATGCAATAACATACCATTTTATCATGGGAAATGTAGTTTGAAATCACTGTTGCCGCATGCTGCGTTAGTCTAACCAATACTCCTGTATGTTAATGGGGGCGCGGATTGTAATTAAGCGTGATAGTATCCTCACGTACCTATGTGGGTCTGCAATAACGTCCCATATTGTCATGGGAAATGTAGTTCGAAATCAATGTTGCCGCCTCTTGCGTTGGTCTAACCAATCCTCAAGCATATTGATGCGATCATGGGTTATGGACATCATTTACCCTTAACATTGCTGGACAACTTTCACAGTCCATTCTAGCATCAAAAGCACGGCAGTCTCTATTTCTTGACTCCTATAGACATAATGCTTCTATAGACATAAGATGTCGGACCATCAAATCATGTAACACTGAAAACACTGATACACAAAGGGTACAGTACTACATACATAATTATTCCATCACTACGCATTGTGCCATTCCACCCCCTCATTCAGACCATGAATGTAGCTTTTCGATCGAAAAATCAATTTTTGTTCCAAATGGAGTACCTTCTTGTTTATCATAATTTGCGATCTGCCCTTGATGTATTTCAAAATGCACCATTCAAATTCGTTGCATGTATGTTTTATTTCCAAAAAATGTTTGACCATAGGTGCTTGCTCAATTTCATTTCTAATACAGCTTTTATGTTCAATCATTCGTGTTCTGCATTTTCTATTCGTTTTTCTGATATACATGCGATGACAAGGACATCTTATCAAATAGATAACATTGTTTGTGTTACAATTAGTATGTTCAGTAATGTTCCACATCCTCTCTAAACCCAAATCCAGTCATTGTTTTTTTTGTTTGGGTGCACATAGTGCAATTGCCACAAGGGTAGTGTCCTGCTACTGGGGGTCAACCCCATAGATTTGTTTGTTGCAGTAGCCTCTTTTTAATACTCACATCATTCCTCATGACTACACTCTGCACAGTAGTGCTTTTCCAATTTCCTTAGTCATAATCGTGTTCCAATTCTTAGTAATAATGCTCTTGATTTTGTAAGGCAGATTACTGAAGGTATTGACAAATACTAAGGGTGTTTCTTTCATGCTCTTCTCTCTCTGTATTTGTTGATCAAGGAGAGATTCCCGATTGTTATTAAAACCTCTCTTTGCTGCTTTCTTAACAAGGGGGCCAGGATACTCGTGATGCATCAGTTTTGTAATTAAATTGTTAGCTCTATTTTCATACGATTCATTTGTACTGCTATTCCTCTTTAATCGTAGAAACTGCCCAAACTGAAGGTTATTTTTCACATGTTGTGCATGGTGGCTATTGAAATGTAATAGAGCATTTCTATCTGTTGTTTTAGTATATGGTCTAACTAACAGGAAGCCATTCTGATGATATATACAGATATATAAATAATTAATTTCCTTATTACTACTATTGCTGGTAAATTTAAGATATCTGTTTTGTTGATTCAGCCACTGTACAAATTGACATGATTCTTCTTCACTCCCCTTCCAAATGACAAACACATCATCTATGTAACGTAACCAACATAGTATGTTGTTTTGAAAAGGATTTAGATCGGAGTAAACAACAGTTTCTTCGAACATGTTCACATACAAGTTTGCAACCTTCAGAGCCATTGCCGCCCTCATTGCTGTCCCCTCAATTTGTTTATAAAACTGTCCCATACATTGGAAAACGTTTTCTGTGAGGGCCATTTCTGTGCACCATTTAATAAAAGAGTTGGACACTGGGTATTCATCTTCTCTGTTCAGTAGGGTTTCTTCCACTACCTCCAATGTTGCCAGTTGAGCTATATTCTTATATAATGCTTGAATATCTAGACACAGTAACACATTTTCACTAGGGTTAAATATATTAACCTCTATCCTATTGATGGCATCTGTTGTGTCCTTTACGTAACTATTCATATTTGGAATGAATGGTCTTAAATAGAAATCTACAAATTTTGAGAGGGGTTCCAATAATGAATTCACTCCAGAAACAATCGGTCTGCCCTGGGGCTTTTCTAAGCTTTTGTGAATTTTAGGGAGAATGTAAAAGATTGGTACTCTGCGATTCTCTCTAATTAAAAATGTGCCCTCTTGTTTACTGATCATATGTTGTTCCACAGCTCTATGAACCTTCTCTTTGATCACAATGAGCAGATCATTGCTAGGATCCCTATCTATTTTCTGATAATGATTCTCATCAGCTAATAGATTCTCATATTCTTTGATATAGTCACTTGTATTCAAAATTACAATAGCTCCGCCTTTATCAGCTTGACGGATAATAATCTTTTCATTGGCACCCAAATTCTTCAAAATGTTTTGTTCACCTTTACTAAGGTTGGAGTGATGTGGAATTCCTCTAGATTCTAGTTTCGTAATTTCCTCCAATACCTTTTTTCAAACACTTTTGATACTGCAGAATGTGAGTTCACAGGAGGGCAAAATACAGATGGATTTCTCAAGCCACTGCAATTATCCCCCTTATCAAATACATTATCCTTAAAAAACTCCCTTAAATGTACTTTTCGCATAAACTGATTGAATTCAGTCCTAAATTCAAAAGGATTGTGGAATTTCGTAAGGACAAAGTTAAATCCCTTATTGCGCACTTCCTCTTCTGGCACCATTCCTTGCAGGTAAGTCATTTCCCATCTTCACAGAGATCCCCCACCATCTCACATCCCTTCTCCCGGAGCCTCTGTATTCCTACCCTCCCAATCGCCCGAGAGAGCTTCTGATCAGCACCCCGTGGGAGGCTGCCCTCATACCGTCCTCCATCTCCCCTACCACCAACATAAGAGATGAGACTATGCTTGATTTAAACAAACAGAACGTACAAACTTTTCCACTCTTGACGCGTATCCTCAACCTTCTAGAGAAAGGGCATGAATTTACCCATTATGCTATAAGGGAGATGAAGGGGTCAATAGTGGAAATGATGGGGAAACTCAATAGGTTGGAAGGATTTATGTTAGCTCATGAATAGCACAATTTTGAGAAACTCAAAGAGCTAATTTGATTTTAACGCGTTCTGCAACCTCAGGTTTAGCTACTCCTTATGGGAGTATGACATCTCAAGCAACACAAACATCCATGACTGATCAGAAAGTAAATATTATTTCTAGAACAGATACAAATTTGGTAAAAGGAGATAACTCGTATGTACCCTCTCAGGAAGAAATCGAAAAAATAAATTTAATAAAAGTAGCCAAACTGCATCACGACAGAATCTTACAGCTAGAGAGTTTATTAATAAAGGCTAATATAGTGCCACCAGATGATTCGGCAGAGCAAAAAGATTTGCTCTCCAATGAAGATCACATATATGAATCCACTGAGTCACCTGATAGTCCTTCTGTATTAACTGCAATTATTGACCAACAAGCTCTATCAAATAAAGATTTGACTAAACAGATAGAAGATGTAGTAAAAATAGAGGATAATCAGGATTGGAAATATTTCATGTGCCATAAAGCTAAAAAGCTCCAGCTTAGAGCCAGAAAGTACTAAAACAGAATGCCGGTAATACCCTAGAGGAATCAACATCAAAAAATGATTTAAAAAAAGGTGTGAAGCTTTAACTAAGGGTAGTAGTGATGACTTAAAAAATGTATCTATTCAGCCTTCTGATGAGCCTGTCTTAGATCTAAACCAGATCTAAACCAGCTGGACAAAGAATTCAAGGCACATCTGCAGGTAGGTGGTGGGGAGGCACATAAAGAAGTCAGCAATGCCCTTAATAATTCCAGACAGGTATTTAATAAACCGCACCCCACCCACTGCTTCGCAGTCCCTTTAGACATCTGCAATCAGGATTGGAGGCAGAGCTTGTACATTTACTTCCGCTGCCACTAATCCACAAGTTGTTGTCTTGAAACAATCTAACTTGGCCAACTTTTATCAGACAACAAAAAACAAAACAACTTTTCAAAGAGACAGTCATGACGGGGGGCCTGCTAAATCAGTGACTTTGTTAGGACCAGTAAAGTCAGTAGAATCTAAGCCTTTGTACATTTGCCTGAAGCACAGTGACCCGAGTAGCGCAAATTCATCCAGAGCTCTTCCCCTTAGTGGGAATCTACAGGTTCATCCAGTGTGGAGGCAAAGGAAGAAGAAATAATTGTTTTAAACAAGATCGAAAATCCTTCACAAAATATGGTTAGCCATGAAGACACTAACACTGCAGGCGATGATTTAGGGGCGGATGGGAACCACATGGGTGGAGAAAAACAATTTCACCCTGATCCTGACTTAGCTCCTACCTTTTGAGTATTCTCCTAAAGAGATGAAAACGTATATTGGTTGGAGTAGTGATGTAACCCTACGTGGAAATGATAGAATTAATCGTTCCTATTTGTTAAATGTATTTCAACAAATCCCTGCCCTGCGTAGCTTAAATTCTGAAGATCTAGAATGGATTAAACTCCCACTAGGTAATAATAATAGGATTCTTTGTAAGGTCAAACCCCTCTTAATTGCTAAAATGCCATGGGAACAGAGAGAGAACTTTAACCTGTTGGGATATGAACTATATGGTTTCGCAAATATACAAGATTCAACTAGCTTTCTTCAATTTCAACCGCTGAAGTTGACTTGTAATGAAAATGTTGGTTTACAGGGTGGTTCCAATTCTGTCTTAAACCAAGATATGCTAACACAATTAGCTACATTTGCGAATGCCATAAAGGGATTAGCTTGGTTAGAACCTTACTTTAAAAGCGTTAGCTCCCTTGACATCAAGCGAGAACAGTCATAACTTTCAGCATTTTCCATCCTTGTGGTTTTAAAAATGTGTTGAAATGCCATTCATCATATTTTGCTCTAAATAAGGCAAGTATTGCTCTTATACAAGAAACTATGGCTGTTCAGCACATTACTCTGAATGGGTTTATTTTCTTCTGTCAGCCTGCAAAACACGGGGCTCTTGGTCGACCATCAGGCGGCCTAGAGATATTGGTTCACAATAGCTTGAGGATGACCTCCAACTTTATTACTGCCACGAATGAACTATTGGTTATTGAGGTAATATGCAACCAGTTCCATATATTAATTATTAACTTGTATTGGAACCCAAATACTCGGCCTCAAGAATGTATTTTAGGAGACCTAGACCTAGACACGATTCTACAAAAAGCTTTTTTACGCAATCCACAATATGAGATGATCATTGGAGGAGATTTTAATTCTATTTGAAAGGAATGTACAACAATTAAGCCTCTCCATCTTACTTATATACCCATTTCAACATCGTACGAGAGTGGTCTCCGTTGGATGAACTTTCTGGCTGATTGGAATATTCACATACTCCCTTATGCCAATGATCAACTCGACTTTACCTGGAGGAGAGGGAATTCACAATCGCTGATCGATTATATTGCGGTGTCGAATAATTTGATTGGGGTGAGCACACCAATTTCTATAATCAACTTAGGCCTTAGTGATCATATGCTCTTAGAGTCCAAATTAAACATCCCAGTAGAACTTTTTTCGCGATCACATAAATTGTCATTAGTTGAATTAGATAGGCACACGCATTCGATCAGGTGGAACCCTAAATTGTGTAGACAACTGACATTTTTGGTAAATCGTGATAAGTGGACTGTTGGTGTTAATCCAAAAGCAATTAGATCGAAGCAAAACATAGATGATTGTAACACCAATATGACAACATATCACCTGCATCAACTTGCTCAAAAGAAATATTCTATGCAGATTAATCCCACCCAAATAAATATCACACTGAGCTTGCGGCACTTAAAAGTCTGTGCAACAGTGATATTAGAAGGGCTAGAAGGCAAGAACCTAATATCCCCTCTTTCTGTAAGGCAAAAAAACTAATTTGATCCCAATATAAAAATAATCTTAAAAGGGTAAAAAGAGCACAATTATTGGCTGACAACCAAAAAATGAATTCTCTCCTTTGTAAGTGTGAGACAAAAGACATTTGGTCCTTATTGCGCAACCATCGGGAATCTGCACCTTCCAATTTCTAATCTGCTATTCCTGGAGGTGAGCAGAGCAAATATATTAAAGAAAGGTATGCCCTACCTAAGGGCTTTCTCCCCTTTGACATTAATTCTCTTATTAAAAATATCCCTCTTTAATGTCATTGGCTATTGGAGGATTTGTTATGGGCTAACCAGAAATTGACCTATTCGAAGGCCGCAGGGCCAGATGGGCTACCGCCAGTTGACTTGATTTTTTAAACTAAAATCATACCTGATTCGTGGCTCACTGCCCTTATTGTACCGATACATAAGAAGGGACCTATTGATGACCCATGCAACTATCGCCCTATTTCTCTAATTGATGTACCAGCTAAAGTATTTGTACCCCTTCTACTACATGAATTGGAGAAATGGGTAACAGACAACCATCTTCTGTCACAATTTCAAGCAGGCTGTAGGAAAGCAATGGGCACAACCCTAAATGCCACAATTTTGGCCCATCTTTTAGAAACCTCTCACCACACCCGATCTGGGGCAATTTACATGGCATCATTAGACATGTCTGCTGCTTTCGATAGTGTTATTAGAGCACTTCTTTGCCAGAAAATGCTTTCATATGGTATTCCAGATTACATTGTAGGGCTAATAGTGTTACTTCACAACCAGACGAGCAATAAAGTACGAATTAACCGCTTAGGGCTAGTGACCGATCCTATTGTAACAGAAATTGGAGTTAAACAGGGCTGCCGGCTTGCAGTGATTCTTTTTAATTTATAAATTTGTGATATAGATAAGATTTGGGATAATCTCAATACCTTTGCAGATAAATTGGGAGATGCCAGGATTCACTGGCTCGCATTTGCAGACAATATTATCTTGTTCAACCGTACGCCTTATGGCCTCCAAAAGAAACTTCATTTATTTTCTGCATATGCTGCGCTACATACTCTTGCCACAATCCCTTCGAAATCCAATATAATAGTATTCTCCAATAGAAAGAAAATGTGTAGATTTAATTGCGAGTTGGCGGTTGTAAAATCCAATGGGTATTGTCAATGCGCTACGTGGGATATAATCTTTGCGATTCAAATTCTGTCACGATGTGGAGTAAGACCTTAAACTTAAAAGTGGTCCATTTGATCTCGCAAATGAAAATCATATAGCATAAGTATTCCAAATTTTCGTTACTCCCGATTATTGAGTTTTACACCTTAAAGATAGAACCAATTATTCTGTACGGTTTGGACCTCTGCTTGCTTGATCTTACAAAAGTACTGAATAAATTACAAGGACGGATTTGGAAAGCAGTATTGGGACTCCCAAACTCTTTACCTAACACAATGATTTTGCATGAATTTGGTCTTAACACACTTGCTGCGAAGTTATACTGGAGGATGATAGTAAACTATGGAAAAATGTTATATCCCCCACTGAATTCTTTTTATGAAGATCTTGCAAAAATGGTGTTGAATGCCTATCCTGCTTCGATTAATAGATATGTCAAAAAATGCAGTCCATTTTTAAATGAATCGCTATGGATCAAAAATATCTGTATGAGCATCCAGGCACTGTAAAAAGAGATATTTTGAACTTGATTGGGCAAACACTATTGATGCGAATGCTTCGTATAAATCATACTCTGAACACACATGTTTTAGTCATAAACAACAAGCTTGGTTACAATATTTACTAATCTTTCCATGTAACAAAGCGAGAAGTCTTTATCACAGATTCAAATTAAACTTATTTAATACAAATGATGAGATAAAGCACTGGTACAAGAACAATAACAGTCTTTTGAATAAAGGTTGCAGATTTTGTAAAGAGTCTGCGACTCATGAAACACTAAAATATTTAGTGATATATTGCGAGCACTTTGAAATTCAACGTCTAGTTCATCTAGGCAGTTACTTTATTGCAGACTTGCCTTTCTCACTAGAACCTCTGTGGACGCAATGCATGTGGGGTACAAGACAGCCTATGGTCTTAGCATTAACTCACTTTTTGACACAAATTCAGGTTCATTTAAGTGAGAGGGAAATATGCGATTTGGACTAGTGGCATGAAAAGGTACCCCTCATGATGTGCAGTATCATGCGTGATTTATAACTAAGAACACAGCATTTATGACCTAGGGATTGTTTTTAAACAAGGGAATAATTAATCCTGTTTTTAATTTGGGGAGCCGCTAGAGAGATACGATGTGCTTAAAACTCTGTGTCTGATTTCACACAAATTGAGTTGGAGCTTTATCTTGGCAGGATTCTGACCCACTATTAATTTCTCCCATGATCGATGAAAAGAATTGTGGGTGATGTGGTTGTAGTAACCAGTGCGGTAGTTTAGCAATTTATTTCTGATATAGGGCACGTGGGGACATAGGAATTTTGCGATTATTTCAATGAAATGTTGTATGTAAATGTTGTGTATTATGATCCCAAATCTTGGAAGGACTACAGGGGTTTAATTATGCTCACTAGTAATGCATTTTAATTTATTTAACTAATGTGTAGGTAGTTGACTTTATAATGATTTGATTTTAGCTTTTAAGCTTTTATCTAATGTTTTTATTATGTCTGATTTTACCGTGTATGTTTTTACTTCATAATTGATGGGTTTTGTAAGTATATGAAATCTTTTGCTTGTTTTGCATGTTCTAAAGGCGCATTCGTGCCAAACACAAATAAAAAAGAAAATAAATAGGTTTACAAGGAATATTGATGATGATATCAGTTGGTATTATGATTTTTGTTTTTTCTCCTTATTATGGCATTACGAAATGTTGCAAAAAATGGCACAGCTATGGACGGTATGCATGAAACATCTATTATTGTTCCCACTAAAGGTACAGACAGCCTGTTTTACAATATAACTAGGGATTTATTTCGATTTAAAAGTGATTTTGAGAAGAGCCACGAAGGTATAAATACATATAAGAGAAACTGGAGGAGGTGGCATGCATGGAAGCAGACTTGCAAGCAAACCCAGAAAGAGTAAAAGACAAATTGAAGGCCCAAGATTGGATAAACACCCTGGAAAAAGCACATGGAACTAAACTGGCAAAACATCTCCCACCGACCTTCAATAGCCTGAATAAACCGCTACCATACTGTACAAAGTTTCCAGTTAAAAGATTAAGAGCATTCTACATGAGAGCACGCTTAAATCTCCTCCGGGCACGAGAAATTCAGGCAATCCGACTAAAAACCGCAGCTAAAGATTGCAGATTATGTGGAGAAACCAACAAACTGGGAAAAATAAGACATCTGCTAATGGAGTGCCCGGAGCTAAGAAAAATACGGACGGACTTCCTCAACAACCTGTGTACCAGCTGGGTAGGCGTAGAGGGAGAGGAACAAGCCACCTGGTGGAATAGGCTAATGTCAGGTGAAAGGACTCCCTGGACCTTGGCCGCAGCAAAAATTCTGGAAGCAGCCTTCCAAAAAGTAAACGAACAAACTGAACAGAGACCCACCGGTGTAGCCAAAGACCCTGATGGAGGCAATTAACCTAATCTAGCGACATTTCTTCTTCTTCCTCTTCTCTCCTGACTTCTGGGCGCGACCTTGCCACCAGGGCTTTGTTCTGCTCGACTCTTGGACTTATCTTCTTTCGCTCTTCCTTCTTCTTTTATGTCTGTAATTTCTTAGCTCCTAAGGAATACTTCAAGATTCTTGTAAAAATTGCCAAAGCAATTATATCAGAGTAAATAACAAATAAAAAAATACATATATTAAAAATTCTGTTCATTTTAAGAATAACCTATGGTACCAGCACATGAAAGAGGCGGGTGAAAGAATGTCAGACGAAAGCTGTTATGTTTCTTCCTTAATACCGTATGCCATGAATGCGTCAAGAACATTTATTGTAAGAGAAATGTCTACACATGATGCAAAATGCCTCAGTCATCTATCAGCAGGCACAACCAAAGGACAATTTGAAGGAAAATGGGCTATGTTACAATGGCGATCATTTCCATATGAAGACACCTATGCAAAGACAAGAAGGATGGAAAACAGACTAGGATGGACAAGCACAAAACCTTTGTATCCATCCCAGATAGGAGAACGAATAAAGATGGTCCAGATGAAGAAGCTGAATTTCTCAGATATAACTGAAAAATCAGGAGATCCAAGATGTGGAGAGAGACCTGAGCTAGTGATATATGGACCTGTTTTCACCAATACTGGATGAGAAGAAGGGCTATTGGCTTGCCCTGCACATCTATTGAAGATAGAAGCAGCAAGCATAGTGCAGATAGTGAGTGACAAGTACCTGGAATCATGGGCAAAGTACTCAAAGTAACTCACATGGGTCGAAAACAAAGCAGGACCAGTTTCTATAACACCACTGAGGAATGCAACAACATGCTTCAAGAATGATGGCCTGGCCCTGGTTGGAAAAACTAAAAGATTTGAATAGATTTTTGAAGTCCCAGGAATGAATGGAGGAACTGAGGTGTTAATGGATCGATATTGGGCCTGTGTATCCAGAGCCTACATGCAGTTGCCTAAGAATTGGGGAGGAATAATGTTCTATAGTAATACCACATATACTAGCATTGGTGATTCCCCAAAGTGACCTCCATATTGATGAATTTCCAAATATGGGTGAACACCTGAGTATGAAGACATAATCTGAACTCTTCCGACTAAAGAGAAGTAATTATTTCTCAGCAAAATCAATGGGGGCCTATGACAATATTCCAGACGAGCACAAATTGTTCAGCAGGACGGCAATGATAATGACAGCAATATTTTTTCAAGGACTTCAAGCTGCAGTAAACGCCAAGTGGCGCCAGATTACAAGATGGGATCTGCTGCAGACAATCAGTGCAACAATAAAAGGATTCAATGCAATCAGAGAAGAATTAAGAGACATCAGGCTGATGACTCTCCAGAACAGGTATGTCCTGGACTTAATTAGAGCAATGGAATGAGGCGTGTGCGCTAAGGTCAGCCCTTCTTGCTTTACATTCATACCATCTCATGACAGAAGCAATAACCATGCTGTCAACTTTGTACACACCGATGGTGGAGGAAGTAGACGAAATTGAAGATGATGATTGGTTTACATCTCTGTTCTCATGGATTCCAAACTGGCTAGCAAATGCTTTCAAAATGCTTGGAGCAATAATAGTGTTCGTTGTGCTAGGATTCTGTCTCATAAGCATCAATGTGGGACAATGCAAGAAGACAGCCAAGAAAGTTGTTGGGATGAAGATAATGATTGATATTGATGCTGGAAAAAGGAAGTCAGTACTTGTGAGAATACAAAGAAAAGAACCCTTGCACCTCCAGGAGCCAAGTTTCCATACCCCAAGCAACGGAGAAGATATGTAGGATGTTTAATATTTTGATCACCATCTGTGGAATTCTGTCATATGACCTGGATTGTGGATGAACACATAAAAATGCAGGCCACCTGAGGGTGGTGTAGAAATGTATCTAAGTACCCCATCCAAAGCTCCTCCCCCATGCTGCCTATATGTTGGAAGCCAGAATGTGAAACACATGCAGTACCAGTGAGAATACCTATACTGAAGAGAATTCTGGAGGTAGGATTCCCATTGAGAAATCCGTACATGCATACACGACAATATGAAGGCCATTTGAATGAAATCCTGGAGGAAGTGGGAAAAGTAAGCAAGAAAGCAGACTGCTGACGTCATGAAGAGCAGCATTTATGCACTCAGAAGAGATGCAAGGAGGAGGGGTCAAAGATGAGCAACATTTCGGGCTCAAAATGAAAATGTTCATGATACAGAAATAATAAAGAAGTTATCAAGTCATTTTACAAGTGTACAGTCACAGCAACGCAAGTAGACAAAGTATTCTTTAAGGCTGGCTATGTAGTGAATAGATTTCGGCGATGCACCAACGTACATACATAGGAAATGTAGGGCCTATGGAGGATTCCACAACGCACTTTAGCAGAGCTGGATTCGGAAAGCAGAAAGACATTTTCAGTGTGTCGCAGTTAGAAATCAAAAACTCAACCATGGAGGTAGATCAAAGAAAGGCTTGGTTGGATCAACACCAAGAAGTCAAGGCCACCTTGGGCCTGGATGTGTGTACAAACAATTACAGAACATGTGAAAAGAACAAGCCTTCTGTCTTAAGTGAGGGGCAAGAACATTGAAGACGTCAGAGGTTCATCAAATAGTATTTTAAATGCAGTAAGACTCGAAAACATGGTCTACAGTCACGTGGTCAGATGAAAATAGAGACTATGATGAACTGTATCAAAACCAAGAAGCCAGAGTATGCTATACTCCCTAATATTCCCCAGCACAGAGAACATTTCCAAGGCCGAGTTCAAAGCCTTAACTGACTAGTAGGCTGCAAGTGTGATGATGGATGCCATGGCTAATTGGTGGGAAGCTATGTATATGACCAGCTCACCAGCACCTGTGTGCCAGCCTGCGTGCGGCTTGCATAAGTGGAATATTACAGAGGGGTACAAGGGTTCCAACCAATTATAGAGGGCCACGTAATAGAGAGCCCTATAGTTTGTATAAACAATGGGACGTTGTGTATTTGATGACGTCCGTAGTGACCTGTACTAGAGGAGGGCTTAGTGGCCCCACCTGATGTTAGAGACCCAATCACCTTCCCTGGCCAGTATGGAACGTATAACTAGATGTTCCTTGTAAGCCTATCACCATTCCAAATAAGATTTTGTAGTTTGCAGCGTAGGTAGACTTCAATGGTGACGAGTTTTTAGTATATAACCTGCTTTTTTTATGTATTGAATTGAGTGTGAAGATCAAGCGAACGTGTTGACGTTCATTGTAACTCCCTGTTCTGTTTTAGATAATTGATATTAAAACAGTCGCACTTTACCAACTTCATGAGTCAGTTTTGATTATTGATTTTTGAGTAATATTCTGCATCTCCATCTGTCTCTAAGTATTGCTGCTTCGCCTTAAAGGGCTGGATTGGATGCCCCAGTTCACGTGGTAGCAGAGCTGATGGTTAAAAATCCATCGATCTAGTTGTCACACATTCTCAGCATGTTGGCCTGAATCATAAGCACACTTCACACTGCGATCAGGGACATGTCCATGCACTCTCACCTAATCATCGTTTTAGGTTCAGGCACACTGACAAGGGCAAAGAAGTTGGCAGACAGGCACATCAGGACCTGTTCTCTCCACGACCCGTTCACAAGAGATTGGCATGGCAACTGGGTCTGCTTTGGCGTTTACCTTGGAGAATCAGAGAGTGTTCCTCCATGACGCAGCTCCGCCCACGTAGAGTGCCGGTACTGACGCAACCACGTCAACGTGCTTCCATGGCAACACTATAATTAACGCCATCGCCTCACATTCAACGCTTCTCAGCTGTTGTTGTTTGCGAGTGGCGTTTACTTCTTGTTTGACTCATGGATTACTAGGAACTTTGGTTACGGACTTTGGACTTCTTTTGGATTACCCTTGTTTGACTTCTATGCCTCACTGCTGTGCTCAGACGGATACAGACCCCGGCACTTCCATAACTGACTTCTTCTGCCTCCCCATTGTTTACGCTGCTTTTCGGTCACGAACACTTAGCTCTCAGTGTCCGGTTCACGCTCCAAGTGACTTCTGTTCTCAAGGACTCACGGCTGACCCTGTACTACCCAACATCTAAGTACAGGTTGCAGCCCACAGGTGACTCCTCTTGCAGTGCCTTCAGACTCCTGCCAAAACTTGTGTCCTTCCACGCACTGCTACAACATCTAAAGGGGAACAGGACAGCACTAAGAGGGATACTTAGCAACTTACCACCCCTCGGGTATACATTTACAAGGCATTCCACGGGCAGGTGCTGCATTTCTGTATATATATCCCTTGCTCGTATCACTAAGATTTGCCACTGCTTAACCATTATATTACCTGCCTTCTTTCCCTGCAGCCACATGGAGTCTTGGTGCTTCCTGTTCCAGTTACCTGTGGCCCTAATAACTGGTCAGCGGGTATACACTATCTCTCTGACCGGTGCTTGGGGATGGAAGTATTCTTAGTCTACGTGGACCTTGAGTCGTGACAGACTGAGAAGCCACCCTCCACTCAGCTATGGATACCTCCGCAGGGGATCCCGTGGCTGCTTTAGTGCAGGCCATAACAGTATTGAGAACCGATATGGCCACCGCTACTACTGCCATACATCAAAGACTGGACGCAATACAGAGCGAGCGTCATGCACTACCAGCAGACCCTGAATTCGGGGACCCCCAACCTCCACCAGACCCTCCGGGTAATGCTCCCACCCCAGTCTTTATCCCTACTCCTTTCCCTCTGGCTGCTCTTGAGAAGTTTCAAGGCGAACCCTGGAAGTTCAGCACATTCCTAAATCAGTGTGAACTACATTTCTTGTGTCGCCCTCAAGCATTTCCCAATTCTACCGCCAAGGCAGCTTTCACCCTCTCCCATTTAAGCGGCATTGACGCTGCCTGGCCCAATCCACTCTTAGAGGGTGATAGCCCTGTTCGCTATGATTATGACCTGTTGGTGGCAGAAATTACCAGGGTATTTGACACTAGGCATAAGGCCCAAACCCGAGAACTTCAACTCCTGGATCTAACTCAGGGTAGGAATACCCTAGTTGATTACATTACCCGTTTCAATCAACTTGCAGTAGAGACAGCCTGGCCTGATAACAAGAAAGCAGTCATTTTCTACAAGGGTTTAAATTATTCCATGAAAGACGCACTAGCAGTGGTCCCTTCTTTGCCCGCCCAATTCCCAGAATTACTAGATCTAGCTTCAAGTGGATGCCCGACGCTCAGAACGCAAACTAGAAACCGGAAAAAACCCTGGATTCTCTGGATTTTCTGGTACCTCCACTCCAGACAAGGAGGAACCCATGCAAATTGGAGGGGTACATAGCCTGATTACTCCTACTGAAAGAGAACGATGGAGGGTGTCTAACACCTGTTTTTATTGTGGGCTAAACGTTCACTATGTAAAAGAATGTCCAAGACACCCCAAGCTAAAATCAATGGGATTTCAGAAGGCTCGTCCTTAGAACAGGAGGCACGGACAAGCCTAAACACAGCCTCCCCTACATCGCTCACGAATCTCACTAGACCTATGGCAGTCCAGGCCTCTTTGAGTGTTTCAGACGGTGTGAAACATAATGTCCAATTGGTGATAGACTCTGGAGCTACGGGTAACTATATAGATATCTCTTTAGCTGCCACTCCCAACTTACCCCTACAGAAAAAGATACACCCTGAACCTGTACAAGCAGTTGATGGCTCTTCATTATTATTTGGGCCGATAAGGCAGCAGATTACACCCTTGACCCTTACCATGTTTGACACAGAAACAATGTCTTTTGATCTCATTACCACACCACAATGTGGCCTCATACTTGGGATACCTTGGCTCCGGTTACACAATCCTGTTATAGACTGGGCACGAAGCAGTGTGTCCTTCGAATCTTCTATTGCCAAACTCACTGCCTGGCCCCTTCCTCAGGATTTAGGTCACCTTCTCAAATTCTAGGAGCTCTCGCACGCATGTCCATTGACGACCCTCAGTTCATGAATCTTGATTCCACGGAACATGTCATAAGGACGATTACTTCTAGTATCCCCAAGGAATACCACGACTTTGCTGAAGTATTCGACAAAGGATGTGCTGAACATCTCCCACCACATCGGCCCTATGTCTGCCCCATAGATTTAGTTCCTGGGGCAGACATACCCAATGGTCACATTTATTCTCTATCACCTGCAGAGGACCTTGTGTTAAAGGAATATATACAGACTTCTCTTAAATTGGGCCATATTCGCCCATCACAGTCTCCAGCAGCCAGTCCCATCTTCTTTGGACCCAAGAAGGAGGGCGATCTACGCCCCTGTGTAGATTAGACGGCTTAACCAGATCACCTTAAAGAACAGATATCCTATAACCCTCATCAATCCATTATTGGATGGACTGGTCCACGCTGTTATCTTTACTAAATTAGACCTGCGTGGAGCTTATGATCTAGTCCGTGTCAGGAGGGGTGATGAATGGAAAACGGCCTTTTACACACATCACGGTTTGTTTGAGTACACGGTAATGCCATTTGGTCTATGCAACGCCCCAGACACTTTTCAGAGATACATGAACAACCTTTTTCGTGACATCATAAATGTATATCTTGTTGTGTATCTTGATGATATATTAATTTTTTCTCCAGATTTGAAATCACATATCACCCATGTCAGAGAGGTCCTATCTCATCTAAAGAGTAACTCTCTCTTTGCCAACCTGAAAAATGGTTGCTCCTTGTCTCAGCCGTCGATTCTTTAGGTTTCCACATTGCCCGTGGGGGGCTTTCCATGAATGAAACCAAGGTCCGTGCTATACTGGAATGGCCTGTTTCTACGTCTTTGAAATCACAACAGTCATTCCTTGGATTCGCTAATTTCTATCATAGGTTCATTCCTGGTTTCTCTGCCATTGTCACCCCGTTGACTAAACTCACCAGCCCTCATGTCCCTTTTCTTTGGTCTTCAGAACAACAAGAAGCATTTGATGCTCCGAAAACAGCATTCACATCTGCCCCAGTCCTACAACATCCAAACAAGGAGCACCCTTTCATAGTCGAGGCGGATGCCTCCTCGTTTGCACTGGGTGCTGTGCTGTCTCAAGTATGTCCAGCTACCGGTCTCCTTCATCCTATAGCTTACCACTCATGCAAGTTCAATCCCACAGAGGCACACTACACAGTAACGGAAAAAGAATGACTTGCAGTCAAAGATGCATTTCAGTCTTGGAGGCACCACTTATTGGGGGAAAAACACCAGGTCATGGTGTTCTCTGACCATCGTAACCTCCAAGATCTGGCTGCTTTGAAATGCGCAAACAGAAGGCAGATCCGTTGGCATCTTTTTTCTTCCTCTTATGACTTTGTCATTCAACATCGTCCCGGAAGAACCCATGGCAAAGCCAATGCCCTTTCTAGTATACCCGGGTGGGAATCTCTTCCCGTTTTTCCGGAAACCGTACTTGAGGGAAAACACGTGTTATGTTTATGCACACCCCCTGCATGTATGTTGACCGATATCTGACAATGGGCATCTTCACATCAGGAACAAGTTTGTGAGTGGGACCCAGTCTTCTACCATGGTTTACCATTTGTTCAGGACAAAATATACCTGCCTACGCTTGACATCCAGACACGTGCTATGGAATGGTCTCATGATGCCCTGATCCATGGCCACCCAGGTCAACAGAGAACCCTATCATTGCTCCAGAGGTGGTGCTGGTGGCCTTCCATGTGCAGAGATGTTTACAACTATGTCAGTAAATGTTCAATCTGTGCTCAATGCAAGACCCGCAAGGACGCCCTTTAGGTTTACTCCAGCCACTAGCTATACCTCCCAGACCCTGGCACACAATCACCATGGACTTCATCACTGATCTTCCATGGATCCAGGGAGTTAACACTATATGGGTGGTGGCGGACTCTTTCTCAAAAATGGCCCATTTCAAACCATGTTTGGGTGTCCCTTCTGCCCCTGCTTTGGTATCTGTTTTTTCGTTCTGTTCTGTCTCTTTGGCCTCCCTACTGTTCTCATCTCTGACCAGGATTCTCAATTCACCTCTAAATTCTGGCGTGCCCTCACATCTCTTTTAGGGATTGACGCTCTGTTCTCTTCAGCATACCATCCTCAAAATGACAGCCAGACCAAGCGTGTGAACCAGACCCTCAAGCAGTTAATTCGATGCCTATCTCTCCAACACCAACATTCCTGGGTTAAGGTCCTACATCTTGCCGAATTTGCCTATAACAACGCTCCTCATGCCTGCACTGGGTTTTCTCCCTTCTATTTTCTCTATGGCCAAAATCCCTGGGTCATGCCATTCTCTGCCTTGCCCGCCTGGTCAATGCCTGCGGCTCATTCCTGTATTAGGGACTTGAGCCACGTCCATGAGCAGACTATCACACACCTCTGTGAAGCTCAGACATCTATGCGCCTGGCTGCTGACAAGAAACGTACTTCGGCCCCTCCTCATGCTGTCGGTGATGGGGTTTGGCTCTCCACCCGACATCTGCATATCCCTGGTTGCAGATAGTTGTTGCCCCATTTCGTGGGTCCTTATCGGGTAACCAGAGTAATCAATGCTATTGCCTATAGTGTGTCCTTACCAAGCACTTGGCGTATCCATCCTGTTTTCCACACCTCGCTCCTGAAGGCTTGCCCCCCTTCCACTCGGGTTATACTGCCCCCAGCTCCCATTTTGAATGGTTCCCCAGATACATACGAAGTGTGTCCTGTTTTCACCGGGCTTATCCACTCTGTCCACGGGGTCGTGGGCCTTTGGGGGGGCTCTGTCCACATTCTCAGCCTGTTGGCTCAATCATAAGCACACTTCACACCGCAATCAGGGACACGTCCATGCACTCTCGCCTAATCATCGTTTTAGGTTCAGGCACACTGACAAGGACAAACAAGTTGGCAGACAGGTACACAAGGACCTGTGCTCTCTGTGACCCGTTCGCAAGAGGTTGCCATGGCAACTTGGTCCGCTTTAGCATTTACCTTGGAGAATCAGAGAGCGTTCCTCCATGACGATGATCCGCCCGCATAGCGCGCCTGTACTGACGCAACCACGTCATCGTGCTTCCATGGCAACAATATAAATAACGTCATCGCCTCACATTCAACGCTTCTCAGCTGTTGTTGTTTGCGGCGAGTGGCGTTTTCTTCTTGTTTGACTCATGGATTACCAGGAACTTTGCTTACAGACTTTGGACTTCTTTTGGATTACCCTTGTTTGACTTCTATGCCTCGCTGCTCTGCTCACACGGATACAGACCCCGGCACTTCCATAACATACTTCTTCTGCCTTCCCATTGTTTATGCTGCTTTCCGGTCACAAACACTTAGCTCTCAGTGTCCGGTTAACGCTCCAAGTGACTTCTGTTTACAAGGACTCAGGGCCGACCCTGTACTACCGAACGTCTAAGTACAGGTTTCAGCCCATGGGTGACTCCTCTTGCAGTGCCTTCAGACTCCTGCCAAAACTTGTGTACTTCCACGCACTGCTACACCATCTTAAGGGGAACAGACCAGCACTAGGTAAGAGGAATACTTAACAACTTACCACTCCTCAGGTATACAATTACAAGTCATTCCGCGGGTAGGTACTGCATTGTTGTATTTATATACCTTGCTCGTATCACTAAGATTTGCCACTGCCTAACCATTACATTACCTGCCTTCTTTCCCTGCAGCCACGTGGAGTCCTGATGCTTCCTGTTCCAGTCACCTGTGGCCCTAATAACTGGTCAGCGAGTATACACTATCTCTCTGGCCGGTGCTTGGGGACGGAGGTATTCTTAGTCTACGTGGACCTCGAGCCGTGGCACTAGTAAGCTTTGGGGTTCTCAGTAATATCGGATGTCCTCCGCCATTTAACTGGAAGAACGTAAGGCTCTCTGTAGATAGTGGCCTTTAGTTTAAAAATCTTGCAAGTACAGGTGGAACGGGTCCCTCGTTTTCAAGCGGAATCCCTTCCCGACATCTACAGGAAGCTTAGCAGACTGAAGGCTGTAGCAGCAGGTTTGAGGAGGAGACGATCCCAAGGGTCGAAAGTCGAAAACGCAAACAGTGAGTAGGCTGAGTGAGGTGGCAAACTGAATGAGCACTGAGTGGGAAAGAGTGATAAAGGGAATAGAGTAACAAAGGTTTGGTTGGGGAATTGTATTATTTAATTAAAGACGAGGAGTGTCATAGTGTGAGATGATGAGCGTCACAGTGTAAAGTATATAGACGAGGAGCGATCTATATGGTAAGCCCGTTAACCTACGTCAAGGGCATTTAGAAGGAGCCTGTCCTAAAATCCAAGTGTATACATAGGCTACAAAAAACCAAGGTGTCATTAAAGAGGACAGCTCATACTCCATCAGAGTCATTTTTTGGGACAGAAATAGTCACAAGGACAGTGGACTAAAGTATATGTAGGCCAGCCAGTTTGTCACAATTTGACTGTATATCTATATGTTGCATGAGATATATGTGGTAAGGAAATGAAATATTGAGAAATAAGGAAGAAATAGACTGTGGTGGAAACAATGAGATTTGATGAAATGTGATTATTTATTTATTAGTTAAATGATAATGTGCAGTGAATAAGTAGATTGAAGTAAAACATGATATAGAGGTTTGGAGCTGCAACGATTGGTGCACGCTCATATTGTATTATTTTTCTGAAAACATTTATTTGTGTGAACTAACGGTAAGTAGTGGTAGTCAATTGTGACTAAGTCATGATGGAGGATATTACTCCGCTTATACACTTTTGCAGACAGCTGCCAAAACACGCACCCAAGCTTAAGCAATACAGTGCAGAATGGGTTAAGGGTACGGCAGATAAAATGTTCATGCCATGGCCACAAGGGGGATTGCTGTCCAAAGCTGTCCTGCAACATATGACAACATACTTGCATGCAGCAAATACGGGAAAAGAAGTTAGGAAAAAGGTTGGTGAGCTTAGAAATCTGGAAGATCTACCAGGAGGAATGGGAAGACCCACCCCAAGAGGACTGGATGCTTAACCAGTATAAAGAGGGGAGTGAAGAGCCTTCTGCTTCCCCTACCGCACCTGAAGTAAATGGCAGGAGTATGAAAGATGAAGGAGTATATCCTTTAAGGGAGCTTAAGGCAGCAATGGGGTACAGTAACCCGACGTATAATTCACCTGCATATAGCAACGATGAGAGTCCTGAAAAAACTCCAGAAAGAGATGTGATTCCTAAGGTCCCACAGGACAAGGAGAGAAGTGATTGACCAGGAATGTCTATAGATATAGAGAGGGAAATAAAAAGATGGAAAGGAGAGAAAGACAAAGCTGACGATGTACCGCTCATACAGAACGAATGGATGGGCAGTCAGATATTGCTCAAACTTGATGGAAAGAGCATCGAGGAAGTAAGGCAAGAGGAAGATCAGGATGAACAGGATAAAAAAGCTAGGGAACGGTAGAAACAATTGAAAGAGGACAAGGCTGAAAGAAAGGACAGACAAAGAAGTGAACAGCTGTATCAAGATGAGCAGTTGGAAAAACAAGAAAGAGCCGAAGAGCAAAGAAAGTATGATAATAGATGAAGAGCAATCAAAGAGCGAGATAAGTTAGAAAAGAAAAAGGAGGAAGAAGAAGACCAGAAGTTAAGGGATAGAAGGTTACAAAAACAAAGAGATGAAGACGTGCGTAGAGCAAACGAGAGAAGAGAGGTGAAAAGACAGGAAGAGGAAAGGGTTAGAGAAGAATCTAAGAAGTGAAGGCAAGTCGATGAAGAAATGGAATGAAAGAGAAGGCAAAGGGCATGCGACATTGATCGCATAGAGAAAGAGTTAATGGAACCTAATCCAGTAGTAGCATGGGAAGACATAGAAAAATTCTTCCCAACACATGAACCAATGCCAGGTCCGTCTAAAGCAAATCTAGAAGATGATTTCGATATAAGAAGCATTGGGGATGAAATTGATAAGGTTTATCATGATATGAGCAACACCAAAGAATCAAATGGCATGGGAAAAAATGTTTGATTTTAAAGTATGCAGTCGCAAGGCAAAGAGGGAAGTTTGTTGAGCCTCAATCATAGAGCTTTGTCTTTGGATAGGCTGACTCTAAATAGAGATGAGAAAGAGGGAAGTCACATGAGTTGGGGACAGGATATGTCAGACGAAGACAGAGAAACCTTCTCTGGGGAGGAAGGTGCTAGTGCATGTGGTCCTGAGGGGTGCTCTCCTATGGACAGAGAAATAAGATGGTCAGATCTAGACCTACCTAAAAAGAGTACACCAGAGCCCCTGGCATGGCCAGATCGACCTAACAGGTGATCCCATAGTGTGAGGGGGGACTTGCCACCTTATGTGAGTAGAGTAAGGTCATTACCGGGAAGAAGACGGTGTGGAACCATTGTCCCTGCTCTGGACGGACAGACGATGGGGGATGAATGCAAATTTGGGATCTCACAATTCCCATTGTTAGAGAAAGGAGGGGTCAGACCACAGTATATACTGTGGCCAAAGATGGATAAGGATAATTTAAGGTCTAAACTCCCTGGTTTAACATCAGGAGCCGGAAAATTAATCTATGAATCAGAGAAAATGACAGGAGGAAATATGTTTGCTATAGGGGACATTAAGGATCTTCTAGCAGCTATACTTGCGGAGGGAGCTGATAAAATTTGGGCAAGAGTAGGATATGCAGGCGTCACTGTTCAGAATACTGCTCATGACGGAGCACTGTTTAATAATTGTAGAGCGGAAGTCTGGAAAGTGTTTCGAGTACAGTATCCAGATGTCAGATATGGGAGCTATAATGGCACGTAAGATGGAGGAAGGAGAGGATCCATTGACTTACATTCCTAATTTCCAAGAGCAAAGGAGTTTGGAAACACGCACGTCGTGGGAGAAACCTATATCTGTATTCTATCATATATTATGTCAAGGGCTGCCAGACAAGGTGCAGAGAAAGCTCAATAAATTGGTGGGTATGGAGGCAAAACTTGGCCAGAAATAAAGTTGATAATAGCGCATCATTGCTGTTTGTAACACGAGAAAAATCAAAAGAAAGAGGAAGGCAGGAAGCTTGTAGAGGCTAAGTTGGTACAGAAAAAGCTATCGAAGTATGCTATAGAAGGGGAAATGTTAACTAGTGGAGAAAGGCAGAGAACACAGCAAACAATGGGTATGCCACAGGTGAATAACCAACGGCATTTCGATCAAGGAGGGAATGGATTTGTACCACGAGGAAGAGGAAGCCTCAGCGGAAGAGGAGGTTTTCAGAACAATCAAGGGAACTTTCAGAGTAACCAAGGTTAGGGTTCAATCTATACAAAACGATAATCAAGGCATGCAGGGAGGACAAATTAAAAAGCTTCATCCTGTATGTTGGACATGTGGAATAACAGGGCATATAGCATGAACTTGTGGGAGTCATGTGTATGTACAGAATGGGCAGTTCTCAAGAGGGTGACTGCTTATTTGCCTGCATATGTCACACAAAATAGGGATGGGTTTGCCCAAGATCAATCAGTGTATCAATCAGAAGCGCCGAGAATACAACAGGCCTTGGAACCACAGTAAGCACCATTGAGTCTGCCACAAGGGCAGCCACAGCATGCACCCATGCCGATACAGCAGAGTGCAAACACAGGACAGTTACTGACTCCTAGGATAGTGAGTGTCACCATGGAGGGGGGGAATCATCTCACGGCACAGGGATAAGCATGTACCCACAGTAGGACAGCTCACTGGGTGACTTGATGTTTTCAGTACTATCAGTAACGCCAAATCCTCAAGAGGAACCAAGGGTTGACATCAAGATGGGAGGCCGATCCTATTCTTTTTTTTAGTAGACATGGGTGCAACTGGCTCATGTCTACAGGAAGGAAAATGTTTGCTCTCAGCTAATGCCATGAATGCTCAAAGTTTCACAGGAGTTACAAGTATAGTTCCTTGTACTGAAGAATTGCCAGTCTCTATAGGAGAATGTGATATGTCTGTGCCATTGTTGCATTCATGGCGGACACCAGTTAATATACTGGGTCGGGACTTAATGACAAAGTTGAATATGACAATTTCTTTTTCTGCTGAAGACATAGTATGTTGAACACCGGGAATACATTATTTAAGTGTGAGTGAATTCATTATGGCATTTACAGGCAAATAGCCATACGAGGAGTATGTATTTTGTTAACATGGCTGCCTGGTTTAGTAGGTACGACTATGAGAAAACCTGATGAGTTTCACTTTAGGCCAGAGATTCCAATGGATGAAGAGGGGGGACAGATCTTTTCCTTAGAGCTGCAAGCAGCTGTGGTACGAGGGATTTTGGCTATGCTCATAGGATTTGATGACAATGACAGATCATGGAGCAGAATAATTGCTATCGGAGAAGGTTACAGATTAACTAACGTCACCGATGAGAACATGTTTAAAGATAAACCATCTGACGATGAAGTGGTGTTCGAAATAAGCATTACATATTGGGTTAGATCAGAAAAACGCGAAATTCCGCAAAGAATGATGATAGTGAGACAGCGTCCTGTATTTTTCGATGAGGACATGGTCCAAAGTGCCAGTTTCTTTATGGACTACAGGCCCCTCTGACGTCAGCCTATTAAAGGGGGTTGGAGAAGTTAAGAAGCCAAGAGCAATTTTACCTCGAGCATGACAGTATCCTATGTCTCGAGAGGCAGACACATGTATTTTCAAGATGATATCTGCCATGATGGATCAAGGCATTTTAGTGACGTCAGAGTCACCATGCAATACGTCCGTGTATCCTGTGAAATAAACGAAGGGGGGGTTGTGGTGTTTAATTCAGGACATGCGCCCGATTAACCAGATTGTAGAAGCCGAGTTTCCTCTAGTTCCTAACCCGGCGACAATCTTATGTATTATCCCCGTTGAGGCGCAACACTTCACTGTGATTGACCTGAAAAATTCATTTTTCTCAATCCCATTGCATAAAGATTCTCAAGATCTGACGTCATTCACGTTCAGTCAGACTAAGTTAAAAAGCACAAGATTACCCCGGGGGTACTGTGAGTCTCCAACGATTTTCAGTAGAGTTCTGCAGATGGACTTAAGCAATATTGATTTGCCCAGTGTTGTGTTGCAATACGTGAATGATATTTTGGTCTGCAGCACATCAGAAGAAGAGTGCAGGCGCGACTCAGTTCAGCTAATGATTATTTTAGCTGAAAAGGGATATAAGGTGGACAAAGAAAAATTGCAGTATTGTCAAGGAGAGGTATTATACATAGGCCAGTTATTTTTGCAAGAAGGAAAGAAAGTTACACCTGAAAGGGCTGAGGTCATTTTGAAAACAGCGAAACTACATACAATAAAGCAGATGCAGCAATTTTTGGGACTATGCAATTATGTAAGGGCATGGGTATTCGATTATAGTTAATACACAAGGCCATTGTTGCAAGCCCTGAAAAAGGCTCAAACAAGTCAGGAAAAGATTGTATGGACCGAGGAAATGGAGGAAGGGTTTGATGAGTTGAAAAAGCAAATTTGCACAGCTCCAGTTTTAGGGATTCCGAATTATTCGGAGGAATTCTTTTTATTCTCGCACACAAACGGAACAGTTATGACGGCAGTACTCATGCAGAGAACGAACTACGTTGGGGTACAAGCCTTTAGCATATTACAGTGGGATTCTGGACCCAGTAATGAGGGGTAATTTCCCCTGCAAACAATCTTTGACAGCTGCCGCATTCGCTATTGAGAAGTCGGCCAGCATAGTAATGGGGAGTTCCATGACGATGTTTGTTGAGCATGCCTTATTTGCTGTTTTGAAAAAACCTAAGGGTATGCTGACGTCTTAAAGAGCTTCTGCTTATGAGGTGGTCATATCGAATACAGCGATTAAAAATAATCAGATGTAAAACAGTGAATCCTGCACCGTTTGTAGCCAAACCACTGGCAGACGACGAGCAGGCACATGATTGCTCCAACTATGAGGAGTTCTATGAAGAGATTCCAAGGGTGCAAGAAAATGCTCTGGCAGCTGGGCAGATTCTCTTTATTGATGGTTCTTCGAAAATCGATCAAGCTGATAGGCAAATATGTTCAGGTGCTGCTGTGGTAAGGTACATGGCTAATGGGGAATTTGAAATATTGATAAGAGCACGACTACCATCCCACTTTTCAGCACAGGATGCAGAATTAGTGGCAGTGATTGTCGTGCTCGAGAAAAATACAGACCAGGAAGTAACTGTGTACAGTGACTCTTCCTATGTTATGTCAACAGTGCACGCAGGGCTAGCACGTTGGAAAAGGAGGGGCTACCTCCGAGCAGACGGCACTCCAGTGAAACATGCAGCCTTAATGGACAGACTTATTAAAGCACTACAGCCCCAGTAGCCATCGTGACAGTTAAGTGCACAGTGTACACTAAGAGAGCAGACTTTATTTCACACAGAAACCAAGCCAAAGACGAAGAAGCAAATCAAGTTGCATATTCAGAGGATATTATGAGCTTTGATACACCTGATGTGAATAAAAGAATGGTGGTGATGATGATTATAAATGAAAGTTTTAACAACTTGTCAAAGACAGAGTTAATGGAAGTTCAAGGTGAAGTACCACAGGATGAGAAAGATCTGTGGACACAGAGGGGGTGTTTTTTATCCCCTTCTGAGGCATTGTGGTGACAGGAAAGCACTGGTAAACCAGTGATGCCTGTAGCCTTATTAAGGGTGGCGTTGGAACAGCTACACTACCCTGTGCATGTCACTATGGAAAGCCTTGCAGCAACTATTGTGGAGGAATGGTTCATACCAAATTTGTTAGAACACGTTGCATTTTATGTAGTTAATTGCATTGTATGTCAAACGTTTACTGCTGGGCATACGCTGCAAACAGTCAAAGGTGTAATCCCTTGACTGAATGGTCCTTTTCAGCATTTACATATCAACTATGTTGACATGCTGCAGGTCTGTCATGGATACAGATATATGATAGTGGTAATATGCCCTTTCGCAAGGTGGGTCGAAGCTGGCCCATGCACACATCCAGATGCCACTTGCACTGCGAAGTTCCTAGTTTGATAAGTATTTCCTAGATGGGGAATATCTCAGGTATTAAGATCAGATAATGGCCCCCATTTTGTGAATGAAGTGTTCAAGCAGATCATCGTATTGCTCAGTATAAAGCTCCTGCAAGCCAATGGGATGTGAGAGACTCAATGGCCTGCTTAAATAAAGGATAGCTAAGCTTAAGTTAACATTGAAAAAAGGATGGCTGTATTGCCTGCCTCTTGCATTATATGCGTTGAGGAATCAGCCAGGCTCTGACCATCATTTTACGCCCCATGAACTAGTAATGGGGAGGTGAATGAGAACGTCTCTCACTCCTCCATCGAGGACCAGGAGTGATGCTCAGACAACAGCAGAATTGTTAGATGAGCTACGTGTCTACTTAACATGTATGACTACAAGTTTCTCTGTCATTTCAGATCAAGTCAAGCGAACAGGGTGTTGGTCTTAGAACACAGATGAAGACCATACAGCAACTGGATCAAAGGAACTTCTATTGCCAAAACCTTTTCCCGGAGATCAGGTACTGATCCGTAATTTCGTCCGCAAATGGCATCAACGCAGGTTTAATCGCCCTTTCATCGTGGAGGGTGTTACTCCATTAGCAGGGAAGGGGCAAGGAAGACGTGCTTGGATATTCCGGGGAGACGCGAAGATCAACAGCGGTGAGACCACCTCACCCACATCCCATTCGGAATCAAGTCAAGGAGAAGTAGTCCAGAACATGCAGACTAGATCGATGACAAGGAAGAAGGATGTATAGACTGTCCAGTAGACAGATAAAGAGTTCATTGAACTGTGGTTTATTTGACAGACTCTTTGTAGCTGCTAAACAGGGAGTAACAGAAAAAGTTATTGTTCTTGAACCACAGGAGATTTGCTGACACTGGACTGAAATACAAGTCTTGAAAAGAAATGCCAGATCTAGAGTACATCTTTGTCAATTGGAAGAGGGAACAGTTCCCCGATCCCTTTCTCACTGAGTTTCTCTTTGGAGGTGTCCATGGTGGCACCTAATGGCAACGTTCATCGGATCATTCTTACTGTTTTCTTCTTTATTCTTCATGCTTATCCTAATCTGGTTGGGAGAACTACAAATATTAACGTATGTTTGCAAGATCCTAAAAATGGTCCAGTCATGAGGAGATTGCTCGCAGCCATAATAGAGCAAATTCTCCATCTGCCTGAGTACTGTATGGAAAACACAAATGTCTGTGTCTGATGAAGACACTAATAGACTAGTTGCAATGGTCTTTTGTTTTTTGATTGAAGAACGCCTGCATCTTGTTGGACGGCAAACTGACACTAATACATTTCTGAGAGATCCTAGGAATCAATTGGCAATGAATAAATTGCTACGTGATATAATTGAGCACGTTTGTCTATTGCCTGAGATGATGCAGTGAGAATCATGATGGGCTTATCGAGTGAGGACATCCATAATCTGTTAGTTTTGGTCTTTTATGATCTACTGGAAGCACATACTCACTTTGGCAAAAAGACACTTCTTCTGTATTCATCAGGAACCCAATCAACCGTCCTTCCATCAGCCAGTTACTTGTGGAGCAGATCCAGCTATTGCCAGAATATTTTATGAGATTGCCCGATGAAAGTTTGTTTTTTCCTTCCTGAAATGCAAAAATAGAAAATGTGTAACATTGATAGAACAATGTGGCAAACAATGAGAGACCACCATGACATGCAAGAGGCTATTGCAAGAGGCTATTGTTGTATCCGTTGGATTTATTGGTACATCATCTACACATGCATTATGTTCATTATCATTCTACTTTCTTTCACAGTACGTAGTGTCTATTATGTAGATCCAAATAAGGCAGTAGTTCCTGTGTATCTTCCTATGCAGCAGCAAGGTACAGAAGTGGCAAGTGTAAGACCACTGAGACCGTATGTGATTGTTCCTACTCCAGTAGCTTATGTGGAGGCACCTGGTTCTGTGGCAATTGTTACTAGACATCCTTATTCAGGAAAGACTCTTTTAGAAATTCTTGCTGAGCGCCAGATACAGATTCCTAGGGAAAGGCAAAAGACAAGGGGCCGCATTACATGTTGTGCCGTAGGGATTTAACGTTACCGGTAAGGGTACCGTTAAATCCCCATGCCAATTACGACCCGGCTCGCCGCTATTTGCGGCACCACTAAGTACGGTGCCACTAATAGCGGCCAGTCCGCGGGCACGTGACCCTCGATTCCACACCATGCTGCTAATAGCACATCATCACAAGCCAGGCGGACGTGCTAATAGCGGCATGGAAAAGCCCCCAAAACCCCTTACCGGCATGGCGCAAATACTGGCTTCGCGAACCACCCGTTATCAGAACGTAGCAGTGTTCCCACCTGCCACAGGTGGACAAAATCAGCATAGGTGGAGGCAATGGAGACTGTGGTAGCACAAAAGGAGCACACCACACCCCTTCATACACCCATTCCCACACCAAGATGGTTCCAATACTAGCAGCATTACATGGGGTGGAGGACATGATTGCAGTGCAGCAGCAACAACGACAGGCAGCACAAAGGAGATGCAGGAGGAGAAGGAGGAGGATGGCAAGACAGGCACAGCAAGCATCACCAGGGCACCTAGGCATACCACAGAGGCAGCCACCAATCCCCAGGATCTGAGCCAGTCCATTAAACCTAACCCCTGAGCAGATACACACCCTGTACCGTCTGGACCGGGATACCATCACCAGCATAATGTACATGACACATGACGACATTGTCAGCCTCATAGACATCAGAACTGCCATTCCCTCCTCTACAGAAGGTGGTGACTGTGCTCCATTTCCTGGCCACAGGCACCTACCAGCATACAGTGGGGCAGATGCATGGCATCTCACAACCAGTATCCTCACGCACGCTGAACCAGGTATTCGATGCCCTCCTGAAGCATGCACGGGAACACATATTCCTGCCACGGACTGCCCAGGAGATCGCAAACACCAAAGTTGGCTTCTATTCAATGGCAGGCATGCCAAGTTGCATCGGGACCAGCGACTCTACCCATGTGGAATTGGTGGTCCCACATCAAAATGAAGTAGTCTACCAAAACACAAAAAAATTCCACTCCATCAAAGTGCAAATGGCATCTGACGCTAAGAAGATAATCACACATTGTTGTGCCCGATTTCCCGGATCAACCCATGATTCCATGGCCCTGCGTAACTCAAACATGCCACGCTACATGGAGCGACAAGCCGGTCAACGTTCCTGGCTACTTGGTGAGTAGCAGGGCAAGCACATGGCAGTGTGATGTGGTGGGGAGAGATGCATACTCCTACTGGGTGTTGACTGTCTTCTGTAGGACAAATGGACATACAGATGTAGGCCAATGTCTATCAGGGAAGACCACAATGTCCTTGAGGAGAACCCACATGCAATTATGAGCTGCACAACATAGAGTACAATCCAGGTTTCCGAATATTGCACATCCATCCACATTGCACATCATGCCACACCACATACCACACACATCAGCAACATGGCGTCAAGATGGTACTACAGAATCAGCACAGCCCAACATCAAGACAGCAATGTGCCCTTGAATGCATGCAAAGGTAACACCCCTAGCCATACCATTGAACCACACACCTATAGCACCACTGAAGTGCTGCCACACAGCATGGCAACATCCTGGCCATCGCCTCTTGCATGGCCAGGAGGGACACGATGAGCATCAGCATCTGATGTATCAAATGTAATGAGATACAAGGGAGAACTATTATGGATGGAGATGGGTATTGTTGGCCTGATGTATGTGGTGAGGCCCACAAAGGACGCTGTCCCCAATGAAGTACACATACACAATGATGGAGACCAAGCCTGTGTTTCAAATTTTCAATAGTGTATTGTGATCATAATGTGTACAAAAAGTGCATGGCCCCAACTGTGCAAACACCCTTTCCCCCCTCCCCCCTCCCCCCACAACACTCCCAAAAACACCCTTTCCCCCCTCCCATCTCCCCCCACAACACTCCCAAAAACACCCTTTCCCCCTCCCCCCTCCACCCACAACACTCCCAAAAACACCCTTTCCCCCTCCCCCCACAACACCCCCATGTGAGGTTCATAGTGTGCAGGTGTCCTGCTCGACATGTGCCAGCAAGTTCTTGATGGCCCTAATTCTCATGGGCTCCTCCGCCATTGGGTGGTTGGGATGGCGTGCGCCTCATGGTGCGCAGAGAGCGGCGGCGGGGGCTTGTTTGTCGGGAACTCGCAGAGGAGGAGGTGCCCGGTTGATCCTGTGGTGGGGGGGGGTATTATCGCACCATGGCGTCCGCAATACGTGTGAGTGCCTGCCTAAGTTGGGCCATTTCCTCACAAATCCTGTTCGTGCAGGCCTCCATGGCATCCCTTGTCTGGCTTTCGTTTGCATACGAACTAAGGTCATCCCTCAGACGTGCTGCCGCTGCCACATGCTGGCCAACCAGCGCAGTGATTTCAACCTGCCGCTGGCTGATGGTAGCAAGGTCGTGTTGACTGGATCCAGCTGTTGGGGTGGCTGCTGCGCCCTGGTCCATGCCTCTGGCATCAGGTGAGGACACCTGAGGGCTCCATTGCCCTTCCACAGTCTCGTTGCCTGATTCTTCATGGCTACCTGTTCGTGTTAATGGCCTTGGGCCTGGCTCAATGGACCGTGGTGGGCTGGGGGTCTGGCTTTGAATCTGAACGTCAATTGCCTCCTCAACATCCGAAAGCGGCGCGGTGGCTGCTGCCTCACCAGTGGAACTGGTGGCAGCAGAGTGCGGGCCCTCCGTGCTGGTTTCCAATGTCATGGGGTATACTGCCGTGGGTGGAACAATTGCAGCAGCCGTGGCCTCAGGCTGTGTAGAACTGGTGCTCTTGCTGCCTTTGCCCCTCTGCTGCTGATCACTCCTCCCGGTTCCCCTTGAGGTGGTGGCGGTGTCCCCTCTGTCATGTGTCCTGGGCTTTTTCTTAGCTGGTGGAGCAGGTGTCACAGTGCCCGGTTCATCAGTGTATGTCTGTGACCCTGTAGGGGACAAAAATAGGGAATATCATCGTTTATGGTTCTACGTGCCTTATGCAGAATGTTTATGTCATGCCGCTCTATGCATTGGGGCCTCTTTATTTTGGAATCCGGCAATGGGGATGTCGGGTGGGTCATGCATAAATGGGTCTGTGTTGCACGTGTATGTGGTGATGCGTGCATGTAGGTTTGTGGCTGGATCGATGGCCTGATTATGGACTCATATTTGGGGGGCCCATCACCCTTCACTGTGCATTGTTTGATGTATGCACTCACCTCCATCTGATGAAGTGAGCGCACCATGCTCCATGTCTTCAACACCCTCGATCGATTCCACACCAATTGTGGCGGCGCAGGTCTCCTCCCACTCCCGGAGTTTTATAGGGGAATCTGCGCCACCTCCTTTGGCCATTGCCAGCTTGCGATTCACAGACAAGATGTTTCGTACACTGACCCGTAGGTCATCCCACCGCTTTCGGCAGTCCTTGAAAGTGCGGGTGGTGATGCCCAACACACTGACTTTGTGGGCAACCTCTGCCCAGATGGCCTTTTTCTTGAGGAGGGTCTCCCGCCGCATGTCATTTGTAAAAACGACATTGGCATTTGCCGCAAGTGTCTGAGTAAGCATGATCAGCTCCTCGTCGCTGAATTTTTCTTTTCGCTGGCGATCAGCGCCTTTCTTGACGGCCTTGGGCATCTTCGCGTTGTCCTGGATGATTTTGTGTTGGAGTCTTGCCGAAAGAGGTCCTGGATGCAGAGGATGGCAATGGATTGTGTTTTTAAAGATGGCCGCCATGCTCCTTCCCGTTCCTGTGCGATGATGCTATTTCCGGTTCCGCATTTTAATGGTTACCGCTAATGGCAGTGACCGCTATTTGCATGCAGAGTGAGGGCGGAGGTGCTATCTGCACTTTCGGCGAAGCCGATAAGGGACTTTTTTGGGTCATTACCGGCATGGCGCTATGCTCGTATCCGCGTACTCGTAATGGTACGCTATTAGCGCCCTCTTGCCAAGGCGGACACGTTAATAGCGCCATGCCGGTAAATGTTGATTTTTACTGCACACCGTGTAATGAGGCCCAAGATCTTTTGTGACTAACCATACACCAGTAGCACATGTAATGACACCGATTGCACTGACAAATGTTCCTATGATTCCCCCAATAAGAAGGAACTATACAGACATACTTCATGAGATGATTATAGCATCTCATGAGGCAGGAAGAAGACTTAAGAGAAGTACAAGGGACCATGATCATGACTTGAATGATTATCTAGACAGCACGGCACATTTGGGAAACACCATGTGGTAGCAGCACAGGACAGAGGTAGACAAAATAACCTCAAAGGAGGAATGCAATGTATGTGCACTCCTGCCTTATAGAATGGGGAAGTCTAAAATATTAATAGCCATTATTATTAAATACATGTTCAGACAGCACACTACCTATCTCACATTGCACTCTGCCGAACACGCGGTCAATTCATGGGCCGAACAGCTTATTCAAAATGGGCAACTGAATGGACAGATCCGGATGAAAATGACTGTGCAAGACACGAAGACAAGAGCAAGAGCCCACACTAAGAATCATGTGATAAGATATGAACAGCCTGGAGTGAAAGGGGCTGGAATTAGATAGGAAGTAAACAGAAGACTTGAGAGTCCAGGAAAATCAGCGGAAGACATTCCAAGATGGAAAAACAGAGGCCAGATGCAGATTTGAGGATCAGTGCTTTCTCCAGATGGATGGGAAGAAGGAGTGGTTATCTGCAGAGCGTGGGTAGTGATGGGCCACAATAAACCAACCATTGACATTGTGGAAAACGGATGCAAACCGTCATGGCTGAGACTTGCTAAACTACTGACATTGGTCAAAGATAAAGGAGGGCCCTTGCAGATAGTGCCTTTGGAAAGTGCAAAGCTGTGCTTCAGAAATAATGACACAAGAAAGCTTGGAGAGAATCAGAACTGTGGTCGAGTCTTTGACGTGCCAGGAATGAATATTGGAACAGCAATGATAATGGATCACTACTGAGCTTGTGGATCCAGAGCTTATATGAAACTGCTCAAGGATTGGGGAGGACTGTGTTCAATAGTGGATGTTCATGTTCCAGCATTGGTGATTCCTACAAGTGACCTGAACATTGGCGAGTTTCCAAAAGCAGACACTCACCGAAGGAAGAAGAGACCTGCTGAAATCCTGAATCAAATGAAGAGAGAACTTTTTCTCAGCCAAGTCGATAGAAGCCGTTGATTATTTATTTATTTTATTTCTTTGTTTGTAATGCGTCGGTAGCTCGCAGGCATCAGGGTGCAGAGAGACAGATTCATGTTAGTCGAGCGGTGGATGTGAGGCTAAGGAGTGGCACATTATTTGAAGAGATGGGTCTTCAGATTTTTCCCAAAATTTGACAGATTTGGCTCTGCTCTCAGAGTAACTGGAAGATTGTTCCACTGCTGAGCTGCTTGAACCGGGAAAGATTTCCCAGCACCCACAGTTCGGGATGCCTGGGGTATCTGTAACTTGCCTAATGTTTGGGATCTTAGTGCCCTATTAGGGATGTATCGTGTGAACTTGGCTCTAAGATATGATGGAGCCACTCCATACAAACATCTGTGTACTAGAGTCATGGATTTGAAGAGGATTCTCTCCTCAACTCTAAGCCAGTGGAGGGATCTTCTAGCCTCTGTCACATGGCTTCTTCTGTCGATCCCTTGTATGACCCGGACTGCATTATTCTCCATTATCTGGCATTTAATGATGCATTTTTTGGAAGCTCCCAGCAGCAGTGAGTTGCCATAGTCAAGGCGTGCCAGTATAATGGCCCTGGCTATTGTGGCCGCATTATTTTCTGTTAGAAGAGGGCGTATGCTCTCAATAGCCTGATATAGTATGCATTATTTTTGTGAAGATAGTTTGTTTGGGATTCTGATCCCAGTGACGCCTCCAACATTACCCCAAGTGTTTTCATGTGGGGGACCACCTTAATGCATGAGTCTTTGATAGTAAACTCTTCGAATTCTTTACCATGCTTACCCCTTGCTTGACAGGAACCGAAAATCATAAGTTCCGTTTTTTAACTATTCAAGCACATTGAATTGTCTTCCATCCATTTGTCTATCAGATTGTAGATGGTTGTAATCTTTTCCTTATCTAATTGATATTCTCCCTCCAGTTCAAACACCAGCTTTGTATCATCGGCGTAGTAAGTAAAATGAACGCCGATGGATTCTAGGAGTACACTTAGATATTTCATGAATAGGTTGAAGAGAAGAGGGGAGATACTAGCACCCTGTGGTACACCTGCGCTTATAGGGGTAGATGTTGAAAACTTCTCTTCCCAGTGTATTCTGGCTACACGATCTGTGAGAAAGGATGCTAACCATGCCAGGACTGCCTTGGAGCACCCCGCTGTTTTCTCCAGGACTTGTTGTAGCAGTGTATGATGAACAAGGTCAAAGGCAGCGCTTAGGTCCAAAAGCATTGCCCTTATCTACTATGGAAAGCATGCCAGTTTGAAGATACAACATTTCAGTTTCTGTGCTGTGGGCAGCACGGAAGCCTGACTGCTGCTCATGCAGGATGTTGTTGGCTTCCACGTGTGCCTGCAGTTGTCCTGTAGCAATTTTGTCCATGATTTTTAGTACAAAATTGGTATTAGTGATAGGGTGCATATTACTAGGGTCTTTAGGATCGAGGCCTGGTTTTTTTAACAGTGGTGTGATGGTCACCTATTTTATGGCTTTAGGAATCTTACCATCATGGAAGGATGCATTGATTATCTTGGATAGCACTGGGGCAAACAGTTGTTTGTTTTCCCCGATAATTTTGTGAAGGATTAGGTTTTCAGCTCAGGAAGATGGTTTCATCTTGGCTAGCACCTTCACCATCTCAGCCTCTGAGATTGGTTGAAAGTTAAAATTGTCCAATTCATAGGGCTGTAAATTGGCCGCATTAGGGAGATGGAATTCCTTTGCGGTTTCTCTGGCCAGGATGATGGCTTCTCTGGCTTTTTGAGTTTTATTTTCAAAGGCCTTTTTTACGATTTCACAGTCCTCCTCCATTGGAGTGTATGGGGGGGGACATGGATTTAGGTTTCTCATAGGATTTGAGAATATCAAAGAGCTTACTGGCTGAATTAGGTGCTGCCTCAGTCTGCTTATTGTAGTGTTCTGCTTTAGCAATTCTAATGCAATTTCTATACTTGACATTAGCCTGATTCCATTGCTCCTTGGATTCACGTGAGAGATCTTTTTGCCAGATTCTTTCTATTCATCGTTTCTCTATCTTAAGGTCCCGAAGTGTGCTGTTGAACCAGCTTTGATGGCTGCTAATTTTTCTGACCATTTTAGATTTAAGGGGGGCATATTGATTTACCATCTCTGATATGTGGTTTGTATAGTATTGTAGCAGTTGCTCGCATGTGTCCCCAGTTTGAAGGCATTCACCTTTTTGGCGGAGGCAGGGTTCTAGCTGTTCTGGGCCTATACCTTTGAGGTTTCTACTCGTAGTTCTGATATGAGGACTATGTTTATGGCTAGGTGCATCTGGTAGACAGATCTCAAACAAAACATTGAAGTGATCCAACCAAATACACGGCTGGGTTAATATGTTCTGAGTAGAAAGGTTGTGTGTTACAACCCAATCTAACTGATTGCCCTTTATGGTGGTAGGGTCATTATTCTGGACTGAAAAGACAATGTTTTTTAAAGACTTTTTGAGACTGATAGCCTCTTTATCCATGGGATTTTGATACCATCTGTTAAGATCGCCGACTAAGATTGAAGAAGAGTTAGTTGATTTCAGTGCATTGAGCTGCTGGGTAATCTCACAGCTAAAGTCTGAAACAAGCGTGGGAGGTCAATAAAGTACAGTAAAATTGATGCACACTCTAGGGGTTGGGGAGTGTTTAAGGTGGAGGGTTTCACAGCCAGTGCAGGACATTGAGGCTTTAAAAAGGCTGAATGATTCTCTTGCAATTAAGGCTACCCCACCTCCTGCTCCTTTATCCCTTTTCTGATGGTATAGGGTGTATCCTTCTGGGACTGCTTTATTGCATTCAGTTCCAATTGGCTCTTTAAGCCATGTTTCTGTGAGGAATAACATATCTAACTTTTCTTCCATGATAAGGTCATGGATATTCTCTGAGTGTTTGCTCAGGGACCGGGTATTCAGTAGATTAGTAGGACTTCATCGATATTCACGATAATCTACATGCCCAGGATCCAGACAGATGCAAATACTAAGTGGTTGCAAATAACCAGATGGGAATTGCTGCAGACGATCAACATGACTATCAAGGGATTCAATGCTATCAAGGAGGACTCTTCAGAATAGGTATGTTTTGGACATGATTACAGCCATGAATGGAGGTGTTTGCGCCAAATACGAGAATCATGTTGCACATTCATACCTGCTCATGACGAGGAGAATGGCACCTTCACAGAGCCCATAGAAATGCTGACGAAGTTACACGTCCAAATGATAGACAAAGTAGAAGACATCACTGATCACAGTTGGTTTGGATCACTCTTTTCGTGGGTTCCACAATGGATGGCAGATATATTCATATCAAGTTCCTGGAGGCTTCATAGTGATGACAATGCTTGGATTTTGTGTGATCAGAATTATAATCTCACAATGCAAGAAGACTGCCGAGAAAGGTGTGGGAAGTAACATCATGATTGATGTCAAATCAGGATGGAAAACTAAAGAGCTGACAGACAAAGAAATCAGAGACTACGTGAAGGCCTGCATCGATGCACCTGAGTGAACAAAGTTCCTGTACTGGAAGAACCACAAGAATTGTGTGGGGAAATTGATTTACTGCAGTCGCAATGGACAATGCATGCTTAAGTCTTGGAGTAAGGATGAGCATGTGAAATCAGAAGGATGCTTGAAAGGAGTCCTTCAAATATGGGTCCCAAAGAAGCATTTCAACAGTCAAGGATGTCTAGATGTTAAGGCTGATGAGAGAGTGGTTGATGAATCACCCAGAGGGGCTCCTCCCTCATGCTGCCTATATGTTGGGAGCCACAATGTGAAACACGTGCAGTACCAGTGAGAATGCCTATACCTGAAGAATCCTGCAAGTGAGATTCCCATTAAGAAAGCCGTACATGCATTTAAGACCGTATGATGGCCTTTTGAATAAAATCCCAGAGGAAGTGGGAAAAGCAAGCGAGAAAGCAGACTGGTAACGTCATGAATAGCAGAATTGACGCACCCAGAAGAGATGCAGAGACTGGTGAACATAAGCACTCCATAGAAGCACAAAAGAGGAGAGGTTAAAGATGAGAAACATTTCGAAATGAAGATGTTCATGCTACATGAAACAATAAAAAAGTTATCAAGACATTTTACAAGTGTACAGTCACAGCAACGCAAGTAGACAAAGTATTATTTATGGCTGCCTATGTAGTGCGGCGATGCTCCAACGTATATACTTAGGAAATGTAAGGACTATGGATGATTCCACAGCGCACTTTAGCAGAACTGGATTCTGAAAGCAGAAAGACGTTTTCAGTGTGTCGCAGTTAGAAATCGAAAACTCAACCATGGAGGTGGATCAAAGAAAGGCTTGGTTGGATCAACACGAAGAAGTCAAGGCCACCATGGACCTGAATGTGCGTATGAACAATTACAGAACGTGTGAAAAGAATGTAGAGGAGGTCCCAAATAAAGCCTGCACTCCCATCACCCATTTTGAAGTACCAGGAACGTTCACACCAAAATATGTGATGTATGATGAGCAAATAAACCAGCAGAGAGCCGCAGTTGGGCTCTGCCCTGCTGGGCCTAGAGACCCAAGCTACTCCTCACTGATGAGGCCCAACAAGGCTGAAACATGTTTGGGGATGCTTGTGGTCTCATGCAGAAGGATGTGACCTAGCAGTTCGGGCTGGACTACCCCTTTGGGGGTGGGGCCAAGCCTGATTTGCATAAGGTCTTTCCCCTTCTTTAATGGCTTGACAGGTGAAGAACGATGGTCTGGAGGGTTGCACAGAGCAATGCCAGAGGTTAAAATTCATTCTAAACCTTCCAGCCGTGACCTCATTTGTTTTGCCAATAACCAGACAACCATGGCAGTAAGGTATCCACTGAGAAAACCCTACCAACAAATGAGACAAAATTAAGATTGCTTAAGTACCGTTCCGGAAGAAACCAAAAAGGTCTTAATGGTCCTAATGGAAGATGAATGGTGATGTCACAAGAGCCCGGACGGACTCACAGTTAGAACAAATGACGAACCCAGAATGACACAAGGAGACGAAACACCATGAGAAAAGAGATTGTGAGCTTGAGGTTATAGAAAACTATAAAAGCGCAAGAGAGTTAAGCTGTAAGCAGGATGAAAATATTCAACCAGCTAATGCCTGTACATATGCTTGAAACCGCAAGAAAGCTAAGGAAACAGTACAGCTTGCTGTGCTAAGTAGAAGAATAGCGTGGCAAGCGCCATTGTACATAATCTTCCTCAAAACAAAGCATAGTATTATAAGTGCGATTCCACTTTACACGAAAAGCAGAATCAAGGTTACTAGAGGCCAAACTAGACAAGATTCATATTTTAGCAAAATGAGAAGACGGCTGAATCAAAACTCAGCAGATGCAACTCATGCTAAAGGAGCCAAGGTCGTATTCTAATATAAGGAACGAACAGTAGCTACATCTAATTGAAACTTAAGAACAGAATATCCTGCCTCAGAAAGGTCAAGATAAGGAAGCGTTGGCAGGTGGCAAGCCGAATAAGAATTAAATGCATAAATCGAGAGAAACTAGGTAAATTCATGGTGTCTGCATCACGTGACCATCCGAGCGAGGAGAAGCACGAGTTCACACCTACGCGTGGCATCCGCCCAGGAGAAGATAGCGGAACTTTCACAGGCAGAAGATGCAGTTTCCAGGCCAACCACAGTATCATAATTGACACATTGTTGTTGAAGTGATGATTGATTGTAACCTTAATTGGAGGGAGACCGGGTAACTGAAGGGGCACACTGCACCTGGCTGACCATTCTGTGTGCTGCTAAGTAAAGTGGAAATGTATGCATGGGGTTGGTGCCAACCCAATCACAATGGACCACTCAATCTAGGGTCCTATAGTTAGTAGAACCAATGGGACGTCATACTTTTGGTGATGTCTAGAGTAGTCATTTTGAAGGAAGGGCTTAGACGCCCACCTGATAGTATCTACCCAATCCCCTCACTCAGTTGCCATATACAGATATATCACCTATATTAAAGTTACCTTTTCCTAACTCATAGAAATGCTTATTAACTTTTGAGTGTTACACGTCACTTATGACGAATTTTCAGTATAAACAATGTGTTTTTTATGAAGTTCATTGGAGATGAAGCGAGAAGGACGATCAGATCACTGCTGATTTCCATGACTCGCCGTTTTTTGTACTTGTCATTAAACAGACTCCCTTTGCCAAACCATTGAGTTATCCTTATTGATTGGTGTTGCAGTAATACATCTGCACCCCCATCCATCTCAAGGTGCAGCTATCTCGTCTTAAAGTACTCTTGGAGCAAACCTTCGGCTATATGGGCCGGCCAGGGGTCTCCTGAGTACACTTGGTAGCAGAGGATGGTTATCGTTTATCGATTATTGATTTGAATAAGACACCTATTGACGGTCGACATAAAGCAACTCTAGGTCTTCGGCAATATCACAAGTCCTTTGCCATTTGGCTGAGTAGACCGTGAAGCTCCCCGTCGACAATGGCAGCATAAAGAGACTGCAGTCAGGGCCTGAAGGGACCCGTATTCCCCACGCATCCCTTCCCATTCCTATGGGCAGCTGAACAGGCGGAAAAGCCAAAGAAGGCGGTAACAAAGGCGGTGATTCCGAGGGTCCAGAGAAGAACCATGCGAACGGTGAGTGAAAAAGACTAATGTTCTGGCAAAAGTGCATGCTAGAACAAGTAACGGGAAAAGGTAACGGAGTGAGGTGGGAGAAAAAATTAAATATAGTTAGAAGTAGAGAAGACTGTATATATATATATATATATATATATATAGGGATAATGACTCGAGAGTAATAAAAGTAAACTAAAGGTTACCGGGGCAGACACCCAAGAAGAAAGAGTTTACCGGGGCAGACACCCGAGAAGTGAGAGGATTTGCCTTATACCTACGCTTTAATATAGCGGCTAGAAAAAACGTGTACCCAGAGTCCCACATAATGGGGAACAGATAGACTACCACAACGTTTAAAGACATCGTGAAAGGGGTACGTTTACACTCCACAAAGGGGTAATGATTAGAGGCAGAGATATCTGTGTCCAGCTGGTGTCTGTCTAGTCTGTCAAGCGTCTGTCTTACATGTTTTTGTTGTGACGTCATATGTAAATAAAATTCTTAGAGAAACTGATTCAAATTGTATGCGATTTAATAGCTGAGATAAAATCACATATGAATTGAGGTTTTTTTGAATAAATTAGAAGGTATAAAATTTTGTGAAAATTTGGGTTGGGAGCTTGCAGTGTTTGGTACTTGCTCATATTGTTAGAAGTTGTTTAAGCCACACGAAAACGTTGACAAGTGTTATATAAGAGAAAATGGAACAGATTTAAGCATGGAGGACATGACTCCATTGGCACCTATGCAAGCAGTTGCCAAAACACGTACCCAAGCTAAAAAAATATAGTACAGAGTGGGTTAAAGGTACCGCCCACAAGATGTTTATGCCATGGCCGCAAAATGGGTCTTTATCTAAAGCCGTCTTACAACATATAACGACAAATTTGCATGCCACATATACAGGCAAGAAGTTAGAAAAACACCTTGTTGTTCTCGAGTTGTGGAAAATGTATGAACAGGGAAAGGAGGAAGAGCCGCCAACAGATTGGATACTTATGTATGCACAGAGGGGGTGAGACGCCTACCGCGCCACCTGCCCCACACGAAACGAAAGTTGACGAAAGTAAGAATGAGGGATTATACCCACTGAGAGAACTCAAAGCAGCCACGGGGTATAGCAAGCCTGCATATGAGTCACCTACACATAGTAGTGACGAAAATCAAGGGAAAGATAAGGATAAGAATATTACCTCTGCAGTCCCAAGGGACAAGGAGAGACGTGATGATGAAAGAAGAGATCAGGCACAGACAAGTGCATCTCTCGACAAAGATAGAGAAGGGAAGCGATGGAAGGGAAACGAAGATAGAACTGATGAGATAGCATTCGCAAAAGACGAATGGATCGGAGAACACATTTTATTTAAACTCGATGGCAAAGGCATTGACAACACGAAACAAAAGGAGAAGTTTGATGAAACACTGAGAGAGGGGAAAGAGAAGGAGTTAAGAGACGAAAGGATAAGAAAGAAAGACAGACAAAGGCGAGAACAGCTATATCGCGAAGAGCAAGAGAGACAGCTCGATCGCAACCCAAGAGCAGCCAATGACCAAGACAAACAGAAACAGCAAAGGTTAGAGGAAGAGCAAAGGATACGAGAGAAAAGAATAAAGAGATGAAGAAATGAGGAAATCCTAAGGGCAGAAGAACGTAGAAATGAAAAGAGAAAGGAAGAAGATAGGGTCAGAGAAGAGGTGAGAAACCGCAAAGAATGTAATGATGACGTAGAACGTAAGCGAAGACAGAGAGTACGCGATCTTGAATATCTGGGGAAAGAGGTTAAAAAGCCCTCTCCAGTTGTAGACTGGCAAGACATAAAATAATTATTTCCTGAGTACGAGTCAGTACCAGGCACGTCTAGGGTAAATATTGAAAATGACTTCGACACCAGAAGCATCGGAGAAATGATCGATAGAATAAATGATGAAATGGGGCTAGAACAAATACCCCAAAGGGAGGAGGAGGATGAGCGCCTAGAGAGCACTCAGCTGTATGACACTGAGGATGTCTCCCGAAGTAGTGGGATAGATTAGAAATAAGTAGAAACAAAGAGGATATGAGAAGTCGCACTAGTTGGGGACAGACAATGTCTGACTCCGAAGGGAGGTGTGCGAGGAAAATGAGGAAGAGTGAAGGAGCAAAAGACTACTCCCGAGGAAAAAAGGAATAAGGTGGTCAGGCAATAGGGAATCTGCACCGAGAGCATCAGAGTCTGCCACGCAGCCTGACCGATATGAAGACGTATCTCACGGTCAGAGGGGGGTGTCTTCGTCACCCTATGTGGACAGACTAAGGGCATTGCCAGGTAGACAGTGATGCGGGAATATTACCCCTGCAATAGACAGGAGAACAATGAGAGAAGAGAGAGAGGGCTGCACATTCAATTTTCCATTGCTCAAGAAGGGAGGAGTAAGACCGCAATATATACCATGGCCACACATGGATCAAGAAAATTTGAAAAACAAGCCTCCAATGCTGACATCGGGAGCCGGAAAGTGGATACATGAGTTAGAAAAAATAACAGGAGGAAACACGTTAGCCATAGGGGACATCAAAGGTCTCCTAATCGCCTTACTTGGTGAGAGAGCAGACGACGTGTGGGCACGAGCAGGCTACCCTGGCGTAACCACAATTAATACCGCTCACGACAGAGCTCCATTCAACAATTTTAAAGCCGCAGTATGGAAAGCGCTGCGAGTACTATACCCAGACACTTCTGATATGCGAGCTATAATAACACGAAAGATGAAGGAGTCTGAAGATCCGTTGATTTATATACAGAATTTTCAAGACGCATGGGGGCTCGAGACTCATTAATCTTGGACGAAATCTATACTTGTGTTTTACCATATATTGTGCCAAGGGCTGCCAGAGCCAATACAGAAACAACTCAAGAAACTGGTGGGAATTGAAGCCAAGCCTTGGGCTGACATTATTGTAGATTGCTGCAGGAAAAGAATCGCAAAAACGAAGCAACTCAAAGGGGTGAGGAAGTGAAACTGGTACAAAGGAAACTGTCAAAATATGCTCTTGAGGGAGCCATGATAACTAGCACAGCTGAATCAAGCATGCAGCAGATGGCTAGTCCACAGCAAAATCATCAAGGCAATACAGGGTTTTATCCCAGGGGAAGACGATTTAGGGGAAGAGGATGGCAGAGTAATCAGGGAGGTTTCCAAAATAATCAAGAAGGTTTTCAAAATATGCAAAATGGTAACCAAGACATGTCAAATAGGCAAATGATCCGACCACCGCCAGTATGTTGGCTGTGTGGAATGACGGCATTTGATGCGCACATGCAGAAATCAAGGCATGATGCAGAACGGCCAAGGAACAGGAGCAGGCATGGCAAATACACCCCTAGTTTTACAGCAGGGTGGTGCACAGAATCCCACGGTGCAACAAGCGCCAGGAGTGCAACAAGGTGTGCAGCCACAAAGCATGGGAAATTTTCCACAAGGACAATCTCAACTGGCACCACTGCAACTATCGCAGACGATGAGCGCAGGGCAGACCACAAACCCTGGAATGGGGAATAGTAATGGGAATGGGGGAAATTCACCGGCACACAGTTTACCAAATTTGTATATAAACTAGGTCAGTTCACTGGGAACACTGATGTGTTCTATCCTATCAGTGACACCAAACCTTCACGGGGAACCTAGAGTGGATGTCGTTATAGGGGATAAAGAATTTTCGTTCTTAGTTGACACAGGTGCAACACGCTCGTGCATACGTGAAGGCAAGTTTTCCTTGTCCGGCGAGGCCATAGATACTCAGTTTTACAGGAGCTACCAGTCATGTTCCCTTCACAAATGCACTTCCAGTCTCCATAGGAGAATGTGAAATTAATGTACCTTTATTATATTCTCAGCAGACCCCAGTAAATGTTTTGGGTCGAGATTTCATGACAAAGTTAAACATGACAATTTCGTTCATAGAGAAGGGCATAGTATGTTCCACTCCAGGAATGCGCTACTCAAATGTATGGGAAATGCTTATAGCATACTCAGGACACATATCTATGAGGGCCATACCATTAGAGCCAGAAATCTTCGCATATGGTATGCGTGTGCTTATGGCAGGATTGCCTGGCCTTGCAGACAAAATCATGAGAACCCCTGATGAGTTCTTATTCAGACCCAGAATACCGATGCATGAGGAGAAGGGACACGTATTCACCTTGATAATACACATGGCTGCAGCGAAAGGGAAAGTGGCCTTGATTGATGATTATGACGACGAGGGCCGACAATGGTGCACAGTAATCGCCATTGAAGAAGGATATCGATTGACTGACGTCACCAATGACGATCTGTTTGAGGAACAAGCAGATATGGGAGAGACAATGGTGGAAGTGAGTCTCACCTTTTGGGTAAAGATGATTAAAAGAGGAGTACCTCAGAGAATGATGTTGGCACTAAATCGTCCTGAATATATTGATGACGACATAACCAAGGTGACTGTCTCAGTATGGACTACAGGCCCCTATGACGTAGGCCTCTTGAAGGGGGTTGGAGAAGTGAAGATGAAACTGAAACCAGGCTCAATCCTACCAAGAGCCCGACAATATCCCATGTCCAGAGAGGCAGATGAGGGGATTTTTAAGACCATTTCTGCTATGATACAACAAGGCATCCTAGTGAGGTCAGAGTCGTCATGTAATAAATCAGTGTACCCTGTGAAAAAAGTAAAGGGGGGTCGTGGAGGCTAATTGAAGACCTAAGGCCAATAAACGATATTGTTGAGGCCGAGTTCCCTCTAGTCCCGAACCCATCTACAATTCTATGTAATATACCTGTTGAGGCAAAATATTTCACGGTGATTGACCTCGAAAAATACATTTTTCTCAATCCCGTTGCACTGTGACTCAGAAGATCTGACGTCATTCACGTTCAGACAAATGCGTCTCAAAAAAGCACGAGGCTGCCACAGGGGTACTGTGAGTCTCCTTCTAGTTTTAACAGAGTCCTGCAGATGGACTTGAGCAATATTGCACTAGAAAGTGTCGTCCTGCAATACGTGGATGACATCTTAATCTGCAGCACCACAGAAGAGCAATGCAGGCACGATTCTGTTCAGCTATTGACTATACTGGCTGAGAAGGGATGTAAAGTTGACAAGGAAAAGTTACAATATTGTCAACAAGAAGTGCTGTACATAGGCCAGCTGATCTCACATGAGGGAAAGAAAGTGACCCAGAAAGGGCTGAAGCCATACTTAACACGGCTAAGCCACACACGATAAAGCAGATGCAGAGCTTTTTAGGCCTATGCAACTACATCAGGGCATGGGTCTTCGACTACAGCTCTTACACCAAGCCTTTACTTCAAGCCCTAAAAAAGGCCCAAGGGACGAAGGAAAAGATTGAACGGTCTGAGACAATTGAGAAAGGGTTTGCTGAACTCAAAAGAGCCATTAGCACAGCACCAGTTTTAGGGATCCCCAATTATGCAGAGGAATTTTACCTGTTTTCACACACAAATGGCAGCGTTATGACGGCAGTACTCACACAAAGAACCACGCTGGGGTACAAGCCCCTGGCGTACTACAGTGGGAACTTGGACCCAGTTATGAGGGGTCATTTCCCATGCAAACAAAGTTTAGCTGCCACAGCGTTCGCCATAGAGAAGGCTACAACCATTAGATGGGATGCTCAATGACGTTGTACGTCGAGCACTCACTATTTGCCATTCTAGAGAAGCCAAAGGGCACATTGACATCTCAGAGAGCTTCTGCTTATGAAGTGATCATATCAAATCCATCGATTAAAATAGTCTGATGTAAGATAGTGAACCCAGCTATGTTCATAGCAGAGCCAGTCACTGAAGGAGAGCCCATGCATGACTGTGCAAATTATGAAGAATTCTATGATGAAATCCCCAGGGTGAAAGAAAATGCCTTGGCAGGAGGAGAGTTCGTCTTTATTGACAGGTCTTCAAGGAGCGACCAAAATGATGGGCAAAGATACACAGGCGTTGCTGTGATGAAGCACACAACAAATGGAGAGTTTCGAGTGCTTCTTAGTGCACGAATATCATCTCATTATTCAGCACAGGCTGCAGAATTATTGGCGTTGATACTCGCCATTGAGAATCACACAGACCAGGAAGTAACGGTGTACAGTGACTCCGCCTATGTGACGTCAACAGTGCACACAGGCTTAGAGCGCTGGAAAAGGAGGGGCTACCTCTGAGCAGCCGGCACGCCAGTGCAGCACGCAGCCTTATTGGACAGGCTGATCAAGGCACTACAGCTCCCAATGGGCATAACGCTCGTGAAATGCACCGCCCACTCGAAGGGGACAGATTTGATCTCACGCGGGAATCAAGCAGCAGACACTGAAGCCAAGCGTATGGCATCCAAAAGTGAGACGATCATGCAAATGGAAGTTATCCATACCAACGAACAAATGATGGTTACATGAACTGCACCAGAAACTTACAGTAATTTGGGGCAAACATAGCTAATGGAACTCCAAGGGGAGGCACCACAGGAAGAGAAGAACCTGTGGAAACATTGAGGGTGTTCTTTAAAGCTGTCATGATCACTGCTTCCAAGGAGCCAGGACCAGCCCAACGTCCTTGGAAGCAGGCCCCTAATCCTAAGCACCAGCCGGTCCCCACTGGGACCTTTTGGACCTTGTCCTGGCGCCGGTGGCACCAGGCTCATCAAAACCATTGGTCCCGGCACTGGAAGCGCCGGGCTCATAATAGGTGTGAAGATGCTTGGGTGGACTTACCTGCAGCAGACCATGCTTCTTACTTACCAGCCACTTAGAAGCCATCTGAGAACAGGAACTACTTTCTTACCTGGGTGGGGCAGCTCCACTCCCTGGATACAGCACTGGAACTCTTCTGGAAACTGGAACTCTTTTCTTACCTAGGCGGGGCCGTGGAAGAAGACGCCTCATCACTCCAAGGATATTTAAACCACACCCGATAGATGAAACGTGCTTCGCGTTATTCTGCATCTGCAGCAGAACGCTCACCGAGTCTGCTCCGGCCTTTCTTCTTCCGATCCTGGACCTGCAAGAATCCTACTTACCATTTCAGTATCCAGACATCATCAGCACCTGCAAAGAATAGAAACAACAGGTTAGCAACGCGAACTTTACACGCAGTGCTTACTTACCTGATCCATCGGCTGCGGCCGTATCTTCACGCCGCATCTCCACCTGCAAAAACAAAAGCATTGCCATACTTACCGGCACGCTGTGAATTCCGGATTTCTTCGTTCTACATCGCCGCCTGTGAAGACAAAGTATCGTTAACAACTTACTGGCATTCCGCGGACTCCGGCCCTGCAACCCAACATCTGAAAGGCAAAAGAAAAGACATTAAGCAGGTATTTACTTACGTCCATCACGCTCGTCGCAATAAAACGCCTGCGAATACTCCGGCGTCTCTTTAACACGAACTAAGCTGCAAGGAAAGAGACAGTTAGAGCGCTTGCCATACTTACGAACTTCGAGGCGCTTCACTTCATCTTTCATCTCAAGAGCCCTGCAATACATAAGGGAAAAGCATTATACAGAGTCTGCATATAAACATGCCACGCATGTAAAGACTATAAAGACAAAAGGTGTCCAGAAACTCACCGCTCGTGCAGATAACGACGGTAACCATCCTCTGAATTCAAGAGGCCTGTGTTTCACCAGTGAAGGAACTGGCAACGGCACCCTGCACCAGACGCAGATGGAGAGCCCAGCATTCACCTATATAAGGTGAGCACGTTGACCTGGGGGCTCTACGAAAAAGCTGGGAAGAGAGAGAGAGAGAGAGGGACATTCAACAACCCAGACCATTAACCCCCATATTCTTTCACCTGCAGAAACCTCACTCTTCGAGTCCGACACACAGTGCGAAGAGGTTCGACCCCAGAAGCCAATCGAGTCCTGCACATCACTTTTCGAGTCACAGACAGCTTCCTGCCAAGACCCGCGCCTCCGTGGGAATCAGGTGAGCGTTACAGAACGCGAAGCCCACCACAAAACTCCTACCCAGGCACAATGGAAACCTCAGACACTGATCAACTAGCCCAGTTGCTCGGGGAATTAAGAGCAGAAGTACATGCAGCTCGTCAGGAAACAAACTCTCTAAGAAGAGAACTGATAATTTCCAAGGAGCGAACAGAGGACCTTGCTAGGCAGTTTTTACAAACGCAGGCAGGACAGACACCTTTGCCTGTTCCAGGAGGAAGTTATCCTTCTGCATTATCTTCAAATCCAGTGCAAATCAATCTGCCCGGTAATGTTCCCTTGGCTCCGCCCGAACGCTTTTCTGGTGATCCAAAGAAATTTGCAGTGTTCATCAATCAGTGCCGCCTACACTTCTTATGTCGACCAGCTGCATTCCCAACAGACCAGACCAAGGTGGCTTTCGTGCTTTCTTATCTCAGTGGCAGCGCCGCAGATTGGTCGATCCCTTTAGTCACCCAGGATGATCCGGTTTTACATGATTTTCAGGCCTTCCAGTCCAGCATGGAGAAACTGTTCGCAATACATGCACAAGGGCAGGCCTTGGACAATGAACTTCTCTCATTACGACAGGGTAATCAAGACCTCTTGACTTATATAGCCTCCTTCAATAGACTCATAGTGGAAACACAATGGCCCGAGGACAAGAGAATAACGCTTTTCTACAGAGGCCTGCATGGAGAGCTCAAAGATGTGTTAGCGCAAGTTGTGAATCCTCCACAAGAATGTTCTGACTATATTGACTTAGTTGTCCAATTGGACCATAGACTACAGAACAGGAAGGCAGATCGTTCCAGATTTGATACCCGAGTGTTTTCTAAACCACAGACCTCGAATAAGGGAGCTGACACTGTGGAACCCATGCAAATAGGGGGCATGAAAGGACCTTTAACCCAGAAAGAGCGGGAAAGAAGAAGGCAGCTGCAATTATGCCTCTATTGCGGAAACTCAGGACACTTTCTTCGGGACTGTCCAGTGAAACCAGCTAAGAAGACTGTAGGAGCCGCGGATACCTGTACCACAAATTCTGAGCAGGGAAACGACCTCGCCCGACAAGAGTAGAGGTCCTCTTGCCGAGCGTTAAGATCTGTCCCGTGACCTCGCATTTCGTGATACCCATGGTCCTCATTAGTCCTGAACGTCCGGATCGTTTGCATGCAATTGAAGCTTACATTGACAGCGGAGCAATCGGTAACTATGTGGACTGTGTAATGCTCCTGCTGCTTTCCAGTATTTTATGAACGATGTCCTTAGAGAACTCATAGACGTGTGTGTTGTTGTCTACATTGATGACATCCTCGTCTATTCATCATCTGAAGAGGAACATCAGAGACACGTTAAAAAGGTTCTCGAGAGATTGCGTCAACATAATCTTTTTGCTAAGCTTGAGAAATGCGTTTTTAACGTAACGGAAGTCGAGTTCCTGGGATTCATATTGTCACCTAACGGAGTCCATATGGATTCAAAGAAAGTTGATGCAATCATCAAGTGGCCATCACCAACCTCTGTAAAAGGAGTTCAAAGCATGTTAGGGTTCGCTAACTTTTACCGCAGATTCATTCCTGAATTTTCTCGGATAGTCCAGCCCATCACCGCTCTGTTGAAAAAGAACAAACGTTTTGAGTGGTCTTCTGAAGCAGAACAAGCTTTTCAGGACTTAAAAGCTAAATTCATTTCTGCACCTGTTTTAAAACATCCTCGCCCAGAACTCCCCTACATCGTGGAAACGGATGCTTCTAGTCTTGCTATGGGGGCAGTTTTATCACAAAGAGATCCGGTCACACACCAACTACATCCTGTTGCCTTTTGGTCCCGCAAGTTTTCGCCTCCCGAGATCAACTATTCAATTACAGACAAGGAACTTTTGGCCATCAGATCGGCCTTTAAAGCCTGGCGGCATTATCTTCTAGGAGCCAGACACACAGTCACCGTAATGACTGATCACCGCAATTTACAATATCTAAAGACAGCCAAAGCTCAGTCTTCCAGACAGCTTCGCTGGGCTCTGTTTCTAGCAGAATTTGACTTTATAATTACTTATCGACCAGGCAGTAAGAACGGAAAAGCAGATGCTCTCTCCCGGGTGGGAGTAGATGAACAATTGACCAATCCAGAACCAATACCCATAATCCCAGAACAAAGAATTTTGGGTTTGGTCAGCGCTCAATCTTTTGAAGACATCAAGACCATGGTTAAATCACTCCTAACTCCGGGCGATTTGCAAGATTGGCAATTAAAGGGGAAAGAATTCTCAGTGGATCAAGACCTACCATATTTCCGAGGACGATTGCATTTACCCTGTGAGAAAATACAAAAACAAGTAATCTCCTGTTATCACGACTCTCTAATGGAGGGTCACCCTGGCATTACCAAAACCATGGAAAAGATTAAAAGACATTTCTGGTGGCCGTCATGGAAAAAGGATATTAGAGACTTTGTAATCTCCTGTGGTGTGTGTGCCCAGAATAAAAGTCAGAAGGAGAAACCAGCCGGCCTATTACAGCCACTAGACATCCCTCCCTGTCCATGGCATACCCTGTCCATGGATTTCATCACGGACTTACCTCCATGCTCGGGGTATACTACCATTTTAGTAGTCGTGGATCTATTCTCCAAGATGGCTCACTTCATTCCCCTGAAGGGTCTACCATCAGCCTCAGTATTGGCCCGAGAATTTTTAGAAAACATCGTTCGGCTACACGGTTTTCCCTCGGTTTTAGTCTACGATAGGGGAAGTCAATTCATCTCTCACTTCTGGCGCAGTTGCTGTCGTCTAGCCCAAATTGATGTAAGACTTTCAACTAGTCACCATCCCCAAACTGACGGACAAACCGAAAGGACAAATCAAACTCTAGAGAAATATCTACGTTGCATGCTCCAACAAACTGAAAACCCCTGGAAGGATATTCTTTGGATCGCTGAATACGCTTACAATAATTCGATTCATTCTGGAACAGGGAAGACTCCCTTCTTCCTACTATACGGACACCATCCTAGAACCTCTAACCTGGTTCCTCCCCAAGAATTCGAAGCACCTGCTGTGGATCACTTGCACTCGGAGATCACCCGTGCTTTTAAGGAAGCCTCGGCCCATCTACAAAGAGCTAAAGCTCAATTCAAAAGAGGAGCAGATCGACACCGTAAAGAGGCTCCTCACTACGCTGTAGGAGATCAGGTCTGGCTATCCACTAAGCACCTGCCTCTAAAGGGACCCCGCACCTTCATCCCGAGATACCTTGGACCCTATCTCATATCTGCCATAATTAATCCGGTGGCTGTTACCTACGCATATGAAAATACACCCAGTATTCCATGTCTCCTTATTAAAACCAGTACAACCAGAAACCCGATTGACTGAATTCCCAGAACCGGTTTTAGTAGATGGAGAACTTGAATTCGAAGTTAAGAACATCCTAGACTCCAAGATCTCCAAATCTAAGTTATATTATCTGGTTGATTGGAAAGGTTACGGCCCCCAGGAAAGGTCTTGGGAACCTTCAGAATATGTCCACGCACCTCGTCTGGTCAAGAAATTCCATCTGAATCACCCCGACAAGCCAAAACCCCCAGAGAAGACACGCTTAGGAGGGGCCTTGAGGGGGGGTACTGTCATGATCACTGCTTCCAAGGAGCCAGGACCAGCCCAACGTCCTTGGAAGCAGGCCCCTAACCCTAATCCTAAGCACCAGCCGGTCCCCACTGGGACCTTTTGGACCTTGTCCTGGCGCCGGTGGCACCAGGCTCATCAAAACCATTGGTCCCGGCACTGGAAGCGCCGGGCTCATAATAGGTGTGAAGATGCTTGGGTGGACTTACCTGCAGCAGACCATGCTGCTTACTTACCAGCCACTTAGAAGCCATCTGAGAACAGGAACTACTTTCTTACCTGGGTGGGGCAGCTCCACTCCCTGGATACAGCACTGGAACTCTTCTGGAAACTGGAACTCTTTTCTTACCTAGGCGGGGCCGTGGAAGAAGACGCCTCATCACTCCAAGGCTATTTAAACCACACCCGATAGATGAAACGTGCTTCGCGTTATTCTGCATCTGCAGCAGAACGCTCACCGAGTCTGCTCCGGCCTTTCTTCTTCCGATCCTGGACCTGCAAGAATCCTACTTACCATTTCAGTATCCAGACATCATCAGCACCTGCAAAGAACAGAAACAACAGGTTAGCAACGCGAACTTTACACGCAGTGCTTACTTACCTGATCCATCGGCTGCGGCCGTATCTTCACGCTGCATCTCCACCTGCAAAAACAAAAGCATTGCCATACTTACCGGCACGCTGTGAATTCCGGATTTCTTCGTTCTACATCGCCGCCTGTGAAGACAAAGTATTGTTAACAACTTACTGGCATTCCGCGGACTCCGGCCCTGCAACCCAACATCTGAAAGGCAAAAGAAAAGACATTAAGCAGGTATTTACTTACGTCCATCACGCTCGTCGCAATAAAACGCCTGCGAATACTCCGGCGTCTCTTTAACACGAACTAAGCTGCAAGGAAAGAGACAGTTAGAGCGCTTGCCATACTTACGAACTGCCAGGCGCTTCACTTCATCTTTCATCTCAAGAGCCCTGCAATACATAAGGGAAAAGCATTATACAGAGTCTGCATATAAACGTGCCACGCATGTAAAGACTATAAAGACAAAAGGTGTCCAGAAACTCACCGCTCGTGCAGATAACGACGGTAACCATCCTCTGAATTCAAGAGGCCTGTGTTTCACCAGTGAAGGAACTGGCAACGGCACCCTGCACCAGACGCAGATGGAGAGCCCAGCATTCACCTATATAAGGTGAGCACGTTGACCTGGGGGCTCTACGAAAAAGCTGGGAAGAGAGAGAGAGAGAGAGGGACATTCAACAACCCAGACCATTAACCCCCATATTCTTTCACCTGCAGAAACCTCACTCTTCGAGTCCGACACACAGTGCGAAGAGGTTCGACCCCAGAAGCCAATCGAGTCCTGCACATCACTTTTCGAGTCACAGACAGCTTCCTGCCAAGACCCGCGCTTCCGTGGGGATCAGGTGAGCGTTACAAAAGCCCTCTGACAGCTTATGGTGAAAAGACAACACTGGTAAACCAGTAATGCCTGTAGCACTATTAAAAATAGCGCTGAAGCAGTTACATTACCCGGTGCACATGACAAAAGAGAACCTAACAGCAACGCTTGCAGAAGACTGGTTCATACCGAATTTAGCAGAGCATGCTGCATTCTTTATGGTAAACTGTATAATCTGCCAGCAAATTACAGCGGGGCACACATTAAAAGTAATGAGAGGAATCATCCCAAGGCCAAATGGGTCTTTTCAACACTTGCATGTCGATTACGTCGACATGATTCAAGTATGTAATGGGGGCAGATACTTAATTGTTGTGGCGTGTCCATTCTCTAGATGGATTGAGGCAGGTCCATGTACACACCCAAACTCTACCTGTGCGGCCACATTTTTAGTGAGAGAAGTGTTCCCTAGGTGGGGGGTGTGCGAAGTCAAGAGGTCAGATAATGGCCCTCATTTTGTCAATGCAGTGTTCGAGCAGATTAGCTTGCTGCTTGGTATAATCCACAAGTTCTCATCGGCGTATCATCCACAAGGTAATGGGATCTGTGAGATGCTCAACGGCTTGTCAAAGGAAAGGATAGCCTAGTTGAAGCTTACCCTAAAGAAGGGATGGTTGCTTTGCCTTCCACTGGCACTGTATGCACTTCAGAACCAACCCGGGTCCGACCATCATTTTACGCCACACGAGATAGCCACAGGAAGAAGAATGAGAACTCCTCTGACACCCCGAGATAGAACTAGATGTGATGCCCAGTCAACAGGAGAGGTTTTAGGGTCTGAAATGCAAAACTATCTGAACTGCATGACAACTTGCCTTACTGTAATTTCAGACCAGCTGCAGTGACGACGAAAGGGTGCAGTGCAGCACAGAACACAGAAGGTGATACTACAACAGACCAAGTTCAAGGTTTACATGTTCCATCCGTCTTCACTGGAGACGCCGTCCTTGTGAGGAATCGCACAAGGAAAAAGTGGGATGAACCAAGGTTCAACGGTCCTTTCACAGTGGAGGACTGCACTCCGTCTGCCGTGAAACTACAAGGCAGAAGAGCTTGGATTTTTCTCGGCGATATAAAACCCTACATCGGAAAAGGCCCCCTTCCTGCACCCCAACAAGGGAAATCGACGAGCGATGGGGAAGAACCACAGCACATGCAGACGAGATCCATGACGCGGAAGAAGGACGCATGACCAGCCAGACAAAGACAAATAACCTTTTGCAAATTGTGGCTTAAATTGGACACTTCCTCTAAGCAAAAAAGGGGATAAGGACATAAAAAACAGACACTCTGCGCATCCTAGTTGCAGGGTGAAGAAGAAAATTGCACGCACAAGCCACAACACAGTCTGATGACTTCGAATTTTGGACTGAGGCACACTTAAGCTTTGAGAAAAGGATATGCCAAATTATGACTGAGGACACTTACATTGGAAGCAAATATAGTATCCTGATTCATTTAATACTGAGACACTATTCGGAATCACTTATGGTGTGTCACCGTAGAGACATCACAAAGGACATAATAACCTACCTTGATCTAGTGCTAAGATCATACCGTCATTGGTAGGGAGGCTCACCAGTGCCACTGACTTTCTACAAGATCCTGAAAATGAAAAGACAATAAGGCAACTCCTCACTGTCATTGCTGAACAATTTATCCTACTCCCTGAGTACAGTGAAAAGGAATCAAGTGTTCCCAACACAGGCGGAAATAGATGAGCTCATCAACACAACTGTTCTTTTGCATAATCGAAGACTGTCCAATTCTTATTGGACGAACAACAGATATGCTTACATTCCTTAGAGACCCAGCAAATAGAGAACATTTAAGCCATCTTTAAAATAAAATCATCATTCTAGTTGTACTCCATGCGACCGGACAGTGCAGACATTGTTCACATCTAGGAGAAAATATATAATCCTGAACCTCAGCAAGACAGGACGGATGTCCCTGCCACCAGAAGACACCAGATTGGCCCATAATGTTCTCTTTCACCTAGTCACTGACTTTCCAGAGCTAGTCGGGAGACCAATCAATGTTGACGTCCTCACGTTCATCAGAGACCCAGCTAATATTGCACAGGAGGGAATGCTATTACGCGGCATCGTACTCCACGTGGAACTTTCTAACCATTAGAGGAGCTATCTGAGGAGATTCTAAAAGCCTTCCACCGAGAGACAGATCAAAGAAGCGGTGCCAAGAACTCCATGTGTCATATTTGTTGTTATTTTCATCCCTAATCCTTCATATTGATCAATGTACACTATGTCCTCAGGACTGAAGCAAATCAGAGGAGTGGATTGGGAGCTCAACTATTTTGAACATGCACAGTAAAGGGACTCACTGAAATGTTATCTTATTTCTGATTTTTCCCATAGTCTAGCAAAGGAACTGTATCCTGTCAAAAGAGACAATCTGTAACTCGCGAGAGGGGGACACTTGTGGAGTACAGGACACTCTTAAAACACAGTGGCCCTCATTACGACCCTGGCGGAAATCGAAAAACGATGGCGGAAATGCAATACCGCCATCGAATAGCGCTCGGTGTGACTATGACCCGTCACCGTAAAGTACGATGCCATTAGCGACACCGTAGTGAACGCCAACGCTAACTGCACCAAGTACGCACGCGCGCGCCATGCCAAACCGTAATTAGCACCATGGCGCAAGGGTACGCGAATTCCGACCCTAGCGGAAATGTACTTAACGCCATCAAGCACGGCGGAAAGTACCATTCCGCCATGGTGAGAAGTACGGCATCGCGAATCAACCGTAAACGGCCCCACTGAGTGCCTGTACACCGCTCCCTGGCCACATAGTACAACTCCCCGTAGGTGCAACGAAGTCACAATGCAACCAGTGAAATGTACAAGTCACCCATGCATGCCAACGAACAAAAGAATCACAAGAGGGGCCAATGGGAGCTGCAGGGCACAGATGGCACGAATACAGAAGCTATACCAATGGACATGACCCCAGTCTCCCACCAAGAAACGCACGCAAACACAGGCACCTGTGACCAGCAATATTCCGATAATCACATCATTCCACCAATCCACCTGGCTGACCGGCATCTGTTACACAAAACCTAATCCCCCGCCCCTGAGCATGACATCATCCAAACAGTCATATTGGCAGCCCTCACCCCTGACCTCACTGGGCTTCGTAGGCAAACGCGCCCAGCACAGTACCACGCAACTATACTCCGAAGCTGGAACCCAATGCAGATCTCCTCACAATACATCGCTCCCCAAATAGGAATATGCCACATCACTTGCAAAGAAGAACGCTACACGGCCCATATCAGAATAGAAATTTAATGCACAACAAATTCACCAAGCCCATACAGCCATTAGGCCATGAACTCCAAAACACATTTCACCATTGTGGGCTGCATCCGCAAGAAATGACCAGCTACTTCTTGTGTGACGCCCTGTTCTTTCATGGTACACAGGGGCTACATTCTCGTACGAAAAGGCAACATGGAAGCGCCTAGAACCGCAGGGCCGTCCCAATAGGGAGGCACTAGTCCAGCTGAAAGGCCGAAATGTTGCTCCGAGCCATTAGTACTGCGTAAGGGCATGTGGCCCATTGGCGATCGTCCCATAAGATCGTAATGCTGCTCCACTGATTAACACGAAGCAGCAGGTGTCGGGAGTAAAACCCATCTGCAGGAGTGGCATACAGATGGCAGTGGCAAAAGGGGAGGAGATACCTGTCAACCAAAAGAAAAGAAAAAGAAAAGAATGGCCATCAGAACTACATTCGAACAACTCACTTCAATGATCACACTAGATCCACAGCCATATGCATGCTAGCCCACTCCAAAGGATCATCACCACCCCAAAACCACTTGCGACTCATAACTATCCATATCGAGGTGAAAACACCATCACAGACGAGTGTACCTGTGCATGCGTCTGTGAAACCAGAATCCATCAGATGGGATTGGTAACGTGCATGGACACAAGTGTCTGAAGGCGCGTCGAGACAGGGAGGGCTCAACAAGGCCAGATAGACGATGGTCCCACTATGGCAGCCCTGCATCACATAGCGCAGGGGAGGCGGACAGATTCCAAGAAGCCCTGTACATGGCAAACACCGTATCAAATCATCTGCCCATGCATCCATTCATCATTCCCTCATCCCGTAATGATAACGCCTGTTTCCATACTCACATAACATGTGAGAATTCCATTGAGTCTGTGCGTTATGCAGCCTGCAAAATCCACTGTGCCCCAGCCCGTAATTCCAGTGTTGTGAAGTAACATGTATTTGGGAACGTCCGGCCTCATCATCCACTTCGCTATTGCGCATCCCAAACTATTCATATCAATCATTGCATCCTCGCCATGGCCCCTGTCCCAAGGACACTGAACAATAGAACGTTATATTTGCAGTCAGACCTGTGGGCATCTCCTCGCCGCTAGCTGAAGACCGAAAGCGCCGCCCTTCGAATTCCTCATTTGCAACATCACGTCGAAAAGGCATCTGTGGCCGCTTGAAATCACAAATTAATCCATCTAGTGCGGCTGTGTGTGAAAATGGCAACTGCCTTCACTCACAAATGGGAGGCCCCGCCCGTCGGTGAACCTCGGTACAGTGATGCATGAGGGTCCACCGTTACTCGAGTACTACGTTCCACTGACCCTTCACAAGTCTGTTCGCGACTGCAAAGAATGCATGTGAAACAATGGGACCATAGCCGAATGAACATATCAACCAATGTTACACGGCCATCGGGTACTAATACATGATTGTAATAGCAAGATGCCATTCCTCGAATTGCAGCGTTGTGTGCGGGACGTGCTCGCCCAAAGGGGAGAGCAGCTTGCACAGGTGGAATGAATCACCACAGGTGGAGGCCATACAGCCTGAAAACACATAAATTGCACGCCCAGTCTCCTCCCACAACCACTCCGAAATGCTACCGGCAGGACTCGCGATGTTGGCCCTGGGGGACCTGATAGCACTGCAAGTACTCCAACTCCAAGAAGAAGACGAACACCAACTACAACCGGCCGCACGGAGGAGACGCAGGAGGAGGGGGAGGGCAAGGCAGGGCCAGCAAGGGCTGCCAGCACAGCCACTACCACCACGCAGGCAGCCCGCAATCCCACGCCTCCGAGCACATCCGTTCAACCTCACTGATGAGCAGATCCACACCCTCTACCGTTTGGACCGGGACACCATAGCCGCCATTGTGGACATGACACAGGCTGACCTTGTCAGCATGATAGATAGCCCAACCGCCATCCCACCCCTACTGAAGGTGGTGTCTGTACTCCACTTCCTGGCCACAGGCACCTACCAGCACACAGTCGGACAGTTGCATGGCATTTCTCAGCCACTGTTCTCACGGACACTATTGCAAGTGCTCGATGCCCTCCTGCAGCACGCAGACGACTACATCTCTCTACCACGCTCGGAGCAGGAAATTACCAACACAAAAGTGGGATTCCATGCACTTGGCGGCATACCGGGTTGCATTGGTGCCATCGACTGCACCCATGTGGAATTGGTCGTCCCACATGCCATGGAGGCCCAGTACCGCAACCGAAAACAATTTCATTCACTGAATGTACAAATGGTGTGTGACTCCAACAGGATCATTACACATTGTTGTGCCCGATTCCCTGGATCAACCCATGATTCTATGGTCTTGAGGAACTCTACAATACCACGCTACATGGAGCGACACGCAGGGAACAGATCCTGGCTACTCGGTGAGTCTCATTTCATGCATGATGATGTGGGGTATGTGATGCGGCAATGACCTGGCAGGAAGGGGGGGGGGTGCGTACGTAGCAATGGCATTCCACATAATTCGTTTATCGTCCACATACAGGTGATGCCGGATATCCACTGAAGAGATGGCTCCTCACACCAGTCCGGAACCCACGGGACCAGCATGAGGAGGACTACAACCATGCCCACTCACGTACCCGTGTAGTCATTGAACAGGCATTCGGCCTACTGAAGACTCGTTTCCGGTGCCTCAGCAGGTCTGGCGGGGCACTCCTGTACCGCCATGAGAAGGTTGCAAAGATGGTGATGGCATGTGTCATGCTCCACAACATGTGCGTACGTAGAAATGTGCCCATGCCCCCTGACGCAGAACTGCAAGCACCTGAAGATGGTCATGATGAGGGTGGGGATGTGGCAGCACCTCAAGGAGTCTGCGAGGCACAGGAGGGCCGTGAAATTCGTCAGCATCTCATAGATGCATGCTTCTAGCACTCACGCCTGGTGGCTGATACATGGACACGGGACTCGTGGCACTGTGTGTGTCTGGAACATGCACAATATGGACTGTACGCCTATGATGGCCTAGTACACAAAGATCATTGTCCACACATCTCATTGTTTGATCGTGCATTGTTTATGGCATATGTGATATCATGTGGAACACCCTATCGACCCGCCACCCAAGTGAGCCCAACACACCCCCACCACCCTCCCACCTCCCCCCCGAACACCAGTGTCCAAAGATGCTCATTGTCAGTGGGCAGTCGCTATTGCAAGCCCCCTCTGCGGGTATCAGGGGCACCCCTGCCTGTGGAGCGCAGGTTCCTCCCAGATCTACGTTGGGGGCTGCCCTGGACGGAACTTGCAACGGATGATGTCTCTGCCTGCTCACGTCCATGCATGTCCCTAAGGGTTTGTGAGAGCTCAGTGAGCACACGGCGCACTGCGGCAAGTTCGGCACATACGTCTTTGGACGTCGCATGCAGTTCCCCCCTCAGGCTCTCGGTGCTTCTCTCCATTTGGACTCTCAGGCTCTCGGTGCTACTCTCCATTTGGACTCTCAGGCTCTCTGTGCTACTCTCCATTTGTGCCCTAAGTGTCTCAGTTGATGTTTCTATGTCTGCCTTAGTGCCCCCACATCCATCGGCATGGTCCTTGAGGAGCGTGGCCAGTTGCTGCTGTTGCACGATTAACTGGTCGAGGGACTGTTGCCTCTGCTGGGCCATGGCCATTTGCGGTGGTGTCACAGAGGGGCTGTTCGCCTCATGTTGCCCTGCCACAGGGCTTGTGGGGGATGGCCAGTCGTCGTCTTGTGGGTGCCCCTGCGTGGTATCCTCATGGTGTACGGGATGGAACAGACAGGGGGATTGGGACAGGTCATGGATGGATCTGACTTCGACATCCCCGTCTTCTGTGTCGGAGCATGCTGCCATTAATGGGGTGTCACCTATGGTGCTGCTGCCACCAGAGGCAGTACCTTCTGTGGCATCCATTGGGGGGACCTGTAGTGGTGCTGTTGTGGGCATGCTGGCTGCTGGGGTGCCTGTTGATGTTCCCTCCTGTGTGCTGCCACTTGATATGTGCTGCTGCCGTGTCTTGATGCGTGCAGCTGAGGTGGAGGGTCTTTGGCCGTCGGTCTTGGCCCTCTTTGCAGGTGTGCTGGTAGGGGTGTCCTGGAGCTCGTCGTTTGGATCGGACCCTGTGGTGGAGTAAAGGAGGGCGAGCGTTATTAATGGGTCTGCGGGAATTGGAATGGCAATGTATCACATGCATTGGGGTGGTACCTGAGGGTGATTTGGGTCGGGGCCTTGGAGGTGCTTTCATTTGTGTGTGGAGTGAGGGTGCAGTTGTTTGGCAGCCTGCAGTTAGGGTGTGCCTGCTGCACGTGTAGTGGGTGTTTTTGGGGTTTTTACTTATTTATGTATTTATTGTGTGTTTTAAAGTGCGCTATCAGGCCAATGTGTGTGGACGTTCTCCTGGCCATGTGTTGCTGTTGCGCTATGTGGACACATGTGAGTCACATGATTGGACATTGTGGATTTGGCATGGTTTTATTTGGGCCACCTACCTGATTCTCCGGATGTCTGCACTCCTTTCTCCATCCCTCCGACTCCCTCTATGCTCTCCATTCCAATGGTGGAGGCACAGATTTCTTCCCAGGGGGTCAACTTGATGGGTGATTCCGACCCTCCCCCGGTGGCTGTGGCAATGTTGCGGTTGGCAGAAAGTATGCTACGGACGCGTATCCGCAGGTCGTCCCACCGCTTCCTGCATTGCTGTGGGTTGCGGTCCCCACCGCACTTACCCGCTGTGCCACCAGGGCCCATATGGCCTTCTTGTTCGCAAGTGCCGTCCTGGTCATTTGCGTGGAGAAGACGGCGGCGGCATTCTCCTGGAGGGTCTCTGTGAGTACGGTGAGTTCCTCACGGGAGAAGTGGACCTGCCGCTTGCGGTCGCATGCTTTCTTCGCTACTTTTCCCATTTTTCTTGGTTTCACTAGGGTGGATGACGGGTTGTGATGTGTCTCAGGGTGGTGTTTTTAGTGGTTGTGTGTATTTTGTGGTTTTATAGGTGTACGGGGTGTTGTTTCCCGTTCCGGGCCCATGTTTTTACTTCCGTTTCCGTATATTTACGGTCGCCGTACTTTCCGGTTGGCGCTCACTGCGGTGTCCGCTATGATGGGTGGCGGTATTGCACCTAGGGCGCCGTACGGCGGCGGTGTGGGCCGTTTTGGGGTCATTTCCGCCATCGCGGACTTTGCACTTCCGCCATGGCGTGGTGCTCGTGCCCGATGGGTCGGAATGGGCCGCGCTTTGCTCCATCGTGCAATGGCGGAAACGCTATTTACGCTGTGGCGGTCCGGTCAGTCACTTTCCGCAAGGGTCGTAATGAGGGCCAGTAACAATAAACACTGACATTTGTTGAATGATCGAGATGGGGGTCCAGAACAGCAATCTGGTCCTCCCACAAGAAGAGAGGCAACTCTGCTTCTCTGGAAGAAAATGCTGTCGCCTGACCTACAGGGGCATAATGTACCTATGCATCATATTCATTATTGTTTTACTGTCATTAACTATCAGAACTGCATTCTTTATTGGTGCACAAAACGTCCCAATTTCAGTGCACCCACCTAATGATGCACGCATAAAACGCACCCAGACCTTATATAGTCATTCCAGTCCCTAGAAGATCTGATGGTGGAGTGAATGAACCTGAAATGGATGTGATTAGCAATGATACACACACACTTGTGGTAACGAATGAAAAGAAAGGCCTGAGACAGGATTGGCAAGGAATGAATGAAGTAACATCACTGACAACTATACGCACGCAAACACTGAATGCACACGAAACAGGCCTAGTGTCAATGACTGCAGAACCACAAACCAAAGCAGCAGAAAAGAAGAGACTGCCTGCCACAAGAAACTCCACAGCAGATGTTGTGAGAAAACAAGAATGAAAGCAAAAACCAACAGGAACAGTTATATCAGAAATTCTTAAGAAAACAAGAGCCAACACTGAGAAACTCTCTGTACGGACACAACTGATAGACTCATTAGTTCTGCACACAGCCCGAGCTAGGGAACTACAAGAGGAACTGAAGAACAAAATCGCAGAGACTGTATTACCAAGCATATACATTCCAACGCAAAGGACAAGTATTAGTTCCACAGTACAACCATATACTAGACCAATGCCAGAATGGATAAGAACATTTATAACCCGACAGAGAAAGATGCATGAAGAGAGGGAAAGAGCTGCCACTCAAATGGCGCAGATGAGAAGGCCTGCACCATGGACCAGGATACCTGACAATCCTCCAGCAAGAAAAAGTCATACCGATGCATTCAGGGATGAAGACATAGCCAACTACAGGAAAACATTAAGAATCGAGAGAAGTATGCATGGAGATGACAATGAACTAAACGACTACCTGACAGCACAGCACATCTGGGAAACAACATTTGGTACCAGCACATGAAGGAAGTTTGAAGACGAAGTTCAGAAGGAGAATGCTTTGTTTGTGCACTCCTACCATACAGCATGGGGAAATCCAAGATCTTCATAGCTGTACAAATTGATGTCCAGACAGCACACTGTATGTCACATGTAGCAATGTGCAAGACCAGAGGCCAGTTCATGGGTAGTGATGTCTCTCTTAAATGGGCAACTGATCCAAATGAAGACGATTATGGCCAGGACATAAAGACAAGAAACAATGGAAAGACGAAACACATTGTGATCAGATATGAGAAGCCTGGAGTCAAAAGAGCAGAGATCAGAAGAGAAGCAAATCAGAAGCTAAATGTCCAAGGAAAAACTCCAGAAGAAGCTTGAAGATGGAAGAATAGAGGCCAAATGCAAATTTGAGGAACAGTGCTTTCACCAGACAGATGGGAGAAAGGAGTAGTAATATGCCGAACATGGATGGTTTTCGGTCACTACGAGCCGACCATCAACATATTGCGAAACGGATGCAAGCCATTATGGCCAAAATTTTCAAAACTACTCACATTGGTCGAAGACAGAGGAGGACCCTTGCAGATAGTGCCACTAGAAAGCCCAAAGTTCTGTTTCAGAAATAACGGCACAAGGAAGATGGGAGAGAATCAGAACTGTGAAGAAGTTTTTGACGATCCAGGAATGGTACATGGAACTGCAGTGATAATGGATCATTATTGGGCATGTGGATCCAAAGCATACATCAGACTGCCAAGAGACTGGGGAGGCATATGCATGATAGTGAACGTCCACGTTCCAGCATTGGTGATCCCGAAAAGTGACCTGAATATTGACAGTTTCCCAAAAGCAGATTCTCACCTGAGGAAGAAGAGATCTGTGGAACTGCTGACTCAGATGAAGAGAGGGAATTACTTCTCTGCTAAATCAGAAGAAGCTTTTCATGCAATCCCATATGAACACAGGCTGTGCAGCCTCACCTCATCAGTGTTCGCAACAATTGTCATGCCAAGATCCCAGGTTGGGGCAAATACTAAATGGTTACAGATAACCAGATGGGAGTTACTGCAGACCATCAACATGACAATAAAAGGATTCAATGCAATAAAGGAAGAGTTAAGAGCCATCTGACTGATGACTCTCCAGAACAGATATGTGCTTGACATGATCACAGCCATGGATGGAGGAGTTTGTGCAAAAATAGGAGAATCATGTTGCACATTTATACCTTTTCACGATGAGGAAAATGGAATCTTAACAGAAGCCATAGGTATGCTAACAAAGCTACAGAACCAGATGATCGACAATACTGACGAAGTTTGATGATGACAGCTGGTTTGGACCACAATTCTCTTGGGTCCCACAATGGATGGCAGACATATTCAAGTTTTTAGGAGCCCTGCTAGTGATGATATTACTAGGATTTTGTGTTATCAAGATAATAATCTTGCAATGCCAGAAAACTGTGAAGAAAGCCATAGGGATGAAGATCATGATTAATGTCAAGCCAGAATGGAAGCCAAAGACCTGACTGATGAAGAAATAAGAGACTTTGTGAAGGCCAGCAGGCGCGCCAGAAGGTACAAAGTTTCCCTATCCCAGGAAGCACAGAAACTATGTGGGAAGATGGGTTTACTGTAGCCCATATGGACAATGTCAACTAATGACATGGAATAAAGACGAACATGTAAGGACAGCAAGAAGCCTGAAATTAGTAAAAATAATATGGACTTCAAAGAGACACTTCTTCAAACCATCATGTATTGATCCAGAAGATGAAGAAGGAATGAACCCAGGCGATGGAGTGAAGATAAATATAGAAGAATCGAGTGAATTGCATCCAAAGGAGGAGGTGAAAGTGGTCGATGAATCGCCCAGAGGGGGGAGTGTAGAGGAGGTCCCAAATAAAGCCTGCACTCCCATCGCCCATTTTGAAGTACCAGGAATATTCACACCAAAATATGTGACGTATGATGAGCAAATAAACCAGCAGAGAGTTGCAGTTGGGCTCTGCCCAGTACCTATCAGAAAGCAACACCTATTGAAGTACCACTAACCAGACAACCATGGGCAGTAAGGTATCCATTGAGAAAACCCTACCAACAAATGAGACGAAATGAAGATTGCCGAAGTACCAGAAGAAATGACAAACCCAGAATAACACAAGGAGATGAAACACCATGAGAAAAGAGATTGTGAGCTTAAGGTTATAGAAAACTATAAAAGCGCAAGAGAGTTAAGCTTGCTATGCTAAGTAGAAGAATAGCGCGGCAAGCGCCATTGTACATAATCTTCCTGAAAACAAAGCACAGTATTATAAGTGCGATTCCACTTTACACGAAAAGCAGAATCAAGGTTACTAGAGGCCAAACTAGACAAGATTCATATTTTAGCAAAATGAGAAGAGACGGCTGAATCAAAACTCAGCAGATGCAACTCATGCCAAAGGAGCCAAGGTCATACCAATATAAGGAACGAACAGTAGCTACATCTAATTGAAACTTAAGAACAGAATATCCTGCCTCACAAAGGTCAAGATAAGGAAGTGTTGGCCGGTGGCAAGCCGAATACGAATGAAATGCACAAATCGAGAGAAACTAGGTAAATTCATGGTGTCTGCATCACGTGCCCATCCGAGCGAGGAGAAGCACGAGTTCACACCTACGCGTGGCATCCGCCCAGGAGAAGATAGCAGAACTTTCTCAGGCAGAAGATGCAGTTTCGTGGCCAACCACAGTATCATAATTGACACATTGTTGTTGAAGTGATGATTGATTGTAACCTTAATTGGAGGAGGGCCGGGTAAGTGAGGGGGCACCCTGCACCTGGCTGACCATTCTGCGTGCTGCTAAGTAAAGTGGAAATTTATGCATGGGGTTGGTGCCAACCCAATCGCAATGGACCACACAATCTAGGTTCCTATAGTTAGTAGAACCAATGGGACGTCGTACTTTTGGTGACGTCTACAGTAGTCATTTTGAAGGAAGGGCTTAGACGCCCACCTGACAGTATTTACCCAATCCCCTCACTCCGTTACCATATACAGATATAGCACCTATATTAAAGTTACCTTTTCCTAACCAATAGAAATGCTTATTAACTTTTGAGTGTTACATGTCACTTATGACAAATTTTCAGAATAAACAATGTGTTTTTTATGAAGTTCATTGGAGTTGAAGCGAGAAGGACAATCGCATCACTGCTGATTTCCATGACTCTCTGTTTTTTGTACTTTTCATTAAACAAACTCCCTTTGCCAAACCATTGAGTCGTTATTGATTGGTGTTGGAGTAATAAATCTGCACCCCTATTCATCTCAAGGTGCAGCTATCTCGTCTTAAAGTACTCTTGGAGCAAACCTCGGCTATATGGACCGGCCCGGGGCCTCCTGAGTTCAAGAACAAGCCTTATGTCTTACGTGAGGGGCAAGAACATTGAAGACGTCAGAGGTTCATCAAATAGTAGTATTTTAAATGGAGTAAGACTCGAAAACATGGTCTACAGTCACGTCGTCAGATGAAAATAGAGACTATGATGAGCTGTATCAAAACCAAGAGGACTGAGTATGCTATACTCTCTCATATTCTCCAGCACAGAGAACATTTCCAAGTCTGAGTTTAAAGCCTTAATTGACTAGTAGGCTGCAAGTGTGATGATGGATGCCAGGGCTAATTGGTGGGAAGCTATGTTTATGACCAGCCCACCAGCACCTGTGTGCCAGCCTGCATGCTGCTTGCGTAGGTGGAATATTACAGAGGGGTACAAGGGTTCCAACCAATAATAGAGGGGCACGTAATAGAGAGCACTATAGTTTGTATAACCAATGAGACGTTGTGTTTTTGATGACGTCTGTAGTGACCTGGACTAGATGAGGGCTTAGTGGCTCCACCTGATTTTAGAGACCCAATCACCTTCCCTGACCAGTATGGAACGCAAACCTAGATGTTCCTTGTAAGCCTATCACCATTCCAAATGGGTTTTTGTAGTTTGCAACGTAGGTAGACGTCAATGATGATGAGTTTTTAGTATATAACCTGTGTTGAATTGACTGTGAAGATCGAACGAATGTGTTGATGTTCGTTGTAACACCCTGCTTTATATAATTGATATTAAAACAGTCACACTTTGCCAACTTCCTGAGTCAGTTTTGATTATTGATGTTTGAGTAATATTCTGCATCTCCATCTGTCTCTAAGTATTGCTACCTCGTCTTAAAGGGCTTGGTCGGATTCCTCAGTTCATTGATGACAAAGATTTGAATCCCAAAAAAGAAGCAGGATGAAGAGAAGATGCTGATAAATGATGAAGAAGAGATAAAGACTATGGAAGAAGAGAATTTGGTTGAAAATTTGACCCGAGGGGGGAATGTAGAGGAGCAGGTAAACGTTTTCTTGCCAGCCCCCCCTTCACCACCATCATATTGGAACAGTCGAAGAAAAGTAATAGATGGGAACCCCTGCATCGTTCCTATATCACATTGAGTGTATAACAGCCATACAGAATTTAGCCTCGCACTGAAAGTGTACATGGAAGAAAGCTACATGGAAGGATGTTGCTTGCCAAGCTGTCAGAATGCATCAATGAATATCACGGACGGACGTTAAAGGGAAATCTGATGAGGACAAAGTGGTGTCATGAATAAGATATATGAACCTATGTTGAAACAATATCAAAATATTAAGTAACAATGTAACTGAAGCACTAAGAGTAACATGAACCTAACACTAAAGTATTTATGGATCTAAAGAAGATGAAGCAACTTACTGACCAATAACTGTAATTCGTACCCCACAAGGGAGAATCAGAATGAAAGAACCATTCTGAATGGCTCTTGCCTGGGCATTACCCGGCCGGGAATCTCTCGGATTCTATGCCTTTGTTTCCGGTGGCTGCGTGGCAGCCCTTCAGCCAGTGAGGAGGCTCGAAGCTAGGCCATCCCCGCTCCGAGCCTCCACATGGCTGGAGGCCGCCTTCGTTCCCGCCGGGGATACAGGTACATTTTTTTTATTTGTCCTCCCCCTCCCTTCCCTCCCAAACCCACTTACCTTCAACCTGCTTTGTCCTTGGTGGGGGACAATGGTAGCCTCCAGACATGTGGAGACTCGGAGCGGGCCATCCTTGTTCCGAGCTTCCACACGGCTGGAGACTTCCATCGTCCCCCGGCGGGGACCCAGGTACGTTTTTTTTTCTTTTTTTTCCCTCCTTCCCTTCCGCCCTCCCAACCCCACTTACCTTCAGCCTGCTTTGTACCCGGCGGGGGACGATGGCAGCCTCCAGCCATGTGGAGACTCGGAGCGGGCCATTCCTGCTCTGAGCTTCCACACGGCTGGAGACTTCCATCGTCCCCCGCCGGGGACCCAGGTACGTTTTTTTTTCTCCCCCCACCCTCCCTTCCACCCTACCAACCCCACTCATCTTATTCTCTTTTTTTTTCAGGAGCGGACGCACTGTTCCCAGCGCGTCCGCTGCCAATGGCCGCCATGGAAAGGGAAAACAGATACAGTTTTTCCTTTCACGGCAGCCATTTTCTTGGTCATTATTATTTTTTTTTTGCTGTCCCGAAATGCTGCAGCGTTTCAGGACAGAAAAAATGATTTTAGTGCCCCAGTCACACAGATTTTGCAGGCCAGGGTACTAATAGCAATATGCCCCTTGTGGCCGGGGCATTACCGAGTCAGATAATACCCCAGGGGCTTCAATAAGGCCCTTACTTTGCTCGGGCCTATAACTATGGGCCACGGGGCATTACCTGACTCGGTAATGCCCCACCGGTTGGGGCATATTGCTTAAATACGCAATAACGCAAGGTTGAAAGAAAACATATAGAAGCTTGCTATTGATGAATATATAACGAGGCAAGAACGGCCAAATCAGGAAAATGGGCACTGGCTCATGTTGAATTTAACCAAACTACCTCAGAGACAGGCCAAGGCTGTAAGAATCAGGAGACACAGGACAGAATTTTGTGCGCTGAGCTGATGATGAGTCAGGGTTGACCCAAAGCGAAGATGCTATTTTAAAAGGATAAGCACAGAGCACAAAGGAAGTACATGGATAAGCTCTGAATGTGGGACATTTTTCTTAGATGGAAGATGACGAAAACATCTGTGAGAGTCAAACTGCCGGTCAATTAAAAGTGTATAAAGGTCATATGAGATAGAGTGAGCAAATCTCTAGAGGCCAAGAGGAGCAACGGCATCCTGCATAAAGCTAAGATATTGGTGTGCTCACATTCCCTTGAATGTTCCAGGACAGTGAGCAGCAACAGGGTCAACTACAAATGGAAGTCTTTGGCTGATGGTGTACCGATGACAGGTGATGGACTAATTGTGAAAATGGGGAGTAGTCTAACGGGATTCAAACACATAGGTTTTGTTTCATGTACATGCTGCTAAGGAGCCAAAAGTCCAAAGTTGGACTAGAATGCCAACCAATCAGTGGGGTTGCCGGACAACCCAACATACAATGTTTCAGGAACTAATCCACTACTGTTATGTCCATTATAATCAGTACTATATGTGTTTAGAGGTAGTTCAAGGCGTACCCTACAGATAAGGAGTAGCAATGATGCACTAATCCTTATATGTTCTATAAGTAGATATGTTCAACTTCACCAATCCCTTCCCTTGATAGGTTTTGTATTTTGCCACATAGAATGATGTCATAGATGACGCATATTGGGGTATAAGACCTCTATGTAATCAAGTTGCTGTGTGAGTGTACATGCATTAGTCCCATGTTTGTCAGGTCTCCCTACTTTATTGAATTGATAATAAAGTATTACTTTGTCATATTCCTTGAGTCTGTCCAGTTATTTGGTTTGTGACCATTATTGTAATTGCATCTAGCACAAAAGACGCTTCAAAGTGCTACAGCACATATGTAGCATACAACCAAAAATAAAATGCTAAGACCAAGGAAAAACAAGCACAGTACCAGTATGCTTGTATATAGGTGCTGCGCGGATGAGTTAGAAGACTGTACTTAATAGTTCCAAATGAAAAATAAATGTATTCATTCTCTTCCACACGGCTGGAGACTTCCATCGTCGCCTGCCGGGGACCCAGGTACGTTTTTATACATTTCTTTTTTTAGCCAAGAGCACACAAGTTGTAAAATCCTATTGTATTCCCATTTCCACCACTGCAGTATATTCCCCAATTTCCACTATGACATTAATTTTTTTTAATGTACTACCCCAGTAGTTTCAGTTTATTCCGCATCCCGGTATACTTACTTCTGATATTCTCCGTCTTTAGAGTAACACAATTCAGGTGCATTTACTGTTTACCATTCTACAATACCACAATAGTGGCAGGTAGCAAAATACCACCTGTGCATTCCCAGCAATGAAATCCCTCTATGATATTGCCAGTTTGACACGCCAGAGCATTTGTGAATCTAGACAGGTTGCTGCCAGTTTGCACAACCCCACTATACTTCCTGTTTGAGAATACCCATTTCCTGGAAATACAATCCCCAATAAATCCCAGGAAACGCAGAAAGCATGTACCAAATAGGGAAAATGTGCTTGCACTACTCAAATTGAAAAAATAAATAAATATCACCGACCTGCCACAAAGGATGCTAACAGCTCTGTTACTGGTGCCTAGAAATACTCAAAACACGGATTTCTGAAAATTCCATTTTGCTTTGTTGGTAATACTGCCTGAGCTGAAGCTGTTTAGCATCAACACAAATATTCTTAAATAATCATGCAAACGTATGCTCCAATAGACAGCTGACCATCAAGAACAACACCGTGCAAGACCCAAGATAACGGCCCTTGTAGATGCTGTTCTCCCCCCGGATATGTCTCTCTCTCAGCATCGCAAATAAATTGCAAGCAGTGAGGCCCTGCTGCATTCCTGGCAAACAAGAGTGTCGCAGAAGTGAAGCATGTTCTTTGGAATCGTTTTAACATCTGAAAATGATTTAATGCTGGGTTTGTATACGTTCTGCCAGTGAATGTTCTCCCAAGTTTATTATTTTTGTCGAACCGATTCATTAACTGTAACATTTCAGTTTATATCTGTTGTCCGTGTCAATAAAAAGTGCACATGTCTTAAAGGCAAGAGTAGCAATTGCCCAGAATGCAAACGGAGCTGCAAATCCCATTTGTTTATTTATGTAAAGGTTGTGAAGTTCGTCTTTCACTCTCCGCAAGTGCATTTTTAACGGTAATTTCCAATCAAGTATGTGCAAAGAAAGGTTTGGCGCTGTGTTAGTCCAGTTTTAAAATCACACAAAATCAAAGTTTTGGTACATTCTATTGGACTGACAATATTGTACTGAGACGGTCCAGTCCATTAGCTTTCAAAGTCCCATAGATGCCCTCGCCAGATGACCCCAGCGCGAACGTGGAACACAAGAAACACAATGGGCCTTTCTTTCTTGCAGAAACCACGCTAAAAAAGAAGGACTCCTTTAAGGAGGACGGACTAGGAACTGGGGGGGGGGATTGGGGGCAGGGAGGAGACGGGAAGAGGGAGAAAGGGGAGGGGACAAGAGGGGAAAGGGCACTTTTTACGGAGGACGAATCAAAAGAAGATCGAGAAAGTTGCATGGCTCCCATGTCCATTCTTGGGAGTCTGTCAGGGGTCTAACAGTGTAAAACTTCAGTGGGTGAAGCAAAATGGTTAATCGAGTATGAAAGTCAGGATGCAAGTTCAGACTACCATCCAAGCCAAAAGTGAAATGATGTGAGAATGTATGCTAAAAGCCACTATATAGATGATATCAATGACCATCCTTGCCAACATTCTGTGGCCAAAAATATGTAGGATTTTTCAAGTTTCAAAAATAATACTTAGCATAACAATGACATCACATGAAATTACAAAACACACATTGTTGGCACCTCGGAGCATTCTAAAATGCACAACACATCAAGCAGCACAACATGGAAAGATGCTCACATTTTTAAAAGGTATAATTGTGAATGGTAAGTTAACACCCAATCCAATTACCAAACTTCAAAGGTAATCACACAGTGCTGGTAGGCCACGTTTGCCACTGCTCTGTAGCAGCAGCCCGGGCAGTAGTGCAGGTTGAACACTGAAAAACATGGAGAGCGTTACCCTCCTCAGTCTGCTAGGCAGATGCTGTGTGAGTGGCATGCTCTGCCACTTGCCTTCACTGGTGGTTCACCTAAGGTCTGTACGGACAAGAATGCAGGGCAGAGTCATGTAGCTGTCAGGTTAGTGGAGTGATCTGAGCCATCACTCAAATGTATCACTTACCCGCCCACCACACAGACAGATTAATTGCCTTAGAGTCACATAAATAAATTACCTGCCACTGTAAAAAGCAGTAGGATCTGACACCCAAATCTGTAGGCGGCAGCACTGCTTAAAAAGCAGTAGCCTACTGCCTAAATCAGTAGGGTTGGCAAGTATGTTAATGACATATGAACTAACTATGTAAGAATCGGGAAAGGAACAGTGTTATACTGGCACATTGTAATCAATGACTGAAACACAGACAACCAAGATGTGGTTAATAATGCACAGCAATGACCACTCTGAAAATTCGAGCGCAGCACATCTGCTCTGCACACTTCCCTCCCTCTCTATCTCTCCCTGGCCACTGTTTTCTTTGTTAGCAACGAAGCAAGGGGAGAGATAGGAAAGCTGTGTGACCAGAGGGATGTCATTGTGCAGGAGAGGAAGAGCAAAGCTGTCAGCTAGTCCTGAACACTCAGTGCTGTGGGTCTGCGCTCCCCTCGTGCTGTTGGCTCTTCCCAGGATTCCTGAAACTGTGTCTCCACACACAGCCTCCACATTCTGACCTCCCTCCCCTTCACTGTTGCCGCCGGCAGCCGAAGCATGTGCCTAGACATGCTGCCTCTTCACACCGGATTCAATGAATTAGTTAGATTCTGGGAAAGGCACTTTAGCTCGTTGCAAGCTTTTATAGTGAATACAGAATGTAAATAATCCTCATTACAAGTTTGGCGGTATTTCAGTGGTAAATATGCCAAAATACTGCCAAATGGAATTACTGTTACTGCCACTTGGTCCACTGGATTTACTGCAGAACTACAAGTGGTGGCAGGCAGTGTAAGTCCCCATTTTCTGGAGCCCATGGTGATTTCGGCAAAATTACCACCAGCAGTAATTCTGCCGATTTTTGGCAGTAAAGAGGGAGGTAAACCTACCCAGAGGCGTTGGGGGGGCTATAGCCCTGGGTCTTTTGGTTGTAGCACCAGATAGAAGCTCGGGTTACATCCAAAAAGGCCAGCTAGCCCCCAGTCCCGACAGTCCCAAAATTAGCATAGCCCCAGATCTTTTCCAGACCTAGCAACACCCCTGAATCTACCTCCCTACTGCCAAACTCGATATTCAGCGGTGCGGTATTGTGATGGTCAGGGGAGGACTGGCAACATTTGGCCTGGGGGGGGTGTGTGTTTACTTTTCTGGCTCATAGTGCAATGGCCCAAACCGACAGTGTCAGTGCCCCAACTTAAAAAACAAGTAAACTAAACACCAACCTCTCCCCGTTCTCGGGTATATATAATAGATATTACTGACATTTCTTTCCTTTTATGCAACATATTTTTCAGTTTTATTTGTGGTTTCTTAGACCCCTGGATATTCTCCCACTTACCAAACGTAGTAAAATTATTTCACCCAAAAAATATAATTGGTGAAATGGGACAGCTGGGATTTGAGCCTAGTTTTCATTGTGTTGCAGTTTGTAATTTGACAGGAGGGCACATCTCCCTTCCAACCCATCTTTAGTTTTAGAACAATGTGTCTTTTGGCCTGGAGACAGCTCTGAGACTACTACTCTTCACATCCTCGATGAACTCCACAGCATCACAGACAAAGGACACCCAGCCCTACTCGTAGTCCTCGACCTCTCTGCAGCCTTCAACACCATCGACCACACACCTAGCCCACAGGATGAATCTCTCTGGCACATTTATGGGGGTCCCAAAAGGCTCCTCCATGGCTATTCAGCCGATATGTTGAATCCTTTGAGCAGACCCTTAGCAAACACAACGTACATGCCCACCAATATGCAGATGGCGCACAAATATACTTCCAAATTTCATCCCTTCACAACTCCAAACCTCAAAACCTGTCTTTCCACCATCACCAACTGTATGACCAACACCTTCCTCAAACTCAACCCTTACAGAACACAATACATCCTGTAAAGGAGTGGCAGCGGCACTCTTAGCAGTCACCCTGATTAGCAGCAAGAGGGTACTTGGGCCCCAGTACTTCCCTGCCACATGAACGGAAGACTCCAACCATAGGGCAACATTTACTGTCTTTATCATCAATCAAAATTGACAGGGATCGCACTAGACCAACATAACAATACCAAGAACTCTCATCCTCCAAACGTGTGTCACAACATCTTTACTACTTTTGACAACACAACAAGTTGCAACCCAAAAACCTATCAGGGAAGGGAATTGGGTAGGTCAGGAAAGCTATATATGTAATCTATAGGGGTTAGTATAACCATTGGATAGCCATATCTGGGACCACCTTTAAGTGTTACAAATACATAGTTGTAGGTTAGCATGAAAGTAAATGACTAATGCAACATAGTGTGCTTAATGTGAAAGGTAGCTGGGGATTGGGCAGAACAGGTCTTCTCAGCCTTGGGAACTTGGACAGCTACCGGGCCAAGTGATATTGCTGGAGGCAGTGGGAACGATCACGAAGGTGGGGTGTGTTCCCAACAAGTTGCCATCTCTGATCGCATAGGCCCAGAGATAGAACATTCATGAACCTGTATAGTAATTGTATCTTTCCACCTCTATCTTCCCCCCATCTGCCTCAAATGAATAGGCTCTGTCCTGCTCTACTAGGTCACGTGTGTGCAGGGACCACAAAATTGGCTCTCCTGCCTGTAATTAGGAGGATTTTGGGCTGTATTCCTCGCAGATGGTTTATCGCCTTGGTAAACTGGAAAAACTCTCTCTCTTTGCTTGTGCTTGGCGAGGCTGTGCACATTGTCTGTGCTGGAAGCTTTGTCTGTCTGCTTTAACTGTATCAGTCTGTCAGCCTCTCCCTGTATTCTGAAGTTCGCCTTGCTTTTCCTGTTCACTTCAATGCACCTCTGGCTTCCATCTTTGTGTTTATGGCCGTTCATATTAGTTGCAATTGAGCATGAGCAAGCTAGCTGTACGTAGTTTTGGCGTCTTGCTGTTCCTGCATAACTGAAGATATACTCACGGTCCTCTAACACTTTGTGCATGGATGCCTATAGGCTTCATGCCTAACGCATCTATGTCATGATGTTAGTGATGATGCTATTAACTTCTTCAAGGTTATAGTCAATCAACTTGTTCGATCGATGACAGCTGTATCTCCTTCATGTGGTCAATCAGGTATGGTTTGAGTGGCTGTCTGAGTGAATAGCGTTTCTCACATCTGCGATACATCAATGATGGCGAGAAAGGTGTCAGGTTCCCAATGAGCAGGATGGCTAAGGGAAGGCTCAGAACACTGTGCAGGTGGACAGGGAGAGGTTTCTAGAGTCTAGGCATTAATGTAGTGAGGTAGTGAGAGGAGGTCACAGTACCTGCAGAGGGCGCTCGAGGGACATCCCACATAGCGGGACACCCCTTTGGCTGCCCCCCCCTCTCGCCCTTTCCTCCCCCATGGCATGTCCCACACCTCCCCTCCAAGCGGCGGGGGCTTGCTGTCCCCAGGGCGTGCACTTCGGCCTGCCTTCGGACTGCTTGTAAGGTGAGGGGGACTGTGTGACTTGAACGGTACCCTTGGCTGAGTTCTCCGTGTACACACGCTCTCCTCACCTGAGCATTCCGAGTCGATGGTATCTTGCAGGCCTCGACGTGCCAGGTAGTCTCTCTCCTTCTTCTGGTGCGTGGGCTTGTCACGGAGAGAAGCCACTGTGGCCGCTGGGTGAGGACAGCGGCTCAGTGACCTCCTTTCCGGAACCAAGCCAGAAAATACAGGGAAAAACCCGCAAGGGGAAAAAAACCCTGGTAAGAGGTGTCAAGTCTTGTCTCAGAAGGCCAGTTGTTAACAGATGAAGAAGGAAGCGAAGGATCTCCAACAATGAGGGTGTGGCCACAAAACGTCCAAGTCCAACAGCAGCAGTAGGCCTGAGGAGCAGGCGGAGAAGGCAGCAGCTGAAATGGCTGAAGTGGAGGTAGAAATCTTCCAAGAAAGCACTGCGGAGGAGCCCGGGAGAAAACCCCACGCTGACTGGACTCAAAGAGCAAGGGAAGAAAAACGGTGAGAGAAAGTGAGAGAGAGAGAGAGAGAGAGAGACCGCCGGAGAAAAAAGGCACAAGTAGCGCCGCCCAGGGAAGGCGGTGGAGAAGAGTAACCACGGGGAAAAAAAAAACCCCTGAGTAGTTCCAAAGCGAAGTGCAGAGGAAGAGCGAAGGACCCAGAGTCGAAAGGTAAACAACAGAGGGGGTTGCAACGCAACGACCTGCCGGGAGGTGGGGATTTAAATACTCCCGGCAGCGTTGCGTCCCGCGTTTGGAGCTGCTGAAGCGAACACAGAAAAAGGACTAAAGTAACCTTCCTCTGCGTCCTCTCAAACTCCAACGCGGAAGACATCGCCAGTCACGGCGACGGCCGCGACAGCGAGCGACAGTATGCCTCCCCCTAGAGTGCAACCACCCAGGCTTACCCGGGTGCAAGCGATGAAACCTGGCCAACAGCTGAGGGGCATGTATTTGGGAAGCTGGCTCCCAGGAATCCTCCGATACCGGGTAGCCCTTCCAGGACAGGAGGTATTCCAACCGACCACGAAGGAATCTAGAATCACGAATGGCAGAAACTTCGTATTCATCCTGATCGGCAGCAGTGACAGGAAGATTCCGGTTGAGAGGCCGGTGATGTGGATCTGAATAGTATGGTTTAAGAAGAGAGGTGTGAAAGACAGGGTGTATGCGTTTGAGAGATGGAGAGAGTTGTAGACGATAGGCAACAGGATTGACCTTGGAGAGAATGGGGAAAGGTCCCAAGAAACGTGGAGACAGTTTAGAAGGTTTTGTCCATCTGGGAAGGAATCTGGTGGACAACCACACCTTGTCCCCAGGTTTCCATGAAGGTGCTTCCCTGCGATGTTTGTCGGCTTCAACCTTATTCCGCTGTCTACAATCCACCAAACTTAGCAATGCACTGTCCCTGGCCTCCTTGATCTTTCTTAGCACCTCTTCCGCAGTTGGAGAGTTGGAGAAACTGGGCACCTCGGGCATTAAATAACGCGGGTGAACCCCGTAGGTACAAAAAAAAGGGGATACGCCTGTGGCAGTGTGCCTGGAGTTGTTGTAAGCAAATTCCGCAGTAGGGAGTAGAGAAACCCAGTTATCTTGTTGCTGGGAAATAAAGCATCGCAAGTACTGCTCCAAGGTTGCGTTGAGTCGCTCCGTTTGGCCGTTCGTCTGTGGGTGAAACCCAGAGGAAAGGGCCCTTTCCACTCCCAATCAAGTACATAAAGCCGTCCAGAATTTGGAAATGTACTGGCTTCCTCGATCGGATATTATCTTGTCGGGGAGGCCATGAAGCTTGAAGATATCTCGGGCAAATGTTTCTGCCATCTTGGTGGCAGAAGGCAGTCCTGGAAGAGGAGAGAAATGTGCTAGCTTGCTTAGAGAGTCCACCGTAACCATGATACATGTGCATGACTCAGAATCGGGAAGTTCCACTATGAAATCCGTGGAGATGAGTCCCCACGGGCGAGTCGGCATCTCCACTTGGGTGAGAAGTCCTAGGGGCTTCCCCGAGGCATATTTGACTCTGGCACAAGTTGGGCAGGTCTTTACGTAGTTGAACACGTCTCTCCTGATGCTGGGCCAAAGAAACGACTTCGAGATAAGTTCCAACGTACCATTTCCACTTCTGTGTCCGCCTAGACGTGAGTCGTGACACCATTTAAGAACTTTCCGGCGCAGCGACCCTTCAGGGATAGCCCACCTCTTCTTGTAGAAGACCCAACCGTCCTTGATTTGGAAAGGGGAATCAGCGGAAAAAGAGATATGAGGAGCCTCTTGTGCAACCGCAGCCTTGACCTCCTGAAGGAAAGAACTCACCGTGGCTAGGATCCGATTTCTGTGGAACAATGGCTCAGACCTGACAGCTACCGTTTCCAAGTGGGAATCCTTGCGAGACAAAGCGTCAGCCAGTCGATTGAGAGACCCAGGGATGTACGTGATCTGGAAGTCGTACTGCGAAAACAGGTAGGCCCATCTAGCCTGCCTGGAGTTCGAACATTCCATGTCCTGTAAAGCCTTTAGGTTCTTATGGTCGGTGCGAATGAGGAACCGATGACGGGCACCCATGAGAAGGTGCCTCCATTCCTCACAAGCCAATTTCATCGCCAACAATTCCTTCTCCAGAACTGAGTAGTTGAGTTGGCTGGGAGAAAGAGTCTTAGAGAGATAGGCGACAGGATGCTCCACCATGTTGAAGGACTGAAGCAACACCGCCCCGACAGCTATAGCGGAGGCGTCCGTCTCCAGAATAAATGGAAGAGTTTGGTTGGGATGCTGCAGAATCGGGGCAGAGCAGAAGAGGGTCCTCAGATGACAGAAACTTCTTTCCGCCTCAGTAGACCAGGAAAAAGGATAGGCCGTCTTCTTGAGTAGGCGGGTGATGGGAAACACCACCTCCGAAAAGTTTGGAATAAATCTCCTGTAGTAATTTGAAAGACCCAAGAATCTCTGGACCTCTCGGACGGAGGTCGGGGCCGGCCAGTCAAGAATAACGTGCACCTTGTCAGGATCCATGGCGATCCCTCCTTCTGATAGAACATATCCCAGATAATGTACCGAAGGTACAGCGAATCTGCACTTCTCCTCCTTGACCAGTAGATTGGTCTCCTTAAGATGCTCCAAAACTCGTCGTACTTGTGCTATGTGATCTCTCATGTTAGGGGAAAAAACCAAGATATCATCTAAATAGATGATGACCGAGATGGAAAGCATGTCAGAGAACATTCGGTCCATGAACCTCTGGAATACCGCTGGGGCGTTCACCAAACCGAACGGCATAACCTTATACTCAAATAAGCCCAGAGGAGTACGAAACGCGGTTTTCCATTCGTCACCCTTGGCAATCCGCAACAGATGGTATGCGTTGCGAAGATCCAGTTTGGTAAAGACTCGAGCACCTTGCACCGCCTCAATAATGTCCGTGATTAGGGGCATAGGATACCGGTCACGGACTGTCACTGTATTTAGGCACCTGTAGTCGATGCAGGGTCTAAGGTCGGCGGAATCTCTTTTCTTAATGAAAAACAAAGGAGCTCCTGCTGGAGACTTTGAAGGTTGGATGAGACCATTTTCCATGTTGGTATCCAAGTATCTCCGAAGAACTTGTCTCTCGGTTTGGGTGAGAGCAAACATCCATCCGAATGGAACCAAGGCATTGGGCTCCAGGTCGATAGTGCAGTCTTCTGGCCGATGGGGTGGAAGTCTGGCATGGAGGCACTCCTGAAAAACCTCTGAAAACCCAGAGCAAAAATTGGGTAAAGCATGGATACCCACATGGTTGTTGGGAAACACCTTGACTGGCTGAAGATCAGCTCGACCTTCCAGTGAAAAACAGTTGGTTGCGCAATACGGGGAACTGAAACTTATCTGATTCTCGGTCCAGTTAATCAGAGGATTATGTCGACGGAGCCAGGTAATGCCCAAGATGATGGGGAAATGGGCAGCCCTGATAATATCAAAGCTCAAAACTTCCTTATGTTGGTTGATCGTCAAGGAGAGATCTTCAGTGGTATGGGTGATGGGACCTGAGGACAAAGGCGAACCGTCCACACCTTCCACCTTCTGACCTTCTGCCCGGGGGATCCGACAGAGACCCACCTTGTCTGCCCACAGGGTGTCGACGAAGTTCCCTGCCGCGCCACAGTCCAGTAGAGCCAGTGTTTCCACCTGATGGTGTCCGAGGTTGAGTTGTACTGGAATGACCATCAGCCTGGAGTCCTCCTTAGATTCGGAGGAGGTCACTGACAGAGAGACATAGGGACGATGAAGATTGCTCGAAGACCCTCGGTCGCTTGTCCCTACTGACGCGAGGGTAGTCGTTTCCCGACCTTTTGCTTGACAGTTCGGTACAGTCTCTGAGAAGATGTTGATCTGATCCGCAGTAGGCACACAGTCCTTTCTCTCTTCTGCGACGTCTTTCAGCTGCGGACAAGGGCGCCCTGGTGGCACCGATCTGCATGGGTTCTTCCGTAACAATGTTAGTAGAGCGACCAGGGAGGAAGGTTACAGAGGGGTCTGAGGTATGGCCAGGAGTTCTTTGCTTACGACGTTCAACTCGTCTCTCTTGAAGGCGATACTCTATATGAAGGGCAGCAGAAAGCAGATCTGAAAAAGTAGGAGAACGAGGAGATCTGGCTAGCTCGTCTTTAATTTCCTCCTTCAGTCCTCTTCTGAAAATGGCATACTGTGCTGTCTCGGGCCATCCTGCTCCGGCTGCTAATGTCTTGAAAGAGGAGATGTATGACAAAACGTCTAGCGAGCCTTGCCTGACATCCAACAGGTCTTCGCAGGCTGTAAAGGAGAGCTCGGGTCGTTCGAAGGTCTGCTTGAGAAGATTCTGAAACCCCGAATAGTCCTGCAGAATGGCGTTTCCACTAGTCACCAATGGGGTGGCCCAGGACAGAGCGTTTCCAGTCATGTTGGATATTAGGAAACCCACCCGGGCCTGATCTGTAGCAAAGGTACGGGGTCTGAATGTAAAATGAACCAGGCATGCTTCAAGAAACTCCTTCACCTTCTTGGGGGAGCCATCAAATTTCCCAGAGGACAGCGCCATGGGTGGCAATTCCGAGGGAGTCGGTTCCCTAGCCGCAACCATTTGTTTAAGCAAAGCGTTCTCAGTCTTGACCCCTTGTAGCTCCTGGGACATGGCCTGGAAAGCCTTCCACAGCTCTTGGACCTGTTCCTCAGCTGACATCGTGATACTCTTTGGCGTTGCAATCTGTGACTTGAACGGTACCCTTGGCTGAGTTCTCCGTGTACACATGCTCTCCTCACCTGAGCTTTCCGAGTCGATGGTATCTTGCAGGCCTCGACGTGCCAGGTAGTCTCTCTCCTTCTTCTGGTGCGTGGGCTTGTCACGGAGAGAAGCCACTGTGGCCGCTGGGTGAGGACAGCGGCTCAGTGACCTCCTTTCCGGAACCAAGCCAGAAAATACAGGGAAAAACCCGCAAGGGGAAAAACACCCTGGTAAGAGGTGTCAAGTCTTGTCTCAGAAGGCCAGTTGTTAACAGATGAAGAAGGAAGCGAAGGATCTCCAACAATGAGGGTGTGGCCACAAAACGTCCAAGTCCAACAGCAGCAGTAGGCCTGAGGAGCAGGCGGAGAAGGCAGCAGCTGAAATGGCTGAAGTGGAGGTAGAAATCTTCCAAGAAAGCACTGCGGAGGAGCCCGGGAGAAAACCCCACGCTGACTGGACTCAAAGAGCAAGGGAAGAAAAACGGGTGAGAGAAAGCGAGAGAGAGAGAGAGAGAGAGAGAGAGAGAGAGAGAGAGACCGCCGGAGAAAAAAGGCACAAGTAGCGCCGCCCAGGGAAGGCGGTGGAGAAGAGTAACCACGGGGAAAAAAAAAAACCCTGAGTAGTTCCAAAGCGAAGTGCAGAGGAAGAGCGAAGGACCCAGAGTCGAAAGGTAAACAACAGAGGGGGTTGCAACGCAACGACCTGCCGGGAGGCGGGGATTTAAATACTCCCGGCAGCGTTGCGTCCCGCGTTTGGAGCTGCGGAAGCGAACACAGAAAAAGGACTAAAGTAACCTTCCTCTGCGTCCTCTCAAACTCCAACGCGGAGGACATCGCCAGTCACGGCGATGGCCGCGACAGCGAGCGACAGACTGGACCACAGGCTCTCAGGGTGAAATGGGACGGGATGTTGAACAAACCCGGGATATGTTGAAAAACTGTGGTTTAGGTGAAGGTCGGTGGCAGCTAGAACAAGGAGAAGTTTATTGAAGCATGGGGGCAGCAGGGGGGCCACCCTCAAAGCGTGCAGAGTTTGTGGCAGTCCTAGCCGGGGAGGAGTATGCCGCGGCTTGAACCATTGATGGTTTCCCAATGGCCGCACTCGAGCCAAACTCGGACGACGGGCATTGGATCCCTTATGGACACTGGAGACTCCTCACCTTCATGTGCAGTGGCCCGAGGTGGAAGAACTGTGCTGTTGGGATCTGGAGCGGATGTCCGGTGCCTTGCGACAGCACTGAGCGGCAAGGAGACACCGAGAACATTCAGATCTTTTTACCCCACTTTTTGTGGGGGTTAGGCTTGTTTGTTTAGATGGTCGTGAACCATGATGCATTAGGGCAGGAACTGCCCCCTGTGTTGTATGCTCCAATAAACTGTGATCTATGTTTCCAAAGATGTAAGCTGTTGTCTGGCTATTATTTATTAACAACTCAGGTTCATGTTCTCAGGGTATGTCATCTCACAACAAAGAGGGTGGGGGTGGCCACCAATGGGGGCTGACACCGCTAAGAGGAGGTCACAGCCCCTGCAGGGGGAGCTCGATGGACATCCCACATAGCGGGACGCCCCTCTGGCTGCCCCCTCTCTCTCCGTTTCCTCCCCACACGGCACATCCCCCACCACCCCTCCAGGAGACAGGGGCTTGCCGTCCCCAGGTCGTGCACTTCCGGACCGCCCTGGGGACTGCTTATAAGGCGAGGGGGGCTGGACCACAGGCTCTTGCCAGTCCTCACCCACTGGATTTACCCACCCTCCCACAACCCCAGCAGCCTGCTCAGAGCAGGCGGGACCCCGCATGGTGGACAACGAAAGAAGCCTTGGGTGGAGGATTTGGGATAACACACTGTAGTTGTGAATTGCTTCATGCGGAGGTCGTGTTAGAATTAGGTAGAATTGCCAGGTTGTATAGCCATGGTACAACATGTAGCGATGTGTAAAATGTGCACAATTGTTTATTAGGTTTTCATTGGATTGCGAGGTGTAAGTTGTGTAATACTGCTTGGTTTTGATCTTCTGTACCAGTTTAACATGTGGGAAGTATGTAAGATAGTTTATTTCATTTTCAGCGGATTTTGAGGTGTAAGTGGTGAAGAAAATTAAAGTGCTCAGACTTTGGTGCTTTATTTTGTTGCTTTATTTTCTATTAATTTTGCTGTACCAGTTTTAACATGTAAAGTATGTAAGATGGTTTATTTTATTTTCAGCGAATTTCGAGGTGTAAGTGGTGAAGAAAATGAAAGTGTTCAGATTTTGTTGCTTTATTTTGAATTGATTTTTCGATTTCTGTCACAGGCGGAGTTCGGGGCAGTCCTAGGCGGGGAGGAGTATGCAGCGGCTTGAACCGTGGGTGGTTTCCCAATGGCCGCACTCGAGCCAAACTCGGACGACGGGCATTGGATCCCTTATGGACATTGGAGACTCCTCACCTTCATGTGCAGTGGCCCGAGGTGGAAGAACTGTGCAGTTAGGTATCTGAAGCGGATGTCCGGTGCCTTGCGACAGGGCTCCGGTGCCCTGAGCGGCAAGGGGACAAGGGGACACCGAGAACATTCCGATCTTTTTACCCCACTTTTTTGGGGTTAGGCTTGTTGGTGTAGATCAAGGTTGTCCAACATACGGCCCGAAGGCCGCAATGCGGCCCTCCAAGCCATTTCATGTAGCCCGCGAGGCTGTACAGAAAACATTGAAAACAAATAAAGAAATAAACCGGGCCGTGGTGGAGGACTGTTACTGCCTCTGGTGCCCCCTAAAAGGAGGGGGGGCACCAGAGGCAGTAATAGGCCACGGCCTGGTTTATTTATTTATTTGTTCAATGTTTGTCGGGTCCGTGGACCTGATTAATTTATTTATTTCTGCAATGGTGGTCGAATCAACGTTGCAGAAATAAATAAATTAATCGGGTCCACGACCCGACAAACATTGAACAAACAAATAAATAAATCGGGCCGTGGCCAGAGGGCACCCCTCTTGGCAAGAGGGGTGAACAGATGTGAAGTGCACCCAACCCAAAACGACTTTTAGAAATCGAGGAATAGATGCAAAGCAAGTCTGTCCCCCAATTTCTAAAAATCGTTTTGGGTTGGGTGTATTTGTACATATGTGCACCCCTCTTGGCAAGAGGGGTGCACGGATGTAGAGGTGCAACCAGCCCAAAACGATTTTTCGAAATGGAGGCACAGATGCAAAGCAAGTCTGTCCCCCAATTTCTAAAAATCTTTTTGGGTTGGCTGTATTTGTACATCTGTGCACCCCTCTTGCATTGCATCTGCGGGGGGAGGAGGCAGGGAGAGGGCAAATGAGACTGTTTGCATGTTTCTGAGTGTGTACGTGGTGAGGGTGAATGCTATGCTACGGGTGGGGAACGGAGGCGTTGAGGGAGGTAACTCCCCGGAATTCTAAGGAAGGTAACAGCGCGGGAGAGGGTGGGAGTGTGGGGTGAGGTGGGATCACCTTCTTGGGGGGTTTAGCGGGGTGGGTGGGCAGAGAAGGTGATAATTCGGCCTTTTGACCACACAAATTGGCTGAAATAAATCAGTCTTCAAAATGCAGAAATATCACATAGAACCCAGTATGGACCTTGCCATACTGTTGACCTTGTTCAGTGTAATAGCATTCAATGGGACAGTACTTGCAGGGCCTGATGGTGCAGAGCTAATGGGCTTCTATATTTCCTATTGACAAGGCCCTAGCACTTCTCAGCAGATTTATTTATTTTTATTGGTTATTTATAATGCGCATAATATACCCATAGGGATCGAACCTGTGTTGCTCCATGTCGTCATGCTTCCAAGGCGAGGACGTTGCCCCTGAGCTATCCTCCTGAGACTCTGGAGATCTGAAGTACATGTGATGATACAGAACCAGAACTATTGAGCAAGTCTAACATCTTCATCATCATCAGAATAAATCAACACTGTTGTGGTTATACAAAAGCTAATATATTTAAAGGGATTGAATTACTCCGAATGTAGCAGCACTATTCAATAACCCAAGGTCCTTAAGCATAGTTAATGTGAAAATACGACACCTCTCACCATTGGGACAGTACTGCCTTGGCCAGAGTTTCACAATGAAGAAGTGAGCAAGTGATCCGGGGTCTGCAGCCCACACACACGCATGGGATTCCCATGCACCCACTTGCGAGATTTGCACCAAATTAGTGAGATTGTGCTCCAAGGTAGGAGGCACACGCACAGTCTTTGCTCTGAGGTTTGACACACTTACAGGATGGGATGGCATTTTGTTCTTCCATCCTAGTTGTGTTGCTCTGCCTTTTGAGGTCTACTACAACCTGGATGATTATAGAGGGGTGGAGTGGGCGCAGTATTGGCCTACTGGGATGCAACTGGAAGACTTAAACCTCCTTCTTACTTGACTTTAGTATATGCAGTACATGCTAGCCAATGTTTCCACTGTTCTGCACCCCTCACCCCCTTGCACCAAGTTGGCGACTATGTGCAAATGCGGTCATATAACTGCTGGTGATGTCACTTCCTATATTTGGGCACCACCCGGGAAATTCATAAGTCGGTTCCTCTGCCCAATTTATTTATTTGTTCAATGTTTGTCGGGTCCGTGGACACAATTAATTTATTTATGCAATTTTGGGTCCGACCAATAAACCAGGCCGTGGCGAAGGACTTTTACTGCCTCAGGTGACCCCTGGAATTGGATTATGCTTCTTTCATTACCACAGAAGTAATTAATGTGTATTACAGAGATAAGCTGGCATATGTATTGGGCACACTACACATGCTCAGGCAGCATCAATCATGCTTTGTAGAGGATATGATATGATATGGCATTTATAACGTGCCTATACACAAGTGTTTCGAGGCAAGGGAGGGGGAACAACGGGAAGACAGACATCGATCTTACTAGGCCAGGTGTCATTCTGATCACACAAGTGCATGGGAAGGGGGAAAGGGAAAAGTGCATGAGGGAAGGCAGAGGGGAAAGTGCAGTACAAAGGGTAGTAGAAAAAATAAGATAATAAACAGTCATAGGTGGCAAGTGCAAGGTAAGTGCAGACATAAGTGCTGGTACGGGGACTGAAGGGATCCAGGAAACAGTCCCCAGGTGCAGGGGTTGCCAGGGAGGCAGTGCAGGTGTGCAGCTGGTGGTGCCTGGGCCCGAGATCAGGCAGGGTGGCCAGCTAACCAGTGCAGTTTCAGCCAGGAATTCAGCAGGGGAGAGGGGGAGAGAAAGCAGAAGCAAAGAACAAGGTTTTGAGGTGCTTCCAGAACAAGAGATGGTTCTACTCAAGTTTCAGGGAGGTAGGAAGGCTGTTCTAGGGGAGGCCCCTCCCGAAGAGAGAGATCTACCACCAGCTCTTTGCTTGGAGAAGCGACTGACCCTGAGGGAGTTGGAGGCGGAATAGCGAAGGGCTCGGGAAGGAAGGTATTTAGGAAGAGAGAGTTGAAGGTATTGCAGCCCCAGGCCCCAGAAGGCCTTGTGGACAATTCAGAGGGTTTTCAACGTAATCATCGCAGCCACTGGGAGCCAGTGCAGAGATTTCAGTCCTGGAGAGATACGATCCCTGGGCTTGAGGCCAAGGACAAGACTTGCAGTCCTGTTCTGGATAAGTTGCAGAGGGCGGAGAGTAGAGGCAGGCAGATTTAGATAGAGGCTGTTACAATAGTCCAGCCTAGAAAGAACCAGGGCTCTGGAGACAGTGAGCTTCTGGGGGAAGGAGAGGAAAGGAAGAATACCTCTGAGGAGGTGCAGCTGGTAGTGTGACTTCTTAGAGATGTCAGAGCTATGAGGAGAGAAGGAGAGTGGGGGTCGAAGATGACCGCGAGGTTTTTAGCCTCAAAGGTGGGAGCAGGAGGAGGTCCAAGAGAAGCCGGCCAGAGAGCTACAGGGAAGGAGGGAGCCGGTGTGCCGATGAGGAGAATCTCAGTCTTGCTGGCATTAAGGCAGAGGAGAGAGGTTAGACCCCTGGGGGACACCACAGGTAGAGTAGAAGACAGAGGAGAGGAAGGACCCAAGTTGGACCTGGGAGGGTCGGTCAGAGGGGAAAGAGGTCAGCCACGCCAGTGCCTGACCAGTGATACCCAGGCTATCACAGAGACGGTTGAGCCGGATGGCATGGTTGACAGTATCAAAGGCAGAAGAGAGATCAAGCAGGATGAGGATGCAAGGGGTGTTAGAATCAAGGTTGGAGAGCAGGTCTTCACGGATGTTCAGGAGAGCAGTTTCCGTGCTTCTGGCAGCTCTGAAGCCAGACTGATGGTCATGAATACAACCAACAGATTCAGTGTGGAGATTCAGCTGGGAGATGGCCAGTTTCTCCAGGAGATTGCCCAGGAAGGGAGTGATAGAGATTGGGCCATACTTAGCCGGGCAAGTGGGGTCAGCAGAGGGTTTCTTAAGAAGGGGGTGCACAAGGGAGTGCTTCAGGGGGAATGGGAAGACTCCAGTGACGAAGGAGTGGTTGCAGAAATCAGCCAGGGCAGGAGCCAGGGAGTTGATGTGGTCCTTGATAGTTTTGGAAGAACACGGGTAAACCAGTTTTGACAAGACTTTCATAGATCGGACTTGTCTAGAAACCTTGTCTGCTGAGAAAAGGGAAAGGAAGAGTTAGAGGGAGGATGGGTGGCTGCAGAAGGGGCAGAGGAGGAGCCGGGAGTAGGGGGAGGGAGAGGATAGGAGGAGAGTGCAGACAGGATGTCCTGAGTTTTTTAAACAAAATGAGAGGCCAGTGCTGCACAGAAGGCCTGGGAAGGAACAGGAGAGGTAGTGACTGCGGCTGGATTGGCCAGTTCCCAATTTAGGCCTGCATTGTCCTAATCTGCTAATCTGCAAGTAACAGCCAGCATAGACATGTTGCTACAGAGGCATATTTTGGGCACAACCAGCATGCCAATTTGCTACATCAGTGACAGTGTTGTCTTACACTGTGGACACATTGATCATTAAAATGTGTTGTGTTCTACAATGTTCTTGTCTGCTGTTGGTGACATGGAATGTACATGTTCCCCTTTAGAACTGATTGTAAACTTATGGCTTTTTGGTCACTTTTCCTGCTGTAAAATGCACAATTTCAGCCCCATATTTGGAAAAACATCTTGGAGGGCCCCCCAAACCCTCCCTAGATCATTATAGCTCCCTTGCTACGCTTGGTCGCCCCCATTATTTCAGAGAAATATCAACACATACACACTGGAAGAAATCACAAGAAACTAACCTTTGATCACTGCCCCTGACACCAAAAGCTATCTTTGGGACTGCATGGCTATGCCTGTGATGCTATTGTGTCAAAGGTCACACACCATCGCTTTAAAATATACTGCTTTGAGTGAGGGTGTTCACTTTTGGCTCGCCGGCCCACCGGGTGACAAAAAGTTAATGCTTCAGCCCCACATTCAAAAAGGTTGGACAGATGGTCGTGAACCATGATGCTTTAGGGCTGGGACTGCCCCTTGTGTTGTATGCTCCAATAAACTGTGATCTATGTTTCCAAAGATGTAAACTGTTGTCTGGCTATTATTTATTAGCAACTCAGGTTTAGGTTCTCAGGGTATGTACTCTCACAACAAAGAGGGTGGGGGTGGGTGCCAGTGGGGGCTGACACTGCTATGAGCCATTTGCTGTCTTCTTCCTTAACTCAAATGTCAGACAGTAGGAATTTTCCCCACACAAGATGGTGGCTCAGCAGAATAACAATGATTGGAACAGTGCTCTTGTGAAGTAGTTTGGAATCTCTGCAGAGGTTCTAAACGCCCTTTCATTCAAGACAAGCTCACAGAAGTTCACAGCAGCAAGAAGCTCCTGAGAAAAATAAATTAAGCAGATGTTTTTGTGAAGCAGGGACAAGAAACAAGAACTCCATGAACTGAGAGATCCAAAGATGAAGATTCAGATAAGTGACTGTTAAAAATAAGGAATAGAGATGCAATGTTTTTTTTGAGAAGTCAAAAGTATTAGAACTAGTAACTGCTCTGAGACTTTCATAAGGAATTTGAATGAAATTGTCAGTGTAATCCATTATAATTTTGACTGAAGTTGAAAGTTTTGAAGTTAAAAGTTGAACGTTTCAAACTGTTGTGGTATTGGCTTAATAGTGATACAAGTTGAAATAGGTGCGCAACCAACTTCAAGGATCTGAAGACCAGCGTATTATAGAAATAGGGAGCGTGCGATCGTAGTAGTATGTAGAGGTCTTTTGTTGTCGTGCAGGTGCATTGAGCTTTTCGTTGCTTGCGCTACAGGAAAGGACCTAACGGCATGTCCTTGCATTGCAAATCCGGAAGAAAGTCGCTGTGAGGTGGCTTGCATTGCCGGTCAGCTGGGCAGCATTGATTGTGAGGAGTTAGATGCGTCGGACAGCTGGTGTTGGAATTGCACTATGCAGGATGCGCTGTGAAAGATTTAAATAAGCACTGGAGACATCTGCGCGGCATGATTTACACAGCGTGTCGCAGCTAAACCAGAGTAAGTTGCTGAAAGTTATTGATTCAAGGTTTTAAACTTCAAGAGAGACAATGTAAAGGAGTTTGAACCACAGAAGTGTTATGGTAATACATGCACGAGTCTCTTTAGAACCTCGTGCATGTATATTCCATTTGAGAGTGCCTCGCCAGTTGGTGCCTCCACTGTGACTACCCCGGGGGCCTCGAATAAAGCTCTCACTCACCTCCATTTAAGTGTGCCTCTTTATTACAAGAAGTTAATTTTAATTTAAACAATTTAAGCGAACTAAGAAAGAAAAGAAGCAATAAAGAACATTTGTTTTAAGAATGACACAAGAAAGTTTGAAGATAGGAGAAGAAAGCTGTTCAAGAAAATAATAAATAGAAATATCTGTCTGCAAACCTTAAGGTTAAGACTCAAGGATTGAGTTTGATTAAGACATACAAGTCATCTACTAGAACTGAACTGCCTCCAGACTATGGGTGGAGGTAATCAGGTAATCTAGAGGGGAAAAAAGGTGTACATTAAGGGAACAACTAGAATGAAAGCACATGTTTAACCATCAATGTATTTAGTGCAGGTTTCCTGATATCTGAAGTCTTGGAGTTTGAGACGTTGGAGGAGACCTGATCTTTGTGATTTTATACACTTCCCCTTTCCCCCAGGTCAGTCAGCTCAGTAGGTGTAAGTAAAAGACTGCTGGGAGGACTGGACCTAGGGGTCTGGAGGACTATCGTCTGCTCCTGCAGGAATCTACACTGCAACCTGATAGAATGAAAGGCCCACGTTAAATAAACCTGCCTGAGCAGAGATGGAGTCTGAGTCAGACTTGTCCCTGTGTTCCCTGGGGAAGATGTTAATGGAGATGAAGGAGGAAATGAAGCAGTCAAGGAGGGAGACTTTGGAGTTAAGTGAAAGGGTGAAAGAATTTAGTCTTCGGGTTAGCAAGGGCGGTGCAGTAGAAGAAAAAACAAGTGTTTCAGGATGGAGTCCCGGAAGGGATCCTCCTGTCTTGTATCCTGAGGCGGAGGTGGGAAATACAGGAAAGGAAAGAAGAGGGGAGAGAAGATTGGGAGTATCTCTTGCAATATCTCTAGTGACCACACCATTGGCGCCACCTGAGCATTTCTCAGGGGAACAGCGAAAGTTCAAGTCTTTTCTGATGCAATGCGAGTTGCGTTATATGTGTAGACCAGAGTCATTTCCTAGTGTGGCATCCAAAGTGACTTTTTTAATTTCATATATGACTGGAGAGGCAGCGGCTTGGTCAGTACCCTTGATGGGAGCAGGAGCGATTGAGTTAGAGAGTTGGGCATTGTTTAAGGCCGAGTTTTGGAAAATTGTTGATTGACGAACCTTGACAAAAGTGTCCATAGTGAACTGTTGGAACTGCAATAGTGTAGTCGGGATCTGACAGCATATATAACCCATTTCAGAGCCCTGGTCTTGGAAAGTGGTTGGCCGGAGGAGAAGAGGTCATCTCTATTTTATAGGGGTTTGCGTGAGGAGTTAAAGGATGCACTTGCAGCAATAGTGGAAAGACCAGCTTCCTGCAAGGAGTTGATGACGCTGGTGTTGAAACTGGACGCAAGGTTGTCTGAAGGTATCTTTCTGAGGGGAGATATTGGGTTTGTAGAGAGCATCCTTGGACCCAGCACAATATGGGTCTAAGGAAATGAGAAGTCCGATACGGGAAAGACAGTATAGACCCCCGTTAACTAAGGAAGAGAAGGAGTGGAGGAGGAAAGAAAATCTCTGCTTGTATTGTGTGGATTGTAGCCATTTCGCATGTAATTGTCCTCAAACCCCTCAAAGATTTACACCATCCACCAGAATAGGACAACTGGTAGCCAATACGATTCAGGCATCAGTGCCACACATTACATTGAACGTATCCTTGCATTGGAAGGGCGGTCTGAGAAGTGGGGGTCCTTGTGTTTTAGACTCAGGAGTTACAAGGAATTTTATGGACAGAGCTCTAGCAACTCATTTAGGTGTCCCAATAATTGCTAAAGAAATTCCAGAACAAGTCAGAGCTGTAGATGGTACTCAACTTACATCAGGGTTAATTACACAAACCACAGACCGTTTGGGGTTAATGTTTGAATTAATTGACTCACCTGAGTTGCAAATTTATTTGAATGCCTCGGTTGACCTTACACAACCCCCTCGTTGATTGGGCCAAGAGTAAAGTGGAGTTCAGATCGGAACTCTGGGGCATTGTATTCAAGTTGGTTGGGAGAGTGATAAGTTGAGAAAAAAAGTCTGGAAGAGAATTTGGCTGAGGGAGCTATTGTGGAGCATGTGGTAGGAGCGATTGTGGGGAATTGCCTGAATGTTATCAAGATTTTGAAGATGTGTTCGGTGAGGAAGAGGCAAGTGAGTTACCACCACACTGTCCATACGACTGTAAAATAGATCTTGAAGATGGAGCGTTGATTCCCTGCGGAAGAATATACGCCTTAACTGAGAAAGAGAATGAACAACTGAAGGGATATTTGCAAGAAAATGTTGCCAAAATTTTCAGTTACCATTCGCAGTCACCTGCAGTGTCACCTTTATTTTTTGTACCCAAGACGGATAAAACATTAGGAACTTCTATTGATTACAGAGCCCTTAATAAAATCACTGTTAAGGATCATTATCCCCTTCCACTGATTTCGGTCATGTTAGACAGAATCTAAGACACCAGAATGTTCACCAAATTGGATCTCAGAGGGGCTTATCATCTTATAAGAATAAGAGAAGGTGACGAATGGAAACAGCATTCCAAACTCTCTTTGGATTTTTTGAATATCAAGTTATGCCTTTTGGACTGTGTTCTTCATTAACAAGCGAATACATGAGTATCTTGATAGCTTTGTGGTACTGTACATAGATGATATCCTAATTTTTTCCTGAGAAGCGAATCAACACGAAGAACATGTCCGAAGGGTCCTGATGAAGTTGAGTCAAAATCATTTGTTTGCAAGGTTGGAGAAGAGTCAATTTTACATGACGAATGTGGAATTCTTGGATTTTGTAATTTCTCCAGCTGGATTAGAGATGGATTCAAGCAAAATCAGAGCGGTACTAGAGTGGCTGACTCCAACCAGCGTTAAGGAAATCCAAAGTTTCATTGATTTTGCACATTGTTTCCGTAGATTTATACAGGACTTCTCGCAGGTGGTGGCACCCATTATGCGATTGCTGAAGAAACTAATCAAGTTTGAATGGGGAGATGAAGCTGAGAAAGAATTTAGTTTCTTGAAAGAAAATTTCACCACAGGACCAGTCTTGTTGCATCCAGATGTTGAACAACCATTCTTTGTGGAAGCTGATGCTTCGATATTGCTTTAGGTGCAGTACTTTCTCAGAGACATTTTGTGACTTTTCAGTTTCATCCTGTAGCATTCTTTTCCAAAAGGTTTTCTGCCGCCGAACAAAAATAGACCATTTCAGACATAGAACTTTTATCCATAAAGGCGGCTTTTGGAGAATGGAGACACTACCTTCTTGGCGCCTGACATCGATTGACTGTACTCACGGATCATAGGAATTTAACCTTCTTTGCGCTCTGCTAAAATGTAAACGCCATGACAATCGCGTTGGTCTCTATTTTTGGCTAAGTATGATTTCCTGATAACTTTCAAGCCTGGACGTCAAACTGATAAGGTGGATGCATTGTCGAGATGTCACCCCGGAAGCATCAAAGAAGATCCATTCACACCAGTTCCATTATTGCAAGAAAGTAATTTTATGGCTGCAGAGGTGCAGAAGTTTGAAGGTTTTGAAGAGCAAATTCGTAAAGATATGAATGAGGAGAAAATGAGTGAATGGGTGAGAAAAGACACAGCTTGACAAGTGAAAGAGGGGCTACCTTTTGTGGGTGCTAGGTTGTTTCTTCCTTCCAAGGAATTGCTAGGGTGATTCTCCTTTTGCAGGGCATCCTGGCTATAGAAAGATTTTGGAGCTATTACGCAGGGAGTTTTGGTGGGAAGGAATGCGTAAGGACACATTAAACTATGTGAGAATTTATGAAACTTGTGCTTGTGTGAAAACAGAACATCAAATGCCAGCCAGGATATTGGTTCCATTACCCATGCCACCACTTCCCTAGCATACAGTTTCCCTAGATTGCATAGTGGAGTTGCCGCCGGATCAGGGTTGCACCACAATTCTAGTAGTTGTGCATGCTTATCCAAGGCAGGACATTTTATTCCAATCAAAGGGGCGGCCACAGCCACTTCATTAGCAGAAGCATTTCTGCAAAATATAGTGAGGTTACATGGACTTCCTTCTCAGGTGATTTCAGATAGAGGGTCTAAATTTGTATCTAAGTTTCCACCCTCAGGCTAATAGTCAGACTGAACGGGTGAACCAAGAGCTTGAGAAATACCTATGCTGTTACTTAAGTCCTGATAAGGGTTGGGTGGAATTGTTATGGTTAGCAGCGTTCTGTTATAACAATACAGCCAAGGATTCTTCATCCATGTTCCCTTTCTATCTTAATCAGGATTTCCATTCTAGATTCCTTAGGGAAGTGTGTTTGAGTGAGGTGGAGGTGCCTGATGTAGAATATAGATTGAAAGTCATGGTGGAAAATATCAAGAAAGCAGGTGGCAGATTTACAACTTCAACTGTTTCATCCCATTTTATTTTTACTACTGCTGTCCCAGAATGTCTTTCTCCCGTCACCTGGTCTATCGTTGATGAACCGTCAATGAAAAAGAATTCCCCTCCTTCGAGGGCATTCTCCTCCTCCTTAGGAATGTCATCATAATGTTCCATGTACAGTTGTGCTCGTAGTCTCCCTCCTCCACTGGTTCAGCTATGAATGTTGCTGGGTTTACAAGCCTGCATCTCACTACTTTATCTCTGGATTTGAATTTAATGATTACCTTTTACCCAGATGCTCTCTGGATCGTCAGTGTGCTTTTGGGATTTTCGAGGATCACAAAGAGGGCATGCACCATGTAAAGTGGGGCACTGCATCCCATTGTGATACTCACCGATGTCTCTACTGCAAATGTAGCATCAGCCAATGCTTGTTCGCAAGCGTAGTGTCCTCTCATCACTGGGTCTAAATGTCCACTTTAGTAGGACATTGGTTTGTGTCCTAGGGTTGTCTACTGTGTGAGTACTGTGGTCATCATTACTCCATTGTAGTGTGAGTACAAATATAATTTGTTGTTGTAGTTGGGAATCCCTAGCAGTGGGGATGTGCATATTGCCTTCTTCAATGTCTCAAATGGTTAAGTCATTTTGTGTGTCCATGACAGGTTCCCCCCCCATTCTACGCCTCACGAAGCACACTTAAAATGGGTCTCAAGTATGTGGTATAGTCGAATACCCAGGCCCTGAAACAATTTCAGAGGCCCAAGAATTGCTGCATCTCTCTCACTGTCCGTGGTGGCAGCATTGTAAAGATCACCTCTGCCCTTTCTGGGATTACTCTTCAGCCCTCCTTTGATATCATCTCTCTAAGGCACAACACTTCCCTCTGGCAATATTGTCATTTTGCCTTGTCTACCTTGTAACCCTTTTCTGCTAGCACTGTCAGTAGCTGCACTGAGTCCTTTTGACACTGCTTTTCAGACAAGCTCCAAGTCAAAATGTCATCTACATACAGAATGATGGTGCTCTCCAGCGTTTTATTTCCTAGGTCCATTTGGAGGGCCCTATTGAAGATAGAGGGTAATTCACAGTACCCCTGAGGTAATCTTGTGTGTTTCCTCCTCTGGTTTCTATATAGGAAGAAGGTCAAGTCCTGTGACTGTTTGTGGGGTGGTATAGAGAAGAAAGCGTTCTTCAAATCTATTACTGTGAAATGGGTATCTTCTAGCAGAACGCTACATAGAATTGTCACTAGATTGGGAACTAATGGGAATTCTGCCTCAACAATTTGTTTCAAAGGACGTAGATCTTGAAAAAAATGCCATGATGCCCCCATCGCCTTCTTCACCGGGTACACAGCTGTATTATACTGTGACTTAGAAGGGACTAAAATTCCTTGCTTCACTTACCCAGCGATCGTCTCATAGATGCCTTTGTCTGCATTCCTGGATAGAGGGTATTGTCTTTCCCTCAGTAGGATAGCCACTGGCTTGAGCTTTATTTTGACAGCTCCTACTCCCTTTAACAGGCCATCGTCCTATGAACTACTAGTCAACAGAACACTGGGTACTCGCGCCAGGCCTTCCTGAAGAAATGGTGGTGGTGCCTTTTTTCAACAAAACCATTCTTTTAGGCACTTCTCTGTAGCGTATCCTCACCCATTAGGTAATGCTCATGGAAAACACTGTCTTGAGGTCTGAATGATCATCTCAAAACAGTTCCTTGTCTGTCAAGTCAGTCAGTCTGTGCCCTTCTCCCACCGCAATTACTGTCCTCTATGCCCACCTTGTATCCTCAGTCCCATACAGTACTACTCTTTCGTCCCTTACTATAACTGCATGCAGTTCTATTGGTAACACCTGTCTTTTCTTTTCATCCAGGGGAACCTCTGGTCTGAACAAGAACTTGTTGGGTATATGTAGCAACTTGCCTTGTATCCCTGAAAGCCATGCTATCAGCTCTTCCACTCCATACTGGAATTGCTCGGGCTACTCTGGCACCCCCCTCTGTACAGTCTGCAATATGCCTGAATATGTTCCCTCACATTCATGTAATGAATTCCTGGAGTCAAACATACTATCCCATGATCAATGAATGAGATTGTCATGTTAAGTCAGCTCATCATATCCTATTATGTTTACTGGTGTGTGTCGGGAATATAACAATGGATTTGTCAGGTCATGTTATCCTATGGAAATTGGACTTTCATTAGTGAAAGGAACCAAATCTGTAGCCCCAGAGAATCCCTGCACATCATGGCAATACCTGACATGGGTACTTCCCCTCCCTAATACAGGATTGAGTCGCCCCTGTATCCACGAGAAAAGAGAAAGACTTGTCACCTATTGTAACCCATATACATGGTTCCTCATTTGTGTTGGTTGTAATGGATAGCATTGAACACATCAGGTTCATCTGTGGGCTCTCCTATTGCAGATATAATGTCATCCCTGTCTCATTAAAAGGGTTGCCCCTACTACAGTCACTTCCCCCAGCTTCCGTATGGGAGTCTGCATTGTGGAGACTGTGTGTATTGTGGCTACAATGTTCTGCAGTGCCAGTACTTCCTGTGGTGGCTGCATGGGTTCCTGTGCTTGTGGTGCATGTGTCATAGGTTGGTACAAGTGTATTGGTATGCTCTGTGCTTGCGCCGGTTGTGGCCCATATGCCTGTGCGTGCATGTAATCTTGTGCATAATAGTCAGCTTGGTCTGTCTAGTATATTGGCTGGTGTGTCATTCCCCCATTCTGTTGCATTCCAACCCTGCTCCCGCACGTTTGTGATATGTCACCTGTCCTTATGCACAGCCAGCATTGTACTGGACCCCCATTTGTTCTCGGCTGTCCCCATTGAATCCGTCTCCACCCTGTTGCATCGGGTGTCAAAACCCATTTTTTTCACAGGGCACTCCTCCTCATCCCCTTGGCCAGCGGTTTGCGTCACCCCTTCCTATGGAAACTAGTAGTTAGATTAACCTCAATATTCAATTCCTTGCAGAAAGCCTGCCAAAACGTAGACACAGGGAACCATACATATCTCCCATGAACTAAGCTGACCTGCCTAGAACATAAGTATCCTTTTAAGGTGTTTTTTTATATTTTTCATCTATAAACCAAACTAACGGCCAGATTACCGGGAACCATTTGTATGGTATTTTTCTATTTTTTATCCGTAAACTAAGCTGACCGCCTAGAAAACAGGTAACCTTCACAAAAAACACAAAAGCACAACACTAAACAATACTTTCCCCTCCCCAATATTTGCTGTGTAGTTGAGTCTATACTTACACTCCGTGATCCGCTGAAGCCCCTCGGACACCGATTCTTCCAGAATCTGCCACTCTGCCGTCTGGTCTGCTTGGCGTCCCACAGGGAGTGGGCAGAAATGTCTCCAAAGTGGCTCCTGACAACCTCTTCAATGATTCCCCCGCGTGGTCTTGAGGTTCGATCCTTGCGGGTCACTGCGCAGCCCTTCAGGCATGCGTTTGAGACGAGGCGGTTTTAGTGCTGAAAGGTCTTAGTGACCATCCCTCTGCTACCACTTTTAAAGTAAAGTGGCAGCGGCACTCTTAGCAGTCATGTCGTTATTATCAATCAAAATTGACAGGGATCACACTAGAACAACATAAACATTCCAGCAGCTCTTAGCCTCCAAACGTGGTTCACACCTTTTTAACTGCTTGTGATGTCACAAAAACATGTTGCATCCTATCAGGAAGGGAATTGGTTAGTTCAGAAAACCTATATATGTAATCAATAGGGGATAGTATAACCATTCGATAGTCACATCTGGTGGCTCCTCCTAGCACCACCTCTAAGTGTTACAAATACTAAGTTGTAGGTTAGCATGAAAGTAATTGTCTAATGCAACATAGTGTGCTTAACGTGAAAGATTGATGGTGATTAGGCAGAACATGTCTTCTCAGCCTTGGGACCTTGAACAGCTACCAGGCCAAGTGAAACTGCTCAAGGCAGTGGGAACGATCACGAAGGTGCGGTGTGTTCCCAAGTTGCCATCTCCGATCGCCTAGATCCTAAGACATAACATTCAGCTTTGAACCTGTATAGTAATTGTATCTTTCCACCTATGGTTCAATGGGAACAGCTTTCCCCATCTGCCTCGAATGAATAGGCTCTATCCTGCTCTACCAGGTCAAGTGTGTGTAGGGACCGTGAAATAGAGCTCTCCTGCCTGTAATTATGAGGATTTTAGGCTGTATTTCTTGCAGGTGCTTTATCGCCTTGGTAAACTGGAAACGTTCTGTCTCTGCTTGTCCTTGGCGAGGCTGTGCACAGTTTCTGTGCAGGAAGATTTGTCTGTCTTCTTTAACTGGATCAGTCTGTCAGCCTCTCCCTGTATTCTGACGCTCCCCTTGCTTTCCCCATTCACTTCAATGCACCTACGGCTTATATCTTTGTTTTTATGACCATTCATATTAGTTGCAACTAAGCATGAGCAAGCTAGTTGTACGTAGTTTGGCATCTTGCTGTTTTCACGTAGCTGAAGATCTACTTGTGTAAGTGTGCTTTGTGTATAAGAAAAATGTGGCATATGTGTCTGCATAGCCTCATGCATGTATGCCTATATGCTTCATGTCTAACACATCTATGTCATGATGTCAGCGATGATGCCATCAACTTCTTCGAGATTATAGTCAGTTAACTTGTTCGATCAATGACAGCTGTATCTCCTCCACCTGGTCAATCGGGTATGGTTTGAATGGCTGTCTGAGCGAACAGCAGTTCTCACATCTGCAATACATCAGTGATGGCGAGGAAGGGCCTAGGAGTGATGGGCATCTCTCATTTCTCTGTCTTCGGGCAGTGAGGTGGGTAGGGGTCACGAGGGCCACACTTGGGTATCCCTAATCAATCCTCAGTTGCCCCCCCCCCAAAGGCATAAACCCGACCTCAACCTCTGGATCCAAGAACTCGCCACTGACAACCCACACATATCTCTCTACACACCTCTTAAATCCCTTGACTTCACCATTGCTCCCCACCTTTCCTTCAGACACCACATAGCTGCTGTCACCAAAACATGTACAACCATACCTAAATCAGACATATCCTTTCTACCGACGACTTCCACACCACAGTCCAAGCACTGGCTCTCTCTAAGCTGGACTATGGAACTGCTCGCATTACTTGACTCCACAACACCCTGGCCCCCCTACAAACTATACATAATTCAGCAGCCAGACTCAGCTTCCACCATTCCAAACATTCACACCTCACCCCCGCTCTTGCCCAGCTCCGCTGGCTCCCCATTCCCCAGAGAATTGCCTTCAAAGGACTCTGCATTGTATGCAAAGCCATCCAACTCAAAACTTCATCTTACCTTCAAGGCAAACTCAAACCCATCACCCACACAAAAACCAGAGAAGCTAGCCGACACTTTCTACATGTTCTACTCTGCAAACTCACATGCATACAAAAACAAGCATTTACCCTCTTGCCACCCAGGGCATGGAACTCCCTACCTCTCCACATATGCACTGCATCCTTCATCACCACTTTCAGAAAGAGCCTCAAAACATATCTGTTTCCCCACACATAACCCTGCCCTCCTCCACTGCTAGCACCTGTCTATCTTAATCTTCCTATCCTTTCCTGAAAGCATTTTGTAACTACTTTTTTTTAACTCTCCCCTTTTCAATGTTTGAGCCATGTAAGGCTCTCCAAGATCTCCTGGGTAGGGGCAGCAGTAAACATAAATTCAAATAAATAAATAAAAAGAGGTGGCAAAGCTAAATAATTCATTGGTACAGCAGAGCCATTGCTGAACCAGGCGGTCGGGTTTGCTCTCAGAGCCAAACATAAGCTTGCATGGCAGAATACCCATACTGGTCTTCCTGCCTACCCAGCCCACAACTCAAAACACATACTTGCACCTTGTGTACCTGCAACATAAGAGCCACACTTTTCATCCTGCCTCCTCACCAGTATGCTTAACATAAATTGTTAAAATTATGATTATTTATCGAATAACACACTAACGCAGCGATATTCAAACTGTGGGGCGCACCCCTCTGGAGGGTCACAGCCTCATACCCACGGGGGCGTGCATCCACAGCCTGAAAAGAGAAAATTACAGGCAGCCCCGTTTCTTAGCCCGGGCGGCGGGTGGCAGCTTGGGGCGCAGAGGTAAATAGCTCAGGAGGTGGGCGCAGTAGGGGCCAACACAGAAAGCTGCCGGACAACAGATTAAGCACCCTTCTGTGCCGGTGAGCGCTGCTCTGTGATATGCAGCTAGCTGATCTCTGTTGACTAGTAGATGACTGTGATGCATTTGTAATATGCAAACAAAGTAATGCATATTCCAAACGCAGCGTGTGAGATGTTCTGGAGTCACACAACCTGCGCTTCTCATTCTTTGTGTTGACAGCCTTTCAAGTGGGGCAATTTATAATTGATAGCTCATTTAACAAGCCATTGTTTTTATACAGTATATTCTTAACATTTCAGTGTTAAGAACTGAACATGGGTCATTTTTATTCACCAGGCCAGCACAAGTATCAGTTAGCTGATCAAATTATGCAAAAGAGAATTAACGTGCCACATAGAAAAGTTTTAAACTATTTTCTTTATTTTCGTGTCTCTTTATTTGATACACCAAAACATTTTTATTTAATATTACTTTTTAGTTACATATGGCACATCCCTGGAAAGGTTGATCTAGTTTTCTTGCTTACGTATACGTTTTAAAAAAAATGTATTGATATAGTTGTAAAACAAATACAACTTTTCAATCAACAATAGACCAAAATACCAATACATATTCACATTATCAGATTACAGTTTCCAAAAAGAAAAATTAAGTGACAATATAAAATTAATTTCTCATTTACATACATAAAATACAGTGAGATAAATACAACATGGAAAATCTCCTCAATCTTACAATCATAATATAATCATTTACCTGGGAAAAATTAAAATCACATATTATAAAAAATAAATGAGAACTATACTTTGAATAAAAATCAATAATATTATAATTTAGAAAAGCACGATTTAAGTCAATAGCTGACTCTAAAAAACAGTTTGTAATGAAACATGTAAAGTATTACGTATTCTAGTAGCTGCTTTGGGGCATGGACTAAATGCATCCTCTCAGCATCAAAGGTCATTTAATTGTCTAAACAAGCCAGGCACTGCCTAGCGAGAACACCAGAAGGTCACTTGGCACTTTCATTAGGAAAGTGGAGTTCATTGTGTGTCACCATGTAGACAGTAGTCCATGGCAAATCAATGCAGTGATGTGTGCAGCAATGATGTGTGCGCTGCACAAGTTGCCACCCTGTTGATTAATGGTGTCTATGTGGTGCTCCCTTATGTAACAGCACATATACCTGTTTTTGTCTGATGTGCCCAATATCCATACAAGAGCACACTGGACTGTTTTGTGTATGTGACTCTGGCAAGCAGGCCATACTGGGCCGACACTGAAACACATAAAGCAATCAAAGAAGTTGCCTCAAATTGTAAATCCACAAGGCCAAACGCTTTTTATACACTGCCACACCATGATTTTCACTAGCTGCAGGCCAGCACTAATAAGAGATGCTAATGGCAGCTCTGTTAGATAAAGCATGGGGCTGGTCTTTTTTGGCGAACTAACCCCTGAGGCCTATGCAATGGTGAGGAGGTAGTGGCTGAGGAACTGTGGGCCCTATACCATGCATCAGAAGTCGGTTTTGTTTAAAACGCTTCATCAGCTTCTTACTGGTCAGGCTAAAGTTTGAAAGAGGTACAATCCTTTCTGTGTAGCCTTTCTGTGCATTGTTTATTGGGTCTTTCTTGTGTGGTATCCTGCCCTGTCTGTAGATATAATTCCCTAAAGATGTTTCTGTATTGAGGTTGGGCATGCCCACACTGAGACCCAGCCCTTCCTCCTCTAAAATTCTTCAGAAACAAGAAGCAAAAGAGCCCTTTTACCCCATGAGTGGCTGATGTTGCAGCCATTTTAAACTCGCATCCAAAAACGTAAGCTGTCTAAATGAGCATGTTTGGTTCATGGTCACAAACATTTTAATGTTATGGTGAGTATTGTGAACCGTGATGTGAGCACCAAGCCATGCATCAGTTATGCAATTAGAGATTCACACAAACAATCCTTTTATCACAGACTTGTTTATCAAATGTAGATCTCTGTGATAGTCCTGAAATGCTCGGTGATTTAATGCAAAGTATACAGGAATCCTCATAGGTGCTATTTGTCCCCTTTCCCACTCACAGATAGGTATTTTGAAAGAGTACAATAAGAGTGTACCAGACTGTCCATCTAGGAATGATAACCTTCTCTCTGAAAATAATTAATGTGGTTAGTCTAGTATTGTCTCTTGCGAAATACAAGTAAGGTGGTATGAACAGAACACCTGCAACACAGGGCCAGATCAGTGGGCCCTCATACTTCGATAGGCTGTTCACACTGCAGTGTGCCAGTACGGACATTTTGAAACTGCATTCAGGCAAGGCCTTCCCTTAGAGCAGGTGACAGAAAAACCATTTACTTGGGCAGCAACAGCTGTGTTTTCACATTGGAATTCTTATGTAAAGTATTTGAATTACAATGTAATGAAAGCAGCTTCATTGATATAGCAATTGTGTATTCATATTGAGAAGCGGATTGTCGCGCGACAGAGGTGTAGGTAGGGAGTGACGTGTGCCAGTCAGTGGGGGAGCATTCTGATGTTTCTGATGTTTCGCCCTGGGCACCAGGTTGGCTAGAAACTTCCCTGATTACAGCACACACCTTCTTTTACGGGGATCACTAGCCCCTCCCATCTGAATGCAGAGCAGGAAATCACTAATGATGGCTCATTAGTGACATACTGCCCTACTTTCAGATGGCAGGGGGTGGTGGGGGGAGCAACTGCCCCCATGTTGCCAGTCAGAATTCATTTAGCTCAGCAATGTATTCAGTTCTCTAGTTTTTGTCTTGGTGCTTAAAATGTGCGCTTTGCATTACAAGCTGTGTGCCGCAGACAGGTTGCACTCTAAGCAGGGGAGAAATTAGGACTGTGGGGAATATGTACAAGTGAATAGAACAAAGACCATTTCTCCTGCAGCAGCAGTGACCAGGGAAGGCGCCAGGGCAGTTCAACTTTTTCATATGAGGGGCCTTCACTGTGCCTGATAATCCCAAAATTCTCTTTAATTTTATGCAAAGCTGCATTTTATTTTTACAAGGTTATTTTACTCACTGAGCGCTGATCAAGTCACCTAACAACATTGAGGTCCAGCTTTGATAAATATTTCCCTGAAGAACATTCTGGCATTAATGACTGGGTGATGCAGCCTTTTCTGGCAGATGAGGTGTTGCATCTTCCATTTGATGCCCAAGAGGAGCTGATTGAGGTTCAGTCGGACACTACTCTGCAATCTGAATTTAGGAAGATTGCAGTGGGTGACTTTTGGCTGAAGGTAATCATGGAGAATACTACATTGGCAAGGTCTGCTATATAGTCTCTTTTGCCCTTTGGTTCTTCATAATTGTGCGAAATAGGCTTTTCAGCATTGGTTGTACTGAAAACGAAATACCGCACAAGGCTGGAAGTGGAGGACAACCTCAGAGTGGCTGTCTCAAAAAATAAAAGTCACACATTGACTAACTTTCTTCAGAGAGACAGGCCTAGCCCTCCCATTAGTACTTGCTCTCCAAAATTAAATTGCCTTCTTCTGAATATACTAACAGGAATTTATTTTGAGAAAATAACAGCCCTAACGGAGAATTTTGTGTTTCCTTGCCCGGTTTCTATGTTTGGATTGGAAGTGATTGTCCTACTGTCTTGGAATGTCTCCCCAACAATATGTCCCTTCGAAATGATGGCACCACGCATTCTGCAATCATCTCTATAAAAAAGAAAATAACACCAACACAGAGAGGGCGGGGCAGGTGGGCCCCAAAATATTTATTTTTTCTCAGGGGTGGCCTTGGCATAAAAAGTTTGAAGACCACTGCTCTAGAGTATAAACCTGTATGAGTGAAGCTTTCTCTACAGATAGTTAAGGAAAATAAGGCACAGTGATGAAAAGTGATTTGCTCAGAATCACATAATGTATGATGTGTGGAAGGTGAGGATTTGAGCACAATCTTCCTGGTTACCCAGCTTCCAATTCAGAATGCAAGGGATACTTCATCTTCTATTCCCTCTCAATATTAGAAACGAAAATAAATGCTTTCTGCAAAGTTTGTTTTCAAGTACTATACTAGTATACTGTTCAATAAATATAGTTTCCAAAGCACTAATGTATCTACAAGAGCCTATTAATCATCTTTATCCTGAGGCAAATACATCTGAGAAACCGACTAATATTTTAAAAATAATGGAAATGTACTATAATTATAATCTTAGTCCGTAGAATTGTGTGTACTTTCAAAGCACCAAGTCACACTATAAAGCAACCTGGAAAACATATGAGAAGCAGTAATTGAAACATATTTTTCTACAGCAACTATGCATCACATAGTTAGAAAAAAGAAAGGGATCAAGCCAGTCCCAAAATATGGTGCAATGGCAAGCAGGTCAGACATAGATCTCAGCAAAAGTCAACCTTCTGGCCTACCGTTCCATATGCGTTCCTCTGTCTAATTTCCCCTATATTCCTTACCCATCATCCTGCGGAGTCCTTCCCTTAGACCACATTCTCAATACCCACCTTTGTGTAGTTGTGGACGCTGAAGGTGTGCCTTGTGCAGCGAACGTATTGACAAGAAAAGCCTTTGTTTTCTGTAGCCAGCAGCACTGCGAGCAGAAGCTCTTGCTGCTCCCTGCTTCCTGGAGGAGGCGGGGCTCATCCCACTCATGTGACTGATCACGTGACCACAGCCGGGTACTAATTGCCGGCCCAACCGCCCGAGTGGCGTGTAGTTGTGGACGCTGAAGGTGTGCCTTGTGCAGCGAATGTATTGACAAGAAAAGCCTTTGTTTTCTGTAGCCAGCAGCACTGCGAGCAGGAGCTCTTGCTGCTCCCTGCTTCCTGGAGGAGGCGGGGCTCATCCCGCTCACGTGACTGATCACGTGACCACAGCCGGGTACTAATTGCCGGCCCAACCGCCCGAGTGGCGTGTAGTTGTGGACGCTGAAGGTGTGCCTTGTGCAGCGAACGTATTGACAAGAAAAGCCTTTGTTTTCTGTAGCCAGCAGCACTGCGAGCAGGAGCTCTTGCTGCTCCCTGCTTCCTGGAGGAGGCGGGGCTCATCCCGCTCACGTGACTGATCACGTGACCACAGCCGGGTACTAATTGCCGGCCCAACAGCCCGAGTGGGGTGTAGTTGTGGACGCTGAAGGTGTGCCTTGTGCAGCGAACGTATTGACAAGAAAAGCCTTTGTTTTCTGTAGCTAGCAGCACTGCGAGCAGGAGCTCTTGCTGCTCCCTGCTTCCTGGAGGAGGCGGGGCTCATCCCGCTCATGTGACTGATCACGTGACCACAGCCGGGTACTAATTGCCGGCCCAACCGCCCGAGTGGCGTGTAGTTGTGGACGCTGAAGGTGTGCCTTGTGCAGCGAACGTATTGACAAGAAAAGCCTTTGTTTTCTGTAGCCAGCAGCACTGCGAGCAGGAGCTCTTGCTGCTCCCTGCTTCCTGGAGGAGGCGGGGCTCATCCCGCTCACGTGACTGATCACGTGACCACAGCCGGGTACTAATTGCCGGCCCAACCGCCCGAGTGGCGTGTAGTTGTGGACGCTGAAGGTGTGCCTTGTGCAGCGAACGTATTGACAAGAAAAGCCTTTGTTTTCTGTAGCCAGCAGCACTGCGAGCAGGAGCTCTTGCTGCTCCCTGCTTCCTGGAGGAGGCGGGGCTCATCCCGCTCACGTGACTGATCACGTGACCACAGCCGGGTACTAATTGCCGGCCCAACCGCCCGAGTGGCGTGTAGTTGTGGACGCTGAAGGTGTGCCTTGTGCAGCGAACGTATTGACAAGAAAAGCCTTTGTTTTCTGTAGCCAGCAGCACTGCGAGCAGGAGCTCTTGCTGCTCCCTGCTTCCTGGAGGAGGCGGGGCTCATCCCGCTCACGTGACTGATCACGTGACCACAGCCGGGTACTAATTGCCGGCCCAACCACCCTCGCAGCGTAAGCCCTGGTGGCAGAAGGGCTGGTGCTGTTAGGCTGTTCGGCGTGTGCGGCTACCGGATGCCAGTAAGTACCATTATCTTTGTGCGGCTAGAGGTATCTTGAGAGGAGAAAAGGCTTGGACTCGCTGGTTCCCGCTGGTTGCGGTGAGAAGCTACATCGCGCCACGTCCGACTCGGACAATACGGTCATACACCTCTATATATACGCTGGTAAGTCGAAGCGGGAGCTGGTGTGTATGTCCTTGCCCTGGATGTGGTCTAATCCATTACTGACAACATAGAAACTATTCTTGTAACGGCTAACATTCGCTCTTAAGGAGCATTACAGTGAACTTTAAGCGGGCTCCCACAATGCGAGAAACTCGTGCCCAGCGCAAATTAGAATCTATGCCGACCAAGGAGCCGCCGCCGTACATAAATGAACAGCAGAAGGCTGCTAGCGCAGCAGGGTTAAATATGGAGCGGCCTGCTGAGCTAATAAGCACTGTCATCCACCCAGCTGAGGTACTATCACAAAATACTATAGTACCACCGCCTACACTATCTAGAGGTTCACTTCATATGGAACAAATAAGTGGTAATTTGCACAGTGCGATGCTGAAACCACCTAATTGCCTTGCTCGAGTCATGGATTGGGAGATTTGCCCTCAGACACTGCCCTCTACCGTGTTATCAGTGGACGTACAGGAGCAGGAAATTTGGCTGCCTGAGGAGCGGCTTTCAATAAATGACATGAGCGGCAGTGGTGGGGCTACCCTTGTTGAAGATGTAAATAGAGAAGGATCCTACCTTAGATATCATGTTGCCGGGGGAGGGGGGCCTACCGCTGTGGACGTGGTAGGCGGAGGGATCCATCCAATGCTTATGGAGCAGACGAGCTCCCCTGCTGAAGCAACTATGGTGACAACTTTAGTTGTCTTGACGGACGATGTTGACAAACTGCCATGTGAACACAGTGTATTTGCTGGTGACAGGGCCAAGCATCAGATATCCATGGATGGCGCGACTTCACACTTGAACTTGTCTACTAATCAATCGCCCAACCCCACTGGAAATCCAATGTCCCCATGGCCTAGGTTCTATAGTGCTGTAGATACAGCACCCTTCATTGGCAATACCAACCATCCGGCAGAGGATACCAGCGATGACGTATTCAAGGGTAAGAGTGGCTCAGAGTCAAGTGGGGAAGATGTTGTGTTAATAAAGAGTGTGACACCACCACGGGTGGGAAGGGTGGTTAGCCAAGACCAAAATCAAGAGTCAACTATTCAAGATTGCCCTACCCCCTTCATTAACCTGAAACCTGGATCGGAAAGAAGAAACTCTTTGGAGGTAGTTAACAAACTCTTAAACGCCCTCACACGCCTTAATGCGGAAAGAGCCTCTAAAAATTTAGCGAATTGTGGAGTGTCCATGTCGGAGTGTGAAAACATTGCTCCGTGTGTTGATGAAGCACCAACGTTACCACAGCCCATAACTCAATCACGAGAAGAAAGCTCCTTATTGAAACGTAGGAGGCTAATTGAGAGCATATCGCCTAGCGTCAGCTGTTCACAGAATAAAAAACTGAAAATGTCAACTATTCCACTAAAACTTTCGTCACCGCTCTTAACAACTAACACAATACGGCTAGAACCCACTAAACCCTTAGCCGCTACCGTTTCTTCAACAGATGATGACTCTATTGACTCATCGATAATGGAACGCCCATACCCAAAGATTAGAAGACCTGTGAATCGTGATAGGGTACATCCACGAATTATCAGTAATGTGTTAGAAGAGAGGGACACTGCTTACCATGCCAAAGACTTACAAGCAACTATAATTTCATCCATGACATTATCAATTGCTCCATTTATCAAAATGTATGAAAATCTTAATGAGAACGTAAAAGAGCTTTCATCAGTGGTTGCTACAATAAACAATAAGTTGCTTAGCATGGAAAACAAAAACTTCCACTGTAAAGAAGTGCTCCATGAAATCCATCGAAAGAATGATTGGGCCATAGAAACCCTTGTTGACCATGCCAAAAACGCAAATTTGGACAAAAGATTGTTGGCCGAAGTCGCAAAAGAGGCATTGGGGATTTTTCAACAGCAGAAAAAAAAGTACGACCAGCAAATGGACGTGACCCGTTGTCCAGCAAACGGCCTGTTACCTAAAACAGCTAATCCAACAAATGTGGAACGCCTCACTGAACAAGACTGTGTTAATGCTACACGGAACACTCAAAAGCACCCTAGCGGTCCAGCACAAGATGCTACCTTAAGCTCACCGTTACAAATGGAAAACGCACTGAACCGTCAGAGCCCTGTTGACAGCGAGGTATGCTCATTACAAACACTGAAGAATCCTGGCGGTGTATCAGTATCTGTGGTTGCTGCGAATAGCACACTTGCAGTTGACTGCCAACCTGTGAACGTTCCTTTAAAAGAACTAAACAAGGTCAGCAGTGCTTTTGCCAAGGTTATTAAGGAGTCCCAAGTGGCCTCGAATTTGGCTCTTTTAAATCCACAAGTGCCATCGACCTCAACACTACCAGCCATTAGGGAAGCAACAAGCACTCAAACGCCAGCTACGCCCCTTAATGGGGTGGCGATTGCCATGCCCGAATAATATAACATCTTCAAAGGCCCATTGGACACCCAAAAGACCACTGCAAGCAGTGCACAGCCTAAGAGCGGCTTGATTAAAAAAAGTAAAAATCAGCCGCAAAGGAAAGCCAAACGCAATGCTGACTCAAGAAAATTCCTGCGTCATCTTAAAAAAGTCAACGTAACGGTTAACGGGCCCTTACATGGGGCTGAAAACGCTGGAATAAAGGAAGGAGTACACGTAGTACCAGCTTGCCCAATCATTTTAGAAGAATCTATAAGTAGCAGCAGCGATGGCACCGAACTCCTAATAAACCTTTCAACATATAATGATGAAGAATTGGTAGAGAAGGAGCCTGCCGTGCCACACCCCTCGAGTGTGCTCGAAGCACCTATTATGATGCAACCTGTAATTGCTCTAGAGGTACTCATTGTGCCGGCGGTCCAGGATGACATAAAAGTATGTGACACGGTGACACTGGCCGTAACACAGGATCAAATTACAGCGACCTCCTCGACTTTTCCATACAGAAAGTGCAAACTTCTCCAACCGCTACCCTCGCTACAAAATGCGAAGGATCGTTTGGAACCTATATTTACGACACTAGAGGCCAAACGAAGATTAATTGCTGCCAAGTCGCAAATCGAAGGCCGGGTGCCAAATCCACAAGTTGATCGGGAGGTGTTGCATGATACTGTTAACGCGCAAGATCAAAACAGAGAAATTCTCTCTGTGAATAATGGTTACCCGATACCGCACAGAAACAGACAAACTTCATGCCTTAATACAGGAATTGATCTAAAGACGCAAACAGTGAGGCAGAGTTACAAAAATGTGTATACTCCAAAAGTCAACAACAAGGGAAGGAACTCACAAGCACATTCAACACAAGTGCTACACCGACTCCTCTTGGAACGAATTGAAACATCTGACGATCTAATTCTAAATCGACATAATGTATTATGGCTGTGTCATTTAATTCCAAGTCTAAGAGCAATCGAATCCGCGGATCTAAAAATCGTTGAATTCTTTGATGAGAAGAAAAATGATGCTGTGATCTTACACCTACAGTCTAAACTCATAGTGGAAGCCCTGTTGGACGCCAGTCCCGTATTAATATCGCTGGGGTTTGACAAAGCGAAAATCAAAGAAGACAGACAGTTTGGCTCGTCCGAAGATAAGACAGATTTGCAAACAGTTGCTGCGACAAATCATCCTCTGAGTGAAGAAATAGAAACAAACCAGGGTGAAACCAAAACTGGCAAGTCGCCGTTGGGTCTGCATCAGGTATCCCACATAAAGGATCCGATAAGAATAACGATTAACGGAATGACAAGCCCTCTGCGCACAGGGGTTGACACAAAGAATCAGGAATCTTCAGGCAACAGAGATGACGACTGGACATGGTTGGCTGCAACCATAAATAATCAATCGGAGAAGTAACGCCAGGAACCAGAGAACCCTAAAGGATGCACCATGGGCTCATGGAATACCCGTGGTGTTTTGCACCTCTTTGAAACACTGTGGGCCAGTGGATTGGACATAATATGCTTACAAGAAACTTGGCTATCGCAAACTCCGTTGCTGGAAGGCTTTGAGATGGCATTTAATCCAGCCATAAAACAGGCAAAAGGCAGACCGATGGCTGGCCTGCTTGTGGCCACAAAAAAAGCGTCCGGCCTCCAGATTGTGAATTCTTTTAATCCATCCCCTTTTATCCAGGTTGTCACCATCACTACACACCAAAATGGATGTAAGGCACCTTGTCTGTTTATCATTAACGTATATTGGAATCATCTGGCCAAGGACGACTCACTTTTTATTGATCAAATTACAGCATTGATCGATGATCTCTTAACAAAGGAGCTGCCACTGGACCTAATTGTATGTGGGGATCTAAACATTATCTGCGCCCAAAACGGAGATAGAACTGAGCTTAAAGATAAGAAGGTGCATAAACATGAAGGAATAGCAGCGCAGTGGTGCCTAGAAATGGAGTTTTGTGGTCTATCAATGCTCAACGGCCATACTATTGGGGACATTCCTGCATGTCCTACATGGAGAAGATTTGATCAGGCCTCAGTACTTGACTATATATTAGTTTCTGAAAACATCCACAAACGGACAAAAAAAATGGAAGTCATCAGAACGAAGCATAGTGACCACGATATGGTTCAATTCATATTTGATCTGTCTATTCCGTGTACTAAGGAAAGTTGGGGCTTTGCGGTTACTGCTGGTTCCAATAGGATTCGTTTAAATTTGTTGGATACAGAAGTTATTGCCATTACACACAATTTCCAACATGGCTCAAAAGCACTTGAATATCAAGACCTCCTGTGCGACTACGAAGAACAGAAACGCAACACATATCGCAAGGGGTTTCGAGCAAAACACAAATTTGATATGGCTGTTATGCAACGAAAAAGAGCCATGCGACAAGAACTAAGGGCCATAAAAAATACAAGTAGTTTAACTAAAAAGGAGTGTAAACGAATGATTAAACAAAGATATCGGAACTGGCACAAATCGCATGCCGCAATTCTGATGCAAAATGACTCCGAACTTATGTTACAGAAAATGTCTGGTAAAAAATCGGCTGAGTACTGGAGATTGATAAACAACAGCTTGGCTCCTCAACATGCACTACAAGCCAACGCAGTCTCGGAAGAAAAGTGGATCGAATTCTACTTGAATCTATATGCTAAAGATCCATCTTCCACAGTTCGTGTATATACGGCGCTAAAGAAATGGGATTTGGTGTTTGAGCGTCTTGACATACTTAATGTAATTAAAAACGTGCACGACTCTAGAGCACCCGGGCCAGATGGCTTAACCAATTTCACACTCAAGAAAAATCCAGAACTATGGACAGACTTCTGTGTAACGCTGTTCGAAAGGGTTATTAAGAACTGTTCGACCCCAAAGTCATGGAAAAACGCGGTGGTGGTACCTATTTTTAAAAAGGGGGACCAAACTAATCCTCGAAATTATAGGCCTATAGCGCTACTTGATGTTTTGGGGAAGGTCTATGCCAGCCTTCTACAACAAAAACTCCTCAAATGGGCCACAGCCTCAAAACACGTAGATCCCAGACAAGCGGGCTTTGTAAAAGGAGTAGGATGTGGGTTGAATTTGCTACTGCTAAATCTGCTAAAAATGGATGCATTGAAGTCAAACACAAAGATATACACGGCACTAATAGACCTGTCACAGGCGTTTGACAGCATAAACAGGGAACTGTTGTGGGAAAAACTCAAGAGGTGGAACTGTCCTTCGAGTCTAGTGGATGCAATCCGCGAGTTACACACAGGCACTTCTATTAAGATTCGTTTGGATGAGAAAGGCACGTTGTCTGCTGATATTGCTACATATAAGGGTGTGAAGCAAGGCTGCCCATTGGCAGCAATTATCTTCAATCTCTTTATCTCAGATATAAAGCAAGCGTTCAACGGTGTAGCTACCTTTCCTCCAAAACTTTATGGAACCTCAATAGAATACTTGGTCTATGCTGATGATCTCATCTTGGTGGACTCGACGCCGATTGGGCTCCAGCGAAAACTCAATTGTCTTGAGCATTATACAACAGAAAACGGCCTTAAAATCAACAAAGAAAAAAGTGAAATTTTGATTTTGGAAAAGTTACAGGGAAACAAAGGTAAAAAAGGAAAATTTTGGTGGTGAATAGCAAATGAGGACCTACAAATCGTAAAGAGCTCGACCTACCTGGGCATGAAAATTAGCGCCAGTAGAAGAGACGAGCCGTGGTCTATTGTTGCAAAAAGCAAGTGTCGGCAGCTGGCGTGTCAAGCGCACTTAATTAATAAGAAATTTGGCAAATTTTCGTTAAAACCCGTCATTTTATTTTATGAGCAAAAAGCGGTACCTACACTTATATACGGCGGAGAAAACGCATTTGGTTACGCAGAGGACTTGTGGAAATCCCTAGAAAACATTTTTTGGTCCCGTGTTTTGCAGCTTCCAAAGGGTACATCAACAACATGTCTACGGTATGAGCTAGGGCTCATATCAATCAAAGCAAGAGTTACATGGAACCTCCTAAGTATATATAGAAAAACGATGGTTAAAACTCCGGTGCCGCAATTTGAATTGCTACACAAGTCTGACAAAGACAGAATCACTACTACTTTGTTCGACTGGAACGTCCTCTGCAAGGCTCTATTAGAGGAGTATGGCATCAATCTCTCACTGCTAATAGAGAATCCAGACATGGCTAAAATGAAAATCTGGAGAACTGACTGGATATCAACCTGTGACTTAAGAGCAGATTCAATTCTAATGTGCGAGGTACCGGGAGAAGCAAAAGCCTACGGTCAGCGACACACATATCTAACCTGCTTACCAGATCAATACTCAAGAGCTCTGTATATGCGATTCAGAATGAATTTGCTCTTAACAAAAGAACGTTTGGCTACATGGACAAAGTATGCTAACATTGATCCAGTATGCAGATTCTGTAAAAAGAGCAATGAATCCATCAAACATTTAGTCACGAGTTGTCTTGCTTTTGAACACCAAAGAGAAAGACAATTTGGAAAATTGATCAACGAGCATCAATTCATGAATACAGAGGATTGGTGGAAGGCACTGTTTGAGGGGAACAACAGAGCAGTTCTATTTGCTCTAGTAAATTTCCTTCGATTGCTGAAAAGTAATTTAGACATGGAGAATGAGAAACTGGGTTTACGTAATTAAGAAAACTGTTACGGAGTAGGAACCTGGGTTGTGTGTGCGAAAATAAAATGTTTCAGATTGATGAAGGAAACTAGGAATTGAAAGGAGAGACTGGAAGATTGCAATGTGTTGTTATTTTAAAGGTTTGAATAAACCAAATAAAAAAAAAAAAAAAAAAAAATACCCACCTTTTTCTTATGATTAACTGTCAGTCATCTATTCCTCTTTTGCTCCATCCTTTAACAATGACTCAAACCCTATCCATTACTTTTCACACACCTCCTTCCCTTGCCCACCTTCCTCAGTCACCAATTCCATGTCGCTCATGCCCTCTAATTGCCCGTCACACCAAGCCCATTCCTTGCCCCTTCCGCCATTCGTTACCCTGGCTTATGTTAGACAGCAGACCACCTTGATTTTCCAGTCAGCCTCTGCCCGGTATGACAATAAGCAGTGGGCATGGTCTTGCTGGTATTTGTGGCTATGGGGTCTGCATTGGACAATGCAGCTTGAAAGACAGTGATGGGAGGTGACTTTTTTAGTGCTGACAAGTTGCACTTTTTGAGAAAGTTGGCTGCATATTTCAGCTCTTGGAAGCAGAGAGAACTGCAGGAGGAAAACGCCTTGTACCTGGTGATGGAGAGGGAGCAAGAGCGGCCTATTATTTTTATGTACATTTTCAAATAAGTTGTGAGTGTCTTTCAGTTTCTGTGACTAGGGTAATTTGTTTGAGTGTATTCGTGACAGTGTAAAGTATAGGTGGAAGGGTGTATCTGTGTTCATGTGTCTGCATATCTCAGGCTGGTGTTGATTTGCATGTGCGTCTTATGTTGATCACATAAGAGAAGAGTGTTCTCGACAAGACAATGGAAAACAAACACAGATTTAGGGAGTCAATCAGAGTTGGCTGGTAGCAGTAAAATTGCCAGTATTTTGCAAATACCATTGATTTTACCGTCCACTCAATTAAGGTTTGATCAAATACCATTGGTAGTATTCCACGGGAATACCAGAAGTGGTATTTCAGGTAGACTTTTTGCAGAAAAGACACATATTTTTACCTTTACCTTAAAGGTGGAAGTGAAAAATCCAAACAGGCTGCACATTCTTTAAATCTTTCTTTTTACTGTACAGAACGGAAGCACTAGTGCTTCTCTTCAAAAGAGTGAAACATGTTTCTACAAAGGGTCATGTTGAGTTGGTAAAAAGGTGGGCCTTTCTGATTGTCTCCTCTCACCACCTTACCATATAATGCATAAAAGGGCCACAATTGACCCTTTGTGCAAAAAGAAATAAACAGAAGTGATATGAGCCACTACTTTAGATAATCAATTTCGCCCTTCACATTGATGCTTAAAATTTCTGAAATAAATGTTACAAAAACCTTTTTACATCACTGCCATTGGAGGTTGTATTTCTGAAATAGCACTGGAGATATTCCAGAAATACCACCTCTGCTGGTGGTAAACTTTGAGTAGGGCGGAGCTGGTAACTTTCTTCAGCTGTATTAAAAAAAGCTGCCCAACACTGAATGACCCCTTTAGTTTGTAGCCTTCTAATAATTAATTCCAGAAAATTACATTTCTAAAACCACTATATAAATAACATCCATGGGCGTATTCAGGGTCTTATTAAACCCTTTTTGTATGAACACACTGGTGATCAAGAAATTCAGCAGAACAATGAGGAAGTTTTTGTACAGCATCACAGCGAGGACAAACTCTAATAAGATATGGACTCATACTTCCTTAGGAAGTAGGCATCACAATAAGTTGCTGTGGATTGTAACAGACCAATGATGTATGGGGTAGTGGTGCAAACATCTGTTATTTATATGCATACATTGACACTGGGTGGTATGAACATGCGCCTGTGGCCTAGACTCCTCTCCCTCTCACAGCGGAGGCCCATGTGTGGGGGGCAGCCAGGCATATCTACAACATTGCTGAAATCAAGCCAAATGCCTTGGCCCATTTACACAGAATCTGAGCAGGCTGTGCAGCACTCATTTTCTTTGTGGCAGGCTAGATTCTGAAGAATTTCATCTTTTTCAATTATTATTTTTGTATTTTGGAGCTCTGGCCCATGGCAGCCTGAGGGGGGGAGGGCAATTGCCCCTTTGCCCCTCTTGGCAGTTGACCGCTGGCGATGCAATGTGGCAGTAACGGAATAACTGCCACATTACTGCTGTTTTTCCCTGCACCATTGACCTTGTAATGAGGCCCATTATGAGGTGGAATGTTGCCCATCAACAACTGATGGCACTCGACTTTGCCTTGGCAGTAACATGGGGGCAGGAAATCATCACACAATAAACATGACTAGACTATGTAGTGTAAAGGGATAAACGGCTGTGTCTGCGACTCTGAGTAAGGCGGTGCAAACTGCCTCAAAAGTAACGTCACTGGACACTCATTCAAACGTTTGGTGACCCATCGATGTTCATTGGTCATTTTATTTTCAAAATAAGCTATATTAGTGAATTGTCAAAGGTAGAACTCAAGCAGTACATGTTCTCATATACATATTACATAATTCACCATACAAATTTGTTTTGTTCCCCCTCCTCAACAGTAAAGTAACTTTACCTCAACCGCCCCCCAACTTCAAATCCCAATCCCCCTCCCCCTTCGGTTTAACTTGGCCCCAGGGTGGTCACAGCGGCAATCTCGTCTGAGCCTGTTTTGGCCAGGTTCCTCCCATCATTGGGCCCACTTTTGGCTTCAAGTCTATTCTCTGCATTCGCTGTTTTTTTCTACAACCTCTCTCTGGGGCCTGGGTTGAGGTCCACCGATTTCAATTCCTTCACCTCTCCCTTGTCTCCAACCAAAGACGCCTCCCTTCTCCATTCCCCTTCCCGCACCTGCCTCCTACCTCGACTCATACTCCCACCGTGATGTCCTCCATGGGCTCTGGGTTCTCGTTTACCGCCTCTAGAGGAGGTCTCTATGGGTCGTATTTTTATAGGAAAGGTGCCCATTCCACTGCCCTTGACGGGGTTTGGTCATGCAGTTGTCTAGTGAGTTTTTCCATCCTATATATGTATAGGGTTTTTGAGTCCCATTGTCTTTCACTGGGAAGTTCCTCTCTTATCCAACCCCCTGCCAAGCAAGCCCTAGCCGCTAACAGCAAATAGTGTGGCATATGCGGGAGCTTCACCCAGTCCCCTTCCATTATCTCCACCCCAAAGAGCACGAGAAGGGGGTCCAAATGCCTATCTACCCCGTCCAAGCTCCTTATCCACCCCAGGATCTCCTTCTAGTACTTATGTACCTTTTCGCACAACCACCATATGTGCCAGTAGTCAGCCCTCGACCCACATTTCCTCCAACGGTGAGGTTCCGCTCCCGGATACATCTTTGATAGCCTTGCTGGATCCCACTGCCACCTATACAGGAGTTTGAGCCCATGAAATTTATATTGGCAGGCCTCTGAACTGTGGTATGCATTCACACATAACCTTCGCCACTGATCTTCCTCCATTTCCATTCCCATGTCCCTCTCCCATTTCCTCTTATGTACCTCTATCTCCCCTCCTTGCGCCTCTAATAGGGCTTGCTACAGTTTGGAAGTTAGTCCTCTCATCCCCTTTTCCATGTCCAGCACCTTCTCAGTACACGTCAGTTCCCTCTGTAACTCCTCCTTCCAACCATCTGACATCAACACCCCTTTAAGCTGCAAGTATTTGAATACAGAGATGTTACCCCCACCCAAAATCTCTTCCAGCTCGAACAAGTCTATGAACACATCTTTCTTTAGGACTGCCCCACTCTTTCCACCCCTGCCTCAAACCAATCTTGAAACCTCTCGTGGCACGGGATACAGTCTCTAATCGGTGGGGCACAAATGTGACTCAGGGGCGAGGGCCACATTGTGACCCCAGCCATTTCCCCTTTAACCCTCCAAAGAGTCCAGACCGAGCCCAGGATCCTATGCACCTTTACCCTTCTCTGGGCTGCTTCCTGCAGCACCCAGAGCCACTCCCCTAGCGTGACTGGTCTGAAGAGGTGATTCTCGATGCCCGCCCATTGCTTCTGTTTGTGTACCCGCAGGTGAGGAACTAGGGTTCTGAATTGGGCTGCCCTGTAGTATGTGCGCATTTCGGGTAGACCCACCTCTCCCTTTTCTTTGGCCTGTACTAGTAGCCTGTAGGCTACTCTTTGCTTCTGCCCCTGCCACAGGAACCTCACTATCCTTTTTTTTAATTCTGCAAAATGTAGGTCTGGTAGTTCTATTGGTAATGCTTGATAGAAATATAGCACCCTGGGGAGAATTATCATTTTTAGCGCAGTCAGCCGCCCTCACCACGAGATGGTGCGCATCGACCAGGTGTCTAATTCCCCAAAGAGTTGATGCAGTGGGGGATGGGGGGTCCCATATAGATTGTCCAGCTCCCTGGGTATTCTCACCCCAAGGTACTTTATACTGTTCTCCTCTACCAGTACCCCCAACCTTCCCCATTCTGATCTTTGCTCCTCAGTTACCCCTCTCAGGGGAAGGAGGATCGACTTATTCACACTAACCTTAAAACCTGATAATCGTCCATACTCTTATAATACCCGGAGCACCCTCGGGACCGTCTCCCTTACCTCTGAGAGATATACCATGGTGTAGTCTGCGTAAATGCTTAATTTGTGGCTATCGTCCCCCACCCCAATACCTCTTATCTGATCATCCCTGCATATCTACTCCCCTAGTGGTTCAATTGTCAGGGCGAAGAGTAGGGGCAACAGAGGGCACCCCTGCCTAGTGCCCCTACTGAGTCCCAATTCCTTGGACTTTGTCCCATTTACGATTACCCTCGCAGTGGGTCCCGAGTAAATTGCCCTGATGGCTCTGCACATTCTATTCCCACTCCTATTTTTCATAACACAGCAAATTGAAACCCCAATTCGACTCGGTCGAAAGCTTTTTCTGCGTCCAAGCTCAATAGTGCATAGTCCCCTGAGCCCCCCCCCGACGTGTTCCATGAGATCCAGGGTCTTTCTAATTGCGTCCGGGCCCTGTCTGCCTGCTATGAACCCCATCTGGTCTGGGTGGATAATTCGGGGCAGTTTCTCTTCAAAGCGTGTCGCTAAGATTCGCGTAAATATTTTCTCGTCCACATTCAGGAGCGAGCTGAGGCGATATGATGAACATTGGGCTGGATCCCGTCCTTCCTTCGGGATTACAGATATTAATGCGTTACTGAAAGTGTCTAAAGCCTCCCCCATTTCTAGGATGTGGTTATACAGTTTTACCATGGGCCTCATTACGACCCAGGCGGTAAGTTACCGCCTGGGGCGTGACTTTACCACCATGGCGTAAACTACGTTTACGCCATGGTGGTTGGCGGACTTACCGCCCCATTCCGAGGTTGGCGGGGCGGTAAGTCCCCAATCCCCATTTACCCTTCCCCATTCCCATTTTTGCCCCATAGGGCATAATGGGAGTGGGGAAGGCGTTAATTACGCCACCGTAAATTACGGTGGCGTAATAAACTCCATGGTCCCTTAGCGCCATGGATTTTAACACCTGCTAAAAGCAGGTGTTAAAACCTCCATGGCGCTAAGGGACCTCGTAATTAGGCGGTAAGGGTCGGCGCTGTTTACGCCGCCGTAAAACCCTTACCGCCTGAGTTGTAATGAGGCCCCATGTGTCGAGGTAGAACCCCTGCATACCTCTTATAGAACCCAATAATGTATCCATCCTCCCTGGCACCTTGGCACCTTTCCATTCGGAAGGCGCGTGATCGCCTCCTGTACTTCCTCAGGTGTTATTGGGCTAAGTGTTCCACCTCTGGGCTTGTGAGCTTAACCATGTCCACCTCACTTAGATATTCTCTTACAGCAGTTTCCCTGCTGAGAGCTTCAGATTTATAAATCTTCTCATAGTATTGGGCGAAGCTTTCTGCTATCTCCTTTGGTGCAACCTGAATGTCCCCTGTGGAGTCTTCTAGATTGGACACACATCTTTCCGCCCTCTGCGCCCGGAGTCTCACTGAGCGTCTGCCTTGCCCCCTTTTTCATAATATTGCAGTTTGAAAAACCTCAATTTCCACATAATCTCCCCATCCCCAGCGCATTCAGCTCTGCTTTCTTGGTGAGTATCTTGTCTCTAATCTCGTCTATGTTCCCCACCGTAGCATGCATCCTCTCCTCTCCTTCCTCTATTTCTTTCCTCAACCTCTCCTCCCTCAGATTGCTTTCCCTTTTATGCCTCACCCCCTCTCCAATCAGTAGCCCTCTCCAGGTTGCCTTCCCAGCGTCCCAGACCACCCCTGTACTCACTTCTCCGCTGTCATTTAGCTCAAAGTATTCAGTGATCTCCTTGGCCAGTTGGTCCGCAAAGATGGGGTCCTTCCAGAGCATTTCATTACTACTTTCCGGCCTATAAAGCCCTCTTTTATCTAAGGTCATAAGCACCATGTCATGGTCAGTCCAACCCATTGGCCTAATTTCGCTACCCATCCCCCTTGTCCCCTGATTCCTGTTTAGAAGTAAGTAATCACTCCTAGTGTAGGTTTTGTGCAGGGCTGAGAAAAAGGTATATCCTTCCTCCCAGGGGTGCTGCTGTCTCCACACATCTACTAGGCCACGTGTCTCAATCACCCGTCCCAGGTGCCCCAGCCTGTCCTCTCCTTCCCCCGTTGCATCACGCCCTTCAGCTCTTCTGTCCCAAATTTCATTCGCCCAGGAGTTAAAATCGCCCCCAATGATGTACAAGTCGGCCTCCAGCTCCTGTATCCCATTAAGCGCACTAGATATAAAGTGCACTTGTCCCTGATTGGGTGCGTACACCGCTGCCAGAAGCACTCTCGCCCCTTCCATAGACCCTCGTATTATCAACAACTTTCCTTCCAGCAGACTGGTGGCTACACATTCCGGTAATTTGCATTGTTTGTGTAATACAATTCCGACCCCCCCCCTCTTGGAGTACCCTGATGCCTAGTGGACCTGTCCTATCCCTGCCCCTTTAAATGCCCGCTATTCCCCTTGTATTAAGAGCGTTTCCTGGAGGAAGAGCACATCCAGGGATGCTTTACAAAATTCTCTGGCAACCAGAGATCTCTTTGTCAGGGATTTTAGGCCTTTTACCTTCAGTGTACCCTCAACCAGACCCCGGTTAGCTTCCTCTTTCCCCATCATGAATGCACCACTTTGCCCACCTCTTCCTCATTAGCCTAGCCTGTGACTCTGCCCTTTCCTCCTCCCCCTTGTCTTGGGGGCTACTTTCTTCGTTGCCGCTGTCATTTTCCCCAGTGCCATGCAAATTATGAAAACCCCACAACAACATTATAACTGTTTGCAACTGTAACTTGAGTTCATTAAGAGGCTTGGAGACGCCCTCTCTCCCACCGAAGGCCACCTTGGAGCAGAGATATACGCCTCCCTCCGGCAATCCTTATTCATACTTGTACCTTCCTTCCGGAATTGCAATTGCCCCTTCTTCTTTGACACTGTCTTTTCTCTCGAGTTATTCTCCTGTGGTTGTTCTGGCATTTTAGGTGTCTTGTGTGGCGATGGTCAAATCAGTTGCATGTATTTTCTGCCCGTTTGTCCCCTCCTCTTCCTCTACGGGCCAGGTACCGTGCTTGGTCTATCCCTGCTCGTACTTGGTCTGTCGGGGCCCCTTAATTCCAACTCAGTGCCCACCGTTAGATGATATAGGGCTTGCTCAGCCTCTTCCACGGAAATTACACGGTAGTCCACTGAGTCTGCCTCAAATTGCAGTAAGAACCGGTATCCCCATCTGTATCTGATACCTTTCACTTGGAGCCACTTTATGAGGGGCCTACAGTCTCTGCGTCTAGAAAGAGTGAGGTTGGATAAGTCTTGATATATCGTCACCTTGGAGCCTTCAAATTCCAGTTCCCTTTGCTGTTTTTCCCTAATTAGCACCTCTGTCTTGTCTCTATAGCTCAGGATCTTTGCTGCTATTGAGCGGGGGCCACTCCCGTATGGTTTACCTCCTCTGTGCGCCCTTTCTAATTGCACCTGTTTTCCCCCATCCGCCTCGAACAGGTGATGCACCAGGGCCTGTACCTTATCCTCCACTTGCCTCAGGGTTTCTCACGTCGTTTCCTTCAGGCCCTGTGTCCTTATGTTGTTCTGTCTTTCTCTGTTTTCTAAGTCATCCATTTTCAACATCACTTCCTCTTCCTGAAGCTCCAGCTCTGTCATTCTGGCATTAAGCCTCATTTCGACCAAGTCTGCATTCAGTTGGTTATGCTCTAGGCCCTCCACTTTGCTTTCTACCATTGCCATTCTACTAGTTAGGTCAGTAAGCGAGGCCTGTATATCACCCCTGAGAGCCTTGATTTCCACCAGTATATGTCCTGAATCCTCCTTCGTCGAAAATAGGGACATGTCTACCTCCGTCATCCTTATTATTTCTGGTACCTTCCTCGCTGCCCATGCTGTTTTCCTTGGTTGCGGGGTCACACTGTCCATCTTAATCCCTTTTCTGTTTTGTTCTGGGGGCCCTTTCCAATCTCTTCCAGTGCCACCTCTTCCCCCTTTTTTCTTCTTCAAACCTCTTCCTCTCTTCCCCTCTTGTCCTGCTTCTGTCGTGGTCCCACACGCCTCCTGTTCTCTCCCCTTTTCTGTGTTCCTCCAATCCGCCTTACCTTCGTTATTCCTTGCTTCTCACTCCGGTGACTCCGGCATTGTTAGCTGATCCAGTAGGGTTGTGCTCTTCTCATTACTCGTTCCTGCTTGTGGCAACACGGCTATACTCCGGTTCATCTGGCAGCTACTTATTGTGCCACTAGTTCTTTACTTACGACCTTTTCAGCCTGGACCCTTATCCTCTTGTTTGGTTGTTATAACTGTGGGGTGGCCTCCACTGTTTAATGTGCCTCCACTTCTCTCCATGGGATGCAGAATTTATTAAGTCCATGGGCCCCAGCTCCTCCGAGGCTACTACCGCTCCCCCTCTGCTCACCACCTCTGTGATCCAGGCTCCTCGGCTAGCTGTCTCCTGATTGGAATTTGGGTACTTGTCTGGTTGGTTCACTGGGTTCCCATGCCTCTCTGGGCTTCTCCGGTCTGCTGCTGCGCTTTATTTGGGTACCGGTTTTTCCCACAAGCATTCTTTTCCCACCTCGGGTGCTCCGGCGTACACCTAGGCCTTTCCGCCACGTCTCTTCCTTCACCCGCCTTGCTTCTGTCCACCTCCTCACCCTGTGGGTCTCCTGTGCCTCCGTGTGATCCTCCCTCCTTAGGCCTGGTGCGGGGTATGCTCCGCGCAATGTGTGCCCCTTCTTTCTCTCGGGATGTTGCAATGCCCCCGAAGAGCCCCCGCCTCCCTTCTGGTCTGTGCACGGCTCTGGGAGGGTTTTTCAGCAGTGTCAAGTGTCCACGGCACTTCTACCGCCCACGGCTACACTGCCATGCCCCCGCCTCACTCTCCGCTTCTCTGTTGCTGGATGGGGGTGGGGCGGGACGTGGCGGTGGAATCGGGCCCACCTCGAGCCACACTCCACAGATTTCGCTCGCTCCGCTGGTCTCTCCCTTAACCTGCGCCGGTCCTCTCTGCTTCCCTGGTTCGCCGTGCTCTGTGGGGGGAAGCTCCTCTCATTGGGTGGGGCCGCACTTACCTCCTCCTCTTCTCCGCTTTTCAAACCTCGCGTGTGGTCACGGCCCCGGTCCTTCTCCTGTCCGGGCCGCTGCACCTCTCGGCTACTCGTGCAGCACCCCTCACCGTGGCGCTTGTGTTCAGGACTCTTCTCCAGCTGCCTTCCTGTGTGCTGGCGTCCAGAGCTTCGTCAGTGTTCCTGACGGTCTTTGTCTGGGCCTTCAGTTTCTCTCCTCACTGTGGGGTGTGCCGCCAGGCTCCTGGGGTGACACGCAGCACCAGTGCACTGCTCCGTCTGTTACGGGACTCAGGCCACGTCACCCACTGCAGCCGCTCCAAGGCCTCGCCATCACTTCACCCCAGTATTGGTATCACATAACTCTCTGTTCCTCACTTAATTATCGTTCTCCACGCTCCATGCACTACCACTTACTTTCATGTGCCAGTATATTTATATTTTCTGGGTAAAAGTGCATCATCTCATTTCTTTGTTTCTGGGGGAAGCAGGAACTACACGTTTATGCAGCCATCTTTTCACGGCCCCTAGCGGTCTCCCCAATTGGTCAGTTTTGACCGTGTGAACGAGTACCCCTACACCTCCCAAAGCACCCCTATGTCCCCCATGGCTCCCCATGTCCTCCTTCCCCAGCACTCCATGAATAGTTTACATTTATTTTCTTTTTCCAGTTTCCAGTGTAGGAGTGCTGAAAATAGAAAAAAGATATAACATATCTTAATTCCCTGTGTGGGCCTGACAGACCCCAGGAAGTCTTTAGGACGTGTTATAGGGCCCACCCCTCGTGCTCCTTAATTTTTACCCCTGGGTGACCTCAGCCTTTCATAGGCGAACCTCCAGAAAGGTTTGAATAGTTGGCATCAGAGCGAACCATCCAAAATTCGACTGGTTTACCCCAAAATAAGTTCACCCAGCTCTTAGTAAGGCAGCACAGTGCAGCGAGTGAATTCTCCCATGAGAAGAGGCAGCAGTACTATCTCGAATAGTCGGCCAAGCGAGGATTAATTGTTTCAGAGGTTTCCTCCCATCATTCTCATTGCGGTTCACAGTGTAACAGGCTGCTGGGATTATCGATGGCATGCATTAACCAAGACCATCTACATTGGCGCTGCCTTCCGCATTATCCCACTGTAACTTTCTCAGCCGGCCATTTTATCATAAAGGTCATCTCATTTCAGCCCAAGAAGGAATTCTGGGTATTATTAGTAGTGAAACTTTGTGTTTGATAGGAAACTTAAAGGAATGGTTGGGTCAGAAAATATTATTGGCCAAAAAGATGGCCAATAATAAAACAAATATCTAAAATATATATATTTTTTAATTCCTATGGAAAGTTTCGAGCAAATGAAGCTCAAACTTTAAAATTACAATCTCTAGGGGGCATCCATTTTGTGATTGCAGGCAGCCTCCTCGGCTCTGCATTTGCAGCCCTAAACAAGCAGCAAAACTCCCCTACTGGGAGCTTTTGCTTACTGCAGCCTGAGCAGAGCTGAGGTGGCTGCCTTCACTTTCATTTTATTTTTTCTGTGTTCCCCAAGACCAAGGAAGCACAGAAAACGTAAAATGAAGGCAAAAAGCCGAGGCGCACCAATTAAAAATATAATGCTGTATTTGTGATTGCTGTGGTTGGAAAACCACGGCAATCACAAATACAACAACGTTGTTATTCTGACAGCGGCAGCTTTCGCATGGAGTCTCCTGGACTCCCCCAACCCTGAGGGAGCCCAGGAGACTCCCAGCGAAAGCTGCCGCATTCCGAATAACGTTTTTGGATTTGTAAATACTGCAGCATTTACAAATCCAAAAACGTTATATTTCTCACTGCGGCAGCTTTCGCTTGGAGTCTCCTGCACTCCCTCAGGGTTGGGGGAGTCCAGGAAACTCCATGCGAAAGCTGCCACAGTGAGAAGCACTGCAGCATTTCTAAGCACCCGCGTTGTGTTTCTGCCTGCAGCGGCTTTCACTTTGGAGCTCTCGGGCTCCCCACGGGGAGCCCGAGAGCTCCAAAGTGAAAGCTGCTGTAAGCAGAAACACAGTGGCATTTATAAACACCCGCGTTGTGTTTCTGTTTGTAGCGGCTTTCACTTTGGAGCTCTCGGCTCACCACGGGGGGCCTGAGAGCTCCAAAGTGAAAGCTGCTGTAGGCAGAAACACTGCGGCATGGAAACACAACCGCGTTGTGTTTCTGCCTGCCTTGGCTTTCACTTTGGGTCTCCGGTGCTCCCCCGGGGAGCACCAGAGACCCAAAGTGATAGCCACGGCAGGCAGAAACACAACGCGGTTGTGTTTCAAAAACGCTTCGGTTTTTCTTTCTAAGTTTCTCAGGCTCCTCCGGCTCGGAGGAGCCTGAGAAACTTAGAAAGAAAAACCGCAGCGTTTTTGAAACACAACAACGTTGTATTTATGTTTGCAGTAGCTTCAGCTTGGAGTCCATAGGGCTCCAAGCTGAAGCTACTGCAAACATAAATACAACGTTTTAAAAGCTGCCGTTTTATTTCTAAGTTTTCTGGGCTCCTCCAGCCCGGAAAACTTAGAAAAAGAAAAAAAACCACAGCTAGTGCTTATATTAGCACTTACCGAGATGCAGCTACAGCTTTCCTGCCTGTAGTCTCTGGTCCCTGTCCTCCACATCCGGCACCAATGAAGCAAAAGCCACCCAGTGGTAGCTTTTGTTTACTACAGCTGGCTGGCTTTTGCTTCATTAGTCCCGCAAACACAAGTACAGGTGACATCCATTTCACAAAATGGATGCCCCCTAGTGCTTGCAATTTTAAAGTTTGAGCTTCATTTGCTCGAACTTTCCATAGGGACTTAAAAAAATATATATTTTAGATATTTGTTTTATTATTGGCCATCTTTTTGGCCAATAATATTTCTGAACAAACTATTCCTTTAAGCAAAACAGGGAACATTACATTAGCTTTTGACACCACACTTGTGCCTTGTTCAGATGTTCCACCTTGTGATTGGGGAAGGGTGGGAGGTTTCAAGTAGAACCAATGCTGCATCTTGTGGCTAGGTATGTGTCTTTGCACATAAAGGCATTGGAGCGACAGCGGGCATTCATGCGTGATACACAGCAAATCTACGCAAGGACAGGTTTCAGAGGTAGGGTGCAGATGTGTTTGTGGTGTGTTGATCACATATTAAACGGGACTACTATAAAAACTGTCAGAAAAGGTAACTAAGCTTCGTACATTAGATTGAAAATTCTCTAATCAACCACAAATCCTTTACCAAGATTTACCCTGTGCTTTCGTGGCCAGGTACGTAATTTCACCAAAAGGCCAGGGGTAGCGGAAGTGGCATCATCTGACTCTTGACCTCTGATAACTTTACAGGAAGTGATGTAATTTAACCCCACGCAAAGTGACATCACGGGAAGCAATGTAACATGACCTTTCACCCCTTGACAGAACAGGAAGTGGCATCCCATAGCATTGTTTCTGAGTACTCTACGAAAAATAAGGTTACAATATCACTGTAAAGTGGTATACATTTATACAAGAATGGATCACCATATGTATCATTAATATCAGTGTGTATAGGCCCATATTACCAAATTACTGTGAATGCAAGCAGACATCCAAGGCCAAACGATAATGTTAATGTCAAAGGACATTTGTATCAAGCAATGTGTTATTATATAGCACTTAAGCTTAAGCACTTCATATAGAACAAATATACATACAATATTACCCAACCTGTGTTGTTGCTCATTTATCAGCCTCAGCAGGATGAAAGGCTGCGTTGACCTTGCCGGGAGTCGAACCTCCAACCTACAGATCACACACACATTGAAGCAACGAATGTTCAACCCACTGAGCTATCTTAACGACTATAGCCACCAGAAAACCATCCACTCCAAAAACAGAGCCATATGCTGCTGGCCACAGCCCAGCAGCCTCAATGAATTTTTTTTTAAAGAAAAAACATTTCTTTTACATTTATTTTTTTAGGGGTAGCAAGGGAGACCACAGGGGTATCAATGGAGACCTCAGGGGTAGCTCGTGCGACCCCTGGCGACTCCTAAATGACGTCCCTGTTTGTGGCTATTCCCTGTGAATAGTCACAAGCCAGTGCAGTAAAACATTCACCCTTTCTAAGTGACACAGGGCTTTTATGGGTTTAGAAATCGCGGTTTCTCGGTCACTCATAAGATCTGTTGCATGGTTCAACCCCCAGGTCTGGCACACTTTTTATGACTAGGGGACTATTCTTTCGGATCCCCAATCCTGTTGGGAGGACAAGTAAATAGAAATCAAAATCAAGGTGACCCTGAGAATGAGTGCAGGTCCGGATAGTGAAAGGGTTTAAGGGGCGATTAGTAAATTGGCGCTATAGGAAAGTAGTGGCCACTATTACCAGTCTTTGCCCTTTTGGTCCCCAGCTCTTGGCCATGAGACATGGAGGCGTGTGAGAGAGCGATTGAAGGCACCAAGGTAGTGGGCGGAGATTGTGGCATCAGTGTAAGAGAGACTGTGGGCCCGATTCATAGAATGTTTTGCGCGGCGCAAAGTGAAAAAGTACACGTTGTGCCATGCAAAACTCATGTTGCTAATTCATAGATCAGACTTTGCATGGGTCGGCACTCACTTTGCGCGGGTCGTTGCCTACTTTGCGTGGTGCTGAGCGCTTTGCGCGATACAGCTTGCAAGGTGTGGGAAGGGCAAGCGCAAAGCAACTAATAGGGGGCGGAACATGCATATTCCCCATTCTTTGCTCAAAATGAGGAAGAACAAGAATAACGTGGGCGTGTTGAGAGACGCACCATGTAAAAACTAACACGCCCAGTCAAGCGCAAACATAACCCAATTCATATGATACATGACGCAACGTACAGTGGAAAGACCACATATAAAAGCACGTAATGCACACCATTACAAAATTGGACTTCCAGACTGAATCACGCTGTATAGGCAGGGATCATACATCTTCATGGAAGAAGGAGAGGGAGGAGGTTGGTGATAGACAGGATTTTCCATCCTCGCACAATGCGTTTTGAGATGCCAGATGACGAGGTGTATGCAAGGTACAGACTCCCTCCCCATGTCATGCTTGACCTGGTCAGGGATTGGGAGGAAGACGTTGAATCACCCATCATCTTCTATGCACTCAATGTCATTGTTGGGGGCATATCGCAGGCCATGCATTGCCGGTGCTTGCACCAGATATTGTGCTGCATAACATAACATGTGCATTGGCATATATACATGCCATGCACACTGCAGGCAAGGCAGAGAGTGTGCCAGAAGTTTGATGCAATAACACACTTCCCACAGCTGCTGGGAGCCATTAATTGTATACATGTTGCGCTACAGCCCCAACCACCCTGTAGCGAGCAAATGCACTGCAACTGGAAACATTGGCATCCATTAATGGCAATGGATTGGCCTCCAATCAATGCACAGGTCATCTGCAATGTGAAGGGAGTTATCATGCATGTGAATGCAAATTTCTCCAGAAGCACACATGATAGCTTAATTTACTGCCGTTCTCCACTATAACAGGACCTTTGGCCACACCTCACTCATTGGTGAGTATAAACTATAACGCACATGCATGCAGTCACATGACACACAGAATAATAGCCCATGACAATCAATGCTTACAAAAACAATGTCCACCTTTGCTGGGGACAGTGCCTACCTGCTCTCCCCATTCCTACTCACACCATTCAGGAATCCTGCTACCCCAGGTGAGCTATGGTATAATGCAGCACACTTAGCCAATAGGCCATAGTGGAGCGCATGTTTGGAGTGCTTAAGTCATGTTCCACTCCATTGACCACTCTGGCAGCGTAATTCTATATGCCCCACCAGTGGCATGCAAGATCCTTGTGGCATCTTGTGTCCTGCACAATGTTGCTACACAGCGTGGCATACCAGTATAGTGCAGGAGGGACATCACCCTCAGCCACAAGCACTACTGATCCCCTTGGCAAGCCAAAGGGCACACGGACAGGGTGCATGCAATCAGGTCATAAAAACCTACTTCACCTGAATAGCAGCCCCTGTGGAGCACACACAGTGAAGCCACAACTCTGGTACACTTCAATGATGAATCAGGGCTAATCCACCTTGCCCATAACAACACTCTGAGAATATGTGTCTGGGAGAGGCAAACTGTGTGTGTTCATAGCCATCAGATCAAGTGCACAAACCACTGACACAGTCATAGGAAGTGGAAACAACAGTATCCATGTCGCTCACACAAAAGCACACAACACAATGAATGAAATCTGTTACCACTTTCACATGCTCACTACCATTAATTGTGCATTCAGACACCAAATTACACTCAAGAGAACACAAGTAGAAAGGCCCAGCATATAATGTAAGCAGGAACAAACATGTGTGAGGACTGCTCTGGCCACCCTAGGCGTGTCTGTCAAATCTCACCTGAAGGTCCTTCTTGCTCTCACTTGCCGAGGATTCTGAGTTGGAGAGTTCAGCAGCTTGTTCCTCAAGGGCTCCCTTCTTCTGGAAGAGATAGGGTCTGTTCCGGGGATTTGCGACAATTTCCATTAAAAGTACAACCAAGAAAGAATGGCGTCTCCCAGGTATCAGCCCAGATCCGGGGAAAAAGCCCTAAGGCAGAAAAAACCCTGAAAATGGTTGCGATGTATACGTCAGGTCAGATGGAAGTGTCTGTGGGTAACCAGGAAGAATCCAGGTCTTGCAAAGATGTTGAGAGTGAATGGAGTCCACAAGAAGCGAAGTAAACCAAAAGTAGCCAAAGGTAATCCAATAGTAACGAAGTCTGGCACTTGAAGTGTACCCAGAAGCAGAGGTAAGGATCCAAGTAAGTCCAAGAGTACAAGAGTAACGGTGCATAGAGGAACAGAAAGAATGAATGACACAGACTGCAGGTGAGAGAAGGAATTGCAGAAGCGGGAAGAAAAAAAGAAAAAAGTTGAACTTGTGAGCGGCCAGGAAGCAGGAAAGGCGAGAGCAGAAGCAGAGGCACAGAGCTGAGGGGCGGCACGGCAGCTTGCAGAGGACTGTGAGGCGAGTGTAGACAAGAGGAAAATAGAACAGAGAAAACACAGAAGCAGGGAAGGAACGCAGAGGAAAAAATTGCAGTAACGTTGGAACCAAAGCGGTATAGAAAGTTGTAACGCAATGAGGGGCAGGCTAGGAAGTTGATAACCCAGAGGAAAATGTGAAAGATTAGACCACTCCTGGAGGAAGAAGACTGGCTTGCGGATCAATGTCGGCTCCTCCACCTAATCCACAGCTTTCCAATGACGACAGTTTGTGACAGTATGCCCCCTTCTAGGAGCAAAAACCCCCGGCTTCCTCGGATGAATATAAGAAAACCTTTGCAGACATCTAGGGGCCTTGACGTTCGAGGAAGGTTCCCATGAATCTTCTGCTGGGGTATATCCATTCCATCGAGCGAGACATTGCAACCTTCCCTTGTGGTATTCGGGAATCCAGTATATCTTTCACTTCGTACATATAAGAAGAAGGATCAATGAGGTTGGCATTGTAGGTATCTCTCCTCTGGAATCTGACGGGACCGTAGGTCTTGAGTAGAGAGGCATGAAACACAGGATGGATACTTCAAAGGTATCTTGGTACTTTAAGTGTAAATGCAACCAGGTTTGTCTGTGCCAAAATGGGAAAAGGTCCTATGAATCTAGGTGAAAGTTTGGATGAATTATTCCATTTGGGCAGATGTTTGGTGGATAACCAAACACAAGATCCTTCTTTCCAATCTGGCACTTGTCAGCCATGGGAATCAGCTTGACGCTTATACTTCTTGCGGCTTTCTTCCAAGTTGAGCAAAGCCCTTTCCTGGGCACATGAGAGGGAATCCAATAGAGCATCTACAGTAGGCACTCTCATAGAGGGAAATGAAACAGATGGGAAGGTTCTGGGATGTCTTCCAAAAAGGCAAAAAAAGGAGGCATCTCGATGGCAGAATGAATGACTTTATTATATGAGAACCCTGCAGTGGGTAGAAGACTTGCCCAGTTGTCCTGTTCCGCATTGGTAAAACACTGAAGGTACTGTTCCGTGGTGCCATTGAAGCGTTCTGTTTGACCATTGGACTGAGGATAGTAACCAGATGTAGGAGCCCATTCTATGCCAAGAAAATCACATAATACCTTCCAGAAGTGCGAAGTATACTGAGACCCTCTGTCTGAGGTTATAGAATCAGGTAATCCATGTAGTCTTACAATGTCCCTAAGGAACACTTGTGCCATTTCTGGTGCAGTGGGAATTCCTCTCAGAGGAGTGAAATGGGCTGACTTACTGAAACTGTCTACTGTAACCATTATGGCAGTATACCCCTGAGAGGAAGGAAGTTCTACAACAAAGTTAGTGGATATATGAGTCCAGGGTTCCGTCGGTAGTTTAGACTGTCCAATGGGTTTGGTGGTAGAATATTTACTTCTGACACAAAGCGTGCAGGATAGGACGTATTTCTTAACCTCAGACCTTATGGTTGCCCACCAGAACTATCGGGTGATGAGATCTGTAGGAGCCGCCACCCCTTTATGACCAGCCAAAAGAGAGTTGTGTCCACAGGGTAGAACAAGAAGCTCAAGGGTGTAGATCTGGAAGGCACATGCAATCCTTAAGAAAGAGTAATCCTACTTTGTTGACAATCTGAGTTTGGAACTCTGGGGGAAGTGGAACGAAGCCCTTGGTAGAAGCTTCCTTGACTTCTCGAAGAAAATGAGAGATGGTAAACACGAACGCGACATCCTCCGACATGTGTTCTACTTTAAAGTCCAAGCCTTGACACATTGAAGTGCATCTGGAAAAGCTGTCAGCTATGCTATTCTTACTTTCTGGAATATACGTAATAAAGAAATCATACTGCGCAAAAAAATTAGCCCTTCTGGCCTGACAAGCATTGCAGCATTCCATCTGCTCTAAAACCTTATGATTGCTATGGCCTGATTTCAAAAGGATGTATTGAACCCTGAAGTAGATGGTAACATTCAGCACAAGCCTGCTTAATCGCCAACAACTCCTTCTCAATAACTGAGTAATTGGTCTCACTAGGATTAAGTCTGGGAGTAATAGGCACTTGGTGCGCAGACCCATCTTGTTTTTGTTTGAGAACACCCTCAACTGCTCCAGTTGAGGTGTCTGTTTCCACTATAAAGTGTTGCTGCTGATCAGGTTCTCTGAAAATGGGAGTGGAACAAAACACAGCCTTCATCTGTGGAAAGGCTTGTTCTGCCTCAGAACTCCAGACAAAGGGTACACCCTTCTTCAATAACGCTGTTAGCAGAAGCACCTTGAGGGAGAAATTTCCAATACATTTTCTGTAGAAATTAGACAACCCAAGAAATGCTTTTATTTCCTTTACAGTTGCGGGAGAAGGCCAATTTGGAATCGAGGAAACCTTCTTAGGATCCATTTCCACTCCTTTATTGGACAAGATGAATCCAAGATAGGGAATGGAAGAGACTGCCAACAGACATTCTTCCGGTTTGGCAAACAATTGGTGTCTTCGCAATCGTTCTAAAACCTCTGTGAGATGCTTTTGATGTAAATCCAACCGGTTAGAGAATACTAGGATATCATCTAGATATACAATAACCGACAGATATAGTGAGCAAAGAGACGATCCATAAACCATAAAAAAATGGCAGGAGCATTCACAAGCCTGAACGGCATCACACAATACTCAAAGAGTCCAAATGGTGTGCGGAAGGCCGTTTTCCATTCGTCATAAGCCTTAATTTTTAAGAGATGATATGCACCCCTTAAGTTGAGCTTGCTAAACACCACTGCCCTTTGAACTGCCCCGAGAGTATCCTTTGTCAAAGGCATAGGGTAACAGTCACGTAGCGAAACCTTATTAAGTCCTCTAATGTCAATACAGGATCTAATTTCTCTTGCATCCTTCCTGGGGATAAAAAACAAGGAAGCCCTGGCAGGAGATCAGGAGGGACGGAGGAGACCTTTTTGTAAATTATTGTCTAGATATTCGCGTAAAGCCTTTCTTTCTGGTAGAGTTAAGAAATATATGCGTCCAAATGGTACTATGGAGTCTGGCAGAATGTCAATCGAACAGACTTTTGGACGATGAGGTGGTCATTCCTTGGGGATCTTGTCTTGGAACACATCAGAGTATATCTGAAACAAGGACGAAACACAATTTACCCCAGTAGCAACCTGAGTAGCATAGGAGCCCATAGAACACTCAGGCAGAGAGGATGCAGAACACTGTTTCCTACAAAATTCGGAGTGAAACTGCAGTGTGTTTTGAGACTAATCGATTAGTGGGTTAAGTCGGCATAACCATGGGATGCCCAATATTACGGGGAAGTGAGTGGCCTGAATGACATCAAAGGAAATCTCCAGATGTCCAAAGATATAAACCTGTAGTAATGCTGTGGATTGAACCATGGGACCGGAACAGAGAGGACGACCACCACCCCTTCGACTAATTTTTCTTCTTTCTTAGGGAGAGTAAACCCTCCAGTCTCACCCACTGGATGTCGATGAAATATTCAGCCGCCCTGCTGTCAATCAGGGCCAAGACCGCCTTCTTTTCTTGTTTACCCCACTGCAAGATGGTGCGGACCACCATCAGGTATGAATCCCCCTCAGGGATTCCGGGTACACTGGTTTCTTTGGAACCTTCTAGCAAAGTCCGGTTAGTGATTCCTCCTAAAACCAGGGTTTTTGTTTCCCGGCCCCTGAGGAGGCACTTCTGGACAATCTCGCAACAGGTGTCCCTCAGAGGCACAGTACAGGCACAGACACTTGTCTCTTTTGTCTCTTTCTTTCCACAGGCGTCAATGGTCCTCTTGTGTACCAATTTGCATAGGTTCTTCAGGGGCATGACCCTGATAGGAGGTTGTGGTTGATGTGTGACTAGAAGCAGGAACACCCGGGATTCAACCTTGTCCCCTTCCTGTTCTCCGTTCGGCTATCCAATAGTCTATTTGTAATACTAGTGAGAACAATTCTTCCAGAGAGTTTGGGTGAGTGATGCGGGCTAGCTCGTCCTTCAATTCTTCTTGTAATCCTCTCCTAAAGAAAGTAAACTGAACAGACTTAGACCACCCTGCTTCACAGTCCAGATGCTTGAACAAGGAAATATAGGTCAACAGATCCAAAGACCTTTGTTTAATGTCTAAAATGGATTCTCCAGCAGAAAAAACGATCCATGGTCGCTCAAAGGTCTGTCGAAGTAATGCCACAAAGGAATTATAGTCTTGAAGGACTGGGTTGGTGGAAGTCACCAATGGGGTGGCCCAAGCTAGGGCATTACCCACCATGTTAGAGATCAAGAACCTCACTTGTGTGTGATCTCTGGCATAGGTGGTGGGTCTAAAGGTGAAATATACCATGCAGGAATCAATAAATTCCTTTACTGTTTTGGGTGAGCCGTCGAATTAGCCTGCCGCCAATCCCAATGGTGGAAAATTAGACTGGTGGGTATCTCGGGCTGCTACTATCTGGCGCAGAACCGTGTTCTCGGTCTTCAAGCCTTGCACCTTCATTGACAAACCCTGGACAATTGTCAAAAGTTCCTGCACCTGTTCAGCAGTAGCCATATCCATTTGCCATTGCAAACGGTCAAATCTCACCTGATGGGCCTTCTCGCTCTCACTTGCCGAGGATTCTAGTCAGAGAGTTCAGCAGCTTGTTCCTCAAGGTCTCCCTTCTTCTGGAAAAGATGGGGTCTGTTCCAGGGGTTCGCCACAATTTCCATTAAAGGTACAACCAAGAAAGAATGGAGTCTTCCACGTATCAGCCCAGATCCGGGGAAAAAGCCCTAAGGCAGAAAAAAAACAGAAATTGGTTACGATGTATATGTCAGGTCATATGTCTGTTAGTAACCAGGAAGAATCCAGGTCTTGCAAAAATGTTGAGAGCGAATGGATTCCATGAGAAGCGAAGTAATCCAAAAGTATCCAAGAGTAATCCAATAATAACAAAGTCTGGCACTTGAAGAGTACCCAGAAGCAGAGGTAAGGATCCAAGTACGTCCAAGAATACACAAATAACATTGCGTAGAGGAACAGAAAGAATGAATGACACAGACTGTAGGCAGGATAAGGAATTGCAGAAGCGGGAAGAAAAAAAGCAGAAAAGCAGAACTTGCGAGTGGCCAGGAAGTAGGAAAGGCGAGAGCAGAAGCAGAGGCACAGAGCCGAAGGGTGGCACAGCAGCTTGCAGAGGACTGTGAGGCGAGCGCAGACAAGAGGAACACAGAACTGAGAAAATACAGACGCAGGGATGGAACGCGGAGGAAAAAACTGCAGCAGCATTGGAACCAAAGCAGATTAGAAAGTTGCAACGTAAAGAGCGGCGGAACTAGGAAGTAGATAACCCAGAGGAAAACGTGAAAGACTGGACCACACATGGAGGAGGAAGCGTGGCGGGCGGATGAATGTCAGCTCCTCCACCTACTCCACAGCTTCCAAGGATGACAGTTTGTGACAGTGTCTTACCCTAACACACAGGTGGAGTAGCTACTCTATTCTCTGCCAACAATACAGCACATAAAACACATCTCCATATAAAGAGTCATACAGACTGAGGAAAGTGCAAGTTCAGTTCAGGAAAGGTGTCCATCTCATGTCAGCTTTTTCCCTTGAGCGTCTGCTCCAGCTGTGCTCAGTCTTGTAGCAATGCACTTCTCTGTAGGTGTAAAACCAGACTAGATTGCCATGTTGTGGTGTGCAGGAAATTCCACAGCCCTGTGTCCTTGCATAGCAGCAACTGTATCCCCTCGCAGAATGCCTCATAAGAAAGGAGAACACAAGGTCAGAGCAGGTAAAACATCCAATGACACCATACCTTGTGCCCTCCTGAGTGCCATGAAACAACTGCAATCAATGACTCACAAGCCTCCCATCTCCATGTCTCTCTCTGCTCCAATGCTGCTGGACCTGCTTACCTCAGGCCAAACTACATGAATACACCCAACACAGTGCACACATCCCTGCCACCGTTGACACCATACCCTGTGCTCCCCTTAGTGCCATGGATCAACCTGCAAAAGGTAGACACCTGGCTCCCATCCACATCATTTCACCCTAAATCACCTTCTCAGCGTGCATAGACATGCAGTGCGTGAAATCAAAACAACTGGACATTGGGCTTGGCCCTCCAGAGTCGGATGGGTCCCCTGTGAGGAACGCTGCTGAGTAACTTGGCTAGCACACTGCATCAGAGGCAGGTGCACAATGGCTGGGTTAGCACCCATGGACGGCTCAGGCACTGGCTGGGGCACCTCTGAGCCATGCCATCCAGAGAGGCCTGAGCAGAGCTTGCCAAACCTCCTTGCCTCCTCGCATAGGCATGCAGTGCAGAATAAAACAAGACCTCAACAACGATGAATCCTGTATGGAACTGTGAAACTTGAAAACCATGGCTTACTGGTGAGTGCCCTCTGTGTGCCTGGGGTAGGCCCCCGACCCTTCAAAGCTCCAATGCGTTTATCAGCTGACAGCCCTGCCAAGGAACTCGCAGCCACATCCCATGCACCTTTAAACCAACAGGGCGTTCACTCCTTGGGCCACGCAGAGGGGGTGACTCTGTGTTAGAAGGCCATGGGCTGTGTCTGTTTAGCAGTCTCATTGGAAGAGCTCTCTTGTGCCCTGGCCTGAGCTCCATGATGTCTGGGGATGCTGCCCCCTCCCCTGAGCACCTGCCTCGAATGTTAGTCGACCATTTGCCTGCCAAGGAGTGGACCCGGGGCATCCTGCGGGGTCCCCGTGCCCCTCTGTAGGGAAAAGTACAAATGCACCCTGCCCAGAGCACCAGTGCTGCCCTTACTCACCCCTGACCCATGTGTGCCTGGCTGGCATATGGGTTCACTGTGGCCCCTGCTCAGCGGGTCCTGCTGCCCCTGCCCAGGACCAGTGAAATTCATTGCACCACAAAACAGCCGGCCTCTTTTGGAAGTATGGATGGCTGTCAATTTAAAATTTTAATTTCTTGTTGGGTCCATAAGGAGGCGGGATGATTGTGTCTAGAAATTCCCCTCTGACACCTAGGGTACATATAATAAAAGAACGCTCAGTCACCTTCCTCTGGATTACTGTATACAGTGTGTAATGAACCTGTCTGTTTCCCACTTGGTTCTCGCTACTCCACCTGGGCTTTGTGGTGAAACCACTGTGCCAGTGGGCTTTGTATTGAAATCACTGCACCCCTCCAAGCTGGCCAAGGGCCGAGCCCCACGCGATGTCACATCAGAGCATGGCCTGCTGGGGGTGTCCTGACACCTCACGTTGGGGGGAAAACAAGCCTATGTTTGCATTCCAAGAGGCAAAATATTTTTTCAGCCAGCTGGGTGCCTGGCCGACAAAAGAACCAGATTTGACTTGCTTGTGGATGTCAGGCTGGCCTGCCCCTGTGAGTTCCCGCACTCCATGGCACTGAGTTGATACACTTTGTTCATCTAGGGTCGGGCTGGTTGGCTGGCCTCAGCTTTTGTTCCAAGCAATGACCTTCCACCTGCCTTGGGACCGTGTTAACAGCATGCCTCCTCAGGAAGGGCCTCTCAATGTGTGTAGCTCTCCCTGCAAGCCCAATGACTAGCTGAGCCTACGGGAAACCAAAGTCTTTGGGTAACGAGGGGGCGTATGGTTTCAAAGCTGAAACCAAAAGGAATAGATGGAAGGGCACCACCAGGATTGGAGGATACAGCTCAATTTTATCATACATGGGAAACCCCACTCGGCCGGTACACAGAAAGGATTTACAGATAGGTTGCTCTTTCTCGATTTTGTGGATGATAATGCATGTCTGTTCCAAGTTGGTGGAGTCATTTGTCTGGGTAATTCTGATAATGTACAAGACTCCTGCATGACCCCTAGTGTTTGGCGTTCAACTTCTTAGAGGGTCAAGTAGCATTCAATCACACGAGATTGAACAATGACACGTTGTGATGCTGTCAGATGTCTGGGGCTGCACTTGTGCTACACTGAATGGATCTGCGTGTGGCTACCCTTTGCAGACAGGTGCAGGGAACCATCTGAACCGTTTTTGAGATATGGATGAGAGATTGCAATTATATCACATGCACTTGGAATTACCAGTAAATGTAGGTCATAAACTAGCTTGGATTAAGTCCCTGCCCTTTGTACATACCGCCCCTCACTATAACTGATTGATTGGATGGTTCAGTGAGCACCCTGGATTGGTCCTGCTGGGGTTGACGACAGCCTTGGTGGAGCGCTGAGAAGAGGATAAAACTTGATCATCCAGAGGAAGCAAAGGTCACAACAAGGCTTCTGTATGTGAACCTGTGGAAGGATCATTAATGGTGGAGCAGCTGCTGCATCCCAGACATGCACACCTACATCCTAGGGTGCCATTAGTGTCATGGTCTGGCCAGTGGAGTGTTGTGCGACCCAGCAGATGGATGTGGATGTCTGGCAGGGTTGAGTTAATCTGCTGGGTGAACACCAACCATGCACAGGCAAGGGAGACCTGAGTGGACCCCCTTTTCTATGAGCTTGCACTGGAGCTGCCATGCTTGCTGGGTGCACTCCTCTCTCTGACCTGCTAGTGGGAGGAAGTTGGTGGGGGAGCCACATCACAAAAAAGTACAGTTATCCCAAAACATATACAGACTCTGATTGCGTTCCAATTATTCAAAGAGGGTTTTTGTGTTCAATACAATACCTTCTTTCAAAGAAAATTTCAGAAAAACGATTTTTACAATTATTTCTTATTTTATTCTTATTGCCTTCTTTTTTAATTCATCATATATAAAGACAGTGTACAAAAAACAGCAAACATTAAAACTCCATTGCAGAGCATACCATAAATTCTATATGACAAAACAAGTTCATCATATTAGACCTAGCACCATATTGTAATCATACATACTCACTCATTCCTATCCATTCCATACATACCCATATTCAAACCACTCATACCTGTGCAAAATCTACGCAATCGTCACAATGTGTAAAAAACAAAGGGTCGTCAATCGACCTCTGATGCAACATGATTTTTGTTTTCTGTCAATGCATCAATCTACCTTATTTGGCATATACTAACAGTTTATTTTTAGTATTTCCAATTGCCACAAATTATTTTTGTCTACCAAAAAGAACAATCGAGATCCAAAAAACACATAGAACTTTGAGATGTTATTATGTCTACTTGAGTTTCGAGCATGGTGTCAAATATAATTTCACTACCCATGCCCTCATCAGACATATATAAGTGTTATAATTTCAGATCACAATAGCAGGTGTTGACTCTGTTTGGCCGGTGGTCAGTCTGTCTTATCTTTGTACTCCAGGCTCCCAAGCTTGATGACATAGATAAACATACAAGGGAAAAAAAAGATAGAGAATTCTCCATCAATGTAAAGACCATCTATAAGTCTAATCAACGAAGACAAGCTCACTACTTGTATTGGCATTCTAATCCAGGTAACAATACTATATTAAAAGAAAAAGAAAACAAAAAAATATACCATTTTACCTAATTCTCTATCCTATAGCTCTGTCTCTAGTCTCATACATTCATGGAAACAAATTTAAAAAGAGAATAAGATGAGCATCTTTAATTTCCGAAGGGTTCTGAACTATTCACTTTTCGAATCTGTCCCCAGTGTCCCACGCACAAAGGGCCGAGCATGTAAGAAATTAGCAATCCTTTCATCCATGTGCTCTTCTCTATTAACTAATAGCCCCATTACTTAACAACAGGCCAAATTTGGTTTGACAAATCCCCATTAAAATTTGTCCAATGGGAAAAACAAGACAGTTATTTACCCTTGAGTTTACAGTGTCTACCTGTATAGTTTTTCTAATCAGGTTCATAGAGTAGCGTCCATCACATTCCAATGAAGAAAATGTTTCTTTATTGCCAAATGGTCCCGGTCTAATCGAAAGCACACCAGACTCCTCATGCAATTAAGGGGTTCCTCAGCTTCTTGTACTAAATATAGAGGGGTATACATTTTAAGATACTGGGGGAGCCACACTCAGAAGGGTGAATCTGGGAGCTCAGGGAAACCTGGCTGTTCTCAGATTATGCCTCACCACGTGGACGGGGGCCTACCGCGATGGTCGAGCTTAGAGCCAGGCCTACTCCACAGGTGGGAGTTGAGGTTCTGTCTGCTCACCGCTGTGGGTGAGCAATGGCCATGCTTGCCAATGCAGCAGGAGACATACCCTTGTGACCAGGTATCTGGAGCTTGGCCCCATGTGGCTGTGCTGGGGTTTGAAAACCCCAGCGCTCCCACCCAATCCCCATCCTGCCTGCCTCTGGCCCTCCTAACCTCCTCCCTGAAAGGGGAGTCAGAGCACATGGATGTTGAAGGATGAGTGGATTGGCCTGGTTGTCCAGTGGTGCGGCTACCTGCCCCCGTCACTGTGGGAATCCCCTGTTGCACTGCTGTAGAAGATGGTGGGTGGGCTTCCCGGACTGAGCTCCCAGGACCTGTTAATTTTAAAACCGCAATGGTCTTGGCCGACTCACAAGTGGCTAAGCTAGACGTGGCACCAGGCTGTCTCGCTGCATGGGTGGGTGGGACAGGCAGCGCTGTGTCCCCACAGACCTCCTGCACTTGCAGGTTTCGTCTGATGTCTGGACAAAAAATGTGCCTGCAACTCTTGGTGGTGGGTCACTCGGCATGTGCATCGATGAAGAAAGCAGCCAGCTATGAGAATCAGTGTTAATTATATGACACATTGATTGACACTCTTAAAACACCTTGTGGCCCTGTATACCCTCTGGGGATCCACCTGTCTGAGGGTCGCTTGAAGGTCCATAGCCCCGGGGACACTCTCCAGGTGCATCGTTTGGGTTGTTGCAGGTCCTTTGTTCCCTTCGTCCCCCTAAGTTCAGACCCTGACCAGCAGCGTCACAGGATCCATGGACCTGGCGTGGAGACTTGGTGCTGAAGCATCCCTTGCCTCCCTGCTTCCTCACCACGTGGGATTGGGAGGATCAGGCACCCACTATGCCCCAGTGGTGGTGTTGGCAACGTAAAAACCAGACACACTTTCATCTACCCCTACCTACATGGCAGCTGGTCATGCCACGTATCACTGTATGTGGTGGCCCACATCTGCCTGCGTGGGACAGCCCTGGAGTGCAGGCCTTGCGATTGTCTCTAATGGCCAACTCCTCCGTGCGGATGTTCTTTGCTGCTGATAGGGACAGTGCACACATGGTTGTGCCAGAAGTGCAGAGCTGGGGGAATCCCCCTCAAACAGCCCCAGCACTCAAGCTGGCTGCCTGAGCTTTGGCTCCCCAACCATAACCTCAGATCAGACGTGGCGACAGGCTGAATTGAATCATAGTACTAAGTGGAGGAAAGAGTCTACATTCAAGCGCATGTCTCGGCAGCATCTAACAACTCGGCTGAACTCTTTTAAATCTGCAAGAAAGCTGGCCAACCCTGCTGCAGTCTCTACCCCTCCTGTTGCCTCCACAGCTCTTTGCAATGCCCTTGCCTCTCGCTTTGTTTCAAAAACCCAAAACACCCTGTGCACCCTTTCCTCCCCTTCCCCTCCTCTCCCCTCTTCATGTGTGCTTGCTGATGCTCCCTCAGCCGCCCCCAACCCCTTCTCATCATTTCCTCTTTCTTCCCCCGATGAGGTTGCTAGACAAGTCCGATCTATGAAAGCCTCGTCAAAACAGGTTCATCCCTGTTCCTCTAAAACCATCAAGGACCACATTGACACCCTTGCTACGGCCTTTGCTGATTTTTGCAACCACCTCTTTGCCTCAGGATCCTTCCCCTCCCCTCTGAAGCACTCCTTGTGCATCCTCTTCTCAAGAAACCCACAGCTGATCCTTCCTGTCCGGCTAACTGCCGCCCAATTTCCATTACTCCCTTTCTGGGAAAACTCCTGGAAAAGCTGGCCATCTACCAGCTCAACCCTCATTCTGATTCTGTTGGCTGTCTCCATGACCAACAGTCTGGCTTCAGAGCTGCCAGAAGCACGGAAACTGCTCTGCTGAACATCTGTGAAGATCTGCTCTCAAACCTTGACTCTAACATTCCCTCTGTCTTCATCCTACTCGATCCCTCTCAACCGTCTCTGTGATAACCTGGGTATCACCGATCAGGCTCTGGCCTGGATGACCTCTTTTCTCACTGATCGACCCTTCCTGGTCATACTGGGGTCCATCCTATCATCTATCTCCCTCTCTACCTGTGGTATTCCCCAGGTGTCTAACCTCTCGCCCTGGCTTTTCAACCAATACCTGGCAACTCTAGCCCACTGCATTGCCATTTTCTGCTCAAATTTCCAGTGCTACTCTGATGACACTCAACTCATTTTCAGGCTGCCCTTGGCCACCTCTTCTTCCTCTCTCATCTCTGATTGCCTTATTGCCATTCAAGATTGGTGTTCCGCCAATGATCCTTGTCTGAATGCCAGCAAGACTGAGATCCTCCTCATCGGCACACCTTCTCCATCCTTTCCCCTCACTCTCTGGCCATCCTCCCTTAGCCCTCCTCCTACCCCCAACTGCGAGGCTAAGAACCTCGGGGTCATCTTTGATTTCACACTTTCCTTCTCCACCCACATCTCTGATGTCTCTAAAAAGTCAAACCTCCTACTGCACCTCCTCGTAGGTACTCTGCCCTTCCTCTCCTTACCCCATAAGCTCACTGTCTCCCAAGCTCTGGTTCGTTCTAGGTTAGACTATTGTAACAGCCTCTTTATAAACCTACCTGCCTCTCCTCTCCACCCTCTGCAACTAATCCAGAATAGGACTGCAAGCCTTGTCCTTGGCCGCAAGCCCTGGGATCGTATCTCTCCAGCTCTGAAATCTCTCCATTGGCTCCCAGTGGATGCAGGGATTCAATTCAAAACCCTCTGAATTGTCCACAAGGCTTTCTGGGGCCTGGGTCCAAAATACCTTCAGCTATCCCTCTGTAAATACCTCCCCTCTTGAACTCTTCGCTCATCTGCCTCTAACTCCCTCAGGGTCAGTCGTTTCTCAAAGAAACGAGCTAGGGGTAGATCTCTGTCTTCGACTGGGGCCTCCCTCTGGAAAAGCCTCCCTGCCACTCTGAAACTTGAGGAAAACCATCTCTGGTTCCGGAAGCACCTCAAGACCTTCCTCTTTGCTTCTGCCTTTGCCCCCGCTCTCCCCTGCTGATCTGTTTCTCTCTTGGTACGGTACACCTGGCCACCCTCTGTCCTCCAGGCCCAGCTACCTGCTCAACCTGCCACCCTCCTGCACTGCTCCAGGCCACCCCTTGCACTGGAGTCTATATCTGTACTGATACAGTCCCCCCCTTTCTTTTCTTCTGCACTTTTCAGACATACCCTGTCTGCTGCCTTAAACACAGCACTTGACTTGCCTCTTGCTGGCTGCACTACCACTGTTTATTGCCTTTATTATTTATTTATTTTTATTTATTATTGTTTATCTGTTCTCCTCTGCTCCACACTTTCCACTTCTACCCCCTTCCATGCACTTTTCCCCTTTCCCTTTCTCATGCACTTGCACAATCTCAATGTCACTGGGCCTAGTAAGATCGCTGTTTGTTCTCCCCTGTTCCCCTCCCTTGCCTTGTCGTGCTCTGAAACACTTGTTTACGAGCGCGATATGAATAAATTATCATATCAGATCATATCATTGAGAGGTTAATCGCACTAAGCCCTACTTAATTTGTGCTCTAAGGGCAGCCCCACTGCCTGTGGCAGACCCCTGCAGCTAAGGGCCACAAGACAAAGGGCAGCTCATACAGAAGCAGCTTCAGTTCATGTCCGTCGATGTCAGCCGTGAAAGCAGGAAGCCTGCAGCCGTCAAACTGCTTTGATAAAGTAAGTGTGCTGCGGACAGGGGAGTCAGCAATCTGCACCCCACTAAACTGACCCACCCCTCTAAGTATTCTTACTTCTCACCATACATATCTCACCACCCATAAGCTTCTAGGTGAACTGTATTGTTGAGCCACCTCTCATCTCTCTAAGAAAGCCACATTTTTCATTGTTCTTGTGTTGAAAACGAGGCCTTTCCCCCTCTTTTTAGGAAAGGAGAATATGGGTGTTTTCTATTGCTGTTGTGATAAAAACTCGGCATTTCACCCTCTTTTTAGGAAAGTCGAATCTGGGTGTTTTTGCATTGTTGTTGTTAAAAACAGAGCCTTTTCCCCTCTTCTGGGAAAGTTGAATCTGGTTGTTTTCCGCATTGCAAAATACCTTTAACTTGCTCTGTCCCTGCACATGCTACTGCTGACTACTGTTGGTTACTAGTGGGTCTATTGGTTTCTGCTGTGGCCATTGCCCCCCTCTACCTGGCTGTTGATCTCTGTTGCTCCACCCCTGTCCTTCATCCATGCTGTTTACTGCATTCCTCCTGTGGTATGTTACCTGGTTGTGCTTCCTGTCTACCTGCTTCTGTGTGAACCATATCACTCGGGTGCTTCCTGTGGCGCGTGGCTCTTAGCTGTGCTTCTTTTTCATCTCTCTCTCTCCCCTCTTTCCGCCTTGCACCCTCTGTGGTGCTCTCAATGTCTCTCATCTTCTCAAACTGCTACTCTATCTCCAATCCTATCCCTCTCACTAAGTCTGTAAGGAAAAAGTTCAAGAAGGATATCCTGGTCTCCAACCCAAACCTTCCTATCGCGGATACCTACATCAGCTCTTCCTCCAGACAGATTCTCACGACATCCTCTTTGTTGTACTTTCTCCAGACCTATGGAACACCCAATATAGTCTCTGTTGTTGCTCCTTTCTCCTCCTCTCGCACTAAATGGTACCATCATGGTCCAGGGCTCTCAGCCCAATCTCCTCCTTCTTGATAGGTGTCTACCGTGCCTTATCAACTTTCTCCCTTCTCCTACTACCCCTTCTAACCCCTCTCTGGCTCCTCTGCCACCTCCTTCTTCCTACGCCGCCTCTCTGCCACCCACCTCCCCTTCTGCTCTGGCTCCAATGCCACCTCCATCTACTGCCTCTGCCCACTCTTGGGCCCTTCTACCACCTCAACTGGGTGTACCTCACTCCTGTACCCCATCCTGGAAGTGTTTCAGATGTGGCTCTGCTGTCAAACATTTGTCTGACATCTGCCACCTCCTTGAAGACCTTGACCTGGATGTCCTTGCTCTCACTGAGACATGGTTCACAACCAGCTTTGTCACAAGTGTTGACACTCTCCTTCCTGAGGGCTACAAGATCCTCTCTGAGCCCAGAACCAACCGGCCCAGAGGTGGAGTGGCCCTGATCTTTCTGTAGTCGGTCCCTTCTTCTGTCAGTCCTACGCAGGCCTACTCCTCCTTTGAATGCCTGGTCTGCAGGCTCTCTATTTCTCCTGGCATCTCTCTGATTGTGGCCATCATCTACAGGCCATCTGGCCAGGTCACCCTCTTCCTCTCAGAAGGGGCTGAGCTCTCCTCTTCTCTCTTTGCCTCACCCTCTCAACCTCTCCTCCTTGGATACCGCAGCATCCACCTGGATGCTTCTAAACTCTCCTCTGTACTCTTCCGCAAACCTTTCTCCCTTTCCATTCTATCCTCTGGTCCGACAAACTTTGCCGACCCACCTGGATGTTCTCATCTCATCAGACATCCCCCTCTCTAACCCTTTCACCACTCCTCTCTCTTGGACTGACCACTTTCTGCTCTCCTCTCACCTGAAACTTCTTGTCCCTCAAGCAAAGCCTACCCCAGTTCTGCCACCCTCCTTCTCGGTCATTTGGCTCATAAAGAGAGTTCCAGTGAACGCTTTTTGCCTCTACTTTTTCTGCTCCTCCTACTCCTGTGGCTGACTCGCACACTGAGCCCTCTCTAACCTGCATCTTTCTATATCCAACATTCTGGACATCCTCCTTGCCCCTGTCATGAGAATCTGTCAGAAGCCTATTTCCAAATGCAACTCCTGGTCTGACTCTGACCTCGCTGTCCTGAAACCTAAGTGCAGGGTGGCTGAGAGGAAGCGGCGAGCTTTGGACACATCCTCTGACAAACTGGCCCGCTGCCTGCTCCAAAGGCAATACAGACTCTCTGTCCTTTCCAAGCAAAGGGTCCATTACCAAGCCTGCGTCTCTGCTGCCTTTAACAACACTACGAACTCTTTAAAATCTGCAAGAAAATTGCTATCCTACTGTGGTCTCTACCTCCCCAGTTCCCTCCTAGGCCCTCTATATGGCTGTGGCTTCTCATTTCACCACTAAAACTCAGGACATCTGGTCCTTACTTTCCTCTTCCTCTCTCTCTACCTCTCTCAGGCCCCCTTTGATCGCCTCTCCCTCCTCTCTTTCTTTTTTCTCGTTCTCTCTGACAACACCTGACATTGTTTCAAGACAAGTACGATCTATAAAAGTGTCGTCTAAACAGGTGATCCCCTGATCTTCCAGAACCACCAAGGACCACATTGCCTCCCTCGCCTCAGCCTTGGCCGATTTCTGTAATCACTCTTTCACCACTGGATATTTCCCCTTGCTCCTCAAGCACTCCCTTGTGAACCTCCTCCTAAAAAGCCTTCTGATGATCCTACCTGTCCGGCAAACTATCGCTTAATTTCTATTATCTGTTCCTGGGCAAACTCCTGGAAAAGCTGGCCATCTCCCAGTTTACTCTCCATGCTGTCTCCATGACCATCAGTCTGGCTTTAGAGCAGCCAGATGCACGGAAACTGCTGTCCTGAACACCCTTGAAGATTTGCTCAATTATCTTGTTTCCAGCACTCCCTCTGTTCTCATCCTCCTTGACCTTTCCTCTGCTTTCGACACGGTCAATCACGCCACCCTGATCAACTGACTCTGTGTGAACCTGGGCATCACGGATCAGGCCCTGGCTTGGCTGTCCTCCTTCCTCCTGGATTTGCCCTCCCAGGTCCAAATTGGGTCCTTTCTCTCCACCACCTCCCGCTCCACATGTTGTGTCCCATGGGGCTCTATCCTCTCACCCTGGCTCTTCAATGCCTATCTGGTCCCTTGTGCCCACTTGATATCCACCTTTAAGGGCTATGCAGATGCCACTCAGGTCTCTTTCAGGCTTCCCTTAGCCTCCTCTCCTCCCTCGCTCATTCCTGACTGTTTTACCACGATTCAAGACTGGTGCGCCTCCAACGATCTTTGCCTTAATGCCAGTAAGACAGAGATCCTTCTCACTGGTACCTCTGCTCCTGATTTCCCTGTCATGCGCCCGGGTGCCTGGCGTGTTTGGCAGCACTGGATAAAATGCGACCATTAACTGTTCCATCACGTTACTTTCTACGCACTCCCAGCAGCTGATGCATTTCAACCATTAGGTTTGTTTTTCTTCCTTTACGGTGAACACGCTAGTGCTTTCCTTCTCTTTTTTCCATTTACCTTTGGGCTATTATGTTTCGGAACTCTCCGCTCCGTACCTCCAGTGTCCGCCCTGGACCCGATTCCTGCGGGCTCTCCTATTCCCGCGCGGTGGCCTTCCCTGTCTCTCCTGTCTCTCCCTTCTACGATTCTTCAGGAAGCCTTTCGGCAGTCTCTGCGGCTTTCCGGCGGTCTGTATCTCTGCACACTCCCTTTGGATGCTCCGTTTCCTCTACAGCAGTGCTTCCCTAGCTGCAGCGCTTCTGGTCTCCTCTTTGCATCCCACGGCGAGCCTGTCTGATTCCTGGACATTGTAATTCTTACCTGTGTCCTGTTAAAACTGCTAGAAGCGTTCTTCCCGGGATTCCTTCTGGACACACCAGTTTGCAATCTACTCACCGGACTTTTCACCCGTCGTGTGGACAGCTTCAAGGCAGCCTCTTCTCTTCGAATCTGGTTGGACTCTTTGGGGTTTTTTCAGCCTTTGGCTTTTTGCCCAAAATAACTGTCTGCCTCGGAAAGGGGGCCGCAAAGTTGCAGCTCACAGGCAGCCACTGTGGCTTCCTTCCAAGGTAGGCCAGTGCCTCATAAGAAAGAGAAAGACTACAGCTACAGACGTCGTTTGGACTTCAGCGCCTCCGATACAAGCGATTCAGGTGAGGAGGACGTGGAAGGTAGTGGGGCCGAGGAGGGTGAACAGATAGTTGACAGTTTGCAATGCCCAGAAAGCATGGCTATGGTGGAACAAGTGCAAGAGCTCCTAAGGGCCGTCAAGGGGCTATCCCAGGAGGTGCAATCTCACACACAGAATTGCAACAGATGATGACAGCTAGGGAACATCAACCCTTGGAACTATTCCCAATGGCTCTACCCTCGGGCAAGTTTGACGGCACCCCTAAAGAGTTAAAAAAATTCCTTGACGCCTGTACGGTGTACTTCACCTTCAGGCCCACAGCTTTTTCTACCAACCAAGCCTTTGTTGGGTTTCTCATTTCTAACATGACGGGCAATGCATTGGCCTGGGTTACGCCCTTGGTGACAAGTGACAACCCGATCTTACAAGACATTTGAATGGCCTGAGATCACTTACAATGCTTGTGAGGACCTACTCGATGCCCGCCAAGGTTCCTTGAATATGCTATCTTACATCTCCATGTTCAAGTCTTCAGACGCGGGTTAAGAGAAGAAATTAAAGATGAGCTGGCACGCTCTCCAAGGCCGCCTTCTTTCTCAGATCTGTTGTCTGCGATTCTACAGATAGAGTACCGTCTCCAAGAGAGAAGAAGCGAAAGAAGAAAACATTGGTGGAAATCCTCATTCGGCGACTCTTTTTCTCCCTCTACTTCTACCCCTTCCACTCCTCGAGAAGAACCAATGCAAATGAAAGCGATCAGGGCTGCACTCACTTCAGAAGAAAGGAGAAGCTGCAGAGAAAAATGACTTTGTGCCTACTGTGGATCTGATAAACATCTCTTGCGGGACTGCTCGGACGTCCCCCCACACCGATCGGGAAACGATCACCCTCGGCCCTATAAGGGACGGGGTGCCGAAGTTTCTGCTCAACTTTAAGTCCCTATGTGTCTTTGTCAGACTCATCTTCTGGAGTTCCCGAAGATTCTTGCCTTATGGTAATACCTGTCAGAGTGGAAGTTAATCTAAAACAGATCGAAGCTCTGGCACTTCTGGATTGTGGGGCGGCAGGAAACTTTGTCGACACTATCTGGGCAGACAAGGTGGGTCTGCAAAGAGTCAATCGGAAGGTAGAACAGAAGGTTGAAGGCGTTGATGGAACTCTGCTTTCATCAGGACCTATCACTAACACCACAAGGACCTATGGGTCACAATAGCTCAACACATGGAGCACATAAGGTTAAACATTATATGTTCTGCCCATTTCCCTATCATCTTGGGGATTACCTGGCTCAGGAAACATAACCCCCACATCGATTGGTCCAGAAACCAGCTTGGCTGTGACTCAGACTACTGCAATCAGCACTGCCTTTCTCTCATGACCTATAGCAAGGTTCACACAATGTCAGCAGCTCAGGATGGTTCCCTCTGGGTACATGCCCTACCACAAGAATTGGCGCAGTATCATCAGGTGTTCACCAAACAGATTCCGGTAGATCTACCTCCACACGGAGCCAAGGACTGCACCATTGACCTGACGCCTAATGTGCTTGTTCCATTCGGGCGCCTGTTTTCTCTTTCCCATGCAGAGGAACAGGGCCTACGGGAATATTTCGACAGTAATCTCCATAACATTCTCTTTCAGCACTCTAAATCCCCGCAGGAGCCTCGTTTTTTTTTATCCCTAAGCGGGATTCGGACAAACTTAGGCCCTGCATCGATTACAGGGGTTTGAACAAAGTCACCATTAGAGAACGTTATCCGATGCCCTTGATCACTGACATCATGGAGGCTGTACAAGGAGCTAAGGTCTTCACCAAATTGCATCTACGGAGCGCTTACCATTTTTCGCAGGATAAGATCAGGGGACGAATGGAAAATGGCTTTTCACACACCATTTGGCTTATACGAACACAAGGTGATGCCATTCGGCCTTGTCAACACCCTGGCTGTTTTTCAGCGATTTATGACAAAATGTTTTCAGACCTCATGTTTATGTCTGTGATCGTCTACCTGGATGATATTCTTATATTCTGAACCAATCCCACAGAACACCACAAACATTTCCAGGAAGTCCTAAATTGCCTGAAAGAAAACCACCTGCTGGCCAAATTGGAGAAGTGTATTTTTCGGAGTTTCTTCGATCCCATATTTGGGTTTTATCTTATCCGAACAAGGCATACCCATGGACAAGAAGAAGGTATCAGCCATATTGGAATGGCGGGCCCCAGCTTCAGTTAAGGAGGTACAAAGATTTTTGGGTTTGGCAAACTTTTACCACCCGTTCATACCGGGGTTTTCAGAAGTGATTTTACCAATCATCACCCTTCTCAAGAAGAGTTCCGGAGTCTTCCAGTGGTCCGAAGCGGTTGAAAAGAATTTTCATGATCTCAAAGGACACTTCTGCTCCGCTCCCATCTTACAACAACCCAACCAGAATCAACAATTCATTGTGGAATCAGACGCCTCGGCGGCTGCATTAGGGGCGGTTCTGCTTCAAGAGGACAATAGGGTTCAATACCCTACTGCTTACCTATTATGTACACTCACCACCAGCCAACACAATTATTTGGTTCAAGAAAAAGAACTACTGGCTATGAAACAAGTTTGCAAGGAATGAAGACACCTACTCCAAGGCAGTGTGCACCCCTTTCTCATCTGGACTGATCACCAAAAACTTAAGAGTCCCGCAATCCATGGAATGCATCAATTCCCGCCAAGCCAGGTGGGGAAATTCTTTTGCCCAGTATGACTTTCATATCACGTACCTGCCGGGCAGCCAAAATACCCTGGTGGATGCTCTCTCTCACAAGGGTTCTTCAGAGATCACACTCAACCAGCCTGCCGAACGTTTGTTTCCCAGGAACAGATTCTTGGCACACATAAACACGTTTCTACAGCAGGTCAAAGAAGCCACTATCCTGGAGCAACAGTCTAGCTCTACCAAGCCTACCATGTATCTCAAAGAAAAGGAAGGCCTATGGTTCTGGAAGGACAGCTTGTACATACCCGCTGGTACCCTCAGACGGAAGATTCTGAAGTGGTGTTATGACAATAAGACAGCAGGACACCAGGGTCAGTCTGCTACATTGGATCTCATATGCAGATCATTCTACTGGCCAAATCTCAGGCATGAAGAGGAGGAATCTGTGAAGGCATGTCCTAAATGCGCAAAAAGCAAATATTCTGCGTGTAAACCCAATCGGACTTCTGGAACAAGGCTCTCCCCCAACTCGTCCATGGGGTCAGGTGTTAACCGATTTTATTGTGGATCTCCCCAAGTCCCGGTCATGTACTTGCATAATGGTCACCATCAATACGTTCACTAAAATGGCTAATTTCCCCCCTCCCCCTTTCGGGTGTACCCACAGCAGCAGAGATGGTAGAGTTGTTTGTTTGAGACGTTTTTGTGTTCACGAGTTAACAGAGAAGATAACATCCGACAGAGGCAGCCAGTACACTTCTCAATTCTGGAGAGCCTTGTGCCACCAACTGGGAATAGAAAGAGCCCTGTCATCAGGATACCACCTGCAAACCAACAGGGAAGACAGAACGCCTCAACGCTACACTAGAGCAGTATCTTTGCTACCTACTGCAGAATTTTCTTAAAATAATGGTAAACACACCGCCACCGGCCAGACACCATTCTACGGTACATATGGGTTTAATCCCTGAAGTATTTTCACTACTTGGAAGGGACAGACCAACATGCCTGCTATCGATTCCACCCTGGCCAAGATCACAGACGACAATGCCTCGAAGCTAGCCTGAAGACCTATAAGCGGCATGCAGATCGTCATCGCCAAGTTTGCCCAGAATGGAAAGTGGGCTCTAAAGTATGGCTCTCAATGAAATTCCTACCTCACTGGGCACACCCTTCTAAGCTGTCTCCTTGTTTTCTGGGGCCCTTCCCTATCCTTGAGAAGATCAATCCCATAACCTTTAAGCTTAAACTGCCTCCAAATCTCAAACGCATCCATCCTGGCTTTCATTCTTCTCTCCTCAAGATCTTTATACCTGATGCCTCTCGCCAGCCAGTCTCCAATTACAAACACCTTCAAGGCGATCCGGAAGCAGAGTTTGCGGTTTCCCACATTTACGATTCTAGATACCACAGGGGGCACCTCGAATACCTGCTCGGATGGAAGGGGTACCCAAGGTCGGAGGATTCTTGGGAACCCGCTTCCTTCGTTCATGCCCCAGCTTTATGCACCAAATTCCACTGGGCTCAACCGGGTAAACCCGGTTCCCCTGGGTCTAAGAGGGTGCATACTGTAATGCGCCTGGGCGCCTGGCATGTTTGGCAGCACTGGAGACTGGACAGCCATTAGCTGTTCCACCACATTCCTTTCTATGGTGTGGGTAGCGGTCTAGTCTTTTTTTAACATGGCATTCTTATTGACCACACTCCCAGCAGCTGATGCATTGCAACCATTAGGTTTGTTTTTCCTCCTTTATGGTGAACACGCTAGGGCTTTCCTTCTTTTTTTTCTATTTACCTTTGGGCTATTACGTTTTGGAACTCTCCACTCCGTACTGCCGGCGTCTGCCCTGGACCCGGTTGCTGCGGGCTCTCCTTTTCCCGCACGGTGGGCTTTCCTGACTCTCCCTTCTGCGGTTCTCAGGAAGCCTTTCGGCAGTCTTCCCCGCTTACCTTATTCCTCTCCTCTCGCTGGCTTTCCAGCAATTTGTATCTCTGAATACTCCCTTTGGATGCTCTGATTTCTCTGTGGCAGTGCTTCCCTACCTGCAGTGTTTCCGATGGCGAGCCTGTCTTTTTCCCGGACATTGTAATTCTTACCTGTGTCCTGCTAACGCTGCTAGAAGAATTCTTCCCAGGATTCGTTCTGGACACACCAGCTTGCAATCTACTCACCGGACTTTTCACCCGACGTGTGGACAGCTTCAAGGCAGCCTCTTCTACGAATCTGGTTGGACTCTTTGTTTTTTTTGTTCAGCCTTTGGCTTTTTCCCCAAAACAACTGTCTGCCTCAAAATGGGGGCCGCAGGGTTGCAGCTCACAGGCAGCCTCTGTGGCTTCCTTCCGAGATAGGCCAGTGCCTCATAAGAAAGAGAAGGACTACAGCTACAGACGTCATTTGGACCTCAGTGCCTCCAAGACAAGACATTCAGGTGAGGAGGAGGTGGAAGGTAGTGGGTCAGAGGAGGGTGAAACGATAGTTGACATTCCCTCTCTCACTCTGGCCCCCTCCTTGGGCTCTCTACCCTCAGCTTCCTTTGAGGCAGAAAACCTTGGTGTCATCTTCGACTCCACTCTCTCCTTCTCTCCTCACATCACAGACCTTGACAAAAAGGCCACCACTAGCTTCACCTCCTCATAAGTATTCTACCTTTTTCCCATTGTCCACTAGAAGCTCACTTTCTCCAGAGGTCTGGTTCTCTCCAGGATGGACTACTGCAACAGTCTCTTTCTCAGTCTGCCTACCTCCTCTCTTCACCCCCTGCAACTAATCCAGAACAGGACTGCAAGACTTATCAGTGGGATTGTTTGTCTTGTCTTCCCTCGATCTTCCCTCCCTTGTCTTGTGGCGCCTAGAAACACTTGTTTTGGCAAGAGTGGTTGCTGAGTGGGCTGTCTTGCTGTCCCTTCCTCTGCTTCAAGTGTCTTCCAGAGCGAACTAAGGAGGATCCTGGCCTATTGCCTGGACTGTTTCTTTTGTAACCGGTCCCTGTTATTGTGGAACTTTTGGCCAAATTGACTGCTTCCTGCCTGTTACTTTCCCAGCAACCCCATTATAAACAGCACTTCCACGCGTTTTTGCAAGAGTGGTTGCTGAGTGGGCTGTCTTGCTGTCTTGCGTACGAGCGGACTGTGGCTGCCTGGTTAAATTGTTGATTTCAGTATCCCAATTTTGCAATGTCCACAACGGTTAGTAAAAACTGTAATTTGACCTCTGCTATGCCCGTAATTAATCCTGGGCAATTATTTAATGTGGATCAGTTGAAAATGGCGGCATTAAAAATTGCCAGTAGATCTAGCCGCAAGAAACAAAACATGCAGTGTTCCATGTCACTCTCGTCTGACATCTGCTTATATTACGCTCAAGAAACGCTGTCCAGTAAGGATAGTGTCTTATATTCTGGCGTGTGTATGTTGACTGAGTCTACATCGATGAATGCCCACGAATATTCATTGTGTTCGGAGCATGTGGTGGAACAGACAATTAACCTAGTGTGTGAGGCGAGCGTGAGTGGCAGCACAGATGTTATGCCTGTCTCGGGTGTGCCTGTGGCCCCAGGTATGTCGGTGAAAGTAGGTGATGCGAGCGTGAGTGGCAGTGCAGATGTTATGCTTGTCTCTGGTGTGCCTATGGCACCAAGTTTGTCAGTTGAAGTGACGGACACGACCATGGTGTCAGCCTTTGCCCTAGAGGGACTTCTGCCTTGTGTGGAACCTTCATCTTTAGTCGAGTTGGACATGCAGCGCATACTGGAGCCTATATATTGCTCTGTGGCTGCGCAACATCGATTGCGAACAGCACATGAGGTGCTGACAATGGCAAGAGAAATCGATGAGGAGGGAATGGACTTTATGAATACACCAGGGAGGTCCATTTCCCCCTCATCGGATGTCCTGTACATTTGCTCGAACACAAGGGATTTGATTCAGCTACAGCAAGATAACACATCAATTGCTGATAACCAACCAGCTGAGACTGGGGCAAGGGGGTCATCATCCCAAACTTGTCATCAGGAATCGCCGGATATTGATCACATGCCCAATTTTAACTGTATAGTGGAATCACCCTAATTTATTGCCCCTACCACCCAGCGGACAAGGTTTGAGGAACCAATTCCGGAGTCTGACTTTTTTATTACCAAAAACTGCTCTAAGCGGTTTTCTTTCCCAGAAGCTCCTGCGCTTAATAATACCTTGAGCGCCATGAATACTGCGCTTTTAGCGTTAGTGAAGCTATATGAGGTATTGGATGGTAAAGTTACCCATCAAACCTTATTAATGGACCAATGTTGCAGTAGCCTGGCAGCATTAACTCAATCCTCGTTTGTCAAGCAGGTGCTCAGCCTAACTAATGTAGATGATGCTCAAGTTGTTGCAATGTCAACCTCTGGTTCACATGATGCCAGAGCGGTAGGCCCGCCTAACGGCCAAGGGCCCCCTCTGTGTGTTTCCCAAGGCTTTATGGAGAAAAAGATGTTCACAAGTGTGTGCTTTGATTAGCCCAGGTCGGGAAGAGAGGAAGTTTGTTGAACACCATGAAAGAGGTAATCAACAGCCATCTTTGGAGAATCACTGCCCTATAAACAGTGCTTCTGATGTTTGAGGTGATGAACAACAAAATATCATTGAAAGCGGAGATAAAATGCCTGGGACTAATGCTGATGCTCAAGCATTAGGGGTGGCCGCGGTAACTACGGTGGTGCCGACTAGTTATACACTTTTTTCTTTTGCGCCCAATAAAACAAATACTGGTAAAATCACGGCTGTAGTTACCGATCCTGTGTTATCCATCCCCATGAAATCATCCAGGAAGGGGCGGGGCACCAAATCACGGGCAATAGGGCGCAAGTTTAGCAAGGCCTTATCTCGACGCGAACAAGCTACTAATGCTAAAGAAGTTGAGCAGTTGACATCAGGTCCCAAGCAGGACATTCCAATGTTTATGCCGTATGGGCAAATGGATGAGCTGGTAACTCTTTCAAGTAGGTTGAGCATACCAGATGTTTGGACAGAATAATACTAATCAAGAAATACCAGCCACATCTGACTGTGGAGAAGCTCAAAATAACGGCACCAGTATATGTAAAGTGGACACTAATGATATAGGGACTGGGTCGCCTACGAGCGCGAGCGAAGGCAGTTTGAGCCAATTGGCCATTGCAGAACCTAGAGAGGAAATCAGAGCCTCCATAAAGGCATACATGTCACACATCTCTGGTGTGCAACCCAGTCCAACGGGTAGCAAAGGATCATTGATGTCATAGGTTTCTGGTCCGGGAACAAAGGGCATCATATTGGAAAACTTAGCCACTGTCAGTCCTGGTGAGAGCTACACACAAGTAGCACAAACATCTAACCTATACACGGACCCCTTAATGCAAGCTGATTCACCTAATATACCCTTGTTTCCAGCTATGCCTCTATATCCATCGAATATTTCAGAGGTCCCTTTGCACCATCAAAATAGTGTTTCACTTGTTCATGCGCAGGTGCTTCCAGCTGTAAATCCTGCCCAAGTGGTCCCCATAGCAAAGGACCTGCAAGATATTATAAAATCTTCAATTGATGCATATATTGCAGAGACTAGTCAGTGCCCTCGAGGTATTGAAAATGGTCAACAATTGCGATATCCAGACGTGAGCTGGTTATTAAAGGGACCGGTTCACTCAGTCAATCGGATGCCATTTGGAGATGATACACGTTCCAGAGCCAATCTTTCAACTGGTATTCAAGGCTCCAATACTAAATTCTTGGAAGGAAATAAACAACAAACCCAAGTTAGATCCCATTGTTTGGTGCTCAGATGTCGAGAAGACCCTTACCCCAAATATGTACTGAACAGAGCGAGTATTCTGAATATATCTAGTGAAATTCCCACATTGTCGGCGCTATCATCAACAGATATTAACCTGGTTGAATTCACTAATATAAACAAACCATCTGAGGCTAGAATTCACTTACATTCTACAATTGTGATGAATACATTTTGGCAGTCCAAATCTGCTCTTTATGATCTGGGCTTCAATTTATTTCAAGAACCAATCATTACAAGTAATACGGTTGAGAAAACACAAATCAAGACGTATCAACATATAAAGAACAAAGAACTACAGCAGATTACAAATTTTGCTCCTGGAATGATGGCATCACAGGAATTTAATCTAAGATCATAACATGAAGCTGTTGTTAGTATAGGCAGCTTACTTTCGTGGAATACTAAAGGGCATAAGCATTTATTTGATTCAGCGAGCAAAGATCTGGCACAATATAAGCTCATAGCCCTCCAGGAAACCTGGCTTACTGAATGCCCTATATGGGCATCCCATGAAATTATAATTTTATAACACCATTGAAAACTGGATGTTAACACACTGGTTGTGTCTTAATAGTTCTAAAACGGAACTTATGACCTTTGGAAGCGCTAAAGCCTTAAAAAACCTTGGCTCGGACTATTCCACCTTCACTATAAAAGACTCCACCATTAAGGTATCAAATAAGGTCAAAACCCTAGGTATTTATTTACAATCTTCCCTAGGTGCAGAAGCCCAAACCGCTTATTTAAAGCGAAATTGTCAATATTATCAAAGGCTTCTCTGCCAGATCAGACCATTTCTTAACATCAAGAACAGTGCTACGATAGGGAGAGCTACCATCCTGTCTCGCTTGGACTATGGTAACGTGTTAATGCTTGGCGCTAGCAATAATTGCCTGAAACAATGCCAGATTATTCAGAATAATGCTGTCAGGTCCATCACTAACAAATCTAAGCAAGAACACATCACCAAGGACAGAAATGATCTCCATTGGTTAGCAGTGAAGGAACGGATCCTGTTTAAATCATTAACCCTAACCCACCAATGTCTCTACGGCACGGCACCAGCATACCTTAAGAAAAAGTTCAGGTGGTATGAGCCAAGTCGTAGCTTGAGATCCGCCAAGCAAGGACTGATCAATCCTAGCCTTCCAGGCAAAGCCACTGGTCTCGGTCGAGCTTTTCCGAGTTTGGCAACTTCCCACTGGAACAAACTGCCTTGCAGCCTTAGACTGGAAAGCAACACCCAACTCTTTAGGAGGCATCTGAAGACCGTTCTCTTCAAATAGCTAGGCAATTTCTACACCGAATCATGTTGCCATCTTTCTGCCCCCCTCTCTTTACTTTCTTTTGTGTCGTCCTGTTAATCTTCGTCCTCGTGTCTTTTTCGCGCCCTGATGCTTGCGAACTACGGCGCGTTACAAATAAATAAATAAAATAAAATAAAATATAATTACACCTTCTATACAAAATGCAAGAGGTCGCCCTAGTGGTGGCCTCCTGTTAGCTATCAGTAAAGCCTCAGAGTATGTGATTGAGAAACTCGCCTCCCCTCTATGTACTTCCAGATTGTAAGGCTGCATAGAAACAACCAGACCTTAGTGATTGTCAACATCTATTGGAGCAAAAGTAATATTACTTCTAATGCCTTTTTTGGGTACTTGAATTCAATTCTTGACTGCTTGGCACTTGAGTGGAATATTTGCCAGACAATAATAGTGGGGGACTTAAATCTCCATCTGATGTCACAAGGGGCACAAGAGCGGGCCGTTGATGAATTAAATTGGCTAAATATCATGAAAGAGAGAGGATTTGTTGTGCTGAATGGTGTGATTCTGGGGGATGTCCCAGCCCACTTTACCTGGAGTAGGGGGTCTCAAAAGGCTACCCTGGACAATGTTTTTGTGCACAAAAACTTCTTGAATAATGTGCAATCTATGCAAGTGGTAACAACTAACCACAGTGACCATGACAAGCTTGTCATGCGCTACTTGATACATCAAGGAGCAACACCGTGCATAGAATATGTCCACGCATACCCAAATCTTGTTAACAATAGTGGTACACGAGTGAGATGGAACCCAAATAAATTGGAACAGTTCCATCAAGCTCTCTTGCAGTCATTTGGGTCATCAAACTGTTATGTTATGGTGATGCAGATGTTCAAGCAGCTTAAAATGCCGGACTTGAGTGTTAGACACAAACATTGCCACCCATTTGATCCTGCACTGCAGTGCAAGAAAGCGGACCTACGTAGAGCCATACGTAATTTAAGATTTTTGCCGGAGGCCAATCGCTTATTAGTTAAAAAACAACTGAAGGCCTCATATAGAACATGGCTCAAGGGTCAGCGCTTACTGCGTTACCAACACAATGGGGAGATAATGTTGCGTCATATTCTTAAGAAGTCCACTAGTGGCATATGGGCGTGCTTGAATGAGGCTACACACAAAACACAGGAAGCAGTCCAGATAAAGGCTATTCCTAATGAGATCTGGAAGGCCTATTGTGGCAAGTTATATTCTTCGCCATTTCCGAATTTGAGCCCAAATACAGGAGTCTCGGGTATGTCACATCACTTTACTATTCTAATTGATGACATTCAGCTGTTCATTAAAAATCTGAGTCACTCGAGGGCGGTAGGTCCAGATGGTCTTCACACTGGTACACTTAAAGATCATCCAAATGAATGGGCAATGATCCTTCATCAGATATACAATCAAATACTTGCTACAGGGGTTATTCCTGATTCATGGAGGAAGTCTATAATCCTACCCATATTCAAAAAAGGTAATCGTGATGACCCAGCTTCCTATCAACCAATAGTGTTACTGGACTGCGTGGAATTTTTTTTGCTCTCTTAGTATTGAATAAGTTTAACAGATGGTTGGATAAGAATATGCGCCGCGATTTATTTCTAACAGGGTTTCTGCCAGGTAATGGGACGGCTGTAAATACTATCACTCTAACCAGCATTATTCAGAAGGCGCAACAACAGCAGCAGCCACTGTATACAGCCTTTATAGACTTTATAATGGCGTTTGACGCTGTTCCTCGTGAGCTCCATCATAAGAAATGAATGGACACAAAATGTCCTTGATGGTCTATTGTAAAGTGGCTTATTGACTTACATACAGATACTTCTATCCAAATTAAACTATCAAGTGATGGTCTTTTGTCTGACTCGATTAAGACCGCGTGTGTGTTGAAACAGGGTTGTCTGTCAGCCTCAGCTTTATTTACTTTTTTATTTCAGATATTGGTTTAAGCTTTGATAACATTGTGGCAGACTCGCCAAAAATCAATGGGGTCAATGTAAAATATCTGGTTTATGCTGACGATATGGTGCTTTTCTCCAAGACGCCGAAGGGATTACGTGCGTTATTGAGTGCCTTGGATGATTATACCAAGTGAAACTGCATCACATTCAATCTGACAAAAACAAAGATTATGCAATTTGGCAAACAAAAACAGCAGAGTACCACGTATAGGTGGCCACTACAAAATGTTAATCTAGTTTCAGTTTCTTCCTATGTGTACTTGGGTATCTATGGGCCTCATTACGACTCAGGCGGTAAGGGGTTTACGGCGGCGTAAACAGCGCCGACCCTTACCGCCTGATTCCGAGGTCCCTTAGCGCCATGGAGGTTTTAACACCTGCTTTTAGCAGGTGTTAAAATTCATGGCGCTAAGGGACCTTGATGTTAATTACGCCACCGTAATTTACGGTGGCGTAATTAACGCCTTCCCCACTCCCATTATGCCCTATGGGGCAAAAATGGGGAAGGGCAAATGGGGATTGGGGACTTACCGCCCTGCCAACCTCGGAATGGGGCGGTAAGTCCGCCAACCACCATGGCGTAAACGTAGTTTACGCCATGGTGGTAAAGGTACGACCCAGGCGGTAACTTACCGCCTGGGTCGTAATGAGGCCCTATGTTAGTAATTCACAAAATAAGCATGCTAATCAACAGCATATAAAGCAACGATTATTAGCCGCCATCTCGCAAAGCTGACTAATTAATAGTAAGTACTTACATTTTCAATAACTCCATTATTGGTTTATTACAGGCAAAAATTTGTGCCAGTAATTCTGTATGGCACGGAGGCTGTCCTAGGCAAATCTTATCAATATTGGGCAATTATAGAGGGCTGTTACTGGAAGCATGCCCTAAACCTTCCATTGTCGGAACCCATATGTATCCTGAGACACGAGCTAGGACTTCTATCTCTTTATTCAGTTTATAAGTGGAAGTTATGTTTGTTATACCGCAAATGTATAATGAGTTTGGATCAACCTGGCCTGTTGGGCCTCACATCAGGATATCTTCAAAAATCTAATGATGCATTTGCGGTATTATGGAGAAATAAGGCTAGAAAGATCGTCAATGTTGGATTTTCTTTTGCATTATTGTTAGAAAATCCAGATAAGGTGAAAAAACAAGTATGGGAAGACGACTGGATTAAAACTAGGTATGCATGCCGTTTGTACCAAACATTTAAGGACAACCCTTTCGCTTTAAAAGGATATGGGGAAACAGAAAGTTATTTAATTATGTTCCCTAATTCCCACCAGAGGAATGATTACCTAAGATTTCGCCTTAACATTTGGCCCAAAAAGGAAGTCCTGTGTGCCTGCAGAATTATAAAAAATGTTGAGATACAATGTCGGTTTTGTCAGCTTGCCACCGAAACAAATGAATGTGTTGAATGCCCTATGTTATTATCAAAACTAACTTTATATTTTGCACATGTGTTTTCTGGTTACATAATTGTATCACAAACACAATGTTGGAACTTGTTATTTCATAGCAAGTTAAAAATCGTTAGATATGCTATAATCAATTATCTGTATAGTCTCGGGCTTTGAGAAAAAGTGATTACTCTGAGTCGTATGTAAGGAGCAGATTGGGATAGTGTTTAGTTTATGTTATCTGATATGTATTTATTTCATTCATTTGGTTTTCTTAATTATGAATATTTTATATGTTGTGTAATTTGAATTTGCAGCAGATTATGTAACATCTTAATTGCTTTATATGTTTGTATTTTTTTTGTTCTCTTTTAAATTTTGTATGCAAGATTTTATGTTGAAAAATCAAGTTTTCTTGATTAAATCAACTTTCAATAAAAAAAAGAAACACTTGTGTACAGGCATGTTATACATGCCATATCATTTCATATCATAAAGGGTGTTGTCTGCGCAGTCCGCTCGGAGAATTCAACACAGCTGTCAGGTCGGTTGGCCAGAATGGTGGATCCACTTGTGGGACTGCCACCTGGGCCCACAAGGTTTCATTCCCTCCATTGTGGCGCACTGTGACTGACTCTGGGTCGGCTGGTAATGCCCTGGGGGGCAGTGTGGGAAACCTGAGGGTATTCTCACTCCTACTCCCATTGGATCCTCTACGCAGGTGGCAAAGGAAAGGCCATTGCTTTTGGATCCTGACCCTGTGGGTGGACAAGTGAAGGAGAATCACCTGGGTGGAGGGTCCTTGGGAATTGAAAGTGGGGTGCCTTTATGCAAGACATGGTATCCCCCTTATCCTAGTAACACACAACCTAATCCCTGCCCAACATTTATGGGTTATTGTGGGTCAGCTCCCCTTCTTTCCTCTCTTGGGACACCTGACAATATTGAGACGAGGAAGAGACAGCTGAGAGAAATGAACACCACACACTCTCAACACCCTAGTACTGAGACGAGGAAGAATCAACTGAGATTAATGAACACCATTCACTCTCACCACTTAGGTACTGGGATGAAGAAGATGCCTGCAAGGTATGAATGTCAGGTACGTCCTCTTAATCAGAGTCAGGCAGAATTGAATAATGGAATACACCTGCATCCTATTAAAGGACCAAAGGTGAGATCACCAGGAAACCCTGGGAGTCTGGAGGTAACCGTGGTGGGACACAAGGTGGAGACAGAACGCCCACCGACATCCCCAACCCGAGGGAAGCCTCTCATGTGAAGTGGGAGCAAATGGAGATGCAGTGAAGCAAGAGCAAAAAGGATGCTGTGTCCAGTCTCTCAGAGGTATTAAAGCTGCCTGAGCCAGCCGAGCTCCTGTCCACATGTGAGCAGGGCTTGCATAACCCAAAGCAACAGCCAGAGCAAAGGAGAAAAGCATTGGGAGCCGCTGGAGGAAGACACACACTACCGGTGAGTGTTGGGGAAGTTACCCAGAGACCGGGGCACACTGGGCGGGCTGCGAAAGTAGGAAACAGCGCAGAGGTAATACATGCTTCATTTACAAATGGAGCTTTGAAGTTATATGAATGAAAGCAGCAAACCTGCCAATATTGAATAACAAACTGAATGAAAGCAGCAAACCTTCCAAGATTGAATAACTAACTGAATGAAAGTAGAAACCTGCTAATATTGAATCACGCACTGAAAGAAAATAGTAAACTAAGTCGAATTAAGGACTCTGATGCAGAGTTGAAGTCAAGTCTGAGAAACTGTTTTTGAGGCTACATTTGGAAAACTATTTGTTAGTTGAATATCGAACTGGGATGATCCCCAAAATCATGCTTAAAGCACAGTAACCTATATACTTGGAGGAAGCTAAGCATGAAGGGGGGACAACACCGCCACAATCGAGCAGATGAGAGGTGCTGGCAGCATGTACAGTGTAATGGGATCACACTTCAGCTGGCGTAGAATGGCCCTCACCTACATAGTGCCGCAGTCTTTGGTTTGGCTCACCAACTTGTACATGTTGGTCTGTGTCACAGGATGAGTAGGGTCAGTAACTGACATCAGCTGGGGCCTCTTTGCCCTGTCTCTGCCCTGGTGACCCCTGAAAGATGCTGGGATGGTTGCCAGGGGAGTGTGTGCTGGTGGTCAATTACCCTTGGATACATGGACATGTCGAAACTGGAGCCTGGGGTCAGTAATACCCTTCATCCGAGTGGATAGTGTAGAAAACCCAAGGGTCTTTCTCCTCTCAGCCTGAGCAAAGTGGAAAGTTTGTGGAAGAATGCCAAGAGAGAACACCATTAGTCAAGAGAGGATGTTTTCCCTCTTCTGTTGTAATCTCCTCTCCAGATGTATCCTCATTTTGTCAAAGAGCCTCATTACGCGGTAGGAGGTAGCCATGGCGCTATTAGTGCCATGGCTACCCCCTTACCACATTCCGGGTCCGTGTTCCCGGAATAGGCACTTACCGGGTCATTCTGACCTTGGAGGATCCGGTAAATCCCCATTCCAGAAAGCATTCCCCATTCCCATTCGAGCCCCCATAGGGCTCAATGGGAATGGGGATGGAGCTAATAACGGGCCGCTATTAGCTGGCCCGCTATTAGCTCTGAAGTCCCTTAACGGGTCCCTTCCATAACGCCTGGTAAAACCAGGCGTTGAGGAAGGGACCCGTTAAGGGACCTCGGAATAGGGTGGTAAGGGATTACTGGCACCGGTGCCCTTACCGGTGCCGCTAATCCCTTACCACCTACCGCGTAATGTGGCCCACTGTCGTTCCAGCTCAAACAATCCTAATCATTCTTCTCCTGTCCCTCTGATTATTATTTTCCGAATTCAAAATCTACTTTTATAAACCACTACAGTTCCCATAAACCTCCTCTTCATTCCGCCACCCCAATGTAAAAACATTTTGACAAAACTAAAAGAAATACCTCTGACTCTTTCCTGACATGTCCCTTTCCCTTCCCCACACGGATAAAAGGTGGAGCACGAGAGCACAATATGGGCAAGGCAGACCGCACGACGCGAGAGCTAACTCGGCACGGCAGTTCAAGAGGAGGAGAAAGACTGCGCGAACCGAGAGGGTGACAAGGAGAAAGACAACCTTGCCCTTTCTGACCAAGGCCTGTGAAACCTCCCCAGAAGGAATCGTAAGACCGCGAACAGCAGCCAGCGTGTGTTGCAGCAGATGTCAACGGTACACAAGACCCTCCTCCGCTGATAACCAAGCCGAGGGGAGATGCTTGCCTCTGTGGTACCAGCCTTGACTCCAGAGACAAGAAAAGCCAAGCGGTTCATCATAGCTGGTATGTCGAGGGGAGAGTCGATACGAAACCAAACTGTGTTTGAACAAAAGTAGCAAAACAGCTAATTGAAGAAAGTACAAAGAACTGTTGTTTTGATGCGAGAGGGGAAAACCAGTGACAGAGGAGTCAGACACCACGTGAGTGTTCACTTGAGAAACTCTGGGTGATTACCCTATGATTGAAACGACCATTACCAGAAGGCCTTGGGAACAGCACGAGAAGAGTGTCAAAGTGGTCATACAGGAGTCTAGTAAAATCCTCCATAAAGTCGAAAGTCTTTGACCGGCAAATGAAGGTAAAGCTAAGGGAGGTGAATCCCATACACTGCATGAATTGCAAAAGTTAGCAAGAGTGAACCTGACAGAGGGATGCCGATGAACAGGGGGCAAAGTCTGAAGTCCCAATGTAGAGTGTGTTGACAAGAGTGAACCCAACAGAGGGATGTCCACAGTGAACTGTTTAAAAAGACATTAAGATTTGTGAAAGGCACAGATGAGATTTTGTTGAAAACCGTAGTGAACCCGAAGAAGGGAGGCTGACATTCGAGAGAGATCTGAGCCTGTAAGAGGGGGCCCAGGGATGAAGAACCATCACTCTAAAGACAAGTAGAAAGTAACATTTTGTTTTGAATATATCAGGCCCTTGGAAGCAAGGGATTGAAACACTGAAGGTCCCAATGTCATTAGGAACTTTCTGGCGATCTGAGCCCACAAGATGGGGATCCATGGGTGAAAAGGCATCACCCAAAGCAGAAAGGAACTTTTGTTTATTAATTTTGAACAAATCAGATCCTGGGAGGCAAGAGACTTTTTGTAGAAAAGAGACTTAACCATGGAAGGCCCTGATAGTTGAGAACGGAACTGTTAGCTGGTGCTGGGAAAGCTCGAGCGTGTGCTGCACTCCGGAGTCCTACCTTGTCCTGTGCTCAAAACGTGCGGAAGGGAGACCCCGACTACTGCATCCTGACTTATTATTTGTGAACACTTCTTTCTTTCCTGTGAACCCTATCCCACACTCTTTGTTTGTATTTAGCGTAAGGATTGGCAATAGGTTTTTCTTATCATAGGCCCTTTTATTTGACAAGTCGCCACTAGGACTGCCTTGTTATTATTTGATGGTCGTAGCTTGCTCCCATCTTAGATTTAGGTTTGGATTAGGTGTTTTCCCAACCCGCATATACAGTTTAATAAACACCCTTGAACTGTAATCACTTGTGTCTGTCTTTACTGTTGCCACCATGAGTTCCTTACATGTAGTGTCAGCGGCGGGATATGATCCAATTGACATTTTTATGAAGAAAACGCAAATAAAGATTTCCATGTCCAATCCTCAGTGTTAGAGAAAGAGCAAATTAACAACTCTCTTCAAGGTGACTCAGGAATCTTTGAGCCAAGAGGCAAACCCAATTAAGCCCTTTTTCCCGTCACTGAGGTGAGGCAACCCTTCAATTCCTTTGTACAAAATCTAGGGATCCAATTCTTCCCCTCAACCCCACAAGCCATTCTTCCCACCAAGAAGATTGCGGAGAGCAACACCTATAACCTTTTTTTTCCCTCAAACTCGTCAGATATGGGGTAGAGATAAAAAGATCATATCCCTGGAGTTTAAGGCAGAAGCTGCGAGCAACTCTGTTACATATCTTATGCCCTGTGAGGGGGATCATAACAAAAAGGGAAGTTAAGAGTTTTACCAATCTTGACCCCCGGAGAGGAAATAGGACTGATCCTTTTGAATCATTCTTATAATGAAATGCAGATCCAAAGAGGTGACATGGTGGGATTATTGGTACAAGAAACTCTCTTGGAACCTCAGATCCCAAGGGGTTACATGGAAATAGATGGGAAAACACCTGGAGAATCTCCGTACCAAAATCAGAGATCCATGAGCGAAGAACTCCTCTGTCCCATCCTGTCGAGATCCTACATCTCTGCTACCGAGATACCCATGTCCAGCCTTGGAGGTGAGATGAGACCAGAGGAGAGTGAGGGACTTCCCATCCTTATGCAGCACCTAGCCTTAGAAATGTCCACTGAATCCATCCCTACGAGTTCAGAAGTGGGGGAGCCCAGTAAGAGCCAAAGAAAAACAGGAATACCATTCTTCCCAGGAGCCTTCCCCAGAGACCCGTTAAAATTAAAATAATCTATTGAATCTGAAATGGAGGGACGAGGGAAGGATTATTATATTGCTGTTTTTTTTTTTAAAGGGGGTAATTCAACCGACTTTCTTTTAGGAATAAGAACATCTTTGAGCTAGAAGAAGAAACCCCAGAGAGAGAATCTCAAACCGAAGGCATGGACATTTTCTTGGCCCAAACCAAGCTCCAGCTATCCGGTGGAACGAGGGAACAGACTCAAGAGTGTTATCCCTCAGATCAGGGAGAACCAGCACTCTTCAATCTAGAATTAAGACCCTGTTTGTCCTTTACAAAGGTCTGCCATAAGGCATGACATTGCCCTCTTAATAAACTAGATCTCACTACCACCTTGGCAGCAACCCAACTCAGGACAAATTTCAAATTTAATTATACTGTGATACCCAGCCCCATGAATCCCCAATTAAGAAAGAAGAGAAACCTAAGGATCCTGGTGCGCAAAAGAAAAGGAAAAATCCTGAGATCAAGGGTAAGCAGAAAAAGAAAGACAAAACGAGACCAGCGACTTCTTTGTATACAGAGGAAAACATCACTTACTGAATCCCCGTCACTGTAAATAACGAGAAAATGTGGGCCCAACTGGACAGCGGTAGTACAAGATGTGCCATAAAACCGGAAATACTTCCTCAAGAATGGAAAAGATTGGGTAAATAGGAGATAGATTGTATTCAAGGCCATGTTAAAAATTATTTTTTTACAATGATTTCCGTTACCATCTTGGGGGAAAAAATGTTCTTCTGAGCGTGCCCGTGAGCCTGAATCTTCCGGACCCAATTAGTACCTGGGACCGACCTACCACAATTTCATCAGTGGGTCGCAAAGATGGCCCAGAAAAAGAGTAGAAAGAGGAAATCTACGGAAAATCCTAAACAGATCTGTATATTCCTTGGGAACAAACAAACAATGAGACCGGTTGTTCTTATGTCCTTCCTTTCAGCAGAACCCACACATAAGGAGGAACAGGCTTACAAATGTGTGATTAACAATTCAATAATCTCTCTGAACCTACATTTCTTATTTTTGACAATTTATTTAAATTATTAGGAACAATTAAAAAGATTTTTGTATCAGAAATTAATATGTGTTTCACTACCCACATTAATACACTTGTGACATATAGGGCCTCATTACAAGTACGGCGGTAGGGTGTTAACGGCACTGGTAAGGATGCCGGTGCCGTTAACTCCCTACCACCGCATTCCGAGGTCCCTTAGCGGGTCCCACGCGGGCCGGCTGGTTTTACCAGCCGCCCTTAGCGGGACCCGCTAAGGGACCAGGGAGCTATTTGCGGGCCCGTTATTAGCTCCTTCCCCATTCCCATAGAAGCCCTATGGGAGCTTGAATGGGGAATGGTTTTCAAAATGGGGACTTACCGGGTCCTCCAAGGTTGGAATGACCCGGTAAGTCTCCATTCCGACTACCTGGACCCAGACACGGGTTTGGAGGCAGCCATAGTGACCTCCAAACTCGTAATGACCCCTATAGAATTGGATTTTAAGCTACACCCAAAACAGCAACTTGTATGAATGAATTATGCAGATGCCTTTTACCTAATTATAACAATACAACCAACACAGTGCAAAATATCAAACATAACAAAACCATTAATTTACAACACTACATTCGTACACTGTAAACACATAACTAGAGCCTTAGAAAATTATAAGACACACTGGTTGAATCAATGTATGTGTGTCAATATTTTGAGCAAACCCAACATGTTTCTTTCCCGTAAATTGCAAAAAATATCTTATTTGGGAGAAATTCTTTGGGGGATCAATAGTAGGGTAGCTATGTCGCAAGGGTTACTGCTTCATGATAGAACACGAGTTGAGACAGTGCACTTCTCCCATTGTGGAACTCTGCAGAGGAAGAGAAGGGAAAGAGTAAACACAACACCTTAGTTGTTGTGATGGGGCTACTAATAATTCTTCACTAATTATGCTATTAAATAAATATTCAATAGAGCAGCTCTAACACTTACCTGAGTTACTGTATTGACTCGTTGAGTGGGGCGCTAGCGGTCTTAATCCGCTGTCCCAATGGTGTCCTGAGAGGGCATAAAGGAATAAACCAGATGTTTAGTTGATCAATAAAGTGTATTTGTTTTTATGAGAACAACGCGGTCATCATGACAAGGTTTTTATGATTCCATATAAATTACCAGTACAGATTAATATCACTGATCACAATTGACATTTAATTGATAGTCTGTTGCGTGTATTAATTTGTATTCCACTCTTGGCTGGAGGCTGTAGCAATCCTTGTGTCGAGGTCAGGGATTAGTTACCTTGATCAGATTGCTGTAGAGTGTTAATACCATGTAGCACTATCACTGTCTAGACACATTATTTTAGAATCTTTCTGTCTGGATCGAATGTTGGTCATTAATTTACCATGCAAATTCTTAAGTCGGGGCATGCTCTGGTCGACGATTCTTTCTAACTGAGTGCATCTTGTATGTAGAAAGGGGCACATGCAACAGGCTACCATCACCTGGGGTGCTCTTCTCCCGTGCTGTGCTGCCTGTAAACAGTTGTTAACTGCACCCTCTACATCGGCATATGAAGACACCTGTTACGTGATAGCTGTCTGTGACATGTCCGCTTGCTAAGTTCTTACAGTGTCTAATCCGGTAAGCGTCAAGATAAGGGCTAATCAGGTAGTGGTACTTACTGGTTTCAACACCTTACAAAGCACATATGGCTCTGTGTACACTCCTGTCTGTTCGTCTTCAATAATCAACTTGAGACACCCACGTGTAGATACCGTCTCAGTGTTACTGATGACCCTGCGCCAGGAAACACAGAAACCAACACACAGAAGCATAATCTTCGGGTTGCTCTTTGTGGAATTTAACTCAACAATGTGCAGAATATTGTTAGATAAACTTAGGGCCTCATTACACGGTAGGCAGTAAACTATGGTGCTATTAGCACCATGGTTGCCACTGGTACCATACCGGTACCACCATGGAGGAAAGGGGAATTACCACCCCATTCCAAGGTTGGCGGGGCGGTATTTCCCCCTTTCTCCACGGCCCTTGCCCATTCCCATTTTTGCCCCATAGGGCATAATGGGAATGGGGAAGGAGCTAATTACGGTACCGCAAATTGCGGTACCGTAATTAGCACCAAGGTCCCTTTGCGGGTCCCAACTTTAACAGCTGGTCTACACCAGCCGTTAAGGTCGGGTCCCGCAAAGGGACCTCGTAGTAAGGCGGTAAGGGTTAACAGTCACTGTTACCCTTACTGGTGACCATTAACCCTTACCGCCTTCCGTGTAATGAGGCCCTTAATGTTGGTATTCTTTTACTGGAGTATGGACCTTTCACGCTATGGTCCCGTGGTACCACACACCCGTGATGGCCCTTTCCCTTCCCCACAGGGATAAAAGGTGGAGCACAAGAGCACAATATGAGCAAGGCAGACCGCGCAACGAGAGGGCTAACTCAGCACGGCAGTTCAAGAGGAGGAGAAAGACGGTGCGAACCGAGAGGGTGACAAGGGAGGAAGTGACCTTGCCCTTTGCGACCAAGGCCCGTGAAACCTCAGCAGAAGGAATTGTAAGACCGCAAACAATAACCAGCATGTGTTACAGCAGATGTCAATGGTAAACAAGGTCCTCCTTTGCAGATAACCAAGGCGAGGGGAGACGCTTACCTCTGTGGTACCAACCTTGCATCCACAGACAAGAAAAGCCAAGCGGTTCATCACAGCCGGTGAGTCGAGGGGAGAGCTGATAATAAACCGAACTGTGTTTGAACAAAAGTAGCAAAATGGCTAATTGAAGAAAGTACAAAGAACTGTTGTTTTGATACGAGAGGGGAAAACCACTGACAGAGGAGTCAGGCACCACGTGGTTGTTCACTTGAGAAACTCTTGCTGATTACCCTATGGTTGAAATGAGCCTTAACAGAAGGCCTTGGGAACGGCATGAGAAAAGGGTCAAAGTATTCATACAGAGGTCTAGTAAAAGCCTCCGTACAGTCAAAAGTCTTTGACTGGCAAATGAAGGTAAAGCTAAGGGAAGGGAATCCCGCACTGCGCAAATTGCAAAAGGTGTCAAGAGTGAACCCGACAGAGGGATGCCCACAATGAACTGTTTAAAAAGGCATTAAGATTCGTGAAAGGCAGAGATGAGATTGTGTTGAAAGCTGTGGTGAACCTGATGGAGGGAGGCTGGCATTCGAGAGGGGTCTGAGCCCGGAAGAGGGTGTCCCAGGAGTGAAGAACCATCACTCTAAAGACAAGTAGAAATTAGGCATTTTTCCAACCGGCATATACAGTTTAATAAGCACCCTTGAACTGTGATCGCTTGTGTCTGTCTTTACTGTTGCCAACATGAGTTCCTTGCAATAGCCACCTGGCACCCTGGGCTTTCTCAGCCAACCTGGAGACAGTTACGCTGCACCACAACAGAGGTAATGTGCCCTGTGTTGGCTGGATGTACCAAGGTGGTGGTACTGCAAGGGGATACCCTGTATCGGTCAACCAAACTGACCACTGTGTCAAATCCCCACATGTTGATCTCTAGATGGAATCATGCCCTCTTCAACTTGCTCTTCAAAGTACACTTCATCTGCCACTCACGCTACTTGTTGGATATTGCTCGCACAACCAAACCCATCCTTGGATGGAGTCAACCACCCGCTTTGTGTTGCATTGCCAAGTACCTGACTCAGAGATGACCTGACCTCACCTTACTGGTGAACGCTATCTGCCTAACACCATCCATGTGGTGTGCCCTGAACAGGAGGACTTGGGCCCCCTGAGTGGTGCTGTTTAGTCGGTCTTCTGTACACCACATTTCCTGCAACTGCCGCTGAATGTGTATGCAGCACTTGGCTCTTCCCTCTCCTTGTGCTGTTATTGAGGGAGTCCTGGTCATTTACTTCATCCCCGCTTAGTGAGATGGTCACATTCAGCACCCCCCACATCTATTCTGAGGCCATACTGGGTGAGCACAAACTTGGGTGGCTGGGCTTGAGCCAGGCCCTGTTGGGGTGTTGCCCCAGCATGGTACCTCTTGCGTTCTCTAGTGTGTGCTGTCCTGATCTGCAACAAAGACCACCTGGCAAGTGCTTCCCTGATGGATGTGGATGCGAGGCCTGCGCCCCACACCTGTCCCATGCTGGCAGCTGTGAAGCACTACAGACAGCAACATGTGGCACAGCCAGCTGCCCTTGGGTAGGGAAATGTGCATTGTGGGGTTCAGCACATCACCCCCACCACCAGGTACATGCTGTGGGTGTGCCTAATCTCACCCCACAAAGTGTCAAACTGAGAGACCAGGAGGCCCCGGAAACAAGTAATTGCTCTAGGTCCATGGATCCAGTGATGGCGCTGATCGGGACTGAGCATAGGGGGACTAAGGTAACAGGGATCCTGTGATAGCCCCAGTTACACATTGGGAAGGATCCTGAGGCAATTGATGTTAAAGTGAACCTCAGTTCAACGTAGCTTCACGAGGAACCCGTAGCTACAAGGTGAAATTGAAATGACGATGATCAATATGCCCTACAAATCACACATTCAAATTGCATCTAGTTGCATTCTTCATTGATGGGTGAGCTGGGTGATCCACCAATAAAAGTCACAGAGAACTTTTATCCATCCAAGTGTCTGCCAGACTCTGCTGGGGCAGGAGAAGTTGGGAGGAGGCAGTGCCAGCCACCCTGCCTGCATGGCGAGACAGACCCATTCCCTTTTCAGCATCCACATTTGGGAGTCCAACAACACCAACATGGAACTTAACAAATGTGTTCACTATGCTCTGCCTGCTGTCCTCTGTGACAGCATAACTGCCTTTCACATGGTGACGGTGGCCAGGGCTGGGACAGGCATATGTACGCCTTGTGCAAGACCACCAGCCCGATCACTAGATCCTGCTAGGGGCAATTACCAGTGCAACAACTAATATATACGCATGTGGACCTGGACTCACCATGGCTGCTGCCACCAGACTTGCCCTTCAATGATTCCCTGTTCAAGGATGTGAACTGCCATGCAAAGGGTACAATTGTCAAGGGACAAGTACCGCTCTCTAACCATTTATAATGTATAACTAACAAGAAAAAACCAACTAATTCCTTCCACGGAGAGGTGGCTGTTTTATGCACAATGATTTATAGACAAGGCATTGCTGAATTCATAAAATTTATTTTCTTGTTTATATAATCATAACTAGCATCACATAAAAAGATGTGTACAAATACAACAATTATTAGTTGAACAATTGTTAAAATCTGAAATATCAAATAAACACCACACCAACCAAAGACCTTATATCTCAACATTCATCTCATAATGTTTCATTCCCATTCAGACCAAAATCATTCATACCTGTGCAAGTCAAATCAGTCTCTACTGTGTGTTCAGAAAGCAGAACAAACCAGTCTATAGCAATAAAACGTAAGACTCTAAACCATATTTATATCTTATAAAGTGCATCAATATGTGTTCTAAAAAGAGTATATATAAACACATTTCTTTCAATATATATATTTGCTATAATAATTCTATGTAACCCAAGTAGAGTCCAACTCCAAGATGGAGTGGAACCTCTGGTCTTGTCGACTCGAGTTTCGGGCAGCTAGTCGGTAAAACTATTTCCAACTAGTGCACCTCATCAGGACATACAACTACAAAAATACATTCTAAAAATGACTACAAGTCTGTGTGTAATAAAGTGCATTTCTTCGATGTTCAACTGTATTCATTCTTGTATGTTTCACATTCTAGCCCTTGAATTCACTCTGGTATGTACAGATTCGAAGGCCATTCACCAGATTTGGACCTCTCAACGATGGTCTTTGATCAAATCCACCAATTGTCTCTCCCTCTGTTGTGCCAATGTGATCCTTTTTCAGAGACTCAATGGTGTCTCACAGGGGTACTTTGTCGATCTTGTGGTACAGGTTCCCATTAGAAATCAACCAAACATCACATTCTCTGGAGGAATCTGAATGTGCAGAGCAGAGAAAATAACCCCATCCCTGTTGCTCTCTGGACAGAGATTAATCCTCTGCCTACTTTATGGTTGCGCTCAAATTCAAAAGTACACGGCCCGATCTCCCCAAGGACAGCCTGTGACTGTTGTTCACCGTCACCTGTAACCTGAACACATTCCATTCACAAGGTCTCAAAATAATCCTCTAACATCAATTCAAGTCACTACCTTCCCAAATTGGGAGTGGCCAATTAGCATGCCTGTTGCCGTCCTTGGATGTGTTGGCTATTTGTCAGGCTCACTCAGTGGAAATGAAACACGTCTTTTATGAGCACCATGGTAGGAATATGGAATTGACAAGCCAGACATCACTCTGAATGTTTGCTGTCACAGGTAGCTGCAAACTGACCAAGTGTAGCTACTGGCACCAAAGCGGACATGATATGCCATATTGGTCTACTTCTGATTAATGCAAGCATCCTAGGAGGTCAGCGTTTGCTGGCGTGTATTAGCTGTACATCCACCAAAGAAATAAACGTAACAGAGCCAGCCACCAAAGGGTTCATCACTAACTCAATGAGCCATTTGCACTGTCAGTGTTCTAGCCATGTGTTCAACCATGTGTGTGGCTCACTCATTGAAACAAGCATATGCCACTGGCTGGATCCTCACAACAGATGTACCTGATTGAGCATAGCCATGGGCGTGCCTTTCACCTGCCTCGGGCTGATCTGCATGCCCTCAGGATTATCTGTTGGCCAGAAGCAACAGAGTATGCAAATCCCCAACACTTGGGGGTGGACAGGTCAATCACATGTGTACCAGCAGGGCAGCCTGTACCGGGGGTGGTGGTGGAAGGGGAGAGACTCGCCTCAGGCACAACTACAAGTGAGAGGGGTCACGCCATGTGCCGCCACCAGTGTGGTGACAGGGGGGTTGGCACCTCACAGAATGGTCTTTCTGAACTGTTGCACATGCGTGATTGGTGGAGCAGGGTGAACAGCATGGAAGAGAGGGCTCACAGTGGGGCAAGCAATGCACAACCTCATCCACCCTGAACTGACTACTAGTGAGATTCCAGGATGCTCAGCCTTGGCTCTGCCTGTAAGGGGAAGACACCCATGTAAGGGGGCCCACCCGAGGGGGCATATTCTTGATACAGTCCCAGGGCGAGTGGAATCCATTTTCTAAAACTGCGGCCATGAATGTGGGCGGCACGCCAGAATGGGGACGGCTGTATGGATGACCACAGCCAGAGCTACAGTTCAGGACCAGCGATCAACCAACCTGACGAGGGTGCGTTGTATGCACAGATGGACTGGGTCCCCCCTTTGGCAACAACAGGCAGATTACATCAAAGAGTGTGAGCACCAAAGAATACACCAAATTCGGAACTCAGGAACAGAGTAATCTCTAAAAGATAAAGTAAACACATTGCCACCAGAGAACATTAGGCTCTCTGGACAGAGAGGTTCGTCTGCCCTGGGCTGCGGGAGCAAGGCGGGCCATTGATGGCAGGTGTACACATTTGGCACACCCACTGCCAAGTTTACTGGGGGCCTGTGGGGTACCGTTGGATGCAGGGGAGGGAAAGGGACACCAAGGGAGGAGGGGAAGGGCTGGAGAGGGAAGTTCAAGTAGGAGAGCTGATGGGAAGGAGGAAAGAGGGCAAGAGGGACTGGGAGAGAGGAGACAGAGGGAAGAATGGGCAGCTGGGGAGCAGAAAGAGAGAGAGAGAGGGAGAGAGAGAGAAAGAGAGAGAGAGAGACAGAGACATAGTGGGGAGTAAGGAGGAGATTTTCTGGTGGTGGGGAGATGAGGAGAGAGAAGGGGGCTGTTAGAGTCAGTGAGGGCTGGAAGAAGGGTGCAAGAGAGGAAGATAGAGACAGAAGTGGAGAAAAAGAAAAAAGCAGGTGCAGGGAGGCAGGGAAGCACACTGATGGAAAAATAGAACAGGTTAGGGGTGAAGGGGGACAATAGGGGTAGGGTGATGGTCAGACAAGGAAACGAAGGGCACCGGCTAAGGGGGACTGCTTGGCTTCTCAGCCCCCAGCCCACATGGTCAACACAACATGGCAGACAACCCAGTCAATCCCCACACATATAAGGCTGTGTCACCCCCATTCCAGACTCAGCCCCACCCGCCTACCCTCCCTGTTTGCCACAACAGTTCATAGACAGGTCATCACTCCCCAGCTGTCTCTTCCCCCTCAATTAGAGCCCACCTCCAGGATGAGCTGTTCCCAGGAAGGGGGTGGGAATCATAAGGTGTAGTGCAAACACATGCATGGACAACAGATGAACAGATGGTGTGGGTAAGGGATGAAGTTACCTACCTATGCATGCACCCACAATATACAGTCACATAGAGTGCAGTCACTTACAGTGCAAGATGTTAACAACAATTTTAAAAAGAAAAGCCATGCAATACATTGAAGATCAAAAAACATACAGAAAACCAACAGTTCACAACAAGTGACTTGCATGTGGAGCACAGGTAAAGGCTGTTATGGGTCCACATGTGCCACGCAGTACAAATCTAAAAGGTCCAAGTGCGCTAAATCGATCCTGTGGAGTTCAGGGAAACATACGGGCAGGCTGTCCTGCTATCTGCGTGCAAGTCAGTGGGTGTACTCCTTATGGCCAGGCACCTTGCAGGCCAAAAAAAGATGGACTCCTGAAAACGAACACAGGCATGACATGCAGTACAACACTGCCATGGGCCAGCAGGGCGCCTCCAGCAGGTCAATCTGTGCTAGGACATTGCATGCGGTGTGGCTTTTGTCCAGCTTGGAGAAGGAAAGGTCCAGGTTTTGAGTGCCTTCTGGAAGTTTCAGAGTGTGGGAGCCTGGACGAAGAAAGAGGTACCTCCAATTCGAGTGGAATTGAAGCAAGGGAACACAAGGAGGAGCGCAGAGCCTGATGTGAGGTTTCTGTTGTGTTGGTGCCTGTGAGTCAGTGTTGGAGGAAGTCAAGGCACATCTTGTGGAGGGCACAGTTGTTGATTCAATTGGCCCTGAAGGTGGTTTGTCAGACGATGGGAAGCTAGTGGAGCACCCGGAGTGCAGGAGTCATGTGTTCCCTGGGGGTGAGTGCAAGGGTGAGGTAGGCTGTGTTGTTCTGGGTCTGTTGTAGCTTTCTGTAGCATCTCAGTTATGTGGAAGGAAGCTCGCCTGATGAAGCAGAGACGTGCCTGACCCTATCATGGGTCCATGTGCCACTTCATTGTTATGGAGTCTTCATGAGCCCTCTCGTGTTCTGGAATTGAGAACCCAACTTGATTGTGGACAGTTCCCAGTTTCTGCAGGGTTGAGCAGCGTCCCTCCTCTTTCCCGTAACTGTATTACTCATATGTTTATGAAATAATAATAAATGTAGTATCTCCTTATAAATCATCCCCTTTGTAGTGTCTCTGTCATTCCACCCCAACACTACAATTGGCGACGAGGATCTTCTTACCTGCGGGCCGTCAGCTGTTTTCACGGAGTCGCTCCGCTCATGCCCGAGCATTGCAGCTGCCCCGAGAGGATATTCTGGAGGTAACGTGCTTTGTTTTGTGTACTGGCATCTGGTTTCATTGCCTCTTCCTTTCATTATTTACACGATCGTCACGATCTGTGCTGTTTCCATAAAGCTGAATGCTGCCGCAGCGTTAATCCATCGTATTCTTTCCTCTGCTGCGCGCACATGCGCTGTACTTTGTTTCTGCATCACCGCTTCCTGGTTTCTTTCTTAAAGCTGCACGCACGCTTATGAGACTTAATATTCCTTAAAGCTATACGCAGCCAACGGAGACGTGCATACAATACTGCAAGGGAGAGTGATAGTGCCTGCAACCCAATCGCTTTTCGTACATATAAGCAAAATCTACACAGATCTATCTCAATCTGCATTGTTTAATACATTCAAATATGGAGTTCATGTATATCTCATGTATAAGGACAGCTACGCAGAACTCTATTACAGAACTCTATTATAGACTGTGCTCTCCACTGAAGTCATATAAAAGGACATATTACACAGCATTTTTCTAGCAATATTAGTGAGTGCAACTGAACTCATCTAACACCAACACAGCATATCTTATTATGGCTTTCAGCAGTGTTCCCCACCTGCGTTTTTTATGCCTGACGCTAGTGAACCTTGCATTCCATGGAAGAGATGGATTAAATCATTTGAACACTATGCTGGAGTTGTATGTGGTACTAATTGCAGTGCAGAAAAGAGAAAATCACTTTTGCTGCATTGTTTGGGCCCAGCTGGTCAAGAGAAGTATGAGACCCTGCCAGACCTGTCAATGGAAGAAGGTGCCGACATCAATGAATACGAGAGTGCCGTCAAGAAAATTGACAGGCATTTTGAAAAGAAAATAAGTATTATTTTAGAAACTTACAAATTCAGGAAGAGAAGACAAGAGGAGGGAGAAAGTGTTGAGAAATTCATCACTGCTTTGAGAAAGCTCGCTAAGTCATGCAATTTCAATGAACAGCTCGATGAGAGACTAAGGGACCAGTTTATGCTGGAATGCCGAAGTGCCAAAGTGAGGGAAAAACTCTGGTCAGAAAATGATCCACCCTTAGATACAGTGCTTCGCGTGGCGAAGGAAGAAGAACATACTGAAGAATGTGTGAAAGAATTAGAAAATAAAGTGAAACATATGCAAATTGAGTCTAGCAACATTAAACTCACCAAAGTGTCCTACAATAATGCTGAATAAACCGAATCCATATCCATGGTTAATAGTACGTCCGTCAGACGGAAGATGCCAAGTAAGCAGTATAGGTCATCACAACCCGATAAAGGGAAATATAAATCCAATCAAAAGGGATCGGTTAATGACCGAACCAGGAAAGATAGCCCTGATAAACAATCCACGAACTCTAGAAGGAGACGCCAAGGAAGGTGTTACAGGTGCGATAGTGTTAACCACTAGGCTGATGATCCAGATTGCCCAGCTTTAAAAATCATATGCAGCAGGTGCAAAGGTAAAGGGCATTATTCAAGGTGTTGCAGATTTCGAAATATGTCCACCAATTGGATAGGAGGCAACTCGGACAGTGGACATAGCTGTGGAGAGGATGGTGGGGGCGATGGTATCAACTGCTGATTCAAGAGTTTTGTTATAGAGGTCGGCAAGTTGATCCACATTTAGGTTGGTGTAGTTTGCAGGGGCCAGGATATTGTGGATTAGAGGGCGAAGGTTGTGTATCGTGATGTTGCCATTATTCCTGGAAAGGGTTTGCGGGAGGCTCGCCGGTATGAGGTTTAACTGCGTCTTCCCTTGGATGGAGAAGAAAATGACATGGTGGTCCGACCAGGCAATTGATTCAATCTTGAGGATGGAAGTGGTGATGTTGTGGTCTGCAAGCCAATCCAGGGTTTTGCCTTTGTTATGTGTAGTGGCTGTAATCCTGTGCTTGAACCCTAGTTGGGTGATAGTATTTTCCAGTGAAAGCGCATTAGCGTCGTTGGGATCATTGAGGCCTAGGTTTAAGTCCCCAAGCAGGATGATCTGAGATCCTCTTTTGGTATTATTAGTGAGGAGGTCAGATATTTCTTCCTCAAATGAGGATATGGGCCCTGGAGGTCTATAAATGAGGTGCATGAGGATAATTTTTGTAGCAGAGAGTTGGAACTTAACTGAAAGGAGTTCAGTGGATCGGAAGCTGGACGGTGGGGTTGCTCTAAGGTCTAAGGATGTTTTGGCTATAATGGCCACTCCACCTCCTTTACCTGAGTCCCTGTCGTTCCTTAGTATTTAGTAGCCCTCTGGGTTGTAAGGGACAGAGCTGGGCCTGCTGCCGGATGCAGCCTGGTTTCTGTGATAGCCAAGAAGTGAAGGTTGTTGGCGGAGATAAGGTCTGCAATGTCGAGCGCATGGGCGACTAGTATCGAGCATTGATGAGGACACCTCTGATCAGAGGGAGTTAAACAATTCTGCTGGAGGTTTTTGGTAGATTGTCCATGTTATGCTTAGGGATGGCACATGGGAGGTTATGGTAAGAGTGGTGGGGGTGTTTTTTGTTGGGTGTCCTAAGTGGGAGGATCTGGGAGCCAAGTCTCAGGTTTCTGTCCTTCACTGGGCATGGGTTCCATGGTGTGGGTGGTGTCGCGAATCGGCGGATCCATTCTAGTGGGCTGAGTGGCTGGTTGAGCGAGGACTTGACAAGTTACCCAGCCACTCCTTCATGGACAAATCCCTTGTTGCCTTACTCTTATGTTTAATGAAATGCTTTCTAAAAATACAATGATAACAAACACATTAAATTAAATAATGTCTTTTGTTCACAAATTACTTTAAAGAATATCAACAAATATATTTGTATAAACCAATAACCTCATGATAAAGAACAGGAAAATATACTTTTAATTTCAAGATAGTCAACAACTGTTGAGTCCTTGCTGGTAAAACATATACGTTGATCTGCCAAGATAACAATTCTACATTGCACCAGAGCAATTTAACATCAACAAAGATGGTTTTTCATTGAAATGTTCCCATATCCCCTGCTCGTTTCGGGACTCCCAGTCCCTTTGTCAGGAGGGAATGTGATATTTTCCCAAAAATCTAATGAGATAGAAAAAGGTTGAATTTAGATATCCATCCAAAGATGTAGTCAGCTTGTGTCCATACAAACATAGTACTAACCTGTGCACTCTTGCACTACCACAATATTCACCAATTGGAGAGCTGTAGAGAAACTGTAAAAACACATATATAGTCTGATATGATCAGAAATCCTGTTACCATATGTTTAATAATATCCAAGTGAAAAACGTCAATTCCATCAAACTGACCTTGCTCCTCTCCAGTCTGTTTCCAATAACAAATGATGTAAACAAAACACCAAAGCATTCAACTTTCAAAGGCACAGTATCATTTTACACACCATCAAGTTATACATCGCTGCAAGACCCACAATTACGGTTCCCACTTATTTGTAGATGGTATTTCTAGCAACTAAGACTCAGTCACTCTCAATACAGTAGTTCATTCTGTAGATTAAAGGGATGTATCCCATTATTAACCTGTTGTTTAATAAATCACACCTCACTGGACCCATATTCTATGGAGCAAGCCAATTGTTCTATTAGTAATGTCTCACCTGCAAAAAAGCGAATGCACGATACAGCAAATGGGAACTGGCTGTAGAGACAGCCTCCCATCCTGAATCAGCATAAAGTACTGATAAGGACTCATCACGTGACAGCCATGCCGCCTGTGACGTCGCACGTTACTGCTTCAAACACACAGGGATCTCAATGCTAATGTAGTCCCAGGTTAAATTACGATAATACCTGTCAAAAATAAAATTCAAACATAAAGCTCCCTTCATCACTCAATTGTACATGCCGTATTATTATACCAACTCGGCAATCAGTTTATAGAACAGTGAAATCTCGTTCACGCCATAGATAACTCTACATCATTATCCATGGGCATCCCACATCCTCAATATGTTCTCTTTGAAAAATAAACTAGCTCTGTTTCAAAAATAGAAATAATACTTCTAGAGACTGCAATCTCGTATCATCTCTTCCACCAGACAGTAGCTGTTCAAGGCATTAAAGCAACTCAAAGCAACCTATTTGCCGGCCATCTTTCATTGCTATTAGCTCTTGTTTGGATGTCAATAAAGAATATTTTTAGTGTGTTTTTGATGAAGTATCAGAATATTGTGAAAGGATAATATAGAAATACCAGTATCCTGATTCCCATTGCTCAAGACATCGCCATATTTGCTGATGTTCACAGATCTCATTGCAACTGATGTTAACCTAGCTGGCAAAACTGTGTTGTGAACAAGACTAGCACTCTAACACTTTTGGCTAAACTGGTCATTCTTCTAACAGATAACTGCATTAACAAGTTGTCACTAATATCCACAACACATACTGTTATTTGACAACTTATGTTCTCAACACATTAAATAAACACAATTCATGCATTTCACAGAAAAACGTGTCAGATCGAATTCTAGATTCATCCCTCTTGGATTTAAGGCATCCAAGCGCTCTATCGAAAATATCTCTTTTTGATTAAGTACATTTTTGATATCTCTTTGTCGTCTAGGACACCTTGTATGTTCTAGAATTATAAATCTCATCTGAGCTATAGTGTGTTGTGCTGTATCAAAATGCTGTGCTACCGGTGAATGAGATTGATGTATTTGCACATTAGATTTACGTTCCGTCCACCTCAGTTTAGCGTTTCTTGATGTTAAATCAACATAGAAGATGCCACAAGGGCATATAATGCTGTAAATGACATTCAAGGAATCAAGACATTCAATCTTTCTGCCAGTATAGGATGATTAATGTAATTGTCTTTTATAACATTATGGCAATGCTGGCAATTGTTACATGTTAATGTGCCTTTATAGAATGTTTCACGTAGCTTATGTTCAGTGTATTCTCGCCCGAATCAGATAGTCTCTTAATGACTTGCTCTTCCTGTATGCAAAGGTTGGTGGTTATTCAAATAGCAGGGCGAGAGTAGCATCTATTTTCAAAACATCCCAATTTCCTTTAATAATTCTCTTGATCTTCTGACTTTCCTGGGAGTAAGTTGTGACATACACCAACTTCTCAGCTTCAGATTTTTGTGCAGGTTTCAGAGCTGCATCTCGTCATTGCTGTAGTTTTCTCTATAGCTGCTAATATTGTTGCTTCAGATTAACCCCTTTCTGCAAATTTCTTTCCCAATTTACTGATTTTGTGACAAACTCCTGATCCTTAGAAGTAATCCTCTCGTACCATAAGAATTGACTACATGATATGCTTTCTATTGTTCGTTTCGAATGAAAACTTGAAGCGAGTAGAAAGCTGCTCCTGTCAGTTGGTTTGGTGTAGATTGTAGTTTCCAGTTTTCCATCCTTCACATACAACTCCACATCTAGTAATAGAATTTGACTTGTGCTGTATTGAGTTGTAAATTGAAACTAAAACTCAGGAAATCCTTTCCACTCTCTATTCCACTACCTCCTCATCCTCCTACTCTACCACCCAGGACCTGTCTTTGGCCATTCCTCCTCCTCTTTTCTCCTCCTTTCCCCTGTTCACCCCTGACAATGTTTCTAGACAAGTCCGATCTATCGAAGTCTCGTCAAAGCAGGTTCTCCCCTGCTCATCTAGAACCACCAAGGACCACATCGACACCCTTGCTCCAGCCTTGGCTGATTTCTGCAATCACTCCTTTGCCACTGGAACCTTCCCCACCCCCGTAAGCACTCCCTTGTGCACCCCCTTCTAAGGACCCCTCTGCCGATCCTTCCTCTCCGGCTAATTATTGCCTGATCTCCATCACTCCTTTCCTGGGCAAACTCCTGGAAAAGCTGGCCATCTACGAGCTTAATCTGCATACTGAATCTTTTGGTTGTCTCCACAACCACCAGTCTGCCTTCAGAGCTGCCAGAAGCATGGAAACTGCTCTACTGAACACCCGTGAAGACTTGCTCTCTAATCTTGACTCTAATCTTCCTTCTGTCCTCATTCTCCTCGATCTATCCTCTGCTTTTGGCATGATCAACGATGCCATCCTGCTCAATCACCTCTGTGACAACTGGGGTATCACTGGTCAGTGTCAAAACCTAGAACCTAGACAGTTCTTACCACGACCCCCTCTTAGCCTGGAGCTAATTTGCAACCAGACTTTTCTCACAAGAGCGCAGTCTGCAGGAGTACGAAAAACACCTGACAGACCAGGGGCTTGAGTGAGCAGCAGCAACAGAGCTAGAGGAAACAACAATAACAGCAGTTCAGTACTTTTGATCGAAGGTACCAACCCTGCCAGTCACCACCCCTATTTCCCACTCTTACCTGCTCCGTGAAGAACAAGACCCGAAACCTACTTGGTCACACAGGATGAAGCAGAATGAAAAGAAGGTAAAGAAATTCCAGAAGAAGTCCTGCGATCCCAAAAGAACAGTTCCACAACAGTCGTTATCGTTCTGCACAGCGTCCCAGTGTTAGTGGGAGGAGTGACCAAAGAAGAAAACAGGAGAGCGTCCACAAGAGTCACCCTTATGTCCAAACAGAATTTTCCTCGGAATTCAGCAAACCGTCCCAAAGTGTAGGTAAGTGAGTCTGTGTATGGAGGTGTGGAGGAAGGGTAAAAGCAAGGATAGGAGGCAAAGGAAATGAGACTGAAAGAGAGGAAATAAAGGTAGGCAAAAGGGGTCCAAGTGGGAATCGGGAGGTACTTGACCAAGTTCAGGAGCGATCAACCCAGGTTGCAGAGATCTGAAATAGCAACATAACCAGACACTAAGCAAAAGGAAATCCAGGTAAATGTATGCCGCGTCAGGGGTATCGGGAATCAATCCAAAGGAACCGGGCACCAGAAATAGGGGGCAATCCAAAAGGCTAGTCCGTAGTATCAGGCCAAGAAGTCAAAGACAGGATTCACAACTATGAAATATTGGGATACAAACGCTACGAAACTGGCAATAATACTCAGTTAAGGAGCACCCGATCCGTGTGAGAAGCTAGAATAAGTAGAGTATTCGCATACGGACGCGAGACGACAGTCCGTGCGTGTCACGTGATCACAGTGTCCGACTCGAGCACTAACGCGGAATACTGGATGCTGTAGTCCGCACGGAACCGCTGCGCTTTTGGCGTTGACCCAGACGCCAAGGGATTTTCCAGGTGATTGGAGGGGTACTCGCAGGCTGTCGTGGACGTGTATGGGGTCAGATCATGACAGTCAGGCCCTGGCCGGGTTGACCTCCTTTCTTACTGACCGTCCTCCCCGGTCCAACTGGCATCTTTCCTCTCTTTTATCTCTCTCTACTTGTTCCTCAGGTGTCTAACCTTACCCCCTGGCTTTTCAAACACTACCTGGCACCTCTGGCCCACTGCATTGCTACATTCTGCTCTAACATTCAGTGTTATGCAGATGACACCCAGCTCTCCTTCAGGCCCCCCTCAGCCACCTCTGCTCCTTCTCTCATACCAGACTGTCTGGCTGCAATTCAGGTGTGGTGTGCCACCAATGATCCCTGCCTTAATGCCAGTAAGACCGAGATCCTCCTCATAAATACACCTGCTCTCTCCTTTCCTCTCACTCTCTGGCCGCCCACCCTGTGCCCTCTTCCTGCTCCTTCCTGTGAGGATAAGAACCTTGGTGTCATCTTTGACTCCACCCTCTACATATCTCCTCACATCTCCACCATCTCTAAGAAAACACACTATCAGCTGCTCTTCCTCTGAGGTATTCTGCCTTTTCTCACTTTCCCACAGAAGCTCACTGTCTCCAGAGCCCTGGTCCTCTCTAGACTGGACTATTGCAACAGCCTCTTTCTAAAGCTTCCTGCCTCTACTCTTTGACTTTTACAACTTATCCATAACAGGACCGCAAGTCTTTTTTTGGCCTGAAGCCCAGGGATCGTATCTCTCCAGCTAAAATATCTTCACTGGCTCCCTGTGACTGCAAGGATCAAGTCCAAGACCTTCTGCATCGTCCAAAAGGCTTTCTGGGGCCTGGGACCGCAATACCTCCAACTTTCTCTTCATAAACATCTTCCTTCTCGAGTTCTCCGCTCATCCACCTCCAACTCTCTGAGGGTCAGACGCTCCTCCAAGCAGACAGTGTGAGGCAGATCTCTTTCCTCGGCTGGGGCCTCCCTTTGGAACAACCTCCCTGCCTCTCTCAAACTTGAGCAGAACCAATTCAAGACCTCCCCTTTCGCTTCTGCTTTCTCTCTTCCTCTCCTTTGTTGATGTCCCTGACTGCTCCGTGCATTGGTCACCTGCCACCCACTGAACTCAGGCACAGGCTCCTGCATGTCCAGTTTCCCTTGCACTGCCTCTGGGATACCCCAGCACTTAAGAGTCGGTGGGCCTCATTACACGGAAGGCGGTAAGGGTTAACGGTCACTGGTAATTTTACTGGTGAGTTAACCCTTACCGCCTTATTACCAGGTCCCTTTGCGGGTTGGTACTTTAACGCCTGCTTTTAGCAGGCGTTAAAAAACGACCCCGCAAAGGGACCTTGGTGCTAATTACGGTACCGCAATTTGCGGTACCATAATTAACGCCTTCCCCATTCCCATTATGCCCTATGGGGGCAAAAATGGTAATGGGGAAGGGCCTTGGTGAATGGGGAATTACCGCCCCCACTCACCTTGGAGTAGGGCGGTAATTCGGCCGTCCACCAAGGCGGACACGGTAAAATACCGGCGGCAACCATGGCGCTAATAGCACCATGGTTACCGCCTACCGTGTAATGAGGCCCTGTATCTGCAACCCTACTGTCCCTTCTCTCTGCACTTATGAGCAACCGTCCGGCAGCACTTATTGAGTTACCTATCCCCCCCGACCCCCGGCACTTTTCCGCTTTCCCTTCCCCACACCTGCGCAATCTGAATGACACAAGGCATAGTAAGATCGTTGTTTTGTCCTCCTTCTGTTTCCCCCTACTTGTCTTGTCGCGCCTAGAAACACTTGCATGCAGGCGAGTTATAAATGACTTATATCATATCATACCAATTCTTGGAGCCAATTGATTCATAAATTCCAAAAATGGTTTCAAGTCGTCAAGTGTACCTCTCCAGACTCCAAAGACATCATCAATGAATCTATGTAAACACTTTAAATGACTCTTCCATCTACTGTTGTCCAAAACAAACTCTTCTCCAAGAAAAGCATATAGGTGTTTGCATAACTGGGCGCCATGCGAGAAACCTACCAGGTTCACTCAACCCTTGATGCTTCTGAGGTTGGTAAAATGAGAACCATTGAGTTGGGTATCAATGAACGTGTGTTATCAGTGGCACGAAGCTCAGAGGCGTGAATCTGAGTTTTATCAATACCCCTGTTAGGCTATTATTTGTTTATGTTATCTCGGTGCAATATATCCCCGTACTTGATATCTGCCCAGGTGACAGTCCATATTGCTTACAGTGCATCCCCGCGCATCGCACATATCTACGCCTTGACACTCAGTGGCCATTTATATAAATGCTTGTAAAAATAAATGAATACATAAGGAAATAACGCTAGTAAGCATTTCGGGGAAAAGACTTGAGGCCTGACTACGGGCTTGGCGGTATTTTCTCTGAGACTACTGACAAAGCTCTTACCATTTGCAGTAAATGCTCTGATTACTTACCGGTAATCTTCATTACTCCTAGTCCTACTCTTCCTCGTCACAGTACTTACTTCATGAGGCACCTGCCTCCGACACAGGACCTTCTTCTATTTCTTTAAATCTCTATAACTCCTCCCCCACATCCATGTCACTCAGTTTCATATTACCAAGCCGGAGCATGGGACCTTCCCCGGGAGGGAGGGTGAGGAGGGTTGTCAGTACTGTGACGAGGAAGAGTGGGACTAGGAGTAATGAAGATTACCGGTAAGTAATCAGAGCATTACCTCCACGTCCACTCTTCCTCGTCCCAGTACTTACTTCATGAGGTATACCAAAGCAGCAACGGGGAAAAGGTCCCAATGAGACACAGAGCCAAAAACAGTGCAGCAAAACACACCCACAATAACTCTTAAATCACATCCCCACAGACAAAACTCCAACCACGAAGGAACCAACCCCCGAGTGGGAGAAACTCAACCCATAGCGGTTGATGAAAATGCCTAGACCAGCCAAGGCGGCAGCCATACAAATCTCTTGCAGAGAAAAACCCTCCTTGCATCGGCCCAGGAAGCCGCCAAACCCCTGGCAGACCGCCCCCGATTGTGCGCAGGCACAGGCAGGCCAGAAGCCACATAGGCCCTAGAGATCACAACCCGGAACCACCGGAAAATGGAAACCACAGATGCGTTATGCCCAGCCCCAGCCGGACCACAAGCAATCAGAAGACTATCAGATTGGTGGAAAAAGCAAACCAAGCCAAATACTCCAACGCGTCCCGTCGGACATCAATGTTAAGCCGAGCCACCTCCTCAGGCGTTCTTGGATCATGAAAGAAGTCAGGGAGAACCAGACCCTGAGAGGTGTGAAAAACCGAGAGACAACTGAAGGGAGAAACATCGGACCACACCCCGGCACCACCGAGTCTGGCAGCACCCTCAGGAAAGGAGCGTGACATAAGAGAGCCCCAATCTCCCCAAGCCTACGGGCAGAAGCGAGGGCAATAAGAAAAGCAGATTTCAGTGTAAGATGTTTGATATCAATCTCGGAAATGGGCTCAAAAGGAGGCCTGTGAAGGAACCGTAATACAAGAGGGAGATCCCAAGAGGAAAGCCCTTTATCAGCACAAGGACGGGAAGAAGAAAAACCCTGGATCAATTTCCCCACCAACACCTCCCCATCCAAGTGACCGTCAGAGTCCCCCAAAAGTAATTTCATGGAGGCCTACTGAGAGCGAAGCCTGGAAAAACTGCCAGGCCCCTGTCAAAACCCCTCCTGGAGGAACTGAAGGATAGCAGAGGCCAGAACGCAGGGGAGGGATCCCAGACTGCCCATACCAGTCTCGGAAATGGCCCCAGTGTCTGCCTAACACCTTCAGAGTGGAGGGTCTAAGAGCATCCATTTGGACCCAACTACAGGATCTGAGAACCCCTGAGATATCAACCTAGACTGAGCAATAGCCACACCGCCCATTGCATCTGGTGGAATTCCAACCGCAGATCCCCTTGAAGGGGACACGGCCACCTCGGAACCAGCCAAGGTTCCTAGGACCGAAGCTCCAACAGAGAGGGGAGCCAACTCCGGCGGGACCAGAACGGAGCTAACAACAACACAGTCACCCTGGACACTCTGATGCGCCAAACCACCCGGGGCAGAAGGGGAATAGGCGGAAAGGCATAAAGGAAAACCCCAAGGCCACTGTACAGAGAGGGCGTCCATCCCCCAATCCCCTCAGCCTGAAAACTAGAGCAGAAGAGGGGAACTTCTGCTGAGGCCGGGGATGCAAACAGGTCTAGAACCAGGGACCCTAATCTGACACAGGTCACCGCAAAGACCTGGGCCAACAGGACCAGTTCCGCAGAGGAGTGAAAACCGGCGTCTGAGAAGATCCGCTTGAACATTGTCCACCCTTCTGATACGTGAGGCCACCAGAGACACCAGATGAGAGTCCTCCCAGGTGCCTATCAGCGCTGCCAGAGCATTCAAGGAGTGGCCGGAACCCCTTTTGCAGTTGACATATGCCAAGGCCCAGTGCTTTAAGTGGGGTAAAAAATTGAGGGGGGGCCCTCGTTTGGGGGCATGGCTTCCATTGCGGGCGTGGCCTAAAAGTGCACAAATCATAGTAAGGTGCGCAAACAAATATATAAATGTATTTGAGCATTTAAATATTTGTTTGCGTACTACTATGGTTTGTGATTTTTCAAGCCTTCTTTTATATACATAGCAATGTTACATATTTCTATGTTTATACAAGGTGGCTTGTAAGTGCACAAACCATAGTAAGTTACGCACACTTGTGTGCTTACCTTACTATGGTTTGTGTCCTTTTCAAGCTGCCTTTTAAAAACATAGACATTTGTAACATATGTCTATGTTTATAAAAGACGGCTTGAAACGTAGCCATCTTTTATAAAGCGTTGAGGACGGACAAAACCCAAGGTGGCTTTGTCCGTCGACAAAGCTATATAAAAGATGCCTTGAATTGTGTACGATTCAAGCCGTCTGTTATAAACATAGAAATATGTCTACGTTTATAAAAGATGGCTTAAACGTACACAGTTGAAGGCATCTTTTATAAAGCCTTGCCAAAGCAGAAAGGCGCCTCGGGCTCAGTGATCTCTGCTTAGAGCAGAGATCACAGAGCCCGAGGTGTCTTTCACCCTCTGCGAACCCGCGGGCTCCGTGATCTAATAGATCACGGAGCCCGCGGGTTCGCTGATGGTCAGTGACCTGGCACGGGAAAACTAAGGGACTCTAGCTTCCTCTGATGGCCCCTCAGATAAGGGGTCATCAGAGAAAGTTACAGTGACTGACGGAAGTGCCGCCAGTCACAGCAACCCTGTGCCTGGCTGGCACTTCTGTCAGCTTGCCTGACGTTAAAGTGGCGGGCGCTTCTCCCGTCGCGGCTGCGGCCACGGCGCGATAATGCGTCCTGCCATGGCTTGGTGAGGCCGGGGGGCCCCGGCAGGGCCCCGGCTCAGCCCCACTTTTTGGAGACTGCCGGGGCCCGGCCCCGGCAGGCCCCGGCCCACTTAAAGCACTGCCAAGGCCGTCGTATTGTCCGATCGGACCAAAAACCGCCGACCGTCCAGCAACTCCTCGAAGTACACCAGAGCTTGGACAATGGCACAACTCTTGCCAATTGGATGATCGCCGGCTCTCCCCAGATCTCACAACCCTTGAGCTGAGAGGACCCCCAATGTTGACCCTTTCTGCTGGTGTTGGTAGTAGGAGAGGCCACAGGAGGAAGGACCATGCACACCTCAGCCTGTAGACCTGAAACCCCCCGCCACCATAGCAGGGACACTCGCAGCTCTGGGGGCACTGAAAACAAAACTACGAAAGCTGAGATGTCGGGAGCCAGTGGGAGAGAGTATAAGACACCAGGAGACGTAACCGAAGACGGGCTCAAGGAACTGGAAAACATGCAAGACGCCACGTGCCCCGTAACTTCAGCAACAGGCGAGCCGAGACATACTGCCTTCTGAGAACCCAGCCCAGAACAGCCAGCAAGCGCCCCCCCTGCACAACATCCAGAGTACGCTCTCCCCAGACGTCCGGACAAGCAGTGCAGGGTCTTGAGACCCATAAGCAGGTGACACATCCTAAAAGGCATAGAGACCAGGAACACCCGCAAGTACAAAACTTGACCCTGAACAGGGAGAGGAACGGGCAAGACGGTAACCCACAACAACCGTTCGGGGAGAACGGATCCCATGGCCAACTACTTGGACCGTGAGCTGGGTACCAAAGTCCTAACCATGCAAACCTGGACAGGAGGAGACAGGAATGGCAACTGATACCCCCTCCAGAAGGAGCCCATTACCCAGGAAGCCGAACCCCACCGGTCCCATACACCTCCGAGAAGGTAGAGACGAGGAGCCAGGGAAAACCGCCAGTCACTGCACTTGCACCAAAGGGAAATCACAGGACGTTGAAACAGGCCTGCGCCACAATATAACAGCATGCTTGTCAGCCCACAAAAAGATCTGACCTATCAAAAGGAAGATACTGGACAGCCCAGAAGTCCAGCAGACTATGGCCCCCTCAGCTGACAGAGGAGCCACCCGGCTGGCGTCAAAAGGGCAGAGTACTGTCACAAAGCGGGGCAAAGCAATCCATCCCGGATAGCCGACATCAAAGGCAACCCCCTACCTGAGGTATGCCTATACTGGAAAACCCACTGAAGTGACATCCCCCTCCACCGGCACCAGGGGCTCTGAGAACCCCTCTAAGCACAGACATGTGCCACCATGTGCCCTATCACTTCCCACAAGTCTGAGAGGAGGCGTGAAAGCAACACGTCGGCACCGGAGGACCTAGGCCCTAAAAGAAGAGACACTGGGAACCCCCTGCATGGCCGTTACTTCCAAGATGCATTTTCCATAATCCCATGCCGGACAAGGGAAAAGCAAATCAACTCCTTTGACTTTCCCTCGCGCAGTTTAGAGGAAGAGGACAGGACAAGGAGTCTGCGTCCATAGCTAGCACAGACCCAAACACACCACTAACACGCCACATGACTGAGAGGTGGCTTGAGCCCTGTATCCAGTAGCTGGTAGCCCCATGCTCTAGATCGTTCCAATGCGTCGGTCTAGGAAGGTTGAAGGACCGAGTCAGCACCGCTGATACTCGAACCCGAAGTGTAGACTATGCCAGGCCGGTACCCTTCCGGCCGCTTGCAGACGTGTCCAAATCTGCGCCGTATTCACAGGCAGCACGCAAGGAATGCAGCCAACATCCGGTGCATCCTGGGCTGTGTGTGTCTGAGGAGCGGGTGGTATGTGACATGCCTGTGACAGTACAGAGCCCCCACACTTTCAAATACTCTGTCACAGACACCCCACGACAAGAAGCAGAGAGGCCTCACAACAAAAAGGGAAGGCTATCCCATACTGCCAAGTGCTTGCCATCATTTCCAATAAAGATGTGTACACAGAGCACGAGGTAACGGCCTTTCGAAGGAGTCAAGATGGCCATACCAGCAAGAGAGGGGAAAACATCAAGCACAGTCCTCCCCTCTCCTTACCTTCCCCCAGATAATGCAGCTAACATCCGGTGCATCCTGGGCCGTGTGTCTCTGAGGAGCGGGTGGTATGTGACATGCCTGCGACAGAACAGAGCCCCCGCACTTTCAAATACTCTGTCATAGTCACCCCACGACAAGAAGCAGAGAGACCTCACAACAAAAAGGAAGGCTTAGCCCATACTGCCAAGTGCTTGCCATCATTTCCAATAAAGATGTGCACACAAGGCACGAGGAAAACGGCATGTTGAAGGAGTCAAGATGGCCATACCAGCAGGAGAGGGGAAAAATATCAAGCACAGTCCTCCCCTCTCTTTACCTTCCCCCAGATAATGCAGCTAACATCCGGTGCATCCTGTGCTGTGTGTGTCTGAGGAGCGGGTGGTATGTGACATGCCTGCGACAGTACAGAGCCCCCACACTTTCAAATACTCTGTCACAGACACCCCACGACAAGAAGCAGAGAGGCCTCACAACAAAAGGGAAGGCTAGCCCATACTGCCAAGTCGAATCAAGACGGCCAAAACAGGAGGAGAGGGGAAAAACATCAAGCCCAGTCCTCCCCTCTCCTTACCTTCCCGGGGCCGTGCAGGACCCGGGACACAATGCTCACGCTGCGGTCCGGAGCCCAGCAAAGAACCGAGCGAGGCAATCCAGCTCAACTGTGACCCCAAGCCCCGCAGGGGGCCCAGGAGCAGCGCCGCACCTGAGGGAGCCGAGGGCCCCGCCACACAGCCCCCCCCCAGGGGGCCAGCAATCGGTGCTCCCTGGTGCCCCGCACCGGGAAGAAAAAGTCCAACCTGCCGGAGGCAGGAAAAATTAAACTGAGTGACATGGATGTGGGGGAGGAGTTATAGAGATTTAAAGAAATAGAAGAAGGTCCTTTGTCGGAGGCAGGTGCCTCATGAAGTAAGTACGGGACGAGGAAGAGTGGACGTGGAGGTAATACTAGGTACCCAGAAAGGTCTGCAAGATTCCAAAACATGCAGACCTTTCTGTTATTCCCCATTCCAGAGTCCCATAGGACTCATTGGGGTCCAGTATTTAGCGCACGTGGAAATGACAGCATGCGCAAATACTTATGTAAAAGCAGGGCTTAAACAAGAGCTTCAGCCGCAACCCTCTGGCTTGGTGGTGCAGTAAAAGATGAGCAAGGGGCAATTACCAGCAGTGCCGGCCCCTGGTCTGCTAGCGCCCTGTGCAAGATGTGTCCACCGGTTCACCCCCCCACCCTACCCACCACAAATGCAGAACAGCAGGGGGCTCAGAAGTCAGCCCCTTCCTGTTCTTGTGAAGGGGGTTTAAGAGTGCCTTCCTCCAGCTCAGTGTCAATCACGCTGTGATTCTTTAATAGGCGCTGTTTCCATGACACTGAGCTGGAGGCACGGCGCCCTTTATTTGCTGCGCCATGGGCGCGCCCTTGTGCGGCCGCACCCTCTGAGTGCACCTTGAGCTGGCGCTGATTGCCAGCATTTTTACCACTACCACCAAACTAGTAATCAGACTTTTAGTCTCAAAGTAACGTTTGATTTAAAAGAAATGAGAACTTGCATCTGCCTCTACCAGACCTTTTCCCATTTTGCCTCGAGTTTTTAGGACCGTTAATCTGAACCGCCCCCTTGATTGCATGGATTAAAGTAATTCATTGATATGCAAGGGATATGGGTGGTTCCAGAGGCCCTGATCCAGCGAGCTTTCTTTTTTTCTGTTAAGTTATGAACAAATCAAAAGATGGGTTTAAATATCAGGATGGGTCTGAAGAATAATGGAGCATCTTTTGGCCAGTGGATATATCGGGGGTCTTCAGCCTTGAGCTCTGCTGCGACATTTGGCTCGCCCGATGTTTTGGACTACAAATCCCATCAGCCCTAGCCAGCATTGCCAATGGGATCAATGGGGGGGGGTTTGTAGTCCATAATACCTGGAGAGCTGCCGGTTGCAGACCTCTGAATGAACAAGGTTAAGAGGCTCACGCGTTGGTCCCGAACGCTAGCAACTAAAATATACGTGATGCCATCTGAATAAGTAATTTTTTCATTAATTAATGAGCATTCTACTCCTCCAGTTCACCAACATGGAGCTCACAAAGCGTGCAAAACGTGCCTGAATATGTTTTCAAAAGCCGCCAAGGTTAAAGCGCACACACATGGGAAGCCTAGTACTTGAACAATATTGATTGTTGAAAAAGGTTGGAAAGCAGCGTAGTCAACAGAAATCCTACTCCCATGCAGCATTCGAAGCTTGCTTTCAATCTGAGTTTGTACTTTTCCTTTGGGGTGCCATCTAGAGCTTTTCGCTAGAGGGCGCCCAACTCTGAAATATCAGTAGCGCACGGTAAAGCTCTTCCAGGCTACTCAGGGCAAATCGTTTGTGCAATTACCAACTCGTGCAAATTGTGTTTTCCCTTAGCTCTCACAACGCTGTTCTGTACTTATCACGTTCACACGTATCAAATCTCAAACAGAGGTACTGGATATGCAAAGCAAGGGGTGCAAGGGTAGCTGCGCTTTAAATGAAGGTAGCTTAATATTGATCGTTATTTCAGCGAGTTCATGTATGGCACATGGCTTTGGCTGTTTCTCATGATTGTTTCTATTTAACCATACATATAAAACTTTGTTTAAATAATTAAGGTTACTACTTTCAAAGGGTAGAGTCTACAAACGTTGCAAATGTCAACTTTTAACGCTCCGAATTAACTGAAAAGTCCGCCCTACACACATTGGCAATTCAATTTAAAGTGCTAAAAAATCACACATTATTATCCCTAATTTGTTCTATTTGATGCACATTTAACGAGCGCGGACATTCACCTTTCTGTATGTTGGCATTAAATGGGTAACTCCGATAGAGAGGACACTGGTACAAGACACATAGATTAAGGACAGGAAAAGCCACGTTTTCAGGCGGCTACACAATGTGCACAGGTTTTTGATGTTCTTAGTGCTTTAAGTTGGGTGGTAACTTGATGGGGTCCTCTCCTTAGGGGTATGACCTATGCATGAGTGCTTAAGCCACGCCTCCCAACAAGAGCCCCCAACAAGAGCGTCTCGCCGCAGCCCTTGCATTCAAGGAGCCGGTGGTTAAAGAAATACCTTTGGGGATCACTGACACTTTCAGGCAACCCTTTAACCACATTGCTCCTTGAATGCAACAGGTTGCCTGCTGTGGGATGTCTTTTTATTCCAAAACGGAGGAGGGCTGGATTGGCCAACCTCTCCTTTTGTTTCTGAGTAAAGAGCTAACCTGCAGTGTAATCCCTTTAAACAAGCACAGTTAATGGGTTGCCAGCTGCATGTTAGCTCTTTGCTTTCAAAGGGTAGAGTCTACAAACGTTGCAAATGTCAACTTTTAACGCTCCGAATTAACTGAAAAGTCCGCCCTACACACATTGGCAATTCAATTTAAAGTGCTAAAAAATCACACATTATTATCCCTAATTTGTTCTATTTGATGCACATTTAACGAGCGCGGACATTCACCTTTCTGTATGTTGGCATTAAATGGGTAACTCCGATAGAGAGGACACTGGTACAAGACAGATAGATTAAGGACAGGAAAAGCCACGTTTTCAGGCGGCTACACAATGTGCACAGGTTTTTGATGTTCTTAGTGCTTTAAGTTGGGTGGTAAATTGATGGGGTCCTCTCCTTAGGGGTATGACCTATGCATGAGTGCTTAAGCCACGCCTCCCAACAAGAGCCCCCAACAAGAGCGTCTCGCCGCAGCCCTTGCATTCAAGGAGCCGGTGGTTAAAGAAATACCTTTGGGGATCACTGACACTTTCAGGCAACCCTTTAACCACATTGCTCCTTGAATGCAACAGGTTGCCTGCTGTGGGATGTCTTTTTATTCCAAAACGGAGGAGGGCTGGATTGGCCAACCTCTCCTTTTGTTTCTGAGTAAAGAGCTAACCTGCAGTGTAATCCCTTTAAACAAGCACAGTTAATGGGTTGCCAGCTGCATGTTAGCTCTTTGCTCAGAAACAAAAGGAGAGGCTGACCAACCCAGCCCTCCTCCTGTTTCTGAATAGAGACATCACGCAACAGGTTTAGCAGAAGCGCTACTTGGTTACACGGATGACTTCAGGTGTCCTCCTTTAAAAACGAAAAGGTGACGCCTTTTAATTTTTCTAAACTGAAGTGCTGACACCTGCAAGCAGCTGTACAACCGTGCAGTGCTCAGCTAAATGGCTGCCGGATAGGTTGGTATAGCTGGAGCTAGTCAGGGTGAGCCCCTGGCAGGGCCGCGGCTTCGGAACAAATCTCATAGAGTGACGGGGATTGGCCCCTGCCTGTTATTCAAGGCATGAGCAGTGTTTTAAGTAGCCTGTTAAAGTGAGCATGGCTCTTAGGGTGCGTGGCTGAAAACTGGTGTGGCCTGGCAGGAGGGTCCGAGCTTCAGTTAAGAGGCAACACTTCCCTTCGCTGAATACCGCCTGTTAGTCCATGCCCCATAAGAGCCCAAGCTCGATTTCCCAAAAGGGCCGTGGACTAACAGGCAGCATTCAGATCAGGTAAGTGTTGCCGCTTAGTTATGGCACCGACACCCTACCAGGCACCACTTTGTTTGTATCATCACCCTCGCACCTGGGGCATGATAGTGATGATCTGTGCATTTCAAATGAAAGGGGTGTCTGGCGTGGGGTCAGCGACACAATGAAAAGGCGGGAAGGATTTATTTCTTAATACCGAATTGTGCGCTTATACACGAGAGCTTCAGAAAAAAGCCTTGGCTTCTAGTGGGCTGGGTTAGCAGGGGATTATAGGGAGCCCGGCAGGCTCCATCAGACACAGTTTTTGGAGCATGCCCCGGCCCACTTAAAGAACTGGGAGTGAGGGAGAAAATTCCAGAATTTAGAAACCTGGTAAGAAAATCTTCTACCGGCCGTGCAAGCCTGGAACAAAATAAGAGGATTTAGCCATTTATCAGTGAAAGGACGACAGTTTGGGACCCTTTATGAATGTGCATGCAATGGACAGGTTCACAAAATAACTCTGAGTCCAAATAACCGAACCAACTCAGGGAGATGGCAAAGTACTGCTTTATTAACAATGATCTAAAACAGGGAGTTACAACGAACATCAATGGACGTACGCTCAATTTCTCTCGACGATCTTTTCATAAAAACAAGATTATATACTCAAAATTCACCAGAGGTGATATCATACTACGTGGCAAATATTGAAAAATCTACTGGGGATCGGGATAGGCTTAAAGGGAACATCTAAGTATGCATTATATAGGAACTAGGATTGTGATTGGCTGCCCAATGTCAGTTGGACAATATATGCCTCTAAAACATGTCATCTTCAAAAGCATTAAGTACACAGTTTCTAACTGGTCTTCAAATATAAGGTCCTTCGTTATATGGACTTCTACAATTGATTGGCACGCTTGTGCCATGTCTGGAACATTCGGTTCACTTAGCAGCACGTAAGCCCAGACCCAGGTGCAAGGAGGTGGGCCTGACTCTACCTGCCCACCCAATTAGCCCAACATCTCTCATCGCCCATGCCTTCTGCCACGAAGATTGTCTTTGAACTTGGCCTTGCAAAGTATCCTTGTCTCTGGGAATACAGGGGAGTGCGGGCACACACTATCGTTGTTCTAGGACTGGAAGTTACACTCTATTTTCATCCTTGGCTCACGTGACATGAGACCACGATTTGTTCAGTTTTGCAGGTTGTTTTGAATGTCTTACATGACTAAAACCTGGCAACCTTGGTGTTCTTTCTTTGCACCTAAACAAGGGATGATTCATCCTTTGTACGTTTGTTCCTTTCCAGAATAGATAGCTGACCATGGCTGCTTCAATCTTGACTCCTGGCCAGACAACCTCACCATGCAGTTCCACGATTTCAGATGATTCTTGCTGCAACACAATTCTCCCTTTTTTCTTCATGGGTCCTGGTTTACTAAAATTCATGAAACTGATGCCCAGCTTCAATACAGTGGTGGCTCCGCCTGCATTCTATTCACTACATATAGCCAGCTTCTATGATGACTTGGTCTACCTTGCGTATCAGAGTCGTACAGTTATTGAATGGTTGATTCTCTGCAACACTTTGTGCACGTGTAATCTTCTTTTTCATATTTAACAGTTCACTCGCATTTTTACTTCGTCATTAGTTTCTGTAAGATCCATACATCCTCTTGGGCCAATATTCTAAGACTTTGTTCATAGTCTCTTACGACATCATAGACTTCTTTCCTTGCTATTTTTACATTCCTTCAGGGAGTTCCTCCCTCATATTGTTGTCTCTTCAGGGATACATTCGATAGGGTTATCTCACTGGGTATCTTCTTTCAAATATACGCTGCAGTATTGGCACAACTGCTGGTGTCAATCACTGCACGATCTCAGGCTTCCAACATAAAGGATAAGGGGGGCGGGATTTCCTGCAGAGGCATTATCTCAGACTCTGATGGTTTGGGGTTATCAACAGTACCCGTATCACTAGCCCACTCCTCACCTGAGTCTGTGTGGAAGTCAACTCGTCGGCCTCTCCAGGGGCTGCTTGCCTTTTTCCTTGTTGTCTTCCCCTTCTGCTTGAAGAGATAGGGACGGGCTCCCCCAGAGGCCACTTTGCCAATGAGGCTATTTGCCTGGCAGTGGAGACTCTGTGGAGCCCACCCCAAGCCATGGAAAAGCTTTGCCGAAAAACCCTGGTGAATCAGTGAAAAGATGGACTTTCCTCATTAGCTGAAGACTTCAGGATCCAGCATGCATTTGGGTGCATAGATGAAACTTGGGCTCAAAAGTCTGTATCCTCCAAAGTAGGAATTACTGAAGGATTGCACAAAAGGTAGCAGGAGTTCCTGTTCGTTGCTGGAAAAGGGTGAGGAAAGGGACAAACCTGCACAGGTAGAAGCACAAGTGTCTGAATGAAAGGCGCCATGGAACACGGAAGACAGCCGCGTTCACAGGGAGCAAGGAGGTACATGAGAGGAGGAGGGAAGAGAAGCCCGGTAGAGCATGGGAGCTGGAAGGAAAGTATACCGCATGAGAGCGGAAAGCAGAAACAAACAGGGAAAACACACAGAGGGCAGCGGAAAGGCACAGAGCATTGGTAAGCACAATCCGTAGAAAGTAAAGTTGCAACGCACCTGCGTTTGAGACTTCTGGGTAATTGTAGACTGTGAATGAAAAAAGACTAGACCGCACAAGGCATGCCAAAGGACCCGGAGGTATTAGTCCTTCTTCCATTTTGCCTATCTATCCCAAAGCTTCCACGGCCGATGTATGACACATGCATCTGCTCCTCTACATTCCCCCCTCTGGTCGAGTCCTCGACCACCTCCGCAATTGTTTCCACTTTCTGGTATTTCCTCTTGAAGAAGTGCTTCTTTGGCGTCCATATCTTCATCACCCCACTCAGGGTGCCAGCTGATTTGACATGTTAATCTACAATCCAGGTCATGTAGTTACATTGTTCATTCGGAGTACAATAGACCCATCGTCCTTAAGATTCTTCAGATATATGAACTTCGTTCCTTCAGGTGTTACGATGCTGGCCTCTATATATTTTCTGATAGCTTCATCAGTCAGCCCCTTGGTGTTAGGTTCAGGTTCGATATCGATCATGAGCTTCATTCCTACCACCCTCTATGCCGTTTTCTTGCATTGGGCAATCGCTATCCTGATTACGCAGAATCCAAACATCACCAGTACTAATATTACCCCAAGAATCTTGAATATATTTGCCAACCACTTCAGAATCCACGAGAATATGACGGCAAACCAACTGTCATCTTTAATGTCATCTGTCTCATCTTCCATCTTGGTATGCAGGTCTGTCAACAACGTTATGGCTTCTGCAAGATCCCATTTTGCTCATTATGAGAAGGTATGAATATGCAACATGATGGCCGATTTTTGCGCAAACTCCTCCTTCCATTGCTGTGATCATATCAAGGGCATATCTGTTCTGGAGGGTGATTAGTCGTATGGCCCTCAGCTCCTCCTTGATAGCATTGAATCCCTTTATGGTAGCATTGATTGTCTGCAGAAGCTGCCATCTGGTGATCTGTAGCCACTTAGCGTTTGCTACTGTTTGGATCCGAGGCATGAATATAGTCGTAAATATTGTGGCAGTCTTGCTGAACAACCTATGTCAGGAATGGAGTCATATGCAGTTATTGATTTGGCTGAGAAATAATTCTCTCTTCCTGTCCAACGGAGAACTTCAAGTGATCTTCTTTTTCTCAAATGGGCATCCACTTTTGGAAATTCACCAATGTTCAGGTTGCTTTGAGGAATCACTAATGCTGGAACATGGATGAGCACCAAAGAACATACTCCGCCCCAATCCTTTGGCAATTTTAAGTAAGCTCTAGATCCACAAGCCCAATATCGATCCATAAGGACGGCTGCCCATGCTCCCATCCTAGGAACGTCAATTGTGGTTTTGAATTCTTTATTATATCCCACGTGATTCTTTCCGTGTCATGAAAGCACAGTGTGGCATTAACCAATGGGATTACAACTACTGGGCCTGATTCGTCTTCTACCCATGTCAGTAGATAGGAGTGTTTGGCCCATGACTTTAAACAGCCGTCATTTACTTTCTGCACCTCTTGTATGTAATCTGTTTTCAGCAGGTGAGCTTTACAGGACATCATTCCTTCTTTCCACTCCTTCTTGGAATTCACTCGTTCAGAGATCAATAGTTGAGTTTGTTCCCAACATCCAGGTGATCCGGCTATTTCTGTCACATCAGTGCATTAATTCTCTTCATCTCTTCAATGATCACCTCATCCTGTCCTGCAGCAGGATACACAAGTATCTTGCTCTTCCATCCAGGCTCCTTTTCCATTTGTAGTGTTTTGTGTTAATCATCCTGGTCTGGAAACAACCATTTTGATCTCCATTGCAAGGTCGCCCAGCTTCCTTGGAATTGTCCTCGAGTTGTACATGTTGCAAGATGACCGAGGCACTTTGCATCGTGCTCTGGAACCTCTCTGGCAATGAAAGTGCATACTGTATTCATGACATAGTGAATGAGAGAGCAGACATAGCAACCCTCTTTAGATGCTTTCTCCCCCACTTTTCTCATGTGTTGGTATCACATGTTATTCCCCAGGTGAGCTCAATTATCTAGATAGGTATTTATCCCTTCACTATCTTCCTCTGCATCTCTTTTGTGTCTTCCAAAATCTGTATAGTAATCATAGAGTAAATCAAAAGCAGTTTTCACACTAGGGAGAACCATAGGTTGTTCTCCTTCAATGAAAGTACTAACATTGTAGATACTGTGGAAGATGAGGAACAGAAAGACAAAGGGAACAATCATACAAGCATATATTATGCATAAGCACATAGGCATCCATCTCTCGCGCCACCCGACTGTACGTTGTATTTGTTCATTTTCTAGAACCATGCCACTCCCTTCAATAATCATTTCTAATACAATCATCAAGTTTCTTTTTTTTTCATCTTCATTTATTGTTTTCAATCAAATTCATACACGGAAGGATAACACAAGAAGAATAAAACAGCAAAACCTTTAAACCTTCCCATAAATCCCAACACATCAATAATTTCTCTAAAAGATACATATTAAAAAGAATAATATAAACAATAAACAAGAACCAAATGAGAATTAAATGTATACATTGAGTTATGAAACTTCATTCCAAAAATGAAACATATTCGCATTCATTTTACTAATTCCCATGACGTACAGACAAGAGGACAGGACTAAAGGAGACATTGGAAACAAACCCCAAAAATGTTTTAAAAAAGTACAACTAACACCAAACACCCAACTGAAAAAAAAACCTCATACATCACATTCACCATCTTGTGCCACACTACCATACAAATGAATGAAAGATTTCCATAAGGACCAATATTCCCCTTCTTTACTCTGCTCCTTAATCATAACTAATTCAAATTACGATAATACAATCACATCATTATTCCACTCCTCTATGGTTGGTTTTTTCCTGGATTTCCTCACCTTCATTTATTTATTTATTTATATATTTATAACGCGCCGAAGCTCACAAGCATCAGGGCGCGACAACAACACAAGAGGACAGATCACAGGACAACATGAAAAAGGAGGACAGGGGACTCAAAGGAGTCCATGCTGAATATGTAGCGAATTATCGAAAGTATTTATTTATTTATTTATATATTAATCTGTTTTACTGCTATTACTAATATTTTATCAATCCAATGTCTATACAAACGAGTTTTCAGACAACAGTCCCTTTTAGCAAATAACAAAACCTGAAATGGTTCCCGTGGAAAAGAAATTGACAAAGTGATATGCAACCTATCTATCACCTCCCTTCAAAAAGTCACAACATGTGAATCAATGTCCCCCTCTCACTTCCACATCCCCAGCCAAAATATTCAGTAAGTAGTCCCAAACCACACATTTGCACCGGAGTCCAGTATAACCTTCCCAAAATCTTCTGATGTACAAGTCTTAATTTAAGATCCATCTTACTATTATACCCAACCTGACACACATACTTCCAGGCCTCATCACTGACTGCATGACCGCCCACTTCTGTTTCAATGTGTCCCAAGACCGCGACACTTAATCATTTTTCCTGCATACGTTTCAGATATGTGGATTCATTACGTGGCAATATACGAAACATGAAGCAACCCACCAGCTCCTTCTCAATGGGCAAATTCATCATACCAAATACTTGGATCAGAAGACTTTCTAAATCCATATATCTATTCCTTTCTCGGTCACTTAAATTAAACACTCTTTGAAGCTCCTCAAAAGACAGCAAGACCCCATTCTGCAGCAAATCACCCAATGTTAACTGCCCCTTTGAAACCAACTACGCCAACACAAAACTCAATTACCTATTTGCAATGCAGGATTATACCAAATTGAAGAATTATGATTAAAAAAATACATTGCCATCAAAGTTAAGTATCCACCACAACATTGAATCTTTAGACACCTTAGCAGTTGGTAACTTAGCAGAACCTCTAGGTCATTTCCCCATCGAGTTTGTAACTGTAAAATCTGTTCAATTATAGCAATAAGGAATGTTCTTATCACTGAGCCGTTTTTAGAATCCTGCAAGAAAGTGTGAATATTAACATCTCTTCTAACAAGAGCAGGGTAAGTATGAACACAAAGACAGCAAGCACAAGCCGAGGAACGTCACTATCGGCAGGTACCATATGGTTAATCACTTACAACAAATATTCTCCACAAAATTAATCTGGATACTGATCTCGTTTCCAATTTCTGACCAAGAACTGACTTTTAGGCATATTTCTGATACATTATTTTCTGCTTCAGTATGTATTTCTAAAATTTCACTTCAACATTCCTGGAATTCTCTCCAAGTCTTTTCACTCTCTGCTAGAATAACCATAAGGAGTGTCCATTGAATTCCAGTCCAAATAAAATATGTATTAATCCCTTGTTGTTTTATTGTCCTTCTTCTTGGTCATCGATCGAGTCTACACACACTGACATTCTTCTTCTTGTCTTGCTTCTTGATCAGCAACAGTAGGAGGGAAGGTCTCGCCTTTATAAATCTTCATATCACCCAGGTGCAGCCAAACTCTTCTTCCTTGTATCTTGGCAGCTGAAGGGGACACTTCTTCAATGATAAAAATGCCATAAAAACGTGGATCATGCCACTTTCTGATAAACATTTTAATGAGCACAAGGTCCCCAACATATAACTCAGGTGATGGTAATAGTTTGCTTGGATTGGTTGCTGAATTGTCTTCCTCTGTGCTCTTAGACTGACCCCCTGATGCTTGACTTTATCTGAAATGAAAGAAATACTAGAGGTCATACATGTCAAATAATCATGCATCTCCTCACTGAACATTTTTGCTACGCTCTGGGCATCAATCCTACTCCTAGATGGAGGTGTAAGGGGCGTTCTCATTTGATGCCCTGTAACTAGCTCATGCGGGGTGAGGTGGTGGTCTGATCCTGGCCGATTCCGAAGGGCATATAAGGTATGAGGTAGGCATTACAGCCACCCCTTTTTCAAAGTCAATTTGATCTTGGCAATCCTTTCTTTGAGGAGGCTGTTGAGTCTCTCACACATCCCGTTTGCTTGCGGTTAATAAGCAGAAGAAAACTTGTGCTTTATATTCAATAGAATCCCTATCTGTTAAAATAGTTCATTGGCAACAACAACATTATCGAATCTTAGCACCTCACACACACCCCTCCTCGGGAACATCTTGCACACTTCAAACTTCACTGCGCAAGTGGCATCAGGGTGTGTACACAGACCTGCCTGGATCCACTTAGAAAGGTGACACACCAGCACTAATAGATATCTATATCCATTACATACCAGCAGCATATCGACATAGTCGATATGTAAATGCTGAAACTGACCATTCGTTTGAGGTATTACCCATGTAATCATTTTCAGTGTATGCCCAGCAGTAACCTTTTGACACACGAGGCAGTTCACTATAAATAGTGCAACGTGTTCCAACAAATTAGGAATGAACCAGTCTTCTGCAATCTTAGCAGCAAGACTCACTCTAGTTACATGAGCGGGGTAATGCAGCTGTTCGAGTGCGACTTTCAATGAAGTTACTGGCACCTCTGGCTTTCCAGTGCTGTCCTGTCACCATAATGCTTCAGTGGGGGATAAAGAACACCCCCTTTGTTTCTATAATTCTTGCTCTTCCTGTGGCACACTTCCTTGAATCTCTTTTAAGTGGGTTATCAACAACTTATTGAACCCCTCTTGCACTAACATAGTTGTAATTAAATTCTCTTTAATACTCCAGTGTCAAAACTCGTAATTTCTGGGGAAATATGCAACCCGTTTGGCTTCTTCATCTGTGGCTTCGTTCCTGCAAGAGATAAAATATGTTTGCTTAGTAGGTGCTGTGTATTTAATGACCGCTATGACCACTGGGAGTTGTAGTGCCTTAATGAGCCTATCCAATAAGGATGCATGCTGCATTGGAGTGCCGTCTGCGTGCAGGTAACCCCTCCTTTTCCAACGTGCTAACCCTGCATGTATGGTCGACATCACGAAGGCAGAGTCACTGTACACTGTCACTTCCTGCCCTTCATGTTTCTCAAGCGTGACAATAAGCACCACTAATTCTGCTGCTTGCGCTGAAAAATGAGACGGTAGCCTTGCACTCGCTAGTACTCCAAACTCTACATTTAACCTGTGTCTTATCACTGCAGTGCCTGAATGCCTCTTCCCACTAGTCTGATCAATTTTCAAAGAACCATCAATAAAGAGAATCTCCCTTTCTGCTAAAGCAGTCTCTTTCACACAGGGTATATCATCATAAAAATCAACATAGTTAGCACAGTCATGCACATGATCACCTTCTTCTACTAGCTCAGCTATAAACGTGGCAGGGTTCACTATTTTACATCTTATGATTGTAATCTCTGGGTTAGTAATCCTTACCTCATAAGCGGACGTTCTTTAGGATGTCAATGTGCCCTTGGGTTTCTCTAAAATGGCAAATAGAGCACGCTCCACGAAGATGGTCATAGAGCAGCCCATGACAATCCTTGCAGGCGTTTCCATTGCGAAAGCGCCAGCTGCCAAAGATTGTTTTTAAGGGAAGCATCCTTTCATAACTGGGTCTAGAATCCCACTGTAATATGCCAAAGGTTTGTGCCCCAATGTGGTTCTCTGTGTTAGCACTGTTGTCATGACTGTCCCAGTTGTGTGCGAAAACAAATACAATTCCTCAGCATAATTGGGAATTCCTAAAACAGGGGCTGTGCAAATTGCTTTTTTCAACTCTTCAAATCCTTCCTCCATTTCTTTGGTCCATTCTAGTTTTGTTTTACCAACTTGCACTTTCTTTAATGCTTGCAGAAGTGGTCTCATATATGTGCTAAAATCAAACACCTAGGCTCTAACATAGTTGCATAAACCCAAAAACTGTTGCATCTGTCTTACTGTGTTTGGTTTCGCGGTTTTCATAATTGACTCAGCTCTCTCAGGTGTCATTTTCTTTCCTTCATGCAAAATCAAATGACCTATATATAACACCTCTTCTTGGCAGTATTGTGCTTCTTCTTGTCTACTTTATATCCCTTGTCTGCTAGAATAGTCATCAACTGAACAGAATCCTGTGTGCGCTCATCTTCTGTGGTGCTGCAAATCAAGATGTCATCTACGTATTGTATCACCGCACGTTTGAGATAAATATTGCCTAGATCCCTCTGTAGGACTCTGTTAAAGATTGATGGGGACTCACAGTAAGTACCCTTGAGACAGCCTAGTATGTTTCTGTTTTTTTTGGCGAAATGTAAAAGAAGTCATGTCGTGTGAATCCTTGTGCAATGGGATTGAGAAAAATGCATTTTTTAAATCAATCACTATAAAATATTGAGCTTTCACCAGGATACTGAACAATATTGTCACTGGATTAGGAACTAAAGGAAACTCAGCGTCTCCAATCTGGTTGATCGGTCTCATATTATGTATAAATCTCCACAACCCCCATTTAGATTTCTTAATCGGATGCACTGCACTGTTCCACGATGATTCTGATGGCACTAGAATCCCCTAATTCATCAGCGCTGAAATGGTCTGAAGTATACCCTCATCAGCTTCTCGAGACATGGGGTATTGTTTTGCTCCAGGCAAAATCACTCCTGGCTTAAGCTTTATTTTAACCTCTCCTACGCCCTTCAATAAGCCTGTGTCATAAGGGTCTGTGGTCCCAAGGACACTTGGCACCTTTTCCAAATCTTCCTGAAAAAATGCTGGTCTTTGCCGCATTATTGCCATTTGCTGTGGGACATCCCTTTTCTCTATCCTTATCCAGTATGTAATTCTCATGAAGAACACCACTTCGTCATCTGTTCGGTCTTCCCAGAACATATCCTCATCTTATGTCAGTCAATCTATACCCTTCCTCAAGAGCTATCACTGTTCTCCATGGTCTACCCTCATCGTCAATTCCTTCGAGCACTGCCATTTCTTTTTGCACTGTAGCTGCTTCCAACAATATAGGAATAGTTTATCCACCTTCCTCATCCATAGGTCTTTGTGGTCTAAACAGAACTCATCAGGTATTCCCACAATCTTTACCACGAGGCCAGGTAGCCATGTCATTAAAATGCTCACTCCATATCAAAAAATCTCTGGATCTACCGGAATGCCTCACAGAGCTACTTGCCCTGTAAATTCCAATATAAACTTTCCAATGTTTAAATAGTGTATTTCTGGAGTGGAAACACTATTCCGTGATCAGTTAATGAAATCGTCATGCTAAGTTTTGTCATTAAATCTCTTCCCAAAATATTAACCGGTGTCTGTCATGAATATAACAAGGGAACGGACATATCACATTCTCCTGTGCTGACTGCTAATTTATCAGTGAAAGTTGCTCCACTCGTAGCTCCAGAGAACCCTTGAGCATTCATGGTAATAACTGACATTGGATATTTTCCCTCTAGTATACACACACAAATTGCTCCAGTGTCTACAAGAAAATAAATGGATTTGCCTCCTATTGTCACATTGTCCCTTGGTTCCTCATGGGGGTCTGGTGTCATGGATAGTACTGAACACATCAAGTTACCCTGTGAGCTGTCCGGTGCGGGATACAGGCTCATCCTCATCCCTGTGAAAGGATTTCCTCCTACCACAGTGACACCTCCTATTCTGGGTGTAAGTTCTTGTCCTGTATTTGCATACTGTTGTTTCTGCATAGGGACTTGTTGCGACTTCTCTTGTGGCGGATTCATTTGTACTTGTCCCTGCTGTGGTACCTGTTGTACTCACAGTGCTTGTGCCTGATAAGATGTGTGATCCTGGGCAAAGCCTTCTCTTGTCTGTGTGCTACATTGCCTTGGCTCCCACATACGCGTGCAATATGTCCTGTCATTACACAATTCCAACATACTGGAGGAACTCTCCTGTTAGTCCCTCTTTGGGCATTCTGGCTCTTATTCTGTGTACCTTGAAACCCACCTTGATTATTTTGAAATCCGCCTCCTCTTCCTCTATAACCCATACCTCTGCCTTATTCGCTTGCAATGCACCCATTGCTTCCTCCATTCCCAATCCTTCTCCGCTTGTCAATACCGCCCCATCTATGGCAGATTTTGAAAAAGAATTCAGAACTATTTTGGCTTCCTCGATCTTCCTATTCTCATCCTTCTTCTTGATTTTCTCTTGTAATAACTGACAATGGTTCACTAGTGTCAATTGTATTTCAGCCCATGGCTTGGCTTCCATCCTTACTTGTTTCTTCATCTGCCTCTGTACTGGCTCAGGCAATCCTTGACCTAAAATGTGTTCAAATAATGCCACTGTCTTTTCCCATGGCTCGCGAGTTTCAAGTTGCCATTTCTCCTAAATATCCTAAATGCAAGCAATAGGGTCTTCATCTTCCTTCATCTTATGTTTCACAATTGCACCCATATCTGATGTGTCAGGATACTGTACCCTAAGTGCCCTCCACACATCTGCTCTACAATTATTAAACATTGCCCCATCATGCGCTGTGTATTGTGCAGTCACACTTGAATATCCCACTCTCCTACATATGTCATCAGCCCTCTCTCCAAGAATGGCTGCCAGGAGACCTTTTATGTTCCCTATGGCCAACGTATTTCCTCCTGTCATTTTCTCTAATTCGTGTATCCATTACCCAGTGCCTGAAGTCAAACTAGGGAGCTTACATTTTGAGTTATCCTTGTCTATCTGTGGCCATGGAATAGACTGCGGTCTTGCTCCCTCTTTTTCTAACAACGGAAACTGCGTAAACCCTGTCTCTAAGTCAGATCCCACTATGTGCCTATCAATGGCAGGGATAATCATCCCTGTCTGTCTCCTTGTGGGTAATAACCTTAACGTGCTTACATATGGTGGCGAATCTCCCTTCTCACTATGTGATCGTCCTTGGGACGCTCAGGATATGCTATGAGATCTGGTGTTCTATCTTTAGGTTGTTCCAGATCCAACCATCTTGCTTCCTTATCCATTTGTAAACGTCCTTCAGGTGGGCATGCCCTTCCTCCTCCTGCCCCAAGATCAGACTGTCTTTCCTCGTCTGACATGTCTAGTCCACAACTAGTGTGACTATCACCCCCTTCGCCTTTATCCAAGTTCAGTCTGCTCAAAGACAATGCTCGACGTTCATCACTGAACAGGTTTCCCTCCTCACTTAGTGATTGAGGTATCAGGGTTCAATCACCGTTCCCTCGAGTTCCATACTCGTTACTTCGCCTTACGTGTTGATAGACCTTATCGATCCTTTCTCCAATGCTTTCGGCATCAAATCTTTCTTCTTCTAACACTATTCTAGATGCTGCTGGCATTATTTCATTTATCGGAACAATCTCTTCCACTTAGTCCCCGCATTTCTGGGCTCGTCCTCGTTTGTTCTTTACGAATGAGACTGGCATTGAGATCTCACTGTCTCCTTTTCCGTCTATTTCTTCATCTACTTCCCTTTGCTTTCTCGCATCCGTTTCAATTCTTTCTTCCTCTTGCCTTTGTTCTTCTCCTCTCCTTACTCCTTCCTTCCCTTCTTTCCCCTTCTTCCCTTCATCTCTGAAATCTTTTGTCCCTTAATCTTTTTTCTCCTCTCTCTTTCTTTCCTTTCTCTACCTTTCTTTTATTGCTCTCTGTCCATTATCATACTTTCTTTGTTCTTCTGCCTGTTCTTCTATTTTCTCTTGCTCCTCCTTATATATCTGCTCTTGTCGCTGCCTGCTTTTCCTTTTCTGCTCATCTTCTTTCAATCTCTTCTCTCGTTCTTCATCCTTTCTTTCTTGTTCATCCTTATCTTCTCTTTGCCTAACCTCTTTGATATTTTTCCCATCTATTTTGAGTAATATCTGTCCTCCAATTCATTTGTTTGGTACAAGCACTATCTCGTCAGCTTTATCCTTCTCTCCTTTCCATCTCTTGATCTCCCTGTCTCTTTCTGTTGACTAATTTGACCACTCACTATTTTCTTCCTTATCTTGTATGATCATATAAATCTCTTCCTTTCTCTTATTCTCCTCCGGACTATCGTCACTACTATAAGCGGGGGGTTGAAATATCAGATTAGTATACCCCGTCGCTGCTCTCGGTTCTTTTAAAGGATAGACCCCTATTTCTTTTGTATCAACACCCTTTGCTTCAGGTGAGCTAAGGGGAGCTGAAGGCTCGGCGTCTTCCTCCTTATGCTGATTAAACATCCACTCCTCAGGTGCCAGGTCTTCTCTTTCCTTTTGATACATCTTCCAGAGCTCTAAAATCAACTTTCTTCCCTGTGTACGCAGCATGCAAGTATGTGGTCATGTGTTGCAATACCGCTTTTGACAATGATCGCCCTTGTGGTCACGGCATCTGCCATGCCTTTTACCCATTCCGCACTATACAGTTTGAGCTTGGGCATAAGCTTTTGCAGTATCTTGCATAGGTGCATGAGAGGGGTATGCCCCATAATGACAAGTCTCGCTTGACTGACAATACTTACCAGACTGTTAAATAAACCTGATACCTTGGATGAAATCACAATTTTTCAACATTTTTAAAACAACAAATATGAGCAAGCACCATCAATCGCTGATCAAGCCTCTTATTTCAATAGCCTATCTATTCTCTTGATTGGCGTATCTATTGTCTCGATTGGTGCCAATCGCTTTGCTATACTCAATTACTGTTGCTCTTCAACTTTTTCAATTTTTCACAATCTATATTGCTCTTCACTAGTTCTACTCAACAAACAACATTCAGACTAGTCACACATTCCACATTAGAAACACTGTGATCACCTTTTCTCTCGGCTTTACTTCATACCCTATACAGGGTTTGAGACATCAGTTTACGTAATCCTGATTATGCGTTTTATATTTTACTCTACTCCCGTTGGAGTTTGAGATGTCTCCTTCTAACTCCCCTGAGTCAGGGCTTCTAGGCGCTACCTCTTCTCTTCACAATATTTACTGTTACTCAAAAATTATTACAATCATGTCCCCTTATTTGCCATTCCGCTTAGTCTACTCACCGTTCGTTAATCGACTCGTGGCCTTCGGTATCAACGCCTCCTCCAATCCGACCACTTTGCCTTCTGTCCGCAGAGCGCCCGTGGAAACCAGGCAGGTATTTCGTCAAAGGGGGACCTTCCCACCATCTCGTTTCTTCTTGCAAGTTTATTTCTATCGGCCGCTCTCCACAGGAAACCATGCGATCTTCCAGCTAATGGTGGAGGTTGGCCGTTCGTCGGAAATACTGGAGACAAACTAGTTTGGATATTTAATCAATCTGCACTGCTACCATGTGAGTTTAGGGCCCTTTGTGAGCGTGCAGGCAATTGATGGGTTCACAGAATAACTCTGAGTCCAAATAACCGAACCAACTCAGGAAGATGGCAAAGTACTGTTTTATTAACAATGATCTAAAACAGGGAGTTACAACGAACATCAACGGATGTACGCTTGTTTTCTCACAATGATCTTTTCATAAAAAAAAGATTCTATACTTAAAATTCATCAGAGGTGGCAACCTACTATGTGGCAAATAATGGAAAACCTTCTGGGGATCGGGATAGGCTTAGTGTCCACTCTTGGAAAATCTTTGTGATATCGAGTAAATCAACTTTTGTGTCTGCTGCTTGTTTTCATCTAAGTATGCATTATACAGGAACTAGGATTGTGATTGGCTGCCCACTGTCAGGTGGACAATATATGTCTACGTCTAAAACATGTCATCTTCAAAACTGTTATGTACACAGTTTCTAATTGGTCTTTTAACTATAAGGTCCTACATTATATGGACCTCTACAAATGGTTGGCACGCTTGTGCCATGTCTCGAACATTTGGTTCACTTAGCAGCAGGTAAGCCCAGACCAAGGTGCAAGGAGGTGGCTCTGACTCTACCTCCCCAGCCAATTAGCCCAACATCTCTTATCGGCCATGCCTTCTGGCATGAAGATTATCTTTGAACGTGGCCCTGCAAAGTATCCTTGTGTCTCTGGGAATACCTGGGAGTGTGGGCACTCACTATTGTTGTTCTAGGACTCCAAGTTCAACTCTATTTTCATCCTTGGCTCACATGACAGGAGACCACGATTTGGCCCATTTTGCAGGTTTTGAATGTCTTAAATGAATTAACATTGGCACCCTTGGTGTTCTTTCTTTGCACCTTAACAAGGGATGATTCATCCTTTGTACGTCTGTTCCTTTCCAGAACAGATAGCTGGCCTTGGCTGTTTTAGTCTTGACTCCAGGTCAGACAACCTCACCATGCAGCTCCATGATTTTAGCTTATTCTTGCTACGATCCAATTCTCCCTTCCTTCTTCATGGGTCCTGACTTACTAAAATTCATCAACAATTACAGAAAGAAGCAGGAAGACTCTGTACTCTGGACTAGAGTATTACTATAAATCACAAATCTGAAGAAGTGTGCAGAGAGCAAATTATGTTTAACACAAAAGTGTATCAAATTTTATTCAGCATGATACAAAAGATTCAACAAAGTCAGTTAATGACATATTAATTTACACTATATTATTATATCACGTAACAAGACAGCATGGGTATACATAAAAACTGGCTAAAATTAGTCCACCACAGCAAGCATTCATAGTGCAGCATTCAGACCATACACAACACTCAGTGACATTCAACCATACAACAATTGCTAAAATACATGACAAAATTGATTAACAATAGGAGGTGGTATACACTTTCCTAGCGTCCCATATGATTATTTTAATATTTGAAGTTTTTACATAAGCAGCAATAGAAATGATTAAAAACAATCTATCGCAAGGGTGGATCTAGGAAAAAGAATGTTGTGTAGAACACATCCATGGAAAATAGGCTCAACCGGTTTCGACGTAGAATGTACTTTGGACAACATCTTCGTCAGGAGAAATATGTCATAAAAAGCTGTAAGGCAAGAGCAATACTGCATGAATATGCGGCAGTGCCCTATCCAAAACCTAACTCAAATAACAAAGAAGTCTACACCACGTGCTACCTGTTACAGACCATGTGTTGAATAAAAATAAAATTTGAATAGGGGAGTAAAAAAAGAGCCAAGAACAACCCCAGCTACAGAGTTTTTAGAAAACTACTAAAATTCATGACACTGATGTCCAGCTTCTATGCAGTGACGGCTTTGCCTGCATTCTATTCACTAAATATAGCCAGCTTCCAGAGGCGTAGTCAGGATTGTCTAACAAATGGTGCCTGCAGCTAATGTAGTCGGGCCCACCACAGTGATATTAACATCTTTAAATGCCCACACAGTGCTGCAGAGAGGGCATTTACAGACTTTCGGTGAGCCTTGCCCGCTCAAGCCCTACCTTGTCCACTCCTCTGTCTCTACATCTAAAACCTCTGCGAATACGGAAGAGAAAAGATTCCATACTGTCAGTAACACCTCGCCAAAGTTTACAAAGGCCCTAATTGTAGCAGACAACATCCATCCACCATAAGCCTGACCGGTGATTAAGTAAGTACAGGCCTCCTAAATTTCCTGGAGTGCTCTGCACCTCCCTCTGGGATATGAAGATTAGACTGTCAATGTGCATTTCTCTATGGGACCACTTTTGGATTGGCAGAGTAGGCTTCCTGTTTCTTCTTACTTCTGCGCTTGCAATTTGCCCCCCACCCTGGCTTTCTGCAGTTATTCTCAAGGACAGGTGCCAGAGCTGGGTGACTCATGAGCAACGTTGCCCTGAACAGCGGGCATCTGACCATTGCTCATGACCCCCAATTCCGATCGCGACGGCCTTCATGTGGAGCTCATGGACATCTGAGGGGGGGGGGTGTCACGGGATGGCACTCTGTTAAGAGTGGCACAGGACACCCAGGAAGGGTTTGGGGTGGTTGTGCCGAAGTAAGGTGGACAGATAAGTACACACACAGCTGAAAGTAAGGAGAACAAAGAGTAGGCAAGTGTAACAAGGAAATAAGGTACAACAGAATGGATTCCCTCTAGGGCAGTTTGCTATAACAGAGGCCCACACTGTTTGCTCATGGCTTGCAACAACAGCTATGGGTGTCTGTAACGTAGAAACGAGACAAGGGAAGGGGCAGAGGTTGCCTGATGGAAACCAACAGACAAGCTCTGTACAAAAGGGTCTACAAACAGTACAAGAGAAGATACAGACAAATCCAGGAAAAGGAAGTTGATAGCAAACTAGCAGAAGGAAATGAAGGGAAAGTTGTATAACAGGATAGGATAGCAGAGGACGGTATGGAACAAGGTTGAGAGCTCAGATGAGCAGGAAAGCAATGAGCAAGCCCACAGGAGCAGGGCTGTAAGGTAGGGAGCCCAGAAGGAAAGGGCTTAGGGCAGTGGAGCAAAGCAGGCTGCACGGCACGGAGCCCAGAAGGGCCGGGCAGCAAGGAGTGAGCCCTGGGGATCAGGGCCGCTGACCGTAGAAAGCTGCAGAGGACTGTAAAGGGCTGCTAGGCTGAGAACCCAGCGGACAAAGGCTGTAGATAGCAAGCAGCGGAGCGTGATCGGCTGCAAGGTAGGAAGGCCCGAGTACAAGGGCTGTTGGCAGCGGAGAGAAGCGGGCTGCGCGGCAAGGAGCCAGAAAGACCGGCAGCAAGGAGTAAGCCCAGAGGAGCAGGGCCGCTGACTGTAGAAGGCTGCAGAGGACTGTAAGCTGCAAGGTTGGAAGCCCAGAGGACAAGGGCTGTAGGCAGCCGGAGTGAGGCAGGCTGCAGAGCAGGGAGCCCAAAGGACAAGGACTGTAGGCAGCTGGAGTGAGGTAGGCTGCAGAGCAGGGACCCAAAGGACAAAACTGAAGGCAGCCGGAGTGCGGCAGGAGCCTGGAAGACAATGGTGGAATGTAGCAGCTGAACGTGATCGGCTGCAAGGCAGAAGCCCGGAAGGGCAGAGTCAGAGGCTGGGAAGCAGCAGAGCGTGATCGGCTGCAAAGCAGGAGCCTGGAAGACTAATTCGGAAGGTAGCAGCGGAGCGTGATCGGCTGCAAGGCAGATGCCCGGAAGGGCAAAGACGGAGGCTGGAAAGCAGCAGAGCGTGATCGGCTGCAATGTAGAGAGCCCAGCAAGGCACTGGAGGAGGCTGGAAAGCAGCAGAGCGTGATCAGCTGCAATGTAGAGAGCCCGGCAGAGCACTGGAGGAGGCTGGAAAGCAGCAGAGCGTGATCAGCTGCAAAGCAGAGAGCACTGGATCCAAAGCCGGAGTAAGGAGGAACCGCATACAAGATCCGTAGCTCGAAGCAAAAAGGTGCCCGAAGGACTCTTATGCAAGAGACTGAGCCCCTGCAGGCAGCAGCTTTTATACCGCCCTGCCCAGCACAGAGGCAGGCTAATTGGTTGCACCTGGCTCAGCACACCTGCAGACAATCGGCTGCCTTCCTCTCTGTTCCTGAGCTGGTGGAAGCAGAGCAAATCCCTAGGGCTTCTGGGGATTGTAGTTCCGAAGATGGTGAATAGGAATGGCCAGGAATAGATGGTTATAGCCAAGTGCATTGTGGTAAGTGTAGTTTGTTGGGAAAAATAGAAAAGCACCAAAGTCTCGCAAATGGAAAATAAAGTCCATATTGATCGTAAATGTATGCGCCCACGGCGCAGGCATGACAGGTGCTATAAAAAAAGACAGCAAACTTACCTGAACAGTACGAAAGCGGAACCAAAGGAGCGCTGAATGAAGTACCTGCCCACAATGAGAAAGGGGGGAGGGTTACAGGAGGTTCCAGAGGTGAGCGAGCTATTTATTAAACGCCTCCCTGGCGAGGAAGGGCTGGAGGTCGCCAGGTCAAAAGGTGTGATTGTTTTAGCTAAGCAACAGAGGGCCTGTCTTTTTGGGTGGGTCACTATATGATATTGAGGACTGTGCTAAAGGGAACTGTGACTGCAGTGCTTTTTCGAGACTGGGAAGAGCGCCTCATAAGCCAGAGTTGGACACCTCACGCGCCATCGTCTTACATGTCCGGCTGCAATATGTCTTCTTGGTAAAGGCCTCCACTGCTCCTTGAAGCTGGGTCTCAGGTGGAAGAAATCTTTCTAATAAAGAGTTAAAGAACTCACATTTTAAAAGCTATTTTGATGCACACACTTGCAATAACGAGGCCCTTTTGTGACATAGGTAAAAATAAAATCATGTATTTTCCATTAGTTAAAGAATCGGGAAAGTACAGAAAAGTTGAGGTATTGTTCCCGAAAATGTGGGATCTTTCCGTAAAGATATGCGCAAATAACCATAGGAGGGTCTCGGAGTACACAGAGGCAACATACATTCCAACCTGGTTAGCCTACCTCCTTGCTCGCGGCAGTGTAACAAATTCTGGGTATTAGTATGAGGGGAACGGGTACACACTGGAGGGGTGGCACTCTGCCCTGCTAACGATGTGCCAAGGTGGGCCTGGGGGAGGATGGGGAGCCAACAGCGTCTATTCTGCCGTAAACCACCTCCCAAACGTTCTCATTGATAGACCAGCAGCACTGCTAATCCTTGGGACCTGGTACAGCTCTTTACCCGGCACCACCGCCATCTTGCAATGCGTGCCTTAGCTTCCCTGGTGGGGGCAACCCTGACCTGATTGTCTATCCCACCCCCCCTACCAGAGTTGGGATCCCGTAGACAATTGTCAGTCACAGAGCCGGGACAGCTGAGCTTAAAGTGCAGCTTCTGCAGATCAGCAAATTCTCGAAGCCCAAGATCTCTGGAAGAGCGAATCCCTGTGCTCCCTACACCTCTGATTCTGGTGGTAAGGACTATATAAAAGCATCTGGACTGGGGACCAAGATGCTGCACCTTTCCTCGTGACAGGCACCACAGCCTGCCCCCTACACCCTGTCCTCCCGAAGTGGCTTAGTAGGTACATTTTCAGCCATGGAAAACAAAGCTCCTATTCTGCTTTATCCCCTTGAGCTAATTCTGTAATCTTGGCGGAATCACTGTAGCCAACTATAGTTTTACTTTCTTTACCTTTCAAAATGCGGAATGTTTAGTAACAGGATAAATGATAGCAGTAATTGCTGCATAAAAAATCCAAATTAAACTGGAAAGCCTATCTGTCTTATGAAACTCAGAAGTATACTATTGAGTAACGTGTTAGCTATCAAAGAGCACCGATCACATCCCAGCTTCCCCACTTAGCCCACGTGTGTGATCTTGGGGGCGAAATACCATCTCCTGCTGTCCCTATCCCATTAACTACCAAAAATTGGATGGCACATAGAAAGAGACTACAAAACAGGTAAGGCTAAAAAAACAACTGCTATTTCCATGTCCTGCCCCAGTGAGAAGTGGGAGACTGTGAGTAAGTGACAGCGGAATTACAAAACGTAGATTGTAACCTTGGCGTCCACTCTTGAAAAATCTTTGTGATCTCGAATAAATCAAATCTTGTCTCTGCTGCTTGTTTTCATTTCCTGTAAAATGTACAGGCACTTATTAGCAGTCTAAAAGCTGCCAACCAATGCTATGCCAAAAAACGGACCAAGACCCCCAACTATCTAGTGTGGATAACCCTGTAAACAAAACACCTCCGCTGTAATCAAAGCTTCCACGCTTTACTAAATTCTGTGATGTTGGGAAAATCACTATCTCCTGGCTTCCCACTTTACCAAAGTGTTTGATCTTCTACAAATGATTGTCTGCCTTTGGCTCGAGTACCTTGGCTGATAAGATATAACGTTCTTATAGCAAAAATGCTAATAGACAATATACAAAAACAGCTGGACATTAAACGTACAGGGCTAGTTTTCTGCCACACCCAAAGGCGCAATTTGCCCTAGAGCAGGTAATTTAATTCCTCCCGCACACAAAATAAATGAATTTTGATTTATTTATATATTTATATATGGGAGGAACAATGCTGTTTTGATCAGCATGTGTAATAGATAAGAAATCAGATTTGACGGGAAACAGTGAGCTTCTTGCAATGGGGTGAGTTGAAAGGACATTCTGACCAGTTTGTCGAGGGGAGTACATGGAACAGTCACTGGGACAATACATAAGTGGACATACATAGATTAAGGACAACAAACAGAAATGTTTACGGCCAGCTGTGCTCAGGGATTTGGCAAGCGCTGGTCAATGGGCCGGGTCTGGGATGAAGCATCAGATGTCTGGCCGGATCTATTCTGCTATGTCCTCCTTTCTCCAGCCGTCACTTACGTCTTTGCAGGTTGCATTTGCAGAGCCTGTTTTCCTTCTTCTGGCCTGAAAGGGACACCAGAGGAAGGCCATGACTAACACTAGGGTGGGGGCATCAATGTTAAAAACAGGGTTTTGTACATGCTGGGCACAGAATTGTTTTCCAAATGTGCATCTTACACTTTCATAGAAAAAGAAACAAAGCAATTTCCAATGCTGCTTAAACTTGCATTCACTAGTTTTCTTTGAAATGTTTTCTTTTTTTTATCTGACTACCACATAAGTACCCTGTAATTTATGTGCCCTTTCCTTTGTGTTTTATCACAGGTAATATTTATAAAGATTGGTATGGTTGTAGGTGTGCACACTTTGTTATGTGATTCAATGAAATTGAATTCTGAAAAAAGTTCTAAGGTGCTCCTTGTTTAATCTGTGCTACCAGATCATGAAACTATATGGAAACAAAAGGTATCTCGAGGCACTTGGGATACAAACAAGGGCACAACATTGACAACCTAATAGGTTGTAACCATAGTTAAAGATTCAAATGAATTTCAAAAACAACTTTTCAACAGATTGTATTGATTATGTAACAAATTGTAGAAAACAAATAGATTCAAATTAATGATTCAAAAACATAAAAAGTAAGCAGTTTCCGTTACTAATTACGCATACAGTTCAATGCAGTGAAAATAGATGAATTCAATGCAACAAGAATCACCAAAAGTATTAATTTTAACAAAAAACAAAATCAAAATAGCTTTTCAATTAAGAGTCAAAACATCACATCTTATTTCTTTTTACTTTTTTCTAAAATACATTTTTCCACACTAATATTCTCGATATCTTGATAGAGGATGTTTATCGTTCTGACTACACAAGTCGATATTCTATCATCTACGATGCGTTTCGGCCTTGTTTCCTTCTTCAGGTTTTGATATCAAAGAAATAGTTTGTATAAATATAATAGAAATGAGTCCCATTACTCAAATGAATTAATCTTCCATACTGGGTAAAGATATAACTGCAATTAGAAGTTAAGAGAAAAAGATATCTCCACTAACCTGTGTGCGAGTTGTTACAAGTCAACTCGTTCTTACCAACTGTTTCAAAACATATGTATGGGTATTCTGGAAAAATGAACAACAAAAACCACAGTTACTCGACCAATTGACCTATAGTGATAAGATGGTCTAGTGTGGGACCAGTTGCTTTTAAAGCGCTGGGTCCCGCTAAACTAGACCAAATAAATAGTTATATCCATTATTCACTGAAACTATGATGTTTTCAAATGGAGTAAGCTCACCTGACAATTTAGAGACTTAACAAGAGCCGCTCACTTGTATGTAGGTTTCAGGCAAATCTCCTAGACCAGAAGTTCTTTAATTCAAAGGGCTCTCCAATTGCTGAAATAACATATATATTTTATTACTCCTCATATAAAGAAAATATATTGATTTTAAATGGTTTCCAGTATGTTGAGTGAGTACAATTTAAATGATATAGCTCTTTAATTCCTTGAGGTGTTGAGAGTATAGACTAACCAGCACTGTTATTTTTTATTTTTTATCCTGTAGTGCAAAAGCAACACTCTTCATTGCTTGTGGCCGCAAAAATAATCTGCCTGTAAATGTAAAGATTGTATACTGTGTATTACAATCTATATGTCACGTCTTATTCATTTTAAAGATGTTATCTTAATTATAGGAGAATAAATTATCACTTACTGCTGTTTAGTAATTCCTCTCAAACTAGAGTTTATATGGCTGCCTGAGTGGCTACAGTAAATCGCATCTCGTTCCCGCTAACGTGGACGGGGAGTGCCCCATCTACGTTCTAAAGTATAAGAGACAAAAGGTCTCAGTTAATTCATCTACTACCCGCTCGACTCGTGGTGTAGACGCGAAGCAGTAACAATTGAAATTATAGTTTAAAGTACTTACTTATAGCTAGATGGCGGCGTGCTGTGTCTGTGCGTTTGTTGTCAATTTCGTCTCCGGCCCTCTCTCTCTCTCTTCGCCTCAATCGTTACTGCGCGAGCATGATACTTCCATCATATTTAACAACTAGAAAGTACCGTCTCTTTCATACAGCGCCATCTTGAGAGATAAAATGGTTACCTTCTATTTACATTATTTTGAAGAGTAATTATTTTCATTATTACCAACTTCAAGCATGATGCTTGTTTTATCAAACATGATGTTCTTCTGCTAAGATCTTAGTCTTGTCAATGTTGTGCTCTTGTTTGTGTCCCGAGTGCCTTGAGATACCTTTTGTTCCAATATTTATAAAGATGTCATTATCACAGGTTTCCCCCTTCTCACCTGTCTGTGTTGCCTGATGTCCTCTTTAGGCGGAGTCTTCTTTCGTATGGTTCGGGACTTAAATAAGCCCGCTCGGCCGTCCTCGGCGTCCAGATTACGTTCAGCTTCGATGTCCAGGATCAAAGGAAAACTCCCGGAATATTCAAGAAGGAGTAGGGGGGCACGCGGAAGCGACGCAGGGATTCCGGGAAGATAGGATAAGAAGGAAGAAGTCAGGAGAAGGGAATCCAGGGGCCAGGGGATAGCAAGTAGCACAAGAGAAGATATGGAGCACATGTCCGATCATACCTAGTAGCAGCGTTGAGACGCGCCGGGCTGTGGTTTCTTTATAGAGGACGCTGCGTAGAACGTGAAGACTGGTGAGCTGCGTTCTGAGCTTGCCGCCATGTTGGTAGTATTATGGAGTGTAAGGCCCGACGTGTCAGGGACCAGGAGGACCAGAAGGGGCAAGTTTGATGGTTTATGACAGCATGCATCCTCCGGAAACTCGTTCCACCGGGTTTGCCCAGGTGTATGAGATGGAACATTCTGAGTAACCTGGGGGTATTTAGATTTGAGATAGGTTCCCAAGTGCGTTCCCTGGGGGGATATCCTTTCCATTCCACCAGGTACTGGAGTTTGCCACGTCTATATCTAGAATCGCAAATCCTGGAGACCTCATACTCCAGTTGGTCATTGACGAGTACTGGTTTGGGCCGAAGGTTAGTTCGAGAGGTCTGGACATATAGCTTCATTAAGGACGTGTGAAAGACTGGGTGGATTTTCTTCCAGGAGTCTGGTAACTTGAGTCGGTAGGCCACTGGGTTGATGATTTCCTTTATAAGGAATGGTCCATAATATAGAGGAGCCAATTTATTTGGTCGCAGATGCCGTGGCAGCAGTTTCGAGGATAGCCAAACCTTATCCCCTATTGTGTAGGAGGGGCTTGGTCTTTGTTTGGAGTCCGCATACAGTTTGGTTTGGGTCCTGGCCTTTTCTAATTGTTCCTTGGCTTCTCTTTGAACATTAATGAGTGTTTCAATCCAGGAGTCGACTGTTGGAACTGTTGTGGGATGAGGAAGGATGGAGGGTAGAATCGAAGGGTAGAATCCTTGGCTACAGAAAAAAGGACTGGTCTTAACAGCAGAGTGGTCCGAATTATTATAGGCGAATTCAGCCACTGGTATTAAAAGGGACCAATCGTCCTGGACCTTGGTAGTGAAGCAATGGAGGTATAGTTCCAAGGTTTGATTTACGCGCTCTGTGGCTCCGTTGGTTTGGGGATGATATCCTGAGGAGAGAGCGCGTTGGATTCCTAGTATTTGGCAAAGATGTTTCCAGAACTGAGAAATGTATTGGGGCCCTGTGTCCAATATGATCTTGGAAGGAAGTCCATGCAGTCGGAATATGTGTTCCAGGAAAATTCCAGCAAGTTCTGACGAGGATGGCAGTTTATACAGAGGTGTAAAATGGGCCACATGAGTGAACAAATCAATGGTGACCATGATGGTTGTGTATCCGCTGGAAGGTGGTAATTCCACAATGAAGTCTGTCGCTATGAATTCCCAAGGCCTTGTTGGAAGTGGAGGTTGCTGCAATAGACCCGCCGGTCTTTTGTTGTCATGTTTGTTTTGATTACAGACAGAGCATGCCTGAATATACAGTTGTACGTCAGCTTTCATTCCAGGACACCAAAATTGCTTTTGTATTAATCGGAGGCTATTGGTAATACCACGATGCCCGGAGTAAAGAGTATCGTGACAGAGATTTATTATCCTTTGCTGTAGTTTTTGTGTTGGGATGACCAAGGCATTGTCTTTGAACAAGTATCCATGTTTGGTCTTCAATTTCCACTGGTTCTTGTCCGAGATATCTTTCCAGAACTCCGAGGATTGAGTCTGAATGCGGACTTCATCTAGGAAGCTGGTCGCCTGGGCTACAAATATTGTGTGGGGAAATATCTTGGGAAATGTTCGGTCTTCAGGAGGTTCATAGTCAGGGCACCGAGACAAGGCGTCAGCGATTACGTTTTGTGTTCCCTGAACATGGTGAATCTGGAACTGGTATTGGGCAAAGAAGAATGCCCAACGGGCCTGATGGCTGTTCCTGCATTCCAGGGCCTGTAACACTTGGAGATTTCGATGGTCTGTTCGAACCCGGACAGGATGTTTAGCTCCTAGAAGTAAATTACGCCACTCAGTGAAGGCTTGACGGATGGCTAGAAGTTCCTTTTCTAAGACTGAGTAATGAGTTTCACTGGAGGTCAATGTCCGTGAAAGATAGGCAATAGGATGTTCCAGCCCGTCATCGAGTTCCTGTTTCAGAACTGCTCCGATGGCATAGTTAGAGGCGTCTGTTTCCACTAGGAATGGTCAATTTATATCAGGTTGAGCCAGGATGGGGGCTTGTGTAAATTCTGTTTTCAGGCATTGGAAGGCCTTCTCCTGGGCTGGGGTCCAATGATAGGGAGTATCTTTCTTAAACAAGGAGATGATCGGTTGAACAATCTCGGAGAAGGATGGTATAAACTACTGATAGAAATTGGCCAAGCCCAGGAAAGATTGGATCTGTTTTACGGTGGTTGGAGTTGGCCAGGATAGTATGGCCTTAACCTTGGATTGATCCATTCCTATGCCATCTGGGCTAAGGACGAATCCTAGATAGTGAACAGTGGAAACATGAAAAAGGCATTTCTCGGGTTTTGCTAGAAGCCTGTGTTCTCGTAGCCGTTGTAACACTGCTTTCAAATGTTCTTCAAGCTTGAGAGGATCCTTAGAGAATATCAAAATATCGTCCAAGTAGACGATGACGAAAAGAAATAGCATATCCAAAAACACCCGGTCCATAAAGCGTTGGAAGATTGCCGGAGCATTGGAGAGTCCAAAGGGCATGACCAAGTATTCGTAATGACCAAAGGGTGTTCTGAAGGCTGTCTTCCATTCGTCTCCTTCTCTGATATGAATCAAATGATAAGCACCCCTGAGATCCAATTTGGTAAATATTACGGCTCCTCTTATGGCTTTCAGGATATCTGAGATCAAGGGTAATGGATAACGATCCTTAAGGGTGCACTGATTAAGACCTTGATAATCAAGACATGGTCTGAGCTCCTTGGTGTCTTTTTTAGGAACAAAAAATAATGAGGCTCCAGCCGGAGACTTGGATGGGCGTATGGTGCTGTTTTCTAGGTTAGTATCTAGGTATTCACGAAGGGCCTTTTTCTCGGGTTCAGACAGAATAAACATCCTTCCAAAGGGAAGCACAGCTGAAGGTTCGGTTTCAATAGCACAGTCCTCAGGCCTATGGGGTGGTAAGGCTTGGACAATAGCAGAAGAGAACACATCGGCGTATTCCTGGTAGGCTTTAGGAACCTGGATGATGTTGGAGACCATAAGAGGACCTTGCTGAGTTGTTGAACGTTCTTTTGATGTTGTCGGTGAAGGATCCAGGAGCAGACAATGGGACATGCAAAATTCTGAACCTAGGAACAGGGAACCTGCTGTCCAATTGATGGGTTGAGTTTTTGTAGCCAGGGCATTCCCAATACCATTGGGTAATGGGCAGATTTTATTATGTCAAACTTTATCTTTTCTAGTTGATGGTTTATAGCAAGCTCAATTTCCTTAGTCTGAAGGGTTATGGGTCCAGAAGAAAGAGGTCTTCCATCAATTGCTTCTACAGGTTGCAAGACGTTCCGGGATTCGTAGGGAATATGATGTTTAAGGACCCATTCCTGATCTATGAATATTCCCATGGCCCCACAGTCCACCAGTGCCAGAATGGGGTAGGATTCCTTTCAGGATGACGATAGGAAGGCCTGTAAGATTACCAGGGAGTTTTGTCCAGGAGAGTTCAAGGATGTTATAGGTGTGGAGCCTGCATCTCTCTCCCGAAACTGAGCTCCATCTAGGATCGGGAGCTGGCGTTTCCCGAACGCCATGGAGGGCCTAAGGGACATTCTCTGACTAAATGCTTGTCCGAGGCACAGTACATGCATAAGCCAGTATGGATCCTTCTCAACCTTTCTTGGGGGGATATGGGTCCACGGAAGGCCCCTAGCTGCATGGGTTCGGGTTCATTTGTAGGAACAGGAGAATCTTCGGATTTTGAAGGGCCCACAAGAGGATTTTTTTGGATGGGTGTCTTGGTCTTCCTTTTCTCTGCCCTTCTTTCCTGGATGCAAAAAATCAATCTGTAGAGCAAGATCCATAAGTGCCTGGTAAGAACTAGGACGTGCTACCCTGGCTAATTCATCCTTAATATCTTCATTTAGCCCTCTTCGAAAGAGGGTGAAGCAAGCTTCAGAAGGCCAACCCGCTTCTTTAGCCAATTGCTTGAATCGAGTTACGTAGGTGAGCATGTCCTGAGAGCCTTGCTGGAAATCGAGTAAACGTTCTTGAGCACTAAAGACCTGTTCTGGGCGGTCAAACATGGTTTTTAGTGCTTGAATGAATCCATCATAATCATCCAAAAGGGGATCTCCGGTGTTAACTAATGGTGTGGCCCAGGCTAAGGCATTCCCGGAAAGGTGAGAAATAATAAAGCCCACTTTAGCCCTGGGGGTGGAAAAATAATAAGGTTTAAAGGTAAAGTGGACCAAACACGAATCCAGGAAACCCCGGAGGGTTTTTGCACAGCCATCATATTTGTCAACAATGCCACCCAATAGCACACTGTCCTTTGTGGCAGAGTCACGTGAAAGTACCAATTGTTTTAGTGCGGCGTTCTCCGCTTTCAAGTTCTGTACTTCGGTCGTTCTTGCATGCCACGCATAAGATCCTGGATGGCCGCCTCCATGTCTATATCGACTTCGGTCAGGTGGCGTCTCAATCTATCACAGGTTTCCCCCCTTCTCACCTGTCTGTGTTGCCTGATGTCCTCTTTAGGCGGAGTCTTCTTTTGTATGGTTCGGGACTTAAATAAGCCCGCTCGGCCGTCCTCGGCTTCCAGATTACGTTCAGCTTCGATGTCCAGGATCAAAGGAAAACTCTGGGAATATTCAAGAAGGAGTAGGGGGGCACGCGGAAGCGACGCAAGGTTCCGGGAAGATAGGATAAGAAGGAAGAAGGGAATCCAGGGGATAGCAAGTAGCACAAGAGAAGGTACGGAGCACACGTCCGATCACAGCTAGTAGCAGCGTTGAGACGCACGGGGCCGCGGGGGTGTGGTTTCTTTATAGAGGACACTGCGTAGAATGTGAAGACTGGTGAGCAGCGTTCTGAGCTTGCTGCCATGTTGGTAGTATTATGGAGTGTAAGGCCCGATGTGTCAGGGACCAGGAGGACCAGAAGGGGCGAGTTTGATGGTTCATGACAGCCATACGACTGTCAAACTGCTTAATGACAAATGCTGCTGTTGTGCTGGCAGTAGTTATTAGGGAATTAAACTGCGGGCTCATGGGTGCCAACCTTTGATTTTCACAACAGGGTAGAAATACCCACACCTCTACGGGCTCTGAATTAAAGCAAGCAACCAGCCCAACCCATGGTCTGGCTAAATACATTTTATAGCACTTGTTTTTTTAAAGAAATTGCAAAAATTCATATGAATAACAACCAGTTTTTAATATAGAACATTTCAGCAATGGCTCTGAGCTACCCTGGTGACCTTCCGATGTAGACCGTGTCTATAGATCCCTAAATGTACTAAATATCACTGCATTACGAACAGTATTTTGGGTACGCCACTGCCATGGAAGTGATTTCAAGTGGAATAGTTTCATAGTTTAAGAGGGTAACTTGGAGGCGAGCAGGTAGGCTTTTCATTTGGGTTTGAACACATTTGTGTGGAATGTTTCTCAGATGTCCGGTGCAAACCTTAAATGGTCATTTTAATTTCATTTTTTTTTTTTTGCATTAGTGTCGAAAAAGTACTAAACTCAACAAGGCAGTAAATAGAGTACGATATTGTGTAGGTGCGAGCAGGCAGTGCTAACGTTTGGCCTGTTTGTCAGCTTTGAGACCAGAGTTGAATCTCAGCTTCCGAAGTTAACCAAAAGTTGTGTGATCTTCGGCAGGTCACATTTTACCGGCCTGTATCTTGGTGTCCTTACCTGACATAATAGAATAATAGGGTGGGCTTGGGGAGAAGAGCATCCGAAAACTGGCCAGGGCAAGGAACAAAAGGCTCAATTTCACTCTCTGCCTGGAGTAAAAGACAGGAGTGGGCGGAGCCAGGGCTTCGGCCCACTCAAGTCCCAGGAAGTGATATGTCGACCTAAATAAGACCGATCTCGGCGCCTGAAGGACTGCGGAAGGAGGGCATCATTAGAAGGATGGTGTTAACGGTAAAAACATGCAGTATTTGAATTAACTCCTATTTTTTTTCAAATAGTTGCGATTACATTGGCTATTTACCTAACAGCGTGTGTACACAGAAAGCAGAAAGTACTTAACTCATAGTTACCTCAGCAGTATGCTGTATTTATCCCGTATCATTCGGGGATAGTAGTTTGAAAACAAGTGCAATTATAAATACCACGTTCTTAATGTTAGCACCTTGCTCGTCCCGAAATGGGCAAAAGTTCAACTTGCAGTCGTCAAGATGCGCGACCCCCCAGTGTTACCGTGCTGCAGCGGACTTGAAATTGCACCTGCTAAAAATGATGAAAACATAAAAAAGCCCACACGACCCGACAGGTCCGCGGACTGTTCATGGGGACGGGCCGGGCCCTTCAGCACTGACATATCAAGGCTATGGCGTGTCAGTCCCCGTGTGGGACAGTCCGCCCCCTCCTCTGCAAGCCTCGCCGTGTTGACAGACCTGGCCGTGCTGCGGCCCAGCGCCAGCAGTGTGGCTCGGGTGCAGCTGCCCCCGTCTGCCGCCGGGTGGCGCTGGCACACACCCTTCCCTGCATCTTTCTGCACCCCTGCAGCTGCAGGCGGTCTCGCCTCCGCTCACAGCCACTGAACTCGTACAGTGGGGAGGGCGCCCCGAGCACAGCAGCAGTAGCAGCAGCTCAGGACTGGACCTGCCTGAGGGGGAACTGACCTTCCCCGGACCCGCCATGGCCGGAGTTCTCCAGCAGCCCCAATTTCCCCACGGGACCTCGAGGATGTTACTTCTCGTGTAACTCACTCCATTTGAATATTTCTTCATCCCGCGGCGGGAAGCTTTGGGAAGTCGGTCTGTGGAGGTGAGTGAGTGCCTGGGACGGTGCAAGGGGGTGGCTGGTGGGCGCGCCTCCGTGGGCTTTGAAGACTTTTGCCCACTTTTGGCGCTTCTGGTGTCAGGGAGGTGCCGGCTGAAGCCTGGCAACAGGCACGCTGGGCTGCTGCGGCAGAAGCAGGCAGGCATGCTTTCTGTTGATGACTTGCTGTGTGCATGCTCGTTTCGATGCCCACCCGCTAACATACATGAGATTGGCACTTCTGTGATGTGCAAGGGCTCTTGAGGGCTGAGTAGGAGGGCTTGCAAACGAGGTTTACCACTTCTTCACCTTGACTGGAGCTGAGTCCTGTGTCCGATGCCCCTTCCAATCCTGCTGCATCCCGGATACCCTCGCCCCAGTACCCCTTAACTGTGCCATTCTCCCGCTGCTATGTGCTAACCCGAATTACTCTGATATAGGACATTCGGGATAAAGCGGAGCGCAGTGGAAAGGGCAGCAGTGCAAGGGCACGTGGGGAAGGAATTCTTGGAGATGGTGTGGCACCAGGGCAAAGGAATCGGGCATAGGGCAGAGCTTTAGGGAGAAGGCATGGGTTAGAGCGCTTCAGGGATAGGCTGGGACACCGGCGTAGTGCTTTGGGGCAAGCGTTTACGTGTTACTAGAGGTAGGGCATGAAGGATAGCAAATTGCAAGGCAATGGTGGTCAAACATCTGGAACAGGGCAAGGCATCAGTGGTCGAAGATCTGGAATGGGGAATGGTATCAGTGGTGGAATGTCTGGAACAGGGCATGGCATCAGTGGTTGAACATCTGGAACAGGGCAAGGAATCAGTGGTCGAATGTCTGGAATAAGGCAGTGCATCAGTGGTTGAACAGCTGGAACGGGGCAAGGCACCAGTGGTCGAATATATGGAACAGTGGAACAGAGCAAGGCATCAGTGGTCGAATGTCTGGAACAGGGCAAGGTATCAGTGGTCGAACATCTGGAACAGGGCAAGGCATCAGTGGCCGTATATATGGAATAAGGAAAGGCATCAGTGGTCGAACATATGGAATAGGGCATGGCATGAGTGATCCAACATCTGGAACAGGGCAAGGCATCAGTGGTCAAACGTGGGGAATAGGGTAGGCCATCAGTGGTCGAACATACAGAGTAGGGCATGGCATCAGTGGTTGAACATCTGCAATAGGGAAAGCTGTCAGTGGTCGAGTATATGGAATAGGGCATGGCATCAATGGCTTAACATCTGGAACATGGCAAGGCATCAGTGGCCGTATATATGGAATAAGGAAAGGCATCAGTGGTCGAACATATGGAATAGGGCATGGCATGAGTGATCCAACATCTGGAACAAGGCAAGGCATCAGTGGTCAAATGTGGAGAATAGGGTAGGCCATCAGTGGTCGAACATACAGAGTAGGGCATGGCATCAGTGGGCAGAAATCTGGAATAGCGCACAACATCAATGCGCAAACATCGGGAATAAGGCAAGTCATCAGTGGTCGAACATATGGAATAGGGCATAGTATGAATGGCCGAACATCTGGAATAAGGTACGGCATCAGTGGTCGAACATATGAAATAGGGCAAGGCATCAGGGAAAGAACTTTGAGACCTTTTCTTGGATAATGCAGGACAATGGGGGATGAGCGCCATGGAAACCACAAGACACAAACAGGAGAATGCCACGAGGGATGAGGTCTTAGGATAGATGCAGAACAGCCTTGGAAGGGAGACAGCCACAGAGACAGGAAGACTAGGCAACAGTGGTAAAATCTGAGGGTCAGGGCATGGTGCCAGGGAAGAACAGTATTGATACGCTTTAAGAGATAAGGTCAGACACTAGACAAAGTGGTCCAGGGAAAGTGCAGATTCCACGAGAAACTACCAGTGATAGGGCAAGGCTGCAAGGTAGGGTTTCCGGGCTAGAGCAAAACAGCACGAGGGGGGCTTTCATAATAGAAGGTGAGGCTAGGAGGGACAGCAGTGAAAGGCTCTAGGCATAGTGAAAGGTACCAGAGTAGGTTTTCTATGCATGATCATTAGGGACCGAGGCGTAGTCCTAGGAAACCAGTGACGGACAGAGAACGCACATAGGGTGAAGGGGGGGCATCAGAGTGAAGGCATCAGCATAGGGGTGTCCAGCTGAGAGCATTAGGGACCAAACACCCTGGGAAAGCACATTTCGCACAGGACTTCAGCACAGAGCGGGGCACGAGAAAACAGCTTCTGGTGAAAGACATTAAAGATCATTCATTTGGGACCGAGCTCAGAGGGATGGCGGCACCGCCCAAGGAGAGGGCTTCTGTGATAGTACAGGACCCCAGAAAAAGAGTAGCACAGATCAAGTACCAGGAACGGTTCCTCAAGCCCAGAGCAGCCAGGATGGGGATCCAGCCTGGGACATTATTGATAAGGCCTCAGTTATAAGAATCATTCATCATGAACCCTGGGGTACCAGCACAGGAATACCCTGGATGCACAGGGTATCACTAATGGCCTGCTAGGATATCGAGTGTGTGATAGAACCCCACGGAAAGAGCGATCAACCATTCAACGTATCAGTGATAAAGGCATCAAATGTATATCAGCAACGATCGGTAATCAATGATGTGACATCAAAAATGTGGCAACAAGGATAGGGTGTCAGTGACTGCAGGCATAGGATAGGGTGTCAATGGCCGGACACCAACGATAATGCATACATGCTAGCGCATCAATTACAGGGCATCAGTTGAACAGCATCAAGCGTATGAAAACAAAGGGAAAGGTCATTATGAAAGGTCGGGGATCATGGAACGCCCTTTCAGAAAACAGCCATCAGACTCTAGCATGAGGGGTAGGAAGCTCTTCCACCTGGGACAGGCCTATACGATAGGATAGAAGGTTGCCGGAGACCGAAGAAAGAGCATCAAGTATATGTCATTAGGCATAGAGCAGGAAGTATGAAAGAGACAATCGGTGATGGGTCATGAGAGGGTGAGACAATGGGCATCAAAGAAGCAGCTTTGGGGATAAAGCTGGGCACCACTAAGGATCGAACCTCGGTGTGAGGGCTGGGCATCAATAAACGAAGGTCAAAGAGAAAACATTAGCGATAGGGTTGAGGACCACAGAGAGAACATCACGGATGAAGAACCTGTGAGAAGGCTGTGCAGGAGTGCGAGAAGATCAGACTGGGCATTAGTGATAGGACTATCTCGGGAATAGCATCACAGATACAAGCATCAGAGACAGCAGGACACGAGCATGCACCATGAGCGGGCCATCAGAGACCGATCAGGCCCCGTGGAACTAGAATGACGATTAGAGCGGAAAGAAAGGGCGAATGGAGCTTACTCCTGAAAGGTCTTCAAAGGTAGACCATACGTCGCCGGGCATGCTAAGGAACATCAACGGCTAATCATTAAGGACAGCACCACTGAAAGAACACAACATCAAAGAATTTGTGATAGGGCTGGTCATTACTGAAATAGCAGCATTGATAGAGGACTGTTGCTAGTGCTGGGCACCGCTCAAAGAACATCAGGCTCGGGGATGGAGCATGGGTGATAGGGCTGGGCACCACTCAAAGAGCCTCAGGATCAGGGAAAAAGCACGGATGATAGGGCTGGAGTGACAAATCAATTTTCGGGGCACCAGTGGTATAGGTATGAATATCTGTTTTTAAACCATCAGTCAGCCCCACACATCTAGTACACCAGAAGGGATCCGAATAGATTGGAAACACAAGCAAATTATAAACCTCCTTGTCCAATTTTGCAAATGTGAACGGAACTGCAGGCTATTCTCTGCAAGGTCGTGGATCGTTGGTTAGTTGCAACACAGTGAAAATACAATTATTACCCAATGATAAAAGGGACTGTCCAGTCAAGGTTGTATTAAAATATATACTTTATTATTATTCAACAGACAGTTCTAGCAACACTACAAAATACAATCTACCATGTATAGAAATGCAGAGGACAGAAAGTTTCATAGAATGAAAAGGGATGCATTCTGGATACTGACAGGAGGGTAGTCGGTAAAGTAATTAATCACAATAGTTCAAGGATATTTGGTTTCAGCACAAAACGAGCAATGGGACATACAATGCCACTCTAGGCCTTTGGAGAAGGACCAGGGGGACAGAACCACAATATACCTTGTGCTTGTTGAAGTTCTTGGTGCTCAGCAGTGTAGAGTCTGTTTCAGGGCGCTTTGCAGATTTTGCAACAGAGTTCAAGATGGGAGACAGTTGCGGGTATCAGGCGGCAGGCAGTTCGGCGAGCGAGGCTGGATGGACGGCTGCAGGCTGGCCTACATGGCGGCTTGGGCTCAGGAAGAATTGTCTCAGTGCTGGTTGGTGGGTCTGAAGCACTGGTCGATGTGTCTCGGACGATATTAGCGACTGCTGCATGACAACAGTCAGAAGTGCAGTCGGTTGCAACTCGAGGGGCTTGACTGGCTCAAAAATATCCTTTAAGGCGTACGCTGGTTGATGCTTGTCGAAGCACTCTTCCTAGCTTCTTCACTGGGCTCATGTCGTCCTTTGAGGCAGACGGCCCAAAAAACCTGAGGAGTGTGTTGCAGGAAGCTGCCTTGTCCTATGTTTGTTTCAGAGACTCTCTGGCATTTCCCACCTAGGAAGCTTCCTGTCAGAACCTAGCAGGGTACGCTGTGTGCTGGCTGGGTACCGGTTCTGGAGCTGTGGATGGTTTTATGGATTCAGTATCTCCCTCTATTCCCTGGGAGAAGTTTTGGGGAGGGATCTTGCTTCCCTCTTAGAGGTCCTGGCCTTCCTTCTCTGGCGGAAGATGTAAGGCGGACTGCACCTTCATCCAGGGTACAATGCTGAGTTCTTCTTGCTAATCCTTGCAAAGTCTTCAGATGATCTGCCAAAAGAAGGGCTTGATCCTCTTTTAAAGCCAAATGTGCCCCAGTGATTGGTGTAGGCTAATCCGACCTTAATTGCCCAATCCTAGGTCCCCACCAACAATCTCCTGTATGCGCAAGGTCATAACCAGAGTTATTTGCAACAGAAAAGGTAACGGGTGAAAACATGTAATACTAAGGCCCACCCATCTTCCTGTCTGTTGTGGATCAACGGGTCTCTCTGGTTAATTGAGCTCTCTGTGGTTCCTAATTAAAGCGGTAGGTCTCCCTTGAAGCTGGGGCAGGACCAGACTTTTGGTCACCTCCAAACCACATACTTGTACCTTCTGAATGAGGTCCCCCTGAAGGGATGACTAGTGTAAATACATAGTCCCAGACATGACAGGTGCACTGCCCTTGATACTGAGAGGCGGGAGCTGGCTTCAGGTTGACACAATGCATATCAAAGGCTGTTGAGGTTTCCCTGATTTTGTTAGTCCTGCGACCAGGCCTTCCATGGGCCTGCTTGAATTAACTCTGATTAGTACGTGAAGCTGCCACCAGCAGCCAAAAAAGAACAGGCAGGATCCATGGAGCCTTTGTTAGTTAATTAGGCTGGCCATGCCAGGAGGAAGGTTTTGGCTTCCCCTTTTTGAGATACCTTGATGTACTCTCGGCTGTCATATTCCAACTAAATATAACAGGGGGGACGGCACCTGTAGGCTGTGTCCACTCAGAGTACACGGGTCCATGTGTATGTCGTGCAGTGAGCATGGGACAATTTGTGCGGATCAGCCCCACTCATTTTCCAGAGGTTGATCTACCATCCTTCAATTTCATTTAAAATTTCAAAAAAACCCAGGTGAGCGCACACCCACCGTAAGGATGGTCTGATTCCTCACAGCTGGGCACCACTGAAAGTGCCTCAGGATCAGGGAAAGAGCACGGGGAATAGGGCTGGGCACTGCTCAAAGGGCCTCGGGATCAGGAACAGAGCAGGGGTGATAGTGCTGGGCACCACTCAAAGGGCCTCAGCATCAGGGAAAGTGCTTGGGTGATGAAAGAGTCTCATGAGTAGGGAAAGAGCATGGGTGGTAGGGCTGGGCACCACTCAAAGGGAATTCGGATCAGAGAAAGAGAAGAGCATGGGCGATAAAAGAGCCTCAGTATTAGGGAAAGGGCATGGGTGATAGAGTTGGGCTCCACTCGAAGGGCCTCCGGATCATGGATATAGCATGGGTGATAGCTCTGGGCACCACTCATCGAACCACTGAGTCAGGGAAAGAGCATGAGTGACAGAGTTGGGCAACACTCAAAGGGCCTCAGGATCAGGGATAGAGCATGGGCGATAGGGCTGGGAACCACTCCAAGAGTAACAAGGAGAGAGACTCTGTGATAATGCTGGGGCTAGCCAAAGGTTATCAAGCACATGGCATCAGTTATAGAGCTGGGTACCACTCAAAGAGCAACAGTATTTGAGCACTCCAGTCAGGGTTTATTAGCCAACACCATAAAACCATTGAATATGAGAGAAACGCATACATATTTGGGTCGAAAGCATAAAAATACAACACATTGCACAGTCCTCTCATTCAGCATAAAATACATCAAAACACCAAGTAGACCACAGGCAACCAGCCCATCACTAACATTACAACCAGAATTGTATAAGGTTGAATTGGACGGAACCTAGTTATATATCTGCAAAAGGGGGGCAATTGAAAGTATTTAACAGATATGTGCAGCACTGTAGGATCCTAAAAACAGAGCTGCACTGATAGGGCTGGCCCCCCATCGAAAAAGCACTGATGATAGAGCTTCAGGGTCAGCGCTGGGCACCAGTGGAATAGGATTGCGGACACAGCAGAATGGGCAGGGCTGGGCACCGCTGATGAGCATCAGGGACAGCACGTTAGTGATATGGTTGTGAGCCAGGGGCCGGCAGGGAGCGGGCCATTCACCGTGGCTCCTGCTAGGTGCCCTGTGCCCACCGCTACTCTTGCGAGTATCTAAACGAGAAGAGCAGTGATAGGGCCAAGAACCCCTGAAAGAGGACTGAGTGAGGGATAGGGGCGAGCACCAGTGAGCCAGCCTCGAGGACAGAGCACCGAGGACAGGTGCAACAGAGCAGAGACAGGCCTTAGCACTGATGCATGATGGGTGAGTGATTGAAAATTCTGCTTAGAGCAGACCATCACTGGTCCGGGATAGATCCGAGCTAGGCCCTGCAGTGCCACCCCTATACACCTGAGCCTTTTTTCCATAAGGGCGACCACCCGCTCCTCGTTCAGATACTCAAAACAAAGCGCAACAGGATGGGAAGAAGCCTTCCACTCGCAGTGTACCGCGAGTGCCTATCATGCTATGTGTTGAGGGACAGGGCCCATACCCCTGAATCCCTCTGCCCAGGGCATGGAGAACTTCCACGGTGATCATCCCGAGTGAGGAGGAGGGTAGCGGGATCACCCAGCAACACCCTGCAGACCTCCTGAGATTTCTCACCCTACACCGTACATCCGGCCCTAGGATTTGTGGGGCCAAGTGCGGCAAATTAAGTGCAGGGCCCCTTAGTTTGTATTTGATGACATCACAGGAAGTGACATCACAGGAAGTGACACCACAAGATAATGACCACTACATGTATGTAGACAGCAACGAAAAAAAGGTTTAAAAAATTATATATATAGAGAGAGAGAGAGTTCAGTTGTTTTCACAGTGTCAGCCAATTGTTGAATGAAGAAGTCAATACCTCAATTAGGCTAACAGTCATTTATTTCATATATATATAATCACCTATTGTCAAGTTTCAATACTGTTAATGGTGCTCCTTGTAACTTCTATTGGTTTTCCCCGGGTCGGGCATTATGGGATTGGTAGATGAATGCCTACCTGGGTTGCCCACATTGTGAACAGGTTTCATCCTGAAGGGTTGGGAGGGGGACAGGCCTGCACTGTTGGTTGGAGGGTTTTGTGGGATATGTTTAATTGTGCCGGAGCAAGGCACAGATTGCAGGCAGCTAACTGCTGCTTTGCATGTGCTTTCAAAATAAACATGCCCCTTTACAGTTCTTAACAGGTTACGAACGCCCTGTCCAAAACAATGGTCTCTTAAATAGGCCATCGCCAGTAAATCACACCCACTTTACAGGCACTGCTCTAAGCAACCGATCAGCTGTGCTTCGCCACTGGGAGGGGGTATTTGTCTTAGCTTAGCAGCAGAAGGTTAAAAGGTGACAAGTTGCTTCCAGGAAACCAAACCTGGAGGTAAAACAGCTTCCCCGTCATCATGCACGCTGCAGCGCGTGGCGCCCGTGTGCTCAGAGCGCACGGCAGCACGTTTAGGTGCACGTCCCACGCTGCAGCCTGCAGGAAGGGGGAGTCTCTGCGCGGGGTCAAGTGCGGGTGCACGGGCTGCACACGCCTAGCGCCGGCCCCGGGCACTGCTCCAGGCGAGAGGAGCTGAGCTATCAGGCGGACTGCTACTGCGACAGGCAGGACACACAGAGGAGAGGTGACTTGACAGCAGCACAGCCCGGGGAAGCGGGGTCTAGAGATTAAGGGGCCTCTTTGAGTGGTGAGGAACGGGGTAGTGACACTCACCAGTAGTATGGCTGTCGAAAGTTGGCAGGTACCATCTGTACAGCACTGTGTAATGAAGCGAAGCCTGCTGGGAGACTGAGCCTTCAGTGCAGGGGCGTTGCTAGGGGGTGGGGCAAAGGGGGCTATAGCCCCTGCTCTTTTGGTTGTAGCCCCAGATAGAATCTCAGGAGCTACAGCCAAAAGACTAGCTAGCCCCCAGTCCCAAAAGTTCCGACATCAGCTTAGCCCCGGGTCTTTTCCAGACCTAGCAACTCCCCTGCTTCAGTGCCACTGCATCTGAGAAAGATGTTGACTAAACAAATTCTGAACAGTTGGAAACTGACTGACTGGCTAGTGGCAAACCGAGAAAGCTGCTGCCTAATGAAATGCTGCATGTTGGGAAACGGAGTCCAATTCCTATGGCGGCAATTTCAGTCTAATGAAACATTGGACTTTAAGAGGCAGTGAAACAAGTTCACCAAGACATGGATAGGCCACTTCCCTGCTGGCGCGTTGAACAAAGGAAAGTTAACTCTCACAAATATAACACGGGGACAAATATTATAATCAAAGTGCACTTGGGTGCTGTGAGAGTGACGCGATACTACCAGTCTTGAAATGGCATATGGGGCAATAGGGCAGTGCCTGAAAGCCAGACCCAAAATCCTAGTGTGGGCCCGTTTTTTTTGGCCAACGTTGGGGTGTTTTTTGGCCAAAGAGGGCCTGTTTGATGAGTTACTTTACTGACCGGCTAGAAACATTGACAAGTGTCAATGAACACATATTCTTTAAGAGGCACCACTTGCCACACATTTCACCTTTGGGTACTACCCAACGAGCCTGCCACGAAAAGTGCAAACACTTTTACATTGCGCCCATGACAATTGTATATCCCTCCCCGGCCCTGAATACTACCGAAAAAATCTTTCATGTGAGTTCGCAGTGACAATTTGATGAAAGCCATAGGCTGAGTAGTGTGGGTTCACCTTGCTGCTCTTACCAGATCCCTACCTAATAATAAGTTACAGACAACTTTGTGTGTATGGAAAATTTGTAGGCCGTAGGCATTTTATTTTCTTACAGAAAATCCATTATAACAAAACATTACATATACAAATGCTTTTGGGCACATTGTGTCCAGTTCCGAAGCCGCTCAAGGCTCCTTCTGAGTCTTTGTTATCCCTGAGCCTTCGTTCCTGGGCACATGCCGCCTACGACGATTCTTGGACCGTGTACCGAAAGAGTACTCAGCGTTCTTTTCTCTTGCTTATTCCTTCTTTCCTTGGACCGTGTACCGAAAGAGTACTCGGCGTTCTTTCTTCCATTTTTGCACCTTCTTGTACCGTGTACCGAAGGAGTACTCGGCGTCCTGGCTCCTGCCTGCACACCCCCACCTTTTCCGTTTCTTTTGTAGGGTGGGTTGGGTGGCAACGTTTTTCCTTCCCTTCTCCAGGTACCAAGAGCCTACCCGAGAGAGGTGAGCTCTTACCTGGTTTGTGCCGCCTCTCCTTTTCCAGGCTTACTTATACCCCCCCGGCCTTTTGTTCATTCCTGGGGGCGGCCGGGTTACCCCCTGACCTCCTGTTGTTATATTTCGCACCTACCCAGGTGCTGCTTCCTGGCCTTCCTGGGCCTTTGTTTCTTGTGGCGCCATTCGGACGCCCCTCCCTACGCTTTCGCGCCGTTTTCCCCCCACCCCGCGCCTAAACTCCCAGACCCTCTATCGTTCCGCATTACATGCGGCCCGGGGCCTGGGTCATAGGCTGAGCAGTGTGGGTTCACCTTGCTGCTCTTACCAGATCCCTACCTAATAATAAGTTACAGACAACTTTGTGTGTATGGAAAATTTGTAGGCCGTAGGCATTTTATTTTCTTACAGAAAATCCATTATAACAAAACATTACATATACATATGCTTTTGGGCACATTGTGTCCAGTTCCGAAGCCGCTCAAGGCTCCTTCTGAGTCTTTGTTATCCCTGAGCCTTCGTTCCTGGGCACATGCCGCCACACCTGAGTGGGTGTCCTTTACACCCACTCAGGTCCTCCCCAAAAGCCCCCTACCTACAGCCTCTTGCCTGGAGTGCCCTAAAAATGTTGTCGGAAAAAAACCCCATCCCAACCTTTGATAGGTGCACTCCATCTTGGTGGAACATGTCCGGGTTGCTCCGGTGTAAACCATGTCTTATGAAATGTAGACCTGTACTCTTGCAGTACTTCTCTACTGATTTATTTAACTTTTTCCTCGCTATCTCAATCGCATGTCTCTTTTGTGCCCCATGCCAGATCCTTCTAGGTATTATCTCTGTCATAAAAATCTCTGTCTTCCACCAGCTGCGAGCCAAGCTATGCAGTGACTCGCAGATCTCTCTTTGCAATTTGCCCCTGTTCGTGCTCACCAGATTGTTCCCCCCTAAATGTATAACCAGGCACTCGGGGGGGGGGGGGATTCCCTGTAACCTATTAAGTCCGATAGCCTGTCGTGGATGTCCGCCCAGTGCATCCCCGGGAGGCCCCACCATGACGTGATTGTGTTCCTGAAATGTAATCCTTGTTTCACCTCTTCCACCCACCTGCCTGCCCGGGTCACAAAAGAGTGCCCCACTATCCAGGCCGATTTGTAGGGTCCGACCTCTGTGGAAACGGGGGAGATAAATATCATATCAGTTCCTCCCTTATGTATCTCCTAAAACATTGCGATTTCCATCCCCCAATTCATTTCACCCCCTTCGTCCCCAGGCCCCCCGCCCACGCAGAGGTTGCTGCCCCTATCCGGATGGAGTGTGTCCCAAACTCGGCTGGATCCCATCCCGCCTTTGCCACTGCCTGCTTCAATACCGCTTCAAACTGATACCTGCTGAGCGCGCGGCCGTCCCTATGTATCAATAGCTGCCCTTCAGTTTCTGGTCGCAGATCTAAAAATTCCCTGGTGATGCATCTGGGACAGTGGTCCTTCTCTCTGATGCTATTGAGGTCTATCGCTTTCCCCCTCCCTGTTTGGTCTGTCTTAGATTTCCTTAGCATTATTGACATACCTTTGTCGCCCATACTGATATCTCTCCTTGCCAGCCCGTCTCCTGCCATCGTATTCCTGGCCACCAGTTCCCCTATTCTGAAAGCCCCGTAGTACGCTAGCATGAATGCTGCCCTGAACAGCGCAGTTTCGTGTGTGCTGCTGCATATATTAGGTAGCACTTTCAGTAAAATTATCAACTTCCCAAAATTGACCGGCCTTCTGCTATCTGGCTTCTTCCCCTCTAGCTTCGCCCATCCCCTCATCGCATATTTTATCTTATCGCTGTCAGTCGGGTCCGGTATGCCCGCCATTTTTGCAGTATATGCCAGCGCCCCCAGATGCGCTGCTGCCCAGCTTTTCTTTTTACCATTGGCAAATGCCCCTTCTAGGAATTCACAGATTCTTTCCGTTGATATTTCATCCACCACTTTTACGCCTGTTTCCAACAACACATCTTTTACCATCTTTGCGTACCGCTTACCCGTCTTGTATGTCAGGGCATTCCTGGTCAGCTTGTCGATGACCCTTTCTTTTTCCCACTCTTTTTCCACCACTTTTGAGTCGACCTTGAGCCCAACCGTGCTTTCCTTTCTAGTGCCTTCAACGGGACCCATGCCTTTCGTGGCGTGGGCGTCTTTTCCTTGTTGGCGTCCGGTCTCTGCTCTCTGAATCTCTCCCACTGAAAACGAGAGATTGCATCAGCCGCCACATTTTCCTCTCCTGCGATATGCCTCGCCCTTATGCATGTATTTAACATCAGGCTTTCCAATGTGATTGCCCTCATCAATTCCAACACTACACTGCATGATGCACTTCCCTTGTTTAACACATGCACTACCGCCATGTTGTCCGACCATACCGCCAACTCCTTATTGCCTATCTCCTTCCCCCATGCGCATAACGCGACCCATATCGGGAAGAGCTCTAGTAGCGTTATGTTCTTTATCCATTCCGCCACCTGCCATGCTTCCGGCCACTCATCTGCACACCATTTTCTCCCCAGTATTGCTCCAAAACCAAAACCACCGGCTGCGTCAGTGAATAACACTCTTCTACCTTCCTCATTCACTGGCGAGCGCCATATCACTGTACCCCTGAAGTTCACCAAAAATTCAGCCCAGACTTCTAAGTCTCTCTTGATTCCTCCTCCTAGCCTGACCCTGTGGTGCCCTTTGGTAGCACCTCTTGTCTTCAGCTCGATCCTTCTCTGGAACACTTTACCCTGCGGTATGACTCTTCCTGCGAAGTTCAGTTTCCCTGCCAGTGCTTGTAATTCCTTCACGGTTGCCTTGTTTCTTCCTCGTAGCTCCTGTATTGTTTTGATTAGCTCTGTCACTTTGTCCTCTGGGATCCGACACCTCCCCTTGTTCGAGTCGATCTCTATACCTAGAAACTGGATCACCTGTGTTGGCCCCGTCGTTTTCTCATCTGCCAGAGGAATGCCCCACTCACTCGTTATTTCTACGAATTTGTCCAGTGTTGCCTTGCACATGTCTGCCCCTTTGGGGCTGACAAAAAATCATCTAGGTAATGCACCATCATGGACTCCCTCATCTCTTGTGCCACTGCCCATTATAAGAATGAACTCACCCTCTCGAAATATGCGCACGAGATGGCACAACCCATTGGGAGGCACTTGTCGATGAAGTATTCCCCCTCCCAGTGCATACATAGCCATTTTTGTGATCCGCTGTTGACTGGCAACAGGCGAAATGCCGATTTAATGTCTGCTTTCGCCATCCATGCCCCTTCCCCTGCTTTTCTGACCAATTCCACTGCGTCTTCAAAATCTGAATACGTTACTGTTGCTTCGCTCCGTGCGATGCCGTCGTTCACCGAGGCCCCCGGGGGAGTAGGATAGGTGGTGTATCAACCTGAACTCCCCTTCCTCTTTCTTTGGTACCAGCCCCAGTGGAGAGCACAAGAATTCTACAAAGGGTAGGGCCAAGAATGGGCCCTCCACCCTCCCTAGTTCCACTTCCTTCATGATCTTCTTGGTCACTATCTCTCTGTTTTCCCTTGCTGATTTCAGATTCCTGGGAATGTCTCGCGCTCCTTGGCCGGTGAACGGGATGTTGAACCCCTCACTAAAGCCTCGCCTAATCTGCTCTGCCGCTTCTTGGTCGGGGTAATCTCGGAGCCACTTTTCCATTCTCTCGATCTTTACTGGCGTGGCCCCTTTCCTACTCCAGTTCTTATTTCCGTGTCTCGTCTCTTCTGCCGCTCGGAGCTGCAGCCCTTGTGCACTTGGAACTGCTGTGGTCTCCTTTGCATTTCTCGCATTTGTGGCTGAATTTGCACTTCCAACCCCAGCTGCATGGTACCCCTTTTTCAAAGCTCCTGCATTGCCCTGGTTCTGTCCGAGCCATACCCGGGCTCCCACTGCCCCCACCTTGTGTTTTTGGGGGCAGGCTGCTCTGCCATCCTCTCTGTGGCCCGAAATTTCCGCTCCGAAAACTCTGTTCCCTGTATCTGTCGTAACTGGAGTCGTATCTTTGGTTACTAGATCTGTAATCTGTCTTGTACTCGCTCTGCCAGTACTGCCTTCTCTGCTGACCACCTGTATTCCGCTCCTTGGAATCCCATTTTTCTTTCAGCACATTAAAGATGTAAAGGTTGAAATTTTCTTCGTCCCAGCCCATGTCCGGGAAGCAATCCATCTCCTTTCGGAACTCATGGTCGTACTCTAGCCATGCGTCCCCCCAAACGCTGCGTGGACCTTCAGCATCCTCTGTTGATAAGCAACTAACGCTACCCCATCCTCCGGGAATTTCTGTAATATGATTGTCGACATTATGGTAAAGGCCGACATCCAATTATCGAAGTTCCTAACTACTGGCCCCTTTTTGAGTAAACTCTTTTCATCCTCTTTCATGTCTTGGACTGCCACATTCATCCCCCTTTTTTGACAATCTAATAATGTAAATATATCGATCAACTCCTTTCTCCAAATTTTTTCCTTTACTTTGTCATTTATGTACCAAGCCATCGCTTTCATTGACCTGCCCTGTGCATCTTTACCCATGGTTGGCCTGCCATACTTCGTCATGAGTGGTGCCTCGTTCTCTACCGTTGCCGCCGTTGTTGTTGCCCCTGCCCCTATTTTTGGGCCTACCGTCGCGCTTTGCAGCATCGCTACAATTGGCGCTCCTTGGGGCACTGGGACTACTGGTGTCCCTTGCGGTGTCGGGACCGGAACTTCCTTGGGCTCAACTGGTGCCCCTTGTGGGGTAGGGACCGGGGCCTCTTTGGGTTCTATCCCTGCCCCCCCTACCCCACTCCGCTTTTCCTTGCTCACCACTCCTTTCCACTTTACCCAAGCTTTTAGATGATCCCTTTCTTCATCCTCACTGCTGGTTTCCTCTGACGAATTTCCCAACCATTCTTCCCTGCTCTTCTTCCCCCATCTGCTTTTCCTGTCGTTGGTTCCGGGCGACTTACCCGAAACCGTGACGCAATTTTTTAACATCTTTACTATTTTATTCCCAACATTATTATTCACAGTACCTTTCTTTTTATCTTTTCTCTTTTTCTTGACCATCGTCTCCGTCTCCTCCTCTGTTCTCCCTGTCTCTGTTCTCCCCTTCTTCTGTCCTTGTGGTACTTCTTCCTCGCCTTCACTGCTGCTGTGTTCGATGAACAGTAGGGGTGATGCTGCCTTCGCCCTTTCTTCTTTCTGCATTACTTCCAGCACCCATTGGGCTCCATACTCCTTCTCCGCTTTTCTTGCCCAATCTGAGCCCTCTTCGCTCTCCCATCCGCCATCTTCCTCGTCTGAATTCTGCCGGTCCCTCTCGCTCGCTCCGGTGATGTCTCAGTTGCCGCGTTAGTCTCAAGCGACGAACGCTGTATAAAATGCGTGAACCCGCAAGAGCTCTGCTTATTGAAGGGTCGAAAGCGCGTGAGCCCGCAAGAGCAAACGTTTTTCCTTCCCTTCTCCAGGTACCAAGAGCCTACCCGAGAGAGGTGAGCTCTTACCTGGTTTGTGCCGCCTCTCCTTTTCCAGGCTTACTTATACCCCCCCGGCCTTTTGTTCCTTCCTGGGGGCGGCCCGGTTACCCCCTGACCTCCTGTTGTTATATTTCGCACCTACTCAGGTGCTGCTTCCTGCCCTTCCTGGGCCTTTGTTTCTTGTGGTGCCAATCGGACGCCCCTCCCTACGCTTTCGCGCCGTTTTCCCCCCACCCCGTGCCTAAACTCCCAGACCCTCTATCGTTCCGTATTTCATGCGGCCCGGGGCCTGGTTAATAAAGCCCAACCCTGATCTGCAGACATATAACCAGTTAAACTACAAAACTAGAGGGTTCCAAGGATTTGCTTCTCATGTAATAAATACATCGAAGCCTTCCCCTCACCGCCGTTTCCCTCCCTGGCCTCTTCCTCAAAGGGAGGGGGGTCCCCACTCTTCACTCCTCACCCCCTGTCTCAACCACCCACGAAGGGGGGTGGGGTACCAACCAGTTCTTTAAGAATTAATATTAAGGGGGGGGAGACTCTCATTAGGAGCCGTGGCCTACATGTATACCTAGTCCACGTCCCCTACGAGAGCCCCCCTCACCTAAAGGGGTTGGGGGCTGGTAAGAGCAGGAGAGCTGGGGCACACTGGCCTCATGACCTTTGGTGCACCCATTACCTCCTTTTTTTTCCAAATCACTGTCTCTGAGTCCCGCTAGGGGGGGTGTTTTGGAGGCTGTGATTAAGAAACAAAAGGAGAGGCTAGGAGCACCAAAGATAGGACACCAGTGCACCCCAGCTCACCTCCTGTGCCGTAATGAAGAGCCAACACACAGCAGGAAGCCCTTTAACCACGCAGTGCTGCATGGTTAAAGGGCTTCTTGTTGCGTGTTGGCTCATTACTCAGAAACAAAAGGAGAGGCCGGGCAACCCAGCCCCCCTCCTTTGACTTAGTAAAGACCCATCAAGCAGCAGGCGGCCCATGTAGCTGAAGCGCTGCCCGGTTAAATGACTGACTGCAGGTGTCAGCACTTCAGATTAGAAAAAGGAAGAGGCAATGCCCCCCGCCGCAGCTCTTTGGGCTAAAGGCGGCTGCCTGGGGGGCAGCATGGATGGGGCTAGGCGGGGTTAAGCCCCGGCAGGACCCCGGCTCGGGTTGGCCTATTTGGAGATGGCCGGGTCTCTGCCCCGGCTAGCCCCAACCCACTTAAAGCCCTGGTACCACCCCTCTTTCAATACTCCATCACAATGATCAACTCCCTACTTACCTCAGTGTCCCACATCAGCGCCGATTCCTCTTCCTCCATAAAGGATGTAGGACGTCCCTGGCACAGCCCCCCTAAACACCACCTTAACCCCTAACTACCCTCCCATTATCACGCCCCAGCCGCGCACCCTCCAGCACGTTACTTTACTGAAGTATACATGCGGCAGGCGGCAAAAACATGCTACCAAAAATTGATATATTGCAAACCGTAATAGACTATGGCCTTCTGTCTTCGCCTCGATACTGTATTTTCTTGAAAAGATCCCTCGTCCAAATACATGGGGCCGTCTACTCGTCCCCAAGCTCACTTGCTCTGCTCCACTGCTATCTTCCCAGCGCTGCATTAGAGCCGTCTACTCGTCCCCAAGCTCATTTGCTCTGCTTCAATGCTATCTTCCCAGTGCTGCATTAGAGCCATCTTCTTGTCCCCAAGCTCACTTGCTCTATTCATTGCTACCTTCCCAGCGCTGCATTAGAGCCGTCTACTCGTCCCCAAGCTCACTTGCTGTGCTTCAATGCTATCTTCCCAGAGCTGCATTAGAGCCGTCTACTCGTCCCCAAGCTCACTTGCTCTGCTTCACTGCTATCTTCCCAGCGCTGCATTAGAGCCGTCTACTCGTCCCCAAGCTCACATGCTCTGCGTCACTGCTATCTTCCCAGCGCTGCATTAGAGCCGTCTACTCGTCCCCAAGCTCACTTGCTCTGCTTCACTGCTATCTTCCCAGCGCTGCATTAGAGCCGTCTACTCGTCCCCAAACTCACTTGCTCTGCTTCACTGCTATCTTCCCAGCGCTGCATTAGAGCCGTCTACTCGTCCCCAAGCTCACTTGCTCTGCTTCACTCCTATCGTCCCAGCCCGGCATTAGAGCCGTCTACTCGTCCCCAACCGCACTTGCTCTACTTCACTGCTATCTTCCCAGCACTCCATTAGACCTGGTGTTTTCTGAAAACGGAATAGTTCACAGGCTACAAATGCATTCTTTCTTTCCCTATTGGGAGTATATGGGACCCAGCTCTGCTGACAAGGTTGAGTAGCCAAAGGAATATACAGGGCAGGTCACAGCCTCCCACACTGACACTCTCTCTCGCCGCTGAGCTCGGCCAGGTTGGCTAAGGAGGAAAGTATGACAGCACAGAGTACATTTAGACGCTTGGCGCCAACACCGCAGCCAAACATTTTACGGTGAGCAGATGACTCCATGTCACAGGACACCCGTTTCTAAGCCCCGCGCGTTCCTTTTTTAAGGCCTTTGCATGAGGTGCCTACATCCAATGTGTTCGTATAAAATGAACTCAGACTACAACTCCCAGAGTGCAAACGTTTGTTATATGAAAGCTGTGGACTGGATAACATTGTCCTCATGACCCTCGGCTCTGCGCAACACTGAAATAATGGATGGAAAAGCATTGAACTAATCATAACCACTGGTAGTAGTCTCATGTGACCCATGCTGCCGCCTTTATCTTGGCACCTTAGTCCCTCTCCCAGCCTGGCTACGCCCCTGACATAGACATGCATCTAACACCAGTGATTTATCAAGCGTTGCTAACAAACATGTGTGAGTAGAGCACATTGAAATTCACCATGAACATCGGGGCATTTTCTAGCCAACTTGGTGTCCAGGATAAAACACTGGAGTGTGCCCCCTGACTGGCACGCGCCACTCCCAAACGACACTTCTGTATCATGCGATGACACCCTCCTCAATATCGATAAATCATTGGCAAACAAATGAAGCTGGTCTCATTACATTGTACTTTAAGCATTGTACAGAAGAAATCGAATGTGAAAACACAGCTGTTGCTGCCCAAGTAAATGTTTTTTCTGTCACCTGCTCTAAGGGAAGGCCTTGCCTGAATATGATTTCAAATTGTCCATACTGGCACACTGCGGTGTGACCAGCCTACCCAGGTCCGAGGGCCCACTGACCACTGGACCTGTGTTGCAGGCATTCTGTTCGAACCACCCCCTCACTTGTATTTCGCAAGGGGTAACTCTAGACTAACCATATCAATTATTTTCTGATAGAAGGTTATCATTCCAAGGTGGACGGTCTGGTACACTCCCATTGTACTCTCTCAAAATACCCCTATGAGAGAGGGAAATGGGCTAAATAGCACCACGAGTGGTCCTGTCTGCTTTGCATTAAATCACATAGCATTTCGGGAATATACAATGATCAAAGATCTCTATATTTGATAAACAAGTCTGTGATCAAAAGGTTGTATGTGTGAACCAGTAAATACATACCAGACACATGGCTTGGTGCTCAGATCGCTGTTCACCACACTCACCCAAACATTAAAATGTTTGTAACCAAGAATCATACATACTCATTCGGACATCTTAGGGGAAAATGGCTGCACCATCCGTCCCTGTACTGGGGTATATGGGGTATATGGGCTCTTTTGCTTCTTGTTTTTTGGCGAATTTTAGATGAGGAGGGGCAGGGTCTCAGTCCGAGCATGCCATTCCCCAATAGAGAAACATAATAAGGGAATTATATCTTTAGACAGGAATGGATACCCTACCAGAGACACCCAATAAATAGGGAAAAATACACAGAAAGGATTGTACTTCTTACAAACATTAGCCTGACCCGTAATAGGCTGATAAAGCGTTTTAAACAAAACCAGCTTCTGATATGTGGTTTGGGGTCCACAGTTCTTTCGCCACTACCTACCCGTCCTTGTGCAGGCCTCAGGGGTTATTTCTGCAAAAAAGAGCAGACCCATGCTTTATCTAACAGAGCTGGCATTAGCATCTCTTATTAGTGCTGGCCTGCAGCCATTGACAATCATGCTGTGGCGGTGTAGAAAGGATGCTTGGCCTAGTGGATGTACCATTTGAGCGAACTTCTTTGATTGCTCTTAAGTGTGGGGAGAGTATGGCACACTCATTAGAGCTACATACACAATCAGTTCCAGTGCGTTATCACCTGGGCACGGGATCCATCAAGCAAAAAGAGTCGTATGTGCTGTTACATAGAGGAGCAGCACATAGACGCCGTAACAAACTGAGTGGTGACTTGAGCGGCGCACACATCATTGCTGCACACATATCACTGCATTGCATACCTGCCTAACCTCCGGAATTTTTCCGGAGACTCCGGAATTTCAAGCATTTCTCTGGGTCTCCGGAAAAGTTCCTTGAATCTCAGGAATTTTGAGATTCTTTCCGGGTCCTGACATATTCTCCCCCTGATTGGCTACCGGCGGCAGCCAATCAGGTGGAGAATATGACGGGACCGGAAACGGCGCGAAATGTTCGTGCCCACTGCCTGCACCACTATAATAATAGTGCTTTCAATCCATATCATTGGATTGAAAGCACTATTATTACGGCGGCGGCGCCACGTTCATTTTGCTTACCATAGCACTGAAAATAATTCATTCAATGCTATAGTAAGAAAAATTAAGTCGGCGCCGCAGCCGGAATGATGCTGCTTTCAATCCATGTCATTGGATGAAAGCAGCATTATTTCTCTTGTTGCGCCGCCTTCATTTTACTTACTATAGCATTGAATTAATTATTTTCAGTGCTATAGTAAGCAAATTGAAGGCTACAACAACCGAGTTTACCTTTTTGACAGGTGGGCGGGGCGTGTGGGTGGAGCCGTGCACAAATGGGCGGAGTTTTGTGTGGCTGTGGGCGGGGCATAAATCTCAGGAACCTCAGGAATTTTGATTTTCAAATGTAGGCAGGTATGCAGCATTGATTGACACTGACTAAGGACTACGCATTGACACAATGGACCATGCTTTTCTAATCAAGGTGTCAAGTCACATTAAGGAGCCATCGGCCAGTGGTTGGCGTGTTAAGAACATAACACGTTCTTTGATGTAGAGTGGATGCATTTAGTCCATGTCCCAAAGCAGCCACTAGACCACCTAGGCAAGAAAAGGACAGCTAACCTTCTCAGGCACGCGCCATATGTAATACACACACACAAAAAATTGCTGTGTGAAATAAAAATACATGAAAATAAAGAACATACTTTAAAACGTTTTCTGTGTGTCATGTTAATACTCTGGGAAGAAAGCACAGATTTGGTCGGTAACTGATGCTTTGTGCTGGCCTTCAAAATAAAACCTCCCCATGTTCAGGTTTGAGCCTTGTGGTGTAAATGTAATGGCTTGTTAAATGAGCCATCACTTATAAATTGGCCCTACTTTAAAGGCTCTGCCAACACAAAGCTGGAGAGGGTGGGCAGAGGGTGTGTGTCTCCACAGCAACTCCGAGGCTGCTTTTGCAAAATGGATTGCTTTGTTTGAAACAAAGCAATGCTTAACGTTTTACCGATGGCAAATTCAGAGACAGCTGTCTGGTCGGACCCTTCCTGCGGCCCCCCCACCCAACCCCCTACCGAAATCCTTAAGCGATGCGGCTCGGGCGACCGCCCCCTCCGCCCGTCCCGGGAAACGGGGAGGCTGAAAATGACTTGACAGGTAATGTGTGGACAGGTGTGGCACGGGTAGCCAACACTAAAATCGGCAAGAGTGTTTTTAATTCCCATTAACACAAACAGATTGCCTTTTAGCATTCCTGCCAGCTAATCGGAATCCTTTGAATGCAGTCTATAATACCTGGTACAGGCCTCATTCCAAAGACTTGAGCAGCAGTCTGTCAAGCATCACATGTTCAATAAATACATTACACTCGCCTCTGTGTTCTATGTTTTCCCTCATTATAAAAACACTTTCGTTTTTAGTTGCACACCTCCAATATCCTTCTAGCGAACAGGGAGGGTTATTAACGTTTTGGTATAATGACTCTTTCCTGGGCTGCACCTCGGCAATAACCTGGGGTCGGGTCATTATCCCATGAGAATGACGGCTGCCTCAAACTAGGAGTCATCACTATTGACCACATTTGACCATTTGACCCAGTGGGCTGCATAGATGCTTCTGGACATTCTCTCTACCCGGCACATACTGCAAGTATATGACACGGTATCATAACAATAATCCTAGGGGAGTCCTGAGGCTAGGCAGCAGGTGCTTTAGATCCCCCAAACTGAACAGGAGCCCCCGTGCACAACTCCAGGAAAGGACCCCACTTCAAACCAACGTGCATGGCTCAACTCATGGCTCTTGTGCCTTCACTAGTAGAGTGTTTTGTTACGTCACACGATCACTTCTAACCAGGCCGGGCTGAAGATGTGTGGGGGTCCATTTCAACATGATGGTTGCCCCTCCCCCCTACTTTGCTTAGAACGTAAAGCAGTCTGAGCCATATATTACAATGAAGATAAAGATAAGGTTTATAGCCGCCAATTATCACAAGATGGTCAGTCAGCAGGGAGCTGAAACAGGAAATGCCCACTGAATAGCTATGAATCAGGCTAGGAATCCTGCTTTGTAAGCAAGTGGCTGACATGGAGAAACCAGTGTTGAAAGACAACGGGGTGATGGCACTTCTGTTTTCCCAATGGAAGTGATGATGGCCAGACGGGCTACACTAAACTCAGCTTGGAAGACAAAAGCGCACACTGTAAACCACAGAACTTAAGTAATATATGAAGGCATATATTGCCGTGTTATTACACTACTGACTGGCAATATGCGGTCAGTTGCTGGGGCCCCCCTTGAGGCTCCTTCATTTGAAAAGATTGAAAGACCCCGACGCCGTCCCTGCTTCTAACCGTCCTTAGACCACCTGTCTGTGCACAGTGACCTTGCTGGGCGAGTGAGGGCCGCATGTACTGGCGAACCCGGATAGTGCGGGTCGCCATGCTTGTGAACTTGAAAAGGGCGTTCACTACACCCCTGACCTTCTAGAATAGTGCCGGCTGTACCACTACGCACAGCTTTATCTTAAATGTGCAGCCATATCACCTGCGCCGGGGGTTGGGAGGGGGGGAGGGGGGGGGGGCGCCGGGCACTAATCAGGTGTCTCTGCATTCGCTATTTTCCCGCACAGCCAGGCTTGAGCTAAGAAGCTTTCAGGTCGCCCACTGAAATGAGTCATATTAAGGCCGGGCTAATAATAAAGGCGGATCTGAGGGCAGGAATGGGCGGGGCTTACACGGTGTGCTGTGTACACTACGCCCATATATAGGCCCTCACTATCAGTGTTCAAATAATATAAAGAGAAGAGACCACTCCCTGTAGCAGACAAAATCTTTTTTTGTAACGAGCACTTTTTCAAGGTTCCCTTAACGAATAGGGGTCTAAAATCAAAGGCCAGAACCCCATATGTTAGCCAGACGGCAGTTTCTGTGCCCTTGTGCCGCGCGCATAGAGGGATCCAGAATGTTCTCTGAATGTTTAAATGTGGGGCTCGCTCCCAAACACTGAAACGGGGCGCCTGTGTTTCGGTGCCCAGCCTGCTGGACAGGTGCAGGGCCCGTAATGTTTGGGTAGCCAGCTTCCCCCAGGGGACACAGCTATAAAAAGAGGCCGCTCTTTGAAAGACGAGCTTTGCTCTCAGACCACTTAAAGGGTCACTTGGGTCTCCCTTGCAGGCCCCGGGGCAGTACTCTTTTTAACTGCTTTTCTCTCTATAATTAGGGCTCCGCGTGTCTACTAATATAGGTTTCGGGCTGAGGTACTCACGCACACCAGAGCCAAAGGCGATCATTTTATTAGCACGCACAGTCTAAAGCCTGTGGTTTTGTGAGGTGCCGTCTTACTTTAGTGCGGCCTCTGTTCTTCTAGAGTGTATTTTCCTTCGACTAAATCACTGTTAAATAGTTTAGTTTTGTTTGTTTCATGCTTGCATTTATGTTCGTAGAATTTGTATTTCATCCACTACAGTTCTGTGTTTAGCAATCATCTGACCCAATCAGATTTGAAGCGCATAGCTTTCTGGGAAATGTGAGCGACGAGGCTGGTGCGCCTACAGCGATTTAATGGCTCCAGCCTGGCTTCTTGGCTCTGGGATTACAGGTGCTGACGTACATTGCATATCCGTGTGCAAGGTGTGTACGGGTATGTGGTGTACAGAATCCACAATCCCACACCCCCGACATGCATGGAGCTCTTTTGATGGAATTTTGGTAGGTGGGCCTTATCGGCTGTTAACGGCCCCCAACCCGACTCCACACTGACCTTTACTAAGTGAAGGCTGCTGTGCCCTTTTCACGCGATACATATTATCACCTTTAGCACCTTGGACCAAAGTTATGGGTGAGGGTAGCAGACCCTCCAACTGTACCGAGTTACCCAGTGCAGGTTTTCCGAGCATCATGCCTTGGAGAGCCTACCAGCCTTAGCCGGTTCTCCTGGGTGGCTCATCTCACCCGCAGAGGGTAGCCTCTGGGATTGAAGGGCAGTTCTGTGCAGGGCCACTCTCACTGGCCCCCTAGGGCCACTAGCGGGTCAGCTGCACAGCAAAAAGCAATGCCAGCCAAGCTGTACCTAACTGCGTCACTCTGCACGAATGTGGCCTGAAGTCTCTATCAACACGTGTGCTGTGGGCCAGAATGCACTTAGTTTCCAATATTTCAGCCCCCCTCCCCCACCTAAATCCTTGCTCATGGACGCCCTCTTTCTTCTCTGGCCCAGTTCGTCACCTCCATGGAGCAAATTTGATGACTGATTGCTCTGAATGAGACTGTTCTTATTGAAAACCCTAACTTAGTTAACAAGAAACAATTTGACTAGGATTGGTGTGAAACCGTGGACTCACTATTTAAGGAGTGTAGTCGCCTCACTAGGGAAAGGGCGTCCCCACCTAGACCTCTTACCCTTTCTCCAGTGCTCAATAAAGTCCAGAGCTTATAAATACGATTTAAATTCAATTTCCCCCCCTCTATGGAGTTTCTGGGGTCAAGAGTACATCGAGTTGTGAAGGACGGCTGTGTTCCTTACTACAGTGAATTTCGTACAATGGAACAATGGATGGGGGGGAGGGGGGGCTTGGGGGGGTGGAGCGGGGGACACACCATTCTACACTCAGATCTGATGGTGAGTAATAGTGTCACAAAATGGTTGGATCTAAATCGGATGCTACCAGCAATTTTTCAAATAATGGGAACTCAGATTAGATGATTGTGAATAACAATGTTTAAACCTGTTCTTCTAGATTAAACTGTATTACATTTCTAGTTTCATGTTTTTGTTGCAGAGGAAAGGTCTCATTTGTTAAATTGCATGTATCTAACAATTTTTTACTTGTTTTTTAGACTGTCATACCATATTTGTATACATAATTTCTTTTTTATGTCCTTGAAATAGTGAAAAGGTTTCATTTGTTAAACACACTCACTAATAATATTTTTAAAGCCAGTCCAGCAGCAGCTTAAAACCCGGCCCCTAACGTCTTCCAGGCCCTGCCCTGAGACGTTCAGTCCTGCCTACTACTAGCTGGCCGGACACCGTGGGCGGAGTCATAACTTAACGTGCAACATGTCACACTGACACTAATGACTGCAGTAATTGCTGCTCCATAGAGAAGGTGTTTGCTGGCTGTCCCTACAGCAGGTCTGAGGTAGATGCTGCAAGGAGAGGTGTAAAAAAAGTGAATACTGTTTTAACTGGGCATAATGGTTCCTGGCACTGTGACCATACTCGCATAACCGCGCTTATTCGAATCTGGCCCTGGTTTGATAACTGCGCATCTTTACTCTGCCATGCCTATGCTGTATGGGCATCAGGGGTTTGGAACCTTACTGCGCTAACAGAATCTGATGGAACACGGCCTTTGTTAACTGGGCATAGTGGAACCAGGCACTGTGACCATACTCACATAACGGCGCTTATTAGAATATGACCCTGGTTTGCTAACTGTGCATCCTTACTCTGCCATGCCTATGCTGTATGGGCATCAGGGGTTTGGAACCTTACTGCGCTAACAGAATCTGATGGAACACGGCCTTTGTTAACTGGGCATAGTGGAACCAGGCACTGTGACCATACTCACATAACGGCGCTTATTAGAATATGACCCTGGTTTGCTAACTGTGCATCCTTACTCCGCTATGCTTGTGCTGTATGGGCATCGGGGGCTTGGAACCTTACTGTGATAACTGAATCTGATGGAATAGGAACTGTGCTAACTGGGCATAATGGAATCAGGCTCTGTGACCATACTCACATAACGGCGCTGATTGGAATCTGACGCCGGTTTGCTAACTTGGTGTTCCTTCATTACATTACAGGTGTGTCATTCTCGAATGGTCACATGCTGGTAGGCATGAGATATAGATATGGGAGTGCCAGGGAATTCAGGGGGAAGGTCGAGGCATAACCGAGCCTGGGGGTCTGGCTTGGCTCTTGGGGCCTAACCCAAAACGAGCCTGCGGAAAGGCCATGTAAAAAGGGGGCGGGGCCTGTGCAAGAGGTTGGAGGAGGCAAGAAAAAAGGCTAAAAGGGTCTGGGGGACAATAAAAGGGGCACGAAATGGGGATAAAGGGGACTGGGCTGAGAACAGGGGTACACGGAGCAATAAAAGGGGTTAAAAGGGGCTGGGGCATGAAAAGGGATGGGAGCATAAAAAGGAAAAAAGTGACAAAAAGGGGTAATAAAAGGGGCAAAGGGGAAAGAAAAGGGGAAAAGGGGAGTGGGGCAAGAAAAGGGACAAAAGGGGGAGGGTGCAAGAGCAGCTGCAAAATGGGGCTAGAAAATGTGACAAAATGGCACAAAAGGGGCTAAAAGAGGTTGGAGCAAGAAAAGGGCTCAAAGGGGGCAAGAAAAGGGACTGGGTGGCAACAAAAGGGGCTACAAGGGACTGGGGCAAGCAAAGGGCTAAACAAGACTGTGGCAAGAAAAGGAGCTAAAAGGTGCTGGGGCAAGAAAGGTGGCTGAGGACTGGGGCGCAGGGGCAACGCGGGTGTTTTGGGGAGGGTCCTCGACGGGAAAAGGGGATAGTGGAATTTTGGGGAGGTGGGGAAGCCATTGGGAAGGGGAGCTAGTGCCAGAGCAGGACTCAAGTCCCAAAAGAAAAGTGGGGGGACTGTGGCGATCAATGGGAAGTGACGTCACGTGATGTCAACGTGAAATATGGACATTTCATCCAGGCTTACCTTTCGCTATTGAAAAAAACCACACATGACAAAAAAAGCATTTTCCAAAGGGAACAGATTTTCACATTACTTTGCTGCTTGAGTGTAAAATGCACGCACCTTTCAGTTCATTGCGCTGTCTGGTAGTCAATTCTCGGTTAATCTGCAGTTGGTCGCGATTTCCAGGTACCAACTCCAGGTTCATCTCATCTGTGTCTCGGTGTTCCTGCACAATGAGAGCCACGATTGCCGGGGGCTCTTCCCACTTCTTCAGCAAATTCACATGGTAGGTTTGTATCTGGGGCCACCTGTCTTCTTGACGTACTTTGTAAGTTACTGCGCCAAGGTACCATAATTGTGTATTTGTATTATAATTGTGTAACCTTGCAATTTTGGAAGCTGAAAATATTCTTGTACCTTGCGCCCTGATACCCTCGGGTCTGGCGCGCATTACAAATAAAGAAACAAAGAAAGCAAGAAACAAACAAACGGCCCGTTCGACCAGGTAGGGTCCCTTCAATGAAGCTAGGAGTTTGTTTTTGGTGGTTGGTAGAAGCACCAATACCTTGTCGCCAGAAGCGAGTTCCCTCATTATAGTTTTTTTCGTGTACTTTTTGTGCCCGTTGGAGATTCGTTTGGGCCAGCTCCTGCAGGGTCAATACATGTTTTGAAAGATTGTGGGCATACTGAGTCCACGTGGTGGAAAGATAACCTGTAGCAAAACATATCCGTATGGAAAGATGTCAGCATCTTGCAGCTGTATTTCCAATGATTGCGTGGTCTTGAAGTTAATTGTCTTATTCCCGAGTTGCCAGGCCAGGGTTCAATTCCCGTCCAGGTTCTGAAACTGCACTGCAACCGGTTATTATTCTTTATTTTTGTTTACATTTCGTGAACAGGGGGGGCGGCATCCGTCATTTAAAAAAAGTGGGCGGACACCGTCTATCCACGTGGTCCCTCAACTTGAGCCCTGCAGAAGATCACAAAGAGTTGGTAGGCCAACCAATTATGGAAACACCCAAAAGGGCTGAGGGCAAAAAGACTGAAGCCCAAAAGCCCGACCGCATTTGTCCATATATATATATATATATGACAAATGTGTGTGTGGTGTGCGTGTGTATGTGTGTGGGGTGAAGTTAATAAAAATGTATAGGGGTAAGGTGGAGGATTGTCGGGGTCCTCCCCCAGCATATATATTTGTGGACAAATGGGGAAAAAGGAAAGAAATAATCGGATTTTTGGGACTCTGGATTTTTTATTCAGTCTTTTCACACAGATCCACCAACTCTTTGTGCACCAGGGTCACTTACGTTTGAAATTGCCACACTGTTTGTGCCTGGAAGCTCTCAATGAGTTCGAAGTCAAGTGGGCCGGACCGGAAGTTAGGCGGAGCACTTTTTCTTTTTTAAAGCACTTTTTTTGGGTCAGGGAAGCCAGCGGGGCTCGTGGCAGGCCGCTGCTTGGCCAGGCACTGATCTCAAAGCGATCAGACCAGGGTCCAAGCCTTGACCTGGACCGCCAGAGCCTCGTCCGGCTCGCCCAGCACTAATGAGAAAGTGAAGTAAGTGGCGCGTTTTTGAAAAATGTTTTTTGAACATTGAGCAAACAAGTTACTGTAAAACATGTCCGTCGTGAAATAAGAATGTGCCCTCTTTCTATGTTTATGGTAGTGTCTAGCGTGTTTGGGAAGGGGCGGCACTACAGTGACGACAGAAAGAAGGGCAGAAAGCATATATATATATATTTTATTCTAGAATGGGCAGCAGGTGGACATCGGGAGGTGCGTTAGGGAGCGGCGTTCAGCTTTCTCAGAACACAGGTTTTTAGCAGTAGATCCGGAGATCCGATTGGCTGACTGACCCGCACTGAAAATGGATGCCTGTGAGCCACTGGCCAGCTACTGATTTATTGCAAGAAATAGTGGCCCAATAGAATGAAATCAGTGTTTTTCTTCTTGTGTGAACCAATCTGTGGCTCGGGAATGAACCTTTATGACAATGTCCTGAAAGTGGCCGCAGATGTGGACTGCTGTCTGCTTCAGCAAAGCTAGGTGGTGCCAGGCTTCCGACGGACACACACTGCATTAGAATCAATACCGTCGTTTTGTAATGTTGAAAATATTTGTCTCCCAACTGTAAACTATTAACCTCAACCACTGAGTCTATTCCCAGCAGTTGTCGGACTGGTCTCAACACACTTAACATTCTCCGGTGTCTTACATCCTAAGTAACTCCGGTGTTGCAGTTTGAATTGCCTCATCATGTGGGCTGCTAACCAGTACCAGCTTTTTAGTTTTGGCTTTTAGGTGGCGCTCGATTGCCACCTATAATCCAAAACTCCTGCATTGGAGGACATCTAGAGAGAAATGGCATTTGAGAAGGGACACCAAACTTGTAGGTGTTTTTTTGGCTATTTAACCACCCATTGGCTACCCATTGCCATTCTAAGCTGTATGGCCATTCCCACCCACTTCCTGCCCATCTCTGCCCAAGCATATCCTCCTACTATACATCTAGGAGGGAGATGGGATCTGAAGGGGGACCCACCCATTGACTGCCCATGGCCATGCTTAGTTGTATGGCCATTTCCGCCCACTTCCAGACCCTCCTTGTACAAAATACAACCTCCTGTGATGTCTTTGAGCTAGCTCCATCAAGCAGTAACATCAAACTGTGTGCACTCGAGCTGTCCGCCAGTATTGTTTCTTAGCAGTATTCTGAGAGTTGATGGCTTAATTGGAGCTATACATGTGCTACTGATATAATAAAACGTTCTTATCCAAGTGTACTATAAGCAACTTGATTTATACCTCTTCCGTGCACTGGGAGCTTGCTAGAAATAAGTAATGACAAAGCCAACTGTTTTGCCTTGTGTATAGGTATTAGATAGGCATTTGAAAGAGACTCTTATGATATGCCCATGTACTCACACTATTTTGCAGTTGCTAGCATTAATGGCCAGTTAGAAAGCATTATAGCAGTCCCTGGGAAACGTCTATCCATACAGAAAAAAAGCCCAAACTTTTGGCTTTGCCAATGCTTGTTTGTTTTGGGATTATATATTTCTAGGAAGAGTATTCTGTTTTTGCACTGACGTCTGTATGTCTGCTCCTCGAGAGTCAAATCCACTCCATGTTTTCAGGGTATCGAACACAGAATGTTTGTATAAATACAGGTGTTATTTACCTAGCCATTGGATGTCTTAAAGATGCAGCGCGGCTGGGGCTCGCAAGGACTGGACTTGGAGAACCGACCGATCCTATTAACTCCAGTTGTGCTCATTATTTGCGTGACACTGAGAATCTCCTTCCTTTTCTGTGCAGGCAGGAGCTCGTCGATTGACTTGCAGCGATGCAGTGGATCATCATGGCGGACGGCAATCTGGGATGGCTTGTCCTGACCACGTGCATTTCTGCGCTACTCTCTACCAGTTTCCAGGTACAAACAGTGCTGCAGTTGTTGTAATGCTCTGATAGAGTATCCCCAGGTCAACCATAGCTCATCTGTAGAAAAACTGCTTTTATGCATCTGGATAGGCATAGCATGCTTGCCATTTTGTCCAGGGGTGACTTTGAACAATTTAAAGCTCTACAGACTCAAGGCCGGGATTACGGAGTGCCCGCACATGCCGCTCGAGAGCCAAAAGCTTCTGGGAGATGTTGACGAGGAGGCCTTATATGCACTTTATTATCAGTGGTCTAGCAGACAAGGCTGACTTCATTGGAGATTCAATGAACTCCTTGTACCCATGAGACCTTCAGTTCCCTCTAGCAGAGGTACTCTTGCGTTGACATTCAAGTCAGCGGTCTGCAACCTGCAGATCACCAGATATTTTGGACTAAAGCTCCCATCATTCCCCTTCATTGACTATATGAGATAGAGTTCATCAGAGTTGCAGTCCAAAACTTCAGCAGGGGCAAAGGTTGCGGACCCCTGCTTTAGGTGAATCGGCCATATACTGGGACTTTGGAGGATCCTGGTGTCCAGGCCTATTAATACGCTCTTTTCCCCCCTGTAAAGATCTGAGCTGAATGGGACCTACAGACACCTTGCTTATTGTGACACATCAACCTCTAGTCCTACCAAGTTCTTCTAGTTTCTTTTTGTAATAGGGTTCCACTAGTTCTAAAGGCTCCCCCAGGTTGGCAAATAAGGAATCAAAGGATCACAATTGTGGTAAACTGCAGAAACCAGGCTTTAACTCCAGTCCCTTGGTTCCACAATCAGCAGCTTCTTCCCTAGACTACAATTCTCCTTAACACTTTCAATATAGGTTAACAGCTTTCCTTAATAATGCATGTTTAGTTACTCTCAAAGCTTGGTGAGACATTGATTGCCTCTGGTAAAAAGGCATTTTTAGGTAAGCTTCTACTTTAGAACATATACTACATTGGAAATTCAGCAACATCCTTACCCGCGAGTGTGGCAAGAGGCGCAAATACTTTCCTTGGTACTGTAATGGGTCAAGTGTAGAGCACCCACCTACCCTTGTTATGGAAGCTTAGCGCTGGGAGTGCCAGTTGGTGTGAAGCAGCCTGTGAGAGAGGAGGCAAGTGGATGTCTCTTGTGTACCTTCCTACTTACTTACCCGATGTATATACCTTGTCACTGGAACTTAGTAAACAAGTTCCCTTCCCTTACCTGAATATCAGAGCTTTCATTTCACCCTGCAACACTGGCGATTGCTGGGAGAGTTTCCGAATCAGGCACTGTGACATGTAAAGTGCTCTCCTAAAGGTGGCACTGCTTGGCTTGTGCTGTGAAAATTAGAGGAAAGGACCTGCTCTGGTACCGTCAACATGATGACGTTGCTGACTTGCTCTGCTTACAGTGCTGGAGGAGACTGGGCATCGTTTTCTGTTGCCGTAGAGTGTATATTAGTTGTGCCACGTCTGCAAGGATAAGCAGCAAGCCTGGCGCTCTACTTGGAAGTAATTTAGTATAATTAAAGTGACTTTAAATATTCCTGCACAGCTGCTGTGAACGCCTTACTTGGATGCTCAAGACACAGTTTCCAACGCGGCATGGCAATCAGCACCGACTTATGCTCGTTATGTGAGAGATGCTCTGCTGTTCATAGCAGCGATTTGTTTCAACATTTTAGAGACTCTCTGCTGACCATTGGTTGTTTTATCAGATGTAGCGAATATATAGAGTTCACTAGATGAGACCCTGAATATGGTGTTATGCACAGTATTAGATGTCATGTGAGGCCTGTTTTTGGAAAAGTATGGTGCATGATTATTGAAGTGTGGCTGTGTTAAGGTGGATTTGCAGTATAATGAATGTGGTGTGTGAAAGGTATGCAATTGCCGTGACCTCTGCTTCTAGTAAAATGATGTGTGACATGACAACAATGCAATTTTTAACTGTGATATGCCTTGCGCTAATCTTTCTTCCACGGGACCAATTTGTACTTTGACTTTTTCACAAAATGTTTAGAGTTTCAATATTTGCATTGCAAATTATCATCCTGTGTGTAGTTGAGGGTGATGCTTGTGTCGTACACCTGATGTGCAGTGGTAAAATGTTGCACGTTTTTGCCTTTTAACAATTTTGGGGGTTTGGAACCTGTCACAAGTTTTATTGGGGTGTTCTGCCACCCGTGCCACAGATTTTGGGGTTTGGAACCTGTCAAAGTTTTATAGGGGTGTTCTGCCATCCGTGCCTCATATTTGGGGGTTTGGAACCTGTCAAAGTTTTATAGGGGTGTTCTGCCACCCGTGCCACAGATTTTGGGGTTTGGAACACAGCATTAGTTTCATAGGGCTGTTCTGCCACCTTTACCACAGATATTGGGGTGTTGGACACCGCACTTGAGGGGGTTATCTGCCCGTGCTGTGGAGAGTTGGACACCGGTACCTTGGGGGGTTGGACTCTCCGCCTGCCGTGCACGGAGTGGGGGCCTGTGCTCTGTGCATTTTGAGCTTTGATTAATTTTTCTGGTAGTATGCTAGAAGAAGAGGAAGGGCGTGCTGTGTCTCAGTGCACCTCGGTTGTTGGCAGCAGGGTGAATGAGAGTGTTGTTTTGGGATTGTGTGGCAATGCTGGTGTGTTGAGAGTTAAGTCTGGGTCCTTGGTCTGAGGGTCTGTGGTGGGCCTGCTACATACTCTGAATGTATTGGATACTGGATTGGCCCCTTTACAGGTCGTTGAAGGGATTATGTTGGTGGGAGCATGAGGCATGCCTCCCTGTTCTTCGGAACGGAGTGAGTGGGTGTTGGATTGGAGTTTTGGAGTTTGGAGTGGAGGCGACCAGAGTGTTATTGGTTCATACTTTGGTCGCATTACTTTGTGGATCTTCCCTTGCACTTCTTTCCGTACCTTTATCTTGGTTTCTGTTGAGGAGGGAGATGTGTTGTGTCTTGCATTCCCTGCCTTGGTCCGGCATGAATGCCTGCGTGAGAGAATGCCTGATGGAATGTTATGCCTGTGGAATGCTGTGGTGTGAGTGCCCCTAGAAGCGCCATGATTCTCAATTGATGTGACGCAGCCTGTGAGATAGGAGACCGGTGGATGGCGCCTCTGTACCTTCCTGCTTAGTTACCCTTGGACTTACTTGATGTATATACCTTGTCACTGGAGCTAAGTAAATAAGGTCATTTCCCTTGCATGAGTATCAGACCTTTCATTTCCCCCCGCAACAACTGACATTTTTCAGTTGAGGCTAGGTCCTCTCTAAAGTAAACACAGAGCAATAGTACCGTGAGCTTTATCTCATTTTCTCTGGACTACAACTCCCAATACGCAATTCATCTCTATAATTCCCAGTAGGTGATGGCTCTGGATCTCATTCTTGTGGTAGTTCATGGTGACTACAATGTCCAATGTGCATTTTTTATGATGCTCGTTCTTTTCATACCTTTTTGTTTTTACTGTTCCCACAAAGCCACTTTGTTAATTCACTAGTCCGTTTTTATTAATCTTCTTTCTATATCATTACCACACCAGAAGTTCCCACACCAATGCTTTGCATCTTCTATTCCTTCACTACTCTTTGTTATCTGATTTTTTTTCTCCATGGCATTCACATTTGTGACAGTTTCTTTCTTTCGTTCTTTTGTTCATTCGTTCTTTCTCTATCTGTCTTATCTTGCTTCCTCCCTCTTTCTCCTCAAGTGGTAATATTGGTTATGTGGCATCAGTGCTTAATTTGTAAGAAAATAAGTGTCAGAGTCCAAATATTTTCTAGCACGCTTGTGACACTGAGGGTGGGCAGTTCCCCAACATTACTGCTACCAGCCACAGCTGCTTCCCCCAGTGTCGACACAATTGGGGTTAAACTACAGCTTGCACCTGCTCATTGGGGTTGATGGATACTCGGGCGGCTGTCCTTACTTCACATTCAATCGGAGACAACGAAATAAGTGCCAGGGCTGAGTCCTGGCAAACACCCTGACGAATTAAGCACAGTGTGGCATTCACATCTGCAGCAGTGTTGTTCTCTCTAACCCTTCTGAATGCTTACCCCTTTTCTCTTCCTCTGGTATAATGGGGCCAAAACCACTGCCTTCTGGCGATGGCTCCCTCCTCTGTTTGTGTGCACTCAAATCATCTACTCACAAGCTTTGCGTCTTCTCTGTGTTCTATTTGTCTGGTGGACTCATAAGCTGTGTGTGGCCTCCTTGTCCACCCTTTCTTCACCCCCTGTACCACATCCATTGCAAGGTGTGCTTGGTTGCTCTGTATCACTGTTGCTCTTTCCTTCCGGGTCAGGCACCGCTGTCCCTTCTCCAGCGCTTTCTGAGCTGTACCTCCTCTTTGGTGACTCTATGATGCAAGCGTGGCTGTTTCACCTCCTCCACCCTACCAGGGTCTCACAGTCAGCCTCTACTCCATGTGCCCACCAGATTGGAGATTCTTTAGAGCTGTGTTTTTTAACTGGCTCCATGTTAGACATCCGTTGGATGGTCTCCTCTAATGACCTGGGATTCTGGATCTTGACATCTTCTGTCAACTGGAGAGGCAGCGGTTGCGCGACTCTGCACCCTTGCCTACTCTTCCTCTCAACAGTTACCGCCATGGTACCACAGTGGTGTGGAATTGTCGAGATATTGGAAATCACCACTCTACCTGAGAGGTTGACATTGGCAGGTGCACTGGCCACAGGAGTATGAAGGGAGGATAAGGGGAGCTATGAGAGAGCATGTTAGAGGTGGGGGCCAGAGGAGTAAGGAACCTTGTATGCCAGTCGGACCCAGATCAGGACAGAGCCGCACCAGGGGAGACTGCGCAAGCCGAGCGCCTGAATTCAGCATAGAGACGCAAACTAACCAACCCTACTAACAATTTCCCTTTCTGCATACACCTCTCAAACTCCAAACCAAACACAACCAAAATCTACAGCACAACAAACCGCACAAACTTCACTACATTGCAACAACAAAACAAAAACACGCATAGTCTTGCACAACATTACACGACGACTACCGGCCGCAAACACCCCAGGCCCAGCCAACTGACCCACCGGGCTGAGGCCGCCAACAGCACATCACGGCTCTCTTGCACTTTTCCTGCCTCCTCCCACTAACTCAACCTCCCCTCCTCTTTCAGAGTCGCCAGTGCGCCAGGGGACCACTCCGGTGGTGATAGTGCGCGGTACAAATGTCCTTTAACATTAACATTAACAGTGCCACTTTTCTCTCTCTGCAGCTCCACAGAATTTGGACCCCAATGTTAACAACAGAGAGAAAAGGATCAGGGTGGTGCGATGTGTCTTCACTTCATCAAAGGGGTGCATAGGTCTCCATGGAAGATGGGGTGTTGGTGGCCAATTGGCCAACAAGATTGAGAAGTGGCAGGCAATGGGCTTGGTGGAATGGAGGCGGGGATACAGTTTAGGTGGAAGGGTAGGGATTTGTAACTTCCAGTCAATGGCAGTTTTCAGCACTGGGAACCTGCGGTCAAAGGCATTTAGGTTGGGGTGGTTGGCCTTAAGAAGTATTCTTTTTATTTTAAACGTCGTGTCTATCGTAAAATGCCTTACAATTGGTTTCAGACTTAGCCTTTACTTGCCTTTTGGTAGTGGTTTGCCTCTGGTGCCACTAAGGCCGTTCCTCCCCTGATGCTAGGACTGCCTGAATGAGAACAGGACAGCTGGGCAACAGGGAGGGCCCGGCCCAAGGAAAAACTGAAGGATGAATAAAAAAACCTTGGAAGGAAGTAGTTCCAAAGAGGACCAGTGATGATCCAGGCGTCCTCCTCTCGAGCGGCAATAAGGTTCCAGTACAGCAGAGATACAACAGGAATCCAAAGGGTATTTCCAAGAGTAGGTAAGAAGGCTCAATAGGTTACTAGGAAAGGGAAAGGCCTGCAGAGCACCGGGAAGGAACAAGAGAACAGGCTGCAGAGGGAGGGTGCAAGCACAGGTTGAGGCACGGGGGTGGTCGAAGTGCTAGCAAGGCTGAAATGCCAGAAGCACCATGAATAAACAGAAGGATAGGGAAACTAGCGTACCGACAACAAGGAAGTTGCAACGCATCGTGGTGCTTTGGATGGTATCTCTTAACATCTGGGTTAGTGGCTCCACCCTTGCTTCGGAGATGGTCATGCGGGGAACGTATGGTGGCCATCTTGTGGATGGCAATTCTTCATTATAGGTAGGGTTGGTAAAGGTCTTCTGCGCCAACAATCCCAAAGGGACCTAGGGCATTTGGGTGTTCTGACAATTGGCACGATATGAACACACAATGCAGAATATACAAGCACTATCTTTTGGCTGACAATACATTTCTTTTCAGCTTCTCGCTCAAAACTGCGGACATCTCCAGCATTTGCAATGCAAAGAATGTCACACCACGGAATCTCACGTTCTGTTTATTTCTCATTTCGATTGTTTGTGTCTAAACCTTCTCAGCACATTTAAGCTGATGTTTTAAAAACAGAGATATTTGCCTGGTCTTTGACAAAGTATAGCAGACAGGAAACCGGTGCAGTGATTAATTGGATGTCATGGAAGGGCCCCTGGGGTCCCTTTTAAAGAGATACGCCTAACCACAAGCCGACTCAATTTTTCAAGTTAAGGGGGGCTGTCCTAGGAACCTGCAGTTCGCATAAAAACAGATTTGTCCTTCATGCAGTTAACAGTGGAAACTACTCTTGCTGGCGGCCAGACCTCGTGTTTATACGCAGTAAGCTCCTCCCTTGCTAATGGCGCCTCTCGCTGCCTGCGTGGGGAGTTCACCAAAATGGCGGAGGAGTATTTGCAGGCCCTGCTCAGTGGAAATGATTCACCGGCTTCTACGCTGGGCAAGGTGTGGCCCTTGACTTCATGCCCAACAGACCTATTAAATAGAAACTTGGCCGGGCTGTGAAAGAGTTTTACAGAGAAAACAACATCCAGGGTCGCAGTCCCGGGAGAGCAATGTAAGGTGGAGATGACAGGGAACGTTAATGAATTATCCGCCCTGGATGTTAATATGTTAATGTACTTAAGAAGGAGCAACACATGCGTTTGTTTTCATCCAGGGTTTATTAAGAATTCGCAAAGGAAGACGTCTGCAGATGCGGCCACTCTCCAGCTGTTGTATGCATCCAGCTGCTGCTCTTGTCCAAGTACTGAATAAATGACATTGTGTGCGCGCTCTTCTGTGATCCAGTAGGGGCGTTGCAGTGAATCTGCCTTTAATGCAGATTTAAATCCCTGTTCGCATCCATTCCAACATACTAGCAACGCATAAAGTAACAGGCATTTAATGGACAGGGCCTAATATCTATTAATGCTCTAGCTGCAATACCTCAGTGCAGGGCCGACCTTAGAGGCAACAGCGCCCTCGGTGAATTGGCGCTGCCCCCCACCTCGTGCACCCCTGGTCAAAAGGGGGAGGGGAGGGTTTGGGGGGTCAGGGGTGCCACATTTCTTTAGTCCCTTCCTGCTCTGGCGCCTTGCAGCGTCCTATTCCAATGAAAACCTCCTCGCTCCCACATCAGAGCATGGAGGTGATCATATGAATAGGGTGCTATCAGAACCCTATTGTTATTAAATGCGCCCCGCCATCGCGGGCGCATTTAATAACATAAGGGAGCCTGCCATGCCTTCTCCCACTACGCCAGCTCGGGAGCCCTTAAAAGACTCCCCCGAGTTGGCATGGCGGCTGCCAATGGTGCCCTGATGGGGCATTGTGCCCCAGGCGGTTGCCCGGCCCACCATGCCCTAAGGCCGGCTCTGCCTCAGTGCTGATACTGCAGCCACGCAATTATGTGATGATCCCCTCATTGTGATGTCATCGGCCCGTTAGCAGAGGCCTGCAGCCCTTGGAGTCCGATCCTCCACTCTGAGGAGGGGCGCCTGGCAGCCTTATTTATGCACTGCAGCCCTTTTCAAAACCCCAAACACAGTCCTTCAACCACACTTCAGTAAACTACCTGCCTAGAAGGAACCTACTGCTTGGCTCCCAAGGAGCACCCATAACGAATGTATTATTTTATATATATATATATTACATGGCCTGCGGTAGCGGCTGTGTAGTTATGGTTAAGTTGCTAAACCAATAGGAAGACCACTTTTTCAGCAGCTTATAACTTCGCTCCCCCTGGAGGAAGCTTCACCAAACTTTGCAAAGAAAGTATATGGCCGGCTCTGAATTTTTTCACCAAGTTGGGTGAGGTTTCGTGCAGGGGGGGCAACGTTATAGGGGGGTCCCACATTTATTTTTTCTTCCATAGACTGAATGAGGAAAAACTTTGCGCACGGCTACATCCTGAACGGCTGGATGGATTTTCACAAATTTTGCGGCAGGAGTGGGTGCTTGGGTCACAAAGCGTGATTTTGTGTGTTTGGCGGAAATCCGACTGGTAATCTTTTTGCAAAATTCTGAAATGTACATCCCAAAAAATTAGTGATATCTGGGTCCGCTGTGTGAACCAATTTCCCTTTTTTCGCTCCGCGGACCTAAGTGTCATTGGCCTGCGGTACACCGTGCTGTCTGCGAACAGTAGACGCGGCCGGTGATTGGCTGGAGGGAAGCGTGCTGTGCGTCAAAGGTTTTGGGAAACGCCGCCATAGTGTATCAGAGGATAGTGTTGCAGTGTGTGTGGCAAGGCTGTAAGCCATTGTGTGCATGGCTGGGCCTCTTGTACGTAGCAGTGTGCATACTAAAATTAGTCATAGCTGGCTCCGCTCCAGCGTCCCATTTCCCTCTTTGCAGCGTGATCAAAACTTTGATTGAACTGCAGTGTGCGGTGACGAGATGTGTGGAAAGTGTTCCATGACGGCAGTATGTTGTATCGGAGGACATTGCACCGGCAAATGGATCTGAAAAACATAGTGTACGGCATCTGGTGGTGGGAAAAAGGATGGAAAGGGTGCGGGAGATGAGAAGAGCTTCACGTGATATATATCATTATACAAGAAGACGGAGGTCTGCAAGCGCTATCCGTGCATACTCCGCCAATGCGTAGATACCTCAATAGGCAACTATCTTGTGTGGTCATTGTAGGCAGCCTGCATTATGGCATGCGAGCTACAGTGGCAATGTCTTTCTGTCATGAGTGGTGGCAGGCACATTTGCAGAAGGGGAGTGCATTCCACGACACATGAGGATTTAAACATAGCGTGTACTATGGTGTGCTGTGTGACGCAAATCTGTAGCCCCTTGGATGCATGGCTGCAGCCCTAGCACAGATAATTATGTGAACTGGTTGAAAAGGTATGTCCACTGGTTGAAAGTAGGTGCCACATTGTTGCTGATTGTGTACGATTTGGCTGCAGTGCACACAATGGTAGTTGAATGTTTATGGTGATTGGTAGAACAGCCTACAGTTGTCGGTGTATGGTTGGAGATGGTGCAGTGACCAGTCGTGGAGTGTGTCCAATGGGTGTATTAACAGAATAATGTACATATGGAAGAGGTCCCGGTGCAAATGTTTGTTCTATGTGCTTGCAAATTGTCCATTGTGCAGATTAGTAAGTGTTGCAGTGCAGTACGCACCATTGGTTATATGCACGTACTAGAATGGTGGGAGCAGGCTCAATGTTGTGAAGAATGTCTTGGTTAGTAAGTGGAACATGTGTTCATGTGTCCCCGCTTTATGGTGTGGAGGTTGCGGGGGGGGGGTGCTGGTGCGCATGTTGCCCTTGTGATTCATGGCACATGCACACCTGGTCGCTTGCATGCTCTGTTATGTTCTGGTGAGTGTGGACTAGGCTTAGACTGTTGGGTGCATGGCGGAAGGCCGTAGGCCAGGCACCAAACAGCCTAGGCCTTCATTATAGCCTCCACAGTATAATGCTGTGATGCAGTTGTTAATGTGCATGCATTTGGAGTTGGTAAGTAGCACACAATGGTTGCAGAGGACTTTGTGCACTTGGTGGAGCAGCAGAAGTGAGCTCCTATGCGTTCATTACCATATGGTCCACATAAGTACCCCTGTTGCACAATATGGAGCCACATGTCGCCATATGCATTCGCTATGGTTTGGCCCTTATAACACCCTTGCTTGAGGAAGTGCTTTACCACATTGCGCCATGAAAGGAAATGCTCAGCATAAGAAAGTTGCAATATGGACAATGTACACAGCCACTCATATACCGTTCAGCACATGCAACGCACCTTTGTTGAGCCTTGTATGCAAAGATGTGGCCAGGGTGATAGTTGGCAGGCACACTTGCAGATGGGTCCTGCATTACACATGACATGAGAAGTAAAACATGGGTTGTACTGGGGTGTGCTGTGTATGGTGAGGTCCCAGCGGTCAGTGATGATAGAGCAATGGCAGAAGGGGAGTACAATGGAGACCAGATGAAACTTGCAACATACACTGGAAGTGCTGATGCGTATGTTGCCTTTGTGATTTCTGACACATACGTACCTGGTCGCCTGCATGGCTGTTATGTTGTGGTGAGTGTGGCTTACACCTAGGAATTCATCACAGTGTCCATAATATAATGCAGAAGAGCAGGTGTTACTGTGCATGCATTTGGAGTTTGTGAGTAGCACACAATGGTTGCAGAGGAGATTGTGCACTTGGTGGAACACCAGAAGTGAGCTGCTATGCGTACATTACCATATGGTGTACATCATTGCCCCTGTTGTACAATAGGGAGCCACATGTCACCACATGCGTTTGTTATGGGTAGGCCCTTATAAGACCCTTGCTTGAAGTGTTTTACCAAATTGCGCCATGAAAGGAAGTCATCAGCATTAGAAAGCTGCAATATGGACAATGTACACAGCCATTCAGATACTGTTCTGCACAGGAAATTCAATTTAATTGAGCCATGTATGTAAAGATGTGGCCAGGATGAAAGTTGGCAGGCACATTTGCAGATGGGGCCTGCATTGCTGACACCCAGCAGTCAGTGATGGTAGAGCTATGGGAGAAGGGGAGAACAATGGAGAAGATATGAAACTTGCAACGTACACTGCAGTACGGTGTGTTGCGTGTGATAAAATGTTGCTTTTATGGTTGTGGGGTTTGGTTGCAATTCTTACACTGTGTAGTATATGCCTGGACCTGATGGAGCAACGACTTCTACAGTGTGTCCTGTGGGAGAAGTGGTAAAGTAGAGGATGCTTAGAAGTGGCTATGGGTGACCTGCATGTACCTGGCCTCTTGTTCACCTGCATAACTCTGTTATGTTGAGCTGGGTGTGGCCAAGGGCTACACTGTAGGGTGTATGGCAAAAAGCCTGTAGCCCGAAGGCCAGTCACGGAAGAGGCTAGGCCTGCTCAATAGCACGCCACCATAACGCATACATGAACTTTTAAATATGCATGTCTTTGATGGTGATGACGTTGAAAAAATGGTTGTGCAGGACCTTGTCGACGTTGAACAGCACAAGTGACCTGATATGCGTCCGGTACCATATAGTACCCATTATGCCACCACCTTGCACATTAGGGAGCCAAATGGCACTATTTGCGGTTGCCATGAGTTGCCCTTTGCACCACCCCATCATATGTTATGTTTGTGGATTGTGGTATGTGGGAAATGTTACCTTTCATGAGGCTATTATGTTTTGCTGGGTGTAGGTAAAGCCTACAGTATTGGGAACATGGGCAAGGGCAGTGGGCCGCAGGCTATGCACCAACGAGCCTATCTTTTGACAACAGCCAGCACACCATACAGAAGCCATGTAGAGTTGCCTCTGTTTCTTCTCTCTGAGGATGGTGACCTTTGAATAATGGGTGCAAAGAGCATTTTACACTTAGTGGAACAACCAAAGTGAGGTGCTATGCGTTCGCGAGCACATGGTGTAGGTAATTGCACGTGTTGTACATTAGTGTGTAATTTGCCCACAGCTAGAGGTTGGGAGATATTTTATAAACAGAAGCATGTGTGCCTTTATGTGCAGTGCTGGATGTTCAGCACCGACTATGACAGCATTAAGGAGCAAGATTTGCAGTGGGTCCAACGAAATGGGATTTGTTTGACCTCCATTGGCAATGCTGTTTTGTTTGCCACTCTGCACGCAGCATTGAATACAATCCTGTAGAACTGTAAGAGAAGCACTGACGTTCACTCCGTACAAATGTGAGGAGGAGAAGGGAACAGAAACACTTTGAAAGACATAACAAACTAAAAAATGTGTAAGCAAGCATGTACATACCAAAAACAGGACAAAAAACCCCCAAAACCTTTTCTTTTCTGAGACAGTTTTACAGACCCAACTCCTAATCCTGTTTTACATTTACCCCCTCAAACCACCCCCCACCCTCCTCCCTCCCTACCATGAAAACTCTGTGGTTTACGCTGTACTTTCACGCTTGTACATGCCACATCCAGCAATTTTCTGGATGGGAGCCATGGAAAAGAAACTGTGGAGTGAAAGACACTGTTTATAAAGTTGGTGGGTCAGGTGTGTACTCAAACAGTGTGCCAGAAGGTCTATTTCAACTAAGTAGTGCAGACGGCTATGCTGGAAGTGAGCAATGTAAGGAGCAGGCACCCTGGGTGTATGCAACAACTGAATGTGTTTCTTTGCAGTTAGTAACATGCAAGGTGTGCTGCCTGTGCCCAATATTTTCTGAAAAGTGTGCAGTAAGTGGAGTAGAGCGGAAAATAAAAACAACTTTGGAGTGTAAATGGTAAGTGGCAGGCATCCTACTGTTGTACATGCATTGTGTGTATGATATCATATGATGTGTGCTTGTATGCTACAGCATTCGTAATGCCCCTACACACATGTCTAGCAAAGCACAACAAGGCAAAGGAGGGCAAACAGAGGGGAGACATAGACAAAGAACCTAGTAGGACAGGTGTGACTTAGATCGCCCAAGTGCATGGGTGGAGGGAGGGGAAGGTAGAGTAAATGGGAAGAAGAAAAAAATGACAATAAGTAAAAATACGGACCAATTGTGCCAAGTGCACGGATAAGAGTACACACGAGGTGGTGGATGCCCTGTTAGGCATATAGGAAAGAGTGCTCAAGTGCAGGGTTTGCTAGAAAGCCAGTGTAGGGGTTCACCTGGCAGGGGGAGGTGACATGGGTCCAACATCAGAGTCGTCAGGTAAGTAGTGCAGATTAGGTTTACGTCATGCAATTAGCTGGGGAGATGAGCAGATACAGTAGATGCAAAGAGAAAGACTTTGAGGTGCTTCAGGAACCGGCGATGTTTCCCCTCAAGTGTCAGGGAGGCAGGGAGCCTGTTGCAGAGGGAGGTCGCAGGCGAAAAAGCACATCTACCAACAACTGTTTTTTTGCAGAAGCGAGTGACCCTGAGGGAGTTGGAGACGGATGAGGGAAGAGCTTGTGCACAAAGATATATAGGGAGTTACATTTGAAGGTATTGTGGTCCCAGGGGCCAGAAGGCCTTCTGCATAATGCAGTCTTCTCACTTTATTTCTTGCAGCCACTGGGAGCTATTGACGACATTTCAGTGCAGAAGAGACACCATCCCAAGTCGCGCATTCCTCCTGTGGATGCGTTGCAGAGGGTGGAGAGTAGAGGGGGCAGATTTAAAAAGAGCATGCTGTAATAGTGCAGCCTACACAGAAGTACAACTGTGCAGAGAATGATCTTTTGGAAAGTTCCTTTCCCTTGGTACGATACATTCAATGCTGCTATTGATGCCATTTTTTTACGATTTATGTAGGAGGTGGGTTAGTGGGGAAAACATTTTGTAGCATTGTCGGAAAGGAAAGCAGGGAGTCCTGTGTCGATATTACACTGTATGATATGGGGCAATGAGAACATTGCAAGCACATATCACTAACGTGCCACTTCATGGTAGGGGATGGGAAAAAAATAGTATACTTTTAAAGAACGTAATGGCCGTTCAGTGGCAGATACTGTGCGCAGAGGCACTTATAAAACAGTAATATGCATAGTGCAGAAAAAGCTTTGGTACCTTACATTTGTGGTAGTGGGTGCGGAAGAGGATGAATGTGGACGCACACATTTTTCAATCTATTACTGAAATTTGTAGCAGACGTGGTGGCAAGTGACAGTACACTAGCAGGCTGATTTTCTAACGGCACCTATGAAGTGTTGTGCAGCACAGACAGTGTTAGATGGTAACGTCTTGGGTGGCATTGGTGGAATCGTGTGTGACCAATTACCCATACCCAAAGATGTGGTGCTGGAAAAAAGGTAGTAGAAAGGGAAGAAGGACTGCTCCTGATTTACTGGGGTGCAGCCCTCACGGTACTTTGGGAACCACACGTGCCACAATCTGCACTTTTTACGTTGCTTTCCAATGCCCATGGGCCTTTCGGGATTATCCAATCAGGTACTGTGCGTGTGGTTTACAGGAAGGGGCGTTCAAACTGCTGTACATTATATTCTGCGTAGTGAGGCTGGCTGACATGGCGAAACCCATTGTGTTGCCTGTAGGTAATGCCTTCCTACTCGATCTGCACAAGTATGCCGTGGACAGAAACTTTGATGGCAATTTCGAGTTGGAAGGAGTGGTCGCATTGTGGAACGGTGTGTACGAGCGCAGTTTCGCCGACATGGATGCACTTTGCAAAGACCTGGCCACTTTTGGTAGAGGTGATGTTATCGTTATCCACTACGGCGGTATGCATATGGGTTACATGTCTTGTTTAGGCTTGTTCCGTTGACTAAAGAGGTTGCTAAAGCTAGTGAAGAGGCTTTTTTCCCACTGTGAAAGTGCTGTTTTCATCGATAACACCACGAAGAGTGTGGGACACTGCTCATGGATGTTGTTCCGAGCCAGACGCAGGAATGTGTCTCATCAACAGGAGCATGAATACTTTTCTGTCCGCTGCTGGGATGTTCTTCTGCAACAATGACCTCATTAGTTGTGGAAATGCAGAATTTTTCCAACCAGATGGCATTTATTTGTCACCCATTGATAATGCTGTTTTGTTTGCCCATCTACAAGATGCAGTGAAGAGTTTACTGTAACAATGTCCACACAAGAAAACAATAAATTCAATAAAAAATGAAAAAAAGGTGTTCCTCTAGAAGGATCTACAAAAAAATAAACTCTTTTAAGAGCCACCCCTTATAACAAACTTCCCCTACCTTGGTTGCATGTTGTGCCACTAGGCTTGCACGCAGCACGAAAGCCACATCCGAGAATTTTTAGGATGGCAGAGACGGAAATGGGACTATGGAGCCACAGGGATTGCGCAATAACATTTCTGTGCGGGGTGTGTACGCATAGGAGTGTTGTACTGAACTGATACTGTTACATGGAGAGCTGTTCAATGTCATTGGTTGAAGCGTGTGGAACTTTTTAACAGTATGCAATGACGGCGTGCTGCAAAGAAGAAACTGGAAACGGAAGAAAGAATGTTTCTGCTTCATTGGGACACAGTCCTCGCCGTCCTTGGGGAAACGCACGTGCACTTACTCCCCTTTGCCGCTGGCTACCCATGCGGTTGTGTCAATGGGGAACATCGCAGCTGCTGTTGCGTGTGGTACAGCAAGGCCTGTTCATAATTTTGTCCATTACTGTGCGTACTCGGCTAGACTAACGTGGTTGCTATTAGTTGCAGACGCACGTAGTATATCAGATTTGGTGCAGCATTACTTACAGGGCAAACCTATGTGGCCTGCTACTTTGTTCAGCAAAGCTGCAAACTGATTGCTCAGCACCTCTGGGTTGTGCCGTTTTGTAGGGTTGCTGTGGACAACTTACACCCAGAAATCAGGCCTACATTGTTCCAACCCATACATACATGTGCAACGGCACACTGTGGTGTGTCTGTAATCCTGTACTTTCTGAAAAACAGTCCGTAGTTTGCTCAACCCTGCACTTTCCCGCTGTTCGAGGGTCTGGCTCCTGTCCCCAAAATAAGGGCTCATGGCCAGAGTGGGTGCAGTCACATGGTGACGTCGCCACTGTTCTCCTTTGGGACGGCTGTCTGCTGCACGCGTTTTGGGCGCAATACGTTGTGCGCATATGGATGGGTGTCCTATGCACCCAGTTGCCTTTTCTCTACTGACTAAAACTGCACCACACATGCGCCAACAATTTAGGGATACACTGGGTATTTATAAGGTATAGCAGTTGGGATGTTTATCTGCATAGCTACCTGTAGGACGTGGGTGGACGCCCCGACCTAATTAACGTTCCTTCGCATATGCTTCACAGTGGCGATGTCCGCAGGACACAGAGGGACAGACACACATGCGTGTACTTGCACTACTCATAAACATCCGGGCGTACACGCATTGATAGGTGGTGGACAACATGCGGACGTGCGGAGCATGCTGGCAGCGTACGGATACCTCCATTGCCATTGCGGATAGGCCAGACAGCTGCAGTGTACGTAGGACACCTACTTTTTTCTTACTTGCGGTCATTGTAACGTGGATTGTTTTCCCCATTTCAGGTACAAACAAAATCACCACTCAAAGGGACTGCAACATTCTCATTATTATTGTTTTCTTGTACACATGCATACAGCCCAATTGGAAAGGAAGGGGTAGCAGAAGTACTTATTGTGGGGAAATGGGGATTTGCACATTTTGGTTGTAAAGGGAGGAAAAGATTGATGTATTGCCGTAAATTCTCCCATGAAACAGTTATCTTCATGCCCACAAATGATTGCTGTGTTTCAGGCCCGCGTCTTCCCTTATGTATATGTATTATATGCTGTGACTGACCCCTTAGGAAAGTAGTGTAGGAACATATGAGAAGGGTAAGGTCTACAAACATAGTACCTTTTGAATGTTTACTTCCTGACTGTCAGTGAAGAAAACCACCTGCGCTATATATGTCAGTGACCAAAACAAGAGGGAGCCAGACATATGACGTCATCAATGACATTTGTGATGTCATCTTTGATGTTATGGGTGTTAGTCTTAGCAGTGCACAGTGGTGGCTTAAGTTATGGTTGCTTAGCTTATGATAACTGGCGAATTTCTGAGGTATTTCGGTTTTACCTGTAACCATAACGTCCCTGTAATGTTTTTCCATTGAATTTTATAGGTTTTTACTAGTGCAACTTAACCATAACGTCCCTAGTGAATATACATACATATATAAATACATATATATTCCTTAATTTCACCAACACGATCATCGATGAAAGACGAGCCGCACTCACAGGACGTTTGTTGTGGATAACCCATAGGAAGAGCACTTTTTGGGCGGCTTATACTTTGCCGCACCCTGGAGGAATCCTCACGAAACTTTGCAGAATTAGTATATTGCCCTGCCAGATTGATCTTGCAAAGTATGGTGAGGTTGCATCGGGGTGGGGGGGTGGGGCAAATTTATAGGGGGGTCCCAAAATGTGTGTTTTTTTTCCCACAGACGCAATGGAAAAATTATTTTGCTCACACCTGCAGCCTAAACCCCTAGACGGATTTCACCAAATTTGTAGCAGGAGCGGCGGCTTGGTCCACAAAGCATGCTTTTGTAAATTTGGTGTGAATCCGTCCAGTAGTTTTCTTTAAATTACCAAAAAGTAGGTAAAGAAAATTTGTGATATCTGGGTTTGGTCCTTGGGCTCACTTCCCTTTTAGGTCCGCAGACAGGCTTCCAATTGGTCCAGAGGGCAACGTGAGGCCCGTGGACTTCGGACTCACTTGCTGATTGGTCAATAAAAAATGTGAGATGTGTCAGATTTTTGGAAACGCCCGCCATGTGCGATTCGCGGACAGTGGCCGTTGTCCACGGACATCACGGTAAAAACATATGAAAAAACAGAACATTGCACTTGTCAAACTTATATAACAATCTCTGGGGATGTTAGGGGTAATGAGGATGGGATATTACTGTAAAAAGCCTGGCGTGTTTCTTCTCCAATGTCCACGAACAGTTGGGGACAGTACTGTGATGTCCGCGAACATCTGATATGTACGAGGGCATCTAGGCTTATTTGTGCATTACAGGGTTGGTGAAAAGCAGTTTTTGGATGGCTTATAACTTTGTCGCCACTCATTGAAACTGCATGAACTTTTGGAATTTCATTCTAGACTTGATTCTGAAAGTGTAGTACTGTTTTGTCAAGAGGGAACAAAATATTGTAAAGGCTTATAAATGTGGTGCCATTTGACAAATTTGCACAAAAGTTTACAAAACGATTTTAAATCTAGATATAAATGTTTTTGCAAAGTTGGAGTTTTGTCAAGAGGGTGCTAAATTAGAGGGGTGTCACGACATGTTTAGATGACTTATAACTTTGTTGCCATTTAACAAACGTAGACCACAGTTTTCAGAAAGATGAGAGACCCAACCTTGAATGTTTGCTCAAAGTCTGAATGGATTTTGTCAAGTGGGGGCTAAGTTATATGATTATTTTATGTATGTACATTTTTGCACTTTTGAAAAATAAAACATGGGTTGATTTCCAGCAAATTATTGTAAGGAGCATTGGTAAGGACCTGAAAGCATGGTTTTGCAAATGTAAATGCAAAAAATAGTGATACACCTTTTGGTGACGGAGGTATAGCCTGTGGCCATGGGCAGTGACCACATTGTCCGGGTCATGGCTTAAGGTAATGACCCGGACAATCTGGCTACTGTCCAGGACCACGAGGGACAACCAATGAGGATAAAGTGGCCATGTCTACCAGGGACTGGCTATGTGGTAGAGTCTTTTGAAATTGGGATAGATTTGAAAAGGAAAGAAATGTGCGGGTGGTTACATGGTATGGTCATAGGGTTCACGCTTTGCCTTCTGCAGGCCGCCATGGAAAGGGAAGAGGGGTTCTGTTCGGAGCCCCGCCTTCCTTTTCCATGGTGGCCATCTTTGAAAAGGATTTTCCTTCCCACAGGAGGACATCGCGCATGTCCCAGCATAGGAAGAAAAATCCTCTTATTTTTAGCACCCCGGTTTACCGCTTTGTCAACCTGGGGTAGTAATTGCATTCATCCCCCATTGCAGGGTCTGGAATGGGGGATAATGGTCCGCAGCCCTTGTTATCCATCCTCGCTTCGCTTGGCCTGATAACTTGGGCTATTGGGCCGTTATCACCCATTCCAGTCCCTAGAGCGCGGAATGAACGCCACATTATTTCCATTAGCATAATACAAAATGCTGATGGAAATGTTGGAAAATCTTATGGAGTCTATGCACGTTACTGAGAAATGTAAAGTACATGGAGTCTATAAGATTTTTTTTGTTCAATTTTTTTACTGTGAAAGGTGGTTCCTAATGGAACCTTTTTTCTGTTGTTTTTTGTTTTTTTTTGTTTTTGTTTACAGGAGAGGTTAGAACGTGTGGCGGGAAATGAGGGAAGAGGCATCAAACACTAATATGGAGAAGCAGTAGACAGAGGAAGATGTGAGAGTGTTACATCTAATGTAGGGGGCAGTGTTTCTCATGCTCCTTGAATACAGCTTCAAAAGTACTTTGAAAATTGCTCCTCCGGCAGAGTGGTGTGTTGCAGTATATACAGAGGACTGAACCCCGAGGTTTTGGCCCCTTTAAGACAAGGTAGCAATACTTAGAGATGGATGGGATGCAGAACTTACTCATACATCAATAATCAGACCGACTCGGGAAGTTGGCAAAACACTGTACTGTTTTATTAACAATTATCTAAAACAGGGAGTTACAACGTACATCAACGGACATTCGCTCGATTTCTCTCAAAGTATCACATGAAAAAACCATACTGACGGGAGTTGTTATTGGGTCTGTAAGATCAGATGGACAACTAAGCCCATCTCGAGTGCAAGTCATCTTTCCTGTCATACTAATACACAAACTATAGGGCTCTTTAATATGTGGCTCTCTATAATTAGTTGGCACGCTTGTACCCTTCTGGAATATTCCACTTGCTAGCAGCACGCAAGCTGGTGACCCCAGGTGCTAGGAGGGTTGGCCTGGTCATGCCTCCCCAACCAATTAGCCCTCATCCATCATCACTCCTACAGTCTGCCATTAAATTAAGGCTTTGAACTCTGCCTTGTAGAGGCTCACTCTGCCTGAGAATAAAAGGGAGTGTGGCATGGACTTATCTTCTAGTTTCGGTGTAGCTCGACCCACAGTCTATTTCCACCTTGACCATGTGACTGGAGACCACGTTTTTGAGCTTTTTACTGCATAAAATACTATTAAATGACAAACTCTTGACATGTTTTTCCATTACACATCAAACAGCGACTCTTGATACTGGGCCAGCAAGCCTTTCTTGAATTCTCCATTGCCATCAGTTATTTTTAACTGCGCCACACTTCAAGCCCTTTCTATTCACAGGGTTTAAGTTTGCTAAAGTGCATTGTGGAACATCCAGATTCCTATGAATATACATTGGCGCATCGCCACAATCTAATTACTACGTAGCAGCCTCAGGATCACTTCCTCTACTTGCGTTACAGCACCGGTAGAATTGTAAAATGGCTTTGCATTTCTTCAGTGTTTCTTCGCACGAGCAATCTTCATTTCGATACCGAAATGTTGCTTTACTTCAATACTTCATCCTTAAATCCTATAGAATGTCTATATTCGTTCTTCATTTGTGTCTTTTCTGGGTGTGTCAGTTCGGCTTCGCATGATGTCAGCAGTGTTCTTTCTTATTCTTTTTCATACTTCTTCCTGGACCTTCTCCAGAAGACCATTATTTCTTCGTGAATGCATATAGGGTTTTCGCGATGGATACCTTGTTTCAAGGATTATTGGCAGTATAGGAATCCTTACTGGTACTGCGCATGTCACAATTTCTGGTTCCCAACATATAGGCAACATGGGGGTGGAGCTTCTGGTAGGGGGACTTGGCTCCTCCTCCTCACTCCCCCTCTGAGTGATTCATTGACCACTCTCTCATCAGTCTTCACATCGATACATCGATACATCCTAGTCTGAAGAAGTGCTTCTTTGGAGTCCATATCTTTATGACTTCTTTCAGACATCCTGCTGATTTCACATGTTTTCATCAATACTCCACTTCATAAGACTGCATTGTCCATTCGGACTGCAGTAGATCCATCTTCCCACATACTTCTTGTGGTTCTTCGGATACAGGAACTTTGTTCCTTCGGGTGCATGAATACTGGCCTTTACGTAGTCTCAGATTTCTTCGTCTGTCAGTTCCTTGGATTTTAATCCACATTCCACATTGATCATGATCTTCATGCCTTCCGCTTTCTTTGCATTCTTCTTGCATTGTGTGATTATTATCCTAATCGCACAAAATCTAAACATGATCATCACCAACAGGGCTCACCATCCATTGTAGAACCCATGAGAAGATTGAAGCAAACCAACTGTCATTAGCAATGCCTTCTACTTCTTCTACTTTCTTCTACTTCCTCTTCCATCTTGACGTGCAAGTTTGTCAGCATCGTTATGGCCTCTGTCAATGTGCCATTCTTGTTGTAGTGAGAAGGTATGAATGTGTAACACGATTCTCGGATTTTGGCACAAACACCTCCATCCAGGGCTGTAATCATATCCAAGACATATCTGTTCTGGAGAGTCATCAGGCGTATGGCTCTCACCTCCTCTTTGATGGCATTGAATCCCTTTAATCGTCTGCTAGAGCTCCCATCTGGTAATCTGCAACCATTTGGTATTCGCCATTGTCTGGATCCCAGGCATAACGATAATAGTTAAAACTGAAGCAGTTTTACTGAATAGTCTATGCTCATATGGAATAGAATCTAAAGCTTTTATTGATTTGGCTGAGAAATAGTTTTCCCTCTTCATTCGATTTAGGAGTTCAGCAGATCTCTCCTTTCTCAGGTGAGCATCTGCTTTTGGAAACTCACCAATGTTCAGGTCACTCTTTGGAATCACTAACGCTGGAACATGGACAATCGCTATAGAATACAGTCCTCCCCAATCTCTTGGCAGCTTCATGTAAACTGTGGATCCACAGGCCTAGTAGTGATCCATTATCACCACTGTCCCATCTTTCATTCCTGGTACATCGAAGATTCAACCACACTGCTGATTCTCTCCAACTTTTCTTGTGACATTATTTCTGAAGCATAGCTCTGCACTAGCCAAAGTCACTATCTGCAATGGGCCTCCGTTGTCTTCAACCCACGTCAGCAATTTTGCACGCCTCGGCCAGAAAGGTTTGCATCCTTTTTTCGACTTGTTCGATAACTGGCTTGTGATGACCAGTTACTGCCACAGCTCTGCATACGACTATACCTTCTTCCGAACCATCTGGAGAAAGTACTGCCCCCTAGAGTCACATCTGGCCTCTTTCCTGCAACATTGTATTTCTTCATCAGTTTTTCTTTCAAAGTTGAGTTTCCTGTTTATTTCCCATCTAATTCCAGCTCCCTTCATGCCAGGCTGTTTGTATCTTATCACATGATCTCTGGTGTGTGCTCTTTCTCTTGTCTTCAAATCTTGAACATAATCATCTTCTTCTGGTGCTGACCATTCTGTCACCTATACCAAGGAGGCCACTCGACCCTGGAATTGATCTCTTGTATGCCAGCGTGCAAGGCGAGTCAGGCAATGAGCTGTTTGGATGTCTATCTCTACAGCTATGAATATCTTAGACTTTCCCATAGCATAAGGCAGGAGAGCACATACATAACAATCCTCCTTAGAAGTGCTCTTGCCAACTTCTTTCATGTGCTGATACCACATGCTGTTTCCCAAATGTGCTGTACTGTCTAAATTATCATTTAATTCTTAATCATTCTCCCTTGCACTTCTCTTAGGTCTCTTCCTTGACAAATGGGTTTGCACATAATGATCATGGAGTAAATTGAAAACAGACCTCCCTCCAAAGGGAAGCATAGGGCCACTTGTCACAGAAATAGGTGCCTTCACATGTATCACTGGTGTAGGAACAAACACATATGGCATTGTGTCAATAACACACAATATAGGGGAAGAGAGATCGACACTCTCCCTTGAACCACAGATTCCAAATGAATTCAACCCTCCCACTGTGGTTGGCTCAGGCACCTGATAGATATTAAACAGGTCACCACGTGGCAGCCAGTGGGGGAAGAGGAGTTAGGGAGAGGTTGTGGATTGGGTAGGGGAATTTAGGAACACTGGATAGAGGTTAAGGGAACACCTAGGTTGGATAGGGAAGGGGAAACACCAGGAAAAAACCCTAACCTGTCTGCACATATGCCTAACATTCTTTCCTACAACTTAATTACCAAGAAAACTAGTAGTCCTGACCTAACATAAACCATATACCTGCTCCCTGCATGAACCTGATTAGGCACACCTTAATACGTGTGCTCGACCATTCCCAAACACAGAATGAACACATTTTGCATGAAGCGTGATGAAACAAACAAATGGGAATCTTCCCCAAAATGATAGACAAAACACATGGCCCTTTGGGCAAGCTCAAGCAACATGTACATAACAAACAGAACAGTCATAAAACAAAACTTGTTAGCAGCCCTAGTTGGCGTGAGTGGATTCACACATGTCTTTGTATTCCTATAGTCTCGTGGGCGGCAGATTGCTTAACTCCGCGTGTGAGCACTTAATGCACAACAGTTAGCAAGGTGTCCACTTCATATAGGCGAGCATAGTTTGTAGTAATCACCACATACAATGGAGCAGAGTCGGGTCCTCGGACCGTTTTAACATAACAAATCAGGGTGCATAATCCCCTCCCTGAAACCCTCTGGTACTTATCAGAAGTCCGGGAAGCCCCGCGAGACTTCCTGTATGAAGATTGCACGGCGATAAGGCAGCCCGGCAGCGTCCTCACCCCTCTGAGCTTCAATCAATCAGGGCAGTCCGCAAAGTCAGCAAACCAGCATGCAGGGAAGCGTGCAGACCTCTCCTCCCTTCTCCGATACCAACCGCACCATAGTCTCAATAAGCCACACCTGCCTTGTGCCATTGCCTGCTAATAAGCTATCCTTAATCAGAGTCAGCTGGCAATGCGCGCACGGCAAGAACTACACGATTCCCAAGTGCTGCTGGGAAATGTAGTCTTTTAGTTTCCCCAGCTGCTGTCCTTAGTACACAAATTTGAGCACTCCACTCCTGTTCCAGCCCTTAGTCCTAACACATTGGCCTTCTTACAATGTCTAGTTCTGCAAAGGTCACTGGAGTGGGAAGGATTAACAGGACTCCTTCCTTTTTGGGACCAATAAAGTAAACAGTGGGGATCAATAGGAACAGAAAAACAATAATAGATGCTGAACAGGCATATATTGTATGCCAATACATTAGACCCCACCATCAGTATCTCTCCATACGTCGTTGACTCTATTCACTCTCTGGATTTGCAATATGTTCAATAGACCTCATTATGCCTGTGATTACTTTTAAGGAAAAAAACATTATTTTTAATCAGGCAATCTCGTTAAATGCTCAGGTAGCTGTCTGATCTGTTCTATTATTGTTGCCAATAATTGTCTGATCGCCAGGCCATTTTTAGGATCTTGGATAAAAGTAAACACATCAGTGCTGCGCCCAACAAGAGCAGGGTAAACTCGGAGTATAAAAATGAAGACAGCAAGAAGTAGTCTGTGAACATCAACATCGGACAATACCATTTGGGTGTCCAAAACGAAACTCAGTCAGAACCAAATCTGGGAACTGTTCCCTTATCCAGTCATCAAAAAGGAAGTCTAAATTGGGCATTTTCATTTACTTCAGCACTTCCTAAAGTCCAATGTTAATGTGTTCCTGTGGCAAAAGAACAATACATTTCTCACTTCCTGCTAAAATATCTATAAGGAGTATCCAGGGGAGCCACAGTCCAAATGCACACTTGCATTTATTTATTACATAATCTTTGGGTCCTTCCTCGTCATCGATCGAGTCTGCACGTGCTGAACTTCCTCTTCTTGACTTGCTTCAGAAAGGCGTGGGGGTGTGACGGTCTCACCAGCGTAGATTTCTATTTATCCCAGGTGGATCCAAGCGCGCCTCCCTTGGACTTTAACTACTGAAGGAGTAATGTCTTCCACAATATAAGGACCACTAAATCTGGGCTTGTGCCACTTCCTAGTTAGAACAGAGTCTGCGACAAAATGTTTAGGAACACATAACTCTTTAAGTCTGGTTGCTGTATTGTCTTCATCTGCATCCTGAGACTGACACCCCTTCCTCTTGAGTTGATCTAAAATGACAGAGATACTAACGGTCATACATGTTAAGTATGCATGTAACTCATTTCCCTAACAATTCTCCAGTTGTCTGGGCATCAATTCTATTCCTTGATGGAGGAGTCAGAAGCATTCTCATCCGCCTCCCTGTAACTAGCTCGTGGGGTGTTAGGTGGTGGTCTGACCAGGGCTGATTTCTCAATGCAAATAATGCAAGGTGCAAGCAATGTAGCCACCCCTTATACAGTGTCGATTTCAGTTTTGCTATCCTTTCCTTGAGAAGACCGTTGAGTCTCTCACATATGCCGTTCGCTTGCAGGTGATAAGCAGAAGAACACATATGTTTAATACTAAGCAATAGGCTAATCTGTTGGAATACCTCATTGACAAAATGGAGCCCCCTTGTCAGATCTCAGCACCTCACATACTCCCCATCTAGGAAATACTTCTCGAACTTAAAACTTTGCAGCTCAAGTGTGCATGGACCAGCTTCAATCATCTCGAAAAGGGGCACACTACCACTATCATATACCTATATCCATTAAATACTTGCAGCATGTCAACATAACAATATGTAAATGCTGAAAAGGACTGTCTGGCTGAGGAATCACTTCTCTGACTGTTCACAGTGTGTGCCCAGCAGTAAACCTTTGACATACGATGCAATTTACTACATAAAAAGCAACGTGTTCTAAGAGGTTTGGTACAAACCAGTCCTCCGCAATGGTTGCTGCGAGGCTCTCCCTAGTTACATGCGCAGGGTAGTGTAGCTGTTCTAACGCCACCCTTAATAAGGCTACAGGCATTACCAGTTTACCAGTGCTATCCTGTCGCCATAATACTTCAGACGGGGATAAAGAACATCCCCTCCGTGTCCACAGCTCCTTCTCTTCCTGTGGAGCACCACCTTGAAATTCCATTGATTGTGTTCTCAATAAATGATTAAATCCTTAATTTACAATCATAATTTTAACTATGTTTTTTTCACATCAGGAGTATCAAAACTTGAAATATCAGGAGAATATGCAACCCTTGTGGGCTCTTTGTCTGTGGCTTGGTTTCCGCATGACATAAAGTCAGTTCTCTTAGTATGTGCTGCGCACTTAACTATTGCGATGGCTACTGGAAGTTGTAGTGCTTGAATAAGCCTGTCCAATAATGCTGCATGTTGCTCTGGAGTGCCATCCGCTCTAAGGTAGCCCCTCCTTTTCCAACGGCTAGCGCTGTGTGCACTGTTGACATCACATAGGTGGAGTCACCGTACACTGTCACTTCCTGCCCTGTGTGATTTTTTTTCGAGTGCCACTATAAGCGCCACCAGCTCTGCAGCCTGTGCTGAAAATTGAGACAGTAGTCTCACACTTGCTACAACTTCAAATTCCCCATTAGCTCTGTGCTTTACCACAGATGTGCCTGAATGCCTTTCTCCATCAGTTTGATCAATCTTCAAAGACCCGTCAATAAAGAGAACCTCCCCTGCTGCTAGAGCATTCTCCTTTACCCTACGAATCTCATTATAGAACTCCTCATAGTTAGAGCAATCATGCACTTGCTCATCCGCTGCCAATGGTTCGGCTACAAACATGGCAGGATTCACTAATTTACATCTCACTATTTTGATTGCTCAATTTGATATAACTACCTCATAAGCAGAAGCTCTCTGAGACATCAATGTACCAATAGGTTTCTCCAAAACAGCAAATAATGCATGCTCAACAAATAAAGTAATTTAACAGCCCATCACTATGCTTGTCGACTTCTCAATAGCGAACACGGCTGCTGCCAGCGATTGTTCGCAAGGAAAGTGTCCTCTCATAACTGGGTTTAAAATCACACTATAATATGCCAAGGATTTGTACGCTAATGAGGTTCTCTGCGTGAGAAATATTGTCATAACTGTTCCATTTGTGTGCAAAAACAGGAAGAACTCCTCAGAATAACTGGGAATTCCTAAAACTGGAGCTGTACAAATTGCTTTTTTCAATTCCTCAAATCCTTCCTCCATTTCCCCAGTCCATTCAATGTTTTCCTTATTCACCTGTGCTTTCTTCAAAGCCTGCAAAAGGGGATTTGTATATGAACTATAATCAAATACCCATGCTCTGACATAATTAAACAGTCCCAGAAACTGTTGCATTTGCTTTGTGTGCAGTTTTGACGTTTTCATAATGGCCTCAGCTCTTTCAGGTGTAACCGTCTTTCCTTCATGGGAAATTAACTGACCTAGGTATAACACTTCTTCCTGACAATATTGCAATTTCTCCTTATCCACTTTGTATCCTTTGTCTGCTAGAATAATCCTGTATTGAATCGAGTCTCATCTGCACTCCTCTTCTGTTGTGCTACAGACTAAAATATAATCTACGACATGCAGCACGATGCTTGGCAAATCAATATTGCTTAGGTCCATCTGCAGGACCCTATTAAAGATTGATGGAGATTCACAGTGCCCTTGGGGCAAACGTGTGCTTTTCAACTTAGTCTGACGGAACGTACATGACGTAAGGTCGTGAGAATCCTTGTTCAACGGGATTGAGAAAAACACATTTTTCAAGTCAATCACCATGAAATATTGTGCCTCTTAGGGAATACTGCATAGAATCGGCGCAGGATTTAGAACTAATGGAAACTCTGCCTCTACAATCTGGTTAATTGGCCTCATGTCTTGAATTAAATGCCACGACCCCCCTTCAATTTTTTCACAGGATACACTGCAGTATTACACAGTAACTCTGATGCCACCAAGATGCCTTGTTTCATCATAGCTGATATAGTCTTAAAAATCCCCTCGTCCGCCTCTCGAGACATTGGGTACTGCCTAGCTTGAGGTAAAATCGCTCCTGGTTTCAGCTTCATCTTAACTTCTCCCACCCCCTTCAACAGGCCTACCTCATAGGGGCCTGTAGTCTATAAAGAGACTGCCACTTTTTCCATATCCTCATCAAAAAATGCTGGATGTTGCCTAACTATCATCATTCGCTGTGGGATCTCTCTTCTATTTCTATTCTGATCCAATAAGTTATACTCATTTCAAACACCACTTCATCGTCTGATGGATCGTCTCTGAACATATCTTCATCAGTGACATCAGTCAGTCTGTACCCTTTCCCAATAACAATTACCGTTCTCCATGGCCTGCCCTCATCATCGGTTCCTTCGAGCATAGCCATTTCCCCTCATACTATGGCTGCCTGTAATTCTAGGGGAATAATCTGTCCCCCCTCTTCATCCATAGCACCTGTGGCCTGAACAGAAATTCATCAGGTATTCTCATAATCTTGCCCACTAAGCCGGGTAGCCATGTTTAACAAAATGCGTACCCCATAGTGAAAGACTTCTGGCTCTAATGGTGTTCCTCGCAGAGCTATTTGTCCTGTATATGCCATGATAATTCCGCCTACGTTTAAATAATGTATTCCTGGCATGGAACACACTATAACTTTGTCAGTGAAAGCAATCATCATATTTAACTTTGTCATGAGATCTCGGCCCGGATTATTAACTGGTGTCTGCCTTGAATACAATAATGGAACAGACATATCACATTCTCCTATAGTGACTGGTAATTTCTCAGTAAAAGGAAATCTACTTGTAGCTCCAGAGAAGCTTTGAGCATTCATGGCATTTCCTGATAACGAAAAAAGATTCCCTCTCGCATACATGAGCGAGTTGCCCCTGTGTCTACTAAAATAGAAAATGATTTGCCTCCTATAGTAACATTAACCCTTGATTCCTCTTGAGGATTTGGCATCACTGAAAGTACTGAACACACCAAGTCACCTTGTGAGCTGTCCTATTGTGGGTACATGCTTATTCCTTTACCTGTAAAAGGACTCCCTCCCATGACAGTGACACTCCCTACTATAGGAGTCAATAACGGTCCTGTGTTTGCATTCTGCTGTATCTGCATGGGTGCGTGCTGTGACTGCCCTTGCAGTGGATCCAATAGTGCTTGCTGTGGTTGTAAAGCCTGTTGCAGTGGTGGCGCTTGCCCCTGATACACTGCCTGATCTTGGGAAATCCATCCCTATTTTGTGAGCTATATGCTGGAGGATAGGCTGTCCCCACTCTTGAGAATTGCACTTTCTGTACATACCCTTGTCCCCCACATGTTCGCGCAATGTGCCCTATCATTCCACATGTCTGACACAAAGGAGGGAGTCTTCTAATCTGCCCTGCCTGCTGCATGCTTTGATTATCATTTTGTACATTCTGAAAACCACCTTGGTTACTCTGGAAGTCTCCTTTATTATTCTGTAAACCCCGCTTCCTCTGAAACCGGTTCCCCTGCCCCTTGGCATGAATCCATTCCCTCATTGATCCAATTGATGTTGATTATTCACCTGTGACATACCCGCTGCTTGCTGCGCAGCCCGCCCTTCTCCGCTCGTCAGTACCGCTCCTTATATAGCATATTTTGACAATTTCTTCTGAACTAATTTAGCTTCCTCAAGTTTCTTAGCATCTTCCGTCACCTTATTCTTTTCTTGTAAAAATTGGCAATGATGTGCAATAGTCCACTATATTTCTGCCCATGATTTTGCTTCCATTCCCACTAACTTTTTCAGCTGCCTCTGTACCTGTTCTGGCAGTCCCTGACACACTATATGATAGAATACAGGTATTGATTTGCCCCACGGCTCTTGAGTTTCCAAAGTCCACCATTCCTGAACATTTTGAATGTAAGCAAGTAAATCTTCGTCCTCTTTCATCTTACGTGCCATAATTGCACCCATATCCGACATATCAGCATATTGTTCTCTAAGCGCTTTCCAGACTGCTGCCCTACAATTATCGAACGGTGCCCCATCATGTGCTGTGACACTTGAGTATCCTGCTCTTGTCCAAATGTCATCAGCCCTTTCCCCAAGGATAGCTGCTAGAAGACCCTTAATCTCCCCTATGGCTAAAGTATTTCCTCCTGTCAATTTGTCTAACTCATAAATCCATTTTCCCGCACCTGCCATTAAGCTATGAAGTTTACATCTTAATTGTCTTTATCCATCTGGGGCCAGGGGATATACTGTGGTCTGACCCCTCCCTTCTCTAATAAAGGGAATTGCAAAATCCCATAATTGCAATCGGCTCCCATATTCTGCCTATCCATAGCAGGGACAATGGTTCCTTATTGCTTTCTACCTGGTAATGACCTCAGTCTGCTCACATATGGTAGCGATTTCCCCCCTCTCACTATGAGATCACCATTTAGGTCGTTCTGAGTTTGCCATAGGCTCTTGTGTCCTTTCTTTAGGTTGGTCTAAATCTGACCATTTTACTTCCTTGTCTCTTTGAAAGCATCCCTCAGGACCGCATATACTTGCACCCTCCTCCCCACGGAAGGTTTCTCTGTCTTCATCTGACATATCTTGTCCCAAACTAGTAAGACTATCATCTTTCTCGTCTCTGTTCAGAGTCAGCCTGTCCAAAGACAAGGCTCTGTGCTCGAGATTAAACAGACTTCCCTCTTTGCCTTGTGATTGGGCAACTATAGATCGCTTCTTTTCCCCTGTTCCTCGACTCACTTTTTATCCTCATCTCCTGATAGGCTTTATCGATTCTGTCTCCGATACTTCCTATCTCATAATTCTCCTCTAGGTTTACCCTAGATGGTCCTGGCATTGCTTCTTGTGACAGTAGAAACTCCTCTATGTCGCCCCATAATACTACTGGGCTTGGTTCCATTAGCTCTTTCTCAATGCGATCAATGTCGCGTGCCCTCTGTCTTCTCTTTCGTTCCATTTCCTTGTCAAATTCACTTTCTTTCTTCGCTTCCCCTCTAAACCTTTCTTCTTCCTGTCTTTTCACCTCCCTTCTTACATTTGCCCTATGCACCTCTTCGTCTCTGCATCATTGCATTCTTTTATCTCTTAATTTCTGTTCTTCCTCTTCTTCTCTCTTCTTTTCTAACCTGTCTCGTTCTTCAAACGCTCTTTTTCATTTATCATATTTTCTTTGCTCTTCTGCTCTTTCTTCCTTTCTTAGTTGTTCTTCCTGATACATCTGTTCTCGTCTTTGTCTGCTCTTTCTTTTATATTCGTCTTCTTTCAATTGTTTCTCTTGTTCCCTGTCTTTTTCATTCTGTTCGTCTTGATCTTCCCCTTGCTTTACTTTCTCGATGCTCTTCCCATTAAGTTTGAGCAATATCTGTGCACCCATCCATTCATTCTGTAGGAGTGCTATCTCATCAGCTTTGTCTCTTTCTCCTTTCCATCTCTTCATTTCTCGTTCTATTTCTAGGGTCACACTTGGTCATTCACTTTTCTCCTTGTCTTGTAAGACTTTAGAGATTACTTCCTTTAATGAGGTCCTTTCTGGACTCTTGTCACTGCTATAAGCAGGTGGATAATGGATCGGATTACTATACCCTGTCGCTGCTTTTAACTTCCTTAATGGATATACTCCATCATCTTTTGAATGGTCCTAGCGGTGGATTTGGGTTTCCTACAAAGAATCTCCACACCCACTCATTCCAAAGGCAGAACGCTAGACTGGATCGCGGATTTAACTGTTCCATATCCATTACCCAAATTGAACCTGTCGCCTGGTCAGATCACCATCTCATCTTATTCTCCATCCCAGGCCCATCTCCCATCAAAACCTCCTTAGCACTTCCCTCGCATTCCAGGAACTGTCGTAACATAACCATAAACAGCTTCCAGCCTCTTATTAGTGACATCCTCAACGAGAACAACCTCAGCACCCGTGACCCTTCCAATTTGGTCGACTTATACAACAATACTCTCAAATCTGCTCTGGATATTGCAGCCCCTCTCAAACTCAAAAAAGCCAAACCCCAGGCTCACCTCAACAAATGGTTCACCCCCAAACTACAATGTCTCAGAAACATAAAAAGAGCAGCTGAATCCACCTGGTGCAAATCCCCGTCCATCAATAACAAAACAGCATTCTCGTCAGCTTCTGCTATCTACAAAGAGGCTATCCTCTCAGAGAAAAAAAGATAATTACAACTCCAGAATCCAGAATGCAAATTCCAGCACTAAGGAACTCTTTAGTATCTTAAAAGAGCTTGAATCCCCTGCACCACCCTCACAAGACTGTATCAAAGAGTGGTGCAGCAAAATTCAGCAAGCACTTACTGATAAAATCACCCTGCTCCAAAATAAGATCAAGGTCAAGAAGGCAAGCCTCACTTGTAATGCCCAGCATCCCATGGACCCTAAGAAACCCCCACTCACATGCACCCCCTTCAGCTTCTTTCAAGTAACCCCGAAGGAAGTAGAGGACATCATTAAAAGCCTGAAACCCTCTCACTGCCAAGGTGACATTTGTCGAGCTACACTAATCAAAGAAGGTGCCACAACTCTCGCCCCCTTCATCGCTACACTAATAAACTCCTCCTTCACCACCAATCAAGTTCCCAACAACCTCAAAGAACCATTGGTCATGCCCCTTCTAAAAAAAAACAATCTCGACCCTAATTTTCCCACTAACTACAGACCAATCACCACTGTCCCCTTCCTTCTAAAAATTCTGGACCGGTGGCTTATCTGCAAATTCAGAAACACCTCGAGGACAACAAACTCCTTGGCCTCAGACAATCAGGTTTCAGACCCAGACATGGAACTGAGACTGCCCTTCTGGACCTAAAAGATCCAAATGGATGAGGCAAAGGACAAGGGTAAGCTCTCTATCCTCCTACTCCTTGACCTCTCCGCTGCCTTCGACCTCATCGACCATCAGATCCTTACCAAACATCTGATCACAGCAGCAGCCTTCTCCACGAATGCTTCTGACTGGATCAAATCTTTCTTATCTAACCGGACTACCTGAGTCTTCTCCCCATGAGCTTCAGCTGACCCCACACCAATCCTTTGTGGCGTACCTCAGGGCTCTTGTGTGTCACCCACTCTATATAATATATTTACAAAGCTTCTCTTTAAGCATCTGGACAACTTGGGTGTCATCTACACCAACTATGCAGACGACACCCAAGTCCTCCTCCCCCTCACTGGCTGCTATGACCATGATTTCAAACTCTTAAACACCATCTACCACAAAATTCAGGCCTGGATGGCGATCAATGGTCTGTGTCTCAATGACGACAAGACGGGGCTGATGATCGTAGGAACTCGGGCATGCCTGAACAAACTTGATTGCAACTACTCCACCTTCGTCATTGATGGCAACACTATTAGGGTTTCCAGAGAAATAAAAACTCTGGGGGTCTACCTTGACTCAACTCTGTCCCTCAAAAAACAGGTAAACAGCCTAGTATACTTCACTGCCTATACCAACAAACTGATAAATAGTTGTAAAGCCTACCTGTCAACAAGTAGCTGCCTAACACTGGCCAGAGCTCTTGCGCTCTCCAAACTTGATTACTGTAACACCCTTTTCCTGGGCTCTTCTGAACAAAATCTAAGCAAACTCCAGGTACTTCAGAGTAACTCTTTGCGAGCAGCACTCAGCCTCCCTAGAGCCTGCCACATCTCCCATCACAGGCAAAATGTCAACTGGCTACCCATCCGGGATAGAATCACATTACGCACCCTAGCCATCACGCACAAATGCCTAACCAATTCTGCCCCAAAATATCTGGCTGATAAGTTCTGAAAACACCTCGTTCTAAAAGATCAGCCCACTCCCATAATCTGATAGTACCAAGATACAAGCTAAAAACAGCTGGAGGAGCCAGCTTCCCGGTACAGGCTGCCAAATGATGGAATTCCATCCCGATCCCTTTCAGAAAGAAACTCTCATTCCTCACCTTCAAAGCCAATATAAAGAATTGGCTGAGCAGCAAGTCTCTTCATCAGTAGACCGCTACCTGGCATATGTACCATTGTCTACTTGGGGACTGTATTTAAGAATTAACTCATCTTGTGTTCTTCATAGTCGTATGTGACTATTGGCCTCCTTTCTCAAGCACCGACCCACCTGTAACCAGGGTCCTTCATCGTTATCTTCAATGTTTCAATTATGCCTGCACCTTGTACATCGCCTATAAGTTTCTCAAGCGCCCAGTTACCTCAGGGTTTAGTGCGCGATACAAATAATAAACAAATACACAAAATGATCACCATTTACTTCAGGTGAGGTAAGTGGAGCAGAAGGCTCGTCACCCCCTGTCCCCCTTTACACTGGTTAAGCATCCAGTTTGGAGGCGCATCTTCCCTTTCCTCCTGGTACATCTTCAGATGCTCTAAGCTAGCTACGTTTTTTTCCAACTTCTTTCCCGTGTATGCAGCGTGCAAGTATGTGGTCATGTGTTGCAAAACCGCTTTGGACAATGATCCCCCTTGTGACCATGGCATGAACATTTTATCTGCTGTGGCTTTAACCCATTCTGCACTATATTGCTTAAGCTTGGGTGCATGTTCTGGTAATTGTTTACACAGGTGCATTAGTGGAGTAACATTCCCCATTGCGACAAGTCTTAATCGACTGTCGATATTTACCATTATTTAACACAAAAATACATTTTAAAAAAACAATAAATATGAGCGTGTACCAATTGTCGCTGCTCCAAGCCTCCATTTCACACTTTTCTTTAATATACCTATTCAGTCGGCACCAACCATGACTAAATAAATGCATTTTTACTCTGAACCTCTTAACACAACCTATTGTTTGTCGCTCCTCGACATCTCACTCTTTTCCTTATACATAAAATACATACAATACACAAACAGAAAGACTAGCTGGCCCAAACATATATCTCTTCTCAGTGCTCCTCGCTGCTATTCTTTCCCCTAAAAATACTCCGATAGGAGTGTAAGTTATTCCCTTTCACAGACCTTGTCTGTGTGTCGTCTGTTTATCCACTTGGATTTTGAAAAAACTTCTTCTTAACATTCTTTGAATGTAGGACTCTGGGCTATCTGTGACGCTCCTCATCATATGCCTTTATTCAACATTCTTCGTCATTAAATAAATACCCAACCAACCATCCGTTACTTTCTCCCTATCATCACATTCCCAGATTATTATTCATTCATTTTTTTGCCACCTTTCTTAATCTACTCACCATTCGCTTTTCAGCTCTTGACCCTAGGGATCATCTCCTCCTCAACAGGCCACCGTTGCTTTCGGTCCGCTCAGCTCCTTGTGGAAACCAGGAGGGGATTTTGTGAAAGAGGGACCCGTCCCACATATCTCTATTGTCTTGCAATAACGTTTAGGTTGGCTGCTATCCACAGGAAGCTTCGTGGTCCTCCAGCTAAATGGCCGAGGACGTCCGATATTCCAAGAACCTTAAAAGCCTATTTGGTCGACGGATCTTTAACCATCCTACCTCTGCTACCACATGAACCCCGGGACCTGGGGCCCTTTAGGACGAGGTAGCAATACTTAGAGATGGATGGGGATGCAGAACCTACTCATACATTAATAATCAGACCGATTATGTTGGCAATACACTGTACTGTTTTATTAACAATTATCTAAAACAGGGAGTTACAATGGACATCAACGGACATTCGCTCGATTTCTCTCAAAGAATCAAATGAAAAAACACCATTCTTATACTACAAATGTGTTACTAATGACATCATCCTACGTGGCAAACTAAGAAAACCTACCAGGGGATGTGATAGGCTTAAAAGGAACATCTTGGTACACGTTCCATACTGACGGAAGTTGTGATTGGTGTCTAAGATCAGGTGGACAACTAAGCCCATCTCAAGTGCAAGTCATCTTCCCTGTCATACTAGTACACAACACCCGATTGGTTACACAAACTATAGGGCTCTTTAATATGTGGCCCTCTATTATTGGTTGGCACTCTTGTACCCTTCTGGAATATTTCACTTGCTAGCAGCACGCAAGCTGTTACCCAAGATGTTGGGAGGGTTGGCCTGGCCATGCCTCCCAACCCAATTAGCCCTCATCCATCATCACTCCTGCAGTCTGCCATTCAATTAAGGCTTTGAACTCGGGCCTTGTAGAGGCTCACTGTGCCTGAGAATAAAAGGGAGTGTGGCATGGTCTTATCTTCTGGTTTCGGTGTAGCTCGACCCAAAGTCTATTTTCATCGTGCCCATGTGACTGGATACCATGTTTTTGAACATTCTACTTCATAAAATACTATTATACGATGAACTCTTGACACTTTCAGTGTTTTTCCATTACAGCTCAAACAGGACTTTACTTCTTTCTCGCGTTCATGTAGCTTCTCAAGCAAATAACCAGGCTCATGGTAGCCCTGAGTATTGATACTGGGCCATCCAGCCTTTCTTGAATTCTCCTTCGCCATTAGTTATTTTCAATTACGCCACACTTCAAGCCCTTTCCATCCATGGGGTTAAAGTTTGCTAAAGTGCATTGTGGAACATGCATATCCTATACATTCCTATGAATATACATTGGCACATCGCTGCAATCTATTTATTTCATAGCCAGCCTCAGGATGACTTTGTCTTCTTGCGTTACAGCATCTGTACAATTGTAAAATGGCTTTGCATTTCTGCAGTGTTTCTTCGCACAAGCAATCTTCATTTCGATCCCGAAATGTTGCTTTACTTCAATACTTCATCCTCAAATCCTATAGAATGTCTATAGTCTTTCTTCGTTTGTGTCTTTTCTGGGTGCATCACTTCTGCTTCGTATGATGTTACCAGTCTTCTTTCTTATTCTTTTTCACACTTCTTCCGGGACCTTCTCCAGAAGACCATTATTTCTTTGTAAATGCAGATATGGTTTTCTCAATGGATACATTGTTTCAAGGATTCTTTGCGGTATGGGCATCCTCACTGGTACTGCGCTTGTTACAATTTCCGGTTCCCAACATGTAGGCAACATGGGGGCGGAGCTTCTGGTAGGGGGTCTTGACACCTCCTCTACAGGACTGTTGTCTTTGAAAGATATGGATCAACAGCCTCTTTTATTGCTGCAGGGTAGCTGGTGGGATTTTGTGTCCCACAGTAGTAGGCTGTGTGGTTACAGTATCAGTTGATGAAGATGAGGTGGCGGAAGACAGCCTACTACTTGCTAGGAAAGGAACAGCCTTTCTGAGAGCATTGCGGTGGTTGGAATATGTGTGGCGGCGCGTGGAGGTGGTTCTGTAGGAGTACTGTCCAGGTAGTCTGTGACTGAATACAGCGTTGCACTCAGTTCATTTCACTTTGCTAGCTTTGGCCTTTGGTACATTCCCAACAGTGGTAAAGAACTGCCACACCCATGATTCTCTCTTGGTGCTAGAGGTAGGCATTTCCTCTACCTCATCTTCTTGGTCCTCTGCATTGTCTTTGGAAGTACTTCACTTTTTTGTTGTGTATGTCCTCCAGCTAGTGGTGGAAGTTCATTGGGAGGAGGGATGGCAATAGCTAATGCCATTTTTAAGATAGCAGTTTTGCTAATATTCTTTAAAGTATGTGCTCTGTGCTAGATTGTTAATGGATAATGAGTAACAATAGGTGTAGGAGCAGTGCAAGGGGAACATTTTGAGCTTGAAAGTTCCTAGATCAGGAGAACGGCCAGTTCTGAACTGTCCGCGAAGCATGTATCCGTTTGCGCATGCGTGCTTTCGCGTGACACTGTGCAAAAGGTCTGTGATGATGTCAGACGTTCGAAAACATCGACGGACACAAAAACTGTGGAAAAAGTTGCAAAAAGTGTAAGAAGTGTTAAAATGATTCTAGAAGGTGGGAAATGGCAGAGTTTTATTGTGAAACTTTGTCAATTGGACAAAAATGTTGCTATATTGGGGTAAGTATGATATTAGTAAGTACAAACCCACAAAATTCACTGAAAATGTTTTGTTAAAGCGGTGCTATGGTTACTTTGCACAAATAAATCCTATGAAATTCACTGAATTATTTTGTTAAACAGACGTTATGGTTAAATTGCACTAATAAAAACCTATGAAATTCAATGAAAAAACATTCTTAATGGTACGTTATGGTTACAAGTGTAAAGACGCCGGAGGGGGGTATCTGTACTTCCGCTCTCTATATGGTAGAGGAGAGGCACAGAGGACCCCAGCCAAGATGATGTATTATTGGTATCGTGGTCGAGCAATCAAGGCCTAGCTTCTCAGGAGGTGATGCAGGCTGGTTCTTAAGTACAGTGTAGTCCCCAAGCACCCACAAAGGAATGTCCGCACACTGTATCAGTTAAAACACAGTCTTTATATAATTAATATTCAAAGGTATATACAATATCGCGATAACGCACTGTGTGCTCGGAAAATCACCAATGGTAAATATATACAGTTCTAAAGTGGTACTACAACGATTATTAGATTTAGATCTCATTAAAGTGCATCAACTATACGGTCAAAATGGCACACAGATCAATAAAGAGGAAACCAGCAGTAGAGAGAGGAAAGAAAGCAAGATGGTTGAACAATTGGCAGAATACTGGTCCCGCTACCTAGACACAGTTCCGTGTGGAGATCCCCCCACCTGGGCAACCTGTAGAATAAAGATACAAGCCCAGTCCATATATTGTTCACACTAGACTTCCCAATAGTTCTGCAACCCCAAAGTACCTGGCATTGTAGCGTTCCTCGTCAGGGAATCAACGGCCCTTCTTGAGTGCCCTCCCTTTAAGGCAGGAGTCACAGGTTGTCGAACGTCCGACAGAGAACAGGTCCAGCTAGGACGGTGAAGTGGTTGCGTCGTTCCTAGCGGTGCTCGTTGATGGGGAAGCATAAACGTCCTGCAAGGAAGAGGCGTGCGGGGCACCTCGGTGTCGATAGTTCTGGACCACAAAGAGTTTGAAGAACTGTGGGCCAGCAAGGGAGTCAAGTCGTCGGCGTCTCTGTGGTCTTCGGGTGGCGGGAAACCCACCGGTGGATGCTCCTCGGCGCGTCGACGGTCAGGCCTTCTCCAGCAGGCCAGTTGCACCTGTTAGCAAAGCTGTGCTTCCAGGTCTCTGCGCCCACAGAGTGACTCCGCATTCCTTGTGGAGCTTTCGCTTGGGCCGCACGCTACTCGCGAGCATCTCAGCCACACAGGACACCTCCTCCTGGCAAGACAAGGCAAACTTTTTTTTCACTTTTTTTTCACTTTTTTTCACACTAAAGAGACCAAAGCCTCTATTTAGAGGATCCCATGGGGACCTCTACAGATGAGATTGGACCCCCACCAGAGTGCCTGTGGCCATAGATACCCATAGCACGAACATCATATTCATACAGCACCCCGACCTGAAAAAGGCTGTGTAATAGATGAGGCATAGCAAGCCCACATAGATGGCTGAAACACCCCGGTGTAGACGCACTTTTCACACTGCAATGTATCATCGCTGTCCCACGAAAGAAGAATTTTTGTTAGTCATTGTGTTGTTCTTTGTCACAAATGTTCACTTGTTCCCCGTACAATACTGTCTTTTTAGGTATTGACAGTAAAGGACTCATACCCTTTCCTTCACACAAGCAACCTTAATTTGTATACCTTTGTGTTGTTTTTTCCTTGTATGACCGGCTGAAAACCGATTGACGTTATATTTCTCGTACCACATTTTATGTTGATCTATGCAACTTTATATAAAATCAAGAGTTTTCCATAACTGGGTACAAAGGATTGATTTTTTTTACGTAAACACATAGGGTGACAGGGAAAAGGAGAGTGCTCGAGCAAATATCCTGACCTATTCAAGTGTATCCTTTGTCCACTTCTCCAGCAGGATACAGCGGCGACGTTGCGGACGAGAGCGTCCTTGGATTCGAAAGTTCTTAGGCAAATGGGAGCACAGCGGCTCCAGTTGGCGACGGCGGTTGTCGACAGTGGCGGACAACAGTCCGGGCGCTTCTCTTTGGGAGTCCGCAGCAGTCCCCTTCTCGGGTCGGCAGCCTGTCGAAGGTATGTCTACCAGGGAGCTTTTGGCAAAGATCAGCTGGTGCACGATGGTCCCTCGTAGCTCGGGAAGAGGGCGCCTTACCAGGTCCTCTCTGGGTCAGTCCTTGGAGACACATCAGCTTTCAGATTGTGAAGGAGAGTAACGGCAATTCTTCTCATCCAGCAGGGCTTCAAGGTCAAGCTTCAGTTACTCCAGTTACTCGTCGTAGTGGACTTCAGCTTCTGAACACGATTCCTAGCAGTGAGAGGTGGTGTCCTTCTCCCAGAAACACACCAGAGTGTAGACGCTGTCATCCCATGTTTCTTTAATATCTGATCATGGTTACACTCACTGTTACTAACATCACGTAACCACATAATGCACATGAACTATTTGCATTTGTTAGATAAAGAGCTATAAGTGGACTTCTTCCCACTTCTACCCCTGGAATTATTACCGCATGTAATGGTTGTTTTGTATATGTTTTTTTTAAAAAACTGTTTTTTATATAGTATTAAAATATGTTTTGTGAACACCATATTCTGGCTGCACATGTATTCGGATGTTTAAATTAGCTTTCTATGAGTAGATAACCCTACAGCTTTAGTGTGGGAAAGGTGGGTAGCTAGTGGTGTACCCTTGCTGTTCTACATGTGGTGTACAGACTCGACCCTCTTGCGGTGTAGCTTTAATGTTGTAAATAGTCGTAAACCAGGATTTTTCACCCTGCCCATTCTCTTCTTTCTGATATTTCATCCCACTTACCTGTCCCAGGAGATGTAATAACTTTCTGCAGAAAGATGAGATCTTAGAAAGCACTTCTTCTCCGGAAACTGCTCGAGCGGTTCTGCTTTCACACCGGCCAATATGGTGTGATGATAGGGCATGTGCTTATGTCCAAAACGTTTGGGTCTTGGGACCCATAAAGAACATATGGTAAATGGTTGTTATTACCCCGCCTTGCGGCACGCAATCTCCACTCCGCTCAATTGCACTGCTGGCGTCCTCTGCTCGCCGCATCCTCCCTCCGGAGGCTTTCCCCTTGAACATCATAACTCGCGTCACTTATATGTCCCTACATTTGAGGAACCCTTCCCGCTCACCTATGCAGGAGTCCAACGTCAACGGGAAACCAGCCCGATAATAGCCATACGCCCGGCACAGAAAAATGTACTGGAAAAACATGGTGGGGCTTGGGGATGGAGGGGAAAAAACTAAAAACCATTACCTATTTGCAAAAGGTGAGAACATTGATTAACACTTATTAACCACCATTTAATTGTACATTTCCTGAGAAATAACACTGGGATTTAGGAAAGAGAAAAGTGTACAAGGGTGTGAGGTATGGTTCGGGGTCTGGAAGTTTCAGATTTCAGGCCCACAATGCTGTTCACTACCCTGATTGCCACCCCACTTACCTGCTGTGCTCCAGTGTACTCGTCTGGTACCCATCTAGAGGGGGCGCAACCTAGAGACCACAAACAGTGAGGGGCATGGAAGACAAGGGGAGAAAGAAAGTAAGCAGCAGAAATGGATGACAGTATGATGGAGAAAGAATGAGAGAGGGATTCAGAGAGAGTCCTCACAATACAATTGCACATGACTATTAACAATAAGGGAACAGTTGAGGAATTGGTTGGGGTGAGACCAAGCCTGATTTGCATATGGTTGTTCCCTTTTTGTAATGGCTTGGTAGGCAAAGAACGATGGTCTGGAGTGTTGCCCAGAGCAATGCCAGAGGTTAAGATTCATTCTAACCCTTCCAGCCATCACCTCTTTTGTTTTGCTGCAGTCACCCCAAGTGGGACGGGTATGCCCAGACTTGGGTTCGTGCCTGCTGGGCCTAGAGACCCAAGCTTCTCCTCACTGATGAGGCCCAAGGAGGCCGAAACATATCTGTGGATGCTTGTGGTCTCGTGCAGAAGGGATGTGACCAAGCAGTTCGGGGTGGACTGCCCCCTTTGGGGTGGGGCCAAGCCTGATTTGCATATGGTCTTTCCCCTTTTGTAATTGCTTGGCAGGTGAAGGATAGTAGACTGGAGGGTTTCCCAGAGTAATGCCAGATGTTAAGATTAATTCTAAACATTCCAGCAATCACCTCTTTTGTTTTGAGGAATTGGTTGGGGATATTGCTAGGAAATTAATTGTGGCTGGAAGAGGTACAGGATGAGCAGGGAGAGTTGAGCTAGTAAAGATTGGGGGGGGAGGGGCAGGTTTGAAATGTATTAGTTCAGGAGTGGGGAGCGTGCATTTCAGCTGAGGAGAGAATATTGCACCAGTTTTGTCAATGAGCGAAATTGGGTATCCCTAACTTACGAAACAAAGACAGCCACTGACATGACGATGACCAGCCACTGACATGATTTCATGGCATTCCAGTCCAGTATCTGATGGCCCTGGAAAGCAATGATTTCAGTAATGCATACTCAAGCCAAGTCTTTGGTGGACATTTTTGCCATTATACTGCCAATCACATTTTTTTCCAAGAGGGTGAAAAACGTACCATCCCAATTCCCTTTCTGCCAGGTGTAGAGAAACCTCTCAACGCTCACATCAGAAAAAATGCAACCCATTATGGAAAAAGGCCCAGCACACCTCTTGCAAGGAGAAAACGTTTTATTTCCACAAAAGATAAAAAATGCGTGAACAAAGAACACTGCTGCCACAGAGCGCTCTGGCAAAATCAAGACAAGCAACACGTTAAAAAGGCACACCACGCCATCAGTGACACGAGGCACATATGCTACAAATCCGAATGGCTGGTTGGTGGGACCCTATACATAGGCTACCTGCTCCATAAGGGAGGCCAGGCGATTGGTTCCAGTCTCTTCTGTCCATTTTCTTCCATGGGGGCTCCTTCTGGTGCGTCATTTAAGTAATGGCTCTTTTTGGATAGCAAGTTTTGAAGACTCTGTGGCCCATTTGGTAGATAGTGGAGTATTTGGCTTGCAACAAGCATCTTCCAGAGAATAAAGTACCCTCCTGGACACCGAGCCATGTCAGGTTGTCAGCTGCAATGTGACTTTTATTTTATGGTATGTTATGTTGATTTATACCGCTCCCCAATACCACACAAGGGCAGTCTCCAGGCGCTAACGTGGCTCTGCAAGAAAGAGGACAGGGTTGGTTATTGAGGGAAGAATGATAGGATAGGTCCAGATCGAGGAGAAACTGGCATCTGTGTGTGTTGGCTTGCAGATGGTAGGTTACTTGCAGTGGCTTGTTGTATCCGTACGGGTAAGGTCCAATGCCTGGAATGTTTTCTGTGTGGCTGTTTTGTTGTGTTGGGGTGTGTCTGTGTGTTTTATGTGTATATTGCTAGTATTTAGAGTTGTGCGCACTGGCTTGTATCCATTTGGGTAAGGTCCGATGTCTGGGATGTTTATTTTTGACTGTTTGTTATGTTCGGGTGTGTCTGTGTATTTTATGTGTGGATTGGCAGGCATTTAAGGATGCAAGTATTGGCTTGCTGTATCTGTAAAGGTAAGGTCCACTGTCTGGGTTTGGTTGTTGTAAGTGTGAGTTACTTGTGTTGGGTGTGTGTTAGGGTATAGGTTGGTTAGCCCAGTGGGCATATGTAGTGTTTGGGCAGTGTGTTTGAGGAAGTAGAGGTAGGGTGGTTAGTGCTTTGGATACTCTCTAAATTCTTCTATGTGGTGAATCTACACTGTACTATCTGTTGTGACACATGACTAATCTCCACAATTCTATCTAGTGATACACATGGTTAATGTTCTCAATTCTATCTAAATGTGATGCATGGCTAAACTTCACAATTGTATTTAAGTGTGATTATATCTGAGTGGGACGCGTGGCTAATCTTTAATGTTCTATCTAAAAGTGACGCATGGTTAGATTTCACAATTCTGTCTAGGTGTGACGCATGGCTAAACTTCACCATTCTATCTAAATATGACACATGGCTAAACTTCACCTGACAAGAGAGTGAACTCCTAAATTCGAGTCACAACAGTAAGTGCAAAATACCTAGTTTTGAGACACCTGAATAGAGGGAGAACGCCTAAGTAACTAACTATCTAATCCAGTATAGGGCTGCAAGACTTATCATTGGCCTCAGGCTCGGGGACTGTATCTCTCCAGTCCTAAAATCTCTCCACTGGCTCCCGTTTGCTGCAAGGATCAAATTTAAATCCATCTACATCATTCATAAGGATGTCTGGTGCCGGTGACAACGCTATCTGCAACTCGCTCTCACTAAATACTCTCCTTCCACATATCTCCTATCCTCTGGCTTCAACTCTCTGCTGTTCAAACGCTTCTCTAAGCAGAGAGCTGTTGGTCGATCTCTTTCCTCGGCTGCCTCCCTCCTTTGGAACAGCCTCGCTCTCTCTCTCCGTCTTGAGCCAGATCTCCTCAAGTTCCGCAAGCATCTCGAGACTTTCCTTTTCTCCTCTTCCTTCCCTCTCTCCGTCCTGTGCTAATCCCCCACCGTCGCTGAGATTGGAGGCCTGGGCCCTTAAGAATCCTATTGGGTCTAGACCTTCTGCCCAGTTGCTTACAGCATCCACCCCTTGCACTTGCCTTTGGACCCATACTGGTGTTTCTCAGGACTGCACTCATTGGATTGGTGGATGACCTCCCTCTTACCAGGTGATCACTGCCTCACACTTACCTGTTGCCACTGCAATTGGCATTCTGGCATTTCCCCCTACTGAGCTGGGGCATCCAACACTTACCCCCGCCCTCTGTCCCCTCACTTTTTCTGCACTTACGTGCTCCGAATGTCACAAGGCCTGGTAGGACTGCTGTTGTCATTTGTTTTTCATTGTCCTTTTAATCCTTTGTTATGTTTTGTTCCCTAGTTCCATTGCATTTTGCCATGTGGCATTTTGAAACATTATTCTAGCTGTATTAACGCCTTATAAATGCCCAATAAAAGAAATAAATAAATAAGTATGGGACACAACAGTAAGATAAAACCTAAAGTTTGGTGCACAGCCGTGATAGGAATACCATTTACAAGCTGGCTAATTTTGGTATGCTATTTTATGTAGGTAAGAAAAGTGGCAGGGCTTTTTGGAGTACAGTGATTGCTGTACTCCCCACCCAGACCACACTTACCTTGTCAGTCGCTGCTGGTTGACCGCTGGCTACTGGCTTCACAGGCTAACACAGACTGGAGATGCTTCTTCTTGAGCTGCCCTTTGCCTTTGGGCCCTTATCTGAAGGGGCAACACGGGCAGTGGGCTACCCTGTGAAGGCGTCTTCTAAGGTGATTAGCTGGCCAATCATAGGGCTGCAGCTGGGCTAGGAGTTCTAGGGGCGGGTAACAGGGAAGCCAATGGGGAAAAGGGTATAGAGGGCAGGAAAAGGCAAAAGGCACAAGGGCACACCAGAACTACAATTAGGCTCGACCCTCTCAATGCGAGATGGTCTGCACATAATACAACTACAGGTATACTCACCCTGCAGCACCAGTAGCCAAAGAAGGTGCACTGGGAGTTTCAGCAAGGCATAGACCCATCGCTGGGATTTTTCTGCATGCAATAGCAGGCCAATCACGGCACAGTGGGTGGGCAAGGAGTGGCAGGGGTGGGTAACAGGGAAAAGGATCTCGAGCGTAGGAAAAGGAAAAAAGGCACAAGGGCACACCAAAACTACACTTATGCTTGGCCCTCTCAATATGAGGTGGTCTGCACACAATAAAAGTACCTTTATTCTCACCCTGTGGCAACAGGGGTCAAAGAAGGCCAGCAGGGAGTTTCAACAGGGCCTAGACACTCGCTGTGATGTTTCTTCCTGCAGTAGCGGGCCAATCATGGGGCGGTGGGTGGGATAGGGGCAGCAGAGGTTGGTAACAGGGAAGCCAATGGGGAAAAGGGTCTGGAAGGCAGGAAATGCCCACTCTGCTTTCGTTGCTCCAATGATATTCCACCAAAAAGATCAAATGCCAACAGGAAAGAGGAGAGGACGGTTATTCATGTATGTTTTAAGGGGCTCTGCTTATCTGGGAGTATCTGTGACAGTTTAGAATTAGAGTGTCTAAAGATTGCAAAGAAGTTGGGAAAGAGCAGGGGACACAGGATAAGGAGGGGAAGTAAAAGAACAAACACAGGCATTTACAAGCAAAGTGAATTATAGATTGATTATATGATATATGTTAGATGACAATAGGAAGAAACCTTGGAGCACCAAACTTAGGAAGGGGATGCTAGATGTGTTGCCTACACCCGCGGCAGACAGCTGTTTAGCACTTTGTTCTGTCTTTGATTCAATTTTGCCAAGATGGTAAACAGGAAAGAAGGACTAATCAGGAAGTGATTTGTCGTATGCAGTGGTGATAACGGTAGAGATTTTAAGGGTCGTAGAGTGACACTTTGAGTTCTCTGGTAGAAAATCAACAGCAGAGATCAGCCAACGTCATCAGAGGGCAGAGCAAACAATAAAGGGGGCCAAGAGAAGCAGCACCACCTTCAGGAGGTAAAGTATGAGTCAGGGACGTAGAAGATTGGAAGAGAGACGAGGGCGGTGGGTACTGGTAATCACGGTGGAATTCGAACTCTGTGAGACAGCAGGAATCGGAGCTACACTGGCTTTTTCCCAGAATCCCTGACTCCTGATTAGTTAGCATAATTCCAATATACTAAGTAGGGTGCTATGGCAAGATGCTTGCTCCTGCTTCCCTACGTCCTCCGCTCCTCCCAGTGTCCCAACACACCTATCCAGGACAAAGACGCTGCATATTGTCCACTGACAGAGAAACCAGCCCACGCAAGTGTGCCTCAGGGCATCTCCTCACAAGCACATTACTGGAAGGGCATCACGCCCAGGAGGCACCGCTACAGAAGACCTTGCTGCAGCCGCACACGATGGTTGCTCCAAGTTGCCCACCAACCTATGCACTCTATGTTCGAACATACTGTATGCATACTGTTGTGCTGCCCCCTTAAGGGAAGCGCACGCGGCGGCGTGATGTTGCACGCAGCCGCGTGCATTATAAAAAAAGGGGGTGTTCCCGGCTGCGATAGTGCGACCTGGGAGCCCGAACTGAACAGACGTGTGTGCCTGAGTCAGTGGGGTTGGGGGCTCACGGGACCTGCTGTATGGATCACAGAGAGACCCCCAACAGTGGCGACGAGGTCGGTGCGTTGCCCATGCCCGGCGATGAGGAGTTGTTAAATTTTTGATGCGGAGCGGATAACTTTGTTAACTCGTTCCATGCCGTGGGCCGAGTAGACGCCATGCAGCGAGTGGCCATTTTGTATTCCTGGCAGGGGATACTGACGGGGCTCCGGTAGGGCCCTTGTAGGGCATCCATGCCTTATTTTTGGAAATCTTGACAGCGGGCAGTGGTACCTGCCCATACATGCCTGAATTTTGAATTTTCTTTGATTTTTTGGCGAGATACGTCGAGTGAAGGCGAGGAAGTGGGTGAAAGATGCTATGGCCTGCTTAACCCCTACACCTCCCTGGCTCAATTTGTGGGACATTCATGCTGGATTGCGGGTATTCCACGAGATCCTGCAGCTGAGGATCTCCATCTTCATTGTCACCTTCATCATCATGCCCAGCTGCTGTGTGGAAAGGAACAACTTGGACTGGCAACTATCTGTGGCCTGCAGTCTCTGCCACCCACCATCATCATCATCATCATCATCAGGTCTGGACAATTAATTTCTTTGTGTGTCTGGACTGGTGCCCCCATTGGGCCTGTGCTGGTTGGGTGAGTTGCGGCCCCCAGTTCATTTTGGGGGTGCCTGTGTGTCCATGAGTGCACGTGGTAACCATGACGGTGGGCTGCCTGCGGACCAACAGCAGCCTCCAGTCCAGCCCCAGCCTGTCGCACAACCAGTCATTCAGCTGGTTCCCCAAGTCATGGAGCAGATGCGGGCCCCTGCAGCACTACAGCCTATTCCAGAGGTTGACGTCTCAGGCCCCCATCTAGCATGGGGCCCAGGTGGAAACGGTGGGTGGACCGTCTGGACATGTACTACAGGGCCACCATAGAGACGAATGAGGACAGTAAGCTGGCAACCCTGTTATATGCTGCTGGGCCTGCAGTGCAGGAGATCTTAAAGTCACTTCAGACCACTGATGCCTCTTATGGGGCTGTCAAGACAGCCCTTCACAACCACTTCTTACCTCTCGCAAACTCTGACTACGAGAGATTCGTCATGTTGTCAGCCCGACGGAAGGAAGACGAAATGCTGGACACTTTTTATGGCCATCTCAGACGCCTCTCCTTGGCGTGTGCCTGGGGTGACTAGGACAACATGATAAGAACTCTGCTGATACAGGCCTGTTAGTTGGGAAAACGGAGGCGACAGGTATTGAGGGAACCAGGCACCACCCTTGCCCGCATCCTTGAACCGAGGCGTTGCCATGAGGTGTCGGAGGCCAGGGTGTCCAAGTTGGAAGCTGGGGCGCGCCTAGTGAAGACGGAGGAGGTGTGCGCCACATGACGGGGTGGCAGAGGCATCAGGAGGCCAGGTACCAGCATCCACGACAGGGGCGGGAGAGCTGGTGAATCATGCCAGAAGTGTGGCTATGACCTGCCGTACCCCACTGAGTGCCCAGCGGCAGGAAGAACTTGTGGGCGGTGCGGACTTGCTGATCACTATGCCCGTGTGTGCAAGGCGTCCCTGGCCGTGTTGGTGCCCAGGGGCCCAGATCGGTCAGGGTTCCTGCATCAAGCCCGCCCACCGAACGTGGCACAGGTCGACCAAGGCGAAGATGGTGCCCCAGTAAGGATGAAGAGGAAGAAGAGGAGGAGATTATCTTCTTCGTGTCCAGTGTGGGGGCTCTGAAATCAAAGAGCAGATGACAACCGAGATGTTTGGTAGCAATGAACAAGTCGCCCGTCCCGGTGCTCGTAGACACGGGGGCGTCTGTCAATGTGATGGCCCGTGGACACTACGATGCAATGGACACGCCACCAAAACTGGTCAGCCCGAAAGCCTGCATCTTCACATTCGGAGAGTCGGAACCGATCCCATTGGATGGCGCATTCATGGCGAAGGTGGAGCATGACGGATCAAAGATCACAGCCCGATTCTATGTCACACCGGTGAGCAAAAATACCCTAGTGAGCTGTGCTGTGGCAGAGGCCTTAGGCATTGTGAGCTTTGCCTACTCTGTATACCTCGAGGACATACATGACCTTCTGGACAAATATTCTGCCCTATTCCAAGGAATTGGTCGGATGGCCGGTGACCCGGTGATGCTGCACATAGATGAGTCTGTGCAGCCCATAGCCTTGAAACATCGAAGGGTGCCATTCCATCTCAGGGAACAGGTAGACAAGGAACTCGACAATCTAGTAAACTGTCATGATGCCCGCTCCCGGGGAGCCGGTTCAAGCCCTGCGTCCCCGAAAGCGGACATCCAGTCCCCAAGGAAGGACCCAGCAACCCCATATAGGGGCCCTTTGGACAGTGTCCTGGCTTATAAAAGACATCAGTCCTGGCGCCATAGGCGCCAGGCTCATTATGGGAGTGCTTGGGTGCACTTACCTGATGCAGACCATGCTGCAGGATCCCGGCCTCCTTGAAGCCTGAAAGGAACTACTTTACCTGTGGGACTAATTTACCATCCGGGCGTGGTCGGGGAAGGATACATACCTGATTGGAGGAAGGATACATACTTGGAACGTCTTCCAAGGCTATTTAAACCCCACCCGAACAGCCACACGTGCTTCGCGTTGTTCTGCATCTAGCAGCTGGACGCTCACCGTGTCTGCTCCTGCATCCTGACTTCTGCCACGCCTGACAGCATCCTGGATCACCTGCAAAGGAAGAGAAGAAGAGAACAGAAGAAGGAAAAGTCCTTACCTGCTAAATTCCGCATCCCGGAGACATCTCGCCGACAATCCTGAAAAGGAAGACTTTTATTTAAAAGCTCATTGCGTCGATCGCTGCAGCGCCGCATTCCACTCACCTTTACAGGGCGCCTCCATGTTCAGCAGCAATCATCCTGATTCGCAGTCACGCCCCAGCGCCTTTGGAGAAAAAGACAAGAACAAAAGGTGAGAGAGAGAAGGGAATAAGGAAAGCTAAATCTCCATGTTAAGACTTACTTGTTGATTCATTCCCTCTTCATTTCGGGTCCGTGCCGCATCCTGGCATTTCCGGACCCCGGCCCCTAAGGGGAAAAAAGACATCAGCGTTAATGAGCGAATGAAAAGACATTACCAAAAAACGCTCATTAAAGACTTACCTGATTTCTACAAGGATTTCACCTCTCATCTCGGGTCGGTGCCTGTTCCCCGGCGTTCCGTACCCCGGCCCCCATGGGGAAAAAGACACCAGCATTAGTACATTAATGCATGGACACAAGGGGAACCTCTTATCAAAAAAACTTACCTGGAAGCCAAAGCAAGTTTGGTTCTCACCAATCTGAAAATCCAGTGAAGTAACTGGATACCAACGCGCCCCTGCATCAGAAGCAGGATGGAGAGCTCGTCCTTCCAGACCCTAAGGTGAGACGCTACGAGGAATCACAGAAGGGTTTCGAGGAGGGTGAGAGGGGAAAGTGGGAGGCCGATTGCATTACCCCGCAGACAGTTAATCTCCTATTTTCGCCTACAGAAGGATACTTCTGCGCGCCAGACAAGCCAGATTAGGGGGCCCGGTCCAGTCTGTCTTCCGAACCCTGCGCATCACCTTAGAAGAGGTCACAGCAGCGCGAACCAGGCCAGCGCCTCCGTGGGAGTCAGGTGAGCGTTACATAAACCTAGATATTATTGAGAAGGTCGAGGGTCCCACACCATGGATATCACCGATAGTGGTGGCGAGAAAACCGGAACAACCCGACTCAATACTGATATGTGTCGACATGAGGCTACCCAACAAGGCCATCAAAAGAGAAAGACATTTGACCCCAACCATCGATGACATCATCGCGGAGGTACAAGGGGCTTGTTTCTTCTCAAAGTTAGATCTTCGGGCCGGCTACCACCAGGTCGTTCTGCATCCGGAGTCAAGGTATATAACGACCTTCACAACACACCAAGGCCTCTACAGGTACAAGAGACTCAGTTTTGGCATGTCAGCGGCAGTGTAGGTGTTTCAAAACATCATCAGTGGTGCCCTCGCTGACCTGGATGGAGTCCTAAACATCAGTGACGACATCCTGGTGTTCGCCAAGACTGAGGTGGCCCATTTTTGCAAACTGGCCAGGACTTTCGAAAGGCTGCAGTCATTGGGCCTCATGCTCCACAGGGACAAGTGAGTTTTTGCGACCGACCATCAAATTCTTTGGATTCGTCTTCAAGGAAGGGGGTGTGTCGCCAGATCCGAGAAAAGTAAAAGACATCAAAGAGGCCTGACCGTCCGAGGCGGTATCAGAGGTGAAGAGTTTTCTTGGTATGGTGACGTACTGTGGTCGGTTCATCCAGAACCTGGCGTCCAGGTCTGAGCCCCTGAGGGCCCTCACAAAGGAAGATATGGCATGGCACTGGGGTCCTCTCAAACAGGCTGCGTTCAAGGATATCCATGGCCTTTTTCGACCCTGCACTCCCGTCGGAGATCATCATTGACGCCAGCCCGTTTGGCCTGGGGGCCGTATTGACACAAGTTGGCCGGGATGATAGCGTCCACCCGGTAGCGTATGCCAGCAAGCTGCTGTCCAACACCGAGCAGTGCTACTCCCAGATCGAACGAGAGGCTCACGCAGTGCTGTGGGGGTGCAGGCATTTCAGACTCTACGTCCTGGGCCGGCCAGTGACTGTTGTGACAGAACACAAGCCCCTGCTGCCCATTTTGGCGGGGTCCTTGTCCAAGCCACTGGCGAGAATTGAACGGTGGATGATCACTCTCCTGCAATACGATGTCTCCCTAGTGTACAGGCCTGGCGTGAAAAATGCGGCAGACTACTTGTCCAGGCACCCGGGGCATGGCAGCCTGGAGGAAGTGGACGCATGTGCAGAAGAGGCGGACGTCCACGTTCGGATGGTGGTAGAAGCGGCCACCCCGAATGCCATGCCCCTCGAGGACATGGAAGCGGCAGCAGCCCAGGATGAATGCTTTCAGATACTGAAGACTGCAATGCAGCACGGATCATGGAAGACTGTGCTCGAGTCACTGGCCGGACGCACTCAAGAAGCCAAGGTGGGGCTTGAAGAACTGTGGAAGGTGAGGGAGGAGCTCTCATTTTCGGATATGGGTTTCCTGTTGAGGGGTGACCGGATAGTCATCCCCCAAGCCAAGATCAAAGAGGTGATAAGTCTGGCCCACCACGGACACCAAGGGGCCACCAAGACCAAGGCCCGACTATGCCTCAAAGTGTGGTTCCCCGAGCTGGAACGGAGGGTCGATGACTTTGTGGGCGCGTGCGTCTGGTGGCAGGCGGCATCCCAGATTCAACAAGAGCCAGCAATTGAAACCATGCCCTGGGGGACGCAGCCGTGGGAGGTGGTGCATGCAGACTTTGGGTCCACCACACTTGGGACAAATTTCCTGGTGGTGGTGGACGAATATTTCCGCTACCCAGAGCTGGAGTTTGTGGACTCAGTGGCTTTTGAACATGTGGTGGTCGTACTTGAGAAAGTCTTTGCCTCCCATGGTTTTCCTCACACCCTGTGTTCGGACAACGGGGCGCCGTTTCAGGGCGAGCGTTTCTCAGAACTGATGGAGGGGTATGGGGTTTAACACCGAAATATCACCCCGCTCTGGCCAAGAGCCAATGGTGAGGCGGAAAGGCTGATGAGTACTCTGAATAAGACGTTTCGGATAGCACAAGGCCAAGGACGCTGGCTGCAGAAAGCGCTATATCCGTTCCTGCGAGTATACCGCACCACTCCCCATGCATCCACGGGTGTGGCTCCGGCCGAGGCCCTCTTCAAACGGTGTCCACGAGGGCTGTTGACCGAAGTTGGGGAGAAGGAGCCTGGAGTGATCAACGACCAGCAGGTGGAACTGGATCGCAGGCTGTGGACGGAGCAGGAAAATGCAAGGAGAGGGCTATGCTCGCAACACCTAGAACCAGGGGATGAGGTGCTCATAAGGAATAGGCACCCCCACAAGAAACTATCCCTCCCATACAAACCCGCACCACTAGATGTGGTGGCCGTCAAGGGATCCATGGTGACGGCTTCGGATGGGAGGTCGGCCGTTACCCGGAACGTGAGCTTCTTTAAGAGACTAGGGGACTCAAGAACTGAACCCCCTCGCAAATCAGACAGTATGGAAGTACCTGACGAGGGTGGAGGTGCTGCCCCCCTGCCCTCATCTCCAGCCCGGGGATTGCCGCCGGATGGATCGCCCGTGCCGGAGGTCAGCGGGAGGTACCCCCAGAGGGCTGGGCGAGGTAAACCCTTTTACCTCTCCGACTACGTGCTGGGACAAGTTTCCTGAACGGCCCGTGGGCTGTGTGTAGTTGTTACGGGGATCCAGGGCAGCTGTGAATAAAGGGGAGCCGCGGGTCAGTTTTGGTAGTTGTACTGTTTGATGTGTTGTTGTTGTTGTTTGGAACTGTTGATACTTGTTTCTTTGTCCTCATGGAAAAGGAGGAGTGTTGCCGCATGCATTATAAAAAAAGGGGGTGTTCCTGGCTGCGATAGTGCGACCGAGGAGCCCGAACTGAACAGACGTGTGTGCCTGAGTCTGTGGGGTTGGGGGCTCATGGGAACTGCCGTATGGGTCACAGAGGGACCCCCAACACATACCAACTAAGCCACTCGCACATGGCAATTAAATAAACCCCCCAAAAGACATAAAATTAATGTTACACGTCAACAATTGCAGTTACGTCGCAGTCCCAGCCAATGCATCCTAGCGCCATGGCACACAAGGCCCCCCTCAGAACACCAATGCCTCTGTCCTCTTGACACAGAAGACCAAGAAACGGGTATGCACGCAGAGCTCAGGGAACAAGTCCCATCTCGAATTGTTCATCCTTTGAAAAATAAGCCCTATATTTTGATTTCTGACAGAGAATGTACTATGAAATAAACTTGGAAGAAACACCTCTATTGTGTGCTTGAAAGTCTTTCACGTTGTCGCATGCATTTATTAAAGTGGCAAATTTACACACGGTAGAGGTTAGCAGTTGTGTGTCACCCTCCAGAATGGGTAATAATACCCAAGTTCCCTGTACCATCGGCGAGGTGGGCATCCAGTCTTGTTTTTTTCCTGTGAGTTCTGGGATTTGTATTTTTGTCTTTCACCATTTAATATGTAGGACTACAAGTACCAGAATTCCAAGAAAAAAAGGACAGAAGCACGTTCTCACGCATGGCGTGGGAGCTCCCTTGCTGTCATTAGGCGCACAGCATAGTTATGCTGCCATGTCTTTTGGACACCGCATTTCCGCCTTGAGCGGATCCAGCATTACCGCAGTTAGTCTAATGGGCCGGAACATTTGATGCGTTTCGTGTAAGGTTCCATGACCGCTGCGCCGAGTGTTTGCAGAAGGCGCGCTGTCGGGCCTTTATTGTGATCGGAGTAACCAATGCAGCTTTGCACGCAAGATTAGACACCATTTTTAAACACGTGTCCAAAGTGGCCGCAGGGAGGATTTCATCAAATGAGATGAGCACGCGAGAGGACGGGGCCTCACTCGAGTATTGTTTCAAGTCATGCAGCTCCTACAACAGCCGAGGGCGCTGGCCTGATTTAAAATGTTTTCATTGTGTGACTAGTTTATATACAACCTTGCACAACCATGTGAACAGGAAAAAGTAATCAAAGAATAAAAACATCGTATTACACGTCATCAAATACAATCACACACATACAAAATAGTTAATTCTAAAATGATCTAAACCAGTATTAGACCATTCCCTCATGCCCCCCCCCCGGGAGTCAGTACACATTTAAGTAATTTCGTTCTTTAACATTTTTAAAGAAGTCAAGCCGCGACTAAAACATCCTTCAAATCCGGGGGGAGTAATTCATATTGTTAACCTTCAGTTAGGTTTCCTCTAATTAAACCTCGGTCCAATGCATTTCTGAGCGCCAAAGACAAAGGGTTAAATAACTGCACCCATACAGTCTCCCAAGGAGAAAGTCTCAGGGCATAGTACATTTCCCCACACAACGTATACAGTTATTGCTTCCCATTTCACAATCAAGTGCTTTAGAGTTTCGACCTCACTTCCACAATAGCGGCAATACATACTTTCACACCCAGACTTCTTCCAAAGGTGGTAGTAAGTTCAACCTGACCCTCGGCATTATACACGATGTGAATCTAACCAAATGTGAGGCACAGACCCCCAACCTCTTGTGGGTGCTTAATAAATCAGGGAATCTTTTATAGTTCCCTAGGGCATCCCGGGTTGAACAAAAATCACTCCTCCAAAGATGTGCTTTGGAAGCAGCCAAATTCTGCATCACCGAATGGTAGTACACCTAACTCTATCTTCCACTGCCCCCCGCATCCCCCGCCTCCTCCCGCCGATGCTGAGAAACAATGAGTGTCATTCAAGTATTACTACCATGCACCTGTATTCACCTTGACCACCTATGCAACGTGTTTGATGTCTTTTTAAGTATCTTTGGATTTATATGGACAGAGTCGGTATGCAAATATCCAAGATTATCCCAAAGACCACGCGGAAGTCCCAGGCATTCCAGTTTTATCCATAGTCTGTCCCGATTGACCTTATCGAAAGACAGGGACAAGTCCATACGCTCTGCAAATAATATTGGCACCCTTTCCCCCCCAAGTCAGTTTTTGGATAGTCAATAACCCATCAAGCCATCAAGCCATTGATGTTCCCACTCCTTTCCTAAATCCTACTTGGTTGGGTTTCAAAATACCATTACGCGAAGTCCAGCTTTTTAATTCGCTCAAGATGAGAGATGTAAAGATCTTTGAGTCTGAATCAAGCGGGGCAATATGTCTGTAGTTCAGTGGCCCACCCCTAGTTCCCTTATTAAAGATCTGGATGATGTGGGCTAATTTCCAAGTTTCTGGGATCTGTTTCATCTGCACTATCGACTTAACTCCTTAAGTTCCAAGGACGATATCCTCGTCCTTTTTTCATAGACGTGCACAATAGCCTGGCAGTTACATGACTTGCCTGATTTACTTGCCATCTGTGACCAGTGGGCTTATTTCCATACAAGGCGCGCACTATTAAGCATTATTCTGATTGGCCTGGAACATGCAACAGTGCCACAAAATGGGCACGTTCCACTAGCCACTCACAAGTGAAAATTCACTCTTGTTGAGAAAGAAATGTCATGCCGCGGGGCGAGTGCCTTTATGCCTGGTTAGTCGCGTGTGACCATTTTTAGAGCTACTCAGCGAGAATTATGGAACGAAAGAGATGTTTGCAGCCCTCCCATTTTCAGCAACTGCTTTTATTGCTGCTGCATGTATGAAAAGATCATGGATAAAGACACACACGCATGTACGCATCCGTACATGCATGTACACGCACGTCAGATGTAGAGATAAACATTTCCTGCACATCTGGAAGGGCTATCCTGTGCATGAAAGCAATTGCACAGGCTGGTTCTTATTTAGAGGGCAGTAGGACACTAATATCTCTTCCTACCTTACTCTCTTATCTGACTAATTTGGGCAAGAGGCAGGTCCTTTTGCCAACTCTTCCTCTTCCAGCCACTTTTGGTACAAACTGCTACTCGATTCAGAGCTGAGTGGAGGGACCTAGTGTGTGGTGGTTCCAATGCGACAACCATCTGCAAGCTTGGGGCTGGCTACTGCCCCCTCCTGCCCCTTGCCCTATGCCGGGGTAATACCATGAATGTCACCCTGTTCGCTCAGTCGGTCAATCTTAGAGGACTGCATATGTCTCTGCTTTTCCCTGTAGACCTGCAAGATTCACATCAACTATTTATGTGCCACTATCCTGTGTCCTGAAACAAGGAGATATCTGTATTGTCATCCCGATAGTCCCTTTGTCACCACTTACATCACCGTCACATCACGATGTGTGACAACAATGAAAACGCCCTACTCGTTACCCCTCCTCAGCCGCTAATTTGATTGATGAAACAAAGCGAGCGACTGTTTCCCCAAAACAACCTCCTGACTCAAACATGACTAACTGAATTTGCTGAAATAATTTAATTGTATGAAAAATAACCTGGCACATCTTTTACAGGCAGTTCATTTAACACCCAATTCCACACAGCTGTGACCACCAGAAGCACAGATCCAATGATTTATTCATTCCATTCCAACAAGAGTCTTTTGCTGGTTGGCGTCTTACAAGCCGGCTCTAAAAAGGGTGGTCAGGATGTTGGGTGCAAGGGGCTTTGAGCTAAATGGTCAGCTCACCTGAGATGAGGAGTGCATGCATTTCTTGTACTATGAATAAAGCCAGTGGAGTAACTTTGCAGAAAATGTTGGGTGGGACATGATATTTGAACAAAAGGTGCCCCAGCCAAATGAATGGGGACAAAATGGTGTGCCATGAAAGTTGGCGGGGGGACAAACACCCGTCCCCCCATAAAATTACGCCCATGAATAAAGCCTCATCCTTAGTCTATTGTCAGGTCCCGCTTTGCATTCAGTAGGTCCTTTCTGTGCAAGGACCGCCCTCACTTTAAACACATTATGCTTTTACCTTTCACTCCACCACATCTCCCAGTGGGGTAATGGATCCTGCTGCGATGCTGAGCAATGGTACAAGCGAGGCTCAAACAGAATAGAGTTCAACCGAGCCTGATTTTAGGTCTCAGCGTGGGGCTGGGGGAAAACCTACAGGACCTTGGGGAAACTGCTCAAACAAAAGGAGGATAACTATTACCAAACTGTGCCAGGGTGACCGAAAGTGAGAGAAGGCCAAGGTGTCTCAGAATCCTTCCCTAAGTTTCCCTAAGATTAACAAGTCTTCATCCCTCCAGGGACGCCTTGCACTATTCAAAAGGAAGTCCAAAAATGGCAGCTGACAAAATGTGCAAACCTACACTTAATCAGTCCTGGCAGCCCCCAGGCTAACCCTGATCTAATCAACACAACGTACCAGAAAGTTGAGACCAACAAAAAAACACACCTACTCTGATATGGCTATGCGTTATACTACAAACAATAGCCTATTTCGCTTTTGGACACCTCATTTAAGATTTGTGGGTGTGTCATCCTGGGGCGAATTGAAGAGTGGATCTCGGCCAGTATGGTGCTCTCGGGTGTCCAATATGGCTTCAGACTGGGTGTGGGAACCTGTGACCAGGCCCGGAATTTGTACTTGGTAGGGGCACCGTCAGTGTTCCTGAAGGGGGAACCAATTTACCGGGCATTCATCGACCTAAGCACCGCCTTTGACAAGGTCAACAGAGATACGTTTTGGCAGGTGCTTTAGTCCATGGGCTGTCCAGGTGGGTTCGTAAGAATTTTGCAGCTGTTACACCAAGACACAAAGGCGTGTGTTTGATATGAGGAGCAGGGAGAGTGCACTGGATTATTCCACGCCAAGACAGGAGTCCGTCAGGGCTGCGTCTTGGCACGGGTCCTGTTCACCCTATATAAAAACTATCTCTACAGTGCCTTGGTTTCTTCAAGAGCAGTCTACCCATGTCCCGCAGAAAATGCTCAATGTGTACACAGACTCTATGGCAGGTCTAGATCTGAAAATCAACACATCGAAGTCTGCCGTCATGGTGTGTGCTGACGGTGGGACCAAGAAGCTAGAAATGCCAAAGATATATAGCAAGGGCTCTATAATACCAAGGTTGAAAGAGTTTGATTACCTGGGAATCAGATTCTCAGAGATTTGGAAGGGTTCAGCACACATAAACAAACAAAGGAAGAAGATGTGTCAGGCACTGGGAGGGGGTATTTCGTTCATGCAAATGTGCCAGTGGAAACCGCTTGATATGATCATGAAGGCACACAATGCACAAACCAGATCGGCAATGAATTATGGGGCATCGTTTTGGGGGCATGAAAATGTTGCATCAATACAGACCGTGGAAACCACATTTTTAAAGAAAATCTTGGGCTTATCACCCTCGGCCCCGACTTTTGCGATACATACAGATCTTGGCACAAAATATGTGGCGGATGACTGGTACCAGGCACCTTTTTTACACTGGCCTAACATATGGTCAGACACCAGAGCAAACGTAACACAAAACCTTTTCGGAGCCTTAATGGTAGTGAAGTCTGGAGAAAGATTCCCTGGCTAGTTGCACGGTCAAGTTAAATGTCACCAGTGTGTTTTTACAGACAACATTGATGAGTAAGGGGGAGAAGAATGCCCATAAAAGACATTTTGTTTCCCTAATCAAGGAGGGAGTTCTTTTTGATATCAAACAGGAACCATGCAATAGTGTCAAAAGTTGACTCCATGCAACCCTACCTGACCTATAGCAACAATCCAATAGATCACTGGATAGTGACCAGAGCCAGGTTTGATCTATTGATGCTCAGAGGAAGTACAGCAAAATGGGTGGGCGGAGTCAAGGAACTTGTATGTCCAGGTTGTAACTCAGAAGTTGAAAGTCTCAAGTACTTTGTTCTGTTTTGCCCACATTATGGGGAACTAAGAAAGCAAACAATCTTCCCAATATTGAAGTGAGAGAAATGTGTTGAGTGTCGACCAGCATTAACTTTCTTATTAAGGGGGTGCAGTCCTCGTCGTTCCTTGTGCATTACTAAGATATCTAAGGAGGGCATGGAGTTCTAGAAATAAATGGCTGGAGAATGCTGTCCTAATCGACCTGAGCCTGTAAATGGGAATACTGCTTGATGCTGTGTAACTGATTGCGCACCACTGCACTTGCAATTTACCATATGAAAGCTTCTCTCATCTGGCTTTATCACATTGATTTAATGCTTTTATTGTATAATGTTTAATGGATTTTATCAGAATAAACCTATTTTTGATGATGACAAACAAAATGTAATCCAGCAGAAAATATACATTACCCCTAGTCCTTTCTTGGCAGCACTCACATTGCTGAGCAGGCCTCCTAAGTGTTTCCCTCCCTCTCAGGCTTATCACATAAACGCCGCCCTTGGGAGTTCTATGAAATATCTGAGGAATGTATATTTATTTTTCTTTTGGTTTCTAACCAGAAAATGTGGGTTTTATTTAAAATAATAAATCCGAGAAATGCAGGTGATTCTCCAACTCACAATTTTGTGGAAATCGTCTTTAATATACTGCAAGTAATTTCAGACTACAATGAAATGAATACACTGCCTATTTTTAACATTTTATTTTAAAATGTGCACAAACATCCATGTATAGAAACATATGTGAATGAAATCTTCTTTTGTGCTATGCAAAGGAATGCATACCAGAAATCACAGTACTATATTCCATACCTAAAAAAAAATAAGATAGATCAATTTCATTTTTGGAGAATAAAAGGGGTTCCTTTTCAGAACACATGGACAAGTTGGACTAGGTTGGGATCGTTATAAGGCAAATGTGGCAAGGGGTGAATTCCAAATGGTTAAAAAGGAAAAAGGAGTTAGCAGGTAATTAAACACGTTGAATAAGCAGATTTCTCAAAATCGAATGTCCTATTCAATCTCCCCTTCTTTTGCAAATTCTTTGTAAAATATTTGTATTCCTTATCAAATCAGTCAATCCCGATCAAGACATTACAGATTCTGCGAGGAAACATGTTTTCTTAACCTAACTCAAGGAATTAATCATTTAACTACATTTATTAGAGAAATGCTCCTGTTCAGAGTGCTATTTCTAAGGGAGTTATATTTAAATACAAGGGGTATTTTTCACGTCTGTTTTGTTTTGGTTTGTTGAATTCAATCTTGCGGACAGGAATAAGCCCTTGAGATGACAGAGGGCATCTCTTCAGTTGGTGATGTCCACTGGTTGAAGTTGGAAAGGTACTCTGGATACATCCATCATCTGATTCTCATCAGCCCCCTTGGATTCAGATAAGAAGGCACTTTCTGCTTTGGTCCATGTCTGGCCTCTTTAGAAAACCCCTCTAGGCTCAGTTATCTTTGCATTCTGCATATTCTGGTGCAGGTTACCCCAGGCACACTGGGTTTAGGTCAGCAGATAGCGAGGAAATGATCTTGTTCCGTCCCTCCTTTTGTTCTACGGAAACATCCTTTTTAATACTAGAGTAAACCTCTCACATTCAGCATCGTGTGACACATCATTTTGAATTGGACAGTAGGGCCCTTCTTCTTTCTTCTATTCACCCATTCATTTTGATGTGTCTTAATGGGGGATGTGTCACCTACAAACTAGACCCCCCCCCCTTCAGGAGTGAAAACTGATTATGAGCTGAAACATTTATTTTTAAACATAATTTTATACATTAATATGGTATTGATGAAAATAACATATTTGTGATTGTAAGAAATGTATAAAGCTGAATAGGAGGTATCATGCATGGTGGAGTTATTAAAATATGCAATTTTGCATGAAATATACCTTACAATTCTATTTTCAATGGTCATCTGTTTTGTTGCATAATTTGTAAATCAATTGTTACTATACATTAGCTGAGGCTCATCTATGCATGGCTTGATCATTATCTGTTGGAACCATCTGTTGTTTGAAAATACCATTTAGCTTGACAAAAGCATGCATTGGTAATCTACTCTTCATTGCTAGGACCCACTGAACAGACACACATCCTTTACAAAAACCTAATGATTTCCAAGGTAAAGGATCAATGAGCTCTTTTGGTAGCAGCCTTTTCCAGAATGAACTTAAGTTGTTGACAACACAGCGATTAATCACTGAAACATTGGTCTTTCAGATTTGTTTTTTAAAAGAAAGACCAGTGGATTGACTGTCTGAGGCAAAATATTTGCAATTAAACATGTTTTTTTATAATATGCAACCAATGCCTATTAACTCGAATAAACAAATCTGTCCTACTTATCTTCCAAGCATTGATCCAAGTGGGTTCTGGACATTCTTAGTTTACAAAGAGCTGACCATTCATTCATTAATTTTGTCATTTGTATAGCGCCTTTCACCATAATTATGGTTCCAACGTTCTTGTTTGTTTGACTCCGAGAGACCAGAGTTCAAATTTGGGAGAATTGGGAGGTGCTATTATGCGTTTGTGCATTTCAGCCATTAAAGTTATGTGATGGTGGCCAAGACCCTGTTATTCACCCATGTCTGAATGGCATGTAGGTGGGAGCGCAGCAGAGGTAAACTTTGAAATAAGCAGGGTGGATTGTGTTTAAGGAGATAGGGAATTATGTGGGAAGCTACAGTTTGAAATGTTGTCATTAAAAGTAGCTTCATTCTTATGACAGAGGTGCTGTGCAATAGTGTATGTGTTATATGTGAGTCCATGGTGTGTGGAATGAGCCTGTGCCTTCTACTAAATTACGAAGGTGCAGTGTTTTGAGGGGAGAAATGGAGTAGCTGTAAAAATAACGATTACATCCTGGGTTCTGTCAATGTAAAAAGAGCAGTGCTATGTAACACCTAGATTGAAAAGGAGAGTAAGGCCTAAAATGCGTAGGAAGATGAAATGTGAACACAATTAGGAAAACGCCTAGATTTTAAAGAGGAGCAGGACCGTACACAAATAGGCCAAACGCATAATAAGGCTACACCAGACAACTAGGCCAAACAAAGAAAATGGCTGCCCCACACAACTAATCTAAACGCAGAATATGGCTGCCCCACACAACTAGGCTAAACACAGAATATGGCTGCCCCACACAACTAGGCTAAACACAGAATATGGCTGCCCCACACAACTAGGCTAAACACAGAATATGGCTGCCTTACACAACTAGGCTAAATGCAGAATATGGCTACCTTACGCAAATTAATCTAACAGCAGAAAATGCTACTGTACACATTTAGACTAAATACAGAAAAAGGCTCCCTTACACAATTGGGCTAAATGAAGAATGTGGCTAGCGTACACAATTGGGCCAAATGCAGAATAAGGCTACAGCACACAACTAGGCTAAACACAGAGTATGACTGCCCCACACAACTAAGCTAACTGCAGAAAATGGCTACCTTACACAATTAGGCTAAACGTAGAATATAGTTACCTTACACAAATTAGGCTAACTGAAGAAAATGGCTACCTGACACAATTGGACTAAATGCAGAATATGGCTGCATTACACAATTGGGCTAAATGAAGAATGTGGCTACCTTACACAATTGGGCTAAATGCAGAACGTGCTATGAAAAAGTAACGCGGGCAGTATTCACTAAGGAAAGCCACAGTTCTGAGCATTTACATTGATGTCTGGCACTTCCCTTCACTTCCCCGCTCTCCCTTCACCTTAGCACTCGTGGAGCTCCCTACACGGGGGCTAATGGTCTTTTTTCTTTGGGAACGAATAAAGAAACGTACCTTCATCCCTTGGCTGGGCACTTCATAGGAACATTGAATTAGTGGATCCTGCTGTCATAATGTGGGACATGATAACATTTTGCCTACAAGCTGATGGTCTGAAAAAAGTACATTTGTGCCGGCATTGCTGGTGCACATGCTTGAGTGTGTTACCGTGCCCAACTGTGGTGTGTGTCTTTCAAATGTACATACAATAGCTAGGCACAGGTTCCCTGATATGTTTCCTCCCCTAAAATGGCATGAGCTTTGCTGCACATCTCCTGGAAAACATCTCCTCCTATAGTCCACCCTACTTTACCATAAACATGCATTTTATTCCATTACGATGTTGGGCAGAATGGGGTGTGCATGTGCCCCATGCATCAATATGTATCTGATCTGCATATGTACAGTTTAAGACACATAAACAGCTGGCTGAGAACAATGAATGTCTGTTGACCAAACCTTGCTGAACACCTCTGCCTCCAGTTTTAGATTTTATGCACCTTTTTACCCTGACGGCCATGTTCAGATGCCAGGACACCCGCCATTTCTGCACGGTTTACTCACTGCTAACGGTGTGAGTTGGTTGCATCAGTTAGTTAATGTCTTTGAGTGTGTTGTGCCGTGAAGGCTGTGCCAATGTGTGTGGGTTGGTTATTCTCTATCATTTTCCCACCTTATCTAAGACGTAATTATCCATGTATGACAACTAGACTGCATGCTGGAAACAAATTCCTTATTACTCAGGAGAATGTCTAGGGCAGGGTTGTCCAACTCCAGGCCTCAAGGGCAAGGGACCTGATTGGTTTTCAGGATATCCCTCATTAATATTAACACGTACAAATGTGAATTTAGAATCATTGTATGCAAATTTATCTTGTGAATATTAATGAGGGGTATCCTGAAAACCCGACATGGATCTGTCTCTCGAGGCCTGAAGTTGGACAACCCTGGTCTAGGATATGGTAAAAAGCATATGCAGTCAAAATTAAGCAGCACATTAGATTTGCAAGATCCCCTGCACTTGTAGTCTTCTTTCCTGTGTACTTTGTGAATGCGATGTGGGTGGTTCTATGGGATCTGCTCCAAAACATTGAATTGATTTTTTACTGGTTGATTTTGCCCCAAATATATGCAAGGGGAGAAAACCCACAGCTCTCCCACTTAATCCCCCTACATTTCTTATTAGCCTAAACCGACCCCATACAGATTTGGGGCAAAATCCATTAAAAGAACTTAGATGAAGTCTACTTAAATGTAATCTGCTGCAGCAAAAACTCCCTATCCCGATGTTGGATATGCAGCATAATCAAATACGATCTCTTTTCTGGAGGCACCCCTGACATAGCCAGAGTAAGACCACCAGTGTCACTTCAATGCTCCTTGCTGGCCTGTGCTCGGCTGATCAATTCTGGTATTTCCCAAACTCAATTTCTAAGGTCTTCATATTTGACGACATGCCTGATCACTGTGGTTCGCTAGCATAAGTAGTCTACTCTGTGGGTCCAACATGTTCATAACTTTGCTTTGCAAGGCATAAATGCAGTGGTCTTCAAACTTTTCATGCCAAGGCCCCGCTGAGCAAACAATACATTGTTCAGGTGCCCCAGCAATGTTGTTGTTATTTTTTTTTATAGAGATAGCTGCGAAATGTGTGATGTCCATACACGAGCACACTGGATTGTTTTGTATATGAGACTCTGACGAGCATGCCAATCAAAGAAGTTGCCTCACATCGTAAATCCACTAGGCCAGTGGTCTTCAAACTTTTTAGGCCTGCCCCCCCCTCCCTGAGCAGGCCGGGCCCCCCAAAAAAGGCCAAATGGACAGTATGTATTGCGCACTGTCACTGCACCCTACTCCCACTATAGTCCCTGGGCTCCCCCACCTGCTCCCATCACAGTGGCTGTGCTCCCTCATCCCACTCCTACCCAGTCCCTGGGCTCTCCCCACCCTGCTCCCACCACTATTCCATTTTTTAAGTGGTGGGCATAACTATTTCCCCCAAAAACGCCATAGCTACTGAGCGCAGTGAGGGAGTCCGAACCAATCAAGGGCGGTTCGGGGGGGGGTTTCCCCCCGTGAATTAAAAAAAAAAAATAATGGGTTAAAATGATGCATTGTAGAGCATTCTTTAAAAAAAAAAAAAAGTAAATATCCAAACAGGTTGCAATTGCTGCTGTGGGGGCCCAGGGGGCAGGCATGACATGTTTTACTGGCCATCTATGATAGTTGTCCAGCAAACATATACCATCCCTGTCCCCTGACCCCCACTAAGGCCTAACACAATCAACATGGTTATGTGTGTATGCAAGGTGCTGGGGTGCCAAGGGGGAAAGCATGGTATCTTTGACTGGACATCTATGATAGAAATCCAGTAAAAAAAAATACCATCTCTGTCCCCCATCTATCCACCACTTCTACACACACACACACCTGCACACCTACACACACACACACACACACACACACACACATCATTCACAAGAGCATCCATCACCCTACACTCACACATAACACAAACATTCACGCATCCATACACACGTTTCAATAAAAAATTTACATAACCATACCTTCTGCATTGGCCTGTATGTGGGTGCTGAAACACCCTGTTCCAGGCTGCTGTGCGAGGAGGCGCAGAAGCTCCCCTCGCACATACAGACATGCAGTGACCCAGCCAGCATTTCCAATGAGCTATGCAATGCTGGCAAAGCAAAACGTCCCAGCCTTGCATGGCTCAGTGAGCATGTGCTGCTGGGGAGGAACTGAACTGAACCGTCAAAGCGAAATAGGATTTCCCTTTGACAGTTCAGCCAGCTCAGGAGCACAAAAAGCAGCTGAGGGAGTGCTCATTGTTTCACTGGGCTGGCTCCTTAGCTCCTCCATAATGGGTGAGGGAGCCACTAGGTGGGCGCCCACTCATCATTTTGGATGAGCCACCAGGCTCGGACTGGCCTATAGGGCAATAACTGTGCTAGTGTGGGCCAGTCAAAATGTGCCACCTTTTTGGCTAATGTGGGCCAGTTTGATTAGTTACTTCACTATGCAGTTAGTAATTTGACCATTGGTGCTGAATAAATATTCTATAAATATGACAATGTACTTACATTTTAACACAAAGCACCCCCTTGGGTACTATTCAAAGTCTGTGAATGAATATCCATTTATAACTGCAGGCCACTTTTTCATTGGTGCCTGAGAAAGTGTCATGCTTCAGCCCAACCATGTGAGCCGCCCCTGCCCATTTCTTCCCAATACATTTTTGTTTTTGGGTTTTTTTGTACACATTTCATGCTGAGCTCTCACGGCCCCCCGGGCATGTGACCGCGGCCAGCCGCAGGGCCGCGACTCCCAGTTTGAATATTGCTGCCTTAATGTGAGAGAGACGGTTGCAGGTCTGATCTTGCATCTTGGCATAGTGGTTTCATGAATTCTGGGATTTGCTGCCATTGTGTGCATGTGGGTTGCCCTTCTTTCATCCTCATTTCTTAAGGAAAGTATTTCTTTCTTGTCTGTTTATGTGTGTTGCAGATGGATTTACTCCTATTGGCCATTGTTACTCAGGTTGAGGTATTTCTTTCCAACACCACTTCAGCATGGTCATGGTTGTCACAAAAATGTGTAAAATATGTGTTTGTGGTCTTGTATATCAATTTACAATGCAACCGTTAGCTATTTTTTAGCATCCATAGACCTTCACAAGGAAGTACATTTCACTTTTTTTGCCTATCAATCAATCGTATTATTTTTTTATTAGCTTTTGGTTTAAAAAAATAAACCTTACAGCTTTAGAATAAACATAAAAACAAGGAAACAAAACCAGTACCTTCAACGGAAAAGAAAAACAAAAAAGCTATGACAGAATACACAGTAATTTTCCCTTTCCCTTTACAGAAATTCACCAAATCAAATAATAAGCAAATCAAGAGCAAGCGGTTAAATACAAAAAAACTCAAAATATCCAGTGGCCAATTACGCTGTCTTAAATTCAAAGGAAAAACAGGACATTTGTAGCCTCAATTCTTTTCCTAGCCCTCTGACCTGTCCTGCGTTTTACTGGAAGTTCTTGCTTGTCTACCATCAATTCCAAAAGTTCTTTCAAGAAAGCCAACATAGCCAGGGTCAGAGAGATTTGAGAGCTCGACATCAACCTCCCCCACCAATCATCTGGAGATGAAGTTGAAAATTCATTAAAGTGTTTCGCCAACCATTTAGACCGAAGGTCTTTTGCTCCAGGGCAATGTAAGGTGAGGTGAATTAATGTTTCTCTGTTGCAGTCACATAGCCTACATTGGTAGTTGCATGAGTCCACTGGCTTGCGGCCCTCCGTCACTTCCTTAGTAGGATACAAATTTAACCTCACCCGCAAAAAGTTAGCACGCTTATACCTGCATGGACATTTGGCTATGTAAGGTGACAGTGAAACCCTTGCTCTAATGTCCTTAAAGTTATTCCCATTGAGCTTTGAGTTAGTTCTATTTTCCAACGCATGAATCCAGTCCAAGTCGTACAACTTCCTCTTAACCCGGGCCGGGTTTGTCCCTCGCGACTCATCTGATTCGCCCAGGTCAACCAAAATGTCTTTGCAGAGTGAGTCGGGCCTTGCCATTGCTGAGCCAATAACCGAAAATCCTCCTTACCTCCCAACTGTGCAGCATTTCCTGTAGAATTAAAGGGTTCTCCAGACCGTAATAGAGAAGAGGGAGGTCAGCCCTGATTCCACCCTAAAGACCTGAATTGGCACACAATTTGGCAGGCCTAGGACCCTCCTCCATAAAAGGTCTTGAAGTTTGCCCCATAACATTGCTGATAGAGAAAAACACACCTCTGCGCCGTATGTTAAAATCAGTGTCACTTTTAGGCGGAAGAAATCGATAACCCGGAGACAAAGAAAATTTGCAATAGCACTTCTGTATGATACAATCTTAAGCAGCTAAGTTCTTAGTTTTACTCCGCATGGTTAATTCCATTTAGGTGTCGGCTGCACTGTCATTTAGACATAGCCCCAAATATGTGAGTGCTGACACGTCCATTCCATTATCTGTTCCCCTTTGATGTACCATGCTTTAGCAGCTCCTTTTTTCTTCATCTTCTTTCGGCCAAAGATTAGAATCCTTGATTGTTTAACATTTATTTTTAGCCCGTTCGTCTCCACATACTTCCCTAGGACATCAAGCTGTCTTTGGAGACCCACCTGCGTTTGGTTGAGCAGAATTAGATCGTCGGCGTAGAGTAATCTGCCAATTGGAACCCCCGCCAGAGTAGGTGGAAAACATCTGATTAGCTTAAATGCTGACTCGGTGTCTGAGATGAAAAGATTGAAAATGGTGGGTGGGCATCCCTACTTCAAGCCATCAAAGGTTCAAATTGAATCACTCATGAGCCCCTTACCAACCAGTCTCACGCATAGGGAGGTTTGACTGTTTTTGTAATTTCAAAGCTTCTGCAATGTCTGCTGGGCACCCCCAGGCTTCCAATTTAGCTGACAGATGTTGGCGGCCTGTAGTGTCAAAGGCCTGAGCCAGGTCGATTGACGTCACGTATAGTTCGTGTAGTTGCCTATTTGTCCCATGCTAATAAGACTTCCTGTCCATTTGTTCAAATTCCTTCATCAACCAAACTTTTTTAAGACGTAGAATCGGGACTCGAACCTGTGTTTCTCTGCATTGTCTTGTTTCGAAGAAGAAAGCGCTGCCCGTGAGCTATCCCTCCGTCCCAAAGCTGATTGCATTCTCTTTTAGTGGTGTCTACACCAACAATCGTTTTGCTTCCCTCCGCTATTGCATTTCTAGTTTGTACACTGTGTCAATCACCTTCATGTCGCAATGCACCAAGTGTTCTCTTGCCTGGCTGTGTTCGATCACTTAACTAAATAATAATAATAATATTGATAATCTGGTGTTTTATATAGCCCCACATACTGAAAACTCCAGTTTCGGAGTGCTTTGCAGCTGGCGTTTCTAACTACCCTCATCATTATCTAGATTCCTGGTGCTGAATTAGTAACCTGAAAATGATGAAGGAAAGGGTCAGCCCAGATCAGTAAAGGGATCTTGTCAAAGTGGCAGCTCCTGCCGCCCTGCGTGCAGAGCTATCCGGCCCACCATTTACATTTGATGGAGAATTGTGTCTTCTGTAAGAGTTCCCTTCTTGCAATTCTACTTACCTTTTCACTTTACCAACCACAAAATGGCTGCCATGTTGCTTAGCCGTGACCTAGTTTAGTCTTTTCTTTTTTCGCGAAATGATCTCCTGCCGGCTGTCAGTAGCTGTGCATAGCCCCCATTTTCGGCAGGTCCAGGCGGATTTTTAATCCAGTTTGGAAAATCGTTTTATCAGGTGTGCCAGACCAACTCTTTTGGCCAGCGTGCTCGCTGCGTTACTACTGCAGAAGCGGAAACATCAAAAGCAGACCTCGAAAGAGCGACCGCGCTTTGCAGAAGGCTTGACGCGGAACATGGAAACTCACTTTGCCGAGGGAGAGCTGTCCAACATGCGGCCCACTAACGTGGAAGAGGAAAATGCACGAGGCAGGACCGTTTATGAGGACGGGGGCGGCGGAGAGGGAGAGTCGATCCCGAGACCTAATGCCCTGTTAAAAATATGAGAATTTACTAGGACGGAGCACTGGCAGCCCTTTGTGGCTCTTGCGTCCTGTCTTTTCTGGAAAGCTTTTATTTAATGGGGCGTTTTCACTTTTCATAAGCTCAAACTTTCATAAAGCGCACGCCCGGCATTATTTTTAGAATTGTGGAAATGATAGAAATGGGAGAAAAGCGGAAAATGCTAAGTCGGGTGGAATGTGAAAGTATTTATAGGCCCGATGAGACCCAGTCCCACCTCTTGTGACAGGTCCATGGGGTTTAGGGCGAAGGCCACTGGGGTGTGGTGGCACACCCTAATTTGCAGCAAAGGATGTGCGTGCTGCCAGAAAGTCCTGACTACATATGGATGGGCTGTTTTTTTCCATAAGGAAACCTGGTCTTTGCTGTGTCCTCCCTGCCTGGGCCTCTTGGTTTATTATCTGAAGGAGAATGAATATTATGTCGACGGAGCTTACGTGAGCTACGAGGCTCAGTTGGGCGGGCGAGCGATTGCCATGATTTTGGGAAGGGTGCAGCGGTGACAAGCAAAATCTAGTCTGGTTTTCGGAAGATACGCCATGCGCACATAAAGGCAATACGTACTCACAACAAATTCTCTCGGATTTTGTGTGCACGTTTATCTGCTCATTCTGAAAGCCCTGCTGGATTTTATTGTTCCATGGGTGGTCAGATCTCATCCTGGAAATATTGATCAATAATTGTCACAAGTTGTAGCAAATGGCGCAACAAGGATCATCAAGTTTATGCTTTTTGTTTAAGATATCTGGGTGGTTGGGGTTTGTTGTAGCGCTTCTGACACTTCAGAAGGACATTCTTGGTTCTTCTCTCCGAGGTTAGTCCCCATGGGGCCTTTTTGCTGTGTTTGCCTCCTCTTTCTCATCACCTTTTCTGTCTCCCAGTCCAGGGTCTTTCTTTAGTTTTATTCTCTGCTGCCCCTGGGGTGCTCCCTCCTCTGTCTGTTCGGGGTCTCCACCCTTTCTTTCACTTGTCTGCGCCTCTGTCCTTTCCTGCTCTCCCTTCCCTTTGGTCAGAGCCTTGGTCTTCACCTTCTTCTGTCTTTCCTTCATCAAAGTCCTGCCTTTGCTTCTCTGCCCTTTTCCTGACTAGAGCTGCAGATGGGTCTTTATTCACCCGCAGTTTGGTCTCTGCTTCATTTGGCTTTCTTTTCTGTTTCTGGTCTCCCGCGTTCAATGCCCTCCCCACCCCCAGTCTCCAGATTTTTCAACCAGTCTCTCCTATCTGGGTCTTGCAATCGGCCACTCTTCGGCAGGAGTTACATTTGTGCCAACTAACCTACCGCTCATCTCAAACAATCTTCTTTCTCTTTAACACCACAACTCGCCTTCTCTGTACCACAAAACTCGCTTCCACTCTTGACATGGGAGCTGGCCCTTATAAATTGATTGGACTGACTAGCTTCCCGCTGATTGATGAGGGAGGTCCCATGCCCGCTCTGGTCATGCTCCACAGCAGGGATGCTTTGTAGTCTTTAGTTCATGGGCAACGTCTTTAAATAGGTGAGGTGCCATCTTGGATTCCACTTCAGTCTGTGTTTGTTGCTGGCTGGGAAGGAGCTGCTGGTTTGTTCCCCTGCCTGAGGCTCTTCTCTTCTTTGAATTTCGTTTTGGTGTTCTCCTGTGTCAAACCGCTGAGGAAATGTATTAAGCATTATTCCTGTGGGGCGTGAGATTGGGAACAAAAATGTTGTCCTTTGTTTGTGCCATTGCGAGCATCCTTTCCTTTGCTTTTAATTGAATCTGCATCTGCAGGTGGTTATGCCTCTCTTGTGCTGCCAGTTATGTGGGAGACATGAGATCTCTTCCCGTCAGTGTTCCCTGTAGTGTGGGAAGGAAGTGGGGCTCTGTCTGTTCATTAATGGTATGGTTGAGGACTAGGCTTCCCGCTGCCACACTGCATATCAAATCGGGGAAGAGTGCATGTCCCCCAATACTGTCCTCTTTGGGTGGTGTAAAACACTTCTGTGTGTTACCCCAGGCCTTCCCATTATCTTTCGGAGTCCACATCTGTGAGTTTTGCAAGTGCATTACGGGTTTTCCTATGTTTGGAAAAAAGGATTGTGTGGGATGTAGTCCCTTTCTTGTTGTTTTTTTAACATGAGTTGGGTCATCTGTCCCAGGGACACATTTTCTAGTCTTCTGGCGGCTCTATTTATTTATTTGTTGTGCATTTGTAAGGCACTTGTATATCAAGTAAATTGTGTTTCAAAGAGCTCACAGGGCAACGGGGAGGGAACATGGGAATGAAAGGCAAATATAAAAACAATGAAGAGAAAGAAACAGGTGGTCCTGCTAGGCTTTGTGAGCATTCAGAACGTGCAAGTGCAGAGAGAGAGAGAGAGAGAAGGGATGAGGGAGGGGGTAAGTGCTAGGAGTTCAATTGATGGAAGTGCTAGGGGGTAAGTGCAGCAGCTGTTAAGTGCCTGGCAGAGGATCACTTGGTAGGAGAGGTCAACTGTCAGTACAATAAGTGCAGGCCTGTGGGACAGCACAGGCCAGTGATCGCCCAAAGGTAAGTGCTGGGGGTGGGGGCAGAGGCTAAGGAGATTGGGGGGAAGGCCAGAACCCTGTGGACACATAAGGGCCATCTTAGGCGACTGGGGCTTTAACAAGGGGTAAAGAGGAGGTGAAAAGGAAGGTCTTGAGGAGCTTCCAAAATTTGAGGCGATTCGGCTCAAGATGAACAAGAAGGAGGAGGCTGTTCCACAGGAGGGAGTCAGCTGAGGAAAGAGATCGGCCACCAGCTGTTTAGAGAAGCGCTTGACACACAGAGAGTTGGCACCGGAGGAGCGTAAAGATCTGGAGGGAGAGAATTTGGTGATAGCAAGTTGTAAATCGCGTGGTCCCCGGCCCCAGACAGCCTTATGGATGATGCAGAGGGATTTGAATTTGATCCTTGCAGCAACTGGGAGCTAGTGAATAGATTTTAGGGCTGAGACATGCGGTTGCTGGGTTTGAGACCAAGGATAAGTCTTGCAGCCCTATATAAGCTGGAGGGGGCATAGAGATGAAGAGGATAGATTAAGGAAGAGGCTTCTGAGAGAAAGTGAGGAAAAGAAGTATTCCTTTAAGGAGGTGGAGTTGAAAGTGGGCATTCTTGGCAAGGTCCTGGATGTGAGGAAGGAAAGAGAGAGAGAGGAGTTGCAGATGACTCCAAGTATTCTTGCCTCAGACAAAGGAGAAGGGAGGAGCCCACAGAGGGTGGCCATAGTGAGGGTAAGAAAGAGATTTCAGGAGTCCCAATGGGAAGAATCTCGGTCTTGCTGGTGTTGAGGCAGAGATCATTGGAGGCACACCAGGACTTGATGGCAGATAGGCAGTCAGGAATGATGGAGGAAGAAAGGAGACGATCAGAGGGAACTTTGAAGAATAGTTGTGTGTCATCTGCGTAACACTGGAAGGGAGTGGAGAAAGTGGAAATTAGGCATGCAAGTGGCGCAAGATAGATGTTGAGAAAGGTTGGAGCCCTGGAGAACACAACGGGTGGTGATAGAGGTGGGAGAGGAGGGAGAGCCCAGCATAACCTGGGAGGGATGGTCAGTGAGGAAGGAGGTCAGTCAGTCCAGTGCCCGCTCCTGGATACCAAGGGTATCATGGAGCTGTTTTATGAGGATGCAGTGATTCACCTTATAAAATGCAGGTAAGAGAAATCAAGTAGAATGAGAATAGCTGGAGAGTTAGAGTCAAGAGATGCAAGCAGTTCTTCACGGGTGTTGAGGAGATTAGTTCCCGTGCCTCTGGATGCTCGTAATCCAGATTGATGTCCTGAGTGGGTCTTCTGTATGGTCCATAACCTCAGAGTCCGAAATTCCATTCCCTGGGTCCACTCTGGGTTTTGGTTTTGTTTCAGACGGGAATAGTGGTACTTGTGGGTTTTTGTGGTTTGTTTATTGATAATGGATTGATCTATGACCAGGGGTTTATTGCAGACAGCTGCTATTTTGTGCGGACCTGGGGATAACAGACGCAGGTCAATGTGGCAAAGTGAATTCAGTCACTTTGCCCCACAATGCTGACAACTTTGTGCTATTTGGCATCATGCTGGGGAATGGGCCAAGGCCAAGTCAGAGGTGGAGGTAGAGTAGAGGTATCCATATCGACCAGCAGCCATGTAATATCTGGAACACTTGCAGAATCCCTCCACTGTGACATCATTTGACGTGCTGATTATTATGAGTCTAGTTCTCATGATGCCCATGGATACTTAACCCAATGTAATACACCATATCTACAAAAGCAAAATACTTCAATGGAAATATGAGGATCCACTTGCATATGTTGTCAAGTAACTAATGCATGCAAGAAGCTAGCGACAATTTGCGTCACCCATCTAGGGCTTAGATGAAGGGCAGTTATTGTAAGCAAAAATATCGTAGGGTGCATAACTCAAGTAGACTAGGTTGTAGTCAAGGGCAATCTGAAATAACCTGAACAAACGAGTGCAGCATAGAATAAACTCAGTCATTGTTGCAATCTATAAGTTCAGAGCTACTAAGAGGAAACTCAAGCTTCTACATGTGAACCATATAAAATGGTTGTATGAAGATAGCGATAATACTGGCTTGACAACCAAATGGTATAAATCTATCCTGGTCATGGAGGTTGCACAAGATGAAAAAATTGGATGGAAACAGGATCTGGGCGGCCCCATGTTTGTGTACGTTTTGTAACATTGGTTAAAAAACGAATGTTTTTGGACTTTCATCAACTACTTTCATTTCATTGCTTTTCATATATGCTTCAACTCATCAAGGCAACAACAATATTTCTGTGAAATATATGACAGCTGTTTGAGTAGCGTAGTGCTGTAAGTAACATGGGACTACTTCTTGACTATTGCTAAGCAATTTATGGAGATCCATGCACGTGTTTTTGAGGAATCATGATAGCATAATTGTTCTATAATATATGGTTGTCAATTCTGTGGTCACTCTCCTTCTACATAGTCCATTACTTTAAATATTCTGCGTCCCACATCGCTGCCATGCTTAAAGTGAGCCCTCTGAAGTATGGTGTAGTGTGAGTTAAGGTTTAATTGGTAGTGGGATGGGCCTTATTCATACCAGGGAACTAGATGTTTAACATTAACAGGGTCATTTTAAAAAATAAATCTCAAGGGCACCGCCACTGTTGGCACCTACGTGCAGTGGAGTCCACTGTATGCAATTTTCCTGTTCATTTTCCTGTTAGTGCAACAGGGTAAAAGTAAGTCAAACTCGCTTTTAATCTTACCATTTTCCTCTCCGTCTCATGGAACAGTAAACCTTGCCTGCAAATGCGCTTGGAAGACAGCATTTACTGAAGGATTCCTAGGGAATCTGCATGGCGTCGGTTCGGTGCAAAACTTAAGGGGGATTCCACAGGTATCCATTTGTGGAAGCCCCGCGTGAACATCTCATGCAGGCTTACAACAGGACGTCCTGATGAGATGGAGGAAGAGACCCCAGCGTGACCTTTGCGTTGGCACTTTAAATGGAGGCATAAAAGCAGCACACCTCACTTTTACGTCTCCATTTGGTGCACCGCCTATCTTTAACGTTGACATTCACAGCTTTTGTGGACCTTACTTTTTTCTAAGTAGTCACGTAGACTGCTTTTATTTATTTTTAGCTTGTGCTGTGTATATGTGTGTCCATGTATGTGTATGCAGACACACGTAGACACATGTATATCTCTCTATATATATATATTTGAAAAACATTTTTTTCCAAAAGATTTAAGGTTAAACCAACAAAAATATAAAGTCTACAAACATCAGAAGTAATAACTTTAAGGTAACAACATAATAAACGTTTTGAATAAATTAAATGTTATGTTCTGGAACATACTCCAAAATTATGCACCGCTCGAAACAATGCGATTTCCTGCCATTGTTCATTGAGACTAAAGGGCCCCTCGTGTTTCAACACTTCCAAAATGGCAAGCGAAGCAGACAACCTCCCTCGTGCTTATCCACCGTTAAGCAGTTGCAGATAAGGTGGGGCAGACACAATTGGATTTCGGTGAAAGGGCAGAATGTCTTTATTTTTGACTGCTTTGCGTTGATCTTTGTTGAATTTGTGTAGGAAGCACACGCTCTAAAACAATTGGCCATTCCAGATGACAGACGCAATCAGACTGCCGCATTGCGCTGCAGTGCAGCAGGCTGGTTTTGCAATATTTTGACGGGAAAATGTATTGACTTTATGACTATCAAACAGTGTTCCAGATAAGATTTTGAAGTGGCAGTGTTTTACTCCCCATTTTTTTTAGTTGGGAATACCATTATTACTGAGGAACTAAAAAAGTTATTTCCATTCCCAGTGTGGGTATTTTTTAAATGAGTAATTACATCATTTTAAAAAGAATTTGGGTTACTACCTAAGCCATTGTTACGATGCAAACACTTTGATTGAAATATTGTCTAATTCAGGCGCAGTGGTGGTATTTAACATTGGGCCTCATTCCGGGTTTGGAGCTAACCATGCAGTAATTAGCTCCATGGTTGCCTCCGAAGCCGTCCCAAATCCAGCATGGTGAATGGAGTAGTTACCGGTCCATTCCAGGGTTGGAGGGACCGGTAATTCCCCATTCACCTTTTGCCCTTCCCCATTCCCATTTCTGCCCCATAGGGCTCAATGGGAATGGTGAAGGAGGTAATTACGGCACCGTAAATTACGGTACCGTAATTACCTCTGAGGTACCTTTGCGGGTCCCGTACTTTACTCCTGCTAAAAGCAGGAAGTAAGGAAGGACCCGCAAAGGGACCTCGGAATACGAAGGTAAGGGATTACCGGCATCGGCACCCTTACCGGTGCCGGTAATTCTTTACCTCCAACCTCGGAATGACCCCCATTGACTTTTCCCAGCATTTATGCATTTGACATGTTCTTGGCTCTGGAGTAAGCGCTTGCAATTTTCCATGGTCATTTCCTGATAGAATTTGTTTATTTAAAATTGTTGTAGGTACTCACTTTAGCTCTTTTTAAAAAACATGTTTTTTTCCTCAGATATGCGGCCCGATTCATGGAATTTTATACATGGTTCAAAGGGTCTTTGCACTGCTGAAAAGTGACTTTGCACTGCCGAAACAAAGCCTGATTCATGGAACTCTGTAAAGTGTATTTTTGCAGTGCAAAGTCCGTGCAAAGTTATCCTATCCGATATGTGTTTGCTCTGAATGGTCCCACGCTGAAACCTATAATACTTTCTTAATGATTTTGGGGCCCATCGGCACGTAAATCAGAGTTAATCATAGCAACCTCTTTGGCAATTGACATCTTTGCAAGTGGGGTCCAGAGTCGAGTGAGCAAAATGTGCGTTTTACAATGTCACATTTTTCTTACACGAGATTTTTCTATTCGATAAATGCAGCCATACTACAACCTGTTGGGTGCCACAGCCACTTGATGGTATGGTTTTGGTGGAAAACAGTCTGTTAGCAATTGAATTTCCCGGAAGGACCTAACTTTGTGACCCACATAATCGGCTTCAGGAACTAAGGAGGTTGAGGGAAATGGAAGCGGCGGCGTCCATTTTAGCTCTAATCAAGGTGCAGTCTTGTCACGCAAACTCCGAAATGGCTGACTGCGGCCTCTTCTCCACTGGTGCACGGAGAGACATCTGCCTTGGCATGTTTGAACAGCTGCTTTAAGAAATGAAGATCGGAAAGTGGTTTCATGCTCTAGGCCAGCCTAGTTTGGTTGCCGGAATATTTTCTCTGATTTGCAGCTCCAGGACGTATTGACGAGTGACAGATTTCGTAAAATGATACCCCTGCCTTCCAAATCTGGATATTGAATTAGAGTGATGGCTTTTCATGGTGCTCCCGTGGCTGGAAAAGCGGGCTTTCCTTGGACAGAGGAAGATGCTGGAGTGTTTGCTTTGGAATGGCTGCATCTTGAGATCTGCACTGGGTTGATATATTCGCCCAATACTGCAAACCTGTGCAGTATTCTCATTAAGAAATGGTGAAAGGCTGAGCCTTTTCCGGGTTCTGGTTCTCTTCTGTACTTCTGTCAGTGTTGTGTTTTCTCCTCTCTATTGGTTGTACACACTTCCTATACCGCAACAGTAGTGTTGAAATATTGTTAGTACACATCCTTTGTGTGTTCCTTAGTGCCAGTCGGTTTTAACTGTCCCAAAATAATTGCCCCTGCTACACCTACCAAACTATAACCAAACTCATTTTTTCTAGAGATGGATTATTTTCTTTCCTTGTTTTTTTCAAAAACGTTTAAAGCTTTTTTATGAAAAGACCCTTGTTCTAGGTTTGGCATTTATGCCTGTGTGATGGGGTGGCTTGATTTGGTCATGTAATGTGCATGTATTCTGTAATAGAAGGGTCTAGGACAAGCCCTCATAACCTTTAATGGCCATTATGCACACATGCACCCCTTAACTTTCCCATACTTCGGACTTCGGCCCCTCTACTTTCAACCTACAGCGCATTCGGAACATACGCATAGTGAAAGGCACTATACAAATGACAAAATATAATGAAAATGAAATGAAATATTGTTGCTTGTCTCTCATTATGCAATGTTAAATGAACCATGAACACATTTAATTCTGTACATGCTATTCTTTTGCTCTGATTTTGTTCTTCTGTTCTGTCCACGTTTATTCTTGCCAACATTTCATCATTATGCATCAATGAATACGTTTTGTGAAGCGCTTTGGCGCAAAGCGCAACAGAAGCAAATTACAATACAATACAATACAGTACACACATTTATCTGTCTATGCCCAAAACTGGACAGGGCACCACAGACAAAAAACCTGGACAGGGCGCCACAGACAAAAAACCTGGACAGGGCGCCACAGACAACATGAAGAAAAACGGTCATGTCTGTGTGATGCCCATATGTGCACGTTTGAGACGTTAGTGGCGGTGCAACCTAACCTTGCAAATCTTGATGCAGGATTGATTTTCAAGGAGTGACCTCCTAGAGTCTGATGCCACCCTGGCAGTGCTGGGTACGGCAGCAGACTGATGGGTGAGACAGACAGAGGAAACCCCCAATGATGGGTAGAACCCTCCTAGTGGTTGATCATCAGGTGGACTCAGAGTGGCCAAATTGATGTGCAGGGGGGGTTCGGCGAGAAGGTCTTGCTTGCAGAGCACAATTACATGCCAGCCCCAGCCAGCACCAACTATCACCAGGAGCCCAGAAGCATCATTGTGCATAGGTCCCGGACGCGGCGTTCTCAGAACCTCGGAGTCCAGGGATGAAGCACTGATTGGGACCATGGCGTAGGGCTGGGAGTCGTGGGAGCAGCTGAGTCAAAATAACTCAATGCAGCCTGTAGGTTTTAAATAATTCTGGGCAGGTCCACTGCAGTAGATTCTGATCAGACGGCTTTATCAGTACCTTAGTGTCTGTTCACCCTTAAGCCTACCACAGAGACGTGGATCCGTGGCAAAATTACTGCAAGAGCTCTAGGAAACAAAAATGTCTTCTTGGCGAGAGTATGGCCTTGGAATGCAGAGTCACTCTTCTGCTGAGGTGGCTCCTCCTCCCCTGAGCACCCCTGTTAAACTTTGCCTGTCTGCGGTTCCTATTGGCTTGGATTTCTGAATGAAGGCTGGAAGCGTGGGGTGACCAGGTACGAGTGTTTTCTGAGTTATATCATGAACCGTATCACCTGGCGGCTGCCAGTTAACCAGATCTCATCCACAAAGTCATTATAGCATCAACAAAACTTAATGTGAAAGTTACTAGTCATTATTGGGTCATAGTTCAAGGTTTTTATGTTTCGGTCGTTAGCTGAAGACCCTGTTAGTAATATAGTGTTTTTCCTGATGGTTCCCGCGACAAGTTATGGGCCCCAGAGCTCGAGTGCCGTCCCTTCGGAGCAGTATTTTATTCTGATGCGGGTTCACGAGAACCTGTGTCTTAAACGCCATACGATTGCTCTTTGGCACCATTGACCAGTGACTGTGCTACGGAGATGCTGCCGTAAAGTAGGTATTTTGAGCAAAGTCCGAACACAAACTCCAGAGAGGTTCTTTCAATGCAGGTTTGCACGTATTTTTGGTTCTGTCAAGTGAACAGTTCGTTTTCCTGACTGTAAGGAAAAGGTGCAGTGGGTGTGGGTGATAGGAGTGTTAGGCTTTATTTCAGCATCCAGGGAACTCATTGCTGGTGCGGGTGCCAGCCACCCCATTCAGCGTGGCTGAGGGCAGAGAACTGAAGATCTGGACGCTTTTGCTGAATGGACTTTACAATGGAAACTGTAGTATTTGCTAATTTTCCTTGTAGACCAGAGACTGCCACCTCAACATTGCAACACTAGCTCTTTGCAGACCCCACTTAGAAACAATACTATGATTACACATGCGTAGTGCGGCGGGAGTTGGTATTGCATAGGTGGTCCACATTCAACTGATGCCATTCGCTGCCATTTATAACATCTTTGTGACCTGCTATTTGTCATTGCTTGTGTTTAAATTCCCGGAACTTTTTGCACTGTGCAATGGGCGGTGCAAAGGGTACTTTTGCATTGCAAAGTGACTTTGCTCCACAAAAGTGCACTTTGCACCGCTCTGTGAATCAGGGTGCTGTTGGCAGTGCAAAGTCACTTTGCACCAGTGCTAAAAGTAACATGAATTGGGCCGTAAGGCTCGTAAACTGTCAGGCAAGTTGCACATTTCACTTGCGCCCATGAGTTAAGAGCAAACCATAGCTCTTTAGCGTAAACCTTCTGTGTGAAGTGGTCAATATCTGGACTGCTGTCCTGATTCCAGATGATGTGGCGACATCCGGAGTCACCCAAAGCCACCCGCTAGGCCCTGGCACACGAGAAACTACACTGGGCGTGTGCCATGGTACTTGCAGACATGTCTGCACCTGTGCGTGCTTACTCATAAAGACCACATGCCTTGCAATGCGCTTGCAAGGTCTGGGTGAAGGTGCAGGCATGCGCACGTCCCTCAAACCCACGGGTAGACCTGGGGCTTCCCTGAGAGTGAGCCTGAAGGTCTCTCCCAAATCTCTAGAGGCCTCTCGGCAGCCCCAGCAGCTCCGGCAGCTCAGCAGGCAGATCCCCTGCATCTGGAGGCCGGCACACAAGAGGTAAACATTATCATCAGTAGCCCAACATTCCCAAGAGTTGCAGCTCATTAGAAACACGATGAAATCGGCCAGAAAGGGGATAGCAGCTGAGGTAGTGCCAATCTCGGGGATAGAGACTGAGGCTTCGCAGTGGCAGCCTAAAGGTGGCAAGGCCAAGGCCTTGGCGGCCTGCAGGACAAAGATTGACTGCAGGACAAAGCCAATTTTATAGTCCGACGGTCTTGTCACAATGATCAATATTCCATCGCTTTGTTGTGCTTTCCGAAGTCTGCATGGTGCAGAGATATGGGGAAATGTTCTGTGGAACTTCATATTTTTCTAACAACTCGTTCGTGTCGGCCATTTTGAATTATGGAGTAAATTTCACAGAGTGGTCCACCTCCGTTTGCACTTGTGTGCAAAAGGTCCTCGCTAGGCAATGTTCCTCATTTCCACCAGCTACTTTAAAATGCAGAGGAAAACTTAGTTGAACTTGCCATTTCTCTTCAACGATTGCGGGACGCATTGCAAACCCGTCTGTTTTTAGCAGGTGGTAATTTCAGGCAGAATCCATAGAAATACACGCTGGCAGGAAACCTGACTCATTGAACAGCAGATAAGCATGTAAAGTCCCTCCTTCCCCAAACTCTCCCTGGCATAGTGATGAGCATACTGTGGATTGGTAAAATTACCAATACAAGCTTACCGCCACATTTACCGATCAGCGGTACTTAGAAAGTGGCCCCAATGACATTTACCCAAAAACTCCAATGACAAGTTCATTTCCTCAGTGATAATATGCTACCCAGCTTTTACAGGGTGTACAGAAATTGTGGGAAAGTTCTCTAATCTCTGGGACCGTGTCGTACAATGATCGAAGTCAGCGGGAATGGTCGGGAGCGGTGTTCGACTACTTTTACTTTGTTCTGTTTACTATTCCGCTACTTTTTACGGCCATATTCAACATTCTATACAGAGGATTTGTCCATTCATGTCCCTGTGCAAGCGTAAAGTTGTAATAGGAGCCCTCCCCCTGCCAAGACCACAGTTCCACTACTTTTATTCGCTACACTTGTTTCACGGTGCGTCACCTTTTCTCAACTCTTATGCTGGACTTCCTTTGCATCTTGTACTCCTGGACTTTCCTTTGCAAGCCACGCCCACCTGGTGCTTTCCTGCTTGCCGCTCTGTTTCGCTACTTAAGGAGCCCTCCAGCTTCTTTTCCTTTGCAGATGGGGAGCAGGTGCAAGTGGATCTAGGTCACCCGGCCTAAGCCTCGCCCAGATGGTACCTTCCTGCCTGCTGCTCTTTTTCACCACTTAGCAAGTCCCCCCCCACCTGGTGCCTTCCTTCACCATCACTGTCTTGTGGCCAATGCTGGATTTGACTTGTATGGACTTCATTCATTCACGGTGTGTCACTCTTTCGCAACTCTCATGCTGGACTTCCTTTGCATCGTGTACTTATGGGGACCCTGAATCATGCTGTTCCCATCTTCATCTTGTATCCTGGCTTGCAACATTATGTGTTACTACTGACTTCTGCAATTGTATTCACTCTCCACTCGTTCTTCTCCACTCTTTTTGACTGCTTACTCTCTTTTCTCTCCTCCTTTCCCTTCTCCCTTTTCCTATCTCCTCCCCATACTTTCTTCTATGCACTTACTCTATCAGAATTGTCCCTGGACCTAATATGATAGCAACCTTGTCTGTTTCCTCTACCCTCCCATTACTGTTTTTTTCCTCCCCACCATCCCTCCAGCACTATCTGAAATGTCGTTAGGCCGCCTATTATGATAGTCGCTTGTTTTGTTCCTCCCCTCCCTTTCTGTACCCCTCTCCCTCACCTTTTGTTTTTCTCCGGCTCTACCAGAAATGTCGTCAGGCCTAGTACGGTAGTCGCCTGTCTGTTTCCATTTCCTCCCCACTCTCCCCCTCCCTTCCTTATCTATGTTTTAGCTCTTGCACTATCTGAAATGTCTTCAGGCCGAGTACGATAGTTAATTTCACATCCTTACTGTTCATGGCCTGTAAGAATGTGGTTGTATTTTCCCTTGTTCCCTCCCTTGCCTTGAAGCGCTTTGAAACACATTGGGATTCATTACACGGTAGGCTGTAAGGGATTACCGGCACTGGTCAGGGCACCGGTGCCGGTAATCCCTTACTGCCCTACTACGAGGTCTCTTAGCGGGTCCCTTCCTTAACGCCAGGTCTGACCTGGTGTTAAGGACGGGACCCGTTAAGGGACTTCAGAGCTAACAACGGTATCGCAAATTGCAGTACCGTTATAGCTACTTCCCCATTCCCATTGAGCCCTATAGGGGCTCAAATGGGAATGGGGAATGGTTCCCGGAATGGGGACTTACCGGGTCCTCCAAGGTCGGAATGACCCGGTAAATCCCTATTCCGGGAACACGGACCCGGAGTGCGGTAAGGGGGTAGCCATGGCGCTAATAGCGCCATGGCCACCGCCTACTGTGTAATGAGGCCCATTGTGGAGAGGCGCCATATAAATAAACTATTATACCATATAACATACACTTCTACCACTGTAAGTCTGGCATACACTTTAATGCTTGCAATGATTTGCTGAATTTGAAAACATGTATAAGAAAAGTTTCATTTATTTTTGTGGAACGCTATGAAGTTGCTTGTAGGTAGGGTTCTGCACGACCCTGTATTCTAAAGGCGTTTTGGTTGAGGGCTGGCGTGTAAGGGAAACCGGCTATCCTGTATGTCGCCTGCGCTTTAGTAATCTTATCCAAATTGCATAATGCCCATTGAATTGTGGCAACCCCAAGCTGCTGAGGTTTGAGCTTGTGATGCGTGGGAGACAACTGGGGCCTCACAAGGCCATCCTCCTGTTTGAATGTTTTTGCTTCTGGGCGAATCTGAGCGGGACTTGGACCCCCAGTTGTAATGGTGCGGCAGATGTGATAACTAACCTCTTTACTTGTGTTATGTCATCGCAGCCTGGGCCCGGCTGTATCAGGCCTGCGAAATTTGCTGCCAGGGGATAACTGGAAGTCTGACTCATTTTCCCAACAGAGCATTCATGCTTCATTTTTTCACTTCTGCTCAACTTCAAAACCCAACTCCTGGACATGTGCCTTTTTTTTGTTTTTTTTCCCTGTACGATCCTGTTAGTAGTTCCACTAAACACCTAGGCCATCACGTTGCTCCATCTTACTCGTTAGACGTCTCCGCCCCTCTCTTCGCCACCACCCGGTACAGCTGTACCCCGCTCTATAGCTGGACTGTTGTAAATCTCTGTAAAGCGCTCGGTTATTTATCTGTTTTGTTGCATAGCTTCCCAAAGCTAGGTCCGCGCTCAATGAATGCAATAATAATAATCATAACAAAACGTCAACATTTAGTATTTTTCTATAGAGTTCCAATGTTTGGAATGTTGCCCTCCCCACCATATAACCATACTGTACTTTCATAAGGGAAATCCTTCGATTGAATGGAGAATAGTCATGTGACATAACTGTGATGTGAGCTGAGGTTGGTGTGGTAAGATATAGGTTAAAGTCAGAGGTACACTGCCTAGAACATGAGCCGAATTTAATCATTTAGGAAAAATATTTCCTAAAAAGCAAACTGAGTATGTAGATGTTCCCATCAAATAGGTGAAGACAGAGAGGTGAGAAAATTCATAGGTGACTTTTCCATGAAGAACAAGATCACTTTGGGTCATACGAGTTGGGCGGTATTCCGGCAGTAAATCCGCCAGAATACCGTCGTATGGAATTAGTGTTACTGCCACTTGGTCCGGCAGAATTACTATCGGATTACAAGTGGCAGTGGCGGAGTTAATCCCCATTTTTTGAGACTCCATTTGACTCTATGCTGCATTTTGGGCGGAATTACCGCTGGCGGAATTACTGCCACAGTCATTACGCTGATTTAGCTGATCTTCTGCAAAAAGTAGGATGATTTACCTCCAGCATGATGCTGGGAGTAAATCCCCCACTCCAGGGCCATACTTGTAGGATGGTGGCGTGGGAAAAGTGGCAGTAATTCTGTTACCACCAATTTGTTCCCGCACCACCATATTCGTAATGAGCCTTTCATACCCCTGAACACCTGGCCACGAGCAGAGCTCTTGGCCAATGAAATAGAAGATGATCGCAGAAGCCAAGGGAGTTCGCGAGTGAGGAGGCAAGAAATGAGAGAACCACTTGGAAGTCTTCCAAAATAGATTTCATTGACGGCAAAGGCCCTAAATGCGCGATGCCGCGGATGCGCACATATTGCACAGACTTCACTACAGGAAATACATACTGTCCACCCTTTGTCAATCTGACTTCAGAATTCTGCACCACTCTCCAATTAATAGGTTTGTACCTTTAATAAAAAATGCCATGCACACAATCATCCACCTGCAGGAGATGTGTCCTGGGCATTGAGAAGGGCCTGTAAATGCTTTCCTCTCTATCTGAGCAGGTGGGACCCTGGTGAACGACAGTGGGGCTGTCAAAGGGTCTGGGTGCTACCCCACTCCAATGGATGTTGGGCACAGAGTAGGTACATGGAGGATCCCCAGGCCACCCTCTCTTGGTACCCACACTAAGTCCAGGGGCAGTCACAGGAGCATTCACAATCTCCTTTACACAACTTTGATGAGGAGATTAACCAAACCCTCTTCCCCCACTGACAAACATGCCAGGAGGACTATTCCAGCACACCAGGCCAAACCAATGATCCAGTCTAAGAGTGACCACTTATCCATTTAAGGGAACAAAGTTGCAAGAGTCTTTACACGTTCATGAGTGACTAGATGCACTTTCATTGCGGAAGGGATTTTCTGAGCGTGAGAATCGGACACATGTGATCTGCAGAGTTTCCATGGGGGAGCTTGATGATACTTCAGCTAAGAATATGCAATCTTCAAGAGCTCTCTCCAATCAGGCTGCAATCTGTCCTCAGAAAGTGATCATTTTCGTCCTTCAGGGTCTATTTTGTGTTCCCAGATTGCAATGACCAGAGCACTTCTAATGGCAATACTAAGGATCTGGCGGTGCCTACTGCAAGCAAAGGTCCTCGCCTTTAGATAGGGCTGGTCATCTGTCCTCCCTGTTGGGGTGAGATGCGTGATGAAATGGACCTGGAGTGCAAGGCTGAAATGTGTGTGATATCGGAGTGATGTGGTAGTGGTGGGTGTTGAAGGAGGAGGTACTGGAGACAGGGAAAGGCTCGACCGGTGGGGTTGACAGTGGAGGATCGCAGTCTTAGTCGATGCGATGGAGGTGGACCACGCTTCTCGCCCCTCTCCTGCCTGAGTGAGGGGGGGCTTTTAGATGCTGTGTGTGGATGGTGCCTGATTTCTCCCGGCACCATGGTGAATCCACCTTGCCAATTATGCCGCCTGAGAAAGCACAGAAGGGTAGTCCCCCGAGGCACTTCTCTCCACCCCAGAAAGGCAGGGTGGGTTGAGCAGGATCCAAGCCCAGGTGTATGCTGCCTCCTGAAATCCACAGAGGCTCTCCCAAGCAGAATCCACTCTCTCTACAGTGGAGAGCAAGCTGGGTGAACGGACAGGTAGCGTGACCCTATGGGAGGGGCCATTGTGAATACGGGCATGGGGCTTTGGAAGATGTGGGTGCTGCCTACAGAAACCGGCCTGGCAAGCACTGGACCCACTTTAGAGTAGTGTGCACCTCAGAGCACAGTATACGCAAACCTCCTGCTGGAGCTTCTGGAAGATAACGCGAGGGAGGCAAATGTGCGGATTTTGGGCCTCGCTGCCAAAGCAGATGGGTGGGACCTGGTTTCCTTTCAAAGTATTTCCTAGGAAAGGTACTGCTCCTCCAGTCTTCAGATCCCCTATATAGGGTTAGAAAGATCTCTAGTATTCTGGGGAGGCAAACCACAGAGGGCAATAACCTTGCTGTGAGACCACAGTGGTCTTGCAGGATCCCAGCGCGAGGGAATGCCTCTTTCGTCCAGTCCTCTTCACCTGGACTTCAATCCGGAAAGATGAGAAAGGGCTGCTTTTTGCATCTAGAGGTGGGCGCTGATCATTCTTTCTTTGAGGTTCTGGGAGATGGCGAGTGGTAGGTGGTCGACGGCCTGAGGGGCTTATTCCACAGCTTTGCATATCCTTGCCTGCCTTCTCGAGGTTTCGGGGTCCTTGTACTGGGGGATGAGACTTTGGCAATCGTGACCTGAGATTAAGATTGGGGGTGGAAGTGATGTTGTCTCCCCATCCCCTTTACCAGGATTTGTCGCAACGCCTCCCCACATCACTCGTGCAGATGGCAAGGTCATGTTGTTGTGGTTATGGGGTCTATTTCGAGAATTAGTAAGTTGAAAAAAGTGAATGTGTGGCGCAAGGTTTTTTATGTGCAAGATTGAAGCTTCCTGTGGGTATTTTTGTGCATAGACTTTGTTGCTCTTAGTAAAAATATGGGGTCAATAAATTCTGTGGCTTCCCCAAGATGCATCACTGGGGCATACTGAGCACCTGGTGCCGGCACTTCAAAGGTTAAGAATGTATTTCTCTCCAAAATTGGCACATCTGGACTCCACTTCACAAAAAGCCTCGTTTGCAAATAAAACAATAAAAAAACCGCTGCGTCTCATATGGTAGGGCAAGAGAGAGCATACGAAAAGGCAGCGGGAGAGAAGAAGTGAGCAAGAAAGAAAGCATGAGAGAGAGGGAGAAAGTTACTATCTGAATTTATTAACACATTTGTGTTAGATTGTATGTTTAGGTCTGGTTATGGTTTGGGAAGTAGTGATTGGTTCAAAAGCACAGGCAGGTGGCTATGATGTGGCAGGCGGCTATGACGTGGCAGGCGGCTATGACGTGGCAGGCGGCTATGATGTGGCAGGTGGCTATGATGTGGCAGGCGGCTATGATCAGGCGGCTATGATGTGGCAGGCGGCTATGATGTGGCAGGCGGCTATGACGTGGCAGGCGGCTATGATGTGGCAGGCGGCTATGATGTGGCAGGCGGCTATGATCAGGCGGCTATGATGTGGCAGGCGGCTATGATGTGGCAGGCGGCTATGATGTGGCAGGCGGCTATGACGTGGCAGGCGGCTATGATGTGGCAGGTGGCTATGATGTGGCAGGCGGCTATGATCAGGCGGCTATGATGTGGCAGGCGGCTATGATGTGGCAGGCGGCTATGATGTGGCAGGCGGCTTTGATGTGGCAGGCGGCTATGATGTGGCAGGGGGCTATGATGTGGCTATGAAGAGGCAGGTGGCTATGGTGTGGACGCTACTTAGAAGAGCGTTTTGCTTGTATGTTAAAGATGGATAAGAACTGTGTAATTGAAGAAGGGGGGGTTGTGTAATGGGTCAGCTTCTCCATTCACCACCCAATAGAATGCATCTGAGACGTTGCCTGCCGTCTCATTTCCCGTCCTAATAACATTGCCCTTTAGATGTGGTGTCGGGGAAAGTACGCATCTTGTCATTCTTCCCAAGGGTCTGTTTCATAAATCTGCATTGTAATCATGGAAGTATACGTCGTACCTTTTCTTGGCCATCCTAAAAGGCCTGGTTTGGAAGGCAGACTCAATCCACATCCTTGCTACTTTCATTTGCCACGATTCCCAAAAGCCTGAGGTAATCTAGTCTTCAAATGGGAAAACCACTGTGTTCAAACTACACAGTTGGTCGACCATGAACATGTACTGGAAATAAATAGATAAATAAATCCTAAAATACCAGTTGCAATGAGCCAAGTACTAGAGTTTAGGCTTTGCTAAACTAGGCCACCCAGGTCCTCGCATGAAGCTCCTTCCACACTCACAGCAGCGTGGCTGAGAAATGAACTGTGTGTTCCTGTGGTTATATGTGAAATAAATCTTTCTTTGGCAAAGTGAGTTTCTATAGAACGTCAGTTCACTGTCGATGGATTCAAGGTTTAAGAGGCGCTTTTTATGAGCAAATGGAATATTCATCGCCAGAGATAGTACGATGTGCAAGTCCTGTGTTCTGAGCATTTTCAGCCTCACGGAATCAACACACCTTGTTACTTTCATCCCTGGTTGTGAAGTTAAGTAGGACACACGAGCATGAGGGATGGCCAGGCTCCTTACCACGAGGTGAGCGGGATGAGATCATTTTTAATTAGCAGCAAGTGGGGTGCTGGGAGAGCCCAAATACTCCGGAGAATCTCCTGTCCTCAAAAGATGCAGAGTAAAGGAGGTAAAGGCAGCGCTGGCGGGGGAGGTGCTTCACAGGCACAGGAGATGATAGATGAACGCGTTCCCAGTACCCATGTTAATGTCAAGAATCACACAAGAGGGATAAGGGTATGACACCCTCCCCCAAACCACAGAAGCCAAATAGATCGACCCCTCCGCCCGTGGTTGGCACAGGCTCCTGATATTAGAATCACAGGGTACCACCTGGCAGCCAATGGGGGAAGGAGGGATTAGGGAGAGGTAGTGGATAGGAAAGGGAAAGAGGGAAAGAGGGTTACAAGGGAAGATACAAAACACATAGATCGGCACTCTAACACCAGCCTGCTGTCACCTGTAATACCTGGGACTGCAGTAGTTTCCTGCATGCACCCTTCTTAAGCAAATTCCCACGACCAATTCCTGCTCTGAACCTCCTTACACAACCTGATGTTTTAGCAAACCTTGACACATGAAGCATATTCATGTAACATGAAGCGTGTGCCTAGATTCACAGAGTAAGACGAAACATATTGCCACTTTGAGATAATACTAGTAACATGTAGCATAGTGGGACCTTGCCACACTTGGTCACTAAGCAAGCGGTAATGAAACATACACAGGATTGACTCCCTTCATGAATGAGACACACACATGGCCCGGTGTGCGAGCGTAAGCAAACATAAAACACAAACATGAAATAGAGTGTATTAATGCTGCCCGTAATGCTCCCAAAACGAACGTGACACGGAAATTATAGTCTTTAGGCAATTGGGAAGGCAAGTTTCATACTGAAACACTCTGCATGTAATGGCATTCAAATGCACCAAGTTGCTTTATGCCCACTGATACGCAAATGCTTATTAGCCTACAGAAAAGCAAATGCAATGTACAAGGGAAACTTGCCCAAATCAGATTTCACAGCACTTAACTGATGACCCAGGCCTCCCGTGGGAAAAGACCCAGACCAAACGTAGCCACGCGTTGAATCCTCCAGAGAAAAGATTACCGCCGCCGCCCGGAATGAATGTAGTGAAGCATTCCTTCGCCGTTCCTCAGATCTCCAAAAGTCCTCCTGAACGCCGCCATGACCACCCGTGCTGCATACTCTCAATAAGCCACACCTGTGCATGGCGGCCGGCGGTTGAAATAGGAACTGCAATCAGCCTTCAGCTGTTAATCCGTGTGAAGCACGGATGACTACAGTTTTTCCCCAAGCATGCTGGGAACTGAAGTCTCTAGCGCCCCACATGCTTCCTGGCTCCTCTGAAGCCCCAATTCCTGACAGTTAACCTGCTGTGCTCCACAATCACGCCTCCATTGTACCTATACAAACCAGCTTTTATGAGTGCAGGGCCACCAAAGACAAGTTGCTACTTCTGATGTTCAAACATTTGAATGGGGTTGACCCCCACACTCCAACTTGCCAAATGATCTTCTGATGCACCCCAGTTGCCCTTGTAGATCACATACCTGTTACAAACTCTTGGACCTTATTCCCCACCCACTTTATGCACCTTGCCTAACCTGACCCCCTACCTTTGCCATTCTTCAAATCAACCGTAGACTACTGGGTGACCTTCCTGAAATTCAATAAAATCATCCACAAACTCAGGGGAGGCACCATCGGACCCTCAGATCCTTTAATTCTTGAGGAGAACCATCTCCGGTTCCGGAAGCACCTCAAGACCTTCCTCTTTGCTTCTGCCTTCACTCCTCCTCTCCTCTGCTGATCTGTTCTCGCCACCGTGAACCTGGCCACCCTCTGTCTTCCGGGCCCAGGTACCTGCTCACCCTGCCTCCCTCTGTACCCATGTAGTCCCCCCCCTTTTTCTTCCTTCCTGCACTTATCCAACTTACCCTGTCTTCTGCCTTAAACCCAGAACTTGCCAATTGCTGGCTGCACTACCACTGTTTGTTGCCTTTATTATTTATTTATTTATTAATTATTATTTATCTGTTTCTCCTTTGCTCCGCATTTTCCACTTCTCCCCCCTTCCATGCACTTTTCCCCTCCCCCTCTACCATGCACTTGCACTTCTCAATGTCACTGGGCCTAGTAAGATCCTTGTATTGTTCTCCCTTGTTCTCCTCCCTTGCCTTGTCACGCACTGAAATACTTGTGTACGAGCGCAATATAAATAAAATATCAATTCAATTCAAAACGCTGCCATGATACCGGGCTACTGCCAATCACCCAGTGACTTAAGTGGATCCCTGACTGTGGCTATTTTCTTGTGTTATGTCTTGACACAGTTGCCACTCCCCATAGGTAGATTTGCTATTGATATAGTCTTATGTACTAAACACGGCTGTTTATGCCCAGGCATTCAATGTATAGCATGTTTACAGCAGAAACTATTGAACATGTATGTTGGAGAATTGAAGGCGAAGCCACAAAAAAACTCAAGTGAACCGGTTACTAGGATGTTTTGGAGTAAAGAAAAACAAGTACACTGTCACTGCACTGAGGTCGAAGGAGAAAGGGCACATGGGTGCCAGCCTGAAATCCATTTTCAGCAAGGTATTGGAGACTCTTAACAACCGGTCTAACCATTGGTGAATTGTACACTTTGAAAAGACTCACTTATAGGATGTCCAGAGCACTGTTTACAAGGTTGGTTTTTCTGGATAGTAAAAATACTTCAGTCTGAAGAAATGAGTGCACCTTTTGAAGTCAGTTGGACAGCCAGGATGCACGAACCAATTATACTGAATAATAAACTGGCTATTGATAGTTGTCTTGAGAGGCCTGATGGTGTAAGAAAGCCTTTGGAACTTAGGTGACCAGAGGGTACGGGGCAGAGGGAGGTAGACAACCAGGATTGGTTCCCAAGCGTCTACACTTTAGTAGATCTGTACATTACACTGCTGAGTAGCTAGTTAGCAGTACACACACATTTGCTGATGACTACAAAACGTTAGGAGTGACTTTGAAAAACTGCAAGCATTGCCTGTGACTTTGCAATTTAGGTCCGATGCAAGGAAGTGCACTCACGTGCATTCAGGGTGCAGAAATCCCAAGGCACAGCAAAGGATGGACTGTGAGGTCTTCAAGGTTGACCACGGTTGAACACTTGGGAAGGGAGCCTCAATATTGGGGGAGCTCCTAGCAGATGCAATAAGTGGTGGGTGGACACCACTGGACACATCATTGTTGATTCTCACGTAGTGTGTCCAGACCTCAAGAACACTTATATTGCAGTCTGAAATGTATTGCACTTAGTTGGATTTTAGGGGTAGGAAAGGTATTGCAGTTAGCTGAATTTTTGGGGGTAGGAAATGTATTGCACTTAGTTGAATTGTTGGGGTAGGAAATGTGGCGCACCTGGATGGACTTGAGGGGATGTGAAAGCTGTTGCACTTAGCTGAATCTTTGGGGTACACAATGTATTACACTTAGTTGAATTGTCAGTGGTTGGAAATGTGTCTCTCTTAGATGGAAATTTGTGGTAGGAAACGTATTGCACTGAGAGTATTTGGAGGGTGGGAATTGTGTCGCATTCAGATGGATCTTTGCGGGTAGGGAAGGAGTCTCACATAAATGGATTTTGAAATGGTGTAGTCTCAGCACACGTATTTCACACGTATTTCACTTGGAGGAATGTGAAGACACTTGTATTGCACTTAGATACTGTAATATTTAGACAGATCTGAGAGTGGGCAATGAGTTGATCGTAGATGGATCTGGGAGTGGATATCTTGTCTGGTGCCTTACAATGGTAGAGCGCCCTTCACACTCATAGATATATACTGGTAAACCTTCCATTGCACTTCAGGATCCTAGCTTAGCCCTTCTAACACACAGAAGGTATGTGCAGGTATCCTGATATCGCAGTTAGTAGATGGCTGTTTGGTAGCTGTGATAGAACTTGACAGTTATTTTGTATGTCTGTAAAGGTGGGCCATTTATTGCGCTTAAAGTACACCAACCTCCTAGATCTTGGTAGTCTGCCTGTCACGCCTATAGACGTACTAGCACAACCAGACTTTTATTAGCTAGAACACCTGAGGGTAGCCTCACCATAGTGCCTAGAAATGTCTATGAGGGTAACTGTTCCCCCCGACCCCACATACAATGCGATGACACAGCTACATCAAAGATAAGCTGCATCTGAGCTCTAGGTATGTATTAAATGCATTACTTCGGTGGACACTTGCCTCAGGTACGGCTATCCAGCCACACACATTAGAATGCAGAGCATATATATAGAACAGTTACCCACTGTGCTTCGCCCCATAGTTAGCTGTGTTACCCCCCCATAGTTAGACATTGTGTTGAACATTGCTGAGCTCCATAGTTACCCTGGCTTGAACTGTGCTACGCTCTATAGCTAGCCACTCTGCTGATTTGTGGTACAATCCATACTTAGCCACGGCATTGAGCTGTACTGCACTCTACAGCCGATTTTAATCAAACTCAGATAGTAACTGTTGTGGTGTCCTGCTCCAAACTGCACTCTGGAATAGCCACTCTGCACTTTGCTGCCCTTTGACCTGCCCTGCCCCACTAGGACCTCACCCCTTCCCCTACCCGGTACAGGTAGTAATGCTGTTCTTGACACCCAATAGCCACAGAGTATCCCATTGAAAACCATCCACCCCTTAACCCAGTCCCACTCATAATTCACCTAAACGAACAACAGACAATACTAAGGAAGACCCACAATTTAAAGGAACCTGCAAACCAAACAACCGCTTAGGAACCGACAAGGAAGATCAACAAAATCCACTCAACGTCACACAAAGGCTAATGCCTCTGTGATGCAATAACACATATACCACAGACCCAACCAAAGGAACCCGAAAGAAAAGCAAAGAAGGAAATTAAACCATGGAAATAACTTCACATCGACAACTACCAAACTTGAAACAAGGCCACAAGACCCACAAATAAATAGAAAAGCTCAGACTTACAGGAAGGCAGTAGTAACTGTAAACTACAACAACACATTCAAGTACTGAACAGAAAACCCAAGGAGGCGACACAGGGAGAACCTAAAATCAGCAAATGACACCTTTGGCACAAAGCCACAAGAATATACTACAATAAAATAGCAAATCACAGACTCACAGGAAGGCATATGCAACTGAACTGTGAAATACAACAACACACCCAAGTATTCAAAGGAAAACCACTAGAAGACATAGAAAGAAAGAATATGCCATGCCACAGGTGAGGACGAAATGCGAGAAAACACAGAGAAAATGCCAAGTGAAATGGAATTACACTAGGCTACCACTCCATGAAACATTAATACAGCTTTCGAAAGCACACCCACGCACCCAACTGAAATGATAGCCACCATGAAAACCAGACAAAAATCACTCTGTCTTATGCCTTACCAGTCAACAGACCACCCACCAGAGCAGTAACCAACAATCAGAAACACTAGACACAGCAGCAGGATATCGGGAATCCAAAGGGAAAGGCAAAACATGCACAGAAGAAAAACAATAGGAAACGAGACATGCACACCATACATCACAAAAAACCAAGGGGACCATCAGCACTATCAACCCGAAAGAGAAGAGGATCCAGAAGAAGAAGTGAACCCATTAAGAAACCTAAGCAAACTCCTTAATGATGAAACAGACCCAATAGAACATAACCTGCAACCCGATGACAATAATGAGCATTGTTAACAAGACCACTTGAAGATACATTCAAAGTCAAAATAGGCCACCATAAAGAAAAGAAGGCACTGCAGCCTAATCAACACCAGATCTAGGTCCAAACACACAACAGATATATATGATCTACTTTGCAACGGGGGGATAGACATTGTATTCATCACAGAAACCTGGCTAGCTCAAAACTACCAAGTCATACTACACAGCTGTTTGCCTTACAACTTTAAGTCTATACAGGCAAACAGAAAAGGAAAAAAAGGACGACAGAACAGCTGATCCACAGAACATCCAAAACTGTGAATCCCTTATCCTGCACTTGACCTGAGTCCCGCAAACAAACCTCATATTTATACTCGTCTATAAGCCTGCGATGCAACCTTCGTAGAAGCAATCACTAACATGGCCATGAAACATGACTGCATGATCGCTCTCTGCGACTTCAACATATGGTTCTAAGAAGAGAATGCAGAATGGTTCTAAGAAGAGAATGCAAGCACCGAAAACTCTAACTAAACAAGTTGAGACAATGCAGCTATGACAAATGGTGGAATGAGCCACGTACACAGGTGGCCACACCCAAGATGCAATCTGCACCAATAGAAATCTGATCACAACAGTGCCCCCATTTCAAATACTTTGGAGCAACCACATCATTATACCCTTCGTGGTCCAAATATCATCAAAAGCATCCAACAAGTCCCATAATAACCCCCAATCTGGAGAGAAAAAATGGAGAATCGTCAAAAGAAATGACCTGGAGGAAAAACTAGAATCCTCAAAACAATCGATCAGCACCCTGAACGCAATGCACATCGATGAAAAAACAGACTTAATCCTGAACTGGATCACGAAAAAACAATAGATAACATGCCACCGTGAAAGCAATTGGTGGCTAAATTGTTCATGCCCCAAGTCAAAGCAATGAAAAAAAAAAACTGGAACAAGAATGGAGGACACACAAGACACAAGACAAAATAATAATATATCAAAGATAGATCCAGTCATACAAAGCAGAAACTCTCTAAGTAAAAAAGAAATACTACAATGAACGGATCTAGAAAGCCAACAACATTCAGAAAGAATTTGCTCAACATCATATACAAGATGAGAAACCCTCTTGGGTGCAATAACACACCAACCCCCTCACAACAACTATGCAACAATCTCACAGATCATTTTAAGAATAAAATCACCAACATACAATGGATCATACAAAGTAGACAGACCCACCTGACTGCTCACCTCAACCAACCAACCCCAACTCACAGACCAGGCTGAACCGTTTCCCCCAAATCTCAGAAGAAAAATGCATCAGCCTGGTGAACAAAAGCCACAAGGCAGGCTCCCCAGCAGATCCCTGTCCACCAGACATTTACAAAGCGATCCTTGCACAGGGAACACCATTGGAATACTACCTAAACCTCTTCAATATTTCACTTTCAATGACAAGTGTACCACAGGCCTTCAAATTAGCCTACATCAGACCATGCCTCAACGATATAATGGGTGATATCAAAGACCTCTCAAACTACAGACATATCTCAAACATTCCATACCCATCAAAACTAATAGAGACCTATGTTTACGAACAAATATTGGAACACGTCGAAAACAACTATCTATAAGATCAGGCACATGAATGTTTTAGACCCATGAGAGAGACATAGTCTGCACTAATCTCTTTAGGGTGACAACCTAAAGACCAATACAGACTCCAACACTGACACTACTCTATCTCTCTGCAGCCTTACACTGTCAACCATGGCACCCTCATCAAAAGTCTTGAAGACATAGGGATTGGCAAAACACAGCACTCCTCTGGATTAACTCTTTCATGTCTGAAAGAATAGAATCAGTGTACTCAAACCATTCTAATCCGCACCATGGAACACCATGTGTGGAGTGCTACAAGGCTCCTCGCTATATCTACTATTGTTCAACATCTACCCGCCGCCCTGAATCCGCCTCATCAAAAGACACGGCCTCACATGCTACAACTACGCAAATGATACCCAAATCATCTACAAAAACGACAATAAAGTGGAGAACCCCATGCTAACAGACTGTCTCAAAGAATTCTACCAATGAATAAACACTAATAACCTAAAATTAACCCAGAGAAAACAGAAATCATTATTTCACCGAATAACCAAGGGAACATCCAGGACATCACATGGCCCACAGAACTGGGAACCCCACCTGAATCCTCCAATGTAGTCAAAAACCTTGGAATCCTAATGGCCAATGAGCTAACACTAGAACCACAAGTCAACTCGATGATTAAGAAATGCTTCCTCCATCTGCACACTATCTAAAAGTTACTATCCTTCTTCTCCTTCACACCCAGACCACTTGCCATCATCTCCCTCCTCGTGTCCAGAAAAGACTGCGCCAACAGCATATACCTTGGAATGATGGAATACCTGCTGAGGAATCTACAAAGAATACAGAATGCAGCCACCAGTCTTCTCCTCAAAGTCTGCTGAAGAGACCACAACACACCAGTGGCAAGGATGCTACATTGGCTCCCAGCCAAAACATAATGTGCATAACATTCAAAGCAATCCATGTCCAGGGAGTGGAATTCATACAAAAATAAAATCACCATCTACAAACCAGCAAGAACACTTAGATCCAGCAACCATGTTCACCTACAACCTAAATACTACACGAGGAAAAAAATGGAGGATCGCCTTCTCTTGTTTAGCTGTAAAACTCTGGAAACTGCCTCCCAAAAAGAATTCACCGCAATAAGACAGATTGTTTGGGGGCAGAAGCATTGCCGCACTTGGATGGAATGAAGGGGACATGGAATGTGGTTACCAGTCATTTGGTCGAAAACCAAATGATCGAATGACCATTTGATCGAAGTAAAATGGTGGAAAAAAAAAAGGTCGAATTTTTTATTTATTTATTTTTTTATTTTATGGGGGGTTCCGCCCCAACCGCCCTTTTTCTTTATTAAAAACATTTTTTAACCAACTAAAACTAAAAAATATATATATAAATAAATAAATAAAAAAAATCGACCATTTTACTTCGATCAAATGGTCATTCGATCTTTTATTTTCGACCATTTGACCGGACACCATGGAATGTGTCTCACTTGGATGGATTGGTGGGGATGGGAAAGGCATTGCACTTGTATGAACTGTTTGGGGGTGGGAAATGTACCACACATTTGGAGGGATCGTTGGGTAAAGGAAATGTATTTTCACCAACCAACCGTACTAAAAATTCACCTTTCTGCACTCGCACCCTCACACTCTGAACTAAACACAACCACTCTTCTACCGCACAACAAACCACACGCACTTCACAACACTGACTTGGAAACAAACCACACACATTTACACTGCAACTCCACATGGCGGCTACCGACCAAATACACACCAACACTCCGTGACTGGTTTCCCCGAACTAAAGCTGCCAGCCTCACATCAAAGCGTGCTTGCTCTTCTCCCTCTCAATCCCACCTTGAAACCCTGCAATCCTCCATCTTTTGCAGAACCGCCAAAGCGTCAAGAGAGCACGCAAGTGGCAAGAGTGTGCAGTACAAGACACATTAACATTAACCACTCTGATTTCAAAGGGACCATCCTGCAAAAAATCTTAGACCATTCCCCTCCTTGGGGACGCAACAGGTTGTGAGGTTGGAAATCACGCAGCAGAACTGCTAAGGGACTGAATCAGTAAATATATTCATATTAGCCTGAGATCGACACCTGGGAATGGAGGGGGGGTGTCTGTGTGTGTCAGGCGTGTAAGGGGGGAGGCAATGGATGAGCCATTTTGCCCCTTATGTTGCCCTCAAATTCTTCATTTCTGTGTTTCCCAACCTGCCCAGCTCAAACTTTGACAAACTTGTCAAGTCGAGCCCAGCCGGCGTTTAGGCGGAGCAGTGGGGCCTACAAAAGGCAAAGGCCTCTGTCCAACAGGCAACTGTCCAAGGCAAACAGTGCCGCCCTCTCCGACAAGTTGCAATGCCCAGCCAGCACCCTGCGGCCCACAACAAACCCTTCGGGCGGCGCCTTAGGCTTCAGGTTACCCTGCGGTGGCCGTATTCCCTTCATTCGCTGGCTGTTTCATGACTTGGGAAGCAGGCACCCGTAACACTACTCCCGACGATTTTTTTTTCTAAATCAAATACAAAATATTATCCCCATGCATGTGGAAATGTCAAGTAAGGAAAAGATGAGAAAGGCTTGGATACACAGAAAGCCGAGCTTACTGAAAAAAAAGGCATGTTAGCAGCAGTGTGGCTGAGGCAGGGTCTGAGGGAGGCGAAACCACACTGCTTCCTGCGAAGTTAATCTGCATGCGGCTGATATCCCGAGAGCCCCTGCTCTTTTACGGTTCCGACAGGGGCTATTTAAACAGAGGAGTTAAAGGAAATGAGAGCTTCTGTGGCTTTGCTTCCCTTCTGGAGTTATTTTTTCAAAGAATAAAAAATGGACGCTCTCTCCTGCTCTCTGTTTGCTCATATGGCTAAGCTGTCTAGTAAAAGCACAGGCATTCTATTTTAATAACTGCCACTTTCTCTCAATAGCGCTTTGCGAAAAACAGCATTTGGGACGGAAAATTAAAATGTAGGACAACAGCAGGGACACAGACTCTGTTGTTTCCTTCCTGCCTTTCCCTGACGTGCACTTTGACCTACACGTTGTCCTATTGGAGAAAAAAACATCCACGTGTGGACTGACGGACACATGGGACGCATTTGCACTTTATTTTCACTCAAGGGAAGCGATCTTATTAATTATTGCGTTCAATATGTCCCATTCCCCGTTAAACAGTAACATCTTCACTTTTATATCCAGAGTTAAGTATTTTTCTTACAATGGTGTCCAGTCTCGAGTAGGATAAATACCTTATGCAACATTCTGAGCAGTTTTAATAAACCACATATTCCTTACTAGTGACATTAGGAAAACATTTGAGAAACAATGTTCTATATTATGTTAATTACATCATTTTTAGTTTGGTCTATTGGTGGCGATTTAGTGCTACCCATGAGCCTAATCTGTTGCATTAGAGCACAGAGGCGCAGAAACAGCATATGAGGAGAAACACACAGCTTGTAGATGTTGTTTGGTTATTTGCCCACCCATTGACTACCCATGGCCATGCTAATCCTGATGGCCATTGCCACATAGTTCCTGCTTCTCCCCACCCAACACACCTAGTCATGGGAACTCGTTGATCTCACTTTATTCAAGCCTTACCATCAAACGTCGAATTAAAAGTGCCTGCCAGTGTTTTTTCAAGCAGTCTTCTGGACACAGTCAAGAGGATGGGAAACAGACACCTTGGTGCCACATAAACAAGCATTGGCAATGCCAATCGTTTTGACATTTACTGCTCCTTGTATTTTGCATTTATAGGCACCAGGGTGCAAGGAGGAGAGTGGACAGTTTTAAAGGAGGATGCAAGTGTGCAATGGAAAGAGAAAGGGAATAGAGCAACAGAAGAAGCCATTGCTGGAAGGTGCCAATGATGAGCAAGAAGAAATCTGAGCCTGAAAGGATGAGAGAGTAAGAGAAAAAGTGACTGTGAGAGGAAGGATGACAGAAAAAGTAAGGGCTGAGAGCAAAGGTGAGAGTTGGAGAAGAGGGTAGCAGATTTATGCTCATTTTTAAATTTAAGGGTGCCTCTAAAATGTGATATCTGAGTGTCTCCAACAGGGTACAATTAAGGATTCAATTAACAGGAGCTTAAGGCAGCTCCTGGGAATTTGGCATCTCAGAGTAAGCAGGATCTCCTTCTGGGCAACCGGGAGCTCTTATATTGCATGTTGCAAATTTACCCCACCCCCCTCCCCCACCTCTGAGGTGCCAACTATACCTTAACAAGGCACTCCTGTATTACAACCAGGAGCTAAAGAGATCCGGGCAATTTCTGGCTGACTCATGAGGCAATACTCATGAGGCAATGGGCCAATACCAAACAGATCAATATGGTCCATTGGAGTGGTGCTCTTTTAATGACTTAGGACATTTGCATCTGGTTGTTTCACCCAATGTCAATAGGCCAATATTCTTTGAAATTCACCTATTGCCACTATTTTTTACAAAAATGAGTCCCCCACCACTAAAGGTATTAAACTGTGTTGAGAAAGATCACAAATTGTGATTCTTGAGTACAGGTCAATTCTTTTTGGAGCCTGGAAATCGTTTTTTCTCCAAGTCTGAACCCGGTCATGGGTGTAAACTGCACCATAAAGCACCTCAAGGCAGTGGCTCAAATAGGGTCCTGTTCTGCCCAAGATCTATGTACTGACTCTGGATGGCAGGAACACTAGGGCCCCTCGCCACACTTAACAAAAGAGCACTATCATTTCGTATTCGACCACTGTCGCAGACATAATGTCGGTGTGAACTGTGCATTAGCTAAGGTCAGCAGTAGTTGAATTCTAAATAATGAGTCTAAATATGTGCCACAACGTTTTAACATACCGTAGTTGGGCGTGGGGGGTGGCGGGGGAACAAAATTGGCTCTCATTTAGAAATAAGGACTCAAGGCGTCTGGATAAAATGTGCAGCAGTCGTGGGAGTATCCAAAATGGTTGGACTGCCAATGTACGGTGAGCAAAAACGAATTGGAAATGATCTTATTCATGAGGGCTCGTGTTATCTAAAGGGAGGATAGCTCAGGGGCAACGTGCTCGCCTTGGAAATAAGACGACACGGAGCACCAAAGGTTCGAACCCCGGGTACGGTTTGGAAACCTGTGGGGAATTAAGGGCGTTATAAATAACCTATCATATCATAGACGGGCATATGTTTTAGCTCTGCCCGCGAGGGATGACGCCATATTAAACAATAACGCTGGAGGGCTGAGACACTTTGGGCATAATTCAGAGAAGCATTTTATAATGGCAAAACCCCTTTGGAACACACTCTGTGAATCGGGCCCTAAATGTCCTCTAAAAAGCTACTAGTTGCTCTTTATCGGCGAGGTGCTGATGCAGACAAAACCGAACGAGGCGATCACAAATCTGGTGGCTGCGAGGCACCAGCAAACGAAGTCCGTAAAATGCGCGACCCAAAGGCAAATTCGTTCAGTCTTGAATTAAGGTAACAGCAAAAGTAGGCTGCGCCGAGGCCCACATTGAATTGAAAGGGTAGGAAGACAGCCAACACTGGGCAGCAGCTTGGGGACCATTTGACCTGAAAAAGGTTTAATGGCGTTGACGCTGTTACTGCGCTTTTAGTAGAAAGGGTCCTAATGAGAAAGTGACAGGCAGGTGGCAGATAGGCATATCAAATGGAATGCTCTCCGAAGGACCACGCTTGAAAGCAGATTCATAGCTAAAAGTAAATACCATTATGTTGGGGTTTAGAACCGCTTAATGTAGTGTATGAGCAAAATGCGCAGAATGCAAGCACCCCATCGGGTATGAGCTATAGATGAGACTACCTTCAAGTGTGCAGAGTGCACATGTGAAACACGTGTATTGTGTCTGTTCTGCTGTTTTAAATTGTACTCTCTTACCCGCTGCACAAGCTTTCCTTGCGCTGTCTTGGTCCCGGTCATCATACTGTACACAACACATCTCGTTTGTTTCAGTCCCTTGGAGGACCTGCTACCTATCATGCAGGAACTGTTTTGGGTGCAGGGGGGGGGGGTACAGCTTCTGAGCCACAGCCCAAGCAGGCCAGCTCCAACCAACAGCCATCTCAAAAGCTCTCACTTGTGACATCGTCCCAAGTGAGCAGATGCACCTCTGATCATACCCCTCTCCCTGGCTGCACTTCTTAACCATTTTTCTTCCCTACAATTCCATCCGCTTTGATGGAGCCGCCAGCTGCTAATCATAGCACATGGGAAACACCCTTTTACCCACCCACAGCCAAATCTGCTACCTTCAATAGGACACCTCTAATCCATTCGGAAAAAAACAACACCGGGAGCGGATTTGTTCCTAGCAAACATCAATCCAAAAATAAGAAAAAAAGTTGCTCTCTTCGGTTCTGGCCTGCGACATGCATTAACTGTATGTTACTCTGAAGCTCTCAACCACCTTTTGACGGTTTACATTACCAAAGGATCATACATGGGGATGCATTGCAGCGCACCCATATGCCTGCATTCTTACCTCTACTTGTTATTGCACTCTTGCGTGTTTCAACCTCTGAGATTAGGCAGGGGAATGATAAGAGCCTGCAGCAAAGTTTGATGCATATGCAGAGAGGAGGCACTGGAGCTTGAGTCTCCAGCTAATTGCCTGTAGCTACTGATAGTGTGAGGGGGAGGCCCCGGTGTTGTGTGTGTGTGTGCTAGTTCCAGGAAGACAACAAGCCGTGGCCGTTCTTTCACACACGGGGCACTTCCTGGTGACTGTCTCCCCATACAGGATGTAATGTAGATAGCGGATAGGAAGGAAGGGTTGTAACTGCAGTAGTGTGCTCTCTGCATCCCAGGTCCAAAATAAAATGTGCAGGTCTACATCCTAAGCTTTGACACAATCATCCTCCTGCAGCCGCACTTCCTGATCTGGCCCGTGACTAATAACTGACAGCAAATCATTGCAGCCACTAAGGCTGACAACAAGACATGGTGAAAGCGAAAGTAAAATAAAAATTAAACAGGCACCCTTGAAAATCATTTGCTTTACCTCAGTCTTCAAAGGTTAAGCAGACAAGCACACACCTTTAGTGTGCGCTTCAAATACAGAAACAAAATGGCTTACTTGTAGAAACAAAAACAGACTCCTGACCCAATCACATTATTCTGACATCACTAACTACACATCCAATCAAGTTGTGTTTACATCAAAAGACATTAGAACACTACCCACAAATCAGTACATGGACAATTTGAAATCCATTTTACAAAACACATATCTTTAACAGTAACTTCTTTATTTTGAAATCCAAATACATGAAAGTATGCAACATAACTTCAAAGCTGCAGTAAATATGTTAAAAATCATCAATCAAGTCAAATAACATTTTAATCAAATGAATGCATGATGGCCACCATTTTGGAAGTAAAAATGGCTGACAAATTCAGCACAGGTAAAGAGTGCTAAAAAGGTTGTGGTTTGAGGGAAGATGGGTGGGAATGTGAGGCAGATCTTATTATTATTATTATTATATAGATTTGATGTAGAGATGGGCGTTAACTGGGTGAGACACATAACCAAACAACACAAATCCATCCTCATATGTCCTCTGCATTGAAAGGCATTAGAGACCCTCATTCAAAGTCCCTATTTCAAGCTCTTATTTTAATGACAACAGTTTCTGCTTAAAGGTATGGCTCTCAGCGCCACCTAATAGTCAAAACTAAAAAGGAAGGGAGAGGTGGAGAAAAATGCATGTGATAGTGTGGGTGCATGGCAGTCTTGTTATGTGTCTAAAACCCTTAATTTGAGATCTCTCTGTCCAGAGGTGCATGTCTGCTGAAAATACCTTTCTGTGGTTAGCTCTCAAGTTGACATTTAGCTAGGCTATGGCTGCAGCACTCAACACCTACAGTGATAATGCAGAATTGAAACTAGACTAGCGGGAACCATAGGACCCAAGGACCTCTGGATAAACAGGGACATAATGGGCAGTAACATCTTGTATTGCTAAGGCTTGATTGGCTAGACCGCGTTAACATGGGTTGCCACAGCACAACAGCCTCCATATAAACTGTCCAATCGTTTCTTGGAATAGCTAGGAAGTTTAATGGAGTTAAGACAAACATGCTACAGTATGATTCCCATTGTTATTTTACCTGCTGAATTGGGTACACCCTTGTTGCCGTCTGGAACTAAAACACTACAGCAGGAAAAACATGGAGTCCATCGATTTTAGGTGCTCCAACAAAATCTTACCAGACTGTAACCACTCTTCTCTTTTTCTGTATCAGTCATGGAGTTCAATGTAAATTAGGCAATATCAAGAGGTACAATAAATTGTCTTATTGCATTTTACTGGATAGGAATTTGCTGCTACCTCTGCCGAATAGAAAAGTGCCAAATAACCCACAGTAGATCTTTAACCTGTTGGCGTATGGCACGTCTGACATGGGCAGAGCAATTGAAGAAGAGCGTGGGGGCCCCTTAGCCCCAGCTGGCATTTTTCAGATTGGGACACTTTGTAGTATTTTGAGCACCTTTATTCCGAGAAAAGCACTGTTTCACTGTTAGTGATTGCTGGCCACTGTGAACTTAAGTGCAACCTAACATGCTGATGCTCGATTCTACTCTGGGCGGTAGGGATGGGCTAATTGAGCTAAAATATTTCCTTTTATGTAGATAGACCAGAGCATGATTGCCTAGATAAGTGGAGGCCAACCTGTCACCCTCCTGCTGTTTTGGCCTACAACTCCCATCAGCCCTAGTCAGCATATTCAGCATAGTCAGAAATTAAGGATGATGGGAGTAGTAGGCCAAAATACCTAGAGTGTGGCTATCCTTGTCCTATGTGAACCCGTTTAAATCACCTACCCATTGCAATTCAAATCGCGTGATGTCAAGAAAGGTTCCTTAGTGTAGAAGGTGGCAATTCTCTGGGCACAGAAAGAACAGAGTCATTGCTCACACCCTCCTCGATTCAGTGTTAACGAGAAGGTTGGGGCTGGACTGCAGATCATCTTGACTCCAGAGTGGTCATGCATCAGAGACAGCAAGATGGCCAGTCCTGAGCAGAAAGGACACACTGGGCTTTACCTGCTGGTGGACTATAATTTCTGCAAGTCCTTGTCAAGAACCTTTATTTATTTATTTACACTTATAAAGCACAGAACAGCCCTTGGGCATATTCCTGCAGCTGGTAACATGCATCGTTTTTTTCTTGTCTTGGGGTTATCTCTCCTGCAGTAAGCTCCCAACTCTGAAAATAACTATGGCCTTTATGCTTTTGAGACTGAAATGGTGGACCTTTACCGGTCAGAGGTGTTCTATAGGCTCTAGGCCAGAGCCTGCGTAATGGTCCTACATGGAAACCAGGGGCTGCTGAAGGTCCATGCTTCACCAGTTGGCGACAGGGATTCATGTTTCTTCTTTTACATGTCTGTCATCAAACAGCAGCAAAGCGAGAAAAAAAAAAACACCTAATGGTAAAACGTATTATGCTTTAGCTGATCTGTGCGGTTACAGAGAGAGACCAATCATTTGCAAAGGACTGCAGCCGCCCTGCAAAATGAGCTGTCAGTCCTCAGTTGTGGGGCCAGGTCTCCTCCGCTAAAAACACCAGGCGACACCAACACATTTTAGCCTCACTGTACTTCTTCGGTGGGTCGTCCCTTGACTGGCCAGGCAGAGCAGGGAGATGTCCACATCTTCCCATCGCGTCTCGGCTTTGAGAAACTGAACCGAGAACAAAATATTGAATGGAGCTGCTGAAGGTAACACTCCCAAACCACAGGCAACAATACAAGTGGCGCAACGCCATTAAGCTGACCAGGCTTCATCCACCCCCCCCCCCAACGGAAATTTTGGTTTATGTTGGCTCGACCTGGCTGACCTACAGAACCGTGGCCGGACAGAATAGGACACAGATGGTAAATGGGCTTCACTGTTCAGGCATTTCATTGTTAGCACCTGTATTCATATGCATATCTTTTTAGGCAATTGAAATCGTGATGTGGGGTTAGTACTTGCAGGAGACTGCTGATTCTCACAGCAGTCCTTAGAGGGCTGCTTTCAGACTTAAAGGAGAGAGTTATCTGTCTGTAACATTGAAGCTGCACTAGAATAGTCCCATTAGAATGCGCAAAGAAGTTAGATGCCCCCCACATAAATCAGTTTGCCCCTCTCCCACCGTCCCTGAAGTTAGCACTTCTGCTAACATTTGAAGGGTTAGCCCCCCATGAAATGTAGGTTTTGTTGCTCCCCAAAATAATACAATGGCCATCATTTTTTACAGCTGGTGTAACCCGTTTATGACCTTGCAGATTTGGGCTAGCCTTGCACACTCAGCCCACACTGGGTTAAAATGAGTTTTTCAGCAGTAGCCTCTCCTCGGATACCTACCGGATACCTGAGTTGTCTTCACCCATCTTAGATGAACAGCATTTTCACAGTTTATTCTTGGGTTTGTTTCACTCCACCTTTATAGTGCTGTGTGATGTTTTTATATTTCTACTTAAGTTATCTAGACCTTCGTAACAATGTGTATGACATACATATATTTGTAAAACACAAGCAATGCCCCGCCTTAAGTGCTGTCTCAGTATGTTGTAATAACTTTTAAAATAATGATAATACTAATAGCTTGGTTTCCATAGCGAACATGAACCTGGCAGATGTTATTATTAACCAACATGTGCAGTAGCACCTGGAGCGCTCCAAGTGCCAGATGGGATTACCAACACATGATCTCAGGCCCAAATAACCAAACAAACTCAAAGGATATGCAAAATACTACTTTACTATTAGCTCAATAAAGTAGGGAAACCTGGTGAACAAACAGATGCAGCTCACACAATCTTGAATACATTTTGGTTACACAAAAGCTTTATACCTCAATGTACGTCAGCTAAGATGTCATCCTACGTGGCAAACAATAAAAACCGATCGGACAAAGGCATTGGTTAGGGGAACATATGTACCTATAGCTTATTTAGGTGTTAGTAACATTATTTGCTGCCCCTTATTTGGGCACGCATTGAACCTCTTCTAAGTGTGCATAATACAGATAATAGCAGAATAACAGCAGCCGATTGGCTTCTGCTACAACGTATAGTCCATCATTGCATAGGCCCTTATGATTGGTTGGCATTCTCTCCCAACCGTGGACATTCTGCTCGTTAGCAGCACAAAAGCAAAAGAAAACCCAGGTGTGGGAAACAACTTCAGACAACTGCCCACTTGGCCAATTAGCCTACAATCTCTCATAAATTAGGCCCTAAGCCAAGGCTTCTTTGTTGCTGACCTTGTTGACTGTTCTCTTCCTCAGAACTTTAAAAGGAGTGAAGGTCCATCTCTATCTTCATCTGGAGCTTAATGAATAGGCTGTTTTCTGGTCTTGCACCACTTGTTAGGAGACAATGATTTTGTCCATCCTGTCCTTCTATTTACTGCCATTTGATTCAATTATATTGAGTTATATTGCTCCTTTTGGCCTCTGGAAACTTGGTTGCTCTGTCTTGTTTGTTTGTTTGTTTGTTTATTTATTTGTATAGCGCTCTTGACCCAGGGGTATATGTGCGCTTTGAGCATCAAGTTACAGGCAGCAGTAGGGAACAATAGTACAGTAGTAATGAGGCAGAGTAAACAGAAAGACAGTTAGTGCATAATAAGAAACATTTGTACATTAGGAATGTATACAAACATGGTTGGTTATTTGTTGAGTAACCAGGTGATGACCTTAGTTCTGAAGGGTTGGAAGGTAGGTGTGGATTTGATATCCAGTGGAACAGTGTTCCAGAGTTGTGAGGCCAGAGTTGGGAAGCTGGATCCACCAGCTCTTTTGAGGGAGTATTTGGGCACCGTCAGTTGTAGTGTGTTAGAGGATCTAGTGGTTCTAGTGTTCTGTCTTAATGTAAATTTGTTAGTGAGATAGGGTGGGTCTAGATGGTTAAGAGCTTTGTATGTAAGGCATAAGGTTTTTAGGTCGAGTTTTTGTTGGATGGAGAGCCAATTGCAAGCGATTCTTGTAGCGGAGATATGTTCTCTTCTAGGAATATTTAGGGCGGCACGGAGTGCGTTATTTTGTAAGACTTGCAGTTTGTTGATTACTGTTTTTTTGGCGCCTACATAGAGGCTGTTACAATAGTCCAATTTAGATTGAATGAGTGCTCTGGCTAAAGTGAGGCAGTTGTTAGGGGAGATCAGTGGCCTGCAGGCCCTGATTAATTTACCAATGTAGGCAGTGGCTGAGGCGGTCATATTAATTTGTTTGGCTAGGTTGGTATTTGTGTCTAAATAGAAACCGAGGGTTTTTACACTCTTGGCAATGGGTAAGGTGTTGCCGTCAATGGTAAAGCTGGTGTAGCTGGGGCAGAGTTTCCGGATAGTATTAGGTGAGCCGACAAGAAGCAGTTCGGTCTTATCATCATTCAGGCAGAGGCCATGTGTGGCCATCCATGCCTGAATGATGGAGAAGACTTCATTGATCCATTTGGCGTCCGCGTTGTAATTACCGGATAGGGTGAGGAGTATCTGGGTGTCATCTGCGTAGTTCGTGTAGGTGACACCCAGATTGTCCAGCTTGTCGAATAGGGGCTTTGTAAATATATTATACAAGGTAGGTGAGACACAGGAACCTTGTGGGACACCGCAAGTAATGGGAATAGGGTCAGCCGCTGCTAGGGGTGAGAAGACCCGCATGGTCCTATTATCCAGGAAGGATTGAATCCATGTGACCGCAGAATGGGAGAAGTGTGCTGCCGATGACAAGTGGTTGCACAGGATTTTGTGGTCAACTAGGTCAAAGGCAGCGGAAAGGTCGAGGAGAAGGAGAATGGCAGCCTTACCTTTATCTTTGAGTTCGTCTATCTGGCACTTGAGGTCAACAAGGGCCGTTTCTGTCCCATGTTGTGGACGAAAGCCAGATTGGCGAGTTCCTAGTAAATGGTTAGTCTCAAGGTAATCCTGGATTTGTAGATAGGCCACTCTATCAAGAATCTTTAGTAGGAATGGGACGGTGGTAATGGGTCTATAGTTAGTGGGTATGTCCGGGTCGAGAGTGTTTTTTTTTAGTAGTGGTAGGACCCAGGATTGTTTCAGATTACTGGGGACCAGGTTGTTGGAGAAAGACAGGTTTATTAATTTAGTAATGAAGGGGGAGAGATCCCTGGCTGCATCTTTTATGATTTGTGCGGGGCAACTATCCCCCTTACAATTCGAGGGTTTCAGAGATGCTATAATTTTCTGTACCTCCGGTATGGATACCTTTTTGAAGGTAAAGCCTGAGCTGGTGGTGGTGGGAGGAAGAGGGGTAGAGTTGGAGGTAGAACCAGGAGTGAGTTGTTGTCGTTTGTTGTCAATTTTGGTTTGGAGCCCTGAAATTTTGTTAGCAAGAGCATTCTGGATCCCTGTGCACCAAGATTTATCCTTGGTGCAAGAGTCAGTGGGAGGAGTGGGGTTTTCTAATTCTTTTAGGATGTTAAAGAGCTTTTGTGCTAGAGCTTGCCTGGGAGATCCTAGTGTTGAGAGATTCTTTCTTAGCGCGTGTAATCTCATTTTTGTAGAGAGTGGAGATATTAGCGAGATTAGTTTTGTTGTTTACTGAAGGCACTGATTTCCATAGTGCTTCAAGTTTACTTTTTTGTTGACGGAGAGTTTTGAGCTCCGGGGTGTACCATGTATTCAGGTGCGCTTTAGGTTTCCCTTTGCGCATTTTCAGTGGGGGAATGATGTCAATGGCTTTGGTCATGGAGTCGTTATAGACTTTGACCAATTGGTTCAGGTCAGTTGTAGCTGGAAGTGCGTTTAGAGTCGGGATCACCAAAGGTATTAGTGCTTCCACTGTGATGTTACTCTTTTTCCTGGTTGAGCAGGCAGGTGCAATAATGGGTTTTTTGTGCACTAGATTGCTGGTATTAATGTCAAATGGGAGGAGGTAGTGATCGGTCCAAGTGAGCTGTGTGGGATCTTTCACGGTAATGTTGCAGTTGAGGGCGGTTATCCAGTCAAGGATTCTACCCTTCGAGTGGGTGGGGTTGGAACAGAATTGTTTTAGGCCATGCTCCCCTAATGCCGTGGCCAGGGCAATGGCTGGTGTGTCGAGAGGGTCATTAAACCCAAGATTAAAGTCTCCAAGTATAATCATTTGTGCTGATGGTTTGGAGCTTTCTGCAACTAGTGAGGTGATGTCTTCTTCAAATGAGCCAGGTGGGCCCGGGGGTCTGTAGATTAAATGCAGCGTAATAGTGCTATTGGGGGAAGTTTGTAATTTGACTGTGAGATGCTCACAAGATTTAAGTGGAGGAGAGGGGGCTAGTCTAATATCAAGCGAGGACTTAAAAATAATGGCTACACCACCTCCTCGCGCGTTAGGTCTATCTGCTCTGAGGATGGTGTAATTGTCAGGTATGGCTAGGGTGAGAGATGGTCCTGCAGCATCATGCAGCCAAGTTTCGGTTACAGCAAGGAAGTCCAAATTGTTAGTTATAATAATGTCTGCGACTTCAATGGAATGGGCGACTAATGATCTAACATTTAGAAGAGCTCCTTTAGGAATAGGAGGGGTAGAATTCATAGGTATTACCGAATGAGTGTTGGTCTTATTGGGTGGTTTAACTGGGCAGTTGCTAGATCTATGGTGGGTTCTGGTACCAAGTCTAATGTTCTGATCGGTAGTGGTTCGAGAGATGGTTGGGTTGGCAGTTATGGGGGTGCTATAGTCAAGGGTGGGGTAGGGTGCTCTCCTGTCGGTGGTGTTCCGCTTGGAAACGGCTGAGTGCATAATAGCTGGGACATGAGAGGGGTGTTTATAGCTGCAGGTAGGGTTGGCGTAGTGTGATACCGGGAGGAATGCCGGTGTGGTAGGCAGAAATGGTGTAGGGCAGGTGATTGGGTGATGTCTTGGGCAGGCAGGTCTGACTAGACCATTGTTGAAGGCTGTGTAACTATTGCCAGTGCAAAGTATGTTACTTTGCAGGACACAAAAGGGGTACATGATCACGGTAAAGCAGAGTAGCATGCTAAGGCTGGGGTGGCGTGCAGAGGCATATGCTTTGTACATCTCTGATGGTTCAATACTTTGCACTTGTAAATGTTCAGTCCTTTGCTTAATCTAAGAGAAATATGTCATGCACATGTGGCTTATCCTCTTCGACTCCTTTCATGCCTTGCAATTGCTTCTTGCTGCGGCATCCCTGATCCTGAGCCAACGAGATATTATTTCTTCTTTGCACGAAGCTGTTGTCTGGCACCTGTTAGCTCTGCAGCCTTAGTCTCTCTACATCAGGCTTCTCACTTTTTATACAGAGTCAACATCCATTTTCTTATCATGGCTTCTTTACCCATGTTATATTTTCTACTGCAGCAAGCTTCTATGCATCAGATCTACCTTGTGTTTCTGCGTATATAAATCTACTGCATCTCTTCCCACTTATCTTCTCAGTATATATAATATCTTTGTATTTGCACTTTGTTACTTCAGTCACATCTTCATTCTTTAAGTATTTGCATATTGTTTCAGTGCGTCCTCGTGTCTTCTCTTTATGACGTCACTTTACACTCGTCAGATTCCACTTATTGCTCTTCCATGTTCAGTGGCGTCTGCAGGCATCCTTTTACCATGTCAGTTCGAGGGTACATTTGATAGGGTTCTTTGAGTGCATAACGTCTCTCATATCTTCGATGCAGTATTGGGATCATACCTGGTGTGACGGAGGTGAGGAGGCAGGTACTATAGATGCCGTCGACATCTGCCTCTTCACAAACACGCTGGGGTTCATTTGTTCAACCTAAGGATGATGAAAGGCTTTGCTGCCCCAGTCAGAATGCAGGTCTCTGAATTTCTACAGCTGGTGCATTCATCTATACAGCCAATCTTAATAAGGTGCACTCCTTAGTAAAACACTTTTGTAGCTTTATGTAGCTGCAAATAAAAGATGCTGGGTCACCACACTCAGTAGTAATCATATGCACTGCAAGCTTTCAGACATTAGCAACATGTGCATTAAGATAATAGTTTTGCAAGAATGCTCATGAAATAGAACCCTTGTACATGCTTTCTACCTAGCTTTATAAATAAGCACTTGAAACCCTTCCAGGAAAACCAAAGAATTCAGTTATAGTCTACGATCCATGGACATTTCTGGCCCATCAAGTCCTGGAATGATATCACAGTGATGTGAAGAGGAAATGCTGGTAAATGAAGACTGGTGGCTGCCCATTCACAATACCTTTTAGATTCCTCAAGGTCTTCAGTTAAGCATTAATGCTAAAGGCCCACATCCGAAGGTGGGCCCACATCACGCCTTGAAATACTTGTGTACAGGCGCGTTATAAATGCCACATCATATCGTAATAATGATATGATGTGGCATTCTAAAAAGAAAGGACAATCTAAAAAGAAAGGGGGTCTCAGAGAAGTTAGAGTATCCAAATAAAAAGTTCTCACAGTTCTCCTGAGTTCCAGGGCTGGGTCTCTCCTGGCAGGTTAATCCAAAAACCATTGTGCTTATAGTCTTTGGTTTAAGGGATGGCCAGCGCATGCTTATTCTCTGGTCTTCTCGAGGTCGAATCTTCTTTATTTTCAGTCCCTGGTTTAATGGTTTCTTGAACCCTTCCATTATGGTCTTCTCAGGCGTCCCTCTCTGCTTGAGTCTCAGTCGTGTGTTTGAGGGATTGTCACACTTTTTTGGAGTCTTTGGGTGTGCTCTGTTGGCAATGTCATGGTAGACCTGGCCATCAACCCAGGTCTGGAGTCGAAGGGTTTTGTCAGCATACTCCCTATGTCTCTTACTACTTCCTCCTCAAGGTGCTGGTTCTCCAGCCTCCTATTCCAGTCTCTCTCTCACCCTCAGTGTCTTTCCTCCAGTCTTGTTCCTACATGTCTCTGGGCCTTCCACTCACTCTGTCTCCCTCTCTCTCTTTTTGGCAGTCTCATGACCCTTCTAGATGCCCTGTGTTAATCTTGTTGCTCTGCCCCTTCTAGATGTACCCCTTGGTGTTTTAGGCTCTCTGTTCTTCTCCTCTCAGCTACTTCTTTTTCATCTCTCTCTCCTGTTGTGGACTGTCCTTCCTCTCCCTTAGCAATGCTTCACTCTTTCTCTGTCCATTCTCAGTTCCTCCTTTGCCCTCCTTGATGTTCCACCACTCCTCCTCTTCACTTCCTTCTACTGACTCTTCCTTCTCCTTCTGGAATGTTCTCCACATTTCCATCTTTTTCTACAACTCTTACACCATCTCCATACCTCTTCCCTATATCTCCTTCTCGTTCCATGTCTACCTCTCCTTGTCTGATAACTCTTACCAGCACTCTGGGTGTCTTTCTCCCAAGTCAAATTGGTCCATCTCCCCCAGCTGTCAGGTTACCCCCCTGCACCCCTCAAGCTCTCTGTGCTTTTCTTCTCTCAAACCTCTGGGTCTTTCTCCTGCCAGCCTTTTGGGTCCCTTTCTTCCCAGCCAATTGGCAAATTTTACCTTGCCCTCTGGGCCTTTCTCTTCTGGGCCCTCTAGATCTTTCTTCTCTTAGCCTTGTATGACTTTCTCCTTCTAGCCCTCTGGGTCTTTAACCTTGAGCCTTCTGGGTCTTTCTCCTCCCCGGCCTCTGTGTCATTCTCCTCCTAGCCATCTGGGTATTTCCCTCCTAGCCCACTGGGTCTTTCACCTCACAGCCCCTTGCATACATATGCTCCCAGCCCTCTTTAGACTCCTGCTCCACCTCATTCTCCAGCTCCTTCTGTTCACAGCTCCAGCCAGCTCCACACGAGCCTTTCCTCCTAACACCCATAGCCTTCTGCCACAGCCCAGGACTTGATTGGAGTTCAACTCTGATGTAGGACTTGGGGTTGGGTCATTCGCTCCCTTGCGTGGCTCTCTCTCTACCTGCCCTTGAGGTGGACCCCCTTAAGCCTAAGTGGTCTTAGTGATATAATAGTGCAAAGCTATTGTGAGGTGACTGATGAATTGCTAGCATTCTGGTTCCTAGTTCATGTTCCACTCTTTTCCCGTGTGGCTTGATATCTGGATTCCGCTCATGTGTTCCCTTAAAGGAGCCGAAGAATCTATGGTGGCAATGTGATGAGCCACTGTTCCCTTCACGTGGCATGGTGCGATAACACCGGGATCCCAACATGCCACCATCTGGATCGGCATCACCTGGCCTGTGGCAGCACCCAATTCCTTTGGCAACGCAACCATCAATCAGCAAGGCTAGTCTGTGGACTGTGTCTCCATACATATGGGACTCATTATGAGTTTGGCGGTGTGACCAAAAACGGTGGTAATGCCGTGGTAACAAAGTTACCACTGCATTACCTCTGCATTACCACACCACTGAACTTCGGGTTTGCAGGTAAAGCAGAGGAAAAACCTCCAGCAGAATACTGGAGGTAATTCCTCTGCTTTACCGCCCCAAAAAAGCCAAATCGGGGGCATTACCTTCCAGTGGAATTACCGCCGGTGGTAATTTTACCAAAATCCCCATGGGGTCCTACGGACTCCAATAAATGGGGACTAACAACACCTACCACCATTTGAAATCTGGTGGTAATTCCTCCTAGGAAGTGGCGGTAACGGTAAATCCGGTATCTCAGAGGATTCCCGACTGAGATACCACCAAAGTTGTTGCCATAGGCAAAATACCACTCCTTAACAGAGAAGCGATGATGAAGAGTAAACTGCACATATTCTGGACAGGAATGTTCTTTCACACGAGTGTTAGCAGAGTACATTCTCCAGTACATTATCATTTCACTTTGTTTCGTGAGTCTCATTTTTGCAGTCACTTTTGTAAGCAGTGCCATGTGCCCAGCAGGAGTGCATGCAGCAGGCCAAAGCACCCTACTGTAAACAGCTAAATATGGGACAGGGAGGTGTCCTCCGGCAAATGCCCTCCGTACCATGAGTCATCGGGAAAGGAATAGGGTTCTGCCATTTCCTCCAGCTGTCCTGGAAGTAGGTTGTTTGCAGGAGGAAACCTGTCCATCTGATACGGGGTTTTAGGAGCCATCCTGCTTGCCAACGTGCGGGCTTTGGCACTCAGCTGGAAATTCGTGTTCTCATTGCTGTTTCAGAGACCTAGCGCCTAGATACATTCGAATGCATTAATCATGATTTGTGCACAAACTTTGCAAAGAATTGAGGAAACACGACATCACATTCATTATTTACATTACAAGTCAGCAAGTGCAAGGCAGCTGCCAGGCAATGGACTCCCACAGGCATGAACTCCTCTTTACCTCGGGGTTGCCAACATCCGGCGTCTCTGTAAAAGTGGCTGAATGTATGTACGTTGCGTCCTTCACTAGATACAGCAACTGGTTTATAGTACAGCCCTATTGCTTCCGGCTACTTCCCAGAATGCCTGATTGCCTGTGGGACCACCAAGCAACTCTTCCTCCCAGCTAGCCTCACGCACACAGATGTCCACCAACACGTCTGCCAAAGCAGGCAGGATTCCTCTTCTCATGTTTCAGCCATCTTGCTTATGTTTTCTAGCACTGCCTCAATGCTCCTTGGATTATCATTGGCAGAGGAGAGGAGGTGGGTGGCATGACTTGCCGGAAACCAGTACATTAGTCTACATTAGGCCATAAATCTAAAATCTCTCCCAATTCTAACCACACCTACCCAATGCACATCTTTAGGTGAGAAATTGCTGCATTTTTACTTGTTAACCCTTTACAATCCATCCTGGTAATGAAAGTGATTTTCAGGGTGACTTTAGTGACATCATAACATTTCTGGTGTCACTCTGCCATTTCAGAGAGAACTTTTAGACAAACATTGGGCCCAGGAAATGTCAAGTCAACCACAGGGACTTCCTTGAGGAAAGGGACAGTTTGGGTTCATCGTAATGCAGATTAGTCTATCGCGGGCACTCCTCTCGCTGCGCATCTCACAGTACACTGACTTGTCCACTACCAAACCTCCTGGTCCTATCCATGCCCCACTCTTTGAGTGGCCCGGCTCCCATCTTTCCACACCTTCCACAAATTCCCATCATATCCCTGTCCACCTACTTCCCCTTGATCACTCCTTGATCACTCCTTATTCACATGGGTGACCCCCCCTGGACTATCTTTCCACCCTAAACCTCACACCCTCTACCCTAACCCTGCCATCGACTCTGTGACATTCCCGCTACCAGGGCCGACTATTGGATAACTGAGCCACAACCTGCGACATGCTGTCTGCACCGGAACTGTAATGCAGGGGCAGACCCCCCCAACCCCCACCCACATCCCCCCACCTTAATACGCCCCCTAATCCAACTCACCATTTATTTATTGTTAAACAATGTGCACACAATTTGAAAAAGTAGATTGAAATAAATCGGTGTTTTTGGCCTCGTTATTTTGTAAATTGTGTTTTTCAGGCGCTACCATCTGCCCCTACTAATACATATCAATAAGGCTCTCTACTGTGTGAAGAACTTGCAAACCACAGTAACAGTGGAGCTGCTCTAATTTGAGGCTTCAGCGTGGGTGGAGCTGGTGCCAGTTTCCCTTTCTCCCAGAATGCTGCCTGACCCAAGATGGCGCCCTAAGTGTGTTTCTTATACTTTGCATGAATGCTTCCCATCCATTCACTCTACCTGCATGCGTCATTGGAGAGTGCGTAGAGTGTTAATGGCTGACAGCCATTATTGTGTTTGCCTTTCTGCAGCTGGTTGATGGGGGTTGTCATTGCCCACTACACACAAATGCTAAGGGATTGTGGGAGGTCAACACATACCTGTGTCCTATCTGGGGAGACATCATGCTGGAGATATATAGTACGTTTGTATACCCCCAATGCACCTATGATTGGGTAGGATCCTGGTGTAAAAAAGGCATGCTCTTAGGGAATACGTTTGGCCCTTGTTTAAAATTAATTTGTTGTAATGTTATGTTATTTTCAGTGTATTTTATACCGCACACACCACTAGAGTAGCGGTCTTAAAGCACTGAGGCTTGTATGAATAGAGGCAAATGTTGACCCCACCGAGGGTAAAAAACAGAATTTGCTCTGTGGGGTGAAAAGGAATGGGGAAGAACATTACAGAGAAGGGAACACTATGCATTACTGGCTAAAGGAATTGCTATGCATTATTGGGTCTGGAACCCTTTGGGCATTCCCATGTGAACTGGGTGGACAATGGGCAGTTTTATTCTCACTGAACATTCGGTAACATTTGATTTGGTGGCTAATGGATGTTGTAATGTGACCACGGAGGGATGCGATGTTGCAAAGTGCTGTTTGAATTAAAAATAGAATGCTTTCTTTATCTTTGTAGCTCCTGGTCACTTGACCATAAAACCTACTGGACTTGGAGCTACCGTCTCTCACGGGGGATAGCTCATGAGTTAAGAGCTCACCTCTGACATGAGTTGGAGCTGGTCGGAAGGAGGAGTCTGACATTTTAGTGTTTTTAATTACATTATATAAATAAGGACTAATTTCCCTATGGCTATAGGGGTCCCCCTACCTATCTAAAAGAACTAAGGGTGCTCATCAGTCGTCAGGTAGTCCCAAAGAAAAAATGTCCTCGGTCGAAACCTAACTCTAAATTACCCTACCTCTAAGATGAACAACTTAGACGCATCCAAGAGAATATCCTTATTCTCTTGGGTTGGTGATTTCTTCAATAGTCTCTGGATGAAATGTCTCTCTTTCACCTGCTTCCTCTCTTTGTATTCTGCTTCAATAAACCCTGGATTTCTTCTCCATTAGCTCTTTTAATTCTTGAACAACACTCCTGGATTGTGTGCTTCCTTTTAAGATCCGCTGTATGCAGCATGTCTTTACATTCCTTCTCACACTCTTGTCTCTTGTTTTATAGTCTCTTAATTCACCCTAGGTTATATCACGTGGAACTTGACCCCCTTGTATAATGTCGCTCTCCTGGGATCTTTCTTTAGTGTTTTCTCTTCTATTCTCATACTGTCTTGGCAATAATATACCATGTTTCTTAAGACACAGCCTTAGGTGGTGCTTTCTCCAGTCTTCCTCTCTTCGCTTTTGAGACTGTGTCCCTTTCTCCCAGGATAGGTGTCTCCATTCTCTCTCTATTTCCCTTCTGGGGTTATTTGATAGTTGCTCTACTAGCTCGTCACATTGCCAGTTAAATAACTTTAGTCCTGGTGTCTCCTCTTTGGGATTAGGACAAGTTACACTCTTCATGCATGTTTTCCACTCACAGGGTTTCTGGTTATTGGCTGTAAACACCTTTTGCATTGATAATTCAACAATTGCACTCCTCTTCATATGCTCCTCCTATGGCTGCCTCACACTATTCCTGTGTTCCCCAGTACCTTCAGGTGAGTATGGGAATCTTGCAGGGCTCGTCACTCCCTTAGGTATTCTTCTTGGTGCGTGGTTTCTTCTGTCTTGGCTTTCGTCGAAGTCCCGTTCTCAGCTTCACCTCAGACTGCTGCCTCCCAGGTGTAAGTGATTTCAATCTGGCACTTCACCTAAGTCAATACCTAGTGTGTAATGCACGACTGAAATCCTTATTCATTTATTTGTGTCTAAAAGTTCTTTTATTCTGAACGATGTACCACTTATATCATGCCCCTCTCCTGGAACCCCCCCCCCCGTCACACTGAACCAGGATGAACCAGGAATCAGGCTGGTCTGCAAAGTTAAAATAATTATTTATATATTCACAATATCATCACACTATTTATAATGGGGATACAATAATCACCAATGGGGTGATGTCACACTAAGCAATCTCTTTGATCACAGGGAGTAATGGTGAGCAAAAACAATGCAGCTAAGCAATAATACTTTTGTGGGTGTGGGTTCAAATCAAATAGCAATGTGGTCACTCTTTCCCCTCAACCCCCCAATATGCAATGTAGAGAGATAGGAGGAGAGAGACCAGGTTTCAGGAATGCAGAATTCAAATACAATGTCAATCCCAATTTCCCCCCAGCAAACACAAGATAGAAACGGAGTTGATTGTCAAACTGTCAAACTGGTTTTTAAAGTTGTCTTTGAATGGATTGGGCAAAAACACAAAAAATGGTTTAAATAACTGAAATTGTTGAAATTCTAATGGGAGCTGCTTTACCTGGTTTCAGACAAACACTAGCAATGATTTGACACCAATAAGCAATGTGCAAACTGAAATTTGAGGTCGGGTGCAATCAAAAGCTATTTTACACGTGTAATATTTTGCCAAAATGTAAATTTGAGACAAACTTTTGCGCACGCGGTAATCGCGATCGCGGGAGAACTATAAGGATTTGAGATGCGGTTTTTGATTTGATGGAAAGCTGTGCAAGTTCGCTACAAGCAGACACTTGTTTCTAGCATGAAAGTTTTTTTCAGATAGAGGCAAATTGGAAAAACAAGGATGCGCTTTTAAAAGACAAACAGGATTTCTTTACACTAGGGATGGATATGAAGAAGCAAATACTACACGACAGCACAGCCACCAGACTAGGACGCCTCTGGATCAGGTTTTTTCCTGCCGAGACGCTTGCCTTCTTCAGATGAAATATATCAGCGCAAAGATCGGTTTAACACTACTAGTACAGAAGGAGATAATAGGGATGAGATGGAGAGTTCAGGCAGTTCAAAAATATTTCTATCAATGCAGTTCTGGATATAGATCGGATGGATTTGGATAGGGATGACTATGGACAGTACATAGGCTAGTGACAGTCCTATACTAAGGATACTCACTATATAGGTTTGAACAGAACCGTCAGGAATTCTGGTTCGTCAAGCTCAGGGGTTCTGGTCACAAATTCTGCTGGGCACACCGGACTGGACTGGTCGGCAGTGGCTCTGGTTCACAGCTATCTGGTCACAACAAGGCTCTACTGGGTTGGGTCTTTGGATTCTGGCAATAATTCTTAGCAGGAAAGCAGTACAGCACAGCCAGGCTGTTCTTTAGTTCCCCTTAGATGTCTGCGGTACATTCTTGTTTCTGCAATTTTAAGGCCTAGCTGAGAATGGTTCAGCTATGGAAATGGGCCTTTCTGCTTGCCAGGTTTCTAGAGTCTGGAGCAGCGAAGATGTCAAGTTCTCTTGCAAAGTGCTCCGCCAGCAATCGGTTGGTGAGTGAATCTGTGTGTGTCTCTAAGTCCTCATCTTTTCTATTTATGCATTTGATAAAGGGGTGTGTGTGCTAGATTATCCTAAGCACGCCCCCTTGGCTGGCTATAGGCTAGAGTCTCCTTTCTCCCTCGATTGGAGGAGAAAACAGGGTTTCACCATGATGATGTGGTTTTATGAGCCAGGGAATCCTCCCCTTGGCTTTTGAACATGAAATCTACTTTTTGTATAATACATATTTACAATTTTGCAGACTTTATAACAACATGTCTAGATCACATATTTTGTGGAGCAAAGGCTCTTCCAAGCCCCGTCCTTGTAGGATCTTGTGTTGGCTTTTGACAGAATTCTGCCCTTTTTGACGAGACCACCATATCTAGTTTATCCAACATTTCGTACAACTGTGCGCATTGCATATGGGCATAAGTGTGTGAAGTTTCATGCTTTTGACATAATTACATTTGCTATAAAACCACAATTTCTACAGTTACGTCCCAGAACATAGCACAGAATTCTGGCTCCTCTTAAAATGTGCAGCAAAAATTTAGGTTCAGAAGTCTGGGGTTTATATATTTTTTACAATTGTCCACAGTAAATTATCAGTCTTTTAGAAATCTGCTTTTTGTCCATTTTGAATCAACAGAAGTTGTCTGTCCCCGCCTCCTTCTCCTTCTTGCAGCTTCAGAAGCCATTTCCTGCCCGTTCCTTCTGGGAGAGGCCATTTACGATCCTTCTTGATTACCATGTCCTTGCCTGAGAGGAAGTCCATTCTGCCCTTCCCAGAGCATCCCAAGTGCTCCTCCCCTCTTAATCAACAGATGAATGCGAGTTCCTGGTTTTAGAGAGCAGAAGGGAGGTGCCTGGCCCTGTGGCGGAAGTTGTTTGTGGTTTTGGCCTGTAGTCAGGTTACTTCAAATGTCATTTTGTTAAATTTTTCTTTGTTGAAAATAAACTTGCAATTTTAAAACAAACATCTAGAACACTGATCCAGACTCTAAACCATGAAGTTTAAATAGTTACAACCTAGGTTACTCTTGATAACAAGTCACTTAGATTTTAGACATTAGATCTTAATGGTGCAAGTTTACAGTTTTAATGCAGGCTTTTGAAACAGCATTCAGGCAGCCGCTGGTACTGCGCCCATATTTTGACAGATTTCACAGGCAGGCAAACTGGATGTGGATGTTTTTGTGACCAATTCAGCTTTCCAGTATATTGCAATATCCCAATGATTTTTTGAATTCAATAAAATGGGACACCCAACAAGAAGATTGGATGTTTGTGGGTGTTTTGGACCAGCATTCTGTATTTTCAGCAATCAAGAAAAGATTTAAAAACAAGATTCCGGATTTCCTTCAGCAAGCACTGCTTTTCACCTGTGCTCCATTTTTACATGTTGGGCAGCCCAATGACATGTTTCAGAAGTGAGGTCTCTGTTCCACCACTGACAACATGCATTGTAGATTTGGCAGCCATCTTTTTGTGCTTTATAGGGTGCAAATTCCATAGGTTTTGGCACGCATAGGGGTTTTGCGGTCATTTTGATGATTTTGGTGCCACCAGCACACAGTGATGCCACAGGGCAGAGTGTAAGTGGGTTAATACATCCCACAAATCCCCCCCTCGCGACTTGACTTTTGACCGCCCGTCAAGGGGAAGTTGGGAGATTGGGATGTTCAGTTTTTCTCTTTGGTCCAAGTGGAAAAATTCATCTGCTTCTCCCATCAGTGCTGGATCGACAGGTTCTCCTCGCCGGTTCCAGATGAGAGTATGGAGCGATACCCCGGGCCCCTTGTGTCTTTCCTCCTGTTCCCTGAGTGGTCCTCCTTGGTGCTTAGCATCTATGGTTTCAGTCCTAGGATGACAAAACAAAGCATATTTGTAGACATTTCCCCACTACTATTCATGTAGTGGGGCAGATGATTATATTTGACATATAATTTACACTCTTTCCTGTTTGAAATTATTACTGATTTTCAACAGGTGGAATAGTTTTATAGTTGGAATTTCTAGGGATCTGGAATGTCCCCCTCTGGGTTTCCAGATGAATCCTCTAGTTGCTGCACAGTATGCCTAGGATGGCAACACTTCAGCTGGTTGATGTGGACCCACTTATCTTCCGCTTCTGCCAAACTGCCTTTGGGGATACAGATTTTGTAGGCGACTGGTGAGATTTTGTCTACAATTTCAAAAGTACCCCGCCAGCTAGGAAGAAATTTGCGCTTTTTGGCCTGGTTCCTTTGGAAATTGTACAAGTAGACCCGGTCTCCTACTTGATATTCTTTTCTAGTAGTCTTAAGGTCATAGTGGGTCTTCATATTGTCTGCAGATCGTTCTAGATTCCACTGAGCATAGGCAAAAGCATGTTGAAGGTGTTTTCTCATTCTCAAAATACTCATGAGTTGTGGAGGCATTTATCAAGGTCTGCTCTTGGGTTCTGTAGAGCAGATGCTGGGGAAGCGCCACATTTTAGTTGCAGAAGAAGGGGTAGATCTGATGGCCATCAGAACAAGATGTAATCGAATGTCTCAACTTAGCGCAGAATCTGCCTCAAACTTTTTTAATATGCTCACAATTGTCTTGTTGTATCTCTCAACTCCACCACTAGAGGCTCGCCGTTAGGCAATGTGTAGTTTCCTTTTGACCCCAAGTATCTCCCACATCTTTGTCATCACTTCGCTGGTGAAGTGGCTACCTCGGTCTGACTCAATCCTTTGGGGTAGTCCAAAACGCAAGAAGATGTGGTTGATCATCAGGGCAGCTGCTGTTTCTGCCTTGCAGTTTGTGGCCGGGAGACATTCCACCCATTTAGTGAACAAGCATGTCACGGTCAACATGCACTTGTTCCCCCTAGAGGAGTGCATCACGGCCCGATAAAATTGACTTGTAAATCTGACCAAGGCAGTGTCATACCCCTCTTTTGGAGGGGAGCACAGTGTGGGAGTGATGTTGGCTGAAATTGTGCACACACAAGAGACCCCTTCAAGTATTGGTCAAGGTCCTGCCCCATGTGTGGCCAGTATGCAACCTCTCTTAAGATTTCTCATGTTGTATGAAACCCCCTATGACCGGCTGTGGCCGCATCATGGGCGTGATTTAGCATCAGGCTTCGGAATGAGGTGGGGACCACCCACTGGTCATGGCCAGCTAGGGATCTCCTCACCAACTGTTACAGGTTTCCCCCCTTTCTCACTTGTTTTCGCTGCTTGATGGATTCTGTTGTAGAAGTTTTCTTCCTTATGGTTCGGGTCTTGTACAAGCCCGCTTGGCCGTCTTCGGCTTCCAGTGTACTTTCAACTTCTTGTCCGGGATCGATAGTAAACTCCAGGAAATCCAGGAAAAAATAAGGGGAAGAAGCACTCGGAGGTGGTGCACGGATTCCGGGAGAAGGTTGGGTAAGAAGGAGAGGGATAGAATGGAGCAAGGGTCCGGGAACCAGGGAAGCAACAAAGTTCCGTGAAGGCAAACTACGGAGCACACGTCTAGCCACAGCTAACAGTAGCGTTGAGACGTGCGGAAGCGAGGGGGTGTGGCTATTTTATCGAGTGTGCTGCAATGAATGCGAAGACTGGTAGGCAGCGTTCAGTGTTTGCGGCCATATTGGAAGTACAACAGAGGGCAAGCCCCGGCGTGACAGGGACCAGGAGGTCCAGAAGGGGCGTGCCCGATGGGTCATGACACCAACAAACCGTCTTGGATTTGGAACATTTTTGGACATTTCTTCAACACTCTGAGGTCCTCTTTCCCAATGTAATCAGTATCCGTCAGGGGAAAGTTCTCAGGGTCCTCATGTGTTGATAAAACTTACCAATTATTGGGTCCCCTTTTTGAGCCGTAATCAAATCAGCATCTGGGGTCTCCTTACTCCATTGTGCAGTTGAGAGTTCATTGTGAGCATTTGTCTGGGACCTAGTGATAACAGTGACCTGGATTTCCCCCAACAGGGACTTGATCTCAAATAGATCCCCTTGGATGGCTCTGGTTTTGGCCAGATGATCAGCTAGGTAATTTCCAGTTTTGTCTGGTCCCTCTACTTTCGAATGACCCTTGATCTTTTTCCAGTAGATGGTCATCCCATTCGAGGTGACCAGATCATCAATATTTTGAATTAATGTTCCATGTTTCAATGGTTTATTATTAGCACACAGCATGCCTCTGGTTTTCGAGTTAACCAGGTGCTCCATGAACCTGTTCAGTACATAATCCGAATCTGTGATTATGACCAGTTCGTGGAGTTGGTGTTGGACAGCAGTGAGGATGGCTTGATGCACAGCCATCAACTCTGCCACTTGACTACTTCGGGGACCGATTTTGTACCCAGCAGAGGGTTCTGGGGCATCATTCACCCATGCATTCCCTACGCCGGCCACAAGTTCTTTTTCCCCGTTGTTGTCAACATGGTAGGAGCATACATCCACATAGACAGTGGGCATTACCTCACACTGGTCTTCTTCAAAGACTTTGTGTGGTGAATTAAAATATGCCTCCATGTTGTCCTTGATTTTAAGACTTTTGTCCTCGAGACAGTTTTTTTCTGGCACAATCATGCAAGTCAGCCAGACCTTGTGTGAGGGTACTCGTCTTGTTTTGGCCATATCTGACCTCCACAAGAAAGCCTTGCATTGACAGAATCATCCAGGAAGTAATTCGGGAATTATTCACATTTCCAGCCCGGATTCTGTCACTTTGGAGATATTGCAGAGGCTGGTGTGGAGTCTCCACTATGGTGTGTTCCCCCTGGATAAACGGGCAGTAATTCTTCAATGCCCACACCGTTGCCAGGAGTGCCTTCTCACAATCGTTGAATTTTTCCTCCACAGAGGATAAAGTCTTACTCATATAGGAGATTACTTTATTGACCTTGTCATGCTTTTGATATAATACTGCAGTCAAGCATTTCTTTGAGAACCCTGTCTCCAAGAAGAACTCCTTGTTTTTGAAAGGGTGAGCTAGGCAAGGCGCTTGTGAGAGGCTTCTTTTGAGTTGTCTGACTGCCTCGGCTTGTTCTTGACCCCACTCCCACTTGAGCCCCCCTTCAAAAGATGGATCGGGGGTCTTGTGATTTCTGCATAGTCCTCAATGAAATTTCTGCTGTAATTAGTTAGTCCAAGGAGGCTCCTTAGTTCACGCAGAGTTGTGGGGTCTTTTAATTTCTGGAGTGCTTCCACTTTCTTTTCCTGGGGACAGAGACCCTGAGGAGTAATCTCATGCCCCAAAAAATGGACACAGGTTCTACACCACTGTGCCTTTTGAAAAGAGAGTTTTGCTCCGGTAGCCCTCAACTGTGTCAGAACATAACGGATCTCCGCTATGTGTTCCTCCACAGTTGAGCTTTTGACTAGAACATCATCTACATAGGCCAGGTTACCCCTTTCACCCAAGTCGGGCATGGCCTTGTGTAGACAAATGTTAAATTCATTGCCGGAGTTAATGTATCCAAAGGGAGTCCGACTCCATGTGTACTGCTGCCCCCCGAAGGTGAAGGCCAGCTTGTATTGGTCCTCCCTACTGACAGGTACAGTCCAGTACCCATTGGTCAGGTCAAGGACAGTGAATACCTTTGACCCCTGGAACTGGGCCAGCCCTTGGTCAATGTAGGGAAGAGGCCATCGGGAAGTATGGACCCGTTTGTTGAGCTCCCTTAGGTCGGCGCAGAGTCTCCACTGGCTGTTACACTTCAAAATCCACAGCAACATATTATTGAAGGTGCTGTGGACTGGACAAATTATCCCCCGGGACTCAAGGTTCTTAATTATTTCAGTAAGGGACTCCATTGATGCGAGAGCCAAGCGATATTGCTTCACAAACATTGGAGTCATGCCAGGGTTCGTGGGAATTGTTGTTGTGTAGATGTCGGTGCGACCACAGTCATATGAGTCCACCGCAAAGAGATCTTGAAAATCTAAGAAAACGTGTTTCAATTTCGGCTAGGTTGACTCTCTCTTCAACCATCTGCCTGAAGCCTGGAAAGACTTCCAGTTTTGCTATCTCAGTGGCCTCTTCCTGCTGGGTGGAGAAGTCACTGGTCAATGTGCTGATTTGGACTGGTGGCTTCAGGTGGGGAAGACAGTCCTTGCGGACTCAGAAGATCACCTCATCCCTCCTGAAGTCACAGGTCACATCTTACTTACCATAAGGGCAGGAAGTGTACACCAGGAAATTCCCCCCATGCCGGGTGAGGATCCTGTCTGTGTTTGCGTCATCGTTGCTATCACTGTCAAAACAGTCCTTGGGGATTGGTCCTAACAGTTCATTACCTTAATCTATGGAAAAATGCCGGTCATCAACCGTCATTCCAATAATGGTGCCTGCGGCTAGAGTGATAATCTTTAAGTCACTGTTATCCACCTCTATTGGAATGGTGTCGTGTTCTATGTTGACTAGTGGTGTCGGGTTTACCCCCAAACCTTGCTGTTGGAAATGAGCATTCAGATGGACATAGGCGTCAGGGTTTTTAATTTCTGTCCTCTTTTAACTTTCATTTCCAGTGAGAATTGTCGGGTCCTTTCTGGGATGGTGACTTCCTCTCCAATCTGAACTTCAGCTGCACAAGGCAGCAGTTGAGCTGACCTAAATGCTTTCTCTGGGTCATCAAAGTCCATGGGATTACCCGCTAATCAGGACCAGGCTTTGCATTTTATTAGGTCCAAACTAATGGCAAAGCAATTGAGAATGTCACTGCCTAAGTAAAATGCAGCAGGGACATCTTGCACGACCCAACAAATATGGACTATGCTCTTGTTGCCTATGGAGATTCTGTGCGTACACCTGCTAGACAGGAGATGTTTGGAATTGGGTGTTTCCAGATCCATTTCCCATTTGTCTATCAGTTTAAATGTGGGAATGGCTGGATATTTTGGGAGTTTGCGGAATATGGCTTCGCTGCTGAAGCTCTAACTGTTGTTCACGCACACTCGGGCGAGAACAGAGTCCTTCCCTTCATTTAACTGAATAGGGATGAACAACTACTACCCAATTTTCTGAATATCAGCCAGGTTTTGAGCTGATTTTCCATCTTTCTGGACTATAGGAGTGGGATTTTCTGATTGTGAATTTGTAAAGAATTTCAGAGTGTTTCCTTCCAGTGTGGAATGCCATCTTAGACTGGAAGGAAGGTTGATTTCAGGAATAGAGAGGACCTGCCATCACCAGTCTGTTGTCCTACTGCAATTACTGTCACGTCTGGGATTTGATTATTCTGGAAGTGAAATTCTATTTGGTCAGGTATGTTTCAGTTTTATTGGTCGGTTAGTCTGGGTCCAGAGGACCTTGTTTACACAATCTATGAGGGGTGACAATCTACGCAGGATGTAATTCCCTAGTAAACAAGGTGTGCCCTCTGGAGTCACAACTATGACCGGGTGCTTCACTTTGTGTTGCCCAATTTTAATGTCCAAATCCGCAGTCCCCTCGATGGGAATTTCCTTCCCGTTGAAGTTCTGAAGTTGTCCAGGAAGAGGGGTGAGAGGAATTCGGTATTTCTCCCCCCTTCCCGAATTCAGTTGATCAAAGGCCCTTTTTGACAGAAGGGTAGCTTGGGATCCAGTGTCCACCAGTGCCAAAATTGTACATTGCCCCTGTATTTGGACCGGGGCATAGAATCTTCCCTCCTTCTCCTCAAGGGGGCAGAGATAATGTACATTTGTGGACAACTGATGGGTTAGTTTCTTGGTTTTGGATACTGACAAAAAGGCGATTTGGGCAGGATTCTGTTTGGAGTCTTGGGAATCTGAAAGAAAAAGGTGACCGCTAGATATGGGGGAAGTTTTGGCTTCCCCTGGTTCTGGTTCTGGCTGCCCCCCACCCCCTTTTTTGGAGGCAGTCCCCGGGATGGGTTTGAACCATGCTGGTGATTCTGGGGTTTGATGATGGGTGGTGCTAACTCAGTCCCCACATCTACCCAGTCTGGATTTGGATCCTTTGGGACCCATTTTTCTTTGGGAGGAGTTCGCCCATCTCTGCAGGAGAAGATCCTTCTCCCAGGATCCTCTGAGGATCCCTCTCCTTCAAACTGGAAGATTTGTACCTCCTCCTCAAAATGGGTCTTTTTGGGCTCTTTATTTCTCCTACCCCACCTCTGCTCCTTGGGTTGCAGACTTTCGGGGGCAGGAGATTTTGGTTCTGGTTCCTGGGTTTACAGGGGCTTTTTACAAGTGGGGAAGGAAGCTTCCTCCAAGGCTGTACACCCCCCTTCCCTTTGTTTCTCCTCCCTGGGAACCGGTGGGTTGTCGGCGTTCTTCCCCCGTCATTGCTCTGGGGCACCAGGTCCTGGATTTGAGGCATTCTGCACCACCATGCTCATCTGAGACTGAGACTTCTGTTGAGCACTTAGCATGCGGCCCAGGTCCTGTGCCATGTCTGGACCTGGCGCTCTAGTTGGGACACCCGCTCTGGCTGGTGCGGGGTCCTCATGTCTCCCCTGGGCTGATCCCGGGAAGGGTAGCTATCCCTTCTCCCAAAATACCCTGTGTTAGGAGAGTTTGGGTACCCCTCCACCCTTGGCCTCCCCTCTCCCGGATTGGGCTCTTCTGGGCTCAGGAAAGTGGGGAAAGAAGGATGGATTGTTTTGGGGGTTAAAGTTTGGTGGGTACCTAGGAAAGAAATTTTGTCCAGTATTTGGGGGATTACTGCCCTCCTAGGGGAAGTGAGGAGGGAAGTTCCCTGGGTTAGCTGCTGTCTGGTTGGATCCCCCCTCCCTTGGGCCGGAGGAGTCCACACATAACCCAGGATGGGTCTATTGCCCTTGTAGCTCCCTGTTTGTGATTGGCCCGAGTGCCTTATGGGTTTGGGGTTGTTTTGATTCTGTGCGGGCAGGTTTTTAGGCCCCCCCATCTCTAAATCTAAAATGGGGGCAACCTTCACCTCCGCTACTTTAGCAGCAGCAGGGGTGTTGGTTGTTTTGGGGCTTTTGGGATTATTTTTATTTTCCACTGGCTTTTGCACCTCATAAATGCGCGTGGCTTGTTCAATGACCCAGTCTAGTGATCTTTTCTCGTGAAAGTCCCTCACTAGCTGGGTCATGATATACTTAGGGAGAGCATGGAAGAAAGTGTTTACAAACTCTTTGCTGTCAGTGCGCACCCTTCTAGTGGTCTGTGCAAAGGCACGTTTTAACTCTTGAACAAATTCTTGTGGGGCCTGATCTTCCCCACATTGCAAGTTGTAGGCTGCCTTGCAGGCCTCCTGAGGATTCCTGTGAATAGAAAAGTGTTTCAAGATGGGCGCTCTATAGGTGGACCATCTGGAATTATTCTGATCCTCCAGCCCCGCAAAGAAGCTGGAGTACTCAGGAGAAAAGGTCCACTTTACACATTGAATACAGCTTTGGCTGTCCTTCAAATGGAAAGTTTCCATCATTTGTTCAAATAGCTCAAGGTGCTCCCAAACTGAATATTTTGCATTCTTATGATAGGGCGTGATGACGCTCCTAATGGCTTTTATTTGTTTTAGGGGATTCTTGAGCAAGGCCCTCTTGACCTTGTTGGCTTTTTTGGTTCGGATGACCCTGGTCCACTCATCCTCTGACTCAGAGGCACTGCTATCAGAGGTGCCTGTCTGGTCTTCTAGGCTCTTCCGGATTCTGTGAGCTTGGGAATGGCTGGTAGAATGTGGGGGCCTAGTTTCTTGAGTCCTGTGGCGCTCAGAAGAGTCTTCTGATTCTTCCTTGCTCCCAGGATTGGCTGAGTACCCCCCCAACCCCCCACTCTCCTAGCTGGGAAGAGGTTTTCAGGATGCCCTTAGTGGGCCTACTCTCATGGAATTTTACCATCTGGTCTCTGGATGAGTTATATTTCTGAGGATCCATTTCTCTGACCCTCCCCTCATTGGAGTCTCCCTGATGAGAGAAGATGGCCCTGGCACTTGGGAACCCATACACAGATGCCCGACCATCCATTCCTGGGAGGTGCTGATCTATGAGCCCCATATTCCTCATTGGATTGAAGTCTGCCATCCCCGTGGCCCTTGGCTCATGTGCGCCAGTGGACATGGGGATGGCAGAGTCCATGGAGTTGAAGAGATGAAAGCCTCTGGTACTAGTGTTCCTGAGGTTATGCTCAGGTGTTTCCCTTTCCCAGCGAACCTCATCTCTCTCAGCCCCTGCTCCCTGTTGCCATGCAAGAACCTGACCTTTTTTGCTCTTCTATCAAGGCCTTGCTAGTCTCTATTAGTTGTTCCTGCATAGCTACCTGTCTGTGGAGCCTGTCATTTTTCTCACAGTGAGCCTCATTGTCTCTCTGTGCTCCTGTGTAACTTTGGAATATTGAGCCAATTTTTGCTGCAGGACGGTTACCTCCTGAGTCCTGTCCTTACTAGCCTGGTCCTTCCTTGCTAGAGCATCTTCCACCCTCCTGGTGTGCTCTAACAGTTTTTCATAGTCTTTTTGAAGCTCACCCAGTCCCTGAAGGGCCAGGTGATTTTCTTCCATCTTAGCTTTTAAATAACTGGCCTTCTGGCCCAAGGTGTCCCTTTCCTAAATGAGAGTACTCCTCTGTGCAGCCAGGTCGTCCCTTTGTTTTTGGAGTGCACCAGTTTCTGGCGCTCTTCATCGAATTCTGTCTGGGTGTCAAGGTCTTTGAGAATTAATTTATTATTTTCTTTTTTTTCTTGGTCTAGGTGGTTTTGCAGGGTGACTACCTGCTCTGCGCAGGCTCTATTAAAATTTATTTTTGCTGTTCCAGCTTTTGTTGGCTCTGTAGTAGAGAGTCCAAACTTTCTTGGCACTCTTTCTGCAGTGCCAGTACTTTGGTATGCTGCTCTACCTTCTCCTGCTGCAGGATATCCAGATCTCCTTTTATTTTTATCAGGTACTGCCTGGTTTCATTTTCTGATTCTAGGCTCTTTTGTAGCCTTTGCTCTGCAGAGTCCAAATCAGTTTGGGTTTTTTCTAATGCTTGTAGATGCCTGTTTGGCAGATCTAGGTTTTCGGCATATTTTTCCTGTATTGCTCCAATATGGAGGTACAGCTGTGCTGCTATTTTGGCAATTTTACTTTGCTCTTCTTTTACCTTAGGGGCCATGTACAATTCACTAAGTGCCATGTGTAATGGATCCTGATCCTGCCATATATCTACTCCTGTGGAAGTGGCCTGTTCTTTGATTTCCTGCAACCAAACATTCTGATCCTGCTCTGTCCATTCATCCCTCTGACAAATAATTTTTGCAGTAGGTGTTCTTTTGCCATATTAATTTCTACCAGGGTCATCATTCCAGAAATATTAATTTCCTTTCTGACTTACAGGAGTTATTTTATTTTTGCAACAAAGCCGAAATTCCTTAGTGTTTCTATTGAAGGGTGCTTTTCACAGTGTGATAACCCAACAGGGTTTATGTACCCTGTCAGTTAGCACGCTGTATTAGACTGTCACAAGTGGTATGTCTAATTCAGAAATCTCGTGACGAGCCCCCAATCTTGTAAGTGATTTCAATCCGGCACTTCACCTAAGTCAATTGTGTGTGTAATGCACGACTGAAATCCTTATTTATTTATTTGTGTCTAAAAGTTCTTTTATTCTGAACGATGTACCGCTTATATCACGCCCCTCTCTTGGACCCCCCTGCCTCCCCTGGTCACACTGACCCAGGAATCAGGCTGGTTTGCAAAGTTAAAATATTTATTTATATATTCACAATATTATCACACTATTTTTAATGGGGATACAATAATCACCAATGGGGTGATGTCACACTAATCAATCTCTTTAATCACAGGGAGTAATGATGAGCAAAAACAATGCAGCACAGCAAAAATACTTCTGTGGGTGTGGGTTCAAATAAAATAACAATGTGGTTACTCTTTCCCCCTGCACACCCCTCAACCCCCCAATATGCAATGTAGAGAGATAGGAAGAGAGAGAACAGGTTTCAGGAATGCAGAATTCAAATACAATGTCAATACCAATTTCCCCCAAGCAAACACAAGAGAGACACGGAGTTGATTGGCAAACTGTCAAACTTGTTTTTAAAGTTGTCTTTGAATGGATTGGGTAAAAACACTAAAAATGCTTTATATGACTGAAATTGTTGAAATTCTAATGGGAGCCACTTTATCTGGTTGCAGACAAACACTAGCAATGATTTGACACCAATAAGCAATGTGCAAACTGAAATTTGAGGTCGGGTGCAATGAAAAGCTGTTTTACACGTGTAATATTTTGCCAAAATGAACATTCACGGCAAACTTTTCCGCGTGCGGTAATCGCGACCGCGGGAGAACTATAAGGATTTGAGATGCGGTTTTTGATTTGATGGAAAGCTGTGGATGTTAGCTAATTTCGTTTCTAGCATGAACATTGAAGAAGTTATGGACGTTTTCGTGGAGGTCGGTTTTTTGAGATAGAGGCAAATTGGAAAAACAAGGATGCGCTTTTAAAAGACAAACAGGATTTCTTTACACTAGGGATGGACTATGAAGAAGCAAATACTACACGACAGCACAGCCACCAGACTAGGACGCCTCTGGATCAGGTTTTTGCCTGCCGAGACGCTTGCCTTCTTCAGATGAAATATATCAGCGCAAAGATCGGTTTAACACTACTAGTACAGAAGGAGATAATAGGGATGAGATGGAGAGTTCAGGCAGTTCAAAAATATTTCTATCAATGCAGTTCTGGATATAGATAGGATGGATTTGGATAGGGATGATTTTGGACAGTACATAGGCTAGTGACAGTCCTATACTAAGGATACTCACTATATAGGTTTGAACAGAACCGTCAGGAATTCTGGTTCGTCAAGCTCAGGGGTTCTGGTCACAAATTCTGCTGGGCACACCGGACTGGACTGGTCGGCAGTGGCTCTGGTTCACAGCTATCTGGTCACAACAAGGCTCTACTGGGTTGGGTCTTTGGATTCTGGCAATAATTCTTAGCAGGAAAGCAGTACAGCACAGCCAGGCTGTTCTTTAGTTCCCCTTAGATATCTGGGGTAAATTCTGGTTTCTGGAATTTTAAGGCCTAGCTGAGAATGGTTCAGCTATGGAAATGGGCCTTTCTGCTTGCCAGGTTTCTGGAGTCTGGAGCAGGGAAGATGTCAAGTTCTCTGGCAAAGTGTTTCGCCAGCAATCGGTTGGTGGGTGAATCTGTGTGGGTCTCTAAGTCCTCGGCTTTCTCTATTCATGCATTTGATAAAGGGGTGTGTGTGCTAGATTATCCTAAGCGTGCCCCCTTGGCTGGCTATAGGCTACAGTGTCCTTTCTCCCTTGATTGGAGGAGAAAACAGGGTGTCACCATGATGAAGTGGTTTTATGAGTCAGGGAATCCTCCCCTCGGCTTTTGAACATGAAATCTACTTTTTGTATAATACATATTTACAATTATGCAGACTTTATAACAATAACATATGTAGATCACATATTTTGTGGCGCAAAGGCTCTTCCAAGCTCCGTCCTTGTAGGATCTTGTGTTGTGTTGGCTTTTGACAGAATTCTGCCCTTTTTGACCAGAACACCATATCTAGTTTATCCAAAATTGTGTACAACTGTGCGCATTGCAAATGGGCATAAGTGTGTGAAGTTTCATGCTTTTGACATAATTACATTTGCTATAAAACCACAATTTCTACAGTTACGTTCCAGAACATAGCACAGAGTTCTGGGTCCTCTTAAAATGTGCAGCAAAAATTTTGGTTCAGAAGACCGGGGTTTATATTTTCTTTACAATTGTCCACAGTAAATTATCAGTCTTTTTAGAAATCTGCTTTTTGTCCATTGTGAATCAACAAAAGTTGTCTGTCCCCGCCTCCTTCTCCTCCTTTCTGGCAGCTTCAGAAGCCATTCCACGCCCCCTTCCTTCTGGGAGAGGCCATTTATGATCCTTCCTGATTACCATCTCCTTGCTTGCCTTCTCAGAGCAGCCCAAGTGCTCCTCCTCTCTTAATCAATACATGAATGTGAGTTCCTGGTCTTAGAGAGCAGAAGGGAGGTGCCTGTCCCTGTGGGGGAAGTTGTTTGTGGTTTTGGCCTGTAGTCAGGTTTACTTCAAATGTCATTTTGTTACATTTCTCTTTGTTGAAAATAAACTTGCAATTTTGAAACAAACATCTAGAACACTGATTCCAGACTCTAAACCATGAAGTTTAAATAGCTACAAACTAGGTTACTCTTGATAACAAGTCACTTAGATTTTAGACATTGGGCCTCATTACGACCCAGGCGGAGGACCATGGTGCTATTAGCACCATGGTCCATGCCGGTGTCCGCCATGGCGGAATGGGGAATTACCACCCCATTCCAAGGTTGGCGGGGCGGTAATTCCCCATGCCGCCATGGCCCTTCCCCATTCCCATTTTTGCCCCATAGGGCTCAATGGGAATGGGGAAGGTGCTAAGTACGGTGCCGCAAATTGCGGCACCGTACTTAGCACCAAGGTCCCTTTGCGGGTCCCTACTTTAACAGCTGGTAAAACCAGCCGTTAAGGTCAGGTCCCGCAAAGGGACCTCGTAATTAGGCGCTAATAGGTTAACGACGCCGCAGCCTTTTACGGCGCCGTTAACCCATTAGCGCCTGGGTCATAATGAGGCCCATTAGATCTTAATGGTGCAAGTTTACAGTTTTAATGCAGGGTTTTGAAACAGCATTCAGGCAGCCGCTGGTAGTGTGCCCAAATGTTGACAGATTTCACAGGCAGGCAAACTGGCTGTGGATGTTTTTGTGACCAATTCAGCTTTCCAGGGTATTGCAATTTCCTAATGATTTCTTGAATTCAATAAAACGGGACACCCAACAAGAAGATTGGATGTTTGTGGGTGTTTTGGACCAGCATTCTGTATTTTCAGCAATCAAGAAAAGATTTAAAAACAAGATTCCGGATTTCCTTCAGCAAGCACTGCTTTTCACCTGTGCTCCATTTTTACATGTTGGGCAGCCCAATGACATGTTTCAGAAGTGAGGTCTCCGTTCTACCACTGACAACATGCATGGTAGATTTGGCAGCCATCTTTTTGTGCTTTATAGGGCGAAAATTCCATAGGTTTTGGTGCGCATAGGTGTTTTGCAGCCATTTCGATGATTCTGGTGCCACCAGCACACAGTGATGCCGCAGGGCAGAGCGTAAGTGGGTTAATACATCCCACACAGGGACACGGACAAAAGGGAGCTATATTCTCTCCCAGCATTGATGGTCTCGGCAGTGTTGTGCGGGCGCTTTGCCCACCATGATTCATTTGTGGTCACGCCACCTTGAGGTTCTGGACAGCCCTTCTCTCTTGGGCAACGGTTCCCCCCGGTGCCTTGCTTGCTGGCCTTCTTGCATCTTACTTTGGCAAACCACTCTGGTGAAAAAGTCGCGGGCTCTCCGGCTTGTCTCAACTCCTCCCCTTCATGGTGCGATCACGTCAGGGGGCCTCCCCTTAATCCAGTACTCTCTCTCTGTCTCACCTCTACTCATCGCAGTTAAGTGCAAGTGTCTTAAAGGGACATCTTCTTTCACCGTCTCTGATTGTTTTGATTCAGCATTGCCTGCAACCAAATATACAGATGATACATTCTTCTTCCCAGCAGTAGGTCCTATACAGGCTGGTAGTGTGGCTGACCCAGGGAGTTCCTTACAGGAACGTGAGTCCTTGTCCCCTAAGGGAGAGTCAATGAAGGTGAAGTCCCATTTTCCCCAACCCCTAGGGAGGGTCTTGTGAAGTGGATTCACCTCCCTCTCCTCAAAGGGGGTGGCTTCTGCTTGGGGAGAGGAACGAAGAATACCTTTGATTCATCACAGAGTCCAGTCTGCACTTTGCAAGTTCGAATCCCAGCAGGGCTGACATAGCCTTTCATATTTCCGTGGTTTATAAATAGAGTGCCATCTTTTTGTACTTTTTTTATTGTGCCACTAGTTTCCAAAACTTGAATACATTTATATATAAAAAATTGAGTACCATCGAAATGGGTAATTTCATCATTACACTGAGGAATGAATAATACATTTCTAATGGGTAATACACCTCTTATTAGGGCACATAGAAGCAGGAGGAACTGGGCATGAAGTGCTTAACAAAGGCTGCTTATTATTTTTATTATTATTATTGTTATTATTATTGGCCTAGGGCTCGCACACCTCACCCTTCTCTTGATTATTTTCTGTTGGATATTTATAAAGCTTTCTAGTGCCCTTTTTTGCTGGTTCGTTTAATTTTGTTAGTTCTTGACTGGTCAGTAACCTTACAAGTCAGTAACTTCACAATAAACGTTCCTTTAAGCCTTCTTTTGCCAAGTACAAGTTCAGGATAGCATTACTTAGGCAAGTAGACATTCAGAGATCAGTCCAGTGGTCGAAGTGGGTGGGAGCAGTGCTCGTTTGTTTTTTTTAAAATTAAGTATGACTGTTCCCATACTTTCCTTTTAAAAGTGTAGGAAGCAGTTGAAACTTGCACTTCAGTGCACTGCACTGGACGTTCCCTTAAACAGCAGGCTCATCTGTTTGCGGGTTTGTATTGTGTGTGGGAGGGGGGTGGCCATGGGCTATGTGGGGAGTGTGAGTGGCCAGCAGGGAACATGCTTCCACTACTTCTTTTCATTCACTTCCACCACTGGACCCGTCTTATTAGCACAGCTCTAAAAGTGGAGTTTCTGTCTCGTTAACTTTAAACAATATTTACAAAACTGATATAATATTTTGGTGTTCGAAATGTTTGTTCTGTATTGGTATATTTCAGGTATAACCTTTTTTAGTGACAATAATCTGTCTATATACAAAAGGGATATTTGTGGATATGTGTGTGTGTGTGTCTGTTCGAAATGCTCAGCATAATTCCCCAACATGCACCAAACCTGAAATACGTAAGCGGTTTCATCCCAGCACTCCAACTAAGTCAATGCCTAGTATGGGATGCCCAATGGAAACCCTTATTTATATATTTTTATGTCAAAGTTCTTTTAATTCTGGATGATATACCCTTATATAACGCCCCTCTCTTTGAATCCCCCTGGTCTCACTGAACCAAGAAGAAGGTTGTTTTGCAAAGTTAAAAGATTTATTTGAAGAATTGAACAATATATAGATTACACATTTATGAATATGAATAATATCTGAATATCACACTTATGAATATGAACAATGATCAGCAATGGGTAATATTACAATATCAACAATCTCTTTAATCAATTAGGAGTAGGAATAGAATAGAATCATGTAGGCGAGAATAATTTTGTATGGGTTCAAGGAAATGCAATGATAGGAATGAATGCAACACAGAAATAAAACTTGATATGACTTCAATCAAATACAAGGTGATCACTCTTTCCCCCTGTTACTACTCACTCCCCCCAATATGCAATATGAAGAGATGGAATGAGGGCAAACAGGTATCAGGAATAACAATCAACAATTGCAATTTCAATCCCGATTCCCCCCAGCAAGCAGAGAGAAACAGGGCTGTTTTTAAACAGGTCAAATGCTTTTGAATTGTGGTTTGAAATGAATGGGAAAATGCTAAAAATGATTTTTATTCGCTAAATGAGATTCAGAACTAGTGAGAGTTGCTTTGGATTGGTTCAGGTAGACACTAGCAATGGTTGTAGAATGATTAGCTGATGGAAAACGGAATTCAGAGGTTGGAAGCAAGAAATAGCTATTTTATATGGAGTGAAATTGAGCCAAATGCAAATTCGCTGCAACTTTTCCGCGTGCGAGAAACGCGATTACGGAAAAACTATAAGGAATTGGAATGTTTTGGGTTCGTTTGAAAGCTGGGGATGTTGGCTTCAAATTTTGTTTCTAGGACGTATGGTTCAAAAGTTACAGGGGTTTTAGTGAAGGTCGATTTTTCTCAAAAAGGGTCAAGATTTTACAAATGGGATTGCGCTTTTGAAGATTTACCAACAAGGATAGGCTCATACTAAGGGGCTATGAAGATGCAAGATACCCAACAGCCAGCCACTAGAGCAGCGGCGCCTCCGCTGCGACTTTTGTCTGCCAGGACACTTGAGTTTCTTCAGAAAATATATTTAGCGCAAGGATGATTTATCGCTACAGTTATCACAAGACTATATAATGAGAAGGATTCAGGATGGACACAAGATTCTATAATACAGTTCTGGATAGGTTGAAATGGATTGAATAGGATTACTTTAAACTAAGAGATGACTATGGACAGTTCTATACTAAATACTCACTACTATGGGTTTGGAATGGAGTGGGCCCGTCAAAGATCTGGTCAAGGGTTTGGCTGGGATTTGCTCGCCACCGGACAGGTCTCAGGTGCCTGGTTCTGCTCTCAGCAAGGCACTCTTGTCTGCACGGCCTCTTGGACTGAATCTGACGGGTTCTGGGTTACAGCACTGCTCTACTGGTTTGGATCTCTGGGTTCTAGCACGGGTTCTTGGCCAGAAGCAGCAAAACAGCTCAGCCAGGCTGTTGGATTTTGTGGTGCCCCTCGAAAGTGTGGGGTTAGAATCCGGTTGCAAAAGATTCTAAAGGCCAGCTGAGAAGGGTTCAGCTTTTTGGATTGGCCTTTCTGCTTCAGAGTTCTGGAGTCTGGATCTAGGTTCTGGAGTCTGGATCTAGGTTCTGGAGTCTGGATCTTCTTGCAGGGTGCTTCACCAGTGGATCAGTTGATGAGTGAATGTGTGTGTGTTTTCTGGGTCCTCAACAGACCCTATTTATCCATCTTCCAAAGGGGTGGGGAGGCTGATTATACAATGCCCAACCCTCTAAGGATCTGATAGGTCAGAGGATTCCCCCTCTCATGATTTGAGAAGGGAACAATGTGTCATGATGTGTCATCATGTGTCAGAGTGACACTGTGTTTATGGTCCAAAAAACAAACTCCCCTTTGTGTCTAACCAGAAAATCTACTTTTCATAAAAAACATATTTCCAATGTCACAAACTTGTCGATAATGCATATTTACATTACAGATTACTTAAGGTACGCTTCTGTCAAAGTTTCATATTCCTACGAGTTTTGGTTCACAAATGACAGTTTTTTGCGCTTTTCGTTAGTTACACATTTTCGGATCTGTACAATTTTATACACATGCATGCACATACCATCTGGGTATCCTTCTGTACATTTTCATCTTCATAGCATAATCACAATAGCTACAATATTAAAATGTTCGTGGATCAGTCTCAGAACATTGCACAGATTCCAGATTAGTTTTAAATTGTGAGTGAATTTTTCATTTTAATAACCTATAAATTCCATATTCTTATCAGTTCCGTACAATTTGTTATAAGTCTTTTGCTTAAACATATATTTACTCCAGTTTCAAATCCACATTTTCAGTCTGGCCCGCCTCCAAGGCTGGGCTGAGCCAGAGAGTCACATGGGCTTGTCTTCCTGGGCAGTTGGTGTCAATCACACCCGAATTAGCATTTTCATTCAGCTCGAGGGAGTCCTTTGTTTTCACTAAGTGCAACATGCCAATGTGCTCCTCCTGTTTCCTTTCACACTTGGCTGTCAGATACCCAGCAGAGCACAGGGGAAAAGATTCCTTTGTTTAGGGAGAAGGTGTGGAATGTGTTTGAAGCTCAGTGTGGGAAATCTCTTGGAGTTTAGCTGAATCAGGTTATCTTACAGTACATTGTAACATTGTTCTTTTGTGGAAATTAAAGTTCCAAATTTTAAAATAAGCAAACATATCTTCAATTCCAACCTTTTTCAACATGAAAATCAATGTGTGGCACCCTATATTGTATTTGATCGAAGTCCCTTCTTTGGCATATTTAGCTTTTGAGACACAAGTGTAACCTGACAGATTTAGAGATCGCCAGCATCTGACGGAGGCGAGTACCGGCATTGCACCCATTTTTGACATATTTCTTTCCAGCAACCATCTTCAAAAGTGGATTTTGTTCTGATATCATATACTTCTGCTGACATTATATTCATGTGGATTCTTGAAGTAGAATGATGTTCAGCACCCAACAAGGAGGTTGGATCTTTTGGGTGGTTTGTGAGCCATGATTTTTGCAAATTTGACAACCAAGAAAAAGGATTTCCACACAGCTCTGTGTTTCTTTTGCAATCAGCCTCGCTCTGTGGGCAGCCAAATGATGCGTTTTGGCAGTGGTCTCCTGTGTTACCACTGACATAGGCAAAAGTGCATAGCGGCCTATTTTTCAGATTTTTACTGCGCACTTCTGGGTGATTTTAGCATGCATAATGCTTTCCAGCGGCCATTCTGATGTTCCTGATGCAAGCAGCGCACAGGAATGTTGCAGGGCCTGGACGAGTGGTGTAAAAACATCCCACAAATATGGCATGTGGGTTGGTTCCGTGGTGTAGACAATGTAAAAATGATAAAATATCAATGTTTCTAATTTTTTCTAAGCTTTTTTTTCTAAGCGATCTGCAATACTTGGATTTGTGTGTGTCTGTTCGAAATGTTCAGCACACTTCCCCACATGCTACAAACCTGACATTTGGCAGGTGGGTAGGTTCTGTGGTGTAGACAATGTAAACAGTATAAAATATAAATAAACCTTTGTCTAATTTTCTTTTTTTTCAGTAGGAATTACTGTGCGAAGCACACTTCTAGTTAGAATATAGAAAATGGAATATTAACTAAATTATTTTCACTGATAAATATTTTTTCAATTCCTATGACTTGTCAACTAACCTAAATGTCGATGCGTGTTACCCTCACCTGTGCTTGCTTGTGCTTATTCGGCTGCTAAAGCCCCTGCTATGCGTGTTACATCAGGCAGGTTAGTCCAGATATTTTTAGTGGGTCGCCACAAACACACTGGTATTCTGTTGGTCTGACTGCCGACTGATAGTCCATAGTCTGTCACACATATTGAAATTTTGTGGGGCGCTATGCATGTTAATATTATGCAAATCGGTACCGGTCCAACTCACCATGGCCATATACCCCTCTTTTTTTCATGGGCGATTTGCCACATTTTTTTATAGCATTTTTATGCGGTGTACAGGGTTAGGTAATATTATTTTTATATTTTAGGGTTGGGGAAGAAACGGGCCAGCCTATAAGGGGCGTATGGTGGGGTTTGCCCCTCATGAAATGCCACAATAAATGTGGGGAAACAGCTGCAGTGAGTTGGCCCCACGAGGATCCGTACCAGATCCACTTGAACCACACACGCCGATATTCCGTGAGTCACCAAACATTGATGTTCTGTGGACCAGCACACATCATGATATTATATCCGTGATCACACATATTCACATTCTGTGCCGACTCACCACACACACATTAATATCCGCTCTCTCAAGCTTCCCAGCCCCATGCATGAGCGTGCCAACCAGTCCCTTTCTTTTCTTGTGGGATGTGTAGTACTACATTTTAAATTGTAAAGAGAAAACTACAATTACCAGAATTCCAAGAAACAAACGGGACTGCATGACTTCCTGGCGCCTGGATACTTGAGAGCTCTGTGATATTTTCTCATTATGACAAAGTGACACATTTAGACTCAACACCGTCCATTTGAACCTTTAAGAAGGCAAGTAGTTAGGCTTTCTAATTAAAGTTGTGCAGGTGCGAGCCTCTGACAAGTTGAAATGGGAAGGAATCTGAAACGCGAGTTTGCCCGAGGACACAGAAATTACTTTAAAACAAAATTAAAATCGAAGACATCTGTCCTGAGTTTTGCACGGACTTCAAGCATCTGCCCTCCTGCTATCGCAGTATATCTCCAAAAATATTTGTAATTTTTTTTTTAAATCTCTTTGACTGTCAGGTAGGTGTTGCATACGCTTGGAAGTTCATCGGATGTTAGGCTGCTGCACAATTGGTGGTAAATATTTATTTTCTAATAGTTTGAAGAATTGTGGTCATTAGACACACATGCGTTATAAACCGAATATTGGGTAACCTTCATGAACTGTATTGTTCCTTCAGCAAACAAATACAACCTATTTAAATATAGGATGGGGACAGGATGTCAACCAAGAAATAGCAGAAGAGAGACCAGTAACACAACCCTATTTCATGTGGTTGGTGATAAAAAGAAAACCACACTTATTTTTTTTATACCCACACCCTAACAGAAAATCCTTAATTTTTCTACATAAAAAGATTGATAATTTCAAAAAATGCAGAAAGGTGGCTTCAGACAGGAAATCTTTGGGACACGTGACTGGTTCCCAGTGCACATCAGGTGGGTGAGTGATTGGACGGATGTTGTCAGATGTACCATTATTCACTTCACCGACATTTCAGGGAGTTACTAATACTAAATATGTATCAACACAACACGTCAATCATGCAAGTACATAGTGATGTTAAAATGCTACTGCTTGTCGATTGGATATTTCCAGTGAATTCTTTGAGATTGAAGAATATTAAGTTCAGTGCCAGTGAACTCAATGTATTTGCTACATTCCAATGGTCTTTACTGATCTTCTTTTTCCCAGACAGGCCCATCCCGAGCAGCTTAGGTATTTTCTACTTTCCAGGGGTCTTAAATGATCTTCTTTTTCCCCAGACAGGCCCATCCCGACCAGCTTAGGTATTTGCTACTTTCCCGGTCATTACTGCTCTTCTTTTTCCCAGACAGGCCCATCCCGAGCAGCTTAGGTATTTTCTACTTTCCCGCGGTCATTACTGCTCTTCTTTTTCCCAGACAGGCCCATCCCGAGCAGCTTAGGTATTTTCTACTTTCCAGGGGTCTTAAATGATCTTCTTTTTCCCCAGACAGGCCCATCCCGACCATTTTCGGTATTTGCTACTTTCTCAGGGCCATTACTGTTCTTCTTGTTCCCAGACAGGCCCATCCCGACTAGCTTAGGTATTTGCTACTTTCCAGGGGTCATCACTGTTCTTCTTGTTCCCAGACAGGCCCATCCTGACCAGCTCAGGTTCAGCTTTTCTCATGCATAGCCTGCTTTCTCCATGGGCAGGGCGATTGCACGAAATCTGCTCAACTGCGCCCTGGCCCAGAGTAGATTTAAACCAACGTTCTATGATGCATCTTACTAGTCACCATTTACGTTGGTCCACACAGCGCACGTGGCAGTATACAGTGAACTATTAACACCTGCACGTTGCTGGTCATGGAATCGAAAAATGGGACCCCGGACACACATGTTTTAGGGGGGCACAGCTGTATCGGCCTTCTGGGAGGAAAGAACTTGCAGGCAGTGCTGGGATATTTTCCTCAGATGAAAGAATGGGAATCATAAATGGAATGTTGGATGTCAAATATAAATGTAATAAGATTGGAGTTTATATATATGTTACATCGAGAAAAGGTCTCATGGAAATACAGAGGGGAAATTAGAGGAATAAAGTGGATGTTGGGGGATGCTATGCATCAAGACTTCTTTGCTGTTTTCCTGTTTTTTTTTGTCCTGTACCACTTGACAGATAATTCATGTATTTCTACCTAAATACACAATAAATATATCTGAAAAAAACAATTGGTAGTTGTGGGCAAAAAATGAGACTTTTATCAGTGTGCATGCATGCTTCACGTTTTTGGAAGTTAGGCCGTGTTTATCCCAGTGAAATTGCCTTGGAAAAATAGATATTTCTAAGAGACAACACTTGCATCCACAAACTGTTTCTTGAAAAAAAAAATAACGTATCAGATTTTGCAATTGCAGAATTTTATTTTCTCGCCACTCAGTCCGCTATTTTCAAATATTTCAAAGACTTGGCTGGGTTGAGACCCTACATTACAATGAAACAGCTGTGTCTCACTTTCTCAGCCTTACCCTATGAATGCGTTCCATAATACAGAAAGAGGCCACATGCTTAACCAATTCACACTGCCTCAGAGTTCCCAGATCCCAACGCACGAGAGCAGGAGGAGCCAGTTTCCCTGTCCCTACCGCCAAACTATGGAACTCCTTCTGTGAGAAACCTGAAGGTGTCTCCCTGGCCAGGACACAGCCATCACTTTTGTATCCAGTTCCTGGGGCGGACCACTTGTGAGGATCACCTGGATGGGGGGTGCTTGGGGAGTGGGAGTGGGACAACCACTGGTGAGATGCGGTACCCCCCCCCTTTAACACCTTTTCCCCATCCTACCACGTAGGATATTCCAAAGCACTGGCCCCCCCTTTCCAACGCGAACACTTTCACACAGTACAAAAAACAATGGACTAACAGAGCCATTTACCTGACATGTCCCAATGCCAGGGTCTGGCAAAGTCGGCAATTGAGCAGAATCACACACACCTGACGTCCTTTTCCCTTCCCCACAAGGATAAAAGTTGAAGCACAAGAGAACAGGAGGAGCACGACGGATCACAAGACGCAAGGGCTAACTGGGCACAGCATTTCAGGAGGAGAAAGACGATGCAGACCGAGAGGGTGACAAGGAGAAAATCGTCCTTGCCCTTTCGGACTAAAGCCCCTGGAGTCTCCACTGAAGAAATCCTAACTCCGCTAACAATAGCCAGCGTGTATTGCAACAGATGTCAATGGTATGAGAGACCCTGCTCCGCTGATAAGAAAACCGGGGAGAGATGCTGGTCTTAGTGGTACCGACCCTGACTCGAAGGATAAAGAAAGCAAAGTGGTTCATCACAGCCGGTGAACTTTAAGCAACCAAAGAACATTTAGAATTTTGGAGGCGGAAAACCAGCTGCAGAGGAGTCCGGCACCATGTGGGTGCTCACTCGAGAAACTCTGGCCGATTACCCCAGAGGTAGAAAACTACAAGAACCATAAGGCCTTGGAAGAAGGCAAATAGGGGGTCAAAGTGATCATACAAGGGTCTTGCAAGATCATGTGTACCGTTGAAAGTCTTTGACCGACAGATGATTGTGAAGCGAAAGGAGATGAATCCTGCATGATGAAACGAGCATGTGAACAGTGTGTTGAAAAGGGTTAACAAGGAAAACCCTGGGGATTGGTTTAAAAAGACATTGAGATTTGTGAACCAAGAAATAAAGCGAGATGAGGAAAATTGAACTGTCGCGCTTGTCTTTTGAGATTCGAACCCGTCTGAGGGAGCTCCAGGGGTGAAAAGCCACCACTCATAGTTCATTGAGAGTGGAACTGTTTGAACAGTCAAGTAAGACTGGGAGAGGTCTGCACCCGGAAGAGGGGGACCCAGGGGTGAAGCCATCACCCAAAGCTATACATGAAATAGAACTTTGTGTTTGTTTGTTGAGAGCATCAGGCTCAAGGGCAAGAGACTTTTTATTGGAAAGAGAATTTAAGCCAACAGAGAACCTGATAGCTGCAGCTGAACTCTCGACTCGTGCTGGGGAAAGCTCGAGTGTGTGCTGTGCTCAAGAGACCCACCTTTTCCCGTGCTGAAAACATGGGGAAGGGAGACCCCTGGCAATCACATCCTGACTTATTATTTGAGAACATATGCTTCTTTATTGAAACCCTATTCCCCACTTCTTTTGTATATAGGGTAAGGATTGGCACTAGGTTTTTTTCTTAGTATAGGCCTTTTTTGTTTTGACACAACGCCATTAGGATTGCCTTATTTTTATTTTGATAGTCGATGCTTGCTCCCTCTTAGATGTAGGTTTAACATAGGTGTTTTTCCAACCTGCACATTGTTTAAATAAACACCCTTGAATTGCGATCACTTGTGTCTGTCTTTACTGTTGCCACCATGAGTTCTTTTTATCACACACACGAACGGACAATGGAGCACTCTCGTGCACATTACCTAAAAACAAAGCAAAGAAAAGGTTCATGCAGACCACTGCCACTGTCCCTCAACGGAAGGACACCCTGATTCTGTCAGGAGCTGCTGTACCTAGGTTGACGGTGATGCGCCGTCTATCTAAAAGGGAAAGAGAGAAAAACCTATTCTCAATTAGTGTCCTTCTGGGCTTTTAATAATTGAGCACACTAACGTTGCTACATTGATAAATAGGGATAGGTTCCTCCCTCTTTCCCTTTTAGATAGACGGTGCATCACCGTCAACCTAGGTACAGCAGTTCCTGACAGGCTCAGGGTGTGCTTCCATTGAGGCAGTGGTCTGCATGAACTTCTTTTTGTGTTGTTTTTAAGTAATATGCATGAGAGAGTGCTCCATTGTCCGTTCATTTGTGTGATAAAGCGATAAGATATAACGGAGGCATGAAAGTATTTTCCTACTTCGATTTTTAAATCTAGTCCCTGTTTGTTGTGTTGCCACCATGGGTTCCTCACACTTCCCACTCACTATTCATGCTGAGCGATCTTACTGGATCTTACCTTCTGAAAACACTTAAAAACTTAGTTATTTACCGAGCGATCTGCCATATTACCAGTCTATCTAGCAATATGTCTTATTGTCCACAACCATCTTCGTTTGTATGCGATTGTACTCTAACTGGTGCCTAGTTGCCCCAGGGTTAGGAGCGCTTTCTACAAATGCAAAAATGAATAAATAAAGTAAAAGATGGTGGCTTAAGAGGTCCATATAACAGAGGGTGATAGATACATTCATTACTACGCTCTATTTTTGTTCATAACAGCAGTTTGGCTTTTAACATTGTATTTGTTATCTATTTTTTAAATTAACAATCAGAGTATTAGCAGACAGAGGCGTTGCTGGGCGGGGCTGAGGGGGCTATAGCCCCAGGTGTTTTGGTTGTAGCTCCAGATAGTAGCTCAGGGGTTACAACCAAAAAGGCTGGCTAGCCCCCAGTCCTGGCAATCCCAAAATTAGCATAGCCCTGGATCTTTTCCAGACCCAGCAACACCCCTGTTAGCAGAGATGTTACGCCGCAGTTTGAAGGTCTCCTTATTGGCTTTGCTTCACAAAAGCATTTGCCATGGAACCCACTGAGGCTTCGTCAAAGGATTGTTGGACCAAATACATCAACATTTTACTCAGAGACTTTTGTACTAGGGGCGTGACTAGCAATGGAGCGATGCAGATGTGAATTTGTTGAACTCCGAGTTCGGTCCAGTAAAATCCTAAATATATCCATAAAGATTGCAAGTCCATGGGCATTTCTATGAAGTTGGACGGTGTGGCGTGCTGAACGGCTGCTGGAAGGCTTGAGAAGCAGCGCAGTGTTACAGAGGGCGAGCAGCGACACTGAAAGAGCGGCCAGAGCGAAGTGGGGATCGGCCATCTTGGCAGTGAGGATTGAGCCGGTGTCTGTGGAGGCGGAGCAGCCTGGAGGACATAGCAGGCACTAGGGATGAGAAAAGCAGTATGTGTTACGTGGTGCTCATTGGGCCACACATCTAACCAGGCCAGCAACGGGCGGCGGACAGGAGCCGCATGCAATAGCAGGTGCGTGGGTGAGGGAGACTGCAAGTGGGTCCCTGCATTCCCATCGGCGACCCACCATTAAAATAACATGAGACACACATGCAAGTGGCATGGCACATACAGCGTGTCATGAACCGTCATCTGCGTTCCTTCTGGACTTCCGGGTCCCTGACCCATAGGGGGTTGAACACAGTGATCCTTCCAACATGGCCGCTTGAAACGGAATGCTACTGACCAGTCTCTACGCTCCACGCTGTACGCTCTACAAAACAGACACGCCCCCGCGGCTCTGCGCGTCTCAACGCTACCGCTTGCTGTAGTTGGACGTGTGTTGCCGGAGTTCGCTCGGGAGTTTCTTCTGCTTCCTGGTTCCCGGTTCCTTGAATTCCCCTTCCTTCCTCCCAATCCTTTACCTTACCTCCGAACTTCCTGGATTTTCTTCCGCGCTCAGATCACTGCATTCCGTGCCTCTGAGTGCGAGCATCATTCCTTCATGGTATCCGCCCTGGACTTCTGAACGCTCCCAGAAGTTGGATTGCGAACCTCACGCTGGAATCCGAGGACCAGCGCTCGGGTTTGTTCAAATCCCGGACCGTGAGAAAGAAGACATCACAGAAGGTCGCAAGCAAACAACAAAAGCAGGTGAGAAGGGGAGAGACTTTTGACAGATTGAGACGCCTAAAAATAGATACAGATACAGATATGGAAGCTGCTGTCCAAGACCTCATGCGAGGCATGTAGGAACTAACCACGGAGATCCAGAACCATAAGGCTGAGAATGCTGCATTAAAACAGCTTGTCTTGTCATGTGACTCTGCAACTAAGGAAAGCGTGTTACTGGGAGGAGTGGTGGACAAATATGATGGTTCTTCAAAGATTCTCTGTGCTTTCCTTGATTCATGTTTAGTGCACTTCACCTTCAAGCCCTACTACTTTTCCACTCCTAGAGCAAAGGTGGGCTTTATGATCTCACACCCACTGGAAATGCCTTGCCCTGGGCAACCCCCCTAGTCAATTCGGGCGACGCCCTCCTGGATGATTATGAATGGTTTGTGGAAGCTCTAAAGGCCATGTTTGATCGCCCAGAGCAGGTTTACAGCACTCAAGAACATTTACTTGAATTTCAACAAGGATCCCAGGATATGCTTACCTATGTGACCTGTTTTAAACAACTCGTGAAGGAAGTAGATTGGTCTCAAGAAGCCAGCTTCACCCTCTTCCGAAGAGGTCTGAATGAAGAAATAAAAGACGAGTTAGCTAGGGTAGCTCGCCCAAGCTCCTTCCAGGCTCTCATGGACCTTGCCTTGCAAATAGACTTCCGAATCCAGAAAAGAAGAGCAGAGAAAAAGAAGTCTAAATCGGCTTTCCAAAAGACTGTCACAGACCATCCGTCTAGACCTGAGCCCACAGTTTCTCCAACCCCGGACCCAGAACCCATGCAATTGGGGGCCTTCCGTGGACCCATCACCCCACAAGAAAGGATGCAATGGATTCATACTGGTCTGTGCATGTATTGCGCCTCCAATAAACACCTCGTGAGGGAATGCCCTTTTGCGTCTCCACGGCGTTCGGGAAACGCCAGCTCCCGATCCTAGAAGGGGCACAGTTTCGGGAGAGAGATGTTTGCTCCACATCAATTCCATGCTTAAACTCTCCTGGACAAAATAATCTTGTGGTTCTACAGGCCTTTCTATCGCCTTCCAAGAAAGAATCTTACCCCATCCTGGCATTAGTAGATTGCGGAGCCATGGGCATATATATAGATCATGATTGGGTCACTACTCACAACATTCCACATGAAACTCGAGGGGCTATGCAACCTGTAGAGGCTATTGATGGGAGACCTCTGTCTTCAGGACCCATAACCCTTCAGACTAAAGAGATCCTGCTCTCTATAAACCACCATCAAGAGAGGATCAAATTTGACATCATAAAATCAGCCCATTATCCAATGGTTCTAGGAATGCCCTGGTTACAAAGGCATAACCCTTACATCAATTGGGCAGCAGGCTCCTTTTTCCTTGCACTGCATCCGAACACTGCATATCTCACTGCTTATCCGTAGATTCCTTACCAAAATCTTCTGAAGACTCTCAAGAGAGTCAGCAAAATCCAGTCACTGTCTCTAACATCCTCCGGTTTCCCAGGGCCTACCAGGCCTTCACAGATGTATTTCGACTGCTATAGTTCAAGCTCTCCCTCCTCACAGACCAGAGGATTGCGCCATCAATACTGAACCCTCAGCAGTGATTCCCTTTGGGAGGATGTTTATTTTATCAGAACCTGAAAAAAGGCCCCTCCGGGAATACCTGGATACCAACTTGGAAAATGGCACCATGCGACCATCTAAATCCCCAGCGGGTGCTTCGTTATTTTTCATTCCCAAGAAAGACACCAAGGAGCTCAGACCATGTCTAGATTACCGTGGCCTTAACCAGTGCACTCTCAAGGACGGCTACCCATTGCCTCTCATCTCGGATATCCTGGAAGCAGTCAGAGGTGCAGTAGTCTTCACAAAATTAGACCTAAGGGGTGCCTACCATCTTATTCATATAAAGGAAGGTGACGAATGGAAAACAGCCTTTAGAACTCCTTTTGGCCATTTTGAATACCTGGTTATGCCCTTTGGACTTGCTAATGCCCCAGCGGTCTTCCAACGTTTTATGGACCGAGTGTTCTCTGATATGCTGTTCATCTTCGTCATTGTATATCTGGATGGCATACTGATATACTCCAAGGACCATCTAAAACATGAAGAGCACGTGAAGGCAGTCGTACAATGTCTACAAGAACATAAGCTCCTGGCCAACCCCGAAAAGTGCCTTTTCCATGTATCACTTGTTCATTACCTTGGATTCGTTCTCAGCCAAAAGGAATTGGAATGGACTCCTCGAAGGTAGACTCCAGTTTATCCTGGCCGGTTCCAACCTCTGTAAAACAAACTCAATCCTTCCTGGGGCTTGCTAATTTCTATCGGAAACTTATACCAACTTTTTTGGAGATTGTGCATCCTATTGTTATATTGTTAAAGAAGGATACCCCCTTCCTGTGGACCTCAGCCCAAGATACGGCGTTCCAACGGTTGAAGTCGGAGTTCACACAAGCCCCCATCCTAGCTCAACCCGACATTGATTGACCCTTTCTTGTTGAAACTGATGCTTCCAACTACGCCACTGGGGCAGTCCTAAAACAAGAATTGCGTGACAAGTTAGAACACCCCATCGCCTATCTTTCTCGCACCTTGACTCCCAGTGAAACTGTTTACTCCAGTCTGGAAAAGGAATTACTAGCCATCCGTCAAGCCTTCACTGACTGGCATCATCTCCTCCTGGGAGCTAAAAACCTAGTGCAAGTCCGCACGGACCATCGGAATCGGAATCTTCAAGTCCTACAATCCCTAGAATGTAGAAACAATCGTCAAGCCCTTTGGGCCTTCTTTTTTGCTCAACATCAGTTTCAAATCCATCATGTCCCTGGAATTCACAACATAATAGCCGATGCCTTGTGCAGACGTCCTGATTACGAACCCCTTGAAGATCGGGCCTTCCCTAAGATGTTTCCCCTCACAATCTTTGTTGCCCAAGCACTTACCCTCCTGGAGAATATTCAAATTCAGACTCAATCCTCTGATACCTGGAAAGAGTTTAAGAGAAACAATCGATGGAATCTCAAAACAAAGGACGGATTTCTGTTCAAGGACAATCGCTTGGTAATTCCCACTCCTGGACTGAGACAAAAGATCACCAGCCTATGTCATGATATCTTTCATTCAGGACACCGGGCATTACCAACACCCTCCATCAAATACAAAGACAGTTTTGGTGGCCAAAGATGAAGGATGATATCAGGATCCATATCCAGACATGTGCAGTCTGCAATCAAAACAAACATGATAATAAGAAACCGGCAGGTCTCCTGCTCCAACCACCAATACCAACAAGACCCTGGGAAATCATCGCCACGGATTTTATCGTGGAACTACCATCTTCCAGGGGCTACACAACTATCATGGTTACTATTGATTTGTTTACTTATATGGTTCATTTTACACCGATATACAAACTGCCATCCTCATCTGAACTTGCTGGAATCTTCCTGGAACACATATTCCGGCTTCATGGGCTACCCTCCAAGAACATTTCTGACCGAGGACCCCAGTACATATCTCAGTTCTGGAAGCAATTATGTCGTATACTGGGAATCCAACGTGTCTTGTCTTCAGGTTATCATCCACAGACCAATTGAGCCACTGAACGTGTAAACCAGACTCTGGAACAATACCTTCGTTACTTCACTACCAAGGTCCAAGTTGATTGGTCACTCTTAATACCTGTGGCCGAATTCGCTTATAACAATTCGGATCATTCAGCTATCAAAACCAGTCCTTTCTTCTGTAGTCAAGGATTTCATCCTTCAGTTCTACCATCCGTTCTACCACACCCTACCACAGTTCCTGTGGTTGATTCCTGGATTGAAACCATTATTACTGTACACAAAGAAGCAAAGGAACACTTAGAAAAGGCCCAAAGAGACGTTAAACATTATGCTGACTCCAAAAGAAGACCTGGACCTTCCTACTCAGTAGGCGATAGTCTGGTTATCCTCGAAGCTCCTTCCCCGACATCTGCGCCCAAATAAATTGGCACCCAGGTATTACGGGCCCTTTTCTATACAAGAAATCGTCAATCCAGTGGCCTTTCGACTCCGACTACCAGAATCATGGAAAAGGATCCATCCAGTCTTCCACACCTCACTGTTAAAACCATATCTTCAGTCATCTCAAAAAGCTCCAAAATCTACCCCAGTGATTGTCAATGACCAACTCAAATACAAGGTTTCCAGAATCTGTGACTCTAGGTACCGACGTGGTCAATTACAGTATTTGGTCGAATGGAAAGGATACCCTCCCAGTGAGTGCATCTGGGAACCCATGTCAAACATGAATGCCCCCAGGCTGATTCGAAGATGACATCTTATCCATCCTGGCAAGCCAAGAGGAGCGCGGGTTCAGAAGAGGCATGCTGTCATGAACCGTCATCTGCGTCCCTTCTGGACTTCCTGGTCCCTGACCCATAGGGGGTTGAACACAGTGATCCGTCCAACATGGCCGCTTGAAACGGAATGCTGCTGGCCAGTCTCTACACTCCACGCTGTACGCTCTACAAAACAGACACGCCCCCGCGGCTCTGCGCGTCTCAATGCTACTGCTTGCTGTAAGTGGACGTGTGTTGCCGGAGTTCGCTCGGGGGTTTCTTCTGCTTCCTGTTTCCCAGTTTCTTGAATTCCCCTTCCTTCCTCCCAATCCTTTACCTTACCTCCGAACTTCCTGGATTTTCTTCCGCGCTCAGATCACTGCATTCCGTGCCTCTGAGTGCGAGCATCATTCCTTCATGGTATCCGCCCTGGACTTCTGCACGCTCCCAGAAGTTGGATTGCGAACCTCATGCTGGAATCTGAGGACCAGCGCTCGGGTTTGTACAAATCCCGGACCGTGAGAAAGAAGACGTCACAGAAGGTCGCAAGCAAACAACCAAAAGCAGGTGAGAAGGGGAGAGACTTGTGACACAGCGGGGACGAGAGGCAGGCCCTGCATGGACATTGGTATAGCGGGAGAGAAAGGTTGATTCTGCAGGAAACAGTGAGAGCCTGACAGCAGGGCCGACGGTTGAATTTGAGGACTGAGGGGGCAGATTGTGCCATCATTGAAAGTGAAGAACCCACCAGACTCCCTTAGCACAAAGTGGGGCCAAGGCTGGAGTGGGTTTCAGCTGTGTACTGCGGGCAGAAATCAGCTGCACTGCTCCAATAAGGACTGGGAGGAGAGATTCCACCCAATTGACTCCATAAAGGCTGGAGCAGGCAGGCGGAGGGAACATACAGAAAGTCTCATGGACAGGACCTGGACCAATTTACTAGGGAGATCACCATCAACACGGGGAGAGGGCATCCCCATAAGAAGGAGTGATGGTAAAAGGACAACATAAAATGGAGGTGTATGTGGTGGCAAAAAGTCAAAACAACATAAGAAGACCATGGACCGATGGGAGGATGACACTGGTGCCGAGGCAGCGGCAGGGGCGGTCACCATGGAAAGCCTCATGGCAGCAATACAGGACTCAAGGAAGGCACTGGAAACCAAGATATAGGAGGTTGGTGTAGGCATATCCTTGCTACGGGCAGATCTAAAGAAGGTAAATGATAGAGTCTCAGAGGTGGAACAAGGGGTCCGTGATTTGGAGGACGTGGTGACACAATTGCAGAATCCGGTCAAGGGCCTGGTAGGAGCGACCAGGGTCCTAGAAGATAGAGCAGAGGATGCAGAAGGCTGCTGCTGGAGATGCAATATCAGATTGGTGGGGTGCCAAAAAGAGAAGAAAAACAACTGCACAGAACTCTTCACTGAGAAACTGGTACTGGACGTTTTCCGCCCATGTGGCCTTTTGAAATTGTACATGGTGGAGAGGGCACAAATGGTGCCGGGTCGGCAGCCGCCACCAGGTGTGCCACCCAGAGCAATAGTGGCCAAACTCCTTAATTTCCGGGTTTGGATGTGATCCTGCCGGAAGTGAGAAGAATCAGCAGTATACAGTACAGATATGCAAGAATTCTTATCTTCCCGGATTTCACCCAAGAGGTGCAAAAGCAGAGGCGGTTGTTTGACACAGTGAAACGAAAGCTCCTGGAAAATAATTTAAAAAACATGATTTTCTTTCTGGCAAAATTAAAGGTGTTGGCAGATGAGACCTTGCATTTCTTTCTTTCGGCATCCGAAGGTTGGTCATGGCTGGAGTCCAGGAAGGTTGCAGTAGGTAGCTCGGAAGAGAAGCAAACCAGAGAGGGCTCACAAGGACGACAGGAATAATCCATGGGAAAGCCTCACCCACCACGATTTGGATATATTATGTCTCACTGAGACATGGCTAACAGATGCAAGTGGCTCCATGATAGATATGGCAGTACCACCAGGATACTTCATTATCTGCAGAAATCTATCTATGGTTGATTGGGGGGGAGGGAGGGTGTTGCGGTCAATGCGAAAATTCGCTTTCAATTCTTTGAGCGCTAAATCTCATGTGACAACTGTGAAATCTTGCATCTTAAACCGATGCTCACTCCATGTAGCTGCTTTAACCTCATCGTGGTTTACCGTCCACTATGTGAGGTGGGAAACTTCAATGAGAATTTAATACGGCTACTAAAAACTATCAATGACCCAAATTGGTCTGCTTTAGCGGTGGGTGACCTCAACTGTTGGCTCCACGATCCTAGGGACAAGGAAGGAACCCTACTAGACGAAGCATTATTAGAAATTGACTTCTGGGTTAAAAATAATGAACCCACAGCCAAATCAGGTAATACCCTGGACTGGGTGATTTCTCGAAACCTGAAGCTAGAAATAAAAAACACCTCTCCATATATGGTCAGACCATTACATGGTAGACTTCACCATTTTCTTAGAGGGTGTTCCCAAAAAACCTCTTAACCCTGTTAAAATATACAATTGCAATTTTGAAAAAATCTAACCCTTTCATCTCCAGAACTGTCTCCTCGACATAATGTCCGCTACTGGCTGCTATGACCCTCCCGAATTCTTGGTCGAAATCTGCAACAGCGCCTTGACTAAAGTGCTGAAATTGGTTGCTTTGGTCGGGAGGAAATTGGTGAGCGGAAATCCCAACCATAAATACTGGTACTCCCTCGACCATACTATTTAAAAAAAAAAAAAAAAAAAAACAGAAAAGAAGTACTGAACAAGCGTGGTTAAAACATCCTAACAATGAAAACAGAGCCAAATGGAAATGTCTGGAATTGGCCTACAAGCTCAAAATCATCAAAGCCAAAAATAACTGCTTCAATGAAAAAATAACTGATGCAAAAAATAATTCCTAGAAATTATTTGAGATCCTGAAACTTCTTGAAAGCCCCAAAGCTTTGGTCCAACCAATCCATCCTACTGATCAGGACTGTGAAGAGGTCCAGCTAGCCTTCGCCAACAAACTCCAAACAGCGCACGATAAAACCAAAAAGGACTTTAAACCCGATGTAGTTCCTCACTCCTCATCTCCTCCTCTGTCCAAACAAAAAGAAGGACAAGGTACATTTTCCTTTAAACATATCTCAGACCAAGATATGGATTGAGTTTGGTCCTCAATGAACCCAACGTCCTGCAGAGAGAATATTCTCCTGATAAAACTGCTATTGGAGAACAAAGACATCTTCACCTCTTTCTTCACTTGTTTTGTCAATTCCTCCTTTGATTACTTATCTGTTCCAGAGGCTATTAAGGTTGTCACCATCACCCCCTGGTAAAAATGACCGGACTTGATCCAAAAGATGCAAAAAAACCTAAGGCCAATTATCAATTCCAACCTCTCACTGAAGGTTATGGGTAAGGTAGCCACTAATCAAAGGCAAGCCCACTGTGAATCAGAATCCATTCTCCACAGTAAAAGATCTGGATTTTGCAGAGACCACAGCACAGAGACCGCTCTAATAGACTTGCAGATGAATATGCTTGAGATGATGGATCAGGGGAAGATTGGACTCCTGGTCCTTCTTGATCTTTCCACAACTTTTGATCTGCTGGATCATAAATGTCTGCTTAACACTCTCTCAGGTGTCAGAAATGGTTCAATCGAATCTGTAAGCTGGATAAAATATTTCTTATCTAACAGACAATCTGTGGTATGCTGGGAAAGTGCCTCTGCCAAGCTCTCCCCAATCCTCTGTGGGGATCCGCAGGGGCCATGCATCTCGCCCACCTTATTTTATCCGTACATCAGCCCTCGCTGTAGTTTATTGGATGAAAAGGGGATTCCTTTCACACACCACACAGATGACACTCAGCTGATCTTAGAAATCAGCGGTGATCATGATTTGGGCACTTTGAACCTGAATACCATATATGACATCATTGAATGCTGGATGACTAAAAATTTGCTATGTCTTAACGAAGCAAAAACCTCTGTTCAGTAGCGCCGCGGCTCGAGCCAATTTGGGAGATAAATATACCTATCTCAGTCTCAAAGGTTGTTCTATTCCTGTTGTGGGCTAAGTTAAGACGTTAGGTGTGTTCCTCAACTCCTCACAAGATGCAGAGGCTCAAATGAGTTATATCTCAAGGAAGTGCCATCACTGCCTGAGACTATTAAGGAACATCAAACCCTACATTTCAGAGGCAAACTGTGCATCAATTGCTCGAGCAATTATTCTCTCACACCTGGACTACTGCAGCACGCTGTTGTTGGGGGCTAGCAAAAAGGGCATCCCCAGGCATGAACATATCTCTTCCGGCAGACAGTCCCTTCAATGGCTCTCCATCACGGACCATATCCAGTTTAAGACCGCATCCATAGTGCACACATGTCTCTTTGGCAAGGCACTTGTCTATTTGAATTCCTGTATTGCATTATGCAAACCAGGACACAACCTATGCTCCTCCAATCTGAGTCTCATAAATTTGAAAGAGCCAAGTGCCTGAGGTTAGCACTCCCCACATTGGCAGCACAGACATGGAACTCCCTGCCCATGACCCTATGTATGGACCAAAACGAGAACATTTTTCGAACCTCTTTGAAGACCACTCTTTTCAGATAATTATTGCCCTGCACAGCCCACAGTCAAATTGACCACCCTCACATGTTCCCTGTTTGAGTCCTGTCATTTGTGTTTGTCTTGCATGTATATGTGCGCCCAGATGCCTGCGGGTTCCCTGAGCTACGCAAACAAATAAATACAATAAATAAATAAATAAACACGATGCTGAAATGGAATGGAAGGATGCAGACTCCTTTTAAAGCATGAACCACACCATTGGGAGGGATGTTGGCATGCAAAGGTTTGGGGGGGGGGCGGATTGAAGTGATACCACACCCCTGACCACCACGGTCTCAACTATCCTGTAAGATAGTTAGTGCTGGGGAGGGTGTACTGGATGGTTCTACCACAAACATTCAGAATGACCAGCGGCGAGAGTCCATCTCGGTGGGGTGAGGACAGTTACTGCTGCATATGTAGTTTGGGGAAGTTACTAATGGGAGGGAGGGATGGGGCAGATAGGAGGGGGCAGTGGGAAGACTAATACCAACAAAGGATGGAAGAGCTTGGGCGAGGGGGTGGGGAGGAAGACAGGTAGTTGGGAGAAGGAGAGAAGTAATGGATTAAGTTTGACACAACGCTTTTCTTGCATAATAGACCAGCATTTGTGCATTTATGGCAGGGGCATGGAGTTTGTCTGAGGTAGGGAGCGATAGATACTTCATGGTATTGGGTGGAACTGGGGGCCAGTCAGATGTGGTGCGGATTAGAATCGGGACGTGGAATGTTAGAGGCTTCGGTAACAGAGCTAAAAGGGCAAAGGTTTGCAGGTCCTTACAAAGAAACAGAATCCACATATCACTCTTGCAGGGGACAAATTTAACATGCCCTGATCTGGAGGAGGTTTGCAGGAAATGGGGGGACACTGTGGTGGGATCGACTTACTCATCGTATTCTATAGGGGGTTTGATTTGCATAGAGGGGGGGGGTCTAATTGCAGATTGTAACAACCAAAGCAGACGAGGAAGAATAGACATTTATCGTACAATGGAGGTTGGGGGACAGAGCATTTGTATAGTGAACACATATACATCTAATGCGGACAATGAGGACTATTTTCACTCAGTGCAGCATTTGTCTAAAGGGGATAGAGCAGAAACCTTTATTTGGGGTGGTGATTTCAACTGCTATCTAGACCCATGTAAGGATCGGTCGGGAAGGAGCCCAAAAACTAGGTGGAAGGCGACAGGCTCATTAAACAGAGTGGTGTCTGGGTTGGATTTGGTGGAACTCTGGGGGGCGACACATGGGGATGATGGGTAATATTCCTTTTATTCACCAGGGAAGAATTTACCGCATTCTTAGAACATAACGAGAGGTCGATTGCGGAAGTGGGGACCATGCATGACGCCCTCAAAGTCACAATATGAGGGGTCTGTATTTCGAAGGTGGTAAGGGTACGGAGGACATTAACGGACTCCCTTAAGGAATCCGAAAGGCAGGTCAGATGGCTGGAGAATGAGATGGGGTGGGGCATCTGGAAGGAGCAGAACTGGCAGGGGCATTCGAGACCAACAGGAATGTCAACTAAGGTTGGCTACGTTCGTTAGAGTCCAATATACGAGGAGGGTACATGGAGAGGGGGACAAGGCACGATGCCTGCTAGCCTGGTTGATTTAGAGGGAATCCACCCGGGGGCCATTACACAGATATATGATGAGTTTGGGACACGGGTAGCCACACAGCAACATATTAATGAGGCATTTCAGGATTATTATGAAAAGAATGACACTAGCGAAGGCATGTACATGGAGGAGGAGGCAGGGGATTTTATAGAGATTGCACAAATAGCAAAATTTCCACAAGAACAGAGGGAGGGGTTAGATGCACCCATGTAGGCAGAATAAATTATGCAGGCTCTCCGGTCGATGCAAAGAGGGAACTCCCCCGGCACAGATGGTCTGCCGGTGGAATTTTACCTGGAATATGCAGGCATATTGGCCCCCCTTCTGAAACAAGTAAACCTACCGTTGGGGTTTGACCAAGTCATATGAGAGATTCCGACCACCTCTGATGCTGGTAAACTATGCAGCTATGGTTGTACGAGGATAGGTGACCTCATACGGCAGGGAAGCTTCTATCGTTCGAGCAATGGAGACAAATGTATGCAATGTCTATGGGAACCTTCTTGGGGTACGCACGGTTGGTTAGGAGACTAGCTGACTTGTGGGACGAGACTCCTGAGGAACCAGAGACGAACCCTTGCTGCAGCAGATGCTGGACTAGGGCGGAAGTAGGGGAGTGATCACTAGGTTGTACAGAGGGATAGGGGAGCAAAAACAGAGGCCCACGCTAGGGGTGAAAGGGAAGTGGGAGCGGGATACTTGGACACATACATAGTACGTACAAGTGCACTCCACAGATATGTTTGTGGGGATTGGTGCCAGGTGGAAGAAAGGGAAACGTAAAGAAGAAAGCAGTACAATTCCTCCTTATATTGGCAAAACGCAGGATAGCGATATCCTGGAAATGCCTGGATGGCCCTGCAGTGCACTCTTTTGCTGTGGAAGGGGGGGGGGATAAAAGGATGGTGGGGGATGTGCGAGGTCGAGAACCTGAGAGGGAGGGTGGATTCTGAAGGGGGTGAAGGGGAAACATTGGAATGGGGACAAATGCTTAATGGGCTAATGTCGACGCCGGATTTACACCCACCATGAACAAGGACAGTTGGAGTTACAATAATGTTACAAGGGATTGTTGGGGGTTGTGCGGGGGGGGTTTGATGGGGAAATGTTTATTCACGGCAAGCCTGGTTATTATGGGGATAAGGGTCGGGATGATGCATATTGATGAAAATGTTGACGGTTGGAACTACTGTGTGACAGTGAGGAGAAAACCTGGGAAAAAAGAACCGTGTTGTACTAAATTGACCAGACAAGCACTAAAAACAGCTCATTCGTGAACCACCACTTTTAACACTACCATGTGCTGCACCCAGTTAAGTTAGCAGGAGATGGAAAAGCAAGCAATATTCCTCCACCCTTCCTCTCCCTCTCTTCCCAGTAAATTCCCACATTTCTCTGACTCCCAAAGCATGCAGGAATCTTCACTGCCATTGGTTTTTTGGAACTTCTAGGAATGGACTCTTATCTATGTAGACCAGAGCTACCTACAGTCATACACTGATAATTGCTGCAGAATTAAAGCCAACATAATGAAGTACCCCGGGGTCCCCTGCATGGAACTAGGCTAGTCTTCGGTCCCCAGAGATTGAGGCGGGATCCTGGGGAGCACAAAGAACAAGGGAGAATGAATATGGTGGTCATGGGACCCGGCAGATCCCTAATCTGGTGCAAGAGTCGGTGAACGCCAAGAGTGTGGGCTCGCCTAAAGACAGACATGCACAACAAGTGATATATTTTTAACATAGCAACTTTTACATATATCATTTTATTAAAGAACATCTCAATACAAAACTAAACCGCTTTGTCTAGGCCAAACCACAGAAAATAGAGGCACAGTAAATATTATTATTCAGAGTGTGTGCTGAGCTGATGTAATACTTAGATATCACTTGGGGCTGTTTGATAGATGCATTTCACCAATTTCTTTTCAGGGCGATAATTTTGCTGTCAGAAATAGCTGTTTTAAATCACTGTATTGAAAAAAGGATTCAGACGATGAGCAGATCAGTATCTTCAATTGTCCCATTGACTTACATATTTCGCCACAGGCAGAAAAGGTTGTTTTAAATCACCTTAATGTGAGAAAGATTTAGATAACATGGAGAATTAGCAATTGGTCATGCAACTGGTGCATGTGAATGTTTTGGAAGCCAGATAACACAATTATTAAACCTTTTCTTTAATATTAGTTATGAATTTTTGGAACTTTCTTCAAATTTGAAATATTTCATGTTATGTTGTCCGTGAGAAGGATGCGTGATACTTCCAAAAAGATATGTCTAAAAGCTCAATAACTATTAGCTTGCTCGTATTTACAACCCATCTCCCCCTCTGACAAATAAATGAGTCTGTGCTGACATGTATGATTCACAAAATGTAAGGCCCCACTTAGTTTTGTTACGTGTGACAGGCATTTTCCATAATTGGATTTTTTCTTTTACTGCAAGAATTCCAAATTAAACGCTTCCTACAGCGTTACACCCAACGTTGCATGTGTGATCTTTAAGGCATGAGTTCATGCATCTTTTTCGAGAATTGTTGTAAAACTTGAAATCCTTTTGGAAAGAACAAAACTAACGTCTTGAAACACATTTTAAAAAGTATGATGATTCCTAAAATAAAGTCAACTTGCCCAGTAATACTTGAAGAAACAAATCCCAAAACACTGGGGAAAAGGGAAAAAACAACAACAAAAAGCCATACGTTCCTCAGCAGCAGATTGGTTGTTTAGCAGCAGGCTAAAGAGGGTAGACAGTTCCAAATTCAGGGAGCTCCAGGAATAAAGGAAGAAGTAAGTGATTCTGATGGGTGCAGTGGAGAAGAAATGAAAGAGGGACAACAAAACAAAGAGAGTGGGATATTGCAAAGGCAGAGGGTTGGAAAGAGTAATAACCGAGAGACCAATCTTTAGGGGTTTACCACAGATCAACACAATACAATTGATGCAGAGTCCACTTCCAGGGGGGCCACTTCCAAGTGGTCAGCTTACAGGTGGTTTGCTTCCAGGTGGTCGACTTCCAGGTGATGGACTTCCAGATGGTCAGCTTCCAGGTGGTGGACTTCCAGGTGGATGACTACCACGTGGTTGGCTTCCAGGTGGTTGGCTTCCATGTGGTCAGCTTCCAGGTGGTCGACTTCCAGGTGGTCGACTTCCAGATGGTCAGCTTCCAGGTGGCGGACTTCCAGGTGGTTGACTTCCAGGTGGTTGACTTCCAGGTGGATGACTTCCAGGTGGTTGACTTCCAGGTGGTGGACTTCCAGGTGGTGGACTTCCAGGTGGTGGACTTCCAGGTGGATGACTTCCAGGTGGTGGACTTCCAGGTGGTCAGCTTCCAGGTGGACGACTTCCAGCTGGTCGGCTTCCAGGTGGTGGACTTTCAGGTGGTTGGCTTCCAGGTGGTGGACTTCCAAGTGGTCGGTTTCCAGGTGGTTGTCTTCCAAGTGGTGGACTTGCAGGTGGTGGACTTGCAGGTGGTGGACTTGCAGGTGGTGGACTTGCAGGTGGTGGACTTGCAGGTGGTGGACTTCCAGATGGTCAGCTTCCAGGTGGTGGACTTCCAGGTGGATGACTACCACGTGGTTGGCTTCCAGGTGGTTGGCTTCCATGTGGTCAGCTTCCAGGTGGTCGACTTCCAGGTGCTCGACTTCCAGATGGTCAGCTTCCAGGTGGCGGACTTCCAGGTGGTTGACTTCCAGGTGGTTGTCTTCCAGGTGGTTGTCTTCCAGGTGGTCGACTTCCAGGTGGTCGACTTCCAGGTGGTCGACTTCCAGGTGGACGACTTCCAGCTGGTGGGCTTCCAGATGGTGGACTTTCAGGTGGTTGGCTTCCAGGTGGTGGACTTTCAGGTGGTTGGATTCCAGGTGGTGGACTTCCAAGTGGTCGGTTTCCAGGTGGTTGTCTTCCAGGTGGTGGACTTGCAGGTGGGCGACTTCCAAGTGGTCGGCTTCCAGGTGGTGGACTTCCAGGTGGACGACTTCCAGGTGGTCGGTTTCTAACAGTCTCCCTCTGGCCATTCTCATTTTTAAAGCCGGGATTTCAGGTGTGGAAGGCTCTAAAAAGTGTAATGTTTGCCTCACTTTCTATAAGGTTCGCATTGGGATGGGGCAGAATACACGGCACACGTGTTAAGTGGTGAAACGATTTTGTTCCGATTGAACAGCCGATCAGGTGCGAGTATATCAAGAGAGGTCCACAAATCAAACAAGGGGGCCTTCTTGGTGGTATTCAACAACTGGGGAATATTGCCAAAAATGAAATAAGGCAACTGCCTTCTTTCTGTCTCTCCTTGGGGTCCTTCTGGGCTGGGACAACCCGTCTTTACTTAAAAGGATTGTTGAGGTTTAGGGTCATAGTGATTGTACAAGCTAACAAAATAGGGGCACGCTGTGTTAAATAGGGTCAGATTGGAGGAGAAAAATAAACTTGGTGCAGTGGTCCATTCTAAGTGGCCCTAATGTCTGGAGTTCCATTTCCACTTCCCTATTGTATAAGGATCTGACGTCTGTCACACCCCGAGTGCTTACTTCCATTCACTGAAAGGGTTTTTAATGTGGCCCAGCGTGCTACTGTCTTAGCCTTGACCTTTGAACCCAAAGATGAATTGCCTTCTGGGATCTTTAGACGTAGTCTGGACACACTCCTACCAGGGTAAAACCATTTGATTCCCTTCTGTCGTTGTGGTCTCCACGGGCAGAAATATCTCCATCCCTATTGGCCTTGTGGGTGTTTTTAGGCAGTCATTGTTGCTTCAGATGCCTGGGTCACCACACTGGGCTTGGGTCCTAGTACTTACCAGGCTCCAGTACCAGCAAGGGAGCATAGATTCTCTCTTTCTCAACTCTGGTGGTTTTCAGGCTACCACCATTATGTGAGCTATTTCCCCCAGAAGTCTCCTTGCACCTCTTTCCTCTTCAAGTCTAACTTCTCAGAGGGTCTAAGCTATCTGTTTTAGCCACCTTCTTGTCTCTCCTTCTTCTATTCTTCCTTTTATCACATCAACTTTCTGACCCACCGTCCTAATTCCCACCCAGATGGCACTTTGTACCCCTTTTTATAATATGGCACTAGCTATAATTGCTAAAATAAGCTCTCTGATTGGTGTCATGTCTTTAGAATGATCTTGCTTCGTGGTTCAACCTCCTCACCAAGTCCTTCCCCTCGCTCTCTTATTGGAATCGTGTGTTGTTTGTTTCGAAATGGTCTTCATTCTCAAGTACTTTGGGTAATTGTCCCTGTAGTTCGCAGGCTCAAAAACATTGGCTGCCATCTTTGAATCAGGCAATACTAACTTGGCTGTTTGGTTGTCTTGCGTTCCAGTTCCCTGCACTGCTGGCAATGGTATTACCTGGTAATTGTATTATCCCGTTTACATCTTTACCATGGTGCATGCTCATAATCGGCAAATTTTGTTTTTTTTAACTGTGCAGTTATTTGTCACATAAACGCAAGAGCCAATGGTAGAATTGAATTATTGGCTGGTTGGCCGTTTGTCAACTGACTACATTACTTTGCACGTAAATACCATGACCACAGCGCTTGACCTGCCAAATTCAATGGATTAATGCCTAATTTTACAAATGCTCAAATGGATGAACATGGCCTTTTTCCAATCAATAATATGACATAAAATCAATACTTTCATTGACGGTCAACAGACCAATCAAAATCCTGTGCAGGTATTCTCAAATCTGAGTGACAAACACTGATCTTGTGTGTGTATTCTTAAATCAGAGTGAGAAACACTGAGCTTGTGTGAGTATTCTGGAATCAGAGCGAGAAACATCGATCTTGTGTGAGTATTCTGGAATCAGAGCAAGAAACGCTGATCATGTGTGAGTATTCTTGAGTCACAGTGAGAAACACTGATCTTGTGTATTCTAGAATCAGAGAAACACTGAGCTTGTGTGGGTATTCTGGAATCAGAGTGAGAAAAACTGATCTTGTTGGGGTTTGCTCAAATCTGAGTGACAAACACTGATCTTGTGTGTGTATTCTTAAATCAGAGTGAGAAACACTGAGCTTGTGTGAGTATTCTGGAATCAGAGCAAGAAACACCGATCTTGTGTGAGTATTCTGGAATCAGAGCAAGAAACGCTGATCATGTGTGAGTATTCTTGAGTCAGAGTGAGAAACACTGATCTTGTGTATTCTAGAATCAGAGAAACACTGAGCTTGTGTGGGTATTCTGGAATCAGAGTGAGAAAAACTGATCTTGTTGGGGTTTGCTCAAATCTGAGTGACAAACACTGATCTTGTGTGTGTATTCTTAAATCAGAGTGAGAAACACTGAGCTTGTGTGAGTATTCTGGAATCAGAGCAAGAAACACCGATCTTGTGTGAGTATTCTGGAATCAGAGCAAGAAACGCTGATCATGTGTGAGTATTCTTGAGTCAGAGTGAGAAACACTGATCTTGTGTATTCTAGAATCAGAGAAACACTGAGCTTGTGTGGGTATTCTGGAATCAGAGTGAGAAAAACTGATCTTGTTGGGGTTTGCTCAAATCAGAGTGATAAACACTGATCCTCTGCAGGTATTCTGGAATCGGAGCGAGAAACATCGATCTTGTGTATTCTTGAATCAGAGTGAGTAACACTGATCTTGTGTGGGTATTCTAGAATCAGAGTGAGAAACACTGATCGTGTGCATGTATTCTCGAATTGGAGTGGCAAACACTGAGCTTGTGTAGGTATTCTGGAATCAGAGTGAGAAAAACGGATCTTGTTGGGGTTTGCTCAAGTCAGAGAGAGAAACACTGATCTTGTGCAGGTATTCTAGAATCAGAGTGAGAAATACTGATCGTGAGCATGTATTCTCAAATCGGAGTGACACTCTGAGCTTGTGTAGGTATTCTGGAATCAAAGTGGGAAACCCTGATCTTGTGCGATATTCTCGAATCAGAGTGAGAAACACTGATCTTGCGTGGGTATTCTCAAGTCAGACAGAGAAACACTGATCTTGGGCGGGTATTCTTGAAAAAGAGTGAACAACACTGATCTTGTAAAGATATTCTTGAATCAGAGTGAGGAACACTGATCTTGTAAGGAATTTCTCTAATCAGAGCGAGAAACACTGATCTTCTGAGGGTATGAGTCGCGACTGAGTCCTGTTCAGTCAACCCCCACCAACTTGCCATAAATAGAATGAAAGCGCATTATCAATGCCACGCATGCATAACACCCGATTGCAATGCATCGTCCAATACACCACACTTACACACATATAGGCCAACTTCAAGTTGGCAGACCAGTCATTTTGTTATATGAATTCACTTGGAGTTCATAATTTCATTTTGAAATATGCAGGAATGCAGCCTAACATTACTGCTTTCCACGGGTTTCCTTCGATAATTCTGTTTTCTACAGGAGCCAAAAAACAGCCTTTCGCTCTTCGCCCGCCCCCCATACATGCTCCCCTGGGGTCTGTCTCTGGTTCACTTTGTTGACTGTCGGTTGGTGCCAACTGCGTGTTATCGTGGGAGAAGAAAGCGCCCTTTGTCATCGGCGTGCAGGAGCCGCGCGCTGCTCCTCCACGCTGTGGCTTGGGCACAGTAACCAGGATCTCGCCTAAGTGCTTCGGCCTTTCGTTCCTGGCCTTCCTTGGGGCTGCAACCGCCTCCTGGTGTCCAGGCTGCCACCTGATGCTTCGCAGGAGGTTCAAGTACCCATTGGAAGAGACCCCCTCCTCCGCCCCAACTTCTCAATGATAGTTTGGCAAAGTTCCAGCATTTATAATGTGGACACATTTTCTCCATTTGGACCCGCATAGAACTAGCATTGCTGGTTTGGCTGGGTGAGAAATTCCAACACCCTCAGCCTGGCCACTTCTGGCGACCACGTGGCCCTGCTCTCAGTTACCCCAGAACACACTGCTCCGACCCTCACTGCACATATGAGCTCCAAAGCCATCACCCTGCTAGGACTCCTGGTTATTTACTTTTCATGTCTTTTTTCACTTTTTATCAGCAGCGACAAAGCAATAGTGTGCACCAGAACATTGCACCATAGTGTCCAAGTGATACCTACAATCTCTAAAAGAGACAATAAAAGCACACTCAAAGAAACGCAACACCCCTGGAGGAGAGCGGAGCACCAGAGAAGTTTGAGATCCGAAGGGAGATATTAAGGAGACACCCTGATGCCAGGAAGGACACCATGTGCCCGTACTAGGCTTTCACTTCTCCATCAATTGCCTGCTGGGACTTGTAGTGTCGGGTTACTTCAATTGAATAAAAAGGACTGCAATTAAACTAAAGTAAAAGCAGAGCCCAGGAGTGGAGTAGGGTGTCCTTCCTGATATGGAGTCGCTGACCTTTTGAATCATGTGGGAGGTCTCATCATTACTGACATGAAGGAAGCCATTATAAGTATGGTATTTATTGAGCGCGGATCTAGCTTTGAGAAGCAATGGAGCACTTTACCCAGTTATACACCAATACAGATGCATAACACAGCGCTTTTCAGTGGTAAGAACAGAAGGCAAGAGAGAGGGACAGAGCAGAGGTACAGCTGTACCGGGTGGAGGAGACGGGCAAGCAACGTCTAGAGAGTCAGGGGGCGTGAGGGGCGATGTGATGGTTTAGATGTTGTGGAGGAGAGACTCCTTGAAGGGGCGGGTCTTGAGTTATTTTCTGAATTGTAGGAGCGTGGGGCGAGTCTGATGCCAATCGCCAGGAGGTTCCATAGTCAAGGGGTGTAGGCAGAAAAGGCTTGTTTTCTGTTCCTTTCCTTTCTGCAGTACCAGATTTCAAGTCTGCATGTGTCCTAGCTTCTGGTGGTGCGTTGTCTGCTGGAGATGCTGAGTTTTTCCTAGAGGTAGCTGGGTGACTTGAGGGCGACTGCTTTATAGATGATGCAGAAAGACTTGAAGGTGATTTGTGCGTGCAGAGGGAGCCAGTGAAGGCCAATGAGGGCCGGGGTGATGTGGTTGTATCTGCATACACGTGCAGCCGCATGTAGGTCACTTCTCCGGGGCACATGGGAGGATGATGGGAGGCCTTTGAGGAGTGCATTGCCCCCATCCCTGTCGGACAGGACCAGTGCTTGAATGGTGGATCTAAAGCTATCGGAAGGGAGGAAGGATTTGACTTTTCGCAGGATGGAGAGCGGATACCAAGCTATCTGAGTTTTCTTAGCTATGTGTGTCTTGAAGGAGAGGTGTTTGTTGATGTGGCACCCGCAGGACCTGGTGGAGGAGGTAAGCTCAGGTGTGAAGCCCTCAGAGTTCATGGCTGATTGCCAGGTATGTATGTCTGGGTGTTCGGTGTTGTTGGTGAAGAGTAGGAATTTGGTCTTGGAGGGGTTGAGTTTGCACTGGACACCCAAGACTGGAATAGCGAGAGGCAGGTTTTGAGGCTATTGATGTCCTTGTTGCAGTCGATCTTGAAGTATAGCTGTGTGTCATCAGCATATTGGTGGATGTGGATGTTGTGTGTGGCTCAGAGGGTTCCATGTATCGGTTGAGGATCACTGGCGAGAGGATGGAACCTTGCAGGACTCCAAAGGTGGTGGGTTGCATTGGTACTCTAGAGCAGTCCATGGGAACCAACTGCTTTCGGTTGGCGAGTTATGACTTGAACTAGCGTAGGACAAGGTTGCTGATCCCCATGCACCGATGTAGGGTGTCTGTATGTGCCTGGTAGCCTACTGTGCTGAAAGCGGCGAGAGGTTGAGAAGAACCAGGAGAAAGGGGTGCCGTCATCAAGGATGTTGAAGGCGCCGTCGACCACCTGTATGGTTGCTGTCTCCATGCTGCATATGGGTCTGACTCTGGATTAGAGGAGATTGTTGCTGCAGTTGTGGGGCTACCTCTTTTTCAGTGATCTTACCTTGGAAGGGAAGATGGGTGATCGGGTGAAAGTTACCTAGGTTGTCAGGATACATAGTGGGTTTCTTTAGTAGAGGGAAAATTTGTCCTGTTTGGCTTTGTCGATGGGAAAGTGCCTTGAGTTAGGGAGCTGTTGATGATCTCCAGCTAGGGAAGGAGAGCTTCTGCAGGTAGGGTCTTGAGGACCGATGCCGGGAGGATGTCATCTGCATTTGATATGGCTTTGAGTGTGGCCAGGGTTTCTAACAGGTCCTCTGTTGAGTTTGTCTTGAATGTTGTCTGGGGTGTGGAGATTGCACGAGGAGAGACGTGAGGTGAGTCTGTGGATGTAGAGCTAGCATCTATGTGCTGGTGAATTGGGCTGATTTTGTCAATGAAGAAGGTGTTGATGGTGGTGGATTTTTCAATGGAGTGTGGTATGGCAGGGTTGGGTAGCAGGTTGATGAACTGCTTGATCACTTACAAGAGGGCTCTGATTTTGTTGTCGGGTTCTGCTATGGTATTCTGATGGTAGGAGGCCTTGGCTGTGTTGATTAGTTGTCATCGGATTGCTCAGGGTTCCATGAGGAGCGCCAGGTTGGATGCACTCATGGAGCGGCGCCCAGTTTTCTCCTGTTTTCTGATGCCTCTTTTGCTGAGGTTGAGTTTTTGTATGTACCGTGGTGCTAACGGTTTTGGTTTGCAGGTGCGTTGTTTCAGAGGCATGTGTTGGTCGATGGAGGCCCAGAGGGTGGTGTTGAGTGCTTCCAGTAGAGAGTTTCAGTTCGATTTGGGGTGTTCGGTCCATGTAAGGTGTAGGTTGATGGGGTCTTCTGTGAGGGCTTCCACTTGGTCGTTTTTTAAGGACCTAAAGGTTTGTCTGATGGGTTTCTGCTGGGAGTGCTTGACTAGGGTGGTGTGCAGGATGTTGAAAGACACAGCTAGGTCTTCAGACCAGTCAAGTGGGAGAGGAGAGCATAAGTGGAAGGAATACGGTGCAGTGATGATTAGGTTGGGGATGTTACCTTTCTCGTGTAGTGGGTCTTTGGTGTACTGTGTGAGGCTGAGGGTGTCGAGAAGGCTGAGGAGAACTTCCTTCATTGGTTTGGTAACCTTGTTGCCTGGGAGGTTGAAGTCGCCTAGGAAGATGTTGTTGGCATGTGCGAGGGACATGGTGGTGACCAGGTCGCCGAAGTCTCAGATGAAGGGGTTGTTGGACTTGGGTGGTCTGTAGATGAGATAGAAGGTGACTGGGTCCATTCGGGACAATGGGAAGTGGCAGGAGCGGACTTTGAAGGAGCCAATGTTGTCGACATCAAGTCTGGTGCAGGGCCACAAGGTCTAATGTATGACTGTGAGGCTTCCGCCTGTCTTTTTCAACCGGTCTCTTTGTTGGATGCTATAGCGATCGGGGACAAGGACGCCCCGGATGTGAGTGGAGGTGGGTGTCAGCCAGGTTTCTGTGATGAAGAAGGCATCAACGTTGTGTGTAGTGATTTGCTGCATGGGTGACAGCTGAGCAGACGTTGGCGAGCATCAACTTCTGTGTTGTAGATGGTGAGGGGTATTGATGGGCTTGAGGCTGATGCGGGTGAGGTTGCTGCATTGCAGAGTCCATGCCTTAGGGGAGGAGCAATGTCGTTGACGTTGGCGTTGCCTGGTGATGGTGGGGATGGCACGTGGGAACAGAGGGAAAAACACATGTCGGTGCGTGCTTACCTGTTGTCTGTGCAGGGGTTCGGGTCCTGGGTCCTCCCGGTCTAAACAGGAATTACCCTTAACTTCGTTTGCCCTTTACTTTGGATACCCGGGCGAGAGCCTCCTTGATATAAGAGTTAAGAGCAGAAAGGAACAGGCAGGGCTAAGAAGGTGGCTGGGGCTTATGTCAGGTGACTTAGATCCTGCACACCAATTGGAAAGGAAAGAGGCTGGAGGGCTGCTTAAGTAGGGAAAAGGGGCAGGAAAACAGGAAGGCCCCAAACGGTTTAAGGTGATTGACAGGTGGATGGGGCTTAGGTCAGGTGACCAAGATTCACTTGCACCTGGTCACCAACTGCAAAGGAAAGAGGCTGGAGGGCTGTTTAAGTAGGGAAAAATGGTGGAAAAACAGGAAGGCGCCAACAGTTTATGGTGATCGACAGGTGGGCGGGGCTTATACCAGGTGACCTAGATTCACTTGCGCCTGCTCACCAACTGCAAAGTGGTGCCAGTCTTCCTGCTTGTTGCTAAGTAAACACGTCAGCTTTAGTTTAAGGCCTGTGCTTGCTTTCCTGTCCTGTCGACCTTCCACAGGCCCCGAGCACTTTCTTCTGGCAGCAAAGGTAAGATGACTACACCAGTTGATATTGAAATGGCAACATGTAAAATGTATGTAAACAGTGACAAGATTTTCAATTATTCCACTTCAGGAGTAGATATATCAAAAAACACAGAAGAACATATTTTTCATGGTCAGTTACAAAAAGTCCATAAGTCAAGGGCAGCTTCTCGGCCAAAGTTAGCCATGTCACTGGCAAAAGCATAACTGCCACATAGATTTAGAAACAATATCAAATTAAAACCTTGGGGTACTATTGTGACATTTAGAACCTGTATATGTACAACATAAATTGGTTTAAGCCCAATACAGAACTAATACGTCTATCCCAACCCTGTGAACTGATATTGATGTTCGGTTCCCACAGTACTCACCACTCACAACTTTTCACATAGTCGTTGGGTCTCGAACCTTTTGCTTACCAGCAAAAATTGCAAATTCATATATTTTTTTATGAGCGATACAGTGTGCAGATTTGTGGTTCACCAAGGAATTAACATCTTCGTCACCAAAGACCTATATTGCAACACACATGGGTGACACAATCATACAAAATATTTGTTTTGCTTTGATCCAATCTGGAAAAACGAACTGAATTGACACTGTCACTAAAGGAAGAACTAAACTCTCTCTTGGCTGGCCCACCATGGCTGGATAAATGGGCCCTGTTTTATTGTTCGCTGCCTACGTGGGGGTCTGCGGTGTAGGAGACAGGCACAGTGGATTAATTGAGGGTAACACCCAATTTGATCGAGAGAAAAAAAAAACTGTCCGTATAGACTTTTTGATCGAATTGGATGTTACCATTTTGTTCGAAGCAAAAATAACCAAACATGTGGAGCGGGGTTACTGGGGTGTCCCTTGCTTGCCATGTTCAGTATTTTGGGATTTCCCGCTTCCTTAGCAATGGTGGCGGGGGACAAAAAAAAAACAATGAACGAAGAAAACAGGGGCTCGAGCAATTACAGTGCAGGCAGTTCAGCCCCGAAAGATTCGCACACAAACAAACAACCCAGATCCGCATTGCAAAAAAAACATTGTCGTAGATCATGCATTTCTGATGTCTGTTTAATTTATTTCTGAGTTTAGTGGAGGGATATATCTCTCTCCCTCTATCCCTGTTAGACAGGCGCTGCAACACCACTGCATGGGGTCATTTTGGTTCCCAGGGAGAATTTAGTTCTTCCTTTAGTTCGTTTTTCCAGTTTCAATCAGAACACAACAAAAAAATGGATATGCAGATTTGTGGTACCGTGTGCCGTGTCCCGTAAGTTATACGTTTTCATTGTCATTTCCATCACTGAGACATGGTTACTACCAGCTATACCAGCCCCGAGATCTGGCTCGTCAGATGTTTTGCAGTACAACGTCCCTTAGCTCTATCCAGAAAAGTCAGTGGTATGGAATAATGGGAGTCCTGATCCAAAATATCTTGGGACTGATCTGGGCACTGATCGCTGATCGACAGATAACATTGGCATCAATCTATTCTATTCACAGTACTGTGTTACTGATAATACTGTACTATTGATTATAGTGAACTACTGATTATCTTGAGCTCCAGAGTCACTGGATAACACTGAGACACTGAAAACATTGAGCCATTTAATGGAGCGAGCATGCTGGTAAGATAGCTCAGTGGATTGTGTGCAAGCTGCCGCAATATGTGTGTGACTTGCAGGTTCGAATCCTGGCAAGGCCAACTCAGGCTTTCTTCCCTCCAAGGTTGATTAGTACCAACTTCGGTTGGGTGATAAATGTATGTAAAGTGTTCAGGTAGAGAGCTTTGGTAAAAGCGCTACATAAATAACAAATCATCATTATGATACTAAGTCATTGATAACTTTGAGCTACTGATGACCATCATCCCGTGACGCTGCTGGGTATAACACTGCAACACTCTTCACCAATACCCTGCAGCTCTTTGCCCATGGGAATAAGAATTTTCTCCCATCTTGACTGTTAGTGAAGAAATTAAGGGATGTTTGTGAAAACATTCACTGTTCATCGCTGACAAGGTAGTTCAGTAGGTTAGGCATCTACTGTAGAGATGTTAATGTTAAAGGATATTTGTACCGCGCACTATCACCACTGGAGTGGTCTCCTGGCGCCCTGGCGGCACTGAAAAGAAAGGGAAAGGGGGGTGAGTTAGTGGGAATAAGCTGGAAAAGTGCCAGAGATCAGTGATGTGCTGTTGGCAGCCTCAACCTAGTTAATACACGTTGGCTAGGCTTGGGGTGTTTCACTTTGGCGGCTGTCGTGTGCTGTTGTGCGAGCCTATGTGTGGTTTGTTTTGTTGTTGCAGTGTAGTGAAGTTTGTGCGGATTGTTGCATTTATAGACGTGTGGTTGTGTTTGGTTAGAGTTTGAGAGGTGTATGCAGAGGGTTGAACATTGTAAGTGGATTGGTTGGTTGGCATAGCTGTTAGGAAGCAAGGTGCTAAATTTACATATTTCTTCTCCGAGTGGGGTGCTGATCGGAGGCGAAACCCTGAACTTCCATATCTCCTCTCTGGGTGGGGCGCGGGAGCATCTCCACACCTCCATCCAGCTTTGGGACCGGCCGACACCCCACAGTCCCTTCCAAACATGATGCCCACCCACATTCATGACCGTGTCCGAGTTTGGCCCCGCCTATCTCTTGTCAAACCTGTCTGTATGCGGGGTAAGCAGGAAAGCAGGTGTCTATGACTTCACCCAAATCTAGCCATGATAGCCTTCTCATTCTAGTCAGTACGCAGCCCCGGTTGGCCAAAGCCACTCCATCCAGACTTAGCAGTGGTCGGCATTCACGTTAATAAGCTGCTCACGCAGGCCACTGCACACAGCCCGCTCGAAGCCTGGCAGGTGCCAGCACTCGCACCTATGCTCGGGCGCGGCATCTGTCATCATTCACAACTTTATCCTGGCCTTGTCCATGCCAATGTCCACAACTTAGTTTAAGTGTGGCAGCTGTTAACATTCACTCAACTCTATTCAAATATGATATCTGGTAGCGTTTAAGGAGTGGGTGAGGTTGTATGTTGAGTTGGCCAGGGGTGCCGATTCTGTCTTCATGGGGTGTAGCTTGTGTTCTATTTGATCTAGCCTCGTCTTTCTTGTGATTGTGGGGGTTTCCCTAGGTCGGTTCTGGGCATTTGTCAGGGTCATCCCAAAATCTGTCATCCTGTTCTTTGTGTTTCCTGTTTGATTGTTTTAGGTTATCAGTTTGAATTTGCATTGTTGAATAGCTATGTTTTTAGATGTTTTCTGAATTGTAGGTGGTATTTGGTGTTTCTTATTCCTTTTGGGATGTTGTTCCAGGTTTTTGCAGCCAGGTGGGAGGAGTAGCATCCTATTTTTTTCTTGAGGTACGGTTTTTGTTCCAGGCGGATTTCGTTGCTTCTACTGAGAACTCTTGTTGGTTTGTAGATTATTTTCTTTTGTAGGCATTCTACTCCCTGTCCGCTGATTGCCCTGTGTGTTATGCACATTGTTTTGAAGGTGATGCAATGTTTGATTGGGAGCCAGTGTAGTGTTTGTAGTGCTGGGGTGATGTGGTCTCTTCTGGATAGTTTGAGGAGAAGTCTGTCTGCTGCATTTTGGATGCGTTGTAGTTTCTACATGAGGTATTCTGGCATCCCGGGAGAGAGGCAGTTTGCGTAGTCGATTCTTGACATGATGAGGGCGACGATTGTGTTTTGTGGGTGAAGGAGAGGAAAGGTAGGATTCTTCTTGTGTGGAGGAGGAAGAAGCATTTCTTTACTATTCATCAGGACTACCTTAGATGGAGTTGTTGCAGTGCCCATTTCCGTCGGCCATGGAATGCAGATGTTGTTCTCTGGTTATTGGATATAATCATGATTTATGTCTTTCCTGGGTTGATTTTTTAGTTGTTGGCGCTCATCCAGTTAAAGACTTCTTTTAGACGCTGGATTAGGGTTGAGTGATCGGCTTGAGTGTCTTCGATTTTGTAGATGATTTGAGTGTCGCCTTCGTAATTCTAGCATGTAATGGTATATTTTTTGAAGATCCTGATTACAGGAGTCTGGTAGATGTTGAAGTACAGTGTTGATAGAGAGGATCCTTGCGGTACTCCACAGAGATGGTGGGGCGACATTCAGATTGCAGACTTGTGTCCTTGGCAGGGCTGGCTGGGTGTTCCACTCTTCCCAGGTGCATATCATAGGTTTTCTTTAGTTGTGTGGCATACTATATTTGAGTTAGTTTGTCATGTGTGCTATATACATTGCCATGTTATGATTTATTACCAATGGCACTTTCATGCTAGGTGTGGAGGAATTTCATGTCATTCAGGTACGTTTTTTTTAGCATTTCCTGCAGTGATTTAAAAAAAATTGAGCCCACAAAGGGAGCTTTAAAATTCTCCTGTTTGATTTTTAAAAATATTCTTTTCTTTTCTAACTATAATAAGTTTGAGAAATGAACTTATGCTTGGGTGCATTAAACTAATTGCACCATTTTGCTCTGTCCTTCAGGCACTACCACAAAGTGATTTACAACCTGTTTTTACATTCCAACATTTCATCATTGAATTAGTCCGGATGGCCTTTGAAATGGCACAATTGCTGCCTCTTCTTGCCATAAAAGGATTTGGCAGCAAATTCTACCCCCCACGCGTGAATTGCGGTGCAGCTCCGAACCTCTAAAATCAAATCTATAGACTCAACCTCATTGGATGCTTATCTATACTTTCCTTTTCTAAAAAAAAACCGGCTGTGGCATAGATTACCTAACATTTGATTTTAATCCTATCTCCAAAATCTGAACTGATTTCCAGTAATATGCTCATTTGCTTTTATACTGCACCAGGCCCCCAGTGCAGCAGTATCAGAGTGCCCAGTCTTATCCGTTGGGTGACGGACTCTGCCCCTGTTAAGGGCATCCAGACGTTGGTCTCCTGGATGAATGAAAATGAGCAAGGGGAGCATAAGAGGATGTGAAAGTGGGAAAATGATGCTACAAACATAGGGTGGGAGGGATGTAGCACGGGAGAATGTTTGGTGATATGTGCCAGACATGGGATAGCCCCTCTTCCTGAGAGCAAACACAGGCTGTTCTCTGGGGTGGTCCCCATTCAGGAGGGTCTGCAATTGAGCTTTTGCTCTTTGTGACATAACTTAACAGACATATCCATTAGCACATCAGCTCAGCTCCAACCACAAGGGTAGATTAGCATCAAAATGCTAGGGGGTTCTCCTCTAAGCAAGTGTAACTCGAGCAAACACCAAATTGCTAGGGGTTTATCCTTTGATCAGGAGTACTACTAGCAACCAGCAAAATGCTAAGGGTTTTCTCCTGTGAGCCGGAGTACCACTAGCAACCACCAACATGCTAGGGATTCTCCTGTGAGCATGAGTACCACCAGCAAACAACACAATACTAGGGGTTTCTCCTCTAAGCAAGTGTACCACCAGAAACCACCAAAATGCTAGGGGGTTCTCCTCTGAGCAGGAGTACCACCAACAACCACTAAAATGCTAGGGGTTTCTTCTTTGAGCAGGAGTACAACTAGCAACCACCAAAATGCTAGGGGATTCTCCTCTGAGCAGGAGTACCACCAGTAACCACGAAAATGCTTGGGGTTTCTCCTCTAACTAAGCAAGTGTGCCACCAGCAACCACCAAAGTGCTAGGGGTTTATCCTTTGATCAGGAGTACTACTAGCAACCAGCAAAATGCTATGGGGTTTTCTCCTGTGAGCCGGAGTACCACTAGCAACCACCAACATGCTAGGGATTCTCCTGTGAGCATGAGTACCACCAGCAAACAACACAATACTGGGGGTTTCTCCTCTAAGCAAGTATACCACCAGAAACCACCAAATTGCTAGGGGTTTCTCCCCTGAGCAGGAGTACCACTAGCAACCACCAAAATGATAGGGGATTCTCCTCTGAGCAGGAGTACCACCAACAACCACTAAAATGCTAGGGGTTTCTTCTTTGAGCAGGAGTACAACTAGCAAACACCAAAATGCTAGGGGATTCTCCTCTGAGCAGGAGTACCACCAGTAACCACCAAAATGCTTGGGGTTTCTCCTCTAACTAAGCAAGTGTGCCACCAGCAACCACCAAAGTGCTAGGGGTTTATCCTTTGAACAGGAGTACTACTAGCAACCAGCAAAATGCTAGGGGTTTTCTCCTGTGAGCCGGAGTACCCTAGCAACCACCAACATGCTAGGGATTCTCCTGTGAGCATGAGTACCACCAGCAAACAACACAATACTAGGGGTTTCTCCTCTAAGCAAGTGTACCACCAGAAACCACCAAATTGCTAGGGGTTTCTCCCCTGAGCAGGAGTACCACTAGCAACCACCAAAATGATAGGGGATTCTCCTCTGAGCAGGAGTACCACCAACAACCACTAAAATGCTAGGGGTTTCTTCTTTGAGCAGGAATACAACTAGCAACCACCAAAATGCTAGGGGATTCTCCTCTGAGCAGCAGGAGTACCACCAGTAACCACCAAAATGCTTGGGGTTTCTCCTCTAACTAAGCAAGTGTGCCACCAACAACCACTAAAATGCTAGGGGTTTCTTCTTTGAGCAGGAGTACAACTAGCAACCACTACAATTCTATGGGATTCTCCTCTGACCTAGAGTACCACCAGTAACCACCAAAATGCTAGGGTATTCTCCTCTGAGCAGGAGTACCACCAGCAACCACCAACATTATATGTGATTCTCCTCTGAGCCAGAGTACCACCAGCAACCATCAACATGCTATGGGATTCTCCTCTGAGCAGGAGTACCACCAGCAACCCACCGAAATGCTAGGGGATTTTCCTCTGAGCAGGAGTACCACCAGCAACCACCAACATGCTAGGCATTTCTCCTCTGAGCAGGAGTACCACCAGCAACCACCAACATGCTAGGAGATTTTGATTATCTCTGAGCCAGAGTACCACCAGTAACCACCAAAATGCTAGGGTATTCTCCTCTGACCTAAAGTACCACCAGCAACCACCAACATGCTAGGAGATTTTGATTATCTCTGAGCAGGAGTACCAACAGCAACCACCAAAATTCTAGGTGATTCTCCTCTGAGCCAGAGTACCACCAGCAACCACCAACATGCTAGGGGATTTTCCTCTGAGCCAGAGTACCACCAGCAACCACTACAATTCTATGGGATTCTCCTCTGACCTAAAGTACCACCAGTAACCACCAAAATGCTAGGGTATTCTCCTCTGAGCCAGAGTACCACCAGCAACCACCAACATGCTAGGGGATTCTCCTCTGAGCAGGAGTACCACCAGCAACCCACCAAAATGCTATGGGATTCTCCTCTGAGCCAGAGTACCACCAGCAACCACCAAAATGCTAGGGGATTCTCCTCTGAGCAGGAGTACCACCAGCAACCAACAAAATGCTAGGGGATTCTCCTCTGAGCAGGAGTACCACCAGCAACCACCAAAATGCTAAGGGATTCTCCTCTGAGCAGGAGTACCACCAGCAACTGCCAAAATGCTAGGGGATTCTCCTCTGAGCCAGAGTACCACCAGCAACCACCAAAATGTTAGGGGATTCTCCTCTGAGCGGGAGTACCACCAGCAACCACCAAAATGCTAGGGGATTTTCCTCTGAGCAGGAGTACCACGAGCAGCCACCAAAATGGTAGGGGATTCTCCTCTGAACAGGAGTACCACCATCAGCCACCAAAATGCTAGGGGTTTCTCCTCTGAGCCAGAGTACCACCAGCGACCACCAAAATGCTATGGGATTTCTCCTCTGAGCAGAAGTACCACCAGCAAACACCAAAATGCTAGGGGATTCTCCTCTGAGCCAGAGTACCACCAGAAACCACCAAAATGCTAGGGGATTCCCCACTGAGCCAGAGTACCATCAGCAACCACCAAAATGCTATGGGGTTCTCCTCTGAGCAGGATACCACCAGCAGCCACCAAAATGCTAGGGGATTCCCCAATGAGCCAGAGTACCACCATCAACCACCAAAATGCTATGGGATTCTCCTCTGAGGAGGAGTAACACCAGCAACCACCAATAATTGGAAGGGGATTCTCCTCTGAGCCAGAGTACCACCAGCAACCACCAAAATGTTAGAATAATTCTCCTCTGAGCCAGAGTACCACCTGCAACCACCAAAATGCTAGGTGTTTCTCCTCTGAGCAGGAGTACCAGCAGCAACCACCAAAATGCTATGGGATTTATCCTCTGAGCCAGAGTACAACCAGCAACCACCAAAATGCTAGGGGTTTCTCCTCTAAGCAAGTGTACCACCAGCAACCACCAAAATGATAGGGGATTCTCCTCTGAGCCAGAGTACCACCAGCAACCACCAAAATGCTAGGGGATTCTCCTCTGAGCCAGAGTACAACCAGCAACCACCAAAATGCTAGGGGTTTCTCCTAGGAGCAGGAGTACTACTAGCAACCACCAAAATGCTAGGGGTTTCTCCCGTGAGCCGGAGTACCACTAGCAACCACCAACATGCTAGGGATTCTCCTCTGAGCAGGAGTACCACCAGCAAACAACAAAATGCTAGGGGTTTCTCCTCTAAGCAAGTGTACCACCAGAAACCACCAAAATGCTAGGGGGTTCTCCTCTGATTAGGAGTACTACTAGGAACCACCAAAATGATAGGGGATTCTCCTCTGAGCAGGAGTACCATCAGCAACCACCAAAATGCCAGGGGATTCTCCTCTGAGCAGGAGTACCACCAGCAACCACCAACATGCTAGGAGATTCTGATTATCTCTGAGCCAGAGTACCACCAGTAACCACCAAAATGCTAGGGTATTCTGGTCTGAGCAGGAGTACCACCAGCAACCACGAAAATTCTAGGTGATTCTCCTCTGAGCCAGAATACAACCAGCAACCACCAACATGCTAGGGGATTCTCCTCTGAGCCAGAGTAACACCAGCAACCACTACGATTCTATGGGATTCTTCTCTGACCTAGAGTACCACCAGTAACCACCAAAATGCTAGGGTATTCTCCTATGAGCAGGAGTACCATCATCAGCCACCAAAATGCTAGGGGATTCTCCTCTGAGCCAGAGTACCACCAGTAACCAATAAAATGCTAGGGTATTATCCTCTGAGCAGGAGTACCACCAGCAGCCACCAACATTCTAGGTGATTCTCCTCTGAGCCAGAGTACCACCAGCAACCACCAACATGCTAGGGGATTCTCCTCTGAGCAGGAGTACCACCAGCAACCCACCGAAATGCCAGGGGATTCTCCTCTGAACCAGAGTACCACCAGTGACCACCAAAATTCTAGGGGATTCTCCTCTGAGCCAGAGTACCACCAGTAACCACCAAAATGCTAGGGTATTCTCCTCTGAGCAGGAGTACCACCAACAGCCACCAACATTCTAGGTGATTCTCCTCTGAGCCAGAGTACCACCAGCAACCACCAAAATGCTAGGGGATTCTCCTCTGAGAAGGAGTACCACCAGCAACCAATAAAATGCTAGGGTATTCTCCTCTGAGCAGGAGTACCATCATCAGCCACCAAAATGCTAGGGGATTCTCCTCTGAGCCAGAGTACCACCAGTAACCAATAAAATGCTAGGGTATTCTCCTCTGAGCAGGAGTACCACCAGCAGCCACCAACATTCTAGGTGATTCTCCTCTGAGCCAGAGTACCACCAGCAACCACCAACATGCTAGGGGATTCTCCTCTGAGCAGGAGTACCACCAGCAACCCACCAAAATGCCAGGGGATTCTCCTCTGAACCAGAGTACCACCAGTGACCACCAAAATTCTAGGGGATTCTCCTCTGAGCCAGAGTACCACCAGTAACCACCAAAATGCTAGGGTATTCTCCTCTGAGCAGGAGTACCACCAACAGCCACCAACATTCTAGGTGATTCTCCTCTGAGCCAGAGTACCAGCAGCAACCACCAAAATGCTATGGGATTTCTCCTCTGAGCCAGAGTACAACCAGCAACCACCAAAATGCTAGGGGTTTCTCCTAGGAGCAGGAGTACTACTAGCAACCACCAAAATGCTAGGGGTTTCTCCCGTGAGCCGGAGTACCACTAGCAACCACCAACATGCTAGGGATTCTCCTCTGAGCAGGAGTACCACCAGCAAACAACAAAATGCTAGGGGTTTCTCCTCTAAGCAAGTGTACCACCAGAAACCACCAAAATACTAGGGGGTTCTCCTCTGATTAGGAGTACTACTAGGAACCACCAAAATGATAGGGGATTCTCCTCTGAGCAGGAGTACCATCAGCAACCACCAAAATGCCAGGGGATTCTCCTCTGAGCAGGAGTACCACCAGCAACCACCAACATGCTAGGAGATTCTGATTATCTCTGAGCCAGAGTACCACCAGTAACCACCAAAATGCTAGGGTATTCTGGTCTGAGCAGGAGTACCACCAGCAACCACGAAAATTCTAGGTGATTCTCCTCTGAGCCAGAATACAACCAGCAACCACCAACATGCTAGGGGATTCTCCTCTGAGCCAGAGTAACACCAGCAACCACTACAATTCTATGGGATTCTTCTCTGACCTAGAGTACCACCAGTAACCACCAAAATGCTAGGGTATTCTCCTCTGAGCAGGAGTACCATCATCAGCCACCAAAATGCTAGGGGATTCTCCTCTGAGCCAGAGTACCACCAGTAACCAATAAAATGCTAGGGTATTCTCCTCTGAGCAGGAGTACCACCAGCAACCCACCGAAATGCCAGGGGATTCTCCTCTGAACCAGAGTACCACCAGTGACCACCAAAATTCTAGGGGATTCTCCTCTGAGCCAGAGTACCACCAGTAACCACCAAAATGCTAGGGTATTCTCCTCTGAGCAGGAGTACCACCAACAGCCACCAACATTCTAGGTGATTCTCCTCTGAGCCAGAGTACCACCAGCAACCACCAAAATGCTAGGGGATTCTCCTCTGAGAAGGAGTACCACCAGCAACTACCAAAATGTTAGGTGATTCTCCTCTCAGCCAGAGTACCACCAGCAACCAGTAGAATGCTATGGGATTCTCCTCTGAGCCAGAGTACCACCAGCAAGCATCAAAATGCTAGGGGATTCTCCATTGAGCAGGAGTACCACCAACAACCACCAAAATGCTAGGGAATTCTCTTCTGCGCCAGAATACCACCAGAAATCACCAAAATGCTAGGGGATTCTCCTCTGACCAGGAGTACCACCAGCAACCACCAAAATGCTAGGGGATTCTCTTCTGCACCAGAGTACCACCAACAACCACCAAAATGCTAGGGGATTCTCTTCTTCGCCAGAGTACTACCAGCAACCACCAAAATGCTAGGGGATTCTCCTCTGACCATGAGTACCACCAGCAACCACCAAAATGCTATGGAAGTTCTCCTCTGAGCCAGAGTACCACCAGCAACCACCAAAATGCTAGGGGATTCTCCTCTGAGCAGGAGTACCAGCAGCAACCATCAAAATGCTATGGGATTTCTCCTCTGAGCCAGAGTACAACCAGCAACCACCAAAATGCTAGGGGTTTCTCCTCTAAGCAAGTGTACCACCAGCAACCACCAAAATGATAGGGGATTCTCCTCTGAGCAGGAGTACTACTAGCAACCACCAAAATGCTAGGGGTTTCTCCCGTGAGCCGGAGTACCACTAGCAACCACCAACATGCTAGGGATTCTCCTCTGAGCAGGAGTACCACCAGCAAACAACACAATGCTAGGGGTTTCTCCTCTAAGCAAGTGTACCACCAGAAACCACCAAAATGCTAGGGGGTTCTCCTCTGATTAGGAGTACTACTAGCAACCACCAAAATGATAGGGGATTCTCCTCTGAGCAGGAGTACCATCAGCAACCACCAAAATGCCAGGGGATTCTCCTCTGAGCAGGAGTACCACCAGCAACCACCAACATTCTAGGAGATTCTGATTATCTCTGAGCCAGAGTACCACCAGTAACGACCAAAATGCTAGGGTATTCTCGTCTGAGCAGGAGTACCACCAGCAACCACGAAAATTCTAGGTGATTCTCCTCTGAGCCAGAGTACCACCAGCAACCACCAACATGCTAGGGGATTCTCCTCTGAGCCAGAGTAACACCAGCAACCACTACAATTCTATGGGATTCTTCTCTGACCTAGAGTACCACCAGTAACCAACAAAATGCTAGGGTATTCTCCTCTGAGCAGGAGTACCACCAGCAGCCACCAACATTCTAGGTGATTCTCCTCCGAGCCAGAGTACCACCAGCAACCACCAACATGCTAGGGGATTCTCCTCTGAGCAGGAGTACCACCAGCAACCCACCGAAATGCCAGGGGATTCTCCTCTGAACCAGAGTACCACCAGTGACCACCAAAATTCTAGGGGATTCTCCTCTGAGCCAGAGTACCACCAGTAACCACCAAAATGCTAGGGTATTCTCCTCTGAGCAGGAGTACCACCAGCAGCCACCAACATTCTAGGTGATTCTCCTCTGAGCCAGAGTACCACCAGCAACTACCAAAATGTTAGGTGATTCTCCTCTGAGCCAGAGTACCACCAGCAACCAGTAGAATGCTATGGGATTCTCCTCTGAGCCAGAGCACCACCAGCAAGCATCAAAATGCTAGGGGATTCTCCATTGAGCAGGAGTACCACCAACAACCACCAAAATGCTAGGGGATTCTCTTCTGCGCCAGAATACCACCAGCAATCACCAAAATGCTAGGGGATTCTCCTCTGACCAGGAGTACCACCAGCAACCACCAAAATGCAAGGGGATTCTCTTCTGCACCAGAGTACCACCAACAACCACCAAAATGCTAGGGGATTCTCTTCTTCGCCAGAGTACCACCAGCAGCCACCAAAATGCTTGGGGATTCTCCTCTGACCATGAGTACCACCAGCAACCACCAAAATGCTATGGAAGTTCTCCTCTGAGCCAGAGTACAACCAGCACCCACCAAAATGCTAGGGGATTCTCCTCTGAGCCAGCGTACCACCAGCATGCTAAGGGATTCTCCTCTGAGCCAGAGTACCACCAGCAACCACCAAAATGCTAGGGGATTCCCCACTGAGCCAGAGTACCACCAGCAACCACCAAAATGCTATGGGATTCTCCTCTGAGCAGGAGTACCAACAGCAACCAGCAAAATGCTAGGGGATTCTCCTCTGAGTCAGAGTACCACCAGCAACCACCAACATTTTAGGGGATTCTCCTCTGAGCGGGAGTACCATCAGCAGCCACCAAAATGCTAGGGGATTTTCCTCTGAGCAGGAGTACCACCGGTAATCACCAAAATGCTAGGGGATTCTCCTCTGAACAGGAGTACCACCAGCAGCCACCAAAATGCTAGGGGATTCTCCTCTGAGCCAGAGTACCACCAGCAACCCGTACAATTCTATGGGATTATCCTCTGAGCCAGAGTACCACCAGCAACCACTACCATTCTATGGGATTATCCTCTGAGCCAGAGTACCACCAGCAACCACCAAAATGCTGGGGGATTCTCCTCTGAGCAGGAGTACCTTGCTGAGGAACATCACAGCGGTGTGGCTGATGTGGCAGACACGGGATGGGGTCCATGATTACCCTGAGTAATTTAGGGTGAGACCCTAAGCATTTCAGTGCTTGCCAAACACATGAAGACCCCTTTTACTAAGAACACCATAACCAAAGAACCTGTTCTCTGGGCACGTGCCCAGGGAGGTGGACAGCCATGTTTGCTAATCTATACTATAGCAGAGGAGAAAGGTGTATTTGCATATAAGCCTCGCCCCAGCCACAAGGGCTGTCTAGCACCAACATGCCACGTGTTAGCAGATCAGAGGATTTCTTTTGCACTCTGCTCCTGGTTTGGAAGCCTTCTATGGAAACAACAGTCGGGTCACCACATCCGCCACGAGGAGTTGAAGGTGCCCCCTCCTCATCTTGGTTTTGTACTACAAGCAGGGTCTGAGCCCAGGGGAAATGTACCCCAAGCTCCAATCCAGCCTGGTAAAAGTTCTCAGTGCCTGTTTGAATGTGGATCAGGGCTGGTTTGCTGTAGATTCAACACGTCTTGCAGAAAATAAAGGCATTCAATCTCTCCCTAAAGACCATGTGCTTCTTTGTGTTCCGGAAGGCCCTATGGAAGGGTATTCTGTACCATATGTTCCGTCTCTCCCAAGGTAAGTACTTAGTCACAAAACAGGCACAACTAACCCATGCATCCTTGCAATGTCCTGACCACATTGTACTCCTCCGTCTGCCTGTAACATCAGAAGGAAAGCTTCTTGTTTCAGAGGCTTCCTGTAGAAACCTACTTCCGGTTCAGTACCACAATGCATGCTGCCAGAGCGCAGAGTGTCAAGAGCATCTCCTTTAGAAAAGTACCATCTTCCATTTAAGCGTTTAAACCGCTTCAGCTTCGTCTTCTATGGGCTTTATTTAATGAGTTGATGAGGAAGGTGTTTACCTCTAAAAGCCTGCTTGAGCTTGTGACTGGAGAGCAGGAATCTGGCTACACACATTGCGGGTCATTACGTGTGTGGTGGTGAAGTAAAATGTGGTAACAGGATTACTGCCATTTTCACCAAACAGCTATGCTACCAGTTTGGCGGTAATGTGGGGGAGATACCTCCCGATTCTGCTGGGTTCTTCCAACATATTAGTGCCACAAACTGGAGGAAGGACGCCACAAAGGATTGTCACCCGGGGTAACGACTCGAAAAACACCAGGAAGTCCTATGGACTCCGAAAATTAAGATTAGCTCCGCCCATCTGTCACTTGTAGTCATGTGGGCTTTTACCTGCTCACGATTGGCAGTGACGGTACTCGAGTTTGGTGGTTATTCCTCTTCAATTGCAGCCAAACTCGGAATGAGGTCCAATGTATAACAAATCTATTTTATTGTTATATTTTCATTTTTAAAGCACTCACACAGCCCCATCATGGCGCTGTTACAGGAACCTGTTTCTCTTAGTTGTGTATTTATAACACGCTCTGCAGACCTGGGGATCGAACTTGTGCTGCTTCAGGTCGTCTTGTTTCCAAGGTGAGCACGTTGCCGCTGAGCTATCCTCCCAGGCTTTATCGGTTTTATTTAAAGGGAACTTTCATCCTACTCAGCTGTGCACCTGGGTTCTCTTTTATTACAGTAAGCATGAAGCAACATATTGAAAGGAGGTTAGCACATATAAAAACGAATAAAGTACTGTAAAAAGGGTGTTGCCAGGCAACTTAGTAGTGCCAGAGTAAAAAGGTACATGGTCTTCAGCTTGTGTGTTTTCACTGCCCCTAAGATCCCCTCCGTCTTTCATGTTTCTTAATTTATGGTAGGTGCCATGGTGCTTTCTTTTATTTGTTTTTTGCTGTCATGTTGCCCAGCAATGTTAAACTGAGATTATTTCTGTAGTTCGGCTTCTGGGGTTTCCATGAGGGCCCGGTTAGCAAGCACACATCGCCTGTCCTTACTAATTTAAACCCGCGGTCTTCAGTTTTGCATGCCAAGCAAGCCCCCCCTTGAGAAAAAAGGTTTGGAGTCTGGCCCCCGTGGCCCTCGCGGTCTCCGGAAGGGGCGGAGAAGCACAGCTTTGAAGAGACCACCGAATGAGGGTGCTAATTATTGGCCCACCTTCTGTTTCGCCCACCTTCATGCCCGGGCCTCTACCATTCTTAACTCTATCTGCCCTCTTCTTCCCTTTCCCTTCTTTTCTCTCGTTCACATCTAATGTGTCTCTTTCCCTTCACAATTTCTCCTGTTCTCTCGCCTTCCTTTCTGCACTGTCTTTATTCTCATCCCTCAGATCGTGTCTCTTCTCTCCTTCCCCCGCACGCCTGTCTCCCATTCTGTCTCCTCTTGCTCTCTCTACTCACTATTGACCCAATTCTGTCACTTGTCTCCCTCCCATTTTGTCTCTTCGTTCTTTTTTTTTTTTTTCCTTTATTGTTTCGGTAGTAAATTTACTTTACACCTTTACAAAATTTATAAACATAAAAATACATTAAAATACATTAAAAAACCTATTATGTACATAAAACAAATACAACGGAATATCATTTCCTCTAAACAAGACGTTGTGATAAAACCCTTCAAGTATACAAGACAAAGTGTTTGCAGACATGAGACCTCTGCAATATACTGTAAACATGTACCTCATAACAGGCCGACCTCCACCCAAAGACCCCCTTACAGAATATAGGACACAGGAGCAGAGGGAAAGAAGGAAGGCGCAACAAACAATCAATCGAAATTCATTAACACAACAAAACAGAAGCAAATACAGCAGTAAGTTCAGATACAAACTACTTATACGGCCTAACATTTTCTTGCCTATGCAAGTGAGCCAAACTAATGCTGTTAAAACTTGCATGATTCATCGTCAACAGCTGTTCTTCGATCAATGTAACCAGTCTAACAGTTGCTAATATAATGGCATTCGAAGAGCCCTGCATGCATCTTATCCATACTAAATTGGCTTCAAAGCTCGAATAAGAAAAAAACAGAGAAGCCAGGCAACACAATCTTTGCTTCGCAAAAAATTTACAGTAGATAAATAGATGTTCAAGCGTTTCATTTTCAGACCTGATCAGGCAAAATCGACATCCATACCCCCTTGCCAACTCCCCATACCCGGCCCAAGACCGAATACGCGCTCCCGTGTGGATAAGATCCAAACGGAAACGCATATAAGTCTGTCTGGCCCTTTTTTCAGGAAAGCATAGGATATAGGGCAACCTTGGAATAACAGCATGTCTAAACATCGCATAGGTCGCAAAGGAGGAGTAGCCCCCGACCTTGTCAGAATTTAGAGCCCAAGAGTTACAAAAGAAGCGAGTTTTAACTTTACCTGGGGTTTTAATTAAATCTGTCACAGTCATATTAAGTGAAACCAAAGTCTCCATTATTTCTTCCTTTGCTTCCCGAACCGAAGCCGGGCAATGTTTTTCCAACATTATCTGAAACTCCTCATAGAGTGAATTTGGGGGAGGCACTAAAACTTTACAAAAGGCATTTACCTTCCTCCAAAGATATTTGTCAGCTAAAGAGTAGAGTCCCAACTCGTGTAATATGATGGGATTTGGTAGATAACTAGGTAGCCCTAAAATGTTCTTCCAGAGATGGCCTTGGATCTGATTTAACAAGGGCCCCAACTTCAGCAGGCATATATCAAGAGTATAAAGCAAGATGGGCTCTATTTTCATCGTGTAGAATTGAATGAGGGGCAAAAGAGAAAAGCTGCAGTATTTAGCGTAAATTATTCTCATTTGTCCCAATAGTGGGCCGAGCTTCGCTTTCAGCAAGTTCCGCCATCCCTCAATAGAGGTCCCATTAGACAAATGATAGCCCAGGTAGATGATCGCGTCCTTCCTAGCAATAGGCTGCTGATTGATAGTGAATGTAAATCTAGGCAGTTTTTTTTTAGCCGTGAAGATCATAATGTGGGATTTCGCCGGGTTAACTGTCATGTTATTCTGCTGACAATAATCATAGAATGCGTTTAATTTGTTCTGCAGGCCAAAAGGCACTCTATCAAATAAAATAATATCATCAGCAAAAGCTAACCAATGCAAACGCATGGTACCCAGTACTACGGGAAATGAATTGATCTCTTTCCATAAGTTCTCAATATCTGCGAGATATAGGTTAAACAGAACTGCAGCCAAATTACATCCCTGTTTGACCCCTATTCTCGTAGAAACATTGGCAGAGAGTAGCCCCTTAGCATTAATCCGAATCTGACATGAGGTGTTTGTATGAAGGGCAGCAATTAGGGCCACCAAGGTAGAAGGAATGCCATAGGCCAACATCTTAAGCCAAAGGCGAGCTCGAAGGACATTGTCAAAAGCGCATGTGAGGTCCATGGCAGCCATATAAATGGTGCCCTTTGATTCTCCGTGCGCAGCTCTCCGTAAATGTGCTAAGATTGAGGCATTTAATTGGGTACCCATTGCCCTCCGAAAGCCTACCTGAGCTTTAGACAAAATTTTAAGGTTTCTTATATGGTCTTCTAAGTCAACCAGAAGTAGTCGTGTAAAGATTTTCGCCGCTGTGTCGATCAGAGCAATAGGTCTGAAGTTCACAGGATTGCTTAACACCCCCTTTTTATGTATGGGGATGATGATGGCTATGAGCCATGAGGCCGGAATAATCCCGGTATGATAAATCGACTGATAGAATGACAATAGATATCTAGCCCAAAAGTGGGGATCGGATTTATACACACATGAGGGCAGCCCATCTGGGCCGGCAGCTTTTGATGGATTCAGTTGCTCAATTGCCCATATAATATCCTTTACTTCCCAAGGACATATCGAAGGAAGAGACAAATGCACCGGAATGCACTCTGATTCGATGTGCCTATCCGGTAGAGAGAATTTCAAACTAAAGAACCTCTCCCATTCTGGGCCTAAAATAACCGCCACCATGCGAAGATCAGCTTTTCCTGCGGGATTTCTTAAAATGGCCCATATGTCGCGAGCTTTTTTTTTACACAGCAGGCCAATCATATGTTGGTTGGCTAGAATATGGGCTGCCCGACGTAACAGGGATAACTGTTGCTTGTAACGCGCCTCAATCATGTTCTTTTGGCGATTGTACGCATACTGACATATAATGCGCTTCCTTAGTATGCGGAGATCGCAATTTCTTTGCTTTTTTAGACATGAGACCTGGATATCATTGACTTGGGGAGCCTCAATAATGGACTTTCCCAAGGGAGCTTTCGCAACATCTACCAAATGCATATGAATCATTTTAGCATTAATTGCGTTAATTTTGGTCACATTAGCTGTGGAAGCCTTAGCATCCCAATTCACTAAAATGTCCCTATTTACCAGAAATGACAACTTTCTGCAACTGGCAGGGTTCCAATTTACCGATATAGTGTCTCTGTCACATGACACTAGGGCTGCAGGGGCAGAAGCTACATAACATTCCCCTCCCATGTGCAGGCGAGAATATAGCATATGATGATCACTCATATGCAGATCCAATATCTGTATTGGTTCAAGAAGCCCAGAACATCCTTTAGAGGCGAATAAATAATCTATAAGTGAGGTAGAAAGACCTCGCTGCCAAGAAAACTGAGTAGAATGGGAAGCCAATTGAATAGGATAAATCCCCCATGAGTGGAAGAGCGATAATAATTTCTGGCCTCTATCCTTGGCCTGTTGCGTATAGGCTGAACTACTAGAAAAGGAACGTGTGGTACTCTTTAAGTATAGATAGCAATTCAAGTCGCCTCCAATCACGATTTCATAGTCTGGCCATTCCCTAGCTGCAATAGATAGAATCCGTTCCAGGTCCTCCAGAAACCTATCTAATGAGACAGCTTTGGGATTCCAATATATGGATAAAAGAAGCAAGTTCAAATCATTAGAGCCCTTAAGCGTCAATTTTACTAGCACGCAAGAGGCCGATGAATCCACTATAGAAGCTATGACTTTCAATCTGTTATTTATAAGAATAGCTATACCTCCTGAGGGGCGACCTGTGGTAACCCTTTCAGCCTCCTTGGAGAAACAAGAGAAACCATCTATGCTAAAGGGCTTTAATGCCATAGTCTCTTGGAGGAATAAAATATCAGGCTTCTTGTCGGGCTCAACTTGTTTGTACCATGCAGTAAGATTGCCCAACCCACAACAATTCCAAGAGGCCACATTCAAAACTGAAAGTTATGATCCTGGCTTAGGCTCTGTGATAGCGGCAGATGCTTTTATCAAAGGTTCTAGCCAGGCTAAACCACTTAAGGCTTGGGAGAGAGACGCCAATTGCAACGATAAATGCTTAACTTGTGAATCAGGGAAATCATTCGCCAAGACAGTAGGACATACTGGAGGTGGGGGTTGGACCCAATCAAGAAACGCCCATGCAGATTCCATGTCATAGAACAATCTAGGATTAAGACCAATGGAATGAAAATCTTCAGCAAATTCGAAAAGCATTTTGGTAATGATTTGCGACTGCACTCTACAGAGCACTCTGTTGTTATTATGGGTTGCTAGTTTGACCCAGTCCAGGTCTTTGGATGAGAGATTTCTTAGTGCTGGAATTTGAAAAAACGAGTTCATTAAGAAGGATCTATTTATACGTGCCTGCCCATTTATCTCTGGATTACTGGTCCAGCCTACTATTAGTCTCATCTCCTTTGGCGTATTCACAAAGGATGGCTCTTCCAGGTCGGCCCCTCCCGGAACAATTAAGGGAGGGGACTCAACATCAGCACAGCGAGCACGCGCCGGAGACATAGAGGCCAAGGCTATAGGGGTTGGCCCAGCAGATCGGCTTGGGTCTATATTAGGTACCTCCTGTATATCTGCGTGACACAATAAACCCTGGGCATCCAGCTCAACCGGTGTAGGTATCTCCTGGATGGGCAGGGGCTCCTGTTGGAGTGGCATAGTTGCTTCTAACTTGAGAGCTGGCGACCCAATAGCCACTTTTTTGGAGACAGTGTTGGGGAAAAAGCATTGCATCTTAAGTTGTAATTTATCGGAGCCTGCCCTTAGCGGGTGGAGGGGCATAATCTGCATGTTAGCGCTCTTCAGGGCGGCAATCTGCAGATGCCGCCTACTTTCATCGTCCAGGTCATATAAGGCCATTCCCAAGTCATCATGGCAAGTCCCATTTTTAAGACATGGTCTCAATTCCGTCGTCAAGACCTTGTCAGGGCTGGAGGTAGCCATATCGACTTTCTTGAGACGCGCTTTGGTCTGTTTCAATCGCTTCTGAGCTCTAAGGAAAGATTTCCTAGCTTTCCGCGAGATAAATTTCCTACCATCGAGTTCAACAGGTTCGTCCTCGGGTTCCGAGGACGGTATAGTGGCCATGTCAGAAGGCCTAGACTGAGCATTTACCAAATCCACCAGAGTGGAGGGGCTGTCAGGCGGAGAAGTTTGCCTATCTTCAGCCAAAACAGCCTCTCCTTCAGCCTCTCGAGGGTCTGGCATACGCTGAGTGGCAACGAGCTTATAGACCAGCTGCTCCATCTGCAGCAGCCGCTCATGTTGGAGTTTCAAAGCCTCAACTAGGTTGATGTCATCCACCCCCTCTTGTTCCATTCTGACCCCCTTCACTCCACTCACCACCTGTGAGTAAGATCTCTGAGGGGGTTCTATCGCGAGTACAACCCTGTCTGTTTGAGTACTTTGAGAGGAGGTCATGAGCCCGACTGGAGGCTGGAAATGGGAAGCTGCTATCCTTTGCAGAAGTGTTTCAACTTGGGCCACATAAGATGATCTAGATCGTTCTTCAGCCATGATAAAGCCCTCCATTTTTGCTATTTTATCTCTCATTATGGAAAGTGAGCCCTGCATCTCCCTAATGGAATAATGCGTGAGTTCGTGGCCTCTATCCAATAGGTTAAGTAGGCTTGAAATGACGGGAAAATTAACTGCATCAGTATTAGGGGCGGGTAACCTCAACTCCTCCGGGGTTGAAGCTAGGCCGCCCTCACCCTTTGGCGCAGCGGGATCAGAATCCTCTGAACCGGAATCAAAAGGGCTGCCACCAACTGGCTGAGTGAGACCCGTAGGCACAACTACCCCATCCTTGTGGTCCTCATGACAGCAGGCGGCCCCTCCGTCAATATCTCTGCCTGGCGTCGACACCAGCTTACTCGAATTACCTCCCACATTTTCACAGCTATATAGTGGAGGCTGGTGTAGGTGCACTTGTTCGCGAAATGGGGAGGAGAAAGCGGCTGGAGACGAAGGGCACAACGAAAGCCGCATTCTTCGACCCAATTCATTAGCAATGGTAGGGGCCAAAATAGAAGTATCAGAGTTGCAGGAAGACCTTTGCTGAGCTTGGGGGTGAGAGCAAATTGCAGTCTGACCAGAACAATACCCAAAACCCCCCTCCCCTACGGTATCATTCGCCTCCTGTAAGGAGAAGGATGACCGCAATAGGGCCGAAGACTTTCCAGCCAAAGATGGGGGCTTGGGCGAGCATAGCATGGCCTCATTTTCATACTCAATTTTACCCTCGCACAAGACCACCTCTATCAGATCCTCCTGAGAGCCACTCATAAGCAATGGCATATTACTGAACGGTGGCGATAGAGGGAGCAGTGCATTGTCCAGAATGATGGGCGAATGCTGGGCAGTCTCTTTAGAGGCAGAACCAGATTTCCCACTTCTTAGGATGGGTCCCATTTCCCCTCGTTGCACAGCAATCCAAACCAACTATGCGGCCAAAGAAGCAAAGCCAGAACCCCCTTAACTAGACTCTCCTTTACAAATCAAAAGAGAGCACATAATTCCAACCAAGACCTGAGGCCAAACAGGCACAAAGTGATCACTACAGGGCCAAAATTCTATGGAAGGCCACGACCCTCCTTATTAAAAAGCAGCGTAATTGCAGCAGGAGCCAAAAGATGGAGACTAGCGCCTAAGTCCCCGCACCACGCACCCCGCGAACCGCGAACAGCCAACAGTACTTAGCATGTACTTGGCTAGGTGCGCGGCGCAGGTGCGCAGGGGGCCAAGCCTTTATCCTGGCTTCCTGGGCGTTGTACAGCACGGGGGGGCGGAGTCACCAGTAGGGAGGAAACCTAAAGGGGACAAAATTATATATGTTCAGGGGTACACCACATTAGAATAGATAGAGGCTGTCGCACAAACCCACGCCCCACAAGCCCCTAAGCACAAGCCCACAAGCCCCTAAACACCGGGCAAGTAAGGGGAGGGTGAGCGGGGGAGAGTCACCTCCAGCAGGAAATGCGTGGGTCAGGCAGTCCGTGTGTGTCCCAGAAAGACTTCCTCCACCAGTCCACGTAAATCGTTCGCGAGAGAGCAACGCTCTCAAAAGTAACAGGACAGTTACAGCGCTGGAAAAAGACGAAGGCGGCCAGTCAGTCCCATCCACAGCCAACAGTACTTAGCATGTACTTGGCTAGGTGCGCGGCGCAGGTGCGCAGGGGGCCAAGCCTTTATCCTGGCTTCCTGGGCGTTGTACAGCACGGGGGGGCGGAGTCACCAGTAGGGAGGAAACCTAAAGGGGACAAAATTATATATGTTCAGGGATACACCACATTAGAATAGATAGAGGCTGTCACACAAACCCACGCCCCACAAGCCCCTAAGCACAAGCCCACAAGCCCCTAAACACCGGGCAAGTAAGGGGAGGGTGAGCGGGGGGAGAGTCACCTCCAGCAGGAAATGCGTGGGTCAGGCAGTCCGTGTGTGTCCCAGAAAGACTTCCTCCACCAGTCCGCGTAAATCGTTCGCGAGAGAGCAACGCTCTCAAAAGTAACAGGACAGTTACAGCGCTGGAAAAAGACGAAGGCGGCCAGTCAGTCCCATCCACAGCCAACAGTACTTAGCATGTACTTGGCTAGGTGCGCGGCGCCGGTGCGCAGGGGGCCAAGCCTTTATCCTGGCTTCCTGGGCGTTGTACAGCATGGGGGGGCGGAGTCACCAGTAGGGAGGAAACCTCCAGCAGGAAATGCGTGGGTCAGGCAGTCCGTGTGTGTCCCAGAAAGACTTCCTCCACCAGTCCGCGTAAATCGTTCGCGAGAGAGCAACGCTCTCAAAAGTAACAGGACAGTTACAGCGCTGGAAAAAGACGAAGGCGGCCAGTCAGTCCCATCCACAGCCAACAGTACTTAGCATGTACTTGGCTGTGTTGACGACAGAACCAGTGGAAAAGGGTGCGCCTGCACACAATTGCTGATTGATCACTCCGATTCCAACCTTGGCTGAGGTTCTCTGCCCTCCCCACAGTTGGTTGGTGCTCCCTCAACGCCTGCTTGCCTCACCAAACATGGCATCTAAGGCAGGCCGTCACGTGAAAGAATAGAACCTCCACTGTTTCAATGCAACCGCTGGTGGAGACAGCTGGCGCGTGCGCAGTGTCGCCTGGTTTGACGTGTACCCGGCTGAGTGCGCACATGTTGAGCGGATATCTGTCTCCCTCTAACATTTGATTGTCAATAGCATCGAAACCGAGGTCTTGGCAGCAACATAATTACATTGGCAGCCAAAGCCTCACCCTGCCGGTTTGGGCTTACGGAGGTCTTCCCGGTTGGTCATCAAAGTGCGTCTCCGCAGCTCTTCCATCTCTGCAGGTCTTTACCTCTAATTTCACACCTTGATTCTCTATTATTTTTGATCTGTTTCTTTTCCTCGCCTCTTTTCTCTCCCTCTCTTCCTTCTCCTTCCCTCACCTCTTCTGTCTCTCCCTCTCTTTCCTTCTCCTTTCCTCGCCTCTTCTGTCTCTCCCTCTCTTTCCTTCTCCTTTCCTCGCCTCTTCTGTATCTCCCTCTCTTCCTGGCCTCTTCTGTCTCTCACTCACATTCCTCTCCTTTGCTCTCCTCTTCTGTCTCTCCCTCTCATTCCTTCTCCTTTCTTCTCCTCTTCTGTCTCTCTCTTATTCCTTCTCCTTTCCTCGCCTCTTATGTATCTCCCTCTTATTCCATCTGCGTTCCTCCCCTCTTCTGTCTCTGCCTCTCTTTCTTTCTCTTTTCTGCAGCTCGTCTGTGTCTCCCTCTCTTTCCTTCTGTTTTCCGTGGCCTCATCTGTCTCTCACTCTTATTCCTTCCGTGTTCCTCCCCTCTTCTGTCTCTCCCTCTTAGTCCTTCCGTGTTCCTCCCCTCTTCTGTCTCTCCTTCTTATTCGTTCTCCTTTCCTCGCCTTTTCTGTCTCTCCCTCTTATTTCTTCTCCTTTACTCACCTCTTCTGTCTCTCCCTCTCATTCCTTTTCCTTTCCTCGGCTCATCTGTCACTCCCTCTCATTCCTTCTCCTTTCCTCAACTCTTCTGTCTCTCCCTCTTATTCCATCTGCGTTCCTCCCCTCTTAAGTCTCTGCCTCTTATTCCTTCTCCTTTCCTCCCCTCTTCTGTCTCTCCCTCTTATTCCTTCCAGGTTCCTCCCCTCTTCTGTCTCTCCCTCCTATTCCTTCTCCTTCCCTCGGCTCATCTGTCACTCCCTCTCATTCCTTCTCCTTTCCTCACCTCTTCTGTCTCTTCCTCGCTTTCCTTCTCTTTCCCTCACCTCTTCTGTCTCTCCTTCTTATTCGTTCTCCTTTCCTCGCCTTTTCTGTCTCTCCCTCTTATTCCTTCTCCTTTCTTCACCTCTTCTGTCTCTCTCCTTCTCCTTTTCTTGCCTCATCTGCCTCTTCCCTTTGTCTTGTTCCCTTCTCAATCTCCTCTCGTTCACCTCTCCTTTCCTCTTTCTCCGTTTGTCTCTCTCTCGCTCTCTTGCTGTCCCTTCTTGTCTACCGATCCGATTCGATATGCTATTTCTCTCGTTTCTGCTGCCTCTCTGTCTCTGACTGTCTCTCGCCCTCTTTTGGCTATTCATGTTTTCCAAGTTGTGGGGTTAAACCACCTCCTCCCCATGGATGCTGAGGACTCACTGACCTCAGAAACCCACCCTAAAGTTTGAAGAACAACGAGACACATGTTTTGCATGTATTGAAGAATAGGGATATAATTTAGCCTACACAGGACAACACAGTGGAGCACAGAGGCATTCCCGAGGTGTAGGTGCCTTGACAATAAACAAAGGTAAGGAGTCGTGAGTGAACCAGGTGAGGAAGGGCTAGGTTGAAAAAGTGGGACAAATACCTGGGTAAGTGACAAGGGCACAGGGAAAGATACGATATACATACAGGGCCAAGTGCCATTATCTAAGTTTGTACAATATACATATGGGCTTATTTACAAACCTGATTGACATTACATACCTGGACAAGCATAATTTATTCAGGATATGAAGCTTCTTGAACTTGCAGGCCTGATGAGTGTGAATTAAGAGACGCGCCTCTTTTAATAATTATTTTTAAAATTATTTATTTATTTGAATTTATAAAGCACGCAGCGGCCCTGAGGCATCGTGGCGCTGTTACAGAAGATTCACTTGGATACAGATTACATGGGAAGAAAACTGATAGGAGATAACTTTACATGGTGCAAAACAATAATACAGAAGGTATGTTCCAGGGTTACAGGGAACACCTTGAAGTACAATTTCGTTGAAGAGCTTTGTTTTCAAGGCTGTTCTGAACACAGTGAAGGAGGTTTCATTTCTGAGTTTGAGTGGTAGTGAGCTCCAGTTTTTAGGCGCTAACACCGCGAGGCTGGCACCACCGGCTTTGGCTCTTTTGAAGGCAGGGACTGTAAGCTGGTGTGAGTATTGGGCACGTTTAGGTCTGTTTGCAGGCGCCTGGTGAATTTGTTCTGACAAATAAGAGGCTGCAGACTGAGGGAGGCAATAATACACATGTTTCATCTCGACTTCACAATCATTACTGAAGTGGAGCTCGAGTACATCACACGGGCAATCTACAAGCACATCTCACAGCACGCCGACTTCGCGTGCTCACCGTGCTGTTTCTTGTAGCCATAGTTCTGCAGAGTCCCTTTTCTTTCATCTTCAATGGTGTGCTATTTCTGGCCGATTTCTGAATTCCTGGGCTTATGTTGCAGGTTTCTTGGGCTGACATTAAGCACGAGTTGTGCCCCACCTGCTCATATTTGCATTGCACCCCTCCAGCAACAGTCCAACAGAATAAACATGAAATGTGTGTGCCTGGGACAAATTCAGTAGTTAAAACTAAACTTTCATATGCTAGTAGGATTTAGGGCCCGATTCATGGAATATTTGCATGGTTCAAAGTGATTTTGCACTGCTGAAAAGTGACTTTGCACTGCCGACACAAACCCTGATTCATGGAACCGTGCAAAGTGTATTTTTGCAGTGGAAAGTCAGTGCAAGTGGAAATTTCTGCAGTACAAAATGACTTTCCACTGCAAAAATACACTTTGCACAGTTCCATGAATCAGGGTATGTGTCGGCAGTGCAAAGGCACTTTTCAGCAGCGCAAAGTCACGTTGAACCATGCAAAAATTCCATGAATCGGGCCCTTAATGTGTTAAATGTTCACTTAAAACTGCCTGAGTGGATATCTCAAATAGCAGCCGTTAATTTCCTATAAAGCCTGAACCCTGTTCTCGCCACCTGTTCACACAACTTACAAAAAAATGTTCATCTATGCAAGTTGGAACAACGAAAGCATTCCGTTTACTAATTCATTGCAACTCTACCCCCTTACTGTATACCTGGTCCGGGTTCCCTGAATGGGGAATTACCGGGCCATTCCAACCTTGGAGGACCCAGTATTTCCCCATTCAGGGAACCCATCCCCATTCCCATTCCCTTTACCGGCGCTGTTAACCCCTTACCGTCAACCTTGTAATGACCCCCCTCAGTTTCATTAAAGATAAGGGAAGTGGATGATGTCCATTGGGGTCGGAAGAAGAAAAAGAGAGATGGTTTAAGAGCATAAACAGCCTCAGAGTAGGTCAAACAATCTGGTGTTCTGCTTTTGCAGGACTCATGGTCCTGAGTCCAAAGGTCCTGACCCTGTCCTAAAGAAAAAGGTTGCTGAGTCCCTCGGATCAGTGTCCAACAAAAATGACCCCCAGTCTCTGAGAGCATAGCATATCGGGTGCATAGCTCGCCCTCCTGCCAAATGGTTCTCCTGTACTTGACTGTGGGGCAAGGTCAGCAATCGAAGTGCAAGGTCAGCAATCTGAGTAAAAGGTCAGCAATCGAAGTACAAGATCAACAATCTGAGTACAAGGTCAGCAATCTGAGTACAAGGTCAGCAATATGACCTTGCCACGGGGCAACAGGAATGCCTTTCAGTCTGGGATGGGGGGCCTCCCAAGGCGCAAGCAAGAGCCAGTCCTGCCCCAGAGGGTGAAGGTGGCAGTTGAGAGTTGTACAGAACCATCTTGCATCACCCCAAAACATGCTGGGCAAGTTTTCACTTTCCTTCCTAGAACCAGAGGTAGAGACCCCAGCAGTTTCGAGGGGCCACCCACAAAATTACAGCCCATCAGCTCCCCATGCCAATTGTCTACAATAATCTGAGCCGCAATGAGAGAAAGGGGAATCCAGCAAATGAGAACCGGGAGAGCCAGCGTACAGAGGAACCAAAACTCTGCACCGAAACTCTGTTCAGCAGGGACTTATCACTGATCAACAGTCAACTGAAGAGACCACACCTTGGGGGGAGCCTCTTCGAGGTCCCCTAGCAGGAACTTAGACACTTTACAATGCGGCCCACCATTGTTGCCACATGGCAGCCCTGCATGGAGAAAGGGGGCGTGGCTTAACCTGCTATTTGTAACTTCCTCTATTGATAGCATCCGCTGGGCAGGAAAGACAGGGACAGGTTGGTCATGTCCAGTAATCCAATGGCAGAAAGAGGGGAAAAATAAGAGAGGCTAGAGGAAACAGGAAGATGTGGTTTGGTTGGGTGAGGTCAGAGGAGGAAGAGGCGGCAGACCAAGAAACCAGCAGGAGGAAGGATGTTCGACTGAAATGTGGGGGAGAATTGAACAAAAGGTGAGGTATTGGTTGGTGAGGACAAGTAGTAGTACTATGTGGTGAGTGTGTGTGTAATATGGGTGAGTCAGAGTGCTGTAGAGAGTTTAGTGATTGAGTGGATAGTGCTTGTAAGGAGGATGATGGAGTAGCAGCGTGAAGGAGGGAGTACTTGTGTGGAGGAGGGAGATATAACCTCAAAGGGTAGGGGAGTGTGAGACATTGAAGGTACAGAGGAGGAATACATGTGAAGAAGATGGAGAGAAGGTGTGTGGAATTGGACGCAGGAGAGTAGCCAGGGAATGAGAAGAAGGGGACTGAGTCGGGTAGAGCATCTGGAAGGCACATTCCCTAACCTCATTTAGTTACTAACAACACGTATAGTGCAGGGCTATTTCAGAAAGTTCTGAAGGGCGCCTAGATTGAGAGGGCAATTGCCTTTAGGTTCTCAATAAAGCTAGAGCCCAGACAATAGGCATCAAAATCTCTGTTAACCCGCGGTCACCAGGGTTAGGATGGGAAATGCTATAACTAGACTCGAGATTGAGGGACTCCCTGGCGCCCTGCCAAAGAAATAAATAAAATCCCAAGAACCTTCTCTGTGAGTTGGAGTGTTCTTTGAGACATTTGTTCCACCTAGGGCAACTCTGTTAGGCCCCACCACACGACCAGGATAATTATGGATAGTGTTAGTACCTCGCCAGAGCACTAATTCTATACTCTTGGGGGAGTAGCAATGTTCTTCTCATTGGCAACATGGTCTGAAATCCAGCCTTTCTTTCTGGTGCTATAGTGACCTGCTCGCTCTGGTGACCTTAGGCGATAGAGCACCCTTGACTCACTTCATCAACCTCTCTAGCACTCATTATATGTCTCCCGACAGCTTCGGTTCCCAAGTACTTCATAGTCTATTTGCCTGGTTTCTTAATTTGGGCATTTGGTCAGTGTGACTTGCTGGAGTTGACCACCTCCTAATCACTGGTTCATGCTCAAGGTGACTCTCGTGCTCTGAACCCTCGAGCTCTTACCTCACTCCTTCTGCTATTACTCCTGATTTTACTCATGTCCTTATCCTCCACCCCTGGACTCTGTTCACTCCCGCTAGTGGTGTATGGTAGGCATTTCTACTGTGGATAATAAGGGGATTGGGGGATTGGGATAAAGATGGTTCTGATTGGCTGCCTCATTCGTGCATGGATGTCTTTACATCTGATTGGCCTGGAGTGCTGCCACGAATCTCCTGCGAGTTGGGCCCACACATTTTCAGTAATTGTGGTGGCTACACAGTGTGGCAAATCACTTTTGCGTATGTCCCTGCCAAATAATGTGTAGACTTTGAACGCTGCACATAACATGGTTGTAAGGGTAGGTTAGGTGCTTCCTATGAGTTAATGTTCTAAGGCAGCGGTCTTCAAACTTTTTTGGCCTGGGCCCCACCCAGAGTAAAGTTTGGACAGGCCGGGCTCCCAAAAATGCCAAATGGACAGTATGTATTGCGTGACATCACTGCACCCTACTCGCAGTATAGTCCCTGGGCTCCCCCACCTGCTCCCATCACAGTCGCTGGGCTCCTTCATGCCACTCCTACCCAGTCCCTGGGCTCCACCTACCCCATCACACACCCTGGGCTCTCCCCTCCCTGCTCCCACCACTATCCCATGGTTCCCGCTCATCCTGCTCCCACCACAGTCCCTGGGCTCCCCCCATCCCGTTCCCAACACAGTCCAAGGGCCAGTGGCAGCTGGTGAATTTCTTAAGTGGAGGGTCATAACTATTTCCCCCTAAAACGCCATAGCGACCGGGCGTAGTGAGGGAGCCCGAACCAATCAAGGGTGGTTTGGGGGGGAGGGTTGGTGTTCTCCCCGTGAATTTCTTTCAAAAATTGATTAAAATAGGACATCTATGATAGATGTCCAGTAAAAAGATACCATCCCTGTCCCCTAGGCCCCACTGGGCCTTACACAATCAACCTGATTATGTGTGTATGCAAGGTGCTGGGGTACCAAGGGGGAAAGCATGGTTTATTTGACTGGACATCTATGATGGAAATCCAGTAAAAAAATACCATCCCTGTCCCCTGGGCTCCACAGCGCCTCAGAAGGAGAGCTGATTTTGGCAGGTGGGTAGGGGGATTGTGCAACAAAGCCCTGCATGTGGGTGCTGAAACGCCCTGCTCCAGGCTGCTCTGTCCATATGTGCGAGGAGGTGCAGGAGCTCCCCCTCGCACCCACAGACATGCAGTGCCCCAGCCAGCCTTTCCAATGAGCTATGCAATGCCAGCGAAGCAAAACGCCCCAGCACTTGCATGGCTCAGTGAGCATGTGCGGCTGGGGACCTAAACTGAACTGTCAAAGGGAAATAGTGTTTCCCTTTGACAGTTCAGCCAGCCCAGGAGCTCCCCTTCAGCTTGAAAAAGCTGCAGAGGGAGTGCTCATTGTTTCACTGGCCTGGCTCCTTAGCTCCTCCCTAATGGGTGAGGGGCCACTGGGTGGGTGCCCCCTCATGATTATAGATGATCCACCAGTCACGTACTGGCATATAGGGCAATAGGGCAATGCCTGTACCAAAAATGCAAAATGCTAGTGTAGGCCAGTCAAAATGGGCCACTTTTTTGGCCAATGTGGGCCAGTTTGATGAGTTACTTCACTATGCATTTAGTAAATTTGACCATTTTTGCTGAACAATCTTTAAATATCACAATTTACTTACATTTTAACACAAAGCGACACCTTGGGTACTATTCAAACAGTCTGTGACTAAAGGAATGAATATCCATTTACAACTGCGGGCTAATTTTTCATTGGTACCTGAGACAGTTTCATGCTTCAGCCCGACCATGTGAGCCGCCCCTGCCCATTTCTTCCAATCTAAAAAAAAAAAACATTTTTTTTTACATTTCAAGCAGAGCTCTCACGGACCCCCAGCAATGTGGCCACGGCCCCCTGCAGGGGCGCGCCCCGCAGTTTGAATACCACTGCTCTAAGGTTTGCACTTCTTATACTGCATGCATACTTCACTTTGGAGGAATTGAAAATCAAGCACTTGAAAGATTGCTACAAAGATCAAGGGATTTTCCAGCATCAGATCTCTGGGAAAATGTCCCCCCAAATTAAAAATGTTTTATTAGTTTTTGTTTGAAAGAATTACTTTGAATGAAATAAATTACTTTGAAATAATTCATGTCAGTAAAACGACATGGAAGGAACAAAGAGTACTTCCACCAGAAACCGAATTTGATGTGAATTATGTATGCTGAATAAAAGGGGGCATCCTTTCAGAGAGTCACCCATTAACCACCTGCATAGTATGAATAGATACTAAGAAATTAAATAAACCATCATTTCTTAGTAAATGTGCAAAGAACAAATAATTTGTATTCAAACAACGGTGAGCAATACATTCATCTAACAACAATCAAATCACTGCTATTGAGAACGTAGTTGATGCAATAAATAAGTAGTAAGAGATAGTTGGCCTCATTACGAGGTAGGTGGTAAGTGGTCAAATTGGTGGTAACTCAGTTACCACCAATTTTACCACTATGCCAAATTATGAGTGTTGGTTTTGAATGGAGATTTACCTGGAGGTAAATCTTCAGACTCAACGCCCAAAAATAAGCAGAATTGCTGGAATTAACACAGTGGTAATTCCACTACAGTAATTCCACCCAAAAAAGCCCAATTGGTTCCAATGGACCCAAAATAAATGGGGAATTACACTGCCACCACCACTTGTAATCAGGGGGAAATTCCGTCTGACCAAGTGGCGATAACGGTAATTCCTCAGGGTAATTTTTTGGGGGATTTACTCAGAATTTCCGCCTAACTCGTAATTAGGCCCAGTTTACCACTGGTGCAGTGACCCTGAACAGATGCAGGGTAGTTGAAAGTAACAGAACCAGTAAGTGATAGTGCTTAAACCTACAAAGGGGGAAGACGCTAAAACAAGATGCGTGCCAACCAATTAAATCAGTACTGCACACATTGTATTCATATTTCTCTGAAGGTTAGTAACCCGTGCTGGGTTGGTTTAATTGCCAACATTCAACAACTGATGCTAGGTCTATTGTTTGCCAAAAACGACATGGAACCACGTGAAGCTCTTAGGAAACAATTCAACATAAAGGAGGGAGCAGATGCTGCCTCTAAAGCTTCCCGCAATTCAGTTTCACAAAACACTTCACATAGATCTTAGCTATTGCAAACCACCAGAGAAGATGTTAATGGACTGATATCATGGAACACTAGAGGTTTTCAACATCTGTTTCAGAACTTTGAAGCATCCTTGGAAAATAATTTTGGAGTATGCCTCCAGGAGACGTGGTTGCGGGAGGTGCCATCAAGGGACGGATATTCTATGATTTTGAATCCAGCTGGGAAAAATCAGTTTGGTCGTCCTTTTTCTGGGCTATTGACTATGATAAATAATGCAAACGGTTGGGAGATTTTGCAGTTCTTTTCCCCAAATCTGTTTGTGCAGGGAACACTTCTGCAGAACAAAATTGGCTCTGGCACATTACCAAAATACCTGCTTCTGCTTAACACATATTGGAATACCGCAATGATTTCTTCATGTCATTTCATTCAATCGATAACAAAACTGATCGATGATAGTATGGAACTGTACATGGATTTAAAGGTGATCCTATGCGGCGACCTAAATTTCTCGTGGTTCGATGACCGTAGGATTCTGACAAAGCAAAAGCACCAAACAAATACCACCTGTAGAGGCTATCAATTTCAAGCAGCAATGAATGCCAGAAATTGTCAGATGTTGAACGGTCAAATCAAAGGTGATATTCCCCCGAATTATACATGGCAGTGTGATGGCAGCAAAAAAATAATTGATTACATCTGGGCCTCAAATACCATGTCTGACGAGATTGTGTATCTGAAGATCTTGAAATCAATGCTCAGCGACCATAATCTGGTAGAGTTAACTTGGAAGGCGTCTCCTAAAACAGCCGTAGGACTATTTATTCAGTCTGTAGAAGTAAGCCAAAGAGGCAACAGACTTAAAATAAATAGCCAACAAATGAGGATCTTAAATGAAAAGATGTCTTCAGAAGCAGTTACGGCAAAGGATAAATTAAATTATACTTCACTGCAGGCAGGATATCAAAGCAAGTTTAACCATCCAAATAGTTGCACTTATACAAAGAAATATGAATTTATTGCACTTGTCTGTCAAAAAAAAGCAATTGCAACAAGATCTGCAAAAATTTAAAAAAGTTTCAGATCCTAATAAGCTAGCGCTAATGAAACGCCGAAAGATGAAATAGCGCAACTGGTTGAAATGTTTTGCAACAATGAGAGATCAAGAGTGTGGCGAACGAATCTTAAAATTAATCATCTTTCATCAGACAAAAGAACTATGGTGCATAATAAACAGTAAGGTTGTCTTCCAGAAAGCTAAGATTCACCATGGGATATCGAAAGCAAGCTGGCAACAACACTTTGCGAAGGTTTTCAGTACAAATTAAAACGGAACGATTGATGATGCTTCCCCATCGGCTCATTCTTGGGACATAATTGAATCAAGCGAGGACATTATAACAGCAATTAAACATCTAAAAAACTTGCAAGCTGCTGGACCTGATGGCCTCACAAATGTGATGCTAAAAGCAAAAAATGAGCACTGGGCAACCTTTATTGATCATTTGTTTCGAGCAATAGCCACCACAAAGTTGAAACCTGAATCTTGGAACTCTGCCATTATCGTTCCCATATTCAAGAAAGGCAGTCGGGACGATCCGGCAAACTATTGTCCCATTGCCCTCTTGGACATTGTTGGTAAGATATTTGCAACCTTTCTACAGCAGAAGCTTTCAAAGTGGGCCATTATTTCGGGTCACTTCGATACACGCCAGACTGGCTTTACCAAGGGAGTTGGAACAGAACTGAACTTGACCATATTGAATGTGCTGAAATTGGAAGCCCTACAACAAGGTAAAAATCTGTTTATCACATTCATAGATATGAAACAAGCGTTTGACTCACTCGACCGACAAAAATTGTGGGAAAAACTGAAAAACTGGTCTTGTCCGCTTTAACTATTGCAGGCAATAATGGCTCTTCACAAAGACACCTCCATCAGAGTGCGAATAAACGAAGCCGGTGAGCTCTCTGAAAAGATAATGACCAATAAAGGAGTCAAGCAGGGGTGCCCTCTGGCTGCCCTTCTCTTCAAATTATTCATATCAGATGTTTCAGAAGCTTCTCCTCAGGTGCAATGCTTTCCCCCAAGGATAAATGGCCAAAGCATCAGCTGGACAATGTACGCTGATGATATTGTCTTAATGGACGCAACACCTATTGACCTTCAAAGACTCCTATTGGCTCTAGAAAAATATTTAAACGATAACTCCCTGCAAATTAATGTAGATAAGACAAAGATTATGGCAATTAGAAATTCTTCCAAAAGATTAATCAAAAATTTTGGATGGAAACTTGCCGATGTGCAGACACATGTCTCAACGGTTCGATATCTAGGCGTCCAATTGAATACCTCAATCAGAGAACACGAATGGATGACAGATTTAAAACAACGCATGGTGACTTTTTCGCTCGAAGGGGCAAAGCTACATGCCGAATACGGGAAATTCACTCTGAAACCCGTATTAATCTTCTACAATCAAAAAGTTATTCCTTCAATCACTTTCGGCGCTGAGGCTGGCTGGAATTTAAATCACAATCTGTGGTCCTCCCTTGAAGGATTGTTTTGGAGACACATTCTCAAGCTTCCAAAGAGTACCTCAATGATTTCCATAAGGCATGAGCTAGGAATGGAATCCATGTACAACATAGTTGTCTGGAAATCGTTGGCTATGCTACGGAAGATGTCATTAGAAGATCAGTTACCTGCATATCAAATTCTCTCAGCAGCTCGACCAAACCAATATCGTGGTATTATGTTAAAATGGATCACTAGACTAAAACAGATCCTAGAATGTGCAGACATAAACTGGGAAACACTTCTTGCAATGCCACAAATTGCTAAAAAAAAAAGCTAAGAACATGGAATTGGATCCAAAATTTGGAACAAAGAAACCTTTTGAGCTCCTCGATTGTCTTGGGGCCATCAGCAAACAGCCTAGATCGTCTTCCGAGATATCTCCAAACATTTCCTTCAAGGAAACAGTTCTGTGATCAATCAGTTGAATCACTGAAACATCTGATCACAGAGTGTCAAAAACGAACGCAGTCAAGAAATCGTCATCTTGGAACTTTTGCTCCTGCAGACGGAGACATGGACAAATGGTGGTATTGGATACTGTCTAGTAATAATGTACCTCTCACATGTGCAATATATGATTTCCTGGAAAATAACCTGAAAGATCAAATCTCCTAGCCACCGAATGTTACCGATGTCCATGATGCATGTTAAGCAATGCTTGGATATCAAACATTGATTGTAGCCTTATGTGAAGTTGAGTAGAGTGAACAAGTGAACATTTTGATTTTGATTGTAATTGAAGTTTGAATACAAACTAATTGTTACAAATAAAATAAAAAAAATTAAAATAAATCAGTACTGCACACATTATACTCATATTTCTCTGAAGGTTAGTAACCCGTGCTGGGTTGGTTTAATTGCCAACATTCAACAACTGATGCTAGGTCTATTGTTTTCCAAAAACGACATGGAACCATTAAAACGTGTTAATCAAAAGTGCCTTCAGCCATTTGAGTTATATTTTTTGCCTGCACTGAGGTCCTGGTAAAAAGAAACCTATGCCAAGCCAATAGTTTTGCCATGTGTATGTTTTTTAGACAGGCACTGCCATCATATGCCCAGATCTGCTATATTATGCTCAGTAAGTACCATTATGGAAGTGCCTGGCAGATGCGTGTCCCACGCCCACACAAAATCCGCTGTTGGCTTCGTATTGGGTTGTTTGGGGAGAGCTTCCTGTGCTGTTTTTATAAGCAGCGCAAATTCTTGAATGCACATCTGTTTAGGGGTCTTGTGATTGAACTTCTATGCCACATGTGTTTCCTCACCCCACAGTAATGTGCCTCTGGATCTGAGGGCAACCCGGCAATTTACAGTTGTGTGGTCAGTACATGTATATTTGAGGGCAACCTCATACTTAGGCAGGGCAAACACGGCAAATAGCTGACACGTGCCTTTAAGGGGGCGTGGTTCTGCTTAGGGCAAAGGAGTTCCAGGTAGCTCACTGGAGCTGGATGAGACCAATTTACTCCCATACATTCACCTGAGCCTTTTATTGGTTTATACGCCCCAATATATTACGAATAAGGACCCCTTTCACTGATTATTACACATAAATACAGCTGGGAATCAATCTGCTTTTTGTCTGTATTTATTTTGAAAGAAAATGCAAATGCAAGTCTTTTCGCTTGCTTCCCCTCGCTGTCAATCAGGCACTGCAAGCCAATGGCATTGCGGGCACGCAGGAGGAATCGTGTAAAAGCTGTGCCACAAATAGTTTGGACGTTGCTCTAATTGCTGGCAGCATGTCTCTTAAGTCAGTGGCAATCACATGAGCAGGCATTTGCTGTTATGGTCCAAATGGAGCTGGCATTGGTGTGGAATAACTCGGTTGCGTGTGTGTCCTGCGGGTCTGTGTGTGCTTTAAGAAATGACTTCCTTTTCATTCAAATGAATGCAGAACAATACTGGTTGGAAATGATATTCATATACGATCAACAATAGATGTGGAGAAACACGGACAACATTGGTAAACAATGAATATGGAGAAATGCGTCTCCTAAAACAGCCGTAGGACTATTTATTCAGTCTGTAGAAGTAAGCCAAAGAGGCAACAGACTTAAAATAAATAGCCAACAAATGAGGATCTTAAATGAAAAGATGTCTTCAGAAGCAGTTACGGCAAAGGATAAATTAAATTATACTTCACTGCAGGCAGGATATCAAAGCAAGTTTAACCATCCAAATAGTTGCACTTATACAAAGAAATATGAATTTATTGCACTTGTCTGTCAAAAAAAAGCAATTGCAACAAGATCTGCAAAAATTTAAAAAAGTTTCAGATCCTAATAAGCTAGCGCTAATGAAACGCCGAAAGATGAAATAGCGCAACTGGTTGAAATGTTTTGCAACAATGAGAGATCAAGAGTGTGGCGAACGAATCTTAAAATTAATCATCTTTCATCAGACAAAAGAACTATGGTGCATAATAAACAGTAAGGTTGTCTTCCAGAAAGCTAAGATTCACCATGGGATATCGAAAGCAAGCTGGCAACAACACTTTGCGAAGGTTTTCAGTACAAATTAAAACGGAACGATTGATGATGCTTCCCCATCGGCTCATTCTTGGGACATAATTGAATCAAGCGAGGACATTATAACAGCAATTAAACATCTAAAAAACTCGCAAGCTGCTGGACCTGATGGCCTCACAAATGTGATGCTAAAAGCAAAAAATGAGCACTGGGCAACCTTTATTGATCATTTGTTTCGAGCAATAGCCACCACAAAGTTGAAACCTGAATCTTGGAACTCTGCCATTATCGTTCCCATATTCAAGAAAGGCAGTCGGGACGATCCGGCAAACTATTGTCCCATTGCCCTCTTGGACATTGTTGGTAAGATATTTGCAACCTTTCTACAGCAGAAGCTTTCAAAGTGGGCCATTATTTCGGGTCACTTCGATACACGCCAGACTGGCTTTACCAAGGGAGTTGGAACAGAACTGAACTTGACCATATTGAATGTGCTGAAATTGGAAGCCCTACAACAAGGTAAAAATCTGTTTATCACATTCATAGATATGAAACAAGCGTTTGACTCACTCGACCGACAAAAATTGTGGGAAAAACTGAAAAACTGGTCTTGTCCGCTTTAACTATTGCAGGCAATAATGGCTCTTCACAAAGACACCTCCATCAGAGTGCGAATAAACGAAGCCGGTGAGCTCTCTGAAAAGATAATGACCAATAAAGGAGTCAAGCAGGGGTGCCCTCTGGCTGCCCTTCTCTTCAAATTATTCATATCAGATGTTTCAGAAGCTTCTCCTCAGGTGCAATGCTTTCCCCCAAGGATAAATGGCCAAAGCATCAGCTGGACAATGTACGCTGATGATATTGTCTTAATGGACGCAACACCTATTGACCTTCAAAGACTCCTATTGGCTCTAGAAAAATATTTAAACGATAACTCCCTGCAAATTAATGTAGATAAGACAAAGATTATGGCAATTAGAAATTCTTCCAAAAGATTAATCAAAAATTTTGGATGGAAACTTGCCGATGTGCAGACACATGTCTCAACGGTTCGATATCTAGGCGTCCAATTGAATACCTCAATCAGAGAACACGAATGGATGACAGATTTAAAACAACGCATGGTGACTTTTTCGCTCGAAGGGGCAAAGCTACATGCCGAATACGGGAAATTCACTCTGAAACCCGTATTAATCTTCTACAATCAAAAAGTTATTCCTTCAATCACTTTCGGCGCTGAGGCTGGCTGGAATTTAAATCACAATCTGTGGTCCTCCCTTGAAGGATTGTTTTGGAGACACATTCTCAAGCTTCCAAAGAGTACCTCAATGATTTCCATAAGGCATGAGCTAGGAATGGAATCCATGTACAACATAGTTGTCTGGAAATCGTTGGCTATGCTACGGAAGATGTCATTAGAAGATCAGTTACCTGCATATCAAATTCTCTCAGCAGCTCGACCAAACCAATATCGTGGTATTATGTTAAAATGGATCACTAGACTAAAACAGATCCTAGAATGTGCAGACATAAACTGGGAAACACTTCTTGCAATGCCACAAATTGCTAAAAAAAAAAGCTAAGAACATGGAATTGGATCCAAAATTTGGAACAAAGAAACCTTTTGAGCTCCTCGATTGTCTTGGGGCCATCAGCAAACAGCCTAGATCGTCTTCCGAGATATCTCCAAACATTTCCTTCAAGGAAACAGTTCTGTGATCAATCAGTTGAATCACTGAAACATCTGATCACAGAGTGTCAAAAACGAACGCAGTCAAGAAATCGTCATCTTGGAACTTTTGCTCCTGCAGACGGAGACATGGACAAATGGTGGTATTGGATACTGTCTAGTAATAATGTACCTCTCACATGTGCAATATATGATTTCCTGGAAAATAACCTGAAAGATCAAATCTCCTAGCCACCGAATGTTACCGATGTCCATGATGCATGTTAAGCAATGCTTGGATATCAAACATTGATTGTAGCCTTATGTGAAGTTGAGTAGAGTGAACAAGTGAACATTTTGATTTTGATTGTAATTGAAGTTTGAATACAAACTAATTGTTACAAATAAAATAAAAAAAATTAAAATAAATCAGTACTGCACACATTATACTCATATTTCTCTGAAGGTTAGTAACCCGTGCTGGGTTGGTTTAATTGCCAACATTCAACAACTGATGCTAGGTCTATTGTTTTCCAAAAACGACATGGAACCATTAAAACGTGTTAATCAAAAGTGCCTTCAGCCATTTGAGTTATATTTTTTGCCTGCACTGAGGTCCTGGTAAAAAGAAACCTATGCCAAGCCAATAGTTTTGCCATGTGTATGTTTTTTAGACAGGCACTGCCATCATATGCCCAGATATGCTATATTATGCTCAGTAAGTACCATTATGGAAGTGCCTGGCAGATGCGTGTCCCACGCCCACACAAAATCCGCTGTTGGCTTCGTATTGGGTTGTTTGGGGAGAGCTTCCTGTGCTGTTTTTATAAGCAGCGCAAATTCTTGAATGCACATCTGTTTAGGGGTCTTGTGATTGAACTTCTATGCCACATGTGTTTCCTCACCCCACAGTAATGTGCCTCTGGATCTGAGGGCAACCCGGCAATTTACAGTTGTGTGGTCAGTACATGTATATTTGAGGGCAACCTCATACTTAGGCAGGGCAAACACGGCAAATAGCTGACACGTGCCTTTAAGGGGGCGTGGTTCTGCTTAGGGCAAAGGAGTTCCAGGTAGCTCACTGGAGCTGGATGAGACCAATTTACTCCCATACATTCACCTGAGCCTTTTATTGGTTTATACGCCCCAATATATTACGAATAAGGACCCCTTTCACTGATTATTACACATAAATACAGCTGGGAATCAATCTGCTTTTTGTCTGTATTTATTTTGAAAGAAAATGCAAATGCAAGTCTTTTCGCTTGCTTCCCCTCGCTGTCAATCAGGCACTGCAAGCCAATGGCATTGCGGGCACGCAGGAGGAATCGTGTAAAAGCTGTGCCACAAATAGTTTGGACGTTGCTCTAATTGCTGGCAGCATGTCTCTTAAGTCAGTGGCAATCACATGAGCAGGCATTTGCTGTTATGGTCCAAATGGAGCTGGCATTGGTGTGGAATAACTCGGTTGCGTGTGTGTCCTGCGGGTCTGTGTGTGCTTTAAGAAATGACTTCCTTTTCATTCAAATGAATGCAGAACAATACTGGTTGGAAATGATATTCATATACGATCAACAATAGATGTGGAGAAACACGGACAACATTGGTAAACAATGAATATGGAGAAATGCGGGAAATGCGAACGGAAATGATGGGAAAATAAATAGCATAAAAGCTGGAGTCTTACTTAGGATTCCAGGAGTTAGGCAGGGTGAGACGGTTCTGGAAGGAAAGCATCCTGTCCTGACTGCGGTTCCTCTGCTGAATCTGGGGTGGCATTGCTGACATCGGGTCCTTGCTTTATATCGTCTCGAGAGGATAGCTCAGGGGCAACGCACTTTCCTTGGAAGCAAGACGATGTCGAGCCACACAGGTTCGAGCCCTAGACCCACGATTAGAATATTAAGTGCTTTATAAATAACCAATTACAATAACCTATAGGGCCTTTCTTCCTAGCTGGGCGGACAATTATTGCTTTGTTTTCATTCGTAGGCGCAAAGGGGCTATGTTCTCTCTTCCCTTGGCAAGAGCTGGGGGCCCTGATCGGATTTTCATCCTACAAAATGCTGCATTTACCATCTATCACCGAATGTGCAATTGTGATACCCCCACTGCCCTACACGCCTGACTTTCCTTGCCAGCATGATGCCTGTGCAAGGTTTCCTTTGCAATCTATATTTCAACAAATTGTCTAGTGTGGTGCCATGCATTGGGTGATCGGCTGCTCTGTTTACACAAGCATGCCTCATTTGTCAGGCTGTACCGATACTAAAGGCTGGCACCCAAATTTAATGGGCACAAGCTTAGCCAGGGCCTTTAATGTGGGTGGTGGGGCATTACCACCAGTTATAGCCTGCAATATGGCTATGAAGACACCGGCACAACATCCAGAGTGCTATTTTTACTTTTTTTTTGTTGCAAAAAGAGGAGTCAGGCAGTGCATACAACCCCTATTTTCTTTCATTGATAAAACGCTACAGCTAAGATGGTAACCACAGTAATGGCTAGTGGACGCCCATGTTCCGTTTCCATGGTAGCCATGGACGTCAGGGGAGGGCATGGTGGCTGAGGAGCAGAGTCTGGTAGTTTGAGAGCCCTACTGTGTGCATTTCATGGTGGAAGGCTAGAGCGGGTGCCAAGGCAAATACATAAAGCAGAGGAACTGGTGTGTGATGAATCAACTTCCGGGTCACCAGTGGTCCACGGATGAATATCGGTCTCTAAACCATCAATCAGCCCCACACCTCTAGTACACCAGAAGGGATCTGAACAGATTGGAAACACAAGCAAATTATCAACCTCCTTGTCCAATTATGGTAACGTGAACGGAACTGCAGGCTTATCTCTGCAAGGTCGTGGATCGTTGATTAGTTGCAACAAAGTGAAAATACAATTATTACCCCGTGATAAAAGGGACTGTCCAGTCAACGTTAAGTTGTATACAAATATCTACTTTATTATTATTCAACAGACAGTTCTAGCACACTACAAAATACAACCCACCCTGTAAAGGAAGGCAGTGGACAGACAGTTTCAAGAAGGAAAAGGGATGCACTCTGGATACTGACAGGAGGGTAGTGGATAAAGTAATTATGTCCAATAGTGGAAGGATACTTGGTTGCAGCTCAAAGGGAGCTATGGGTCATAAAAGGTCACAAGGGGCCTTGAGGGAACGACCAGGGGGACAGAACCACAATGTACCTTGTGCGTGTACACGTTTTTGGTGCTTGACAGGGTCGAGTAGGTTTCAGGGTGCTTTGCAACTTCTGTGACAGAATACAAGACTCGAGACAGCTGCGGGTATCAGGCAGTAGGCAGTTCGGCGAGCGTGGCTGGACAGATGGCTACAGGCTGACCTACACAGCGGCTCAGGTTCAGGAATCGTTGTCTGAGTGCTTGTCGGCAGGTCTGAAGCACTGGTCGAGGCATCTCGGACGGTGTGAGTGACTGCAGCATTAGAGAGTCAGTGGTGCAGTCGGTTGCAGCTCGAGGTGCTCGACTGGCTCGAAAAATGTTCTTTAAGGCGGACGCTGGTTGATGCTTGTCGATGCACTCCTCCTAGCTTCTTCTCATGTCGTCCTTCAAGGCGGACAGCCCAAAGCTGAGGAGAGTGCTGCAGGCAACAACCTTGTCCTTGGTTTGGTTCAGAGACTCTCTGGCACATTCCACCTAGGAAGATTGCTTGCAGAGCCTAGAAGAGCATGCTGTGTGCTGGCTGGGTATTGGTTCTGGAGCTGCTTGCGGGCTCGCTGGATTCAGTATCTCCCTCTGTTCCCTGGGAGATGCTTAGGGGAGGAGTCTTGTTTCCCTCTTTGGAAATCCTGGCCTTCCTTCACTGGTGGAAGCTGTAAGGATGACTGTAACTTCACCCAGGGTTGAAATGAGTTATTCTTGTTACTCCTTGTGAAGTCTTCAGATGATCTGCCCAAAAGAGGGGCTCAGCCCTCTTTCAACGCCAAATGGGCCTCAGTAATTGCTATAGGCTAAGGCTACCATAATTAATCAATCCTGGGTCCCCACCAACAATCTCCATTATGCGTGAGGTCATAAGAGTGAGTTGCAACAGAAAAGGTAAAGGAGTGAAAACATGTAATACTAAGTCCCACCCATGTTCCTGTCTGTTGTAGATCAAAGGGTCTCTCTAGTTAATGGAGCTCTCTGTGGTTCCTGATACAAGCATCAGGTCTCCCTTGAAGCTGCAGCGGGAGCAGACACTCTGTCTCCATCAAATGACATACTCCTACCTTCTGAATGGGGATTCCCTGCAGGGATGGCTACTGTGAACACATTGTCCCAGACATGACAGATCACTGCCCTTGATAGAGAGAGGCAGTAGCTGGCTTCAGGTTGACCCAGTCCATATAAGAGGTTGTTGGTGGTTTCCTGTCTCCTTTGTTAAGCCTCTGCAGCCAGGCCCCATCTGGGCCTGATTGATGCATACTCTATTAGTATGTTAATTGCTGCCACCATCTGCAGAGGGTAAACAAACAGACACAGCGGATCCATGGAACCTTTGATAGTTAATTATGCTGGCCATGGAGGACTGTTTTGGTCCTCCCCTTTCTGAGATGCATCATGTACTCCACCTGTCTGATCCCAACTAAATATGACAGGGAGGACTGTGCCTGTAGGCTGTGTCCACCTAGTGTACATGCGTCTATCTGTATGTTGTGCAGTGAGCATGGGAAAATGTGTGCGTATTAGCCTCACACATTTTCCAGAGGTTGATCTACCATCATTTAATTTCATATAACATTTTTTTAAAAAGCCCAGGTGAGCGCACACCCACCGTGCAGAAGGTCGAATTCCTCACATGGTGTGAGTGCCATAGCGGCTCAGGACACGGGCACGCACCTATATGTAATGCCTGCGACCCGAGCAATCTAACTGACTTAACCTTCCCCTAATAGTGTGCTCCTTTTGATTAGTTACATATTATTGGCAACTTCGGGCCTGTTCTGGAGCTTTTTGAGCAAAGCACCATAACGCTCTCCCCGCCTCGCGCTTGCATTGTGCTGTTTTGCATGCTTGCTAGCTGAGGGGTGCGGGAGGTTGCTGCCTGCAGGCATTTCTGCCAGGCTTATTTTGGGAAATGGAATTAAAGCCATTTTAAACATCCAATTGCGACTGCCGTCTGCAAATTGTAAAACACAGCGTCACGAAGTCTCAAAGTTTTACCAAAGTGACTTTAGGAATTTTTCTCTGATGGGAGAGATCCATAACCTCCATTAATCATTCTAGAATGATCCAGATCAAACCTACATTTCCAAAAATAAAACCATACTTAGGGCTCAGCAAATAACGCCAAAAACGTCAGCATGTCCCTGTCTACAAAAATATGTTTTATTTAGAACAACAATGTGTCCACATTGAGTGGCTGAGAATTGTATTATGCCACATAATTGGCACGACGATGCAGCCAAAGGTTCCCATGGTTGCCGAATGACATGCATTTTTGAGATTTTGCAACACTTTTTCTGTTGAAGAAGACTTGCTCTTTAAAATGAAGCATTCCGGAAGTCAGCTAAAAAGGTGTAATCCACCGGAAGTACATGCGCCACAGAAAAGTTAGCCCTGACGAAGAGACGCAAAGTCCGAAATGCATTGGCTTCTGATTCTGCCTCGTCAATTATAAAGAAGGCACAGCACAGGAGGTAAAAACTAATTTGCCAAGAAAATGAAACATGTGTATTTGTGATTTGTGAATTTATGATTAAAATGCAGTAGTGTTTACTATAAGGGTTGCCGCCAGATCTGATGGTGAATACCATCAGTTTATCTCTGTAGTTTCATTGCACCGAACTGTGCATTCCAGGTTCTGGCAGATACCATATAAGGAGTTCATTTCTTTGCAATTATACGTAATCTCTACAATACAGTGGTGCCCGTTCACACACCAGGGATGTCATTTCACCAAAACGCCAGGGGTAGCGGAAGTGAAATTGCATGGCCCTTGACCTCTGATGACATCACAGGAAGTGATGTCACTTGACCCCAAACCAAAGTGACATCACGAGAAGCGATAGAACACAACCTTTTACCCCTTGACAAAACATCACATAGTCCTAACTACACTATGAAAAATATGGTTCCAATGTCACTGTAACGTGATAAACATTTCATACAAGAATGGATCAACATATGTATCAGCAGAATAAAAAACATGCTATAACTGCAACTTGTGAATAGAAAAATACATAGTCCAAAATGGATGTTTATTCTACTCTAAATGCTTTTTGGAGTATTTTGTCTGCATTGTGAGTTTGAGGTGTTTAAGAACAGACTAAATCAGTGACTCACCCCCTGAAGTGAGCCTGAAATAAGCCTGTAATGAGTCTAGCAGTTATTGTATAGAATTCCAAAAAGACAAATTATTTGTCATTCCTATTATTTCTTATTTAGGGTCACTGCTCAAAGTGTTACTCTTGTGGAACCCCCTGTTTTTTTTTAAGAAGCCTAAACAAGAAAGTCAGCCACTCTAGAAACAAAGAGCCACATGGCATTGGCCACAGCCCAGGAGCTTCAATTTGTATCGAAAAAAAAGGTTTTCTTTTTTTACGGGTAGCAAGGGACACCACAGGGGTAGCAAGGGAGACCTCAGGGGTCGCAAGTGGGAGACCTCAGGGGTCGCAAGTGGGAGACCTTAGGGGTTGCAAGGGACTTCACCCACCCATTGTTTGAATGATTCTTTGCCATCAAAGGTGTTTACAATTAGATGCCATTTTAAATATACTATACTATACTTGAGTGCAATGAAGCCACACTTCTTTTTGTTTGCTGTTTCCCTTCTTAGGTCCGCTGGGCTCTTTTTGTGATGTAGGTGATGATTAATAATAATGACTAAGTCAAATAGAACTTTCACCACAACGCTATCCATAGAACATTTTTATATAGAAAGTCGGTGCTCGTATATTAACCTTGGAAGGATGACAAGCTGAGTTAGCTGTGTGACCTGCAGATCACGCACACATTTTAGTAGAAAGCACTCAAACCACTGAGCTATCGTACCAGCATTGATATTGCATGAAATACCTATTGCATTACAGTACAGCTACAGAGGAATGGCATATTTCATTTCGTCATTTTTTTGGAGGAGGGACACAAAGCTTGTAGGTAGTGTTTGGTTATTTACCCACCCATTGAATGCCCATGGTTATGCATATCCCTATGGTTATTCTCGCCCACTTCGTGCCCCTCCAATCCCAAAACACCTCCTCCTGGGATCTCTTTGATGACACTTTATTTAAGCCTTACCATCAAACTTTGCACTCGAATTTCCTGCCAGTGTTTTTTCAAAGATGTCTTCTGAGAGTTAATAACTTAAATGAAATTGCAAGCGTGCTACTGATCTAATAAAAAACTCACACAGGTCTGCTTTCGATTTATAAACACTATGGGCCTCATCACGAGTTGGGCTGTAATCCTGGCTATAATACCGTCGACTGTAATAGCCCTAGCACCGACCGGCCCGGTGGTATTACCACCGGATCACGGGTTTGGCCTTAACGGTAAATCCCCATTCCTGATTGGGTCCATTGGATCCAATGGGGAATTTTCGGTGCCAATACTGCAGGCTAATACAGCTGGCTGTAATACCGCAGAAAACAGGGATTTTCCCCTCCAGAAAAAAGCTGGAGGTAAAACAGCCGATTTAGCGGCCAACTCATGATAGGGCCATCCTTAAATGCGGCAGTAATACCATTACCACTGCATTTAAGGGCTACAACTCAACTCGTGATGAGGCCCATTATGTGTGTCCTTCACTGAAGCCTTGTTAAAAACAAGCATTGGCAAAGTCAACAGTTTTGTCTTGTGTATAACTGTTAGGCACATGCCCTGGTACTCAAACAATTATTAAGCTGCTACCATCAGCGGGCAGTTATTACTACCGCAATGGCTGGCAAATGCATTTCCTATGCCTACTACATTGCCAATGTTCATTTTCTGGTGTACCGTCACAGAGTCTTTGTAAATTGTAAACATGGCTCTGTTGCGTGCACCGGCGCAGAGTCAGGAATCTTAGACTCATTCTATCATCACAAGGAAATCTACTGACCTGCAAACATCAATGCTCTAAAGAAAGCAACATGTGTTGGAAAGTTTACACTTATTTGCAAAATCTATGTTGCCATTCAGGCTTTTATTTTACTCCTGTTTCCCATTTAGGGCCAACTGCAGACCACATAATAGGGTGGATTTATGGTTCCATCAAGAAAATACTGCTTCTTCAACCTTCCTTTATATAGTCTATCCAGAGAGCCAGAGCACAGCTCAGAAAAACGTGCAAACCTTCTTTACGGATTTTTGGCACACTTTATCAAAGACATTACATTTCAGCTAAATAGAACTCTCGGCATTAAAGTGTCTTTCATAGACTGCTCCCCAGTGAATTTCTCAATATGCCGAGTTTGGCTTTTTATATATCCATAGTAAGGCAAGTGATGGGTGGACATTCTCTCGCATTCAATTAAACTGCCCCTACAACGTACATGTTCATACAAGTGGTACGGGTATAAATGCAACATTGTTTGCAAGGTTACTATAACACAATCACAAGTCCGGTCCGCAATCCCTAATTTCACTCCACATTTTTACGATATCCATGCAAAATAATTTTGAATATAGTGAATGTAAATGAGAATGGTTTACAAAGCCAGGGGGTATCTGGAAAACCTGGTGTGAAAGGCTTTTTCAATGACTGGAGTCGGAAGCCCAGAAATAACAAACCTGAGCTTCCTTTTGATTACAAAATGCACAGCTATTATAGAAAAAAGGCCCCTAAAAATAAACAACTTGAGTAAAAATGTCATATCATTTGAAATATCTTTCAAAGACGTTTTAATGGGACGCTCTTGCTATTGACATTATCCCATCCCTGACACCAATACATATGACATTTTACTTGTATTTTATTTTTTACTTTGTTTATTTTGCATATTTATGAACTGTGAACCTATCTATGGAACTCTCCAGGGCAGTATACATCAGTAGATGTTACAGGTATAGGTATAGGTCACAGCAATACCAGCACAACATTTAGGGGATCAGGGTATAGTTGATATTACAGTTAGTGGGGATCATGTAATAGGGCTGAGAGGGAGTGGAACGGGGAAGGAGCTGTCGAGGGTGGTCAACAGGAAGGATCTATACATGGCTGCATGTGTCTGGGAGAGTACATTTTACAGAGTGTGAAGAATGAGGGTATGCATTTCTTCCTGAACCGCATGAAGGGCGGGGTGAGTCCAATCTTGATGCAATAAGGGTCCACGCCCTGGGGCGTTGATCGACAGGGTACCTTCCCAATAGAGATCTGTAAACAAAGGCATTGGGATAATTTCAGAATGTGAGAATTTTAGTTTTGAAGACTTCTTAAGGGGTGTGCATAGGAATGGTGCATACAGTCTCATGAGGCTCGGATGCAAAAATGACCCTCTTTTTTAGATGTTGAATGAAATACATCATGTCAGTGGCAGTGGGATTAGTTGTGATGGCTTCCAGAGGCAAGGATCTGGAGCAGAGAAGACTCAGCATCTTGTTATGTATACACAGCGCATTTCTTAATGTAACATCAGCCTCTGAGGGAATTCCCTGCAGATGCAAAGGTCCCCTTCGTAGACATTAGGGACTGCACGGGGAAGCATCTGTGACTCTGGGCAATTCCCTTGCACCCCCCAGTGATCCCCAGTGTAGAGGCAACAGAAGTAACTAGGGTGCTTCAAGAACCATGTTCTCTTCCTTGAGTTGGCCCTCTATGTCCCCCCAGAAGCCCAGAGTGGCCTTTCATCTGCTGCTAAGTGGTTCTGGATGGGAAACGGAGGAAGAAACCTTTCTTCACTCTCCCATATGACCAAGAGGTGGCTGGAGGAGAATGTAGCCTGATGAGGAACCTTGTGCTGGGAGAAGGCAATCATCGTTCCTGCCAGAAGATCGCCCCAGGAAGGAGGCAGAACATCAGGGTCCAGCTGGCCGTTCCACGTTTTGCTGTGAAGAGAGGCTGTTACACACTCTAAGTGTGGCTTACTATTTTTTCCCTGGTATTGTAATCGTTTTCAATTCTTTTCCTTTTATGCGCATTTGCGCTAGGCGGGTGACTGGACACCTCGCTTTTTAGATACATGCATCACTTTAAGAATTAATATCTTTTGGTTTGTTGTTCCTATTATTCTGTGTTTATTTCCTTGTGAACAGCATTAGCAGAATCAAGTGTGCGTGGACTTGAGAGGAGACCAGCTTCTTGTACCGGTACTACATTAACCAGCCATCTTTGCTTTCAAACACACACGCAGAGCTCTAGTTAAGTCTCTCTTCGCTTTCCTCTACTATCCCCGCCTGGAATTGGTCATTTCTCTGAGATAACCAGACACAAGCTTGTTTAATGAATACTCGTTCATTAGTGGGTCACAGATTACAAATGTGTACTTTCATAGAAAATCATGCTCCGATTTTATTTTTGTGACCGAGACGTGGTTTTCCCTCTCGTCTAGTCCGGATATAGTCCAAGTTTTGCCTGATGATTACGTTATGCTTCATGTTGATAGAGACTCCCCACACCCAGGTGGAGGGATCGCATTGATGCATAGGACTGAGTACACTTGTTCATTACTTCCTGTGTCCATAGGGGCAGAGATGGAATACATGTCATTCAGAATTATAATGAACACCTCCTTGGTCTGCCATTTTCTCCTGATATATCGTCCGCCTTCCTCTAATGTGGCGGTTTTTGGAAAAACACTCCTAAATGGTGTGTCTGAGTTGGTCCTACACTATACGAATCTGATTGTTCTGGGGAACTTTAATCTCTGGGCTGACGTTGAATCTAATTTGGTTGCCAATTCCTTTTTAGCTGGCAAGAATCATTTGTCATTAGCACAACATGTGTTAGTCCCAACTCATATAAAAGACATATGTTGGATCTGATGTTTTCTCCTTTGCAATTACTGTGCTCTTTTCCCAGTCATTTTTTAACCTGGTCTGATCTTCATGTGGTCCCTTTCGAAATTCAGGCTTTGAAAAATTTGGGACAGGCCAATCATCCTATTGATTTGACCGCAAAGATTATCTCGTATAGCAGATGACGGAGTTTGAGCCTTGTCCGGGACCATCTGCCATTGCCAGGCTAACTGCAATTTTGGCTTAGCGGCGAATGATTATCAGTGGGCCTCTAAGCCAGTGCATCCCTCAGCTCCCTGGTTTACAGCAGGTCTGCACCTTCTCCGTCTTGCGGTTCGTCAAGCAGAACGCCAGTGGAGAAGGCAAAATGATCTGCAAATGCAAGAAGAGTTTAACAAGCAACGTGGGTGGTATCATAAAGCTATCCAAGTGGCTTGCTTTACGACTTCCATCACGTTTGCAGTCAATACACCAAGGAAACTCTTTCAAACAGTGAAAGAACTCTCCAATCCCAGCATGACTTCTGTGGTTCCTAGCTCACAGATATTGCGTGACGATTTTTCCAATTTCTTTATTAGTAAAATGGAGACAATTAGGGCTAATATCTCAAATGGCTGGGTGACTAATCCAGGAGGTACCCCTTCGGAGGTCCTCCCCGCACAGCCATTATACGAGACTGCTATTGTTAGTTCCTTTCTCCTTTTTAACTCTACTAATGCTTTCGAAATTAGTTGTGTGGTGACAGGCATGAAGTCTGTGTCACCTTTGGATGACATCCCACTGTGCCTGCTTAAACTGGCTCCTGAGAGTCTTTAGGAGGTTATCGCAGATGCCATTAATTCCTCCCTTACTTATGGGCAGATTCCCACGATGCTGAAGAAGGCTTTGGTGATTCCTTTATTAAAGAAGTTGTAATTGGACGCTTCGGTTCTCTCAAATTATTGACCTGTTTCTTTACTCCCGTTCCAAATGAAGTTTATGGAAGCGGCTGTTGCTCTCCAGTTCAGATCTTTTTTGGAAGGACAGAATGCTCTGGATCCCTCTCAAATGGGCTTTCGACCTCTGATGGGGACAGAATCAGTGTTGGTATCAGCATTGGACAACCTTACCATGATCAGGGGCAGAGGTGTTACGACCGGCTTCATTTTTCTGGACCTGTCTGATGTCTTTGATACAATTGATCGTGGGATTCTTGTGACTAGGCTGCAGGCCAGAGGGATGTCCAGGTCAGTCTTGGACTGGTTCTGTGCTTTTCTGTCTTCCAGAGTCCAAATGGTTTCTCTTCCTCCTTACAGGTCTTCACCAGTGGCTGTGAATTGCGGGGGGCCACAGAGCTCTGCCCTGTCTCCGCTGCTGCTTAATGTGTACATACAGCCCCTGGTCGCACTTATTCGGTCCTTTGGGGTCCATTTCTTTTCCTATGCAGATGATACCCAAGTACTGTTTAGGATGGACCTGGGCCACACTGTGACAAGGCTGTGTCTTGATGCGTCCAGGGGCTGGATGGAAACCAATTGGTTAAAGCTTAACAGTGGAAAGGCAGAGACCTAATTATTGGACCCGCCAGAGATTCTGCTAATTGGACTTCTGACTTCTGGCCACTGTCACTGGGACCATTGCCGGTCCCTGTGGATCTGGTAAGAACCTGGGTATAAAGATATCTTTATCTATCGAAAGTCAGATTAATACTATCTGTGGCTCTGGTTTCCTTAAATTGAAGCAGTTAAAAAAAGTCCTTCCTTTTATTCTGGAAGATTTTCAGGCCCAAGTAGTTGCAGCCTGCCTTAATGGCAGCATTGATTACTGCAACAACATTTACCTTTCACACTAAATTCATACATACTACTTTCATACTTAATTCACCGTCTGCAGGTTCTGCAAAATGCAGCAGTCCGTCTGACCAGGGGGATTCCTTATGGCCACCATGTCACCATGGCTCTCCAATCTTCGCACTGGTTGCCTGTCTCAGCCCGGATTAGGTTCAAAGCTTTGTGTATTATTCATTGACCTTTGAATGGAAAGAGCTGTCTGGCCTCACAGGATATATTACAGCGCTACTGTCCAGGGCGTCTACTTAGATCCACGGATGAGGTGTTATTGAAGGTTCCCAGCTACCATGCAGAACATTTGGGAGGCAGAGCATTCTCTGTTGCTGGCCCAATGATGTGGAATACCTTGCCACTGGCTTTACGGCACACCGTGGAGTTTGAATCTTTTAAGCGTAGGCTAAAAACCCATTTGTTTGCGTAATTTGATGTCTCTCTTCCAGTATACTATTGCGCCATGATGCTTTTGGTGACAGTGCACATTATAAACAATTGATGATTGATTGATTAATTGATTGAATGTCATATAAGCCCTATTGTTGTGAACTAATCTTCCCCTGGTGTAATGGCACCCCCCTGTTCCGTCCCCTGAAGTTGGAGGCAGAAGAGTTGTTGTGATGCCACCGCTGCCCCTGCATGCGCCCCGCCCAGTCTACCTGGCTGGCATCCTCTCTGCTTTGTCTGAGGATCAAAGGGCGAACCCTTGCAGCGGGAGATAACAGTGTGCCATGATGGGGGTTGTTGGCTGTACCAGGCTTTTGGATGCAGTACCTGGGCATGTGCGATGAATAATGGCCATACCTGGCACATGAAACTATGCCTCGAATAAGGTTATAGTGCATGGGTACATGAGTTTGCACTTATCATATGACGACAGCACAGGGGCCTGTGACTCTGCATTTAGCATGTGGTGACTATACCTTCCCTATGAAGCAATGCCTGGCATAAGGAGGTGGCTCCTGGCCATATTAGAGTGCACATAGTCATATTGCCAGCCCAAGGGCATTTGAGGCAGTACTGATTGTTGTACTGTCTGCTATTTAGTTAATACATGATAACTAAAATGGCATCATGTCTGTTTTAGCATGTTTATTTCTTATCTTAATATTCTTACAGCGACTGAGGACTTTATTTTACTTCAGCAATGTCACCTCATGTGATGGTTGGCACACCATACCACTTCAGCTGCACCTGCTGTTTTGTGCATCAATGGATCAATGGACCAATTGTCGAAACCAGCATCAAGGACTTGCAACAACTACATGTTATGATGCAACCTATCCCAGGAGGATAGCTCAGGGGCAACGTGCTCGCCTTAGAAGCAAGACGACACAGAGCAACACAGGTTCGACCCACGGGTCCGCGCTTAGAAACCTCTGGGTATTAAGCGCGTTATAAATAACCTATCATATCATAACCATAGCGTTGGAATATGCACCAATCTCCAGCAAAAGGCAGATACTTCCCTGGAACCTGCAACTTTTGGCTGAAAGATGTATGCTTTATTATAGTAAAGAAATGAAAGGATTACCTTCCAATATGATGGGCCTGCATGATATTTGAAAGGAATGCTTTTATATTGTGCATGCCTTGTTTGTTTAGGGATTGGATTGTTCATTTCAGCTACGAATAGAGACATGATGAACTGATGTGTCAAGCTTCCTAAAATGAGTTACCAATTGTCGAATAGTAACATTTGTGAATGGTTCAGATACAATGTAGGTTTGTTAATCCGTAGTGTGGTAGTCTTCATCAGGCCACATCACGCTATCGGCCTCATTACGCATACTGTTGGCATTACCAGCGAACTCGATTACTGTTACTGCTACTTGGTCCTGCGAATTTACTGTGAAATTTAATGTGTCAGTAAAGCGCTGTTAATCCCCATTTTTGGGGTCCGTAGCACTGGGGGGTTTGTCAATTTACCATGAGCTGTAAATCTGCTGCAGTAAATCCAACCATTTTTGGAAGTAGAGTGGAGGGTTTACCTCCAGCTATTTGCTGGCGGTATTATCCTCCACTTCACCTCCCACTTTGGAATTTGGCGATACAAGAAATTGGCGTTAAAGTGGCAATAATTATGTTACCGCAATCTTTCTCAGTTACTGCAAACTCGTAATGAGGCCTTTTATGTCTAGTTCTGCCAGCACCAGAGGAGATCGCCATGTGACTGTTCTTGGCAGTGGTGGCCTTAGCGAAGGCATCGCCCCGGGTGGTTTAAAAAAACATGTGGTGCCCCCCCAAACCCCTTGTCAATGCCAAAGGGGTCATCAGGGGGGTTGCACATTTTCTTTTTTAACTCCCCGCTCCGGCTCCTGAGCACGGAGTTGATCACTGGAATATGGCACTCACCCTATTCTAATGAAAACCACTTTGCTCCTGCGGAGCAAGCCGGGGGGGTAATCATCTCAATAGGGTGCTGATGCTTCTGCATCAGCACACTATTGTTATTAAATGCGCCCCGCCGTGGGTGTATTTAATAACTATAGGGCGCCTGCTGCGCTTTCTCCCACTATGCCCTTGAAAGACTCCCCCGGCTGGTGTGGCAAGGGTGCTAATGGCACCCTGGGGTGTAATGGCACCCGGGGCGGTTGCCCGGCCTACCCTGCCCTCAGGCCGGCCCCGGTTTTTGGCCATCCGAATGTCCACGATTGTTTGCTCTTTTGTTGCAGAGTCGCGATTCTCTCTTACTCTCGCTGCTGAGCGCTGTCCTGGAAGCCCTCTCATTCCTTGCACCCCCACTGTAGCAAGCTGTCTATCCTCCCGCCTGCTCACTCTCACTCACACTTCTCTGCCCTGTGCTCAGGTCTCTGCCCTTCTCTTTTCTCAGTCTGCTCATAAACTCGGCGTAATCTTTGACCCTCTCATTTTCCTACCACGTGCATATGGAACCTGTCAGTCTCAACCCTTCTATATCCAGAAGACCCTCGGCCCCTTTCTCGGGAGGCTCACGAGCCAATGAATAAGGTTCATTCTTGCTTTTTTGCTTTCCTGCCCCAGCTATCTGCCAGTCATCACTTTTCTTTGCACTCCCTGTTTGCTCCGCTGGTCCCTTTCACTCGATTTGCAACTGACTTCCTTTCAAGCTTCCACTGTGCTCCATAATACGTGTCTGTGGTTGTGCCCATAACTATCTTTCCCGATTCAAACCAATTCCTCATGTTCAGGCGGGGCCTGGAGATATCTGGTTGCCCTCATCAAACTTTACTCACATTTCAACTTCATTTATTTCTGCTCGAAGCCCCAATTTTATTGATCCAACCCCGACCACCGACCGTTCGAGACGCTGCCAGGCTCAGCTTTCTCCAGAACATGTTGAAAATCGTATCTTCTCCATTGCTTTCCGCCTCCTGTTCTTCTTCACCTTGACGTCTACACATCTGTTCAATAATGTTGTAATCCCCCTGTGATTTGTGTCATTCCTCTGTGTACCATGTAAGTGAAATCACCATTCAAATTAAATTTGTATTTGTATTTATTTGAGCTTCTCTGGAGCTTTCGCCAAAGCGCTGAATGCAGAAAGGCTGCACACATTCAAGAAATCAACCATTTACAAAAACCTCAACCTCACCTTGCAAGAGGTTGTTCTTTTAATTAATTAATTAATCTTTTATAACAACACACTCAATACTAGAGACCATTCTCTAAGCGCAAGGCCGGTATTCAAACCTGTGTTGCGCTGTATTGTCTTGCTCCCAGGACAAACACGTTGCCCCTGAGCTATCCTCGTGGGACAGAGAGATTTTAGTTGACAAGGAAAATGATAGAGAAAATTACGACTGACTAGATAGTGGCAGTTCATCAGCACCCTGGGAGGGGGCGCTGTCCAATCAGGATGCTCGGAACGTGGGCTTTATTCTACAGTGCAAGCCTGCGTTTTGAGTGCCACCGCCCTTTGGAGCTCCCCCTTCACCACTTAGCACCCGTGTAGTTTCCTGCATGGGTGCTAATGGTGAATTGATTTTGTTAAAAAAAAATATATATAATAATAAACTAACCGTTTGTGCGCAGCCTGGCACTGCAGAAGTGCTTCTCTGATGAAGTCTGTTTCCATGTCTATGACTCGATGACATTGCCGACATCAACATGAAAAACGGACTTCCTGTCAGCAGCACTGCTGTGGCGCTGGGCAGCACAAGAATGGTACGTTTTTTTTTTAAAGACCTCATTTGCACCTGTGTAGGCGACTACGCGGGTGCCAATGGTCATATGGCCCTCCGTGGAGTGCCTACTGTATTGGTAACGTCACTGCCACCCTCATTAAGGGGTCCTTGCTGCGCTCGGCCCTTTATTTGGTCAGCCGGCCGTTACCTACAGGGTTGGCCCGCCACCTGGGGGCATATCCCCTCATTCCACACTTAGGAGCCAGAAGAGAAAACAAGTCTGGCCACACCGTGGTCTGGGAACTGTAAGAAGAAACTCAGACTGCCGTCAAAGTGCCAATCCATGGAAGATTGTCTATTAGAAGAGAATCAAAGAAAAGTCGCGTAGGAGGAGCAAAAGCAGCGGAACTAGAGTCCATCAACAGAATGACTTTAACCATGAGTGGCCTCCTCTTTTGCCTCCTCGTTTGCCCATTCTGAAGGGACACAAAGGTTTGCTTGGGCGTCCCTAGGAATTGGGGCCCAGGGAGGCGGGGGGTGCAGGGGTCTTACTGGCCCTCCAGCACACCAAAAAGGTCTATTGGCTAGGCCATTGCTCTGCAGCCTTTGCCTCGTTCGATACTGTGGACTACAACTTCCACCATCCGTAGTCCGCATAACCAATGGTGAGGGATCATGGGAGTCATAGTTCAAAGCATCTGGTGAGCACCACCAGGTTGCAAACCCCTGGGCTGGACGGGGCAGGGTTGGCATTGAGTTCTTAGTCCTATCAGCAGTATTAAATGGTTTGATGAACTTGATGTAAAACCAAGAAAGCAGAACAGTTTTTCTGTGTCGAACATCTGCAAGAATTTGTTTCCAGGGGGACTCGGATGCATAAATCCACAACCAGCAGGTGCAGGGAGTTTCCTCAGCGGGTGACGCGTGCCCTATAGATACATAGGTGTAAAGCTTCATTCTTCTGTGAAGATTTTTCGTAAGAATTGGTTATGTTCATGAGCTTTGGTTATGTTCATGAGCTGTTTCGTTGAACGTGTGTCTAATGAAATACGAATGTATTGCGATTCTCTTAATCTTTTGGAAATGAAATTTAAAAAAAACGTTTTTTGCCTGTTTTGTGTAAGGTTGAGTAAGTTCAACCAAAATCACAATAATAAAAAATAAAAACATTGGTGTAAAATGCCACAGCAACATAAAGCACGGACTGTATTTGAATACATTAAAATTCATGGATACTTCCCCATTCCCCAGGGTTTAGCAACGTTAGATGGGTGATTGTGTGCCCACACAGCAGCAATACACAGTACTGGGGTTAAGACATGTACACACATCCATGGCCAGTTTCATGCTGCTTGTCTGTTGCTGTTCCAGACATCAGCGTGTGGAATGCGAGTCTCTCCGTGCCATGCTGGTTCAGGCTACTCATGCACGGCACAGCATGCTGCAACAGACTTATTCTAAGCTCCTACTCAAATATGTCTGCTATTATATCAAAGTGCGCAAACAAAAATGGGTTGCCTGGGGCTTGCTAATCCTGAATACATTTCTAATCATCCAGACATGGTGCACTTGTGGGTCGGACGCAAATAGCATTAACTGTTAAGTAGGCAACCCAGGTTTAAAATACCAGTGGACTTGGTTATATTTTTTTTTGTTGCATATAATTGAAACCATTTTTGAGCAAAAAGAAAGAAAATAAAATCACGTCGTACAAGACTTGCTTCAAGTAAAATTCACTAGAAAGACGAAAGAGCAGGCAGCAATGAGAAGAAGCGCTTGCTCATAAACATCATGCGGCAAACAATGGCTCGAAGAATTTGACCATAGCGATCAGGTGGCTTGTCCTGTTCCCTGCGATCAGCAATGACCGAAATTCCTCCATCTCTTGCTTTTGAAAGTCGGAAAAAAGGTGACTAAAATGATTGGTGCGTCTCTCCGTGAGTGCCGGGCAACTGGTGACCCAGTGTTTCAATAATTCCACTTCCGAAGCGATGCTACATTTAGCACTTTCTGAGGCCGCAAGTGGCTCTGATTTCAATCATAGGCTGTAGATTCAGACATCAGCAGGACTTGATCTCTAAAGTTTTTGTCTGGAAATTGATTTAGATTGGCACATACAGTGTCTAATTTTCTGCATTCCCGTGAAATATGAGCGTCTGATTGATAACTGCTTGCACACTCCAAAGTGTTAAGTCAATCAAGCTCGCTCCCTTAGCTGCTTCTTGATCCACATGGGATTATCTAGTAGGACCTTGAGTGAGCCTCCAACCTCTTCCAATGAAGAGCACTTTTTTCGTCTCCACTTTAGCAGCATTGAATTTTGAGATGCCATGAGTTCCTTACGGAGCATCTCCAGGATTTCCGATCGTTCTGACGGTTCATAGTGATAATATCGAAAACAAAAATCTCGAAAACAAAAATCTCGAATACAAAAGGCCGAAAAAAAAAATATCGAATTTTTTTTTCAATGTGTTTTTTTTGAAAATGGGGGGGTTCCCCCCCAACCCCCCTTTTTTTAATTTTTTTTTTATTTTACCCCTTTTTTTTACTTACCTGACCCCAAAAACATATATAAATAAATAAATAAAAAATTTGATATTTTTTTTTTCGATATTTTGGTTTCGGGCTTTTTGTCATTCGAGATTTTGTTTTCGAGATTTTGACTGTCCACCCGTTCTGACGTAAAACATTTCCTGAAGACTTTTCAACAACACTATTGATTTGAATGAGGAAAGGCCCAACACATACCGTATGATCTGAATTGCCGTGGATTGGGGAAGGCCCAAAACATTCTTCCAAAAAAGTCCTTCCAGCTCGGGCCAAGTCGTTTCAGGCATTTTCACCATTGCATCTGCCCCATAAGCTATAGTTGGCACAGCTTATGATCTATAAAAAGTCAAGAATGGCAAAATGAAGAAGCGCCCATACTTTTGGTTTATGGCATGGGCTTGACTGGACCGGGCAAAAGTTGTTGCTCTTAAACCAGTGACTATTGGTGCCTCAGAAACTGTTTCACTGAGCAAGACCCCCAAGTACTTAGATGAGGTCACCTGCTCAATGAGTTGGTCGTCAAGCTTGCAGGAGTAGGCATTCTTGCCTCTGTTACTGTTCCCAAACTTCAATATCTTAGTATTTGACTCATTTATCTGCAGGCCATTTATGATATTATTATTATTATTATTATGATATTATAGGTTATTTATAACACGCTTGATACCCAGAGGTTTCTAAGCGCGGACTGAGGGATCGAACCTCTGCTGCTCCGTGCCGTCTTGCTTCCAAGGCAATCATGTTACCCCTGTGCTATCCTCCCGAGACACCCAATGGTTTAAATAAATGAAGGACTGCAAGCTGTTCAGTTGCCGTTGGAGCCCCACTGGCGTTCGATCAATCAAGACTATGTCGTCAGCATACAATATTCTTGGTAGTGGGTTTCCACCCACTGTCGGTGGGAAAGTTCTACTGTTTGGGATCCGAATCCTTTATGTCGGCCACAAAAAAGTTAAAAACTGCCAGAGCCATGGGGCAGCCCTGCTTGACTCCCATGGCTGTAGATATTTCATCAGATAGAAGACCTGATTTGTTTAGGTGAACTCTCAGCGAGGTAGCTTTATGCAATGCTTTCATCGGGTCCAAAATGGACCATGGGCAACTCCTCGCCTCGAACTTGGCCCACAGCTTCTGACGATCGATCTGGTCAAAGGCCTGCACCAGATCGACAAAGGCCATAGAAATGTTGGGTTTGCCATCATGAACTCGACCCTTTAGTGTATTGAGTATGAAAATATTCGCTGATGTTCCAATGCCCTAAACAAAACCAGTTTGCAGTGGGTCATTTGCCCCTGAGTTTACACACCAAGTGCAGAAGTGGTCCAGAATGATAGCGCCATAGAGTTTTCCAATGACGTCCAAGAGGACGATTGGGCAGTAGTTTTTTGGGTTTTCCCGATCCCCATTTTGAAAATGGGGACCACAATGACCCTCTTCGAGGAGGCTGGCAAACTCTGAAGTATGGATATTTGGGAAAAGAGGGCATGGATGAAGGTTGCCCACTCCGCCGGGTGTTCCTTTTGCATGAGGTTAGTTAGACCATCGGGTCCTGGCGCCCGGGAGTTATTGTTTCAAAAGGCATTCTTTTCCGGTTGTTAGGCAGAGCTTCCCTCCATTCCATACACAGTATATAATGGTCACTCTCCTTAGTTTTTACCACTCGAAATGATGAGACGAGTGGGAGAAAATGCTGAGAGACAAATATATAGTCTATCACTGAGCATCGACCCATACTTTCCCATGTCATTTGAGGTGGGAGGTCTTCTTTTTTATTGCCATTAAGCATGTGCGTATCTATTGCGGCCATTAGTGCATTCCGCATTGCAGCTCTGGTGATTTGAGCTGAGGTATGGGCCAGCTGGTGGGAAACTGAGGCACTGGGGACTTTGTAATTTGTTGTTGAAACCAGAATCAAATGCATGTCTTCCTTCCTGGGTCAAGCATTGAATTCCATTGAACATAGGGAGGGACGTCTCCTGTGTTAATCCCAGAGGCATTGAATCATGGAAACATTCAAGCAGGATGTCTACAGGGTTTGCGCTATAGTTTCCAGTAACATCAACACTCTAGAACTGGGGGGTCCACAGTCACTGGGCGACACTACTCAGCCACTAGAGAAGGTCATGAATTAGGACACGTTGTCAAATAGGGACCTGTGCCTTTCACGCCCCTGGTCAACATGGCGGCCATGCATGTGACTCATTCATGAACATGCTTAAGAGGCTGATCCCTGAATGCAACATTGAAATCAACAGATCATGATTCATATCAGGGGTGTTGCTAGGTTTGTAAAAGATCTGGGGCTATGCTAAAGTCGAGACTGTCAGGCAGGGGTCAAGTCCCAAAAAAAAGTGGGGAGACTCATTAACATACCAATTGAATGTGGCGTCACCAGAAATGAGCATATTTAGGTGCCCTCTAAAAGAAAAGTGGGGGACTCTGTCCACCCACGTGTACCCTCGACTTCAGCCCTGATGTTGTGGCTAGCCAGCCTTTTGGTTTTAGCCCCTGAGCTTCTATCTGGGGCTACAACCAAAAGACACTGGCTATAGCACCCCAGCCCCTGCCTAGGGACGCCTCTGGTTATATTCAATTACAAGAGCATCATGCGTTCAACCGTCCATGAACTAATGATTCTGAAGCTCCAAAAGTGGCGAGAAATCATAAAATATGTACACATTACCCCAACCTTGAAGGCCCTCCATTGGTTACCAGTCAAGAAAAGCATGCTGTTTGGCAACCTTTCAGATTGGAGCCCGACTCCATGGGGAAACCGGCAGCCCAGTGCATCCGCTCTTCTTACAGCGGCCTGAAACTAGGGTGACCAGATTTGAAACATAGAAAACCGGCACAGGGAAACTAACATAAAAGTAGGACTAACTCTTGAAAGTGGCTGTCAAGGCACGACACTTCAGTAGTGCTTGGAGGAGAAGGGGTTTAAGTGCTACTGGTCAAATAAGCAAATATTATCATTATTTTTTTTACAAACTAACACTAGCTTAAATTGTAAAATGTAGCATTTATTCTGTGCGCGATTGTGCATTCCTGCCTGCCAGCTATGCTACCAAAAACCGGGACCACTGCAGTTTCCAATGGAAACTTAGAACCGCATTCACGGAACGTTTTCCTATGGGATTGCGCCATAATAAAACATTTCCATCCATCAGGTCCATAATCTTGAGAAAGGGGGACAGAGCACCAAATTCCGGGACGTCTGGTCACCCTACATGAAACCTCCGTCTGAGCACTATACAAAACACCATCGAATAAATACATGAATACTAAATTACCACATGCACATTTGCAAAATGCAAATGGCTGCAGCAAAACTCTACAACATGCTAAAAAAGCAGCATAATTGCCAGATGCTAATTGAAACCTGAAACACGTGGTCTTAATCGGATATGTTTGCACCGCCATCAACACTGATGTAACCCTTTTTAGAAGCAATATGGAGTCCTTATTTCATGTACTTCACAACGGCAAACACTGTCATCAATTAGAGGTCACAACAGTTACACACAGTGGCGGCACTTAGAGTAGGGCGCGTGGCGCGCGGCCAATGCCATGTCATGGCGCAAGCGTAGGAAGTAAACCAAGCGTGAGGCGTGGAGGTACGCCTGATTCATAGCGTGCGTTCTGTCACCCTTAAGGACCTCCTTTTTCTAGGGGTAAAACCAAGACGCCTTCCTTCATGATCAAAACACTCCTCCTCCAGAGATCAACACAGCACAATAAGCCACACCCCTCACCAGACAGCAAAGGAAGGTGTGCACAGGTACTCCAGAGACCTTTATCATGGCGCACCAGTGCAGGGCCTTCCCGTCCACGACTTGCAGAACCCGGCGAGCGAGCCTGACCACCTACCCACTCAGGCGGCACACCCCCCCCCCTTCTTTTGCACAAGCCGCCCCAATGCTTATTGTCAAGTAGGTTTGCCCCATACAAAATGTTAAATTCATATTTGTTCATTGCATTGGAGGGGGGCGGGGGGAGGGAGGGTCTGGACATCAGCCCTCGTCAGCATAGTCAATGGTGAAGGTTTCTGGGAGTCGATAATGAAAAGCATGCAGAGAAGATAGGGTGACCAGATTTTCAAAACAAAAAACCGGGACGGCCAACAACATAATAGAGGGACTACCCCATCACAGACCAATTACCGCCCCTCCCCCAACACGCCCCCACAACCACCACCTAAGAATATTTCCAGCACTTCTCCTTTCTATAAACGGTATATAATCTCATTTGTGCAGTTTTGTCTGTGAATCCTGGCATGTTAATTCAAAACGAGCGTTGGCTCTAATTGATATTACATGGCTTGCCGTACTATAGTTTTCAAGCCAGTCTCTGTGGCACAGTCAGTAGGTGTTCTGACTTATACCTGAGAGGTTGGGGGTTCGAGCCAAACCTCCAATTTAGGAAAGTGTTGTTTTTACCGTAGCCCCCCAAACATGCAATCCCCGGACGGGGTTTAAAAAATGGAAAAACTCCCGTTACCCCGGGACGGAGGGTGACTTCCCGGACTGTGCTGGAAAACCCGGACGTCTGTTCACCCTAAGAGAAGAGCTCGAGCTGCCATCTGCTACCAGAACCAGTCCTCTAGGCTCTGCATTCGTAAGCATTTTCAGAGGCAAGCAGAGTGAGAAAAGACGACCTTGTTGGACACACCTATTACAGCGCAGTACCCCTGCGGGGCTGAGGTTGCCTTTACTCATTGAGAGCCTACCTATGGGGGAGCCAGAAGGCTCCTGTTTTCCTATCTGGACACTGAACATATACCCATTTCCAGGCATGAAGTTAAAGATTAAAGATGGTGTCGCCCTCTCACAGCCCCGTCATGGGTTCATAGACGCCTTTTCTGATATTCCAAAACCCTTGCTTGATACTGACACCCGACCGGATCGTCACATTGGGGCCTTTTTACTTTAGCTCGTAGATGTGGCATTGGTCACCAGTATGATGTGAAAGCAATATCGGCTACACATATGCCATGACCAGTGGCACCATCTCTTAATCGTCTGAACTGTTGCGGGCCAAAACAGCTCTCTGAAAGGTAATAGGTTTTCTGCAGCTGTTAAGCTACTTGCTACCTAAGTTCATGTCACAGTACAGTAATTTAGAGCAGCACATCTGCCTGACTATTGTCTGAAAGGCAATGAGTTAAACGTGTGCCTGATCCCACACCCTGCTGTTATACCAACTGGTTATCGAAGTGTTCCTTCCGCCACTTGATTCTATACTAAGCAATGTGGCATCCTGGCATACAGCCTGGCATACTTAGCCTGTTTCACTTGATTCTATACTAAGCAATGCGGCATCCTGGCACACAGCCCGGAATACTTAGCCTGTACTTAGCCCGTCTCACTTGACTCTATGCTAAGCAATGCAGCATACTGGCACACAGCTCGGCATACTTAGCCTGTACTTAGGCTGTCTCATTTGATTCTATACTAAGCAATGTGGCATCCTGGCATACAGCCTGGCATACTTAGCCTGTACTTAGCCTGTTTCACATGATTCTATACTAAGCAATGTGGCATCCTGGCACACAGATCGGAATACATAGCCTGTACTTAGCCTGTCTCACATGATTCTATACTAAGCAATGCGGCATCCTGGCACACAGATACTTAGCCTGTACTTAACCTGTCTCACTTCATTCTATGCTAAGCAATGCAGCATCCTGGCACACAGCTTGGCATACTTAGCCTGTACTTAGCCTGTCTCACTTGATTCTATACTAAGCAATGCAGCATCCTGGCACACAGCCCGGAATACTTAGCCTGTACTTAGCCTGTCTCACTTGACTCTATGCTAAGCAATGCAGCATACTGGCACACAGCTCGGCATACTTAGCCTGTACTTAGGCTGTCTCATTTGATTCTATGCTAAGCAATGTGCCATCCTGGCATACAGCCTGGCATACTTAGCCTGTTTCACTTGATTCTATACTAAGCAATGCGGCATCCTGGCACACAGCCCGGAATACTTAGCCTGTACTTAGCCCGTCTCACTTGACTCTATGCTAAGCAATGCAGCATACTGGCACACAGCTCGGCATACTTAGCCTGTACTTAGGCTGTCTCATTTGATTCTATACTAAGCAATGTGGCATCCTGGCATACAGCCTGGCATACTTAGCCTGTACTTAGCCTGTTTCACATGATTCTATACTAAGCAATGTGGCATCCTGGCACACAGATCGGAATACATAGCCTGTACTTAGCCTGTCTCACATGATTCTATACTAAGCAATGCGGCATCCTGGCACACAGATACTTAGCCTGTACTTAACCTGTCTCACTTCATTCTATGCTAAGCAATGCAGCATCCTGGCACACAGCTTGGCATACTTAGCCTGTACTTAGCCTGTCTCACTTGATTCTATACTAAGCAATGCAGCATCCTGGCACACAGCCCGGAATACTTAGCCTGTACTTAGCCTGTCTCACTTGACTCTATGCTAAGCAATGCAGCATACTGGCACACAGCTCGGCATACTTAGCCTGTACTTAGGCTGTCTCATTTGATTCTATGCTAAGCAATGTGCCATCCTGGCACAAAGCCTGGCATACTTAGCCTGTCTCACTTGATTCTGTGCTAAGCAATGCGGCATCCTGACACGCAGCTTGACATACTTAGCCTGTACTTAGCCTATAAAGGAGGTTCCAGACATGACCTGCACTCCTGCCCCTCATTTCAAGCTACTAGGAAGGTACTCGCCAAGGCACGTGACATATGAGGAGCAAATGAACCAACAGAGAGTTGCACTAGGACTCTGCCCAGTATACATTAGAAGATCTGTACCTGTCAAAGCGCCCATAACCAGACAACCCTGGGCAGCACGGTACCCTATCAGACAGCCATATCAGCCCATGATACGAAATGAGGAGTACCTACATACGGTCCACGAAGAGACCCCAAGTGCCCTAATGGAAGGCCAGTGGAAATGATACAAGGTGAAAACAGACTCATGAATGAACAAAGATCACCATTGACTAGAACACGCCAGTTTATGTAAATACAAAAATGAATGTAATGGACACAGAGAAGAGACGATGTTAAATCGTGAGGAAACAGAGCTTCGAGACAAGATGAAAGCAACTGACCTGTTAACCGTGTGTAAATAGGCTTGGAACGCAAGATGCTAAGAAATCGATACTGCTTGCAATGCTTAGTAGAATATTAGAAGCGGCATGCGCCAACTATATAGCTACCTCAAGAGGCACGTTATACGAGTGCGACTCCATTTTGTAAAGCAGAAATGGGCCCAGGCTGCCAGAGGCCTGGCAGGCCAGGTTTCACAACTCAGCCTGAACAAGAGAGAAAGAACGGAATTGAAACTCAACAGAGAATGGCTCGTGCCAGGGAAATCGAGGTCACCCAGAGAAGGAAGGAGAGCGCCAACTCGCAAGAACCAAACTTCAGAGCATACCAGCTCGCCTCTGAAGGTCAGGATAAGAGAGGCCCAGGCAGGTGGCAGGGCCAAAGCAGAAATAAATACAATAAAAGCTGGAAACTGAAGCAAATTCATGGTGAACAGACACATGACCAGCGAGGCGCGAAGAGGTACCATCGCCTAATGTCATCCAAAACCCAGGATGCCATAACTTTTCCCGATAAGAGGCTACAGTTCCGAGGCCAAACCTAGCCAACTAATTGACACATAGCCCTAAAACACTGATTGATGGAAGGGAGGCAGGGTGATACTTGGTACACCAGGCCCTTAGGTGTCCATTCTGCATGCTGCTAATTAAAATGTGGATTTATGACTAGGGCTGTAACCTGCCCAATCACAATGGACCAAGTTGTCTGGAGTCCTATAGATAGTAGAACCAATGAGACGTCGTACTTGTGATGACGTCAAGCACATGTGATGTAGTGGGATGTGCGTAGACGCCCACCAGATAAGAGTTATCCAATCCGCATGCCCTATTATCATATACAGATAAGCACCTATACTTAAGTTACCTTTCCTAACCAATTATATTGCATGTCGAGTTTTGTAAAGTTGGACGTCAATGATGACGAATATTGCCTATAAGAATTACTGTTCAAATGAAGTTCGAGGGATTCCCATTTGTTTCCCTGTTTGATGTATGTATCATTAAACGGACTTCCCTTTGCCAAACTACTGAGTCCTCGTTATTGAGTCGTGTCGGAGTAAGTGAATCCTGCACCCCCTGTCCTCACATGGTGCAGCTATCTTGTCTTACAAGTTCTAGAGGGTGAGTGCTGACCTATGGGCCCCTCAGTGAATTCCTCTCCTCCAGAACACTTGGTAGCGTGAGGATGGTTCCAGCCATCGATTATAGATTATCGATTGATATAGTGTAAGACACCCTTAGACCGAAGGCACAAAGTAACTCTAGGCCTTCGGTAAGATCACGAGTCCTTTCGCCATTCCAGCTGAGTAGATTGAGAAGCTTCCCGTGGACAATGATAGAGTAAAATCTCAAAAAATCTGCACTGGGTCTGAAGGAACCCGCCTTTCCAAGCATAACCCTTCTCATTCCCACGGGCAGCGGATCGGACGAAAACCTTAAAAGCAGGAAGAGGAAGGAGCGGTGATCCCGAAGTTCCAGAGAGGAAACGATGCGATCGGTGAGTGAAGCAATAAAACTCTTTACTTTGGCAAATGTCATGTAGGCATTAGAGCCAGTAAGGGAAAGGTAACAGAAGGTGGCGGAGAAAAAATAAAGTAGTTAGAAGTAGAAGAAGACTGTATATATATATAGGGGTTTAAAAACTCGAGCATAAGAGAAAACGTAGCGAATACCGGGGGGCACCCGAGAGAAAATGTAAAGATTACCGGGGGGGGGCACCCGTAAGAAAACGTAAGGATACCGGGAGGACACCCGAGAGAAAAAGTAAGAGGATTCGCCTTGTTCCTGCACTTTAAAGAGTGGTCAGAAGGAACGTGAACTCAGAGCCCACAGTGGGGGGACAATTTAGGCTACAATGACATTTGAAGACGTCATTAAGGGGGTTCGTTCAAATCCCATGATGGGGTATTAATTAGAAGGCAGGTATACGTATGACCAGCTGGTGTCTGTCTAGTCTGTCAAACGTCTGTCATATGTGTTCTGTTGTATGTCAAATGTAAAATAATTGTATAGACGATTGTTTTAAATGCATTTTGCTTCACGCGATTCTGTAACTAAGAGGGAATCGTCACTGAATTGATGAGTTTTGAGTAAATTGCTGGTATAAAATTTTGCGGGAAAAAGATTGTATTGGAGCTGGCGTATTTGGTGCTCGCTCATACTATTGAGAGTGAAAGAACTGTATAATTATTGTTGGTGACGAAATTAAGAATGGCGGAAGTTACCCCGCTTGCGCATTTATGCAAGCAACTGCCCAAGCATGCAACAAAGCTGAAGAAATATAGCCAGGAGTGGGTTATTACAGCACATGACCACCTTCCTACATGCCACATATACCGGCAAAAAGCTAGAGAAACCTCTTGCTGTGCTGGAACTGTGGAAAATGTTTGAAGAAACGAAGGTGGAAGAACCACCTGCAGATTGGATATTCAATGTATGTACAGAGGGGGGTGAGACGCCTACCGCGCCACCTGTCCCACCTGAACCAGTGATCGAAGGGAGTACGTCTGAGGGTCTTTACCCGCTAAGAGAACTTAAGGCAGCCACGGGGTACAGCAACCCGGCATATGAGTGCATGCATGCAGTGGTGACAACATCAAAGAAAAAGAGCAGGAAAGTAATCTTGCCTCCGTAGTCCCGAGGGACAAGGAGAGACGCGGAGATGAAGGAAAGGTTCAGGCACAGAGTAGTGCATCTCTCTCTCTCGAGAGAGAGGGAAAGAAGCAGAAAGGAAGTAGCGTGTTAGCATTCGCAAAGGACGAGTGTATGGGAGGTCAGATATTGCTAAAACCTGATAGTAAAGGGAGTGATGACATAAGACCGAGGGAATGGTCTGATGAGGTGCTGAGAAAGGAAAAGGAGAAAAAAAAGGAAATAAGAGACGAGAGGGTAAGGAAGAAGGATAGGTTAAGGCGAGAACTACTGTGTCACGAAGAGCAAGGAATACCCCTCAGTCGCACACAATGCGCAACCTATGAGAAGTACAGGCAGAACATGCTAAAGCTAGAGGAAGAAAGGAGAGTGCAAGAAAGGAAAGTAAAGAAGCGAGAAGACGAGGAAAGTAGAAGGGGAAAGGAACATAGAAATGAACAGATGAGGGAAGTAGATAAGGCTAGAGAAGAAGCAAAGAAGTGAAAGGAAATAGATGAGGAAGCAGAACGTAAGTACAGAGGGCACAAGATCTAGAATATTTACAACGGGAAGTTAAAAAACCCAATCCTGTTGTAGAATGGGAAGACATAGAAGAATTCTTTCCTGCAAGCGATGCAGTACCAGGTACAAGCAGGACAAATATTGAAAATGACTTTGACACCAGAAGCATCGGGAAACAATTGATAAAATTTATGATGAGATGGGGCTGGAACTAATTTCCCAAGGGGGAAGGGAGGATGAGCGCTTAGAGAGCACTCAGCTATATGACACTGAGGATGTCACTCAAAGTAGTGGCAGCAGGGGACTGTCCCTAGACGGGCTAGAGATTGGGCAGAACGAAGAAGATGCAAGAAGGTGTGTAAACTGGGAGTATTCAGGATCTGACTCCGGTGAGGAAACGGAGGAAGTGGCACATGACGAAGGGAGACGGTGGGAAAAACGGCTCCCAAGGGATCGAGAGGTAGGATGGTCAGATGCTAGCACAAGTAGGGCACCAAAGTCCGCTGGACAATCCAGCCGACATGAAGAAACACCCCACGGTCAGAGGGGGGCATCGGCGCCTGCCTATGCAGACAGGTTAAGGGCATTGCCAGGTAGACAGCAAGGCGGGAACATAACCCCGGCAATAGACCAGAGAACTATGGGGAAAGAGAAAGTGGACTGTGCATTCCAATTCCCGTTACTAGAAAAGGGGGGGGGGGCGAGACCACAATCCATTCCATGGCCACACATGGACCGAGGAAATCTTAAAAATAAGATTCCGATGCTGACATCGGGAGCCGGAAAGTGGATACATGAGTTAGAGAAAATGACGGGGGGTGTCACCATAGCCATAGGGGACCTTAAGGGTCTCTTAATCGCCATACTTGGTGAAAGAGCCAGTGATGTATGGAAACAGGCAGGCGGCCCTAGGGTAACCCTAACTAACACCTCCCATGATGGAGCACATTTAATAACTGTAGGGCAGCAGTGTGGAAAGCGCTGCATACACTATGTCCAGACACTTCTGATATGGAAGCTATAATGACGCGAAAAATGAAGGAATCTGAGGATCCGTTGATTTATATCCAAAATTTTCAAGACGCGTGGGTACTCGAAACGCATGAGTCTTGACGAAATCTATCCCTGTATTCTACCATATATTGTGCCAAGGGTTATCAGAACCAGTGCGAAAACAGCTCAAGAAATTGGTAGGAATAGAAGATAAACCGTGGGCCGAAATACAATTGACAATCGCGCACTATTGTAGATTGTTACAAGAAAAAAAACGGAAAAAGGAGGCAACCCGTAAGGGAGAGGAGGCAAAGCTGGTGCAAAAGAAGCTCTCGAAGTATGCGCTCGAGGGAGCCATGCTCACAAGCCCAGCCGAACCAAGCACACATCAAGCGACTAACCCATTGCAAAATAATCAGGGTAACACGGGATTTTACCCGAGGGGAAGAGGTTTTGGAACTAGAGGATGGCGGAGCAATCAGGGAGGGTTTCGAGGTAACCAAGGAGGTTTTCAGAATGTTCAAGGTGGTTTCCAGAACACACAAATGGGCTATCGAGCTATGCCGGATGGACAAATGGCCCGACCGCCGCCAGAGTGTTGGCTGTGTGGAGTGACAGGACACGTGGCGAGCATGTGCAGAAGCCAAGGCATGTGGCAAAACAGCCCAGGGATGGGGACAGGCATGGTGATTCAACCTGCCACCCCGCAGCAGGGTGGTGCACAAAACTACGCAGTACAACCGCAGGTGCCAGGCGCACAGCAAGGTGCACAGCAAACGGTTCAGCCACCGAACATGGGGAATCTGCCACAGGAACAACCCCAACAGGCACCGCCGCAGATAGCTCAGGGCAATAATCCTGGAGGGGGAATTAACCCTGGAAATGGAGGAAACCCACAAGTGTACAGTGGACTGAACTTATATATAAAATAGGACAGCTCACGGGAGACTCTGATGTGTTCTAGCCTATCAGTGACACCAGACCCTAATAGGGAACCAAGGGTGAATGTCACCGTAGGGGGGAAAGAATATTCCTTCTTAGTTGACACGGGTGCAATGCGCTCGTGCATACATGAGGGGAGGTTTTCCCTGTCCGACGAGGCCATAGATACCCAGAGTTTCACTGGAGCTCATAGCAGAGTTCCCTTTACAGACGCACTCCCAGTATCAGTGGGAGAGAGCAAAGTGAATGTACCACTATTATATTCACGCCAGACCCCAGTAAATATTCTGGGTCGGTACCTGATGACTAAATTAAACATGACCATCTCGTTTACCGAGAATGGTATAGTGTGCTCCACCCCAGGAATGCATTATTCAAACATGTGCGAAATGATTAGAGCATACTCAGGACATGTTACAATCCGATGTTTTCGCATATGGAGTGCGGGTGCTCATGGCGGGATTGCCAGGCCTCGCAGACAAAACTATGAGAACCCCTGATGAGTTTCTATTCAGACCAAGAATACCCATGCACGAAGAGGAGGGACAAGTATTCCCCTTAATGATACAATCTGCCGCAGTGCGAGGAAAAGTGGTACTGGTCGAAGGGTATGACGATGAAGGCAGACAATGGTGTGTGATTATTGCCATTGAAGAAGGGTTTCGAGTGACTAAAGTCACCGATGACGATATGTTCGAAGAACACCCTGACCTAGAAGAGACAAGGGTGGAGATGAGCCTCATATTTTGGGTCAAAATGATCAAACGGGAAGTGCCACAGAGAATGATGTTGGCACTGGTACGCCCAGAATACTTTGATGACGACATGGCCAAGTGCTTGCCGCAGTATGGACTACAGGGTCCTATGATGTAGGTCTCCTGAAAGGGGCGGGTGAAGTAAAACTCAAACTGAAACCAGGAGCAATTTTACCACAAGCGTGACAATATCCCATGTCCAGAGAGGCAGATGAAGGAATCGCAAAGACAATCTCCACCATGATGGAGCAGGGCATCCTAGTGACGTCAGAATCACCTTACAACACAGTGATTTATCCTGTCAAGAAGGCAAAGGGCGGGCCGTGGCGTTTAATCCAAGATTTACGACCATTAAACGACATAGTTGAAGCCGAGTTCCCTCTAGTCCCTAATCCATCCACAATATTATGCAATATACCAGCTGAAGCAAAATATTAAACGGTGTTCGATTTGAAAAATGCGTTTTTCTCAATTCCGTTGCACCGTGACCAACAAGATCTGAAATCCTTTACTTTCAGACAAATGCGTCTGAAAAGCACGAGGTTGCCACAGGGGTACTGCGAGTCCCCATCAATCTTTAACAGAGTCCTGCAAATGGACCTAAGCAACATTGCGGTGGACAGTGTTGTCTTGCAGTATGTAGATGACATTCTGATCTGCAGCACCACTGAAGAGCAATTCAGGCACGACTCTGTGCAGCTATTGTCTATACTGGCTGAGAAGGGATACAAGGTTGATAAGGAGAAGTTGGAGTACTGTCAGCCAGAAGTGTTATACATAGGACAACTGATCTCCCATGAAGGGAAAAAGGTAACCCCAGAAAGGGCTGAAGCCATTATAAACACGGCCAAGCCGCGCACAATAAAACGGATGCAAAGCTTTTTAGGCCTGTGTAATTATGTCAGAGCATGGGTCTTTGACTACAGCTCATACACCAAGCCCTTGCTTCAGGCCCTAAAAAAGGCCCAGGCGACAAGGGAAGATATCGAATGGACTCAGGCAATGGAAAAGGGGTTCACAGAGCTCAAGGCGGCAATTTGTAAGGCCCCAGTCCTTGGGATACCTAATTATGCAGAGGAATTCTACCTGTTCTCACATTCCGATGGTAATTTTATGACGGCGGTGCTCACGCAGCGAACCTCACTGGGGTACAAGCCCCTAGCATATTACAGCAGGAATCTGGACCCAGTCATGAAGGGCCACTTCCCATGCAAACACAACCTAGCTGCTTCCGCATTCGCTATCGAAAAGGCATCGTCCATTGTGATGGGATGCTCCATGACATTGTATGTTGAGCACTCACTGTTTGCCATACTAGAGAAACCAAAGGGCACACTGACATCTCAAAGAGCATCCGCCTATGAGGTGATTATCTCCAACCCATCGATCAAAATAGTGCGATGTAAAACTGTGAATCCAGCTACGTTCATAGCAGAGCCAGTCGCAGAGGGAGAACCTGTACACGACTATGCGAACTATGAGGAATTCTATGATGAAATCCCCAGGGTAAAAGAAAATGCCCTGGCTGGTGGAGAGATCGTCTTTATTTGACGGGTCTTCAAGAATTGACCAAGAAGACGGACAAAGGTATACAGGCGTTGCAGTGGTAAAGCACCTAGCAAATGGAGAGTTTAAAGTACTCGTTAGTGCACGGATACCATCTCATTATTCGGCACAGGCTGCAGAACTATTGGCACTGATACTCGCCATTGAGAATCATGCAGACCAGGAAGTAACGGTGTACAGCGACTCTGCCTATGTGACGTCCACAGCGCACGCAGGCTTAGCGCGCTGGAAAAGGAGGGGCTACCTCCGAGCAGACGACACACCAGTGCAACATGCAGCCTTATTGGACAGGTTGATAAAAGCATTACAGCTCCCAGTGGGCATAGCGGTCGTGAAATGCGCCGCTCATACCAAGGGGACGGATTTTGTGTCATGCAGAAATCATGAAGCGGACACGGAAGCCAAGCTCATGGCATCCAAAACTGAAACAATCATGGACGTGAAGGTGGCACGTACCCATGAGCGAATGATGGTAGCGCGAGCCACACCGGAGGCCTATAGCAATATGGGGCAGACTCAGCTAATGGAGCTCCAGGGGGAGGCACCACAGGAGGAGAAGAATTTATGGAAGCGTCAAGGGTGTTCTTTAAACCCCTCTGACGAGCTGTGGAGGCAAGACAGCACTGGTAAACCAGTAATGCCTGTCGCCCTCCAAAAGGTAGCATTAGAATAACTGCACTACCCCATCCACATGACAAAAGAAAATCTTGCGGCAACTCTCGCAGAAGACTGGTTCACGCCGAATTTAGCGGAGCATGTTGCATTTTTCATGGTGAACTGCATTATCTGCCAGCAATTCACCACTGGGCACACATTAAAAGTAGTGGGAGGAATCATTCCCAGACCAAATGGACCATTCCAGCACTTACATATTGACTACGTCGACATGATTCAAGTGTGCAATGGGTACAGGTATTTAATTGTGGTGGTGTGTCCCTTCTCTAGATGGATAGAAGCAGTTCCCTGTACACACCCCGACGCTGCCTGTGCTGCTAAGTTCCTGTTGAGGGAAGTGTTCCCTAGATGGGGGGTGTGCGAGGTAATGAGATCGGATAATGGGGCCCACTTTGTAAATTCAGTGTTCGAACAGATTAGTTCATTACTTGGTTTAAAGCACAAGTTCTTGTCGGCGTATCATCCTGAGGGGAATGGGATATGTGAATGGATCAACGGCTTCCTTAAGGAAAGGATAGCCAAGTTGAAGCTCACATTAAAGAAGGGATGGCTGCACTTTCTACCATTGGCACTGTATGCACTTCGGAACCAACTAGGCTCCGACCATCACCTCACAACGCACAAAACAGTTACAGGCAGAAGGATGAGGACCCCTCTTACCCCCCGAGATAGAACTAGTTGTGATGCCCAGCCGACTAGAGAGGTTCTGGGAACAGAGATGCAAAAGTACATTGACTGTATGACATCCAGTGCCTCTGTCATTACAGGCCAGTTGCAGCGACGGCGAAAGGGGGACGGCGCAGCACGAAACATAACAGGAAGTGCTGAAGCAGTCACTGAGTGAGGTGTACATGCACCCCTCGTCTTCCCTGGTGACAGCGTGTTGGTGAAGAACTTTACCAGGAAAAGGTGGGACGAGCCAAGATTTAATGGCCCGTTCATCATAGAAGACTGCACCCCATCCGCCGTCAAGCTCCAGGGCAGAAGGGCATGGATCTTCCTAAATGACATTAAACCCTACATAGGAGAAGGCCTCCAGCTACATCTAACTGCGAAGAATCTACAGACAACGGGGAAGAACCTCAGTACGTGCAGACAAGATCCATGGTGAGGAAGAAGGACGCATGAGCAGAAAAGAAAAGATGAGAGCTCTTCGTGAAAACCTTGGCCTTACACTGAACATTTCCTTTAAGCACTAAAAGGATAAGGACATAACAAACACTCTGTACATCCCAGTTGCAGGGTAAAGAGAAGCACATCCAAAGCCACAACAACATTGATAAAATGAACTTTTGAAAGCACGACATACCCAAGTAGTACTGAGAATCAAGACTCTGGTTCTCAGAAATGTCTTATTTCCAGTCTATCAAACAGTATCCTGAAGCGATCAGTATTGAGACTTTGTTCACAGAATTTATGGTACATTCCAGCAGAAGTCTCAAGTGGGATGTGCTAACCTACGTTCGCTAGTGTGCATATGCCTCCCCAGTTTTTTGGCAGCCTTATGTATGCCTTGGATCCACACGCCCAGTAATGATCCATAATTACTGCGGTTCCATGTATCATTCCAGGGGCGTCAAAGACCCGTCCACAGTTCTGATTCTCTCCCATCTTCCTAGTACCATTGTTTCTGAAGCATAGTTTTGGGTTCTCCAGTGGTACTATCTGCAGGGGTCCCCCTCTATCTTCGACCCATGTGAGTAATTTTGCGAGTTTTGGCCATAATGGCTTGCATCCATTTCGCACTATGTTGATGGTAGGTTCGTAATGTCCGGTGACCATCCAGGCTCTGCAGATCACCACTCCATTTCCCCATCTGTCTGGTGACAGCACTGTTCCCCAAATCTGCATCTGGCCTCTGTTCTTCCAACTTCGGGCCTCTTCTGGGGGTTTTCCTCAGACATTTAGCCTCTGATTCACTTCCCATCTAATTCCTGCCCCTTTTACGTCAGGGTTCTCATATCTGATCACATGGTTCTTAGTATGAGCTCTGTTTCTTGTTTTTATATCTTGAACATAATCGTCCTCATCCGGATCCGTTGCTTCTGTTGCCCATTTCAGGGAGGCATCACTGCCCATGAACTGGCCTCTGGTCTTGCACATTGCTACGTGCGACATGCAGTCTGCTGTCTGGACATCCATTTCTACAGCCACAAAGATCTTGGATTTACCCATACTGTATGGCAGGAGTGCACAGACAAAGCATTCACCTTCTGACTGCCTTCGTCCTATTTCCTTCATATGCTGGTAGCATATGTTGTTTCCAAGATGGGCTGTGCTGTCCAGGTAATAGTTAAGTTCATTGTTATCTTCGTGTGGGCTTCTCTTGATTCTTAACGTTCTTCTGTAGTTTGCTATGACTATATCTCTAAATGCGTCTGTGCTGCTCTTCCTCTCTGGGTATCTCGGTGGAGCTGGCTGTCTCGACAGTATGGCTGTGGTAAGAGAAGGGTTTGCTTCTTCTTTCCTTCCTCTTTGTATATTGTCATAGACTTCCCCTACCCGCCATTGGCTTCCCAGCTCTTCAATGCGTGGCTGTGTCGTAGGTCTGGTGCTTGTTGCTATAGTTTCTATAGTTCTGCCTTTCAGTTCCTCATGCAGTTTCTTTGCACTGGCTATGAATGCGAACAAGTAGTCTATTAGCATGTGTCTCTTCTCTGTGAATTCTTTTGTGGCCACTTCTGTTCTTTTGAGGGATTTTGCAATTCCCTCCTTCTTTGGCATTTCACTTGGCATTTCTTGGTCACTTCCACTATTCTCTGGACTTGGATGTTCGGTAGGCAGTTTCTTCTTCTCTGCTGCCTTTCTTGGAGGCCTTGTAGCTATTGACGCTTGCCCTTGTTTATGTGCATTCTGTGTGTGGGTGCGTGCCGTGGTCAATGCTACATTATCATTAATTCTGTGCTGACCCTGTCTCCAGCCTTTTCTCTCATTCATCACCTCATGTGTATAAGTATCACTGCTAATTACATTCAACTTGAAATCCTTTGATTCATCATTGGCTTTTCTTGGAACTGGAATCACTATATAGGGTCTGGGTGCTTTCGTAGGCCCCTGACATTCGTTATCCAGTGGGTGTACTGATAGGGGGACACTTCATGCACCAATAAAGAAAGCAGTTCTGATTGTTAATAATAGAAAAACAGTAATGATCACTGTACATATGCACATAATCGTTCTGAGTGAAAGTTTGCAGCATTGTTACTGCTCCGGGCCCCCATGTCAATCGAGTCCATAGTCAATTATTTATTCTTTTCTTGCTCCGATCTCACAGTTCAAAAGTTTGTTACTACTAAAGTGTCAAGTGCTTTTCAAGTGTCTCCCCTCTTGTGGATGATGATGATTGTCTCTGGGAATGCAGCACGGTTGTGTTTGCTAAACTATGGGAAAAAGGGTTAGGCTAGCAACTTTGGTACATCACATTCATTTAAACATATCAATAATAGGCGAGGTCCCACTGTTCGCCTCGAATTTGCTTCAGTCCTGAGGACATGCTGGAACCTGTTCGCTGTGAAAGAATGAAAAAGATGGAGCTACTAAAATCACACAAAAATAAAATGTTGTAAAAACAAAACAAAATAAAAAATAAAAGTGAGCATATGAAAAAATAGGAAAAAATGAGACAAATGAAGAAAAAGGAATATAGGATGGGAAGTTCTTGTGTCCATTCCTTTCGCTCAGTCTCTTGGCAGCAAGTTGAAGAACATTGTCTTTCTCCTTGATCTGCTCTACGGCAGATAGAGACAAAAGGATAATAAAAATAGAAGAAAAATAAAAACAACCTAGGGACACGATGTCGTAATCCTCGTTTCTGCTCTGTTTCAACTGTTCTAGAGGGTGAGTGCTGACCAATGGGCCCGTCAGCGAATTCCTCTCCTCCAGAACAAGCCTGTCTCACTTGATTCTATACTAAGCAATGCGGCATCCTGGCACACAGCCAGGCATACCTAGCCTGTACTTAGCCTGTCTCACTTGATTGTATACTAAGCAATGCAGCATCCTGGCACACAGCCCGCCATACTTAGCCTGTAATTAGCCTGTCTCACTTGATTCAGTGCTAAGCAATGCGGCATCCTGCCACACAGCCCGGCATACTTAGCCTGTCTCACTTGATTCTATACTAAGCAATGTGGCATCTTGGCACACAGCTCGGAATACTTAGCCTGTACTTAGCCTGTCTCACATGATTCTATACTAAGCAATGCGGCATCCTGGCACACAGCCTGGCATACTTAGCCTGTTTCACATGATTCTATACTAAGCAATGTGGCATCCTGGCACACAGCTTGGCATACTTAGCCTGTACTTAGCCTGTTTCACATGATTCTATCCTAAGCAATGCGGCATCCTGGCACACAGCCCGGCATACTTAGCCTGTCTCACTTGATTCTATACTAAGCAATGCGGCATCCTGGCACACAGCCTGGCATACGTAGCCTGTACTTAGCCTGTCTCACTTGATTCTATACTAAGCAATGCAGCATCCTGGCACACAGCTCGGCATACTTAGCCTGCACTTAGCCTGTTTCACATGATTCTATCCTAAGCAATGTGGCATCCTGGCACACAGCCCGGCATACTTAGCCTGTAATTAGCCTGTCTCACTTGATTCTATGCTAAGCAATGCGGCATCCTGGCACACAGCCCGGCATACTTACCCTGTCTCACTTGATTCTATGCTAAGCAATGCGGCATCCTGGCACACAGCCCGGAATACTTAGCCTGTACTTAGCCTGTCTCACATGATTCTATACTAAGCAATGCGGCATCCTGGCACACAGCCCGCCATACTTAGCCTGTCTCACTTGATTCTATACTAAGCAATGTGGCATCCTGGCACACAGCTCGGCATACTTAGCCTGTACTTAGCCTGTCTCACATGATTCTATACTAAGCAATGCGGCATCCTGGCACACAGCCCGGCATACTTAGCCTTTCTCACTTGATTCTATACTAAGCAATGCGGCATCCTGGCACACAGCTTGGCATACTTAGCCTGTACTTAGCCTGTCTCACTTGATTCTATGCTAAGCAATGCGGCATCCTGGCACACAGCCCGGCATACTTAGCCTGTAATTAGCCTGTCTCACTTGATTCTATGCTAAGCAATGCGGCATCCTGGCACACAGCTCGGCATACTTAGCCTGTACTTAGCCCGTTTCACATGATTCTATCCTAAGCAATGCGGCATCCTGGCACACAGCCCGGCATACTTAGCCTGTCTCACTTGATTCTATACTAAGCAATGCGGCATCCTGGCACACAGCCTGGCATACGTAGCCTGTACTTAGCCTGTCTCACTTGATTCTATACTAAGCAATGCAGCATCCTGGCACACAGCTCGGCATACTTAGCCTGCACTTAGCCTGTCTCCTGTTTTGTTCTTTTGCAGAGAAAAGGTAAAGACTTGTAGTGACATGTTATTCTTTTCATTTTGATGGTCTGTAGAAAATTATAATATATATAAAAGTTGTGATATTAAAAATATATGCTTAGGGTATATGCTTAAGGGACCCACTGCCTGCATGAAAGTTGGATCCATTGGCTGGGTCAATTGTCGTGATGTTGTAGAGCTGGAATTTTCGGACCCTTTCCCTAGATTGGGCTTTATTTTTTGCTTACTAATAGTTCAGTTTTCACAAACCATGCAATATTTGAAGGGGAGAGCGGCTGAGCGCTGACTTATTTTCACAAATGTGCTGGCCCCTACTTGCATCAGCAAGGAGATGTTCTTATTTTTCAAGTGCACATCCTTTCACCAGACCGCCACTGTCTGAAAGCGATCCTACCCTCTCTGCCAGTAATAGTCCAGTCAGTTTATGTTCTGTTAGGACATTTGTGGTGAGCACATGTATAAGAACCACTAGGGGGCGCTATACTTATTTCGGATGACATTGTCACCTTCTCAATCAGCGTTAGTACTAAGATCCCACTACCATTAGTTCTCTGAAACCCTGAATGGTTGTTTTCCAAGAGAGTGCGTTTTGATTTTGCTATTTCATTGTGGACCACATTGATTTAGTGCAGGGTTGTCCAACTCCGGGCCTCGAGGGCCGGAATCCTGGCAGGTTTTCAGGATATCCCTCATTAATATTCATAATGAAAAATGTGCATACATTTAGAATCAATGTATGCAAATTTATCTCATGAATGTTAATGAAGGGTATCCTGAAAACCCAGCATGGATCCGGCCCTCCAGGCCTGCAGTTTTTAGTGCAAAGGTAGCATGCAAAGTGATGTTGTGTGTGAGGCTAGGGACTAGTAGGGAAGGAGGACTGGGAGACCTTGGGCGATGTGGACCACTGCATCTGATGGATGCTGAGGACCCACCCCTAGCCTCACATGTTAAGTCTCGAAGTCTCGTATCTTGCCATCAAAATCCCATTGTGGCCAGAAAAGTGTAACCTGGGTTTTGAGAAGATACGTTTGAAGAATTCAGAGCGTGCTGCTCCTGTGCACGCGCACGTGGGACTCCACAATCCTTGCGTTGATACTAAGACCAGGTATGCGAGTACCGCTCACAGAAGCAGCCACAAGCCTTAGGCCACATCAGCCGAAAGAAGCTTAGCCCTTTGGCAGAAACTAAACTTCATACAGTAGGAAAAGTTGGCAGCAAAATCCAAAAGGGTCATCATGGAAACTGGTGTCTGGGCAGGAAGCACTGTCTGCATCCGAAGTTAGTGGATGGCCACAACAGGACCTCAGCATGCGGAGCCATGGGGCAGTCCACCACATAAGCACGCTCAAAACCTAAAACAACCAGCAAAGCCTGGTCCTGACCCATGCAGAGCTGCTGCACATCTAACTCTCAAAATATTGACTGGAATCCCTGCTAGCATATACAGAGCGAGCGATTCAGAAGGGAAGTGTGGCTGGAGAGTGAGCCTAGTGAGAGGTAAAGGAGTGTGCAGGCGGAGTTCAGAGTGGAGGAAGGGAGAGAAAAAAGGAGCAGAAGAAACGTTTAGCAAGAGAGTAGGGCGCAGGAAGGAAGAGGCATGCATAGAGCGGGGGGAAGGAGAGGAGAAGGAGGGAAACACAAACAGAGAAAGAGAGAGAGTGAGGGAGAGCGGGGTGAGAGAGAGAGAGAAGACGAGGCAGAGTAGGAACCTCAAGGGAGAGAGAAAGGGAAGTAGAAGAACCAGAAGAGAGAAGGGGGGCAAGGAAAGAATCGTGGAGCTGTGGAGCCCCAGAGAACAAGGCATACCAATGACGTAAGGGGGAAGAGGGGACTCCAAGGAAGGGAGAGGGAGTAAGTCCACTGAGAAAACCAAAGGAAGTGAAGTCTTCTGAGACCTTGGTCAGAAGGATATTCATAAGCTGGTGTAGCGGGGCCCCATTGGGGGCTAAAGTTAAAGCCAGATGCTAGATCCTAGGGGTTGTGACCTCTACTGCAACCCTAAGTTGAAAGGCTATAATCTGAGATCAAGTAGGGAGGGAAAGCTTCAAGTATCTTGGGGTCTCCCTGTGTATGCCATGTCCGACACCTGACCTCCAGTGGAGGACAAAAGGTGCCAGGCGGTGGCGCCTGTTTGGGGAGTTCCGGAGGAGCACCACAAAAGCCTGATGACCCCTGCAGCAACTAAGAAAGGCATATAGGCAAGATTTCGTTTTTGGGATGGTGTAAATCCCCAGACACTTACCGAGTATTGCTGTGTCAGAAGCAGCCTCAGTTGAATGGGAACACAGGTGCGGCTTGACACGTTCTTGTGGCGTACTGAGGCTCTTTCCTCTGAGCTTGCAGATTTTCCCAGTAAGCAGAGAGTGGTGAGAAGGGAGCGAGGAAGCAGAGAAGTAGAGAATCAGAGGCCGCCACTGTGGTCACATGACTCTGTGGCCCTGAAATGAAGTGAGCGGAGTGCCTGAGCCTGTGTTCTGCATCCTGGGAAAGCCGCTGATTCACCCAGTGTATCCAGTGTGCACAGTGAAAGGCGTACAGTGTATGAGCTGCAGCCAGGCAACAAGGCTCATAGGAGCCGCTGCAAAGACTGGTACTAATACCGGTGCATTAAGGTGGGATGGTTAACAGCGAGGGCCTGCAGTGGGAGTCCCTACATACTAAGAGTTATCAAGATACTCTCAAGCTCTGTTGTATGATGCCAGCCCACTGATAACCTTTTAAACTCACTGCTTCCCTTTTCAAATACACTAGTGCCGGCTTCCGAGTGAGATTGTAGTGCTGTATAGATTAGCATTAACTCATCAACGTGTGCTGATTGGCATGGTAGTGTGTTAAAACGATGGTCCACAGTGCAGGCTGAATTCTCCCGCTCAGTCTGTGTCTCCTCCTGGTGTCTCTAAATATAACCTGCGATGCGCCACTACTGTTTCTATTATGGTGGCCTCTGATCCCATCCTATTGGCTCCGGTCGCCCCTAACAACACACCGGGCCCCTCGAGCTGCGAACGCACAGTGACGGCCTCCGCTATTCCTGTGACTTCCATGGAAAATATTGGTCCTACGGTGTGTTCCAAGATAAAGCAAGGGAAAATCCCTGACCTTTTCTTCCCCAAACCTCAGGTTGTGCCTACAATGTTTATCGCCCCGCTAGATCTAAATCTAAATCCCTCTGATTCTATTGTCCTGGATGAATCATTTTTAGGAATGTGCTAGCAATTGGATAATGACTCCACGTACTATGAAATTCCATGCGACCAACTAGAATCTAGCCTTTGTTCCTGCGTGCTCTCTTCCCTACCCAAACACAGTTCATCAAACTTCACGCAACCAAGTGGGATTGTGTAACTCCTGCTTCTATTCAACAAGGCAATGTTACCTAACATCGGCACTCTGGGTCCCACTTACATCTCCGACTTGCATTTGCTTCGTGAGTATATATTGAGGTTATATGATAATATAAAAGACTCAGTACACTATAATACCGCCTTACTGACATCTATTATCAACACATTTCGAAGGGGGTACCCTAGCAAAGACTCTGCAGTGGAGGTCTGATTTTTAATGCAATAAATTTGGTTGCTCCTGCGGGTGATTCCCTCAGCGCTCTTTTTACCAGCGCTCTTTTTACCAGCGCTCTTTTTACCAGCGCTCTTTTTACCAGCGCTCTTTTTACCAGCGCTCTTTTACCAGCGCTCTTTCACCAGCGCTCTTTCACCAGCTGCAAGGTTCATTGCCAAAACAGTCTGCTTCTCCTTTATTTGAAACAGGAAATGCATTCTTCAATGCTTTGAGACTGTTAGGATTTGGGGCCCTCATACAACACGATTGGAAGCACCACTACCTTAAGTGGCCCCAAGAGTTGCTGTTAGTAAAGAAACGTTGAGATTTTTGTCGTGGAATAGTTGCAGGTTTGAGAATATAGTTAAGGCAACAAGTTAAACCTAAATCTTTGTGGGAATCAATATTTACTTACTACAGGAAACCATGGCATTAACTCCTTTTTACCTAGAAGGTTATCACACCTTTGCTAAAGAGGCCAAAAGAGGTGCTAGTGGCCGGCCTTCTGGAGGCTTGGCCACAGCTGTAGCTATCAACATTAAAGCACGGCCATTTACAATGAACACATCCAATGAAGGAATATTAGCTTTGGGTTCGGAATTTGAGAAAAGGGTTGATGATATGTTGTTAATTGATTTGTACTGGTACCCTCTAAATATAAAATTATTGATATACAAAAAGGGCAAATTACGGAGCGAATACATGGATAGATGGAATTTTCACCTTGTGGTGTTCCTCCTGACTTAAACACACTGGCAACAGTCTGCTTGTGGACGAGGGGGTCGGCAGCCTCCTGGATAGATCATGTGTTTATTTTGGGCAACTTGCTAGCCAACTGTTCACACTTGTCTACTGATAGGGGGAGTCACAGTGACCATTCTATGATCAAATGTGCCATCATTGGAGGTATCTTATGGTTTGGTCTTTCATGATACCAATAAGAGGGGAAGTGGTGTCAATTGGGACCGGTGCCTACTTAAAACAAATGTACTTTGGTATTTAATGATCGTCTTAATGCAAACTATTTTGAAAACCCTTTGTGATCCTTCAGGGCCAAATCTATTAATGGTACTGTCGCTGAGTGTTTGGAACTGCTGGCTGGTAAAGGCGCCTGTTACGCGCCAAGAACTTACTCCCGTACTTTTGATCATAGGATAGCAACAGCTAAAAGAGAGAAGCGTGCCCTGATCAGGAATTTGGCAGTCAATCCCTAGACCCTCTAACGTTTGTTAGTGCTAAAAAGAAGATATACAAAAGATATAGGAATTTCAGGAAGAGCCTTAGACTTCAATTAATTAGTAATGACAGTAAAAAAAACTCTGTTTTTTAGGGGCTCAAAATTCAACTACATTTTGGAAATTGACAACTCCTGTTCTACAAATAGCTATTGTGACAGATACTTGCACGATAGAAGAGAATGTATGGGTCTCTTACTATGAGTAGACATACACTAAATTATTTGACTCAACTGTTGTTGAAATACCCAATGTCAGCAAGAAGTTGTTTGCTTATTACACCTTGGATGCTCAAACCATTAGAGTGATTATTTGTGATATTAAGCCATAAGTTCCCCTGACTTTAGGGCCAACATTCGCTGTGATCTGTTTACAGAAATCACATGTTCTGAGGTGTTTCCTTTTACTTGGCACTTGGCTTTCCTACTACCCATCTTTAAGAAGGGTGACCACTCTCGCCCATAATTATCGCCCGATAGCAATATCAGACGCAACAAGTAACATTTTTGCAGCACTGCTATTAAAAGAACTTGCAAACTGGGTAGATGAACCTGATTTGCTGAGCAAGTGCCAAGTGGAATTTCGTAAATCAGTTGCTACTACTCTTAATGGGCCAATACTGGCTCATATCAAGGCATCTGTTACCAGGGGTCGCCAAGGATCTGTGTACACAGCATTTATGTACATGCCATGTGCCCATGACTGAGGTAATCAACAGAAATTATGGGTTAAATTTTTGTGCAAAGGAATGCCCAATGTCTTGGTGAAATGTTTAGCTTTATTCCACCAAGAGGCGTTTTTTAAGATCAGGCTGACAAAGGATGGTGTTTTGTCTAAACCTATTGAGACATTCCTTGGGTTGAGGCAAGGCTGTGTCCTTGCCCCCCCCCTTCTTTTTAATGTATCCACTGAGATTGGGAACTGCTAGGCTCCATTGGCCAGCATCTGCTGGTGATTTTATTATCTTTGATCCCACTCTGGTAGGATCACAGAGAACATTACTCAAGTTTGTGGACTATGCCGCATGTTAGGATGGATTTCTGACGTGGTGGTCAAAATTTTAGGAGGCCACCCTCAGTGTAGCGAAACAGGGGAACCTTCTGGACAAGCCAGACCAATCTAGGTAGTTTAGCAGGTGGTCAAGACTAAGTGTCAGATGGGTTGAGAGTGATCAGAAGCTTTCAATGAGCCCACACAGCAACAAACCACAAATGACTCTTAGACAACTGTATACGAAAAATCTCTATACATTTATTGTCGGCCAGACCAAATAGACACAAGTAACTTTAGCAATGAGAAAAGAGTTATCACATAAATCCTTAAACTGTTCAATATATATGCATTACGTTTCCTAATGTTATAGTGTGGAAAAACACAGCCACAACCTGCAAAGAGAGGGGTTGAGTTAACACATAAATGGCATAGGCAATTTTTCGCAGTTCGTTCCCTAACTTTCCAATTCAACCCAACGAAGAGTGGAGCCTTATACTCAACAGTACAGTTGTGTGTAAAAACGCACAATCGCACAGGTGAAACAAAAAACATGTCTTCTTGGAGGGACTGTAGCAAGTCAGCAAGGGGCTTGAGGCGATAAAGAATTGGTTCTCACTATTCAAGTAGGCCGTGTCCTTGGCAGCAAAGCAGTGTTCAAATGGGGAGAATAGCTAGGGAGCGGAGGCTAACCCAGCCAAGTTTGAATACCTTTAAGGGATACTCTTGCGTAAAAGGGATTGGTTGTGCCAGGGGGCCACCGGTAAGTGATGCAAGTATTCATTGACGCTCGGCACAGTCTGGACCAAACTTTGTCCATTTAGTCGAGATTGCTAGTAGGTTTGAGTCCTGTAATTTGGCGACAACCCAGCTCTCAGTGGCTGCAGTGGAGAACGATCATCCTTGACGGGAAAGTTGCCTTTTCTCAGCTTCCAAAGGAGGCATGAAGAAAATTCCAGTGCAGCAGGCTTCAGGGAACAGGAGAGCAGAACAGCAAGGGAACAATAGTGACTGTAACCCTCAGGTAGTGACACAGGGATCGTGGATGTGGGCAGCATTACACACTCTCCTAATTCGGGACCTAGAGGTGCTAGGTTTGCAAAAGTTAGGGGGAGAATGCAGGGGACTACAAACAAGCCATGTCCCAAATCTCGGGTTTGCACTCGAGGCGGCGGCGCCGGTTACCCTGAGATAGAGCTGGACAGTTCGCTGGATGGACGGGGAACACTTCTGAAGGGACTTGTTTGGTGGGTAAGCAGGGGGTGCCGAGAGTAGTTGTTCCCACTACTCCAAAGGGGCGAAGCATCTTGGCAGGCCTTCTTGATCAAAGAAGAAAGCAGGGGTCCGATGGGACAGCAGAAGGTGATGGGTGCCAAAACCTTCCAAAGCATCTCTGGCAGTTTCATGAGTCTGTTCCTTCATGTAGGAGGCTTGGCTCCTTCTGTAGTTCGATGAGAACACAGGTGATCAACCTGGAATGGATGCAGAGCCCCTTATTTTATCCAAGATTAGCTTTGAACCAAAATCGAGGACTTCCAATAGAAGATCTGCTCTCTTGCAGGCATCCCAGATGTGGCCCAATCACGGTCAGGCACTCCAGACATCCTGGCACCAGTAGTGTGGATTGGGACTAGACAGTCCCAGGCTGCTTCCTGGACACACACACGTGACAGGCAGAAGCCTGTGAAAGAGATCGGTTTTCACAGGAGGCTGCATGCCCAAATCAGGAAAACCTGGGCTACTCGACCTGGGTAAAGGCAAGGGACGAAATGGCCATGGGACAGAACAAAAGACTTTGTGGCTCGGCCATTTTCAGACCTGGTCACAGTCTTGAACCACACGTAGTAAACACGGTTTGACCCACCCAAAAGAAGTAAAACATTATGAAAAGTAACTGCTGCCACCAGTTTGTCCCAGGCACACTGATACAATCACCTACAAATCCTTTGAGCATGTATAGGGCCATAAAACAAAAACGGACCCCAGCACACTGTACTGGAAGGTACATTATGCACTGTTAAAAAGTTACCAAGAAATGGCAACACAGTCAAAGACTAAGGGAAACATAGTTTCTCCATAACAAGTGAGCAAAAGCACAGGGGAGTTCAGCTGAAGGCTGTGCTCCACTGGCAAAAGTCAGGATAGGAAACAAAAGCAAAAGGTTTCTGGGGGCCCATAAATGGAGGGGAAACTGCACTTAAATAAAATCTTTCCTAACACCGCAGACAACAATTTGCCTATTAATGGGTGCAAGTCAAAAATGATAGACTTTTCTACAAAGAGGAAACCTACAATGATGAATTGGAGGGTCACTTGTGCAAATATCGAAAGAGTTCACGCAATACAATATATTGGTTTTAGCATTTCTGTTAATAATTCGGTACTCAGGATAAAGCAGGGCCTAAAATGTAAGCTACAAACACTCATGGCGAAACTGAAGCAAGCTTACCAGAGATTTAGCAAGTTCTTTAATTCCAGTTCTGAAATACTATATGACTGTGATCCTTACCGCCATAAATTCTGGACTTGAGACAATTTTGTCAGATGTGGGAACATTTCTCAACTCTGTCCAAGTGCTAATTTGGAAGAGAGTTTTGGGACTCCCCGCCTCACTTCCAAATCGTGCCTTAAGACACAAGTTGGGCGTCACTTGTCTCGCTTCAGTAGTAATGTGGAAGACACTTAGGGCCCGATTCACAGGGCATTTTCCAATGGGATGCTCCATTATAAAATGCTTCTGTGAATCGGGCGTTAATCTTTACTTGAACATTCTTGACCCTGCTTTTAAGTCATTCCATGTAGCGATGACCAAGGCTCTCACGAGGTATAGTATTCCTTTTCTTACTGATTTTAGCGCTTCTATAACTGATCTATTATATCTGTTGGAGTCTGATCAAACTAAATTGATTGAAAATCCCATTAAAGTAAAGAAAAAGCTTCACGCATTTGATTGGAGAGCCAATATCCACTAAGCAAAACAAGTTACTGGCAGAGTATTCGAAAATTACGAGGAAACGTGAGAATATGTCCATACATCACTTTGTTTCCATGTAGTGTGGGTTTTAGTGCATTTGCGTACGAGCGATTCGAATTTGCCAGTGAGTCACCTTAGTCGAGAATGATGGAAGGGGGAAGCATTGCACTTACAACAGCACTTTATAGATTTCTACAGGCACTTTTTGAACTACTGCAGACACAAATTAGTTTTGCATGGTGACATCATTTTATTAAATATGTGAGTAATGTTTTAGTAATGCTATATTGTGATTGCAAATGATTTTATGTGGTTTTATTGTGTTTTTTTTTATTTTCTCGAGAATATTTTGTGAAGGGGCAGGGGGAAAATATTGCCTTACAATTTCACTCTATAGATTTTTACATGCATTTTTTAAATGAGTGCAGACAAACGAACATGCTGCATTGTGACATAGTTATTTTCTTTACTCTCACTTTTTTAAACATGTGAATCATGTTTGTAGTAATGTGATAATGCGATTATATGTCAATGATTTTACATAGTTTTTCTGTGATTTTGTTTGTGAACATTCTTGTGAATGATATAACTTTGTGTAAGGTTTATTTTTTAAACCAAATCACAATAAAAAAATAAAAAATATAGACATCCCTAGGCACCCTTTGAACTGCCAGGGTGGCAGCATTGAACTAAAGTTAAAGAGGAAATGACTGGGAAGCGAGGGTCTAAGGGAAGCTAAGGGTCTGCTTGCGTATCAGACTGTTTCTGTTGCCATGTTCATCTGCGTCCCAAATCGTTCAGTCAACCCTAACTCCTTTTTTGTTAAGAATAAAATACATGGAGAAATTCAAGTTAACTGTTGAAAGCTCGGCCGTTATAGTAGATACATATACATTTGGAATGGATTGATGAGTAAAAATAGGGCGCCTAGGGTGTTTGTCGGCGTGCTCCATAGTGCACGAAGATGGTGCTTTGCACACATTTAGAGACACTGAATGCTCAGAGGGAAAAAACAGGGCACGAGAACACAAGTGGCTGCAGTCCCGCTATTGATAGAGGGGATCCCGTCTCCATTATGCCTTCAGTGGGGGAAGGTGGTGGCATTCCACATAAGCGGAGCCTTGATACCATCCTGCCACTGTTTTGAGTGAGTGAGTTATCTGCAAATCTGAATCTCTGAGCCAACCCGCCACAGTCCTCCTTAATGTTAGGTGTCTCATCAATTTTAACCTGCATTAACGAGGACAGAAACTAAATAAAATGAATAAGCTGTTCAAAGCTGTCTATTAACTGTCCGTGATGACTGCATTTCTGTTTTTTGTAAATCGTACTTGTTTTACTGAGGTCAGGATATATCGCATCTTACAGAACAGCGAGCGGCATGCCTGCATCGAAGAATGACGAAAGGCGGGGCTACCGCGCATGCTTTTTAGAGTGTGCTCTAAGTCCTTAAAGTGGTAAGAGAGTTTACAGAGATTTCCACTTGCCCCTTGTTCTGTGCAAAGGAAAGGTTCAACACTGCGCTATTCAAGTTTTAAAATTACACAAGATGCAGGTTTTGGTATCTTTTATTTGGACTAAGTGAAAATACTATGTAGAGATGTTAGGTGTAAGCTGTTCAGCCAGTGTTGGTGGTCAAGCTCCCAGTGTTATGGCGGTCCCAAATGATAATCGATAATCAATAACCAGACGAACTCAAGAAAATGGAGCAACTTCAAGTGCACGAGAACACCCAGCTTTATTCAAACATGAATGGCCGGGAAAACACATACAAGCAGTGCCAATCGTTATAATATAAAACACAAGTTTTTAAATGAAAAACACATCATGAATGGTATCATGGTTAGTGATAAGAACTTGTTTTATTGACTCATCGTATTGGTTAGTAAAATGTAACACCTATCTGTTCTATAGGCAAAGGCTACTATTATTGGATTTTCTTTAACTGATAACTCCTCCTACATTTGTCCTACTAAACAATGTTACATTTCATACTATCATTTCATTGGTTGGCTTGGCTCTATACTACGGTAGCCAGCCTAGCAGACAGAATTCTAATTGGTCGGTAGTTTGCTCATCCGACCTTGGTCACTTTAAAATGATGCCAAGATGGGTGTTGAGGAAGGAGAGATGAACGGGCTGCTATAATACAATTTGAAGAAATGACTCCCTTGTTGTTCCCAAGCCTGAGACCTTATCTGCCAATTTGTTTTTGGCTTTGGCATGTTGCCCCTGTGTCTGGATAGACCAAGGGGTAGCAGGTGCGCTATCTAGTTAGGCCTGGAATAAATTATCACTGTTCGGATCATGTGGTAGAGGACCACTGTTCAGAACTCATTTTTGTCTATTTAATGAGTTCTCCTGCTATCCTGACCTGTGTGTGCTGCACTGTCTGTTTATTCATTAGGAGGCTGTTTGGCATGGTAGCTACTTGCACCTGAAGATCAAGGCTGTTGTACTTTCTCTCTGCTATCAATAGATACTAATTATCTTTATGGTTGCATGTTGTGTGCTTCTGGAGAATGTTACTTAGTGTGGTTTTGATTCCCAGTCGGGCACCCTTCTTTACTGACCTTGACGCCTGAGCATCTGTATGAACATCGTGCGGCTTGGGATTACGTGCAAAGTAGTTGGATTTCAGGATTCATTATTTCAGAATAAAGACCTTTCATAGTTCTATCTAAAAAATGGTGGTACTCTGGTTCCTTCTCTGCCATGTTAATGTTCTTCGTGTCTCGTGCACTGCATGCCGCCATACATTATTCCCTGCCCATGTATTCTGCAACCTATCCCTACCTACACCCATCTTTATGCTACTTGTGTGACCCTATTTGTGTATTCTGCAACCTTTCCCTAAACTTCTCAGTGCGCTCTACTTCTCACCCTACTTGTGTGGTGCGACCTATTCTACTCTTTATGGCGGTTGCATTATCACTATTGTTTAAACTGGCTGTTTACAGGTCACTTGGCAACTTGTACCTTGGTTCACCTCTTTGAACATCTGGGGGCGGGGCCAAACTTTGTGTTGATTTTATCTGCATCATTCCACCATCACTTTGCATTCTGGTACTTGTAGTCCTGCAGATCTATAAAGAGGCAAAAACACTACAAGTACCAAAAACAGCGATTCAAAATGACATGAGCTAAAATCCAGGATTTCCAGGGCATTACTTGCAAAATCTGCATGTTTTTAAAAGATGAGTGTGAAGGATCAAAACACCTCTCTGGTGAGAAAAGTGCACAATATTGCTAGGTGCAATAGAATTCTGCATTTCATCCTCAGCTGTCGCATTCAATTCAGGCTACCGCTGTGGGGCAGAAGTGAACACATGTGCTCTTGTTAATGAAGTGAGTTGATTCCGGATGCCCAATTGCACCACCATTACACCAGTGGGATGGAATCGCCTTAGTCACTGTGTGTCTTCTCGTGGCACTACCTGTGGGATTGCACACTCTGTACGCTGAATAAACCCCTGCTTATTGTCTTGCAAACATGTGTTACTGATTAAGCCACCAGCCACCCTAACCAACCCAATTCAAATATCTGCAGCCCTGGCTGCCGCAGCCTTCAGGCCCACATTAAGCAAGTGCATTGCCAGATTTTAAAGCCACTATTACATACACAGTTTCACTGTAACTGAGTTGCGCTTTGTTTGCATATGGCACAATCTGAAAATATGGATTTAAACAGGTTCTTTTTCTTCCTTTATTTAACTCCAGACAGCACAAACCTGCCTACATCCTCTTCCATTAGAAATGTATGGAACGCCATCTTCATGTATGGAGAAAGTGACCCGCACGTTGCTGAGTGGAGTTGCAGTCTCACTTTACAAAGTACAAACTCAGCAGTGTAGAGGAGAAGCTGTGTCATCTGCAGGCAATCCCACCCCCCCTAACTCCCCTGCATTGGAGACATGAGATTGTGCCGTGCCCAACACCAGCCATAATACCAATTCTGCAGCGAGTGTTTAAAAGAAGATACCCGTTGAGACAACTCTACCAAATGTACCCTCGACGTGATGATAACCTACAGGAGGAAAACCCTGAAGGAGTATAAAAAGAAGCTAAAGGGGTGAATTGATGACGTCATAAGGAAGTGTGCACGATGTCTCAAAATAAGGAAGTATGACGAAGTGTTAGTCCTAGCGGACAAACAACTACGCAAGAGGTTGAATGAACTAGCGACGTAGACAAGAAGAAGAATACGTGGTAAATAAAATGTTGCAGAAAACCAAAGTTCAATGTATATACAGATGCTGAAACGCAAGGTAGATTAAGTCATCATAGAGGCCAGCTATAAGTAGTAAATAGAATGCAGGTGAAGCCGCCATTGTACAGAACTGGACATTGGTATCATGAAATAAGTAAGCCAGAAAACCATTAAGGGGAGGGGAAGTTGTGACGCAGCAGAATAGCAGGCTCATGGAGCTGTGTGGCGAGGCTGGCTGGCCTAAAGTCAAGACTGGAAAAATCAAGGTTCGCTATCTATTCTGAAAAGGAGCGAGCATCCGGGGGGTGAATCCTCTCCTGTTAAGATGCAAGAAAGAACACAAGGATGCCAAGTTTTAATTCATTTAGAGCATTTAAAACCTACAAAATGGACCACATCGTGGTCTCCTGTCACGTGAGCCGAGGATGAAAATAGAGTTAAAACTTGGAGTCCCAGGCATGATAGCGAGTGCCCTCACTCCAGTGTATTCCCAAGGATGGGCATACTCTACAGGGCCAAGTACAAAGACAATCTCATGGCAGAAGGCCTGGCTGATGAGAGATGCAGGGCTAATTGGGTGGTGAGGTAGTATCATGTCCTATCTTCCTGCACCTGGGTCTGGGCTCATGTGCGGCTAAATGAACCGAATGTTCCAGACATGGCACACACGTGCCCACCAATTATATTAGTCCATATAACGAAGGACCTTATAGTTTGTAGGATCAATGAGAAACTGAGAAACGATGTATCCAATGTTTCTGAAATTACATGTTTTTGGAGGTAGGCATATGTTGTCCACCTGATATTGGACACCCAGAAACAATCCTAGGTCCTATACAATTGTATATCTAGTTGTTTCCCATCACCAACCCCGACCCTTGATAGGGTTTTCCACTATTGCCACATAGTATGATGTCACTTTGATGTATTATCACTGTAAGAATTGTGTTTTTTGTGGAGGTCATTGAGAGACTGAGGGGACGTCCGTTGATGTACATTGTAACCTCCCTGTTTTAGATAATTGTTAATAAAACAGTACTTTGCCATCTTCCTAAATTGGTTCCGTTATTTGGACTCAGAATTACTCTGGTGTAATCCCATCCATTCCATATGCACGTTCCTAAGGGCCATTTGCTCAGCAGTTTTCAACATGTCAATCTGCAAACATTTATAGCTCCAAAATGGCCCCTTTCTAGCCAACCTCCTGTGCCCTTCTCAAGGATAAGTGGTTGCTAATTGGCAGGTGGATAGCCTTGCATTTCAAAGGCAGTAGGAGTCGGCAGCCGATTACAACACCAGAGGTAAAGCAAGGTGTAAAACCAAGGCGTAAAGCAGTTTATGCCTTGCTTAGCTGCTTCAGGAGATGTTCTTTCAATTTAAAGGTACAGTAGGGAAATAAAGTGGAAATAGCATTTCCGCTGTGCAGTCCTGCTCCGTCTCCAAAGAGCACCTGGTGTAAAGCCAGAATGCATTGTCAATGTAAGGTAAAAGAGTAAAGGCGATTTCGCCTGTTTTGACTCTTTACTTTTGCACTCTGTTTTGCCAAATTGAAAATTGCTTGCGAGGAAGCCAACAGCACCTAATTGCAAAGGTTGGCAGTTCCATGCACGTGTTATAAAATGCCCCCCCCCCCCGACCTCTAACTTGGGTTTTTGATACCCCATTTACAAAAGGAGGAAGACAATGAGATTCAAGCATGCCTGGCACCCACTCCCACTCAGATAATGAATGGAGATAAGTTCCCAGCAGCCCTTCTACTCATGGCTGGGTGGGGCTGAGGACGCATTCGACCTAGGTAGGACTTCTGTTTGTACGTTGCCTTGTTATAGGGGATGCAATGAAATCTATTGGGCGTTTCCTTGCCGAGAGAAATGCACATCTTTTGCAAGCATGGATAGCCTCCTACTACGTCATACTCAACATGCTCTCCACCTGCACCGTACTCAACATGCTCACCACCTGCACCGTACTCAACATGTTCTCCTCCTGCACCGTACTCAACATGCTCTCCAACTGCACCGTACTCAACATGTTCTCCACCTACACCGTACTCCACATGTTCCTCACCTGCACCGTACGCAACATGTTCGGCACCGTACTCAACATGCTCTCCACATGCACATACTCAAAATGCTCCCCACCTGCCCCATACTCAACATATACTCCATCTGCACCATACTAAACGCGCTGTCCACCTGCACCGTACTCAACATGCTCTTCACCTGCACCGTACTCAACATGCTCTTAACCTGCACCGTACTCAACCTGTTCTTCACCTGCACCAAATTCAACATGCTCTCCACTTACACCTTACTCGCCATGCTCTCCACGTGACTGCAGCGTACTCAACATGCTCTGCACCTGCAACATACTCAACATGTTCTCCACCTGCACCATACTCATGTTCTCCCCTGCACTATACTGAACATGCTCTCCTCCTGCACCGTACTCAACATGCCCTCCACCTGCACCGTACTCAACATGCCCTCCAGCTGCACCGTACTCAACATTCTCTCCTCCTGCACCGTACTCACCATGGTCTCCACCCGCACTGTACTCAACATGCTCTCCTCCAGCACCGTACTCAACATGCTCTCCTCCGGCTCCGTACTCAACATGCTCTCCTCCTGCACCCTACTAAACATGCTCTCCACCTGCACCATACTCAACATACTCTCCACCTGCACCGTACTCAACATACCCTCCAGCTGCACCATACTCAACATGCTCTCCACCTGCACCGTACTCAACATGCCCTCCAGCTGCACCATACTCAACATGCTCTCCACCTGCACTGTACTCAACATGCCCTCCAGCTGCACCATACTCAACATGCTCTCCAACTGCACTGTACTCAACATGCTCTCCACCTGCACTGTACTCAACATGCCCTCCAGCTGCACCGTACTCAACATGCTCTCCACCTGCACCGTACTCAACATGCCCTCCAGCTGCACCATACTCAACATCCTCTCCACGTGCACCGTACTCAACATGCCATTCAGATTGCACCATACTCAACATGCTCTGCACCTGCATCGTACTCAACATGCCCTCCAGCTGCACCATAGTCAACATGTTCTCCACCTGCACCATACTCAACATGCTCTCCACCTGCACCGTAAGCAACATGCTCTCCACTTGCACAATAGTCAACATGCCCTCCAGCTGCACTGTACTCAACATGCCCTCCAGTTGCACCGTACTCAACATGCTCTCCACTTGCACCGTACTCAACATACCCTCCAGCTGCACCATACTCAACATGCTCTCCACCTGCACCATACTCAATGTTCTCTCCTCCTGCACCGTACTCAACATGCTCTCATCCGGCACCATACACAACATGCTCTCCTCTGGCACCGTACTCAACATGCCATCCACCTGCACCATACTCAACATGCGCTCCAACTGCACCGTACTCAACATTCTCTCCTCCTGCACCGTACTCACCATGCTCTCCACCTGCACCATACTCAACATGCTCTCCACCTGCACCGTACTCAACATGCCCTCCAGCTGCACCGTACTTAACATGCTCTCCACCTGCACCGTACTCAACATGCCATCCACCTGCACCGTACTCAACATGCCCTCCACCTGCACCGTACTCAACATGCCCTCCACCTGCACCGTACTCAACATGCCCTCCAGCTGCACCGTACTCAACATTCTCTCCTCCTGCACCGTACTCACCATGCTCTCCACCTGCACCGTAAGCAACATGCTCTCCACTTGCACAATAGTCAACATGCCCTCCAGCTGCACTGTACTCAACATGCCCTCCAGTTGCACCGTACTCAACATGCCCTCCACTTGCACCGTACTCAACATACCCTCCAGCTGCACCATACTCAACATGCTCTCCACCTGCACCATACTCAACATTCTCTCCTCCTGCACCGTACTCAACATGCTCTCATCCGGCACCATACACAACATGCTCTCCTCTGGCACCATACTCAACATGCGCTCCAACTGCACCGTACTCAACATTCTCTCCTCCTGCACCGTACTCACCATGCTCTCCACCTGCACCATACTCAACATGCTCTCCACCTGCACCGTACTCAACATGCCCTCCAGCTGCACCGTACTTAACATGCTCTCCACCTGCACCGTACTCAACATGCCATCCACCTGCACCGTACTCAACATGCCCTCCACCTGCACCGTACTCAACATGCCCTCCACCTGCACCGTACTCAACATGCCCTCCAGCTGCACCGTACTCAACATTCTCTCCTCCTGCACCGTACTCACCATGCTCTCCACCTGCACCGTACTCAACATGTTCTCATCCGGCACCGTACACAACTTGCTCTCCTCCAGCACCGTACTCAACATGCTCTCCACCTGCACCGTACTCAACATGCTCTCCACCTGCACTGTACGCAACATGCCGTCCAGCTGCACCATACTCAACATGCCCTCCAGCTGCACCGTACTCAACATGCTCTCCACCTGCACTGTACTTAACATGCCCTCCAGCTGCACCATACTCAACATGCCCTCCAGCTGCACTGTACTCAACATGCTCTCCACCTGCACTGTACTCAACATGCCCTCCAGCTGCACCATACTCAACATGCCCTCCAGCTGCACCATACTGAACATGCCCTCCAGCTGCACCGTACTCAACATGCTCTTCAGCTGCACCGTACTCGTCATGCTCTCCACCTGCACTGTACTCAACATGCCCTCCAGCTGCACCATTCTCAACATGCTCTCCACCTGCACTGTACTCAACATGCTCTCCACCTGCACTGAACTCAACATGCCCTCCAGCTGCACCATACTCAACATGCCCTCCAGCTGCACCATACTCAACATGCCCTCCAGCTGCACTGTACTCAACATGCCCTCCTCCAGCACCGTACTCAACATGCTCTCCACCTGCACCGTACTCAACATGCTCTCCACCTGCACTGTACTCAACATGCCGTCCAGCTGCACCGTACTCAACATGCCCTCCAGCTGCACCGTACTCAACATGCTCTCCACCTGCATTGTACTCAACATGCCCTCCAGCTGCACCATACTCAACATGCCCTCCAGCTGCACCGTACTCAACATGCTCTCCACCTGCACTGTACTCAACATGCCCTCCAGCTGCACCATACTCAACATGCCCTCCAGCTGCACCATGCTCAACATGCCCTCCAGCTGCACCATACTCAACATGCCCTCCAGCTGCACCGTACTCAACATGCTCTTCAGCTGCACCGTACTCGTCATGCTCTCCACCTGCACTGTACTCAACATGCCCTCCAGCTGCACCGTTCTCAACATGCTCTCCACCTGCACTGTACTCAACATGCTCTCCTCCTGCACCCTACTAAACATGCTCTCCACCTGCACCCTACTAAACATGCTCTCCACCTGCACCATACTCAACATACTCTCCACCTGCACCGTACTCAACATACCCTCCAGCTGCACCATACTCAACATGCTCTCCACCTGCACCGTACTCAACATGCCCTCCAGCTGCAACATACTCAACATGCTCTCCACCTGCACTGTACTCAACATGCCCTCCAGCTGCACCATACTCAACATGCTCTCCACCTGCACTGTACTCAACATGCCCTCCAGCTGCACCGTACTCAACATGCTCTCCACCTGCACCGTACTCAACATGCCCTCCAGCTGCACCATACTCAACATGCTCTCCACGTGCACCGTACTCAACATGCCGTTCAGATTGCACCATACTCAACATGCTCTGCACCTGCATCGTACTCAACATGCCCTCCAGCTGCACCATAGTCAACATGTTCTCCACCTGCACCGTACTCAACATGCTCTCCACCTGCACCGTAAGCAACATGCTCTCCACTTGCACAATAGTCAACATGCCCTCCAGCTGCACTGTACTCAACATGCCCTCCAGTTGCACCGTACTCAACATGCTCTCTACTTGCACCGTACTGAACATACCCTCCAGCTGCACCATACTCAACATGCTCTCCACCTGCACCATACTCAACGTTCTCTCCTCCTGCGCCGTACTCACCATGCTCTCCACCTGCACCGTACTCAACATGCTCTCATCCGGCACCATACACAACATGCTCTCCTCTGGCACCGCACTCAACATGCCATCCACCTGCACCATACTCAACATGCTCTCCAACTGCACCGTACTCAACATGCTCTCCAACTGCACCGTACTCAACATTCTCTCCTCCTGCACCGTACTCACCATGCTCTCCACCTGCACCGTACTCAACATGCTCTCCACCTGCACCGTACTCAACATGCCCTCCAGCTGCACCGTACTTAACATGCTCTCCACCTGCACCGTACTCAACATGCCATCCACCTGCACTGTACTCAACATGCCCCCCACCTGCACCGTACTCAACATGCCCTCCACCTGCACCGTACTCAACATGCCCTCCAGCTGCACCGTACTCGGCATGTTCTCCTCCTGCACCATACTCAACATGCTCTCCACCTGCACCGTACTCAATATTCTCTCCTCCTGCACCGTACTCACCATGCTCTCCACCTGCACCGTACTCAACATGTACTCATCCGGCACCGTACACAACTTGCTCTCCTCCAGCACCGTACTCAACATGCTCTCCACCTGCACCGTACTCAACATGCTCTCCACCTGCACCGTACTCAACATGCTCTCCACCTGCACCGTACTCAACATGCTCTCCACCTGCACTGTACTCAACATGCCGTCCAGCTGCACCATACTCAACATGCCCTCCAGCTGCACTGTACTCAACATGCTCTCCACCTGCACTGTACTCAACATGCCCTCCAGCTGCACCCTACTCAACATGCCCTCCAGCTGCACCCTACTCAACATGCTCTCCACCTGCACTGTACTCAACATGCCCTCCAGCTGCACCATACTCAACATGCCCTCCAGCTGCACCATACTCAACATGCCCTCCAGCTGCACCATACTCAACATGCCATCCAGCTGCACCATACTCAACATGCCCTCCAGCTGCACCATACTCAACATGCCCTCCAGCTGCACCATACTCAACATGCCCTCCAGCTGCACCGTACTCAACATGCTCTCCACCTGCACTGTACTCAACATGCTCTCCACCTGCACTGTACTCAACATGCCCTTCAGCTGCACCGTACTCAACATGCTCTCCACTTGCACCGTACTCCACCTGTTCTTCACCTGCACTGTACTCAACATGTTCGACACCGTACTCAACATGCTCTCCACCTGCACCGTACTCACCATGCTCTCCACCTGCACTGTACTCAACATGTTCTCATCCGGCACCGTACACAACTTGCTCTCCTCCAGCACCGTACTCAACATGCTCTCCACCTGTACCGTACTCAACATGCTCTCCACCTGCACTGTACTCAACATGCCGTCCAGCTGCACCATACTCAACATGCCCTCCAGCTGCACCGTACTAAACATGCTCTCCACCTGCACTGTACTCAACATGCTCTCCACTTGCACCGTACTCCACCTGTTCTTCACCTGCACTGTACTCAACATGCTCTCCACCTGCACCTTACTAAACATGTTTTTTCCACGCCCATAAAGCATCTGAAACCTTTAATCATCAGCATCATGTAATCGGGATATTGGTGCTGCTTACCTATCCCAAGCTTTGTATATTAGGATAATGTGATGGTCGCTGTTTCGTCATTAAAATCTCCATTCTTTTGTCGTCGGAGACTTGTGACAACAGCACCCGAATACCCCAACTGTTTATTATTAAAGACGTCTTTGTAGGTAACATTTAGGTTTGGTTGTATTGGCTGTGCTACTCTTAATGTTGCCTTTTTCTGGTTTCTGCATTAATATCCCATTCTATGGGTATGCTTTGTAAATTGTAGCTGACTGCCCATGGCATTAGCTGTTTAACTGCTCTTGGTTCATTTTCCATGTCTACGTGGTTCGACTGGGGTGTACATTTTTCCCGGGAACCAAATAAAAAGTGGCCCTGGATAACAAATTGTAATTAACAATTTATCCTGAAGGCTGTTTGAGTACTACTCAAGGGGGAGTTGTTGGTAAAATGTAATGCAAAGTGTACATTTTAAAGTATATTTGGTTAGGAGTTGTGTTGGGTGGTGTTTTCTATTCTGTTTCTTTGCTGTCCATCCTCTTGTTATTTCCAGTACAGATTTCCCTACTTCCTACAAGAATATGTATTGAAAATATTACAAAAAAACTATAAAAATAAGTCCCATGTTTTTTAGGTACCCCATAAAAAAAACGGCATCACCCACACAGCACACCCTCCTCGCATGCAGTAAAAGCCACGCTGAACATACCCAGCCAGCACACACATCTCAAATCACACTCTTTTGTCAGGTGTCCCCTGCCACACACGCATGTCACTCACCAGCCCGCCAAGCCCCCTGCATGTTTCCACAGTTTATGAAAATTGTTGTTTTCATCTGACCCGGGGACGCACAATGTTGAGAGCTATGCCAACGGTAGCACGCCCTCGCCATCTTCTGCTCCGCTGCCGCCGTGCGTGTGCTCTCGCGCAGTTGGCGAACATGTGCCGTTTCATCACACTGCGACACGCTGGCAATGTTATTTAAGGAACCTTAAACAATAACATAACGCAGACGGACTTGTGGGCTGCGTCGCAGATTTATTTGGTTGCGCATCTGTCATCGGCTCGGTCAACGTTTCCACAATGGCTTCAGCATGAAAACGCGGAACATCCTATTTACAAACGAGGCCCAGGCCCTGGCGCGGGTTGCAGGCAAGGGCCCGCTTTGTTGAGGCTGACACTCCGAGCTCAACTCAGGCCAATGAAATATAATGGCTGCGTCACCGGGGTTGATATCACTGGGCCCAGCGTAATGATGTCTGGGAATGTGAGGCAGACTTTGCGTTTCCCGCCCATCCCTGTGCAGTAGCTCAAAGCACTCTCTCCGGGAGGGTTCATGGGGAAAGTGCTGAAGCGTAATGCACAGAGGGGGGGACACATCAGGAAGGCTCAGAGGCAGGGGTCTTGCTAGGTCTGGAAAAGACCCGGGCTAAACTGCTGTCGGAACTGTTGGGACTGGGGGCTAGCTAGCCTTTTGGCTGTAGCTCCTGAGATTCTATCCGGGGCTACAACCAAAAGATCAGGGGCTATAGCCCCCTTACCCCCCTCTAGCAACGCCTCTGCTCAGAGGAAGCAGCCCCTTACTCTCCCCGAGGAGCCACACATCTGAAATGTGCCGCGCACACCTGCAGTGATCCCAGGCAAAGGCTTTCAGAACATTAGATGTGATTGCCTGGTGGCTACAAGGTCATTTCCGGTTTGTGGAGACGAGGTAATAAAAGCAGCAGGCAAGCCAGGGAGCGAGAACTGCTTTATTTGTATTTTTTTGGTCAGTGAGAAACAGAGTTGTAAATGCTTTTCATTGCACTGTGCCCTCCCTCTTTCTGGGGAGAGATCACTTGCACCCGCCTAATGATGTTGCTTCTGTGCTTTGAGAAGCTACTTACATTGCGCTGATTGGGTGGGGCTGATTGCGTGGGGCTCGGTTTTATTTGTTCCTGTGGACTACTTTTCTGTCTTGGGCCCTTTTTAGTCCAATGTCCTGCTGGTTCTGCGCTGTTCGGCCAACTTACCCATTGGGTCGCCTCAGGGGTGGACTGGGAAGCAAAAGAGGCCATGGACATGATTTTCAAAGTGTCCCCCATGTTACACATTTTCAGCCAGCCCCACCCTTTTCCTATGGGAACATGTGGAACTATAACAGGTTACCGCATAAACGCGCAGAAGCGTGCGGAGGCCTATCGGGACATCTCCAGAGTTCCCCATAGACCAGTGCACCCCTGGGTCGCCGGAAGTTCAACGCTAAGTAATATCCTTGACACCAGGAGTGGAAACTACAGAGTGAGTGCCATTCAGAATGTTTCCCTTTTCCAGAATGGCACAATGTGTGCCACATCAGAGTTCCCGATAGGCCAGTCCAGCCTTGCCAGATGCCGCTGGAAGCGCCAATGTTACTTGCACAGTAAGCACTGACAGGGCCAATGGCATCCAGGAAAGAAATATAAGGAGTTTTCTTTGTAAATACTTTTGCCCACCCGCCCAAAATGGGCAGGTTTCCGAAGAGCCAATGATGAGTCAGGTGCGCTGGATTTGTTTTGGGTCCTGGCCTTCCTTTCCTGGACATGATATCGTGTGAAGGGACCATACGATAGGGGGCAGGAGGGCAGGCCCTCCCCTGTTCACAGGGACCTCTTCTAGTCCACCTGCTCTCTTTCTTATCACAGGATGGTGGCATGGGCCTGGACCCTTGGTTAGGTCAGATAACCAGGAACCCGCAGTGTGTGGAGGCCAGGCCCACAGCAAGCATCTCCCACCGCGTCACTAAAGTTGAAACGAACAAGCTGTATTTTTCTGCCCTTGCGATCTTCAAATGTGATCCAAAGTGCCTGTGTTGGTGGCCATTTTCCAATGTATTTCACAGCAAGGCAAGTCTGTAGCGAATCCATTTCAGTCAATGATTTGTCCCAAAGTGAATGTTTTTGAAATATGCACACGCCTGCAACACTCGCATTTGACAGAGCAAACCACACAGCGGGCCCCAATCCCCACCATGCATAACACAAACCCTGCAGCATCCCTGTGGTGTACCAGAAAAGTAGAATTCGCGGTGTTGCTACAATGCTATGGATGCTTTGTATGCAATGTTAGCCCATGTTATCAAAGCACATGCATGTTGAAATGTATCGTGGCATGGAGGGTACAGTGGCACTAGTACCACTACTTTTAAGGGTTAAAAGAGCCATGTTTTATCTAAACTATGGACCACCTTTCGTGCCCACACATTTATCCTTAGTCTCACTTCAGCCTTCCCTGCACATTAAATGATGTTATATTACATTAGGAACGACCTCCTTGGACATGGGCCTTTTCTGTTCCACCCTGGACTAGCGTTACGTTTTTGCTCGAGCCGACTCCATCTTGGAGTTGTTAAGCTCTTCAGAAACTTTGTGAAAGCAGTGGAAAGATGATCCTTTTCAGTATTCACTGATGGGTTTTCCAGCACCCACTTTCTTACGTTAAATGTGGATTCGTCTGCTTGCAGACAGTCGCTTTCCATCGATAGGTTGTTTCTAAAGGGCGCTGTATCCAGAGAGGCCTCCAAGCCTTCCACAGTGACACACTTTTTCCCCTTGTCCCCGGCTCACCTTTTTTGCTCATCGATGCTTATCGCATTCTCTGGCTCCCCTTGTTTTCCTTGTTCGGGCAGTACACTTGTCTCCTCTGGTGCCACTAGGATTATGAGGTGGCAGGCATGTCTTGACTTTTTCCGTTCTGCCTCTAGGTTGACAGGTTATGAAATATTTTTCAGCTATTGCTTGAGCTGGCGCTCGTTCGACTGTGATGTTGTGATTTAAACTTTGAGTTATAGGGAATAGGGTAAAATGTGCATATTCATAGCGAAGCAAATGTTATGATCAAAAAGTATTTTTCTAACTCCCCGTGCCAAGGCGGTTCGTTGTTGCAAAGTGTGCAAAGACTTTGAGACTGGCTATAATGTTTAACTTAGATGGCCGGTTTACCCGCTCATGACTGAGCCAGGGTTTAAGAGTCTTCGTTAATGGACTGTGCTGCTGAATGATCTGATTCCAAGGGACATGGAGTTCCAAAACTCGAGGAAAGAGATTGGGGGTGTGAAGGGGGAAGGGGGTGATACTGTCAATCATGTAGCAAGGATCACACACGGCTTTCCACAGACTGTGGACTGGGACATCTCTTGGGATGGGATAATCCGTAATATAGCTCACACAAGTAGTCCTGGAAGCCGTGGTCACACCAGTGTTACGGATAATCCTTATTCTAGCTCGCACAAGTAGTCCTGGAAGCCGTGGTCACACCAGTGTTACGGATAATCCTTAATCTAGCTCGCACAAGTAGTCCTGGAAGCCGTGGTCACACCAGGGTTACGGATAATCCTTAATCTAGCTCGCACAAGTAGTCCTGGAAGCCGTGGTCACACCAGTGTTACGGATAATCCTTAATCTAGCTCACACAAGTAGTCCTGGAAGCCGTGGTCACACCAGTGTTAAAGATAATCCTTAATCTAGCTCGCACAAGTAGTCCTGGAAGCCGTGGTCACACCAGTGTTAAAGATAATCCTTAATCTAGCACGCACAAGTAGTCCTGGAAGCCGTGGTCACACCAGGGTTATGGATAATCCTTAATCTAGCTTGCACAAGTAGTCCTGGAAGCCGTGGTCACACTAGTGTTAAGGATAATCCTTAATCTAGCTCGCACAAGTAGTCCTGGAAGCCGTGGTCACACCAGTGTTACGGATAATCCTTAGTCTAGCTTGCACAAGTAGTCCTGGAAGCCGTGGTCACACCAGTGTTAAAGATAATCCTTAATCTAGCACACACAAGTAGTCCTGGAAGCCGTGGTCACACCAGTGTTATGGATAATCCTTAATCTAGCACACACAAGTAGTCCTGGAAGACGTGGTCACACCAGGGTTATGGATAATCCTTAATCTAGCTCACACAAGTAGTCCTGGAAGCCGTGGTCACACCAGTGTTAAAGATCATCCTTATTCTAGCTCACACAAGTAGTCCTGGAAGCCGTGGTCACACCAGGGTTATGGATAGTCCTTAATCTAGCTCACACAAGTAGTCCTGGAAGCCGTGGTCACACCAGGGTTACGGATAATCCTTAATCTAGCTCACACTAGTAGTCCTGGAAGCCGTGGTCACACCAGGGTTACGGATAATCCTTAATATAGCACACACAAGTAGTCCTGGAAGCCGTGGTCACACCAGTGTTACGGATAATCCTTAATCTAGCACACACAAGTAGTCCTGGAAGCCGTGGTCACACCAGTGTTACGGATAATCCTTAATCTAGCTCACACAAGTAGTCCTGGAAGCCGTGGTCACACCAGTGTTACGGATAATCCTTAATCTAGCTCACACAAGTAGTCCTGGAAGCCGTGGTCACACCAGTGTTAAAGATAATCCTTAATCTAGCACACACAAGTAGTCCTGGAAGCCGTGGTCACACCAGTGTTATGGATAATCGTTAGAATGTGCAGACCCCCCCCATGTTGCTGCTGCTTGTAGACCAGACTGCATCCTTTATATGTAAGGAGAGTGTTGCACCAATCCACATTGGCACTCGTAACAGTCCAGGTATATATTTGCCCCCCCAGAGACAACCTTTTTGCCCATTGTCCTAACAATAGAATGAATTGACTGGCTGTAGGGGCAATACAGCGCTCTATATTGCTGGCTGGTTTTGCCTGGGCTGGATCAGGAGCTGGGTTACAATGATTTTCATACCCATGACGCAAAAGCTCTCATGATAAATTGGTGCCCACTGCATAGACATTTTGTGGACTAGAGGCATAACACATTAAATCGATCCCACTTGTTCATGTTCTGCGACGAGTAATTCCCAATAGTTTTCATAGTGGGTGCCCCTTTTGATCTTTTTTTAATCATTCAGTTTTCCTTTCGAGTGTAATTACGAAATGTTGCAAAAGATGCTGCTCATGTTGATAGAAAATGGGCACGGAGAGAACCTAAGTAACCGATAAGAGAGCCTGGGGACCAACTCTTTTGTTGACGGTGTGCTATATAAATACCTTTAACATAACATAACATAACATAACATATGTTGGAAAATAATGACTACCTCCATCCACAGTAGGCAAAATGACATTTCTCACATTGAGACACATGGACACACTGCAACACCAAGCACATGAACCCAAAGCACGACTAGAAGATCACTCTTGCAAACCAGGAGGAAGCCGAGATGGATTCTCTTTATTTACTCTCACCAACAAGGCACATACACATGCACCCAGCATCTCAACCCGGGACTGAGGGACATCATACTCAGTCGTGTCGGACAGCCTGCACCATCCCCAGAACCGAGGACTAAGAACTCTTCAAGAACCAAGGGCTAAGAAATCTTCATCTCCATGGTCAATGCTACTTCAGCCGCACACCGAAACAGAAAAGGTTCTGCCTAGTCTTTAAACTCCTTTGACGGGAGTCTGCCTTGACCCAATACGCTCTCCTACAGCCATAAACTGACTAGCGTCTCCATCTCTTATCATAGTAGAATACTACAATAGCAAAGCCGGCTCATGTAGCTGCCATCGGCCTACAAAATACCAAATTAATGGAGGAATGCTACAGCCCGCGTCTCTAGTTCGATGACATACACCCCTCGCCAGACCAGCAGCTAACCTGATCACTCAGCGCTACCTTTCTAGTAGATTAAAGTTGGGTTTTCACCTCGGATGATGCACACAACCAAACAAACCACATAGATGCATAACGGCACTCAGGACACAAGTACTTTCTGCCTGCAAGCACCAACACTTCAGGATATGTGCCTCCCCCGCAAACCAATTACAAAAACAACCCCCTGTCTTGCAGAGCCACATGCAACAAAGCCGCCCACATTAATTACATGACATTAGATACACAACATGCAGATATCTGAATAGTTTGCATATCTCAAGGATGAGATTTTAAATGTTTTCTTCTAGATTAGTTTTAAGGCGGCCCAAAAGACACAAGTATGCCAGAGGAAGTGGAGTCAATCCAAACCAGACTCAACTCCGAAGTAGACAAAGTGCAAGTCAAAATCCAGCTTGATTATCATCCAAATAAAGCAGGGACAGCATACAAGCATCAAAATCTTGAGGATCTCGGAGATCAAATACAAAACAGTTTATTAAATACTAAGAATGCGCCATTGCTGACATTATAGATTAATCACTGTTACAAAAACATACAGAGATCGGGGTTGGTTAATGGGTATGGCTACATATAGATCATATAAGGATTAAGCATTTAATTGGGCTAAATATATCTGATGGCTCTGCCCGAGACCAGCCTTATTTAGATAAAGGTGAGACTACATCATTTCTTCTTTAAGGGGCGGGTTGGCACATGATTCGATGGAAGGCAAGACTCTACAGATTTTGTTAGGTTGGCATTTTACTGATCAACCTTGGACACTTGACAGGTCATCAAGATATGAGCCGGATTGGGTGTAGGGGGAGAGAGGCCCTTGGACTGTCCTTTGTTCATTTAAAGAAGATACCATCCCTCATCCCTAGGCCATGAGACTGGGCAATCCTTTTGTACTTGACCTTGCAAGGTGACTTATGTCTGTGTGTACTTTTAGGGAGTCTCGCAGGTGTCCCATCTTATGCTGGCCGCTAATGAATAACTTGTTTTCCTTAGTTATAAGTCACATGTTAGCGGACCATGAATAAAATAGAATTATCTCATATTTATTGGGATTTTAGCTAATATTAACATATGTGTCATGGTTTCTGTTTCCACCAGGGACACTCTTCAGTTATTCTTCATGGAGTTTGCTGGATTTCTATTTTATTGCACCTGTTAAACAAAGACTGGTTGTATTCTTATCAACTTTTAATTAACCTGGGAGTATCCCGCTTGCCTTTTAGGAATTGTTATATCCTGCCGTTGTTCTGCCTTTCTTATCCTCCCTATATCATTCTAACCTTGGCACTAATTGCCAGCTACTGTCTGAGTTCAGCACAGCTCTGTAATTCTGTGGATTCTGTATTCTGAGTTCTCCCAGAGTCTTGAGGCCTTTGTCTATTTAAAAGCATGAACAGAGTCCATCTTGAAGAAGGATGTCCTATTAAACCCTGATTTCTATGTTATTGAGCTATATTTGTGTGCCAGTCGTGTTGTTTTCAGCTTGTACATTGGTTCTGTTAATGTTCTTCATGTCTTGTGGTTGCTGTGTTAATATTCTTCATGTATAAATGCATATTTGACCTAGTGTGTGTGTGTTCTTCATGTGGAGTGCATATTTGCTTTGTGTCTAATGCATGCACGTGTTACTGATGCACAGGTAGACTGCGTTTGCCATCTTTAGCTTAGATTGTCTCTATGATGTGTTGTATCTGCTTGGGACAAGGGCAGTACGGTTCTCTTGGTGAGTAATGCTTCTCACCAGTGCGATATTGGATCAGGGACGGGGCAGGAGCTATGGATGATGTATACATCTGCCTCCCAACATTAGTCCTGACCATACTACGTATCATCTGAACCACTAGTGACTGAGAAGTTCCTTGAATCGCAGAACTGTTCACGTTCTTCTCCGGTGCCTCTCCACGCTCTTTATGGGAGTGCCTGTGCTCCATACTTGCTTTTAACCAGGAGTCAGAAGGCCCAATCAAAGACATGGGGCAGTCCCTAATCTGTACCCACCCTCATGGGAGTGCCCTGTACTGCCCGTTTGTTAAAGTTGGTTATGGTATATTCAAAATGAAATGAAAAAAGAAAGAAAAACAAATAAAAAATAAAAGCAAAATAATGTTGTTTAAAAGTCTCCAGAGGTCCTCCAATTGTACAGGAAGAGGTGTGGATCACTGTATTCCAGTACCTATCTCTTTTTTTAGATACATCCCCCCAATAATTTGTAGATGTAGGCTTCCAGGCTGCTTGCTGGGGGTCCTGCAAAGTAGTGCTACTAAGTACATCTGCACACCTGTAATACTAACAGCTTTTACCATCAATCCTGCATACATCTCATTCCAGTTTTCTCCACCTCCAAAAATGATACTTTGGGCCTCATTATGAGTTTGGTATTCTGGCAGATTTACAGCTGGAATACTGCCAAACTGTATTACCGTTACCGCCACTTGGTCTGGCGGAATTACCGCCGTATTACCAGTGACAGTATGGTGGTGTTAGTCCCCATTTAAGAAGTCCATAGGATTCCTTGGGAATTACGGCAGAATTACTTCTGGTGGTAATTCTGCCGATATAGCAGTATTTTGCAGAGATATAGGGCCTCATTACACGGTAGGCGGTGAGCCATGGCGCTATTAGCGCCATGGCTCATGCCGGTAAAATACCGGCACCGCCTTGGCGGAAAGGGGATTTACCGCCCCATTCCAAGGTTGGAGGGGCGGTAAATCCCCCTTCCATCATTGCCCTTCCCCATTCCCATTTCTGCCCCATAGGGCTCTATGGGAATGGGGAAGGTGCTAATTACGGCACCGCAAAATTGCGGTGCCGTAATTAGCTCCGAGGTCCCTTAGCGGGTTGGATTTTAACGCCTGCAAAAAGCAGGCGTTAAATCCCCCAACCCGCAAAGGGACCTCGTAGTAAGGCGGTAAGGATTTACCGGTACCAGTATTTTACCGGTACCGGTAAATCCCTACCGCCATCCGTGTAATGAGGCCCATAGCAGAGATTTTTCCCCCACTCCACTGCCAAAACCATAGCTGTGCGGTGTGGTAATGTACAGTCGATTTTAGCCGCATTGCCCAACTCGTACTAAAGGGATTTGTCTGGTTAAAATAAAAATTAAGTGCCCACTACACTGAGGAGACTATTGCCTAGGAATCGTATATGCAATGATGAATGACTAATAATGTAAAGCGGGGGTGGGTCACTTATGAACCCCCCTCTGAGATCATCAGCGAGCTGCGTGGCACAAATAAGGAACCATGGTTGTCGACAGGGGTGTTGCTAGGTCTGGAGAAGATCTGGGGCTACACTAATGTCGGGAATGTTGGGACTCGGGGCTTAGGTAGCCTTTTGGTTGTAGCCCCTGAGCTTCTATCTGGGGCTACAACCAAAAGACCTGGGGCTATAGGCCCCACTCCAACCTATTGGTGGGGCCTGCAGAGCTCAGGGCAAATCGGAGGATGTAATCCAAAGAGGTCAAGGGGAGACTTCCAGGCCCAAGAGAGATATTGCAGAACGGGTGGATGACATAGCAATAATAGTCACATAGTAGGTGCATAGTTTGTCAACTCGGCGAGCAGCGGCACAGGGTAAAATGCTTTGCAATGCAAACCACCCGGGGTGTTGGTAGTTCACACACATCCCACCGAATCAGCAGACATGCAGCTTCCAACTTGGACACACCGGATACCATTCAAACAATTACTCTCACCGTTCCCAGCCATGACGTTCTCAGCCATGACGTTCTCAGCCATGACGTTCCCAGCCATGACGTTCTCAGCCATGACGTTCTACATAAGTAAAATGAGTGGCAGGTGAGGAGTCGGTGTGTGAAGTTGCAGGTGCAGGAGTAGAGCATGGCAGAGTGTCAAAGGAGGTGGAGAGGCATAGGAGTGGAGGAGGAGAGGAGCAAGAAAAAGAAAACAGAGGCATAGAGGAGGAAAAGAAGGACCAAGAGGAGGCGGAAAACAGGTGGAGCGAGATAAGAGAGAAGGAAAGGAGGTGAAGGAAGAACAGAGGGGATGCGTACAGGAAAGAGAGAGAGAATTGGGGAGGATTAGAAACACAATGGAATGTAAAGGGGGCAGTAGGATGTGAAGGAGAGCATCTAGGAGGAGCAGTAGAAGGAAGGCCTGAAACGTCAGAAAGAGAGTTAGAGATAGGAGGCCCAGAAAGGAAGACCACGCTTCTGCAAGCCTGTTGGGGAGGAGCCAAAACAGTGCATACCAAAGAGCTTGCACTGACAGGACAAGTCTGGCTCAAGAAAACAGCTTGAATTACCATTTGAGGAGGGGAAAGCACCATAACCCCATGATACAACCAGCAGTACTTTGCCTGTGCTTGCCCTCTCCAGAAGACAAAATGGACTGGGGGCGTGGGGGTTACGTGGTACGAGAGGCCGGGATGTCCAGTGCGTGACCATGACAACGTCAGCCACAATCAAGAAAGACACAGTTTCAAGAAAGAGGTTTGGGATGCTATAAATCCCGTAGACTGTGGAGAAGGAAGGGCTGAGCCAAAGAGTGGCAGGTTGTTATGAGAACTAAACCTAAGCCCACCCTGTGGACTCAGTCAAAATCTAATTCTGCTCGGTATGTACACCAAATACAACCTATAATAAACTAAGTTGATGCCGGCCAGATAGCACAGTGAGCTAAGTAATCACCCCTGATATCTGTGTGCAGCCTGCTGTGGCAGGTTTGAATCCCGGCATTGTCAACTCAGCCTTTTATCCTTTCCGAGGGCGATACATTGAGTACCACCCTGTGGGATCATAATGTCTTCTGTTATTTCAGCGCTCTGAGACCTATGGGTGAGACCTATGGGTGTGTAGCGCCATGTAAGAAATACATTATTATATGCTTTTGAGTTGCCTGTGGATCGTCTGTGACAACGGGCACACGTTTTCTGTGATATGGCCACAAGTTTGCACATTTTCCTTGCATCTTCCAATAGACTTTTGTAAAGTGGTCTGGGGTACAGAGCTGATGTTCCCCCTTAGCACCATCTGACCTCATAAGATTCTTACATGATGTAGCATTTATCGGCTGGCAACAATAGTTGTTTTCATCTATTTTCTGTTAACACCCATGAATAAAGGTAGAGATTTGATAGGAAAAGACCACCTTTCACCCGTGGCAAACAGACTGAGTGCTTACTGCGATGTACAGTTTGAAATGCAGTCATCATTGAATTATTATATGTAGTTGACTGCCTGGCCTGATGGGTCGCTCATGCTGGAAATATGTACATATATTCAGGCAGGGACTTAGCATCTTCATTTCCATCGTATTTGTCATTTATACGATGCTTAATGTCTAAGCAATGACTGGGGATCAAACCCATGCTGCATAGCATCGTCCTGTTCCCGAGCCGGGTGTGCTGCGTTCGGCTCTCATCCTAGCCTTAATAATGTTCACCTTACCTACAAAAGATATTGAGGCACCCACAGAGTCATTGGGGCTCATTACAAGTATGGTGGTGTGCCAAAGAATTGGCGATAACAGAATTACTGCCGCTTTTCTCGCTCTGCCATACTACGAGTATTGCCCTAGAGTGGGCGATTTACCTCTAGCATCATGCTGGAGGTAAATCCTCCCACTGTCCGCTGAAAAATTGGCGTGACTACTGCAGCTGTATTTCCACTGAAAAAGCCCCATTGAGTCCAATGGCCTCTGAAAAAATTTTGATTCAGTCCGCCACTTGTATTGTGGTGGTAATTCCGCTGGACCAAGTGGTGTTAAGTAATTCAGTTGGGTGGTATTCCAGTGGCTTTACTGCTGGAATACCACTCAACTCGTATTAGATGCTCTTGTGTAATCTTACTAACAGAGTTTTACTGAGTTAAAACCACAGTAAATTGTCATGTTATCGCTGGGTCCCTTATTCTCAGGTTTGTTCCAAGACTTCGCTTGAGTTTTGCTATCATTAAGTTGTATCATGTCATTTTGCTATTATAAGTTTTATCCTAATATGGAACCAAACTCCCCGGCACATCGGTAGCAATGAGGTAACCAGATAGGAGGTAAAAAAGATGATATTGTCAGTTATGATGTGACAATAACTTGTTCCGATACATCAGGATTAATAGTGATTAAAGCATCTCCTTGCCAAATATACCAACAAAGTAATAAATACAAGTAGATTTGTTTATTACAATGTAAAGTTTCTCACAGCTTAATCTCCATGTGCTTGTGTGTTAGTAATGTCAAACAAAATGGGCTTCATTACAACTGTGCCGGTCCAGAAACAATTGCACATTACAACTCTGAGGGTCGGGTGCCATCCCACCCACCAGGGTCAGACTTGCCGGGCAGGACAGCACCCGCTCGCAGAGTTGTCATGGTGCTGGTGCTCCCGTGTTCCCCTTCCCATGGGAATGTGGGCTAACAAAATTACCGGCGCCTGACTTCCCGGCCACCGGACTTGGAATAGCCTGGTGGCACAGGGAATTCGGGCACCGGTAAGTCATAACGGGTCCAGCAGCAGCTACATGCCGGTTTTACCGGCACGGTTACAGCCGGACCCGTAATGAGGCCCAATGACTCTTAGCCAGCTCAAACCACAAATAATCAGTGTGCCGCGATATATATACACCTATTAATATCTCGATGAAAATTGTCACAAACTGTAGTCCAATACTAATACATTTGGCAGCTTTACTTTTTTTACTTGACTATATTCTGTTTATGCACCAGCAGCTGGTTGTGTGCTGACCTCGTCCCAAACACAGCAGCTATTTCCTTTTATTGAAGAAGCACACCATTAGTTTATGTAGAGGCGCAGTCTACTCTTGTCTGACAACCCGTGTGTGCCCTAATCTAAAATTCTCCCTCCTTTGAAGAATGGGGGCATCCGAAACTTTTTACTGATGTAGGCCAAGGGTTTTCAGTCTTTGGCTCTCCAGATGTGTTAGACTACAGCTCCCATCAGCCATAGCCAGAATAGTTAATGGTGAGAGATCATGGGAATCATAGTCCAAAACATCTGTACACGCCTACTATAGATTTATTTCCTTTAACAAGAAGTCTGGCCATGAGAAGACGGTAAAGATCTGAACCCTAAAGAATATACCTATCAGTTATCCCCATCATCCTCAGGGTAGATCTCAAAAGTTCCCAGTGGCCCTAATCAATTATTTGTCAACATCTGGAATATGAAGGTCCTGCTTCACAGGAAGGGCTATGCCTTCCAAAGTTAGATTAGAATGATCGGTGTATCTTTCTATGGAAGAAAACCATGTTGGTTTGGGTGTACTAGATTCAAAGGTACTTGGGAAGAGCCCTACAGCTAATGGCGCTACCTATATTCGTCATTGAGAGCATGATGATCATTCCCGCTGTCGGGCAAAGCTGCAATGCCGGCATCCCGCACGCTTCATTGGCATCTCTGTTTCCACAGTATTGCCCAGGATATTGATGAAATATTGCTTGACACATTTCGGAAATTGTGATGGAGTTTAGTTGCGACAGCATGAAGCCGTACCACATTTCTGCCTGGTAAGCCCAAGATAGTGGTCATCATTCGAGTTTGTCGGTGCAATAAAATAGTGACGGTAAATCCATTATTGACACTTTTTTGACAGTAGGGGATTTACTGCCCCTTCTACCGTGCCACAAAATGCTGAGACTGGTAATGACGTGGAAGCGTTCCATCCAGCAAGCATCTACGTGGAACTCCCCACTTTGCCTCCAGAAAATGGCGGATTCAGCAGCTAATGGTACAGCCTCCAAAATCCCCTTACAAAACGATGCAGTTCGCATCATTAAAAAGAAAAAACAAAGGGACCACATATCAGATAGCAGGAAGGAACTACATTGGCTTAGAATAGAGGACAGAGTCAAGTTTAAAGCACTGACGATTGTCCACAGATGCCTATTCGGGAAAGCGCCAGCCTATTTCAAGAAGCATTTCTCTTGGTATGTCCCCCAAAGAGGCTTAAGATTGGCAGATACTGGCCTCTTAAACATCCCAGAAGCCAAGCGGGCATTGGGAAGGGGCAAGTCCTTCCCCTTCAAGGCAACCAAATACTGGAATGAGCTCCCTGCGCATCTAAGACAACAAGAAAACTATGCCAGTTTTAGAAAAGCATTGAAAACCAGACTTTTCCAATAATTGAGGGTAACCTTGGCTATTTGCACCCCAGCGTAGTCATTCCCCCAGCTAACTACTTGAGAAACACTAAATGTAAGTGTTCATCTTTGCGCTCCTCCGCGCCCTGATGCCTGCAGGCTTTCCGCGCGTAACAAGCATAGAGTAAAGTAAAGTAAAGGAGTCCTATGAACTCTAAAAATGGGGACTCATTCTGCACTTACCCCACTCGTATCTGGCGGTAGTTCTGCAAGAACGAGTGGTGGTTGCACGAATTACCGCCAAACTTGCAATGAGAACCAGCGTACCTAAACTCTTGCTTTGTAACTTGACCTTGCAGCATGTCAAATGGCTCTTTGAAAATCTCAGGAACATTGGGGTGTCAAAAATATTGTCCCCTCTATAAAACACCATGTCGAGAACTTTCTGTAGATAGTCGCCGGTAATTAGCGTAAATAGCTGATCTTTCAGATAGAACCAAAGCTCCCTTCTGGGTTCCTCATCCTAGACGCATAGACACTGGGTTGTCCGCTGGTTGCTACATTACGATTGAAGGCAAAACGTTTCGTTTCAAAGATGTGAAGTTCACTTGTACTGGCCCCGGCTTCCTCAGCCTGCAATGACATGTAAACAACCACAGCGCCTGACTTCCCCCTGGAGGAGAACTCCAGGTTCTAGGTCATAATCTCGCTTTTTGTAGATCCCCTAACCAAAACAACGATTTTCTCGGCCTATTTTAGGTCGGCCTACAAAAAGTGAAAAAACGATATTCGCTCGGCCCCATCCCCCTCCCCCACCACCCTGAACCCTACCACCCCCCTCTGCCGTGATTTATTGAAAATTAGGGGGTTTTACCCCAAACATCCCTCCCTCAGTCCCCCTCCGCTTCCAAGACTCCCCCAACCCAAAGTTACACACACATACAACACACACAAACGCATACACAAACACACACTTACTCGGCCCCCCGATGGTGCTTCCGGATACTGGCGTGGCTGTTAGCCTCTGAATGCCATTGTGTGTGGAAGGGGCATGCCAGTTCGATTTAGAAAGACTGCTCCATGCGGTCACGGAGAGGCCTTTCTAAATCGTTTTTTTAAAAATTGATTTTTTTTAAAAAAGGTCTTTTGACCTAATACCGAACTCCATAGTAAACAGGGACGTCAGTTCACCAAAATGCCAGGGGTGACATCATGAACCCGTTGACATTATGGCCTTTGACCCGGATGTGCATGTAAAATACAATTAAAATCAGTTTAAGAGGAAGGAAACAACGAAGGTGCTAAAGTAGAAAAAGGAAGCAGGTGAACCAACACGCGCGCGCGGCGCTGCCTTCAAATGCCAGTACAGCATTATATGACCAGTGCATAGTCATCATATGCTAAATAGAGCTCCACATTCATATGCTCTGGTGCAATAAGCCAGGCATAGCCTCTTATGTTTGGGTACTGCTATCATATGCCTGTTATAGCCTCACACGCCTGCCATAGTCACAGTATCTAAGGAGTAGCCTCACATGTGCAGGGACGGCCATCATATGACCAGTGCAGCCTCAGCTTGACCAGTAATGCCATCTAATGCCAGTAAATGCATCATATGCCGGGTGTACTCACTATATGTAAGGTGCCGCTTCAAATGCCGTGGTACTGCCCACTAATGCCAGCCAATGCCTCATTTACTGCCTACAGTCATCATGTTTTAGGTACAGCCTCTCTGCCCCGCACCGCCACCATTCGAGCCATAACCATGCTTCGCTGCAAATAGCCCATGCACCGCTGCCAAGGGACTTCTTTTGCAATGGCCAAATCCTGACAGCTATTAAACTTAAAAGAAAGCATCACAATTTCAGAGCAGCTGTCAAAACTGCAGCTAAGGACTACGAACTTAAAGTTGCCTCTGCACGCTATACGTCTGCACTAAAGCATGCCACGAGACACCCTTTGCATGCAGATTGCCTAGTGCTGCCCTTCCCCCCTTCCACAGAGATTTGCATGCATTGTTCCATTGCACTGTGTAAGATCCACAGAGGATTATAGACTCATGGCTGCCAAGGTGCCCTGTGTAAAGCATGTCGTATTCCAATCGTCATGGTGTGTTTTACACCCCCCGACCCTACCGCCCGAAAATGCAAGTCCCAGCATGCAATTTGCTCGTGGCTGATATGCGTAGTTGCTTGGAAATGCAATTTATGCTATCCGCATCAAACTTTAATGAAGATGTAAACCTTCCTTAGAAGTTTCCACAAGCTGTAAGGATTTTCTCACCTTCCGCTTTACTGGCAAGATGGGGGGGGGGGAGCTTGGAATAGAGAGCCATATGTTTGAAGGGGCTGCACACTTGCACTGCCACCAGGGCACATGCCCTCAACAGCACCCACCAAAACCTTATCCCAGCAGGCAAGTCCAAAATTAAGATCAGGAATCTTGAAATTGCGAACAGTAAACAATTAAACAAAATATAACAACATTGTTGAGCCTTTGACATGTCAAAAGTGTTTAATCGGTGTGGGCTGAGCGGCGCCGCCCCCACAGATTGCTCTCACAGTGCCAGCAGTGCATGGGTGGCGTAGATGAGTGACCAGGTGCCACTTGCACTTTCCAAATTCAAACAGAAACACGAGCATGCAGTAGTGCAAGACGCAAATACTGAGGGCACCAGCACTGATGAAGACGCACCTGTTTGACTAAGGACTAGCCTAACTTCCACCTATCAACCTGCCTTGATCCTTTCCTCCCGCTATGACTTTTCTTGTTTTTTGGTGTTATTGTCCTGTGAGTGCTTTGAGGCCTATGGGGGTAAAGCGCAATACAAAAAGTTGAATTGATAGATAGATAGCTGCAATATGTGGGAGCAGTGCCTACACACTTAAATAGTGCACAAACACGAGGGCCTCATCGCGGGTTGGGTAGTAGCCCTTAAATGCGGTGGTAACGCTATTACTGCTGCATTTAAGGGTCCACCCAATCTCAGGCTGGCAGCATTTACCTGCAGCTCTAAGGCAGGGAGGGGGTGTAAATTAGCTGGAAAAATGCCCATTTTCAGCCTCAATGAGCGCTGTGCTATTAGCGCTATTAGCGCTTTGGACTTTGTCTCCCATGACTCCTTATCTTTGACTATGCTGGCTATGGGTGATGGAAGATGTAGTTCAAAAGAGCTGTTGAGTCACGGGTTACAGTCTCCTACCAGATGGCCTGCAGCTACCCTTTCAGAAAGACGCCATGGTGGCTGAATTGAAAACATCTGCATCGACACACTGCCCCCAAATACTCACAAGCTCTCGAGGTGAGTACAGCATCGCGGTTAGGGAGTTTTGTGGTAATTGAGCAGTCTCTGCTTAGGAAACTGAAGCTTTGAAAGAATGCTCAGTGCTCTGCTCACATGGAAAGTTCTTATCCGTGTTCGAACACGAGCGAAAAATACTTTACAGCGCAGGTGACTCCCAGGTGTGCTGCTTAGAAGCATTAAGGACATCAATCAGAATAGTTATTCCTCTCTTTCCTCTCAGTCGAACTTGATGAGATGTTATTTTCTTTCCCTTCTCCCACACACAATGTGTCTGTTTAAGCAATTAAGATTGACAGGCGAGGAGCTCGTGACGGTCCATGGCAGATGCTGAGGTGTCTGCCCTCAGGTGCAGCAGAGAGTGGTGAACCCTTCTGCTCATAGCGAGGTTATTCAGTACTGGGCGCAAACCTCTCACCACAGGGTTTGTACTCCAGGGGCCAGATTACAGAAACTTTGGAGCAGTGCAATTGCAAAACTGCGCGGTATTAGGACTAGGCCTGTTTTTAAAAACACTGGGGAATATTAGAAATCCATTGCACCGTGACAAGTGCAGTTTGGCATATAATAAGCACGATACATTTTTGCACCAACTAATATACCTTTCTGTATTAGCACTAGGGCAAACTTTGCAGTGAAAATGTATCTTTTTCTGCACAAGGGCAATTTTTGAGCACTGGAGCCCCCCCATCACCCATCTACATTAGTTATTTGCCTATATCCACCCCCCACATATATCTGAGGCAAAATGTGTTAAAACAAATGCAATAAATTCGAATTCGATGTAATCTCCCACTGCAAAACCCCCCTATCCCGCTTACACCATGCCGGACTGCACTTGTCATGGTGCAATCGTGTTCTTATATCTGCCACTGTTTTTAAAAATAGAGCAAACTGTCATGCAACTTTGCATTTGCACTGGTGTAAAGTTTCTGTCTTCCGGCCCCAGGTTCTCATAAAACCAGCGCCACGCTAGGATGCACGTTTTTGGCGCCGCATATTAGGTGCTAAATAGCACTGTGATTATACAACATCCAGCCCAAAGTCTGGACGTTTAGCTCAGGATACAACAAACTTCTCTGGAAACACCAGGGTCTCATTAATGAAAGGCAACCCAGAGTTGCACAGGAATTCTTTGCACAGGCGCCAGAGATCAGTCCAACACAGGGGCGCCAAGACCTTCTTATAAAGGTAGGATTTCGTATGGCGCATACACCCTGATTTCACCATGTCGTCACAGAAAGCTTGGAGACGTCCTTCCAGTTAGTAAGTGTTCGATAATTTCTCAGAGCTCATATTTAGTACCTTAGCGTCTTGGTTCTCCATTAGTGCAATGCTATTGCTAAGGCAAGGGGTATGTATGGCATCTCTCTTGATCTCCCACATGAACGCTGTGCCTTCCCCCACTGTTCTGGCCTTTATTCAGGTGCCACACCCTGACTGCAGACGGGCACGTCACCCAGTTACTCAATGACAGCTCGTTTAGTGTTTTATATCTTTATTTATTAATTTTAGAATAAGCATATGCAAGGATATTACAGAATACGTATTGAACAATACAAGTGAGATATAATGCATCCTAACATATTGAACTCCTAGACATCTTACAAACCCTGGAATATATTCATAGATTAATTAATTACATTCTCATCGGAGCAACAAATAATAAAATTAAATAATAAATAATAATAATTAATTGCTAAAACAAATATTCAATTTCCCACACTTCGACAAAGACACAAAACAAACACAACCTATACACTGACAGCAACAAAAACAATTCCGAATTTATCCTATGATTTGATTGCTTAGATTAATGAGTTATTCAATCTGAAGTACTACTACCGTACAATACATTAAATGGCATCCAAAGGGTCTGATAACCTTTTAATCCATTGCGCCAGGTAGTGTGTCGGCAAAATGAAAAGTCCTCAAATGCATGCCATGGGTTTAGGCCGCTACTGTTCCTGAGGCCCACATGGCCAACTTTGTAAGTTGAAATGGGCCTTGTCCCTCAGTGGCAGTGGGGAGAGGGGCTCCTGTTGGAGTCTTATCCCAAAGCAAAATATTTCTTTACTATAGTTCGTGAAATGTGCACTCTGCAGCTGGCACGTTACAAGCTGCCTTTGCTGATGCCCTCAGGCCGTCACTTCTCTTGGGCCTTGAAGCATCCAGCAGCGTTCTTAGTACCTCCTTGCCTTGTTCCTTTGGTTACGACGACGTTAGCACGTCCCTGAAAAAAAAGAGCTTAATAGCTTTTCAGTATGACATTGACAGGGTCTTTATTATAAAATGTCTAAATTGCAACCAGGGGACCGCCAACATTAGCACTTGTTAGCTGTTGGTTCCTCAACAATTTTAAACCTCCACGAGGCGGAGGGGAGAGTAGAAGTGACGCAAACTCACTTTCACGCTTTCTTTTTCCTCTCTGTCTCGTGAAAAACGTAAAGGCTGTCTGCAAATACGATTTGCAGGCGGTGTTTTTTTAAATGGATGCCAATGGAATCCACCTGGTCTTCATCAGGTGCAAAACCAAGGTGGATTCCTTAGGAATCCATTAGTTGTACTCCTGCGTGGAAATCTCATGAATGTGTACCGCGTAGTGCACTGATGAGGCGGAGGAGGAATGCACAGAGGAGATCTTATCTCTGCTCCATGCGATTTTGCCACATTGTCACTGAATCAAAATGGGTCAGAGAGGTAAATTATGGCATAAAGTCATAATGCCTGGCTTTTACGCTCCGATTTACTACTCCACTCCACTTAAAATGCCTCTCTTAGCATTTCAATTTTACGCTGGCTGCCTTTCTTTGGCCTGTGCAGAAGCCAATTTTATCTTTGCATCTTTGCACCTTGCGGGTGCCTCCGACTGGTTTTACCACCTGTAGACAAGGCAGCCCCCAAACTTCATTTGAGGTGGCTTCCCGTGTGCTTCACTAATTTTCAGCGGGCCCTGTTCCACTTCAAGCCTCTGGGTAAAGGGGCAGTAAGGGCATGTAGGAAAAAGAGAAGCCCTTGTTGTCCACCCTATTGAACCAAGTAGGCCAGTCTGTTCTATAATTGCCATAAGATGCTTTTTCACTTGAGAGTCAGGCTGCTTGGTCCAGCTTGGGTTGGTGATTTGCAAATGATTACAGTAGAAGAGTCTGCATCTACAGTTCTGCACTGATCTGTCAGATGGATGCCTGCCTGGGCAGTACAGTGATGCACATGTTGTTGCTGGAAGGCAAGCCCAGATGATGTAACACATTCCACTCTGGGTAGTTTGATCATGGAGTCCGGCTCATCTTATTGGAGTCCTTACAGTGAGTTCAAGTATCTCATAACTTTAAGAATGTACTGCCGCAGGTGGTCCCTGTGGTTTACTTATTACTCAAACTTTTGCGCAATCCCTCCGCTCAATTCCACTAACAGTAACGTAGACTGAATAACTCTTGGGAACTGAAAGGGTACTTATGTAATATAGCAATCACCTCCACGTCAGGGGGTGGACATGGCCGGTAACGATCCGCCAGCCTGGGCCATGGCATGCCCAAGTGAAGCAAGGCCCTCAGCGAGAGCTGTGAGCCATTAACGGCCATGTCTGGTCCCCAACAAGGGGGTAATAGCCATTCGCACTCCAAGGTTCCCCCGGGGTGGAAATGGTTTATTTTTTTTATTTTTTACTGGAGCTGGGCTGTGTGCGTTTTGCGAGAGCCCAATCTCCCATAAAAAAAACAAAAAAACAAGATGGTTGTCACTTAGTCCCTTTTTCCTTTCTTTGGTGGTGGCCACAGGCCAGAGGAGTGCTGTGACCGGAGTACAAAGCTCCGGTCCAGCAGGTAATTGGGGAGGGGTAAGATGGGCAGGTACGGGGTGGGTTTGTGTTGATTGGGGGAGGGTGGGGACTTGAGGAGGCAACAGGGGTAGTCTCACTGTTGTCTCCCCAGAATCAAGATGGCACCACCGGAGGAAGGGCCGGGGTGGCTGGAAACAGCGGCGGTACACAATGTGTTCTCACCTGCTGTTCCAGCCAACTGATTGGCTTAGCCCCCTTCCCTGGGTGCAAATTTTAGATATAAAGGAACTCATTTCAAAGTCAAAGAGATCTAGGGGTTCCAGATCATACAAATTGGTCAAGGGAATATTAATACATTACCCTGAGTCACAGGCAATTTATAAAGATAGGTGTGAACCTACCCATTATCATCCCATCGTTTTGCCCAACATCCCCAGCGAGATCTTTGCATCTATAATTTATAGTGATCTTTATTCCGGGGCAGTAACTTCTGGCATTTTATGAACTTTCAGCTATGCTTGAAAATGTTGCCTATTTTACATGATTCTGTTAGCGGTATACGTAAGTAACCCATTTTTATAGCCAAATCATGTTTTCATTTGAGGACATAAGATTGCCAAATCACTTTTATTTTGCGGCAGTCCCTTCTTACTTACAATACTGGAGCGCAACAATGCCAATAAAAAGCAGTATGTCCAAGGTAGGCTGCAGAAAAGCTACATCACTGGCAATGTTCTCTATTTTCCTGATAAAGTAAGACAGACCCACCAAGGGGGGAGGGGGGGAGTTCATGGGGATAAGTCCATAGAATCAATCAATGGGATATACTGCCCATTGTGAAGGAGCTAGATGTAGGGACAGATCAGGTCAAGAGACATAGAGAAATATTCAATCAATCTTTAATAAACACATATTCAATTACCATACAATTAAAACCAGCATAAAAACGCATAATTAATGCTCAACATGTCAAGTTAAAGTGCATATTATTTTACTAAACATCCTAAGATGTAAGCATAAGTGCATTGTGCCTAACTTAAATTCAAAAGTGCGTAACTTCCGTAAACAGCAAAGATCCTCAGTTGGTCCCCAAACTGTATTCAGCTGAGTTATAACCAACCTCTATATATATATATGAGAGTTAGTTAATGAGACTTAAGGAATTATGTAGGGCACCAGAATCACGCAGATCAATAATAATCAATATTTTCTGCGGGATGAAAGGGGTTGTATCTAAGTCCAGCCCACCGTTTCTATATAGAGAACAAAAAACAATCTGTGTTTGTCTCCAATCTGACCAAGATAGTCGACAACCGGTACCTAGTACAGCTCCCAAACGTATCGTGGGCTGTACTGGTATCTAAACATAGGTAGTTTCGACGATAAAGTAACAGTGTCTAAGCTATCTGTCTCTCGCCATAGCAGGAGAGAGAAGGCTTGACAATCGTCTTCCTCAGGACAAGGCAGATTAGGTAATAGATTCTAAAGTATAAACATACAAATTGTCTACTTTTACATAATCAAGAGCCATTCGAGGCCACCTAGTACAAACAGTATCTTTCTAGGGCCACATAATACAAGCAAAATCTTGGGATTTGTTTCATATATCCAATCTTCTTCAAATGGTTCTTCCTTGATTCACCAAGATGTTTAATGTATTTCCTCTTGATGATATTCTAAAGTAAAGGTTACATTGAAGATGAATATAAAAGGCCAAAGGAAAGAAAAGAAAAAAAGGGGAAAAAAAGACAAATGTAAGGCAACACATACAGCGAAAATGTGTATAAAAAGTTTATTAGTTAAAAGCATCTCTTGAACCGATCTAGCAACCCCACATGTAACATCCTACACACCGTTAAAAATCCTAGAATCCTTAGTAATAATCCAGGATAAAACCTCCTAAACTGTACGTAAATCAGGTAAGGGGAGCCAAATTAAATTAGTAAGAAGTGACAAATGGGCATATAGTCTCTATGTCAGAGCCGTGAATATACTAACGAATTTATGTAATCCAACATGGCGTAACAGGGAGAGGGAAACCAAAATTAATAGGGGAATCCACTACCATCCCAGTGGCAAATGAAGCTAAAATGCAGAGTGAGGAACTTCCCAACAGTCCCATACATAGAAAAATATCATTTCCATACCTTTAAGGGGAAAATTTCCTATTAGGTGTATTCGAAAAAATAGCCATCAGGGTAGAGACATTATTTCTCTTGATGATATTCCCCTGGAGTTTTGTCCAGGTGCACAGTTATTCAGGCTGCATGGGGAAAAAACATCCCATCATCCGATAAATCAGTGCAAATACGATCCTGCATAGAAAAGAGGAAGAGAAATAAGTAGAGAATAAAGCAGGAAGGGATTATAGAAGAGAGCCATGAGAGAATCGCATGCACTCAAGCATATCATTCCTTCCTAAAAATGGACCCTCAGTCTCGGCGGCATTAGTTATAAACATAATAAGTACAGTAGGTTCAATGCTGGAAGAGCCTCTACATCTCGTTCTCCTTAGGGGGTGCTAATCTCCGCTCGGAGATATTCCTAGATGCTGAGTACTCCTTTCCACCATTGAGTCTCCTAATGCTCCGGAGGCCATTATATAGCGGGAAGGTCAGAGAAAAGATAGAGATGGAAAGGGAATAATGGGGGCATCCACAATGGAGTCAGGCCCCCTCCCTTTCCTCTTCCTAAACTGGTAACCATTGGGGGACGGACCCCGGAATCTGGTCACATCAGTAAATGAACAATGCCAGAAAAAGAAAAAGAGGAAAAAAGATTGCAGAGGAGAGGCGAACTTACCGCGTCGGCATAAAGGGCATACTCTCTGCGGTTGCAGAGCTGTCGCTGTTATGGGGCCAAATTCCCTCAGGCTAGCACCGGTTCCGTGTGCGGGCCGTAACGAAACGCTGCTCAAAAGCAGCTGCTTCCTCCGATTACGCGTGCAGGATGGCCACCGTAACGAAGCGCAGCTCAAGGCAGCTGCTGCCGCCGATTCCGTGGATAGAGTGGCTGCCAAAGCAAAACGCAGCTCAGCGCAGTTACTTCCGAGTTCAAGGAGGACTTTTGGCGAACTAAAATGACAACTCAACTTGCCACGTGACAGACGCGGGTTGTCATGTGACTTCATTTCCTAAGTCTAATGAATTTAAAGGGCAAGTGCATATTTTTACGCCATCTGATGGCAGAGGCCTCCATTATCATGCCGATATTGCAACAAGGCTCCCAGATCACCGAAAACGATACCGGGAAGCGAAAGGAGCAAGAGAAAGTAAGTGGTAGACAGCGCAAGAAAAAAGGGAGGGATAATAATCAGACTGAAAGTGGTCTCTCTAATTTGGCATATTAACCACCGTCAAAAGATCCTGCACTGGTACTTCATTGGTTAATCCCCTGCACAGGGGCAACACACACAAAGAAATTTTTTTGAATAAATTAGTTTACTAATATGAAGCCTGAATCTTCAGTAACGTGCCATTATTGTTGGAAAAGAGCCATCAAAATAAGCAACCGTAGGTGCTATAACATACAGAGATGATGGAGGAGATAGATGAAAACAACTCACTAAATTGTTACAACATCACTATCTGATGCATGTAGTGTAAAAGTGTAAAAGTATATGACCAGTAGTGGCTAGCCCAATATTGGGCAGTGGATAACTGTCCTCTGAGTGCAGATGGCCATAGTACAAGAAGAGATAGAGGGGGGGGGGGTGTTTTTTGTTTGTAATTAGTGGTGAGCAATTGAGACGTAATGTTCAAGTCACACACTGGAGCCATTCTTCCTGATGGTTAAGTCCACTGTGATAGCTGTCGGTCTGATACATCCACCACTGTTCCCTCTGTGCCAATCTTGTAACAGTGTTAAGACGATCAGTTCCCACAACTCGTTCCAAAGCCCACCACTTGAAATCATCAAAGTGGTGGTTCAACTCTAAAAAGTGAGCCACTAGTGGAGCATTGTGGGTATTTGTCCGAATTCTTGATTTATGCTCCGAAATTCTCGTTTTGACAGGTCTTGCTGTCTTACCTATGTAAGATTTATTACAAGGGCATACTATAACATAGATCACATTAGAAGAGTTGCATGTCGTATGTTGTTTAAGGGACCAGACTTTGTCATTAAGGCATATTTTTGAGCATGCTGTAGTAGACTTACAAGCATTGCAGAATCCACATGGGAAATGTCCCATAATGGGTTGAAAACCCCATTGTGTAGATAATGTGGGTTGTCGAGAAATCGGTTTGGCTCGATCTGCCTGTGACAGCCAGTTTTTAAGATTTTTTCCTTTTTTGAAGGCAAACAAAGGTCGTTCCAATTCTGGATTATTAAGTTGTAAAAGGTGCCAATGTTTATAAATCATTTTTTTGATCTCCTTATGATGTGAATTAAAAGTAGTTACACAAACAATGCGTTGATTAGTAATATCTGGTTTATTCTGTGTGGTAAGTAATACATCTCGATGTTGGTATCTAGCTCTCTTACGAGCCTGTCTGAGTAGATGATCCGGATATCCTCTAGCTTTTAATCTGGTAGTAATGATATCAGCCTGAATGGAATAATCACTTACTTTGGTACAGTTTCGTCTTGCTCTCAGAAATTGCCCATAGGGGATACTTACTCTGAGTGCTTTTGGATGAAAGCTATCAAACCGCAAAATAGAATTGCGATCTGTAGCTTTGCGGAATAAATCCACAAAAATATGCTCACCATCAGTATTAACTGTTAAATCCAGAAATGGAAGCGAAATATTGCTAGACATCATAGTGAATTTAAGATGTGGATTAAGGGAATTAATCCAGGGGAGAAAGATGGTATGGTCCCCTTTAGTAGTGTCCCAAATCATGATGATATCGTCTATATATCTTTTATATAGACGTATAGCTGTAAAAAATGGGTTGGACTCATGTAAAATGAGCGATTTCTCGAATTGCCACATATAAAGGATAGCATAATTGGGGGCAAAGGATGCCCCCATTGCTGTACCCTTCACCTGTATATAATAGGAATTCTTAAATCTAAAATAATTTTTAGTAAGTGCCAGTTCCAGCAGTTGGATCAGAAATTCACTTGGTATATGTTGGATCTCAGTACGGGTATCCAAAAATTGTTTGATAACAGTTAAAGATTCTTCTTGTGGTATATTCGAGTATAGAGACTCTACATCTAGAGTAATTAATATTTCATGTTCTGGATTGAAAGGTACATTTTCAAGATGTTTAATGGCATCTGTAGTATCTGCTACATAAGTCGCAGTATGAGATGCCAGGGGTTTCAGAAAATAGTCGAGAAATTGACCCAGAGGTTCTAGTATGGAGCTGCAAAGTGAGACTATGGGGCGCCCCGGGGGATTTAAAGGGTCTTTATGTATTTTAGGCAGTATGTAGAATAGAGGGACTCTAGTTCCCTTATCTGTAAGGAATAGAAATTCCTTTTCACTAATAATGTTAGCCTCACGTGCTGTGGTGCAAATCGCATTAATTTCTTTGCTAATTCCTTCAGTAGGGTCCCCACTCAGTTTGTGATATACCATGGGGTTATTAAGTTGGCGCATCACTTCTGAATCGTACTGGGTGACATCTAGAACAACGATGCCACCCCCCTTATCTGCTTGCTTAATCACAATGGACGAGTCTTCTTTTAGTTTTTTCAGGCATTCCCATTCCTTGTGAGAGAAGTTAAAACTGGGAGTGTGTGGATGCTCAGTACCTTGTTTATATAATAAATTGAAATCCCTGAGGACAGCCTTTTCAAAGATCACCGTTTCATCTGTTACCATGCCACGACTAGGTGTAAAGTTAGACTTATTCCTAAATGGAGTAGTAGAGTTTTCATCAAAATGTTCTTTATCGTTCTTACCAAAAAAGTCTCTCAGTCTAATTTTGCGGAACAAACTACGCAGTTCAATCTCTGTATTCATTTTGGATGGATTTCGCATAGGCACAAAAGAGAAACCTCTTTCTAGTATCGAGATTTCAAGAGGACTCAAAGGCCTATGGGAAATATTGTAGACTGATGACTTAGATGTTATCTCCTGTAAGTCCGTCTCCTGGTATGGAACTGATTGTCTAGAGGTGGTGGTCCTAGATCGGGAGGAGGAAAAGGGAGGTTAGGAGTGGGAAAAGGGATATTCTGGCCATATTGGGCAAAAGGAGGAGGAGGACCATATTGGGAAAATTGCCAATACTGTCTGCCACCTCTATTCCTACGTTGTCCTCTATTCCTTCTGTTACTTCTATTGAGTCTACCCCGATTGGGGTAAGATTGGCTACCATCAGATGACGTATCCGAGAAAGTAACCCTTTTATTTTGGGATGTAGGCCCCATTTGAGGATCAGAGTTGGACCAGTATCCTGGTCCTTTGTAATCATCATTGAGATAGGGAAATGTGCCTTCCTTAGTGAAGGCCAATATGTCTTTTTTTAGTTTATCCATTTTTTTATTTGTGGTTATCTTGATAAACTCCTTGGTTTGTTTTTCAATAAGTTCCAGTTTTTCTTTTATATTCGCAACAGAGGTATCTAGGGCAAATGCCGATTCAGCTCTATCAATTTCCTCTCTAATTAATGCACTCTTCTTGAGTGCTGTATTAATGGTAAGGAGCATTAAATCTCGACTGCATTTAATTGCCACACCTGCGAATGCCTGTTTGTAATCTGTATCGTCGACAAAAAGGCAGGGTTCTAGCCGAACAACCAAACCCTGTGGGATAATGTTCTTTTTCAAATATTCCGTGAGAAGGTGACTGTGCATCTCCGTGCGGAATTTTTTCTTTCTGAGTTTTAAAATGGTTTCACTGGTGATATTGGAATTATCACCAGTGCCCAGGGTGGCATCTATGTTGTCAAAAAACGAAGGTACTTCTATAGCCGCCGCTAGTTGTTCCTCTGAGAAGAAAACCGAATCTGATGCCGCCATCGTGATTAGTGTATGGCCGCGTCAAAAAGAAGAAGTGAAGAGAAATTTGAGAGGACAGTATAGAGCTGTCGGGTAGCATCACTCTGCAATAGCCATGCCAATGATACCTCAATCGAGGACTCAGCCAGCAAAATAAAGCCTATGCAACAACGTGTTGTACATAACATGTAGTCAAAGATAGGCGTCCCCAACACCATGAACCCAGGGGAGAACCAAAGTAAGACAGACCCACCAAGGGGGGAGGGGGGGAGTTCATGGGGATAAGTCCATAGAATCAATCAATGGGATATACTGCCCATTGTGAAGGAGCTAGATGTAGGGACAGATCAGGTCAAGAGACATAGAGAAATATTCAATCAATCTTTAATAAACACATATTCAATTACCATACAATTAAAACCAGCATAAAAACGCATAATTAATGCTCAACATGTCAAGTTAAAGTGCATATTATTTTACTAAACATCCTAAGATGTAAGCATAAGTGCATTGTGCCTAACTTAAATTCAAAAGTGCGTAACTTCCGTAAACAGCAAAGATCCTCAGTTGGTCCTCAGTTGGTCCCCAAACTGTATTCAGCTGAGTTAGGCTGGGAGCCTTGTTGCAATATCGGCATGATAATGGAGGCCTCTGCCATCAGATGGCGTAAAAATATGCACTTGCCCTTTAAATTCATTAGACTTAGGAAATGAAGTCACATGACAACCCGCGTCTGTCACGTGGCAAGTTGAGTTGTCATTTTAGTTCGCCAAAAGTCCTCCTTGAACTCGGAAGTAACTGCGCTGAGCTGCGTTTTGCTTTGGCAGCCACTCTATCCACGGAATCGGCGGCAGCAGCTGCCTTGAGCTGCGCTTCGTTACGGTGGCCATCCTGCACGCGTAATCGGAGGAAGCAGCTGCTTTTGAGCAGCGTTTCGTTACGGCCCGCACACGGAACCGGTGCTAGCCTGAGGGAATTTGGCCCCATAACAGCGACAGCTCTGCAACCGCAGAGAGTATGCCCTTTATGCCGACGCGGTAAGTTCGCCTCTCCTCTGCAATCTTTTTTCCTCTTTTTCTTTTTCTGGCATTGTTCATTTACTGATGTGACCAGATTCCGGGGTCCGTCCCCCAATGGTTACCAGTTTAGGAAGAGGAAAGGGAGGGGGCCTGACTCCATTGTGGATGCCCCCATTATTCCCTTTCCATCTCTATCTTTTCTCTGACCTTCCCGCTATATAATGGCCTCCGGAGCATTAGGAGACTCAATGGTGGAAAGGAGTACTCAGCATCTAGGAATATCTCCGAGCGGAGATTAGCACCCCCTAAGGAGAACGAGATGTAGAGGCTCTTCCAGCATTGAACCTACTGTACTTATTATGTTTATAACTAATGCCGCCGAGACTGAGGGTCCATTTTTAGGAAGGAATGATATGCTTGAGTGCATGCGATTCTCTCATGGCTCTCTTCTATAATCCCTTCCTGCTTTATTCTCTACTTATTTCTCTTCCTCTTTTCTATGCAGGATCGTATTTGCACTGATTTATCGGATGATGGGATGTTTTTTCCCCATGCAGCCTGAATAACTGTGCACCTGGACAAAACTCCAGGGGAATATCATCAAGAGAAATAATGTCTCTACCCTGATGGCTATTTTTTCGAATACACCTAATAGGAAATTTTCCCCTTAAAGGTATGGAAATGATATTTTTCTATGTATGGGACTGTTGGGAAGTTCCTCACTCTGCATTTTAGCTTCATTTGCCACTGGGATGGTAGTGGATTCCCCTATTAATTTTGGTTTCCCTCTCCCTGTTACGCCATGTTGGATTACATAAATTCGTTAGTATATTCACGGCTCTGACATAGAGACTATATGCCCATTTGTCACTTCTTACTAATTTAATTTGGCTCCCCTTACCTGATTTACGTACAGTTTAGGAGGTTTTATCCTGGATTATTACTAAGGATTCTAGGATTTTTAACGGTGTGTAGGATGTTACATGTGGGGTTGCTAGATCGGTTCAAGAGATGCTTTTAACTAATAAACTTTTTATACACATTTTCGCTGTATGTGTTGCCTTACATTTGTCTTTTTTTCCCCTTTTTTTCTTTTCTTTCCTTTGGCCTTTTATATTCATCTTCAATGTAACCTTTACTTTAGAATATCATCAAGAGGAAATACATTAAACATCTTGGTGAATCAAGGAAGAACCATTTGAAGAAGATTGGATATATGAAACAAATCCCAAGATTTTGCTTGTATTATGTGGCCCTAGAAAGATACTGTTTGTACTAGGTGGCCTCGAATGGCTCTTGATTATGTAAAAGTAGACAATTTGTATGTTTATACTTTAGAATCTATTACCTAATCTGCCTTGTCCTGAGGAAGACGATTGTCAAGCCTTCTCTCTCCTGCTATGGCGAGAGACAGATAGCTTAGACACTGTTACTTTATCGTCGAAACTACCTATGTTTAGATACCAGTACAGCCCACGATACGTTTGGGAGCTGTACTAGGTACCGGTTGTCGACTATCTTGGTCAGATTGGAGACAAACACAGATTGTTTTTTGTTCTCTATATAGAAACGGTGGGCTGGACTTAGATACAACCCCTTTCATCCCGCAGAAAATATTGATTATTATTGATCTGCGTGATTCTGGTGCCCTACATAATTCCTTAAGTCTCATTAACTAACTCTCATATATATATATAGAGGTTGGTTATAACTCAGCTGAATACAGTTTGGGGACCAACTGAGGATCTTTGCTGTTTACGGAAGTTACGCACTTTTGAATTTAAGTTAGGCACAATGCACTTATGCTTACATCTTAGGATGTTTAGTAAAATAATATGCACTTTAACTTGACATGTTGAGCATTAATTATGCGTTTTTATGCTGGTTTTAATTGTATGGTAATTGAATATGTGTTTATTAAAGATTGATTGAATATTTCTCTATGTCTCTTGACCTGATCTGTCCCTACATCTAGCTCCTTCACAATGGGCAGTATATCCCATTGATTGATTCTATGGACTTATCCCCATGAACTCCCCCCCTCCCCCCTTGGTGGGTCTGTCTTACTTTGGTTCTCCCCTGGGTTCATGGTGTTGGGGACGCCTATCTTTGACTCTATTTTCCTGATAACATGAGGATTACCTATGTTTGACCACCCATCGCCCAGGGACGTCATTTCACCAAAGTGCCAGGGGTATCGGAAGTGACACCACACGATCCTTGACCTCTGATGACATCCCAGTAAGTGATGTCATTTGACGCCACCCTGAAGTGACATCACGGGAAGTGATGCAACACAACCTTTCACCCCTTCACAAAACAAGAAGTGGCATCACATATCATTGTTCCTAAGAACACTATGAAAAATATGGTTATGATATCACTATAATGTCACATACATTTCATACAAGAATGGATCACCATAGGTATCGTTAATATCAGTGTTTATAGGCCCATTTGACCAAATTACTGTGAATGCAAGCAAACGTCCAAGGCCAAAAGATAATGATGTGTTATTATATAGCAATTACGCTTATAGCAATTACGCTTAAGCACTTTATATAGATCAAATATACATACAATATCACCCAACCTGTGTTGATACTCATTTATCGGCGTCAGAAGGATGAAAGGCTGAGTTGAGGAGTTTAAGAACAGATTCAGGGGTCGATTCATGGAATTAATGTGCGCCGAAAATTCCTGCGCAGAGGTGCCAAAATGTGCGAATCGCAGGAAAAGTGCAAAAATCGCAGTGCAAGTGTGAAAATCGCAAGAAAACCAGCGCACAGCGATTCATGGAAGTCCATGCGCGAGAAAAACATTGGATGTGCGCTAAAAAGGTGCGCCGCGCACGCCGGCCCACAGGTCATCCAACAGCGTGCGCCACGGCCACTGCGAAATCGCACATAGCGCGGCGCACATCACAAAAGTAGGCGGAACACGGGGCGTAACACTCGGAATGGGGAACAACGCGTGAAAATATGGGCGTCACGGGGGAAGTACAGGAGGCAAGTGCGTGGAACGCCCACACGCTCGCCTACAACCCGTATTCATGGAATCGAATAGGGCAAACCAGCGCACGGTCAAAGACGCGCACAGGGCCAAACAAGTAAACCACAAGAAAGCAGGCGGTAGCGCCCCTGCGAGTGAAAAAAATGTGCGCCAAAATGTGCGCTAACAAAAAGCACCCATATACAGCCATGATGAATGGGCCATACAGTGGCCCTCTAGGACAAATGAGGTGCAAAGGGGCCCCGACAAACACGGACACCCGCTGTGTGAAAAATAGCGTGTGCGCGTGTTCCTGGGTGCGCGGGAAGTTCCACACGCGATTAGCCTGAGTACGTGTACTTCGGGGCGCGCGGGAAGTTCCAGACGCGATTGGCCTGGGTAGGTGGGGGTGCATGCGAAGTCCCACACGCGATTGGCCTGGGTACGTGTACTACGGTGTGCGCGGAAGATTCACACGCGATTTCTGCAGGGTACGTGTATTTCGGTGGTGCCGGGGAATGCTGCACGTGATTTGGCCATGTGGGTTCCCCCAGGTGTTCCCTCTACACCCTCCACGGCCCCTGCAGGCAGCCCAAACCACAGGGTACTACCCTACACCCCTGCCCATGTCCCACAGGCAACCCATCCACCATAGCCATGCCCACCAGCCAACCCACATGTCACCTTGCACTAGTGATCACCAACACGTCTCCCACCACCCCCACCCCCCAGCCACCAGGGGCAGCCTCCACCAGGCCCCCACTCATGTCTCCCACCACCCCCATCCCACAGCCACCAGGGGCAGCCTCCACCAGGCCCCCACTCATGTCTCCCACCACCCCCACCCCCCAGCAGTGCAGGGGCAGCCTCCACCAGGCCCCCACTCATGTCTACCACCACCCCCACCCCCCAGCAGTGCAGGGGCAGCCTCCACCAGGCCCCCACTCATGTCTCCCACCACCCCCACTCCCCAGCAGTGCAGGGGCAGCCTCCACCAGGCCCCCACCCATGTCTACCACTACCCCCAGCCACCAGGGGCACCCCCCACCAGGCCCCCACTCATGTCTCCCACCACCCCCACTCCCCAGCAGTGCAGGGGCAGCCTCCACCAGGCCCCCACCCATGTCTACCACCACCCCCACCCCCCAGCCACCAGGGGCACCCTCCACCAGGCCCTCACTCATGTCTACCACCACCCCCACCCCCCAGCCACCAGGGGCAGCCTCCACCAGGCCCCCACTCATGTCCCCTATTACCCCCACCCCACAGCAGTGCAGGGGCAGCCTCCACCAGGCCCCCACTCATGTCTCCCACCACCCCCACTTCCCAGCAGTGCAGGGGAAGCCTCCACCAGGACCCCACTCATGTCTACCACCACCCCCACCCCCCAGCAGTGCAGGGGCAGCCTCCACCAGGCCCCCACTCATGTCTCCCACCACCCCCACTCCCCAGCAGTGCAGGGGCAGCCTCCACCAGGCCCCCACTCATGTCTACCACCACCCCCACCCCCCAGCCACCAGGGGCACCCTCCACCAGGCCCCCACTCATGTCTACCACCACCCCCACCCCCCAGCCACCAGGGGCAGCCTCCACCAAGCCCCCACTCATGTCCAACTCATGTCTCCCACCACCCTCACCCCCCAGCCACCAGGGGCAGCCTCCACCAAGCCCCCACTCATGTCTCCCACCACCCCCACCCCCCAGCCACCAGGGGCAGCCTCCACTAGGCCCCCACTCATGTCTCCCACCACCCCCACCCACCAGCAGTGCAGGGGCAGCCTCCACCAGGACCCCACTCATGTCTCCCACCACCCCCACCCCCCAGCCACCAGGGGCAGCTTCCACCAGGCCCCCACTCATGTCTCCTACCACCCCCACCCCCCAGCCACCAGGGGCAGCCTCCACCAAGCCCCCACTCATGTCTCCCATCACCCCCACCCCCCAGCAGTGCAGGGGCAGCCTCCACCAGGCCCCCACTCATGTCCAACTCATGTCTCTCACCACCCTCACCCCCCAGCCACCAGGGGCAGCCTCCACCAGGCCCCCACTCATGTCTCCCACCACCCCCACCCCCCAGCCGTGCGATTTGCCTGGGTATGTGTACTTCGGGGTGCGTGGGAAGTTCCACACGCGATTAGCCTGGGTACGTGTACTTCGGGGTGCGCGCGAACTTCCACACACAATTTGCCTGGGGACGTGTACTACGGGGTGCGCGGGAAGTTCCACACGCGATTGGCCTGGGTATGTGTACCTCTGGGTGCGTGGGAAGTTCCACATGCGATTAGCCTGGGTACGTGTACTTCGGGGTGCGCATGAACTTCCACATGCGATTTGCCTGGGTACGTGCACTACGGGGTGCGTGGGAAGTTCCACACGCGATTGGCCTGGGTATGTGTACCTCGGGGTGCGCGGGAAGTTCCACACGCGATTAGCCTGGGTACGTGTACTTCTGGGTGCGCGTGAACTTCCACACGCGATTTGCCTGGGTACGTGTACTACGGGGTGCGCGGGAAGTTCCACACGCGATTGGGCCTGTGAGAGTGGGTTCATGTATTCCAGGGGTGGGCGGGAATATTTACCCGCGACTGTGCCTGTGAGAGCGTGCTACGTGTATTCCTGGGGTGGGCGGGAAAAGTCACACGTTCGCCTACGACGTGCCGAAAAATGGTCCAATCCTGAGACACGTACGCCAGCATGAAGCAGGCGTACGTCGACCCGCGCAGCATAAAAGTGCGCGCAAACAACAAACAAGCTCATACGCCAGGATGAATATACCATTCCTAGCAGCAGTGGCCGTGGGTTACCAAAGGAGGAGGAGGATAGTGAGGGCCCGAATTGTCACTCCCAGAACCAGCCTTTTTGGGATGCCTGATGACCAGGTGTATGGGAGGTACAGGTTTCCCCCACATATAATACTGGACCTGGTCAGTGAGTGGGAGGATGACCTCATATCACCCACCCTGTGCTCCCAAGCACTCAGCCCCCTGGAGAAGGTCCTCAATGTACTGCACTTCTTGGCCACAGGATCATTTCAGCGGACAAGTGCCGTAGTGGGTGGGGTGTCACAGGCCACGCAGTCACACTGCCTACACCAGGTCTTGAACATCATCACTGCACACCCATCAGTCCGTAGGCACATATACCTGCCCAGGACACCTGCAGAAAGGCAGGCTGCCACTCTCGATTTCTATGGTGTGGCACAATTCCCAAAAGTGCTAGGTGCCATTGACTGCACCCATGTGGCACTACGTCCCCCCAGGGCATCTGAGCACATCTATAGGAACCGCAAGCACTGGCATTCCATCAACGTGCAGGTAGTATGTAATGCTAAGGGAATCATCACCTCAGGATATGCCAACTATCCAGGGTCCACCCACGACAGCTTCATTTACCGAATGTCTACCCTAAACCGGGACCTAGAAGCTGGGCGGCATGGCGATACATGGCTGCTTGGTGAGTATGAATGCCACAGCACATGCATGCATGTCAGATGCAGAGTTATGTCACTACCCCACTAATGATACCCATCACCTCCTCACCAGGGGACAGTGCCTACCCTCTGAGCACCCACATGATGACGCCAATTTGGAACCCCATCACGCCTCCAGGGGTAAGATACAACACAGCCCATATTGCAACCCGGGGCATAGTGGAGCGCACATTCGGAGTGCTCAAGTCACGCTTTCGCTCCCTTGACTGTTCTGGCGGGCAGCTGTTATATGCGCCCCCAGTAGTGTGCAGGATCATAGTGGCAGCATGTGTCCTGCACAATGTTGCAACACGCCAGGGCCTGGCCGTGGACATGGTGGTGCCCCCACATCCCCAACCACATGCACGCCCGCTGCGCATGGGAGGGGAGAGGGCACGGGGTGAGGCAGCCCGTACGCAGCTGGTGGCTAATTACTTCACATAGAAATCACACCCCAGTGGAGTGCACACAGGCCTGGAACATACCATCTGATAAGCAATGATGACTCGACCTGACAATTAAGACGAACAAAGGGACTGTCAACTGTCAGAACCATAGCAGCCTTAGATTGTTCATGTGGAAGTGTCACAATGTGTGCATCCCTACCTACACAAACACCACCAATGCAGTGTCATGAAAAGACACTTCCATGCTGCAGAAAGGAATACCCACTTGCAAAATACTACATGAAAACAGTGCCATGTCACCCACCCCCTCCCCGGCACGGCCACACAACACACCATGGCATGTCATGCAATGTGAGAGGAAAGAAATGAATCCCCACAACATGCCCCAAGTGTCACCAGCTACAGTGTCCCTAATGGAAACATGTCCACACATGAAATGCTCACAGTAATGCAGGACCTACAACCCACATTACCAAATACTTACCAAGAATACCAATCACCTACACAACCTCAAACCTACCTTAAACATGACATTACAGACTTAAAAATTAGCTAGCCTCACCACCTGATGATAACAGCCATCCGAACACTTGCAAGTATTCAGTGTTAGCGCCACGCAAGAGTGTAGGTGCACTGCTTACAACATGGACTCCAGTTCCAAGGTGGACCACATTGTGAAGACATGAGGAATGGACCTGCAAATATGGAGGATGAGATGGATGCAGAGGCACATATCAATACACCACGCAGTGTACAATACAACAACAATATGCACTATGAATGTATACACAGTATTGACAGACTGCCCACACAGCTCATGGGAGTCCAATGTCACCATGTACGTCAATGTCACTTGGGCACACCCTTTGCAAGCCCATGGAAACGGGAAGCAGGAGGGGTGTGTGTGACAAAAACCCAAGCATCTGAACCAAATCCATGACAAGCCTGCATGTGCCCAGCCACAATGCAGCGTATGCCCACGGGAGCCACACAAGGCAACACACTGTCCCAAACAAAAAAAACAAAAAAAATTAAAAAAAAATAAAAATCAAAAATGGCCATTAATGGGCCTGAGGGGGTTGGGGAGGCCACCCAGGAGGTCCGAGGACAGGGTGCACACCAAAACCCACCTGTGTGGATCTTGCGAAAAAAAAAACATCCATGGGCTCATGGCCTACACGGCTACCCTATTGTGGGAGTATCACTGCTGTCGCTATCCTCGCCCTCTGCAGCTGCATCTGGAGGTGGTGGCACTATGGGAGGCAGCCCACGCAAAGCCCTAGTCTGTTCCTCCATGGCTGCAAGCATGCAGGTGTGGTAGGTCTCGTTCTGGAGGATGAGTGTGCGGAGGTCCCCATGCAACAACTCACGGGATGCCCGGACCTCCGCCCTAGTTGCCTGCATCTCAGCTGAGAGAAGACGGGTGAGACGCTCCAGCTGCTGTTCTGTCCTTCGGTTTCTTGAAGCCTCAAGCTCAACAAGAGTCGTCCTGAGGTGAAGGAGTTCCAGCCTCAGGGCTTCCCTGTGGCCCTGGGACTCTATGGAGATGGCTTCCTGCAGAGTCGCCAGTGCCGCCCGCCTGTCCCTGTCGGACGCCAACATGTCCTCCCTGTGTGACTGGCAGATGGAGTCGGTTGCCTGCTGTAGTCGCTCCATCAGCCTTTCGGAGGGGACAATGGAAGTGGCCACCCTATCCATAGCCTGAGCCATCATCTCTGATGATGCTGCCTGTTTGGTTGCCATACCGTAAATGGATTGCTCCCATGCGGTATTGCCAGGTGGCGTACGGCCACCACGTCGTCGGGCACCACACCTGTCTGGGACAAGGCGAACTGCGCCTTGCTGTGCCGGCACTGCCTGAGGCTGCAGGACTGCATTCCCCCTCTTATCTGCTGGCCCAGGAACAGGATCAGATGTCGCGGAGTGTGACCCTGCATCCGTAATCACCAAAGGCGTACCTGCCAACACTGACATCCCCATTGAGGGTTCTAACCCTGGTGCAGGTGGGTCGGACAGAACAGAATCCTTCCCAGGAACACTCACCTGCGACGGCACGTAGGTCTCATCATCCGAATCAACACCTGAGTACAGCTCGGGGGAGGTGCAGCCAGAGACACCCCTTGAGAGCACGACCTGCAGCAGTTGTGGGTTCTCACCCACCACCACACCACGTCCCTCACTGGTGGTCGGTCGGCCCTCAGACCCCTCCTGGGTCTGCACCATCTCCACAACCCCAGCAGTATCAGGTGCGTCTTCCCCTGCAAAGACATAAAAGAAAACAAATGGAAACAGGCATTAGCACTATGGCACACAATGAGGGCTGAGAGGCTACAGAAACAGTACTTGATTGACACATGTCCCACATGACTAAAACACTCCCATGCATGCACCGTCACTGCGTGTGATGGGGAGGCAGATGGCACACATTGATGACACCAAGATGGAAGATGAACACATTTGCTGCATGCTGCCTAGCAGTGGCATCACACATTGGCCAGTGATTGGCAGGTCAAATACACATGCCATCACACAGATGGCATGTACCCTAGCCATGAAGTGAAGAGGGAAAGGAGGTCACCAATTGGTCATTCAGTCCAGTTTGTTCATATGATTGATTATTTTCATTGTAATGGTTCAAATGTTTAACATGCAGCTGCCAGTCAAAAATGGTCCTATAGCACAGGGACATGTCCAAACTAATCATGTCCACGAAACTGAGCCAGTCCACTGTACCAGAGCCATGTCAGACATGTGACAATAGGACTGAGAAATCCAGAGTAAAAGTGGTGGTATGCAAACAATCTGCCTGAATAAACAGAGGTAAATAAGCAACAGTGTAGTGGCAAGATGACACTCCAAGGGCAACTGGCGTGGTGTTGGGCTGGATGTCTAATGTTGGCCGAAGGGATGCTGCTATACCCAAATGCTGTTGCCAAGAATGTTTAGGAAGAGGCACATGGGTGAGCCGAACCACTCAGGCACACACACCCTCCCCTGGCACCCAAACAGAAGCCCTCCCACACACACCATGCACATGGATGACACACACATGCATGTGCACTGACCGGACAATGCCTCGTAATCTGCCACTTCTCCCACGCCTTGGATCTGTTCCTCCGTGACGTAGGTCCCAGCAACCTGCTCATGTGGAGTGAGTTCTATGTCGTCTACTGGAGACCCACCTCCAATCACTAGAGTTGCGGCATGACTTGAGGCCTGCTTATTCTTTGCCCTGCGCTTCAGGTCATTCCAGCGCTTGTAGCATTCATTAGCTGTGCGCCTCACGATTCCAAGGGCACTTATGATGTCCGCAATGGTCTGCCAGTGTGCCTGACGTTGTGCAGGTGTGGTCTTGGATCCTGCAACAATCACCATTTCGCGGTCATGTGCGGACACATACTCTACAAGTGCATTCAGTTCGGCCTCATTGAAGCTGGGCTTCCTTGACGGGCCGGACTGTGTAGCCGTGTCTGGGGCATCAGCCTCTACTGGACGAGCACTCTTCCTCTTCCGCTTGGAAGGTGGTGGGGATCCGGAGTGTCCTGCGCCGCTCTGGACACTAGGGGCAGGAGCGTGGGATTGCACACTCAGCATGGGAGTTGGTGCAGGCATTATCTCAAGTGTGATGGTGTCAGGGGGAATGTCAGCATGATGGACTTGGAGCGACACTGTCCTTGATGGGTGTGTGAGAGGTGGGGTGGATGGAGCCGCAGCTGCCCCTGCAGCCTCCCCAGCCTGCCTACGCGGGGCAGCAGATGACCTAGCTGCCCCTGATCCACGTGGCCTGATGACACCAACGTTCACCGGTGCACGTGGCCTAGACCTGCTGACCTGGAAGTCAGCCATGGAGTCACCCTGTGCCAGGTCTGTTTCCGCAGTGGGCTGGTCCAACAAGGGTTGAGCATGGATGGTGTCAGCCACGGTAACCTCAACCAGGGGGGGGGGTCATGGGTGTCCCTGACTGCTCCTCCACACATGGGGGGCTAGGGGCACCCTGCAAGTCACGGCCACGTCCCCTACCGGATCCACCAGGGCCACCACTTGGGGTTCGGCCACCTTTGCCACCCTTACGGCTTGTTCGCCTCCCAGCCATGGCACTGATGGTATTGTGCGTATGGGAGTCGATGTGAACTATTGTCCTGGGCAATTGGGGGTCAAAGGGGTTGGGTACCAGATGGTAATCGTACCTTAGTGCTCTAGCAAGGCTGTATGTCACCCCTGGGGAAAGATGACGGGTCACGCAACGCACAGGCACCCCAAAAAAGCGAAGTAAGGTGCACGCAACCCCTCCTAGACCACGTGTGTGGAAAAATAAACCTGCACTACGCTGTGGCACCCAGGAACACAAGAATGAACGTATGCGTGTCACACGCAGCCTAGAATGACCTCTGAAGGGGTACGTGACACACGGGGCAAGCACAGATGTTAGATACGTGCATGACTCACCGTCCGCCAGGAACAAAAGCGTGAAAAATATGCGTGTGTGCGCTTTGGCAACACCCCCGCCAAAAGAAGAATTGTACGCTATCTGAGGAGACAGGACAACAGTAGTAGGGAAGCTGTTTGAGGAAACAGGCCCAGGAAAAAGAGGTAAAGAGAAAAAGCTGTCAGAGGTAACAGGGAGTACGAACTGGAAACGCCGTGAAGTAAATCGCGTGTGAACCGACAAGAAGTACAGATCTCACCCACTCGCTCTCCACGAAAAGCACGTACAAGGAAATGGCGTTCTACACGTACCTTTTATACACACGTCACAGACGCGCATACGCAATGAGGCCATTTCCACCAATTACGGACTTTGACACTCGGACGTGTATCTCTTCAGTTTTACACGCGCCATTCTCTCCGGCCATGCGCGTGATGTCACAGCTGCGCATGGTGGCCTTTGGGCCAATGAAATCGCATATGCGAGCACACGTGGTAAAACTGCACGTCCGAGTGTCATCGCGTGTAATCGGAGGGAAGTGAGCGTACACGCGATTGGCCTGGGTACGTGTATTTCTGGGGTGCGCAGGAAGTTCCACACACAATTGGTGGAAATCCACGTGTGCTCTGTCATCACGTGTAATGAGGGAAACACCCGCGCGCCTCACGTCACAGACGCGCTCATGCACTAAGGGCCTTTGGTCCAATGAAATCGCATATGCGTGCTGACGTGCATACGCGCTAAGGGCCTTTCCTCGATTTACACGCAGACGTGCAGGATTTTCACGTGCCAAATCACTCCGTATCAAGCTGGCCATGCGTAAGCACACAGAAGACCACGCTCCTGCCCAGAAGGCCGAACTACTGCCCCCCAGAGCCCCGAGCACGCTCCCACCTGCCATCTGCTGCTGCCTGACTGCCTGCTGCCCACGTGCCCTGCCATTTGCTGCCTGCACATCAGCCAGGGGTGCTGTTGCTGTGACCACCCCTGCTGGAACCGAAGACTTCCGACTGGGATTCCATCGCTCCACAGCCCAGCCCCAGGACCCAGTTGCCCACCCACTCCTGCCTCTGGGGTTGTCATGTCGGGGCAAACACCATCTGAGACCACTGACAACCCCCGGCCAGAGAGGCAGAGAGGCACCAGCTTCAGTGCCACCGAAGTTGGTGTCCTGGTGGAGCAAGTCCTGGGGCAGTATGATGCCCTCTTCGGAAGTTCCCGCGCCGACAAGGAAGGAAGGACGGACTCGGATCTGGACTGACATCGTGACTGCCATCAACGCGGAGGGGGTGGCAGTCCGCGACTTCCAACATGTCAAGAAGCGCTACGAGGACTTCAGGTCCAGGACCCTGAACAAGGCCCGGCGCCTCTTGAAGGCAGCGGATGCCAAGGGGCACCGGGGCCACTTGTCGGAAGAAAAGATGAGGGTCCTGGAACGCATATCCCCAGCGCTCCACGTCCAGGTCCTTGAGAGGCAGACCCGTCTGGAGTCGAGCGGTAAGTGTACATGCATCCTGATTGTGAGCTGTGCATGTGGTGATTTTTCAGTAGTGTGCAGGTTGCACATCTGTTTGTATGGGGTCGAGTATGGGTGGGGGTGTACAGGGCCGTGGGCTTACACATGCGAAGGCTGGAATGTGTGAGACATGGATGGTGCTTGTGTGTGTAGGCTTGCATGCCAAATGCAGTTGTGTGGGCACACATGTTTGGATGATTGTGTATGTAAGTAGACATGTCCGTGATGTCACGCATGTATGTTGTTTTCAGCTGCATGTATCAGCACTGTGTACATGTGCATGTATTTGACAAGGGTGCAACAGTGATGCAACATGGATGCATGTGACAGTGGTATGTGGAAGCCTGATGGGCAGATGTGACATGGATGCCCATCTGAACACTGTGACACTTGGCAGAGGTGTACACATGCATGCAAGTGTGGTGGTGTGTGTACATGTGTGGTGCACTTCCTGTGTTGCATGTGATGTCTGGCTCACCTTTGCCTGCTCATGCTGTTGTAAGTGTATGGATGGTGCTGGCAGTTGTGATATGGCTGTGGTATGGCTCATGTGTGCGAGTTGAAATGACATGTGTGTTGGGGATTGTGATGACATGTCTGAGGTTTGGCAATGCCACTCATGTACAACTGTCGTGTGTATGTGTCCATTGTACAGTGCCCTGATGCCTGTGTTTTATTTCTCCCTGTCTGCAGCGTCAACTGATGAAGAAGGCGGAGAAGGTGCTGTGGAGCACAGCGGCGGGTATCCCACCGCCAGCCGGAGACGCAAGGCCCGGCTCCCCTCCCATGTTGTCATCTCGTCGGGAGTGAGGAGTCCGGTGCCGCGTCCCAGGCCGCAGCTGCCGGGGGGGAGGTCCAAGAGGCGGAGGTTGGAGTTGGACTCCTCGGCAGCAGAAGGGGCAGCTAGGACCCCACAGGGCCCAACGGGGGAAGATGGCACGGAGTCATCCAGGTTGGTGGGGGGTTTGGTGGAGGAGGAGGCCATGCAAGCAACAGAGACGGGGTCTGGAGGTGGGGATCCCACTGGTGCTAGTGGTGCAGTGCAGGAACAGGGACAGGAGGCAGCACAGACTGCCGCGGAGGTGCCTGTGTGCAATCCTGTCCCTGATCCTGTCCCTGCATCATCTTGCACCAGCAGGGATGCCTACTTCCAGACCCGTTTTCAGGCAGGGGATGAGCTCACGACAACTGGCCTTCCTCTGCCTGCGGACGTGGCTATCCGGGTCCGGGTCGAGCCTGTTCTGAGTGGTGTGGCGTTGCGTCAACGGGCCATGCGAGGTGACCTGCAGTCTTTTCATGAGGAGACTGCACGTCATCTCGAATGGCTCGTTGACCACGTCAGCCTGCTGGGACAGGTCACCCAGGTCAGATTCCTCCGTATGATGGGGCTTGCTCCGACCCCATCCTCAACTGAACCCCCTACGCGCCAGTCATCCTCCGTGCCATCTTCCCACCCATCAGTCACCTGGGTGCCCTGTGGAGCTGCCTCTGACGGTGCAGCCAGGCTAGTGGTGGAGGCATCCCTGCCACAGTCGGGAGTCGGACATCCAGCAGGGGTGGCCACATCAACGACTGCAACCCAGCCGGCAGAGGATGTGCAGGCAGCAGGAGGCAGTGCACGGGCAGAGGCACAGCAGCAGCAGCAGCAATGTAGTGGGAGCCATGAAGGCTCGGGGCCTTCAACATCGGAGGGGCAGGCATCGGCCGGAGGACCCAGGACAGAGAGTGTCTTCCTTGTGGCAGCGGTTGGGCCACCCCATAGATGCAGAGTGGCAGCGGGCGGAGAGGCACGGCTCACAATGGTCAGGGCGGAGAACTCCATGCGGAGGGCCCTGAGGCGGGCCGAGTGCCTCGAGGCAATCCGCAGGGGTTTGGAGGTGGACACGTCGACGGCCCTGCGGACCCTCGGGGCCATGGAGGAGGACCGCCTCCGGGACATTGAGCAGGAGTTCGATGATGCCCTGGCCCGGGACATCCACAAGTGAGCCGTCAAACTAGCCCGCTGCCCTTGTACATAGTTATGTAGGTTGTGTTAGGTTTAATTATTTTTTGGATTTATTTTGGACCTTTTGGACATTGGCCCCATTTTTGTATATAGTTTATTTTATTAGTTAGTGTAGTTAGACAGGTTTCCTTTCTTTTGTTGGGATAATGGACCCTGGCTTGTTCGTATGTACATAGTTCACTGTTGTATTGTATTTTTCTTTCACATTTTAACCATGGAGCAATGGCTTTCTATTTTATTTCCCATTGGATTTTGTTTTCTGGACAGTGACTTTGGACACCATTACTTTGGATTTTGATTTTTGGTTTTGCTTTTTTCACGGACATGCTTGTTTTCATTTTTGTACATTCCCATTTCTGTTTCTTTATTTTTGATTCTATTTATGTTTCCTTCAATACATATTTTTTTTATCAAACTTCAATGTGTAGTATCATCTCATTGGTTTAATGCATATCATGATATGGCTTTTGAGATTCACTGACACCCATTGGGTGTATGTGAGGGAAATGTGTTTGTTTCGGAACTTGCAATTGGTGTTCTGTGATGTAATTGCCAATTATGAGTGGGTGGATGCAATACTCGGGTGGGTGTTTTGCATTTGGAGGCTGACCATAGGGACCAGGGGTCTAGATTGTGATGACATGTTGGCTGGGGAACATGAGTTGGACATGGGTAGGGGCCTGCTGGCAGGTGCCGCACAGTGCTGGGGGGTGGGGGTGGTGGGAGACATGAGTGGGGGCCTGGTGGAGGGTGCCCCTGACTGCTGGGGGGTAGGGGGTGGTGGGAGACATGGGTGGGGCCTGGTGGAGGCTGCCCCTGCACTGCTGGGGGGTGGGGGTGCAGGGGGACATGAGTGGGGGCCTGGTGGAGGCTGCCCCTGCACTGCTGGGGGGTGGGGGTGGTGGGAGACATGAGTGGGGCCCAGGTGGAATCTGCCCCTGGTGGCTGGGGGACGGGGGTGGTGGTAGACATGAGTGGGGGCCTGGTGGAGGGTGCCCCTGACTGCTGGGGGGTAGGGAGTGGTGGGAGACATGGGTGGGGGCCTGGTGGAGGCTGCCCCTGCACTGCTGGGGGGTGGGGGTGGTGGGAGACATGAGTGGGGGCCTGGTGGAGGCTGCCCCTGCACTGCTGGGGGGTGGGGGTGGTGGGAGACATGAGTGGGGGCCTGGTGGAATCTGCCCCTGGTGGCTGGGGGATGGGGGCGGTGGTAGACATGAGTGGGGGCCTGGTGGAGGGTGCCCCTGACTGCTGGGGGGTAGGGGGTGGTGGGAGACATGGGTGGGGGCCTGGTGGAGGCTGCCCCTGACTGCTGGGGGGTAGGGGGTGGTGGGAGACATGGGTGGGGGCCTGGTGGAGGGTGACCCTGCACTGCTGGGGGGTGGGGGTGCAGGGGGACATGAGTGGGGGCCTGGTCGAATCTGCCCCTGATGGCTGGGGGATGGGGGATGGGGGTAGACATGTGAGGGGGCCTGGTGGAGGGTGCCCCTGACTGCTGGGGGGTGGGGGTGGTGGTAGACATGAGTGGGGGCCTGGTGGAGGCTGCCCCTGCACTGCTGGGGGTCAGGGTGCAGGGGGATATGAGTGGGGGCCTGGTGGAGGCTGCCCCTGCACTGCTGGGTGGTGGGGGTGCAGGGGGACATGAGTGGGGGCCTGGTGGAGGCTGCCCCTGGTGGCTGGGGGGTGGGGGTGGTGGTAGACATGAGTGGGGGCCTGGTGGAGGCTGCCCCTGCACTGCTGGGGGGTGGGGGTGCAGGGGGACATGAGTGGGGGCCCGGTGGAGGCTGCCCCCGCATTGCTGGGTGGTGGGGGTGCAGGGGGACATGAGTGGGGGCCTGGTGGAGGCTGCACCTGGTGGCTGGGGGGTGGGGGTGGTGGTAGACATGAGTGGGGGCCAGGTGGAGGCTGCCCCTGCACTGCTGGGGGGTGGGGGTGGTGGGAGACATGAGTGGGGGCCTGGTGGAATCTGCCCCTGGTGGCTGGGGGATGGGGGTAGTGGTAGACATGAGTGGGGGCCTGGTGGAGGGTGCCCCTGACTGCTGGGGGGTAGGGGGTGGTGGGAGACATGGGTGGGGGCCTGGTGGAGGGTGACCCTGCACTGCCGGGGGGTGGGGGTGGTGGGAGACATGGGTGGGGGCCTGCTGGCAGGTGCCCCACAGTGCTGGAGGGCGGGGGGGTGGGAGACATGGGTGGGGGCCTGGTGGAGGGTGACCCTGCACTGCTGGGGGGTGGGGGTGCAGGGGGACATGAGTGGGGGCCTGGTCGAATCTGCCCCTGGTGGCTGGGGGATGGGGGTGGAGGTAGAAATGTGTGGGGGCCTGGTGGAGGGTGTCCCTGACTACTGGGGGGTAGGGGGTGGTGGGAGACATGGGTGGGGGCCTGGTGGAGGCTGCCCCTGCACTGCTGGGGGTGGGGGTGCAGGGGGACATGAGTGGAGGCTGCCCCTGGTGGCTGGGGGGTGGGGGTGGTGGTAGACATGAGTGGGGGCCTGGTGGAGGCTGCCCCTGCACTGCTGGGGGGTGGGGGTGCAGGGGGACATGAGTGGGGGCCTGGTGGAGGCTGCCCCTGCACTGCTGGGGGGTGGGGGTGGTGGGAGACATGCATTGTTGATCAGTAGTGCAAGGTGACATGTGGGTTGGCTGGGGGGCATGCCCATGGTGGATGGGCTGCCTGCGGGACATGGGCAGGGGTGCAGGGTAGTCCCCCGTGGTGTGGGCTGCCTGCAGGGTCCGTGGAGGTTGTAGAGCGAACACCTGGGAGGACCCACATGGCCAATTCACGTGTAGTACTCCCCAGAACCCCTGAAATACACGTACCCTGCTGAAATCGCGTGTGGAAATTCCCGCGCACCCCTGCAATACACGTACCCTGCTGAAATCGCGTGTGGAACTTCCCGCGCACCCCTGGAATACACGTACCCTTCTCGCACGGGGCCAATCGCGTGTGGAACTTCCCGCGCACCCCTGAAATACACGTACCCTGATGGAATCGCGTGTGGAACTTCCCGCGCACCCCTGAAATACACGTACCCTGCTGAAATCGCGTGTGGAACTTCCCGCGCACCCCTGAAATACACGTACCCTGCTGAAATCGCGTGTGGAACTTCCCGCGCACCCCTGAAATACACGTACCCTGATGGAATCGCGTGTGGAACTTCCCACGCACCCCTGAAATACACGTACCCTGATGGAATCGCGTGTGGAACTTCCCGCGCACCCCTGAAATACACGTACACTGCTGAAATCGCGTGTGGAACTTCCCGCGCACCCCTGAAATACACGTACCCTGCTGGTTTTGCGTGTGATACTTCCTGCGCACCCCTGATGCACACGTACACAGGACAATCGCGTGTGGAACTTCCCGCAAACCACTGAAATACACGTTCCCCGCTTGGCATTTGCTGTTTGCCAGCCCTGTGAACTGGTCCAGGGTTAGCGCAGCCCTTTGCGATTATTTGTGGATTTTGAAGGCTTTTCCTTGCGCGAAGGCGTTCTTGGGGGCGTAACTGGCGCTGCTGCAGGGTCGCTGCGCCACGGCTGGTTTTGGATGCGAAAATCCATGAATACGCTGTGCGCGGTAATTGATTTTAGCGCACGCGGCTGGCGCAGACATTCGCACGGGCATGCTGTGCGCCAGTCGCGTGCGCCACTTTTGTGTGAATTTCTATGAATTACCCTGTCAGTCAGTGACTCAACCTTTGAAGTGTCCCTGAAATAAAGCTTTAATGAGTCTAGCAATTATTGTATAGAATTCCAGAAAGACCAATTATTTGTTAATCCTATTCTTTCTTATTTAGGGTCAATGCTCAGTGTGAGTGTTACACTTGTGGAACCCCCTATTTTTTTAAGAGGCCTGAATAAAAAAAGTCAGCTACTCCAGAAACAAAGAGCCACATGGCATTGGCCACAGTGCAGGAGCTTACATTTAGCAAGGGAGACCAAAGGGGTAGCAAGGAAGACCACAGGGTCGCATATACGACCCCTGGCGACATCCAAATGATGTCCCTGCCATCGCCCTTTGAGGATTAAATGATATTAAATTGAAAAATCTTTATACTTAACCTTAGATTGCCTCACTACTGGTTGAACAGCGTGAGGACATTCTATTCTGTGTGGTGATTTCTCTGGGGGTGGAGAATGTGATAAGGAACAGCAGATAGTCTGAGAGCACCAATGAATTTGACGTTCATTTTTAGGGCACAGTGTCCCTTTTAGCCGTACACAGGGGAAATGATTTTGCATTGACGCAGTAGTCTTTCATTTATCTAATGGGTTTAGGGGAGTGTTGGGCATATTGGGGTGCAAGCCCTCTTTAATTTAGCTTTACAGAAAATTGAAATCCAGTAATGGATGAGGCTGACTCTTGTGGTGATGGGTCTCTTCTGGAAGGGCCAGGTCAGGGGTAAACCCAGAAATCTTGCCATTCCCCGAGACATGGGGAAGCACCCGGATGGCCTGTGTGTTAGAAAGAGAAGTAGCCGTCCATTATTGTTAAATAAATATTGGCTCGAATGGTGCTTTCGATGCACTGAATTTCTTTTAGTTTACAAAATATTTTTTTCAAAACAATTGTGAAAAGCTTTGTAGCGTGAAGGATAAAAGTGATGTACATGTCAGCTACTTTACAAAAAAAAACGTAACATATAAGTTATCAGGCAAAACATTTGTATATAGGCCAGAGTATCATGATTTAATGCAATCTCATTAGTGGAAATCTCTGCATTTGAAAAGGTGAAAATAAAAGTTTGTATCTAAACTTATAAAAGTTTTGAACTGTTGTGCTTCATGAGCAAAGGAGCATATGTTCCCCCTAAAATACATACATACATACATGCTTATAATATCCCAAAAATCAGCACAAGTGAAGAAACAAATGCCATGCCGTATGCAGCACATATAACTTGAGTGACACAATTCATGGTATCCTTCGTATACCAACTTTGACTGACTGTGTTATTGGGTAAAAATAGTAATGTATGTAGATATGTCCTATGTAAAGTGCTTTAGATGAAAGCGCTATATAAAAAATACATTATTACTATTATTATCATTATTATTATTGTATAAAAAAACAAATTATTAATGCAGCAACATAGTGGAGAGTTATTGGCTAGCCTAACAGCACAACCATGTATTGGGGGTCGTGGCACATGGCAAAGGGCGCTGGGGGAGTAATGCAGGTCCTATCCCCTTGGGGCATGAATGGTCTGTTCCTTCCCCAAACATGACAGGGCACTCATTTTACAATCCCATTTAGGGGTGCCAGAAATTGTCGACCGCTGAGCGAAAAGTGTGGAATACGCAATGGGATGGGTTTCTGCCCGTTCTGCAAAATCAGCATCACAGTTTCGCTGCCACTGAAAGTTTGCCCGATGTTGTGCGTGGTGTTTCTTTCCCATGGCAGCTTCATGTAGCGCAATGAGAAACTTCACACAGGTAACTTTTTTTTTATCTGCATTAGTTTCGTGCAAGGACATGAGAACATTTGTGTGGGTCTTTTTTCGATCTGTGCTAGGTTTGCAAGACAGGGAAATCCATGGAGGTCTTTTTTCGATCCATATAAATTTCGTGCAGCTGCACGAGAAACTTGGTGCAGGTCTTTTTCAATCCGTGGCAGATTTGTGCAGTGGCATGAGAAACTTTGAAGGTTTTCCAAGATCCGTGTTAGTTTCGTGCAGCGGCACGAGAAACTTTGCCCTGCCTTATTTTAGACCCATACAAGTTTTGCATTGCATCACGAGAAACTTTGCATGTTTTTTTCAAAGCATGCTAGTTTCGCACAGCGGCACAAGAAACTTTGGGCAGCTTTTTGTTCAATTTGTGGTAGGTGTGCGCAGCGGCACGAGAAACTTCATGCCGCTCTTTTTGATTTTTGCCAGGTCCGCGCAGCGGCACAAGAAACTTTGTGCCCATCTTTTCAATCCATGCTAGGTTTGCGCAGCGGCACGAGAATCTTTGAGAGGCTCATTTCGGTTCACAAGACGGCAGAAGACATTTTGCACCACTCTTTATGATGCACAGGGGTGGCGGAACAACAAATTCTGGCAAAATGTATTGAAATCTTACCGATTTTGTTGCCGTGGCTGGCGGAACGAAATGTCACAATTTCGCCAAGCCCTTCTCCCATTATTAGTGATTGGCACTAGATAGCCCACCTGCCCATTTTCCACTGATTTTGCAGTTTATGTTAGAGTGATCTGGTTAGCCCACATGGTATGAATACATTCAATGCCTCCTGTACCAAATTTTTATTTTCAACTCCATGTTTTGTTTTTTAAGAAGTACACATGCAGTTCGCAACCATTTTCTTACCTATTCACATGAAAAGGGAGAGAATAGCAAGCTTTGTTTGAAAAATACATTTCATGAATATTACCCACATGCTTCGTTCTAAAATGATCAAGTAGTTATTTCTGGAATTTTATCTACAAGGCATATAATTGCTTGAGGTGTCATCATTATGGTGTAGCTTGGGGTATCTTGAGTATAATTGCTTGTGATGTCATCATTATGGTATAGCTTGGAGTATATTGAGTGTAATTGCTTGAGATGTCATTATTATGATGTAGCTTGGAGTATCTTGAGTGTAATTGCTTGAGATGTCATCATTATGGTGTAGCTTGGAGCATCTTGAGTGTAATTGCTGGAGACAACATTATTATGATGTAGCTTGGAGTATATTGAGTGTAATTGCTTGAGATATCATTATGATATAGCTTGGAGTATCCTGGGTGTAAATGCTTGAGATGTCATCATTATGATGTAGCTTGGAGTATCCTGAGTGTAATTGCTTGAGCTGTCATCATTATGATGTAGCTTGGAGTATCTTGAGTGTAATTGCTTGAGACAACATTATTATGATGTAGCTTGGAGTATATTGAGTGTAATTGCTTGAGATGTTATCATTAGGCTGCAGCTTGGAGTATATTGAGTGTAATTGCTTGAGATGTCATCATTATGATGTAGCTTAGAGTATCTCGAGTGTAATTGCTTGAGATATCATCATTATGATATAGCTTGGAGTATCCTGAGTGTAAATGCTTGAGCTGTCATCATTATGATGTAGCTTGGAGTATCCTGAGTGTAATTGCTTGAGCTGTCATCATTGTGATGTAGCTTGGAGTATCCTGAGTGTAATTGCTTGAGCTGTCATCATTGTGATGTTGCTTGGAGAATCATGAGTGTAATTGCTTGAGATGTCATCATTGTGATGTAGCTTGGAGTATCTTGAGTGTAATTGCTTGAGCTGTCATCATTGTGATGTAGCTTAGAGTATCTTGAGTGTAATTGCTTGAGCTGTCATCATTATGATGTAGCTTAGAGTATCTTGAGTGTAATTGCTTGAGATGTCATCATTATGATGTAGCTTGGAGTATCCTGAGTGTAATTGCTTGAGATGTCATCATTATGATGTAGCTTGGAGTATCTTGAGTGTAATTGCTTGAGATGTCATCATTATGATGTAGCTTGGAGTATCCTGAATGTAATTGCTTGAGATGTCATCATTATGATGTAGCTTGGAGTATCCTGAGTGTAATTGCTTGAGATGTCATCATTATGATGTCGTTTGGAGAATCTTGAGTGTAATTGCTTGAGCTGTCATCATTATGATGTAGCTTAGAGTATCTTGAGTGTAATTGCTTGAGATGTCATCATTATGATGTAGCTTGGAGTATCTTGAGTGTAATTGCTTGAGATGTCATCATTATGATGTAGCTTGGAGTATCCTGAATGTAATTGCTTGAGCTGTCATCATTATGATGTAGCTTGGAGTATCCTGAATGTAATTGCTTGAGATGTCATCATTATGATGTAGCTTGGAGTATCCTGAATGTAATTGCTTGAGATGTCATCATTATGATGTAGCTTGGAGTATCTTGAGTGTAATTGCTTGAGATGTCATTATTATGATGTAGCTTGGAGTATCCTGCATGTAATTGCTTGAGATGTCATCATTATGATGTAGCTTGGAGTATCCTGAGTGTAATTGCTTGAGATGTCATCATTATGATGTAGCTTGGAGTATCCTGAGTGTAATTGCTTGAGATGTCATCATTATGATGTAGCTTGGAGTATCTTGAGTGTAATTGCTTGAGATGTCATCATTATGATGTAGCTTGGAGTATCCTGAATGTAATTGCTTGAGCTGTCATCATTATGATGTAGCTTGGAGTATCCTGAATGTAATTGCTTGAGATGTCATCATTATGATGTAGCTTGGAGTATCCTGAATGTAATTGCTTGAGATGTCATCATTATGATGTAGCTTGGAGTATCTTGAGTGTAATTGCTTGAGATGTCATTATTATGATGTAGCTTGGAGTATCCTGAATGTAATTGATTGAGCTGTCATCATTATGATGTAGCTTGGAGTATCCTGAGTGTAATTGCTTGAGATGTCATCATTATGATGTAGCTTGGAGTATCTTGAATAGTGACTATTATCTGGCTGCTCGTTATTGGTAGAATCAACCATAAATATGCTGTAATTGGTCTAGGTGGCTCACCAGGTGACACGCCCGGTTTGCTTGAATCAACCTTGTAGGTTTCCAATGGCCTAATTGGAACAGAGAACATACGTGAACCACACAATCTTCATCATGTGTTGGTCTACCATTTAGACACACCTTTATGCTGAAAGTAAAGTGAACAAAGGTTATGGTAAATATAAATAATCTCAATATGCTGTGAGAACCATTGACCAATGCTATGCATGTTCCCCACAGCTTAACCTGGTCCTAACGGCACTCTGGAGGAAATCGTGATCATATCAATCAGACCATCCATGTGGCCACGTGATGTTGATCCCCTTCTGAAGTTTACACTCTTCAGTTTCATAGGAATTGTGTATCAGTGAAGTAGTCAGCTGAAGGGTTTGAATTGGCTGGTTATATAGCTCAGCAGGTTACTGGCTCACAGCTGAGATCTCTGTGTGATCTGCAGCTTGCAGGTTCAAATCCTAGCAAGTCCAACACAGACTTCACCAAGGTCTTTAAATGAATACCAATTTCATGAGGTAGTAATCATATTGAAAAATGTTCTGTATAAAGCATTTTGATGAAAGCGCTATGTAACTAACAATTGCCATTGTTGATGAATAGGCAACTTAAGGCTTAAAACAAGATCCTTGCCAATTTGAAACGCAATATAAGCTGTGTGTTCTTTTGCAGAGTGGAGCAGAGCAGTCCCAGGGTGCATACTTTCTCCCCGAATTTGCGCTGTCGCCTCAGGGGAGTTTCCTTGAAGACACAACAGGAGAGCAGTTCCTCACCTACCGCTTTGATGATCAGGTCTGTTATACAGCAGGAACTTTCAATTTTCTGCAAGTTCTTGCAAGTTATATAACCCGATGTGGCTTTGTATACTACTCAATGTGTCCACCCTTAAATATATGCAGATTGAGGTAGAAGGTGCTATGTCAGGGTGACTGATGGTTTGATTCAACCCTCTTATATGGCACAAACGAAAGAAAGTTAGAGAGCGTACCCCACACTACAAACAAAACACAGTGATCATTAACAGGTGAGCGCTTGAGGGACCAGGCTAGAGGAAGAGAGGAGTCATCTTTTGACACAGGGTTAACTGAGTGGGAAGTCGAAATATCCAAGAAAACAGAATAAGTAAAAAAAGAGAGTCAATGATTCATAGGTTAAGCCAGGTGGGAAGTCAGAATATAACTTTATGATATGATATGGCATTTATAACGCGCCTATACACAAGCGTTTTAAGATGCTTTCACACCCCGGTTGAAGGCGGGGGCGGACAATGGCTTGAATGGCCCACCAGCACAAGCTTTGGTAGGCCCGAGCTCTGGTCCATGAAAGATCATGGCCGCACCCCCACCAGGGCGTGAAAGCTGTTTGCAACCTGGGATTTACTGGGGTGCGGATAGCTTTCTTTTTTTTTTTTCGTCCAATGGGAAATCAGCTCAGCACGAGTCCATCTCCGTTCAGAGAAATAAAAATGTTAAAAAAAAAGTCTGTCACCATTAAAATGAAAAAGGGACTCTGTCCCTTTTTGGATGACGGCAGTCAATGAAATCATGTTCCAAAATGGACACTGTTATCTGAAAAAGGACGTAGTCCCTTTTCTATTTTGATGGTGGTGGTGCAGGCGTTGAAAGCACAATCGTGACCAGGAAAGGCAGATTGTGATTGGTCAATCTGTCTTTCCTGTGTGCATTTAGGGATGAACCCAGAATGAGTAAATAAAGAGAGTGGATGAATCAGACGTTAAGTCAGGTGGGGAGTCAGAATATCCAAGAATGCAAATTGAGTAAATAAAGAGAGTCAATGAATCAGAGGTTAAGCTAGGTGGAAAGCCAGAATATCCCCAAGAACACAGAATTATTAAATACAAAGAGCCAATGAATCCGAGATTAAGCCAGGTGGGAAGTCCAGAAAAGGCAAGAATGCAGAATGAGTAAATAAAGAGAGTCAATCCATCAGAAGTTAATCCATGTGGGAAGTCAGGAAAGGCAAGAATGAGTAAAGAAAGAGAGTCAATGAGTCAGAGGTTAAACCAAGTGGAAAATCAAAATATCCAAGAACGCAGAGTGAGTAAACTGAGAGGGAATAAACCAGAGAAGAAGCCAAAAACATAACCAAGCAAGCTGAGCTTCACCTACCAGAGTACTGGGGGTCATCGCCAGAAAACACTCTGCCATAGCAGACAATGATAGGACAAGATAGAGGTGGAATGGGCCTAGTAAACAGAATGCACAAAATGTGTGTGGACCAGACAGCTAACCAGCAATCCTGGTCAAGCCAAAAATCAGCACCAGATGCTCTGGCTAACTAACACAAATATGCACACAGCAACCCAACCTGAGTATCACCTCCCAGGTGACATCTACAGCTCCACATTCCACTTTCGTATTCATACTGGAGATGATTGTATTGACTGAGTGTTGCACTTAGGTGGTCTTGGCATAAAATACACCCCAACTGGCCCATAAAGCTGGGGGTTGCCCAGTAGCACTTTAAGATGAGTAGCAGCACCGGTGAGATGGATGGGGATGCAGATTAGTACTCTAGCATCAAATCAATAATGACAACTCAATGGTTTGGCAAAGGGAGTCCGTTTAATGACAAGTACAAAAATCAGGGAGTTTCATGAATATCAGCGGTTGCTTGATCTTCCTTCTCACTTCAGAACTCCAACGAACTTAATAAAAACACATCATTTATACTAAAAACTCGTCATCACTGACATATAACGCTTAAAATGTTGCATGCAATTCTATTGGTTCTAGGAAGGTAACTTTAATATAGGTACTATATTTGTATATGGTAACGGAGTGAGGGGATTGGGTAAACATTGTCAGGTGGGGCATCTAAGCCCTACCTTAAAAATGGCTACTGTAGACATCACTAAAAGTACAACGTCCCATTGGTTTTACTAACTATAAGACCCTAGATTACTTGGTCCACTAATTGGGTTGGCACCAACCCCACTCATACTTTTCCACTTTGCATAGCAGCGTGCAGAATAGTTGGCCAGGTGCAGGGCGCTCGTCAGCTCCCCAGCCTTTCTCCAATTATTTCTACAATCAATCATCACTTCAGTGGTCATGTGTCAATTATTTCACTGTGGTTGGCCTTGAGACTGCATCTCTGTCTGGAAAAGTTCTGATATCTTTGCATGGCACACCGCCATGCGTAGGTATGAAAGTCCCACTTCTCGCTCGGCTGGTCACCTGATTCAGACATCGTAAAATCACCTCATTCTCCATGTAATTCATATATTTGATTTTCATTTTGTCCACCACCTGCCTTCTGCTTCTTACCTTGACCTTTCTGAGCAAGATATTCTGTTCCTTGCTTCATTCATTGTAGCTACTGTTGGTCTATTTAAACTGATACAACCTTGGCTTTTTTACACAATATGTATTTGTCTGAGTTTCGCTTCTGTCTTTTATTCTTGATTTGTTAACTATGAAGCTCTCCTCATGCGACCTCTAGCAACCTTTGGTTGATCCTGCCCTTGTGCGTAGTGGAAGTATACTTATATAACGTGCTTCTATTGAGTTAGGTATGTATAGGTGGCGCTTGCCACACTCTAATTACTACTAAGCAGAGCAAGCCGCAGGATTTTCTTAGCTTTCTTGCGGTTCCAAGCATATGTACACGTGTAAATTAACCGAATATCTTCGTCGTGCTCATAGCATAAGCTTCTTGCATTTGACATTGTCCTTTCACTTTTGGTTCACGATGTCCCTTATCCATGGCGTTTCGTCTCCTTTTGTCATTCGCAGGTCGCCATACCTTCTATATGTGAGTCAGTCCGAGTTCTTGTGACATCACCATTCGTCTTCCTTTAAGACCTTTTTGGCTTCTTCAGGGACTGTACTTTGACAATCTTCATTCTGTTTCATTTGTTGATATGATTTTCTCAATAGATAATTTACTGTCCAGGGTTTCTTAGGTGTTGGTACCTCAATGGGTGTGGTTCTTCTGATAGGTACTGGACAGAGCCCCACTGCGGCTCTCTGCTGGTTTATTTTCTCCTCGTACGTCACATACTTCGGTGTGAATGTTCCTGGTACTGCAAAATGGATGGTTGGAGTGTGAGCCATACTTGGGACCTCCTCTACACTCCCCCCTCTGGGCGATTCATCGACCACTTTCATTTCTTCCTTTGTATCCATCTTCTTTGGATCCTCTGTATTCACTTTCACTTCATCCTTGGGGTCAATTTTTTGTTCATCTTCTGGGTCCATACATGATGGTCTGAAGAAATGCCTCTTTGGGGTCCATATTTTTATGACTCCTTTTAGACTTCCTGCTGCTCTTACGTGTTTATCTTTGTTCCACGTCATTAGTTGACACTGTCCATTTGGGCTGCAATAGATCCATCTTCCCACATAATTTCTATGTTTCCTGGGATATCGAAACGTTGTTCCTTCTGGCGCATAAATGCTGGCTTTCACAAAGTTCCTTATTTCTTCATCCATCAGGTCTTTGGGCTTCTACCCTGGTTCGACATCAATCATGAACTTCATCCCTATGGCCTTTTTCACAGTTTTCTGACACTGGGAGATTAATATCTTGATAACACAAAATCCGAGCAATATCATCACTAGCAGGGCTCCTAGGAATTCAAATGCATCTGCCATCCATTGCGGAACCCATGAAAATAGTGATCCAAACCAACTTTCGTCCTCCACTTCGTCAGTTTTCTCAATCATTTGGTTCTGTAGTTTCATCAGCATACTTATGGCTTCTGTTAGAGTTCCATTTTCTTCATCGTGAGAAGGTATACATGTGCAACATGATTCTCCAATTTTTGCACAAACACCTCCATCCATGGCTGTGATCATGTTAAGGACATATCTGTTATGGAGAGTCATTAGTCGGATTGCTCTTAGCTCTTCTCTGATTGTGTTGAATCCTTTTATGGTCGTGTTGATGGTCTGCAATAACTCCTATCTGGTTATCTCCAACCATTTAGCATTTGCTCCAACCTGAATTATTGGCATGAAGATCGTTGTGAACACTGATGAGGTCTGGCTGAACAACCTATGTTCATATGGAAACACATCAAAGGCTTCTATTAATTTGGTGGAGAAATACTTTTCTCTCTTCATTCGGTTAATCAATTCCACAGATCTCTTCTTCCTCAGGTAAGCATCTGCTTTCGGGAACTGTCAATATTCAGGTCACTTTTACTAATCACCAACGCTGCAATAATGATCCATGATTACTGCAGTACTGTGTATCATTCCTGGAGTCTCAAAAACTCGTCCACAGTTCTGATTCTCTCCCATCTTCCTTGTGCCATTATTCCTGAAGCAGAATTGTGGGCTTTCCAATGGCACTATCTGCAAGGGTCCTCCTCTGTCCTCGACCCATGTCAATAGTTTAGCAAGTTTTGGCCATAATGGCTCGCATCCAATTCATTCTATGTCAATGGTGGGCTCGTAAGGATCGAAGACCATCCATGCTCTGCAGATCACCACCCCCTTCTCCCATCCGTCTGGTGAAAGCACTGTTCCCCAAATTTGCATTTGGCCTCTGTTCTTCCACTTCCGAGCTTCTTCTTGAGTTTTTCCTTGGACATTCAGTTTTGATTTGCTTCTCTTCTGATTTCTGCTCCTGTAACTCCAGGCTTCTCATATCTGATCACAATATGCTTTGTTTTTCTGTTGTTTCTTGTCTTTATGTCCTGGACATAATCGTCTTCATTTGGAACTGTTGCTTCAGTTGCCCATTTCAGTGAGGCATCACTTCCCATGAACTGGCCTCTGGTCTTGCACATTGCAACATGTGATAAACAGTGTGCTGTCTGGACATTAATTTCTACAGTTACAAAGATATTTGACTTCCCCATGCTTTAAGATAGGAGTGCACAAACAAAGCATTAGCCCTCTGAATTCCGTCTTCCAATTTCTTTCATATGCTAGTACCATATGTTATTTCCCAAATGTGCTGTGCTGTCCAATTAGTCGTTTAGCTCACTGTCCTCTCCTTGTATGCTTCTCTTGGTTCTCAAGGTTCTCATGTAGTTTGCTATAACTACGTCCTTGAACGCATCCGTATGGCATCTTCTTGCCAGAGGATTCTCAGGTACCTCAATCCATGGTGCAGGCTTCTTCATCTGCACCAATTGAGTAGGCAAAAGTCTGACAATTGTTTCTTTTCTCTCTTGTCCTTTCCTGGCTCTGGCTATGAACGGCCATAGTGATTCTTCTATCATTTATGCATGTGAGATTTTCTCTGGGCTTGCACTTGCCCTTCTCAGTGTTGGATCTGGGATGATCATTAATGCTGTTTCAGTTGGCTTCCTCTCCAACTCCTTTTGTCTCTTCACTAGTTCAGCTTTCTTCATTCAGCTTTTAATTTCACTTATAGTAGAACTTCTCATTGTTGGTTGTCCAACCTTCCTGTCGTCTTTGGCCTGTGGTACTGTAATTATTGACACTAGACCTGGTGTGTGTGCATTCATCGTTTGAATGCGTGTGGTTATCAGTAACCTTCTTTAATTCTTACTCTGCCAACCATGTCTCTGGCTTTTCAATTTGTTTGTTACCATAATTGTGTGTGTCATTGGTAATCACATCCATCTAAAGGTAACTCACTCCACTATCAGACCTTCTAGGGACTGGAATGACTATGTAAATTCTGGGTGCCTTTGTGGGTTTCATGTGTACATCATCAGGTGGGTACACTGGAATCGCAACACTTTGTGCACCAATAAAAAATGCAGTTCGAATCGTCAGTGACAGTAAAACAATGATGAATACAATGCATAGGTACATTATACCCCTATATGTCAATCGACAACACTTAGTTCTGGAATAATAAGAGTGTCTCTCATCCTGATGGATGACAACATTGCTACTTTGGTTGCCCATCTCGATCATCTGAGGAAAGAAAACAAACTCTTTAATACATTCTAGACGATGCTATTATGTCCATATTCTACTGTTTCTGCTCGTGGGTTGCAGGAACTGAAATAATTGTTCTTCTTTGCCTGGACAATGGATTGGCTATCGTCTCTGGATACAGTTCTCTTTGCTGTATACGAAAATGTCAAAATCAGGTAATAAATTCAGCAATTCTCTTAATTTGCATGTTCAAAATAAACAAGCTCCCAATTGATTTCTCTTATCTGTTTCACTCCAGAAGACATGTTGCATCCTTGTCAGTGTAACAAGATTGAAGTCTCTGGCAATACCTCCTCAATCTGTCCCTCGGTGGAAAGTTTAAAATCTTCTCAGATAATTCTGTTGATGGTTAGAAAGTTTGACCTGCATCACAATACCATGCAAGAGCATGCTCATCTGTGTAGAATTAGCTGGGTCTCTGATGAATGTGAGGACAGGTCTCCCCACAAGTTCTGGAAAATCCTCATTTAGGCGAAAGAAGACGTTGCTTGCCAATCTGCTATCTGCTATCTTCTGGTGACAGGGACATTTGTCCTGCCCTTGCTAAAGTTTGGGACTGTTTGGCCATCACTCACTGTGAGCAGTTTTCGCAATCTCGATGTGTGTATAGAGCAACTTGAATGATAATTCTGTTCTGGATTATACTTAAATGTTCTGTGTTTGCTGGATCTCGAAGAAATGTCAAAATGTCCATGTTTCTCTCAACAAGATCTGGACATTCTTCAATTTAGTGAAAGAACAGCACGCTGACAAGCCTACTTGCTGCTTCTTCTGCTTTGGACATTTGTTTTTTCCTCTCTGTACTTCAGAAGCAGAAGGAACTTCTTGGCAATCACAGTGAGCAGCCTCCTTATTGTCTTTTCGTTTTCAGTATCTTGAAGAAATTCAGTGATCCTAGTGAGCCTTCCCACCAACGATGGATATGACCTTAAGACTAGATCAAAATAACTCAGGACGTCTTTAGTGATGTCGCTACTGTGGGACACCATAAGTGAGTCTGAACAATATTTCCATTTGGAATGAATCTGGATACTGTATTTTCTTCCAATTTGTGTGTCCTTGATCAAAATTTGACATATCCTTTTCTTATCCAGGCTTCAGTCCAAAGTTCAAAGTCAATAACCTCTGTTGTTCTTATGCATGCAATGTTCTTCTCCACCCCGAACTAGGATGCGCAGAGTGTCCGTTTTTATGTCCTTATCCCCGTTTTTGCTCAGAGGAAATGTCCAAAATGAAACCACAACTTTGCACAAAAGTTCTTTGTCTTTGCTTCGCTGGTCATGCATCCTTCTTCTTTGTCCTGGATCTCGTCTGCATGTTCTGCGGTTCTTCCCCATCATCTGTAGTCTCTACGCTTTGGGGTGCAGGCAGGGGGCCTTCTCTGATGTATGGCTTGATGTCACCCAGAAAGATCCAAGCTCTTCTTCCTTGTAACTTAACTGCAGAGGGAGTGACGTCTTCCACTGTGAACGGTCTGTTAAACCTTGGCTCGTCCCACTTTTTCCTCGTGTGATTTTTTACCAGGACCGTGTCTCCGGGGAAGATTGATGGTACACATAAACTCTGAATTGGGTTTGCAGCAGTATCTCCTTCTGTTTTCTGTGCTGCCCTGCACCCTTTTCGTGGTCACTGCAGCTGGCCTGAAATTACAGTAAGACAAGATGTCATGCAATTCAAGTCATTTTGCATTTCAGACCCTAAGATTTCTTCTGTTGGCTGGGCATCACATCTAGCTCTGTCTCGGGGTGTCATTGGAGTGTGCATCCTTCTGCCTGTTGCTATTTCTTGTGGCGTAAGATGATGGTCAGAACCAGGCTGGTTTCTGAGTGTATACAGTGCCAAAGGAAGGCAGTGTAACCATCCCTTCCTTAGAGTAAGCTTCAACTTGGCTATCCTTTCCTTTAACAAGCCGTTGAGCTTCTCACATATCCCATTACCTTGCAGGTGATATGCCGACGAGAACTTGTGCTTTATACCAAGCAGCAAGCTAATCTGTTCAAAGTCTTTGTTAACAAAGTGAGCCCCATTATCTGATCTCATAACCTCACATACTCCCCACCTGGGAAATACCTCTCTCACCAGAAATGTGGCCGCACAGGTAGAGTCTGGGTGTGTGCATGGACCTGCTTCTATCCATCTAGAGAATGGACACAGCACAACAATTAGGTACCTGTACCCGTTACATACTTGAATCATATCAACGTAATCGACATTCAAGTGCCGAAAAGGTCCATTGGGCTTTGGGATGACTCCTCTAATTACTCATAGTGTATGCCCAGCTGTGAACTGCTGGCAGATTATACAGTTCTTATTTCAAAACATCAGGAGGTAGTTAACACATATCAATAGTTTACAGTTGTGTTCATTAAATCAAAGCTGTAAATGGTATATTTAAAGTCATATTTTAATTCAATAATTTGTAGAAAAAATACATTTTGAGTTAAGAAATGATTGGACGACCCCATTCATTTGGTACAATAAAACATACACACAATGTCTAAAAAGAGAAAGACTGTTTAGTCATGGCACATTAATTTGTATATTTTGATATTAAATATCTAGAAGCTTAAAATGGATATGTTGAGCTATGCAGAAAAAAGATTTTACACTTGCAAAGATCCTCAAGCCCTATTATGGGGCAGTTATTTTGTCAAGCTAGTAGTTGTTACACTAGATGGTTAGATAGAACTCGACATGTTTCAGTTCTCTGGTGATTCTGGGAACTTTCTTCAGGAGTAGTGTCACTGTATCTAAATCATTCCTTACAGTAAAAACAAACATCAGTAGGAGGTGTATTTAATACATTTATCATCGGATATCAATTCCTATTACTGGTATTGCATGGCGGGGTTGGATCTGCCTTCTGCAGCTAGTCCTGTCGGGAGCAAGTGGCTCTTGAGGAGGTAAGGATCCTGAGTTAAGCAGGTTTTCGATCTCCTAGGTCTATTAACTCCAAGTTGAATTATATTACGACCTCATAAAATGAGAATTTGGAACTTCAAAAGTCGTTCTTTATAGATAGGGGCTTCGAAAGTTCAAGCCGCGTCTAATCGTTTATGTTAAGCGGGTGGGAAAGGAATGTTCTCATTAGTCAAAATCGGTAGTAGGGGCCAGAGCCTGTATTAGTTATCAGGTGGTCTTTGGCTCATGTATGGCTTAAGGCAGGTGTGTCCGTTTTCTTTTTTCCATTTTCTGAATGCGGACAGTTCAATTTAAGGTCTGTGTTCAACTTTAAGAATGTTCCCAGAATCACCAGAGAACTGAAACATGTCGAGTTCTATCTAACCATCTAGTTTAACAACTACTAACTTGACAAAATAACTGCCCCATAATAGGGCTTGAGGATCTTTGCAAGTGTAAAATCTTTTTTCTGCATAGATCAACATATCCATTTTAAGCTTCTAGATATTTGATATCAAAATATACAAATTAATGTGTCACGACTAAACAGTCTTTCTCTTTTTAGACATTGTGTGTATGTTTTATTGTACCAAATGAATGCGGTCGTCCCATCATTTCTTAACTCAAAATGTATTTTTTCTACAAATTCTTGAATTAAAATATGACTTTAAATATACCATTTACAGCTTTGATTTAATGAACACAACTGTAAACTGTTGATATGTGTTAACTACCTCCTGATGTTTTGAAATATTGACCCACCCCCAATATAAGGTAGAACGACTACTTAGGTAGTTCTATTGGGTTTCCCTAAAGACGTGTATTAGATTATACAGTTCACCATAAAAATGCAACGTGCTCTGCTAAGTTCGGTATGAACCAGTCTTCATCGAGCGTTGCCGCGAGAATCTCTTTTGTCATGTGCGCTGGATAATGCAACTGTTCCAATGCTAATTTTAACAGGGCTATAGGCATTACTGGTTTACCAGTGCTGTCTTGTAGCCACAAGCTTTCGGAGGGGTTTAAAGAACACCCTTGCCGTTTCCAGAAGTTCTTCTCCTCCTGTGGTGCCTCCCCTTTGAGTTCCATTAACTGGGTTTGCCCCATGTTATTATAGCTCTCAGGTTCACTTTGTGCAACAATCATTTTATCATTTACATTATTTATTTCTACATTCATTATGGTTTCTTCTTTGGATGCCATACGCTTGGCCTCCGTGTCTGCTGCTTGATTTCCTTATAAGATAAAATCTGTCCCCTTCGTGTGGGTGGCGCATTTCATGACTGCTATGCCCACTGGTAGCTGTAGTGCCTTAATGAGCCTATCCAGTAGGGCTGTGTGCTGTACTGGCGCGCTGTCCGCTCGGAGATAACCCCCCCTTTTCCAGCACGCTAGGCCTGCATGCACCGTTGATGTCACATAGGCTGAGTCACTGTACACTGTTACTTCCTGGTCTGCGTGATTCTCAATCGCGAGTATCAACGCCAATAATTCTGCAGCTTGCGCTGAATAGTGAGATGCTAATCGTGCACTAATGAGTATTCGAAATTCTCTGTTTGCTGTGTGCTTCACCACAGCGGTGCCCGTATATCTTTGCCCATCATGTTGATCGATTCTCGAGGAACCGTCAACGAAGACAATTTCTCCTTCTGCCAATGCATTTTCTTTTACTCTGGGAATCTCATCATAAAATTCTTCATAATTTGCGCAGTCATGTATTGGCTCTCCTTCAGTGTCTGGTTCTGCTATGAACATAGCTGGGTTTACTATCTTACATCGAATTATTTTAATCAATGGATTTGATATGATCACTTCAAAAACAGAAGCTCTCTGAGATGTCAATATGCCCTTTGGTTTCTCTAGAATAGCAATAGCGCATGCTTGATGTACAACGTCATAGAGCATTCCATCAAAATGGTTGTAGCTTTCTCTGTGGTGAACGCTGCAGCAGCTAAACTTTGTTTTTCAAGGGAAGTGGCCTCTCATCACTAGGTCCAAATTCCTACTATAGTTTTCCAGGGGCTTGTACCCCAGTGTGGTCCTCTGTGTGAGCACTGCCGTCCTAACACTGCCATTTGTGTTTGAAAACAAGTAGAATTCCTCTGCATAATAGAGAATCCTTAAAACTGGTGCAGCGCAAATGGCTCTCTTGAGTTCAGCAAACCCGTTTTCCATGGTCTCAGACCATTCTATTTTCCCTTTTGTCACCTGTGCATTCTTTAAGGCCTGTAACAAGGGCTTGGTATATGAGCTGTAGTCAAAGACCTACGCCCTGACATAATTTCAAAGACCTAAAAAACTCTGCATCTGTTTTATCGTGTGTGGCTTAGCTGTGTTCAGTATGGCTTCAGCCCTTTCAGGGGCAACCCTTTTCCCCTCATGCGAGAACAGTTGTCCTATGTACAGCACTTCGCACTGACAATATTGTAACTTTTCTTTGTCAACTTTTTATCCTTTCTCAGGCAATACACTCAAAAGCTGAATCGAATCGCGTCTGCGTCTTTCCTCTGTCATGCTGCAAATTAGGATGTCATCCACATATTGCAAGACAACACTCTCTAATACAATATTGCTTAAGTCCATCTGCAGGACTCTGTTGAAAATTGAAGGAGACTCACAGTACCCGTGGGGCAACCTTGTGCTTTTCAGGCGCATCTGTCTGAATGTAAATGACATCAAATCTTGTGAGTCTTGGTGCAATGGGATTGAGAAAAATGAATTTTTCAAGTCAATCACCGGCCTCTACAATATCATTTATCGGGTGTAAATCTTCAATTAGTCTCCAAGACCCTCCTTTTGATTTTTTGATAGGGTACACTGCGGTATTGCATGATGACTCTGATGTCACTAAGATGCCCTGGTCCATCATAGCCGAAATTGTCATTAAAATTCCTTCATCTGCTTCGCTAGACATGGGATACTGTCGTGCTTTGGGTAAAATTTCTCCTGGCTTCAATTTAATCCTTACTTCTCTGACTCCTTTCAATAAGCCTACGCCATAACTGCCTGTGGTCCATACTGAGACAGGCACCTGGGCCATGTCGTCCTGAAAATATTCAGGACGATTCTGTGCCAACATGATTCTCTGAGGCACTTCACTTTTCATCATTTTCACCCAGAAAGTGAGATTTACCTCAACTGTTGTTTCTTATCCATCTGCTTGCTCGTCAACCAGATCGTCATCACTGACGTCAGTCAATCTGTATCCTTCTTCAACAGCGATTATTGTGCACCATTTTTGGCCTTCATTATCGCAACCATCGATCAATGTCATTTTCCCTCGCACTATAGCTGTGTGTATCGCCAACGGAAATACTTGTCCCTTCTCCTCGTGCATAGGCATTCTTGGCCTAAATAGAAATTCATCTGGGGTCTGCAAGGCCTGGTAGCCCTGCCATTAACACACATACTCCATGCATACATTTTTCTTGCTCTAATGGGATAACTCTCATGGCTGTGTGTCCTGCGTATGCTCTAATCATCTTGCATATGTTCAAATAGTGCATTCCTGGAGATGAACATATTATGCCCTTCTCTGTGAACGAGATTGTTATGTTTAACTTTGTCATTAGGTCTCGTCCCAAGATATTTACTGGGGTTTGTCTCGAATATAACAGTGGTACATTCATATCACATTCTCCTATAGAGACTGTAAGTGTATCTATAAAAGGAACGCAACTTGTTGCTCCTGTGAAGCCCTGAGTATTTATAGCATTGCCAGAAAAGGAAAACTTGCCTTTACGTATATACGAGCGTGTTGCACCTGTGTCAACTAAGAAGGAATATTCTTCATCTCCTATAACGACATCCACCCTTGGTTCCTGGTGAGGGTCTGGTGTCACTAATAGAATAGAACACATCAGCTTTCCCAGTGAGCTGTCCTAGTCCATATACAACTTTGTCCTGTTTTGCATGAATGGATTTCTTTCCTCCATCACCAGTGTTAGCTCTTATTCCAGAGTTCACAGCCTGTCTTGCACTTACTGTCTGTGCCAGTTGCATATGCGACTGTTGAGACTGTCCATGTGGAAAACGTATCATGTTCTGAGGTTGCACGCTTTGCTGTGCTCCTGGCATTTGCTGTTGCACCGTGTCATTCTGTAAAAACACAGGTGGATTCATCATACCTGCTCTTGTTCCTTGGTCGTTTTGTACCATGCCTTTACCGCTGCATATGTGTGCTAGATGCCCTGTCATCCTACACGTCCAACATATTGGCGGTGGTCTGATTATTTGCCCATTCGACATATCCTGATTGCCATTTTGCATGTTTTGGAAGCCTCCTTGATTGTTTTGAAAACCTCTCTAATTACTCTGCCATCCCCTTCCTCTAAATCCTCTCACTCTGGGGCAAAACCCATTATTTCCCTGATTAACCTGCTGTGGATTATTGACCTGCTGTATGTTCGATCCGTCTGTGTTGGCTATCATTGCCCCTTCAATGGCATATTTTGACAATTTGTTCTGCACTAATTTTACCTCTTCTGCTTTTCGTGCAGCCTTTTTTTTGCAATTCCTTTCCTGCAGCAGTCTGCAATAGTGCGCTATGGTCAACTGTATTTCAGACTATGGTTTGGCCTCGATTCCTATCAATTTCTTGAGCTGCTTCTGTACCTGATCTGGCAGCCTTTGGCATAATATATGGTAAAACACAGGTATAGATTTCCCCCAAGATACTCGCATTTCCAGTACCCCCGCATCTCGGAAATTCTGGATGTAAAGCAAAGGGTCCTCTGACTCCTTCATTTTACGTGCCATTATAGCTCCCATGTTTGAAGTATCCAGATATAGCAATCATAATGCTTTCCATACCGTAGCTCTGCAATTGTTAAATGGCACTCTGTCATGTGCAGTATTAACTGTAGTTAAGCCAGGATAACCTGCATGTGTCCACACATCATCAGCTCTGTCACCAAGAATGGCGATTAAAAGACCCTTGATATCCCCTATAGCTAACGTGTTCCCTCCCGTCATTTTCTCTAGCTTGTGTATCCATTTTCCGGCTCCCGATGTCAACACTGGAAGCTTATTTTTCAGGTTTTCCCGATCCATGTGAGGCCATGAAATATACTACGGCCTCGTTCCTCCTTTCTCGAGCAACAAAAATTGTGATGCATAGCCCTCCTTCTCTTTTCTCATAATTTTTCTGTCTATTGCAGGAGTAATATTCCTGCATCGCCGCCTACCTGGTAATGTCCTTAGTCGTCTCACATAGGGTGGTGGAGACACTCCCCCTCTGACCGTGAGATACTTCTTTGTGTCGGTCTGACTGTGTGGCTGACTCTGATGCCTTAAGTGCAGACTCGCTATAATCTGACCATCTTATCTCTTTTCCTCCAGAGAAGCATTTTTCGCATCTTCCCTCTTCATCCTTTTCCTCATGTTCCTCTCTTTCGGCGTCTGATATCGTCTATGCCCAGCTTGTGCAACTTCTTTCATCCTCCTCATTCCTATTGATTGTCAACCTGTCTAGGGACAGTTCTCTATTTCTACTACTACGAGAAGCATTCTAGCATTGTACAGCTGAGTGCTCTCCAGGTGCTCGTCCTCTCCTTTCCCTTGGGGTACTTGTTCTAGCCCCACTTCATCATATATCCTATCAATCGTCTCTCCGTACTTCAAAATGGATGGTTGGAGTGCAGGCCGTACTTGGGACCTCCTCTACAGGTCACTTCTGTCACCATTCTTAAATATCAGAATTACGACTGATCACTTCCAGGAAGGAGGCATAGGTCCCTGTGACTTGTTAATGAAAAAGCTAAACATATCAGATGGAATGAGAGGTATGCGTGGTATTCGAACAGTATATTTGTTCCATCGATCACACGGGCCTCTATGATGTGTCTTTGTAGACACATAATTGTCAACCTTGTTCCACTGCAGAGTTCCTGTGATTGCATAAGATGGCATAGTAGCATAATTACAGCTCCTACTTTCAGTTTTAGCTTGTGAGTAGGCATTTGTCCTTTAGTGTTTTGCTCTTAGGAGACTGAAATTTTGAGCCAGTGATTAACTGTTCATTGACACTGGAACCGCTATGTCCTGTATGAAGAGAAGTGGGGGTGGAAAGAAGTAACTTCTGAATGTTTGCGATAGTGGAAGGTGAAGGTGACCACTTAGAACCATGCTCATTCTTTTCGTTGAAATGGTAGCTGTTGTTGAAGTCAGTGCAATTTGCCATTTAAACAGCAGAGGGCAACCTAACACTGATAAATTGCATCAACTGATCGTGGAAACATACTTAAGCATTTTATATACATATATATGTATATATATATATGCATATATATATATATATATATATATATATATAGATGTATTGAGTGAGGAAATACTAGATAAGGTGAATTGCTATAAAAGGGAATATGCTGGTTTAAAGTAAATCATTTACATTTTCCTAAGATGTTCAATGCTGATGCTCTGTAAGATCATGTGTAAATCAGGAAGCATATAGAGTTTACAAGGCAGTGGCTAATTTAGCATACACAATAAATCTTACTGACAGCTCCTCACTGGAAGAATTGTCTCAGGGGGATGGTCACATGTGACTTCCGTCCACTAGATGTTGTTCTGTAACACTGTTATGGCTTCATCTTCCTACTTGCGTCTCCTCGATCAAGTGGGATCCTTGTCCACCTTTCACTGGTTCCAGCAAGAAGACAGTTTCATATTCTTTATATTTTGGTTGGGCAGAGTTTGTAGTTTTCAGTTGGTTTTGTCTACTTCACACTTTGGACCAGTTAACTGGACCGCAACTAAGGCAGCAGTGGCAAGAATCTTTGAGGCATGCCACCCTTGCACTGTTGGTACCTCTGCTCTCGTCCCTGTCAAATCTTTCCCTCCTGCATCCATTTTGGGCAGCAAGCGGATAAGAATTTATGTAGTTGCCCTTGCTGAATATCCCAGTGAGATGTTCTCCTATCCCAAACTTTACATTATCTCAAATGGGATATGAGATGATGTGTGGATATATTATGTTGTATCATGCATCTCAGCCAAGGTCGTTTTTTCAATGAAGTGCAAATTATTGTAAATATTTACACTGGATTTTCCTTGCCATTGATTTGGTGACTTGGGTCAATTTCATCTGACATTCGGTGAACGGGAGGTGATAGATGTTAATTTCCCGCTCTAAACTGATGCTGCTTTGACTCCATGGCCAATGATACATTACAAAAGAAATTGAAATGCAGCTCAGCAGCAAGCGTGGAATGGAGACATGAAGGTGAACAATTTGGAAAGATCGCTTAGTGCATAAATTATGCTAAACATTTAAAGGAACTCTGGGCAATCTCCCATTGTAAGTGGAGATCATTCAGAGGGAAATATATGAAAAACACCAGGGACACTCAATTTTCCCAACTGAAATGTCATGCAAAGAAAAGGTGTTCTTCCATCTTGTGTGAGTATTAATGTTGAAACATGAGGTCTCAATGCATGGATGAGACGGTGGTTGTTTCGCTGTTGAATTTTGGTCCAGGTGCCTGATTTCAGTCATAACACATGTCGGCTGTTGTTGGCTTGGTAGACGTGGTGCCAACCTATGCTAGATGGTCTTGGGCAATGTTTTTATAATTATGTTCTAACACTTATTGGCAATGCTTTGAGCGTAGTTTCTGCATATACATTATTCTGAAGATTGGTTAAGCCTCTTTACCACAGCAGGGCACAGTGCACCCTCAAGCTGTCGCCCATTTGTTAGTAAAGAGTGCTGCACAGAGCGGTCTACATGCACTTTCTGAACACACCTATGGACTTGAGAAATAGTCGGTGTCTGGGCGTGGGTGGGTCATGCACGTTATGTTATGACATTTTTCTATAGCACTCAAAACCTGCAGGCAGTTGAGTGCTTGCGCAAAAAGAACGTCTTGTAGAACATTATCTTTATGTCCGCTTAGTGGCCAAGATGCACCTGACACAAGTGTGTTTCAAGGCCTGTTTTTTAAACAACACATTTTTAATCAACACACATCTCGTTCACATCTGAGGGCTTCAGGAAGCTTGTCTCAGATCCTCTCTCCTTGCGCGGAGAAGCTCCATCTCTCAGCGGTCAAGTTTAATCTAGGAATAACCAGAAGCAAAGACTTACAGTGGAGAAGACACCTCAGTGCAAACGTTTCCAATCTACTATCTAAGAAAGGTACAACACTCCCATGAATGCATTTGTGAGCCAAAGTAGCCTCTTTAAATGTAATTCTGGTTGTAATATGAGCCAATGGAAGTGGCGCAGGATAGCAGAGTTAGGGTCTTTCATGGTGATCCTGGATGCATATGTTGCAATGTCTATACTTTCTGTGTTTGAGGACACCAATAGAGATGGCATTACAGTAATCTAACTTGGCTGCCACCTTGGCAATAGTGCCCAGATGGTCCTCACTTGTTTGAAAAGGGTACGATATAGGTGGTACTACTGAAGACGCAATTGATTCTTGAGGCAAGGTCCGGATGGGAATCGAAATAGCCCCTCATGTTTTTGCTTTGGGAAGAGTGGAAGGAAATGCAAGTACACCTGGATACAAGATGCCTGGACATTTGAGAGATCTTGTGTCCATGCGTAACATCTAATTCAGGTTTGCCAGTGTTCAAGCCAAGCCGGTTATTCTGCATCCAGGTTTTAATTTGAGAAAACACATCTAAGATATAGTCATTGTCCTAGGACGGATGACAAGTAAGCTTAAAGAACAACTGGCCATCATCTGCATAGCATTGCTACCCAATATCCAAATCTGGTTGTGAAAGGGCTTTACATAGTATTAATACCCGGGGTAGGGGGAGCTGCCAATCAGGTTAGTTGGATCACAGGCTGAAACTGCTAATCTCAGCCTTCTTTCCATGGAACCTGAAGACTGCTTCCACCGCCACACACTGCCATATTCCCCCCATCCTGCCTTATATATTTTTTTTACTGTCCCCGCCCCCACTCCTCAGCCCCACTTACCACTTTTCCTCGGCGGCACCGTCTGCCGATGTGCTTCTGTTGCCGCTTCGTGGCTGCCATGGAAATTGAGGAAGGACTCATTATGAAGCCCTGCCTTCCAGATACACGGCAGCCATCTTGTGCCAGTATTTTCATTCAATGAACGGGACACTGCACCCATCCCGTTCGTTGAATGAACACACATTTTTCTTAGCACCCTGGGTTTCTGGCTTGGAAACCCTGGATACTAACAGCCTTAATATCCTCTCTGGTAGGCCAGATAGGGTGTTATTGGCCCAGTGACCCATGGTAAAAGCCCCCGCTTTGCTCAGGCCTTTAATTCATCCCCCAGGCCGATAACACCCGATCTGGCCCACTGGAGACGGTCTTAAGGCTATTAGTACCCCTTTTAGCAGTCCTGTGAAGAGCCTGCGGTTGCTGTGCTCTACCAGAAGGCAGAGGTATATATTTGCTGGCTCTACCATTTGCAATATTGCATCATCTATTTTGATGAGGCCTTTACCATTTCATATTTTGGAATGGGACACATTTGGTGAAGTTTAGCAAATGTTTTGTTATTTTCTGAGCTCTTTGCACTGTGTCAGTGACACCCTGGCGGGCCTAATGACATTGAGGCTTGTTTGCAGAGTGGCGAGTTGTGACCCCCGACAGGAGGATCCAGACCTTGCTCTGTGAGACAATAGGAAAAGGAGAGACATGTTCATTTGGGGGAATGGCTTGATGCACTTGAAAGATTTGAACAGGTCAGGTAGGGGATACCCAATAGGGGTGGCATGTGTGATAGTTTGAATGCCTGTGGACTCACTGTATAAAGATCAAGCATAGTGCAGGGCTCAAGTCGAGGGTACACGCAGGTGGACAGAGTCCCTCCACTTTTTCCAGAGGTGTAACCTGATATGCCAATTTCTCGTGACGCCACATTCGACTGGTATGTCACGAGTCCCTTCGTTTTTTTTTTTTAGGACTTGACCCCTGGTGCTGGTCAGAAAAGAGTGCATGCTTTATGCTTTTGCAAGCAAGCAAACACGAATGTGGGTAGTTTATAGTCCTTATAGCGAAGGACTGAAATGAGTACATGGGTGCATGTTGGGCTTGAGATTTGCTCACGTGTCCCCTTAAAGGGCTACCACAACCAGACTGACCCCAGAGAGATCTATCTGGGATAGCACAGCCGACTCTCAAAAGTGGCAGAGTCTAGATTGGGCGGGGTGGAAGGTGGATTAGAGCCAGGTGTGGGCGGTTCCTCAGAGTGCCGCACTTACATGATTGCTTATTGAGGGACCGATACAGTGAGAGAGAACAGGGTGATGTTCTGATAATGTAATGGAATATATTGCTTGAGAGAATAGTTCCCTGCACATGTCAGGTTTCCTGTACAGGACGCTGCGTTGGTTACATGACTGTCACAGCATACGGTTATGACACTCACTTTGCTTGTACAGCACGCTCTCTTTCTGCCGTAGTAAGGCCACCTCTCAGCAATGAGGCTGAGGAGCGGCGATTTAGTGTTTGAGGCTGCAGGCCAACAATATACGCACCAGTGTGCCAAAAGGTATGCACTGTATTCAGCCAACAACCGCCATGAGCGACCAAAAGCAGTATGTAGGTTACCTGGAAATTAGTGGTAAGGTTGGCTGTGTATAAAGCAGGTTAAGAGAGGATTGGTTAGATAGAAAAATACAATTCTCCCTCTATATTAGCCGTGCATTTGGTGAGCTGCGGAACTTGCACGATCCTGCCGTCTCTACTGATAATAATGAGAGTATGTCGAAATATTCCCTTTACCAAATCCGCTCGATCACTCGCCTATGAATATGCCATGCTAAGGTGGACCTGCCAGACAGTAAAGGTGCAATGCTTCTTAAGGGGATATCCTCCAACTCCTCTAAAGCCAATGCTGGGGCTGCTACCCCTCTTTCACCTTGTCCCTGCGCAATCAAGTTAACCAGACCTGTGACCCCCTGCTGGTGTACTGGTGCCGCAACCCCCAGTGTGACAGACACTCTCCCTGCATCAAGAGAGTTCTGGGCCCCCATAAGCCTCACAATCGTGGCAGGCTCTGAAGGGCCCTCCAAACCTGTTTTTGGGGTCTCACTGCTGGCCCCTTCCCTAGGTAGCTGCACCACTACTCAGCATTTCTTGAATGCCTTACTAATATAAGCATTCTCCGAATCATTGCCTGTCGGTAGGTCACTTACCGCCCCACTGTCCAAGTGGTTACCTGTTTGTGAGAGCACAGCACCACCTAGCTCTGCAAACTCTCCTATTGTGGACAGAACCATCTGCTGCACCTTGCCATAGTGCCCGGCGGGATTAACTGCCAGCTCTAACAACGATTCTTGTGACATCACAGTTACAACTTTACTCCTCCGTTTATCCACCACCTGTTTCTTATTTGGTGGTGCTTGAGGATTAACTTCCCCCTGCAATAAGAAAGGCTCTTGTGACCTGGCAGTTGAAACCTTACCCCTCTGTTCACCCACTGCCCGTTTCCCTTTTGTTGGTGTTTTGGTGGGCATTTGGCTTGCCGGGGGTGGGGGAGGGAGATGTCCAGTGCTGTGGGCAGGCAAATCTGGGCCTGAACAACTGGCTAATGTGTGGGCACCTCCTGCCCCTCCCCCAACATCTTTTGTCCCCAGTTGTTACCCTTAATGTGCATTTTTTCCTGGAATAGTGGCCACAATACGGCCTCCTCCTCACACTCGTTACCACTGGGACTGTTGTAGCCAACTTTGCTGCTGGCGAACGTCTGGTGACTCTTCTCTTTTACACCAACCTAAGAGGATGAGAACAAAATGTAACTTGTTATAATTTATATCCCCTGTATTAACCTGCTATCCACACAGTGTCCCTCAATGACAAGATATAATATTTAATTTATAAAGTGCCTGTACCCAAGTGTTCTAGGCGTGCCAATACAAAGGGTGAGTTAGAGGGGGGGGGCAAGACAAACCATCTCACGAGACCTGGTGTTATTAAGATCGTGCAAGTCCCGCAGCTCACCAAATGCAAGGCTAATATAGAGGGAGAATTGTATTTGTATATTATACGTACTCAGCAGACACTTCCTACACCTTGCGTGTCTAACCAATCCTCTCTTACCTGCTTTATACACAGCCAACCTTACCACTAATTTCCAGCTCTTCACGTGTACCGTGAACGATGTGCCAAATTATCCTTCCTTCCCTTTAGGGTATCGTTGAACCTGTTTTTTGCACATAAACCTCTTCGTCATTAACAAAAGAGAAGACTGTAAGGCATCCTGTCGTCAACCCCTTGGGACTCTTAACCTTGTCCTGGAACCTCTTCTCTTGTGTATAACTACCCCACAATAAAATAAATCAGTAATCACCAAAATAAATAATTCACATTCCCCCCTTTTATCGCCTCGCTGCTCAGATCCTTTGCAGCAATTGCCTGGCTGGTTTTCCTATAACGCGTGGTCGAAGGCTGTCCTTATTGTTAACACCTCATGCCCCCTACAAAACATCTTTCAGAGCTGCAAACACCCCCCCTCTCCCCCGCCACATAATATGAAGCTCATAATACAATCTCTAATTAGTACAAACCGGTTAATCCGTCTCAAGAAATAAGCAAATAAGCAATCACATAATAACATAAACCATTGCTAGGTACCCCCGGGAGGGGGAGGAGGGTGGCCTGAGGGGCAGCCCACTATGCAGGCTGTCCCTTGCCTGCCCCTGATGCTGGCTGAAGTGACAGGGATGAGGAACCCAATAGACCCAAAAAAGTAAATGGCCCGGGTGGTTGGATGGGTGTGACGGGTCGGTGGGTTTGGGGGGAACGCCACATGCCATGTACCATACAAGAGGCGTTTAGGGGGAGCCAGTGAGATTGTAATTCCACTCTTCATGCGACATCGACATGTACAATGGGAAACAGCCGGGGATCCACAATGTACCAAATGCAGCGTGCTAAACGCCTGCGCATTCATGTACTGAGTGGGCAAGACATGAACCATGAAGACAGCACTAAGGTTGCTGCCTGAGCAGTCACTGAGTTCTAGCAGCATCCTTTGAGGATTGCTGAGGTGTTGTGGAGACTGAGACCCAATTCAGCAGTTGGTACGGTCCTCTGGTAATACCCTATTTATAAACCACCACCTTTCAACCACTTCCCTCAGCTGCAGTTGCCCGGATCAAGAAAAGCGTTTAAGGGTAACAGTAGGAAAAGTATTTGATAAGTAGGGAGAGCCATAATCTGTGTGCCAACTTGACTTTGCCAATGACAGGAAAGAGGCTGAAACCTGGGAGTGGCTTTGGTATATTCGACTGGGAAGTGAAAGCTCTGTGTGTGTGGGGGGGCTTTCTAATTAGGTGGGAAATGAAGAACCAGGATAATCTTGGTGCCCAAAGCATAGAAAAGTGGAGAGAATAGGATGGAAAGAAAAATGTCTTTGCCCCAAAATGGACTCAACGATACATTTGATACCCCCCTAAAGTCATAGGCTGGATTGCACAGAAATCTTTCAAAATAGAAACACATTTGCTCGAAAATGGTCTTCCAGATTAGGCACTTTGCCAGCAGGAAGAGACATGGGGATTTGGAAAGTAGATAGGTGTTGGAACCGTTTCAAAACGGGCAGGATTACACTAAAATCTACGGAAACATACAATAATTTGCTCCAGAACTCCCAGAACCAGGCCTTTTCCAGGAGTAGGAGAAATGAGGATTTGTGCAGAAGATGTACTTGGAAACCTAATTGATGTCAGTGAAGAAATACGATCAGTGAATCTTAGAGGCTTACCTAGTAGATTATCTTTGGCAATGCATCCATGCAAGACCTGCTCTAAGCTCAGATCGTTTCTATTTTAAATCAGTGCCTTTGTTTATGCCATACATTTGATGTTGGTTTTGAAGAAACACTGGAACGACAACCACAACTTAAGGGTATTTTGAATGCGATGGAGCCACTGAGAATAGTCTAGGGGGTGAGAACTCGGAGACTGTGAAGGCCTCGCACCATCACCCACAATGAGATGCTGGCTCCAGAGGCGGTATATGGGCGATTCCTCCTTGGTATGTAAGGTGGACTACACACACACACACAGACGCGCGCACGCGCGCGCACACGCGCACACACACGCCTCGGGGTAGAATAGTGGGGAGGTGCACTTCTATAGAGGCTCAGCAGCTTGGGGTGTGTGTGGTACCATGGTGGACAGAGGCAGCTGCTATAATAGGGCTGCCCATTTTCTAAAGGTCGTGCTGCCATCTTAAAGGTTCTGAACACCTTAGAGGCTTCCAGAGGTTAGCAATTTCACCTGGGTTCAGGGCAGGTGGGATAAGTCCCTAATTCAGATTCTTGCACGCTAAGAGAATTCAGGTGTTCCCAATGCCACACGCATTAGCATAAACACCAGGTGGAAGCGGGGGGCGGGGTTGAAATTGCGACCGCCTCATTCAGTGGTGTGGGGATTAAGAGACGGATTCTGAGAGTAGCTGTGATAAGGCAAGTGAGAGGAGGCATGGTGCAGAGAGTAAAAGATGATAGAGAATGGGAGAGAATTGAGGTAAGTAGGAGAGAGCTATGCCAGTAAGGAGGAGGAAGGAAAGAGAGGAGAAGAGGCGGAGCAAAGAAAACACCTGGAGGAAGAAAATCAGGAGACAAAAGGACAGAGTGGCAACAGGGATAGAATAGACGGAAAGAGGACAGAGGACAATGAGAGAAAGGAGAATACTTGAAAAGAGGAAGTAAGCAATAAGAGGGAAAGTAAGGAGTGACATGACGGTGAAATAATAACAATAATAATAATAATGTATTTCTTATATAGCGCTTCACACCCATAGGTCTCAGAGCACTGAAATAACAGAAGACAATGGGCCTCATTACGGGGTAGGCGGTAGCCATGGCGCTATAAGTGCCATGGCTACCCCCTTACCTCATTCCGGGTCCGGGTTCCCGAAATAGGGACTTACCGGGTCATTCCAACCTTGGAGGACCCGGTAAGTCCCCATTCCGGGAACCATTCCCCATTCCCATTCGAGCCCCCATAGGGCTCAATGGGAATGGGGATGGAGCTAATAACGGTACCGCAATTTGCGGTACCGTTATTAGCTCTGAAGTCCCTTAACGGGTCCCTTCCATAACGGCTGGTAAAACCAGGCGTTATGGAAGGGACCTGCTAAGGGACCTTGGAATAGGGTAGTAAGGGATTACCGGCACCGGTGCCCTTACTGGTGCCAGTAATCCCTTACCGCCTACCGCGTAATGAGGCCCAATATTATCCCACAGAGTGCTACTCAGGAATACACGGAGGAAGGAAGAAGATGGCAGAGGAAGGAGGTGTAGCTGATGTCCAGGGAATTACCAGTTCAAGGAGAGAGTTTGGCATTAGTCTGATTCAGAAGCTGGGGAGTGAGTTACAGTCTTGTTGGCAGAACGGAACCAGAGGCAGGGGCTCAGGGAAGAAACTCCAGAACAGCACTAAAACTGGACAGTGGAGCTGAAGCCAGCATGGAGAGCACCCTGGGGGTCCAGCCATCTTAAGGAGATGATGCTTACCCCCCCCCCCCCTCCGCAAGAGATAACATGGGGCGTCATGGGGTGTGGTGCCTGGTAGCAATAGGTGCAGGTGGAACAATTTAACATTGTGAGCCACACACTGCCTGGCAAGAAAGACTGCCCACAGCTAAGAAAGAAGTGTCTTGGAGCACCTTAAACCAACAGGGACTGGGAGTGGCCGTGCAATGTCTGTGATGTTGCCCTAACCTAGAAATAGGAACAGGCTCAAACCATCAGTCCTTTAGCTACTCAGACCTCACAATTTGTTAACCTCACAACCTGACCACTGTTTTGTTCAGGGAGCCCCACTTTTTCTCTCTCATGGAGAACCCTGCAAGTATTACTCCATCCCTTCACCTGATGTAGCAACAATGGAGAGAAAGAAAGTCGAGCAACAATCTGCCTCAGGTCGTCTCTTCATCCTTCAGCCATAACAAGAAGTTTCCAGAATGTATGTTGCTTGCTGTTCTTATTCATAAGAAATAGGAGATCCATTCTAATCATATGTGTTAAGCCCCTCAAACTGTTTTGTTTTTTTAACTCTTGGCATCATATTTGAGAAGCCGGTGATAGAGCTGCTGCTGGAATTTCTCGTCGTTGAGCAACAGCTTGAGCTAATGGTATACGGACTGGTGAGCTTTGCACATGGCCTTAAATGTATCGCACTTTATCCAGGAAACCAATTCCGAGGGGCCATGGAAGGGGTGATATGGTGGGGGCAACTCGGCCGGATCAAGAGCACGCTGCTGCAATCTGGAATTTCTTCTACACGGGATTCAGTTGGTATTGGGGGGAGGCAAGGTTGACAAGTTAGGAAGGACATGTGCTAACATGGGTCATGGACCAGTGAAGGGATGAGAGCAATCGGCAAGTAGACCTTAGCGCTATGTATTGCTTGTTTACTTGCACTGGAATAGGGGTATACAGAACTCTTGCGGCTGCCAGTTTGTATCCCTCACTGGAATAATGTCAATTTATGTATTAAGATGTAATTCCCCTAAATAATCGGTTCATATCGCCCCAAGACATATTTATAATACTCCTTAGGTGGTGCCCGCTCTTTTCAGCCACCCTCTCAGTGTGGTAATCTCTGTAGCCCCTTGTTCATAGGTAAGGTCCGGAGTGTATAGCAATAGCTCATTCTAAATCTTCCTGCCTCTACTCTTCGACCTCTACAACTTATCCACAACAGGACTGCAAAACTTGCCCTTGGCCGCAAGCCCAGGGATCGTATGTCTCCAGCTCTGAAATCTCTTCACTGGCCCCCAGTGGCTGCAAGTATCAGCTTCTACACCGTTTGCATTGCCCACATGGCTTTCAGGTGCCTCGGACCGCTCTACCCATAACTTTCTCTTCCAAAACATCTTCCTTCTCAAGCTCTCTGCTCATCCACCTCGAACTCTCTGCGGGTCAGATGCTTCTCCAACCAGAGAGTTGGGGACAGATCTATCTCTTAGCTGGGGCCTCCCTCTGGAACAGCCTCCCTGCCTCTCTCAAATTTGAGCAGAACCCCCCTTTGGTTCTGGAAGCAACTCAAGACCTTCCTTTTCGCTTCCACTTTCTCTCTTCCTCTTCCCTGCTGATGCACCTGAGTGCTCCGCACACTGGCCACCTGTTCCCCTTTGAACTCGGGCTCAGGCTCCTGCATTTTCTGATGCCCTTGCACTGCCTCTGGGCTCCCCAGCACTTAAGGGTCTGTATCTGCAACGCTACAGTCCCTTCTCTCTGCACTTATGAGCCAGCCGCTGACTGCACTTGTGAGTTAACTACACTTTCCCCTTCCCCTCCCCCTGGCACTTCTCCCATTCCCTCTTCCCTGCACTTGTACGATCTGAATGACACAAGGCCAAGTAAGATTGTTATTTTGTTTCCCCTCCTTGTCTTGTCGCGCCTAGAAACACTTGTGTACAGGCGCGTTATAAATGCCACATCATATCATATCATATAATAACCTACCTGTCCGCTTCTGACCTCACTGCTAAAAACCTCTAAATAACAATGAACGGCAGCAGCAACTCTTGGATTTCATCCGTTTTGTCCACTGAATTTCAGCATCACCTCCACCATCTCCGCTTTAGTGGCACATACCTAACATGAAATTACATGTTTCTTTGCAGGTCAGAGCAGGCCAATCTCACCCCTCCCTCTTGGAGTCTGTAACCACTCATACGTGCTACTTCTCCCCAGAAATTCCTACCTGCGTCCTCTGGCTGTGCTCATTGGTTCCTGTGTTCTGCGATTCTGCAGCTATATGTTGGGTCTGCAGACTCTGGATACCAGGTGGTTTGGACTACAGCTCTCATCAGCCCGAGCCAGCATAGTCTAGGCTGAGGGTTGAAAGGAGCCTAGGACAAAACATCTGGAGAGCCAGTGGTCGCAGACGCCTGATCTATAAGCATGATGCCCCATTGTTTCCTCCTCCGGGCAGAGGTTTGGTTCCTTTGGCATCGGAGAGAAGGGATATCTGGCAGGGTGGAGTAAACAGTCGGACAAAGGGGTGGCATGGTTCAGCAAACGTCCATTAAAAAACAAAGAAAATAGCCTACCTCTCCCGATCTCTAAAGGCTTATCCCTACCTAAACAAATATCAGCTTGCATGCTCGTTGTCAGGATGTTTGTCCAAATAAAAAGTATCAATGTTCTGTCCAAAAAACTACTCTAACCCTACATCTAATCTACAAAAAGGGTTCACCATCAAAATGCAAATTGTACCAGGAGAATGAGTTGCTAAGCCTGGAGAACTGGCTCAGCCTTTATCTCTTTTCCAACAATCCTTTGCTCTAGCTTCTGATTCAACCAAGAGGGTATGGTTAGGAGAATGGCTACCTTCTCCTGAACCACCTTGCACAGCCTTGAGGGCTGTTTTAGGATAGTCTTTGGCAATAGTCCTCAAAAGTCTCTGCACTTCTTCCTAAGGACTCCAGAAAGCTGCCTTTACAATTAATGCAATTCTTTCCTATCTTATGACATTATGAAGATTGATTCCAGACAGATCTTGTTGTCTAGCCTCCTCATTAATCCTACTTGGATTATCACTGCGACGAAGGAGATTCCTCCTGCTATACTCTTAACTGTGACAAGGGAGATTACACCAGAAGTTCTCTTAATTCTCAGTTCTCTGGGTATCACCACTGCGATGAGCGAGATTACTCCAGAGGCTCCGGTATCACTGTTGTGATGAGGGCAATTATTCCTGAGGCTCTCTTGACTCTTGGTTCTTTGGGTATCACCACTATGATGAGGGAGATTACTCCAGAGGCTCTGGGTATCACTGCTGTGATGAGGGCAATTATTCCTCAGGCTCTCTTGACTCTTGGTTCTCTGGGTATCACCACTGTGACATGTAAGATTACTCCTGAGACTCTCTTGACTCTTGGTTTTCTGGGTATCACCACTGTGACGTGTAAGATTACTCCTGAGGCTCTCTTGACTCTTGGTTCTCTGGGTATCACCACTGTGATGAGGGAGATTACTCCAGAGGCTCTGGGTATTACTGTTGTGATGAGGGCAATTATTCCTGAGGCTCTCTTGACCGTTGGTTTTCTGGGTATCACCACTGTGACGAGTGAGATTTCTCCCGAGGTTCTCTTGACTGTTAATTCTCTGGGTTTCACTACTGTGATGAGTGAGATTCCTCCCAAGGTTCTCCTGACTCCTAAGTTGTCTGAAACCCGTACTAAGTCTCCCACTGCTCCCGTAACATGTCTGGACTGCATTTCCGGTTCTTTCTGGGTGATGGGCTGACTCGTGTTGCTTCAGCGCTTCCCGCTACCTTCACTCTGCTCCCCTCTTCGTCCTTGTTGCTCTGTGGAGCCTTGGGCCACACTGCTCTGGTGGAGTTGCTGGACTAGACAGTACACCTCCCTGAGGTCTCACCACTGCTGGCTTCTTTCCTCACTCTTACGCTGGTCAGGAGCCTGGCTTCCACCACAGTCCTCTTCCAACCATTCATGGATGTCCTTGCTGCTGTGGATCAGCGTTCTTGCAATTTTGCGTTCCCAGGTTTGAACTTCTCAGGCTGGGTTGGCTTAACGCAGGTTGCTCTCTCTATTTCCCAGTCCTTTCTCGCTCTTTATTACCTGAGGCTGGATCCTCCCCAGCATAAGGTTAAAGTCCTTCTTTACTGTTGGTGACATAATCTTTATGCCTTCTTAGGGCCAACACTTCTTAGTACTATGGTAAGGCTGCCGGTTATCATTCTGCAGGTATCTTTGGCTCTCTTCGTCTGGCTCATATCACTTCATGGATCAAAGATGGAAGATACATTTCCAAAACACACAGTAGTGTTATCAGGGATTTCTGACAGGAACTTGGTCGCAAGGGAAAAGGGTTTAGGGAGTTTCCTCACGGATCAAGGGCCCTTAGCTCCACGAGGAGTCTCTCTCTGGTAAGTCGAGCTTTCCTCAGGCCTAGTAAGCTTATTATTATTGTATATCGTTCTGAAATTTCCAAGGCCTTATGAATGATTTATCCCATGTGCCCCTCCCGTCTTGGAGCACTTTGAAGCACTTGTTTTGTGTATAAGCACTTTATAAATAAACAATTTAGCCCATTTTATAGGATGGCCTAGATATTGTGATAGTGTGTGAGAAACCTGTGTGAAATATTGCTGTCCCTACACGCAGAAAGCAACATGAGTGCTGGATGGGCGGAGGCCCTATGTATCAGGCACTGAACAGGTCAATGTGCAGAGTACGCTTGGCCAAAGCAAGCTGCTCTTCTAATCACTGCCACCTTTTCATACCCTTAAGGTACCCATTGGTATTGGCTAGAATAAAGTACCTGCATAAAGTATGCTGGAAGGATGTCATACGTTGCCTTTGAGTTCTGTGCTTATATAAAGCCTGCAGCTTTGGGCTTTATATGCCACAGAACTCCTGTGTGGCTGGCAATCCCCATATAATGCACAGTTGGGGAATATTATTCAGTGAATTATTTGCCACTTGGGAGTTCTGCGCCATATAAAATGCGAAGCTGGAGGCTAAGTGCTTTATAGAAGCGCAGAAGGCCGCGTACCCTATTATGTACATAGAACATATTTGTACATTAAATTCACCAACCAAACCGAGTCATTCATTGAGATTTTGGAAGGAACATATGATGTCAGAGGCCACCTGCCTTATTAAGAGCCCAAGTTTACCGAATATTCTGATGCCCGGGTGAGCAGCAACGGAGTGTTTTCAAGTGCATTTTCCCCACATAGGTACCAATATTAAGTAGTTGGATTACACACAACAGTATTTAAAGCGGAGACAGAGCTATAGTGTAGATGCCACACATATATAGGACTCCCAGAGTCGGGAGACCACACAAGGACCAGTCATTTTAAAAAAATGATAAACATCAGATTTAATGGGGTAGGATCTAAAAAGTGATTAAATAATGTGGTCCACAATACATACAATTCATAAACAGAGTAACAAGAAAACAAACAGTCGTTACGTGACAAGCTATAATCTAGCTGATTGACAATGTATCAAACCATAGACACATTCAACATCAGTAGGTACATTTTTACAAATAGTGTACCGTGCCCTACAGTGGTTAGGTTTAGTATGCCAACAAATTAGTAACTAGTAACACCGCTGCCTCCTTAGCACACTGTGCTCGCTGTACGTACCACACAGCATTTATCGCTGGCTGCAGGATCTTTCCCCGGAGCCGTTTGCAAGATCCATTTACGCTCGGAGCAGCTACTTTCAATTCGAAGGTAGGAACGACTCTCGGTCCCATACCGCCTACTACTTTTTGAGTAGAGAGCACCCACAAGGCATCAATGGAGATGCTACGAATACCGCGAATGTTATTAGTTGTCTATTGATTGTTGTCTTGGTTACGTGGTTAATTATATACCTCCTGATGAATGTTCCAGAATAACTGTAGGAACTGAAACATGTCGAGCTAATACTCTGTATTGTTACCAGAGTTACTAATTTGTTGGCATACTAAACCTAACCACTGTAGGGCACGGTACACTTTTTAGATCCTACCCCATTAAATCTGATGTTTATCATTTTTTTAAAATGACTGGTCCTTGTGTGGTCTCCCGACTCTGGGAGTCCTATATATGTGTGGCATCTACACTATAGCTCTGTCTCCGCTTTAAATACTGATCTTTGTCCTCCCGGACTCAGACAGAGTATACGTTGCTAACTTATTTCAGTCAACTGTATACCGGGCTTCCTCCATATTTAAGTTGGATTACACACAACACCATAATTCAGTACTTTAAATGCATCAATGGACAAAATCATCATGCAACTGACTCAGAAGCTGTCATGAAATGAGTGAGGGAGCTGCACTGAAGGCTGCTGCAGAACACTCTGCCGATGGAAGGGCGCGCGCTCCACCCAATGCCACTCTATTATCTAGTCTTGTGCCTCGTCAGCTCACCCAGTCAATGTTCTTCACTTTGTCTAATGGTACTAGCGGATCTGCATTTAAAATGGGAAACAGAAATGACAACCTCCACAGCGCAAAGTAACGCGGGACTTGGTAAATTACTTTACTTTAGAAATTTGTAACGCGCAACTCAGGACCCTGAGGCTTATGGTCGGGAGCGACACATTCAAACATACAACAGGAAGGTTAAATGGGGGGATGCCATTAAAAAACCTAAAAGTCATTATTCGGTTACTTGAAGAGAAAAGTCTTCAATTTCTTCTTGAAGTTTTCAATCAGGTTGGTCTTTCTGAGCTCTTCAGAGAGGGCATTCCAGGCAATAGGAGCTGCTGCATGGAAGGCTCCTTTTTTCACTTGAGTGAGCAAACAACTTGCCTCTTTTAACTGTTGTGTATTATTTGATCTGAGCATTCTCGTGTTAGTCTTTACAGACAAAGCTTCACTCAAATACAAGGGCCCACTATGTGTGAGGCTTTTGTGCACCATAACTAAAAGACGGAACTTAATGCTTTCTTCAATGGGTAACCAGTGTAAGTTTCTTCTTGTTTTGGTTACATGATCACTCTTTCTGAGCCCCGGAATTGCTCTAACTTCACTGTTTTGTATGACCCGGAGTCCAGAATACTCTGACTTGTTAATGCCCACAAGAAAACTGCTACAATAGTCCGTCTTAGACCCGATGATGGCTCTTGCAATTATCTCGCAATTTGGTTTTGAAATGAATGGCCGGATTTGGGGAAGCAATTTTATATAATATGCTGACGATGACACCAGGCTACTCACTTGCGCATTCATGCTAAGATGTTGGTCGAGGACGATTCTCAGGATTTTAATCTTTGTTTTGGTTTCTAAATAACAACCTGCCACCATAAACTTCTTATAATTGTCCCCAAGCTTTTTGATTTTATTTGCTCTCCCGACTAGCGCGAGTTAGGTTTTTTCCTTGTTTAACGCAAGACCATTCTCCACTCTCTTGCTTCTCCACTCTTTTTAACTGTTTACTCTCTGTTCTCTCATCCTCTCACTTTTCCTATCTCCTCTCTTCCTCCCCTTACTTTCTTGTATGCACTTATTCTATCAGAATTGTCCCTGGACAATGTATGATAGCAACCTCATCTGTCTCCTTCCCCTCTCCTTTCTCCCCCCGTCCCCTCCAGCACTATCTGAAATGTCTTCAGGCCTATTACGATAGTCGCTTGTTTTGTTCCTCCCCTACCTTTCTGCATCCCGCTCCCTCACCTCTTGTTTTTCTCCGGCTCTACCAGAAATGACGTCAGGCCTAGTATGGTAGTCGCCTGTCTGTTTCCATTTCCTTCCCACTCTCCCACTCCCTTCCTTATCTATGTCTTAGCTCTTGCACTATCGGAAATGTCGTCAGGCCGAGTACGATAGTTAATTTCACATCCTTACTGTTCATGGCCTGTAAGAATGTCTTTGTATTTTCCCTTGTTCCCTCCCTTGCCTTGAAGCGCTTTGAAACACATTGTGTATAGGTGCTATATAAATAAAGTATCATATCATACCATCCATGCTTGAATGATATCATAAACCTCATTCAATCTTAAGGTGTCCTGATCATAGTTACCTGATAATGGGATGATCCACATAGCTGGTGACCTCAATGCCTTTTTTATCTAACAACTTGAAAAGTGGAACAGTGAAAACATTATACAGGGATGGCGCCCCGTGGGACTCCGAAATGCATGAGATTAGGTGGTGCTTCTGCCATTTCACTACACAGCCTGAGCGTTCTATTTGCCCAAGAAGGATCGTATCCAAGCTGTGGCGGCTTCAGAGAAGGTTGCCACTTTCTTCAGCCTGCAAATTAACATACTATGATCCACCAGATCAAATGCGGCTGACAGGTCCAGTAACAACAAGACCGGCGTCCTGCCCTTATCCATCCCACGCAATAAATTGGACTTAAGGTCCAGAAATACTGTCTCCGTGCCATGACCCTGTCTGAAACCAGATTGTCTCTCATGTAAAAACCTTGTGGTTATTAAAATGTTCTAAAATCTGAATATAAGCGATGCAATCTAAAATCTTTAGTAAAAAAAAGGGGTGTTTAATGCATCAAAAGGGAGTAATCCAGGCAGTTTTCAAATGATCAGGAACATGACTTTCTGAAAAAGATGTATTAACACATTTTGTGAGGATTTCCATCATAATGTGGGAACATGCTTTAAATGTCTCTTCTGGGCATGAGTGCCCCTTGCAGTTAGTCAGTTTCAGTTTATCAATCATTTCAGACAATTCTGTCTGTTACTGGGCCGAAGTTGAAAACAGATTCTCCTGTCCTGACAGGGGTTTTCGTGATCTGTGGTTTAACATATTCTACCTCGGTCCTCTTTAACTCAATATTTTGTTTGATCTTATCCAATTTGTTCAACGTGGCCTCTTGACAGATGAGCACCATTCACCATTTTTGATGGGCCCTTCATCCGAGCGTGGACATGGAGTTTCTAGTTCCTTTATACTTTTGAACAGTTCTTTGGACTCATGTGGCGCTTCCTGAATCCTAGGATCAAGCATATTTCTCTTAGCTTCTATGACGGCCTTTTTAAAAGCTTTAGAAGCTTCCTTATAATTTTTCCTGTCTCCAATAGAAAAAACATTAGTTTTTTTCTTGATTTCAGATTGTGTAACTCTGGTGCAAACCAGCTATTACATTTCCTAAAAGGAACCAATCTAGCTCTGACAGGTGCAAGGACATTGGGCCTCATTACACGGAAGGCGGTAAGGGTTAACGGTCACGGTAATGGTACCGGTGACCGTTAACCCTTACCGCCTTACTACGAGGTCCCTTTTGCGGGTAGGTACTTTAACGCCTGCTGTTTAGCAGGCGTTAAAAATCAACCCGCAAAGGGACCAGGGTGCTAATTATGGTACCGCAATTTCCTATGGGGCAAAAATGGGAATGGGGAAGGGCAATGGGGGAAGGGGGAATTACCGCCCCGCCAACCTTGGAATAGGGCGGTAATTCCCCTTTCCACCAAGGCGGTGCCGGTATTTTACCGGCATGGACCAAGGTGCTAATAGCACCTTGGTCCTCCGCCTACCTTGTAATGAGGCCCATTGACTGCATTTTGTGGAGTCCCCTGAATTATTCTACTCATTTCATCCCCATTATATAAGGTCTCAGTCTTTGGACCTCATTATACGTTTTTCAGTCCAGTAGTAACGGTGCCGGAAAGCTGACGGCGCTGTTACTACAGGACCGGCAAACTAGGAGTTCTGCTCGCAGGTGCCTTTCCGCCCGCCAGGTCTGACCTGGCAGCCGTACCGGCACCTGTGAGCAGATCATGTCGGATGCACCGGCACCATTCAGAAAAAAAAGTATACCGGCGGCAGCCATGACAGTTTTACCGGCACGGCTACCACCAGTATCATAATGAGGCCCTTGAAGTCTAGTGGCAGCAGTCATTTCTTTATGGCTTCTGGTGAGTTTCTTAATATTTCTAGTGGATTTGATCTGCTTCATGGGCTTGATATTTCTTATCTGTCCCACACATAGAAGAACATTCATGTAAATGAAGAAATGATCTGAGCAGGGACATGGGCTTACAACTGGGTCACTTGTGAGTACATTATGCGTGGCAATCCAGTCCAGAGTATTTCCCTTGACATGTGTGGGTTCTCTAAAAAGCGGTAGAAAACCTAAGTTGCTGAGGGATTTGTCCAGGCTTTGGGATGCCTGATCTTTTTTGCAGCCGAGCCATAGGTTCATATCCCCCGATACCAGTACTTGGGTATTAGGTTATCACGTTCACCAACATGGGGCAACTTGAGCTCTTCAAATCACCTGTGTTTAATGAGAGAAGCTAGTCTAAAAGTCTACAAAAGTGTGGTCAAGGGCGGGTCAGGACACTATGTAGCAACATCCTTCACATTGACGGTGAAAAGTCAGACATCAAATTAGGATGTATTGACTCAGTGCCCCTGTAATAAAGGGGGCCTGGATGCTTGGTTTCACCAGCAGGCAATCAAGGAAACCTAGGGATTTATTCAGGTGCGGGATAGGTGACACAAAATGCATACATATTTGTTATTGACTGTGTGCTCAGGGTCTTTGACCAAGGTAGAGTGACACATGTGCTGTTTTTGTACCTCAATTTAGCCGTTGATATATTTCAATGGAAGACTGTTTTCAAACCTTAGCAGTGTGGAATAAAACATCACGTGGGGGCGCGGCCTAGTATTAGCAAAGGAAACAGTGGTGCAGGCAATAAAGTGACTCATTGGAAGGAAAGGAGTGTATCTACCAGTGGCAAAGGTGTGCAGTGGGGGTGCTCAATACTCAGACTGACACATGCTGCAGCGAATAGATGGAATGAGGTGTGGTGTGCTCGACCAGGCCAGACCACCAGTTTGTCTGCAGGTAGACCTGTCGTGCTTGAGCATTGTCCCATGTGCAGGGGCCTGAAAAGCTTTCCAGGCCAGCAGTGGGTGCTTGAAAGCTGGTCTGCGCGCAAGCACATGGTGGTGCAAGCTCAGACCTCAGATTACACCTGTTTAAATCATCCAGATGACTCCATGTAACAGAGGCAACACCACTTTTGCAGCCCTGGGTTTACTTTAAAAAAAAAAAAGAAATTGTGTTCAGGTTTCCTAGTCCATTGTTTATATTGAAGAAACATAAGACTACAACTCCCAGTGTGCATATGTCTGTTACCTGAAAGCACAGGGCTGATAAGTGGCATCTCTGTGACAATGAATCAATGACTACCCATCTCACAACAGTAGTGTGCACTGGTAGTACCACATGGAGAGCCAGGGCAGACTTCAGTACATCATAAGCATGTGGGGAAGCATGACAGAATCCTGAAGGCACAGCTGGAAAACATACGGGCACAATGCTACGTTCAGTTTCCAACTGACTGGGTGGCTTTGCATGATGGCAATAATTGGCAGGTGCAATAATGTAACGGCTACTTTACAATCACAAAACAAAAATGGATAATTTCAATGTTATGGTGGAGCAGTAAAAGTGAGCAAGCAGCAACTACACTTTGAAACGTAGCCCGGGGCATTGTCGATCCGTGAGCGGGTGAAACAAAAGCTTACACGAGAAGGACCTCTTTATTCTCCTGACAAGGACCTGTGTATCTGGGTGTGTTGTCAGAGCAGAGTTACATTGTATCTGCTATGCCCCAAACCCTCGCATACACTGAGCCTGAGTCACAGAATGTTTTCCTATGGGATTGCGCCATTAAAATACGCTTCTGTGAATTAGGCCCACAGTGTCTACAATGTGGCCATCTTGTTTTCGCTGCCAACTGCTGGGAGAGCCACAGTGGGATGAAGATGACATGGCAATGCACAATACACAGCAAAGAGATGGAGGATTATTAGTGTGTTCACTATGAATTTCACAGCAAAACGAAGGAGGATCATTATTGGTGTGTTTACTATGAATTTCCGATTGTATTTTAGAAAAGCATTGACATTTTCTGTTGCTTGGTTTCTTTAAGAAACACTTGTATAAAATATGTGTATGTTATTAAATCTATGGCTGCAGTATGATAGGGTGGCGATAGCCGCCCTACAGTTAAAGTGAGTCGGTCTCCCATCGTAGGAACCCCTTAAAATTCTATTGTTAATAACCTTTGATTCGAGTAACAGATTTGACCGAAATTTTGAAAGTGATTAGGGACTCCCGCCCCACCCCCCTCCAGTTGCGTAAATATACATTCAAAATAAGAAAATGATTAAGAAGACAAAACATTTTTTTTCTAAAGTTGTGGCCTACTTCCCCTTTTTTCCCATAAACAAAGAAGGTCAATGTTTGCTGGATGGATTTGGACAAGGTCCAAAACAACTTGGGCATGAAACGTTAACTCGCGGGACATGCTTGGTTTGGGTTTATTCCGCGCAGTAGTTATTCAAATATTTGATGGAGAAGGGAGTGCCCCCTTCTCAAAAAAAGATAGGCATATCTCAGGGATTTACCCAAAACTGTTATTTTTTTAGAAATGAAACAGCCGCCATCTGGTTTTTCTCTTGATGTGAGAGATATTCGAGGTTATAGCCGACGATATGGGAAAATGAAACACAGGAAAAAAGCCCATATGTAGGTCAAAAAACATGCAAATGCCATTAGGCTAGAGGTGGGGGGTCCGTGGGTGGTGGCTAGAGGGCCCCAAGTGAAACTTGGTAGTTGGAGGGGGTCTAGGGACTAAGTTTTCGACTCAAAGCTCTCTGTAGCCTCGGCAATAGCTGCAAATAGCCGACATCTCAAAGCAAACTGCATCACAAAAACAGCATGTGCTGTGGGGGGGAAAGGGAGAGGGCAGGTGAGGGGGCCATCTGGGGAGAGAGGGGGTTTGACACAGATGATGGGGGCACTTGGTGAGGGCTTGGGGGGCAGGAAAGCATGATCTCTTTTGGCGACATTCTAGGCTATAAAGGACTACCAGTTACAGTTTCTTTTTTTAAAGATATATTTACAGCTATAGTGACGTTGGGGTGAAAGATCACTGGCCATTTCCAAAGATCAGGCCAGGCAAGGTCTCCCATCCAAGCAGTAACCAGGACAGATCCAGCTTAACTTCAAAGTGAGGAAGGGGACAGCCTCCTCAGGCCATGTCACCCTTGCAAGACCACTTAGAGAAACAGACTGGCCCTTTCCTTGCTTTGAAGCTATGCTGGGTCAGTCCAAGTTTCTTCATGGATGGGCGACTGAATGGGCATCCAAAATAAAAAAAAATAAACTATGCTACTGTCATTCCTTGAAAGATTTGCACTAAGAGACTATTTTTTGCCTTCTGCTGAATTGCATTCTGGTATTTGTAGTCTTCCATTGGGTTTCCCATCTGTGCAGTAACTGGGACAAACCATACTTAGCTTCAGAACGAAGAAGGGGTCAGCCCCCCCAAGGCCATGTTGCCTAATAAATGAGCCTACTTTACAAGACCACTTAGAGTAACATGACCTACGGGGTCTAGATTCTTCCTCACTTTGAAGCTAAGCAGAATTGGTCCAGGTTACTGCATGGATGGGAGACAGTCCACAGTCCTGAATGCCATGTGTTTTCTTACGTTTAAACAACTCATAGCACACAGGCATCAGCAACATTTTTTTTTAAACTGTGCCACTGTCAGTTCTTGAAAGTTCTGCACTCAGAGAATATTTCTTTGCCTTTTGCTTAATTGCATTCTGGTATTTGTAGTCTCACAGTCAAGATGGGGGAAATAATGCCACAATTGTAAACTTTTTGCCTAACATAGTCCTATAAGGATTTATATAGTTGTGTGACAGTATGATATGTCTAATTTTCAAGTTGTCTTTATAAAGCAGAGTATTGTGGACATGGGGGTGAGGAGGACAAATTATGAGCGGACAAGTAAGTCATGAGTATTTTCCCACGATGTGGCAAAAGAGTTTGCGATCCTGGACCCTGGTGCGTTTATTTTCCCCTAATTGCGGGTGATTTTCAGGGCACAAATAAATGACAAATGTGGGTGGACAGTGTAAGGGGAATGCGACCCCTTAGGTTTTTTTGCGGTTGGCAAGCTTGCTCAAGTATTTGGCCACCGGGATTTTACTCAGGTTGTCATGTTCCCAGTGCAGTCGCCTACTTACAAGACCACAAGCACTTGTTTCGCATTGGGTTTTTCGTTTTCAAAGGAATATTTCACAACAGATTGCTGGGTTTAAAAGGTCAGCACCTTTTATACTTTGCCAACATTTATTTAAACATTTCTTGTCTCAGGTTTTTTTTTCCTGGTGTTCATAACTTTTTTTTTTAAAAATCCAATGCTATTTTGTATTTCACACTTTCATCTATGGAGTAGGTGTATTGAAATATATTTGTATATTTTACTTTCAGGTATATGTTCACTTACTGTGCATATATTCATGGATGCCAGCTGTTGATTTTCGCTATGGGGCAAAAAAACCTGGGCATATATTATTCCTACAGCCGGTCATTTTATTCCCGTATGCGCGCTGCTTAAATGTGGTTAGTTGGGGTTGTGAGATTTATCACAACAGTCACCAAGAGACTGGCCACAAAACAAGGGGCGTGTAGCACGCTGCTTAACCAAAGGGTGTGATCCTGGGAAAATAATTTAATCGCACAGGGCATTAATGAAAAACATTGGGAGTTCTCAAAGCCTGCAATCTTTTATACATAAAGAAAATAGATCTTTTTATAGCTACAGTGACATCGAGTGTGTAAATTACTGGTGACCCGGGTCTCCGATCCTTGCAGTAACCAGGACCAACCCTATTTACCTTCAAAGTGAGGAAAAGGCCAGCCCCCTCCGGTCATGGTGCCTAGTAAGTGAGGCTCAGTTACAAGACCACTTAGAGCGACATAACCTGAGGGGGCCAGCCCTTTCTTCACTTTGAAGCTAAGCAGGGTTGGTCCCAGTTACTGCGTGGATGGGAAACAGTCCACAGTCAGGTGCCGTGTGTTTTCTTCATTTTAAATATCTCATAACACATTAAGAAAACACATGGCATCTGCTTTAAAGCGTGCTACTGTCAGTCCTTGAAAGTATTGCACTCAGAAACAATTTTTGTGTCTTTTGCTGAATTGCATTCTGGTATTTGTAGTCTGCCAGTCAGGAGGAGGGATAATGGCACAATTGTCCATTTTTTGCCTAACACAGTTCAATAAGGATTTATATATTGGAGTGACCCTATGGAATGTGTACCTTTCAAGTTATCCTTATAAAGCAGAGCATTGTTGAAACCCAGACATGATGGTGAGGAGGGGAATTGATGAAAGGGCAAGTAAGTTATGAGTATTTGCCCACAATGTGGCAAGAGAGTTTGTAATCCTGGACACTGGTGCAGTTATTCCTCCCTGATTGTGCTGCTTTTCAGGGCACAAGTAAAGGACACATGTGGGTGAAGAGCGTAATTTTTTTTCAGCGGGCGGATGCATCGCAGGTTTCTTTTTTTGAGGTTGGTAAGCTTGATCAAGTATTTGGCTACCAGGATTTTACTCAGGTTGTCATGTTCCCAGTGCGGACGCTTACCCACAAGACCATACGCACATGTTTTGTATTGGGATTTTGTTTACCAAGGAATATTTCAGGATTGCTGAGTTTAAAAGGTGAGCATCTTTTATACTTTGCCAGCAGATTTATTGGAACATTTCCTCGCTCAGGTTATTTTTCTGGTGTTCATTACTTTTTTAAAGGTCCAATGCTATTTTGTTTGCACACTTTCTTCTAAGGAGAAGGTCAAATGAACTACATTGTATATTTCACTTTAATATATATGTTCAGTTACTGTGCGCACATTCATGGGTGCCACCTTTTGATTTTTGCAATTGGTGCAGAAAGTACCTGGGCATATTTTATTCTTGCAGCCGGTCATTTTTTCCCCGTTTCCGTGCTCCTTAAATGTGGTTAGTTGGGGTTGTGCGATGTATCACAACAGTCGCTAAGTGACCGGTCATAAAGCAAGTAGCTTGGAGCACACTGCTTAATCAAACTGTGTTGTCTGTGGCAAATAATTTCATCTCACTGCACATTGCCAAAAAACATTGTTAGTTCTCAAAGCCTGCAATCTTTTATACATAACAATACCACTGTTAAACAAGGACAAAATTAGTTTGTGATTGATGAATGTCTTTGAGCGATGGGTTGCAAGTGTTTTGAAAAATAGAGTGGCCATACCCACGGGCCATGACTAATGGTTAAGTAGTGTTCGGCCGTGCCTACCATGATGGCGAAGGCCATGGCTAGTAGTCTGGTAGAGTTTTTAAAATCCTGTGCCAGCTGACCATGGGCGAAAACCATGCTATGTTATCTGTGTTGTCATTCATCATTGTGATCATAGGCTGCGCCAAACGGGGCACAATGTTAAGATGTCTTAATTTCAGGGGGTTTGTTGCATTAAGTTCTTATCTTAATGTCCCTGCAACTAAAGTTTTTCCTTGAATATAAATAAATATATATATGTATATATATGTATATATATGTATATATATATATATATATATATATATATATATATATATATTACATGACCACGGTAGTGGCCATGTAGTTATGGTTAAGTTGCTGTTTCCATAGGAAGAGCACTTTTTGGGTGGCTTATAACTTCGCTCTCCCTAGACGGATACTCCCCAAACTTTGCAAAAAAAGTAGTTGGGTCAATCTGAATTTTTATGCAAAGTTTGGGGAGGATTCGTCCAGGGGGGGCAAAGTTATAGGGGGGGTCCCAAAACTTTTTTTTTTCCCATAGACATAATGGGAAAAAACTTTGATCACGCCTACAGCCCAAACCGCTGGACGGATTTACACCAAATTAGCGGCAGGAGCGGCGGCTTGGTCCCGAAAGCGTGCTTTGCTTTATTTGGTGTAAATCCGTCCAGTAGTTTTTAAAAAAATAATGACAAAAATGTAAGTGAAAAAAATTAGTGATATCTGTGTTCGCTTCGCGGACACACTTCCCTGTTCGCTCCGCGGACAGGACGGTGATTGGGCCAGCAGCTTGCGTGATGTCCGCTGACATCTGACGTGCTCTCTCATTGGATGCGTGGAAGCGTGCAGTGCGTCTGGCTTCAGAGATGCCCGCCATCTTTGTTCCTCGCATGAGAGGCTTTGTATCCCGCCTGCACAGTAAGTCCCCCACCACGCTCATGCCCGTGTCTGTCTCCTGTTCCTCCCACCTCTTGCCCCGTGTGTCTTTCTCCCTTACGCCCACCCCCCGCTCATGCCCCGCTCGTGCCCCGCTCCTCTCTCCCAATCGCCCACCCACCCCGCTCTTGCCCCGTGTGTCTCTCCCCACCAGTCGCCCGCCCGCTCATGTCCGTGTTGTCTCTCCCCACCCGCCGCCCGCTCATGTCCGTGTTGTCTCTCCACCCGCCGCCTGCTCATGTCCGTGTTGTCTCTCCCCACCCGCCGCCCGCTCATGTCCGTGTTGTCTCTCCCCAACCACCACCCGCTCATGTCCGTGTTGTCTCTCCCCACCCGCCACCCGCTCATGTCCGTGTTGTCTCTCCCCACCCGCCACCCGCTCATGTCCGTGTTGTCTCTCCCCACCAGCCGCCCACCCCCGCTCATGTCCGTATGTCTCTCACCACCTGCCGCCCACCCCCGCTAATGTCGTGTGTCTCTCCCCTCCCGCCCACCTCCCGCTCATGCCCCGTGTGTCTCTCCCCCTCCCGCCCACCCCCCGCTCATGCCCCGTGTGTCTCTGCCCCTCCCGCCCACCCCCCGGTCATGCCCCATGTGTCTCTCCCCCTCCCGCCCACCCCCGGTCATGCCCCGTGTGTCTCTCACCCTCCCGCCCGCCCCCGCTCATGCCCCGTGTGTCTCTCTCCCCCTCCCGCCCACCTCCCGCTCATGCCTCGTGTGTCTCTCCCCCTCCCGCCCACCCCCCGCTCATGCCTCGTGTGTCTCTCCCCCTCCCGCCCACCCCCCGCTCATGCCTCGTGTGTCTGTCTCCCTCCCCCCCACCCCCGCTCTCGCCCCGTGTGTCTGTCCCCCCCCACCCCCGCTCTTGCCCCGTGTGTCTTTCCCCCTCCCGCCCACCCCCGCTCTTGCCCCGTGTGTCTTTCCCCCTCCCGCCCACCCCCGCTCTTGCCCCGTGTGTCTTTCACCCTCCTGCCCACCCCCGCTCTTGCCCCGTGTGTCTTTCCCGCTCTTGCCCCGTGTGTCTTTCCCGCTCTTGCCCCGTGTGTCTTTCCCGCTCTTGCCCCGTGTGTCTTTCCCGCTCTTGCCCCAAGTGTCTTTCCCGCTCTTGCCCCAAGTGTCTTTCCCGCTCTTGCCCCGTGTGTCTTTCCCCCTCCCGCCCACCCCCGCTCTTGCCCCGTGTGTCTTTCCCCCTCCCGCCCAGCCCCGCTCTTGCCCCGTGTGTCTTTCCCCCTCCCGCCCACCCCCGCTCTTGCCCCGTGTGTCTTTCCCACTCCCGCCCACCCCCGCTCTTGCCCCGTGTGTCTTTCCCCCTCCCGCCCACCCCCGCTCTTGCCCCATGTGTCTTTCCCCCTCCCACCCACCCCCGCTCTTGCCCCGTGTGTCTTCCTCGCTCTTGCCCCGTGTGTCTTTCCCCCTCCCGCCCACCCCCGCTCTTGCCCCATGTGTCTTTCCCCCTCCCGCCCAGCCCCGCTCTTGCCCCGTGTGTCTTTCCCCCTCCCGCCCACCCCCGCTCTTGCCCCGTGTGTCTTTCCCCCTCCCGCCCACCCCCGCTCATGTCCGTGTGTCTCTCCCCCTCCCGCCCACCTCCCGCTCATGCCCCGTGTGTCTCTCCCCCTCCCTCCCACCCCCCGCTCATGCCCCGTGTGTCTCTCCCCCTCCCGCCCACCCCCCGCTCATGCCCCGTGTGTCTCTCTCCCGCCCACCCCCCACTCATGCCCCGTGTCTGTCTCCTGTTGCCCTCCACCCCCCGCTCCGTGTCTCTCTGTTGTTCCCCCCACCCCCTGCTCATGCCCCGTGTCTGTCTCCTGTTCCCCACACCCCCTGCTCATGCCCCGTGTCTGTCTCCTGTACCCCCCACCGCCCGCTCATGCCCCGTGTCTGTCTCCTGTTGCCCTCCACCCCCCGCTCATGCCCCGTGTCTGTCTCCTGTTGCCCCCCACCCCCCTCTCATGCCCCGTGTCTGTCTCCTGTTCTCCCCACCCCCCGCTCATGCCCCGTGTCTGTCTCCTGTTGCCCTCACCCCCCGCTCATACCCCGTGTCTGTCTCCTGTTGCCCCCCACCCCCCGCTCCTGCCCCGTGTCTCTCTCCTGTTGCCCCCCACCCCCCGCTCATGCCCCATGTCTGTCTCTTTTGTTCCCCCCCACCCCCTGCTCATGCCCTGTGTCTGTCTCCTGTACCCCCCCACCCCCCGCTCATGCCCCGTGTCTGTCTCCTGTTGCCCCCCCTGCTCATGCCCCGTGTCTGTCTCCTGTACCCCCCCACGCCCCGCTCATGCCCTGTGTCTGTCTCCTGTACCCCCCACTCCCCCACTCATGCCCCATGTCTGTCTCCTGTTGCCCCCCTGCTCATGCCCCGTGTCTGTCTCCTGTTCCCCCCACCCGCTCATGTCCCGTGTCTCTCTCCTGTTGCCCCCACCCCCTGCTCATGCCCCGTGTCTGTCTCCTGTACCCCCCCACCCCCCCGCTCATGCCCCGTGTCTCTCTTCTGTTGCCCCCCACCCCCTGCTCATGCCTCGTGTCTGTCTCCTGTACCCCCTCCCACCCCCCGCTCATGCCCCATGTCTCTCTCCTGTTGCCCCCCACTACCCCGCTCATGCCCCGTGTCTGTCTTCTGTACCCCCCACCCCCGCTCATGCCCATGTCTGTCTCCTGTTCCCCCCGCCCCCCGCTAATGCCCCATGTCTTTCTCCTCTTGCTTCCACCCATGCCCCGTGTCTGTCTCCTGTACCCCCCCACTCCGCGCTCATGCCCGTGTCTGTCTCCTGTTGCCCCCCACACCCCTTCTCATGCCCCGTGTCTGTCTTCTGTTGCCCCCCCACCCCCTCGCTCATGCCCCGTGTCTGTCTCCTGTTCTCCCCACCCCCCGCTCATGCCCCGTGTCTGTCTCCTGTTCATCCCACCCCCGTTCATGCCCTGTGTCTGTCTCCTGTTGCCCCCCACACCCCGCTCATGCCCCGTGTCTGTCTCCTGTTGCCCCCCACCCCCGCCCATGCCCTGTGTCTGTCTCCTGTTGCCCCCCAGCCCCTGCTCATGCCCCGTGTCTGTCTCTGTTGTTCCCCCCACCCCCGCTCATGCCCCGTGTCTGTCCCCTGTTGCCCCCCACCCCCACTCATGCCCCGTGTCTCTCTCCTGTTGTCCCCCACGCCCCACTCATGCCCCGTGTCTGTCTTCTGTACCCCCTCATCCCCGCTCTTGCCCCGTGTGTCTGTCTCCCTCCCGCCCACCCCGCTCTTGCCCCGTGTGTCTGTCTCCCTCCCGCCCACCCCCGCTCTTGCCCCGTGTGTCTGTTGTCCCTCCCGCCCACCCCCGATCTTGCCCTGTGTGTCTGTCCCCCTCCCGCCCACCCCCGCTCTTGCCCCGTGTGTCTTTCCCCCTCCTGCCCACCCCCGCTCTTGGCCCCGTGTCTCTTGCCCCCTCCCGCCCACCCCCGCTCTTGGCCCCGTGTCTCTTGCCCCTTCCCACCCACCCCCGCTCTTGGCCCCGTGTCTCTTGCCCCCTCCCGCCCACCCCCGCTCTTGGCCCCGTGTCTCTTGCCCCCTCCCGCCCACCCCCGCTCTTGGCCCTGTCTCTCTTACCCCCTCCCGCCCACCCCCGCTCTTGGCCCCGTGTCTCTTGCCCCCTCCCGCCCACCCCTGCTCTTGGCCCCGTGTCTCTTGCCCCCTCCCGCCCACCCCCGCTCTTGGCCCCGTGTCTCTTGCCCCCTCCCGCCCACCCCCGGTCTTGGCCCCGTGTCTCTTCCCCCCTCCCGCCCACCCCTGCTCTTGCCCGTGTGTCTCTCTCCCTCCCGCCCACCGCTCATACCCCGTGTGTCTCTCTCCCTCCCCCCACCCCCTGCTCATGCCCCGTGTGTCTCTCCCCTTCCCCCACCCCCCGCTCATGCCCCGTGTCTGTCTCCTGTTCCCCTCCACACCCCGCTCATGCCCCGTGTCTGTGTCCTGTTGCCCCCACCCCCCGCTCCTGCCGTGTGTCTCTCTCCTGTTGCCCCCCACCCCCCGCTCATGCCCCGTGTCTGTCTCTTTTGTTCCCCCCACCCCCCGCTCATTCCCCGTGTCTGTCTCCTGTTCCCCTCCACACCCCGCTCATGCCCCGTGTCTGTGTCCTGTTCCCCCCACCCCCTGCTCCTGCCCTGTGTCTCTCTCCTGTTGCCCCCCACCCCCCGCTCATGCCCCGTGTCTGTCTCTTTTGTTCCCCCCACCCCCCGCTCATGCCCTGTGTCTGTCTCCTGTTCCCCCCACCCCCTGCTCATGCCCCGTGTCTCTCTCCTGTTGCCCCCCGCTCATGCCGTGTCTGTCTCCTGTAACCCCCCACCCCCCCGCTCATGCCCCGTGTCTGACTCTTTTGTTCCCCCACCCCCCGCTCATGCCCCATGTCTGTCTCCTGTTGCCCCCCCTGCTCATGCCCCGTGTCTGTCTCCTGTTCCCCCCACCCGCTCATGTCCCGTGTCTCTCTCCTGTTGCCCCCCACCCCCCGCTCATGCCCCGTGTCTGTCTCCTGTAACCCCCCCAACCCCCCGCTCATGTCCCGTGTCTCTCTCCTGTTGCCCCCCACCCCCCGCTCATGCCCCGTGTCTCTCTCCTGTACCCCCTCCCCCGCTCATGCCCCATGTCTCTCTCCTGTTGCCCCCCACTACCCCGCTCATGCCCGTGTCTGTCTTCTGTACCCCCCACCCCCCGCTCATGCCCCGTGTCTGTCTCCTGTTGCCCCCCACCCTCTGCTCATGCCCCGTGTCTGTCTCCTGTTGCCCCCCACCCCCCGCTCATGCCCCGTGTCTCCCTCGTGTTCCCCCTACCCCCGCTCATGCCCTGTGTTTCCCTCGTGTTACCCCCCGCCCCCGCTCATGCTCCGTGTCTCCCTCGTGTTCCCCCCATCCCCTGCTCATGCCCCTTGTCTCTCTCCTTTCCTCCCCACCCCCGCTCATGTCCCGTATGTGCCCTGTACCCCCCGCTCATGCCCTGTGTCTCCCTCGTGTTCCTCCCCACCCCCTGCTCATACCCCGTGTCTTCCTCATGTTCCTCCCCACCCGCTGCTCATGCCCCGTGTCTCTCTCGTGTTCCCCCCACCACCGCTCATGCCCTGTGTTTCCTTCCTTTCTCCCCCCACCCCCTGCTCATGCCCCGTTTGTACCCTGTTCCCTCTCACCCCCCGCTCATGCCCATGTGTCTCCCCTGTGCCCCCCCAACCCCGCTCATGCGCCATTGTGTTCTTTATACACCCCGCCTTCCCTTTCCATGGTGGCCATCTTGCTAAAAGATTTTCCTTCCTACACCAAGACGCCGCAGGCGTCCCGGCGTAGGAAGGAAAATCTTTTTGTTTTTTTTACCACCCGGCATTCCCACTTTGAGGACATAAGATGTTAGTGGTCTTCATCTATTGAAAAGGATGTTATGGTCACGTTGTACTAATAAAAACCTTTAAAATTTAGTAAAAAAAAAATGTTACAGGGACGTTATGGTTAAGTTGCACTAATAAAAACCTATGAAATTCAATGAAAAAACTTTGTTAAAGGGACGTTATGGTTAAGTTGCGCTACTAAAAAACCTATGAAATTCAGTGAAAAAACTTTGTCAAAGGAACGTTATGGTTCCAAGTAAAACCGAAAAACCCTTGAAATTCGCCAGTTATGGTAAGCTAAGCAACCATAACTCGCGCCACCACCGTGCACTGCTAAGACAAACACCCAGGACATCAAAGATGACATCACAATTGACCAAAAATCCGTTCAGTAGTTTTTTTTAAAATGACCAAAAAGTAGGTCACAAAAAATTAGTGATAAATATGTTCGGTCCGCGGACACATTTCCCTGTTCGCTCCGCGGACAGTGTCCTGATTGGCCAACCGGCTTGCGTCATGTCCGCGGACATGCAACATGTTCGTTGATTGGACAGTGAAGAGCGTGAAGCGCGTCAGATTTTCGGGAACGCCCGCCATCTTGGATTCGCGGACGTCCGCGGACAGCGCAGTGAAACTTGGTGGAAAAATACTATTTAGTAGAGTGTGTTGGTGTGTAAAAGTGTTTGGGGAGGGTGGGGGAGTAAGAGATGGGTTGAATGTTGTATTTATTTAGGTGGTAGACCCCAATGTTGTGTTCGCTTTGTCCGCAGACAACGCAGATGTTCTGAAATGTTCTAAATACATGAAATGGGGATGTTCTGAGGACACTACGCCTGTACGTATTGTTCGCAAGCAAGCTGAAAGTGTTCTAAGAACACTGGCAGTGTCCTGAAATGTTCGAAAATGGGTGTGTTCTGAGGACGGTAAGCCTGTTTGTTTTGTTCGCAGGCAAGTTGAATCTGTTCTAAGAACACATCATGTGTCCTGGGATGTTCGTCAATAAATAAAATGGGTGTGTCCTGAGGACGATATGCCTGTCCGTTCTGTTCACAAACAAGTTCAAATTGTTCTAAGAACACATGTTCGCAAGCACGTTCAAAGTGTTCTTAGAACACATTATGTGTCCTGGGATGTTTGTAAATAAATGAAATGAGGGTGTCCTGAGGACGCTATGTCTGTCTGTACTGTTCGTAGGCAAGTTGAAACTGTTCTAAGAACACTCATGGTGTCCGCGGACATTAAAAGTGTCCATATGGCATAGTTAAAATGGTTGACTCTATGGGTGTGATATGCTGCGGTGGTTGTGGCCAGGGCATAGAGTCTTGGGAGCATGGTCATATGGCCATGCACCCAAGACGGTATGCCCTGGCCACAACCACCACAGCATATCACACCCATAGTGGCTTATAACTTTGGGATCCAAGAACAAATTTATAAGCACAAAGTTATAAGCCACCATGGGCAGGGCCAATAGTCTTGGGTGCATGGACAAGATCAAATTTATAGGCAGCAAAGTTGAAACTGTTCTAAGAACACTTATGATGTCCGCAGACATTAAAAGTGTCCATATGGCATAGTTACAATGTTTGACTCTATGGGTGTGATATGCTGTGGTGGTTGTGGCCAGGGCATAGAGTTTTGGGAGCATGGCCATATGGCCATGCACTCAAGACTCTATGCCCTGGCCACAACCACCACAGCATATCACACCCATAGTGGCTTATAACTTTGGGATGCAAGAACACATTTATAAGCAACACAGTTATATGGGTGTGATATGCTGTGGTGGTGGTTGTGGGCAGGGCCTATAGTTTTGGGTGCATGGACAAGATCAAATTTATAGGCAGCAAAGTTGAAACTATTCTAAGAACACTTATGATCTCCGCGGACATTAAAAGTGTCCATATGGCATAGTTACAATGTTTGAGTCTATGGGTGTGATATGCTGCGGTGGTTGTGGCCAGGGCATAGAGATTTGGGAGCATGGTCATATGGCCATGCACTCAAGACTCTATGCCCTGGCCACAACCACCACAGCATATCACACCCATAGTGGCTTATAACTTTGGGATCCAAGAACAAATTTATAAGCAACAAAGTTATATGGGTGTGATATGCTGTGGTGGTGGTTGTGGGCAGGGCCTATAGTCTTGGGTGCATGGACAAGATCAAATTTATGGGCAGCAAAGTTATAAGTCACTATGGGTGTGATTTGCTGTGATGGTTGTACTTAATATAATATACTTACTGGTTGGTTTAGTAACTGGAGTACATGTATTTCTTGTTTATTTCTGTGATAAAAGAAACAATCATGTTAGTATTGGTATTTTGTAACAACTTATAACATTGAATAATCAACATTTATTTTTTTACCTTTATATTTAGTAGATTACAAACCAGTGTACTGTGCAATTTGCCCAGTTTCTGTGTTTGTTGCTAAAATCACTGGGTCCGTGGGAGAAAAAAAAATCAATGTTGGATTAAAAAAAACAACTTTTTTTGTTATGCTACAGTCTGTTTGTTTGTTTGTTTTCGGTGTTCACTTGTTGTTTCTGTCTAATGCTCTATATATTGGCTTTTTGCAGATTTTTGGAGCAGTTAGGTACCTGTTGACATATTCTAACAGTCTATTTTTTGTTATAATGAAGTGGTATTGCTTTATCTGTTCGGATATTGTAACATTTTGGGGTAGTTAGATACCAGTTGGCGTAATCTAACTATCTATTTTTTGTTATAATCTAGTGGTATTGATTTATCTGTTTGGTTATTGAAAATCTTGGGGTAGTTAGATACCAGTTGGCGTATTTTAACTGTTTATATTTTTAGATAATTTAGTGGTATTCATTTATCTGTTTAGTTGTTGTAGAATCTTGGGGCAGTTATATAGCTGTTGGCATATTGTAACAGTTTATAGTTTTCTAATAGAAGTTTAGTTAATGTTTAAGTACAGTTTAGTTAATACATTTTGGTTTTAAGAAGATTAAATAAGCGTTTGTAAGATTTGCAGGTAATGTCTGCTTTAGAGTAATGTTACTATCATTACATTCGAATCATCCACATTTTTTTTTATATGCAGTATAGTGTCCTGCATTGGTTGTGGCTCCTGTGTGGTAGATTATACCTATTGTTGTGAAGGTTTTTTTTACCAAGTGATACTTGACCATTTGTGAATCCAGTCAGCTTGCAGTTGTTTTTGGTACCATCTGCATTGTAATATAGAAGCATTAGTATTACGTATTTACTATGTGTTCGTATTAGTAAGGTGGAGCGATTATCCGAATTGCAGGTAGTACATAATCTACCATGGTTTGCACTTTGTACAAGTTGCTGAAATGGAACAGATTCACAATTAGGTATTGATACATACACAAAGCGCTCATTGAGGATTTGTTCTTGTGTCACATTGTTGCACAGAGTGCATGTATGTTTCCACATGTATGAAATCTGGAAGATTTCATTTATAGGTATGTTTTTGTTTTCCAGTACTTGTAGTAAGTACATTAGAAATTCTTGTGGATCTTCCTGTGAGTTTATAGTGAATTTCAACATTCCAAGACAGTAGTCCAATTGTTGTCTTATTCCATAAACACTATACGTGTTGTCAGTATTGTTTGTTGCGTTTCTATGAAGTACTAACATTTGCAAACACAACTGCTCTGTACTGTGTAAGTAAATGTTGTGAACTATTGATGTTAATTGAAATAGAATATTCATTGCTACATTTGCGTAGCAACTTACACCAATTACATTTGAAAGTTTAAATGGACCAGGTAGTTCTGCATCTGAGTGCTTTTTTTGGAGTTTGTCTTCCTTCTTTGAAGAAGTACCTGGTTTACTTTCCCTAATAGGTTCTATTTTGATTGTGGTACTTGATGAAGTATTAGTTTCTTTTAATCTCGTTGGAGGATTTGCAGTGACATCCTGTTGCATTTCTGTTTGATTTAGTTTTCTGTTAGAACATTCTACTTTTTGTGGAATAGGATCTGTTTTTAGATGGGGGGGTGTATAGTGAACGAAGTCTATTGTATTCTGAAATGCAAGGAATATCAGCGTTTATTTTACTTGCATCAAAGTTGATTAGAAATAGACCGCCAAGTGTACGTAAGTGTGATAGTGCTACGTAGCTCATGCCTTCTTTAAAGACTGTGTTACCAATGTCTATCAATGCTTTGTCTAGGGTAAGACCTTGTGATTTATGAATGGTGACTGCGTATGCAAGAGTTAGAGAAAATTGTTCTCTTCGTACATACATGTCTTTGAAGAGAAGGAATCGAGCTGTTGAGCGTCCTATCCTTTTCACTTCTGAAAGTTTGTCAAAGAGAATATTGACAAACTGAATGTTGTTGTCACGTGGGTATGTTTGAAAGCCAACAAGTGTACCCAGTGCTTCATTAACTAGTAACAAGGTTACGTTTAAGCATTACTCTGCAATTTAAAATGTTTTTTTCCAATCCAGCTGTGTTGGAGATTGAATTTTTTAAACTATTTAGTCTCGTTGTGGCTTGTTCACACGTGGGTAGTGTCATACCATGCATGTCTAGTTTGTCTGTGGTGCTAATTTCAAGTATTGGTTGCATTTCTTTTTTTAACATTGTTTCATTGAATTTGAAACAGCTTGCAAGAGTTGGCATTAAGGCCATACAATTGACATTTTTGTGGGATAATTGTTCCATAACATCCGTAGCACATGCACTATCTCCATAAAGTGCATGAATGAGCCGGGTTTTCAATATTGCTTGTGTTTCTTGAGATAATATACCAACTCTAATAATTTTTAAGATGTTGGCATAAGTGAGATCTGCAGATAGCCACATGTTTTCTGTTAATTCTGTGTATTGGAAATGTTGCCAAAGGTTGACATTTCCAATGCTGCCAACAGTTTTACGGCAGAGTTTGTGTCCTAAGGTTTTAAAAATAGGCTCACCTTTCACTGGTGTCAATTGAGGAAGATCTCCGAACACAATAATGTGTTTTCCTCCAAAGAGCTCTTCGTAGTTTGTTTTGAGTACTTCTTGTAATCTGAGGTGAATCAAGGTCAACATTAGGTTGGAGACCATGCTCACTTCATCTATTAGTAGCATTTTCATTTGTTTTAATACTCTGCGTAGTTCGATTGCAGCTTCTGTAGAAAGTTTATAATAGTCTAATTTGTTTTGGTGTTCTACGGCAGGAGTAGTAATCGGTGTAAAGTGACACCGCCTATGTTGTAGGCAGCTAAACCTGTGAGGGCAGTGACAACAGCCGACAGTTTGTTGTTTGTCAATTGTTGAAGGAATTTACTGATGATTTTGAGTAAGAATGTTTTGCCAGAACCAGCTTCACCACTGACGTACAGTAGTTTAGGTTTGTAATTTTGGCAGGTGCATTCTTTGTTTTCATGTTGTACACCATGTGCAATTTCTTTTGTTACTTCTTCAAAAATGCTACGTTGCTCATTGTTTAGTTTTGATTGTAGTATAGTTAAGTCTTCTTTATCTTCATACTGACACATGGTGTTTTCTACTTCTGCCATAGCTAATTCTGCCTCATTTGTTATTAGTGGCTCTCCCAGTGGTTCTTGGCTTCCTGTTACAGAAGGTTGACTACTGTCAGGAGTGTCCTTATCTAGTTGGGCCTGCAGTTCTTCTTCGTGTTGCTGTTCATTGTGCAACATTGTTTTGTACTGTGTAAAGTTTACATCAGTTATAGTGCTTTCATTTGCTTTGAAAGCATCTTCATAGGAGTCATAGTTATCTAGTATTTCTTCTTCTTTTCTCCATGGTTTAAAGAGTTGTAGCAGGGACATGCAGTATAGTTCTTTATGTTGAGGAATCTTTAATGACATTTTGATATGATTAATTAAATTTGGTTTGGTGTGTTTTACTTAGCTGCCTTCACAATTTGTCACTCTGTGTCTACCTTTTTTTCATCGGGTTTTATATTATTTTTGTATGTGAAGTTTAGGGCTATGTGGTATAGACACATGGTTTCCAAAGTGGTACTTCTGTTTGGGTAGTATGTGTCCAGCAAATTGTTTTTTAAAATGTCTTGGCTGTTGGGATCATGTTTGGCTATTGTTTCTATATCTTCGTATGATTTTAGAACTCTTTTTCTAGATTTAGCAGGCCCAAATCCATACTATATTTTCAGATTTTCCATACAAAGCAGTACCAGTTAAACGATCTGCTGCTTCATAGGAGCCACATTCTCTATGGGAGAGCATTTTTATTCCCAAGATGTATAATTTCTGAGACAGTGTTTTGTCTGATGACAGGTCATTCCAGAGGCCTTGGAGCTCTGTTATTTCTGCTTTGGCTAAGTATGCTGTAACATATCGTGCAACTGCAGTGGAATTGTCTGCAATGTACTGCACATCTATGTTTGAATTCCATAAGTGGGCAATGATTGCATTGTAATCATTGATGTATTTGTCTTCTTCTGTTCTTTTTATGTAATATGTATTTTTAGGTGATTTACCTTTAACACTATGTCTAACTGAAGACATGAAGTTGTTCACTTGACCTGTTTTTGTAACCGGTCTAGGGAAACCAAAGCGGCATTTAGTGTAGTATTTCCTTTTGTTTTTGTATTTGCGACGACAATATTAGCTACATTTGTGTCTTTGAAATTGTAAACTTTGTGCATGAACTTTGTCTTGACCAAATTTAGGAGCATCCAAAAGCATGTGGATATGTGGTGCTCCTCTGGCTTGGTATTCTTTTCTCCAAAAGAAGTGTTGCACTTCTCCAAGGGGAGGAGCAGTTTTATTACAAATAAAGTGTAGCATAGCAATGAAGCGATGGTGAAAATGTCTTGAAACATTAACAGGATCTAGAGAACAAAGTTCTCCAGGTGTTAGTATATCTATGTTTGTTTTGTTTTTGTTTGATATGCGTAGGAACTCCTGTAAATCTTCCCATGCATATTCTGCACAACTTAATGTAACAAACCAAGTGGGTGGGCCAAGGTTTCTTATCATACAACGTACATCTCCATGATGTTGAAATCAGTATTCTTTAGTACCACGCATATTTGCTAATAGATTTGTAATATTTGATTGTAAAACCTCATCTTTTTGTTGCACTTTTTGTAATAATTGTGTAGCTGAGATATTTTGAAAGTGGGATCCTGACTTTAATGTGTGTGCAATTCCGTAACATAAAGTTGCTAGTTCACTTTCAAAGAATAGGTGGAATATGTATTCCACATTTTGTCTAAATCTGGGATCTTCAGAATACATCCGTAATGAGCGGTATTCTGGTGCTGATCTTTGAATAGGTCTATCATTGTAAATTCCTCCTTTGCCAGTAGGACAGAGGAGAGGAAAAGCACGAGCTTCTATACTTTTTTCCCATATGCTGATTGGTGATCCTTTTGCTTGACGCATTTGGTACGTTTCTAGTGCATCTTCTACTGTGTCATTAGAGTGCAATGGGTGAATTGTATAATGGTCTAAAGTATTGGATATTGTAGCAGGATCTAGGAGCTCTAATTGACCAGCTTCTTGTGTCTCTTGAATTATTTCAGCGGTATCCTTCAAGTTTTCTTCAATATTAATTTCTTTGTAGTATTCATTATTGTCTTTTAGATATTGTAAGGCTTGTCTAACTTTATGTAAATCTACCATTTGTTGCCAAATTGTTTTGTCTTTTGTAGGTGCACCATTTACTAAGATAATTAAAGATTGCTCCATTGGACGTTGCACTCCTAGAGTGTGCACATTTTCTTTTAGATCAAATGGTAAATACACTACTTTTCCCTGAATACCTTTCACTAATGCAGAGGGAGGTAATTTTGCTGTTTTTGGTTGAAGGCGTATTATTGCTTGAAATGGGTGCACTGTTTGAATTATGATGCTTTCATATAAATTCAGTTGTTGTAGGGGTGTTGGTAGTGGAAATAATTCCAAATTATTTGTGATAGCACGTGAAGGAGTTTGGCTGTTGTCACCTTTTGTAGTGCAGTAACTGCAAAGTATTAAGGGGTCAGTTATTTCGTATTTGTTTTCTGCTATAAGGTAGAGGGCTAATTCAAGCCATTTATAATCTTCATTGTCTTCTATTTTGTATGTTAGGTCTACAGTTTTTGTGTTACTTTTATAAAAAGTTCTACAGCAACATTTACACACATGGTTTGGTATTTCAGCAGATGTACTTTTAAATTTCAGTATTTCTTTTTTGTATGTGTGTAGTAGAAGCTTGCCATGCATAGAATTGTTGCTAATTTGTTGTAAAGCTATTTCATCCTGTAAGTGGCTTTCACTTCCAAAATATTTTTTCTGGATATAGTCAATTTCTTCAAGTAGGTCTTTTGCTGTACCATGTAGAAGAATGTTATTTAAATTGGCTAGTGCTAAAGCAGGACTTTTAGCATAATACATTTTATAGACTAGATTTCTTATAGTTGAATGATGTGTTGATATCATTTTGATATAATGGAAGGTGGTTTTGCAAGTAGGTCCTGAAATGCAGGCCAATGAATGTCCTTGTAGTCCTGTGTACTTGCGCACTGGACAGTTATTCTGCAGTAGTTTAATTTTGATTTTGTCTTTGCCTTTCACATATTGATTGAGGAATTGGCGTAAAGACTTGAAAGATTCTTTGGGAATGTTACACACTGACGTGCATGGCCATTTGTATACTAGACGTTCTGATTCAGTTGAATGGAGAGGTAATTCTAGGTTTTCTGGGGATATTTTTGTAAGCAGTATTTCTTGTTCCATTATGGTATTATTAACTTTTTCATAACCTCGTCCACTGCTATGTATGGCAATTGTATTTATTTGCTTTTGTTTGTATGCTTCTTCATTAAAGTAGTGTGACTCCATTCACCTCCACAGATACTTAAGAAGTTATTTCTGTTGACATTTCGTTTATTGAGAAATCTTTTTGTAATTTAGTCATTAGTTTTGTTAGTGGTTTCATTTTGTTTAACACTAAAATAAATAACTTTCTTTTCAGAAGGATTGCACTGTCTATCAACGCTTCTAAGATTAATTTCCTACAATAGGTTTTAAGGGTTGAGTTTGATTTCTCTCCTGTTTTTATAACATTTTGAAGGACTCTGTGACGTGGTATGCTTAGTTTGCTCTATATCCAGATTTATAGGAGCAGTTTTATCTGTAGTGGTAGCTGATTTTCTGTTAATTGTTTTGTGGTTCGTTTTACATTTTGATAGAGGAGGCAAAGTTTCTGTACTTGAAGCTTGTTTTGTTTTGCTAAATGACTGTATTAGCGGTTTTGTTTTAACTTTTTTTACAAATTCTGCTAGAGATGGATGCTTGTTTTGGACACTTCTATTTTCATTAGCTCAGCTTTTGCGTTGCTTTATACAGACTTGATTTTTGGTAGGCATTCTTTAGGGTCTGTTGAAAAAAATAAAGAAGGTATGGGTTGGGGTGCTCTTAATGTATGTGTGCTGTGTTCATGAGTGTGTGAGTAAGATGATAAAGATGTATGTAATTGTGTGTGATTGTGCATTGGGCAACTACAACTAGTTGGGATGGATATTCTTGAATTTATGTGCTACTAAACTGGGGTTCAGATGATAGTAGAAAGTAAGCTGGTGGCGTGGAGAAGTAGAAATAGTAAATCTAATGATATACAATTAAAACAGTTGTTTGTTCTATAATATCAAAATTCTAGGGGTTGAGTTGGGTTATTTGTGTGTCGAAAAATAAGAAATTGTGCGTCTTTCTGCCTGTAAATCTCTGTTTAAGAAATGGGGATTTGTAGACAGAATGGTGCACAATCTCTATTTTTAGACACAGAAATAGCATGAATTAACCTTACAGTGTGTTTGAATAATAGTACAAATAATATGGTGGTATTCAACTTACTTTTTTTTCTGAAATGAGCAGGTTTCTTCGTAGTTGTTCTTTGTACTTCAAATTCAGCTGCTTCTTTTCAGGAGAATGGTCTTCACTGCAATTGTAAAAAACAAATAAGAATGTTTGTTTGTATATAGCATTGTTTTTAATTTAGACATTGATTTTTTTAATTGACATTGACCCTCAGCGCCTTCCTCAAAATCATGAAAACTATCTTATTCACATAAGATGCGTCGCACCAGTTGAATACATATCATATGTTCTAAATGCATAAACTGTATTGTAATGACTAACTGTACCAACCAAAATATCATTTGTATGCCTTGTGGAATTCATAATGTACCACTGAATACCACTATTTATGTAACTAAGCTCTTGTAAGTAACAGCGCCTCAATGCCATGGGCTGCTTGCGCAGTATATAAATATAAGTAATAAATGTTTGTTTTTCTACAAGTATTGTTTTTTGATTTTTGAACATACTGTGTGCATGCAATTTTGTTTGAGTATGTTAACTCTTCATATTGTACTTTAAATATGTTAGTTCAACATGCTTTGAAAATGTGTGTGTAAAAAGAAATTAAATAGCAGATAGGTTTGGAAGTGACATTTGATTTTAGGAGATGGAAAAAATGACAGTAAACTCATTTTATAGATTATACAAGCTAAAAGTCAGTTAATCTGTTTATATGAATCTATAAAAATTGTACATGTACTATATAGAAAGTATGCATACCTCTAGTTTGTGTTCATGCATATGGATATGCATGCAGCTGCAAGTAGTAATCTTGGAGACTTGTACAGTATTTCTGGTAGAAGGTGCTTTCCAATGATATGACACTTGTACTCAGAGAGATTAACAGTACATTTAAAGTGCTGATCTATGATGATGCAGTTAGATGTAGAGGTCTTGGATGTGATTGGTGGATGTTCATGTGACTTCTTAGCTATATCCAATGAGGGAATGGCACAGAAAGTGAAAAGGAAATGGTAGAAGGACTGTCCATGTTACGATATGTTCGCGGACATGGCAGTAGTCCGTGGACATCGGGTGTTACATCTGGGGATTTTTGGGTTGGGGAGCCATGCAAAGGATAATGAGCACAGAAAGGGATTGGTCAGGAAAGTTTTGTGGGTGTGCTGTGCCAGGAGAGAGTTTCTCAGATACTCTTTTTGCTGAGAGAAGAACAGATAGCTATGGCTGTGTGTTTAAAGAAAACAGATTGTTTGGATTTTGGGAGACTCGTGGATACATTGGTTGAAGGTGCATGCAGAAAGCTGTGGAGTAGCTGTAGATCTTGGATTCCCACATGTGGAAGTGCACTGGCATGGAGTACGTGGAGTGAAGTGGTTAGACTTGCTACCTCTCTGTGCTACTTTGGAGACAGAGCAACATCCACATAATTGTAATTCATTGTGGAGGGAACATTTTAGGACATGTGTCTGCAATTTCTTTGCAATTTGCAATGAAAGAAGGACTTGGGAAGGTCATGGACATGTTTCCAAATTCTCAAGTAATTTTTTCACGGATTGCGCAGAGACAAATGTGGCATCGTTCTTCTTCATTTGGTCCACAAATAGAGAAAGCAAGGCGCAATGTCAATAAGGCTGTTTGTGCCTTTCTAAGAGATTTTGGCATGTCCTGTTTTCACAATGAAAATATTATGTTTCGTAGTACATACATATTTCGCAGAGATCGAGTCCATCTTACTTATGCTGGCAATCAGATTTTTTGGAGAAATTTACAAAATGCATTGCGACCTTTTTTGGAATTACAGCATCCATTTTATAGTAGGTGTTGAGCATTTCAAATTTTTCAAACACAAACAAACGCCACCAAAAGGCTCTTTTCAGAGCCACCGCTTCCTCCCAGATAAAATTGCAATGGTTATCATAGGGTAGCACCCCAAAATTGTAGATGTCCACGGACTGTCCGCGGACTTCTAAAAAATACACAGGGACCTGCATCATTTATTTTCACTTCTATTTTTTAACTGTGAAAGGCGGCTCTGAAAAGAGCCTTTTTTATTTTTGTTGTTTTATATTTTTGTTTGTTTTTTATACAAGACACACTAGCAGAGGAGGGGAAAGGAGGGTAAGGGGGGACACCAACCACAGGGATAAGAAAGGGTGAGCTGAGAGAGGAAGATGTAGAGTGGGTTTCACTTGGGTAGTGAGCAGACCTTCTCGTGCTCTGAGACGATAGCCTCAAAAGCACTACGAAGTCTCTCCCCCCTGCCCAGTAATGCGTCGCAGTACATACACACAACTGTGACCCTCGAAAGGTAAGGGTCATCAGCATTGCGTATGGCCTGTGAGGCAGCTTGAGGAATACGCTTTCCCACAGGAGTGTTCCTTGTGGTGACAGGATCAGAAACAGAGGATGAAGTAGAGGAAGTCAACCTGCTACGCTCCTCGCAAGGTACAACCTTGCGAACGGCCCCCGAGTGGAATGACTTTAGGTGTCGCTTCATGGTAGTTGTCCCAAAGCTGTATGAACCATGCCTCCCGCGACTGAGTACCATTTTGCACTCGTTGCAGGTGACTTGGTCCGCACGCGCCTTAGGACCATTACCACGAATGGTAAATAACCGCCACACCCAAGACTCACGCAGAGTGCTGGTAGTAGGGACTTCCACTACCTCATTGTCGTCATCCTCTTCATCCTCCTGTGCATCCTCACTCCTGTTCCCCTCGTAAGGCCCTTGGGGAGGTGGTGGTGGTGGTGGTGGTGGAGGGGGTGGGGGTGTGCTGAGGCAGATGCGGCACCAGGTGGCATGAGTGGAGTCATGGAAGCCATCAGCTTGGCGTTGAAAATCTGCAAATTGGCAGCAAAATTTGCTGTGCTCTGTAGGATAGCCAGAAACACAATGAGAATGAGCACTAGGGCGTGGTCTTTTATAGGGGTGCTTGTGTGCAATTCGTGGACATGCGCGCTGTCCACGGACAGATCGAACAGAAAAAAGGGTTCAAAAAGTCACAAAAAGTATGTAGAAACTCAGGATTACTATGTGGGACTTGTTCTATGGTGAGTTTTTATTGGAAAAGATTGTAGATTACTTAAAAATGTAGTTTTAAATTATTCGGGGACACAAACAGTGTTCGCAATCAGAACATACCCTGATTGTGGGTGCGGTCACATGATAGGTTTGCGAACATGTTCACGAAGGGAGCGGGTGTCCGCAGCACAACAAATGCACTGAAACTATTTTGCGCATGCGCGTTGGTGTTCTACGGACACTGTTCGGGTCCTGAAGTGATAAAAAGTGCGTCACAAGTGAAACAAACAGTTACAGACAGGCGTTTGTTCTTAGAACAGTTTCAACTTGTCTGCGAACAATACGGACAGGCATAGCGTCCTCAGGACACCCCCATTTTGTTTATTTACGAACATCCCAGGACACCTGATGTGTTTTTAGACCAGTTTCAACCTGCCTATGAACAGTACGGACAGGCATAGCGTCCTCAGGACACCCCCATTTTGTTTATTTACAAACATTTTAGGACACAGCCTGTGTTCTTAGAACAGTTTCAACTTGCCTGCGAACAATACGAACAGGGATAGCGTCCTCAGGACTCCCCCCATGTTGTTTATTTACGAACATCCCAGGACACATAATGTGTTTTAAGAACACTTTCAACTTGCCACCGAACAATACGGACAGCGTCCTCAGGACACCCCATTTCGTCCACTGATGAACATTTCAGGACACGGCTTGTGTTCTTAGAACAGTTTCAACTTGCCTGCGAACAATACGGACAGGCATTGCGTCCTCAGGACACTCCCATTTTGTTTCTTTACAAACAATTTAGGACACAGCCTGTGTTCTTAAAACAGTTTCAACTTGCTTGCGAACAATACGGACAGGCATAGCATCCTCAGGACACCCCCATTTTATTTATTTACGAACATCCCAGGACACATAATGTGTTCTAAGAACACTTTTATCTTGCCAGCGAACAATACGGACAGCGTCCTCAGGACACCCACATTTCGTCCATTGACGAACATTTCAGGACACCGCGTGTGTTCTTAGAACAGTTTCAACTTGCTAGCGAACAGTACGGACAAGTATAGTGTTCTTAGGACACCTCAATTTTCATTTCTTTACGGACATTCCGGACACCCGCGCTGCCCGTGGACACCTCAACTGCTTTTTAAAAAAAAAAACAAGAAATGAATTAGGACACAATATAATAATTTTACTTTATTTTACATGTATGTTAAATTTATGACAGAGAAGGTGAGGCAGAAACTGAAACAAAAACAGGAGAATTGGGGGTTTCAATAGGATTTATATGAGGTGAAGAAGGGATGATTGATTGATTGATTGATAGTTTATTTATATAGCGCCTATACACAATGTGTTTCAAAGCGCTTCAAGGGGGGGGGGACATAGGAAAATACAGTTACATTCCGAGAAGCCCTTGAAACAATACAGAATGTGAAAATAACTATCATAATAGGCCTGTCGACATTTCTGATAGTGCAAGTGCATAGAACAAGTAAGGCAAGAGGTAATGGATAGGAAGGAGAAACAAAGCAAGCAGTAACATTACTAAGTCTGGCGACAATTTACGCAGTGCAGGTGGTAACAAGAGGAGGGGAGGGAGGGGGGGGGGCATGGGACGGAGATGGAAGGAGAACAAGGCACGCTACATAGCAAAAATGTCGGTGACAATATTTGATAAGTAGGGGAGGGGGAGGGAGAGTACAAGGGGGGAGGAGGGGGGACAGACAAGCTGCTATCAATAGTCAAGGAACATCAAAATGATGAAAGTCTCATCAAAAAGTTTTGGTTCATGGAGAGGGTTTGGGGATAATTGACTGGGATATGGTGAGGGGGGACAGGTACATGTGGGACAATGGTATGTAGTTTGTTTGAAGTGATCCTCCACAAGTTTTTTAAATTATTAAAATTTGTCGAGAGTAGGTCCATTTTTTCTTTTATGTGCTGAAGAGTCTTATCCAATACAGCTTTTTCTTTAATATTTTCAATTTTTGTATGGTCTGTACAAAAAAAATATATATGTTAAATGTATATAAAATAATATTAATTAATTGGTTTATATAGTAAAGTGTCTACCATTAGATTCACTATCTTCTGACATTTCCGCACGTGGGAAATGCTCGTCTAGCCCCTCCAGAGTACTAGTCATTTCTGTGAGAAAAAAAACATAATATCATTTTTTTTGTATCTAATACAGAAAGTTTACAAATATACGAGTAAAATGCAGTACACTTACTATTTCAGGTAAGGTGGGTTCTGAGTGGTCTGTAGATCTGCTGTTGCTCTTAGTTGTGGAGTTTCTGTGAGGTAATCATGTTCGAAGCCTATCTTTCTACTTTTGGTATATTCCATTTTTAGAAAATATTGTATTTAAATGAATGGTTAGTGTGTTATATATATGGGTTACAATTCTTATTTATTACTACATATAATGTGTATGTGTGCTGGTTTGTGAATTTGTAAAATGTTCATATGTTATGATATAACAATTAAACATACCCCCCCCCGACTTTTTGGGTAGTGGTGCTGTTGTCCGAACATGTCCGCAGACATTAAAAGAGTTTGCGAACATCAAATTCAGTAGAGGGGGTTCAGTATGTTCCATGTTACATGTACATAAAGTCAGAGTTATTATTGTTAAGTTGCGCTACTAAAAACCTATGAAATTCAGAAAAAAAACTTTGTTAAAGGGACGTTGTGGTTAAGTTGCGCTACTAAAAACCTATGAAATTCAGTGAAAAACTTTGTTAAAAGGACGTTATGGTTAAGTTGCGTTACTAAAAACCTATGAAATTCAGTGAAAAAACTTTGTTAAAGGGACGTTATGGTTCCAAGTAAAACCGAAAACCCCCTGAAATTCGCCAGTTATGGTAATCTAAGCAACCATAACTCACGCCACCACCGTGCACTGCTAAGACTAACACCCACGACATCAAAGATGACATCACCTGATTCTTTTGCAGTTCATAGAAGATTGTTTGCAACATACCCCACCCTTATATCATTGCTTAGGATTACACAAGTGCTCAGTGAAACTATTTTTGTATAGAGGCGAGTTACCATATAATGTGTGAAGGTATATGCCCAAAGGAACTATGAACACTTGGAAACAATGCAGATTGTGCGAAAAGCATTCTCCTGTCTGAATATCCATTGCCCTGATACTATGGACGAGTAAGCCCAGGCATAGTCCATACCCATTATCTCTTGTAGGCTAAGTACATGATATTGCAATGTTGCTCTCTACCTATAGGGTAATGTTAGTAACGCTAAAGTAGGAGACGATGAGCATCACATTTGTCTTTTCAAAATCTTTAGAGTCAAATTAATATTTGAGTTTTATAATGCGTTAATTTACAAGAGGGCCACTTCAAAGCACTTACGTGACATATGTAAAAAGAAGAGGAAGTATGGGATAAGGTTACACATCCAGGTAGCCTGCTAACTAACAGTCCGGCGGTAGCCGTGCTGGAAAAACCGGCAGGCTGCCGCCGGATCCGGAATGAATTACCTCCTCCGTGATTGCCAGAATCACACAGGCATTACACCCCCAGTGACCCGGTAATTCCAGAGGCGTAATTCCATTAATCCCCATTCCCATGGAGTCCTATAGGACTCCATGGGGATGGGAACAATGGAAACACTTGCACCATCAATAACGGTGCTGGTGTTTCCATTTCCATCTGCAGGCGGGTGGCGTTACTCCCGCCAGGTCAGACCTGGCGGGAGTGACACCACCCGCCTGCAGAACTGGTAGTCTGCCGGTCCGGAGGCAACGGTGGCGGCAGGTTAACCGCCACCATTGTTTCCGGACCGGCAGGCTTGTAATGAGGCCCAGTATCCGATATTTGAGCTGGTAGTTAGATTATATAGTGTGGGTGACGCTTTTGGTAAGGCACAATGAGTAACAGAATTTCTGGTGTGCAAATGTTATTCATGTTACAACAAACATAAAACAAGTCGATGTAGGTACACGTCTGCTAACCGTTTGCAGAGCCAAGAGAGGGAAGAGTCAAGGTTGTCCTGTAGTATCTTAATGTACTCTGGGGCAGAAGTTAAGAGTCATACGGTAAAAGTCTGGTAGAGTCAGGTTTAGGAGTCATGGGTGGGAGGGAAAATCTTTGGTTAATGTGTGCAGGCATATCTTGGTTAGATTCTTCTGTTCATGGAGCCAATTTTCCATATTAGTTTTTAACCTCTTGTGTTGTATTTTGCAGTTGGGGATTTTAGGTGCATAGTAATGTAATGCAAATAAGCAGAATATCAAGACTAGTTGCTTATTTTAAGGGAAAGAAAATGTCAGGTAATTGCTGTGGCTTGTGCCTTATTAAATCTTTTTGAATAGGTCAGAATTGTCTGTGTGCGCAGCTAAAAATCTTCTGAGCGGCACCCAGAAGGAAGCTGGGCAAGTGCACATGCGCACAGCTTATGGGGAACACTGCATGGAACCCATTAACCTTGTGAAATTTAACTCAAACAAAATCCAGGTTTTGATACCTTTTATTGGACTAACTGAAATGGTCTTCTGAGATGGTAGTTTCATTAGCTTTCCAAGTCCCAGAAACGTCTTCATCAGATGGTGGTCACATGACAAATGGCCAACAAATAGAATCACACACAGAGCTGGATATCGCTTTTACATAGAAAGAAGAAAAAAATAGACAAGGGTTTCTCCCACTTTGAATTCCATTGGCTGCAGGAGAAGGTATGCAAGGAATACTGTCCTGTTTGTCCCTTCTATCTAAAAGGGCATACCATCAGAAGGAAAACGACATAGACTCAAACAGTTCTCATTGCTCAAGCAAAACCATGTTACTTATCCACTGTTTCGCACGTAATGAGTAATGTGTACAGACACTTAAGCTCAACGAGTCCAAGAAGCGGCCCTCAGTTTGAAGGAAACAGTGACGCTTTTGTCAATACATTCCAAAACAGTCTAAGGTTTTTGACATGTACAGTGGTCTTACATCTCCAATGGTTCAACGAGCCTCACGTTTTTCCAACTGCAACGTGTATTTGCAGCCACAGCCACACAATTGGTTGCAGTGAATGTAATGCTCCACCGGACTAAGAAAACCATCCGGCACCAGTGTGTTAGGACTACAACTTTGTCAGAGCTTACTGCGTGTTTTGGCAGACTCCATGCTGTGCTATGGTCACACAGGAGGCCAACCAAATTCACTCATGCCTACTTGTGTGACCTGCTTCACTGCAGATACATTGAAACCACGAAAAGAATACCCTTGGTCATCATGAATCATCCGGCACTAATAAACTCGGTGTATATGCGCGACCGGGCGGGGGCGCGGATCCTTCGGGATCCCTAAGGATGGTGGCGCCTGAGACTTGGCAGAGGGCGTTAGGCGGGCTGCCACCAGCTTTTAGCTGGCAGTAGTAGCTCTATGGCCGCCACATCTCTTTGCAGAACACTAAATCAAGATCTGGATAGGGCCACTCGGTTTGGTAAAGGACGAGAGGAAGTGGGTGCCGGGAGGGGGCAGAGGTGGAGCTAACACAAGCCGAACTGTTGACAGCTCTGCCTCCAATTTGGGCAGTGCCAGAGGGATGCGGGTGGGGTTTGCAGAAGAAGGTGGAAGCCGTTTCCCAGAGTAGACTAGCAGTGCATTTAGAGGGGGCCCTGTCTCCTCAATAAATGTGGTGCCACAAAAGGGACCCGGACGATTAAAAGATGTAGTTGAAAACATCTTCATTTGAGCCCCCATCAAGTGATTGACTTTGTGGGTACCCTAGTGTAGAACAGCTCGTTCTGGTGCATTCAATTTTAGGGTCCCTCTCCGGTTTTATGGACGTGCACCCCAACACAGTACCTTGCAGCACGGATCCATATTCTGTTGAATGGGGTTGAGTAGACGGTGACTTTTTTCTGGATTTCTCAACTCAGAAGCAGCCATACGGCCTCACGTTAGAGAGCAGTGGTCTTCAATCTTTGGGGCTGACCCCCTGGTCCCCCCCCAAGGGTGTCTGGGGGAGGGGCAGGTCAGACTCTTCCAAAAGGGAGTACGGTGACTGATTGTAATTGAAAATATAAGCAGAAATGACATCTATTTATTTATTTATTGCATTTATATAGCGCACAAACAGCCCACGGGCTTCGAGGCGCTGTTACTTACAGGGAACTTAGTTACAGGGGTGGTGCAGTTTGGAAAAGCATTTGCAGGTTTAGTACATAGATACATTGGTGTGCAACGTAAAGGTAAGGTTGAAGGTTACACATTATGTAGGGGGGGCAGCAGTTATATTTCTACTCAGGGGGGGCTCAGCAACAACATGTGTACTCAAGGGGGGCTCGGCATAAAAAAGTTTGAATGCCACTTTGTTAGAGGCATATAAAAGTGCTGGGGCTTTGGTGCGTTTCTGGGATACGGTGCACACAGCCTGGCGCATGCCTTGCACACATCCGCGCGCATGCCTTGCACACAGCCTGGCGCATGCCTTACACACAGCCTGGCGCGCATGCCTTGCACACAGCCTGGCGCGCATGCCTTACACACAGCCAGGCATGCATGCCTTACACACAGCCTGGCGCGCATGCCTTACACACAGCCTGGCGCGCATGCCTTACACACAGCCTGGCGCGCATGCCTTGCACACAGCCTGGCGCGCATGCCTTGTACACAGCCTGGCGCGCATGCCTTGCACACAGCCTGGCGCATGCCTTACACACAGCCTGGCGCGCATGCCTTACACACAGCCTGGCGCGCATGCCTTGCACACAGCCTGGCGCATGCCTTACACACAGCTTGGCGCGCATGCCTTGCACACAGCCTGGCGCGCATGCCTTACACACAGCCAGGCACGCATGCCTTGCACACAGCCTGGCGCGCATGCCTTACACACAGCCTGGCGCGCATGCCTTGCACACAGCCTGGCGCGCATGCCTTACACACAGCCAGGCGCGCATGCCTTACACACAGCCAGGCGCGCTTGCCTTGCACACAGCCTGGCGCGCATGCCTTGCACACAGCCTGGCGCATGCCTTACACACAGGACACTCTGGCGAGTTGCTCGGCTTTTAACGAGCCCTCCTTTCTTGAAATAGTTTAGTCTCTCATGTGGATGTCATCATTTGCTGGCTTTGGTTAAGCTCCTGGGTCATCAAATCCGAGCCTTTCTTCCCAGCAGGAAAGACCTAATGCATTCGCCGGGTTCAGAAACTACAGGCAGGTTTTGTAGAGCCCTGGGATGGTATTGTTTCCCTGACACGTGAGTTCTTCCTGCCAAGTCTTTCACCATTTCATATGAGAGAGATTCGGGGAGAAATCGGGTGAAAGTGTGCTATCGCCTTGGCGCCGATTACTATTCGGAACCCGAATTACGCTTGAATTTTAATTCAGATTTAATTAAACACATCTGTCATCAACTAGAATCGACAATTTAACACACGTTTCACAGAGCTCTTAAACTGCCCGTGACCATCCGTGAGAAGGCCGTCCAGTCCTTATTTTTTTGCTTTGGATTCTGAGACTTGTCGTTTTTCTTTTACCATTTGAAATATAGGAAAACTACACGTCCCAGAATTACAAGCCCAGCCAGGACTGGGTGGCTTCTCACGCATGGCCAGGGGCACATTGAGAGCTCTGCCTTCATTTATGGTAACTATCTCATGATGCACTCACTTGTCTGTCGGTCTCCTTTTGTCTCTTTCAATGGTCACACATAAAGGGTTTGATTTACAAAGCGTTCTTCAATGGGATTTTACCATAGAAAAACGCTTTTGTAGCTCAGGCCCGAAGTGTGCCCACTAACTAGTACTTCTGTAAATATTCTTTTCTTGTCAGTCTTTCACATATAGGAGGCAAACATACCTCTATGGTTTTGCGTAAATGTGTGCAACTCTCAGGGCAGGCAGGAAGTAGCTGTAAGTACATGAGGAGGACAATGGGCCTCATTACAAGTGCTCCGGTCCGGAATTAACGCAGCCGGTATAACCATACCGGCACCGTTTCCGCGTCTGCCTAATCATGACCTGCGAACCCTGTAACAGCACCACCACCAACCGCCACCGCAGAGTCAAAGCTCCCGTAAACTCCGCCTGCACGGAAACTCCTCCGTTGCCGCCAATACGAAACACTGCGAGCATCACAACTAGTGCGGACATGGAAATACCCACAACAAAATGGCGGTAAAACCGTGATCACGGTGGCGGTACCGCCGCCACATCGAACATGACGTTAAACTGTGCCTGGTGTCCTGAATCAGGCCACAGGTGCACCAAATCAGCCCAGCTGGACCCAGCAGGCCACTGGGTGCGTACAAAAGGGCCACACCCAGCCCAACTCAAAACAGAACCATGCAGGCAGCAGCTCTAGTAGCATTGGGACTGGGCCTACTTAACCAACAGGCAGCACTGCACACGATGGCAGCAATGTTGCAGAGGAGAAGGAGGTGGAGGCGTAGGCGGCGCAGGCGGCAACCAGCTAACCCTGTACCCATGGCAAACCCCATTGTCCAGCCGGCAGCACCCCGCAGGCAGCCTGCAATACCACGCATCAGGGCCTCACCCTGGAACCTCACCCCAGGACAGATCCACACATTATACCGGCTGGACCGTCCAACAATCCTGTACATCACTGGCCTGATAGAGGACGACATCAGCAGCCCCATAGACACCCCCACCGCCACCCCCCTCCTAAAGGTCGTGTCTGTACTGCACTTTCTTGGCACCGGTACCTATCAACATACAGTCGGTGAGCTGCACGGCCTATCACAACCCTGTTTCTCAATAATCCTGGTTCAGGTACTGGATGCCCTGTTGCCCCATGTGTCTGAACAGATTGTCCTACCCCGTACCCTCCCCCAGGTGATTGCCACCAAGTTGGCCTCCCATGCTATAGCAGGCATGCCAAATTGCATAGGTGCAGTCGACTGCACCCACATTGAGCTGACAGTACCACTTGCAATTGAAATGGTGTTCCGCAATAGGAAACAGTACCACTCACTGAATGTACAGATGGTATGTGATGCGACGCAAGTGATTACACATTGCTGCGCACGTTTCCCGGGCTCAACCCATGACTGAATGGTAATGCGAAATTCAACATTGCCACGGTACATGGAACGCTATGCTGGACAAAGCACATGGCTATTGGGTGAGTACAGCTGCCAATGCTCCGGACCTGTATAACTGGGATGTGTGTGTGTGACCAGGGCAATGAGCTACGTGAGTGGGCTGCTGCGACTGCACATGCATCCCCCCCGTCCATCCACTGAATAGACAGCAGAACCCAAACTTCACAAAGCAACACATGACAGGTAGCCACAGTGTGGCCGTACACACCTTGCCACCTGACATACACAGCCTGAATTCCCGCTGGCACACACACCTGGGGCCACAGCAAACCCCCCCCCCCATAATGTGCAACACAGCCCTCACAATGCACATGAGGGCTGTACATGAGACGTACTGCATCTACTATATCATCACTGTGGAGTGGCCCTGCCATGTGTGCACATCACTGCACAAAGCCATACTCACAAGCCACATGCACACCAATGCATTGGTCAATATCCAGCTGCCAACCGCCACTATGATGGCCATAGAAGATTAACACCCATCAGTGAAAACACTGCATGACACATACGTATGAATGACCAATGACACATGATTGCACAGCATCTGATGAAGACATGATACTACCAACACTGACATGTCTCCCACATCTGCATCCCATGTAGGAGATTCTGGATAAGCACTCACGCCATGGCTGATGACGCCTGTACGGAGGCCAAGGAACAGGTATGAGGATGCGTACAACAGGGCACATGTCCGCACACGTGGCATGATTGAGAGGACATTTGGACTACTGAAGGCCCGGTTCCGCTGTTTAAGCAGATCTGGCGGATCACTGCTGTACAGCCCAGTGAAGACGGGTAAAATTACGCTTGTTTGTGCCATGCTGCACAATCTGTGCCAGCACAGGAACATTGCAATGCCCCCAGACGGAGATGATGAAGATGGGGATGGTGACGGAGACGGAGATGGGGATGGGGATGGGATGGCACAACCCCCTCCTCAGGGTCCACTAGATGGACAACGAGCACGGGATGCACTGATTCGCATTTACTTTTGAGAGACAGCACATCCACAGCATTTCAGGGATATGGTGATGCCACTAAATGAATAAAGGGTATTTCCGTGACCAAATTCTATTTGGCCCTATGGGTCGGCCATGTGTTTTCAGGCATGGATCTGTCGTTCGTAGAAAATTTACATATGGACCTTACCCGACTTTTCGTCCACTAAACAAACGATAAATCAGGCTGCTGTGCGCCGACATTAGGTGATAATCCTATCACTTGCCCCATCGCCCTGGCTGACCTGCTTTTGCGGCACTAAATCATATCCCCCGGCCCTGAGCCTGACATCAACGAAGCATTCATATTCCCCGCCTCTCTCCGTGACGTTACTGGGTTGCGTAGCCAAACGCGCCCAGTCGACTTCTACGGGACTTCACACAGATCCCGTAAAACAACACAGATCATCTCACAACACAGCGCGCCACGATTTGGAATATGAAACTGTGGTTTAAAAGCAAACAGCAAGATTGTACAATTGGTAAAGTACATTTATTTGACGTCAAATGTTTAGAGAATATTCAGCGATTCGCATTTGTCTTTGCTCTCGATCCGCAAAAGTTCATCTTGAGTCACGCGCTGTTCCTTAGCGGTACACAGGGTGTTGGTTTACGATAAAAGAAGCACTATGGTCGCACTGATAATCTCAAGGCTGTTCCAACAACGAGTCACTAGACCACCGTAACGGTTGGGATGTTGCTTATAGCCGCTAGTACCGCGTAAGGGCATATTGGTCCTAGCCGATCGTCCCATAAAATGGTCAAGGTGGTGAAGTTGTTGACCTGGAGCTACACCTGGCAGCTGAAGAACCGTCGGCCGGGGTCTGGAAATGATGGCATTGGCAGAATGGAAGGATGTACCTGTATTAAAAACATAAATTAGTCTCTCCAGCCGATATTCATTAAAATTATTCATTTTATTTATTCTGCCTGAAACTATTTGCTAGCGAGGAGAGTGCAACAGAGTATGTTACGTTATTCCCACTAACCCACCCCCTCTCCTCCGCCTTTTTCAGAGCCGCCTGGGCACCAGGGGAGCACTTTGGCGTTGATGGTGCGTGGTACAAAATGCCACATTGAACGAACAAGTACAACTTAACCGGCCTTTAATGCTACGCTATTGTTAATATATTCCGGTATTAAATATTCTAAAGGGTTATTTACATTAGATTTGCATTTTCCATTGTCTCGGCGTAATGCAGTCCCTAAATACCACTCCGTCTGTGCCAACGATCTTTCTTTTAGTGAACAAACATGAAAATCGGTCTTGTTTCTGAAATTTCATCCTTATCATCTCTTACGTTATTGCACTCCTCCTTCAAAAGAAGTCTTTAGGCACGGTGCCTGTCTGTCAAGGTCAAAAAACATAGAACCTTATACTGCGAGTCGTGGCCCACTCCGGCCCGCGAGCAATAAATCGAAGCAGCTGACCTTCACTGTGAACCTGCATACATTCTTACTTTGCAACATTCTTTGTGAAGCCATCCCTGAGAACTTGAATTTTACACTCCATCTGTGTATATTGTCCGCGTGCTTTGCAGCCCTAGAGAACCATAAAATGGAGATAATTGTCTATCTAGGTAAAAGTGAGATTTATCGTTTGTTTAGTGGACGAAAGTTCGGGTACGGTCCATAGCAAATTTTACTACGATCGACCGATTAATGTTTAAAAACACATGGCCGACCCGTAGGGACAATAAAAATTTAGGACCGGAAATACCATTTAATTGTACTGCATATGAAATGAGAGATGTCCACTCATTATGGTACATTTCAAAGGTGTTGTATTTTCGATAAACCAGGTAAGAAAGTGCATTGGGTACGTAATCCTGTACACCCGTGCCCACCCACCACTGAAACGTACCCACCCACAACCAGGCCCCAAACAACTAACCCCCTAATGGAACTCCCCCACCACCCAAACGTACCCACACCCCTACACCCATGGTGTCCCCAAATGTCATGTTGACTGGCATCCCCACATGCCACTATTTGCGGGGGCGCTTATGCGGTGCCGTGTCCTTGCTGGCGGCTCCAGTCACCCAACTAGAATGCCTCCGTGTCCTTGCAGTGGCAGAGCTGGATGGGGTGGTGCGGGCTGAGGTGACTGTCGGTGTGACTGTGGGCAAACGCCCTTGAAACGCCTGTGGGCTACCAACATTGACTGAGCAATGCTGGATTGCTCACTGTTCCCTTCCCTGACATGGCGTGCCAGGGTGACAATGGTGGCCGCAAATCGTCCAATCAACCTGGAGAGCCGCCCACCGACGTAGCATTGCTCTCACGCTGCAGCCTGGCCTCCTCCCACTGATGCATGGCCTCCTCATGCTGCAGCCTGGCCTCCTCCAACTGACTTTCCACCAGCTGCGTCAGGGTGGCCTGTTGTTGCTCAAAGTGCTGCAAGCATGTACTGAGCTCAGCCATGGAGGGAGTTGGGGAGCACATGGGGCTGTGCAGTTCTTGGGGGCTGAACTGTAGGCCATGGATGGGTGACACCTCATCCATGTTGTCCCCCTCACCCTGTTGTAGTGCTTCGGCCTGCATGACCGGGGCACTTCCATCACTTGATGCAGCCTCCTCAGCTGTGCAGATGGGCTGCGAATCATCATCCGGGGCTAGGGTGGGTGCCTGTATGGGGATGGTGGCGTATGCTGGTGTGCCTGATGTAGCCGGTGTGCCTGATGTAGCCGGTGTGCCTGATGTAGCCGGTGTGCCTGATGTAGCCGGTGTGCCTGATGTAGCCGGTGCTTGTGTGCTGGAGCAGCTAGCATCATCCTCCTGGGCAGAAGTGCTGAGTTGGGCGCGTGCAGGTGGCCGCTGCGTTGCCTCCTGGCCCTCGCTGTCACTTGTCCCGACTGTGGGGATACAGAGGGCATGCTGTTAGTTGTGTGATGTTACTAGATGTGTCCATCACATGCATCCAACATGATAATCCATTACCACTTGCATGTACACACTTGTGACTATTGATGCACTCAGGTGTGTGTGTGTCTGCTTCCAGTCAGGCACGCACTGTGTTCATTTCCAGGGTTCCTGCTTTGGGGATGTGTTACTTGTCATCTGGCCAGTCAGTGGGTCCATTGGGTAACTCCTGCCCTGTTGGGGGGGGCATTGTGAGTGGGTACATTGGGTCACTCCTGCCCTGTTGGGGGGGGGCATTGTGAGTGGGTCCATTGGGTCACTCCTGCACTGTTGGGGGGGGCATTGTGAGTGGGTCCATTGGGTCTCTCCTGCCCTGTTGGGGGGGGCATTGTGAGTGGGTCCATTGGGTCACTCCTGCCCTGTTGGGGGGGGGGGGCATTGTGAGTGGGTCTATTGGGTCACTTCCATTCACACTTATGGCTTTGTACTATGTGCACTTACCAGCATGTGCAGGTGGGCTCACTCCTGCCTCTGCCTCTCCTATGCCGTGGATGCCTTTGAGGTGCATGACACTGCTGCAGCGCTCCTCCCACGGTTGCAACTTGAGAGGGGATGCAGGGCCTCCACCAGTGCCAGTGCTGTGTTGGCGGTGTGCAGTCATGAGGTTGCGCACCCGGAGCCTGAGGTCATCCCACCTCTTATGGCAGTCCTTCACAGAGCGTGTGGTCACACTGACCGCTGTGCACTTGCGTTCTGCCTCCGCCCACACCTCCTTGAGTAGCGCGCCGCTGATCTGCACTAAAGAGCATTTCTGCATGCTCAACAATGTGGTCCACCAGAACTGTGAGCTCAGCCTCACTAAAGCGTGGCTTTCGCTCTCTGCGTGCTGGTATCCTGGATGCTATTAGATGAGATGTCGGTCTCAGGGAGGTAATCTGTCCTGTGGTGTCTGAGGATGGCAGTGGATTGTGCTTTATATAATGGCCGCCTCTCTATTTCCGTTTTTTTCCCGCGGTCATGCTGTTTCCGCTTCCGGTGTTGGTGTTTCCGGTGTTTCCGTGTCGGCGGGGGTGGACACGGGTTTAGCACGCTTTTCTGTGGCGTAAAGTCCATGTGCGTGGGTGTTTACATGACGGCGGTGACTCCGTTTCTGCCTCGTTGTGTTGCGCGCGACCCAAATGCCGTAATCGGCCCTTCTTTCCGCAACCTTGCGGATTCCGGCACGGCCGACTCGTAATGAGGCCCATTGAGTCATTCCCTCTGATTTCTTTACAATGAAGACACTTTTTTTAGACTTATATGGTGACTAAGATAAGGTGACCAGATAAAAAAAAACGGACATGCTATAGACATAGAAGTAGGACTACCGTAAGTACGAATAAAACTGTAGGCCCACTTCTATGTCGCTGGCCTTTTGCGCTGGGCGCGAAGGGGGTGTGCTAACAGGCACACTCCTCTCATTGGAGGAGAGCGCCGGGGAGAGGAAGGGGGAGGAAATGGGGGCGTGAAAAGCATTTCACGCCCCCATTCGTGCAGGAAGACTTGCGCCGGGACCCGATTTTGGGATTTCGAAATCGGGTTTCAGCAAAAACCGGGACTTTAGCCACCCACCTTGCAAACCCCAGACAGGGTTTTTAAAAAAAAAAACGGGACTTTAGCCACCCACCTTGCAAACCCCAGACAGGGTTTTTAAAATTAAAAAAATCCTGGGGCCCCAGGACGAAGGGCGAGCTCTGCAGACTGTCCCGGGAAACCCGGGACGTCTGGTCACCCTAGACTAAGAGAGGTGAAAGGGTCAATCTGTGTCTGTCTTTTTCATTTGGGCTATTAGGTGGCACTTTTGCATTGAAGTACAGAGTGGAAGAACTGGCATGTGAGCAGGGACACAAAGCTTTTGGGTGTTCTTTGATTTCTTTCCCACCGATTGTCTACCCATGGCCATGCTAATCCCTATGGCCATTCCGACCCAGCTCCGACCCCTCCCTGCCCAAAAAACCACCTCATGGGAACTCTTTGAGCTCGCTTTAATCCAGCCTTACCATCAAACTTGCACTCAGAGTGCCTGCCAGTGTTTTCTCAAGGTAGTTGTCTAAGAGTTAATGGGGATCATTATAAGTTTGCCGGTATCTATCCGGTGATATCGGCAAACTGACCTACCGTTTCTGCTGCTTGATATCCTGGCATTATCAGGATATTCCAGGTGGTGTGAAGGGCGGTAAAACCTCACGCCATGGAGTCCGATAAGACTCCATGCAGGGGAATGCCGGTATTACTGGCTTCAGTAATACCAGTTACAGTAATACTGGCAGTTTTTTGCCAACGGGACCTGATTTACCTCCATCTCTTGCTTGGAGGTAAATCAGGTAATCCCCACCGGCACACCTGTAGTTTTGGTGGTGCAGTAAAAGCACTGGTAATGGAATTATCGCCAATTCTACTGCCACTTTTACAGCACGGCCAAACTTTTAATGATCCCCAATGACCTAATTGGAGTTGCAGATGTGCTAATGGTGTAATAAAAATGCTGTAACCAGGTCTGCCTTCAGCCACTTTATTACAAGCACTATACATGTCCTTCACTGAAGTCCCGTTAAAAACAAGCATTGGGAAAGCCAACAGCTTTGGCTTCTGTATAAGTATTAGACATTTGCCAGGCATTGCTATTATATGCCCAGGTATTCGTATCCATTTTGCACCTGCTACCATAATTAGCCAGTTAATAGCAAAAGCCCAAACTGTTGACATTGCCAATGCTTGTTTATATTATGGGGCATAACTAGCAGCCTCACGGGTAGGCAACCTGTGTCTCTCCAGATATGTTGCACTAAAACTCCCATAAACCCTCACCATTGACTATGCTGACTAGGGCTGATGGGAGTTGTAGGTAAAACATCTGGAAATGTGCCTTCCCCTGCATGCTCAAACTTGGCAGTGGGGAGCGAAACAGAAACGCAGCAGGGGCTTTCCCAGAGGGGCACATCCTTGCTTTGGAGCTTTTGAGAGGCTTGAATGGTACTCACAGTGAGAAGCCCTTTTTATTATTTATTTATTTATTTATTTTGGGTATTTGCGGAGCGCATACCTAGGTTCGAGACGCAAAGGAGCTCTGCACCTCAGAGGTTAACAGGATTACACTTTAGAGGGCAGAGGTACTACATGGCTGTGCTACCTTTCACTGAGGCAACAGCGCCAGTAATTAGCAGTGCGGTGGGGTTGGCTAGGGGTGGGATCAGGGGTTTTACACTGCGTGGAGATGGTCCTCCTTGAAGAGGAGGGTCCTTTCTGAATTGCATCCGGGTGGGTGTGACTTTAATGTTGGCCGGTTTGAGGTTCCAGAGCTTGGAGGAGGAGACCCAGAAAGCCTGTTTCCTGGTTTTCTCCCAGAAAGGCTCTTTTGGTGGAAAGTATAATTCAGACGGTGCATTATATCCTGTATTATCAAAGATGTGTCCGGCGCCTGAGCAGCCTGCCGGAGACAGTGGAACTCTTAACCAAGCAGCAGAGGGAACGTTCCAAGGAGGTCAGTGAGGTCTGGACAGGGAGAACCGGTGGATACACCCTTGTAGGGGTGACCACTTGGACATGATGTACTTCAATGTAGGAAGACCAGGTAGAGTGCCCAGCCTGCTACAGGTCAGGAGCTCCATTCAGCTGTTGGAAGAGGCGAGCAGTGACGCGGGGCCATCATTAGCACCGCCCCAGACACAGAAACAGCGGCTGATCCAGCACCTGGGGATCCTGTCTCCAGCTGGCTCCTTAGGTCTAAATCTTAATTACACCACATCCAAAGAGTAACTGGAATCCGAAACCCGCATACCTAAGCCTACGTCCTGCCTGGTCTGTCCCTGGCCTAAACCGCGTTCCATCACTCTACAAGCAGGACATAAATAAAGAAATATATATCACTCTCGTGGGCAACCTTTGATTGAGCAGATGATTGCACTTGCCCCTGTACAAAGACATATTACGGGGAAATGGGGGCACCCCTTAGGGGCATGTTTTTTAAATACTTTTGTGTTTTCTGGTTGAAGCCCCCAAGATCAAGTAATTCAGGGCACACACCTGTCTGTCAATGCATGGCACACGGATGCAGTCTTTATTAGCGCAAAGGTGCCATTGTGTACATTCACATGGGTGCGATCTTGTGAGTACAAGGGCATATGTTATTGCATGCCACAGGGGGGGCAACCCAGACACCTGGCATAGAGAGGTAGATGGTGGGATGGTAGCACAGTTATAGGCACTACTAGGGCCAGCCCAGCTGGGAATGGTAAATGCTCATATGATATGACCTGAAGCACACATTTCAATGATGTGGAAAGGGTATAGATGCCGCTTTACCATAATGGTAAGGGGCAGCAGGGCTGGTTTATCTACTTGTTGGCTTTGTCTGTTCCTGCAACCCCTGGGCCTCCTGAACCTTCCTCTCATGCTGCTCTCGCGATACTAAGAGGAGAGGGTGTGTTATGTCCTGGGCTATGTGTGGCGCTTGAGCAGCACGTGGGTGACTAGACAGGCGGATCTCTCAGCCCAGCAGCTGAGGGAAAGGTCCAAGGAGGTGGGTGAGATCTGGAGTGGGAGGCAGGGTGCTCCGGTCGCTGCGCCGGCGTAGGGACGGCCTACCATACGTGGTTTCACCTGCTATCTGGAGATGCTGCAGAGGAAGGCCCTACTGCAAGAATAAGCCGTAGCCCAGACCCCCCACTGGGTGTATCTTTTACTGAATACAACACAAATGCAGGACACTTCCCACTTTGGGTGTTCTGCCTGTGGGGCCCAGTGTGTCCAGCCAAAATGGAAAGGTTTTGGACGTGGGCCGCTGGGAACCAACTCAAGGGCTGGACCAAATCCAAATGGGGTGAAATGCTTCTGTGATTGAGAAAATAATGACATAACAGGTGTACCCCTGGGGCGCACCTTCTTCTCCCAGCTAGGTCCCTTGGCCTGGAGACAGACAGTAGAGGCATATTTGTAAGTATGCATCAGTGAAAAAGTACCTTTTTACCCCGCATCTTTTCGGAGTTTGTTAAGTGATGACAAAGCGGCCACATGCAAAGGATTTGGATGCGTAGAACTCCTATCTGTACTTTTATTCTGGGGTGTACACCCTCAATACAGGATTTGGGCAGAGGCGTAGACAGGGTGGGTTCCAAGCGGAAAGGCGCACCCAAAATCTGTAAGTGGCCACTTGGCATCACTGCGTGGGCATTTACCAATGTTGCTGTCGCCGGGGTGGACCCACCTACATGAGCTTCGGGACCCATTTGTTAGACAATCCTGGCTACGCCTCTGACTGGGGGGTCTCGAGGTTGTATGTTCTCTTTCATTACAGCTTGTTTTGCCCCATTTTCTGTTACTCCCCTCATCCCCGAGGATTTCTGGTAGTGTTCCATGTTCAAAAAGGCACTGGGGGTAACTCCAGATAAGAAAACCTCAAACTGCACATTTTGGTAAGTCTGATTGGGCTAAAAGTTAGTCATGTGCTAGGGTGTGCAATCTTTGGCACTGCAGATGTTTTGGCCTACAAATTCCAACAGCCATGAGCAGCATAGTCAATTGTGAGGGATTGTGGGAGGCTAGTCCACAGCATCTGGAGAGCCAACGGTTGCAGACTCCGGCAGGGAAACGCTGCAAATTGAGACATGTCTTCTCATCAAATGGTCCCATCAGCAGAAGCGCTTAGAAGGTTCCGGCCATGGCCCTCTATTAGGTCCAATAGAAAGCATCTCCTCTGCAGGTGGAGAAAGTGTGTCTGCCCTTCCGCCACCGCTACTGTTCACGCCAGGCTGTTTTCCTGTAGAGGAATGCCACCGTTTATTCCCTGGGCAGGGCTGCTATTTCAGCGGGAAAATACATTCCTTTGCACGCCTCCCCCTTTCTTCTCGCAGCTGCTGCCAGATCTTTTTCGATTTTCTTGCAGGATTTGCCCATTTTGCTGTGTTGTGCTGTAAATCTCGCAGGTCGAAGTGTATGAAAAAAAAGTAGTGGAACTATGTTCCCTTCTGGCCCTGCCCCCGCTTCCCACAAACCCAATCACCACGCCCCCTCCCACTCGCAATCCAAACCACCAAACAAACACACCTGCTGTTTAAGGGAATGTTCAGTGCAGTGCACTGAAGTGCACGTTTAAACTTCTTCTTACGCTTTTATTTTAAAAGTAATCCTTTCCCACCCACTTCGACCACTGAGATGGAATTCTCCTTTGCTCTCCCTCTCGTTCAACTGATAAGTTCGATAGGAAAATGTGGGTGCGAGGAATGACTAATGCTGTGGAATGGGTAAACCGATGCAGCAGGGAGATATTACGCTCCTATTAGTGAATTATGCGCATATCTAAATGAGCGGCACTGTTCGCAACCAGGAACCTCAACGTGAGCAAATATTTTGTATAATAAAGAGAAAAACGTTTCTGAACAGTTGGGTAGTATTTGCTTGTTTATTGAAGAAACATATTCAAATATAAATGTCACATCATTAACACCACAAGTGTCTGCATCTGCCTTCTCAGTATTCGACTAACACACCCTGGCCTCCTTTCTTACAGAGACAAGCGCAGCAAAGCCAACATTATTGGCAGAATGCACTACATAAGACCACTTTACATTCCATTCCATAAACACATATGGACGTCATATATCAGAACGACCTGACGAGCTGGTACACAAAAAATGATGTATACAATTATTTGTTACCATTGTATCCACAGAACACCCAACTCCATTTCAACAAAAGTAGCCATGGAATTGCTAGTTATAGATTTCTACAGTCATCCGTGTGAGGAATTCAACCATCTGCATGGAATGAAAATGAATGATGGGAAAACAACCTCAGAGAAATGTGTGAGGCCATTCCGCACACATTTCATCTGCTACCCACAAGAAATGCATAGTCATGTGTACTGTGGGGAGACACAGCCTACAGGCGTCGTCTTCGCCTGTCATATTCAGCTGGAATGTGACAACCACGGGTACAACAAAGCATCTCAAGAACAGGGAAGGCACACCTTCCTGCAGCCATGAGCAGCCTTATTTAAATATCAAAGGCTACAGGGATCTGGATTCCTATTGTGGTATTTCGGCTGGTGGCAGTGCATACTACTGAGATAAATTGATGCAAGCCTAGAGGAGAGACTTGGTTGCTGAACAGACAACAGGAGGGCAGGGCTAACACCATTTTGGTATGCAATGTGTCAACTTGAAGCTAGTTCTCACCTCTCTGTATGAAAGACAGTGAATGGCCTGTCTGGGTCCATCAGTTACCGTAGGTGTCCCTGCGACGCAGACCCCTTTCAGAGGGATGAAAGGATGCGATTTAGGAGAGACAGGAAGTATGCTCCCATCACAAACTTCAAGGGAGACCTCCGCTTTAACCAAGAGTCACAGAGGGCTCAGTTAACCAGAGAGACACTTTGATCTACAACAGACAGGAAGTTGGGTGGGACTTTGGTATATGTTGTTACCCCTTGTCTGTTCTGTTGCAGAGCACTCTGTTCCTGACCTCATGTATAACGTAAGATTGTTGGTGGGCACCCAAGATGGGTTCATTAAGGTGGGATTAGCCTGCACCAATCACTGGGGCTCCTTTGGCTTAACTGCACTCCCCCCTTCCCCTCCCCCATGGCACTTCTCCTTTCCCTATTCCCTGCACTTGCGCACTAAGAATGCTACAAGGTCTAATAAGAACGTTATTTTTTCCCCCCATGTTTCCACCTCCTTGTCTTGTTGCGCCTAGAAACACTTTTGTACAGGCACGTTATAAATGCCACATCAGATCATATTATATCATATATCATATCAAGAGAGGGTTGGACCCCTCACTTGACAGATTATCTGATGACTTCGAAAGGAGTTAGAAGAAGGACTCATTTGGACTCGGGCTGAAGGTGCAGTCTGCCTTACATCTTCCACCAGTGAAGGCAGGCCAGGTGTTCCAAGAGCGAAGCAAGATCCCTCCCCTAAACATCTCCCAGGGAACAGAGGGAGATACCGGACTCAGAGGATCCGTCCAGAAGCTCCAGAACTGGTACCAATTCAGAACACAGCGTGCCCTGCTAGGTTCTGCCAGCAAGCTTCCTATGTGGAAAGTGCAGGAGAGTATCTGAACTAAGGATAAGGCCGTTGCCTGCAAACACTCTCCTGAGCTTTGGGCCATCCACCTTGAAAGGACGACACAAGCCCTGTGAAGAAGCTAAGAGGAGTGCCACACAAGTATCAACCAGCATTTTTGAGACAGTCAAGTCCTCGAACCGCATCCAGCTGCACCGCTGACTGTTGTCATGCTGCCATTCTGTCCATGTTACCGAAATTGGACAAGGTGGTCTTATAAAACACTTGTATCCCAATTTGTTTAAAGCCCTTCAGGTGTACTAGCGGTGTAGGGTTGATTGATGGTTTAGAAACCGATATTCATCCCTGGACCACTGGTGACCCGGAAGTTGATTAATCACAATCCGTCATCCACCTCTTCCATCCATACGCCTGATAAATGTGTGCTGTGTGGATATGTCATATGTGGCTATTGCCCATGTTCTGCACACATGCAACTTGGTAGTGTCCCTTAAGCTTGGCCCTTGATTCAGAGGCACGCGTGCATGTGCACACACACACACACCTATCCACCCCCATGCACACACCACACACACACCTCACTTGCCTGTAATCTGGGGTGGACTGGGAGGCCTCCAGCAGCCCAGGCAGTAAGGGACGCCAGGCCTTTTCAAAGAATGTTCAACTATTCTATGCACACCATTGTGAACCCTTCTGTCCTCATAAGTGCTGCCACAGACTTCTACACCCATTGCTACTATGGCTGTGCCAGCAGTACGTGGACTGATGTTCTTGCTAAAATACGTTGCTCTAAATCTGACAGCACTGTACAGGGGCATGGTGTAAATGTACATAACAAATGCTGCTTGCCCTGCCTCACAGCACTTTTGTTAATATGAGGTATTTTAAAGAGACACATATTTCCAACATCAGCAAAAATGGATCTGCCCCTTCCTGGACTAGAACACATTATGCAGTGTAAGCACAGGCTTGCTCTTTGCGTTTTTTTGTCTACCTAGCCTACATTGTGACCAGGGATTTAAGTGGGCTGGGGCTAGCTGGGGCAAGCACGACAACCACTTTTTAAAAATGTTCTATACGTGGGAATTCAAATCCACACACTGCCAGTGACTAGCCAAACTGAGGTATTGCTTAGGTGGTGGGTTTGTTTCATTCGTGGACTGCTTGACAAATAAAGCCCACATAAAGCAGTCTATTATATAAAACAAAAGACATTCTGCACCTATGAAATAGCACAGTGCGCTGCAGCACTGGTTTGCCAGTGTCAATGGCGAGCTCGGGTTGCAATCCCTAGCACGGGACATTATATACATACTGTAGATGTAAACCCAAGCCCTGCTGATGAAAAGCCAGTGTCACATCTCACTGTGCTATTTCGTAGTGCTGGATGTCATCATTTTCATTCATTGACTGCTTGACACAGGCTATTGAATGAAACCAAATGATTTGAGCACCAATGAAACAGCACAGTGCGCTGCAGCACTGGTTTGCCAGTGTCAATGGCGAGCTCGGGTTGCAATCCCTAGCACGGGACATTAAAAGACCCAATGTATATACTGTAGATGTAAACCCAAGCCCTGCTGATGAAAAGCCAGTGTCACATCTCACTGTGCTATTTCGTAGTGCTGGATGTCATCATTTTCATTCATTGACTGCTTGACACAGGCAATTGAATGAAACCAAATGATTTGAGCACCAATGAAACAGCACAGTGCAATTCGACACAGGCTTATTACCGGCGGCACAGCCAGGGCGAATTGTCAGTGCAAGACAATTAAAAATTAAGTAATCCTTCAGCTTTTTCTTTTTATTGTCATGTGCTGGGGACACTTCAGGCCACGCCCATGATGTAGGCCACACACCCCCATTGCACACCCCTTCAATTTCTCAATCCACTTAAAACACTGGGTGTGACCCCTGAGCTGGTCTCTGTTATGATCAGATAAGAGAATGACTTCTGTGGCCTTCATCTAGTGTTGGAGTCTTGCCTGCTTCCGTATATTGTCTGTCTCCAGTTTTACCATTCTACTAAGTGTAAACGTCTACTCAGTATTTTGTTCCTGATCGCAAGCAGCGCGGCTCACTTAAATATACATACAATTCAGTAATATCTCCCCGCTGCATCTGTTTACTCATTCCACAGCGTTATTCATTCCTCAGCTCCATTTTCAGATCGGACATATCAGTCGTGGGGGAGGGAGAGCAAAGGTGAATTCCATCTGCAAGGTTTATAGCACAACACAACAAATCTGGCAGAAGAAAGGGGGAGACGCGCAAAGGAATGTATTTTCCCCACTGAAATAGCAGCCCCGCCCAGGGAATAACCTTTGGCATTCCTCTACAGGAAAACAAGCCTGGCGTGAACAGTAGCGGTGGCGGAAGGGCAGACATACTTTCTCCATCTGCAGAGGAGATGTTTTCTATTGGACCTAATGACCTGTTACGCTAAGAAGGCCAAGGCCGGAACCTTCTAAGCGCGACTGCTGATCATAACATTTGATGAGAAGACATGGTTCAACTTGCTGACTTCATGCATCAGCCATGCACACGGCTAACATTTAGTCCATTGAGAATTATCAAAAGGAGCAGGTTGGGGTTTTCTTATTTGGAGTAACTTGTAACACCAGTGCTTTCTCTGAACATTGAGTAGTACCAGAAAACCTGGGTGATGGGAGGGGTAACAGAAAATGGGGGCAACAAGAGCTGTGTTGGTGGCCTGCCCTGGACCACCGAGCAGGCCCCATACACATGTCGGGAGCACCCGACGCAGTCCTCCTGGGCGGCGATCACGCCGCGGACTCCAGGCTACTGGAGCGGACCACGTGGCTGAGATCACCCAGCACACTGCGGCCCCAGCTCTGAGGGCACCCAGGCCCGGGCTCTCACCCCCAGCCATGGTCACATGGCATTGTGATTCCCATGGGACGGAGTTGCCCAGCACGGGCACCGTCCTCGTGCTGAGCCCCGTCCCTGGGCCCAGATCACGCGGTGTGGCACCAGCATGGTGCGAAACAAGAACGACACCGGAGCCTCGTATGGAGTGACTGACAAGCCGGAAACAGCTCGTACTTTTTATTAACTTGGTCACATGGGGAACCATGTGACCAAGACAAACACACTGGGAGATACCATGTCTCCCTACAGGGGGTGACATGCAACACTCCTCCTTATTCATAACAACAAAATAAATAGAACACCATGACATAACTCACACACTAACTCTACAAACCATAACTCCCACACACATGCCCTCTTTATTAACCTGGGTGAGTGGGTCTCATATCACTGAACGGCACCAATGAGGGACAGTGGCACCACATAAAGCATTCCCGATATCTGGGCGTTCACCACTTTACATGGTCCACTGACTGGGCCATTTTAAGCAAGAGTCCAGGTCTGCTGGCTCCCAGTCTTCATGGGGATGTCTCCGGTGTTCATCTGGTGCACCCCGGGGAGTCGCAGGAAACCAGTTTGCCTCCCCATCAATGTTCATTAAGGACAGTCACACCACAGTCACAGAGGCCAGCAAAGCCGCACCTGGGGAGGCCCAGGAGCCACATCGGCCAAATCCACAGTCTGGGGGGCACCTGTAGTGGGGGCACTGGCAACACAGCAGCCGGAATCCGCGCTTATCACTGTAGTCACTCGATGTGGCCTCGCTAGCTGGTCTTTGATTGAGGGCGCACAAGCACTCCGGTGGGGAGCCACTACTCAGTTGCTGGGCGATGGACGCAGCCCTCTCTAGGTGGAAAGTGCAGACCTTGGCCTGTGCCATTCTGTATTGGCTGTCTTGCCTGACGCCTGGCTATGCTGTACACAGGGCCATGTGCAGTTCTCTGACGCTTCGCTTCCCCTCATTTTTTTTGGCTCCCAAATGGAGCGCTGCAGGCCTCGTCACCACCAGGCCCGTGGAACACTTCGGGCCGATGGGTCGCACCGACATCGAGCGCACCCACACATTTTTCTTTTGTAGGCACCCTGGTCTGGAGCGTGCTGTTTCCTTTTCACTGCCGTGGCGAGCCCGGGTTCGTGATGGACTGCCGCGGGCATCACCTCCAGGTTGCTGTTCTTTTGTTTTTCATGCGGCGACAGCCACCGCCCTTCACCTTCTCTTCATTGCGGCTGCAGCCGCTTCATATTTTCTGGGGGGCTGCCTCTCACCTCCCCCTTTGCGGGCCACAATGCTGGACATGTCCCTCCTCACAATCGAGGAGAGGCAACGCCTCTTCATTGCAGTGCAGGCTGCCGCCCTTTATTAATTTTCTGCTCCAGGATCGAGCACCACAGCAGATCACCACTGGAGGGCCGGACTTGTGGGGCCAGCACAGTATTTCTCCTCTTTGCAGCCAACTAGTTGTTCTGGGGCTCTTATTTGGGCCGTGTCTGCGGGCCAGTTGCGCGGTGTTCCTCTGTTGTTCACCCCGGCAGGCCACTCCCCTTCTCTTTGTTGTCCGTTGGAGACACGCCCCTTTTTCTTGGGGGGGGTACCACAACCGGTTAAAATATCCCTCTCCCCTTCTTTTCAACCGCCGTAGCCCGGGCGTTGTTGACTGCGGGCCTCCAGGCTCTGCCCCTTTTCATTGTTTCGTTTCGGGCCCGTCGCAGGGCTCCAATGCCTCCGCTTCTTTTTTTTTTTTGCTCTGGTTTCTGGAGCACATTTCTGCCCTCGCAGGCCCTGGTAGTGGGGGGGGGGCAGTGTTGTGGTGGGGGCTCCACCTCCCCCATCTGCAGCCACCGCCGCCTTTGCAACTCTCCTCATGGGGGGAGAGAGGCCACAGCTACTGCAGCTGGCATCGCTCCCCTCCCGTTGCGGCTGATACCGTGGGGCAATCTCCATCCCCACAGGGGAGAGTGGGGGACAGCTTCCTCCCTCCTGGTGGTGGTGGGGGCAAACTTCCTTCGTCATGCGGCCGACGCCACCCATCTTAATGTACGGCGGCAGCCGACTCTGCCACTAGTTCCTCCACTCCTTTGTTGCGGCAGAGGCCGCCTCCATGGTGGGGGAGGGTCGCAGCAATACACGCGGCAGATGCTGCCTCACTCCTCCTGGTGCTGGTACCAACCACACCATCCGGCCAGCACGGTCGCTCCGGCCCCGTACCACACCGCATGGCTCCCATGCAGGCACCAGGCGTCCTGTGTCCACGAGCACGGGCCCTGGTCCACCCGCGTAGCCACCTCCACAATAGCGGCCGATGCCACCATGCACACGGGGGCTCCAGCCCTCGTCGCCATTGTTGGGGGCCTGTCCTGGACCACCGGGCAGGCCCCATACACATGTCGGGGGCACCTGTAACAGTCCTCCTGGGAGGCGATCACGTCGCGGACAAATGAGTGGGGGTCACCCCACTCGCTCCAGGCCACCCAGCACACTGCGGCCCCGGCTCTGGGGGCACCCAGGCCGGGGTCGCACCCCCAGCCATGGTCACATGGCATTGTGATTCCCATGGAATGAGTTGCCCCCAGCAGGGGCACCGTACTCGTGCTGGGCCCCGTCCCTGGGCCCAGATCACACAGTGTGGCACCAGCATGGTGCGAAACAAGAACGACACCGGAGCCTCTGATGGAGTGACTGACGAGCCGGAAACAGCTTGTACTTTTTATTAACTTGGTCACACGGGAACCATGTGACCAAGACAAACACACTGGGAGATACCATGTCTCCCTACAGGGGGTGACATGCAACAAGCTGTACTGAAAGAGAACACCCAACACTGAGGACCCTCCCAGTCCTTTACTGAGGGTGTACACCCCAGAACCAAAGTTCAGAAAGAAGTTGCTATTGGCCAGAAACCCTTGCCAGGGCCCCCAATGTCACCACTTCACCGACTCCAAAACAAATGCAAGGTAAAAAGTAATGTTTTGGGGGAAGCATACTTAAGAATATATATCTGTTCCCTGTCTCTAGCTCAAGAAACCCTGCTGAGAGAAGAAGGTGCGCTCCAGGGGTACACCTGTCATGTCATGATTTTCACAATCACAGAAGCATTTCACCCCATTTGGATTTGGTGCTCATCCCTTGAGTTGGTTCCCAGCAACTCACGTCCAAAACCTTTTTATCTTGGCTGCCTCACTCTGGGCCCCGCCAGGGAGAACACCCAAAAGGATAAGTGTCCTGCATTTGTGTTGTATTCAGCAAAAGATACACACAGTGGGGGGTCTGGGCTATGGCTTATTCTTGCAGTAGGGCCTTCATCTGCAGCATATCCAGAGGGTAGGTGAAACCACGCATGGTAGGCCGTCTCCACGCCTGTGCAGCGACCGGTGCACCCTGCCTCCCTCTCCAGATCTCACCCACCTCCTTGGGCCTTTCCCTCAGATGCTGGGCTGAGAGATCCACCTGTATAGTCACCCACGTGCTGCTCAAGCGCCACACATAGCACAGGACATAACACAACCTCTCCTCTTAGTCTCGCGAGAGTGGCACAATATGAAGGTTCAGGGTGCCCAGGGGTTGGAGGAACAGACAAAGCCAACAAGTAGATAAGCCAGCCCTGCTGCCCCTCACCATTATGGTAAAGTGGCATCTATACCCTTTCCACATCATTGATGTTTGTGCTTCAGGTCATATCATATGGCATACGGTATGAACCATTTACAGTGTCTGGCTCAGCTGGTCCTAGTGGAGCATACAACCGTGCTAAAAACCTACCATTTACACCTCTATTGCAGGTATATACGTTTCTCCCCTGTGCCATGCAATGAATTATACCCTTATACTCATATGGTTGCACCCATGTGCCATGTACAAAATGGCACATTTGCGCTAAGAAAGATTGCACCCTTGTGTTATGTATTTATATGCAGACCTGTGCCTTGAATTACTTGATCCTGGCTTTTTGAACCCCAAAACACAAAGGTATTTGATTAAAAGGCCCCTAAGGGGTGTGCCCCTTGATCTGTAATGTGTCTTTGTACAGGTGTAAGTGCACCCATATGCTCTTTCAATAGTTGCCCCCTAAAATTGCATATATATTTTTATTTAGCACCTGCTTGCAGAGTGTTGTAACGCAGGTTAGGGCCCCGGGATAGACAACGGTGGACCTAGGCTGAGCAATTGATAGTTTGTCTTTATTTACTGGTTTACGATTCCAGTTACTCTTTAGATGTGTTGTACTAGATTAAGACGTAAGGACCAGGCTGGACATAGGAACCCTCGATGCTGGATCATCTGGCATTCCTGTGTCTGTTGGGCGGGGACTTCTGCTGGTCCTACGTAACATCTCTCCTGTTCTAGAAGCTGAATTGAGCTCCTGGTCTGTAGGCGACTGGGGACTCTCTACCTGGTCTTCCAAAAATAACTTCATTCAGGTATGATAGGTCATCTCTACAGCTGTGTATACCCAGTCCATCCTCTCTCCCCCTCTTGACCTCACTGACCTCCTTGGAACTTTCCTTCTGTGGCTAGGATAAGAGTTCCACCTGTGGGTTCATCTGCATGCAGTTCAGGTGTTGCATATACTAAGTGATCATACAGAATTCAGCAATACGTCATCTGAATGATACTTTTTGATGCTTTCCACAAGAAGACACCTTCCGAATGAAAATCAGGAAGCAGCATAGATCAGAAATTGTAACGAGAGGCTGTAGACGGAAGCTATACAAGTAATAACTTAGAATGCAATTCCGAATGTTGGTAATCAGGAAATCATTTGCCAAGAATGGGAACAGGCATCAGGGACCAGTGTTCCCCATAAGCTGTGCGCATGTGCACTTGCCCAGCTTCCTTCTGGGTGCCGCTCAGAAGATTTTTAGCTGCGCACACAGACAATTCTCACCTATTCAAAAAGATTTAATAAGGCACAAGCCACAGTTATTACCTGACATTTTCTTTCCCTTAAAATAAGCAACTAGTCTTGATATTCTGCTTATTTGCATTACATTACTATGCACCTAAAATCCCCAACTGCAAAATACAACACAAGAGGTTAAAAACTAATATGAAAAATTGGCGCCATGAACAGAAGAATCTAACCAAGATATGCTTGCACACATTAACCAAAGATTTTCCCTCCTAAACCTGACTCTACCAGACTTTTACCGTATGACTCTAACTTATGCCCCAGAGTGTACATTAAGATACTACAGGACAACCTTGACTCTTCCCTCTCTTGGCTCTGCAAACGGTTAGCAGACGTGTACCTACATCCAATTGTTTTATGTTTGTTGTAACATGAATAACGTTTGCACACCAGAAATTCTGTTACTCATTGTGCCTTACCAAAAGCGTCACCCACACTATATAATCGAACTACCAGCTCAAATATCGGATACTGGGCCTCATTACAGGCCTGCCTGTCCGGAAACAATGGTGGCGGTTAACCTGCCGCCACCGTTGCCTCCGGACCAGCAGGCTACGAGTTCTGCAGGCGGGTGGTGCCGCCAGACTCATAATGAGGCCCACTGACTGTTAGTAAGCAGGCTACCTGGATGTGTAACCTTATCCCATACTTCCTCTTCTTTTTACATATGCCACGCAAGTGCTTTGAAGTGGCCCTCTTGTAAATTAACGCATTATAAAACTCAAATATTAATTTGACTCTAAAGATTTTGAAAAGACAAATGTGATGCTCATCGTCTCCTACTTTAGCATTACTAACATTACCCTATAGGTAGAGAACAACATTGCAATATCATTTACTTAGCCTACAAGAGATAATGGGTATGGACTATGCCTGGGCTTACTCGTCCATAGTATCAGGGCAATGGCTATTCAGACAGGAGAATGCTTTTCGCACAATCTGCATTGTTTCCAAGTGTTCATAGTTCCTTTGGGCATACACCTTCACACATTATATGGTAACTCGCCTCTATACAAAAACAGTTTCACTGAGCACTTGTGTAATCCTAAGCAATGATATAAGGGTGGGGTATGTTGCAAACAATCTTGTATGAACTGCAAAAGAATTGTGTACATGCAGAGTCATGACATTCTTAAAATGCATATTATATGATGAGGCATTTAAATATGCCTTGCTTGCCAAGCATTGTGGGTCTGCAAATATCCCAGTGAGTGTTTACTGCTACAATCCCACACATATTACAAGGCTATATCAACTGGTATTGGAGGCAAGCACAGGGGCCGGAGAAGGGTATATGTGTAAGCATCACTCCTTGCGATTGATGAACAAAGCAGCACATTTAAAAACCAAGGCAGACATTTCGGCAGCACACTTAAGGAAATGTGTTGCATGTTTGCTAAAGGATAGACAATTCTAGTACCCATCTAGACAACAGCACCTGCTTTTTCTTTCTATGCTCAACTGCTGACGGCTTTTCAATATAACTGTGTTCCGTTTGTTCAGTCTCTATTATCTCCCAGCATCCTATTTAACTGATCGCAAAGAATTACAGAAGAGGGATCCATAGTTACAGGAGAAGGCACTTAATCAGTTGTATCTCTGATTTGATGCAATTAAATTATATGTGGGATTTTCTTCAACAGGGCTCCATAATAAACCTCAGTAAGGCTCTTGTTTAATGTTATCTAGGCTGTGGTGCGGAAGAGTAGGCCAAACTATACACTTTATTGTGTGCCCTGTCATTTCACTCCCTATGTCAGGGGTACAAGCAGGGCACTAATCAGATTGTGCTCCCAACTTGGACTCAAATGAGTTTTCAGGGAGTAAAGAAGGAATTAGCTTTCCAATAGGGATACTTTCTGCTTATTAAAAGATGTTCTTTCCCCATAAAATTCTTTTTGAGATCGGCAATCAATATTATTAGAGTTCCTTCCTTCCTATGCCACTGCTCTACTGGTCACTAATTTGAAAAATGTCAGTGGAGCTTTGTGGGTTGAAGCAATTATATGTTCATTGTTTCTCATTTTTTTAGGCACACAGCACGGAAACTGCAATGTTGGATCTCCAAACATGCATGCTTTCTATAGTAGACAAGGTCAAAACAGGAATTGTAATGCTCATGGATCTAAGTGCTGCCTTTGACCTTGTTGATCACACTTTGTTACAAGTTCTGGAGAAAACAGCGGGATGTTCCAAGGCAGCTTTGGCATGGTTAGCATCCTTCCTTACAGACGTGTAGCCAGAATACACTGGAAAGAGAATTTCTCATCACCTACCCCTATATGTGCAAGTGTACCACAGGGCACTAGTATCTGCCCTCTGCTCTTCAACCTTTTTATGAAATATCTACGTGTACTCTTAGAATCCATCGGCGTTCTTTTTACTAACTACACCGATGATACACAGTTAGTGTTTGAGCTTGAGGGAGAATAACAACTAGATAAGGAAAAGATTATAACCATCTACAATCTGATAGACAAATGGATGGAAGATAATTGGATGTGCTTGAACAGTAAAAAAACGGAGCTTATGATTTTCGGCTCTGGTCAAGCAAGGGCTAAGCTCGGCAAAGAATTTGAAGAGTTTACCATTAAAGACTCATGCATTAAGGTGGTCTCCCATGTCAACACACTTGGGATGATGCTGGAGGCGTCCTTGGGATCAGAATCCTGGGCAAACTACCTTCATAAAAACAATGCATACTATAATAGGCTATTGAGAGCTATACGCCCTTTTCTGACAGAAAATAATGCGGCCACAATAGCCAGGGCCATTATACTGGCACGTTTGGACTATGGTAATTCATTGCTGCTGGGAGCCTCAAAAAAATGCATCAGTAAATGCCAGATAATGGAGAACAATGCAGTCCGGGTCGTAAAAGGCATCGATAGAAGAAGTCATGTGACGGAGACTAGAAGATCCCTCCACTTGCTTAGAGTTGAGGAGAGAATCCTCTTTAAGTCCATGACTCAAGTACACAGATGTTTGTACGGAGTGGCTCCATCCTACCTTAGAACCAAATTTGCACGATACATCCCTAATAGGGCTCTAAGATCTCAAACATCTGGCAAGCTACAGATACCCCAGGCATCCCGAACTACGGGTGCCGGAAAATCTTTTCGGGTCCGTGCAGCTCAGCAGTGGTACAATCTTCCAGGTACTTTGAGAGCTGAGCCTAACCTGTTAATCTTTAGGCAAAACCTGAAGACTCATCTCTTCAAATAATGTGCCACCCCTAGTTCCCACCTAGCGTTCTGCCTAACTCTAATTTGTCTCTCTGCGCCCTGATGCCTGCGGGCTACCGACGCATCACAAACAAATAAATAAATAAATAATAAACAAATGAGTGATTTTCCAGTGGCATACATCATACATGGCCTCATTACGACTTGGGGCGGTATCCTGGCGTAAATCCACCAGAATACTGCCCAAACGAATTACTGTTACCATCACTTGGTCCGGAGGAATTTCCACTGAATTACAACTGGTGGTGGCGGGGTAATTCCCCATTAATATTGAGTCCGTATTGAGTCGATTGGACTCAATTTGGCGGAATTACTGCAGCGGAAATTCCGGCGAGTTCGGCGTTGAGTTGGAGGATTTTCCTCTAGGATTTTCTGGAGGCAAATCCTCCACTCCAGGCCCGAAATCATAATTTGGCGTAGTGGTAAAATCAGCGGTAATGGAGTTACAGCCAACTTTACCACTTACTGACAAACTCGTAATGAGGCCGACATTTTTCTCTACGCAGAAGTACGTTTGCAAGGTACTGTGACAGATATTGAAGTCTTGGACTGGTTGTTGAGTTTTCTGTATAATCACATATGACATTTTATTTTAGCTTGTGTTTGGAAAAAGTGTTGTAAGATTTTTAAGGAATTGCAGTGGCTGGGATGAGGAAATTCCTTTCCAAAGACTCAGGAGGATAGCTCAGGGGTAATATGCTTACCTTGGAAGCAAGACGACACGGAGCACCACAGTTTTGATCCCCGGGTCCACAATACTTAGAAACCTCTGGGTATTAAGCGTGTTATAAATAACCTATGATATCATCATATTTTCTGCGATGGTAGCTCACAAAGTGGCTTACCTCATTAGTCAGTTGCGCACATGCAAAATAATGCGCGCACAACAGCCAACCAGTTCCGCACATAGAGAAAAATAATAAGAGGGAACATTGTCAGGGACTAGCAGGGAAGCAGGCAAGGAAAGCTGTCACACCAGAACACAGAATCATATCGTTCTACAAATATCAGGAAATTCACTCGCACTAGTCAAAGATGAGATAGCAGGTCACTGCCAACTCCATGAATATGTGGATCAGGAAACTCAGTACACTAGTAACAGACGAGATAGCAGGTAACTGCCAACTCAGTGAATACTTGGATCAGGAAACTAAGTACATTAGTCACAGGCTAGATAGCCGCATGAATACATGGATCCGGAAATTAAGCATACTAGTCACAGGCTAGATAGCAAGTAACTGCCAACTCCGTGATTACATGGATCAGGAAACTCAGCACACTAGTCGCATGCTAGATAGCAGGTCACTGCCAGCTCAGGAAATAGGAAACTCAGTGCACTGAAGAGCGGGGACTTTAACTATGAACTCAAGTGAGAAAGAAGCAAACAGGAAAGCTTGGCAGGCTATGTTGCTGCTAACTCAGAGAATATATGCAATTGGAGAACAATGGAAAATGCCAGTAACGAAAGAAACAGTGGAAGAGAGGAAGCAGTATTTGAAGAAACAAGGAAAGTCTGTTAGGAGGAAAACTCACAGAACAATAGTCATTAGAAAGACAGAAGGGGCAGCACAAGTACCAGCATAGAACTGGTTGGCTTTAACAGCAAACTGGAAATGAGCTGCACAAAGGAGCTAAGGCAGCCAAGATGCAGTAGCGAAAGCAGGATCTGAGGGAAAGGTTCAAGAACTGGCATGTTGTAACAGCAGACTGGACAAGATGCTGCATAAAGCAGCTGTGACAGGCAGGATTCAGTAGCAAAACGCAGGATATTAAAGAAGAGATCAAAACTGGCAGGCTGTAACAGCAGACTGGACAAGATGCTGCATAAAGCAGCTACGGCAGGCAGGATTCAGTAGCAAAACGCAGGATATTAAAGAAGAGATCAAAACTGGACAGGATGCTGCATAAAGCAGCTACAGCAGGCAGGATTCAGTAGCAAAATGCAGGATATTAAAGAAGAGATCAAAACTGGCAGGCTGTAACAGCAGACTGGACAGGATGCTGCATAAAGCAGCTACAGCAGGCAGGATTCAGTAGCAAAACGCAGGATATTAAAGAAGAGATCAAAACTGGCAGGCTGTAACAGCAGACTGGACAGGATGCTGCATAAAGCAGCTACGGCAGGCAGGATTCAGTAGCAAAACGCAGGATATTAAAGAAGAGATCAAAACTGGACAGGATGCTGCATAAAGCAGCTACAGCAGGCAGGATTCAGTAGCAAAATGCAGGATATTAAAGAAGAGATCAAAACTGGCAGGCTGTAACAGCAGACTGGACAGGATGCTGCATAAAGCAGCTACGGCAGGCAGGATTCAGTAGCAAAACGCAGGATATTAAAGAAGAGATCAAAACTGGCAGGCTGTAACAGCAGACTGGACAGGATGCTGCATAAAGCAGCTACGGCAGGCAGGATTCAGTAGCAAAACGCAGGATATTAAAAAAGAGATCAAAACTGGCAGGCTGTAAAAGCAGACTGGACAGGATGCTGCATAAAGCAGCTACGGCAGGCAGGATTCAGTGGCAAAATGCAGGATATTAAAGAATAGATCAAAACTGGCAGGCTGTAACAGCAGACTGGACAAGACGCTGCATAAAGCAGCTACGGCAGGCAGGATTCAGTAGCAAAACGCATGATATTAAAGAAGAGATCAAAACTGGCAGGCTGTAACAGCAGACTGGACAGGATGCTGCATAAAGCAGCTACGGCAGGCAGGATTCAGTAGCAAAACGCAGGATATTAAAGAAGAGATCAAAACTGGACAGGATGCTGCATAAAGCAGCTACAGCAGGCAGGATTCAGTAGCAAAATGCAGGATATTAAAGAAGAGATCAAAACTGGCAGGCTGTAACAGCAGACTGGACAGGATGCTGCATAAAGCAGCTACAGCAGGCAGGATTCAGTAGCAAAACGCAGGATATTAAAGAAGAGATCAAAACTGGCAGGCTGTAACAGCAGACTGGACAGGATGCTGCATAAAGCAGCTACGGCAGGCAGGATTCAGTAGCAAAATGCAGGATATTAAAAAAGAGATCAAAACTGGCAGGCTGTAACAGCAGACTGGACAGGATGCTGCATAAAGCAGCTACGGCAGGCAGGATTCAGTGGCAAAACGCAGGATATTAAAGAATAGATCAAAACTGGCAGGCTGTAACAGCAGACTGGACAAGACGCTGCATAAAGCAGCTACGGCAGGCAGGATTCAGTAGCAAAACGCATGATATTAAAGAAGAGATCGAAACTGGCAGGCTGTAACAGCAGACCGGACAAGACGCTGCATAAAGCAGCTGCGGCAGGCAGGATTCTGTAGCAAAACGCAGGATATTAAAGAAGAGATCGAAACTGGCAGGCTGTAACAGCAGACCGGACAGGATGCTGCATAAAGCAGCTGCGGCAGGCAGGATTCAGTAGCAAAATGCAGGATATTAAAGAAGAGATCGAAACTGGCAGGCTGTAACAGCAGACTGGACAAGACGCTGCATAAAGCAGCTACGGCATGCAGGATTCAGTAGCAAAATGCAGGATATTAAAGAAGAGATCAAAACTGGACAGGATGCTGCATAAAGCAGCTACAGCAGGCAGGATTCAGTAGCAAAACGCAGGATATTAAAGAAGAGATCAAAACTGGCAGGCTGTAACAGCAGACTGGACAAGACGCTGCATAAAGCAGCTACGGCAGGCAGGATTCAGTGGCAAAAGCAGGATATCAAGGAAAGGTTCATAAACTGGCCACAGATGCACACAACAGAAAATTCCAGTGAAGGCAGCTGATAGAATAACTGCTACTGCGGAAAGTGAGCCTATGAAAGGCGTTCCAGCTCAATCCCTAAAAGGGGGAGGCCGCCTGCAGCCAGATGCTGCAGTGAATAATCAAGCTCACCCTATCCCTCTGCAAGATGCAGCCGCCACGTGCAATCAGGTTATCTCTTGCTTGTGTCAGCCTGTGGCAAGGGAAAGTAGCCAATGTCCCTCCTCCAGCCCTTTGCTTCTCGGAAATCATACACCTACCAGAATGTACTTGCTGGATTAAACCAAAACCCAAACGGGAACATGAAATCAGTTTGGTCCAAAACGGTAGTGTTAAAGCTGGTAACTGAACGCAGAGGCAGTGTGTAGGTTCTTACACAGTAGTTATGCAATACACAGAGTCTCTGAACGTATTCATGCAGCGGTGCTGGGTGGCAGGCATTTAGGACTCTGGCAGGTACTGATGTGCATGCACCTGCTGCCCCCATGGGTTCATAGATGACTTTAGGGTTCAGACTCCTCTCAGCTTGCAGTGGGCAGGACAGCCACCCAGTGTGCATTCAGAGCCAAATAGCCAGTGCCCTTTCCACTGCTCTCTATGACCATGGTGAAGTGGACTTCCTGGTCCTGGAACTGGTCTAGTGCCTGGCCATAACATTGACTGGGAAATTCACAGAGATTATCGGCTTTACACATTGATGGAATCCAGGGTTTCCAACCATAGAATACAGCACTCATTAACACCAGGGTAGCAGTGGAAAAGTAAACTCTGTCATATGACCTATGATATTTTTGTCCAAGTGGAAATGCCTCCATCACGCTAACCTGGCACATAGAAGATGTAACATTCCGGTAAGTGGAGCCTGGTGTCCCAAACAGTGTTGGTACGGCAGCAATGTCTTCTGGGATGACAGTATGGGCAGGGGTTGGTATGGCAATTGGCTGATGGCGAGAGGGCTGCAGTTGAGGTCTTGTGTGCTCATCAGAGTCGCGTGCATGGTGCCGTATGCCATCAGGCCGCAAAGATGTGGACCTCCCGGTTATACTGTTTTCTTTTATTGTGTGCAGGTGGTAAATTGCTCTTGATCTTTGGTGGTCTTAGACGTGCCTCCCTGTGCTCCTGTGGACTGAAAAGGCGTCAGGTGGCGATGGTGGTGCTGTTGGCGGTCTGGCTTCCACTCCCTAAAGTTTTTCACTTTGTGATTTGACTGGTTATGATGGAGAGACTGTGCCATCATTGGAATCCTGCGTCATGTTCATGTGTTGCTGTTGCCTGCTCACGGATGAGTCTTAATCATCATCTAGATGATCATCGTAACACCATTATTCTCATGCTCAGTGGAGATGGCTGCTGGAATGCAGCCCCGTCCAATAGCCTTCCTCCCTCCAAGGTTATATCTCATAGCTCATCAGAGGATGCAGTCTGCACCTATCTCCCTTCTTTCCCAGTGATGCCGACCTGAACCGCCTCATCCCCCGACTGCAATAACTGGGCATGCACTACCATCTCATGTGAGGCAGGTTCTGCTGGATGAGGTGTTCAGGCATTCCATTTACCATGCATGACTCTGGTCCCCCTGGTGCATAGAGCAGATGTGTCTGATGTAAAACACCCCCAAGGTTCACGCCACCCCCTCCCGCTAGCATGTGTAGGGGTGGAAGAGATGCTGGCATTCAAGATGATTATTTCTCCTGGGAGCGACAGGAAATGTCACATGGGCTTACATCACAAAGGGCGGCCATTACTGTGTTCTCCTTCCTAGTACTAGTAGCGGCTACATGGTGGCATGCGTGTTGCCCACTAGGCTACAGCCACTCAATATAATCTCTTCTTGCCTCCAAATAATAATAGTACTTTGTGGCATCCCCCTGCCTTTACAGTCGGACCAGTTTGAGGTTTTTGAGGAGAAAATGGCTCTCCTGGGGCTCTTCTGATGGCGCCGTAGGCACACCTGCCTGATAGTACGGCATCGATTTCCTAATTTTGCAGCACAAATCCTTTTTGCAGCATTTATCATTGATTAAAATAGATATAGGTAGCTACTAAACTTACATATTTCCCTTTCTAACATCCCTGTTGTGCCGCTGGTTTGAAAACAATCACTTACAAAGGGAGTTCATTCAAATGAGTGATGTGTGGGGCCCGTTGGTGCTGTGGGCACTGGATATCAGAAACTGACATGGATTTGACTATCAGACTAATTCTATGAAACGGGAAATAGGTAAACTACTATATGTTGTGCCTTTTTAGTGACATTTCAAAAATGTTGCTGCCCGTTTCAAAATGACAAATTGTGTGTTTTTTTGCTGAGCACAAAACTTCTCTTTAAACTGGACAGCCTGCCAGCACCCTGGATCTGCTGAGTGTGTAGCGCTGGGCCTGTATGTTACGGTTGCACCTGGCACTGCGGTTCATAACACCCATCTTCACTGAATGCCCTGTGACTTACTTTTGATGACAGAAAGACCTAGGTCAGGCAGTGGGCCAGAGGAAACCCATTCTAGGATCTCTCACATCCTCGCTGCCAGCTGACTGCCGGATGAGGGCACCAACCCCTGCTGCCCGTCCTTTAGGCAGCATTGCAATGCTGGTCATGGGCTTTTAACTTCAGCAAGGGGTATTTGTGAAGGAGGAGTATGCTCGTCCTTTTTGCATAGACTTGATTAAAGCTCAGCAGTTACAGGGTTAAGCAAACAAGTGGCACTTGTGCACGGTGCATGCTTGCGTGCATTGAAGGCGACTTGTGTTGCTCTGTTTGCTAAATGCTGAAGTCAGACCTGCAGAGCGCACACAGTAATAGAAACTTGTCTCAGTACGAAAAATGATCCAGCAGGGAGCTGGATGAGTAAATGGTTAATTAAATACACACTCGAAATAGAAACCAAGATTAGAGGTAGCATGCCGGTCATGGGGCCTTCTCGGTCCCGGGAAAAAATAGACCAAGGTTACCGTGTTGTGCTTTTCCTTCACAGCATAACACTGTACTGCAGAAACATTCCCACTCGCCTCCTTCTATAAAACACAAACACGGGAAAGGTTGCCATTTGTTTCCTCTGACCCATGAGCGTAATTTTAGGGGGGACAGGGCTGTTTGTCCTCCCCAACTTTCATGGCACACCATTTTGGCCACATTCATAGGCACTTTTTCTTCAGATGTCATGTCCCCCCCAACATTTTCAGCAAAGTTACGCCACTGCTCTAACATGCATAGTTCATTACCAGAACACCTACGTGTGAAACGTAAAGTGTACAATCAGTGCGTTTTCCAATGTGGTAACAGTTAGGTCAAGACACCCCTTCACACCACACCCTATCTGGGACTGGGTGCTCTGCTCCCCTACTTGTTTCCTGCTCTGGCTGCTTGTAGATCCCTTGCTGCCAAATTGCCTGCCCTCCCACTTCCCTGCTGCTTGTATCTCTGCTTCCCTCACTGGGTTCTTCCCTCTATGATTTGTAAAGTGCTCTGTTGCTTCCCGAAGCCAGGTCCACACTCAATAAATATAATAATAAGGAAAACAACCACTCTAATATCAATTTCTTTGGATTGGTGAAGTGTGCTCTTTTTTCTCTCCTGTGGCTTTGCAGTGTGTTTCTGCCCTTCTATCATGAGCTGCCAGGAACAGCTCTGATACTATGCCCTCAGCATCAGTGGTCGTATTCCCTCAGCAGCATTGGTTGTATGTCCTCAACATCCCTGTTGGTGTGCCCTCAGCTGCTCTGGCTGTATGTCCTCAGCAAACCTGGTTGGATGCCCTCAGCAGCAGTGGTCGTATACCTTCAGCGGCAGTGGCCATATGCCCTCAGCAGCACTGATCACAGGCCCTCATCAGCCCTGGTCGTATGCCCTCAGCAGCCCTGGTCGTATGCCCTCAGCAGCCCTGGTTGTATACCCTCAACAGCACTGGTTGTATACCCTCAGCAGCCCTGGTTTTATGATCTCAGCACCACTGCTTGTGTGCCCTTGGCTGACCTGGCTGTACAGCCCTGGTTGTATGCCCTCAGTAGCCCTGAATATGCGGTTGTATGCCCTCGGCAATGCTGGCTGTATGCCCTCAGCAGCGCTGGCTGTATGCCCACAGCAGACCTGGTTGTATGCCCTCAGTAGCCCTGAATATGCGGTTGTATGCCCTCGGCAACGCTGGCTGTATGCCCTCAGCAGCGCTGGCTGTATGCCCACAGCAGACCTGGTTGTATGCCCTCAGTAGCCCTGAATATGCGGTTGTATGCCCTCGGCAACGCTGGCTGTATGCCCTCAGCAGCGCTGGCTGTATGCCCACAGCAGCCCTGGTTGTATGCCCTCAGTAGCCCTGAATATGCGGTTGTATGCCCTCGGCAATGCTGGCTGTATGCCCTCAGCAGCGCTGGCTGTATGCCCACATCAGACCTGGTTGTATGCCCTTAGTAGCCCTGAATATGCGGTTGTATGCCCTCGGCAACGCTGGCTGTATGCCCTCAGCAGCACTGGCTGTATGCCCACAGCAGACCTGGTTGTATGCCCTCAGTAGCCCTGAATATGCGGTTGTATGCCCTCGGCAACGCTGGCTGTATGCCCTCGGCAGCACTGGCTGTATGCCCACAGCAGACCTGGTTGTATGCCCTCAGTAGCCCTGAATATGCGGTTGTATGCCCTCAGCAACGCTGGCTGTATGCCCTCAGCAGCGCTGACTGTATGCCCACAGCAGACCTGGTTGTATGCCCTCAGTAGCTCTGAATATGCGGTTGTATGCCCTCGGCAACACTGGCTGTATGCCCTTGGCAGCGCTGGCTGTATGCCCACAGCAGACCTGGTTGTATGCCCTCAGTAGCCCTGAATATGCGGTTGTATGCCCTCGGCAGCGCTGGCTGTATGCCCAGAGCAGACCTAGTTGTATGCCCTCAGTAGCCCTGAATATGCGGTTGTATGCCCTCGGCAACGCTGGCTGTATGCCCTCGGCAACGCTGACTGTATGCCCTCGGCAACGCTGGCTGTATGCCCTCGGCAACGCTGGTTGTATGCCCTCGGCAACGCTGACTGTATGCCCTCAGCAGCGCTGGCTATATGCCCACAGCAGCCCTGGTTGTATGCCCTCAGTAGCCCTGAATATGCGGTTGTATGCCCTCGGCAACGCTGGCTGTATGCCCTCGGCAACGCTGACTGTATGCCCTCAGCAGCGCTGGTTGTATGCCCTCAGTAGCCCTGAATATGCGGTTGTATGCCCTCGGCAACGCTGGCTGTATGCCCTCGGCAACGCTGACTGTATGCCCTCGGCAACGCTGGCTGTATGCCCTCGGCAACGCTGGTTGTATGCCCTCGGCAACGCTGACTGTATGCCCTCAGCAGCGCTGGCTATATGCCCACAGCAGCCCTGGTTGTATGCCCTCACTAGCCCTGAATATGCGGTTGTATGCCCTCGGCAACGCTGGCTGTATGCCCTCGGCAACGCTGACTGTATGCCCTCAGCAGCGCTGGTTGTATGCCCTCAGTAGCCCTGAATATGCGGTTGTATGCCCTCGGCAACGCTGGCTGTATGCCCTCGGCAACGCTGACTGTATGCCCTCAGCAGCGCTGGTTGTATGCCCTCAGTAGCCCTGAATATGCGGTTGTATGCCCTCGGCAGCGCTGGCTGTATGCCCAGAGCAGACCTAGTTGTATGACCTCACTAGCCCTGAATATGCGGTTGTATGCCCTCGGCAACGCTGCCTGTATGCCCTCGGCAACGCTGACTGTATGCCCTCGGCAACGCTGGCTGTATGCCCTCAGCAGCGCTGGTTGTATGCTCTCAGTAGCCCTAGGAGCACGCCTTCAGTAACCCTGGCTGTATGTCCTAAGCAACACACACTTGGAAACCTGTGTGTATTAGTCCACACTCTTTGGGGTTGTAGCCTTACGCCACACACGTTCAGAGGCTACAATTCAGATCACATTCACGTTTTCAGTTGTGTTTTGTTGCTGTCTCGCTTTTAATTTAGCAGACATTTTGTACTTCCAGACTAGTCCTTTGCAAACATTTGAGAAGATCAAGTGAAAGATGGAAAGATGTCGCAGTTACAGTCGTGCCAGACGTCAGCAGCTGTACCACAACAGTAAGGAGTGGAACATAGAACTAGTGTGTACACATGGAAGAGAGAAACACTTACATTTAGTGCTGGAAAAGGACAAACCGCACTGGGGGTCCCCCTTCCCACTCTCCTTCGAGTGGAGAGGTGGGGGCACATTGTCAGAGGTGTGGGTTGGACTGCCCACCAATTTATCAAACCTGTCTGTGCTAGTAATTCAAACAAGCAATGGTGCTCATTTCCTCTGTCAGAATAGTCACCCTGGCAGTAAAATGTATGCAAAGCAGGAGACATATATACAGCCTGGGACAGTTTCAGTGTTTAAGTTTGGGCTTTTTAGCAAAGGGCGACTTTCAGATACAGTTTGTGAAAACGTGGCCGTTCGAAAGAGTCAGGGTCAGAAAGTTACCTCATCTTGAGGGGTGGGTTTCGGCTTTGTGTCTACACAGAAAGCAGACAAGACAGTTTGTGTGGGAATGCGCAGCTCTGTCCTATTCATGCCTAATTCCGCCCCTGCTTGAGTGAATGTGTAATGCAGGGCTCTCAAGTTTCCAATGGCATCCAGTCCTGTTTTTTCTTTGAATTCTGGGACTTGTATTTTTTTATTTGCCATTTGAAATTGAGAACAAATTTACAAGTCCCTGAATTCAAAGCAAAAATCTCTGGTGAGGCAACTTCCCATTCACATTGTTTAGTTATTGCATATATTAGGCAAACTTCACTTCTATGGATGTATTTCCTTAATTTGAACGACATAATCCAACAGCCATTGCTGTAATTAGCCCCTCTCGTTTGTTGCTCGGTTTTATCTTATCCCGGGAAAGGGGGTGCACTTGTCTTCTTGTGACTCACTGATTCCTGTCTCCTACAATGCACCAAGTTGGTGGTGGCCTACGTGAAAGCACCCCCACGACCCTCGGGACATGTGCTAAGAGGAGGCACCATCCAGTCATCAAGCTTCGAAAGTGGGCTGCATTGACCAATATAGACGTTCCTTGGTGGCTGTCGCCACACCATCCTACCACATCATCTCACTGATGCGTGTCACAGCTCCTCCCTTATTTGTCCTCTGAGGGATTATCGCCTTGTTCTTGTGTCAGTGTGAAGCATTAACTTCCCAAGCGGGTAAAAGGGAGAACCTAGAAGGGCCCAGTTCACAGCCCAAATCCATTGGCAACATCTCCACTCAAGAATTTACTGGACTTCGTCATCTCTTTAGACTTGTGTCGTGAGATCCCAGGTGTATAGGGAATAAGCCTATCTCATCTAATTTTTCTGGGTGTTATTATTCAGTTTCTCGATGCATGCTTCATTTTCTCCAAGCTATCACGAGAGCTAGGGAAAGCCTAGACATCTGTGATTCTCTGCCGCTGTACCGAAGCTGGTCTTCAGCAGGGATGTGGAGGTCAGTCCTCCCACAGAATGCACGCATATGCCGAATAGGCTCTCTGGGAAGAGAACGGGCTGCATCACGAACCTGGTTTTCCTGACACTAGAGGACTTCTATTTCAACAGGATAACTAATGAGGATAGCAGGCTCGCTTGAATAACAATAACCCATTATAGCTTAACTTTATGAATCGCACAGTGCTGCCTAAATAATTGAGGATTATGAAAACGTTCAGTTCCCCCGAAACCTATCTGTTCAATTACAGTGCCCGAAATATCCTCTTGGAGTCTGGCCCTAGGAAAACCAATATTTTACAACCACATTGTTACACTGAGAGAAATCAGGCAGAAAAAAATCCAGCGGAAGGATCCTGTGCTTGAAAAAATACTATGACTTCATATTTCCTAACCGTTAAATGAAAAGCATAACAGATGTTCAAAAGAGTTGCCTCAATTGGTATATATCGCTCTCAAGGGATGGTGTCCTTTCAGTCACGCCACAGAGTCTTTCTTCTCTTTCTCTGCCCATGTGACGTGAAACTCAAGACTGTGGGAACTCCAGCCTGTGGACCTTGTCTGCTTTATCAATGAGGCACTAGTAATACACAGAATATCCAGACTTTCTCTGGTGTGTGTCTTGCAGTTGGTTTTAGGAAATGAGCCTCCTTAGTAAAGGCACGCCTCCGGTGTAAGTACCACATTGTGACGTTTGGCTACACGATTATGAATGTTAGCATGTACCACACTTAGATGGGATTCTTGATTTTAGTCTGCGCCGCATCTAGACAGGATTATGAATGTTAGCATGTACCACACTTAGATGGATTTCTCGATATGAATGTTGGCATGTACCACACTTAGATTGAATTCTTGGCTTTAGTCTGCGTCGCACCTAGATAGGATTATTAATGTTAGCATGTACCACACTTGGATGGAATTCTCAATTTTAGCTTGCGTCACATCTGGACAGGATTGTGAATGTTAACATGTACCACACTTAGATGGAACTTTTGACTTTAGTGCAGCGCATCTAGATAGAAATGTGAATGTTAGCATGCGCCACACTTAGATGAAACTGTGAATGATGTCAAGTGCAACACCCGAATGGAATCATGATCTCTAGCCTTCCTCACATCTAGCCAGAATTTTGAAATTAGCAAGCGCCACACACTCAGATGGAATAGTGAATGATAGCAAGCATCACACCTGGACATAATTGCAAGGACAGAAAGGCCAACTAACTGATCCACTAACAATTCCATCCCTCTGCATACACCTCTCAAACTCTAACCAAACACAACCACAAGCCTAAAACGCAGCAATCCGCACAAACTTCACTACACTGCAACAACAAAACAAACCACATATAGACTTGCACAACAGCACACAACGACTACCAACTGTAAAACACCCCAAGCCCAGCCAACAAACCAACCGGGCTGAGGCTGCAGCAAATCACTGCTTTCTTGCACTTTTCCAGTTTATTCCCAGTAACTCAACCCCCCTCCCTCTTTCAGAGCCGCCAGAGCGCCAGGAGACCACTCCGGTGGTGATAGTGCGCGGTACAAATATCCTTTAACATTAACATATGACAGAAGCAGCTGCATAGTCCCTGTTGTAATACTGAGTGCACACCACTAGGGGGCTATATCGCATTTCTATGGGGGCGTGTTCCATGGACATCTGGGAGGGCTGAGTGCCTGCGTGCTGAGGAATGTATGTTTTTTTTATAATGTAAACTTTGATGTTACTGTCTGTGGTGCTATCATCCCTGGACTGCTGTCCTTTGTTAAGCGTGTAAAGAGGGGGAGGAATGGCCCCCACTATGACACCTCGCCCCCCCCAGAACAAATACCCTGCCCTTATGTGTTCCTAACCATAAGGACCCAAAGTGGAATTGGGACACATTGTGTGGAAAAGAATATTTCTAGCGTGGGATATTCAAATGAGGATGCCGAGGTAGTCCCCCCACCCCAACACAGTATTTATACCATCACTGTAAGGGCGTTTACTGATCACACAGACCCCCCTCGTGACAGCTGCTCGTGGGTTTTGCTCTTTTCCGCACAGCCCAGCGCCTCGTGCCTGACTGGTAATTGCCACCTTTAGGGGATTTGTGTTTGCTCTGCAGCCATATTAGCTGGAGACCCCGCGTTTAAGGTCGATGGTGATTTTATCACCGAAAATAACCCAGCAGAGTGCATTTTAACTGCATGGAATGCTTTCCCCTTCTGCGGCATTTCAAAGCAGCTGTATTTACATTTTTGTAATGAGGCCAAAGGCCTCCTTATCTGAGATGACCCGAGATAGATAGCCTGTTGCACAATACTGGTGCTGGGTTTTAAGTTTATTTGAGGAGGTGCATTGGCTAAACAAGCCTCTGTTATGGGAAAATGGATGCATACTGGCCTCAACCAGTGGTTTTGAAGTGATTTATTAATTACATCTGTGGAGCGCACGAAAACCCGAAGTCTTCAAGGTGCTGTGAGCTTAGGGGCATGGTTTCGAATATGTGTAAGTCAGGTTTGCACAGAGGTTCCTGATCTGTGCAGTTAAACAGAAATGTTTGGAATCTTTTTCTGAAGATAGTCAGAGAGTTCTCCATTCTGAGGTGGGCTGGGAGGGAGTTCCAAAGTGCGGTGGTTTGGGCGGGGAAGCTGGATCCTCCTGCTCTGGTTCTTCTGAACTTAGGTGCGTGCAGGCTGGAGGTTGGCGTAGGCCGTTCTGGTGGGTCTGGAAGACATTGGTTTGGAGATTCGCTCTGCGAGGTCTTGGAGAGCAGTGTTATTGATGCAGCGGTGGGTGAAGGCATTAATTTTGATGGTGTTGCTAGGGGGGGCGGGCAGAGGGGGCTGCAGCCCCAGGTCTTTTGCTTCTAGCCCCGGATAAAATGTCATGGGCCACAACCAAAAGGCTAGCTAGCCGACAGACACGACATTAGCGTAGCCCCGGCCCTTTTCCCGACCTAGCAACACCCCTATATGAAAACAAATTCTCCAACCATTGCCACAGTTGAATCCGCAAAGGAGTATGTGGATGGGTGCAGGTATCAGGAGTGCGGTGGACACCACTACAGACCTTGCAGCCGAGGGGCACAGCTGGCCAAGGCATCCTAGATGAAAGGAAGTCCTGTGCATAAATCTGGGCAGTGGGCATATTAGGGGCCCCTCATCACATTTTACTGGCACGCCACTGGCAAGAGGGCCCTGCTTTGCCACACAGCTGTAAGATCTAGTTGTGTTTTCAAAGCCTGGGAATTGTGGATGGTGGTCCTTCATACCATCTCTTTTTAGCGGGTACCTGTCATAAAAGAAAGGTGGTACGTTATCTATAAATACATGTCCAGCACAAACGGCTAAGCAGTCTCCCCTTTATATACTTTGATTAGCATAAATATTCCCTGGTGTGTAGTGTTGGCACACACGCCCAGACATGATACCATCTTGGGTTTTCTGGGTGCAGTGCAGCTTGATTCCCTGGACCCTGTCTGGACACACCTTCTCCTGCTTAGAGGACCCCCAAGGAACACCAAAAGGCGATCGACGGAAAGCTGCGCTTCACTCGACACCACTGGGACTTCCTGTGGGCAGCTAGTCAGGTGCCATCTCTTAGACTCCTGTAATTGTCTCTTATTTGCACGGCCAGCAAAACCCACCTGAAAGCTCAAAAATGCTTCAAAACACATTATAGATATTTTTATTTATTTATTTTATTTATTGTATTTGTACCGGGCTGGCAAACGAGCCCAGAGGCATAATAGCGCACCAGGTGAACCAACCAACATGCAGAAACAAAGAATAACCGGACAGAAACAGACGGCAGAAGGATGAGTTCAAAGCCAGGAGAGCAGAGTCAGATAATCATCAGATATTATTCAAAGACATGGGTTTTTAACCTGCTCTTAAAAGATTGGTACATGACCTCACATTTAGTGGAAGCATATCCCACTATTTAAATTGTAAGACCTGCTAAGCACTGCACAGATGTGAACTGCTCTGCAGCTGTAAAGTTCCAACTGGAAAGCACATCAGGGTAGGAAAAAAAAACATGGCAGCAGGGTTCAAGTCCTAAAAACAAAAGTGGGGGGACACAGTAACATACCAATTGAAAATGTGCATGTACCCTCGACTTGAGCCCTGCATGGCAAAGATGACTTCAAGGGGTCAAGGAGTCTCCAGACTATTAGGGAAAAAAACCAAGGCATGGCTTTTTAAACAAGGTTGTCCACTTGTTTGACTTTGCCCCTTGGCTTACAGGTTTCTTCTCTTTTACAGACTCATGGATTGCCTGAAAATTGGATTTTGTTTTTCTGCTGTTCTGCTTCTTGGCCCCACTACAGCAGTAGCAGAGGCAGCTTTTGGTGCCAGAGGGGGCGGATAATAGGGTGCCAGCAAGAGGGTGGGGGGTGCATGGGGCACTAGGGGGAACCAGGAAGGGCGTCGGCCTCCCCTGGCTCCACTTCTGCACTACAGCCTGCAAACCCACTCTTGCCGTGTCACGTTCCTGCACTTACCTTGTTAAGCACGTGTCTCCAGCACTTCACTGCTCTTGCACTGCTCCCCTGCGCCTCTCCTTATCCACTTATGCTGATCTGAATCGTGTAGCGAGACTTGGCAATTATCAGTTCAATGTTGTCCCCTCGTGGTCCAGAGGCGTAGCCAAGATTATCTAAAATGTGGGACCTACGCTAATGTAGTTGGGACCATCCCTGACTATGCCTCTTTCGTGGTCTTGTCTCACCCTCTCCGCCCACCCAAATACCAATAGATACATATAAAACATAAAAAGGAGGATGGCAATACCACCAATAAGAGTGACCCAACCCATGTAAAAGTGGCATCTGGTAATCATGGCGATATTTTTGTATCATGATATTTTTGCGGGGATATTAACACATGGAACCCAAAACGACCTATCCAGACTCACACAACAGGACACCCACCAAGCCATACCACCTGGAAGCAAACCCAACACATACTGACTGTTTTTTACAACTGAAACTACCAACAAAACAGCAAAAGCACTCTTGCGCTCTCACCCTCCTCCCACTGACAAACCCTCCCTTTCACCTCTTTCTTCTCAGATCTGCCAGAGCATCTGGAGAGCATGAAAATGGCAGCAGAGCACTGTATACATCTCATTAACATAATATAACATAACATACATTTCAGGAAAAAGTCTGCGATCCTCGTGTAATCAGTGTACTCCTCGAGGACATGTGGGTTGCAGTTCCTTTGAATTGGCAAGTCTCTCTTTGCTATCTGCAAAGCGCTGCTTGTCAAGTCTTGCAGTCAGCGCTAACTTTATTGAGGATAATGTGCAACAACTCAAGATGGCTGATGCGTAGTAAACTTGACTCAGACTCTAGACTCACAGCGGCAGCACATTTAATTATTTCCTACATTATAGTCCAGCCTTAGAACACAGCCTTTCTGTCCTGCCCCAGAGCCACCTTTCTGCCATTTTAAACATTTATTTTGTTCCATGCTGTTCAGAAAAATATTATAAGTGCCAGTGAATGTGATTTATGTCTGCTGGCTGCAGGTTTTTAAGATCACTTTGGCCACAAGGAGAATAATCACACACTTATACATGGTAAATGTGTTGGCCACCCTAACCAAAACACTTGAGTGTGGTAGGGATGCAAGAAGCCCTTTTCCTTCGTGGAGTGTGTTATGACAAGGCCTGTTCATGATTGCCCTCCGTTTTTAGCATTGGGAAGGACTGCAAGTTGCAATATTGTTTAGGAGTATATCATGAAGTATTAATTTCCTGTTTAGGTTTAACTCTGAGAACCCTTCTGCATTCCGACAAGGATGGTTGTTAATGTTAATGGATATTTGTACCGCGCACCATCACCACCGAAGTGGTCCCCTGGCGCTCTGGCGGCTCTGAAAAAAAGAGGTAGGGGGAGGGTGAGTTAGTGGGGATAAGCTGGAAAAGTGCAGGAGAGCAGTGATATGCTGTTGGCAGCCTCAGCCCGGTGGGTCCGTTGGTTGGGCTTGGGGTGTTTTACGGTTGGTAGTCGTTGTGTGCTGTTGTGCGAGTCTATGTGTGGTTTGTTTTGTTGTTGCAGTGTAGTGAAGTTTGTGCGGATGGTTGTGTTGTAGGCTTGTGGTTGTGTTTGGTTATAGTATGAGAGGTGTATGCAGAGGGGGGAAATTGTTAGTGGATCGGTTAATTGGCATTGCTGCCTTGCAATTGTGTCTAGGTGGGATGCTTGCTATCATTCACTATTCCATCTGAGTGTGGCATTTGCTAATCTTCAATATCCTATCTAGATGTCAGGCAGGCTAGTGATCAGGATTCCATCTAGGTGAGGCCCTTGGCGACATTTACAGTTTCATTTAAGCGTGGCGCATGCTAACATTCACATTCCTATCTAGATGCGACGCTGGCTAAAGCTAAGAATTCCATCTACGTGTGGCACATGCTAACATTCACATTTCTATCTAGATGCGACGCAGGCTGAAGTTCAGAATTCCATCTAAGTGTGGCACATGGCAACACTGCACATTTCTATCTAGATGCGACGCAGGCTAAAGCTAATAATTCTGTCTAAGTGTGGCACATGGCAACATTCACATTTCTATCTAGATGCGACGCAGGCTAAAGCTAAGAATTCCGTCTAAGTGTGGCACATGCTAACATTCACATTTCTATTAAGATGCGACGCAGGCTGAAGTTCAGAATTCCGTATAAGTGTGGCACATGCTAAAATTCATAATCCTATCTAGATGTGACGCAGGCTGAAGTTCAGAATTCCATCTAAGTGTGGCACATGCTAACATTCACATTTCTATTAAGATGCGACGCAGGCTGAAGTTCAGAATTCCATCTAAGTGTGGCACATGCTAACATTCACATTTCTATTAAGATGCGACGCAGGCTGAAGTTCAGAATTCCATCTAAGTGTGGCACATGCTAACATTCACATTTCTATCTAGATGTGACGCAGGCTGAAGTTCAGAATTCCATCTAAGTGTGGCACATTCTAACATTCACATTTCTATCTAGATGCGACTGTGGTTGTGGAAGAAGCATGAATTAATTGACTTCTGTTAAGTGCCAGTACCACTACAGATCCATACCCCATTGAAGATTTCAATGCTGCTCTGAAGTGGAAATCAAATTTTGCAGTGTTGAAGTTAGCATCATGCCAAGGGGCCATTGCCCAGGTCTCTTTTCGTATATTGCTGGGAGCACTGCCCAGGTATGGGCTAGTGAAAAAATGTATTAGGGTGGGGGCAAAGGATGTCAAGAGTCTTCATCAAGAGAGCGTTTTCCAACTGCTTTGCTTCAGAGGAAACAACTTACCAGTATACATTTTTAAAATGACTGCAGTCAGCTGGCTTTGACAGCAGGCGGCGGTGTGAATTGCAATTAATTGAATACTTCTCTGTCGGAGCACACCTACTTAACCCAGGACCAGGAAAATAACCAACCCAGGAGGGCACCCACCCCTGGAACCTATCATAAACCCAAATGCAAAACAGAGGCACAGCACAACACCCACAGTGAGGTAGATTCCACTCTTGCGGAGTACACTGATATAACCAGAGACCTGGAAAGTAACCAACCCAGGAGGGCACTCGCACCTGGAACATATCACAAACACAAATATAAAACAGAGGCACAACACAACAACCACAACGAGGCAGACGCACACCACTGTATGTCAGAGCACCCCGATTAGCCCGAGACCAGAAAAGTAATCCAACCCAGCAGGGCACCTGCCCCTGGAATATATCACAAGCCCGAATCCCAAATGGAGGCACAATACAACAACCACAGTGAGGCTGATGTCACTTTGGGGCAGAGTATAATGATTTAACTGGAAACCAGGGAAGTAACCAATCCAGCAGGGCACCCGCCCCTGGAATATACTGCAATCCGAATCCAAAATAGAGGCAACAACCTACAACCACAGCAAGGCAGACACCACTGCGAGGCAGACACCACTGCATATCACAGCACATTGACCTACCACTCACCTCAGGAAAGAAAGCCACCCAAGAAGGTACCCGTCCCAAAAATACACCACAAACCCACATCCAAGACCAAGACCTCCAGACTACAAACATGCGTGATACAAGCAGGACAAAGAATCAAGAATGGAAAACAGAAATAGGAAGAAAATCGCACCCCCATGGAACAGGAACCACCTACCAGAAGTCACAACACCTCAAAATCCCCACCACTAAACTGACTAAGGATACAAACCCAAGACAAGAACAAAAACTGAATACATCTCCTGCTACCTCTCCACCTATGATTATACCTCATTGGAAAAAAAACAGCCCACAAATAACCCACAAGCAAGGACCCAAACGATCAGAGGCACCCGCATTCTACCAAACCACAACACACAGAACACTGCACCTCCAAAGACATTTTCATAAAGACCTCAAGAAAAATCAGAGCTAAGCTAGAATCCCTAACCATCCACACCCCTTACATAACCAAAGACTGGAAAAAAGACCACACTTACAACAAACCAACCGACTAATACAAAGCAGAACAAAGAAATCCATCCCTCAATTTAATTGAACTCCTCAACGAAGAGACAGAGGTCCCAACTACACAATCAGCAAAAAACAGCCTCATCCAAGATAGAACCTCAGGAAAAGAAAACCTGACAAACACCACCTCGACAAGACACAGGAAAGGATATGCAACAATATACAAGGAAACGCAGATGTTGTACATGAATGACAATCGACAATCTCAAACTAAACCTGACCAAAACAGAAATAATGATGCCCCCCCAGAGGATAACGCAACACACGCAAACCTGAGCTGGCCATCATGCATGGTAACCCAGCCGGCGGTATCTTCTGTGATTAAAAAAAACGGGGAATACTCATGGACAACCAACTCTCACTAGAACCACAAGTCAACGCAATAGCCAAAAAATGCTTCAACCTCCTTCGACTAATTAGAGGGATACTCCCCTACCTCACCTTCCCATACATAACTCTCGCAATCATCTACTTGGTATTAGCAAGAATAGACTACACAAAGAGCATCTACCGTGCATTGCTAGAACACCTCACATAAAAACTCCAATACATCCAAAATACTGCAGCAAGACTACTCCTGAGACTAAACAGAAGAGACCATATCACACCAGCCATGAGAAGCCTACACTGACTTCCAGTAAAAAAAAGTATTGAGTTCAAAGCTCTCTTCAATGCTCAGAAATCACTACATCGTCAAAGATATTAATTTCTCCAAGCCAAAATCAACCGCTAACAACCAGGAAGAAACCTAAGATCGAGCAACAATGTCCAAATCAAAATGAAACACTATGAGAAAAGGAAATTCTGAGGAACCGCATTCTCCCGTTTGATAGCCAAGCTATTTAACGTGTTGCCGGATGAAATGAGAACAAAAGAAGATCACCTAACCGTCAGAAAATGACTGAAAACCTGGTCATTCAATTCACTGAGACAAAAATAAAAACAGGCACCTCTCACAACACATAACCGGACCCAGGACAATCATTGGACAGTACGTATCCTGGAACCAACAATAAAACAACCACACACTATTAATCCCCCCTGCTTCCTGCTCCTCTCCCGCATAGCTCCCACGTTCCACAAACACCCAAAAGGGCTGGCCATACTACAAACAAAACACAGAAGTTACACATCCGCCACAAGAACAAACAGCCACAAACAACCCAGACACAGAACATTAGCCCTCTGAACACAACAAGCCCAGTACACTGAATCAACTTAGAACACTGACACGCGCAGACGCCAGTTTCTCCTGGTTCTGTAAGCATCTATAGAAGAGCACAACCTCTATCCTATCCCTCTTCCCTCACTCACCAACCCCACCCCCTTTATTACAGAGCCACATGAGCGTCTGGAGACCATGCAAATAGTAGCAGTGCATGGTATAAATGAACATAGCATAACATAACTTCTCTATTGATGCTGTGCAGTCATCAGATGTGTCTGTCACAAGTTCCAACCTAAGTTCTTGTGCTGTTTTGGATTGTTTGGGAAAGACACGCTATAGAAATAAACATTTGGTATTAATTGTAAAATTTAGTGAATTGATTGTATTGTAACTTGTATTATGTATCATGTAAAGGTTTTTGTAAAGCAACATACAAAAGAAAAATAAAAATAAATGAACAATAAATAAACATTTGCTAGCGCAAAAGGGCAGCAAGCTCCATCATCCTATCATTTTCCTTGTGTGCACCTCACACACAAATGCAACATGGCATCACGCTTTACTCTCAATTCCTTAGGTACTTCCCCTGCGCCTGCCCCAGGCTTTGCTGGTTTCGACGCATATGGGGGTGCTTTAACGCCAGCTTGTGGGCAACACAATGCTATAGAAAGGAGAAAGTAGCAAGTGGTGTTGAGAAGCAGAATATTTGTTTGGCATGGGAACTGGCAACACTTGTGGCATGCGCCATTTGCCGTTTTTTGTGTTTTTCGCCACACTAACTAATGATGGGTTGTTTTATTCAATGTGTGCCAATCAGGAATTAGGATGGCAGAAGTTTCTGTTTTTCTGAAACAAGCATGCACTTCGCTCGGTCTCCTGTGAGGGGACACCAGGAAGAGGACATCCTGTCTTTCCCCTCCAAACAGCTTGAACACTGCCTGACTCTAAGATGGCGTGCTGTGGTAAACCATGCAAGGCAGCGACACCCTGGACACGTTGATATCCTTTCTCTGAGGAGGGAAGTCCATTATGGGGGACACCTGCTCGCCACTTGCTGACGGAGAGCTCTGGCCTGCTGCCGTTCCCAGAGTGAAGACACTGGATACCCACATCTCTACAAATAGAGAATATTTGATTGACGGTTATACAGTTTGTTAGACAGTGACAGCAAACAGTGCCAATTCAAGCAATTGCAGATATTTCTTTTCGTGTATCCAGTGTGTCTTGCATTATTTTTTTATGTTTTTAATTTAATTGTCTTTTGAATTAAAAACGTGTGTTTGTGGTATGTATGAGTGGTGTGAGAGTAGCGTTTTTCTTGCTGATGGCATACCAACATATGACATTCTGCATTTGTAAAGCAAGTTGGCCATTTTCATTAGCTGTTTGATGCATTGTCTGTCTCACTTTTGAGGAATGATGTTAATGATAATAAGGAAAACTTTGTTTTGGATGAAGTGATAGATATTGCTAGAGGGTGTTTTATTCTGTTGTCATGTGTAATATGCCTGACTTCATGTGGCATAGTGCCCTAGCCACCTATACGCTTTAGCTTCACCTTTTCTGTGTTCTTGCCCTTCCCAGAGTGGTCTGCTCTGGCCCAGAGCCATATGCTCCCAATTACATTCTGTGCAGTCTCCAGACTCTCTTGTTTAAAAAGAAAAGGGTAAAATGGGATGCAGACTCCTCACTGCTCCCAGAACACTCGGTCTCCCTTCCACCTGGAGTGCTTTGCCTCCCTCCCACCCCCTGATCACACACATGCTCGATATACCACCTGCCTTTGTGCCACAAAGAGGTCTGGGTACTTAACGAAGATAGACAGGGGCACATCTCTGCATTGACAGGTGAGTTTAAATAAAGGAAAAAGGTGTGCGCATGTGTAACATACGCATGTGTGTGTTTTGTTGAGTAGGAGGCATGAACATGTTTTACAGTGACATGCTGGCATATATTGAGCACACCGGACATTGCATTTTGTTCTTTCAGTAGAGCTACTTGCATAATTTGAGAGCACCAGCGAGCATGCACAAATGTTCTTACAGTGGCAATAATAGCATACATTGTGAGCAGCCAGAATTAAAGTGTTTTCTTACTGCGGTAATACTGGTTAAAGCTAGCATAAACACATTCTTACAGCGGCATGCTAAAAATATTGGGAGCAGCGCGCATTAATTTTTTTTGCAGTGGCAATACTGGCTTAAATATGGGTACAGGGCAGCATGCAAATGTGTTTACTTGCCGCTGCTGGTATAACTTGTTAAGACAGGACTCAATGCTGCTTTGGACAAGGTTAGTCTGAAAATGTGTTGCTAAATGCTCTCTTGTACTGTTGGTAACCTACAAAACAATGTTTCTTAGGGTTTTAACAATTTTACACCCAAAAATAAAATACAAATGAAAACATTAAGAACATCAATGTACTGGGTTAGTCACGATTCAGAAACCATAGGGCAGAAAAAGCACATACACATTTAAATACCAAAGACAAATTAAACATTTAAATTATTTGGAAATAAATAGAGAAATAATAAACATATGAAGTAGACTTATACAGGTGTTTTTGAGAAAAGGGTCAAAGACAACAAAGAACAACAAATGCCCTAATATCTTAAAATGACAAGTCAATTTACAAAGTGCAATAGACAATACAATAGCAAGGACATTAAAAACACACCATGTAAACAATCATTTTTTACATAGCAAAATGTAAACATAATTCAAAATGCCTTAAGAATGTAGACCATTCATAATAGTACACCAGGTGAATACACACATTTGAGGACTATTCTTGCTAAATAAATTGTTTACAAAAATATTGTAAATGCTCAACTTGAGTTTCGTCCCTTTATGGATAGTCAGTAATCGAGTCTAGCCTTCATCAGGACCAATGAGAAGTAATTGAACCATGTCTGCAGCAGGAGCGGCTTCTTGTGGGAACAACATAATGGGAGGCCGGTGCTGAGCCATTCATCCCAGCGTGAGAGACCAGCTGTGCCTGCCCAGCTGAAGCTCTTCCAACTAGTGTTTAAATGTAGACGACCACCGAGCGTCTTCAAATAGGTCAGCACCATTAGTAAGTGTAGGTAGTAAGTGTAGGTTTTGACATTAGGTTGCACCCTTGTGGAATTGACAAGCTCAATTCAAAGACATGTGCTAACCTTAACGATGAGCATGTCTAAATCACTGTGTGGTTCAATGCTCACAACAAACAGTTGTGTTCTGCTCAGTTTGCTGGATCAGCTGCTGATAGTTTCATGCAGCTGTGTACAGACTGCAGAGTTCACCTGGAAAGAGACCGCTTGGAAATCAGCCAGCGTGAAAATGTGTGGCAAAATTCTCCTGTGTACTCTTGGGGATCCCTCCTGTGTCTATTGGAATTTCTTCGCTCCATTACACTATCTCCTGGCATCCTTCCCCTCTCTCCTCACACCCTTCCCCTCCCTCCACATACCCTTTTCCCTCCATTACTCAATTTCTCTTCTCACACCCTCACTCTTTCACTTGCACTGGCACTCTTCCTCACACCCTCACTCCTTGCACGCAGCCATTCACAATGCCCCCTCGCTCACTGCCTACATGCCCTCATTTGCACACCCAGTCTCTCTCTCTGGCATCCTTGCATGCATACCATTACAGCTTTGCTCACAGCCATACTTTCTCCTCCTGCCCCTCTCAGCCTTTTATCGCTGTCCCACAATGTCCTCCTTTGCTGGCATCGTCCCTCCCTCTCTCATCTTCTCACCCATCTTTCTCATATCCTCTCTTTCAACGTTGCACTCTTTTAAAAAATGTTTTGTAATTGTTCTTTTTCTTGCACTGGGGAAGCGGGATTCGAACCTGTGTTGGCTGCCTTGTCTTGCTTCCAAAACAAACGTGTTGCCCCTGAGTTATCCCCCCCCTTCACCTCTGCTCTGTTGCTGTTTGAGACCCATACATAGTGTGACCAGATGTATTGACAATAGAAAATTGAGTCAGACCACCAACTTAAAAGTAGGACTAAGTCAGTAGCCGCCAGGACTACCGTTCAGTAGTGGGGCAAGGAGGGGCGGAATTGAAGGCATTCCCCAGACATAAACTGTGCGGTTACTTGCGACTCTTCGCAGACTAAACGCAATGGGGTTTTAGCTCAGATTGACTCTCCAGGCTCGGTTGTGATTCTACTTCCCAGGCAGCCTTTGCGGCACAGTTGGTGACTGCATAAGGCCGTGAAATTAACGTTTGGTGCTTCGATATCACCCTGGGATCATCAGCTTTAAGTCTTGCAGTAAAATCATCAAACATTGATAAAGGTTATTAAGTGTATAACAAATGAACAATTATATTGATTTGTTAATGTGCACTACAGTGCAAACAATGTATTCTGTCCAAAGATCACGCTCATTCGAACTTGCTCCCCAAAACTGCGACAGGGTTTTAAAATTAAAATATCTGTCTGTAAGGGAAAACAGCACCCAATTCCGGAACATCCCTGGCAAAGCCAGGACCCATGGTGAAACTATCTATCAGACACAGTGGGCCTCATTACGAGTCAGCGGTAACACGCCAGGGCTACCGGCGGGTTGCCGCCAAACTCCTAACACAGTTCCACTGCCCTGTATCCCAATGCTACAGGAACATTACAAGTCCAGGCGGCCCGGAATGTCAGGCGGCGTAATGTGTCATTCCCCATTCCCATGGAGTCGCCTCCATGGGAATGGGGACAAGGAAGCACTGGCATCATTGCTAACAGTGCCGATGCTTCCGTGAAGACCATGCCTGCAGGGCCTTATGCCCCCGGCGGGTCAGACAGACCTTGTAGTGTGGCAGTCCGGAAAGGGTGCTGGTATGCTGCTACCGGTACCCTTAATTCCGGACCGCCAGACTTGCAATGAGGCCCCGTGTAATTGGCAACAGCAAATGCCAGACCTATTGGCTTTGCCAATTCTTGCTTGATGAATTTAACCATCTAACCCCTTCGGCTAGAAGGTTACCTTGTGTAATAATGACAATAATGAGAATAATTGCAATGACCTCTTTATTTTATACATGGGGAACAGTTTTCGAGCTCATTCTTACTGTGGGTTTGCTACCCATCAACCCCTGTGCACTGGTGCTATTCTGTAAATTCTAGTTCCGGGTAAACTGGTATCCTGAATGATGCTCGCCAGCAGTTTGTACACCTTCTGTGCTGCTGCACCATTATCCCTCACCTGGGCTATTTGTACTGTAAAATGCCCAACTTCCGAGCATGGTCGGACTGGGGCATAACATTATCTTGGGCAGCAATGAAAAAGTGCCCCGCATTTGCAAATGGCAATTCATTCCTTTTGTGGCAGACTGTTTGAGTAGTACCCAAGGGGGGAGGTTTTTGATAAAATGTAATGCAAATTGGGCATTTTAAAGAATATTTATTCAGTAACACTGGTGAAAACTACTAGCCGCAAGATGGGGTAACTTATCAAACCCGGCCCACATGGGCAAAAAAAGTAGCCCAATTTGACCAAAAAATGGACCCACACTAGCATTTCGCATTTTTGTTTGTTTGTTTATTGACTTATAAAGCGCACCTAACCCGAGGGTATCTGGGTGCATGCTACGTGGCTTTTTGGTCCTCCCTTCCTGACCATCCCTCCATCCCCCACCTGAATCCCACCATCCCCTTCAAGGGTGTATCCAGTATTGCAAGAGTGTGGGGCTGAGCCATGGAAAAAGTCCTGCTATTTTTCCCCCGAAATGCACCCTGGAAAATGAATGCTAAACTGACATACAATCGTCGCAGCATATGAAAAAAACACATTAACCAAAAAATACAAAATCATGTTGGCCTCATCCCCTGCCCACTACAACCTCTGCTGCAGTCCAGCACAACCTGTACAGAACTGTGCCATGCCATTTTTCTCCTGGGCATCTATGACAAGCTAATGGTGCATCATAGATGCCCAGAAAAAAGTCATCATGCCACAGCAAGAAAGGGCTAGAGACTGGCTGCCCCCAAATGCCAGTCTGAGTCTAGCCAAGTAATAACACATCAATGTGTCATTACTTGGCTAGACTGGCATTTGGGGGCAGCCAGTCTAGCGCTTTCTTGCTCTGGTGTGACGTTTTTTCTGGGCATCTACATAAACCAATCATAGATGCCCAGAAAAAGCTCATCATGCCACAGTGGCGGGAAAAAAGGGCTAGACACAGGCTACCCCCAAATGCCAGTCTAGCCAAGCAATAACACATACAATATTGCTTGGCTTAGTGGTAGTGCCATTATGGCCTCACCCCCACCCGCCAAAATCCACTCCTCCTCCACAGTGCCAGCACAAACACACATGTACACACGCACCCACCCAGTCACACAACATTCACTCACCTCACATACATCATAAACACACACCACCTCACCAAGCATACATAAACATACCCACACACATTAAATACATTCCTATCTGCTCCAGTGCTGCTCCGTCTTCGCCAGAAAAAAAGTCCTGGCCTCTTGCTCAACCGCCTCTAGCCTCCATTACAGACAGGAAAGCTGGAGAGCTTCCTTGTTTCCTGTCATCTAGTCAGGCCGGAGTCAGACAGAAAGTAACGTTGTATTTGAAGGCCTGGCCACTTGCTCATCCGCCTCCAGCCTCCATTACAGACAGGAAAGCTGGAGAGCTTCCTGGTTTCCTGTCATGCGTAGTGGGGCTAGAGTGGGACAGAAAGTAACGTTGTAGTTGAAGGTCTGGCCGCTTGCTCATCCGCCTCCAGCCTCCATTACCGACAGGAAAGCTGGAGAGCTTCCTGGTTTCCCGTCATCTAGTTAGGCCAGAGTCGGACAGAAAGTAACGTTGTAGTTGAAGGCCTGGCCGCTTGCTCATCCGCCTCCAGTCTCCATTACCGACAGGAAAGCTGGAGAGCTTCCTTGTTTCATGTCATGCGTAGTGGGGCTAGAGTGGGACAGAAAGTAACGTTGTAGTTGAAGGCCTGGCCGCTTGCTCATCCGCCTCCAGCCTCCATTACCGACAGGAAAGCTGGAGAGCTTCCTGGTTTCCTGTCATGCTTAGTGGGGCTAGAGTGGGACAGAAAGTAACGTTGCAGTTGCAGGGCGGCACGCGCGCTGCCACTAGAACGTTATTTTGTGAATTCTCTGAGTGCATTCACTAGTCCGACGTAAGAAAGAAGTGAGATCATTTCTTTTTGACTCCCGAAAGAAATAATCCTTTCTCAAGTTGGACTAGTGAACGCGCTCAGGACTGGAGCAGTGTTGCCAGGTCAGAAGGAACAAATAAGTTGAATGCCCCTTTAAAACAAGCCCAAAACAAGCTGACTCCCAAACAAATAAGCACACCTCTACAACACTTCACACAGTTCATGGAAGAAAAAAACCAACAGTAGCACAAACATATACATAGAGCTATTGTATGTTAGAACAAAAAGCATTTATTAAAATTGCATTTTATTTTCAATTCAATTAGTGTCTATTTTCATTGGTTGTATTCTTCTAAAAAAGCACATCATTGGGCCTCATTACGACCCTGGCGGTAAGTACCGAACATTACCGCCATGGCGTAATTAATGTTTATGCCGTGGTTCGATGGTGTACGTGCATTACGCCATGGCGTTAATGTAAAGTACGGCATGGCGTAAATGGCACAAAAACGGCCCTTACCGCCATCGCACGCCGCGCAAGGAGCACTACCGCCACACACACCATAGCGGCGACCGCAATTAGCGGTCACCATAATTAGCGGTCACCGTAAATAGGCGGAACCGGAAATAGCGTCATCGCGGCGGAACGGGAAACTGCACGGCGGCCATCTTTAAAAACACAATCCATTGCCATCCTCCACAACCATACCTGATCCAACCCTGACACCTATCCACACCCATCACCCACCCAATTACCCAAGTAAAAATGCCCAAAGTCGTAAAAAAAGCATGTGACCGGCAGCGCCAAGACCGTTTCTCAAAGGAGGAACTAACCATGCTCGCAGAGACCCTGCAAGATAATGCTGCAGCTGTATTCTCAACGCAGATGACAAGGACGGCAATAGCGAAAAAGAAGGCCATATGGGCCCTAGTGGCACAGCGTGTGAGTGCAGTGGGGGCTGTACCCCGCACTGCCCAGCAGTGCAGAAAGCGCTGGGACGACTTGAGGCTCCGTGTCCGAAGCATAATCTCAGCTAACCGGAACCTAGCCACGTCAACTGGGGGTGGATCCGAATCGCCCATAAAGCTGCAAGCATGGGAGGAAATATGTGCATCCACCATCGGGATGGAGAGCATCCAAGGTGTCGGAGGGATGGAGAGAGGAGTGCCGACCTCAGGAGATGCAGGTAGGTGGCCAGAGCAAGCCATGCTAAACTCAACAAAGTCCTATCATGTGAAGTACCATGTAGCCCCATAGTGCATATGCAACACATTGGCAGGTGAATGTCCACAGACACATCCAGACTCCACCCTGTACACATGCAGCATGCACACCCTAACTGCTGGCACACACATACCACCATGCTACCTCCACACAAAAGGCACAAAACCTGTATGCCCCTGCCTGAAATGTGCTGCATGTACCCACTGTATAGATGTCATCCCTCACAATGCACGGCCAATGTCCGCGGACCCATCAATAACACTATCCCTCCTTTGCTCCACCACAGGTTCTGACACAGACCTCCAGGAAGAGGACAGCACTGCATCCAGATCCACCAAGAGGGCCAGGCCACAGGCATCCACCTCAGCCGTCCTAAAGGAAACACACCAGCAGCCACAAACCCTGCCTGGGGAAGAGGACAGGCAAGTGCCAGCCCCCACAACAGCAAACACAGACCCAGCAGCAGCACTGCACATGTCACTAGTCGTACCCACTGAAGGGACAGGCTTTGCTGCAAGCAGCACCCTGGGTGAAATCGCTGCCATAGCGGCAACCTCCGACAGTGAGGCAGGCAGCATCGAGGTCATCGATGAGGAAAGGCCCACTGCCCAGCCACATTCCCCCTGCACATCCCTAAGCCCCCTGCAGGCAGATGCCACACAGGGGCAGTCGGAGGCCGAGGATTGGCCAGCCACCCCATCCCCCCAGCCTGAGGTGAGCAGCCCAATGGACATGCAAATGCCACTGGGCATGGCCCAGCAGAACCAGCAGACCCTTGAAGATATAGTTACCCGCCAGCAGCAGCTATCCGCCCTCCTCAACGAACATGTTGCACAGTGTGGGGGGGCAAGGGATGCCACGGAGAGGTCGGCAGACCGAGTCACAGCTGCCATTGAGTCCTCCACAAAGGACATATGCACGGAACTCGCGGCTGTGCGCAATGCCCTCACAGAACTTGTTCAGACCATCAGGGACATGCGTCCAGATGTGCAGGCCGGACCCTCCTCATCAACCAGCTCGGCACAGAGCAGCCCCATCCGCAGATCAGGGCGCAATCTACGCAGCACGGGCAGGGGTGCCCCGGGGGCCAGGGGAGGGGTTTCACATTAGTGGCTTGACAGTTGAGCAGGACTACTGCACACCCTGCTGCACAGACACTACCGCACCTTTGTAGGGATTCCAGGGGGAGGGGGTGTGTTGGGGTGTTCAGGGGGGAGGGGGTAGGGGGGAGGGGGTGTGTCACAAGAATTCACTATTGAAATACACATTTTCTTTTTGCCACTAATCAAATGTGTGGACATTTTTATTGCGTATATGTGCTTCATTGTTGTACAGTCCACAGTGTGCATGTCCCGCACACACACAGTGCCCCAAGTGCCGTCTCCATGTTACAAGCACGCGCCGTGTGTGCTAGAAGCATTGGTCAATAAGATTCTGATGCATTACACGCCCCTCCTGTGCATCGCTGCCTCCTTGAGGTGCTGCCCCATCCCCACCCTCATCATCCTCATCGTCAGGTGGTTGCAGTTCTGCGTCAGGGGGCAGGGGCACATTTCTCCTGACGCACATATTGTGTAGCATGACACATGCCATGACGATCTTCGCAACCTTCTCATGGCGGTACAGGAGTGCCCCGCCAGACCTGCTGATGCAGCGGAAACGTGCCTTCAGTAGGCCAAAAGCTTGCTCGATCAACACATGCGTACGGGCATGGGCACGGTTGAAGTCCTCCTCATGCTGTATCTGTGGATTCCGGACTGGTGTAAGGAGCTACCTCTTCAGGGGATAGCCTGCATCACCTGTATGTGGGCAAGAATGTATGTGTCAGGGATGAAATTGATTGACGAACATGTTGTGCCACCATGACTTGCATTCAACAGTTACTTTGCACCACTTTCATTGGCGCTACTGGATTCACACTATGCAACCGCTATATGTCCATGGCTTTCATGTGCTGTTTTGAATGCCAAGACACAATGTATGCAGGGGTGACAAGTGCCTTGTGAGTGCCCATCCACTGTGTCCGTTCAGGCTGTTTCTGTAGGTGACCTGGCACGTGTCCTGTGAGCGTTACACTCACATGATAGCAACATTGCTGTCTGCTTCATTATGACCCCAGTGAACAGGACTGTTGTCAATAGGGACAGTTTGTGGGCCTTGCTGTCTGTGTTGTGGTGCATTGATGTTCCAGTCCAGCATGTGCCTCCTTTGGGCACAGTCATGGGGGACAGGCCTTTCAGTAGATGCTGTTGGTGACGTGCATGTACGTGCATTTCGTTGGAGTCAATGTGGTCACAGTATGGTCAATGCACTTGCAGATGGTTGTGTCATGGTTGGGAGACACCTTCATTCACATGTTAGGGCTGCTTAGGTCAGGCCTCACGTATACAGGTGTCAGATGACGTAAGTGCTGCCTCAGGGTATGTTCTGGCTACTGCTAGTCGCAGCCAGGTGAAGTATGCATCATTCCCCCCCTGCATTGGTATGTCAATCACCCACCCACTTCACATTTCAATGCTCATGACATGTGACTCACCGAGTAGCCAGGATCTGGGCCCTGCATGTTGCTCCATGTAGCGTGGTATTGTGGAGTTACGCAGGAACATTGAATCATGGGTTCCTCCAGGGAATCGGGCACAACAATGTGTGAAGATCATGTTGGGGTCACAGAACATTTGCACGTTGATTGAGTGAAATAGTTTACGGTTGCGGTACGGTACCTCCAGGGCATGTGGGACCGTCAATTCCACATGGGTGCAGTCGATGGCACCAATGCAACCAGGTATGCCAGCTAGTGCATGGAAACCCACTTTGGTGTTAGCAATCTTCTGGGCAGACCGTGGTAATGAGATGTGGTCATTTGTGTGCTTGAGGAGGGCATCCAGCACTTGCATCAGTGTACGCGAAAATAATGGTTGTGATATGCCATGCAAGTGCCCCACTGTGTGCTGCCTGTGGCCAGGTAGTGGAGCAAGGACACTACCTTCAGTAGGGGGGGGGTGGCGGTGGGTGTTTCAATCATGCTGACGATGTCGTTGTGTATCATGTCCACAATGGTGGTGATGGTGTCCCGGTCCAGTTGGTACAGGGTGTGGATCTGCTCAGCGGTGAGGTTGAATGGACTGGCTCTGATGCGTGGGATTGGGGGCTGCCTGCGTGGTGGCACTGGCTGTGCTGTTGGGGCTTGCTGGGCCTGCCTTGCCCTCCTTCTCCTCCTGCGTCTCCTCTGTGCAGCCTGTTGTTGTTGTTGTTGTTGTAGTAGCACTTGCATTGCTATCAGGTCCTCCAGCCCCAACATTGCTAGTCCAATTGGTAACATTGTGTGACTGGGTGTGGGAAGGGTTTGGGTGTGCTCTTTTTGTACTTCCTGGTCTGTATTGCCTCCACCTGTGCTGATTCTGTGCACCTGTGGCAGCTGTATTCACTTAACATGTCCCTTTACGGTTGGTTCGCGATGGCGTAATTAGCACCATGGCGGTAAGGTACTTAACGGGCTGGGTGATGGCGTTAGGTGCATGTCCGCTTGGGTCGGGATTCGCGTACCTTTCTGCCATGGTGGTAATTACGGTGTGGGTGGTCGCGTGCGCGCGTCCTTGGTGCAGTTAGCGGCGGCGTTAACTACGATGCCGCTAATGGCATCGTAGTTAACGGTCACAGGTCGTAATCGACCCTAGCGGAAAACGATGGCGGTAATCGTTTACCGCCATCGTTTTTAACTTTGCGCCAGGGTCGTAATGAGGCCCATTGACTTTTTGGGTCGTTGGCTCCTCTGCCCAACTGGTCCTTGATTAGTCACTCTCCACAGGTCCTTAGCTTCCTTGCAGACCTGCCATGTCGCCCCATACTGTGTGTGACACTGAGCCAGTCCAGGCATTTCCTGTTCAATTCTTGGACCGGTATTTTTGTTGTTCCCATTATAAGTATGAGCCCAAAAGTACCAGAATGCAAAGTTAAAATCCAGGACTGGCTCATGCCATCACGTATGACATGGGCCCACTTGGCAGCAATGTCCTTGTGAGTTGCTCCTCTCCTCTGTCGTCCTTCTGATCCTTAACTCCCTTCAAAGTCACTCTCCTTTGATCAGTCACCCTTTTGGTCTGAGAAATCTAGTTGATTGCTCATCTCTGGTCGTTGGTTCATAAAGTCCATCACAACCCCTTGTCATTGGCTCCCTCGTGTGTTGCTCCTCTGGTTCATCACTCCGCTAGCCTCTTGGCTCTTAACAAATCACTCCCAACTGGTCAGTGGCTTTCCCTTGTCCTTGGCTCCCAGGTGAGTCACCCTCCCTAAGTCAGTCACTCCTCTGGCCCTTGGCTTCCTAATGGGCCACTCTCCTTGGGTCCTTGACTCTCTGGTGGGTTGCTCTTGACTGGTCCACTACTCATATGGTCCATCCCCCTTTGGTCATTGTCTCCCTTGTGAGCTGTTCCTTTGGACTATGAATTCTCTGCTGCTTGGCATGTTGTGTGTGTTTGGCTTTGCCAGCTGCTACTTGATGATGCACAATGCAACAAACGCCACCTGAAGACATATGTCTACATTACATATGCCTAAATAGCACACTATTGTGTTTAGAAGATGTATTAGGATAGCCTCTCCATTGCATTTAGCCCTGATATTGCACTTAGAATATTTATGAGGGTAGCCTGTCTATTGCACTTAGAGGATCGATGAGGATAGCCTGTTTATTATACAGAAGATCTCATCTACATCAAAAAACAGAGCTCCATCTGAGCCTCGAGGTATGTATTCACGCACCACTTCAGTGGACATCTGCTGCAGGCACAGTTACTCACCTGCATGCATCAGAATGCAGCGACGACCTACGACAAGAATTCAGTTCTTGCTGGACACATGATGTTTCGGCTTCATAGACCAGACTAAAAACACAAAGCACAACACCTCTGCTATCAGAATGCAGCAACGACCTATGACCAATTCGGTCTAGCTGGACACATAACGGGTCTCTTGCACTTGTGCACTCTCCTGACCACCACAGCACTCGTTTGCGGCTATATATCCATTTAAAGCAACCCCTTTTTGCATGTCAGAATTATTGGCTTTCCTTCAGAAAGCTTTATTTTAGATGAAAACCTTTTTGCTGAGGTAATGAATCGTGAGGGGTTCTTTCAGACCATCAGTGACAAAGGAACGGCGTGCAGGTGATACGAGAGAGAAAGGAGTAATTGCAAGTCATTAAAAGGCCCCAGGCGGCCCAGTTCAGGATGCTGCCTGTGGCCTCCCATGATAATGGCAATTTAGAGCTTCAGGTGTGTGTTCCAATAGTGATGCGGGCTGGGGGTTGCTCTCCTTTCATGTGCAATCACCTTGCGAATGAGGCCAGGCCGGGCAGGGGCTGGAGGGGCACACAGGAGCACTGTCTGGCGTTGGTCACCTGCACTGCCAGGCTGCAGCGGCTCAGAGCGGGGCGGGACACGGACCCCTGTTTACCGAGTGGTGTGCTCCTGCTCAGAACCTCCTTGCCCTGGCAGCAGGCCGCCAATAGTAAAGGTGTCCTGCTGTCAGGTGGACAATAAATCATTTTGCCCAGCCGCCAGCCCAAGTGTCCTAGTCCGGCTACTGAAAGCGCCACTTGGGGGCAAGTTGCTCCCCCCGGTACCTCCCTCCTTGGTACGCCACTGATCCCATTCCACCCGCGGCATTATTTACCTTTGTTGATGGTTTAATAGTTGCTCAGGGGGAGGCATGGCACACATCTGTATGTCAGGTGTTCACAAATTAACCTTTTGTGTGTTTCCGTTCCAGAGGAGGCCACCAGACCGCAAACATTTCGAATATTGTTATGCATGTGCGCCGAGTGCTGCAGATACGCCAGTGGATACACCCGACATTTAAAGCAAGCAATGGAAGCTCCATCTATTTATAATTCATGATGCAGCTAAGACAACAATGGCAGCAACAAATGCAAATGAGGCCTGGAGCTAATGCAACAGAGACCTATACTTGCAGTTAATGCAACAATGGCCCGCAACGAATGCAAATGAGGCCTGCGTATAATGCAACAACTGCCAGAAGCTAATGAAAATAAGGCCTGCAGCTAATGCAACAATGACCAGCAGCGAATGCAAATAAGGCCTGCAGCTAATGCAAAAAGAGCCAGAAGCCAATGCAAATCAGGCCTGCAGCAAAGGTAAAAATGGCCAGCAGCTAATGCAACAATGAGGCCTGGAGCTATTTTAACAGAGACCTTCAGCTAATGCAACAATGGCGAGCAGCTATTGCAAATGAGGCCTGCAGCTAATGCAACAATGGCCAGCAGCTAATGCAAATGAGGCCTCTAGGTAATGCAACATAGCCAGATGCTAATGCAAATGAGGCTTGCAGCTAATGCAACAACGGCAAACCGCCAATACAAATCAGGCCTGCAGATGATTCAACAGAGACCTTCAGTTAATGCAACAAAGGCGTGCAGTAAATGCAACAATGGCCAGAAGCTAATGCAAATGTGGCCTGCAGCTAATGCAAATGAGACCTGCAGCTAATGCAACAATGACCAGATGCTAATGCACATGAGGCTTGCAACTAATGCAACAATGGCCAGAAGCTAATGAAAATTAGGCCTGCAGCTAATGCAACAATGTCCAGAAGCTAATGCAAATGGGACCTGCAACTAAAGCAACAATGGCAAACAGTTAATGCAAATGAGGCTTGCAGATGATGCAACAGAAACCTGCAGCTAATGCAACAATGGCCAGGTGCTAATGCAAATGAGACCTGCAGCTAAACCAACAATGGCAAACAGCGAATGCAAATGAGGCCTGCAGATTATTCAACAGAGACCTTCAGCTAATTCAACAATGGCCAGAAGCTAATGCAAATGAGTCCTGCAGCTAATGCAAATGAGTCCTGCAGCTAATGCAAATGAGACCTGCAGCTAATGCAAATGAGACCTGCAGCTAATGCAACAATGACCAGATGCTAATGCAAATGAGTCCTGCAGCTAATGCAAATGAGACCTGCAGCTAATGCAACAATGACCAGATGCTTATGCAAATGAGTCCTGCAGCTAATGCAAATGAGACCTGCAGCTAATGCAACAATGACCAGATGCTAATGCAAATGAGTCCTGCAGCTAATGCAAGTGAGACCTGCAGCTAATGCAACAATGACCAGATGCTAATGCAAATGAGTCCTGCAGCTAATGCAAATGAGACCTGCAGCTAATGCAACAATGACCAGATGCTAATGCAAATGAGGCCAATAGCTAATGCTACATAGCCAGATGCTAATGCACATGAGGCTTGCAACTAATGCAACAATGGCCAGAAGCTAATGCAAATGAGTCCTGCAGCTAATGCAGCAGAGACCAGTCTCATAGAGAATCTCACATGGAACGCTGTGGGGACTAGCTTGACCTTTCCACACCTTTAGGACCACTAAAAGACGTGTAAACATTTTCCCTTAAAAAAATTAGCACTGGTAACTAAAATACTGCTTGAAAACGTGTTTCCTATTTTCGCTATTTTGTCAAGACGTGTACAAAAACCTTCATTTCTCTGCCTAAATTGCTGGGATCGATTTTTTTGTTTCTGAAAACTCTGAGCTTGGAGCACAGGGAACGGTGGGCCCATGATGCAAGCAAGCACTGCTCGTGTGCATGTCCCAGGCATCTGAAATGTGAATTGACACACAGCGAGCAACCAGCATATCACAAAGACACATGCACCAAAATGAAATGTGGACAACACTTATTTTGCAGTGAATGTTGTGTTTTAATTACGAATAGAACACACCACACATGAGCTAATAAAAATGACATTGGCTACCAATATAAAACAACAAATAAAATTCAAAACAATGTGCATCAGGCACAGAGCAATACACAACCAAGGGACTGAGTTCCTGAGAGACAAATTACGCCTACACCAATCAACAATAACGCTCAGATCAAGCAACGACATCTGCCTGGAACCAAAACCCTCCAATAAAAGAAAACTCGGAGGATCTTCTTTCTCCCCCCAGGAACCGAAAACTTGGAACGACCTACCAAAGAACATACACAACACAAACAACCACCTACGATTTAGGAAACTGCTCATATCTTGGCTCTTTTCTTCGTAACTAGAAGACCGCCCACAGGGACACACACATAACAAAAACAATGACGAATGAAGACACAGATCCAGATTCGCAGCAAACAATCGTATGAAAACAAAACCCAAGGAAGACACTTCACGACACACCGAACGAATAACAGAGAGACGACCATGATAGGAGAACAGAAAGACTGAATATATAGGCAGACTGAGACGGAAAGACTAGGACGATCAATCAATAGTACCCTGGCCCTGAACCACACCTAAGCCCAACAGACCTATGTCACAATAGATAGCAAGGGAATAAGGAGAATCCTACCCTCAGCTCCTACACTAGAGGGGGAGAATAGACATACTCAATCACATTATAGAAAGCTCATTAGAATACAACTGGGAGTACGGCGCGCCACCACACACGACCAATAAAGGACAGCAGCAACAACCCCACCCATAGGAATACAATTTATATGGAACAAGATGTAATAGAACCAGAATACATACCCCACTAACACAACTTCCAAATCTCTGCAAACCTAACTCACCTGAAAATTCACACAACCATCTCTCTACCAGCAAACCGCATCAACGACAAACAAACAACACATAAACAGCACCAACAGCACACGAGATCTCACCCGGTCCGATACTCACGTCAAAGCTCAGCGCATGGTGTATACCAAACTAAAGCCACCAAAAGCACACCACCTCTCCCACTCTCCTACTCCCCCTTCTCCCGACTAACCTATCTCCTGACTAACCTACCTCTTGTTTACAGATCCGCCAGAGCGCCTGGGGACCAACTCCATTGGTGACGGTGCGCAATATAAATAGCATTAATATAAAATAACATATTCCCTCCCGCGTGAACCTTGCTGGAGAGCAGTTGAGCGCTTTGGAGTCAGAGGGCGCCAGCGCTGGGCTTGGTATTTTATACAGTAGCACAGGGCTGTTAATGGAGGAAGGCAAACAAGGATTTTGATTCGCCTGGCAGGAGTTTTTGAAAGAGCCACGTTTTTAGTGTTTTGCAGAAGCGGAGGATGGTGGCAGCAATAAAATTCTCTGCATGACCACGGGTAGCAGGTGGCTTCAGTGTGGTGTAAACATGTATAACATGCAAAAACGGAGATAAGCTAAGTACAAAGCAAGATGTTAAGCATTAATATCATCTCATAATCTAAGTTCTATTCCCATTAACATGAGGTATCAAAATGGTATAATCTCAAGTGTAGAAAAAAGTCTCTTGTGTAGCACACCAGCAGCAATTTGGCAGCCTCTTGGCGCTATCTAAGAGAAAATGAAATGGTGAATCCCACTGAAAATGCCCTCTGCAATCATTTACAAGAAAAACTGATACTGTACTTCCCTGTGCGGCCCCTGAAAAGGCTGTGGGGTTTTCTGTTTCTAGAGAAAGGTTCATTGAGGGGCAGTTTCTAAAGCACAAACAGGGTAGCATTCCCTCCGAGGGCAGCTTCAGTTCTGCGACTGGGCATGACCTAGGGCGATGGGCAGGGGTGGACTGGGAAAGTGGCCCCATATTACACATTTTCAGCAAGCCAAACCCTTTCCCTATGGGACAATTTGGAAATAAAATAGGTTGAGGCCGGACGTGCAGACGCCGACCTTGAGTTCCACATAGGCCACTCCACCGCTGGCGATGGGTTGGATTGGCCCACTTTGCACCCATGCAAATAATGCAGTGCTCTCCACTTAAAATGCCTGAGCACAATCTTGGCCAGCAAAGTTGGTACTAGAAAAGTACCTTTCTGCAACAGTGGAGTGGAAAACTGGCATTTATACCTGTTTTACAACAGATAGTCTACTGGTGACATTTTTGTAATGTGGCAGTCTTTTGTTTATGTAAAGGAACCCTGCATCTTTCATTTTAAGACATGAAACATTAAATAATATATAGCCCAAAATTTCTATACGGGTATAACTGGCTGAATTTATTTAATTAAACCGATTTTACACAATGGGGAGAACACTTGATAAGCAAGGATTCCATTCATAGTCTTTAATTACTTTATTAGCAATAAAGAGTTCTTCACGAGCGACAAAGAATGGTTCACGCGGTGGTAGCAGGCTGGGCATGAGAGTGATCGGCAGCAAAGGTAAACATTACATTGGTTAACCTTTGTGTTGAAAATCTTTCAAATGCATAAACATGCACTTTTTTTATAATGCTATGCAACCTACAGTGAAACAAGCTTAGTTTTTAGGTTTTGGCTCATAGGTTTCGTAGGGAAAGTAAGTGGGGAAATAGTATTGGTATGGATCGAGGTAGATAGCAAATGTGCATGAGTGAGCATCCACCTTCGTATTCAGCCATTTATTCCTGCTTTGGTTTGCATCTAGCAGTGCAATTTGTGGAAATGTAACCATTCTGTCTGTGCCTTCACTGCCAATGGTTGGGACCGCTGTTCCTTTAAGGCAGGGGTCTTCAAACTGTGGATGTCCAGGGGGCTGTGAGGTGCTATAATAAGTGATTAAGGGGCTGTTTTTAGGAGAAAATGTAAGCATTTAATAGAACAACTAATCAGTTATAGATTGTGGGAGGTCTGGAAACTATATTTGTACTCAAGTGCAGCCCGGTATAAAAAGGTTTGACTACCACTGCTTTAAGGGAAAAAGTCCCAAACATCAAACAGTTAAAAGAAAACAGAGTTATTTTGTTTGCGGTGTGTGTGCCTGTTTTGTTTCAAGTACCTCAATGCGTGTTATCACTTGTAAATGTGTGAAAATGTTCTGTCTTTAATCATGGCAAGGTTTATTGGGATATTTCAGGCTGGGCTTGACATCTGACAGCCAAAACATATTGGCTTTGCCAATACTTGTTTTGCGTAGTCCTTAAAATTAAAGACTATACCACAGATCGATCGCCCATAGAGTGCGTACCGCACACATGCAGTTTGGTGTTGGATTCAGATCAGACGTCATGGCCTTTCAAGCATTTCCATTGAAATGGGCCACCGCATCTAGGGTGGACCGTTGTAAGGATAACTGTATATATTTTTTTAAGTAGGCATTAAGGGTTTCAACTTCCCTTCTGGCTGTCTTTCATTGTTCTGCTTTGCAGAGGCCAAATAACCTGTCCCGTGATATTCTGCAGCTATTCACCGCCTCTCTACATTGCTTTATCTAGGATTATGCCACAGAATGAACCTGCAACGTGGGGCAGCTGGTTTACACATTTTCCCTAAGGACGCATCAGTCTTCACAAACTTAAGGCTGTGTCACTTTAAATGTGTACTAGCCAGGCAACGATAGACCTCTGTAAAAGGTGCTAACTTATCACTGACATGTTTCAGCCTGCTTTTAGCTCTGTAGTGTGGGGCAGGGACTATACCTAGAGAGTAATGAAGCTCAAGGCGGTGCACCTGTTATGAACCCTCAATGATCAGACAAGGGGAATCACCCATTGGAGTTTGCATTAGGAAGCACCTGCAGTATAATCTATACACCAAAACCTAATTTATTTTCAGGGAGTGTCTTGGCTTATAGGTATTGATGGAGAGAATGTGGTGCGGACTAGTCATTAGAGCAATAGGGAAACGCCTGAAGGGCTGGCCTGACAGGCCAGTGAGAACCAATTTTCAGGGACAGTGTGAGCCACCTTCATGACTGTCCAATTAGTAGTTTTAACCAATGTTACTGGCCTAATGATGTTGAAAAGTCACCATTGTGTGCACATTTTCAAAGAAATGCACATACAGGTCCTACTAAAACATTTTATGGGAAAAAGTCAAAATTGCATTTGTTATGGCAGCCAACTGTTCTTGGAACCCGGATCTATTTTGTTAAATGTATTTATTTATAGGATGATATAGTTTAAAATAAACGTTAACTTTAAACACTTAAAATATAATAAACTACGTATATACATCATATACACACAATTTACTTTACAAAATGTAACAATCACAACTTCAGAGTTTCATTTTTGAAAAACCGTTCTTCAATTATATTCCATAATTTTATGGCAGGCACAATATAAGATCAGTGCTTATTCCTTAAGCAGTGCACCCAAAAATAAGGAGATTTTTTCATATCAAGTAAGTGTACACATTTTCTAAAGTACCTCCAGTGCAAATCAACTAAACATTACATTCGGTCAAAAGGTGTCTTGGGGTTTCCAATGTGTCAATCGGCTTAAAATTCTGAAATTACGTTTTTCTCTATCAATTTCTCGAACCAAGAACAGCAAGACAAGGAAGTAATTGAATACGCACTAGTACAAATGTGTGTCTAAGCTCAAACGATGGACGGTTTAATTGATATGCTAGGGGAAGATCGTAATTATAAGTTATACATATCATTTCCTGCACTTTTTAATATTTTTGGAGTTGTGATATATTTTGGGTATTTTGCCATTGTTTCATTACCACTTCCACAAATTCCTTTTTTATGTGCTGTGGAGTCAGATCAAGGACGCAGACTCACGGACGACATGGTGTTGAGTGTTTTATTAAAGTAAAAAGGATAAAGCCTCTCTCTCCCCTAACACTCGTTAGTCAGTCGTAAATGTCCAAAGCAATACGTCTGCTGTCCAAAACGACCATTACTGACCCTACCACTATGATCAACTAACTCAAATCAGCAGAATGACTCCCTTCTCCTGAGGGTACTTCTAGTACCAGTCTTTAGTACCAATAGTCTCTCGTGCCTTCTTAGACCAGAACCCTTCAGTTCTTTAGTTGGCTTTTTTGGCTTTCTCTAGTACATAATCCTCAAATAGTCTCTCGTGATTTCTTGAATCCAACTCTTTAGTTCCTTAATTGGGTTATCGGGCTTTCTCTCCTCTTTGGGGGTCCTTCTTGGGGATCTCTCATTAATTCTCTTTAATATGTGTATCAGTGGAATCCAACTGAGCGTTATTGTTGTTTACTTGAGATGTAGCTTAATTATTTAGTTTCTCTAAGCTCTTGGCCATATCTGGTTTTATCTTGAACACTATATTGGATTTGTAGTAGATGTTTAATTACTTTACCCTTTTCCCATGTTTTTTTTAATCCATTCGTCTCCTCTCTCATTATTCAGTTGTTTGAACAGTTATTTCTCTAGAGTCACACTTGTATTTCCTTCATTTCACGTTTAACTCTGTTTCATACTTTCTACTGGGATGAGTTAACTCTGCGGTATAATGATTTCCTTGGGTCCTCCCAGGCATCTCGATCTCCTTGTTACCTTCATTTTGGTAGGAGAACACCTTCAGGAGCCTTCTTCCCTGGAAGCCCTTTCTTGGTTCACGGACTGCCGATGCCTTCTCTTCCCTGGCGTCGCTCTCGTTGTGTTTTCACGTGTCTTTGTGGTATCACGGTCCTCTGTTGTGTGACCGAACACCCTGCAAGCTTCTCTGGCTGGTGGTATCAGCAAAGTTGTTTGGACCCTTGGTCCACCACTGACTCCCTTTCGTGGTCTCACCAGCAGAGCACCTTCTGTTGGTCTCCTGCCATTGTGCTTTCCCCTTTCTTCACGGTATCCCAGTCCTTCATTGTGTGAATGGACACCCTGCAGACTTCTCTGACTGGTGGTATCGGCAAAGTTTTTTAGAGCCGTGATCCACCACGGACTACATTTTGTGATCTTGTCACCACCTTCTATTGGTCTTCTGCCTTTCCGTTTTGTCGCGCTTTGGGTTCGCCTTTGCTGTACTGCTCCATGCTGCTGGAGGAGTTTGAAACTTGCGGGCTTCCTGATTTCCTTCTCCATCAGCACTGATGCAGCGTGGGGCCTCCTCCGGCTTGCATACATAGTTCTCTCTCTCCTCTCTGTTTCGTTCTCTCTCGTCTCTCTCTGAATGCAAATTTTTATCCACGTACTTGTCTCAGTGGATTGGGCATTCTGATTTAAAGAGTCATGATCCTTTTCCATAAGATAATAGTATCTATCAGGAGTCTCTTTGTCCCAGTCTTGATAGTCTGTTATTGTGGTTTCTTTGTCCCTATATTAATAATGTACCCGATTTGGCATATCAAAACATCTCATGTAGGCCACAGTATACACCACCTAAAGGAGTTCCTCACAGGAGCAGGAGTCCTTTTCCCCAAAGGAGGAGTCTTTCCCGTGAGGTTCCACTTGCCTCTACCCCTGGGGAGGTTATTGCGGAGCAGGCTCACCTCCCTAGCCTCACAGAAAGGGACAAATTCCCTCGATTTGTCGCAGTACCCAACGCTTATATTTACCAAATGTCCAGTTTCTGAGGCACTATCTTTTATTTTCTTCAAGAATATTTTGGTAATATCACATTGCTTCCAGCAATAATATTTACCAAAATTCGGTCAATAATATTTATCAGTGGATACTTAAAACAAATAGTTTGAATCGAAACACAATTAGGCAGGTCCAAAGTAGGCCACCGACATTTCTCCACAAATGTATTTAACTATTCCAGCCTAGACGCCAAACTTCCAGAACTATTGTGTGTCCCTGTCTGACCCTGGTTACACCTGTTCTCATAGTTGCACAGTAGTCACATAGGTTAGACGTTTGATGCGTCTAGTTGCAATGGAGTTGTTTCCCAGTTCCGTCAGTAAATGTGCATGCATACTTTGTTGGCCTCCCCTGGCCTGTCACCCGTCTCAATGTCTGGTTGTAGACGTCATTTTCCAATTAGAATGAGCCTTTAAGATAATAAACACGTGGCGTCTGGGTGAATTCTGCAGAAGCTACACCTTAACCTGGTGGGAAATATTGGTGTATAGCACAATTCTAAAGCTTTTGGATTCCCGGATGCCATTATATCTAGTCAGCATAGTCAATGGTGAGGGATCAAAGGGACTGGTAGTCCCAGGGGTGTTGCTAGGTCTGGAAAAGATCCGGGGCTATGCTAATTTTGGGACTGTCAGGTCTGGGGGCTAGCTAGCCTTTTTGGTTGTAACCTCTGAGCTTCTATTCGGGGCTACAAAAAAAAGACCTGGGGCTATGGCCCCCTCAGCCACCCCTAGCAACGCCTCTGGATAGTCCAAACCCTCTGGAGAGCCGCAGGTTATGGATCCCTGTGTAGAGTGATTCCACAGACAATCTCTAGAGAACGCAAGCATTGCTATGTCTTATAGTACGCCATGCAGGCCGGTTTAAGTTCCTTATCCAGCAGTGCTATGTCTTATAGTACGCCATGCAGGCCGGTTTAAGTTCCTTATCCAGCAGTGCTATGTCTTATAGTACGCCATGCAGGCCGGTTTAAGTTCCTTATCCAGAAGTGCTATGTCTTATAGTACGCCATGCAGGCCGGTTTAAGTTCCTTATCCAGCAGTGTTATGTCTTATAGTACGCCATGCAGGCCGGTTTAAGTTCCTTATCCAGCAGTGCTATGTCTTATAGTACGCCATGCAGGCCGGTTTAAGTTCCTTATCCAGCAGTGCTATGTCTTATAGTACGCCATGCAGGCCGGTTTAAGTTCCTTATCCAGCAGTGCTATGTCTTATAGTACGCCATGCAGGCCGGTTTAAGTTCCTTATCCAGAAGTGCTATGTCTTATAGTACGCCATGCAGGCCGGTTTAAGTTCCTTATCCAGCAGTGTTATGTCTTATAGTACGCCATGCAGGCCGGTTTAAGTTTCTTATCCAGCAGTGCTATGTCTTATAGTACGCCATGCAGGCCGGTTTAAGTTCCTTATCCAGCAGTGCTATGTCTTATAGTACGCCATGCAGGCCGGTTTAAGTTCCTTATCCAGAAGTGCTATGTCTTATAGTACGCCATGCAGGCCGGTTTAAGTTCCTTATCCAGTGGTGCTATGTCTTATAGTACGCCATGCAGGCCGGTTTAAGTTCCTTATCCAGCAGTGCTATGTCTTATAGTACGCCATGCAGGCCGGTTTAAGTTCCTTATCCAGAAGTGCTATGTCTTATAGTACGCCATGCAGGCCGGTTTAAGTTCCTTATCCAGCGGTGCTATGTCTTATAGTACGCCATGCAGGCTGGTTTAAGTTCCTTATCCAGCGGTGCTATGTCTTATAGTACGCCATGCAGGCCGGTTTAAGTTCCTTATCCAGAGGTGCTATGTCTTATAGTACGCCATGCAGGCCGGTATAAATTCCTTATCCAGCGGTGCTATGTCTTATAGTACGCCATGCAGGCCGGTTTAAGTTCCTTATCCAGCGGTGCTATGTCCTATAGTATGCCATGCAGGCCGTTTTAAGTTCCTTATCCAGCGGTGCTGTGTCTTATAGTACGCCATTCAGTCCGGTATAAATTCCTTATCCAGCGGTGCTATGTCTTATAGTACGCCATGCAGGCCGGTTTAAGTTCCTTATCCAGCGGTGCTATGTCTTGTAGTATGCCATGCAGGCCGGTTTAAGTTCCTTATCCAGCGGTGCTATGTCTTGTAGTATGCCATGCAGGCCGGTTTAAGTTCCTTATCCAGCGGTGCTATGTCTTGTAGTATGCCATGCAGGCCGGTGTAAGTTCCTTATCCAGCAGTGCTATGTCCTATAGTATGCCACGCAGGCCGGTTTAAGTTCCTTTATTTGCTTGTTTGAATTCTCGACTAACGACAAGCTGCATGTCTTCTAATATTGGCGGTGAGGTGGGGAAGGCATGGCTTTTGGAAAACCGCAATCTAACGTTATTTCCATAACCCCCCTTTTGATTATGCCCTGCATATGTCTGTACCAGTCATTACATAATCTCATAAAGTCAGGGATTGTATCGGTCTCGTGGTTTTTGGTTTGCAACCCAAGCCACAATGGTTAGTTTGTGAGTTGATCTCATATTCGCGATATGTATCTGCGTATGGATTCATTTTACCCACTCCCGTCTCAGGACGCCACACGTCCTCCGCATCCCACCGCTGAAAAGGAACGCAAAACAGACATATCTCCTAATGCGATTAGAAGCCCCCTGTCGAATGCACACACAGCCATGTCTTTCTTCCTCTAACCCAAGCCCCTTCTCCCACAGTACTCTCGCCACATGAAGGGAGCTGGGAATTCCAAACCCTGAGCATGTTGGGAAGCATTCTGCATTCACCACAGGCCATCCAAAGGTGGCCAGCAGAGCTTAGGTATGCAATAACACCTAAAGCCCGGGCTCGCTCGGCGCACCACCGCCGTGCCACACTAAAGGTCCTCCTGCCTCAAACACTGACCCTGAAAGCAGAGTTCCGCTTCCCAGTGCCCCTCGCCTCGCTGTCAGGCAGAGCAGACTTCCACAAACTCCTCTCAACTATACCTACCTTTTACACGTATATTTATCCTACCTGCCACACAACTATCCAACCTACCTGCCACACATATATCTAACCAACCTGCCACACATATATCTGTCCTACCTGCCACACAACTAACCAACCTACCTGCCACACATATATCTAACCAACCTGCCACATATATATGTGTCCTACCTGCCACACAACTATCCAACCTACCTGCCACAAATATATCTAATCTACCTTCCACACATCTATATAACCTACCTGCCACACATATATCTGTCCTACCTGCCACACAACTAACCAACCTACCTGCCACACATATATCTAACCAACCTGCCACACATATATCTGTCCTACCTGCCACACAACTAACCAACCTACCTGCCACACATATATCTAACCAACCTGCCACATATATATGTGTCCTACCTGCCACACAACTATCCAACCTACCTGCCACAAATATATCTAATCTACCTGCCACACATCTATATAACCTACCTGCCACACATATATCTGTCCTACCTGCCACACAACTAACCAACCTACCTGCCACACATATATCTAACCAACCTGCCACACATATATCTGTCCTACCTGCCACACAACTAACCAACCTACCTGCCACACATATATCTAACCAACCTGCCACATATATATGTGTCCTACCTGCCACACAACTATCCAACCTACCTGCACAAATATATCTAATCTACCTGCCACACATCTATATAACCTACCTGCCACACATATATCTGTCCTACCTGCCACACATCTATCCAACCTACCTGCCACACATCTATCTGTCCTACCTGCCACACATCTATCCAACCTACCTGCCACACATATATCTGTCCTACCTGCCACACATCTATCCAACCTACCTGCCACACATCTATCCAACCTACCTGCCACACATATATCTGTCCTACCTGCCACACATCTATCCAACCTACCTGCCACACATCTATCCAACCTACCTGCCACACATATATCTAACCTACCTGCCAACCATCTATATAACCTACCTGCCACACATATATCTGTCCTAACTGCCACACATCTATCTGTCCTAACTGCCACACATCTATCCAACCTACCTGCCACACATATATCTAACCTACCTGCCACACATATACCTAACCTACCTGCCGCCCATATTTCCATCTTGCCCCATTTTTAATGGCAAGTCCATAGTTCGCCATGCTGATTCTTTAAGAATGGCTTTTCAAGGACAGGCTCAGGACCTCCTCCTCGTGAAACAGAGATGCGAGTGGGGTCACGGTCCTACACACCCATTCACCCATGTGAATAAGACCTCTCCAAGTCAAATCAAGAGAGTGATCTTGCGACATGAAGGAATTCGCGATCACAGGCACGGCTGGGATGATGCAACACCGGACATCTGATATTAAGGCCCGGTAAGTGAACTCAGCTAGTACCCACATGCACCCCAGAAAATTGGATTGACACATCCCTGAGCTCATCCAACCCATTGGCAATCCCCAGACCTTCCCAAGGATGAGGCTCTCAATCTCATCAACCTCTATGGAGAAAGCCCGACACAACGCAATACCCGGATGTACTCACTGATGACCGCAAATGTCCAATCGTCAGCACCACATCTCCCTGAGCCTTGAAAAAGACATCTACAGCCTGTATCTGTCCCCCCGGCACGTACTAATGAAAACGCGTGCAGAAAAGCACGGAAAATGTGAGCTAGACTGGCAAAAGAACATCGACCCTGAAATCCTGCTCTTCAAAAATAATGCAGTGAGGTATGCACAGGGATGATCATTCAGACCAAATAGTGTTTACGCTTCAGGATTCAAGTCTCCTTTATAGACCACTTGCCACAGGTGAGGCGGTTCCTCCAGCCGTCAGCCAGGGGGCCACTCCTTCGATATCTTGCTCTCTACCAAAGCATGCAGTCTTTTATTTGCACACAATTGCCCAAGTCTGGACCTTACAAGAGCACGCCATGTGGTAATATCTACTAATGTTTTCAGAAATGACCCCTTTCAGTTAGGTGTCCATTTATAAAACACGGTCCACAACACATTGCCCTGTATATTAACTCCGATTACTCAAGCTAGGGGAACAGAGATACTGCTCAGACTTGGAGACAGGTCCAAGTTTTCTAAGGGCACCACAGGTTGTCCACTGGTTCAGAAGCCTGATGTTAGTACCGTAATGAGCAGTTTGGCCTGGAGATCTGGTAGTACACCACCGACCAAAATGGAACATGCACTCTGCCGAAGACATTGCATCACCTGCGTTGTTTGACATCTTGGTTCAACAGCAGCTGATCCGAAAGACAGATGGGTCATTATACGTATTAGTATTAGTATTTGATCACTTCTCTATGGACATCAAACCATTTAACGTTTTACAGAAATATTTAACGAAACATGCCTCACAACTCCTTAGAACGGTCTGGTTACGTATGAATTTATATCTCCTATTAACAAATGATGTTATCGGTGGCCGCGCTGGAGTGCCCCTACCGGATCGTTTATGTCGCTGCTGCAAACCAATAGTCGAAACTTTGAAACACCTAGTTTTTGATTGTTTCGTTTTAATTGCTTTTCGGTAAGAGACTTTTAAATGGTATTTTAGTATTCAACCACTTTTAACTTGGGATAACTTGTGGTGGAATCTGCTAAACAATCCAAATGATAGGTTGCTAATTAATGTATTGAGTCTATTGAAGCTACTTGTATTACTGTATGACATTTCTTTGTTTTAATTGTTTTAATTGTGCTCTAGTCTTTGCTGGCTATATGTGAGTAAAGTGTGATTTTAAACTAAGTCACAAAATAAATAAATACAAAATTATACGCATTAGTTTCAAAGCCAAATGTGCTCAGATTTGTCAATTTCTCCTATGAATATTGATGACACAGAAGCATTAGGGGGACTAGATGTAGAGCTGAGCTATTGACATGATCCTTTGGTAATAGTCCCTAATCTCCCTGTAGCCAACACATCAGGCACATTGACAAATTGGAAACCAACGCTATGCATTTCAGTGGAATCTCTGTGTCATCATTTTGACTTGTGCAATGTTTGTAGATTTGGAAGGTAAACATTAAAGCATACTAATATTACTTTCTAACTCATAATCAATTTTGCCTGATCGATCGTTGCTACTGCCCAAAGTGTTTGATTACTGGTATGGATGCTTCGTGTGAGTGCCAAATGTGAGTGGAGCCTACGCCTATGTTTATCATAATGATCTGATGCACAAGTTGATAAGAAATCCTTTAACTCTTACAATTTAACAAAATACATGGACATACATGTTTTGAGACTCAAATGTGCCTCTGATCTTTCTGCAGTTCTGGATACACGCAGGGTCTTATGCAGAGGTTCTCTAACCCCATTTGTATTGAGAGTCCAACTTGGACAATCAAGGTTCCTCGAACAGTTAAATGACAGGATGAACGATGCAGGATCGGATCATTTTAAACTTGTTTTACTCAAACAACCTTATCACCATTACAAGTGAGATAGTTCGATATAAAGAGTAACCCTTGACTATGAACTGAACGTATTCTTGGAAAATTAGATTTAAAAAAAAAAAGGTGTTCTAGTTCTCAAAAAAAGATTAAAAGGATCATGTAAGATTGCATCAGATTCATTTACAATGGACGGAGGAACCACCTGCTACAGGATATCCAATAACATTGACATATTTACATTTAACTGGTTCCATGTGTTAATATCCCCGCAAAAAGATCGCGATACTAAAATATCGCCATAATTCTGCGGCAATATTGACCCATGGACCCTGCGGGGGACACCCCAAAACCCCTGCATTATTTTAAAATGTGCGGGGTACATCCCCGCAACCCCCGTTCCTACAATTTATCCCCCCCAAAAATATCGCCTATGGCGACACAAACGGCCATATGTACTGCAACATTTTTGGTGGGGATCTTTTGTAGGGATACCATTTAACTTGTTTGTTGCAAACATATATATATACATATTTTACTACTTATGATACATCAAAAGGTAAAGGACCTTGCAGCAATGAAAGCTGGTTTAGGAATACAAGGGTTTATAGCCCCTAACATTAGGGCATCAAGACTAGGTATCACTAGAGCTTAATTATCACTGCGAAAAAATGTAAGGACAGTTGATTAATAGCACTCTATCATGTGTCCAAATTCAAACAGCAAATTCTTTTCTACTGTCCTCATATCCTGATTGCCTGACTACTTCTATTTCAGACCTAGTTAACTTCAAACAACGTGGGTTTGGTCCCAGCTTAGACACTACAACCTATGCACATCTGGCATCATTGGCAAATTACATGGGTTGGCAACCTGTAGGGTCACACATCAGGCCCCACTCTTTCTAGATGCTGGGAAAACATGTGATGGGATCATCTGGGTGTTCTTCTGGTGCCCCATTGGACTAGTTGGGATTTCTGTTATTGATCATCCCAAATATACAAAAGCAAACATTGGAACCAGGCCAGACCTACATCGATCAAGCAGGCTATGAATTCAGAAATCCCCTCAGGATGTATGAGCATCTTTGCTTAGTCTTCCGCTGCAGTGAGAACATTGGCAGTTTACCTTCAGCTACTTGAGCAGACATGCTCTCTGTTACTCTGTCCGACCATTGCGATACAACAGGCATCTCCAACTTTGATCCTCGAGAGCAATAGCCACACCAGGTTTTCACGATAACACCTGACTATGCACTCAACTCCAATTTAGATGTACTGTTTTTAAATGGATTTTTTGTGGGGGCATTCTGTAAACATGGAGTGGATTTGACTTTTGAGGACCGGAAATGGAGACCATTAATATAGAGCTATATTTTAGCATCATAGGCCTGTGCCCATTCTGCCTGGGTTATTGTGTATTGCTACTGCCAGTGAAGCCATAGATATTTTGATTGACTTACTTTATTAACTCCATACAACCCTCTCTTTAGCCATCACATTGATAATGTCCAATAAGAGACCTTTACGATATATCTACAATAAGGATCTACATAACTGTGTAAAACAGCAATATCCACTCTAAGTTCGAGTGATTTTCCTTTCATATTGATGATGTGCGAAAGGCAGCAGCAAATATTCTATTTACGTTGTCGGAATTTCTAAAGGAAATCTGTATTATGTAATGTAATATGTGTTCTTATAGAGCACCTGTGTGTCACTATTGGTGACCTTGCTGCGGCAACATGCTCACTTTGGAAACAAGACTACACAAAGCAACACAGGTTCGATCCCCGGGTCTGCACTTAGAAACCTCTAGGTATTAAGCGCATTATAAATGCGCAACTAAGACATATTCCTGTTACAGTGCCTCAAGGCCCCCTGGGCTGTGTGAGGCTTTAAAAATTCAAATAAATAAAATATACAAGAGCATGACATAGCTTTTCTTGTATATATTAAGTTTCTGGTTACTTAAGAAGGCCCAGCTATGTTTTAGTAACCTCAAATTGGTCTCTGCAGGCTAACTCAGGGGCGACGTGTTCAAGACGACACAGAGCAACACAGGTTCGATCCTGGGTCAGTGCTTAGTAACCTGTGGCCATTAAGCACGTTATAAATATCATATCATACTATTGTTCATTTTAATATTCAAATTTGCTGTATTTAAATGCACTGGTCACAATCCTCTAGTACAGGAGTGCCCAGGGCATTAGGTAGTCCGGGCCTAGCCGGAGCAGAGCCCCGACAGTCTCCAAAAAGTAACCTTCAGCCGGGGCTTCCTCACTCCCCACGAGCAGAACCTAGCATGACTTAAATGAAATGAACACAACAGCATGAAACAAATACATGCTTTCAAATATTTCGTGACATTTATGCAGAGCGAGCAGGCCTTCATGATTCGACCCTGAAATAATTTCTTGGAAATAAAAAAGAAAAACCATGCTGAATGCCGTAGAACCCCATTCAGGCGGCTGCGCAATTGGTTGCTCACAAAGCGTAGGGGGATTTGATGTATTTTCCATTTCTTTTTAAATTGCTTCGTTGTGTGTCGAAACGCCATCACTTCTATTTAGACGTAAAGTGTGGCACATTTTTGCACACCTAAGCAATAAAAGATTATTAATTCTGACACCTGCTTTTTAACAGTAATCCTCACGTATTTGGCCTGCTATCAAAAGCTGGGACTTCACCAAGAGATCAACCCAAGATGGCCCCCAGGCCTATTCCCAGCTGGAGCGGCATCTGGAATTGCAGTTTAGCTTAAGGCGACTCAATGCTGCCGCTCAATAAGGTTATTTCAAAAGAACTCATTGAGAGCCCGACCTCGCAGCACAAAGCACAATGATGGGTCGGAGGCTGGAGCATCAGCAGCTGCAGACAACACAACCGCGCACGCGCTTCAGGCTTGGGCCATTTACACCGGAACATGTGCAACTCCAAACACCCGTAAATCTAACGGCCCAAAAAGATTTCCACATAAAAATTAATTGAGATGAGTGTTGTGGTCACCGGTTACTATAGGCCGACAAGCCTTTATATTGACAAAACGTTGGTCTTTTTTTACTGAGATCATAAAGCAATATGGAGAATGCAGACTTGTAGTTTTACGCAGCTGTTCATGCAGGGTTCCCCTGGCTTCGATGCGCTATGATGATAGCGTTGACGGTGAGGATTCAGCGTTCCCTTACCTCAATGGCCCGAGAGCATTTAGTGTTGTGCCGTGCTGTTCTTGTAATTGGGCCGATCGCAATGGCAGTGTAACTCAGATTTTCCTGTACGTGCCTGTTTGAAGGCCTTTACCTTCTGTTTGTGTTCTTTGCAAATTGATACCCCCCCCTCTACGAGTTCTGGTTTGTTCGAACCCTTTCTACCGTAGCCCCATTGGTATTTTACGCCTAGTTCAAAGGGTACCTCTCCCATAAGTTGTTCAGTTCTAGCCTTCGATATTGATATTTTATTTCTATCGCGCTCGTGTACAGAAGTACGGTCTTTGGCACTCCTTTATGGTCCTCGCTCATGGGCCTCGTTCCCCGTTCCGGCAGCCCGTCTCCACTTCAGTCTGCGTTTCCTGTCTTGCTTGCATTGTGCGGGGTTCCTCTCCTGTTGCAGCGGGTCTGGTGTGGAATCTAGGTTCCCTCTTCCGTTCTGGGTCTTTCCGCTCAGTCTCCGCTTCTTCCCAGCCAGCCACGTTTCCACTTCCATTCTGGGTCTTTCCGCTCAGTCTCCGCTTCTTCCCAGCCAGCCACGTTTCCACTTCCATTCTGGGTCTTTCCGCTCAGTCTCCGCTTCTTCCCAGCCAGCCACGTTTCCTCTTCCATTCTGGGTCTTTCCGCTCAGTCTCCGCTTCTTCCCAGCCAGCCACGTTTCCACTTCCATTCTGGGTCTTTCCGCTCAGTCTCCGCTTCTTCCCAGCCAGCCACGTTTCCACTTCCATTCTGGGTCTTTCCGCTCAGTCTCCGCTTCTTCCCAGCCAGCCACGTTTCCTCTTCCATTCTGGGTCTTTCCGCTCAGTCTCCGCTTCTTCCCAGCCAGCCACGTTTCCACTTCCTGTCTCCAGTGTAACTTTCATTCCCTCATAGGGTTGCCAATTTTACAGGAAGACTGCTTAGTAATTCACTGACAGGCTAAAGAGACCCCAGGAGAATGTCTTTAGGGTGGGATGGGGCAGGTAGTGGTTGCGAATGGCTATGGGCAGTCAATCGGTGCGGTGGGTAAATACCCAAACAGCACTCACAAGTCGTGTGCACCTCCTCAGATGTCATCTCCCTCCTACCTGTACTCCAATGCAAAAGCTTCGGAATAAAAGCGGCGCGGAAGCGCAACCTAATACGCCAAACTAAAAAATGTGCTTCAGGAAAAATGCTCAGAGGATGCGCTTTTTTAATTTGCGCTCATTGCTGAAATGCTTCGCTCTTGCCTTTAACTCGGTCTCTGGGCCTTTTACGGCCATATAGCCTCTAGTGCAGGCTGTAAGGCTCCATTATTAATATACGCTTGAATGATACTCAGTTTGTAGACCTAGGAGGGATTAACGGCTGAGAAGGGCACTACCTTGATTCGATCAGACAGTGGAAGCAGCGGATACCCCATCTGAAAGAATGCACACCACTCCAGCCTCATCAAATGTGAGTGCCGCGAGAAGTGATTAATATGGTGTAAAATGTACTGGAAATAAGATAGAATTAAATATGAGAATTCAATATGATGGAGGTTGTATTTTTTTCCATACAAAAGTGTGCACCTTAATTAAACTGCCTAAATTTGAATCTGTGGCTGCATGTTACACAATCTTCCTTGATTTAAATCTGTGGTTGCAGGTTACACAGGTTGTCTCGATTTGAATCTCTTGCTGCAGGTTGCACAAGCTGCCTGAATTTGAATCTGTGGCAGGAGGTTATACATCCTGCCTGGATTTGAATCTATGGCTGCAAGTTGCGCATACTGCCTACATTTTTAATCTGTGTCTGCTGGTTGCACAAGATACCGCAATTTGAATCTGTGGGTGCAGGTTGCACGTGCTGCCTGGATTTGAATCTGTGGCTGCAGGTTGCACAAACTGCCTGGGTTTGAATCTGTGGCTGTAGGTTGCACGTGCTGCCAGGATTTGAATCTGAATCTGTGGCTGCAGGTTGCACAAGCTGCCTGGATTTGAATCTGTAGCTGCAGGTTGCACATGTTGCCTGAATTTGAATCTGCGACTGCAGGTTGTACACAGAGCTATGAAGGGATCATTAATTCACTGTGCCATCTAACCAGATATCTGTTTTTATCTACTTCTGAGCAACTTTAAAAACAAACATTTTTATTGAATATTTAAACAAACAATACAAACCAAACTTGCAGTGTATATGATAACATTTTAATTGTACATCATTCAATCGCGTTCACTGCATCCCTTATGCCACCCCCCATTACGAGCCTACTTCTACTAGTGTTCTATTCCTGCATCTTGTGATAGGGTATTTCTTTCCGTGGGATCCGATGGGTCTTGCATTGACCCAAATAGTTCTGCTATCAGTAACTTCCAAGCCATCAGGGTCTCAACCTCACACCAGAAGCGCTCAATAACCGGTCATGACCAAAACATATGCACCATGCCCACGTTCTCCTCGTCACATTTAGGGCATGCCTGCCGTCCCGCATTTTTGAACTTGGCTATCCTCTGGGGTGTCAGATACGCCCTATGTGTAAAATACAATTGCATCTGTATAAGTGTTGCGTTCCTCGACACCTTCTTGTGATACTCTTGGACTTGCTCCCACATCCCATCCTCCATCGGGGTTCCTACTTCCTCCTGCCATTCCAGTCTCAATTGCACCACCTCCTTCCCCACTATGGACATCATCATCTCATATATTCTGATTATCTCGCGTCCCCCCTCTGCTATGTCATATATTGTATCTATAGTAGCATCTGGTTCTTCCTCAAGCACCGGTTCGGGCCACGTTCTCTTAATCTTCCGCACCAGTATATGGTATGTGATATACTGGCCAGTGTGTAACCCAGTTTCCGCCCCCAACTCCCCAAAGTCTGTGATGGTCCCATCCTGCCAAATATCCCCCATTGTCGCTATACCAACCGGCTCCCAATGGTTTCTGATTATCATCCTTAACTGCTCTTCTCCACCCGCCAGGGCAACCAGTGGTACCTGAGGGGAGCACAGGCATGGGTTTCCCATCAGTTGACAAGCCCTTCGCCACATCTTCCATCCTAGCACCATCATCTTTGGGTGCCCATCCATCACTGCTTGGGGCAACCACATAATCTCCTTCAGGTAAAATGGTGCACAGTCCCGCCTGAACAGCCTGGTTTCAGAGGTTTCGTCCTCTGAGAACCATTTGGCCACATATTGCTGCTGACTTGCAACATAATAAACTTCATAATTAGGCAACTTTATACCCCCCTTCTCATAAAAATTATGTAGCTTCCAGAGAGCCACTCTATTTTGTGTGCCATCCCACAGGAAGTCCCTACACATGCTGGCCAGTCTGCTAAAGAACTTCTTTGGTATCATATACGGGATATTCCCGAAGTAGTGCAGGAGCCTAGGCAAGACCACCATCTTCAACATTGCACTACGTCCCATCATTGCTAAGGGCAGCTTTACCCAGAACCGCATGCAATTCTCAATTTTCTTAATGGCTACTTCTGTATTGCGCTTATGCTCTTCCTCCACTGCGTGATATGTATATATCTATTCCTAGATAGCGGAATGTACTAGCTTCCCATGGCACTTGCAACACCGGTAATTGTTTCAGGGGAATCCCTTTATATCCACCCAATGGGAACATGCTAGACTTCTCAGGGATCACCGCTATACCAGACATTCCCGCATATATTCCCATCACCTCCAAAACATATTGGAGGTTTTCCTCTGGGTATCACAAATACAATAATATGTCATCTGCATATAATGATATCAGGTGTCGTTCCCACCCACAGGGATGCCTATCATGTCATATTGTTGCTTTAGATAGATCGCTAGGGGTACCAGGGTCAATATGTATAGCATAGGGGACCATGGACAACCCTGTCTGGTTCCCCCACAGAGTTTCCACCTTTCCGATATCACTGACCCTGTTTTAACTCTGGCCAGCGGTTCACTATATAACATTTTAGCCCACTGTAGATATCCTGGACCCATCCCATAGCCAGCCAGGGACGCCAACAACCATGGCCATTTGACCGAGTTGAAGGCCTTTATTGCATCCAACGACACAATTGCCAATTCGTCCTCGCTTTCGTTCCCATATTCAATGACCCTATGGAGCCTCCTAAGGTTATGGGATATGTTCCTATTAGGGACATAGCCCGTCTGGTCCGGGTGTATCAATTTGCCTATGACTTTTCGTAACCTATTTGCCAAAATGGAAGTCAGCATTTTACTGTCTTGATTCAACATCGACAGGGGTCTATAAGAACTAGAGCTATGCCCTGGCTTATTAGGTTTGGGAAGTGGTGTTTTAATCGCTTCTCTGAGTGACTCTGGCTGTCTGCCTAGCTCATACGCCTCATTCAACATTTCTAACAGTGGGGGGAGCACCTCCTCTTTGAATATTTTATAAAATTCACTTGAGAGTCCATCAGCCCCCTGGGTCTTACTAGTTGGCAACTGTCTCACCACCTCTTCTAGCTCTTCTAAGGTAATCGGTGCATCCAGCTCCTCTCTTTCCTCAGCACTGATCTGCGGCAATCCTATGTCCTAAAGGGTCTCCACTATCATTGCGTGATTCTCCTCCCCATCATCCCCATATATCAGCCCATAATAGTTTGCAAACTCCAGATTAACTCCTTCTTGGGTATCCACCCTCCTTCCGTCTTCCCTTATTATTGATCTAATCAGGGGTCTAGGGGTTTCACTCTTATATAGCCACGCCAAGATCCTTCCCGGTTTATCACCTCCCGCATGCTGCCTCTCTATGTACTTTCTATAGTTAAGGTTACACAATCTTTCCCAGTGCCCTGCACACTTTTGCTGCAGTCTTAGTATCAAATCAGTGTCTTGGTTGGTACTGTTTTCTCCCTTAAGTGCCCTTTCCAGTTCTCCCTCAGTTTTCTGCAGGTCCGCCAGGATCCCTCCCTGCAATCCTTTAGATTTTGCAATAGCCACTCCTCTCATCACAACTTTGAAGGCCTCCCACAATGTGCCCGCCAAATCCACACTGCCTGTGTTCGTCTCAAAGTAGCTAACAATCTCTTTCCTCATGTCCTCCCTAAAAAGGGGATCTCTGAGCGCCTCCGCCCTGAGGTGCCACGTCGGGATTCTTGCTCTCGGGGGACAACATTGCCATCTAAGGATCAGGGGCGAGTGGTCCGAGAGGACTCTCGCTTTATATTCGACTTGCGTGATCTCTGTCAGTATCTCTGGAGTGACAAAGACATAGTCCAGCTTTGTGTGTAGTTGCTGCTGGGCAGAATAATGTGAGAATTGCCTCTCATGAGGATGGCACGCCCTCCACACATCTTCCAACCCAAAATCATTCAGCAGCGTCTGTAACGCTTTGGCCGACAGGGTAGGCCTATCCATTTTTCCATCTGACCTGTCCACCCTAGGGTTTAATGCGCAATTAAAGTCCCCCCTCAAATCACTGCACTCCCCACACACATGCTAAGATTGTTACACAGCGTTTTGAAATATGCTGCAGTATTTTGGTTCGGGCATACATGTTTACAATACTTATTTCCCTATTTTCCACCAATCCCCTCACCACGACCATCCTCCCGTCCGTCTCCACCAGCGTCTGTAGCAGCTGAAACGGGACATGTGGCGCCACCCAGATGATCACTCCCCTAGCATAAGCCGAATATGGCGAACCCACCACAGTTCCCTTCCATTTCCTTCCAATCATCTCCATCTTGTCTCATGTCAGGTGCGTCTCTTGCAATAAGGCAATATCTATCTTCTGTCTCCGTAGATATAGCATAACCTTGTTTCTCTTCAGGTAACTATTAAGCCCCCTGACGTTCCAAGTGACTATTTTGAGATCCCCCATGGCATGTCAGAGTCCCTCTACCTCCCCCGCCTATGCAGTCCAATTCCAGTTGCTTAACTTGTCTATGTAGGCTCATACCCCAACTTAAACTCCCCCTAACTATAAACACAACAAACCTTCACACCTCCCTCCCATCCTCCTCCCTACCTTCCCCCAACAACACCCTCCCCAAATGTTGCCCAGCTCCATCCCTGGATCTCAGGCACCCCCGCATCTAGCCCTTTCTGGCAAAAGCCTATACTCGCAGCTCAGCAGGGTAAAGTCACCCTAGTGGCCGCCTTACTACTAACTCTTGGGGGTAGGTTGCATCCATCCTGTTGCTCCTGTTTGTTTCAAATTTGCTATGCTTAGCGCTACCCAGTTCACTTGTGCAGTTTGTTCACTATATTCCAGTCCAACAGGGTCATAGAGTCCAAAAGCTATATAATACCGATCTAATGTTCCGAAGCTTCATACTAGGACCCCCCCCGCTTATCCCCGCAGTGTTCATGATATATTCTCCTCACATATCGTGCTCCTGGCGATCTTGCCCCTCATCTCGCTCCAGGCAGCCCTGCAAGTCCAGCCATGACGCTGCTTCCTCTGGGGTATCGAAAAAGAGTGCTCTGATTTTGTGCAAGACTTTTAGCTTCGCAGGGTACAAAAGCATGTACTTGATGCCAGCTGTGCGCAGTCTCCTCTTGACCGCCACATAGCTGTACTGCTGTCTTTGCACCAGCATAGTATAGTCAGGGTATGCAGTGCCGAGGTGCTGGCCTTGGGTCACATGCAACAGTGTAGCACAGTGCGATCCATGCCCCCTCAGTGCGCTCGCCGTGTCCAGCTTAGATTAAGCCCTGGGCTTCTTAGCATCGTATGCGCTCCCACTGCGTGGCTGTAAGTTTCAGTTTGGGACATTCCATATGATCCGATGACACGGCGCACACGGCCAGTTCCGTGCTCTGTTGCTGGCACTCCCAGTGCAGCGTTTCGCAAGAGTGCAGGCACCCGATTCAGATCTGTTTATTGTCCTGCCTTTGTACTATGGGCGGCAGCCATCTTTTTTAAACATTGCCTCCAATCTTCGGGATCTCCTGCAGCTTCTATCTCGGCAGTTCCTTGGCGAGTCGGCTCCAGCTTGTGTCAAATCATGTCCTGTAGCTTCGCCGACCCATTCTTCAGTTTATGAGGCATATGCACAGATTTTTGCGCAGTTTCGGCAGGATGATTGCAGGATCGATGGGAGCTCCAGTATAGACACGTCCTATTACATGGCTTGCTTAGCCACACCCCCTACTTCTGAGCAACTTGAGCAGAAATACTATACAAAGGTAACTTACTCTTGGTCAGTGAAAGATTAGCAAACATAAGAGCCTTGGTGATTGCAGGGAAAGCTTCCCATAGGACCACAGACAGCTTGAACCGTACAAAAAGAATCTCTTTTCAACTCTTCAAATGCACTGTTCCATGAATCAGGTTGTAGCAGTGCAAAGTGTGTTTTTGCCGTGCAAACTGACTTTGCATGACAAAAAGACACTTTGCACTGTTCAATCAATCAGCGTGTTTGTTGGCAGTGCAAAGTCACTTTGCACCAGTGAAAAGTACTTTGCACCATACAGAAGATTCCATGAATCAGGCCCATAGAGTCTATAAGTGTTAGTGACTTTATTGGCTGCTACTCTCTGGTAGGCAAGCCTCAAACTTCCCTCTAACTACGTATAATTCAGATTGTAACAGACTAACAGGAGTGGATTGGCTCATGCAACATTGTATGCTCATCGCTGCTTATGCCCTCATGATAGGCTGGCATCCTCTCCCAACCTTGGACACTCTGCTCACTAGCAAACCGAAACTCAGGTGCAGAGAACAAAGTCAGATTACTGCCCACTGCCCAATTAGTCCACCATCTCTCATCAGCGAAGCCTTCAGAAAAGGCCTCTTCTTTGTAATTGACCTTGCAAGCTGGTCTCTTCTCTGAGGCTTTTAAGGGAGTGTAGGTACACCACTCTCTTTGTCAGGAGCTTAATGAATAGGCCTTTTTTCGAGTTCTGAATCACATGTGAGGAGACCATGATTTTGTCCATTTCACCTTTTATTTAGTGCTATGTAATTCAATTAGGTTGGGCGTCATTACTCTTTTTGGCCTCTGGAGACTTGGTTGCTCTTCCTCACATAGGCTTTTCTGCATCTTTTATTGTTAATACTTGAGACTCATAAATGTTTGCACATTTACTTAATCTAAGAGAAATATGTCTTGCGTTCATTGATTATTCTCCTTACCTCCCCTTGTACCCTTTAGTAGCTCCTTGCTGTAGCATCCTTGATCTGAGGCCAACAGCTTATTTGTTCATGGTTGAATTTGTATTTCCAGCCTCAGACAGCTCTGCAGCTCTGGTCTCTCTCCTTCGAGTTCTTTGCTTATTAACATTAGCAGCCAGCGTCCATCTTTCCAACATGGCCGCTTCACCCGTTTTCTACTGCAGCAGGCTTCTATATGGCTCATCTACCTTGCACTTCTGCGTGTATGCATTCACTACTCATTTGGTTACTTATCGTCTTTGTCTATATGGTTTCTTCTTACATGTACGTACGTATTTTACTTTTGTGTCTTCAGTTACAACTTCACTCTTAAGTATTTTTATATAATTTTAGTGCATCATTGTAATTTCTCCTTATGACATCACTTTGCACCTGGCAGATCTTCTTTACAACTCCTCAATATTTAGTGGTGCCTGCAAGTCTCCTGCTACTACTTCAGTACGAGGGTACATTTGATACGGTTGTCTGAGTGCATAACGTCTATCATACACTCAATGCAGTAATGGGATAATACCTGGTGTCATGCACAGTGTCTTGTTATTCATCAAGTATGATGGAGGTGAGGGAGCGGAGTCTATCAGTGACGTACACGTCTGCTCCTCTACATTTCAAAACCCAACATAAAGGATCAGTCGAATAGTGTACAACTGTAAGCAAGTAAACGCATAACAAAAAGTCCTAAAGATAGCATTGCCCAGGGACCGCCAACAGAAGGAAATTGGTCTTGCATTGCATCCAGAATGGGGATTAAGTTGGTGTGCGTCCTAGGGCATGTCCAGAATAGGCCTGATTTCTAGAGCCACATTTGGAAAGCAGTGACCCTGAGTGCTGGGAGAAGCACTCTTGGAACAGTGGAACCAATGCCCTCTTAGGACCTTGGGTCCTTTATAGTGACCCCCATGAACACTGTGCGGGCCCTCGGATATAGAGGCACTTCTCACTGTAGAGCTTTAACCCTTTGGGGCCCCTTACGGTGTACATATATATTCTAATAAAGTGGAATTATTGTGCCAAATAGGCACAAACAGCACTCCTGGTATCCCATTTATTTCTTGCCTCAGCATTGCAGCCACATGAAAGGTTATAGGCCATACTGGCCAACTTATAATTCATATAGGACACTATCTGCAGTTGATGCAGAGCTTGGTGGATGGGGTCATATGCTCAAAGTGGCGAACACCTTGCTGCAGAGGCGTTGCTAGGGGTAATGCGGGAGTTACAGCCCTGGGTCTTTTGGTTGTACCCCCTGATAGTTCAGGGGCTACCAAAAAAAGGCTAGCTAGCCACGAGTCCTGCCAGTCCCGAGGTTAGCATAGCCCGAGATTTTTTCCAGACCTAGCAGCACCCCTGCTTTGCTGCTTGGAAAAGGGGTGTGCAAGCTCCTCTACTGAGAACGAACTTGGGTCAAATACCCTGTTCTATGGAATTTCTTCCACTCAGGAGTATCTACTTTGCTGCATTTGAGCAGCCACGTTTTGCGGGATATGTATTTTCAGAGTTCATCATGGAGGCAGCTAGCATTGTGCGCTTCCCCGTAATTCATATGCATTGACACGAAAGTGTGGACCAGTGATTTCAAGTCGGTGGACAACGTGAGGGGATGTACACATCTGACTGTTGACTCTCCCATCAGACCTTCAGGAATGACGTAAGAAATTAGCAGCCCTAAATGTGGAAGTATGTGCCTGACCCAAAATGTCTCTGCCTGCATCTATGGACCACTTTTCCAATATCTCCAAACCACCCCACCCCTAGCCCCTGCCTTACAGCCCACTGACAATATGTGGCTCTCTTCTGAAAGCGAAGCATGCTCAAAGGCAATACATGGCTGTTGGACGCACCACCACAGAGGATAAATAGTGGACATACCACCACCATGCAAAACCACCGTCGGGCCCTCTTTTCTACCATAATTCCTCTGGTTTAGGGAATTTTCCTCTGGACCTAGGCATCAGGCCGTTAAGCTCTACCACCAACTGACGAAATTCATTTGACTTAATAAAAATAAGTTATGTAAACAAGACCGCCCAACACCTACTTTGGTAAAGAGCAGAGTCAAACATGTGGTAACAGTGCCCCAGATTAGCTCCATATGTGCAATCATACATATGGTGTCTATATCCTTGTCTCGACACTGAAGTTACGGGGAGTTTGAAGGGCTAATACACTGGCACTTTACTTTTAATAGTTATAGGTTTTTGTTTTTTCTGAACTCATGAACCTAAGATTTCGGTCAAATAGCCTTGTTGTTATGTTTTAAGTTGTGTGGTGTTTTGTAATTGAACAGTATATTTATTAATAATTGCAAGGTGGGATGAATTATTAATGTGCAACATAAAGCTGAAATATGTTTTAAAACACTATAATAGAAGGAAACTTTTTCTGAGCGGGCACCACTAATAAAATGATATGGTAATACTTGTACTTACTATTCTGTGGTCCTACACTGGAAAATCCCCAAGCACCTGGTGTTAATAATGTACAAAAGAAATTAATATGACAAACAATCTGTCAGAAATCCGGTGAACCTCTGAAGGCCCTCCCTTTTTTGTTACTTATGGACTCTTTGAGACTTCAATCATATCTTTCTATTTTTGCAATACTTTGTATCCACAACAGAGTGTTAAGACAATGGGCCTCACTCCGAGTATGACGGCATCCTGGCGGTAGAGCCACCAGGATACCGGTATTTGTTACTTACCTATACCGGCACTCGGTCCAACAGCATTGCCGCCGGATTACGAGTGCCGGCGCTACAGTGTAAATCCCGGTTCATGGATTCCCATAGGACTCCATGAGGGGATTTTCTGTCATTACCACCACTGGTAACACCACCGGTAACGAGGGCTTTTTTGGATGGTAGGGCGCCTGGCTTACCTCCAGCATTTAGATGAAGGTGACCCAGGGGCCCCGCCGGGAAACCCGTAGTCGGGCGGTCCAGTAAAGTGCCAGTATCCATGAATGCCGCCACTTTTTTACCACACCGCCGACTCAGAATGAGGCCCAATGTTATTGTATAAAAGAAAACAGGCTTTTATTGTACGTAGATCCAATGCCTTTCGGACAGTGTCCTTTTTCAAGGTTATGGAATAATCAAAGAAAAATAACAACATATCTTTTTTTAAACAGAGAACATTACAAACCAGATTCAAGAATCAATTTTCAAAATCAAGTGGGCAATCTATATATGCATAGCTCCCTTTGCATGGCCAAGCAATAGTATCTCTAACAATTATCATGTGCCTGTCAACCAGTTGTTTGCTATTGTTGTTGTGCTAAAAAAAAATGATGGATGTCCTGACTTGGTCACATCATATTAATTTCTTGTCTGTTATGAAACAAACCCAGGTTTCAGTGCTGCATAGAGATTCAACAGCGTACATATAAATATATCATAGGTTTACCCAAAAAGATACATGACCATATCTATTCACAATAAAAGCCTGTTTTCTTTTATACAATAAAATTGTCTTAACACTCTGTTGTGGATACAAAGTATTGCAAAGATAGATATGAATGACGGCTCAAAGATTGTTCGTTGTCAGATGTTCTTCTTTTAAAACACTATCTATCCAACAATATCTAACAATATAATAAAAGGCCAGATGTATGTTTGTCCCTGTATGTTTGTCCGATGCAGTAGCTTCGCCTGTTATCACCGCTAGAGGGAGCTGTTGCCTTGGGATACATAGAGAGAACGCCAATTTGCATAGCTTTGCCTGTTGTCACCGCTAGAGGGGGCTGTTGCCTCGGGATATATAGAGACAATGCCAATTCGCATAGCTTCTCCTGTTGTCACCACTAGAGGGAGCTGTTGCCCTAGGATATATAGTGGTCCTGCTGTGTTAATGAAAACCTGCACTTTGGCCCGTTTACACAGGCACTTACACTAGTAATAAAATATTCAACTACTGCATGTCTGAGAACATCCTATACATGTTTTTCAATGAGTTACTTTTGAGAGACATGTAGTAAATTCCATATAAAAGAATATTTTCCGCGAACACAGCCTATGCTATTTGGCACAGTTGTTTCCAACAGCATGTATTTGGTCTCTGCCATTATTTTGAGTTTTTTGCTGCATTTTCCTTCCTATCCCCAGTTCCGACTGGAAGCTTAACTCGAGACACGTTACGTCCATCGGGGATCCATACATTGGTAACATAAAATGGTGACATTCATCCCAGAATCAAAACAGTTGAGCCCCAAAGGGAGTTCACTTGAAAGGAACTTCATCAGAATCAACTGAATAAGGAATGTCTTTTTCAAGCACGTATGTCTCGTCTAATATTGGAAAGGACTGATAAAGCTACTTAAGCTAAGACGATGGAGATAATGCGCGGTGAGTGCATTAGCCAGACTAATTTCCTCTTGTATGTAATATGCTTAGCATGTCTGTGTAATTGATATGTACGATTACCATTAAGGGGATTCTTCTTCTTTTTGGTCATCTCGTGCGCTTGGTCTATGCAATTGGTATCAGCTGAAGGCCGAAAGGATATAGTTCACTTCTCTCTGTTGTACTGTAGCTTAATTTCAATATCTTGAATGCTTTTTCTAAGGAAGAGTCTACATTAGCAAAGCGCATTCATGGATCGCCCGTGGTACAAGCAACATTCTTGAAACTGAAACATTCCATTTGAAGGTTCCTTCATTGCGTCCTTCCTTTGGTCTCCACGTGCCCGAGATATTATTACAGAGGGAGCCATCTTGGCCCTTTCCAGTCATAACCCTTTCTGTCGACAGTAAGCACTGCACCGTGCCCATCCATGGAAGGAAAACAGTGCGCAGGACAGATTTTACGACTTTACAGTTGACTTGCTACAACACAGGCTCCTAACTTGCCAGGTTCTGAGTAGGTATGGAGTCTCCCCATTGAAAGCTTTACCGGGGCATAAATCAGGCCAGATGGCCATGTGGGCATTGCTATGCGGAGCAAACCAGCGTGCGATTTATGATTTGAAAACATACCTGACGGTTCTGCTACAGTTCATTTTAATCATTTGACCTTTTCTGCTCCAGAAATATAATTACACATATGATTTAAGGCACGGAACCTGGTAGCGAGGGCAACCCTGGAACGCGTTCGAAACCAAAAATGAAGTGGAAAGAAAATACATAAACCATCAGCTTTTTCAATCACAGAAGTTGTGTTAGCTCTGCTTCATAATTTATGCGGCCGATTTATTTAGCGCTCCAGTATGTTGCTGGCGATGCGGTTGTGCATGTGAATTTAGGCAATAACCATAATGGCTTTTAAGCATTCGATTTGCTTTCCTTCCAACACTTTAAGTTTTTTTTTTACTTTGGCACTTTGGCAGCCATTTTGGCAAATGCATCATTTCGCATTAGCATAAACGTCAATGCCCGCCTCGGCTCCTCGAGGAGCACGAAAACCACTGGGTTTTCAGGATAACCAGTAACATCCCATTAAAATCCCTCTAAATGTATTGTTGGTGTGGGATTATGCTACTGTCTCCTGAACATCCCTTTTAGCCATAGAAGAACGTGACTTTAACGATTTCCAATGTAAATTAAAATGATTATATATGAACTCAGCCAAAAACCCTAAAAACCAGAAGGGACAAGGATGGCCCCTATAACAGGTAATTGACCCACAGTAAATGAACATTATAAAAAATATACATTCTCACTCATACGTCCAGTGGCCAGGCATTCATCTCTGCATACGTCCAGTGGCCAGGCATTCATCTATGCATACTTCCAGTGGCCAGGCTTTCATTTATGCATACGTCCAGTGGCCCAGGCATTCATCTATGCATACGTCCAGTGGCCAGGCATTCATCTATGCATACGTCCAGTGGCCAGGCTTTCATCTATGCATACTTCCAGTGGCCAGGCATTCATCTATGCATATGTCCAGTGGCCAGGCATTCATCTATGCATACGTCCAGTAGCCAGGCTTTCATCTATGCATATGTCCAGTGGTCAGTCATTCATCTATGCATACGTCCAGTGGCCAGGCATTCATCTATGCATACGTCCAGTGGCAAGGCATTCATCTATGCATACGTCCAGTTGCCAGGCATTCATCTATGCATACTTCCAGTGGCCAGGCATTCATCTATGCATACGTCCAGTGGCCAGGCTTTCATTTATGCATACGTCCAGTGGCCCAGGCATTCATCTATGCATACGTCCAGTAGCCAGGCTTTCATCTATGCATATGTCCAGTGGTCAGTCATTCATCTATGCATACGTCCAGTGGCCAGGCATTCAATTATGCATACGTCCAGTGGCAAGGCATTCATCTATGCATACGTCCAGTGGCCAGGCATTCATCTATGCATACGTCCAGTGGCCAGGCATTCATCTATGCATACTTCCAGTGGCCAGGCATTCATCTATGCATATGTCCAGTGGCCAGGCTTTCATCTATGCATACGTCCAGTGGCCAGGCTTTCATCTATGCATACTTCCAGTGGCCAGGCATTCATCTATGCATATGTCCAGTGGCCAGGCTTTCATCTATGCATACGTCCAGTGGCCAGGCATTCATCTATGCATACGTCCAGTGGCCAGGCTTTCATCTATGCATACGTCCAGTGGCCAGGCATTCATCTATGCATACATCCGGTAGCCAGGCATTCATCTATGCATACGTCTAGTAGCCAGGCATTCATCTATGCATACGTCCGGTAGCCAGGCATTCATCTATGCATACGTCCAGTGGCCAAGCATTAATCTATGCATACGTCCGTTGGCCAGGCATTCATCTATGCATACGTCCAGTGGCCAGGCATTCATCTATGCATACTTCCAGTGGCCAGGCATTCATCTATGCATACGTCCAGTAGCCAGGAATGAATCTATGCATACGTCCAGTAGCCAGGCATTCATCTATGCATACGTCCAGTAGCCAGGCTTTCATCTATGCATATGTCCAGTGGTCAGGCATTCATCTATGCATACGTCCAGTAGCCAGGCATTCATCTATGCATACGTCCAGTGGTCAGGCATTCATCTATGCATGCGTCCAGTGGCCAGGCATTCATCTATGCATACGTCCAGTGGCCAGGCATTCATCTATGCATACGTCCAGTAGCCAGGAATGAATCTATGCATACGTCCAGTAGCCAGGCATTCATCTATGCATACGTCCAGTAGCCAGGCTTTCATCTATGCATATGTCCAGTGGTCAGGCATTCATCTATGCATACGTCCAGTAGCCAGGCATTCATCTATGCATACGTCCAGTGGTCAGGCATTCATCTATGCATGCGTCCAGTAGCCAGGCATTCATCTATGCATACGTCCAGTGGTCAGGCATTCATCTCTGCATACGTCCAGTGGCCAGGCATTCATCTATGCATACGTCCAGTGGCCAGGCTTTCATCTATGCATACGTCCAGTGGCCAGGCATTCATCTATGCATACGTCCAGTGGCCAGGCATTCATCTATGCATACGTCTAGTGGCCAAGCATTAATCTATGCATACGTCTAGTGGCCAAGCATTAATCTATGCATACGTCCAGTGGCCAGGCATTCATCTATGCATACGTCCAGATGCCAGGCATTCATCTATGCATACGTCCAGTGGCAAGGCATTCATCTATGCATACGTCCAGATGCCAGGCATTCATCTATGCATACGTCCAGTGCCAGGCGTTCATCTATGCATACGTCCAGTTGCCAGGCATTCATCTATGCATCTTCTGAACTTATGCACATGTTTGTTAAGGCTTTATGGGTGGGGAGTATGCAATGTAGACTTTTTTAAAATTAATTGTCAATCTTGAGGTAAAATGCAGCTCGTACGTGAGAGTAGAAGTCACCCATTGTCTAAAAAATGAATATTGGCTATGTAGAAATTACACCTCCTATGCAAAATCAGACATATCCTTTGCCCTGACGACTTTCACATTGCAGTCCAAGCACTGGTTCTCTCTAAGCTGGACTATGCAAATGCTCTCCTCACAGGACTTCCCAACAACATCCTGGCCCCCCTGCAAGCCATACAAAACCCTGCAGCCAGACTCATCCTCCACCTACCCAAACATGCAGCCATTACCGCGCTCTAGCCCAGCTCCACTGGCTCCCCATACTGCAGAGAATTACCTTCAAAGGACTCTGCATTGTAGTTAAAGCCTTCCACCTCAAAACTGCATCTTACCTTCATAACAAACTCAAACCCGTCACCCACAGAAACACCAGACAAGACAGCCAACACCTTCTACACATCCCACTCGGGACACTCAAATGCACACAAAAACAAGCAGTTACCTGGACACCCAGGACATGGAAAACCCTACCTCTTCACATACGCACTGCATCCTCCATCACCCCTTTCAAAAAAGAGCCTCAAAACAAACCTATTTCACCACACATAACCCTGCCCTCTTCCACTATCACCTGTCTATCCTAATCTTCCTTTCCTTTCCTGAAAACATTGTGTACCTTCTTTTTTCAACTCCCACCGTTTCAATATTTGAACCATGCAAGGCTCTGCAAGACCCTCTGGGTAGGGCCAGCGCTAAATTCAAATAAACAAATGAAAATAAATATAAACCATCTGGAAATGAAGAGGTGGAAATATTGATGTGGATTACATGCAGGACTTTAACACTTAAAGGGTTAAAATCCCTACAAATGAATCCTGCACACCATTAGTTTCCAGTCTCTCTAACCACAGTCTCAAAAACGTATACTCTACATCGCAACATCACAAGAATATGAAAACCAAGAAAAAACAACAAGAAAAGCAAAAGCAGGAAAGAGTATAAGTACAATTGCAATTTAGGGGTTTTCCTACAAAAGAAAATAACAATCTGCAAACCAATGAGACCCCTCAGATCAAGCAACGAAATCCGCCTGGAACTTAACCCATATCTTAAGAAAAAACTTGGAGGCACCTCCTTCTACCACTTAGCCGCAAAAACCTGGAACAACATCCCAAAAGAAATAAGAAACACAGAAGATCACCTAAAATTCAGAAAATCACTAAAAACCTTGCTCTTCAACACCACAGACTCAAACTGAAAACCGAAACAAAAAAAAAGGATGACTAAACGGGAAAAGACACAGACAACCCCAGAATTGACAGGGAATATCCCACGGCACCCGGACGGGTGACTCGGGGCAGACTGTAACGCAGGTGACACGAATGGAGACCAAGTCAACTACCCTAGCCAACCCCACTCAACATCGTTACCCGCCCCCTAGTTACCACCAGGAACCACAGTGTTGTGGAATTGTCAAGAAATTTGACAACCACCACACTATCTGAGTTGTTGATATTGACAGGCGCACTGGCCACAGGAGTATGATGTGAGGACAGGTGGAGCTATGAGAGAGCCTGATGGAGGTGGGGGCCAGATGAAAAAGGGACCTTGAATGCCTGACGGGCCCAGATCAGGACAGCGGCGCATCAGGGGAGACTATGCAAGCCCAGCGCCTCAACTCAGGATAGAAATGTCAACTAACCAACTCCACTAACAATTTCACCCTCTGCATACACCTCTCAAACTCCAAACCAAACGCAACCAAAAAAAACTACAGCACAACAAACCGCACAAACTTGGACTACATTGCAACAACAAAACAAAATTCACACATAGACACGCACAACAGTACACAACGTCTAACGGCCGTAAACACCCCAGGCCCAGCCAACGGACCCACCGGATTGAGGCCGCCAACAGAACATCACTGCTCTCTTGCACGTTACCTGCTTCCTCCCACTACCTCAACCTCCCCTCCTCTTTCAGAGCCGCCAGAGCACCAGGGGATCACTCTGGTGGTGATAGTGTGCGGTACAAATATCCTTTAACATTAACATGATCTCTGTAGCAACACCACATTCAGTTCTAGATAGTGATGTCCACTTAAGACACTAAACAGGTCACCACACGGGACCCCATGCGCTCCACGAGCTGTGGTGAACAGTGACTGCTACTGTTGAGAATTTAAGTTTATTTCAGACTCACCCGGTGCCTTTGACATAAACTTTGTGTACGATTATGCTAATTCTGCTAGTATTGTCCAATTTGACCTAATACCAATGTGAACTACTCCCATTTGACTTCTTCATTTTGACCTAATTCGGTAGGTCAAATGGTACACTTCAATAAAATAAAAATAGTTTTGGGGTGAGGTAAGGGAATAGGTTGAGGTGGTGTAAGTCGAAGTGCGGGGGGTATCCCCCTTCATTAGGGGGGATTGCAGGAAGTCTCCCTCCTCAGGAGGTCAAAAATAATTAGGTCAAAAAAATGTTGTCAAATGGGCAGTAAGTCAAGTTGTTTAGGTCAAACCCCCAATGTCCAATCTGCCTAACTCCTCTCCCATCTATGCTACGCAGAGGTTGCCATTTCCAGTTAAACATTCATCCGATAGCTAAGTATGCTGGGTCATGTCCCCAGACAGCAATGCCACAGATCATGCCTGTTTCAAAAGAATATTTAAATTACAAGGAGGCCCACTTTGTGCATATTGAATTGGGGGACCTGTCTTTTTTGCCCAATTGAGGAAATGAGTCTCCTTTCTTGGATCAACTGCCCGAGCCATTTTGATTTTAAGACCTCCTATTGCAAGTCATGTGCTGCAAGCGGAGACTTTTTTTTGCAATCTGGCAATGGGTATGAATTTCATCTCGGCGTGTCTGAAAGCTAGGGAAGAGTGACATGAATATGCCATGTCCTGTTGATAGTTTGGAGTACAGAGTTTTATGGAGCTAATTGCCTTTGTGGGAGTAATATTGTATGCGTTTTTGTGAACTTTGACACTCTTACCATTGCTCTTTCTCCTGCAAATGAAGCTTTTGGAAATGTGTGATGACTTTTTTGGGAAGGCCCACACACCACACATCTTGTAAAATAACCCATCCTTACTCATGAGACAGCACTGATCTTAATTTTCATATTTACAATACATTCAAAGAAGCCGCCAACTTTATATCCGACAATTAGTGATTGATGGATAGATAACCCGTCGGAAGGGTGTAGGGAGGTGTTTGAAGATGTGGTGGAGCTCTTGCAGAGCAGCTTAAGTCTCCTGCTGGGATCTAGAGTGTATCCTGGCTTTCATGCTTAGTTGATCTTCTTATGATTATTTAAGCTTTACTTTGCCTGGGGTTTAAAGGCAACTCTGTGCCAAGGACTTCTTTAAAATATTGGGGTTCCAAGGGTATGTGTGTATATCTATCTTAAACTGTCGCAGTAGCAACACTCAACCATCTCTATTATGGGCCTCATTATAAGTTTGCCAGTCCAGAAATAAGGGTGCTGGTAGGGGCCACAGAACTCCCAGCAGGACTGACCTGCCGGGAATTCAGGCACCTACCAGCAGACTTCTCACTGAAGAACCGGCACCGTTAGTAGTTACTAACGGTGCCGGCGCTTCAGTGTCCCCATTCCCGGGGAGTCCTATCAGACTCCACAGGAATGGGGATTTTTCCCTTCCGCCGCAACTTGGGATATCCCGGTGGCACCGGCGTGCCGCCAGAATATCAGGCGGCGCAAACAGTGTTACGGGGTCGAACTTCCAACTGATGTTAAGAAAAATGAGACTGCTTCTATTAGAGCCGCATTCTGCCGCTATAGCTAGAGCAATATTGGGAGCTAGGCTAGACTATTGTAAGTCCATCTACGCAGGCTCCTCTGAATCCATTATTCACTGACTACAGTTACTACAAAGCACTGAAGCTCGCATTATTAAGAATCTCCCAAGAGACGACCATATATCACCAGCTCTAACATCGCTTGACCAATTCAATCTAGAATCACCTTTAAACTACTTACCAGTGCACAAAAAGCCATGTATGGTCTTTCTCTATTGTACCTAAAAAATATTTAAAGTGGTACCCCCCACATCGCGTACATGGAACGCCATATAAACACACTATGTCCACTGCCCTCTTTCAAAGATCTAGAAGTAATGGAAATCCAGCGCTCTCATCGCTGCTAAACTATGAAATAATCTTCCACTCAATTTACATGCATTAGAAGACCACCTTCCATTCCGCTAATGTATTAAAACCTATCTGTTCTTTTTTGGACCCCTTCTTTTGTTAGCATGGTACTGCAGATAGCACGCTGAGATACATTACTGCAGATAGCGCGCTGAGATACCTATCGCTTGTCGCGCCTCACTGCTCGGCCATCCGCTCAAGAAAGCCAATACCATACGATACGACTGTGGTGAAGATGACAATACGCTTCACATAGACAAATTACAAATCATTTTCTTCTGTATTTGTTTACCTCGTCCACGTAATTTCAGCAACTTCAACAATTAAGGTGTCATGCCAGATAATAATGTGTAAGACAAGGTCTTTTTTGCATTGGGTTTTCCATGAAGCCACATAATGCGCTTTCAGGGTGCATATGTTGAAATTGATCAGTTCCATCTTCAAGACTTTAGGCATATCGTGGACCTTAGCTGGCACTGGAGTAGGCACAAAAACTGGCTGAATTTAGATCAGCCAAGCTGTCAAAATATTACATTTCTAATATCCAGAACACACTTTATAGTTTAGTCCCATGCAATGGGTGCAGACAGAAAGAATATGCGTGCTTGTGGATGGTGCAGGCACTTTCAAAAAAGCACAAACACACCGGCATGGGCTAAACATATGTGGACAGAAACAGATATGTACCCACACACACATATATGCACTCTGGACAACTTACATATAGACATGGATGCTATTCACCTAGCCATGTGCAGATACACACCTATATGGTACATACACACACACTGGGAAGATCCTTAAAATGTGTAGACATGTGGAAACTAAAACACTAACGCATACATGTATGGTCCATAAGCACATGGGTGACATAGAAGAAACATAGGCAGACAAACATATAGATACATGGGTTTGAATGGACACACTGTGCATGTGTGGACACACACACAACACACACACACACACGCGTATAAGTTTAAGTGAAATCCTTATACAAGTGTAAAATTAATGAGCATTGTATTTTACGTACATATCTCCTGTAAGACCTAGAACTGTGATTCTGCTAAACAGATGCTCTCTCCTCTAAAAGTTTTACCATCAGTGGACCACATGTTAAAAATGCTGGATTACAGAGATCCCACTGTGAAAGCACTCATGCCCGTCTACTTACCTGGCCAATCGTCTGATATAACACAGTGGCCCACGTCCCACTTCTTCTCAGGGGAAGTGTGGAACCTCTAGTCTAGGACATATTTGCAGTTCCAGGGAGATAGCTCAGAGGCTGAATGTGCCTGCTGCAGTGGTGCGTTGGTAACCTGCTTTTCACTTGTCTAAACACTCACCATGAAAGCGCTACATCCCAGTCGCAGTCATAAAGGCATCCGCTGTTGCCTGACACTGTTTTTGACAGCTTGCATTGACCTTTTCTGTAAGCACTTTCAGTGATATTTGAGGCAAAGTGTGCATTTTTTACTTGGAGGACCCGTTCCATTGCTTGGTGCACATGGCGTGTGGGTGTACAGCAACACTATTTAATTGAAGCTCTTTGTAAATGGAAAACGAGCTTGGATCTGAAGCCTGCTGATGCCTTTTGTTAGGCGCGAGCAACTGATAAAAGTCCTGTTTTTGTTTCAATTCACGCACGTCCAGGTTTGCTTTATTGAAAACACGGAACGATAACTACCAAAATGCATAGAAAAAAACGTGGCCGTGTAGACTCGCCTGACGTGTGAATTTTAATTTTATGCAGGTGCAGAGTAAAACACTTTTGTGAAATGCTGTCCACGTACGAGAACTTTTTTCTGTGTTGTGCAGTTCACTCTGGGACTCCGAGGGTCTCTCGCTCGAGTGCAAGTAGGACGGGGTCTGCCCGTTCCATGATGTGATGAGCCGTGGATAGGCAGCAGCGCAGGAAAGGGTTAAAGGGGAACCCGATGACATGGAGCCAGTTGTCAATCCTGGCACCAGTGTTGCGAAAAGTAACGAGGTCGTTGTTGCATTTTATTTCTGAAATCTGCAGTGTATTCGTGAGCAAACACATTCGGCTTGATGGAATTCATGACTATCTGGGAGGTCATTCTGCTGTGCACCTGTGCATTGTTCTTCGAGTGTTCTGTGTGCCTGCTACAATGATTTCATAGACCGTGTCTCAATAAACAGCTCTGCAAACTATATATTGAGCCTGATTTAGAAAGCATTTTGCCATGGCGCAATCCTATTGAAAAAACCTTAATCCTCTGCCCATTTCAGTTTCTTGTCTCCAAGGAGTCTCAGCGTGCTGTCCTTGCCTAAAACAGCACACCCTGCCTGGGGAATTCCCCTTTGGCGGCACATGCGCGGTCGCGTGGCTGTAATACAGAGAGTCCCTGGGGAAGGGGGAAGAGAGGGGTTGGAACCTCTTCTGCCATGCAGAGTCGCTCCCCTATTCCGTCACCCTTAGCTGCTTGTTCTTTAAAGCAGCTGCGTTTTCCACATTTCAAGATGGTGGCCGAGAGCCAGAGCCGAGGCACAGAAATGGAGTGTTGTGGCTCTCCCCTATTAGGCCCCAGAGGTAAATGTGATGTTATGGCCTTCCTTTGCAGTGCTAAATGAAGAAAGAACACATGTCCATAATGCGTTGCATATTTGCAATTGCTGCATGCATTTTCCTCTAACCTCTCGTTCTATATATACATACATGCCAACATTCTGTGACCAAAAATCTGTAGGAATCTTACATTTTTGAAAATAGTCAGGTGAGGAGGTAATGATAGGAATAGGGCGCGTCAGCAGCCCATTGTCATTGAATGAGCCCGCCGCCGCAGGTGCATTCAATGACAATGAGGCGCCTGCCACTCCTTCTTCCACCAGGCCACCTCGGGGGAGCCCTTGAAAGACTCCCCCGAGTTGGCGTGGTGGGGGGCTAATGGTGCCTTTTGTGAAAGGCACCCGCGGCGGAGGGGCGCCCTTAGCCCACCGCCGTGGGCGCCTTTTACATCAAAAGCCTGCATGCTGCGCCTTCTCCCGCTACACCAGCTCGGGGGAGCCCTTGAAAGACTCCCCCGAGCTGGCGTGTTGGGGGGCTAATGGTGCCTTTTGTCAAAGGCACCCGCGGCGGAGGGGCGCATTTAGCCCACAGCCATCGGTGCCTTTTACATCAAAAGTCTGCATGCTGCACCTTCTCCCGCTACACCAGCTCGGGGAAGTCCTTGAAAGACTCCCCCGAGCTGGCGTGGTGGGGGGTTAAAGGCGCCTTTTGTCAAAGGCACCCGCGACGGAGGGGTGCATTTAACCCACTGCCGTGTGTGCCTTTGACATCAAAAGCCTGCATGCCGTGCCTTCTCCCGCTACACCAGCTCGGGGAGCCCTTGAAAGACTCCCCCGAGCTGCCGTGGGCAAAAAAAAAATGTAAAACAATAAAAATAAAAAATAAAATATTTTTTTTTTACTAGGAAGGGGAGACAAAAGGGAGGACAAAATAGCGATCTTGCTAGGCCTTGTGTCATTCAGATCGTGCAAGTGCACAGGGGAAGGGAGAGGAGAAGTGCCAGGGGAGGGAGGGGGGGAAGTGCAATAGGGCAAAGTTCAAGTACATGCCGCTGGGGTAGCCGGCTCTAACTAAGTGATAGGAGGCAGGGGACTGTAGGGTCACAGATACAGTCCCTAGGTGTGTGGTAAGCCCAGAGACAGTGCAAGGGGCAACTGGTCATGGAGGAGCCTGGTGCCCATTAAGATTGAGAGGGTGGCCATCTAACCAGTTGGCATAGCAGACAAGTACATCAGCAGGGGAGAGAGAGAGTGAAAGCAGAAGCGAAAAGGAAGGTCTTGAGTTGCTCAAGTTTGAGTGTGTCAGGGAGGCTGTTCCAGAGGGAGGCACCAGCCGAGGAGAGAGAATGAGAGTCTTGCGAGGATAGCTCAGGGGCAACGTGCTCACCTTGGAAGCAAGATGACACGGAGCACCACAGGTTCGATCCCGGGGTCCGTGCTTAGAAACCTCTAAGTATTAAGCACGTTATAAATAACCTATCATAACCTATCATATAACTTCCCCCCACTCTCTGCCTGAAGAAGCGCCTGACCCTCAGAGAGTTGGAGGTGGATGAGCAGAGTGCTTGAGAAAGAAAGTGCTTAGTGAGGGAGAGTTGTCCCTGGCCCCAGAAAGGCTTGTGGACAATGCAGGGGGTCTTGAACTTGATCCTTGCAGCCCAGTGGAGAGATTTCAGGGCGGGAGAGATACGATCCCTGGGTTTGAGGCCAAGGACAAGTCACGCAGACCTTTTCTGGATTAGTTGCAGAGGGCGAAGAGTAGCAATGATAAATTCTCTAAGTTGCATATTCCTTTATTATGCAATGCTTTTTCTCTGGTACTGATGCGCCAGAATGCAAAATAATAATCAAAGGAGGAGCGGGAAAATGACTTAGGTGTAGGATAATGAGTTCTCGAGTGTTCTGTGAAATAGCTGTGTCTCGAGACATTTCCTGAGAGTTAGATGAAGGCCAATTGACTGCATTGTCATTGTGAGAGCAAAAAACAGTATGATGTCTAGTTGCTAGTGCTGAAACCTGAAAAGCCAGTTAATAGCTACTGGTGCCGACTCCTATACGCCCTGTGTAGTAGAGTCGATTGAAGTCATATATCCTATATTTGCTGAAATTCAGGAAGGGCTAAGATCTCTGAAAAGAAGAAAAGTTTCCTGTCTCAATAATATAGAACCAGCGCTGCTGCTTGCCCGTCAAGATTGGTGGGCTGTCATTCTGTGACAGGTATTTCATGCAGTGATCCACTCAAAACAGTCTTCCAGTGTCTGGACTAGAAGTATTATCATTCCAATATTTTAAAAGGGCGATGCCACAAGTCCATGCTTCTACAGACTGATAGCTTTGCAGACTGATATCTTTGCTGGACATATCAGGGAATTTCTTTATAAGCTGCATAGCTACTGGACTTGAGGAGTGGAGATTTGCCTCTTATGTTATCCCTAAAAATCAGGCTGGCTTCCGTTTGGGAGGTTCACGAATTGACCACTGCCTCCTATAAGCTGCTTTGGCAGAGAAATACAATAGGTTCCGCAGGATGAACTTATATGTAGCTTTTCAAGATCTGAAGCAGGCTTTGGATTGCGTGGGCAGATACATTTTCTGGTCTAAATTGGCTAAGCTTGAGATCCCAGTGGGGCTGCTTAAAGGGATGGTCTAGTAAAACATTTTATTTAAAAAATAGATAGGCCACATAAAAAAAAAATACTAGCATCCTCCGTTTTAAAACTTCCTATGTAAAATTTTGAGCTATTCAAGCTCAAAATTCGAAAAAGCAAGCACAGGGGCGCAGCTATTTTGTGAAATGGAGGCCCTCCTGTGCTGGCTTTTGCTTTTGCGGCACTAATGAAGGAAAAGCCAGCCAGCTGTAGTAAACAAAGTCTACCGCTGGGTGGCTTTCCCTTCATTAGTGCCGGGACTCGGAGGACGCGGACCGGAGACCAGAGCAGCAAAGCTGCAGCTGAATCTCGGTAAGTGCTATTTATTTTTTTTACAAAAAATAAGCACTAGCTGCGGTTTCTTTTCTAAGTTTTCCGGGCTGGAGGAGCCCGGAAAACTTAGAAATAAAACCGCAGCTTTAAAAACATTGTATTTATGTTTGCGGTCGCTTTTGAAGCGACCGCAAACATAAATACAACGTTATTGTGTTGGAAAACGCTGCGGTTTTTCGTTCCAAGTTTCTCAGGCTCCTCTGGCTCGGAGGAGCCTGAGAAACTTGGAAAGAAAAACCGCAGCGATTTCCAACACAACCGCGTTGTGTCTGCCTGAATCTGCTTTACCATTTGGGGCTCTCGGGCTCCCGAGCCCGAGAGCCCCAAATGGAAAAGCAGATTCAGGCAGACACAACGCGGCATTGCGGAAAACAACCGCGTTGTGTCTGCCTGAATCTGCTTTTCCATTTGGGGCTCTCGGGCTTCGGAGCCCGAGAGCCCCAAATGGAAAAGCAGATTCAGGCAGACACACCGCGGCATTGCGGAAAACAACCTTGTTGTGTCTGCCTGAATCTGCTTTTCCATTTGGGGCTCTCGGGCTCCCCCCGGGGAGCCCGAGAGCCCCAAATGGGACATCAGCTGCAAGTAGAAACACTACGCGGCATGTAAACATAACCGCTTGTGTTTCTGCCTGCTGTGGCTAACACTTTGGGTCTCCGGTGCTCCCCTGGGAGCACCGGAGACCCAAAGTGATAGCCACAGCAGGCAGAAACACACGCGGTTGTGTTGGAAAACGCTGCGGTTTTTCTTTCCAAGTTTCTCAGGCTCCTCCGAGCCGAAGGAGCCTGAGAAACTTGGAAAGAAAAGCTGCAGCGTTTTCCAACACAATAACGTTGTATTTATGTTTGCGGTCGCTTCAAAAGCGAGCGCAAACATAAATACAACGTTTTTAAAGCTGCGGTTTTATTTCTAAGTTTTCCGGGCTCCTCCAGCCCGGAAAACTTAGAAAAAAAACCGCAGCTAGTGCTTATTTTTTGTAAAAAAAATAAATAGCACTTACCGAGATTCAGCTGCAGCTTTCCTGCTCTGGTCTCCGGTCCGCGTCCTCCGAGTCCCGGCACTAATGAAGGGAAAGCCACCCAGCGGTAGACTTTGTTTACTACAGCTGGCTGGCTTTTCCTTCATTAGTGCCGCAAAAGCAAAAGCCAGCACAGGAGGGCCTCCATTTCACAAAATGGCTGCGCCCCTGTGCTTGCTTTTTCGAATTTTGAGCTTGAATAGCTCAAAATTTGACATAGGAAGTTTTAAAACGGAGGATGCTAGTATTTTTTTTTTATGTGGCCTATCTATTTTTTAAATACAAATTTTTACTAGACCATCCCTTTAAACGAATTCAATTGATATATAAGAACACATTGTTGGTGGTAAGATGCAGGTCCATGAGCTCTGCCCCCTTTAAGTCATCTAAGAGTGTTAAACAGGGGTGCCCGCTGGCCCCTCTAGTATTCCTGGTGGAAGACTTCGAGACATTTTTAGGGGATCTTTGGCACGAAGCACCATCGCTTACAGTATTATAATTGGTTATTTATAATGCGCTTAACAAACAAAGGTTTCTAAGCGCAGACGTGGGGATCGAACCTGTGTTGCTCCACGTCGTCTTGCTTCCAAGGTGAGCGCGTTTGTCCTGAGCTATCCGCCCGAGACATTGCTGTTTGCTATATGCTGACATAGCACTTTAATAAATCTAACCCCAATTGTTCTACAGAAAAGTCTCATTGCTACCAAGGCTTATTTTGAGTCCTTAAAGGTTTAACTAAATCTGGTGAAAATTAAAGAACTGCCATTACGTATTAAAACTGCCCATTTAACAGTTTTTTAAATGGTACCAGAATAGATACCCTCAAATAGTACACTTGCTTTGTCATCACTTTCTCAGGAGATAGATCTTCGGTAGCAAACATACTAAGGGTTTCGGGTCTTTTGAAATTTGACTATAAATTTGGTGCTCGGGTGCTGATGAAATGCTTCGAAGTCTTTAATGCCAAAATGTCCTCGAATGCTCTTTATGGAGATGAAACATACGGTCATTTAGAAGTGAGACCTCTGGAAATGGTTCAAAATCGTTTTTTAACAAGTGTCATGGGTGTTCCCGATTGCACCCCTACACTATTCTTACAATAAGGTTGGAGTTAGGCACCCCTCACTAGCATTCTTTACTGCCGTTGTCCCGCTCAGATATTTAGCAAAAAAATCTGAGGCAGAATTCAAAAATGATCATGCCAAAAATGAAATTACTGAATGAAGTAAAGGGCTGACACCAATCGTTCTCCCTGGTGGTCCCACATTTCATCTTCATGTGCTAGGTGGGATCTGCCGAACCCTCTGAATCTGCTTAATAAGCCTGCGCTGATCGATCTTCAAAGAAAAATCAAAATTGCAGCCGAGGCGGATTGGTGAGAAAAAGGCCTTGCCAAAGCAAACGCTCTCAGTTCCTTGTGGGTAACAATTAAGGACCCTTTAGTTTCTGATGACTATTAGATTTTTATACTGTCTCGAAGGTTAAGATCTTTGCTATCCCGCATGTGTTTAAATGTCCTTTTCACCGGAGACAAACCATGGTACCCACAATTCTCTGTAAGACATGTGACTGCAATATTGGATAAACTGATGACTTATCATATTTTGTACAAAATACATCACTTTAAGGAAATATTTTATCAGGCCACACTTGTACAGACTCGGAATTCAAACAAGATTGGAAGCGGTTAAAAACCATTTAGTTCACCCATGCTTTATTGTTTAATTTATGATGTGGCTCGATTTATTGCCAATGCTATGCGATTAAGGTCTGATCGATCAATATGTATGTAAAATAAATATTTTAATTATGTTTTTTAAACATGTATATTTTTTGTATTTTATATTTTTTTACCGTGGCAGTCTAATAAAAAATGTTGTAATAGTAATTAAGTGATTTAGGGAGTCCTTTTACACAGGAAAAGTACCTTGCACTTAATGTTTGAACTGTTAGACTTTAGAAATCATTACAGGAATGGCGGTAATGGGAAAAAATGAGTAATAATAGAAATACCTCCTATTTTTGAAATACCACCTGCACACAGATTGAGATTGCATGAGGTATTTCGCACACTGCCCCCATGACCCTTAACATGGACGGATCACTCAGCAATCTTCTTCTCCATACCACTCTCAACCGCGGCCAGCGCCCAAGGCCACGCCCGACCACTGCCAACCTCCACACCTCTCACCCCACTCTGGAACAAAGTCGTTATCACCCTGGATCTAGCCAACTCAACTCCTCACCTCACTCCCAGCACTCTCCCTTCAAGAAGCCACCCTCCATCAAACTCTTCGATCTTTGGCTCTCAAATTCCCTTGCATCCCTCACCCCTACAAAACAGCCCTCTCAGAGATCAGCCCCACACCCAGGTGGCACACCACCAACCTCAAATCGCTAAAACCCTCAAGCACTGTCTGGAAAGTACTTGGAGAGCCAACCCTGTCGCCCAGAGCAAAAACGCCCTAGCAAGGCTGACAAAGGCATACAGATTGGAAATCATAAAAACCAAGAACTCATTCTATGGTAACAGAATCATAAACTCTTGCAACCCGAGCAAGGAACTGCATAGAATAATTTTTTTATTCAATTCTTCGGGCTGCTCCACCCTACTCCCAATCCCTATGCGATGCCTTAGCAGAAAATGTCCACAACATCGCTATCGACAGACACTCTGCCATCATCTCTAAATTAGAAATAATGCCCTGCCCATTACCCATCCACAGCCATACCCCGTCTTAACCTCCCCCCGATACAATCTTCAACTCTTTCTCTCCAATCTCACACCAGGAGTTCCTCTCGCACCTTGCACAAAGCCGCCCATCAGGCTCCCCAGAGGACTCTGCCGCCCACCCTTCTCAAAAACATCCTAGCCTCATCTAACATCAGGAACGTTCCGAGAAGCCTTAAAAACCTCTTACATAAAACCCCTCCTCTTAAAACCTATGCTCAACCTACTTCTCCCGCCCTGAACTACCGCCCCATTTCCAACACCAGCTTCATGGCCAAACTCATGAACTGCACAACATATAAGCAGCTCAACCATTTAACTGAAGCTGATAACCTCCTGCACCCTACCCAATCTGGCTTCAGACCACTATAAGGAACAGAGTACACCCTAGTGTCTGTCTGGGACTACCTAAAAAGAACAGCGGATGCATAAGGCTGTGCTGTTCTCATTCTTCTTGACCGCTCTTCCACCTTCGATGCCATCGACCACACCATTCTCCTAGACAGGCTACACTCTTTAGGAATCAAGGACACTGCCCCCACTTGGATCTCCTCTTTCATTTCTCATTGCTCACAAATCATCCTCCTCACCCTTTCACCTCTACTTCACAACCAGTACCAAATAGGTCCCACAAGGAGCACCCCTATCTTTCCTCCTCTTCAACATCCATCTGAGCCCACTCCCCGCACTCATCGGCTAACTGACTACTATCTCACCTGCTACAACACACAGACGAACCCCCCAGATCACCCTTACAAGTCCAGAATCGCCAGGCTCCAGCCATCCAGATCTATCATCATGCCTCTCGGATAGTTGCTACTGAATGACAAACAACCACGTCATCCTCAATCTTGGGAAAATGGAAATCCTAGTCTGCCGAAAAACAGCACTCCTCACCCAACCCATTCCCTGTCCTCAATCCCTAAGCCCCCCTTAATCCCCCAGATACTGCCACCTAGGTGAAAAACCTTGGATGCACACTGGACATGGATTTATCCCTCTCGCAACACATCAACTCTGGTTCCATGTGTATATAACAAAGTCACTAATAACGAAAACCTTTTCAGTGAATTCAAAATAATCAAAGAATATTGAATTTCTTTTTGTTTTTCTATTTGGGGGGTCCCCCAAGCCCATGTTTCCAAGTGTTATTATCCCACCAAACCCCTCTTTAATCCCTTACCCCACCCTCATACATACTTACCCAAATGTGATATTGTTTTGTTATTTTTTATTTACTGAAAAAGTAATTTGTTATTGTGAATTCGTTACTCAAAAATGTGATATTGTTTAATTATTTTTTATTCACTGAAACAGTAATTTGTTATTGTGAATTTGGTATTATCACTGTATACCATCAACTCTGTGTCCAGAACCCTTTTCTTCCATCTATTCATCCTGATTTTGATTGGATTTTGAACCATTTGTAATCGAGTACACAACAAATCGAATCCTGGAGCAGATGAAAACTGAGTATGAGGATCAGTCGCATGACAGTAAAATCGTTGAGATCATGGCAAAAAGAACACATTTATTTGAAAAGATTCGCTTTTAAGCTGCCTCAAAATGCTAAAAGAGAATTAGCTTTCCTTAAATTCAGAGGCAAACTATTCCACAATCTGGGCCCAAAGACTGAGAATCTACAATCTCCCCTTGAGACACATTTTGTTCTTGGGATAGTAAGTAGGAATGTTTCTTCCGAACTTAAGGCCGGGGCAGAATGCTCCATGTTCAACTTATCCCTCAGATAGCTTGGTCCCAAGCTGTTAATGCATTTAAACACCAGGCAGCCAATCTTGAATTTTATACAATCCTCCACCACTGAATGGTTGTTGCGGCGAGGCAGCGTCGGTGCTCCGACCCGCTTCCTGCACCTACTTCCCATCCTAGGAGCAAGTGAGTCAGTCCCCACTTCCCCTCCTCTTAAACCTCTTCCTGATCCCATCCCTCCCGCCCACCCCTCCTCTGATAGGCCCCTTGATCTTTATCACTGGTCCTCCCAGGGCAGCCCTCTGCCCGGCAGCCCCCAGCGGCTAAGGGCCCCAAGGCCAAGGGCAGCTCCAACAGAGACGGCTCCAAGATGTGTCTGCAGGTGTCCGCAGGGGAAGCCAATAAAGCCAGCAACTAACAGACACCACCAAAAACCGTGAGTGTGGTGTGGGTGGGGAGTAGAGCAATCACTCCACTCCTGAAAGCCATTGCCACTCTATCTTACATCCTAATAAGATATACTGCCATAATGTTAGCATGCCCACAATTAGTTAGAACTGTGAAAGTTAGCATGTCCACTCTTAGATGGAATTGTGAAAGTTAGCATGTCCACACTTAGTTAGAACTGTGAAAGTTAGCATGTCCACTCTTAGATGGAATTGTGAATGTTATCATGCCCACACTTAGATGGAATTGTGAATATTATCATGCCCACACTTAGTTAGAACTGTGAAAGTTAGCATGTCCACTCTTAGTTAGAACTGTGAAAGTTAGCATGTCCACTCTTAGATGGAATTGTGAAAGTTAGCATGTCCACTCTTAGATGGAATTGTGAAAGTTAGCATGTCCACTCTTAGATGGAATTGTGAATATTATCATGTCCCCACTTAGTTAGAACTGTGAAAGTTAGCATGTCCACTCTTAGATGGAATTGTGAATATTATCATGTCCCCACTTAGTTAGAACTGTGAAAGTTAGCATGTCCACTCTTAGATGGAATTGTGAAAGTTAGCATGTCCCCACTTAGTTAGAACTGTGAAAGTTAGCATGTCCACTCTTAGATGGAATTGTGAAAGTTAGCATGTCCACTCCTAGATGGAATTGTGAATATTATCATGTCCCCACTTAGTTAGAACTGTGAAAGTTAGCATGTCCACTCTTAGATGGAATTGTGAAAGTTAGCATGTCCACACTTAGTTAGAACTGTGAAAGTTAGCATGTCCACTCTTAGATGGAATTGTGAAAGTTGGCATGTCCACTCTTAGATGGAATTGTGAATATTATCATGTCCCCACTTAGTTAGAACTGTGAAAGTTAGCATGTCCACTCTTAGATGGAATTGTGAAAGTTAGCATGTCCACCCTTAGATGGAATTGTGAAAGTTAGCATGTCCAATAGCCTCTCTGTGATTCTAGAAATGTGCCCAACAGCCCCCCTGAATTTAGAAGTGTGCCCTGTAGCCTCTCTGTGAATTTAGAAGTACGCCCAATAGCCTCCCGTGGAAAGTTGAATATAGAAGTGTACCCAATAACCTCTCTGTGAATTTAGAAGTCTCTGAAAGGGCATGTAACCCATCATATCTCACCAACACGCTTACTCTCTCCTTACATCACCACTCAAATAGAACACAGAGATACTATGACACCATTCGGTATAGCTGTTCTCATATCAACATTTGCTGCTCACCCCACATCACTCTAAGTAATCACTGCTGGTTACGCACCCCCCAGCGAGGCGTTCTCCTCAGGCCTAACGCAGCCACATCCGATCTGGATGAATCCTGCCAGAACGAACACATACTCCTGACCTCTCAACCACCACACCTACCGCTAGAAAGCAGCTATTACACTGATACTGCACGAGCTGTACACATACCTGGTGCTCACACGCACCTTTTGACTCTCTCTACTCTCTCTACTGATATGAACTTCGGTTCCCAAGGGCGTTCAACCTACCAGCGCCTTCAGACCATACCAATGGTATATAAGGCGCTATATAAGTGCAAAATAACAATAACAATAACAATAACTAGCCAATGAAGAGAACGGCAGAAGCCTGATGTTAAGGTCGTTTTAGGTGTGCCAAGCACTAGTCTGACTCCTTTATTTGGTGCCTTTTGTAGGAGGTGGATCTGTTTAGCTGGGACTCGTTACAGTACAGTCCAGTAGTCTAATTTCAAATTGACTAGAGCTCCCACAACCACAGCACGGTCAGTCTCAGGCACGTAGGGGAGCTACTTGCCGCAACAACCGAATATTATAAAAGACAGACTACACTTTAGCAGAAACTTGGTCATCACAGCCCAAGTCACTCTGTCAGATGCATTCCAGGTTTTTTACTCTGGAAGCATATTTAAGTCTTGAACCCAGAAACAGAGGTGAAGGCAGGCTGCTACTCTCCTCCATTAAATGTTTTGGTCCAATGAGGATCACCTCTGTTTTTCCTGGGATTAAGCTGTAGCCAGTTTTGAGCCATCCAAATCACTATTTCTTCCAAACATCTACCTACCTTGACAAGAGCAGTATCCACATCGTCAAGTCTAATATACAGCTGCGTATCTTCAGCATATGAGTGGAATCTGATATGCTGTTTCTCCAGTATGTCCATTAATGAACGAAGGTAGATGTTGAATTAAAGGGGACAATGTGTGAAGCCATGTGGTACACCTAAGCACTGCGAGAGGATTTCAGATATAAAGCCTCCGACCTGTACACATTGTTTACGCCCCACCAGGAATGATGCAAACCAATCAAGAGCACATGTGTCCACGTTCCCTATATTCTTTAGGCGGTCTAGCAGGATGCTGCGGTCCACTGTATCAAACGCAGCAGATAGGTCGAGCATCACAAGCAGGGACAGTTTACCTTCATCCCCTGCCTGCAACAGCTCGTCCCATACCGCCATCAAAGCAGTTTTTCATCCCGAATTCAGGCCGAAAACCAGATTGTAAAGGATGAGGAAGACCCTTGTCTTCAAAATAGTTCTGAAACTGGCTCGTGGCCACCTTTTTCAGAATTTTTCCCGACCAAGGAAGGCCGGCAATAGGGCGATAATTCTGGAGATGCTCAGGGTCAAGACTGTCCTTCTTTAACATCGGCGGGAAAACTGACAGTTTCAGGGGATTTGGGACCACCCTTGCGTAAACAATGCATTAACACATTTTGTCATAAAAGAGGTTAGCTCTAATAAAATCCGCTTAGCTGCAAATGCAGGAATTGGAAAAAGTAGATTGTTTGTAGGTTTTAGTTCCAACAGAAGGGTAGAGATATCCTCCTCTGATACCAACTGCAGAATAAACAGACCACTCCACTACAGTGGTCTCATTCGTGACAATCGGAGAGGCCATACTGTCTGACTCCCTTTGAGACTTGATACTCTTCTGAATGTTTAGGATTTTGTCCATGAAGAAGGTGTTCAATGCGTTTGCATGGTCTACAGATGGATCCTTCACTAAGGCTGCCATGTTGGAATTAACACACTGTGCAATCACTCTGAATAGCTCTTGAGGGTGATTCGATTTTGCTATGAAAATTGCTTTTTTGTAATTAGTCAGGGCTATTTTTGCTGACAAGGTATGTTCAGGCAGCTTTGAGGAATACCATCTCCTCTCGTGATGTTTATATTCTATTTTAAGCTAAGTAGTGTACCAGACCTTAGAGGGTGTCCTGGGAGCACTTGTTCTCAGAGGAGCATATTTAGTACAGATGGTGTTCGTTATTTGGGCCACCTGTACAAAAAAAAACGTCACATCCTTGAGATGAAACACAGAGACTCAATGTCTCCCTTACCTCATTACCAGGAATAATATCCAGCTCCTTTTTCTTGCGAGCGGATTTTACACCATTGGATATGGAGGCAGAGGTTTCATGTTTGGCTGCCTTAATAGAAAAAAAGCAGGTAGTGGTCTGTCCACAACATAGGTACTGTGTCAATCATGTCAAACCCTTTACCGCTAGCCCGAAGTGCATCCAGGCAGAGCCCAGATGCATGTGAAGCTGGTGTCAGTGCTGACAGCTCATGTCCATTAGGTGTTTCCCAGAGTTGTTTAGAGTCTGGCTTGGTGTGTTTCTCCATCCTTATATTCAGATCACCCATAGTAATTCCTTGTGTTTAGTGCCTATGGTTACAAGGAAATCATCAAATCCCTCTAAAAATATAGCCGCTGGCCCATGGGGCCTATAGACCAGCAATATCTTTACAGAGTATTTTCGAGAGATAGTGAGCGTCGTTATACCGATTTCAGTTTGTACACATAGATAATCCCTTAACCCTCCTATTACCATAAATCTGGCGTAACAGCAAGATCAAATAGAATGGTAGATCCTTATTATTGAAACAATGGCTGAACGCAGCATGGAAACATTTATTGCTAATAGCCCAACTGCGTATATTAAATAGGAATGGAAACTGACTAATTTAATTAATTACTTAACAAACAATTAATTGTGCCTTTGCCATTAAATAAGATATTTTGCACGAATGTATCACTTGGTCTTATGCACTAAATGTGTTTGCCACCATTATGTCACCTGAGTTGTGTTCTTCCACTCTTTGTGCTATCACTGGCATTATTGATGACTGGATTTAATGTGACAATAAGACCCGAGGCTGCGGGCCAATACCGCCCCTGGGGCATTACCGTGGTCGGTATTGGCCTGCCGCTGAGGGTCTTATTGCCATTAGTACTCCGGCCCATTAGACCGGGGTACTAATGGCATTTTTTTCTGTTTTGAAATGCTGCCGTTTTCCCTTTCCATGGCGGGCATCGGGAGCGGATGCGCTGGGAACCGAAGTGTTTCCAGCGTGTTCGCTCCCAAGACAAGAAGAAAAAAGAAGGTAAGTGGGGTTGGGAGGGTGGAAGGGAGGGGAAGGAAAAAAAGAAAGGTACCGCGGTCTCCGGCAGGGGGCGATGGAAGCCTCCAGCCATGTGGAGGCTCAGAGCGGGGAGGACCCTGCTCCGAGTCTCCACGCGGCTGGAGGCTTCCATCGTCCCCCGCCGGAGACCAAGGGATAGAAGGTAAGTGGGGTGGGGAGGGCAGGGAGGTGGGTGGAGGGAGGAAAGGGGGGAAAAAAAGTCTTACCTGAGTCCCTGGCTGGAGACAAAGGCAGCCTCCAGCCATGGGGAGGCACAGAGCGGGGATTGCCCCGTTTCGAGCCTCCTCATTGGCTGAGGGGCTGCCACGTCCTCGCCAGGAACAGAGTACCCAGCACGTGCAGGATGCACCGGCGTACAAGGGAATACCGTGTGGCATGGCTCGCAAAAGAGCCAATCCACACGTTGTATTCCCGGTGCGCTGCACGTGCCGGGTACTAAAGCACCTTAATTCTTCAAACATTTTGGTCTTTAAACCGTCACACACCTTATCAGAAGCAGGACATACCATACAAGTACTGTGATCAACATTATAGCATAGCATAGCAATATGTTGGTGCAAGAAATCAAATGCCCCACTCGAAGGTACCCTCTTTCATGATGTTAAAGAGGGGGGCCCCAGCTTCTAGGCCTTACTCAAATGATTGCCCCTCCACCCCCAAGATTTGGCTACTTCTCTCAAACCATTAACCCCCCACCAAGAAGAAGGATCGCAGGTTGCCTTTTCAAAGGAGGGAAATGACCAAAAGGTTCCCGGGGCCAGTAACCTCAGGTCTGGGAAGACATGCCTCACCCCCCCCCCCCCCCCCCCAGAAGAGCTGCAAAATGAACCCCTTCTCTCTAAACCCGCATCCAACACACAGTGCAGAACGCTCCTGGTGATGCGAGTAGGCAGCACACCGGACCCCCATTTCGGCTCCACCACCCAACCAAAGTGTTTTGTGATTGGCTGCTCTGTGGACTAAGCACCCTGGGTTACAGTCACTGTTGCTGGCCCACATGTACTCCTAATTTCTGAAGAACGAGCCCTCTAAATGCATGGTTACCCTAAAATCCCCTCCTCTGTCCCTCTAGCCCACTGTTTCTCTGCCTGGTTTTGGTTTTCGCATATGTGCAGTACTTTCAGACTGTTTCGCTGGTACTCACTGTCGTGGATCATGTGAGCTTATTCACAGTGGCACAGTGGTATCTCGGACGCATTATGCGGTTCTTTCAAAGTCTACATAAACATAAAGGTCTTCTTCCACTTTTTCAGAGACGACGCGTCTCTTCTCATTACAGGGATTCGTTTAGTGTCCTTTTTGATCCATCAGGGCCTATTGTGGTGAAGGATTGTGGGACGTTAGCTTTGCAAACCTCAGAGCCACATTAAACCTTTCCAATTACAATTGTACTTTTTCTGCATGTGCACTCACATGTAAATGCTTCTATTAGTTTTTATGGTTTTCCCTCAAATTTGAGTGGTTGAAAGGAAAATACCTGACTAATGTTGAGCCAGCATTTTCATTGTCTTTTTAAGTTGTTGTTTGAAGTGTATGGATGAAGGTCTTTTGATGGGAACATAGTAATGGAACCTGAAGTCCTTATTGTACCCACAGATAAGAGATAGTGCAAGCATTGAATGCTTTGTGTTCCTCCCGTCCCTGGGTCCAGGAATGATGCACTGGACTTGCAATGGGTGATTTACTGCCTGACCCATCAGTGTATCCAAGAGGGAGGTGCAGCTCAGGCAGTTCATGCATTTCTGCTCGTCTGCCCCCTAGGTGTAGCTATAGATGAGGACCAGTTCTGCCCCATCAGGGAAACCGCCGAGGACGTGCAGCGGGCAATGGGTGCAGTTAATACGGCCCAGGAGGACTGTAAAATGAAGGGCAGCGTAAGACGAACCTATAAACACCGTTTATGCTTTTCTTTTATGCTCCAGTTGAGTAGAACTTGAACCCATCACAGTTCAACAGAGGTTACAATTAAAATACTTTATAAAGGCAACATAGTTATTTCCATACTAAAAATGAAACCCAATTTAAGTTGCTAACAGGTTTTGTGTACTTTGCTCATTATTAATTTTAGTTCACCAAAGCTCCAAAACCTTAATCCTGCTACCACATACTTGCCAGCATGACCCATTCCAATCTGTAGGTGCTTATCCGGTCCTGTTTTTTTAAATTTGCATTCTGGGAAAAAGTTCCCCTTTTCTCATTATAAAACTCAGACTACACGCCCCAGAACGCAAAGAAAAAATCAGGACTGGATATAAGCGCCTACAGATTGGAACGGGTCATGTTGGCAAGTATGCCCCTGGGGAGGGGCTATTATTTATCACTTGGGGAAATGACCCTTACCCAAAGTGTGAGTTCAGCTTCGCCTCAGGTTGTAACTTGGAAGCGGGCCCCCATCCTGCAATGATTACCCCTCCCTCGGTTAACAAGGCTATATTCTCTTGGATCTTTTTGCTAACGTTTGAACTAATGTTTGAATTAATGTTCAATTCTTTAACTATCATTGAAAGAATAGAGAAACATACGTTTTTAATGTTCCTGAACCTACTACCGGCTAGAGGGCAGTCATAATGCAAATACGGGCATTTCTGTGTCCTTATTATTGTGAAAATGTTTAAAATAATAATGTGGGCAAGTTTAAATATTTGATATGACTAGCTTAACGTTATGCCAAGTTTCTGCTGCCCAAGCAGCTTTCAGGAGTGCCTATCACAGCAACACATGGTCGTATCATGCGCTGCCCCTAAGGGCGTCCTATGCTGCACTATATTCCCGCGTCCAGTGTCGTGCTCGTGGATTATTTAATGCTCCACACCTTTAAATGGTCAGCTAGCCTTTTCATATGAAACCTGGTTAATGTAGAAGACTTGTGTTCCTGCCTATGCCATCAACAAGTGAATAATGATTCTGGGGAGAAAGGTCTTGCGTTCACTTGCATTTTATTGCTCTACGTGAGCACTATTGCCATACTCACGGGATGCCATAAGGACCCGACCACTGACTGCTATTGTTTCTTCTCTTCAGACAATCAGAAAGTGTGACTGCGTCTTAATCATGAACATAAGCGTGCATTGCATGCTTCTCTTTTGGCATTGCGATTGTTTCAGGGTCCGTAGCCAATCAGTAGTTATTTATTTATTTATTGCATTTGTATAGCGCACAAACAGCCCGTGGGCATCGAGGCGCTGTTGCTTGTAGGGAGCTTAGTTGCATGGGCGGAGTACAAGTTAAGACCATGTATACCGCAAGCTCGAAATACAGGCTGTAACTACTGTAAAAACCTCGATACCACGCTTCGCTTTGTGAAGAGCAAGGAGACATGACGAGCCTTGTGCCAGGATTCCCAGGTGTGCCTTTCCCTCTCCCCCACCTGTATAAGCTGTAATAGCATTTCAGGCCTCAACTAACACCCTTATCTGTGCTCTTGCTCACGGTAAACTGGCATACTGTGCCAGCCTACTTCTTGGTCTAACTCTCCACTCTTTTACTACTTTCAACACAATTCCTCAGTTTTGTGACATGCACCGTTTCCAACCTTCCCCCATCTATACATACCGCTCATGGCGGCCAAGTGCACAGGTACCCCAGGGGTCAGACACCCTCCGTCGAAAAAGACGTCTGCTCTAAATGTTCCTGTACTTTAATGGAACTTCCCCAAAATCAGCCCACTGTCACCCCCCAAAACCTGTGTCATTAAAAACATGATAGCTCGTCATATAAAACTGCTGTCTTTCAATTGCTTGTACTTTTTGTTATATGTGATAATAAAAACAGAGAGGTATTTTATAATGAAACTTTTGCAACAAAAAATATCTAATCTTTTTTTAAATTGTGGGAGTCCCGCTCGAGCCACTAGATTCCATATGTTTCTAAGTCCACCCCAAACCCCTCCCCACCCATTTTATCCCCTTACTCCGCCCCTATATATATAATACACATTCCTCTTTTTTCCTCTGTTTTTTATTCAATATTATCACTGGATACAATACTTTTCTTTAAATTCCATCCATGGTCTTGATCCCCCCCCCCACTGACTTCCTGAATAGGTCTCACTGAACTCTCCCTCTCAAACCTACCACTCCTCATTCCTTCACAACATAGACAACCCCCGAGGCCCACGCACCTCTCCCCCCTTTCGTTCCCTTCCCCTGCTTGCCCCCACTCCACTGTAATGCACTCTCCCTTGCCATCAAAGCATCTCTTCTGGGGAAATCTTGAAAATGCGCCTCCAATTCCACCGGTTAGCGATGGAAGGAGCTCCCGAAATACCCTGCACCTTCCAATGCAAGCTGGCTGCCCAACCACCTGCCCTCCATTTTGCCCTCAGGATTACCCTTATACTTTGTCCATATGTAAATATTGTGCTCATGGTCTCAATGTTAAAAAGAATCTATAACGTCTTTCAGTTCCTGCCCGAGATATGCGTTTCCACTCTTACCCTTTCACCCCCCCCCAACCGATATACGTCACTCAAGCCAACAATGCCCTTATGTAAAGGCCCCTCACCCTAGGGCTGCCTCCTCTCTCTGTCATTGCCTATTTTAAGTCCTTTATTTTCCAAATGTCACCCCATTCTTCAATACATGTAAATGAAAAAATACCTTACTAGCGGTCTCTATTGTGTGCTGATGTCCTCGGCCCTAATTAGCAGTGGTAGAAGTGTACCGAAAAAAGTAGTGGAACTGTGGTCTCGGCAGGGAAGAGGGTAGGTGGAAGCATAGTGCAACAGCTGACAAGGTGTTGCAGCCGGGGCATAGCAATAGTCCAAGTGACTAATAACTAAGGCTCCTGTTACAACTTTACACTTGCACAGGACAAGAATGGACACATTTTCTGTATAGAATGGTGAATGTGGTCGTAAAAAGTAGAGTAATGGTAAAATGAAAAAAGCAAAGTAGTGGACCACCGCTCCGGGCCGTTCCCGCTCACTTCGATCACTGCTAATTAGAGGCCCTCTCCTTCGGCGCAGGGCTACTAACTTTGGCAGCGGTCATGTACCACCCAAGGGACCTCTTGTGCGGGCTCTCACGATTAATTTGCTGATAGTAAAATGCAGAAGTTTGAATCTGATATAAGTCTTATTTCTCATGCCACAGATATCCTAAAGCCTACGTTTCCTATTTTATTCGATTTCATATGTTGAAATGAATTTGTTTTGTATGCCAGTATCTTCTTTAAGACCACGCACACTTGCGTGCTTGGATAATGCATTAAGTACACACATTTAAAGGGTGATCTCCAACGTCTGGGATAGTGTTTCCCCATGCATCATGTCAGCTTGTGGGCACGTGCTGCTTGCCAGGCTACTTTTAATTCTTCCTACTGTTCTAGTAGAAGCGAGTAAAAACAAAAGTCCAAAAACGCGGAAAATGTTGAGGTCTGCGGGTTGGCGGAGCTGACGGGGAATGCAAATATCCTTTGGATTTGCCAAACAGTATGCCAAGTGTGCATGCTTTTATTGAAGATGGCTGGGAGCGTAACGTTGAACATCCAATTTTCCAAGCTGACCCAATTGATTGCTGCGGAACCTGCTGTGGCTCACCCTACCTAGATGCAGAGACCCACTGGCATCTCTCCATCATCAGTATTCATTCTTAAGGCCAGTCCTTCAGTTCCAGAGTCCACTGTGCACCCCACTGGTACAGACATGACATGAACCTTTACAGACCTGAATTAGGTTTGAGGCCTTGCACATATATGTTTGCTTCAGGTTATTTTTTAAGACACTCTGGCACTTTGTTATTTGCCTTTGTTGCAAGTCATTAGGAGGGTATGGTCTGATGGCTAATAGGCTTCTAAACAAATAGCACACAGGGCCCTATTCTCATGTAGGTGTTAAGTACCGAAAGGACGTTAAAAGGCTTAACAACCTTTTCAGTACTTAAGACCTATTCTGAAGTTGGCGCATTCCTCCGAAGTCGGAAGGTATGCTCCGATTTCGGAATATATGTGGCGGTTGCTGGGATGGGTTGGAAACCAACCTAGCAACCGGCACATTCGGAGACTGGCTTTTCGGAAGCCTATTTTTGTGGCACTCCGCCAGTTTAATATGTGCGCTAAACATGCGCACAAATACGGTACCCTTTTGGTGCCGTTAAACTGGGGGAGTGCCACAAGAATCCTTGTTTGGTGTAAATGAAAGTGTTCATATACACCCATGTGTTGTATATGGACACTTTCATGTACACCAAAGCAAGCAGCTTCAACGTTACGTTGGAGCTGCTTGCTTTGGTGTACACAAAAGTGTTCATATACAACACACGGGTGTATTTGAACACTTCCATTTACACCAAACCTAGCAGCTTCAACGTTGCCGCATGCAACGTTGAAGCTGCTCGCTTTAAATGAAAGTGTTCATAAACACCATAAAGGTGGATATGATCACTTCCATTTACACCAAAGCGAGCAGCTTCAACATCCTGCAATGGTGAAGCTGCTCACTTTGGTGTATGGGAACGTGTTAATCTGTGTTCTCGGCAGCATTTTCGTAAAATAACGAATCTGTCGTTATTTTACAAAAATGCTGCCGATATTGGATTGCGCCCGTAACAGTTTAAAACCGGTGCAATCCTCATAGATCACTGTCGTGCTCTACGAGGACGCCCAGGCCACTTGAGAATAGTAGGGGAGCTTGGGCATCCTCTTTTGGCGCAGTGAATCATGCTGTTTAGCACCTTCACTGCGCCAAGATGAGAATATGGGCCTGAGCGATGTCTTCTAGTGTAGATACAAAATGGCCGCCCACTGTTGTACCTAATGCTTGCTCAGAAATCATCAAAGTGCTTATTCTTATGTGCGGAGTCTATGCTATGAAATAATCACCCACTGTTTTTTCTAGATAAAAGACTCTGGTGTCTGGGAAGATGACTCACATGTTAATCGTAATGCCTCTGACACAGGGCCAGCCTGCACATCACAAGCTTGAATCCCAACAGCCCTTTTTCCTTCCTGTGTGATCATTTGAGTATATCTAAATTTGGCATTGACATCGCTGATCATAATAGCCATTAGGAGCTGTAGGAATCTGACATGAAGGACTGTATACAAATGGATGTTAGTATCAATATTATTATTTATTATGAATATAATATAGGACCAAAAGTTAATGGGCATTAATATTATTAATGATGATAACAATAATAATGATCGCCATTAACTTTCTTTCCTATACTATCACACTTGAGATGGCCTCGCTTGTGTGAAGATTTCCAATACCTTATTTTGTGCTATTTCTGATCTTGGCCGCGCCTTGCCAACAATTAATATAATGTCAGAAGGTAATTTGAGATAGCTGCTGCTCACAGTATTTTTTACATTTTAATTATTCTCCAAGGTTAAGTGCAGGACTACTCCCTGTATGTGTAACCCTGATCGCTGTGTTGAGATTGGCTTGAGAGCGTGCCGTTTAGCTTTTTCTTGTCGAGCCAGCCTGCGTTACAGTCCATGATTCGTGTTCCCTGCAATGTCAACAGTTTAGCAAACTGGTGTGGGAAGAGGACGTTCCCCATTAGACTTAACGAGGGGTACCCGGCAGCTTTGACTTGATTGAGTCATCTCAGGGGTCTGCGATCTGCGGCTCTCTGGATGTTTTGGACTACGACTCCCATTGTCCTTCACTGTAAACTATGTTGTCTGTTGCGGCTGTGGGTTGTAGTCCAAAACATCTGGCGAGCGAAGAGGTTTCAGACTCCTGCTTTAGGAGAACATTGATGAAGTGAAAAAGTTCGTGTTCTGAACTCGTTCTTACATTGGTGCATGGTTTTCTGAAGGCCCAAAATGTTTGGCTGTGACGAAACTATCTGATATTGCTACTCTGCTCTCACATATCTGAGTTGGTTGGAGTATATGAAAATATAAGGGCCCATGGAAAGCAAGAAAGGGAATGTCAACAGGCGCTTTGCTGGATGGTACACCAGGCCTAACCCTGCGCCTGCTCCTCACGGCAGGTGATGGGGAAGTAGTACCACTGCTGTACTTTGGACCCCTTCTGTGGGCTACAGCCAAACAGATTGGAAATAGTTCCATTTGGGTTCAGAAAGTAACATATCTGACTTCCGAACTCTATGTCAATTTACACCATAACAATGGAGCTGATTATCACCTTGATGAAAGTCTGCCCAAAACCCCAAAACGATCTGAGGAATGGATCTGTTCAGGATTTCCTCCCTCCCAGAAGCCAGGCTCAGACAGGACGATTTTGGGCTTCACCTAGTTGAATTCCTAAGTTTAAGTCATGGCTGGACCTCTGTGTTGGTTTCTCTGTTTGTGTTCTTGAAGGGGGACTTACATAGCACAGATCAGGGCCTGCAACCTTTGACTCCCCAGCTGTTTTGAACTACAAGTCCCATGATCCCTTACCATTGACTATTCTGGCTAGGCCCGATGATAGTTGTAGTCCATAACACCTGGCGCGCCAAAGGTTTCCGGCCTCTGGCATGGACAGGAGCTACAAAAGCAGCCAATCACTTTACAGAGAAAGTGTATTGCAGTAGGATCATCATTGACCATACAGTGCTGGAATAAGTAGAGTTTGGGGTCCAGTGGAGGCCACATCACAGAAACCAGGATATGATCTGGAAGTGGGGCAGTTGTGATTGGGACAGGGATAAACGACAAACTGTGTAGTTGTTTTAGTTGCACATTTACAGTAAGCATATTTACACCACTAGACTATATCTCTGTGTTGATTGTTGTTAAGTTCTAAATTACAATACAGGGAGGAACAATGGTCTTTCAATCACAAAAGAAAATACAATAGATAAGAAATCAGATTTGACTGGAAGCAGTGAGCTTCTTACAATGGGGTGAGTTTCGGGGACATTCTGATCAGTTTGTGGATGGTAGTAAATGGAACAGTCACCAGGGGTAATCCATAAGTAGACATGCATAGATTAAGGACAAGCAACATTAGACAATTGTAAGTGCAGGTAGGCAGTAGGGCTAGCTTTGCTCGAGATGTGGCCATGATGGATGAAGTGCTAGAGTGGCGGCAGAGAAAGTGAGGGACAGAGGCAGGTTAGAGGTGGGGGAAAATGTTAGCTAGAAGGCAGATGAAAGGTAGGTTAAGAGAGTAACTCAAAACCGAGGAGGTAGGCTTTTAGTTTGGTTTTGACAAACAAATCCTTGTTGACAGCTTCTCAGATGTCCAGGGGAAGAGAATTCTATGCAAGTGCAGCAAGAAGAGAGAAAGAGCAGAAGCGAGAGGAAGCAAAGGGAGGATGAGGAGCCAGAAGGGTAGCAAAAAGGCAGAGCAGAGATTACTAGAAGGTTTGTTGAATTGGGTGGAGGAGGTTAGATGCAGTGGTGCCTTACTGTGGATGGATTTGTTAACCAGGAGAAATTATTTAAATCTGGCTATGTTTTGCATCGTCAGCCATCCAGCCTGGTTATGGTAAAAGGAAGTAGGTGTGAAGTGAGGGACTTCAAAGAGAGACCTGGTAGCTAAGTTAATGATCTTGTCAAGAGAACAGAAAGCATATTTGGGGAGTCCAAAGAGGATGCTGGCAAAGCAGTCCAGTTTAGAGAAGACAAGAGTGGTTAAGAGATGCTTAGCGGTGTTGAATGGAATGAGGTGCCCGATTTTCCCAATATTTAGGCGTTTTAGGTGAGCTGCTGCTGCAGTTTTGGAGATGAAAGTAGAGAAGGTGTGAGAAGGGTCATCAATGACATTGAGGTTTCTAGCTGGAAAAGAGTGGGAGTGAGTGTCAGGTGGGAACTGGATAGGCAGAGGAAGAGACGAGAGAGAGCATTTTGCAGGGAAGAAGAGCACCTCTGTTTTGGTAGAATTTAACATCAGAGAGTGCAAATCCATCCACTTTTTAATGGCAAATCTTGGTAGTTAGATCAGATGAGAGTTCAGGACAAGAGAAGAGGATTTGGGTGCCGTCCGCGAAGAGTTGGTACGAGAACCCAAAGGAGGAGATTAGTTCCCTTATTGCAGAGATGTAGCATGTATACGCAGAGTGGCCCCAGTATAGTGGAACACCAACAGTTGGAGGAGTGAGCTGAGAGGTGTTGTTGAGCTATGAGACAGAGAATTGGTGAGGTGCAAGGTAGGAATCAATGTAGGCAAGGGCTTGATGGCAAATTCCAAGAAGAAAGTGAGTATTAAGGAGATCCAAGTGATCTACAGTGTCAAGGGTAGCGGACAGATCGAGGAGAATTGGGATAGAGGATAGGCCGGAGTGCTTAGCAGAGGCAATGAAGTTGTACACATTTATGAGAGCAGTTTCTGTGGAGTGACAGGATCGGAAACGTTTTGGTAGGGCATATAGAAGATTGTGGATGTTTAAGAAATTGGTAAGACGGTTGAACACAACCTTTTCAAGCACTTTAGAGTAGTACAAACGGAGAGACAGAGTGCAAAAATTAGCCAGTAGCTGTGGGTCAGCCTCATGCTTTTTTAAGAGAGGGATAACAGTGGCTTTTTTGAAAATAGAGGCAAAGCAAGTAGAGTCGAAGGACAGGTTGAAGAATTCACAGGAGGCCACTAAAAGGGTATAGAGTTGACTAGCCGAGGAGCAAGAGGGTCTGGTGGGGCACAAGAAGGGTTAGCCTCCACCAGTCTAGATAGTGCGTCTTCAGTATTAGTGCGACTAAAGTGGGAGATAGAGGCAGAGGATGATGGTAGAGTAGGCAGAGTGGAGGACATAGGAGGAGGAAATAGGAGGAGGAAGTGTGAGGAAGGCTAGGAGAGAGTCTCTAGTTTGGAAATGTTTTCAGAAAAGTATTCAGCTAGGTCATTAGCTGTGAGAGTGGACTTGATAGTTATAGGTTTAAGAGGAGTGAGTAGTGAGTTTAGGGTGCCCTATAGCTGGCAAAGGTTGAAGTGACAATCAATGAGGGTGGGGTGGAATTCCCATTTTGCCCTATCAAGGGAGTACTTGAGAGAGTACAGGGCAGAGAGGTAGAGTTCCAGATCCTCATGCGAGTGGGTGCACCTCCATTTGCACAGCAGCCACCCCCTTGGAGGCTAGGGAGGTGAGCCTGCTCCACAAGACACTAGGGGTACGGGCAAGTGGGACCTGACTGGGGATGGCTCCCTTTAGGGGACAAGGACTTTCATTCCCACAAGGAACTCTCTAAGCCACACACCATATCTGCATATACGTGACTGCCTTCCCTAAAGAATAACGCCTCAGGAAGTGATCTGTATATAACTGGGATGAGTGTATCACAAGCGGAGAGAGAGTATGGTGTGCAGGGGAAGCCCCCTGACGTAATCACACCTTGGAGAGGTGGTCCAGGAGGAAGTTGCAGAACCTGCTACAGTTGAAAAAGCAACAAACAGCAGCTCAAGATGCGTTAGGCCCAGAGAAGCAGACAACCGGGAAGCCGTTGTGAGAGCGAGGAGAGAAAACCGGTCCAACGCGGTGGCATGACCGTGAACTACCCGTGGTGTACCAGATGCACATCTAACAATGCAGAGACCATTGCAGCCGGGAGTGCCGAGCGCTCCCACATGCCAGCATACCTCGACCACTGCAGTCAACACAGATGCGAGGAACGTAACATTGGAGAAACCCGAGACCGAGCAGCTAGAACATGAAGCGGGTTACCCGAGCAAGTGCAGAGTCCTGCAATGCCACCCTGAACAAACAAAGGTACAGGGGTGAACGGGCAAGGTGGGTGCCCGCCAGGGCAATCTATTGTAAAGAGAGGAACACATGAAAGGGTTGAGGACGATATTCGAACAGTAACGCTGAATAAAGCGATGTGTGAGGATGAAATAAAGTGCTTGACAAACAAGGCTGAGGTGGATACAGAGGAAATGTGGGAATGAATGCCCTGGGAAGAGGGGGAACAACGACAGGAGCTCAATGTTGAAGAGTGGGGAAGACACTCCATATACACGTGTAATAAGAATTGTGATTTGAAACTGGCAAGTGAAATAAATAACAAGAGCAAGAAATCAGTACAGAAAGCCCAGGAGAGGGGGATTGCTAACACAGATACAATATTACAGAATCTAAGAAAGGTTGGATCTCAAGAACCTGAGAAACCCAAAATCTAAATGTGAGTCAGTATTTTCAGGAGAATCCTTTTAGGCACAACACTAAAAAGAGTATGAGACCGATGTACAGTTGGGATGAGCTACAAGAGCTCATGAAGAAAACTCCAAGAGAGTGCCAGAAAAAAATCAGCATAAGCAGCATATTTCTAAAACAGAGACATGGTGTTTATTGACAATGTAAGGAACCAAGATAAAAACCTCGAGAGAACGCCTCAGCCAAGAAGGCATAAAGGTAAACAACCAGGAAATTAGGGACATTCTTTTGGCCCACATTAGCTGTTTGTATTAGTGGCAACGTCAGGGAGAGTTAGGTTTTGGACTTAGGATATGTACTTTGGACTTCCGGATGACAGACAAGCACCTTTATTTACTTTGGTAAAACAGGGTAACCCCTCTAGCAATAGGGAGAGATAGATATTAAAATTTCATTTAAAGAAAGTCAAATGTCTAGTGTGTTTCCGACTCCTTCTACCGACCCTGCACAGAAGTGACAGGAGGATGAATTGGAACCTGTAGAAGGCAGTGTTTGTGGAAGGGGCATCAGGTGTGAAGGAGCAAAGTGACAACTGTAGGTCAGAGAGAAAGGGAGCAATGGCAAACGGTTTTCATTTCCTTTTAGTAATAGGTGAGGCAAGTGAGGTCAGAGGGTGGAAAGGAGATGGTGGTGGAAACAATGGAGTGATCAGATAGGGATGGTGTGACAGTAGTATTAGTGGCTGAAAGAGAGGAGGAGATTAATGAGAGATCCAAAGAGTTAACCACGGGTTGGGTAGGTAAGTTATGGATAGAGTGGAGAGTGTGGTCACTAAGAAAAGACTGAAGTTCAGATTTCGGAAAAGAAGTTGCAGAGGGAAGATTAAAGTCACCTGAGAAAATGAGGTGATGTTTAGTGGAAAGGGAATGAGGAAGTTGCTCAAGATCATCAAAGAACAGTCCAGTGGAACCACGACGATGATAGATGGAGATGATGTGAACCGAGTGAGGCAGAGCAATAGTAGAGCTGGTGAATTCAAAAGAGGTAGGAGAGGACGTGGCTTGAGAGATTTGTGAGGCATTGAGACGGGAAGAGAGAAGGTGTCTGATGCCTCCACCTTTGCCAGTCAGTCGAGGAGAGTGAATAAAGGATAGTTTGGAGCCATGTAGGGTTGCCAGAGTGTCAGCGGTAGATGACGAAATACAGGTTTCAGTGTTAGCAAGAAGGTTTAGGGGAGGAGTGCTGGAGTGAAAGTATTCAGCAATAAAGGACGTTTTGTTGCAGACAGACTCAGCATTCCTGAGTGCAATGTTCAGTTCATGCGATAAGGGAAAGTAGAGAAGTTGAGGCTCAGAGGAAGTGAGGCAAGGTGGATAGGTGTTATGAGGATTGGTTAACTTGTCGGCTTTGTTGGAAGTACGTGGATGAGAGATGTGTTTTATAATAGGGATAGGAAAGGAGGAAGTTGTAGCATGATTCGAGAAAGCGTATGGAGAGGTGAGTAGGTGGAGCAGTAGGAGTGAAGGCATTATAGGTGATTACAGCAGTGTGGAGAAATAGTACAGTAATTAGGAAGCTTGGGGTGCTTGCAGGTGTAGCAGGGAGGAGGGTCAAACAAACGCTCATAAGATAAGAGACAAAGAGACTGGTCAAAGTCTGGTCTTCGTCCTTCACTGGGACTCCCCTGGCTGGTCCCTAGGGAGTTCAGAAGTGATGATACCCAATCTCGTGACCTGATCTCCTAGTCCCTCAGTGGCTGCTCTCACTGATGCTGTCACTGGTGTTGCAGGGATGAGCCAATTACTCCCTGATTGGCATTTCCAGAGTGGTCTTTTGTGGCCTTCAGCTGGAGAGTAGGCTGACTCAAGGTGGCTGCAGGAAGTGACAACCATTAGGTACAGTACTTTGCTGCCTTAAAGCTACTTCTAGGCACTGCAGTGGATGCAAGAGAGGTGTGGGGGAAATGTGAAATAGGAGAGGTCAAAGGAGGGAACGTGATGTTCTATAATGTTGAGCTTCCCATAAACGCACACTGTGAATGGGATCACCCAATGCCACGTTTTTCGGGAGGAGACCCTGAGGGCAGAGGATGAAGTTGAGGATACCCAAGAGATGTAAGCATGATACTCAGAAGGGGATCTGGGGTGGGCATGCATTAGGGGCCATAAATTAGGAAAACAGCTGTACAATATAATAGTCTTTCATAAGACCTGCTTCAATAATAGGAGAAAGGGCCATAATGGTTAAAGGGGAAGGCAGCTGTGTTTTTGAATCAACCCCCATCTCACCGGCCTCCTCCCTCCTTTTCCGTTATCATCTGTAGGTCCCTCCCTTGCATTCTTCTCTCTCGTGCCTCTCACCTATAAAAGGATGCCCTGGGCACTGCTCACAGCGGCATCCCTCGCTCTCCCTGGTATGATGTCGAGCTTTCTGGAAGGGACCAGCAGATTATTGATTAGACGGCAGGATGTCAGCTGATGGCAAGGTCCTTCCGCTTTGGTCGTGCATCGATTGATGCGTATCTAGGTGTGATCTGTCCTGTATACGTTATGTTCTTTGATAGTCATAAATCAGTACTAAGATCAGTGGTCGAAGTGAGCGGGTGCGGTTGGGAGCGGTGCTCATCTACTTTTTTAAATTACGTTTCACAGCTCCTATACTTTTAAAAAGAAACCGTTCCGGAATGGTTTCGTTTTAAAAGAAAATGCAGGAAGACGTTGCAGCTCACACTTTCAGTGCACTGAACTACACGTTCCCTTAAACAGCAGGTGCAAAAAAACGACTGTGCAAAAGGAGCCTTTACGGGGCCTTAGTGCCCCCTTTTTTCCCCCTGACTAAGGAGGTTTTCCCCACTCTGTAAATCCCAGGCTTCGTCTTGGCATTTGTGTCATAAATGTTGCAAAACTAACGTCAAATGATGGGGAAAAGAGAGATGCTGAGCCCAAAAACTCACGAACAGTGTACATTACTTTAGTCACAAACACTTGGTCAGCCAGCAAGCTCAAGGCTTCCTGCAGGATGTCGTGAAGTTCAAGGTATATAGAGCTTTCATTTGATTTATTTTTATTTTCTTTGGTTTTTTGTTCAGCGCTGGCCCTACCCACAGAGGAAACTACAACACAATGCAAATAGTTAGCAAATGAAACGACTTGAGGAGTGATGCAGAGATTTAAAAGCTAGAAGAGTTTATTGTGGCACCAAAGGTTGCAATAAATGAAGGAAAGGGCCCATGAAGCACGTGTCTGTTGAGGCTTTCGCCACCACTTCCCACCCTTCCACTTTGGCTGACTCACACCCGGACACAACCCTTTCCATGCTCCATTCTGCTACATCTGACATTCTTGATGTCCTTGCCCCTGTCATGAGGATCTGTCTGAAGCCCAAAACCAAGTGCAACTCCTGGTATGACTCATACCTCGTCACCCTTAAGCGCAAGTGCAGGGTGACTGAGAGGAAATGGTGTGCTTCATTTTCATCCTCTGACAAACTGGCCTGCCGCCTGCTCAAACGGCAATACCGGCTCTCTGTCCGCACTAACAAGAGCCCACATACAAGCCCGCGTCTCTGCGGCATCCAACAACTCGGCAGAACTCTTTGAAATCTGCAAGGAACTGGCCAATCCTGCTGCAGTCTCTACCTCTCATGTCCCTTCACAGGCCCTCTGCACGGCACTGACATCTCATTTCATCTCTAAAACTCAGGACATCCTGTCCTCTCTCTCCTCCTACCACCTTGCTTCTTCTACTCCCTGCTGTTCCTCTGGCCCTTCTGAAGCCTCTTCTCCTCCCCCTTCTCAGCATTTCCCCTGTTCCCCCCCAGATGAGGTTTCTAGACAAGTCTGATCTATGAAAGTCTCGTCAAAACACATTCGCCCCTGTTCCTCCAAAACTATCAAGGACCACATTGACTCCCTGGCTCCTGCCCTGGCCGACTTTTGCAACCACTTTTTCGCCACTGGAGTCTTCCCTTCCCCTCTGAAGCACTCCTTTGTGCACCTCCTTCTTAAGAAACCATATGCCGACCCATCCTGCCCGGCTAACTATCACCCAATCTCCATTACTTCCTTCCTGGGCAAACTCTTGGAAAAGCTAGCCATCTCCCAGCTCACTCTTCACACTGAATCTGTTGGTTGTCTCCATGATCATCAGTCTGGCTTCAGAGTTGCCAGGAGCATGGAAACTGCTCTCCTGAACATTCGTGAAGACCTGCTCTCCAACTTTGATTCCAACACCCCTTGTGTCTTCATCTTACTTGATCTCTTTTCTGCCTTCGACACGGTCAACCATGTCATCCTGCTCAACCGTCTCCGTGATAACCTGAGGATCACCGGTCAGACCCTGGCGTGGCTGACTTCTTTTCTCTCTGATCGACCCTCCCAGGTTCAACTTGGGTTCTTCCTCTCCTCTATCTCTATCTCTACCTTTGGTGTCCCCCAGGAGTCTAACCTCTCTCCCTGGCTGTTCAACCAATACCTGGCACTTCTTGCCTACCGCATTGCCGTGCTCTTCCCCAACCTACAGTGCTACACGGATGAGACTCAGCTTATTTTCAGGCTACCCTCAGCCACCTCTTCTCCCTCTCTCATAACTGACTGTCTGTCCGCCATCCAGGAGTGGTGTGCCGCCAATGATCTCTGCCTTAATGCCAGTAAGACCGAGATTCTCCTCATCAGCACACCCACACCCTCCTTTTCTGTCACTCTCTGGCCGGCCTCTCTTGGCCCTCTTCCTCCTCCCACCTGTGAGGCAAAAAACCTCAGGGTCATCTTCGACTCCACACTCTCCTTCTCTCCTCACATCTCTGACCTCTCTAAGAAGTCACACTACCAGCTGCACCTCCTCAGGGGTATTCTCCATTCCTCTCCTTCCCCCAGAAGCTCACTGTCTCCAGAGCTCTGGTTCTCTTTAGGCTGGACTATTGCAAAAGCCTTTTTCTAAATCTGCCTGCTTCCACCCTCCGCATCTCATCCAGAACAGGACTGCGAGACTTGTCCTTGACCTGAAGCCCAGGGATTGTAGCTCTCCAGGACTGAAATCTTTGCACTGGCTCCCAGTGGTTGCAAGGATTAAGTTCAAAACCATCTGCATTGTCCACAAGGCCTTCTGGGGCCTGGGGCCTCAATACCTTCAACTCTCTCTTCCTAAATATCTTCCTTCTCAAGCTGTTCGCTCTTCCGCCTCCAACTCCCTCAGGGTCAGTCGCTTCTCCAAGCATCGAGTTGGTGGTACATCTCTTCCTTCGACTGGGGCCTCCCTCTGGAACAGCCTTCCTGCCCCCCTGAAACTTGAGGAGAACCATCTCCGGTTCCGGAAGCACCTCAAAACCTCTCTCTTTGCTTCTGCTTTCTCTCCTCCTCTCCCCTGCTGATTTCCTGGCTGAAACTGACATTGCACTGGCTACCTGGTCACCCTCTGTTCTCGGGCCCAGGTACCCTCCCCTGCCAGTTGCACACCTGCACTGCCTTCCTTTCAACCCCGCACTTGGGGGACTGTTTTTTCTGTATCCCTAATGTCCCTTTACCAGCACTTGACACTTGATGCCTGCACTTACCCTTGCACTTGCCAGCTGCTGGCCGTACTTATATCCTTTTACTGCACTGTCCCCTCCCGCTTCCCCTCGCACTTTCCCCTTCCCCCTTCCTATGCACTTGCGCGATCTGAATGACACCTGTCTTAATAGGATCGTTGTCTGTCTTCCCTCTGTTCCCCCTCCCTTACCTCGTCGCGCCTTGAAACACTTGTGTATCGGCGCGTTATGAATGCCATATCATATCATATCATCATATATCATATCATATATCAGTGTGGGATTCAGGAGATCAGGATTATCTACACAAAAATTGCTAACCATTCTATTTCCACATTTGGGAATGTAAAATATTGACTGGGAAGAGCCAGTGCGGACTGTACAGCACCTTGGGTCGCTTGCTGAAATGCCCTCAACAGGCCACTAAGGATGTAAAGTGGATGGCCACAAAGTGCATATGCAAAACAAGCAGGCTGTTGGTCAATTGGAAAATATTAAGGCCTTTCGCGTAGATGACACTGTTAACACAAAAGTCAATTACCTTGGGGGTCAGGAGAATGTTGTCTCTTTCAAAAAAAAAAAAGATAAAGCAGCCTTTGGCTGGCACTTTTATGAAAAGGGACTTAGTCGTTCTTCTGTGGCTGCTCCAGAAATGAAGTGGGTGTGTCCCATACATCCAGGGTTTGCTACCTGCATGCCATGCTAATGTCATACGTGCTCACATGACAAACGTATGTGCCAGTAATAAGTGGCTGAATGACTTCAGCATACGCCATGGACTTCTTTGTGTGTTGATGGGGTGTCCGAACATCCCAGTCCAAAAATTGCTAATATTATTCTAAAATGCACGTCTGCATCCTGCCAATAGAAACAGGAACTTACTCATTAGTTTCTGCAATGAGCAAGAACAATGGGCAGTATTTCTCAGTGCAAAGTTCGCAATGATCTTTGGTGTGATATTAAATTGTGATGGTTTGTGTGAATGGGCACATTAAGGTTTGCCAAGCATACTGTAGTGAACTCCCCAACGTTTGGGGGCACACAGGGTCTGTAACGGCCTGCCAGCCCGAGCCTGGGTCTGAATAAGAGGGTGATCGCTATTCGCAGCCTGGGGATCACTCCGGGGTGCATATAGTGTCAAAAGTATTTTAATATGAGGGTAGAGCAAACTGCATGTTGTGTGAGCCCAATCTCCTATTCCCAATAAAAAAAAGATGGCCGCTGCCGTAGTCAATAAAAAAGGGAGCAAGTCCAGAGCTGCACGGAAGTATGTTATTATATATGTATGTAAAGGATTATATAAATCTTTATAAGTAGAACCAATAAACATATTATAACCTGAATTGTAATCATTTTTAGAAATGTCTAAACTAGTTGAACAATAAAATGTAAACTGGATAACACCGTTCAAAAAAAAATAGGTTTCCATTTTTTTTAAATACTTGAAAAGCTTCCAAAATTCTTACAAATCATTTTTTTTTGTATAAATACGTGTTTCAGCAACACTAATATGTTTGACATTTCTGTACATCATAATCGATTTTTTGCAATTTTAGAGAGATGTAATGGAATATTTCACTATTTCTATACATGACTTAGATATATCATTTATATCACAAATTAAACTATAATACATTTTTCATATTTTAACACATTATATTGTTTCCCTTTTTAATGAGCTTCTGCTTTAATAATGTCACTGTCATTGTTTTAAATAGTTTCATTGTACCTAAAAATTCAAAATATATATTTCAAGTCATTTTACATGTTTCTGCACATAATAATGTGGTCATTTTTTTCTTTTATAATAAAGTACCAACATTTATTGTTTAACTCATCAAAATTATCTTAAATTGAACAAGTACCCACAACAACAAAAGCCTTTCAGTGCTTAAGACTACTATAGGGGTTGTGTAGATGCGGGTATATATAGGCTAGTTACAGACATTGGACCAATTCATGGAAAAGTATGCATTTTGCCCACATTTGCCACACACCGAGAACGACACTGCGCAAAGCTTTGCGCAGAATGAAAAATGCGCTCCCTGCGTATTCATGGAATTTACTGGGCAAAGTAACCGTATTAAGAAGTTGTGCCCGGAACTCCCCTGACACACTCCCAAGCAAATAAACAGCCAGAACAGCTACATGTGCATGCTCACCCTGGTACGAATACACGCTCCCTTCAAACAGTGCGTGGGGTCCCCCGCAAGGAGGCCTGCATCTCATGGAGCCCATGCAGGGTCTCCTGTAACTTTTGCCGCCACCCTGACAACATGCATATGACATGTCGTAACTCGGGTATAACTCGTAATATCTGCCTGCGTACCCCCGTAAACTGGACCCAGCACACAACTACGCAGTGCATGCACACCCCTACATCTGATCGGAACCCCGTCTGCATGCACGCACCCCTAGATCCAGCATGCAAACTCACCTCTGCGCTTGGAATCCTATGCACAGTGTACTTAGGCCTGCCTTCGGGTGGCGGAGAGATCAAGGGATGTGCATGGGCATTTCGCAAGCGAGAGGTTGCGCAGTCACATCCATGAATACGCTTTGTCATGCGCATTTGTGTGCATGCTATGGACTGCCTACTGCCCGTCCCTTGTAACACCCACTTTTTCCCTTATTCTGCCTCATTTTCCAAGGTTCCACCCCCCTACTTTACCCTCTGTGCAGGCCTCGCCCACATTCTGCGTGGAGTCTCACCGCAGAGCTCACTGAGTCTCACTGTGAGAAACCCACGGAGGTCCAAGGAATATCCCGGTCGATTTTGCACGCAGTTTGGCGCGCAAGTACCCTATTTTCTATGCAAATATTTCCATGAATCTGGCCCAGTGGCTATTGCAGCCGACTAATGCGTAGAACGAGAAAAGACATGTAAACCAACATGAACTTGGAGTCTACAGGAAAATTGATATTCTTGTCTAATTGAAAGTAGTTCTTAAGTCTTTGTTCATGACTCCTCTAAACATGCAGCGTTGGTTAAGCCTAGGGCTCTAAAGTCTTCATTCTCCTTTTCAAGTAAGCACAGTTGTGTGTGTCCGCTGTGAGCGGATTAGCAGCTTTCTTGGTTGGCATAAACACGTGGATGTGAAGGATTAAGTGGAATGTGTCCTGCGAGCGTGCAAGCTTGCTCTCCGAAATGTGCTCTATAAATCCCGTGCATTTTGTTACACAGGAGCATATTTTATTTCTTTTAAATTGATGGCATTACAGAAACGTAACACAGATGTTTGATGCCCGGGAGATTTTATTGGAAGCAGTACAGCATGCCTTGTTTGTTTGTGGGTCAGCAGAATCCGGGTGTCTCCGAGTGTCTGGCAGGTCTCTAATTCTTGAAGTGCTGCTAGGGAACACCTCCTGTGTCTAGTTAATCCGTGTAGTGCAGACTGGCCGAGCGGAATGGCTTTGCAGAAGAGGACCTGTGTTAGGTACCTGCTTATTCTGGTGTTCAGGGAAAGCAGAGCTGTCCACGGTTGCGTGTGAGAAGGCAATTCAGTCCTGTGTGTACACCATGGGATCCTGGCACTTTTCTTTCCCATTTGAAATTTAGGAAAACTAAAAGTCCCAGAATTATTAGCAAAAACAGGACCAGACAGACTTCTCATGACCACAGGAAGCTTGAGCAGTCTCTGAAAGGCTTTGGTGAACGTTGACACAGGCATCCATGATGGAAATCTCAGGGCCACGGGGCATGGGTGCCATTTGGGGGCAACACACCTGAACACAAAGTCAATAGAATAAAAAATGCATTCTACTTAAAGGAAAAGTGAAGGGTGCACCATTGGGAATATGCCAGTTTCGACCATGATATGATAGGTTATTTATAACACGCTTAATACCCAGAGGTTTGTAAGGACGGACCCGGGATAGAACCTGTGTTGCTCCATGTCGTTTTGCTTACAAGGCGAGCATGTTGCCGCTGAGCTATCCTCCCGAGACAAACCATGGCAACCACTGCAAGGTTTCATCAGCAAGGCTTGATCTGTAATAATAATAATAATAATAATTCCTACATGAAATTCACTCTGCAAAGTGCTCATAGCAGATGTCATCAATACACAACCAGCTGGCACTCACTTTTTCAAGCTCAGACTGATGAGCGCTTGAGCAGACCCACCGACATTGTAAACTGAGCCCCGAAGAAGGTGCATTAGTCCACTGAGCTGTCATACTTAAGCTTGCAGCTTTCAGATATAAGCTAGAAAGTTCCTTGCTTAATCTGGGTAACCTGATTCTTTGTTCAAATGAAAAAATGCGGCGCACGTGTTGCGTCCTTGGAAGGGGATCTAGAGTCTGACAGTAGACTCTAAACGGAGGGGATTCAATTCCGCAACCACAGCAGGTGCCAATGTCACAGCCTAGAGGAGCACAGCTGGTGGTGTAATGGGGAATTCACATGCTGCCACCCAGGGTGCCATCAGTAGAGGGGCACCAGCGGGTGCCATCTTATCCATATAAATATCAAATCTGACCTTATTATAAGAGTATGGACACCAAAAAGACACTTTGCCGCAGGCAGCACCAACCCTTTGACTGGTCCAGCAATTGAAAACTGCTATAATGTTTTTATGGGCAAAGCAAACTTCGAGTATCCTAAAAAACTGCCAGCGATACCCACATATTTGGAGGGTGCATTCAGGAAATGAAACAGTTTCTGAGAGGGAAATACGCCAACTGAAAACTCTCTGCCATCATTGTTGGCAAAGAAACCACAAGAGGGAAGGGTTTTGTGAAGGGTTATGCTTGCTTAGAATCAATGGGTTTCGATGACCTTGAAGAAGATTCCTGGATGTGACCCGGCACTGTGAAGTGACCTTTTCGCAGAATCATAGTGTGTGGGACCGATATACAAGGAACGGCTGATGGCATGGAAACCTGCCGTTGCTGTCTTTAACCAAGTTCCCCTAGTGAAGTCTAGTGTAGGTGTGTCCATATTGTTTTGGGCACAACATCTGGAAACTCTACTCACCACAATGCTTCCCTTTCTGAAATGGGAAGCCGCGCTGAAGATGCTTTTAGTTTGGGGCATGATAGCGCTTGAGGAAGTGAGTCCATTAAATTCTAGCTCCTTCGATGATAAGGCGATGTCGCAGTCACGCAACCATATTCTTCTAAGGAGGGTACGCCTAAACTCCAGGAATGGGTGTTTAATTTGTGTCCATGATGAGATTGCCTCATGACAAACAGCCCTCCACCGTGCTAACTGCCCAGCTAGTAGCTGTGGTGGGTCTCTGAGACTGGACACGGGCGGGCATCTGCCACCCTACACAACCTGATATTCTCCCCGACGCTCCCTGCCCACATTGAAGGAACGAGCAAACAACAATACCTTGGATTTCTTTGATGGCGATCCCTGCTGGCTGGTGCCCCCAAGGGGCTGCCTATTCCGCAGGGTCAAGATGTTCCTCAGATGTGCAACCAAAGGTTCCTTACTACTGTCTGCATTGAATACACTGCAAGACACCTCTCGTCAGTGGGAGCTGCCATTGAGGGCTATCTGAAAATGTGTCTCTTTGCAAAGTAAAAAAGCCACGACAGTCAGTTCCCCAAGACTTAAGAAGCTTTCTTATGGAGCTATGTTGCACTCCAAAGAAGCAAATAGTCCAACATCGCCTAATGGACTACGCCACCCATGTCCTCATAGCTTTAGTTACCTTCCGATCTATGCCGCAGTGGAGGACCAAAGAACCTTGGTCAAACCTGGGACTACAATGCCATTTAAGACTGGGCCTTGTTCACATGTGCACTGTTTGGGGCAAAGGTAATTTGAGCTATTGAAAGACTGTGACAGGATAACACCTTTATGTTGGCCTTAAGTCTTTTTACTTGTACCAGTGTATTTTCAAGTACTGTATCCACTTCTCTTTTACCCCCTCCAAAAGAACTTGGCTTTATGCCATTTTGGTGATTTAAAGCCACCATAAAATCTATGAATTCCTTTGGAAATCGCCTGCTTTGTACACTTGCTAAAAACAGACAGAATCACACAATTGTAGGACTCCATTGTAAATGCTGTCTGCCTTGTGTAAATGGCAGGTAACATTTAGGGCCTCATTACATGGAAGGCGGTAATGGTTAACGGTCACCGTTAATGGTAACGGTGACCGTTAACCATTACCGCCTTACTACGAGGTCCCTTAGCGGGTTGGTGCTTTAACGCCTGCTTTTTGCAGGCGTTAAAAACCAACCCGCTAAGGGACCTTGGTGCTAATTACGGCAACGCAAAATTGCGGTGCCGTAATTAGCATTTTGCGGTGCCGTAATTAGCACCTTCCCCATTCCCATTATGCCCTATGGGGCAAAATGGGAAGGGGGAAGGGCAGTGGTGGAAGGGGGAATTACCGCCCCGCCAACCTTGGAATGGGGCGGTAATTCCCCTTTCCACCAAGGCGGTGCCGGTATTTTACCGGCATGGACCAAGGTGCTAATAGCACCTTGGTCCTCCGCCTTCCGTGTAATGAGACTCTTAGACTATTTGCACCGAGAAGTGAAAAAGAAGTAAAGTCCATTCCTCCTGTTTTTACTCCTTTTTTTGCACTTGGTGGCAACAAAGTGATCTTTACCGTGTTTTAGACCTACCCCCATGTTCTTTGTAAACAAATTGTTAATTTCTTGAAAACATGTTTGTGCGACCGATGGGCAATGCTGATGGGCTGCTCTGTGTTGTCTTGGAAGCAAGACAACACAGAGCAGCATAGGTTCGAATCCCGAAGTGCTTAGAAACTGGTCTCTGGTATTAATATTATAAAAGATGAAATCATGTATTCATTTACATATCTCACCTCACAATCACTGGATCCATTGCCTTTCACCTTCAACATTGAGTAGGAATAAGTCGCATGTTGCGTAAAAAGTCCAATAATTGTGATGTAATTGTTTGCAACATGCTTTTTTTAATCGTTTGTTTCTGTTTAAAATCCGATTTAACGATACTGTAAACCGCAGTGAATCTCTTTGACAAGGGCGTCACGTGGGGGAAACCAAAGCATGAAAACATATTGAAAACAAGCTGTTTTTGATTTTGAGTTTGTTTTCAGGAGCTCGCCTCATGATCGGCCCCGCTTCCCGCCTGTACTGCACATATGCGGACCAGGTGGGAGTTGCTTTCTCCCCTGCATCGTAAATCATTTGCATTGTGTCAAAATAGCAGATGCGGAAAGATCAGGATTCCCGACATCTGGCACCACTGTATTTGTAGATGCTGCTAATCAGAGGAAGATCTCTTTAGGTGGACCTCCGGGCCTTCCATGTTTTTCAGGGCAGCTTCTCAAGTAGAGCCTGTTGACTCTTTCCTTGTCATCGCCTGCGAGGCGCATCATCCAGCATCATCCTTCAGATCTGTGCTGCTCTGCAGAATTGCCAGATCCCAAAGATGTTCTTCGACTGCTCTGCTTCATCATGACCGTGGTTTGATCCAATTCATCATGACCGTGGTAGGTTGATCCATCATGGCTGGGATATTTCATTGCACTATCCCCTTGCAGGGGTGTTGCTAGGCCTGGAAAAGATCTGGGGCTGCGCTAATGTTGGGACTGTCAGGACTCGGGGCTATCTAGCTTTTGGTTGTATCCCCTGAGATTCTATCCAGGGCTACAACCAAAAGACCCGGGCATATAGCCCTCAAGTCCCCCCCTAGCAACGCCTCTGTCCCCTTGCACTTTCCCCTGTCCCTCTACCCTGGACTTGCGCGTTCTCAATGTCACTGGAACTAGTAAGATTGTTGTTTTTCCTCCCTTGTACCGCACCTTTGCCTCGTCGCGCTCTGAAACACTTGAGTATGGGTGCGATATGAATAAACTATCATATAATTGTGTAACCAAAGATCTCAGTGTATTTCTGGCCAGATCTTCTGGGAGCCGTTCAGCAGCAGATCCCATCAGCAGTCAGGTGGGCCTTGGTGCAGCGGGGCCGTCCTAGTTAGAGTACTGATTGGTGCATTTCCAAGTGACAGATTTTGTCTGGCAATCCCTGGCAGGAAATGACTTCATCATGGAACGGCTACCAGTGTCCAGCCACTGGACTAAGGAAACGTCAACAACGTGGACCGTCTGTACGGTAGTTAAGGGTGTTGTTTTAGGAAGGCTCGTACACAGATACCCGGCTTGCTGCCGGAAACAAACTAAAATGTGCAAAGCCCTCTATGATGTTCAGTCCACGGACACTTTCTTTTCTTAATTGGCTGATTGGTTAAAAACTCTTAAAGGCTTCCGAAAACAATTTTCTTTCCAAAATGTTAAAAGGACATCTTTCCACAGAAAAATGCCACTGAGCAATCATGTTTCTTTGCAGTCAATTAAGTGGAAATACGTGTTGGATTCTCAAATACATTCTGGAAGGACAACCGCTTCAAGGTGCCGGGTTGAGCGCATCGGATAAATCATCTGGCGACCAAGCTGTCTGCTGCAGAGTCTATATTTTAGATATTTCTTGGAAAAATAAACCATTTCTGATTACATAGCTGATCAAATCACTTACAAAATGCCATAAAGCCGAGATCACCGATTCGGATTCGTCGTAAATTCCCCGCGTAATCTGTTTCGAAGTCGGGAAGAGACGTACAACTGAAAGCGGCGGCGCACAGGGAATGCCCTCAGTCTTTCCACATTGTCTGAAAATGTAACTTGTTTTCCAAAGACCTCATCACCCTAAAATCTGCTCTGTTTACATTTCGCTGACAGAATATGATGTAACGGCCAAGGAATGTCTCCACAGCATCACAACCTGTCAGAGGAATGTGAAGCAGGCAGATCTGGTGCGAGGTTAGAGGTTACAGTATTCACTCTGCTCATTCCTTGCTTTTGGACCTTCAGCAGAACCTCTTTTGCACGCAGAACATGGTCCTGTTTGTGGAAACTCGTGGGAGAGTGAATTTTGGAGGCCGGGAGAGTCTGAGAAAGTGGCCTTTAGGCACACTTGAAGTTTCTAGGTGGAGGAGTAGCTCAAAGGAGGCTTTGGCACGCATGCATTTTGTAGGCTGAGGAGAATGCCACAGCTGTGCTGGGCCGTCTTAATGCTGACCATAATTTACCGAACTTATCATACATGATTCTTCTGCAGTACCCAAACATGAGAGGGAAAGGGGTGAAGCCTGGAGCTGGAATGCATCAGCTCTGTGTTTTTCACCTGCTATAGAAGCACTTGTTTGCACTGCAGTAGCCCAGGGAGTATGCTGGTCCGTGCACCCGCCTGGCCAATCAATGCACAGCAGCAGATCTCTCCCTCTGCAAAGAACAGGGACATCTGACTCGAGTGAGCCTGATTGACATGTAAGAAATGTAAATGTGTTAAACTTGCATTCGGTGATTGAGGTCCAAGTTGAGTAGGGTGCAGGACGTTGACCTCCCACCGTATTCCGGAAAATTCCCCATCACTGATTTCCTTAGAAACAGACGACAATGAAGTACCAGACAAGTGCCTCCCTGCAGCCCATGGCTCAAGCTTGAGACTCAGACTTCCCTTCTTTTATAATGCCACAGATAGCAGCAGAGACAAGACGGTAGAGCAAGAGGGTGCAGGCATTGGCCACCCTGTGACACCCCCCCCCGTGCACCAGTTTAGAATCTTTGCCAAAATGGAATCAAAGAATAAATGCCAGTGGTAATAGATCGGTGCACCCAGTGACATCAACAGCATTGGCTCCTTAGTCAACAAAAGCCACCGCATTGCATCTCCTGAAATGTACACTGAGCAAAGACAATGAAGGGGACGAAGGTGGGGCCTGTCTCCGTCCTCAAACAAAAGGTGACATGTGGAGTTATTTTACAGCATAAAAGCAATCAGCACCTCTTGCCATATATGTGCAAACAAAAGTGTCTTGTAAGAGGAGCCAGGAACACATTTGGGCATGTCTTCCCCCCGGCCGACCTGAGATGGCACCAGCCACACGCTTGGCAAACGGAAATCCCTCTAGGACCTCATCTTTCCTTGCAGACCACAGGGCACACAGTGAACATGGTGTCCCGTCACTTCACCTACCCTCCATCGCGGAGGCTTTGCAGTGTGTTACAGCATACCACAAAAGGCATGGAAAGCTCTGTCTGTTCCATGAGAACCTGGGTGTAATGTTGGCAACACATTTATTACCCCACTCCTTTGGCATGGCTTCAGCTGTCTTCAAAGCCATGCTGATCCCCATAGGGAACATCAGAGCCAGCACTGCTTAAACGTCCGCTTCAGTCCGCTTCAGTGCCACACCTCTACGGCCAGGTTACAGAAGCGCTGCCAATGACATTGGACCGCTTAAGGAATACGCACGTCCTCCCAAAAATGAACATGTCGAACAGTGCTGAAGGCAAACATTTCATGGCCGTCCCCAGCCATATGGTCACCTTCCCTCATTTTGTTGTGAGCCAATCCCAGGTCAGCAGCCACACAATGCCATTCACCAACAGGCCACCCTGCATATGGAAGGGTTTGACAGACAGTCCCAGGCGAGAAAGAAAAAGAGGTTGCAGCATATTGGCTCATGCCCTGTGGTTTACAAGTTGGTTTGTGGCAGCAGAAAGTGGGGCTAAAATTATAGTTGCCTTGAGGCTAGGCAAAACCATTCTCACCCCATGCCCTCCATCTTGTGGTGATCAGTTTTACAAGCCAGTACCTTTCACTAGATGTGGAGTCAATTGTGGCCCCAAAGATCTGCACCCACTTCAACCACTATTACAGTTCCTGCAATATGTTAGGAATGCTGAACTCTCACCACAAACCCACAGCCACCCATCTGAAGCCTGCAATGCTGACTCAGCAGAATTCTGCCCTCCGTATACTGGAGCATCTCCCGGAACAAGGAAACTCAGTGACCCACTAGAGAAAGAACCAGTCCCGGAAACTGGACTCTGCCTTTCTAACATTTACAAAGTGGGAAGGGTTTGTTACTTAATGACGACTCTTGAAGAGGTTGCCCGGCACGCTGGCCCGTAGGATACGTCGCTCAATGACGTACTGTCACAGGTGAATCTGTAGGAATAAGAGCTCTCCAACGTAATACATGAGCAGGAAACATCTGTAGATGCAGAATCCAGGCAAATGGCCAAGGACATGCTCATGAGCCACACATTGCTTTGACGGGGGGAAATCATCTGGCTCCTTTTCTTGACCCATGGTTTAAATGTAAATAAAAAAATACGAAAAACGTGTGGTCAGGAAAACACGGGGGGGGCGGGGTCATGTGAGAGAGGACGCGCTATCCATCTGAAAGAAGCACTAAATAGACATCTACAGACTCGCGATGTAATAAGAAGAGGGAGTCGAAGGACAGATCATCAACCCAATGTAGGACTCCACCACTGTAGAGGTGGTTATTGGGCAGTCCACACTCATTTTCTTTTACTTCTGGCAGTAGTTTAGGGGGGTTGGGGAGCGAGGATCTGTAGTACCGTGGAACAACACAAAAGAATGCGGGACCGATCCCCTCCCCCCCCGTCCCACCGCCCAGCATGGCTTGCTGTAGTTATTGGGGTGCCTAGCATAGCCCAGCAGGCCCACTGCGGACACATCGGTTGATGCCCACGTCCTAGACGCACGTCAAGTGGGCTGTGGTAATTATCCTTGCAATTACGGCTTGACAAGTGGTCAGTGTGGTCATTGTACTTGTTCGATTACTTTTGGAAAACCTCATCTGACTCCTGGCGAGTGTGCAGTGTGGACAGGTATTTAGCACTCTTGGAGCTCTTGCCTTACCACAAGAGATGCCTTGGAGACTAAAATGTGTGAGAGCTTACTTGCATAAAAATGTACGCCATCCAGGGGTATTGCTAGGTCTGTAAAAGATGTCGGGAGTGTTAGGGCCCGGGGCTAGCTAGCCTTTTTGGTTGTAGACCCTGAGCTTCTATCCGGGGCTGCCGTCCAAATACCCGGGCTATATCCCTCCTTAGCGACGCCTCTGACACCATTATATTGTCAAAATCAATGGCAGGAGTATATAGCAAGCCCCTCACTTAACTCCGAAGACCAGGCAACACAACAGATTCTTCAGATAATGAAGGTTTGTGTGAAAGCCGGCTGCAGTCAAATACATAGGGAAACGGGAAGGGTATTGGGGATTTTAACATTAGGCGCTGATGTCCAAACCTCCATGATGAGGCAACACTCAGTCGTGTCAGCTACTCTGAGTCACGTGGCAATATGGCACGAGATCAACTTTACCTTTCCCTTAAACCCCATTATATGTGCCTGTACCTAAAGATGAAATAATTTGTGTCTACGGAAAGACATACAGTACAAAACAACAGTGGACAGTAGAATGATCGCTCTTCTCATGTTAATGTAATGTTTTACCTCCTAGGAGGACAGTTTCACTTGGATTTACCAACCAATGGAGCCACTATTTCAATCCTAGTGCCACGCTCACAAAATGGAGAAGCTGCCTCAATGTATTTGGTTCTATTAACCAGCAAAGCCACGCAGCATCTTCGGCATAGTCTTCTTGTCTTCGTCTGGCTCAGGAATTGTGATTGCCCATCAGGCCAGATAACAGAAACTTTGCACCGGTGCAAGTGTAAAGTAGCACGGTATTAGCACTAGGGCAAGGTTTGCCCTATTTTTAAAAACACTGGGACATATCAAAAAACCATTGCACCTCGACAAGTGCAGTTTGGCATATTAAAAGCACCAGGGCAAACATTGCCATAGTGCTAACAAGATACATTTTTGATGCATTTTTGCACCAGGGCAACATTTGCCCTAGTGCTAATTCCATTCCGTATTAGCACTTGGGCACACTTTGCCCTGGTGCAAAACTGTAGTGAAGATGCATCTTTTTTGCACTAGGGCAATTTTTGGCCTGGGGGCAGGTTACAGAATCTTTGCACCGGTGCAAGTGCAAAGATTGCATGGTAGTAGCACTAGGGCAAAGTTTGCCCCATTTTTAAAAGCACTTGGAGATATTAGAAAACCATTGCACCATGACAAGTGCATTTTAGCATACTGTAAGCATTAGGGCCAAAAATTGCCCTAGTGCAAAAAAGGACAAAGTGTGCCCTAGTGCTAATACGGAATGGTATTCTCACTAGGGAAAACTTTGCCCTAGTGCAAATATGCATCGAAAATGTACCTTTTCCCCGCTAGGGCAATTTTTGCCTTGGTGCTTATACCATGCCAAACTGCACTTGTCATGGTGCAATGATGTTCTAATATTTTCAAGTGTTTTTATGCAAACTTTGCACTTGCACCAGTGCAAGGTTTCTGTAATCTGGCCCCTGGTGCTTTTAATATGCACTTGTCGAGGTGCAACAGTTTTTTAATGTGTCCCAGTGTTTTGCAAAATAGTGCAAACTTTGCCCTAGTGCTAATGCCGTGCAAACTTTGCACTTGCACCAGTGCAAGGTTTCTGTAATCTGGCCCCTGGTGCTTTTAATATGCACTTGTCGAGGTGCAACAGTTTTTTAATGTGTCCCAGTGTTTTGCAAAATAGTGCAAACTTTGCCCTAGTGCTAATGCCATGCAAACTTTGCACTTGCACCAGTGCAAGGTTTCTGTAATCTGGCCCCTGGTGCTTCTAATATGCACTTGTCATGGTGCAACAGTTTTTTAATGTGTCCCAGTGTTTTGCAACATAGTGCAAACTTTGCCCTAGTGCTAATGCCGTGCAAACTTTGCACTTGCACCAGTGCAAGGTTTCTGTAATCTGGCCCCTGGTGCTTCTAATATGCACTTGTTGAGGTGCAACAGTTTTTTAATGTGTCCCAGTGTTTTGCAAAATAGTGCAAACTTTGCCCTAGTGCTAATGCCGTGCAAACTTTGCACTTGCACCGGTGCAAAGTTTCTGTGATCTGGACCCAGGACTCAAACCCCACCTTGTTACACGAGGTGAGGTTTGGGCCTGGGTGAAACCTGCAACAAACTAACCAGGACATGTTTGACCTTCCCACAGTCAGTTATTGGCGGGTTCCAACACTCCTCGTCATAACTTGAGTTCTGGACAATGACATGTGAGAATATTACTAACTTTCTGCCCTGTATTATTTTTCACTATGCTTTGTTTTGTAATGTCAAGTAAATTCGAAGGTCTTCAGCCTTTTTTCCAAACGGCCAAGTGCTTTGAAGCTTTGATAATTAGCAAATCTATAAACAAACAATTGATAAACCTTTATATATTCAGAATTTTGAAGCAACAAAGTTGTAAATCTACGATACATAAATCAGAAATATGTACTAATCTACCATTTGGATACCAATATTTGCTGAGAGAAAGTGGGGACGCCCTTCAATACATACCGCGCCTTCAGAGCCTCCTCCATAATGGCTGGGCTGGTTGCAACCAAAACACAGGGGTTGAAATGTGTCAGGCTTGCAAGGAAGCATGAAACGAGGAGTGCATTGTGAGCGCGTGACTAGCCTTCATTGTGGACTATGCCATGGAGCGTGTGATGCAGCACAGCATTCCATGCCTGGAAATGTGTCATGCAGATCTGCCAGGGGACCACTCCGGTGGTGATAGTACGCGGTATAAATACCCTTTAACATTTACATGTAAGGGGATGCAACATTAAGGGCTAAGCACCTTCAATAATTATATTAAGGGTAATAATATCTTGCTTTATCTTGCATGTCGGTAAGATAGCTCAGCGGATTGAGCGCCTGCTGAGGCTATCTATGTGTGATCTGCAGGTTGCAGGTTCGAATCCTGGCAATACCAGCTGAGCCTTTCCTTCTTGTGAGGTGGATAAACGAGTGCCAACTTTGGCTGGGAAGACAGTTGTATGTAAATATTTGCTTTGGGTTAGAGGGGCGCAGCAGGGGAGGGACCTTTGCCGTCGGGGGTGGTGTCGCCACCTAAACGGTGATGTGAGCTGTCACAGGAGGCCGGAAAGATGCGTCCTTGTTATCGTCACTTGATCAAAGTACATTACCCTGAAATGTCGTTTTCCTAGTCTTGGAAATAGAATGTTATGCTTAAAGTAGTTTGCACTTTGTACGTTTGTATTAAATACTGACTCGGCTGATTTCTCTCTGTAACTTTGTTTTTCAGGCCTAGAATGTTTAGTTTTGGCCATGGGGTGGCAGTTGCCACCACTAAGGGAAAACATGTCTATTGCTCCAGAAAGTGTATCAGGTTTTTGCACCTTTTTAATGACATTTGCGGAGGGATAACTATATGCAATTGTTGCCCAAATTGTTGTCATGTTAAGGCAATTTTAAACAGACGTCTCTGTCAGCGAAAGCATCAGTCTGAAAGGTAATGAGTCTACTGGAGCTATCGAGCAGCTTTTGATGTAATAAAACCTCTTTACCAACTGTGGCTTCAGTGACTTCATTTTTAAGGCATACATCATGTCAGCAGCATACAGCCCTGAATTAAACTACTTAGTGTGCCTATTTTTTCTTGTTTTGTATAGAAAAGACAAAGTAAACAGCAGTATGAACATTTTCTGAAATGTACTGGGATGATTTTCTGAAGGTTATATCACATACACGTTCTTATGTTAAAACCACATGCTCAGAAGCCAGAGAACATCATAATAATTAATAATTATTGGAACCCACTGGCATTAAGTGACGAACAGTTCTTAAAACAGCTAAACAATATCTTCGAGAAAATTGACTGGAAATTTCAACTCAGTCACTGGATTATATGCGGAGATTTGAATCTGGAATATCCTAAACTACAACAATGTAATCAGAACTATTCAAAAACCCCAGCAAAGAAAAGGGGAATAAAATGGGACACTCTAATGAAAACAAGATCCTTAAAAAATCTCCACTTTTTGATTGAGGAACACGTGCCCCGGATACCAACTTGGGAAAACGGCTCTTCAGCACATATCTTGGATCACATCTTTGTTAGCCCGGAATTCTTAACATATGTCACCAACTTTAAGGTCAAGCGTACCAAGAACAGTGACCATAACTTACTTGAGTTTGAATGGAAAACCCAACAGGAACCAAGAGATCTAATGAAAACAGAGATCGAAGAATCCCGAGGCAGAATAAGATTAAAGGTAAAACCGGAAGACATAACTAATCTTACCAAAAAATACGCAGAAAGAAATAACAACGAAAAAGAAAAAAAAGTTGATTATGAACAATGTTTAAACATCTATAAACAAAGAGTGAACACGGTAACAAAGAAAGGAGGTGAATACATGCATAGTTACGACAAACTTTTGATAATCGAACGGAAAAAGCTAAGAAAACTGCAGAGACGGGCAAAGAAAACTAAAGATATAAAAGACGTAGAGGCGGCCCAAAAAGCAAAAAAATATTATAAACACTGGCTAAGTTCACGCAGAGCAGCAATGCTCCAAGCAGATGCGGAGCTGATGCTAAGATCAATGAACTAAGATCAATGAATGGGCGTAACTCTAAAGATTTCTGGACATTAATTAAGCAAGCAACGAATACTCTGAGAAACGCAATCGATAATAACGTAGGCGAGGCAAGTGGATCGAGCATTTCACCAATCTCTATAAAAATTCCAATAAGGAAACAAAGACCGTAAACAACAAAGTGGAAGTAAAATGGGTACTCCCAAATGACATACCTTCAATTATAACGAGAATCAAACGACTAAATACCTCTAGAGCTCCAGGGCCGGATGGCCTGACTTAACGCCCATCTAAAGGAATCGCCACAAAACTGGGCACTATTTATTAGCAATGTATTTGACATCATCGAAGAAACTAAATCGATTCCGAAATCCTGGAAAAAGGCTATAATAGTTCCAGTTTATAAGAACGGCCCAAGACAAAATCCAAAAAATTACAGACCAATAGCGTTATTAGACGTCATTGGGAAAATATATGGTTCAACCTTGTTGGAGATGTTCGAAAAATGGGCTAATGAAAATGAACTGATGGACCCTTTTCAATCGGGCTTCGTGAGGAACGCAGGGACTCTGGCCAACATATTCTTGATTAACATCTTAAAAAGCAGAACGAAAGAAGGAAAACCGGGTGTATATATGGCCTTTATTGACCTGGTTCAAGCGTTTGACCAGGTCAATAGAGAGCGCCTCTGGAGAAAATTAGAAACAAAAAAATGCCCGGGTAACATACTAGAGCAAATTAAAGCACTCTACACAGAGACATCTTTATCAGTCCGCCTGAACCAACAAGGAGCGTTATCAAACCCCATAGAAACAGCTAGAGGGGTGAAGCAGGGCTGCCCGTTGGCGCCGACGTTATTTAACGCCTACCTGTGGGATTTCAGAGATTCGGAAGCTGAAATTAGATCTTACCCCCCAAAAATAGGTGGGACCACCCTGTCTCGACTACTATACGCGGATGACCTAATATTAATAGATCAAACGCCGATAGGACTACAAAGGCAACTTGAAAATCTAAGCAGATATGTCGACAAAAACAACTTAGAGATCAATAAGAGTAAAACAAAAATTATGGTGCTACAAAAAAGTAACACCCCAAGAAACCCATTTACATGGCAGTTGGAAGGTGCAAAGATCCAGACGGTAATGGAGTTTAAATACCTGGGAGTGTTACTGAGCAACAACCAAACGGAAATAAGTATGCAACATCATCTCTGGGAAAGAATGAAGAACTTAACATCCCAAGCTAAGATCATTGAAAGGAAATTTTGCCAGTATTCACTCACACCAATTATACAATTCTATCGTACAAAAGTGATTCCATCAGTTACATATGGAGTGGAGGCCTTCTTTAACATCCCAGAAGAAATTTGGACAAAGTTGGAAAGTTACTTTTGGAGACAGCTTTTAAATCTCCCAACATCCACGCCCATGCCTTTAATAAGAAGGGAACTATGTATCCTATCATTGCAAGGCATTGTATTAAGAAATAAACTGATGTACAGGAAAGTGATCATGCCGGAGAGATCGAATATTTTTGATATCATCCACAGAGAAACCTCAGGATCAAATTCCGAAACTTTAAAGAATTGGCAACAGAAAAATACCCTATTACTGGAAGAAATAGGATCTTCAGAAGAAGAGCTAATTCATAATCCAACAAAAGTTGCAACAAGAATAGAAATTTGGGATTGGATAAAGACTCTTGACACCGCGGGGTCATACAAACGAGCGGCACACGCAACACCGATTTGCAAAAAGCTAAATGAAATAAGATCATACCTGAAGCTCCTTCCATGTAGAAAACATCGACAAACATTTTTGAGGGAACGCCTTAACATTTTGCCGACAAACGACATAAGGGCAATCAGAGGAATATCAGCTACTGATAAATGCCGCTTTTGTCAGGAAACGGGGTGCAAGGAAACTTTAAGGCACCTGCTCTTAAACTGCAAGGGCTTAACTGAATTGAGAACTACGCACATGCTACATCTGTTTGAGGATTTACTCTTCTATGATGAACAATACTGGTGGAAACGCCTAATAGAGGGTGAAGGAGTAAAGGAAACAATTGCAGTGACACAATTTTTGCAAAACATCGACTTCAGAAAAACATGAATAAGGAAAACCATGAGGAAGGAAATAGGAAGTAATAGCGGGATGTGGATTTTTGGAGTGGAGTGAAGTAATTTTGTAAAAGAAAATGTGAAAACATTTTTTAAGTCAAAACAAAAACAAAACAAAAAAACATGAGTAGGGAGATTGGAGCTGCTTGTATGAAAGGCAAAGTGGCTGGCTTTGCCAATGAGTGTTTGCTCTGAGAGTTTACTTGAAGAAGGTCTGCATACAAATGAAGCACCAAAGAGTCAGAGAGACAAGCCGCAGATACTCCTGCCCTAGGGATCTGTCTGCACATCTGCCCCGCCACTCACAGTTTACACTAGCGGTAGTGGTCTTTCTGGAATACCACTGGCAGTATTCCAGAAATACCACTGCTGCCGGTGGTAATAGCTTTAGTAATTGCTTTGTGATTTATGTTATGTCCATTTCCACCTGAAAGGTGATGGTGGGAATGGATAAGTACAGTAGTGGATTAGACACCTTATGGACATTAGTCATCTTGGGCATGTTGGTGCTCTGCACATTGACACCCTATGTACATTAGGCATCTTGGGCACATTTGTGTTTTGCACATAGGGACCTTAGGCAACATGTTCTTTTATTTGTAGGGAGTGCTGGGTGAGAAGACGAGGAGCTAGACGACTTCTCCATGTCATAAATTGAGGGAGTCAGCCAGTACCAGAAGAGAGAGTATGGGGGCAGGCAGACATTGAGACAAACTGTCAGGCTGTGGAGATGGTGGTTTAAGAGGGGGAGAGGGTGTTTGAGGAGGAGGAAAGGGTGACTGAGAAAGAGAAACAATGGTTGAGGAAGGGAGATAGTGGCTGAAGAAGGGGAGACAGTGCTTGAGGAAGGACAGGCAGTGGTTGCGTAAGGTCAGATAGTGATTTAAGAGTAGGAGACAGATGTTGAGGAGGGCAAGAAAGAGCATGAGAAGGGGCACATACTACGTAATACCGAGCCAGCTAGCGCAGCACCCTCCGTCAATGGTGATGGTGAACATGGGGCAATGCAAGGTGATACTGCAGCTAGTCACCAGTTCCTCTAGCAAGCATCCTCCATCTCCCCTGACACTAGGCCAGCTAAACCATCTTCCCGCCCCTGCCCACCATGTCTGAACAAACACAGCCTGACCCATGGCACCATCAAGTAGCAGGCTACTTCAAAACCACTAGCATTGCAGCCGCCTATTGATGGTGGTAGTATCAAGCTATGGTGCCATTTCAGTAGAACAGGCGAGAACGAGCAATGAGGCATGCAGGCACATACTGTGTACTGTGCCTGACCGCTGTCAGTTGGTGTGAGCTGGATGGCGAGATAGCGGTGGTTGCCATGTAGAAGCACATGTTTCTGCACCACCAAACCCACTTCCACATGATGGTTGGGCAAGAGGATAGTAAAAGGTTGGATATGGTGCACTGGGGGAGTGCAGACAAAAGGCAATAGCGGATCCACTGGTTGATAGAGCCAAATAAATTGTGGCAAAACATCCAGTTTGTGAGTTCAGTAATAGGACTTGGAGAGTGACACCACTGCTTAGTGGAGACAAATAACTTGAGGATGAACACACTGGATCACTACTGCTAGAGTGAAAGGCTCGACCGCCTTTCACCAGGCCACTCCATCTGAATGCTCTATCTTGCTTGACCACAAATCTCTGTCACTCAAGGAGTCTATTGTGCGGTCTTCCAAGAGATGGGCCTGCTGTTCCTTCCAGCCCGAGACAGTGGCGTCTGAACATTTGTGAATCAGTCAGTTTCTCTGACGCAGATCCGCAGGGTGGATAGTGGTGAAAGGCATATGTTCATGGGCGGGAGGTTGACCTTTCCCTTTGCCAGGCATGCATATGATATTGTCTCATCCAGGCTCACAAGGAAGGTGCGAAGAAACTGGCAGCTGGCTTCCCTGGAAAGATACTTTTTTGCATATATATATATATATATATATATGAGAAGAATGCCTTTTTAGAGAAAGACAGCAAGTGGAGTGCACTCCAGAGAACAGCTGCAATCAAGAACCAGTATCCTTGCAGCAAAAGAAAGTGGAAAGAAACTCCTCAGCACTCCTGGCAACACGTATTCTTTATTGGTGTGAGTACATCAGGAAGGAAAACAAAAACGACGCGTTTCGCGGTGCACAGACCGCTTGATCACGTGGGTTTACCAACAACACAGAGAATGGACTGCAATTTATCCCCAGGCTGACTCTCTGATTTCACATAGAGAGTGTCCACCTGCTATGGACCATTCGTTCATCATGTTTTGTAAGGCAGCCATATTGGAACGATTCAACAGTATGTAATTACTCATGGAGGAGTTCTAACTTTGTCCTCTAATATGTGCCACATGAATTACTTTCATAATTTGTAAGTGCATAAAAGACACAAAGTGTGTGATGTAACAAAAAATGCATTATTTTCTCAAAGCAATCATGTGTTTTTCGATTTCAGCAATATGCCATGGTTTTAGACATAATTTATATGTCTAAGAATGCGTTTGCCAATGCATCGGAAAAGGAGGAATTAGTCAGATGTAACTCCTAGCTGCATGATCATAAATTAGCAATGGTAACCTATGCAAAGTAGCGTCTAGCGTACTCAAATAAACCTCGGACTAGGTGCATACAGACAGTATATGATATGTGCAAAATTGCCAAGTATAAAACATTTGGATGTCTGTGCAAAATAGCATTCCAGCAGCAAAATTACATGCATAGCAGCAATAAAATAAAGTGCATAGTGCTCTCCGTCCATGCACATACCTCTCTTATTCATATAAGCCTCTCAACTTTATGCTTTACTAAATGGATACAATATCTGATATATGTCAAATAAAGTGAATCTCTATAGGTTTAGATTTTTTCACGTTCTGAGGTATGTGCATGGACGTCTGCTCTGTTCATCATTCCGCAAAAGTTTCCTCTTTGTAAAGTGCAAAGTGCGTGCAAACTATTGCTAGATCATAAAGTGCATAGTGCATAAAACATCCAAATTCATAATACTAAAAAGAGAACCATATTGATCGTATAAAAGGTAAAGAATGTGTCTCTTTCATATAAGTCTATATATATGCATCAAAGATTTTATAGAGGTAAGAGTGTATCGGCAATAGAATATAGATAAAACCCTTCTATTATAGAGTCCGTATAGGATTATCATCGGTATGACGCCACAAAACAGGTAAAGTCAAGTTAAAAAATCTCTGTGTTATAGCAACCTCTAAAAATAAAAACCTATATGGTTACCTATTAAAAACCAATGTTTAAAAACTGCATCACAGCTATGAAAGCAGAGTACCAACCCAATATTTCATAAATAAACATGTGATAATTCCATTTTTACTAATAGCATCAGGAGTCCACTATGGGACATGTACTGAATGATAAGAGCAGGTTAGAGACATTATAAACTTAAGATTCATGTTCCCAGGAAGGTATATAATTCCTCATCTAAATTGTGACCCCTGGGTTTCTTAGTCTCTAAGTCCAAAATGCACCTGGTTTCCAGCTGTCGTAATGCTAACTCGCGATTACCTCCTCTAAGTGGTTTAGTAATTGTATGTATGCCGAAAAAAGTAAAACCCTCCAGTTGGCCCCCATGTTGATGCTTAAAATGTAGAGCCATAGGGTAAGTTGGATCGGCATGCTTTATTGCCCTGATATGTTGTAGTACCCTTAATTTAAGTTGTCCTTTGGTGCTACCAACATACCACTTGTTACATGGGCAATTCAACACATATACCACATATTCAGTTTCACAAGTTATTCTGGACACAATCTTAATGTTCTTCCCTAGAATAGGATGTAAATAACAACTAGTATTGACTGCGTAGGTGCATGCTTTACATTTGGAACATTTTTGGAAGCCCGGTCTCTTGATGTTCATCCAACTGGCTCCTGATTGATTAATCAGAGGGCTCATAAAACTAGGCACCAGGGTATCTTTCATTGAAGGTGATCTACGGAATGTAATATTGACTTTGGGTGCCAGGATCTCGCCCAAGTGTTCATCTAATCTTAGGACATGCCAGTGCTTTTGTAATACTTGGCGAATGTTACGCGCCCCGTTACCAAAGGTCAAAATTAAACGTGTATCTGTGTTCTCTGTATTTTTCGTTTGCACAGAATTAGAAGTCAGTAAGAGGGAGCGATCCATGTCTCTAACTTTTAGAAATGCTCTTTCCAATATTTTAATTGGGTAGCCACGATTTTTAAATCTCTGGGCCATCCAGGCACATTCACTGTCAAAGATGTTAATGTTTGAGCAATTTCTACGTATGCGTATAAATTCGCCATACGGAATGCTCCATTTTAGGGCTGTGGGATGGCTACTCTTTGCGTGTAATGGTATGTTTGAGCTGGTTGGCTTTCTGTGTAGGCTGCTGGTGAGTTCTCCATTAACTACTTTAATTGCAATATCCAAGAAAACTACCTCAGTCTTGCTATGGTTCTCAGTAAATTGGAGGTTTAAATTATTAATGTTTAACATCCTCACAAAGTCTAGCCATTCTTGATCATTGCCATCCCAGATCACAAACAGATCATCAATATATCGCAGCCATAGGATTATTTTGTCTGTGTATAAAGTGTTGCCTGAATGCCAGACAACAAACTTCTCCCACCAGCCCATGGTTAAATTAGCATATGAAGGAGCAAACGTAGTGCCCATGGCAGTGCCTTGAAGTTGGATAAAATACTCCTTGTCAAACAAAAAACAATTATTGGTTAAGCAAAATCTAATCATCTCCAATATCATGGTGCCATGTTGCATATAGTTCATAGACCTGGTGTACAAAAAATGCTCGCAAGCTTTAAGGCCATCTTCGTGTCGAATTGAAGTATAGAGAGAGACCACATCTAGAGTTGTTAACAAATAAGAAGTTTCCCATGGAATACCCTCTATTCTGCTCAAAAAATCCTTAGTGTCCCTTAAGTAGGAGGGCAGAGTGGTAACAAAAGTAATCAGTGTTTCATCCACAAACCGCGATAGGTTTTCCAACAGTGCCCCACATAGTGTGACAATAGGTCTGCCTGGAGGTCTTGTCAAGCTTTTGTGTATTTTAGGCAGAAAATAAATCGTTGGAATAGTGGGAAATTTAGGTTGTAAATATGTACACATGTCTTCGTCTAGCAGGTCTCTCTCCTTCCAAGTCTGTAAAAGGTCTGATAGTAACACTCTCATGGTTTCAGAAGGGTCAGCTTGTAATTTTGAGTAACAGTTTTTGTCTGTTAGTTGCCTATGAGCTTCCTTGATGTAATCAGTCCGGTTCATCATGACTATATTAGTCCCCTTATCTGATGGTTTAATGATATATATATATATATATTTAAGAAGAGCTCATTACCCGGTCCGTGATGGAGACGGGATGAAATAGACGGAATGCACTCCCAAAAACAAATAGAGAAAGCCCTGATGACTCTCTATACTGAGGCAAAAAAACCAAAGTTAGTCCAGACTGACATACCTTTATTGTAAAGTCAGCATGGATACGAAAAAGGCACAGAACACAACGCGTTTCACGGTACACAGACCGCTTGATCACGTAGAAAAGTGTAAACATAGACAAGGTGACTTTATATAGACTGATACATCTCTATCCCCAGTTCTCAGTATGGAATGTCTCCAAAATAATTGACTGCTCACTCGATTCCAACGCGGCAGACATCTTAACACTTGCAAAATGCTACGCAATTCCCATAATAAATACTGTCAGGCTCATTCTCAGCACTATGCATGTTTTCATTACAGTTTCTAGTTCGTTAGACTGATTGCAAAACCAATGCAACCAACTGCATTATGAAAGTGTGAATGCAAAGTATAAAACATTTCTCCACATTCATAAAAAACCGAACATATATCAAGCATAAAAATCTGTGCATGTCTTATGTGTTATCATGCTGCCATGTTTTTAAAAGAAATGCCCAAAATTGTACGGGCAGTGGAACTCTAAGAGCTAATGCTCAAAAATTTTGCTCTTAATCAATATAATAAAATACCACTTGCACCGAACAACACATGAAGCTAGGCAAAACATGACAGCATGTAGAATATGGGAACCATGGCGGCCGTAGTGGCCCCAAAGTGAATGCTAACTAAGATGTCGCTTATCATTGCCAAATAGTAGTAGACAAGAGGGTAACCAATGGAAAAGCATCTATCACTGGCGTCAGTAAATAAAGTGCCAAGTGCATAGCTGGATGATGGTATCTACCAGCATAACTGTGCAAATATGCAAAGCAGCATTGTCATGGATATAATGCTAAAATTAGTTGTAATAAAGTGCATGGTGCATGTACATGATAAAGTGCATAGTGCATGTAAACATCTAATTAGCATCTAGTAATCGGCCTGTGCAAAATTGCAAGAAAATATATGATGCCTGTTATTTCCATTATACCCAAATTCAGCTTAGAGCAACATTGACATAAGGCAGCATAGACAACAATGTTGCATGGTCCCACAAAATAAACATGGATGTATGCAAGAGGAGCCTATAAATATAATGGAATCTAAAAGGAAAGATTGTTAAGTAGTTCTGGAAAGACAGGGGAGAGAAAAAAAACACCCCAACCCCAAAAGAAAAAAAAGGGGGGGGGGTGTATACCTAAAAATTATGAGCCTTAATACACTTGATACACAATATATATTTCTCAGGCTTGTGGAATCTGCTTAGATCACATGCTGTGCATAGGCCGACATCGAGTAGAAGCTGCGGAGTATTACAGTTTGTTTTTCGAAACTCAAAAAAAATGGGCGTCGACATCGGGCGTGCCAGTAATACTATCCCTAGTGTGACGTCCACTGTACCCATGATCCCTCACGCGTGTAGGACCCTAAGATTGTTTTTTTCCGCCATATTTGTCGGAAGCATTGTGCGGAGTTCCCTGCTTTCAGCCATTTTGCAAAGAATCAATATGAATTTCCCTGTTCTTTCACTCCCACGTCGAGACACCGAAGATCGACGCCGGTCCGAAGAACAACCAACCGTCGAGACTGCATGACGGACTCTCGGTCTCGGAAGGCCTCTGGCCCTGTAAGTAGGGAGAGTGGGGGGTGGAAACATACTCAACACTCATTATTATTTCCTACATACTCTAGCCTGCTGCCTTTAGGTGACATATGGAGAGTACGGAGAGTACGCCATTTAAATTTTGCCCCAAGTGCAACCGTAAGTACCCTTGGGTTGACAAACACGCCACCTGTAATCTCTGCTTGCCGAGGGACCACCCGAAGCAAACTGCAGAGCGTGTAAGCCTTTTAAAGCAAAAACACTCAAGGGCTGCTCCACTAAGCGTTGGGCCCATTGCTCAAGCCATTCCTATTCTCAAGTCAATCCAGCGAAGAATTGATCCTTCCCTTCTCACTCCTAATCTCACTAGGGCTGTAAACCCCAGAATTGAGAAGTTGTGCTGGGCCGCCCAGTCAGACCCACTTTACATAAGGGGGTCAACTTAAACCCGACTCGTTGGTAATCACAAACACCAGAAAAAGAGCGGGGACACCTCTATCTTTATCTGAGGCTCCCCCAGACAAGGAGAGCAAGAAAATGTATGGGTTAGGAAGGAAGGTGACCCCCACTTCCGCTTACCAGGCAAGAATCACCAATACCACCACTCTGCTGGCAAGCTATAATTGCCACCAGTGGGAGCAGGTAGTTGCTCTCATTGACTCCTCTCCAGAACCACTAAAGGGCCAGCTAGCCCAAATCGCGTCGGAGGGTAGAGCCGTGTCCGGTTGCATTCTGAAGACGACCTTTGACGCCGCAGATAATGCAGGCTGGCTCATAGCAGAGAGCACTGTCATTAAGAGGCACACTTGGCTAAGACAGTCAGGGTTTAAACCCGAGACACAGGCTACCCTTATTGACATGCCGGTGGAACCGAATGTCTTGTTTGGCAAAGAAGTAGAGGACGCACTCAAAACTGCCAAAGACGAGTATGATACTCTGAAGTCCCTGGGACAAATGACAAATAAGCCCACCAATCAAAGAGGGAATAGTAATTTTCATCACTCACACGGGCAAAATTCCCAGAGAGGCTCCAATTACGCACAGGGACAGGGTACATTGTGGGGTGCAACCACCAGACTACACAAAGTTACGGCAGAGGTAATAAAAGGAGCCGTGGTAGAGGAAGAGGCAGCCCAGGCAGAGGCGGTACGCCTCCCGCAAAACAGTGACGTTCCGCTCAGGGTCCCTTCCCATGCATCCCCAGTAGGGGAGCGCATTTCCAACTTCACCCAAGCATGGGAAGGGATCACATCGGACAGATGGGTGCTGTCCACAGTGTCTGCAGGATACTGTATCGAACTGCTGGAGCACCCCCGCAACCACCCTCCACGACAAAAGATACATTCCTTGAACCACCAAAAGATCCTTCTTGAGGAAATCGTCAATCTTCTCACAAAGGACGCGATAGAACTCGTCCCGGGCAACCAGGTAAACAAGGGTATTTATTCAACTTACTTACTTGTGCCAAAAAAAGATTTGACAATGTGCCCAGTATTAGACTTACGCCCTGCAAACAAGTATGTCAAGCCCCAAACATTTCGCATGACTACTCTCCAAGAGGTAATCCCCTCCTAAAAAGAGGGGATTACATGGCAACATTGGATATGAAAGATGCCTATTTTCATATTTCCATGTTCCCAGCGCACAGAAGATTCTTGCGCTTCAAGGTGGACAGTCAGCACTACCAGTTCAAGGTGCTGCCCTTCGGTATAGCCTTGGCTCCAAGGGTATTCACCAAGGTACTGGCGGTGGCGGCAGCACACCTACGCAGGGAGGCATTCCAGTGTACCCTTACCTGGACGACTGGCTCATCATGGGGGAAACCCTGGTAATTTGCAGATCCAACAATTGGTTTTCTCTATCAATGAGAAAAAATCAAGCCTGGTGCCAAGCACCTCCAAACTTCCTAGGAGCTGTCCTAAACTCTCAAGAGGGGTTGGCCTTTCCATCAGAGGAAAGAATTCGGAATATACTACTGCAAATTCCTCAATATCAGCCTGGTCGTTAGATAAGGGTGTGCAAAGCGATGCGTTTGCTAGGCATGATGGTGTCATGTATTTACCTGGTTCCCCACGCGCGCCTGCGCATGCGACCCATGCAGGAATGGTTGGCGAAACAATGGTCTCAGGCAAGTGGTCAGTGGGAGGATCTAGTGGTCGTTTCGCCAGCACTTGTACAAAGTCTTCACTGGTGAACGAGAGAGAACCTGTCAAAGGGGAAACCCTTTTTCGATCCGGAGATGCAGGTTGTAGTCACTACAGACGCGTCCCTATCGGGGTGGGGAGCACACCTCCTTCACCACACAGCACAGTGTCTCTGGTCTCACACAGTGGCCAAGAATCACATCAATCTGCTAGAGCTTCTGGCAGTCTTTAGAGCGCTTCGAGCGTTCAAACCCGACCTGATGAACCTGTCAGTGCAGATCTTAACAGACAGCCTGACAGCGATGTTTTACATAATCAAACAGGGAGGGACTCGCCAAATCTGTCCAGGCTTGCCCAGAGAATTTGGACATGGGCACTCAGACGGAACATTTACCTGTCATCTCAACATGTTCCAGGGGATCTCAGTTCACTAGCAGACACTTTAAGCAGAGATACCCTTCCAGAAAAACACAAATGGTGTCTACACAGAGAAGTCGTAGAGGACATCTTCTCACAGTGGGGTTTCCCCACTATAGACCTATTCGCCACAAGCGAAAACAGGCAATGCCCAGGATTCGCATCCAGGTTCCCCCAGCCACACTCCAAGGGGAACGCCCTGTGGATGAACTGGTCAGGGATGTTTGCCTACGCTTTTCCACCAACCCCTCTCATGAGGGAGGTGGTCAACAAGAAGCACAGGGAATCGATGACGCTCATCCTACTTGCTCCCATGTAGGGCGAGGCAACCGTGGTTCCCACACCTACGCAGACTAGCAGTGTGTGAACCCATCAGACTCCCGTGCTGGCACAACCTACTATCCCAGCACCAAGGTCAAACAGTGCACCCTCAACCCAACTCAATGAACCTGGCAGCATGGCTCCTGAAGTCATAGAGTTTGGACATCTCAACGTACGAATGAGATGCATGGACATCATAAAGGAATCTAGGAAACCAAACACGAGACAGTGTTACTTCGATAAATGGAAAAGATTAATTATCTGGTGCCAGAATAAGCAAATCAACACAGTTGATTGCACTCCTTCCAATATTGTCACCTACATGCTCCACCTGCTGGATGCAGGGTTGGTATTTAATTCACTTAAGGTACACCTGGTGGCGCTGTCAGCCTACACCACCTCCCATAACAAGGTTTCTTGGTGGAAAGTACCAGTGGTTAAAGCCTTCATGGAAGGGGTAAAGAGACTTCACCCTCCAATTTCAAACCCACCACCAGGATGGGACCTTAAAGTGGTGCTTGCTAAGCTCATGGGCCCACCATTTGAACCCATGCATAAAGCCAGTCTCAAACACCTGACCTATAAATCTGCCTTCTTAGTGGCCATTACATCCATAAGAAGGGTCAGTGAAATTCAGGCTCTGTCAGTGCAGGATCCTTTCTTTACTGTTCATAAAGATAAACTGGTTCTACGAACACACCCCAGGTTCTCACCTAAATTCATTTCAAAATTCCACGTTAACCAGTCCATTGAGCTTCCGGCCTTCTTCCAAGAACCCAAAAGCTCTGCTGAGGTGAAACTACACACTCTAGATGTGCAAAGAGCGGTCCTCTACTATGTAGACAAGACCAGGCCGCTAAGAAAAACAGACCAACTGTTTGTCTCCGTAGCTACAGGCAGAGAAGGAGATCGCGTCTCTAAAGGTGCCATCTCGAAGTGGATAGTCAATTGTATCCAGCTATGTTACTCTCTTTCTGAAGAGACTCTGCCTTTTACGCCAAGAGCCCACTGTACAAGAGGCACTGGGGCCACTCTGGCTTTCATTGCAAATGTACCCCTTGTCACCATTTGCAAAGCAGCTACATGGAGCTCTATTCACACTTCTACTCAGCACTACTGCATTGACACTCATTCCAAGACAGATACTCAAGTGGGACAAGCGGTTCTAAGACACCTGTTTGCTCATGACCCTTCTCACATCCCACCTCCTTCTTCTAACACTGCTCGCTAATCTATGCACAGCATGTGATCTAAGCAGATTCCACAAGCCTCGGAAGGGATACATTACTCACCGTAATCGTATTTCTGATGCTTCTATCTGCTTAGATTCACATGCGCCCGCCCTTCCTCCCCTCTGATAGAAGGCACATGGATGCTTGTAGTCTTATCTATCTATCTGCTTGGATAATCTGTACTCACGCTACTCCTCATGCTACCTTATGTCAGAAAAAATACAATCTGAGGGCCCTACACGCGTGAGGGATCATGGGTACAGTGGACGTCACACTAGGGATAATATTACTGGCACGTCCTATGTCGACGCCCATTTTCGAGTTTCGAAAAACAAACTGTAATACTCTGCAGCTTCCACTAGATGTTGGCCTATGCACAGCATGTGAATCTAAGCAGATACAAGCATCAGAAATACGATTACGATGAGTAATGTATCATATATATATATATATATATATATATATATATATAGTAGGTGGCAAGATGTGCCTGTTGCTTTGCCTCCATAAAATACTTCTGCGCTCCAAATGTCTGGGGAGGGCTTAGATGTGCCCTGGCCTCACCTCCTTCTTGGGATCTCTTTGGTGCCCTTTGCAGTAGAGGCAGTATGGGTACAGTTGGCTCGGGAGCCAGTACTGTTGCTGTGGCTGACTGCAAAGTTGTACTACCACTAAGCATGAGTTTCTTGGACTGTTTTTGGAAACGTTTGTACACTGGCTCGCAAGGAGTGTCTGAAGCGTGCTTCCTGTGCGCAGTGCATGCACCTGACATCTGAAAGGGTTTATCAACGCCTGCACCCGCTTCTTCTCACTTACGATCTCCCTCACTATCTGTGGTGTTAGCAAAGTGGGGGTAGCTGAATCTTAGCCTTAAATTGGAGGGTGGAGCTTTATACGCTTTGTCGTGCTCTTCGTTGTCATCTATTTCCAGGGTAATTAGAGGTGGGGAATTATCGGGAATCACCTCTTTTTCCCACATACATGGATTGGTCTCGTTGTTGCTGATCTGATCTTGTATCTTCTACCTCTTCCACCACATCTGGCAGCGGCTCCACTTCCTCCTCCTGCGGGACCCTTGCACCCGATGCATGTGGAAAGATGCTGCATTCACAATTACATTTCTTCCCGATGCAACAGATTCTTCTGTGACAGATACCCCTGTTCTTTGCAGAGACATTTATTTATTTATTTTATTTATTGCATTTGTAAGTAGCGCCCAGACCCAGAGGTATCATGGTGCTAGAAGAATGGGACATTAAAGGTAAGCAACGCTACACTTGGGTTACATGTGGTAGGATGTAAGTGCACAAAAGTATCACACAAGTAAAAATAGAAGAGAGGCCGCATTCCGCATTGGACGTTTATCTAACATTATAGTGCAGCATCTCGCGGGTTAGAGAGTTACCGTCTGATAGTGCAAACGGTATAACAAAATCTACACACTTAATTCGCAGTGGATTAGATGAGCCACAACAAGGTTAGCGTGCCGGAGGAGGTTACAGTTCAACAGGGAAAGCGCGTTTGGGATCCAGGATACGAAGGTGTGTTGCAACTCTTTGAGCGGACCCACGTGTTCTTGGTTTCCATTGTCGATCGTGATGACCTAAGTGCACCGACATACAGAACGCGTTACTGAAAATAGCGTCACGACCCCCATCAAGTAACTAAGGAAGCGGCATGTGAAATTAATGTAGTACCTCTAAGGTGCGAATGGTTGTGCAATGGAGTTTCACTGTTATTCATGGAGGTAACCAGGACTATTTCTTAGTAGAGATGGAGCCTCCTGTGCACGAGTTTTGGGATAAGAAGGTCACACTATTCCAGGGCACCCGTTATAGTTGAGGTGATATATTGGTTTGCATTTTGCAATTTTCAATCCGTATCTGTTATCCGGAACTAATCAACTGAGCAAATAATGGTACGTTGCCAACAACCGCACTGAGGTTTGCTGAGTAACAAGCATCAGGAATAGATGGCATTTGGTGGTAAACACCTAGGGCGCATGTTAAATGCTAAGACAACCTAAAGGAATAACACAAAGTTGAAGTGGATATGATGCCGCAGTATATGTCCCTTGGAGTTGCGGCCACTGTCTTTGAGGAGTATGGTCAATGTATGAACTAGAGGCTACCTCTAATTGAACAAGGCTTAAGTGCTTATAGCGATGGAACATAATGGTCATGGTTGTTTTTATGCAACACTGTGGTTGCAAGCATGCCTAATAGATTCGGTATGTTACAACACATCTTTTAAGATGTTGAAGTGTGTGTTCACATTCTCCTCAAGTGTTGTTAATTCACATGCTTTCAGACTGCTGCCTACTAATAAGGCTACCTAATCAACAGCTGTGTCTACACTCATGAAATTGACAGTGGTAAGTCCTCTGTAGGTTATTAAATCACTTTCAGAGTATGACGGATTTAAAAGTGTCAGCACTAATTTGAGCTGTTTATACTGTTTCTTTAGATCCAAGTACAGAACTCGGATTGAGAAACCAGCTACTGAATAGTTAAGATTGGACACTCTGAATCAAATTAAAGAGTGCTGAGAACTTGTTTTTCACATTAACTCCTCTGAAGAAGTTCTTTGATTGTTGACTAATGATATAAAGAACGAAACATGTTGGGTCGAAACCACTGTGAGAACTGACAGTACTGGGTATTAATGTATTAAATTAACATAAGACTTATGAATAGGGTCTGCTAATTGGTATATGCCTTTAGCTAGTCAAGTACACCTATAATCAGGAGGGTATTACTAGCACAATTAACGGGATTGAGCGGGTACGTTCGTACCTTCCATGGTTCTCGGGTGGTGAGAGTCTATTGGTTTACAGTACGTAGTATATTACATTTTGCACAGCACATGCCACTTTTTTGACTTTTTGTATTTTAGGTGATTGTTATTTTATATGTCATTTTTAAACTGTGTATTTAATAAAATATTGTAACTTCCCTGTTAAAGTGTATGGGGTGCTACTTGGAAGAGTTTTTTTTGCTATGTGAACACGGTAGTGGCAATTGAGTCATGAGGCCTCATTCCGAGTTTGGAGGTAACCACGCCGCTATTTGCGGCATGGCTGCCTCCAAACTCATTCCGATTCCGCCCTGGTGAATGGAGTAATTACCGGTCCATTCCAAGGTTGGAGGGACCGGTAATTCCCCATTCACCAAGGCCCTTCCCCATTCCCATTTGAGCGCCCATAGGGCTCAATGGGAATGGGAAAGGCGCTAATAACGGTACCGTAAATTACGGTACCGTTATTAGCTCTAAAGTCCCTTTGCGGGTCCCGTCCTTAACGCCTGCTAAAAGCAAACGTTAAGGAAGGACCCGCAAAGGGAACTGGTAGTAGGGCGGTAAGGGTTGAACGGCACCGGTCTGCTTACCGGTGACCGTTAACCCTTACCGCCCTACTCGGAATGGTGTTCTTGGGACCTAAAGAAACAGTATGGTGGCACTGGGATCCTTTGTTTTGTTAATACGTGGTCCGTACCAGGGTATGAAGCCAGTGTCTTTATCCACACTGAGTCTGTCCAAAGTTGTTACTGTAGGGTGTAAGTGCAGAATTGAAAAGATACAGTTGTTGGATTTCCTAGCAGATTGCTGGTGACCGATTGACCAGCATGTCCAGAGCATGGACCCAGGCTCTAACTGAGCTTCTCCATCGCAAGCAGCTGCTGATGTTGTAGGCTAAAACACACCCAGCAGATACATTCCTCCCCCGACCCTTGGCACAGACCATGGCACTCTTGAGTCCTGAAGTAGATTCTGACATGCTCATTACATTTACCACTTCCTTTCCATCGCTACACGTCGAGATGTCAGTGCTTTCTCCTCCTCGTGCGCCTTCTACATGCTCCTCGGGTTCCCAGTGCTCTGGCTTTCTTCTATGTCCTCAGTCATTGAACAGGCGTGTTCTTGTTACCAACGTGACAGGATTTGCAAGATATTAGAAAATGGCCTCCAGTGATTGCTGTGCTCACTTCTTGCTGACCATGACATGCGACATAAAAAAAGAACATGGAGTTAAAAAGTTGTTTTTTTAACAAGGTGCCCTAGTCCAGAGTGGGCTGCAACCAGCATCGCTTGAGGGCAAGGCTGACTTGAAGCAGGGATGCGATGCCACCGATACGCCCCCTACAGAACAGCCCTGGTGGCTGGCCCAACAACTAAGGCAGTGCACACTGGGGCCAATTAAAGTTCATCGGAACATCGCCTTTTAAAGTGTTGCTTTACTTACGGTGCGAGCTTTTAACAACGCTCCTTCCGTTAATTTCCCTCCTACCTCCTTCCCGTTTCCCTCTTAGCACCCCGAAGCCGTGAAAGCAAGCCTCGTGGCACACCTACACCCTCTACCCATCCTCATAGCTTCTCTCTGCTCCTTTTCCTTCCGCAGACTTGCCTGGGTACCCCTCACGGCAAAAATATACCACCCTTCGGGCAACCCTAGGCACTCTGAGAGTCCTCTGGTGGCGATTTGGGGCGGTATGCAAATCTGATAGGGCAATATAATAATATAAAACAGCATTCATTAAATAAATGTGTTTTACTGTCCCTCAGTTTGCTGGAACAGGTGTTACGCAAGCCAGTGATTAGCAGCAGAGGCTCTTGATTGCAGCCTCTTCTCCCACATGCAGGCATGTTAGACGTCACTGCCCAGGTGATCTCATTTCAAGGAAATCGGAGAACCAAACCTCTATGGCATCTTTGATTTGACTGTAATTAGAACGACTGTGGAACAAAAGCCTAGCTGAAGACAGTGTTGCCTTGTGCCCCACCTGGGAGCATGGTAGCTCCCAGGATGTTATCATGGGTCACGTGGCTGTAGCCACGTGACCAACATAATAAAAGTACCGAGCCGCTTACGGCTCGGCATTCACAGCATACTCTGGCTCTGGTGTGGTTCTTTCGTGCGCCGGCCTTGCGCAACACCGCGTGGTGTAGGCCCAAGGACCGGGCCCACCACGAGGCCGGCGCCCCTGCTGGGCAACGCCGACATCCACCATCTGCGGGCCATGTGATCATGGCAATTGGGGACGACCCCGGCCTGGGTGCCCCCAAACACCCTGGGCCTGCCGCGGTGAAAGGAAAAAAGAAATAAAAAAGCACATTGTTGGGTCCCCGCTTCGTACGGAAGCGGGCCCACGCGGCGGATCCGGCGCACGCCGGAATGACACACAGGAGCCTCGTCTGCACACAACCTTCTTTATTAAAACTGCCGGCCGAACTGCCGTAAACCCCTTTGTCCCTCCCCCTACCCCTGACGTCATGTCCGGGACGTCAATGTCCTGAGGACCCAAACGGGGTCCTCCCACACAACGATGTGGGCGACCTGACATCTCCCCCCTTTTTAGCACGTTAGTTAACAGGCCCCTCTCTTACCCCATCTCCTCGATGAGTCGCATTGGTTTCATGCGACTCCTCTGCGGTCGGAGTGTCTTGCCCGGGGTCGGTTCCTCCCTGGCAGGTGGGGAGCGGGGCACTTCGCCTTCGGACTCTTCTCCGTCTCCTTGATACGCTTCTTCGCGTGGTCTGTCCTCTTCGCTGTCTCGGTCCCATGTCCAGGGGTCTGCTGGCGTCAGTGTGACTCGTTTGAAGTGCGAGCTGTTCCGGGTTATTGTTGAGTGATCCCTCCTTTGTGCCGTGACCATGGAGCCTTTCTTGTGTGTCACGACCAGCGGTGTGGGTGCGAAGGTGGCTTCCTCCTTCCTGTTCTTGGGTTGTCTTAGCCACACTTCGTCTCCTGGTTGCATTGTGTTCTCCCGAGCCCTCCTTTTCCTGTCCGTGGTCTCCTTGGTTTTCGCTTTGTTTGCGGTGTCGTTTATTTGCGCTTCTTGTTCCAGCGGTGTTGGTCTTTGTGGTCTCGGGTCCTCTGGTAGTCGCGTGGCGATCGGTCTTCGGAACATCAGGTCTGCCGGGCATACACCCGTTGTGCTGTGGGGAGTGTGCCTGTATTCTCGTAGGAGTTGGTTGAGGGCCTGTTCGAACGGCTTGTTCTGTATGTGGGCTATTTGTAGAGTCCTCTTTATGTTGGCCATGAACCTCTCGACCATGCCGTTGGCTTGTGGCCACCGGGGGGTTATGCGTCGATGTTGAAACCCCATGTATTTTGCGAATTGTTGAAAGTCATGACTGATGAACGTGGGGCCGTTGTCGGACTTTATGATCTTGGGGATGCCATAAGCAGTGAGCATCCTGTCTATGGCTGGAATGACGCACGTCGTGGCGCTGCTCTCTACTATCTGAGCATCCGGGTATCTTGAGTGCTTGTCCATGAGTACAACCACGTGTGTCCCATTGTTCAGTGGTCCGAATAAGTCTATTGCCAGTTCTTCCCACACTTTGTTGGGTAGCGGTGAGGGTTGTAGGGGGTTCGGGTGTGGTGGGGGTGCCACTTGTGCGCAGACGTGGCAATTGCCCACTATATTTTCCACCAGGCGATCGAGTTGGGGGAACCAGACTTTCTGGCGCAGGAGGCGCTTTGTGGCGACTATGCCCCTGTGTCCTTCATGGGCTAGGTGTATTATCCTCTCCCGGAGAGTTCTCGGGACGATGACCTTGCAGCCTTTTAGTATGATGTTATCCTCCACCACGGTCAATTCGTCGCGGACTTGATCTAGCCACTTGACGTCTTCTTTCGTGGTTTCCGCTTCATCCCTGGCCTGCTGTCTCATGAGGGCCGACTTGTCCACTTGAAGGCAGTGCCGGGCGATTCGCAGTGCCGGGTCCGCTTCAGATTGCACCGACAGCTCCACCCAACCTACTGGCAGCGGTTGTAGGTGGTGGATGATGTAGTTAATGTACGCGTCTGCTATGGACAGTTGGGACGTCGTTGTGGGCATGGGATGTCGGGAGAGATAGTCCGCGGGGTTTTCCTCTTTTCCTGGCCGGTGTTGTATGGTGAATTTGTAGTCCTGCAGCCGGAGTCCCCATCTGGCAATTCTTGGTGGCATCCTGGCCTTTGGGCTGCCATAAATGGTGAGTAGAGCCTGGTGGTCCGTGATGATCGTGAACTCCTTGCCGAAGAGGAATAGGTGGAAGTATTCGCAGGCCCATACAACTGCGAGGCTCTCTTTTTCCGCCTGAGAGTATGCCTGTTCTGTGTTCGTCAGGCTCCTGCTGGCGTATGCTACCACGTGAGTGGACTGTGGTTCCCTGTTGTCTTTTTGCGTCAATATGGCGCCCAGTCCCACGGGGCTGGCGTCCACTATCAGCTCGGTGTCACGGTTGGCGTCAAAATATGCCATGTCCTCCGCCTGTGCGATGGCCCTCCGTATCGCTTCGAATGCTGCTTGGCATTCCTTTGACCATGTGAACGGCGTGTCCTTCCGGGTGAGAAGTCGGAGGGGATTGCTGACGGTGGCATAGTCCTTCAGGTATCTGGAGCAATAGCTGGCCAACCCCAGGAACGATCTGAGGTCGGTGGTGTTGACGGGGGGTGTGGCTGAGTTGAGGGCCTCCACTTTCTCCGGGTCAGGCCTCATGCCTTTATCTGAGAAGATGTGCCCGAAGAACCTCAGCGACCCTTTGGAGAATTCGCACTTGGCTTTGTTCAGGGTGAGCCCTGCGTCGTCTAGCGCCTGGCATACTCTGTGCAGAGCCAGGTCGTGTTCTTCCTGTGATTTTCCGTATACTAGGACGTCGTCCGAATAGTTTAAGCAGTTGGGAACGTGCCTGATCACCTTGTGGATCTCCTCCTGAAAGATCTCAGCGGCCGAGGATATGCCAAAGCTGAGCCGTTTGTATTGAAATAGGCCGAGATGCGTGACAAACGTGGTGATGTAGCGGGATTCCGGTGCTATTTCGATCTGGTGGTAGCCTTTTGTGAGGTCTAATTTGGAGAATATCCTCGCCCCGTGGAGTAGGTGAATCATGTCTGTGATTCTCGGTGCTTGATGTCGCTCCCTTTCGATGGCTGTGTTGGCTCTGCGCATGTCGACGCATAGCCGTATGGATCCTTCCGGTGATTTTTTTGGGACGGGGACGATGGGTGACACCCATGGTGTCGGTCCTGAAACGGGTTCTATGACGTTCATTTTGATGAGCTTGTCCAGTTCCTCTTCTACCTGTCTTTGGATGTTGAACGGGATGCCTCGGTAGTGTTGGGCTACCGGTTTGACCTGAGGGTTGATGTGGAGATGCACTTTACGGTTGCAGAGTTTGCCCAAACCGGTGAAGAGTCTGGGGAATGATTGTTCAATTAAGTCCGGCTTGGCGAAGTACTTGTGGGCCATCAACTGGTATAGAATGTGTACCAGTCCCATGTCGACTGCTGTCCGGAAACTCAGTATGCAGCCACTGTTGGCTTCGGTGTCTAGAACATATAGCTGGATCTTTGCCGCGTGTCCTTTGTGTGTACATGTGGGCGTGATCACGCCTTTGCATGGCAGGGGTGTCGTGGATCCGTAGGGGTATATGTCTACTGTGGCTTTTCGGATCTTTGGTGGGGCGGTCAAGGACTGATATGCGCTTTCGCTGATGATGTTAACCGTCGCTCCGGTATCCACGAGGAATTTTAGTGGAGTGTGGTTCACCTGGAGTGTCAGGATGGGGCTATGTTGGGTGGCCGTCGTGTTGTCCTGTAGGGCCCATACGTATCCTTTTCTTCTCTGATCTTCCTCTGACGAGAGGGTGTCAGTGCTGGTGGGGGATCGAGTCTCCACGTACCTTACGAAACGCCGCCTGTGTGATCTTCTTGTGTCCTCGGATGACCTTTTGTCTTCGCGTGTGTAGCGACTTCTGCGGTCTCCGTCGTCTTTCCTGTTTCGCCGCCGTTCACTGTCCGCTGGCGGCCTGGGCGGGCTCTGTGGTGTGGGCCTGCGCCTTTCCTGGTATCGGTGTTTGGGCGTTGAGTGGGTAGGGGCGTTCTTGCACATGGCCCTGTAATGGTCCATGCCCCCACACGCGGCACACTTCTGCCCTATGGCCGGGCACGTGCCAGAGTGCGGATATTCGTAGCCGCACTTGAAGCACGTGGCATCGAGGTGTTTGGTGGTCTGACTTGGGTGGGTGTATATTTTGTTGATTGTCTCTGCGTTGTCGCTGGGTTGATGAATGGACACCTTTCCGAGGTTGTCCAGTTGCGAGTCTACCGCAGCTTCCATGCGGGCCAGCGCCAGGATTTCTTCTAGTGAGCGTTGTTTTTGAAGCAGTTGCTTGCGGAAAGGCTGCGAGAGGCATCCGGCTATCACTTGGGACCTGAGCGCCTCTTCGTTGGAGTATCTGTGGAATTCACAATGTTTTAGTTTGATGCGTAGGCGCATCACAAAATTGTCTATGGACTCCCCTTTTTCCTGTCTTGTTGTGTGGAACATGTGGCGCTCATAATCCACATTTGTGTGCGGTGCAAAGTATTCAGACAGCTTGGCGTGTAGTTGGCTATAGGTGACGGTGTCCACATCCAGCAACTCCCCTGCAATGTCTCTTACCGCTGGTCCTACCGCCATGAACAGGGTGTTCTTCAGCCTCGTGTCGTCTGTCAAACCTATGGCCCCTGTGTAGAATTTGAAGTCCCGTAACCAAATGTTCCATCTGGGCCCTAGGTTGGAAGTGTCTCTGATCTCAAATGGGTTGGGCATATGCATGATTTGGGCGGCACCTTCCTGATGTACCTGCGGGTTGTTGTCCTGTGCAGTGTCAGCGCTTCCAGACGCTTGTCCTGCTCCCCCTGAAGAGGACGCCGGGGTAGTTGCGGTATCCGACATGACTATGCCTTCGTGATGGTGCTGACTTATGTGCACTGTGGTCTGCTGTGGGCACCGGCGTCGGCGTTTCCACTTAGTGTGGTATTTGGCCTGTGCTGCTGCTGTGTGCTGTGGGGTGTCTCCCCTTGCGTCTCAGCACGGGTGTCTGCCGTGTCACACGGGGCCGGGGCCGCGCACACACGGCGCTCGTGGTTGTGGGCGTGTGATAGTCGGGGGCGGGGCCACCCGTGACGCGTGCTCTGTGTCGCTTGAGCGCCCGTGTCTTGGCTTGTTCATTAAATGTCACGTGGGAGCCGGGGCCCGCGGTGCGTCTGTGACTTGGCTTACCCGTTAAAATGTCACACGGGAGCCGGGGCCGCGCCCCTACGGTGCCCCCGTTGCAGCGGAGGGTGACGGGCTGAGGTGAGGCCTCTGTCACGCGGGAGGCGGGGCCTTGCCTGGTGGGCACCCGTGCCCGAGGCGCGCCGACGCGCTAGACTGCTCGGCTGCAGACCTCGGCACGGTGCCTGCGGGGTCCGCGCCCGCTCGTCGCCAGTGTTGGGTCCCCGCTTCGTACGGAAGCGGGCCCACGCGGCGGATCCGGCGCACGCCGGAATGACACACGGGAGCCTCGTCTGCACACAACCTTCTTTATTAAAACTGCCGGCCGAACTGCCGTAAACCCCTTTGTCCCTCCCCCTACCCCTGACGTCATGTCCGGGGCGTCAATGTCCTGAGGACCCAAACGGGGTCCTCCCACACAACGATGTGGGTGACCTGACACACATGATCAGGAAAGCGGCATCGGCCACGTGGGATGCTGCTACCCCACCCCCAGTGAAGAGCAGCGAGGGTCGCTGCTGAATCAGAGGGGAACTGTCCGTTCCCTGCTCACTACAGCATTGCTGCCCCCCCATCGGGCCCCCGATAAGGAGGCTGTTGACATCGAAAAAAACAACAAAGGAGAGGGTGTGGCCTGAACAACCTGGGCCAGCAGTGGCCCTGAGAAGGGAGGAATAGGCAGGCCCAAATTCAACTGGGCCTGTCAAGGAAAATTGGGCGGCAAGCGGGCCTGCAGAGGCCCCGAAAAGTGGATCAATGAAGCCGGCCCATTACCACCTGGGCCCGTGTGAGAAGAACAATGTGGTGAAAAGGAAAAACGTGTCACGGTGGACCACAGCGGGAGGCGACCACATGAGGGGGCACAATGAGTACCCTGCCACACAGGAGGACAGCAGGTGCCCAGCCCACATTATCTGGCACCTGCTCCTTCTACCATCATGAGGGAGTGACACCAGTGTCAAGAACAGTGGGGACACATCAACAGGAACATGTGGGCATACAACCAGGGGGCACTCTAAAAACGAATGGCGAGAGTGCCTGTGACCCCCTAACAGCACGTGGCCCAGGCTCAACCCAGGCCCAGTGGTCGGGAATTCAGCATTTCCACACGCAGGGGTTGCAGCTCTCCGGAGTGCTTGTGTGCCCTGTCACCCAGACACCCGACCAACAGCGTCGCCCTGCTAGCTGCCCTGGGCGGGGATAAAGAGCTAGTCGCTCACCACCAGCACCCGGCCATGGGTGGCCCTCCGAGATGCACATGGACTTAGCCGATGTGGCCCCTGGGCCTCCCCAGGTGCGGCTTTGCCGGCCCCTCTTTGACTCTGGTGAACGGGAGTGAGGACACAGACTGTTTCCAGGTACGAAAGTGCAGAAGAGGGACGTTGTCACCAACATCCTCAATGAAGACTCCTGGCCTGCAGAGAGGGACTGGTGTAAAATGGCCCTAGGGGTGGGCAATGTAACATGGTGCCGGTACCTCTGAGAGTTATTTGGTTATAGTAGAACCACTCACCCAGGTTAATAAAGTGGTGAACAATTAGTAGAGTGGTTATAGGAGTAGTGGTGTGCATTGGCGGAAGTTTTGTTTTCTTGTTATTAAAAAATGGAGTTGTGTTGCATAGTGCCCCTCCTGGGAGCATGGTAGCTCCCAGGATGTTGTCATGGGTCACGTGGCTGTAGCCACATGACCAACATAATAAAAGTACTGAGCCGCTTCCGGCTCGGCAGTCACACCACACTCTGGCTCCGGTGTGGTTCTTTCGTGCGCCTGCCTGGCGCAACACCGCGTGGTGTAGGCCCAAGGACCGGGCCCACCACAAGGCAGGCGCCTCCACCATCTGCGGGCCATGTGATCATGGCATTTGGGGACGACCACGGCCTGGCTGCCCCCAGAGCCAGGGCCGTCGTGTGCTGGGTGCCCCCACCCCAGTGTGGGCTCCAGTGACCTGGAGCAAAGTGGGGTGATCCCCACTGCCCTGCCTGCAGCGTGATTGCCGCCCAACGAAACCCGTCGGGTGATCCCGACCTGTGTCTGGGGCTGCCCGGTGATGCGGAGCAGCCCCCATAACAGACAGGGTGTCTAAAATGTGGAGCCAGCGCGTGTTCACGAGTAGCGGGCTACGAATATTGCTCGGGCACATCCTGACAAGAGACTGGAGCACGGGCCAGCTGTCTGCCAATCACAAAGGCCAAGGGAGCGGCCAGGCTTGTGCTCTTTGGAGTTAGACAACATTTGGAGATGCTTAGCTTGTATCAGGTACGGCTTTCTAATGTGTGAGAGCAAATGTATGTTTACACCCCCATCAGAAGCTGTGTATCGTCATCCACTCACAAGATAGTTTATTGAGAGGTGCCAAAATGCACCTTTTGCAGAAGTCCATGTTTGTGACGAGCAATAAGGAGCTCATGTTGATCCAAAACGTAACCTGGTATATTTGCACTGAGACATAGCCAGGTCCCCGCCCTAATCTTCGTCACTTGCACGCCGGAGTGCGAATGTGTAGGGCAGACAGTGGCATAGACGCATGTACACCGCCTTTCGCCCTGCACATTTGCTCTCTGCCATGCAAATGAGCAAATGCTACATGGCATTCTCGCATGCCAGGCAGTGTTTAATTTTACTTGTGAATGCTGCGTACCACACGCGCATGGCAGTTACAATTAAACGTTGCCGAGCATGGCTGGCAGCATGTACAATGGATCCCTATGCGGTCCACCTGCTTTATTCTGGTGCATAAAGCTGGCAGACCCCATGGGGATCTCCAACATTTATACCGCAATGCAAAATCCATGCTGGAGCATTTGTTTGGTGGAGAGGAAGGAAGGTAGTGGAAACGTAAATTGCATAGAAACAACCGCTGAGCAAATAACCCGGCCCCTAAAGCAAGTTAGTCAGATGGTAAAGCCATCTTCAGATATTGCTTTTGATGGAAATTTGAGGAATAAGACTTGGCAGCACTCTCAGGGCACACCAATAATGACTAAACGCTCGATCCAGAACCATGCAGTGGATCATTTGATAGATGGTGAATTAATACCTACTGTATTAGCCAGATAGTTGTGATTAGCCACTTGTGCTCGCAATTAGCCACTTCAATGGTGATTGGGTTTGAAATGCATTATCAGTCACTGGGTGATCCTTGGGGGGAGGGGGCTCCTACACTACCTTAATTTGGGTACACATAGAGCAACTATACAAGAAGTGGATGTACAAGGATGCTCAATATATACTCAATGGGTACTCAATATGACATCAGCATTCCCAACTCCACTGATAATCACAAAATACTAGTCATCTCCCTTAAAGTAGATGAAAGACACTCCCTCACAAATTTCACCCGCATCATTTATTCTTACCCCAACGAATTTGATCCCATCCCCAAAATCTCAGTGGATCTTGCAACATGCCTTTTTAACCAGGCATCCGCTCTAACTACAACTCTGAGACAAAGAAGCCAACCTCTTCCCTGAAAATCAATTACAAAAACATTTCAGAAGATCTCATCATGCCTAAAACATGGTTCCATGAGCCGCGTGAAGGCTTGTAGAAAATCCGAGGCCATTACAAAGAAATAGTGGCCCTCTTTCATAACAAATTGCACCAAGGGACTGATTGGAGCTGCGGCGCATTTTTGGGGAGATACCAATGTAAGGATCTCTTACCACTGGCGGTAATCGGAGGGGCTCTGCCGTGTCACAGGATTACGGCCTGTCTGGAGGTAGAGGATGCCGGTTATCCTGTACATTGTGTGTAATGTAAAGGAGCGTCATAGCTGACCCTTCCCTGCATCACATTTCAAAGGGATTGAGAAGGAGTGGCCCAATTATGCCAGCTTCTTCCCTACTCTTCGGCCTCACAGTGCAGAAATGTTCGCTGGTTCTGACTCCTGATATTCAACCCATCGTCTCCCTTCCAAACCCTCCTCCACTCCCCATTCCCCCCTCCCCCCCCGTCGTCCCCACTGAGACTTTACAGTCTTGTTGTTTTTGTTCATGTTTATTGTCTTTTGTAATAAAAAGCAACTGAGCGCTGTTTTCGGCGCATGTAATATAATGCCGTAATGTTTGTCTGCTTGTAGAAAACCAATAAAAAGAAGTTTGGAAAAAATAAAAAGTAATGTTTCGCCTTCAGTGAAGGGATGTGCTCGCAATCCCTTTACCAGACATAAAATAACGATTACACCTTCGGGGTGCCAAGTGGTGCCGGTAAAACGTGGAGCTATTGCATGACATTATTCCGTCTTTTAATCAGGTGGCATTTATCACCGTGTGCTCGTGCTTTGGCCTACTTGTGGTAAATACGTGTAGGCATGTTCCGTACAATGGCGTTTCAGCAGTATGCTATTTTTTTTCCATTTGCATGGAGCCCGAGTTTAATTTCCATGTATAATATATTCCAAAGTAGGCATCCATCTCCTCTCTCTCCTTCACACACGCGCACACACAGGCACATTATGAAACGAGCAGCCATGTCCTTATTACACAGGCTAACTATAGCTCTTTATCTCTGCATCCATTACTTCTTTGCTTCCAAACAGTTCCCAAATGATTTAAAGATGTATACTCTGGAGACCAGAGAGTAAGCGGCCTTACAGTGCCTTTTTCCTGGAGGCAATTCGTGTTGATGTGTTGTGCTGTTCTCGTACACTGCCTCCTCTGTGTTTCCTTCTTTTCTGCACTAGCCATTCCCCTAGAGTCCCACGTAGCTGGAGAGAGAAGAAAGCCTCGTACACCAGTAAGTAGATGTCAATTCCCGTCTGAAATATAAGATTGTACTTCACTCTCCTCCACTGGGAATTTTTCTGTCAGTTTAATACTTCATTCGAGTTAGTAAATATGGTTACATGATATGGTTGATATGATATGATATGTCATTTGTAACGCGCTTAATACCGGGAGGTTTCTAAGTGCAGAACCTAAGCGAGCACGTTGCCGCTGAGCTATCCTCCCATGACTAGAAGAGAATACTCACAGTTTCATGGTAAAGGTCCCACTTGCAAATCCAAAAACACTGGTAACATAATACTACATGTATACATGGTATGTAGGCGAAAGTATGTCAAATTGGGGGCACTAACCCAGAGGTAACATACTGAACGCATTATATGTTATAGGTAGTAAGAGAATTTGTAATGTGAGTTTAAAAAATAACTCTACAATGGGCCACACTACAAGTCTGGTGGTCCGGAAATAAGGGTGCTGGTACCAACGTGCCGGTACCCTTTCCAGACCACCAAACTAAGAGTCTGCTGCCAGGGGCCATAGAAATCCTGGCAGGCCTGACCTGCCAGTAGATCAGGCCCCTACCGGCAGAGTTTCCCCTACCGGCAGAGTTTTCACTGAAGCACCGTTAACAAGGACAGAATTCGGCATCTATCAATTTCATCTGGATGCAAATGACTTTGAATTTAGCTATAGCCTTTTCTTTCATTGTAGCTAAATGGGATTTTGTTGAAAAGATCAAATCCAAGTAGCAGAGGGAAGATACCTTATGGATTACTGATTTATCTATATTCCACGTTTGGCCTTTGTAATTCCTTTTTTTCTATATACATTAATCCATGACTTCTCTGGATTAATACATTTTCCTTTGAAAATGTCCTAACCACGTCCAATGATCTTTGGGGACCGATCAGGATTAAATCGAAGAGGACAATATCATCCGCATAAAGCAGCCATCCAAGTTCTAAAGACCCAAGCTTGGCCGCAAAGGAATTAACTGACTTAAATGCAGACAAAAGGTCAGAAATATATTAATTAAAAAGTGTTGGGGAAAGAACACATCCCCTTGCCTAGTCCCTTTACCAACCTGAATCTCCTTTGTTATAGCCTCATCGCAGTTAATCTGACAGCTATCTTGTTATCATGATATAGTAATTTGAGCATGATTAGGAGACCAATAGGAATCTCGCAGGCTATAAGCTTCTTCCATAATTGTTACACAGCCCACATGTCTAAACTGGCTACCTACAGAGAGGTTTGTTCTTCATCTTTGCTACCATCATATTTAAAAAATTAAACAACATACTATTAAGGGTTCTCCCTTGCCCCTTTTCGAAAAACATTTTGCTTAATATTAAGTATCTGAAATTGCTCCACCTAGTCTGTTAGATCCTTGAAGAGTAGTGCAGCTAAGATGTTACCCAATGAGTCTATTACAGAAATTGGAAGATAGCTGCTTGGTTCTGATCTAAAGCCCTTCTTATATATTGGGATAATGATCACAGAATGCCACAAATTGGGAATCCGTTGCAGCTAAAACATTTTTTTAAAGAGTGCAAAAATAATGTCTGCCCAAATTTCCAGATTATCTTTCAACACCGTGTTGGAGATACCATCATGGCCACTCGCCCTAGAGTTGTTAACTTCATAATCCTTTTCCTTATGTCTTCTAGGTCCCAATTTATACACCACCTTCCACCCGATCGGGGTGATAGTCTTGCAGCCCTATAATGAAAGTGCAGTGAAGCAGAATAGAAGTGGCTAAACTCAGACTCATCCTCTGACAAACTGGCCTGCCGCCTGCTCCAAAGACAATACAGACTAGCCATCCATGCAAAGAAAAGAGCCCACATTCAGGCACGGGTCTCCGGCACATCCAATAACTCGGTTGAACTTTTCAAAATCTGTTAGGAACTTGCCAACCCCTCCAGAGTCTCCTCCCTCCTTCTACCTCCCAGGCCCTCTGCAATGCACTGGCCTCACACTTTACCACCAAAACTCAGGACATTCTGACCTCCCTTTCTACACTCCCTCACAGCCCATCCCACACATTACCCTACCCCCTCCTTACTCCTTTTCCTCCATCTCTCCTGTCACACCTGAGGAAGTTACCAGAGTTGTCCGCTCCATGAAGGTCTCTTCTGAACAGGTCTCCCCCTGCTCATCCAGGACCATCAAGGATAACATTGGCTCTCCTGCCCCGGCTCTCGCTGATTTCTGCAATCACTCTTTTATCACTGGATCTTTCCCCTCCTCACTTATGCACTTCCTTGTGCGCCCACTCCTGAAAAATCCTTCCTGCGACCCTACCTGCCCGGCCAGCTATCGCCCTATCACCATCACCCCCTTCCTGGGGAAGCTTTTTGAGAAGCTGGCCTTGCCCCGAGTAAACTCACACACTGAACTTGTTGGTGGCCTCCATGACCATCAGTCTGGATTCCGAGCATCCAGAGGCACGGAAACTGCTCTCTTGAACACCCGTGGAGAACTGCTTGCATCTCTGGACTCCAACTCCCCAGCTGTCCTTTTCCTTCTTGACCTCTCCTCTGCATTGGACACAGTTAACCATTCCTTCATCTTACAAAGGCTCCACGATACACTTGTTATCTTGGAACGGGCACTGGATTGGCTGTCCTCTTTCCTCACTAACTGCTCTTCTCAAGTCATCCTGGACCCCCTTCTCTTCTCCTACTTCCATCTCCACCTGTGGTGTCCCCTAGGGCTCTGTTCTCTCCCCCGGACTCTTTAACATCGACCTTGCTCTCCTGACACGCCTTATCTCCTCCTCCTCATCCAACTTCCAGTGTTATGCAGGCGGCACACAGCTCTTCTTCAGACTCCTGCTGGCCCTCTTCTACCCTCCATCATCCCTGACTGCCTATCTGCCATCCAGTCCTGGTGCGCCTCCAAAGATCCCTGCCTCAATGTCTGTCAAACTGAGATCCTTCCCATTGGGACCCATGCCCCCTATTTCTTCCCCTCACTTTGGCCTTTCTCCTTGGGCTTTCCTCCTGCTCCTTTAACTGAAGCCAGAAACCATGGGGTCATCTTCGACTCCCCTCTCTCTCTTTCCTCCCTCACACTCAGGACATTGCCAAGAAGTCTAACTATCAGCTCTTCCTTCTCAAAGTAATTCTATCTTTTCTCACTTTCCCTCAGAGGCTCAATGTGACTCAAGCCCTAATTCTCTCTAGACTTGACTACTGTAATAGCCTCCTCCTGAATCTTCCTTCCTCCACTCTCTGACCCCTTCACCTTATCCAGAATAGGGCAGCAAGACTTATCCTTGGCCTTAAGCCCACGGAACCACATCTCTCCTGCTCTAGAAGGTCTTCACTGGCTTCCGGTTGCTGCATGGATTAAATCTAAATCCCTCTACATCATCCACAAGGCTGGGGCCCGGGAACCACATTATCTTCAACTTTATCTCACGAAATACTCTTCCTCTGGAACTCTTCGCTCCTCTGACACCAACTCTTTGTGTGTAAAGCATGTTGCCAAAAAGAGGGCAAGGGGTCGCTCACTTTCCTCTGCGGGCTCCCTCCTTTGGAATAGCTTCCCCCTGTGCCTTGAGCAGGACATTCTCAAATTCAGGAAGCTCCTTAAAACTTTCCTCTTTTCCTCTTCTCCCTCCTTCTCTCCTCTGCTAAACAGTTGCTGAATCGGTGTCCTCAGCCCTTTTGCATCTTCGGGGCCTTGACCTCCCACACCATTTTTTCCCAGCTCCTGTCTATCCACAGCACTTTGCATCTGTACACCCTCCGCTCTGGAGACTCGCACTTACTCCTCCCACGGCCCAGGCCGTGTAGCACTCAACATCCCTAGCACATCATCCATGGCTCACCCACGAGCTCAGACTCCCATGCGCTTACCCCCTCTTCCCTCTTCCTTTCTGCACTTGCATGTTCGGAATACTTACATGGCATAGTAGGTTTGTCCCTCTTCCTCTTCCCCTCTGCTCTTAATATTGTGTTGTAATGTATTTCCCTCCCACCCTGCCCTGCGGACACTTTGAAATACTATTTTGTTATTGTGTATGCGCCTTAAAATCAAACAAATCAACATCCTGTGATACAAAAAGATTTTTAAAATGCGAAAACCAACACTTCAGAAATCCCATTAAACTGGTCCTGACTCCCATTCAGCACTCGCCAAATATGTCCATTACCATGCTGTGCACAGAAAGAAAGGATATCCTGATTCTTCTTAATATTTTAGCAAATTTTGCAAAATTTGAGCCTGTTACAGATTAATTTACTACTATGGAATTACAACGCCCTTTCACCTTCCTCCATAGTCCCACACCTTAATATCTCTATTTCTTTGCTTGTTATACCTTATAAACATATCTACTTTTTGGTTATGAAGAGGTCCCAAAGGTCCAGATGTCCACCATCTGACTGAAATAAGATCATCAACCCAATATTTCAAATTTCTGGAAAAGAGGTCTGGCGAACCAAGCAGCCCTCATTCCTGCTGGCCCATTTAGCCCACTCCAATTTTACCAAGTTATTAAAGCGTACAGGAGACTTAAAAACCTGTGAAATCCTATTACCTTGAGTATTAACCAAAATGTTTTTACAGTGTGAGAGATTGCTCTTAGTTGAAGCAATATTCAGATTCAATATCAGTTTTGCATGATCACTGCAAGCAACCTGAGAACTATTTAAGGACTTTACCAAATGAACATGTGAATTTGTTAAAAAGACGGAATCGATAGTAGACTGGAAGAATTGTCCAAACCATGTTGGTCCACATTCCCAGTCACGATCCACAGCAGCATTCAACCTATTTAAATTCCACTTTCTCATAATAAAATGTGTCCACATTGCTCCCCTTGCGTCTTTCACCAAAGTTACTAAGGTCGAGGTTTGTAGCCCGTCAGTCATTTTCCAGGCCATCACAAAAGCTGTTAAAATCACAAACACACAGCACTACTGGGGTGCAACTTATTTCATGCCAATTTGTCATAAAATTTTCTTGAATTCCTCCATAAAACAATGTCAGAAGTCATGGTTGCATTTATATATAAATTAATAATTGAACACTCAAATTCCATTGTTTGGGTTGGCAATTTTAAAACACCAACCAGTAGACCATTCGATAAAGAATTCAACTCAAGGGATTAAACATCCAACTCAAAGAGTTTTTAACTTCAATTAATAATAAGGTTGTCCCCTTAAGCCTTTCTTTGCTTTTTTGACTCTGATGGAATACCCGTACAAGACCAGACTTTCAAGCAGCCATGTCTTTTCGAGTGCTACCACATCATAGGTATTGAACGTCTGCCATTTTTCTAATCATAAAAAGCTGTTGAACCCCCTAGAGATGCAGCTCAACATCTTAAAAAAAAAAATAGGAAATGTAAGAACCCAGGACAGTGTCCTCCCATCCTGCAAGGGAGCCAGCCAACCAGCACCATTCAGCTCGTTCCTTTGGGAACTTTTGATATTTAAAAACCTGCCTACGACCAGAGGCTTACATTTTACAAGACACAGCTCCCAATGTTTATCTCCCATATTTTCTTTGGGCTACATCTGTTTTAGCCTCATATCTATTGTGATGAACATTTTCAGCGTACATATCATTCGACATCACACATGATCCTACTGACTGCAAGATTTTTGGGCAAACAACATCATATCCCTTAGAAAGACATTTCCCCTTATCTGCAATTTCTATGTCCCATTATAATTCAGTATAAAAACATACCACGCATTCATTAAAACAATTTTCATCTAGGAGGACAACTTGTTTTATGTCACTTGTTGATATTCTGGTCAATGGTATAACACTTTTAAAAATAGATCAACATCTTCCTCTGTTAAGGGGATATTGCATTTCATACTTAAAAATCATAGATATATTTACACACATGGAACCTTGGAGCGCTTATTTCTCAAATGTAATCATTCTATCAGTCTCTCTTAAATCCTTACTTATCCTGTTGGGCTCCATTATGAAACCCTCACCCCACTCTAATATGTGCTTTCTTAATGTCAATGCAGACTTGTGATGGAGGGTTCACAGGTCCTGGAGACACATTTTCTATAATTGGGTCCAGACCAATGTCACACATCCAACATTCTTTCACAGGGGCTAGAGAAAACGTAACAGCTTCTGCAATTAATAAAGATACACAAGTCTGAATAACCTCTTCTAATCTCGGCTGACATAAATAATGTCTAATGTCTGCCCGTTCAGTCTTCTTGTTCCTTTTAGTTTTCCTTTTATTTTGGTGCTGCTTCCTCTCTTGGAAATTGATTCAGGTAGTCTCCCCTCCAGATTCTCCATTTAAGCTTAACCTAATCAAGATTCAGTACCTTCCACCCTTAGAATGTCCTATTCATGATCAGACAAAACTTCAATTGTGGTGTCAGGCCTTATCAGTACTTTTTCATTAATATTATTCTGCTCTCTGAAACTGACTGTGTGCAAGATTTTACAGAGAAATTTGTGTGACCCCCTACAACTATTCAGGCAGTCATTAGACTGATTTTTTGTTTTTTCGGAGTAATTTTCTCAGTTGCTGTTCCGATGTCAGTCCTAATCACCCAGTGGTCTTTCTCCATGGTTTGATTTTAGGATCTGACAATTATTATCTCATTAAAGGATCCCCCCGGAACCCTGTGACCTCTGCTAGTACTCTTTCCTCTTACTGCCATTCAGTCGCTCTTTTATTTCAAGTAACATTCTGGTATTCAAACATACCTCAGCATGTACATTATCATGAAGCTTAACCAAGGCTTGAAGGACTACATCAGAGAAGACATTGCACTCCCACGTATAGCGGAGTTGTCACTGAAAGTCGGAACAAGCTCACTTTCCCTTGAGTGTTTACCAATGGCTGGTGGAGAATATCCTGCTATATCCTCGAAGGCTATTGCTTTATCACCAACCGAGTTACAATGAGCAAACAGACGGGGGGGCACTTAGATTAGATGACGGGACCCCCAACACTTGATTTTCTGCCTCCAAATCTAAGCATCCATTTAGGAGAGCCATTTATTGCTCCATATTGCTGATCCTAACCATCACCCGGCCATTTGGAACTGTGCTTACTGTATTGTCACAAAGACATTTAGTGCTCGGTTCAGCCTGTGGTAGGGACTTCCCTTCCTCTAATGACCGAGTAGAAGATTTCATATTTGATTCACTGTCCGTCATATGACTACATTTCCATTATTCATCGCCTCACCAATCTGAACCACCTGACTATATGATCTAATAGCCTCCTGTGGTTTGGCATATAATCTTACAGCCTTCGCCAGAGGTCTATCCATGTTTTTCTTCTGTCAAAGGTTTCGCCATCTCATTATCCGGGGGGTTTCTCAAATTATGTTGGTTTCCTTTGGCCTTCATCCCCTGTTCACACTCGATGGGGCTTATAGAAATAGATGAAAGCTTGTGTAAAAATGAATCAGTCCAACTGAAGAGTTAGATCATAAGGCTCCCAATACGGCCCAACATGATTTAGGACAGCACTAGTAGAATGTCCAGCCCTTATGTTTATGACTTGGAACAAATAGAGAAAGACTGACCAGTATCATGTGAGAAAGGCATTAGGGGATTGGCAGTGGCACTGTAAGATCAGGGTGGTGATTAATGAACTTTGCTGGCGGGTCTAGTAGACCTTGTGGGACTGTGATCGGTATGGGCCAAGAACTCATTTTCATGCTTGTCAGGGATGCTCTCAATAACACGCCAACTCTCAGAGATGGTCCAAGAGTTTTTATTTTTAATTCAGCAGTGGACCTAATGGCGTTCCCCATTTTCTAACCTAGGGTGGGGAAGTCCCTCCCTAATGCAGGTGTTACGTCGGTCCCATACTGGTACCAGAGATTAGTAACCTAAGGATGGACTAAGGATTGAATCCTTTTCTATCATTGCTTCCTCAGAGAACAATCTGTGGGTTCCTATCCAATGGCTTGCCTCACAGAAATGAATGAAGGTTTCTGACTTTCAGACACTCAGACACTCAGGTGTTTACGCTTGCTGTTCCTTCTGCACTCTAATATTCCTCTCATTGAATCTAACACTTGTCCTCTTCTCCTTCTACTTTCTTTCTTCCTACTCCACCCAGCATTTCTCCTCACTCTCCCTGTCACTTCCTTTTCTATCCCTTCAATGTACCTTTCTATGCCATCTACCAACCCCAGTCTTACTACCTTCTACTCACTTTAACTCATTCCCATCTCAACACTACTACTGATCTCCCCTATCTACACTACTACTCTATGCTCCCTACACTACTACTACGCTCCCTTCTACAGACTACTTCCCTCCCCCCTCTGCAGCACTACTACTTCTCCCACGCCTTCTCTTACATCCACTTTCCTTTCACTTTCCCACTCACCTTCTCATTCACTTTCTACTTTCTCCTACCACTCCACACACACACCCACACACTCATCCACACACACACAACACACAAACACAAATTCACTTTTAGTACCTCTTCCTCACATTAACTAATCCCACACCTTGCATGCCACCTGTCCAATCTTCCTCCATGCTCCTCTGCACCACCCTTCCTCCTCCTGGTGTCTTGGTCTGTTTCTACCTCCTCTGACCTCATGTGATAAGCTCACAACTACCTCTCTCCTTGGTTGTCCTTTATACTGCACGCCTTCCCATTGGCTATCTCTCCCCACTGGTTCATCAGGCCAATATTTCCCTGTTCGGTCCTCATCAAAGGTGGTACACACATCAGAAGATACAACAGGTGGTGCAAGCCCTGCCTCTTTTCTATGTGCTGTGAGAAACCAGAAGGTGCCTCACCCGCTAGTCCCCAGGGATCTGTCGTCCAGGTGGCCAGGACACAGCCATCGCTTTTGGATCCAGTTCCTGGGGGAGGTCCAGTGTGGGAGGATCACGTGGGTGAGGGGTCTTCGGGGAGTGGGAGTGGGACACTGAATGGTGAAACACGGTGTCCCTCCCCCTGCAACACCATTACCTCATCCTATCAGGTAGAATACGTGGGAACCTTACCCCCACCACACTTTACCTTTTCCAGCACTTTCACATGGACTGCCCGTTCTGGGAGAAACAGACTCACACCCAAGCATTGTATCGGACATGTCCCGCTACTGTGGTTAGGCAAGGTCAGGCAATTACTGACAATCACTCACATCTGACTTCCATTAGACTTCCCCACACGGATAAAAGGCGGAGCACAAAAGCACACTCTGACACTTTAAAGAAACCTTCAAAGCAGAAAGAGTAAAAAGCCAGACTGAAGAATCCTGCATTGTGTGTCGGAGATACCGAAGGCCGTCCCACATAACTGATCAAGGCGGGGAGGAGCAGCAGCAGCCGCCATGGTGCCGTCCTTGCTTCCAAGAACAAAGAAGCACCAGAAAGATCAACACAGCCGGGGAGTTGGGGAGACTGATGCAAGACCGGTCTGTGTTGAAGTCAAGATTGCAAGCAGCAACATTGTGTAATGAGCGTTGGAACAAACATTGTTAAATGTGTGTGATGAAAGACACAAGTAAAACTAAACTGCTGATGAATGTATAAACTTGAGAAGTAAAGATACAATACCCTTAACAGAGTGGTCCGGCACCGTGAATTTGCTCAATCGAAGGTTTCTGTAAGGTATCCCGCCAAAGGAAAGTGGTCCTGCAACGGTTTAAGTAAAACTCATTGCACATTCGAAAGTCTTCCATTTTGATATCAAGAAGATTCAAGCCCGTACGAGGGTGATCCATATCAAGAAGATCCAAGCCCGAATGAGGGAGATCCATGGTCTGACCCCGGATGAGGGAGACTAAGTGTGAGCATTGTGATAAAAAGGGGGTCTCAGCCTGAAGATGGAGACCCATGATGAACATTGAAAACGAGAACTTGTGCATGTGAAAATCCTGGTAGGAATGTAACTTTGAGACTTTGGGCCTCATTATACGAACGGCGGTGGACCAAGGTGCTATAAGCACCTTGGTCCATGCCAGTAAAATTCCGGCACCGCCTTGGAGGAAAGGGGAATTACTGCCCTATTCCAAGGTTGGAGGGGCGGTAAATCCCCCTTCCATCATTGCCCTTCCCCATTCCCATTTCTGCCCCATAGGGCTCTATGGGAATGGGGAAGGTGCTAATTACGGCACCGCAAATTGTGGTACCGTAATTAGCTCCCTGGTCCCTTTGCGGGTTGGTTTTTAACGCCTGCAAAAAGCAGGCGTTAAAGTCTCCAACCCGCAAAGGGACCTCGTAGTAAGGCGGTAAGGGTTAACGGTCACCGGTACCATTAACGGTGACCGTTAACCCTTACCGCCGTCCGTGTAATGAGGACCTTTGTTTGTTACGACAGATCATCTGCAGTAAGAGACTGTTATTGAAAAAGAGGCATTGGCCGAAGGACTTGATGTCTGTGCTTTGAACTGTATCCTTGTGGCTGGGAAGCCAGAGTGTGTGCGACGCTCAAACAAGCTGCCTTGCCTTGTGCTAAAAACGTGGGGAAGGGAAACCAACTGCTCAACAGTCCTGGCATATTTTTTCTTGAACAATTTTCTTTTTGCATACACCATTGTCCCACACACTATTTTATTTAGAAGTAAAGATTGGCAATAGGTTTATTAGTATATACCCTATTATTTGACAGAGACTTGACTAGGACTGCGTCATTATTATTTGATGGTCGTAGCTTGCTCCCATCCATAGCTTTAGGTTTAGATAGGTGTTCAACCAACCCATTTGAATTTCAATAAACACCCTTGAACTGTCATCAGTTGTGTCTGTCTTCACTGTTTGATACCATGTCTTCCTCACAGTGCACTTCCAGTGGGGTTCTGCAATGGTGATTAACATTGGTGAGCTATGACGTTAAGTCCAAGTTTTGGTGTGGGCCTTGTAGGCCTATCAGTCCACTAGTTTGACTGGGAAACTATTCTGCAGCTCTCCCCCAAATAAGCATAATGTCGCTGGGGCACTCTGTGTCCAGGCGGTCCTCCTATGTCAACTGGTTCTCCTTTTCGCACAACCACTCCGCTTCACTACGTTGCCTGTTTTCAGTTCCCCAGGTCGCAGAGCCGTCTCTCTTTCAAACATTGTTGTTTGCTGTTTACAGGCTCCCGGTCACTTAGTGTGACTTCGATTCAGCTGGTGATGGTTTTTTCTCTCTCACTGGATGCTGGGAGATTTCGTTTTTCTGAATAACTAGAGAAAGACTGACCAGTATCATGTGAGAAAGGCGTTAGGTGATTGGCAGTGGCACTGAAAGCAAGCAAATAGGCACTACAAGAAGAGGCAAGGATTGGTCCCCTCCCAACTGCCACCTTCCCCCGCTTGGGTAGGACGTGCCGTGGCTTCCACCCAGGTAGGCCTCCCTACCCAGGCTGAGTGGTAGCCCCATCGCCTCCTGACAAGGCCAGCTTACCGACCTGGTCACACTGTGTTAATCTGTTAATAGTGTTTTGTTTGTGGATTGCTGTTTGTGTAGTTGTTTGTACTTAGCAAGAGAATGTTCTTTATTTTTTGGTGTGAAATGTACTATAATCGCTATTAAAGTTTCCTCAAATTATGAGAGCAGTTTCATTGTGGCTGTATGCATCGCCAATTGCCATGGCCACTTTTTCCATCATATCATGGATCCTTATTGCCTTAGGATTCCAATAGATGTATATTATGGCTAGGTGAGGTCTCAATGCCATTGTTTTTGTTCTTAACTCTCTTTGTCTTAGTTTGGTGGATTGCATGAAAGGACCTATGTTTTTAGTTTAGAGTATTTCATAGTTTGTCCTGTTTTTAACCAGGGTCAGTAGGCCGGGCAAATGTTGGCCTTTTTCTCCTCTTATTGCAGGGTTTAGGCAGCTGGTGTAGCCATCTATGGCTGGTTTCAAGGACAACCAGGTTTCCGGAAAGCATAAGAACTTGTAATCATTCAATTTAGTCTCCCCTCCCTTCAGGAGATTTGCGTGACCTCTAGTATTACATGAAATTAATGCTATGGAGGTCATTTCAGATTTCTTTGGATATAGTTATTGGCTTGTTTATTTTCCCAAAGCTGCTTTGAGCCAGGACCATTGGTTTCCATCTTGAGGTTCCAGAGGACTTTGAGGTTGTGTTCTCCTATTCGATTCCATAGGATTTCGTCATGTGCTATCTATTATAAATTTGAAATTCTTCATAGTTTTCTCCTCTGCTTCTCCCTTTGCACCCCTATCTTGAGTGTTCCAGCTTTTATCCGGTCCATCGCAGCCCAAGTAACACCCTTTGACGATTGCAGGAGCCGTTGACAATAGCATGGGAAAGTGAACGGACCTCTAAATGTGTACAATATGTCAATATCACACTTAGTGAGAAGGGAGGAAGTGGTATAAATGCAGTAACTCGCCAGAGCGGTAAGATTTAGACAGTGGGGCTGGTGGAGAATAATGTTGATCAAGCTGAGTGAGAAGAGTGCCGGTGGAGGTAAGGAAAATAATTATGAGTCGAAGATTGTGTCTGATAGCTTTACACACCCATTGAGGCTAAACGATGGTTAGCACCCATACTCATTATGTTTAAATTGGATAACATGATCAGCATGTGTGAAGACTTGCAGGATTTGAATGGGTTAATTTGGATTGACCAGCATAAAATAGGAAGCCCAAAGCTTTTTGAAAAAAGTGGTTTTAGATGGAGTAACTGGCGTCTTTGCTTCTTTGTCAAAAATCCAGAGGCTATCCTCAAAAGACACAGGTGTGATATGGTGGCTGCTGTGCTGGAAGGTCCGGAAACCAGAGAATTGAGCCACAGCCAAAAAGAAGTGTCTGGAGATTAAGAGTCACAGTGTTCCCCCATTTCTCATGTAAACCGAGACATCCCGCTGTACAGAAAAGACTTGCAAGTGATCAGTAAAAAGTGAACATAACTTGACATTGAAGCTTCTGTTATTCAGTTAGCCAAGTTGAGGGAAGTCAGGGGGACTTCATATGTGTTTTGGGAGATTGCGAGACTCCATCCATCTCTAGATAGGTTGGGGTCTTCTCTGTCTAGGTAAGAAGAACCAGGGTGATTTGTGGCATGCTTCCAATGTTCTGCCTCTTTCCTGTGCTACTGGGAGGAGGTTCCTGAGAGGGGTGTTATTTGGCAGTTTTGTCATATTATAAGATGTCCCTCCTCAATCTCTCTATGTTGCCTCTTTGCCCCCTCCCAATTGGTTGCCCGTTATTACGTAAATGGCAGCATAGGTGTTGTCATTCGTCCTTTGCAGGTGTTAGTAACGTTTGTAACCCCAACGTAAGGTGGACCCATTTAGGCACGGGGTTCCAGGGCAGCATTGTGTGCCCCTCAAGAAAGGTGCACCCTTTCAGATGAATGCTTCATAGAAGACAGGTTCTTTGGGAATGCCCCATACATATTGGGTAGTGTCCTTTCCGATTTCTGTTTTTCCTTCTGTAGTACCAAACTGCGCAGGTAATTTTTTCTGTTTTTCTCTTAATTTGTACCCAGTTTAGGTAATAAGGTCGTGAGTGCCTGAGTTGCTTTACCCCAGTTTATATTGTAATCTGAAAGTAATCATTCTCCAGCCAAGTCTGATGTTTTCAGACACTTTTGAATAGTTACTTGTCTTCTGTAAGATGTATTAAAAATGTGCCAGGCAGGTCATGGGAGGAGAGAGAATAATAATGCTCAAATAAGAACATGTTGGCAGAAGTTTACTTTTTGAGCTTAATATAATCAGTGCAGTGACATTTTCTGGAATGGAGAATTGCAGGGTGGTTTCCACTGATTGCCTTTAAGCTGGCATTCTTCCAGCAAAGGAAAGAGTGTAAATAGCCTCTGTTGCCATTTGCCAAATATGTTTCAGGGCCATGTTTTTTCTCCATTGAAGGACAAAGCAAAGCAAAAGTATGTGGAGCAGGGCAGTAGAGTGGCCGGATTTGAACTGGACGGGTCGCATCCTCCATTTGGGAATTGTCTATTCATTAGAGTCTCAGCCACTCTGCCCGATTCCTGATAAAATCAAGTGTTCCAAGGGTTTTGAGTTTGTTTTGAAAGTCTGCACTTTGGTCGTGCACTTTTGGTCGACCTGAATTTTTTGAAGCAACAGAAGCACACTTCTTATCCCATCAACATTTGAATTAGATCCAGAAGTCTTCAGCCTACAGCAGCCAAATCCAGATAATCAAAGTTGCTAATATGCTGAAATGCTGCCTTGCTGATGGGAAAAGGTCGCATCTCTTGGAAACCTCTGTCCTCGTGGCCCATGGACTGCAGTCATGGACATTACTCACGTCAGCAAAGATGGTAAGCGATGTGGGGGTTCATTGTTGGGAGGAACCTTTCTTACATAGCTGGTGAACTCCGTTTGGCCACTCCTATTTCTATTATTACCAACTCCGCTCCTTTGCTTCATCCCCCCTCTTCCTCCCAGATGGATTAACAGTTCTGAACACCTTATTCCCACTTCGTTAATGGCAACATCTGCTACCTGGGCCTACAAACCGTGAACGCTAACATCTCCAGAAACCTCTAGTGTGGGATAACCACAGAGAACACATCCCCACAAAGCCCTTCAAGAACTAGGCAATGAGCTCCAAAACCCCTCTCCATGCGACCTGCCACGCTCAGCTGATGGCACACTGCTCAACATCCCAACAATCAGGAAGACAGCAAGAGGAGGCAGAGGGTGCTTGTTTCTCAGCGCTGAGCCGTGGACCTCGTTTCCAGCTGCACCCGGCCTGAACCCATCCACCTGAAATGCTGGCAGGGCCTGACGCACATACTCGCAGTCACTCCTGGCAGGAAGCCCATTACAAGAAGGAAAATACCTAAAAATTCCCTTAAAACGTGAAAATGAGTCCCGAACCATGCAACATATCGCATGCCACATGCTTCACACATACAGAGAAGACCGCAGTGCCCGCCAACATTGCCTTTGGGCAGCAGTGCGCTCTACAAATGTAAAAATAAAAAGAAAACATTTTTTTTTTAAATTGCTCTGGGATGCGATTGCGCAAAGTTGCCTCTTTCCATTTTAAGTGTTTTTTTTTTTTTCGTCTTCAGGCTTAATGCCACTTATGCCACGTGCTGCTGAATATGCCAACCTACTGTATTTTCCCAGGAAGCCTAAAAAAAGATTGGCACCTCTTGAATACTTTCTTTAACCAAACAAATGCGAACAAATTGTGTTCTGTCCTCAAGCACTTTGTCACTTCTGTGCATTGGCTTCATTGTGGCTTGCACAAACACTTGTATTTTATGGAGGACTTTGTGAGCAGAATAAGCAGTTAAGCCTCTCTGCTGAAGAAATATGGCATGCTTGTGAGGGCAAGGCTGAGCTCCATTCTCCTCTGCTCTTTGGGGACAATACATCTCGTCTCTATTAAGAGCCAACGTTTCCTGTTAAAGACTCCTGTTGAATGTAGCTTTTTTTAAAACTTGAGCAGACATGTACCGAGAGCATTTTTCATTCTGTACGAGGTGTGTTCATCTGAAAAGATGTCTTGCTGCCTTTTGCAATGCACGGGAGGACGCTTGCAGTTTTTTTACATTGGTGTCTGTATTTCCGTCACAGGCGCATTTATCATAGACCCTGACAGGACGTTCGAGCGCACGCCTTTGACCTTTTGGAGGCAGCCTGAACTTCGCTTTGTGCACACGTGGGCCTTCATTTTTTGCTGAAGCGAAAGTTTTAAAAGCAGGCACGTGTTGCAAAGCGAGTCAGTCAATTTGTTGTTTTTTTTGCGTTTGAAATTAAAAGAAATTATTTAGGCAAAAGATCATCATTTGTCAGAAGCCAGGGGCATGCGGCATTTTGACCCTTGTCCAGACATCAGAACAGCAGCTGTGGAAAGCTCTTGATGTGTCCTGCTTCGTGCAGTAAGCAGTGTAACATTCCTCTGTGCTGTGCTCGGTCATGTCTTTCAAATCATCTCGCTTGCAGCTCCCCCTAAATCGTTTGTGTACAGCGCTGACCTAGCTCCAGAGCAGTGTAGCGCTGTACAGGGCGTGGTTAGCCTGCATTTGGGTTAGCATCTTTTAACAGTAGTGCAGTACTGTGAGTTGCGATCTGTGCATCCATTGGGATTGGTCCGTAGTCAGGTGTTGTTGAAAAAGCCGTGCTTTGAGAGCTTTACAGGATTGGAGAATTCTGTGCGGATTGTGAGCCGGGGCAGGAAGAAGGCCTAAGCAGATGGCGCCTGAGCCATGCATCGCCTGAAATAAGTGCTTTCAAATGGATGCACTTTTCAAATGACCTCCAAGTTTCAAGTTTTTGTCTTGTGAGCGCTTAGAGGCCCATGGGTGTAAAGCGCTATACAAAAAGTAATTAGATAGACAGATAAATAGCCTGCAGTTTTTTTGTCACGATTTGATGAAATTAGACTGAAAACATCAACATCAATACCAATAAGAACACGACAACACAGTATAGTACAGAAATGTAAAGCAGTGTACGCACCCCTCCTCCCCATGCACAGCAAGCAGCCTAGATTTACTTGGGGAGACAGACGGGACGCCCAAAGACTACATAGGATGGAGAAGAAACAAAAAGGGGGGCACAGAATACCCCCAGCCTCTCAGAGCCTTCCCAGTCCATTATCCTCTCCCTCCACCTCCTCTGTGTCTACCCACCCTGTCTAAAAATGGACTCCAAATGGACTCAAATTCATTTAATGCTTTCCTGCTGCTAAGCACACGCCACCTCATGCTATGAGGGCAAAATTACCACTGACATCCGTCCCACCGCAAAGCGAAATGCCTGCCAAACGCGTCCTAATAGCAGGTTCTAATCGTCCACCAAAGAACTTTCAGGGCAATTCCCCAAATTGTGTGATAAAGAACAAGCATCGTAAATGTGTATCGTGAAGCAATAAGCAAGGCAGGGCCCAAATCGCTTGCACGGGCGAACCTTGTATCGATGTTACAGGTGACCGTGAGTGAAGGTCATTTATGATGTTGAAGGTTGCAGCTGTAGTTATCACAATGCACGAGATCCACGGAACACCCATGGTAAATTTCACTGTTACTGAGAAATCGACTTTTTTTAAACAATGGTCTAAATCAGGGGTTTGCAATGTTTTGGACTAAAAACACATTATCCCTTTCCATTGAATATTCTGGCTAGGGCTGAAGGGACTTGTAGTTCAAATCACCTGAGTTAAAGGTTGCAGATCCCTGGCGTATATTGATGAAAAACAAGAAAGTACCCCATCTGACACAGCTTCAGGAAAGAAAGTATCGCGCACGCGCAATCAATCGTGAAGGAAGTCGTTTCAGCGGGAATCAAAGAGGATAAAGGGCATGGCGTGTGGCGCAGTGGGGTTAGTTAGCGGATCTTCCCTCCACCTGCGGCAGAAAGGAAAGCCTTGAGATGGTATGGTGAAGAAGCAAGCGGCAGAGCTTTTGGCCGGCGCATGGACAGCAATATCGGGGTGTGGGGAGTTGAACATGGCGATCAGGTTTGGGGAAGTGGGAAAATGAGGAATGGGGGCACATGGCGAAGGGGCAGAGGACTGACCTAGAAAGGGACAGTGAAATGGGGGATGGGAGCCTGGGTAGACATTTTATAGGAAAGGGATTGGGAAGCAAGCCTGGAAAATGCTCTACATTTTGAAATGATGCAACACGGGATCTTGGCACTGCGGAAAATGGTTTATCAGAATGTGTAGTCATCAGGCTAAGACAGAGCATTCATCAGAAACAAAAGATGTCTCCATCAAACCACAGTGCTCAACGCACTCATGCATTTTCTGTATGTGAGATCATCTTAACTTGGGTGAGGAAAGGTATGGGTGTGTGGCATGGTACCGGGTTTGCAAGGCCTCTAAAGCAACCATAAACTGCCCCTTGCCTTACACTGCTTATGATGTCAAACACAACAATACAAATGCATCCTTGTGATGAGCACTGTGGTTTGATGGAGACATCTTTTGTTTCTGATGAATGCTCTTTCTTAGCCTGATGACTACACATTCTGATAAACCATTTTCCGCAGTGCCAAGATCCCGTGTTGCATCATTTCAAAATGTAGAGCATTTTCCAGTCTTGCTTCCCAATCCCTTTTCCTATTAATCTATATCGGTGGCCACAGGTTTATCTACATCTCCACTTCTCACCTCCACTCTACACCACCACTCATCTCCACTCTACATCTCCACTCTACACCACCACTCATCTCCATGTTACATCTCCTCTCTACATCTTCACACTACATCTCCATGCTACATCTCGACTCTACACCACCACTCTACATCTCCATGTTACACCTCCACTATACATCTCAACTCTGCATCTCCATGCTACATCTCCACTCTACATCTCCACTCTACATCTCCATGCTACATCTGCACTCTACATCTCCTATCTACATCTCCACTCTACATCTCCACTCTACACCACCACTCATCTCCATGTTACATCTCCACTCTACATCTCCTCTCTACATCTTCACACTACATCTCCATGCTACATCTCGACTCTACACCACCACTCTACATATCCATGTTACACCTCCACTATACATCTCAACTCTGCATCTCCATGCTACATCTCCACTCTACATCTCCATGCTACATATGCACTCTACATCTCCTATCTACATCTCCACTCCACATCTCCACTCTACACCACCACTCATCTCCATGTTACATCTCCACTCTACATCTCCACTCTACATCTCCACTCTACATCTCCAAGCTACAACTCCACTCTACACCACCACTCTACATCTCCATGTTACAGCTCCAATATACATCTCAACTCTACATCTTCACACTACATCTCCATGCTACATCTCCACTCTACACCACCACTCATCTCCACTCTACATCTCCACTCTACATCTCCACTCTACATCTCCTCTCTACATCTTCACACTACATCTCCATGCTACATCTCGACTCTACACCACCACTCTACATCTCCATGTTACACCTCCACTATACATCTCAACTCTGCATCTCCACGCTACATCTCCACTCTACATCTCCACTCTACATCTCCATGCTACATCTGCACTCTACATCTCCTATCTACATCTCCACTCCACATCTCCACTCTACACCACCACTCATCTCCATGTTACATCTCCACTCTACATCTCCACTCTACATCTTCACACTACATCTCCAAGCTACAACTCCACTCTACACCACCACTCTACATCTCCATGTTACAGCTCCAATATACATCTCAACTCTACATCTCCACGCTACATCTCCACTCTACATCTCCACTCTACATCTCCACTCTACATCTCCTCTCTACATCTTCATGCTACATCTCCACTCTACACCACCACTCTACATCTCCATGTTACACCTCCACTCTACATCTTCACTCTACATCTCCTCTTTTTTTCCCTAATACTATATCTTTCATGAAAATTAGTAGATTTTGATTTTCTGTGACCAATATGTTTAATTTATTTTTACTGCAAAAGCAAATCACTTATGTTATGTTACTTGGCATTTATATAGTGCCTTATATATCAATGGTATGACCTCAAAGCGCTGGTAGGTTGAATGCCCTCGGGAATCGTAGTTCAAGTTAGTAGAGATAGCTAGTGTCGTACGGTGCGTGGGTGCACCGAATATATGTGCAGCTGGTGTAGTTGTCGGATGATAGCTGCTTCCTAGCGGTAGGTGTGGTGCTGAAGGTATCAGTTGGATGTGTGCAGTCAGGTGGGTGGACACACAGACTGGGTTCTGGCTACGTTAGGCCTGAGGAACGCCTAGGTGAGGATCTAGGCCGGAATGTGCTCAAATAGCTGTGTTTTTTTAGGGTGATGAGATGTTCATGGGGTTGTATTCGTATGTGAACAGCTAGGCCGAATTTTCAGGGGTATAGCTGTGTTCTAGTTGAATGATGGTGTATAGTAGAGAGTAAGCGTAGTGGTGTGATAGGTGGTTATCTGTGAAAGCCCCTTAGACTTTAGACCGGGCACGTGAACAGGACGGTGGGGACCTACATAGTGACATACAGATATATAGCGACAGGGGTCGATACAGGTATATGAGGGGATAAGGTAAATAGGGGGACACACATATATGGCAACAACATGGGAACAGGTGACCAGTGATACAACATGTGGTACATCCACTCTGTCCAATTCCATCATAGAAATGTGTAATACTGCAATTGTTTCTTGCATCATATTTGGAACTGTAAGATTATACGTTTGAGGTATTGACGAGACACAAAAAATAGACAATGGTTAACTGGAGTGCTGTGGTCCTACAAAAATATCTCTGTTTCTATTCTCACACACTTGCTGGGAGGGATTTTCAAACAAAATTGATCGATTGAGATGTTCAACTGCTCTTTGTTGTTAGGGGGGGTCATCCTTCTTCCCCATAACCATGTTCCCCCCTGATGTTTTTTTCAGTTACGGTTTTGTTACGGAAATACGTTTTTCAGATTAAAGGAAGTTGTGTTCCTTTTTTCAGTTTATGGACCCAGGCCCCTATAATCAATCAATGACATCATAGACCTTAATTCAAGACTATCTGTTATGCTTTCTCTCTTTGGCTTCCTTTCTTTTCTTCTCTCTTTTTCTCCCCCTCTCTCTCTTCTCTCTTTCTCCCTCTCCATTTGTCATTTCTCGATACTTCTCTCTTTTTCTCTTTCCCTCCCTTTCTCCCTTTCTTTCTCTCCTCTCTCTTTCTTTCTCCCCCGTTCTCTCTCTGTCTGTCTCTCTCCCTCTCTTTGCTCTCTCTCTCCCTTTCTCTCTCTTTCCTTCTCATTCTCTCACATTTTCTCTCAATCTTCTATGCAATTTTAGAATCTGTATGAGTACAACCTTAATACTATAATCTGGCACTTAGAAAAAAAAGTAAAGTGGTAGCCAACATCAGCAGAGCCCCTTCTTCTCCTTCCCAGTATCATGAGTGTAGGTTATTGATACCCGCTTGCAGACTAGATCCGGGTTATCCGCGTGCAAATACAGGCCTTGTTACAAATGGCTCCCTTTGTTAGGGTTGGGTGTTATAAATTGTGGTGCCGGCTTTCCACCAGGTCCTCAGACATAATAGGAGTGACAGACCCCTCCTTTACTGGGATAGTGAGGCAACAATATTGAAACCATAGCAGTCATTTTAGATAAACACTGTAGGTGTTCCTTAAACTGTGTGTCAATTGCATGTTGCCGGTGATGACATCTGACCTCTTCATGAACCATGGTTTTGAAGGGAGTCTTTCAACTCGCCTGTTTGATTTTGCCCTTATGTCCCTTGGCCTCCTTAGGGATGTTTGTGTGCAGCGGTGGTTGCATGCATTAGGTGGAAGTGGTGTAGATTCATCTAGAATAAGACCTGGTCCTTTAATAGGAGGGCTAAAAGGTACTATTGTGTGCAGTGTTCTATGACACCCATAGTTATGGACATTATTATTATTATATTAATTGAGCGCAGACCTAGCTTTGAGAAGCAACAGAGCGCTTTACAGAGGTATACAACAGTACAGATGCATAACGGAGCGCTTTACAGAGGTAACAGAACAGATATACAGTGGAGGGTATGATACAGAGGGTGGCAGAGGAGGGGTACAGCTCTACCGGGTGGCGGGGAAGAGAGTGGCAGATGGCATATCGCGAGTCAGGTGGCACAAGTGGCAACGTGATGGCCCCATCTCGAATGCTTCTCGGAGATCATTCCTACAGCCTAGTCAGGCATATGTGGACAATTCTGATACCCATTTAAAATACCCAGTGCACCAAGAATTGCCAACTAATTTGTCACAGTTTCTGTACAATGGTCCACATTTTCCTCGGGTTGGGAAATTACCCCTGCATGTTTTCCTATATTTTGGGTGCGCTAACGACAGCTATACCGAGAGAAGGCGATGCAGGACCAGAACATCCCATCCAATATTTTGGCCAGCGCAAGGGCGACACCTGGGAGGGGATAAGCTTAACCAGCCTGCAAGTCTCACTGGCATCTTTTCCAGTAACAGGAAGAGGTCTGAAGTTATCCCTTCTGGTTACAGGAGGACAGAGGTTCTGGACATAGTTTAAGGCTGGATAAGACACTCTCCATTAACAAGGATGTGATAGAAAATATATTATGAGAATTGCCGGAACCCAGGGGATTGTCAAACAAACCGCAGTATTCGGCTAAGTTTAAAGGATTAAAATGAAGAAAAAAACCAGGAATCAGCATTTTAGCCTTATGACCAAAGAAGAAGGGAGGTGATATTGTAAGTCTTAAAGCCAGGGGATGAGTAGAAATTCAAGGCTGGACTACTGCAGTGAAGAAATTAATTGGTGGTATTGTTAGGAACCATCCCCTAAGAACAGAAAGCTCTTCATGAGCAAATAAAATGTGTTCTATAACTTTATATAACTTGTGTATTTAGTCTCTTCCAAGTCTTGATACACCCACACTGGAAAACATGAAAACTTTGAATAAAATGGTTGGGATTTTCGTTGTATACATCGAAAAATCGTAGATATATCTCAAATATTGGAGGTAGCTGCTATATTCACAAAAACATTTCAGTTCTGATTTGCGCAATAAACTGTTGGAACATCTGTACAGTCAAGTGATGTAAACAAAAAAAACAGCGTGAGAAGTCTAACTCCACCTCTCCTGCTCCAAGAAGAAGGATCTAGGGAAAACGTAGTAGATCGGAAAAGAATCTGGAAAAATGTGAAACAGAAGGAAGGAGAAACTGCAAGGATCCAGAAAGGAAATGGGATTAACGAGGAGTTTGGCCTCAAGCGGAAATACCAATATAACTATGCATAGTCCTGAGGAAGGCCTCTGTTGTTGTTTATGTAGGAGCTGAAACATGTAAAACAAAAGAGGTGATGGCTGGAAGGTTTGGAATTCATCTTAAACTCTGGCATTGTTCTGGGCAACCCTTCAAACAATCGTTCCTCACCTGCCAAGCCATTACAGAAGGGGAAAGACCATATGCAAATCAGGTCTGGTCCCACCCCAAAAGTGGCAGTACAGGTCGAAATGCCAGGTCACATCCCTTCCAGCTGAAACATGTCACGTTAAGATATTTATCTGAAATGGTAGGACTACGAACTCCAGTTTCAACAGTATTAATGGAACACAAAGGCCTGCATACCTTCAAATAAAACTAGTTTATAGAGACGTCCTGGTTACCTTGCAAGGAGAGTAATGTGATCCTTTTTCATGAAAGGGTCTCACACGTTTTAGCTGTAGTTGTTACAAGTGTGTTTTTAATTATATTGGAACATAGTCCAGACACATTGGGCCTCATTTCGAGTCCGGCGGTAACCGTGCCTGAAATTCTGGCTGGTTACCGCTGGACTCGTATTACCATTTCGCCTCTGTGATTCCCGGAATTACCGGGGCATTACAACCCCGGTGACCCGAGAATTCCGGAGGCAGAATTCGGTGAATCCCCATTCCCATTAAGTCCCATATGGGACTGGGAAGTGGAAACACCGGCAGCATCTCGTGATGGTGCCGGTGTTTGCACGTCTGCCTGCAAGCCGGTGGTGTTAAACCCGCCAGGTTAGACCTGGCGGGAATGACACCTCCTGCCTGCAGAATTTGAAATTATCCGGTCCGGAAACAACGGTGGCAGCGGGTTTACAGCCACCGTTATTTCCAGACCGGGTGACTCGTAATGAGGCCCATTGTCTGCAAAGAGAGGGACACGTGTTTCAACCCCAGAGGGTTTTTATCAAGGCTGATTGATTATTAGATACAAACAATTTACAATACCATATAGCAAATTTGTGACACAAAAGTGCCTGTGTTGCCAATGTGTTTAAATTGTCAAAATTGTGATGAGCGGTGGGTGAATAGTGACAGTGTATTTGTGATTAACCAAGGTAATTTTAAACAAAAAGACATTTTAAATTAGTTATAATGGTCCGTCGAATTGACAGTAATACAGTAGAATGAAGTGACGAAGAAGAGGAGGAGAAGGAAACAAAATGGGAAGAAAAAGAGGTGAAAAATCAATTCGATGCTTGTTTGGCTGGGCATGTAAAAAAGAGAATGAGTTAGGGGGCACACCCTCTCTTTGCAGACAATGTGTCTGGCCTATGTTCTAATATAATTAAAAACACACTTGTAACAACTACAGCTAAAACGCGTGAGATCCTTTCATAGAAAAGATCCCATTACTCTCCTTGCAAGGTAACCAGGACGTCTCTATAAACTCTCTTCTCAAGAGGCATTGGGTTTACCTCTTCCAACCTGTGACCTTGCAGAACCAAATAGAATCCAAGTAAACTACTCACAGAGCTCAGCACAGGAGAGTTTGTTATCTAGAACCCAACTCCCTTCTATGCAGTTCAAATAAAACTAGTGTAGCACGCACCATTGTGCTTTCATAAGCGCCCCATGTTTTAGAAGCAAGAAGTGAGATGTCATTAAAAACATCATAAAAAAAACTCCTGGATGCACGTTCTGCCTGTGATCTTGTCAGTTTAAAAAAAAACATCTGCGTCCCACCCAATGTTGCTCAAGTGACATCTTTTGCTCTGTGCAGTCCTTTGCATTTGCATCATGCTAAAGAAACTCCCTCTGCGGTTATCATTAAGGCTGAATAATGCTCGGCTACGACCATATCCTGCTACTATATTCCTCATCTGCCATAACCGCGCTCCTTCCTTTTCTCCTCCATCACACAGTGCATAAGGCGCGTCTATGCCTGCGGGAGAACTGAAAAAAGCTCTGGTAGAATGTGCCTATTCTTTTTTACTCAGTATGGGTATAACATACAAAACTCAGGGGTATGTTTTATGGTGCAATGACTGGCATATGCTCTGATGCAGTTGAAACTATACTTCTGCACAGCTGAGCTTATTCTTTTTAATCATTTTAAATATCCTAAGTGACATTATAGCATATTGTATGGCACAATATGACATCAAATTTGACACAGTTATAGGCGACGGAGAATGGTGAGAATATTCCTTGGCACCATCGGCATATTATATAGCTGTTATCTGTGGTAAGAAAGGCATATTCTTTATCATGCTTGGGAAGACTCTTCGGCACCACTGGCATATTCTGCGGCATGTTGGTGAGAATCTTCGCATGCTGCCTCTCCCATATTCTGCACCTAATTGATGGCTGTTCTCTGTGGTAAGAAGGGCATATTCTTTGCCATGCTTGGGAACACTCTTTGGAACCACTGGCATATTCTGTGGCATGTTGGTGAGAATCTTCGCATGCTGCCTCTCCCATATTCTGCACCTAATTGATGGCTGTTCTCTGTGGTAAGAAGGGCATATTCTTTGCCATGCTTGGAACACTAGTTAGCACCACTGGCATATTCAGTGGCATGTTGGTGAGCACCTTTGCATGCACCCTCACCCATATTCTGTACCTAATTGATGGTTTTTCTCTGTGGTAATAAGGGCATATTCTTTACCATGCTTGGGAACACTCTTTGGAACCACTGGCATATTCAGTGGCATGTTGGTGAGCACCTTTGCATGCACCCTCACCCATATTCTGTACCTAATTGATGCTTTTTCTCTGTGGTAATAAAGGCATATTCTTTATCATGCTTGGGAACACTCTTTGGAACCACTGGCATATTCTGTGGCATGTTGGTGAGAATCTTTGCATGCAGCCTTTCCCACATTCTTTAGCTAGTTGATGTATGTTCTCTGTGGTATCAAGGACATATTCTTTGCCATATTTGGGAATATTTGTTGGCACCATCAGGCATATTTCTGTCACATTTGAGCATTTACTTTTTCAGAATTGGCCTCTTTCTCCAGGATGTAGCTTCATCCGCGCCACACCTGGCTGGTCTGGAGAGCACAAGAAACATTCCATCTATTTCATGCATGTAAGAACTCCCTCAAGGAGATGTCTGTCAAATCAACTATTTAAGCAAAGGATACTGAATACATTGTGGGTTGGGCAGCTCTGATGTGGAATGTGAGATCTTTTAATTGATATCATAAATACATGACTAAAATGTTTGACCTGAACACGATCCAATACCATGTCCATGACCAAGAAAGATGCTTACGCTTTGGATTCTGCTGGTATTTAGTCATTTCTACTCACCCGTCGAAATCTTTGTCGCAACAGGAAGGGCGTGCCTTTGCCAAGAAACTGCCAAGAAATCTGCTTCTGAATGCAACTTAATTAGAATGTGTGACCCCTTGCTGAGAAGGAGTGTACCTCTCTGTAATAAATCTTGTATTCCTAGCATAGGCACACTATATAGCAAGTATATTAAGATATGATGCCTCAGCATGTATGTTGTGTGGGGCCCATTCTGTACCACTGTACCATAGCCCAGTGCTGGAGACTATGGTCCCTCTGTCGGCTTTCTGAACTATGAGTTCCACATGCCAATTCCGGTTCGGCTCTGGAAAGTCCGCTCGACTTCTGTACCTCTGGCACGGCAGATCCAATGGCTGCTTGTCTGTGAAGCGTCCACAGTACTTCTCTGCTGAGGGCCCAATTGTTCATTGTGGCTAAGTGTTCATTGCGCCAATCAAATTCAATTTAAATGATAAAATCAATTTGAAAATGGCTGCTGAAACAAGTCGCGTTTTGCTCAAAGTTATGAGTAGGGTCTTTGTCCCTTTTTTCTCGTAGACGGATTTGACATTCAAGGGCCTGCTTGCCAATTTAATAAGAAGATTAGCTGGGTTTAGTTTCTGGTTCATGTGAGTGCTTTCGCGTCTGCTTCATAGTTAATTTATTTATTTATAGTATAGTAATGTCTATCTGTTTCTCTTTTGAACAGAGTTGGCACCAATTATATTGTGCACAACTGGCAGGAAGACCTGAGAAAGATCCATGTAAAATTTGACATTGTAGTTTGCTTAACAGCAAAGGCTGAAAGGTCAGCCTTGTTGCTGTTGTGAGTCAAGGGTGGGAGTGAGGTTTTCTGTGTGTTTAAAAGAAAGTTAGGTGAATGCAGAAGCTTGTGTGCAAGCTAGAGAGAAACTGCTTATCCATAGCAGTGCGAACCTGCCAGCCAACATAGGCTCTACTGAAGAGGACATGTGGCTCCCCGCTGAATCAGTGTGTCGCTTCTCCGCCGAGTCTTCCAACCAGCAGGGCAACTGTGACTCAGGCTTTGTAGTGGAAAGTACCAATTACCACTGAGAAGGGGTCTGAGATCACAGCACATTTCAAGGGTCATGAACAACTGTTAATTGACGCATTTATGGTGTTGGAATTCTGTTAAAGCAGTGATAAGTGCACAAGTCCCAAACTCACTATTGAAAGAGTGGTCAAGGGGGCACATAAATGGCTTCGCTTTGACCGTAGACTACATTTGAGACGTATGTGGTACCCATCAACGCTGCGATGTTTTTAAGAGTCTGCGCTTTCAGGTGAACCATCTGCTAAGCCTCTGGCACCCACAGCAGTGAATATGCCAGCAGGTTTATGCAACGTGCCCCTTCGGCCCCGCTCCCAACAATCACATGGAAAATTGAAGGCCAGGCATCCTGTACCACAGTTACTCCTTGTGGGGGTATGATTAAGGGGCGAACTGGGGGATTCTCGTCTGACGCCTTTGGCTACCTGGCATGTGCTTCTGTAAAATGTCTAGATTATGATTTGTTTGTGCATTTATTATCAGATGTTTTTATCTGCAATCTTTTGATTTGTTTGTGCAATTATTATCAGATGTTTTCATCCTCAATCTTATGATTTGTTTGTGCATTTATTATCAGATGTTTTCATCCTCAATCTTATGATTTGTTTGTGCATTTATTATCAGATGTTTTCATCCGCAATCTTATGATTTGTATGTGCATTTATTAACAGATGTGTTTGTCCGCAATCTTATGATTTGTTTGTGCATTTATTATCAGAGATTTCAGTCATAGGTCCAGCAAAGTTGCTTCATGTAAGGTCACAAGGGGGACAGGGTTTGGAATGCCACTTCTGCGACCACTATCATATTGGTGAAATATTTCCTGTGCAAAGATGGCAGGCCAAAAGTCAAGAAATAAAATGCAATTGAAAAAAATTGAAAACATGGAGAAAGAGGACAGGTTGAGAGCATAAAAAAGAACATGCTACCTAACCATATTATTTGTTTTTCTATATGAATGTCATTTTGGCAATTATGGGAGGACATCATGAGAAATGCGGTTTTAACGTTTCTCTGGGAAGGAAGAATGCAGTCTGGAAAAATAACAATATGGTAACTCTCGGGTCGCTCCAAAACAATCATAGCTTGGAAGTGTTCCAGATAGATAAATGGGGTTCTTCGTGGAAATAACTTTGAACATGTATTGTGCTTTGAACAGCACACTTGTAATTGCACCCTCAAGTGAAGCAGATTAAGAGCACATAGATTGGGGCGCCGTTCTCAAATCTTCATGAGCCAGGAGTTGGCCAAACTGCAGTTTAGGATGACCAAGCGTCAACCGGAATGAGCCTTCCCACTCACCCATCCACGGAAGCATCAGGACCAGGGCGGATGTACAGGCAGCTTAGGCTCTCAAACAAGCTTTGAATTATTTCAGCGGGATTTACCAATAGAAGCTACAAGTTTTAAAAGAGCCAATACAACACCTTGGAGATACAGTATTAGAAGGAAAATATCTGGCCTTTTAGCGACCCGGGCGCTACCACCTACGGACACTTTGGTTTTGCTGGTATCTACGACGTGGTGCTTGCCAGATTCTGTCCTTCAGCAGCACACTTCCAGGACCTATATCAGTCAGCTAAGCTGGTGACTGTGTCTCCCCAGACTATACAGAACCATCAGAGAATGACCCCATTGTAAGATGGCAGCATCTCAGTTCCTGGCAATCCCAATTGCTGAAATCAACATTGCAGCCGAGTAAATCTGATGCACACAGAGTACCAAATGAAACCAACTTTGACAATAAGGTTAGGGAATCAGAGCTTGGTGCGTCTCAACTCTTATACCACGTACCGCTGCCATTTGCATGGTCTCCAGGTGCTCCCGTGGTTCTGTAAGAAAAGTGAGTGGGATTGGTTAGTGGAGGGAAGAGGGATAGGGTAGAAGTTGTGCTCTTCTGTTGATGCTTGCAGAACAAGGAGAAACTTATGTCTCTGTGTGTGAGCAGCTTTCTGGGTGTGCTTTGTTGTGTGCACTGGGCTTGGTCTGTCCAGAGAAGCAGCGTCCAGTGTCTGGGTTGTTTGTTGTTTGAAGCTGTTTGGCCTTGTGGCGTGGTTCGCGTTGAGTGTGCGGTTTGTGTGTTTTTGTGTGTAGTTTTGCTGTCCCTTTTGAGAGGTATGCAGGTGTGGAAAAGAGGAGGGGATAGTTAGTTGGTGTTGATTTGGCTCTGGGTGTGTGGTTGTTTTAGTGTTGGTTCTTTGATACATATTGTCTCATGTTTGCTTTGGTCCCACAGTATGGTTTGGGGTTTTATGCTTGCCTCAGTGAATTGAATAGCCACGTTTTCAGTCGTTTTCTGAATCCTTCCTAGTCCTCCCTTTGTCTTTTGCCCAAATATGTGCTTCACCTACACCTCCCTGGCCCTGTGCTATACTCTCAATTCCCTTCCAAGCACACCTCCGGAGGACATAGCGTTCATCTCTACAGCATTCTCGCTTGTAGTTGCCTCTCACCTATCAGGGAGAAACATGACCTCCTCAGCAGTCTTCTTCTCCCAGTACGTCTAGCTCTTCTTCACCTCACCCTGACACCGTTCACCCTGCTCCTCTCCACTCCTGATGCTCTCCTCCACCTCCTCCTGAAAACTCTCACCCTCCTCTCCTCTTTACCAGATGGTCTTCTACTCCTCTTTACACTACTCACCCTTGTACTCTCACCTCCTAAGCAACCCTCTCCTGTCTTCTGCTGCCTGTTCCAACTCTCTCTGCTCCTTTGGGCTTCTCCAGCCAGCTCCAAAATCTCTTCTGTGCTTCCTCCATACGGTTCCATGTCATTTCGCCAGCTCCCTTTGTTCCGACTGGTGTTTTGCCATTGGAGTTTTGCCGAAAAACGTAATCAATTTTTAAGAAAATTATTTTGTGGGGGTTCCCCACCAAGTTGCCCGTAATTTAATTATTTCTTTTATTTACCTCCCCCACGACCCTTTATTTACCCTTTCCAACATCCCAAAAAAAATGCGATAGGAATTTTCAGCAAAACTCCCGCGGCAAAACACCCGTCGGAAAAAGGGGTGTTGGCAAAAGGACGCGATACCCTCCATACACCCACACTGTTCTGAATCAACTTCCTCCCTTTATACTTTTGACGATACGGTAATGGGCCTTTTTCCAAGGGTAAAGGTTTAATAATATGTGTGGAAATGGGGTCAGAGTCATTACATTGGTCGAGCGAGAATGCCACTTTACTCTCCTTAACTGTGCGTGGATTCCCACATCACAGACTTGTAGCCCAAGGGGTTAAGACTCAGGGCCGCCATCTTAGGTTCGTACTCTGGAGTATTCGCGGTGCAAAGCTGCTCGCTCGTGCTGGGCCTGCGCTGCTTGGAAGTGTCTTCCTTTCCCAAAGTCACTCGGTGTGCAGTTGCAATTGCCAGATGCCGGGTGACAGGGGGGTGACAACATGAACTAGAGCGATCTCTCACTCGTGACTTCTCTTTTCATGCAAATTGTGACAAATCCGTTTATGCAATAGTGTGCATGTTTGGTAAGAGGTGTCTGGCAAATCTGTTCTAGCTGCAGGAATGGATTAATTCTCGCTGCGGATCATGCTTGTTTCTCTTCAAGCAACAATAATCTGCTGTTGGGCAATGGGTCAAGCTCCTGACTCTTCACTGGTGGAGGATAAGGTTGGCCAAGAGATCCTCCCTATGCCGCCGGGGGCTCAGTGTCATGTGGCTTGAGGTGGCACCCGGCACATGGGATGAGCCCACTGTGCCCCCAGGGCTGGTCAGGTGTCTTTGTGCATCATCTGCACCCTCACAGCGTTGTACCTTCCTTCAGCACCGAATATCATCAAATCCTATCCGCTCGGGACAGAGGATTTTCCTACCTGAATGTTTGGCTTCCTGTCGGGGTCCATGTTCCTGTCTAGAGGTTCCCGGCTTCTGGTAGAGAAAGACTGTACCTCTTTCTGACGAAAGAAAAGGACAAGTGTCCAGGTAAGCGCTGTGGTTGACATTAGACACCAACGATACTGACACAACTAGGGATGAAAGTGAAGTGAGCTAGCACTGGCCATGTCAACAATGGAAGAGAAGAGTAACGGCATCTCTATCTTGTACAGATAGAGTTTCAGAGAAAGAAAAGACACCCGCTCCTTGATGGCATAGAGAAGGTCCCCAAGCCAGTGTCCCCCTTCCAATGATGACATCTTCATAGCTGTCAGAGCTTGACCAGTAGATTGTGATGGCCAGGTCTGATGCAAAGTCTACCAATGGTGACATGTAGATATTTAATAGCATGCATGACACAGTCGTCGACCCCTGGCCCAGGCAATAAGGCACAGATTGGGAGTCGAATGCCCGGATACCATTTGGATGATGTGAGCGTGCCCAGATAATAAGAAAAGACACAACACCTGCATAGGACCACTCCAATTCTTAGTAGTAGCTAGAATGTTAATGTGGGCCACATGGTTGGTCATATCGAATCCTGCTGAGACAACAAGGGGCATGAACAGAGAGGCGCCAAGCACATGTATTGCACATTAAACCCTGTTCATACATGTTTGTCTTAGTAATTTGCAAAAAATAGAACAAATCTTTATAAAAAAAACTAAAGCAAGTTAGGAGATTTTACAGGATTCTATAGCTGTATTGTGGCACACACCTTAAGGAGCATGCTTGCAAATGAAGCCCAGTGATAGGTCAAGTCACTTGTCCTGTCTCTCGAGTCAAGCAACAGCTTTGTCAGAAGAAGCAGGACTTGGTCAGATTTAAAAGTCAGCCTCTTTGAAGCAAATATTGATCAAGGGCAACCAGAAGGAGGCCGTAGTTTTGGAAATGACCTCAATTCAGAATGAAGTCCTCACATCTTGGAGTGCCTGAGTAGTAGAGACCACGGCTTTCAACGCATCATAGGAGAAGAGGGAAAGACTTTAATGAAGACTATGCAGGCCCAACAGTGTTGTTACAGAGTTTGTTAATTCCCCTTGACATCACATGCGGATGTAGGACAAGGTGAGTCAGGCTGCTGGACTGGGATTGAAACAGAGATTGAGTCCATTAGATGACACATTTGGGTAGTTGTTAGAAGTGGACATTTAGCTCAGCGAGTAGGAGCCTTACATCCAAAGGAGAGGTTTCCTCCTGGGTGTGTCTGAGCTATGTTATTTGGGAGATGCTGGTTCTCTTGCACAGAAGGCTTTGAGGGTGCCATTTCACCAAAATGAGAGAGGAACCTAGCGTAGGTCCGATCCAGTGGTGCTTAGACTCTGAATACCATCGCAAGAAGTGGCACTACATGACCTTTGCCTCTGATAATGGATCCTTGTTTGTTTTATTTAAATAGTCTATATTTACAAGCTAAGACTGAAGCATGGTAAGCTACATTTGAGGGGAAAGATGGGCTTTAGGATAGAACGCTCCTGTGCTGAGCTCTATTTGTTTTCTGGTTATCTCTAATTATTCCTTGAAGGTCACAAGCGTGGAAAGGTGAACCCAACAGCTTTCATAATGAGAAAGTAGAGATTCCTGGTTACCTTGCTGCAATTAGTTTACATAGAATCTTGTATTTGCAAGAATGCACACATAAGATGCTGATTCTGAAATAGTGTTTTTTAATAGGCGTAGACAGATAGTCTAGAAAGTGGTCAGCTGACACGTGTTTCGGACCCTAAGGTTCCTTCTCAAGGCAAAGGTAATCTGGAGATCCACAGTCCTAGATCATGGGTCTGCAACCTGCAGCCTCCCATGTGTTTTGCACTACAACTCACATGATCCTTCGCCATTAACTATAATGGCTAAGGCTAATGGGGGCTGTAGTCAAAAGCATCTAGAGGCGCAAAGGCTGCAGACACCAGACCGAGATATTTCTACGTGACAGCTATGTTGACAAGTGGTGTTCATTTCCCATGAAGAGTATCTGATGGTCAATTTGTAGACAGCCTAGCCGAAGGGTAACTTGCCAAAGCGGGAACAATCTGTGGCAGCAGAATTAGCAAGGAAGTGATACAAAGAAGGTGTGTTAGCATCACTTGGGAATGACAAAATTCCATGACAACCGGCAATAGTTCAGCTGGCGGAGCTGCTAACCAGCCATATTTAAACAGTCCTTCAAACATCTCAGAGCTGGCCTCTGTGCAGGGAATGCCATGCCAACAAACAGGCAGGTGAATGGTGTAAGATAAGGACGTTTGAGCACTCCCTGAACCAAAAGGGGTTTTGAGACTACCCTTGAACTATACCCATGAGCCATTCAAATGTGCACACCAAAAGTGTTCGTTTATTAGATTCCATGTTGTATGGAATGAAGAAAGCGGGCACTTGCATGTTCGGGGGGGAATCATGCTATTAGCTCATAGTATAATTAATCACACACAATAGTCACGGATGAAATGTCGCGATTTCTGCTCTGGAAAGTTAGTTTGCATTCACTGCACTCACTAGACCTGTTAGGAAACCGGAGGGCAGCGAATCATCATGGCTCAGTTAAAAAAAAAAGAAAAACGTATGCGTTGTAGCATCTGGAAGATAGTTTATAGATTGAATGTCAACTGTGTTCCTAAGCATGCAGATGTCCTCAGAGAAGTTAGGCATCTGCAACTCCAGTCCTCAAGAGCGCAAGTCATGCCAGGTGTCCGTGATAACCAGCGACTATGGAAATGCCTCCTATTTAGCTTCACTGTATTCAAATTGCGATAGTCAAAGGGATATCCTAAAACACGGAATGGATCGACTCCAAAGGACTGTCTCCTGGGTAGATGAAGCGAGAGCCTGTAAAAGGATTGCAAATGTTGCATTAGCATGATAAGTAACAAGGTGACAATGGTAGTCCTGGGTGACCTAGCTTGGAGAATTTCATTTGGTCCGCAGTCCCACAGACTTTTAAACGTTTTATGGAAATGAGTCTGAAACAATTTAGGATCGCCCAGATGTAAAAAAGGAGGACACTGAGAGAGAAGGCAGACTGCTTACATCCCTCAAGACCCTTTAACATGCGCCTCCGGTAATTCTGAGCTCCTCAAATTCCCGCTGGGCGGTGGGACCCGTGCACATTTTTCTTTCTATTTCCAGCCCAATTTTCATTGCAATAGCTGGCATAGAGTGGCCAATGGGATCACCGAGCAGTGGGAGCGGTACAGAAAGGGATGATGATGTTCCGGAAGAGTGTATTATTTCACAAACATATGTTGAATAAGCCAGACGTTCCACTGCAGCTATACTGCCTCATTTATGTATTTATTTTATTTATTGGATATTTATAAGGCGCTTATACAACAAGACAGTGTTTAAAAAGCACCACAAGGCACGAGCGAAGGGAACAAGGTAGCAAATAAACAATGAAAAAGACAATACATAAAATAGAAAAGAACTTTGGTCCTACTAGGCCTTGCAACATTCGGAGCATGCAACTTGAGGTGGTCCAGTTCAAGGCAGAGAGAGGGAGGCTGTTCCAGAGGAGGGAGCCAGCTGAGGAGTGGGATCTGCCCCCAGCTCTTTGCTTGGAGAAGCATTTGACCAGCAGAGAGTTGGAGCAAGAAGATCGAGGGGATCTGGAAGGAGAGACTTTAGAAAGTGAGAGTTGCAGGTAGCGTGGTCCCAGGCCCCCGACAGCCTTGTGAATGACGCGAAGGGTCTTGGATTTGATCCTTGCAACAACCGGGAGCCAGTGGAGAGATTTTAGAACTGGAGAGATACAGTCCCAGGGATTGAGGCCAAGGATAAGTCTTGCAGCCCTATTCTGGATTAGTTGAAGGGGACGGAACTAAGAAAGAGGCAGGTTGAGGAAGAGGCTATTGCAGTAATCTATCCTGGAGAGGACCAGAGCTCTAGAGAAATTAAGCTTCTGGGGGGAGAGGAGAAAAGGGAGAATGCCTTTAAGGAGGTGAATATGAAAGTGGGCCTTCTTGGCAAGGTCCAAGATGTGAGGAGTAAAGGAGAGAGAGGAGTCAACGATGACCCCAAGGTTTTTGGCCTCAGTGGAAGGAGAGGGAGGTGAGCCCATTGAGGGTGGCAAGAGTGCAGGAGGGAAACGGGAAGCAGGTGCCCCAATAGGAAGGATCTCAGTCTTACTGGCATTAAGACAGAGATCATTGGCTGAGAAGCAAGACTGAATAGCAGACATGCAGACAGGGATGATAGAGGAGGAAGAGGAGGAGGAAGAGGGGAACTTGAAGAAGAGTTGTGTGTCATCTGCGTAACATGGGAGAAGGCAGATATCAAGTGAGCAGGAGGTGCAAGGTTGATGTTGAAAAGCCAAGGCAACAGTATAGAGCCCTGTGTAACTCCACATGTAGAGAAAGAGTAGTGGTGCAGGAGAAGGAGCCCAGGAGCACCTGGGAGGGGCAGCCAGTGAGTAAGGAGGTCAACCAGTCCAGTGCCCGGTCTGAGATATCGGGAGGATCTGGAAGGCGCTTTATGAGGACAGAATGGTCGACTGTGTCAAAGGCGGAAGAGAGGTCAAGAAGAATGAGAATAGAATTCTCAGAATCCAGATTGATGGTTGTTTAAACAACCATCAAGCTCAGTGTGTTGGGTCAGTTAGGGGAAGACCAGCCTCTCCAGGAGTTTCCCAAGGAAGGGTGTACTAGAGATAGGGTGGTAGTTTGGCCGGACACGAGGGTTCAGTTGAAGGCTTTTTTAGGATGCGGTGCACAAGAGAATGCTTGAAAGAAGAAGGGAAAGAGACAGATGCTAAGGAGTGGTTGCAGAAGTACGCAAGAGCCGGAGTGAGGGAGGAGATGTTGTCCTTAATGGTTCTGGAAGAACAGGGAGAAACCTGTTTGGAGGAGACCTTCAAAGAGCGGAGTACTCTAGAGATGTCATCCGTTGTGATAGGTGAGAAGGAGGAGAGAGTGGGTGGGGTGGAAGAGACGCCAAGGGAGGCAGGGGGAAAGGGTGAGGAATATAGGAAGAGAGAGGGGTCAGAATGTCCTGAATTTTAGAGGTGAAATGGGTTGCCAATGCAGTACAGAGGGCCTGAGAGCGAAGAGCAGAGGTGGAGACTGCACATGGATTGGCTAGTTCCTTGGAGATTTTGAAGAGTTCAGCTGTGTTAGATGCTGTAGAGATACAGGCCTGGATATGGGCCCTCTTCTTGGAGCGGATAGAGAGACAGTATTTTATTTGGAGCACGCGACAGGCCAGTTTATCAGAGGATGAGCCTGAGGTCTGGTCCTTCCGTTCAGCAACTCTACACTTTTACATAGTCTTGTTATAAGAATCTTTCAAACTTCATAGCACTGCAAACAGATGCATAAGTAGTGCAAATGAAAAAGGTTTAGCACGTCTCCCATTTCCTGAACACTTCCTCTTCACTCCCTTTTGAAGCAAGAAGTCTATCTTAAAATGGACCCCCTCAAAATCCCCAGCAATGTTTTTTCAGCCGCCTTTGTATCATGGAGCCAAACTACCGATCACAGGTGGGTCGGTGAATTCACTAGGAGCAAGTCTGCAGCACGCTTTTGTATGCCAACATTAAAGAAGGCTTGCACCCTAAATCAAGGTACTCTGTGATCCCCCATGTTTGAAACTTGCACCTTGCCTCTTTGTGGTTTACCCAGTCTTAGATGGATTTCTGTAAAGTTCTAAAAACCCAGCTGTATCCTAAATATGCCTGGGTTGCGATGGGGGCTAACAGATTTCTTTAGGATCTAAGCTTCTAACTATTGCTATTTATGTTGTATCTTAGATCGGGGTTCCACAGAGAGGATGTGGATCAGATTGGTCTGCTGGTTTGGGCCCTTTTATATTATCAATCTTTTTTGCCTTATTTATTGTTTTTTCCTGTGTATTTTTTAATTGTAAAATAGTTTGTTATCCGCTTTGTTTTTCTGTACCATGCACCGTCTAGCATGGGTCAGATTCACACATTTTAAAATGCATATGGTCAAATAAAATTAAGTTCTCAAAAATTCAATCAAGAAGAAATTGCCATATCCCAGCAACACTAGCAAACAAATCTGAGACCAACCACCGATGGAATAGGTGATCAGGTGACGAAAGCGTGTGTCATCACGTCTGCTTTGTGGCTTCACTTTCTGCCTGTAATATCAGTTCTGTCGGCCATCTTCAATCGGTGATATCACTTCCCATGGCCATCTTGGATTGATTACATCACTTCTGGTGGCCATCTTGGATCAGTGACACCACTTCCTGTGACCATCTTGAGTCGGTCCATACTCCAGCTGAGTGCCACAAGAGACTCCTCTGGGAACGCCACTCAAGAAGAAATTGCCTAATCCCAGCAACACAAGGGACAAAATCAGATACCAACCACTGATGGACTAGGTGATCAGGTGACGAGAGCGTATGTCATCACTTCTGCTTTGTAGCTTCATTTTCTGCCTGTAACATCACTTCTGTCGACCATTTTGGATTGGTCACATCCCTTCCTGTGGCCATGTTGGATCGATTACATCATTTACTGCGGCCATCTTGAATCAGTGACATCACTTACTGCTGACATCTTGAGTCAGCCCACACTCCACCTCAAGGCCCTAAGAGTCTCCTATAAGGAAGACCAATGAAGAAGAAATTGGCTCATCCCAACCACACAGGGACAAAATCAGAGACCAGCCAATGATGGATTAGGCGATCAGGTGACGAGAGCCTGTGTCACCACTTTGGAACTCCCTATGGGCGTTCAGCCAGGGCCGTCTCAGTTAAGGGTAGAACAGTGAAGGGTGACCAGCCTCTTTGCCTATGACCCTTTGCTTTTGCCTTCCTCTTGACTGCACCTGTGAAAACTCCTAGCTTGATAATTACTGTGCGCTCTCTCCACACTGCAGTACTCACCTACAGTGCATTCACTCCTGCTGCTCTTCCTACTCACCTCTCCCTATGCTTTCTTCAATTATGCTACAACTTCCTCCTTCCCTATCACTATCATAAAACTCACATCTCGAAACTCACACTGCTCCATCTCTCTTGCACCCCCTACTTCCAACAAACAAAGCCGACACACTAACCATACCTCCCCTAACACCTATCCACCTTGCCTCCCTTCCTCTGAGACTCACGTTCTCTGTTCTACCTTACTGCGTCTACTGAACATTGCACTCTGGAATGCTCAGTCTGTATGGAACAAAACTTTGTTCATCACTGACTACTTTCATGCCAGCTCACCTCCCCTAGACCTCCTTGCTGTCACTGAAACCTGGATTTCACCATCTGGCGCTTCCACTCGGGCAGACCCCCATGATTCCAAACTATCCTTCATTCACTCTCCTCGTCTGACTGGCATAGGTGGAGGTGTCGAACATCTACCCTCTTCCAGCCTCAAATCTCTAATGCCGCGTCCTCTCTACCTCTTAATTCACCATCTCTACTATTGCTCTGCCTTGCTCGGTTCACATCATCTCCATCTATCACCCTTGTGGTTCCACTGGACCATTATTTGATGAACTTGAGCAACTTCTTGATTCTCTTTTCACTAAACATCACCTCATTATCTCAGGTGACTTTAACCTTCCCTCTCCAACAACTTCTCAGAAATCTGAACTTCAGTATTTTCTAAGTGACACGCTCTCCACTCTATCCATAACCTACCTATTCATCTCCACCTCTCTCTCAGCCACTACTGCTGTCACAGCATCACTATCTGATCACTTAATTGTTTCCATCACCATCTCCTTTCCACCCTCTGACCTCACTTGCCTCATCTATTACTAAAAGGAAATGTAAACCTTCTGCCATTCCTCCCTTTCTCTCAGACCTTCACACTCTCCTTCTTCCCACCTGATGCTTCTTCCACTAACATTGCCTTCTCCAGCTTCCAATCACTACTATATGACCCATTCTCCTCTCACTTCCCATTGCTAACTTTCACCCCTATGTCTCAGCATCCTCAACCATGGGTGACCCCATTCATGTGCTCTCTCTGCACAGACATGCATTGGTGGCCATTTAAATGGAAGCATACCCATTTGCATGAGGACCTGAACTCTACCACACTGCTCTGAACCCTCTTATGTCCTCTCTTCATAGAGCAAACACGAATTTATACTCCACCCACATTGACTCTCACTCCAACCATTCTTGTCAGCTGCAGGGCACCCTAAACCCATTCCTCCTAAACCTATGACTATCAACTCCACTCTCACAGCTAATGACCTAGCTGAATACTTCACTGCAAACATTTCCAAAATTAGAGACTCTCTCCTGACCTTCCTCATACTCCCTCCTCATACACTCTACAATCTGCCTACTCTACCATCATCCTCTGTCTCTATCTCTCACTCCAGTCATACTAATACTGGAAAAGTGATATATCTACTGATGAAGGCTAACTCTTCTTGTGCCCCGTCAGACCCTCTTGCTGCTCAGTCAAGCCCATTGCCCCTTTAGTGGCCTCTAACTTCACTGAACTCTTCACCTGTCCTTAGACTCAGCTTTGCCTCTATTTTCAAAATAGCCACTGTACTCCCACTCCTAAAAAAGCAAGGGGCTGATCCAAATCCACTGGCTAATTTATGCCCTTTGTCTCTCTTTCCAGACTACTCTAAAGTGCTTGAAAGGGTTGTGTTTAATTGTCTTACTCATTTATTATACATCCACAACCTTCGAGACCCCTATAAGCAGGTTTCCCCTCCTGTCACTCCATCAAACTGCTTTCATGAAAGTCTCCAACATCATCTCCTATGCTAAGCACTCCATCCTAACCTCTATCCTAATTCTCCTTGACCTGTCTGCTGCCTTTGACAAAGTGGATAACTCTGATGTCCATAATACGCTCTATTTTCCTGGGATTCACCATCAAGCCGTTGCCTGGATTTAATCTTATGGCACCTCACCAATTCTCTGTCGTCTGGAGCAACACCAGGCGTCAACTCACTCCTCTAACTGTAGGTGTTCCACAGGTCTCTGTCTGGGACCTCTCCTCTTTACACTCTACGCCTCTGCTCTTGGGGCACTAATCTACTCTTTTGTATTCTCATACCAACTCTTCAAGGTTTACACCCAGATCTTCTACTCTTTTTCTGAACTCTCCTCTGATCTCTCTATCAATATTTCAAACTGTCTTTATGACATTACATATTGGATGGATTTGCACTCTGTGATGTTAAACTCTAGCAAAATAGATGTGCTCTTCTTCCCTGCCAAATACTCTCTCGCCTTTCTTTCCCTGCCTATCCAGTTCCTACCTGAATCCCCCCTACACTTCTTCATCTATAAACCTCAATGTCATCTATGACCCTTCCCACACCTTCAGGCACCTCCTTCCTTTTAAAAACCACCAAGCATCTCTTAACCACTCTTGTATTCTCTAAACTGGGCTACTGTGCCAGCATCCTCTTTGGTCTCCCCAACTATGCTTTCTATCCTCTCGACAAGATTATTAACTTTATTGGACTTTCTTTGAACACCCTCACTTCACACCTACTTCCTTGTTCTGTCACCAGGCTCGATGGCTGACGATGCAAAACAGGGCCAGATTTAAATGTATGCTCCTGTTTCACAAATCTATCCACAGAAAGGGACCATTGTATCCTCATCTATCCGTGTCTACACTCCTTCTCGTTATCTCCAATCTGCCTCCTTGACTACCCTTGTGGGACCTCGCCCACCCTGTGCTTCTGCTCTTTCTCTCTTCTTGCTCCACTTGCATGCAATTCTATTCCCCCAACATCCGAGAAACATTCTGCACCTATTTGTTCAAAATCAAACTAAAAGCCTACCGCCTCACCTCTGAGTTACCCTCTTAACCTATCTCCCCTCTGCCTACTAGCTAACATTCTTCCCTCACCGCTTATCTGCCTCTGTCCCTCACTTTCTACTGCCTGCACTCTGGCACTTCATCCGTTATGGTCACACCCCTAACCCAGCTGGCCATGCTGTCTACTTGCAATAAAAAATGTCTGTCAGTGGTCCTTTTATCTATGGATGTCCACTCATGCATTGTCCCCGGTGACTGTCCCATTGAGCACCTTCCCTAAACCTGGTCAGAATGTCACTCGAATTCACGCCATTGTAAGAAGCTCACTGCTTCCCATCACATCTGATTTCTTATCTATTGTATGTTCGTTTGTGATCAAAATAGCATTGTTCCTCCCTGTATAAATAAATAAATAAATAAATACATAAATGTGAAATAAACATCTGCTACAAGGTCGCCTGCTTGGCCCTCAAGCTGTGTGTGGGGGCAACTCAGGTGGCTGGGACCAATCCATTACATGATGTGGGGCAGGGGATGGAATAGAGAGGAACCCGTGATCTCTCCAAAAACACTGAGGGTAGGAGCAGGTGATCTTTGCATGGCTCATGCTGCTGCTACTTCCCCTTTAAAAAAAACAGGTCAATCATAATGTATCGACATGCAATATTTGCTCCTGCACAGCTAACCGAGTAAGAATCTACTAGTAGCACGTTTTCCACACCAGCTGGCTCACCCCTGGAGCTTGATGTTTGCATACAAGATGGCGGACTGGCCTTTTAGATGCTCAGTCCACGAAGAGAGAAGGGAATGTTTGGAGTCGATATACCGGGAGACTAACCAATCAATCCCTAAACAGGAAAGTTGAGCATGCTCAGCTGCAGGAAATTAACACAAGCATGGAAAAGGGGGAGTAAAGATACCACTCTAAAGACCCACATAGAAAACAGCGAGGTATGTGAGTCTAGAGTAATTGTTTGCTGAATGGAGCAGTTGCAGGTGGGGGAAGGATTGGAGGTGTGGGAGGAGTGATGGTGCAGGAGGAGACGGATAAAGCAAGAGGCGTTGGTGCAGGAGGAGGGGAGACAACAAGAGAGAGAAAAGGAGGCATAGCCCCAAGAAAGAGGAAGGAGGCAGAGGATATCCGAGTATGTGGGGTGAAGAACCCTCAATAGTGTGAGAGGGGCAAAGGATTAGGAGGATGAGGAAGTGATAGTTGGAGAAGAGGAGGAGAAGCAGACAGTGAGAGAGGGGGACCAAAGACATTCCCTTGGAGACATAGGGAGAGCTCCTGACAGGGGGGCGAGACAAGATACACATATTAGACAGTAATCACTGAGGCTATTTTGTTCAGAAGACTGTGAGTACCGCCAGGGAGAGACCCTGAGAGGCCATTTGATCCAGAGACTTTACTTTGTGTGCAAAGAAGGTACTGAGTTGGAACATGTTGTGTAAGAAATAATGCAACAAATAGTTAAATACTCTAGTTTGACTGTGAATTGTGTTTCTGTCGGGTGGTAGATTTATGTGTATGGTTTTAGAAACAATCGGACAGCTGCTTGTATGTATTAGTATTGTCCCTTTCACTTTATCTTTTTTTTTAATTGTGATGATAGTAATATGGTACTGAGTAATGATGTGAGATTGTTTAGTTGTTTGTGTATGAATGAAGTATGTTTGGAGCTTGCTTTTAGGGAATGTGATATGGTTATGTGTTTAGACTGGTGAGATCTTAATTCATTTAAGCACTTTTCAGGATCTATGCAATGCACGACAATATTTTGACATTTAAAAAAGTTTTAGAATGGTTTCAATGATTCTCAGTAATGTATGAATTAATAAAAAGTCTATTACAAATTACAATTGGGAGTAATGCGAATGTAATTGTTTCGCGTCAAACGTCATGTGTTTTGGTAATTTCACTGATGAAACCTTATAGTATGTAACTACGAGCTATTGGTTATGCAGATGTGCACGTACATCTTGAGTTTGCCAACAGAAACACTAATGGTGTGATCTTTTTTGTATATATTTTGGTGCGGTCCAGCACAGATCACAACATAGAGATACACCTGGTATCCCCGGTTACTTTTGTTTTTTACTGATTTGGAACTTGGCATGGTTCCTTGGCCGATGAGAGTTGAATCCAGACATCACCCGCATGTTCAGAGAAGAATAGAGGAAAGCTACGGATGCCATCGACATCCTGACTACAGACTTATCATGGCCTCTGTGCTGCCACTGGGGGAGAAGGCTTGATTATGAATGCACATGGAGGGAGAAAGAGGAAAGGGAGGAAGAGCAAGCCTCAAGATGTTACTTTCCTGTGCAGTTAAGGCAGTACCTTCAGTAGAGGGCAGCCTTCCTTCTAACATTTGCAAATAACCTCAATAAACAAACTATCATTCAATCATATTATTGTGTCTGGTGGCGTTTCCCTGTGGTTTCGTGGCACATCACGAGACCGTCTACAGGGTTGCACTTTGAATGTAACGCTGGTGGCACTTTAACAGATATCCTGCGATTCATGGTACAGAGAAAAAATATGTTCTACTTCATGCTAACCTGGCAGCTGGGACTAATTGCTGTACAGACAGTTTTTACTACTGACTTTGTCTTTTACATATGTTTAATGGGTGAGACATACTGCGCTGTGTGAATAATTGGGTGCAATTAAATATTTAAAGAAAGGTTAGCAAAAAAAATCATATGTTCTAATTGCTGATGTTGCTTTTCATTTTCAGTCACAGGTGATTAACCACTCAGGGCATTCATTTGTAAAATGGCGGCACCCTTATTTCAGTGATAGAGACATCACCCTGGTAATACCTCTAGCACATCTTCCTGGCATCTTTTAGGTATTTTTGGAGAGCAAAGAAAACGACTTATTAAAATATGTGGGAATCGTTAGTAGTCTTTTACAATGACAAATGCAGAGTAGCACAAACACCAATTTCTTATCAACTGTTGGCATGTGTAGTTTGTACTTACAGAGAGGACAAAGTATTCACCATCAAAGTAGGTGAGTACCTGAACTGACACCAAATAATACAAGAATGAGTACAAGCCGCTCCTCGTGTCACTTTTAAAGCTGCTCCTCATGTCAGCCTTCAAGCCGCTCCTCATTTCAACCTCAAAGCCGCCCAAAATGGAAACCTTCCTACAGTCACTCTAGGTGAGTCAGCGATAGTTCCTAATTTTAGCCTCTGCAGCCACAGTTGGGAGCGTTAGCACCCCAAATGCTAATAATTAGTAGATTGTGTCTTTTTTGTTGATCTGAGCTTCCGGCCTAGTGTTGGGCTAGACTTCTTCAGTATTTCGGGCCCGTTAATACGAATGCTTCTTGTATGTATGTATGTATGTATTTAATTTTTGTAGAGCGCCGGTAGCCCGCGGGCATCAGGGCGCTTAAACATACGCAACAGATACTATGTGACATACGACATTTAAAGGGTCTGCTAACCACCGGAAAGCCTCTAAGAGGCATCGTCACCCGATTTCTCATCTGAAAAGGTGAGTCTTGAGCACCTTCCTAAAGGTGGAGTGATAAGTTTCCAACCTCAGGGGTTCAGGGAAGCTGTTCCACAATTTGGGAGCCTTGAGTAACACATAGCACCACAATGGATGCACTTTGCTATATTGGGGACACATTAGGTCACTTAACAACTGGGGTTATTCCATTCTAAAATTAAAAATCAAATCACAAATATCCGTCAACACTCTAAAGCATTGATTGGGTCACTTAAATGAGGCAGTGAGACTGGTCATAGCTGCTCGCTCAAAGTCAAAGCACTACTCAACATTTTGGAATGAGTCACTCCGCTGTGGGCATCTTTCCTCTGGAAAGGTTTTTGCAGCCAAAAATGTTATTTTTTTTTTTTAAATGACCCCGGGCTCACAGAGTTGTCCCTCATATAATGAAAGGGAATGAGAGGCCCGCGACTAGGCCCAGCAAGTATCCAGGAGAAGGCGGGTGACAGGAGCGGAAGCTGCGGAAAGTGACGTGTGGTAAATATACCTACGAACAATGGACTCCCGATCGCTCCATTTTATCGCGCGTGCTGGAATTTGAAAGCGCAGTATCTTGAGCGTCCTAAGTGCCTACCCTTATAATAGATCTCAGTGTAGTCATAGTAGGCCTCAGTGTTCAGAACGATGGTTTTGTTTAATTGTGGCAACAGTCAATTATTACCAGAGAGTTTCACTCACAAAAAAGATGTAGCCAGCCAACCAGCTACCAGCTTCTTCTCTCCCGCACCATCAAGGAGCGCATGGGCAGAGTACTTCACAGTGTCCTAGCAGGGAAAACATTGACTTTATTCCGCTCAAAGAGGGAGTGAAACTTGGGCAATTTTCATATTTAGCTTGAAGACATTGGGCCTCATTCCAAATCTGGCACCAGCACCTTTTCCGGACTGCCAGATTTTGAGATTGTCTGCAGGCATGGTTCTCACTGAAGCCCCGGCACCGTTAGCAATGGTGCCGGGGGCTTCTGTGCCATTCCTTTGGGGTCCTATGGGACTCCACGGGAATGGGGACTTACAGTTGCCGCCGCCTGACATCCTGGCCCGTCGCCCCCTGTAATGTCCCGGTGGCACCGGGACCTCAGGCAACGGAAACTGTGTTATGAGGTGGGTGGCAGCTGCAGGTAGCACAGGCAGGTTACCACTGACCTCGTAATGGAATTTTGAATTTTGAGGGATTTATACTGCGCACCTGACGAACTAAATCGTATTTGGGCGCTGCTGTATCAGGTTCCATTATAATGCCATATTTACACTTTCATCAGATTGTTTATGATGCCCTATCCTGTGTTCCTAAACTCTAACAAAACGGATAGGTCGAAATGTAGGGAGGGTTTTCATCTCGCGAATCTCTCGGGGTAGTTTATTCCATAATCTAGGGCCGTAGCCCCTGAATCTGCGATCCCCTTTGTTCACGCACCTCATGCGTGGTACTTGGAACAGGTTCTTATCCACTGAGCGCAATTGCCGTATTGACACATGACTTATGATTTTGTCTGATAGGTATCTTGGCGCGGTTTTGTTAACACATTTAAATACCAGACAAAGAATTTTAAAGTCAATTTGCTGTTTCATGGCTAGCCAGTGTAGGGATCTTCTTAGGTCCAAAATGGGGGCTGATTTTTTCACCGTGTACACCAGCCTAACAGCTGAATTTTGGGCCACTTGTATTGTTGTAATGAGGCCCATTCTCTTGATATCGGTTGACAACAGCCGCTGCGGACCGGCAACAGTGAGTTGGTGATTCTCCCCGTTCCCACCATTGGCTCCCTCCGTTAGATTGGCATACTGGCTCTTCCAGCTCCTTGAGCCTGGTGTTCAAGTTTAAGGTGATGCCAGCGCTTTCAGTCATGAGCAGCCTCCCTCCCACTCACTCACTCACTCACTCACTCACTCTAGCCTAGCATGGACTGTATTACATAACGTTGCCGCCGAGAAGCCCTAAGGCCTACCCTATGAGCATGCGCGCCGTTTCTATTGCGCCTCACTGAAAATCTGCGTGAGCCTATCCGGTAATGGATAGGTGCAGCTGTCAACCAGATGTCAGGGTCTATGGGCGCCATTAAGCAAAAGACACTGGATGGGGTTGACCCCTTTTACGGGCTGCTATCTGAAGACACGTCTAGCCCATCACCCAATAACCGCCGGGCTCCGGAGTTAGGTGGAAAGAGTAGCCATGGTAACCACGATGTGTTTCATGGAGTGTCTTGCATGAGGTGACAGCTTCGAGTGAAGTTTATACAACACGAGTGGTATGAAACAGGGGTCACTTTTGCTCCTAATGCCAGGCGTCTGCACGAATCACACCGTATATTCAATGGATTGCATTATTTCCCGGTTATTCACATGGCTTTTTTTGAGATGCAAATATGACTCACGCTTGAAAATAAGTGGAATTAAACCGCTCTTAGGAATGTTGACCTAATCACAAAAGCTCGGTCGGACATTTTCAGTGAAAAGTATGTGTGCGCAAGGTAGGCGCATGCATGTACTGCACCCACACATACCTCAATGCCAGATCTGCATATTCACGAGACTTGAGCGAGTGGTCCGTGCACGGCAATGCAAAGGTTGGTAACTTATCGCTCGGGACGCCATTTTGTGTCTAAAGGATGCGTATCCGGTGCAGAAGTTCTCCAAATGGCAGGATGCTTCGAGTTGCGGCAATGAGCCAAAGAGAACATGTCAATTCTCTGGTCCTAGGTGAAGTTGCAAGTAGTTTATTTTTTCCAATGGCAGATCATTATCACCACCTGTTTAAAACATCGCGGGCTCTCCATCCATTATTGGTGAAATGCTTGTAAAAAGTGCATGCATTGATAAATGGCTGAAGTGTCGCCCATGTGGTGACATTTCATTGTATCCAGCACTGAGCCCTTGCTCAGGACCATGATCTCACACACAGAAATATGTTGCTCATTCTTACTGTAAACCCTGCATCCTAGCTGCACTCATACCTTTTTTTAGATTGAAGTGTAATGGCAATTTCTTTGTGAATACCCAATAAGTGTACACATATTTTCCAACAGGAAAAATCTAGGCGTATGTGCGTGTGGTTCTTAGTGAATGCCATTCCCATCTCTAAAATACGATCACACTTGAGCATAAATTACCTGTGTAAAACCGTAACTTTTGGTAATTCGCTCCCAGGTGCATTTTGCTCTATGTTCGAGTTAATGTCCCTGTGTGTGTGTGTACTCTTTTATTTTTTTTTTGCAATACACCTTAAGACATACTTGTTAAAAGTGAAATCTAGTGCTAGTATTGGTTAAGTAGCGCAGGCCTGCTTTCAATTGTTTTGCCACTGACCACATTTGACTGCACACACCTCTTCTATTTGGTGCTTTGAATTTAAGAGCTTTGAGGTTAATCCTTCCTCCTCACTCCTAATTAAATCCTCCAGAGCTTTCTCTGGGATGGCAAACCGATACCCTTCATTCTCTGCGAATGTCTCGCCCACACGGACCAGCTCCATCAACGGGGAGCGATGAAGCCGCTTTCAGTGCCAGCATGTTCTTTTCATTTATTTTAATTGGCTGAACTTTAACCTATTTTTTTGCAGATGTTTCATCTTCTTTTTCAACTTCTGTAGCTCTTTTTTTCCCTATTTGTGGCACATGCCAAAATAGCACATCACTTCTGCCTTCCCAGTTTTCCATGCAAGTCAACGCCGCCATATGGGCCCGCACGCCAATCCCTCCATAAAACTCTTCCTTTACAACACGAACCACCAATTGAGGGTTCACAATGTATCCATCGACTTCTGCGCCCTCACGGCCACCCGCCCCCAATGGTTTCTACACAAAGGGGCATCATCTAACATGGCAACCTGGGCCCCTCTGATCCATGTTGGCATAGGCCCAAACCAGGGAAAGCGAAGTGGTCCTTATATCATGCTTCATGCCGGAGAGCAACCTCTAAGAGCAGGCTTCTTGCTTGGCATGCGTGTTGCTTGGCATTGTCTTGCTTCCAAGACTAGTGCAATGCTCCTGAGCAATCCTCCTGGCCCTTACACAGTATGTCTTAGGTCACATTAGGGTGACCAGATTTCGAAAATAAAAAGCCGGGACAAGGCAGTGACATAGAAGTAGGACTACAGCTTCAGCGGTGAAACTGTAGTCCTACTTCTATGTGGGTGCCTGTCCCATGTCATGTTGCAGCGCTCACGGTCCCGAGGGTATTTTAAGTTTAAAAAATCTGTCTGGGATTTGGGGATCGGGTGGATACCATTCCGGTTTTTGGCACAAATCATGATATCCAGCCAAAATCCGGGAAGCTATCCACCCGTTCCCCAAATCCCAGGACAGGGTTTTTAAACTTTCAAAAGTCTCCGCACCCCGGGACGAAGGTGTAAATACCCGGACAGTCCCGGCAAAACCGGGACCTCTGGTCACCCTGTAGGTCACATGCACATTACACATCTATTGCATGGAGAATTCTGTAACTTGGTCGGATTAAGACCAGATAAGGTTTTTATTTTGGAAATAATAGGCGACTTGTTTGGACAGAGACATGACTTCCACTGCAGAGGTCCAGCCTGAAACCTGCACTGTTTTCTCATATGCAAAAAGCAGTGACCCGTTCAAAACTATGGCCACTAATGAATGAACGGGTCCAGGGCTCTCTAAGTCCGGCCCAGGAGGACGCTGGCCAGACATGGCTTTCAGGATCACCAATATTGTGTCAGTAAGTCTTGTGTGCGGGCACCCTAAAACATACGTGGATTTGGTTCTTGCCCACCGAACTTGGAGCACGCTGAACCAGTCCCCCGAGCTATTCTTTGAAAGGTATTTTACATTCGGTTATTTTTATAATACATGGAGGTAAGATGCACCCCTGTAAGGAGCTTCCGAGTACATGTTCCAGAGGATCTGTTATAATACTGAAAACAAAACAACAAGGCTGAACACAGCTTTTTTGAACCGAATTTCGAAAATGCCTTTTCTTTTTTTTTGTGCACTTTTTTCGAATTTAACTGTGGGGGAGACCCCCTGCACCCACTCCCCACCAGATCTCCCCACCTCAATTTATTCGCTATCCCAACTGCCATCTATTTTTCTGAAAAAAGTGCAAAAATACCGAAAATTCGGTTATCAAAATGTGGTGTTTTCCACCTCGTTATTTTCCAAATCGGTTTTTTTGCAGCGATACCGGACACATACAGTGGGTGCACACCACTCCCAGGCACAACCACCACTGCCTGGGACAGATAGCCCAAGAACAGAGACGGTGCACACAGCTGCACCTGCGCACAACATCAGAGAGGGTCGTGCATAAACACACACAGACAAGTCGCAGCAGGTTAAACCAGTCTACCTGTTATGCTATGTTGTGTTATCATTTTTCGTACCGAGGTACAGCGCAACCAACACCAAAAAGGCAACCTGGCACTAATACTGAAGCTAAATTAAGCAAAACAAGAAAAGAGAGCAAGCTAGAAAAGTAGAGTTTTCAAAGCTTTCCTAAAAAGCAATCGGGCAATCGGCAGGGCATTCCACAACATGGCGGCTCTAACCGAGAAAGCCTGGCCTCCCATTCTTGCACGCTGACCTCTAGGGACAGGCAAAAGGGAGCGGTCAGCTGAGCGCAGTGCGCGAGCAGGAAGATAAGGTCGAACTGTCAACTGCAGATATTCCGGACCAGCGGCATAGAAAGCCCTATGCATTAAGGAAAGGGATTCAAAAGACACACTTAGCCACTGGAAGCCAGTGGAGAGACCTAATAACAGGTGAAATATGCTCCCGGTACGGGGTCCTCGTAGCAAGGCAAGCAGCAGAATTTTGTAACGCCACCAAACAATGGATTAGATAGGCTGGCTGAGCCAGATATAGGGAATTGCAATAGTCAATCCTGCTCACAACCAGGGCAGAGACTACTGGGGCACGTAGATAAGGTGGAATATAAGGCAACACCTTCCTAAGTATTTTAAGTTGGAAGTGGGCAGCCTGACAGACCGAACCAATCTGAGAAGCCATGGAAAGGGAAGTCGATATTTTAACACCCAGAATTTTAACCGTAGGATCGGCCACCGCGAAAGTACTCAACACAGATGGCCAGAGGGACGGTGTCCAAAGTGTGGTAACAGCATCGACTCCCACTATCAGCACCTCTCTCTTATCGCCATTGAGTTTTAGCCAGTTTTCACTCATCTAGCATCCCACGGCAGAAAGGCAATCTCGCAGCTGAGTGGCATTAGACGGATGGAGTAAGTCAAGCCGGACCAAGATCTGTGTGTCATCAGCATACGAGTAGCATCTAAAGCCGTGGGATCCGATTAGGGCAATCAGAGGCTGAATGTAGATGTTGAACAATGTGGGGGACAGGGCTGAGCCCTGCGTAACCCCACACGGCAGAGCCACAGCTGCTGGAAGAAAAGGTTGAAGTAACAGTTGCTGAGACTGGTGAGACAAAAAAGAGCGAAAACATGAGAGAACAGCCCCCGACATGCCAGCCGCTGACAGCTGACTGATCAGGATGGTGTGATCGATAGTATCAAATGCGGCTGAAAGATCCAAAAGGATCAAGGCCGCCACTCCAGCCATATCAGCAATAATCGTCATGTCATCAAGCACTGTGACCAGCACAGTCTCAGTGCCCTGGCCTGGTCTGAAGCCATCTAAAGATGCAAACCTCTGTTGCTCTGCGAGGTCTTGCTCCCAAAACTAGCGCATTGCCACTGTACTATCCTCCGTTCTATCCTCCATGCAACAATGATGCCACAACGCCCCAGCCATGGCGTACATACACCAAGCAGTCTGCATTATAAGGCCTTGCAGCACTATGCTACCCTAGAAATGCAAATTTAGTAATGCTAAAAACCTGCATTAATTCTGATGAAAGGGTCAATAAAGTGGGATCGGACTCCTGAAGGTCCAGTCTGGGGACACAGCAGTGATGGAGATGAGGCCTCTTTCACAAATGGCGCTCTACTTACAATGCCCCACAATCTTTCCCACTCGTGCATTGAGGATCTCCCTCTGAGCAACGCCCAGGAACTTCTGACATGGCTCTGCAAAGTATCTTCCTTTCATATTAATACTGCACATATCTGCACTGGCGCAGAGAGAAGGCCTCGCCACACTGTGAGGCACATCCTCGCCCAAGGCCGTGCCATGTTCCCTAGCTGCACCAGCCCGCGCGGGGACCTGAGCAAACGCACCTCCCCTCAAGCGGCGACAGAGGTTCCAGGTGACACTATGGTCCAGGGGGAAACTTTCAGATCCTCCAGGATGCTGTCCACGAGGGAGACGTCAAAGGAATTCCCACAACAGATGCCTCTGCAGAACACAATAGTGGGTGCCAGCTGGCTCAGACACTTTCCTCTTGGGTGAAGTTCCAGAGCTGTACATTATAGCAACTGCTGTCAGTACGATCTCAATAGTGATAGAAGCTCCTTTTCAGTCACTGCGCCTGCCTTCTAGAAGCCACCCTCTGAGCTGCGCCACAGACAGCGCAGTTCACTGCGCCCAAAGCCAGAACATTAGTGGGACAGGTTCACCCACAAAGAGTAAGGTTCACATATAGCAGACATCACTCCCCAGCCATGACCAGTCTCTCTCTCTCTCTCTCTCTCTCTCTCTCTCTCTCTCTCTCTCTCTCTCTCTCTCTCTCTCTCTCTCTCTCTCTCTCTCTCTCTCTCTCTCTCTCTCTCTCTCTCTCTCTCTCTCTCTCTCTCTCTCTCTCTCTCTCTCTCTCTCTCTCTCTCTCTCTCTCTCTCTCTCTCTCTCTCTCTCTCTCTCTCTCTCTCTCTCTCTCTCTCTCTCTCTCTCTCTCTCTCTCTCTCTCTCTCTCTCTCTCTCTCTCTCTCTCTCTCTCTCTCTCTCTCTCTCTCTCTCTCTCTCTCTCTCTCTCTCTCTCTCTCTCTCTCTCTCTCTCTCTCTCTCTCTCTCTCTCTCTCCCTCTCTCTCTCTCTCCTCTCTCTCTCTCTCTCTCTCTCTCTCTCTCCTGAGAGTGTTCTCGGTCAATGCCCCTTTTACTGTAGGCCTCTTCATTCCCGATTGCCTGTGATCGAGCAGGTTCTGCCCCGTTGAATGATGGGACTTTATTGTTCTGGGGGTCTCATGGATGGTGGGGCTAGATGAATGTGGATTCTATACCCTTGTCTGTTTTGGTTGCAACGGTTAGCAGCGATTGCCATCCTAGAACCAGACTTATCAGGACCACTTTACACGAAGCAACAAGATGGCTGCCAGAAAAACACGAGTTTGAAGGAGAGTGGCTGTGCCTTCTAAGGCCCTCGGGTTGTTTTCTTTTTAGCAGGCATTGCATCATTCCCAGAAGTTCCTCTTGTGTCACCTTTCAGTTGTCGTGTTTTGATTTTTAGTCTTACCTAGATATGTTGTTTTCTTATTGGCCGTGAGATAAACGTATTTGGAAACGTGTTTTGTTTTGGGGAGAACCCCACTCCCTTTAGAAGCAATTGTAGCGCTGTTGGCCATTGCATGTGTCTGCCTATGCTTGCTTGTGTGCCAGCTTCATTGTGCATTTCTATGATTTGATGAATCATAAATACTTTTTTCTAATTTAACCGATTTTTTTATTTACCTGAATTCGAGGCTTTAATTAGCTGAAAGGAGGACTGCAGCTGTCTGATGTTAGTCCTTGTTACAAAGGTGCACCGACCAAACACCTGCCACCGGGGGCATAGACTCCTGCGTTCCCCGGCAGTGCTGGGTGGGCCAGCAAAAAAAAGCTCCACTGTAACATATTAGGACTTTTATGCAATTGGCCTTACCTGGCGGCGGGGGAGGACGGCCCCCCGAGCACCTGCGTACTCGGCGCCTCTGCCTGCCACACAATGTGGATCTGTTGGGCGATAAACCATGGTTTCCCTGGCCCTTTTGTCCAATTTCCAACCACAATGCGTGAGTGCGGTGTCTTATTATATTATGTGTGACCTGAGGTGACTATGCTGGTGATGCCTTTTATGCTGGGAGAATGTCGAATGATTATGCATGCGTGTCGTAGGGAGGTTCCAGGAATGACCAATGAGAGCCGGGCTTCTAGTGCATAGATGCATCGTGGGTCCTTTCCCTGTGTACCTACCATAAGAAGATGGTTACTTACTGGTTACCTTGTTCTGCCACAATAAGAGGTAATCCAAGTCTTACCGGATGCCCGTGACCTCTTCACCGTTCTTCATTTGCCGCACGTACGTTACAGAAGGATCTCCTGTGTCATGTATGTTGCGGGCAATGTTCGATCCACTGTGAGGAGCAGAAGAACAGAGGGCTGCCTGAGTGCAGAGCAACACCTAGTCACACTGGCTGAAGTGGGGGACACTGAGAAGTGCCATGGTAACCTTTGGGATGTGTTAGGAAGTTACGCACTAACTGAGGACATGGATGACAAGAAGACAATCCTTTCTGTAAAGGCAAACAGATACACGAGTGGCAAGATCGCATGCAAGGAAGCCCCCCCCCCCCAGGGGAAAATGTACTAATACATTAATATGGAGAATAGGGAGAGATAATTGATGATAAAGTACGAAACAATAATTGCGACACCGACTATTTAAATTAGGTAATTAGATTATTAGGAAGCCACGGTTGCAGAAGAAAGATTGGGCAGTTCTCTAGCATGTCCTCTAGCATGTTCTCTAGCATGTCCTCTAGCATGGCATGTGATGTGCTTGTGTCTGCGATTTTGAGAAGGTCAAGCAGTAGAAAATAGTCCCGAGGAAGAATACGTCTTGTAATGGAGCTTGGGGGTGTACACTGGTTCTAGCTGGTGGTCCCATTTAGAAGCAGTTTTATCATACAAAGATAACCCGTTGTCTGGAGGTTAATGATTAACAGCTATAAGCTAGATATCAGTCCGACCCAACACGCTGAACGCGAAGAACCCTACTTGGACACTGAGTGGCTGTATGGAAATGTGTGTAATGATAATATGAATACCCTCCTCCCACTCCGTGCCATCATACAATGCTTCATGTATACTCGGGGTTATGCCACAATCGAAGGGGAAACTCCAGGAAATCTCTCCAAGGCCTTTCCTGGTCATCGCAGTGATGGACACTGCTAGCGGCAGTCAAGGTGCGTTTTGGGTTAGTGAGGTGAAGCTCGCCCAACACACAGGGGCCTCCCTCTGTGTAAGGCATACACCATTTGTGGGGGATTGTTCCCACGAAGGTGGTCTGCTGGCTTCTCTTACAAGTGAAGGGACCCCAGCACGCACACACTGGCTGTGATCGGACTGTGCTGTGCATACCCTCCTCTTTCTTCCAATTATCCGCCACCACCCCTATGGCACTCAACATCTCCCCTACATTCTCCAACTGCTTCACTATCACCTGTCCTCGCTCTCTCACAAAGACTGGGGAAAAAAAAGCTTTAAAAAGATGTACGGACCACTAACACAGGCCTACCTATTGCAGGCACCTATATCAGCGCAACCTCCAGACAGATCTTCACTGATAGCCTCTTTTCTGTCCCCTATCCAGATCTATGGACTCCTCATCTCATCTCTACTCTCTATCCTCTCACATCCTCACCCATTAATGGTGGCAATAAATGGGAAGTCCTTTTGCCGGGCTTTGCATCATCCAGGTTTATCATTAATGTCTACGACACTGGCACTATCTTGGTTCAGGGTCCTCAACCCAACCTCTTCCTATTTGACTGGCGCCTGCCTTCTCATTAACTTCCTTAACTTACTTCCCACACCTGCTACTCCTTATTCCAATCTCTCTGTCCCCTCCCCTCCAACTGGTGTAGCATGCCCCTTTACCCATCCTCAGAAAACCTTCTAAGGTCGAGACCTCATGCATCTAGCCACGCTTAATGCTTGTTCTGCCATCAAACACTCTGCCGACATCTGCCTCCTCCTTGAAGACCTTGACCTCGATATCCTCACTCTTACCGAGACGTGGTCCAATGCCAGCTCAGTCACTGCTTTTGACTCCCTTCTCCCTATAAGATCATCTCCAAGCCTCGCCCTAACTGTGCTGGCGGTAGAGTTGCTCTGATCTTCCCTGAGTGGGTCCCTTCTTCCCACATACCCACCCAGCCTTACTCTTCCTTCAAGAGCCTGGTTTGCAAGCTGGTCATCCCTCCCACCTCCTCGCTGACCATTGCCACTATCTACAGGCCAACTGGCTCTACCACCCTGTTGATCTCTGAATAGGACGATTTCTCCTCCTCTCTCCGCGCAACCACCTCTAAACTCCTTCTCGTGGGCAATTTCAACATCCACCTTGACTCCTCAATCACAGCATCGACTCTTCTTTGACCTCTGTACCTTGCTATCCTTCTGCATTCTCCCTTCTGGTCCTACCCATTCTTGATGCCTTCATCCACACTGATCTTTCACTCCCCCCCCCACTGATCCCCCCCACTCCCCTGGTCAGACTACTCTCTCCTCTCACCTGGGTCCTCTCTGTCCTCTAATCGAACCTCCCCTAGCCCCGCCAACCTCCTTCACAAACATCCACCTGATGAAATGAGTGTCATCTGCTGCCTTTGCATCTACCTTCATCCCTCCTGCTCTCCCCACTACAGACTCTACCACTGACTCTGCTCTCACCAACCTCCATTTTGCCATTACTAATACCCTTGCCATTCTTGCCCTAGTCATGAGGATCCACCTGAAACATGACTCCAAGCATAACACCTGGTACGACTACGAACTTGCAGCTCTGAAACGCAAGTGCAGAGCTGCTCAACAGGTGTGGCAGACCTCAGGCTCACTCTCTGCAAACTGGCCTGTCACCTGCTCCAAAGGCAATACAGACTCTCCATCTGCACTAAGAAAAGGGCCCACATCCAGGCTCGCGTTTCTGGTGTATCTAACAACACGGCTGAACTCTTAAAAATCTGCAGAGAACTAGCCAACTCTTCTGCAGTTTCCTCCTCCCCTCTTCCCTCCCAGGCACTCTGCAACGTACTGGCCACACACTTGACTGCAAAAGCTCAGGACATCCTGAGCACCGTTGCATTCCTCTCCCCTTCCCTTTACCCCACCCCCTGCCTCCTATGGCCTCCCACCCGCCCTGTGCCTTTCTCTCCTACCTCTCTCCTATCACACCGACTGAGGTCAACAGAGTTGTCTGTTTCCTCCAAACAGACCTCCCCTGCTCCCCCATAACCATTAAGGACAATATTGGCTCCCTTGCCACTGCACTTGCTGATTTCTGCAACCACTCTTTTGCTACTAGATCTTTCTCCTCCTCCCTCAAGCACTCCATTGTGCGCCCCCTCCTGAAAAAACCTTCTGCAGACCTGTTTTGTTCAGCCAACTACCGCCCCATATCTATCACCCCCTTCCTTGGGAAATTCTTGGAGAAGCTGGTCTTCCCCCAACTGACCGAGCACACTGCACTCATTGGTTGCCTCCACGACCAACAATCTGGATTCCAACCATCCAGAGGCACAGAAACTGCTCTTCTGCTCGCATCTCTTGATTACAACTCTCCAGCTGTTTTCATTCTACTTAATGCTGCATTTGATATGGTCAACCACTCCATCCTCATAGAATGGCTCCATGATACCTTAGGTATCTCGGAGCAGGCACTGGACTGGCTGACCTTCCTCAATGACGGTCCATCCCAGGTTATTCTGGGCTCTTTCTCCTCCCCACCTCTATCTCCACCCGCAGTGTCACCCAAGGCTCCAACATTTCTCTTTAACACCTACCTTGCTCCACTTGCACACCTCATTTCCACCTTTTCTCCTAACTTCCAGTGCTACGCAGATGACACACAGCTCTTCTTCAAACTTCCCTCTGACCCTCTCCTTACTTCCTCCATCATTCCTGATGGCTTATCTGCCATCCAGTCCTTGTGTACTTCCAATGATCTCTGCCTCAATGCCATCAAGACTGAGATCCTTCCTATTGTGACTCCTGCTCCCTCTTTCCTACCTTAACTCTGGCCATTTTCTATGGGCTCTCCACCTTCTCCTTCAGCTGAAAAACATTGGAGTCATCTTTGACTCCTCTCTTTCCTTCCTCCGTCACATTCAGGACCTTGCCAAGAAGTCCCACTTTCAACTCCACCGCCACAAAGGAATTGTTCATTTCCTCACTTTCCTCCAGAAGCTCAATCACTCTGGAGTTCTGGTTCTCTCTAGGCTAGACTACTGCAATAGCCCTTTTCGTAATCTATCCTCTTCTTCTCTAGGACCACTCCAGCTAATCCAGAACAGGGCTGCAAGATGTATCCTTGGCCTCAAGCCTATGGACCGCATCTCTCCTGCTCTAAACTCTCCACTGGCTCTGGGTTGCTGCAAGGATCACATTCAAATCTCTCTGTATCATCCACAAGGCTGGCTGGGGCCAGGAAGCACAGTATCTACAACTTGCTCTCACTAAATACTCTCCCTCCAGCTCTTTACGTTCTTCCGGCACCAACTCTCTGTGTGTAAAGCCCTTCACCAAACAGTGAGCTGGTGGCTGATCTCTTTCCTCAGCAGGTTCCCTCCTATGGAACAGCCCCCCCTTATTCTTCGTCTTGAGCCGGATCGCCTCAAATTACGGAAGCTCCTCAAGACTCCTTTTCACTTCCTCCTTCCCTCCCTCCTCTGCTAAACTCCACAATTGCTGAGATTGGTGAACAGGGCCCTTATGTGTCCTCCTGTGTCCTGGTCTCCAACACCCAATCACCTACAGCCCCCTCCCGCTCCCAGCACTTTCCTTGGCACCCTCTGGTCTTTGCCACCACAGGCCTGCACTTATTTATTGGCAGCTGACGATTCCACTTCGGCACGTACAGGTGCTCACTCCCTAGCACTTTCCCCCACTCCCTAATCCCATCTCTCTCTCTGCACTTGCATGTTCTGAATGCTCAGAAGGCCTAGTAGGTCTGCCTCTATATTTCATTGTGATATTTGATTTTCATTCCCATGGTCCCTCCCTGCTGCCCCGTGGGTGCTTTGAAACACAATTTACTTGATGTATAAGTGCCCTACAAATGCACAATAAATAAATAAATAAATGGACATGGAATTCTGCCACTCTCTTCTTGCGGTGGTATGAGTGTTGGGTTCTATGCCGTTTTGCTGACACGAGTTTTTTTTTTTTTAAACTTTATTTTAAGGTTTTAACATAAGCATACAACAACCGCCTGTGTCAACAGGTTTGCTTAACAAAAAATAGAAAAACCAAACGTTACATTCATAGCACACACAATACACATCGGATATTTGTGAATCACATGTTCATCGGACTATTTGTTTTGTAGGAAAGTCTATTCCGCGGGTACTTGTGTGAATAGTGGGACCTGGACCTTTATCTGGGTTGTGATTGCTGGGTTTGAGATTGGGAATTGTCAACATCGGTGGTAGCGAGTAAGTATCTAATGTAAGGACCCCAAATGTCAGGGGGTCGCGCATGCAGGGGAAGGGTCCGTGTGAATTCAGTGTCCATGTCTTGACAGTAAAGGATATCTTTCTTCCATGCGGTGAGTAAGGGAAGGGGGCCACGTCCCCAGGCCAGGGCTACCCTTCTACGGGCGAGCACTAGGAGCAGAGAAGCCAGCTTCCGCACCGGGGTTTGTAGGTGTCTTGTCATACCTAAGAGCGCGACTGTTGGGTCAGGGGCCAGCACCTCTCCCAATATGTCGCTCGTGTGTTGTAGAACTGAGGACCAGAATCGGGCTATACCTGGACAGTGCCATGCGAGGTGGACGAAGTCGGCGGAGGGGGTGCCACATCTTTCACATTGGTCTGAGGCTTCGGGGTGGTGGCGTCGTTTCTTTTGGGGAGTATAATATGTTTGGTGCACGAAGTTAAAATGGGTCTGCTTGTAGCGGGTATTTAACGCTACTTTTTGGGTTTGCCGGAGAATGTAGGTCCAGTCGTCTTGGGGTATCGTGGTATGGAGGGCCGCCTCCCATCTGTGTTTCGCCCTAGCGGCGGTCACAGTTGTATCAGCGAGCAGTGATCTGTAAATTATGGACACCAACCTTCCCTCTCCCTTGGCCTGGATCACATTGTGCAGCAGGGTCCACGTCGGTGGTTGTTTGGGGAATGTTGGGAAGTGGGCCTGCAGGGTATGACGCAATCTGAAGTAAAGGAAAATGTCGAGTGAGGTGGTGCCGCCCCTCTCCCTGATCATTTGTGGGGTAATGAACACGCCATCTGGGAACAGGTCCCCCATAGAGTTTATGTTGGTTTTATTTAGCCAGATCAGAAAAACATTTTCGTTGGTTAGGGGAATGCCGGGAATAAACTTGACAGGTAGTAACGGGGAGTATCTTATCTGTATTTCGTAATTACGGGCGATTTTCCTCCAGATGGCGTATGAGGATAGGACTGTATTTAGCGTGCCATATGGGACCGAGAGATTGCTGAAGATGACAGCTGTTAAGAAGTCTGGAGAAGCCAGGGCGCGCTCAAGCTGCACATGTGGACGGACATACTCAGCGGCATACCAATGGCTAAGAAATTGAGCCTGAGCGGCCCAGTAGTACTTTTCTATATCTGGAAGTGCAAGGCCACCTTGTGACACCGGTAATGTCAGTGTTGTGTAGGCGACTCTCGCTGATTTGCCAGCCCAGATTAGTTCTAAAATGAGGCTTCTAATTTTCTGCAGGAATGTGCGTGGGAGTATTAGGGGTATATTCGTGAACAAATAGAGAAGTTTGGGGAAAATCATCATTTTAGTCAACGAAACCCTCCCCCATAGTGTTAGGGGAAGCGACTTCCATCTCTGGACGCGCTCACGGAGGGATTGGAGCACTTGCCCATAGTTATCTTTGAATATCTCATCATGGTTAAGTGACATGAGAATGCCGAGATAGCGAACCCTGGTGCTTTCCCACTTAAAACCGTGGTCGTCTCGGAACTGAGGGGTAGCTGTTGTTAGCGGAATTTATTACTGATTTGGAATGAATTATTTTGAGACCAGAGATGCCGCTAAATCGGATCACCTCGCGCATGATCGGATTGAGATTTGTTTGGGGATCTTTGATGAACAGCATCACGTCATCCGCGTAAAGGGAGACGATCAGTCTATGTAGGCCCAGGGTGAGGCCTCTATTAATTCGGTGCGTTCTTAGCCTGGAGGCAAGTGGTTCCATAATTAAGGCAAATATAAGGGCTGACAGGGGGCATCCCTGCCTGGTTCCGCGTTCCAACCTAACTCCGGGAGATCTGGTAGAGCCGAGGGTGATGTAGGAGCGGGGGTCATTGTATAGTAATGAGACCAACCTGATAAAGGTTTTTCCCAGACCCATTTGTGTGAGTGTTGCGAAGAGATATGGCCATTCAGCGGAGTCGAATGCCTTTTCGGCATCTAACAATACTGCGATAGCCTGCTGTGTTGGGTCGAGTGCAGCGATGACTCCAAACAGTCGGCGAATGCCGTATGTCGTACTGCGTCCGGGAATAAAGCCGGCTTGGTCACCCAGGACCAGTGCGGGCATAAGGGGAAGGAGACGGTTTGCTAGGATCTTGGCCAGAATCTTATTGTCGAGGTTAATCAATGAGATCGGCCTATAAGAGGCACAATCGTCTTGGGGTTTGCCTGGTTTGTGAATGAGAGTTACATTGGCTTCGCGGAGGGTGGGTGGAAGAATCCCTCGCTCTAAGGCCTCTTCGTATACTTGGAGGAGTAGTGGGGCTAGCGTAAGTGCGTGAGCTTTATAGAATTTGCCGGTGAGACCGTCGGGGCCAGGTGCTTTGGTATTTGGGAGAGATTTTATTGCCTCAGTGATTTCTCCCTGTGTGATGGGCGCGTTCAAAGGTTCGCGAAGGTCATGGATAACCCAGTACAATTCGGTATCATTAAGGTAGTTCTGAAGCTCCTCCGGGTTGCTAGTGATTTGAGAGCTGTCAGGTCTTGGTAAAATTTATGAAATGTGTTCACAATGTCTTCTTCAGTGTATGTTAGGTTCCCGTTCGTGTCTCGGATGCATTCCACCTGAGGGGGTGTCTGATCCAGTCTCAAAAGGCGGGCCAGGAGCGCCCCGGGTTTCTGCCCCTCGCCGTACTGTCTGATCTTGTGTCTACGACCCAAGAATTTCAATTCACGTTCGGCTGCTGCTTGGAATTTTACTAGTTCATCTTTAGGTCGGCCCGGGTCTGCACGTCTGGGGATGCTGTTTGCTTATTTTCAAGGTCTTTCAGGCGTCGTTCACTTTCTGTTAACTCTCGCCTGATCAGCTTCAGGATGCCATTTTCTTTAGCCATGCACACGCCCCTCACGTAGCATTTCAATGTTTCCCATAGCGTGCCGGGTGAGTCGGCTGAGCCTTGGTTTGTCTCGAGGAAGGTGGTGATGTCCTGCCGGAGTTCATCTGCGAAGACAGGGTCTAAAAGCGCACCCAATTTAAATCTCCAGTTCACGGGGGCTTTGGGGATCTCGGATAGCATGAATTCGAGTGTGACCATGGAGTGGTCGGATAGGGATCGTGATAGAATTTGGCAGGGGCCCCAGCTGAACGGACTACGGGACGATACCAGTAAATAATCGATGCGGGAGCTGGTGTTATGAACCGCTGAATGAAAGGTGTAGTCCTGGGAGTTTGGATGGGAGTGTCTCCAGATATCGGATAACTCAAAGGCCTGGCAGATCTCTGTAACTTGGCGACTGGCCTTGGAGATTCTGTTGCTCGGACCATGCGATTTGTCAATATGGGGGTCCAGAGGGGTATTGAGATCTGCTCCCCAGATGATTGTTGCTGAGGTATACGCATCCAGGTTTGACATGATCCAATTAAAGTTATTCGGTCCGTCGACATTGGGGGCGTAGGTGTTCACCAGAACTATTTCTTTCCCCGCAAGTAGACCCCTTACCAGCAGGAACCTGCCCTCTTCATCCTTCCTGAAACCGATTAGACTGAAACTGGCCTTCTTGTCGATCAGTATTGCAATGCCTCTCGTGTACGAGGAGTATGAAGAAAAGTATCTATGGCAGCCCCATGAGCGGGCCCAGTGCTGGTCTGCCGATGGTGTAAGGTGGGTCTCCTGCAGCATAGCGATAGTGATCTTGTGTCTCCGAAAGTATTGAAGAACTTTCCTGAGTTTGGAGGATTGGTTGTCACCTCTGATGTTCCAGGTAGCGGTTTTAATTAGACCCATCTTGCAACGACAAAAAGGAGGGGGCTGATGCCACCTCCGCCATGCGGATCCGATAGTACTTGAAGGTGCGGAGGAGCCTGTCACTCATCGCAGGTTCCGGACTGAAGCTCTGTAGTTGTTGTGTGCTTGAACGCAGTTGGTTGGATGAGAACAACTTGGTAACTTTTGGATCCCTCCCTTGTGCGGGCAACCCCGAACAGGCCCACGGTATGAACAGTCCCCGGTAAACCAAACAGTTAGCATTGCTGTGCTAGGGGCGCTAGTGGCCCTCCAAGAGGAGGCTGGCTCCCAGTCGCATTGTGAGTTTGTTCCATGGCAGTGATGTTGTTGTCTTTATGATAACAAGATATCTCCTATCTGTGACAGCTGCGGGGTGGGTCTTTATGGCGGATCTCTTTTAGGTCTATTTCCCCTTTGGAGGTTTGCATCGTTTGGAGCGGATCTGCAGCCATTGCGGTCTAGGTATTCATTGATCTCCTCAGGCATGTTGAAGAACTGAGTTTTGCCTCCGTATTGTATGCGGAGTTTCGCTGGGAAAAGCAGGGAATACTGGATTTGGTTTTCTTGCAATCTTTGTTTTACTGCTGTGAATTAACGCCTTTGCGCCTGAACTGCTTGGGAGAAATCCGTGAAGAATTGAATCTTGTCTCCGTCATGTTGGAGCACCCCCTTGTCCCTGGGGGCTCTCAGAATAGCGTCACGGTCCGTGTAATTGAGCAGTTTTGCTATGATGGGCCGAGGATTTGCTCCTGGAACAGGTCTTGTATTGGGAACTCTATGGGCCCGCTCGACCACGAAGAGCTTCGATAGGATCTCTGTCTCGAACAGGTTCGTGCAGATCTTCTCTATGTATTCTTCCATTCTTTGGGTAGGCTGATGTTCCCTAATGCCGACAATCCTTAAGGTATTTCTCTGAGAGCGTCCTTCTAGATACTCGTTCTTGGCACTCACCGCCTTCACTTGCGCCTCTAATAAAGATACTCTGGTAGTTAAGGTCGATGTACCGTCATCAAGGTCGGAAACCCTCTGCTCAACGGTATCTAGTCTGTCGGCGTGCTTGTCCAGTCTGTGCTGGAGTTGGTCGACTTTGGAAGAAAGGGAGTCTAGTTTGCTCCACAGGCCTCCTATTCCAGCCTTGAGGTCCAGCAGGATTTCTCTAATATCAAGTTCTTGTGGTTCTCCGACCTCATGGGGCTGTTCTTGATTGGGTGATTGTGGTCTGCTGGTTGAGGCGGTTGCTTTGGCGGAGGAACAACCTTCAAAGTTTAATTTCCTCTGTGATCTATCATTTTTCCCCATCTTTGAGGTGAATATGGATGGCGGGATGCCAGGAGGGTGACGTGCGATGCGCCTGAGGGGTTCAGCTGTATGTACGCAGAGTGTTCTGGTACCTAGAAGGCTAGGGGGGCCTCTGGCCTGAGGCGCGATTCTTTGGTCCCAGATTCGTTTTTGCACTGTTGCCTCAGGCTGAGGTGGAGGGGGAGTGAACGCCAGTGAATTCAGAGTAGATGCGCCGATTAGTTCATGCTTAGGCTGTCCTTAGATTGTGCTCTGTTCTGGGCTGGGCTGCACTCAGGTGCTGGGGGTGCGACTGTACCAAATGTCTGATCTGGCCTTCCGATGTTAGGTGCGAGATCTTAGATGTCTTGGGGCTGGTGAGATGACTACTTGCAGGTCCTTCGCTTTATAGATGTAACATCACCGGGTCTCCGCCGTGAGGTTGTCGACCGGCTGCCAGGGTGGTAGGCCGTGTCGTCCGCCCCAGCCCGCTGTACACCCTGGGCGGGGTGGGCGACCACGGGTGGGCGCAGCGCTGGAGACAGGGACCACCGCCGCCCGATTGACTGCTCTGCTAATCCCCCTTCAGCTTTAGGGCCCGCAGGGCCTCGGAAATCGCCAGCCGGTGGTCACGGGGGCTCCGGATGCTAGGCAGGCCCGTTGCAGGCTCCCGCGACTGCGGTGGGGGCGCAGGGCGCTCGTACCTGGATTCCTGCTGCACTTCCACCGTGCCCTCCGCTGCATCGCCCACGCCGTCAGCGAGACCCGCCGGCTTTTCTGACACTTGTCGGTTGTCGCCGCTCTCTCGCCGGCTCCCTCCGATCCACTAGGAGCTCCGGTGGCGTGCGGCGGGCAGTTCAGCTGTCCTCAACGAGCGCCGCGGAGACACGATCATCCGCGTTGCGGGGGTTCCGACGAGGCGCGGGCAGCGACTCGTGTGGTTGTGGCCAGATCAGCTTTCCCGTGTGTATCAGTACGCCGCTGCCCCAGCGAGGCCGCGCTCACCGGGCAGCCGAAGGGAGGAGGGGGGTGGAGGGCCTCACAGTCTGTCACCCATGGGCGAAACCACGGCGGGCAGAACAAATAAAAGCAGGAGCCTATGCAGAAACGCCACAGCCGTCAATAACTGAAGATTGAAAACTGTGTGGATGCCACGGAACACACGATTCTTCAGGATCTTTTAGGGAGCTCCACAGAGCTCACAGGGAGGCCGCCATCTTGGACGGCTCTCTAGCGCCCTCGGTGGTTTTTTTTTAAAATAATTATTTTCAAAGCAATTATTTTGTAAAAGCTCATAGAAATGTTTTTCTTTTTATAGCCGGGGATCCCCACCTAAGCCCCTCTTCCCTATATTAACAACCCTACCCGAACCACCTCCCCACCCCTCGTAAAGCCTTACCCCACTCCCCTTAATATTTTGATGAGTTTTTTCGATGTAATTTAAAAAAAATAGAATTACATTGAAAAAAACACCTGTCGGCAAATCAACACGATACTGAGTGTTGTGTATGGTACTTCAATAGAAACCAGCTCACACCACCAGTGCTAGATGAGGCCGGGCAGGGAAGCAGAGACCGGCTCCATATGGCTGCAGCAGGGCTAAAGAGGCCAAACAGCCCCACGCATGGGGAAGTTATTGGAAAAGAGGAAACGTAAACACCAAAAGTGATAGTATAGGTGTTTCAGCTACAGCCCCTCGATTTTCCCTCCAGTCCAATGAAAAGTGCCCTCGGACAAAATACAACCTCTTAAATTTCTCCCAGCACAATTTACAGTTCTCAGGGGGATTTCTTTGCCTTTTTGGTTGCTCCTTCATTCCAATTAACAGTTTCATGATGCACTCTCTAGCGTCTGTTTTCATCCTATCAAATTATCAGTTAAAAGGCACTCTACCTCCTCCTGGATTATTCATGATCAGTGCCACCATTTTCAGTGACACTCTCTGTCCTCATGGCTTTGTCAAGATGCATGTAGCCTTTCTGGGACACTCTCATTAGCCTCTTGGCTTTTCAAGGATGATTGAGCCCCTCTCAAAGACTCTCACTAGCCTCTTGGCTTAGCAACGATGATTGAGCCCCTCTCAGCGACTCTCAGTAGCCTCTTGGCTTAGCAAGATGATTGAGGCGCTCTCAAAGACTATCACTAGCTTCTTGGCTTAGCAACGATGATTGAGCCGCTCTCAAAGACTCTCACTAGCCTCTTGGCTTAGCAACGATGATTGAGCCCCTCTCAGCGACTCTCACTAGCCTCTTGGCTTAGCAAGATGATTGAGGCGCTCTCAAAGACTATCACTAGCTTCTTGGCTTAGCAACAATGATTGAGCCGCTCTCAAAGACTATCACTAGCCTCTTGGCTTAGCAACGATGAACGCAGCCCCTCTCAGCGACTCTCACTAGTCTTTTTTTTTTCTTCCTGAACTAAGGTCTTAAGTGAACTTATGCATTCTTCCCAAAGTACCAGCCAGAGAAGAACAACAATAACCCTGGCCAGAAATTGGGACAAAATGCGAGACAGGATACGGCACCGCCTGGCACCCAGCAGGTAGAAGGAAACAGGGAATTAGTCACACAGAGTCAGTGCTACTGTAGATACACATCACACAGCTGTATACACAGCACACCTGATTCAGGAATAGGCGAGCCTTGAAGAAAGGATCTTCTGAGAGTTTCCAAGGAATCGAATATGAGGCAACCTAATCCGAACAGCACGAGGGCGCAAACTAGATGAATGAAAATAGTTCCACAATCTCACCAGAGTTCCAGGTAGAGAAAAGAGTCACACCAAGTGCAATGTCCGAAGTTTCAGAAGCCAGGGAAAAATCCTCAAAAGCAAATCCAAAAGCCAAAGTTCCAGGGTCCAAATTCAGTTATCCATGTCCAGAAAAATCCAATGCACCAAAACTGACAAAGGAAAAAACAGAAGCAATCTAAAAAGGCAAAGCCAAGAATTCCAGAAGCCAAAGTATCTAAAAACACATGCAAAAACAAAATGCCACCAGCAAAACAGCTGAGAAGTGGTGGTGTCCATAGGTTGAGCATTTAATGCAGTCAACATGACCGTATTGCCACAATGTTGTTCAGGTGCCATGGCAACTGCCATGAGAGCCTTGGGATGTAGGGAGCCAGGGACGGAATGCAGGTGTGGGCGTGTTTCGGCATGCCCCCCCCCCCGGTGTACCCAGGCAGGATCACTGCAACCGGCATCGAGTACCCGACTACCCATGGAGGGCAGGCCGCAAGTGGGAGGCAGCAGGTGAGCGCATGACAGAGCCCCTCCCCAAAGCCCATGGACCCTGTGGGTGGCTAGGATGGGCCCAATGGAACTCGGCCTCCAGCTGGGGGGCAAGGATGTGTGCAACTGGTTCCCAGGTTCTCTCCTCTGGGCCATGGCCCTTCCAGTCCACTAGATATTGCAAACACCCCCTAGACACACAAGAATCAAGGATCGCACTGACCTCATACTCTTCGGGAGAACTCAAGGTAAGTGAAGATGGAGGTCTTGAAAGGCGGGTGGAGGCAGGACAAAGCTTAAGGAGAGAAATATGAAAGACCTTGTGGATACCCCAAGAAAAAGGCAATGAAAGATGGAAGGATACAGGATTGATGACTTTTGTGATTACATGAGGGCCGAAAAAACGAGAAAGCAATTTACGGCAACCAGGTATGTGAAGGTGACGAGTCGACAACCATACTTTATTCCCAGGTCTGTACATCGGAGCTGGGTGGCAATGACGATTCACTGTATGGTAAATAGACGACTGTGTGTCCTGTAGGTGTGCGTGTACCCGTTCATGTATGGCCTTGAGGTTCTAATAGCAGTCATTAACAGCAGGGATAAGTGTTGTAGGGGTATAAAGAAGCGGTAATGTACGTGGATGCTAACCATAAAGAGAGTTGAAGGGAGATGTTCCTGTGGCGGAATGAGGGGCATTATTATATGTGAATTCCGCTGTAAACAATACATTGAACTATGTAGTTTGGTGTTGTAAACACAGACAGCGGGGATACTGTTCGAATCTTTGGTGCAGATGTTCCATTTGGCCATCGGTTGCTGGATGTTAAGCAGAAGAGAACCGGGCATCAATTCCAAGAAGAGTGGTGAGAGCAGTCCAGAAACAAGACATGAACTGAGATCCCTGATTAGAGACAATGATGGATGGTAGACCGAATAGACAGAACATATGACGAAAATATAGGGTTCCCAGAATAGGAGCTGAGGGTATACCCTTGCAGGGAATAAACCAGGCCATTAATGTGAAATAGTCTATATTAACCCAGATGGTATCATAGTTCTGTAACCTGGGAAGGTCGGTGATAAAATCCATTGATACAATACACCACGGTTTATAGGCAATGGGCATGGGTTACAGAAAATGAAACGGCTTCCCTCTATATTCTTCCCTTGTGCGCATATAAAACAAGTAGAAATGTAATCAATACTGTCACGCCTCATTCCAAGCCACCAACACCATCGCTGTAACAGCGGCAAGGTTTTATGTTGACTAGGTTGTCTATTAACGGGAGTGTCATGTGGCAATTGTAGAGACTGTAGTCTGGTCTGTTGTGTTGGAAGGAATAGAATCCCCTGGATAAACTGTAACCCATCATGTAAGTCTACATTCCATTCTAACAAGTCATTAGGGAGTGGGGTGACCCATTCTTGTATGGAAGAAATAAATGCAGGAGATGGTGTTCAGCGACAGACAAAGTAGGTCATTCCAAGTGAGGCAGTAAGGGGTCAACGGCGCCAGTAAAGGTGCCGGAGCCATCAACCCCTAACCGCCCCATTGCGAGCCAGCTCGCAGGAATCCACCAAGGACGCCTGGTTTTACCAGGTGCCCTTAGCGGGTCCCACGAGCAGACCCGGGTGCTAACAACGGGCCTGTTATTAACGGGCCCGTTGTTAGCACCCTCCCCATTCTCATTGAGCCCTATGGAGGCTCGAATGGGAATGGGGATGGGTTCCTTGATGAGGAATTACCGGGTCCTCCAAGGTCGGAATGGCCCGGTAATTCCTCATTCAAGGAACCCGGACCTGGTACACGGTAAGGGGGTAGCCATGCTGTTAATGGCAGCATGGTTACCTCCTACCTTGTAATGACCCCCAAAGTGTTTTTCTGGTACAGTGGTATCCAGAAACACAGGTAGATCTAGTCCACCTGAAAGGCAGGATAAGAGATCATCCTTTCCATGTTTTGCACCGGGACGATGTTTAATCGAGAAATCAAAAGCCGAAAAGAAATTGTGGCAACCTACTTGGCGACTGTTTACACATTTCATCGAAGCCAGGTCTTGAATATTGCAATGGTCTGTATAAGCAGTTACTGGCCATTTTGCATCTAACAGATGATGTGTCGAGACTGCAACTTTAATAGCAAGGAGCTCTTTTTCAGTAACTGTGTAGTGCATTTCAGCAGTCGAGAATTTCCTGGAATGCGACGCCCCCGGGTGTAACAAACCGGTAGCGGAACACACTTGATACAGAATCACCCCCAGTGCAAATGAAGATGCATCGGCCTCCAGCATGAACAGGGAGTCTGGATCAGGGTGTTGCAAGATGGCGGCTATGGTAAAAGCATTCTTCAGATTATCGAAGGCATTTTGGTGGATGGATGTCCACCGAAAAGGAACCTTTGGACTTGTGAGTTTTGTCAATGGAGCAGTCATGGCAGAGAACTGTTCAATAAAATGTTGGTAGAAGTTAGAAAAGCAGAGGAAAGACTGCAAGGCCTTAACAGATATTGGTACTGGCCAGTCAAGGATGGCTTTTTCCTTTGTATCATTCATAGAAAGGCCACCTACTGCTTTCTGGAACCCCAAGAATTTGATTTCATGAATGTTAAATACATATTTTTTGGCTTTAGTGAAGAGTGAATGCTGACGCAATTGGAGTAACACCTCAGATACATGGCTTATGTGCTTCTTATAAAACAGGGAGAATAATTGTATATTGTCAAGATAGACAATTATGTATACATCCAGGATGTCTTGGAATACGTTGTTCATGAAACGCTGAAACATTGCGAGTGCATTGCACAAACGGAAAGGCATTACACTGTATTCAAATAGACCAAAACGCATGCAGAACGCTGTTTTTCCTGTGTCACCCTCTCGGATCCGGAGCAGATTAAATGTGCCCCTCAGGTCAAGCTTTGTGGAAAATAACTGCCTGTTTGAGTTGATCCAATAGGACCAAGATCAGTGGAATAGGATATCTGTTTTTAATCGTTATCTGATTCACCCATCTGTAATCCACACAAGGTTGAAGGTCCGCTTCTTTCTTGGGGACAAAGAATATGGGGCTTGCGGCCGGGGATTGTGAGGGTCTAATATGCTTGTTGTGCAAGGCATTATCAATGTATTCCTTCAATGCTAGATCTGCAGGAGTTAACGAATAGACAGGACCCCTGTGTATCACGGCATCTGGGACAAAGGTGATAGGGCAATCTATGGGCGATGTGTAGGTAATCTCTCATTCTGGTGTTTGTCAAAGACTTCCAAGAAAGATGCATGAGCTAGTTGCACCCACCATATTCCCCACGGTACCCTGAGCCTTACAAGGTGATTGATATGCAGTTGCAACAGTCTGACAATGGGAATGACAGTAAGCAGAATGGAAATCCAGGGCATTGTGAACCCAATCAATGACAGGATTATGCTTTTTTAGCCACGGAAACCCTAAAATGATGTGTAACTGAGGGGAGGCAATAAGATCGAAGATGATATGCTCTGAGCATTTTTCTTGAATGGTAAGAAGCAGGGGCAGGGTCTGTTTTCAAATCAGACCAGAGACGAGACCAGAGCCACCCACTGCCTCTACAGTTTCGGGTGTTGCTTTGTCTTCTAGTAGTAGTTTCAAAGATGCAGCCAGTGTTATGTGAACATAGTTGCCTGTGGCACCTGAGTCTAGCAAGACCTGGATGGGTTGTTCAAAAATACACTTCATGTACTCCATTATGCACCAGAGTGATGTCATACTACGTGGCAATAGTGAAAAACCTATCAAGGTTCGGGGTTGGTTAAGGGAAACATCTAGAAATACAATCATATAGGAGCTAGGATTGTTATTGGCTGTCCTTTATCCGGTGGACAACGTATGCCCACCTCTTCAAACATGTAATTTAAGAAAAAATAGTTACACCGTTTTTCATTGGCCTTCTAAGCAATACGGTCTTCCTAATATGGACTAATCCAATTGGTTGGCCCGTGTGTACCATGTCTGGAACATTAGGTTCATTTAGCAGCACTTAAGCCAAGACCCAGGTGCAGGTAGATAGGACATGAAGCTACCTCACCACCCAATTAGCCTAGCATCTCTCATGACCCATGCTTTCTGCCATGAAATTGTCTTTGCACTTGGCCTTGCACAGTATTCTCATCCTGGGAATTCACGGGAGTGAGGGCACTTGCTATCATGTCTGGTACTCCAAGTTCGAACTCTATTTCCATCCTTGGCTCACGTGAGAAGAGACCACGATTTGGCCCTTTCTGCAGCTTTTAAATGCTTTAAATGAATTACAACTTGGCATCGCTTGTGTTCTTTCTTGCACCTTAATGTGAGAGGATTCATCCTCTGCACACGTGTTCTTCTTCAGAGTAGATAGGCTGACCTAATTTTCTTGGTTCTTGACTTCAGGCCAGACAGCCTCGCCCCACAGCTCCACGAGTCTGCTATTCTACTGCGACACAGCTTTTCATTCCCCTTTCCTGGTTTCTGGCTTATTTATCTCATGATACCAATGTCCAGTTTCTGTACAATGGCAGCTTTGCCTGCATTCTATTTACTACTCATAGCTAGTCTATACAATGACTTAATCTACTTTGTGTTTCAGCATCTGTACATTTATTGAACTTTTGTTTTCTGAAGCACCTTGCTAACGTGTAATCTTCTTCTTTTCCACTTTGATAGTTCACTCGATTCTTTACTTTGTCATTTGTCCTCTAGCAGCCATACATCATCTTCATTCAGTATCTTGTGGCCTTGTGTACACTTTCTAATGATGGCATCAGCTCATTTTCTTAGCTCTTTTTCATACACCTTCAGGGAGTTCCTCCTGTAGGTTGTCATCAACTCGAGGATACATTCGATAGGGTTGTCTCAATGGATATCTTCTTCCAAATACGCACTGCAGTTTTGGCACAATAGCTGGTGTCAGGTAAGGCACAGACTCATGTGTCCAATGCAAAGGAGGTAGGAGTGCGGGATCTCCTGTGGATGTATACATCTGCTCCTCTACATTTCCCCCTCTGGTTGAGTCCTCAATCACCTTCTCAGATTTTCCTGCTACTTTGTATCTTCTCTTGAAGAAGGGTCTCTTGGGTATCCATATTGTCTTCACCCCCTCAGGGTGCTTGCTTTTTTAATGTGTCCATCCACATTCCAGGTCATGTAACTGCACTCTCCATTAGGGGTACAGAAGCCCCAATGTCCCATGTAATTCTTTTGATCCTTTGGGTACCAGAATTATGGTCCTTCAGGCGCCACAATACTTGCTTTTATGTAGTCTCTGACGCCTCAGTTTTATTCACCATTTTTACATGTAGATCTATCAACATCGATATGGCCTCCGTCAAAGTCCCGTTCTCTCCGTCATTAGATGTTATAAATGTACATGATGGCCCGATCTTGGCACACTCACCTCCTTCTATTGCTGTAACCATGGTGAAGACATATTTGTTCTGGAGGATCATCAACCTTATGACCATCATCTCTTCTTTTGTGGCATTAAATCATTTTATAGTGGCATTGATTGTTTGAAGCCATTCCCACCTGGTGATCTGTAGCCATTTGGCATTCACCTATGTTTGAAGTCCAGGCATGAACATAGATGTGAACATCACTGCAGTCGTGCTGAACAGTTTGTGCTCATCAGGAATTTCTTCAAAAACCGTGATTTTTGTAAGAAATAATTCCCTCTCTTCATTCGCCAGAGTTCTAGTGACCTTTTTTTTCTCATGTGCCTGTCCACTTTTGGAAATCCTTCAATCTTCAGGTCACTCTGTGGAACCACCAATGCTGGAACATGAATATGATATGGCATTTACAACGTGCCTATACACAAGTGTCTCAAGGTGCAATTGTACCAAAGAACACGCTCCACCCCAATTCCTGAGCAGTTTCTTATATGCTCCAGATCCGCAGGCCCAATATCGGTCCATTAAGACAGCCATCCGTCTCCTCATTCCTGGAACGTCAATTATGTTCTTGGACCCCCATCATTATGTCCAACGTGATTTTTTCGCTTGCTCCGAAAGCAAAGTTTTACATTAACCAATGGGACTACAGCCACTGGGCCTGATTAATCTTCCACCCATGTCAGCAATTTAGAGTATTTGGCCCATGACTTTAGACACTCAACATTCACCGTCTGCACCTCCTTCACTGCTTCCTTCCTCAGTAGAATAGCTGCACAGGACATCATTCCATCTTCCCATCCTTTGGTCGTACTGGTTCGTCCATAGATTGGCAGCTGTGAGCGTTCACAGCATCCAGGCATTTCAGTCTTTTCTGTCATGTCAGAGCAGTTCATCCTTTTCATTTCTTCGACAATCACCTTGTCTTGTCCTGCAGCAGTATATATGAGCATCTCGTCTGTCCATCCAGGCTCCTTTTCCATCTGTGTTCTCTCCATATAGTAATCCTGATATGGAAATGACTGTCTTGATCTCCATCGCAAGGTTGCCCAGTTCCCTTGAAACTGTCCTCTAGTAGCGCATGCTGGTGGATGACCGAGGCACTTTGCATCTTGCGCTGACATCCCTTTTGAAATGAAGGTTCTTACTGTTGTCATGACGTAGGGGATGAGAGAGCAGACATATCAATTCTCATCAGATGCCCCACCCCACCTTTCTCATGTGTTGGTACCACATGTTATTCCCCAAATTAGCTGATTATCAAGATAGGTATTTATACCCTGGTTCTCTTCTTCTGCATCCCTCTTATGTCGCCTGACCTGCCCATAGAGGCCAAAGAAATGATCATCATTTGTACTCATACTAGGAAATATCATAGGTGTTGTTTTTGTTTTTTCAATAGGACCATTAGGATAATATAGACTTTGAAATGTAAGCTACAGAAAGAAAAAGAAAATACATATATATATATATATATATATATATTAGGCATCGAAGTGTGGCGAAAAAATGTTTTGTGTACCATAACAATACTCGTTGACAATACTCTATCTATAACCACATTTTACTGTTCATGAATCATTTTAATACAGGTGTTCAATTTACATTCGTAGTTGCACAATCTGCTCAATTATCGCAATCAGGAGTCTTCTTATGACATGTTTTGAGTCATAAAGAATGGTGTGAATATTAATATCTCTCCTAACAAGAGCAGGGTATGACTGGAGTATATAAACACAAAAATACAAACTGCAAGCTGATGAGTTACTATCAACGGGTATCATAGATTATCCTTGAAACCGATATGTTCCTAAAAAGGAATCTGGGTATTGAGCTCTCTTCCAATTCCTAATGCGGAACTGATGTTTAGGCATAGTACTGATGCAGTTTTATTTTGTTCAAAACATTTCTAAAAAGTATGTTTTATAGCCTCTGGAATTCTCTGCAAGTCCATGCACTTCCTGCAAAACAAATGTAAGAAGTGCCCACTGTATTCCAGTCCAAAAGAAATATGTGCTAACCACATGCTGTTTTATTGTCCTTCTTCTTGGTCATCTATCGAGTCTGCACACGTGGAAATTCATCTTTTTGTGTTGATTCTCGGTCAACAGGTGCTGGAGGTAAGGTCTCGCCTTTGTAGATTTTTATGTCTCCTAAATGTAACCCGCTCTTCTTCCAATGAACCTAGCTGCAGTAGGAGAAACTTCTTCTACACAGAAAAGACCATTAAATCTCGGTTTGTGCCATCTAAGGGTGAAGTTGTTGATAAAGATCTGGTGGCAACATACAACTTTGGTGGTGGCAATAATTCACTCTGGTTGGTTAGTTGGCCATCCTCGTCCGTGTTCCTTGACCCATCCCTCCGATCTGAAGTGAAAGAAACACTGGTAGTCATACATGTCAAATAATTGTGCATTGCATCACCAAGAGTCTGTTCTACACTCTGGGCATCACTCCTGACTCTAGATGGTGGGTGTAAGAGGATTCCTCATGCAACGTCCTATCACTAACTTGTGGGGCGTAAGATGATGGTCTGAGCCTGGCTGATTTCAAATGGCATATAAGGCCAGGGGTAGGCAGTATAGGCTATCCTTTTTCAAAGTTAATCTGATCTTGGCTATCCTCTCTTTTAGGAGGCTGTTGCATCTCTCACATATCCGTTTGCTTTTGGATGATAGGCAGAAGAAAACGTATGTTTTATATTCTATAGAAGTCCTATTTGTTCAAATAGCCCATTGACAAAATGAGGCCTGTTTTCAGACCTCAGTACTTCACACACACATCATCTTGGAAATACTTTGCACACTAAAAACGTTGCTGCGCAAGTGGCATCAGGGTGTGTACAAGGACCGGCTTTGATCCACCTAGTAAAGGGACACACCACCACTAATAGATACCTGTATCCATGACATGTTTGCAGCATATCAACGTAATCGATATGCAAATGTTGAAATGGACCATTTGGTTGACGTATTACTCTTCTAATTGTTCTCAGTGTATGCGCAGCTGTTATTTTCTGACACACGATGCAATTCACAATGAACTCTGCAACATGTTCCAATAGATTGGGAACAAACCAGTCTTCTGCAATGGTGGCAGCAAGACTTTCTCTGGTTATGTGCATGGGGTAATGTAACTGCTGGAGCACGACTTTCAACAATACTGCTGGCACCACTGGCTTTCCAATGCTGTCCTGTCTCCATAATGCTTCTGTGGGGGATAAAGAACACCCCCTACATTTCCATAGCTCCTGTTCTTCTTGTGGGGCTCTACCCTGAATCTCTATTAGTTGCGTAATTGACAGCGTATTAAACCCTTCTCGTACTAGCATGCTTCTAATCAATACCTCCTTGACATTCTCAGTATCAAAACTCAACATTTCTGAAGAATACGAGAGAATCGCTCAAGAAGAATACTAAGCTTGCTGGATCAGCGTCCATGAGCAACGCGGAAGTACAATGAGATCACCAGAGATCTTCCAGCGTCCAGGAAAGACTTCAAAACTCTCCTGTTGAAAGAGGCATCCCAACGCTCTCTGCAGTTTGTCTGGGCTCCACCAGACCATGATGAAGGAAAGTGCCCTGATTCCTACTATATTTTAAAACTCTGGTATAAGCAGCCACATTGCCGTGGGCACAAGACCTGTCTTGCGCGCTGATCTAATTAGCCGGTGACGGGCGATAGAAGGCTCATGTCTTTCACGAAGGAAATCAAACTCATTGCAGCACAAATGGATGTCCCAAAAGCAGCCAAGTGAACCCAATTCACCCTGCTATGCAAAATAAGGTGACCACAAATGCACGTTGTGGTGATTAAGCTAAGTCAGTGAAGTACCCGGTGCCATAAAAAGCAGCGGGTAACAACATGCTGAATGTGTTTTCATAGGCACACAACTCCAGAGCACACTCAAATGTGATAGTTTGTGTGCATTAATGTGTATGACAGCAAAATGAAAATGCAAGTTCTCTGTTTCAATGGGGTGCCTAAAGATTGCAACATAAATTGCATTTGTCACGTGGAGGAAGTCACACAAAGTACCCGTTTTATTATCACAAGTGCTCAGTGAGGAAATGAGGGCCTGTTGCTAGAAGACACTAATAACACACGGGGCACATGTCCACATCGCCCAATGCGGCCACTGACTGCGCTGTCAATCTACCCTGGAACCAATATTCAAGAGAGAAATGGATATCAAGACCCGCTTGTTTTGGGACGCGCGATACAACCAGGTATATTCAGGGTGGCGCTCGGGAGCGCAGTCATTTGTGTCGAGTAATGTGTGGAAATGGCCTCAATCAGCTCACGGGTGGCTCTTTCAAATGGAGCCATTGTCAGTGGTTTCAAGGTGTTCTTTCTTGGGCCCAGGGGAGGTGCTAGGTCTGGAAAACACCCGGGGCTACGCTGATGTCGGAACTTTTGGGACTGGGGGCTAGCTAGCCTTTTAGTTGTAGCTCCTGAGATTCTATCCGGGGCTACAACCAAAAGATCAGGGGCTATAGCCCCCTTAGCCCTGCCCCTAGCAACGCCCCTGCTTGGGCCCCATCACCGTTTGCATCAGTGTGTGCGTGTGACGCAATGCCCTGATAACGCTCACCTACTTGTGCTGCTCCAGAGAGCCCGATTCCGGGACAGTGCCGCCAAAACCGGGATGTCTGCCCACCCTAACACAGTCTCCTCTTTCATCTGCATCTGTGTCCTCTGGCCAAGGTTCTTTCGCCTGAATTCGCCAAAATTGTGATGACTCTCCAACTGAGAGGGAACGATAGTCCAGTAGCGTGTCCAGTGGGATGCAACCAGGAAGTCCTGAGTCCTGTGATGAGCAGTCTTACCCACATCAGCAGAGAATACCAATGCACCCATCAGAGTGACCTCATGCATAAGGCAGAGCAGCATGTCATGCACTAAATATATATTATATTTGTCCATCTGCCCACACAAGAGTGTGTTGAAACAGTCATGTTTTTGTTTGTCGCGTGGTTGTTGAGGAGTCTAATAATTAATACTGCATGCTTCTAGGTGGTATTCAATTTGGTGCACATTGCTTTTGCTTCAGCTGTTGCTGTGCACTTGCAAATGCATGCATTAACACGTGAATGCACGTATTCCACATGCACTAGTATGCGTTGGAGAATTGACAAATGTGCTCATTTGTAATGTTGATAAGCACTGGGGATCATTGGAGGCGCTTTTGGCATTTTTTCACGATTTTCACATTTGTGCCTATGCTCTCAGCGAGGGTGTGCGTGATAACATAGGACATCTCGTCAGTTGTGCTGACTGGGTGGACTTCTGAATATTTTGTACGTCTATACAGGGATCTTGCAGAAAAAGCCAGAATAACCGTACACAGAGGCATAGACATTGCAGGGCCTAGGTGGGCAAGGCCCAGCCACAATCTGCAAATGCCCACTAACCAGCGCTGTGTGGGCATTTACAGATGTTAATGTCACTGCGGTGGGCCCAGCTACATTAGCTTCTGGCCCCAATTGTTAGACAATCCTGGCTACGCCTCTGGTTGAACACGCGTCATGCCTGGTAGTGTTTGCTTTCTGGCTACAAGGGTATACTATTTTCAGCACTACAGCTTGGAAATCAAATTTGAGGTCTGGAAGCACCCAACCCAGTAGTTTCATGAGCTGTCTGAGCTTTCTCTAGGGAAGTATGTGGGATTCGTTTCCAGGCTTTTCCAGGACACATACAAATCCCCAGAATCTTATAAATGGAATGCTCAGAAAAGCACACCAGTCCACCTCTGGCATGTCTCCTGTCCAGTCTGCTTTCTTCACAGCACTTTCAATAAATGTCATTGTGTCCAGCACATACTTGGCTAACAAGTGTTGCCATTGAAAGTTATCCCTTTGCGGATGATTACGGTCTAGGAGAATTATATTCCAATAGAAATATGCCTCCGTCCACAGGCTGCGGTAACCAGTACCGGCAGCTTCCGGCAGCTTAGGGTACACCGGCATGACCATAAAGGCTGGGGTGGAGGCACAGCGCTCATTCATATGACTGACTGTGTGACCAACGGATGCCCTCTGTCTAACCAAAGAAAATATTTTGAATGTCAATATTTCATGCCCTTCTTTCACCTACCATATCATTCCTGGTTATACATGTCTTTATATTGAGGCAATGTATAACAAATGCCCATATATCGAATCTTAAAAATCTTTATAGTGAATGCATTTTTTGGGGGTGGGGTCCAACCCCAAACCCCCATTTCCCATGCCTATAAACCCATCCAGATCGTTTCCCAAAAAAAATAACCCTTTACCCCACCCTAAATAAATTCAATATAAAGACTTTCAAGATAAATAATTTGATATATGGGATTCAATATACAGGATTCGATATAGACACTGTATACCATCATTCATATGTTCTATACTTCTTTGTCATTCTATATCTGCTTAGAAACCTCCCTTAATTTGTTTACTTAATAATTGTATGTATTTTGCATATTAAAAGAAAATCCATTGTGTGGCCATTTTCAGAAAATTGTGCCAATGGCACAGGTAATTCTTAATGCAACCTGAGTCTCTCCAGATGTTTTGGAATACGACTCCCATGACTCTTCACCACGGAGAGTGCTGGCTAAGGCTGCAGGTAGTTGTAGTTCAAAAGATCTGGAGAGGCAAGGATTGCAGACAGTGTGGAACTAGTTAGCCAGAGGTCGTCATTTCGATGTTGGTGGTCTGCTGAATAGAATTGGGTTGAGGATGGTTATGATTCATTAGGAGTGAGAGTTCTTCCCATTTCAAGTGGCCATTTTGTTTTTCTCTGCAGAAACATTACAATACTGTTTCCCCAGCTTTGCTAGAGTCTCGTTTAGTGCAGTGGCCATTGATTACCTAATCCACTTTATGGGCAATATATGGCCTGATTTGCTTCTAGCCCATATGTCTTTCATCACTTATTCTACCTTTATCACCTCTACCACACTGATTCGTTCTAGATCACCTCTTCACACAGACCTTTTATTCCTCTGCCAATCACTTCTCCTGTATTTCCGAAGGGAGCCAGTAAGATCCGAGGATGGAAGAGTTGGAAGTGAGGACGTATTTCAAGACATGGGGTTTGATTAGATCAGGTGGAAGGATTGAGAAGAAGCTGCCCACCTGCAAACACAAGTAGGCTGAAAGCCCAGCAAGGAAGTCAACAATCCTGGTCCCCACAAATCAGTCAATCTTTACTGCTAGGCATGGCAGACAGGGTGTTTCTTTCATAGGTGGGTACCATAGAAGATCGGTGCCTCTCTTGGCATGGGCTTGCAAAGAATACCAGAAAGTGTGTGCTCAAGATGGCATGGGCTTGCAAAGAATACCAGAAAGGGTGCTCTCAAGAATATTCCAAAATGCCCTCGTGTGGCCACAAGGCTAGCCTTGATGTCAGTTTGCCTGCTGCCGATAGTCCATCCTCCGTTCTTCCATGCAGGATTATGGAGAGCATAGTCTTTGCTCAGTAGTAGAGTGGTGTCTGAAGAGCTTTTGACAGCGTTCAGTCGCCTTCAGGGTAGGTCCCTGGACTGAAAGGGCTCTGCTGTGTGTAGTGGGTGACCCTATTTTCCATGTATAAGGCGTTGTTAATCGGCCCTTGTCATGTGGGATTTATCAATGATCTTTCACACCATTGGCTATTGATTGGTGCTGTGGCATCTGAGGGTCTTGTGGGGATTGCTGATGCACCTTTGCGCATATTTTCCCTATTTCATCAAGAGAGGATCCAGCAAATACCCAGGTACTTGGGCAAAACTGCTTTTTCAGATTTTTCCTGGGGTGTCCATGATTATTTCAATTCCGAAAAATTCCGAATTCAAGAATTTCGGAATAGCGATGATCACGAACATCACCCCGCAGCAAAATGCAACTCTGTCAACCCGCTCCCCTTCTGGCCCCCTTATTTACCTTTTGGCGGCACACTTAGGTGTGTGCCACCGACTCCCTTTCTCCCTGCGACGCCAGTTCACTTCACTTAAAAAAATTAAAAGTTATTCTATAGGAAGCGGGGGCACCACCGCAAACCCTGATGCCATTATGGCGAACAAGCGTACCGGGGACACCCCTGAAATCCCCGCTCCCACTGTTTGCTATAATGGAACTGTATGGTGTATTTTTTTGACATTTTTGGCTGTACATATTTTTCGTACAGCCGAAATTCAAACAAATGTACCATACGTTTTATTTTGATTTGATCATTTCTACGAATTCCTTTTTGCTGTGTTGCCTGTGCACCCCACGTCTTTCCCACAAGGACTGCCATGCCCAATCAGTGCCCTTTTACAGTTTCTGGTACTTTGCAGCTGTGACCCTTGCTTTGGTAGTGGTTCGATGCTCAGATGAAGTATGGCACACTCAGACTGATGATGGGTATCTTCTTTGTTTCAATTCCCAGCGCCTCGTCGAGGGAACTTCGAAGACTACCTTTGTAGTGGTTGAAATACAGGAGGAAACGTGGGTTGGATACACGTTATTTTATTAACTTTAGATATTCAGTAAGAGTGGACAGGCCCCACCAACCTCGGGCAGCAACTGACGAATGTAGGTTTGAACCTCGCATTCCATGCGTCAGTCTCCACGTTCTATCCATCCCTCCATCAGGCGCAGAGGCGCGTGATGGAGGGATGATGAGATACTACAACCTTTCAAAACTTGCCGGAGTAACATGGCAAGTCCGATAAAGAAGAATTTGTTGTAGCTCAATCTTTCAAAAAAGAAACGATAATCGATTGCTAAAACTATCGTTTTAAAATTGGCGGTGTAATGATATTCCCCATTTTATGAATTGAATATCTATTCCCCCTGTAACCAAAGTGTTATGTATGGGCTGTCAGTATTATGGGAATGTTCAGTAGTTGCCATGGATCTGTAGTGCATTTCTAATGTGCTGCCATTGGTCATTAGAAGTCTGATGTCACAGAGTGTGGCTGTGGAACCCTGATGCTTGTTATGGTTTGTAGTTCTTCAGTTGGGGATGTGATGCTGTGCTGGTTGGGGTCTCATACATGTATCCTGCTTATATGCATTAAACCTATTGAAGAACCTACCTGGTGTGGTTTACTGCTCAACACAAAGTATCCTACCTGGATGTTTTTGTTACCATCTTAAAACGGAAGCTCAAAGATGAGATGGTGTTCAGTTTGTTTTTAGAATGATATGATGGCCCCAGGAAGCCCACACCGATGGACTGATTTGCTTATTAAAACACCTGTATGCATAGCGGCCTCATGTCTGATGATGAGGTGTTTGCAGGCTCTACTGACATGGAACACGTGTGTGTTTTTTGGAGCGCATTTGTTGGGTGAGGATCGATCTCCAATTGAGCGATGAGGTGAGGAAAATTGAAGCCGGGGTAGAGAGATACACGCATTGCACGTTAGTAAAGAGAGATTTTTGGATTCTTCGATCAAATCTGTTGGCTCTAGGTCTGAAGGCCGGGAACAAAAGACTGATTGTCCAGATTAAAGGCCGTAAAGGCCCTCTCTCAGTCCCTTTTGGGGTGTCTCCCCCTCCTGCACTTCCGCTGATACGCAGCCCCCTCTGACCTCCTTCCCCAACCTTCCCACTCGCCTACTGTGGGCTCCTCTGACTCAGTTTGCGGACTGCCTGCCCATAACCCAGAAGCCCGACCCAGAAGCCCGGCCCGTAGCGTGTTGCGCTTCTGTGCGTGGCCTTTTGTGCCTCGGGCTTTCGGGTTCACGGTCTGAAGACTGCGTACAAATCTATGTGATCATGTTTGTTTCTGTTTTAACAATACCCCTCCACTGAGTGCTGATATGTGGCTGCGCTGCCACATGAGTAATTGTGAGCGTAATCCGCTCTGCTGTCCTTGTGGTAGCCGCCACTCTTCAGGGTCAGCTCTGGTTCACAGAGCGAATGCCCCGGGTTTGTCTTGTCAATCTGAGTCTGACTTCAAAAAAACGTATAATCAGATCTTATCTAGGACGGCGTTTCCTTCAATCGCATGACAATGGGAAAAGGAACTACCAGCCTTTATTTGTAGGAAAGGCCTACATTTGGGCCAAGACAGGCTCAATTACTTGAAACAAATCCCCAGCAGCGTGCACAGGCTTGCCGGCAAAGCTTGTTTCCAGATTAGCCTGGAACTATTAGGCCTGTGGTTAGTTAATGTGGCGCGACAGATGAAAGTTACATTGTTACTTTTCTTTGTAAATCTCCCCTTCAATGCGGTCATTTCCTGCCATCTGTCACTACACTTTAAGCGTAAACCTGAGGGCCAGGCGCCGGGCCAAGTGCGTAATAAGGCTCAAAACAACGGTCGCTTCTGAAAGATAATTCATAATTAAATTACTGGTGCCCGCGGGGCTGCGCTTTACAGGTGTGAATTCTCTAATTTGTATGGATGTATAAATTGGATTTGGAAATGCTTTGCATTGAAAATCCTAATTATGGTGGCAAAGCAGGACTTACATGTTCATTGCCTTTCACATTTCTCTGTTGCGTTCTTGTTTGACAAATAAGCCCCCTAGCTCCTTTCACGCTTCTCAAATGTCCTTTATTAATAGGAATGTACATGATTTCCAAAATAAAGTTGCCTGTAACCTTTACAGTTTGGCTACTTCCCAAACTTTCACATTGAAAACCTTATGGGGGGGATTATCTATGATGTAAGTCCGGCAAGACATGGATCACTATAGGGCAGTGGCACCAAGTACGCGGGTGCCTGCGCCAACTATTGGGAGGCTTTGGTGTGCACCGCGCGTAGTGGCAACACCCACCGCCATTAGTGTGCATTGGGAACATTGCCCTCAGAGTAGGAAGGGGTTACGGGCTGGTTGAGTGAAAGGGGCACAGGATCTTTATGTTTAAAAAAAAGAGTAACATCTTGGAAGGGCAGTTCTTGACTTTAGGCCAGACAGCCTCCCAACGCAGCTCCAATAACCTGCTATTCTACTGCCACACAGCCTTTCATTTTCGCTCCATAATTCTTTGGCTTACTTATTTCATGATACCAATGTCCAGTTTCTGTACAATGGCGGCTACGCCTGCATACTATTCACTACTTGTAGCTCGCCTATACAATGACTTGATCTATTTTGCGTTTCAGCGTATGAACATTCATTATACTTCTGATTTCTGCAGCACTTTTCACAGTACAATCTTACTCTTTTACACTGTTAAGGTTCACTTGATTCTTTACTTCGTCATTTCTCCTCTGGTATTCATACATTGTCTTCATTTAGTATTTCAGGACTTTGTGCACACTTTCTTATGACGTCATCAGTCCATTTTCTTAGCTTTTTCTCAGATTCCTTTAGGGATCTCCTCCTGCAGGCTATCATCAACTCGAGGGTACATTCAGTATGGTTGTCTTAATTGATGCCGTCTTCCAAATACTAGCTGCGGTATTGGTACAATAGCTGGTGTTAGACAAGGCACAGTCTCATGTCTCCAATACAGGAGAAGTAGGGGGCGTAGGATCTCCTGCGAATGTGTACGTCTGCTCCTCGACAGAAGCAAGGGCAAATGAAGAGGGGGCACTGGCAAACAGGAAGGCCCTTATATAAAAGACCTGCATGCCACAAGTTGATGAAGAATGTTCGAGTGAGGTCAGGAGTCGAAGTGGAGGGCCGAGAGACCAGTCAGAGGACGGAAGGTGGTGTTGATTGACAAGGCTATGTCAGAAATAGTGGAATAAACTGCAGGTGAGGTATTGTGGGTAAGAGGGAGTGATATCAAGTGTGATAGAGCAGAGAGGTTGCTGTGAGAGTGTATGCCAGAATGAGTGATAGCGTGAGGAGGGAAGAGAATAGGAAAGAGCAAGAGTTGAGTGGGTTTAGAAGGTGGCACTGGGTGAGTAGGATAAAGTGAGTGAAAGAGAAAGTGGGAGTGAGGTTGAAAGAGAGGGGAGATCGGTGTACAAGGAAGAGGTGCAGAACACAGAAGAGAAGTAGTAGGAGGACGAAAGGGAGCAAGGAGATGAGTGTGAAACATCAGAGGGGCAGGCCACTCTGGGGTAAAGCGATAGAGAGAGTAAGGTAAGAAATAACGGAGAAGACAGGCGAGAGAGGGCGCAGAGGAGGGGAGAAGAAAGACCGGAAGGGGATGCAGATTAGACAGGAAGAGAGAGAGGAGGTGAAGAGGGCCAGAAGGGGGGTGGGTAGAGGAGAAGAGAGAGGGCGAGGGGGAAGTAGGGAAGAGAGAGCGGGAGACAAGAGAGAGAAAGAGGGAGGCGGAATAGCTGAGTGTGAAAGACAGAGGAGGGTACCCTTAGCACTTAGCAATTGCTGGAGGAGGACAGATGGAGATGGCTATGGCTTTTAGGCCATCACTGTCAGCCCAGTTCAGTAGTAGTTGGTAGGGGTTACCTGGCTTTAGTACCTACGCTACATCTGGGAAGCAGAGACAAATGTGCCAGGGTGAAGGGAGCACCTGGGAGGTTGAGGATTAGCCCACAGATTCCCATTAGTCTGGCCTGCCTTCAGTCCACTTTCAATCCAATCCTGATCATTAACAATACACCCTTGACCTCACCTGAACGAGCTGTGCTGTTGTTGAGGCAATCTATGACAGGTCTTATTCCTGAACCGAATAGGAGGGTATCACAAAGGCTCCAAGCGATGTCGCTTCTGCAGAAATTGTCAACAGTGTCTTTTATTTAATTGGAACATTATGATCAGGACTAGTTCAAATCGAGTCTCCAAAACGATGACACGTGTTGTGGCGGAAACTCCAGAGTATGTCCATAGCAGCAATGGAAACGCTACCCATCTGTATTATGCCAGAAATGAACAGACCATGGGAGATGTGGGTAAAGCAGAGACATTTGTGGCTGAAGGCTGAATGGGAATGGTAAAAAGCAAAAGAAATATGGGTTCCTGATGAATGCCCTGAAGATATGCCCCATCCCGGGAGGATAGCTCAGCTGCAACATGCTCGCCTTGGCAGCAGGACGACGCAGAGCACCACAGGTTCGATCCCCGGGCCCGCGCTTAGAATCACCTGGGTATTAAGCGCGTTATAAATGACCTATCATATTATGCATTGATCACATAGCCAATATTCTGCATAATGCCTGCAATACCGCAGTGGGTAAGAATGTAAAACAATATTATTAATATACTTTCAATATAAAAATCGAAGCACTACATAATTAATCCTGAAAACTAAGGAGTCCATTATTTATAGAAAGCTCATATTCTACTGCCTTGAGTTATACCTTTCATTGATTTACAGGAGGGGAGACATGAATACAGTACATAGTTTTAACAGCAGTCCCACATTCATAAATTAGCCTTTTCATGTTATTTTAAAGCCCCAAAAAGTGTGAGAAAGAACTGGGAGTCATCCAGTTTTCATTCGTTTACAGTGCAGCTTTTCTACGTACAACTTTATGACATATTAAAACTTGCCAAAAACAAAACACTCCTTGAGGATTCTGATTAAGCCAGCCATAAGTTAAACACTGTACAATATAAAATACATTGTGATATTGCAGCCCCTTGTGGCCTCTGTGAACAGATGTCTCCCCTAGCCTTTTTCATCTAAATACATGTGTTTGAATAAGAAATGTTAGAAGATGCAAACCATCCATTCTTGCATTGTGTCGTATGTAGATCTCTTGTGTGTGTCTACCGTCATTAGGATCTGTTGTTTAAGACTCATCAGAACATTTTGCATTGTACATTCAATAAAGGGTCTCGTTCTATTGGGGGTGGACGCAAAAAAAACACAAGGTGGAAGGCAGCCTGTGCCTTCTTCTGTGTCTAACCCAATCTCTATGTGTTTGTAACCCTTTGTGTGGTCTTGCACCTTGTGGACTAGGCCATTGCAATTACTGTAACTAACATCTAGAGGCCCCTGGGCTTTGTGAACTGCTCTAAGTGTAATAAATAAATAAATACATAGGTATTTCCCGCACAGTGCGGGAACCCTGTGAGGAAGTTCCGAACCGTAATGTCCCTGCTGGGTTTGCGGACCATGCAGAAACACCGGTTTCCCTCATTAAATAACTACAAACGCAAAAACATAAGTGGTTCAGTGACTTTATGAAATGTTATGATATGATATGGCATTTATAATGCACCTGTACACAAGTGTTTCTAGGCACGACAAGTCAAGGCGAGGGAAACAAAGTGAGGACAAAACAACGATCTTACTAGGCCTTGTCTCATTCAGATCACGCAAGTGCGGATAAGAGAGCAGGGGAGAAGTGCAGGTAAAAAGTGCAGCCAGCAGGTTGGCTGGAGACACAATTCTGATTGGAGCCAGTAGTCAATAAGAACTGCAATGTGTCAATTTCATGTGTTATCCTCCTCCACGGCATTCCACTGTATCCTCCATTTTGTACAACGCCACGGCTACCTTCATTGTAGAGCTCAGGGGACTTACTTCACCCTTACCGCACTAATTATGTGTCATGTTGCTCTTCCAAAAGGGGCTTGTAGTTGTAATAATATATTTTCTAAGTCATACATCATCACACACATGTGAGTAAGAGCTTAGCTACACAAATGACTCACTGCGAGATGACTCAGTGGGCACTATGGCCTGCCACCAGCCGACCACACCCGGTACTGATTTCCTATCGTGCGGTGTATCGCAATACTAGTCCCCCTGACCTACTGCTGAGCGCAATCGTCACCGACAGCTCTCTGAACGCAAACAAAACACATTCAGATGTGATCTGCAAGGCCCTGAAAGTCAGGATAGCTTGGCACAAAGAGATGGTGTTCTGTCAGAGCAAAGCAAACACAATTACCTGAGTGATTCTGCGCCAGACCTTGTCTTACCACATTGTAGCTGGGCACATGCTTGTGATGTCTGTATATTTTTCCAATTACTGTTAGTCGGTGCCTATTATAAATAACTGACAGCATAACTCAGTTATTTCCTAGTTTTCTGCCTGGGTATTGTGAGGCGGCCAGAAAGGGTTGGCTGTATTTCTTCACAATTAATTCCCTTTCTTAGACTACGGATTGCCAGGTCCGGTCCGCCAGAGCAGCACTCACACCAGGTTTTCAGGATGACCGCAGGGTAAATTACGAACTCCCGTTTAGGTTCACTCTTTCAAACATATTTTGGGAGGATATCCTGACAGCATGTGGTGGATATCACCCTTGACTACCGGTCTCGGAGGGCCCATTCAGGTATGGGTGTACTTACAGGTACAGGGCATAGTGTTGTTGTTCTACCATAGGAAGACCTGGTGGGAGCCATTTTGTAAGAGGTGAGCTGTCTCTTCATTTACTGCCTGGCAATTGGTCAACCAGTTTACTCATGGGAGTGTCTACCTGGATTCTATGTGATGTCATCGAGGAGATTTGGTCAAATCCAGATTCATCGATTACTTTTTTTTTTCTTTTAAGCCATTTGGCTGCAAATATAAAAGCAGGACCCTCGAAACAACAGCACACTTCCAAAAGGATGCTTGGCACCCGCCTTCTTCTGCCTGTTCGATTGCATGTGCAGTCACATCAAAAATTAATGGCTAGGATTCCGTCCAGATTTTTAGACTTCTGGCCCAAGGAGACAGACCACAACACCTGTACCCTAATTGCAGAACTGAGGGAGGAGCCTAGGCCAAACCAAAGATGGGGAGGTAGGACGTATGAGGGGGGCACCACCCAAGCTAAAAAAAATAGCCAATAGATTATGAAAGTGGATTCATGGATGTGTAAAAATAAACACTTGGGGCCCAATTCATGGAATATTTGCCCTGTTCAAAATGAATTGGCACTGCTGAAAAGTGACTTTGCACTGCCGACACAAACCCTGATTCATGGGACCGTGCAAAGTGTGTTTTGGCCTTGCAAAGTCCGTGCAAAGTCCGCGCCAGTGCAAAGTCACTTTTCAGCAGTGCAAAGTCACTTTGAACGGGGCAAATATTCCATGAATCGGGCCCTTTGTGCCTAGCTAGAATAGTTGCCAGTTAAGTTCAGAGGGGAAGAAACGAACGCTCCAAGGACCGCAGGGAAGTGAAGAGTCCAAGCACAAATGCCCCTCAGGGGGAAATCGCCGATAATGGGTGACGGGGTGCCGCCCGGCTGCCACCCATCAAGGACCAGCTGGAGCCAGACCAGTGAAAACCTGAGCACAGCATGCGCATCTGGGGGGAGGGAGCACTCCTGAGCAGGCTGTGTTGTGGACCAACTCGTTTTTTCTTGTGTGGAGTAACACAGCTGCGCAGGACCAATGAGCCATTTAAGATTGGGGCGTCTTGCTGCCCCAGACTTGAACGGTTCATTGGCCATTGTTGGGATACTGCACCCAGAAAATACATAAGGGGCAGGCATGCGCCCCGCTGGGTTGAGAGCGCCAGATGGTGAGTTCCTCCCGCTCTGTCGCACCCACCAGGAACTATGGCTTAGGGAGTGGTGCTTGAATGAAAACATGGAGGGACTGCCAAGGTCATCTCCCACACAAATTGGAGCGTTGCTGTGGCTCGCATTCAGGGCCTAATTCACCGAAGCGTTTTATAATGGCAAAACCCCATTGGAAAACGCTCTGGGAATAAGGGCCTTCGTTTGTGATGGCTGCAACTATGAAGTCGCAAGGACTAGAATGGAAAGCTTCTGGTTCTCAAAGGAGTCTAGAACTATTATTGCCAAAGCAGTTGAATGGGAGAAGGATTCTGGCCATGCCCACAGCTATGCTTAAGTGACAGTAATGAGTGTGACTCATTGGTAGACTATGCCTAGATCACATGTTCATATCCAACCAATCCGTGGCAGTCTCTCTAGAGAGGAAGTTGACACCAATAGAGAATACACGGGGAGAGGAACCAGAAGTGCAATTATCAGACACAGTAAAAAATGTGGACATTTCAATGCAATCTCAGGAAACAAGTGTGCGCCACTTGTGCTGCCAGAAAAGACATTATTCTAGGCACTTGGAGTGGCTGGAAATATGCAAACACTTATACTAGGCGCTATCACCTGATGTCAGGACGCAGGCACTGGCGTAACCCGCTACCATATGTCCTGGGAGGTGGCACCACTTGGAGTAAAAAAAAATGCCCAAAAATGTTTTTTTTTTTTTTAAAAATCAAAAATCTAAAAAAGGTTTCTCTTTGAATTCACTCTGCTTTTTAAAAAAATATATTTCTGTAACAGAAATTATTTCTTTATGAAAGCAGAGTGACTACAAAAAGAAAGTTTCTTTTTGAAGTCTGAGGGCTCCCCCGAGCCCATGACATGGAACATCCTAGGCTGGATGTCTCCATGTCATGAGGTCGGGGAGCCCTATCACTTCAAAAATAAATTGTCTATTTTTGAAGTCACTCTGCCTTCATAAATAAATTATTTCCGTTATGGTTTGGTCCTTAACGGAAATAATTTCTTTATGAAGTGAAAGTGACTTCAAAAAGAAACCATTTTTTTTGAAGTAATAGGGCTCCCCTCAACCCATTGAGGTGTGCCTGTGTGGGTGTAGGGTGAAAGGGTGCACACTTAAATGTATAGGTGCCTGCCTGTGTGATTGTATGGTAACAGGGTGCACACTTAAATGTATCAATGGCTGGGTGTGTGTGTGTGTATATGGTGAATGGTGTGTGTGCTTGTGTTCAGGGGTGCAACAAAACCTACATTTCGGGGGGCTTACCCTTCAAAGGTTGGGTGAGGTGCTAACTTCACAGGTGTTGGGGAGGGGCAAGTTATTTGTGGGGGAGCATCTAACTTCTTTACTTCTTTACGCATTTTGATGAGACTATTCTAGGGCAGCATCAATGTTCCACACAGTTAACTCTTTCCTTTAAGTCTGAAAGCACCCACTTATGGACTGCTGTGAGAATGAGCAGTCTCCCGTTCACTCTCTACCCTTCCAATCACTCCCCTGGCATGCAAGTACTAAACCCACATCGCAATTTCAATTGCCTAAAACGTTTGGCATTTGAATGCAGGTACTAAAATTGAAATGCTTTACGTTAGTAGTTGCTATGCCCTTGTTATCCGCAAAACCCAAGTGCTGTTTACATCTGTGTCCTGTTCTGTCCGGCAACTGCTCTGTAGATCAGCCAGAGCAAGTCAACATAGCCCAAAAATTTCAGGGGGGGAGTGCTTAAGTCCAGTCAGCTCAATTGTGTTGTCCCACTACTTGTGCGTAATGCTTTGATTACTTATTGCTAATCTTTATTACTCCTAGCTCTATGCTTCCTCGTCCCAGTACTTGTGTATGATGCAGTACTTGTGTATGAGGCACTCTGTCTCATACGCGAGTACAGGGATTAGGTATAGGTACATGGAGGTAATGTCTGACTTGGATACCTGTAATCTTCATTACTCCTAGACCTACTCTTCCTCATCCCAGTATTTACCTATGAGGTAAGGAGCCTAATACGTAAGCACTGGGACAAGGAAGAGGGATGTGGAGGTAATTCTGGGTCAAGGAGCTGATTTTGGAGGTTGGGCGTGGGTGGGAGAGGGGATGTGTGGGGGGCAGGATTGTGTGATAAATGATAGTGGTCCTCCATGCCCAGGCTAAGCAGGCATGATATGTGGTATTAGTGGCTAGAGAGGTATTTTGGAGCAGCCAGTCTAGTCATTCCTCAATTTGGTATGACTTTTTTTAACTGGACAGTCCTGATAAAGCAGTCTTGCTAAGTGTAATTACCTGGCTAGATTGGCATTTGGGTAATGCCAGTCTAGCCATTTCTTACTGTGGCATTGTATATTTTTCTGAGCATCAGTGATAAAATGATATGATAAGTCATTTATAACGCGCCTGTATACAAGTGTTTCTAGGCGCAACATGACAAGGGAGGGAAGACAGAGGTAGGATAAGACTAACGATCTTACTAGGCCTTGTGCCATTCAGATCATGCAAGTGCGAGAACGAGAAGTGCAAGGGGAAAGGGAGGGGGAAGTGCAAGAGAGAGGGGAGGGGAAAACAGGGCATCAATGCTCTGAGTAAGTGCAGCCAGGGCAGCGTGGCTCTGGGAAGTGCAAGGAGAAGAAGGGACTGTAGGGTTACAGTTACAGCCCCTAAGTGCGTGGTAGGCCCGGAGGCAGTGCAAGGGTGACTGATCAAGAAAGAGCCTGGACTCAGTGAGCCTCTGAGTGTAGCCAAGCAACCAGTTAGTACAGCAGACAGGTAGGTCAGGTAGGCCAGTAGGGGAGGGAGAGAGAGAAAGCAGAGGAGAAGAGGTAAGTTTTGGGCTGCTTCTGGAATTTTAGGTGGTCCGGCTAAAGTTTGAGAGGGGCAGGGAGGCCATTCCAGAGGGAGACACCTCCAGAGAAGAGAGATCTACCCCCCGCTTTCTGCCTGGGAAGTGTCTAACCCTTAGAGAGTTGGAGGTAGCTGAGCTCAAGTAGGAAGGTATTTTGGAAGAGAGCATTGTATGTAGTTTGGGCCCTGGCCCCAAAAAGCCTTGTGGACAATGCAAAGGGTTTTGAACTTGATCCTTACAGCCACCTGGGGCCAGAGGAGAGATTTCAGGGCTGCAGAGAAACAGTCCCTGGGCTTGAGGCGAGGGATAAGTCTTTCAGTCCTGTTCTGGATTAATTTCAGAGGGCAGAGAGTAGAGGAAGGCAGATTGAGCAAGAGACTGTTGCAGTAGTCCGGCCTAGAGAGAACCAGGACTCTGGAGATAGTGAGCCTCTGGGGGAAAGTGAGAAAGGGAAGAGTGCCTTTGAGGAGGAGCAGCTGGTAGTGTGGCTTCTTGGTGACGGAGAGAAAGAGAGAGTGGAGTCGAAGATGACACCAAGGTATTTTGCCTTGCAGGAAGGCGAAGGAAGGGGGCTCAAGGCAGGCGGCCAGAGTGAGAGAGAGAAAGCAGGGGCAGGGGTCCCAATGAGAATGATCTCCGTTTTACTGTCATTAAGGCAGAGATCGTTGGAGGCACACCAATCCTGAATCGTGGATAGACAGGAATGAGCGAGAGAGCAGAGGAGGCTCAGGGGATCCTGAAGGAAAGCTGAGTGTCATCCGCATACCACTGAAAGTTAGAGGAGAATGTAGAGATCAGGTGGGACAAAGGGGCCAAGTAGAGGTTGGAAAACCAGGGTGAGAGGATATAGCCCTGGGGAACGCCACAGGTAAAGAGTGAGGTGGCGGAGAGAAAGGGACAAAGTTGGACCTGGGAGGGGCGGTCCAAGAGGAAGGAGGTCGGAGGTCAGCCACTCCAGGGCCTGATCTGTGATGCCCAAGTGCTCACGGAGGCGATTGATCAGGATGGCGTGGTTGCCCATGTCGAAAGCAAAGGAAAGATCATGGAGGATGAGAACAGAAGGAATGCTGGAATCAACGTTAGAGAGCGATCTTCACAGTGTTCAGGAGAGCAGTTTCCGTGCCTCTGGCAGCACTGAAGCCAGACTGATTGTCATGCAGACAACCAACAGATTCAGTGTGGAGTGTAAGCTGGGAGATGACCAGCTTTTCCAAGAGTTTGCCCAGGAAAGGTGTGATGGAGATTGGGTGATAGTTTGCTGTGCAGGTAGGATCGGCAGACACCTTCTTGAGGAGTGGGTGCACAAGGGAGTGCTTATGGGGAGAGGGGAAAGTTCCTGTGGCAAAAGATTGATTAAATAAATTGTCCAAGGCTGGAGCGAGGGTGTCGATATGGTCCTTGGTGGTTCTGGAGGAGCGGGGGAGAATTTGTTTGGGTGACGCTTTCATAGATCGGACTTATCTAGAAACCTTGTCAGGTGTTGTCAGAGAGAAAGAGGAGAGAGGAAGAGGAGAGGGAGGGATGGCCAAAGGAGGGCCTAGAGAGGAAGAGGAGATAGAGGACAGGATGTCCTGAGTTTTGGTGGAGGTTAGAGGCCAGAGCCATACAGAGGGCCTTTGAGGGAATAGGAGAGTTAAAGACCGCAACAGGATTGGCCCGTTCCTTGCAGATTTTAAAGAGTTTGGCCGTGTTGTTAGAGGCCACAGAGACACAGGCTGGAATGTGTGCTCTCTTCTTGAGGAGTGTTATTGCTTCGACTGGCATTTTGGCGCAACCAGTCTAGGTATGTCTAAATTTGGCCTGGCATGCTTTACTGTCATGTTATTACGTGTCTACACTGGTCTACATTGGGCAGCCAGTTGGGCATGTTTTCAATGTGGCATGGCATTTTTAATAGCAAAGCATTAATGTTCCTGTGCACTGTTGGTGTCTTGCATGTATTGGATTGGTGTTACCCTACAAAACAATTGCAAACACTCTGGCTTTTTAGCCAATTTTTCTCCGAAAGTGTGCTTTGTATTGCATTAAAACACATATTTATATCTTTCTCCTAGTGCAGTGTACGGCATAACCCTTCACCAGCACGTCCGTGCGTATTGCGCAAGTGTGGTAATAGAGGACGGCCCAGAGTGTGGAGCAACCCATGATTTGTTGCCCAGTTGGGGTGGGGCTTCAGCATGGCTTGCAGGGGGGCCCTGAAATTTTGCACACAGCAGTTCCACCTGGTGGACGTGTTTTAAACAAGCGGTGCCCGCCCATCTCATCACTGCCATTACACTACATTTGGTGAAACGCCCATTTTGACACATTTTTAGTGTCATTTTATAAAGCACATTTAACAATGATTTTATGGCTAGTCAAGGGTGTGGGGTGTGACACCGGGGTATAGAGGGTTTGCGCCTCATAAAGAAAGCTGTGAAAAATTGTGGCAAAAATGACCACGCAACGAGGTGGACCAGATACAAAGTAACACCCCAATGTCCTCGCACCATCTTGTTTGAAAGGCATAATGGATTGTATGAGCCAATCCAGACATTGACCCATAATGCACCTTGATAATGTAAAATTCCATTACAATCTTGAATGGCAACATGGGCGGTCCATGTCTTAAAAACAACTCCAAGTTTAATACTCGCTCGGCTCCATGTCAGTTGCATAGTTTCGCATAATGCTACCATGCCATTTCCTTATTAAAAAAACTGCCCCTTCACATGAGACTGAAACATTGGTGGTAGATAAAAGCTGACGATTTTTTATAAAGACTTGCTGTCCACTACTGTTGACAGGGATGGTGTCGGGGCCTTTCAACTTTTTCAGGTGGAATAGGCCCCGAGCCTCTGGGGGACCCCGAGCAGCCACCCTATGTTGGCAGTCTTAAGGCATAGCAGCATGCACCTGTACTTCAGGACATTAAAGGTGCACTTTTCTATTCACATGTTACAGGCTGCCTTTGCTGGTGCTCTCATGCCATCACCTCCCTCTGGCCTCTTGAAGTATCAAGAAAGGTTCTCCTCACCTCATTGCCTTTCCTCTCTGCTTTTCTCTACATTACCTTCCTGCTGTTAAAGAGAGATTATAGCTTTTCAGTAGACATTGTGTTACAGCTGCCCACTGGCTGCCCCCCAAACCCCTGATAATCTATTACTATTAACCCCCTGCCTGGGTTCTTTTGACTTCATTATAATCTATGCACCCCACAGGTGCCTCAGACTGTGTTTCCCAGCTGTAATCTTCAGCCACTCTGGCTGTTGGTCCTAGTACAGTATGCACAGAATCAGTTGTGGATCCAAGGAGAAGTGTACTGCATTAATCAGTGGTTTTTTGTCATTCTTATTGATCAGTTTGCTGTGCTGAAACTGTGTGTCCCACCTATGCTGGACAGCACCTGCAATACAGTCTTACTCTATCTTGTCTGCAAGCCCTGTAGAGGGATCATGGATGTTGTAGTCCAAAACATCTGGAGAGCTGCAGGTTGCAGACCTCTACTCTAGCTTCAGGCAACTGCAATGCGGGCAATCGCTCTGGGTGCGACTCTGTGTTCCTGGCATGCCCTCTGTCTGCTGGGATGCTTGTTCTCTGGCCTGTCACATCCCCTCACCCATCAGGGATTTAATTGAATGTGACCTGATACTTGCTCTCTGTTAAAATGGACTTGCTCTGCCTGGGGGCAACTATTAATTGTACAACTATAACGATTCACTTCTTGAAAATTGCTTTTGTTCTGCAAAATATGTGTCGCTTCTGACCTTCCAATGCTGTGTGCCACCATCCTCTCTGCACAAAATGAAATGTGCTTTGTATGTGAGGCCCCATCAATCCACCGTATTTTCCCATGTGTGCAAAACGGACATAACTTTCATTTTGTGTACCCTGTTGCCTTCTGGTAGGAGGAACCCCATCCTGGAATGGGCCTTGCCTGAAGTAATCGTGGTATTGGTACGTGCATTTATATAAGTGTTGCATCTTGTAATCAAACCTTTCAGGAGTTTGACTTTTCTTCCACCCCTCCTGCCCCCTCCCCCTGCTCCCACAGCCCCTGCTTTCTGAATAACCTCGAGTAACCATGGTTCTGGGTTGTATCCTCCTTAATTTCTTTTGCATGTTGGACACAGCAAAATGAACGTTTGCTACCTTTCTTTGCAGAGCTTCTCTCTCCCAGCATGATGCAGCCTAACAGTTTGCCCTCATTGGTGCTATTTGAAGTACACGATTGCATAGCTCACATTTATTGTTCACATGCGTATTTGTTTCACGCATTGGAATTTCTAAAGATGCTATGGGGATATAAGTGATATGATTGCTCAAACACCGTGGATATGGGCCAGCATTTATTACCCTGTGCATTGCTTCTCTGGTATTTTTTACTTAGCTTTGTCCCGTTACCCAAGCAGGTGAGATACTTCCTGAAAGGAGTGCAGAACAATATGTGCAGAAACGTTAGTCAGTAGCAACACAATCTTAGGAATGGAGATAGGCAGCCAATCAGACTGCTCGGAAAATGGCCAGTCAGGCGGTTTATGCTATAGTCCGTAACTACCAGTAGAGACCCTCAGTAGATACCCTCTCATAAAAGACTACTAATTTGACGAGGGATGAGAAGGTGAGGTGTGAGGGGTTGTGAGGGATTCGTAACAGCCATTCGGACTCCAGCACTCATTGACGCTAGTTGTTGCTCTTGATGCTGTCTAAGTACTCTTACCTGCGCGTTGTGCCTTTAATTCAGGTGAGAGCCAATAACTGGATTAGTGACCACATCTGCAGTCAGTCATTTTCTATTAATGGCTCTTATGAAGGCTGTGCACTCAGTCAAAACACATTATTTGTGTTAATTTAACCACCAAACGGAGAGGCTATAAATGTACATATAATGTATTTGAAAAACACAGATGGTGAATGCTTGAGCAACCAACAGGCTGGGGAATATCTGTGGCGCTTCGGATGTGTCATGCTATGTTATATTATAATTCTATAGCGCCTCCTGCCACAGGTAATGGAATCAAAGCGCTGTAGGAAGCATGGCCCTTCGGCAAGCTGTGGTCTGAGAAGACGTGAGAAAGGAGCAATGCAATTTAAAGCTCCTTTCAGTAATTGTAGTTTAGGCGCTCAACGCAAAGCAGACATTTCTAGTGTGGGGAGAATCTAACCCGACGACAGGAGAGGCAAAGACAATCTTGAAGGTGATACCACCTGCATAGAACTAAAGCCGCTGCCATACCTGCACAATACATACATTCATTTCATAGGAGAAACACTCAATTTAATGGTCAGATACACTGATGGAAAAACGTAAACTCCACGCGCACTGTGGCGCAACCACCCACTCACATTCAAAAAACTACAAGTGTAATCTAAAAAGCCGCCTCCTCCAGCCTTCTGCAAAAATGTATAAAAGCATAGCTCTATTTCAAAATACTTTTAGAGGAACACTTGAAACCAAAGTATCTTATAACTAACTTACATACATACATGTAGTATGCACTAGGGGAAAGCTCTGGAATCATTTTACAAAAACCTGGAGTTATAGTACTTATTCAGTAAGCTGATGTTGTTTGTATTTTATTTATTTATTAGGCGCTTTCACCAAAGCGCTGTACATAAGAGAGCGGTAAAAAAAAGAGTTTAAATAATAACAAGCCAAAAGAAGAACAAATGAGTCATAGTAGAACGTGGGTAGTGTTAAAGGTGAGAACGGAAGATAGCAGAAGAGGGGATGATTCTGATATGTAGGGGAAAAGCGTTTCATAGTTTAGGGGCAAGTGAACCGAAGGCACAAAAGCTTGATTGGGCTCATGGAGGCTTAGGAAAGGTTTGCAGAAATTGTGACCCAGAGCGAAGGGACAGAGAAGGACCATACAAAGAAACCAAAGAGCAAAGATATGGTGGGTCAATCCATGGGGACATTTAAAGGTGCTGCAGAGGAAACAGAACTGTAGACGGAGATCACAGGATTGCCAGCGTAGTGAGTGAAGAGAAGGAGAAATAGAAGAGCGAGGAGGGATAGTACAAAGAGTCCGAAAAGAGGAATTCAAAATAGATTGTAAAGGGGCAAGATGAGAAGCAGGAAGGCCAACAAGAAGACATGAACAGTAGCCAAGACGGGAAAAGATTAGTGAAGTTATAAGACGTCTAAAGGCATGACGAGTAGGAAAAGAACAAGCCGTCCGTATGTTAAAGAGTTGAAAACGACAGCAGCGCGCGATATTAGAAATATATGAGGAACAGGAAAGTGAAGAGTCGGAAAGGACACCTAGTTTATAAGCTGTCGGAGCGAAAGAAAGAGAGGCAGGAGGAAAGTTAATGGGGAGAGACGAGAGGGAATGGGTCAGGAAGGAAAGAACATCATTTCAGTCTTGGAGGCATTTAAGTGTAGAAAGCGAGCATGCATCCAGGTGTGTATAGACCGACGACAGCTAGAGATAGTAGCATGAAGAGTGTAAAACAAAGGGGATTTAGTAGGCGCACTACCTAATAAACGTTCGGAAAAAAAATTGGTCATCTTTCTAAATTATGTATGGTAATTTTGTTATTATTTTCAGGTGCGGGGGAGGAAACGTGACCCTGGCACAGGATCACAACAACATGTATGTAGGAAAAGAAATGAGGATCCAAAGATAGGAGCCCTCCCGTCCCCTGCACTCTATAGTAAATCCATCAACTGATGGTTCATCAAGGTTAAATATACTGGTTGTAATTTATTCATTGGTATATAGGATAAACGAATAATAAGAATAAACATTCATTTGATTACTAAAAACAACCAAAGAGGTTTTAATTGTAGTCACAGTTAATTCACCATTAAAATTAAAAGTGAAGAAGCCAAGTTAGCTGTCAACAAAACATAATGATGTTAAGCAATGATAATCCATGTATACAGTTCAATATTGGCTGACGCGTTTCGGGACAAACGTCCCTTCTTCTTGAGCCAGGTGGGTTAAACTGAAAAACATAAATAAATGAAAACTGTTTCAATCCTATGTTGTTCACATAAACATAATGCCTCTACCTAGGTGTATTCAATGTATACATAACAGTGATGACCAGTAATACATGAATTGTTGTATCATTCTGGGCACAGTTCCAAAGGCTTTCTGGCATGTTCAACAATATAGTCCTGTGTTTAAAAGGTCTCTACTGTAGCCAGTATGTACCAGTATGCTCAGTACACGCCCCAAAATCAATAAATTACAATTACATAATGTTCTCAAATAGTGCACCACTCCATCATATTGTTTAGAGTGGGCATACCTTAAATCAGAGGTCTTCAATCTGTGGGGCACGCCCCCCTTGGGGGGCGCGTCACCATGCCTGGGGGGGCGTGTGATGCCTTGCAGAAGAAAAGAAAAAGAGTAACACTTTTTTTTTTTCTGCTGCACTGACCTGAGCATGTGCAATGGGGAGCCACTGGCTCCCATGCACATGCTCAGCCAGTGCGATGTGGTTGGGGCGTGGCCATGAAACAGGAAATAAACGCAGCCTGGATGCGCGCTTTCCTGCATTTGGATCGCGCGTCCAGGCTGAGTTGTTGTGTCCTGTGTTCCCTGCTGCTGCTGCTGCCGCCGACGCGTGTGAGAGGTAAGTCACCCCTTGCCCTTTATTTTAAATGCGGCTCCCCCGTGGAAATCTGCCACGGCGGAGCCGTGTTATTAATGCAGCACCGGTCCCACCTGCACCCCTCTCCCCCTGCATCCCCCACATTAGGGGGCATGGAGGAGAGGAGGCGAGCGGGGGACCGAAACTGCTCTGCCGGTGTTTTTTACAGCGCGGCTCCCCCATGGCAGATTGCTGGAGCCCAGCAATCTGCCATGGGGGAGCTACATTATTAATGCAGCACCGGTCCCCCCGAAACTGCTCTGCCAGTGTTATTTACTATGCGGCTCCCCCATGGCAGATTGCTGGAGCCCAGCAATCTGCCATGCGGGAGCTGCGTTATTAATACAGCACCGGCAGAGCGGTTTCGGTCCCCGGCTCGCCTCCTCTCCTCCATGCCCCCTAATGTGGGCGTTGCAGAGGGAGAGGGGCGCAGGGGGGACCGGTGCTGCATTAATGCAGCACCGGTCCCCCCTGCGCCCCTCTCCTTCTGCGACCCCCACATTACGGGGCATGGAGGAGAGAAGAGCAGTGGAGTACCTTTGCTGAAAATGTTGGGGGGGACATGACATCTGTTGAAAAGTTTCCCCAGCTAAATGAATGGGGATAAAATGGTGTGCCTGCGGTTGGCTATTGCAAAAATTGAACCCAATATTGACAGGCTGGCTGGTGAAAGGCAGGCCCACCCTTCACACTAGTTCTCCAGTATGCCACTGTCCAACTTGCAACTGACAGCATTGACAGTACGTTGTTGTACTTGAGAAACAAATTGTTACAGCACTTGCATAGCAAATGTTACTACAGGACAGCAATATTGGGTGTTTTCGTTTGTGTGAAATAAATATCCAACACTATTTTTAGTCGAGTCCTCTGTATTATAGCAAAATAATCGGAATGCTTTGTTCACAAATATTTGTCCTCTAATCTGATTTGAATCATTGCAAGCAATGATTTTGAAACAACGTGGTGTTTGGCATTCACTCCTTCGTTAGGGGCACCATTCTACTCCAGCGCGCGATAACCGTTCGCAACCGAGTACAATTTTGGAGTCTGTGTGTTTAGGGGGGGCCTGGGCCGGAGAAATTTTTCTTAGGGGTGGCTCGGGGGCAAAAAGTTTGAAGACCACTGCCTTAAATGTAGAATGGGGGAAGTATGTGTCTTCCCCTGAAAAATGGTGATGTGGTGCTTTCCAATTCTTCACACACTGGAAACAGAAAATACTCCTCTCTTCAGTACAGAGTACCTAAAGCGAAAAATGGGAAATGTAGCTATAACCAGAGTGGTTTCAATACCTACGGTGTTGTACATATTGAACAGTCACCGAGATGCATGGCAAATTGAAACTAATGGTGCGTTTCAGTCATAGGTGTCACTGAGTATCTACATATGACTAGATTAAACCGGTGTCGCACAAAAGTTAAATCCTGGGTGAGAGAAAAGCACCATAAAAAACGAATGGTTTACCTCTCAAGTCGAAAGGGCTGGAGGGAGTAGGAAAGTAGTGACTCGTCTTGCTTGAATGTCTTCGTGTGCCAAGCAGTGTTAACACAGAATAATCTGTGCTATTCTGTGTAAAGAATAAAAGTAAGAGGAACGCGGAGTGAGCTATACAACTAAACGATCCTGCTAGGATTGTGCTCGCACTAAATGTAACAATGTTTTCCCTCGCTCATGCTTACCTCTGCAGTGTGGATTAGTAAATCCATGTACGCGTGCAGAAAAATGCTAGTCCTTCTTAGTTCTGCTCGCTGCGTGTTGGGAGAGGGAGATACCCAAAAGAGAGAAGAGAAAGGGGGGGAGTGTGTGTATAGCTGGAAAGGAGGAGGCTGTCTGAGAGTTGGGGCCAAGGAGGATGTAGGAGGCATATTAATGGTGTCTTATAGCAGAACATAGGAAAAGAGGCAATGGTTGCTGTGGGGGTAGGGTAACCAGACGTCCGGGTTTTCCCGGGACAGTCTGGAGAAATCTCCTGACGTCCAGGGGTCCCGGGAGTTTTTTTCATTTATATAAACCCCATCCGGGGTTTTGGTCATGGTCCTTTTTTTTTGCCGGGACCCGATTTCAAAATCCCGGAATCGGGTCCAGGCGCAAATCTTTTTGCGCGAATGGGGGCGTGAAATGCTTTTCATGGAGGTAGAGGCGTAGAGGCGTATTATGATGGATTTTCGGGGGAATGGCATTTGCGTGGTGCGCATGCTCCACCCACGCACACGCGCACACGCGCGCACGCGCGCACACGCGCACACAAAGTGTGACACCTGGGAGCGTCATCTATTATGCCTTAAGGGGGAGGCATTACATGAGCGGCAGGAAAACAGCCAGGGCAATTCAAAACTAAACGTATCCTTTTCAGTGTCTGAAGAGGCTCGAGCGTGTTTTTTATTTAGTCTGGCGGGAAGCATATTGGCCTCCGATAATGGACACCGAGTCCTTCCATGTGTCCACGCTGGTTCCCAGATAACAGCGCGAGCACATTTTCCATGACACAAGGCTATGCATTGTAGACTGTAGCTGCTGGATTCCTTCCCCACGGAAACCGACCACTTCTCTGCCCAAACAATGCATAATCACCGCTGCTTTAGATTTCCCTAAGTCTGCACCAGGCTCCACAGCTGTGTGCACTAAAACCTCTCTGGCCGAGACCCCCGGCCATTGGCAGAGCCTCTGGGCCTAGGGTTGGGGGGAGAGGGCGGGACATCTTTGGAATCTGGGTTATTTTCTCAGGCTACTGAGGGGCCCGGGATCCTGGGAGGTCCGGTCCCCTAGGACCACTTCTTCATCGAGGCAGGGTAATATCTGCAGGGCTTCCACCAGTAAACAGCTCTCGGAGAGCTGCGTGCTGACATGTTGACGTTGCAAAGACGTTCCGTCCACCGCGTGTCTGATGCCCTTAAGATGCCCCCTGCGTCGGATGTAATATCGGCTATGCAGCAGAATGGCGCCATGCTGTGGCGCGCGCCACCTGCCACGTTCACCTCCTACCTCTTCTCCTAGACTATCTCTCCCCAGTTTGGTTCATGTGCAGGTAGGAGTTAGAGGAGCGTTTTTGCACGTGCGTTTCCAAGATTAAAAACAGACTTCGGCTGAAAAATATTCTTGGGCTCTCCAAGCTGATTTCATAATGAGAAAACAATGCATTCTTGCACATTTCATCAAAAGCGTTCCCTTGAGATAAGGCAATTGGCAGAAGCCTGTGAATGCCCAGGAAGCACTTGCCTTGCCGCGCAATAATGGAGATTCGGGGCTCCAAACAGGTCCTGTCACTGGGCTTTTACAGTTGCTTTCACGTCTCTCTTAATATTAGCTCTTTTTGCATGCAATGTCCTGGTATGCTCATAAACCAGGAGTGGAGTGGTATGTTTTCAGGCCGAGCGGATCACGTCATTTCTCCTGGCTGCCAACCGGCGCCGCAACAGGTGCTAGACGGGGTCTTAACCAGTAACCGCAGAGGTCAGGGTGCTTTCTGTTTATTGGCCAATCCCGCTGAGGCCAGACCTGCACAGCGGATTAGCCTGTCTGGATTAGCAAATATTCAATATTTATCACCCCTGCTCCCGCGAGCACGGTGGAATAATCTGGGTCATAGCTGGAGCTTTTCCGCTTGGGTGCAGAAAGACAGGGATCCAACTCGAAGAGAAGCACAGGAGAAACCATTTGTTATTAAACTGAAATCACTGATGCCTTTTTTGTGAATTTGATCTTGTCCATCAAATGGGTATGCTAGGAAGAAGTTGCCTGCCTCGCTAGAGAATTTAGAAGCCAGCCTTTCTTTTAAGATTTGTATTTGTATTAATTTGAAGAACAGGGATGTCAATTTTGATCAGAAATGACTTACAATAAGACATATACCGATGGCGGAAGCATTCCCATGAAGGGTGCCTGTACAATAGCACAAAGATGAGGAGAAGAAGTGGTGAGTCAGTTTATGAGGGTGTCAAAAATGAGGACATATACCAGGGACAAAACAAAATGTATATAAGAGAACAGGTGATTTGCAAAGGTAACATGAACCTAAGGGGGCAAGTGCTTTAAACTAAAGAGGAATACGAATTAATTGTGCAAAATAATATTACTGAGCATCACTTGAGGTGGTGATAGGGTTAGGTAAGGAGGATGGGTGAATAGTATGGAAAGGCTGAAGCTTGTGCACCATGGAGACACACGTATGCGTCAAGTTTAACACACTGTGGGACTTCACAAACCTGGTACGTGCCAGGGTTGCGTAGTGTCATATGCAGTGGGCAGATGTCGTAGAAGTTTGGGCTACGTTGCTCCTTTTCGACTCTTACGGAGTATCCTGATCAGCCTATGTAATGGCACAGAAAAGCTTAAATTGATGGACCAGGTGGCAGAGGTACTACTAGTTAAGAAGTACAGTATACACTTTGTTATCTGGCGCCCCAATAACCGGAACGCTTTATAAGCGGCAACCTCTTATGGGCGGTAATAATACCATTCCGCATAATGAAATGCCTCATAGCAAAGTTTAGAGGCTATGCAACGGGTTTCTGGGTGGCAGGATGCTGGTAAACTTAGCATAAGGCCCAGAAACTTTGCTGCCTTTTTCTTTGATCACTGCAACCCATATCCTGGATGACTGACATGTAGTTATCATGTATATTTGTTTATTTTGCAACCCAGGGTACTCACTGCTGATAGATAAATACTTGTTTACTGTTTTAGCTCAAGCATTTGCCATCACATTTATTGTTGTGGTCTTTGTTGAATGAAAAAGCTCTTGTTTGTGGCCAGGTTACGGAAATGGCGTGAGAAGTAAACAACTAACTGACTGAGTTAGGAAGTTGTAAAACGGTTACTTTCCAACAAAGAAGGACAGGATACCAAGGGCAGCACATATCATTATTGGCCAAGCTTGGCACGTCTGTGTTTCAAAAGAACCACTTGTCCTTGTAATTGGTTATTTATAAAGCGCTTAATATCCAGAGGTTTATAAGCGTGGACCCGGGGATGGTACCTGTGTTGCTCTGAGTCGTTTCGCTTCCAAGCTATTACCAGAGGTTTCTAAGCATGGACCCGGGGATTGAACCTGTGTTGCTCTGAGTCGTTTCGCTTCCAAGTTATTACCAGAGGTTTCTAAGGGTGGACCCGGGGATTGAATCTGTGTTGCTCTGAGTCGTTTCGCTTCCAAGTTATTACCAGAGGTTTCTAAGCGTGGACCCGGGGATTTAACCTGTGTTGCTCTGAGTCGTTTCGCTTCCAAGTTATTACCAGAAGTTTATAAGCGTGGACCCGGGGATTGAACCTGTGTTGCTCTGAGTCGTTTCGCTTCCAAGTTATTACCAGAGGTTTCAAAGCGTGGACCCGGGGATTGAACCTGTGTTGCTCTGAGTCGTTTCGCTTCCACGTTATTACCAGGGGCTTCTAAGCGTGGACCCGGGGATTGAACCTGTGTTGCTCTGAGTCGTTTCGCTTCCACGTTATTACCAGGGGCTTCTAAGCGTGGACCCGGGGATTGAACCTGTGTTGCTCTGAGTCGTTTCGCTTCCAAGTTATTACCAGAGGTTTCTAAGCGTGGACCCGGGGATTGAACCTGTGTTACTCTGAGTCGTTTTGCTTCCAAGGAGAGCACATTGCCCGTGAGCTATCCTCCAAGCCAAAGGGAAGGGTGAGCTTACATACATATAGTCAAAAACACAGCGCCTAAATGGAAGTACTCTAAACTTTTAGTCACTCCTGCCTGCACCTTACTCCGTGCTGCCAAACTATCACCCATCTCTCACATCCACAGCATATCCAAAAATATGTGTACCCTTTTTTAGGTTCAAAATACAAAAATGTAATCAGTAAACCAATTCTCATAAAATACAGACAAAAACGAAAATATTATTAAATATTTTTTTATGGGGGTTAGCAGGTGAGTCAATAACGTACTCTTGCTCGGTGCACAGACATCTCCCGAGCTTCCTGATTACCACATTGTGTTGGTTGAGATCTTCCTCCGGCATTTTAACTGTCTCATTTGACCACATTAATTCACTTTCTGAACTGAGCAAGAGTACATTATTGACTCACATACTAAGCCCTCCAAAATATTTTTTATAGCATGTTTTCTTTTTATCTGTATTTTATGGGAATTGGTTTACCGGTTATATTTTTGTATTGTGACTATGATAAAAGGTGAAGCCTATTTTGGGAAATGCTGTGGATGTGAGAGATGGGTGTATGTTTGGCCACCACGGAGTAAGGTGTAGGCAGGAGTGACTAAATGTACTGCCATTTAGGTGCTGTGTTTTTGACTGTCATAATATCCCGGTGCTAAGGGAGTGCTGAGCTGGGCCCCATTTGTTGTTGTGCCTACATACATAACTACCTACATACGCACAGGACTGTCATTGGGAAGCTCGCTATCACCGGCAAAGGGAAACCACGGACACGAGCAATTCACAGAGCTATGCAATCCTTGTTCTTTGTAATCATAGGCTGTGCAGTTTAAAGAAGAGGTTATGAGTATTGCGCGCAAACATCCCCTGCAAGTGGGCAATTATCATGGAAATGGCCTAGAACTGGATTACACAAAAAGCCTCCCTAGACCATGTTTTGTTTCTGGCTCAGCCAAGGTATGTGAGTGTTCCAGCACAAGGAATGCCTCAGAGTAAAACATAGGAACAAACATTCTTACAGACTCTGCAATATTCTGGTTTAAAGCTTGTGAATGGAGCCCAGAGCGCATAATACAAGAGAAGCGCAGGATCATTCAAAATGGCGCCACGGACCCCTTTGCCAGCTGGAACAGTCCTGTCAGCTTGAATCTATAAGCAGAATGTATACCCATTGTGGGGCTGATAGTCAAACACAATTTGTGTGAGGTGATAATGAGTTCATATGCCCCTAAATAGTAGGCTGTAACACAGGTGGCATATTTCCAAGTCCCACCCCCCACTTACTTGCCATCGCTGTAGAACATTAATAGGTAACTATCTTTTGTTGAATTTGTCACTAAATTTAAAAGGATTTGAAATGAGGCAGACATTCATGACAGTAAAATTAAAAACTTCAACGGGGCCGGGAGGAAAGCTGAGGGGCAACGTGCTTGTCTTGGAAGCAAAAAAAGCTGAGCAGCACGGGCCTGGTTTCTGCGCTTAGAAGCTGGACTCTGGCATGAAGCGTGATTTAACAGCCCCATTTCATTTTTTTTTAAACGTATATGGTTTGATGAGGCCTGAATTGGATACCCAGCAAACTTCGCTGTTAAGTTACTGGTCTAGATTGGAGGCAGGAAGGGTCCGGATTAAAACAGTCTGCCAAATAGACATAAAAGTCTGGGAGCAGAAATGGCAGAGGCAAAAACATTGAATTAATTTTGGGAATTGTTTCTCGTTTTGGTGAATAATATCAGTCTGTGCGCTCTACCCACTATTGTTCTGTTTGTAATGCTTTGGTTCTTTGTATTCATTTAATTCCGGACTGATCCAAGTTAGTTGGAGGTCAGTGGCTGCATGGCTCCGTAGAGACCGACATTCACCTATCGGTCTGTTAGGTAAATTAGAAGAAAGGGGTTTTCTATGTAAGCCTACGCGCATTCAAATAGACACTCCTTGCAAGTTTCCAATTCCGTCATAATTGTTAGATACACTCTTGTTGGTGATTAGGCATTTTCAGTGAAATTGTGCCGTATAAGTTTACTTATAAATGGCACACTTTCACTATAAAAATGATACTATGTGAAGACATTTTCTTTATGATGAATGTGAAATAATTAAATGAAAACATACTCATTTATAATCACCAACAAGTGTGTACCTAATAATTATGACGGAATTGGAAACTTGCAAGGAGTGTCTATTTGAATGTGCGTAGGCTTACATAGAAAACCCTTTCTTTTAGTCGGGAAAGCCATAGAATAAACAAACCGAGGGAAGTCTTCACAGCTAGAGGCCTTCTTCTAGACATCAAAATTGACCAATTTATCCAGGATACTCCCTGCGGCGTCCGGTCTCCTAACGATGCATTGAAATAAAAGTTGTTCATTTCGCAATAGTTGTGGGATAGTGAGCAGCCAAAAGGCGTGCTTTGACGAGCAGTAGCTGCTCCTGAATGCAATACCAGCGGAAGCTACCCGGTGCGCTGCATGCTTCCCGAGAGCCCACTCCATGTCCCATTTGCCGAAAGCGCATCGCTCCCTGCCCCCCACACCCACTCCCATCACTAGGTGAATGGCTTTTGTCCAAAGGAGACATTGACAGGGAAGTGCAGGTGGGAGACCATAGGCTCTGCATTAGCCTGGATTGCTAAAGTTCCCTATTGGGGGCCGGCGTAACTGGGAAATGATAGTAATGACCATGGTTTAGAAGTGAAGAATACTCAAATGAGCCCTAATTCTTTGCGTAAGGGGGAGCAATCGGCTATGTTATTAAAACAAGTGCTGTTGGATGACCATTTAAGGGGAAGAGAAAGTTGTGAGCAAAATTCTCAAATAGTGCGGAAAACCCTCAAGAACCAGGGTGACTTTTTTTTTTACAGCGGTGGCTCCACCCACAAAGTGCCCACTAGCTTTACCAGCTTAATTGGAGAATAAGCCTTTTTCAAATCGTTCCTTGTCAATGTACAGTTTTTAAAACTCTGGTTTCCTCCTTCTGCTGTAGGAAGCGCTTGGTCACAGAGGGAAGTGTTCAAGAGCCAGACTCAGCATTGCAAAACCCTCAAGTGCCACACAATGTCCTATCTTCCATCTCCAAGGACCAACCCTGCTTTTCTGGGCATGTGCAGTGGCTGGCACCTTTTTTTACACAAAGTGCGAGAGCCCTCCCTAAGAAACGGCTGATTCAAGGCAAAATATTATTCTTTCAGCCATAGCTTAATATCATGAAGGAATCATAACATTTCTGAGCACAATTATTAGTTTTAGCCACTGATCATACCTTATGCTAACAATATCACCATGGCAACCGTGGACCACCCCAGTACTCAAGGGCAAGGCAGCAGCCGCTGCTCACCCAAGGTCAGACTCTTCTAACTCCCTGATTATAATGTACAATGATGTGGTACTACCCCATTGGCCAATTTCTGGGCCATACGACCTGGTATAGCTCGTAAATAAAAAAAAGGCCTGGAATTCAGCCAATGAGAGGGGGGAGTTCTGTGATTCCCCCAGTCACCGCCGCTGGCTGAGATCTGCCTACCACACCACCCCACTTCTTGCTCAGGCTGCACCTGAGGGGCATGGCCTTACGAGGCCTGGGTACCAGAAATCTCCCACCCTCAACACCCACACGCGGCATACCTTACTGGGGTTAGGGGGCGATGGCTGATGGCTGATGCTTCAATCTTTTCCAAGCCACCTGGCAGACTGGCAGCCCGACTTCTCCCACTAACGCCCCGGGCTTGCTTCCATTACGTTGCTGGGCTGCACCTGGCAGGTTTACTGAACCCCCTAAGCCCCCCGCCCTCTCTGTACATCATGTTTCTACGTGGTTACTACAAACTAGCCAGTTCCCAGGAACAACTCAAGACCGATTGCTTTTTTAACCCTGTGAACCTTACATTTGTGTGGGTCATAATAGCTTCATCTACCTCCACCTCAGGCCTTACCTGGAGGTATGGGTCCGTAAACCTTGTTAAACGCCCTCACAACTGTCAGGCTTTCAACTCTGTTTTAGGGCCCATAACTCCTGGTACCGCCCTTGTGCTAGGTCTATAAAGTTTAATTAAGTCCCCCAGTGCATAAGTAAGGTACCCTGGGTGACCTGTGTGAGCATCTGAAAATTGTTATGGTCTTCCTTGTCTGAACGGCTTGACTTGCCGGGCTCCCGTCCCTCCGCGTCTCCTCCCTTCATGGTTCAGCCATCCCCCATAGGTATTTATACTCTTTTAAAAGCCCCTACCTTCCTTTATGATGGAATTACTTTTGTCGTATTCATTGGGGTTCCATTGTGTGAACATCTTTCCAGTGACCACGGAAATCAGTAGCATATTCAGACACATTGATTATTAGTGAATCGTCGACTGCTCTTTCCAATTCTCTATGCTGCGTGAAACTCCCTAATTAAAATATTTATCTCTAGACTCTACTGTGTGTGAGTAACAGAAAGTGCAAGTCAACGGTTCAAGTTTCAACCATTTACCATACTCATGGATGGGTTTGCGGAGTGCCTGCAGGACATGTTGAAAATATAATCAAAACAGGTTAATCTCTATGGTTGTACTAAGCATACAGTGTGTGAAGGAATGGACATGACGCCTATGATCACTAATCACTCCCTGAAACCCCCTGGAAAAGTGCGGCAGATCACCTCTACTTTTAATTAGTTCATATTGGACAGGCTATGTGCTGGCTAAACTCCCTCTGGTTCAGGGCCTCTCTTTACAACGTAAAACAAAAGGGGCCATTGATAAGGAAAAAGAGTGTTATGATGGATGGTGTGAAGAATCGAGGGATTCAATCACTTCCCACTAGGGGAGCCCCTTCCTGTGAGGGTGGGGAGGTGAGCACACTACACAACATTTCCACCAAAGGGTGGTGGTAAGCAAGACCTCAAAGGGAGAGACTCCCCTCTTGGGGATAACGTCTCCCTTTCCCATAAGGAACTCCCTTCTCATTATCCTCCAAAACCCAATACCACATCATTAATTGATAGGCCACTAGAATTCTCTTACATATGTTATTGTGATATAAAGACAGAGGAAAAGTTTCAGCTGGGTACTGTGAAGAGTAAGAGCCTAAGAGGAATAAATAATGCTTTTCTGTCAATCTCTGAGACAAAGAAGTTAAGAAGAGTTATGATGAAAGTGATACAAATACAAAGGAAGGACTTTCCTTAGACTCCGGGGAAGCCGCAGGACGGCGTGATATGGCCAGAAGAACAAGAACATGAGACTCAGGAGATTCAAACCAGCCGGATTGAGGATGCTGGGAGACACGCAAAGGAACAACTGCCAAGGAGAGGTAACAGCAGCCCGTGGATCATCTGACAGACTCCACAAAGTGTGTCAAAGTTCCAGGAGGAACACATGAGCAGGACCATAGCGGAGCCCTAACATTGGCGTGCTGGAAAGGTGAGATGCCAAAGACGTACTCGAGGAAGTCTGTTCAAGGAAAAATAACATGATTAGAGAACCGAAGCAGAAAGGTGATGGCCTGAAAGGGAAACAGGTGAAAAACCCTTTCATCGCTAATAACACCATCGGACACAAAACGCGTCAGAAAAGTGGCCAAAGAAAAGCTGGAGAGCCGCTCGGAGCAAACACAAAGAAGAAAGAGAGAATGCTGACCCGGTGACACAGACCCCTCTTCCCAGTGAGGGGTACCACAGTCAGAAGGGGTGAAAGTGATCCAGGGACTTATCATAATCGTCCCAGTGGTTAGCGAGATCAAAAGAGGAACAAGAGTCAAATAGAGACTTTACCTAGATATCTCAGTGTGGAGAAAACAAACCAAAGAAGAGAGGTTTGGGCCAAGCCTTGTGTTTAAACCTTAAAGGAGAGAGAAAGATTGTGAAGTGGAATGGACATTCAGAACTCAGACAATCACCAGCGAGAACCCTGAAAAAGGAGTCTAAAGAAATCAGGGAAATGGGACACAAGGGCCTTGGAAATCCCCTTGAAAGAATTGAAGAGTTTTTTTTTGCGAGAAATAGCAAGCGATTATTTAAACATCTCATATTGAGGAAAGCTTTGGCAAGAATCCAACCAGGGAAGGGAGTCATTCTCCTGTTTTTGTTTGTTTTTAGTAAAAGTGGTAGGGTCAGTTGGACTAGTTTCAGAAAGAGGACAGCCTTTTTCATTTGGACTCTAATCCCGACGGCAAGCTCCCTAGTTTAGTTGTGTTAGGTAGGGAAACCATTGGGATAGAGAAAGTTAGGCCTTTTCTTTATTGTTTTGGAACAAACCATTTGAAAATGGCACCTATTGGTCTGTCTCTTCCTTCTGACCTACTACGATGGGTAGCAAAATTTGTGACCGAGTGTTTCTAACAGGAACCTAGGGCCTCATTACAAGTTTGGAGGTAGCCATGCCCTTTATAAGGGCATGGCTACCTCCAAACTCAGGTTCGGGTTCCCTGAATGGGGAAAAACCGGGCCATTCCGACCTTGGAGGGCCCGGTATTTCCCCATTCAGGGAACCCAGACCAGGACCATCCCCATTCCCATTTGAGCCCCCATAGGGCTCAATGGGAATGGGGAGCATGCTAACAACGGGCCAGTTCATGACGGGCCCATTGTTAGCATGCTGGGCTGCTCGCAGGACCCGCTAAGGACGCCTGGTAAAACCAGGCGTCCAGAGCGGGTCCCGCGAGGTGACCTTGCAATGAGGCGGTAGGGGTTTAATGGTGCCGGCAGCTTTACCAGCGCTGTTAAACCCCTACCGCCTCACTCATAATGAGGCCCCTAGTGTCTGAGTCCGAATCCCTAAGTCTCAAGTCCAGTATGTCTATTCTCAAAGTCGGAGCATGTTTTCAAATCCAAAGTATTGTGGCCTAAAACAAGAAGCCACTGTCCCAGTCCCAGGGTTCCTGGAACGCACCTCTGATCTCCTGTGTAGTCCCTTCCAGGTTACTCCTTGGTCCATATAGTAGCAATCCAGGTTGCCTTAACTGGCTCTTAGAGGTTGTTGTGCCTTAAGCCTACCTGCAATAATGTATTATTATTATCAGGGTAACCCAAGATTACTATCCAGCAGTCCCCCCCCACTTCCCCCGCATGTCATGGTGCTTTCCATTTGAAAGTTATTCTAACCCACCAACCAAGGGTCAATCTCCTGGGCTTGAGACCACAGCTCTATCACGGTCTCTGTTTCTCTCTCTCTCTCTCTCTCTCTCTCTCTCTCTCTCTCTCTCTCTCTCTCTCTCTCTCTCTCTCTCTCTTCTCTCTCTCTCTCTCTCTCTCTCCCCCCCCCCCTCTCTCCATAGTCTGGTTAAAGCAATTCTTTGTCCGTAGGCCACATAAAAAAGGCAGCACCTGCGGATTCTAGAACAAAAGGACACACTCTGCAGGTGCAGCCTTTTGTAACCAGTGCTCTCCGAGTCCCTGTCGGGAACCCCCCCCCCCCCCCGAATTCCCAACCTCTGCGTGGCACCCTCTGCCCCTGTCCACCCTGCTCCTGCCCCTCCCCCAGTTACCTTCTGCTGGCTCTGTCCTCCAGCTTCCTGCTTCTTGCTCTGTGTGTGCTCTGGACGGTGCATCCCCGGAAGTCCAATGCAGAGCACACCACACTTTTGTGCACAACCGTTTGCGCCCCAGGCTTCCGCGGACCTGGCACCCAGAAGCCAAACGGGTTAAAGCACGCAGCAGAGGAGCAACAGCTCTTCACCCCTACCAACATGAGGTGGTTTTTGCAATCATCTGTGTCATAGCCACCAGCAGTATAGAGGTAAATCTTCTTTCCTTGATGGTCTCTGGCCCTGGCAAGTATGTGGTCCACAGGCCTTAGCAGATTCCCTGCAACATGTTTCCATCATTGTCTGACATATGCCATGAACTGAGTGATGGCTCTAGGCACTGAGCCTCCTGGCCTTCACCATTGTTCCTTTTCCTACTGCACCAACTCTCTGGGCCACTACTCTAACTCCCTCAGTCTCTGCTCCTCTCAGTGTACCTTTATAGCGTGCAGCCCATCCTATGCAGCTAAATTATACATTATAGTGATTGGGCCATTTCTGAATTAACTCTTGGCATCATGATTGGGCGGAATTTCTTTGTTCCACATCCCCGCTTAATGTGTTTCTCCTCTTATTATTATAATTCTCCTGTGTTTTGAATCACCCTTCCCTCCATGCACCTCAGGTTTATGGTCCTCAAGGAGGATGTCAGCCGAGGGCTTAAATATCTATGCCATCCTTTTCAGGTCATTCAGGTGTTTCATGGTGTTTGCCCTGCCTTGGAGACCCTGGCAAACACACGCACAGAGGTAAGGGAATGAGGGCCTTACGTGGATGCTTCCATTGAGGAACAAGCAGGATTGTTCCCTCATTACCGGTTAATAGGCCTGCATGAACTTTCACGCAACAAACCTGAATCACCCGAATCTTGAGCGATTTGTCAAGGACGAACTTTGGAATTACTTTTTGAAAAGTTTGTCTGAAGCTCCTATTCACTCTTGACAGCTTTCAAAGGGGCAGGAGGTAATTGCTGGTGGCAGGCTTAGACTTTTAGGCAAAGGGACGGATATTTAGAGTAGTTGTAGGAGGAAGGAGAGGGGGAGGTAGTGAGTGACTGGGGCTCAGTCACAGATTGAGAATAAGGTTTGGTTTTGCTTAGGCAGCACTGTATGACTCTTTCACTGAACTAAAGGGGATGAAGAACCCAGGTGCCCTTACGCCCAAGTGAGATATTAGGAGGCAGGCGACACACCAGTCCAAATCCATTCCTTGACGAGAGTGGGTGAGAAACCTGACATCAAGCGGCACCTGTGAGGAGGAACCGGGTATCCCTGAGGTAAACTTGCGGGAGTGTCTTCCTCGCATGATTTACCTTGAAGAGAACAACAGAAATTCAGGTGGGCAACGCACCAGTCAGTGTTTGTCTCTTGATGCAAGTGGGCGAGATATGTGCCATCGGGTGACACCTGGGAGGAGGAGTGGGAGGAGCAGGGAGTAATGGAGGGCAGCTTGTCGGAGGGTCACACTCATCCGATTTACCTGGTAGGGAGGAGCAGAGATTCAGGAAGGTAGGTCATGTACAATTGGACACATTTGGATCAGCAGATCAGCACCTGAACGAACGGAAGGCTCTGGCAGTTGTGCTGCTTGCCGAATTATTATTCCTGAAGCAGCACCTCCTTTGTGCACTGGGGAAGCCCGAATGGCACGTGGTCGATTGGGAGAATCCTCCAACTCAAGCTGTACTCCTCAATCACGACACTCGTGGATGTATGTAGCTGCTTTCTGAACCTCACCAACAAGTTGGTCTAACATCCTCATCAATACCATCCCTGGCTTTGGGGTGATGGCTCCCGCGCCATACCCTGGCATACCAGTCTGGAAACGGATAGGATACCTCAGGAGCAACACATTTGTCTTGGAAGCAAGACACCGCTGAGCAACACAGCTTTGAATCCCGGTCCCGTGCTTAGAGACTGGTCTCTGGTATTAAGCTTGTTATTTAAAAAAAGGAAGGCAGAGTTTGGGGCTCCTAAGGAAACATTGGGGAGAAAACCTATTTCCCAGGTTACTGTCTAGCCACTCTTGTTGTCAAACAAATCCATTTTACAGTGGAACATGCCTTCTTGCTAATAGTGTGTAGCAGTTCCATTACTTTTCTGCTCATGAAACCAAATTGAATGTGATCGTAGGAATACACCCATCTGGCCAATATTAACAAGCAATTGCAAAGCTTTATAAATGTAGAATGTACGATTTTCTTTTAAATCCCCATTACATCCAGAAAACGTATCCACTACATTTGTAAAGTCAGGCCTGTTGACTGTCCCGATGATAGTTATTATAGATTTGCAATGGAAGAAAGTTTCCATTTTCAGAATATCTGCCAGAATCCCAGCCTCATCCTTTGTTCTGCAGCCTAACTCGTGCTTTAATTTCTCTGAGCAGCATCTTTAGTGCATGCTTCAGAAATCAGCCAGGTCTCATTTGCAGTGCGGCTGTCTCACAAGCTGCGTTCACAGAATTAAGGCATAGCGCTCCAAACCTCCTCCCCTACAAGCAACTTTGCAAAACCTCATGGAAACCATTGCACTGTCTCGCTAAACACTAATCTGTAAGCATAACTGCCCCCTCTATAAAGTCATTTATAAATGCCTTCAGTACAGTGTATCATTGCATTGCATGCAGCAGCTCAAATTGGTAACACACAAGGAAAGCACACATAGCAACCAAGTTCCCCAGTGATATAAAGCACAGACACATTTGCTGTACTGTTTCATTACAAGCCACTATTCAAACCTGTCACGCAAGGAAAATGCACACTGCAAACATTTTCACCCAACGATATAAATGTAGTGATTCATCGACACACACATTTTCAATGTTGCAGCTCCATGTTTTCATGTACAATAACAAAGCACGATTGACAGATTTAGCACAGAAATCAGAGGCACAAATAACAGTAACTTTGTCAAGTGTGTCCTACAGTTTGAAGATTGTGCCCAAGAAACTTTCTTTTAGTTAAGAGGCAATGACCCAACGAAGGGCTGTCTCTGTAACATGGACAGGGTGGGACTGGGGCAGAAAATTGTTCTCGGGCACCAATACGAAAGTGGCCCACCGTTGCAAATGACAATTCATTCCTTTTGTGGCAGACTGTTTGAGTAGTACCCAAGGGAGAGGATTTTGATAAAACGTGATGCAAATGTTGCATTTTAAAGAATGTGCATTCGGTAACACTGGTCAAAACTACTACCGCATGGTGAAGTCACTCATGAAACTGACCCACATTGACCCAAAAAACAGGCACACACCAATATTTTGTGTTTTTGGCTCGGGCATGGGCCTATTGCCCTATCGGTCAGTCCCAGCCGATCATGGAGCCACAGCTTGTGTGGGAGCCTTGTTGAGTACTCTTTAACCACTTTGTAAGGCAGCGCAAATATTATAATAATCTCAATGTACCATACAGCATGGGGACATAAGACGCTTGCAAAAGCAACATTTAACAACACCCACCCCAAGCCACAGTTTCACTAACTTCTACAAAATGTCTGGCCCCATTGTAGAGCTTTCTTCCTGATGCACTCTTTCTGAATGATAGAACAGCTGACTGCCACCCCGGCATCCTGCTGACAGCAGAGCCCTTATGCACATGTACCGCTGCAAGAGTTCTGTTAGAGAGCTAAAGCTCTCTCTCCAGACCCAAAAATGTGAAGGTGGGTGCATTTTTCCCAGGGAATCTCACTACACGGTTTGCTGCATTTCCAATCAGACGTTTCCTAGAACAGGATGTAGACAGATAGGAGTCACACACAACAGCCGGCCCCCATGTACATTAAGGGACCAGGAAAGCTGGTGTGTGCCCCGCTGTGTCTGATATGGAAACACAGGCCTACATGCCTGGGGTTACAATGCAAACAAAGAAACAGCTCTAAAAAACCCGCAAAAGGCATTTTCTACCATTTTACCAACTCCCTACTTCATATTTCCAGCCGCCTTTAAGAGACCCAGCGTTTTTTTTTAATCCTGGGATAGTTAATGGACACAGGCATGCTGGGTTCTGCGTACACTTGTGTAGCACAGAAAAAAACAGTTTAACACTTTCCCCCCTCAGACTAAGCAAGTTAACAGATTGTCTCCCGTGTCAAGGTCGGCTATACTTAATCCAGGCCTTAACACGGCCCATGGGCACCCTAATTGTTACTGCAGTAGAAGGCCTCGCCGTTTTTGCACTGTACCAAGGATACAGGCAGATTTTACATTTCTCTATTCGCCAGGCATTTTAGGAACAGGAAAGGAAGCTGGGAGTAATCGGAGCAGTGAGGAAAAAAGCATGAGATCTGGGCAAAATGGAACTCAACATTCTGTGGAGAAAGTATCACTTCGACAGTTGGCTCTGCCCTCCCCATCCGGTCCAACCCCCCCCCCCCCCCCGCTGCATTGTGAGCACAAGGTGCATTTTTCAGACATTCAAAACGCTGTGCTTTCCAGAAAGAGGACTAGAATTGTCCCAGGGCGACTGCAACCTTGAATAAAGTCGACCATCATTCACGTGTCCTTGACCCCAAAAATCAGGATTCTGCCTTTTCATCATGGCCAGAAGCAATTACGCGTGGTAGTCATGGAGAGAGCACAGGGTATTAGCATGATCTATGTGTACTTTGTAAGAACAACACGGATTTCTAGCCCAGCGTGCAGACGGGCTCAGAAACATCTGTTTTCATCATAAAGTCATCTGCGTAGGAAGGCCGAGGGAAGCGGTTTTAGGGGTTTGCAGTTCCTCCAGAAGACCAACCAGGCTGGCGGGCCGGCCTCGAGGACCTTGATCCTCAAAGCACACGGATACACCTTAATTCAAAGGCTGAACCCAACTGTTCACCCACTTGTCTAAGTTTGTTGTTCTGATGGAGCGGCATAGAGAAGAAGGGGGTCGAGCCTAGAAGTGCCCCTTTGGCTGCCATTTTAGGACAGCCATTTTGTGTTGGGTGAGTGGGAGCTCAGGCAAAGGTCAGAGATCACCTCAGCTGGAAACAACCTCCCTTATATCAAGTGGCCAAAGGTAAAAAAACTCCCCGGATCTGACTGTACCCCGCCACCTACAGACCTTTGGTTGATATTTGATTTTATTAATTTATTTGAAAGGATATATCAAGTACAATGTCGGATCGAAATAAAAGCACAGGGTACTTTTTCAAAACAAGAAGGACCAAAAGTGGATAACATTAAAATTCAATAGAAACCTTGTTACCTGCGTAAAAGGGAATTAGCCGTTAGTACTTGAACCAGCCTAACAAACTCTGACTCACTCACCCTTCCAAAGTTTCTCTCATCAAAGATCTCATAATGAGTATTGTGTTAGCATTAACACAATGAGGCATTTAAAGTAGCTCGTATCTTAATTTACCGCCCAATTAGGGATTGGGATTGCATGTGATGTTTATAGTGTTTGGGGATGATAGAAATTAACACACGCGGTAGCTAACAGATATATATTACAGGGCCTGCGGTAGCGGCCCTACAGTTATGCTTAAGTTGCTTAACCCACAGGAAGAGCATTTTCTGGGTGGCTTATAACGTTGCAGCCCACAGACGAATCCTCACCAAACTTTGCAAAACAAAAGCATATGTCCCGCCAGAAATGATTCTGCGAAGAGTGGTGCGGTTTTTTCAAGGGGGGGGGGGGCAAAGTTTTATGGGTGGTTCCAAAATATGTGCGTACTTTCACCAAATTTGCGCCAGGAGAAGCGGCCTGGTCCAGACAGCTGGCTTTTGTAAATTTAGTGTAAATCCATCCAGCAGTTTACTTTTTAAAATGGCCAAAAAATAGGCAAAAATAAGTAGTGATATCTGGGTCCGGTCTTCAGACTCACTTCCCTTTTTGGTCCGTGGACACCCCCCTCGACCAATCAGGATATGGCATGATGCCTGCAGACATTGGATGGGCCCACTGTTTGGATGGCGAAAAGCATGAGGTGTGTAACATTTGTTAAAAGGTCACCATACTGGATCCGCAGATAGCCGCCAGTGTCTGCGTACAGCGCAGTGGGGAAAAGTCTGCAAAACACAATTGGGGTTATTTGGTGGTCGAAAGAGTGTCTGGAGGATGTGGGAGGTGGAATATGATATTGAGCTGTTTTACTAGGTGAAAAAAGAGGGTGCGGTGCCGCCCAATCCACGGAAAGCACAGTAGTCCACGGACAGCGCTGAGATCGAACAATTTGGAAAGCACATTTGGGGTTATTTGATGGCTGAAACAGGGCATGGAAAGGGTAGGGGAGTGGAATGAAGAAAATATGGAGTTGTTTTTCTAGGTGAAAAAGGGGTGTGCAGGTGCTGCTGAGTCCACGGTCACCTCTTACTGTCCGTGGACATTATATGGATGGCAGGGGTTTCTGGGTGAGTTTTGTTATTTGGAGGTGTATTGTATGTACTTGTTATATGGTTCAAATCTATTGTGGTGGTTGTGGCAGTGTTCAGATTCCCAAAAATCTGGCTACTGGCAACACATAGTATAGTCATATGTGTATAGTAATTATAGGTAATTCAGGGGAAGTATACAGTATTTGTAATATGGTGGAATGATATAATTAAAGTGTATATAATATTTATGATTGCACTATGATTGCGGATAGTGCTGCTTGATGTCTCATCCACCTTTCATACAGTGAACCATTGTATCCGTATTAAATGGTTTTCCTCAGTAACCACCCTTTCCAGCTGCAACTGGGTTGCTTGTACTCCACCACCTCACTGTGCACTTTCAGTGCATTCTTTAATACATGAAGTACTTCACGATAGGTCTCCTAATCACCTCTGACATGCTGCTACCAACATTGTGAACACAATCCCCTGTAACCTTTTATGACAATTTAATATGTGATTTCATCAGTGATGTCATAAATGACATTTGTGATGTCATCTTTGATGTCCTGGGTGTTAGTCTTAGCAGTGCACGGCGGTGGCACGAGCTATGGTTGCTTAGCTTACCATAACTGTCAAATTTCTGAGGTTTTTCGGGTCTACTTGTAACCATAACGTCCCTTTAACAATGTTTTTTCACTGAATATATATGAAATTCTTCAGATAATTATTTTGAAATTTTGAATTATGTGAATTCTACATTTTGATTACACTGCCTTTAGAGTGTCTCTGAGGTTTACCCATGTGATTTATTATTTGATTACTTGATAACATCCACTGACACACCAGTTTACCCCATTAGCTGTGATTTTCCTACCTCTCTCGGCTATTTTAACTCAATATTGTGTGTCTCTGTTCATTTCCTTCCGCATATTACGTTCCTGCGGCCGGTTTACCAGCCGCCTGGTGACTGAACAATATACTTTTTTTATCTGAATCAATTGATGCATTTTATTTCTCATGCATCTTTGCACCTTGTGAGTACTGTGCGAATTAAGTTTTTGACTTTTATAGCCCAGCACTATGTACTTTATTATACACATTGTTGCACAATTGCTTATTTGCACTGTGTGCCAAATAAGCATTTAACGTATACAGTCAGGCATCATGCACTTTATTATGCGCATCTTTATACAATTGCTGATTTGCACTGAAGCAGTTATTTGCACCTTTAATTGCAACTCTGCCCAACTGCTGATTTTCACAGTTCATTGACCATTGATGTCTCAGGTCCTAGATGGGAGCTCGTGTGGTTGTTTTAGTCGGATTATTTGTACTATGCACTTTATTCTTGACATTTGACACCTTTGTTTTTTATGGCATAAACACTTTATGTGACATTCACATGGCATTGGGTAGAATATTGGATGTAACCAAACATAAAGTCCACCACCCGCGTTCTTGCTTCCAGAGCGACTGCACTATGCATTTCACTGGTTTATGGACATTAGAGCTGGACTAACCACATGATGTTGGGTTACACGCTGTGTTTGCATTGCCTCATTCGAGTGTTGGTTTTGATCAATCACATTTCCCTGAATTCATTTCATTTTGATTCTTATTGTTACAGACACCCCTTTCATATGTGGCTACCTTGTAGACAAAACATTCAATATGGGGCTACCCATTACTATTCTTTGAAACCACAACTCTTTCTATGGAATACTATGTAACTGTATGACATGTTACGGTATGCTAGACTAAGATGGCCGTGTTATTTTCGAGTGAACCATAGAGTTGCAAATGCTAGATTGTATCACAGAGTAGTCAAACTGAAAGCTCATTTAAATTTGTTTTCAAACCTGGGCTCTGCAAGTGTGTGAATAAGTGTTCAGATGGGCATGAAACACATCACGTTTTGTGTGTCTGCTGTTCTCTTGTTGCCTAGCGCATAGATTTTTTTCTGTACAATAAAACCAATTTTCAACATTTTTTAGCATTGGCATTTCGAGCATTTTTTCTTGATGGTAAAGCAGAGGGCAACCCTTGCACATTAGTGTGTATTTGTTTCTTTCCTCATATATATATAACACAACTAGAACTGAATTAATATGTTGATATTCTTAACAGCAATACACTCAATTTGGAGCTAACCACTGTCTGTAGTAAACAGGAATTGGTTTCCTTGATGTGAAATTTCAGATTGAAAACAATGATCTTACATCTTACACTATGCAGGAAAGCCACACGTTCTAATTCGACTCTCGATGCGAAGAGCCACCATCCCAGAGCGCTAATAGAGTCTATTCCCTATGGAGAAATCCTCAGAGCAAAACAAGCTTGTAGCAATAATGTAGACTACAAAGCCGAAGCAAGGCACATCAGACAGAGATTTGTCAAAAGAGGTTATAGTAAAAATACCATCTCAGAATGCTTTGGCAAAGCAGAGAAAATCACTAGACAAAATCTTTTTTCTAGCAAAAACAAATATAAGGCTGAGAAAACTAGATTTATCACAGGCTTTAACTATCGGGCCAGGGAAATGAGATCTATCATTAAAAAACATTGGGAGGTGTTGCTAATGGACTCTGATCTTAAGGAAGTACCGTATGACAGTCCTAGAATAACCTGAGCTCCCACCCTGAAAACGATGTTATCACCTATCATGGTAATAACCAAACCAACAAACACCTCTGGCTTATTTAATATGAATCAAAGTGTTGGTTTTTGCAAATGTGCTAGTTGCAAAATGTGTAACTTTCTATCAAAGAAATCTGTTTGTTAGCACGAATGACCTAAAATGGAAATTCAAACATAGAATCCCATGCCTCACGAAATATGTGGTATATGTTATAACATGCACATGTGGCCTAGATTACATTGGCTCAACTATAGGACCGTTGAAATTACGGATATTACAACACTACAGAGCCATTAAAAATGGCGACACAACGTACCCTCTCACAGGTCATTTTCAAGAGAAACATAATGGCGATGTAAGAAATAAGTAATTTCTGGGTCTGGCACATATAGCTCAGAATAAAATATTAGGTAATCGTGAATTAAAGCTATAACAACTAGAGGCTTCCCTAATATGCAAATTTGATAAGTTAAAACCTAAAGGACTCAATATTGACGCTGAGTTGTATGTGCTTCTACAAACCTAAAGCTATATTTCCTTTGAGATTCATGATTCTTTGTTTTGTTGTCAAATGTATAAACCTGTCTAGCCCATTAGAGTCCATCTGTGACAACATACATATTTTATTATCATTCAAATGAGTGTATTAAGTGTACAGTTGGGTACTAGTGGGGATGCACTAGTACTTTATTCCCATATAAACCATGAGTCTTCTAGTAAGATGGTAGATGATGCCTGAATTGGTATAGTTATTGTCTTTTCAACTAATAAGTTTGCACCAGCACTTTGATTTTATATAAACCAGAGTTTTTCATTAACAAGATTGGCAATGTAACAACCTGCTTAACCTTCAGTGGACCATTATATGTATGCACTTAGAAGCGTACATTGGCCAACAGATTTGTGACCATACACACTTGCACTTTCTAAAATGAAGTATGATGATCTCCTACTTTATATCTTTGACATCTCTGATAACACAGAGATTATAATTATTGCACTTGTGCATATAGCACTTTATGCTCACAACCAGTTGGATTGTGCCATTTGTCTTTTGTTGTGTGTCTTTTGTTCTATCGATGGATATATAGTGTATGAATTGTTAGACATTAGACAATTAGCTGCTATAAATCTTTTAGGTCTGTAGATATATGCGTGAATCCAGCACTGGCACCATAATTCAGCAGAGGCATTATCTTGGGTACTAATCCTGAGATTTCACAGCCGTTGCTTGCCAGATTGGTTTTAAATACACCGCCCTTTGGGCCATATGACCACGTGTTGCTATTTAACAGTAACACGCGGCCATAATAATTGAATTTGAGTCACATTTCTGAGTTTTTATATGCACTTAATAAATTAAAATAAACACTTTTTTTTTAAAGTGGCGGAGCGGAGGGGTTCAAACCCAATGGCCCCACCAATGACCTGGGCTTCATCCAAAAAGTAGAAAGTCCTACTCACATCAAAGGCCGCATACTTGACTGGATCGCAGACCATAACTGCCTCTCCTCTATCACCTCCAACTCCTCACTGCCTTGGACTGACCACAACTGCATAGAGTTCTCTATTCCTATCACCAAAAACCTTAAGACTCTGACCCCTGCCAGCGCTGCACAAGTCAGAAGCTCTAAAAAACTCACAGAGGAGAACCTACGCCCATACCTCAATACCTCAGTGTTAGCCCCCCCATTCGCTAGCGACCCCAATATCCTAGCAGACATCTACAAAGATGTCCTCACCAAATCTATCAATGTAATAGCGCCACTTGAATGGAAAAAAGAGAAGAAATCCTTACACTCCAACTCCTGGTTTACTGAAGAACTGCACTCAATGCGATCCCACAAAAGAGCAGCACTAAAAAACTGGCAATCTGACCCCTGCACCAATACCAAAAACATATTCAATTTAATCTCCCACCAATACAAGAGAGCTATCTCCAATGCCAAAGCCAACGCCTTCAACACTCGTATCGCCAATGCCAAGTCACAATCCAAAGAGATTTTCGCAATCTTAATGAGCTCATCTCCCCCCCTAATACTCCAGATGAAATAATCAAAGATGAAGCGTGGTGTACCAGCATTCAAGCTGCCATGCTTCACAAAATTGACCTTCTCCAAAAGAAAATCAAAGACCACTGCAAAGCACTTCCTCACCAGACAGGAACCAAACCGACCAACACCCCACCCACTTCCTCCAAGCCCACCATACCTGACTTCTCCTTCAGAGATGTCACTGAAACAGAAGTTATCAACCTTCTAATAAACCTCAAACCCTCCCCATGCAAAGGCGACATTTGCCCACCTAAACTAGTCAAAGACTGCGCAGACTGCCTTGCGCCGCTCCTCACGGCATTTATCAATGCGTCCTTTAAAACAGGCATCATCCCAGCCAACCTCAAAGAGGCTTGGGTCCGGCCTCTCCTAAAAAAAACGACTCTTGACCCCTCACAACCCAACAACTATAGACCAATAACCACTGTGCCATTCTTGCTGAAATTACTGGACAAAGCCGCACACTGCCAAATCCAACACTTTCTGGAAACCCACTCCATCCTCGGGACGAGGCAATCGGGCTTCCGGAAAGGACATGGCACAGAAACAGCCCTGGTAGATCTGAAGAGCCAGATCACCCAAATCATGGACAAAGGCAAGCCGGCTCTTCTGCTTCTTCTAGATCTCTCAGCTGCGTTTGATCTGGTTGATCACAAGATTCTCACTTCCCACCTCACGCACTCAGCCAACTTCTCCAAAGAAGCAGCCGCCTAAATCACTTCCTTCCTCGAAGGTAGGGCCATGAAAGTCTTCTCGGGCATCGCCAACGCCACTCCCACGACAATCCACTGCGGGGTCCCTCAAGGTTCCTGCACTGCACCTACACTCTATAACTTGTTCACCAAGCCACTCTTTGACAAACTTGACTCATACGGCATCACCTACACGAAATACGCGGACGACACACAAGTACTTCTACCCCTCTCAGGCTCATACAACGAAGACGCAAAGGCACTCCACTCTATCTACTCCATCATCAAGGCATGGATGGCAATTAATGGCCTCTGCCTCAATGGTGACAAGACTGAAATCTTGATACTAGGTCAACAGAACACCTTAGACAAACTGGACAAACTGTACACTAACTTCTCCATTGACAACTCCATCATCCCCGTGTCCACAGCCGTCAAGACACTGGGAGTATCCCTTGACTCTTCGCTATCAATGACTAGACAAGTCAGCGCAATCACTTCCGCATCCGCACACACCACCAAACTTATAAACGCCATCAAGCCCTACCTCTCTAAACCTAACTGCCTCTCCATAGCGAGGGCAACTATTGGAGCCAAATTGGACTACTGCAATGCTCTCCTAGCAGGCACATCAGCCAAAAACATAAATAGACTACAAATCACGCAGAACAACGCTCTCCGGGCCGCTCTTAGTATCCCAAGAAGAGAGCATATCACCCAGGCCAGGCTCTCAGCCCAATGGCTCCCAGTCAAAGAACGGATCACCCTCAAAATCCTCACCCTCACTCACAAATGCCTCTCCTTCTCCACCCCGTCCTATCTTTCAGATACCATCCTCAAACCTTCCTCGACACGTCCCACTAGGATGCAATACGCTAACCTACTCTGCACCCCACACATCAAAAAAGCCAAAGCCGTAGGTCTAGGTTTTCCCTACATTGCAGCACAGACATGGAACGCTCTCCCTTCAGACATCCGAACGGAAAACTCACTTCCCATCTTTCGCAGGAAACTGAAAACCTTGTTCCTTGCAAAATAATTAGCAAACTCTCAGGAAGCCATGTAAATATACTGCCTTGCTATTGTATATATTTCCTCTGTAATTTATGTACTGCTTGTAACTACGGTTTCCTTTGCAACTAAGATGTCTGTAACAAGCGCCAGGATGCTTCTGGGCTGATGTGCGCTCAACAAATTTGAATAAATAAATAAATAAATAAATGCTGGTAATGATTATAAGATACACAAGTATCAGATAAGGGGATTTAACCCTCACTATTTGATACAAATAGCCTTTCCAATATGGCGGCTATTTTAACATCATTATTTTTCCTTTTATTGCAATCACATGATCGTTTCGCACGTCATGGGGGGAGGAGCGGACCACTCTAGCTGTGCCTTTCTGTACTCGGTGCATTCGGCATGATTGGACTGCACTAGCTTGAAGAAGCCTGAGCATTCAGGTGGAACGCGTGGCTTTTCTACCCAAATGGGTGAGTGTTTTGTTACCATTTGGTCGCCATTAAGGTGAAAGTGTGTGTTTTTTTTATACATATATATATATATATATACACCTCACGCCAAAAATATCCCATATGATCTCAATTTAAAACTAGTGGGTAATATAAAATAGGTGGTATCTGAAATACAATTTGTGTCTATGTTGCCACCATCCTCAGAAGGAGGCCCCAAGACTCACCGCCTTGCTATGAGTACCGTGCTAATGGAAAAAACATGTGGTACATGAAAGAACAACTAATAACTACATGCTTATACACTGGAACTGCATGGAATATTTAAAGCACAGGGAACCGAGAAGGGACTGCATAGTGTAAATGTGTGCCATGTACCCCATGCCGTACTTTGTATGCACTCAATACATAAATAGCACAACTCATAATTAGTTTGCAAAGGTAGCGGGCGCCCCTCTCTCGATAGAACAAGGCCTGATAACCTGTTCAGTGGTTATTAACCACTTGAGAGTTCGCAGCCACTGCTTTTACTCACTGTGCCTTTCACAGATGGGAAATATCCATTTGCATATCAGTCTTTGTCCTGCCCAGGGGCAGTCCAGCACCGAAATGCAATGGCAATTTCAACCTGAACGAGAGTACCACCAGCAACCCCATACACGTGTTTCACCCTTGTTGGGGATCATCAGTGAGGTGAAGCTGATGCCTCTCTAAGCACAGTCTGGTTGCTGCCAGGAGACCTAGGGTTACCAATCCCAGGTGTATGGGGTTGCTGGTGGTACTCTCGTTCAGGTTGGAATTGCCATTGCATTTCGGTGCTGGACTGCCCCTGGGCAGGACAAAGACTGATTTGCAAATGGATATTTCCCATCTGTGAAAGGCACAGTGAGAAAAAGCAGTGGCTGCGAACTTTCAAGTGGTTAATAACCACTGAACAGGTTATCACGCCTTGTTCTATCGAGAGAGGGGCGCCCGCTACCTTTGCAAACCAAATTTCAAGGAACCTGGGATTGGTAACCCTAGGTCTCCTGGGGGCAACCAGACGTGGTCTCCCTCTCACTGTGCTTAGAGAGGCATCAGCTTCACCTCACTGATGATCCCCAACAAGGGTGAAACACGTGTATGGGGTTGCTGGTGGTACTCTCGTTCAGGTTGGAATTGCCATTGCATTTCGGTGCTGGACTGCCCCTGGGCAGGACAAAGACTGATATGCAAATGGATATTTCCCATCTGTGAAAGGCACAGTGAGAAAAAGCAGTGGCTGCGAACTCTCAAGTGGTTAATAACCACTGAACAGGCTATCACGCCTTGTTCTATCGAGAGAGGGGCGCCCGCTACCTTTGCAAACCAAATTTCAAGGAACCTGGGATTGGTAACCCTAGGTCTCCTGGGGGCAACCAGACGTGGTCTCCCTCTCACTGTGCTTAGAGAGGCATCAGCTTCACCTCACTGATGATCCCCAACAAGGGTGAAACACGTGTATGGGGTTGCTGGTGGTACTCTCGTTCAGGTTGGAATTGCCATTGCATTTCGGTGCTGGACTGCCCCTGGGCAGGACAAAGACTGATATGCAAATGGATATTTCCCATCTGTGAAAGGCACAGTGAGAAAAAGCAGTGGCTGCGAACTCTCAAGTGGTTAATAACCACTGAACAGGTTATCACGCCTTGTTCTATCGAGAGAGGGGCGCCCGCTACCTTTGCAAAACAACTCATAATTAGGTGGTAGTTTAAATATGGTACATTGTCACGCGTTTTTAACGTTGCCCCCATGCTCCCGATGCGGCTCCAAGCATGTTTGGAGATTTGTCCGACTGATGCAGTTGCCAAGCAGTGTCTGGACATTTTTTTTGGGGGGGAAAAACACAGAAAAAGATTAACTCATGTGGGGGCTCCCACTGCTTTGGCCTTTCCTCGGCCTCCAAAGCCCCCATGTCCGTAACACTGTTTTGGCATTTTCCCCATGCCTACAAAACACTGCTTTGGCTTTCTTCTTCGCCTACAAAAATGAGCGTGTGCCTAGCACTGATTTGATGTTCTAATCTGCCTACATAATGTTCAGGGGGCTCTCGCTTTGATCGCCTGGCTGGGAAAAGCGCATCACAAATTCAGAAACGGGATACACTTTTAAATGCCCTGAAATGAGGGTCACCCACCTGTACCATTCGAAACAGGCGCAGTGGGAGGCGCACATCATAACACCATCATTTCTGTCATATTTTTGTGAACCTGCAGCTGTCACACTTACATTTCCATCCCCGAAGCATGGATGGAAATGTTTATTTTCTTAAGCATGTCACTGAGAAGGGCCTTTTAACAGCCCATCTTCTAAAAGGTACAGTGCCTCATTACGAGTCCGGCGGTAACCCTGCCGGTGCTACTGGCGGGTTGCTGCCGGACTCATCATTTTCTACTGGCGCCTGGCGACCAGGGAAGTCAGGCGTCGGTAAAATGGTGGTCCCATAGGACTCTATGGGAGTGGGGACTCGGAAGCGCCGGCACCGTTGCAAAGAACATCTGAAGAGTCTGCCTACCGAGGCAGCTGCGCCCAGCAGGGTCAGACCTGTTGGGTGCAGCGGCCCCGGCAGGCTAACACGTAGCTTGCTGCTCCAAAAGAAAGTTGCCGGTGATTTTACCGGAACCCTTGTTTCCGGACCGGCACACTTATAATGAGTCCACAATGTTTCTTATGATGACTTCCAGCACATATTTTAGTTATTATCAGAATGCTTCACTTGTTTTACGGAATAACTTCATTATCAAATCCTAGAATAACCAAATAAATTATTTTCAGAAAGAAGATTATCATCTCAAAATGCACCTTCTGTTACACTCCTGTTGCACTCTGTAGAACGTGTGCCTATGAGAAAGGGGGCAGAGACAAATAGCACCAATGAGGATTCATGCCTCTTTCTATTAACCCAAAGTGCATTTTGGGGATGTATGACTGACCACAGATCTTTACATTTGCAAAATATGTCTCTTTGAAAGGGGCTGTCTTCTTGCATTTTGTTTGGTGCTCATTTCATCCACCATAAAACTCACCCGAGCAATACAATCTTTGAAACATTGCAGCAAATATCCAGTTTCAAACAGGTTGAGGATTTCGATGTGAGGATAAAATGCCTGCAACTTCAGTCTCAGCCTAAGGATGGTTGTGATCATGCTCAGTTTCCCGAGCACAGATACCTAAAGGTATATATATATATGATATATGATTTGCACATATATAAATATTCTGACTCTGCCGCACCAATAGCACTGCGCATTACACCGTACAGTGCTGTTCAATTGAATTCAGTGGTGGTTAATATGAAGCAGAACATGTTTTCTGCCGGATTCGTATGTTAGGAAATCTAACAATGGGTCTTACAACATGTGCAGCTTGGTTGGTTTTAACCAAACTGATTCTGACCAGGATTCTGCAAGCCAAAGGGCCAGTGATATCCCTCTGTTGGGTAGAGGGTGCTGCTTCGTGTCCTTTAGATATTTTGCTATAAAATTAAGTTTCACTATGTTTTATGAGTATGCACGTGTGCCAACAATCGAAACTGTACGTTAACCAGCACCGGCTTTCCCCGGGTCACAAAATGGTTCTTAAAACATCTGTTTGTAGTGTTTGCCAAGCCACTTCCCATGGTCTACAACCCAGTGTTCCCTGCAGACTTTTCAAAGGTAATGTGTTCTACCCCGAGACATATATGCGTCTTAACAGACGTGCAAATCTGGTTGGATTTGGGAATTTGAACACTGAGGTTGAGGGACGTTTAATACAAAAACCACGGAACATCGTTAAAGAAATATCGAATATTTTAGGATGGTTGCAGGCCCATTAGGGAAGGCGCCTCTGTTGCAGCAGTGTGAACCCAAACCATTTGGTTTATTTTTTATCATGTGTTGTTTATCATTTTCAGAGTGTGATATTGTTCTTAAGCATATGCCTAAAGTGTGTACAACTGTGCTTCTTTTAACAAGGAAAACCTCCAAAAGGATTAATGTGCACACAAGGACTTTCATATAGAAGAGAACCTCTTATGCAACTAGGATATCATTAAGATACCTTTCATCTCTGGTTGCCATATACACATAGCATATCATTAAGAGACTCTTCATCTGTGGTTGCCTTATAGCTGTGGTTGTCTTATGCACCTAATATACCATTAAGAGACTCTTCAGCCGTGGTTACTCTATGCACCTAGAATACCATTAAGATACTTTTCAGCTGTGGTTGCCTTATGCACCTAGGATACCATTAAGAGCCTCTTCAGCTGTGGTTACTCTATGCACCTAGAATACCATTAAGATACTTTTCAGCTGTGGTTGCCTTATGCACTTAGGATACCATTAAGAGACTCTTCAGCTGTGGTTACTCTATGCACATAGGATACCATTAAGAGACTCTTCAGCTGTGGTTACTCTATGCACCTAGGATACCATTAAGAGACTCTTCAGCTGTGGTTACTCTATGCACATAGGATACCATTAAGAGACTCTTCAGCTGTGGTTACTCTATGCACATAGGATACCATTAAGAGACTCTTCAGCTGTGGTTACCGTATGCACCTATGATACTATTAAGAGACTCTTCATCTGTGGTTACCTTAAAGCTGTGGTTGTCTTATGCACCTAGGATACCATGAAGAGACTCTTCATCTGTGGTTACTCTATGCACATAGGATACCATTAAGAGACTCTTCAGCTGTGGTTACTCTATGCACCTAGGATACCATTAAGAGACTTTTCAGCTGTGGTTACTCTATGCAATTAGGATACCATTAAGAGCCTCTTCAGCTGTGGTTACTCTATGCACCTAGGATACCATTAAGAGACTCTTCCGCTGTGGTTGCCTTATATACCTAGGATACCATTAAGAGACACATTATCTCTGGTTGCTTTATCACCTAGGATGCTAACATTCTCCGGTCTCAACCAGTTTCCCTAGGCTACCCATTCCATGTTCCTCAGAAACCTTTACAGATACAAATGAACTTTTTCCCTAATACAAACCACGTTCATCACACTGCAAATGCGCCTTTTACTCACACCATACCTCTACTTCAGAAGACTTACTTTAACTATAGGGTGGATGTGAGCTACCTAATATTTAAAGTGAATGTTGGGAAGTAGAGGTGTAGTTCGAGTGAAGTTTACACTTGCAGATTGATGAGCTTGAGTTGTATTAGGGAAATCCTTCATTTGGATGGAGTGTTTGTATCTTAAAATGCCATTTGCAAGGTTTGTAGATTTCGCCTTTCTATAAGTAGTAGCACAAACTCTTTTAAAAAAAAACGTTTTTTCACTTTGATTAGGGTTGTACCAAATGGTCGATTAAACTATTGAACTGAATTCCGAATAGTTGGACAAGTGTTCGGCCGGAACCGAATACGGGGCAGAATGCTTGCCTTTTTGATAAATAAAGTTATGCAGTCAAGAAAAACACTTTGTAAATAAAAACACACTTTAAAATGTGTACATCCAATCTTTGTTTTTCCTCTTCTTTGTTGTGTACAGAATATGTTTGCTTAAGCCATGAAATGAATACATTATCAATAACAGCACAGTTTGTATTTTTGTGCATCCATAGGTGCTGCTTGTTGGGCAGGACCCAAGTAACTAAGATTAGCCCAAAAGTATAGTATGCATGTATACAATCCCTGTGAGGGGAACTGAGATGTTCCTAGTCATACTTTCAAATATTCTTTTTGGGCCTGCCCATCTTTCGTCTTCTGGCCCCCGAGCAAGGCACTGAAACACAAAAGGAGTGATTTACATCAATTAGCACCCTGATGACTGCTGAAGTGCTACTGAATACAAACCTTTTCGATACTAAAACCATTCTATCTACCTTTGGTACTGAGTGAAGATGAGAAATGTAAAACATTTTTTTAATAGTTAGTATTTTTCTTTGTTTTCTTGGGCGGGGTATGTTTGTGATGTTTTAGGACATGGCAAAAGACACCACCTAACAATATATAGTGAATGTTGAGTCCTCAATGGTTCTCGGCCAATTCCATACGGAAGGGACAGTGCTGGCTTTCAGATCTTTAATTGACACGTGCATGTTTATTTACTTATTTGCTTCACTTGTACATCCAAGTGGTCCAATGTTTCTCAATTGCAAACTTGTATCTCCTCGTGTTTATTGCACAAATATCCCTCTTTTTTAAGTCTCTACTGTTGGGAGTAATATTTCCACTGCCACAGACTGGGGCATTTTGGTTACAAATCTTTGTTTGTAATAATTTCAGTCTACTGGACAGCCACATTCTTTAGAAACATCTGTCGCTTTTACCCAATCCAAAGGGACTCATTTTGCAACGTGAGAGAGTTGGAGGGTAGGAATTGTAACATGTATTTTGATATTACAAGCCCATCTCTGCCGTGGTCACACTTCCCACTGAGCCATCTTACTTGCTTTTTAACCTTGGCCGGCAGGCTGAATGGAGTTATTTGGCACACTACCCACTGAGCTATTTTTCTCAGGGTTTGGAACTTTTGGGGATCTCTGCAGCAGTTATATTAATCCACTTAATTATATGACTTGGATTGAGACGTGGTGGGACTGGTTCCTGTAACTTTCAGATTGCTCACCCATGTCATCAGCAAACCAATAAGCCCCTAAAGTAAATACCATTTGGCAATAGCGACTTTGTAAACTATTCTTCCGGCTCAATGGTTTTCAACTGCAAAGTACAGGGGAGACCAGAGACATCTCATTGCATATTCAAAATATTGGGAGGTTTGCTTCAGCTCATCCCTTCCCATCAAAGCCCCAGATTACACTCTGTGCAGCACATGAAGGGCTGATACTTTGCACTTTCACACCTCTGCGCTGCCTGTATTCAATCAAAAAAGTGACAGCAGCATTTGTTTAATGATCCTTTTAAAGGATTAACATGACATGTCTAAATGATTCCAAGCAAAGAATCAAAGCAGTACTTAATGTATTTTCTAGGGGCAACTATTTAGATGCGAGTGAAAATTAATTGAGTATTTCGCTGAAGCCGAATATCTCATTGCCAGCTGAAATTCGATCAAATACTTACTTGAAGCCGAATTTCGGTACACCCCTTTTATACATATTTATATAGAAAGAGATATATGTATTGCAATTACTGCAGTTTTTTTTATTTTAAGAAAAGTGTTTTCAGTTTATAAACATTTTACACAATATTTTCTTACACATTCATTCCAATGACAAAGTGCATAATATCATATAACAAAGAATACAAAATTCATAAATAATAAAGTCAGACTGTTGTTACAAACACTACACAAGAAGCTAACAGGTTACTTTACAGAATTCTCTAGGCACCTTCTTATTCCCAAAGTGTGTGGCACTCTTTCTCCCCCTGTTGTACAATCAATCTTATTTTCAACAAAAGAATTTCTAATAGTTTACTCCGAGCTAGTATCATGGTTTGATTAGAGGTGGTCATAAGCCTATTCCATGGCAAGGGTGTTAAAACTTGATCAGTAGAGTGAACAAAAGGGCTTAATAATCTAATCCTATCATCCCCAAAGACCATGCATTTTACCACCAAATGAAGCAGTGATTCCATTTCTGGGTCACCACAGGCCCTGCAGCCACACAAGGTCCTCAGCAACTCCAGTTTGGGACCAATGACCTCCCTTGTTGGAAGTGCATTTATCCAAAATTGAAAGTACAGATCGCTGTACTTATGAGTTGGACATTTTAAGATATTATTTCTTGGGGTGAGCTTTGGGATATAGAATAGTTCTTTGCGCCTGTACAAATGTAATCTTTCTAAATCTTTCACATCTGTACTCTTATCCCATTGGCAGATCTTATTTTTCTTTACATAAGCAGAACCAGTTTCTTTAATCAATATCGTCTTCTCATAGACGATACAGCATCGATAGAATTTCCTCAGAAAACAGCCTGCGTTCCGCATGTTTGTTAAACGTTCATATAAGTAAGTGCCGAAGCTAGGCACTTCTGCAGTTGTTAGATTATTCAGAAGAGACTGACTGCGCTTTATGTACTGAGCAAACTATGATATTATACTCTCAACTCAAGACGAATTACACTAATTGAAATTGATTTGGGAAGACCCAATACCACCCTCCAGGTTTTGCCTTCTAAGCAGTATAAAAATCTACAATTTTTAAATGAAATTAAATCCCTCCCAGATAGCAACACCGCTGTCACTTTTAGCTTGTACAGCTCAATTGGGGGTGCTCGGAAAAACATGCACAATTTTGACCATAGGACCTTCATGAGAGGCAAGACCTTTTCATTCATTTGGTCCCTTTGATTTGCAAAGAAACATTTTGGGGAGATTGGAAAGCCCAAATATCTTGTGGTGTCTACCCAGGCGACTGGCAGCTCGTTCAGTCTCCAGGTTAAAGATTTTGAATTGCGTTTTTTGGTGAAAATCATTCTAAATGATTTCACAGGATTGATTGTCAAATTATATTCTGAAAATATCTTTCCACTCCCTGCACGGATCTCTGCAGGCCAGCCTGTGTGTAATCTAGCAATGCAAGGTCATCCGCATATGCCAGAATATTTACCATCAGATCTTTCCATTTCGGAGGATAACTTTCCCACTCTGGACTCTCTACCCAAAGATCTGCAAGGTAGAGGTTAAAGAGTGTGGGCACTAGAACGCACCCCTAATGAACCCCTCTGGCAGTCGGGATATAACTAGAATGATTTCCCCTGATTATTCAGTCTCACATTCACTGACATTTCCCCGAGTATAACAGCTGAATCATTTGTCGGAGGCCCCTGTCAATCTTCCAATTTGTTAATTTACCCCCCCCCCCAGTTTATTGATGTCAATATTATCGAACACTGCCTCAAGATCAACAACCGCTATGTACAGGGATTTCCCAATCTGTCTGCCTATATCGGTGGCATAGGCACATAAGGTTAGTGTTCTTGTGATAGTCCTGACCCCTTTTCGAAAAAACCTATTTGCAACAGACTTAATAGCCTGTTTGTATCAGCCCAAGTAGTTAGAGCCCAAAGCACTAACTTCGCAAAAACCTTTGCAGAAGAATTTATCAGGGCAATAGGGTGGTAGTTTGCATGTCTAGCTCTATCTCCTCTCTTATAAATGGGAACAATCAAGGCACTTTTCCAAGAACTGGGACAGTCAGAACCTTCGGCAATCTAAGAAAATAACCTAAATAATATGTCCACCCACAGGTCCGGATGTTCTTTGCAGGTATGATTTGTGACCCCATCCAGACCACTAGCTCTAGAATTATTTAACTCCCCAATGATCATCTCTACATCCAATCTATTACATTTGAAAGACCTTCCCATCCTTTTTTATTGATTATCTTTACATGGGACATTATATCCTGTTTCTGCTTTAAATTGTTTGCTTAAATATTACACCCATTGCCTTTGCAACACACAGAAGCTTTGTAAGGTTTCCTGTTTCTCATCAATCCCATTTAAGGTTCTCCAGATTTGTTGTTTGTCTTTTTCAATGACATTCCTGAAAAGTGCTGATTTTTGTTAATGTATATTTACCATCTATACGTTTTAAGCCAGTTTCCATGAGTCTTAACCATTTTATTTTGTTTTTAACTTCGATTCTAGACACGCTCTGAATACTCATTAACAAGGCCTTGATTTTTCTCTGCAAAATCTTCTTTCTTTCATTAAATTGATTATCACACGAGTTACGGTGGCCAGGTATCGCCACCCCGTGATTTTATTTTGTTGGATCATTACTGGTCCCCTAATTCTTCCAGGGCTAAAACAAACTGATTAGGGTGAGTAACAGCCTCTTTGTCCTCGGCTGACATAGGGATACACTATTTTGCCAATTGTAGGTTTGCTCTTTTGCTGTTGCCAATTTGCCCATGCCTATTATTCTTGCCCGTTACAACAAGGTTTACGGGTCCCCCCGGATCTACCCTTTTTATAAGGCACAGATCAAGGAATCAATGAAGCATTGCATGGTCACTCCGATTGGTGTGGAATATTTCAAATTCACAAACATTTGATGAAACCATGTTGCCCACAAACAGGTAATCAATCGGGGATGCTCAACCTAGATTTTGCTATGTAAGTGTATTTCTCAATTTTTCATCAAATAACAGGTCAGGTTAGTCTGGAGAAAACCCCATCTGGCAAATAATGATGACCAAACTTTGCCATGAGAGCTTCTTTTAGTACTAGTACTCACTTCATCCAAGATTGAGTTGTTTTCCTCTTCAAATAAGAGGGCCTTTGCGGTGGTACAATTATATTCACAGGTTAGATCGCCCCCCACAATTAACAGACTTTTAGGATACAGATGCTGCCATTTTACATTTTACATTTCATCAATCACAGTGTCCAGCTCAATAGAAATAGGGTTAAAGGAGATGTTCAAAACTAATATGTGCAACAAAATGTTTTTATACTTGTAGTTATCTCAGTTGCTAAGACAGCCTCAGATCTACACACCAGTTTTCAAGGGAGCAACCCGTAGTGATCCCTATGGCGGTTAATAACCCTCCCATCAGGCGCCCTCTAGTTCCTTTTTTGCAAGCTTCACATTTACCATGAAGCCATATAGCACTGGGCTAGTACTCATCCAGGTTTCCGGTAACAAGACAAAATCAAATTTGTGTAAAACTTGAATATTCTGTAAAAAAAAAAGAATGAAATCCTTGAGAGTTCCAATTTAATACCCCTAATTTTGAAGCCCGGCCTGGAGAATGGGATTCCCGGCAAGGTAGTTGCAAGCCATTCCCAGGCATGAGATGATTGAAGACAAAGTGAACAGCACATTTCCCATGCATAATCTATCAAATAGATGAACAAATATCAAGTCTGCTGAAGATATAGAACATAGTCCTGGCACTGGGGAAAGCAACCTCAGGATCCTTGACCGATTTAACGGGAGGTCCCGTTCTTCATCAAAAACAGATGCAAAGATTATGGGCTGGTTTGAAGAGGGCCCATTTTTAGGATGCGAATATAATATGCCCTAAACCAAGATTTCCAGCTTGCTCATATTCCATCAATAAACCAGCATCTTTTTGGAGAGACTTGTCCCCTAGGGTCAAGTTCTCTCAACCACCCTGCGATGTGGGGGGGCCTTTCCATTTGACCATCACCCTATGTTGACCTTGAGGGTTTTTGACAGGTTGGACTACTGTATTCCTGCCCAAAGTTACCAAGTTCACCACACTGATAATGCCTGATAGGTTTTTGTAGAGATTTTGCTTTACTTATAGTGTGGACGGCTTTTGATTCCAGTTGTGTTCCCAATATTGGTGCAGGGTCAGTAGGCCGAGTACTATGACCCTTGGACATACTGTGAGAGACTTTTGCCATTTAGAACTGGGAGCCATTGAATCTTTCTGTCCTTCAACATCTTTCATTTTTTTCATTCCTCATTGTCAGTGATTTTACACAGAAATATCCTAGAGCCTTTGTTGTTCTGTTTTTTTAACACCTTTTATATTTTTGGCTTTTTTTCAGAATATTCTAGCCCTAGGTCATCTTCAGCAGTAGTTTGGACACCGGATTTGATCTTTATAATGTTGCTGGAGGGGATAACAAAAGACTGAGTTGAAGTTACTGGAGTGACAGGCGGGTCCGTCAAACCCTTAAACCCTGACTTGTTAGCCTTCTTTCCCTGCACCTGAGAAAGTCCTCTGAAATTAGTTGACAAGACCGCCAGTAGAGCCTTTATTTCAGCAAGCACTACTGAATTAGCTCTTACTTCATGGGCCACATTTGCCATAAAGTCGATTGAAAGACTATAAAACAATGTTTGAGGCCGCCAACAAACTCAGACTACTGTGATGTCTGTAGTAAAAACACTAGGCTTTTACCTGCACTCCACCTTAACATTCAAGAAACAGGTCAACTCGCTAGCATCTTTGAATGCCTATACCTGTAAACTTAATAGAGCCTGTCGACCTTTTCTATCCGAAACTAGCTGCTCACACTGGCTAATGCACTAATAATGTCTAAATTGGACTATTGTAACGCCCTGTACTCAGGCGCCAACAAATAAATTTTAGATCAAATTCAAAGGCTACAAAACAACGCCCTAAGAGCAGCCCTAAACATTCCTAACAGGGAGCACATCTCTAAGTTCAGAAGAAATGTCCACTGGCTAAAAATAAACAACAGGAGTCTTCTCAAAACAGTATCTCTTACCTCCAAGTGTCTGAACAATATAGCACCCCCATACCTTACAGAAAGAATAAAAACCTCAACACGTCCAACAAGATCAGGAAATGTACCAAAGCGAGTGGCTCCAGCTTCCCGGTCAAAGCGGCCACATCTTCGAATGCACTTTCCCAGCCTTGCGAATAGAACAACCCTACCGAAATGTAGACGCAATATGCCAAACTGGCTACGAACTAATGACCACTAACACCAGACTATCCCGGACCCATCTCTGACTCACTGTAATCTGCAAATATAACACCTATACCCATGTCTCATCGCCTCATTACTGTATCCACTGTTTCTATTGTAAACTACACTTTGTGACCTCTAGCACCCCTGCATCTCTGCAACCCGCATGTGGTGACGAAAGTCGATGTCTATGTTTTACTCATTGTATCTGTTGTAACTAAGTTTGAAGTATACTTATCTCTGTTGTGCCAGGTTACCCAAGTGTTCGGAGCGCATTATCAAATAAACAAACAAACAAACAAACCATCAGCGTGTTGGTCTTTGCCAATAGATTGTTCTCCTTCAAATGGAAGGGAGGAGTGATCAATCCTCACAGATTCCTCCATTCCTTGTTCAGATTCGTCAACTGTAGAATCCGCTTAGAAACTGGAGGCTTGAGTGTTAAAAAGTCCCAGTGACATATTCAGCATTTCGACTGTGATATTTTGGTCTGTAATATCTTTTTCAAGACTCACTAAATGAACAGGCTACGTGAGGCTCAGTCTACGCTCAATTTTGGTAAGTACGGCACCAGAGATCTCACATACAGTTTTCTCAGATGTTACTGTTCCTGCTGTTAATAGATCAATAACAGTGTTCCCAAGAGGAACAGCCTCACTGTATTTTTTGGATTGGCATTGATGAAAGAAGTTTGTAACTAATCCTTGTTCCGACGCACAGTTCCCAGCTACCACTGCGTCTTCACGAGCTTCAATCACCTCTACTTGCAATTTTTTTCCTTCACTTCAATAGAGGGTACCTCTTGTTTTTACCCTTCATTTTTGATGTTGAAAAGGCAGCTGATCAACAAGCTTGTAAACAAGGAATTCAACTTTAATATAGTACACAGGCCAACTTTAGTAACTCAAAGAACCCTTAAAGTAACAGGCAAGACTTACCTCGCCTCTGACAGTCGCAATAACGAGTCTTAGTCGCAGACAGCAGAACGCAGACTGCAAACTGCCTTCACTTGCCGTCCACTTTTGAAGCGAAATGCTGCTTTTGGAAAGGTTTGGGGGTGGAGTCACCTTTCCCCACAGCGCAGCACAGCCAACAGAGTCCTCACACGCAGCATGCAAACTGCAGACTGCCTTCACTTGCCGTCCACTTTCGCAGCCGCATCTGCAGTGAAACGCTGCTTTTGAAAAGGTTGCGGGGGGGCAGAGTCACCTTTCCCCACAGTGCAGCACAGCCAACAGAGTTCTCATACACAGCGTTCAAACTGCAGACTGCCTTCACTTGCCATCCACTTACGCTCCACTTGTCGCCCAGCTCCCATTACGACTGCAGTTTTTCAAATGTTCTTATTCTTTTGGTATCCAGTCTTCGTACAGAGGAATCTTCACCTTAGAGATTCCTTATCGCAAATGATTTTTTTTACTGAATTTTTGCTGCAAAACGTAGGAGTTTGTATAGGTGAGGAAATATAGGATTGTGAAGGGATCGGGAGAAGGTGGCCTCCCCTCAACATTTTGTGTCTAAATAATCAGTAAAACAATGACAGTAAAAAATACTGCAGTGAAATTTCATCTGTAAAATCAGTGTAGAACCATGAATTTCACCATGATCCCAAAAGGTTTTTTTTTTTTATAACAATTTTTATTGATTTTATTTCAACATCCAACACAAACCAAACTTACAGCGTTCGTGCCAATATTAATACACATCATTTTGTCTTGTCCACTGTATTTCACCCCTTCCCACCCTCCCCTCAAGCCTACTTTCCTTCCTGTTCCGTTTCTTCATCATGTAGTAGGGTTTCTGTACCGATTACTCTTGGTGGGTCCTGGTCACTGGCTCCATCATTTGTGGGCCCAAATAATTCTGCAATTAGTTGTTTCCAGGCCATAAGGGTTCCCGCTTCCCCCCCCCCCAATATTACTCGCCTCTTGCCATACTACCGTTTCCGCCTCTGCCCATTTTTGTAGATCCTTCCACCACATTTCTATTCTTGGTCTTTGAAATGGTTTCCAGCTTATTGCAATTTTCCTCTTATCTAATACATACACCAGGTCTTTCAATTTACTCACATGCTTTAGCTTATGTGGTCTAGGGAACCCTCTGAGTAGACAAGCCCATGCTGTATCTATCTCTACTTTGATCCCTTTATCTTCCATCCTGTGTGCTACTTTGCCCCAAAAGCATTCTATTTCTGGGCATGACCAGAACATGTGTACCATTCCAGCATTTTCTTCATTACATTTGGGGCATGCTTGTCGCCCTGCAGTATTAAATTTAGCTATCTTTTGTGGCGTCATATACGCCCTATGGGTGATATATAATTGTATCTGCTGTAGCCTGGCATTCCGCAACACTTTTTTGTGATAAAGTTGAGCACGCTCCCACATCCCATCACTCATTGCGGTCCCCACTTCTTCTTCCCAATCTTGTCTAAGTTGTACCACTTCCCTTCCCACCTTGGTCATCACCAGCTCATATAGTCTAGATATTTCATGGTCCCCTTCTGCTATGTTGTATATTGTATCTATGGCGGTATCAGGTTCACTCAATAGTTTGTCTTCCGACCATGTCTCTTTTATCCGCTGCACCACCCTATGATATGTAATATACTGTCCTGCATGTACCCCTATTTCTTCCACCAACCCCTCGAAATCCCTTATATTCCCTTCTTGCCATATGTCTCCCAAAGTTGCTATCCCTAGAGACTCCCAATGCCCCCTGATCATTAATCTTAGTTCTATTTCTTTCCCGCCAAAGCTACCATTGGCATCTGCAAGGAGCATGGGTAAGGGTCCTCCATCATTTTACAAGTTCTTCGCCATATCTCCCACCCAAGTACCATCATCTTTGGGTGCCTCTCCATGTCTACTTTAGGTAACCACATCATCTCTTTAAGCAAGAATGGGGCACAATCTTGTTGGAACAACCTGGTCTCTGAGGTCGGCTCCTCGGAAAGCCATTTAGCTACGTACTGAAGTTGGCTTGCTATATAGTAGACCTCATAATTTGGTAGTTTGATGCCTCCCTTCTCGTATGAGTTTTGCAGTTTCCAAAGGGCCATCCTGTTCCTTGTCCCCTGCCAGAGGATTTCCCTGCATATACTGCTCAGCCTAGTAAAGAATCGCTTGGATATCAAGTATGGGATATTTACAAAGTAATGCAACAGTCTTAGCAGAACCACCATTTTAAGCATTGCCCCTCTGCCCATCATCGCCAGGGGGAGTTTCGCCCAAAATCTCATACTATTTTCTATGTTCCGTTCAGCCTTCTCAGTATTGTGCCGGTGCTCTGCTTCTACCGTATGATATATATCTATTCTCAGGTATCGAAACGTATTTACCTCCCACGGTATCTGGAGGATCGGTAATTGCTCTAGTGGGATCCCTTTATACCTCTCCAATGGAAACACACAAGACTTTTTGGGGTTCACTACTATGCCTGAGAGCCCTGCAAATTGGTCCAGCACTTCCAGGACATACTGTAGATTTTCTTCCGGGTAGCACAGGTACAGCAACATGTCATGAGCATATAAGGAAATTAAATGTGATTCTCCTTTAATGGCGATGCCTATTGTGTCATATTGCTGTCTCAAATATATCGCCAAGGGCTCTAAAGCCAGGATATACAGCATAGGGGACCACGGGCAACCCTGTCTGGTGCCTCTACTACGCTACCACCTCTCCGATATAACTGACACTGTCTTCACTCTGGCCAGCGGTTCACTATATAGCAATTTGGCCCATCTTAGATACCCCGGCCCTATTCCATAGTTTGTCAAGGCAGCAATCAACCATGGCCAATTGACTGAGTCAAAGGCCTTAATTGCATCCAGCGACACAATTGCCATGTCATTTGTCTCTTCGTTAGCATATTCAATGACTCGATGGAGTCGCCTAAGGTTGTTGGATATGTTCCTGTTAGGGACATAACCAGTTTGATCGGGATGTATTAAATTAGTAATGACTCTCTTCATTCTGTTTGCCAGGAAAGCCGTCAGTATTTTGCTGTCCTGATTCAGCATCGACAGGGGTTTGTAGGATCTGCACTCACCACCAGGCTTATTGGGTTTCGGGAGCGGTATGATTATCGCTTCTCTCAAGGATTCTGGTAACTTCCCGACTTCGTATGATTCGTTGAGCATTTCCAGGAGTGGTGGGAGCACCTCATTTTTATACATCTTGCAGAATTCACTGGGGAGTCCATCGGCCCCCGGGGTCTTACAAGTGGGCAGCTGCCTCACCACTTCTTCCAATTCCTCTAAAGTGATTGGCACGTCTATCTCTTCTCGTTCTTCAGCGCTAATCTGCGGCAATCCTATATCCTCTAAAATTTTGCTTATTTCATTATTGTCACTTTCCTCCACGTCCCCATACAGGACATGGTAATAATTTGCAAATTCTAGATTGACGTCCTCTTGGGTATCTGCTATACTCCCATTTTCTTTCATTATCATCCTTATTACTGGTCTGGGAGTCTCATTTTTGTATAACCATGCCAGAACTCTCCCTGGTTTATCTCCCCCCGCATGCTGTCTTTCTATGTATTTTTTATAGTTAAGATTGCACAGCCTTTCCCAATATCCCGTGCATTTCTGTTGTAACCTAAGTATTGCTTCATTATCATCTTTGGTGCTACCTCCTCTTTTCAACGCCTTTTCCAGCTCCTTTTCCGCTTCTTGTAGGTCTGCTGCGATCCCTCCTTGTAGCCCTTTGGACTTGGCTATTGCTATCCCTCTCACCACTACTTTAAAGGCTTCCCAAAGAACCCCTGCCGACTTCACACTACCTGTATTGATCTCGAAGTAGCTTATTATTTCCTCCCTCATGTCTTCTCTGAAGATGTTGTCCTTTAGCGCTTCTGCTCTGAGACGCCATGTCGGTATTTTCGCTCTCGGAGGTCGATACTGCCATGTCAATATAAGCGGTAAATGATCCGATAGGACACTCGCCTTGTATTCTATCTGTGCTATCTCTGTCATCAGCGCATGCGTGACAAACGAAGTCTAATCTAGTGTGTAAATTCTGGGGGGCTGAAAAATGTGAATATTGACGATCTTGTAGATAGCGTGTTCTCCATGCATCCTCCAACCCGAAGTCTGTTATCAAGGACTTCAGTATCCTGGCTGCTGGGGTCGGTCTATCCATTTTGGAGTCTGATCTATCTATCTTTGGGTCTATTACGCAGTTAAAATCTCCTCCCCAAATCACTGCCTCTCCCAGGCTTGCGCTGAGTTTACTAGATAGGGTTCTGAAGCATGCTGCCATATCTTGATTCGGGGCATCGGTATTTATCGCACATATCTCCTTATTTTCCACCAATCCCAATAGTATTACCATCCTCCCATCTGCCTCCACCGCTGATTTCAATAGTTGAAACGGTACATGCAGTGCCACCCACGTGATTAGCCCCCTAGCATACGCCAAGTGGGTCTCTTGCGAATAGGGCTATATCAATTTTTTGCCGTCGCAAATACATCATAACCTTATTTCTTTTAAGATAGCTATTGAGCCCTCTCACATTCCAGGTGACTACTTTAAGGTCTTCCCTAGCATATCCGGGTCTCCTCCCTCCCTCCCCAGGTACCCTCCAGTTCCATCGGATCTCAAATCTTCCCTTATTTTAGGCAGGCTTGTTCCCCAATACAAACGTCTCCCAACTGCTAACTCTACTTCAACTCCCCACCCTCTCCCGAACACCCAAACTTCCCTCCCTCCCGCCTCCCTTCCCTGCCCCAACTCGCCCCCCTGTATCCCCTCCCCCCTCAACACCCTCCCCAACTGTTGCCCAGCTCCATCCCTGGATCTCAGGCACCCCCGCATCTAGCCCTTTTCTGGCAATAGCCTGTACTCACCGCTCAGCAGGGTGAAGTCGCCCTAGTGGCTTTCCTACTACTACTACTACTGGGGGGGTAGGTCACATCCATCCTGCTGCTCCTGTTTGCTTTTAATTCAGCGCGCTTCGTTCTGCAGAATTTGCTTGTGCAACTGATATTCGAGTCCAACAAGTCCAACAAATTCAAAAGTCCCATGTTACAGTTTGCAATATTATCTGTCTTCACCCCTCCTCTGTTATCCATACCACTGTCTTTTCGAGGCCTCTCCCCACCCATCCTGTTATTATGCAAGCCATATCCCCATCACTTATTATGCTCCTCGCGATCTTGCTTCTCATCTTGTTCTGGGCATCTCTGCGTGTCCAGCCATGTCGCTGCTTCCTCTGGAGTGTCAAAAAAGAACACCCTACTTTTGTTCAGGACTTTAAGTTTCGCTGGATACAAAAACATGTACTTGATCCCAGCCGTACGTAGTCTCCTCTTGACCGCCACATAACTGTATCGCTGCCTCTGCACCAGCATGGTGTAAACAGGATATGCTGTGATGTTTGCAGATGCCCTCTTTATCGTTCCACCTTTACGAAAGTACTGCATGATCTTCTCTCTGTCCTTGTAGTTTAGGATCTTAGCTATTATTGCCTGGGGGGCTCCAGGACGTGGTTTTCTCATCAGGGCCCTATGTGCTCAATCAACAGCAAAACCTTGTGAAAGCTTGTCGGCTCCTATCTCTTGCAGGATTATATTCTCCACATAGTCCGTAGGGTCTTGACCTTCCTCTCCCTCCGGCAGGCCGACCACTCGTATGTTGTTACGTCTTGCCCTTCCTTCAGCCTCCTCCGCATGGTTCTCGAGGTTAGTCACCTGTTGCTTCAATATATGGGCCTCCTTAGCATTGCTTGCGCTGGTTTCTGTGTTGGTCTTCACTGCACTCTCTAGGCCGCTTGTTCTTTCCGCCAGCGCTCTCACATCTTGCCGCAGCTAGGTGACCTCTATTCCCACTGCATCTATTTTGCTCTCTAGTGCAGTCCTTAGATCCGCCATTGTCGTCCCCCAGGAGGCTTTTAACTCATTGATGGCTGTTAGGATCAGACAGTCCTCTTTTGCCGGGGTATCTTCTGCAGACGCGGCCCCCACACCTTGAGCCAGGCCCGTAGGAGTCTGTTGCGTCTTAGCAAAAACATCCATTGTAGGCTGCTTGCTCTTGGCCTTGACTCCTCGCAATGACATTGCGCAGCCCTGTTTATCTGTAAGGGTCTAGCTTTTCAGTGGAGAACCTGTCCTATTTCCCTGCTCTTCTTTGGCGCCCCAGGGATAGTTGATGCTTACAAGTGTTTTCCTCCGGGGGCTGCAGCAAGCATTAGTACGCACTCTCTGTACGGTGCCCCGACTGGATTGTGCCCCCCCACGTCTCTGTCTGCTGCTATTTCTACAGTTCGGCAATCTCTATCTCCTGGCAGGATCCCTTGTCGCTTGGGCGTTCTGTGGTCAATGAGCCCATATCAGTGTCCATACAGGTCCTACTAGCATGGTTTTATGAATCAGGCCTTCTGGCATGGGTCCTAGCAGAGTGAATAGATCCTCTCCTATTCACTTAATTGAAGTGCCTGCGTTTGTGTTCTCAGGACACCGATATGGTGTTTAGTTCGTGTGGGATCTTCTACCCTCTCAGCAGAGCGGAAGGGAAAGTTTATTGACACCCGCACTTCTCTGCGAGTGGGAATGTTTCATGTGAGCCTCGTTGGCTCTCCTGCTCGCCCAAATCGGCTCTCACCAGTGCTCCCAAGCCCCGCCTTTGCAATCCGTGCCCTTTGCATGACGTGACTTCATGCAGATCACTATGTTGCTGCCGATTCGTGTCTAGGGACACTATTATGTCACACGGTTTTCTGTCAGCTGCAAAAAGCCTTCAGCGTTCACCAGCAGGCAGGAATAAAGTCTGAGCGCCGTGCGTGCGCTAAATGCCGGTCCTTCATGCAAATTTCCCCTCACGGACCTCCTGAGCGGGCTGTTTATTCATATCCGAGTGCCTGCTCGTTACATTGCCTTTGGCTTACTGTTCACATACTGTGTGTGCAACATTGTTGTGGCCGTATCCACCGTGCGAGCTTTGCCCACGGGGACTGCCAGTCCTCTGCTTTTTAGTTATTGGTTGTTCCGGCTGGGCTCCTCGGAATGCTGAAAGCCACTCGCTTCCTGGCTACGGCGCGTCTCACGGCGGCTTCACTCCGTCATTAATTTGGCCTTGCCGCTTTATCAGTGCCGCCCGCCTTGTACTGCCCCAGGTCACTCTTTCCAGTGCAGCCGTCCACCCTAATCATCTTCTGCAGTGTCCGCGTTGCTGGGGAACACAGCCGCAGCTGTCGGCTTACCCTGCGCCTCTGCCGCAGCTCGTTCTCCATGTCTCTGCTTCCTTAGGGGGACCGATGCCGCTTGATAGTTCAGGTGTCCCCTTTTCACAGTTTCTCCATGTCGTCCAGACCCACGGCGCTTTTTCAACCTTGATCGCCACAAACAGAGCGCTGGGGGAGGCCGTGATGTCCCGCAATCACCTTTTTTCCGAATCACTCTCCAAGGTACCTTTGTGCAGAGATCGACGGCCATTTTGATTGCAGCTCCTCAGTTATCGACCGGAGCTTCTGCCTTCCGTAACTTCAGTAATACATGTCCTAGCTGCGTGGAACCACTCTCCTCTGGACGCGCTCCATCTTATACAGCAGCTTGTATTTTTTTTCCATCGGTTCACAAGGTTTAAAAGCTTGCGCCTCCATCGGGTCAGTTGCCGGATGCTAGAGCTCAGGATTCGTGCAGCCTACTCCATGGCTGCCAAGCCACGCCCCCCCATGATCCAAAAAAGTTAACCAGTTTCAGAAGTTTCAGAACTTGGGTATTGCTGACGAGCAAGCTTAATCTGCCATGTGGCATTGAATTTGTACTTGTAGACACTAGCACGGCTCATGAGACTTTGCTTACAACACAGCGGCACTTTCTTTTAGTTGTTAAAAATGAAATTGCACTTTCCATAACACAGAGGCACATGGGGTCCCCTGACAACAAAACAACACCAAGCTCCCACCTATGCATTGATTACACTTGAAAAAAGAAAACAATAGAGATTTAGGAACCTATGAACTGAAAGACATGGAAAATACTTCAAACGAGGACAGGCATCCATTTGTGTGACTGAAAAGCCCTTTACCAAGGTGGTCTAAGACTGTTTCCTGACGTTACTGCCAGGGATTGTCAGCCTCTTCCCGCTAATCAATGGACTATCAACTTAATCCAGCGAGCCTGTTTTTGATTTCTATGTGAAAGTTGCAAACAGCCGGGCTGCAAAGGCTGGAAATGGGCTCAGCAGTGCGCAACATACATTCTTGGACTTGTGCATGCACATAGTGTAGGGTTGTTTTGTGAAGGACGACCTAAAAATGAACCCGCACGCACATCCCCACCATAATTCCTCAAGGAATTGCAGGAGTAGAGAACGGAATGAACTCTCGAATGCTGCCGCCGGTGAGCCAATAGGAATTCGCCTTCATCTGGGGTTGATCGGCTTGGAGGAAGGAACATTATTCAGACAATTATGGCTCTCTTGCCAAGAGACCCAAAACTCAATTGTTTTCAGAGCCTGCTCCATCTTAGCTACAAGGACACACACTTTAAACTGATTGCGAGGATCTCATGAAATGTTAAGACTAATACATCTGGAAAGGTTGCTTTGATTTAAAAATGCAAGGCCTTGCTACTTTTAACTGTCTCCAATAGGGGAAATGAGGTGAAATGGCCCGCGCCCAGCAGCCTGGGTACTGATTCACTCACTGATAATCAGGACGGTTTGGTTGGCATAAGACCCATCTTCTTTGATGATTGCAATCTTCGGGAGTTCTTGGAATTAGCTACAGTTCAGAACAATGTACTTTTTTTGATCAAAGTTATTTCATAATGTATCATTTGCACTGCATGGAGCTCCAGATGCCCAACCCTTTGATCTGTTCCTACCATGTGGTGAGTCTGATGGCAAACGGAGTCGTGATTGCGTTATCAAGAGAGGGCAGTGGCATTCCAGCGCTTGCCATTGTTTCCAAGGAACCACAGGCTAATTAATGCATTTCCTTTGTATTGGTAGCCTTATAATTTAGACAAATATCCTTTTAAACTTGCCAAATACATCCTTCACTGGTCTGGTGCAGATTTATCTGAGAAAGGAAAGTATTTGGTATCATGGACAAGCAATTATTGTTTCTTAAAAGCTGTCTTCTCTTAACTTAAACTTGCATATTGGGGCACACAGTCATTATGCAATCACCAAATGACCCCGTCACTTTGATCCAGGAAGGGCTTTCTTTTAGAAGTGAAATTGTAATGAACACCAGCAAGACACTGCAGCAGGCTGCCAAGAGTTGATTGAGGGCAAGAATTCACTCAATCCCAGGCAATTTTCTCCTATGGTTAAAGTGTATACTCAGTACTGCGGTGCTGGCCTCCACTATTAAGGTGCAGGCATTCAAGGTTGGTGCATTTTACCAACCTGAGCTCCATTTAAAAGTTGTACGATAATCTGAATTGTTTTTTTTTTTTTTTGCTTCATTCCAGTTACACTAGTTTGTTACGATATATTTACATTTTTTAAAATGATGCCACTCTGCACCTGACATGTCTATTTGGAATTTATTGTAAGTAATTGAATAAATCAAATGTAAATGCTGCAAAGTGTTCTAAGGTGCAAAGCCACAGGCTTCATAAATACCTGAACCATACAAAATGGCTGCAGCACAGTTGAAGGTTATATGAAGGGGCTGTGAAGCAGCATTAATACTACACAAGTACAATCTTTCAAAATGTGATAAGATAAAAATCGATAATTTAAATTGAAAAAATACAAAAAGTCCCAAAGTTAATTGATGGATTTAGTCCAATCTATATGGCCCAATGTATGCTAAAAGTGTCTGGCCGCTGGTCACTAACTGCTTGGTTAAATAAGAGGCTCTTAACTTAGGCCCAAAAGGAGAACAAGGAAGGCTTGTCCCAAACATCGAGAGGATAGTTATTCTATAAGGGCCTCATTACGAGTAGGGCGGTAAGGCACACCGGGCACTGGTAAGGAGACCGGTGCTGGTAATCCCTTCCCGCCCTACTACGAGTTACCTTAGTGGGTCCCTCCTTTAACGCCTGGTCTGACCAGGCATTATGTACGGGACTCGTTAAGGGACTTCAGAACTAATAACGGTACCGCAATTTGCCTTCCCCATTCCCATTGAGCCCTATAGTGGGAATGGGGAATGGCTTTTTCAATGGGGATTTACCGGTCCCGCAAAGGTCGGAATACACCGGTAAATCCCCATTGAACCATACCGGTGCCAGACCCGTTATTGGCGACAGTCATGGTGCAAATAGCGCCATGACTACCTCCAATCTCGGAATGAGGCCCTATGTTTTACAAAGTGGCACCACAAAGTAGCAACCACATATCAGTGTGAGTGTAAGGGTTGGGGCGTAAAGTAGTTGTTGACTTGCACACCTCCGTACCCCTGGAAGGATGTGGTGTCGGAGCATTATGGTCAGTTGAAAGGGAGGTGAAGAATGTACACATTTGAGGTCGAGTAGGTCAGTTGAAAAAGAATACTGTTTACTGTGCTCGGACAAAGCCGGCTTCTCATGGCACCTAAGACATGATCGCTTCGACACAAATCCTAAGCTAAATGCACCACTGCATTCTGTGCTCATTAAAGTGTCTCTAACAAACCTGCATGGGAACTCCAATAGCGGGAGTTGATGTATTCTAGCCTTGAGTATACTGATGGTCCAATGATCAAAGGCATGTGTTTACGATCAAGCACTGGGGGTGTCATCATCTTTTTTCGGTTGCCAAATCTGGTCCTCACCAAAAAGTTGACGTGCCGTTTTTTGGTCATATGGGTATCCAAAAAGCAATCGAGATTGTAATCTTTGGACCATAGCGGCAAGTCAATTGCAATCAAGGGAGCAATATGAATGTCTTGTAGACCCTTTCAGTTCTTGGCAACACCTAGACTGATCTCTGCTTTTGAGCTGTTGAGTTGGAAGAAGCCCTTGCTCATCAACCCTTGGATGGCAAATAGACCATGTTGGAGAGCGTCAAGTTTCCCTTCTTCCCCATAGGGCTTAATGTACCTCTGGGCGTCCACACTGTCAAATTGAAGGATGACCTGAAATGACCTTAGGAGTTTGCGAAAGGGAACCAGAAAGATAAGAAATGGAACCGGTAACAGCAGAGACATTCACGCGTGATATTTGAGGTGTAGGAACAGAATGTCTTTAACCGAACCCACTACATTCTAGTTTCTAAGAATCCATTCTACCAATTTAAGGGCTGTGACAAAGTCTGTTGACGTGATCAAGTAGGCAGGGTTATTTCCCTAGCGAGCAGATGAAGGCTGAGGGTGTTAAGAGGATGATTACCTGGTCACCCTTAGTCTCAATCTCAGGGCAGGGGACCTCATACACTACTGACCCTTTAAGGGAATTCAGAAATAGTGGTCTCGGCTCCCCTCCCACAGGTGCATAAACCACTCCTAAATCTACAGAAAGAATGAGAGGGACCCGAGCAAAGCTGAGAAACCTAGAGGCAGTCAGTGAGTCGTTACACAAAGTCTCCACTCTAATATAATTAAGATCAGATAGGCTAAGGAAGCCTAGAGTGTGAAAACCAGAGAGAGGACCACCCAAGGGTAGGGACCAGGCAGTCCCAGGCCATCCTCGGGTATGAGACCCATCAGCCTATTCTTATAACACTAACCAGAAGAGTACGTTAAACTCTTAAGATGGCAGATTCGATTCTTGAAAATATGGTCCAGTGCATGGCAAACAGAGAAAGGATCACGCAAACGGATGGATGAGCCAATCCCATGTCCCACACCAGGGCTGTAAGCCATACCCAGGGAAAGAGTCTGACAACCTATTCCCATCTAACACATCTGAATATACTTTCAGCAGAGAGAGGCTCAAAGGCTGGCCCAAAGGTCACACACTCAGTCTGGCAGTGTGGGTGTTTGGGACAGGAGCTGGCAGGAGTTTGTAGAAGCCTGGAGGAAGAAGAAGGGGTACAGAAGCTGCAAGAAGCCAGAACAAGAGCATATGCCCAATAAGGAAAGAGAGGCAGAAGCCAAATCTGGAGCTGAGGGGGTTCAAGCACCACCCAGAGAGTGATTGGAGGCGTGACACAGGCGATTGACAGAGAAAACAATCCCAGTTCATACCATGGGCATGTAGGTTGAGAGTGTTGGTCAAAGTGAAGACTTATCAAAAGGGCAAAAGGAACTATACCTCTGGTGGAGGTAATTGAATCTTTTAACCGTGCAAGAGAAAGTCAATACTATTAAGTGGTAGTATACAGGGAACACTAGGTGGCGGCACCACAAAGGGAACACTAAGAGGTGGTAAGAAAAAGTGGAAATCAGTGGGCGATAGAAGAAAGTAAACACTGGGAGGTGGTAGAAGGTGGTAGAAGAAAGAGCTTTCCAGAAAGTGAAAGGAGGCGGGGAACATAGCAGGGGGATAGGAAGAGCTGGAGAAGACTAGGGGGTACAGAATGGAACTAGAGGGCAGGAGAGGGAGGGAGGTGACCCCCTGTACTAAAAGGAATCCGAAAGAGAAGGTAAAGAATGTGGAGGGGCAGAAGGAGCTCAAAATGAGACAGAAAGTCAGAAGTGAGAACGATAGCATGGAAGGGAGTGATAAAAAGCAGAAGAGGGAGGCGGGTAGAGTCAGGTGGTGGACGAGGTGGAGGCAAATCTTTTGTTTGGGAGAATAGTTTGTGGAGTGAGAGGCACCCAATGGGACAATTAAAAAGAGTAGGGAGTGTAATCTCAGACGAGAGGTTGAGAAGGAGGAAGCCAATAATAGTGATGCGAGGGGAGGAGTTTTGTGAAGAGTTGATAAGGGAAGTGGATAGTGTAAAGGAGAAGACCAGAAAACAGGAGGGGTCAGAGGGGTGAAGGAACAGAAAAAGGCCGTTCTAGGAATCTAGGTAACTGTTCCGAAGAACTGGTGCAGTCCAGAGTAGGTGGCCACACTTTTATCCTAAAACTAAAAAAGGGATGGGTGAAAGGTTTCAAATTAATCTAAACCACCGGCATTGCTCTGGGTAACCTTCCACTGCTCCGTTTTTGTATTGCTATAGTCTCCCCAAGTGGAACGGGTATGCCCAAACGAGGGTCCAATGCCTGCTGAGCCTAGAGACCCAAGCTACTCCTCACTGATGATGCCCAACAGGGTGGAAACATGTTTGGGGATGCTTGTGGTCTTGTGCAGAAGGAATGTGACCAAGCAGTTAAAGCTGGACTGCCCCTTTTGGGGTGGGATCAAACCTGATTTGCATATGGTCTTTCCCCTTTTGTAATGGCTTGGCAGGCAAAGAATGATGGTCTGGAGGGTTGCCCAGAGCAACGCCAGAGGTAAAAATGTATTCTAAACTTACCAGCCACACCCCTTTTGTTTTGCTATAGTCACCTCGAGTGGGACGGGTATGCCCAGACATGGGTCCTGTGCCTGCAGAGCCTAGAGACCCAAGCGCCTGCTGAGCCTAGAGACCCAAGCTACTCCTCACTGTGAGGCCCAATGAGGCTGAAACATGTTTGGGGATGCTTGTGGTCTCGTGCAGAAAGGATGTGACCAAGCAGTTCGGGCTGGACTGACCCTTTCTGGAGGGTTGCCCAGAGCAGTGCCAGAGGTTAAGATTTATTCTAAACCTTCCTGCCATCACCTCTTTTGTTTTGCTGCAGTCACCCCGAGTGGGACAGGCATGCCCAGACGTGGGTCCCGTACCTGCTGAGCCTAGAGACCCAAGCTTCTCCTCACTGATGAGGCCCAAGGAGGCCGAAACATATCTGTGGATGCTTGTGGTCTCGTGCAGAAGGGATGTGACCAAGCAGTTCGGGCTGGACTGGCTCTTTTGGGGTGGGACCAAAACCTGATTTGCTTATGGCCTTTCCCCTTTTGTAATGGCTTGGCAGGCGAAGAACGATGGTCTGGGGGGATGCCAGAGCAATGCCAGAGGTTAAGATTTATTCTAAATCTTCAAGCCATCACCCCTTTTGTTTTGCTACACTCTTTTATCCAACCTTCCTCTACTGTTCCAAATCCAGCTGACTGCAACATGCTGTGGCAGTTATCCAGAGAGCTTGTGGAGTCTGCAAGGAGCCTGGATTAGAATGACAACCAGGCAGTAGCACATTAGAGCAGTGTAAAATTATTGAGAAAGAGAGAGACGAGGAATCCAGAGCTGGAGGCAGCACAGATAAAGGGTACGGGATCCCTTAACCCTGAGACTGTGAATACACCGGAGGCCTGGAGCACCACTAGTACCCAGAGAGAGTGATGGAGACTTTGTTGGCAAAGGACTCCCAGGAAGAGGATTCTGGGATAGATTTGTAGGTGGAAAAAAGCCTTGTGGAATTTTTGGTTACTCCTCAAAGTTTAGTTTACGACCTACAGACTCATCTTGACAAATCCATGAAATTATAGTCTCTTACTGTTCATTATTTTACCTCCACACTGTCAAGTATCCCTAACAGATCCCTTAATCTTGATGGGTTCTCATGTCTGGCCATTCAACCAGACAGGACCATAAGCTGTTCTAAACCACCAGTGCACTTGAAAAGGTCCAGCCTTTGATTAAACGCCTTTAGAATCAACTTCTCTAAGGACCTAAGGGTGCGTATAATTGTGACACTATATACATTTGTGTGGTTCTCGCCAAAGCTTTCAAGGCTTTGATGACCAATGTGTCGTTAATGCAGAAGGATTCAGTAAACCAGTGATGATGGCACGCAATGGGGATAGATACATTGCAGCATTCTAGCGGCTGTACCCCTGGTGCGTGGATCAATGAGTCCAGGTCAGTTAATGCAGAAAGGCTGCACACTATTGACTGTACTGAGAAGGAAATACACAGCCTTAGACATTAGGGTCACTTGACTTGAGCATGCATGATAAGGCTTGGATCAAGCTGGATTCGAGGTTCCATACCTTGGTAACAGGAATAGGGCAGAGAGCATGAACCAGTGGCAATTCGCACTCGGCTAGAATCCTCTTCAGTCGCCTTTCTCAACCCACAGACAGAACTTCCAAAGTATCTGGACTGAGGTTCCGCCGGTTAGGCTCCACCCATGTCGTCGTTCGGTCACACACACCGCTTCAATCACCACCTCCCGCTTGCCTACACCAGAGACGTGGTCTTATGCGTCATCGGCACACTGATGGAGCTCCCAGCTACGCCCTTGCGTGCCATTCTTCTGTGCCGTCCCTAGTGTGTGTCACCTCAGATCCGTCCTTTGTGTTTTGTATGAACTCCACAGCGCCCCTCCCAGGGTAACTGCCTTAGTGCCGCCTCAGGTTCTAAGGACACTTAAAGGGGGGCCAAGGTCTTGCCATGGAGTACACTGCTGTTCATCTCCCTCAAGACAACATTGCCATAGTATTTCCCCAACACATGGTGTTTACAGGCATGTAATTACCAAATCTTTCGGGATCCCAGGTGGGCTTTTTCAATGGTGGTGTTAAGTAGCCAAATTGGATTTCAGAAATGAAGCAGGTGCACAGTTCTCTGCATGGCTGGAGACCTTAACAGGTGAAAGTTCAAATGGTGAAGCAGCTGGGAAATAGCACCAACATGAGATGATGGGCCTCATTCCGAGGTGGGCGGTAAGGGATACCGGGCACCGGTAAGGAGACCGGTGCCAGTAATCCCTTACCACCCAATTCTGAGGTCCCTTAACGGGAACCGCAAGGGACGTGTGGTCGGACCACACGTCCTTTACGGCTCCTGTTAGGGGACCAGGGTGCTAATTACGTAATTAGCGCCTTCCCCATTCCCATTGAGCCCTATGGGGGCTCAAATGGGAATGGGGAATGGCATTTGGAATGGGGACTTACCGGGTCTGCCAAGGGCGGAATGTCCCGGTAAGTCCCCACTCCACCAGACCGGACCCGGACACGATTTTGGAGGCAGCCATGGCTACCTCCAAAGTCGTAATGAGGCCCGATGTCTGCTAGCAAGCCGTAATTATCTTAACTGAAACTCTCTTAATTCTCTTAATTTTGTGAGAAAATAAGTTAGAATATCCATGCTATAAAGAGACTGTACTAGGACAGTGTCATCTTGGTAAGGGCGTTTGGCAGTATTTAGAAAAGCGTTTGGCAGTATTTAGATAGGATTATAAGGGTTTTGCTTTCCTTGTTGCCAATAGTATTTCTGTTGACAGCAGTAATGCTCTGCACTCATCTGGAGAAAAGCCTCTGTATTAACAAACTGCATCACTGTTCTGGCGAGGGACAAAATTGCCACTGTCTTTCAGACTTTCTCATCTTTTAGTAGAGACCGGTAAGCGAAGATACGAAATATGGGGCATTGGGCCGAGTACAAAGACTTTATTTGGTGCTTGGGAAATAACATTTGCAATCTGTATTCCCTGACAATGTTAAGACCCAGCGAGCGCTCGATCAGAAGCGACATCTTTTAAGTTAATCAAAAATAAAAGTTGGTCAAAGTGACAATGGCACCCTCTTCGGATACTGACTTTTTGCTCTGTAACATGCATTGGAAGGTTTCGAACGTGGTTCAAATTAAATAAACATTAGTGGCCACCTAAACCAAAATCAATTACTTTTTGTAAGAGAAGGGGATGAGTCTCGTGGTTTATACACAATGTAAAGGTTAATGGAGTTTTGGGGAGAAAGATAAACCTTAAACAACTCAAATTGAAAGAATTGACTCTCTGATCTCTGATCTAGGGAGCAGAACAGAGAAGATGTATACAGGAGGCCGCTCCACATCCTCCCAGACCGGATCTACCGGCATGCACAGCAGCTCACAAGTACCATTACCCGTGGAATTGGGCACGCGTGTCCATGGGACCAAGGCTCGGTCATGCAAAATGAATTCCAACCAATGATCTGAAAAGAAAGGACCACTTTCAGATTAAGCGAAGTAAAGGACCTTTTGATTCAGGAGGAAGTAACTCCAGAAAGGGGTTTAAAAAGTGGGCTAAGATGTTGATGTTGAGTTCTTAAAGTTCACATGATTTGTCACCCATAACATGTGTGAAGATTACTCTACCGCCTTTTACCAAGATTCCCAGGCAAAATTCACTGGGATTTTCACATTAAGGCGGAGCAATGGTCACAAGACTGATGGCTGCTGAACATCTATACGGGACGCCAACACCCTCAACAAAGTGATGGCTAGGCACACTAGTTAGATAGAGCTCGCCCGCTAGTCACTGAGGATCTTTTGTAGCTGTCGCGCAACAAGCTGCGCACGCCTTGTTTTCCTAGCTCAGACCTAGTCTTCTTAGCAACTCGCATCCTATCTTGGCAGTCCAGGAAGCCCGAAGCACTCCCCCACAGAGCAGACTGGATAAAGAGTGCTCCAAGGCCTGGGCAAGTGTGATGCATCAGACCTCTCTGCACTCTGTGGATGTTTCACATATGACCTATTGAGCCAGGTGTTCAAGACATGTATACCTCTTTTTCCCCCTCTCTTGGCATGCACCTGTTCCTATCTTCTTTCCTATTTGTTTACCCTTTCCTCCCTCTTTTCCTTTCCCTTGTCTTTCTTCCACATTATTTTGCTCTCTTCAATTCTTCATCTTTGTATGCCTGCTGGAATTAAAGCATGTGTGTACCTTTTCCCCACATTCTCTGTGAGGATAGCAGCATTTCTTTCCCAGACAATGTGGTTAGTTTCCCCACTATTGCAGAATTTCTCTTTGGTCGTAATTCAGTAGATATGAAATCCAACTAATACATTCAAAGAAATGGTGCATTCGGGGAGTAAAACTCTTAATTCCTCCGAGGAAAGTCTCAACTTGTATATTTGGAGAAACCTCGCTCCCATCCAGCAGGAAGGGAACAGACACACATGACAAGCGTGACATTCATGTAGTATGAACACGAGGCGGCATCACAGCAGCAGTCTTCTTGTTAAAGACGGAATGGGCCGTATGTTCCAGCCGCTGATCAGGGCATCACACGGGGGAAGCCATTGATGCCAGCAACACAGATGCATAAGAGTGAAAATATGCGCCATGAGGACAGGCAGCAAGGAGCTCTAGCCGCAGTGTAGGAAAAGTGTTGAGCACCTTCATAAATCATGCACCAATACGAATAGATTAAGAATGAGGTGAGTGCAATAGGGATAGTTGAACCAGCTCGAAAAAGAGTCAGGCCCATCTGAACAGTGGGGGTATGGTTCAGCTCGAAAGATTCGAACCAGCATTCGAGCCCATCTATAAAAATGGGTGTTGGATGGTGTGACTCAGCTTGAATATAGTTGTTTGGTAATGCTGACCGCTACGTTACAATGACGTTGTGAAATGTGTAAAAAACTAAACATGTTTATGCATGTTTAAGGATTGGAAATGCAAGTGGTCCCACCCATTCACGTAGAAATAAATGCTATAGCACATAGGTACTAATGACAATAAGGCCCCCGTGGTGGCAGCACAGGGCTGTAACAGCTCTGCACATCCTCTCTGAGAATTTGGGCCAGCATAGCCTAGCCTGGGTCATGGGGCTGCAACCTTGGCACACTAGCTGTTCGGACTACAACTCTCATCAGTCCTAGCCAGCATTATCAATGGTGAGGGGTCATGGGAGTTGTAGTCCAAAACATATGTAGAGCCAAAGGTTGTAGACCCCTGGCCTTCCCCATTGCTAACACATACCGGCCTTGTATGTTCTTTTTCCATCAAAACCTACCGTTAAAGTGTGAGCGTGAGGGGAAGCTCAGTGCCGGGGCTTCTGGGAAATGAAGTCTATGGAATAAACACGAGAGAAAGACATATCATCCTGGCTGCTGCAAATTCAGGATCCGCGCTGGAAGACAATCAAGGACAATCGAGGAGTACACTACATGTGTTTGAAGATTTCCATAAGGATCTGGCGTAAGATCCCGGAGAAAAGTCCAACATTTGGAAAGCCTTAAAGCACGCCCCCTACAGCCAACATTTGGAAAGCCTTAAAGCACGCCCCCTACAGCCGGGCATGAAGGCAAAAACAGCCAATCATAACGCGGTAGGGATTTCCTAGGAAAAGGGGAGAGAGTTTTGAATATCTTTCCCAGATTATAAAGTCCACGCAACTACTCTTTTGTGTCTGAAATGCTCTGAAATCCTCAGTGGTTGTGTGAAGGAGCCTTTCACATGAAACTTTGTGTCAATTCCCACCTAAAATGTTTATGAAACAGACGCTTGAAATAAACACAATCTGTGAATGTACTTGATCTTCACAATTTTAGACCTAGAATTTTCCACATAGAACCTTTCCCACCCCGCCTTTAAATTAAATTCCGCCATTCGAGGAAACCATAAAATGTTCATTTTTCCATGCGACTCTGCAGCAAAAATGTCAACAAATTGCCACCATATGAGATTAGCAGGTTGCCACAGTTTTACAACCTGGGAAATGTCCAAGGGAAGACCTCACACTGCCCATCTGTTAATGTCTATATGTTTCCAATGAAATCCTCGCCTCACATGCTCCTCAAGCGATGGACGTTCGTATCATGAATGTTTGTTGAACTTGGATCCCGGGGACAATCGAGGGTTGTCCGGCCTGCACAGTTCCCCCCTTGTGTCTAAAGTAGTTCTGATTTGCACGGATGTGGGGCGGGGGCGGGGGGACAAACCATTTCTGTGTCTAGGAGTGGCAGACATTTCCATGTCTTCATTCTGATGAAGACCGCCTTTCATAGTTCTGACGCGTGCACACATTCCTATGGGTGAGCAGTGGTGTATTTTTATTTTTTGTAATTCATTCCAGTGATTTTAGTGAATACAGTATTCAAAATGGAATACACGTTGTGTCAAACGAACATATCTGCATATCATTATAAAAAGTAACATTGATGGCACCGACTAGATCTGAATAAATGAGAACTTTCTAATAATGCTAGGCCTGATTCAAACATGGTATACAGTAGGGCAGGGAAGGGAAAAAGCAAGAAAGGGGAGGAATGGGAATTATAATTAATGTGAAAATGTTCAAACATCATCATTGTCGAGTAATCAGTCCTGCATCTCTGTGAATGGCGTCCAGGCGTCGTTGAGGGTTCTCTCTGTCATGGTAGGCAATACAATAAAATTGGCTGCTGTGAGATTACTAATTTATGAATATTAGTTATTAATTTCTAAGTTAGATACCTCTGTTCTCTGCTGCGAGGCTGGTAGACCAGGAGATTGTGGGCGCACTGGGAGGAGCCCTGAGCGAAGTGAGGAAGCAGCTTTTTATAATCACTCCAGTGTGGTCAAGCCGCGGCAAAGTGAGTGACCAATTGAGCAGCCTGCAGCTCACTGCTGCGAGCCTGGGAGACCGGGTGATGGCAAGAGCATTGGGAGGAGTCTTGGGCATGGAAGGAGTGTTCATAATTCCTCCAGCGCAGCAAGCCGCAGCAAAGTGAATGGCTACGTGTGCAGGCTGCAGTATGCAGTCTGTAGGCCACTAATCACCCCAGCTGAGATGGTCTGCATTTTCCCAACAGAAGGGAAGTCATATTTTACCTAGGGTGGGTGGATGGCTTGGGCACTCGGTGGTCTGGGGCAATGAATAAGCCTTTGAGAGACTGCATGGAGCGTGCAGTCTCTCAGAGGCGTGTTCATTAGTCTCTGTATTTATATCCAGGATTGCAGTCTCTCAATGGCTTGGCCATCAGCCTCTGAATTTCTTCTCAGGATTGACCATTTGTCAGAGGCTTGGCCATCGGCCTCTGTATTTGGCAGTCTCTCAGAGGCTTGGCCATCGGCCTCTGTATTTGGCAGTCTCTCAGAGGCTTGGCCATCGGCCTCTGTGTTTGGCAGTCTCTCAGAGGCTTGGTCATCAGCCACTGTATTTCTTCTCATTATTGGCAGTGTCTCAGATGCTTGGTCATCAACCTCTGCATTTCTTCTCAGGATTGATATGATCTCAGAGGCTTGTCCATCAGCCTCTGTATTTTTTCTCAGGATTGATCATTTGTCAGAGGCTTGGCCATCGGACACTGTATTTCTTCTCAGGATTGGCAGTGTCTCAGATGCTTGGTCATCAGCCTCTGCATTTCTTCTCAGGATTGGCAGTGTCTCAGAGGCTTGTCCATCAGCCTCTGTATTTCTTCTCAATATTGGCATTGTCTCAGATGCTTGGTCATCAGCCTCTGTATTTCTTCTCAGGATTAGCAGTCTGTGAGAGGCTTGGTCATCAGCCTCTGTATTTCTTCTAAGGATTGGCAGTCTGTCAGAGGCTTGGTCAGGTTTCGCAAAAGCTTCACGGGGGCTTTACCTGCATCTTGGTTTTCTCAGAAATGACAGCCACTTCGCAGAGTCTTCTCCTGTCTCCTGACTTTTTGTCAAGATTCAGAATCGCTTCACACAAGATCTGTCTTGTCAGGTTTCACAAAGTTTTTACCACTGACATGAGAATTTGTAGTTTTCCACCCAGCTCCCCTAGTTTGCTTCTCTTATTTGTCAGAGGCTACTTTTCATTAAACGGCTTCCCACATCTGTGTGATATCCTATTTGTTCTTCCTGTGCTAGTGATGCTTCTCAGTTTTTATAGCGCCTCGCCATCCTCTGGGTTGGTTGAATGATTAATTACACTTAATTAGAATTTTCATTTTTGAGATTCTACCTCCTTGCTAGGTTTCTCTGTGGTTGTTCCACGTGACATGATTTGTTTGACCAAGTCTATAAATGCCTTGGCAGCCATTTTGAAACTTTAGTGTTAGCCTGCCTGTACCTGTGTCTCTGCGGTGCAACCCGTTTTTCCGTTGTTTACTTCCTGGTGTCCTCTGTTCCCTGGGACGAGATCTCAAGCGAAATGAATGCTCCTGAAAGAGGGATGCCCCGACAGCGCCTCTACATTCTCCTCAAGCTGTCCCACAGCACAGCCATGACATGCAGCATGCACTTGCAGTGAACGTCTGTGTAAAGTTTCCTGTGACGGCATCATCATAGGCAATTCGTCTCAGGAGGCTCTTAATATGTCTGGCATTAGGACCAACAAAACATTTCTTCTGCCTGCTGCATTTCTTAAATCTCTGCATTTGCAGAAAACCTTTCTTTAGTAGCTGAGATTTTGGAATGTGGCCTATCACGAACTGGATTTTGTAGCTTGTCCACAGCTCACGAGCCTGCCAATTCTGAGATAGATTCTGAATTGTCCAGGTGCTTTTTCTCTTAGCACTTATAGGGACAGGAACACCAGTCCCGAACCCAGAAAAAAGCTACATGGTAATTGATGAGGTAACCCTAGATTATTGAGCAATTATGTTATTATTGAGATTGAGTAATTTATCAGTATTACAAAAGCCAGAGTGAATGACTTGGACTGATTAAAAAATAAATATTTGCAATCACTGGCGCACTAAGTGCTCAGCTGCGCAGGTGGCAACTTGGTCTGCCCAGGTTCTAACTAGTTCATAGATGTATTCCCTTTTTCCCCTTCTCTGATCTTTTAGACTTATTATCCGAACTTCTAGCCGGGATCTTCTATGATACCAAAAATGTCTTCAAGCCACAATTTGCAGAAATAGCGTTTGCCTTCATATTCTTAGATGTCTTCATTTTATCTGGACCCTTTTTCCCCTCTTGCTTTCACTTCCTCCTTTGATAGAAGACTTAATAATTCAACTGAGCCGTTTCCTGTTCCTCCTCCATTAACACAGATACATTTGCCTGTTCAACCTGCGAGTCTACAAAGACCACTTCCTGTACCGAATTATCAGTATTACCCAAATTGACCTTTTACAATTGACCTTTTGTCCTAATTGACCAAATTAAAGTGGTCCTAATTGACCTTCTGCACAATTGACCTTTTTATTATTTTAGTTATTTTATATATGTATTGGGTTGGTGTTGGATTATAAATAATGTAAGGGGATTGGGTGGGGTGTTGCAGGGTTTTTGGATTGGGTGGAGAGTTGCGGGAGGTTTCCCCTGCATATATCTCCTAATTGACATTTTAAATTAGGTCAATTCTCCCGAGGTCAATTCTCCCTCAGTCAACTGTGAAAAGGTCAATTAGTATGCATCTGTATTATCAACCATATTAGACGCAGCCATACTATGGTACAAGGTTTCCATACATTCCATTCCCGTTCACTGCCAACATATCTGTAGCTGATGGTTCTTGAACAAAAAATAATTCCTCTTATACGTTTCCACATTGAACCTTTCCCATCGCAGGCTCCCCTGTAAACACATGATTATTGGAATCTTTTGCCACATTGTAACCCTTCGAGAAGGCCACTTTTGACATTAACATGTTCAACACTGATGTCTGATCTTTTATACTAGCATTAATGTTTTCGCAGGAACGAAGTAGAGATCTCAACACATGTGTATAATGTTGTTGTACCCAGGGGCGGGCCAGGAGTACTAGTTTCAAGTAATGGATGGGGGCCTATAAACTGGTGAAGGAGAACAAGGGGAGGAAGATTCCGAACTCTGTGAGCATGAATTATAAAGAGCCTGCGACGTCATCAACGACGCCGGCAATGGGCCATGAAGTTCCACCAGGTCATTTATTTGTTGGTTTCCATTCACTTCATTTCCAGATGTATTCCCAATTATCTCTACTGAAATATCCCCTTGCAATTCAGGTACACCAACCTCTCTCTCACCCAGTAATCCAGGGGAGTGCGATAGCATTGTCCCATCTTCCTATTTGCACACGGCAACAATTTGTTCTCCACTTGTTCAATGATACTCATAACATCATTACCCATTATTTCCTCTTGTACAATTTGCTCTTCCATTGAGTCTTCATTTATTACTGTATTTAATGAAGAATTTGAATTAGGATGCGTACTCACAATCGTCTCTGAGCCTAAACAAGACAACATCTCGTTATCTGATATAACATCCTCAGAGACTACCGCAAAAGTGAAACAATGGGGTGCATCCACCATCAAATATGAAGAGGCTGCTGTCCCTGATTTTGGAACGAACAAAGTTATTTTCACATTCGGTGTCACCAGTAAGCCTTTCTCCTTAAACGTATAGGCGTCGGGAACCGGAGCCTAATTGAGCCTAATGTGGTTTTAGCTGTGATATCCACAGTATTAGGTTGTTGCGGTTTTTCCCCTTCCTGCATAGCTATTATCCCTTGTGGCGCACTTTTGGAATCATTTAGCTGCGTTCCTTAGACAGAAAATACTCAATGTTCTGCCTCATATACTCCTTTACTTCTTAAAGAGAAAGACATCCTATAACTTCAGAATCTTAAATTCATGCAACCACCAAATTCATACTACTTCCTAGGACCGTGAATACTTTGAATACTGCACAATTCAATTTCTGCAGTAGAAAACAAGAAAATTGTGATGACGCAGATTAATATGTCATTACTACCTTCTGCCCTGGCCGGCCCCATTACCGTATGGGTGAGAAACGTTACCAGTTGAGACATCCTTACCACTCCATGAACATAGGGGTGGTTAACAATATGAGTTAAACTCAGTTCCATGAAACAATTTGCTTAACCAAATTGAAGATATATGCAATCTGCCATAAGGGATTAGTTAGATTGTGCGACCCAAGTAAGGACTAAAAGTATTTGTAGAGTGCACAAATAGTGTGCGGTATAAATAGTACAATATTGTATAAAGGGACAGGAGGTTCTTGTGTAGCCAGAAAGGGACACACTACACTGAGGGGGCAGTTGAACTATAGGCAGATAAGATGCTGAATGCACGGGCAGGGAAACCATCATATGGCATACATACAGGATGAATAGATGCGGCTATAGGTCGCCAACAGGAAGACAGAAGTGCAGTCATTTTCCTAAAGCAGACGCTGCAGCAGGTCTCACAATTAGCAAGGCCTCAGAACTGAAGACAGGGTCAGATTGGCCCCTCTGCCTTTCGGACCGTGGCCGGTTCAAAATCATCCCTGGGGCGTGGGGGTTGGTTTCTGGCCACGCCTGGGCAGGTTTGTAAAAAAAAAATGTGAGAAAAAAAAAAAAGATTTTGCAAATTTCTTTTTCTTCAAAAAGCCTTACATCCTTCTTAGGTCGATAAATGAGTACCAACACAGGTTGGATGATATTATATGCATATTTTTTCTATAAAAAAAAAGAGCTTAAACGTAAGTACTAAACAATAACATATCATTTGGCCTTGGAAGTCTGCTTGGATTCACAGTAATTTAGTGTACTTAGGAACAATGCTATTTGATGCCACTACCTGTTTTGTCAAGGGGGAAATGTTATGTTTCATCGCTTCCCGGGATGTCACTTTGGGGTGGGGTCCATTGACATCACTTCTGGTGATGTCATCAGAGGTCAAGGGTCGTGAGGCGAGGGGTGGGCCACTTTTTTGAGGCGTGGGCTGGGCCACTTTTTTTGGGTGACCGGGCCTATTTCTTGTCCCAGTCCGACCCTGACTCAAGATACTGAATTTATAAAAAGCACAAGTATTATAGAAACTCGTGCAGACCAAGCAGTAGCTCACGGCTAGAGCCAAGGTCAGGAACAAGGACGGGAGTAATGGATGGAAGGCAGGGGCGTTGCTAGTTCTTGAAAAGATGCTAATGTTGGGACTGTCAGGACTCGGGGCTAGCTAACCTTTTGGCTGCAGGCCCTGAAATTCTATCCGGGGCTACAACCAAAAGACCCGGGGCTATAGCCCCCTAAACCAGCCCCTAGCAACGCCTCTGGATGAATGGAACACAGGCACGAAATAACAGTTCGCAGGCCGGGAAGCGGTAGCATACCGAGCTAATCAATTTTAATAATAGCACAAACAACCATTGATGTCCAGGTGCACAAGAACCAGTAAGTCAAAAGACTTTATATAAAGTAACTGATTGCGGGCGTGGCTAGGGACGTCATCATGAAGATGGCTGCATGAGTGTCTCCGGTGGTGAGAGGGCGGAAAACACATTGCATCTCTCTCTTAGGACCCTAAACTGTGTTAAAATGGGACAGTGACCCTACAAAGCCACGTGGCCACTGTTGAGTGAATTTTGGTGTGCTACGGGTGCCGGCATCCTGAGGATTGGACCTGATGGCGTGTTGATGGCCTTGACAAAATCCTTGTGCAAATCCAAACGTGAAGGGTGTGCAGCGCTTACTTCACAGCTCCGACTGGTGACCTGTGTCAGAGCCACCTTCAGTGCATCCTGCGGGAGAGCGGATTTCCAACCCTGAACACATTGCCACTATGTGGGGGTGGGTAGCTGTGAGGCAGTCCAGTCTGTGCGGAACCAGATCTGGAAGGAGTAGAGAGGCTTGGAGTGCGCGCTGCCTCTGAGATTCCAGGTCCTGCGAGCAGTGCCTCCTGCGCCAAGTGCTCCCTGTCTGGCACAAAGCCAGGCTGATGCAGCAATGATCCTGGGACTGCCAGTGAGTTGGGGGCGGGCTGCGACCCATGGGCGCTCACCGGCATTGATGCTGCAATGCCTGAAGCCCTGGAAGTGGGCCCCCTGACCATTTGATATACCAGACATTGCTGCAGGGTGAAGGTAGCCCGGTGGGGTATGCCAGCTTGCCTGTGTCTTTCCTCTATGCTGACCCCTGAACTACACTCTCACACAGAACAGCATTTGCTACTGCAGAAAACAGTGGAAAACTAAAAGGGAAAATAAATCACACTTACAAAGAAGTGAACAAAAGTGTTCCAGAAGGCTGGGAGTGATGGTGTTGTGGGATGTCATTTGACCAGAATGTTAGGGGTAGCGGAAGTGACACCACACAACCCTTGACCTCTGATGACATCAGAGGGTGTGATGTTATTTGACCCCACCCGAAGCGACATCACAGGAATCGATGGAACACAACCTTTCACCCCTTGACAAATCAGGACGTGGCATCACGTAGCATTGTTCCTAAGTAAACTACGAATAATATTATTACAATATCACTATAATGTGATTTACATTTCATACGAGAATGGAACACCATATGTATCATTGTGTATAGGCCCATATTAACAAATCACTGTGAATGCAAGCAGACGTCCAGGGCCAAGTGATAATGATTTGTTATTATATAGCACTTACACTTAAGCACTTTATATAGAACAAATATACATTCAATCCTGTATTGGTATGCATTTATCGACTTCAGAAGGATGAAAGGCTGAGTTGGCCTTGCTGGTATTCGAACCTGCAACCTACTGATCACACACACATCCCAGCAGTGAGCCCTCAACCCACTGAGCTATCTTACCGGCTATAGTTTTCTTACCAGCTATTGTAAAATGAGCAATAACATGTCTGATGTTCTCAAAGTCAGAAAGTAAATTGCACACTGTAGCGGATAACATTAAACTGATAAGTGAGATTTAACAGAAGGGCAGTTCATCTGCAGGTCTTGCACGAAGTTGGCCACATGTCAAGCCTGCGTGAATCTACTTTTCAGGCTTCAAAGGTTGGCAAAATACATGCCTTTGGGAGGGTTCATAACTGTGTATTAAAGAATTTAGAGTAGCACAGGAAAACAAACATCCTGAACAGCATGCCAGGAAGATGGGAAAGATAGACACATTACTACAAAGCATTCATTGTAGCACAATGAAATCAAGGGCCGCTTTCTGTGCTATGGTCAAACATTTCTACACTGTACACAAGCTTTTAGGCACAAGGATTTTGTCAAGTGACCAAGGACACTGAGATGGAATGTTTTGTGATGAATCTAACAGAGACAATTTCAGAAAAAAACATGCTATAACTGCAACTTGTGAAAAGCAAATACATAGTCCGAAATGGATGCTTATTCTACTCTAAATGGTTTTTGAACATTTCCATCTGTGTGGTGAATTTGAGGTGTTTAAGAAAAGACTACATCAGTGACTCACCCCCTGCAGTGTGCCTGAAAGAAACCTTTAAGGAGTCCAGCAATTATTGTATAGAATTCCCAAAAGAGAAATGATTTGGTATTCACATTCTTTCATATTTAGTGTCACTGCTCAAAGTGTTACACTTATGGAACCCCCTGTTTTTTTAAGAGGCCTGAACAAGAAAGCCAGCCACTCTAGAAACAAAGAGCCACACAGCGCTGGCAGTGGCTCAGGAGCTTCCATTTAAATAGAATAAAGGTTTTTCTTTTAGTGGTAGCAAGGGAGACCTCGGGTGTCGCAGTTGCAACCCCTGGCGACCCCCAAATGATGTCCGTGGTAGTCACCTGCTGACGTAACGAAATATCTGGATGCACTGCTCCCAATGACCATATTGGAGGCCTTTTGCAGCGCCCTGATCCTACACTGCGTGGCGCCCAGAATATTTGGTGTGACACAGGTTCAGAAGAGTGGCAAATTGTTTTCCTCGTGCCCAGTTTAATTTGTGATCCGGGCTTTATATTGAGGCTTGCTGATGCGGCTCCCTGAGTGGCCATGTAAGGACACCCCATGATATACCCCGCTTGTGTGCACAATGCTACCACAAGTAGACAAAGGGGTTGCCTCCGAGCTTGCCTATCTCCCTGTCAGCAGAGGATTTGATGTTCTGTCCGCAGTCTCTACCAAAGCATTGTACCTCATACTGTAACTACTGGGGTCCTGGCTGTGGGGGCACTGATACCAGCATCATCAGCCTAGTTGCCACGCTGGTCTGCCCTGTGCCTGATGAGAGAGGTCTGGGATGGGTATTGGGTGTGCCTGTACCCAGGATTGATCATTTGCCTGGGCGAGGTGTGCTTCATTTTGAGCTTTCAAAGAAGTCCACCGACCTGGCATAGCGGTGGCTTTGGTGTGTGCCGCATTGGAAGCATATCCTCAGCCCCTTGCTGGTGCAAGCTTTTCAGTGGGTGTGAATTTCGCCGGCTGTTGCCTTCTGGGTCCGACATGGCTAAAACTCCTAGGCCAGGGAAGCAGGGGGATAGCTCCACAATGCTGCAGTATTCAGATAGGAGCAGGCGTCCTGAGGTTGTTACGGCCCAGGTACATGGGGTCGACCCACTACCAGCCACGCTCACGCAGATGTCTACCAAGTATGACCTGCACGACCTTTTGCCGAAATCTGCAAAGAAATCCACAAAAGCACAGAGGAACTCTCCCACAAGATCCTGGCATTAGACAAAAGAGTATTGAAGGCTGAACACAGGGTGTCGAAGGTAGAGGATACACTCAGTGAGTGCTCCAACTGACTTCAATGATTGGAGGCTCTCTGTGATGCCTTGGAGGACAAACAGGAGGATGGGGAGAATCGCTCCCACAGAAATAATAATCAGATCTGTGGCATTGCTACAGTGGTGCGAGATGAAGACCTACCTAACTTTGTGGCAGACCTCTTCCGATCCATTCCTGATTTGCCTAAAGATTCAGAGATTGAACTTCACTGGACTCACCGTGGCAGAACCCCTGTCACCTTGGCCCAGAACAGACCCGCTGATGTGCTGTCCCGGGTTCACATCTTTAAACTAAAGGACTATATAATGACTGCAGCTAGACCGTTGTCGTCCATCTCGTTCCGCAACATATCACTCTCCTTGTACCAGGGTCTGCCATCAATGATTTTGGCGAAGCAAAAAGGCGCTACTCCCACTGACTGAGTGGTTGCGCACCAATGAAATACTTTACAGATGGGGCATTCCAATTGCGCTCCACTTCTCTCATCAAGTGAAGTGCTAAGTTGTCAGAATGCTAAAGGTCGCAGAGAACCTGCTGAATTCAGATGGGGTTGGGGGGACTCCAGGGGGGAGTGGGGACCGACCCTGGTCCCCACTCTGGTACCCTTGCAAAAATGGCACAAAGTGGGCAGGTAGAGGAGGGTGAAGGAGCCGGTCAGAAAGGTCTGAATAATATGGGGCTCTGTGTGCTGGCTTTTGGGCTGAGGTGATGTCTCCTCCAGAGCTGGGCCTGCTGGGTTGGCCTTTAGGGCTGGGATGTTGTGTTCCTGGAGCTTGGTATTCGGTTGTTGTAGTTGAGCTCTTAGAGGGGATTCTTTGGGTTGTGGGTCTTCTCCGCCCTCCAAGTCGAGTTCCCGGTGGGGTTTCCAGATGGCTGGAAATTAATCATGTTGGAGCGTGGTTTGTGGTTGGGTTAAGCGGAGAGGATTTGCTTAAAACTGCTTGCTGTGGGATGGACATTCGATTTATGAAACTGGTGTGAGGGTAGTTCGAGTTGTGGTGACAGGAGGAGGGCAGTCTGATTCGAGGGGAAATGTTGGCTAATGTAGAGGTTGAGGTGGAGGCGAAGGACCTTGTATTGATGGGCACACGGAATGTACAGGGATTGAACTCCCCAATGAGAAGGAGGTCTGTGTGAAGCAAACTAAGGGATATGTCTTTCTCCATGGTGTTTTTACAAGCAACCCATCTTCTTGTGCAGGATGAGAAGCGAATGAAAGCCAAGGCATTCCCACATCAATGTTTTTGCCTCGGGGGGAGGCAAGGGAGGGGTGTGGCTATCTTGGTGGGTGAGCAGATCCCAATCTCTAAGATTGGGGACCTTTGGGACCCGCAGGGGCACTATGTCTGTGTTAAGTGCCTGTTGTGGGATCGTATGTTCACGCTAGATTCCCTGCATGCCCCTAATGCTGGGCAAGAAGTATTTCTGGAAATATTTCTCCTTCAGGTGCTCCCTTTCGCTGAGGGAAAAGTCATGATTGGAGGTGATTTCAGTTTGGTATCCAACCCCCTGGTGGACAAAGCTAGATTTTAAGCAGGCTAATGCTTTTTGGATGCTTCTCCATGAAGTGAACTGGTGCTGATTGACGCTTGGCTCACAGGGAGGATAGGGATATCTCTTTTCACTCACACGTTCACGGGGGCTTCTAGATTAGACCTCACAACTATGGCATTGTACCCGTGTGTCCGAGGTGTGGACATAGCGCACCCTGTCTGACCATGCTCCAGTGTCACTGTCCCCGTCAATTGTGGAAAGGCCAGAGAGACCCAGACGCACATGGAAACTATATGATCCAGTGCTTAGAGACCCTGTGGTGACTAGAGAGTTGGGGGAGGTTATGGCCAATCACTTTAGGGAAAACAATAACTCGGGTCCTTCACGGGATATCGTGTGGGCCTTTATGAATGCTGTTGTTGGGGGTGAGCTGATCAGCAAGTCTGTGCTTATACCAGAGAATGGAAATTGGTTAGATTAAGGCTGGAAGGGAGACGAGTCGGGCAGAACAGGAGCACAAGAGGTTGGGTCCCGTAAGGCATTGCGCAAACTTAGAATAAAAATTTACGAAGCTGGAGGCGCACCTTGCTGACAGGACCGCTCAACCAACTTCTGGTAGCCAAGCTGCGTAAACTCCAAAACCAGAACACTGTGTTAGTCTTATGCGTTGGGAAAAGGGGTGGTTCAACAGGGCGAGGCTGATAAATTGGGGATTTTTTTAGGCTCATTTCAGGGTGGTATTTAGGGGGAGCCTGTCCTAGCAGAAGCTCAGGCCCAATATTTGCCAGGTGCAAATCTGCCTAGTCTGTCAAGTGAGGACCAAGAATCTCTGGAGGTGCTGATCATACAAGGGGAAGTGGAATGGGCTATCAAGACCTTAAAGAATAAGGCTTCGGGTCCCGATGGATTTATGGCTGCCTTTTACTAGACATTTCGTGCACTTTTGGTGAATCTCTGTAATTCCTTTATGGTCTCTTGTAGGGTTGCCCCATCTATGGGTGTCTATACACAACTGTTAGGATTCCCAAGCCAGGTAAGGATCTGGTACTTTGTGATTCCTATCACCCCATTACCCTCACTTACATGGACTCTAAGCTTTTCTCTAAGATCCAGGCCTGTCGTATAATGGAGGTTCTTCCCCGACTCATAGACAGTGATCTGACGGTATTTATTGTGGGTTGTCGCACTCACGATAATTTGAAGCAGGTTCTGAGCCTACTTGAAGTGGGGCAGCATTTGGAGACAGACCTGGGGATTATTGCCCTAGATGCACACAAGACTTTTGATAGAGGGGATTGGGGGTAACTGCATGGGGTCTGGAGCAGTTTGGGTTTGGTCCGGGGTTCATCAGTTGGGTGATGGCAATCTACCAGAACCAATCTACATCCCTGCAGGTTAATGGGGCATTATCATCCAACTTGTCAATCAACAGAGGCACAAGACAGGGCTGCCCGCTGTCCTTGTTGATTTTTACCTTGAGTATGGATCCACTGGCTAGTCGAATCAGAGCTAATAGAACTATAGAGGGGATCCGGGTTGGGGGATGGAATATAAGGTTTCTCTTTACACAGGTGATGTGTTGCACACCCTGAGTAATTCCCGTTCTCGTGCTGCAAGAGTTGGATGGATTTGGCAGGGTCTCCGGGTTCAAGGTAAATTATGACAAATTACATGGGATGGATGTTTGCTTGAGGCCCCATGATAGGAGCGAGATTTGCGTTGTTGTCCCAATACAATGGACTCGGGAGGCTATCCCCTATTTGGGGGTGTGCATTCATAGCAGTACTTCAGAGGTCTTTCAGTCTAACTTCCCACTGCTGTTCCTGGATCTATTTGAAGACTTAATAAGGTGGGGATGCCAGAAGATATCTTGGTTTGGCAGTATTGCGACAGTCAAAATTAACCTTATCCCGTGTCTGCTTTACCTTTGTGCAGCGTTTCCGGTGAGGATCCCTGATTCGGATCTCTGCACACTTCAGGGGAAGATTTTCACATTTATCTTGGGGAATAAGCGAGGTAGGATCTCTAGAAAGGTGCTGCTGAGACCCATGGGGGTGGATGGCCTGAGGGTCCCCGATATCTTTCGCTATAATCTAGCAGCACAGCTCTCCGACATGTTTACTTGGTGGGAAACCAGTTTGCAACCAAAGTGGAAAACAATTGAACAGGCCCTGTCGGCAGCCAACCTGACCTGACCCAGCTGCCTTATATGAAAAGAGATATCTGGCGCAGGAGTGGGTATTCTCACTGCTAGCCACAACTAAATAAACTCTTTGCTATATGAGGAGGGCTCTACGTAGATGGGGTGCGGCTATAGTGATGGGGTCTCATACACCTGTCTGGATAACCCATGTTCCCAGCCTGGACGCGACTAGGGGAGTTTTGGGAAGTGGGTAGCGGGTGGTTTGTCGAACCTGCATCAACTATACAAACATAACGACCCAATGATGATGTTTAATGAGTGCAAGCTCGCTTTTACTTTACTGGAAACTGAGCGGTTTCGTGAAACTCAACTGCGGCATTTGGTTCCTCATCCACTTACGAAGCAAGGGGCCAACAGGCCATTGAATGCTCTCTAGTTGACGTTACAGTGGGTTGTCATGAGCTGGGTCTCAAAATTGTATAAGTTGCTGGATACAGGGTGTCCCTGTTGTGCTCCTACCATACATGGTTAATTGGGACACTGAGTTAGGAAGGCCAATAGAGTACGATATGGAGAAGGATGCTTAACTCTTCCAGGTATGTCACCAATAGGAAATGTTCCTATACATTCTGTTATGGATGGTATCTCACCCCGGAAAGGTTGACCATATTTTTATGGATTATTCAGCTGCGTCTTGGTGGGGTTGTGATGCTGTAGGATCTACCTTTCTTTGGTGTGGACGTGTAGAAAGGCAAGCCTCTTCTGGAAGGAGATCTCTCTAAAATTAAGGATATCACAGGGTTTTCACTTTCCATGAACCCACGGGTGATAATGCTGGGTGACACAAGTGCTGGAATATTGTCTCTGACTGGTCCAATGGCCACTCTAATTGAGCATTTCCTCCTGGCAGTGAAACTGACTATTTCGCAAAACTGGAAGTTTGAGGATGGGCCGGTGGTCCAGATGTGGTTGGAAAAAATATGGGACATCCTGGTTGCTGACAAAATGATGGCATTGTGTGAAGGGCCATATGCCAAATACATCTCTGTTTGGAAGACGTTTATTGATTTTGCAGAGTTATCTAGCGGTAGTTGCTAAGCCTCTACTAATGCAGCAATGTTCATTATTGTAATGTTATTTGATTTTTTGGGTGTTGAATGGATCAATGCAGCTCGGTGATTCAGGGGCGTTGGAAGTTGGGACCTGTTTTTGCTATGTACCATATTTGTATCACATACAACTTTGTCAACAGGAGTCTTTGAACTGTGCCTTTTATTCAGATTTCTTTGCTGTTCCCACAGTATGTTAAATAAAAGTTTTTGTAAAAAAAGAAAAAGTAAGTAATTGACTAGCACCATAAGTGACCACAATTAATACAACATGCACATTAGAATTAGCCAAAACCTCAATAAATAGAAGGAAATCCACTCTCAAACACAGTACCCTAATAGGTGATCCAATTAGGGAAAACACTGGCTATTCATTATGAGGCAAACATAGAGAAGACACTTGCAGAACTCCCTCAGCACACACACACACACACAGACACCAGACAGCTGAGTACAGAGGATAGGGAAGGCATCATCACCTCGGAATGACTAGGAGTATTCTTTAATTGGAAGTATGTCAAACCATGGAAGTCTCTGCCGGCACTTACGTTTCACTCATATCTTGGTGCCTCGTCAGGGTGTCCAAGGTTGGTAAGTTAGGTGCCATCCAATAGAAGTGTCCTTGCCACACCGCCTTTGATGGGTAGCGCAAAATAATTAACTGTCCCTGTAATGAGGTAGTAGAAGTAGTATCAATAGTGGGATGGATCTAGGTGGAGCCATCAAACAGGTATCTACCAATAGAGTGACTAACCCCTATACATTCTATATATAGTTTGAACCATTAACCAACCCCCATTGGTTTTGTAAATTGACATAATTTCTGACACAGCTTTGTAACAAAACTTGCTTGCAATAATTGGAAACACAAAAGCTATGAGAATTGAATGTCTGTATGCTGTCCCAGCTTGGATTCGTTGTTTGAATAAAGCTGGGTTTTGATGCGCACCGGAGTCCTCCATCATTGAGTATTATTCTGACTAATAGTGTGATCCTGGGCGCACCTTAAAAAAATCAAGCTCACCTAGAAATTCTGGCGATGTTTCCAGGAAATAATCTTTGGCATAGATCAAACAGCAGAACACCACTCCCGGGGATCGCTCCTTGATGCGAATGGCAGCAAGTCTCTGCTCAAGTCACTGCTTTAACTCCTGCGGTACTACAGCAAGACTACACTTCCTTGCACACTTTGCACCAGAGCTTTTCGCCGGTCCAGGGTTTTATACACACTCCGCACTTCCACCTTAAAGGGCAAGACTTCTTCATCACAGAAAGCTGTATCCGCCAAAAGGCTGCAAGCACGCCTGGGACCTCCAAGAGCACAGCGAGACTATACGTGCCGCCACACTTGGTGCAATATTTGGCTAGTGTTACATTTGATGTTTCTTTCTGTCAGTTTACATGGAGGTGATTGCAGTTCTCCCACAGCCGTCTGTGTTTATCAGTTTTACCATGGATGTTCAGTGCAAGAGTTAAACATGGAGTTATAAGCACCATAAAAGAGGCCGGCATCACTCTTGGGCATAGGGAATGCTAGACTGTTTGGCATTGATCTAACAGTGCTGTATTTGCAATGGAATGCAGACACCTTCTGCTCCCCCGCAGTTCACCAACACTTTGTTAAAAGAACCCAATTTACAGCTCGGGCTTGAGTGCTCTCTACTAGCGGGAGAACTATTTTTCATATTATGAAGAAATTGTTATTGCAGTCCAAGAAAATCACTTTAAAAAAAAAAAAAAAGTGACAACACATTGCTATAAATATGTCAGCCCGCGAAGTTTGTGGCAACATCAGGCGCTTCTTTGGAAATTGCTTCGAGAACTCATTTTGATACTTAATAAAAAGTGCCAAGAGCAATGTGTTTAGTACATTCACGTGTGTTCTGTGTGTGTCGTAGTGTGTTTAAAAGCGTCAACAGGGGCTGCCGGAACTTGGCGCTATGCTAAAATAGGCAGAGTTCAAATGGCCATTCGAAAGTCGCCTTGCCTCAAAACCCTGCAAGCTCACAAAAACCTAAACAAAAGGGCAACAAGCTAAACAAAGGTAAGTTCCTTTCCTACAGTAAGTTCAAATGAAAAAGAAGACTCGTGAAAACCCAATAATCGAAGGAAATTCGGAAGGCTACTTTGTTGAATGGGGCCTGTTGACAAAGCCGCGATGCACAGCCTCTGCAAGACAGGTTGTTGTCAATAAATCCAGAGAGATAGCTCAGTAAATTAAGTGTTTGCTGCTCGTGGCTGTGTGTCCTGCAGATCCTAGTGGTCAGTTCCAGTGATGGATCGCCTTACCGCGCCTAAGACACCATGGCCGCCGCTCCTGCATCCTTACTAGTGCTGCACACCGTGTGCCTTGCACGGATTAGGTGGGGCAGGTGCACAGATGTTGCCAGGGTGCCTGAAAGCAGAACAGTTGACCAGGGGTCGGATGATGAAACATGTTTAAGCAAAATACAGTCCACCTCTGGAAAGGTAATTGGAGAAAACTTAAAAGAAAACAAAGCCGGTCACGGGGGGCCTCTTTTTCGTTCACCCTCTAAGACCTGTCCCGCCTCATAAAGCCTTTAAAAGGGCAGACATAGCTCCCCCCTTTTACTGATCCTACAGCTGGGAGTTATGCATTAGTGTCTGAAAGCTCTGCCTGTCTCACGTGTACTAACAGCCTCAGGGGAGGGGCCGTGCATTACTTCCATCACTAATTAGCCGTTCTTCTCTCTGCTCAGAGGAATTTTACATGATGGAGGACGGGGAATTGTGGGTCATTTTATAAGTGATGCACTCATATTTTGTGTTGTTATTGTTTGTTTCCATGTGAGAACTATGCTGTCTAGACATTTTATGTAGTAATATAACAAACTTTTGACTTTGTCACCACTCCTACGCCGTAGTACTTAAGAAGCCTAATGGCATTGGAGACAATAAGCTTATATTAAGATAATGCAGCAGTGGTGAGATACAAGCTTTGTCAAGTAGCACGCCTTTTCCCCTTCTGGCAGTTAAAAGGGAAAATAGACCTACATCTATCATCTATAGAAGCCAGACGAGTGCCTTCAGACTTAAAATGGCTCTGTGGTAAACCGGAAGTGAAAAAAGAACAGTGAGACTATCGGATTATCCGAAGAAGGGCACTATGATAGTTTCCTGCTCATCGGCTTCATTTCTGACACCTGCAGAACATAACTTCTTCTCGATTTCCCTTACCTACCCCTAAGGGACAAGGGTAGGTAAGGGGCCGGCATTGGAGTGACAGTAAAAGAGTGAACAAACCTGACCCAGTGTGCCTGCCTTCAATGGTATGGAATTAGGGGTCAATTTTCAAAATGAACACACACCCCTTTCCTGGTCCCTTTGGGGAGATCGACCCCCCATTACCCTTGTGCTGCATAGCCCCGCCCCCAACACCTTCCCCATGGCCACTCTACTTGTGGCCTCTAGCTGCCTTCCTTGTTGCTCTGCAGGCTGCAAAGACAGGAGCTGAACGCACAGCACATCTGTAAATGATCTTTTGTACGTCGGGCTTCTTTTTTTATTTGTTTTTTACGAAGTGCCTTATGTGGTAAAGTTGCATGTCAGAGGCCTGGGATTGGGGTAATAAAGACAGTGGGTGCCTGGAACAGTCACGTGCTCTAGGACCCTCACCTTGGAAGCAGTATAAGGAGAATTACCCAGGGTCTACCACTCCTTCCCAACCTCACCTCTGGGTTCCCCCATGTCCTCCGCAGCATAGCTAAATAGGATGTGCACACTCTGAAGACCACCGGGTCCCTCATGTCCTCCGCAGCATAGCTAAATAGGATGTGCACACCCTGAAGACCACCGGGTCCCCCATGTCCTCCGCAGCATAGCTAAATAGGATGTGCACTGTCTGGAGACCACCGGGTCCCCCACGTCCTCCGCAGCATAGCTAAATAGGATGTGCACACTCTGAAGACCACCGGGTCCCCCACGTCCTCCGCAGCATAGCTAAATAGGATGTGCACACTCTGAAGACCACCGGGTCCCCCACGTCCTCCGCAGCATAGCTAAATAGGATGTGCACACTCTGAAGACCACCGGGTCCCCCACGTCCTCCGCAGCATAGCTAAATAGGATGTGCACACCCTTAAGACCACCGGGTCCCCCACGTCCTCCGCAGCATAGCTAAATAGGATGTGCACTGTCTGGAGACCACCGGGTCCCCCACGTCCTCCGCAGCATAGCTAAATAGGATATGCACACTCTGAAGACCACCGGGTCCCCCACGTCCTCCGCAGCATAGCTAAATAGGATGTACACACTCTGAAGACCACCGGGTCCCCCCTTGTCCTCCGCAGCATAGCTAAATAGGATGTACACACTCTGAAGACCACCGGGTCCCCCCGGTCCCTCATGTCCTCCGCAGCATAGCTAAATAGGATGTACACACTCTGAAGACCACCGGGTCCCCCATGTCCTCCGCAGCATAGCTAAATAGGATGTACACACTCTGAAGACCACCGGGTCCCCCCGGTCCCCCATGTCCTCCGCAGCATAGCTAAATAGGATGTACACACTCTGAAGACCACCGGGTCCCCCATGTCCTCCGCAGCATAGCTAAATAGTATGTGCACACTCTGAAGACCACCGGGTCCCCCACGTCCTCCGCAGCATAGCTAAATAGGATGTGCACACTCTGAAGACCACCGGGTCCCCCACGTCCTCCGCAGCATAGCTAAATAGGATGTGCACACTCTGAAGACCACCGGGTCCCCCACGTCCTCCGCAGCATAGCTAAATAGGATGTGCACTTTCTGGAGACCACCGGGTCCCCCACGTCCTCCGCAGCATAGCTAAATAGGATGTGCACACTCTGAAGACCACCGGGTCCCCCACGTCCTCCGCAGCATAGCTAAATAGGATGTGCACTGTCTGGAGACCACCGGGTCCCCCATGTCCTCCGCAGCATAGCTAAATAGGATGTACACACTCTGAAGACCACCGGGTCCCCCCGGCCCCCATGTCCTCCGCAGCATAGCTAAAGAGGATGTACACACTCTGAAGACCACCGGGTCCCCCATGTCCTCCGCAGCAGTGGACACTGTCGGCACAACAAGCACTGACACAATCCTTGTATTCTCTACTGTACGTCAGAAAGAGGTAGGCGGGCTCAGATGAGAACGTTACTAGACAAGATCGGGAAGACCAAGCAACACTCGCACAGACCCAGGGAAACCATAGAAACCGGTAGCCGCCATGACAGGGCCACATCATTCCAAGCTGGCATGGCCCCCATTTAAATTGTTGACACTCTGGGGCCGTACCAAGTCATCGGAACACCATTAGCCAGACATGGACAGGCCGAGGGACCAATGGTTACCAACTAATTATCAGTTTCAAAAGTTCCTGACATAGAGCACCAATGGGAAGCAATTTTTGGAGGGGTAAGGTAGAAGTACCAGAGAGAAGACAGAGTTGGAGGAGGACAGAGCAGCTGAAATGGGAGGTTTCAGGGGAGGAGATTATTGTATAGGGGGAGGAGGAATTAATCGGAGGTAGGGAGATGTTGTAGATGAGGAGAGTCGGAGGAGGAAGAGAAGCAAGTGGATAGAATGGTCCATGGCAGAAAACCAGCATTGGTCAAGCCAAGAGGTAGAAGCGATGCTGCGGGGCAGACAGCAACACCGTGAGGCAGGAGCTGGTGTGCAGGAAGGCTGCTAGCGATAATGAAGTGCAGCACCTTGTTGACTTGGGCCGAGAGATTGGGAGGTGTTGAGAGAATGAAATAAAGGAAGTAAGAAAGAGAAAGAAAGAACGACAGACAGAGACAAAGAGCGAAAAACGCTAAAACTATTCCAAATGGAAAATGGAAATGTTGGCAATGCCATAGGAACATATCTGATCTTCCTAAGGGTATTTAGTATGTATGCAAAGTGTATAGTGTGCAGATAAGGGGCCGCAACAAAGTGTTGTACATGGGGAACAGAAGGCATAGAAATAAAAGCAAGAAACCTGGGGAACAGACCGGCTGGCCGGAGTTCACCTGTTCATTGCGCTAACCAAGGAACCATCTTTGCAAGAGGGCCTTTAGTTCTTTCTGGAAGGAGAGCAGCGTTAGAGCCGTGCCAAGGTCTGGTGGGAGGGCGTCCCACAGTGCAGGTGCATAACTGGAGAATTCCCGCCCAATTCCTGGTCTTGAGTAGGATGAGTGGATTTGGGTTGTTTGACCGAAGTAAAATTATTCACCGTGGAATTGACCATAGTCAATTTCGCCGTGAATCGCTTTGCACTTATGTCAATCATACCCTAACGTCCCTTACACCACCTCCACCCAATTCTCCATCCCACCCCACCTCCCCTACTTTCCTACTTGCTCGACCTCCTCTTCCTCTGAGGCGTCAGATCCCTCCCTCTAACGCAGGTCAGATCCGACACCCCAGGGTCCTTTTTTCATTTTTTCCCTTTTTTTTGGGTCCCCTGCCTCCAATATTCAGGAAGCAGGGACACCCCTGCAACCTCCAAGGCCAAAAATACCGAACGTGGGGAGCAGGGTACACCCCCGCAACCCCTGCTCCACGTGTTCGGTATTTTTTTATAATCGATCGAATGGTACTGGCCGAATTCGGTCAAATGTACCATTCGACCAATTATAAACGAGCAAATTGGCTAATACCGTATGACCAGGTGGCCCTGCCTCCATGCTACTCATTTTCCAGTCACTTCATGAATGCAGTATTCGAGTTGTCCTTTCAGCCCCTGATCCAGCGAGCACAATAATATAAGTGTGGTGTCCTGATGAGTCGCATCCCTCTGGTAAGTGAGGTCTTAACAGTTTGCAAGGTGAATGGAAGGCCTCTCCCTATCTGCACCATCTTATAGCAAGGAGCGGGTGTTGCTTTCACGTTTTCCCGTGCCATCTCTCCTTCACAATCTATAAAGCCAAATCTGGCCCCGTGCCCTGAGCCCTTACGAAAAGGGGAAGAGTCAGGTGCAGCTAGGCCTCGTTATTTGGAGCTGGTGCGTGTGCCCTCTGGAACAGGTCCACAGGATCCCCTGTTGTGCCCAATTCACTGTATAATTCAATAGTGATGGCCTGGGATGGCCACCTTCTGTTGGGCCGAAGCTCGGGACTTCTCCATGGAACACACTGGCAGCATGTCTCTTGGCAGGAACATGCCTCCATTGCCAGCAGCGAGAGGCACGGGGAATTCTGGGTCTGAAAGTCAGAATACATCAAAAATATATCGGGTGACCTAATATATGTTTTATTCATTCTGCATTTCAGACCCAGAACGCCCCGTCCATCTTCACCACCAAGCGCGTTTAGCGCTATGGCATACCTTGGCCTGGTTCAATCATGCTTTGAAGGGACATGGCCTTTGCATCAGGGCAATGTGTGTCTTGCCAATAATACCGCACAGAACTGTACTTGCACCAGGGCAGAGCCACAGCAGTGAGGGCCCTGGTGGCCATTAAGAAAGACACAGCTACATGTCCACATGCACAATTGCAACAGGCATTTGTTCTTAACAATGGATTTCTTATGGCAAAGCTTGAAATGTGTGCTTTAAAACAACGACTTATGACGTGAGTGGTTCATGATTGTGATATTGTGAACATGAGTATTTTTACAAAACACATTGGGCCTCATTACACGGAAGGCGGTAAACCATGGTGCTATTAGCACCATGGTTGCCGCCGGTACCATACCGGTACCACCATGGAGGAAAAGGGAATTACCACCCCATTGCAAGGTTGGCGGGGCGGTAATTCCCCCTTTCTCCATGGCCTTTCCCCATTCCCATTTTTGCCCGATAGGGCATAATGGGAATGGGGAAGGAGCTAATTACGGTACCACAAATTGCAGTACCGTAATTGGCACCAAGGTCCCTTTGCGGGTCCCAACTTTAACGGCTGGTCTATACCAGCCGTTAAGGTCGGGTCCCGCAAAGGGACCTCGTAGTAAGGCGGTAAGGGTTTACCGGTACCGGTGCCCTTACCGGTACCGGTAAACCCTTACCGCCTACCGTGTAATGATGCCCATTACCTTGAACCATGCTGCCACAGACTTCATGGCTCTGACGTGTATAGTTATTTAACCTTTCAGCAACGAGGACCGATGGACGGAAGGTTTCCTGATAATGGGCCTCATCACGAGTTTGGCGGTAACACTTTAATCTGGTGATAGCGCTGTTACTGACGGATTTAAGGGTCCGCCAAATCAGGGCTTCGGCGGACTTCTCCCCAGCTCTGAGCTGGGGGGAAATCCTCTGAAAATTCACGCTATTACCGCCGGCAGGAAATCCGTCGGCGGTATCAGCGAGAAATTTCCCCATTGAGCCCAATGGGGAATGGGGCATTCCCGAATGGGCTCAATGGGGAATGGGGATTTCCAAATCCGCCAAACCCGTGATCCGGCGATAATAGCGCTGGTGGGTTTGGCGGTAGGGCAGATAGCACCAGCGCTATTAGCGCCAGCGTTTCCACCCAACTCGTGATGAGGCCCAATGTATGCTATTTGTAAAGTGCCAGGGTCAGTTTTGGAGGGGTTCGTGGCTCTGGGGGCTGTCTTGTTGGACAGGATTACCATCTGCCCAGCGCAGGTCTTCTTGGAATCATTCCTTCAATTTGTGTACATTAAGATTCATAAAATATATTGAAAACTATTTCTCAAGATGCCAAAGTGCACTTCATTCGCCCTGTAGTGTTCCGAACGTCTTTACTGTTGATTCACCATCAATCAAATTATTTGTGGTATTATTGGATGTACCTCATGGTTGCACCACAATCGGCCTGGTCCAAGTTATAATTTCCAGTGGGGTCATCCTTATTCCTCCATTCATTCAAAACCACAGTTCCTTTCCTCTGTTTCTTCATCTGCTGCATTCTTATCATGCAACTAACATCCACCCTTCTCTTTATACCCCCTTATTCCTTCAAATTCATTTTTTCATACGTAGTTGATAGAGTTGAAATCCCCACTCAAGTCAAAGGAAAACTTCAAATGAGTAAAACAAATACATTCTGAGTCACCATAGGGCCTGAGCAGGCAAGGCCCCGCCACAATCTCTAAATGCCCACTCTGAGGGCGCTGTGTGGGCATTTACAGATGTTAATGTCACTGCAGTGTTCCCAACTACATTAGCTTCAGGCAAAGAGTTCCACACATCCACGGCTGTGCTTGAGAAAGCGTCACCCCCAAATAATGTGAGAAACACCCTTGGCACAGTAAACCATGTTACGTCTGAGGATCTCAGGTTGCATATTTTAGTCGCCTGGTGCACAGTCATCATGCCATGCAAACCCTTAAAGGTCTTAGTGGTTTGCATGTTCGTCACACTGCAGACCATAGGAAGTCAGTGGACATCTCGCTGGGCCGTCTTACTGTCCTTGAAATGAGGAAACACAGCCATATTGAGAACCAGCTACAGTTTTTAGAGTTAAGTATGTAGGTCGTTTTGCATAGTGTGTATTACCATTATCCAAAGAGTTTGAGACAAAGCAATGGATCAAAGCATCTGGGAGAGTTGATGGCATTAACATAAACAGCCCCAAGCAATCCTAAGCCTTCAGCACAGTGGCCACCAAAGAACACACACTGAATCATTGCTTAAACAGGACTCTGGGATCCATAATTTGGATATCAGGGCAGATCAAATGCCATAAACAAGTGGCATCTCCCAGCCTCAAGGACCAGTTCCTCCTGTCTTTCCTAGACCCCATTGAATACTTCCATCGCACAACTTGAACTGTACTAATTTCTGCTTACCCTTACAGGGAGTGCATTTCAGAACTTAGTCCTACTTGCTAAGTTGAATTGAATACATCAAATAAATGTGTTTGCATCCCTCCTTTTCATCTACTAATTTACAAATAGTGTATAAGGGTAGACCCAAACCCTGATACCATAAAACTCAAAAGAGAGTGAATGCACGTTGCCTGAAAAAGCAAATGTATTACAAGTAAACGGGTGGGGGGAAGGGTTTAGCCAGCTTTGTTAAGCTGAAAACTAACATCTCCACTCCATGTTCAACAAAATTACAGCTTTTATACACAAAATTGAATAATGTACATAATTACACATAACAATTAAAACATCATCCCACAATTCCCATTTGCTAAACCCTATACAAAGAATCTACACATCAGCCATATTCGCTAACCTCTTTGGATACATTTACTAAACACAATACCCTTTTCACGTGGTCTCATCACGTAGCCGGTTATGAAGTCCTGAAATATAATTGGTCTGTTATCGCAAACAATTTTCAACAGTTTACTTGTTACATTTGTCAGAGTAATTGTAACCCAGCTTGTGATGTGTATAACCTTCATAAAATCCCATCACGGAGAGGGAGGAGTGAAGACAAAGGACATTCCTTTGACCACACAATAGCCTCCTCATTACCACAGACCCGCTGGCACCTCAAACTGCTCCGACGGCATTCCTTTGCAGCACCTCATGTTACTTACATCTTAAATTATATGGCCTCCCTAGTAGGTATCCTGCTCATCTTCCTGAGATCCCAAAAGGAATCATAAAACACTGGTCAAGCTCTGCTCTCGAACATCAATTTCATGTACTTATTGACTAACCCCAGTCTGACCCTCGCAACCTAACCAGCCCAGTTGGTCATTCAATAACAAGGCTTCTTGTTCCCAGGAAGTGTTTCACTCACATCTACAGATCCCTCTAACCATAAAAACAAACCTAATGGCAGTTCATTCCATTCCCACCCCCAGCATCTATTTGGCCTGCTATCGCCATCTACCCGATGTGCTGTGCTTCCTCTCCTGACCTTCGCCATCCAAAACACTTGCTGAGGGAAGGAAACTCAGCCACTGCAAACCAGAAACTCTGCAGCCTAAGGCTCTAACCAGGAGAAGAAAGCAACCTTTGAGAGGTTTTCTGGAAAGATGGCAGAACTCTTAATACCATTGTACTCTGACTACATATTTATCCTAAGTCATTTTAGGTCCCCGTGTATCTACTTCACAAGTGTACCGCGTCCCCCTACAGTCGCTTTCTCTACCGAAAAACCCTTCCCTTGCGAAACACAAAATTGTTCCCCACATAATGATTTTGCGATTAGTGAACTAGAATGTGTTTAAAACTAGATGCAAAGGAACATATACACGAAATATCCAAACTAAACAGAACACACGCTCACTGCAACATTACTCTGTTTAACCGACCCTTGCCATGGACTAATACAACTTACGCAGCATCAGCCTGTTTCCCCTATCAGGGCCCTCTACATGCATCCCAACAATAGCATGTCTGGATTTCTTCCCTCGATTCAATCACGTTCCAGCCTACCCCGCACATCCCATTAAACCTACATCACCCTCCTCCTGATGTGTTCTCATTCTTTTCCCCTGTTAATGAAATTACATTATTGTTCCTATTTGTTCCTAATCCGCTCAATGCTTAAAGTATTGTTATCATCCTATATTATTTAAATCATTTGAGTAATCACGATTAGCATCATGAAGAATACCATTAGACGACATGTAAACATGTAAATTCGCCCCAAACTGAACCTTCAAGTTTACCCGTGTGCGGAGCCATTTTATAATCCCTATTTGACACTCTGGGGCAATATTTAAAAGGCATCAGACATACATTCATGACTGGAATCCTGCCACTGTTCAGCTGAGGCTACTCCCCTTCCTCTCTGAAAGGAAGTGCAGGGCCACACTGGATCACTGCACTAGATGTTAAGGAATATAACTGACATGCTTCTGTCTCTCTTTCTCTCTCCACCTCTGTTTCACCCCCTCCCTCTAGTTCCCTCTCTCTATTTCTCTTTCTTTCTCTCTCCTTAGCTCTCTCTCTCTCCCTCCAACCTCTCTTTCCCTGTCTCTCTCTCCAATGCCCTCTCTCTATTTCTCTTACTTTCCTCTCCTCTCTCTTTCCCAACTCTCTTTCCATCTCACTTTAGTTCCCTCTCTCTATTTCTCTTTCTTTCTCTCTCCTTAGCTCTCTCTCTCTCCAATGCCCTCTCTCTATTTCTCTTACTTTCCTCTCCTCTCTCTTTCCCAACTCTCTTTCCATCTCACTTTAGTCCCCTCTCTCTATTTCTCTCGTCCTCTCTCTCCTTCTCTCTCGCCCTCTCTCGTGAGTTGGCAATGTTGGTGTTATCCTCTACTGTTAAGCATGGCGATATAATGTGGCCTTGTATTTACTTTCAGTCAGCATGAATTCTGAATCGCACTTGCCGCATGCCTGGACTGGAGGTGGGAGAGTGTAGCTGCGTGGTCTAACCTGGCTTTCATAGCTTGCACTCAGAAACTGTTAAATGAGGCAGTGTTTGTGCATGTTGTCTCATGCAGGCTATTTTGACTTCTTCACTCTGGTTTGGTTATCTGGGACCCTTCGTTGCCCGAGTACCATGTCTTACGCCAGCAGGAGTTGAGGCCTTCCATGACTTCCCCATGTGCACCAGTGTGGTATTGAGTAACTGGGGAGTATTCGGCAGTTCAGGAAGATGCATGTTGTGGGAATTTCCATACCCGGGGATGATGGCAAACCTTAGGGGTCTCCTTCATGCCTTCAGTGTCTCTTAAAGGAACAGCTGTTCCTTGTGACAAGCTGGTCCAACACGGCCAGGCTGTGGTGGGAGAGAACAGGGGGTTCTTCCTACACCACCCCTCAGGCAAGCATTGCTCAGCAGGTCGCGGTATACGACCCCTATGGCTACCGCCCTTCACCCCAAGTGTCAGGCAAGCAATCTCATCAGATGAATTTCTTTCTTCAAGCTGAGTTCAGATTATTGTACATTAATCGATTTATCTTTTAATGAGTACTATATGGTTGCAGGCACAGTGCTTTGAATAAATGCTCTATGTGATTAGATAAATAAGAGTGAGGCAGGGAATTCTAATTCTTGTCGGATATTATAAGGGTGGATATTTAAAATGTCTGCACACTGCATCAGTGATCCCAAATCTCTAGCTTTACTAACATGTGTCTTTTTTTCTTTGGAACAGGCCTCTAGAACCGCCCGTTCCGACGAGGATCAAGACAGCGGTTGGGACGCTTGGGGAACCTGGAGCGACTGCTCGCGGACCTGCGGAGGCGGCGCGTCCTATTCTCTGCGAAGATGCTTAAATGGAAGGTCAGAAGACAAACTGTGATTACTGCATGATCCATACTATCAGCATTTGTGAGGCTTCACCTTCCAAATGATGCTCCTCTCTAGTTCCAACCATTGGCAAAATCGCTGTTTGTGTCCTGCATTGTGATTGGCTTATTAGGTTGGTTCATTTTGTGTAATTCATAAATGTTTAAGGTGGTCTTATCCTTGATATTCCCCCTCGACTGAGGATGCCCATGGCCCTTCATGCAATTAATGACTTCAGTAAAGATAGTGCCGGAGGGGAGGAGTTGCTTCTAGGAATAAGTCCTCGATGGACTCCAAGTGCCGCTCATTCTGAGGCAGAAATACATGAGGCTAATGGCGATGTGGCCTTTATTGGTGGATGAAGTGTGGGATGCAGGCCACCTTTCATAGCAGAAGGCCTTGCAAGCCCCGCTGTTTCATGTCTGTTCTTCCTTTTGGTGGGAGGGTGCAGGCCTACAGTCACATGTTTATTCGTGAAGTTGGTAAGATAAAGCAGCAATACTTTTTGTTGTGTTTCACTGTATTTTCTTTTTAGAGAAACGCCTACTGTCTTGCTGAAACATCAGGACATAGAGTCCTTCTTTTGAATGTGGAAGTGCCAACTAGGGTTTGGTGTGCTCCTTCAAAGACACTTGTGAAAGCATGAGGCAGACAAATCGTCCTTGAATGGCATAGAGGAGGTGATAACCAAAACTAGAAGCTTAAGAAGGAAATAGCGGGCAACATACCTGTATTCAAGTTCAAAGCTAACCCCCATCTGTGGTCCCGTGGAGGAAGGCGGTTGATGCCTTGTTTGATAGTAAATTGCCCATACAAATAGTCCTATGCAAATGTTTGTAGGGCAACATTCTTTGTACTATGTCTAACCCTTAGTGTTTACGGTTCAGACCAAACCAACTACACCTACAAAATAGCTGTAATTTCACATTGATGTCAAATGCATTCACATTTAAAAATGCTAGATTTCGATTTTGTCACAAAAAGGCATCTTGTTATCTTGTGTCATAATCCAGCCCCTTTCCGTATTGCACACTGTACAGTTCCACTTCAACTGCAGTCCCTTCTCTATTTCTATGACTCAGAAAGTCTGTTTCTCCTGTTTCCTTTGCACGTACTTCCCTTAATCCTGCTGACATTTCGTTCTCGGTCTTTGCGTACATTAGCCCCCCCCACCCCTTTAGTGGTTAGTCATACTTTGTGTTTAAGGTGCATCTCCCGCTCTTCTACTGTGTTACTGTCGCTCTGTGAATCCGTGCCACTTTAGGCTCTCTCTGACTTCTATGTCCCCATCTGTTCTATTACTGTTGATATGATATGGCATTTATAACGCGCCTATACACAAGTGTTTCAAGGCGCGACGAGGCGGGGAAGGGAACAGAGGGAAGACAGACAACGATCCTACTAGGCCAGGTGTCATTCAGATCGCGCAAGTGCAAGGGAAGGGGGAAAGGGAAAAAGTGCGGGGGGAGGGGTAGGGGAGAGTGCAGTACATGGGATAATAAAATAACGAGATAAATAAAACGGCCAGCTGGTGGCAAGTGCAGGGTGAGTGCAGACATAAGTGCTGGTGGGGGGAACTGTAGGGATACAGAAAAACAGTCCCCAGGTGCAGGGGTTGCCAGGGAGGCAGTGCAGGCGTGCAACAGGCAGGACTTGGGCGCGAGAATAGAATGGTGGCCATGTAACCAGTGCAGTCTCAGTATCAGCCAGGAATTCAGGAGGGGAGAGGGGGAGAGAAAGCAGAAGCAAAGAGGAAGGTTTTAAGGTGCTTCCGGAACCGAAGATGGTTCTCTTCAAGTTTCAGGGAGGCTGTTCCAGAGGGAGGCCCCAGCCGAGGAGAGAGATCTACCAGCAACTCATTGCTTGGAGAAGCGACTGACCCTGAGGGAATTGGAGGCGGATGAGAGAAGAGCACGAGAAGGAAGATATTTAGGAAGAGAGAGCTGAAGGTATTGAGGCCCCAGGGCCCAGAAGGCCTTGTGTACGATGCAGAGGGTTTTGAACTTAATCCTTGCAGCCACTGGGCGCCTGTGCAGAGATTTCAGTCCTGGAGAGATGCGATCCCTGTGCCTGAGGCCAAGGACAAGTCCTGTTTTGGATGAGTTGCAGAGGGCGGAGAGTAGAAGCAGGCAGATTTAGAAAAAGGCTTTTGCAATAGTCCAACGTAGAGAGAACCAGGGCTCTGGAGACAGTGAGCCTCTGGATGAAGGAGAGGAAAGGAAGAATAACTCTGAGGGAGTGCAGCTGGTAGTGTGACTTCTTAGCGACGTCAGAGATGTGAGGAGAGAAAGAGAGTGTGGAGTCGAAGATGACCCCAAGGTTTTTAGCCCTGCAGGTGGGAACAGGAAGGGGGCCAAACGTAGCCAGAGAGCTACAGGAAAGGAGGGAGTGGGTGAACCGATGAGGAGAATCTCAGTCTTACTGGCATTAAGACAGAGGTCATTGGCGGCACACCACTCCTGGATAGCAGACAGAAAGTCAGAGATGAGGGACGGAGAAGAGGTGGCCGAAGGTAGCCTGAAAATGAGTTGAGTGTCATCCGCATAGCACTGAAAGTTGGGGCAGAGAGCTGCAATGTGGTGGGAAAGGAGTGCGAGGTATTTGTTGAACAGCCAGGGAGAGAGGTTAGACCCCTGGGGGACACCACAGGTAGAGAAAAAGATAGCAGAGAGCAAGGACCCAAGTTGCACCTGGGAGGGTCGGTCAGAGAGGAAGGAAGTCATCCAGGTTATCACTGAGACAACTTAGCAGGATGGCATGGTTGACAGTGTCAAAGGCAGAAGAGAGATCAAGCAAGATGAGGACACGGGGTGTTAGAGTCAAGGTTGGAGAGCAAGTTTTCACGGATGTTCAGGAGAGCAGTTTCCGTGCTTCTGGCAGCTCTGGAGCCAGACTGATGGTCATGAAGAAAACCAACAGATTCGGTGTGGAGATTAAGCTGGGAGATGGCCAGTTTCTCCAGGAGCTTGCCCAGGAAGGGAGTGACGGAGATTGGGCGGTAGTAAGCCGGGCAGGAGGGATCGGCAGAGGGTTTCTTCAGAAGAGGGTGCACAAGGGAGTGCTTGAGGGGGATGGGAAGACTCCAGTGGTGAAGAAGTGGTTGCAGAAGTCAGCCAGGGCAGGGGCCAGGGTGTCAATGTGGTCCTTGATGGTTTTGGAGGCGCATGGGTGAACCTGTTTTGACAAGACTTTCATAGATCAGACTTGTCTAGAAACCTCGACAGTGGAGAACAGGGGAAAGGCAGAGAAGGAGGGAGGAGAGGTGGCTATAGAAGGGCCAGGGGAAGAGCAGGGAGTAGAGGGAGGGAGGGGAGAGGAGGAGAGTGAGGACAGGATGTCCTGAGTTTTAGAGATGAAGTGAGGAGCGAGTGCCGAGCAGAGGGCCTGGGAGGGGACAGTAGAGGTAGACACTGCGGCAGCGTTGGCCAGTTCCTTGCAGATTTTAAAGAGTTCAGCCGAGTTGTTAGATGCCAATGAGACGTGGGCTTGGATAAGAGCTCTCTTCCTGGTGAGGACAGAGAGCTGGTATTGCCTTTGGAGCAGGCGGCAGGCCAGTTTGTCAGAGGATGTACAAGAAGCACGCCATTTCCTCTCGGCCACCCTGCACTTGTGTTTAAGGGTGACGAGGTCTGAGTCTTACCAGGAGTTGCACTTGGCTTTGGGCTTCAGGCGGATTCTCATGACAGGGGCAAGGATAGCAAGAGTATCAGATAAAGCAGAGTGGAGCGTGTAGAGGGCTGTGTCAGGGTGAGAGTCAGCCAAAGGGGGAGGGAGTGAGAAAGTGGCGGCGAAAGCCTCAACTGACACACGCTTCATGGGTCGGATGATCGAGAAGGTGGGTGGCAGTGATGGAAGTGGCTTGGCCTGTGGGGTACAGAGGGTGAGATAGGAGGAAAGGAGAAAGTGATCACTCCAGGAGAGAGGAGTGGTGAGAGGGACAGAAAGGGGTATGTCTGAGGAGATCAGAACATCCAGAGTGTGCCCTACAGAGTGAGTCGGGCCAGAGGGGAGAATAGTGAGTGAGAGAGAGAGTCGCATAGGTTGCAAAAGAGTCCAGAGGGAGGACAGGAGGCATCCAGGTGGATGTTGAAGTCTCTAAGAAGGAGGAGTTGAGTGGTCGAGGGCAGGAGTGAGGAGAAGAGGTCCGCCCACTCAGAGAGGAAGGAGGAAATCTGACCAGATGGCCGATAGATAGTAGCCACAGTAAGGGAATGACTAGGTGAGGGAGAGAGCCTGCATTCAAAAGAGGAGTAGGCCTGCGTAGGAATGACAGAGGCAGGAATCCACTCAGGGAAGATCAGGGCTATACTCCCTCTGGAGCAGTTGGACCTGGGCACAGAGAGGATCTTGTAGCCGTCAGGGAGGAGCGTGTCAATGCTTGTGACAGAGCTGGCCGTGAATCATGTCTCGGTGAGACTGAGGACATCGAGGTCAAGTTCTTCCAGAAGGCAGCAGATGTCGGAGGAGTGTTTGACAGCTGAACGAGAGTTAAGAGTGGTGATGTGGAGACGGTTGCCATCCTTGAAGGACTTCCGGGGAGGGGTACAGATCAGAGGTACGCCCTGCGGGGGTGTGGAAGGAGCCCGGGGGGGGCAGAGAGGGAATTTGAGGCCATGGTAGCCGAGGAGGAGGCAGCAGGGGGAGGCGAGGAGGCCGTGGAGGGAGGAGAGGGGACAGCAGGAGAAGAAAGGAAATTGATGAGGCATGGGAACCGTCTATCAAAGATCTGCGAATCTGTGCCCCAGTAGGCTCTCTCCCACGTGTAGGTCTTGTTCTATTGTGTTACTTTGATCTGTGAATCTGTGCTCTTTTAGGCTTCTCACACTTCTTATAATAATAATAATAATAATTTAGCATTTATATAGCGCTATGAACCTCAGGCATCTGAGCGCTTCTTTTTAATACCCACGGTGTGTGGTGCTCATTTATTGACCTCAGAAGGATGAACGGCTGAGTTTGGCCCTGCCGGGATTCGGACCTGGCGGCAAAACCCTTGTGCGCACCAAAACCTCCAAAACCATGTTTTTCAACACACAAAAAAATGGTTGCACAACCTGCCACCCATGGTGCATGTGTGGTGGAACAGAGCACACGCTGCAGAAAAAGTGCAAATGGGCTCCATGACAAGTAAACATGGAGTACAGAGGGAGCAGCAGCGCTTTGCCAGTGAAACTCCAAAATTGGCCTGTAAAAGACATTTACTTTGCTGCTGAAACTTCAAATGCCTGTACATAACACTTTCCAATACGCAAAATCGTGCTTGGCGCAAAAATTCATTTAATCTAATGAAGCACTGTGGATTTACAAAGTCCGGAAATGTTTAGAGCAAAACATTTTCTCAGCAAAACTGGATTGCCTGTGAATGACAGCCCCTGTCAAATGGGCTCTCCTGATTAAACTGTAAAGTTGTCTAAAACTAAAGGTCTGCCGGATTGGTAAATATAAAAGGACTGTTGCTGAAAGAAACACAGATCTCAGTTGTTTTGATCCCACAGGTTTAAATATAAGAATGTTATTTATCTATGTCATCTGATGCAATAAGTTTGTTTTAGGCTGGCTGGGCCTGCAAGAGTTTGAAAAACAGGTTTCCACCCAAGGGGAGGGCATTCCTCTCAGCAGATGCTCACTGACACATGATAATTGTGGGGTAGGCCAGACTTGTGTCTGCAGCCAAGGACTGAACAATGGCAGATTCTCCAGGCCAGGAAATGGACGTGTGAAAAGGTTGTAAACTAGGCTTGCAGAAGGAAATCCCAAAGGTGGGGGCTGCTCCTTGAAGGAAATCCCAAAGGTGGGGGCTGTTCCTTGCCTCCAGAGACAGACAAAATGTGGACCATTTGCTGCCAAGAATATGTAATGAACATTTTTTAGATAACTCGCTATCAGAAGTGGTGAAAAATATGAAATGGGCAGATTTGTTAAGCTAATTTTTGTCCCTACATTTCAAAACGTGGTGACACTGTGTAGCATATTCTGAACAGGAATGTTAATATATGTGGTTTTATGGAAACTGTATTTATGCTAGAATTGTTAAAGTTTGCACACACAGTCCTATGGTAAACACACATATTTGTGGAAATTTGAACATTTTTTAGATAACTTGCTATCAGAAGTGGTGAAAAATATGAAATGGGCAGATTTGTTAAGCTAATTTTTGGCCCTACATTTCAAAACGTGGTGGAACTGTGTAGCATATTCTGAACAGGAATGGCAATATATGTGGTTTTATGGGAACTGTATTTATGCTAGAATTGTTAAAGTTTGCACACACAGTCCTATGGTAAACACGCATATTTGTGGAAATTTGGAGAAGGTTTGGAAAATGTTTTCATGGCAAAATGGACAAAATGCTGCAAAAAGGCAAAACAAGGTCTCACAGCTGTGGGATTTTGATGAAAAGCTGCTCCATAAAATATGTAATCTTTGTATGTGAGTTTCGTAGAGGTTACAAATATATAAATATGTATTTATGACAAAATTCGATTTTGGTACTAGTGGCTAGGGGAGGTTTTGAAGTATTGTAAAAACCAAACCATAAACTTGACATCATCTGTCTTTTGATCCAATCACTTGGATGCAAGGCGGAAATGAGGCTCTGATCCAATCCCAGTTCACATGGGAAAGTTTAGTTAAGCCGGCCCATACACTCATTTTTGTGATGGCATTTGAAAGGATAAATAGAGACATCTGACAACACATAAACTCTCTCTTCTTGTATTTTATTTATTTGTAGCGTGTGCCAAGCCCACAGGCACCAGGGCGCAAAAACTTAATGGACACAATTACAAAAATATACAATAGAAATGTGAGCTTACGTCAAGCTGTAAGCAGTTACAAGTACATACAAAAGTGCGTGGACAAGATCAAAGTGTTACATATTCGTTGAAATTCAGCAAGTTATCATGAGGCAACATAGGTTAAACAAGGCATAATTTCAATGGGGTATTGGGCCAGAGAGCTAAGGCTGGCGGCATATAACTCTGAAGCGATTACTGAAGTCAAAAGACAGAATCAGATTTGGGTGAAGAGCCATGATTTTGTTTTCTGTTTGAAGGAATTGAATGAGGGCTAAGATCTGATGGAGGTGGGGAGAGAGTTCCAAAGCTTGGAAGCCAAGACAGGGAAGCTCACACCCCCAGCTTTTTGAAGTTTAAATCTGGGCATAGATAGGCTGTGTGTCTGAGCAGTTTTTTGAAAATGGGTGGATGTGTGGAGAGAAAGGCGGTTGGATAGGTAAGGGGGGGCCTTGTTAGCCAGGCATTTGTGAGTAAGGGCAAGAGTTTTCAAGGGGATTCCCTGCTTGACAGGGAGCCAGTGTAGATTCCAGCGAAGCACTTTTCTCCAGCATTCAACATCCAGCCTTCAACATCCTTCCAGATCCAGATGCCAATGACCAGGCCAAGCAGTAGCTGAACCATTTTCAGCTAGGCCTCATTCTTAACTAATCCTTACAACCCAGTGAAGTGCTATGGTGTAGGGAAGCATCCTGAAACTATCTGGCTTTCTACCATAATGCTTGCGTGATGAACTCGCCACCCCGTTGATCTGAAATATCCAGAAACAAGAAGGGCAGATCCCGTGCAGTTCCAGTGACCAGCCTAGCTGATCCTAGCTGATGTGCTGTCCTTCCTTGATAGACCCGATCCATTGACCAGAATCTAGGCGGGCCTAAAATCTCAAATCCCAGTAGATTGTGAGTATTAATAGGACGCTAGAGAACTATTGTATACCTTGCATTATCTTGTCCTAACCTAAATCTCTGAACTATCCTTACTTTCATAACCAGTAACTGTGTCAAAATCTTTTGTGCTATCTACCCTGTCTATTTGCTAAAGCGTCAATTTCATAGTCATTTTAATTTGTGTAACTCTCATCCAAAAATCCCACTTTGAATGTTTGGACTGGTTCTGCCGGGGAAGGCGCTGGGGATCTATTACTGAAGTCATGAATCAGTCTCAGAGCTTACTTTGTCCCAACCTGGTTGTCTAGCCTGCATGCTCTAGTCTTGAGTAAAAGCATAATCCATACTTTCTGGTTTTAAACTGAAGTTCTTGTCCAAATTTGTGTCTTTTAGTTTAGAAAAACACTTCTCACTAAAACCTCCATAACTCCCTCAGTTTTAAAGATAAAATGAAATTTCAATTCCCACTGATACCTAACATCCTTAGCTATCTCCACAAACAGTGCGGTTGACACGTTTTTATCAGAAATCGCATAGTAAATGTTTGCCACAAATTTACATTTTGCAAAAGTGTTACACGTGTGAATTGTCTTTAAATTAATTCCCACTTTGCCTTTCCTCACACCTGAAACTTTCTATCCCCCAGGCAAAGCCCACGCCAGCACTGCCACCTACCTTTGCGGCCATTCGGTCCATGAAGTGTGTGTCAATGGAGGTCTTTGCCTCTTCTCTCTCTGCTCCTCCGACTCCTGTGGCTGACTCACACTCTGACACAGCCCTCTCTAATCTGCATCTTTCTATCTCCAACACTCTGGATATCCTTGCCCCTGTCATGAGAATCGGGCTAAAGCCTGCCTCCAAGTGCAACTCTTGGTATGACTCCGACCTCGCCGTCCAAGTGCAGGGTGGCTGAGAGGAAGTGGAAGTCTTCGGGAGCATCCTCTGACAAACTGGCCTACCGCCTGCTCCAAAGGCAATGCAGACTCTCTGTCCTGTCCAAGAAGAGAGCCCACATTCAAGCCTGTGTCGCTGCAGCCTCCAACAACACGGCCAAACTCTTTAAAATATGCAAGGAACTGGCCAATCCTGCTGCAGTCTCTACCTCTCCTGTTCCCTTGCAGGGCCTTTATACGGCTCTGGCCTCTCACTTCACCTCTAAAACTCAGGAAATCCTGTCCTCTATCTCCTCTTCCTCTCCTTCTTCCTCTCCCAGCCCCACTTTTGGCCAACTGTCCCTCACCTCTCCCTTTCTCCTCTTTCTCCCTGACAACACCTGACGAGGTTGCTAGACAAGTCCGATCTATGAACGTTTTGTCCAAACAGGTACTCCTCTGCTCCTCCAGAACCATCAAGAACCATATTGACATCCTTGCTCTAGCCTTGGCTTATTTCTGTAATCACACTTTCGGAACTGGAACTTTCCCCTCTCTCCTCAAGCACTCCATTGTGCATCCCCTCCTCAAGAAGCCATCTGCCAATCCTACCTGTGCGACTAACTATCGCCCAATCTCGATCAACCCCTTTCCTGGGCAAGCTCCTGGAAAAGCTGGCCATCTCCCAGTTTCCTCTCCGCACTGAATCTGTTGGTTGTCTCCATGACCATCAGTCTGGCTTCAGAGCTGCCAGAGGCACAGAAACTGCTCTCCTGAACACCCATGAAGATCTGCTGCTCTCTAACCTTGATTGCAGCATTCCTTCTGTCCTCATCCTCCTTGATCTTTCCTGTGCCTTTGACATGGTCAACCTGTGAGGAACTCAACCATCCATGCAGGGAGTGTGCGCTCGCCTGGGCTTTTTGATTTTTTAAAAACGAAATGAATGATGGGAGATCAACCTCTGAAAATGTGTGAGGCCATTCTGCACACATTTCCTTGCTCACTGCACGAAACGCATGTACTGTGGGAGGACACAGCCTACAGGCGCTGTCCTCCCCTGTATTGTTCAGCTGGAATGTGACAGCCACAGGTACATCAAAACATCTCAAGAAGGTGGAAATAACAAAGGCTCCATGATTCCGCCTCTCTATTGTCTACTTCAGCTGGTGGCAGTGCATACTAATGAGAGATAATTAAGGCAAGCCTGCAAAGGGGCTTGTTCGTAGAAGAGACAACAGGAAGCCAGGGCTAACACCTCTTTGATATTCAAAATGTCAACTTGAAGCTAGTTCCCACCCCTCTGTATGAAGGACAGTGAATGGCCTGTCTGGGTCCATTATTTATCGTAGGCAACCCCTGCAGAGTGGGCCGCTTTCAGAGGGGACAAATATGTGATTTAAGGGAGACAGGAAATCTGCTCTCATCACAAACTTCAAGGGAGACCTGCGCTTTCATCAACAGCCACAGAGGGCTCAGTTAACCATAGAGACACTTTGATCTACAACAGACAGGAAGAAGGGTGGGACTTAGGAGTATATATTGTCACCCCTCACCTTTCCTGTTGCAAAGCACTCTAGTCCTGACCACATGCATAACAGAAGATTGTTGGTGGGGACCCTGAGTTGGTTCCTTAAGGCAGGCTTAGCTTACACCAATCACTGGGGCCCATTTTCTTTTAAAAGAGGGCTGCACCCATCACTTAGCAGATCATCCGACGACTTTGAAAGGAGTAAGAAGGACTCATTTGGACCCTGGGTGAAGGTACAGTCTGCCTTACATCTTGCGCCAATGAAGGAAGGCCTGGATATACAAGAGAAGCAAGATCCTTCCCTTAAACATCTCACAGGGAACAGAGGGAGGTACTGCACTCAGATGACCCATCTAGCATTGCCAGAAGAGTGCCACACAAGCATCAACCATCGTCCATCTTTCAAGGACATTTTTGAATCAGTCGAGCCCTCGAACCGTGACTGGCTGCCCCACTGACCATTGTCACGCTGCAGTCATTGAAGCCGTCCGAGGCTCCTTGACCAGCGTTCCAGATCCGCCGACCAGCATAGAGACAACGATTCTTGACCCCAAGCTACCATGTAGGCCGGCCTGCAGCCACCCCGTCCAGCCTCGCTTGCCGAACTGCTTGCTTCCTGATACCCGCAGCTGTCTCCCATTTTTAACTCTGTCGCATGAGCTGCAAAGCGTCCTGGAACCGACTCAACACTGTCGAGCATCAAGAACCTTCTAATCACCAGGTACATTGTGGTTCTGTCCCCTTGGTCCTTTCTGAAGGCCCCTAGTGACATTTACGACCTCTTCATCCCTTGGTGCTGAAACCAAATAACTTTGAACAGTTAAGACTGATTGCTTTACCGACTACCCTCCTGTCAGTATCCAGAGTGCTTCCCTTTCCTTCGTGAAGCTGTCTGTCCTCTGTGTTCCTTTACAGTGTGGGTTGTATTTTGGGGGTTGTATTTTGTAGTGTGTTAGAACTGTCTGTTGTAATAAGTAGATAATTTTATATAACCTTCACTGGACAGTCCCTTTTATCATTGGGTAATAATTGTATTTTCGCTGTGTTGCAACTAACCAATGATCCACAACCTTGTGGAGATAAGCCTGCCATTCCGTCCACATTACCAAAAATTGCACAAGGAGGTTTATAATTGACTTGTATTCCAGTCTGTATGGATCCCTGATGGTGTACTAGAGGTGTGGGGCTGATTGATGGTTTAAAAACAGATATTCATCCTTGGACCACTGGTGCCCCAGAAGTTTATTAGTCACACAACCACACCATCCTGATCAATCGACTATGTGAGAACCTGGGCATCATGGATCGGGCCCTGGAGTGGTTGTCCTCCTTCCTCATGGTCCGCCCCTCCCAGGTCCAACTTGGTCCCTTTCTCTCCGTCACCTCTCTCTCCACCTGAGGCATACCCAGGGCTCTATCCTCTCACCCTGGTTTTCCACCTTCTACTCAGCTCCTTTGGCCCACCTGATTTCTACCTTCTCCTCAAACTTTCAGTGTGATGCAGATGACACTCAGCTCTCCTTCAGTCTCCCCTCAGCCTCCTCTCCTCTCTCGCTCATTCCTGACTGTCTATCCACGATTCAGGATTGGTGCACGTCCAACGATCTCTGCCTTTTCGCCAGTAAGACAGAGATCCTTCTCATCAGGACCCCTCCTTGGGTCCTCTCCCTCGTCGTCCTGTGAGGCAAAAAACCTTGATGTCATCTTCGACTCCACTCTGTCTTTCTCTCCTCACATCTTGGACATTGCCAAGAAGTCCCTCTACCAGCTTCTCCCCCTCAAAGGTACTCTTCCCTTCCTCACCTTCCCCCAGAAGCTCACTGTCTCCAGAGCCCTGGTTCTCTCTGTGCTGGACTACTGCACCAGCCTCTTTCTTAATTTGCCTTTCTCTATTCTCAGTCCTCTTCAACTAATGCAGAACAGTAGTGCAAGACTTAAAGTTGGCCTCATGCCCAAGGACCGTAACTCTCCAGCCCTGAAATCTCTCCACTGGCACCTCGTGGCTGCACGGATGAACTTCAAGACCTGTTGCATTGTTCAAAAGGCTTTGTGGGCCTTGGGCCCGTACTACATCCAACGCTCTGTTCCTAAATACCTGTTGGGACCAGGCTCCATCCTTGGTCGCAACTGGATAGATGGCAAGTTTTCCACCAACCAAGGATAGCAACTCGCCAATCAAGACATGGCACGCGCCGTGGTTTGCCAACTATTATGCCAATCCTCAGCCAACCAGAACATGGCGCTAACCGAGAAATGTCAACCAAAATATTGGATCAGAGCCTTCCTCCACAACATGGCGTCGGATCTCCCGTCTGGTACATACCCCTCGGGAGAAGAGGATCCTCAGACCGGTGACATACAAAACAGTCCTCCGAGAACAATGCGTTGCGTTGCAACTTCTCCCCATTGCGGTAACGCTCCCTTGCCCTCCGTGATTACCTTGTTTCCTGTTGTTCCAGCGTCTCTACCTTCACACCCTTGCGTGTCCTTGCCTTCCTTCTCTACCTTTCCATTCTTGTTTCCTTTTCTTCTTCTGTAATTCTTGGGTTCTTCCAACCTGCGTTTGCTTTCATCCTGTGTTCTCTAGGAATCCTGTATATGCGGCTATTCTCCATCCCGCCTTCACTTACTGGTTCAGCCTGCATCCTGTGGAGCTTCCTCCTGCTTATACATCCGGCTTCACAACAACTCCCAACCCGCAAAGGTTTTTTCACTCCCACAGGAGTTTTTCCTTGTGTTTTTCCTTCTCGTACCAGCTTTGTCTGTGTCCATACAGACAACCCTGGCATCGACAGAGGAGAGGCCTTATTTGCACCATGGATAGACTGCTGAAACAGAACCAGGTAAGCAAAAGCCTAGAAATACCTTCCATCTCGAGCCCTTCACCCAGCTACCTCCCACTCTCTAAGGGTCATGCACTTATCCAGGCAGGGAGTGGGGGGTATATCTCTCTCCTCCACAGGTGCCTCCCTCTGGAATGGCCTCACACCCCTCTCAAACTTGCGCAGTACCACCTGAAGCCCCAGAAGCAGCTCAAAACTTTCCTTTTCTCCTCTGTTTTCTCTCTCTCCCTTCCCTGCTGACCTTCCTGACCCACCTGTCTGCGGCACCGTCTGGTTGCTTGGCTACCCTCAGAGTCTTACTACTTACTGTGTACTAGGCTCTTTCTTGATCAATCTCCCCTGCACTGCCTCTGGGCCTACCGTGCACTTAGGGACTGTAACTGTAACCTCTTCAGTCCCTTGCCTCCTGGCACTTACCCAGAGCTGTGCTGCCCTAGTTGCACTTACTCGGAGCAGTGCTGCCCCGTTTCCCCCTCCCATTCCTTTGCACTCCCCCGCTTTCCCCTTGAACGTTTCGTTCTCATACTTGCATGATCTGAATGACACAAGGCCTAGTAAGATCGTTTGTCTTGTCCTCCCTTGTCTTGTCATGCCTAGAAACACTTGTGTAAAGGCACGTTATAAATGACTTATCCTATCATATCATTACTCACAAGTATTAATTCTATTTGTGGGTCAAATAAACTCTCTCGTGTGGCTAGTTTTCAATGGTAATCACTAAAAGCTTTTGAGGGATTAACAATACATAGTCCAGAAAATGTATATTTTATTATAAACTTAAGCCATAGAATTTTACTTATAAAGAAAAAAAAGGATGATTATCAATATCTTTTAACACAACCCTACCAAATGCATTTTAAACCACCATTGAAGAAGGAGAAGGTAAGTTATAAAAAGGGGTCTAAAGAAATATACATATAATTGAAAGTGCATATTTATCCAATATTTTGTTACTTTGACTTGCTGAATATGTCAAGCGCATCACTGTTTTAAGTTGAGGGTATGATGAACTCCTCTTGGTTGACCTTTCACATGTTCTATACCATTAATGTCACTGTTCTCTGGTCCTATTAAGGATCCTGGTTCCAATAAATAGTTTGAGTTTATTTGTGATTTTATTTTTGTATTGCTCTGATGTGTTTTTGTATACATCTTGTTTATCGTAATATAGTGCTTCAAATATAACATGTATTCCATATGCATTAATTACGGTATATAGTGCATGTAAACAGTTGAGAAATAATTTAATGGGAAATGTTTTGAGTTACCTTATTGAAATGTCAAGTTATATTCTTGGTGAATATGCCCATGTTATAAAGGCTGCCTTTTTACAAATTGCGATCGTTTGCCAGGGATCCAACTGGTATCATTATACAGTGTAGTCATGACACTTGAACAAAGTTGTGTTTTTAAATTTGGTAACTTTTTGAAGGAGATGCCTGCATGGCAGACAACTCATTTTAATAAGTCCTTATGGAGTAAAAAGATGAGCCAATACTTCTTTTAATACCTTACACATTTCACAGCTTTGACAAGTGTAAGGTGTCAGAAGTCTGATGGAACCATTGGCTTTCTTACTGTCTGTTTCAATAGAGCACCCCATAATAGATATTTACTTTAGTCATTGTAAATAATTATTTCTTTGTGTAATAACACATCTTAAATACTTGACATAATCTTGGATGCTTGTTGTTTGAATACTTGATCTTTGCTTCAATTTCTCTTTATATGCATACAGTCTACTAAAGGAATATTATTGTTTAATTTTAACGATGTGAAATGTTTTCGTGTAAAATTGAACTTGTAGATGTTACCTTTCTGAAAGGTTTGGTATGTATCCAATTGTGTCAATATATATTTCTAAATCCAAAAGGTAGATATTGGCATGTTTGTACTGTTTTGTGAATTTCAAATTGCAATTATTGTTAACATTTGATAAAGGTATTCTGTTCAGTTGTACTGCCACTACAAATCAATACCACATCATCAATAAAGTGTACCAAATGTTTGACACAGTGAATGTCAATTACAACTTGATTCTCACATTCACCCATAAGGACATTTGCATATTGTGGGCAAACATTGCCCCCATTGCTGTGCCTTGTCGTTGGAGTTAAAGGTCTCTATCAAGTATTAATGTTATTTTCTATGGTAATATATGGCTGATGCCCCTACTGATTCTGTGACAGAATTGTGCAGAGATTGAGCGGCTGTGCTTGATTGCAACTTTGAACTACTTTGAGAAAAATGTGGAATGGCATATATAATGGGTCCTTTGACACTGCCTACAGTCTTGGTTAGATCTATTCATGGGAATGTGCCCATTACTCCATGTCTCAATGACTAAGATGATAGCAGATATCAAATGGGGATTTTTATCAAACTCCATTAGTGATGGCCATTGCAGTCAGATGTGTTTTTAATTGCTAAAAAAGTGCACACTTTTGAGAACATTCATGGGGGCACAGCCAAACAGGAACAATGAATTACAGGACTTTTATCTGGTAGTTGGCTAAAATTCTTTGTTCCTTCTAGCCGCCATTTTTCTACTTGCCTGTTGTCACGCTACTTTACCTCCCCTTCCCCACGTGTGACCTGCCCTCCTCGCTCTGCGGACATGCTTGCTTGCAGAGGAGGTTCTCCCCTCTGCATCCTCCTATGCGTCCCACACCATACCACACCCTGGCCCGGTCCTCTGAAGCTCTCCTGATGCCCAACTTGCTCGCATGCTCCAGTTCACTCCCCCTGGATGCTGGTGCCATAGGACACTCCACATGTGCATGCCATGCTGCAGCACTATGGCAATACGGCCGAGCGCCATGGCTTTCTCTTTTCCCTCAGCTCCTCTGCCTTTTTTTCCGGGTAGCCATGGCATTACACAACCTCTACAACAAATTAAAGCTTTAGCACCCTCAAGCGCTGATCAATGACAGCCAAAAGGTTGTCTCTCTTCCACGCTTGCTTCACTCCGGGCCACAGGACTGCAACCTGCACCTCTCCAGATGTTTTGGACTGCAACGCCCATGTTCCCACACCATTGAATGTGCTGGCTAGGGCTGATGGGAGTTGAAGTACAAACCATCTGCAAAGCCAAAGTTTGCAGACCCCTGCGTCTTGGCCTTTAATTCGGGAATTGCTGTCACCTATTGGCAGACATTCCCCCTTTCCTGGGGCGCTAAATCTTAATAATTATTATTACCCTTTTTAATTCTACTCAAAGGTTCAACCTCGAAATGACAAAGGGCTGAGGCCAGCACTGACGCGTGAGCTGTCCATCCAGAAGTACACTGTGACTCGCAGGGTGGTCATGCCAGCAGGTGCTTTTCTGCCAGCACGTGAGGGCTCAGTAATACAAATCATTGCTAAGTTATGCCTGGCAGAGCTGTCTTTATTTTTTCCCAAAGCCAGCCCCATGTGTGTTTTTATATGGATGCAAAGCTATGTAGAAAACTAGCTTGTTCTTCGGTGCAAGTCCAGAGGTTGCTTATTTGTAAAAGGAACGTTTTTCAAAGCGGCCTAATTCGCATAAAAATATCCAAGCAATCAGGAGTGCAGCTGTTGCTTTTCATGCACATGTAAGGGGCGAATGAGTCAGAAGAACAAAGCCCTTTCCCGTGGCCACATGTGCCCGGCTTATTTATTACAAACCAGTGACCTTGGACCCCGCTCTGCTCGAAACAATAAACTACTGCATTAGAAGCGAGCGTGGAATCAGGTCGCCAAATTCGATGATAATGTCTGCACACTCAATAATATTACTGCTCCTTACAGATCACTTCTAGAGGAACCAGTTTTAAGACTGCTTTAGCAGGCATTTAAATGGTTCCCAAAAGAATTGCCATGTGTGCACACTATGTTCCAAGCAGACTTATTAGCTTATTTCCATTTAATAAAAACAAACAGACCAAAGTGCTACGGTTCTTTTCCATGGATCGCAACTATTGCCCTGCTCACCTAGATGGACGTTTTAAGAGGCATCTCATTTTCACGCAGCCACTCGCCAACTTTAAACATGTTTGCACTGAAGCACATCTCGCTTGCCACGCCGTGTGCCCAAATGCACGCTGTTTTCCCTACCCGTGCTAGTACAATTTGTAAGACATGTTTTGGTCTGCTGAATTTTATAATGTTTAGGCATTTCATTACTGCTCATTAAATAACTGATGCTGCTCAGTTTAAAATTGAATGCAGGTGTGCTGCAGGCGCCCACTATTTGAGAGGTCAAGAGAAGTGTGTCTTGGAAATATGCGCTTTCGGTAGCACGTGGTGGAACTCGAATAGTTTCTAGGCGCTAAATTGTGTCCACGCATATCTGTGTTTTCCAGTGAGTGGCAAACTGACTTAGTTTACCTCTCTGCACACTTTTTGCAACAAGAATAACTTTATTTATTTATTTATTTATTATGGTATTTGTAAAGCACAAACGAAGGCCCAAAGGCATCTAGGTGCTAAGAAACTGATATCCGAAAAGCCCCCAAAAAAGTCTGCTGGAACAGATGAGTTTTCAGACCCTAGGAGACAGGGTCTGGCGTGATAAGTGATCTCGCGTAGCATAAGAGGAAGAGTTTTCCACAAAGAGGGGGTGAGAACTGAGAAGGAGTGTCCTCCTAAACGCACTCTCTGGTAAGGTGTACATTTTAATAGATTTTGAGAGGCAGAGCGTAGGCACATAGTGGGGTAGTAATGGTTCACTTTTTCATGAAAATACTCTGTGCTTATATTGTGGATTGCATGATGAATAATACATCTGGGCCTCATTACAACTGAGGCGGTAAGGGGTTAACGGCGCCGGTAAAGGTGTTGGCACCGTTAACCCCGTACCGCCTCATTACGAGGTTTCCTCATGGGACCCGCTCTGGACGTCTGGTCAGACCAGACGTCCTTTGCGGGAACCGGGAGGTCACCAGCATGCTAACAACGGGCCCGTCATTAACGGGCCCGTTGTTAGCATGCTCCCCATTCCCTTTGAGCCCTATGGGGACTCAAATGGGAATGGGGATTGTCTGGGTCTGGGTTCCCTGAATGGGGAAATACCGGGCCCTCCAAAGTCGGAATGGCCCGGTATTTCCTCATTCAGGGACCACGGACCCGGACCCGAGTTTGGAGGCAGCCATGCTCTTATTAAGGGTATGGCTGCCTCCAAACTCGTAATGAGGTAAGTAACTGCCCTGAACGGCATGGAGCAAATACTGTGTCCGTGTTGCTCCAAGCCCGCTTTTAGAGGGCGATTACGATTATGAGTACGCGGGCACGAGCTTTGCAACATCCCGGTAACAACCTTACCGCCCTGCCGTTAAAGGGCGAAAAATCGCCCTTACTGGCATTGCGCGAAGCGCAGATAGCTCCACCGCCATCCATGCCGTCGGCATTACCGGTAACCACTATTAGCAGTCACTGCTAATAGCGGTCACCGCTAATAAGCGGAACCGGAAGTAGCGTCATCGCACAGGAACGGGAAAGAGCACAGCGGCCATCTTTAAAAACACAATCCATTGCCATCCTCTGTAACCAAGACCCATATCACCACCACACCTGTTCCAACATATACTTGCAGCATATTACAATGCCCAAAGCACTACAAAAAGGTGCTGCGCGCTTGCGCAAGGAGCGCTTCTCAGAAGAGGAGCTCAACATGCTGGCAGATACGCTGGCAGAAAATGGGGATGTTGTCTTCTCCAATGACATGCGGCGACCTGCAGTGCAGCGGAAAAAAGAGATATGGGCAGAGGTGGCGCGGAAAGTGAGTGCCGTTGGCATCACCCCACGCACAGTGAAAGATGTCCGGAACCGCTGGGACGACCTGCGCTTACGCGTCCGCAACATCATCTCTGTTAACCATAGCCAGGGGATGGCTACAGGTGGTGGTGCGGCCTCCCCCATAAAGATGCATCGCTGGGAGGATACCTGTGCGAGCTCCATCGGGATAGAGGCAATCGAGGGAGTGGGGGACATGGAACGTGGAGCCCCGTCATCAGCTGATGCAAGTAGGTGTCCCAAGTAAACCACTGTAAAGAATAACACAATGATGTCCCCCTGAACTGACAGTGCAATGATGCAAAGCAGGGTCCACCAGACACGTTTGCAAGACTGCATACAGGCAGTGCACAGCACCATCTTTTCCACATGCATGATGCACCCCACAAATGTTACATCCCCGACGCATCCCTGCATGACCCACCCAAGAGGCTAGCAACCCGTATGTCACTACCCGAACACCAATTACCTGCCATTCCATAGAAATGCAGCTACCCCAATGCATGCCTGATGCATGTGGACCCATCACTAATGGACTCCCTGTCTTAGTCCCCCACAGGCACACAATCTGAGAGTGAAGATCAGGACCCCAGGGAGGATACTGCGACACCAGCCAAGAGGTCCAGGGGCATGGAGCCAGCAAACCGTCCCTCAACATCCAGGGGAAGAGGGCAATCTGGACTACTGCGCAAGCCCAACACAACGCAGGAACCGACAGCACAAATTTGCATTACGGACACCACCACAGCACCCCCACCAGCCACATCCACACAGGAGCCAGTGGCTGAAGGCACGGTATCCACTGCAAGCAGTACCGTTGGGGAGACAGCTGCCACAGCAGCTGTGTCCGATGATGAGCAACACACTCCGAAACCCGCAACACCTACTGCTACAGGCCCCCAGGAGTCACCCCAACACTCCCCACCCAGCAATCAGTATGCCAGCAGCCATGAGCTGTCTGCGGTGGATTCCTGGCCAGGGAGCTTCAGCCCCACGGGTAGCATGCATGAAGCCCCAACCATTCCGCATGCTCCAACAACATCCGCCAGTGTCCGGGACAGGCAGGAGGGCATCAGGGCAATACAACAGCGCCAGGACGAGCTGACAGGGCTGTTGACCCAGCACATCACCGAATGTGGCCAGGCAAGGGAGTAAATAAGGGAATGCGCAGCATCCCTCAAATCTGCAATCCAGTCCACTTCCAGAGACATATGTAGTGAATTGGCAGCTGTGAGGCAGGTCCTCACCCAAATGGTGGCAGCATTGGAGGCCCTGCGCACCACACAGGTGGTTGAACAATCAGGCACCTCCTCAAATGCCAGCTCCAGACAGAACAGTCCCCTTTGTAGGTCTGGCTGGAATTTGCACAGGTCAGACAGGGGTCCACCTGATGCTGCCAGTGGAAAAGGGGTGTAGGTGCAGCCTGCCATCCCGTACTCCTGAAGACTATTGGTGCATGCAAGTGCACACCATGTGTGGGGAGGTTGAGTGGGGAGGGGGAGGGGAGAGAGGGTGTGTGGGCAGATTGAGGGGGGAGGGGGAGGTGGGAGAGGGTGTGTGGGGAAGTTGAGGGGGGAGGGGGCGGGGAGAGAGGGTGTGTGGGGAAGTTGAGGGGGGGGAGAGGGTGTGTGGGGTGGAGGGCTTGTGCACTTGATATGTCAAGATCTGCCACAGCAGGGAGGAGAGCTGTGCCCCAAAACTGACAGTGGGGGAACAAGACCAGGGGAGCAAGAAGAGCTATGACAGAAGGTACAAGAACATGATCAGACCATACCACTGGAGTAAGGCTTTTTCTGAAAAGGTTAAGTCCAATACATTGCCCCGGCAGTGAGTGGGGAGATGGTGGTGCAAGACCAGGGGAATGTCAGCTAAAGTAGTAATAAGATTTCTTTTTTTTTGTTTAATAATCTTTATTAAGATTATAAGAAGTACAAGCAATACATATTAATAACATTTCAGAAATTCACGAGGAAAACCATTAATCACACTATAATCCAGAGGAGTATAAAAGATATAAGCGCAGAATCAGTAATTACATGAGTAGGGCCTCAAGAATAGTTACTGATGGAGGTTCAACAACAATGAGGTCTGCAATGGAGTTGAAGATCATGTACAAAGACTTACAGGGGGGACAGACAGAAATCAAACATGATAACAGAGGGAAGGAGAGGGGTAAGGGGGGAAGTATATATAGCAATACTATATTTGGTATTTTTGATATAGAACAATGGGATGATCCGATGAACAAATAAAAGGAATCAGGCAATACCCAAAAAGAAAGGAGAGGAATCCAATACAGAAGCTCAGGTACCATGTGATGATGCATTAAAACAGTCTAAATAATGAATAAAAAAAGCCCATTTGGCGTTATACTTGGGAATAGTGTCTAGGTAGGTGGCCATGCAAAGCTCGATTCTTTATACATGACAGATGTTGTTCCACCAACTCCTGGTGGAAAGGTTGCGCGAGTCCTTCCAGTTGGTGGTGATGAGCTTCAGAACAAGGGCAAAGAACAGATCATATAGCTTGGCAGCGGTATGCAATTCAATGTTCATGACCGCCAGGCTTCCCAAAAAAATGTTCAAAAAAGATAGTGGGACATCCACAGTAAAAATGAGTTTGAGGGATTTCCAAACATCGTTCCAAAACTTAAGTACATATGATCAGTTGAAAAACATGTGTTTATTGGAGGCAGGGGCACCACCGCACGACCAACATTTATCATCAGCATCTATTTTGGATTTGGATAATTTCACATGCTTGATAAGTTCTCTATGAGTGAAGAATAACACATGGTGTGTTATGTTGGCAGATGCTGATACGCCCCTGATCCTAGAGTATAGTAGAGACCACGTCTGGTCATCAAGAGCACATCCAAAGTCATTTTCCCATGACAAGCGTACAGGCCATACTGCAATCCCAGAGGACAAAACATTGTACAATAATGAGGCCTTGATATCGGAAACCAGGGTTAGTTGTAATAGTCTAGAGGCATCAGGTGAAAGGATGATATTCGAGAAATAATGGAGTAAATCAAGGCATGAATTCCCCAAGTATTATAAAAGTTGAAGTCTGAAACAGGAATGGAAAAAAGATGTCTCAATTGTTGAAAGGAAAGAACGGAGGGGCCATAGACAATTTGCTGAATAAATCTGATGCCTTTTTTAACCAAGATTTACAATATAAAGCTCTGTTATTAATAGTAATATTTACATTATGCCAAACCAATGGGGAAAGGTTCTTCAAAGTGGTTTAATATTACGGAATAGAAACAATTTTAGGGCAGAGATAAAGGCCTTAATGGGGTCAGATAGGGCTATAGAGGAGTGATTATATACATAAGTGAGGTCAGTTATATCATAGGGATATACCAGGTGTTTTTCTAGCAAACACAAGGAGGGAATATCTGAGGAATCAGGGGAGCAAACCAGCAGCGGGATTGTTTGAGAAGAAATGCTGAATGATATGAGTTGAAGTCCAGAAACCTAACCCCCCCATATCATACGGGGCCTTTAGCTTGGCAGTCGCAAACCTCTTACATTTGCCAGGTCCCCATAGGAAATTGAGAAGAATGGAGCAGATAGACCTGAAAAAGGAAGGAGATAATGGGACGGGGAGGAGTTGCAAGTAACATAAAACAATGGGGGACAGCATAATCTTAATGGTGTCAAGCCGACCCCACCAGGAGAGACATAGGGGAGACCACATTGAGGTTAATTCTCTGAGTCTGTTTAACAATATTGGTATGTTAAGTTTGATAGTATCACCTATTGAGGAGGCAAAACGAATACCTAGATATTTCATAGAATCATAACACCATTTGAAACTGAAGACATCTAAGTCATGTTTGACACATAAGGAGTTGAGGGGTAAAATCTCAGATTTGTCTTTGTTGAATTTGTAGCCAGACACAAGAGCAAACTGATTAATTCTATTCAGCAGATGAGGATGGTGAAGTTTGGGATTTTTAATGAGGATAAGAATATCACCAGCATACGCTGCGATGTTAATAATCGATTTTCCACCGGGGATTCCAGGTATGTTTCTGTCTGATCTGATAAGTTCCAACAAGGTTTCAAGAGAGAGAGAATGTAAAGAATGGGGAGAGGGGACAGCCTCGTTGAGTGCCTCTACCTAAGGGAACGAAGGATGAGGGTTATCCATTTATACAAATCAATGATTTTTGACAAGAGTAGAGAAGTTTAACATGGGAAATAAACTGTTCGCCGCAGCCATGCCATCGGAGAGTTTGAAACATAAAGTCCCAGTTGACCCGGTCGAAAGCTTTTTCCGCATTAAGTGCGACAGCAGCTTATCTCTGTTTATCTTTTTTATCCTTAGAGACTATGTGAAGGGTATCGGGTAATAATCTAGCATTTGCAGTGATCTTCCGCCCCTTCACATATTCCACTTGGTTGGATTTGATCAAAGCTGGGAGAGACGATTCAATTCTGCTGGCAAGATTTTTAGCCAAGATTTTACTTTCAACATTAATGAGGGAAATAGGTGGATAGTTGCTAGGATGGGTGGGATCTTTATCTGCTTTGGGGAATAAGATGAGAAGAGCCCCTGAGAAGGAGCCAGAGGAGGATTTCTGGGAAATAAAGTAGGAGAATAACAGTGTAGGTTTAGGGGTAAGGGAATGGCCCAGACTTTCATTAAATTCAGTAGAAAGACCATCCGGCCTCGGGGCCTTTCCTTTACCCAATCCCTTAATGGCGCGAGTGATTTCGGGAAGTAAAATATCACCTTCTAGATGAGAGAGGTCAATTTGAGGATACGTATGTCTATTGATATTGCTGAGAAAAGAGTTTATATTCTCAGACAGGACAACAGTGGCGGGAGTATATAATTCTAAATAAAATATTTTAAAACAGTGTAAGATATCATCAGGGTGATTAAGGAAGGTGCTAGATGCATCTATAATATGTGAGATATTATTGATCTTTCCTTCCAATGTTTGTGATAAGAGGCAAGTGACTTACTGGCTTTGTTGGAAGACTAGTAGATCTTGGTCTTATATTTTAGTATAGTCCCAGCAGCTAATTCAGTGAGCTCTTTGTTAATTTGGAAGCGTAAATCCATAACCAGACGAAGGTTTGTTGCATTGGAGCCCTGGTAATCATGTTTTTCAGCATTGGACAGTTGGATATAGAGATTGTCAAGATGTTTTCTACGTAGCCTTTTATTTTTTCACCCGAATAAGCCATAATATGGCCTCTGAATGCAGCCTTAAGCGCGTCCCAATTTGTCCCTACAGAGGTGTAATTAACATGGTTTTCAGCAAAGAATTGTTGAAGGAATAATTGTACAGAATCAATAAACTGCCGGTCTTGTCATAAATAATTATTGAATTTCCATCTGGATGACAGCTTTTTGATGTCCTCAAATTTGATGGAAGTGCAAACAGGGGCATGATCAGAAATAATAATATTATAGATCACAGAGTCAATAATAGTGCCCGTGAGTGATTTGGAACAGAAAATATAATCTTGGCGGGAGAGTATTTTATGTGGAGGCGAGTGAAATGTATAGTCCAACTGTGTAGGATGGGAAAGCCTCCATGAATCAACTAGGCCCATTTCAGCAAGACAACCAACAAAGGAATTGTGGGTTTTAGATGTTTTGAATACACAGTTAGATTTCTGATCTAGGAACGTGTTGAGGACTTGATTAACATAACCACACACAATAAGATTGGTAAAATAATTCTTGAGAATCATTTGTTTGATGGAAACCCAAAAGCCAGGATCATGTAGGGGTGGACCATAGATGTGCATAATGGAAACATGAACAGACCCAATCGATAGCTTGACCCACACCCAAGGCCCATTGGTGTCAGCATCTTGGCCCATAATCTTGAATGATAGTTTCTTGCAGAGAAGTATAGTGACTCAACTTTTCTTGCTCAACGCAGGACTTGCAATGACCTCTTTGATCCAACTGGATTTGAGCTTCATCGCATCAACGCTAGATAGATGTGTTTCTTGTATGCATGCCAGTGAAGGCTTGAATTTATTGAGATGAGATAAAATCTTGCACCTCTTTTGGGATTGTTGCAACCCTTAACGTTCCAAGTGACACACTTCAATAACATAGAAACAAGTGGGTAGTTGCATGAGCAGAATATAAACCAGTAATGGACATACAATGCGAGCAAGCCAGAATAGAAGGTGCAAAGCTTGAACAATATGAATCAATGAAGTGAAGACCTGGTTGAAACCTCCCATAACAGGGAAAGGACATGAACGGAAAACACACAAGGATGAGGGAATAGGGAGGGGAAGTCTGACCGAGCACTGCGTATTTGTAGTCAAAAAGTGAAGAAAAAAACCTCCGTTTCATGAAGAAAGAGTCAGCAGCCTATATGACATAAAAAAACAGAAAGGTGACCAGACCGGGTGATAATGAAAAAAGGGAGGAAAAGGTCAAAAGGGGTAGGTGACACCTACCGAGCCGTCAAAAGGAAAGAGATGACTCAGAGCAGAAGAGGTGCGCTATGACAGCACCCGCCACACCAATGTTATAACATAAAGTTACTAACAGCATTAAATAAAGCCCGACATGGGCAGAAAAAAAGAGAAAACATAACTTCATATTCCGGAAGAGGTTGAGGCGTGAACAGGAGATGACGTGTCCGTTCCCTCAGTCTTGATAGAACGAATAAATGCTTTCAAGTCAGCGGGATTGTCGAACATGGCCGTACACCCCTCATGAGTGACTTTGAAGGAGTATGAGTGATATAAACCATATCTAATATTGAGCTGCTTTAATACAGGGCCGAAGGATAAGAATTATTTTCTTCATAGAGGTGTACTCCTTGCCACATCCTGTGAGATATGTATTTTTCTTCCATGCCAGGTGAGAGAGTTTTTCTCCTTGATCGTTGAGATTAGCTGAAGTTGAGTATATTCAAGCAAGTAGAATATGTGGAGGGTGAGGGGATGCAGAGTTTCTTGCTGGCCCAATATGATGAGCTCACTGAATGTTGAATGATGTTTCTAATGGTAGATGAAGTAGGGCAGGTAGTAGCTTCTGTACAAATGTGATGGGGGCAGAGCCTTCACAACCATCAGACAGGCCTGAGATGCGTAGATTATTACGTCTGCTTCGATTTTCCAAATCCTCATTATGTCTCTGGAGGTCTTTAATAGTTTTTTCAAGCTGGTCCACCAGAGGAGTAACATCCTCTACAAGACCTACCCTATGCTCCAACTCCTCCATTCTATCTTCATAGCCCTTCCATCTATCGTCCAATTGTTTTTTTTAACATGGTTTATTTATACCACAGAATCATACAGAGAACAACAGTAAGAAAATTCACGAAGAATTAAATGTCATCGTAATCACACAATCACTTTGACACCTTGTGTAATGTCTCTGCAGGCTCCGCGGGTTTTTAAACTTTCAAATTCCCCACCCCAACCCCATCCCCCCCTCTTCCATTCCCCCCAAATGAAACAGTTTCAAGTTCTTCCTGTAACTAAGGCTTGCAGGTTTTCTTAGTCATTCCGATTTATACTTGTTCAGGACTTTAGCAAATGTTAGCATTCCCAAGTATCCTGGGTCTGCAGTAGTGAGGCTCTCTGTCCTTTACCTTTTCCCAGAAGGGCTCCCACACTGCTAGGAATTTTAGATATCTACCAGACTGCAGCACGCAAATCTTTCCCATTGCCATAATTCCCCATATTTGTATCCACCACCAAGCAATTATTGGGCCCTGCACCATTTTCCATCCCTGAGCCAGCGTTAATCTTGCGGCTGACAATAGGTGCGTGATAAGTGCGGCCTTTATCCCTGATGCTGCATATGCGTTTTCAGCTACCGTTCCCAGCAAGATGACTTTGGGATGGTGTGGCATGGTCATTCCCGTCATTACTTTATGTGCCCCAGCACCTCTTTCCAGAATATCATGGTTTAAGACACATCCATCCCATGTGATAAAAGTCTCCTCTTCCCCCACATTCTCTCCAGCACAGTGGAGGTAATTTAGGGTTTATCTTGTGCAGTCTATAGGGGGACATGTACCATCGGTAGCAAACCTTGTAGGCCGATTCCTTGATTGCCGTGCATTTAGAGGTTTTATGCGCCCTTGTCCATATCTGCCCCCATTCCTCCACTGTAATTATTTCCCCTAGGTCTTTCTCCCAGATAGTCTTACAATGTAGGCTGTCTTCCGGTTGAACTTTATCTAATAATTTGTAGATTCTAGAGATTCCTTTCCTAGTTGATCCTTCCTGTATAGTTAGTTCAAGGCCTATCGGGGATCTATTAGCTGCTGTCAGGTGTGTAATCCAATGCCTAATCTGGGTATATCTATAACTTTCTTCTTCTCCAATGCCGAATTTACATTTGCATTCCTCAAAGGCTAATGGCTCCCCCCCTGGAACATGTCTGCTAGGGTCAGGGTGTCTACGGCTGTCCATCCTTCCCAGAATTCCGCCTGCTGTCCAGGGGTGAACTCAAGATTGTGTGCTATTGAAAGTCCTTTACGTGGGCCGGGGCCTGCCGGGGCCCGGCCCCGGCAGTCTCCAGAAAGTGGGGCCCCCCGGTCCCACACAACATTTACAGGACACATTATCTCGCCGCGGCCGCAGCCGCAACGGGGGATGTGCCCGCCATTATGTCAGGCAAGCTGGCAGAAGTGCCGCCAGCCACAGCGACGCTTAGGCTGGCTGGCACTTCTGTCAGTCAGTGTAACTTCTTCTGATGACCCCTCATCAGGGTCATCAGCGGAAGTTACTGTCCCTTTGTTTGCCCTCCCCAGGTCACTGACCCCCGCGGGCTCAGTGATCTAAAATGCAGATTAGATCACAGAGCCCGCGGGTTCGCAGAGGGTGAAAGACGCCTCGGGCTCTGTGATTTATGTGCTCTGAGCAGAAATCACAGAGCCCGAGGCGTCTATCTCCGTTGGCAAAGCTTTATAAAAGATGCTTGAATTGTGTACGTTTCAAGCCATCTTTTATAAACGTAGAAATATTTCTACATTTATAAGAGATGGCTTGAAACATACCCAATCCAAGGCATCTTTTATAAAGCTTTGTCGACGGTCAAAGCCACCTTGGGTTTTGTCCGTCATCAACGCTTTATAAAAGATGCCTTGAATTGTTTACGTGTCAAGCCATCTTTTAGAAACATAGAATGATGTTACAAATGTCTATGTTTAGAAAAGGTGGCTTGAAAAGTACACAAACCATAGTAGTATGCAAACAAATAAATGCTCACATACATTTATATGTTTGTTTGCGGACCTTACTATGAGTTGTATGCTTTTAGGCCACGCCCACAATGAAAGCCACACCCCCAAACGAGGGCCCCCCCTCAATTTCTTACCCCACTTAAAGCACTGGCTATTGGGGATTGTGAGCCCAGTGAATGTTCTTCCTCTTCATCGCTTTGCCCTAGTCACTAAGAGCCATTTTAGTGGCTTTGAGTAGTTTTCCCCCTCCCTGGCGTTTGTGGGGTGCAAAGATATGCAGTGCTTTCAGAGGGAGCAGAGTGACCTCCTGTTCTAGTTGAACCCAACCCGGACTCCTGACCTGTCCTGCCCATTGTAGCATAGGTGCTACGTGTGCCGCCCAGATATATTTTTCTACGACTGGTACACCCAGGCCCCCAAGGAGGGTGGGTCGCATCATAATCTTCCTCTGAATCCTGGGCTTTTTGCCCTGCCACACAAAGGCAGATATTGCTGATTGCAGAGCTTTAGAAGTATGGGTAGGATCTCTACTGGGAGTGAGCTGACTGCGTAGAGCATACAGGGGAGTAGGGTCATCTTTACGCTGCAATTCTGGAAAACCAAGAGAGTTCCTGGTTATCCCATCTGCACAGGTCCTTTTGCAGCTGTTTCCATAGGGGTTTAAAGTTTACCTAAGTCACTAATCTTTCTCGTTAGGCGAATGCCCAAATATTCTAGAGTTTCATTTTCCCAGAGTAGCAGGAGTGACGACTTGAGTTCGGTAATAACTTCTTGCTCCTCTGTTATGTTCAGAGCTTTTGATTTCTCATAATTTATGTGGAACCCCGAAACACCAGCAAACTTGCATAGCTCTGGGCAGTGTATTCCGGGTATTTGACATGAATAGCATGAGATCATCTGCATACAATGCAATTGTATGCCTGGTGTCTCCGCATTTTACCCCTGCGATGTTTGGGTCTTGTCTGATTTGCGCTGCAAATGGCTCCATTGCCATTGCAAATATTAGGGGGGAGAGGGGACAGCCCTGCCACGTGCCTCTCCCTATATTGATCTGGCCCGAGCTGAGCCTGTTAACCAGAAAGTTCGTAGATGGGATTCGGAAATTTGACAATATCATATTAATGAAAGTGGGCCCACACCCAAACCTTTCCAATACCATTCTCAGGTATTCCCAGTCCAAGCTGTCAAACGCTCTCCTGGCGTCCAATGCTGCCACCGAGAAACGCTGACCTGTTCTGGTGCCCAGTTCAATGATGTTTAAGGCCCGTCTCACAGTATCCAGGGTATGCCTGCCTGTAATGAACCCTGTCTGGTCCACGTGTATGATTCGAGGGAGGACCTTCCCCACCCTGATCGCCACGATCTTGGAGTAAAGCTTAGCATCCGTATTCAGAAGTGCTATGGGCCGATAATTAGCACATTCCATAGGATCCCGCCCTGCTTTTGGTATAAGTAGGGTCGTGGATCTACTCATATATGGGGTGACTGAGCCCTCTTCCCTGATAGCATTAAAGAGTTTTACCAATGGCGCCAATAGTTGTGTTCGAAAGGTTTTGTAAAAGCCGCTAACAAACCCATCAGGCCCTGAGGTTTTATTTGTCGGTAGGCTAGTTTTTGCATCACTGAGCTCCTGTGCCATTATCTCGCTTTCCAATACTTCATTTTCCTCTTCTGTAAATTGGGGGAGGGATGTCCCAAACAGATACATTTTTTGGAGCTGGGGGTCTAGTTCTTCTCATCTTAATAGTTTTTCATGATATTCAACCATTATTTCCATCTTATCTTTTTCCCCTAAGCGCAATTCGCCCTGGGTATCTTTAAGCTGTGTTATGTAGTTGCGGGATTTCTGTTTCTGCAGTTTAGCCACTAGGAATTTGTTCGCTTTCCACCCGTGTACATAATAAGATTGTTTGGCGCGTAGGAGTGCTTGTGCCACCCTATCGAACGTGTGGGCTTCCAGCTGCGCTGTAATTTTCTTAAGTATTCTGAGTGTCTTTTGTGCCGGCCTAAGCTTGTGTTGTGTTTCAGCTACTTTTAGGTCCTTCTCAAGTTTTTGCGTTACTAATGCCCTCTCCCTCTTATATAGTGGCGCCTGTGAGATGAATTCCCCCCGTATGACTGCTTTTCCTGCGTCCCAGACAGTTCTAAAGTCCACCTCCCCATTATCTTGTTCCCAGAAGTAATTAAGTATCGTCTCTTCTATACACGCTCTGAGCGCGATATCCTTCAGAATCAGCTAATTGAGGGTCCACCGTTTTGGCCTGCTCCCTTTTACCTCATCGATGCCGATGTGAATGATGACTGGTGCATGATCTGTTAGGTATTGGACCCCTATATTCACCTTCGTTACCTGTGGGATCAGTGTTGCGGACACCAGCATCATGTCAATCCTAGAGTAGCCTCTATGGACTGCTGAGAAGTGTGTGTATTCCCTGTCCTGTTCGTGGAAAAACCTCCAGGTCTCAATCACCCCCAGTTCCCGAAAGAGCTTACCCAATGCTTGCCTATTCCTCCCATCTGCCATTGTTGCCGGTAGTGTTTTATCCATGGAACGGTCCATTACGCAGTTAAAGTCGCCTCCTATTATTGTTTGACCTTCACACCATCCTCCCAATTTACGCAAGAGCTCCCTGATGTATGTGTCCATCTTTTTGTTAGGGAAATAAAGTGCAATAATGGTATATTTCTACCCTCTGTTCCAGCCCTTAAGGCCAAAGTATCTCCCCTCTGGGTCACTAAGGAGATGTTCTTTCCGGAAACCCAATTCTCTGTTTAGTAAGATTGCCACTCCCTTCAATTTCCTCCCCACAGAGGCAAAGTATTGCTGTGGGAACATTCTGTGGGACATTAATTTTTCATCCTCCGTGAGGAGGTGTGTTTCCTGTAGGATCCCCACCGATACCTGAAGTTCTATTAGCCACCCTAAAATCGCGCGACATTTCATCGGGGAGTTCAGCCCCTGCACATTTAGAGTTACAATTACCGCCTCATCCATTTGACCTGTCCTGTGGGGAGTGCTGGCCCTGTTTCCTACCCCTAAGTCTCCTTAAAAATGTCTTTGGTGGAGTGGTTATTCCCATGCTCCAACCACTAACTCAGAACTTTATTCTTACTTTTCCCGTTCCCTGTCCCCAGCTTCTTTCCACTTTCCCTCCCTCCTCTCTCCCCGTTCCCCTCCTCCTCCAATTTCTCCCCCTTCTCTCATCCCTATGTGGCCAGGGTCCCACCGGACTCTCCCCAATTCCCAATCAGGGCGTTGGGCCACTTCCTCTCCAAACATTCCCCTCCTCCCAGACTTTGACATATTCAGACGACAATTCCAAGATGTGTCTCCCTCCAACTCCGTCCCAACTTACATATTTAATTTTTGCAGTCTTGTTTCCCCCCATCGCCGGCCGTGACATTGCACATATCCATGCTTTTGTTAATTTCAGTCTGCCTTCTTGCGGGGACCCGACAGTGCCACTGCTCGGTCCTTCCTTCCGGATCTCTTGGTCGTCCATTCCCACTGATTGGCTGCAGACTTCCCAGAAGGTCGGCACAGAGTAGCATCTGTCTGGTTTACGTCTTCTTCAATGTGCAGTAAGGACAGACCCTCCTCGCATGTGATGATTCGGCGGGTCTTGCCTTCCCAGGCAAAGAGTAGGCCGAAGGGGTAAGCCATTGGTATTTTATATGTTTAGCCATCAAGGCTTTTGTAACCTCCTCTTATGTAGGGTCGAGAGGGCCAGGTCTTGATAAAGCTGGACATGGCTTCCGTTGATTGCTAGTTCCGTTTGCGATCTGGCCCCTCTCAAGATTTCTTCTTTTTGGGCAAATGAGGTACAGGCAACCAGCACATCCCTGGGTCTGGCCCCCGGCTCATTTCTTTTCGAACCTACTCAATGTATTCTATCAAAGCGTATCTCTTCAGGCTGGATATCATTAATTAGACTGCTGAAGCATTGCTGAATAGTGGCCCGCAGGTCTACATCCAACACTGTCTCTGCCAGGTCCTTGACCCTGATATTTGATCTATGAGACCTATTTTCTAAATCTTCGGCTTGTAGTTCCAAATTAGTCGTTGCTCTGGCCACCTGCTCCAACAGAATGTTATTTTGCTTGGCGTCTTCTGCCAGGCAGGAGAGGCCATTTTCCACCACTTTGATACTCTCCCCAATCTCGTTCACCTCTTTCCTGATATCTTGTTGGGCCACTTTCAGTTCTTCTTTCAGATACCACATTTGGAGTTGAAACGTATTTGTCATTCTCGCTTCCATTCCTTTCAGGCAGGTCAGTAATTCTTCCTTGTCTGAAGCCATGGCATCTGGTGTCTCGATAGTTCCCAGTTCTGTGCTGTCCCATCGGTGAATAGTTGACTCGTCTCCCTCTGGCTGTTTGACTTTCCAACACTTCTCAATTTGGCTCTCTAAGCGTGTGTGAGCCCCTTTGGCTTCCCTTGAGGCACCTCTGGATTTTACTCCTGGCATCAGAATTCTCCAGTCTGGGCTAGCTAATGCAGTTATTCTGATTCTGAATTCTGTGTTCCGGCGGTCTTCTAAAAGTGTCAAGATAGGGGGAGTTGAGGCCCCCTTTGCTGTGATCGGGTGCTTGCTGAATTGGGTCTCCCTTGATCGGCGACAGTCATGGGCGTAATTTTAGGGGGGGATGGGGGTGTTTGTCCCACCCAACTTTCATGGCACACTATTTTGTCCCCATTCATTTGGATGGGGCATCTTTTCTTCAGAGGTCATGTCCCCCCCAACATTTTCAGCAAAGTTTCTCCACTGGCGACAGTCCGCTGTTCGTGTCTTTCTCCTCCTTGTCCCCTCGTCAGTTTACACTCTCATCTCAGTTTTGTCCAGGTGTGCTTTCCCCCAGTGCCACTCTTCAGGGAAGCTAGGTGGGGGCGATGCATTTGTCTTGTCTCGCCTAGCCCGGACCTAACCTGGGCCCACCGGCTGCAGCAGGGCCTCAAAGTGCTATTATTCGGAGAGAGTCCCCCTTTTTGTGTTGTCCGCTATGTTTGAGTTAGCTGATGCACAGCTTCCGCCCCAAGGTGCTGGGGTCTGCCTTCATCTCACTATTTCTCTGGCTTTTGCGTGGGGCTGGTACCTGAAGTTGCACTTATATGACCATCTGGTCAGGCTTCACTATAGTAGGCTCCCTGGGGAGGATTCAGATGTAGTTCCACAGGGGGGCCACATTGCCAGAGTCTTCCCCCAAGACGCCAGGACCCGGGATGTGCCATCCTTATGTTTCCTGTCCAGTCCGCCTGGCAGGGAACAGCCTCCAGATGAGATGCTTGTGTATAGGCACGTTATAAATACCATATCATATCATATCATATCAGGAGTCTTAAACCGAAGTCTAGCAGAAGCACTGGGGGGCCAGTTATACGACTCTCCTTCCCGTGTCCACTGATTAGGTTCTCTTGTGCTTACAGGCCGCTCTGTCCTCCAGGGGTTCAGCGCTTTGCCACACTAGCCCAGCCATAGCTTTACTACGCAGGTCTGGAGCTCCAGTCCCCCGCCCGCTTCAAAGGCGCTGCGCTATCACCAGGTGTCGGGTGGCAGAGTCCCTCGTAGTTCCATTCTTCTCCGGATGCCGAGGCTTCAATCTCTCTTCGGGTCCCAGCAGTGCTATCCTCCGCAGGAGTCCGCAGCACCACGCCGACAGCAGGGCTTCAGCACCAGGGGCAAGTGAGTTCTCCACTATGTTCTGGGTCGCCTTCTCCAGTACTTGATCTCCAGCATACAATTTTGGTGGTGGCAATATTTCACTCGGATTGGCTTCCTCAACCCCCCTGCAATGCTTGACTTGATCTGAAATGATAGAAACACTGGTAGTCATACATGTCAAATAATTGTGCATCTCATCACCTAGAGTCTGTGCTTGACTCTAGGCATCACTTCTGACTTTAGATGGGGCATGAGGGATGTCTTCATGTGGCATCCTGTTACTAATTCATGGGATGTAAGATGATTATCTGAACCTGGCTGATTTCAAAGTGCATACAAGGCTAGGGGTAGGCAATGTAGCGATCCCTTTTTCATAGTTAATCTGACCTTTGCTATTCTTTCCTTTAAGAGGCCGTTGAGCCTCTCACATATCCTGTTTGCTTCTGGATGATAAGCAGAAGAAAATGCATGCTTTACATTCAATAAAAGCCCTATTTGTTCAAACAGTTCATTGACAAAGTGTGGCCCATTATCAAACCTTAATACTTTGCACAAACCCCATCTTGGAAATACCTCATGCACTAAGAACTTTGCTGCACAGGAAGCATCAGGATGTGTACAAGGACTGGCTTCGATCCACCAAGGAAAGGCACATACCACCACTAATAGATACCTATATCCATTACATGTCTGCAGCATAAAGTGCTGAAATGGGCCATTTGGATGGGGCATTACTCCTCTGATTGTTCTTAGTGTATGCCCGGCTGTGAACTTCCGACACACGATGCAATTCATAATGAACTGTGCAACGTGTTCCAATAGATTAGGAACAAACCAGTCCTCTGTAATAGTGGCAGCAAGACTTTCTCGGGTTATATGCGCAGGGTACTGCAGCTGCTCAAGTGCCACTTTTAGTAATGCCGCTGGCATCACTGGCTTTCCAGTGCTTTGCTATCTCCAAAGTGCTTCCGTGGGAGATAAAGAACACCCCCTACATCTCCATAGCTCCTGCTCTTCTTGTGGGGCTCTACCCTGTATCTCTATTAGTTGCATAAATGAAACAATGTTAAATCCCCCTCGTACCAACATGCTTTTATTTAATACTTCTTTAACATTTTCAGTTTCAAAACTGAAAATTTCTTAGGAATACGTAACCCTTTTGGCTTCTAAATCTGCATGTTCATTTCGGCAAGAAATACAATCTATTTGTTTGTATGCACAGTGCATTTTATAACCGCTTTGGCCAGTGGGCATTGTAGGGCCTTAATGAGCCTGTCCAATAAAGACACTTGTTGCACTCGAGTGCCGTCGGTGTGGAGATAACCCCTCCTTTTCTAACGTGACAGCTCTGCGTGTACAGTTGACGTCACATAGGCAGAGTCACTGTACACCGTCAGTTACTGATTATTGTGTTTCTTGAGCGCAGCAATAAGTGCTACCAATACTGCTGCCAGTGCTGAAAAATTGGATGGCAGTCTTGCACTCAGCACTACCTCAAATTCACCATTTAATCTGTGTTCTACAACTGCAGATCCTGAATGTCTTTCCCCACTAGTCTGATACATTTTTGATGAACCATCAATAAAGAGAATCTCCTCTCCCGCTAAAACATTTTCTTTCACACAGGGTATATCATCATAAAATTCAACATAATAAGTGCAATCGTGTACATGATCACGTTCTTCTACAGGTTCAGCTACAAACGTGGCTGGGTTCACTATTTTACATCTCACAATTTTCATCGCTGAATTAGAAATCATTACTTCATATGCAGATGCTCGTTGTGTTGTCAATGTACTTTTGGATTGCTCTAAAATGGAAAATAAGGTGTGTGCCACATATAGGGGGTAATTCATGGATTATTTGCGCCGAAGAAAACGGGATTTGTGCGCCATTCTGCCCGCAAATCCCTGTTTAACAAATGGGGATTTGCTGACAGAATGGCGCACAAATCCTGCTTTTTGGCACAAATAATCCATGATTTACCCCATAGAGTCAATGCACAGCCCATTCTAATACTAGTGGACTTCTCAATCACAAAAGTGGCAGCAGCCAAAGATTGTTTGCTTGGAAAATGTCCTCTCATAACTGGATCTAAATTTCCACTGTAATATGCCAAAGGTTAATACCCTAATGTTGTTCTTTGTGTGAGTACTGCTATCATTTGTGATCCATTGGTGTGTGAAAACAAATATAATTATTCACTATAATTGGGGATTCTCAAAACTGGAGCTGTAAAAATTGCTCTTTTTAATTCCTCAAATCCTTCCTCCATTTCTTCAGTCCATTTTATCATCTTTTACTTACCAACTTGAGTTTTCTTAAGTGCTTGCAAAAGTGGTTATGTGTATGTGCTGTAGTCGAACACCCAGGCCCTACAATAATTGCATAAACCCAGAAACTGCTACATTTGCCTCACTGTATTTGGCTTTGGTGTTTTCATGATAGCGTCAGCTCTCCCAGGTGTCTATTTCTTTCCTTCATGTGAACTGAACTGGCCTATGTACAACACCTCTTCCTGGCAACATTGTAATTTCTCCTTATCTACTTTGAATCCTTTATCTGCCAATACAGTCTTTAACTGAACAGAGTCATGCCTACATTCATCCTGTTTCGCTACAGATTAATATGTCATCTATGTACTGAATTACCACACTTTTGAGATCAATATTACCTATATCCCTCAGTAGGACCCTATTAAGAGTACCCCTGAGGCAGAGGAATATGTTTTCTTTTTTGTTGTCTCAACGTAAAGGAAGTAAGGTCTTGAGAATCTTTATGCAATGTGACCGTGAAAAATGCATTTTTCAAATTGATGACTGTGAAACACTTAGCTTCAACTGGAATGCTGCACAATATTTTCACAGGATTCAGAACTGATGGAAATTCTGCTTCTACAATCTGATTAAGAGAGCACAACTCCTGGATAAATCTCCATGACCCTCCTTTTTATTTTTTTATCGGATACACCACTGTATTGCATGGGGACTCCGATTGCACTAGGATTCCCTGTTTCATCAATGCTTCTTGAGACATCAAGGACTGTTTTGCTCGGGGTAAAATTGCTCATGGCTTGAGTTTTATTTTAACCTCCCTTTTTTCCTTCATATGGGCCGGTAGGCCAAAGGACACTTGGCACCTTTTCCATGTCTTCCTGAAAGAACGCTGGTCTTTGCCGCATTAGGGCCATTGGCTGTGGGACTTCCCTTTTCTCAAACTTGATCCAATATGTAATGGTTATGAAAAACACTAGCTCATCGTCTATATGTTCATCTCTGAGCATATTTTAATCTGTTATATCAGTAAATCTGTATTCCTCCTCAAGAGCTATCACTGTTCTACATGCTCTGCCTTCGTCATCTACTCCTTCAAGCATTGCTATTTTCCCTTGTACTATGGCTGCTTCCAATTCTATGGGAATAATATGTCCTTCTTCCTCACCCATAGGTACTTGTGGTCTAAATAAAAATTCATTCGGTATCCTCACAATTTTCCCTACTAATCCATGTAGCCTTGTTAATAAAATGCTCACCCCATACATAATGACTTCCGGATCTACCAAGACCCCTTGTGGAGCCACTTGTCCTGTGAATGCCAGTATAAACTCTCTGACATTTAAATAGTGTATTCCTAGAGTGGAGAATACTATTTCTTGATCGGTGAATGAAATCGTCATGTTAAGATTCATCATCAAATCTCTACCCAAAATGTTAACTGGCGTTTGTCACAAATATAACAAGGGCACAGACATGTCCCATTCCCCTGTTGAAACAGGTAATTTATCATTAAAAGGAACTAAATGTGTAGCTCCAGAGAACCCTCGAGTATTCATGGCAATACCTGACATTGAGTATTTTCCCTCCCTTATACAGGAGAGAGTCGTTCCAGTGTCTACGAGAAAAGAAAAAGATTGCCTCCTATCAGTACATTGACCCCTGGTTCCTCTTGGGTGTCTGGTGTTACTGATAGTACTGAACAAACATATCACCCTATGAGCTGTCCTATTGAGGGAACAAATTCATCACTGTCTCTAAAAAAGGATACCGTCCTACCACACTGACACCCCTTATACTAGGTGTTTGTGCTTGCCCTGTGTTCACATTGCATTGTGTCTGCATAATTGCTTGTTGCGATTGCCCTTGCAGTGGGTGCATTTGCACTGGCCCCTGCTGTTAAACCTGCTGTGCTTGTGGTGCCTGTGTTTGATAGGTTGTGTGATCTTGGGCACAACCCTCTCTTCCATGACTTCTATATACACACACAATATGCCCTACTATCCCACAATACCAGCATAATGTGGGTGGTCCTCTGGTAAACTCACCATGATAACCTCCCTGAGTGTCCTGAATTCCACCCTGGGCATTTTGAAATCTACCATGGGTGTTCTCAAGCCCACCTTGGGTGTTCTGAAATCCACCTTCTCATCCTCTAAATCCTCCACCTCTACCTCGTGGCCAAAACCCATACCCACTTTGATCCACTGGGTGTACATTATTCATCTGCGATGCACACGTTGTTTCTTGCATTCCTCATCCTTCTCCACTTGTCAATCCTACACCGTCTAAGCAAATTTTGACAATTACTTCTGAACTAACTTGGCTTCCTCAATCTTTCTATTCTCATCTTTTTTTCTATTCTTCTCTTGTCACAATCGGCAATGATGCACAATAGTCAACTGTATCTCAGCCCATGGCTTTGCTTCCATTCCTACTTGCTTTTTCATTTGTCTCTGTACTTTTTCTGGCAATGCCTGACACAAAATCTGATGGAATAATGCCAATGATTTTACCCAAGGCTCACGCCATCTCTCTTGAATATCCTGAATACAAGCAATAGGGTCTTGATCTACTTTCATTTTACATGTCACAATTGCACCCATATCTGATGTATCGGGATACTGTACCCTAAGAGCTCTCCAAACACCTGCTCTGCAATAATTAAATGGTGCTCCATCATGCACCGAGTTTTGTGCTGTCACACTTGTATATCCCGCTCGTTGCCAAATGTCGTCAGCTCTCTCTCCAGGAATAGCTGCCAGTGGAGCTTTTATGTCCCCAATGGCCAATGTATTTCCACCTGTCATTTTCTCTAATTTGTCTATCCATTTTCCAGCCTCAGAAGCCAAACTAGGTAAACTCACATTTTACGTTATCCTTATTGTGAGGAATTTTACCATCCGCACAGGAGGTGTGCGCTCGCCTGCCCTTTTTTGATTTTTTGATAATGAAAATGAATGATTGGAGATTAACCTCTGAAAATGTGAGGCCATTCCACTCACATTTCCTCTGCTCACCGCACAAAACGCATAGTCAATTGTACTCTGGGAGGACACAGTCTACAGCCGCCATCCTCCCGGTCATGTTCGGGTGGAATGTGACAGCCACGGGTACATCAAAGCACCTTAAGAAGGGGGAAGGCACACATTGCTCCAGCCATGGGCAGCCTAATTAAAATATCAAAGGCTCCATGGATCTTTCCTATTGTTTAGTTTGGCTGGTGGAAGTGCATACCAATGAGAGATAATTGAGGCAAGCCTGTTGACAGGGCTTGGTCGCCGAACAGACAACAGGAAGGCGGGGCTAACGCCCCTATGGTATGCAATATGTCAACTTGAAGCTAGTTCTCACCTCTCTGTATGAAAGGCAGTGAATGGCATGTCTGGGGCCATTAGTTACCATAGGTATCCTGCAGAGCGGACCCCTTTTAGAGGGGAGAAGTATGTGATTTGAGGGAGTCAGGAAGTCTGCTCTCATCACAAACTTCAAGGGAGATCTGCACTTTAATCAAGAGTCACAGAGGGCTCAGTTAACCAGAGAGACACTTTGATCTACAACAGACAGGAAGATGGGTGAGACTTAGGTATATGTTGTCACCCCTTACCTTTCCTGTTGCAGAGCACTCTGGTCCTGACCTCATGCATAACAGAAGATTGTTGGTGGGGACCAAGGATTGGTTCATTAAAGTAGGCATAGCCTGCACCAATTACTAGGGCCCATTTGGCTTTAAAAGAGTGCTGAACCCCTCACTTAACCAATCATCCAGCGACTTTGAAAAGAGAAGGACTCATTTGGACCTGTGCTGAAGGTACAGTCTACCTTACATCTTCTGCCAGTGAAGGAAGGCCAGGAGTTCCAAAAGGGAAGCAATATCCCTCCCCTAAATATCTCCCAGGGAACAGAGGGAGATACCGGACTCAGCAGCTCCAGAACCGGTACCCAGACAGCACACAGCATGCTCTGTTCTACCTGCAAACTTCCTAGGTGGGACGTGCCAGAGAGTCTCTGAACAAAGGACACGGCCGTTGCATGCAAACACTCTCCTCAGCTTTGGGCTGTCCACCTTGAAAGGACCCCACAAGCTCTGCGACGAAGCTAGGAGGAGTGCCACTCAAGCATCAACCAGCGTCCATCTTTTAAGTATATTTTCGAGGCAGTCAAGCTCTCGAACCGGGACCGACTGCAACACTGACTGTTGTCACACTGCAGTCACTCAAGCCGTCCGAGATGCTTCGATCATCGTTCCAGATCCTCCTACCAGCACAGAGACAATGATTCTTGACGCAGAGGCATTGTGTAGGGCAGACTGCAGCCAGCCAGCAGCAATCAGATTGGCAAGTGAGGCAGACTTGCTTGCCGAACTGCCTGCCGTCTGCTCCTCGCAGCTGTCTCCTGTCTTCAACTCTGTCGCTGGAGCTGCGAAGTGTCCCGGAACCAACTTGACGCTGTCGAGCATCAAGAACATCTCGAGTACCAGTTACATTGTGGTTCTGTCCCCTGGGTCCTTCTCCAAAGGCCCCTAGTGACATTTATGACCCCTTGCTCCGTTGGTGCTGAAACCAAATAACCTTGAACAGTTAAGAGTGATTGCTTTACTGACTAACCTCCTGTCAGTATCCATAGCGCATCCATTTCCTTTGTGAAACTGTCTGTCCTCTGTGTTCCTTTACAGTGTGGGATGTATTTTTTAGTGTGCTAGAACTGTCTGTTGTAATAATAATTCAAGTACATATTTTTATGCAACCTTGACTGGGCAGTCTCTTTTTTCATTAGGTAATAATTGCATTTTCACAGTGTTGCATCTAACCAACAATTCACAACCTTGCGGCGATAAGCCTGGCGTTCCATCCACGTTACCAAAATTGGACAAGAAGGTTTATAATTTACCTTTGTTACAATCTGTTCAGATATCTTCTGGTGTACTAGAGGTGTGGGGTTGATTGATGGTTTAGAAACCGATATTCATCCCTGGACCACTGGTGCCCCGGAAGTTGATTCGTCACACTTATCCATCTGGGGCAATAGAATATATTGCGGTCTTGCCCCCCCTTCTCTAACAAGGGGAACTGTATGAACCCCATCCCGTAGCTGGAGCTAATGAAACATAATGAAATACTGTGTAACTGATTTTTCTTAAAATGACATGTTTGTAGAGGTAGTCATGAGTTGTCCACCTGATATCGGACAGCCAACAACAAACCTAGCTCCTATATGACTGTATATCTAGATGTGTCCCTTAACCAATCCCGACCCTTGATAGGGTTTTCCTTATTGCCACGTAACGTGACGTCTTCCTGAAGTGCGAAGAGAGTATCTCATTATTTTTCATGTGGAAATCGCTGAGAATGAGCGTATTGCGTGTTTTAGATAATTGCTGATAAAACAGCAACTTGCCAGCTTCTTGAGTTTGTCCGTTTATTTGGACTCATAATTATTCTGGTGTAATCTCATGCAGTAACAGGTGTACGTTCCAACGGCCATAAGCTCATTTTATTTCAAGTTAAATGTAAAGAGTCCTGAGTGACCGCCCACAGCATAGCTCTGGTAACAATTGAAAGTAATCTGCATTTTTGTGCAATGGGATTTTTTTTAACTGCCTAATGGTGATACATTGACATTTGATCTCTCCTGACACTCAGTGTTTATATATGTAAGATTGTGCAGTGGTGTTTGGACAGAGAAGATGTACAGACTTAATAGAGAGTCCAGATGTAAAGATCCAAATCGCCTGGAAGCCCCGCCCATTCCTCTTGCCACATCTGCTTCAGCTTGAAGATGTCAACAGCGACTAGAGTTCAGCATTCATTGGATGGGCTGATGTGTGTGTGTGGGAAAGAAACTTTCTGTTTAGATAGCTCGCGATTGGAGGGGGAGTCTCTGCAGACTCCTGAAGTGTTTACATGGCCTCTGTCATTTCCGCTGCAATCAGAAAGTGCACGTCATCGCTGAAGAAGTAAAATACTCTGTGTGCCTACCAGAATCGATGCAGCAATACGGTTCTACAAGATGCGTAAAGTGGAACAAAGGTTTCCTTATCTGGCTCTAAATCAGGGTTCTGCAGCCTGAGGCTCCCCAGACCACTTGGGCTATGATCTGATGATCCCTCATTGGCTATACAGGCTTGGGGTGATGGGAGTTGTAGTCCATAACATCTAGCGAGTGAAAAGTTGCTCTAAAAACTTAGGGAATAACCCTTTAGACGGCTTGATACTATACAGTGCAGAATTGTAATTATTGAAGCACGGGTACCCGGTGAGCACATTTCTTCTATGCGGCCCTGGTCCTCCAATGTCCCATCTGATGGCTCTTCCTCCTCTTCATCCAGCAATATTCGGGGAACATATAGTTCAATGGGGGTTCGCATGGGTGGAAGTCGGAGGTATTCCTCTGTTGCCCCTCTGTGTTTCCAGTCCTGAAATATAGAGGAGCAACAGAGGAACCCCTGAGCCCATTTTTAAAATGCTGCATAGTGTCTGCAAAAAGGCCTTCGACTTCATCAAACTAAAATGCAGACCTGAAATGCAAGATGAAACTAAGGAAGTCATAACACCAGGAAATCATTACAATTGTGACCAAGAAACCAGCATTGTAGGAGTAGTTTTGTTTAACGTAGTTCTAAGATTCAAAACAAATGGTATCATTGACCTTGAAAAAGTGCACATTGTGCGAAACATGTCTTGGTCTATACTAAATATGTCTAACTACCGCCCACCAGAGTACTGGTTTTGTAACAACATTCTAATACTGGCAAAAAAACATACAAAGGCTATAATTTATAATGGTGTAAGTGCTGCGAAGAAACTGTTATTGGCAATCGGAGCAGAGATTGTTTGCATTATTCCGTCATCAGCGAATACATAGAATGTCCACAATAAGGATTGAGCAGGCCATAGAATGTATGCTCAGCCTTTCCTCTAAAACATTCAGGCTGTATGAATTACAATTACATACTGGAGCAGCTGGTGTTAATGCCATACTCAAACAATGAGCAAAAACCAAGCATTGGCAAAGTCAACAGTTATAATAAACTTCCTGTGCATATGATAGCGGTACCTGGCAAATGCTAATACCTACACAGAAGCCGAAACTGTTGACTTTGCCAGTGTTTGCTGTTAAATGGACATGGGAGCAGCATATTGCTTGTAAGTCAGCAGGTGGCTCATGGCACACTTGGTTAAGACATTTTTATTACACCAAAAGCACATTTACAACTGTACTTAACACATGAACTCTAAGAAGGCTGCCTCGAAATAACACTGACCAGCTATGCATAGTGTGAAGTTTGATGTTACTAGTTGAGAGAGCTAGCTCAAAAGAATCCTAGAGGGGTGTGTATTGAGTGGGGAGGGCCAGGTAGGGGGTGGGAATACCATAGCGAATATCATGGTGATGGGAAGTCAATAATTGGGTAAATAGCCAAACAATGCCCACCTCACATCCAGTCTCCCTCCTGTAGGCAATAGCGCCTGCTTATATACGGTGCTTAAGTGCCACCTAATACTCTAAAATGTAGGAGAGACTGTTGTTTTAACCCCATAGTGGCAGTGGTAATTGCTAGGTGGTGAGGGATGTGGCATTCAAACTAGGATATACTGAAAGAGCAGTGCCAAGGTGACATCTATTGAACCTCCATTGGCACTGACTAGTTTCATTCTACCGCCTGCCTTCCTGTTTCCAAGGTCGCTGCTCTCCTGAAAATACTGACGATGCGGAAAAGCTATACAATGTGAGGGCAATATGGTAGTTTGTGAAGTGTCACACTGCACTGGAGAGCTGCTACGTCAAAGAGCTGCTCAAGAAAACCACTGATCTGAAAGCCCACCCCGGGCTTCTGCGAGCAGCCCTGCTCTGGGAGAGTTCCTCCCCAGTTACCTATTTAGGCAACCTACCTGATGTCTTTCTCCACCCCCAGTTTCTTAGATGAAAAATACTGTTGTGATGTAAATGCAGACTTTGGAGAACTATTGCCAAAATTCGTGTATTACCAAATGTTAGCGTTCTCGCTCTGAGGGAATATGAGCATCAATTGAGTAACAAAATTACATTTTTTTCCTGCGCGGTAGTAACTTCTTTCTAAAGTCTGCTTGACTGAACCCCTCTATTCAATATTTTGTCATGTCCTCGTGAACTGGTGGTATTTTGACACCTGAAAAGTGTAAACTGGTCTTGATAAACATCGAAACATATTTACCGGGCTCTAAAGTGCGTCAGACTTCAGAGCTAGCACCCACAGTTGGGCAGTGGTCACCAAAACGACTTAATTGTCCGCAACTCAAATGGACAGGCCTTACTCGTGTGCCAATGCACTTTTACTTCTGATTTTTCCGATTCAACGCATTTACTTTCATCAATGGTAGAAGTGTACTGAAAAAAGTAGTGGAACTGTGTCTGGGCAGGGGAGAGGGTAGGAGGAAGCATAGGGCAACACGATAGTGCAACACGTGACAAGGTGTGGCAGCCGGGGCAATGCAGTAGTCTATGTGACTAGTAACTAAGGCTCCTATTGCAACTTTACACCTGCACAAGGACATGACTGGACAGATCCTCTGTATAGAATGGTGAATTTGGTCGTCCGGCCAGTGTCTCATTTTCGTGCTGCCGGAAAACCAATGGTTTCCTATGGAATCTACTCGTTTTTTACACCTGGCAAAATTAGGCAGATTTCATGAGATTCAATTGTAAATGCCTCTACAATTGCTAATTGTCAGGGGGCATTAACGTTTTCCGTCGCGTAGTTGAAAAGTCCAGTGTAAAGGTGATTTGGCTTTACCACTATGTGTCAGAAAGTCAGAAAACTGTTTTGCACGGAAGTGCACTTGGAAGTGGTCCCCTCCGTGCAAATTGCTCTTCAAATCAAAATGACACACCTCCTTATGAGTTTGGCGGTGTGGGAAAAAAGTGGAGGAAATTCTGTTACCTCCATTTTTCCCACACCACCAAAGTACAAGTTTTTGCAGAATTACCACTGCTTGAATAATGAGTGGTAATTCCACTGATTTCTGGAGGAAAATTGGAGGCTGTACCTCCAGTATGATGCTCCAATTAAGCAGTGGTAATTCCTCCAGAAATCCCCAATGGAGTCCTATGGACTCCAGAAAATGGGGATTTACACCACCGACAACCACTTGTAATCAGGGGAGTTGCTAGGTCTGGAAAAGACCTGGGGCTAAGCTGATGTGGGAACTGTTGAGACTGGGGGCTGTTACCCGGGGCTCAACGGGTTGACGCTCACGAGCCCCCTCCGTTGGAAAGGCGGAGTCTAACTGGGCAAGGGAGTTATCGGGCACGTGCGCGGTAAGCGCCAGAGCTTGTGTGGTTGTTTAAGAATAAAGACGTTCCTCCTATCTCTCCGTGTGTGCGTCCTTCATTGGGCCTAGATCCCTAGGCAACATTTGGCGACGAGGATTTCTCCCGCACACTGGAGTCCTCCTCCTGCAGCAGTCCGCTGTTCTCCACTCCCACGTGGTGGGCAACCCAGCGATCCTTCTCCTCCTGCTCCTCCTCCGCGCAACACGGCAGTCCACCGGATCCGCCTTGCCGGACCTCCTCCTCCGAAGCTCCGCGGAAGCGATCCCGCCCGCGCCTCCATCCTATACCCTGCCCGGTGACGCCCGGCCGGAAAGGGGCCTGAATCGACGGAAGCGGTGGACCCCCTTTGCCGGACGCTGGGTGCACGTGGGCTCGTTCTAGGCCCGACTACCTCGCCCCATGCGCTGCATATACACGTGCGGGCCTAGTCTCCCAGGCGCCATGAGCACCCCGCCCTCCAACGCTGGGTCCAGCCAGGGTTCTCCTCAACTACCGCGGGTGGCGAAGTCGATACAACTACGCCTGCCCCCGCCGTTCACCATGACTCCTCAAGCCACCAAAGGCCCCAGGTGGACCGACTGGATGGATGATTTTCGTCATTTCGTGAGAGGATCCGGCGACGGAGACTCCCCCAACATGAGAGACATTTTCCTCAACCTGGTAGGGGGGGAAATTAAAACGGTTGTGAAGGCTATTCCGGACACAGACCAAGACACGTTTCCCAAGTTGATTGGTGCTTTGGACAAACTGCTGATCATCGAGGTCAATCGGGACTACGAAAGATATTTGTTCAACCAGTGCACCCAACTCCCACAAGAGACTGTCGACGAATTCATCACACGCCTACGAGTGAAAGGGGCAAACTGCCAATTTGATGCGTTCTCGCTAGAGGAAGCCATTCGGCTGAGGGTGATCGAAGGTTGCCTCTCCCCCGCTCTCAAGAAACAGCTACTCAAAAAACCGCTCACCATGCCTGAGGTGAGCGAACTTGCTCGCATCCATGAGAGAGTGGATGCGCAGGCCTCAGCCATGGGACACTCCAACAACTCCAAATCAGACATGGGGGAACTTGTAGCCGCCATACAACCGCCCCGTCAAGGAGACAGGGGCCCTCAGCCTTACAGATCGCCGGCAACCTCTTCGACGTCCGCCCCGCGTCCACAAAGACAGTGCTACCGCTGCGGGATGTACTTCCCCCACTCGGGGTCTTGCCCAGCCCTGTCTCAGCGATGTACCAACTGCGGGAGAGAAGGACATTTTCACTCCGTTTGCAGGGAGGGCGTACCGTTTCCCCCGATGCGCCCCCAGGCGGCCCCCAGAATGCTCTTCCGGCCACAGCCCCTGCAGTACAGTCAGCCAAGACCATACCAACAGGGCCTCGGGCAGAGGCGCTACGTCAGAGCGATGGACGAATACCAAGCGGCAGGATATGCCCCACCGTACGATCAGGCCGAACAACCTAGACACCTCACGGACGAATATGACAATCCTCCTGCGGAATACAGGCCCGAGACCCTCTACCAGGAGGACCAGGCGATGGCCTACTACGCACCGCAGGACCAATACGACCACGACGAGTTTGTGAACCTGATACTCGACAACAAAGAGGCCAGGGAGGCCCCGCAAATCCCGCTCAAGATGGGGAACTGCCAATTTCAATTTATGATTGATTCCGGGGCCACAGTGAACATCATGGGCGAACAAGACTATGGCCGCATACCATGCCCACTACAGCTCAATCCGTCCCGTTCCAGAATTTTCCAGTGGGGAGCCGCCACCCCGTTACGGACCGTGGGCCAATTCACCCAATGCCTTCTCCTGAATGGGCGGCAAGTGGAGGCGACCATTCACGTGATACGGTCCCTCGCCAGGAGTCGATGCCTCCTCAGCTATCACACGGCATCGCACCTGGGGCTGATCGAGATCCACGTGAATGTGGGAGACGTAATCACCGCCGCAGCAGCCAACCCCAGCCCGGGGAACGTAGTAGGGTCGGTAGCCTCTCATCAGACTCAATCGCCCGTCTCTCAAGACGATATCGCGAGTGCCTTCCCCAAACTTTGCGAGGGGCTAGGAAAGCTCCGGGGACCCCCCATCAAGCTCCACATCGACCCCAACGTACGGCCAGTGCCGCAGCACCCCAGAAGGGTTGGTTTCCACCTTCAGGAGACAGTATCGGAGGCACTCCAGCAACTGCTCCGCGACGGCATCATCGAACCGGCGACGGGGCCGACGCCGTGGGTGTCCCCCCTTGTGGTGGTCCCCAAAGAAGGGGGTAAGATCCGGTTGTGTGTGGACATGAGGGTGGCCAACACGGCAATACAACGGGAGAGACACCCGGGACCATGTATTGAAGACATGATCGTGCTGCTGAACAGTGCCCAGATGTTCTCCAAACTGGACCTAAATCAGGGGTACCATCAGTTGGAGCTCCATCCTGACTCCCGGCCCATCACCACGTTTGCGACTCACGATGGGCTTTTCAGATACCGGAGACTGAACTTTGGAATCTCATCGGCCGCTGAGATTTTCCAGGAGACAATACGCCAGATCATCAGGCCTGTAAAAGGGGCTTTAAATTACAGTGACGACATACTCGTTTTTGGATCGTCCAAGGAAGCCCATGACAGGGCACTACACGACACGTGCGAAGCCCTTCAGAGAGCCGGCCTCACGCTTAACATCTTGAAGTGCCGGTTCAGTAAAACGAAACTCAAGTTCTTTGGACATATTTTCTCCAAGGATGGCATGCTGCCCGACCCCGAGAAGGTCGACACGATCACCAACCTAGGCGAGCCCCGGCAGGTGGCGGACGTCCACTCGTTCCTCGGCATGGCGGGATACTGTGCGAGGTACATCCCCACTACGCCTCCATCACAGACCCGCTGAGGAAACTGTTGCAGAAGGAGTCGACGTTCGAATGGACACCGGCCTGCCAACAGGCCTTCGCGGACATCAAGCAAGCCCTCGCGGAAGCTCACCGTCTCGCATACTTCAACCCACAGTGGCACACCGAGGTGGTAGTGGATGCCAGCCCCGTAGGCCTCGGTGCCATCCTGGCCCAAACCAGTGGCGCGGATGTTAATCCCAGACACGTGGTTGCATACGCGAGCCGAGCGCTGTCGACACCTGAGCTGGCCTACTCCCAGGCCGAGAAGGAGAGCTTGGCAGCAGTCTGGGCGTGTGAACATTTCCACAACTTCATCATCGGCAAAAGGTTCACGCTGATCACCGACCACCAGGCACTTCTATCACTGTTTGGGAACCCGCACACCAAGATGCCGCCGAGGATTGAGAGGTGGGGCATCCGCCTCCAGGAATACGATTATGACATCGTACATCGCCCGGGGGGCGACCTTAACCCCGCGGACTACCTCTCACGACACCCCGTAGGGGCCCCGCTCGCGCGGAGGGGTGACGTTGCCTATGTGCAATATGTGGCGGCCCACTCGCTGCCTCCGGCGCTGTCCCTTGAAAGAGTAGCCGCCGCATCAGCAGCCGATCCAACGACAGCCCTGGCGATCAGCCTCACGATGGCCAGCAAATGGAAAGACCACCACAGAGCCATCCTAGCGCACCCTGGGGTGAACAAACAAGAAATTGAGCGGCTAGCCCGAGTATATGGTGAACTTGCGGTGAAGGACAACAATATTCTGCTCAGAGGGTGCAGGATCGTCATCCCCGCCACACTCAGGAGTGAGGTGGTCAGCATAGCGCACGAAGGCCACAGAGGAGCCGAGAACACAAAAAAGCAGCTCAGGTGCCACGTGTGGTTCCCTCTCCTGGATGCAGCCGTTGATGAGTGGGTAAGGAACTGCCACGCCTGTCAGTGCACAGCCCCTGCTGAACGACCGCCCCCACTCCAGCATACTCAAATACCTGATCACCCATGGGAACGAGTAGCCATGGATTTCTACGGGCCGACCGAAGCGGGTGACTACATCTTACTCTTCATAGATGAGCACTCAAGGTTCCCGATAGCCAAGGTGGTCAATCCCACGGCGTTCACTCAAGTGGCGGCGACGATAGAAGAGGTTTTTAGTGAGTGGGGGATCCCCAAATGGGTCAAGTCCGACAACGGACCACCATTCTGTGGACATGAGTTTGGGACACTGGCAGAGCACCTGGGGTTCAGGCACATGAAGATCACACCTCGCCACCCCCAGGCAAATGGAATGGCCGAGCGCTTCATGGCGTCGATCAAAAAGACTATACAGAGGACACGGCTTGACGCAGTTGATACACACCAAGCGCTATGCCGTCTGTTAAGAGACTATAGGAACACTCCTCATGAGGTCACGAATAAGACGCCCGCCGAGCTCATGTTCCGATATGAGGTGCGAACCCGCATCCCGAGAAGTGCGGCGCAGGCAGAGCCGGTTGACCATGATCTGCTCCAGAGAGACGCGGTGGCAAAAGAAAATGCGAGGCTCCGCACCGATGCACGAAGAGGAGCGGTGCCGCCGGAGTTCCAGGTAGGAGATGAAGTCCTGGTACAACAACCGACGGCTAGAAAGACAGACCCGCGGTTTGCTCCAAGCCCCATGAGGATAGTTGCAGTGAAAGGGACGATGGTAACGGCTGAAGACGAGAACAGGGCCGTCACCAGAAACTGTCAGCAGTTCAGGCAGTACGCAAGAAGAGAAAACACAGAAGGACCTCAGCGGGCATTCTCACCAGAACCAAGGTTGCAGAGGGATGATGAATGGTTTCCCCCGGAAGGAGACCCCGGGGACATGAGCCAGAGGGGAGCGACTGAAGAGGAGCCAGATCCTGGGACTCAAGGTGAGAAGCCGAGACGACTCATAAGGAAGCCGATGAGACTTGTTGAAGAGTGTTGAGTTATTGTTTGGACACAGAGTGTCAAGTTGATGTTTGGACATATTGTTCGGGGGTAGTGTTACCCGGGGCTCAACGGGTTGACGCTCACGAGCCCCCTCCGTTGGAAAGGCGGAGTCTAACTGGGCAAGGGAGTTATCGGGCACGTGCGCGGTAAGCGCCAGAGCTTGTGTGGTTGTTTAAGAATAAAGACGTTCCTCCTATCTCTCCGTGTGTGCGTCCTTCATTGGGCCTAGATCCCTAGGCAACAGGGGCTAGCTAATCTTTTGGCTGTAGCTCCTGAGATTCTATCAGGGGCTACAACCAAAAGATCAGGGGCTATAGCACCCTTAGCCCCCCCCTAGCAACGCCCCTGCTTGTAATCCTGTGGTAAATCCACAGGACCAAGTGGTGGTAACTGTAAAGCCTTTTGGTGGTATTTCAGAGTATTTACCTCTGAAATTCCTCCAAACTCGTAATGAGGCCCATTTCAGGCATACAAATCCATATTTCTGTACCCATTTTTCTCTTACAGGGGGGTTCCCACTGTACCCCTTCTATATATTCATCCATCCATCCATCATCTGTATCTCTTCCCATTACCGCTATGGTATTGGGGGCAAACTGGAATACTGTGGCTGTTGTTTTTACTGCCGGTGTAAGAAAAAGACTTTGAAGAGACCCGCAATGTAGCTGACATGGTCTGTTACCACCAAAGGTTTGCTTTGGCCAAATATCTTCAATTTTATAGACATACATGTATGGTTTAACCCTAGTAGTGTGTGGACGGAAGAGAAAGGGCAAGTGATATTTGGGTAAATTATGCAAAATTGACTTGACTTGATAAAGTGAATGGCCCTTGGCCAGCAACGATTAAAGGGTTTGAGGTTCAGTCAATAAAACATTTTTATTTTTATTTTTCATGACAGCATCCTTCTGTTAATGAATAGTCCATTCGGGGAATGCATGCGGGCTCTATTGCACCCTGGCCACAGCTGTTTCTAGTTCCGTCGTTCTTTAGCCTTCATTCGTGACATTTTTAGCGTCACTTTGCACTGTGCTAAATGGGCCTAATTCACGGTGCAAAGGGTACTTTTGCAGTGCAGTGGCTTTACACTTCAAAAATACACTTTGCAATACTTTGTGAATCAGGGTGTTTGGAAAAATACACTTTGCAATACTCTGTAAATCTGTGAATCAGGGTGTTTGGAAAAATACACTTTGTAATACTCTGTGAATCAGGGTGTTTGGAAAAATACACTTTGCAATACTCTGTGAATCAGGGTGTTTGTTGGCAGTGCAAAGTCACTTTGCACTGCACCAAAAATTCCATGAATCGGGCCCTTAATACGCCGCACATGTCGCTGCTAATGGGTTTAGTTCTCAATTCGAGCAACATGCGTGCTGGAGTTTTCTTCCCAATGCAGCGGGCATAGTTTCAGCCACCTCACAGGGGTAGGGAAAGAGACCTCACTCACACTTTGCCACATTTGACATCACAGGGAGTGGATTTGTATGTTTGTTTTATTTGCTTCTATACCCAAAGGTATCTAGGCGCTTTTCTTAAGGTGCATGGTTAGAATAATTATGCAGTGATTGTAAGAGATACAATAATATATACAGTAGTAGATACAAAATATACAGGCATATTTGTGAACTTCGACCCACCTGCGGGTTTCCCTGTATGTAAGCAATCTTTATTGAAGCAACAAGGCTAAAGCATGTTTCTTAACAGCGCAGCGCGTACATGACAGGCAGACTGCCAAAAGTAGCATAAACAGAATCGTTCCATTGATCTGTAAACGGTTGCTGAGGAGGTAGCAAGCAGCAACTTTGGGTTAGCGAAATGATTTCCCTTTCGCCATGTTTTGTCAATGGACCTTTCACACAGATTGAAACTGTTTTTTCTGCTGGACTGTAGCTTATTTTCCAGTGTTACCACTTTGCAAAGGGTAACTACCCCATAGCTCTCAGCCATTTGTGTCGCGGGTGAAAACACCCGATTTTATTTTTGGCGGGTGAGAGGCCCATTGAAACGAATGGGCGTGCAGGAGGCTTGGCGGGTGAGCCAGCTGTTTACAAGGCGGGTGACACCCGCCAAAAGCGTGTGAGTTGAGAGCTATGCTACCCACGGCTTCCCATAATCCACGCTGCTGACGTTGAGACTTGATAGCCCAACGTCACCGTTCAAATGTATCTCTGATTTTCAAGAGGAAAACAAATGCTTTGTTTCTGCTTCAAGGGTTTTTGTAATGTTGCTGTCCCACGGTGTAAGCCCCGGAAGTGAAAGTCTTTAAACTAGAGGCATTTTAGTAGCGCCACCTAGCCCAAGGGAGCAGCAGTGCACGTGATGCGTAATTTCTCGTGCCCCTGTAACAAGACCCCCTGAGCAGAGAAGAGTACGGTGTTTGGGGACTGCGCGAGTCTGGATTACAGAAACCAGGATGCAGGAGGTTGGGAGCGTGCGCCGGCCACAGTGTAAAGCAACACGCCGACGTACTGATGTTTACAAAGGTACAGTGCTGGTCATTGGGCCGGCTCTCGGCGGATCCGAGATCCGGCACCAGATGTGGAGCCGGATCTCGGGATCCGGCCAGAGTCAGACGCCCAAGCCCATGAACCGCGCTGGAATAATTAAAAAAAAAAAAAAATGCCCTCGACGGCAGCATTGCCTTAGCACTGGTGTGTAATGCACAATGCTCACTACATGTACGACTGAAAGGAATCAGTTGTACATGTATGTAGCGAGCATTGTGCATTACACACCAGTACCGAAGCCGGTGGTAAAGGGCAATGCAGCAGGCGCTTTTTTCCTTTATTTTTTTGAAGTATTGATTTGATCGGAGGTCCACTGCACGCCCCGCCCCCTAGACCACGCCCCCTCTGGCTCCACCACACCCCCAAGCTCCTTCCCCACCCTAGCCCTTGTGGGATCCCCCACCACATTTTTTTCCATTTCCACCACTGCAAAGGTACGGTACATTACACATGGGTACACCCTATAATGGCCATCACACAGTAGGCACCAAGACGCTCATTAATCATACTATTGAATCTGATGAGTAAGGGGCTATTAACAGCAAAGTGTTTAGTCCGCCCTGTTGACCAATCGCCTGTAAGGGAAATGCAGCAACATAAATACGAAGAACAGCCGGCTTTTGTCATGGTGGGTGGGGAAAGTAAATGGAGGGATTCATGGGGAAGCCCAGGCCGGCAGCTGCCTTACAAGGGAGAGGTGTTGAGTGATTTGGGAACACTGCTGTCCTTGCGGCTGTCTGGCCTAGGGCTGCATCGGGGCATGATCTGTATGAAGTACTGGCCTAGCTCACTCCTCTGCCTAAAGACTCATCAGGAGCAATCATTTTGAACCGGTAAATGTACTGTCAAAATAGCTAATTAGCCATCCTAGGAATTCTGTGCATCCAGCCAGATCTCCGGGAAAGCAGACATTGGGGCTTCATTATGACTTTGGCAGTAGCTGTGCCGGTGAATACTGGCATGGCTGCCGCCGGAGTCATGAATTTTCCGGCATCCCGGAATGGGCAATTACCGGGGCATTACAGCCCCGGCGGACGCGGTAATTGCCCATTCCCGGGCGCCGGAAAATATTACTCCCCATTCCCATTTGACTCCCATTGGACTCAATGGGAATGGGGAGGACGGATGCACCGGCACCTTTCATGGTTGGTGCCGGTGCATACGTCAAGGTCTGCGAACGGGTGCAGTTCCGCCCACCAGGTCAGACCTGGTGGGCTGAAAGGCCCCCACTCGCAGAACTCGTAGTTTGCCAGTCCGGAAACAACGGTACCGGGAAGCTTACTGGTACTGTTTCTGGACCGGCAACATTATAATGAGGCCCATTGTGTACTGGAACAAGCCTGCGTTCCCTCAATTTTCTTAGCCTTCCATTCTCTCGCACTTCTAACATGCCACTTATCCACTTCTGCCTTTTCTTTCCCGCAACTTTGTATCACCACTTGCCCAGGCTCACCTCCTGCTTGTCTTTTTCTGCCTCAGCCCATCCAGTGCCCGCTCCAGTCCCTCCCCTTCCAGCCTACACTCTCACCTCCATGAACAGGCCATGCTTTGTCCTTCCCTTATTTCTGCTGCACTCATAACCTTCCTTCTCGGGTGGCTGCAGCGCATCACTCCGGAGCCTTTCAATACCTTCTCCTGGGTGACACTGGTCATACCAGCCTTGGGGTGGACTGTACCATGTGATCATGTCCCATCATCGTCAGTAATGCCCTTGTTTCACTCAGGTCGTTACCTCATGATGGCTGACTGTTACTATAGCAAGAATAATACCCCTGCAAGCGGGGTCCAAGCTATAGGCCTGAGGGAATCATTGGCCTTGGCATTCGGCCCGGAGCCAGTCTAGCCGCGAAGCGCGCGGGGGAGATCATTTTGCTATTAGCACCCCACTTGAGATAGGAATGTGTCTGTTTGAATGAACAGGTTGTGCGCTAGCCACAACCTGTTCATTCAAACAACCACTCACCCAAGAATGCCACCATGGAAATGCAAGGTGGTGCTCCATGCAAAGCTCCTCTTCCATTTCCATGCCGGCCCGAGATGTAGGGGTAGCTCGACGGTGGTTGGGGGACAAGGTGAAGGACAGCAGCGGGAAGCGGTGGTGGGAGGGAGATGGCTAGGGGACGATTGCAGCTTCTAAGTTGCTCAGAATGGGAGCCTTGATCATGTCATTCAGCCCGCGATCCAAGTGATCAATTGGCTGTCGTGTCCGCCCTAGGTCCTAATTAAGCAATAAGCCCAGAGACAGGGGCTGGGGGGGGCATTGCCGCGTCAACTAATGCCCTAAGACCCATATCTACAAGGCCCCTTGGCATTATCAGACGCGGTAATGTTCCCGCACTGAGAGGCTTATTGCTATTAGTAACCAGACCCGTTAGACCAGTGTCTAATAGTGAGTTTATTCGGTTGCAAGATGCTCTGGCGTTTCGCAACCGGAAAAAAAAGACCTGCCATGGAACGGGAAACAAAGTCTGTTTTCATTCAAAGCTGTAAAAAAAAGTAAACCAAGAAGATGGCCGCCATGGAACGAGAGAAGGGACTAGAGGCAGTCCCTTCTCCCATTCCATGGCAGCCATTAAAAAGATTGAAAAGAAAGAAAACAAAAAAATGGCCACCATGTTAACAGGAGAAGGGACTACATGTAGTCTCTTCTCCCTTGCCATGGCGGCCACTCGTGGAAGGACGTGGCGGCGAGCAGAGTCTTGTCGGGCTTCTAAGAACCCTGTTAGGGCCAATCAGATAATTTGTAACAATCTGATTGTCCCTCGTCGGGTACTAATACATGGTAGAGCCCTTCACGTACATCATAATGGCCTAATCATAACAGTGGATTGTTGGTGAGCCATTGTAAACATAATATTGCGTTAGCACCCCGTTCCAACGGCTGGAACGGGGATAAGGGCCAGGCAGCCCAAGTTATAGTCCCAAGAGTAGCGAGGGCCTATAACAAAGGAACCGGGATGTTACCCCCTGTTCCAGCCCTTGCGGCCGGCTGCTAACGCTATTAGCACCCTGGGTTACCAAAGCAGTAACCCGGAGTGTTAAAAATAAAGTATATTCCTTCAAAGAACGGGACACACACAGCATCCCGTTCATTGAATGAAATACTGTCCAAAGATGCCCACCATGGAATGGAAGGCAGTGCTCCATACGGAGCTCCTCTTCCATTTCCAAGGCGGCCACAAACCGAGAAGGACGGCAGCTGATGCGGCGGCGGCGGCGGCAGATGCCACAATCAGATAAGTAGGGCTGGGATAAGTAAAACAAAACAAATAAACAAGTAAAAGGTTGGCCAGAAGATGGCGGCCCGCAGCGGGGAGGCAGCCTGCGGGTTCCATAGAATGCGGGCTGAGAATAGAAATTTCAGCCCGCAATCCATGGAACCGGATTGGCTGTGACCTCCCCAACCCCAGGTGCTAATTACTGTTCCAAAGCTTTATGTTTCACTACCAACATTCCCGGACATAGCTCAGTGTCCCTTTGCCAACATTCCACCAGGGCAATGTTCATTGCAAGGTTTGAGCACTCTCTCAAACTGTATTCATTTTTTCTAATCTGTTTTTGCGATCAAGCCATACTATAATGCATGATTTATTTGTAAATGTATTTATTGGTCTTTCTAAAGCACTGCTGGTGCACATTACAATTCAGGGGCTGAAGATTTAAAGAGGCGAGGGTGAGAAGGACTCACCATGAAGAAAAGGTACATGGAAGATCATAGGCAGGGCAGCAGATACCGGGCTTGATGGCTTGATTCCAGGTTACCTATAGAAAATACATCAATACAGCTCAAGTGTGGGATTGTGTCATAGTCTGTGAGGATGAGTATTGTCTTTATGGGTTTCTGAATGTTTTTTTTTTAATAGGAGGGTTTTTAAAGATGTTTTCAGTTTCAGGTGGTCTGTTCCTGAAGGCGGGCATTCCACATTATTTACCCAGACATTGTTAGTCTTCTCTTCCCAAATCTGGTTGATTTGAATGGATCGCGGCCAGGTTGTTGGTCGTGCAGGTCCACTGGGTTCGCATTGGGGTGTACATAGTAAAGGAATCCATAAGATGCACGTGGAGAATGTTCCATATTCCCCATCTGGTGCTGCAGTGGGTTTTGAACTCTTATTTGTTATTGGCTGGGTAGCTAATGCAGCAAAGACCAGAAGCGATGCTCCGGGTTGTATGGCCTGATGTTTGTTAGTTCCTTTATTAGGGATTCTGATCAAGAGGCTACGGCAGTAATAACCTTTTGGGTGGATCAGGGCTCGGATCATTGGATTGTTTTGTGCCGCATTTAGTGCTGGGAACCTACAAGATGAGTGTGAACAGTTATCCTTTCCCGTTACGGAGATGAGTTTGGAGGGAGACAGGGACCGGTCAAATTTTACTATCACGTTCTTGACAACTGTCACCGGGGTGGGTGACGGGTTGGAATCATTGGGCTGCTACTTGGGGATGATTAGGGTTGTGGATTGTGGGGTGGGAACATATCAGTATCTTTGTTGTCCCTGGATTTAGGCATGGCTGGTTTTCAGCTATTCAAGTTTGGATGCCTGATAGAATGTTGGAAAAGTTTAAGTTTTAGGTTGGTGGTTTGTGTCCTCCATTTGTACTCAGCATAAATATTAAAGTCAAACCCAAAACGCTCAGGGATTACCTACCATTAATCCTTGATTGTAGACTTTAAAGAACCAGGGGAACAGTCATGACTAGACCTGGATGAACATCTTCATCAGAGCACCGGTCTAGCAGCTGAATCTATTTAGAGAAGATTTACGCCCACAGCGAAAACAGGACAGGGTTTTGGAGACTGACACATCCTCCACAAATTCGAAGTAGGCTTCTGAGTCTTGCAGGATGACTCGTTGCCAATCTGGAGAAGAGGAACTTTTGATGAATACATGATTTTTTAGTCTGGTTCATCGAGACCATTATGGATTAATCAGGTGATTCATCGAGTTAGTCCAAGTTCATATAGCCCAAGAGATGCCCAAATCTCCTAATGAAAGTTAATCGCCCTAATAAGGCCTGGCTCGCTGTTAGGTAAGCATTGGTGCAGTCACACTGTGTGAGACTACACATGACTTATCTGCTTGGTATTAGGTAACCCACCTTTTGGTATAGGTCTGTACTACACAAGTTGGTAGTGTGACTGAGCAACTAGGCCTATCTCAAGAGGGGTACATGTGAGCTGTAGAGCTGTACAGATGAAATCAGTCAATACAAGTAACCAAGTAACACTTACACTCAAGGTTTCTGTTATAAATATATATTTATTTACACATTAGTTTTAGTTAAGCATTCTTTAAAAAGGCAATTGTTTGTAACTGTCAAGCAAACTTTGGATTAACTTTACAAAGTCAATAAAGTTGGCAAATTCTCTTTGGGCATGCTAATACATTTCTCTTAAACCCTGAAGTGAATTCAATAACAAGGATAGTATTGCATTTATCGTAAACATCAGTATACTTTTTAGACTCTGAGTTTCAGGAAGGAAGGGTCATGGAAATAGAAAGGTTAGAACATAGTTTCTCATAACATGAAGACAGTTTGAATCCTCTAATTAAATCTAGGTAAGCCTTTCCCAGCAGTAAAAGTGTTCAACACATTACTACCTATGAGGGGCCAACCAATGCCAAATTCAATAGATTAGAAGGGTGCCTTTAAGGAGCTAGGACAGCCAAGGTCAATTGGACCAAGTCGATCGTTCTGATGCACGTCTTGGATAAAGTCTTTCACAAAGTCGGATAGTTCAAGAAAATCACTGAAGGAAGACAAGCTGTTAAGCCTCTGCAAGGGGAGTTGAAATCAACTCAGAAAAGGTAAGCCAGTGCACTTCTCAAGTGAGAAAACATGACTTATGGCAATAAGGTAAGTACCCCAAGCCCAAAAAGTACCTTTGGTTTGAAGAAAGTGGTCTGGCTGGATTCTGTCTTGCTACAGCCATGAAGACCCTTGTTCCTGAGCCTCAGTCGTGGGGACAAGAGGGAGGACGTCTGGTGGACTCCTGTGGCAGTACTCAGGAAAGGGCTTCGGCAGCTACAGCCTCTCTTCGATTCAGTGGCTCTTCACAGTTTCAGCGCCTCGCAAACAGCACTGATGCAGAACGAATATCTCTGGTTGGACTTTCCTTGCTCTCTCGGTCCTGGAGTCTGGTGAGGCGATGCTGGATCGGGATTTCCTGCTTCTCGAGTGTCCTTAGGAGGCTCCTTGTGCTTTTGGCTGGATTTGTTCCGCGGAAGACGTCGCACTTGGTTATGTACATTCGACCCCTGTCATTGGGCTCCTGTAGCGCTGAAGAGATGCATCAAGTCAGGGGTTGCCCCAAAGTGGAGATAGTCACAGGGCTTGTTGGTCCCACCAGCCCAAGGGGAGAAGTTATTACATCTAGAGCTTCTCTGTCAATGCGAAAAAGGAAATCAGCACAGCAGCAGGGCTTCACCGGGCGATTCAAGGTCCAGGAGGTTGCAGTGGGCTTCTCTTCATGATTTCTTCTTCAGATGTTTCTTTCAGTGGTCGACTCTGCCTGTATTCCCAAGAACCTTGCCTTTAAAGATTGTTCTCATTCTTTCATAGACCTGGGCTGTCAATCACCCAGTAGGGTGGCTGTCCTTCCCGGACAGCCAGCCAGCCATTCAGGACTGGTTTCGTTCAGGAACACCTAGAGATAAAGGACAGGGGAGTTTTGGGACCCTCCCTCACTTTCTGTCCTTCCAGACACACTGGAGCCAGGGGCGGACTTTAGGGCTGAAGCCTGCCAAAGGCAAAACACACAAAGGGCTCAAACGTATCTCAACGGATAGAGTAAAAGCCATGAAAGACCTCACAAACAGAAAATGGCGAAAAAAGAAGGCAGTGGCCATTTTGACAAAATGGTCACCCATGGGTGCTGTATTGCACCTGAGGGTTCAGCCTGCCCTAAAAAAAAATGCACACTGGTAGTAAAAAGTAAACCACTGCCACCAGCCATTTTAAGTAGTAAGGGTAACAAAAAATGTTACATGAGGATAAGGGGATACCAGGTAACCCGGGAGCACTCCACATAAGACATAAGATGGTGTCTGCTGGGCCTACAAAGTAAAAAGGTAAGTGGGATCAATTTCACCTTACTATTCTTGGGAACAGTAGTTCACTCAAGAAAAGGTATTTAAAGCTTAAGAGCAATCCAAGGGACTTCTCAGTGTCCATGCACTGAAGGTGCTCTCTGTCACTATACAAAAAGCAGAAGCCTATAGAGTTTGTCAGACTCCAAAAACAGTGAAAACCTAAAATCATGGTCAGGGAAAAACACGAGGGAGTGAGAAAAAGGACCCACTCACTCGGGAGTTAAAATTAAAAGGTCCTAAGTCCAGCAAAAGAGCTGTGGGTCTCTAAGGTGGTAACACTCACTTCCTGGTCCTTTGTGCGTTTTCCTAGGCTGTGAGGGATGTTGTCGCACAGGGCAGACTCACACTTGAATGATGGTTGAATGGTGCTTTGAGGTTTTGGAGAGTTGTTGAGAAGTCTTTTGTGGAGTTTGCAGGAATGTTTTCTCTATGTTGTTAGAAGTTTTGGTAATATCTTGCTGTTTGTGCGTTTTTTATCAATTTTTCTGTTCCCCTTTGACGACGTGTTTGTTCAGTGTTTACTAGTATCTTTTGTGTCCCTTATCAAAATGATAAAAGGTTAAAAGCTGTTGGTGGGGTCAGGATGATATTTGGGCCTGGTGCGGTTTGGAGCGGGTGAGCCGAGTGGCCAATGTGGGATGGATGCTTGTGATCTCCAGGGTTTTCCAAGTGACGTCAGAATACTTCATATATTTGTTGAGATGTCAGGGCATGGCTAGTTCTGAAAGGTGTGAAGAAAAGGGGGCATGACAAGTTAGGGTTCTGGTTCACAATGAAGTAGCGGCATTCGCATCCTGCTCATGAGTGAGCAAGTCCTTTGCTCACCGTCGCCCCGAAGGTTGGCGCGGAGTTCATAGTCCCCTCCTTAAAGCCGTGTGCCAAATGCCCGAGGGGCAAATTCAAAGTGTTTTGGCCGGCCTCTTCTCTCCATCTTTCACGACTTTATAAATGCCGCCATCATGTGAAGATTTGTACCAGTTTATTTTACTCCAGTTTTCTTGCAATCAAATCATGTGTGTCATTTATTTATCTTTTAGGAATTGCGAAGGACGGAATATTCGCTACAAGACATGCAGTAATAATGTAAGTTGGCATTACTTCACTGTTTTTTCATTTGCTTCCAGGCCAAAATAGTAAAAAATGTGAAGTTTATAACAATCAGCGCATACTTCTAGTCTCAAAGAGACTCATTTTTTCCCACTTCGCCTGGTTTGCCTTGATTTTATTATTCAAGTTTGGCCTAATTGACTACACCAGGTTTTGAATTTACACTTCCCGACTGCGCTTTGGTATTCTTCACTCTGGTGCCAATTTGTGATTCAGAGTCTTTTATATGCATCACAAGGAAGTTGCACTTTGGGGAGGATTTGCAAACACTTGCTTTTCATGTAGTCAGTGTTTTTTTTATTTCAGTGTTAGAATTTTTTTACAAGGTTGAAAGCAAAGAATTGAGGCCAATCCTTAAGTGTTTGTCCAAAAAGGGTTTCACTATCAGAAAACTGTGCAGCGCAGACAATTAAAAAAACCTTTTCAAGGACACTCAGAATTGAAGCCAGTACACAGAGACAGCGGAACAATAATTTAAAGTAAATATTATTTGTAAACATATTTTTTAGTCAGTCTTTTTATAAAATATTTTCTTTGTATCTGTTTCTTGTACTGATAATGTAATCCTCAAACGTGTCCTCTTTCTATTACACTGGACTGTATGGCTGGGCTTGTCAACCCACCGCATACTATACTCCGGTCCAGTTGTTCAGGATTGCAGCAATGAATATGTATTATGAAATTACTTGCATGTTTATTGGCTTATGTGAAACCGAGTTTTCGTTTCCTTTTCAGTTGTTCAATGAGTTTAGCCCTACTTGCGATATTTTGGGGAAACCCGAAGAGTTACATTTCCTAAAATTATGACCACAATATAAGCTATAGAACATACGCATCAGTTATGAAAATAAGAACAAATTGTACCTGGATGACTTTCTAAAAGGGACAAATTCACATATCTAAATGTCTTTAACAACCAGATATGTAATAATAATAAAAGGCCAGATGTATGTTTGTCCCTGTATGTTTGATGCAATAGCTTCACATGTTGTCACCGCTAGAGGGAGCTCTTGCCTTAGAATACATCGAGTAAATGCCAATTTGCGTAGATTCGGCCGTTGCCACCACTAGAGGGAGCTGTGCCCTTAGCATATATAGAGACAATGCAAAATGAATTACTTTTTTCCACCCAAAAATGACAGATGCACAAAGAGCCCTTGAAAGGGAAAACAATCGTGAACGCAACCTTTGCCCGTGTACACAGGCTTCTACACAAGTGCTTATGACCTGCAGTAGTGTATTTGGTCACATTTTGTCCTAAATCAGGTGTCCAGTCATGCTGTAAAACGCATGCAATAGGATGCTAGCACTAAACCAGATTAGAGGTGATTATGTTAGAGTGTGTAGAGATCTGGCAGAGAGTCATTGTTATTCTACATATAACGTACACGTTAAGTAGGAACAGGAGGTATATGTCTGAAGTACCGCACCACATGATTTGACCTCAAATTCAAGAGTTCCACGTATAAGTCTTGGCGCAGGAACGAATGGTGACAAAGTACAGTTGCTAAGTGCAGCTGCTTTGGCACTCTCTGACTCCACAATAGTTTTAATTTTTTAATATTGTCTGACTTTTACTCTGCAATTGGAGTCTACCCTCCATTTACAGTGCATTGGCAAAACTAACTGCACCATCAAAAAACGTCTACTGCACAACAAGAGTAGATAATCATTTTTTGATACCAACTGACTTTGGCTGCACTTTCTTGGGGTGGAATTTTAATCACATTTGTTTTGTATGATTCAAGCCTGAATTTTGATACATTTTCGGGGCTCAGGGCAAAAAGATTTTTTCCAGGATTTCTTATTTTTTTTTATCAGGACAATTTCTAGTGTGGGTCATGGAGGGTTTAAAAAAGACATACACCATCCTGCAGGGGCCCACCGTTATCTGTATGACACTAATTTAGGGCCTCATTACACGGATGGCGTTAATGGTTAACGGTCACCGTTAATGGTAACGGTGACTGTTAACCATTACCGCCTTACTACGAGGTCCCTTAGCGGGTTGGTGCTTTAACGCCTGCTTTTTGCAGGCGTTAAAAACCAACCCGCAAAGGGACCCAGGGAGCTAATTACGGTACCGCAATTTGCGGTGCCGTAATTAGCACCTTCCCCATTCCCATTATGGCCTATGGGGCAAAAATGGGAATGGGGAAGGGCAGTGGTGGAAGGGGGAATTACCGCCCCACCAACCTTGGAATGGGGCGGTAATTCCCCCTTCCACCAAGGCGGTGCCGGTATTTTACCGGCATGGACCAAGGTGCTAATAGCACCTTGGTCCATGTGCTAATACCGCTATCCGTGTAATGAGGCCCTAAGTAATAGTTTAAAAAGTGTTCATGTATTTTTTTTCTTTTTAGTGTCAGGTCGGGGTGGACCCTTCATCCGCCAGAATGTAAAAAATGGAAACATTTTATTGACACTTTAAATAAACAAATATATATCATTAAAGGTTCTGCTAGAGGCCCAAATCTACCCCAAAGCGGTGGCCTTTTTTATACTTTTTGAAACACCACACCCAAAATAATATTTTTACTTCGGTATATGGGAATGTAGGCTTTTTGACTGCACTAAGAGTTTTTTGGTGGGACTCTGGGCCGTGTTGACAGAGAACATCCACAGGTCACCCGCATTTCTAGCGAGGCAGGTGGCGCGAGGAGTGGTGTGATGGCTTAGGTGTTGAGTAGGAACGGCTCCTTGAAGAGGGGGATCTTGAGTTCTTTTCTGAATTGGAAGAGCGTGGGGGTGAGTCTGATGCTGATGGGAAGGAGGTTCCATAGTCTTGCGGCTTAGACAGAGAAGGCTTGTTTTCTTGTCCTCTCCTTTTTGCAGCAGATTTCAAGTCTGCAGGTGTCCTGACTTTTGGTGGTGCACTGTCGGCCGGAGATGCTGAGTTTCTCCATAAGGTTAATGGGTGACTTGAGGGTGACAGCCATATAGATGATGCAGCAAGACTTGAAGGTGATTTGTGCTTGCAGTGCGAGCCAGTGAAGGCTGATGAGGGCCAGGGTGATGGAGTCTTATCTGCATAGACCCTTGATGTGTGCCTGGTGTTTTACTGTGTCAAAAGTGGCAGAGAGGTTGAGTCGAACCATGAGGCAGGAGTGGCCATTGTGAAGGATGTTGAGGGCACTGTGAAACACTTGAAACACCTGTGTATAGGCGCGTTACAAATGCCACATCATATCATATCATAAACACCTGTATGGTTGCTGTCTCTGTGGTGCATTTGGGTCTGAATCTGGATTGGCAGGTTTGGAGGAGATTTTTTTGGCATCAATGTGTTGCTGAAGTTGTGCAGCTACAGCTTTTTGCCATGATCTTAACTAGGAAGGCAAGGTGATGGGGCGATAGTTGCCTAGGTTGTCAGGATCCAGAGTGAGTTTCTTTAGCAGAGGGAGGATTTGTCCTGTTTTTGGGGTTGATGTGAAGGTGCATTGAGTTAGGGAGCTATTGATCATCTCCAGGTAGGGAAGGGGAGCTTCTGCGGGGAGGGTCTTGAGGATGGATGTTGGGAGGATGTCATCTGTATAGAATGTGGCTTTGAGGGCGGCCAATGTTTCTACCATGTCCTGTGCGAGAGTGTCTTGAATGTTGTCCGGGGGGTGGAGATTTCACAAGGAAGGATGTGAGGTGGGTCTGTGGATGCAGAGCTGTCAAATACGTGCTGGCGAATCTTGCTGATTTGATTGGAGAAGAAGATGTTGATGATGGTGGATTTTTCAATGGAGGGTGGTATGGCAGGGTTGGCTAGCGGACTGATGCACTGCTTGACCGCTTTGAAGAGGGCTCTGCTTTTGTTGTCGGCTTCTGCTTGGTTATTTTATAGTCGGAGGCCTTTGCTGTGTTGATTAGTTGTCGGCGGGTTGCTCGAAGTTCCTTAAAGGTCGGGAGCAGTCCCACGGCGGCACCAGGTTTTCTCCTGTTTCATGATGACTCTTTTGCTGAGGTTTAGATCTTGCGTGTACCATGGTGCTGACGGTTTCAATTTGCAGCTGCACTGTTTGTGTGTTGGTCGATAGAGGCTGAGAGGGTGGGGTTCAGTGCTAACAGTAGAGATTAGCAGTTAGGTTGGCGGTGTTCAGTCCATGTAATGTGTAAGATGGTGAGGTCTTCTGTGATAGCTTCCACTGGGAAGTTCTTGAAGGACCTGAAGGTTTGTTTGCTGGGTTTTTACTGGGATGGCTTAACTGAGGTGGTGTGCAGGTTGTTGAAAGGCATGGCTAGATGGTCAGGCCAGTCAACTTGGAGAGGACAGCTGTAGTGGAGGTAAGACAGCGTGGTGATGATTAGGTTGAGCGTGTGATCTTTCTTGTGTGGTGGGTCTTTCATGTGCTGTGTGAGGCTGAGGGTGTCGAGGACGCTGAAGAGCGCTTCCTTCATCAGTTTGGTTGCATTGTTGCCTGGGAAGTTGAAGTCTCCTAGGAAGTTGTTGTTTGCCTGCATGATGGACGTAATGGTGACCAAGTCGGTGAAGTCTCTGATGAAGGCAATTTTGGCTTTGGGTGGTCAGTAGATGAGATGGAAGGTGACTGTGTCCGTCGAGGAGAGCGGGAAATGGCAGGAGAGGACTTTGAAAGAGCCAGTGCTGTCGACGTCAAGTCTGGTACAGGGCCACAAGATCCTGTGAATGACTGTAAGGCCTCCGCCTGTCTTGTTCGGCCCGTCTCTGTGTTGGATCTATGGCCTTCAGGGAAAAGGACTTCTAGGATGTGGGTAGACGTGGGTGTCAGCCAGGTCTTAATGATGAACATGGCATCAAGGTCATATGTTGTGATGAGGTTGGCGATGTCTGCTGCATGGGTGATAGCTCAGTGGACGTTGGCGAGCATCAACGTCCATGTTGTAGATGGTGAGGGGCTGTTGCTGGGTTTGAGGCTGATGTGGGTAAGGTTGCTGCATTGCGGAGTCCATGCCTTAGAGGAGGATCACTGTCGTTGACATTGGTGTTGCCTGGTGATGATGAGGATCGCCTGTGAGTATGGAAGGAGAAAACACATGCCAGCGCGTGCTTACCTGTTGCCTGAGCAGGGGTTCGAGCCCTGTGCCCTTCCGGTCTGAACAGGTCCAAACAGGAATTGCCCTTTTCTTCGTCCACCCTTCACTTCAGATGCCCTTGATCTAAGAGTTAAGAGCTGAAAGGAAGAGACAGGGCTAAGAAGGTGGGTTGGACCTAGACCAGGTGACTTGCACCTGCCCACCAACTGCAAAGTAAAAGAGGCTGGAGGGCTGCTTTAGTAGGGAAAAGGGGTGGGAAAACAGGGAGGTGCCAACATTTTAAGATGATTTACAGGTGGGCAGGGCTTAGGCCGGGTGACCTAGATCCACTTGCACCTGCTCCCCAGCAGTTTATGTATGCCGCAGAGTGCTTTGAAATGATTGCTCTTTCTGTGTACCACTGTACGTTCAGATTGCAGATACATAATGGGTGAACACACACGTACATGTAGGAGTCTAGCTCATGAAACAAAACATGGCACCACAAACAACACAATAGTACTCAAAACAAGAATAATACTCTTTCCGAAGCTGTCATGTCTTAATGTGTCTCACAACACGTGTGTAATTTGACATGCAATCTGAACTTTTATGATGATGTGCAAACACATGGTAATCCTTATAAGCCTTTGTGCAAAACAGCGCCTGCTCCGGCACAGAGGCATGGTGACATTTCCATGCACAGGGAGGTCCTAAACGTGAGGCTTCCACATCCACGGGTGTTGGTCTATTTTTTGTCATGAGTTGGAGGGCTACACGTACCTGTGCTTTAACCCATTCATTATTTGGCAATGATCAGTGTCGTCACCAGGGATCAACTTTAGGTGTTGCCGAGAGGGGGGCACAGACAAAAGTAGGGGGGGGGCATAGACAAAAGTAGGGGACCACCTACAAAAGAGTAATGTGTGATGTCACACGCGCTCCTGCAGAGAAGCATCTGTGCAAACAAATTACAACACCCCACTGCACCTCCCCTACCCTGGGTTGGTTTGGGCTCACTTTGGAACAATCCATTATCCCAATTCCAGGGAAATCTTTATGCCACACCAGCAGCCTCTGCAATGCACCACATACTTATCCAGTCTACCCCAAAGTCACCTGTTAGCGATTAAACAGACACAGGAACAGTTCATCCCAACAACCTACACCGGCCGTACTTGGCGGTAACTCTAGGTACACTCCAATGAAGTCTGAGTAGCAGACATACCCCATGCTATCCTGCGTTGTTGTACTCATATTTCATGCTTTTATCTCTACCTAATTTTGCTAGGTGGCTGTTGCATGCAGTCACTAACCTCCCTTTTGCTGGTGCCATCATGGTGACACCTTTAACCAGGCCGGTATTTTATTCCAACTTGTATTCTGAGATTTGCAGTGTAGCCTTTCTCTTAGTAACGTGAGCATCTAAAAGTCCCGTTGTGCAAACTGCAATTAGCTGAAAAGCACTCTACATCGACAGTGTCACAAACACAATGGTGCCACTGGACAGTTGCAGCTTTCAGTGAGACATTTTTTTTTTTTATTCTACCCCGCACTCAGGCATCCTCCAATGCCCTCTCACCAAACAATGCTTACTTCTCGCAAATATGAGCAGTGACACGCCATGTTTACACTTTTTAGCCATTCGAAATTGCTTGCTCACATACTTTCATGCTTATTTTCCTCCAGTGAATAAATGTTAAAATTCTTGACTATCTTCTCGTGCCACTTCTGAATGTAACCATTCGCGGTTTAAGCCGCCAGTGTGCTGTTTTTTTTTCAGCACACTAACCACATTGTGCGAATGTGTAATCAAAAATATTAATCTCATCAAAATGTGATCCCATCCCCTGGCTGATCATGCTTGCGTCGACATCACGCCGGAGGGTGTTCACGAGATCCCTGGTGGGGCACAAAGGGGGCCCAGGATTTCAGAGGAGGGGCCTGCCCCCCTCCCACCCAGTTCCCAGCCTGGCAACGGCACTGCTAAAGATGCCTCTCACAATTAAGGGAGAAGGGCGCTGAACAATGGATTTCTCGCAACAAAATGGAACCTGGCGACACGTTGCCGTACCCATAGCCACTCCTCTACAGTTAGCAATCTCATTGGCTGCCTCGGAGGTCGCACACAGTCTGTCAGAGATATGAAGCCAAAGGTCATGAGGAGTAGCAGCTGGTACTCCCTTGTCGCCATTATAAGAAGTCCATGCTGTGGTCGTGATTTTGATTGTGCCTTTATAGTGTGTGCAGTTACAGTATTTGTCCTCAGCATTGTTTGGTGGTTGGGGTTATGGTGTGCCTTCTTGGCTTAGTCATTACTTTCGTCTTATAGATATTGGAAAGTGAAGTGGTGTGGAATGGCAACATTTTAGGTCAAAAGGTGATTACTGCTAAAAATGCTGTCAAAGCCCTTCAATTTCAATTGAGCTTGTGTTTGTGTGTGTGTTTGTGTGTGCTTACATGCAAGCTATTTGCACATGCTGGTTATTCACACAGATTTTGTGAATGGTTGGACCATGGTAAGGCAAGATTTCACGCCCATTTGCAAATGCATCACATGAAAACCCTGTTTTTAAAAACCTGTTTTTTCATGATATTCATGCCACAGATGACTGTCGCAAGCAGCCATAGTCGATGAGGTACAAAAAGGTTCTCCATATTTCGGATCGGTCTCCGCAGCAAAGCAAATTGAGCAAATTCAACTCTCACCGCTCTTAAAATAACACGTCTCTGGTGCAGAGAAATATCTCTGAAAATATCAACAACAAAAATTGTTGTTAATCAAGATCCAAAAAGCTTTAAAAAAATATGTCGGCAGGATGCCGCTATGAGAATCTTTGGGCGGCTTCTGGTATTCAGGGAAGAATCTGTCTCAATCTGTTTCCACTGAAATCTTGTGAAAATATTATGCTGTGTTGTTCCAAATGTGAAAATCCAGAGCCAGATTTCACTCTGTTGTTTAAATACATCTGGAAGTGAAGTAAAAGTCTTCTTTAACCAACAGAATGTGGTCTGTCTGGGAGACCATACATGAGAGCTCACCCTCAGCAAAAGCTCACTGGGTACTGACTGCCTTACTGGCAACTCTTTACAAAATGTCCCCCCAGAAATGTGGTTTACGTTGGATCCAAAATGGCAAACAGCGTTACAAAATGGCGTATGGTTTCTATTCCGGGTAGGGTTGTCACCTGCCCATATTTTGACCGTACTGGCCGTATTTTTCATGGTCTGTGCGGGTTGTCTGGTTTAGATGCAATAATCTGAATTTTATGTGTCTCCTGGGACAGTAGCAATCTGATTTTCAAGACTCAGAGAGAAGTTGCGGCAGGGGCGGCCTGTGGCTTTTGAAGGTGTGTGTCAGCCAGGAATTAATGGGCTTCCTGCATTCACGTGCAAAGTACGAACGCTGCTTGCAAAGTGCTAATGCTGGGGCTGTTAGTTTTGATTTCCCACATGCATTTTCAAGGCAAGTCCAGGCAGCAGATCTCCCAAGATATTTGGTTTGTTTGTGAAAGAATAGGTCAATTGTATATGTATAAAACATTTACAATCCTGCCTGCTTGTTTCAAAGAGCAAAAAACCCCTTTTTCAAAACCGTACCTTTTATTTACACTTTTACAAAACTATATGCTGGATATCTGTTCTCAAAAATGAAACAAGCAAGCAACCTTTATAATACAACCAACTCACAGCAGACTTCAGACACCTCCTGTTGCAGTGTGTGAGAAACCTGAAGGTGCTCTCACTTCTACACCCCAGGAATCTTCTGTTCAGGTCGCCTGGGGAAGGACCATCGCTTTTGGATCCTGACCCTGGGGGTGGACATGCGAGGGAGGAACACCTGGGGGGAGGGTCCTTGGGGATTAGAGAACGGGTACCTGAAGGCGAGACACGGTATCCCCCTTTCCTAATACTGATCTACCCTCTCCCCCCTCCCTTAGCCTTTATGGGCTATTGTCAATCTCATTCTATCATCGCCTGTCATTTTCCTTTAAGTACTGAGAAGAAGAAGAGACAATTAGGAGCAGTGCAGATTTCCTATTGCCATCCCCACTCTGGTACGGTGATGAAGAAGAGAGGTCAGGCATGGCACACTAATGGGCTTGAGCAAGGTCAGGCAATTGGGAATAACCTGTTTCACCTGCAGGCCATTATTAATGAAAGAGGGTATAAAAGGTGGAAGTCAGGAATGCATAATGAGAAGTCCAGAAGGTGCGAGAGGTGCAGGTTGTGCAGGAGTAGAACGAGAAGCCGTGCTGAGGGACAGCAAGCTAAGATGCTGAGATGCTTGCCAAAGATACCGGGAGTTCTGCCGAGCAGACTGAGCAGGACTAGGAGCCTGCGTGGAGGAAGGCGGAGGCCAGGAGCCGCTGCGGAGCGGAGGCAGAGCCCCGCATAAAGGCCAGCGTACTTGGAAGGAGGCAGCCGGCGAAACGGTAAGTTGCTTCTCCCGTGTGCGGAGGGGGAAGCCACCGAGCGGAGCAGAAGCAACCCAGTAAGGCTCACAAAGAGACTGGGAACTCCGGGGTGCTCTGAGGGGCTGTTTAGCCTGCGTAATTGAACCAAGCAAATATTGAATATCAAACTTAATGAAAGGGCTGCTGTACCCGTACAAGTAAAACTTGAGAATATTGAATGCTGAACTTTATGTAAGTCACTGTGGAACACGTATAAGTAAAAGCTGCATCTATTGAATACTGAATTATTTGAAAGACATTACTCAAGCTCACACAATGTAAAGCTATATATATTGAATATTGAACAACAGGAAAAGCATTGTTTGAGTGAGACCGAGTGAATGCTGCAATGCTGGAGATATAAAATGACCGGAAAGTTGTTACTTGGACAAAACTGCAAAGTGTTAACAACTACAAGACCAGTCTTGGAAAATCAAGAGTCCCATGGTCAGAAAACACCTTGGAAAGTATATGAAAGCCTGAAAGCATTGTTTTGTGAACTATTGAGCATCAGATTTGGGAAACGTATGATTGTGTGACCTGTGATGGGGTGACCATGCGTTCTGACAACTGCACGTAGACCGAAAGGTTTCCTTGCACAAACATGTCCAACATCAAGACTCATAGCACATGTGGTTGCTTGTCGCGTGACATGTAATGGGTGGACCGTGTGGTCTGACAAATACCCCTAGACCAGAAACCACTAAAAGGTGGAAAGCAGCAAAGAAGTGAATCATTGGTGAAGTTAACAAAAGGACAGGTCAAGTAGATCGCATGGTCTGTTGTGAACTGACAAGCAGAAGAAACAAGTCAACTGCTGAAAGTAAATCTTGGTGAAGGGAATCCCAAGACCACAGTGTTATGTGAACATTGTTACATATAGAACATGGGGAAGGGAAACCCAAGACCGGCAAGTGATGTAAACTGTGATACTCGTGAATCTACAGAAAGTAACCTCATAACTTCATCAGTTCTTATTTCCACAATATTACATTAGAACTGTATTGAACTTGAGACGGAGAACTTTAGAAGAACTTAAATTGCCAATCATTGAACATGTACTTTGAAACGCTCTCATTTGGTTGAGAGCATTTCCCCACTAGTGTTGTAGTTGTGAGAACAAGAATAGGTTTTTGACAGACAGACCTTTGTTCTTGACTTATAGACACCGACTTTCCTTAGATTTCTGTAGGCAGGGAAATACTGGCATAGTATAGGGTTAGTAAGGCATTATACCATCCTGATTATTAATAAAGCTCTCTTTAAATATATCTATGTTGTCTGTGTCATCTCTCTTGATACCATGCCTGTCTCACAAGTGCCACATGTGAACAGGGCACCGAGGCATGCCTCCTTTTTTGCATTCTGTCATTTACAGCTCTGCAATGATAAAAGAGAAGCAAAACGACGAATACCAGAATGCAGAGACACACTCATCACAGGATGCACTACCTACACGGACCTACATGGTGCAGCGGAATATGCATCTCTGCTTCACAACCACCATACAGAGTCAGGAGGTGGTGGTGGGAAAGAAGTAGACTACTAATGTTTGCTTTTTAGCCAGTGTCAATCTGCATTTGCTTTAAGGTACACACACTTGGGGAAAAGCTGAACTACAAGTCCCAGAATGCAAACTGGTGTCGAATGAACAGCTAGGACTTGATGGGAGGTGTCAGAAATGTTATGGGACCACTTCTCAATGCTTGAACCTTTATTGGAATGTAGTCCTTTCTCTGTACTCTTATCAAGCTAACCAATTTCTAGTGAGAGATACACCATTCATGGTTCCTGGCCCAGATCAATCTTCAAGCCTGTTACTTGTGGATCTGCATTTCCATTGGGAACATTACACTTCACTATTGTGTAAGGGAGCAAGAGGTCTATGATTTTTCTGTATCATAGACCTGCTAAGTGTGACAACAAAGATAAAATGGGCCGATTTAAAGGATAGTTCCGGGACTTTTTTTTTATTGTCCCTACGGTTCGGCCATGTGTTTTTAAGCATAACTCGGTAGATCGTAGAAAACTTTCTTATGGACCTTACCCGACTTTTCGTCCATTAACGCACTCGAAATCAGCCGCCATTTTCTGATAATCCTATCACTTGCCGCATCGCCCTGGCTCACCTGCTTTTGCGGCACTAAATCAAATCCCCCGCCCCTGAAACAGACTTTATCAAAACATTCATATTCCCCGCCTCTATCCGTGACGTGACTGTGCTGCGTAGGCAAACGCGCCCAGGCGTCTTCTACGCGACTCCACACAGAACCCGGAAACCAACACAGATCAGCTCACAACACAGCGCGCCACAATTCGCAATATGAAACTGTACTTTTAAATCAAACCGCAAGATTGTAAATTTGGTAAAGTACATTTATTTGACATCAAATGTTTAGAGAATATTCAGCGATTTGCATTTTTATTTGCTCAGGTTCCAAAAAGTTTGTTTTGAGGCACGCGATGTTCCTTTGCTGTACACAGGGTCTTAGATCATCTCACAATACAGCGCCACAATTCGGAATATGAAACTGTGGTTTAAAAGCAAACTGCAAGATTGTACATTTGGCAAAGTACATTTATTGGACATCAAATGTTTAGAGAATATTCAGCGATTTTCATTTTTCTTTGCTCTCGATCCAAAATAGTTCGTCTTGAGGCAAGCGATGTTCGTGTGCAGTACACAGGGTGTTGGTTTACGATAACATAAGCTCTTCGGTCGCACTGATAATCGCATGGCTGTTCCAACAACGAGGCACTAGGCCACCACAGCGGTCTGTATGTTGCATCTAGCCGTTAGTACCGCGTAAGGGCATACTTGTACTTGGCGATCATCCCATAAAATGGTCAGGGTGGTAACGTTGTTCACGCGGAGAAGCAACTGGCGGTTGAAAAACCCATCCGCCGGTGTCTGGTACTCGTGACACAGACAATAATGGGTGAAGTACCTGTTTGAAAAACATAAAAAATGAAATTAGTCTCACCATCAGATCTTTATTAAAATTATTCATTTTATATATTCGGTCGGTAAATTATTTCATAGCTAGGACAGTGCAACTGGGTTTTAAACGTCAAGGGGGGGCTGTAGGATACTGAGACAGTCCACCAGTGCAGGGGTTGACAGGGAGTGCAGGTGTAGAGTGGAAGGGCCCAGGACCGAGATAGCAGACAGTGGACCAGTTGTAGCAGGGGAGAGGGAGAGAGAAAGCAGAAGCAAAGAGGAAGGTTTTGAGGTGCTTCCGTAAAAGGAGACGGTTCTCCCCAAGATAGTGCGCGGTACAAAACAATATGCCACATAGAACGAACAAGTCCAACTTAACCCGTCTTTAAAGCTACTGTATAGTAATTAAATTGCGGTATAAACTCATCTAAAGAGTTACTTACATTATATTTGCATTTTCCATTGTGTCTGTGCGTAGGGCAGTCCCGAAATACCACTCCTTCTATGCAGACGTTATTTCTTCTAATGAACGAACATGAAATGGCTTTCGTTTCTGAAATTATATTCATTATCGTTTCTTACGTGGTCCCGGCCTGTCAAGGTCAAATAACAATAGAACCTTATACTCAGTCGTGGGCCATTCTGGCACCCTAGAAAAAATCAAAGCAGCTGACCTTCACTTTGAACGAGCACACATTCCTAGTTAGCTACATTCGGTGTAAGGACGTCTCACAGGACTTGAAATTTACACTCCATCTTTGCATTTTGTCTGCGTGCTTTGCAGCCCCACAGAACCATAAATACGGAGACATTCTATATTTTTTGAAAAATGATTTATATTACTGTTTGGTTTAATTTAATGCGCAAATGAACAAGGGTGGAGAGACACATTGCATGTACACTGAGCAATCACTTTTATTTACACAATACATAGCTACACATATTCAATGGGCCTGCGACATGAGGAGACTCCAGAGCAAAGTCACAGGTGACAGCCGGGTGGTTCGCACTACTGCACGGTGAAGGGAGGGGCAAGGGTGGAGAGACACATTGCATGTACACTGAGCAATCACTTTTATTTACACAATACATAGCTACACATATTCAATGGGCCTGCGACATGAGGAGACTCCAGAGCAAAGTCACAGGTGACAGCCGGGTGGTTCGCACTACTGCACGGTGAAGGGAGGGGCAAGGGTGGAGAGACACATTGCATGTACACTGAGCAATCACTTTTATTTACACAATACATAGCTACACATATTCAATGGGCCTGCGACATGAGGAGACTCGAGAGAACAGACAATCAAATTACAATCATTTAAACCGTGATGTGTATTTCTCAATGAGTTCTTCTTTAGGTGGACATGGAACAGAGGCAATGTTGGGTGGCAATGCAGTTGTCCCCTGCACAGGTTCGTTCACAACTCCATTTATGTGCCTATCTAGGACGTCAACAATAAGTTTCTCAATAAACTCATATTGCATATCCTCAAACACTGGTTTGATCACCCATTGTTTACTTCTTTTAGTGAAGGCCTTATTGTAGCGAAGCGTCCCTAAAGTTCCGGTCGTCCTACTTTGTTGACGGCCAACATTATGGTTATGTGCCAAGACCGCTAAAAGAGTCCGATTTATCATGCCCTCCATGCCAAAATGCAATCGTTTTGGCCTGTACTTTAGGCACATATTGTGGAACACCTCCAAATCTCCTGTGTGGCAGAATTCCGTGAGTCCCCTCAAAGCTTTTGTTATAGTTTTATCAAATACAATCTTTTCAATGGCTTTGTGAGTGGGTGATGAAGGAATCAACCACTTCTTCTTCCGTGCCTCCTCTGTGGACAAATGGCCATGTTCACAATTGTGGAAATGTTGGTTCGTGTTCCATCGGTGAACGTTCGTACAGTGTGGCATTACTGACCGCCATTTTTCCAGTAGAATTTCCAACGACCCTCCACATGTTTTTGAGCTCCACCAAAGATGGTTGCTGATTGACTTGGACCACTGTGAAATACCTTGCAATTCTTTTTTTTTACCTGCAGCCGACAATTTTTTATTGATTGATTTTGCAAGATGCCAAACGTCAAATTGGTGATTTATATTTTTGTACTGTTCTCTCATTGTCTTGGCAATTGAAACGTGTCTGTCCGTGGCTATCAGGTCGATCACCATTCCCCGCGATTGTAGTTCTTGCAATGATGCTACAAAGCCAACTTTCTCCATGGCCACTGAGGATGTACTTTGTGACACCTGCACGACCACCGAACTCACAATTTTCTTACTTTCCATGTCCTGAAAGTGGTAGGTGCAGTACTTGGCTGAAAATCCTGGGCTGTCGCACTGTCCATCACCGGCTAGCCTGAACCGTTTGCCCGCGAATGTACTATCAATAGACATTTTTTCCATTCTCCAAGCTTCGCTAATGGCTGGAAATAGATAATCGGTTTGGTATTTGTAGAACTGAGTTTTCGCAATGAAATGGATTCCCACAAACTGAAAGAAAGACTCTAATTTTTTAAAACTTGAACCACTAAAAAGTGCAGCCGCTGCACAAAGTAGATTGCCTGCTGGCAGTTGTCCCAGCATAGGTTGTGCAGACCATGAGAAAGGATGATATTTTGTACAGGTGGCATGTATTTTAAGGTTAGTGCCTCGAATTGCACGAGTCACATTAATGAATGGCTCCCCACATACTTCCCCACCAACCGAATGCCCACATTTCATCCGAATAATAATATCAATCAAACAACTATCGAATACAATGAATTTGGCCTCTTTCCTTATACTGTCACTCTGCATCCCAGCTGGTTCGGCCTGTAACGTTGAGGACATGTCACTCACATGAAAGGTAGAATCTCTGATATCGTCTTCCGCTATGTTCAGTGATATTGATGGTGTTTCATTGTCGTCCACTTCATTCTCTTCCATTGCAACATCTGTTCCTTCTCCGGCGATGGGTGAATAAAACAATTTCTTCAACTTTCTCGCGGTCTTAGTTTTTGCGGGTGTGGATTCTGTAAATTGATCTCCGACTGCATCCGAACTACCAGGAGGACATTCACTATCAATGGCTGGTGGTGGTATAGCTCCGTTGTCAATCACTTCATATTCTTCCCATTGGCACGATGCATCTCCAGTCTCAAGTCCCTGCCAAAAGGTTTGACAAGCAACATCTCTCGTTCGCTTCACTGTCTGTGTAGATCTAGTTCGTACACCCACTCGCAACTAGAGGACAGATTGGAAAAGGGATGTTCAGTTTAAACACAACTTACAGTATTGAACTATTAACAGTGAAAAACAACATAATATAGTGACCAGGACACTAACCTTCTTTTGCTTTCTTTTCTTTGAAACTTTCTTGCCTCGAACTTCAACATCAGGACGCTGTTGCTCCGACTCGTGTGTGCATGTCTCCACTTCCTCTTGCGCTGCAACGACTATATTTTCATGATAAGCACATCCATCACGCACTGACGCTCCATCGACTCCCTGAAACATAGAACTTTCATTAGTATGTATAATAATATCGAAAACACAAAATGTACTTGGGGACCAATACCCACGTACATCTCAATAGCAAAACACGAATGAACGCTTTGTGTAGAACATTCAAACGACAATTATTCACGCATTGTTGATCTAGTTAGATGGAACTGTCAAGATCCATACCTCGGGCTCCTCATAGACTTCCATTGATGATATTATTGAAGATGATGCTTCAGTGACTCCCTGAAACACAGTAATTGCATTAGTATGGTTTTCTATTTTGATAAAAAGAACAGAAACTTTGTGCAGGCGTGAACGGCTCATCTAAATAGACCTGCACAAATGATCAGTTGTCTAAAATAAATAATGGATATGTAAATATGATTCGATTTGCTTGATCGTTGGAAGTGTCACCACCCAGAGATCTGCATCAACTACTAGGGGTGATGTTCTTGTAGAAGAAGCTCCGTCATCTCCCTGAAACATAGTACTTGCGTTAATAAAGAAGGAAGTATAGCGGATGTAATCACGTCATATGATTTCGCTTGATTGAACTGTCAGTATCCATACCTCGAAATGCATAAGAACATCAAGGGACGATGTAACTGCGGTGCACACTTCTGCAAGCTGTTGCGCCGACCCGTAACTGCACGCTCCCCCTTCTTCTTGGACTAATGCTCCATCGACTCCCTGAAACATAGGACTTTCATTAGTAATGAACACAATATTGAAAAAAGAAGACACATAGGAGGGCGACGACAGAAGGACATATCAATGGCTAAAAACGAAAGAAACATTGTGTGTAACAATCACGCTACAAGAATGCAAGATCTGATGATCTCCATCGATGGAACTGTCCTGAAACGTACCTCGAGCATCTGAGTGACATCAACGGTAGTCGTCAATACGTTGGACTCCTCAGCATCTCCCTGAAAGACAGTACTTGAATTATTTTGGATAACAATAATTATAACTGAAAACAAAGACTAGAGGACGAGTACAAGGGTGTACCATTAGGTAAAATAATTACACGATAAATTAAAACTATTGATTTACATGCCTAAAACAAGTCAGTGGCAGAATAGCCAAGTAAGATTACCCGATAGGCGCTTGAAGTGGCTGATGACTGCAATAACGACACGGATGGAGAATCTTCCGCCTTCATATTGAGTGGATACATAAATGGGGAAATTATTGTTAGCTAATGCTACACACTACCGCAAGGCCGAGAGATAAATACGTAAACTTGACTCACCAGTGGAGGGATGTGGACGAATAGAGTGGGAATAGCGGTTGAGAGCAATTTTCGCCTCGCTCGCGGTGTGTTCTTCTTTATTAGCAATGATGTGGAGTACATGTCAGAGGTAAAGTGCCTGCTGCAGATGCGGTATCGATCACCCCTCTTGTCCGCAAAGACTTCTAGGACTCTACTTTCAAGCTCAGAGGGTGGATATCCGCAATATCGGACCCATTCTCTTATCTGATCTATTGTCTTAGGAAAAACATGCATTATAGTACCTTCAGATTTATTATGGGTCTTCGAAGGGCAACCGCCAATGGAACAGGCAGGCATTGTGGAAAGTTCTGAAAAGTAAAGATCAACAATTCTCTATGAATACCAATGTGTTAAAAAATTAAATGACACATAAAAGGTTCAATGCAAGGTATGTTTTGGTTCTTGGAACTATACACGTTATTCACATGCGGATAAGTATTTGAATAACTTTAAAAAAATAGAAAAATAATTTGACTAAACTCAGAACATGTGACTAGTTCCTTGCATGTACTGTCTTGAACGAAAAGAAATTGGACGCAAAATGAGTATGGTACATGGCCTTACCTTGACGAGCAAACAGTTAGATGCAGGGATCAGAGTAGTTTCTTGTCGTAGAACAGGGAGCAGTTCACAGCTTGCAAACTGACGAGTTTCCTCGAAGTGGTCACGGAAGTTCACAGAGACGAAGAGCAGATAACCAGCACCTTCACGGGTTGACTAGCAAAGCGCAAAGAAGTTCTCATTAGAAATATGAAGTGGGTTATAAAGAATTCGAAACAGGGGTGTGTTTGTGAATGAATGACGTGTATATGCCGTGGCATTATGCGGTTTGCAGGGGGCCGTCCAGCGTGAGGGGGGATGCTGGGCAGGAGACACGGGGTCTGGCGGTAGACGTGGGAACAACAACCCATGCTCTATAGACCACTTTGAAGTGTACATGGTCTTTGGCACCTCTTGGCCTTTATCGCTCCCTGACAGCTCCACTTGGCAGCACAAGTACCCCGGTGCGAACTGCCTTTGATAGGGCGGGGGGTGGATTGGGGCGGTGGTCGTGCAGACAAGACACAGGAAGACTTGTGAATGGAGACACACTTATGTGGATTGCAGGGGGCCGTCCAGCGTGAGGGGGGATGCTTGGCAGGAGACACGGGGTCTGGCGGTAGACGTGGGAACAACAACCCATGCTCTATAGACCACTTTGAAGTGTACATGGTCTTTGGCACCTCTTGGCCTTTATCGCTCCCTGACAGCTCCACTTGGCAGCACAAGTACCCCGGTGCGAACTGCCTTTGATAGGGCGGGGGGTGGATTGGGGCGGTGGTCGTGCAGACAAGACTCGTTTGCCGCAGGGCCTCACCAAGGAGAGGCCATCTAACTGCATGTAAGAGGCAGGCTGCAGGATCTAGTACATGGAAGGCAGGGGGGTGAGTTTATAAATACCTCACCCTCCCAGGAGAATATATGGATGCAGTTCACCCTGGAGACCCTGGATGCCTAGGCAGTTAGTCAGCAGCAGGCTGGCCTGTGGTGGCAAGGCGGCACGGGCCAGAGGGGGTCATCTCTGTACCCGGTGCCCAAAAGGATTATTTATTATGATCAACCATATTGATTATTTACCTATAACCATGTTTTGTATCAATAAAATCCAACGGCCTTCCTTTTATTGCCAACGCTTGAACAAAGTGGTGTGGTAAGTATTTTTGGGGTCGGAGGCAAGGCCGGGAGGCTTGATGCCAACCCGCAAAATAACATATGTATGTCTGCTGCATATGGGTTCAACGGTTATGTGGATTGAAGGTGGGCGGCCAGCGTGAGGGAGGATGCTGGCCGGAGACATGTGGTGTGACAAGACAAGGCACAGGAAGACTATTCAATGGAGACACACTAGATTCATTTAAAAAATCAAAACAACCATTGTTAAAATATATGTTGGGTTTTATTTTAGATCTTAATTTCAATTGAACATAAATAATAAACATTACACATTGTAAAGTTGCGGTTGCAGCACATCCAGGGAAAATCCGCGGTATTGTCCACTGTCGCTGGGGAAATGTTGTCTAATGGCAAGTACCGCACAGGCAGGTATTACTCTCCGAACGCGGTGTCCGAGCCTCCCGTGAAGCCACCAAGTGAAGCAACGATAGGCCACCAGCCTGTACCACCTGTGAAAATGAAAGATGCAAACTGTATTAAAATGACAACTTTCTTATCACTGTCGATTCAGGTAAAAAATGTCATTCTGCTTTGAAAAAAATTCTATCTAGAAAATGCACAACATGGAACCAATTTACATGCATTCGAATGATGAGACGACCATGAAATAGTAGTGGCATCACTGACATCACAACCAGAGTATACTTACTCGTTACTCGGATTACGCGGACGAACAGTGCCGCAAAGTTCGTGCATAAGCACCATCATCATCCTCAACACGGTCCGTGAGAGGCAGGCTTCCCTGAACTCTGGCAGCTCGGTGATGCATTGCGGACTTGGCTCGCCTTCCGAAATGTAGGCCAAGCAGTTCTCCTCCTCAGTTGGCATTAGCTCGCACCGATTGCACGTGCACCAGGTGGAGACGCCGTCCATGCGACATGGTCCAGGCTCTTCATCCGTTGACTGGTCCTCCCAACTGCCGTCCGAATCTCCATCGTTTTCGCGTGCTTGCCTTTCCAGTAGTTCTTCCTCGGTGTACTCGGGCTCGTACATATACGGCATTATTGTAGCCATTGTGTGGTAAAGAAAGTAAAATAATTTACAGAGATGGTACAGGTGTTCACAAGGCCTAGAAGCGGCGAAGGTAGCTGACCAGAGCACAGAAACGAGTCACAGAATACTCAAAGTAACACAGAGAGAGTAATGGAATCGAAAATCTGCTGCTGTGTGTTGTGAAACGGTGTGTTTATACTTATTGAGGAAAGAGGCGTCCTGCCATTTCCATGGCGACACGTCATTAGCTGAGGCGCAGCGATTGTTGACACGAAACGTGCTTTGGCGTTGGGAAATGGGCGGTACGCGTCTGCTGATGTCAGGCTCAGGGGCGGGGGATTTGATTTAGTGCCGCAAAAGCAGGTGAGCCAGGGCGATGGGGGGAAATGATAGGATTATCAGAAAATGGCGGCTGATTTCGAGTGCGTTAATGGACGAAAAGTCGGGTAAGGTCCATAGGAAAGTTTTCTACGATCTACCGAGTTATGCTTAAAAACACATGGCCGAACCGTAGGGACAATAAAAAAAAAGTCCCGGAACTATCCTTTAATAACAGGTATGTTTCTGTAAAAGGCAAGAAAGAACAGGGAAAGGAACGGGGAAAGTCAGTCGCAAGTCAGGATACCCTGCTCAGCCTCTTATCTCATCTCACAAAATTTATGGGATTGTGGTGCAAAATATGATCTGGCAGGGTTTTATGAGTGGGTTATGCCTCTAAAAGGTTGGTAGGATTTGGGAATAGTCAGCTTAATGTTAGATGTACCTTAATCAGCTTTTACATTTTCTTGCACCTGTAAAATTAGTTTGATTGGGCAATATTGGCAATTATAGCTAAAAAAATGCCAACAGACCATTCTGTTATTGGTGTGCACTTTATAAAATGGTTGAAGAATCACTCTCACCTTTTCTCACTATGAATTTATTTTGGAATGTTGACTTGGTGGGTTAACATGCCAGCTGCAATGATTTATGTGAAACCTGCAGTTACATTTTGTCTGCAGTTTCCTAACCCACTGAGGTATTCTAAGATATTACTGACTTCAAAGCTTATAGCAAAGCTTGTAGGAATGATTTTACAGCTGCTTTTAAAACTAAGATTTTTTTAGAGCTTACATGATCAGTGTCATCTAATGAACTGGCTGGATAGACACGTGGTTTAACGCATATCTTGATAAAATCTGAACAGCTTCATACAAACCTGCTTAACATCCGGGACTGGCACAGAGACTCTGGATTTAAGACTTTTTTCAGAGGAGAAAGGGAGTCCTATGGATTTCTGGTGTGCACAGCTGTCTCAGTGGGGGCAGGGGGATTAAGCCATAAAGCTTGGATCCCCTACTGGCAACCAAACCTTTGCAATGCACAGTGTCATCAGCTCTGTGAGATGAGTGATCCTATCTCGCATGTACACTATGGCGTCAAGTCCCTAAGTGGTGGACTAGTCTCAAATCCTAGCTTCATCTTTTAACTAAAGGGTGTGATCCTGGGCAAATTAGGGTATCCTTCCATGGCACGTCTAATGTGAACTACATAAGCCCTGTTTTTCCCCTAAATAGAGGAAGATATATGTATTTACATTTGTCCGGATGAAATGATTTAAAAGTGATGATTATAAGTTACAATTGTTAAATTTTTTTCTGGATAGCTAAACATTTTGGCATGAGTATGTGTGCATGCTATTATACTCACCATTGTTTATCCCTAGATATGACAATGGCAGATTGTTTTCGGTGGGGGTGCACCTTTCTATGGCACGCAAGCCTATTGGCAATGTCTCCCTACCTGCATTGTCCACTGTGACTGTGGCAAAGCTGAAGCCGGCTAAGACCATCGCTGAGCATGGCCTGCAGCAGAGCCATCAGTGTGCCCTCTCTGCAGTGCCTGTGCACAGGATACATTGAATCTGCCTGCAGTGCTCACATACAAGACTTCCTCATCCAGTTAGGTTGGACTATGCAGCTGACGGCGTCGCACTGTCTGTTTGTTGCAAGGTCTCCCAGACAATGGAGCCGTGTGGAACTAATAGCAATGTGTATTGAGAAAGGAGGGCATTCACACATCTTTCACCATGGGCTCATTGCACCATCTCGATTTCCCAAAAATTTCAGTTTTTCTACTGTTTTATGTAGAAAGATCGGTATCACTACATATTATCCCCACCAAAAATATCGCCATATATATGGTCTGGAGGTTTTTGGGAGCGAGGGTTGCGGTGGTGATCCCACTCCTTTAAAAATAATGCAGGGCAGGCACATTGACATTAAGGGATCTATAAACAACCAGGTTAAGAACCAGTGGGGAGCAGATCACCCAATCTCAGTTAGGATGGGGAGTTGTAGGTATACAGACCTAGGTGTTAGAGGAATACCATTCCATGAAGAGGAGGATCTTTAGCTCCTTCATGAACGTGAGGGGGTAAGTCTGATGTTGATGGGGAGGAGGTTCTAGAATCTTGTGGCCTAGACAGAGAAGGCCTGTCTTCTGGTTTTTTCCTTCCTGCACCAGTGGAGTTCAAGTCTGCACATGTCCTTATTTCTGATAAATCAGAGGCCTGCAGAGATGCTGAGTTTCTCAGTGAGGTAACTTTAGGACTTCAGGTGACAGCCTTGTAGTTGACGCAGCAGGGTTTGCAGATGATATGGGCTTGCAACAGAAGCCAGTGTAGTTCGATGAGGGTCAGAGTGATGTCATTGAATTTGTTGAGTCCTCTGATGAGTCATGCTGCAGCATGCAGGAAATATCTCAGGTACTCAGTGGAAGGCCTTTTAAAAGGGCATTGCCAAAATCCAGGTGGGAGAGGACCAAGGCTTACACAGCAGATCTGAAGTTGCGTTCTGCGATGAAGGGTTTGATTGTCTGCAGAAGAGAATGTTGGTACCAAGCTGTTTGTGTATTCGTTACTAAGTGCTGTTTGAAGGAGAGGTGTGTGGAGATGTCGAAACCAAGGGGTCTTGGCGCAGGTGGCCAGTTAGGGTGTGAAACTCTTGAGGTTCATAGCATAGAGCCAAGCCTTTGATGTCAGGATGTTCAGTGTTGTTGGTCAGCAGTAGGAATTCAGTCTTGTAGGGCTTGAGCTTCAGATAAGCACTGGACATTCAGGACTAGATCAATGTGAGGCAGGTCTTGAGCCTGTGGATGTCTTTGGTGGAGATTATCTTGAGCAATGCAACATCTGCGTACTGGTGAATGTGCATGTTGTGTGCAGCGAGGAGGATTCAGGGTGGTTCCATGTAAAGATTGAAGATCAAGGGGGAGAGGATGGATCCTTGCGGGACTCAACAGATGATGGGGAGAGTTGGTGATCTGATGGAATCCATTTGTACGAACTAGCGGCTATTAGCAAGGTAGGATTTTAACCAGTTGAGGATTGTCTCACTGATCCAAAGTGGCGATGCAGATTGTTGGTGAGTGTCTGGTGGTCTACAGTGGCGAATGCTGAGGTCAAGGAGAACAGGGATGCAAGGATGGCCATCATCAATGACTTTAAGGGCTTTGTCAATTACTTTGATGGTAGACATTTATGTGCTGCATCTGGGTCTAAAGCCAGATTGGTAGGACAGAAGGAGGTTATTGGCTTCAATGCATTGGAAATGTTCTGCAGTAACTGCATTCACAAGAATCTTACTTATGAAGGGAAGATGGGTGATGGGGCGATAGTTGCTGATGTCGTCAAGGTCCAGTGTTGGATTCTGTAAGATAAAATCTGGAGCTGGTATTATTTCATGGAGAGCATTACAGTCAAATAATACTCCACAACCTAAGTGTCTGTTGATGCATATATGTAAAATATATACATGGATATCATATGTGTAAATACAATATATGTAGATCTTATTACCGCCTCACAACTTCAATGGCAGTGAGTTTCTTGACACATATGTAATTGAGTTGGGTGTAGCCAGGCATACCCTTCTTAGCACTTTAACATAGAGTTGTGCTGTCACTGACTATTGATATGATCCATCACTGCATTTTTGAAACTCTAGGTCAACTGCTGTAGTTTTAGTGACATTTTTTAATTATTTCTAATTTTAAGAAATATCTTTTCATGCTTTAATATAGCTCAATTGAACGTTAAAGTTGTTCCACTTTTTGTATGTCCACTGTAACTTGGTAGATCGGTTGGATCTGGTTTCCGCTCTGTAAAAAACCTATTATGGGGTGTAGATTACCATGTACAACACAAATATCTCAATGATTTGATCTCAACTCACATTGTTTCCTCAGTATAAAACACTTAGCCAGTGTGGGTTACCGTCATGTAGGAAACTGTCATTCTGTGATGATGAAACATTACCACATTCAGTGGCACACTGCAAATTGTGCCATGTATTTATAAATCTCGATCATACTCCTAGAAGCTGCAAATCTCCTCTAAGCTTCTATGACAAGGCCAGTGCCTTATCATTTTTGGGATGGGGATGGGCATGCGAGGTCGGATGACCACTTTAGATCCCCAAACCCAGTGCCAGGGTGCCTGCATGCAGACTCCCTCCCAACCCTTCCTTACCATGGGCTCCCGGCCCCTGCAGGGAGAAGGGAGCTGTGGAGGACACTGACATGGGAGCAGCAGGGAAGACTGGTGGCCAAGACAAGGGAAAACCATGAGGCAAGAAAGGAGAGACCTGGGGGACTCGCACAGAGGTGGCAGCTTGGACCGGAAAGGAGAGCTGACAAGGCCACAGCAGGTGTCGGGTGGAGCATTTCCTCGTTGATGAGCACCAACTCGATGGAGAAGGCTCACTGCAGAGAGACGCCAATGAAGGAGGAAGACCCACCCAAGCCGCAGCATGGCCCTCCATGGGCCCTGCCCCACCAAGGAGAGATCGCACCACGGGGAAAACCCACTTGCCCGACAGGGACCTATAATATTAAAAATACCTGTAAGGAGGCCACGGGGACTGGGGAAACCAATCCCCAAAAGGTGTTCATCTTGCCCAGCCTGAACACAGAGAGTGTGCATGAGGAGAAGAGCCGGGACTTAGATTTCCATGCATGCACACCGCTTCCTGGAGGAAATATGTAAGCTAGATTGGCTAGGGAGAGCTAGCCAAACCCAAGGGGGAGCAGCATATATGTCATCTGCATGGTGGGTGTGTGTGCTCACCTGATCTTTTGGGAAATTCTAAATAAAATTGAATGATGGTAGATCAACCTCCAGAAAACTTGTGGGGCTAAGCCGCACACATTTGCCTATGCTCACCGCACAACATAACCTGTGTACTCTGGAGGGACACATCCTACAGGTGCCATCCCCCCTGTCATATTTAGTTGGAATATGACAGCCAAGAGTAAATCAAGGGATCTCAGAAGGGGAAGGCAAAACCTTCCACCTGCCATGGCCAGCCTAATTAACTAACAAAGGCTCCATGGATCCGCCTTGTCCTCTGCTAGCTGCTGGTGGCAGCTTCGCATACTAATCAGAGTTAATTCAAGCAGGCCCACTGGAGGCCTGGTTGCAGGACTAACAAAAGACAGGAAAACCCCAAAAACCTTTGATATGCACTGTGTCAGCCTTAACCAAGCTCCTGACTCTCAGTATCAAGGGCAGTGACCTGTCATGTCAGGGACTATGCATTTTCAGTAGTCATCCCTGCAGCGGGACCCCATTCAGAAGGTACGAGTGTGTGGTTTGGCAGTGACCAAAAGTCTGGTCCCGCCGCAGCTACAAGGAGGCCCTGCCGCTTTAATCAGGAACCACAGAGAGCTCAATTACCCAGAGAGACCCTTTAATCCACAACTGGCAGGAATATGAGTGGGACTTAGTATTACATATGATATGATATGATATGGCATTTATAACACGCCTATATACAAGTGTTTCAAGGCGTGACGATGCAAGGGAGGGGGAACAGAGGGAAGACAAAGACTACAATCCTACTAGGCCAAGTGTCATTCAGATTGTGCAAGTGCATGGGAAGGGGGAAGGGAGAAAGTGTGGGGGGAAGGGGGTGGGGACAGTGCAGTACATGGGATAATAGAATAAATAACAATAAGTGAAAGTACAGCCAGCTGGTGGCAAGTGCAATGCTAAGTGCAGACATCAGGTGTCAAGTGCTGGCGGTGGGAATGTAGGGATAGAGAAAACAGTCCCCAAGTGCAGAGGTTGGCAGAAAGGTAGTGCAGCTAAGTGCAGGGGTTGGCAGAAAGGCAGTGCAGCTGCGCAACTGGCAGGGGAGGGGTCCTGGGCCCGAGATCAGAGGTGGCCAGGTAACCAGTGTGGTTTCAGTTTCAGCCAGGAAATTCAGCAGGGGAGAGGAGGAGAAAAAGCAGAAGCAAAGAGAGAAGTTTTGAGGTGCTTCCAGAACCGGAGATGATTCTCCTCAAGTTTCACAAAGGCAGGCCCCAGCTGAAGAAAGAGATCTATCACCAACTTGTTGCTTGGAGAAGCGACTGACCCTGAGGGAGTTGGAGGTGGATGAGCGAAGAGCTCGAGAAGGAAGATATTTAGGAAGAGAGAGTTGAAGGTATTGAGGCCCCGGAGCCACTGGGAGCCATCGCAGAGATTTCAGTCCTGAAGAGATACGATCCCTGGGCTTCAGGCCAACGACAAGTCTCGCAGTTCTGTTCTGGATGAGTTGCAGGGGGCGGAGAGTAGAAGCAGGCAGATTTAGAAAGAGGATGTTGCAATAGTCCAGCCTAGAGAGAACCAGAGTTCTGGAGACAGTGAGCTTCTGGGTGAAGGAGAGGAAAGGAAGAATACCTCTGAGGAGGTGCAGCTGGTGGTGTGACTTCTTAAAGACGTCGGAGATGTGAGGAGAGAAGGAGAGTGTGGAGTCAAAGATGACTCTGAGGTGTTTAGCCTCACATGTGGGAGCAGGAGGAGAGCCAATAGAGGCTGGCCAGAGAGTGGCACGAAAGGAGGGAGCGGGTGTGCCGATGAGGAGAATCTCAGTCTTGCTGGTATTAAGGCAGAGATCATTGGCAGCACACCACTCCTGGATAGCAGACAGACAGTCATTGATGAGAGATGGAGAAGAGGGGGCTGAAGGTAGCCTGAAAATGAGCTGGGTATCATCCGCATAGCACTAGAAGTTGGACCAGAGCACGGCAATGTGGTGGGAAAGAAGTGCCAAGTATTGATTGAACAGCCAGGGAGAGAGGTTAGACCCCTGGGGAACACCACAGGTAGAGCTAGAGATAGGGGAGAGGAAGATTGCACCCCTTTACCTTTTCTGTTGCAAAGCACTTTGGTTATGACCTCATGCTTACAGGAGATTGTAGGTGGGGACCCGGAATTGGTTCATTAAGGTAGGCCTGGGAAGAACATCTGAAGACTTCACAAGGAGTAACAAGAAGAACTCATTTGGACCCTGGCTGAAGGTATCGTCTGCCTTATGGCTTCCGTCAGTGAAGAAAGGCCAGGATTTCCAAAGAGGGAAGCAAGATCCCTCCCCTAAACATCTCACAAGGAACAGAGGGAGATACTGAATCCAGAGGAACTTCCAGAACAGGTACCCAACCAGCACACGGCGTGCCCTGGTAGGCTCTGAAAGCAAGCTTCCTAGGGGGGAAGTGCCAGAGAGTCTCTGAACCAAACCAAGGACAAGACAGTTGCCTGCAACACTCTCCTCAGCTTTGGGCCATCCACCTTAAATAATGACTCAAGCCCAATAAAGAAGCTAGGAGGAGTGCATCAACAAGCATAAACCAGCGTCCGCCTTAAAGGACATTGTCGAGCCCTTCAAGCTGCAGCCAACTGCACCACTGACTGTTGTCACGCTGAAGTCTCTAACATCGTCTGAGACACTTCGACCAGTATGTCAGACCTGCCAACCAGCACTGAGACAACGATTCATGACCCTGAGCCGCTGTGTAGACCAGCCGGCAGTCATACATCCAGCCTCGCTCGTCGAACTTACCTGCTGCCTGATACCCACAGCTGTCTCCTAGCTTGAACTCTGTTGCGGGAGCTGCAAAGCGCCCTGAAACCGACTCGACCCTGTTGAGCACCAAGAACCTCTACAAGCACAAGGTACATCATGGTTCTGTCTCCCTGCTCCTTCTCCAAAGGCCCCTAGTGACATTGTCCCATCCATTGCTCCCTTTGTGTTGAAACCAAGTATCCTTGAACTATTGTGATTAATTATTTTACCGACTACCCTCCTGTCAGTATCCAGAGTGCATCCCTTTTCCTTCTTGAAACTGTCTGTCCTCTGCATTCCTTTACAGGGTACAGATTGTATTTTGTAGTATGCTAGAACTGTCTGTTGAATAATAGTAAAGTAGATCTGTTTATACAACCTTGACTGGACAGTCCATTTTATCATTGGGTAATAATTGTATTTTTGCTTTGTTGCAACTAACCAATGATCCACGACCTTATGGAGATAAGCCTGCTGTTCCATCCACATTACCAAAATTGGACAAGAAGGTTTATAATTTGCTTGTGTTTCCAATCTGTTTGGGTCCCTTCTGCTGTACTAGAGTTGTGGGGCTGATTGATGTTTTCGAAAACAATGATCATCGCTGGACGACTGGTGCCCCGGAACTTGATTCGTCACAGTATAATAGGAGGAAACAGTAAGTAGGAAGGGGTGGGTTAGAAGTGGAAGGAGGAGGGACAAGACACCAACAGGAGAACTGAGTGAATGAGTGTGCAGGTGGTTTTTGGAGCGAGGGTACTGTGGAGTGAATATGCGTGATTGCTAGTGAGAGGAGAGAACGAAGTAGTGGTAGTCGCAGGTAACACAAGTGAGTGGTAGTGGTAGTGAGAAGAAGTAGGCAGTCATAGTAGTGAGGGAAGGAGTTGAGGGAGGAGGAAAGTAAGAGGAGGAAGGGGGGTTATCATCTAAGGGTGGAGGTAGGAAGGTATGAAGACGGAGTGGATGATTGGAGGGACAAAAGGCTAAAGAGTAGGAGGAGGGAAGAGGAGGAGAAATAGTAGAAGGGCGAGGTGAGAGTGTGCAAGATTGATGAGGGATTCCAACCCGGATGAGTGCAAAGCACTATTGCCTAACTCCAATACACCACCAGACAGAGGGTAGGGACAATTAGAAGGCTCCCAGGGAGTCAGAGATCCAATATCGCCAGGGATTGCACTGTAGCCTTAGCCCAAAGTGAAAGGCAGTAGGTGTTACCTAGAGAGAGAGAGAGAGAGAGAGAGAGAGACAGAGAGACAGAGAGACAGAGAGAGAGAGAGAGAGAGAGAGAGAGAGATAGAGAGAGAGAGAGAGAGAGAGAGAGAGAGAGACAGCCCTAGTGCCAATCACCAAAAAGCCCCTTCAATCTCAGAACATACAATAATAATTCCAACCAAGCCCACTGGTCCTGTAAATCTGGCAATAAACACCCTTGAACCATCTAAGGGAGTCAGAGTGGGTTTCTTGGGGGATCCCTGTCACAGACGCATATAGTTGCTGTCTATCAGGTAACTTCACTTGGAAGTGACAGGAATGGCTTGGATGTTTTCTGACTTTTCATCGCACTGTTGAGGAGAGGGTTTACTCTTGTGCTAATGCTTGAGTTCGGAATTTCAGAGGGTTTCATTTTCCACATTCTTGTCAGTGGAATTTTGTGAAAGGATAATGGTCCCATACTGTTACTGGCCGCCAGGACTGATTCTCAGCGGCCCCCTTCTGGGCTCCTGGGCTTCCTCTGTCACTTACCTGGGGGCGGCGAGGCCCACTCCACGTCTTATCAGAAACTGCTGATGAGATCATTATTAAAGCAACAATCATTCCATACATTAGAGATGATGAACTGCAGGCTCTTCATTTTGCAAAAATTTAGTTCAGCGCCAATCACAGCTGCATTGTCTCTGGCCAGATGTCTTGAACTGTGTGTGCTTCTTCTTGCTTCTAATAGCCCCCTAACACCAGCCTTCCACACATTTTAAGTTAATATAGGTAGAAATTCCTGTTTTTTATAATAATAGAAACAGGGGTTGCTTCCTAAATTAACTTAAAGTAGTCATCGCCGCCTAAAGAGCATTTACTGTTTTTGCCACATCTAAATATTTTCAATTTATAACGTTTTTACTCTTTTCTTTTGCCACTTGAAACGAATCGAAATTCAGATCTTGATCTCAAACAGTCACAAAAAAACAAAATGTACATTATCCTCTAGCCCCAAACCTTCACAGATCCTCCTCTCAATACCCTGACAATGTGATGCCCAGCCTCAAAACTACCCTACTCATTGGCCATTCGTTTTAGGGCCGTTTTCAAAAAAGGAATCTAGATTCAAATATCGATTTTCACAATGATGGATTTTCATGAAATGAAAAGCCATGGGTCCAGCAATGCATCATGGGAGATATAACTAACTTGGTTGGATGTATGCCAAACCAACAAAGGATTTAATTTGAGGGTTTTGTGCACAGCTTGCTTTCTGTTTGGCGAAAATCCTTCCAGCGGTTTGGGCTGTGCGTATTAGCACACATTTGACATTCTCCCCACGGGAAAGCCAATGTAAAATGGGAGAAACGCACCCTTTTTTGACACTTTAAATCTTTTGAACTGTGACATGTATTTGAACTAAATGTTCTAGTTTGGGGGATTAGCATTGGCCTATAACATATGTATGTTTGTAGGTCGTAGCACCTACAAGAGTCAACCTAACTGTGCCTGCAGTAAACGTGGTCGGCCAGACTACTATACACGTAACATAGCACACCATACAGCTGCTGAGACATTTGCTTGTCTTTGTATGTCACTTAATGGGACCTTGGCTGCTTGATGACCTGACGTGTAGTCAACACTGTCCTTTAATACCACAGTGAGTGAGACCTGCAACACATGGTCAATAGCATGTCTTATTAATTTATGAAAACTTATTCTCAACCCATTACAAACACTATTCACGTACATTAAGCTTCTATGTGCCACAAAGTGCACAGGAACCTCTCCTAGTGTTCTATATTCACAGAGAGATAATAAGGGAGGAAGTATATAAATAATGTCAGTCCATAATAATAAAAAAAGAAATAAAGCCCTAGTGGACCATACTGACACTATGCGAGAGACTATTCTGTACTTCAGGAAACGTTTAGAGTGACTAATAGTTCTTGGTGGATGTTTCAGCTTAGTGTACTTCCTCAGGCCCTGAGATGGATTGCATGTCCAAGCCTTCTGTTTTATGTTTCGCCTTCTTGTTGGCTATTGGATTCCGGTGCTGTTCTGCTCAGTGCCAGGGCTTAAGATAAGCGCCCCCCCCCCCTTCCATTCACGAGGCCTGGCCTGGGCGCTGTCCATCTGCAGTGAAGACCCGCGTGTGCCTAGGAGATGACATGAGGACAGCGGAGTGAGGGAATAACAGACACTGGCTGTCTGCGCATGATCACTGTCCCTGCAGAATAATGGCAGTGGCTCATCCTTTGGCCTCTGTTTATTTAACCGCATGGGTTTGGCCGGGAGGCTAATCTTTAAAACGGACAATGAAAAGCCTGTCTTCCTGGTGGCATCGCGGTGTAGTGTGTGTGTGGGTGTGTGGGTCTGTGGGTGGGGGGGTGGGGGGGTTGGGGGGGAGGAGCTAAATAACTTCTCAGGCCTTCTCAAACCTCAAACAGGGTGGTTGTTCACTTACTCACATTTGAGGGATGAAGCAGCTTTTTTATGAGTTTTGAAATGGTTACTTTTGGTGAATGTACAAGCTGGCCGGAAGGATAGCTCAGGGGCATTGGCTCTGAGCATCATGGGTTCGATACCCGTTCCTGGAGTCTGGCATTAAGCAGGATCTAAGAAATCAATTTAATCTAATGTCTTTGATAAGATTGACTGTGCAAGAGATTGAACAGAGGTAGGTAGTGGTCTAGAATTCCACCGTAGCTGGAAAACACACCAGCAGGGGTTGTGGTTAGCGTGGCAGTGGGTGCGGCAGCACGGTAGGTTCTAGAACAAGGCAATGGTCAGTTGCTGCCGTGTTTGCCACACGATGAAGGCATATCTTGACCTTCCCATGGTACTGCAAGCAGGAAATTCGGCTCATTTGCCTGGGAAGGGGGTAGCCACATTACCGGTTAGCTTAAGGCTGCCAGTATTCTAGCCTCAGTCCTGTAAAGTAGGGGTAAGAATATATGGAAGCATGTGTGGCAAAATGCCTGCACGTAGGGGAAGACACCATGTTACGGCTGCTGAGACCTTTGGAGCTCCAGGTGCCACTGTGGGCCTGGCAGCAGAAAAAAACATCCGAAAGGACAGGTTTTTGGTGCGAGAGCGGCAGAACGTTTCTGAATTGTCACAGTTTGGACAGAAGCAGTGCATCAATTATTGGGGGTGGGTTGAGGGGTTGGGGGACTCCTACCAAATGGCAGCAGATATCAAGATACTTGGTCTTAGCCAGATTTATAGTCTGAGGGGTGACATTGCAGGATGGGTAGCAGCAATCGATACTGAGTGTCAGCTGGGGGTGCTAACGAACATGCAAAGTTGGTGGAAACAATGATGTGGTGGGTCATTCCTGGACATTACCAAGTCATCACCGTTAGGAGAAGGGGGAGCAGCAGCTGGGAATGAGTAACATCCACTCTCGCTTCAAGTAACAGAGATCACTCCCCCCGTCGACGTCATAGCTGTCAGGAAGCGATGGCGGTGATGGCTGGGACTGTATCCGAGATGGACGTCTTGCACTGGCCCAGGGCAAAGCACAGCAGTGCACAGCTTCATGAAGACACAAGAGTGTGATGGCTGGAAGTCCAGTCCGAGCGGCAGGAGGGGACTGTGGTGCCAATCTTCCCTGAGATCCCCTCTTCTCTGCTAGGATGACAATAGTTGGACTTCAGCAGACATGCCATTTCGCTTATCATATGTTCCACCCATTGTTAACAGCCTTGGGAATTTTGCTTTAATAGTATACAGAGTCGACTAATCGACCCACTCGAAAATAAAACACGGTTGGTTTTCAGACATAACCGAACCTCAAAAATACTTGACCAAAAAGTGTTGCATGGAAGTTAGCTCACACAAGTTCATGGTGGGCTTCCCGAAAACCAGAGTGTTTTACTATTTGGTGAATCAACAAAACCCAGCTCTGGGTGGTACTAGTCAACGTGCAGCCACGTGAACATGGGTATCTTTACCATGTCTCAGAGACGCCTGAGCGAGGCAAAGAAAGACTTGCATTTGGCGCATGAAGCCAAATACGTCTCACAGAACATGCTATTGACAAAGGACCCGTACACAGGCAATAAAGTCCAGATGAGAGTTTATTATACCCAACGCTGGGGAGGGAGTACGGTTCAAAACCTAGGTCTTCAAAAACATATCAAGAGGTACAAGGAAAGTTGAGGCAATACCTGAAGCAAGTCAATATAAGGACTGTTTTCCTGACCCCAAAAAGCACTACTGTGCAACAGTTTGTGATCATGGATAAAGTCTCCTGACAAGAGGTACCGAAGTCTCCCCTAGATTCTCTGGGTGTAAGGATCCTGGGCCCCTCCTAGTGTTTGCAAGTGTATGTTCACACTTTAGCAGTTGCCTGGCTTTTTTGTGACAGTTTATTTCCTCCCTGTCTGACCAAAGTCTACAATAATGCAGCAGTCATCATGAAAAAGCAAAGCAGAAGAGCCTATAAGGGGAAGGTTTAGAATTAATATAATCCTCTGGCAGAGCTCTGGGCGACCCTCCAAACCATCGTTCTTCACCTGCCACGCCCTTAGAGAACGGGGAAGACCATATGCAAATCAGATTCTTGGTCTCCCCCAAAATGGACAGTCCATCCCAAACTGCTAGGTCACATCCCTTCCGCACGACACCACGAGCATCCCCAGACATGTGTGGGCCTCATTGGGTGTCATCAGGGGGATGTAGCTTGGTTCTGTAGGCCCTGCATACTTGGAGCACACATCTGGGCATATCCGTCCCAGTCAGGGTGACTAAGTAAAACAGAAGAGGTGATAAATTGAAGGTTTAGAATGAATAAAGTGGAGGCATACTTGAAGAAGTCTGTCTCATGATGCATGTACAGTAACGATTGGTGATGGAGATGCAGCGGGCCTCGAGGATGCACCATGATCAGCCCCAGACAAAAATGAAGAGTAACACTAACATTTCTGGGTGCTTATTGATAGGTGTTGTTGCACAGGAGATGGGGGTCAGTGACAAGACAAACAAAAAAACGACGTTTAGGGTGGTTTATTGGGAAACTATGAGAGTGCAGAGTCAAAATAATGAACGAGGATGGCATCAAATTCAACTGAAGAGAGAAAGGATAAGTCTGGTCATTTCTAAATGATATTCAAAGTTCCACTCTTTTTCAGTCCCAGGAAGTGAAAATGGTGCAGAAAGATAAGCACCTTTCACAAAAAAGTCCTTAATTCTCCCTGGAACCAGGACCTGCCTACCAATGGGTTACTTTACGGGTGAGGTCATCACTGATTCTTCAGGGATACCTCCCCTTTCTCTTTCTCTTTCATCCATTGCCATTGCTGGCCTGCTGTGGGTGCGGCTCAACAGTGATTGCCTTGGTGTGGTCTTCGAGGTAGCCTTCCACCTGGGAAGCCCTCATTCTGCCGTACCAGAGAAAATAGGGGCCGGACTTCAAGCACAGCATTTTCAGGATGTGTGGCGCAGAAGCTTGCATGAGGGGCTGTCAAAATACTCTTCTCAGGATTGCAGCCCCTAGTTTTGTTAGGTTAGTCCATACCAAACTTTAAAGACCCTTCTTTACTTTTCCTCCCCCAAACTCTCCAGCTTCATTTGCTTTTATTCACCTGATTCACATGAACTTTAGATAGCTGAGATCCCGGACTCCCAGTTTCCATTGCTAACCATCTCTCATCAGTGTATTTGTTCTCCGCTGAATATTGTGACGATTCACTAGGTCTTGACCAGAGGGGGGGGAGGGGTGAGTGGGCACCGCTTGGTTTCTTTTCTTTTTGATTAGTTAATTAAGAATGTAATTGTGTTGTTTGGTCCTGTTGCCAGAAACCTCCCCGTTTGCATGGTGGGGTAGTATGAAATAATAACAAGTGTGTAACTAGGTTAGTTAGCCCAGTTGGCTGGAAGGACCCAATTGGTATTCCACTGTGATTTATTTCTTATTTCTTGTTATAAGGTCAGTGATCTTGATGTAAGAAGATGCTTTCAGACTTGATGTTCATTCAATTGTGATTTTCTTTATTAATAGAAATTATTTTAAGATAGGCCAATTGCTTCATGTCCAATGCATTTCGGTCATTAATTTGATCTTCTTCACGGACTGTTACATAAAAATAGATAAATAAAAATAACTAAATAGTGAAGTAAACTGAAACCAATATTCCTATTAATTTGTTACAGTTTTGACAAAATTCAAGTTTATCACTTCAAAACATCATTGTTAGTTGTTAGTACCTAAAGTAAATCCAAAAAAATGTCTTATCCACTCTGTGCAAACTACCCTTTTCGATATGTGTAAAGATTAAATAAACACACATTCTAATTTCATTCTGCAAATTGGTGTCATATTTGCTAAGTTTCTCACTGTTGGTTGACATTTAATAAAGTTCCTACCTTCTTGCTGATCTTAAATATATTTTCTTCTTTGTTTTCTCTCTTTTTGTCAACCTGCGTATCAAAAGAATGTTCAAGGTTCTAAGTTCTATCTTATATTCTATGATTCTTGTTTAAAAATCAGAGGGATAAAGTTTCTTCTCCCCAAAAGGGGAGTCTGACCTGTTTCTGGCCAATTTCTAAACAGCGGGGCACCTCGCACACACAGACACACATTGCTGGTGTCCCCGTCTGTTTTTATACTTTTCAAAATGCCGGCCGCCATTTTGGATACGTTTCATCAATGCAACAAACTTTATGTTGTTTTCTTGATGACAGATCACTTAAAATTATCACAATTGCCCAAATTTCATTTTTGCCACTGATGCCTATCTTGTATTTGAGCTGATTCTATCAGAGCACACTTTTATCTGTGTGATAATGATGTTGAACAACAAAATAATACATATTAAATTAATTGTGAAAACATGTATTTCAAGTATGACTTTAAAAACTGAGGTTTTTCTTGTGTTGGAGCTAATTCTATTGGAGCAAACATTAAACCACAAAATAATGATGTTAGACAAGAAAGTAATGGATATTAAATAGTAATTGTGAAAACGTGTCCTTTGGGTAACTTGCTGACCTCTCTTTACCTTTCATATCATTGATCACATTTAATAGTCTAGATGAAATAGTGAATGGATATTATACTTACAATATACCGAATGATAAATTCAAATGATGTTTTTGTTATATTGCCAGTATATTAAAGATGAAAATAGAAAAACATACTATATTGCATCAGGTTGACTAAATGCCTTTCTATTGGCTAGCATGTCATTGTGGCACTACTTTTTGATCTTGATGATGATATTTCTTCATTATCTAGTTCTTGTTTCTTTGTTCTTTCAGAGAGTTCAAAATGTTTTTTTTTAAAGAAAACATGTGTATTTGCATTCCTCGTTAAGTCCTCCTGGGTACAACGAATTGACTCTCTCGATCCAATAAGTTTCTTTTTGGTTGAGAAGACTAATGATGTCTACATTTATTCCTTTTCTTGTTTCGATCACATCCAGTATTTGGAATCTCATTTGTGCTATCTGATGTCTCTCTTCTTTAAAGTGTCTAGACACCAGAGTTTTTATATTACCGGTCCGTATATTTGACCGATGTTCATTCCACCGCAGCTTGGCCTTCCTTTTGGTTTATCCCACGTAATATTTGATTCACTAGGTCTTGTCACTTCCCCCCAGCGGGGAGCCCTTTCCTATGAGGCTAGGGATGTGAGGCTGCTACACAGTAGTGACCCAAGGGTGTAAATGTGCGGGAGGAACTCATAGGGAGGGACTCCCCTCCTGGGGATAAGGATATCCACATGGGGAAATGCCTCCATACCACCACCAAAGCACATAAACCATGACCCTCATGGTCACTCTTTTTATCCACCCTTGATAGTAGAACTGTGTGCTACTGTAAACTCATCACTGTGACAAGCATATGACCTACTGAGATGAAGAAGAACGTGAGACATATTGAGTAACCCGATGAAGAATCAGCCAAGTACTGTAATGAGGTGGCTCACTGGTGGCATGCAGAGTGCCAAGGAGACTTTCACTGAAGGTGTTGACGTTACACAAGGGTGGCATCAACAGTACAAAAAGGAAAGCAAGAACAGACAAAAGAGATCTTATTGCAGAAGCCACGAGTACACAAACAAATCCCTGGAAATTCAAAGTCGGAGCGCTGGAGCCGGAGCACTTGCCTCTCTCCATGAGCGAGAGAGGAAAGGTAGGACATTACCAGAGCATCATAAGAGCCGCCAGGGAGGCACACATGATCAAAGAAGGAGGAAAGGCCCCTGCGACAATGGGAAGAACCGGAGCTGTGTCCCCAAGGCACTTGTGATGACGCAGATAAATGCGCCATTGCTACCTTCTGCCCCGACCACGCCCCATTACCTTATGGGCGAGAAATGTTACAACCTGAGACAGCCTTACCACCCCATAAATCTATGGGTGATTGAAAATATGAGTTAAACTGAGCTCCATGAAACAATTTGCTTAACCAAATTGAAGATATATGCAATCTACCATAAAGGATTAGTTAGATTGTGTAACACAAGTAAGGACTAACAGTAGTTTGTAGAGTGCACAAATAGTGTGCGGTATAAATAGTGCAATATTGTATAAAGGGACAGGAGGTTCTTGTGTAGCAAGAAAGGGACTCACTACACTGAGAGGGCAGTGAACTATAGGCAGATAAGATGCTGAATACACAGGCAGGGAAACCATGATATGGCATACATACAGGATGAATAGGTGCGGCTGCGGCTACAGGTCTCCAACATTGAGACAGGAAGACAGGAGTGTCGCTATTTTCCTAACGCAGAGGCCGCAGCAAGTCTCAAAATTAGGAAGACCTCAGAACTCAAGATGCTGAATTTACAAGAACACATTTATTGTAGAAAACCGTGCAGAGCCCAATCAGTTGCTCACCGCCAGAGCCAAGGTCAGGAAAAGGGAATGGCATAATAGATGAACGGAACACAGGCACAAGATAATGGTTCCCAGGACGAGAAGTGGTAGACTACCAAGTTAATCAATTTGAATAAGAACACAAACAACCATTGATGTCCAGGTGCAAAAGACAAGTAAGCCAAAAGACTTTATAGAAAATATCTGAATAGTGTCCCTAGTGGTCACAAAGAACACAATACGTACGTCAGAATTAGCTAAAAACTCAACAAATAGAAGGAAATGCACTCTCAAATATGGTGCCCTAACACGTGATCCAGATATGGAAAACACTGACCATACATTATAAGCCAAACATAGATAAGACACTTGCAGAACTCCAACAGCACGCACACAGACACCAGACGGCACACAAGACCAAGTACAAAGGATAGGGAAGGCCTCATCGCCTCAGGATGATTAGGAGTATTCTTTAATTGGAAGTATACAGACCATGGAAGTCTATTCCCCCACTTATGTCTTGCTCATATCTTGACACCATGGCAAAGTGTCCAAGGTTGGTAAGCTAGAAGCCAACCAATGAAAAGTCCTCTTGCCACACCGACGATGATGGATTACACCAACCAAATAACTGTCCCTGTAATGATGTATTAGAAGTAATATCTATAGATTTATAGTGGGATGGGTCCAGGTGTGGCCATTAGATATGTATCAACCAATAGAATAACTAACCACTATGTATCCTATATTTTGTTTGAACAATTAACCATCGACAATCCCATAGGTTTTGTAGACTGATCATGTAATGTGACATCATTGCTGACATAATGTGGGCACAAAACTTGCTTGCAATCATTGAAAATGTTGGGAGCTATGGGAATTAAATGCTTGTATGCTGGCCTGCTTTAGATTAATTGTTTGAAAAAAGCTGGGTTTTGACATTCACCTGAGTCCGCCATCATTGAGTATTATTTTGACAAATTGTGTGATCCTGGGTGCTCCTTAACATACTACAGGAATGGTGCGAGGTATGGGTGGGGTCTGGGAAGATACCCAGCTCACTCCGAGTAAACCAGGAGTCATCCCCCCCGAAGTACTCCCTTGTGCACCCTCTTCTTAAGAAACCCTCTGCCGACGCCTCCTGCCCGGCTAACTATCGCCCAATCTCCATAACTCCCTTCCTGGGCAAGAACCTGGAGAAACTGACCATCTCCCAGCTTAATCTCCACACTGAATCTGTTGGTTGTCTTCATGACCATCAGTCTGGCTTCAGAGCTGCCAGAAGCATGGAAACCGCTCTCCTGAACATCCGTGAAGACCTGCTCTCCAACCTTGACTCTAACACCCCTTGCGTCCTCATCTTGCTTGATCGCTATTCTGCCTTTGACACTGTCAACCATGCCATCCGGCTCAACCGTCTCCATGATAACCTGGGTAACACTGGTCAGGCTCTGGCTTGGCTGACTTCTTTCCTCTCTGACCGCCCATCCCAGGTCCAACTTGGGTCCTTCCTCTCCGCTATCTTTTCCTCTACCTGTGGTGTCCCCCAGGGGTCTAACCTCTCTCCCTGGCTTTTCAGCCAATACCTGGCACTCCTTGCACACCGCATTGCTGCTCTCTGTCCCAACTTTCAGTGCTACGGGGATGACACCCAGCTTATTTTCAGGCTACCCTCGGCCTCATCCTCTCCTTCCCTCATCTCTGACTGTCTGTCTGCTATCCAGGAGTGGTGTGCCGCCAATGACCTCTGCCTTACTGCCAGTAAGACTGAGATTCTCCTCATCAGCACACCCGCTCCCTCCTTCTCTGCAGCTCTCTGGCTGGCCACTCTTGGCCCTCTTCCTACTCCCACCTGCAAGGCTAAAAACCTCGGGGTCATCTTCGACTCCACACTCTCCTTCTCTCCTCACATCTTTGACGTCTCTAAGAAGTCACACTACCAGCTGCACCTCCTCAGAGGTATTCTTCCTCTCCTTCCTCCAGAAGCTCACTGTCTCCAGAGCTCTGGTTCTCTCTAGGCTGGACTACTGCAACAGCCTCTTTCTAAATCTGCCTGCTTCTACTCTACGCCTTCTGCAACTTATCCAAAACAGGATTGCAAGACTTGTCCTTGGCCTCAAGCCCACGGATCGCATCTTTCCAGGACTGAAATCTCTGCACTGGCTCCCAGTGGCTGCAAAGATTAAGTTCAAAATCCTCTGCATCGTCCACAAGGCCTTCTGGAGCCTCGGGCCTCAATACCTTCAACTCTCTCTTCCTAAATATCTTCCTTCTCGAGCTCTTCGCTCATCTGCCTCCAACTCCCTCGGGGTCAGTCGCTTCTCCAAGCAACGAGTTGGTGGTAGATCTCTTTCCTCAGCTGGTGCCTCTCTCTGGAACAGCCTCCCTGTCTCCCTTAAACTCGAGTAGAACCATCTCCGGTTCCGGACACACCTCAAAAACTTTCTCTTTGCTTCTGCTTTTTCTCCTCCTCTCCTCTGCTGACCTCCTAGCTGTAACTGATACTTGCATCTGCTAACTGGATACCCTCTGACCTCATGACCATGTCCCTCCCTCGCCAGAGTCTCACACCTGCACTGTCCACCTGGCAACCCCAGCACTTGGGGACTGTTTCTGTATCCCTATAGTCCCCCTCCCAGCTCTGGACACCTGAGTCTGCACTTACCCATGCACTTGCCACATGCTGGCCACTACTTACTTAGTGTTATCATCTTTTGCCATGTACTGCACTGTCCCTGCCCCCTTACCATGCACTTGCGCGATCTGAATGATACCTGGCCTAGTAGGATCATTGTCCGTCCTCCCTTTGTTCCCCTCCCTTGCCTCGTCACACCTTGAAACACTTGTGTATAGGCACGTTATACATTCCGTATCATATCATATCTACCCCTTGTAGTGGTTAAACCCATGTCACTGCTCAAGCAGAGTACCTTGGGAGTCATCTCCCTCATCGCAGTGGCCAAGCCAATATGACTGCTCCAGCAGAGTGCAACAGGAACCATCTCCCTCGTCGCAGTGGTCAAGCCAATACCACTGCTCCAGCAGAGTGCAACGGGAGTCATCGCCCTTGTTGCAGTGGCCAAGCCAATACTACTGCTCCAGCAGAAGGCATAGGGAATCATCTCCATCATTTCCTGGAAAGAGTTGAAGGGACTGGTGCACGCTTTCTATAAAAGTGCTGAAGAATCGCTGTTGAGTTTGAACCAGGGGAAGAGAGTCATTCCTCTGGCCCTGTTTTGAAGGAATACTGAAAGAATTACTATTACGAGAAGTCTGAAACAAGACACCAGGAGAAGGGAGTCATTCTCCTGTTGTAGGAACTTTACTTTTGTTATAGACGTTTGGTTTAAGTGTTAGGGTTAGATGGCAAGGTTTCTGACTGAGGACGGAGAACATATTCTCTTTGAACAGACATTCTGGCAGGTCACATAAGTTTCCTAGGTTGAGGCAGGGCAAGCCTCTTAGAGGTAGGGAGGGATAGGGTGTTCTTCTTTCATAATCAACGTTTGTAGCCTCAAACATGGCCCCTTCTTCTCAGCCTCCTTTTTCTACACCCTCACAGCATGCAGGGTCTAAGGGGAGGAGACAAGTTAGAGTCCTGCAGAACTCTACAAAGTGCTGGCCTTGAAGAGGACTGAAAGGAAAATACCACTGTCTGTGATCTACAGACCTGGACATATTCCAGCCACCTCAGCATTATGCTCTTAATGCTAGAGGCTGTAAATCTTTTCAACTAGAGAGGGTGGTTGCCCGTGTTTAATGCCACCAGTAAATGACGCAACACCCGGGCTCCGGCGCCATTCCTATGATGCTCCTCAAGAAGCAGATCAAACATCGTAGATGACACAAAACGAGTACTACTGTCTGGTTGAAATGCCAGCTATGGTAGGCCAGCCGATCGTTTTCTTCCACAAATGTCTAGAGTTAAAACATGGTCACCCACTGTAGCTTCTTTTCCAAAGACGGCAATGATGAGATCAGAAGAACATCACACAGATCTGTTGGGGCCAAGGATTGTTTAAGCAACTAGAGAACTCTTAGGTGTTCATTAGAGATTCTAAGCAAATTGAAGAGTGTGCCTTGACGTCCAATTAAAAAGTTAAAATGACATTTCAGTTATGATCTTAGAAACGGAGGTCAATTAGAATTATGGTCTCATTTTGGAAATTTTATCAGATAAATAACATACCAGATTTTCTTCTATATCTTGTGATGGGAAACCGGTAGAGACCACACATTTGTCTGTATAAATTCCTTAAGGACAGAACAATACTACTTTGTTATGTAGGAATAGAAGTCGATTTAGCAGATCCATAAACCTTTAAATGATGTCAAAGAATATCTCCACCAGATGTTTCATAGCAGTGTCTACATGGACCTTCATAAAACATGCCACAAATATATTTAAAGTCAGGTTTATTTATTTATTTGTTTATTTATAGAATATTTATAAGACACTTATACAGCAAGACATTGGGCCTCATTACGAGTCACCTGGTCCGGAAATAACAGTGGCGGTAAACCCACCACCACTGTTGTTTCCGGACCGGGTGATCTCGAGTTCTGCAGGCGGGAGGTGTCATTCCCGTCAGGTCTGAACTGGCGGGTTTAACACCACCCACCTGCAGGCGGACATGGAAACACACGGCACCATTACAACATGGTGCCGGTGTTTTCACTTCCCCATTCCCATGGAGTCCTATTGGACTCCATGGGAATGGGGACTTACAGAATTCTGCCTCCGGAATTCCTGGGTCACCGGGGTCGTAATGCCCCGGTGATTCCGGGAATCACGGAGGCGGAATGGTAATACGAGTCCGGCGGTAACCTGTTGGAATTTCCGGCAAAATTACCGCTGGACTCGAAATGAGGCCCCGTGTTTCTAAGCGCCACAAGGCACAAGGGTAGGGAACAAGGGAGCAAATAAACAAAGGAATTGACAATGAATAACTAGAAATCGGAAGCAGTCCTACTAGGCCTTGTGACATTCAGAGCATGCAGGTGCAGTGAAAGAAAGTGAGTGCTGAAGGCATCAGGCAATTACGCTGCCTGGGCCACTGGTATAAGCCCTCTATTAATGACTCTTGATGCTTCAATGTCACTCTAGGTTTGTCAGGGGATGAACACTTGGGACATCTCTGACCCTAGGGTCCACAAACAGACCTGCCTCCAGGTCTGTGAACTCTATGTCCAATGGTTTCCTCTTTTTTTGTGCAAAAATGTCATTCCCCCTCTGGGGCATGCCTTGCCTGCCCCATTGTGAGGGCATTCCCTAGGGCCCAGCGTATGCCTGTTTCAAACTTCTTTCAGCACAAGATATGTATCCATACTCATGATGAGATGAATATGTTTCAGCCAATCACATTTCTGGATTCGTATCAATTGGGTTCTTGGTCATGGACCCAGAATACCTCCAAATCATGTTTTGTCACTTTGACATAATTTTTGCAGTATTTTCTTAAAATTGATGGATGTTTTTTCACCGAGCTAAGTGAAGGTTGGGAGATGGACCAGATTCCAGTTTCTCACACAAGGTTGGTGCAAAATATCTGGTGGTTTTCATTGTAAATGAGAACAAAATTTCCCTATGGGAGATTGAAGGGGACATGTAATGTTTCAATTCTAGCTGCCTATAGTTTTGTGTCTTTGGCTACCTGAACGAACCATCAAGCAACTTTCCAAAAGTATTCAAAGTTGGATATATTTTTTTTAAAAATGCAGTTTCATCGAGCGCCAGTAAATGTATTATCCCCTTTAAAAGTGCTCTACTTTCAGGGAACCCACCATATCCATGACGACATAGCCTCTATCAATGACTGAATTACACGCCACAAGGGGCTGCAATAGGCCAATTTCAAATGTTTTTCTACGCAAGATCTGAATCCAAGATGGCAGCAAGGCACACAATTAAGCCTGGATTCAGGCAATCACCTTTGCAGATCCTCATCATTTGGGTTGATGACTAGAGGACCAAAATATCTTTAAATCATTTTTCCTCATTTGGACCCCAATTTTGGGGTCTATCATAAGAACAGCCAGGCGGACTTTCGCCAAGCCAAGTGAATGACGCAAGATGGCCCAAAGCCAGCTTCTCACGCATGTGTCGTGAAAATTCATCCAGTGGTTTTAGCTTGATGGGAAAACACACATTTTCTAACATATTTAACTTTGGCTACCTGGACGAATTGTGGCAAAACATTCCAGGAATATTCCAAGTTGCATGTTCATTTGTATTGGAAGGTTCCCTGCATTTTCATCGAAAAGCGCGTAAGTGATTAGGCTATGAAATAGTACTCTTCCTACGGGGAGTCCGGTGTATCCATAACTGTAGACACTTTATCACTGATTCTATAACAACTAAAGAAAAACATGAATAAAAACTTCAGTAGCCTAATTTAGTCCAAATTGGTAGCTATGCATCTACAACCATTTTGTTGAGTATTTAAATTAACAGCAGGAATGCTATATTGGGCAGAGGGAAGTGGTGAACCCTCTCATTAATCTGTCCTTGGATATTTTGTGCACTGATAATAAATCCATGGACGTCATTTAGGGGTCACCAGGGTTCGCAACTGTGACCCCTGAGTTCTGTCTTGCTACCCCTGTGGTCTCCCTAGCTACCTCTAAAAAAAGAAAAAAAACATTTTTTTTATTGAGGCTCATGGGCTGTGGCCAGAAGCATGTGGCTCGTTGTTTCTGGAGTGGCTTTCTGATAGCTATAGCCGGTAAGATAGCTCAGTGGGCTGAGGGCTGGCTGCTGCAATGCTTGTGTGATCTGCAGGTTGTAGGTTCCACTCCCAGCAAGGTCAACTCAGCCTTTCATCCTGCTGAGGTTAATAAATGAGTACCAACACAGGTTGGGTGATATTGTATGTATATTTGGTCTATATGAAGCGCTTAAGCGTAAGTGCTATATAATAACACATCATTATCGTTTGGCCTTGGACGTCTGCCTGCATTCACAATGATTTGGTAATATGGGCCTATACGCACTGATATTAATGATACATATGGAGATCTATTCTTGTATGAAATATATATCGCTTTACAGTGATATCGTAACCATATTTTTCATAGTGTACTTAGAAACAATGCTATGTGATGCCGCCTCCTGTTTTGTCATGGGGACGTCGTGTTCCATTGCTTCCCGTGATGTCACTTCAGAGTGCGGTCAAATGACATCACGTCCTGTGATGTCATCAAAGGTCAAGGGTCGTGTGATGTCACTTCCGCTACCCCTGGCATTTTGGTGAAATGACGTCCCTGAAAAAATCTGAATTTTCCCCTTTAATATATATGTTTTTATGTTTCTTCTAGGACTGCCCTCCAGAAGTTGGGGATTTTAGAGCTCAGCAGTGTTCGGCTCATAACGACGTCAAGTACCAAGGGCAGTACTATGAGTGGCTTCCGGTCTACAATGACGCCACAGCCCCCTGTTCCCTTAAGTGTCAAGCCCTTGGAAAAAAGTTTGTTGTGGAACTTGCTCCCAAAGTCTTGGATGGCACACGTTGTAACACAGAGTCCCCGGACATGTGCATTAGTGGAATTTGCCAGGTAAGACATGGCTCGCATTGAAGACATGTTGGCCTGTTTGTCCATGTTACTCCTGTTATTCCATGTTAATCCTGCACTATGTTAATTTATTAAAAAAAACAACTCCCCTTCGGTGTCTGTTGTCTTATATCCTCATCACTTCTTTAAGTTGTAAGGCACCCATACATCGGATTATTGCCATCAGTCATTATCCTTGGTAGTGTTTTTTTTTTTTTTTACAAAACACTTCTTTTCTGCCACCTGCAATAAAAATACAAATGCAACTACATTTGTGCTGTATTAACTAAAATGGGTTATTTTCTCTTGGGAAGAACTAACCATCTGTATACTTCAACGGTTGTTATAAGTAACGCTGAGTGAGACATTTCTTTCAAAATTCAGTGCTTCGAGTCCAACCAGCTCTCTGAACTTCCCTAGGGGTTCATCTGTGGGCGCGTGGGAGAACTCCCAGGGTTAGAAAATTCGGGCACCGAGACAGAGTGCAGGCTACTGTCCACCCTCATAGGGCCCTGTAACTTGCCCTTTTGCCATACAGGAGCCACTGATGCCCTTGCGTGGCATTGTTCAACTTGTTTTTCTTGTTAGTGGAAATAGAAGACATTTCTTACTAATTCTTCGAGAGTCTCGTGGAATTTTGTGGGTCTCCACCATTTTGGGTTAGTGACCAGCAAAATTCATTGGGCCACTTTATGTATAGTTTGAGTGTGCCTAGTTGTTGGGGTGTGGTAGGCTTGTTTAAATCAATGTGGCATCCCTGTCCTATACATCCTGCTAACAGACTATGCATTCCACAAGCACCGGCTGCTCTGGCTTGACATCAGACCTTCAGATTTGCAATAACATAAAACCGCTACTTCTGTCCGCTGATTTCAATATTGTTTGAGAGTTAGAATGTATATTTCCCGAAATCATCTACTGTTTCCCAGAAACCTTTTGAGAAATGACATTCACAATACAAATTATTACTCAGAAAAATAATTACCCCTTATGAATAATGTTATCACCCCTGAATTCAGCCAATATAATGACAAGAGGAGACGTGGTTTTCGTAGAGGAAATGTGATATAGTCGCTAATCTCTGTCCCTTTAAAGTAAACACACAGGTTCTAATCTCAGTTTAAGGAGTCAACCAAAAGATTTCTGATTTTTTTGGCAAATCACTTTCTTTTCCTCTGGCCCAGATTCTAAATATGTGTTTTCCAATGAGTATGGGACTTTAGACCACTTCTCCCAGAATATAGCCAATGATTTGATACTTATAATGTAGGTACCATTGCGTTGGATAATTGTAACATATTTTAGTACAGCCATTGGAACCAAATGAAATCTGCCAGGAAAAGATATTGAACATTTGATTTAAAGAATGTGTGCATTGTTATGTCTAGTTTTCTCCCAGCTGTGTGTTCCTACAACCAGGTTTATTTTTACTGGTCTTAAGTGGACATTGCACATCAGACTTTTATATCAATTCATTTAGCTAATTAATACATGCTTAAATTAGTCTGCGGAAATTCCTGTGATAACGGGAGCAGTGGGTGAGAAATGTGTACACTATATATAAAAGAAATATGTGTGTATACCACAAGAGATAATGTCCCCTGCCATTCTGCCAATCAACTAGATAGCAGATATGACTAGAACATTTAAATTCAGTAGTGCGATTGGCACCAGCAAATTCCCAAGGTGTGATTTCGAAGAAGAGCCACAGTGTCTATAAATGTTTTTTAATCCTTCCTCTGAGGTGGTAGCCAATGTTGGCAAGATATTGGGGTCTTAGGGCAGAGTTCATAGTGGTTCCAATTTATAAGCGGGCCCAGAAAGTAAGACAAACTTTTTTGGGGGTGATTTTGTACCTTGCAACACTAGGTGGGATCAGGCAGTCTTACTGCCAGTCAAACAGCCCAGTTTCAGGGTGGGGTTGTCGTCTACTCAACATACCTGATACAGTGTGCCAACCAGTGGTCGAAGTGTATGAAAAGAAGTAGTGGAACTATGTTCCCTACTAGCCTGAACTGCTCCCCACAAACCCCATTGACACACCCCCTCCCATGCACAATACAAACCCCAAAACACATGCACCTGATGCTTAAGGGGACATCCAGTTTAGTGTACTGAAAGTGCAAGTTTCAACTTCTTCCTACACCTTCATTTTAAAACGAAACCGTCCCAGAAAGGTTTCTTTTTAAAATAAAAGTATAGGAACGGTAAACCCTAATTAAAAGAAGTAGAGGAGCACCGCTCCCAACCGCTCCCGAACACTTCGACCACTGGTGCCAACAGGAAGCAACACAATTTAAACTGTTTTGTCAATTTTATTTTTAGTCGTTGATCCTGTAGATAATGTGACAAGCTGACCTAAATTACAAATGTTGGGCACGCTCCACCTTTAATTCAGCTGGTCTTGATTTTCTGGAATCATTCCTGGCACAAGGTGAGGCTGGAGGTGGTAAACTGCACTCTGAAACAATAAGCACACCGAATGGTTTCTAGCAGAGATGTGTTCTGGCCCCAATGCTCTGGAATCTAAATGTGCATAACCTTCCATTAATGTCCTGAACTGTAGATCATTGCTCCCCCCAAGGTTCAGTCATGGCTGATAACTTGTCTCTCATATGGAGATACTATATTGATAAGGTGGGCACCACCAGTTATGTGTGATCTTAATAAATTATAATATCAATTTATTTCTAATGGTCCATTAATTTCAAAGGAGCGTCCCAGAGAAAAAATCTCATGGCACAAGAATATTTGTTCCTTTTTTTTTTATAACATGCCTAAACCCGTATCTGAGTTTGGTCTCTAAGCGTGGATCGGGGATTCGAACCTCTGCGTGATCTTGCATCCAAGATCAGCGCGTTGCCCCTGTGCTATCCTCTGCTAAATACAGACTGGTGAAGACTTGAGTGTTGCCACTCAGTTAGCCGGGTGCTCTGAGTATGCCCAGTTCAGTCACATTCAATGACAAAGTCAATGCGGTTAATCAGTCATAGATCAATTGCGTTCATAAAAATGCCCAAATTTCTTTTTTAATCATCTTATTATGAAGAGGCAGTGTTAATCACATCGCGTCCATCATCAACACTGTGACATGCTGCCTATATACACATCTGGGCTTGTCTTGGAATTGCTCACACGAAGCTGAACACAGATAATATCCCTCTAACGTTGGAATGATAGTGTCTAGCCCTGATGATGGAATTTATACCAAAATGCATTGGCCCTCATTACGACCCTGGCGGAAATCGAAAAACGATGGCGGAAATGCAATACCGCCATCGAATAGCGCTCGGTGCGACTATGACCCGTCACCGCAAAGTACGAAGCCATTAGCGACACCGTAGTGAACGCCAACGCTAACTGCACCAAGCACGCGCGCGCGCGCCATGCCAAACCGCAAACACCACCATGGTGCAACGGTACGCCAATTCCGACCCTAGCGGACATGTACCTAACGCCATCAGGCATTGCGTAATGTACCATTCCGCCATGGCGAGAAGTACGGCATCGCGAATCAACCGTAAACGGCCCCACTGAGTGCCTGTACACCGCTCCCTGCCCACAAAGTACAACCCCCCGTAGGTGCAATGAAGTCACAATGCAACCATTGAAATGTACAAGTCACCCATGCATGCCAACGAACAAAAGAAACACAAGAGGGGCCAATGGGAGCTGCAGGGCACAGATGGCACGAATACAGAAGCAATCCCAATGGACATGACCACAGTCCCCAACCAAGAAACGCACGCAAACACAGGCACCTGTGACCAGCAATATTCCGAGAATCACATCATTCCACCAGTCCACCTGGCTGACCGGCATCTGTTACACAAAACCCAATCCCCCGCCCCTGAGCATGACAACATTCAAACTGTCATATAGGCAGCCCCCATCCCTGACCTCACGGGCTTAGTAGGCAAACGCGCCCAGTACAGTACCACGCAACTAAACCCCGAAGCTGGAACCCAATGCAGATCTCCTCACAATACATCGCCCCCCAAATAGGCATATGCCACATCACTTGCAAAGAAAAACGCTACACGGGCCAAATCAGAATAGAAATTTATGCACATCAAAGTCACCAAGCCCATACAGCCATCAGGCCATGAACTCCAAAACACTAATCACCATTGTGGGCTGCATCCGCAAGAAATGACCAGCCACTACTTGTGTGTCGCCCTGTTCCCCCATGGTACACAGAGCCACATTCACGTACGAAAAGGCAACATGGAAGCGCACAGAACCGCAGGGCCGTCCCAATGGGGAGGCACTAGTCCAGCTGAAAGGCCGAAATGTTGCTCCGAGCCACCAGTACTGCGTAAGGGCATGTGGGCCATTGGCGATCGTCCCATAAGATCGTAATGCTGCTCCACTGATTAACACGAAGCAGCAGGTGTCGGGAGTAAAATCCATCTGCAGGAGCGGCATACAGATGGCAGTGGCAAAAGGGGAGGAGATACCTGTCAACCAAAAGAAAAGAAAAAGAACAGAATGGCCATCAGAACCACATTCGAACAACTCACTTCAATGATCACACGAAATCCACAGCCATATGCATGCTAGCCCACTCAAAAGGATCATCACCACCCCAAAACCACTTGCGACTCATAAACATCTATATCGAGGTGCAAACACCATCACAAACGAGTGTACCTGTGCATGCGTCTGTCAAAACAGAATCCATCAGATGGGAATGTTAACGTGCATGGACACAAGTGTCTGAGTGCGCCTCGAGACAGGGAGGGCTCAACAAGGCCAGATAGACGATGGTCCCACTATGGCAGCCCTGCATCACATAGCGTAGGGGAGGCGGATAGATCCCAAGAAGCCCTGTACATGGCAAACTCTGTATCAAATCACCTGCCCATGCATCCATTCATCATTCCCTCATCCCGGGATCAAAACGCCTGAATAATTACTCACATAACATTAGAAACATCCATTGAGTCTGTGCGTTATGCAGCCTGCAAAATCCACAGTGCCCCAGCCCGTAATTCCAGTGTTGTGAAGTAACATGTATTTGGGAACGGCCGGCCTCATCGCCCACGTAGCTATTGCGCATCCCAAACTATTCATATCAATCATTGCTCCCTCGCCATGGGCCCTGTCTCAAGGACATTGAACAATAGAACGTTATATTTGCAGTCAGACCTGTGGGCATCTCCTCGCCGCTAGCTGGAAACCGAAAGCGCCGCCCTTCGAATTCCTCATTTGCAACACCACGTCGGAAAGGCATCTGTGGCCGTTTGAAATCACTAATTATTCCATCGAGTGCGGCTGTGTGTGAAAATGGCAACTGCCTTCACCCACGAATGGGACGCCCCGCCCCTCGTTGCAACTCGGTACAGTGATGCATGAGGGCCCACCGTTACTCGAGTACTACGTTCCACTGACCCTTCACAAGTCTGTTCGCGACTGCACAGATAGTATGGGAAACAATGGGACCACAGCAGAATGAACATATCAATCCAATCTTACACGGCCATCGGGTACAAATACATGATAGCAATAGCAAGATACCATTCCCCGAATTGCAGCGTTGTGCGCGTGACGTGCTCGGCCAAAGGGGAGAGCAGTTTGCACAGGTGGAATGAATCACCACAGGTGGAGGCCATACAGCCTGGAAACACATAAATTGCACAGCCAGTCTCCTCCCACAACCACACCGAAATGCTACCGGCAGGACTCGCGATGTTGGCCCTGGGGGACCTGATAGCACTGCAAGTGCTCCAACTCCAAGAAGAAGACGAACACCAACTACAACCAGCCGCACGGAGGAGACGCAGGAGGAGGAGGAGGCCAAGGCAGGGCCAGCAAGGCCCACCAGCACAGCCACTACCACCACGCAGGCAGCCCGCAATCCCACGCCTCCGAGCCCATCCGTTCAACCTCACTGATGAGCAGATCCACACCCTCTACCATCTGGACCGGGACACCATAGCCGCCATTGTGGACATGACACAGGCTGACCTTGTCAGCATGATAGATAGCCCAACCGCCATCCCACCCCTACTGAAGGTGGTGTCTGTACTCCACTTCCTGGCCACAGGCACCTACCAGCACACAGTCGGACAGTTGCATGGCATTTCTCAGCCACTGTTCTCACGGACACTATTGCAAGTGCTCGATGCCCTCCTGCAGCACGCAGACGACTACATCTCCCTACCACGCTCGGAGCAGGAAATTACAAACACGAAAGTGGGATTCCATGCACTTGCCGGCATACCGGGTTGCATTGGTGCCATCGACTGCACCCATGTTGAATTGGTCGTCCCACATGCCATGGAGGCCCAGTACCGCAACCGAAAACAATTTCATTCCCTGAATGTACAAATGGTGTGTGACTCCAACAGGATCATTACACATTGTTGTGCCCGATTCCCTGGATCAACCCATGATTCTATGGTCTTGAGGAACTCTACAATACCACGCTACATGGAGCGACACGCAGGGAACAGATCCTGGCTACTCGGTGAGTCTCATTACATGCATGATGATGTGGGGTATGTGAATTGGCAATGACCTGGCAGGAAGGGGGGGGGGGGGGTGTGCGTACGTATCAATGGCATTCCACATCATACGTTTCTCGTCCACATACAGGTGATGCTGGATATCCACTGAAGAGATGGCTCCTCACACCAGTCCGGAACCCACGGGACCAGCATGAGGAGGACTACAACCATGCCCACTCACGTACCCGTGTAGTCATAGAACAGGCATTCGGCCTACTGAAGGGCCGTTTCCGCTGCCTCAGCAGGTCTGGCGGGGCACTCCTGTACCGCCATGAGAAGGTTGCAAAGATGGTGATGGCATGTGTCATGCTCCACAACATGTGCGTACGTAGAAATGTGCCCATGCCCCCTGACGCAGAACTGCAAGCACCTGAAGATGGTCATGATGAGGGTGGGGATGTGGCAGCACCTCATGGAGTCTGCGAGGCACCGGAGGCCCGTGACATTCGTCAGCATCTCATTGATGTATGCTTCTAGCACTCACGCCTGGTGGCTGATACATGGACACGGGACTCGTGGCACTGCGTGTGTCTGGGACATGCACAACATGGACTGTACGCCTATGATGGCCTAGTACACAAAGATCAATGTCCACACATCTCATTGGTTGATCGTGCACTTTTAATGGCATATGTGATGTCATGTTGAACACCCTATCGACCCGCCACCCAAGTGAGCCCAACACACCCCCTCCACCCTCCTACCTCCCCCCGAACACCAGTGTCCAAAGATGCTCATTGTCAGTGGGATGTCGCTATTGCATGCCCCCTCTGCGGGTATCAGGGGCACCCCTGCCTGTGGAGCGCAGGTTCCTTCCAGATCTACGTTGGGGGCTGCCCTGGACGGAACTTGCAACGGATGATGTGTCTGCCTGCTCACGTCCATGCATGTCCCTAAGGGTTTGCGAGAGCTCAGTGAGCACACGGCGCACTGCGGCAAGTTCGGCACATACGTCCTTGGCCGTCGCATGCAGTTCCCCCCTGAGGCTCTCGGTGCTACTCTCCATTTGGACTCTCAGGCTCTCGGTGCTACTCTCGATTTGTGCCCTAAGTGTCTCAGTTGATGTTTCTATGTCTGCCTTAGTACCCCCACATTCATCAGCATGGTCCTTGAGGAGCGTGGCCAGTTGCTGCTGTTGTTCGATCAACTGGTCGAGGGACTGTTGCCTCTGCTGGGCCATGGCCATTTGCGGGGGTGTCACAGAGGGGCTGTTGTCCTCATGTTGCCTTGCCACAGGGCTTGTGGGGGATGGCCAGTCGTCGTCTTGTGGGTGCCCCTGCGTGGTATCCTCATGTTGTACGGGATGGGACAGACAGGGGGATTGGGACAGGTCATGGATGGATCTGACTTCGGCATCCCCGTTTTCTGTGTCCGAGCATGCTGCCATCAATGGGGTGTCACCTATGGTGCTGCTGCCACCAGAGGCAGTGCCTTCTGTGGCATCCATTGGGGGGACCTGTGGTGGTGGTGTTGTGGGCATGCTGGCTGCTGGGGTGCCTGTTGATGTTCCCTCCTCTGTGCTGCCACCTGATTTGTGCTGCTGCCGTGTCTTGATGCGTGCAGCTGAGGTGGAGGGTCTCTGGCCGTTGGTCTTGGCCCTCATTGCAGGTGTGCTGGTAGGGGTGTCCTGTAGCTCGTCGTTTGGATCGGACCCTGTGGTGGAGTAAAGGAGGGCGAGGGTTATTGATGGGTCTGTGGGAATTGGAATGGCATTGTATCGCATGCATTGGGGTGGTACCTGAGGGTGATTTGGGTCGGGGCCTTGGAGGTGCTTTGATTTGTGTGTGGAGTGAGGGTGCAGTTGTTTGGCAGCCTGCAGTTAGGGTGTGCCTGCTGCACGTGTAGTGCGTGTATTTGGGGTTTTTAATTATTTATGTATTTATTGTGGGTTTTAACGTGCGCTATCAGGCCGATGTGTGTGGGCGTTCTCCTGGACATGTGTTTCTGTTGCACTATGTGGACGCATGGTACTTCACATGGATGGACTGTGTGGATTTGGCATTGTTTTATCTGGCCCACCTACCTGAATCTTCGGATGTCTGCACTCCTTTCTCCATCCCTCCGACTCCCTCTATGCTCTCCATTCCGATGGTGGAGGCACAGATTTCTTCCCAGGGGGTCAACTTGATGGGTGATTCAGGACCTCCCCCGGTGGCTGTGGCAATGTTGCGGTTGGCAGAGAGTATGCTGCGGACGCGTATCCGCAGGTCGTCCCATCGCTTGCGGCATTGCTGTGGGGTGCGGGGTGCGGTCCCCACCGCACTTACCCGCTGTGCCACCAGAGCCCATATGGCCTTCTTGTTTGCAAGTGCCGTCCTGGTCATTTGCGTGCAGAAGACGACGGCAGCATTCTCCTGGAGGGTCTCTGTTAGCACGGTGAGTTCCTCACGGGAGAAGTGGACCTGCCGCTTGCGGTCGCACGCTTTCTTCGCTACTTTTCCCATTTTTCTTGGTTTCGCTAGGGTGGTTGACGGGTTGGGGTGTGTTTCAGGGTAGTGATTTTAGTGGTTGTGTGGTTTTAGTGTATTTATAGGTGTACGCCGGGATGTTTCCCGTTCCGGCCCCATGTTTTAACTTCCGTTTCCGTATATTTCCGGGCACCGTACTTTGCGGTAGGCGCACACTGCGGTGACCGCTAAGTGGGGTGGCGGTATTGCACCTAGGGCGCCGTACGGCGGCGGTGTGGGCCGTTTTGGGGTCATTTCCGCCATCGCGGACTTTGCACTTCCGCCGTGGCGTGGTGCTCGTGCCCGATGGGTCGGAATGGGCCGCACTTTGCTCCTTCGTGCAATGGCGGAAACGCTATTTACGCTGTGGCGCTCCGGTCAGTCGCTTTCCGCCAGGGTCGTAATGAGGGCCATTGGCGGATCTTTTTGGACACACGATGGTGTTAACACCTCCTCTTAAAAATAAGATGATTATAGAAGATGTTTGGGCATTTTTATGAACGCGATTGATCTATGACTGATTAACAGCATTGACTTGGCCATTGAATGTGACTGAACTGTTATTAAGAAGAATGTGTGCAACTGGTTTGCAGGGCACACTGAGAGCACCCGGCTAACTGAGTGGCAACGCTTAGTCGTCACTGGTCTCTCATATGGAGATGACACAATTCCTATTGCCATGGGCGTTGGCCGTCCAGGGCAAATGGGGCTTTTGGAGGCTTCTTGTCGTGCAAATTATTAATGATCAACAAATGGGAAACAAAAAATCCTTCCCTATGATCCAAGGGATGATAGGGCGAGGCGATGGTCCAGGTGGAGTCATATGTTCAGCCGAGGATGCTATGTGGCATGTCTGCAAAGGTCACGCTTCTCCCATTATATGCTTTTGAACTGCCCTAATACACTGGGATGAGCCTCAGTTGAATTCAGTTGAAGCTCTAGTTAAGGCTTTCAATATTAAGGCATATTAACAAATACATTATAGGAGTAAAATACATTGGGCGAGGGGGCAACCAATCGGCATGGCATGTTTATTTTAGTCTCCCTTAGAGGACACCACCATCCAACTTTAAATAGATTAATTTACACTGTAATGTGAAGCGAGGCTCCCTGCATGGTTTATTTGCAGTAACATGAAGCAGCAGCACCAATGAACCTGTGTCTTGATGACAGTGGCTTGAGGGGGAACTATTGGGTTACTGTAAAGTCCTCGTTAATACCGGCCTGCTATTGCAAATCTCATCTCGCAGCCAAGCAGGTGGGATTACACCTTTGCCAATCAAGCCGTGGCCTTGAGCTTTTTCTTAGCCTATTAGTTAGGCTAGGGAAGAAGCTCAAGGAAGGGGTGCCAGTCTATCCCAAATATTATAGGTATTAAGTGATATCAGAGGGTGAGTTGCAAAAAAACTGCTTAAGCGCAGACACAGACTCTTCCCAGTGGAAACAGTATGCTGCGCGTGGGGTCATATCCCCATTGCTAGAATGGGCCTGGGAATGCTATTCAACTACATGTTTCCACTCCAAGGACAAGCCTTGGTTCTGTGAAGCTACTACAGAGGGGATTTGGCAGAGCATAAAAGCATATTAACAAAACACAAGACACCTTTGGAAGAATGCAACCAACTTCCTTTTCTGTACCAATTGGACCTAGTACAGCAATGCATGTTTCTCAGGCAGATGGGTAGAAAACCAAGAATTAGATCTCTTAATTAAGCTAAGGGGTGTCTTATGTATGAAGAACATATCAGGGTGTGCACAGCACTGGTATGTGAGGGGGTGTTCTCTGTAGTCAACAAAAAGAAAGGTGACGTTTGTATTGCTCAGTTGGTGTTTACAGTAAATCACGTTTATAATAATAATAATATGATCTCATATAGCGCTTCATCCCACCCTCATCCAGCTTCTATGTGCTGTAATCAAAGGTGTTCTTATTATTCTACTTTCAATGGCATTTGGAAGGATGAAAGGCTAAGTCTCGTCTCCTGCGGAATTTGAACGTATGAAGTGTAGACTGTCCTACTGTCCGAGATCAACGCTTCACCTTGGTAGACTATCCACAAATGGTTATCGCCATGAAAGCATTTTTTATAACTGTTTTCATGGCCATTCAAGGCTTGAGTAACTGATTTTCATTGTTGCAATCGAGGGCATGGAACTGCAAAGGTTTCTGGGTATCCAGTCATTGCATCGAATACAAAGCATTGAATGCCAAAAGCATTAAAAAAGAATGCATCGAAAAAAAGCGTCGAATGCATTTTTTTTCAAAGGTAAAGGTTTTATTTTAATTATAATGGGTTTTAAGAGGTTAAAAAAACAGGGGTTGGGAGGACCCCCCCATTAAAAAAAAATGCATTTGATGCTTTTTTTCATTGATTTTTATTAGATGCTAAGGCATTCAATGCAATCACTATAAACCAGTTTCTGACCAGACCATGAGCTTCATCGCGATTGAGAAGATCACGTGGTTGATGAAGAAGTCTACAAACAATGCACCTAATCAAATATTTGGCAAAATTGCATGACTTACAAATGGGAATGGATTTCTTTGTTTATTTTACACATATTTCTTATAGAGGATCTTTTTTTTAAGCGACCAATTTTTAGTGGCTGTCCGTGACATCGACCTGCCGTGCCAAACACTACTCACCAGCAGTTTGATATGCGCTCCTCCAGTTGTTGTAGCGTCATCTGTCATGGCGGTCCTGGCACTTCCTTGGCAGAGGGTGCGAGTGGCTTGGCAGGTGCGAGGACAGTTTGCTCATCTAAATAAACATCCTGCTGTCCGTGGATATAGATAGTGCGCTTTTTTTGTCTGCAAACACGGAAGAATGTTCGGGTAGACGTTACAGCAGCTGACAATATTGGGTAAATGTTATCATCACACCATTAACTAAATTCCGAATGAAGCTGTCTCGAGTTACTCCCCTTGGCCCGACGCAAGACATATCCTCCACGTCACCTCGCGCATGGGCCCGGTGTGGAGTGGTGGCATGGTAAGTGCATCAGTGAGCTCGCCCAGATGTTCTCATCCTCATTGGCTGTGAGCTAGAGCTCTTTCATCACTCATGGCGTTAGCGCTAGGGCACTACCCTTGAAAGAGACCATAACATGTTATGGTACCAAGACTGATACTGCATGCCATTTGCATAGTGTCCAAGCGAAATGACGGATCTGAAACAAAAAGGAGGTGGGGGGGGAGGAGGAGGCTAGATGAGAAATGCTCAATAGTTATTCTATTGTGTTGATGTGTGCAGACCGGTGTCCAGTCAAAGTTTCGAATACATAGTTTCGAAATGCAATACTTTCGAATCAAAAGGATGGAAAAAAAATGTGAATTCGTTTTTTTTAATGTATTTCCTTTTTTGGGTTTGGTAGAGGAAATATTAGTGGTTTTCCCCCAAAAAAACAGGGTTTGGGGGAGGACCCCCAAAAAAGAAAACGTGCATTCGAAATGTTTTTTTTGTTGATCTTTTTGATTCGAAAGTATTGCATTTGAAACCATGTGTTCAAAACTTTGACTATAAACCGTGCAGACCAGAAGTAACCTGAACTCTGCATGCAGGTTTGTTTCTAGGTGTTATTTGTCTGAAGTGCTGAGGGGAGTGTTTCCAGCAGGGCCCCTTGTGCCAATGGTGCCAGGATGCCCACGCCAGCGGGGTGTGGTATGTTAGGAAGCTGCAGATGCATGGTGTTGTGTGATATGTGAAGGGTGGGATCTCTGTGCCGGGTGTGTGTGACATCGTTGGTATACGTGCACAAAAATGTGTGTAGAGGTGCACACCTTAAAATGGTTTATTTGACTGGATTATGGGGAAATTGTGTCAGAGGTGTGTGGCTGTTTAGATGCTCCCGGTCTAACCGTGGCTACAAGGTCAACGGTATGTGAACAAGAAGAGAAAGTCCCTCGAAATTTGAGGGACAAGACCTGGGCACACTTTACGGCAATGTTGCCTTATTTCATCCAATCACAATCAAAAAAATGTTTTACAAAGTGCAGTGTTTTAATCATAGGTGAATATTTGATAAACACATCAGTATGATAATCATCTTAAACATATAGCGATTTCCATCCAATTTAATTGATAAACATGAAGATTAACAAGGTTTGCACAACATATGCATCATTATTTCATGAGCATACTCGGTGAGTGTGCTTAGACATAGTACAAAGTTGAATAACTAATACAGACAGATATCTTTGTTAAGAAGGTTGTTAAATCAGGACAAGTTGCTGTGTCCCAAAGCGTCTTCTTATAATTAGTATGGCGCGTTTCGGGCTAAATAGCCCTTCATCAGGTAAGGGATATCTGTTATTCTCAGCTGTAAGTGAAAATAATAATAGCGTTTAAGTAATAATACTTTCAGTGCAAAGGGTGCTTCACGACCTGTGAAGAACTGTGATTTCGACAGTTAAGAAGTTTATTTTCAGTGTCAGGCTTGGCTGGTGGGACGTGCCGGTTCCATGTAATAATGTTGCCACAAAAATCTCGCCATGCAAAAATATCCCCGAAAAATGGCAGTTTTTTGTGGCGACATTATTGCATGGAACATGCAGGGGACACACCCGCAACCCCCAAACTTTATTTTTTATTTTTGATTTTTTTGTTTTAAAAATGTTTTTTATGCACCTTTCACCATATATATGGTCACTCATATAATATCACTGCAACCTTTTCCCGGCGATATTATTTACGGCGTCCATATATATGGGGATAATATTACCTGATACCGACGTGCCTTCCAACGTGGATTGCTAGTGCTGTGAACAGCAATAACAAGGCTGAGCTATTTGTAAAATGGATTCCATATTCAGGATTTTTGTTAACAGGTGAGTGGTCTAGCATGGGCTCAGTAGCTAGGGTTTAGCGCTGGGTCCCACGCCTAGACCACTGTTTCTAAGAGACTAATATTATAAAATGGGGTGAATCACGGGAGAATAACACTCACCTTCAGTGTCTGGAAGCGTATCGATGGGCTGTATCGTACTTCTGGAGGATAATGCTACACACGTTCCCTGTGAGAGAGAATTGACGTTTTAAATTCGGTACAGATAACTAAGTGACAGAGTCGCTGACGAATACGGCGCGTTAATGGATAGCGGCATGCGCGTGAAAGCTACGTATGTTGATATGAGGGGCTCAGTCAGTTTCATTCTTGTTAAGAATCCATCAAGCCAGTTTGTGCAGATAGGAAACTTACTAAATCGCGCATAGTTGGTATACGTACCTGCTTTAAAGTGCAGAACAATGAAAGTGTTGGTGGGAGAGTTAGCAAAGGACACATAAGTTAGTTGGAAACGTAGGTCCAGTGTGTTGGTGACAGATTTCTTGATTAATGCCAAGACTAACACTGTAAATTAAAAAGCCAGGTCGCAAGTCTTTCCTGAAAGTCAAGTTATCCTCAATTGCTCTGATTACCCGATAAAAATATCAGAGCTATTAAAGAACACATTAGCATTGAGAAAAAGATACTACAAGCTTATGGAACAGTTCACAGTTTGGCTACGTAGAATGGGACACGCACACACCAGATTTTATTAGTACTAGTACTGTACTAGTATTTGAAAGTGCAGAAAAAATTTCAAAACCATATCTCACCTGCATTATAATGTTCAGCCTTTGCTTGCCCTCGCTCTTTTATTTTCCCTGTCCTGGGGTATGCCCTTGGTAGGCCCCTCGCAAGCTTTGAGCTTCTATTGCCCTTCGTTTGTTCTCTTTCCTTCACTTCATCTTGGGGTTTGCACTTGGTAGACCCCTCGCGGGCTACATGCTTCTTTCGCCCCTTCGTTGGTTACGGTTCATTCACCCTCTATTGGGGTATGCTTTTGGTTGGCCCATCGCGGGCTACAGGCTTCTCTGGTCCTTTCGATGGCGTTGCTGCAAGTGTTCTCATGATGTTTGGAGCTTGGGCGTCTGTGCTCCAGGATGTCCGTGCCTCTCACCTTCACTGGCGGTGATGCTTTCTGTCTCAGCGGCTCCCTCGCTTGCTCGATGTTCCACCTTTGTGAAAGCTAGAGCATTTTCTGTGCTGTCTCTGGGTTCCACACATCACAGCGTCTCATTTGTACTCAATTCCTCCTCTGCCAGCCCACTTTCCTTGCCCCACAGTGGATGATCTCCCCTTTATTGCCTGTTCGTCGGTCTTTAAGCTCCGCCCTGGAAAGGAAGAAGACACTTGATTGGTGCTGGCTTCCACAGGCAGGTGACGACAAAAGCAGGTCAGAAACCAAGACTTCCACATTAAAGGGGCCCTGCACATAATTACTGCGCTCACTTCCCATGTGACCAATACACATGTCAGTCTTAAGGGAAAGGGAAGGTGCAGTGCTATCCTTCTTTGAGCATTCCTTGTACCTGGGGGTTGGGGGGGTCACCCATAGTGGGATACTGCTTGCTCTGTCCGCTTGGGATGGTTTTGCATAGCGGGTTCCCTTTCCTTCTCCCAACGGGGTGGCTCCACTTTGGGAAGAAGGGACTAATTCTTTGGATTTGTCAACTAATTCCCTCACAAACCACTGCACTACACCTCCAGTACAGAATCACACCTTTGGAACTAGGTTCCTCTCTTACAGACCAGTACTCCCATTACCTCTCCGTCATTTGAGTCTCTTCAGGCCATCGAGCTTCTATGTATTTTCATATCACTTGTAAATCCTTGGCAAATGCACACTCCTGTAAGCAGTCCTTCTTACTCACAATGTCCTCACTCTTCATATACACGTATTAATTCCACTACAGTGAGTATTGGTCTCCCTGTACAGTAAAACAAGATAGTTATCAAACCTAGTCATTGTCATGCAAGGTGTTAAACCTTGAAATTATGACAATGAATCCTTGAAACCCGTCTCATAATTTTTCTGGACACACCACCAAGACCCTTTGCTTCATAAAGGGCTTTGAGAGGCTTATGATTGATGCATGCGGTAAACTGTGATTCCCACAAAAAGGTGTGACATTTTTCTATGCCACAGAAGCATGCAAGAGCCTTCTCCTTAATCACAGAATTCCTTTATTCTTGCACGTCTCAACATCCTCGAAGTGTGCAGAATAGCTCCTAATCCTAGTAAACTCCCATCTTTGGTTAGAACAGTGGCAAATCTGTAATGAAATTGTGATAGAGGTTTGGACGTATCAATTCCCGATTTCATATTCTCAAATTGTTTCTCATTTTTCAAACCTTAAAATGCAGAACATTTTTGAGTAGTTTTTGCATTTTACATGCTTTGTTGCTAAAGTTGAGTATGAATTTGTGGCAGTGTTCCATCATACCCAAAAACGAACCTGTGTTACCCTAAATTGACATTTGTCCGTACACACATTGAGACCTCGATCAAGGGGTACTTTCAAGACGTACTCTAAGTTAGCATCATTTTACTTGTGTAGATACAGAAATCAATATATCATCCTGAATATACACAGTGTTCTTCTCATCTCCAAATAGCTTTTACATGGCATCCCAGAAAAACGATAAAGTGGGCCCTAGTCCAAATGACATGCATTTCAACTGAAAAAAGCTACCCTCTTGCATTATGAACACTGTAACTTTTCGGGTAGACTAATGTAAGAAACTCTAAAGAGAAGCTGAGTCTAAATCTTACTATTGCCAATCATGGACAGTTACTCATTTGCCCTAGGGGTGAGATACCATTCTGCTATCTCTGATTCATTCAACCTTCTTAAATCGACACACAAACAAATCTCACCATTTGCCTTAAGCACCACACAAATCATGGGCAGCTTGTTTGTGGGTCCAAAAGACCATTCTGGAGCCTGGACACAAAGTAACACAGTTGACATGTATGCTACCTTTGCATTTTGAAATTCAAAAGTAGCCTCTATGTAATCACCACAACTGTGTAAAGGCCACTTAGTCAAATCACCTCAGGAGTTATGTGTTTCTCACATGTGTCAATGAATGCATAGTGGGCGTCCGTCATAGCTCATCCTGTTATGCAGAGGCTGTCACACCTATCATGCCACATCTGTCATGCCCAACTGTACTAGAACATTGAATCATAAAAAATATAGGAAAAGATACTGGTTTTTCAAATGCTTGTTTAAATTCTGCTGGTTGTAAAACTTCCTGAAAAATATTACCTAGCCTCTTCAACTAGAGGAAACCCTAAATGACCACCAGTTCTAGTAGAAATCTCTGTATAGGACTTCCTTTAATTACACCCAAACAACTGAAATATGTCTTAAGAAAATGTCTTTTATTCCTAAATAATCTCCACTAACTCTAGTTAAGATGTAGTCTCGTCAGCTTGATGGTTCTTTACATAGTCTTTTTATTAATTCACTCTCTTTGGCAATTACTTCTGTCAGTCACAGATTTTTCTTACTGGCTCCTCCTCCCTCCACTCCCATTGATGTTGGATCATCTGGGGTTCTTCCACTTCTAGGATTTTCCGGTTTGTTGTCTTTGTCTGGGCTCTTTGTGGACACCTTCGAATCATCCTCTTCAGAAATCAGCTATAGGTTTGGAAGTTCTTTCTACTGTTGAGGTCACAGTCTGCCTCTTTGAATCATTTGTTAAATGTAGGATCTTAGTAGCTTTATTAATGCCCCATAACTCCCTGCATGGGAATTTGGCTTTATAAGTCCCCTTACATTGCTTGGGAACTCTTACAAGATCTACCAAGATGTACTTTCATTTTGTTTTTCACAAGGTCTTTTTCACTTGTAAAATGCATTTTCTTTTCAGTTCCCTGAACACAACATTTCTTTTGTATTAATACAAATCTCTTCTTGTCCACTGTGCACTTTGGGAACTCTTCTTAGATTCACACAATGCAACTTTTCTCCATAGGGATACTTTTATCTTGCATTAAATTCCCTTTGTGACTCCTTTTCCCCACATCCTACATTGTACTAGTAATTTGTGAGCCCCTTCTCATGCTGGAAGGGTTCTTTGGGCATAGTAACGTTTTCATTCACATCAGTTTTGTCATGTTTACTTCTAATAAGCAACCTACGTTTCTCTTTATGTGTAGTTTTCTCATGTTCTCAATGCTTTGGGAATCCACTTCTTAGAATAGAGCAGTGTTCCTTGTAAATGTCAATATATTTCTCATTCACTTAAAAAGTTGGGGTCTTTGCCTTTGTCTGTAACTCCTCAGAGTTCCTGGTGTTCAGGTACTTTGCCTCCCCTTGAGTTCCTTCCCTTGGTCCCCAACTTCTCAGTGCTCTGTCATTCTTGCAATCTCGGTGTGAATTTCACAGGCAAACTTCCTTTTGTAGCTCTGTCGATTTCTTGGTTGGCCGGGCCTTACTGCTTTTATCAGGGATGTCCAGTGGCACCTCTGGTTTCCCATGCAAAACACTTTCTAGTGATGGTTCGTCTGTGGGTAGGAAAAATGGTCTTCAGGAACTACCCTATGATTAGCAGCAGCATTTTGGGAGACGTTGGTCTATTTATCTCACACTGAAATGCCAAATGCTTCGGCCCTCTGTTGGGTGTCTTGACCCACGTTCAAGTTATTAGGATACAACATTTGGTGCTGTGGGCTTAGGAAATCCAAGAGGGAGGAAAAACCCACATTTGCGCCAGAATCCTGGAGAACCGTGCAGTTTTGCGCACAGCAAAATGTTCCCCTGACCTGCCACCCACCAGTGCGAGCGGGATGGGCCAGGAGTGCCATGGGTGAAATGTGTGCCAAAGGAAAAACAGCAGTGCCGGTTGGCTCAAAAAGCGCTTTGCAATCACCTTTGTTTCTTTGAAATGCAAGCTAAAAATGCCTATTTTAAACATTGCAAGATATTCAAAAATCTCAATGAACACCAGCAGACATTTGGCAGAAGGTAGACTTGTGTGCATACAAAATCTGGGAAAAGAAAGAGCCCAAAACAATGTTTATAACAAAACTGGCTGAGCTGTGGATGTCAGCAGCTGAAGTGAAATTGGACTGAAAGACACTAAAATCTAAATGTTTAAAATAAATGAGTGACCTACTGTTGAGTGCCACATAGTTTGCAACTGTTGAAATGTCATAGTTTTGAACTTAGAATCAGCGTCTAGCTGCATGTGTAAAAATTGTCAGTTTGATTTGAATGTAGAAAACTGGGAACTAAAGTGACATTTAGCTGAAGCCTGGCTTGAAGAGAGTGAATTCTGCCCGGCAACTACCCCCAACAGGAGTGAAACTTGCTCAGCCACTCTTCCCAGGACTGGCTGCATTCTGCTGCCCCTGCCAAACGGAGATGACACCTCTCTGATTGAATTAGGGGAGGAGCACCTGGGGACTACAGGAAAATAAACAAAGCACTGTCCTCGGCCCAGGCAAATGTTAAATTAGGGGGGTCGTAAATGGCTTCCTCTTGGAAGGAATCGGGGAGGGGCACTGCATGTGAGCAAGCTGAGCTTGGGGGAAGTGGATAAACCAGAAATTCCACCATGTGCTTTGGAAAACCACACCCTTTTGGGGCCAGGGCATAATTTTAAAAAGATGGATAATTCATAGTGCGGACTTGTAAAAATTATATAAATAACATCATCATTCTTGTGATTTTTCTGTGCACATTTTAAGAGATGTTAGGACCCTGTGGTATGTTCTTGGCGATAGTAGTGGAAAAAAGGTTGTTACTCCAAATGTATGCATGTTAAAAATCTGACACTTTATCATCTGAAACCCATATCCCTGGTGCACATTTGTGTAAAATCTGGAAAGGTTTAGAGGTCGTTATCTGGATGAAAAGGGGAGAATTCTGTCATAAGTGGACACGACATCTTACAAAGACAGGGATCGGATGGTTTGGTGCTACAGAAAATATGTTAACTGGACGTATAATATTAGAAAAATGGTACATAGATAAATATGTATTTGGATCAGAAATAGATTTGTGTGCAATTTGACAAGGGGAGGATCCACTGACCATAAACCTACCTCATCACTCTGACTCACAACCGAGTTCCCCCAATCAAGGGAGAGAGGAGGAACTGGCCAATGATAAGTTGAGAGGGTTGAGCATAGAAGATGAGCCGACCCTCCCACTTTCTAAACACATAAAAGGAGACTGTGCAGGACAGGTAGGGACATTCACTTCCCACTTCAAGCTGATTTCTTGCGGAGCGTTTTGCCAGAAGACACCAGATCCAGCACTTAGACTTCAAATCCAGACAGAGACCAGAACTTTGAATTCAGACTTCAGAATTTGTCAGCAGGCCTCAAAATCTTTTGCAAACTGATTCACCCCAGACTTCCAAGGGGGACATCAGAGTAAAACAGCCGGGCTGAGCTGCTTGATTCTGACCTAAATCCCTGTAGCGCAGTCCAATCCTGACCCGATCCATGGCAAAGTCGCATTCCTGTCCAAAATATAGTGTGAGTACCGCCAGAACTGTGCAAAACCCAATCTCTTAGTTTAAAATAATCTAATTCAAACTATTTTAACCTATTGAGAACTGCATCCTAGAAATCTTGTGTTTCTTCTGTGATCTCACACCTGAAAACTGTCATCTGCCATTCTGAGCTTGACTTTTCTTTTGAGAATCTACCTTCACGAAATCGTCCGTATCTCCGGAACCGTTTGTCCTAGGAACAAAATGTATCTTATCTTTCGTCTTAAAGCTGAGATTCTGGGCTTTCCAACGAACCCAGAACCGACTTTCTATTCATTATACTTTTTCCGTAATCGCGCTCGACGCACTCGGAAAAATTGCTGCGATTTGCGATTTGGCTCAAATTTCTCCACGTGTCAAAATAGCAGCTCGCTGCTTTCCTTTGCAGAAATTTGTTTGCAACGTGACACTCATTCGTAGAGCATTGCTAAAGTGATCCTGAAGTAATTTAAAGTAGCTATCACTCACCCTGAACCTCTAGAGTGAATTAAAATAATTTTTAGCATATTTTTCCCTTCTTTGCATACCACCTTTAAAGTACTTTGCCTGTGTTTAAAATCATCCCTGTTGATCTAAGCTTGCTAGGGGGGAACTGAATTGGGATTGTACTTTGATTGTATTCCTGAAGACTGTGTGTGTTACTTCCATCTCCTTACATTGTATAGGGGGGGAGTGAATTGTCAAAGAAAAAGTGATCACATTATCTTTTGCTGAAATCATATCAAGTTTATTTCTGTACTGCTTTTTATTCATCTTTGCATCTCCTTGAAACCATAAAGCATTCTCTGATACCTTATTCCCCTGTTCCTAGTCATAAGTCACCAGAACTGTGCTATTGTAGGATTACCTATTGCTGATCACTGTCATATTTACAAGTGTGATATCAATTATTAATTTATTATAAAAGTGTGATATATATATATTGTTTAATTCTCAAATAAACCTTTTAGATTTGCAAAACAAACTTACTTCTTGGCTCAGTGGGGTCAGGGGGATTCTAAGAGAGGGGTGTTGTAACGCTCACCTGATTCTCGCAGAGGCGTCGGTCTTGACTGGGCGACTACCGTATCTTCAAAGGTGATGTGCAGCACCCGGTTGGCTCTTTGGGCTGGACCTCTGTGCCCTGTATGCCTGACGTGCAGAGTAAGATGTCTGCAGATAGAAAATACGGGGTTAATGAACCGGGGTTATTGGGGTGTCCCTATCTCTTTCCTCTTCTCCTCTCCTGTAGACCCCCACAGGTTAACGCGCTCACCTTAGGTAAGTGAATGCCGAGCTCTCCATCTGCCTCGGGGCAGGGTGCTGTAACCAGTTTCTTCACCGGATAGGTAGCGCAGGCCTCTTGACTTCAGAGGACTGCTGTCCGTCGTTTACGGCACGAACGGTAAGTTTCGAGTAACTCAAATGTCTTTAAAGTCTTTAATAATGATGTCTCTTGTTTTGCAGGGTTCCGGCGATGGCGGATGACGGGCTGAAGTGCTTGAAGATGGAGCCCGTGTGATGAATAGAAGCACCTGGAAGCACGTAAGTAAGCGCTTGTTGCCAGCTTCACAATGCGCTCTAACTGTCTTTTTATTTTGCAGGTACAAGTTCGGAGCGGCTGCAGGGTGCCGGGATACCCACTGGGTTAGATGTGGAAAGGAGTAATGGCACGTGAGTATTAAAGTTCCCCAATGTCTTTAAACGCACCTTGTTTTGTCTTTCAGATGCGGGATGCAGCGCCGACGGCCTCCGGAGCATGCGAAGAGTTGGTAAGCTTTTGTCTTTCAGATGCCGGAATACAGTGTGAAGACCTCCGGAGCGCACGAAGAGTAGGTAAGCCTTTGCCTTTCAGATGCCGGAATGCTAACCTGTTCTTTCTTGTCTTTATAGGTGTTGCTGAAGACTGGATTCAGGATGGTAAGCCTTTTTCCTTAGGCCCAGGATCAGATGCAGAAGACACGATGAGCGTTCTGCTGCAGAGGATGCAGAATAACGCAAAGCAAGATTCATCCACCGGGTGTGGTTTAAATAGCCTCCTGTAGTGCTTAGGTGTCTCCTTCCACAGCCACGCCTAAGTAAGAAAAGAGTTCCTGGTAAGAAAAGAGTTCCTGCCTTCCAGAAGAGTTCCAGTGTTCTGCATCTAGGGAGTGGCTCCAGCCCCACCCAACAGGAAAAGTAGTTCCAAACAGAAGAGGATCAGAGGCTCAACTGGCAGGCAAGTAAGCAGCATGGTCTGCTGCAGGTAAGTCCACCCAAGCATTATGAGCCCGGCGCTTCCAGCGCTGGGACTGGGCATATTTATGAGCCTGGTGCCACTGGCGCCAGGACTCGGTGCAAAAGGTCCCCATTGGGACTGGTTGGCACTCGGAACCTGGGTTATGGATCTGCTTCCAAGGGAGTTGGGAAAACCCTGACCTTTTGGAAGCAGAGATCATGACAGTACTCCCCCTCAAGGCCCCTCCCAAACCGGGCTTCTCCGGGGGTTTTGGCTTGTCAGGAAATGTTCGGTGAAATCTTTTGATTAGGCGAGGAGCGTGGACATATTCAGCAGGTTCCCAGGATCTCTCTTGGGGGCCGTAGCCATTCCAGTCAATTAGGTAGAATAGTTTAGATTTGGAGATCTTGGAGTCCAGAATGCTTTTGACTTCAAACTCGAGTTCTCCATCAACTAGGATAGGTTTTGGAGATTTGGTTAGTCGGGTTTGAGGTTGCACGGGTTTTAATAGAGAGACGTGGAAGACCGGATGTATCTTCATGTGCGGGGGCAAGTCCAACTTGACCGCTACTGGGTTTACTATGGTAGTGATGGAATAGGGACCAAGGTATCTTCGGTTGAATGTGCGTGGACCTTTTAGAGATAGATATTTGGTGGATAACCAGACTTGATCCCCTACTTGATAGTGAGGGGCTTCCTTCCTTTTTTGGAACGAAGAACAAAGCTGAAGAGGCAGGGGACTTGGAAGGACGAATAAACCCATTTGCCAGGTATTGATCCAGGTATTGTCGAAGGTGAAGGTTCTCAGGCTCGGTGAGGGCATAAATTCTACTACAAGGAGGAGTAGATCCAGGTATCAGGTCTATCTGGCAGTCATAAGACCTATGAGGAGGTAGAGAGTTAGCCTGCTCCTTCCGGAAAACATCTTGGTATTCTAGGTATTCGGGAGGTAACTGGGGAGTCTCTGAAGAAATTGCTGCCAGTGCAACACCAGGTGGAGGGTGACAAGTAGAGACACATTCTGGAAACTGGACCGTTCTTGCTCGCCAATCGATCAGAGGATTGTGTTTCTCTAACCAAGGTATTCCTAGAATAATCTGGAACTGAGGGGCCTTGATCACATCGAACACGATCTCCTCATGGTGTCCATCTTGACTTACTAGCGTCACCTCTTGAGTGGTATGCGTTACTGGCCCGGAGGCTATCTCCGTACCATCCACCGTAGTAATGACGTCCTTTACAGCCTTGGGACAAAGAGTTAGATTCATCCTCAAAACCATTTCATGATCCACATAATTGCCGATGGCACCGCTGTCGACGTAAGCTTCAATTGCATGTAATCCATCCGGATTATCAGGGCTAATGAGGACCATAGGTATCACGAAATGCGAGGTCACGGAACTGGTTTTCACGCTCGGCAAGAGGACCTCTATTCTTGTCGGGCGAGGTCGTTTCCCTGCTCAGAGTTTGTAACTGTGGTAACTGCAGCTCCTACTGCCTTCTTGGCAGGTTTCACCGGACAGTCTCGTGGGGGATTCACTACTTGGGCTAAAACGTCTTTGAGCTCTCCACGTAGACCTCTATAAAACAGCGTAATCCTTTTGTCCTCAGGCCATTGAGTTTCCACTATTAGTCTATTGAAAGATGCAATATAAGCCAAAAGGTCTTGATTACCCTGTCGCAACGAAAGAAGCTCATTGTCCAAGGCCTGCCCCTGTGCATGTCTTGCGAACAGTTTTTCCATACTAAGCTGAAAGGCTTGAAAATCATGGAGAACCGGATCATCTTGATTAACTAGAGGGATCGACCAGTCTGCCACATTGCCACTAAGGTACGAAAGTACGAAAGCTACTTTAGCTTGATCAGTTGGAAAGGCTGCTGGCCGGCATAAGAAGTGCAATCGGCACTGATTGATAAATACCGCAAACCTCTTTGGGTCACCAGAAAATCGTTCGGGCGGAGCCAGAGGTACATTCCCAGGTAGGTTGATCTGCACTGGATTCATAGAGGATGTTGAAGGAAGATTTGCCCCTGATGCGGGTAGCGGGGTCTGTCCGGCTTGTGACTGTAGCAATTGTCTAGCAAGATCATCTGTTCTCTCCTTGGAAATAATTAGTTCCCTTCTTAGAGCGTTCGTTTCCTGACGAGCTGCATGCACTTCTGCCCTTAGTTCCCCAAGTAACCGGGCTAGGTGGTCAGTATCCGAGGTTTCCATAGCGCCTGGGCGAGAGTTTTGCGGTAGGCTTTGCGTTCTGTAACGCTCACCTGATTCTCGCAGAGGCGTCGGTCTTGACTGGGCGACTACCGTATCTTCAAAGGTGATGTGCAGCACCCGGTTGGCTCTTTGGGCTGGACCTCTGTGCCCTGTATGCCTGACGTGCAGAGTAAGATGTCTGCAGATAGAAAATACGGGGTTAATGAACCGGGGTTATTGGGGTGTCCCTATCTCTTTCCTCTTCTCCTCTCCTGTAGACCCCCACAGGTTAACGCTCTCACCTTAGGTAAGTGAATGCCGAGCTCTCCATCTGCCTCGGGGCAGGGTGCTGTAACCAGTTTCTTCACCGGATAGGTAGCGCAGGCCTCTTGACTTCAGAGGACTGCTGTCCATCGTTTACGGCACGAACGGTAAGTTTCGAGTAACTCAAATGTCTTTAAAGTCTTTAATAATGATGTCTCTTGTTTTGCAGGGTTCCGGCGATGGCGGATGACGGGCTGAAGTGCCTTGAAGATGGAGCCCGTGTGATGAATAGAAGCACCTGGAAGCACGTAAGTAAGCGCTTGTTGCCAGCTTCACAATGCGCTCTAACTGTCTTTTTATTTTGCAGGTACAAGTTCGGAGCGGCTGCAGGGTGCCGGGATACCCACTGGGTTGGATGTGGAAAGGAGTAATGGCACGTGAGTATTAAAGTTCCCCAATGTCTTTAAACGCATCTTGTTTTGTCTTTCAGATGCGGGATGCAGCGCCGACGGCCTCCGGAGCGTGCGAAGAGTTGGTAAGCTTTTGTCTTTCAGATGCCGGAATACAGTGTGAAGACCTCCGGAGCGCACGAAGAGTAGGTAAGCCTTTGCCTTTCAGATGCCGGAATGCTAACCTGTTCTTTCTTGTCTTTATAGGTGTTGCTGAAGACTGGATTCAGGATGGTAAGCCTTTTTCCTTAGGCCCAGGATCAGATGCAGAAGACACGATGAGCGTTCTGCTGCAGAGGATGCAGAATAACGCAAAGCAAGATTCATCCACCGGGTGTGGTTTAAATAGCCTCCTGTAGTGCTTAGGTGTGTCCTTCCACAGCCACGCCTAAGTAAGAAAAGAGTTCCTGGTAAGAAAAGAGTTCCTGCCTTCCAGAAGAGTTCCAGTGTTCTGCATCTAGGGAGTGGCTCCAGCCCCACCCAACAGGAAAAGTAGTTCCAAACAGAAGAGGATCAGAGGCTCAACTGGCAGGCAAGTAAGCAGCATGGTCTGCTGCAGGTAAGTCCACCCAAGCATTATGAGCCCGGCGCTTCCAGCGCTGGGACTGGGCATATTTATGAGCCTGGTGCCACTGGCGCCAGGACTGGGTCCAAAAGGTCCCCATTGGGACTGGTTGGCACTCGGAACCTGGGTTATGGATCTGCTTCCAAAGGAGTTGGGAAAACCCTGACCTTTTGGAAGCAGAGATCATGACAGGTGTTATATAAGGGTTGTCATCCAGAGTACACAAACTGGACATAAAAATATATAAATAAGGGCTTCACTTGAGCAATCCCAGACAAGGCACTGACTTAGTGGGACTGCTTGATTGGAGTCTTTAACACCTCACACGGCTCCTCTCTTCTCACCGGTCGCAGACTTCCTCGATTCACCTCTCCAGCAGCCCCTTCCCTACAACCGCATGCTCTCCCCGGTTTCCGGTCCCTGTGTTTCCCTTAACCTTTGCTTTTCCAGTCCTCCAGTAAGTCTCCTTTTCATCAGATTCCAGCACAGCCTCTGACAGGGCTCCTGACACAGCTTTCAAACGGGCTCCAGACATTGCTTCTAGCATGAGTCTCAACAAGTCTTACAATATACCGCTTGATGCTGTTTGCAACAAGGGTCTGTCTTCCACAAGGCTTTCCCTTCCCCATGGTGGTGTGATCATGGGACTAAAAGGCAGCTTGTTTTATTCCTTGTCATAAATGCCCTGCAATGGGATTCTATTTGACAGTGGCACTTTACTTGAGGTCTAGGCACTTTAGAGACAATGGGATTAGGATAAGATAGAGCTGGTTGACATCCATTGTTGAATGATGACCAGACAGGGAATGTCTTGACTAGTTATTAGATTATTGAACCTTACTTAAGAGGGGAGCACTTTAGAAACACTGTAATATTTATAGTGGTTGTGATTTGCACAAGCTTGAACAGAATGTTTGTATTTATTTTTTATTTATTTATTGTGTTTGTTGGTAGCGCCCAGGCCTGGAGGTATCGCAGTGCTAAATGTTTACATAAATATGTTATTGTATTTTGTATGATTATGCAACCGTAATAAAGTTGATGATGAATGAATGTGTTCTAGGTCTGGTTTCTGGACCATGGCGGTCTTTCTAGGAAGAGCGGGACACTGCATTGCTGAGCTGCAAAATCAGATACATTTTGTCAAAACTGCATTGATGTCCTGCAGTTTTTCACTGAGGTTAAAATAGCACTTCGAGACACTCGAGAGCCCTGCACTCCCCCAAAACTTTGGGATTCAACAGCTTGTCCTCCGTCCAGAGGGTATATTCTGCAATTGCCCCTAAGGGTACTTGAATGCTAAGGCAAGGGACTCCCATATGGTGTCAGGGCCTTCTCTTTTCTTGCAACTAAATTGTGGAACAGCTTCCTTAAATTTTAGAGTCTCATTGCTTGGATTTAGGAAATACTCAATGCAGACCTTGATGGAGTCCTGTAACTAAATGTAATGGACTGGTGTGTGCTGTGACTATCAACTAGACATGGGCTGTCCTCTCTGTCACTCAGTCTAGAACTTTCTGCCCGTCACATGACGATTCAGAGAATTAACATTGCACAAGCTGAGGGTCTTTCGCTTCTAATGGTCGTTTTTGGTAGATATTACGTTGTAACTAATTTCCAATCAATACAAGCCTGTCGCTTTACGTGCATGCACACGCGTGCCCACCCTCGCATACACACACCATGCACGCAAACACTCTCTCTTTCTCTATCACTCTTTCTCTCTCTTCGAACTCCTGTAATGCCAGGTTCCGGATTCTCCGTCGAATATAATGTTGATCACGCCTTGCCAGATATGCTAGCATTTGTGAAAGGAGCGTTCTGTAGACATTTTTCTGAGGTGAAAGCCAAAAACGTCTTTTTTTAAGATTATGATTAATTAGAAGCACAATGTAGGCAAAGGTTCCAATGTCCTGCTAGCTCTCGTTGCCCGGCGATTCATGGACTGCTCGCCTGATGAACATTATTACTGAACCTTTGACTTACCGGCCCCCGGTAGAGACCTGGGCCTTACCCAACTTCATAAGTCGTCTCATAAGTGAGGTGCGTTTGAGATCCCATGTATGGGCTGTCATATAACGTGCTGTTTTGTCACTCGTAAACCTTAAAATGCATTCATGCAGTTGTACGTGTCAGCATTTTCTCAGACGCGTACAAGAAAATACAGTAAATTTCAAGATGGCTCACAGACAAAAATCCAATGCCGTTGGCCCAAGTTAAAAAGCATTGGGCATTACCTGTTTTTCATCAGTCTTGTCGACAGCATGCCGTACTGTTATAGTGAATGTATTTTACTTCTGTGCACGCAAGAAGCCACGCGTATATAGACTCCTACTCATATTGAAATGTTCAAAGAAAGCTGCAAACCTATGCATGTAACTGGGACACATGCTTACAGGCTCCGGTGTAACTGTCGTAGTTGACTTCCTACTGGATTTCAACACTCCTCAAAGTCCTATTTGAAACAAAGGACAGGAGATGTGCCTCTCTTGGGAAGGCCAAGGGAAGAGAGATTGGAAAAGTATCCAACCTGTTTACCAGCTCCACTGCCAAGACCCAACCAAAGATTCAATCCTGATCGTGCTCCATGCCAAATCCAGGCAACTAGCCTATGAGCTCCAGCACACGAAGCCAGATCCCTGTAGACCTTGCCCCGGCAAGAAGCCAAGACAAGTGTTGTGTAGGCTCAGTGCCTGTCTTCCATGGCCTCTTGCCTGTTCCCTGTGGCCGCAGGCAATAGGAGACAAAGAAGGAAAGCCATCTTTTGACAGATGACCCACGCTTGACCCCACCCATCTGAAAAGCAGTCTTGTGCTCAGACCGTCTAGCAAGAATGACAACTGTACTTGTTCAGTCCATCAAGAGGCCAATCCATTAAGCTGCATCTTAAAATTCAGGTTTAGAGGTGAAACCCTTGGTGAGGATGGGAGAGTTTAAATCTACCTCCTCCACTCGAAGTCAGTGATAATTAGCTACATCCAGCACCTCTCCACCACCATGAACCAGTTCTCATCCTCACTCCAGCTGTACGCTGATAGCACACACATAGCATTCAATCTTAGATTAACTGACCCGAAAACAACTTTGCTTATTGTCTCTGTCTGATAAAAGACTGGCTGGTGTCTTAGTACCTCGGTTCAAATCCTAGAAAGCCGGAATTACTCTTCTTTATGTCACAGAGCCCCACATCCTTACTAATCTGGTGGCCTGGTGCTCTCGGAGCGTGCCCCTGACTTCCGGAACTGCAAAAATCCCAGGCGATGCCGAAGATATGTATTTTTGACAACAGATTGAAAAAATGGTCAGCAAGCCTCATTTACAAATGCATATTCCGAAGAAAATCTGCCTGTGCCTTGAAATGGCACAAATGGTGGCGCAGCTCCATGCCTTGGCTCTTGTTAAACGAGACTCCTGTAATAGTGTATATGCAGGTGGTATACACAATTCAAATCCACCAGCTATGACTAGTTCAAAATTTCATGGCTTCACTGACCGCGGGCCTTAAGACATGAGACAAGATCACGTCTAGTGTACAGTATATGTTTGACCCAGTGATATGTCTGCGTTGCTTGATATCCTGTATAGGGGGGCCTGCTCTACCTATTAGGGAGGAACTGCCCGTTTTGGGAAGAGATGGAAACTCTTTTAAAAAAATATTTTTCCTATCCCTCTTGTAATGCAGTGATGGGTTAAAAAAAAATCAATGGATTGAAAAATCCTCAATTGGAGCTTTCAGCAGCAGAGGTTCATTCTAAACTTTGCATCTATTAATTTTAGGTTGCTTTAAAGTCTTTTTAATTGGTTTATGGTGTTTGCTCTTCTGTTATGGTACTATGGAGGAGAAATCGTGAACACGTTGGAATGGGAAGCTGTTCGCAGGAATTCCCATCAATTCAACATTATTTAAAAACTATGCATTCATCTCTTTCTAACTGTGCAGTCCCTAGAAACCCATGTTACTCTGCTTTTACTGCCCCAAAAGAGGCTTGAGGTGTAATGCCCACCTGCAGGCTGAACCACTTAGTCATAAAATGTCTGGCCTAAACCAGTAGGTGACAGTCAGCGGGCCCCTGTGCTTCCAAGTGTGAATAATGAAGTCAATGAAAGGTTGCAGTAGGGGGAGGGCAAACTATTTGTTGGCAAGCAGAATTGGTGAAGTTCTGCTCAAATTTATCCTGGCCAACAGAGCAGATTTCTCACTGATTTCGCGAAATCGGATGAAATTGACTTTGAGTGCTTTTTCGCGTCAGGCGTGCAAAATATGCCATGACTCCCTCAATCTGCTGACGTAAAGAAACACAACATTTGAAATGTTTTCGCAGACGAAATGTTGCATCTGGTGGATTTAACCAAAAATTAATCATTGCTTCCGAAAAGAGGAGTTCAGCCATTTTGCCCACCTCTAGTCAAAAGTACGAGTGATACAATGCAGATCAAAATAGCACTGATAATAACCAAATGGCACCAATACCTTTGGAAAAATGTACCCTGTTTGCTTATTAAATGAGGGTCCAATGAAGGTGTATTGTTTTTGGGGTGACATTGTTTGGATTATGTTTAGGGGTCCCTGCCGTCACCTTCAATGTATAAACAGCCTTTCATTAGTGCTTGCAAAGTCTCACAAATATGCTTCCGTTCCCAATTTGTGGAAAGCTGGATTATTAACCAAATGATATTGCTTGGACCAGTGTCAAGAAGAACATCTGAGCCCTTTCACCTTCTGCCCGGCTCGGCCAATTTCCCCATCATAATAACTCCTCGTAAAAGGCCCTTGTTGTCAACGTGTCATAGCCGTTTGCAAAATTGGACTCTGCTGTGAGGAGGCAATTAAGCTCCCCTCAGCGGGTCTTGATGAGACATGCTGGGGGACATTTTTAATTGCCTGTAAATTGTTGCAAGCAGGCCTTGTCTTATTATATACCCCAGTCTCGTCAAATGCCGCCTCTTATTTGCCTCTTCAGGAGACCGCAAAAGTGCAATGGGCAGGTGTTGAATAGTGTCACTCTGAAATGGACTGTCAAGAAGAGGTCACGCTTGGGTTCTGTTTGATCTCACGCGGGAGGCGGCTTCAGTGAAATTAACATTGCGACTGTGGTCACCAAGCGCATACTTTACTTCGTGGCACTCAGAAAGATCATTAATAAATGAGTCTCTCATTTCTATTTTGCCCAGGGCTATTGAGGTTGAACACAGCATGTGCAATTTAGCTTTAAAAAACATGGGGCAGTTAAAGATGGTTCAGTGTTTAACCATGCACTATACACATAGGCAGGGCTTTCAAAAAAAAATGAGCATGTGTTGCGGTGTCCCACCAGCAGTTATTACATGTCCCACCAGCAGTTATTACGTGTCCCACCAGCAGTTATTACGTGTCCCACCAGCAGTTATTACGTCTCCCACCAGCAGTTATTACGTGTCCCACCAGCAGTTATTACGTGTCCCACCAGCAGTTATTACGTGTCCCACCAGCAGTTATTACGTCTCCCACCAGCAGTTATTACGTGTCCCACCAGCAGTTATTACGTGTCCCACCAGCAGTTATTACATGTCCCACCAGCAGTTATTACGTGTCCCACCAGCAGTTATTACATGTCCCACCAGCAGTTATTACGTCTCCCACCAGCAGTTATTACATGTCCCACCAGCAGTTATTACATGTCCCACCAGCAGTTATTACGTGTCCCACCAGCAGTTATTACATGTCCCACCAGCAGTTATTACGTGTCCCACCAGCAGTTATTACATGTCCCACCAGCAGTTATTACGTGTATAAATATCCTTACCATGTCAATGAGCAATGAATTTATGAGCAGAGCTCATTGTGATATATTTATAATGCGCTTAATACCCAGAGGTTTCTAATCGCGGACCCGCGGATTGAACCCATGTTGCTCCGTGTCATCTTGCTTCCAAGGCGAGCACGTTGCCACTGAGCTATCCTCCCGGGACAATTTGTTCATTTAAAGTTTATTTTTGATTAATCCAATCATTGGCAATATTTCATTTAGCAGTTGCGTGTTGGCCGTCACCGGGTGGAATACATGTCCTTTGTCCCTGAGGTCACACTAGAGCCATCACTGGACATGAAGGACCTAACAAATGCAGGTCCTCCTCACCCTGCCTAGTGAGGGACATGCCCAATAGCCCACTTGGCGTCGTCACTTCACCCTACTATAGCCGTCTATTTGCACCAAATGATGACCCTCAGGCATTACCACACACCATTAATACTAAATTCAGATTCTGAAGGGCCTACCAGGCCATCATTGGTTCCAAAGCCGTCATCCATCCCATCAGAATTTCTAGCACTGAGCATACTGAATCCTGCATCAGGGCTTAGACTCTTTTGTCCTCGTTACTGGTCAAATAAATAGTTGGAAAAGTTAGAAGTGTTTCGCTATTTAGCACCACCTGTGAGATGCTGGTTTGTATTTTTTATGGCGGATGACCATATACACAGTGCTGGCATCAGAAGTCGGTTGTCGATGGTAATTTGCAGATGATCACGCAGTGAAGAGAGTGCCGGTTAAATCTGTGGAGGTTTGGAACATGAAGAACGTGAGGTGGAGGATACGATAGAGGCGGACCAGCATCCTGGTTTGGATGTGCCTTTGATGACAGGAACCAGAGACTGCTGCAGGGTGAGAAAAGACCCAACTGAGAACTGGAAGAGTAGGAGCGAGAAGAGAAGACGAGATTCAGGGATGTTTGACACAAACCACACTAAACACAGAGGGGTGCTTGGTCACACACCCAGAGTCACGGAAGCAACCAGGCAGAATTGTGCGTCTCTTTAGAACTCCCAAGCACCAAACGTAGTATTCTACAGATGTCTCTGCATTAGCAGGGAACCAAGTGTAACAAAAAAACAAAATGGAGTCCAGAAAAGGCTGCAAAGTTCTGGATCGTAGAGAAGCACACAGTTTTGAAGCAGAGTGAGCAGAACGGTTCTATGTGATTTAATCGAGGAGATTTGGTAGAGTCTAAATCTATCGGAAAAAACATTAACACATTTTGTTGCAAATATATGTGGGGAAGCACCCCCCATAGCTCTCCTTTGTCCCCACCTTAATTATTACCCTTATCAACCCCCCATTTTTATTTGCAGCCAAATTCGGCCGAACACTTTAATTGAATTTGGCTTCGACCAAATCGCCTGCGATGAAACCTCCCTATACGAGGAGGATCACCCAGAGCACAGGAGGAGCATCGAATGAGTGAGGAAGAGTTTTCAATCCAGCAAAGGGCAAGCAAGTACAGTGGGAGACTGGAACAGTGATTCCTCAGATTAAAGTCATGCCAATATGGAATCGTTGCGGCAGACCCTGATGCGTTTTGGGAAATGTAGTCCAAGGCACACCAAGAGAGACTTGATCAATTAATAAACTGTGGAAACCCAGGCCAAGTCAGAGAATTCTTCTGACAAAAAGAAAGACTGATGAATGATGGGACTTGTAGTTCAAGGTCTCTCAAGAGGGACTTCAATTGTGACTATGAAGGCCAGGTCAGAGAGACTGATACCATTGGAAGAAGGACTAAACCAGAAAGTCATTGTGAGGAGGAATGCAGGCAAATACTTGAATCCTTGTATTGCTGGTACAGTCCAGGCCAAGTCAGAGGATCATCATGGAAGGGGAGAACAGCAGAAAATTAAATTCAGAATTCACATCTACCCAAGTCTAAGAATCATAGAAACAGATCAACACTGAGTGTCAAAGGGCACAGTTGTCTAACTCTAAAAGCCGCAGAAACGATTCCACATAACGATTAGGAAGTGCACAGAGTGTTTACGTCTAATGTTCGTGGAAAATACCCAAAGCAAAGCGAATCAAGTGCACGCGTGTTTATCTGGTGAGCTGTGCAAAGACGGATGACGAAAATGATTGTCCGAGGAGAGGAATCTGGGAGAATGTTCCAGGTAATGAGACAGTGAAGGTAGCCAGTGTTGTCTGAGCAGGAAGCAGGAGGACATGCAAGCCCACATAAAAGCCACCCTATGTTTATCACTAACGACAAGTTCCTTTCTGAACAGAAAGAAGGCTCCCAGCAGTACCCTGCCTTTACCTGCCTCTCATGCCCCTCTCTCTTTTACCCATTCACACATAGCCTCTCTCTCAGCTGCTGACAAACGTCCCCCTTTTCTAAAAAAAACTCTCTTCAGTCTGTCTCCCACCCACTCTCTCACACCAGCACCAACTATCACCACTCTCTCATCTAAAACACTTTAACTTCTACAATCCAAAAAAGACCTAAACAAAAAACTCCTCTTCAAATCCTTCTCCTACTTCTATGCGCTCTGCTCCCGACCTCACACATACACATTCCAATCTCTCCTGCAGCTGCTGGCTGTTAATAGCCCAACCAGCCCTGCTCAAGAGGTTCCTCTGCCTTCCATTGGCTCTCTAAGTCAGCTGTACACCCTGGCCAATCACTAGCTCAGCGATGACTTTGTGGGCCAGGACATCCCCTAGATATTTTCAAGCAGCCCATGCCTCCTTTTTAGACTCCATTTTCCTGCCAGTAGCTATGTGTTCAGAGTCCAGACGGACAGTTTAGCACTGCGTTTTCTTCTGTTTTGAGTGAGGCTATGTGCAAATAAGGGTTGGGGAGTTTTTCTGAGTCCCCCCTGTTCGTCTGCAGTCTCTAACCTGTGCTAGTTCTTTGATTGCTGGCCCACAGATCCCCGGTAGTCTGCCTGGGTTTCTTGAGGTGGGTGTTTGGTGTCTCCTTTAGTTTAGAAAGGTGAAACTCCAGTCCATTTCCATTTGGCTGCCAAATCCATCGTTCCGGCTGGGATTTGTCATTTGAGCACCGGTGCATTCTGGTAGCTGCAGTTCGAGTTTCCCCACACCTAGTATTGCTACACAGGATCCGTAATTCCTGCGAGGCCTCCCAAGGCTCAGGTGCTTACTGGATAGCATGTTCCCCAGATAAGCAGAAGGAGCCCTGGCCAGCACAGAGGCTTTTAGGTCCAGAGACAGGGGCAGTTTTGTCAATAGCCCTGCATGTATTCACACATATTGGGAAGCTAGGATAGGACTGGCTGGATGTACCCTGATAGATCACCTACCCTACATGGAGAGGGGTCCCTGTGCCCCCTGACAGGGCCATGTGGAGGACCCTGTCACAATGGGGAAAAACCAATAATGTGTGAGAAATAAAATAAGAACAGGAAATTACCAATGAAAGCTTTCCTTGGGTAATCCGGCTAATGAATGGTACTTTAAAAAACCCCACAGTTCTTCTGAAAGGGACAGTGCATGGATTGCTGACCAGGAGGGAATAGAAGGGTAGGGAAGAGTGTGAGTTGGTGAGCAGCTGCAGGAGCAATGGCCAGGAAAGTTGTTGCAGGGAAAACTTACACCAAACTCTATGATTATTGCAATTCTGAGAGCAACACCAAGCCCAGCAAGGCAACCTTTGAATGGAAGGTGGACATTTCACAGCCTGAAAACACCCCTAAGCACGGGGGAAGAAAGGAGAGCTGTTGATAGAAGTGTGTGGAAGGTTCGCGCAGGAAGGCAACCTCTCTAGACCAAGGGGCTGTGTGCTGCCATCTCCTACACGATGCAGGGCCCAGAGGAGGAAGGGGAGGGGCCAGCCTGGTTCCCCAGCCAGTGGCACCCAACCCCATGATATACCGAGCCTTATCTCCTAACCCAATGCACAGGAAATCATCACAATGATCAGAAAACCAATGGACTGGTGGCATAGGTGTCAAGCAACTGTTATTAGGAGCAGAAAGTCCGAGCGTGTTTGAGGAACCGGATTATTCGTCATCATTCTTCATGGTTTTTTCACTGTATTCTTTAACTGTGATAATCAGTGGCCTTGTGCAACACTTGTGCAACCATGGATTAGTGAGAAATGGACTTGCGGAAAGGACCACGATGTTGGCGCAGTCCCACTGTGTGTCACTGGCATACAATTCTTTGTGGTTTAATGACAGACAAACAATAAGACACTTTCCCATTGTGGCAGGAAACCGAAGGGACCATCCGCAAAGTTTGAGAGGCACCACACAGACTGTCAGCATGCCGCGGGCAGGCCACAGTGCTGCAGTGGGAAGAGGGGTCTTGTGGAGGGAGCACCAGCTCGGCCTCAGCTATACCCGACTGTGGTGCAGTTGGCTATCAGTATTCTGGGTCGCACCCCTAAAGCTCCCTGGGCCCATTGAGAGCTGGAGAACATGGTCCAGATTTGACAAACCTTGAAGGAAGCCCAAACCCCACACTTCCAGCAGGGCGAGAGGGCCACCTAAGAGTGACCTCAGCATCCCAACCACAGTGACAACGGCTGACAGACAAGCCAACCAAGAAACAGTGTCACTTAAAACCCTGTTTCCTGTGAGGGACCTTTGTTTAGCACCCAGAGCCTCGGGGAGCCCAAGGAGTTGAGGGACTGGCAGATGGACTCTGACGCTCAAGGAAGGTGCAATAGCTCCTTTTTAGTTGTCTTGAAAGTACCCCCTATTCGTCTTCCCACCCTACTACAAACTCGGGGTTCGGTTTTGCTGCACAATGATCTTGCTCTTACCTTACGCCCTGACTATCGAGGCATCTGTTGATCCTCAGCTGGAACATCCTTTACCAAAATAAATCACAGCTGTGAAAATCTTCAGTTGTACCATCGGTTCCAGCAGCCCTTCGAGTAGTATTTGGGGTACAATGGAATACCCCTGGGCCTCGGGACCGGCGTAGTGCATGGGGCTTGGGGGAGCTGTACCATGGTAGCAAGGTTGGCTTTAGTTGGTAGCGGAGGCCAGATTTTAGATTCGGTTCGATTAGGCAGTCAAAAGAGGTCTTGCTTAAATATGTTTAAAGATGTCTGCTGACTTTCTGTTCTTTTTCTGTAATTGCCATTGTAGGGAGCAGTTTCTTGAAACACCAGTTTAAGTATGGCTGTGAATTCGCAGACAGTCTCCTTCTGTGATCTGCTGGTGGTGACTTTATGAGCAGCCAGAGATAGGATGGGGGATCTTACAACGCTTCAACTCATCTTTGAGAAATCGTCTCTCTGCCCATAGACTTCAGATCTCATCTAAAACTCTTGACAGAGTGCGTAGACTACAGATTCAAGGGTTTATTTATCCCAAGTGCATTGTTCGCCTTTCTGAAAGTTTTTCCATCAAATATCCTGTAATTTCTCTGTGTGTATTCTTGATATAGTTGGTGGATGAGAGAAGGAGCAAAACTGGAGTAGTTAAATATTGACATGAGCCATCTTGCCACGCAGTCGATGAGAGTTTCTGCTCTGTGTGAGACAGGCATGGTATCAAGAGAGATGACACAGACAACAGATGTGCAGTTCTAAACAAAACTTTATTAATGATCAGGACGGTGTAACGCTTAACTTGCCCTAACTAAAGAAAGTAAGGAAAGTCTGTGTCTGCAAGTCCAAAATAAAAGTATGTATCAAATCCTAGGCTTGCCCTCACAACTACAACTATACATGGTGTGGGAACCTTCTCAGCAAAAATATAAGTGTTAAAGAGTAAAGGCTAAGCTACCTTCAGCTTGAGTTCTTCTTGGGTTCCCTATCCCAAGTTCAATACAGTTCCAATAGAGGATCCAAAATGTGCCACTATTCACAAAAGAGGAGGTCCTCGGACACCCTTCCCCAAGTCACCATTCTCTAGTCATTTGACTCTCAGGGTTCCCGTCCCCAACACTTTAACATAGCACTCACATTGGTTTCATCTGTTCAAAGTTCAAAAGAAAGCACCCGGTCTGTTTGACTCACCTTCAGGTTTGCTTCACCAATTGTTTCACAGTTCTTTACAGCTTGTTCACCACTCAGGGTTTCCTGGTCTAGTTGCAGTTGTCAGACCAAACGGTCCACCCTTCACCCTACTGATCTCTGTCTGTTTTTGCACTGGGCACCTGGCTACCCTCTGAATTCGGGCCCAGATCCCTGCCCACCTGTCTGCCTACCCTCACTGCCTCCCGGCTCCCCTTTCCACTTGTATCTGTATCTGCAACCCTGCAGTCCCCTCCCCTTACCCGCACTTATTAGACACCGTTGCCTGTGCTTAATATTTGCACTTGCCATTTGTTGGCCGCACTACCTGTGTTGTTTTGATCACGTGTTCTGCACTTCGCACTCCTCCCCTGCCGCTAGCACTTTCCCCCTTCTCTCTCCCCTGCACTTGCATGTTCTCGATGTCACTGGGCCTACTAAGATCATTGTTTTGTCCCCTTTGTATCCCTCCCTTGCCTCGTCGCGCTTTGAAACACTTCTGTACGGGTGCAATATAAATAAAATATCATATCATAGGCCACGCAACCAGTAACCCTATACTTTTCCTTGGCTTGATTCTTGATGTTTGTTACTTTCACAGTAGGAGACTTTCTGGTCCAGGCGCAGTTGTCAGACCTCATGGTCCACCTATCACAGGTCTCGCAACCATAAGTCACTCTAAAGCTGCTGGGCCCCTCACAGGCTCTTCTGCCTTGGGCTTTCACTTTCCACACTTGCATTTCTTTTAACACTCTTTTATACCAGTTCTTGGCTTGTCACATATTTGTGACTCTTTCCCACGTTTGTGGTTATAAATGACAGCCTTTCTTATCTTTGCAATTGTAATACTCAAAACAACAATGTTACTTATATGCAGTCCCTTCGGAGTGTTCTGGTCTCCCCAGTGTCCTCTGACACTTACCGGTTCTTCACAGCTCCTCCCGGCGGCTTCCACTCTTCCCGCTGGTTTTCTACCTCAATGAGTAACAGACCACCAATTTCCTGGGCACGTCTCCACGCACATACCAGCTTTTCGGTTGTGCTCCACACGCAGCCCGCATCCCCTCTGGTTACGGCGGCTTCCACAGCTCAAGCTGCACCTGGATTTGGGCGTGGATGACTTTCTCGTTCTTCTGCTTTACTGCAGCGCCTGCTACCTGCCTTCCGGTATATGAAATGATAAGTCATTTGTAGTATGTATGAAGGCTCCCGGTCCTGCAAAGTCCCTCTTGCAGGCCTACCAGGATCGTTGCCAGCATCTCAATTTCCTGGTCTTGTCCCAACACGGCAGATTCCTTCCTCTCTCTCTCGCTCTCTCTCTCTCTCTCTCTCTCTCTCTCTCTGTCTCTCTCTCTCTCTCTCTCTCCCTCTCTCTCTCTCTCCCTCTGTCTCTCGCTCTTAATATATGATTTTGGGCTCCACCTTTTATAGTCTTTACCATTATCAATTGGCTGCTGGTGAAGTGGATTAGACTCAATTGCTTGTCCTTGCATAAGCCTGTTGGTGTGACATGCCTGATCTTCATTACTGGATGCCTCCAGGCCCCTCTTCTTCTTCCCAGTACTAGAGCGGTGTTAGCAATAGGAAGTGTGCACTTCTCTTAGCTTCCACTTCCACGTCTCAGTATTTGGTGGGAAGCTACAGGGAAAATGGGATAAGATTGACAATATCCCATGAAGACTGAGAGTATGTAGAGTAGGTCAGTGTCAGTGAAGGGGGATACCATGTCTCGCCTTCAAGCAGTCTCTCCCAATCCCCAAGGACCTCCACCCAGGTGATCCTCCCTCGCTCGTCCACCCACAGGGTCTGGATCTAAAAGCGATGGCCGTTCCCTGGTCACCTGAACAGAAGATCCGTGGGGAGCAGACGTGAGAGTACCTTCAGGTTTCTCACATGTGTCACTCTAAAGCTTCACATTTGTTTCACATTCTCAAGAGGGTCATTTGATGTTCTGTCCTTCCACTAAAAATCACCTGTATTGCTCTCAAGCCAGTCACTGACCCTTTCTGCCCTCTTATTACCTCACATGTGCATATCATTCTGAAGACAGCCACTGTGATTTCTTTGTTTCTGCATAATTCTCAAGATTTTGATTGCGATTTTCTGCTCACTCACCTAACAGGTCACATGTGTAATCACTCATTTCTATTAATTGACTGTGATCAACCCCCTCTGAGGCCAGCTACTGTGATTTCCTGTTCACCATAAATGTAGATCTGCGTTACACGCAAATTCTCGAGGTCCTACGCTAATTCTAATCTCACTTCTTTGTAATCAAATTCTGAGTACCTTATTGTTATTCTGCTCTAAATCAAATAAAATCCTAATATCAAACCTATTCCCTCTCGTTACACCAACCTGAATGTTAACCTCCTGATTCACTGAGCATCTTCTCCAGTCTGACCAAAATCTTCAGAAAAACGTGCCTTACGTAGCGCCGACGTCAAAATAGCACAAAGTACTTGGCTTGAACCAATATCTTCATTAAGCGGTCATTCTTAAACTGTGACTTCCAGAAGGGGCCTTAATAAGCCAAAGAGCTTTCATCAGAAGGCGAATCACAGAGTGTTTTCAAACCCAACCACTGTCACCAATCTCTCACACCTAAATGTGCCCTGCCACACTGCGCGGGATGTGTGACTTAGAGGTGGAAATAGGCGTGTTGTTAGATAGTCCTACTTTTGTGCCAGTGTAAGCAGCCCTTTGATGACAGATGATTTCTGGACAGTCTGCACACCCTGACGTCAAATAATATTTTATCAGCAGAGCTATTTCCTTTCCTTCTGACCTGTGTCCCGGGAGATTTTATTGGGAATCTCGCGAAGTTATTTCCGAGAGAATGGTCGTGGTGTCTGTTCGCAGACCTCTCAGTGACATGCAGTTAAGCCGATCCCAATTTCTCTCATAAAATCACAGCCTGGTTAAAAAAAAAAAAAAAGTCCATGTTTCCATATTAAATAGTTGTGGACAGCGTCCTGTGTTTCCTCAGGGCGGCGGTCCGCAACTTGTGGCTCAGCAAATGTGTTGGACTACAGCTCTCATGACCCCCTCCCACAGGGGTGGACTGGGAACCAAAAGAGGCCCTGGAAATTATTTTCAAAGTGGCCCCAAATTACACATTTTCAGCCAGCCCAACCCTTTTCCTATGGGAACATTTTGAAATTCCATACAAAACAGGCCCAGGGTGCAAAGGCCTAGTGGGAAATCTCCAGACTTCCCTATAGGCCAGTCCACCCTTGCCCCCCCCCCCCCCGCCTCCCATTGACTATCTTGGCTGGGGCTTATTGGGGGCTGTCGTTGAAAACATCTAGAGAGCGAAAGGTTGCAGACCCTTACAGGTTCACGAACACACAAGATACGATTTATGCAGCACCACCCTGCAGACTTTCACCCCAAAATCAACGCACTTAGTTTGAACATCCTCTTTTACTTTCCCTTTGAAGAGTCCAATTGCATTTTTCGGGACATTTATCTGTCAAGACAACTTTTTGGGGAACAATTCCCATACAACTGGCATCTAGTTTGTAATCATTGATACATTATTAATTCACCCCTTCATCAGAGATCAGCTAAAACCATTGCAGAAACTGAAATAAATTGTCATCACACTTTGCAGCACTTATTCACTGCCAGAACATTCTTCTATCCGGCCCCCCTATTCTCTCTCTCTCCATCCTCCCCCCAACCCCCATCTTACTTTCTCCCTCCAGTGTTCTCCCTCTCTCTCGGCAACCGGTGCCCGCTCCCGTCCTGCCTCCCGAATGCATCCTGTTATATGTCTCCCCCAAATATAACTCTACAGAACCTGGGATATTGCAACTTTTAAAAGAAATATGCATGATATGGGTGCAGCAAAAAAAGCAGCATTTATTTTAGAGGCACTGGGAAAACACCATATTCCGCGAGAACAAATGGATGAACACGGATAACCAGAGATGTTTGATTTGTTTTTAAACACTGGATAAAAAATAAAAAAAATACAGCATTCACAAAACACGAACACCAAAAACAGCAGCAACCATCGCTAGACCTTGGAATCTCAGAAGCCTCAACAGTGTTTCATAATGTCACGTTAATCACGTTTGTCACTTGTTCCCTCCATTTCAAGTGCAAGCCTTTTGCACCAGAAAATAGCAATTTTCCAGAGTTGCATTTGGGCTAATTTGCATACCCACAATGCCTTGTTGATGTGGCTATGAAACTGGAGGTGAACCTCCAGCGATGGTTACTGGGTGGCGTTGTGGCAAGGGTGACTTGGGCAAATAGATTATTCTACTTTCACATTTCAGGTGAAAGGGTTTTTTGTCAAGCCATTTTAAACCCACCATAATTTTGTAGATGTTTGCTCTCCATACAAAAAAAGAGCAGTGCGGCTATGTAAAGCCAAGTCATTGTGGGCACAGCTTAAATGATGTCCTTCTTCCGTTATGGCTTGTGGTATTGAGCCCTAAGGCCTTGAAGAGTGCATTACAAGGGCACACAAATTACGTGTAGGAAATCATTTAATCAGAGCAATAGTAACATCTCAGTTTTATAGAGTGTTTCATGCCGGATTCCCACAGTTCTAGGCACAGTAACACTCGTTTTTATTACCCACTGTGATGGCGCTAAATGTAATGCCTTCCTTGTCCGTGACTTTATAATTGCAGTGTCTTTGGACCAGACGTCACCACTTCTTAGCATCTGCAGTCTTCATCGGATCACCTGTGCTTCTCTTTGGCTCACTCACATGATTCGTTTAGGGCCGTCGTGCTGGGCTTTTGGAGTCCTTGAGCCCCAGTCACTGCCATACAATTCTTCGCTGGTTCTCTTAGCTTTGTCAGTGCCTCTGTTTTAGACCCTTTGAGTGTAAGAATCACAACATTCACAATGAACCCTTTCTTTCATCTCTTGGCTTTGTCAGAACTTATGGGTTTTCAGATGGTAATGATAATTATGATGTGTGTATTTATATAGCGCTTTACTCCAAAGCGCTAACAGAGCACATATTTACATAAAATATCACCCAACCGAAGTTGGTTATCATGTATCGACCTCGGAAGGATGAAAGGCTGAGTTGGCCTTGCCGGGATACGTGCCTGCGACCTGCAGATCAAAGCAGCGAGCGCTCAACAGGCTGAGCTATCTTACCAGCTGTTTTACCGGTAAGAACCACAACTACCAACATGCAACTCTACTTAGTTCTCTTGACTTTGACAGAGCCACTGCCCTAGGCATTTTGAGTGTTTGAACAAAACGTCCCTCAGTGCAACCTCTCTCTGGATTTTGTGGATTTGTCTAACCCTCGGCACCAATTCTCAGAGTGTTTGAACACAACTCCCACAATGTAATACTTTCTTGGTGATCTTGACGTTGTCAGCTCCACGGTTTGGATTGGTAGAATCCCAACTACTGCAATGCGTTTCATCCTTGGTTCTTTTGGCTTGGTACAGATTCGTGTTCTCTGGGCAGAGTCCCTCCTGGAATCACCTCTCTTTCTACTCTCCAGCTCCCGGCTAAACTTTCATGCCCAGGCTGGCTGCTGCACCTCCCAGCCTTAGGTCGGTCTCCAGCTCCAAAGCCCTTTGCAGTCAAGTCTCTTCATTGCCTCACTGTGCCCTTGTTCACGGGCCCGTTCTTGGCAATCCACGTCCCTTCCTCTTTTCCCAAAGTTACCTGCCGCCTCCTCAGCCTATTCAGTCTGCTTTTTGTCGTTGGTTTGGGAGCAGGCTAGTCTTGAGGAGCCGGAGTGACACTGGTTATCCTCATCATCTGTGGGTTGCCCCATGAGTGTCACACTTGTGTGAGCAGGAGGCCGATCCCTTCCATTTCTTGCTCCGATACTTTGGAACAAGCTTCAAATATTTCCAAGGATTGACTCCACCCTCTATTCTTTCAGAAAAAAATGGAAGACCTTTCTTTTCTCTGAATACTTTACAAAAGATGCCTTCTAACTTCTCTCATTAGCTGCCTTCTTTTTGTTGTTGTTTTGATTTCTGTCTATTTGTTATATGTTTCAGCGCTTTCATGCCTATGGGTTTAAGGGCTAAATAAGGAAGTAAATAAATAAATATACTAACACCCAGGCTTTCCCTTTGGGAACACATAACTCTAGTGCACGCAACAGGAACCACATACAGACGTAATGGCAAGCAGATCACGGGCTCCTCTAGTACACACTCACCAACACTTTAGGACTTGCCCCAGCCATTGACTTCTGACTTTCTACTAGACAGCTCTTTGGTGCGTATTCACCTCCACCTTGCCGCTCGTTGACGCGACCCTTCTCTCACTGCGGCTATGCACTACATCTCGCTCTACCTATTGAGAGAAGTCAATGGAATGAAAAACTTACTTTTGTATTTCTAGTGCGAGGTGCCCAGTGTTGACTGCGCCATGGTAGGGAATGTAAGTGAGCATTAGGGAATGGTAGTGAGGTCTGGTGGTAGTGCAGTATTAGGGGTGTCCTCGGGGCAAATGCACCGGTCCTCTCTTCATGAGGGAGCAGGATGGTGAGAAAGGCAGGACACTCTGGGGGTCCTGATCCCATCATGAGTTCATGATGTTTTTGGGAGCCATCAAACACCTGGGAATTTTCATGGGTCACCAACTGTTTGCAATGTTGACCCCTGAATATTTGCAGGTCACGTCATTGAGGGCGCAGAAAGGTCCTATGATCGTCTACTGTGGTTTCCCAGCGAAACCAGTCGGGAAATGCAAAATGCAGAGTGGAAGATCAATAGACACGCCCACTCTTTTTGGGGTGCAACAATGTCTGTGCATCAGCTCTGTGACAATGTCCTTGTTAGGATGGGCAAATAATCTCCTCTATAGACCACGCGTGCTCACAGGGAATGTCTGAGGTTGCCCTTTGTTTTTTAAATGCAGGATGTGTCGTAGTCTGTGATTAAGAAATCGATTAAATGTAAAGCATAGACGCATCACTGATTCGCTGCTAGACTCTGGGGCACTAGATCATATTTCAGTGTCCAAACCTGGGTGTTTGGATCCGCCCAAGGACTGAGAGTAGCACCTTCCCATTGAATCCTTACTTTCAAGACATCTTTGAACCTTCCATCGAGTGAAGTTAACATCTTTGTTTCCTTATTGATCACGTGATTCCCAAGGCTTCATAAAGCAGCCTTGCTTAATGACTCATTCTGATATTGTACATGCACCATCAGAACTTCCTGGGCAAGCAAGACCTTTCCGAGGAATCCAGCGCTCCCTTGATGAAAGCCAGGACACCAGAAGACTCTGCTGATGCGCCCCAAGGTCTTTATGCAGCCACAGGCAACACAGCCAAGGCTAAAGCGCCAAGCATTGCCCGACTTATTTCTAAACACTTATCAAAACGAGAACCGTCTTGGAAGCCAAACACTAACAAGTGGAAAGTACCCGTATGGCCCAAAGATAAGTGGAAAACAGCCGGCACATCTGTTTCTTTCTCCGTGCCGGTCTTCATCAGAACTCAGTGACAGCCTCACCCTGTAAATATCTGCCTTACAAAATATCTCTCCCCCTCTGAAATATCCTTCGTGAGGACGTCCTTTGTCCCCGAAAGCTGTGATACTGTCTTGTATACTCTCTTTTGGGCTTGGATATCGGCCAAAGTGTGGATATTTAGTTGGGTTCTTCCTGGTGCACTCTTCCATTGACAGTCATCTGTTGCGCTTCTTTGTCACCGGTCCACTTGCTCCGATCCCGTTCCACGATCGTGATTGCTGTCACCTGTTCTTCTCGCTGTACGCAATCCAATGATATCACTAAGGCAATCTCCATTTCCTTCCTCAGCCTTCGTAGAAAAAACAAACAAATTCTCCACATTTTTCAATTGTTTCCATCTGGTCAAAATTGTTTTTCTGTTGAAAGGCATTATATCCCGCGTATCCTAAATAGGATCCATCGAGAAATTTTTGTCGCACAAGAATTCATCAAATTCCTTTTTTTAAAAGGACATTTTACCGCAAATGTATGCAGGGAGTCCCCCCGCACTCCTCCTGCAGCCCTCCCCAAGCCCCCTACATTATTACCCTAACCCACCCATCCTCATGAATTTGCATCAAAATGCGTTCAAAATAATTCAATGAATTCTCCCACAATGGAAAATCCATTGATAGAATCTTCATATCCCTGCTAAATATATTGCGTGCTGTGCAAATAGCCTTCTTGGGAAAGAGCTGTGGGTCACGTCAAGTTCTGCCCCCAGAACACGCGCACACAAATCTTAGATCTATCATCCCTTCACTATTACCACACCAAATCCAGGTGGCTCAAACACAGAGGCCCATCCTTCAGGGCACAAAGCCATGTGCTGTGGATTGCACTTGCCCATTTCTGGGATCCCAACACACCTTGCTGTCCTGGAGGAGCAGCATCCTTCAGGCAAGTGTTCAATCCCAAGCACACAAAACATGACCACCGCCCTCCCAGCACAAGGCCCAAATTTCCAAGAGACCTACCACCACCACTGCAGCGCAACCCTGCAGATTCATATCAGGAGGGTGCCCCACTTGTGTTTAGCCACTGCAGCTGTTCCATCTAGAAATTAACATTGATTATGAATGCAAGTACACCAATAAGTCGACTTCAGGAGCTGCCAGAGTTACCTTCCTACGATAACGCCGCACGGTGGTGTCTGCGACGCGACATGCCGGCACTCCACAAAGCAAAACAATGACTGCTGGCTGCAATGCAGGCACAGATTCATTTTCTTATGGCATCTTTGGACCGGTTCAATTTAGTGTACGGAAATGCTGCATGTACTGTTCTCCCCGTTGCTTTTTGAAACATCAAGAGTCAAGTTTTATAAATGCTTGGCAGTATTTTAATGTTCTAATCATGTTCTGTGTTCAGCACGTTTTTTTTCTGATGTGGCCCTCACACCGTAGCTGGTCAGAACCACATATGCATCAATGGTCTTGTCATTCAAATAAGGGCTTAATTACTCTTGAGGTGCTCCAATCCTACATGGAAGTGCCTATGTCGGTTTCTTTGGATTTCATTTATGGGAAAGATGGTCCCTAGTCATGGCTTGGGTCATCTCTACCCACAATGCAAAAGGTAAGACGTTAGCTGGAGTGTGCACTCTAGACACCACCAGATCTGATGGATCCGATGTATGTCTGCAACCCGTGGCTTTCCAGATGTTTTGGAATACATCGACCATCAGTCCTAGCCTTCACAGTCAATGTTGAGAGCTCCTTGCAATAGACACACATGTCTCCTCTGCCTTATACGTAATGACATGGGTGACACATTGCCGATAGGTTTCTTGCTCAGTCTTCAGTTATTCATTTAGTACCACACAAGATTATGTTTCAGACTGTATCATAATTGAGTTTTGTGCTTTGCTGTCGGCAGCATCACCCATCCCCTAACCAGTGGCCTTCCTCCATCAATTACCAGTTTAATACTTGTCTCAGGCGTTCAGCGCATGCTGAACCCGGGAGGATAGCTCAGGGGCAACATGCTCGCCTTGGAAGCAAGACGACATGGAGCAACCCAGGTTTGATCCCTGGTCCGCGCTTAGAAACCTCTGGGTATTAAGCGTGCTATAAATAACCTATCATATTCAATCATATCATGCTCTGGATTTACAGCAAGTCACTTTATGATGAAGCGAGAGCTTTGAACTGATCCGGATGCCTCCAGATTGTAACTTGACGTTATTGTTTCTTAATGACACGGTAAATGATGGCAAATCTTTGATGTTGACTTCATTTCTTTAGACGTGTTTTCATGTACCTATCGAGCACGCTTTGCAGAGCTTTGAGGTGTACATTCTAGAACGGCTCTAAAAACCCTGCATTTTATAGAGTGGATCAAATTGGACTTCACTTGTATGCAGCGATGGTGTCTTTACCTCCAGAAACAAGAAGCGTGGAGCAGGAATGCTGGAGCCTGTAGGTGCTGCCCTTTGAAATGACCTTGCTCTTGGGCGTAAGTCTGAGAAAAGTCACCTGGCTCCAGGAAAAACACTAAAGACTCACCTGTTTATAAATTCCTTTGGTCTCTGAACCTAGTCCTGGAGCCTTCTCCCATGTTCTGCCTGATTTGCTTGCTTATTTTTTCATTTATTTATTGTGCATTTGTAAGGTGCTTATACATCAAGAAATTGTGTTTCAAAGGATCCTTGCTCCTGACCCTCGCCTCTCATTTGGGGATCACCTGGCACCTCCCGTGCCTTCTGGGCTTTCATCTGCCATCAGCACGCTTTTCTTTTTCTCCTGTCCCTCGTCATCTGGGGATCGCCCAGTACCTCACACTTCTCTTCTGGGCTACCATCAGCTGTATGCACTCGTTGCTTTTGCTCTTGTCTCTCGCCTCTCATCTGGGGATCACCTGGCACCTCGAACCTCCCTTCTCTCATGGACTACCGTCTGCTGTATGTACTTGTTCCTTTTGCTCTTGTCTCTCGCCTCTCATCTGGGGATCACCTGGTACCTCGCACTTCCCTTCTGGGCTACTGCTGTATGTATTAGGTCCTTTTGCTTATCATTGCCTCTCATCTCGGGATCACCTGGTACCTCGCACTTCCCTTCTCTCCTGGGCTGCCATCTTCTGTATGTACTCATTGCTTTGCTACTGTCCCTCGTCATCTGGGGTTCACCTGGCACCTCACACTTCCCTTCCCTTCCTTCTGGGCTGCAATCCCTTGTTCCAAATGCACTTGTCCCTTTTCTATTGCCCTTGCACTTCTTGATCTGAATGCTTCTAAGGCCTGTGAAAGACCAGCTGTCTGTACTCCTCCATCCCTTATCTTGGGAGTACCACAAAGTGGCAGTGACCGCATTTGCCGCCATATGAATCAACAATAAAATAAGTTATAAATTGACAATAATACTTGAAGAGATCAAAGTTGCCTCGATTGGCGTTTTGAGATTCTGGTTGGCTAGTTGCCTCAAAAGTAAGCCCCATTCCATATTTCCTTAGCAGGACTTGGGAACCCTTGGAACACAGGTGGGAGAGCTTTAGAATGTGAGTAGCCATGAAAGTCTGATGTGTTAGGCAGTAAGTGTCAATTTCTGATGAGCGCAGAGAGTGCCACATTCTGGTAATTGATGACCCCTGCTGGGACACCCACCGAGCAGAAGGAACACAGGGAGCTATTGCCTTTCTGCAGGTTGTATTCTTTGCTGGTGTTGAATCAGGTGTGGCTGGTGCATTTTGTTATGATTGACATGATTGTGTATATTTATACATGAAATGGTGCATGCTCCTGCAAGCTTTGGGGATGCCATTGTAAATCCTGGTCATCCCCCACCTGGACGGTGGCAACGCCTGTCTCGCAATGGTCCCAGATTACACCTTGCCCCCTCTGAAAGCCGTCAAACATGCTGCAGCATGACTCATCCGTGGACTTAGGACATGTGACTACATCACCCGCTTCCTCAGGAAGTTGCACTGGCTCCCCCACAAGCACGAATCATGTCCTACAAAGCAGTCACAACCAAAACACCACTCTACCTGGCTGAGAAACTCACCATCTCCGGAGGCCAGCAACGCACCTGAAGCCACAATATTGCCGGGCTGGGAGCAAAGAACTGCGATAGGGAAACATAGGAAGTGGGCCTTTTCCGGCTCTGTATGCTGTCTCCAGAAAAGTTATCGATGCAGATAAGTCGTTCCCCCTGCATTATAAACTCCAGTAAGGACCTAGTCATCAGAACTGGGGTAATGAGGGGTCAGGCTGCGTAATGTATAGGAATACTTTGACCATTTGGCAGAGTAGGGAACGGAGGGTGTGAGTTTAAAGACAATCAGAGGACCATGTGTCAGGGCAGGGTCCGTTTATAAGGTCTGTCTACAGTGAACATACAGTGAACATAGCATTGTTTGTAAAGGACAGAGTAGCTACTAGTGACTTCTGCGTCTTGCATTTGGTAAAGGTTTGTTCAAGTCCAGACGACTGGGCAGTCCATGACAGTCGGCTGCATTCAGTCGTATTATATGCATTCACTTTGTTTCGTAACTGGTGCTTTGCAGTTTATTCTCTCGCTTCGGCATAACAGCATTTGCTCCCGTGTTGCTTTTGGTACTGTGTGAGGTTGTGGATTGTTTGTCCACTGGAATGTTAATTTACCAAAATACAATGGCCCGTTGTGCAGGGCAGCTAATCTTTTGAGATTCTCCTCTGGCAACTGCCAGTGTTGGAAGGGCCCTTGCGTTAGGCAGCCACATATTGCCTGTTGGTGTATGTCTGCGTTTCAATAGAGCCTGCTCTGTCCTATCGAGTGTACTCATTGTTCTTGGGTGTTAAGTACACTGCCTTCAGCTCTCTTTCTTCAGGGGCCCTAGATGGACATTGACCCCTCTGGGAGAAACGAAACAAAGGCAGGCCTCTGCGCTCCACTGGTCCTCCTTTTTTCCATTAAGTAGCACTGGCGAACATGTTCAGTTATTCGAGGTCTACCTGAATTTGGGTGTCTTTTGTTCCCAAGAACCTCTCAAACTTTTCTGGAGATTTGTCTGGAAGTGTTTAAGGTCAACAAGAACTTTATACGGGGGACTTGCAAGCGAGAGCAGGCTCCCATCATCCACCATATATATATATATTTTTTTATTTGCATTTTTAAAGCGCACTGTTGCCCTCGGGCATCGTGGCGCTGTTACAAGAAAGTTTACTTGGCATGGTGAATATAACGAGAACAGAAATGGAGACATGGTTACAGGCAAGGCTACAGTTTGCCATAGGGCAGCATAACAGGCTGCTGTGTGTGGGGGGGAGCGGGGAAGGTGGGGGCTGGTGACACCACCATGAAGATTTGCGGATCATCCAAACATAGGGTCTGTGACCCGCAAATGTTTGCATGTTACATTTGGGGATGGCCAGTCATAGTCAACACAGTGGTCAAGGAGTTAATCCCACCTGAGTCCTGTGCCTGGAGTAACCTCTATAGAACCATCACCCTGCCCCCTTTGATCGCACCTGAGTCCTGTGCCTGGAGTAACGCAAATAATGGTTCTAATACAGTAGTTAATGTGATTTGGGATTCGCTTTTATTAGTGCTATTGCTCGGTTGTTTTTCACATTCAATTAGTAAGCATTGAATACATTTCAAGGGCAATTGTGTGCCTTGTTTGTCAGCCGACACGTGTTTCGACCTGTGGGTCTTTATCAAGGCTATTGTCAATAGTCTCTAGCCCCCTGTGGGGTCCTGGTCTGCGGTGTTGGTGCTGTCCTGCAGTGAACAGTGGCTCCTGTTGGGCCCTTGGCTTGGCATATATCCAGGTCCTGTGCGGCTCCTGAGGATGCGTACTAATTGAATGTGAAAAACAACCGAGCAATAGCACTAATAAAAGCGAAACCCAAATCGCATTAACTACTGTGTTACAACCATTATTTTAACCACTGAAGCAAGATAGCCAGGAGAAAACTTCCTTCTTCTACTTCACAACTTGGGGTGCTGGCTAAACCCCAACAGCTCCTGTGATCTTGCAACACAAGAACCACCTTATTAGTCTTGGAGAACAACAGAGTCTAGCACAGGCTGTTTCCACACCTAGAGCCAACCACGATGGCTTAAATAAGAATCCAAATACCCCATGGTGGGTTGAAAACCGACAAACGAAGCAGAAGCCATTTAATGAAGAAGGGCTGAAGAGTCAGGGACCGCAGGGCCGAGCTAAGATGAAAGATACCCCACAAGGGAGTAAGACGTACCATAATCCAAGCAAGGATTCAAGGGAACCCTCCGAAATGAGGCAAAGCACGAGATACCCCGAGCTGGGGTGAACTACGGTTTTCAGTTACGTGAATACAGACCAACCCAGACTACTAGAGGCGGTCATGTCCGACGAGGAGCACACATCCAGAGACACTGAATAGATTTGCAGTTAGAGCTGTTTGAACTGTCTAACGAGGCTGCTTGGCTGGGAGAAAGATTCAGAACATTTGCAATACAACAACAGGCTTCAGGCCTGAGAAAGCGCTGATAGCCCTTTGGGTGGGGATCAGAAAACTAGCCACCAATCACCAACATAGGGGAGCAGTAAACCTTTTCTGGGCCAGGTTTTACTTTCTCTTGAAACAGTGGTAAGGCAGAGGTTAGGTTAGCTTAGTTTTGGACAAGTGACAGAGTATTTGTAAGACATCCTGATGAGCACCAGTTTGTTTTTTTCTTTGAAGATTGGGGACGTCATCGTAGAAGTGTCGCTCTTTCCTTTGAGAAAAATACTCTTTTGCAAACATGTCTTCTTATCCGTCTCCTATGTCTGATTTACCACGCCCCATGCAAATCCAGTTGTGCCCGCTGTGCGCCGGCATGAAGTTGCCACTTGTTATGACAGGCATTCTCTGAGGGGTGGCACACACCATCCACTGGTAGACCGCACCCTGTTTTGGGAAAGGGAGCACTGGAGGTTCACACATTGTTTCTTAGGACTGTGTAGAGTGCACGCATAAACATGAGTGTGCATTCAGCCACAGAATGCAGTGCCTTCTTCTATCACACTGCGGAGCCCTGTGGCCCCGTCTCCTTTCCTACACATCTGCTTGTTCTTTTTTAAGATGCAGTTTGCTGACCATCCCGCCTTCCTGGTGGTGAAACGTACAGATCTGCCAATCCCCATCATTTCTACCAGACAAGTTGCTCGATTGGCAGCGCCCTACTTGGCTCCGCACACCATGACCAACGAGCCAATGTATTGCGGCTAAATGTTTTCTGTCGTTTTAGGTGCAGTAATGCCTCAAAACTTTGCGATCCGAGACCCCCAAGCGATGAATCTCGTTATGTGATACCCAATCTGCTCAAACCAATATTTGTCAAGGTTTCTAACAAAAAGCAGTTTTCTTTGTGATCGCCCGCTCACAGGTTCTGACTAATCCAAAAAGGAGTTTATCAATGGAGCTGTGGGTATTTTCGGGACATAATAAAAACAATGAATTCCATCCCCAAGCTCTTTGGCTTTGAAAACATGATGTGTTGCTCCATGAGTAATTGAGATGTTATGTGATGTGTAAGGGATGAGGAGGCGCGCGGCCAGTATTTCTGGAATGCTGATTTCAGGAGGAGATGGTGGAAGGTCGGAGGAGAGAAACCTGGCATTATGATTACACAGCGCCACCGACACACTACCTCGGTCTGTGAGGTCGGCGGAGAGAAGCCTGGCATTATGATTACACAGCGCCACCGACACACTACCTCGGTGTGGAAGGTCGGAGGAGAGAAACCTGGCATTATGATTACACAGCGCCACCGACACACTACCTCGGTCTGTAAGGTCGGCGGAGAGAAACCTGGCATTATGATTACACAGCGCCACCGACACACTACCTCGGTCTGTAAGGTCGGAGGAGAGAAACCTGGCATTATGATTACACAGCGCCACCGACACACTACCTCGGTCTGTAAGGTCGGAGGAGAGAAACCTGGCATTATGATTACACAGCGCCACCGACACACTACCTCGGTCTGTAAGGTCGGCGGAGAGAAGCCTGGCATTATGATTACACAGCGCCACCGACACACTACCTCGGTGTGGAAGGTCGGAGGAGAGAAACCTGGCATTATGATTACACAGCGCCACCGACACACTACCTCGGTCTGTAAGGTCGGCGGAGAGAAACCTGGCATTATGATTACACAGCGCCACCGACACACTACCTTGGTCTGTAAGGTCGGAGGAGAGAAACCTGGCATTATGATTACACAGCGCCACCGACACACTACCTCGGTCTGTAAGGTCGGAGGAGAGAAACCTGGCATTATGATTACACAGCGCCACCGACACACTACCTCGGTGTGTAAGGTCGGAGGAGAGAAACCTGGCATTATGATTACACAGCGCCACCGACACACTACCCTGGTCTGTAAGGTCGGAGGAGAGAAACCTGGCATTATGATTACACAGCGCCACCGACACACTACCTTGGTCTGTAAGGTCGGAGGAGAGAAACCTGGCATTATGATTACACAGCGCCACCGACACTCTACCTCGGTCTGTAAGCTCTGAGGAGAGAAACCTGGCATTATGATTACACAGCGCCACCGACGCACTACCTCGGTCTGTAAGGTCAGAGGAGAGAAACCTGGCATTATGATTACACAGCGCCACCGACGCACTACCTCGGTCTGTAAGGTCGGAGGAGAGAAACCTGGCATTATGATTACACAGCGCCACCGACGCACTACCTCGGTCTGTAAGGTCGGAGGAGAGAAACCTGGCATTATGATTATACAGCGCCACAGACACACTACCTCGGTCTGTAAGGTCGGAGGAGAGAAACCTGGCATTATGATTACACAGCGCCACTGACACACTACCTCGGTCTGTAAGGTCGGAGGAGAGAAACCTGGCATTATGATTACACAGCGCCACCGACACACTACCTCGGTCTGTAAGGTCGGAGAAGAGAAACCTGGCATTATGATTACACAGCGCCACCGACACACTACCTCGGTCTGTAAGGTCGGAGGAGAGAAACCTGGCATTATGATTACACAGCGCCACCGACACATTACCTCGGTCTGTAAGGTCGGCGGAGAAAAGCCTGGCATTATGATTACACAGCGCCACCGACACACTACCTCGGTCTGTAAGGTCGGAGGAGAGAAACCTGGCATTATGATTACACAGCGCCACCGACACACTACCTCGGTCTGTAAGGTCGGAGGAGAGAAACCTGGCATTATGATTACACAGCGCCACCGACACACTACCTCGGTCTGTAAGGTCGGCGGAGAGAAACCTGGCATTATGATTACACAGCGCCACCGACACACTACCTCGGTCTGTAAGGTCGGAGGAGAGAAACCTTGCATTATGATTACACAGTGCCACCGACACACTACCTCGGTCTGTAAGGTCGGCGGAGAGAAACCTGGCATTATGATTACACAGCGCCACCGACACACTACCTCGGTCTGTAAGGTCGGAGGAGAGAAACCTGGCATTATGATTACACAGCGCCACCGACACACTACCTCGGTCTGTAAGGTCGGAGGAGAGAAACCTGGCATTATGATTACACAGCGCCACCGACACACTACCTCGGTCTGTAAGGTCGGAGGAGAGAAACCTGGCATTATGATTACACAGCGCCACCGACACACTACCTCGGTCTGTAAGGTCGGCAGAGAGAAACCTGGCATTATGATTACACAGCGCCACCGACACAGTACCTTGGTCTGTAAAGTCAGAGGAGAGAAACCTGGCATTATGATTACACAGCGCCACCGACACACTACCTCGGTCTGTAAGGTCGGCGGAGAGAAACCTGACATTATGATTACACAGCGCCACCGACACACTACCTTGGTCTGTAAGGTCGGAGAAGAGAAACCTGGCATTATGATTACACAGCGCCACCGACACACTACCTCGGTCTGTAAGGTCGGAGGAGAGAAACCTGGCATTATGATTACACAGCGCCACCGACACATTACCTCGGTCTGTAAGGTCGGCGGAGAGAAGCCTGGCATTATGATTACACAGCGCCACCGACACACTATCTCGGTCTGTAAGGTCGGAGGAGAGAAACCTGGCATTATGATTACACAGCGCCACCGACACACTACCTTGGTCTGTAAGGTCAGAGGAGAGAAACCTGGCATTATGATTACACAGCGCCACCGACACACTACCTTGGTCTGTAAGGTCAGAGGAGAGAAACCTGGCATTATGATTACACAGCGCCACCGACACACTACCTCGGTCTGTAAGGTCGGAGGAGAGAAACCTGGCATTATGATTACACAGCGCCACCGACACACTACCTCGGTCTGTAAGGTCGGAGGAGAGAAACCTTACATTATGATTACACAGCGCCACCGACACACTACCTCGGTCTGTAAGGTCGGCGGAGAGAAACCTGGCATTATGATTACACAGCGCCACCGACACACTACCTCGGTCTGTAAGGTCGGCGGAGAGAAACCTGGCATTATGATTACACAGCGCCACCGACACACTACCTCGGTCTGTAAGGTCGGAGGAGAGAAACCTGGCATTATGATTACACAGCGCCACCGACACACTACCTCGGTCTGTAAGGTCGGAGGAGAGAAACCTGGCATTATGATTACACAGCGCCACCGACACACTACCTCGGTCTGTAAGGTCGGAGGAGAGAAACCTGGCATTATGATTACACAGCGCCACCGACACACTACCTTGGTCTGTAAGGTTGGAGGAGAGAAACCTTGCATTATGATTACACAGCACCACCGACACACTACCTCGGTCTGTAAGGTCGCAGGAGAGAAACCTGGCATTATGATTACACAGCGCCACCGACACACTACCTTGGTCTGTCTCTTACACAAAGGACTGGAGCTACAAGAAGGGAGAGAGACAACCAGGGCGCAAGTCGAGGGTACACGCTGGTGGACGGAGTCCCCTCACATTTTTTCAGAGAACACCTTGATATGCTAATTTATGGTGACGCCACATTCAATTGATATGTCAATGAGTCCCCCCACTTTTCGTTGTTGATGTTTCTTTGAAATGTTGAGTTTTTTGGGTATAGAGCACACAAAAAATGACATTTCGGGGGGAAAACGAAATGTAAGGGGCAAAGCCTCGGGGAAAGCAGGTGTTGTTTAAAGACTCTTGTAAGTTATGCTGCGGTCTCTGCTGTGAGAATGTAGGACAGGCTATGTGTGAATACAATGTCCTCTTCTAAAGCAAGTGCTCAATGTCACTTTGCTCTACTAACACAGATCGGCTCTTCCTGTGGAATGTCACAAGTGCATTACTGTGCTGGGACAAGACTTTCCAGACACGCATTTCACAGTTGATCAAATATTTGTACAAATTATAGAGTTATAGGTCATTTCTTTTTTGTAAACTTGTAAATCCATACTCTGACAGCAAATGGTATATGTGCTTTAATTTGCACACAGGCATCCATGGGCTCCACAAAAATACAACGCTGGACACATCTACATGGAAAGGATTTGGAGAGTACCAGTATGGCACCGCGCATTGCTGTGTGCTGTACACAGTAAGTGATACTTTTCAAGGGGTTGCATGTTCATCTTCCAACATACATGCTACATGAAGCCTCACTCGTGTCACTAATGCAGGGGTAGCGTGCAGTCACATGATCTGCTTTGCACTAGGCTCAACCTGAACTAGTGCCGAAGTGCACAGGCAAACAAATGATTTGGGGGAATTGGCGTAGCGCTGGTGGATCTTTTCCATAGACAGCGATTCTATTGGACTTTGCGTGTGCCGCCATGCTCATCTCAGCTGTTGAGTAATGCACAGTATTTGCGTTGCTTTCTACAGGCCTTTGCACCGCGAGCTTAAACTTGGGAGGAAATTGTGGTGAGTAGTAATGTTGAAGGCCCCGATGACTCCATCCAAGTTTCCTTTTGAGTTCCCCGGAGCGCAGACACCTTGCTTATAAAAGAGCTCCGCATATGGACCTGCGTCCTTTTGCCATTATTATGATGACTTTTCCAGTCAACAACCGAAGGCATTTGCGGTACAGAGACGCGCAGACGACGGTTCCGGGCAGTTCCAAATCACATTGTATGGAAAAGAAAAGCGACACACGGCTTGGTTCTCCAAGAGAATGACTCTGACGCCGGAATTGTCTGAAGAGATCTTTTACTCATCCCTGACAGGCGGCATTCAAGATTGAATCGGACGGGATTCAATCTCTACACCTCCCGCTACAAGTCACGAGCTTGGAAGACACACGAGCACAATAGCGAAATTGTCATTATGCCCTGAAGATGGCCGGTGTATGCGACATAGACAGATTACCCAGCAGAAACTCGAGTAGACCTGCTTGAAATGTCCATTGGCCAATGAATGCTTGACTGCTTTGTAAACATTTAAAAGACGAATTGTTGTATTAAAAATGTATTCTTGATACGTGCCAGCACCCCAAAATAACACTGCCTTCATGTTTATGATAGTACTTTGCACTTTAGGCGGATTCCTTCGACCTGCTTTCTTAATTCAAATTGTTTCTTATCAATTTGCACAGTATGAAAGAAATCGGATGCAATGATTGTTGTTGGCTTCAGTGATTGGAGCTAAGGTGACGTGTGTGTGTGTGTGTGTGTGTGTGTGTGTGTGTGTGTGTGTGTGTGTGTGTGTGTGTGTGTGTGTGTGTGTGTGTGTGTGTGTGTGTGTGTGTGTGTGTGTGTGTGTGTGTGTGTGTGTGTGTGTGTGTGTGTGTGTGTGTGTGTGTGTGTGTGTGTGTGTGTGTGTGTGTGTGTGTGTGTGTGTGTGTGTGTGTGTGTGTGTGTGTGTGTGTGTGTGTGTGTGTGTGTGTGTGTGTGTGTGTGTGTGTGTGTGTGTGTGTGTGTGTGTTTTTAGTCATTGTGGAGCCATTGTCTGCATTGTTCGAATTTTCGATGAATGTTTTAGTATATCCACTGTGTCTTCCGACGTATGAATAACATTTAAAAAATAAATGATATTAAGATAACAATTGGGACTTTTTATTATCTGTAGGAGATTGTGAAGTTACATTATTTGTGGAATGCTATGAGAGGTGGTCTATACTTGGTGGTATATACAATTGTTTGTGTGCTGGCTTTTCCAGTTATAAGCAAGGATGGTGTGCAGGCCACCTGAGCCCAGGCCAACCCGCACGGCCTCCTCATAGCAAGCACAGCTACGAATAATGTCCGCCCAAGCTACCTGCTCTATATTTCGAGGGCACCTCTAACACTTGAGACGAGAGACTGTTTCTAAAGTAAGGACTTGGTTCTTTGAACCCCTAGCCTGTTAGGGTGTATGCCCCCTCCTGAATTTGACACAGAAAGCTTAGTAAAATGCACAGGAACTCCTTGAATACTCTTATAACGCGAGGGCACCTTGGCTACCCTTTAAGGTGCTGTCATCGTAGGTCACGAGGGCAGTCACGTGTTTGAAGCCGTGCTCATGAATTTGCTATTTCGTGGTGGGTTTCAGGTATCAGATTTGCCCATAAAGCTGTTCATACTTCTCTTTTATCCGTGCCATGCAGCACCTTCTCTGCTCCCAATTAGGCCACACGCCCGCCTGTGACTGACCCGCAGGCCTTTGGCGCGGATAAGGGCCTGCTCTGAAATGCCCCTGACGCGTTTGGATGTGTATGCTGCGTACTGGCCAACCCCAGCGTTGCTTGTGGGGGAAGCCATTACGAGCTCTGCTTACTGTAAACACCGCTGCAAACGTCTAAACACACCACGGTGGAGAGCTCGAGCTTCTGTGCGCGCACTTTCCCAGATGAAAGATGCAGCGTTTCCAGGGGCTCTTTCTGGAAGTTTTGGCTTTTCCTGAAAGCAGAAACACATGGGCAACTGAGCCAGAGGGGACGCTCGCAAGAGTCCTCTTTGCTCACCCCACCTACCCTCCCCGCCCCCCCACTGGAAACCACCTACAGGGTGGGCAACTGTTTCAAGATCTTTGAGGATTTTTTTTGTTTGCTACAAAATCTCATTGAGGGAAGGAATTTCGTCCAAGAAAAACAAAATTCCGTTCTGAAGGTGGATTTATGAGTCAGTTGATCTGTGTTTAAAAGTTCGTTGTTTTTTATTTGTTAGCAGCAGAAGGGAGCTGGTGTGCTGAGAAATGTGTACAGGATTGTGGTAGGTAGACTAATTTATCTTTTTACAGCAGGGCCGGTGTAAGTACTTATGCCACCACAGGCCAATTACCATGTTATCTCTCCCTCTGGTGGTGTGACAAAATGTGCCGATAGTCGGGCCAATCAAGCACTACTCTGGGGCCCACCTGCTGGTGGCGCTATAGGCCAGAAACACTTATTTCCTGTCCTTTTAGCGAAGCAGGATCTTTCAGGGCGGTCCTCTCGGCGCCGGTTATTTTTCCCGGTGGCGCGTTCGGCGCACGTCCCGGTTCAGCACACCCTGTTGGTGCAGAATAGGCACTAGGCATGGCCAGCACCCACATAGCACTGGGGAATGTTAAAGATTGTTTTTTCTATGCCCCCTGGGAGTGGTGAAAAGGTGTAAATTATACTTGTGGAGAGAGGGGCTAGTTTGGGTCGCAACCCCTGCATTCTCCCCCCACAACCCCTGCTCCCAAAAACCCCCAAAATGACCCCCCCCAAAAATATCACCTATGACCGTTCCAGACGACCATATACACGGCGATATTTTTGGTGGGGATAATATGCAGTGATGCCACATTTTGAGGGTCACTAGTGGGTATGTTCATGGCTAGTCTGAAATTAAAGCATCCACTTTATCCCCTTGGACAATCTTTGTGCTTGGGCCGGTCCCCCAAGGGTCGCCACCACAAGAGGCTCCCCTTAACCTTTTATTAAAATTGTTGATGGGTCATGGCCAGGTTTATACCCAAATCAGACTACTCATACAAGTTCAAATATGTATAGGGCATGAAAAATAAAATGGAAAAGCTTTTCGTGATAAGGTTCCACCTTTTCTGAGAGGCACAATCAAAAGAATTACCCAGAACATCAGTGAAGCTCATCAGCACCGCCATTTATCCACAGTCATCACTGGATGGGGTCCGAGTTTAGGGGCCATGGTGTCTCTGTGCAAGCAGTCATCCTCTGGATTGCTCTCCCTTTGACTTTGCTTACTCTGCCGGCCAGCTAGCTTCCAGAAAACCAGCATCGCCATTAATCCACATTCATCACTGGATGGGGTCCCAGTTTAGGGGCCACAACGTCTCTGTGTAAGCAGTAATCCTCTGGATTTCTCTCCTTTTCACTTTGTTTACTCTGCCGCCAGCTAGCTTCCAGAAAACCAGCATCGCCATTAATCCACATTCATCACTGGATGGGGTCCCAGTTTAGGGGCCACAACGTCTCTGTGCAAGCAGTAATCCTCTGGAATTCTCTCCCTTTCACTTTGCTGACTCTGCCGCCAGCTAGCTTCCAGAAAACCAGCATCGCCATTAATCCACATTCATCACTGGATGGGGTCCCAGTTTAGGGGCCACAACGTCTCTGTGCAAGCAGTAATCCTCTGGATTGCTCTCCCTTTGACTTTGCTTACTCTGCCGGCCAGCTAGCTTCCAGAAAACCAGCATCAGAATTAATCCACATTCATCACTGGATGGGGTCCGAGTTTAGGCGCCACGACATCTCTGTGCAAGCAGTAATCCTCTGGATTGCTCTCCCTTTGACTTTGCATACTCTGCCGCCAGCTAGCTTCCAGAAAACCAGCATCGCCATTAATCCACATTCATCACTCGATGCGGTCCCAGGTTATGGGCCACGACGTCTCTGTGCAAGCAGTAATCCTCTGGATTGCTCTCCCTTTGACTTTGCATACTCTGCCGCCAGCTAGCTTCCAGAAAACCAGCATCACCTTTAATCCACATTCATCACTGGATGGGGTCCGAGTTTAGGCGCCACGACGTCTCTGTGCAAGCAGTAATCCTCTGGATTTCTCTCCTTTTCACTTTGTTTACTCTGCCGCCAGCTAGCTTCCAGAAAACCAGCATCGCCTTTAATCCACATTCATCACTGGATTGCGTCCCAGTTTAGGTGCCGCAATGTCTCTGTGCAAGCAGTTATCCTCTGGAATTCTCTCCCTTTGACTTTACTTACTCTGCCGGCCAGCTAGCTTCCAGAAAACCAGCATCGCCATTAATCCACATTCATCACTCGATGCGGTCCCAGGTTATGGGCCACGACGTCTCTGTGCAAGCAGTAATCCTCTGGATTGCTCTCCCTTTGACTTTGCATACTCTGCCGCCAGCTAGCTTCCAGAAAACCAGCATCACCTTTAATCCACATTCATCACTGGATGGGGTCCGAGTTTAGGCGCCACGACGTCTCTGTGCAAGCAGTAATCCTCTGGATTTCTCTCCTTTTCACTTTGTTTACTCTGCCGCCAGCTAGCTTCCAGAAAACCAGCATCGCCTTTAATCCACATTCATCACTGGATTGCGTCCCAGTTTAGGTGCCGCAATGTCTCTGTGCAAGCAGTTATCCTCTGGAATTCTCTCCCTTTCACTTTGCTGACTCTGCCGCCAGCTAGCTTCCAGAAAACCAGCATCGCCATTAATCCACATTCATCACTCGATGCGGTCCCAGGTTATGGGCCACGACGTCTCGGTGCAAGCAGTAATCCTCTGGATTGCTCTCCCTTTGACTTTGCTTACTCTGCCGGCCAGCTAGCTTCCAGAAAACCAGCATCGCCATTAATCCACATTCATCACTCGATGCGGTCCCAGGTTATGGGCCATGACGTCTCGGTGCAAGCAGTAATCCTCTGGATTGCTCTCCCTTTGACTTTGCTTACTCTGCCGGCCAGCTAGCTTCCAGAAAACCAGCATCGCCATTAATCCACATTCATCACTCGATGCGGTCCCAGGTTATGGGCCACGACGTCTCGGTGCAAACAGTAATCCTCTGGATTGCTCTCCCTTTCATTTTGCTTACTCCGTCTGTCAGATAGCTTTCAGAAAAGAAGTATGATCTTGGTAATTCGCCAACTAGGGTTTCCTTGGTGAGTTCCTTGTAATGTCTATTAGCCTATTTGTATCTTCACCAGGCCAGGCCAGTGCGAATCGTGTGCCTAATAAATTCATGTAGCAAAACTTAGAAGCAATGATATTGTACTTGACAGTAAGTGAAATTTGACATATCACTATTTTCTCTCATCTGAGCAGCAATTGCATTGAAACCTTGCACCAAGTTTTTTTTTATCCCAATATATCCCGAGATGTGGCTAAAACAGCCACGTGAAGCTCTCTCTGTTTAGCCTTCGCTACTAAGTGTTTCCTTTTTATTGAATAGTGGTCATCATAACTGCACATGCATGGTCTGTCCACAATGCATGTGGGTGCCGTGGACTGAAAGTAAGTTCACATATCTGTGCAGGCATGAAGCATTGCCAGGTGTCTGTTGGAAAAGAGCTTAGGAAGTGAGCAGGGTTCGATACTCCACATCAATGATCTCATATTCATTTTCCTCGCCCATTATTAATTACATGTTTTCTTTTTGAGATGTAAGCAGCTGCTTGCTTTTTCAGTGTGCCCCATTTATTTTTCAGGAGAGTTCAATATATTTCTTTGCATTCTGGGACTTGTAGTCCTCCACTTGTAAGAAATAAATCAGGAATGCTCTTTATTTTTTTTTATTTTTTTATACTTTGTTTAACCCAAAGGGTTTTTAAAAGTTTACTCTTTATTGCTGGATAAGCACTAGTAGAATGAAATGGGGCATCTTGACATGTATGTGAAGGTAAGTTAGAATGTGAATGTGGGCAATTTCTAGTAAATCAACTACAGTAACTCCACCAAAGTCCTGGTTGTATTGCTCCACTTGATGGGCTAATGCATACCCAGATGCTGCTCTTCTGCCCCCAACCTATCCCACAGCAACCATTGAGGGCGCCTTGTGCTTGTTTTGAATCCCAAACCGACATTGATGGCTTACCTGCAAAATGTTAATTCACACATTCGAGGTGAGGTCAATAACACACAAACAGTAGCATGTCATTCATTCAGAAAGAAAATACTTTGCAGAATACACTTTCTTCGTGCACAGGCTTTTAACGAGATGTGAATATGGTCCCCATTACAGTGAAGAAGGGTATGTTAAAGGCTGCTTCTAAGGGTACATGTACCTAAGGCCAGACACAGAGCTTCAGGCAGGATGTCATTAGTCTGTCCTTCTCTGGTACTGTTAACTAGTTGGATCCCTCCTAGGCAACCAGTGCTCTTAGGGTAATTGGCAAAATCTGGAATTATAATATCTCCATATCTCCACATGTCAAAATGGATGCCCCTTCTCCTTCAGACTGTCATTGTTCCTTTTCTTTTACCACGCCCCCTGCCCCCACCGCACCATTGATGTAATATACTGATGTCACATACATTGGAATACATGTTTGTTTTTTTAATGTTATTTCTACTTTTGTCAAACTCAGCAGTTTGTTATCTAAAAAGTAGAACATCAATAACTTCATTAACTAATCTGCTGGGGTGCCGATCCACCACACAGCCATCCAAGGGGATTGGCATCTTGAATAATCACTGCTACTTTGTGCTGCTTTCTTGTACGCAGCAATGCCTTCCTATTTGTAATAATTGAAAATGGTGTTGCACTTGTGGAGAGGTTCAAACCCAGCTGCCAGGTCTGCTCTAACTATTCATAATCAATTTCCCAATCCACTCATTTTGAGATAAATTGTAGCCCTGTTTAGAACATCTAATTATGTGAAATGTTGGGTCTGTTTAATGGGTAGGGGGTATGCATAAATTGAAATTTTTTCAGGGAAGTTACTGCCAGGATATTGCTAGTCACGGTGAACTGGTTGAGGCCTTAGAATGTCATGATCAATCTAAACTCATACATTACCCAGTTGGATCCCATCTAGATGATGACTCTTGGCTGGAGTACATTTAAATGTAATCAATTCTAACCACTTATGAAATATATTGGCCACCAGATGACCAGTGCTCTTTTCCTTTTATTTGATACAACTCTGTCAATCTGCTTGTTAGCTTCGGTTTATGGCCCTGCTCCAACATCACTCCACCTGGCTGCAGTGGCTAAAGGGTGGTTAGTTTCTGAGTTTGGATTGCACCCGCATCTCAGGCAACCTCTGGTGACCTTTTGACAATATGTGCTCACTAATGTGCCTGCAAGGAGGGATTCATGCACCAAATGGACTGTGTATGTTCTGTTCCCATCCACCCAACCCAGTCTATAGGGCTGATGGCCATCCTGTATAGTCACTCATACTGTGTGCCTGCCTTTTGCATTCAAGGTCCCGGCTTTCCTCCGCCACATCAGTGGCACTACTCAACATCCAGCACAGCCGTTAGGCTGTTTTGAGTGATCAACTTCGCATTCCAAGGACTGTAATGTAGGAATTTGGGGCGAATATCCAAGTGAAACAATGTCCGAGTTGCAACAGCCTTTAACGCTAATAGGACCGTTAATTCTAAGGATCATCTGATTGCTGTAGGTCAGTTTAAACTAGCGATTACCACAGGGTGTACTATTGCCCACCAGGATGGTAGACCAATGCCACCACAAAATTGTATGCATGCACGACCCACACATGCAATGTCACAATAAATTGTCCATCCAGGCCAGAGTGCCAAAACATATAAGAAGCCCTTCACCCAGGAAACTTCCCACAATCATCCGGAGTTCAGAACGCGCTGGGCGTCCCCTTCCTCTGCTTAGCTCCAGTCACATCCTTCAGCTTTGGTGCGCGTCAACAGGATTAACTATTGACTACCTGGATGGTCGACCCATGCCGCCACGAAACTGCAAGCCTGCACGACCGGCACATGTCACAAATAAATTGCCTTCGGCCACATCTTCCATTTTTGAGAGGCATCCCGCTCAATAGACAGAATACCACCATAACGGTTTGTCATGGCTACCCCTCAAGGGCTATCCTGTTCCAACACGTCCCGGTAATCAATCAAGTGGTGCACAAAGACATCTTCAAAATGACCACTTGCTGGCAACTACTCAAAAGCCAGCCTGGGCACAGCAGTAAGGAAGGCACTCACATTCTATGCCCCTATTTGAATGGTAAAATGACCTCTATATGCAGCAGGCTATTGACTCGCTGCCCTCGCTGGGAAAGAAGTCACTGCTTGAAACACCTGTCACTGCTAGCTGCTGCACTAAGAGAATTGCTCTTTTAACTGCTGCCAATATTGCCTTGAACCTCCAGGATTATTTTACCACTACCCAAATCATGAAGGATGTGCAAGAGTATGGACACCGCAGCAGGCCTATTGACTAAAAAATTCTCCTTGAACTTATATGTTCCGCCATCGTGCCGATCTGACGCCGTTAGCTTGAGAACATTACCCAGAACAGGAACAATTCTACCACAGGTCTGCGTGGGGATGGAAAATGCCACTTCTGCCACCTCGATAACGGCTACTACCCTCCTTGCTGCCCTGGGTGGATCTACTAATGTGGTGCACTGCCCCCATTGCATCGGGAGATAAAACCATGCACAAAAACATGTGCCCCTGCAGCCGCCAGAAGATCCTCCTGTTGCCATCCGCCATTTATCCAGTCAAGGGCAACACCCAGGGATGGGTCAAATAACCCTGCCCAAGCAATCCATCACTCCATTTGGAAAGAACTTGCTGCAGAAGTTTAACCCTATAACCCTGTTAATTAGTCGATGGTACATGAAGTTAATGTCATTACACTATGATCATACAATAAAAAACCACCCATTTCCTCAATGTAACATCGCTGTTAGCAAAGCCACATCAATATCTAGCACTGGGGTAGATTTCACGACGAGTTGATGTTCGTGCTCCGTCACCATGAACTGAGAGGCAATAATTGAAGCATCTCTGGTAGGTCACCTCCTGAAACCCCAACTCCACTAAACTGTGGTTGCAAACGTTGTGGCAATATTTCTGCTTTGTGAACCTTGTTGCTGTCTCTTTAATATTAATGCAAAAGAAAGTGAACTCTGGCAATGCTCAGATGCATTTGAAAACCCCATTGCCATTCTACAACCAGAACATGCCCTGCTGAGCGAACAAAGATCTAATCAGTAATGACTGTGACCAGACCTGTAATAGAGCCTACCAAAACCGGTGCACCCATGAGCCTAAATAAACCTTGGAAAGAGAACTTGCAGAATTCTCGTTAGCCACCTGGTGATGAAGCGCAAGTGCACTGGTCACATCTGGTAACATGTACCCAATCATGATCCTGGGACTTCACCCACAACATTATCCAAATATTGGGTAACCAGAGATCGCTAAAGTATTCCTGATATCAAATGCGTGTTATGCTGTGTCAGAAATCCTTCTTAAAGTAATAGGAAGGACCTTGTTGGGACAAACTCTCAGAGAGCCACTAGGAGTTTGCGAACTCAAGAAAGGCCCAACACCTTCCACAGGACCAACGGAGGACTCAGTCAAACAGCAAGTTCTAACTGTGGTTTATTACAACAAAACCAACAGGGATCAGCACAGGGACAGAAGAAATCCATGGACATCTCACCTTCTCCTGGATCGCAGGGCAGTTTTGTACCTGGATGACATCAGAGCGATGCTACAACCTGCGCCCTGCTCCAGAAAACCTATCAGACCACTGGATTGGGTACTCGGTAATAGACCACCTATAGTGGACACTATACATGTTAGTCTGCTGTCCCTCGCATGTTGGGGGCTGGCCTGGTCCATCCCCAAATCACTATCTATAACAATGTTGCAGTGTGAGGGTCTTACCATTGGTTCTTGCTCATTGCTACCCACCCCAAGGATACTAAACTGTGATTGTCTAGAGCTGACGTCCCCAGGCCTGGAATCCGCAAAGGTTCTCAGCTCTTGGTGTACCTTTTCAAGGTGATAAGAATGACTATGTGTTTGCATTGTAACTTGTGTGTACTACCTTAGTCCATGAGAGTGCTTGTTCGCTGCATGCAACACTTGCCTCACTTTGTAACATCTTTGTTGCAATCTTCGGTCTCTTGGCGTGAGATCGGCTCCCATTCCCAGCACTGGTTGCTATCCATTGTCTGCTTCAGTCGGGTCACGTGTTCGGAGACCATGTTTTGGAGCTTTGCAGCTCTGAATTATGAGGCACTATTTGCATTTACTGCAGCTGGTGCTAATGTTGTTCAGGGAATGGAATGTCATCTGTATCTTGTGGCCTTGGCAGTGGGCCTGTCTCACACGTTTGCTCTCTGTTCAGCCCGAATTCAGCTCCGCTCAGCTCGGCTCTTGCTGAGAGGCCTGTGGCCTGCTGTATTTTTCCTAAACCATTATGCAGTTTCTACAGTGTTCGTGCTATTCTACATTCTCCATAGGTTAGTCACACTTGCTTCTGTCAGGTCCCATAGGTGCTCCTGCAGTTCCATAAGGTTATTTGCATGTAAGCATGTGCAAGATTTGCTCAGGATCTCTTGCTTCTTGCAGTTTCTGCGTTGCTGCGTTAGCTAATGGCAAAATAATAAAAGCAATGACAGCATGTATATGTAACTGTCCTCTAACTATAGAACTGTACACTTGTGTTCTTCATGTTTTCGAGTGCGTGTTTATGTCCTGAAGTGCAGATGGCATGTGTGCTTCATGTCTAACACTGCTAAGTCATTGGGCCTCATTACGAGTTTGGAGGTAGCCATGGTGCCATTAGCACCATGGCTGCCGCTAAACCGGGCTCCATTACCGGGTTCCTGCAATGGGGACTTACCGGGTCATTCGGGTCATTCCGACATAGGACATAGGAGGACCCTGTAATTCATCCTTGCAGGAACCATTCCCCATTCCCATTTGAGCCCCCATAGGGCTCAAAGGGAATGGGGAGGGAGGTAATAACGTGCACATCACAAGTGGCCCGTTATTACCTCCCTCTTCCCCTCCGGGACCCGGACAAGACGTCTGGTTTCACCAGACGTCCTGTCCGGGTCCCGCAAAGGGAATCTCGTAATCGGCGCTCCCGTAATGAAGGGTGCCAGTCCCGTACCAGCACCCTTCATTACGGGAGCGCCACCCTTGTAATGAGGCCCATAGTGTCTCTAACAACGTCAGCAACATGGCTTCTTGGTGCTTTAATCAATACTGTCAATTGAGGTGTCTTTGGTTGCAGCTTGGGGCTCCGCATCCACTCTGGGATCGATTTGTACCACACCTGGCCTATAGGACTAGCTGAGGGGGTACCTCTCGACATACTTGTCAATCATTGGAGCACCGGGAATCGGTCTGAAATAGTTTGGGTGATCGCAGTGTCTCCTGCCCTTCTTCCGTGTCATGAATTTTATCGAAGGGGGAGGCGAGGGAACATTTCCCCATCCCTCTTCAACCTCTATGCTATGCCTGCCACAACCGGATGCAGCAAGCGGACCACATCGAAAACATCAAAACAAAGAATGACGGTTGTCGTGACTGCACTCTTCCTTGAGTCTTAAGTTTTGTTAGGACACAATTTAAAGCCATTATGTTGTGTACACTAAATAAATAATATTGAAATAGATCTGCTTACAATGCTAGATCTAGCCATCAAATCCCTCACTTCCTTTACGATAGCTCAAGCTGCTCCTTAACCAACTAACAAAATGTATGCGCATCAATAGCATGCCGGTACTCATTTGCCGTGAAGTGCCAAGGACGAGTATGCTCGTCCTTTTTGCATAGACTTGCATAATAGCCTGGCACTTAAGGGGTTAATTTAGAGCTAAATGTAAAGCTAAAGAGCGTAGTCTAAAAAACGAACCCCATCCTGGTCACTAAGATCATGACTGGGCATTCTCCATTACTGTGTAATCAGTACACAAAATTGATGGCGCCCCAAAAAAAATAACAGCGCTCCTGCAGCCAGTGAGTTGCTGTGTTCCTCAGCGGGGATGGCCTTAAATCCCTGCCGCTGTCGCAATCCGTTTATTAATTGCCGGGTGCGCAAGGGCTCAGCAGCCATACTTGTAATCAATCCCCATCCTTTCGATCGCCCGTTCATAATGACAGCAAGAGATGAGATGAAGCCACACCCACAAATTCAAGAGTGAATCCCAGCCTCACAGAAGTGGTGTTTTCTGAGAGCCACAGATACGGCGTGGGCTTGAGCACCATGGATTTCTATATAAAGTGCCCAAGATGCTTTAAGGAGCCGTGCTTAACCTGCATGCTACCGCTATCAGTGATCAGCTCTGCCACCTGCAATGCCTCTTGTTGCTGTCGAAAGCCCCACATATAGGGCCCGATTCATGGAATATTTGCCTGGTTCAAAGGGAATTTGCACTGCTGAAAAGTGACTTTGCACTGCCAACACAAACCCTGGTTCATGGACCGTGCAAAGTGTATTTTTGCAGTGCAAATTGCCGGAAAAGTCAGCACATAGTCATTTTTGCAGTACAAAATGACTTTGCACTGCAAAGAATACACTTTGCACGGTTCCATGAATCAGGGTTTGTTTCGGCAGTGCAAAGTCACTTTTCAGCAGTGCAAATTCACTTTGTACCAGGCAAATATTCCATGAATCGGGCCCATAGCCTCTCCTAAAGCTCTGAACCCCAATTCATGGGGGGCAAAAGCAATCCGACTTGGGGTACTGACTAGTGATCTTGGGCAAACAAACGTATTCTGAAATGCAAAGCACCACCCCAGATGGCGGACTGGAACCCCCAATTCCTCGCTTAGGATGCCAGTGTTTTATCCATTAGGCCACTCAGCAGGCATTCGAACTCATGATATGTGTGCCTGTTTATATCCAAAACTGTTTAGTAAAAGTGAACTGCACTGCTGTGCCGTCAAATTGCCCGCTTTTTCTGTCTAACCCTTTCGGTGTTCATAGCATTATGAATTCCGCGCTGCCCCACTTTAATGAGCCTGTCTCTCTCGGCTGCCCCCGCCACTGACCGAGAGGCGAGACAAATGATGCTACATTACGACCTGGGAGCAAACGTAAACGTACGGAAACACAATCACACAACTGGGTCGCGCTCTGCCAACCCGTGGGTCAGGGGTGTTGCTAGCTCTGGAAAGGATTGGTGGTTAGGCTAATGTTGGGACTGTCGGGACTCGGGGCTAGCTAGTCTTTTGGTGGTATCCCCTGAGCTTCTAATCGCAGTGGTCGAAGTGTACGAAAAGAAGTAGTGGAACTTTGTTCCCGTATGCTCTGCACCGCTCCTCACAAACCCCATCAACACGCCCCCTCCCACACACAATACAAACCCTAAAACACATGCACCTGCTATTTAGGGGAACATTCAGTGCAGTGCCATGAAAGTGCAAGTTTCAACTTCTTCCTAGACACTTATTTTAAAACGAAACCATTCCGGAACGGTTTCTTTTTAAAATAAAAGTTTAGGAACAGTAAAACTCAATTAAAAGAAGTAGAGGAGCACCGCTCCCGCCCACTTCGACCACTGTCTATCCGGGGCTACAACCAAAAGACCCGGGGCTATAGCCCCCTCAACCCCCCCCCCCAGCAACGCTTCTGCTGTGGGTGCTCTGGTAACATAGGACAATCGTCAACGGCAAACGCTCTCTTCTTGCCATGCAAGCTTTTCTCTCACTGGGTCCGGCTGCATATAAACAAAAGGGTACCCAACTAGAGCACACGTCTTCCTTGACCAGAACCCTAATTCATGGAACTGTGCAAAGTGTATTTCTGCAGTGCAAGGTCTGTGCAAAGTCATTTTAAACTGTGCAATAAATGCCATGAATCGGCCCCTGAATGTTCCCTGGCTGTGACTACGCCAGTGTCTCACACGTTGCGTTCCGCTAACAAAACCGAATGCTCCGAACCTATGCAAACCTGCAATGGACGAAAATATTCCAGGCTTTCCTTGTGAGCCTTACATGAAACCGCAACCCTAAAACAATATCTCATTCTATTCTCACAATGTTCGCGAACACAGGGGGCCCCATTCGCCGACCACCTGCACCATGTATAAATGGGGCAAGAAACACAACCCCCCACATGATTGATAAGCTGACCAAAGCTTGAAGGCATAGATAAAACTTTGTAACTCTAAAGTTTGTGATAAACTAAGTGCACAATGAAAAAAAATAAAAAAAGAGAAAACTTTGAAGGGGAGTGCTTCGAGGCCTCCGTTGACATGATGGGAATAAGACTCACTTGCTGCCCCATCCCAAAAACAACACACCGTGCCGAACAAAACTTTTCCTCCACAAATAAACAATATTCACTGCTTTTGCGCCGCCAGAAATGGCTTTTTCTTCTTCTGGGGCGCGGACGGTGGGAAAGAGGGTGCAGCTGCAGATCAGTACCTTTTTATGAGGTAGCCCATCGGATGTAGGTCAAGACAGACCCTCCCCTTCCGGCACTGCCTGTCGCCACGCCACCGTCACCACGCCCCTTCCCATTGTGTCCCCGGAAGTTTGTTACAGCAACCAAGGGGTCCTGCCATGGTCCGCGAGGCAGCCCCTAATGGCGCCCCTCAGGTAGGGCCATGGTGTTGCCTCCATTTCCGTGTAGAGGCAAATTGTGACCCCACACCAAGATGGCATCCCGAGTGTGGTCTGTGGGGTGGAAATTAGACAGTGCCAAGAAGAGTGGGATGGGGGAAGAGTGGGAAAATTCAGGGAGAAAACACCATAAAAACATAACTCATAACATGTAAGAAATGAAAGCATAAGTGTGAGCGATCATGATTTTTGGGATGAATGTATAACTGTTTATGCTTTGACCAGAAGAAAATGTAATCAAAAGAAGGCACCAGAGCTTTATTGGCTTGCAGTAGACCATCAACGAACTGGCACAACGTCCAGGCACTTACAGTCACGTTCATGCTTGTGGGCAGGGGCGGCCTTATCGGCAGCAGTTCCCTGAGCGAATTGGCTCCCCCCCTCCCTGCGCGCCCTTGGGGCAGGGCTGAGGTGGGCAGGATGCACCACATTTTTTCTCACCTCCCTGCTCTGGCACCTCGCAGGGGGTTAAATCATCTATTCCAATGCAAACCGCCTCGCTCCCGCGTCAGAGAGCGAGGAGGTAATCTTGTGTATAGGGTGCACCCTACTGTTATTAAATTTGCTGCGCCACCACGGGCACATTTAAAAACAAAAGGGCGCCTGCCGCGCCTTCTCCCACTACGCCAGCTCGGGGGAACCCTTGAAAGACTCCCCCAAGCAGGCGAGGTGGGATGCATAATGGCACAACGGGCGGGGGGGCATGGAGCCCTAGGCGGTCGCCCGGTCTGCCCTGCCTTAAGGCCGGCCCTGCTCGTGGGTGATGCCCACAGTGTCACAGCACTTAGCTTGCATGTAGAAAATGTCCACACTCGCACAGTGCTGGGAATATTGCGATACACAGGACTAACATATTTGTACGTTAAGATTGTAGTAATATTCGCCATGCACAGCAGGACTGGCAAAAAATATACTGCCTGCCTTTGATGTTCTGTTTCGCTAGTTGCAGTGTTGATGACGACACCTGACACAGCCATGCAAAAAACGAAGCAAAGAGGAATTTCTGGTCTCTAGTAATCATGTGTAAGCTTTGCTCAACAGCGTTCGGCATTACACGAGGTGCCCTTGAAATACACGTTTTAAACTAAAGGCTTGACATTTTACTGTGAAGCCAATATTTCCCTCTGTATTGCCCATATTTCACTCTCTTTCTTGTTCATATTGCAAGCGTTTTATTGTCCATATTTACCCATCTTCATTGTCCATATTCCCTCTCTGTATTGTCAATGTTTCCCTCTATGCATTGTCCATTTTTTACTCTCTGTATTGTCCATATTTCCCTCTCTGTAATGTCCATTTTTACTCTGCATTGTCCATATTTCCCTCTCTATGTTGTCCATACTTCACGCTATGCATTGTCCATATTTCCCTCTTTGATTGCCCATTTTCCCGCTCTGCATTGTCCATTTTTTACTCTGCATTGTCCATTTTCCCTCTCTGCATTGTCCATACTTCCCGCTCTGCATTGTCCATATTTCCCTCTCTGATTGTCCATCCTTCCCACTCTGCATTGTCCACATTTCTCTCTGTGATTGTCCATATTTCCCTCTCTGCATTGTCCATTTTCCCTCTCTGCATTGTCCATTTTTTACTCTACATTGTCCATTTTTTACTCTGCATTGTCCAAATTTTCCTCTCTGCATTGTCCATCCTTCCCGCTCTGCATTGTTCACATTTCTCTCTCTGATTGTCCATATTTCCCTCTCTCTACTGACCATATTTCACGCTGTGTATTCACCTCCTAATGGGAATCCTCCTGAACTGAAGTCTATGCACTTTGACCATCTCTTGGTCCCCGTTATTAAGGTTCATGCGCTCTCTCAAACGTCTGCAGTACTGTGCAGGCAAAGGTGTTCTATGTGCAACTAAAATGGCTTTGTATTTGCGCAGATGGCAGGTCTTGTTTCTTGCTAAATATGCCACTTTAGTATCCGTTGACAGGCTTGTCATGGTCAATTATTTTGTCTTTGCCTGTAGAACTTGCCTCAGGCATCTTTGAGGACCCAAAAATCTCAGGTTCAGATCCCAGGGTGGCTGACTCAGGCCTTCATCATTTTGAGCATGATATATTGCGTGACATCAAATTGGGCAATACAATGCACCTTTGTAAAAACGCTATGGTTCTCAGTATTGTGATTCGTAACCAACTGACCCTGTATTCAGGTAAGGAGCCCACTCTGTTATACTCCCGCATCCTTGGTCATTGTAACTACTGTAAATCTAGGGAAAACTATGTAACGTGCCGAGCATAGTACCTTTGTAAAATGCTATGCTCTTCTGTATTGTGACTTGTATTGTAATTTGTAACTTACCATGTACCCAAGTATAAGCGCCGAGTTACCCTTGGATTAGGTGCGCTATATAAGTAAATAAACTAAACTAAACAAAACAAAGCAAATAACTCTGAATTATACAGAGCTTAGAAGCGAGCGAAATTCAGCAGGAAGCCCTATAGTTGAGCCTGAGATTCTTATGTATGCGTGCCATTGAGTAAAGAGAAACTGTACAACGCAGCGGGCAGGGATGGACTGGCCCATGGGGAACTCTGGAGATTTCCTGCTAGTCCTCTGCACCCTGGGCCTCTTTTGTGTGGTACTTCCAAATGTTCCCATAGGAAAAGAGCTGGGCTGGCTGAAAATGTGTAAAATGGGGCCACTGCAAAAATGATTTATTTCCTCGGCCTCTTTTGATTGCCAGTCCACCCCTAGCTTCAGGGCAGGCTTTCTTCTGAAGTCGGTGCAGCAGGTATTGTGCTTCCATATCACAATAAGTCAAGTGTACTAAATATGATGAATGTTTTTGTCATGTAAATGCTGAGTGACATAAAAGACTTGCTTTGTGTGCTTCATAAGGTCAGGTCCATCCAAACCGTCACTCGACCAATTTATGTGGCATGACTTAATCTGATCGCACAGAAAGTCACGTTTACCGACTGTCATTACTTCACTAGTGTGGGATGTGCTTTCAGTGTGCGGTTTCCAAAATGGCTGACGTTTTTTGGCAACAGCGATCAAAGAAAGATACAAGATTCTGAAAGGATTGCATTTTTCCCAAGTGAGACACACAGGCTAAGCTGGGAACGTCACAGGCGATACACGTTGTGGAATGGACGCGGAAGTGCGCGCGCAGACAGCGCTGTACAGGGTTTCACTTTAATGCGGCGCCGCATTCTTAATAATTAGGCCTTCTTCCATTAAGGGGATCGACATGACACCAGGCCCTGTGATCTCTGGTCTTTCAATCGAAAAGCAAGATGTGCTTTGACAGAGCGCGGCCAGCTCCTAAACTCAAGCGCGTAGCATAATAAATAAAGCTGCCGAAACCCGAGCATGTGCGCGCTGGCCTTGCCCTGCTTCTGACCGTGCTGTTGCTCTTGGCAGGCAGTCGGGTGTGATCGGCAGCTCGGGAGCAGTGCCAAGGAAGACAACTGCGGAGTCTGTGCAGGGGATGGCTCGACGTGCCGGCTGGTGAGGGGGCAGTCCAAGCCCCAGGTGTCTGCAGAGAAAAGTAGGTGTTTCCAGAATCCACACGCTAGCCGCTGCAATGCTCGTTTTGTATTTGAAATGAAAGTGTGACCTCACCTGTATCAGAAAAATGTTTTGAGCACTGCAAGTAGGGTGACCAGATTTAAAAAAGTAAACAACCTGGACAGGGCAATGAACACAAAAGTAGGACTAACGCTTGCAAGTGGTTGTCAAGGCACTACACTTCAGTAGCGGCTGGAGGAGAAGGGGGTGTGAGTGTTACTGTTCATATAAACGCATATAATTAATTTATTGCAAACTAACACTATGTTAAGCTGTGAAATGCAGTATTTCTTCTGTGTGGGTTTGTGCATTCATGCCTGCCAGCTATGAAGACTGACTACTAAATGCCGAGACCACTGCAGTTTCCAATGAAAACATAATCTTAAGAAAGGGGGACAGAGCAGCAAAAAACCGGGACGTCAGGTCACCCTGATATATCCAGGCATTGTGCACTCTTCTTTTGTGGCGAATTAGAATTCTCAGACAGACCTTACTTTAAGACTGCACAGCTTTTCTTATATGGGCCACTGGACCACACCAGTGAGACAGATGTTGCAGCCATTTGATTTTCACATCCAAATCTTGGGGCTGTCCGAATGACCATGTCTGGTCCATGGCTGCACACATTTTAATGCTTGGGTGAGATTTGTGAAAAATTAAATAAGCACCAAACCATGTGCGCACCATCTACTTGTTGGTTCAGAAGGACAACACTTTATCACAGAGATATTTGTCAATTATAAAGCTCTGTGCTCATTCTTATATCCCCAAAATGCGGTTTAATTTTCTGCAAAGCAGCCAGGAACTCTGATTGGTACTATTTGTTCCCTTTTCCTTTCTTCCAACAAGACCGTGTTCCTGTCTGTCTATCTTGGAATGATAACCTAATGGAAAATAATGTATATAGTTTTCTAGGTTTTGATATTGTGCTTTGCTCATTAAGACAACGGTAACATTTTATTAGGACTACAGTATGCACTTGAAGTGAGCGTTAAAAATGAACATTGTATTTTTTTTAAAAAAAGATCCAGTTTACAATTTGTGTACAATTAAACAATTTCATTTTTCAATAGCAAATTTAGTTGAAAGTACACACCAGTTTATCTCTCAAAATGTTCTTCCTTCTTGAAAAGGGTCATAATAAGATTACAACCAGTTATCTTTTTCTTCTGGGAGAACCACAGCAATGTTTAATTTTGTATGCTGGCTGATGGTTGGTTAGTAGTTCTCAGAACCTGTACATTTGCTACAGTGTGCACATACATTATTAACATGAAGTTGAAAATAACTAATGCAATAGTACATACACCCTGAATCCTGGTCCTCTGGTCCCTTGCAAGAAGACAAGAACCCCCCTCATAGCCTATCTACCTATTATTATTATTATGCTATTTATTAAGTGTTGATCTAGCTTCGAGAAGCAACAGAGCGCGTTACAGAGGTATACACCAATACAGATGTGTAACAGAGTGCTTTACATTGGTAACAACAGAACAGATATATAGCGGGGGAAGATACAGAGGGGCACAGAGGAGGGGAACATCCGTACCGGATGATGGGGAGGAGAGGGGCGGGCGTCGTCTAGCGAGTCAGGTGGCGCGATGTGCGACATGATGGCCTAGGTGTTGAGGAGGAGAGACTCCTTGAAGATGTGGGCCTTGAGTTCTTTTCTGAATTGTAGGAGTGTGGGGGTGAGTCTGATGCCAACGGGCAGGAGGTTCCATAGTCTTTGGGCGTACACAGATAAGGCCTGTTTTTTTGTCCTTTCCTTTTTGCAGCAGCTGATTTCAAGTCTGCATGTGTCCTGACATGCGGTGGTGCACTGTCCTCCGGAGATGCTGAGTTTCTCCACTAGGTAGCTGGGTGACTTGAGGGTGACTGCCTTATAGATGATGCAGCAAGACTTGAAGGTGATCTGTGCGTTCAGAGGGAGCCAGTGAAGGTCGATGAGGGCTGGGGTGATACCTACCGCTCCCTTTGCCCTGTAGGGGCAATTTGCTCTCAGTGTGATGGTGACACATGCAATGACATATGAAATGACAGTGTATGTCTCCAAATACAATGCTGGTTCCCACCAAGCTACATCTCACTAACAATACCTAATGAGACTGAAAGTTGCCAATAGACCCGGAGGCGTGAGGGCGCATACAATACAAACACCATGAATACAAACAAGTAACACAAAAACAATCACTACCTGTCACTACACTACTCCACTCACCTCTTACTACATCCTTCTCCTAACCTCTCACTACACCCTACTTTTCACCTCTCACTGGCCCCTCTTCCCACCTCTCACTATGCCCCTCTTATCTATCTATGCTTTACCACACTCTCTCCGCCTATTTCTTACCACTACCTTCACCCCCTCCTGCTTCACTCCACCCACATCTGTACTCCTAGTGCTGCTTTGCACTCTCTCCACCCCTCCCACCATACAAACTACCACTCACTCTCTCTCTAATTACCCCTAAACTTCTCCCTCTATATTTCGGACTTTGTTTCTTTCTTAGTCACCTTTCTCACAGCTCTCCTTCTCATGTTACACCACACACAAACAATTGGGACCACTCTCTCGCACACATATCTCACCTACACTCTTCCCCTCCTTTTATACTTTGGTCCTCCTGGTTCTGTCTCCCCCTCCCTCCATTGGATGCAGCGCTCACCTGACTCTAGGAACCAAGTCTTGCTCTCTTTTCCCAAAGGTCTAGGTTGCACACACAAAAGTCTTTAAAAAACTCTAAAAGCCCCTCCCCTTTTCCAGCACGGTTATGGAAACAGACCCTGATAGGGTGGTAGCAGCTAGGAGCTCAGACTGCTTGTTCTCCATGTGGCTTGTTGTTGCTGAGTTATGTTGCTAATTCAGTTTGCAGAGGGGTTTTGTTTCTCTCCTGTCCCCCTGCAGTCTCTCCTCACTCCCAGTTTGTTTTCTATTGCCCAACCATTCCGCTGGGATACATCAGGACATGGCAAGTTGGGGGTTTGGTGTCTCATTTCTGTTTGACATGGACATTCCCAGCCCATTTCCTAACTGTTTGCATACATGTTCTCCTGGCTCTGGCTGGTTTTTCTTGGTTGCTCCCAGTTGCCTTTTGGGAGTTGTTGTTCTGGGACGGAAAAAAGAGGATATGAGACAGAAGGAGTAGAGAGCGCCATTGCGTGACAAAGCGGCGACAACTGAAGACATTCGTGGAACATGAGAGGGTTTCAGGGACTGGGGCCCTGGAGACCACCAACTCCCGCACTTTCCCTCTGGGAGAGGGTCCTCTCAGGCTTTTCTCCTGGTGAGCGCCCTACAGTTTTTATAAACAGCATCATAGTCACGATACACCGACGTGATTATGACTAAATTGTAAATCACGCCCGCATTTTTAGTGCATTGTTTGATTACCAATTTTTTTTTTTAAAGACATACTATTTTGTGAGAAAAACACTGGCCAAGCAAACTCCCTTTCAGACACCGTAGGATAATAGTGACGGTACAGTCAGCGTAGAAAACCTTTGAAAAATGCACGCTAAAAATGCAATTGCGTTGAAACGTCTTTATAACAAAGTATTTAATGCAAACCTCTGAATATATATATATATATATATATATATATATATATATATATATATATATATATATATATATAAGCAGTGTTGCTCTCTGAAAAAGTGCAATGTACACACGGTGGCTAGATGCCAAATTACAGGAAATAAATATAATACGCTGTAACCTGGCATGGAAGCGTTGGCATGCGCCTCCCGAGACCCTTACATAACATCACATACCAAGAAAAGCGGTGCGGTAATCCGGTTGAAGCCCGCAACTTGATTCAATTACACAGAGCTATAGGCAGAAGAGGCCATCCAATGGGAAGCGTAGAATTAGCATACCCGCTGAGCGCGTGAAGGCGGGACTTGCTACAGCAATTCCAGGGACCTTGGAAATGCGTGAAGCAACAGGGCAAATGGAGAGGGCCGCTCAACATATGAAGTGACAGATAAAGTAGGCAAATAGAAAGAGCACAACATGTATATTATGTTAAACTAAAGCCAGCAAAACATAAATTAATGCTTGTTAATTATTGAATGGTTGAGAAATGAAAGAGAGCGAGGCAGCCACCAGCAACTATGGGGGTTTGGGGAGCGGGTTGGGGGGGGTATGGTCTGTGGTCTCTCCCACCTAATGCTCCACCAACCTAGCTATTTGTCCAAACAAAACATTGGCCCACATGCAAAAGATGATACTTTACATAAAAGCCCAGGTGCAATGGATGTGGGGAGTGGGTTGTTATTTTTTTGCAACTGGGACAATGTATTTAATAGGAATTTGAGGTTTTGCTTTTGCTATTATTCGGGTGATAGTAAGACGTCATTTTGCGGCACAATATTATGACATGGGATTTATGGGTGTGTGACAAAGTGAGGGTGTTTGTATAACAACAACATAAAAGAGGGACTACCCCATCACAGCCCACCAATTACCGCCCCTCCCCCAACACGCCCCCACAACCACCACCCAACCATATGTCCAGCACTTCTCCTTTCTATAAACTGTATATAATCTCATTTGTGCCGTTTTGTCTGTGAATCGCATGTCAATTCAGAACGAGCGTTGGCTCTAATTGATATTACATGGCTTGCTGTACAATAATTTCCAGCCAGGCTGTGGCACAGTCAGTAGGTGTTCTGACTTGTTCTTAAGAGGTTGCCGGTTCGATCCGTACCTCGAGTGGAACCTCCAATTTAAAAATTCAGAAAGTATTGTGAAAAATAATTTCGCTTTTAATTACCATAGCCCCCAAACATGCAAACCCCGGACGTGGTTTCAAAAATGGAAAAACTCCCGTTACCCTTGGACGGAGGGTGATTTCCCGGGCGTCTGGTCACCCTACTACACCCTACTACATACAAGGGCTAAATGCAATGGCAGCCATGAGCTGCTTAAGGAACAGTTCCTATTTGCCCCTTGGTTGCCTCCAGTTACAGAAAAGATTTGGTCGGAAGGCTGTAAAAGGCAGCAGAGGGAATCAAGCAGGTGGCACATGTCGAGCAAGCTCCATTGTGGCCTGATGGCCACCCACTATGCAACACGGTGTCACGCAAAACCCAATTTAATGTTTTTTAGCTAAATAAGCTTGCAGTCACAAAGACACAAATAGAACCGTTCCCAGGCTTGAGCCAGGAAATAGAAAGAAGGAAGGGAGTGGAGCTAATAAAAGCCACACTTAACAATTGTGTGCATCCAGTGTTGGGGTAGAGGTGGCATTTAAGCGCATTCAGCCTCGACATGTCTCACCAGAAGAGGTGATGTCACTAAAGACTCAAGGAATTACGTTTTTAGACACTTTGGGGGTTTACTATCCAAATATGTAAGGGGGCACTGGTGTACTGGTGCCCCCGCAGCCCCTGTGGTGTGTCTCGCCCCTCCAAATCCAAAGGGTGCCTCGGTACAACCCTCAACCTCACTCTAAGGGTGAGGGCTGAGCCGGGGCCAACTGCAACTGACGCGGGAAAATGGCTCCCAGCCTATGTCGCGCTCACTGTGCACATCAGACAGGAAGCAGAGTCCCTGCTTCCTGTATGTGTGTCGTACCTAAGCCGGAGGCCTGGAAGGAAGAAGGAGCGTCTCTTGCGGGGAACAGGTAAGGAAACTTTTTTGTTTGTTGAAAATGTGTATGTGTGAGTATGTAATGTTATGAAAATGTGTATGCAGGTTTATGCATACATGCATCTGAATGGTGAATGTATGTAGGGGTGGTAAGTGAGCCTTACGTGTGATTGAGAATGTATTGTGTGTGTGGGTGAATGTGCTGGGTGCATGTGTGGAGAAGGTAGTGTGAGTGAATGTAAGAGAAGGTGTATGGGTAAGTGACTGGTGGGTGAATCGGTATGAATGGGATTGTGGGTGCATGATATGATATGATAAGTCATTTATAACGCACCTGTACACAAGTGTTTCTGGACGCGACAAGACAAGGAAGGGAGGACAGAAGGAGGACAAAGCAATGATCTTACTAGGCCTTGTGTCATTGAGATCACACAAGTGCGAAGGGGCAGAAGGGAAGTGCCGGGGGTAGAGAGTGCAAAGTAACGCATAAGTGCTGCCGGGAGGTGGCTCATATGTGCAGAGAGTCAGGGGACTCTAGGGTTGCAGATACAGTCCCTTAAGTGGTTGGGAGGCCCGGATGCAATGCAATGGCAATTGGTCGTGTAGGAGCCTGGTCCCGAAGTACAGTGGGTGGCCAAGTAACCAGTATGCGCAGCAGACAGGGATATCAACAAGGGAGAGGGAGAAAGCGGAAAAGAAAAGGAAGGTCTTGAGTTGCTTCCGGAACCTTAGGTGGCCCTGCTCAAGTTTGGGAGAGGCAGGGAGGCTGTTCCAGAGGGAGGCTCCAGCTGAGGATAGAGATCTACCCCCCACTCTCTGCCTGGAAAAGTGTCTGACCCTCAGAGAGTTGGAGGTGGATGAGCAGAGGGCTAGAGAAGGAAGATGCTTAGGAAGAGAAAGTTGGATGTAGTGTGTCCCTGGCCCCAGAAAACCTTGTGGACAATACAGAGGGTCTTGAACTTAATCCTCGCAGCCACAGGGAACCAGTGGAGGGATTTCAGGGCTGGAGAGATACACTACCTGGGATTGAGGCAAATGACAAGTCTTGCAGTCCTGTATTGGATTAATTGTAAAGGACGAAGAGTAGAGGCAAGCAGATTTAGAAAGAGGCTATTGCAGTAGTCCATCCTAGAAAGGACCAGGGCCCTCGAGACAGTGAGCTTCTGGGGGAAATCTGAGAAAAGGAAGAATCCCTCACAGGAGGTGCAACTGATAGTGTGACTTCTCAGAGATGTGAGGAGAGCAGGAGAGGGTGGAGCCGAAGATGACACCAAGGTTCTTAGCCTCCCGGGTAGGAGCAGGTAGAGGGCCCAGGGTGGGCGGCCAGAGTGAGAAAGGGAAGGCGGGAGCAGGTGTCCCAATGAGGAGGATCTCAGTCTTACTGGCATCAAGGCAGCGATCGTTGGAGGCACATCATTCCTGAATTGCGGACAGACAGTTAGGTATGAGAGAAGGAGCAGAAGAGGCTGAGGGGAGCCTGAAGGTTAGCTAGGTGTCATCCGCATAATGCTGAAAGTTATAGCAGAAGGTAGAGATGCGGTGGGCCAGAGGTGCCAGTTAGTGATTCAAGAGCCAGGGAGAGATTGTAGACCCCTGGGGAACACCACAAGTAGAGTGAGAGAGAGATAGAATAGAGGAAAAACCCAAGTTGGACCTGGGAGGGTCGATCGGTGAGAAAGGAGGTCAGCCAGGCTAGGGCCTAACCAGCGATAACCAGGTTGTCACGGGGATGATTGAGCAGGATGGCGTGGTTGACCGTGTCAAAATCAGAGGATAGATCAAGGAGAAGGAGGACAGAAGGAAGATTATAGTTAAGATTGGAGAGCAAGTCTTCACAGGTGTTCAGGAGAGCAGTTTCCGTGCTTCTGGCTGCTCTGAAGACAGACTTGTGGTCAAGGAGACAACCAACAGATTCAGTATGTAGATTAAGCTGGGAGATGGCTAGATTTTCCAGGAATTTGCCAAGGAAAGGAGTGATGGAGATCGGGTGATAGTTTGCCAGAGAGGAAGGATCTGCAGAGGGCTTTTTAAGAAGGGGGTGCGCAAGGGAGTGCTTAAGAGGGAAGGGGAAGGTTCCAGTGGCAAAAGACTGATTGCAGAAATCGGCCAAGGCTGGGCAAGGGAGTAGATGTGGTCCTTAATGGTTCTGGAGGAGCAGGGGAGCACTTGCTTTGACGAGACTTCACAGATTGGACTTGTCTAGAAGCGTCGTCGGGAGTGATCAGGAGGAAGGAGGAGAAAGGAAGAGGAGAAACGGCCGGAGAGGGGCATGAAAAGGTAGAGGGAGAGGAAGAGAAGGTGGAGGAAGTGAGAGTGGACAGGATGTCATGGAGTGTTGAAATGAGATGCCAAAGTCATACAAAAGGCCTGGGAGGGAACAGGAGAGGTGGAGACTGCAGCAGGATTGGCCAGCTCCTTGTAGATATTGGAAATTTCAGCCGAGTTGTTAGAGGCCGCCGAGATGCGGGTTTGGATGTAGGCTCTATTCTTAGAGAGGACAGAGAGTCTGTATTGCCTTTGGAGCAGGCGGAAAGCCAGTTTATCAGAGGATGCGCTTGATGCCCTGCACTTCCTCTCAGCCACCGTACACCTGCGCAGAAGGGTGACGATGATGGAATTGTACAAAGGTTGCACTTGAATGCAGGATTCAAATAGATCCTCGTGACATGGGCAAGGATATCAAGAGTGCTAGAGATAGAGACATGAAGGTTGGAAAGCACTGTGTCAGAGTGTGAGTCAGCAAAAGGTGTAGGAGGAGAGAAAGTAGCACCAAAAGCCTCCACTGACACATGCTTCATGGGCTGGATGACCGAGAAGATGGGTGGCAGTACTTGGGTCAACTGAGCGCAGAGAGCGAAAGGTGAGAGGAGAGAAGAAAGTGGTCAGTTCAAGAGAGAAGAGTGATTAGAGGTTTTGAGAGGGGGAGGTCCGATGAGATTAGAACATCCAGGGTGTGCCCTGCAGAGTGAGTCGGGCCAGAGGGTAGAATAGAGAGAGAGTTGCAGAGGTTGCGAAAGAGCACATATGCTAGCTGCATTTAAGTGGATGTTTAGGTCTCTGAGAAGGAGAAGTTGACAGGTAGAGGCAAGGAGGGGGAGGAAAGGTCAGCCCACTCAGAGAGGATGAGGGCGACCTGGTCAGGTGGTCTGTAGATGGTGGCCACATTGAGAGAGAGGCCAGGAGAGATAGACAGCCTGCAGACCAGGCATTCAAAGGAGTAGGCCTGCGTGGGAATGAGAGAAGCAGGGATCCACTCCGGGAAGATCAGGGCTACTACCGCTCCAGGATGGTTGGTTTTGGGTACAGAGAGGATGTTGTAGCCATCCGGGAGGGGAGTGTCAAAACTCGTGACAGAGCTGGCCATGAACCAAATCTCCGTAAGACCGAGTGCATCCAAATCAAGCTCTTCGAGAAGACGGCAGATGTCCGAGGAGTGTTTGATAGCGGAGCGCAACTTAAGAGTAGCGATGTGGAGCAGAGTGCCACCTTTGCAAGACTTCTGTGGAGCGGTACAGGGATGAGCTTCATCCTGCGGAAGTGTTAGAGGTGCCCGGGAATGGGCAGATGAGGAAGAAAGAGATGGCTGGGTAGTCAGAGAGGAAGAAGAGGGTACCGGAGAAGTGGCAGAGGGAGGAGAAGGCAGAGCAGCCAGAGAAGCAGCGGAGGGTGCCAGAGAGGTGGTGGAGGAAGGAGGCAGCCGAACAGCCAAAGAAGCAGCAGAGGGTGCCAGAGAGGTGGGGGTGGAAGTAGGTGGCAGAGCAGCCAGGAAAACAGCGAAGGGTGCCAGATAGATGGTGGGGGAAGGTGGTGGCAGAGGAGCCAGAGAGGGGTAGGTAGGAGTAGCAGGAGATGGAAGGAAGTTGATCAGACACGGGATGTGTCTATCGAAAAGGAGGAGATTGCTCTGAGGGCCCTGGACCAAGACTGTACCATTTAAGTAGACATTAATGATAGTCTTGGAGGAGTGGAAGGGGGCCAGGAAGGCCTCCCACCGGGTGCCACCATTAATGGAAGAGGAGGAAAATAGGAGAGAGAACAGAGACCATATGGGGGGGGTCCATTGGCCTGGAGAGGGAACGACAAAGAGGATGTTGGTTAGGGCCTGGAGGAAGCACTGGTGTAGGTATCAGCGATAGGGAGGCTTGGGTTGGAGAACATGATGTCCCTTTTGAGCTCCTTCCTACTAGACTTGGTGAGAGGGATAGAATAGCCGATAGACTAGAGAAGATAGGGGAGACAGAGAGCACCATAGAGGGTGCAGGCAGAGAGTAACGGGAGGGAGTAGAGGCAGCACAAGGAGGAGGGGGGTCACACACTAGGGGCAAACAGGAGGGAGGCACACGGGGTGTCACACACAAAAGAGGCGACAACAAGTAAGTCCACCACAGGACAAGAACACTGGAACCTTGCAGATTCCTAGTGTGGGTGGAGAAAAACAGTGCACGCAACAAATGTACACTACAGTGGAACACAAGGGCGTGAGAATGCAAGTAGAGTACAGAATACAAAGCTGATAATCCTAGTGAGGAAGATGAGAAATGCAAGCAATGCAGCACAGACAGTAAAACAAAATACACAAACACTGGAAGTCCAAGGAATCCTGGAAGTTAGAGGAAATGCAAGCAATACAATAGACTGGCAATACAATAGTGAATACGATACAGTGGAATGACAATATTATGGTCACAGTATGAAAGGGCGTATGATGCGAGACACAGGCAAGGAACAATACACTGGATGCTCAGGGACTAAGAGGAAGGAAGCGGGCCTGGGTTGCGTGGGGAGCAATGTTGAGAATAATGTACAAGACCGGGCGAGGTGGGACAAGTTACGTGGGGAGCAATGCAGAGAGCGATGCGCTAGGGGAGCGGCGGCAGTTGGTTGGGGAGCAGCGTTGAGGAGGATGCACAAAGCCGGGGAGCGAGGACAAGTTATGTGGGGAGCAACACTGAGAGGGATGCGTTAGGTGGGGGATCAGGGACAGGTTGTGTGGGGAGCAGCACTTAGAAGGAAGCGCAAGGCTGGGGGAGCGGGAACAAGTTACGTGGGGAGCAAAGCTGAGAGGGATGTGCTACGTCAAGGTAGCGGGGACAGGTTGCGTGAGGAGCAGCGCTGAGAAAGATGAGCAGGCTGGGAGAGCAGGGACAAGTTATGTGGGGAGCAATGCTGAGAGGGATGCGCAAGGCCGGGGGAGAGAGGATAGGGTGTGGGGCTGCATGTGTCGCAAAGACGGGGGAAAATGGGCCTAAATTGTGAGGGAACTCACGTGGCACGCAAGACAGGGAGAGCAGGGCCTAAGTTGTGAAGGGAGTGAGCGTGTGAAGGGGAGAAGGGCGTACGCACAGGCGGGACAGATGGAACAGTTGCAGGGGGAATAATGCTTGTGTAAGAGGGGGACACGGACAGGCACGCAAGGTCATGGAGTTGCATGGAGTGCAGTGATGCTACTCTTCCTCCCCACACCTTCTTGCCTTGCGGTCTCAGATGGAGGGTGAAGTCCTCCGCGCTCACAATCTGCTCCGTGACCACATTGCCACCTAACACCTGCATCGCACAACACTGCGGCCTTGTCCTGTGAGGGCTTTGCCACAGAGGGTCCGCTCCTCAGTTCTTAAAGGCTCGGGAGCATGGAAAGTTGCGGCGCATGCTACGTGTCTTCAGGAAGCGTCTCCTGTGTACCTGCATCGCACAACACAGCCGCCTTGTCCTGCGAGGGCTTTGCCAGAGATGGTCCGATCCTCAGTTCTTAAAGGTTTGGGAGTGTGGAAAGTAGCGTTGCGTGCTACATGTCGTCAGGCAGAGTCTCCTGCGTACTTGCATCACACAACACTGCAGCCTTATCCTGTGAAGGCTTTGTCACAGAGGGTCCGATCCTCTGTTCTTAAAGGTTCGGGAGCGTGGAAAGTTACGTTGCATGCTACGTGTTGTCGGGCAGTGTCTTCTGTGTACCTGTGTAGAACAACACTGAAGCCTTGTCCTGCGCGGCCTTGTCCTGCGAGGCCTTTGCAGTGTGATTGCTCTGGGTGCATGTGTGAGTGAAAGTGAGAGAAAGTCTATGGGTGAGTGACTGGTGGGTAAATGGGTATGAATATGATTATGTATATGTGCAAGACACTGGGAGACCCAGGGAGCACTGGGGTAATGTTGACATTCACAATAGGTCTCTCCCAGACCTTTGGTTTTGCAGCATTCATAGGAGGTCTTCCCCAGAGCTGGGGTTACAGCGTTCAGTTCAATGGGGATTTGTTTCTCCCTCAACCATTGTCCTTTCCAGGCAGCCAATTCCTGGCTCTTCAATTCCAGGCTTCCTTCTCCTTGGCTCAGGACCATCTACTAGGTCCACCTCTCTTAAAGCAGCCTGTCCTCGCGAGGCTTGGAGCACTGAATTAGGGCTCTCCAGAGTAGCTGATGCAGTTTTGCCAAAGCTTGAGTTACCTCTGCCCAGGAAGCATGGTCTCTGTTTTTCCATGGACGGTTTGGGAATACATCTGCTTTCTTCCAAACTCTCTTTTTCCTAATGTCTTCCCCCTCATTTATAGTGCTGTAGGGGAATTGCCACTTGTTGGAGCTCTTCAGATTAGCTGAGCCATTGTGATTTTGTTTTTTTAGGGTTTTAGATTTGAGTCTCTCTGAGGAATTATTGGTTAGTTGTGAGCTATTCCCTGCCTGAGCCTTCCACATATAGAAAATATGGCTTAGAGTGCTGCTGCGAATTTTGGAAGTTCTCCGATTCCTGCATGGGCATCTGCGGCATTCAGCGTGCACTGGGTCGCGAGTTGCCGCTCATGTGTGCAGCAGATCTGCCTGACTGTGAGGACTGTGGCTCTCTGAACTCCTTTCATTGTTAGAGAACTTCTTTGTTGCTTGTGCACTAGCTTTGCATTCACGTCTTGCAATGTTTTGCTGATTGTCTTGAAGAAAAATCGTCTGCTCTCTGCAGTGAATCTAGCAGGTGGATGAGTGGCAATATTATCCTGCTGCTTGCTTCGGAGCCGTGAAGCAATATTAGCTGAAGTGTCTTCAGCGCTACGTCTTACTGCTTGTGTAGAAATCCTTGCTGCCATTCTCTTTGGGACTTTGAAAGAAATGACCTGTAATACTCTAGTTGGTGTTATACCACGCCTTAGAAGAGCAGGGTTAGAAACTGAGGGGAGCTGGGAGTGATTTAGCTGCTGCTTGTAGCCTAGAAGAGCCTGGTTAGCTTGACACCAACAGCCACCAGGAGCTACGTTTGGCTCCCACGGCTAACTGATGACCAACAAACAAACCTGTGTGTATTTAACTCTGTGAATTTGGGGCAATACATAAATAAACATTACAATGCCTCTATAAGAACTTTAAAGCATACAAGGTTGTGAGTAATGGACAATTATATGTTTGCATCTTATGTGGAAGTGAGATTTGCGGAACGCAATACATTAGCTCCTAGTTCCCCAGTGGTAGCTCCTGGTCACTGGTTAAAGATGGATACCCTGCTCCTAGATCCTGCTTATCCAATCATAATTTTGGTCCCTGAAGAGGTTGGCAATCCTCTGGTCATCCCACTCATTCCACCCTCTGAGAGGCACATCGGGTAGCGGCCAGACCAACCCAATGCCTAGCGGCTCGTCCTCCCTCACATAACAAGATGGTGCTACCATCCCACTCACTATACTATACACACACACCGAAAGTCATATACTCACAAACAATAGCTGGCACATAGGCACACACACACATTCACCACACCCAAAAGCATGCTCACACCAGACAATCCTTGACATAGTCCATTCTTTTATGCATCAGCCTGAGCCTAAGTAGTCAATATTGGTGTCCTGTCGAATGTACAGTTCATTCAGAATCAGAATGGTGTGCAATGTTGGCTGGAGGGCGTTGCACCGAAACTATGCAGAGTGGTGGTCGGATGGAGAGGCAACATCATTTAAGGAATTTTCATTGACATACTGATGGTTCCTACAAAACAGTAGAGATGTCACTGGACATGTACTGACTCTCTTCGCATTTATGTTATTTTTAAATCCATTGGATACCATATGTTCTGAAAAAATTAATTTCAAGAGAAAAGTGTTTTAATTTTTTTCATGACATATTTATTTGTTCATAATTTGCTTTTAGTTTTTTTCTTTTTTTCTTTTATAAGCATTTTGTTATAAAGATAATAAGGCAAATATATAGAAATAGCGATCACTTATTAACATTTACATGAAAACCCTAAGTTAAAGACATATAGACCTAAAATCCAATTGAATACAATTTCATTTTCTAAAAACAGAGTACTATACTGTGATCGCATACAAACTCATTCATCTCAATCACTTCCATCCTCATTCAACACAACCCATTCATACATGTGCAAAAAATGCAGTATAACCATTTGGTTGAAAACACTGGTGATTCCTGTCAGAATTTGGTGCTAATTTCAGGAGTATTGGAGTGAGCTACATAGATGATGCACAGCTGTGGGGGCACACCTTTGCCTACCGCCAAGAAGGCAGCAGTGATGGCCCAACAAAGTATAGTGCTGCATCTAGCACAGAAACCGGGGTGAACTGTCCTCTCGGCACGTTGGGAGGCTCTCCATTTTCCTCTCATGTAGAATCAAGAATGATGTAACCCTAGCCACACACAAACACATATATAGTAGGTACCTCTCACGAGACACCGAGGCGTTAGAGTCAATAACGCCCCAGCAAGCATTATGTGAAATTGGAAAAGAATCTTGAGGGCTTCACAAATACTTTGAAGTCAAATAAGATATTGATTGGCATTGTGTTAGTTTAGTGTCTCATGTTGACCTGCGGCAGAGTATTCGGACAAGGTGTGTAGCTGCCTCACAGAGCTTATAAGTGGGAACCCCTCTCGTGTTCATGTGATGAGATGAGGTGGCCTTCACTGCGAGGAAAAGAAGATCAGAAGAGAGACTCTGGTGTGCACATGTAGAGGTTGTGTGAATGAACGGAATATCTGTGGTTAATCATCTGTGCGGGGGGCCTTGCGATTGATTGGTATTCATGGCAGGGGCACATTTGAGGTCATTGATTGCAAAGCCTTCTGGTAACAAGGATTAACACAGGCTGAACCCATTCGCTCAGAAACTGGTACCACTGTAGCTCTTGGACTGGTTGGATAAATAAACTCTTAACATTGCAAATCTGAGGAAAAGCAACTGCAGACAGGGCAGAAGGTGAGGGCATTTGTTTTAGTGTAAAACATTTTCCAGAAAATAAACTAAAAAGTTAGTCAAGGCAAACCTTGAGGATTTCGTATATTCCATAAGTCACTTGGCTATGTTGTGTGATGTTACTATTAGGTTATGCTATTGCAGGGCACACATTCAGGACCTAACATTTCCTGAATGCATAGTAATGTGTGCTTTATATTTCCTGATTCACGCCACTAAACTTCCAGCGATTAAAAGCACACAATGGAAGAGATTGCGTGATAGGTTCATCTGCATCCAGCAGTTGTTTGACACAAGCTTCCAGCCTGTTGTTATGCATGAGGTAAGACATTTTGAATTCAAAAGCCAGCTTCTTTTACGTGTCATACTAGCAGAAAATGATGGGTGTTAGTCAGCTTTGAAAAAGAGTGTTTCATTTTGGGACTCACTTCAGTTGTCTTTGTCTTGGCAGACGGCACATAGTTGGCAGGTAATTGCAGGTGTGTGGATAGGCTTTCTCCAGAGACCCCCCATATCACATTTCCAATCACCCCATGGCATGACCAAGAAAAGGCAATGTCCTACATGCAAGCACTTTAAGAAAGCCCTGGTAATGTGTTTAGCAAGTAGTTTCCAGACCCTTCTGTTGGGAGACAGACAAATATGTCATCAATAGCTACTGCCCCTCCCCCGGCCTAATACTGTACCGGTGAGAAATGTTACTCAGGCAACCGTACCACCCATATCCCAAGCAGGTACAACAGGCGATTGACACAATCTAAGCTAAAGATGGCAATAATTAACAAACTGAAAATGAAACAATACATTTGTATCTATCAGACACAAAGCAAATGTTCACTCAACACTGGGTAATACATGCATTTATACATGAAGAATATTAACATGACATCCATAAGACATGAAGAACCCTAACATAAGCAATGTATACACTGAATGCAACATAAATGACATGCGGCTATAGCTCACTAACATAGAAATGCAGGAGTAATGGGTAGCCATCTTTTCCAAAATGGAATCCGCAACACGCTACTAAGTAAATGAAAGGCCTCAAGAACTCAAAGTGCTGAAATAACAAGAATATAGACCTGTGCAGAGCTTAAACAGTAGCTAGCAACCCAAGCCAAGGTGCCAATGAAAAATGGAGGATAGGAACATTGCAGTGAAAGCTCGAGATAACGATTCCCAAGAAGCAAGCCATATATCCTTTGATTAATTAAAAGAACAACCAGCCTTTGCAAGCGAGGTGTGAGCAAACCATCAACCTAAGAAGACCCTTCAATGTATAACTCATAGTGTCCCCAGTGGTATAAAGGAACCATAAAATTCCCACAAATATTAGCTACAATCCCAATAAATGCAGGATGAAATAATTCTAATCACACGTGACCTATAATTGAAGAACTCTTTCTATTCATTAGAACAAACACAGATAGGACACCTGCCTCACTTCTCACATATATTTCCAGACACAAGGTGCCACACAAGGCCGAGTACAAAGAAATTACCCTGGCTCATGGCCTAGGAATGAGGGATGGCATTTTCTTTAATTGAAGCAGAAGCGGTCTATGGACCTCTCTCCCCTTCTCCTGTCTGGCTCATGCTTTGATGACAATCGTGCAAGTGAGTGGTAGCGGTTGGGTGGGCTGCGCCTCTACTTTTATTTATTCATTTTTATTGCTCCTATACTTTTATTTCAAAAAGAAACCATTCCTGAATGGTTTTGTTTTTAAAATAAAAGTGTAAGAAGAAGTTAAAACTTGCACTTTTAGTGCACTGCACTGAATGTTCCCTTAAACAGCAGGTGCATGTATATGGGGGTTTGCATTGTGTGCAGGAGGGGGCGTGGTGGTGGGGATTGTGGGGAGCGGGGGTAGGCTAGTAGTGACCATATTTCCACTACTTCTTTTCATACACTTCAACCACTGCTTGACGACCAGTCAGTTGTCCAAGGTTGGTCAGTAGAAAGCCAACCAATAAAAACCCCTGATGTTAGGCCGCCCAGTACGTATTATGCCAGCCAATAGTTTATTGGAGAGACGATGTCTTTTTACTGTTATCAATTTAGAGGTGGTCTCAGGAGGAGCAATGAGACAAGCATTACCCAATCAGAACTTTCACTCCTATAGAATGTATATGTGGTCTATCCCATTAACCAATCCCTGTAATCCATAGGTTTGGGTAGCTAAGACTACGATATGATTTCAGTTATGACAAGTATTGAGTATAAAACCTGTTGTTTTTGATAAGCACGTTGAGAACGATTACATTTTATGCTTGTATGCTGTTGTCGCTTTATTTGGATGCTAATAAAGCTGGCTTTTGCCTTGTACTTTGTCTATTTCTGTCACAGAGTCCTGTTTGATCTGGCTTCAGAACCTTGGTGTAATTTTGGTACTTTCCAGGCCATCTTAACACTTCCTAAGGAGCTGGCTGCATAGGATACTGTATAGGTAATTAATGGATTATTTGCGCTGAAAAAAACGGGATTTGTGCGCCATTCTGCCCGCATATCCCTGTTTAACAAATGGGGATTTGCAGGCAGAATGGTGCGCAAATCCCATTTTTTTCAGCACAAATAATCCATGAATTACCCCCAGAATGTCATTGCCATGCAGTCCCCCAAAGGGCCATATAGAAACGGCCAAGAATGTCGAGTGGGTTCCAAATGACCAAATAGCCCAACAAGGTCGTGTGCCTGGTTTGGTGGGGATTTGGGGGAGGAGCAGGGGGTGACCTTTCTTGAAATGAAGAATGCACAACAGGTTCAGCTCCTCCTCCCCTGTCGGAGAGAAAGACCGTCCATTTCTGTGGTCGATACCACAGGCGTATAGCACTTGCTTTGCACTTTTCAAGTTTGCATCCCATGGCACTGCCTACTCAGCCTTTCATCCTCAGTGGTCAATAAACTGATTCCCATAACATTGGGTAATAATAATAATAGTAATCATAATAATAGCAAGACCTTTTATTACAGTGCTTAGAAGCAAGAGTAGCACAGCATGAAGCGCTATTTTACAACGCAATGTATCTTAATTACTAATGAGCCATTCGCTTCCCTTGCTCACCTTGTGAATTTAATCGCTGCTCATGCATCATTGTATTCAAAACTAAAAAAGACTAGGGCATGAACTTTCCTCAACTTCCTGTGCACTGCGGCACCCGCCAGAACAGCCCCGCTTTCATTTTAAAAATGCGAGATTAATGTACTGAGTAAATGTAAATGATGTTGTGCAGAGAAAGGCAATTGGCAGTGAAACTGTGTCCACGTGCACCGCTCGGAGGTATTCCACATTGAGGGAGTGTTTTTTTTTTCTTTCTCTGGTTCTGTTTCTTGTTGCACATTAGCAATGAGCGCTCTGGAGCCCGCAGACGGGGATTAGTGAAGGGACACGCGTTGTTCTGTTAAGAGCTGTTGATGAAGCTCAGATGGCAATTTTGAATCGTTTTCATGGGTTCTTGTCCAGTTAAAGAAAAAAGAAATGGCACTAGGTTTTTGCCAGGCCCATCTGACGCGCATCTGCGCCGCGTTCCCCTGGAAGAAGCACTTTGAAGCCGGAATGATTGCGCGGAGTAGAGAGCACCGGAAGTCTGGATTCCCAGGGCAAGGAAACAGGAAGTCCCACATCATGAGAACGGCTCGCTCTATTTCTTCCGGCCCACAAAGTCACTTAAAAGAGCTCATAGGAAATTGGTCTTTATGTTACAAATGGGACAAACAATAGCACTTTCAAGGATTTCCTTTGGTTTGCTGTTTTTTTCAGTTAAGGAAAGACCATTTTTCAAAGGTAATGGCCTTCGAGTTGTCATTTATAGACTTGCCAGCTTCCAGGCTTCCTCCTTGGCACGGGTTATCCTAAGGGTAGAATCCTTCCTGGTGGAAATGCCATCATACCAGTTGCAAATGGTTTCTGTTGGATCTAGGGCTGTCATGCCTGTTTTTGGACATTGTCCTGTCCAGCAAAATGAAAAAGATGACATTTTACTACTTAAATAAAACAACCGGAGGAAACCAACCAACATTGTTAGACAGTAATAGCCAGTTTCAATACACACGCGCAATCACCTGGATTCGTAATCTGGCATGTTCACAACTTGTCATGAAAAGCCATGTACGTGTGTGCATGCATGTACGTTTATGTTTGGGGGCACCACTTGGTTCTGAAATCAGTTTGCTACAATTAATAGTTGGTGGAGGTAGTAATGGTTTGATCCTGGGGCAGGCAACCTATCACAATCCTGAATGTTGGGTGCGCAACTCTCATTATCACCAGCCAGCAGCAAAGTGAGTGGGCACGGATCATGGGAACCGTCGGCCTATCCAGGGTGCATAGAGTACATTGGCAGTGTTCCTCAAAAGGCAAATGTGGCCTGCTGCCAAACTGTTCAATCAAAAATGTATTGATTTCTTTGGGGTGCTCTTCAGTGCTTAGTAGACTTGGTGGTGAGGGTATCCTTATGAGTATGGATGATTATTTAAGTATAGGCGGCAAATGGCGGGTGTGTTGGGATTTTGGGGTAAGCAATGTTCACCTTGGCTGAACCGCAGAATTTCAGAGCACGGAGGCAAGGGCATGGAAGGGTCTGATGACGAATCTTAAGTATATGGTCTCACAGGGCATGGGTAGCTCATAATAGACCAATAATGGACTGGTTGCCAGGTTGTGCTAAGTGATTGCGGAGAAATACCCCACAATGGGACTATGCACAGTTGGATAAATTGTGATCTTTCCTGGATCGATAGCCACCGGTCGGTCTCTCATGGAGGTGTAATATGGTAAGGGTCTCATAAACTGATGATGACCTTGGCTTCACGCACATAGGGAGCTCTGCTACAGTTTGAAAAGTCCTTCCTATAAGGCATTCTGTTGATCGCCTTGTGATGGTATGCCCCTGTTGGGTAATGGAGAAATCACTATTCAGCAGCATTGCAGGATTGCGTACATTTACAGTCAATGGGGGTGGGCGGGGTTACTGATTATCAAGAAGTGAAGTCAACCGAATGGGAGCTGGGCATGTTTTGGGTGATCCTATGTAGATCAATTGCTACCAAATTGCCCGCCCCGCCCCCTCCGTTAGCTCTCCACTCCATGTTTCTCTGCTTCCTTCACTGTGTTCTTCCCGCTGTGATTGTAAAGTGCTCTATTGCATTCCGGAGCTAGGTCCACGCTCAATAAATACCTTAATGATAATAATAAAAGGATTCTATTTTGATCCATTAGGTCACATCAGGTGCTGACATATCTCCTGCCAAATAGAGTTCTGACAGTTTACAATTGATTGATTGGTTATTTAAAACACGCTTAATATCCAGAGGTTTCTAAGCGTGGACCCGGTGATCGAACCTATGTTGCTTCATGTCATCTTGCTTCCAAGGCGAGCATGTTGCCACTGAGCTATCCTCCCGAGACTGGATTAGATTGTATTAATCCGATCCCTCTTGAAGGTGAAGATGTATGTGGATGTTATCCATGGAAACGCAACCACAGTTTGTAAATTGAAGCGAGGAAAATATTAAGTTTGAACTACAGTATTAAAGATTGAAAATACAATTGAAAGTTTGAATATTCAGTTCAACCATGAAAACAAACTGCAGGATGGGGCAAAGGGGTGTTGGGGGAAACCCAGGACACGGGAGGAGACCCTGCCTAATGGTCAGAACAATGGGAAAGACGTAAAGGGCACTTGGCTTCAAGGACAATCAGGGGTGCAATCTTAGGCATAAGGGTGGGAGTCTCTAGTTCCTCCCTGGTAGGTCTCTCACCCCAGGCAGAGAGGGGTGCCCACCTCTTCTTGATCCTGTCACACGGTGCAGCACCCAGGTCTCCATTTTCCCCATAATGTGGGCTTTATGCTGGAAGTCTCTGAATGTACAGAGCGTGTTGGCTCCTGGTGAATACTTGTCATTGTAACTTTGCCCAAGGAATTGTCAAGGAGCAGCTGCACGCCTCTGCAGGAAATCCCGCCCCCCTGCCTCCTTTATGTTGGAAGTCGGAGACTGCGCCATGTTTGACACCAGCAGTTGCGCCAATTCCGCAGCTAATGTTTGAGAAAAGGTATCCACTGAGGAAACCCTATCAAATGTATCCATGAAGAGATGACCATCTGAGGGAGGAACTCTCTGGAGGAATAAGAAAAAGAGTGAAAAAGAAGCTAGTGACAACACAAGAGACGAGAGTGATGCACTGAGAATGTTGGCTGAAGAGAATGTATGAGTCTTGCGGAAACTGCTGATGAAGTTAAAAATCGAGTAAACTTTAATATGCAGAAAAGAAGATTGCACACATGTGAACTGCTATAGAAATGCAACTGTTCAATGATTGTACAGACACTGAAACGCAAGTAGACTAAGTGATCTTAGAAGCTGGCTCCACATAGTGAATAGACTGCAGGCGAAGCCACCATTGTATAGAAGCTGGACATCTGTGTCATGAATTTTAGTAAGCTGAAACCCATATAGAAGAAAGGTCGAGAATTGTGTCACAGCACCAATAAGCTTAATTCCTGTAAGAGCCTGGTATGGTTTTCTGGCCTGGCATCAAAACAGAAGTAGCGAAGGTCGGTTATCTATTCTCGAAAGCAATAAACGTTAGAAGGATGAATCATCCCTTATCAAGGGGCAAAGAAAGAACACCTAGAGTGCAAGTTATATTCAATTAAGACATTTAAATGCTGCAGAATAGACCAGAATCATGGTCTCTTGTCACGTGAGCTGAGGATGGAAATAGAGTTCAGCTTGGAGTACTAGAACAACGCTAGTGAAAGCCTGTACTCCCATATATTCCCACAGACAAGGATACTTTGCAAGGCCTAGTTCAAAGACAATCTGCATGGCAGAAGGCATGGGTGATGAGAGATGTTGGGCTAATTGGGTGGGAGGTAAAGTCAAGTCCACTTCCTGGCACCTGGGTATGAGCTTATGTGCTGCTAAGTGACCCGAATGCTCCTGACATGGCACAAGCATGCCAACCAATTGTAGAGGGCCATATAACGTAGGGTCTTATAGTTTTAGAGCCAATGATATACTGTGCACTTAGCAGTATTGAAGATGACATGTTTTAGAGGTAGGCATAAGTAGTCCACCTGACAGTAGATAGCCAATCACAATCCCAACCCTCATAAAAAGTATACTCATATGTTCCGGTTGAACTTATCCCAATCCCTCATAGGTTTTTCTTATTTGCCATGTAGTATGACATCACTGCTGATATATTATTTGCATATAAGGATGTTTTTATGTGAAATTTGTCGAGAGCTGAACTAACGTCCGTTGATGTCCGTTGCAACCTCCCTGTTTTAGTTAATTGTTAATAAAACAGCAACCTTTGTCATCTTCCTGAGTTGGTTCGATTATTTCGACTCAGTTATTCTGCAAATTCCATCCATTGCATGCACGATACTAAAGAACCATAAGTTCAAAACATACAGTCGGCAGACAATGGAAATTGGTAGCTTTTTATCATTCTCAGGTAAACTGGTGGCCAAAAATATACAAATTGCCAACATTATCACCTGTGGGTAATCCTGTGATCATAAAACCACTAACAAGCATACATCCGCCGCAGTGAGGCCAGCGGTCAGACAACTGTTAACCTGCAACATTGTATCAAGCACACGTCTCAGGCTTTCACCGAAGCTTGAACGTCACTTTCCTGGTACTGCAAGGTGGATAACAAGGGTATCAAGACAATTGCTACGAAGGTAGCTTGAGTGACATTGCTCTGTTAGAAGGGAAGCATTGTTTTTTTCTCTCCTGGATTTGGGGTCTGCCTGGAGAGAGCTTCATGATGCCTCAGTTGGAGTAGGGGCTCACTATGACTCGCTCACATGGCTTCAATAGGCTATTGGGGAGGACTGCGGCAATGAGGAATGTCCTCCCCTGACTCACTGGGGGTCTGGTCAAGGCTGTCCCACACTGGGCTACTATGATTGCTCCCTGCCCTGTGACTTGAACCAAGGGAAAGTGACCAGGGGATACTCTCTACGCCACCCCTGTGCCCACATCAACCTGCTCAGGGTGGCACCTATCCCCTTAAGCCACTAGTATTCCCCAAAACCAGGCACAGGACTGTGAGAAGGACTTGCTAATATACATATGCTTCAACTTCACATGCTGATTAAGGATAGGGATTTGGTTGCTTGATACAGAACAAACGGCCTTGAGGACGACCTAGAAGGGTCAAAACACGTGTCAGCTCCAGATATTTCTTTGGGACAATAAAACAATCTACAACATGTGAGAAATTCTGTTTAATGGACTTAATGAATCTACTTTATTGGATCTTTAGATAGCGCTGACATCCAAGACCCAGCCCATTTTTCACTGTCTGTTCTATATTACAGGCCTATACGGGTGGTCTATGGGTTTTGGAGCATGCAGCACTCCCATTTCAAAAATGTCATTAGGGCCCTAGCGCCTTCAATAGGATGGTACCCGTAGAGCTTTCCCTTTCAATTTTTAAATAAGCATTATTTAAAAAGGCTGGGTATGTAACAATCAAATATACTTTTAAATACTTTTTTCCAGTATCAGCACAAGTTAGTGGATACTCTTCAGAGAAAGAAGCCTTTTACACACTTCCTACACCCAGAGGTGACTTCATTCACAAGGACAGTAATGCCATTTATATATCACTAGTTATATTTTGCAGATTCTGGGGTTGCATAAAGGATAGATTAAAGGAAGGAAAATGTTAAACAGGTTCTCAGGGCATGTGAGTATACTTAAATCTTCCAATGAAGTCTAGGCAAGACCTTCCCAGCAATAACAGTTTAGGACAAGTTACCACCAATGAGGGACAGTAATATCAAAGTCAATGGACTAGAAAGGTCTTCAGGGAGCCAGGACAGCCAAAGTCAATTGGAGCACTGTCTATGGAGCAAGGTCACTTCTTAGATAAAAAAAAGTCTTGCACAAAGTTAGAGAGTTTTGTAGAAATTAATTGTAAGGTAAGCCAATGCAAATCTCAACTGAGAAGTGTGCAGCTCACAAATACACTGAGGTAAGTACCCCAAGTCTAAACAGTACCTAAGGTTTGAAGAAGAGTTGGCCAGCTGGATTCTGCCTTGTTGCAGCGATGCAGATCCTGGGTTCCTGAGCCTCAGTCGTGGGGACAAGAGGGAGGATGTCTGGAGGACTCCTGCGGCAGCAATGTGGAGGTCGACAGCTAGGGGCTCATTTCGGATCAGCAGCACTTTGCGGTTTAAGCGCTCGGTAAACAGCACCACTGCGGATCTCGAATACCGGTTGGGCTTCCTTCACTCCTTGGGTCCTGCACTCTGGTGAGGGGACGCGAGCTCTGGTAGTCCTGCGTCTAGAGGGTCCTTGGGAGACTCCTGGAGCTTCTGGCCGGATTGCAGACGTTGCATTCGACTACAGTTTTATCGACCCCTGGCACTCGGTTCTTGCATCAGCGAAGAAGTACAGCCAATAAGGGAAGAGGGTCCAGCGGAGTTCGTCTCGGGGTTAGTTGGTCCCACTGACCTAAGGGTAGAAGCCGTCCCTTCCAGAGCTTCTCTTGTCGATCAGAAAAAGTAGTTTCAGCAGAGCAGCAGGGCTTCACCAGGCACTTCAGAGGTCCAGGAGGATGAAGCAAGCTTTGTTCACGCTTTCTTCATCCGGTGTGTCTCGCAGTGGTCGACTCTGACTCTCGTGCCAAAACCCTCACCCTTTAAGCAGGTTTCTCCCATTCATGCACATCCTAGGTTGGCAATCACACAGCAGGGTGCAGCTAGCCAATCAGGTCTGGTTGCATTCAGGCATTCCTAGAGACAAAGGGCAGGGGGGGTTTCGGGAACCTCCCTCACATCCTGCCTTTCCAGGGACACTGGAGCCAGGCATAAACCTGACTCAGCGCGCAGAGTAAAACCCAAGAAAGACCTCACAAACAGAAAATGGTGAAAAAAGAAGACCAGGGCCATTTTGACAAAAATGGTCACCCATGGGTGCTTTACTGCAGCTGAGGATTCAGCCTGTGGTAGAAAAGCAAAATGGTAGGAAAATAAAACCACTCCAGCCAGCGATTTAAAGAAGTGAGGGTAACATAACATTTTTTACATGAGAATGTACGATAAGGGCTACTAGGTAACCCCACTGCACCCCACATAAGATGGTGTGTGCTGGACCCACAAAGAGAAAAGGTAAGTAAAGTCAATGTCACTTTACTAATCTTGGGAACAGTAGTTCACAAAAGAAAAGGTATTTAAACCTTATGAGAAATCTAAAGGATTTCTTTGTGACACTGCACTGAGGGTGCTGCGCGGCGCCATACAAAAAGTAGATGCCTATGGAGTTTGTCAGACTCCCAAAACAGTGGAAAACACATGATCCAAATTAGGTGAAATTACATGAGGGAGTGAGAAAAAGGTCTCACTCACTCCAGGGTTAAAATTAAAAAGTCCTAAAGTCCAGCAAAAAGCTGGGGGTCTCTAAGGTGGGAGGAATTTAGCACCAAAATGAACATTCTTCCTAACACTACTCCCTCCTATACTGAACATTTTGTGACCTATAGACGCCTGTTTTCATCAGCAGTCCGACTATCTGCTAAAAAGCCACAGTACTACCAAGGAAAAATGGAATAAGACTCGAGTTAATGCCTTTCCCAGAAACCTGCGAATACCAGACTGTTATCAGCCTTCTTAGGAAATGCGGAAGGAATGCGAGGTACTGTAACACAAGGAAGGGTTTATTTGAAAGAGCTCATACTTCCTCGACGATGTGACACGGTCGTAAGTCTCTGGTTAAATGATGAAATCCCGAGAGTGCTCGTTCATGGCTCGCCACTACCAAACACAGCACACGAATGGGCTCATCTTGTTTTAGTCAAAAGCGCAGGATCAAAAATGGAAAGCATTTATAAATAAAAAAAAATGTAAAATCTGATCCCTGTTTTGAAGGTCATGTACTGTGCGCGTCTGGCAGTCTTGCTTAACCCATCTACATAAATACTTACAAAGCCACAGTGGCAGAATAAAGCGCCACATGAATAGCGAATGATAGATTCCACTGGGTATTGGCAACGGAGGAACACATGTATGATGCTGGCCGTGGCATCCTTACAATGCGTTTGCCAGATACGGTATTTTCCATACTTTAGCTTTTACAAGTTTTGGGATGGTGGTAAAATCGTCAATAGTTGGAAATTCTTCCTGTTTCCCCGCTCAGCCTCATTATGAGTCTGGGTACTGAAACCCAGGAAAAACACCTGCATTTGTGTGGCGGTAAATACTTTCCCACCAATGCGGTAAGGGTAGCAGCAATACTACTTTTCTGTAGTAGAGACCAAATGCGTTCCGCAACGGGAATAATATGCGAGTCCACATGACTCTAAATCATGTCCACGTTTAGCGTTACCACATTGTTACTGCAGGAGGTAATAGTAATTTGCGGCATTAGGTTATACCACCAATATCGTAATGAAGCTTAAAGTCTTATGTGATTTCCCACGGGCTGGTAGTCCGAGAAGGCACAGTTTACAATCTACCTTATTTTTACCTCTTTTATGTCCAGATGTGCATTTAATTTTACTGCTGTTTGCGCCATTAGGCTTTGCTGGTGTGGCGGTCTACTCCAGGGCATTGGGGATTGGCCTGCGGTAAACCATGCTGAGTTTTTTTCACTTTATGACGGATACGGCATTTAAAAAGAGGTCGATCACATTCGTGGACTTTGGGCAATGAAGTCTTCTGACTCTAGCGTTTCCCGGAAAACAGGTGTGCTATGTTGGCTTTCTCTTCTCGCTAGGGCTTGCTCTGTAAGACTGCAGAGGTTCGCGTGACACGTTATCCATCTTGTTGTCTACTTTTGGAGACCTATTCAGACAGTGTGAGTTGTGCCACGTGCCACCGTGACTGGAAATAACAAAACAGAAGTACTCCTGATATGCCTGACTGCCCTTGGATTGCTGCCCGACTCTTTATGGGTGCTTGACTTCACTTCTGGGGCTTACCGTCTTTATCAACATTGCTATGGTCTGGATAGTCTGGCCTACGAGAGGCGTCAAATAAACCCCTCTCCTCTCCTCTTCTGCCTGTCAATGCGGATCTGGGTCAAGTTAACTGAATTCTTCTTTCTGGGGCATTTATTCTCTCTGTTCTGGGTTTCCTCTGGGCACCCAGTTAGTTCTTTCCGATGATGCCAACTCACTGGTTCATGGTAGTAGGCCCCTGTCCCCATTTTAACCACATGACTATCTCCCTGCTGCCCTCCTGCTCTACTGCCCTTCCCGAAACACGAGCAAATGATTGCCTTTGCCTTCTACTGCCGGTGACTGTCGCCAACATGGAAGCGCGTACCCCATGGCATGTCCATTCCGATTGTTGCTTGGGTAGATCGCATCGCTGCATCCGACCATTTATTTTCCTTGTTATTCTACATTTACATTATACATGTGGACATCTCAGTGACCCCTGTTTATTCTCTGTTGTATTTGGTCAATGTTTTGCTGTCCTGATCTGCACAAATGAATGAAACCCCCCAAGGCTCCTGCACCCACATAGCCCTAGTCCAGCTGGCTTGAGTGACGCAGCCATGACATGAAGACTGCAGGATATAAGTTGTGGTAAGACAGGGCTCAAGTCGAGGGTACACGCGGGGGGACAGAGTCCCCCCACTTTATTCAGAGGGTGGACTCAGCCCCCCCCCCCAGCTAAAAGAGAAACATGGATATCCTCTTTGAATTTATGAAGATCGCAGGAATCAAACCGGAGTCGTCAGGTTTGCACTATATAACCTGATCAAAAATAACAAACAACTAATGGTTAAATATCTCATTTCGGTACTGCAAGTCCAAGGGAAAACATTTGTATTGGTTCTTGGAGTTTAAAACATGCACACATGTAAACGTATATCCTGTCTTGGTTTTTTGTGTGTGTTGATTTTATGAAAGGCAAATGCCATTCGTCCTGTGCAATTTGGGTGGTTATGCAAAGCCAATTAAATGAAATGTGCATATTTCATCTTGATATGCAAATTTCTGACAATGTCACATCCGATTGCGTTTGTTGATGAGTCCCACTACTTTAATTTTTAGGACTTGACCCCTGTGGTAGAATGATCCGCTACCAGCAGACCACAGTGGTGCCTGGATTTAGGGTGTCATCTTTTCTCTTCCACTTTTCCTGAAATGCTCAGGAGGGACAGTGCCCCTTACACTATGGAGAAACACAGGACTATTTTCACAAGGGGAGGGTACCCCAGGTAGTGAGTACACCATTACTCTTGAACCCACAGTTGCATTGAGTTACCTGGTTCTCAAACACATCGCATGCCTTCAAACTTTACAACTCCATATATTTTAATTGTTTACATGTTTAAAACATGATACAAAACCATCACCCTTTACACATTACAACTAACTAAAAAAAGGCTTTCCCCCTAACTACATGTCTAGTTAGTGCCAGGGCACTCATCTATCAAGCCTTGCTACGGTGATAATGCTATCGCAGAAGGGCTGTATGATCTGGTAATGGCCCTGTATGCCATCTTAATGGGTTTAGTGAAGTGAGGACATTACTGCAGATTACGGGCAGCCACTCCCGAGGCCATTAGCGCCATTAGCACCCGAGAGTGCAGGGAGAAGTGAAAAAGAAATCAGTTCTGTGGCAGGTGAGAGGACACTGCAACGTGCCTTGCGTGTAGTCCGGAAACATAGTAAGACACGTCACCAGGGCAGGAAAGGGCATGCAAGTAGGAGAGCAATGAGTCAGAGGGTAAGGAGAGGGTAATGCTTGGGAAGAAATGGGAAGACTGCGTACAAGCTGGTGATCAGGCAAGGTGAGGCAATGGAGAAGGGTGGCAGAGGTGAACATGGCTGCCAGAGAGGTCAGGCCGAGGGAATGCAGGGAACGTGGCGTATCTCTGAAGATGTTTATTTATTTATTTATTTTTTATTTATTGTGTAAAATTTAGTTTATATTACAAAACCTTTATCACACTTTTTCCTTTTAGGTCCGTTTCATGACCTTCTTCGAAGAAACATTTTTTTTCTTTTCTTTTTTCGACCACCTTCATTAAATGTTCTTAACACGAGTCTTTTTCTGTGAGTTCTCTTGCAACCTCATCGTCCTTATCTTTCAATATTTTTTCCAGAAAGTTTATACCTTCACAGGAGAATCTGGGATTGTGTCCTTGAATAAATTAATCCCATCGATCCTCAGCATTGCTTTGTGTCATTTTAGCCATATGACTTGTCAGCATTTGATTTCTAACTTTTGTTACCGCTCTGTAATTCATGAGGAGATGTGAAGGTGTCTCCTGTTGATCATTATCTGTGCAAAGTCTGCAGCGTCCCTCGATAGTTCCTCTACTGCCAGTTCTGTTTTTATAGTCATTGGTCGGGTACACTCCTAGCCGAATTTTCATTAGTAGTCCTCTATGAAATTTGGACAGAAATCTTGTCAGGTTCTCTGGGAGCATTTTTCTCCTCCGGTGCTCTACAGCCATGTTTTTTATATTTTTTAGTTTCATTTTGGCTTCTCTTGTAGATATCCAGTCTTGTCTGAACAATTTTTCTTTTACTTTGTTAGGATTTGAGACTAGTTCTTCTTCTGTCGATTCCAAATCTAATAGGACTTGAGTCCATTTCCTTTTCCAATGGTTTAAATAAGTTGAACTCTTTCCCAAACCATTCGTTGCTAGGATTTTGTAGCCCAGAGCTGGACTCCCTTCAAGTATTTTCCTCAGCAGACTTAGTGATTTCCATTTCATGGTGGCCTCTAGTGACTCTAGCCCAAGCTCCGCTCTTATTGTTACTGTCGGTGTATTCATCGGTAGCCTCAATATGGGTTTACAAAACCCACTTTCCAACTTGGACCAGATTTTATGGGAAAGATTCACTCCGGCTTCGCTACCGTAGGTTAGAGATGGTAGCACGTTTTGCACATAGAACAGCATCACAGGCGTCAGGGAGAATTTTCCATATATCCCATTCACAACTCTTCCTTGCACACTTAAGTTCTTAACTTTTGCTGCCATAATTTCTTCCCAGTTTTTTCCACACTTGAGATGTTGATTCCGACACCCAGATATCTTATCCCAGAGACTCTTTCTAATGTATCTCCTCCTATCTTCCACGTGAATATTTTCATAGTGGCGTTGTTCTTGCCGCTTACTGTCATAATCTTTGATTTTTCAACATTAATGATCAATTCGTTCTTTAGCATATATTTCTGAAGATTGTTAAGAAGTCGCTGTAGACCGATTCTAGTTTTGTCCATTAGGACTATATCATCGGCGTAGCATATTAATGCCAAATCGTGATTATTTATTTTCGGGCTGAAAATTCTTATATTAGATGTTATTTCCGGTAGGTCACACAGGTACTATTTGAACAACGTGGCGGCGAGCGGACACCGTTGTTTCACATCCTTCTTAATTGTGATGTTGTTCGTCAAGTCTCCTTTTTCGTTCAGCCAGATTTGTGTTGTTGTATTTTGATGAGGGGCTCTTATTGGATTCATCATCTCTGTAGGACAGTTCAATGTTTTCAGCTTTTCCCAAAGCTTTCGTCTGTTAACCGTGTCAAATGCTTGACTTAAGTCAATAAATGCAAGATGTCGTTCCCTTTTATGTTCTACTGCATTTGTTTTGAGCATTGACAGGATGAAGAGATTTAAATCAGTACTGGTTTGCTTTGTGAATCCTGTTTGTTGTGGGTCTATGATGCTGTTTATTTCTTCCCACTTAGTCAATTTCTTCTGTAGGTCTGATGCAAAGAACTTTCCAATTGTGGCCAATAGTGAAATTGGTCGATAATTGATCGGCAAGTCTCGTTGGCCCTTTTTGTAGATCAGAACTGTTATACTTTTGTTCCAAATGTCGGAATATTTCTTTGAGTCTCTATTGTTTTAAACAGTTTGCTTATTATCGCTGCCCATGATTGTGGATCTTTTATCAGATGGATATTTGTTACCCCGTCCAGTCCGGCTGCGGAGGAGTCTTTCAGTTTTCGAATTACAGACTCTATTTCCGCATCATCCATCATTGTGATCCGGGCGTGCTCGGTAATTGCCTCAGGCAGGTCCGCATCTTCTAATCTGGTTGAAAATACTTTGGTGTAATGCTTTATACAATCTTGTTCAGAAACCCCTCCACTCAATCTACTTTGTTGGTTTAATGTACAGTTGTTAATTAAGTCGCATGTGTCTCTGGTGTTAATCTTCTGTAGGGTCTTTATCATTACCTCCCCTTGTTCTTGTTGTCTCATGTTTCTAAATTCTGATAACCAGTTTTTGTATTGGGATCGACCTGTCTTGATCTTTCCCAGTCTTTCTTCTGTCGTATCTTTTGTTCCTCTGTTACAATCTCTTATATCCTTTATAAGTTGTTTCCTTCTTTCAACTAGTTGACTACTATAGTTGTGCTTGTGTACAATGGCATCATTTTTGAGCCCTGATTTCTTTATTATAAAGACCTCCAAAAGACTTTCATAGTTAAGGTGTCCGGACCCGGCGGCATCGGTTTCACTGATGATCCCTTTCAATGATCGAATATCCTTCTTTGATAACCTTAGCGATTTATCGACAGGTTCAATTCCACTTTAGTGATGATGTTTATGTTCTTCACCTCCTGATTGGCTGCTGCAGTGCCAACATTGGGTCAAGGCTTCTAATACAGATTCTCCATTGAATCTTCAATAGGCGCTTTGATCATAATGGAGCATTATAAATTAAAAGCTATCAGCCTAAAATCTTTTGGGTGTCATCAACTACTCATCAAATATCTTATGCTCACGTGGGCCATTATATCACCGGCCATCATATTCTCTTTCGGGCTTAGAAACGTAGCATTCCTGTACACGTGTAGACCCTCTTTCTGCCACACACGCTGTCCATGCATTCCTTGGGTTCCACAACTTGAGTACAACTTGAGTACAACTTGAGTACAATAGCCCTGTTTTGACAGTGACACACACCAGCATCAGGTTGTGCATTGTGGTCATTGACATTGATTAGAGGTAGCCAGGGGTGCCTTCGGCTTCCCCAGGCAATTTCGTTGGTACCCCTGGCACTTCCTCTGCGACTCTGGGCTTCCAGGCCTCCCACTACTAATGTGAGGCAGTATTTAGCATATTATGACCATGTGTAGCTTTAACAGATATAAGATGGCTGCAATAGAGCCTACTCTGGTGTAGTACATGCATTCAAAAGAAGTGCACCTGGCATATGAAGGCTCTGATGGGTGTGCATGGAGTTTCTCCTGAATGCATCCATTACATATCGAGGCAGCACTGTGGATTATATATAGTGAAAACGAAAATAGCCCTTTGTCTGACTCAGAACTGTTTCTTACGTTGTTCATCAAACATGTACCATAGATTTTTGACATTTGTGATGTCATATCCTATGATGTCAGCAGGGCCCAAGGTGACATTACATCACTCCCTGTTTACGGTCAAAGTTCATGTGATGTCACTCCTTGTGATATCATCACTTAAATGAGGTCACTTCAGCTACCCCTAGCATTTTTGTGAAATGACATTCCTGACTCTGTTTTTTTTTTAATGTTTAGCAACCAGAAATTCCACTACACTGCACAGCAAGCTAGTGGGCTATCTATGCTGAATGAGAAACTGTCTAACCGCAAGTTCTAGATACTGCACCCAGAGAATGCTACACAAATAGATCTGGAACTAATCAACTGGATGAAATGTTTTTGTGCCTGCATTCTGGCAAATGACTTGGGAAGACTATAACCAATAGAATTGTCGTACACTCTGGCTTCAACAAAGCAAAGGCTTTTAAATTATGTGACTGACTATGTCATCGTTTATTTTCTTCCGTAACAGATTGCCTTGCCATTTGCTTTCCACGTAAGCTTACCACTCTTCATTGGGGGCCCACCAGTGGCCCCCAGGTATGTCCGCCCTGTCTTCTTCCATGGCATAGATTCCCATTGTATGCAGGGCAGGTCTTTCTTGAAGATGAGTTCAGTGGGCCAGACATCACTGACAAAAAGCTGGTTTTTTTTGGTCAAACACTGTCATGTCTGCCTCTCAAACCCCCCATCACCCACACACCCACACACTCATTGTTGTAATTCCCCAACATGTTCATGACATTGACGAATGGCAAGCAAACGGTTTATAGAATTGTACATTTCAGAGTAGACTACCAGCTACTACCACCAGTCTCTGATAATTTGTCAAATACCAAACTACATTGAGTATTTAGTATACAAACGTTTTCATGCTGCCCTTTTGCAAAAATAATAGCACTTTGTGGTAAAAGTTTAAAAAGATTTAGCTGCATAATTCTCTTAACTTCTCAGTGATTCTATAGCCTAAGATAATAAAGAAAGCTGCCTGGTCAAGTATATTTCATACTGCGCAAGACTAACATGATATTCATTCGCCATGCAGTAGCAACTCCAATGTGGAAAACCCCACAGCTTGCTACAGTTAGGCCAGGTTCAAGGTTAGCCTGCTCCTGGACGCACTCGTCCTGGTGCCAGCAGCAAACCACAGCAACGAGGAGAGCACAATTAGAACCCCTTTGGAAAAGGATTGGGGCAGCATTTGCCGATCAAACGTCCAAGTGCAGTAATGGTAGAAGTAGCCAAATTTAGAAATACTGGCTGATACCAAATTCACCAACACTTCAAAAAGCTGCACCAAGCACAGACCACCACGAGATCACAGATTTTAAGTTTCATCCTTAAGGTGGACTTCCATGGTAGTACCAGGGTACTATCATCGTCAAGTAGGCAGCGCGCAACACAGTTGCCATGAAAGGGGCCGTGGAGGCTGTTGCACACAGGCCTCCTTAACTGGCAGTGAGTCCCTTTCCTGGAACATGCACACACACTAAAGCGCTATTCCAGAGACGGAACACATGTCACAGAACTTAAGTTGTTTAGTGAAAGGTGTGAATTATTCATCTGTTTCTTGTGGTTTCCTTCCACTCTGGCACCTGCTGTTTTTCCCATGACGAAGGTAATCCTACAAATACCAGAATGCAAAGGAAAATCAAAGGACTCTGTGGACTATCATTTCTCCAATCTCGAGAATCATGAACCTGAACAGTGCTGCACTTTCTGCTTATTCCTGTGTTAAATCACTCTAAAAATACCCTATTGTATTTCTTCTCCCTCATCCTATTAAAAATTAAAATGCAACGCTCTGGAGGGGTTTCACAGACCGGAAGGTTCAGTATGTGCCATTCACAGAACGTTTGAGAATATGGTCCGATTCTCAAAGTCATGCAAATAAAAATGCACAGAGGATGGATGCACTGTGTTTTTTTTAGTTGAACGACTTTGAGAAATGTGCGGGACACCTTATTTACAAAGGTGGCCTCTGCCTTCCAGGGGGTTGGCCATCAGCGCAAAATATGTCCCATCCGACCCCTTTGCATACAGTAGTGTCGAGAACAGCCCCCACCCCCAAGGTTATGTATAACAGGGTCCCAGCACTCATGTATGTGATGGGAGCACTTTTGAAAAGGGACGCCCCCTCACAGGCCTGACATTGTGACATCTCAGCAAATAGAAAACGAGATGTGTACCCCTGTTTGCAGAACAGCAATTCCAGATGGAGAGCAGTGGTTTACACCACTGCTCTCCCCCCTAAAACAATGCATGGCATTTAAGGGTCAGGCATGAACCTGCCCTGCAGTGGCATGTTCCACACAGGCATAGGGGAATGCGTTTGCTTTCTGTGTTTTCCTTTGTATTTATTTTTTAAAGTGCTTCACATTTGTGAATTTGAGATTTGCATTAAAAAGCAAAGAAACACCTTATTTATTTATTTATTTTTCCATGTATGAAGCGCACTAAACTGAAGGGCATCAAGGTGCAGTTACATAAACAGTGGGCCTCATTACGAGTTGGGCGCAAAGGGATTACCGGCACCGGGAAGGACACCGGTGCCGGTAATCCCTTTGCGCCCTATTCCGAGTTCCCTTAGCGGGTCCCTCCTTTAACGCCTGGTCTGAGCAGGCATTATGGACGGGGCCCGTTAAGAGAAATCAGAGCCAATAACGGTACCGGAAATTGCGGTACCATTATTAGCTACTTCCCATTGAGCCCTATGGGGGCTGAAATGGGAATGGGGAATGTTTCTTTCAATGGGGACTTATCGGTCCCTCCAAGGTCGGAATGGCCCGGTAAGTCCCCATTGAACCAGGTCAGACTCGGTACCGGTATGGGAGGTAGTCAAGGCGCAAATAGCACCATAATTACCTCCATACTCGGAATGAGGCCCAGTTACTCACAATACATGTACAGAAAGTCAGCAGATCAGGCAATTTAAGGTTCACCGTTTAGGCAAACATCCATGTTTTTAGTGATTTCTGGAATGCATTTGCACAAATGCATTCTCTGCAACTTTTTCAGCGTAGAGCAAGAAAAGGCGCTGGCACATACCATGGCTTGCATCAAAACATGTATTTAGAATCAGCCCTTTGTGTTCAATGCAAATCACACGAGATTATAGGCAAGCAGAATGTCTTCTGTTTACCATTTTATCATTCCAATCGACTTCAGCAGTAATTCTACAACAATATGAATGCTAGAACGCAGCAGTCTAGCTGCATACCTGCCTAACCTCTGGGTTTAGCCGGGAGACTCTGGTTTTTTACGCTCTTCTCCGAGTCTCCGGGGAAGAGCGTGGATGTTCCGGGTTAGCCTGCGCAGGTCCTTGGTTGCTGCGGCTAGCGCATACCTCCATGCGATTGGCCACAAAAGACCACGACTCGTAGTCAATCGGGTGGAGGCAGGGGCGGGACCCAGTAGTCCTTTGAGGTCACTTACCATGTTAATGTTAATGTTAAAGGATATTTGTACCGTGCACTATTACCACCGGAGAGGTTCTCTGGCGCTCTGGCAGCTTTGAAAAAGGGAAGGGGGTGAGTTAGTGGGAATAAGCTGGAAAAGTGCAAGAGAGCAGAGATGTGCTGTTGGCAGCCTCAGCCCAGTGGGTCCATTGCCTGAGCTTGGGGTGTTTTACGGTCGGTAGTCGTGGGCTGTTGTGCGAGTCTCTGTGTGGTTTGTTTTGTTGTTGCGGTGTAGTGAAGTTTGTGTGGATTGTTGTGTTGTAGGCTTGTGGTTGTGTTTGGTTAGAGTTTGAGAGGTGTGATGCTTGCTATCATTCACTATTCCATCTGTGTGTGGCACTTGCTAATCTTCAATATCCTATCTAGATGTGAGGCAGGCTAGTGATCACGATTACATCTAAGTGTGGCACTTAGTAACATTCACAGTTTCATTTAAGTGTGGTGCATGCTAACATTCGCAATCCTATCTAGATGCGACGTAGGCTAAACTTAAGAATTCCATCTAAGTGTGGCACATGCCACAATCACAATCACAATCCTATCTAGTTGTGACGCAGTCTAATATCACTCCCTCCTAACCACAATACCGAGGTGACAACAGTGATTAGACATATCCCACCCCTCACGTGACAACACTCCATCCTTTCATGCCACTGCTGACGTATTTTCTTCCATGGCATGTCTTTCGGCAGGAATTCAAAGCTACTGGAAAACCGTAGAAGTGTTGAACGTGCCATTTAAAAATGGACATAAAGCTTAACATGCACTGTGGAAAAAGTGTACCCAAAAGTGCATCAATAAACACATGCACAAACCCACGTGTCGTGCCACACATGAACTGACAGCAATGATGGGTGGGGAGTCTGACCTGTGGGAAGCTTATGGAGACTCGACGCTTCCACCAGTCTGTACCCGGCGAGGGTCAACCAGAATGCAACAAGCACTCTGATTGGCCCTCGCCAGGGAATTACCAGGCCGGGAATCACTTGCAACGCACTACGTGTATGGGCATAATTTTAGGGGGGACAGGGTGTTTGGCCCCCCAAATTTCATGGCACACCATTTTGTCCCCATTCATTTGGCTGGGGCACCTTTTCTTCAGATGTCATGTCCCCCCCAACTTTTTCAGCAAAATTACTCCACTGACTACATGCCTTTTGCTCCCGGCGGGGGGCGTGGCGGCCCGTTAGCCAATGAGAAGGCTCGAAACAGGGCAATCCCCGCTCCGAGCCTCCCCATGGATGGAGGCTGCCTTCGCCCCCCGCCGGGGACTCAGGTAAGTTTATTTTTTTCTTCCATCCCCTCCCCTGCAAGCTATCCCATCCCGCCCTTCCAACCCCACTTACCTTCTTTTTTCTTCTTTTCACGGTAGCGAACGCGCTGGGAACACTTCTGTTCCCAGCACGTCCACTCCCGATGGGCACCACGGAAAGGGAAAACTGACTACGTTTTCCCTTTCCCTGCAGCCATTTTATTAGACTTTTTTTTTTTTTTTTTTTTTTTCGAAACGCAGCGTTTCGGAACAGAAAAAAATGCTATCAGTACCCCGGTCTAACGGGCAGGGTACTAATGGTTATAAGGCCCTTGACAGCGGGTCAATACCGCCGACGGTAATGCCGCCGGGGCCTCGCTAAGGCCCTCGCTACCCTCGGGCCTGTAACAATGGGCCCCGGGGGCATTACCTGGGGCGGTATTGGCCCGCTGTCGAGGGGCTTATTGCCACAGTAATATACTGGCCAAAGCAGTGGCACATGCCCATTAGGCAAATCAGGCTTTAGTTCCCAGGCCCCCAGCCACCAGAAATCCCAATCCTTGCTTGTCATTTCTTTTTACAGCTCTTTTGCCTTTTCACTTTTTTCACTTTAATGTTTCGTTTTGCCTCCCCTTTCTACCTCTATTTGTTCTAGTCATTTGGCCATTTTATTTTACTTTTACCTTTTCTTTCCCACAAACGTTTTTCTTTCCTCCCCTTCTTTCTCGCCTTCATCTTTCATTCTGCATTGATTTACCCCCCTTTCCTCTCCCTTTCTTTTTATCTTCTCTTGCTATATATTTGTTTTCTGCAGTATTGCTCTTTCCCTCCATTTTCTCTTTATACCGTTATATTTGATTTTTAATCCTTTGATTTTCTCCTTTGTTCTGCTCCTCTTTTCCAGTTCTGTTGTCACGCCACCTTTCCAATGTGTCGTCTAGGTTTCCCCTTTTACCTTACCATTCCTTTCCATTTTCCAATCCCTTACACCTTCTCCTCTGCAAAGAGAGTGTTCTGTTGTGAAAAGGAAGAGAGCTCAGAGCAGCTGAGCACCACCACTCACAATCAATCAACGAGAGATTGCATGTGATAGCTGCGGTGGGGCCTGGGACATTATTCATCTGTCCTACCTTACTCTAGCACCAGCACTCTACCAACCCTTTGTTAATTTACTCTCTGCCAAACTGTTTACCCTTGCCTACATGTCCGTGTCCCTCTTCCCTCCCGCCCATCTCGCACCTGATTGGCTCTGCACCCGTTGCCTTGACTAACGAGCGTCTCTCCTGCTCGATACCTATTCTGAGGCCATTTTAGCTGAGGCCACTTTCAGGTAAGGCTCACTGGCCTGAGACCCCCTCCATCTGGGATGCTCACACTTTTTACTGAATTTTCCATCTAGAGTGCCGAATTTCGCTGTGTTGATAACTTTAAAAGTTATCACCACCAGCCCCTTTTCAGCGTGATAGCAGTCGCTCCCCGACCTCCATCCCCCATTTCCCCGACCCCTGCCCCTTGCTAGCCCGACCCTGATTGGGCCCAGTGCCTTTAGAGAAACACCTGCAAGGGTGTAGTGTCTCACTCGGCTGAGAAGACTGTTTCCCTGCCCTCATGCCGCCCTCATCATCTGATTGGACAAAAGACCCCCAAAAGACTCCCACTTAGGGCAGCCTGATTGTGCCAGATAGCCATACTTCACATTTAGCCTGAATGTGCCAGATAGCGTGATTGTGCAAGATAGCCATACTTCACTTTTAGCCTGATTGTGCCAAATAGCCATATTGTGCCAGATAGCCATATTTCGCATTTACCCTGATTTGACCAGTTAGCCATATTTCGCATTTACACAGATTTTGCCAGATAGCCTGATTGTGCCAGATAGCCAAGCCATATTTCGCATTTAGCCAGATTGTGCCAGATAGCCATACTTCACATTTAGCCAGATTGTGCCAGAAGCCATACTTCGCATTTAGCCAGATTGTGCCTGATAGCCAGGATGTGCTAGATAGTCATATTTCACATTTAGCCTGATTGCGCCAGATAGTCTGATTGTGCCAGATAGCCATACTTCGCATTTAGCCAGATTGTGCCAAATAGCCAGATTGTGCCAGATAGTCATATTTCACATTTAGCAAGATTGTGCCAGATAGCCATACTTTGCATTTAGCCAGATTGTGTCAGATAGCCAGATTGTGCCAGATAGTCAGATTGTGCCATATAGTCATATTTCGCATTTAGCCATGTATCACATCCAGGAGAACTGTTAGCTAGTGACATATAACATCTAGGGGGATGACACTCTAACTGCACTAGCCAATCCAGTCAGAACTGCAATTATTAGCTTGCTTCACACCTAGACAGATTTGTAGTTATTAGCTTGCGTCACATCTAAACAGAAGTATAGTCATTAGCAGGTGTCACATCTAGATAATACTGTAAATATTAGCCTGCATCACATCTAGACAAAACCTTAATTAATGCCTTCCATCACATCTAGACAGAATTGTAGTTATTAGACAGAACTGTAATTATTAGCTTGCGTCACATCTAGATATGTCCCCCCACTTATCTGCCTATCGTATTGTATTGTGAAACCTAGGCCTTTCTGCCACTATACAGGAATCTCAAATCTAGGTTTCTTCCCCTTATCCACCTATTTTATTGTATTGTGAAACCTAAGCCTTTCTCCCACTATACAGGAATCTCAAATATAGGTGTCTCCCCTTATCCACCTATTTTATTGTATTGTGAAACCTAAGCCTTTCTCCCACTATACAGGAATCTCAAATATAGGTGTCTCCCCTTATCTGCCTATCATATTGTATTGTTAAACCTAGGCCTTTCTCCCACTATACAGGAATCTCAAATCTAGGTGTCTCCCCTTATCCGCCTATCATATTGTATTGTGAAACCTAGGCCTTTCTCCCACTATACAGGAATCTCAAATCTAGGTGTCCTCCCCTTATGCTTATCTGCCTATTGTATTGTAATGTGAAACCTTGGCCTGTTTTCCACTATAGAGGATTCTCAAATCTAGGTGTGTTTCTCTCTTATCAGCCTATTGGTTTATACTGTGTTACCTAGGCCTTTCCTCCATGATACAGAAATCTCAAAACTAGGTTTCTTTGCTCATATCCTTATACCGCTTTACAGGAATCTCAAATCTAGGTGTTGTCCCTCCTGTGTACCACCTTGAAACCCAGGGCTACCCATTGTCACAGGTTCGCCCAGCAAACTGCTGAAAACAACTACCTACAGCTAGGTCACTGCCCCAGTTAAATACAAACCCGTCCTGTTACTTCAGGAAACCTACAGTAATACCAACTGCACCACCCTTCACCAACGATTAGTACACAGACACTGCCCTGCTTTGACCCTCCATCCAGGGAATGAAGAAGGCCAGGACCATAATCCACTACCTTCCCTACCACCTGAAACCATGAGCTAACTACCCACAGTCTAGAACAACCCAAACCCGGAACCCCCTCCAACACCTGCAACTCATTCTTATGCAGACACCCCTTCCAACCCACATCAGCATCCTCAATATTCACCCCCACATCTGGACCATAAACAACATATAAGACACAAGTACACAGCACAGAGTGCACTCCACTATCGCAGCTCAAGAGGATAAGAATCAACACCATCCAAAGAATACAAGGTCCCACAGGTGGGCTACAGCCCCTGTAACCCAAACTCCAAATCGTCTGACCACAAAGATCCTGAAGATGCCCCGACACAGAGCTGCACGACGCCAAAGACAAACGGAACAAGGAACAATCTGAACAGATACACACACTCTACCAGCAGAAACCCCAAGAAATACAGAACATACACCTAAAACATCCCAATAAACAGAAAAAAACATCACGAGAAGTACTATAACAGAACAACCATAAGAAAAAATAAAAGAGAAACAAACCTAGCCACTTTAAAAAGATCAATTGCAACCTAATCAATGCTACATCAATGTACAAACATGCCACAGAGATATTTGACCTCCTGTCCGATGGGGGTATCGACATCTTATTCATAACTGAAACATGACTAGACGACAACTACAAAATCACACTGCATAACTGCATCCCTGACAACTTCAAGTGGTCACAAGCAAACAGGAAAAATAAAAGAGGAGGAGGACTGGCGGTAACATGAAAGGAACACCTAAAAATCTAAACCGATGAACCAGTAAACATCAAAAACGGTGAATCCCTAAACCTTCACCTAACAGCTAACCCCAAAACAAATCTTAAATTTGTTCTAGTATGCCGACCACCAACATACGATGCAACCTTCGACTCATTCACTGAAGCCATCACCAACCTAACCATCCAGCAAGAACATCCGATCACCCTGGGAGACTTCAACATCTGGTTTGATGAAGAATCAGCTAACCCACAAAAATCACCAGCCAAACAACTGAAGATAATGAAAGTACATCAGCTGGTCAAAGGAGCAACCCACATTGCGGGACATACGCTAGATGCAATATTCACCAACAAAAACCTCATCACCATGACGCCACAACTAGAGATCCTCTGGAGAGACCATCTCATCATCCCCTTCGTAATCAGGCTACCCATGACAACAGACAAATAACCCGATAAACTGCCGACTACCAGGAAAAGGAATTGGATGGCCATCAAAGTCAGCAACTTAGCAGAACAACTAAAAATCAACAAACCACCAACAATGAGCCTGGTAGAAGCTGGCATCGACAGTAAAACAGAACTACTTCATAACTGGATCGCTGGAACAATCAATGAAATCTCCAAGGCAAAACCTTTCACCCCATCGCGCAAAAGAACTACAGCAAAATGGTTTACCCCACTACTCAACACCATGAAAAGGAAGAACAGGAAACTTGAACTACAATGGAGGAAAAATAATGATCAGGTGAAGAAATTTCAACTCCAACGACAAATCCACTCATACAAAAAGGAAATCTATAAGGCCAAAACGAAATACTATGACAACAGAATCACCAAAGCCGCCAACACCCCAAAATAACTATTTAAAATCATAAACAAAATGTGAAACCCACCTGCATGCAAAAACACACCAATACCTTCCCTGAAACTATGCAGTGACCTTGCAGGCCACTTCAAAAACAAAATCCGCACCATACAACAGATCATACAAAACAGACCAATCAACTAGGACATGCAACCCATCCAGCCACCCGAGGTTCGCCAGAACAAACTCCAAAGCTTCCCCCAAATATCAATGGAGACATTGGTGAAGCTTGTAAGCAATAGCAACAAATCAGGCTCACCATGGATCCATGCCCCCCAGACATACACAAGTCAATCCTCATACAAGGAACACCCATGCAATACTACATAAACCTCTTCAACCAATCACTTTCAACAGGGAAAGTACCACAATCATTCAAATCAGCATATATCAAACTGCTCTTCAAGGACACAGCAGGAAGCGTAGAGGACCTTGCCAACTGCAGACCCATCTCCAACATCCCCTACCCAGCGAAAATACTCGAAACATACGCCTATAGAATAACACAAGAATTCATAGAAGAACACCAACTGCTGGACCAAGCACAAGTAGGCTTCAGAACGATGAGAGGAACTAAAACAGCACTGCTTTAAATCTGGGATGATCTAAAGGCTAACGCAGTCGCTGACAGAAACACAGCTCTTATACTCCTAGATCTCTCCCCAGCATTTGACACAGTCAATCATGAAATCTTCATCAGGAAATTGGAAGAAATAGGAATCACTGACCTAGCTCTGCTATGGATTAAATCCTTCTTAACAAACAGAACAGAAACCGTATGGATCAAGCCTTTCAAATCCACTGCAAGAGAATCCACCTGTGGAGTACCACAAGGATCCTCCTTCTCCCTGCTGCTCTTCAACATATACCTGATGCCTTTAATCAAGCTCATTAAAAAACATGGCTTCACTTGCTACAACTACGCCGATGACACACAGATCGTCTACAAAATACAAGACACAGGAAGGAAACACAACCCTGGAAGAATGCCTACAAGAACTCTACAGCTGGATGAGTCTCAAACTCAACCTGGAAAAAACAGAAATAATGATAATATCCAATAACCGGGAAAACAATCACTACATCCTGTGGCCACAGGAACTGGGAACAGCAACCACACCTTCAATGATAGTGAAGAACCTAGGAGTCTTAATGGACAACAAACTTACACTGGAGCCACAAGTAAACGCTATAATCAAGAAATGTTTAATCCTCCTACATTTAGTAAAAAGGATCTTACCATTCCTCTCTTTCACCCACAAAACACTCACCATCATCGCACTCATCATGTCTAGAGTAGACTACGCCAACAGCCTATACCTACAATGCCAGAAGGACTATTAAAAAAACTCCAGCGCTTCCAAAACGCTGCAGCCAGACTGCTGCTCAAACTACCCCGAACAGAACAGTGCTGAAACTGCTACATTGGATACCAATAAAACAGTGAATAAAGTTCAAAAATATGTGCATGACACACAGAGCAATCCACAGACAAGGAGCAGAGTTCCTAAAGGAGAAAATAGCCGTTACCATACAACAATCCAACAAGACAACTCAGATCAAGCAACATCTGCTTAGAACCGAAAACCATACAATAAAAGAAAATTCAGAGGATCATCGTTCTCTCCCTGGCAGCAATATCCTGGAATCATCTACCAAAAAACATACGCAACACAAAGGATCATCTGAAATTCAGAGAACTACTTAAAACTTGGCTCTTTGCCCTGGAAACAGGAGGAAACGACCAGGAAGCAGAGACCAATCTGGAAAAAGAATCCCAGGGAGGAAACCATGACCCCTAAATTAATTCCTCACGGAACCAGAAGGTGGAGAGGATGCCCCGACCACGCATGCCCCCATACCGCTAACCCACATGGGAAACCTAGGTAGGTAAGATCCCCTCAAAGGATGGGCAGGAAGGGACCAGAGTGAACTAACCTGAACCTCCCCAACCCTGGATAGGGGGAACACGCCAACTGAAGTCAAATAACCATTACACTAGAGTGACACAGAGGAAAACTCCCACGCCCTCAACAGACCTGCCAACTAGACGGTCAAACTACAATACCAAAACCACAGGATAATCATAGATGTTGAGCACAGAAATGCAAAGACAAAGAGGTAAGAGAGAGAGAGAAAAATCCCTGCTATCCCGATTCTCAACTTTTCTTGTACACCTCTCAGACAGAAAACCAGACAGCCATCTCTCTGCAGAGCAACCCACACGTACTTTACAACTTTGCAACAACAGACTAACAACACATAACCCAGAACAACAGCACATGGTAATTCGCACAGACCCTTAAACCGCACTTAAGCTCAGGGAACGGTGCAAACTGAACTAAGCACTCTCACTTTCCTATTCCCACTACACCCTACTAACCCTCCACCACCCCTGCCCCCTTTTTTTGCCAAAGCGCCTGGGGACCACTTCAGTGGTGACGGTGCACGGTACAAATACCTTTAACACTAACATTTAAATTGTATTGTTTTTAACAAATGGACTCCGCCCTTCTTCTGAGATCTGTGCTCCTTGCATTTTTGCTGCAAATCCCAAACACCTTTTGTTGATCCCCTTTGTGTCACTCGTGTACCATTAAAACATTCACATTTTGAATCCCTCTCTAGTCAACGTGTGACTTCTTCCCCAGTCTCTGCCTTCCTCATGCTCTTCTCAGGGCTCACGCCTTGTGCTGCACTTTTTATCACTTTCCGGCACTATGCTAAAACCACTTAGTGCTAAGATGTATAGTCTCTTCTGCCAGAGATGGGTTGTCGGTTTACTCTAAATGATTTTTAAGCACTGCGGTGGAGGCACTCCCTAAACAGTCTAAAAATAAATGTACTTGTTCCTCATTTTTCAATTGTTATTCCAATTCTCCGCTCTGAACGTTCTACGAAGGCAACCTATGCAGTATATGGGGGTATTGAATCCCCGAAGAGCTCTTCCTGCCCTCTGCTCAACCTACCCATCTTAACCCTCTGTTACCCATGTGCCCGACTTGTAATCCTGAGGGTGCACCCTTTTTGTACAGCGCTCTGTTGCTTCTCAGCTAGCATGGAGCTTTGTAAAGCTCACATTGCCGTACACACCTCTACTTCACTATTCACTCAGTTGCGTGTGGTTAAGTGGCTGCTGCAAAACGTTCTGGAACTATGTCTTGTCTTTGCAGTGGACTACTATTTTGTGTGGGTTATTGTTTAAATAGAAGGTCATGTCTTTTGACTATGATTTTGGAGTTTACTAATAATGCAATCTTCTAGTTCACAGCCAGAATTGGATCAGTGTCTACCGATTCTGCCATGGCAGTGATCTATATCAATCGTGTCAATTTCTAGTCTGGCTTTCAAACCTTTCCCTGAAGCTATAGCAATCTATCCTAAAACAATTGCCACAGTCACACAGCAAAACAGTCTTGCCCATTTCGCTGGCCTGAAGGTCCAAAAACATTCAGAAATGTAAGGTTTCCCACAACCTATCAACAGTGGTCACACCTGAGCATGTTGTTATATAAGAGCAAGGATGTGGGGGTCAAAGGTGTAGCAAGAAAGAGGCGGAGAGTGTTGTAAGATACCACACTGAAAATCTAGGTTCTATGTGAAATTTCCAAATATTGAAGGCCGCACACCAAAAACAGCGTTTTTTTCCCAGGACGATTCAGCGCAGCCTACAATATTCAGAAATGTCACTCTTTCACGGGGGTTTGACTCCCACGAGCCCCTCTATCTTTCTCCACCTGCACTCACTCTTGAAATCAAATCAGGGGTTTCACCCCCCCCCCACCTTGGCCACCTTCCTCCCAGCCCAAAACAAACATGCACCTACCTTCGCCCGGCCCCTGCCCACTCCAAACATTCCCCCCTAAAAACACAGACACACCATTACTCACCTGGTGGAGCTGCTGCTTCAGCTTCCGTCTTCCACCAGGCCCTGCCGTTCCTTTCAGCCCATGCACACACTGGTGTGTGCAGGGGCGTGACGGGTCGCTTTATAAAGACTGCTTTGAGCGGTCTCAGAGCGGTCTTTCTAAACTCAGAGCGGTGTTTCTAAAGCGATTTTTTTTTTTCCCGAAAAAAAATGAGATACTTTCACTCAACAGCAAAATCTAACATGAGGTCTTCTCGAATGCGACACGCTGTATACTATAGTGCTAATAATTAAATGCATCAGAAAAAATGTCGTCCTACAAGAGATCTACTTAACTGCAACCAATTTGGAAATGGTCGAGTCAAACATATAGCAAGGGACCCTGACTTCAGCTGGAAAGTTGGGGACACCAGGAACTAAACAAACCAACGTTGGGATGGGTGTGGGCATTTGGAGCTTGGGACATTGGACTATACATCACAATGCATTTCATGAAGAACATTACATTTTACCTACTTGTACACGCGTTTCTCAACAAGGACAACATGATATAATGAATGAATGGTCGTCTAATCAAATGCCCTTTCTTTAAAAATGGGCTTTAATGAAATCTCAGGGCATTTTTTTCATGAAGCGTGATTATAAACCTGAAAATACAGAATACTCTCTGCCTTCTTCAGCATGTTTTGCTTTCATTGAACGCAGACCCCAATAGTCTAGAAGGTGAAACTGTAGGAACCACCAGAAGGGACAATAAAACCACTGAAACCAACTGTATACAAAGATGGCGCCCTCCGTGGTGTCACCCCAAAGCAGTTTAAGGGGGCTGTCCTCAACACCGTCCATGAAAATGTAAATGTCTCTCTCATACCAGGCCTTTTGCTGTGCACCCAAAGTTACACGAAGAATGATATGATACGGCATTTATAATGCACCTATATACAGGCGTTTCAAGGCGCAACGAGGCTAGGGAGGGGGAACAGAGGAAAGACAGAGACAGCGATCCTACTAGGCCAGGTGTCATTCAGATTGCGCAAGTGCATGGGATGGGGGATGGCGGAGGGGGCAGTGCAGTACAAGGGAATGAAATAAATCACAAGGTAAAGTAACAGCCAGCAGGTGGCAAGTGCAAAGGTAAGTGCAGAAATCAGATGTCAATTGCTGATGGTAGGACTGTAGGGATACAGAAACAATCCCAAATGCGCGGGTTGCCAGGCAGGCAGTGCAGGTGTGTGTGACTGGCGGAGGAGGGACCTGGGCCTGAGATCAGAGGGTGGCCAGGTAACCAGTGCACATTCAGCCGGAAGGTCAGCAGGGGAGAGGAGGAGAAAAAGCAGAAGCAAAGAGAAAAGTTTTGAGGTGCCTCCGGAACCGGAGATGGTTCTCATCCAGTTTCAGGGAAGCAGGGAGGCTGTTCCAGAGGGAGGCCCCAGCCAAGGAAAGAGATCTACCACCAACTCGTTGCTTGGTGAAGCGACTGTCCCTGAGGGAGTTGGAGACGAATGAGCGCAGAGTTCGAGAAGGAAGATATTTAGGAAGAGAGAGTTGAAGGTATTGAGGCCCTAGGCCCCAGATGGCCTTGTGGACAATGCGGAGGGTTTTGAACCTAATCCTCGCAGCCACTGGGAGCCAATGCAGAGATTTCAGTCCTGGAGAGATACGATCCCTGGGCTTGAGGCCAAGGACAAGTCTTGCAGTCCTGTTCTGGATGAGTTGCAGAGGACGGAGTGTAGAGGTAGGCAGATTTAGAAAGAGGCTGTGGCAGTAGTCCAGCCTAGAGAGAACCAGAGCTCTGGAGACAGTGAGCTTCTGGGGGAAGTAGAGGAAAGGAAGAATACCTTTGAGGAGTTGCAGCTGGTAGTGTGACTTCTTAGAGACGTCAGAGATGTGAGGAGAGAAGGAGAGTGTGGAGTCGAAGATGACCCCGAGGTTTTTAGCCTTGCAGGTGGGGGCAGGAAGAGGGCCGAGAGAGGCCAGCCAAAGAGAGACAGGAAATAAGGGGGTGGGGGTGAGGGTGCCGATGAGGAGAATCTCAGTCTTACTGGCAATAAGGCAGAGGTCATTGGCGGCACACCACTCCTGGATAGCAGACAGACAGTCATTGATGAGAGATGGAGAAGAGGTGGCCGAAGGTAGCCTGAAAATGAGCTGAGTGTGTCCGCATAGCACTGAAAGTTTGGGCAGAGAGCGGCAATGCGGTGGGCAAGAAGTGCCAGGTATTGGTTGAGCAGCCAGGGAGAGAGGTTAGACCCCCTGGGGGACACCAAAGGTAGAGAAAAAGATAGTGGAGAGGAAGGACCCGAGTTCTCCCTGGGACGGTCGGTCAGAGAGAAAAGAAGTCAGCCACGCCAGTGCCTGACCGGTGATAACCAGGTTATCACGGAGACATATGAGCAGGGTGGCATGGTTGACCGTGTCAAATGCGGAAGAGAGATCAAGCAAGATGAGGACACAGGGGGTGTTAGAGTCAAGGTTGGAGAGCAGGTCTACACTGATGTTCAGGAGAGCAGTTTCCGTGCTTCTGGAAGCTCTGAAGCCAGACTGATGGTCATGAAGACAGCCAGCCGATTCAGTGTGGAGATTAATCTGAGAGATGGCCATCTTTTCTAGGAGTTTGCCCAGGAAGGAGGTGATGGAGATTGGGTGATAGTAAGCCGGGCAGGAGGGCTCAGCAGAGGGTTTCTTAAGAAGATAGTGCACAAGGGAGTGCTTCAGTTGGGATGGGAAGACTCCAGTGGCAAAGGAGTGGTTGCAGAAGTCGGCCATGGCAGGAGCCAGGGAGTCGCTGTGGTCCTTGATGGTTTTGGAGGAACACGGATGAACCTGTTTGGGCGAGACTTTCATAAATCAGACTTGTCTAGAAACCTTGTGTGGGAAGAACAGGGTAAAGGCAGAGAAGGAGGGCGGAGAGGTGGCTGCAGAAGGGCCAGAGGTAGAGCAGGGAGTAGAGGGAGGGAGGGGAGAGGAGGAGAGTGAGGACAGGATGTCCTGAGTTTTAGAGATGAAGTGAGAAGCCAGTGCCGTGCAGAGGGCCTGGTAGGGGGCAGGAGAGGTAAAGACTGCGGCAGGATTGGCCAGTTCCTTGCAGATTTTAAACAGTTCAGCCAAGTTGTTAGATGCTGCAGAGACGCAGGCTTGGATATGAGCTCTCTTCTTGATGAGGACAGAGAGCCGGTATTGCCATTGGAGTATGCGGCCGGCCAGTTTGTCAGAGGATGTACATGAAGTGCGCCATTTCCTCTCGGCCACCCTGCACTTGCGCTTAAGGGTGACGAGGTCTGAGTCGTACCAGGAGTTGCACTTGGCTTTGGACTTCAGGTAGATGCTCATGACAGGGGCAAGAATATCACGAGTATCAGATATAGCAGAGTGGAGCGTGGAAAGGGCTGTGTCAAGGTGAGAGTTAGCCAAAGGGGGAGCGTGGGTTGAGAAAGTGGCAGCGAAAGTCTTAACTGACATGCGCTTCATGGGTCAGATGACCGAGAAGGTGGCCGGCAGTGATGGAGTTGGCTTGGCCTGAGGGGTAGAGAAGGTGAGATGGGAGGAAAGGAGAAATTGATCACTCCAGGAGAGTGTAGTGGTTAGAGGGAGAGAAGGTGGAAGGTCTGAGGAGATCAAAACATCCAGAGTGTGCCCTGCAGAGTGAGTCAGGCCAGAGGGGAGAATAGAGAGGGATAGAGAGTCACAGAGGTCATGAAAGAGTCCAGAGGGTGGACCGGAGGCATCCAGGTAGATGTTGAAATCTCCAAGAAGGAGGAGTTGAGTGGTTGAGACCAGGAGTGAAGAGGAGACGTCCGCCCACTCAGAGAGAAAGGAGGAGATCTGGCCAGGTGGCCGATAGATAGTAGCCACAGTAGGGGAATGGCTAGGGGAGAGAGAGAGCCTGCAGACAAGGCATTCGAAAGAGGAGTAGGTCTGCGTAGGAGTGACAGAGGCAGGAATCCACTCGGGGAAGATCAGGGCTACACCCCCTCCGGAGTGGTTGGCCCTGGGTGCGGAGAGGATCATGTAACCATCAGGCAGGAGAGTGCCAAAGCTTGTGACAGGGCTGGCCGTGAACCATGTCTGGGTGTGACCGAGGACATTGAGGTCAAGTTCCTCCAGGAGGCGGCAGATGTCAGAGGAGTGTTTGACAGTTGAGTGAGAGTTAAGAGTGGCAATATGGAGAAGGTTGCCATCCTTGAAGGACTTCCGGGGAGGGGTACAAATCAGAGGTATGACCTGTGGAGGTGTAGAAGGAGGCCGAGTGGGGGCAGAAAGGGAAGGAGAGGGCAAGGTAGCCAAGGAAGAGGCAGCAGGGAAGGCGAGGACGCTGTGGAAGGGGGAGAGGGCACAGCAGGAGAGGAAAGGGAATTGATGAGGCGCGGGAAACGTCTATCGAAGAGAAGAAGGTTGGCCTGCGGGCCTTGGATCAGGATGGTGCCATTCACATAAACATTCATGATGACCTTAGAGGAGTGAAAGGAGGCCATGAGGGCATCCTACTGGGTTCCACCATTAATGGGAGAAGAAGAGAAAGGAGACCATGTGTAGCGTCCATAGGTCTGGCGAGGGAACGATAAAGAGGATGTGGGTTAAAGTTTGTCTAGAGGAGGCGCTGGTATAGGTGTCAGCAATAGGGAGGCCTGGGTTGGAGACAACATGTCCTTTTTAAACTTCTTCCTTCCAGATTTAGTGAGGAGGGCAGGATAGTCGATAGAGATGCAGTTTGAAAAAATAGGAGAGACAGAGAGCACCATTGAGTAGAGGGGAGAGGAGAGTGAAGGGGAGAGCACTAGGAAAGGAAACAGGGCACGGTGCAAGCAGATGAGACGAGACAGCGAGAAGTGAGATGGTTGAGCAGTTGGACAAGAAGACGACACTCAGAATTCAAGAACTATCGCAAATGCACATTTTAAAACAGTAGGAAAAGCACACCTAAGTTTGAGAATCCTGAATAGTGGGAGAAAGGCCTAGGTTTCACAATGCAATTTTAAATAATAATGATACAATGCATTTTTTTTTAAAATAGGAGGAAAAACATACCTAAGTTTGAGAGTCTGCTGGTGGGCAGGCGTAAGCAGGGAAGCCTGCGGGACTAACCAGGATGTTGACTAGCAACTGGCGCCGGTGTCACCTGCAGACACTCTCAGGAGCCGCCCCTAAGGGAGCTGCCCTTTGCCTAGGGGCCATTAGCTGTGGGGCTGCCAGCAGGGGGCTGCCCAGAGAAGGTTAGTGATAAGGGAGGGAGAGCCAATCAGGGGGTTGGGCGGGCTGGGAGATGGGCAGGGAAGGAGGAGGAAGAAGCAGAAGGGGGAGCAGGGAACAGGGCAACGGGCCGCAGCAACAGATGAAAACACAACACAGCTAAATATCAAGTGCCCAGGAAGGAACTCACCAGTAAGTTACCGCACCGCAGTCACCCGCTCATCCTGGATGGAAATGGCCCATCACCCCCTCACCTTGGACCCAGATAACCTTGTGAACTACAAATCAATCACAAGTCTCCCATTCATTGGAAAAATCATTAAGAAGGTAGTTGCCAAGCAACTCTAGGATCAGATTAACCAATGTGGCCTATTCCACAATTACCAATCTGGGTTCAGACCAAATGTAGCACATAAACAGCTACCATCCAGGTCCTGGATGACCCTTTTCTAATCATAGAAAAATGTGGCTCATGACCCCTGGTCCTCCTTGACCTCCCTGTTGTGTTCGACACGATTAGCAACCACACGCTCACCGTCTACTCGCAAACCAAATGGGCTTCTCGGCCCGATTCTCAACTAGTTGTCATCTTACTCTCAGGCACGCACCAAGTCTGACTCAATCACTGATATCAGTCAAGGGTGGCAAAGCGGCATGCGCCTTGCAGGCTTCTCACTTTACCTGGCCCTGAATCCAACATCACTCTTGTTCACTATAGACTCTCTCCTTCCACAGCATAGCAGAAAAAGGACAACGTCACCTAGTACCACCTCACCCTCACCTGAAAGATAAAATACTTCTTCCTCCCAAGTACTTCAGAGCCACACTCCAGGCCTTGGTAATCTCCCACATCGGTTTTGGAAATGCCTTCCTCACTGGTGTCCTGATGATGCATCTGGCTGGCCGACATGCCACGCCACGAGTCATAACAGGAAAAAAGACATTCAGTCACATTTCTGCCATCCTAAGGGAGCTGCACTGGCTTCCCATCCCAGCCAGAATACTCATTAAAACTGTCCATATTACTTATAAGGCAACTGCTCCTAGCACGCTGCCAAACCTAGCTGAATAAATCTGTAGGTCAGGTGGGTAGTACTCCTTCAGGAGCCAGTCCAACACTAGTAAAGAACTTATTGGTTTGGGTCTATTTGACCAAAACATTTGACGTAATCACATTTGATCGAATGTATGTGACCTTTTTTTGCTCTAAAATGCAAGGGGAGACCCTCTGCAACCCCCTCCACTTCCCCTCAACCTAATCTATACCCGTACCCACCACCATATATATATTTAGTCATATTTGACCCAAAATAAAGAGCAAAACAATTTGATGAAATGTTTTAGGTCAAATGTTTTTAGGTCAATTATGCAAATACCAACTTATCTAGGTGCCACCTTGCCTCCATGTATTCCTGCATCACATTCCAACCCATGGCCGGAACGCCTCATGCCATATTGTAACCCCCCACTCTTTGCCTCATATGTGAGAATCAATGATATGTACAGCGCTATTTTCCTCGCTAGCTTGGTTTGTGCTATACAGAACCATAAAGTAAAGCAATAACAAACATTCAATAAAATGAAACATGTACTACTCTGCAGCTCGGGAGGATAGAATTGGAAGCAAGATGACACAGAGCAACACAGGTTCGATCCCGGGTCAGTGCTTAGAAACCTCTGGGTATTAAGCGTGTTATAAATAACATATCATATCATACCAGTGCTGTTCAAGGACCTTGCAAAGAGAACTTGTCCACAATTCTGCAAGCAATGCACCAGTCTACATATATTGATCCAAGAATGCCACGCTCCTCCCTTCACACTTATAACATCATTTTTTGTCTTGACTAGATGTCGCAAGCAACACCTAAAAATGACAAAGTGCAACTTTACAAATCACAGTAATTAAATAAGAAATCAGATCAAATGAAAACACGCAGAAAATGAGGTAAAAATGATTAAAGCAAATGTTTAAGGCAGGGTCACGGCTGGTAAAAAAAAATGGCTGTCGTCGTATAAATTGAAAGTGAGGAACTTTTAGGGGAAAAACAAACTAGAGATCAATAAAGGGTAGCGAAGAAAGAGTGCAGCAGAGGGGAAAGGTATAAAAGGGAACATGCATGGAGATATTGCAGGAAAAAAGGAGGGGGGTAATGAGGATAAAACACAGGATTTTTGTTTTTTGACCTACAAAGATATCGCACAAACAAGCAAGCCATTATTTTGGCCAACCTTGAACTCATCTCCAAAGAACGGCAACAATAACACGTAATGTGAACGCAAATATTAGCCAAACAAATTTGCGTTGCGAATCATCTAAAAAAATCCTGAAGGAAACAGTGATTTTTATTGAAATCAAGAAACAGCCATCAAATGGCGGTCGGTGTATGATATAAGACCACGCCCCCTTGTGGCACTGGAATAAGTCAAGCAGAGATCCAGTCTCTGCAAGCTGAGCCCTGACTCCAAGGCTCTGTTTTGAATGGTAGTGTGCCAGGTCTTTCTGAGTTGGAACACGCGCCAGCCAAAATGTTAACCCCTTTCTCCAGCTGGGAGCACATATTTAAGGAAATCTGACTGCGTCCCAGGGACTTAAGACTTAACTTGGATTTTCATGGCATTTCTTGTGCTCAAACCCACTTAGCTTGTGCGAAGGTGTTAACTGTGTCCAATAAACTGTGCCCGCTCTGGACGGTCCCACAATTTCTTAATTGATAGCTGGAAATTAGTCAACTAAAATGTATCATTCTGCATTCTGTATTGTCGATGTCTTTGTAATTTTTTCACTTCTGTTATATTTGAAGGGGGTTTTGTGTGTGTGTACACACACACACACACACTTTGGAAGTAAGTAATTTCTCAAATATTAAGATGTGCAAACTACAGTGTAATGTACAGAAACAGAGCAAGGGGGCAAAGCCACGATGCAATTTGCAGTAGTCTAGTATGACCGCATTGGGTTTCTGAAGCTCCCTATGATGTGTCTCCTTATGTAAGACTAGCAAAAAGTACACATTCTCCAAACCGGTTCTGTGGACAGACACGACAGCACACTGATCAGTTGATGAAAATCAATGATGCTGCGGGTGGCTCTTCCGATTCGCTTATCGCTTGATGTGCTTTGTACTCTGAAGTAAACTGCACCGAGAAAGGGCGCGTGTGGCTGGCTGACATACCCCAGAGCAGACCTTGGGGTGAGACGAGAGTCGGCGTGCTGCGGCATACTGGGACGTACTGTGCTCTCTCTCCACCTGTTGCCTCATCCTGGCGTGGTGCAGTTCATTGCGGTGCAAATGTCTCATAAACCGTGCATTCTAGGGTTCAGGACCGGTCCTTGAGCGACCACATTGATGTTTCGCCGATTTCAGGCAACCGTCTAATCTGGGGAAAGGTGTGGGGTGTCCAAACGTTATGTAGCCAGTAATGTATGGAGTGTCCTAACAGGTAACTATACAAAATATGGTGCAGATTGGTGAAACAGTGCAGGATTGTATAAGGTACAATGCTTTGCCAAGCCACAAACAAATTTAGAGTTTTTTCTGGAATCCAGGGAAAGGTGTGCTCTAGCACCTTCAAACGTCTCATGTGCAAGATGAAATTACTAATAATGATCGCAGACTCAAAGAATATGGCATACCCATATTTTATTATCAGCATATAATATAAGTAGGGCAATCTGGCGAATAACAGGCAGTCATTCACACACTCACAAACAAATGTGATTATACACTTGTTTTATACCTCGATGTGCGTCATTTATTACATCATCCCATGTGGCAAACTAAAAACCTATTGAAGGGAAGGATTGGTTAGGGGAACATAGGTAGCTATAGTATACATAAGTGGTAATAACTTAATTGGCTGCCCCATATCTGGTGGGCACGCCTCGAACTACCTCTAAATACATATTATGCTGATCATAGCGGAATAAATGGCAGTGGGTTGGTCTCCGTAACATTGTATAGCATGTTGCTATATAGACCCTCTGATTGGTTGGTATGCTTTCCCAACCTTGGACTTTTGGCTCGTTAGCAGCACGTAAGCAATACGAAACTCGGGTGCCTCAAGCAACGTTCAACTACTTCCCACTTTCACAATTAGTCCATCGTCTCTCGTCAGTCAGGCCCCAAGCCAAGGCTTCTCCTTGTAGAGTCTGAACTCTGTTCTGGGAGGTTCAAGGGAGTGTAGGCACACCATTATCTTTGTTTGGGCTTAATGAATAGCCCTTGTTTTCTGAATCACGTGTGAGGAGACCACAAATGTGTCCATCTCTACCTTTTATTTACTGCTAATTTAGTAAATTGTGCTGGGTGTCATTATACTTCTTGGCCTCCGAAGACTTACTCCATCTTGCTTAGGCTTTCTGCATCTTTATTTGTCTAATACTTGGCTCCTGTAGATGTTTTTTCCTTCGCTTAATCAGAGAGAAATATGTCTTATGTACATGGGTTATCCTTTTGACTACCCTTGTGCCTAGCTAATATTCCTGGGAATGGCATCCATGATCTCAAGCCAATAGACTCCTCTTTATTCCTCACACAAAACTGTTTTTCCGATGTTCATCTTTCCATCATGGCCGCACTAGCCATGGTATGCTTTCCTCTGAAGCCAGCTTCTATTTGTCTCATCTACCTTGTGTTTCTGCATATATACATTTATTATTCAGCAGGTTACTTTATCCCCTTTGGATATACAATTTCTTCATATTTGATTACATGTTTCTCTTGTTACGTCAGTTACATCTTTATTCCTTGAGTATTTGCATATCGTTTCAGTGAGTCTCAGGATCTCTCCTCTATGACGTCATTGCTTGTACAGTGGCTGTACTTTTCAATAGTTCTTTTATATTTTTCATATCGGTTTGTTACTTACTCACTCCACAGGCAGCCAGGGCTATCCCTGAATTGTTATCCCAGAACTCTAACCACATTTTGGGCTGTGGGCAGGTCTGTAATTGACACATGCTGGGAGTGTAAATGGATATGTGTTTTCTTTCCTAGGGTTTATTTTCTGAAAATTCTGGAACTTATAAAAGTGCCCATATGTCGTCCAGGAAGCCAGAAGTGGGAAGGCAACCACGTGTCAGGCAGAAAATGCGACGTGGGTAAAAACTATAACTCGCGGGAACGGCGCAGCTTCCGTTGCTACATCTGGTGATCAAGAAATAAAAGAATTAACTACATGTGCAATTATTTTACTAATGGATTTTTGCCATTTGAAATTTTTGAAATTCGGAAATCATTTTCAGATGGCCACACAGACACATAAAGCTGCATGCCGGGTTTGCGGTGTACAGTTTAACACTCTATACTTGTTCCATAATTAACTTAACCAACGCTCATGAAAATGAGCCTTATGCTAAAGGGTAGTGTGGGGCCGGGTAGCTCATCAAGCTTTTGGGAGCCAGAATTTCACCTTGAGATAAACTACAGAAAACTGAAAAACATATGGTCACTAGGGAAAAATCTAGGACAGAGACTTGGGGATTGAGTTGGACGGAGACTCTCAGAACCATGGTGTGGAGCACGACTTCAGTGAACTCGCTGCGCATCCCTGGCCGAAGATGGTGTTTGCTTGTAGGTCGGCCATCAGGCCCTTTTCAGAATGACTGCTTAAAACTATCAAGGGTCTAAATAGCCGTAAAATGATGATTGATCTATTGGAATGTGGGCTGTATTCACTGATACAAACCTGCTATTCTGAGCAACCTCAGTTGCAGCCATTGCCCCTCACCCTGTTTCCCACAACCCCCATCACTGCCTACAGCACCCTGTATACAGAAAAGTGAGTGTGAAAGGCTGGAGTAAATGAAAGAATAAAAAGGATACGCGCCTTTCCTCCTGAAACACTAGCTGTAACGCTTCTCCCAGATGGAGTCTTCTTTGCGTGTTGACATCACGGCGATCAACAGTGAAAACAGACTAAAGACAAGAAAAGCGGCACCTCGGGAGGAAAGTTGTTCTCTTTCCTGTGCACACACGCTGATGTGTCCCAGTTGCTAATGGCGATATTACCCACCAGGCTAAGCTGTCCCTGTCAGCACATTACTTTCAGGGCCCAAGTTATGGGTCCTTGCTTTGACCATGCCCTTCACTCTGGCAGGTGGGCCATTGCCAACAGGGTTGGCCTGCCCTGTCAGATAATATCAGCTGATTATTTCCTATGAGTTCATAATTATTATTTCATTATGAAAACAAACTATGTCTGAATGACGTAATGAAGAATTACAGCCCAGTGGTTGAGGGCTGCAACTGCCGTTATTGGCCCACAACTGAGTAATGGATCTGAGGCAAAGCTGAGGGTGTGTAACAAGCATAAAGGATGATAACACCTATTACAGACCTCTCCCCAGGGGTGACATTTCAATATCATGTGACAAGTTACACCAAGTTACAAACGAAAGAAAACAGATGGAGAAAGTGTTTAGAACCTTACAGTGAGCATTGTGTGGAATGTTGGCTAAGGGACACTGACCAATAAGGTGAAATGTTAGGAGAGAAACATCAAACTCTGTAACAGTGGTTAAGGCCCTCTGCTGAGCCATTTTTTACAATGGCCTGCCAACATTCCAATGTTATAATGGAGCGGGGATGGGAGGGTGGTACAAGCTGGAACACAACTTATCAGCCTATGTTTGTTGCAGAACAGGTAAGATCTAATTAAACATAATTTGGTGTGCGCTCATCTGCCAACACAGCAGAGAGCATTCATTTTCTTTGGGAATAAAAGCATGCTCATTAAGTAACCCAGCACTGCAGCATGTCATCCAAAGGAAATTGTGGGCATAACAAAACAATGCTGTCTGAGCCTCGCAAGGCTTCCCTTTTTAGTTTGGGCTATTAGGTGGCGCTTGCGACACCTATAAGCCGGAACTGTTGCATTAGAGTACAGTTAGGAAGACATTGCATATGAGGAGAGACACACATCTTGAAGGTGTTTTGTCTGGTTATTTGCCCACCCATTGACTGCCCATGGCCATGCTAATCCCTAATGCCATTGCCACCCAGTTCCTGCAACTCCCTGCCCAAAACACCACGTCAGGGGAACTCTTTGAGCTTGCTTTACTCAAGCCTTACCCTCAAACACTGCACTGTAAGTGCCGACAGTCCTTAACAGCTAGTCCACAATATGTAGACTGCATTCTCCTTTTTACTTTCTGCCTCTGCACATTTTCCAGGGGGAGGACATTCCACGTAGAGTGACTGTATCTCTCTGGATTTCTCCCTCACACTGATGCAAAGGGCTTGTTTCTGGTATTTAGCAGAGAGTCCAGGTGGCTTTTGAACAGCTGCCACTGTCTTGTGACCTAGCAAGCACGCTGCTCGGTATGGTCTTTTGAAGGGACGAACATCACATAGCCATCCCTTAAATCATTGCGCAACCAAGAGGCAGAGGGTAATGTAGAGTTTCCCTGTGACAGGAGCAGGAGTGTTGCTAGGTCTGTAAAAGATCCAGGGCTACGCTAATGTCGGAACTGTAGCGACTCGGGGCTAGCTAGCCTTTTGGTTGTAGCCCCTGAGCTTCTATCCTGGGCTATAAATAAAAAACCCGGGGCTACAGCACCCCACCCCCAACCTCTCCCTAGCAACGCCGCTGGACAGGAGAAACATTGACTAAAGAGCAGACGTCAGATCGACGTTATTGCAGCACCAGCTTTCAATAGGACTGTCAAGCCTACTCCTTCAAGATCCAAGACGGGCCAGACCTTTTCCTCAGTCCTCACCTTTCAATTAGAAGAGTAATCCACGAAAATCCTTTGAAGGACACAAACATTTTGACTACTACCTAAAAACCCTAAAAAAAACAGGTGTTTGTGAGCACACGTTAATCCCTTGAGGGTTTCCTGGCGCTGTTGACTGTTAACAGATGTTAATGTTTACCCAGCTCAATGATACTCATTCTATTCTCCTCAGAAGAATGAAGGGCTGAGTGGACCTTCCGAGATGCAAACCTGCAACCATGAGCTTACTCCCAGGTCGCGGTAGTGGATGCATTAGTCCACGGAGCCACAGACACGGCACATTCTGTATCAGAGAAGAGCTCCTTTAATCTGCCTCTTCCCTTATCTAGGTTGACAAGTGGAGGCCCAATCAGTCTCAGTTCTGCTGAAGTGCATAACGGCCTGCTTGGGTGATATGTTTCCTGGTCAGATTGATATCTGATTTACTACCCGCTTTGGGCAGATAGTAGGTACAGAGATCACGGAGAAAAACAAATCTTCTGTCACTTGATTGACTGTCATTTCCCAGTCACACTGAGCTAAAAGCTCTATATATTATCTGTAAAAGTGACCATGGGCGAAGCCATCCTTTGCCCATTGTGAATGGGCCTTGCTCTAATGTATCCAGAACCATATGCTGGGCGAATATCATCCTTTGCCCATTAGGGACGCGTCTCGCTCAAACCCATCCAGAACCATATGATCGGAGAACATTCTTATTCATGGCCCACCTTCCGGTCACAGAGGGTCTGAGGCCACGCAGGCAGACTTACTTACAAACAAGCAGTATAGTAATAGTCCAGTCCTGGGGTCATGTGCGTGGTAGAAAAAGAAAAAGCCGATGCACGTTTCAACCGAAGTCTTTATCAAGGAAAAGATCAAGTGGTGCTGATTCGCAGATTCCAGCGGACCGTGCACATGCAGCGCCACCACGGCGAGAGATACGCTGACCAGCCTCCACCTGGCACCCTAACCTGGGCCACCAGCCATCAGCTCTACCTCGAGTCTGCTGCCACTTGATCTTTGCCTTGATAAAGACTTCGGTTGAAACGCGTGTCGGCTTTTTCTTTTGTTTCACCAAATTGGCACCACAGGCTATTGTCTATGATATTGTGAAAACACAAATAAACTACCACGCACATGACCCCAGGACTGGACTATTACTATACTGTCGGATCTCTCGGCAATTGGACTATCAAACCGAGCCAGCGCCCACAATTAACAAAGGTTTGTCACCCCACCAAGCATCAAATCAACTGGGGACCTAGGAGTTGGTACCCAGACAAACCATGTGCCAGGGGGCAGGCTAACCAATAAACATTAATAGGAGGTGCGCAGAGGACCGGCTGTCCCGACACCAAAAACTCCTCACCCCTTTTGAAACTCTTACTTACAAACAAACTGCCCTTATCTCTTTGGGAAATTGAAAAACACATTAGCTTCAGTAAACCTCTTAAAGTACTCCTCTTTCTAATGTAAGATCAACTCTGTGTCATTGTTATTACATATGATGAACCATAGAAAGAAGAGATAACATAACCGGTTCTTCTTATTGGGTCGGGGATATCTGTATTGTTGTTGAATCTGCAGGTTGCTCAGGCATCTATCAAGGACTTTGGGCCTTACAGAAGCAATTCTGATAGAAATACTCTCTTAGCCCATACAACGAATGTACACACATTTGAAAAGGCTTCTCCACATGTTTGTTCCAGGAGGGGACCATGTTGGTGTGTTCTTCCTATACTGGCAGTTTTGGTTTGCCTTTGCCCGTAGATAGTTAGTCTGCCAACTAAATAAAAACTCTTGGGGTCTACATCGACTCTTCCCTCACCTTAAAAAGACAGGTCAACAGTATAGTATCCTCTCCTTTCCCCGGACAACTCCATCACCCTGGCCAGAGCTTTGATACTCCCCAGGATTGATATCTATTTTTGCTGGAACTAGCATTAGAAATATCAAAAAACTACATACTGTACAAAACAACACCATCAGAGCAGCTCTGAATATCACTATCAATAAACACATCTCATCCACTAGGAGGAACATCCATTGGCTCCCAGTCCATGACAGGATCACATTTTAAATTCTCATGCCCACACACAACTGTATCTCTAATAAGTTGCCTGCCTATCTTAGTAACCTAATCAGCAAAACCCAATCCAATAGACCTACTTGGTCATTTTACACTAACCTGCTCATCACCCATAGATACAGAAGGCAGATAGCAGGAGGCTCAAGCTTTCCAGTGATTGCACCCAAACGGGGGAACGCACTCCCTACGCATATCAGAAATGACACATATTTTTGGTCATTCTGGAAGAACCTAAAAACCCAACTATTAAGGCCTGACCTCTCATTACAGACACCATGCCCGTCACCTTTTTAAGTCTAGGTTGACGACCCCACTGCCACTATGACAAACACCCAGTATACTTAACCAATGTAACTGTAGTAATCTATGAATGCACTTCTTCGATGTGTAACCGTTATGTGTCATTACTAGGTAAATATATTTTTTATCGAAGCTTTAAAAAAAATAAAAAACTTGTAACCATCTTCTTAAGTGTGAGCACCTAGTTGCCTTTGGGCTTTGTGCGCTTTACAAATGAACAAATAAATAAATAAATAAAATAGTAATTGAAGCATGTAAGAAATTGACACAGACAGTCCTCTACTTTTTTCCCCTCTTGTTGACTCCTTCCTAAATTAAAATATCCTTGATTGTGTTGCCCAACTGACTAGGTCTTTCCTCAACTGGTTTTCACCATGGTCTTTTTTTGGTTTGTTTTTCCAAGGTAACAATACAATAGCCCCACACTTCCGTCACCACACCACCACTCAGCCTAACCATCTCTGTGACCTCAATATACTGTAATTATTTTAAAGGGGACAAGCCCACATCCTCTCTTGCCAACCTGCTCCAGTCATCTTCCTTAAACTCTTCTGCCCCTAACCTCACTCAATGATACAGCCTGCATAAAGTGCCATGGAACATGGAGGCAGAAGTCTGTTTTTTTACCCCACACCCCATCAGGAACCAGCCCTCTGCAAGGCAGCTGCAAGAAAAAGCTGTTCAGGCAGAGAGGACCTGTTCATCATCATCGGAATCATCGGGCAGTGGTGCGGGTCCCTCTGGTAAAAGGACCAGGGAGAATCCTCCAGGAAGACATGCCTAGCCGGTGAGAGTCACCACATGCCATACAAAACAACAGATGTCCACAACCTTTGGACATCTGTTGTTTTGTATTGTAAACGCCACCTAGTGTCAGGGTTGGTTAATCTCCCTTGCGCCCCACTAACTTTAAAAAAACATACACTCAAATTAACTGAATTAGTTCAGGTGTGCTCCTAGTCACCAGGAGAACAGTATTAGTCACCACATGCCACACAGATGAGATGAGCACCCATGCCATACCCCAGGTGTCCAGGACAATGCAAAAGAAGAGGGAAAATGTGGATGTGGAGAAGTGGTGCCACACTCTGGTGCCCGGTCTTGTCACTTTATGATGTCCAGATGAAGGAAAGAAGACAGAGAGACCCATACAGTGCTTCCTTTGTAAGAAAGTAAGTGCTAGGGCCCAAATACTTACCACCATGCTTGTGACACTGCAGTGCGGGCAGTTTCCCACCATTGCTGACACCACCCACAGCTGCTCCCCACAACGTCGACACATTTGGGGTTAAACTACTGCCGGCACCTGCTCATTGCGGTTGATGGATGCTCGGGTTTTCATTAATTCATAGTCAATCTGGGTCTGAGACAATAAGTGCCAGGGCTGAGCCCTGGCACACATGGCAAACACCCCCACAAATTAAGCACTGGACAGATAAATGTAGGGCTTTCGGATGGAGACCAAAAACAAGGGGGAGAAACAGAGGTTAGAAACATACTGAGCACAACCCCCGCCAGAGGAGTAAATGCCAGGAGTAACACTGCCTGTTTGTATTTGAGCTTAGAGTTTTGATTGCACGAAGGAGCAAGACAGCCTGCTGAGGCTAGGAGGGGAGTCAGGGCTTCTAAATCAGGGCGAGAAAGTGAACTTACAAGGAAAACATTGCACTCTGGAGTTCTAATTGCTCGAGCCTGAACATGCGAGTCCTAAACACCATGATAGCTGATGATAAAAGCTTTAAAAAAATAAAATATTGAAATTACGTATGTCGGCTTACATTCTCATTTTCGCTGAATGGTCCCCACTTGGGCTTAAAATTATTTCATAAAAGGTTTTATCAATTGCTTTGCTAACACTAAACCTTACTCGAACGCCTCGCTAACTGTTAGGCATGTTATTACTAACCCTATCCCTAACTCAGGTTTTAAAAATCTAAAAAGGTAAGCTCCTTTACGTAATAAAAGAATGGCAAGATGAAGAATCTTTTGAAAGTAGTCTTCTGTTAAAAAATTGCATTCGTTTAAATTGGTACTTAATGAAAAAGGAGTACGAGGAAATGCACGCTCTACAACAAGAAACAGTTTAGGCTTTTGTTAAGGCACGGGAAAGGCACTTAGCCCGCACTGCCATAGTGGCATTAACTGGACATTGGTGGCAGCAGGTGCAAAATGGTGTGAGTAACAGGACTTCAGTGAAGGACACGCATAATGCTTATAAATCGAGTGGCTGAAGGCAGACCTGGTTAAGACATTTCTATTACACCAGTAGCAGGTTTATAACTCAAATGAAGTCATTAAATGTCAGAAGACTGCTTTGAAAAAATATTGGCACTGTGATTGCCATGTGTGATGGTAAGGCTTGATTAAAGTGAGCTCAAAGAGTTTCCACAAGTTGATGTTTTTAATTGGGAGTGGCAGGAACTTGGTGGGAATGGCCATAGGGATTAGCATGGCCATGGGCAGTTAATGGGTGAGCAAATAACCAAACAACACCTACAACCTGTGTGGTCGTCCTCATATGCCCTTTCTCCCTATCTGTACTCTAATGCAATACTTTTGCTTGTCGATGGTGCACCCAATAGCACAACATTTGGGAACATTAAGAAAAGGAATACCTCTCACAGAACTTGGTTTAGTTTTAAACTTTCCACACATGTGACCCACCAAACATTTCCTTTTCGGTTGTCTAATCAGGACTCAGGGCCCACGAAGGGGTTCATTTGTGGATTAGATTGCTGCATTTTGCAAACCAAAAGAAACACAAGAAATGACATATTTTGAGCACTCTCACTTCAGTGTCAGCTCTATACTATGCTTTTCTCCATCGTGGAAGCAGAAAACCAAATAGGCATATTTATTTAGGTGGGCACATATAGCACTACCTGGGAAATGGTTGTGAGCACCTGAGTATCTGATGACACAATCTGGCATATGATGTGAGTGGATGGGCACATATGACAGAACATGATCCATGTGCAGTGAGCACCTACCATATGGCATCAGCATCTGTTATGTTGCATTGTTGAGATGACCTGATCGTTTCACAGCAAAACCTACAAATGAAGAGAGCCCCAAGACTTTTAAAGACAATACCTATATGTGAGTACTGGATATTTGCAGGCAGTACTTCCCAATGATGGGTGCATCTGGTCTGTTTGTGAGAACCTGGTAATAGTACGAATGCATTCACATTCCATTGCAATTCCTGATAATCTTGTGAATAAGTTGGGATTGTTGGAAATACCTGCCAGTGGTAGTGTAATGTGTAGGTAAAGTGGTCTTGTGTAGCGCCCATCTGCCAATAATGTTGGCCTTGCTGCGCGTGGCTCTTTAAGAACAGAGCGCAGGGTGTGTTAGTTGGATAGCTGGAAGGCAGATGCAGAAACCTTTGGTGTTGATGGAAGCAGGTTGGAAGTACCTTTTACCTTTGTGCCGATATGAAAATCTCTATGTTTGCGGTTGGTACCGACCAGGCAGCTTAATCATATAGCCCCCACCCCGGATTGTGGAGTGCAAAAATTGACAGCATGGTTGTTGATAGAAGATGGATAGTGTCAGAATCTGTTAAGTATGCTACACTTGGAGCCTATCTGAAGGAATGTGTGAACCTTGAACTTTGTGGCCAAAAACTGGCAATGTGAGATCCTGTGTCAATTACTGCAATACCTTGAAGTGATGTGAATACCTGAATATAGCAATTAATGTCAAATGTTATGCAAACCTTGATATTGTGTGGCAAATTCAATCTCAAGGTGTGTGTAGCAGGTAATATGATGCAAACACCTGTCACATGATGCCCCATGACAATCAGAAGTGTCTGGGCTGTTGAAGACATAATCTGCCAGTAGCTTGGGTACCTGGTATTTTTTATGGTGATATGTCAGTGGTCTTTTCTGGCACACTTTGACCACTTTTGGTGTTCTCACTTAACGTGGCTCAATAAGAAAGAGGGTCATTAGTTGGACTGTGAGAGGCAGATATGAAACCTGTGATCGGTGAAGTTCCTGAGTGCCCGGTTCCTGTGAGCTAATTTGTTGTCTACATGTTTGACTGAGAGATTTGTGATTATGCTATACATAGGGAAGAGCACCAGATCTGTTTGACTACAGCTCTTTGGGTCTTGTTAGCTGTTTATGTGGGAGAGTGCAGTAGGGTTAAAGAGGAGAGCTTAGATATGGTGCGTTAGTGTTGATGCCTTGACGGTTAGGCCTGTGGTGGCCATCTGTGGAGCATTTGTGTTTGTAGAATAAGATGACAGAAGATCTTAGAGAGGAGTCAGTTAGTCACGGGAAGAGGAGTGTAGGAATTACAAAGCAAAAAACCCTGCAACCATCCACTGACCTCTTCCAGTCAAAGCCCTTTCCACTACTACAGATAGCCACTATCAAGCCAGTGCCTCGCTCTCTCTCTCTTTCTCTCTCTCTCCCTCATTTTCTTTCTCACTCTATCGCTCTCTTTTCTTAGCCTCAAAAAGATACATTGTACCCCATATGTAAAAAAAACTATACATGTGAGTTGGCGATTGAGGGCAAGGGGGCACTCATTATAAGATACATGTGTGTTATGAGAGGCAAGACCTTTTGGTTCAGAGAAAGAGCTACTTGAAGTTTGTGGACTGATGTCACTCATTTCACTTTCCTTAACATGTTGGTCGGCAGGACTAGATATGCCTCAAATGTCACTCTAAAATCCTCAGGAATTGTGCTCAGTGGCCTGACAGGACTTGTGTCCAAGGGCAGTATTAGTCAGGCATTCATCAGCTGTTCGGTACAGTTGCCAAAATAGCTGTTTTTCCCCCCAGAGGTCAACCCTGCCATGTCCCACACACCCCAAATACATTTCACACAGGCCACACAGCTGCAAGCCAAAATAAAATTCCTCCCAACCCCAAATACCTTAACCCATGAGGCTGCACCAGAACCACGTGTGAGGAATTCGACCCTCCACACGGTGCGCTAGCCTGGGCTTTTTTGAAATTTAAATGGAAATGGAATGATGGTAGTTGAACCTCCGGAAAATGTGTGGGGCTAATACACACACATTATCCAATGCTCACGATTGAAGCTTCCAGCCGTGTGGAGGCGCCGAGCGGGGAGGGCCCCGCTCCGAGTCTCCACACTGCTGGAGGCTGCTATCGTCCCCCACCGGGGATGCAGGAGCAAGCAGGTAAGTGGGGTGGGGAGGGCAGGGAGGAGGGAGGGAAGCGAAGAAAAACATAAAAAATAAATAAAAAAGCTTACCTGAGTCCCCGGCGGGGGACGAAGGCAGCCTCCCAGTCGTGGGGAGGCTCGGAGCGGGGATGGCCCCGCTTTGAGCCTCCTCATTGGCTGAGGGGCTGCCACGCCCCCCGCCGAGGACAAGGCGGCTGGAATCCCGGCCGAGAATCGAAGGATTCTTGGCCGGGTAAGGACCCGGCGAGAGCCAATCAGAATGCGTGTTGCATTCTGCTTGACTCTCGCCGGGTACTAATTAAGCATAGAGACCCTTTGATCCACAACAGACAGTAAGATGGGTGGGACTTAGTTTTATATGTTTTCACCCTTTTACCTTTTCTGTTGCAAAGCACTCTGGTTAGGACCTTACACATACAGGAGATTGTTGGTGGGGATCCAGGATTGGTTCATTAAGGTAGGCTTAGCCTAGAGCAATCACTGTGGCCCATTTAGCTTTAAAAGAGGGTTGAGACCCTCTTTTGGGAAGATCATCTGAAGACTGTGCAAGGAGTAACAAGAAGAACTCATTTGAACCATGGCTGTGGGTACAGTCTGCCTTACAGCTTCCGCCAGTGAAGGAAGGCCAGGATTTCCAATGAGGGAAGCAAGATCCCTCCCCTAAACATCTCCCAGGTAGGGAGATACTGAATTCTGAGGACTCTTCAGCAGATCCAGAACCGGTACCCAGTTAGCACACAGCATGCCCTGCTAGCTCTGCAGCAAGCTTCCTGAGTGGGAGGTGCCAGAGTGTCACTGAACCAAACCAACGACAAGGCTGTTGCCTGCAACACTCTCCACAGCTTTGAGCACCCGCCTTAAAGGGCAACATGAGCCCAGTGAAGAAGCTAGGAGGAGTGCATCCCCAAGCATTAACCAGCTTCCGCCTTAACGGACGTTTTGTAGCCAGTCGAGCCCCTCGAGCTGCAATCAACTGCACCTCTGACTGTTGTCATGCCTCGGACAGTTCTTCAGGCCTGCCAACCAGCACATTCTAGCCTTGCTCGCGAAACTGCCTGCCGCCTGATACCCGCAGCTCTCTCTCACCTTGAACTCTGTCGCAGGAGCTGCAAAGTGCCCTGAAACTGACTCTACAATGTCAAGCACCAAGAACCTCTACAAGCACAAGGTACATTGTGGTTCTGTCCACCTGGTCCTTCTCTGAAGGCCCCTACTGACATTTTACGACCCATTGCTCCTTTTGTGTTGAAACCAAGTATCCTTGAACTATTGCAATTCATTACTTTACCGACTACCCTCCTGTCAGTATCCAGAGTACGTCCCTTTTCCTTTCTTGAAACTGTCTGTCCTCTGCATTCCTTTATGCAGTGGGTTGTATTTTGTAGTGTGCTAGAACTGTCTGTTGTGATAATAGTGAAGTAGATATTTGTATACAACCATGACAGGACAGGACAGTCCCTTTTAGCATTGGGTAATTGGATTTTCCCTGTGTTGCAACTAACCAACGATCCACGACCTTGCAGAGATAAGCCTCCCATTTCGTCAACGTTACCAAAATTAGACAAGAAGGTTTATAATTTGCTTGTGTTTCCAATCTGTTCACATCCCTTATGGTGTACTAGAAGTGGGGGGAATTTGATTCATTGCACCACAGTTTCAGATGCTGCAACCTTGCAGGGCGCTCTGCACTATAAAATGAGGAGCGGAAAATATAGAAGGTGTTGTATGGATTTCTTGAAACACCCCATTGAGCTGACTGTACCATCCCTTGGCCTAAAAGCTTCACAGCAGCTGTAGTAAGGCGAAGAGAATCATTCTGTCAGTGAAAGAAAGGGTGTTTGGGTGGGTAGGATATGATGGAATGTCCATTAACACTGCAATCTGAAACTCTAGTAGTCGTGCCCCGCAACTGTGTGGCAGCAATACCTGTGGGATGATCTCAACTAAAGGATGACATGAACCCCAAGGTAGGCTTTATCATAAATGGTTGATGCTAATATTGGTTTCTGAGTTCAACATAGGATCCATGCTCCTGCTCAGTGTTTCCATGAACTATGACTCGAGTGCCAGTGTGCAATTGCTCTCTCAGTGATCTGTTTATTAAGTGCTGCAGTGGACTTGGAGTTAAATCTCAAGTGATGCGTCCCCCAAGACATTTAAGCAGCATTGGACAATTTTCAAAAGTCCACAGTCTTAATCAGGGGCGTGGCTGAGGGGAGAGGGGATGCAGGTAGATCTTGTGGTTGTTGATGATTTAGAAGTGTGCGATTCTCCTCATTTGAGTGACCCATAAACCTCTGAGGTTTCTGGCTGGGGGTGAGGGGGATCGAAAAGGGATTGGGGGAAGATGGGGAAAGTAAATGTATGATGTCCCTTTGTACAGAGTTCAGATGAGGGAGCAGAGCCTGTGGCAGATTGATGTGAGGCTGCCCTTGAGGAATAAAGGAAGAGGTTTGAGAGTTGTCACTGAAGAAGTGGTTGAGAACCCAAAAAGGAAATTATGTCAATGAGCAACGCAATGTAAAGCGATAAGCATGGGCATGATTTTAGGGGGGACAAGGGTGCCTGCCCCCCAACCCAAAGTTTGTTGCACACCATTTAGTCCTACTAATTTGGCATGGGCCTCTTTCATTTAGATGTCATGTCCCCCATAACATTTTCAGCAAAGTATAATTTTACTCCACTGGCAAGAAGAGGAGAGAGTCAAGGTCCTCTTAGCCTTTGGAAGGGCTGAATCTGAGGAAGAGTAGCTGCTGGATCACCTAGTTTAGTCAACGCCGAATATACTTTCTGCAAACCTCACTTTCTGGACACAGATTCATCTGGGCATACTGGGTGCACCGGAGTAGAGTTATAAATTCATTATCCTAATGTCTGATCTGGGCTAAGGTACGACTCTGCTCCCATATTTCTTTCTGCCAATCCATTTGATGGCGATGCAAATGGAAAGGCATTCAACACAACAATCAGGAAGTTTCCTACCCATTTTAACTCTTGCCCTGCCAGCTTATTTACTTGCCTATTGTAGAGGAGGTCCCAAATACAGCCCGCACTCCAACCTCCATTTTGAAGGACCAGGAACGTTCACACCGAGATATGTAACATATGATGAGCAAATAAACCAGAAGAGAGCTGGAGCGGGGCTCTGTCCAGTACCTATCAGAAGAACAGCACCTATTGAAGTACCAGTACCAAGGAAACCATGGATAGTGAGGTATCCATTGAGAAAGGCATATCATCCAATAAAACGAAATGAAGATCGTCTGAGTACAGGAAGAAACCAAAAAGGTCTTAATAAAAGATGAATGGTGACATCACGAGATCCCGGACTGACCCACATATGTAAGAAATGACGACCAAGGAATGACGTAAAGAGACAAAACACCATGAGACAAGGATATCGTGAACCTAAAGTGAAAGGACGATGTCAAATGTAAGAATCTTAAGCAACGAGCAAAATGAATATATTCAACCAAGGTTACACATGTACATAAGTTTGGAACCGCAAGAAAGCTAAGAAATCGTGCAGCTTGCCATGCTTAGTAAAAAGATAGTGTGGCAAGCCCCACTATTCATAATCTACCTCAAAGAAGTGCGTTATATAAGTATACTTCCACTTTGCACAAGAAGTAGTATCAACCAAAAGGTTACTAAAAGGCCACACGAGAAGAGTTTCATGTTTGGTGAAATCGAGACTACAGCGGCAGAAACAAAACTCAGCAGAGGTACACTGTGCCTGGAGAATCAAGGTTGTATCTGTCAAGATGGACGAACAGTGGCCACAATTCATCGAAGCAAAGAACAGAATACACTGCTCTGGAGGGCCAAGATAAGAAGCCGGAGGGTGAAACGAAAGTCAAACACACAAATGATACAAAGAAGAGGCAAATTCACGGTGTCTGAACCACATGACCAGCCGAGCGAGCAGAAGTAAGCCTTTCACACCTACGCATGGAGCCTTATCTTACCCATCCTCCTTAAACTTTCTCAGACCAAGAGGCAGACACAAGGCCAAACTACAAGGCAGTAAATGACACATGGCCACTAAGGTGATGAATGGCTGTAAGATAAATTGAAGGAAAGCTGGGGTACAGGCTTACTCCCTGCACCTGGCCTCATTATTCTGCATTCTGCTAAGCGAAGTGGAAAAGTACGGGTGGGGTTGGAGCCAACCCAATCTCAAGGGACCAAGTAATCTAGGGTCCTATAGTTAGTAGAACCAATGACACATCGTACTTTTAGTGATGTCTACAGTAGCTAGGTTGAAGGTAGGGCTTAGATGCCCAACCTGACACTGTTTACCCAATCCCCTTACTCCGTTACCATATACAGATATAGTACCTATAGTAAAGTTACCTTTCCCAAACCAATAGAATTGTATGCCAACTTTTAAGCGTTACACGTCAATAATGATGGGTTTTCAGTATAAATGTTATGATTTATATTAAGTTTGTTGGAGTTGTGAAGTGAGAGGGAAGATCACGCATCCGCTGATATTCATGAGACTCCCCGTTTTTTGTACTTGTAATTAAACGGACTCCCTTTTCCAAACCGTCGAGTTGCCATTTGATTTGGTGTTGGACTATTGCATCTGCACCCCCATCCATCTCACGGGTGCTGCCATCTTGTCTTAAAGTGCTTCTGGGCAAACCTCGACTCTATGGGCCAGTTGTGGGTCCCGGAGGACACTATTTTATAACTGGCTTTTGTTTCAAACTTTTACTGTGTTATAGGTTTCAGTTTGCGTGAGTCTTAAAGATCCAGACAGAGCATTATGTATTGCCAGGTATCTGCTTCCAGAATGTTTGCAGCCTATGTTATGTTACGTTACGTTATTTGGCATGTATATAGCGCTCTGTATATCATTGGTATGACCTCAAAGCACTGGTAGGTTGAACGCCCTCAGGGACCGTGGTCCAGGTCAGTTGAGAGAGTAAGGTGACATAGGGCGGATGGGAGCACCAGTTATGTGTGCAGGTGAAGCCACTGCGCTTTGGTAGCTGCATCCTAGCATTAGGTGTGGTGGCACTTGAAATCAGTAGAATGTGTGCAGTCAGGGAGGTGGACACCAGGACTGGGATTTGGCTTATGTGTGCAGCTAGGCCGAATTCCAGGAGTATAGCTGCATTTTATCAGAGTGTTGAAGAGTTCATGAGGTAGTAGTGGTATGTGAGCAGCTAAGGCGAATTGATGGAGGGGTGTAACAGCATTCTAATTGTGTGCTGGTGTAGAGAAGAGAGTGAGCGTAGCAATAGGAGAGATGCGTGTATGGGAGGAAGGTTTGATCAAGCGGGCGCGTAGTTCCGGAATTAAGGTTTGCGCTTGCGATTACCGCATTCAGAGTGAACTTATTATTTATGTATTAGCCGTCTTTATTAGCCACTTGCATAGCTTTTTGAAAAAATAAATCTGCTTCCAGCACTTACCATCAATGATATATCTGTTTCCATGATATGATGTTTGAGCAGTCAAGCTTAGGAACTCATGGATTATGCACTTAGTGGTTGAAGTGTGATGGGCTATAGCACACTCATGCAACTCATCATACATTGCATGACCCCACTGTTTAACTGCGTGAACACTGTTATTGGTAAACAGGCTCAATCTGAGGTCGGTGGTTGTTATACATGTATGTGCAAAGCCATTATATCCGCTGCCAGGGCATTCACTGATACTAAAAATGTGGTTCAGCTCAGTGGGATACTGCCTGTATGTAGACATCCCTCACACGTGATGCCACCCTGCATGCAGGAACTCATAGCTATTTCATTGCTCGAGGCACCCCAAAAATATTTTGATGAGTTGTGCCTGTGTTCCTACACCCGTAAAAACAGTCATATCCAGCCAAAAAGATTGGCAAAAGAGAAGACGGACTGCAATGGCGTCAGCCATTGCAGCAATCGTCTATGCCATTGCAACTTTGATGGCTGTCATTGCAAATCTCTGCAGTGTGCATGCTCTGTGCACGTGCACAGCCGAGATATTGCTGGTTTTGGTGCATGCATGTGTAGAGAGGTCTGGTAAACAGGGAATGCACACATGCAGTCAGTGATTCCAGCTCTATCTCGCCCAAGCAGCCAGAAGGATCAGGACCACACTTATCCTCATGCCACTGCACAAGGCTCAAAATGGCAGCCTTGTTGGGTGCAGTAATGAAATGTAACTGACCTAAAAGATAAAGCGTCAAAGGTGCTACAGGTGAGAAACTGTTCTTGCTGATGTGTTCTGTAATAGATCAGTTTTGCTATTTGTAAATGACTGAATGGATATGCCGTCGCCAGGGCTAATAATCTTCCATTATCTTGTAGGAGAAGAGACTGTGATCGCAGTCCCCCATGGGAGCCGCAGTGTGAGGATCACAGTCAAGGGGCCGGCACACGTCTGTATGAACGAACACCTTTACAATATTGCTTATGCAAACAATGTGACACTATCCAATGCAATGGTTCATAAACTAAGGACATCCTGTCGTTTCTGTCTCTAGAAGATGGTCATTGTCTGAACTGTGAATGCAAATGTTCACGGGAAATGCTGTAAAGGGATGCACACATTATCAAAGAGCCCGCTGAGGCAAATGGGCACCGGTTTCTTGCCTGGGTGTATTGTTCGTAGGATGGTGCTAATTTAACCAATGTATCCTTGACTGTTCCCATATTGCTTATTTAGTTTGAGTCAAATGTGTAGGGATCCAATATCACCATTTTGTCTTCTGACTACTGCACAATGCTGAACTGGACTTGACTAGTATATGTCAGAGGTAGGTGTGCCAGACTTCAGGAAAGAGCATATCATGGAATATTGCAGAATGTCCCTAGGAAGATACCCAAGGAAAACCTTCCTCTGGAACCTACAGTGCAATGACTTGACAGCAATATAGGCTTGCTAAATATTTAATTTGAAACTAAACTCTCACTTGAAACATCACTGAGAAGGGGCCAAAGCCGTACACATGATCTAATTAGCAGCACAGTAGGCATGAGGCATGAGTGCCAATTTTGATTTTGCACTGTACAGTAAATTCCCCATAACATGTATGATTCATTTTATTCCTTAGCTTAGGGGGCCATGGCAAATACCTCTGTGAACTAGTGAAGCAAATGTTAAGCTGTCTTAGCAGGTGATCCATTGCAGAAGTTGGATCTCACCTAACATGATTTGGTCCGGCTGGTCTGTGAAGATCTACATCTCTACCTTTAGGAGGGCTGTGCACTAAGTTACCTTAGGACAATAGTGACTTTCAGGCTGTGACGTCTTTTATAGACAGCCTTCTATGGTAAGGTGCCGGTGTACCCTCTCCACAAACACAGCCCATCTTCTCCTGTCACAGAGCCAAACTCTGTTGGCCAGACTCAGCATTTGTTTGTTTGTTTATTATTTATAATGCGCATCATACCCGGGGGTAACAGGGCGCAGCAGTTATTTTTATTTTATTTATTTATTTATTTGTAATGCGCCGTTAACTCGCAAGTTTCGGGGCGCAGAAACATGAACACGAGGACTAACAGAAATGGGATGAGACAGTTCCTAGAAATCAAAGGTTTAGGGGGTCAGGAGTGGCGAGGTCAGTTAAAGAGATACGTTTTCACTAACTTACGAAAGCGTAAGTAGTTAGGTTCTTTCCTTATATGGACTGGCAGATTGTTCCAGATACCTGCTGTGATAACTGGGAAAGATTTTCCAAGTCCAGATTTACGTTTATGAGGCATTACTGCGATCCTACTTTGATCCGAGGATCTTAAGGCGCGGCTTGGGGCATAAGGACGTATTTTCGATTTTAGATAGCCTGGTGCCTTCCCGTGGATGCATCTGTGGGCTATTGTAAGAGCCTTGAAGTGAGTTCTGCTCTCAATTTTGAGCCAGTGTAATTCCTTCCTGGCTGTACTGATGTGGTCTGATTTGGATTTGCCTTTGATTATCCTGACTGCGTTATTTTGGATAATCTGGAATGTCTGTATGCTTTTTTTGTTGGTTCCTAGCATAAGTGCATTCCCGTAGTCCAACCGAGAGAGGACGGTTGCTCTAGCCACTGTGGCACAGTTGTTTTCTGTTAGATACGGTCTAATAGCTCTGAGGAGTCTCAAGTAATAGTTGCATGTTTTTTTTATGTATTGAGTCTGGGCTTCTGCTCCTAAGGATGCTTCCATCATCATGCCCAGGGTTTTTACTTTCTCAATTACTTTGATGTTGACGTCTTTGATCTTGAAGTTTGTGTATTCGTGTGGCAATGTGTTTCTGGCTTGGGTGGATCCGAAAACCATCAGCTCGGTTTTGCTGCCGTTCAAACACATCCAATTGGAATCCATCCAAAGTTCTATGATGTTATATATTCTGTTTAGATGGTCATTGTCAGTTTTATGGTCCCCGCTGAGTTCCAATACCAGCTGCGTATCATCTGCATAGTTGCTAAAGAATATATCTGCATGATCTAAAATGTAGCATCAGTATCTGATGTAGAGATTGAACAACAATGGGGACATGCGGGCTCCCTGGGGAACCCCGCAGAGGATCTCCCTTTCCATGGAGAGTTTGTCTCCCCAATGGACTCGAGATGTCCTGCCTTTTAAAAAAGACATTATCCATGTTTTTGCCTCTTGTGAGCAGTTGGCCGTTTTGCCCAGGGCTACTTCGAGTAGATTATGGTCCAGTAGATCAAAGGCGGCACTGAGGTCTAACAGGATGAGAAGTCCCGTTTTTCCCTTATCTAAGATGCTGAGCATCTTTATTTGTAAGTCCAGCATAGCTGATTCTGTGCTATGAGATGGTCTGAACCCAGATTGTTGTGGGTGGAGTGCGTTAGAGGCCTCGATGTGTGCCTGAAGTTGTGCGGTGGCTACTTTATCCATGATCTTAAGAAGGAAGTTACAGTTGGTTATTGGCCTAAGGTTGCTTGGGTCTCTAGGATCCAAGCCAGGTTTTTTTATTAGTGGGGTAACTGTGACTTTTTTTATGGCCTGGGGGACTAGTTGGTCCCTAAAGGAAGTGTTGACAATCTTAGCAAGTGTGGGGGCGAAGATGTCTGGGTTTTCTAAAATTATTTTGACGGGTAGGATGTTCTCTGCGCATGAGGTAGGTTTCATGGAGGCGAGAGTTAATTTCATGTCTTCTGTGGTGATATACGAGAAATGGAAGGGTTACAAGTATATGCCAAACTTAGTTACATCAGAGAAGGTATAGTATCTACATACAAGTCATTAATTACAAGAAGGTAAGTACAGATGGTAACTATTTACAGGTGTGGGATACAAGGGGGTATATACAAATGATACAAACATCTTACAGAAGCAGTATATACAATGTTTAAGGTGTTTATGAGTTAAACAAGTAGGCGGGAATAAGTACAAATGTAAGGCGGTGGGTAGGGCAGTTGTAGTTACCACAGGGTGGCAGCAGCAGGCAAGTCAAGAGAAGCAGGAAGGGTACACTCCATACGGGCTTAAGGTACCGTAACCATGAGTCCTAGCTGCTTGCTGAGTAGGAGTTATCATTACTGGTCATTAGATTTCAGCCAAGTAATGATGTTGCATCTGAAGTTTTGGTAAGGTTGGTCTATTCTCAGTGTGGGAGGCAGGGAGTTCCACAATTTGGCTGCTTTCACGGGGAAGCTGTTGCCTCCGATACTAGAGCGTTTGAAACTAGGTATGGAGAGACGATCTCTGTTAGCTGATCTTGGTGGTCTCAGGGAGGTCTGTTTATGGAATCTCTCGCCCAGGTATATAGGGGCAGCATTGTTGAGGGATTTGTGGGTGTGAGACAGGGTTTTTATAAGGATTTTGTCATTAGTTGGGAGCCAGTTGTTCTGTCGGCTGCTCTCGGAGATGTGATCTCTTCTGGAGATGCCTAATGCCGCTCTAAGGGCATTGTTTTGTAATGTTTGGATTCTTCTGATAGTAGCTTTAGTCGACCCTAAATAGAGGGCATTGCAAAAGTCCAGGCGGGACAGGATGAGGGCTCTGGCCAAGATGGTGCAGCTACTGTCAGAGAGAAATGGCTTGCCGGTGCGAATAAGTTTGCACGTGTAAGCCATGGAGGACGCTAAAGAATTGACCTGTTTGGCAAATGAAAGGTTTGAATCGAGATAAAAGCCTAGTGTTTTTACCTTGTATTCTACTTTAATGCTATTACTGTCAATTGTGAATGAGGAATAGCCAGATCCTAGTTTATTTTAGGTTAGAGGGGTGCCCAGGATGACGAGATCGGTTTTATCATCATTAAGAATAGACCATGTGTGGCTATCCATGCCTGGATGATGATGTACACTCTATTCAACAAGGCCAAATACTTTTCATAATCCCCTGAAAGCGGAAGGAGGATCTGGGTATCATCTGCATAGTTAGTGTAGGTGATACCGAGATGATCCAGATCATAGAAAAGGGGCTTAGTAAACATGTTGTACAGTGTGGGCGAGACGCAAGATCTCTGAGGCACACCACAGGTGATGGGTATGGGGTCGGCAGCTGCTAAAGGCGAAAAGACCCTAATTGGCCTACCATTTAAGAAGGATCTAATCCAGGTGACAGCACTGTCAGAGAAATGTGCTACTGTGTCAAGGTGGTTGCATAGAATAGTGTGGTCAACCAAGTCGAATGCAGCTGAGAGATCTAGTAGGAGGAGTAGGGCTGATTTGCCATTATCTCTAAGCTCATAAACTTGGTTCTTAAGATCGACGAGGGCTGTCTCCGTTCCATGTTGAGGACGGAAGCCTGATTGTCTGGCTCCTAGTAGGTGGTGTAGTTCCAGATGCTTTTGGATTTGTATATAAGCTGCCTTGTCCAGAATTTTAAGAAGGAAGGGCACTGTAGTGATTGGCCTATAATTGGTAGGTGTGGATGGGTCAAGAGTAGGTTTTTTTAGAAGTGGCAGTACCCATAATTGTTTAAGTTTGGTAGGGATGATACCAGTAGAGAAGGAAGCGTTGATAAGCTTTGTTATGAAAGGTGATAGGTCACGGGCCGCATCCTTAATGAGCTGCGCCGGGCAGCAATCACCCTGACAGTTAGATGGTTTAAGGGACAGAATAATTCTTTCCACTTCAAGAATAGAAACTTTAGTGAAGTTGAATCGGGTAGATTCATCGCCATTGGTATTCCCAGTTGTTTTGGATGGAGGAGGGTCATTTAGAGAAGCTCTTTTACTGGAAATTTTGTTTTGTAGGGTGGAAATATTATAGGCTAGAGCGTGTTGGAAATCTGAGCACCATTTCTTATCTTTAGTACATGTGTCAGGTAGTGCTATAGGGGTCTCTATTTCTTTAGGAATGGTGAAAAGTTCCTTCATATTGGACTTGGCTTGGGATATGCGCATGTCGAAGGATAAATGTTTAGCTAGACATATTTCTTTTTTATAGAGGGAACACAGTTTGGTGAGTTTACATTTGTTAGCTTCTGAGGGTAGTTTTTCCAGGCAGCCTCACAGTTTATTTTTTTGTTGTCTTAGGTTTTTAGGAAGGGTGTAAACCATTTATTCAAGTGAATTTTTGGCTTGCTTGGTCTAAGTTTGTGGGGGAGATCTGGTCCAAAGAGGAGGTCATGATTTTGTTGTATTCCTCGACCAGACTCTCGGGATTGTTATTGTCTGGGAGCAGGTTAAGGGTGGGAAGGAAGGCTGGGATAAGCCTATCCACAGTAATACTCTTTTTGTTTCTAGTTAGTGTAGATGGAGCCCTAAGGGCGGTTGGGGGTGGGGGTCTGTTAGTAGAAAGCATGAATGACACAAGGTGATGGTCGGTCCAGGCTAGTGGTGCAATAGAGAGCATATTGGCCTGACAGTTATGATCTGCCACCCAGTCAAGTATTCTACCTTTGTTGTGAGTGGGAGTTTCACTTCTTTGAGTGAATCCAATTCTGAGAGGATGTTAGCTGTAGTTAGGGCAAGCTGGTCTGAAGGGTCATTAAAGCTCATATTAAGGTCTCCAAGTAGAAGTACTTGCGTTGAGCTTTTAAGATTACTAGACAGGATAGTGTTAATATTGTCCTCAAATGTTCCGGGAGGGCCCGGGGGGCGATATATCAGGTGGATATTAAGGGTTTGGGCATTGGTGAGTGGTACTTTAACTGATAGAAGTTCACATGAGTAGATGTCGATCGGGGTGGCTAATCTCGTAGCAAGGCTACATTTGTAAATGATAGCGATGCCTCCTCCTCTAGATTTTAGTATGTCTTGTCTCAAAATAGAATAGCCGTCACGGGCTGCTAGCATAAGCATAGGACCTGCAGCAGGGTGTAGCCATGTCTCAGTGATAGCGAGGAAGTTGGGAGGCTTGTGAAGGTTTGGGTTTGCCATACTTGGCTGTGCTGTTTATTGATCTAGGGATACAGTTGTGAGCTAGATTCGTGCTTGTAGTCGTTTGGCTGGGCAGAGTTTTAGGAATCCTTTTTCCTATAGTGGTAGGGAGAGAGCGGAGGTTCGTATATTGTAGCTAACCTTGCTCTAAGGTGTATATTCCTAGCCGTAGTTGGGCAGGGATTGCTTGCTATGGGACTTTTGGAGTCTTTCATATCTATGAATAGTTTAGTAGTAGTGTTGTTCGGAATAATGGAGGACGTCAAGGTAGGTGGTTGGACTAACATGACGTAGAGCGTAATACTGTAATTAAGAACTGTGATGTAGGCAGTATGACTGGTAGCTGTAGGGAGCATACTCGTATATGGTGGAGATAAACTTTCTATGGAATATGTAACAGAAGTAGGTGGCGGCAAGTCTGTAGTGTGGGTTAGGGCATCAATATGGTGCATTTGCAAGTTAGAATGGGGCCACAGTGTGAGAGCTCAGACCGACAATTAATTTTAAATCAATAATCAGTATATGGCTCTAGCCAAGTTCGGTGAGGTAAGTTAGGGCCTTAGCAAGGAGAGCAATCAATATATGGCACTAACTGCGCTTGTAGCTCAAGTTATTTGTAATGTTATGTCATTTTATTGTGAATTTGACTGTGCCCCACTGCTATTTGAATAGTTTCCAGGTGTCCTGGTATACCTGAAAGAGAGGGGAATGTGTTAGGTCAGCGGGAAGAGGGGGAAAATGAAAGATAGCGTTGCTGTTGTGTAGGTGCGTGTAGATAGGAAGTACCTTGAGCTCTCGGTGAGCTTCTGTTTCTAGGAGGTCTGTTTTGAGGACATTGAAGAAACTGTGAACATATAGGAGACTTGTGTGCCCACAGCGCTGGAGCGGTGGGATGTAAGTTCTTGTAGAGGTTTGGAGTCCTGTTGTTTGGCATCTGTGGGGAAGGATTTTAAATTTGCTATGCAGAGGTGACTTTGTTGGTCTACAGATAGTGTGTTTGCGCATGGAAGATGAGCGTATTAGGGTTGTGAGGTTAGAGGGCAATTAAGAGCATCCCTCCAACGTGTCAGGGTCAATAGCATAGCCAGGAACACATTAAAATTGTACACCATGGAGGAATGGCACAGTCGAGGGTGATACAATGACAGCGGGATATCAGTGAGTGAAATCACCATGGGCCACAAGGAATCGTCATCATTACCGTAGGCAACATATTCAAATGTTGGCAGCAAGGGGCAAAGTTAAGTTGCCCACAATTTCCAACAAGTTTTAGCTATCTCAAAAATATATACTGCCCACATTTACCACACTAACCATTTCTGTAAAGCTGTATATCCTCCCCAGGACAATTCTGTAGGACAATTGTTAAAGGATGAGCATGATGGCATCCCACTCCAGGAGGCCTAGTGTGGCACCTGGATGGCAGCGGATTGCTGCACATACCAGCAGTTAAATTGTTGCATACCAATTTTTCTGACCATTTGATCTAATCACAAAACTCATACACCTGCATACACTAGCACTTATTCAGAATAAGGGCCTTTGAATGCCTGAGATGAGCCTCCCCCTCCATCGGACCAGTTTCAGTGTGAACATGATGTGAGCGTGTCTGCGTGTGTGCACATGTGTATGACAAATTCCCTCCGAAGTGGACTGGTAGTGAGTAGAGCAGTGGTATTCAAACTTTTTCATACCAAGCCCCCCAGCCCCTGAGTAAAAATATATTTTCTGCACCCCCCCGCCCCCAATCTCAGGAGTGGCCCCGATAGGAGGCCCACATGATGTCCAGGGGAGCCCCAGGCTCTTTAGAATATATCCAGATTGTCTACGGCTCATATTTTCTATTAAAAGCAGTCAATTAAATCCTGTTTTAAGACCGCTGGAGTAGAGTCACATATATCCATGCATGTTCCATGAGTAAACTCGTCCTTAATTTGGCTTCATGCTTAGACATTGCTGCTTCAGCCTCTCACCAACAGCTACACACGCTAAGCATTCATTACATGAGCGACACGTACTCTGCAGGACCACTGAATCCAACCGCATTATGGCGGACATTTTGAATCTTCGGCTTGCTCGAGGCCGGGGGTTCTGCAGGTAGCCAGACTGCTAGTAATTCCCTTGTTTTGGGTGTATCAGTCGATGGGGATTGTAAAATGTCAGGTTAATAGGGCCGACTAAAGGACCCACGTGTTTCTCTGTTATACTTTGACATCCAGAACAATATTATGCAGAGGACAGTCTCTGGCATGTTGGGGTCCAGCAGCGAGGTGTGGCTGTGGTGTCGAGTCTCCCAGAGAACAGGGATTGAGGTCTGTATTACCCTTAATAATTTAGGGTAACTCCCCAAGTACTCCAACATTTGCCAGAAGTGTTAGAGTCCCTATATTTAGAAGGAGCATAGACAAATAACTTGTTCTACAGGATGGTGGCCACTCAGGTGGGTCTAGTAGCCCAGTTGCCTTCCTCACAATGAAGCAATGACGACCTATCATATTAGCACATTTAGTGAAGGATAGTGGTTAGTCAGCCAACAGCCTTTTCTGGGTTGCTAGAATTAATGTGTAGCTTTTTCTAGGCTTAAGTGGGATTTGTGCATGGAAATAGTACATTGCGCATGTTGAAATTTTACACCTTTCCAAATATGCCAGTGCGCCTGGAGATTGTGCAAATGTCAGTAATATGCAATGTTAATCCCGGTAACATAACATAAAAAATAACAAAAGCTGAATCCTATCGGAAAGTTCTAGAGCAATCAAGGGGCTGATTTTTGGAAATATTTGCGCCGAAATACAGAGATTTGTGCGCCATTCTGCCCGCAAATCCCCATTTGTTAACCAGGGATTTGCGGGCAGAATGGCGCACAAATCCCCATTTTTCGGCGCAAATAATTCCATGAATCAGCCCCTAAATTAAGATGCATGTTTTTTACTTGCTTGATTCTAAAAAAGTGCAGAGATCACCTTATTCACAAAGGGGACCTGCACATTTCTGGGTTGATCTTTGCACCAGTGCAGCGATGCAAGGGTCAGCCCGCTTTCATATGCTGCAGTCAGGAGAGTACTACCGACGCTAACGTGCAATTGGCCCTCAGCAGCACCCACATGGGAACATAACGGGCAAATATTTGTCAAAAATTGAAAAATACAAATAAATTGTATATCCCTCTTTGAGGCATAGAAATGCAAGTGGAACAGCAGTGGTTTATTCCCTTCAATTGCACTTTAAAAACAAATGCCTGTGGTGATCAGAAATTACCTCTGATGCATCCTGAATCGCCCTGAGCGCATTACAAAGAGGTGTCTATGGAAACACCCCTCTCAACCTTTCCTTTGCAGTGGAGCAAAATGGGGTGAATAAGGCATTAGGTTTTTGTGGCACAAATGAAGAGGATGGGCTCGTGCATTCTTCAATTCGCGGCTGAAAAACCTTTGTGAATTGGGTCTTTTGTTTCCAACTGTAGCCTGGGAGTGCCTATTGCACGTATGACTGCATACAGCACGTGTATGATATGATATGTTATTTATAATGTGCTTAATACCCAGAGGTTTCTAAGCGCGGACCCGGGAATTTAACCTGTGTTGCTTGTGTCGTCTTGTTTCCAAGGTGAGCACGTTGCTCCTGAGCTATCCTCCCGAGACAACTCTTGTAATTTATATCCACATCTGCCCACAGTGCTTTTCATGTGGGTGTGTTAGGTGACCGGGGCTGCACTGTCAATGTGGATGAACGCCCACAGAGATCTAATTGCAATGTATGTGAATAATCCTTTCCAAATTGCCTTTCCACTCTTACCTACGCAGCTAAATCCCCTCACCCCTCCCCCATTCACAGTGCCTGATTAAACCCTGTGGAGACCCCTAGGCAGTCAAAATTTCAGGACCACCCCTTGCAAATGATCTCCTAATACTGTTTTAATTTTACGAACCAACAGTTTTACTAGGCTTTGATGATGTGTTGCTTAAAACAAGTGCTCTGTATTAGATTACTGTAGCCCTGCACAGGCTGGGTTGAAAGCATGCATGGCTGGCAGTGTTCCCTTCCCTGTATGGTACAAAAGCTGGCATTAGGGTAGTAGCACTAATTGGGCACCCTTGACCACCTACGGCGCTTCACCTTATCATACCTACCCTACCCTCACGAGAAACCGCTTCATTTATGAATAGCGAATGTATGCCTTGGTGCCGTGTACACCATATGTTGTCTATGTGTCACTGCCTGCGACAATTCCTCCCTTGCCTATGCCTAGACACATTGCCCCTCAGCTACTGGCTCGCCCTCATCGATATAAATAACGTCATTTTGTAAAGGCGCCCTGCTCGTGGAAGGCCTCCTCCATCTGCAGTATTTCCACATATACAACTACTACTTGGAAACGTGTCTCCTATGAAAAATACAACTGATCATGTTTGTGGCACACCGTAAACTGAATAATCTCTCGACAATTGATTTCATTATTACCTACCGTAAGCAAGCCGAACGACTCCTACTAAGAGAGGACAGGGAGGACTGAAAAACAGGTTCCCCTTTGATGCGGCCGGCGCTGCACGGCCCTCTGATGACTACTAGTCCTGCTCCTGCCGGCCAGTGCGCACCAACCAGGGTGTGTCTTGGACTCACTGACTATGCGTTTGGGCTCTGGCTGGAACGCATGGGCAGACAAGTTTAAAAAAAACTGAAATGCAAGCCGCCAGGAGGGTGTAGCCACAGGATGCAGTGGGAGACCGATATGATTTGAAAGAAAATAAAAAAGAATGCTAACGCGGCGCAGCGCACCAAGGCCTCTGCCTTGCGGCTGCTGGCGAAAGCTGGCCTGCTCAGCTGTGTATGCCAAAGAAAAGAGTGCCAGTGTCCAGTCCTGGCAAACACCGGCACAAATAAAGCACTGCCGGGGACTATTTGGCCTATTTGATAATCCGGCACTGCCCATTCATCTTGGACATAGGTGAATGTTGTGCAGAACTAGTGACAATCTGCCCCAATTGCTGTGGCATTTTCATAATGTGTGTGTGCGAAGTATCAACAGTCATGGGGAAAGATGCAGAGTGAGTAGCTTGAACACAATCCAGTGTGTTTCCAGTGTGTTTGTAGAGCGATTCTTTGTTTTGCTCATAGTCATATATTGATTATGCACACATAGGGTTAAAAACACAGGGGCAGAGGGAATTTCTTTGAGAATTACCATTGATTGGACCTGCGGTTTCATACATGTTTAGTTACACATAAATTAGACTGTTTTGTATTAGTCCAACCTCACACATGTGTAATGGGCGCATGCCGTGGAAAAGGCATGCTTCCTGACCTTCATGCATTGGCGCCATTGCTACGAAATAGACTCACTTTTGAAACTGAAAAACATCAAACTAGTTTATGAACTATGACAGGTCATCTGGGAAAAGAGTAATCTCACTTTTCACAAAATTATTGCACCATTGAGAGACGTTGATAAACAGGCCCTTCCTGTGTTGGTATTTATTTGGAAAATAAAACTATGTAAAGTGAGAATCACTTTCACATTCGTCAGTCACAAAGTGGTTTGATTAAGTAGAGCTCTATTATTTACCACCTTAATAACCGCAAAGTTAATCTCCGTTTATCGGTTATGGAATAGTTTTTTTTAAAAAAAAAGTTTTTATTATTTTAAAAACAAATAAACAATACAAACCAAACTAGCAGCATTATTTGTGACAGACACATGAACATCAATTAATGCACACTACTGCTCCCCCAATCCCACCCCCCTCAAGAGCTTGTTTGCGTTTCTCATTCTGTATCTGCTGCGTGTGGCCGGGTATCGCTTCCTTCAGAAGCTGCAGAATCCATTATTGTGCCAAACAGTCCTGTTATTAACACTCTCCATGACATCAGGTTACCCACTTCTTCTTCCCCGCACTTGCTACATGCCTCCTGCCATACTACCGTTTCAGCCTCCGCCCATTTTTGCAAATCCCACCACCATACCTCAACCCGTGGCTTGTGGCACTGCTTCCAGCCCATGGCAATCCTTTTTGCAAGCACATATGCTAGGTCCCTCAGTTTCCCAACATGTTTAGTATTCCGTGGTCTGGGAAACCCTCCTAACAGGCAGGCCCAGGCCGTATCTATGTTGAGCGTGACCCCTTTATCCGCTAGTTTTTGTGCCACTTCCCCCCAAAAACCCTCAATCACTGGGCAAGAACAGAACATGTGTGTCATATCAGCGTGTTCTTTATCACATTTTGGGCATGCTTGTCTTCCTGCATTTACAAACTTAGATATTCTCTTCGGGGTCATATAGGCTCTATGCGTTATGTATAACTGTATTTGTTGCAATCTGGCGTTTCTGGACACCTTCTTGTGGTATCCCATAGCACGCTCCCACATCCCATCGGTCATCTGTGCCCCCACCTCCGCTTCCCAGTCCAGCCTCAAATGCGTCAAATCCTTCCCCACCCAGGTCATCACCATCTCGTACAATCTAGAGATCTCGTGCCCTCCTTCTGATATGTCATATATTGTACCCATAATGGCGTCTGGCTCCTCCGCCAGTACAGTCTCTGGCCAGGTTTTACGAATAATCTGCACTAGCCTAAGATACGTGACATATTGTCCTCTATGCAAGCCTGCCTCTTCCCCCAGTTCTTCGAAATCCTTAATGATCCCTTCTTGCCATACATCTCCCAATGTGACCAGCCCGATCGATTCCCAATAGGTCCTGATTATCATTCTTAGTTGGTTGTCTTGTGGGGAACACAGGTACGGGTTCTCCATCAGTCGGCATACTCTACGCCACATCTTCCACCCAAGCAACATCATACCCGGGCGTTCTTTCATTTCAAGTCTAGGCAACCAGATAATCTCCTTTAGGTAAAACGGAGTGCAGTCCTGTCCAAACAGCCTAAGTTCAGGAGATACCTGATCAGAAAGCCATTTGGTTACATATTGCAACTGACCAGCTACATAATAGGCCTCAAAATTTGGCAGCTTAATGCCCCCTCTATCATAGAAGTTCTGCAGCTTCCATAGCGCCACTCTATTTCGAGTGCCATGCCATAGGAAGTCTCTGCACATGCTATTCAGTTTGACAAAAAACTTTTTGGGTATCAAGTACGGTATATTACTGAAGAAATGTAACAGCCTGGGCAGGACCACCATTTTGAGCATCGCCCCCGTCCCATCATCGCCAGCGGCAACTTCTCCCAAAACTTCATACTTGTTCGGATTTTTCCCACAGCCACCTCGGTATTACGCAAGTGTTCCTCCTCCACCGTGTGATACACATCTATTCCGAGGTAGCGGAAGGAATCAACCGCCCATGGTACAGACAACACTGGCAACCAACCGTTCCAGAGGGGCTCCTCTGTAGCTCCCCAATGGGAACATGCTCGATTTTTGGGGGTTCACCACTATGCCGGACAGTTCTGCATACCTTTCCATAACCTCTAGAATATATTGAAGATTTTCTTCCGGATATTTCAGATATAGTAGCAAATCGTCAGCATACAAGGATATTAGTTGTTTCTCTCCCCCAACCTCAATACCTATCATGTCATATTGTTGTCTGATGTACACTGCCAGGGGCTCCAGGGCTAGAATGTATAACATCGGGGACCAGGGGCACCCTTGTCTGGTGCCCCTACTAAGTTGCCATCTCTCGGATATCACCGATCCTGTGCGCACCCTGGCCAGTGGTTTACTGTATAGTAATTTTGCCCACCTAACATAGCCCGGCCCCATCCCGTACTCCCTCAGGGCCTCCAGCAACCATGGCCACCTCACTGAGTCAAAAGCTTTGACTGCATCTAGGGACACAACCGCCATTTCTCCCTCGCTCCTGTTCCCCTCTTCAATCACCCGGTGGAGTTGCCTATGGTTGTGGGTTATATTTCTGCTGGGGACATAACCTGTCTGGTCCGGGTGTATCAGTTTGCTAATAACTCTACGCAGCCTATTGGCCAGGACCGCCGTCAATATCTTGCTATCCTGGTTCAACATTGACAAAGGCCTATAGGAGCCGCAGCTATGCCCTGGCTTTTTGGGCTTAGGAAGCGGCACAATTAACGCTTCTCTAAGCGATTCCGGCAGCCGGCCCATCTCAAAAGACTCATTGAGCATCTCTAGCATAGGGGTGAGTACTTCCTCTCTATATGTTTTATAAAACTCGCCAGGGAATCCGTCCGTGCCCGGGGTCTTACAGGTGGGCAGCTGCTTCACCAACGCCTCCAATTCCTCTAAGGTAATCGGTGCGTCCAGCTCCTCCCTTTCTTCAGCACTAATCTTAGGTAATTCCATGTCTTTTAGAGTTTCTCTTATCTCCTCTCGATTGTCCCCTCTTCTGTCCTCATATAATGTCCTATAATAGTCTAAGAATGCCTCGTTGACTCCCTCTTGGGTGTCAACTACCGCCCCGTCTTCTCTAGTTATCGTCCTAATCGGAGGCCTAGGGGTTTCGCTCTTATATAACCACGCCAACAAGCGGCCAGTTTTATCCCAACCTGCATGTTGCCTCTCAACATACTTCTTATAGTTAAGGTTGCAGAGCCTTTCCCAAAGCTCTGCACACCGCTGCTGTAGTTCGAGTACAAGTTCCGCATCCCCTCCTGCCCTGTTGCTTTCCCGTTCCAATTTCACTTCCGCTTTCTCTAACTCTGTCAGGACCCCACCCTGTAGGCCTTTTGATTTAGCAATAGCAGCACCCCGCAATACCACCTTAAAGGCTTCCCAGAGCATGCACGCTGAGTCCACACTGCCTGTGTTGTCCTCAAAGTACTGTGTGATCGCATCCCTGATATCTTCCCTGAAGACCGGGTCCCGGAGCGCCGCCGCCCGGAGGCGCCACGTCGGTATCCACGCCCTGGGGCGGCAGTACTGCCAGCTCAGAACCAGAGGCGAGTGGTCCGACAGGACCCTCGCCCTGTAGTCTATTTGGGTGGTCTCTATCACCACATCTGGCGTGGCAAAAAAATAATCAAGTCTCGTATGCAGTTGTTGCGGGGCTGAGTAATGCGAGTACTGTGTTTCATTAGGGTGTTTCAGCCTCCAAACATCTGCCAGCCCAAAGTCGTCAAGTAATGTCTGCAATACCCTGGCTGCAGGGGTGGGCCTATCAATCTTATCATCGGATCTGTCTGCCTTGGGGTTGAGCACGCAGTTGAAATCCCCTCCCCAAATAACCGCTCCTCCCATACACGTGCCCAGATGAGTACACAGGGTTCTAAAATATGCTGCAGTATTTTGGTTGGGGGCATACGTATTTATAATGCACACCTCTCTATTCTCCACCAAAGCCTTTAATATGAACAACCTCCCCTCCGTGTCCACCATCTCTTGTGTAAGTTGGAGCGGAATGTGCGGTGCCACCCAGACCAGCACTACCCTAGCGTAGGCAGAATACGGAGAGCCTACTACAGTACCTCTCCACTTCTTCCCCACCAGTTCCAGTTTTTGCCGGGTCAGATGTGTTTCCTGCAACAACGCAATATCAATCTTCTGTCTTTTCAAGTACATCATGACTTTGTTTCTCTTTAAGTAACTGTTGAGTCCCCTGACATTCCATGTTACGATCTTAAGGTCCCCCATAGCTCATGAGTGTCCTCTTCCCTTCCGTGTAGCGAATCTCCTTTGCCCACGTGATACAGATACAGCTCTCCACCCTTACTTGTAGCTTCTTGTACAAGCTCAAACTACCCATAACTATGTACACAACAAATTCCCCACTTTCCTCCCCACCCTCCACCCATCCCTTCCCCCACACCACACATCCCAACTGCTGCCCAGCTCCGTTCTCGGAACTCAGGCACCCCCACATCTAGCCCTGCAAGCACCAAACAATGCCCAGAGCTCAGTAGGGTGAAGTCGCCCTAATGGCCACTTAACTAAGATTACTGTGGGGTAAAGAGATCCGCTCTGCAAGGCTCCCATTAATTCAATAATAATTACAGTGCTCATAACATCTAGTGTAACAGTCTGACCTTCTCTACTGAAGGCTGCGCAAATGACTATATTCAAGTCCCATGGGTCCGTGCCGCGCCATCTTGTGGCACCCTCCTCGTGCATTACTTATCTCTTTCATGCTCTCTCTCCGTCCGAACTTCAGACTCCTGGGGACATCCCTGCGCATCGAGCCATCCCATGGCATCCTCCGGGGTCTCAAAAAAAAAAGTTTTGTGTTTATGTATCAATTTTGCCGGATACAGCAACATGTATTTGTGGCCCGCCTCTCTGTCTCTGCTTTACCGTCCCAAAGTTCACGCGGCTACGCTGCACAGACAGGGTATAGTCCGGGTAGGCTGTGATGTTTGCCGCTCCTCGTATAATCGTTCCTCCCTTGCGGAAGTGTTCCAATATCCTCTCCAGGTCCCGGTAATTAAGAATTTTGGCTATCACCGGCCTAGACGGGTTTCCTGGCGGCGGCCTCCTTGTTAGAGCTCTATGTGCCCGTTCCACCGCAAATCCTTGAGATAGGGGTCCTCCGGGTATCTCTTGCAGTAGCATGGACTCAATGAACTCAGTGGGATCGTGGCCCTCCAATCCCTCCGGCAGGCCCACGATGCGGATGTTGTTTCGTCGGGCGCGTCCTTCCGCCTCCTCCGCTCTGCTCTCCAAGTTGCCCATTCTCTGTATCAGGGCATGCAATTCGGCCTTATGGGAGGCACAATCCGCGGTATTCGGGCTCACTTCCTTCTCAAGGGTCTCCGTGCGCTCTGCCAAGGCCCTGACGTCCTGCCGGAGTAGATTAACTTCCTCCTGCACCTCTCCGACCTTAAGGTCCAGTGCCGTTTTCAGCTCAGTGACGGCTAGTTCGAGTTTGGCTTCCCAGGCTGCCTTTAAGTCTGCAATCGCAGCTAGGACTTTTTGGTTAGTGCCCGTTGCCGTCATGCTGCCTGCAGGCGACTTATCCTTGCTCTTGGTATTTTCTTGACCAGGGGACGTCTTAGCGAAGTCGTCCAGGGTGGGCTGCTTCGCCTTCGGCCTCACCGTTCTATTAGACATGACCCAGAGGACCTGTATTCTGCACAAGTGACAAATGCACACCCAGTACGCCTCTTTCGTTCGATCACCGTGCGGCCTGCTCCTTCCTTTGTTCCGGACATTGGTCGGCCATTTTGTGTCGTCTTTTGTCTCCGGCGCTCCTTGTCTTTTCCGCACAGAACTCTGCCGCCGTTCTTACTACACCTTCCAAAAGTTCACCAAGCATAGTCCAATCATTCACACACCGACATGTGTATTTTCAGCAGTCGTCGGCCCATCGTTGCGCACTTTTACGCCCGGATCATTTCAGGATCTCGGGAGCTCCTCCAGATCATGTCCTCCTACATGGCCCTCGTAGCCACGCCCCCATCCTTTATGGAATAGTTAGGGTTAAATACAATTCTGGATAATAGAATTTTCAAGCCAGATAACAGGCCATCAGGTTACCAGGGTACAAGTTAGCAGATGAAAAGCCCAGAATATTTTGAAATCCGCCCGTTTTGCTCTGTTAACCGGCTCTCTGCCACTTGTGACAGGGTGTCCACCACACAAACCACTCCGGAAATGCTAATCATGTTCCAAGGGTGTTTATTGGAATTCTTACAACAGATTGTCTGTGAGTTTGGAGGAAGTTTTCAGGGCCTACCAGATGCTCTAGGGGAAGGGGCGTTAGGGCCATCCCTCGCTTTCTACTTCCTGACAGATGACCCCCTCCCTAGCACAGGGGTCTCTAACGGCAATGTTAGTTTCTCACCGTCAGGCACACCTATCTCTTTTTTGGCTGCCTTACTCTATTGATTTTTCCCTAAAATGGTGGCTGCATAACTCCCTCAGGGATTATCTAGGCTTTGCCTGACCCACCCCGCTTAGTTTCCTCCAACCTTTGTTCTTCTCCTCTTCTCAACTCCTTCACTTATTACTGTCGCTACCTCCTGCTACCTCCATTGTTTCCTGTCCTTCCTCCTCCCAATCTACTTCCTTGCCACTCCCTGTCACCCCTACTGCTCTCAGTCTACTACTATTTCTACTCCGTTATTAGCACTATCACTCTACTATCTGTCTTCCCTCTTGTCTTATTCTTTATGACCATGTGCTGCTTGCTACCTCTTTCTTTCACTCGGTACTCAATTTCTCCCACTACCACTACCTCTACTCCCAACTACTACTACATCCACCACTACTACCACTCCACTACTCCTATTCTCCCTCTATTCCTCACACGCTGCACTCCACATACCCGCTCTCTGCAATAACCTCTGCACTCCTTCCGGTCTCGCCTCTTCTGCTCTGTTGAAGGTCCTTCTCCACCTCCTGTCTTCACCCAACTAGCCCACACTCAACCATTTATACACACTTCCTTAAATACCCCATCCTCTGCCAGGATTGGCACTTACCTTATCCAATACCTTCCCTGGCTTCCAGGGGTGTGACATAGGAAGGGTCATGAGAGGGCTCATAAGGGCCGACGAGCTCTGCCCCTATCTGCCTTACCAGCATGGACCCTGATGGAGTCCAGGCCTTCTTGGGATTTTTAATAGTCACAATATCCCTGGTGGTTCAGTTGATTTCAAGCCTTTCCGAGATTTTAATAAAAAAGAAAAACTCCCAGTGGGACTGGTAGTCTCCCCTTTCTCAATGGGGAGAACCTGGTGGTATTGGGGGAGTTCTTCCGTCAGATGGAGCTGCACTCTCCTCCCGGCAGCTTCCTCAGGTGGCCAATATTGCTGCATTCACTGCAGGCCGCTATTTTCATGAGGACCTCTGTGACATGATCCGGCCACCGGTGGCATCTCCTCCGGCTCTTGCTCAGCGGTCTTGTACGGCGGGGGTGCTGCCATCACTACAGCTAAATTGGGGAGGGTAAAGGGTTCACTCGTGGGTTGTTTCCCTCCCTCCCCTGATAGGGCCAGTAAGCAAGCTATATCACACACACAAATACCCTAAATTCTCTTACCAGGCATTTCTGCTCATCTGGCATCATTGGATTTTACAATAATATGAGATATTAGAGTTTTCAATGTATTTAAAAATATATATATAATTGAAATGAAATGTTACCACAAAGGCAGGCTGCAGTGTTTTCAAGCCTGTCCCCTATCCTTTCCAGAAATGCAGTATTTAATATTCTTTAGATGGGCATCACATTTTGTAGGTTTTAAATAAATGATGAGTATCAAATCATTCAATCATTCTGAGTGTCTTTTGTAAATGGAACACAGAACATTGCCCTCTGCAATGCTTAGGCAAACATGCATCTTTAACCAAGAGCGCCAGGCACATACAGTATTGTTGCAATGCTGAGGTTATGGCCGTGTGCTTGAAAGCTGATCACATGAAAAATGCTCATAATGTTTTATGAAGTATAAACAAAGAACACACCGCATTTCCCAGCTACACATCTGGTTGAAATATGGCCAGTGTATTGTATATTAAATGTTCAAAGTCATTAGAGGTTGAGCTCCAAAGGAGGTTTGAGGCGCTTGTGTTTCACTGCTGTGGCAAACCTTAACCTCGGAATGTAAATGTGTAAGGGATATATGTAGAAAAGGCTGCTTCCTGTTACAAATCAGACATGATTGACTGCGTGCAAAGGGCAGCACTACGGAGCATCCTGTGACATGATGCCCATCATAAGTAGATAAAGCAGGGATCTGCAGTGTTGGACTATGACTTCCATGATCCCTCACAATTGACTATGCTGACTAGGGCTGATGGGAGCTGTAGTCCAAAACATCTGGAGAGCAAATAGCAAAAGATTGTGGTTCCCTAACTCAACCTCTACACACTGCCTGAGAGAGACAATGAAAGGTGGAGTATGAATTGAGTTACTTCAATAATATTTCTGTACATTGTTTATATGTCTTTATTTAAGAATGGTTTTTATGATATGTTTTTAACAAACTTTGCCCACGAAGCATAGGTAGACAAGATATTGATGACATCACTGTTTGTTTTATTGTGTGGTTGTTCGACTAGTCAATAATGACTATGGAAACCAAAAGACGTATTTCTTCTATTTTCTTCTATCCATCTGTGGAAAGCTGAATACGCTTATTGCCTCGTGGCTGTCACGCGTGCCTTTGTTGTCATTCCAACTAGGGACGTCGTGTGACAGCATAGGCGGTTGGCAGAAACAGAGAGAGACACTGTGTTTGCTCCGAGCGGGCTCGTCGAAATAAAGTAACACTGAAATACTCTCTGCCTTCACGATTCCTCACACCATCCATGCGTGGACTTGTGTGTAAAAATTCGTCCATCGTGCAAAAACCTACACATAACGTTTGAAAACTTTGTCTGGCTTTTTGTCAATTACAGTGCATGAGACATTTCAGCCCTTGATGTTTGAATGCAGCAGGTGAACATTCTGCATTGGATTTTAAGGGATTCAGACGCTTAAAACACAAACGCAGGTTGCGGATTGCCCATCACTCCTACTATTTCACCCATACCTAATAATCAAAACAATTTTGTGACATTGTCCTTTGGTTCAGGAGATGATGGATCATCAGTGCAGTATCATTGACATTTACACATTGATAAGAGATCATAACCTTATGTGGCAAATAGATTGTCTTTAATGAGGAGTGCTCAATAATTCAACCATACGTCCTCTCACTCCCTAGAATCTTGCTGACACCCTTGCGTCACTTAACTCATCCCTGATCAAATATGGCATCCACCCCGCTGCCATCCTAAAGCAGATGAAGAAGGCAGCCCTCAACCACCCACTCGAAATAGCTTAAGACATCCACTGTCTCCTCAAAAATCTCAATGTGACCTCAGGTGATCTCGTGAACTACTGATTGATCACTAGCATCCAATTCATTGGAAAAATCACTAATAAGGCATTTGCCAACCAGCTCCATGATCGGACTAACCAAAACAGCCTGCTCCGTGATCACCAATCAGGGTTCCGTCCAAAATATAGCACTGAAACAGTAACCATCCACGTCATTAATGAGATTCTTCAAATCGTGTACAAGTGCGACCCATGCCTGTATGTTCTCTTCAATCTCTCTGCCATGTTTGACCGGGTTGACCCCGCACACTGACCAACCTATTTGCGAACAAAATGGGCTTCTCAGGCACAGTTCACAACTGGTTCACATCTTACCTCTCAGACAGGCACCTCATAATCCAGGGGGGCAACTTTAGCCCAAACCTTCTTTGGTGTAACTATGTGTCAGTTGTTACTACGTCTGAAGACAACTTTCCCTTGTTGCATGGAATCCATTGAATCAGATCTCTGGGATACCCCCCTTTCTCACATCTTTCCTGTGAGAACCTCATAAGGACAAATAAGAGACGTGCACAATACCACTCTGCCATGTCTGTGTCATGGGTATCAGGCAGGTAGGTGGGGCAAGCTGGGTGGAGGCTTGGCAGGCCTGGCATAGGCACACAAAGAACCCAGAACAAATCCCTCCTTTCATTCCTTCCTAGTGTTTGTAGTAACTTCCTGGTTCCCACTTCCTGTTGCCAAACAGGAAGTGCATGATAACTCATGAGCTCACTAGTGTTTGGGTGTGGCTGGCTATATAAGCCACACCCAAGATTCTTCCAGTGCTTCGTTTTGCTTACTGTGAGCTGTATCAGCAACACACCTGCCGTGCTCTGGATCAGCCAGCATCTGCTGACCTGCTCCGGATCATCCTGCTTCTGCTTACCTGCTCTGGATCATCCTGCTTCTGCTTACCTGCTCTGGATCATCCTACTTCTGCTTAACTGCTCCGGATCATCCTACTTCTGCTTACCCGCTCTGGATCATTCAGCTTACCTAGTTCTTACTCCACGCAGCAGCTCTCTCCAGTCAAGAGGGGACTTCTACACCGGCACCTGTAAGAACAAAGAAGAACAGCTTTAACATGCGCATATCAGTAATGCTGCGCATACTCACCGAATCTTCCCGCGACGCAGGAATCCAGGTTAGTTGCACAAGCGCACAAACCAGAAAGAAGAGACATTATTCATTGTGCTCGCTCCAATAACGCGGACACTTATTTCACTGCGCTCTCTCTCTCTACGTGGTGCATACTTACCAAAAGCCTCCGTGCAAACTTACCTAACCACCAAGTCTCCAGTAGCGCTGAACCCAGACTCGAGGCACTAATATCACATAATTTCTCCTGCAAGGGAAAGGGAGAGACATTACCAGGCGCGCTCGAATTGAAGGCGCTGTGCAAACCTACCAGCAGCTAGCTTCTACACGCAGCGCTACTCGCCCACAAAAATACTGGCAAAGACAATACAGACAATTTTGGACACTCAACATTCTCCGCGCAACGTTCACTTGTGGGAAGGACTTTCTAGCCAGTGAAGAAACTGGCGCCTTGAACTCTCGGCCTCACTGTGAAGGCATAAAACAGCATTTGGCATCTAAACTCAGCCTACAGACATTGGCATCAATCACATGAGTGAATCGCGCCCCTGCAAATGCAGGATGGAGTGCACACCCTACTAAAGATCAAGGTAAGCCCATAGGGGGACATCACAGCACACAGTAAAGAGAAGGGAAGGGCCCAGGGGAATTGGGTGAATTCAGGTCTGAGTGTACACCTTGTATTTGACAGGTATTCCTCCGGGTGAAACAGGGGAAGTGAAGACTCGGGGTCAAGGGAGGCTCATCCATCGCTCCTGCAGAGACACAGGTGAGTGTGACAGTCTGGCCATGATTTAATGACAGTATACAAGATTTTGACGTTATTGGTACCAATCACATGAGTGAATCATGCCCCTGCAAATGCAGGATGGAGTGCACAGTAAAGAGAAGGGAAGGGCCCAGGGGAATCGGGTGAATTCAGGTCTGAGTGTACACCTTTTATTTGACAGGTATTCCTCCGGGTGAAACAGGGGAAGTGAAGACTCGGGGTCAAGGGAGGGCTCGTCCATCGCTCCTGCAGAGACAGAGGTGAGTGTGACAGAACACAAAGCCATCCTCAATACTTCTGCCCGAGCAATGGAAACCTCTGCGGTAGACCAGCTTTCCCTATTGTTAGGTGAGCTACGGGCCGAGGTGCATGTAGCCCGCTCAGAGACAAATGCCTTAAGGCGCGAACTGGTAGTCAAGAGGGACAAAACAGATGATTTAGCAAGACAGCTCCTACAGAACCAAGCTGGTCTAGCACCCGTACCAGTTGGAGTTCCACAGGGGCAGCCTACCTTGGCACCTGTAGCCACACCCGTTCAGGTACTGTTTCCAGGCAACATCCCTTTAGCACCCCCGGAACGCTTCTCTGGGGATCCCAAAACATTTGGAGCGTTCATGAATCAATGCCGGCTACATTTCATATGCAAACCAGACACCTTTCTGAACAACCAAGCTAAAGTAGCTTTTGTCCTCTCCTATTTAGGAGGGCACGCGGCGGACTGGTCTGTCCCGTTAGTGCTTAGGGACGACCCTTTAGTGAGAAATTACCTGGGTTTTCGGCGTGAACTGGAAAAACTATTTGCCCATCGGACTCAAGGTCAGGCCCTGGATGATGAGCTACTATCTCTGCGACAGGGTGGTCAGGATCTAATCTCATATGTCGCCGCGTTCAATCGCTTAATAGCTAAATCATGTTGGCCAGAGGAGAAACGAATAACGTTATTTCATCGAGGACTGAGAGGAGAATTAAAAGGTGTCTTGGTGCAAGTAGTTAATCCTCCCGAAGATTGCAGTGAATACATCGACCTAACTATGCAACTAGACCACCAGTGACAGGATCGCAAGGCCGACCGAACCAGATCAGAGCATAGACCAGTGCATGTCCGACCAAAGGAAGCATCCCATCGACAGGCCTCAGAAATACACTCAGAGCCCATGCAATTGGGTGTTCTCAGGGGACCACTCACCAAGGCAGAGAGAGAGCGGAGGCGTCAGGAAAAACGTTGCTTATATTGCGGCCAATCTGGTCACTTCCTCCGGAACTGCACAATTAAACCCACATGGAAGACAATGAGGGGACTAGATAACATAGGGGAAGACACAGGTGCGGTAGCGGAAAACTCCAACGCCCGGCAGATGTAGAGGTCGGTCTGTCGAGCCAGGAATGGAGTACTCAGATCTCGCATTTCAGTTTTCCTGTGGTTTTGGTAGACCCTTCACAGCCCACCCGAATACATGCCCTCAAGGCTTTCATAGACAGTGGTGCTATTGGGAACTACCTGGACATAAACACCGCAAAGACCTTGGGATTAGCATTCCACCGTAAGGACACCGCAGAAAGTGTGACAGCTGTGGATGTCACACAACTCCTTTCGGGACCAGTAACACAGTGTACTTCCACCATCACCGTAATCTGACAAGATGGCCACAGAGAAAGTATTAGATTCGACCTTATCGCTGCACCCTAATTCCATCTGATTCTTGGGATACCGTGGCTAGAGACGCACAACCCAAAGATAAATTGGCAAGCTCGAACCTTACTCTTTTCCACGGAATGCACCTCTTCTTACGACATGAAAGGGACGAAAGGAAGCCCATTGTTATCTTCACAGGAAAAGATAGCAGGTTTAGGCTTGGTGGGCACTTTATCAGAGGAATACCAGGAGTTCCAGGATATGTTCGCAAAGGAGTAAGCTAATACACTACCACCACATCGAGTTTATGACTTGCAGATCGACCTGCAACCAGGGGCACAAATACCGTGCAGCCGCATGTATGCATTAACCGAGGAAGAAAGCACTCATCTATGGACTTACTTGGATCAATACCTGGCCAATGGCTTCATTAGACCATCTAAGTCACCAGCCACCGCCCTACTCTTCTTCGTACCGAAGAAAGAGGGGGACTTAAGAACGTGTATTGATTACTGCACCCTAAATCAAGTCACCATAAAAAATAAGTACCTGTTAACTCTGATACCAGTACTCATAGACCAGCTGAGACAAGTGAAGATTTTCACCAAGCTAGACTTACGTGGCGCATATCACCTAGTACGCATGATGAAAGGGGACGAGTGGAAGACTGCGTTCTGTACCCGCTATGGCTTGTACGAATAACAGGCATGCCCTTTGGGCTTTGCAATGCCCCGGCTGGGTTCCAACATTTTATGAATGATGTGTTACGGGAACTCCTTGATGTCTGCGCAATCGTATACATCGATGACATTCTGATCTACTCCACCACTCCCCAAAAGCACGTAACCCACGTGCGAGCTGTACTGCGCGAACTGCGTGAAAACCAACTGTACGCAAAGCTAGAAAAATGCTCCTTTCAAGTCACCTAGGTGGAGTTTCTGGGATATGTACTGACACCGCAGGGGATCAAGATGGACAATAGAAAAGTGGAGACAATCCTCACTGGGTCCTCACCCACGTCTGTAAAGGTAGTACAGAGTTTCCTATGGTTTGCAAACTTTTATCGACGCTTCATACCAGGATACTCACATATTGTACATCTAATAACGTCCTTGCTGAGCAAACACCGAAAGTTCGAATGGACACCAGCGGCGGAAGAAGCTTTCCGAGCTCTCAAGGAAAAATTCACCTCAGCCCCAATTCTGCAACACACACAGCCCGATTTACCATACATCGTGGAAACGGGCGCTTCAAGCATCGCCATGGGGGCCGTATTGTCTCAGCAAAATACTGAAACCGGATGCCTCCACCCCATTGCCTTTTGGTCAAGGAAATTTTCCCCAGCAGAATTAAACTATGCAATTTCTGAGAAAGAACTCCTAGCAATCAAAAGCACACTGCGTGAATGGCGACATTACTTACTAGGAGCAAAACACACCATCACAATAATGACAGATCATCATAACTTGCAATACTTACACTCAGCAAAAGCTCAGTCTGCTAGGCAGCTCCGTTGGGCCCTATCCTTAATGGAATACGACTTTGTCATCACTTACCGCCCCGGAGTTAAGAACGGGAAAGTGGATGCGTTATCCCGCATGGGCACATGAGAGGAAGTCTACAATGCCCCTAACCCGGTGGAGATCATACCCAGCCTTAAAATTCTCGGCCTCTGCATCGGCCCATCTCCGTTAAATACTCTGCAGAAAGCAATAAAAGAAAATATGTCTGAAGAAGACCTATTGGCTTGGGACACGAAGGGAGATCGGTTCACCATTCAAGACAAACTACCATACTACCAAAAACGCCTCTACGTTCCAACTAAGGATCTGCAACAAGCAATCATATCAGACTACCACGACTCGCTGTTAGAAGGCCATCCGGGAATAGCCTAAACCATGAAGAAAGTAAGCAAATCTTACTGGTGGCCAACTTGGCGAGAAGATATTGCCACCTACATAGGCACCTGTGAGGTCTGTGCACAATACAAAAAATCCAGGCAAAAACCAGCCGGTCTCCTTCGGCCAATCACCATTCCACCAGCGCCCTGGCACACAGTATCAATGGACTTCGTCACTGATCTACCTCCTAACTCAGGTTATAATACCATCCTCGTAGTAGTGGACCTCTTCTCCAAAATGGCCCATTTCATAGCTCTAAAGGGTATACCCTCAGCTCAGACGCTGGCACAGGTTTTTCTAGACCGAATCATCAAGTTACATGGATTCCCTACCATAATCGTTTCTGACAGAGACAGCCAATTTGCATCTCATTTTTGGAAAAAATGTGCCCTGGCAAGAGTAGAAGTCCGTCTGTCTTCTAGTCACCACCCTCAAACGGACGGCCTAACCGAGCTCACGAACCAGACCATGGAACAGTATTTGCGCTGTCTATTACACCAAACAAGCCAAAGCTAGACAGAAATTCTATGGATGGCAGAGTATGCCTACAACAACTCAACACATTCATCAACCCAAGCAATACCCTTCTTTACTATATATGGTCGAAACCCCAAATCCTCCAAAAAAGTTTGAAATGCCCGCAGTAAAGAATCTACATGCCAGCATCATGAAAGCAGCAAGAGAAGTCAGCAGGAACCTACAGCAAGCCAAAGAAACACAGAAAAGAAATGCTGATTGACGAAAAGCCCCAGATTATCAAGTGGGAGACTCGGTCTGGCTGGCAACTAGACACATTGCTTTAAAGGGTCCCAAGAAATTTCAGCCTAGATACACCGGCCTGTATACAATAGAAAAAGTAATTAATCAGGCAGACATGAGACTGGCGTTACCTCAACATATGCGTATACATCCAGTATTCCAGGTGTCACTATTAAAACCAGCACACCCAGGAACCCGAACTTCCACGCCTCCCGCACCCATACAAGTGGGTGAAGAAGCACCAGAATATGAAGTAAAGAACATATTAGATTCCAAACAAGTACGAAATACCCTATATTATTTGATTGACTGGAAGGGGTACGGACCCCAGGAAAGATCATAGGCACCCAGCACGCACATGCATGCCCCCCGATTGGTCCGGAAATTCCATCGGGACCATCCTGAGAAACAAAAGCCCTCATACACCCCTTTGGGAGGGGTCTTGAGGGGGAAGGCTGTCATGGGTATCAGGCAGGTAGTTGGGGCAAGCTGGGTAGAGGCTTGGCAGGCATGGCATAGGCACACAAAGAACCCATAACAAATCCCTCCTTTCATTCCTTCCTAGTGTTTGTAGTAACTTCCTGGTTCCCACTTCCTGTTGCCAAACAGGAAGTGCATGATAACTCATGAGCTCTCTAGTGTTTGGGTGTGGCTGGCTATAGAAGCCACACCCAAGATTCCTCCAGTGCTTTGTGTTGCTTACTGTGACCTGTATCAGCAACACACTTGCCGTGCTCTGGATCAGCCAGCATCTGCTTACCTGCTCCGGATCATCCTGCTTCTGCTTACCTGCTCCGGATCATCCTGCTTCGGCTTACCTGCTCCGGATCATCCTACTTCTGCTTACCTGCTCCGGATCATCCTACTTCTGCTTACCCACTCTGGATCATTCAGCTTCAGCTTACCTGGTTCTTACTCCACGCCGCAGCTATCTCCAGTCAAGAGGGGACTTCTACACCGACACCTGTAAGAACAAAGAAGAACAGCTTTAACACGCGCATATCAGTAACGCTGCGCATACTCACCGAATCTTCCCGCAACGCTGGAATCCAGGTTAGTTGCGCAAGCGCACAAACCAGAAAGAAGAGACATTATTCATTGCGCTCGCTCCAATAACAGGGATACTTATTTCACTGCGCTCTCTCTCTTTACGTGGTGAATACTTACCAAAAGCCTCCATGCAAACTTACCTAACAACCAAGTCTCCAGTAGCGTGAACCCGGACTCGAGGTGCTAATACCACATAGTTTCTCCTGCAAGGTAAAGGGAGAGACATTACCAGGCGCGCTTGAATTGAACGTGCTGCGCAAACCTACCTAGCTTCTACACGCAGTGCTACTCACCCACAACAATACCGGCAAACAAAGACAATACTGACAATTTTGGACACTAACATTCTCCGTGCAACGTTCACTTGTGGGAAGGACTTTCTAGCCAGTGAAGAAACTGGCGCCTTGAACTCTCGGCCTCGCTGTGAAGGCATAAAACAGCATTTGGCATCTGAACTCAGCCTACAGACATTGGCATCAATCACATGAGTGAATCGCGCCCCTGCAAATGCAGGATGGAGTGCACACCCTACTAAAGATCAAGGGAAGCCCATAGGGGGACATCGCAGCACACAGTAAAGAGAAGGGAAGGGCCCAGGGGAATCGGGTGAATTCAGGTCTGAGTGTACACCTTGTATTTGACAGGTATTCCTCCGGGTGAAACAGGGGAAGTGAAGACTCGGGGTCAAGGGAGGCTCGTCCATCGCTCCTGCAGAGACACAGGTGAGTGTGACAGTCTGGCCATGATTTAATGACAGTATACAAGATTTTGACATAATTAGAGTGCGGCAATTCTATTACAGCAGATATATATATATATATTTATACATTTCCACCCAAGACTTTCCTCGTCCGAGTAATTTACTGCAATACATGTGGGCACATATGAATTCTATTGGGCAACAGTTCCATTGATGAGCGCTACCATCTAACATCAAGGTGAATATGCAAGTGATTTTGCACACACGGCCGGCCAGTGCTTGCAACATGTGAGTATACCATTCCAAGATGGCGGGACACTGCTGTGACAACCTACGTCACTAAGCAGCCGCCTACCATGACGTACATGGAAGCGGCCCATGAAACTGTCTAACGGTCATCCATTGAGCAGGTGAGCGCATTTGAGTTAGTTGGTCCTTTTAGAAGAGACCCATTGAATGGACATAAATACAGTTCTTTGAATTGCAATGAATAGTGACAAACGGCAACCTTTGTTGGCAATAATTATATGAAGCAGCAAGCCTCAATTGAGGTAAGCAGGAAGCTTCCATTTTTTCTTTCACCATCATGCACAGTCAATAGATGATGCCATTTTTGATACCATGTCTTGTATATACAGACACCTTGATATGTATGCACTGCAACAAGGTGCAGATCTGCACCCTACACCTGCCGCTATATAAGATCCCGACCAAGCAAGAAATTGCGCTTTTGATTGGGTAGGTGTTTCTTTGTCAATAGCCATAATCTCTTGCATGCCTCTCAGTACACAATAGAGGTGACTTGGTCTAACTGCACAGATGGATGATATCGTATCATTAGTTTGGGCTAACCATTGGGTTTCCCTTTTCCCTCTCACATGTACACCTCCCCCTTTCTCTTTGCTTTCACCTCGGTGTTTGGAAGAGGACAAGTAGCCAGTCCTTTCACAAAAACACCCCCAATAGTTGGCTGATAGAAATTTAACACACAAACGCATACCCCTTAGTTACCACTGTGTAAGAGTGCAGAACAGGGGTAATTATACCCCTCTGTTCACCTTATGTCTCCCTCTAGGGAACAGAGGTGTCGCGTGAACTTGATTGATGGTCCACCGATGGTTTGAAGCCCAACCAAAAGAAATCTAGGTCCTTGAACCCAGGGATATGTGTGCTAGGTTTCTTTGACAAAATGAACCTGATTAAGCATGAGCTATTAAATGTAGGCCTACTTTTGACTACACAAGTGTTATTAATGCACTGGAAAAGCAAGGACCCTCCTGTAAAAGGAGAGTGGGTGAGGGCTATGATGTGGGCAAACGATAACGAGGAGGTATAGTCTAGCTTGCTCCCATCGACATATCGCCCGAAAGACATTTGGGGTAGCTTCAGGCAATATCTGTTTGATAAAAGTGCTAATGAGAATGATCAAGAAGAAGTTATATGCTGTATGGAAATCAAAAGTGAAATGTATGCTCATCACAACAAATATAACCCCAAGTAACGCAATTATATGTGATGTAACACACAAAGACTGCAAGTTAAATAAAGTTAAAAAAAAGAAAAAGAAATCTAGGTCCTGAAGAAGATGACCCAAATAATTGTGGTTATCGAAACCAGTCAACCAATATGAGTCTTCTGTAGAGAGCACAACAAGGTCAATCTAATATAGTTTGAACACGTCATGAACTACTTCTTGTATTAGATAGGCTTTCTGAAACTAGGTTTTCCCTTGTGACAACAGCCACTGCCCAATTGGCGATTAACACCTATATAGACATTCCAGGCAGCAGGAGTCCCTTGTTTCACACGGATGAGACAAGATTTAATGTATAGTGTCAGCAGTACCCAGGACATCTCTTACCTCAGGAATTGCATCGCCTCCGTCCAAGCCAGGATGAAAAAAACACATACCTTGAATTTGTCCTTTTTCAGTCACCCGTCTATGCCGCATACCAGTCAAGGCTGGCTAAACGACGTGCACCTTGAAGGCTTCGCACCACTCCTGGTCCGACTGCCAAATCACTTGGGTTCACTACAGAATGCACTCTCTCCTTCTGAGAAAATGTCAGCAAAAAAGCCCAGACTGCCTGGTACCAGCTTACCCTGCTTCCACCTCCTTCAATTCCGTGTCTTCTTCCGACCAAGGGATTTCAAGAGCTACCATACTGTGCAGCATGAGCAACGTCCGTGCTCATAGCTCAAGACGTCACGCCGGGAGCAGAGCCGGGTCACTGCGGTACCCGTGATGTCAACAGCGCAGTGTGGACTCCACATTCGGCTCCACACAGCATGTAACGTGCACCCCTCGAAGCAGGCTTCCTTTGGTATTCTGGGGAACTCGCCTTTGCTGTAGAAGTGCCAGGCACAGTGAGAAGGGTGCCTGCCAGAGCCCGGGCTGCCCTTGCGACTGGGTGTTACTACTAGAGCCTGGAGCTCTGACAAATATGAGTCAGGAGGGGTTGACTTATTGCAAAAGCATCTTGATTCTCAGTGGGAAGCACTTTGATCTGCGGCTCTTTCATCCGCTCCCAGTCGTCCCTGTTAGAAACTAGGCACATAGGAAAATGCAAAACTGCTGTGGGGGCTTTTAAGACCCCTGTCATGATTTCTCTTCCTCAAATAGAAATTCTCATATTTGCACGAACATCGCCATTCTTTTTTTTGATTCTCACATCTGAAACGGAGCTGAAATTATAAAAACAGCCTTTGTCGTGATAGGCCATTTAAGGCATGCTACTACACGTGAAATTACGGACCCCACGTGGGTAGGATGCTAAGCCCAGGTAGTTTACCAATGCATGCCTAGATGCCCAATGCATCTGAGACCCGTGAGTGCCATGTGCCCACAGCCAGTGCCCACATGCGTCCCTTGCATTCTGCTCTTGTATATGTCTTTATAAATTGGGGCCCATGAGTTCTATGGAGGCCAAGGTGCATAGGTGTCCATTGGTAGTGCAGGGCCGCATTGAAGCCCTGCCATAGATCATTTTGTGCAATCCAGCTGTTGAGGCTTTGATTTCCAGATGTCCCAAATATCTATGAGTTCAGCCGATGAGTGTGGAAACGTGGATGCTGTGACTCAGCTGATTAATTAGTGTGTGGTCTGATGAATGGGGGAAACGATGAGTGCGATTGTATGATGACTAATGTTGGGAAAATACATGCTCTTTAGATGTTCAGAGTGACATATGCCTGCACATAGCTGTATCCGCGTGATTTTGGGATGGATGGATGGATGGATGGTTAGAGGAGTGTGATTGTGTAGATGGATAGATGGATAGATGTGAATGTGAGCGATGTTGCATTGGTGAAATAGTATTGGTGGAGGTGTGCAATAGACCTGTGCGTTCAGATAAATATATGGGATTTATTAGCGAGTGATTTATTTAATGGATGGGTGCCATCGGATGAGTCTACAATCTCTTAGTGAAACAGGCTCCATTGTCCTGGGAATCACACTTTTAAGTTTCATATACAAATGTGTTATCTCATATATAAACATGTAAAAGTTAGGCTTGCTGTTTGCAATCCTGCAACATTCTGTGAATGTCTGACGTTTGCACTCCTCCAGTTAGAGTAACAATCCAATAGTCTCCAAGGTCTTTTAAACTTGACAAAATGTGCAGACCTCACTACCAACACTTTGCATGGAGGAGTGGGGTATTTTCTGAACTCCTCTCCTGATTCAAAAAAAGATGTAAATTGCAGAGTTTAGAACAAGGTGACCAGTGAGCTGTAGTGTTTTCCTTTATACAATGAAGAGGCATAACATTGTATATAAAGTATTATGTAGATTTAATCAGGAGAGCCCCCGAGCGGGCCATTTCACTCAAGCAACATCTTCGTGTATGATGCCATCAACATTCTGGAATCAATACACGAAGCTGTCACCACAGTAACAATAGCATAACATTCTCACATCTCCCTACCTAAACACAATTGAAAATATATAATATTATATTTGAAATTAACTAAAGACACTTTATAGTAAAGAAAAATAACATATTATCATAAACATTCCTATACCAATAAAGGATACAGAATCTTCCAGCTTTTAGATAATCAGCCAGTCTTGGATCATGCCACAAGTTGTGAACTTCTCAATAATATACATAGTCTTGTTTGTAATTCCATATTCTTTTCCTACATCTAGATCCTGACTGAACACTGTCGTTTCTTCCTTCAATTAAATTCTCCTGTACGTCCTTCCCTTGTGACCTTCCTTTGACCAGTACGCTGGGTTCATCAAAACCACTCTTGAAATTCTCGACTTCAGCTGAATCCTCTCTTCCATATCTCATCACTTCCTTCTCCTTTGCCAAAACAACATCATCACATGACCATTTCTTGCCATCCTCTAGTATCACGGACTTTCTTGTGCAATCCATCACTCTCTGGGGAGCGCGAAACCTTGACTCCCCTTTCATCACACGTTTTGGTTCTCTCACTCTCACCAAGTCACCTTCTTTTACTTTACTCTCTTGGACATTCTTATGTTTGTCATAATAACTTTTATACTTCTCTTGTTTTCTTTTCACTGTGTCAACAATGTCCTCCATGTTAATTTTTTTACTTTCATTGCTCATCATCCAAGCAGGCCTCAACCTATTTGTGAAAAGTCTTCCTCTCATCAACGTGAATGGTACTTCCTCAGTTATTGAATGCGGCGTGACTTTATATGTAGTGAGAGCTTCCTTAAGTGTCTCCTTCCATGGTAAACCATTCACACAAGCTAACTGTATAATTCCTTTAATGAAACGGTTCATTCTTTCTACAAGACCGTTACCCATTGGGTGGTACAACGCTGTGGTACTGTGTTCAACAGATCTGTCCTTTAGAAATCCTTGAATTTCCGACGACATGAACTGAGCTCCATTATCTGACACAATTTCTTGCGGGTCTCCTTCTCTACTAAAAATTTCATCCAAGAACTTCACAACTTTAGCAGCTGACACCGACTCCTCTACGATGCCACACTCCACCCATTTGGATGTATAGTCAACCAACACTATAAGATAGATCTTTTGAGACTCCAAAGATTCATATGGACCAGCTATATCAATAGCCAATTTTGTCCAAACAGTAACCGGAATGTTCACAGGTTGTAATGGAGTCGACCGTATGGATTTGCTCTTATCGCTTACAGCACAAGCGGTACAATTCCTAACCAGGTTTTCCATATCACCCCACATGTTGGGCCACCAGTAAGCCTCTCTTACTCTTCTTTTAGTCAACATTCTACCCACGTGGCCCTCATGGGCAATGTCCATGATCCTCTTCCTTAAAGCTGTCGGGGGTATTATACGGTCTCCTCTATAAACACATATTTCATCACTGGACAACTCATCCTTAAATCTTTCCCAGGACCTTGACTCATCATCAGTATCTCTCCAACCAGATTCGATAGCTTTTCTCAGCATCTCTTGTTCAATGTCACTGTCCCTTGCTTCTATCCATTCTTTTTTCGAGAAGCTAGGATGTACTTGAGCTATAATACAATCCATATTCTGTTCCTCCGTTAACACTTGTCCATCTTCACAGTCATCTACAACACCTTCACATGGTAATCTGGAAAAACAATCCGCAACCACATTGTTCCTTCCCGGAGTGTACTTGATGGTCACATTAAATTGCATAATAATCAAAGTCCACCTTCTTATGCGCGGAGACATCATGTGAGAATTTTTCGAATTCAAAACATGAACAAGAGGCTTATGGTCTGTTCTAACATCCACAGGAATGCCCCAAATGAGACTTTTAAAATGCTCCAATATCCACTTGACTCCAAGAGCCTCCTTCTCTATTGTCGAATAACTTCTCTCAGCACCTCTTAATGTCCTTGATGCAAATGCTATGGGAACAACTTCACCATCTTGGACTTGTTCTAGGACACCACCTAAGCCTACATTGCTCGCATCAACTGCTATCCTTGTTCTGGCACTCGAGTCAAACATTTTCAAAGCCGGTGCTTTATTAATCATATTCTTTATCTTTTCAAATTCCTTTTTGCATTCTTCAGACCATTTAAACTTCATTCCCTTACTCATTAAACTCCTCATGCTTTCGGTGTTATCAGAGTAGTGGTCAATGAATTTGGAATAATATTCTGTGAGTCCCAAAAAACTCCTCAGCTGGTCTTTATTATTTGGTTCTGGAATTTTGAGAATAGTGTCTACCAATGGTTCTTTAGGCATGATACCCTTGGCATTTATGCGATGTCCCAAATATGTCACCTCATTTTTCTTTACTTTGCACTTTTCAATTTTGAGTGTCATCCCTTTCTGCTGTAACACTTGCAGAACAGCTAATAACTTTGCATCATGCTCCTCTTGAGACATTCCTGACACCAAAATATCGTCCTGGAAATAATATACTCCTTGTAAACCTTCAAACAGATGATGCATTAACCTCTGGAATACAGCAGCAGCCGAAGCTAACCCAAAAGGCATTCTCTTGTACCTAAAGGCTCCCAACGGCGTTACAAAAGATGTCAAATGTCTAGATCCTTCCTCTAGTACCACCTGATGGTAGGCCAACGACAAATCTAGCGTCGTAAAATACTTTGCAGGACTCATGGTGGACAACATCTCACCAATATTCGGTAAGGGATGTCGATCTACCCATATGTTAGCATTTAAATCTCTTAAATTGACACACATCCTGATAGATCCATCTGTTTTTTTAACTAATACAATAGGCGATAACCACTCCGAACTCTCAATTGGCTCAATGATATCTTGCCTGCATAGTCTCTCTAGTTCAACCTTTAATGCATCTCTGGTGCCGATCGGTATACTTCTCACTTCATGTACAACAGGTGTCACACCTCTTTTGAGAATAATGCGATGTTCAAAACCTTTGAGTAATCCAATCTTGTCATTGAAAACTTGTGGAAAACTTCTTGCCAAACTCTCTGCATTGTCACACACATTCTCAGAAACGCAAAGGATGGGTACACTCTCTCCTGGATGAATCTTGATATTCAAAGAAGCTTGCTCCCACCATCCTACTATTGAAAACCCATTCTCCGCCACATACAGTCTGCAGTAGGTTTTGCGTCCTTCAAATTCCAATTTCACCCAAACACACCCTACAATATTGATAGGTGTCTTTCCATAACCTGTTGCTCTGGTGTTTGTCATCTGTAGGTCTTCCATTTTTTTTTTTAAAACATTGACATATGTCTGTACATCGACCATAGTATACGGAGACCCTGTGTCCACCATCACTTGTAAAGTTATACCATCAATATCCATAGGAACCCAAGATCCTACACCATTATCTCTTGGTGTGACTGTAAGTATCTGAACCCTATCTTCAGTTTGGTCCGTTATTGCTATCAAGTTACTGGGACCAGCAATTTCCTCCACAGCTCTCACACCCATCGTAGTTGCACCTCTGCTTCTATAAAATCGACCAGTATTTCTACTAAATCTGCCATTATATCTGCCTCTACCTCTGTTGCTGCGACACACTTTTCCAAAATGACCTGTATGTCCACACCTAAAACACTCTGCCGAGATTGCAGGACAATCTTTTTCCGTATTTTCATGTTTGTACCATCCACAATATGTGCATCTATTACTTTGCTTGAATGTACCACCTCCATCTTGTCTGTATCCGCTGGATGCATCTGACCTGACCATCCTCTTAACCATGGCAATACATTTTTCTTCTTGGGTGTTATGCTGTTCCTCATTTATCTCTTGGACTGACTTAATTCCGGTGTGTTCCAGTTTACTTTGAACTTCTCTCATACATTTTTCACCCATTTCAATTGACCTGGCTATCTCAACAGTTTTTTCTAATGTAGGGTTCTTCGCCTGCCATAGGCGTTGCTGAATGCGCGGATCGGCCACATGCAACACTATCTGATCTCGCAAATATTCATCAGTAACCCCGGTGAATGCACATGTGGCCATTAATCCTCTCAATGCAGCCAAATATGAATCAATACTTTCCTCTTTGCCCTGTTTTCTTGTGAAAAACCTGTATCTTTCCAATACAATGTTGGACTTATTTCCAAAATGTTTATTCAATTTAGCAACTGCTATATCATACTTTCTAGAACCACTTGATGCTTCACCCCATGTTTCCTCATGCTCTAGATCAGGCAATGACCTGAATATTCTCAATGCCTCCGTACCAATGCAGTGCAACAGGGTTGCTTCCTTCTGATCATCATTAAATTTTGCCCCTCCTATTGCTCTCAAATACACTTGAAAATTGTCTTGCCACTGCTCCCAAGGGCATGTTGGATTCCCAGGTGCTGGTAAGAATTTTATTGGAGCAGCCGTGTTTTGCATGACTAGAGCTTGATGTTGATTCGTGTGTAATATCCTCCTCATAAGTAGTATACTCCAATGGATCGTTTGTTCCTTTCTTTATATTGATATTTTATTTCCTCTTCAACAACAGTTTCACTTAATGTTTCATAATGTCACTTAAAAACTCCTCGAGCATCCATCAATATCACATCTGTCGAGCGAACCAGTTCCAATGTCTCCATGCAGACGCGTACAAGCGTTCGTTTATCTTTCACATACTTTGTTTACATAGGCCCAAACAGCTGTTAGTCGCATTCATGAAACGTAGGACATCGGCCTTGTTCCTCCTAAAATGGCGGCACGCATAGCACGCTCGAAGGTCCTTTTCTCTAATGCCCAAGGACGGTTGATTCACACTCGCGCACAGTCCAATGCAGCTCCTGCCAGGTGATTTTAGTGTTTATTTTTCTCCTCAATGTCCTGCCGCTCACCTGCCCTTCGTCCATATGTATTTTACGCAACAGCTCGTAGCCGCAGGCTCACAAACTTCGTCACACACATCGATCGACGTTTATAACAGCATTCTCCATACTCATCTCCGGGGGCTCTCTCCACGTAGCTAGCTCCTCGTCGCCAATTGTAGTGTTTTCCTTTATACAATGAAGAGGCATAACATTGTATATAAAGTATTATGTAGATTTAATCAGGAGAGCCCCCGAGCGGGCCATTTCACTCAAGCAACATCTTCGTGTATGATGCCATCAACATTCTGGAATCAATACACGAAGCTGTCACCACAGTAACAATAGCATAACATTCTCACATGAGCCAATCCCAGCTTCCCCTCCTCACCACACAGTGTGACCCTGTGCTTCTGTTCCCATACCTGATAACACTGGAAGCACTATTATAGAGTCTGACACCAGCCTCTAGCACAATACAAAATGGTATCCATGCACATCAGCCTGTGTTCCCTCGCTAGACAAGATAGCACTTTCATTACAGAATAAATGGTGTGCAGCGCATATTGTGCAACCGTTTCAGGACACCAGACCAAAATACATGTCTCCATTACAAGTCGGTGAGGCTAATAAAAAATACAAATTCTTCACTTTCTTTTCAGTAATGCATACGAAATTGGTTGTGATCGTTGCAACACGGAAGCATTACCTGCCTGCAAAAGAACAAAGGTCCAAACATGTCAGCCTCTTCTAACCATGTACAGCACCCTCCCCACAAATGTTTCATAGGACATTATAATTTCTAAGTTGGAGGACAGAAGAGACCTGTATGGGCTTGTGTTAGAAATAAAACGTTTCACTTTCACATTGGCAGAATGCAGGGCATCAAGACTGCAGAGAAGAGCAGGGGTCATGGGTGTGGGAACAGCATCTTGTTAAACAGTTCTGCTATTGTGTGGTAGCACCTAGACACGCTGCTGAGTGCAAGAGATAGTATCGTTATATGGTTTAAATGCACTCATTTTGAATACTTGTATTCAACATTTTCTCGGGGGGATACTCCCTATGCCCTCATAGAAGGGCTGGGCTCACGTGCTGTGCTCACTCCTTCAGCAAAATATGGGGCCACTTTGAAAAGAAATTCCAGGGCCACTTTTGGTTCCCAGTCCAGCCCTGTTTTTAACCTCAGTGAAAAATACAACTCTGATGTTATCTTTGGTAAAGTCTACATGCATCTACATTCTTACATAGGCTACAATCGACATTCGCCTGGAATTAATACAATGTCTATGTTCTGCATTCACCTATATTCAGTCCAGATGCTGCATTCTAGATTCGCCTAGATTCAATACACAGGCTACATTCTACATTTGCCTAGATTCGATACACAGGCTACACTCTACATTCGCCTAGACTACATTCTACATTCGCCTAGATTCAATACACAGGCTGCATTCTACATTTGCCTAGATTCGATACACAGGCTACACTCTACATTCGCCTAGATACAATACACAGGCTACACTCTACAGTCGCCTAGATTCAATACACAGGCTACACTCTACAGTCGCCTAGATACAATACACAGGCTACACTCTACAGTCGCCTAGATACAATACACAGGCTACACTCTACATTCACCTAGATACAATACACAGGCTACACTCTGCAGTCACCTAGATACAATACACAGGCTACACTCTACAGTCGCCTAGATTCAATACACAGGCTACATTCTACATTCGCCTAGATGCAATACACAGGCTACACTCTACATTCGCCTAGATACATTACACAGGCTACACTCTACAGTCGCCTAGATTCAGTACACAGGCTACATTCTACATTCGCCTAAATGCAATACACAGGCTACACTCTACATTCGCCTAGATACAATACACAGGCTACACTCTACATTTGCCTAGATACAATACACAGGCTAAACTCTACAGTCGCCTAGATTCAATACACAGGCTACACTCTACAGTCGCCTAGATTCAATACACAGGCTACATTCTACATTCGCCTAGATTCAATACACAGGCTACACTCTACAGTCGCCTAGATTCAATACACAGGCTACATTCTACATTCTCCTAGATACAATACACAGGCTACACTCTACAGTCGCCTAGATTCAATACACAGGCTACATTCTACATTCGCCTAGATACAATACACAGGCTACACTCTCCAGTCGCCTAGATTCAATACACAGGCTACACTCTACAGTCGCCTAGATTCAATACACAGGCTACATTCTACATTCGCCTAGATTCAATACACAGGCTACATTCTACATTCGCCTAGATACAATACACAGGCTACACTCTACAGTCGCCTAGATTCAATACACAGGCTACATTCTACAGTCGCCTAGATTCAATACACAGGCTACACTCTACAGTCGCCTAGATTCAATACACAGGCTACATTCTACATTCGCCTAGATGCAATGCACAGGCTACACTCTACAGTCGCCTAGATTCAATACACAGGCTACATTCTACATTCGCCTAGATACAATACACAGGCTATACTCTACAGTCGCCTAGATTCAATACACAGGCTACATTCTACAGTCGCCTAGATTCAATACACAGGCTACACTCTACAGTCGCCTAGATTCAATACACAGGCTACATTCTACATTCGCCTAGATGCAATGCACAGGCTACACTCTACAGTCGCCTAGATTCAATACACAGGCTACATTCTACATTCGCCTAGATGCAATACACAGGCTACACTCTACAGTCGCCTAGATTCAATACACAGGCTACATTCTACATTCGCCTAGATGCAATACACAAGCTACACTCTACAGTCGCCTAGATTCAATACACAGGCTACATTCTACATTCGCCTAGATGCAATACACAGGCTACACTCTACAGTCACCTAGATTCAATACACAGGCTACATTCGCCTAGATGCAATACACAGGCTACACTCTACAGTCGCCTAGATTCAATACACAGGCTACACTCTACAGTCGCCTAGATACAATACACAGGCTACACTCTACAGTCGCCTAGATATAATACACAGGCTACACTCTACATTCGCCTAGATTCAATACACAGGCTACATTCTACATTCGCCTAGATGCAATACACAGGCTACACTCTACATTTGCCTAGATTCAATACACAGGCTACACTCTACATTTGCCTAGATTCAATACACAGGCTACACTCTACATTCGCCTAGTTTCAATACACAGGCTACACTCTACTGTCGCCTAGATTCAATACACAGGCTACACTCTACAGTCGCCTAGATACAATACACAGGCTACACTCTACAGTCGCCTAGATACAATACACAGGCTACACTCTACATTCGCCTAGATTCAATACACAGGCTACACTCTACATTCGCCTAGATTCAATACACAGGCCACACTCTACAGTCGCCTAGATTCAATACACTGGCTACACTCTACAGTCGCCTAGATACAATACACAGGCCACACTCTACAGTCGCCTAGATATAATACACAGGCTACACTCTACAGTCGCCTAGATGCAATACGGTATCACTACATAATATCCCCAACAAAAATATTGCCGTAGATATGGCCGTTTGGTTCGCCATAGGTGATATTTTTGGGGGGGATATTATGTGGGAGCGGGGGTGTCCCACGCACATTAAAAAATGATGCTGGGGTTGCAGGGGTGTCCCCCGCAGGGTCCATGTGTGAATTTTGCCGTAAAAATATGGCTATATTTTTACATCGTGATATTTTTGCGCCAGAATTAATACATGGAACCTGCAATACACAGGCTACACTCTAGATTCAATACACAGGCTACACTCTAGATTCAATACACAGGCTACATTCTACATTTGCCTAGGCTCAATTCGATGGTTAAGTTCTACATTTACCTATATCCAATACACTGGGTTCATTCTATCATTCGGCTAGATAAAATACATTGGTGGTGGGATCTCCCATAACTCCTAACCTATGCTCACTGTGAACGTTTCAAAGAACACATTGATAAAGGGTGCCCAGAAACATATAATTTTGTGTCTTGGCACTGTATAAATCAACAATAAATTTAAGAATAATAAATAAATAAATAACACAACTATGCAAATGATTAGCATTGCAATAGAGATATTCAAGATTCATGTCTGTCTTCCATGAAGTACTTTTGGCAGAAGGATTGTAGGTCTCGCATATGTCCAGAGCTATACTGAACGTTCCCCTACTGCTGGCTCGCAGGCTTCAAGGCTGGTGCACATGACAGTCCATAGTTCAGCCACTTTCTGCGTCAGCCATTTTCCAGCCTCTCCCATGAAGCTTTTTTCTTAGACACCCTCAGCGAGGGCTCAGAGTAAGGGTGTTTAGCGCATGATATAGTAACAACACAGTTACCAACCCAATTCAACTGGCACTTTGTAGACCAATGTCTAATCCTCAGCTTCCAGCCAAAGTATTGGGAAGGCTGGTGACCTCGTACAAAATCTCACCCTATAGCAGGAGTGGTCTGATATGTGACTGTGATATGCCGCAGAGGCAGTGCTGTTGGAGAGCCAAGAGAAGTCCCTCTAGGTGCAGGATGCAGGGGGCGGCGTTGCTGGTCTTGTTGACTGTGTTTCAAGTTTCCAACATCATTGAACACCTCTTGGCGCACGTCTGGACGACCGTGATGGTGGGTTGTGTCTCGTCTCCTAGGCCACACTCAGCAAAGTGTTAAGGGGTACATTTATTTCGGTCCGTGGGCTTTTTGCTCAGGTGTGCAATAGCATTCCTCCCACAATTTAGTTTTATTTAGTATGATTTTGGGCCTTACAGATAATATCAAGTGGTTCTGGTGGCACCATAAAGGGTATGAGGATGGCACACTGTTGTTTGCCAGTCTTGGCCGGTTAGAGCAAGAGTATGCAACATTTGCAGCTGTTTTGGACCACAACTCCATCAGTTCTAGCCAGCATAGCCAGTGGTGAGGGGTCATTCATATGATGATGGGTATTTGCAAGGCGCTTATACATCAAGAACATTGTTTTTCAAAGCGCCCACAGGGCAAAGGGAAGGGGAACAAGGGAAACAACAATGCAGTGGGATATGCAAAGTACAAAAAACGGTCCTACTAGGCTTCGTGAAGATTTGCCTCGTGCAAGGAGAGAGAAGGCAAAGGGGGTAAGTGCTCGAGTCATAGCCCAAAACATCTGTCCAAAGTCCTAGTGCAAAACATCTGGACCGCCACAGGTTGCAGACCCCGGGGGGAACTGTTCCAAAGAGAATGGTAAAACAAGTTTTACCGGACAGCTAACCCTCTCAGGCTTAATCTTTTATGGCCAGATACGCTGGGTACGCCCCCAAAGCTGATGTTCAATGAGACGTGTAGGTAGAACTGGCAGAGGGAATACCAGGGCCAATGTGCTCATGTGTTTCCATAACGTGTCAAATTGGAACACTTAGCCGCTTCAACGCGCTACTTTGAGTTACATGCGTAGTCCTCTGAGTGGAGAGGGGTTTAACACTATAGCCTACAGTTAATAAATCTACAAACAGGAGATTTTAAAGTGATTTGTAAGGTGTTATGAATGCATACAAGAACTGTACGGCTTGCAACCCACACAAAACCACGTTGGCAAAAGAGTGACGGCCTCTAAAAGACAGTTCCAACACACCGGGTTCTATTATATTATCTAATGTGACCAACTGGTCATATTTCATCATCCTTTCTCTGGGTACTTTGGATGTGTCTTACAGCGCATTCTATGAGCATTAATCATAATACTCAATTCTCCTGTACATTAGAAGCCAGTTGGCACAGGTTAAATGCTGGCTGAGCTCCGTTTCGGCCTCACGTGGCCTTCATCACTCTGTAAACAGTGATTATAATTATGGAATAGCTTTCTTTAGGCGACACATGTGCAGAGAGGTGCAGTTATCGGTGTACAGAAGGACCAATTCTCTGATTCGATGAGGTAAGGTGTTGCATTCCTGGCCAGCCTTAGCTGGTCACTGGCCACTTTCACGCTGCCGGGGTTCATGCCGTGCGCCTCCGCTGCCGCCATGTGCACGCGAAAGAGAGGGGGTGGGTTGGGTTATTTGTATTTGTATTTTATTACTTGTATTGCGCTCCAGAACCCGTAGGTATAAAGGCGCATTGCAGAAGAAGACTTACAGCTTAGTTACACATCAAACATCATGTTAACAATTTACACAACATAATAAGGTTAGAATAACATAGTAACGTACAATTACCCCTCATCTACGCAGTAGACAAGATAGTAAACTTATATATATGTTAAATACACATTACACAGAATCGTATAGTCATCTATTACGATTTAGATAGTATGCTGCTATGAAAAAGTGGTTCATAGATTACGATGGTTGGTTTGTTAGAAGGGAATGACAGTGTCATTATTTGTCAGAGTTTTTGAGCCATGTTATGAAATTCTTCTGGAATTTCAAATAAGTTTGATCCGCGCACAGAGGCGGAGGTAAAGAATTCCAGAGTGAAACTGCTTTAACCTGGAAACATTGAGTCCCTACTCTGGATAATTTGAATCTCGGTACGGAGAGACTGTTCGAGCAGGATGGTCTAGTGTATTTAGTGGGGTTACTTTTGATGAATCTGTCAACAAGGTAGCAGGGTGCTGCATTGTTCAGGCATTTTAATGTGAGTGAGGCAACCTTAGGTTGTATTTTTTCATACGTTGATAGCCAGTTGTTTCGTTTGCTAATTTCTGATATATGCTCTCTTCTGGAAATACCAGGAGCTGCTCTCAAGGCAGTATTCTGGAGGATCTGGATTCTTTTAATAGTAGCCTTGTTGGCTCCTATGTATAGGGCATTGCAGTAATCCAACTTTGACAGAACAAGCGCTCTTGCCAAAGTAATGCAGCTGTTATTAGACAAGAAGGGTTTGCCTGCTCTGATTAGTTTGCAGGTATATGCGGTGGCAGATGCCATCGATTTGACCTGTTTGTTGTAGGTAAGGGTGGTGTCCAAGTATACGCCCAAAGTTTACACCTCGTTGGCCGTCTTGATAAGGTTGCTGTCTATGTTGAAAGAAGAGTAGCTAGGTCCAAGTTTCTTAAGAGTGGAAGAGGTACCCAGGATGATAATCTCTAGTGTGAGAGAGGGGAAAGGCAAGGTCACTTTACTGCTTTGTTGATATGTGCAGGTGGGAAGTACACAGGCACTGTGTGCAGGTCTGTTCTAGGTGGTCTGTGTTGAAGGAAAAGTTGGAGCGTGCATGCTGCTCCCAGGAGTGATCTGTGTATCCAGCCCATGATCTTCCGCAGGTGTCCCCGGAGTTCTTCATGTGTGTTACTTACACACATGTGCAATGTTGGTTCTTGCCAACATGTTCTGTTTCCCGCCTGCCGCAGCTAGCTTTTGTTCCGAGCACCCCTGTCCCGTGCCTTCGCAAGGTGAGTATTTCTCTAGTTGCAGTCCTCCCAAGCTCGCTACCACAGAATTTCTGCCGGCACAGTTCCTCAGCACGCAAATTACAATTGCAGCAGGCACTTGAACCCTTTTGCGCATGCACGTGAAGTGGATGAAGTACGTGTTGGAGAACCTGCTATTACTTACATATTTTATTATATAGATTTTATTTTGAACTTCATAATGCTCTTAGTTGCAGTCCAACCACTTCAACGCGTGAGGGATGGGATGTTACAGGGAGGACACTGAGGATAGCAAATTCTAAATCACACTTTAGAGAGTGTATTCCCAATTAACGCTATTTCTCTTTGTATCCAGCAACTTTTCCCCCACTTATACTCTTTCTACCCCACAGTGCCCACTTGCACATATCGGTTTCCTAACAATAATTCCTGAGGTAGTTCTGATGTGATGCATTCTGGGTCTGCCGCGCAACAAATGCTTGTACCTGTTGCCTGACAGCCAATAAGGTTTCAACAATGTGGTAAATCCTTAAAATAAGCTTTCAGACAGATATCAAGTTCAATGACTTTATAAAACCAAAGATTGTCAAGTGCCCTGGTTCCAATGGTGATAAGGCAGAAAAGTACACAGCAAGGCATGAGCTGCTGCAAAGGTTCTGAGATGCTAAGCCACTGAAAAGGTGATGAGACAGCAAAGGACACTGGAAGGGTTGAGTTCCTGGAAAGGATATGAGATGCTACGAGACCCAAGCCACTGAAAAGGTGATGAGACAGCAAAGGACACTAGAACGCTTGAGCTGCTGGAAAGGTTCTGAGATGTTGCGAGACCCAAGCCACGCAAAAGGTGATGAGACGGCAAAGGACACAGGAAGGCTTGAGCTGCTGGAACAGGTTCGGAGATGCTGTGAGACCCAAGCCACTGACAAGGTGATGAGACAACAAGGTACACTGGAAGGTGGACCAGCTGGAAAGGTTCTGAGATGCTAAGCCACTGAAAAGGTGATGAGACAGCAAAGGACACTGGAAGGCTTGAGTTGCTGGAAAGGATATGAGATGCTGCGAGATCAAAGCCACTGAAAAGGTGATGAGACAGCAAAGGACACTGGAAGGCTTGAGTTGCTGGAAGGGATATGAGATGCTGTGAGACCCAAGCCACTGAAAAGGTGATGAGACGGCAAAGGACACTGGAAGGCTTGAGTTGCTGGAAAGGATATGAGATGCTGCGAGACCCAAGCCACTGAAAAGGTGATGAGACAGCAAAGGACACTGGAAGGCTTGAGTTGCTGGAAAGGACCTGAGATGCTAAGCTACTGAAAAGGTGATGAGACAGCAAAGGACACTGGAAGGCTTGCGTTGCTGGAAAGGATATGAGATGCTGCGAGACCCAAGCCACTGAAAAGGTGATGAGACCGCAAAGGACACTGGAGGGCTTAAGTTGCTGGAAAGGATATGAGATGCTGCGAGACCCAAGCCACTGAAAAGGTGAGGAGACAGCAAAGGACACTGGAAGACTTGAGTTGCTGGAAAGGATATGAGATGCTGCGAGACCCAAGCCACGGAAAAGTGATGAGACAGCAAAGGACACTGGAAGGCTTGAGTTGCTGGAAAGGATCTGAGATGCTGCGAGACCCAAGCCACTGAAAAGGTGATGAGACGGCAAAGGACACTGGAAGGCTTGAGCTGTTGGAACAGATTCTGAGATGCTGTGAGACCCAAGCCACTGACAAGGTGATGAGAGAACAAGGTACACTGGAAGGTGGACCAGCTGGAAAGGATCTGAGATGCTGTGAGACCCAAGACCCTGAAAAGGGGATGAGACAGCAAGGTACACTGGAAGGCTTGAGCTGCTGGAACAGATTCTGAGATGCTGCAAGACCCAAGCCCTTGAAAAGGTGATGAGACAGCAAGGGACACTGGAAGGCTTGAGCTGCTGGAACAGGTTCTGAGATGCTGTGACACCCAAGACATTGAAAAGATGGTGAGACAGCAAGGTACACTGGAAGGTTTGAGCTGCTGGAAAGGTTTTGAGATGCTGCAAGGCGCACCTCATTCAAAAGGTGATGAGACAGCAAGGTACACTTGAAGGCTTGAGCTGCTGGAACAGATTCTGAGATGCTGCAAGACCCAAGACCCTGAACAGGTGATGAGACAGCAAGGGACGGTGGAAGGTTTGACCTGTTGGAAAGGTTCTGAGATGCTGCGAGACCCAAGCCACTGAAAAGGTGATGAGACAGCAAGGTACACTGGAAGGTTTGAGCTGCTGGAAAGGTTCTGAGATGCTGCAAGGCGCACTTCATTCAAAAGGTGATGAGACAGCAAGGTACACTTGAAGGCTTGAGCTGCTGGAACAGATTCTGAGATGCTGCAAGACCCAAGACCCTGAAAAGGTGATGAGAGAGCAAGGGACGCTGGAAGGCTTGAGCTGCTGGAACAGATTCTGAGATGCTGCAAGACCTAAGGCCCTGAAAAGGTGATGAGACAGCAAGGGACGGTGGAAGGCTTGAGCTGCTGGCACAGGTACTGAGATGCTGCAAGACTCAAGACCCTGAAAAGGTGATGAGAGAGCAAGGGACGCTGGAAGGCTTGAGCTGCTGGAACAGATTCTGAGATGCTGCAAGACCTAAGGCCCTGAAAAGGTGATGAGACAGCAAGGAACAATGGAAGGCTTGAGCTGCTGGAACAGGTTCTGAGATGCTGTGACACCCAAGACATTGAAAAGATGATGAGCCAACAAGGTACACTGGAAGGCTTAACCTGTTGGAAAGTTTCTGAGATGCTGCGAGACCCAAGCCACTGAAATGTTGATGAGACAGCAAGGTACACTGGAAGGTTTGACCTGTTGGAAAGGTTCTGAGATGCTGCAGGACCCAAGCCACTGAAAAGGTGACGAGACAGCAAGGAACACTGGAAGATTTGAGCTGCTGGAAAGGTTCTGAGATGCTGCAATGCACAATTCATTCAAAAGGTGATGAGACAGCAAGGTACACTGGAAGGCTCAAGCCACTGAAAATGTGATGAGATGGCAAGGGACACTGAAAGGCTTGAGCTGCTGCAACAGGTTCTAGGATGCTGTGAGACCCAAGACACTGAAAAGGTGATGAGACAACAAGGTACACTGGAAGGCTTGAGCTGCTGGAACAGATTCTGAGATGCTGCGGGACCCAAGCCAGCGAAAAGGTGATGAGACGGCAAGGGACACTGGAAGGTTTGAACGGCTACAACAGGTTCTGAAATGCTGCAAGACCTAAGCCATTGAAGAAGTGATGAGATAACAAGGTACACTGGACGGCTTGAGCTGCTGGAACAGGTTCTGAGATGCTGTGAGACCCAAGCCATTAAAAAGATGATGAGACAGCAAGTTACACTGGAAGGCTTGAGCTGTTGGAAAGGATCTGAGATGCTGTGAGACCCAAGGCACTGAAAAGGTGATGAGACAACAAGGTACACTGCAAGGCTTGACCTGTTCGAAAGGCTCTGAGATGCTGCGCGACCCACGCCACTGAAAAGGTGATGAGACAGCAAGGGACGCTGGAAGGCTTGAGCTGCTGGAACAGATTCTGAGATGCTGCAAGACCCAAGCCCCTGAAAAGGTGATGAGACAGCAAGGGACACTGGAAGGCTTGAGCTGCTGGAACAGGTTCTGAGATGCTGCGACACCCAAGACATTGAAAAGATGGTGAGACAGCAAGGTAGACAGGAAGACTTGAGCCACTGGAAAGGTTTTGAGATGCTGTGAGACTCAAGCCACTGAAAAGGTGATGAGACGGCAAGGGACACTGGAATGCTTGAGCTGCTGCAACAGGTTCTAGGATGCTGTGAGACCCAAGACACTGAAAAGGTGATGAGACAACAAGGTACACTGGAAGGCTTTACCTGTTGGAAAGGTTCTGAGATGCTGCAAGACCCAAGCCACTGAAAAGGTGATGAGACAACAAGGTACACTGGAAGGTTTGACCTGTTGGAAAGGTTCTGAGATGCTGCAAGACCCAAGCCACTGAAAAGGTGATGAGACAGCAAGGTACACTGGAAGATTTGAGCTGCTGGAAAGGTTCTGAGATGCTGCAAGGCGCACTTCATTCAAAAGGTGATGCGACAGCAAGGTACACTTGAAGACTTCAACTGCTGGAACAGATTCTGAGATGCTGCAAGACCCAAGCCCCTGAACAGGTGATGAGACAGCAAGGGACACTGGAAGGCATGAGCTGCTGGAACAGGTTCTGAGATACTGTGACACCCAAGGCCCTGAAAAGGTGATGAGACAGCAAGGGACACTGGAAGGCATGAGCTGCTGGAACAGGTTCTGAGATACTGTGACACCCAAGTCATTGAAAAGAGGGTGAGACAGCAAGGTACACTGGAAGGCTTGAGTCGCTGGAAAGGTTTTGAGATGCTGTGAGACTCAAGCCACTGAAAAGGTGATGAGACGGCAAGGGACACTGGAAGGCTTGAGCTGCTGCAACAGGTTCTAGGATGCTGTGAGACCCAAGACACTGAAAAGGTGATGAGACAACAAGGTACACTGGAAGGCTTGAGCTGCAGGAACAGATTCTGAAATGCTGCGGGACTGAAGCCAGCGAAAAGGTGATGAGACAGCAAGGGACATTGGAAGGTTTGAACAGCTACAACAGGTTCTGAAATGCTGCAAGACCTAAGCCATTGAAGAGGTGATGAGATAACAAGGAACACTGGAAGGCTTGAGCTGCTGGAACAGATTCTGAGATGCTGCGGGAGCGAAGCCAGTGAAAAGGTGATGAGACAGCAAGGGACACTGGAAGGTTCGAACAGCTAGAACAGGTTCTGAGATGCTGTAAAACCCAAGCCATTGAAGAGGTGATGAGATACAAGGTACACTGGAAGGCTTGAGCCACTGGAAAGGTTATGAGATTCTGTGAGACCCAAACCCCTGAAAAGGTGATAACACAGCAAGGGACACTGGAAGGGGTGCAGCTGCTGGAAAAGTTCTGAGATGCTGTGAGACCCACACCCCTGAAAAGGTGAAGAGACAGCAAGGGACACTGGAAGGCTTGAGCTCCTGGAAAGGATCTGAGATGCTGCGAGGCCCAAGCTACTGAAAAGGTGATGAGACAGTAAGGTACACTGGAAGGCTTGAGCTGCTGTAAAGGTTCTGAGATGCTGCAAGGTGCAATTCACTCAAAGGGTGATGAGACAGCAAGGTACAATGGAAGGCTTGAGCTGAAGGCTCAACGGCAGGAAGGGCGGTGAGATGCTGTAAGAGCTGCTGTGGATCCAAAGTCACTGGGAAGGTTCAGAGATGCTGCAAGATCTGAGAGACTGGTAAACTGGTGAGGAACTATGCCCAGACTCGGCGAGTTGAAAGGATGATTCACTGCTTTAGGACCCAAAACACTAGACAGCCATACAAAGGTAAATGGCTCAACCTTACAACATTTCAAATGACACTGGGGTTCCAAATATCTCCTTTAGGTGGGCTTTCTCCCACCCAGCACTGACTTGCTTTTGGCAAATAAAGTTAATCCATTATTGAAGTTGTTGGATGCTGAGGCATCGCCTTCCATTTTTTTGGAATGAAGAAATGGGATGTTCCCTTCTAAGTGGTATCACATTTGGACCTAAGTGTATGTACCAGGGATTGGCTCTCTGATACGATCAGACCCTGGCAGTGAAAACAACTCCCGCTGTATGTTTAGAGAGTAGCCAGCATGCCAGTGACAAGGAAACCGAGTCATGGAAAGAGAAGGAGCTGGTGGTAGAAAGTAGCCAGCCAGTATCCTTGTGATGCTCCAGCTACTTTTGACAAACACCTTCTCTTAGAACCCACAAAGCCATGCACGAGGCAGAAACCAGGTATTTTGTCAGCGAAACCATCACGTGTGACAACATACACACCAACATGCTCCATTCCATTTGGGAGACAATAGTCTAGCCCTGGTTTTAAATGTGCCTTCTGGGACACGTAGTCCTGCCTTTCAGTGACTACAAGCATCAGACTGCAAAGTGAAAAACCAAGGTTGGACTAGCATTAACTGAATGGAACGGGGCATGTTGGCAGGAATGGTGACGTAGCAAGTATGTTTACCATCTTTTGTTGTTGCTGTGTGTTTTTGTTTGTTTTTGGTGGCCATGAAGCAATAGTGTGAAAGTCCCATTCCGTTTTCTACAACTGCACATTCCCTGGGTATTAACACCTAACTCCCCCAAGGCTTCTCGAAATGGGACCACTACCCTTGCGGGTTTGGTTCCGCGCTATATCAAATAAACAAACAAACAAACAAACAAAGGCTGAAATCGCTAGTCACCACTTCCCGCAGAGAATGTGGGTAGTGGTGTTCAGCCTAGAGCTGACTCGCCAGCTAAAACATGGAGCCCAGGGACCTCCCTCTAAGAGACGCGGTAACCATCCACAGCCTGCAGCCCAGCAGCCTCCTGGGTGCGGAGAGGTGGGGTAACGTTGGGGCGCCCCCTGGGCTGCGCCCATGCTTCCTCCGACGCACCTCGTTGGAAACCCTCACACAACGAATACTTCATTTCCAAAATATTACTACATTCTCTGACAAACGACTCAGATTTCTTCCAAATTAAATGAGTGTTTCAACATGTATTTACACACAACCTCTCTCACACACAACCATACCTGCGCTTGATCGCAGAATAAACCTGTTGTTTTAACTGAACTGGGTTCCCGGTCAGATAGCAGAGCAAGTAGAGCGCTCGCTTTGACATCCCTGCAGAGCCTGCTGACGCAGGTCAGAATCCCGGCAGAACAATCTCAGCCTTTCATCCTTCTGAGGTCAATAAATGAGCACCACACACCGTGGGAAATAAGCAGCGCTTAGATACCTTAGGGTTCATAGCACTTTATAAATGCACAAACAAACAAATCAGGACAGTTCATTTCCAGAACGAGTAGCGTTTCCCTACAGAACACTGGCCAGCCCCCACCCTGCCCTGGTAAATGACTCTGCATCAATGGACTTCTCTTTGAAGTTGTGCTCCAATGTGCACCACGACACCTCTGCGTGATAAAGAGCTCTGTCTTCTTTGGTTGGGCTGATCTCCTGGAAATGTTCTTTCTCACAAGTTGTGGGTTCCCTCATACACCACTCTCTTCTACTCTCCTCACTTTCTTCCTTGGGATTTTCTGGTTCTGCACTTAATTGGCTTAAATCCTACCTTTCTAATCGCTCCTACTCTGCCTCCTGGGCAGGCAAAGTTTCTACATCTTGTTCTCTTCTTCACAGGGTTCCTCGAGGTTCTGTCCTGGGCCCCCTCCTCTTCTCCCACTATATTTGCCCTCTTGCTGCTATTATCTCTTTTTTTGGTCTATCCCACCACTCCTATGCGGACAACACCCGGATCTTTCTATCCTTTTCTTCTTCTCTTCTGAGATTCTTGCCACTATCTCATGTCTACTGACCATTAGTGCCCGGCACGGGTTATGTTAAATGAAACGAACTCACCGATTGGTGCGTTTGTGAGTTTTACCACATGGTAAGCCTGCACACGTTCTTGTGCGTCCATTGCGCCGGTCTTTGGTTGTTTTTTTTCTACATGTAGCCCCTTCTCCCTGTTCCATGGCGGCCATTTTTTTGTTTACTTTTTTTTCTTTAACTTTAATGGCCGCCATGGAAAGAGAGAAGGGGCTAGGTGTAGTCCCTTCTCCCCTTCCATGGTGGCCAATTTTTTTGTTTACTATGCCCACCATGGAAAAGGGAAAACGGACTACGTTCCCCAGTCTGCGGCGGACATTTTCTTTTTTTTTTCAGCTGCAAAACGCAATGTGTCTCACAACCGAAAAAAAACAGCATTAGTACCAAGTACCAAGGTCTAATGAACTGGGGTACTAATTGCAATAAGCCCCAAGCCAGCGGGTAATGCCCCCAGGGCCTTGTAACTATGGGCCGCAGGGGCATTGCCTTACGCGGTAATTGGCTGCCGGCACAGGGCTGATTGCCTAATTCATTCTTGGATGGCTGACCTTTACCTTGTGTTAAACTTCTCCAACCCGAGGTACTTTTCTTTTCCGCTCCCTCTATTCCCCCCTCTCCATCTAGCCTCTATCTCTCTTCCTCCCTCTGTCTTACCTATTTGAACTACTGCTCGTAACCTTGGTGTATACTTGGACTCGACCCTCTCCTTCGCTCATCGTATCTCACCTCTTTCTCATTCGTTGTAGAGCTCTCTTCTTCAACATCCGTAAAGCCAGACTCTTTCTCTCCTTTCACACTGCTAAACTCTTAATCTCATCTCTCATCTTCTCACAACTGCTCCTCCTTGTTGTTTGTCCTCCCCGCTTCCTGCCGATGTCCTCTCAAATTTATCTACAGTTCCAAAATCCATCTCTCAGTTTCCCTGTCCTCTCGTGACTCTATTCCTCCTACTCTTTCTTCATTGCATTGGCTTCCATTTTGCTCTTGTCTCTCTTCACTTGTATCTTTCTATTCTCCTACTCGTTCTCTCTGCTCAAAGTCACTTTTTCTTCTTACAGTCCCTCGCCCCCGTGCTCATTCCCATCTTTGTTCCTTTGTTCTCCTAGCCTCATCTCAATGGAATGCGCTCCCATTGGCTCTTCGCGTTTCTCCACTCCTATTCTCTTTTTCAAAGCTTCCGGAAAGACTATGTGGGTCATTATGAGTTGGGCGGTAAGGGATACCGGGCACCGGCAAGGAGAACGGTGCCGGTAATCCCTTACTGCCCAATTCCGAGGTCCCTTAGCTGGAACCGTAAAGGACTTGTCGTCCCGCTAAGGGACCATGGCGCTAATAACGGGCCTGCTATTTGCAGGCCCGTTATTAGCGCCTTCCCCATTCCCATTGAGCCCTATGGGGGCTCAAATGGGAATGGGGAATTGTTGGTTGAATGGGGACTTACCAGGTCCGCACAGGTCGGAATGTCCCGGTAAATCCCCATTCAACCAGACCGGTGCCGGACCCGGTATTGGAGGCAGCCATGGTGCAAATAGCACCATGGCTACCTCCAATCTCGGAATGAGGGCCTATGTCTTATCCTCTTAATGTCCATTTTGTTTTTATACATGTTGACACTTGATGTACCCTTTTAACTGTTCAGTGCTTTGGCGTAAAGAGCTATACAAATACAAATAAAATACAAATAATTATAAAAATACAACTTTTACCTTCTGCCTGACAAAAGTCTCAACCTGGTACTGCTTCCTATTTTTATTTAATTTAATTTATGTTTTGTGTATTTGTAAGGCACTTATACATCACGTACATTGTGTTTCAAAGCGCCCACAGGGCAACAGGGAGGGGATATGGGATTGAAAAACAATGAAGGATAAGGACGGTCCTACTAGGCCTTGTGAGCATTCAGAATATGCAAGTAATTTCAGACAGAGGAGAGGGGAAGAGGGAGTGAGGGGTAAGTGCTGGGAGTGCCCATACCCATGAGTGAGCAGCAGATGTAAGTGCTAAGTGGAGGAAGTGCTAGGGAGAGGTCAGCTGCCAATAAATAGGTAAGTGAAGGCCTACAGTGGCACAGGCCAGTGGGTGACAAGGCAAGTGCTGAGAGCGGGCAGAGGCTGAAGGTGGTTGGGCGTGGGAGGCCAGGGCCCAGAAGGACACAGAGGGATGGTTCTAATGCAGTGGTGTTCCAAATCACACTCCCAAGATTAAGGTCCCTGATACAACCATGGTTTATCTCCCCATTAAAGAAAGAATTATGTGGATGGGTTCTTATAGTGTTTTATATGGACTGTCCAGGTTCATATAGATGAAAACAATCAATTGCAAACCTCTTGTGCTGAGACAAGTTTTCGAAAGGAATTAACATTGACAATGTTGCCATATTTCAATGCATTGGTTGGAGTAAAATTGATCTCTCTCCATTTGTAGTGATGGCTCTAACAGCTCATGGGATATCAGTGTATTGTGAAAAATGTCAGTCTTCCACTTTAGAACATCAAAGAATGACCTGCTTGGCATACGTGCCAGGCAGGGAAAGAGTCCTAGAAGTGCAGCGAGAAGACAAAGGTCCACACTCTGAATATAATGTACCTGGAGGAAAATCACATAAAATGTCTACCACATCTTCCCCCACATCTTGTCTCGGGAGGATAGCTGGAGGGGCAACGCGCTCGCCTTGGAAGCAAGACGACACGGAGCAACACAGGTTCGATCCCTGGGTCCGCGCTTAGAAACCTCTGGGTATTAAGCGCGTTATAAATAACCTATCATATCATATCTTCACTATTCCAAAGAGAATGTCCTGCCTGCTGCCAGAACTCTGAACCAAAGTTTCTGCACTGAGAGGAGAATGTACATGTGTCTCCTCTGTGGGTCAATGTTCTGATCCCCATGAGTGATATGATTTTCGCAGCCTGTGCCTACTTATCCTGCACCAGGAAAAGCAGGTCCAGTCCAAAGACATCAAAAGGCATAACCGCTGCCATGTTTGCCGTCCCGGACACGATTGCTGATCTCTGCTGTACTAATGCCCGTGCAATGGTCTTCCCATTTGACCCACCGTATCAGTGTGGAGGGAGGCATGGGAACCCCACTGTCCCTGCTTCCAATCACTTTTACTGCCCTGATTTGGTGACTCCCTGATCCCTCGCCACCCTGTGCGTAGACTTATGAGAATCTGGCATATAATGCCTGACCGAGCAAATATTGGCCTCTTCAATCAGATTCGCCGGTCTGTGAAAAGGAACCTAGAACTAGGGATGAAGATAAAAAAAAACGAAATATATTGTAGACAAAATCTGTTAGGTCATACATGTATTACCATGCCAGAAAACATCGAATTCCCCTTTGTTGAATGGATCATTAATGTCATGTCATATTCAACTCTTTCTGAGCAGGGATTTCTTCGCTCTGATATCATGCGCTCGCTTTACTCATGTTTCGATAAATTGATTCATAAAGCGCTCTCCGACTCCTGCCAGTTCGCCGAAGACATTCTCCCCAGACGGTCGACGTTTCCTTCACTACCGACAAGCGCTAAACACGGGTTGATTTTGGCGATTTTGGAATATTCATTTTTACTGCTGATAGTATTCCAAAATTCCTTCCTTTAAGAGACGGCTCTTAATGAATTATGAAAGTCCCAGATATAATGTAGTTTAACATTCAAATGCATCCGTGATGAAAATGTCAGGCTCCCCATGTCAAACTTGTCATGAGACTCCAAGGATTCCCTTTGCGCTGCCAACTGGAGTTGGATTTGAGTGTCCCAGGTGGACTCAATTATCATGTCAAATGTATTAAGCTCACTGGATTAAAAATAAAGTCCACTCTTTCAATGATATATTCTTTTTGAAATATTATGTGGACTACACATCGCAAGGAACAGATGTTCTCATGAACTACGATATTACAGCGCCAGAGACATCTGTGTGGAACCGTCAGTCACAGGTGTGAATGCCAAAAAGAAAGATTCCTCAGGTGGATGAACGGATTGCCAATAAATTAGGTAATAAAAACTCTAATTTCAGCACTCAGAAGCGGGACGAATCAGGCTTCAAGCGCTATATGAAAGCTTGGCATTATTATTACTTTTTTGTACCTGGTCAGGGACAATCAGAAGTTACAAACGATCTCATTGGCCTTCACCAGGTCCTTACCCGTACCACGCTGCTGGGTAATGCCCCCAGGGCTTACGTTAAAGCCCTTGCTTCGATCAGGCTTGTAACTATCACCCCGGGGGCATTACATGACTAGTAATACCCCACTTCCTCGGGTTCTATTGCTTTTGTGGTGTCCCGTCAGGCGTAACAGAACACTCCTTTCTTCTATCTGTGACATAGTCTGCTAGCAGGTTTCAGGGAAATATACTTCCTATTTTTAGCTTTTATGGTTGGAAGGGAATGCATTTAAGAATAAATGTCTGTGTGCCTCAACGCGGGGCTTTAGCCCCTACCATCCAAAATGGTAGCTCACCCAAGGACCTGCATGCAGTTCCACCCAAGCTCCCATAGTGATGGGGAAATATTGTGGCCTCGTGGAGTCCTATGAAAGAAAACTGATATCTAATCTGGCGAAAGTGACTACATATGCTTAAGCTTTTGGATGCCTGCCTCACACCATACGCCAGCTGAGAGTGCTGGGGAAAAACAAAAGGTTTCCCTCATGGTTCCCAAATTATGACCACTTTTGGCAAAAAAAGACGGTTTTTCAGAGCGCACATGGACATTCTAAGGGCACTCCGAGGGTTCATGTATCCCTCTCAAAGGGCAGACCGGGCCGCCTGCTTGAAAACGGCTGACTTGAGCGGAGGCCTTCCTTTGGTTTCTATGCAGTTCCGATTGGACTGCTCCCATTAGTGGCCAGAGCAACACTGATCTGCCTATGGCTGGTCCCCTTCTGCAACGGCGCACACAGAGAAAAAAACATTGGCGTGGAAGGTTACACAGAGGAATGCCAGTAGATAAGAAGAATTCATAACCTTTCATCCATCAAGTGTTTTGGTTATCGTTCTAAAGGCATTACAATATATTGGGGTCTTCCAGTGGACTGAATTACCTAGTAAGATTGACTTTGTACCAACTATTAAGCGAGCATTGTGCTTACATATTTGGTTTCACTTTACAAAGTTATGCATACCTGGATAGTGCTTTTAGACTTCAATTGTCGTACAATTTACACCATATCCATATTTAGACATGCAATTCAAGGACCACTCTGCTTACTTCATACTCCAACTTTTAGAATAATGGCCCAGTCTTCTTCTAATGGTGGACACACAAACCATCAAAGGCCCTGTCCAGGCCTCTAGAAAGCACAGCATCCCCCACACCCTCTTCAATCCATCCAGGATGAAGGCTTCCTGGATGACCCAAGGCTATTGTTAACTGAACTCTTAGTGGTTTCTGCCCCTTATGGGTTTGAGGTCCTATGCTTTGGGGAATTTCCAAAGCAACATTGTGGCCCTGAGCTGCCTCTAGGGCTCTGTTGGGATAGGCCAGTGCTCAAGGAATGACTAAAGCTAGTAGTCAAGAGATGGAAGGTGGAACGGGCCCAGAAGCCGACAGAGCATCACGCGGGCCTGATTATATGCTTCTATGGGATTTTGCCGAGTTATTTTTCATCAAGGCAGATATCATGGACATTTCTTTTTTGAATGGTTGATTTTGCCTGAAATATATGCGGGGGAGACACCAAAAGCTCCCCTTCTTAGTCCCCTACATTAATTATTACCCAAATCCACTCCCCACCCATATATTATCGGCAACATTTGTTCACTAAAACTCGATGAAATCCCCAGCGATGAAATCTGCTGCGGAAAAACCTCCCTTTCCCGATGATATAGTGGCTGTGGTTGGGGAGCCGGGGCACAGATGCAGCTTGGCGCGATCCTCGGATCTGTGGGATGTCTTAACCCACTAATCCAAGCCCTGCAACATCACTGTGCATTGCTGGCAGCAGAAAAATAATCGCCGCTGGAAAGCATGCTGCTCGCCAGAAATCACCAGGAAGTGTGCAGTGAAAACCTGAAAAATAGGCCACCATCTACTTTTGCCTATGTCAATGGTAACACAGGAGACCACTGCCAAAACCCATCATTTGGCTGCTCACAAAAATCATTGCAAAAGAAACAGAGCTGGTTTCAAAAATCCGTTTTTATTTTGGTGTCAAATTTGTAGACATTCTTTCCCATCATTGCATTTCCTTGACTCATACCAAGTATTCTCTGCTACCTGATCCTTTCTATTCCTACTCCTAACTGATTAAAGAGATTGTTGATATTGTAATATTACCCATTGCTGATCACATATTCATAAGTGTGCTATTCAGATATTATTCTATTCATAAAAGTGTGATATGTATATATGGTTCAATTCTTCAAATAAACATTTTAATTTGCGAAACAAACCTACTTCTTGGCTCAGTGAGGTCGGGGAGATTCAAAGAGGGGGGCGTTATATAAGGGTCCATCATCCACATTTAAAGAACTTTGCCATAAAAATATATACATAATGGCTTCCATTGGGCATCCCATACTAAGCATTGACTTAGTTGGAGTGCTGGATTGAAGCCACTTACAGATCTTATTACAGAGGTGGCAGTCTCACCAGCCTTCACCTTTCAGGCACATAGACAATGACCTGCTGTGTAGTAAAGGTGAACATATTCGAACGAAATCAAAGACCTACATGCTAAGTGCTCCACCTCGGACCATTTGCACATAGGCAATGGATCTAGGCAGCAGGATTGGCAGGGGTGGATAAGGGGGCAGCGGTTTCTTTCATCCTGCCCTCCATGAGCATTAGTTTAGTATGCAAATAACTCTCCGCTCAGTGCACTTCTTGGCTTGCTTATTGACAGCTGAATTAAGGCTTTGGTTTTATTTTTCCAATCGTCATATTATACAGAAAATAACTGGGCTCTCTCTACAGAAAGTTTGCATCGGTGCAAGGGCAAGTTTGCCTGGCATTAGTGCAGGGGCAATTTCTGCCTGAAGGAAACACGTTTTTTCAATGTGTTTTTACCTGAATTTTGTCATAATGTTAATACTGAGCAAAATGACACTGCATGGAGTACATTTTCAGCAATGAAGGCTCTCTGTAAGTTCTGTTAAGGATGACAGTTCTTTACAATGATGACTGTTCATCTCTGTGCCTTCACAGCAATGTAAAAGCATTCGGGCTGGTGCGTCATTTATAAAAATGTGCACAAGTTTAATAAGCGGGTTGGGTTATGAAAGCTTAAGAAAAGCCAGTGCTTAATTTTTGGGAGCGTTTGGCAGGGCTTAGTCCTGGCACTTACTTCTGAGCCCAGTTTGATTAAGTTATGGTATTTTGGCAACTTTAATATTTTAATTATCAGTCAGTCGTAGTAACACAACCAGCCACAACAGTGAGGCCTAGGTTGACGGATCATGGCTAATTATCAATTTTCATGAATAACAATGAGTTGGAAAGTGGCAATGCTGGTCACTCATGCTAGCCATGCCCGCACACTGCTCCACTCAGCCTGCATGACATTGGTGCAAATTCTCTAACTTAATACCCAGCAGCACTGCCCGAGCAGGGTGGGTTGACAAACAACAGGACAGTCACCAGTGAGCAGCCCCAACACAGGGACAAGGCCAGTGGAAAGGCCAATGTCGACGAGGAGTGCCCGTCACGAGTGACAGCCTATAGACGAAGACCTTACTGCACTGTTTGACAGGAAATGTCATTAGTTCAGTAATGATTTTGCCTGTATTGCCCATCAATTTGCCATGGAAGGAAAGCATGCTTTCTCTCTTGTCAGTGGTTAGATGGTCAATACGTTTGACTTGCCACTCGTAGAATTAAAGCAAAATGTTCACGATGATGGATTTTAAAGAACCATTATGTTATGTCGACACAGCCAGAGTCAGGTCATTCATCACCTTCAATGAGCCGGTAGGAGCTGCAGCTTTACCCCATTGTATGGAGCAGTCGTGGGTGGTGTCACCATCCCAATGTGTCACATGTGGGCTTGAAAATACTTGGGCCCTGGCACTTATTTTCTTAGAAATGAATCACTGAGAAGAGGGCCATGTGGGTTCCGCCGCCAGGCTCCCTCGTCCCCCTGTTTGCGTACTAAAAGGAAAATATAGCACATGTGCTTCTGCGTCTTTGGAAATGCATACCAATGAACCAGCAGCATGGCAACGGCATGGTACCCTGTTAAGGTGTGCAGAATTTGAGAGCTCTGCAACCCACCCTCGATCTCAAAGTCAAGCGTCATGTGTGTCCAGTGTTTAAGATGTTAATGTGGACTATGTTGATGAATCTGTTATGCTTTCCCTTCACAATGAGGTCAAGGCTTGTACTCTTAGATGATGTTCAAGGAGCCAATCAGGAGGACGCTGCTGCTTTCATTGAACGGAGCCAATCAGGAGGACGCTGCTGCTTTCATTGAAAGGAGCCAATCAGGAGGACGCTGCTGCTTTCAGTGCAAGGAGCCAATCGGGAGGGCGCTGCTGCTTTCAGTGCAAGGAGCCAATCGGGAGGGCGCTGCTGCTTTCATGCACCCTGTTCAGTCATTTTGTAGCGGGATCCGGCTGCACTTTAGTTTGTAGCTTCCAGGTTACACTGAATTCCCAGGACTTGTGCTATGGATCCAGCAGCCCAGAAAGATTGGTGAGGAATTCAGAACCCCCAGCCAGGTCCCTGAAAGGCGCTAAGGCTGCATGTTTTGGGGAGGTGATAGAAGGTTGCCCAGCAGTTGCCATGTCCATCTGCTTTCTTCTTTCTGGCTGCTAAAATGTATCTGGCAGCATATATACCTTTTTATGTTTCATTACTCCAAGGTAGTGTGGACTTGTGGTTTGGAGTTGCCTTTGATCTGCATTCCATCATCACACCGTGGGGGTGATAGTTCACAGGTTCAATGCTGTGATGGTCCAGGATAGATGTCACATGTGATTGTGGAAATGCCAGCAAGTTTCCTGATCATGGGGTGGAGTGGGGAGAGGGGTGGAGATGGCACTTCTGATCCTATTCTTTATAACACTGTTTGTTCTTCTTCAGGAGATGTTTGTCCAGCATTTCCATACCCAGGTCTGGATGGACATCTGCCGACCTTGTCTAGGGTGGAGCTCCTGCTGCAATTCGCAGGGCCTGGTTTTGAACACTCTGGAGGGTGGTGCTGCGTTGTTTCCGACAGCCACAGTTTCTGTGTCACACAAGCTTTTTTTTACCCAGGTACGAAGGCACATCCTTGGACCCAACGCTGCTGCGCCTGCGCACTTCATGTGGCCCCTGCGACGTTTGCTTTCTGAAGGCCAACTGATTCTGTGCGTCTCTGTTTGCGTTCAATAGGGGGCGCCCTGCTAGAACCACTGGTCGTTAATTGTTGTGACTTTGTGGGCTTACTTTCCCAAATTTACGGGCCAAGGCAACTGGCAGTCAGTGTTTGGGAAGCAGTCCATAACGCTTAGATTTATCAACAGAGTTCTCTATTATAAACGCAGGGTAAAATTCTTGCAGAAGCACATCCTGTGTCTGGTGGCAGCATCGTGAAGATTAATGGGAAAATACCTTTCGGCAAAGGCCCAGCGACTATCGCCGTTAACACCCACCGATGCAGAGAATAAAAATGCAATTATGAAAGAGTATTGGAAACATTTTCAGATCCACTTGAGTCATCGCAACAACAACAAAAAAGATGACGAACAGATAAGAACGACTGGTTTTCTAACAGATTGCTGCATGCCAGAAGAAGTAGAATGGGGCGAGAAAGGGAAAGGAGAATGAACAGGAGAAAAAGAAGGCGAAAAAATGAGCAAGAGGGGGAGGAGAGAGTAGGGGAAAAGCACGAGGAAGACAAGGGATTAACTGACCATTGACGGTAGCACCTGCCATGGCGTGCATTTAATAGCAGTTCCAGGCAAATGCCTAATACTTATAAACACGCCACAGCTGTTGGCTATGCCAATGCTTGCTTTAACAGGACTTCAGTGAAGGACACTCATAGTGCTTATAAATCGAGTGCCTGAGGCAAGTTAAGAGATTTTTATTACATCAGTAGCACATTTACAACTTTAATGAACCGATTAACTCTCAGAAGACAGCTTTGACAAAACACTGGCCAGCACTTTGAGTGCAAAGTCTGATGCTAAGCCTTGATTAAAGCAAGCTCAAAAGAGTTCCCATGAGGAGGTGTTTTGGTTGGGGAGAGGCTAGAACAGGGTGGGAAAAGCTATAGGGATTAGCACGGCAAGGGGCAGTCAAGGGGTGGGCAAATAACCAAACGACACCTACACGATTTTTGTCCCTTCTGATATGCCATGTCTCCCTGTCTGCACCCTAGTGCAAGAGTTTCGGCCTATTGGTGGTGCAAGCGCCTCCTAATAGCCCAAACTAAAAAGGAGCCAAACAGAGCAATTCGGCAAGCTATCATACAATCACTCAACGATCTCTTGAAAATAACTTGCGCAAATGATGTGAAGTTGTTTTTTTTTTAACTTGCCATCCAATAGATCATTTTACAACCAGGTCATCCAGACACCATTTTGGTACTACGATATTATCATTCGGAAAAGGCCTTCATAAAAACTCCCTAACACGTTCTGACGCAGTTGAATGAATATGCCCAATTCTTCACTCCCCCGCTACTCTACCGTTTGGATCACCACGCATCCAAGGTTGCCCAACCGCTCTCCTCTTCCCTCATCCCTGCTCGCCTTTCACCACAATTCTCTGTACATCTAAACCTGCACCCACTTCCTCACCCTACCGTCTCTTTCCTTTCCCTCGACAGACTGTGGCCTGGACAACCCTGCCACAAGCACAATATGCCAGCACCACCATCACATCGACACTGTGAAATGACTAGGCTGGTGATTCTGCGCACTATAAAACATGTATAACATAACATTGATAGCATAACAAAAGGCTTAGATATTAGATTACACCTCAGGTCACGCCATTATCCGCAAACGCTATAAAAAGAGTTAAATAATTTGAGCAATTTGTTATTGTTATCTGAGACAAAAATTCTCTCTCTTAATAAAATATCCCAGGTAATTCAGTTTACAAACCCTGGCCATTTGAGCATTGATGGTCCTTCAATCTGAAAGCGAAATTCAGCTTTGCAATCAAGATTTCCATAAGCACGAATGAGTCTGTGCTTCCCCCTCTTACACAGTCTTTCCGGACCCTGGATAATACTTTCCCGGAAGGATATCCTCATATGCGTGTTCACACTCATCCCCAAGATTAGACGATACCCTCAAATCCCTCGATACTTCGGAGCACCCAGGGGCAGATGTTTTTTTGGGGGGGGGTAAGAATTGCTCAAGCCATCAAACCATGGGTGTTGCTAGGTCTGGAAAAGATCAGGGGCTAAGCTCATATTGGGACTGTTGGGGCTCGGGGCTAGCTAGCTTTTTGGTTGTAGCTCCTGAGCTTCTATCCGGGGCTATCAAACTGTAATAATCGCCTTAGGTCGGGCGTCCTTGGGGTGGGAAAACGGGCAAGATTTAGGACACCAATTCAAGCTATTGATTACCTCTGATGCCACATACGCCCACCCTTCTTTCAACATTATGCCCCACTCATAGAAAAGTGGGCTGAATGAGGCCGGCGTAAGACAATGCCATCAGTCCTCTTCCCCAAGTTCTTTCCTTAAATACGAACTCCAAAATACAATGAAAAGCATGTACCACATTTCTACCAAGATAATCCCTGATTTGTGAGTATTTAAAAGGCATACTTTTCCCACAGTCATACCTGCCGTAAGCTGCTCAAAGAAGCAAAAAGTCCCCTGACCATCCGACGCATGGCCTGCTTGTTGTAAAGAAGTTAGAACTGAGGCCATGACGTAAGTATCTGAAAATATTTTAGTAAGGCTCATATTATACTAGAGTAAAGTGTACTCAAGTCAGCTTCAGGTGTGAAATCACCAACATGTTTGAATGCATCTATAAATGCTCAGTGGTAAGGACCCCCTTCACATGAAGAGGATGCAGAACACGCTGACTGGATGGAGCCATGGTGGAATCAGGCAGCTGATATAACCAGGCTGCCTGATTCCAAAATGATGTGGCCAATATTTATAGATTCGGCCCATGGGGCCGTGGGCCACCCACCAACTCTCTGTATGAAATTGACAACACTGGGGTTGGTGGTGGGGGCAGAACACACCTGACCAATTCCATGGCCAAATCATTAATCATGAACAAGTATTGACGCTCATTTCCTCATTGCTGCAATTGCACACAAGTACGGGATATAAAGAGTGCCAGCCTTTGGGAGAAGTGAGAGAGCTTGGAGATGACGACATGAAGGTGGAGAAGGAGAGTAAATGTGAAGAAGTAAGGCAAGATGAGTGAAAGAAGGGATCTGGAGAAGAGCAAGAGCTGGCTAGGAAGGAAGAAGACCAGCTAAGATAAAGAAGGGATCTGAAGGAGTGCAAGAGCCAGCTTGGAAAGAAGAAGGCAAGAGAATGAAAACAAGGGATCTGGAGGAGGGCAAGAGCAGGCTATGAAGGGAAGAAAGGGGTCTGGAGGAGGGCAAGAGCTGGCTAGGAAGAAAGAAGGCAAAGGAATGCAAAGAAGGGATCTGGAGTAGGGCAAGGGCAGGTTAGGAAGGAAGAAGGCAAGGGAAGAGAAAGAAGGGATCTGGAAGAGGGCAAGAGCTAGCTAGGAAGGAAAAAGGCGAGAGAAGATAAAGAAGGGATCTGAAGGAGTGCAAGAGCCAGCTTGGAAGGAAGAAGGCAAGTTAATTGAAAGAAGTGATCTGGAGGAGAGCAAGAGCCAGCTACGAAGGAAGAAGGCAAGAAAAAGAAAACAAGGGATCTGGAAGAGGGCAAGAGCAGGCTATAAAGGAAGAAGGCTAAAGAAGGGAACAAAGGGGTCTGGTGGAGGGCAAGAGCTGGCTAGGAAGAAAGAAGGCAAGAGAATGGAAAGAAGGGATCTGGAGTACGACACGAGCAGGCTAGGCAGGAAAAAGGCAAGGGAAGAGAAAGAAAGGATCTGAAGGAGGGCAAGTGCAGGTTATAAAGGAAGACTGCAGGAGACTAGGAACAAGGGATCTGGAGGAGGGCAAGAAGGCAAGCAAAGGGAAATAAGGAATCTGGAGGAGGGCAAAAGCTGGATAGGAAAGAATAAGTCAAGAGCAGGTAAAAAGGGATCTGGAGGAGGGCAAGACCCGGCTAGGAAAAAAGAAGGGAAGGGAGGGGGATGGAATTAATTAGAGAGGATGAGAGACCATGTGCAAGAAGGAAGGAGGAGAGGAAAGTGCTGGAGGAGGGATCAGAGCCAGAGGAAGGCGACAGAAAGTGGTGGTGGACAGTAAGGTCCAGAGAGAAAATGCAGCCTGTACCAGTGCCTGCAAAGGGTGCTAAAGGGTGGAAGGCCAAACCAGAGGAGCCGAGATGTGTAGAAGCCAAGTCACCTGGGTTAGCACAGTTGAAATCTTGTGGGCTTCGGAACTAGCGACTGGTAGAGCCAAAACCAAGAAAACCCAAGAGAAACTAACAGAGAACCCGATAAGAGACAGGATAACTGGAAAACATAGAAGAGTAGTACGACTGATAAGCCCAGCCTAGGGTACTAAAGAACACTTGCTGGCCCAAGAGAAAAAAGAACCTAAGAGAAGCTCAGCAGACTAAGTGGCTGCCATTATCAACATTGGTTGAGACTCGCAGGATAACAAGGGAGACTTTACAAAACTTTGCCAGAGGTCATGAGTCAAACTGCTCATTAACCGGCTAGACGAGCTCTTGAGGAGACAAAGATAGAATTACAGAATTCTCATTTATGGAAGGTTCCTATCATCTGCTAACAATGAGGGTCCACCACAAACCACAAGTGAAGAGCGTTCCTGTGAAAGCAGAGCCTGTGGTGGGATCTATAGAGATAAAACACTAAAAGACTTGCGATTGATCCAAGACAGTGAACTGCTCAGCACGTGAGACATTGCTCTTAGTGTGGGGCCGTAATGGTGACAGCTTGAAACTCAGTCCGGGACAGACAGAGAAGAAATGGACTGCCTTCAGAAATCCATCGAGAATAGCACATGTGAAGAATTTGACCATCCACATGGTAGGCGTGCGCTTGCCGGGGCTTTTTTAAATGTTTAATTAAATTGAATGATGGTAGACCAACCTCATGAAAATGTGTGGAACTAATCCACACACATTTTCCTATGCTCACACCACAACAAACACATATACCTGTGTACTCTGGATGGACACAGCCTACAGCACAGTCTGCACTGTCATATTTAGTTGGAATGTGACAGCCAGGAGTGCACTATGTCATCTCCAGGAACGGGGCAGACCAACCTTCCCCCTGCCATGGCCAGCCTGATTAACGAACAAGGGCTCCATGCATCCGTCCTGCACTTTTGTTAGGTCCTGCAGTTGGTGGCAACAATTAACCTACCAATAGAGTGTACTTCAAACAGGCCCATATGGGGTCTGGCTGCAGAGGTTAACAAAGGAAACAGGAAACCCAATACACCTTTCATATGTAACTGTGTTAACCTGAATCCAGCTCCCGCCCTCAGTATCAATGACAGTGAGCTGTCATGTCTGGGACTGCTGCTTAGAGTAAGGCACCCCACTAGGAGGGCCCCATTCATAAGGTACGAATATGTGGTTTGCAAGAGCCAGAGAGTCTGGTCTCACCATAGCTTCAAGGGAGAACTGCTGCTTCAACAGGGACCACATCGAGAGGACCACTAACCACAGAGACTGTTTGAACAACACACAGGAAGCTCGGTAGGACATAGTATCAAAAGGGAGTGTGGCCACAGCTTTTTGTTGAGAGACGGTTTACATCATTTTAGTTTTCTGTGGCACACCTTGTTCCTAGTTTCACCCCTTTACCTTTCCTGTTGCAAAGCCTCTGGTTATGACCTCACATATACAGGAGAATGTTGGTAGGTACCCCAGGATTGGTTCATTAAGGTAGGCTTTGCCTACACCAACCACTGTGGCCCACCTGGCTTTAAAAGAGGGCTGGAGCCTCTCTTTAGGCAGATCATCTGAAGGCTTCACAAGAAGCAGCAAGAAGAACTCATCCTTGATCCCTGGATGAAGGTATTGTATGCCTTACAGCTTTCACCATTGAAGGAAAGCCAGGTGCATCCAAAGAGGGAAGCAAGATCCCTCCCCTAAACATCTCCCAGAGAACAGAGGGAGATACAGAACTCGGAGAACCCTGCAGCCACTCCAGAACTGGTACCCAGCCAGCACATTGTGTGCCCTGCTAGGGTCTACATCAAGCTTCTTGGATAGGGAGTACCAGAAGGTCTCTGAACCTACAACCTAGGACAGGCAGCTGCCTGAAACACACTCCACAGCTGTGGGCCATCCACCTTAAAGGATGACACAAGCCCATTGAAGAAGTTGAAAGAAGTGCCTCGACGAGTATCTACCGACATCCACCTTAAAGGACATTTTCGAGTCAGTTGAGTTCCTCGATCTGCAAATGATGGCAATGCTGACCGTTGTCATGCCACCATCACTTAAGACATCTGGGACGTATCGACCAATGGTTCAGAGCCACCGATCAGTACGGAGACGATGATTCTTGACCCCAAGCAACTCTCTAGGCCAGCCTGCAGCCGTTCGTCTAGCTTGGTTCACCGAACCGTGTTGCTGCCTGATACCCAGAGCTGACTCCTGTCTCAAATTCTGTCACAGAAGCCTGCAAAGCTCCCTGACCTGACCCTGTCGAGCACCAACTACACCTACAGTACAAGGTACATTGTGGTTCTGTCCCCCTGGTCCTTCCCAGAAGCCCCCTGGAGAAATATTAAGACCCATTGCTCCCTTTTTGCTGAAACCAATAAACCATAACTGGTGTGGTTATTAATCATACCGACTACCCTCCTGTCAGTATCCAGAGTGCATCCCTTTTCCTTCCTTGAAACTGTTTTTCCTATGCATTCCTTTACAGGGTGGGTTGTATTTTGTAGTGTTGCTAGAACTGTCTGTTGTGATATAAATAAAGTAGATATTTTTGATACAACCTTGACTGAACAGTCCCTTTGAACATTGGGTAATAAATGTATTTTCACTGTGTTTCAACTAACCAACGATCCACAACCTTTCAGAAATAAGCCTGATGTTCCGTCCACGTTACCAAAATTGGACAAGGAGGCTTATAGTTTGCTTGTTACTCCTATCTGTTTGGATACCTTCTGGTGTACTAGAGGTGTGGGGCTGATTGATGTTTTAGAAACCGATATTCACCCCTGGACCACTGGTACCATAGATGTTGATTCGTCACAGCACCGCAGGGCCAGCCAGGACCAGTAACAGCCAGGAGGGTCGGGGTTCACCACCAACACCTACAAGAAGTGAAGTAGGGTGCTCGGAAACCAACATCCCAGAGAAACGTGAGAGACTTGGTTTTACTTTGAAGAAAAATGTATCTTGGCCAGGATTCGGGGCACAGGCCCTTATAGAGACTGATCCTGAGCCCTGTAGGGGTTCAGTGCACTTGTTCAGTTTCTCAATCCACCTTGTAAGTATCTATGGGCGGATTTATAAAGTGTGAACCCAGCTCTTACTCAACAGATTTCTGCATCCTGTTTAACAAATAAGTATAGTTCCGCTCTTACTTACATCAACTTATTCACAATAAACCTTGTTTGCTAAATACTGATTTCTGCCTCAAGTCATCTGTTGGCCGACCACAGCGTGAAGGGACCCAAGCATTGCATTTGGGGATTTTGGGACTGGGCCTAGCTTTCCACACCCTACTCTTGAAACCACCGTGGGGTGTGTTGGCCTAGCGTCCTCTGATGCCCTTGAAGACGAGTGTCGGCTGGTTTGTTTTGGGATACACGGCTACTCATCCTGGTTGACTGGGCACAGCTCAGAGATTTCCCCGGACACCTGCTGTGTCATGATAGACCGATTTGAACAGCCTCCTCTGGAAATAGTCGTGTTGCTGGTGAAATCGGGAGAACGAAGCTCATATGTGTGTGCAAGTGGCTGGTGCAGCACAGTGGAGTCCATGACCTCGGACAACCCCCTGTGATATCATCCAATGGGAGGTTATTGTTACGTCTTCTGTGCTTTTGGTTGGACCTCTGGCGTCTGCGTATTTGAATCCCCTGGAATTTTGAAATGTTGAAATGCAACTAGAAATGTCATGCGCAGCCCTATTTCCAGAGCAGTGCTGGCGCGCGGTGGCTTGAGGGGAGGGGGCGGTGGTCGTGGAGGGATTTGATGTGTGCACGAGGTGGCCTATATAGCGCTCTATGAAACACTATAGGTAGTGGGCCATCTAGCCACAGAAGTCATAGGCTGGGGGTCATCCTTATTTTGAAGGGGAGAGAAGTGTTGAAAGCTGTTGCAACATTGGCTGGGAATGCTGGAGGTGCCGCACTCATCTGGGCCAATGATAGGGTCATCATCAGCAGCATCCGGGTTATGACGTCATTGACCATTAGAGCTATCGGAGGCCTTACATTGGGTCCTATGCGCAGGGCGGGTAAACACTGGTGAGACACTCAATGCTGTACAATCTGCCAACTCACCGCCACAAAACCTGTGCAGCGGGGATGTGTGTGTGTGGCCACATGACTTCTGAGAAATTCAGAGCCAAATGCACTATGCATTGCGTGCAAGGGCCTCTCTGCTTGATTAATGCCTGCACACTCCAGATGATGGATTAGCATCAGAAACTGAGATGATCAGAAACAGACCATTTCTATCCACTTTGTTCAGCTTTTCAAATTGCCCCGGGTGATTATGGGGGTAATTAGACTCCCCGTGGGAGAATTCCTGGTCAGGCCTGTGTAGAACGGGAGGGGGCAATCTGTGGCATTTGTTTCTCTATGGGTCCCGTCCTGTGGGCCCCCACACGGGGACATTCCTTGGAAGTGTTGTACCATCCGCCTAAATGTGACTTGTGTCTTGTTTCCTTCCAGTCATTGAATCGAAGACCCTGCAGGGCGAAAAGGGCGAGCACAGCTTCAATACTCCTGGAGTTTACGTCATCGAAAACACCACCCTTGACTTTCAGAAAGGACCGGAAAGAGAAACAATAAAGACACAGGGGCCACTGGGGGCAGATTTCATTGTGAAGGTAACATTTCTCTGAATGTGTTATTTACTGGCGTGTGTGGATTATTGGGCCTGTGTCACAAGTAAACTTCCTGGCCATATTGAATAAAATAGCTGCATGTGGGCCTACTGCTGGGTGTCCATATTGTGGTGGGGAGGCAGGTCTGAGCCAAGGGTCTGGATGTGGCCCAAAGAGTAGGGTGACCAGATTTTAAAAAAACAAACAAACCCGGGACGGGCCATGGAAATAGAACTAGGACGAAAGTAAATACACATACAACTTTAGTCCTACTTCTATGTCACTGGCCTGTTGCGGTGGGGGGGAGGGGTGCTAACAGGCACACTCGTCTCATTGGAGGAGAGTGCCGGCGAGGTGAAGGGGAGGAAATAGGGGCATGAAAAGCATTTCTCACCCCCATTCGCACAGGAAAAGGTGTGCCGGGACCCGATTTTGGAATTTCGAAATCGGGTCCCGACAAAAAAAAGGAACATAGGCGAAACCCCGGACAGGGTTTATAAAATAAAAAAACTCCCAGGACATCAGGTAATTTCCCAGGACTGTCCCGGGAAAAACCCGGACGTCTGGTCACTCTGCCAAAGAGCCAAACACTGGAGGAGCAGGCAAAAGATCAATACCTGACATCATGGCCCCCCCACACCCGTCGGGCCTGGGGTCCTGCCTCCCCAACCCCACAGCAGAAAGCCCATACCGGGTGTCCTGCCTCCCCACAGGTGTACAACACAAATCCCATACCTGCAGACCCAATTTTGGCAGGCATGGTACAGTGAGATATGATGATACAAAAAACAGCCTGATTCATGTGTGCTTTAGTGCAAACATATTTAGATAATATGGATTGTGACAAAACCTGTTTGCTCCATTTCATCAAAAGCATTATCAAAGCATTTGCTCGCTTTTTAGAACCAGTGCAAATGTTAGATAATCTGGCCTGTGCCAGCCAACCAGCCAAAGTGGAGGGAATGGCCATGAAATAGAAATTAATGTGCTCCAAAACAGGAAAAGTTGCAACTGTGCCTGCACTTATTTGCACCAAGATAAAATACTGGTGTATTTCCTTTTGCTATGAGTGACAAATCCAAAAGTTATGTTGTATTTGATAAAGTGTTTTATTTTGAATTTTCAGCCCCTCTTGGATGACACGTGTTTCGGCGTACAACCTGCGCCTTTTTCAAATCCGGGCTAGTTTCATTAGTCAAGACAATGAAAAAAATATAAAAACACAACATTCAGAAACTTTTAAATGAAAACCATGTCAATTTCAAAAACAAAAAAGAAAAGAAAAATCTTGTCAGGGTTTAGTCCCATACCATATATTATTCAAAAACCACATTACACCTCGTGCATTCTAAGGAACCAGATTTTTATAAAAATAGATATATGTGTGCCATTGTAACGGAACAAAGGTGGAAGGAAGGGAGGGAGGTTAGGAAACTCCTGCTAATTGTATTTCATTTTATTCAAAGTGCTGTTTACGGTATCATTGCTGTCACTAAATGTGATTGCCTACTTTATTACTGCCAGTGGGTTACATGTAAATAATCTCTTACCCTTTAATGTGTCATTACGGTTCACACAAAGAATAATGTTCTTCTTGTAAATGAAGCACTTTTAGTCTTGGGCTCAATCCCTCCTGTGCAAACAAGCAAGTGTAAAAGTCAAATTACTTGTTTAAATTTTGCAGCGTGTAGCGTGCATACTTCTAGAACACATGATATATGCAATTATAAACAGCAATTGGTTCACAGCTGCTGGCTTCTGTTTAACCAGGCGCGGTACTGCCTGGGTGCTGACTTAACAATTTTAGAATGCATAATGTCGGTAAACACATGCTAAAAAAACGTTATATTTGGGACTAAGTCCCATCATTTGTGAATGCATTTTAGTTTACTGATGGGAGGTTCTGTTCAGCACGATATGAAGCGTGTAACTATCTTGAAAGGTGGGCTTCCCTCCCATTCCCAGGGCTTACCTGAAAATTCTGATGCTCTCGCTACAAGCGTCGGGTTTCCTCTCACTTGGGGCTTTCTGGTTGTTATTAAAACCCCTAGGGACCTAAGTCCTTCTTCACTTGCTGTTGTTTTGGAAACGTGGCGGCCATGTTTTGGGATGAATTAACATGTTCCTCTGTATGTTATGTTAGTATGGCCCCTTTCCAATCCCAGTCATAAATCACCAGTCGATTTTATTTGGTAGAAAGACTATTAAAATGTCAATGTGAGTAAATGTTTGCCATCATAGGTAATTGCTAAAGACAAATATTGCTAAAATATTGTGCAGTTAGCAAAACGTTTTTTATAAAAGTAAATTTCGAGTGCAATGCCTCAAAAGTAAGTAGTTGTCACTGTTTATACCAGAGTGTGAAGGATTGTGGTTAGGGTAGTCATTTGACCTTTTATTTCTATTTTAGAAAAATCCTCACCTGAATATGTCCTAGTTCTGAAAGGACTAGAGGGCACTTAGAGAATAGGTTCAGAAAAAGGGGGGGGGGTTATAGTTGGTGTAGTTTTAGCATCCTATTGCTCTGCCTGTGTTAGTATTGGTAGTCCATATCCCCCGATTGCCAAGGTGTGAGGGATTCTGGTCAATGTAGTCCTTATGCCAGAATTCTTTTTTTTTATTTTTTTTTAATTTATTTATTTTGGGAATTTCTATTTCGCACATGAATTTCGTTATGGGTTTATGTTATTCCTCTTTCTAGTTATATATTCTGGCCTGATCTTATCCGGCACCAGATTGGCCTACTCGTGCCAGTAGTGGTGATCCGTATCTCAATGAATGGTGTTTATGTTCATTAAAAAAGTACAGTAGACACATTATGCATTCTCACTCATAGTGTAAGTGAGGATTGAAACATGTGACATGTATATCATAGGAAGTGAACCATCTCATTGTCCGAGTTCAGACCTTGTTCAACAGTTTTGAAATGACAGATCAGTCCGGCTTCTTCCTGCCACAGACGTAATTCTTGGTCACCTCCACGTTTGCCCATTTTGATCTCCTTGAGGCCCACAAATTTGATGTCCTTTTTATTATGTAACTGATGGTGGTGCTGCCAGTGATGTGACAGTGGAAGGTTCTTGTCTTTGCTGCCAATTGTTGAAATGTGCTCTCTAATTCTTGTTCTTAATTCTCGAATGGTACTTCCAATGTAAACCAGATTGCAAACACATATTATAGCATAGATAACGTATTTTGATCTACAGTTTATCTGTTCTTTAATCCGAGTTTTCACTCCTTTCTTGTCTGTGAACATATCTGTATTTGGTACTGCATAATTGCACATGGTGCAAAAGCCACACTTTCTGAACCCCGACATAGGTTGCTGTAACCAGGTTGTTGGTCTCATTTCTTCTTTTTCTGGCAACAGTGATGGGCTTAGGATAATTTTCAAAGTTTTAGCTTTCCTATATACTATCGTGGGATGGTCCTGGATACATTTGCCCATGTGTGGGTCTAGCTTCAGTAGATACCAATTTCTTTTAAGGACTCTCTTAATTTCTTTATTATTTGTGCAGTACGTAGTGATTAATTGAATCGTATTGTCTAGTTGTGTTTCCTTTATTCTTTGAGTCAATGTTGATTGTCTCGTCATGTTTAGAGCTTTTTTCCTTGCAGTTTTAATTGCCTTTTAAGGGTACCCTCTAGCTGAAAAACGATTTGACAACAGGTTGTGCATTCTTTCTCAAATGTTGATAAATCCGTACAGTTCCGTTTTGCACGGATAAATTCTCCTTTAGGAATGTTTCGGATGACTGGTTGGTGATGGCAACTTGTTGAGAATAGTGTAGAGTTTACTTTCGTTTTTTTCCTGAAGGTTTTTGTATGTAATCGATTGGAGGATACAAAAATGGTTAAATCCAGGAAGTCAATTTCAAAGTTGCTGCTTTGGCCGGTAAATTCCAAACCAAATTGGTTTACATTTACTTGACGTAAAAATGATTCAAGTTCGTCTGGTGTTCCATTCCAAATAATTAATACATCATCAATGTATCTTGACCATTTTATTATCTTATTCTTGTATTCTTGAAACTAGTAGATAAACAAATCTTCAAACATCCCCATTACTAGATTAGCTAGGGCCGGGGCGTACTTCACGCCCATGGCAACCCCACGGATTTGTCGAAAAAATTGATTGGCAAAAGTAAAGATGTTGTTCTCCAAAATGGCCATTAGCATCTCTTTAAGTATGCACACATATTTAAAGTGTGAGGCAGATTTGTCCTTGAAAGGATTTGTCGAAAAAATTGATTGGCAAAAGTAAAGATGTTGTTCTCCAAAATGGCCATTAGCATCTCTTTAAGTATGCACACATATTTAAAGTGTGAGGCAGATTTGTCCTTGAAAGTGTAATCCATTGCTTCTAATGCTAGTTGGTGCCCAATCCATGTGTAGAGTGCCTTGACATCCCAGGTTGCTAGCAGGTAAGTCTCTTTCCAATGTATTTCCTCCAAAATTTTTATGACAGCAGTAGTGTCTTTCAGATACACCTTGATTTTAAATGCTTCTGGTCTTATCACATTGTCAATATATTCTGCCATTGGTTCTGTTGCCCATCCAATGCCACTCATAATTGGCCTGCCTTCTGGGATGATATCAAAGGTCTTGTGTACTTTTGGGAGAAAGTATATAGTCGGAATTACTGGTTTGGTTACATAGAGATGTGATTTTTCTTCATCTGAAATTAATCCTTGTTGGTGCCATCCATCTATTTGACCTTTCAATTCTTGTAATATCCTCAAAGTTAGATTAGTTAACAGTTTCTTATACCAGTTTGGTGTCTCTAGATGGTTGTTAGCCATCTTGATGTAGTCTTCACGGTTCATTATGATGATATTTCCACCATTGTCTGCTTCCTTAATAACCAGATCTTTGTTCAGTTGTAGATTTAGTATTGCTGTTCTTTCCTGATGGGTCAAGTTGTTGGGAAGCTTCCTACTTCTTTGTTTGTTTTGATTTTGTTGTCAATTGGTATAAATCGTGTGTTATCGATTTGTAAAAGGCATCCACCATGTTGTCAGGGGACAGTTGTGGTAGGAATTTTGATTTGGGTTTGAGTACCTTATTGGTTAAAGTTGCTTGTTGCATCTCTAGCTCCTGCATTGTTAGATGTATTGGATAGTCGTTAGCTTCCCGCAGGGATCTCAGTAGATGGATGTTGCCAAGTTCTTCAATGGTTATGTCACTTTTGTTCCTTCTTTCTGGTGTTGGTTTCTGTTTGTCTACTTGCGTTGCAAAAAACTTTTTCAGTTTCAGTTTTCAAACAAATTTAAAGAGATCTATGTGTACGTCAATAGGTTCAAAAAAATTCATCGGGGCAAATGACAACCCTTTGTTAAGTAAGCTGATTTCATCTTTGGTTAAAGATTGGCTTGATATATTCATCACTAGACCGTTTATTTCTTTGTTTTTGCTACTTCTCGTGCTGCTGCTCGTGTTAGTCGCCGATAAGCGTCTAGACCGTCTGGGTTTCTTAGATCCTCGTGATCCTCTCCTGCCTCTGCTCTGACTGTATTCTGTGAGGTGTCTGGTTCCTTGTTCATCTGAAAACGGACCTGTTTAGTCGGAATGTTCTTATTTCCCCTTTTAAAGCGTCTAATTTGGTTCAGGAAACCATGGCTTTTTGGCTTAATTGTCCCCTGCACTGCATCCAAATTTCTTCCTGATTCATCTTCTGCTTCCGAGCTTGCTGGTAAGGTGTTGGGAGTGCTCTCTCTTGAAACTTGTTAAGTGAGTTTATTATATTTCTCCTGAAACGTGTACACCTTATCATCTTGATAGTCTCTGTCATCACGATAGAATTTCCTGAGTTTCCTTAATTTTATGTCATCTTGGTATTCTTTGAGGATTTCATACATTTTCTGAATTTTTTTTTCCTTTGTAACATCAAGAGCTTTTGCTTCCTTGATTTCTTGCTTGATATTATCTATTTCTTCTGTTGTGCTTTTGTGTTCTCTTTGCGCATGTTCAATTAGCATTCCCAACATTTGTTTTGAGCATTGGTTGAGGTTTGATTCCCAGTTGTCTGCTAAATCTTTGTCCTCATCTTTGTTAAAGTCTGGGAAAATAAGAATGCAAAGTCCTCTTGGTGTTTGTTCTTTGGATAGGTAGTTCTGTAAAGAGATTATCTCCCAATACTTATCTATTTCTCTACGAGAGGCCCTTTCCAGTTTCACAAATTTGTATCGAAGGTCCTCTCTTTTCGGGGTGCTGAACTGAAAGCATGGGTATTGTTACCTCTGGGAGAGAATAAGTTGTTGGCTTCTTCCTCTCTATTTTCCAAGTATTCAGCCATTCTTATTGGTTATTCTAGGAGTGGTCTGCGTGGTACTTGGTATCTATAATGAACAGTTGTGTAACATTGAGGAACTTTTTTGAGATATCATAGGCCTGTACCTTCGCGACCAAATCGGGGTTACTTGGTGATTATTAGCCTTTTTAGGGTTTTTGTCTTTTGTGGTTCGTTCTTTGTCGCATGAGTGCAGGTCACTACGGTGACACTTGAGTTCCTCTACTCCGTTTGTAAACTGTAGCAAAAGTTGCAACTGTGCCTGCTCTTATTTGCGCCAAGATAAATTACTTGAGTATTTCCTTTCGCTATGAATGACAAATCCAAAAGTTCTGTTGTATTTGATAAAGTTTTTTATTTTGAATTTTCAGCCCCTCTTGGATGACACGTGTTTCGGCGTACAACATGCGCCTTTTTCAAATCCGGGTTAGTTTCGTTAGTCAAGACAATGAAAAAAATATAAAAACACAACATTCAGAAACTTTTAAATGAAAACCATGTCAATTTCAAAAACAAAAAAGAAAAGAAAAATCTTGTCAGTGTTTAGTCCCATACCATATATTATTCAAAAACCACATTACACCTCGTGCATTCTAAGGAACCAGATTTGCAAGATTGCACTCTTGGAAACTCTTTTAGTGTAACTCCCTGAAAAATGAACACATTTGTTTTCCCACTTTATGTTATAAGGTTTTACACTGCACCAAATCGCAACCATGGTATTCTCAGAGCAGCTAAGCATGCTCTTTCATGCAACATGTGTAAGGACACTGAGCACTGTTTCTGGCCTGGTAACAGTAAATTATTATTTGGCTAAATCGTTGTGACGCTCAAAGGATGCTCCTACTGATACGTTGGCAGCTACGATAAAACCTGAAATTATTCCTCCATATCCTGTAGGCCAGAGGGTTAACAGGCCGATTCATGTAATTCCTCACAAAAGTGTCGCACGCGGCTGGCGCACAGCGTGCCCGTGCGAATGTCTGCGCCAGCCGCGTGCGATAAAATCAAATTCCGCGCACAGCGTATTCATGGATTCTCGGCCCCAAAAGCAGACGTGGCGCAGAGTGGCGCAGCGACCCTGCAGCAGCGCCAGTTACACCCCCAAGAATGCCCTCGTGCAAGGAAAAGCCATCAAGATCGCAAAACCATTGCAAAGGGTTGCGCCAACCCTGTACCAGTTTACCGGACTGGCAAACAGCAAACGCAAAGCGGGGAACGTGTATTACGGGTTTCGGGAACACGCGTGCGCAAGAAGTTTCACACGTGATCTGGCCTGGGGGAGTGTGTGCGTGTATTTCAGGGGTGCGTGAGAAGTTTTCCTCGCAAATGGCCTGGGTGCGTGTATTTCAGGGGTGCGCGAGAAGTTCCACAGCGATTGGCCTGGGTGCGTGTATTTTAGGGGTGCGCGAGAAGTTCTACACGCGATCGTGCTGGGCGCGTGTATTTCGGGGGTGCGCGTGAAGTTCCACACGCGATCTGGCCTGGGGGAGCGTGTGCGTGTATTTCAGAGGTGCGCAAGAAGTTTCACACGCGAACGGGCTGGGTGCGTGTATTTCAGGGGTGCGCGAGAAGTTCCACACGCGATTGAGCTGGGCGCACACGCAATCTGGCCTGGGGGAGCGTGTGCATGTATTCCAGGGGTGCTTGGAAAGTTTTACACGCGACTGGGCTGGGTGCGTGTATTTCAGGGGTGCGTGAGAAGTTTCACACGCGATTGGGCTGGGTACGTGTATTTCAGGGGTGCGCGAGAAGTCTCACACGCGATCGGGCCTGGAGGAGCGTGTGCGTGTATTTCAGGGGTGCGCAAGAAGTTTTACACGCGAATGGCCTGGGTGCGTGTATATCAGGGGTGCATGAGAAGTTCCACACGCGATTGGCCTGGGCGCGTGTATTTCAGGGGTGCACGAGAAGTTCTACACGCGATCGTGCTGGGCGCGTGTATTTCAGGGGTGCGCGTGAAGTTCCACATGCGATCTGGCCTGGGGGAGCGTGTGCGTGTATTTCAGAGGTGCGCATGAAGTTCCACACGCGATTTCAGCAGGGTACGTGTATTTCAGGGGTGCGCAAGAATTTTCACACACAATTTCAGCAGGGTACGTGTATTTCAGGGGTGCGCGAGAAGTCTCACACGCGATCGGGCCTGGGGGAGCATGTGCGTGTATTTCAGGGGTGCGCAAGAAGTTTTACATGCGAATGGCCTGGGTGCGTGTATATCAGGGGTGCGCGAGAAGTTCCACACGCGATTGGCCTGGGCGCGTGTATTTCAGGGGTGCGCGAGAAGTTCTACACGCGATCGTGCTGGGCGCGTGTATTTCGGGGGTGCGCGTGAAGTTCCACACGCGATTTGGCCTGGGGGAACGTGTGCGTGTATTTCAGAGGTGCGCGTGAAGTTCCACACGTGATTTCAGCAGGGTACGTGTATTTCAGGGGTGCGCGAGAATTTTCACACGCGATTTCAGCAGGGTACGTGTATTTGAGGGGTGCGCGAGAAGTTTCACACGCAATTTCAGCAGGGTACGTGTATTTCAGGGGTGCGCGAGAATTTGCACACACGATTTCAGCAGGGTAAGTGTATTTCAGGGGTGCGCAAGAAGTTTCACACGCGATTTCAGCAGGGTATGTGTATTTCAGGGGTGCGCGAGAAGTTTCACACGCGATTTCAGCAGGGTACGTGTATTTCAGCGGTGCGTGAGAAGTTTCACATGCGATTTCAGCAGGGTATGTGTATTTCAGGGGTGCGCGAGAAGTTTCACACGCGATTTCAGGAGGGTACGTGTATTTCAGGGGTGCGCGAGAAGTTTCACACGCGATCTCAGCAGGATACGTTTATTTCAGGGGTGCCGGGGAGTCCTACATGTGATTTGGCAGTGTGGGTCCTCCCAGGTGTTCCCTGTACACCCTCCACAGCCCCTGCAGGCAGCCCACACCACAGGGGACTACCCTGCATCCCTGGTCATGTCCTGCAGGCAGCCCACCCAACATGGGCATGCCCCCCAGCAAAGGCACATGTCTCCTTGCACTACTGATCACCAACTCATGTCCCCTTGCACCCCCACCCCCAGCATTGCAGGGCACCTGCCAGCAGGCCCCCACTCATGTCCCCCTGCACCCCCACCCCCCAGCATTGCGGGGCACCTGCCAGCAGGCCCCCACTCATGTCCCACTCATGTCCCCCTGCACCCCCACCCCCCAGCATTGCGGGGCACCTGCCAACAGGCCCCCACTCATGTCCCATTCATGTCCCCCTGCACCCCCACGCCCCAGCATTGCGGGGCACCTGCCAGCAGGCCCCCACTCATGTCCCACTCATGTCCCCCTGCACCCCCACCCACCAGCATTGTGGGGCACCTGCCAGCAGGCCCCCACTCATGTCCCACTCATGTCCCCCTGCACCCCCACCCCCCAGCATTGCGGGGCACCTGCCAGCAGGCCCCCACACATGTCCCCCATCCAACATGTCATCACAATCTAGATCCCTGGCCCTTATGGTCAGCCTCCAAATGCCAAACACCCACCCGAGTATTGCATACACCCACTTAGAAATGGCAATGACATGATAGAAACCCAATTGCAAGTTTGGAAATGAACACATGTCCCTCACATACACCCAATGGGTGTCAGTGAATCTCAAAACCCATATCATGATATGCATGATACCAATGAGATGATACTACACATTGAAGTTTCATGAAAAAAATGTATTAAAAACAGCATAAATGGAATTAAAAATAAACAAATGACAATGGGAATCAAAAACCAAAAGCAGCATGTCCGTAAAATAATGAAAAACCACAAATCATAATCCAAAGGAAAGGTGTCCAAAGTCACAGTTCAAGAAAGTAAATCCAAGGTAAAAACAAAACTGAAAACCATTGCTCCATGGGTAAATCCCAAAAAAAAACTAAAATCCAACAGTCAACTATATACAGATAAACAATCCAGGGTCCATGATCCCAACTGAAGAAATGAAACCTATATAAAAATACTACCTAATGAAAAAACTATATACAAAAATGTGGTCCATTGTCCAAAAGGTCCAAAATAAATAAAAAAGCAAAGGAAACCTAACACTAACTACATAACTATTTACAAGGGCAGCGGGCTAGTCCGAAGGCTCACTGGTTGTTGTCATGGGCCAGGGCATCATTGAACTCCTGTTCAATGGCTTGGAGGCGGGCATGTTCCCTGGCCCCGAGGTCTCGCAGGGATAATGCAGTGTCCAGCTCCAACTCCCTGCGAAGATCCTCGAGGCACTCAGCCCGCCTCAGCGCCCTCCGCATGGAGTTCTCCGCCCTTACCATTGTGAGCCGTTCCTCCTCTGCCCGCTGCCGCTCCACACCAACTGCTCCCACACGGAAGCCACTCCCATTCCAGGGTTTTCCTGCCCTCCGGCCGATGCCTGCACCCCTGATGTTGATGGCCCCGAGCCATGATGCCTCCCTCGTCAAGCCTGCCGCTGCCTCCGACGCAACTGCCTGTGCCAGCACGACGGCATCCAGGCTGATGGAATCCACCGACGCTGTCGTGCATGTGCCCTGCCCGATGATGCCGTCACATCCTCCATCTGCTGGGGTCCAGTTGCTGGTGTGTCCACCCCTGCTGGACCTCCGACTCCCGACTGTGGCAGGGATGGGATCCCCACCAAGGTGGCCGCATTGGTCGGGGCAGGTCCACAGGGGGCCCTGGCGGCATCTGGGCCGGAAGACGGCATGGAGTACGACTGGCGCATAGCCTCCACAGAGGAGGAGAGGGTCGCCAGAGTGCCCGACACATGTACGAGACCCCTGACCATGACCGCTCCCAACTGGGCCACGTTGGCACGGTGCTCTCCGTGATGACGTGCGTGCTCCCCCCGGGAAGCACGCACCTCATCACGAATGACAGCCGTGCGCAACGCGACACCAATCAGGACCTTCTCCATAAGGCCAGGGGTCCCCTCGTCCGCAGGTGGAGGGGAGTCAGATGACATGGACATCCTCCCTACCTGCGGACGGGCCTGGGATGGGGCATCCCTGCTGGTGCATGGTGGTGCAGTCACAGTGTCAGGGACAGTGACATGCACAGGCACCTCCACGGCGACCTGTGCTGCCTCCTGGCCCTGCCCCTGGACTGCACCACTTGCACCAGCAGGGATGCCCCCACCAGGCCCCATGTGCGGCTCAGTAGCGGCCTCCTCCTCCTCTGTGGAAACCACCAACCTGGATGGCTCCACACCGTCTTCCGCCGTTGCAAGCCCCTGTGGGGGCTCACCCACCCCTTCCGCTGCAGCCGTGGGGGCATCCCCGCCGCTTAGCTCCACAGCGCCGTCTCCGCCCTCTTCTTCACTTTGCGCTGTGTAGAGGGAGACATAGAACACAATCATCAGGGTACTGTACAATGGTCCCCTAGACAGGAAGCAATAGCAGATGAGTGGCACTGTCAAAGATCACTTCCATCATGTCCCTCCACAACACATGGGTCAGTGCAGGCAAAACACATGCAGTAACAGGCATGGCGCATGCTATGGACATAAGCAAACATGTCCAAGGGACTCTTGAAGCATACAATGTTGTTTTTGGACTCACATGCATCATGGGTCATGCCTATCACATGCACACACTTCAACGTACTTTCATCCATCTGGACTCGTACACCCCAGACACAGTGGATGCAAGGATAACTAGGCTGCATCAGTGATTCTGAACATTGTCACAGACATGTGTCATGCATCCATGGCATTCACAAGTCACAGACACGCAGTACAGAAACACAGACATGGACACCATACATGTACATGGCATCAGCACCCATCCCTCACCCCCACCCATGTCCAGGAATAGACACTGGCATGCTCTCAGGTGTCCATTCCGCAAAGGGCTCCCCATGTTGCATTTAAACACATACACCAACCGTGTGCTTCACACATTACTGGTCTCACATGCATGACCATGATGTCCCTGCACACACACACGTGTACATGGCCTATGTCACACATACAGGCAAGTATCAGACAACCAGCACACTGCAACATGCCCTGTCTCACACAGCAATGCTTGGCCACTTACCGCTCGACTCCAGACGGGTATGCCTCTCAAGGATCTGGGCATGGAGCGCTGGGCGTATGCGTTCCAGGACCCTCAGCTGGATGGTACTCATGCTGCCCCGGCCCCCCTCCACGAGGCGCCGGGCCTTTATGAGGGTCCTGGACCTGAAGTCCTCCCAGCGCTTCTTGACTTGCTTGATGTTGCGGGTTGCCACCCCCTCCGCGTTGATGGCAACCACAAAGTCGTCCCAGATCCTGTCCCGTCCTTCCTTGTCGGCGCGTGGTGATCCGAAGAGGGCATCATAATGCCCCAGGACAAGCTCCACCAGGACACCAACTTCCTTCTGACTGAAGCTGGTGGCCCTCTGCCCCTCTGGCTGGGGGTCGCCAGTGGTCTCGGATGGTGTTTGCCCCGACATGGCGACCCCCGAGGCAGGCGTGGGTGGGCAACTGGGTCCTGGGGCTGGGCTGTGGAGCGATGGTATCCCAGTCAGGAGTGTTCTGTTCCAGCAGGGGTGGACACAGCAACTGAAGCCCTGCAGATGGCTGATGTGCAGGCACCAAATGGCAGGGCACGGTGGCAGCAGGCAGGCAGGTAGCAGCAGATGGCTCGTGGGAGGCTGCTCAGGGCTCTGGGGGGCAGTAATTCGGCCTTTTGGGCAGGAGCGTGGTCTTCCATGTGCTTACGCTTGGCCAGATTAATACGGAGTGATTTGGCACGTGAAAATTCTGCACGTCAGCGTGTAATTCGAGGAAAGGCCCTTAGCGCGTAAGCGCGTCAGCATGCATACGCGATTCCATTGGACCAAAGGCCTTTAGCGCGTATGCGCGTCTGTGACGTATCGCGCACGGGCGTTGCTTTTCGTGGGGTGCGGTGCGTGTGTTTTGCAGGCGTTGGGGTTCACACGCTATTACTTCACAGCGGGTGGGTGTTGGCTACGCGTTCTTCTACACGCAAGGCAGACGGTGAGTGGTACCCTGCTACCCCAGGCCCGATCGTGTGTAAAACCACCCGTGAGCCCCTGAAATACACGTACCCTGCTCCCCCAGGCCCGATCGCGTGTAAAACCACCCGCGAGCCCCTGAAATACACGTACCCCGCTCCCCCAGGCCCGATCGCGTGTAAAACCACCCGCGAGCCCCTGAAATTCATGTACCCCTCTCCCCCAGGCCCGATCGCGTGTGGAACTTCTCGCGCACCCCTGAAATACACGCACCTAGGCCATTCGCGTGTAAAACTTCTCGCGCACCCCTGAAATACACGCACACGCTCCCCCAGGCTCGATCGCGTGTGGAACTTCTCGCACACCCCTGAAATACACGCACACGCTCCCCCAGGCCCGTTCGCGTGTGGAACTTCTCGTGCACCTCTGAAATACACGCACACACTCCCCCAGGCCCGATCGCGTATGGAACTTCTCACGCACCCCTGAAATACACGCGCACAGGACAATCGCGTGTGGAACTTCTCGCGCACCTCTGAAATACACGCGCCCAGGCCAATCACGTGTGGAACTTCTCGCGCACCCCTGAAATACACGCACGCAGGCCCTTCGCGTGTAAAACTTCTCGCGCACCCCTGAAATACACGCACACGCTCCCCCAGGCCCGATCGCGTGTGGAACTTCTCGCGCACCTCTGAAATACACGCACATGCTCCCCCAGGCCCGATCGCGTGTGAAACTTCTCGCGCACCTCTGAAATACACGCGCCCAGGCCCAATCGCATGTGGAACTTCTCGCGCACCCCTGAAATACACGCACCCAGGCCATTCGCGTGTGAAACTTCGCGCGCACCCCTGAAAAACACGCACACGCTCCCCCAGGCCCGATCCCATGTGGAACTTCTCGCGCACCTCTGAAATACACGCACACGCTCCCCCTGGCCCAATCGCGTGTGAAACTTCTCGCGCACCTCTGAAATCCACACACCCCGCTACCCCAGGCCTGATCGCGCGTAAAAACCACCCGGGAGCCCCTGAAATACACGTACCCCGCTCCCCCAGGCCCGATCGCGTGTGAAACTTCTCGCGCACCCCTGAAATACATGCGCACAGGCCAATCGCGTGTGGAACTTCTCGCGCAACCCTGAAATACACGCGCACAGGCCAATCGCGTGTAGGACTTCTCGCGCACCCCCGAAATACACGCACACGCTATTATTCACACAGCGGGTGACCGTGTTTGTCGCGTACCCCTTTGCACGTCATTTGTCCAAGAGGACCCAGTATGGGACATTCATCAGAGCTGTATATAGGTGCTTTATGTTAGCGCTTAATTTGGCGCACATTTTTTTCCTGCGCAGGGACGCTACCGCCTGCTTTTGTGTGGTGGACATGTATGGGCCTGTGCGCGTCTTTGGCCGTGCGCTGTTTTTCCCTATTCAATTCCATGAATGCGTGTTGTAGGCGAGCGTGTGGGCGTTCCGCGCACTTGCCTCCTGTACTTCCCCCGTGACGCCCACATTTTCACGAGTTGTTCCCCATTCTGCGTGTAACGCCCCGTGTTACGCCTACTTTTGTTATGTGCGCCGCGCTATGTGCGAATTCGCTGTGGCCTTATCGCACGGCGTTCGATGACCTGTGCGCCAGCGTGCGCCAGCGTGCGCCGCACACTTTTTCAGCGCACATCCCACATTTTGCGCGTGCACGGACTTCCATGAATAGATGTGCGCTGTTTTCTATGCGATAATCGCACTTGCACTGCGATTTTCGCTATTTCACTGCGAATCGCACGTTTTCGCACGCGTGCGCTGTTTTTTCAGCGCACATTCATTCCATGAATTGGCCTGTAAATGTCAGTAGTGGTAACTTGGCCTATTATTCTGTTGTAGATGGTAAAAGGAGTACCCGTCAGTTAGATCATTCTTCCACCAGATTCGGAAGAACCGGGAGGCAATTCCTTTTGGTGTATGTGCTAGAGGTGTGTAAAGAGAATTCTGCTCGCTGGAATTCAGTGGGAAGAGGAGCAGACTTTAGGGGAGGCAGGTGACACACCAGTCAGTGTCCGTCCCTTGCAGTCAGTGAATGAGGCACGTGCTCTCCTCCTGAACCTGCTACTGCAGGACTCCCCCTTCATCCTGAGGGGAAACCTGGCTAGGTGAAGACCACTTCCTCCTCGTTGCCCCCCACCCAGACATTCCATGGTGTTCCTCCAGGGGGCTTTCTGTGGCCGCCCTCTACTCCCACACAAGGAACATGCCCTCCAACTCCTCAAATGGCAATGTCTCAGTGGGACATCCACTAGAGGCCCTGCCACCCCCCTGCCTCTGGGGGTGGCTAGAAGAGACCGGACCTCCCTATTGTCTGAGCTAATAGTCGGGGCATCCTCCAATGGCTCTGTCTCCTCTCCCACTCTCTGTCCTGAGGCCTCCCCCAGTGAGTAAGCCTCCCACGCCACCATCCTCGGCTATCTATTGGGAACTCCCTCCTCCTGTGAGGTAAAACTCCCCTCCTCCTCCTCTCCTTGCACCTTCTTTCGCTTTCCTCCCAATGTTGCAGGCTCACCGTGACTAGAGAACCACCAATGACTAGTGATAGTGATACTACTGGGTTTGGTGGATGCGAAATCCGTGAAAAATGAAGCACACCTCAGGAACCTAAAAGTGTGAAATCAAACCACCTTGATAACCAATAAGCACATTCCTGTGTGAAGGATAGTGAACGGAGGATAGCACAGGGGCAACGTGCTGGTCTTGGAAACAAGATCACACAGAGCAACAGAGGTTCACAACCCAGATTCACGCTTAGAAACCAAATTCAGGTACGGTATTAGGCACGTTATAAAAATAACAATTAAATAAATAAGAGAACAATGCAGATCCGCTTTAGGAGCTGTCTTGCTGGATGGATGAATGATGGTGTGCTGTCCTTAACACACAACTATTCCCCACTTCTCTATCTTTGCTGACCACTCTGTTACGCTTTACAAAAAAGCACAGCATGGCCTCCCCAACCCAGCACCAGACCCACTGGTGTTTCAGCTGAAAGTTCCAGTGTTTATTTTTTGTCCTCCATTCCCCTTTAATGAACTGCTTACGTTATTATGTAATCCTTGTATGTGTTGTTATAATGTTAAAACCAAACATTTAAATTAAAAAATAAATACATAAGCCACGCCAGGCAGTTCACCTGAGCTAAAGATTATACAGCGGTGCTTTGGGAAACATCAAGATAGTGGAGATTATGTCTGCACAGCTGGAGTGGCTGCGAATGTTTAAGCACGACTGAAAGGCTTTCCCAGGGGCCCGAGGCAATGGCCCATTGACCAAGTTAAAGGTACACAGCGAAGCAAGGTGTTTTAAGAGAACCCAGGCACTTTTACCAGCCAGGAAATCATGGCACTGAGGGGTGTATTACTATCATTACCTTGGTATAACATCTGCAGCACTAATACGATTTACTTACTTGAGAAACAGCACATTCAGTGTTTTCCGGTTGTTTCTAATGTGAACAAACTACTTTAAAGGTGGCACAGGTGGAAATGGCCCCGCCTCATTTCCAATGGTGGGCGATCAGGAGCGGAGCCACGAGGGAGACTGGTGTGGAGGCCGGCTTCAGAGAGGGAAGCGTGCCGTGGGGGCACAGAGTGGTGAGGCTGACCAGCAAAACACACATATCTGATCCGAGGGCTTGGAATGCCGGCCCTTAGCAGTGAGTAATGCCAGCCTTGTGGGCCCTTTGATTGGTCGAGACATGCCACCCTGCAACTATTTTCAGTTATTCATTAAGGATATATGTTTATACATATATTTGAAGGAGGGGCCAGAAATAAAAAAAAGCCATGTTCTGCAATCTTGCTCTCTGCTAAAGGAAAGTGTATTCCTTAGCTAAAGTTACTTGTCCCTATATGTCTTTGTTTCTTTTAGAGAATACCATCGGGTCTTTGGTCTCGATTATATTGTGCCATTAACACCTCGTTCCAAGGGCTGGAACGAGGGGTAACGGCCCGGCAGCCCAAATTAACGACCCAAACGAATCGAGGGTGGTTACTGAGGGCTCTGGGCCATCTCCCCCACCCCCAGTTCCAGCCCTTGGAACGGGGTGTTAGGGCGAGTAGCACTCTGGGTTAGCAAAGTGATAAACTGGTGTGCTAAAAAAAAAGCATTTTCCTTCATTGAACGGGATGCTGCGCGAGTCACGTTCAATGAATGAAAATACTGATCCAAAATGGCCACCAGTGTTATAGATGGCAGGGCTCTGTATGGAGCCCCTCTTCTATGACCATGGCGGACGGAAAAGGGAAGCTGCTGCGGTGGCGGGCACGGGGAGGGGGGTTGGGATATCTGAAAAAAAAAAGATACAAGCGGATGGGGGGTAGGAGCAGGGAAGATGGTGGCCCCCAGAGGGGAGGCAGTCTGCGAGTTCCGTGAAACGCGCGCTCAGATTATAGGTTTCAGCCGCAATCCACAGAGCCTGTTTGTCTGCGCCCCTCGCCCCGGGAGCTAATACCAATTAGTACTAATGGAAATGGTCCTAAAGGAAAAAGCATGCTAACTCCAAGTATAGAATGCTACACGTCAGTGGGATAATGTTTGATGTTATTCTTGCTAGGCTCCTTTTGTGCTGTAGAACAGGTCTAACAAGGGCTTTAACTGGTTTAGGGCGCTCTGAGTTGCAGTCCCAACAATGCTGCTTAAGGACCCCAAGATGGTTTTCTGCCAGGTCCCCCCATTGAATCTAAGATCTGTCCTGGGAGTGGGAGCCCAGAGCTCCACCTTTTATTTCCAGTGGTCCTCTTGCTTTAAGGTGTGATCGGAGGCGGGTCATCGGTGAGGAGAAGGTGACGGATAGAGACAGGAGCAGAGGGCAGGCATATGCTAAGAATAGACAGCAACTTTGCAAGGGGACCATCTTCCTGTATAATCAGGTTCCATGTGATTTCTTTGAGGGAGGATTCTGCCGAAAATATATGTGGGGTGGAGGCCCCACAAACCTTATACACCTAAATCCGACCACATCTATTTTGAGCAAGATGCGTTGTAAAGAATTTGATGATTTCTACCTCCATGAAATCTAATGCAATCTAATGCAGCAAAAACTCCCTATCCCTTATAATCGTATGGAATTTATTAAAACTAAGACACGGGGTTTCAGTCCACCTTTGTTAGGCCAGTCCATCCAGTCCATCCAGCGTCTTAGGCCTTTCCTCGTTCTTGCACTGTAACCACCGCTCTAGCAGATGCTCGCAGACAGGGAACAGAGGGCCGAAGGCATGTTTAAACCAGACAGGAGGATGTGATCAAAGCACAGATGAAAAATGCAAATTCCTGCCTTAATGAGATCGCTACACATGATTCAATTAAAGCAACAATCGCTTCAGAGGGTGACTTCATGGGAGTTTTCTCAAACACAACAAATTACTGCATCTCTGGAGGGTTTACAACAGACTCTATTCATTTTATTTTTCAAATATTGAACAGAGCAGCAGTCTCAATTTGCTTAGGACACATGGCAACTATTTGTATGCAAGTTCATGGCCTTCATAACAGAATGGACATACATGGCGTTCACAAATATACCATCTCTCACCAGTTTTGTCTGCAATTCAGGTCCAAATACAACAGGATTATCATAGTGTGTCTTTGCATTTCCAGGAAATGTCAATAACTGATAGAATGCAAAAATCCAATGGAAATCATTCATGTCACACTAGGGTCATCAGTCTCCTGGGGCTGGCAACCTGTAACTCTCCAGATGTTTGGGACGCCAACTCCCATGATGCCTAAAGACTGATCCTGCTGGAGAGTGTTTCTAGGCGTGGAAGTTCAAAACAGCTGAGGAGACCCGCTAGTGTGGGAAACGTAGTATGTGTCCCTCCTGCGGGGCCTGCCGTGCAGAAAAACTGTATATGAGCGGCTTTGCATGGAAGGAGAATTCATGGCAGTCCTTGCCCATCGGGAGATGCCATACCTTTCCCTGGGACAGAGGAAGCAAAATATCTGCCTTGAAGCAGGAAATGAGACAGAGAACTTCCAATCCCAGGGACAGCCATGTGGACTCACCATCCTCTTCCTTGCCGAGCTACTTAAGCAATAAGCCCCTGGCTGGGGTGTGGGGGGCGTTACCGTTTCAGTTAATGCCCCAGGGCCCATAGTTACAGGCCAGAGAGAAGCTTATTGCTTATTGGCCTATTGCTTCTAGCACACCGAGCAGGTTACTAATAGTTTTTTTTAAGTTGCGCAACTTAAAAAAATTCAATAAAGGCTGTCCTCCATGGATCAGGTGAGAAGGGACCAAGCAGTCGCTTCTCATTTTCCAAGGAGGCAAGTTGCACAGCAGGACATGCTGCTAACAGTAGTGTTCTCAGAGCAGGAGAAAGAAAAAGAAGGTAAGTGGGATTTTATTTATTTATTTATTGGACATTTGTATGCTGCCTATACACAGGTGTTTCCAGCCACCACAAGGGGATAGACATGGGAATCAAAAAAGTGGGCAACAAAAATGGTTGTATTGGCCTTGTGACAATCCAACCATGCAAGTGCATGACAAGGTGATAAGTGCAGGGGAATGGGGTCGAAGGAGCTCAAGCTGTGGAAAAGGAGGGAGGGAAGAGGGGGGCATGGGGCAAGTGGGAGCACTTACCTGGCAACCCGACGGGGAAGATGGCGGCCTCTCATACTGAGGAGGCTAGGAGCGCAATGTTCCCACTCCGAGCCTCTTCATTGGCTGGGAGATTTAAGCCACGCCCCCGTCGGGTACTAATTGAACTTAAAACCCTGTTCTTCACTCAATTAAGATCGATGTAGGCTTCTCAAAGTTGACAAACCAGGAGCAGGAGTTGTGCTCTTTCTATAACTAGATGGCATAACGTAACATAGAATTTGGAGCAGATCTTCAGAATTGCCATTGCCTTCAGTTTGGTCCTAGGTAAGGTTACCACCAAACTCCATATCACTGGGGACACTGTACGCCAGGCCTGGCTTTTGCATTTACTTTAATTACTTTTGTGCATTATAAGTGACCAAGGATTGTCTTTTCAAGAATGCCTTGATGGAGAAATGAAAGCCTGGAACTGGCATATAATATCACCAGTGACATGGAGTCATCTAGCTGCTGTGCTGCTTTCGAGTGATGTGGCATTCGTGGGTAGAAAAGGAAGTTCTAAGTGAGTGTGATGGGGTGAAGAGGGTAGGGCAAAAATACTCTACAAAGAAATGTTAAACTGCACTCAATTTCAGTTGTTTTTTAATGTTTTATTAAAATGTTTTATGCACACCTGGTACATTAAAAGGTTTTATGTACACCTGGTACATTTTACATTATATCACATAAAACTTTAATTGCCAAATCCCAATACTACAACAAGGAGAGAGGATAGAGAAACCAAAAGAGAAAAAATACAGCACAAACTCGAATACATAGCACCTCAAAAATCAAACCACTAGATTAAATTAAATTAAATGAAATACAAATGAAATCATTGCATTAAAGGAATGGAATGGTGATCTTAGGGGTCTTGGTTCACCCTCTTGTATTGTAGGCTGTGGGTGACAATGTGATGACGTTGGGTGTGTTTGCTTGCATAATAATGCAGCTGTTTTATTAAACACCTTTTCAGATCAGGTACTCTGCTCCGAAAGACAGCGTGGTGCAGTTCTTTTTCTACCAACCTATTAGCCATCAATGGAGGCAGACGGATTTCTTCCCATGCACGGTCACTTGTGGAGGTGGTGAGTATTAACAACATGCCAGGAGGTATAACACGTCCAGACACACACTTGTTTATGTGGCTGAATAATGCGGTGTGTTATTGCCCAAAATGATAACACTGGAGTATAGACATCTAGAGACAACTTTAAATATCTTGGGCGCTTCCAACCTGCGTGTTTGAAAATCCTCGCTTTATGAGAGTCAGAAAAAGGCTGGTTAATTTGGTTTTCCAATTCATGCTTCTTCACAGTGAGGGGTTAATAGATATCATTATCATGTTTTTGGAAACCCCATAATTTTGCTTTATTCGCACCAGGGCAAGAGACACCATCACATCTGGTGGCCAGGAATATGTGCGCTATTGAATGATAACTCCCTTCCTATCATGCAACTCACCAGCAACTCCAACCCGGCTGCCATTTTTTTCTGTCCACTCCGCCCCCACACTATCCCAGCCTTGCTCATGCCCCACACATGTTCACATCAACCCTCGACGTCCTTCTCAGTGCCACCACCTACCATGCAACCATCCTCACGCACTTACCTCGTCTTCTCGTCCCTTGCGGTCGTCCTTCACCATCGCAGCCACCATGGACATAAAAAAGGGACTCTGTTTCTTTATCATTTCTGCCATCTTTGTTTGTAGTATTTTAAGGGAATCTGGCACATGCGAGACAGACACAGCTGAATCCCCTTGAAAAAAAAGCAATTAGCACCCAGGCTCACATGTCCGGTTGCCAAAAGCAATGTACACCTTGGTGAGGGCTCGGGGTTACCGGCCGGTTATGGTCCAGGATTGAGGTTAAGGTCATTGCTTTACTGGGGCTCCTAACTTTGGTCGAAGGTCTATAACTGAGCTGAGGATTGTTAATACCTATTAATGGTGCTCAGAATGTAAGCAAAATTGAATGGAAAAAGTTATAGTTTCATGGGTGGACTAACATCATCTTTGTACAGTAGCCACAAAAGTTCTTTCATCAGCCATGTTCCCATGGTGTATATGGCTCACTAGAGGCCAGCCGCTTTAAAATGTCGTAAGCTAACATTTAAAAAAGCCTTTTCACACTTTCGGACTACAAGAAGTAAAGATGGGGAAATTGACAGATTAAATGTCATTTCACACAGTTTAACACACACAGAAAATACCTTAATTAGTAAATATCCATTTACCCAGCTCACTTGATAAAGTGAAATTCATTGACAAAGTCAAATTACATTCCACACAATTCAATCCACCAGAGCAGGCACCCGGATGATCATCAAAGGTATTACCACACAGCTGAATACAAGAAAAATAGAAACCCAGTATCATCAAATGTCATTCCACACATCTGTAGAGAGGCAGATGTATCCGTCATCTCTAGTGCCTGCCCCCTCACCTCGGTCATACTGGAAGAACATGAGAGCACTGTGTGTGACACCAGGTATCATCCCAATACTACACCGAAAATATGAAAGACGTTATGCACTTAGACAACCGTATCGAATGTACCCTTGCACTGATGAGGTGGAAGGATGTCTGCATACACCACTGAATATAAAAGAGCTATAAGTGAAATCAGGTCAGAGTAAAGTGACGTCATGAAGAGAAGACACTAGGACGCACTGAAACGATATGCAAATACTTAAAGAATGAAGATGTAACTGAAGTAACAAGAGAAACATGTATGCGACTACTAAGAAATCATATACACTAGGAAGAAAAGTAAGAAGAGAATCCTCAAATGTAAATACGCAGAAATACAAGATAGATGAGACATACAGAAGCTTGCTGCAGGAGAAAATATAACATGAGTAAAGCGGCCATGCTAGAAAGATGGACGTTGGTTTCATATTAATAATAAGCAAAAAGCCTTGAAGGTGGAGACCAGAACTGTAGAGCTGACAGGTGCTGGAAAAACAGCTTTGTGCCAGGAACAAAGAATATCCGTTTGGCTTGGGATGAAAGATGCCACATCAAGAGGCAACTGCAAGGCACAAGGGGAGCCAAAGAGGATAAGCTACATATGCATGACATATTTTTCTTAGATTAAGTAAAGGAGAAAACATTTGAAAGTGCCAAGTATTTAACAATTACAGATTAAGAAAGCATATGCAAAACAGAGCAATCAAGTCTCCAGAGGCCAAGAGGAGTAATAGCACCCAGCCCAAATGAATGAACTAGCACTTAATAAAAGGTTGAAATGGACACAATGGCGGTCTCCTCACACGTAATGTGAAACTCAAAAACAAGGCCTATTCATTAAGCTCCATCTGAAGATAGCAATGTACCTACACTTCCTTAAAAGTTCCAAGGAAGAGAACAGTCATCAAGGTCAACTACAGAGAAGAAGCCTTGGCTTATGGCCTAACCGATGAGAGATGGTAGGCTAACTGACCAAGTGGGCAGTGGTCTGACTTGCTCCCTGCACCTGGATTTTGTTTTGCTTACGTGCTGTTAATGAGCCGAATGGCCAGGTTTGGGAAAGAATTCCAACCAATCATCAGGGCCTATGTAGCAGTGCACCATACATTGTTGCAGAAGTCAATCCATTGCTGCTATTCTGCTATTAATCTGTATTATATGTAGTAAGGAGTAGTGCAAGACATGTCTGCCTGATAGGGAGCAGCCAATTATGCTACTAACACCTAAATAAAGTATAAGTATATATGTTGCCTTAACCAATCCCTCCTTTTGATAGGTTTTTACTGTTTGCCATGTAGGATAATGTCATAGCTGACGTATATCCTGGTATAAAGCTTTTGTGTAATCGAAATATAGTTGAGAGTGTGTGAGCTGCAATCTGTTTGTTCACTAGGGTTCCCTACTTTATTTGAGCTGATAATAAGGTAGTATGTTGCCATATTCTTTGAGTCTGCCCGCTTATTTGGGTCTGAGATCGTTTATTGGTAATTCCACCTGGCACTTGAAATGCTCCAGATGCGACTGCACACAACTCAATCCCCAAAGCAGGGACCCTTGCTACCACTAGACATTATTTCACACAACGCAATCCCCAAAGCAGGGACCCTTGCTACCACTAAACGTCATCGCATACAACTCAATCACCAAAGCAAGGAACCTTTCTACCACTAAAGGTCATTCCATACAACTTAACCCCCAAAGCAGGGTCCCTTATTACAACTAGACATCATTCCACACAACTCAATCCACAAAAAGGGACCTTTTCTACCACTAAATGGCATTCCATAATACTCAATCCCCAAAGCAGGGACCCTGCCTACCACTAGAAATCATTCCACACAACTCAATCCGCAAAGCATGGACCCTTGCTACTACTAAATATCATTCCATACAACTCAATCCCCAAAGCAGGGACCCTGCCTACCACCATACATAATTCCATAAAATTCAATCACCCATGAAGGGACCTTTGCTCTCATCAGGGCTCAGGTCGAGGGCACACATGGGTGGACAGAGTCCCCCCACTTTTTTTAGAGGACACCTTGATATGCTAATTTCTGGTGACCCCACATTTATTTATTTATTTATAACACACCAGGAGCCTGCACGCATCTGCGCGCAACACAAACACAAACAGACGAACAGATGGCACATTCAATCGGTATGTTAATGAGCCCCCCCCCACTTTATTTTTAGTACTTGGCCCCTGGTCCCCTGCTAATTGAAGGCAACATCTCTGTTGTGATAGCAATCTGAATGTAGGTCTTCAGTTCGAAAATTAAATCTAAAAAAAACTGTCTGAAAAATACACCTTTGCGTGTTTATGCCTTTTAATTCGAGGGTGCAAGTCTGAACATGTTTTTCTTGGAGCATTTCAGTTGTCAATGTTCTGTTTGATGAGCATCTGAAACGTCTTCCCTCCTGGCACCCACACGCTGCCCTCCCTCCAATCCTCTTAGCCAGTCTTCCCACCCTCTAGTCATGCATGTTCTTTGTAATGTTATAACGGGTGACAACTGTCATGTAATGCCATTCCACACAACTCAGTCACCCATGAAGGGACCTTTACTCTCATCAGGGCTCAGGTCGAGGGCACACATGGGTGGACAGAGTCCCCCCACTTTTTTTAGAGGACACCTTGATATGCTAATTTCTGGTGACCCCACATTTATTTATTTATTTATAACACACCAGGAGCCTGCACGCATCTGCGCGCAACACAAACACAAACAGACGAACAGATGGCACATTCAATCGGTATGTTAATGAGCCCCCCCCCACTTTATTTTTAGTACTTGGCCCCTGGTCCCCTGCTAATTGAAGGCAACATCTCTGTTGTGATAGCAATCTGAATGTAGGTCTTCAGTTCGAAAATTAAATCTAAAAAAAACTGTCTGAAAAATACACCTTTGCGTGTTTATGCCTTTTAATTCGAGGGTGCAAGTCTGAACATGTTTTTCTTGGAGCATTTCAGTTGTCAATGTTCTGTTTGATGAGCATCTGAAACGTCTTCCCTCCTGGCACCCACACGCTGCCCTCCCTCCAATCCTCTTAGCCAGTCTTCCCACCCTCTAGTCATGCATGTTCTTTGTAATGTTATAACGGGTGACAACTGTCATGTAATGCCATTCCACACAACTCAGTCACACAGGCACTGGTAATGCCAACAGTTTTGGCTTTTGTGTAGACATGGGAAATGCCTTTGCCAGGGACTACCGTATTGGTATTACTGGCCATCGATGGTAGCAGCTGCAAAATGTTGCACGTACCTGGACAGCAAGTAGCAGTGCCTGGCAAATGCCTAATACTAATACAAAAGCCCAAACTGTTGGCTTTGCCAATGCTTGTTTTTAACATGACTTCCGTGAAGGACAAACATAGTGCGTATGAATTGATTGGCTGAGGGCAGACCTGGGTAAGAAATTTGTATTAGACCATAACGCTTTTACAGCTGCAATTGCTCCAAATAAGTCGTTAACTCTCAGAAGACTGCTTTAAAAAAACACTAGCAGACACGTTGAGTAAACAGTTTGATGGTAAAACCTCATAAAGCTATCTCAAAGCGATACCTGTAGGATGTGCTTTTGGCAGGGAGGGGCCGGAAGTGGGTGATAATGGCAATAGGGATTAACATGGCCATGGGCAATCAATGGGTGGGCAAGTAACCAAACAACACCTAGAAGCTTTGTGTACCTCCTCATATGCCATTGGCCCTCATTACGACCCTTGCGGAAATCAACCGACCGGACCGCCATAGCGTAAATAGCGTTTCCGCCATTGCACGATGGAGCAAAGTGCGGCTCATTCCGACCCATCGGGCACGAGCACCACGCCATGGCGGAAGTGCAAAGTCCGCGATGGCGGAAATGACCCCAAAACGGCCCACACCGCCGCCGTACGGCGCCCTAGGTGCAATACCGCCACCCATCTCAGCGGACACCGCAGTGAGCGCCAACCGGAAAGTACGGTGACCGTAAATATACGGAAACGGAAGTAAAAGCATGGTCCCGGAACGGGAAACATCCCGCCGTACACCTATAAAACCACAAATTCCACACAACCATTAAAAATACTACCCTGAGACACATCCCAACCCGTCATCCACCCTAGTGAAACCAAGAAAAATGGGAAAAGTAGCGAAGAAAGCGTGCGACCGCAAGCGGCAGGTCCACTTCTCCCGTGAGGAACTCACTGTGCTCACAGAGACCCTCCAGGAGAATGCTGCCGCCGTCTTCTCCACGCAAATGACCAGGACGGCACTTGCGAACAAGAAAGCCATATGGGCCCTGGTGGCACAGCGGGTAAGTGCGGTGGGGACCGCACCCCGCAACCCACAGCAATGCAGAAAGCGATGGGACGACCTGCGGATACGCGTCCGTAGCATACTTTCTGCCAACCGCAACATTGCCACAGCTACCGGGGGAGGATCGGAATCACCCATCAAGTTGACCCCCTGGGAAGAAATCTGTGCCTCCACCATTGGAATGGAGAGCATAGAGGGAGTCGGAGGGATGGAGAAAGGAGTGCAGACATCCGAAGATTCAGGTAGGTGTCCCAAATAAAACAATGCCAAAACCACAATGTCCAATCATGTGAAGTACCACGTGCCCACATAGTGCAACAGGAACACATGTCCAGGAGAACGTCCACATACATAGGCCTGATAGCACACTTTAAAACTCACATCAAATACATAAATAATTAAAAATCCTAAAAACACCCTCTACACGTGCAGCAGGCACCCCCTAACTGCAGGCTGCCAAACAACTGCACCCTCACTCCACACACAAATGAAACCACCTCCAAGGCCCCGACCCAAATCACCCTCAGGTACCACCCCAATGCATGTGATACATTGCCATTCCAATTCCCACAGACCCATTAATAACGCTCGCCCTCCTTTACTCCACCACAGGGTCCGATCCAAACGACGAGCTCCAGGACACCCCTACCAGCACACCTGCAAAGAGGGCCAAGACCAACGGCCAAAGACCCTCCACCTCAGCTGCACGCATCAAGACACGGCAGCAGCACAAATCAAGTGGCAGCACACAGGAGGGAACTCCAACAGGCACCCCAGCAGCCAGCATGCCCACAACAACACCACCACAGGTCCCCCCAATGGATGCCACAGTAGGCACTGCTTCTGGTGGCAGCAGCACCATAGGTGACACTGCATTAATGGCAGCATGCTCCAACACAGAAAACGGGGGTGTCGAAGTTAGATCCATCCATGACCTGTCTCAATCCCCCTGTCTGTTCCATCCCGTACACCATGAGGATACCACGCAGGGGCACCCACAAGACGACGACTGGCCATCCCCCACAAGCCCTGTGGCAAGGCAACATGAGGTGATCAGCCACTCTGTGACACCACCGCAAATGGCCATGGCCCAGCAGAGGCAACAGTCCCTCGACCAGGTAATCGTGCAACAGCAGCAACTGGCCACGCTCCTCAAGGACCATGCCGATGAATGTGGGGGCACTAAGGCAGACATAGAAACATCAACTGAGACACTTAGGGCAGAAATGGAGAGAAGTACAGAGACACTAAGGGCACAAATGGAGAGTAGCACCGAGAGCCTGAGAGTAGAAATGGAGAGAAGCACCGAGAGCCTGAGAGTACAAATGGAGAGAAGCACCGAGAGCCTGAGGGGGGAACTGCATGCGACGTCCAAAGACGTATGTGCCGAACTTGCCGCAGTGCGCCGTGTGCTCACTGAGCTCTCACAAACCCTTAGGGACATGCATGGACGTGAGCAGGCAGAGACATCATCCGTTGCAAGTTCCGTCCAGGGCAGCCCCCAACGTAGATCTGGGAGGAACCTGCGCTCCACAGGCAGGGGTGCCCCTGATACCCGCAGAGGGGGCTTGCAATAGCGACTGCCCACTGACAATGAGCATCTTTGGACACTGGTGTTCGGGGGGGAGGTAGGAGGGTGGAGGGGGTGTGTTGGGCTCACTTGGGTGGCGGGTCGATAGGGTGTTTAACATGATATCACATATGCCATAAACAATGCACGATCATCCAATGAGATGTGTGGACATTGATCTTTGTGTACGAGGCCATTATAGGCGTACAGTCCATATTGTGCATGTTCCAGACACACACAGTGCCACGAGTCCCATGTCCATGTATCAGCCACCAGGTGTGAGTGCTAGAAGCATGCATCTATGAGATGCTGACGAATGTCACGGCCCTCCTGTGCCTCGCAGACTCCTTGAGGTGCTGCCACATCCCCACCCTCATCATGACCATCATCAGGTGCTTGCAGTTCTGCGTCAGGGGGCATGGGCACATTTCTACGTACGCACATGTTGTGGAGCATGACACATGCCATGACCATCTTTGCAACCTTCACATGGCGGTACAGGAGTGCCCCGCCAGACCTGCTGAGGCAGCGGAAACGAGTCTTCAGTAGGCCGAATGCCTGTTCTATGACTACACGGGTACGTGAGTGGGCATGGTTGTAGTCCTCCTCATGCTGGTCCCGTGGGTTCCGGACTGGTGTGAGGAGCCATCTCTTCAGTGGATTCCCGGCATCACCTGTATGTGGACAATAAAGGAATTTTGAGGAATGCCATTGCTACGTACGCACCCCCCCCCTTCCTGCCAGGTCATTGCCGCATCACATACCCCACATCATCATGCATGAAATGAGACTCACCGAGTAGCCAGGATCTGTTCCCTGCGTGTCGCTCCATGTAGCGTGGTATAGTAGAGTTCCTCAAGACCATAGAATCATGGGTTGATCCAGGGAATCTGGCACAACAATGTGTAATGATCCTGTTGGAGTCACACACCATTTGTACATTCAGAGAATGAAATTGTTTTCGGTTGCGGTACTGGGCCTCCATGGCATGTGGGATGACCAATTCCACATGGGTGCAGTCGATTGGCACCAATGCAACCCGGTATGCCGGCAAGTGCATGGAATCCCACTTTAGTGTTGGTAATTTCCTGCTCCGAGCGTGGTAGAGAGATGTAGTCGTCTGCGTGCTTCAGGAGGGCATCGAGCACTTGCAATAGTGTCCGTGAGAACAGTGGCTGTGATATGCCATGCAACTGTCCGACTGTGTGCTGGTAGGTGCCTGTGGCCAGGAAGTGGAGTACAGACACCACCTTCAGTAGGGGTGGGATGGCGGTTGGGCTATCTATCATGCTTACAAGGTCAGCCTGTGTCATGTCCACAATGGCGGTTATGGTGTCCCGGTCCAAACGGTAGAGGGTGTGGATCTGCTCATCAGTGAGGTTGAACGGATGTGCTCGGAGGCGTGGGATTGCGGGCTGCCTGCGTGGTGGTAGTGGCTGTGCTGGCGGCCCTTGCTGGCCCTGCCTTGCCCTCCTCCTCCTGCGTCTCCTCCGTGCGGCCGGTTGTAGTTGGTGTTCGTCTTCTTCTTGAAGTTGGAGTACTTGCAGTGCTATCAGGTCCCCCAGGGCCAACATAGCTAGTCCTGCCGGTAGCATTTCGGAGTGGGTGTGGTTGTGGGAGGAGACTGGGTGTGCAATTTATGTGTTTTCAGGCTGTATGGCCTCCACCTGTGGTGATTCATTCCACCTGTGCAAGCTGCTCTCCCCTTTGGGCGAGCACGTCCCGCACACAACGCTGCAATTCGACGAATGGCATCTTGCTATTACAATCATGTATTTGTACCCGATGGCAGTGTAACATTGGTTGATATGTTCATTCGGCTATGGTCCCATTGTTTCACATACTATCTTTGCAGTCGCGAACAGACTTGTGAAGGGTCAGTGGAACGTAGTACTCGAGTAACGGTGGACCCTCATGCAACACTGTACCGAGGTTCACCGACGGGCGGGGCGTCCCATTTGTGAGTGAAGGCAGTTGCCATTTTCACACACAGCCGCACTAGATGGATTAATTTGTGAATTCAAGCGGCCACAGATGCCTTTTCGACGTGATGTTGCAAATGAGGAATTCGAAGGGCGGCGCTTTCGGTTTTCAGCTAGCGGCGAGGAGATGCCCACAGGTCTGACTGCAAATATAACGTTCTATTGTTCAATGTCCTTGGGACAGGGGCCATGGCGAGGATGCAATGATTGATATGAATAGTTTGGGATGCGCAATAGCGACGTGGGCGATGAGGCCGGACGTTCCCAAATACATGTTACTTCACAACACTGGAATTACGGGCTGGGCCACAGTGGATTTTGCAGGCTGCATAACGCACAGACTCAATGGAAATTTCACATGTTATGTGAGTATGGAAACAGGCGTTTTCATTACGGGATGAGGGAATGATGTATGGATGCATGGACAGATGATTTGATACAGAGTTTGCCATGTACAGGGCTTCTTGGAATCTATCCGCCTCCCCTGCGCTATGTGATGCAGGGCTGCCATAGTGGGACCATCGTCTATCTGGCCTTGTTGAGCCCTCCCTGTCTCGACGCGCCTTCAGACACTTGTGTCTATGCACGTTACCAATCCCATCTGATGGATTCTGTTTTAACAGACGCATGCACAGGTACACTCGTTTGTGATAGTGTTTTCACCTCGATATAGATAGTTATGATTCGCAAGTGGTTTTTGGGTGGTGATGATCCTTTGGAGTGGGCTAGCATGCATATGGCTGTGGATTTGGTGTGATCATTGAAGTGAGTAATTCAAATGTAGTTCTGATGGCCATACTATTCTTTTTCATTTCATTTGGTTGACAGGTATCTCCTCCCCTTTTGCCACTGCCATCTGTATGCCACTCCTGCAGATGGATTTTACTCCCGACACCTGCTGCTTCGTGTTAATCAGTGGAGCAGCATTACGATCTTATGGGACGATCGCCAATGGGCCACATGCCCTTACGCAGTACTAGTGGCTAGGAGCAACATTTCGGCCTTTCAGCTGGACTAGTGCCTCCCTATTGGGACGGCCCTGCGGTTCTAGGCGCTTCCATGTTGCCTTTTCGTACGAGAATGTAGCCCCTGTGTACCATGTAGGAACAGGGCGTCACACAAGAAGTAGCTGGTCATTTATTGCGGATGCAGCCCACAATGGTGAAATGTATTTTGGAGTTCATGGCCTAATGGCTGTATGGGCTTGGAGAATTTGTTGTGCATTAAATTTCTATTCTGATATGAACCGTGTAGCGTTCTTCTTTGCAAGTGATGTGGCATATTACTATTTGGGGAGCGATGTATTGTGAGGAGATCTGCATTGGGTTCCAGCTTCGGGGTATAGTTGCGTGGTACTGTGCTGGGCGCGTTTGCCTACGAAGCCCAGTGAGGTCAGGGATAAGGGCTGCCAATATGACTGTTTTGATGATGTCATGCTCAGGGGCGGGGGATTAGCTTTTGTGTAACAGATGCCGGTCAGCCAGTTGGATTGGTGGAATGATGTGATTATCGGAATATTGCTGGTCACAGGTGCCTGTGTTTGCGTGCGTTTCTTGGTGGGAGACTGAGGTCATGTCCATTTGTATAGCTTCTGTATTCGTGCCATCTGTGCCCTGCAGCTCCCATTGGGCCCTCTTGAGATTCATTCGTTCGTTGGCAGGCATGGATGACTAGTACATTTCACTGGTTGCATTGTGTGACTTCATTGCACCTACGGGGGGTTGTACAATGTGGCCAGGGAGCGGTGTACAGGCACTCAGTAGGGCCGTTTACGGTTGGTTCGCGATGCCGTACTTCTCACCATGGCGGAATGGTACTTTCCGCCGTGCTTGATGGCGTTAGGTGCATGTCCGCTAGGGTCAGAATTCGCGTACCGTTGCGCCATGGTGGTAATTACGGTTTGCCATGGCGCGCGCGTGCGTACTTGGTGCAGTTAGCGTTGGCGTTCACTACGGTGTCGCTAATGGCATCGTACTTTGCGGTGACGGGTCATGATCGCACCGAGCGCTATTCGATGGCGGTATTGCATTTCCGCCATCGTTTTTCGATTTCCGCCAGGGTCGTAATGAGGCCCATAGTTCCCCATCTGTACTCCTAGCTACCCACCTCTAACACACCGAAAGGTGGCTACTTGTCAGAAATGTACCTCACAGTAGGAATTCCATAGGATTATATCTCCCAACATAGACAAAGAAATGTGTTTAGCATATTTTAATTATTATATCAAACAACATGGTAAAACAACATAAAAAACCTATGTCCAGCGTTCGTTATTTTTAGAAACACAAAGGGGCGGAAGAAGCAGACACCAAAACATTTGCAATGTACAATTTACATGATGTTAGTAATGGTGTATTTTGATCGCATTTTCAATTATACAACAACATGGTATAATAGCGTCAACATTTGAATATGTTTATAGGGAGAAGGACAACACTGTTGCAGTTTAAAGTTCGTCAGTAAAGTCCAACGCCCCGTCTTCAGGACGTGATAGGTTAAAGAAACACGTTACACTGGCAACATGGCGCCTATGTGTCAGTGTAGTGACCTAAAAAGATAAATAAAAATTGTTTTACTCAAACATGATAAAAACGGTGATGGTGGTGTTTGTGTGCATACAAAACAAGTAGCCAGGTTGCTAACCTTAAAAGTGATTTCTTTTGGTGTGATGGGCAAAGCGATTGCATGAATCAATTTAATTGAGGCGGCAGACCAGTCCGTCTTAAGAATTCAAGCTGTAAATCAATACGTACATTAATTTAGATTTATGTTGAAACAAGTAACATATTGAACCAACAATAGTTACATTTTGATATATGAATCAATCATATTTACCACTTTATGTGTAAGGCAGGGATTTTTGTTTCAAGTACTGTAGAGAAATTTCAGTGGTATACCAAGTATCTATGGTATTCCGGATACTACATGTCCCATAATGCATCATGGAATCTAAAAGAAATGCGAAAAGCCTTTCAATTTCACAGGTTTCACCTGATTTGCATTTCTTTCAAGCATTTAAGTGGCAGGGAGTAACACTTACTTGGCCATAATGATCCCCAAGGCTGTCTTGCATTGTCATATATTGGGTTAGATATTTTAAACCGCTCGCGTGTCAGCGAATGGCTCTGTGTGGGAGACAAAGGCACCAGAGAGTACAATTAGACTCTCTGTACGGTTTTGAGCAACAATCAAGTGTGGCATGGATTTCAAAGCAGGCTTACCTGTCGTGTGTGCATTCGCCTTCACAGAATCGCTTTACCCCGTGGCTTTTTCCTTGGTTGAATACTGGTGTAAGCCAAATGTCATTCGTTGACATCGAAAGAGGACTGCCAAGTCCAGTCCATTCGTGTGTGTAATAGAGGAAGGACTTTCCTCAGTATTAGAAAGGGGTCGGCCATTTTTAAGTGTATATGGATCCTATGAAGGTATACTTAACACTGCAGTAAATAATGATCTGCTTGCTAGTTCTCAGTAAGGGGGTGTGTATAGTGTGTCAAATACATTTTTTCTTATAGAGCAAATTTGTGCACACAATGGTTATGCATTATATGACAATTTTAGACAAGGCATCACCCTCTAGCAGACATGATAGACATAAATGGCAATGCGATCATATTTCATTAACCCCCCACTGGTTGTCTGAGCTATTAGTGGATAAACAGACTCCACTCTACGGCAATATTTAGACCGGACTGGACTGTATTGAGATTATAAATCCATTTTTGCTCCATTTTTTTAAGGAACAGATCCCTATTCCCTCCCCGTGGGTGAGCTTTAGATGTCTCAATAACAAACCAAAATATATCTTCACATGTGTGTTTCGCTTGTAAATAATGGGCCACCAATGGTTTATCCGGAGTACCATTCCGTATGGCTGAGCGATGTTCGCCAATTTGTAATTTCACTGACCTGATCGTTTTGCCTATATAGATTAACCCACAAGGGCATTTTATCCCATAGATCACCCATTTAGTCAGGCAATTTGAGAAGGATTGGTATTTCCATAGCCTCTCATACAGATCACTCTGTTTCAAATTCTTGGTTAAATGGCAGACTGAACAATGTCCGCATGCATAATGACCACTGACTGGTGGCAGTCCCCATAATGTAGATTGAATGGGTGTCTCAATGTTGTTAATAGGGTAAGTGTGTACTAATTTATCCCGCAGATTAGGCATCCGCTTGAAGGCAAATCTAGGACAATTGAGTTGAAAATCATCGGTATGAATGATTTTCCAATTTTTTAGTATCACCCGTCTTAGGTCATTACTCAGGGGCGAAAAAGATGAGACACATGTAATTCTATCATCTTGTGGTTTTGTGTGTTTCTGAAGGATCACTTTGCGATTTGCGTTACGTGCTCTCTTCATAGATCTCTTGATTATTTTCCGAGGATATTGTCTCTGTTTTAGTTTTTCGCTCAAGAACTGGCTATTGATTTTAAAGTCAGCCAATTCACTACAGTTCCGTCGGATTCTAAGAAATTGTCCATAGGGTAAATTTTCCCGTAGACTAGACGGATGGCAGCTGCTGAACAATAAAAGCGTATTCTTGTCTGTGGGTTTTTTGTATAATGTAGTACGCAGTTGGTTTTCTTTTTTGAAGATTTTCAGATCAAGAAAGGCTATATTGTCAGTGCTTGATGACATGGTGAATTTGATGGTTAGAGTTTGGCTGTTGAGCCATATTAAAAAGAGATCTAGTTGGTCCTGGCTTCCGTGCCAAAGCATGAACACATCGTCTATGTAACGATGCCATGAACTAATGTGTTCATGGAAGGGATTAGTCGCTGTGTAGATGAAATTAGATTCGTAGTGATCCATGTATAAATTTGCTAAGTCTGGTGCAAATGTAGCATCCATTGAGGTCCCTTGCCTTTGTTGGTAAAAGATTTGATTACACAAGAAAAAGTTTTTTGTCAGTGCCAGCCTCACGCATTCGATGATAAAATTGGATGGCACTGTACGGTCAGCTCTTGTCTCTAGATATTGATGTAATACTTCAATGCAGTGGTCCTGGGGGATGTTAGTGTATAACGACTCTACATCCAGGGTGACCAAGATGTCATCGGCCCCTGGGTGTAGACTGGCAACGATGTGTATCATAGCTGTAGTGTCTTGCACATATGATTTCATCTTAGCCACAAATGGTCTCAGGAAGGAGTCTGCATAGATGGACAAGGGCTCCAACAATGAGCCTATAGCTGAGACAATCGGGCGACCAGGTGGATGAATCGCATTCTTATGTATTTTGGGTAATAAGTAAAAGGCAGGAGTGGTCGGATTGGGTATAGTCAGGAACATCAGCTCATCCTTACAGATCCACTTTTGATCGTGTGCATGTTTCATAAGGCTCAGAATTTCTTCAGTCAATCCCGTAGTAGGGTTGCCCACAAGTTTCCGATAACAGAGTTGGTTATCTAACTGTTTTTCAATTTCCAGATTGTATCCATTCACATCCCACACTACGATACCACCCCCCTTGTCAGCGGGTTTCACTACAAAGGAGGTATTGCTTTCGAGATTTTTTAGAGCTCTTCGCTCTGCTTGTGTTAGATTATCTTTTTGTTGGTTTTTGTTTTTAAAAAGATAATTTAATTCTCTTATTATTTTGTTTTCGAAAGTGAGAATTTCTGGAGAGATCATGGCTGGTGTTGGTGTAAAAGACGAAGGACATTTAAGTCCTGATATATTATCGTCTGGAGTCAGCCCCTCTTTTGGATTGCGGAAACAATACTTGAGCCTTATCAGTCTGAAGAAATTTTTCACCGGTGCCTCAGTGGTAAATTTATCGGCAGCTTTGGTTGGAACAAAGGATAGTCCCTTACTTAAGACACTGGTTTCTGTCTCAGTGAGATGGTGGGAACTAAGATTGAAAACCGGGATTACCAGTTGTTCTGTGGCGGTTGCCACTGTCTGGTCGGCATCGTGCGATTACCCCATTGTCTGTTCTTCCCGCGTTTCCCCTGTCCCTGAAAAAACTGTGGTTGGGCACCTCTTTGCGCTAAGCCTCCACGGCTAGTAGAGGGTTGTGCTGTAGAGGAATCAGAGTCACTGCTGTTGTATGAGTTAGAGAAAGTGATGAATTTATTTACACAGTTTCTATTATTGGATGGACCCCTCCCTCCCACTTGGTTGGCATTTTGTTGTTGAAAAAAGGTTGGGTTTAGATAGGGATAGGTGGACTCTTCCTTGTAGTTAAGTATATCTTTTTTTAACTTCCATATCTTTTTGTCCAAGGTAAATGTTTTACATTTTTTCATTTCGTCCTCTATATTTCCCAATAGTATTTTTATGTCTAGAATGGCAGATTCATCATTAATTTTTTTCTCTAAAGTATCCAGGTCTTCTTTTTGTTTCTTTGACTCCTCCTCAGCTGTCTCAATGACTAATATCACCCAGTGGAAAATCATTTATACCGATGATTTTCAACCCAATTGTCCTAGATTTGCCTTCAAGCGGATGCCTAATCTGCGGGATAAATTAGTACACACTTACCCTATTAACAACATTGAGACACCCATTCAATCTACATTATGGGGACTGCCACCAGTCAGTGGTCATTATGCATGCGGACATTGTTCAGTCTGCCATTTGACCAAGAATTTGAAACAGATCGATCTGTATGACAGGCTATGGAAATACCAATCCTTCTCAAATTGCCTGACTAAATGGGTGATCTATGGGATAAAATGCCCTTGTGGGTTAATCTATATAGGCAAAACGATCAGGTCAGTGAAATTACGAATTGGCGAACATCGCTCAGCCATACGGAATGGTACTCCGGATAAACCATTGATGGCCCATTATTTACAAGCAAAACACACATGCGAAGATATATTTTGGTTTGTTATTGAGACATCTAAAGCTCACCCACGGGGAGGGAATAGGGATTTGTTCCTTAAAAAAATGGAGCAAAAATTGATTTATAATCTCAATACAGTCCAGTCCGGTCTAAATATTGCCGTAGAGTGGAGTCTGTTTATCCACTAATAGCTCAGAAAACCAGTGGGGGGGTCAATGAAATATGATCTCATTGCCATTTATGTCTATCATGTCTGCTGGAGGGTGATGCCTTGTCTAAAATTGTCATATAATGCATAACCATTGTGTGCACAATTTTGCTCTATAAGAAAAAATGTATTTGACACACTATACACACCCCCTTACTGAGAACTAGCAAGCAGATCATTATTTACTGCAGTGTTAAGTATACCTTCATAGGATCCATATACACTCAAAAATGGCCGACCCCTTTCTAATACTGAGGAAAGTGCTTCCTCTATTACACACACACGAATGGACTGGACTTGGCAGTCCTCTTTCGATGTCAACGAATGACATTTGGCTTACACCAGTATTCAACCAAGGAAAAAGCCACGGGGTAAAGCGATTCTGTGAAGGTGAATGCACACACGACAGGTAAGCCTGCTTTGAAATCCATGCCACACTTGATTGTTGCTCAAAAACGTGCAGAGAGTCTAATTGTACACTCTGGTGCCTTTGTCTCCCCCACAGAGCCATTCACTGACACGCGAGCGGTTTAAAATATCTAACCCAATATATAACAATGCAAGACAGCCTTGGGGCTCATTATGGCCAAGTAAGTGTTACTCCCTGCCACTTAAATGCTTGAAAGAAACGCAAATCAGGTGAAACCTGTGAAATTGAAAGGCTTTTCGCATTTCTTTTAGATTCCATGATGCATTATGGGACATGTAGTATCCGGAATACCATAGAAACTCGGTATACCACTGAAATTTCTCTGCAGTACTTGAAACAAAAATCCCTGCCTTACACATAAAATGGTAAATATGATTGATTCATATATCAAAATGTAACTATTGTTGGTTCAATATGTTACTTGTTTCAACAAAAATCTAAATAAATTTACGTATTGATTTACAGCTTGAATTCTTAAGACGGACTGGTCTGCCGCCTCAATTAAATTGATTCATGCAATCGCTTTGCCCATCACACCAAAAGAAATCACTTTTAAGGTTAGCAACCTGGCTAAATGTTTTGTATGCACACAAACACCACCATCACCGTTTTTATCATGTTTGATGAGTAAAACAATTTTTATTTATCTTTTTAGGTCACTACACTGACACATAGGCGCCATGTTGCCAGTGTAACGTGTTTCTTTAACCTATCGCGTCCTGAAGACGGGGCGTTGGACTTTACTGACGAGCTTTAAACTGCAACAGTGTTGTCCTTCTCCCTAGAAACATATTCAAATGTTGACGCTATTATACCATGTTGTTGTATAATTGAAAATGCGATCAAAATACACCATTACTAACATCACGTAAATTGTACATTGCAAATGTTTTGGTGTCTGCTTCTTCAGCCCATTTGTGTTTCTACAAATAACGAACGCTGGACATAGGTTTTTTATGTTGTTTTACCATGATGTTTGATATAATAATTAAAATATGCTAAACACATTTCTTTGTCTATGGTGGGAGATATAATCCTATGAAATTCCTACTGTGAGGTAAATTTCTGACAAGTAGCCACCTTTCGGTGTGTTAGAGGTGTGTAGCTAGTGGTATATGTATGTTTTTTCTGCTGTATCTCTCCTCACATACCACAGCCCCCCTAAAAAATTGAGGAAACCCTTGTGCTCACAACACTTGCTTATCCCCCCATCTGTACTCTACAGTAATAGTTTCGGCTCATAGGTGCTTTTTTAACCAAAACAAACAACAGGACATTTGATATCACTAATTGTCCTCCCATACAACTCAATCCCCCAAACTTTCCCTCAGTATCATTAAATGTCATTACACACAGTTCAAGTTCACCTATTATTTTATTTCTATTCTATTGTCAGTATTATACAGTTAACAATAAAGTCAACTTTTAACACCATACACAAATTAAAAGAAAATTAATGAGCCTGCGTTAAAGTACAATTAAACATGAATCGAACAGAAACAAAAGTACAGTCATCTCCAAAACAAATTAAAATGATCATCATCAAAAAGACCCGGCTCGTCAAATGAACATTTCAATGATAGTTACAATTCTTCTCCAAAGAATGAGAAAGTGAATGATACACGCTTTATGAAAGCCGTTCATAAAAAGGTCCCAAAGTGCTTTTGGTGGCCAGGTTTTCCTCCAAACCTGCTGCTCTAAGGGCCTTCAGTCTAAGCAGCTTTAACAATGTACCAGCAGTCAGTAAGTGTTTAACCGATTCTAATAACATATCGCCACATAAGAGGCAGAATCTATCGTTTTCTCGGAATTTTAAACCAGGCATCTATTCTCTCAAGTGTCTTCAGAGTGTTAAATTTCAGTCTAATGCAGTCACAAACTAAAGAATTGCTCAAGAAATGATGAATATAGCTTGACAAAACTACCGGGTCCTGGATTTAATCAATGAATCTTGTGGCGTTGGATTTCATAACCAGGTTGACAATCAGTTGCTCCTTGGCCTGCTGGAGTACAAGAGCCTTCATAGTTTGTTTAAATTGACTGAGCGACATTGACAGTACATTTTCACAGGTCAAACTGAAGCGACCTGTCAGCCATCTGCCTGATTTTTACAATATAGCTGGAAGGCATCAGGCTTGCTCTTGTCGTTAGCACCCCAAGTGTCAATTCCCTCAAGGAATTTTCCAGGGCATTCACAATCTTCCAGTACAACACCAGGCAGCATAAATGACATTTAGCATAGATCAGTAAGAATTTACATTCCAAATATATAATTTCCATTGAGGTGTAAGGAGGCAATCTCAATAGTCTGTTCAAGATGGCAGTATTAATATTAATCAACCCCTTCATATTCCAGAAAACCCAAATCTCAGCCCCATATAAAAGTAGATGTAAGATTTTAGTTTGGTGTAGCTTGATCAAAATGCCCAATGAGTAACCCCCACCCCATTAGCAAAAGAACCAATGGTGCCACCTATCTGTGAAGCCGTGATGTTACTGTTTCAAGTGGGTAACTCCCCGCAGTTTAGAGTTCAGATGAACTCCCAAATATTTTAGTCTTCCACAACCTAAATTACCTCCCCAGCCATATGCATGCCAGGTCAGCCTTTCCGTCTTCCTGTGCGTAGAACTCAGGATCATGATTTTAGTTTTAGTGATATTCACTTTAAGACAACGTAGGATAGCATAGCTTTTCAGAAGGCTCAGCGAAGACTGCAATCTGCCAGGGGTTAAATCAAGTATCACAATATCGTCTGCATAACCCATCCAATGTAAAGAAATATGCCCCAATTTCGGTGGAATAGAAGATATGTTAGCAATGGGTATGCCTAAATCGGAGAGGTAGAGATTAAACAGCATAGGGGCGAGTGGGCACTCTTGCTTGAGCCCTTTCGAGGTTGGAATCTGTCTGACTTGTTGGTCTAAATGGACATTGACCCTAGTGTGTTCGTGCAAAAGGATTATTATTTTCAACAGGCCTAGAGGGATATTCCAACTGTGCAGCTTCCTCCAAAGTCTATCCCTATTGACTGTACCAAAAGCCACACTGAAGTCAATAAAGACAGCATATACAGGAATGTTACGTATCTTCTGGGCCTGTTGAGTGACAGTAACCAGGGACAGTCCACTAGTCATAGTGCTGAATCTCTTCCTAAAACCCGTTTGGTTAATTGGAATGATATTATTGCACTCTGCCCAGTCGCGCAGCTCTTCCAGTATGACTCTGGCAAAGATCTTAGCGGGTGCGTCCAACATTGCTAATAATCAGTGTTTCCCTGGGTGACAGTGATTACCCTTTTTTAGCACCAGTACTATAATACTATCTCTCCAAGATGACGGTATGGTCCGTAGCACGCTGACCAGTGAAACAACTAACATAGTGCGTTGGCCCAGAGTTCCGGGTCTGTCTTAATTAGTATGCTGCAAATACCATCAGCAGCGGGAACATAAAATGATTTACTTGCCATAATCAAGAAGTAAATATCCTTAGGGCTTTCCAAGAAAAGCCATTTGGCAGTAGTACAAGCAGCCTAGGAGTTCTCCACACCACCACATCCGAAGGTCTGCTCTATGGAATAACCCAGTCCTGTTCTGAGGCTCCATTAATAACTCTAACCAAGGGTTTCTTCCCCGGCCTTAATGATCCTCCAAAATATTGTTGTGTTGTGAGTTATAGACAAATAGACCAGAGCCCGCCATTGTGAACAGTCGACCTGAAACTGTTTTTTATGCACTTCAGCCGAAAGGCGTAGTCTACAGCGTTAAGTGCAGAAAGAGCGAGGCCCCAAATTTCTTTACAAACTTCCCTTTTCTTTTGCTTAATATGTGTCACAAAGGTATGTTTATGTAGTTGGTTGGGACCTATGCCCATTCTAGAACAAGTGACTGCCTTCACAAAGGTGCTGGGCTTGATGGTCTCTGTACAAGCTTCGTAATTAGTAATTGCTAGACGGGCTGCCTCCGAGGTCCAGACTGAAACAGTGGACAGGCTATCCAAAATGAACTTACTCAGGGCAGCCTGAACAAAATGGGAGGCAGTCCCAATCTTGCCATCAGTCAATGAAATACGATTTAATGCTGAGTTAACTTGTAGGGACCCGAAAGACGTGGAACTCAAACATTGATTCTGCAAGTTAAGACTGGCAACATGTGGGTGGGTAGTGGTCTTTCCTGGCGTTGGAAAACACACAGTCAGTGATTGGTGAAGAGGTGTTAGTAACAAAAATGTAATCTAGTATGTTGCTGCTATTATGCCCTATTCTAGTGACCTGAGGCAGGGAGACAGAGGGATATGCACTCTTTACCATGCTAAACCCCCGCCATACAGAACAGGTTGGCCCAGTTATTCCCAAGTGGACAGCTCTTATCCAATCTACCTCCCAAAACAGGAGAGGACAAGCCATCTAAATCGGCCTCCCTCAAGTTAACATCACGGGGGATCTTAGAATTAAAATCCCCACAAAAGAGGACAGGTGTTGAGGCAACCACGCTGTTTAACAGTACTGTCTCATACCTAACTGCTGCAGCATGACACGCTGTATATGGGGGATCATTGATGTTGATAACAATTGTTTCTTTAATTCCCGCCATATATGGTTTTAGTGGAAGTATAATTCTGCCAACAAGACTGTTCATTGAAGGACTGGTAATTTCAACCATGGCTCATAGTTTCTTAATCCCAGAGCCAGGACAGCTTTAGGGCGCCCTCTGGGGCTCTGACTAGCCAAGTCTGATAAGGTGGCCCAACCATCATTCATAAGTGGTTCCGTTTGTCTGGTCTCTTGGAGTGCAATCATGTTAAAATATCGCTAAGTTCTAGAAGGCCTTCATCCCCAAAAAGGTGGCGGTGTCCACAAGTATTCCAGCTACGAAATAGGAGAGGAGGACTAGGAATAAAGCTGTCTTCGCTTTTCCACCACATTGGCCAGCCACTCCCAGTGACGCTCCTCCCCCACATCACGTTGTCCATCCACCAATTCACCTAGGTTATAAGGCTTGCACCCACGTGAGTGTGGGTCTGTTGCGAGCATCTTTGTGTAATTATCTGATGAACAAAATGTCCTGGGTGTGTCGGATCTGGGCAATTTATGGCGGTTCAGAGCTGCACCATAACACTGGATTTCGGCCAACCCCTCCACCCCCCTGTGAGTTAGCCTCACTATATATTGGAGATGGAGCCTCAATCTCCAAAACAGAACATGCATAACCAAACCGGTTTAGAGCAGGACAATGATCCATAGCATAAGCAAGAGTACTGTCCTTTGTAAAGTGCTCAAGTGAAGTAACATATCTAACATTATCGCAAGAGTCCACAATTCTAACATCGTCACTGCTAATAAATCGTAAAGGGATGAGAGTGAAAAAACTCCAGAATTCGAAAGCGATTTAAATGATAGCTTTTTCCATCATAAAAAAGACTGTATTTGCATAACATTGGTCTTGTCCCAAGCAGTGTGGGCCTGAGAGGCTGGTTGCAACTGTGATGTAAATGTGTTTGAATCTGTTTGAACCATAACACTGGTTACTAATCGCCTAGCCTCTACAACTGTTTGGGATGTAACAACAACAGGACTGGAAAACAACTTCTCAAGATTGTATATCGATGCCTCCCTGTGACTGACCGATTTCGTAGATTGATTTCGCAGAGGGAAATTCGGTTTACTTTGTTTACGATTACCCTTTCCAACCGGAAGGGCATTCCCTTGAAGGGATGTACCAATCAGATTTTTCAAAGCTTCATAAATTGGAGGTGGAGGAGAGTCGCTCACAGCTACAATAACATTCTCTTCCTCCACCGCAAACCAAACATCAACCAAACCATTTTTCAAGTTGGACCCCTTCGAGGATTGACCCTTAAAATTGGAAGAAATGTTAGCAGTGCTTTTGTGCAAAACACAACATGGCCCAGTGGTACAGGAGCGTCTGATAGGGACTGACGAAGATTGTTTTAGTCCTATTTCTTTTCTTTTTAGATGCTAGATCATCATACAAGATGACTTGTTTAATGACTTTCCTCTTCTTACGTTTGTACCAAGCCACAGAATTATATTTCGCCATGCTAGGGTCGGCAGACTCGTGTTGAAAACCAATACTGTCCGATTCTCTTTCTGTTTTTCCTTATTTATTTCAAAATGAGTAAGAACAGAGTTCCTTAATGTGACCGTGTTGACGTGTGTTTTGTCCAAAATAGTAGAATGCATCTTATTAGTGTTAGCGAGTGTATTCAATATACCCACAACTAATGGAAGCGTAGAGCCTTGATTTTCTATATTTTTTACAATTTCATCACATCTAGTTGTCAGCCGTGAGAGTGCATTTTCTAAAATGTTAAACATTACCGCCGGGGAACTATCGGCATTGGAGTTGAATGATAAGTTGTTGATGTCATTGGTGGCCACCGCTAATGGAGATGAGACATTATTAGCTGAAGGCTGATCTGAGCCACATGGAAAGAAACCAATACCAATTTCCTGCCTTATAGGATGGATTTCCACGTGAAGCTCAGGCATGTTCGAGGTGTCAGTGTTGATAATTCCATTTCGATCCATGGTGATGTCATTGTGCAAACTTGAATAATCTGGAGGGTTCTGCTACTGATGTCAGGGCGTCAACTGTTTGTGGATTAGTCAACACCGAGCTAGAACACGAGTAGCATGAATTTGCCGAAGGGATACAAGAACCTTTCAGATGCCAGAAGATGTTTGTGAGTGAATGTCTGCTCTGAACAAGTCTTGGCCAATGCCTTTACTACATAGTCAATAGTTTTAATGCCAAGGCAGAAGAGTGAATTTGTGAGTTCCTCAAGTCTGAGCAGAATTCTCAGCTAAGCATGTCGACACCAACATCGACTGAAGTGACATCTCGAACAGGAAAGAAGGCAGTAATTTTAGAAGTCATTACATCCGAGATCCCTTCTCTATCCCCAACCCCTATTGACATCTTCCAGCTCAAAGGTTTTCTGGGGGCATGTTCGAGATATATGTCGCAAGCAGGATAGATCACCCCCATTTAATGGGTCAACTGCTTCTGTAACTTCAATTAGGTCACGTCGTTCAATAGCTGATCCCCCTATCCTCATGTTCTGAACTTTCAGAGAGGACAAAGTTCAATGCTTTCACTGGGGTTCCATCATGAGCCTCCATGATTGCACCTCGCTTTGCAGCTGCGAGTCGTTTAGAGGCTTGCGCTGCAAATTCCCAGATGTTCCTCATTTCCGAGTTTTTGTGGCTGCAACCTTTCTTTCAGACAGAAACCCCACTTTTGAGGTGAAGTCCAGTTACGGGGGCGGTGGCTCAAAGAAATGCCTCGCCACAGTCGCCATGCTCCCTACCTCAGAGGATGATATAATGAACCTGCACAGCGACAACGATGGCCACACAACTGTAATACAGTGCTACTACTCCAAAAGACAAGCACTGGTGGGCATAAAAGCCAGCAGAAAACATTTTGAGGCACACCAGTAGAAACAGGCAGAACAGGCAGAGTGCAGAAGAACCTTGCATACACTGCGACAACCAGTTGCTCACAATAGTGCTCTCAAATATACTTTTGGGCAAACTGTACATGAAATCCTCACCTTAAACAGGAAGCTGCTAAGCTAAGACGAATTAGCTCCAGGGCTCTCAAGTAATCTCCAAAGCGGGAGGATGCAGCTGCTTACGGTGCAGCACCAGCAGTGGCTGCCCCCTCCCCTCTGGACGGGGACCTAGCTGCAGATTACCACTTACAGCTGCCTGCAGCCCACAGTACCACACACCGACTCAGCTCAGCATGGTAGCTCTGGCGGCAGGTCTGGCAGTGCTTTCCAGACCTCAACACTCGGCACTCACTACCCCTCTCTCTGCAGATTTCAATCTAGATGTCCTCTCGCAAGCTAGAGGAAAGGACCACAGAACGTCACTGAACATGTCAAGCCGCACCTACTCCAGGAGGCGGCTTCCGACACACAAGCACCTATTATCAAGTGCCTGGAGGTAATTTAATTTGTGATGTTCTCTATACTAAGTTCTCCTATTTTAAATAAATACACTCAAGACAGTATACAGTGTTAATAATGAATTAATAATAACTAATGTATGCAGACAGGCAAACAACTGAACACCCCTACGACTGCAATCACCCAGGCCACTCCTAACATTAAACCCTTCAGCTTCTCTCCACTCACTATTGCTGAAGTTGAATGCATCATTAACACAATTAAATCATTCAACTGTCCAGCCCCCATTATCAAGGAGGCCTCCCATGATCTAGCCCCATTCATTACTGCCTTTATAAACTCATCCTTCAAATCACGTATAGTCCTGGTAAAATTAAAGGGCGCATGAGTCATCCCTCTGCTTAAAAAAACGTCGCTTGATCCCAACCTACCTACCAACTATAGGCCCATTAACACAGTCCCATTCTTGCTCAAAATATTGGACCGGGCTGCTTATCTCCAGATTCAGGATTATCTGGAAGTTAACAACCTTCTTGGCCTAAGGCTATCCAGCTTCCGGCCTAGGCATGGGACGGAGACTTCCCTCATCAACCTCAAAACACAGATCGAGGTGCTGAAAGACAACGGGAAATTAGCTTTGCTATTATTACTTGATCTTTCAGCTGCCTTTGATTTAGTTAATCACCAAATCCTTTGCCAACACCTCATATCAGCTGCCCACTTTTCTGACTCTGCCACCGCCTGGATCAGATCTTTTTAAAGCAACAGATCCGTGCAGGTGTTTTCTCCGCTAGCATCTGCTGAGCCTACGCCCAACCACTGTGGTGTACCCCAAGGTTCAATTGTGTCACCAACACTTTATAACGTGTTCACCAAACCCCAATTTGATGTTCTTGATGTTCTTGACTATCTGGGTGTCTCGTACACTAACTATGCCGACGACACCCAGATACTCATACCCATCACAGGTGATTATGCAGAGGACACTAAATCCCTGAATGACGTATACATGGTTATTTAGGCATGGATGCCGTAACATGAGCTTTGTCTCAATGACGACAAGACGGAACTCCTCATTCTGGGTTCACACCAACTTCTGATTAAACTTGACCCTTCCTTCCGGTCGTTTATAATTGATGGCAATGTTATTAAGGTCTCTAAGGATACCAAAACCTTAGGAATTTACCTTGATTCGACACTATCATTGTGTAGACAAACCAATGCAGTCAGCTCAGCGTCGGCCTACACATGCAAGCTTATTATGGCTTGAGGACCATTCTTGATTACCCCTAATTCCACTATCTTGGCTAGAACACTTGTCATGTCTAAGATAGACTATTTTAGCACCCTTTACCTCAGGACTAGCCAATCTAACCTTAACAAACTCCAAGTCATTCAGAATAATGCCATTAGAGCAGCCTTAAACATACCTAGTAACCACCACATCTCTAACCACAGACGTAATCTACAATGGCTTCCTGTTAAGCACATAATCTATCTGGAAACACTTGCCCTGGCTCACAAGTGCCTAGTCAACTAGGCTCCTATTTACTTAGCCAACCATCTCAGACTCCACACTTCCTCTCGACCCCTGAGAGCGGCCCAGGCCCATAGCCTATCCCTGCCTAGATTTAAACTTCAAAAAGCAGGTGGCACTAGCTTCCCTGTCTTGGCCTCTAAGCTCTGAATACCCTTCCGAATGCTATTAGAGCTGAACCTTCCTTCATTCCTTTAAGAGCAAAACTAAAGGGTGGCTCTTAGCACAAAACACATAAGATATCGGACGATATACTATGGAAACGGTCAATCTGCCACTAATCTCTCGCATCCTAATGTATAGCTCTTGTGCATATTGCCTCTGTACTACTCTATGCTCATATCTCTTGTACGTAGACAACTTGTGTATATCCTTGTTGCCTGTACATGCTTTGTATTTTATATGGTATATATTCTTGTCATACAGTAGCTCTACCCACATGTTGTCTGTAAATTGGTAGAGCCACCTTATTTTTTCTTGTATGTAATCGTAACTTTGCCTCCTAAGATATGCGCCCAGATGCCTTTGGGCCCGGCGCACTATATAAATAAACAAAATACAAATACAAATATTTTATAACGAAACATAAATAATGAAATAATGTCGAATTTTATGTTTAAAGTATATGCGGGGTAAGGGATTACAACAGGTGGGGCAGGTGTTGTGGTGGGGTAATAAAGATAGGGAAATGGGGAGATAGGAGGGTACCCCATAAATTGAAAAAACTATCAAAATGTTTTCATTGTTTTAAATTCGTATAACATTTTTTGTAATTTTTAATTATTTATTAACACATGAAACAACTCAAGAAAAGCAATATTATTAAATGCCATTCTGCACAGCTCAAAACACGAAACAAAGGGCTTCACCACCATCAAATGTTAGTCCACATAATTCGGTACACAAGGAAGAGATTTAATGTATATGTAGCTTTTTATATAAAGTGTTCAGCTAAATAAAACAAGAGGGTGAAACCTTAGTTAGGCTAGCAAAGTTAATTTATTTGCAAGTTTTTCTAATCTTGCGACCCTTCAACAGGTATAGGAAGATGGAGTCATCCGGAGATTTGCAAAGCTTGCAGATGAATGTGTATTTTTACCACGGTATCGCCTTGTCGCCTTTGTTTTTGGGTGTAAACCTATTATATTATCTTTGGCTAACGCGGTACAAACAAACTGAACCATATATAAAATGTGTGTTCATTGTACTCAATTTCCCATTAAGAAACAGCATTGCTGTAATACAAAGACAGGTGTGTTATTTTGCTATTGTAGATCATAGACTTTCCCATTTGTGGATCTTGACGTAACATACGCGCTGATTCATTGGTGTTCATGTTGCTCCTAGCAATACTCCACTAAAGGACATGGCGCAGGTGTAGGTTTCTGCTCTGACAAATCCAAAAGATTACTTCAATTGGTTATGCAGCTTCTTGGAGTATGTCAGTGACACATTATGCACTGCAACACTTCTCTGTGGTGCACGCTAACTTAAATCAGACAGATAACCATGCTACGCTACACATTGGGAGATGTTCTGCATATTAAACAGGCAGAGGTTGAATGCTATATTGAATTTAAACCTAGTGGCTCTTAAAGAATCTGTGGTCTCTTGGAAGGATTATCGTTTGCGTGCCCATTACATCATTTAGTCATATAAATGAATTGAACTCAGCAGGGCCTGACCACAGTGCCGTTAAATTGTGTTCACGTCTCTGCATTTTAGGGTACCAGCTCAACTCGGCCGAGTGTGTGGACATCCGCCTGACTCGCGTGGTACCGGATCACTACTGCCAGTACTACCCAGAAAACAAGAAACCCAAACCTAAGCTCAAGGAATGCAACATGGACCCCTGCCCGTCCAGGTATGTGCAGCACTGTAAATATTCCTTTACGAAGTAGTGCGTGCAACAGGTGAGGTGTAATTATATGCTTAGGTCATCCATAATACTAGCGACATCTATACCTGCAGTGAATTCTAGAGCAAAAAGAAGCTTGTTTGAGGAAATGATTGTGCTCAAGGATCAAATGCATTGGTTGTTATTTGTTTATTTTATGATCCTTATATTTCGCTAATATTGGCCAGAGAAATTTTAGAACGTGAAGCAAAATAACAGATTATAAAATAATCCAAACGCAATCTCGTATGGCTGAATGTTGCTTGTCTCTCTAAGAAATTGACAGCTGAGTACTGGTGGTTGCGTAATTAATTAGCACGCAGGATTCTCATTTGGTATCAGAAAAAATCATACAAATTGCTATGTTATCTTAGAACAGCGTTTCAGCACCATCCACAAAATCACCAAAGAGCAATCAAATTCAACCCACTTGCACATGTAAGATTTCCCACCAAAGCAGTGAGAAGTCACATAATCTAGTGATAGTATAAAGACCCATACATTTTGTTTATAAAATGATCATGAAGCTTAAAAGCATATTTTGTGTTCAGCCTACGATGTAGGGGATTGCATTAAATGTAAGCCCTTTTTATGTACAAAATATTGCCTGGGAAAATGCATTTTCTAATGAGTTTATTAGTGCATTATCAAGCAGTATTCTACGCCTCTGCTGATAGAATGGAGGTATGCCCGGTGGTAGATACGATCAGCAGTAATTACTAGGTGTGGGTTTTGTAGTCAGAGTGGGAGGGTCTGCGAGGATGGGGTTTGTGGGGGTTGGGCCAGCAGGGAACATAGTTCCACTACTTATTTTCATACACTTCGACCACTGCCTGTAGTTATGCTTTTGCAGCCAGCAATGGTGTTATTATTGGCTATACTGCCTGACAATTTTCTCTTCTCAAATGGGTGGCATTCATTCCACCCTTTTTGAAAATGAGGCCTTTTATCAATTGTATGTTTGTGGGTGTTCTGTATAGAATAAAGTCCATTTACTGGGAGTGGGAAACCCTAATATGAAGACCAGAACATTATGACTCACAGCACTGGACTTTGTGTTTCCAGTGTATTTAATTGGATGCCATCTACACCAGACCATTTATTTACCAATATATGGACGATTTCAAACTGTGCAGCATGTCTGTGTTCATGGTTCCTGCCCAGATCACCACTGGAAAAGTAGGTGGGTCAAGTTTCCACAGATTTGTAACTTGAACAGGGCACACATAAAACATCATATTAATTGTGTCACAGCCTATCAAGTTTATTTGAGCACTATTTTGCTCAACGAAGAAGAGCAGATTTGAAAGAGAGTTAGATTGTGTTTTTCAGCTTTGGGAATGTTTGTGAGCTGTTGCAGCAGATGGAATCGTTCACTTCTAATATTAAGAGAAAGTTGCATCCAAATGTGATTATCTCCTTCGTGATCGACAGTGATAGGCGCAGAGGACGTTATGGTGAGAATGAGGCAGGAAGAGAGGGCTGTAGACCATATGGTCCCGGATGGAACATGAAGAACACATGAATGGGGGAATTGCATTTAAAGTGAGGGGTAGCTCATAAATCTAACCAGTGAATGATGGGGCTATCTCCGCTCAGCTGCGCCAGGGAGTGTCAATAACGAGTGGACTGCTGCCGCAGTAGGTGCATGAGGGCTGGCCAACAGCTCACAATTGTAAAGAAAATGTTAGTTATTGCACCATGTCACATGCGCATGTCCCTTATGATTGAATTCCAGTTTGTTTATTTGTGATAATCAGTGGGTGATCAAGAATGGCAATTTGGTTAGTTACGTAAGATGCTGATAATTGCTTCAGTTCAATTTCTCACACATTCTGTATATCGTCAAATGATATTGGTGCCCTGGTGCCAACACAAGTTTCGACCGTTTCCTGGTCTTTATCAAGGCTGGGCTATAAATACATATATATCACAACAAATTGCATCCAAAACATAACATACATTTGGAAAACATTGCGCAAAGATAGGTTGGTAATGCGATAAAAGAAAAAACAAAATCAAAGAACAGGAGGAGATGGGGAGAGATGGAAGAGAGGGTCAGGGAAAAACAGAGAACGCAAAACATCACATTAGTCATTTGAATGGGCACATAGTATCATTTAGACTTGTTCTTTTATGTGCATTGTCCTTGCAACATGTGCCATCAATATTACATCCTTCTGTGTCTTTGTGTGCTTAATTATAGCATAGTCACCAAACGTTTGTATTAATCAAGGTATCTGTGTTAGTATGAAGCGATCAATGCAGTTGTCGCCATCCCTTCTGCAATTGACATGCCCTACAGCGAATCTCCTGCGAGTAGCCACTATCTGTGTCTAATTGCTGGCATGTATCTTAATCATTGGGCAACCCGCTAAATGCCCTCACCTTCAAGCAAGTGCCCAACCTAGGCCAATATCAAAACAAGCAAACAGCTTAGCGCAAGACCGTTTTTGCTCTCCTTTCTGATTGCACTTATATAAATATTCTAGCAAAAACACGACCTGCAAAGTAAAGAAACATCATGCTCCTTTCTACTACATATAACACTAGAACTGTACAACAGTGGCCAGGGGAAAGCATGTGTGTTTTGAAAGCCATGTTTATCCTTGCTCACATAATTACCTCTTGTTAACTTCTACCTACCACTTGCATTCTGTAATATCACTGGATTTCCCTTTATCCAGGTTTAGAATGTAAGATAAGACCTTCGAAAAAGCAGAAGAAGGAGAAAGAAGCATCTAGTCTTTCCATCTACTAGCTATGTAGCGCTTGTAAGATTCAAAGCTCTGCCTGAGGGAGATGCAACATCTTTAGATGTTTAAAATAACCATATTAAAGTTCCTTCTCACTCTTACCTTATTAGGTTAATGTTGCAGTGTTGTGGCCAACTCCTTGTTAGGGAGCAGCCTAGCCAAGTTGGGCATCCGCGGACGAGTCTAGCCAGCGCCATTTTGGAAAGGTATTATTATACCTGCTGTGACGTCGCACGTAAAACGTGTGACATCACAATGGCAAACCAACTAAATGGCCCGTACGGTGCTCCATAGCAGACTGCCTGCTTAATTCACATTGCATGTATACTGTTTCAATCACAAGTGCTCCCATGTCTTAGAAACATCCCTAAGTCAGTGGATTTTCCAGGGCAAATTACTGTTAGTGGTGCACGTGGTGGGGAGTATTTTGGGGAATCTAAATGTATGTTCCAAAAAGGATGGGTGGATATCATTGTTCACCCTATTAGTCCTACATCTGGAGCAGTCAGGGCTGGCATCTTGCCAATTCCAGGAAGGTGTAAACAAACTTGCCGGTAACCATGCGCTATGATGCTCATCAATATTATTCAGCTTGTTACTTACATTGCACAATCAATATTGGTAGAGTGTAGTAACATGCTGAAAAATATTGATGAGCAAATCCACTGACCTATCTGGAAGATACATTTAGATTCCCCGAAACACTTCCCGGCATGTGCCCAACTAACAGTAACTTGACCTCTGATGACATCACAGGAAGTGATGGAAAACGACCTTTCACCCCTTGACAAAACAGGAAGTGGCATCACATAGCATCACATAGCATTGTTTAAAGGTACACTATGAAAAATATGGTTACAGTATCACTGTAAAGTGACATACATTGCATACATGAATGGATCACCATATGTATCGTTAATATCAGTGCGTATAGGCCCATATTACCAAATTACTGTGAATGCAAGCAGACATCCATGACCAAATGATAATGATGTGTTATTATATAGCATTTACGCTTAAGAGCTTCATATAGAACAAATATACATACAATTTCACCCAACCTGTGTTGGTACTCCTTTATCAACCTCAGCAGGAAGAAAGGCTGAGTTGTCCTTGCCGGGAGTCAAACCTGCAGATCACACACACATTTCAGCAGCGCGCGCTCTTCCCAGTGAGCTATCTTACCCGCTATAGCTACCAGAAAACCAGCCACTCCAGAAACAAAGTTCCACATGCTGCTTGCAACAGCCCAGGAGCCTAAATAAAAAAAGTAAAAAAATAAGGTTTTATAGGGGTAGCAAGGGCTACCACACGGGTAACAAGGGAGACTTCCTGGCGACCCCTAAATGACGTGCCTGATTCTTCTTTATACAATTGGAATGCATATCAAGGTTGCAGGACTAATATCTCTTGATGATTCAGTTACACAGGGAGCCAATAGGTCGGACTGTATCAATCTTAAAGCCCATTTCTCCATGTGCAGCATTCCTTAACCATTTGCATCTTCTCAACCAAGCCCGATGGATGTACTTTGCCACAATGTATACCACATTACTATCATGCGTTGATTTGCATATCGCCATGGCAATTATGCTAAGTAAATATGTTGTGGTCATTTAAAATTGGTCCACCATAAAAAGCTGTACGATCCCTATAACATGGACATAAGAAGACCTCATTAGGAGTATGGCGGTAAGGCAACAACGGCGCCGGTATTGCTACCGGCATCGTTCCTACCGTACTGCCATACTAGGACTTCTGCTCGCGGGTGCCCTTGCAGCCACCTGGTCTGACCGGGTGGCCGTACCGACACCCGCAAGCAGAACATGATGGTAGCAACGGTACCGTTATGAACGGTACCACTGCTTCCATCCTCCCCATTACCATTGAGCCCTATGGGGGCTCAAATGGGAATGGGGTTGTACCAGCTCCGGCACCCGCACAAGGGGAATTACCGGGTCCGCCGAGGTGGGAAGGCCCGGTGGTTCCCCATTTGCGGGTGCCGGAGCCGGATGCAAGTTTGGGGGTAGCCTTGCCGGTGAAACCAGCAATGCTAACTCCAACCTCGTAATGAGGCCCAAGTGTTCTAAAGTCTCCACTATTTCATTACAAGCAGGACATATACTGTTCTGCGATTGTTTGTGAGCCTTGCTACGTTCAGGGTTCCCATTCTACATTTGATATATAAAGAACGTGCAAATGCAGGGGAAACATTATCCAAATAGCCTTCATACCCAAAATCCTTTTTGCAGGACCGATACGAAAAACCTACCAATGGCCGTATGCATGACACCTGGGCACATGGTGTTAAATCCATTTTTTAACCAGACACTTTGTTTCTGTATTCAAATCAAATGGGCTATACCAAAGATGAATCAGGTGGGGTGATGTTAATAAATATTTCATGTGTTATAACCAGGGGAGCGCCCGGCCACCCTCCTTTGCAAAGGTCCGTAGAGACCCATAATCGTATCCGTTGTGAACGGAGGATAGCACAGGGGCAACGTGCTGGTCTTGGAGGCAAGACCACGCAGAGCAACAGAGATTTGAATCCCAGATCTGCGCTTAGAAACTGAACCCAGGTACGGTGTTAGGCGCGTTATAAAAAAACAATGAAATAAATAAATACAACAAATTAGGACAATTTCATCAGTAATTGATGTGACGTCCATTTCCAGGCGCCTTCGTATATTTGGGCTGCTTGAGGGGAGCTTGAGTAGCTTTTTCAGAAATGTATTTTCAGTCACGGCTAGGCACCAGAGCACACCCCCACATGTCTGCCCCATATGATGCTGCTGCGTTTGCCTGTGCTTTAAATATTTCTATAGTGGGTTTCACAGCTCCACTTCCCTGCTTGTGTGCAAACCTTCATATAGCCCCGCTGTTCCTTTCTAGGATTATTTTTGCGTTCGCTAGGTGGGCTACCCGGTGAACCTCATACAAAGTATTCCTATGCCGCAACTTGTTCAAGTCTCTTGTCTTCAATGCAAACGCCTATTCTTACCTTTCTGGTGGAATACCGTGGCCTTTGTTTTGCCGATATTCATTTCCAGGCCCATATCACTGCCAAGCTTTTATGCAAGTCTATGCAAAAAGGACGAGCATGCTCGTCCTTGGCACTGAAGGGGTTAAAGATAGCCAATGATTTCTTGAGTCCAGAAGGTGTTGTCGCTAACAAGGTTTCATCGTTAGCAAAGAGATTCTATCCTGTCCTAGTCTGGGGGTATGAAACTCATTGCTATAAGTAAGTCAATTATCTCATTGATGTACATACAAAACAAGGTTGGTGCCAAAACACAGCCCTGCCTGATGTCTTTTTCAACTTTAAATGACTTGGTTGTTTCACCTGTAAGGCCCCAGCGGACCAATGCTTGGTTATTTGCATACAGCTGCTGTATGCTTCCCAACAAATGTCCCAGTAGGGCTTTTCCCTTGTGCACGTTGCAAAGTATTACCCTGGGAACACCGTCGAACGCTCTCTTCAAGTCAATGATCTTGCCTGTCGCATCCTGGAAAGATATTGGGTGATAGTTCGCCGGGTCCTCTCTGCCCCACGTTTTATATATGGGCGCTATTTCTGCTGTTGTCCTTGACCCTGGTACTCTATTTAATACAATTCACTCATTGAAGAAGCGAGACAAGACTTGCACCCAAATTACAGGCTCTGCCTTAAAAACATCATTAGGGATGATATCAGGCCTCACGCTTTCCCTCCCTTATGTGCGCAAAGCGCAATCCGAATTTCCAGTAAAGTAACGATTCTAATCTTTGCTTGCCAGGGGGTAAACCCCTTTCTGTAAAGATGGGTCAATATCACTTGCTGGGAAATGTCTTGTCTCGCTGTAAAGCCCCTGAAAATGGTTCCATCAAACGTCCTTGACGATGCAGCCCTGGATACATGTTTCCGACATGTCAGTGACAAGCTTCCAAAGGTGGCAGAGTCCCAAGACTTTACTGCTTCCAATAGACTGTCCCATTTTCTGCTCCAAAAGGCTTTCTTTTTTTCTTTAGAAAGAGAGCAAATTCCCTTGGACTTCCCTGCCTTCTTCTGCATAGCATTTCTCATATCTAATCGTAGACTATTTTGCTACGCCTCTTGGTTGAGTAACATGTGGGTTAATAGCTGTTATAGTCGTAGTAGTCAAAGATTTGGCAATTAAGTAAACTCCACAGCTTCACAGAAGTAGCTGTCATCCTGTGCCCTTACAAATGGCGGTATGTCTGTGCTCTGACAGTCAGACACATTTTCGTGAGCACTGGATTTCTGGAAGAAGCCATTTTCTGTTCGTTGACAAAACAACTCTGCGGTTCGTTGAATGAGAGAGTGGGCGGCTGGAGAAGCACTCCAAACGGTTCCATGTTGTTTCATGGCCCGTTATTATTTCGCAGCCTTTTTTGTGGCAGATTTTTTGCTGCAAAAACTCATTGAATTTGTTTTACATTTTTTGGGGATGTGTTACCGCCCCAAAACCCCCTTCAACACGTTTTGGAATCTAGTCCCGAAACACACAGAAACCTTATATACCTCTACCCCCCCCATATTTTTTGATGGTTTTTTTTGCAGTAAAAAATCTGCAGCAAAAAATGCAGCAGACAAAAACCTGCGATGGATGGACATCATGCCCTTCAAACACCAGCAGAAGACCAGCAAATATAAATGAAGAAGACTGTTGTCATTTCACCAAGATGATAGGGGCAGCGGAAGTGACATCACACAACCTTTGGACCGTTGATGTCATGAAAGGAAGTGACAACACATTACTTTTGACACCAATGACATCCCCACTTAATGACTTCACCCACATTTGGACCCTGAAGATGTCACAAGAAGTGGACAATAGCCGCAAAAAGAATAACTCAAAAAATGTACAAACACAGATAAAGGCCACACCTAGGAGATGCAAGGGGGGCGTAGGGGCACATATGAAACATCTGGGGAGCCTTGTATGATGCTCAGATCCGTCATGCCTGGCAACCTATTCTTTTCTGGCTCCGGAGAGACAGGGCTGTGCACACAAACACACACATCTCCATTGGTGTCAGAGATGCAGCAGGGGCTCCCCAGAAAGCAACACAAATAGAGTTTACAAGTGCACCCATTGGGGTTGCAATGGGGACTCCTGAATGACATTCAGGAATTTGAGACCAAAATTAAATATTATAAAGTCAGAACAATAGGTTTTGTTGAAAGTCCGATTCTTCACTGGAATGAAATGTTCACTCAGTGTAGTTTTATTCTCGCCTGACATTGTTCATTTTTTATTATCATATAAGTTTAATTGTATGCGCTGGGCTTATTTCTCACGAAGGTGGGATGTTTCACCTTTTTGCACAATAACCATGGTTGAAACTTAATTTAGAGAACGAGGACAACAAATAAGGAGTGTCATAGAGAGAAATTGCTGAAATCTGCACCTTCGGTCACAGCGTTTAAAGAAGATGGCGCGTGCACATGCATTTTAGCCTTATAGTCCAGGAGAGAGTTCATGATCATGTGATAATAACACCCCCCTCCCGCCCGCCCCCCCCCCGGCCCCCCCCCCATGGTATTGCCTGAAGTGAAGCCAGGGCCTATAGGAAGGGCAAGGGTTACTATCCCGAGTGATCATAACCACTCCCAAAGTCTATGGAGATATTTGAACATGGAGATGTGCAACTACAAAAGAAAGGGACTGATTGTGAGGCTGCTGCTCCAATCAGAATGCTCGGAATCAGGGCTACCCCAGAGATTACAGACTATATTCAGTTACGCTGAGAGGAGATCTATAATGGAATGTGTGCGATAATAGCAGCTACTCTCCGTCATTTATTGGTATCTCCATTGATGTATGTTCATTGGAACTGCAGTTACAGGTCACACATCGAGGAGTAGCATTTATTAATGGGGTATATCATGGATAATATGCATTCTTTAATACACGTAGGTTGCAGAACGATACTGGTGAGTCCATAAAGAAGGTTTGAATAATAATTTACTATCCTAGTCAATTTAGCTGTTTTGCAGCACTGCAAATAAGCAGTGCTACTCTCCTGGAGCCGGCTCTAGATTTCTGACTCCATTTGAAGGGAGCACTGTCCCCCCCTCCCCCCCCCGACCCTGGAGAAACAACATAAACGTTAGACTAACCTTGCACTATAATGCTCAATACTCATTAATTTGAATTTAGGACAATTAAACACTGAGTTCGCTCCGATGGGATTTGCACCTGAGGGTTGTAAACACAGGCCTCAGCCGCACACACGCCACCATCTTAACAAACTAAACCAGGTCACAGTTTTTAACAAAATAAAACCACATTGGCATTTCTATAACCCACATAGTCATTTTATGCATCCAAATTAGGGATGCACCAAACTCCAGATTTGATTAGGTTTTCTGCCAAATTTTGGTTAAAATGCTTTCCAGCTACGGCCGAAGGCTTGGTGTTCTCATTTGAAGTCAATACAACAGTCCATAGATTAAATATTAGACCAAAGTATTTGTTTCTGGAGAGGAGCGGTGAAAAGGAGTGAGAGGTGAGCAGGGTCTGCTCATAAGTGGAAGGCCTATGCGAAACCAGAAAGTGGCAACCAGCAGGCCTGGGGTATCGCCTTTTATATGCTAGGCAGTGCGGCATGGCCTGGCCTAAGAGACTTGTTTGGGGAACCTCTGGTTGGGAAATATCCCCAGTTCTCTATCGTCCAGTCTGCCATAGGGAGTATCGAGCGATAGGTGTGAGGACTTTGTATGGGACATAGTCAGAGGTCCATGCCCCTGTTTGAGAAATTGATAATGATTTGTTATTTAAATAGCACTTAGCTCTAAACGCTGTACATACATCCTTGTCATCCCAACTGAAGTTGGTACTCATTTATCGACCTCAGAAGGATGAAAGGCTGAGTTGGCCTTGCAGGGATTTCGAAAAAACCTGCCGATCACACATATATTGCAGCAGTGAACGCTCAACGCGCTGAGCTATTTTACCAGCTTTTTGGTAGGAGGAAAGCTGAATAGAGTTGGAATTTGGTGTTTGGTACATGGAAACCTCCCAACACTCAAGGGCTTCTTCAAGGTAGATAGGGTTGGGGAAGAGTCTGTTACATGTTAAGCACTGAAAGAAGTTCCGACAAACCCCCATGACCCCCCAACATAAGTTTCTTAGGAGAACACTGGCTTATTGATAAATATCCACATTGTCTGCTTGAACAGGAACGTCGTGAGATAGGAGAACATTCTCTGTTCTGTGAGTAGAGGGAGAGCTTGAGAGCTCTGTATTTGCAGGAGCTGTTTAAGTGGATGGATGAACGGTCAGATAGCACAGTGACCGTTCGCTTTGACATCTATGCAGAGCCTGATGACGCAGGTTCGAATCCCGGCAGGGCCAACTCAGCCTTTCATGCTTCCGAGGTCGATAAATAAGCACCACACACCGTGGGTAATAATAAGCAGCGCTCAGATGCCTGAGGGTTCGTAATGCTAAATTATTGTTATTTTTATGAAGAGTGAGATGCAAAGGGAAAGCCATAGGGTCGTGCATCCTCTAGCGTGGTGGAAAGTGGAAGGGGTTACAGAACATTCACTTCTATATCAGTCAATTGAGAACAATTGCGAAATGTGAGTACTAGACCTTCCCCGTTGTACATACTGCATATACTGTGTTACAGTGTTATATATTGTATAGATCTCGCCTCACAGTGCTTTTTCCACAGTGTGTAACATGTTTCTCTCATACTGGTCCTCTGTACACATTGACTACCCACATTCTTGGATATAACGAATGCAATAGTATTGTATGATCTTGCACAGCAATGTAACCGAAGCTGAATTATCAATCTTGCACAGCAATGTAACCGAAGCTGAACTAACCAAAGCTGAACTATCAATCTTGCACAACAATGTAACCGAAGCTGAACTATCTTGCACAGCAATGTAACCGAAGCTGAACTAACCAAAGCTGAACTATCAATCTTGCACAACAATGTAACCGAAGCTGAACTATCTTGCACAGCAATGTAACCGAAGCTGAACTATCAATCTTGCACAACAATGTAACCGAAGCTGAACTATCTTGCACAGCAATGTAACCGAAGCTGAACTATCTTGCACAGCAATGTAACCGAAGCTGAACTATCAATCTTGCACAACAATGTAACCGAAGCTGAACAAACCTCTTGATGCCTTTGCGCGCTGATACCTTCGGGTCTGGCGTGCATTATAAATAATAAAACAAACAAACAAACAAACAAGGAGTGCCTTTTTTAGAGCTCATAGGCCTTGGTAGATTCAGTCACATCAGGCTTTGGAATGTGTCTTTGGAGCAGTGAGAAGTAGGCCTCTCTGTGGAACCTTCCTGTACAGAAGTCTCTCTCCCACTAGAGGGCAGCACATCCCACGGGGTAAAGGATGACACCTGATAATGCCCTGTCTGAGTGCCCAACCCCCTAGACCAGATGCACAGGCAGGTGCTGTAATCAGGCCAGCGCTTTCCAATGTTTAGGATGTATTTATGTTGTGCAGAGTCAAGGGGCAATGCTCAATGAGGAAGGCAACAGGAATATTGATGGGAAAGCTTTTGATTCTGGTCCACATTGCACACAACAGTCAATTCAGGCACAAAGCAGGCCTCTAACCCCGAATTCCCATTGGCAAGGCAGCTTTGATGATGACCCTCTCCTTTGAATGGACATGTGTCCCAATGTATAAAAGGTACAGCAATGTGAAGAGGACTTCAGGGCCCAGATAGAAGTCCTGGGAGATTGCTGCCTGCACAGCGGATGCCAGGGGCTTCTCTGTAGACAGTAGAAGCAGTTGTGCATGGACCGCTGCCCCTTTGCAATTGGTTATCGCTTGCTCTGGACAGGCGGTTACCTTTCAATTCTTGGGGACTACATAAACTACACTCCTGAGTCGCAAAGTCCATTTTGTGCATTGGAACCTGGTATATTGCATCTGTGAAGCCTGACAGTTTGAGTAGCGCAGGCTTTGCATATGCAACATGCTTCGGTACATCTGGTCCCTGACTTTTTGTTAATCTAGTACTTTCTGCCTTGTTTGTTTCAAATAAGGATGATGTTTTTAATGAAAACGATGTCACAGTTCCCTTTTCTGTCACTTCATTTATTTCTCGACATTCCTTTGGGTCTCCAATCCTAGGGACTGCAATTTTTCTAAAACATCAGAGCAGCCCCCAAGTGAATAGACCAATTAGTACATCATCGGAAACAAGCAGTAACCCACCCCAACTAAGCAAACACGGATAAATAGCACACTGCCCATATTCTTTCTGAGTATGCTTTTTCGTAAGCTCCTGCTATGGTCATAATGCATAATTTGCCATTTGTTATAAAGCTATCCGTTACAGTTACGCCATTTTCTCAAAATGGCTCTTAAAGTTAACATCAGAGAACCTTTGACATTCATTAAATGTCCAATCCCCATGTCACCTCCCTGGTCATTACTGTCACATGGCCAAGGGAACACACTGACAGCAGAATAAAGTTAAATGGTTTTATTCGGGGTTTTATTCAGCAAATGTAAAACATGAGACTATTGCATGGTGATTGGTTCAGGATGGCGGTAACATAAAACATCTTGGGAAACGTAGTCCTCTCCCCCTCTGTTACACCCCCCCCTCTCCTGTGGATCAAAATCTCTCTCTTCACTGTAGCACACACCTCTTCTGGGATTAGGCCCCCCACATCCCTTCACTGGCACACACATCACCTCTGGGGCTCAAAGGGCTCTTCTCTTCTGTTACACATCCACTCTTCTGGGGATCAAAGCCACTCTCTCTTACTACTCTTGGGTCTGGGATCTCTTTCTTCTGGTCTAAGGGGCATCCTCTCCCCCTCACTAGTGCACACCCCTCTTCTGGGGGTCAAGAGGCTCTTCTCCCGCTCATTGGAGCACACCCCTCTTCTGGGGTGCAAAGGGATCTTCTCCCCCTAACTGGGGTGGTCTATTCTGAGGTTCAAGGGACACCTCATCTTCACTGGAGCTCACCCCTCTTCTGGGGCACCATAGGGCTCACCTCTTCCTCCCAGGAGCACACTTCTCTTCTGGGGTTGAGCGGGCTCTTCTCTCTCTCTCATTGGAACATACCCCTCTTCTGGGGGTCAAGAGGCTCTTATCCCGCTCACTGGAGCACACCCCTATTCTGGGGTGCAACAGGATCTTCTCGCCCTAACTGGGGCGGTCCATTCTGAGGTTCAAGGGACTCCTCTCATCTTCACCGGATCACACCCCTCTTCTGGGGTACAAGGGTCTCACCTCTTCCTCCCAGGAGCACACTCCTCTTCTGGGATTCAGCAGGCTCTTCTCTCTCTCATTGGAACACACACCTCTTCTGGGGTTCAAGGCGTTCTTCTCCCACTCGTTGGAGCCCATCCCATTTCTGGTCTCGATGGGTTCCCCCTTCTCTGGTGCTCTACAGATTTCTCTCAAGAAACTCGCCTCCTGTCAGCAACTCAAATAGAAGAGAAAAGGGTGGAGTTTTGTGAGAGAGACTGTGTGTGTGTGTGTGTGTGTGTGTGTGTGTGAGAGATAGAGATAGATAGAGAGAGAGAGAGAGAGAGAGAGAGAGAGAGAGAGAGAGAGGGTAAGAAGAGTAGAGATCGTTGTAGCACTGAGAGCAAGGATTGTCGTTACGAGGGAAGACGAAAAAAGAGGGCGTTTGAGGGCAGAGACAGGAGAAGGGAGATAGAGACTGAGAAAGAAAGAGGGAGTGAGAGAGAGTTGTAAGAAAAGGAAAAGGTGTGTGGAGATGGAGGGTAGAAGAAGGGAGGTAAGACCAAAAAGCAGACTATAGAGAGAGGTAGAGACCAGTTGGATGTTGGAGATAGGAGAAGCGCCAGAGACCAGTAAGATCAGAGATGGGCGTATGGAGAGAGAGAGATAGCGTGACAAGGGGAGGGTGTGTGAGAGAATAAGGAGAATCTGTGGATTTAAGTATTTTGCAGGAAATAGAACCATCAGGAAAACTCATCAGGACCCTGAAAAGCCCTTGAGCGTGGAAGTTGGAGAAAGCCACTGCCTGTTGGCCCCAATTTAGGGTAAGGGATAGATCTGGGGTGTTGGGGTCACCTGGCGAAAGTATACAGTGTTTGGGGAAACATTAGGGTGGAATAGGGAAGCCTGTGCTAGGGAGGTTGGATCCCACTTGGAGGACAGGGTAAGCGGCATGCACCACCCCAACTTTGAGAACTCCAGTAGATTTGAATTGGAAAATACCTGGTTCTTTCTTTTCTAATAAAAAGTAAAAAGAATTAGCCTTTGTATGATTTGTGTAGTGAAATGTCACAGTAGATACCAAACCAAAGGCTAAACATGAATTATAAAAGTGTTTCAAAGATCCCAAAAGCAATGTAAAAAAGCAAGAAAATCCCAAGAAAAAACTTCAGGACATATCAAAGTGCAAATCAGAATTTTAGGGAAAACCTCTGTGGAGCTGATAAGCACTCAGGCCAAGGAAGCCGTGCTGACGCAACAAAGTGCAGTGGAGGTCAAAATCCGAACAACCACTTAAAGGAAGGGACCTAAAAGACCAGGGCTCTCTCCTGTGGCAGTCTGAAACTCAGAAGTGAGTGCAGGAACGCTTAAATTCTTGAAGTATGAGAAACTGCAGAGTGTCAGTGAGTTTTTAATTATGAACCCTGAGAGGGAAGTAGTGAAACGGACGTTATCTAGTGCAAATGGAGCCATGAGTTCAGTTCCTGAACCCATGCGGATGTACTTGGCCTCATTGTAAGTGAGGTATAACTTACACCATGGCCGCTAACACTTCCATGTTCCGGGATGTTTTTACACCACTAGTCCAGGCCCTGCAACATCACTGTGCATTGCTCGCATCAGAAACATCAGAAATGGCAGCCGGAGAGCTTTCTGCTCGCATAAAATCCCCCAGAAGTGCCCAGGAAAAATCTGAAAAATAGGCCGCTATCCACTTTTGCCTATGTCAGTGGTAACACAGGAGACCACTGCCAAAACCCATCATTTGGCTGCCCACAGAGCAAAATGACTGCAAAAGAAACACAGAGCTGTGTGGAAATCCTTTTTCTTGGTTGTCAAATTTGCAAAAATCATGGCTCACAAACCACCCAAAAGATCCAACCTCCTTGTTGGGTGTTAAACATCATTCCACTTCAAGAATCCACACAAATATAATGTCAGCAGAAGTATATGATATCAGAACAAAATCCACTTTTAAAGATGCTTGCTGCAAAGAAATATGTCAAAAATGAGTGCAATACCATTACTATCCTCTGTCAGACGCTGGCGATCTCTAAATCTGTCAGGTTACAATTGTGTCTCAAAAGCTAAATATGCCGAAGAGGGGACTTCCATCAAATGCAATATAGGGTGCCACACATTGATTTTCATGTTGAAAAAGACTGGAATTGAAGATATGTTTGCTTATTTTAAATTTGTACTGTCATTTTTCACAAGGAACAATGTCACAATTGACCATAAGGTAACCTGATTCAGCTAAAACATCAAAGAGGTTTCCCACCACTGAGAACACACCACCCTGTTCATTCCCACCAAAAGGAGAGAAGATCTCATGGGGTTGCTAATGAGAAGAGGAGGAGACTTCCTCTGCTGCTCTGGGAAAGAGACAATGGGTTCCTTGAACTGAAAGAAAATGCTAATTCGGGTGTGACTGACACCAACTGCCTATGAAGACAAGCCCATGTGACTCTCTAGCCCAGCCAAGACCTTGGAGGCGGAGACAAACCATTGTGTGTATTGAGAGAGCACAGAAATTATTGTTTTGGGAAAAGACTTATAAAATATTCTACCGAACTGACAAAAATATGGAATTTAGAGATTATTAAAATGAAAATATTGCTCACAAGTTGAAACTACTCTGGAAATTTTGCGACTTTCATAGACTGAACCACGAAAAAGTTCATATTCTAGCAATTGTGATTATGTTAGGAACATGAAAAATTACAGGAATATGCCCAGAGGGTATGTGCATGCATGTGTAAAAATTGGTACAGAACTGACACTGAGTAACCGCCCAAAAGTGCAAAAAAATGTAATTTGTTAACCAAAACTCGTAGGAAGATGAGGCTTGGACAGAAACGTACCTTAGTCAATCTGTCATGTAAATATGTATTATTAACAAGTTGTGCATATTGGATATATGTTTTTTGGGAAAAATAGATTTTCTGGGTGAGAACAAAGGGGAGGGATTTTCTCTGGACCCTAAACACTGTGTCACTCTGACACATGATGACACATCATGACACACTGTTCCCTTCTCAAATCAGGAGAGGGGGGATTCTCTGACCTATCAGATCCTTAGAGGGTTGGACATAGTATAATCAGCCTCCCCACCCCTTTGGAAGATGGATAAATAGGGACTGTTGGGGAGCCAGAAACATGGACATTCACTCATCACTGATCTACCGGCGAAGCGCTCTGCAGGAAGAGCCCATCTCCAGAACCAGACTCCAGAACCCTGAAGCAGAGCCCCAAGCCAAAAAGCTGAACTCTTCTGAGTGGGCCTTTAAAATCTTGCAACCTGATTTTAACCCCTAAACTTCCACGGGGTCTAACCAATTCAACAGCCTGGCTGTGCTGTGTTGGCTACCTCTGGCCAAGAACCCTTGCTGGAACCCAAGATCCAGAGCAGCCCAGCAGAGCTGTAACCCAGAACCCATCAGATCCAGTCTAAGAGGCCGTGCAGACCAGAGTGCCTTGCGGAGAGCAGAGTCCAGGTGCCCTGAATCTTGTCCGGTGGTGAACGAATTCCTGCCAAACCTTGGACCAGATCTTTGACAGGCCCATTCCATTCCAAAGCCATAGTAGTGAGTATTTAGCATAGAACTGTCCATAGTCATCCCTTAGTATTAAGTAATCCCATCCAAACCATTCCAACACATCCATAACTGCATTATTGAATCTCTTTTGTCTATCTTGAATTCTTCTCTCATCCACATAATCCTGTGATAATTGTAGTGATAATCATCTTGGCGCTAATATATATTTTCTGGAGAAAGGCAATCGTCTCAGGCAGATAGAAACCATCCGGAGGCGCCTCTGGATTGGTGGCTGTGCTGTCCGTGTAGTTTGCGGCTCCATAGACTCTCTAGTGTTAAGAAATCTTTGTTCCAAATCTTCAACAGTGCATCTTTCATTTTGAAATCTTGACTCTTTTGAGAAAAATAGACCTTTCCTAAAACCTCTGTAACTTCTGAACTGTTCATGCTAGGAACCAGATTTAAATGTCATTTTGATGCTAAAATCCTCAGCTATCAAACAAACATATAATGCATTCCAATGCCTTATAATTTTGCTGTAATCACGTTTTTTCGTGCGCTGAAAAGTTTGCCGCGATTTCGCATTTGGCTCAATTTCACCACATGTAAAAACAGCTATTTCTTGCTTTCAACTTCTGAATTTCGTTTTCCATCTGCTAATCTTTCTACAATCATTGCTAGTGTTTCCCTGAACCAATCCAAAGCAACCCTCACTAGTTCTGAATCCTATTTAGCGAATTAAAACCATTTTTAGCATTTTTTCCATCACTTGATATTACATTCCAAAGCATTTGACCTGTTTAAAACCAGCCCTGTTTCTCTCTGCTTGCTGGGGGGAATCGGGATTGAAACTGCAATTGTTGATTGTTATTCCTGAAACCTGTGTGCCCTCATTCCATCTCTTCATATTGCATATTGGGAGGGGGAGTAATAACAGGGGGAAAGAGTGATCACATTGTCTTTGGGTTGAATTAATATCAAGTTTATTTCTGTGTTGCATTCTTTCATATCACTGCATTTCCTTGAACCCACACAAAGTTATTCTCTGCTACATTATTCTTCCTATTCATACTCCTAATTGATTAAAGATATTGTTGATATTGTAATATTACCCATTGCTGATCATTGTTCATATTCATAATAGTGTGATATTTAGATATTGTTCATATTCAGAAAAGTGTGATATATATATACGTGATCAAGCGCTCAGGGAAGCGCGAAACGCGTCGTTAAGGACACTGCCTAGGCGTCCTGTATTGTCTGCTGTGTGTGCTTGCCTCATATATATATTTTTGTACTTTTCATTAAAACTCGATCTTTTTCATCTAGTTGGATTCGAGTTTTTTTTATTTTTGTTGGGATCTATTGACTTCATGCATGGAGTGCAGGTTTTTCTATCCTCCATGTGGTAACATATATATATATATATATATTGTTCAATTCTTCAAATACAACTTTTAATTTGCAAAACAAACCTCCTTCTTGGTTCAGTGAGACCGGGGGGATTCAAAGAGAGGGGCGTTATATAAGGGTACATCATCCAGAAATAAAATAGCTTTTGACAAAAAAATATAAAATTAGGGATTTCCATTGGGTATCCCAGACTAGGCATTGACTTAGGTGGAGTGCTGGTTTGAAACCACTTACAATGTTTACCTGCCCGCTTAGTGTACTTTAGATTTTAGTTTTTGTTTGGGGTTTTAAAAGTCACACGAATGCACGCAGGCCAGAGTTCCCGTGCCTTTGTACACCCTACCAGAAAACGAGCACCAATGCCACTGCTTTGCACGTGGCTGGTGAGCGGCATCACAACGAAGCCCTGTGGATTTCTCCCTGTTTTATTACAGGTGTAAACACCAGGTGGAATCCATAGTGGTAGATTTTGCAAAAAGTGGTAATTGCATTCAGTGAACCAGCATGTTTGCACTTGCACTTGCCTTGGGTCCCCTTATATGCAATTTTCTATTACGTGCAAGTCATAGAGTAATAAAAGGGTGGTAGAGGCAAAATCACCTTAACTCCTTTCTCACACACCATTTTTCAAAAAAGTGTAAATGCTGCACGCAGTTTTCACATGTCAGACAGAATTTACAATGTATCCATATAGAATACCTCTGTTTTTAGCTGGTGCAAAAAAACAGGCACAATCATTTGGTTTTGCACCAGCATAAAAATGTCATGCTGGCTTAAAACCAGGCAGTGTTACCGTTTATCGTGCAAAAAGAAGGCAAAAAAAATCACTTCATTTCTGCTTACCACCTGCAAATCTGTAGAAACTTCGCCAGTGCATGGAAAAAGGTGTTAAACCTGGCGTAAGCGTCACCATTCCCCTCCCCCCGGTTTCTATTCCTTTACTTACAGTGCAGGCGATTGGAAAATGATTCTCCTAGGGTTTCAGAGCGTCCACCTGCATCAAAATTAGATGAGGGCAGATGTGCTGCATTTGTAAGTTTATTAACTGTGTACATTTGGGGCACAATTCATGGAATATTTTCCCAGTTCAAAGTGACTTTGCACTGCTGAAAGTGAATTGGCACTGCTGAAAGTGAATTGGCACTGCTGAAAGTGACTTTGCACTGCTGAAAGTGAATTGGCACTGCTGAAAGTGAATTTGCACTGCTGAAAGTGACTTTGCACTGCTGAAAGTGAATTGGCACTGCTGAAAGTGACTTTGCACTGCTGAAAGTGACTTGGCACTGCTGAAAGTGAATTTGCACTGCTGAAATTGACTTTGCACTGCCGACACAAACCCTGATTCACGGAACCGTGCAAAGTGTATTTTTGCCGTGCAAACTCATTTTGTACTGCAAACATGACTATACTCTGAATTTGTCCGGACTTTGCACAGCAAAAATATACTTTCAACAGTGCAAATTCACTTTGCACTGGGCAAATATTCCATGAATCTGATTGCAGCTGAGTATTTGCTATCAGAGGTCGGAGGTCCAGTGCAGACCACCGTGAAATTGACCCCACTGTGTGATGCGTCTCTGGTCGTTACTCAGTAGTAACTGGAAATCACTGAGTTGCGTTGGATTGCAAGGATCTCTTCGACCGCACCCAAGCAATATTAATCAAATCATTTTTATTATAATACATTATGCGATAGAATACCATCTGTCAATAATGCCAATTTCTGGACAGATACTTCTTTTCTATTAGGTGATATTCCTTATTGCAATGTTTTGAATTGTTTTCCAATGGGTATGAACAGGTGCAGCATCACTTTTCATGCATGAACTGGCTTAATATTTATTCTATTTTTTACAGTGATGGTTTTAAAGAGATTATGCCTTATGACCACTTCCAGCCACTTCCTCGGTATGTATAATTACAACAAATTATTTATTTGTTTGCAACAAGTTTTATTGGAGGTTTTCGGGATTAGCATCCCAGTCTAATGCCAGAAGTGCTTAGAACATGTTCCTTTCACAGACTACAGCCTTTGTGCAGTGTGCTGCCAGAGTGTGAGGGCAGATGCTGGGCAGTACCCAGTTCTGTGATCGTTTTGGAATGTGTGAACAGTCAGCGTACCCATGCTTGACTGATTTCAGAACTGGCCCCATTAGGAGTCTGGCATCTTCGCAAGCGCCTCCCACTGCCCTACATGTGGGGAGGCCTTCGCAGCCACTCCCCCAGCCGTCCATCAAACCAGGAAGAGTTGATGGAAAATGTTACCTCTGTAGCAGGTGGTCCAGTTTGACAAGTTTTCTAATGTGTAAAATTAAGATGATTTTTCAAAGGTTGCAGCAGAGTACAACGTGTTCAACATATACTACAGTGTGGCTAGTTTACGGATTAAGCGCTTTTGCCTTTGACATGGGGCAAGTATGCACTATGAGAATTGCAATGCCGGCAGTGCCAACTCAACCCTCCATCTTTCCAAAGTAAAAAAAAAACTGATTACCATTAAAACCGATCACAATAACAGTGCTTAGTGGCAAGAGGAATCTGCATGAAGCGCCATTAAAACAGATATTGTTATAACAGAGATAATGCTGAAATGTTATGTATAGTAACGACAATGCTAATATGTTATGTATAGTAACGACATGTAAACACAGATGATATGTTTTGGCAAATGTAGTCTCTTCGTTTTCCACTTAGCCTTTAGGACTGGACTACCTCAATCTATTTAAATATTCTCAGCCCAACATAACCAGCTAACCAGTGCCAACGGCCAGTGCCCACAATGAAGGATATTTACAATCCTTCTAACCTAGGCTTAAGGGTAGAACTAGAGACATATGGCATCAATGAACTAATGAACTTGAGCTCTTTATAATATTGGGTAAGCATACAGTCTATCTTGCTCCTGAATACTAGCATTTCTAGAGAGGTTATCAATGCACCCTCAGACAGTGTCTCTCCACCATCACCTCCTGGGTGGCCACTGTGACGATTTGCTAGGTCTCGTCACTTCTGCCCAGGGGGTGACATTTCCAATGAGGCTAAGGAGATGAGGCCACTACCTAATTGTCTCCTTGGGGTGGTAATAGGCAGGAGGACCTCATAGGGAGGGACCCCCCTCCTGGGGTTAAGGACATACACCTGGGGAAAAGCCTCCCTAAAACTGTCACATAACCCCCTACCCTGATGGTCACACTTTTCTCCCACCATTGATAGGGAAACCATGTGTTAATGTAAAGCCATGACTGTGACAAATGTAAAATATAGTGGGACGAAGAAGAGCATGAGAAGCATGTGGAAACAATATATGCAAAGCCAGCCAAGGACTGTAATGAGGTGGCTCACTGGAGGCATGATGAGTGCCAAAGAGATTTTCCAAGATGGTGTTGACGTTACGCCAGGGTGGAGTCAACAGTATAAAGTATAAAGCAAAAATGAACTAAGGTGATCACACCGCGGAAGACAGGAATACGTGAACAAGACTTGGAAAGTTCAAACTTGGAATGCTGTCGCCGATCGGCAGGAGCATCCTAACTAGTGCCGTTACAAGCGGCTCCTGGCCAGGCATGGAGGAGGGCAAGGCATGGCCACCTGAAGATGATCTTTATTAATGGAAATATGTACATGCCGTGGCTGTGATTGTTGAACTGGTCATCACAATGAATATGGCAAATTATAATTTAAAACAATAATTGTGAAAGATATGAAAAACACACAAAAAGTAGTTCACAAAATCAGCAAAAACATGCAAACGTGGATTTCTGCAACTTAAGGGTGTGGTTCCCAACAAATAAAAAGGTGTCACTTGATTGTCAGGTCTTCTTGCTGTTTTACATTGAATGGTGCAGCCGAAACAGCCGTGTCTCTCCAGGAAGGGGACGAGAACAGGACATTGCTGGAGCGCCCTTAGTGGTGGCATGACCGCAGAAAGGTGGACTGTCCGATCTAGAACAACACCGAGACCACCAGCCTGCCTCACAGCACTGCAGGAAGCAAGAAGGTGGAGGAGAGACCCCCGCGACCCTTGTGAAGAACCAGAACTATGGCCCCAATGTACTGCAGGTAATGGGAGCAGCGGGAAGACCTGGTGGGGTCTGGGAAGAGGCCCAACTCAAACAGAGTACATCAGGAGTCATCTCGCCCGTCACAGTCATCAGCCCAGGACCAATGCCCAAGCAGAGTACATAGTCATCTCCCTCGTCACAGTGGTCATCACACTATCACTGCCCAAGCAGAGTACATTGGAAGTCATCTGCCTCATTGCAGTGGCCAATCCAATACCACTGCCCAAGCAGAGTGGAACAAGAGCCACCTCCCTCATCACAGTAATTCACCAAATACCTCTGTTAAAACAGAGGGCATCGGAAGTTGTCTCCCTCATCGCTGCGGCCCAACAAACACCATTGGAAAGCCCAAGAGCTTTGGGAAACAATCCCCTCAATACGATATTGAAACCAGTAGAGAGACATTTTCTACTTCCTGGAAGGAGTTAAATACACTAATACAAGTGTTCTGCAAGAGTGCTTGAAGGCTACTGTGGATAACTTATATAGAAGGACCAGGAGAAGGGAGTCATTCTCCTGGTCCCTTGTGATGGGACACTGAAGGAGTAACTCCTACTATAAGACTGAAGCAACCAGGAGAAGGGAGTCATTCTCCTGGTGAAGGAGTCACAAACTTCCCTTTAGTTAAAGACTTTTATGCTTATAGTGTTATAGCTAGATTAGTTGGTTTCTGACGGGACGGAGAACATTTCATTTTGATGGACATTCTGACAGTTCACTTACTTTTTCATAGGTTGAGGCAGGGCAAGAGCCTTTGAAATAGGTAAAGATAGGGTGTCCTAAATTACACAATAAAGGTTTATAGCCCTCAAAATTACCCCTCCTTGTCAGTCTCCTTCTGTGACACCCTCACACCATCCTAAAACTCAACCCATCCAAAATGGAATAGTTACTCATCTGCCCTCCCCCGTCCACCCAGCAGCCACAAACTAGACTTCCTCATGAATCAAAGAACTCACCACAGACAATGCACACATATCTCTCTCCGCACCATTGAAGTCCCTAGGCTACACCATGAACCCCCCACCTATCCTTCACACACAACATTGCTGTCATCACCAATGCATGCAACTTTGAGCGATACCACATATGCAAGATAAGATGCACCCTTCCCCCTGTTGACATCCGCACCACAGTCCATGCACTAGGTCTCTCCAGGCTGGACTACAGAAATTCTGTCACCACTCAACTCCCCAACAACACTCTCATCCCCACCCACCTGCAACTCATACAGAACGCACCAGAATCACTCATTTTGGATCTACCAAAAGACTCACACATCACCCCAGATCTCTCGCAGCTCCACTGGCTACGAATACCCCAGAGGATTGCTTTCAAAGGTCGTTGCATCATATAGAAAGCCATCCACCGTGAAATTGCATGTACCATTATAACAAACTTAAACCCATCACCCACACTAACACCAGACAAGCCGGCCAAAATCTCCTACACATTCACTCTGCAAGCTAACATGCACACAAAAACATGCATTAATCGAATGGGCACCCTGAGCCTGGAACACCCTCCTACACCACATCCGGACTGTACTTTCCATCAGCACTGTGCACAATTACTACAAACGACCTCTTTCCCCACTCCTAATCCAGCCAGACCACATCCATTGCAATCCTTTGTCTAGCCTAATCTTCCTATCCTATTCTGAAAACATTGTCCTTTCTTTTTAACCTCCTCCCTTCTGACCTTTTTAAGGCACTAGGTAGGGCCAGAGCTCTATAAAAGTTTAAATAAAATCCAATAATAATGTAGGAGATTGGTGCACTCTGAGTCAAATTCATCACAGACCAGCTGCTACTCAAAAGTGATCATAATATGTGGGACACTCAATAGAATATAAATAAGGATGATACATTACAATTGTTTAATCCCTGTTGGACCCAGAGTTAAACTATCCCAACAGTAACCTGAGCTAGAGCAGGTTCACATCCAGTTATGTTGACTTGAGTCAAGGACATTCCAAGATGTTAAACTTTAATTGGCAATGACCCACGCTCCTGCCTTTGGAACTGTATAGATAGGATGTGGATACTACTGAAATTGGGGCACACAATCAACCCCAGGAAAGGATCATTGTAAGAAAGGTGCCACCTGTCACTGGCGATTGCACATAAAGAAATGTTCACATAGTGCAACTGTACGTATGAGAATGTATTTAATTGTGTAGTGGAATTGCCATACAAGAGGTAAACATGTGTTTCACTCATTCCATTCTTTTTCATGTAAATTTAATCTAATTTTAATGGTGTTTCCATATGAGTAATGGCGTGTTTCTGTCTGCGGCTTTTGTGATTGTGTATAGATATAAAAAGGTGTGTGTGTGTCTGTGTGTGGACATTGCGCCTCTAGCCTGCCATGTTATACTTGCCATGCCAGATAATGCCTGCGAAAGGATCCATCTGTCAATTGATTTGATTTCACTTTGAAATGTTGTGCTAACCTAGGTATCACAAGTTTAATACCATACCAAGAAAAAAATCCCAGCCCTTTGTTACATGACAAAAAATATGTGGTTTTGAAATAAGGGGTAGAATGTAAAAATCAAGTATATCTAATCATACAACTTGGCATATGTGCTCTCAAGTTTATTATCCCAAATACATGTTCTAAAACCAGTCAGTATTCAAGACTAACCCTTAGAACTAATCCTCTGCACGGAGGCCAGTTCTAGACTCACTGCGCGTGCAATGTGTCCTTAGGAATGGCATGTCATAATCTTGTCTGAAATGCACAGAACACAGAAAACACTGTTCACAAAATGTAGATAAGCTTAAAGCGCCATGCAGTGGGCTGCAAATACCATGCTTTGGTGCAACACGCCTAGCAGAAAAGGGTTGCCTAGAGCTGCAAGAACTGCACAACATTGTTTTGTAATTGCTCATCAGAAAATGAATTCACATATCCGCACTTCCTTAGGCACTGTTTACTTGGTGTCAACAACGATGAGATAAAACCTTTCAACAAGTCAATATGCACTTGCAGGAAATCCTATGGACTAATTTGACATGGGTCGCATGGAATACTGCCATATTCACTAGTTATCCAATAGCATTGCATTGCTCCTACCTCCAGAACAGCCAGCAGAGCAAGATTAGCATTTGCTGTAGAGCACATGAGCACAGAGAATTAGAATAGGGTTACCATTTCTGAACCTGCATTGTTTGCTCTTTGTTCAGTGGCTTATTTGCACACTGCCATGAATCCACTGGGACACACTACCACAACGAATTATAATACAGAGTCACTGTTATGAGTTGCATGTATTTTTTTTCAAGGTTATCAAGAAGAGTTTGGTCTGGTTAATGTTGTTGTGGGTGTTGAAAGTTCAGCAATAACAGTTTATGAAGGATTTTAGGCGCTCTCAATGAATTGATTTCACTTCTCTCACCACCCAGCAGTTCCTCTGTCACATTTCCCTTTAAACACTTTGACCTTGGGCACGCCAATGTTCCCAACATAAACCATTTTCTATTGTAGAGCGTGTTTCCTTTCGTTTTGGTGTATGTGACCCAGTTTTCCACCATGCAATGTTTCTACCACCCAAAACTGTTCCCAGTTCACTATGGGACCTATGACCGAATTTCCCAATTTCCAGTGTTCCCTTTTGCCAAATATCCTCTCACTTTGCCAGAGTACTCCCCCGTGCCATTGGCATGGGTGCTTTCCTCTCCCTGGCTGCAGACCGAAGTTTGAATCTCGCCAGGAAATGTTTTTTCAAATGTTTTCAGTGAACACTTCGAAACTTGGCAAGTTGTCCCTGAGTTAACTTCTTTGCAACTCATGTTATTCTATGTTGCTATGTAAAAGTTATGTTACGTTACTTGATATTTGTGTAACGCCTCCTACCATTTGTTATGTGACATATATATGGTTATTTATACCGATTATACACACATAGTATATAATAATATAAATGTAATAAAAAATACAAACAAGACAAAAATACATACAATAATAATACAATATATTCATAGTATTTATGTATCTATTAAACATACTAAATCAAAACGAACAAATATATATTATAATACATATATACATTTAATGAATATAAAATATAATGCACATATATTTCTATATTTTTGTTTCTCATTTATTATACACATGTATTTAGGATGAGAGAGGAATTTGACTTTTCTCAGCAGTTATGGGGTTGCTGAATAATCAATTGAAAGCGTAAAAATGCCAGTGCGATATTCCTGGCGGGATATCTGGTTGTCTGTCGGCTACACTGCAGCAGAGAGAAGGGGCTTCAATGAGAGAATCGCTATCATCTGTCCAGGCCAAACCCTTGACCCCAATGCAAAAGAGACTTTTATTTGTTTTTGGGTTGCAGAGAATGTTTATATTTCTAATTTCAATTGAAAAGGGGAGCTTACATTTAATTCTATGAAAGACACACTGTAATCACCAAATGAATGATTTCATATAAACCCATGAATGGAGTAACATGAAGAGTATACTCCTATATTATGCATCGCATACATCTAGGTATCATTTATTTGGCAATAATCTAATGCTCTGTCCAATTACATGACCATTAAGTCTCAAGAGTACCGCCACCGGGGGCATAACATTCATCATCTGCTTCGTGTGTTAGGCAACATGTTATGTTATGAATCTTTTAATCTGTGTCAGATTATCACCATTGTACTGGGGAGACCCCGGGCCGGCCCATAGAGTCAGGGTTTGCTCTGGAGTACTTTTAAGACGAGATAGATGGATAGGGGGTGCAGATTTATAACTCCAACACCAATTAATAAGGACAACTCAATGGTTTGGCAAAGGGCGTCAGTTTAATGACAAGTACAAAAAACGGGGAGTCATGGAAATCAGCAGTGATGCGATCATCCGTCTTGCTTCAACTTCAACGAACTTCATTCAAACAATAATATTTATGCTCAAAACTCGTCATATTTGACGTGTAATACTCAAAAGTTAATAAGCATTTCTATTGGTTCGGAAAAGGTAACTTTAATATAGGTGCTATATCTGTATATGGTAATGGGTGAGGGGATTGGATAAACACTATCAGGTGGGCATCTAAGCCCTTCCTTCAAAGTGACTATTGTAGACGTCACAAAAAGTACGACATCTCATTGGTTCTTCTAACTATAGGACCGTAGATTATTTGGGCCATTGTGATTGGGTTGGCATCAACCCCATGCATATTCTTCCACTTCGCTTAGCAGCACGCAGAACGGTCAGCCAGGTGCAGGGTGCCTCCTTCACCTACCCGGCTTTCCTCCAATTAAGGTTACAATCAATCATCTCTTCAACAACAATGTGTCAATTATGTTACTGTGGTTGGCTTCCAAACTGCATCTTCTGCCTGAGAAAGTTCTACTATCTTCTCCTGGGCAGATGCCACGCATGGTAGTGAACTTGTGCTTTTCCTCGCTCGGGTGGTCACGTGATGCAGACACCGTGAATTTGCCTAGTTTCGCGCGATTTGTGCATTTAATTCTTATTTGGCTTGCCACCTGCCTACACTTCCTTATCTTGACCTTTCAGAGGCTGGATATTCTGTTCTTAAGTTTCAATTAGATGTAGCTACTGAGCGTTACTTCTATTGGTATGACCTTGGCTCCTTTGGCATGAGTTGCATCTGCTGAGTTTCGATTCAGCCGTCTCTTCTCATTTTGCTAGATTATGGCTCTTGTCTTGTTTGGCCTCTAGTAACCTGAGTTGATTCTGCTTTTTGTGCAAAGTGGACTTGCACTTATAATACTGTGCCTTGTTTTGAGGTACATTATGTATAATGGCGCTTGCCGCTCTATTCTTCTACTAAGCATAGCAAGCCGCACTGTTTTTTTAGCTTCTTGCGTTTCAAGCATATGTATAGGCGATAGCGGGTTGAATATCTTCATCCTGTTTACAGCTTACGCTTCTTCATGTTTCAACATCATCCACTTTCTTTAGGTTCACGATATCTTTATTCATGGCGTTACGTCTCTCTGCATCATTGTCTGGTTGTCATTTCTTCTATCTGCAAAACAGTCCGGGCCCTTGTGATGTCACAATTCGTCTTCCATTAAGGCCTTTTTGGTTTCTTCTGTGGCGGTACTTAAGCAATCTTCATTTCGTCTCATTTGCTGGTAGGGTTTTCTTAATGGATACCTTACTGTCCATAGTGTTCTTGGTATAGGTACGTCAATAGGTGCTGTTCTTCTGATGGGTACTGGGCAGAGTACCTACTGAGGGTGTCTGCTGGTTTATTTGCTCATCATAGGTCACATATCTCGGTGTAAATGTTCCTGGTACTTCAAAATGGATGATTGGAGTGCAGGCTTTATTTGGGACCTCCTCTACACCATGGTATTGGTCTCTGAGCACTTAGGCTTGTGCAGAAATTGGCATACTGTGCCCCCGCCCTCGGAATTTAGACCTTACTCTGCAGGAGAAAAAGGAACAGAGAGATAAGATAGCATGAAAGAAAGAGAAGGTACCAAGACAAGGCAGCGGTGAAAACATATTTTATGATAGCTTCGGCTCATGTGGACCCTCTTAGGTGGACCATGGATGAATGATGCAGAAATGAATACATTTGTATGTACTGATAGGTTTGCAGTGAACTGGATTGCATTTGTGAGGTAAATGATTTGAAAAGCAATAGGAAATGAAACAGCAAGAAGTCTTTGAATGCATGGTGGGTTTGGGGTCAGTTCCAGTGACCCTTGAAGTATTGGAGCTTAATTGCTGGTCTTACTGTTAAACTTTAACACAGGGCAAACTATGGAATAGTAACTCTGGGATATCCAAGCCTATCGGCCAAGTGTTGGCCAGTCGAGAATGAAAGGTACAAACATGTGAATGTTCGGGGATAACAGAAGGGTAGGGTGGGATTAGCGCAGTCTGATTGACTTGCTCAATACATTTACGGTTCTATGAAAGTTGGGCGACCAGCCTGCACTGTTGCTGATTTGTTTGATCAAACCGACCACTTTTTTCCACAGAGTGCAGGGGGTTGCATATGTACTTCACCCCAACTTACCATCCGCATTTTGCAGCAAAAAAGATGGGGGAAAAACCTGCCAAAAAGTGATTCAGTGAAAGTGTAGGTCGGCAAAAGTTGGGATAGACCGCATTTACATCTTAGTGAACAGGTCTTTCTGAATTATTTTGCAAGCGAACACGACTTATCAAAAACAGATTTCAAACCGACATACGGATTTTAGTTAATGACATTAACATCCATACCGCATCAGTTATTTTGCTAGTTTATCGGCATCTGCAGGAGCTTAAACAAATTTTCAGTCTACCAATTTGTGGAATAGACACGGCTCCCCATGAAGAGTATGTCCTCTTGCTATTCCAGTTCCTATTTATACAATTCACCTTGATTGCAACTATCCCAGGAGTAATGTTCTAGCTCCCACTGTTCAGTTCCAAATATATGGCAAATAAATGTCGTCATTGATGCATCGCTTTTAAGAAATTGATCAATTTAATAACCCAATTGGACCATCGGGAATCACAGAAACGCAAAACTTCACAGTAAGTGTGTATGTCCATTAAGTACTTTGTTCCCCACTTTTAGGTACAATAATCCATACAGACTGCGTGATCTGCTTACTTTAATTACGGGTGAATGCAACTTCCCGCTACCTTGTTCAATGTCCGATACATCCGAATGCTTCAGGTCTCTGGGTGTTGGGGAGTTTCTTATCTTAGAAGCAACAGGGTCAGTTCATCCGAGCTCCATCTTTGCTCTTTATGGTGGTCCTTGGCAACCAAGATGCTGGAGGCACTTGCCATTCTCCACAGTTGGAGGACCACATTCTACCTTTCACTGCGGCATTTTCAGTCATACGTCAGCAGATGGGCAATAGACGTGAGTAGAACGCTGCAACGGACCCGCTCCAGGCATGACTCCTCCCAGCCCTTAATGTCTTCAGTCAAGGTATCATAAAGGCTGTGACCCACAGAAGAAAACACAAGTGCAGTAGCAGTACGGTGTGTGTGCCAGGTGAGGAAGGCTTAAGAATGAATAGAAAAGGGAACACCGTAGCTTCCTCCATCATAGTGGAAGAAGGCAATGGAAGAAATTGCTGATGCCGACCCGGTAAATTAACAGTGCCCATATGAAGAACAGATCTCTGGACACTCACAGAAATATAGCAAATGCCTGTTTGGGGTTAATGCTTCTCTATTGAGGTTCGGGTTGTAGGCAAACACGAAACAGGTTACCATGGCTATAAGCAGAGGGAGTGTGTATCACCAAATAACTCACAAACTGATTGTCTAAGAACTCCCTCCACACCCCTGACCCAGTCTCTGTCCGTCTTTCCTTCCCTACCGTGTATCCCTGCCTGTAAACCACTGTCTACTCTCCCTCCACATCCTTCCAGCTGTACCCTTAATAGTCCATCCTGCTAATCGCATCCATGTCAACGGATTCTGTCAATAATGTATTTGCTTGCCCAGTTCTACTTTGCCTCCCAACCACATCCTTCACACTAAATCATCACCAATTTGTAATCAGGAAGACAGAACTAAGGGAGATCCTATTTTGGCCAGGAATCAACATAGGATTCCCTTTTCACATTTGCATTTATGTCCCAAAGATTGCAAGCACACTAGTTATCCCAGCATCCTCTCTGAACCGATATCCATATTTAGATATCTCTGGTCGGTATCTAAATATGGTCCTTGATCTGGAATGAAAGATGAGGCAACCACCCTTTTCTAATGAAAGCAATAGACCTTTTTGGTGTATCCTCTGTGAGAACCAGTTCTCCTCTTGTGCAACTGGTGCCCGCTGCATAGAAGTGCAAGAGACCGCCCTTCTCTTTAACGGTATCTGCTCCTTTTCAGGTGGGAGTTCACCCCGTGGACATCGTGCTCCGTGTCCTGCGGGGGAGGGATTCAGCGACGAAGCATTGTGTGTGTGGAAGAGAGCATAAACGGAGAAATTTTGCAGGTCGAGGAATGGAAATGCATGTATGCCCCCAAGCCGCAGGTCATGCAAACGTGCAACCTGTTTGATTGCCCCAAGTGGATTGCCATGGAGTGGTCCCAGGTAAGGGTGAGAGGAGGTGCAGCAGTATATTTCGCTGTATGGCAACGACATCATGGGCACTGGCCAATGTTAAGGCACTTTAAAGATTGGACGAGCACATCATAGCACTTTAAAGATTGGATGAGCACATCATAGCACTTTAAAGATTGGATGAGCACATCATAGCTCATGTACTCAGTTTGAATGTAAACTATGCTGTGTTTTTCGGATGTTTTTTTTTTTACCGCCAGCGATGACATCTTTGTGTTATATCTGTTTACCCCTTTTACGGGGCAGTATAGCGGGAAGGGGTATATATTCTGTAGGGAGAGATGGGTAAAACCGATATCCCCTGTAACAAAAAATGAAAACAGGACTGCTTGAGCCAGTGCTTTTGTTGCTAATCAAAAATGTCAGATTCCCAAATATCCATAAACTTAACAGATTCAGTAAAACTGGTGCAAATGTTCAGGTTTATTGATGTAAAGCAAAGACTGTCCGTATCCTGTAGAACAATTAAAAGTGATCTGTTTATTTTCCATTGCATTTACGTCTACCTACCTGCATGGTGCCCCCAGTAGATGACAAAAAGTGCAAAGGTCATGCCAAGTCTCGCGCCACCAAAAGTGGCCTGTGCTAGATGCACACGTTTCCTATTTGGCTGCTGCCGGTCTAGCTGTGTCATGTGCCTGTCCAGCTGCGCTCTTGCCCTAACCAAGTTGCAGTTTTTCTTAATTGGCAATATTTGCTGTGAGGGGCTGCGAAAGATTGCCTCGGCCCTCGCCAGGAGCCGAAGAGGTAGAGTCGCATACAAAGGCAGCAAGAAAAGACTCTTCTATCTCACAGTAAACCTGGCCTGTGGATGCAGAGCTAGTGCAAGGCTCCCTTCACAAGAGAAGGATTTATTTGTAAGATCCTTAAGCAGAACCGTGTTTCGCGCTTGCTGCGCTTTATCAAGGCTATCATCCGAGACACTCTTAGAACCGCAGCCCCGGTTATCATGGAAGCCTTTCCTACTCAGGATTAATAATTGCTGACACTAACAAAATAATAATAACCAATTTGAGAACCTTGACTAAGCAGGCAAAGGGTGAAACTCATGCCAGCGGAATTATCTTACAGTGAATGTGAAAGATAAAATAAATATTGATCCACTATTTGCAGGCCCCATGTTAACAAAGTGATTGTCAGCTGCCCTCTAGGTCCAAGCGCAGCAACCCATGGAAGAGCATGTGCTTTCTGGAAAGACCAACGTGTTCAAATCTCTGCCACCATCTAGCTCCGAGATGACCCTCTACATCTGAAAGTGTGTTTATTTCACTCAGGGCCAAAGGTACGAGGTATTTCAATCTGACTGCGTTGTACAAGGAGCACCGAAGTGGCGGGGCCTTCTCCATAGCAGGGCCCAGGCTCTGGAATTCACTGCCACTTCAGCTGCGGCGCACAGTGGATTTTGCCCTTTTCAAGCGAAATTTTAAAACCTTCCCATTCAAGTGATTCTCCGCTCTAGTTTCTCGGGTATCCCTCAAATGATGCCTTCAGTGACAGGGCGCAATACAAGTACTTGATTGATTGATTGAAGTACTGCTAGCAATGCCAGAGTTCTGATCCCTGATCACAGCAATGGGATGCACACACATGTCTTTACGTGGACATGGCATAGCTGATGACTAACAATAGCTCATCACTGATGGTCAGTTTTCGTATATCACATATTGCGTAACACATATGTGACATTGACACTGGTTGCACTGTAACACCATTGGGCTTAAAAATAAGGGAGGGCCTTGTAAGGGGTGTAACAGTAAACGAAATGTAACAGTAAACGGAATGTGCATACAGTAACACAATTGTTTGGTCAGTAGTGCAACATTTTGTGCGGTGACATAGCAGAATTCAGTAATAAAATGTATGTGCATGATATCACAAGTGAGTGTGTGTGTGTGTGTGTGTGTGAGAGAGAGAAAGAGAGAGAAAGAGAGAGAAAGAGAGAGAAAGAGAGAGATTCCAGCCTCTCGATGATAAGAGCAATATTTATAACTGGATTTTCACTCATTAGAAAACGTTTAATGAGGTTGTTTTGTTTTAGTGCACAGTGACCTGTGGCCGGGGCTTGAGGTACCGCGTCGTGTTGTGCAATGACCACCGTGGACAGCACACGGGTGGATGCAACCCACAATTTAAGCCCCACATCAAGGAAGAGTGCACAGTTGCAGTACCGTGCTACAAACCAAGAGGTAGGTGACCGCAATGTACCTTGCCTGCTCTGTCCGCACGGTAATGGTCTGCCGTTCCCAATGGACGCGCAGCGAGTCTTGTAAGAATCAAGGGTTTATTCTGGCCGAGGAGGGTGCATGGTGCGAGTTTGCATTGCAGGTACCTTGAGGTCAGAAGTCCGCTATCCCTACTCATGCGTGTATCCCACCGTCTTCCTTGGCTTCCACGTATCTTGTGCCTATCCTTTCCCAATATCTCTGGTCTTCACTAGAATCCAAGGGTTTCCTCCTGAAGCCCCCCTATGTTCGGACAAGGTGAAAGACTAGTAAAACATCCAAGATATTCAGAAACAGTTTTTTATATTGTTAAAAAAGCTTTTGAGATGTGCAGAACAAGAGGTACGCATCCAGCAATGACTGTTGAATTTCATGTAACAAGTAGAATGAGATCAGGTGACCAATCTGCTTAGCAAAATGGGCATGAGTGAAGATACTTTGACAAGGAACTCAAGGTGGAAGCAGTCATGTATCTCTCTGTTGAACACAGACACTGCGTAGAGGGATTGAATCCTGATCATAGAAAAGCATTGAGGGCATTCGGATCAGCGCAGTGCATGGCAAGTACAGCGAGAGCGAAGAAAAGGGAACAAAAACAGTGCGTGTGAGCATGACTCAAAAACATACAACCGCCAAAGACCACCAATAGGTGCACATGGTAAGGGGGTCCCTATCAGGCGACCACCGCAGGGAAAATCGGGATCAAAACAGCCCAATATAAAACAGGCGCAAACTCAGCTAGAGAATGCAGCTGAAGACCCAAGGCAATGTGGTGGATCAAGGGTCCAGACAGACTGATCTACTGAAATGGAAGGTCTTGAATTTTTTTCTGGAACTGAAGATCATTTTCTACAGATTGTTATGGTGATTGGGGGATGGGAGATGGGGACTAATTCTAAAGAGAGGTGCCTGCAGTTTCCACGGTTTTCTCCGCCAGTTTCTTTTTGTGTAACGGGCAATTGTGGTCAATAGGAAACCTGCAGCTCTCCGAGGTCTCGCCGTTGATATCTTGAGACCTTGTGTCTGAGGTAATCTGGTCTTTAGATCGTGGCGGCTGTGTGCATTAGACGTAGACCTTTGAAAGAGATACGTGCTTTCACTGGGAGCTAATGAAGGAAAAGGAGCGCTGGATATGATCCTGGGTTTTGAGGGCAAGAGTCAGTATAGAGCCTCGTTCGGCATGATATGATCTTAAGCTTCTGGATCCGGTGGTTAGGGGGATCCAACAGGAGAATGTTACAGTATTCAAGGCATGACCTGATCATTACAGAGGTCACGTGTGGTGTCTGGGCCATGTTCAGGAAGGGAAGGATATTCCTCTGGACATGGGCCAGAACATGGGACTACTTAGAGATGTTAAGAGTGTGAGCCACACAAGTAAGAAGATGATAGGAAACAACACCAACGTTTTTAGCCAAAGCCAACTGGCTAAGTGGGGTTTTGAGAGGATGGCAAAGGGAATGATTAGAGGGATATGGTTACCAAAATAAACAATCTCTGTCTTTTACAGGTTAAGAGAAGGGTGGTTATCCATTATCTAATCCCGGATGTGGAGAAGGCAGTTTGAGATGATGCCCAACTAATCATCAGGGGGGCATACAGGACAAAGACAATGTGGGCATCACCAGCATCTGTCTAAATAAGGAGTGCCAGTGACAAAGAGGGGGCAGCCAGGGGTTTACAGTATACATTACAGAGCCACAGAGAGAGGTTGCAGACTTTTGGGACCCCAGAGTGCAAGGTGGTGGGAGCAGAGGGGAAATGAATGGATTGGACTTGAGGTTTCTGTTAGAGAGGACAGATGATTTGAGTTTTAGGGTGAAGCCAGTAAGTCTGAAGTAGGTCATGGGCTGACTGAGCAGACTGACATGAATGACAGTTTCAAAAACTGCCGACAGGACCCATAGGATGAAGATAAATGGCATGCTGGCATCAAGGGAATCCTTGATGCAGAGCTTTGATCTTGATTCTGCCTATCTATAATGCTTGACAGCTGATGGATGCTCGTGATGGGGATTGCTTTCGTGAGTGTAAGCCAGGAGTTAAATAGCAATGAGGCAGTAGTGTGCAGGGATGTCACGATGGCTTTGTTGTGTAGGGAAGAAATGCATGTTTTCTTTAAAGACTGAAGAAACACCCCCATACGAATTAAACTGTTGTCCAGGACCATTAAGAAAGGGGGCAAGGAGATGGTATTGTTTTTAGTAGAATTTGCTGGACAGCAGGAGAGCCTGCTACTAGGAGGCACCCATACTGTTGACAAGGAAGGCCATGTCTGTGGGAGAGATTGGCTTAAAGGCAGCGAAGGATCCACTGGAGTCAGGGCTCAAGAGAATTCATGACTTGGAAAAAAAGAATCACTAAGAGTCACTAAAATCCAGAGAGGCTATTTATTTATTTATTGTATATTTCTAAGGCACTTCTACATCAAGTAATTGTGTTTCATAGGGAAACATCGGTGGATATCATTCACAGAGGAACCTCCAAACATTCTGGATTCCGAAGAGCTCAGTCAAATGGTTTGAGAACACTGAAATCATGAAGGGTTGTCTTTTTCATGTGTAAGATTGCTGCATGATAGCCCCTTGAGAACTGGAAGCATGCTCTTTTATCTGAAAGGCCCATGATCCATTTCCTTTCCAGTGTCCACTTTTTTCTTTGGAGCAAGGTTGGTTTGGCAGGAAGTGTGATTTCTTTTTTATAGAAAGTGAAAGGGAGTGAAGGGTCTCAATGATTTCATTTCAGGGTGATGTGAGGATGAATGTCCCAGAACCCAGGACATTGAGAAAGCTGTCAAAGGTGGGTGAGAAAGTTGGGTAACCCGACTAATATGTCAGTGAGTGTCTTTAACAAGCACACTGGCTTTCAATAGGTACCACTCACGTATAATACGTCTAGATGGTTTAAGGTGTAAGTATGTTGTGCATAGCAGGGCATTAATTGATTGGAAACACCATTTCCAGTTTATGGTCCCATACTACACGATATGATATGATATGATATGATACAGCATTTGTAACGCGCCTATACACAAGTGTTTCAAGGCGCGACGAGGCAGGGAGGGGGGGACAAAGGGAGACAGACAACGATCCTACTAGGCCAGGTGTCATTCAGATCACGCAAGTGCAAGGTTAAGGGGATGGGAAAAGTGCAAGGGGGAAAGGGAGAGGGGAAAGTGCAGTACACGGTTAGTAACGAACAAGATAAATAATCAGGGCCAGCTGGTGGCAAGTGCAAGATAAGTGAAGACAAGTGCTGGGAAGAGGGGCTAAAGGGATACAGAGACAGTCCCGCAGTGCAGGGGTTGCCGGGAAGGCAGTGCAGGGGAGAGTGGCTGGGCCAAGGACGGAGATTGGTGAGTGGCCCAGTTGCTGATTTAGTACAATTTCAGTGATTTAGCAGGGGAGAGAGGGAGAGAAAGCGGAAGCAAAGAGGAGGGTTTTGAGGCGCTTCCGGAACCGGATATGGTTCTCCTCAAGTTTTAGGGAGGCAGGAAGGCTGTTCCAGAGGGAGGCCCCTGCAGCAGAGAGAGATCTCCCACCAACTCGTTGCTTAGAGAAGCGGCTGACCCTGAGGGAGTTGGAGGTGGATGAGCGAAGTGCACGAGAAGGAAGATATTTAGGAAGGGAGAGTTGAAGGTATTTTGGCCCAAGGCCCCAGAAGGCCTTGTGGACAATGCACAAGACACCCCTTACTTAACCTGAAGGACCCTATTAACATATCTTGTGTGCATATGGACAGTTGTCTATTTCAGAGCTGTATGCATGTGCACAAACGGCTAAAGATGTGTGCAGGCACAATCACGAGCACATTTTATGTAAGATGGCACTGTGTTGCTGCTTTGAATGAAGAGAGTGTGTTGCAAACATGATGCAGTGGCTGCCGTATCTTTTCATCAGTGCTCTATTTCTCAGTGAACATTTTCTTAGTCCATGTGTAATTTTTCCTTTTTCTCTGAGCAACTTGGTAAGGCCCCCATTTAGCCCCACTTTTGCCTTCCCTCTTGTACTTCCACAGCCCCTATCCTTTCTCTTTTTTGCGCGCCTTGTTGTGTCTTCTTACACATCTACTGTGATAAATGTGAACTGAGATAAATGTGTACTGAGATAAATGCACTGAAAAAGGCATGTCACTGATGCTGCAATGAGTATTAAATGCTCAATCTAGAATCTAGCTCATCGGTCATCAAAGTCGCACTTAAAGCTTAAGTAAAGGGAGTTCCACTAGAAATACGCATTACTGTACACGCAGGTAGTCATCGATGTTACATTGATGACAAGTTACTTCTCCCCTTGATTGTATGCAATTCCACTTGAGCATGTGCCTTGATAACGGATTCCTAGCACAGTTTTGTCAAGCCCCAAGAAAGCAGCTTAATAACTGACCTCTGCGTAGCATGTACAACACATTGTGGTTTGCTTTTTGCTTCTGTTCTTAGGTCGTTATTATAAAAATGTTCAATTATAACCAAATTGCATGCCCTTAATATGTGCATTGGCATGCAGACAGCTCATGATTTCCAGTCTCTGAGAATTAGTGAAGCAAAGAAAAAGAGAGAGACGCTGAGTACACAGCGAACTCTCTGGATGTTTGAGTCCCCATGCAGGCTCCACAAACAGATGTGTCTTTCTGAGCTGAAAGCAGCTCCTTATATAGGACCCAGTGGTGGCCCTGGGGTCTTTGTAGTGTATCTGTGGGGGCTGTGAGCCCAGCCCCCAGGCCGGCTTGAAGCTGACAGTCTGAGCCCCCGGGGGGGCTCATCTTTGTTGTTTCCCTGCCTGGCTGACCTTGCTTCCGCTGGGTGCTTAGCACCCATTTGTTGTTTGTGGAAGGGTGAGGTGTTCTTTCACACCTCACCCTTCATGCACTTGGCAATGCAGAGACTGCGTGTCTCCTTGCTGTTGGGGGAGAGAGGGAAGCCGTGCCAGGGGGGATGGCTGCTGCCCTTCTCCTGGGCCTGCTGCCATGGGGCAGCACTTACCCGGCCTCCCTTGGGGCTGCCCGGCAGCGTTGCCCATTCTTGGTGGCTGTAGCTTTAGAAGCTCAACTGCTTGGTGAACTGCTGCATCCAAAGCAAATTAGGATGTTCTGAGCTGGTGTGAGTGTGCAATTGTTAAGAATTCATTAGAGACACCGGGGCACCATTGGAGGCATTTGTCTTTCATTCAACACTCCCCACCAGCCAGAAATCCATCACTATGGTGAGAATATCCCTCCTCCCCACAGGGCTCTCCCATCAGCCCCTGTTAGCATAGTCAATGGCAAGGGATCTTGGGAGTAGTAGTCCAAAACATCTGGAGAGCCACAGGTTGCACACCCTCCCCGAAGGTGTGAAAGTGTTTCCTAAAGGACACAGGTTACAATCAGGAATGCCTGAGAAATAAGTTCATAACAATCAAGGCAAAAGCAAATGGCCACCAGGCAACTTTAATATTAAGGAGGAGTCTTCCCTTTTTATATGCCTGGCTATTTATCTACAGCATCCCTGTAGCCTTTTCATTTTCTGTTTAATACTTTCCTGCAAAAAAACTAATTGCAATTTTTAAGAATGCTGCTGAAATAGAGAGCTCGAAGAGAGAACCAGAATTCTACCAGAAGGTTTGCCCTTTCCCTCAAGAATCTTGTAATCTTGGGAGTGGGATTGGGGGAAGACATATGAACGGAGGCTTGACCCAAACGGGGTCATGTGCAAAGGACACTAAGTTCCTAGCATCTACCCGGCAGTGTTTTTTCATCTTTGTTTCCAGGACCAGTGCCAAAGGTTTCTTAATACCTACACGCCGAGCATAATACACATCTAGAGGGTATTCCGGAGCTTCTGTGTGTTTTCAGCATATTTTCTTATAATGCAAAAAATCATTTTTCAAAAATGATTTACTAATATAGGCCAGTACATAATAAGCACGTTAGAGAACGTTGAGGTATTACCCCAGCTGTACTGCCCAAAAACAGTGTGGGCCCGATTCATGGAAAAGTATGCATTCTCCCAGCAAAGAATGACACGGTGCAAGCCTGCGTGCAGAATAAAATGTGTGCCCCGCGTATTCATGGAATTCACTGTGCAAAGTAACCATGTGCGCAAGTCGTGCCTGGAACGCCCGCGACACGCCCCCACGCAAAGCAAAAACAGCCAGAACAGCCACCTGTGGATACACCCTTCAAATAGTGAGTGTGGTCTCCGCAAGCAGGCCTGTATCTTGGTGACCCTGCGCAGGGTCCCCCATAACTCTTACCAGCACCAGGACAACATGCGTACAATGTATCGTAACTCAGGTAAAACTCTGAAAATCTGTGTGCGAACCCCCGTAAAGCATTCCTGCTCCACACTACACTGCATACATGCACCCCTAAGTCCGATCAGGACACACCTGTAATCAAATGTTCAAACCCACCTCCACGCTGCAATTCCCATGCGCAAGGGTACTTACACCTGCCTATGGATGGCGAAGAGATGGAGGGATTTGCATGGGCATTTCGCAGGCGAGAAGTTGTGCGGTCACATCCATGAATACGCTTTGTCGTGCGCATTTGTGAGCGTGCTATGGACTGCCTCTGCCCCGTCCCTCGGAACACCCACATTTTTCCCTTGTTCATCCCCATTTTCTGACTTCCACCCCCTATTCTGCCATCTGCGCAGGCCTCGATGCTGCTCTGTGTGGTTTCTTGCGCAAGGCCGAGTCTGCACAAACTCTGCGCAAGTCCCGGAAAAGGCCCTCACAGTCGATTACATGAATCAACGAACAGGGATTTGTGCGCAGAGTGGCGCGCCAATCCCCGATTTTCCAAGCAAATAATTCCATGAATCGGCCCCTGTGTGCGCAGAGCTCACACCCTTCTCACCCCAAACATCCTTCCACCCCTTTGTTTTTCTGGCGTAATATGGGGAAACTCTTTTTTTTGTTTTGTCATTATCGATTACACTTGTTCTTATATGTGGAATTTTATGGAATATTGGACCATTCTGTAATGCAGTGAATGAAGCAATAACAAAAATGTTAAAATGAGGACCCGCCGTCTCACATCATCTGCCTTTTCCAACCATGACCTTAAGCCCCACAAAATCGTAGTCACCACCCTCCAATTTGAAAAACAAATAAAAAATTAAAATATTCTATGGTAAGTTTTTAGTGCATTGATTATTGCGTGATAAAACCCCTGGGTATCATTATAGCATATGATTCCGCAATATGCTAATATTGCTTTTCCTCTGACCACTGCAAATGCCCTTTGTACTGCCTGATTATAATGGTCCAGCTTCCTGTTCATATTCGCAAGAGGCATGTGTATGGCTTCATGACTAATCAATTGGAGTCTATTTCCCTAAATCGCACACATCCTGGTTATCATCCAAGTTAATGAAGCCAAAACAGCTGCATAGGGCAAATGCAAGCTCTCCAGGCTCTTTAAAGCTGTTGAGAAAATGTTTATTGATTAGGAGGATAGAAATATATTAAAAAAGAGCAAGCTCTGAGGAATGGTATAATATTAAAAGTTTATTAGCAGTGGGGAGCCACACAGCAACTGGACATTTCACAAGGGCCAAAACTGTATTATCAGGGGTCCGCGCTGACGTATGGAAGCGCGCACGCCAAAATTGCCTTAATGGGAATGGGTAGATGTAAGAGACCTCTGTTCGTCTGTTCTATGGTGAGACTGTACGCAACATAAACTAAAGTAACTGTGCTTCTAAGAATGCTATTTCTGCATGTTAGCACATGGGCATAGGTTTACCTCTAAATCTCTCTTCCTCGTCACAGTATTTATTTAAAATGATCTGGCTTCATAAGTAAGTACTGTGAAAAGGAAGAGTAAGACTAGCAATAATGAAGATTGCCGGATAGTAATCCGAGTATTACATGGCCAGGTTATGTGCCTGCACATTGACGTTGATGAGCAGAAACATGGCAGTCATTAATGTGTAATTTGATGGCATGCGAGTGTGGTAAGTTTGTTTTTTTAACACTCTGCTGGCTTTTGATTCACAGAGAATGCAGAATAGATCTTCTGGGCACAAGAGCCTTTTAAAATAAGTGTCTAAAAAGTCAATGTATCTATGACTTAAAAAATCGTGAGAGTTGTAGCTATTAAGAACAGGTTAAAGGAATGGGTTTGAAACCAAAGAATATGCGTAACACCATTTCCTCTGTCCCCACATGAAATCAGCCTTGTGTAAATTGTTTTGTTTTTGTCTTGCAGAAAAAATTCCTGTGGAATCCAAACTCCCATGGTTCAAGCAAGCACAGGAGCTGGAGGAGACAAAAAGCGCTTCTGAACATCCAACGTAGGTGCCCGGTGATATAGCATCAACTATGGCAAACACCCTAAGGTTGGAACCCTGATTATGGGATGGCCAGGGCAGCGCTAGTGATGTTTACATTATTCCATATTGTTGTAAACAGTGTTTAGGGGAATAGGCTCATGAAGGAACATTTTCAGATAAGCAAACTAATAAGCCTCGGCTTCATCTCGCATAAAACTTGGAGGGTGTATCATTAGCCCACAACAATGACACCTCCCTCAGTGAATAAAGCTTCATTGTAAGCTAAACCAGTAGAAACTGGTTCTGACGTTGCCTGGATTCATCCAAATAGCCTGACCCTCTTCCATGAAGCCCCACATGTTTATTCCTCCTGCCCCGGTCCCTAACCCCTGCTGTGGGTTACACGTGCCTGCTTGGTCCTTCCTGCTCTTGCTAGCTGTCACCTCACTAGGAATGAATGCGTCCTTCTGCTTCCCAGCCTGATCCTGCTCTTCCCCTCCTGCCCCCTCTGGACATATCCCTTCACCCATCTCCTATTGTTCTCTTCTTTCCACAGCTTGTTGTCGTCCTCTGACTGCCTCCTGATATCTCCTCCTGCCGCCTCTTCATATATTCCTCCTGGCACATCCTGATATGTTCCTTCTCCAAAAACCTTCTTTGTTTTCCCTCGCCCTCTTTTCGTAATTCTCCACTCTTTCCTCTTTCTCTTTCTAACCTCTTCCTCTCGCCTCATTTCGGGATCAGCACTATCACCCAAATTGACCTTTTACAATTGACCTTCTGTCCTAATTGACCTAATAATAGTGGTCCTAATTAACCCTTACCTTTATTTTACTATAGATATATATACGTGCGTGGGATGAGTTTGGGGTAATAAATAAAATAATGGTATTGGGTAGGGTTTTTTTTTTTGATTGAATGCGGGGCTGCAGGGGGGTTCCCCCCGCACATATGTTCTAATGTTCTAATTGACCTTCATTTCACGATCAATTGTGAAAAGGTCAATTCTCCCGCAATCAATTGTGAAAAGGTCAATTGATATACATCCGGATCAGCAACTTACTCCAACCTCGGACCACGATCATCAGCAGACGTCCGCTACTACCTCACTGTGCATTTCATCTATACCCCAGTGTTCTTTCCCCCTGGGCCAGGCTTGGTGATAAGGCCCGCACCTGTGTGGGAAAATGTTGGTTTGTGATTTTGCCATTCACATTGGTGTTTGTGTTTTAGGGGTGCAGGACAGGAGCTTTCAGCAGGATTCCCTTTCTGTTTGCGGACCAAGGCTGAAAAAGCCTGGTCCACCATATAGGTTTTTCACTTTCCCTCTTATTCTATGATCTGTTGCCACACACAAGTGGTAGCGACCATAAGGCTGTGCAGCAGCAAAGCGAGATCCTGTTCAGACCGAGGCTGTGCCTTAAGTGGCAATAAGAGTTTGAAAGTGTTTCGGAAGCAGCTGATCTTAAGAACCTGGGTTGACCTCATGCAAAGACATTAAGCATCAGGAAACTGAGTGAGGCTTTGCCTCACCGGAAGCGTAGAAAGGGTGTCACATGGGTAACAATACCCGAGAGAAGCGTCATGTGACCCACCTGGAGCAAGGGAAATATGTCATGTGATCAGACTAGATGGAGATGTACAAGTAGAGGATGGAAACCTTCTAGAAATGCGTCCACCGTTAAAGAATACTCCAGTGGAAATTGCACTACCTAATATATAATGTACTAATTGTATCAAGCGATTGTCATTGTCCATAAATGATATCTGAATGTGTCCAAGTGATGTGCCTTTATGTTAGAAAGGGATACTCTGTCTGTTTACCTGCAGTTGCAAAAGAGCAAATTGTATCTATCTCCCATTGATACCAGAAGTGTTGGAATTAATTTTGCACTGACACAATTGACAATGAATATAGGCAGGATATGTGATCCATCGGGTTCCCTTAGCTAACGTATTGGCAACAGGAGTCAAGCAGTCAAGGTCAAGCACTTAGGAGGCGAGCAAAGTGAACATGGATGATTGGTACCTGGTTAACAGTTTGAAGAAATGGCTGCCAGAGTAGAGCTATATTTTGATAGCTAAGTATTTATATGCCGTAAAAGATCAACTAAAAAAAAGTCTTTAAGTGAAAGCATTTGGTTGACCCTAACCACTACGTTAAGATACATTGCAGGACCACAAGAAGTGTATGTGTTTACTGGGGCCCTGCTTAATTAGTGTTCAAAACTAGTGCATTGGGGGACATGGGACAACAAGCAGCATTTCTATGATTTATGTCCTCCTTTGAAATCTGATGTGTAGTTAGGGTATGGGCTCAGGGGGTTATTTTCTGGGGTCTTCCTAGAGCTCTTCCAGACAGGAGTTTATGGCAAGGCTGCCTTGCATGCCCTTCAGGCTCTGCTCGCAGTGTTGGAACTTCTACTCAGAAGGACTCTTTTCCTTCTAAGATGTAGTCCGGGGAGGAACCTTGAGCTGACTCCTGGTCAGGGTTAGTCCTGCCTGCGGGCACCACCTGCATTCCCTGCATGGGTTGCCACTGCAGAGTAGGCCTCTGCTATCTGCCCTTCAGTGCTGTCTGTGGGGGCCGATGCTACACCCCGTAGACAGGACCAGTTCTTCAGAATTGGTCAGTGTCGTTGTGTTGGTAAGTTCCTGACAGTACAGCACCAACACATTAACACCGACAGGTGCTATATGTTCTATGATTATGTTTTTTTTATTGGATTTAAACCACATAATAACAAGAGTCGGTACAACCAACAATCAACATGTAGGTGCCATATGACGTGCTTTGTGTGCTGGATGCAGGAGGTGCCTGTATTTTGTTTTCGCTGGAGCTGCTAACATCATCGACCATAGGTTACTACAGAAAATCCTTGAGAATCAGGTGGAGTTTGGTGCTGCCCTGGCTTGCCTCTTTGATGTCCAGCTGTTCTTAGTGGGTTCCAGCTGCACTGGTTCAGTGTGCAAAGCCATACAGCCCACTCTCGAAATTCTGGACTTTGGTTGAGGCTCTTGTGGTGGCCCCCTATGATTGCAAAGCGCTCGGTTGCTTCCCTAAGCTAGGTCCACCCTGAATAAAAACCCTAACAGTAATAATAATAATAATAATAAAAATTGACTCTGGTGTTATGGCAATTCTTTTGGTTGCCCTTAAAGCACTGCATTGATGTCATCTAGGAAGCTTAACCTATAAGGCTGGGGTATCCAATTGATCTGGTTAATAAACACTCTAATCCCTGATGGCATGTTAGGGTTATGGTGCTGGGATTTTTCAGGGTAGAAACCATTAAGGACAAAACATATATCATGAGAAAAATAGCCTTCTCTTGTCTGCCGTTTGTTTGTGGAATGACAAATCACTGCTTTTTTCATTTTTCGTAAGAGGATCAAAAATTGCCGTTGGATCCAAGCTTTCAGGAAAGAAATATCCAGTTTTTTTTTTGTTTTTTTTTTTAGGGCTATTCGCTAGGGTAAGATGGGAGGGCTAAAGAAAAAGAGAAAAGGTTATAGTTCTTTTCCTTATTAGTTTCCCTGCTAGTATTTGTATCAAGAATTAAGCGTGGACTGACCTGGTCTTCGTTTGCAGTACAGGTTGAGTGGACCTGCTGCTCAGGAAACACTTGAGGTACTGGTAGGTACAGCAGCTCGAGGGAAACCCGAGGTGCAGGTAAAGGAAAAACCCTTGTGGGGATCAAAATAAACCTTATGAATGAAGACTGCTGGATATGATGTTTTGAGGATTAGAACATGTAGTGCAGAGATGCTAGTAGCAACAGGGAATCAATATGTCCTACAATGGCACAACAGATAATTTCGCAGTAAGCTGAGGGATGCAGGTAAGCAGCGTGGTGACAGCAGGGCGATGCAGGTAAGCAGCACGGAGAATAGATTGCAGGACAGCTCTGAGGAAGCGATTTAACCAAAACAGCTGATGAGAAACGCGAGGAGCGGAGAAAACACATAGCAGAGAGTGAAAAAGAACTGGGGAGCCAGGAATCGGGATGGAGGGAGGTGGAAGCATCAGAAGGGGAACAGAGGTAGAATGGAAGGTCAGAGAGAGAAGAGAACAAGGATGTTAAACACTGTCAGTGCCCACAAGAAAGAATGACGCATCTGCTTACTGTGATGCTGTCACAGCGGCTCTCCGAAATTCCGTGGTCTCGAGTTCCTACAGGAGCATGAATCAAATTCATCACTGTCTGTCTATCTACATTCACACATCCTGATGCCTCTAGCCATCCAGGACATAACCTGGTAGCTGGCTGCTTACCTTTCAATGAGACAAAAGGTGACACCTTGGTTACTAAATGTGGAGTAATACGAGAATTCCACACCAATTCTTTCAACACTTCTGACCATTCAAGATCTGAGTTGAGAGCTAGCTGAATACCCCTTTAATGAATCTATTAGCCCTCTCCACCAAACCATTCGCTCTAGGGTGGTATAGCGCAGTTCTCAAATGTGTGATACCATACCTGACCAGGAATTCATTCATTCTCCGAGAACAGAACTGCACCCCGTTGTCTGTTATGATCTCTGTGGGAAAGCCCTCTCTGTGGAACACCTCTTCAAAGAATGAGACCATTTCATTCGTAGTGGCCTCTCTTAGAGCCTTCCACTCAACCCACTTGGTGTGATAGTCTACAAGTACTACCATTTACGTTTTTTTTGTGGGGGCAAGAATTTTTAGTGAAGTCTAGTTCAACTTTTAAGTAGCTGTGATTGGGCGAAAGGCTCTCCCAGGATTGCTAGATGGATTGTAGGATTGCAAGGATACAATTTTTCACATTACAGGTAAAGAAAATGTGGTGGCTGATTGCCTGTCTAGAATGCCAGTGAAACACACTGAGGGCACATCAGAAATAGTCATGGAAGAAGATATAACTATTTCAGACATGTCAGCAGTTGCAGTGGGGAAAGATGAATGGCTAGAAGCAGATGCATGTGACACATCTATCACCAGGGTGAAATAGTGGACAGTTAATGGGTGGCCCAGCAGGGATGCTCTAGATAGGAATTGCGATCGTATGCATGAGGTGAAACAAGAGCTAAATCTGTCTGAAGATGGAATCAAACTCAGGAGAGGGTCCAAGATTATCCCTCCCTCAGGGACTAGGGCCTGCTTAGTAGATCTGTCTCCTCTAGGTCATCTGGGAATAAACGGTACTAAAAGATTGTTAAGACAATCGTATTGGTGGCCAGGCATGGACAGCATGGTGGAAAGGAAGGTGAGGGGTTGTCATGAATGTGAAAAAGCGGATAAAGGAAAGGTAGTCAGAGAAGTGCCGCTTAACCCTGCTCAAGTTCCATGTGAGCCATGGAAAAAATAGCTGTGGATATAATTGGCCCAATACAAGGTTTGGGCGATGGCTTTAGGTTTATGGTAGTACTTGTAGACTATCACACCAAGTGGGTTGAGTGGAAGGCTCTAAGAGAGGCCACTACGAATGAGCAAGTGGAGGAGGAATCCAATGCTGGAGACAACTGCAAAAGAACAGAGACGGCCTGATCGTTTTAAAGACTGTTACCTTGAATAGTTTAGCTAAAATACTTCCACATTAAGGGAGGGCGATGTGTTAGGTTTAAATGTCATATCATTTTGTTTATATGTATTACAGACCTTTGGAGTGTTTATTATGCTGTCTTCCATTCATGCATATACATTCCGAGAATTCCTGCATCCTAAGATTCTCTCGGAATGTGTATGTACTGCAGGCTTTGAACTGGCAGACAGTTTGCCTTGAGTACCTTAAGCTGAAGGTGCGTCTGCTGCCTGTGAATAGTTTAACTTAAATAAAGCCTTTTGTTAAACTCCTTACGGCGTCGGTCCTATCTCAACAGAGCACCAGCTTGTGGGAGGACTAGTCTGTTGCCGACTGATTGGAATAATGGAACTGCCAGGTGCCATCTTGGAGGTTTCAATATATTACAAACATTATGGGCCTCATTACGAGTCCGGCGGTAACCGAGGTGGTAAAACTGCCTGGTTACCGCCGGACTCGTATTACCATTCCGCCTCCGTGATTCCCGGAATTACCGGGGCATTACAACCCCGGTTTTCTGGGAATCACGGAGGCGGAATGGTGTTAATCCCCATTCCCATTGAGTCCTATGCGACTCAATGGGAATGGGGATCATGGAAACACCGGCAGCATCTCGTAATGCTGCCGGTATTTCCTCGTCCGCCTGCAGAATGATGTGGCCAACTCTCTCCTGCCATGACTGTGGTAATTGTGTGAATCTCACTGAGTCTTAAATGTTGAGTCCCCAGCAGGGCATTTCTTCCAGCACTGCGGTAAACTGGGGTTACAATGGCTCTAGGCACAAGCAGGAGATTAGGGGGGTTGCGGCAGGGCATTCTGGAAGAGGAGGGCTCTGGAGGGCATTCTGGTGCTAGAGAGAAATGAGAAAGACAATGCTAAGACTACATTCGCAAAAAGTAGGCCGAGTGAAATGGGGTTCCAGAACCAGTAGGGCAGCTATCACTGTAAATCAGAACCTGGATAAAGAAGAGTTGAAGAATTCACCTACCCGCTGTGTCCGCACCCGTATTCGAGATTCACTGCGGCGAATGCCCTCCGGAGCTCTTGGCGACAATGAAATGGCCCTGTAGTGTGGGATGCAAGGAGAGGGCGTCTCCAAAATAGCCCCACAAATGCATCAAAGAATGCATGCAATGTATACTCCTTCCATGTGCTTTGACCATACTGTTGAATTTCAAATGATCAGGCCTAACTTTAAGTTGGGGTGCATGATATGTCTACTTCCCGTATGTCAGGCAATGAATCATTGCACTGTGGCTACCGCCCTTTTAGTCATGACGTGGTTTGGCCCAAGAGGAGAGAATTGGCCACAGGAACATGCTGCACCTGTGGAGGTCTTTTGAAAAGTCTCTTGAAAGTCGTCCAGAATTAAATCAACTCAATTCAACAAAGTAAGCGCTTAAGGGAACACTGCAAATGCCTGGAATGTGTTGGCTTTGATGTCAACACAGGCGCAATGCTGGTTGCATCCTTGAAGAAAGCCAGTGTGATGGGGAAGAAGAGTCTCTGAAAATAATGGCGAGCTGCATGGGCACACTAAATAAATTAATAACTGCAACACATTGAGGTTGGTCAGGCCAGGTGAGCTTGAGCTATTCACTTTTTTATTCTAGCCCACGCGTTACAAAGGAGCACAGCTTTTTCAGTGAACCTGTGTATTTAAAGCTCATTTACCAACTGCAGCACCGTAACCTGTGTACTGTGGTTCCCCTCTCCTTAAGCAGAGACTGTCACTCAATCTGTCATGCACTGCTTTCCATTTCAGAGCGCTGTGGATGGGAGAATGCTGTCCTACTGTCTGCAGGCACAGAGGACCTGCTGGACTCCGTGTGGGGTGATCTCCAAAAAGGAGGCCTGCAAATCGCAGTCCCTGAAGCCAGTATATGGCGCAAGGGAGCATGAGCCATAGAAAGCCCAGTGTGAGTCTAACGTGGACGTTCTGGGCATGCCTTTCTGGAGATGCAACGTGTGTGTGAATGTGTGTGTGTGTGTGTGTAGATGTGTGCATGGACTGTACCTGCATGCGGGCTGGGAGGAGGGGGTTGGGTGTTAAGGAGGGGCCAGTGTGAACTGTGTTCAGTGACAGTGCTGGCCACATTAGGTTAACCTACCGGGTGTGTGTTTTAAGAGGGCCCGTGGTAGCATTATTTGGCAAGGATACGCAAATGTGCACTAACAGTGGGAGAACGTGTGCTACTGTGCAAAAGCAACACATACGTCTACAGTGGCAGTACTGACATTATTGGGCGCAGACAACGCTAGGATTTTCTTTAAGTGGGAGTAATGGCCAACATGAGTGCGTATTCGCTATGGTCGGACTGACATATAGTGGCACATCCAGCATGCAAAAGTCTTCTGAGAGTGGCAATATTGGCATTATTGTGCAAAGTCAACATAAGTGTGCTCTTGCGAGGCACTGCTAGACTAATTGGATAAAGGTATCATGAGTGTATTTATACAGTTGCAGTGCTGGGCTTAGTGGGAAAGTCAAAACAAGTGTTTTCTTATTTAGGCTGTACTGTTTATATTGAACAGAAATATCAAGAGTGTGTTCTTACAGTTGCATTAGTAGCCGTATTTGTCAAAAGCATTACAAGTGTGTACCTACAAAGGTAGTTCTGGTATATATTGGCATAGTCAGAATAAATGTATTTTCTTGGAGTGGCAGTACTGGCATTATTGGGCAAGGTCAATGTGAGTGTGTTCTTATGGTGGCAATACTGGCTTATATTCACACATCCAGCATGAACATGTTGTTTTATAGTAGCAAGACTGGCAGTTTTGGACACAGCCGGCATAAGTGTATTCTTACAGTGGCAATGCAGCCTTACATCGTGGGCACAGGCATCCTGGAATGTGTTGGGAAATGCTCCTGTGTAATGTTGGCCAGCTAGCATCTACTGGGTTGTTTCATGTGTAGCCCTAAAAACCTGGGGTATGGCTTTTCACCCACTTTTACAAAGATTATTGAGTATTATGTCTGCCACTCCTTTGAAAAACATCAAATACAACCACTAATGGCCTGGGTCACAAAATAACATGGCGGTAATCATAAATCAAATCTTCAAAGTACCTTACATATTGTTCTGTTCATAAATCTAAAATATTATCTGAAGGACCATTGTTAATTAGATGCTGATGACAACGTTCAATTCTTGCTCTATAGCCTTCAGGAAAAGGTTATGCTTCTTAATTTTTTTATTTTTTGTTTAATGATCTGTAGGTCCGATTTACAGAGCTGGATATTTTTGTTCTGGCCCACTATGCATTCATCCTGCGATGAGGAAACAAAACATTATGTCAGAGATGATCTTGATTATAAGATTTTCTACAGAATTTGTATTTACACTTATTAAGGAAAATCATAGGATATCCATCAGATCTCAAAAATAAAGGAACATCAAGGACCACATTCTCTGAAAAATCTGCAAATGTACTTATTAGCAAGGTCACTCTTTCCCAGAATGCCTCTTGTGTCCATCAGTAGCTATAGCAGGTTTACAAATTGTATTCCTAAGATATCCTTAGTACCACTTTTCTTTGCAAATTTGAATAAGACTGGTGTCTATGGTAATCTCCCATCATGTTGTAAGAGAGTATCAAAAGGGTGCAAAGAATACTGTGTTATCCTCATTAAAAGTACAGTAGATGCAAAAAAAACAATAAAACAGCAATCTTGCACGGATGATACTAGTATTAGCCGTATGCATATTTTAGATGCTAACTTTAAAGCCCACGGATATCTCTTTTTGCAGGATGCGATGTCCAACTGGAAAAGATGCTTCCCTTACAGGCAGAGCAGTCTAAATACGTTTTCCAGTTTATGGAGGTAGTGCACTTTTGGGAAAAGCAGCAAAGACGAAACATCACAGCTTCTTTGTGTGTTTCCAGTTGTCATTCCGAGCATACGCCTGTGCTATGCTACACTGGAAAAACAGAAGGTACCCCTCATGTAGGACCTTATTGGAGGGTGATCATCTTGGGCATAATTTATGTTTGTCCCCCAAACTTTTGTGGCACACCATTTTGCACCCTCATTTGACAGGGGCCCCTTTCCTTTAGATGTCATGTGCCCCCCCCCCAACATTTCAGGAAAGTTACTCCACCGGTGATCACTATCCCGACCTACATTACTGAAAATGCAGGTCAGGAAGTGCGATATTCATTCCTATATCCGAAGCTGCAGGAGAGAGAGTAAAACGTCATACACTTTAAATTGCGCGTCGGGGGTGGACATGGCTGGCAATGGCCCAAGCTCAGGCAGGCCTGTGTGAAGTGAGTGCCGCTGTGAGGTCTGTGTGCTGTTACTGGCCATGCCTGCCCCTCGACACCGGTGTGATAGATTTTTGCACCCCGAGGTTCACTCGAGATGCAAATGGTTTCTTTTTTGGGGGGAGGATGGGCTGCACATATTGCGCGACGCAAATATCCCAAGAAAAAAAAAGGATTGCTCCTGCCCTTGGAAAAATAAATTTTCCATTTCTATCGCAGCAGCCGTGTGCGAGACGAGCACCGGGACTGGAGCACAAAGCTCCGATCCAGCAGGTAAGTGGCGAGCGAGGGAGGGAGCAAGTAGGGGGGGAAGGGTATGTTTTGTTTTGGAGGGTGGGGAGAGGGTCGGGAAGTGGGGAGGCCACAGGGAGAGGCTCCCTGTTGCCTCGCCACAATCAAGATGACGCCACCGACCGAAGGGCTTTAGGTGGCTGGAACGAGCTGGTGGTATAGAGTGTATTCTCGCCCGCTCTTCCGGCCACCTGATAGGCTGAGCGCCCTTCCCCGGCTGCGAAATTAATTATATCCTCTTAGCAGGAAACTGAAATCATAGTAAAGAAATAGTAATTGGGGATCTATGTATTACGCGTACCCTTTCAAGTTGTATATAGACGAATCAATATTTTTCACCGTTGACTTCTTAAAAATCATGTTTCCATCTTTCTTACATATTGATCACCTGCCTTTAATTTTACAAAAGCTGTGATTGTTCAAAATGTTGTTCTTCTTGAAAATTGGTGGGTAAATAATTCGGACAAAGTGGTGCACCCATCCAACAGCTTGACTATTGAGTCAATCAGATTAGCTGGTCTGTGAGCAATTGATATAGTTGCAGAAATGGCTTAAACTAAGCAACGGGGACAGGTTCTGCAAAGCACTTGGTGCAACCTCCCAGTACTCCCATGGCGTTCCTTTAGACTGCCAGCCAAGTGAAACATGTCAACTGGTTTCCCTGTCAACAATCCGTGTAACTGTTGGTCACCTGTGTGTCTCTACTCTCAGCCCAGTACTCCCATGGCGTTCCTTTAGACTGCCAGCCAAGTGAAACATGTCAACTGGTTTTCCTGTCAACAATCCGTGTAACTGTTGGTCACCTGTGTGTCTCTACTCTCAGCGCAGTACACCCATGGCGTTCCTTTAGACTGCCAGCCAAGTGAAACATGTCAACTGGTTTCCCTGTCAACAATCCGTGTAACTGTTGGTCACCTGTGTGTCTCTACTCTCAGCCCAGTACTCCCATGGCGTTCCTTTAGACTGCCAGCCAAGTGAAACATGCCAACTGGTTTCCCTGTCAACAATCCGTGTAACTGTTGGTCACCTGTGTGCCTCTACTCTCAGCCCAGTACTCCCATGGCGTTCCTTTAGACTGCCAGCCAATTGAAACATGTCAACTGGTTTCCCTGTCAACAATCCGTGTAACTGTTGGTCACCTGTGTGCCCCTACTCTCAGCCCAGTACTCCCATGGCGTTCCTTTAGACTGCCAGCCAAGTGAAACATGTCAACTGGTTTCCCTGTCAACAATCCGTGTAACTGTTGGTCACCTGTGTGCTTCTACTCTCAGCCCAGTACTCCCATGGCGTTCCTTTAGACTGCCAGCCAATTGAAACATGTCAACTGGTTTCCCTGTCAACAATCCGTGTAACTGTTGGTCACCTGTGTGTCTCTACTCTCAGCCCAATACTCCCATGGCGTTCCTTTAGACTGCCAGCCAAGTGAAACATGTCAACTGGTTTTCCTGTCAACAATCCGTGTAACTGTTGGTCACCTGTGTGTCTCTACTCTCAGCCCAGTACTCCCATGGCGTTCCTTTAGACTGCCAGCCAAGTGAAACATGTCAACTGGTTTCCCTGTCAGCAATCCGTGTAACTGTTGGTCACCTGTGTGTCTCTACTCTCAGCCCAGTACTCCCATGGCGTTCCTTGGCGTTCCTTTAGACTGCCAACAATCCGTGTAACTGTTGGTCACCTTTGTGTCCCTACTCTCAGCCCAGTACTCCCATGGCGTTCCTTGGCGTTCCTTTAGACTGCCAACAATCCGTGTAACTGTTGGTCACCTGTGTGTCTCTACTCTCAGCCCAGTACTCCCATGGCGTTCCTTGGCGTTCCTTTAGACTGCCAACAATCTGTGTAACTGTTGGTCACCTGTGTGTCTCTACTCTCAGTTGGTAACAGGCATTGTGCTTCTCTTTTTTTGGTCTTTTCTGTGCTTTCCCTGTGTAGGTATAGCACTGCCACTAGGTTGTCCAGTCTTTAAAGAGGAAGTTGCGTTTTGTGTCCGTCAGAGTCAATCAAGGAGGGTCTGATCCCGGTGAATCTCTGCAAACAGCGAACGGTCTGCGCTTCCTCACAGCCCCCAGTGGGGAGCAGTCAGGAGACCTTCCTGAGGGGCTTGTTTACAGAGAGCTCTGCGAGCAGGGCATCTGTCACACACATGTGAGCCATTCTGTCCAGATGCCACATAATAACTCATACTTTATTAACACTGCGAATGTGCAGTGCGGTTTCAGAAGCAGTTTACACTCGAATAACACAATTTGGGCTATTTAAAAAGGGTGTCCATTGACATGAACGGATTTAGTTCATTATTTCGATGAGAGAAGGTGCCCAGAATGAGAGTGGCTACTGGGCATGCGCGGCAATATAGTGGCTGCAGGGTTTTGCAATGGCGCAGTAAAGAGCACTTTTGTTATTTGTGTTTTTTTGGTTAAAATAATGTAATGAAGCATACATGTAACACGGGCAATCGTGCACTATACAATTGATGGAAAGAGTCGCGTTCAAAAGAATAAAAACATAGAAGTGACATTTAACACAAGATGTTTTTAATTCTCAAGAGTGCAAGTGTCCATGACTCAATAGTTACTTTTAAACCGCAAGGAGGAAAACTCTTTCCTAAACAGGGCTGAGAGAAAGGGCTAGCCCAAATGCCTAGGCCACAACTAGGCCAAACTTCAGCTATTTTGAGCTATGACCTCTCACTATTGTGTAAGCTGGCTCGGGCTGATGGGAATTGTAGTGTAAAATATCTGGAGAGGGAAAAGTACCAGACATCTGTCCTCGGCTATCCCAGAGCTGCGGTCAGTAAAATCTGAATATCTTAGACAAAGGCCTGCAAACTGCGGCTCTCCAGATGATTTGGACTACGTCTCCCATGATCACTCACAACTGATACTACTAGCCAGGGACGGTGCATGTTGTAGTCCAACACATCTATAAAGCCAAAGGCTGCAGACCCATGGCCTAACGTGTGCTGACCCATTGTAACCTTCAGTTTGGCCCCTAGCTGTAGACCCTTAAACACTAGACAACAGGTGTTGGAGGTCATATAGAAGAAAACGAAGCTCACCCACACCAATGAACATTTTTTCCAACATCCTAGCACACAATTGCTCCCCTGCTCTCAGAGGCAGTATAGCCCTTAGTAGACAGAACACTTTCTGATGTTTGGGGCCAGGTAGATGGGGGGCGGGGGGCGAGCAAAGTATGCTCTATGCTTTGGTTTTCCTTATTATTTCATTATACATTCTACAATATCATATGTTATCTTTAGTCATCTTTTATCAACTTGTAAGGAGCAAAAGAAAGCCCACGATCATGTTGTTTTGGCAATGGCACTTTTTCCCAGCAATGTTTACAAGTTTCTCAACTTTTTATTAAGAAACGCATTGCTAATTTCTATACTATGTTAGGTCATGTTGTCCTGTGATGCACCGAACATGCCATGGGGTGACCCAGGGGTACAATGACATGTAACTAAACCTTATTTCCAGGCCCATTATTCTTTCTCAGCTACTTAGAAGGAAACTTAAATGTCAATCAATCGTTAACACATTTTCATGAACGAAGGCTGTGTAGCGCTTAGTCCTGGTTTCAAATATCATTAGTCTTGGTCTATTTTTTCACCATTCGAATCAACTTAAAGGCGTAATATCGGCCTTGGTGTTGAAGATTCTGAGACTCGTTGAAGCGGTATACAGTCTTCATAATGAACATTTTATATAGAATGAATATATAACGAAAATTATATAACAAAAAACTTAACAATGTATGTAGGCGTGGGGTAAAGGGTTAATCTTCCAGGGAAACAGTTGGGGTGGGTTTTTAAGGGTGGGAAATGGAGTTATGAGGGGGCCCCCGCAAAAAAATGTGTTTTGTTTTGTCGTTATACAATTTTCGTTATATGTGCATTCGTTATAAACCTATTAGTTATAAAGACATGTAACCCATGAAGAATGGCAATATCTTCCCCTTACCAATGTCGGAAGGGTAACCCTAGTTAACCTATTTGTTTTTCAGAATATCCCCTGCTTTCTCTCATTCGGATATTTTTAACGACTGAGACAGAGTATTAGAGAGAGTTTTGTTTTGAGGGGGATACGTAGGAGCAAATGGGCTCAGAGATTGGGAGATGGAGGGTGGGGGCTCACAGATTTTAAATCATTACTTTCCCGCCCTTTGCACATATTTTAGGGGGCCCACGAGGATTAACCGTGCTTGTTAGAAATGAGTGACCCCAAATCAAATGAGGTATTCCATGTTTGAATTTCCACATCTGATTTAAAAAAAAAGAAACAAGATGGACCCAAGAATATTGTCTTACATTGAATGCCATGAAGATTCAGAGGATTCAATTTAATTACATTATTTTGGAATAATCTTGTAATGCCACCATCACTCAGGAGCTGGGTTAACATTGTGGCCCTGTCCATTTGCTTCCATCTACCCTTACATGTCACGTCATACAGAGAGGGCCATGATCACTCTCCACTCTTACCATGACTGGCATGTCCACAACCAACGTCCAAATTGCCACGTCAATCCAAGCATAGCCAATTTGACTATCTGATGCATTGAGTCAATTTGAGTGGCAAAGCCCTTGAACCTCTCTAGGTGGGTCAGGTGTTTTCCAGCTTCCTTTTTAATTTCATAGAAAATACTGGATCGTTGTGAACCCTATATATCGCATGTGCGCCCTGATTCTTGTGGTAGGCCATTTACACTTGAAATCGAGACCTGTTGGCGACTGGACTCGCAGCTATTTTTCCCAAAATATCATGATTTGCTTATTAGGTCCTTGCTGATGAGATGACAAGGATTCCCAACCCGCAATCTCACACACAAAGATGGTACAAGAGAAAAATGCTTCCCAGTCAGCAATCTCAAACAAAAGTTGGTTCAAGAGGACAAGTTTTCCCAACTAGCAATCTCAAACATAAATATGGTGCAAGAGGATAAGGCTTCCCAAACAGCAATCTCAAAGAAAAAATGGTTCAAGAGAGTAAAGCTTCCCAACCAGCAATCTCAAACACAAAGATGGTTCGAAGGGACAAGGCTTCCCACACAGCAAGCACACACACAAAGATCGTTCAAGAGGACAAGGCTTCCCAAATAGCAATCTCAAACACAAAGATGGTTCAAGAGGTCAAGGCTTCCCAAACAGCAATCTCAAAGAGAGGATGGTTCAAGAGGATAAAGCTTCCCAACTAGCAAGCACACACACAAAGATGGTTCAAAGGGACAAGGCTTCCCAAATAGCAATCTGAAACACAAAGATGGTTCAAAGGGACAAGGCTTCCCAAACAGCAAGCACACACACAAAGATGGTTCAAGAGGATAAAGCTTCCCAACCAGCAAGCACACACACAAAGATGGTTCAAAGGGACAAGACTTCCCAAACAGCAAGCACACACACAAAGATGGTTCAAGAGGACAAGGCTTCCCAAACAGCAATCTCAAACACAAAGATGGTTCAAAGGGACAAGGCTTCCCAATCAGCAATCTCAAACACAAAGATGGTTCAAGAGGATAAGGCTTCCCAAACAGCAATCTCAAACAAAATATGTTCCAAGAGGATAAAACTTCCCAATCAGCAATCTCAAACACAAAGATGGTTCAAGAGGACAATGCTTCCCAAACAGCAATCTCAAAGAGAGGATGGTTCAAGAGGATAAAGCTTCCCAACCAGCAAGCACACACACAAAGATGGTTCAAAGGGACAAGGCTTCCCAAATAGCAATCTCAAACAAAAAAAGATGGTTCAAAGGGACAAGGCTTCCCAAACAGCAAGCACACACACAAAGATGGTTCAAGAGGATAAAGCTTCCCAACCAGCAAGCACAGACACAAAGATGGTTCAAAGGGACAAGACTTCCCAAACAGCAAGCACACACACAAAGATGGTTCAAGAGGACAAGGCTTCCTAAACAGCAATCTCAAACAAAAGATGTTCCAAGAGGATAAAACTTCCCAATCAGCAATCTCTTCGAAGGGGCAAGGCTTCCCAAACAGCAAGCACACACACAAAGATGGTTCAAAGGGACAAGGCTTCCCAAATAGCAATCTGAAACACAAAGATGGTTCAAAGGGACAAGGCTTCCCAAACAGCAAGCACACACACAAAGATGGTTCAAGAGGATAAAGCTTCCCAACCAGCAAGCACAGACACAAAGATGGTTCAAAGGGACAAGACTTCCCAAACAGCAAGCACACACACAAAGATGGTTCAAGATGACAAGGCTTCCCAAACAGCAATCTCAAACAAAAGATGTTCCAAGAGGATAAAACTTCCCAATCAGCAATCTCTTCGAAGGGGCAAGGCTTCCCAAACAGCAAGCACACACACAAAGATGGTTCAAAGGGACAAGGCTTCCCAAATAGCAATCTGAAACACAAAGATGGTTCAAAGGGACAAGGCTTCCCAAACAGCAAGCACACACACAAAGATGGTTCAAGAGGATAAAGCTTCCCAACCAGCAAGCACACACACAAAGATGGTTCAAAGGGACAAGACTTCCCAAACAGCAAGCACACACACAAAGATGGTTCAAGAGGACAAGGCTTCCCAAATAGCAATCTCAAACACAAAGATGGTTCAAAGGGACAAGGCTTCCCAGTCAGCAATCTCAAACAAAATATGGTTCAAGAGGATAAGGCTTCCCAAACTGCAATTCCAAACAAAAGATGGTCCAAGAGGATAAAGCTTCCCAATCAGCAATCTCAAACAACAGATGGTTCAGGAGGACAGGGCTTTCCAGTCAGCAATCTCAAACAAAAGATGGTCCAGAGAATAAGGCTTCACAAACAGCAATCTCAAACACAACAATTGTTCAAGACGACAAGGCTTCACAAACAGCAATCTCAAACAACAGATGGTTCAAAAAACAATACTCACTTCGACCTCAAAACAAATCTTAATATCCCTTCATGACCACACGTGACAACCATTCTATCCCACTCCCTGGCAACAACCATCATTTATTTCTGCATGGATTCTTGATGCCAGAGATCATTTCACTTGCTTTTCATGTCCCTAACACAACAGCATCAGTGATAGATTGCCTAGGTTTCATACGCACAGCATCCACTTTCCTTCACTGTGCACCTGGTGACTGTTGTCCTTAATAACATAAACTTGGGACTTCCTGGAACTCAAACCGGCAAATTCCTGCTTTGGCTGCTCTGTAATCCTACTCCCATGCAAATCTGCTCTGTACCGCATGTCCAACATTCTTGGGGAGTAAAAGAAGGCCTCTTGAACTTCTCGGCATAGTTGAATTATGTACAGTTCCCTGTGATATACATAACACTGACCAAACCGTAGCGTTTATTAGAAACATATTATTTTCTGCATAATGTATCTAAAATTCCTAACCAGGATCAACCACATAGTTACATGGGTTTGGCCATGACACTTAGGCACATACTGTTGGCCCAGTTGTGCAGGAGGTGGTGGAGCCTTCTGCAAAGGTCTTGGTTGCAGACAATTACGTCAGTGAATGGCTGTAATTCAGACCCATTTTCCTCATACAGATCAGATGCTCATTTTCCTGCAATTTGCTTTCTGTTAAATTTGTCAGAATTTCCCTCAATCTGGTTTCACTTCCCCGAAGCAATGCGTAAATCGTTCAAAATAAGGCAACGCGGGCAAGTGGACTATTACCCGATGTTGAAGCCTCTACTCACATCGACCAAAGTTTTGGAGGAGGAGCAGTGGGATGTTTAAAGGCACATGGTGAGCATTCTGCTAACTTTAGAGTCATACACAGAGGCATCGAAGTAATTTGAAAGAAAATGGGGAAAGAGAAGAGCATTTGGCCTGCAATGGTCCTTTTGTGTGCGCGGAGGCACTGTCTTGCATTTTCATTCATGAATCTTTGTATGTATCCATAACTATTGCATCAATGCTGGAATTACTAGCTTCTTGTCTGGTTGCCAATATCCATAAACTCCTTCTGGAAGTGGCTGTTTACAACATATTACAGCAATAGGAAAAGAAATTCATCATATGCACTCTTCACTGCGAGAGAGAAATTCAAATTGCCCAGCACCACGAATGGAGAATTCTTTCAGACCAAATCATGCTAGCCCTCTCGATTTACATATTTTGCAATTTTTTTTATTGTGCCCCTCCTGAAATAATTGTAACCCCAATGTAATCCCAATGGAAAATTCAGTTCTCCCTACTTCTGTGAAAAAAATCTCCTTCCTAGGTGCTACTAAATTTTGGGATTTGTGAATTGGTCATTTTTTTTTTGGACGCTAGACAGCCTCACAACAAAGTGCAGCAAGCCAGCCCATTGAAATAAGTGCTTGCAGTGAACAGTCATAAAGTACATTTGTTTGTCCTGTTTTTCTAGTGGCCAATTTCAAACAATGCCCACCCACTGTGTAGAAGGCCATTGATCTGCTCACTGACAACAGAATTGGCTTTAAGCATTTAAAGGCCAGATAGTAAAACAAGAAATGACTGAACAAAAAACAGCTCAAAACTCTTCTTATATTATAACTGGCTTTGTGTAAATGTTTTAAGGATATATATAAGTAGCACTGCCTCCTAAAACAAAGAGCCTCATTACGAGGTTGGTGGTAACCCCGTACTATCGTTTCCGCCGCCTTATATCCCGGTGGTAAATCCCCATTCCCGGAGGACTCCGTGGGAATGGGGTCATTGAAGCACCGGCACCGTTGCTAACGGTGCCGGTGCTTCAGTGAAAATACTGCCGGTAGGGCCCTGAGTTAATGGCAGGTCAAGCCTGTCGGGAGTTTCATGCCCCTACTGGCAAACTCGTAGTTTTGCATTCCAGAAAGGGTGCTGGTACGTTGCTTGCATTTGGGCTAATTTGCATACCCACAATGCCTTGCCTATGTGACTCTGAACTGGAGGTGAACTTCCAGTGAAGGCTACTAGGTGGTGCTGTAGAATGTTTGCCTTGACTCAACTGGACTATCCTACTTTCACATTTCAAGCATTTTTTTTTTTCCAAGCCTTTTTAAACCCACCATAACTTTATTGGTGTTAAGGATATGTTAATGTTAAATGTTAAAGGTATTTGTACTGCGCACTGTCACCAACAGAGTTGGTCCCCAGGCGCTCTGGCGGATCTGTAAACGAGAAGGTGGGATAGGTTAGTAAGGTGAAGAGGGAGTAGGATAGTGAGAGGAGTGGTGTTCTGTTGGCAGCTTCATCTCGGTATACACTGAGCTTTGGTGCGAGTATTGATCGATGTCAGTCCTCGTGTGCTGTTGGTGGGGCTTATGCGTTGTTGCGAGATATGCAAGATTAATAACATAAATCGTGGCCCACTGTTGATTGGGCCATCCCAAGTAGGTGGCTCTGCATTCCTTTTTTTGTGTTTTTACCGATTTTGGACTTGTGTTTACTCTTGATTTTCCAGACTAATCAGGGAAGTGAAACCTTAGCCCAGAGTTCGCTGTTTTATTGCAGGCGGCTTCTGTGGCCTGAGACATCCTTCTGGGTTCCTAATGAGCAGGGGAGTAAACATGGCTGCCTTCCTATTCCCACAAACGCGCAGTTGCCAGACCAACTTGTGGCAGACGAGCACTTCTGCTGGTGTGGTTTACCACGCTGCTGTGCAGTCTTTCACACGAAGGGCCTGCGCCGAAACGTTGAAAAAAAAAAGTGTATTAAGAAAGTAAAAAATGACTTGCTCGCATAGCAGTGCCAAGAAAAATCCAGGCTTGACCCCCTCTGCTTTCCCATATGGGATACGATGACAGTTGAAGTCCATCATCATTTTAAACAGCATTCCCCAGAGCCTTTTTTTGTTACATTCAAGATTTGAACTGTTTGGCATATTTTTTCTCTTTTGTTTTCCATTCAAATACTTCGGAGCACCAGTAAATGAAATGCCAGTGACTTCAGCTGTAAGCGAGTAGCACGTTTGATGCAATATGAATTGCTCTCTTTTATTTATTTATTTATTTAATTCTTGGTGTTCTGTACGCCACCACAGGCTGAAATAATGCTTTCCATGGGCTCTTCTGAGCACAACATCGCAAGAATCCACGCCCACTATTACGAGAAGAAACTCGTGGATGAGTTGAGTTCTTTAAGAGAAATCGGTCTGTGTTGGACTAACGGCATCCTCCCGTTTGTCCATTAAATAAAACAGGAACCCACAATTTGATTAAACTTTTCCAGGATCGAATTCTTCCTGTGGGAATGATTAACAGATTAAACTGCCCCCCTGGTAGGACGTATAACAGAAGTGTCACACTTTGCATAGCGCTTCACGTGCCATTTACTGTTGCTCAATTAATGGACTACAATAACATGGACGCCTAGCTCGGTATTGCCAGGATTCAAATAAGCGGCTGCGGGTTGGACAGAAATACATCAAGCTGAGCTTCCGGGCCTAGCTTCATAACAAGACTCCGCCCTCTATCGCGTTACGTCGAACGTGGATCTCTGAGGAAACATGGAAAATAATGAACGCCGTTCATTTAATGGACATTCCCTCTTGTCTTTCATTCTCCCCGCCGTTTAATACTGCAGTCCCCCTTGCCTTTTGTGTTTGTACTTGTATTGACTGAGCGAGAGGTTCAGAGCCATTTTACACCAGGACAAGAACAATTACTGGAGCAGCCCCTCGCTGGGTGCTTTACGAAAAGGGAATATTCGGCTCTGTGAAAAAGTCGCCAGAGATGCAATTTTTTATTTCCTGAACTCTAAAAAGCCTTCCCCAACATATTCCAGTACTGGTATTATTAAGTATTCTAAACTCCAGTCCTAGAATATTTCGAGAAAGTGCTTGATTTTATTCCAGCTTTAAATCTGGGTAGAAATCGCTCCATGGTGGCATTTTCCTTGGTGACTTTATAACTAGATACCGGTTCCGTGTGTTAATATCCCTGAAAAAATATTGCCATACAAAAATATCGCCATACAAAAATATCGCCATGCCATACAAAAATATCGTCATATTTTTGCAGCAATATTAAGGCATGGAACCTGCAGGGGATACCCCCACAATCCCTGCATTATTTTTAAAGGAGCGGGGGATACCCCCGCAACCCCTGCTCCCAAAACCTCCAAAAATGATCTCCCCCAAAACTATCGCCTATGGCCGTTCCAAACGACCATATATGCAGCGATATTTTTGGTGAGGATAATATGTAGTGATACCCTAGATACCAAAGGTTCTTCTCAACTTTCAGCGTGAAAGTTGAGTAGATTGATACCGCAGTGACGGGGCGAGGGGACTACATGCAGGAACATTGATTGTAGACACCACGAAAAAAACGCATACATTAAGTACTGATATTGAGTGCAATTATAGCCATTTGGGATAAACTGCTGGAGTGAAATGCGAGAGGGTTGTGAATGCTGTGGGGTAAGGTGACCCCCTGCAGGGATCTGGGGCCTCTTTCCTAGATGGGCGGAGTGTTTTGAAGGCATCTTTGGAAGCCAGCCATGGTGTTGTGTTTTTGGTTTCCCGGAGTGTGCCGTTCCAGTAGCGGGGTGCAAGGAGGGCGAAGGAGTGAAAGTGGGGCGCAGCATGTCAGCTGAAACGGTCAGTCTGGGTTAGGGTTGAGAATGCAGGGATTCTGGAATCTGCAATTGCCCCTCCTGCCCCCGTCCACCAGTTACAAACACAATTTATATGCATCAATACAAGAGATAGTTTAAGGCAGAACTGTGTACTAGCTCCCTTGCTGTTCACGCTTTATTGACATTTTTATGGAAAAAATGATTTTTGCTGATGTAAACTATCTATATTTTCTCATATTGTTAATTGTAATTTTTCTTTGCCTACAAAAGATTTTATGAATTTGAATTGGATGAATAATAATTAACAGAAGCTGAGTGCCTGGGATTGAATTCTTGGAATGAGTTACAATGTAATTACACATAGTAAATTTGCGAATTGCGTAGGAGAATGGAGGAGAGTCAATGAGGAGATCTTTGCAGTCATTTTGAAACCATTCTGCTATACATTTGTGTACTACATGCTCAGCTCTTTCATGTGTCCTTGATATCTTATACACCTTGCCAACATAAGTCTCCCAGAGGAAATGTGCACCTTTTTATATTGTATCCACCCATGTTCCTAACCTTTGAGTTTATAAAATGCATTCAGAATTGACTAACATTCAAACGAGTAAGAACTGGTTCAGGAAGGATATTAGTACCCTACGAACAGGCTTTCAGCTCAAATGACTATCATCAATAAGTCCCAAGAAATGTCTCACACCATACCTATGGGAAGACTGCACTGTACTCACAAAGGAGAACCATTTCAGAATGTGTTTTACATTTCTAACAACATATTCATACAACATTATTTTATGTAAAGTAAAATCATCTCTATATGTTTAGTCAAGAAGGATTTAATAACCAATCAAAATAAAAATGATACTTCCGGATTTTCCAACCAATTTAATATCACATATCCAGTGATGTTATATATATATGTATTCACACAAACACACACAAATATACAGTACAAGATGATTTCTAATAACACAAGGAATATTATGTCAAAGTAAAGAAATAAATCAAAAGAACATTGGAATGTAGATCTTTTTACAACACCTAATTGTCTCCATGAACTTCATGTCATCTAACAACTTTTCGTCTGGAGACATATATCTTCACGTCATAATCAGGATAGGGTCAATTAACCTTGCAATGTACTCAATGGCCATCATTACGAGGTTGGTTGTAGCACAGGCGGGGTTGCTGCCAATCCTGTATTAGCGTTACTGCTGCTTGACATCCCGGTGCTACCGGGATATCATAAGCGGCGGCGGTATGGAAAGTTCACATTCCCATGGAGTCCTATAGCACTCCATGGGAATGGAAACCCTGAAGTACCGGCACCATTAGCAACGCTGTCAGTGCTACAGTGAAAAACAGGCTGGTAGGGGCCTGAACTCCCAGCAGGTCAGGCCTGCCGGAAGTTCAGAGCCCCTACTGGCAAACACGGAGTGAATCGGTCTGGAAAAGGTGCCGGTAACTTGCAACTGGCACCTTTATTTCCAGCCCGGCTCACTCATAATGAAGCCCAATGTCTTACTCCGCAGCTTCCCCACCAGTTATTTCAATTGGAGTGGCCAATACTAGACACATATCCAGGAAAAACATTCCTAACTATGGACTCATCCAAAAGAATTGAAATTGATGTAATCCGCCAAGCAAATCCCACATGGAAAAAATTAATATCCCAGCTTTAAATAATGATTACCAGCTGGTATCATCAGATCAGTGGTTACACTAGTATCTGCATAAGTTCCTCGATGCTAAGTACAATTAGAAATTGATCCTGACATACAACCAACAGAGTCTGGTAGAATATGTCTTTAGATAGGGCTTGCTAACCAAGAAACATTTTCAAATGAATATTATATGTAAGGTTGCACAATACGATTTACATGAAGTGTCTTTCACCCATGTTTTCATAAAGTGTTAATAAGATAATTGTAGTGTCATTATTGCAGTCAAAAACCTAAGTGGTTTTACAATTTCAAATATATCTCTGAAAATGTCTGCCATATTGAAAGCTACAAAGCTCCCACAAAGACCCTCACTCATGGGACTATTGTTCACTGTCGAACTGGAATTAGGTTATGCATAGTGTATTAGTTTGGGATCACTCCCATAGAGTGCTGTCAATAAGAACATTGTAAAAATATCTAAATGATAATTTTATCTGCACAGTATATCCCCAGTCAGCGAAATGTCCCAGAGTATTTGCTAAATATATAAATATTGTTCAATTCAGTCCCAAAATCTATGCACTTATGTTTATGGCTAATATATGATATTTTCAGAAAATAATACAAAAATGGGCATTGCTTTGTGTTGGGCAGTTAATCGGCAGTAAATTCACTGATTTACCACCAACATCATTTATTGTTTCTGGCACTCGGTCCCATGGGCTTACCACAGGATTGAACATGTTGGTATGACAGTGTAAATCCCATTTTTGGAGTCCATGGGACTTCATGGGAATTCTTGGTGGATTGACCATTAGGAGTAATTTCATAGGGGTAAATACGCTCATTTGTGACCTTTAAGTGGAGGACCATGCATCATGCTGGAGGTAAAGCCTCTATTTTAAGGTCAAGCTCGGAATTCGGCATGGCAGTAAAAACAGATGTAATTCTGATGCCGTCAAAAAAAAAGAAGCAACATCGGCGCCCGGGGCGTCGTATCCTCATTATATAAGATCCTACAGGACACTACCCCGACCCAAGCTCTCAGGGCACGCGATGAATGGGCAGCTGAACTGGGCCTAGAGATATCCGACAAGGTCTGGGGGGAAATGTGCCTACACACCCAAAAAGTCTCCCTCAATTTCCATCACCGCGTCATGCAATTCAAGCTTCTAAGGAGGCTTTATTATACTCCATATAGGACCTCAAGGTTCACCCACACCACGGTGCACACCTGCGCCGCTGCTGGGTGGAAGAAGCTGACCACTTACATATGTTTTGGACTTGTAATAGACTGTCTGAATTTTAGAAAAGCATTTCAGAAACACTCACTGCAATTACTGAAACTGCGGTTGATCCTGATCTTTTAGCAGCTCTGTTTGGAGCTTGGGGAACGGATGATACTAGACGTTTGGCTAAATTTCTGAATATAGGTTGTATGACAGCCAAAATATGCATACTCCAGAGTTGAAAAAGCTCCTCCCCCCGGTCTTTCAGAAAGGGCTGTGCTTGCTCACTTGGTCACGTAACTGTGAGGAAGAATGCCTGACCATGCTCCCCGCCCACTTTCGCCCCAAGAACATCTGGGTTGAATTCAATACGTATCTTAACAATCAAAGTGAAGGTACGCTCGGATCTGGCTTGTCCCCTGCTCCATCAGAGTCTACTCCTGCATCATGAACTCTTATTCCCACTCCACTCATGTGAAGCTTTGTTGACATTGCTGTGATTAATGTACTGAAATCAACATGTTGCTCCATGATACACCTGTAATACACATTTGTTGCCTTAGTGTATGTGCCTACTGTGAACCTCTGCCATCAAAAATAAAAGTAAAAAAAAAAAAAGAAGCAACAGAATTACCACCACTTTTTTAGTCATTGCCGAAGTTGGAATGAGGCCCAAAATGTTGAACGAATTATAAAGTCAATCCTCTAAAAGTTCAATTACTAACTCTGGATAATGATCTTTCAATATATTATGCAGTGCCTTTGGACAATAGCAAAAGCCAACCTGTTCACTTGCTGTCCTCTGAATATATCGTTACATTGTTAGCACACACTTCTTAAATTGTAACACAGTATTGTGCTGTAAGTACATAGCCAATAAGTTAAATGTGCTCATAAAACTTGTAGTACTGTACATTATACCAACTAGCAATCAATTGCCACATTATTATTTTTACTTCACCGTCCTCCATGTATGGGCCAATGTTCTAAACATTGAATTGCAAGGCTGTAACAACAAAGCATATTATACATTATTTCCTTTTGTATAAAGTGTATATTGAAAAAGGTCAAAAATGTATATTCAGTTTTGTTTTTGAATTTCAGTCGGATACGCACAATGGTTCAAACTCTGAATGCATACCTTTTGGAGAAGAGACAGATAATATATTGATCGAATAGCTCGCTCCGAGCTAATAGCTTATTTGAAATTCCTCCCCTTCTAGGTGTTCCCACAGTTTCTAAAATGACATATTGCATCCTAGAGACATTGTTGTAGTTTGGTTACATGAAGAACTCAGTTTTTTTAGTGAAATGGGTAGGGATGGATACATCTCTATCACTGAACTCACAAAAGATTTTAGAATTTCATCTGGAAAATGGCAGACACACATATAGTCGGGAACGGCTTTATGTGTTTTTAGCACGATAGAGTGTACTTACTTGCATTTGTGAGTTCAGTGATAGAGATGCGTCCACCCCTACCCACTTCACTAAAAAAACTGTGAGTTCCTAGCTATTGAGAGACCTGACCTAGTGCTCCAGTAAATAGCACAGGCAGGGTCTTCCCTATTAGGATCCTGAAAAACAAATATCAAGTACCCTACAAGATTCTTCAATGCTCAGATGCAAAAGAGGAACCCACTGGAGAATATGATGCACACTCTCCAGTCTTTTTCATAGACATGCCTGCACCTGCCTAACGGAGAAAGCTCATTAAAGATTTTAGAATTTCATCCGGAAAATGGCAGACACACATATAGTCGGGAACGGCTTTGTGTTTTTTAGCACGATAGAGTGTACTTACTTGCATTTGTGAGTTCAGAAATAGAGATGTATCCATCCCTACCCACTTCACTAAAAAAACTGTGAATTCCTAGTGTGACCAGAGTATTGGGCAACCCACAGTCGGAATACCCAAAACAGTCCCTCGTGTTTTACATAGTCAGTTTGGTTCCATAACATATGAAGCTAGTGTGGCTCTTAGGCACCCTGTCTAAACTTTCGATTTCTGTTCATTGTTGATTCCATCAATTACTCTGGTCAAATCACAGGTAGCAAAAATGCTTAGCTGTACTTTATCTATTTGTAACATCTTGTTTTAACAATGACAATCCACACAAGGGTACACTGCTTTCTTATTTGATGGTGTATGCTGTGATAATGCCGTAGGTTGCTCTGCTGCAACTACTATGTCCCAGAGAGAGCAACTTGTTCTATAAGCAAATACAGGTAAGTCTAGAATGAATGCCTTTAACAGAGCATCATGCTGAAATATTTGCCAGTGGATCTTGATGTTGGCCTTCTGGAAAATGTTGTCTCATAAATCAAAGTAGTGGCCTTTTGGGTAAAGTGAGTTTTAAAAGGGCAAATCTTGCCATATTTGATGTTTTATCTAATGCACAGTTAATGCCAAATCTAAATATTGTCTGAATTTGCACTTATTTGTCATTTGTACATTTTGTTGGTGTCGTTGTAGTTCCACTTGGTTAGATAATCCACTCATTACGAATACGTTGACTATATTGTAACCCCTCGAGGTTACTTGAGAGATGGAAATGCGTGACCATCAAGATGTTGTTATGATCTGTCAGTATTTGGAATATTTCGTGTATGGAATTAACATGTTCAAAATGTGCTTAAATGTGATTGAGTTTCCAGAAGCCAAAAATATTGTCTATATGACTATATTAGAATTTCAGATGTTTCAGCCATTGTTGTCTTTTATGAATACATGTAGATTCAACAGTCTAGCATAAAGGCATGCACAAATGTTCCAGAAAGTTGTCAAAAGTATTGGTTTCAGAAGTGAACATTTATAAAGATTGTGTTTACCTTTTCACCTTATGGATAATTTATTGTAGTTACCATGGAATTTGGATGTTGCTTTTTTGTGTGCTGGTGTTTGTTTAATGGATATTCATCCTAATAAACTTGATGACCTGAACTGAGTGAAATATAGTGTGTATTGGGGCACAGAAGTGAAATGAATGGTTCCTTTGGCGCAGTGTTATGCTGAAAGTGTCAGAAATGTGGCACTGTGCTTTATCCCGTATTGAAATGAGCAAACAGTGTATGAATTGTGCAAGAAAATCAATTTCATATGCATCGCGGAACATGTGAAGCCAGTGTACAAGCCCTTCCTTTAAAAGCAAGAAAATAAATATATTCGGCCCTTTTTTGCTGAGGGTTTTTCTGCTGCGTCCTATGAAAACTGATAATAATATGCAAGTTTGTAAGCCTACTTTTACGCTATGGCCTGAAAATCATTTTTGGGGGTATTAAACAAATTAAGTCAATTCTGCAAACAGAATGTTCTTTTAGTTCTTGAAAGTCCAACATTGAAAAATAAGTATTCCTTGCTGAATTACAGAGCTAAGGTAGAAAGTGTCAAAAGCAGAGACTGGGCTCAAATCCCGGCATTGTCACTTGACCATAGGAGGTGATCTTGGTCAAGTCCTGTCATAGGGCCCAATCTATCAACATTGCCAGCCCCAGATATTTCAAAATGGTTAATATGTAAGCTTTTTGGGGAGTGTGCCTTTAAAAAAAGGGGTTAACTGGCTATATTGTTGCTTCATATATGTTAATAGTGACCAACCATAAATTGTACGCCACAAAGTAATGTGTTTCTTGGCGCACACAAGGAAACACTACTTGAACAGCTTGTGGCCCTCTTCAAATCTCACTCTATGTTCACATGAACCTCTGATCCATATCTCCGGTCTACGCCCTGGTATGTGCACCATTCTTGTTGCTTAGACTCTGTTTCCTGCATCCATCCTGGAGAGCCGGTACATTCTATGGGATCCTTTAGCGGTACCTTTTCCATAGTGTGTCCTGCATTGATACCACAGACCGGAAATCTTCCTTGTAAATCCGGTGGTTAAAAGGCGTCCTGTACCGACTCTAGATAAGTACCCTCTTTGTGGACTACTAGTATTGCCCTTGTTATGCCACGTGTGTATTCATATTAATCAAGGACGGATGAAGGGGTTCAGGAGACTTCAAAGGAGTTGCCATGCCTATTAGGACTGCTACCACAGCAGCCTATCGAGGTAGGGGTTGTGAATGGGATGAATGCGGGAAGGGAGGTAAACAGAGATTCTTGGATACCTTCATTTTTTTGGGTTGCGGGTTAGCAAATTTGGCTACTGTCTGAGCCTCAAAAATCCTTAAGCTGTCCCTGTCTGAACTATGTCTAGTGGGCGGGGTGGGTGTGGGGGAGAGGGGGTGAAGCACTGCATCACAGAGAGAGAGAGAGCAGGGCAGCCATCAGTGTCACAGCATTTCAGTCCTTGCATTTGAAATGTTCCCCAATTATGAGGATGTCTGAGGATGTTTGCTTGCAATGAGATGCACTTGCAGGAGCAGCCTTGGATGGTGTACATTACCAAGAGGTCAGCCCATGTCTCAGCCAAAGCCCACAGCCCTGCCATGGCCATTGCACAAGGAGAACTTGCAAAGAAAAAACAAAAAACTGTAATCCAAGCTAAAAATCGGAGCAATGAGAACAAATGTAGCTAAGCATTGATGCAGACGTATTGGCTGATCCTGTTGCGTGCCGTTTGTGTCTCTCAACCATACCTTTTAAAATATAACAATATTCCCCGGAAAGCATGGGCACTTCGCTTGCATCGTCAGTCAGTGCGACACTACCTCAGAAACACCAGTCAAATCATGGATCAAGCAAGTGACTCAAGTCACACTCACACACAGTTAATTCAGTGTTGTGTAGAAACCCCCCTGAAATACATTGGAGATCCTAGAACCGGGAGTGTGTGTCGACACTCCCAGCCTTTGTGTCAAACATCTCCATCTTTTGCAACCCAGGCTGCTTTTTTTGCTGCATGTCCTGCAGGTTTCGGCCATCTTCTGCCTCCCGCTAAATAATTCTAACCAGCCAAGTAATTTCTCTGTGTGTGAGTGCAACTGTGCATTATATACATGACAGCAGTGGTCAAAGTGTACGAAAAGAAGTAGTGGAACTATTTTCCCCTCTGGCCTGCCCCAGATCCCCACAAACCCCATCGCCATGGCCCTCCTATGCACAATTCAAAACCCAAACAAACACGACTGCTGTTTAAGGGAACATTCAGTGGAGTGCATTGAAGTGCAAGTTTCAACTTCTTCCTACCCTTTTATTTTGAAATTAAGCCATTGCAGAACGTTAAAAAAAAAAGAAAAAGTATAGATGTGATGAATCAACATCCGGGGCACCAGTGGTCTAGGGATGAATAGCTATTTCTAAACCATCAATCAGCCCCACAACTCTAGCACACCAGAAGGGATCTGAACAGATTGGAAACACAAGCAAATTATAAACCTCCTTTTCCAATTTTAGTAACTTGGACGAAGCGGCAGGCTTATCTCTGCAAGGTCGTGCATTGTTGGTTAGTTGCAGTGAAAACAATACAGTTATTACCCATTGATAAAAGGGACTGTCCAGACAAGGTTGTACACAAATATCTACTATATTATTATCACAACAGACTGTTCAAGCACACTACAAAATACAACCTACCCTGTAAAGGAAGGCAGTGGACAGGCAGTTTCAAGAAGGAAAGGGGATGCTCTCTGTATACTGACAGGAGGGTAGTCGGTAAATTGATTAATCACAATAGATCAAGGATACTTGGTTTCAGCACAAAGGGAGCAATGGGCCATAAAATGTCACTAGGGGCCTTCGGACAAGGAGAACCACAATGTACCTTGTAGTTGTAGAAGTTGTTCGTGCTTGACAGGGTTGAATCGGTTTCAGAGCGCTTTGCAGCTTCTGTGACAGAGTTCAAGGTGGGAGACAGCTGCGGATATCAGGCGGCAGGCAGTTTGGCGAGCAAGGCTGGATGGATGGCTGCAGGCCTACTTACATGGGGGCTGGGGATCAGGAACCATTGTCTCATGCTAGTTGGTGGGTCTGAACACCGGTCGAGGCATCTCGGATGGCGTGAGAGACTGCGGCCTAACAGTCAGCGCCGCAGTCGGTTGCAGCTCGAGGGGCTCGATTGGCTCAAAAATGTCCTTTAAGGCAGACACTGGTTGATGCTTGTCTGTGGGGTGCATTTAAGACCCTAAACAAAAATCCCTGTCACCTGAAAAGTCACATTAAACATTGCCACCAAAAACAGCTGTGCTTTGCTTTCCGTGGCACATGTTTGGCAAGCATTTGAAAATTTCACCAAGACTTGCTCTGTGTTTGCTTTTCTTTCATCTGAATAACAAAAAGTTATGCCCGGCATTCAAAAATGGCCCTGCGTTTGTTGTTCTTGCATCTGAATAACAAGAATGTACACACTGCATTCAAAACGGCCCTGCACTTGCTTTTATTTCATCATAATACCAAAAAGTTAGGCTCTGCATTCAAAATGGCCTTGTCTTACTGTTAATGCACATGAGGGGCAAGGATTTCAACAATGCAACCTGACACAGCTTTTGTTTTCCCTTTCATGTGAACAACAGTGTTCTAAAACACTGCAAATGAAAAACGGCTTGGCTTTTGCTTTTATTCCATGTCAAACCCAAGAACCCTGTGCAGGGGGGCTACCCCTCCGTGTCACTGGACCAAATTAAAGAATCTCATGACCTACAAAACAGCATTTCAAATGTTAGATGAAAAACGGCTTGCACACGTGTCAAATAAAGAAAAATGACTTTTAAAAGCCACTGTGAAAGGTTAACTTTGCTTGCACAGAAAACGTCTGTGAAATATGTTGTGGGAGGGGTGTTGACTAAAGCCATGTACATTATGTTTTGCCCCACAAGACTTCAATCACCTTGGAAGAGGCTCAGAATACCCGAAGAAAAAAGTTTTTGGGCAGTTTTGGGCCAGGCACAAAACTCAATTGCAAGCCTTGCCTCCCACTGGAAGTCACACCTATAAGTGAACTATTCCACAGTGACATGTGAGGTGACTGAGGGCGTTGTAATTCCCTGCTCTGCCAGACTTGAAGGCAATGCTAGCAGGGAGGACAAAGAAAGCAAGTGTGGCAAGAGCATGACCAGGAAGTGTGAGTTCCTCCTGCACCCACTACCAAGGACAAACTGACAAACTTCAAAGGGTGTAATAAACATCTCTGGGCACCGGCTGAGCCAGGGGAGGACAGTTGGCTGTGGGGGATGAAACACCGCCCTCCCATATGTGACAGATCCTCCAAATTGACATTAAAGGATTGATTAATTTTAGGCCTTTTATGCAGCACTCAGAATAAGAAGTTATTTTCCTTTTCTGCTATTTTTCCATGTGATTTCCAGGCAGTTGTTTAGAGACTAAGTGCATGGTCCTAGGACTCTGCACACTGAAATGGCCAGTAAAGACTCATTTCTGCCTGATTTGAAAATATGACAGGATGAGATTTGATGGAAAGATGCAAAATGAGATTCTGAACATACTTAATCATTTGAAGAGTTATAGCTTTTATGAAAAGGACATAAATGTGCCAAAGGGCCACGCTACCTCGCACAGAGTTGGGGATCAATGTACCTAATTCCCTATGACTAACTGAAACCGCATTTCTATTTCTTATGGTGGTGACTAGTATAAATATGAAGTTTGGAAACATAACTCAGTTTTGCTAAAAATGTGATGTGAGAAACAAAGAACTGTAATAAATGGCAAACAGACAGATGGTGCTCCCTCCCCTTGAACCAATAATGCCAGCGGGTGGAATGGTAGGCTGTCCTATCCCAGGGTAGGAGTAATTCTAGAGTACTCCCCCCCGGATTGTAAAATGAATGATGTAATTTGTGCTAAATAATGGGGGACTGTAGTAGATAGACACAGACACACAGGAATCCGGGGAGACAGGAGAAGGAGGACGGAGAGGAGGCAGCTGAACCATACCAAGGAGAGTACAGAGACCAGACCCCTTGCCTAGATGTCCAGTATGTCCTGAGATCCAGCTAGCTGTCCAGAATCCCATCCAGGTGAGTGCAGAGACCAGACCCTTTGCCCTAGGGTCTTGTCTTTGCACAGCTGTCCAGAGTGTCCTGAGATCCAGCTGGATTTCCAGAATCCCAAACCACGGCTTCCTTTGTAAGTAGGAGATAACCCCATAGAAAATCCCATTGAAAATCCCATTGAACCCCCATTGAAAATCTCATTGAAAGTTACAAATTGCCAGTATAATACATTCACCTTTCCATAGAAAAATCTGTATTAGCAGGAATATGCTAGCATATTCCTTTGATAAATCTTTCAGTTGTCTGTATAAGTCCTTAGTATCATTTTAAAATAAATCAATGAATTCCCCCATTGAAATTCACGTTCAAAATTGTTGTAATTCGAAATCAAGAATCTTTTCAAGTGTTTTTATTAACTATAGTCATTAAAGTATAGCCTCGACAGAATTATCTCTGTGTAACTGAAAATCGAGTGCATCACCCCACAAACTAATTTGCTCTGTCCTATTGAAAACCCCAAACCGTAGTCCCATTGAGAGCAATCCCTTTTGCATAGTATCCTATCTGTTATGTGCCTCTGTCCTTGTCTTTGAAAACCGGTTTCTGATTTTGAAAGCTAAACCAATTCCTTAGCTACCTGTCATTGTAAAACCTGTGTAAAACAATTTCCATTTGCCGTTTGTATTTGTTCCTTTTGCATTTGCTTTTCCCCCAAAATCGACTCTCCTACCTCATCTCCACATTGTTCTGTGTACTGATTAGTACTCTCTAAGCTTCCCTATCTCCTCAAGTGTATCAACACGAATTTCCTTTTATTCTGTCCCCTAGGAGTTGTGAGTAGCCATGCGAGTAATAAGCAAAATCCGATTTTGCCGTTTTGTTTTGAAAACGGGTTTTCACTTTCTTTTATGGCTTCCCATCTTGGGGTGGTGGGCTTTATTCCAAATTCGATTTTCTCTCTCTATCCTTACTCCTTGCCACTGCCTTCCATTTGAAGGAATTAAGTTAGCTGATGTTTGGGGTTGAGTGTTGCAGGGGGAGTGCTAAACCTGGATGGTATCACTTGATTAAAACTCATCTTTTTCCGGTTTTGCCATTAAAGATCTGTGTAAACGGTGCTAGGATATCTGAACCAATTCTTCTGTAGGATTCATTGCATTTGTGTGGCCACAACATTGGTGGCTGTTGTATTTTGAATATTTTTTCCTTTTTCATTAAATTAGAAATTAATAAATATCTGATTGATACACACCGGCCTGGTTCCTAGGCCATTGTGACACGGGGTGTTTGTGAAGGTTGGGTGCGAGACGGGTTGGAGGCCTACTCAAATAAAAGAACCTGTGGCTTATTAAAGATAAAAAGCATTTTTATTGTGCGCCACATTCATTCTTGGGAAGGAGGCCCTGGCTGAGTGTGCCGTGTAATAAAACCGTGACATGTCGATGCACTTATCCTAGCTTCTTCACTGGGCTTGTGCCGTCCTTTAAGGCAGATGGCCCAAAGCTGACGAGAGTGTTGCAGGCAACGGCCTTGTCCTTGGTTTGGTTCAGAGACTCTCTGGCACTTACCACCTTGGAAGCTTGCTGCAGAGCCTAGCAGGGCATGCAGTGTGTTGGCTGGGTACTGGTTCTGGAGCTGCTGGTTGGTCCTCTGGATTCAGTATCCCCCTCTGTTCCCTCAGAGATGTTCAGGGGAGGGATCTTGCTGCCCTCTTGGAAATCCTGGCCTTCTTTTAATGGTGGAAGCTGTAAGGCAGACTGCACCTTCCGCCAGGGTCCAATGCTGAGTTCTTCTTGTTACTCCTTGCAAAGTCTTCAAATGATCTGTCCATATGAGGGGCACAACCCTGATTTAAAGGTAAACGGACAACAGAGATTGATGTAGGCTAAGCCTACCTTAATGAACCGATTCTGGTTCCCCACCAACAATCTCCTGTGGGCATGAGGTCATAACCAGAGTGCTTTGCAACAGAAAAGGTAATGGGTTGAAAACACGTAATAGTAAGTCCCACCCATCTTCCTGTCTGTTGTGGGTCAAAGGGTCCCTCTGATTAATTGAGCTCTCTGTGGTTCCAGATGAAAGCGGCAGATCTCCCTTGAAGCTGCAGCGAGACCAGACATTCAGTCACCTCCAAACCACATACTTGTACCTTCTGAATAGGATCTCCCTGCAGGGATGACTACTGTAAACAGCTGTCCCAGACATGACAAGTCACTGCCCTTTATACTGAGAGGTAGAAGCTGGCTTTAGGTTGACACGGTGCATATCAAAGGTTTTCAGGGTTTTCCTCTCCTTTGTTAGTCCTGTGACCAGGCCCCCCGCGGGCTTGTTTGAATTACCTCCGATTAGTATGCTAAGCTGCCACCAGCAGCTAACATAGGACAGGGCGGATTCATGAAGCCTTTGTTAGTTAATTAGGCTGGCCATGGCAGGAGGAAGGTTTTGCCTTCTGATATGCCTTGATGTACTCTTGGCTGTCATATTCCAACTAAATTTAACAGAGGGTACAGCGTCTGTATGCTGTGTCCACCCAGCTTAGACGGGTCTATGTGTTTCTCGTGCTATGAGCATAGAAAAATGTGTGCGGCTTAGCCCCACACATTTTCTGGAGGTTGATCTACCATAATTACATTTCATGTAAAATTTCAAAAAAGCCCAGGTCAGAGCACACCCACTGTGCAGATGATCAAATTCCTCACAGTAGGAATGGTAAAGCCTATTACAAAAAAGCAGAGGAGGACCGCTCCCAACTGCTCCCACCCACTTCGGCCACTGAGGTGTTTGTGCATTCAGCTAACAGAGTCTTGGTGAGTGTTTTTGTATTTTCCCACTTGGAGCTATATTGCCTCTGGTTGATAGGTGGATTTGATTCATGAAGGTACTGGATAGGAGAAAGGTGGACTGTACAATGAAGTGTGAGGTTCTGTTATGCTTTTTGAGGGTATGGTTTCTGGTACAAAAAGCATCTTGATGACAAATATTGTACATAGATTAACTGGTGCTACATAAGGGATACAGAATCCCAGAGGGTGAACAGGAAACATGGACATATAGTAGAGGAAACCAGTAGATATGTATAGAACTATTCATACCTTTAGGCACTGTGTGTACCTGAAACCCGCCTCACTGAGTAAGAGGGGAGTTTTGAACTCCATGACAATTCGATCCTCAGTTGGTCTCTCTGCTGGGACTGGGAAAAGGGGATCATGTTGTGACTATTAAGGCAGTGTTCTTTAGAAAATTATATGGAAATGATAAAATACATACCGCTCTGACTTCTGGTGATTCATCCTGTGATGCAAGTTAGAGCAGTTTGGACAAGAACAGAATGGCAAAACGACCCACCCAACGCCCCCTCTAAGAAGGACAAAGTACATATGTAGAAGCCTCCCCATTCCCATCAGGGTTCCTATACTGGGAAATTAGATTTAATGTTCCCCAAAAGACTGAAATTGTTTTCTTTCACCATCCCATAAAAATCCCTTCAAATGCACGTGTTCAACTTCCCTGCCCTAGGTTGTGCCGAAACCCTCCTGCCCCCCCCTTCCCCTCCCAGAGGCATTGCTAGAGAACGGGGGCTGGAGGGCTATAGCCCAGGGTCTTTTGGTTGTAGCCTTGGATAGAGGCTGAGAGGCTACAACCAAAAGGCTACCTAGCCCCTAGTGACATTTTACGACCCATTGCTCCCTTTTTCCCCGACAGTCCCGACATTAGCTTAACCCGAGACCTTTTCCAGACCTAGAAACACCCATTCTGGCCGCCTGCCCCAGAATGCCAGTGCGTCCAGCGCATCTGCCTATGCTTAATCTTCTGTCCTGTCTATCATTTATTGCAGCTTTATTCCCGATCCCTGGTCTCCCTGCAGCGCCTCGTGTGGGCGCGGCCTGCAGGTGCGGGAAGTGACGTGCCGCATCCTCCTGACTTTCACTCAGACGGAAATGGATCTCCCAGACGATGAATGCGAGGATCGCAGACCTCCAACAGAGAGAGCCTGCCACCTACGCCCGTGTGATGGAAATTCTGCCCCATATATACTCGACTCGCCAGGCTATGAAGAGCAAAGTGGCAGGATTTACGACTGGGAGTACATCGGTTTTACCCCTTGCTCAGCGACATGCCTCGGAGGTACTCCTTCATTTCATTTTCACATATTCTTCCTATAACTTGACTGGATGGTGGCTGTTTGATTTATTACATGATGGCAAATAGGTTCTTGATTCTAAAGCTCCCAATTAAAAATATGTATTGATGTGAGCTGAAGGAGATGTAGAAGTCCATGCAGACTCTTAGTAATCTGGCGTTTATGGTGAAGTGGAGGGAATTCATAAAATGTTGTCTGATCCAACCAGGTCTGCTGCTGGGAAGTTTTATGCTGTTCCCCAGGAGCATGAATATTGCATATGTTGAGCAAACTTTCAGGTATACTGGAGTCATCCTACCCTGGATGGGTGTGAAGCAGCATCGGAGATGGAGTATGTTGTTGGCTCATGTGATCGTTAGGTGCGGTTGGGTGTCATCAGTGTACTGATGTACCATGAGGTCGCAGCTGATGAGGAGCTCTTCGAGTGACCCCATGTAGGTACTGAACATAACAGGTGATAGCAGAGGCCCTCAAGGTTACAGCCAGATCTCTCAGTCTTGCCCGGAGCTCACTGGCCTATGCAACTTGCAATATTAAGACCTGGTTGCTAATGTACCCCTTTTCTTTATTCCTTTTTCTCCAACTCCTCCCCATCTGACAAGTTTCTGGGAAGTTCTTCAGCTGCGGCCATCCAGCTCAGAAAAGAATGGCCCTCCTCCATGCTTGAAGTCAGAAACGACCTGAAACACTAACCCTTTAAAGTACATCTTGCCTATTGCTGATCACTCTACTAAACCGCCTATTGCTGATCACTCTACTCAACCGCCTATTGCTGATCACTCTACTCAACCTGGTTCTATGTCATTACATCGACAGTTTTTTTTTTCATGCAGAATTTTTAGCCACCAATTTTTGGCTGAAAAAACTCATCACATTTTCTTTTCTGGGCTTTCCCCTTATTCCCACTTCCCAGTTATTTATTACCTATTCCGCACACCTCCTACCCCTTATATCCCTTTACCCACCCCCATATTTTAGAAGTTTTTTTCAGCCAAAAATCAGCAGCCACAAACTCTGAGGAAAAAAACCTGCCGATGAATGACCATCGTACCCTGAATGAAAATCGTACCTTCAACCCAAACTCTCCCCCTCTGAGGTTCCTCCCTCCCCTGCTCCTCCTGTCCATCACATAGATACAACAAGGCTTGAATTGTTCTGTAATCCCTGACTCAGATGTAGCCAGTTTGCTCTTTGGGTTACCACCAGCCACCAGTAACACACTGGGCCTCATTACGACCCGGGCGGTAAGTGAATAACGATGCCGGTAAAGGATTACCGGCCGATTAAGACCTGATAAACTGCTTTTAGTGGTGCCGTATTTAATGGTGCCGCTAAAAGCGCCAAGTGCGCGGGCACGCAACCTCCCATGCCGCAAATACCGGCATGGCGCAAACAGGGGATCATCACAAGTCAGGTGGACATGCAAATTACGCCCTCCTGAAGCCCGAAAAATACCTTACCGGCATGGAGCTAATTCTGCCATCGCGGACCACCCGTAAACGGCCTTCTGCAGTGTTCCCAACTGCCACAGGTGCACACAATCAGCACAGGTGGAGGTAATACAGCACAAAAGGAGCACACCCCACCCCTTCCCACACCCAGTCACACTCCACAATGATTCCAATACTACTAGCAATGCTGGGGCTGGAGGACATGATTGCAGTGGAAGTGCTACAACAACACCAACAACAACAGGCAGCACAGAGGAGACGCAGGAGAAGAAGGAGGGCAAGGCAGGGCCAGCATGCCCCACCAGTGCAGCCAGTGGCACCACGCAGGTAGCCTCCAATCCCACGCATCAGAGCTAGTTCATTCAACCTAATCCCTGAGCACATCCATACCCTGTATCATCTGGACCGGGGCACCATCACCACCATTGTGGACATGATACATGACGACATTGTCAGCCTGATTGAAACACGCACCGCCATCCCACCCCTACTGAAGGTAGTGTCTGTGCTCCACTTCCTGGCCACAGGCACCTACCAGCACACAGTGGGGCACATGCATGGTATTTCACAACCATTATTCTCACATATGCTGAACCAAGTGCTTGATGCCCTCCTCAAGCACACAGACAACCACATTTCCTTACCACAGTCTGCCCAGGAGATCTCAAACACCAAAGTTGGTTTCCATTCACTGGCCGGCATCCCTGGTTGCATTGGCGCCATCGTCTGCACCCATGTGGAATTGGTGGTCCCACATGCCATGGAGGTAGCGTACCGCAACCGTAAGCTATACCATTCAATCAACGTGCAAATGGTATGTGACTCAAATAAGATCATCACACATTGTTGTGCCCGATTCCCCGGATCAACCCATGATTCAATGGTCCTGCAGAACTCCACGATACCACGCTACATGGAGCGACATGCAGGGAAGAGATCCTGGCTTCTCGGTGAGTCGCATGTTAGGCCCATGGAAATGCGATGTGGATAGGTGATTGGGGTACAGACGCATACTTCACCTGGCTCCAATGGGGAAGGGGAGGGATGCATACTTCACCCGGCTGTGATGGGGGGAGAGATGCATACTTCACCTGGCTGTGATGGGGGGGGTGTGGGATGCCTACTTCACCTGGCTGCGATGGGGGGGGTGAGGGATGCATACTTAACCTGGCTGCGAGTGCCTGAGGGAATGGACCATGCTCATACCCTAAAGCAGCCCAGACTGGACCTGACACCTGACCACATAATGCAAGATGTAAGCAGCCCTACCATGTAAATGATGCAATGTCACAACCATTCCACAGCCATCTGTATGTGCACTGTACCAAATCCGACCACATCCCCCTCAACACAATGCCGCTTCAAGCAATTACTATGGCCAAAACACAGCACCAAATATCAACTGAAAGGACAGTCCCCCATTACTGCGTACAAAGGAGTCACATGAGGGTCGAATACATCAATACACCACAACACTGACACAGAGGTCCAACTGAATTGCATGTCACCATTTGTTGTGCATAGTGAGATCATCATGAGGCTGCCATCAACGGTACCAGGATGAAAGCATACAAATTACTGGACATCAGCCAGATCATAGAAACAACCCCCATGGACTTACACAGTGCATGAGCACTCACAAGGAACTGGACCCCCTGTGCCCACTAGTTGATGGCACGCACACCAGTTCATAAGAGGAATGCACACATAACGGTCACATCGTGTGTCTCCATTCATGCGTGAAAATGTGGTTGAAATCAAGAAACAAATGCATGCTATGGTGTCATTGAATGAGGTAACTAATAACAACGAGAGACTAACGGAGTAGTTTAAAGACGCCTGTTCCACACTCCACATAAAGCCTTATGGACAATATTAGACAAAAAAGGAACCAACTGTCTATCTCCTCTTAAGGCTCTACCTATACTCCCACTCACGGTCCATGGACCAAATAAGGACCGAGTCTAAGGTTCCGAAAAATGAATATAACAAAATACAATTTTGTTGAAGAGAAAATCACACTATGCAATTATCTTAAAATGAAATCAGAACATTATAAAAAAAAGTGTAAAACATAGTGCACTTTTACTAAAACATCAAATACAAACCCACGATACACATTCTAAATCAGTTTTAAATGAAATATATAAAAAACTGATTAAAAAAACAGCACCAACCTGCCTGGGTGTCACATATACACTCAAAGAAAGCTCCTGCCTATACAAATCTAAACAGAGCAACACAACAAAATGTATCCCTGGTGTATAGTTACGTTTTGGTAGGTAGCACCTCTAAACAGCCACTATTCTTTGTTTATTGGAGGTGTGTCATTAATCACCTATCTGTTGATTGTCTATCCTTTGAAACTGCTACTAGGGTCACCGTAACAATTGAATTGGTCAATGAACCGCACCCTACAATTTAAGGTGTTCATATGCCCGACATGTTTCATTCACAATATATCTGAAAACAAATTGTAAGAACTTCATCAGGGGATCCAAAACAACTCCCACTATACACAATAGCTAAACATAATCCAAGACACATTGTTAGAACTGTCAGAGAAGCTGAAGCATATCTCGACGTCGGGGTTGCTTCCAAGTAAATGAAGACCTTTAGTATATACACCCCACTAAAATAAGGGAGGGGAGAGGAGAAGGAGCCAGAAAAACGGGGAGAAAAGAGAGAAACGAAATCTGAGTTAACAATATACCTCAAATCAACTCACAAGGCTGTAACTAACCTACGTGAGACTCACCGATATCAGTTTTGCCAATGCAAATACTGCTAATTTATGGTGAAGAGGGGAACATCTCGACTGTAGATGTTTAAACACATTCTGTGAACCAAGAGAAGAAGACAATCAGAACTGGTATGAGCACAACACAACCATTTGCTATTAATCTGACATAACAAGGGGTTATATTATAACTACTTAAATAACATCCCCATAGTGACTATCAAGTTAGGTGACTTAAAACATTATCAGTGCATGTTGAATCAACACCACGTAATTTCTCACGACCCTATCACCATTAGCTGAGGATCTGTGTTGGTAACCGTGCAGTGGGGAAACCACGTGAAAACAAAGCGAAAAAATGCACTGGGAGCATGCGCTTATATGCACTAGCACCAAAGTTTTGTACTACGGGTTAGCCAAACTGCCACATCCGTGTGATGAATAATAAGAAAGAGAGATGCAGCCAGCATCACCAAGGCCACCTACCCTCAAAGAAGGTAAACATACACGAAAATATCACTGGACCGCTATGTCTTGCCCTCATTTTGGCCGTGTCTCGCGTTGGAAAATGTATTAAAGAACCATACTGCCAATCCTATGAGCCACGGTTCTATGGTAAAACAGCAACAGAGAAACACAAAGTCAATTCGACCTCATGGTCTATGTGCCGACTCCTGCTTCGAAACTTTAAAAAGCAGAAGAATGCAATCCCGAGCATCACCCGCAGCTTACCCGAGCTCAGCTCTTCACGGAGAGGAGGAACTCCTAACCGTTTCCTCTCGTTCCTGCTGTCCCCTCACTTTCGTAGCAACGAAGCACCCGGAAGTGTAAGTAGGGGCAGGGGGTGCAGTCTACTGATCACTTGATAAGTCAGGTGACCGCTACTGCTGCATGTAAAAAAATATATAGCGTAGGAGAAAACCAATCAAAATATCGGTCCATACAAACAAACAGACGGAAATGCAACCTCCCAACATTATTGGTAAGGCATGAACAATTGTGTAGATGAAAACCATGGCGTAATGTGTTAGAAAAGGAAGAAATGTAATATTAACTGGAAGGTGAAGACTGTAACAAAACTAAGCAGGTGTCGGACTCGCTAACCCAGTCTAACACATGAAAGAAATGACCATAATAGTGGTGTAAGCTGAAGTGTCATAAGACATTAATTAATTAGAAGCAGCACAGTAATTTAGTCTTATTGTTCATTAAGGCCAATTATTGCTGACCTGGTGAGAAATATTAGCCATTTTTCTTTAAACAGAAGTCTATCTGTTTTCTTGTCGTTTACTTTGGACCTATCTAGTTGCCATAAAACAGTCCATTGTATATCATCTGGGCTATGTTCCATGATGATAAAGTGATTAACTAACAGGGCTGCAATATTCTTCCTTTTAATGAAACGTCTGTGTTCGCTAATCCGACTCTTGATTTTCCTTTCTGTCAACCCAACATAGAGCCTGTGACAAGGGCACCATACAGCATATACCACATTGGTAGAATTGCAATTAGTGAATTGGTTTTGTGTCCATGGTCGTTTTAAGCCTATGTCCACTTCTTTTGTACATTTGGTGTATTTGCAATTAACTCAATGGCCGCAAGGAGAATGTCCCGTGAGGGTAGGTAGACCCCAGGTTTCTGTAACACTTGTCACATGCCCTTGTTTTGTCGTGATGTCATTCCTCGTGAGCAATTCTTTCAACTTAGAAGTTCTTTTATATGCAAACATGGGGAAATCCAAAGGACATTCACCTCCAGCCAAAATGTGCCAGTTCTTTCGTATTATTTTGGTAACCTGGTTGGATCTTGGGCAAAAAGTGCTGAGAAAAACAATTTTGTTTGTGATGGGGTCCTTCTGATGGTAATCCAAAAGGCTCTCCCTATTGTTGTGTTTAGCTCTTTTGAAAGCCCTTTTGACTATTCTCGGGGGGTAACACCTGGCCTCTAATTTCGATTTCAATTGTACTGCTTCTGTCAGGAACGTGGGATTGAGGGTGCTATTTCTCTTTAGGCGTCGAAACTGCCCGAATACTAAGTTTTCCCACGTATGCCTAGGGTGGCAACTATCAAATCTTAACAGAGCATTGCAGTCCGTAGGTTTGTGAAATGGACTGACCTTTAAAGTGGTACTGGCTTCATCCACCTCAATGGTGATGTCCAAGAAGTCTATTTTCTTTCTACTGCAGGTGTAAGTAAACTTGAGGAACTGATTCCTCTGATCCATTGGAAAAATTCTGCAAATGATTCTTCTGTGCCATCCCAAACAATGAGGATGTCATCTATAAACCTCCTCCATAAGGCAATCTTAGTGAAAAAAGGGTTAGAGAGAGGATAAATATGTTCAAGCTCAAAATGTTCGACGTATAAATTGGCTGCTGTCAGGGCTACAGGTGAGACCATGAAAGTCCCGTGAACTTGATGGTACAATTTACTGTTGAAATAAAAGTAATTTTTGGTAAGTGCCATCTCGGCACACCATGAGATAAAACTGTTTGGTGTCGAGCCTGTAGTTCTTTTGGATAAAAGAACGTCTTCAAGAACATCAAGAGTCTCTTTCTGTGGGATACACGTATACAAAGCTATAATATCAAGACTTGCTAATAGTTGTGTATTAGGGTCAAAACTCATATTCTCCACACAATTAATAACTTCCGTAGTATCCTGTACATATGAGTACATGGTAAGAACAAACAGTTTGAGGTACTTATCGGCTAGTTTTGGAAAGAGGTTCTAATACAGAGCAGGTGCCTGACACAATTGGATGGCCCGGAGGGTTCGTCAACGATTTGTGTATTTTAGGTAAAGTGTAACATTTTGGGATGGAAGGTTTGGATACGTATAAGTAATCATGTTCCTGCTTACCAATCCAGTCTCTCTCAAAAGCTTTGTCTACTTTGTTGTGTATCAAGGTTGACAATCTCATAGTGGGGTCCGTTTCTATGGGAGCATAAAAGGTGGTGTCTTCTAATTGTCTGTTGCATTCTGCAATGTATGCTGTCCTGTCTTGAATTACAACTGCTCCACCCTTGTCCGCTTTACGTATCACTATGTTCTTATTGTTAGCGAGACTTTTCACAGCTGCCCTTTCGGCATTACTGAGATTTTGAAATGTGGGACCTGGAGGTGTACTCTCAAGGAGCTTCAAATCTTTTCATACTCTTTTCGCGAAGACAATGGCTTCGGGAGTGTGGCTAGCTGTAGGGGGGTCAAAAGAAGATCTATTACGTAACCCACTCTCATTGTTTTCTTTGTCATAGTGTTCATCAGCAAAAAATGGTTTCAAATGGATCTTACACAGTAGTTGTTTGATTTCCATATGTGTCCGAAAGCTGTTATACTGTGCTGTGGGAACACAACCCAAACCCTTATTCAAGATCAATTTTTCCGCAGGTTCAGGTTGATATGTCGACAAGTTGACTAATAAGGATGATTGCTCCTTGTTCTCCTCTTGTCGAGCTCCCAATTGTCTCCTAAAACAGAGACCATGGGTACGTTGCCCGTACGTTGTTGTTGTTGTGGCGGTGGTAGTTGTTGTCCCGAGGTAAACTGGTTATAGGCTCCACCCCTTCTTTGGAATCTCCTATTAAGATTACTGCCTCATTGTTGACGACCACGGTTTCTATAAGGTCTTTGTCCATTATCTCTGCTGGACCCTCCTCCATTTGAACTTCCAGAGCTGAAAGAGGTGTTTGCCCTTTGTCCATGTTGTCCTTGTTGAGACATATAGGGTGGAAATATACCCCTCTTTAGTGTATTAGAATGCATTTTCATGAGTAAATTGAGCCAAGTCCTTACGCATCCTCGTAATGCGTTCTTGTGTAAAAAACAATTGAACTCGACCATTTCCCGCGTAATTTCGTCTAATCTTCTTTTGTAAGTTTCCAGAGGGACTAATTTTTTGATGGCATCATCCATTGTTTCTAAATCTCCTGTGAGTTTAATGGTCATAGCGCGTTCTGTATCAATTATCAAAATAACCCAATCTCGCCCGCATTTATTAGCTATGTAGCTCCATTGTAGTATGAAATGTATATCATCCAAAAATAAATGGGGTTCATTACGGACTACAAGTCCATGTGGTAAGGTGCCTGATCTTAAATATTCAATCATGATGGAACCATGTAGTTCCGTTCTGATAAGTCTTTTTTTTAGTTGAACTAACTCATCCCAATTACTCAAATTGGAAATCAGTGGACCTTCTCCTTCAAAAAATAGAGAGGCTTGGGCCAATAGGTCTTCAACATATTTGTCGTCGTAACTTTTAGTGTTGTCTGATGCCATTCTAAAAGACTCAACTCACTAACAAGTGAGGGTCTGTCCAAAAAATCACCGGAAAGATAATGTCAGTCTGTGTGCTCAACTCAGTCCATAAAAATCCTCAATCTCAATGGCTCTCAATGTGTAATCTATGACCCTCTGGACATAAGTCTCACGGCAAACACCCGCGCTAATACAACTAATAACATTGAGAGACTAACGGAGTAGCTTAAAGACGCCTGTTCCACACTCCTATTAAAGCCTTATGGACAATATTAGACAAAAAAGGAACCAACTGTATATCTCCTCTTAAGGCTCTACCTATACTCCCACTCACGGTCCATGGACCAAATAAGGACAGAGTCTAAGGTTTCATAAAATGAATATAACAAAATACAATTTTATTGAAGAGAAAAAATTGAATGAGGTTCCATATGATGTGATGACTTACACATACATTGTTGCCCACATGCAGGTGATGCAGGCTATCCCTTGAAGAGGTGGCTCCTTACCCCTGTCCGGAACCCACAGAACAGGCACAAGAAGGACTACAATCGTGCACATACACGTACCCGTGTGGTTATTGAGCAGACATTTGGCCTCTTGACGGCACGCTTTCGCTGCCTCCGCAGGTCTGGTGGGGCTCTCTTGTACCGCCATGAGAAGGTGGCCAAGATTGTCATGGCATGTGTCATGCTACACAATATGTGCATCAGACGGAATGTGCCCCTGCCCCCTGATACAGAACTGCAACCACCTGACGATGAGGATGAGGAGGGTGGGGATGGGGCAGCACCTCAGGGAGGCAGCGATGCACAGGAGGGACGTGACATGCGTCAGACTCTGATCAACCAATGTTTCTAGCACACATTGACGGGGAGTGTGACATGGATGTGGCACTCGGGGCACTGGGTGTGTCAGGGACATGGACACTGTAGGCTGTTCACCAATAAAGCACACGTTCGCAATAAGCAATGTCCACACATGTGAATCATGAGTAACCAAAATGTGTATTGAAGAATCGAAACAAAGTGAACAAGCCCTCCACCCCACACACCCTCTCCCCACTCCCCTCAACTCCCACGCACACACCCTCTCCCCCTTCCCCCTCAACTCCCACGCACACACCTTCTCCCTCCTCCCCCCTCAACTCACACGCACACACCCTCTCCCCCCTCCGCCCTCAACTCCCCCAAACAACCTCTCTCCCCACCCCCCTCAACTCCCCCAAACAACATCTCCCCCCTTGACTTCCCAGTGTGCAGTAGCGCGCACCAGTGGTCCACATGGCACCAGTATGCATGGCTGTGCCTACTGCCCTCCCCCTCTTCCAGCACCAGGTGCCCCCCTGTCCAGTCTGCGCAGGTTCCTGCTAGACCGACGCACAGGGCTGGTCCTAGTAGAGCTGGCAGATGATGATGGTTCAGATTGTCCTGGGAACTGTGGTGGACGCATGTCCCACATTGCTGCCACCATTTGTGAGAGGACGTGGCGCACTGCTGCAAGTTCCGCACAAATGTCCTTTGAGGTGGACTCGATGGCTGTTTTTATCGATGCAGCACTGTCCCTGATGTCATCCCGTGCACGGGTACATTCAGTAATATGCTGCGTCAGTAGCCCTGTGAGTTCATCCTGGCGCCTCTGTATAGCCAGGATCCCCTCTTGGGTGGTTCTCACTGGGGCGGAAGTGTGAGGCGTTTCAACCATGATTTGGTCATCAGGCACAGTTGGTATGGGGCTGAAACTTGCTGGCCATGAATCTGCAGGTGACAGCCCGTGCATGCTGCCGTCCACCATGCTGCATGGGGCTAGGTGTGGTGAGTGGAGGGGGCCTGTGGCGGGTATTGGGCCATGCAGCTGTACATCGTTCTCGTCGTCAGATATGGCTGCTGGGGTAGCCGTCTCACCGACTGTGCTGCTGCCAGCCGCTGGTGTGCCCTCTGCCAATGCCTCCTGGGTGATGGTGGCTGGTGTGGGTGTTGTTGTGGGGGCCATGGTGCACATTGGTGTTGTGGCCTCTGTGTTTTTCTTGTCCTTCAGAGGTGGTCTAGGTTGGCCTCTGCCCCTTGAGGTTGAGGGGCGGTGTTCACTCTCCTTGGCCCAGGCCTTCTTCCGTGGTGTGGCACCGGTGTCCTCATCACCCCTGTCAGAATGTGTGCCTGTGGGGGACCAAAGGAGGGAGAGGGTTAGTGATGGGTCTACGGGCACTGGGAATGCATTGGGCTGGCTGCATTGATATGGAATGGTAGATGAGTCACATTGGGGGAGTGACATACAGGTTGCCTCACCCTTGGGTGGGTGATGCATGGAGGCATCTGGGTTGCAACACAAATGGGGTGCATCATGCAGGTGGACAAGGTGATGCTCTTCACTGCCTGTAGGCAGTCTTGTGCTTATGTGTCTGGTGGACCCTGCTCCAAATCATTGCACTGTCAGTTCAGGTGGACATTATTGTGGTGGTATTGGCATTGTTTAATTAGAGACACCTACCTGCATCGGCTGATGACGGGGCTCCTCTCTCCATGTCCCCGACTCCCTCTATTGCCTCGGTGCCTATGGTGGTGGCACATATCTCCTCCTCTGGAGTTTTATGGGCAACTCCGCACCTCCACCTGTCGCCATCCCAAGGTTTCGGTTGGCAAAGAGTATACTTCGCACACGTAGACGTAGGTCATGCCAGCGCTTACGGCATTGTTTTGGTGTGCGGGGTGTGGTGCCGATGGCACTGACTCTCTGGGCGACCAGTGCCCAAATCTTCTTTTTACGCTGCAGTGCTGGACGGGACATGTGGTTTGCAAACACCACATCTGCATGTTCCTGCAGTGTCTCTGCTAACATGGTGAGCTCCTCTCTGGAGAAGCGCTTCTGGCGCAGCCGATCTCCCGTTTTTTTAACTGCTTTTGGCATTCTAAATTGAAACAGGTACTGGTGGAGGTGTGTCAGAGTTCTGGGGGTCAGATGGCTCCTGGTTGTGGTGGACGGCAATGGATTGTGTTTTTAAAGATGGCCGTCAAGCTCTTTCCCATTCCTGTGAGATGACGCTACTTCCGGTTCCGCGTAATTGCGGTCACCGCTAATAGCGGTTACTGCTATTTGAGGTGACCGCTATTAGAGGTGACCACTAATGCCGATGGCTAGGATGCCAGACGTGCTATTTACACTACACACGATGCCGGAAAGGGGGATTTTTTGGGCTTTTGCGGCATGGCAGTGAGTTCATTACCGGCATGGCGCAAAGCTCATGCCCGCAAACTCGTAATGGGCCGCTTTTAGCGGTCTATTGCCAGCACGGACACGGAAATTGCGCCATGCCGGTAATGACCGGTACTTACCGCCCGGGTCGTAATGAGGCCCACTCACTTGATTAAATTTTCACTCACTCCGTTCAACCATTTCATTTGGAAATGCATAGGTATTGAATAGGTGCCTGTGGAGCAACGGTGCCGGTGCTCCCGTGAAGAGTATGCCTTCTATTGTCGCAGCACCCGGCAGGGGCAGACCTGTTGGGCACATCTACCACAGTAGGCAGACTTGTAGTTTGCCAGTTCGGAAACAAGGGCACCGGTGAGCTTACCAGCACCCCTGTTTCCAGATCGGCAAACTTATTACGAGCCCGAATGTCTTTGAATATGTGCAGAGATAAAGGTGCTTTTTTTAAGGTGAGCACTAATGCATGCTAATTCCATTCTATAAAGGATGTCTCTGTCGTCAGCAAACGTTAATCCTTCAGTCCAGTGAGCCATAAAGACATTCATGAAAGACAAAAATCATTTTTAGCAATGTACTAAGTGGCAGAGGTCAATCGGGTGTTAGAAAATACAAAGCAGACCTACAAAAGATCCCCTGTAAGTATCTTAAAATGTATGGATGATAACCTCAATGCATAATGGTATATGTAGCTTTCCATAGTTTCAGACCATAATGTAACACCACAGACATTTTGCACTATCAGCTGAATTGTGCACAAGGAGATTTGAATAAATGGTTTCATGATAAATAAAAGATTTACAGATTATTAAGGCATTCTGAATATTGCAGTAGACTTTTAATTCAGTACATCTGTGCACTGGGAGACTTCCAGAGGTCTTGAATGTGTCTGCTGGGTGATATCAACATATTTGTTTGAATGTGGAATGCACTTAAAATTATATGGGTAATAGTAGTGGAATGTTGCTATCCTGACAGCCAATTATGATGCAGGCCATCCTAGCAGTGATCTGCATTATGACTATGCATCCTGTTGCCATGACTTCGGGTGCCTCCCACTCGGCTCACTCCTTCCCTGGTCAACCCACTTAACTGGCTCTTCTTCTGCTCTTCCGCCAGCACCTATCCCTTCCCCACCTCTCCCACTGGCCACAGTCACTTTGCCATGCAACAACTCTTGCTGAAATTGAACAACACTCAGACCCAAGCTGAAATCACCTGCCTCTCTGATGAAGCCCAATAATTCCGAAACATGGCTGTGCTCTAACACAGAAGGGCTGTGAGTTAGCAGTTCAGGCTGGGTTGCCTCGCTCCAGGTGGGACCAACACTGCTTTGCATATGGTCTTTCCCATCCTATAATGGCTTGGCAGGGTGAACACTGATGGTCTGGAGGGCTTTCAACGGCTATGCGAACAGGTATGATCATTCAAAAGCTTGCAGCCATCACCCTTTGGTGTTTGCAAATAGCTTTCAAGGGTTCATGGCTGCAGGCAATACATCTAGTTATGTGTCATAACCTTCGACCCTGGTGCATAAATTGGGCTCCTGGACAAAATATATGGTGTTTTGCATGCGACAGCAGCAGTTAGTGCTTAAACACATTCTGTTCATGGTCCTATACATGCCCTGATAGAGTGGGACAGAGGTAGTGGCTGTGCAGTGAATGGCAGAGAGCGTGTATCCAGTGCCCCTGCTTCCCACAAACCCCATCACCACACCTCATCCCACGCGCAATCCAAACCCCCCCCCCCCACACACACACACCTGCTGTTTAAGGGAATGTTGAGTGTAGTGCATTGAGGTGAAGTTTCAACTTCTTCCTACACTTGTATTTTAAAACGAAGACATTCCGAAACAGTTTAAAAAAAAAAAAAGAAATGTGGGAACAAGTAGAGGAGCACCGCTCCAAACCACCTTCAACCACAGGTGTTATCACAGCAAGGAATAGAATTAAGGATCAGAATTTTTGCTCCCCACCCGGGTATGTGCAGCCCCATATTCTAGCACCTACATGTTTACCCATTCCTTCCTTTATAGGATCTGTGTAACCCCCCGCCCGCAACATCCCCCAATCATCAAATAGTTGGTGTCATTCTTTGCCAAGCCGCATGGCCGCCATTACTCTTGTATCCAAGGACTGTGCAGGTCGGGCTCACGCTTTTCTGCTTTAAAATGTAAAGCTCTTGACTTTTTTGACAACACGTCCTTTCTTTTGACATCCAGGCACGCAAGATGCCATCGCAATGTGCCTGCACACTCAGACCAAGCAAGCGGCCAACGACAGCGACTGCGACATGGCCAAGCGGCCACCGGCCATGACTCAAGCCTGCAACGTGAAGCCGTGTCTGCCAAGGTACTGCTTTGATAAAGAGGTCATACCACATTCTGACTGCACTGCACACCAAGCCGAGTGGTAATGTCAGCGAGGAATGTTCCGCAGGCCGCGGCATGCTGGGCTGCTTATTTTGATTCGCGGTAATCCGCCACTTATTGCGCCCAGCACAGGCTGGATGAGGTTCTGAACAAACAGCACTAGGCCTGAATTATCAAGTATTTTCCTTATTTTCTCTCTGTGCCAGAACTGTTTCATGACTGCAGTTCTAAAGGCCCTGCATTTGATGAATGGAGTAATGCAGGGGGGCCGCCAGGGGTTCAGAAATGCAGATCGTGAGGTTAGGGGAGGTGAGGCACACTGCTAAATCAGACTCTTCTCCGAGTAGAATAGCATGTGCATCATTTCCAGGCGGTCTCCCCCTAATAATGAAAAACATACCCCAATAGCCTTCCTTCACAGTGCCTATAATCTCTACTCTAAGGGCAAGAAAACAATTGCCATGCATTCATTTGGCAAGGAGTGTATGGGATTTCATGCCCAGTGCCACACATTTACATATGGCAACATCTATTGAAAAGATATGTGTTAGGAAGCAAGTACACACAATAGCAGGGTGGGACCCCACTTTTGGCATGGTTGTATGTGAAGTCGCCCCAGCTAGTCTCCATCCTTGTATGTTTCATGGACAGGCACAAGCAAGTAAGCCCTACAGATTTCCAGGGCCTGGGCGTATTCTGCGCCTCTGGGCAACATATACATTCTGCCGCAGCTTTGTAATGCAAGATCTCTGCTCTGTTGGTAATAGTAGTGCACAGTAGTGCTAGTGTAGTTCAAGCAGTAGTACTACTACACACATAAGTACTACTGCTGTGGTATCATTGGTGTTAGTACTTTCAAGTACTTCCACATGTTCCAGCCCTAACAGCTATTGCACAGGGTCCAGCCCTAACAGATATTACACATGTTCCATCCCACACAGATATTGCACATGTTCCATCCCACACAGATATTGCACATGTTCAAGCCCTAGCTCATATTCCACATGTTCAAGCCCTAGCAGATATTCCACATGTGCCAGCCCTAGCAGATACTCTGCATGTTCCAACCCTATCAGATATTCCACATGTTCCAACCCTAGTAGATATTGCAAATGTTCCAACCTCATCAGATATTCCACATGTCTCAGCCCTAGCAGATATTGCACATGTTCCAGCCCTAGCAGATATTTCACATGTCCCAGCCCTAGCAGATATTGCACTTGTTCTTGCCCTAGCAGATATTGCACATGCTCCAACCCAAGCAGATATTGCAAATGTTCCAGCCCTAGCGGATACTCTGCATGTTCCAACCCTATCAGATATTCCACATGTTCCAACCCTAGCAGATATTGCAAATGTTCCAGCCTCATCAGATATTCCACATATCCCTGCCCTAGCAGATATTGCTCATGTTCCAGCCCTAGCAGATATTTCACATGTCCCAGCCCTAGCAGATATTGCACTTGTTCTTGCCCTAGCAGATATTCCACATGTCCCAGCCTTGGCAGATATTGCACATGTTCCGGCCCTAGCAGATATTCCACATGTTCCTGCCCTAGCAGATATTCCACATGTCCCAGCCCTAGCAGTTATTGAACATGTTCCAGCCCTAACAGATATTCCACATGTGCCAGCCTTAGCAGATATTGCACATGTTCTTGCCCTAGCAGATATTGCACATGTTCCAACCCTAGTAGATATTGCACATGTTCCAGCCCTAGCAGATATTCCACATGTCCCAGCCCTAGCAGATTTTGAACTTGTTCTTGCCCTAGCAGATATTCCACATGTCCCAGCCTTAGCAGATATTGCACATGTTCTTGCCCTAGCAGATATTGCACATGTTCCAGCCCTAGTAGATTTTCCACGTGTCCCAGCCCTAGCAGATATTGCACTTGTTCTTGCCCTAGCAGATATTGCACATGTCCCGGCCCTAGCAGATATTCCACATGTTCCTGCCCTAGCAGATAGTACACATGTCCCAGCCCTAGCAGATATTGAACATGTTCCAGCCCTAGCAGATATTCCACATGTCCCAGCCTTAGCAGATATTGCACATGTTCTTGCCCTAGCAGATATGGCACATGTTCCAGCCCTAGTAGATATTCCACATGTCCCAGCCCTAGCAGATATTGCACATGTTCTTGCCCTAGCAGATATTGCACATGTTCCAGCCCTAGCAGATATTCCACATGTCTCATCCCTAGCAGGTCTTGCACATGTTCCAGCCCTAGCAGATATTTCACATGTCCCAGCCCTAGCAGATATTGCACATGCCCTTGCCTTAGCAGATATTGCACATGTTCCAGCCCTAGCAGATATTCCACATCTTCCTGCCCTAGCAGATATTCCACATGTATTTGATGAGAAGGTGGCAGGAGAATTACCACCTCATAGGCCCTTTGATTGTAAAACAGAGCTAGAGCCAGGAGCAATTTTGCCTAGTAGCAGAGTATATGCTCTTACTGAGAAAGAGAATGATTATTTAAAAGAATATTTAACAGAAAACTTGGCCAAAGGTTTTATTCGCCACTCCAAGTCTCCGGTGGTCTCTCCTTTATTTTTTGTACCAAAACCGATGGAACACTCTGAACTTGTATAGATTATCGAGCAGTCAACAGAGTCACTGTTAAGAACCAGTATCCTCTTCCTCTCATCTCATAAATGCTTAATCAAATACAAGGGGCCACTATTTTTTCAAAATTAGATTTGAGAGGAGTTTACCATCTAGTGCATGTGCAGGAAGGGGACGAATGGAAGACAGCTTTTAAGACCAGGTTTGGGCTGTATGAATATCAAGTTATGCCATTCGGTTTATGCAATGCTCCAGCGGCTTTCCAATTTTTTATTGACTAAGTTTTTAGGGAATTCCTGGATATTTTTGTTGTCGTGTACATCAATGACATTTTGATTTTCTCTTCTGACTTGGATCAACATCAGAAACATGTTCGCTTAGTTTTACAAAAGTTGCGAGAAAATCATTTGTTCGCCAAACTGGAAAAAAGTCAATTCCATACAGATTCAATGGAGTTTTTAGGTTTTATAGTTTCACCAAAGGGTTTAGAAATGAATCCTAAAAAAGTTCAAGCAGTTCTAGAATGGCCTACTCCAACTAAGGTTAAGGAAATACAAAGTTTTTTAGGGTTTGCAAATTTTTATAAGAGATTTATCGAAGGATTTTCTCGGCTAGTTGCTCCTATAACGAGACTGTTGAAAAAAGGAGTGAAATTTAACTGGGACCTTGAAGCAGAAAAAGCTTTTCAAGAGTTAAAGGAAAGGTTTACTTCTAGTCCGATTCTAATACATCCAGATCTTTCTAAACCTTTTTTTGTGGAGACGGACCCTTCAAATTTAGCATTGGGGGCGGTACTTTCACAAAGACATGAAACTACTGGTCAGTTACATCCAGTTGCATTCTTTTCAAGAAAGTTTTCTGCAGCGGAAGTTAACTATACAATTTCAGATCGTGAGCTGCTAGCAATCAAGTCTGCTTTTGAAGAATCAAGACATTTTCTTAAGGGAGCAAGACACACGGTAACGGTTCTTACTGATCATCAAAACGTATTGTTTTTAAAATCTGCAAGAACTTTGTCTCCACAACAGCTTCGTTGGTGCTTATTTTTTGCGGACTATGATTTTTTCGTGACCTTTAAACCCAGAAGTTTGAACAAAAAAGCTGATGCCTTATCCCGTCAATTTCCTGGAAGTGAGGTGAGAGAGGTTCTGGAGCCAGAACCTCTTATTGCTCCAGAACCTTTTTTGTTAGCTGGAGTCAATTAAAGGCATGGACGTCTTGAACGAAGTTCGCCAGAATATGTCCTTGCAGCTGATGGAGGAGTGGGTGAGACTAGATCCAACCAGAAGTTTAAAAGACGGTCTACCATTTTTTGACAACAAGCTTTATTTACCTACTGAAGAGTTCAGAGAAAAGGTTTTGAGAAACTGTCATGAATCCATCTTGTCAGGACATCCTGGTTTCAGGAAAACTCTGGAGTTAGTTCGAAGGAACTTTTGGTGGGAAAAAATTTGCCAAGAACATTGAACTTTGTTAAGACATGTGTAGTCTGTGCACAGACAAAAAGTCAAGTTGGGAAGCCGCATGGTTTATTGGAGCCGTTACCTGTTCCTCCTCGTCCTTGGCACACTATTTCTATGGATTTCATAGTTGATCTTCCTCTGGATAAAGGTTGTACTACCATTCTAGTTGTGGTGGATCTTCTTACTAAAGAAGCGTATTTTTTACTGATGGAGGGAGAGGTTACTGCGGAAAAACTGGCTCATAGTTTCTTACAAGCTGTCGTTAGACTGCATGGGCTCCCTAGTCAAGTTATCTCTGAAAGGGGATCTCAATTTATCTCAAAATTTTGGAGGGCCTTCTGTAAGAAACTTGGGGTGGAAGTTAGTTTAACTTATGGGTATCATCCTGAGACTAATGGACAAGTAGAGAGAGTAAATCAGGAATTGGAGAAATTTTTAAGGTGTTATTTACAAGCCGGAGAGAAATAGGTGGATTTAGTATGGTTGGCTGAATTCTCTTACAACAATTGTGATAAGGATGCTACTTCTATGTCCCCGTTCTTTTTGGGTCATGGGTTTCATCCTCGCTTTCTGAGTTTTGAGGTTTTGAGGATTCCGGGAATCCTGGAGTGGAAGATCGTTTGCTGGTAATGAAGAATAATTTGGATAGAGCAAAAAAGGTGCTGGGGAAAGCAAGTTGAAGTATAAAAGATGTGCTGATTTGAGAATGAAAGCAAGTCCTGAGTACAAGGTAGGAGACTAAGAGGCCGATTCATGGAATAATTAGCGCGGCGCAAGTGGGCAAAAACGTGCGAATCGCAGTGGAATAGCGAAAATCGCAGTGCAATTGCGAAAATCGCACGAAAAGCAGCGCACGTCGATTCATGGAAGGCCGTGCGCGAGAAAACCAGCGGATGTGCGATAAAAAATGCACGGCGCACGTTGGCGCACAGGCCATCTAACAGCGTGCGCCAGGTCACTGCGAAAATCGCACAGGCCACAGCGAAAATCGCACATAGCGCGGCGCACGCAACAAAAGTAGGCGGAACACGGGCGTAACACTCGGAATGGGGAACAACTTGCCAAAACGTGGGCGTCACGGGGGAAGTACAGGGCACAAGTGCGCGGAACGCCCACACGCTCGCCTACAACACGTATTCATGGAATAGAATAGGGGAAAAAAGCGCACGCTCAAACCAGCGCACAGGCACAAACACGACCGCCACAAGAAAGCAGGCGGTAGCGTCTCTGCGGCTGTAAGAAATGTGCGCCAAAAGGTGCGCCAACAAATCGCACCTATATACTGCCATGATGAATGTCCCATACTGTGGCCCTCCAGGAAAAAAGACGTGCAAAGGGGTACCCACAAACACGGACACCCGCTGACAAAAAATACGTGTGCGTGTATACCGGGGTGCGCGGGAAGTCTAACACGCGATTTCAGCAGGGTACGTGCATCACAGGGGTTCGCGTGAAGTTTCACACGCGATCGGGTCTGGGGGAGCGGGCTACGTGTATATCAGGGGTTCGCGTGAAGTTCCACACGCGAACAGCCTGGGCGCGTGTATTTCAGGGGTGCGCGGGAAGTTCCACACGCGAACAGCCTAGGCGCGTGTATTTCAGGGGTGCGGGGGAAGTTCCACACGCGAACAGCCTGGGCGCGTGTATTTCAGGGGTGCGCGGGAAGTTCCACACGCGAATAGCCTGGGCGCGTGTATTCCAGGGGTGCGCGTGAAGTTCCACACGCGAACAGCCTGGGCGCGTGTATTTCAGGGGTGCGCGGGAAGTTCCACACGCGAATAGCCTAGGCGCGTGTATTTCAGGGGTGCGGGGGAAGTTCCACACGCGAACAGCCTGGGCGCGTGTATTTCAGGGGTGCGCGGGAAGTTCCACACGCGAATAGCCTGGGCGCGTGTATTCCAGGGGTGCGCGGGAAGTTCCACACGCGAATAGCCTGGGCGCGTGTATTTCAGGGGTGCGCGGGAAGTTCCACACGCGAATAGCCTGGGCGCGTGTATTTCAGGGGTGCGCGGGAAGTTCCACACGCGAACAGCCTGGGCGCGTGTATTTCAGGGGTGCGCGGGAAGTTCCACACGCGAATAGCCTAGGCGCGTGTATTTCAGAGGTGCGGGGGAAGTTCCACACGCGAACAGCCTGGGCGCGTGTATTTCAGGGGTGCGCGGGAAGTTCCACACGCGAACAGCCTAGGCGCGTGTATTTCAGGAGTGCGGGGGAAGTTCCACACGCGAACAGCCTGGGCGCGTGTATTTCAGGGGTGCGCGGGAAGTTCCACACGCGAATAGCCTAGGCGCGTGTATTTCAGGGATGCGGGGGAAATTCCACACGCGAACAGCCTGGGCGCGTGTATTTCAGGGGTGCGCGGGAAGTTCCACACGCGAATAGCCTAGGCGCGTGTATTTCAGGGGTGCGGGGAAGTTCCACACGCGAACAGCCTGGGCGCGTGTATTCCAGGGGTGCGCGGCAAGTTCCACACGCGAATAGCCTGGGCGCGTGTATTTCAGGGGTGCACGTGAAGTTCCACATGTGATTTGACAGTGTGGGTCCTCCCAGGTGTACCCTGTACACCCTCCACGGCCCCTGCAGGCAGCCCACACCACAGGGGACTACCCTGCATCCCTGGTCATGTCCCGCAGGCAGCCCACCCACCATGGGCATGCCCCCCAGCAAAGGCACATGTCTCCTTGAACTAATGAACACCAACTCATGTCCCCTTGCACCCCCACCCCCCAGCACTGTGGGGCACCTGCCAGCAGGCCCCCACCCATGTCCAACTCATGTCCCCCACCCCCCCCACCCCCCAGCACTGTGGGGCACCTGCCAGCAGGCCCCCACCCATGTCCAACTCATGTCTCCCACCCCCCCCACACCCCAGCACTGTGGGGCACCTGCCAGCAGGCCCCCACCCATGTCCAACTCATGTCTCCCACCACCCCCACACCCCAGCACTGTGGGGCACCTGCCAGCAGGCCCCCACTCATGTCACCCACCACCCCCACCCCCCAGCAGTGCAGGGTCACCCTCCACCAGGCCCCCACTCATGTCTCCCACCACCCCCACCCCCCAGCAGTGCAGGGTCACCCTCCACCAGGCCCCCACTCATGTCTACCACCACCCCCACCCCCCAGCCACCAGGGGCACCCTCCACCAGGCCCCCACTCATGTCACCCACCACCCCCACCCCCCAGCAGTGCAGGGTCACCCTCCACCAGGCCCCCACTCATGTCTCCCACCACCCCCACCCCCCAGCAGTGCAGGGTCACCCTCCACCAGGCCCCCACTCATGTCTACCACCACCCCCACCCCCCAGCCACCAGGGGCACCCTCCACCAGGCCCCCACTCATGTCACCCACCACCCCCACCCCCCAGCACTGTGGGGCACCTGCCAGCAGGCCCCCACCCATGTCCAACTCATGTCCCCCACCCCCCCCACCCCCCAGCACTGTGGGGCACCTGCCAGCAGGCCCCCACCCATGTCCAACTCATGTCCCCCACCCCTCCCACCCCCCAGCACTGTGGGGCACCTGCCAGCAGGCCCCCACCCATGTCCAACTCATGTCCCCCACCCACCCCCCAGCACTGTGGGGCACCTGCCAGCAGGCCCCCACCCATGTCCAACTCATGTCTCCCACCACCCCCACCCCCAGCACTGTGGGGCACCTGCCAGCAGGCCCCCACCCATGTCCAACTCATGTCTCCCACCACCCCCACCCCCCAGCCACCAGGGTCACCCTCCACCAGGCCCCCACTCATGTCTCCCACCACCCCCACCCCCCAGCCACCAGGGTCACCCTCCACCAGGCCCCCACTCATGTCACCCACCACCCCCACACCCCAGCAGTGCAGGGTCACCCTCCACCAGGCCCCCACTCATGTCACCCACCACCCCCACACCCCAGCAGTGCAGGGTCACCCTCCACCAGGCCCCCACTCATGTCACCCACCACCCCCACCCCCCAGCAGTGCAGGGTCACCCTCCACCAGGCCCCCACTCATGTCTACCACCACCCCCACCCCCCAGCCACCAGGGTCACCCTCCACCAGGCCCCCACTCATGTCACCCCCCCCACCCCCCAGCACTGTGGGGCACCTGCCAGCAGGCCCCCACCCATGTCCAACTCATGTCTCCCACCACCCCCACCCCCCCGCCACCAGGGTCACCCTCCACCAGGCCCCCACTCATGTCTACCACCACCCCCACCCCCCAGCCACCAGGGTCACCCTCCACCAGGCCCCCACTCATGTCTACCACCACCCCCACCCCCCAGCCACCAGGGTCACCCTCCACCAGGCCCCCACTCATGTCTCCCACCACCCCCACCCCCCAGCACTGTGTGGGACCTGCCAGCAGGCCCCCACCCATGTCCAATCCATGCCCCCCTGCACCTGGGTCCCAACATTCCCCAATCATGTCCGTAATGCCCATCCTCCCCTGCCAAAAGGCCCAACCAACTATCACACCCACCCACATATCAAAGGCAATTACATGTTACACCCCCAATGTAAATAATGCAATTTAACACATGTCTGTCACACACAATGGCTGCAAGTGAATGACAAAACACCCAACATGACATGCCTGAAAGCAATGAGATGATACGACACATTGAAGATTAAAAAAATAATATGTATTGAACAGCAGATAAGAAAAAACACAAAGCAAATCAAACAAAACAAGATGAATGTCCAAGAAAAAATTCTGAAAAATAAAAATAAGCCAATTAAGAAGATCATCCTGGGTCCATGAGCCCTACCAAATTAAACCTAACTGACTACTAACTAAAAAGTGAACTATATACAAAAAAGTGGTGCATTGTCCAATCGCAACCAAAAAAAAATCAAAAAAACAAAGGAAACCTAACCCTAACTATACAACTATATACAAAGGCAGCGGGCTATTCGGACGGCTCACTGGTTGTTGTCATGGGCCAGGGCATCATCGAACTCCTGGTCAATGGCTTGGAGGCGGGCATGTTCCCTGGCCCCGAGGTCCCGCAGGGATAACGCAGTGTCCAGCTCAAACTCCCTGCGAAGACCCTCGAGGCACTCAGCCCGCCTCAGCGCCCTCCGCATGGAGTCCTCCGCCCTGACCATCGTGAGCCGTTCCTCCTCTGCCCGCTGCCGCTCCGCACCTATCCGCTGGCACAACCTCTCCCACACGGAAGCCACTCCCATTCCAGGGTTCTCCTGCCCTCCGGCCGATGCCTGCACCCCTGATGTTGATGGCCCAGAGCCATGATGCCTCCCACGTTGAGCCTGCTGCTGCCTCCAACGCAACTGCCTGTGCCAGCACGACGGCATCCAGGCTGATGGAAACCACCGACGCCGTCGTGCACGTGCCCTGCCCGATGATGCCGTCACATCCTCCATCTGCTGGGGTCCAGTTGCTCTGGTGTCCACCCCTGCTGGATCTCTGACTCCCGACTGTGGCAGGGATGGGATCCCCACCGAGCTGGCTGCATTGGTCGGGGCAGGTCCACAGGGGGCCCTGGTGGCATCTGGGCTGGAAGACGGCAAGGAGAACGACTGGTGGATAGCCTGCACAGAGGAGGAGAGGGCCGCCACATTGGCCAACACATGCAGGAAACCCCCGAACATAGCCGATCCCAATTGGCCCACGTCGGCACGGTGCACTTCGTGATGACGTGCGTGCTCCTCCCGGGAAGCACGCACGGCATCACGAATCACAGCCGTGCGCATCGCGACCCCAATCAGGACCTTCTCCGCACGGCCAGGGGTTCCCACGTCCGCAGGTGGAGGGGAGTCAGGTGACATGGACATCCCCTCTACCTGCGGACAGGCCTGGGACGGGGCATCCCTGCTGGTGCATGGTGGTGCACTCACAGGGTCAGGGACAGCGACATGCACAGGCCCCTCCACGGTGACCTGTGCTGCCTCCTGCCCCTGGCCCTGGACTGCACCACTTGCACCAGCAGGGATGCCCCCACCAGGCCCCATGTGTGCCCCAGTGGCGGCCTCCTCCTCCTCTGTGCAAACCACCAACCTGGATGGCTCCTCACCGTCTCCCACCGTAGCAGGCCCCTGTGGGGGCTCACCCACCCCTTCCGCTGCAGCCGTGGGGGCATCCCCGCCGCCTTGCTCCACAGCGCCGTCTCCGCCCTCTTCTTCACTAGCCGCTGCGTAGAGGGAGACAAAGAACACAAGCATCAGGGCACTGTACAATGGTCCCCTAGACAGGAAGCAATAGCAGATGAGCACCACTGTCAAAGTACACTTCCATCATGTCCCTCCACAACACATGGGTCAGTCCAGGCAAAACACACACAGTAACAGGCATGGTGCATGCCATGGACATTTCCATGCATGTCCAATGGACTCTTGAAACATTCAATGATATGTAACTCACATGCATCATGCCTCATGCCCATCACATGCACACACTTCACCTCAGTCACATCCATCTGGCCCCAAACACACCAAACACAGCGGATACAAGGGTAATTTGGCTGCTTTACTGAATCTCTGCATTGTCACACACATGTGTCATGCATCCATGGCATGCACAAGTCACAGACACGCAGGTCAGGCACACAGACATGGCTACCATATATGTACCTGGCATCAGCACCCATCCCTCACCCCCACCCATGTCCAGGTACAGAGACTGGCATGCTCTCATGTTCAAAATCTGAATAGGGCTCCCCATGCGGCATTTCAACACATGCAACAACCATGTGCATCACACATCACTTGTCGCACATGCATTACCATGATGTCCCTGCACACATACATGCATACATGGCCTATGGCACACATACAGGCAAGTATCATAGAACCAGCACACCGCAACATGCCCTGTCTCACACAGTAATGCATGGACACTTACCGCTCAACTCCAGACGGGCCTCCCTCTCAAGGATCTGGGCGTGGAGCGCTGGGCGTACGCGTTCCAGGACCCTCATCTGGATGGAACTCATGCGGCCCCGGCCCCCCTCCACGAGGCGCCGGGCCTTCACAAGGGTCCTGGACCTCAAGTCCTCCCAGCGCTTCTTGATCTTCAGGACGTCGCGGGTTGCCACCCCCTCCGCGTTGATGGCAACCACACAGTCGGCCCAGATCCTCTGCCGTCCTTCCTTGCTGGCGCGGGACGATCCAAAGAGGGCATCATACTGCCCCAGGACATGCTCCACCAGGACACCAACTTCGGTGACAGTGAAGCTGGTGCCCCTCTGCCCCTCTGGCCTGGGGTTGCCACTGGTGCCAGATGTGGAAGTGCCCGACATGGCAACCCCAGAGGCAGGTGTGGGTGGGCAACTGGGTCCTGGGGCTGGGCTGTGGAGTGATGTAATACCAGTCGGGAGTCTTCAGTTCCAGCAGGGGTGGACACAGCAACTGGACCCCTGCAGATGGCTGATGTGCAGGCACCAAATGGCAGGGCACGGTGGCAGCAGGCAGGCAGGCAGGCAGGCAGCAGCAGATGGCACGTGGGAGGCTGCTCGGGGCACTGGGGGGCAGTAACTCGGCCTTCTGGGCAGGAGCGTGGGCTTCCGTGTGTTTTCGCGTGGCCAGCTTGATACGGAGTGATTTGGCACGTGAAAATCCTACACGTCAGCGTGAAATCCGAGGAAAGGCCCTTAGCGCGTAAGCGCGTCAGCACGCATACGCGATTCTATTGGACCAGAGTCCCTCAGCGCGTAAGCGCGTCTGTGACGTGACCCGCACGGGTGTTCCCCACTCAGCACGTGATGACGGGGCACACGTGGAGATACTGCACGTCAGAGTGTCATCGCGTGTAATTGGACAAAAGTGCGCGTACACGCGATTGGCCTATGTACGTGTATTTAATGGGTGCGCGGCCACTTACACACGCAAGTACGTCAGCGAACCTGTATCCCGTGGTGCGTGTGAATTTCCACACGCTATTGGACTGGGAACTGGATTCCAGGGGTGCGCGGGTCACACGCTGTATCCCGTGGTGCGTGTGAATTTCCACACGCTATTGGACTGGGAACTGGATTCCAGGGGTGCGCGGGTCACACGCTGTATCCCGTGGTGCGTGTGAATTTCCACACGCTATTGGACTGGGAACTGGATTCCAGGGGTGCGCGGGTCACACGCTCGCCTAGAACACGCGCTAAGCATAAATTGCGGACTTTAACAATAACAAGCTCAGACGCCAGGATGAACATAACGTTCCTAGCAGCAGTGGCAGTGGGCTACCAAAGGAGGAGGAGGAGGATAGTCAGGGCCAGAATATTCACACCCAGAACCAGCCTTTTCGGGATGCCTGATGACCAGGTGTATGGGAGGTACAGGTTTCCACCACACATCATACTGGACCTGGTGAGTGAGTGGGAGGATGACCTCACATCACCCACCCTGTGCTCCCAAGCACTCAGCCCCCTGGAGAAGGTCCTCAATGTACTGCACTTCTTAGCCACTGGATCATTTCAGCGGACAAGTGCCATAGTGGGTGGGGTGTCACAGGCCACCCAGTCACGCTGCCTACACCAGGTCTTGAACATCATGACTGCACGCCCATCAGTCCGCAGGCACATATACCTGCCCAGAACACCTGCAGAAAGGCATGCTGCCGCCCTGGATTTTTACGCAGTGGCACGATTCCCCAAAGTGCTAGGTGCCATCGACTGCACCCATGTGGCTCTACGTCCCCCCAGGGCATCTGAGCACATCTATAGGAACCACAAGCACTGGCATTCCATCAACGTGCAGGTAGCATGTAATGCCAAGGGAATCATCACCTCAGTATATGCCAACTATCCCGGCTCCACCCACGACAGCTTCATTTACCGAATGTCCACCCTAAGCCGGGACCTAGAAGCTGGGCGGCATGGCGATACATGGCTGCTTGGTGAGTATGTATGCCACTGCACATGCATGCATGTTGGATACTGAGCAAGGTCACAACCTCACCAATGATACCAATCCCCACCTCCACAGGGGACAGTGCCTACCCTCTCAGCCCCCACATGATGACGCCAATTCGGAACCCCACCACGCCACCCCAGGTAAGATTTAACACAGCCCACATTACAACCAGGGGCATAGTGGAGCGCACATTCGGAGTGCTGAAGTCACGCTTTCGCTCCCTTGACCGTTCTGGCGGGCAGCTGTTATACGCTCCCCCAGTAGTGTGCAGGATCATAGTGGCAGCATGTGTCCTGCACAACGTTGCAACACGCCGGGGCCTGGCCGTGGACATGGTGGTGGCCCCACATCCCCAACCACATGCACAGCCGCTGCGCATGGGAGGGGAAAGGGCACGGGGGGAGGCAGCCCGTACACAGCTAGTGGCTAATTACTTCACATAGAAATCACACCCCTGTGGAGTGCACACTGCCCTGGCACATTCCATCTGACAATCAATGATGACTCAACCTGACACTGATCCTGAAAGTGTGGAGAATGAACCGGGAATTCCATGTCAGCCTGAGATTGTTCACCTGGAAGTGTCACAATGTGTGCATCCCTACCCACACAGACACCACCAATGCAGTTTTGTGAAGTTACACATTGAAGCAGCTAAAATGAATACCCACTTGCAAAATGCAACAAGAGGACAGTGCCATGTCAGCCAACCCAACCCCAGCACTGCCACACGACACACCGTGCCATGTCATGCTAATTGCAGGTAAACAAAGTAATCCCCACAACATGACATCACTCTCACTATGTACAGTGGCACTATTAGAAACCTGCAACACCTGAAATGCTCACAGCAATGCCGGACCAACAACATACTTGAGCACGTAGTACCATTAACATGACATCAAAAATGTTACATATTAGTAGTCTCACCACCTGGAAATGCCTGCACTCCCACCACTACCAACTGTGCAGTGTTGGCGCCATGTAGAGTTGTAGGTGCACTGCTGCCAACATGGTCCCCATCGCCAGACTAGAGGTCCTTGTGTGGACTTGAGGAAGGGACCTGCAAATTGGGAGGTAGACACAGAAGAAGAGTTACACATCAATGCAACATGCAGTGTACAACACAACAGCAATATGCACTATGAATGTATACACAGTATTGACTACAGACTGGCCACACAGCTCATGGGAGTCCAACGTCACTGTGTAATTCACTGTCACTTGGGCACACCCTTTGCAAGCCCATGGAAACGGGAAGCAGGAGGGGTGTGTGTGACTCAAACCCAAGCATCTGAACCAAATACATTACAAGCCTGCATGTGCCCAGCCACAATGCAGCGTATGCCCACAGGAACCACGGAAGCCAACACATCGAAGCCAACACATCGAAGCCAACACATCGGAGCCAACACATCGGAGCCAACACATCGGAGCCAACACATCGAAGCCAACAGATCGGAGCCAACAGATCGGAGCCAACAGATCGGAGCCAACAGATCGGAGCCAACAGATCGAAGCCAACAGATCGTCCCAAAAAAATTGGGAATAAAAGAAATCAAAATAAAAATAAAAATAAGAAACAATCAAAAATGGCCATTGATGGGCCCGGGGGGGTTGGGGAGGCCACCCAGGAGGTCCGAGGACAGGATGCACACCAGAACCCACCTGCGTGGATCCTGGGAAGATAAAACACCTCCATGGGCTCATGGCCCACACGGCTACCCTATTGTGGGAGTATCACTGCTGTCGCTATTATCACCCTGTGCAGCTGCATCCGGAGGTGGTTGCACTATGGGAGGCAGCCCACGCAAGGCCCTAGTCTGCTCCTCCATGGCTGCAAGCATGCGGGTGTGGTAGGTCTGGTTCTGGAGGATGAGTGTGCGGAGGTCCCCATGCAACAACTCACGGGATGCCCGGACCTCCGCCCTCGTTGCCTGCATCTCAGCTGAGAGCGTACGGGTGAGACGCTCCAGCTGCTGTTCTGTCCTTTGGTGTGTTGAAGCCTCAAGCTCAACAAGAGTCGTCCTGAGGTGTAGGAGCTCCTGCCTCAGGGCTTCCCTGTGGCCCTGGGACTCAATGGAGATGGCCTCCTGCAGAGTCGCCAGTGCCGCCCGCCTGTCCCTGTTGGACCCCAACATGTCCTCCCTGTGTGACTGGCAGATGGAGTCGGTTGCCTGCTCTAGTCGCTCCATCAGCCTTTCTGGGGGGACAATGGAAGTGGCCACCCTATCCATGGCCTGAGCCATCATCTCGGATGATGCAGCCTGTTCGGTAGCCATACCGTAAATGGATTGCTCCCATGCGTTATTGCCGGGTGGCATACGGCCACCACGTCGGCGGGCACCACACCTGTCTGGGGCAAGGCGAACTGCGCCTTGCTGTGCCGGCACTGCCTGAGGCTGCAGGACTGCATTCCCCCTCTGATCTGCTGGCCCAGGAACAGGATCAGATGTCACGGAGTGTGACCCTGCATCCGTAACCACCGAAGGCGTAGCTGCCAACACTGACATCCCCATGGAGGGTACTGACCCTGGTGCAGGTGGGTGAGACAGAACAGAATCCCTCCCTGGAACACTCACCTGCGACGGCACGTAGGTCTCATCAGAATCAACACCTGAGTACAGCTCGGGGGAGGTGCAGCCAGAGACACCCCTTGAGAGCACGACATGCAGCACTTGTGGGTTCTCCCCCACCACCACACCACGTCCCTCACTGGTGGTTGGTCGGCCCTGGGACACCTCCTGGGTCTGCACCATCTCCACAACCCCAGCAGTATCAGGTGCGTCTTCCCCTGCAAAGACATGAAAACAAAGTAATGGAAACAGGCATTAGCACCATGGCACACATTGAGGGCTGAGAAGCAAGAGAACCAGTACTTGATTGACACATGTCCCACATGACTAAAACCCTCCCATGCATGCACCCTCACTGCGTATGAAGTGCAGGCAAATGGCACACACTGATGACACCAAGATGGAAGATGAACAAATTTTCTGCATGCTGCCTGGCAGTGACATCACACATTGGCCTGTGATTGGCAGGTGAAACACACATGCCATCACACAGATGGCATGTACCATTGCTATTGAGTGAAGATGGAGAGGAGGGCAGCACCTATTCATTCAGTCCAGTTCCCGCATGTAATAGCTTTTCTGATTCTAACAGGTCAGATTTTTCACCTGGAGCTGCCAGTCTGAAATGGTCAAATTGCACAGGGACATGTGTGTACAAATGATATCCAGGTAACAAAGTCACTCCACTTTACCATACCCATGTCAGACATGTGACTAGTGGACAGCGACATGCCTAGTGAAAGTGGTGGAATGCAAACAAACTGACTGAATGAACAGTGAAAAATAAGCAAATATGTTGTGTCAAGGTGACACTTCAAGGGCAACTGGCGTGCAGTTGTGCTAGATGTCTACTGTTGGCAGAAGGGATACTGCTATGGCCAAATGCAGCTGCGCAGGAAGTATTGCATGAAGCACATGGCTGACCCATACGACTGAGGCGCACACACTCTCACCTGGCACCCAAACAGAAGCCCTCACACACACACCATGCACATGGATGACACACACATGCATGTGCACTCACCGGACAATGCCTCGTAATCAGCCAGATCTCCCACGCCTTGGATCTGTTCCTCCGTGACGTAGGTCCCAGCGACTGACTCATGTGGAGTGAGTTCCATGTCTACTACTGGAGACCCACCTCCAGTCACTAGAGTTGCGGCATGACTTGAGGCCAGCTTACTCTTTGCCCTGCGCTTTAGGTCATTCCAGCGCTTATAGCAATCATTGGCTGTGCGCCTCACGATTCCAAGGGCACTTACGATGTCCGCAACGGTCTGCCAGTGTGCCTGGCGTTGTGCAGGTGTGGTCTTGGATCCTGCAACAATGACCATCTCGTTGTCATGTCCGGACACATACTCGACAAGTGCATTCAGTTCGTCATCCGTGAAGCTGGGCTTCCTGGACGGGCCGGACTGTGTAGCCGTGTCTGGGGCATCAGCCTGTGCCGGACGAGCACTCTTCCTCTTCCGCTTGGAAGGTGGTGGTGATCCTGAGTGTCCTGCGCCGCTCTGGACACTAGGGGCAGGAGCCCTGGTGGACTCTGTATCAGGAGTGTGGGATTGCACACTCAGCATGGGAGTTGGTGCAGGCATTGGCTCTAGTGTGATGGTGTCAGGGGGAATGTCAGCAGCATGGACTAGGACCGACACTGTCCTGGCTGGGTGTGTGAGGGCTGGGGTGGATGGAGCCGCAGCTGCCCCTGCAGCCACTCCGCCCTGCCTCCTTGGTGCAGCAGATGACCTTGCTGCCCCAGATCCACGTGGCATGATGGCATCAACGTGCACCAGCGCACGTGTCGTAGCCCTGCTGACCTGGAAGTCAGCCATGGAGTCAGCCAGGTCTGGTGCCACAATGGGCTGGTCCAACAAGGGCTGAGCATGGATGGTGTCAGCCACTTCAGCCTCAACGGGAGGGGGGGAGGGGGGGGAGGGGGGGGGATGATGGGTGCCCTTGACTGGTCCTCCACACATGGGGGGACAGGCTCACCCTGCAAGTTACGACCACGTCCCCTACCGGATCCACCACGGCCACCACTTGTGGCTCTTCCACCTTTGCCACCCTTACGGAATCCTCGCCTCCCAGCCATGGCACTGATATTAATGTGCGTATGGGAGTGGCTGTAGACAATTGTCCTGGGCAATTGGGGGTCAAAGGGGTTGGGTACCAGATGGTAATTGTACCCTAGTGCTCTAGCACGGCTGATTGTAACCCCTGGGGAAAGATGACGGGTCACGCAACGCACAGGAGGCCCAAAAAAGGGAGATGACGTGCACGCAACCCCTCCTAGACCACGTGTGCAGAAAGAAAAACCTGCACTACGCTGTGGCACCCAGTAACACAAGAATGAACGTATGCGTGTCACACGCAGCCTAGAATGACCTCTGAAGGGGTAGGCTACACACGGGGCAAGCACAGAAGTTGGATACGTGCGTGACTCACCGTCTGCCAGGTAAAAGAGCGTGAAGAATGAGCGCGTTTGGCTGGCTAAACCCCCGCCAAAAGAAGATGTGTACGCTGTCTGAGAAGACAGGACAACAGTAGAAGGGGACACTGTTTGAGGGAACAGGCCCAGGTAAACCAGTAAAAGAGAAAAAAGAGAAAAAGCTGTCAGAGGTAACAGGGAATACGAACTGGAAACGCTGTGAAGTAAATCGCGTGTGAAACGACAAGAAGTACAGAATTCACCCACTCGCTCTCCACGAAAAGCACGTACAAGGAAATGGTGTTCTACATGTACCTTATATACAGGCCCACACGTACAGCGTCACTTACGCGGCGTGTACGTTCACCAATCACACGCTTTGTCACTCCTGCGTGTAGATCCATTTTCACCAATCACACGCTTTGTCACTTCTGCGTGTAGATCCATTTTCACCATTCACACGCTTTGTCACTTCTGCGTGTAGATCCATTTTCACCAATCACACGCTTTGTCACTTCTACGTGTACATCCATTTTCACCAATCACACGCTTTGACACTGGGACGTGTCACGCAACAATTTCCTGCACGTGCAGGTGACTATAGGCGCGCATATGCTGTTGACGGTATTACGCGCTAAGGGCCTTTGCTGACGTGTGGGATTTCACTCCCTATCAGGCTGTCCACGCGTTCACACACGAGAGACCACGCTCCTGGCCAGGAGGCCAAATTACTGCCCCCCAGAGCCCTGAGCACGCTCCCACCTGCCATCTGCTGCTGCCTGACTGCCTGCTGGCCACGTGCCCCACAGTGCTGGTGGGTGGGGGTGTTGGGAGACATGGGTGGGGGCCTGGTGGAGGGTGCCCCTGCACTGGTGGGGGTGGTGGGAGACATGGGTGGGGGCTTGGTGGAGAGTGCCCCTGGTGGCGGGGGGGTGGGGGTGGTGGGAGACATGGGTGGGGGCCTGGTGGAGGCTGCCCCTGGTGGCGGGAGGGTGGGGGTGGTGGGAGACATGAGTGGGGGCCTGGTGGAGGCTGCCCCTGCACTGCTGGGGGGTGGGGGTGCAGGGGGACATGAGCAGGTGTGCAGGGTAGTCCCCTGTTTTGTAGGCTGCCTGCAGGGGCCGTGGAGGGTGTACAGGGAACACCTGTGAGGACCCACCCAGCCTAATCGCGTGTGATGATTCCCACGCACCCCTGTAATACACGTACCCTGGCCAATCGCGTGTTAAACTTCCCGCATACCCCTGTAATACACGTACCCTGGCCAATCGCGTGTTAAACTTCCCGCATACCCCTGTAATACACGTACCCTGGCTAATCGCGTGTTAAACTTCCCGCGTACCCCTGTAATACACGTACCCTGGCCAATCGCGTGTTAAACTTCCCGCGTACCCCTGTAATACACGTACCCTGGCCAATCGCGTGTTAAACTTCCCGCGTACCCCTGTAATACACGTACCCTGGCTAATCGCGTGTTAAACTTCCCGCGTACCCCTGTAATACACTTACCCTGGCTAATCGCGTGTTAAACTTCCCGCGTACCCCTGTAATACACGTACCCTGGCCAATCGCGTGTTAAACTTCCCGAGTACCCCTGTAATACACGTACCCTGGCCAATCGCGTGTTAAACTTCCCGCGTACCCCTGTAATACACGTACCCTGGCTAATCGCGTGTTAAACTTCCCGCGTACCCCTGTAATACACGTACCCTGGCCAATCGCGTGTTAAACTTCCCGCGTACCCCTGTAATACACTTACCCTGGCTAATCGCGTGTTAAACTTCCCGCGTACCCCTGTAATACACGTACCCTGGCCAATCGCGTGTTAAACTTCCCGAGTACCCCTGTAATACACGTACCCTGGCTAATCGCGTGTTAAACTTCCCGCGTACCCCTGTAATACACGTACCCTGGCTAATCGCGTGTTAAACTTCCCGCGTACCCCTGTAATACACGTACCCTGGCCAATCGCGTGTTAAACTTCCCGAGTACCCCTGTAATACACGTACCCTGGCCAATCGTGTGTTAAACTTCCCGCGTACCCCTGTAATACACGTACCCTGGCCAATCGCGTGTTAAACTTCCCGCGTACCCCTGTAATACACGTACCCTGCCTAATCGCGTGTTAAACTTCCTGCGTACCCCTGTAATACACGTACCCTGGCCAATCGCGTGTTAAACTTCCCGCGTACCCCTGTAATACACGTACCCTGGCCAATCGCGTGTTAAACTTCCCGCGTACCCCTGTAATACACGTACCCTGGCCAATCGCGTGTTAAACTTCCCGCGTACCCCTGTAATACACGTACCCTGCCTAATCGCGTGTTAAACTTCCCGCGTACCCCTGTAATACACGTACCCTGGCTAATCGCGTGTATAACTTCCCGCGTACCCCTGTAATACACGTACCCTGGCTAATCGCGTGTATAACTTCACGCGTACCCCTGATATGCACGTTACCTGCTTTGCGTTCCTTGTTTGGCAGCCCTGTAAACTGGTCCAGGGTTAGCGCAGCCCTTTGCGATGATTTAGCGATTTTGATGGCTTTTCCTTGCGCGAGGGCGTTCTTGGGGGCGTTACTGGCGCTGCTGCAGGGTCGCTGCGATACTCTGCGCCACGGCTGGTTTGGGAGCATGAAATCCATGAATACGCTGTGCGCGGAAATCGGTTTTAGCGCACGTGCCTGGCGCAGTCAATCGCACGCGGACACTCTGCGCCAGCCGCTTGCGACACTTTTCAGCGAAATTCTATGAATTACCCTGTCAGTGTGGCTTTCTACCCGGTATCTAAAAATTAAGGGGAAGAATAAATTCAGTCCACGATTTGTAGGCCCTTTTGAAGTAGAGAAAATCATCAATCCTGTGGCAGTGCGATTGAAATTACCCAAGCAATTGAAGGTACACCACACTTTCCATGTTAGCCTTTTAAAGCCAGTCAGTTCAGGAACTAGATTTAGAACACCTCCTCCCCCTGTGATTTTGGAGGATTCATCTGAGGAATTTGTGGTTAAACAGATTTTGGATTCCAGGAAAGTGAGGGGAAAGTTGCAGTATTTAATTGATTGGGAGGTATATGGACCTGAAGAACGAACTTGGGAAGATTCAGTTGATGTACATGCTTCCAATTTAATTGCTAGGTTTCATGCCAAAAATCCACATAAGGTAGGCCCAGGGACTGGGCATTAGGAGGGGGATACTGTCAGGTTTCTTTTCCTTTATCTCTTTATTATTATTATTATCCCTTCTAGATTGGCCTTATGTGGGTGGGAAGTTTTCTATTGTAGTTGGTTTTTCCTTAACTTCTTAATACAGAATCCTGATTCTGACCCAAGGCAAGATGGAGTTTCTCAGTTACTGCTCTGATTGGCTAGAGAACCCTGCAGAACAACAATGAACATTCTAAACTGTCACTCTTTGCCTTTCATCATCTAACACCCAGCTGAGAGGACGTGTGTAGTGGCTGCTCCTGCTTTAGTCTTGGGCCTGGTGGATTTTATCCTTCAGGTGCTAGCAGTTGAGCGGCTACTCTCTAGAGGGTGTCAGGAGAAGATCTTTGTTTGCCAGGAAAGTGATCTGAAGACAGGAAACCCTGAAGATATTTAGAAATCATTTTGGAGATAAGTGACTATCTTTTGAGATTTTAATTCTACTGCTTTGCCATCATCTTGAAGTCGTTTGAGAGAGAATTCGTAAAATGTTTTCTTGGAGCCTTTAACTTTGAATTGTTTAAGTGGGTGAACTTTGGTGTTCGTTTGAAAGTAAGCGCGAGGTTTAACGTGTGTTATGTGCTTGAGATTTCTATCGCGAGAATTCATCTGCGCGTGAACTTGTCTGTGCGAGAACTCTACTGCTCGTGTGTTACCAGCACGTGTGTTTCTTAGCGCGACAATTCGTCTGCGCATGAACATAAAAAAGCATGAGTGTGTTATGCGCATGAGATTCCTATCGCGAGAATTCCTCGGCGCGAGAACTTGTCCGCGCGAGAACTCTTACTGCGCATGTGTTTACCAGCGTGAGTGTTTCCTAGCGTGAAAATGCTTCTGCGCGTGAACTCTGCTGTGCGTGCATTTTCAAGCGCGTGTGATTCTGTGCGTGAACTCTACTGTGCGTGTGTTTTCAAGCGTGTGTGTTTTAGCGCGTGAACTCTGCAGTGCGTGGACTCTTCAGCGCGTGGGATTTTAGCGCGTGTGTTCTTCTGCGCGGGTTCCCTTCGACATGTGGACTTTTCAGTGCGTGTGATTTTAGCGCGGGTATTCTTCAGCGCGGGTGTGCCTCAACACGTGGACTTTTCAGCGCGTGTGATTTTAGCGCGGGTATTCTTCAGCGCGGGTGTGCCTCAACCCGTGGACTTTTCAGCGCGTGTGAATATAGCGTGTTTGTTCATCAGCACGTGTGCATCTTTGCGCGCGTTTCTTCAAAAATCAACGTACTCAATTGTATTGTAAATAGTTTGGAACTTAAGAAAAGAATAAAACAAAGGCATTTACTAAAGACAATCTAACTGGAACAATTTGTCAACTTTGAAAAGGCAAAGAGAATGTCTTCTCAGGTTTGCCAAAAATAAGAAGTTGCTGTAAATTTCAGGAGACTCAAGTAAGAAAGATTTTCAGCTACTTCTGCAAACTTCTCTAAGAAATTTTAGGAGAAGAACTAGGTATGATTCTTAACTTATTAGTTATGGATTTAAAGTCAATTCTAATCCTTGAAGTTAAGTAAGTAATGAGAGGATTTGCATCTGTTTTCTTGTATTCTCTGCAGGTTCAGTTTCGGTTAGTCTTGACGCAGTCAGCCTGGTGTTTTGATGTTATCCACTTCCCCTTTTCCCTTAGGGGGTGTAGTTAACAGAGCTGAGTTGTATTTTGTCAGGCTGAGATCCTGGTGTCTGCGGAAGCTGCTGAACCCCCGACAATCCACCCAAAATGTGGCACTCTGAGCTGATAATATATATAACCGCTCAGTTTACCTCACTTCCAGGGGAAAGGGGGAAGGGACAAATAAACAAACACCAGGCTGGAAGCTATCAACTCGCTGGTTCTTCACCTGTAGTTAAAACATAAACATGTAATACACCTCATTACTCAATGGGTTACTATAATAACCTTAAAACTCTATATCGTTTACCAAAATAGTCAAAAAACCATACCTGGTACTTCTCTTCAGTATGCTCAGAAAAGTGATAAGCAGACAAGACTTCCTTACTTGTTGACCAGAATCTTAAAGATCATTCAGCCTTCTCAGCAGGTCCATGAATGTAATATTTAACTTTGTAGTTCGTCTTCTCAACCTCAAGATTCTTGAACAAGGTCTAAAGTTCTTTAAATAAGTTTTAAGGAAGTTCTTTTAAGTTCTTGTATTTATTTTTATATTTTCTTTTTAGAGTGTCTTCTACTCTGGAACGAATTTAAAACTTGCGATGAAATCTTCACGTGGAAAAATCCAGCACAAGCGCTAAAATCCAAACCGCGGGTAAAACGCATACGCGCTGAAAATCCAAACCGCGGGATAAAGCACACGCGCTTTAATCCAAGTCACGGGAAATACGCACACGCGCTGAAAATCCAAACCGCGGGAAAAAAACACGCGCTTTACTCCAAGTCGCGGGAAATACGCACACGCGCTGAAAATCCAAACCGCGGGAAAAAACACACGCGCTTTACCCCAAGTCGCGGGAAATACGCACATGCGCTGAAAATCCAAATAGCGGGTAAGACGCACAAGCGCTAAAGTCCAAGACGCAAGTTAAATACACTCGCGCTAAAGTCCAACCCACGAAAAAATACGCATACGCGCAAAAACCAAATCGCAGGAAAAAAGCACATGCGCTTTTATTTTATCACGTGACACTTCTGAGAGCTCGCGCGGAAGCTCCACATAGATTTGTTCTTGCGCACGCGCAGATACGAAACGCGTAATAAAATACACATGCGAACTCACGTAGCAAAACCCGTGCTTCACTCTCACGCGCAGAGTCACACGCACAGGCTCAAGGTAACGGAAAAAAAATCACGCGCTAGTTTGAAATGATACGTAGGAAAGAAAACAAACGTACGCGCTTCAGTTTTTAGATACAGGTTTGCGATTTCAATCCTTTTAAATTAATATAACCTTTTTACAAAGTTCATCAAAACATGGAAAGTCACTTATCTTGTGATTGAGTCTTGAAAACTTCTTTTCTCAGAAAATTGGAAATTTCTCACTCCTGTCCTGTGTCTCCACCAAACTCCATACACGACTCCTGTTAAATTTTCAAAGATGCCGCTCGACTGCTTGAAACTTGACACCCTTGAACAAGTTAAGCAGGAGCAGCATAGCCCACGACCTCTCAGCTGGGCAAAGACGATGAAAGGCAGTTTAGAATGTTCACTGTCCTCCCTATAAACAATCTCCAGCCAATTAGAATTTAGACTGAGAACCTCCATCTTGGCTTGGGGCATTTTCCATAGACTGCAATGAAGGTTAAGGGCAAAATTGGCTGTTTAAAAATATAACCCATAATAACTTCCCAAAACCTTTCTATACTAAATATGTGTCTCCCCTGACCCAATGTAAATGAGTATATGATACTGTATGTAAAAGAATATGTCGCTCCAACCTGACAGTACCTGACATATTTCTGGTGCTGAGAATTACACTTCAGGGGGATTGTCGGGGGTTCAGCAGCTTCCGCGGACACATGACCTCTCAGCCTGACACACGCCTTATCATAAGAACGCTTAGTATTCTGTTTGGGAGCACTTAGAGCTCTTTGAGCAGATGATGGAAAAATTTCCACCTGAAAGACAGCAGTAGCTGCATTCAGTTTGTGAAATGGACCTTCTCACCAGAATACTCCAGTTTCTTTGCGGGCTGGAGGACCAAAATCATTCAAGATGGTTCACCTATAGGACAGCCATCTTAAAGCATTTTTCTGTCCACAGAAATCCAATGTGGGGAGGATCAGGCCCCACAAGAATTTGTGCAGGAACTAAAGCGTGCCTTTGCGCAGACTACCCAAAGGGTGCGCACGGACAGCAGAGAATTTGTTAATACTTTTTTCCACGCTCTACCCAAGTACATCATGACCTAGATAGTGAGAGATTTTCACGAGAAAAGATCACCAGACTGGATCATTGAACAGGCCACCCGGATCTCTGGGGTGCAAAAGCCCATAGACAACAAAATTGCTCAGAAAAGCCCCGAACCAACCAACACGCCTGCTGCTGCTACGGTGGCAGAGGTAAAGGTTGCCCCCATTTTAGATTTGGAGATGGGGGGCCTAAAAACTTGCCTGCACAACAGAATAATCCCAAGCACAGAAGGCCCTCGGGCCAGTCACAGACAGGTAGCCAAGGAGGTAGTCCCAAAAATGGGATCCCTCACTCCCCTGACTATGTATTTCCCTGCTACAAGGGGAACAGACCCATCCTGGGTTATGTGTGGACTACTCCAGCCCAAGGGGGGGGGGGAATCCAATCAGGCACCTAACCCAGGGAACTTCCCTCCCAACTTACCCCAGGAGGGCAGAAACTCCCCAAATCCTGGACAGAACTTCTTCCCCAGGTATCCACAAAACATCCAACCCCAAAATCACCCATCCTTCTTTCCCCAATTTCCTGAGCCCAGACAACCTAATCCAGCAGAGGGGAGGCCAAGGGTGGAGGGGTACCCAAATCTTCCCAACCCGGGGTACTACCAGAGAAGGGATAGCTACCCTTCCCGGGAACAGCCCAGGGGAGAAATGAGAACCCTGTATCAGCCTGAGCGGGTTTCACAGCTAGAGCGCCAGGTCCAAAACATGGCACAGGATCTGGGTCGCATGCTGAGGGCTCAACAGAACCCTCAGATGAGCATGCCGGCGCAGAATGCCCCAAACTCCGGACCCGGTGCTCCAGAACAATGACGGGGGCAGCACCCCGACAACCCACTGGTTCCCAGGAAGGAGGCACAAGGGGAGGGGGGGTGTAAAGCCTTGAGGAAGCTTCCTTCCCCACTTGTAGAAAGCCCCTGGAAACCCAGGAACTGGAAACAAAATCTCCTGCCCCTGAAAGCCTGCCACCCAAGGAGCAGAGGGGGATAGGAGAAACAAAGGATCCAAACAGACCCATTTTGTGGAGGAGGTACAGACCTTCCAATTTGAAGGAGAGAGGTCCTCAGAGGATCCTGGGAAAAGGATATTCTCCTTCAGATATGGGGGGGAACTCCTCCCAAAGAAAAATGGGTCCCAAAGGATTCAAATCCAGACTGAGTAGATGTGGGGAATGAGCTAGCGCCGCCCATCATCCAATCCCAGAACCAACAGCATCAAAATCCCCTGGTTCAAACCCATCCTGGTGACTGCCTCCAAGAAGGAGGGGGCGGCCCAGAACAGAACCAGGGGAACTTAAAACTCCTCCCATATTTATTTATTTACATTTATAAAGCGCTCACACAGCCCGCAGGCATCGAGGCGCTGTTACAGGAATTGTTAGTTTTTCTTAGTTGTGCAATTGAGTTTTTTCTTTGTCTTAGTTACGTATTTATAACGCGCTTAAACACTCAGAGGTTTCTAAGCGCGGACCCGGGGATCGAACCTGTTGTTGCTTTGTGTCGTCTTGCTTCCAAGACGCGCACGCTGCCGCTGTGCTATCCTCCCGGGACATGTGCCACCTTTTCTTTGCAGATTCGCAAGACTTCCCACAGAATTCTGCCCAAATCTCTTCTCTCTCTATGTCCAAAACTAGAAAATTAACCCACCAGTTGTCCAAAAATGTACATTATCTGTGCCCCATTGCGGAGAAGGAGGGAAGATACTATACCCCGGTACAAATACAGGGGCAGGGTACAATTTTGGCACTGGTGGACACCGGATCCCAAGCTACCCTTCTGTCCAAAAAGGCCTTTGATGAACTGAATTCAGGAAGGGGGGAGAATTATCAAATTCCTCTCACCTTTCTTCCTGGACAACTTCAGAACTTTGACGGGAAGGAAATTCCCATTGAGGGGACTGCGGATTTGGACATTAGTTGTGACTCCAGAGGGCACCGCTTGTTTACTAGGGAATGACCTCCTGAGAAGGTTGTCACCCCTAATATACTGTGTAAACAAGGTCCTCTGGACCCAGATTAGCCGACCAATAAAATTGAAACAGAGTGTCAACCATGTTAGTTCAAACGGCACATGCCACATGGTTGAAAATCTGACCAAGTAGAATTTCACTTCCAGACGTGACAGTAATAGCAGTAGGACAACAGACTGGTGATGGGGGGTCCTCTCTATTTCTGAAAATCAACCTTCCTTCCACTCTAAGGTGGCATTCCACACTGGAAGGAAACACTCTGAAATTCTTTACCAATCCACAATCAGACATTCCCATTCCTATAGTCCATAAAGATTTTAAATCAGCTCAGAGCCTGGCTGATATTCAGCTAATTGAAGAGCAGTTGTTCATCCCTGTTCAGTTAAATGAAGGGAAGGACTCTGTTCTCGCCCAAGTGTGTGTGAACAACGGTAAGAGCGTCATCAGCGAAGCCATGTTCCGCCAACTCCAAAAAGATCCAGCCATTCCCACATTAAAACTGATAGACAAATGGGAAATGGAACTGGAAGCTCAAAATCTCCACAGGCAACAAGAGCATAGTCCATAATTGTTGGGTCGTGCGAGACGTCACTGCCGACTTTTACTTAGGCAGTGACATTCTCAATCGCTTTGCCATTAGTTAGTACCTAATAAACTTCAAAGCTTGGTCCCGATTAGCGGATAACCCCATGGGCTTTGATGATCCAGAGAAAGCATTTAGGTCAGCTCAACTGCTGCCTTATGCAGTTGAAATTCAGATTGGAGAGGAAGTCACCATCCCAGAAAGGACCCAACAATTCTCCCTGGAAGTGAAAGTTAAGAGGACAGACATTGAAAAACCCTGATGCTTATATCGATCTAAATCAGGGGTGCACAACTGATTTTGACAGAGGGCCGAAAGTACCTTACATGAGGGCTATAGTGGGCCGAAAAGTAAATGTGGGCGGGCCGGTAAGCGGGGCGTGGCAGGAGGCTTTTTAAACCCCCAATTTGTACTAAACACATGGAAAAAGAATGTTTTTGAGGGGTAACGATTTTTATTTGCATTTCAAACTTACATTTTGTACTACACATTTTCCATTGTTATAATTTATTTCTATTTAGTTATTGTATCTCGCATGTTTAGTTAACTTATATATATTTTATTGACCCTAGATTGAACATGCCATTATTTTGGACTGCTACAGTTTGCTATTTGGGTTGCCCAAGAGGAGTATGGCCTTCATTGAGTCGGGTTTCCTCAAAAAGCCAAAGATGAACATCTCCCAACTGTGCCTGTTTTAGCTTTATTATTGGGTTCACTCTTGGAGTGCAACACTATGCCCCATGTCCCTCACCCCCAACCAAACACTATGCTCCATGGCCCCCTCACATCCAACCAAACATTATGCCCCATGGCCCCCTCACATCCAACCAAACACTATGCCCCATGTCCCTCACCCCCAACCAAACACTATGCCCCATGGCCCCCTCACCCCCAACCAAACACTATGCCCCTTGGCCCCCTCACCCCCAACCAAACATTATGCCCCATGGCCCCCTCACCCCCAACCAAACATTATGCCCCATGGCTCCCTCACCCCCAACCAAACATTATGCCCCATGGCACCCTCACCCCCAACCAAACACTATGCCCCATGTCCCTCACCCACAACCAAACACTATGCCCCATGGCCCCCTCACCCCCAACCAAACACTATGCCCCTTGGCCCCCTCACCCCCAACCAAACATTATGCCCCAGGGCCCCCTCACCCCCAACCAAACATTATGCCCCATGGCTCCCTCACCCCCAACCAAACATTATGCCCCATGTCCCTCACCCCCAACCAAACACTATGCCCCATGGCCCCCTCACCCCCAACCAAACACTATGCCCCTTGGCCCCCTCACCCCCAACCAAACACTATGCCCCTTGGCCCCCTCACCCCCAACCAAACATTATGCCCCATGGCCCCCTCACCCCCAACCAAACATTATGCCCCATGGCTCCCTCACCCCCAACCAAACATTATGCCCCATGGCACCATCACCCCCAAACAAACACTATGCCCCATGTCCCTCACCCCCAACCAAACACTATGCCCCATGGCCCCCTCACCCCCAACCAAACACTATGCCCCTTGGCCCCCTCACCCCCAACCAAACATTATGCCCCATGGCCCCCTCACCCCCAACCAAACATTATGCCCCATGACTCCCTCACCCCCAACCAAACATTATGCCCCATGTTCGTCACCCCCAACCAAACACTATGCCCCATGGCCCCCTCACCCCCAACCAAACACTATGCCCCTTGCCCCCCTCGCCCCCAACCAAACATTATGCCCCATGACCCCCTCACCCCCAACCAAACATTATGCCCCATGGCCCCCTCACCCCCAACCAAACCCTATGCCCCATGGCACCCTCACCCCCAACCAAACACTATGCCCCATGTCCCTCACCCCCAACCAAACACTATGCCCCATGGCCCCCTCACATCCAACCAAACATTATGCCCCATGGCCCCCTCACATCCAACCAAACATTATGCCCCATGGCACCCTCACCCCCAACCAAACACTATGCCCCATGTCCCTCACCCCCAACCAAACACTATGCCCCATGTCCCTCACCCCCAACCAAACACTATGCCCCAGGGCCCCATTACCCCCAACCAAACATTATGCCCCATGTCCCTCACCCCCAACCAAACACTATGCCCCATGTCCCTCATCCCCAACCAGGCACTATGCCATATGGCCCTCTCACCCCCAACCAAACACTATGCCCCTTGGCCCCCTCACCCCCAACCAAACATTATGCCCCATGGCTCCCTCACCCCCAACCAAACATTATGCCCCATGTCCCTCACCCCCAACCAAACACTATGCCCCATGGCCCCCCCCACCCCCAACCAAACACTATGCCCCTTGCCCCCCTCACCCCCAACCAAACATTATGCCCCATGGCCCCCTCAACCCCAACCAAACACTATGCCCCATGGCACCCTCACCCCCAACCAAACACTATGCCCCATGTCCCTCACCCCCAACCAAACACTATGCCCCATGGCCCTCACCCCCAACCAAACACTATGCCCCATGGCCCCCTCACATCCAACCAAACATTATGCCCCATGGCCCCCTCACATCCAACCAAACATTATGCCCCATGGCACCCTCACCCCCAACCAAACACTATGGCAGTGTCACGAATGCTGGGAACCAGCGTATTATCCTTCAAATCTGATAAATCAATTTCCACCTCCCCTTTATCCTCACCTGTCTCTTCCGGAACGGATTCTCGTCTGGAGGTCTTGTTCTTGGGCTTCTTCTTCTTTGTGAAGAGGTACGGCCGTCCGCGGGAAGAAGCCACCCTGATCCCCTGATAAACAGGGAAGCAGCCGTCCCCCGTCCCGCAGAAACCAAGATGAGAGGAAAAAAGCAGCCGCTTAAAAAAAACCTCTCTACGGATGTAGTTGGTACCGATGCTGTGCAGGAAGAGATGACTGTGAGCCCGGGAATGCAGGAAAAAACCGGAGCAGGAGAATCCAGGTAAGTTTCTCGGTGCAGCAGTAAGCTGGAGAGTCCGGAGATGCTGATACTGAACAAGGAGCAGTGCGAGAGACTGAAATGGAAGCACCGCCAGGAACCAGGAACGTGATCCGGGAGAAAGGACGGAGAGGAGAAACCCCGTAAGGTAAGAGGACCGAAAGGACGGGAAGGCAGGGAAAAGGAAGGGAGGAGGAGAAGCAGAGCGAAAGGATACCGCGAAAGACACCGCGGAAAATGGCAACAGGAAAAAGGCACGGAAAACAAAGTAGCACAGCAATGAGGCACAGGAAACAAAGTTGCAACGCACAGAGCCCAGGGGAGGGCATGGTTAAATACAGAAACAAGAGAAAAAGACTAGACCGTCAAACCAGGAAGTGAAAGGAAAAACACGGAACAATCTAATGGCGCCGCCAACGCCAAGCCTTCCATAACCGCCAGCGACCACCAAAAGACGGCGGCATGACAGTATGCCCCCTCCCAAGGGACACCCCCCCGGCTTACCCGGGAACAGACGGTGAAATCGCTGAATCAACGCTGGAGCGTGCACATGAGACACCGGTTCCCAGGAGTCCTCCGAGTGTGGATACCCTTTCCAGTGGATGAGATACTCCAAGCAACCCCGCCGATAGCAGGAGTCACGAATGGAGGCCACCTCATACTCATCGGAAGGAACCACCTTGGGGACCGGGTCCCGTGGCAAAGGGCGATGGTAGGGATCACCCTTACATTCCCTCAGGAGAGAGGAATGAAACACAGGATGGAGACGGTGCATGTGTTTGGGCAACCGGAGGCGGAAAGCCACGGGGTTGATCTGGTGAAGTATAGGGAAAGGACCCAGGTACCGGGGAGACAGTTTAGAGGGGCGAAGCCAGCGAGGCAGAAACCTAGTAGACAACCAGACCTTGGTGCCCCTCCGCCAAGCTGGAACGGGCTGGCGCTTAAGATTGCAGTATGATCGATACCGAAGACTGCTTGCCCGCAAACATCCCGTGGCAGACTTGTGAGCCTTCGAGATACTGGTAAGTAGGGCATCCACAGATGGAGTGGTAGAAGGAGGAAAGGAGAGAGAAGGAATAAAGCTGGGATGGAAACCATAGGAACAAAAGAAAGGACTGAGACCAGTGGCACTGTGCTCGGCATTGTTATAGGCAAATTCCGCGGTGACCAACAGACTAACACAATTATCCTGTTGGGCATTTGTGAAGCATCGAAGATACTGCTCCAGCGTGGCATTGGTTCTTTCAGTCTGCCCGTTAGTCTGTGGGTGGAAGCCAGATGATAAGGCCCGTTCCATTCCCAGTCTCTCACAAAGCTCCTTCCAGAACCTTGAAGTATACTGAGAACCTCTGTCAGAAATAATCTTGTCCGGGGTACCATGTAAGCGAAATATTTCTCTGGCAAATACAGCCGCCATCTCAGCGGCAGTGGGAAGACCAGCCAAGGGAGTGAAATGTGCCATCTTAGTGAAGCAGTCGACAGTTGCCATGATGCATGAACATCCTTCCGAGGGTGGCAGATCCACAATAAAATCTGTGGAAATAAGGCTCCAGGGTCTCTTGGGAAGGTCCTGTTGTTGGAGAAACCCAATCGACTTTTGAGTGCAATGTTTGGATCGACAGCATACCGGACATGACTTGACGTAGGTTGAAACATCTTTGGCCATACCGGTCCACCAGAACCTGCGATGAAGCAATTCCAAAGTGTTCTTAACACCTCTGTGTCCTGCCGTTGGATCATCGTGGCACCACTTTAAAGCCGACTGACGGGTGAATCTGTCTGGCAGAAACAATCGCTGTTGCTTAAAACATAAACCATTTTGAATGGATAGGTCCTTTGAGAGAGGAGAGGTGGACCGCGTGGCCTTGCGGACCCTTTCTAAGAAAGACTCCATCGAACAGATTACCTTGACTTCAGGAAGCATGAGACTGGGAAATTCTTTCTGAGACATGTCTGGATAAGGCCTTCTAGAAAGGGCATCAGTTAGTATGTTCTTGGAACCTGGTAAGTAGGTCAATGTGAAATCGTATTGGGAGAAAAAATGCGCCCAGCGAGCCTGACGGGAGTTGACACATTCCATCTTTTGCAGAATTTTAAGATTCTTGTGGTCAGTTCTGATTTCAAAGGGATGGTTAGCCCCTTGTAGGAGATGTCTCCATTCTTCGCATGCAGATTTCATGGCAAGGAGTTCTTTTTCTATCACTGAATAGTGTGTCTGGCTGTCATTCAGTGTCTTGGACATGTAGGCAACAGGATGTTCCAAACCTTCATGTTCCTGTAGAAGAGCTGCACCAATCGCCGCAGAGGAGGCATCAGTCTCCACAATGAATCTTAGATTCTGATCTGGTTGATGAAGTACCGGGGCAGAGCAGAATTCCTCCTTAAGTCGTTGGAAAGCTCGGTTTGCCTCAGAAGACCAGATAAAGGGCATTGAAGACTTTTTTAACAGCTTTGTAATGGGAAGAACTCGATCCGAGAAACCTTGGATGAATTTGCGATAAAAATTGGCTAGCCCTAGAAACCTTTGGACGTCTTTGATGGAATGGGGTGTAGGCCATTGCAATATGGCGTCGATCTTAGCGGGATCCATGCGGATTCCTTCCGAAGACAGGATAAAGCCAAGATAGTTGACCTCGGAGGCTTGAAAAATGCACTTATCAGCATTGGCCTTAAGAAGATTGTCTTGCAGCCTTTGAAGGTCTTGGTGGAGGTGATCAGAATGGAGTTGGGCGTCTTTAGAATAGACCAGTATGTCGTCAAGATAGACGACGGCACAATGAAAAAGTAGATCAGAAAAGATGCGATCCATGAATCTTTGAAATATTGATGGAGCGTTGACTAGGCCAAAGTGCATGACACAATATTCGTAGTGTCCGAAGGGAGTGCGAAAAGCAGTCTTCCATTCATCACCGGATCGTATCCGCAAAAGGTGGTAGGCTCTTCTTAAATCGATTTTAGAAAAGATTTTCGCCCCTTGAACTGCTTCCAGAATGTCTCCGATCAGTGGCATGGGATACCTATCCCTAAGAGTGACTTGGTTTAGGCCCCTATAATCGATGCAAGGACGAAGTTCATTGGAACTTTTTTTTCGAACAAAAAAAAGTGAAGCCCCAGCGGGGGAGAATGAAGGTCGGATCAGGCCATGATATGAATTAGAATCCAGATATTCCTTGAGAGCCTTCTTTTCCTTGAGGGAAAGGGAAAACATTCGTCCAAAAGGAACAACAGCATTGGGCTGGAGAATGATCTGACAATCCTCTGGTCTATGAGGAGGTAACTCCTGCGGGCCATCGTCCGTAAACACCTCCTGATAGCGGAGATATTCTTTAGGGATGCTGTTTACCTTCAACACATCTAAACTGGAGGTTATATCTGGAAAAATGTGGACAGAAGTATGCAGGGTCTGCGAAGAACATGACTGACGACAAAATGTTGAAGTAAATGACAGTTGATTCTTTGTCCAATCAATGGTCGGGTTATGCTTCCGAAGCCAAGAGACTCCCAGGATTACTGGAAAATGTGCTGCTCGGATGAGGTCGAATTGAATGGTTTCGTTGTGATGTAGGATCTTCATCTGCATCGGAGGTGTGGTATGGGTGATAAGACCCGAGCTGAGTGGTCTACCATCTACACCTTCCACCTTTTGGTCCTCGTCTTTCTGCAAACGGCGAATACCGACCTTTTCCGCCCAAACCAAGTCCATAAAGCAACCAGCAGCGCCGCAGTCCAGTAGTGCCAGAACCTCATAGGGCTGCTGAGAGATGCATAACTCTACTCCAACTACCATGAGACGGTTGTCTTCTGTGGTAAGCATGGGTGTGACTGATAAAGAAACAAAGGGACCAGGAAATCCCCCTCGGTAACATGTCCCTACTAGCTCCGAGGAATGGCGTTTCCCGAACGTCTTGGTGGTACATTAGGGCAGTCTCTAAGAATATGCTGGTTAGATCCACAATACATACACAGGTTGTTCTCCCTGCGTCTTCTTCTTTCTTCCGAGGTGAGTGGCCCTCGAGTAGTCCCAATTTGCATTGGCTCCTCTTTCGACGTACAGGTAGGAGAAGGAGAGGTAATCCCAGGATCAGGCGTAGCAGGAAATCCACGCTGTTTTCTACGTTCAGACCGCCGTTCTGAGAGACGGAAATCCAGCTGAACCACTGTAGACCACAAGTCGGCTAAAGTAGCTGGTCTGCTTACCCTTGCTAATTCATCTTTAAGGTCTTCCCTCAATCCTCAGCGAAAAATGGTGTACTGAGCGTTCTCTTGCCAGCCTGCGTCTGCAGCCACCCGTTTAAAGCGGGAGATGTAGGACAGAAGATCTGAACTTCCCTGCCGAATATCCAGTAACTGTTCACTGGCAACTACCGCAGTCTATTGCCTTTCAAAGGCCAATTTGAACTGGGCGGTGAACCCGGCGTAATCGTGTAGTAACGGGCTGGCACTGGTCACAAGCGGAGTAGCCCAGGAAAGAGCGTTACCCGTAAGGTTAGATATCAGAAAACCTATGCGGGCTGCATCTGAGGCATATGTCTGAGGTCTATAGGTGAAATAGATCATGCAAGCCTCCATGAATTCTTTAAATCTAGTAGGTGAACCATCATATTTACCGCAGGTTAAGGGCATGGGAGGCAGATCACTCCGGGACTGTTCGAAGTGGTCGACTCGCTGTTTTAGAGCAGCGTTTTCGGCCTTCACAGCCTGTAATTCTAATGTCACATTCTGCATTGCTGTGAGCAGCTCTTGGACCTGTTCCGGAAGAGACATTGTAATCTCTTTCTGGTGTTGCAAACTGTCACGAATGCTGGGAACCAGCGTATTATCCTCCAAATCTGATAAATCAATGTCCACCTCCCCTTTATCCTCACCTGTCTCTTCCGGAACGGATTCTCGTCTGGAGGTCTTGTTCTTGGGCTTCTTCTTCTTTGTGAAGAGGTACGGCCGTCCGCGGGAAGAAGCCACCCTGATCCCCTGATAAACAGGGAAGCAGCCGGCCCCCGTCCCGCAGAAACCAAGATGAGAGGAAAAAAGCAGCCGCTTAAAAAAACCTCTCTACGGATGTAGTTGGTACCGATGCTGTGCAGGAAGAGATGACTGTGAGCCCGGGAATGCAGGAAAAAAACGGAGCAGGAGAATCCAGGTAAGTTTCTCGGTGCAGCAGTAAGCTGGAGAGTCCGGAGATGCTGATACTGAACAAGGAGCAGTGCGAGAGACCGGAATGGAAGCACCGCCAGGAACCAGGAACGTGATCTGGGAGAAAGGAAGGAGAGGAGAAACCCCGTAAGGTAAGAGGACCGAAAGGACGGGAAGGCAGGGAAAAGGAAGGGAGGAGGAGAAGCAGAGCGAAAGGATACCGCGAAAGACACCGTGGAAAATGGCAACAGGAAAAGGGCACGGAAAACAAAGTAGCACGGCAACGAGGCACAGGAAACAAAGTTGCAACGCACAGAGCCCAGGGGAGGGCGTGGTTAAATACAGAAACAAGAGAAAAAGACTAGACCGTCAAACCAGGAAGTGAAAGGAAAAACACGGAACAATCTAATCTAAGCGCCGCCAACGCCAAGCCTTCCATAACCGCCAGCGACCACCAAAAGACGGCGGCATGACAGGCAGTTGGAAAAAACATCTTTTTGGAGGTGTACCGTTTTATTTGTATTTAAAACTTACATGTTGTACTATACATTTCCCCAAATCATACAGGATGAAACAGTGAACCAGACTTAGTTGATCAGTGAGAAACATTGCAGCGTTTCTCAGCTGTCAGTTTCTGGATCTCGGGCTCCAGTGAAGTTGTTCCTACTCTCAGGATAGCATGGAGATGTTGGTCAGTTAGTCTTGTCCTTAGGCTGGATTTATGTAGCTTCATTTGTGAAAAAACTTGCTCACAAATGTAAGTACTGCCAAACATAGAAACCATCTTTAATGCTTCCCGTGACAGATTGGGGAATTGCGCAGTGTCCAGAGACTGATAGAAGACTAATAAAGGCATCTCTCTGTGCTTATTTTTGAGGGCACTACAGCACTGAAGTTCAATCAGTTCCAGTTGCAGTTCAGGTTGCACACTGTCAACATCAGCTGAGAAAGGGTCTGCAAAAAGTTTAAAAGAGGCTCGCTGGGATTTGAATAATGAGAAACGATTCTCAAAAACATTTTGCAGTTCCTTCAGGACCTTCACATGCCGATACCACCCTCCATACTTGTCATGGGGGAAAACCTCTGCACATGCGGGGTAGTGTTCCAGCATCCCTTTCTCCAGTTGGGCTGTCAGAAGCCTTAACTTTATTTCAAAGGTATAAACTGCCTCGAACAGATCCGATATGAGATTTTGGCTTCCTTGCAACTGTAAATTTAAATCATTGAAATGGCCTGTCAGGTCAGTCAGAAAAGCAAAGTCGGCTACCCAGTCAATATCTAGCATGACAGAAGTGTCCATTCCCTTTTCATCAAGGAATGCTTTTATTTCGTGCCGTAAAGCAAAGAATCGCTTCAGCACATTGCCACGACTAAGCCATCGAACATCGGTGTGATATAGGACATCACCATAATCTGCCTTTACCTCTTCTAGAAACGCCTGAAACAATCGGTGATTTAAAGAGCGTGCACGGACAAAATTAACCCCAGCTTGCTTAATTCTCGCTTCCCCCTGCAAATCCTTATATTGTCAATGTTTTGATTCACAATGGCGGTGGATATTTTATTCCTTGGGGACTGCTATGCGTTCGAGACAAATGAGACACGAGAACACATCAGGTTTGGACTCGATGAAAAAAAACTTCTCAGTCCACTCATCCTTAAATTGACGGTGCTCCTGGTCAATCTTTCTTTTTTTTACTGCACTAAACATTGGCAGGGGCATCTTTGGATAAAGATACGAAATCCACTGTTATGCTCCCACTACGACGGTCCAAGTCTACAGTATATACAAATTATATACTTTTTGGAGATTCCTAGAAGCGACAAAAGAACAAGATCAGATAAAGAACATAGCCTTGCCAGCATACCTTTTCATGCACTTATTGATGGATACTTTGAGGAATAGCGGGCTGCATAGCATATCAACCTGCTATGTTTGAGATTAAGGTGGAAATTGAGGACATCTTTTAAAAAAAAAATAACATTTCAAAGCACAAGCTGTTGCCAAATTATGAGCTTGTGAAAGGAATTATCACAGGATGACCAATTACTTTAGTGAACATACAAAGAAACTGATTTCAGTTTCTTCCTGGGCAGGGCAAAACTGGCAGGAGCTCCACCATATTGCGCCAGAGAAATAGTTTCTGCTTGTGCTTCTATCCCCCTGAACAATGCTTGATGGGGTTGTAGAAAGGTAACAATTACCCACACTCAATGGGTCTCAAACGCTTGATCGAGGTTTAGTTGCAAAATTACAGGAGCAGACATCATCCAGGACCATACTAGAAAAGGCTGCAGCCGATTTTGAAAGCTTTAGGAATGTACAAATAACCACACCCACTGCTGACCCTTGACACTCAGGCCCAACATCTCTAATGATATGCTATGATAGTTTATTTCTGGTAGAGCCGGAGAATTACACAAGGTGAGGGAGAGGGGAGGAGAAAGGAGGGAGAGGAACAAAACAAGCTTTTATCGTACTAGGCCTGACGACATTTCAGATAGTGCTGGAGAGGGAGAGGGGATAGTAAGTGGGGGTGGGGGGCAAACATTTGTTACTATCATACCATGTCCAGGGACAATTCTGGACCTAGGAGTATGATCTTTAGGGGACTGCAGCGAATGCCAAAGAGCATCACTAAATGGGAACAGAGCTACATGGTGATGCCGATTTGGGTTTGGCCCGGGATTTACACACTTAGTGCAGTTGCTATACATCAGGCCAGTGGCCAGGGTACGCACTGGCAAACACATTTCACTTGCCTGTGTGATCCTACAGGGCACCAGGCAAGGCTGCCCGTTGTCTCTGATGTTATTCACCCTGGCCCACCTCACCCCCCAACTCAGCACACATACAAACATGCACCCATACAGACCCGAACCCCCCACCCCCCGACTCAGCACACACACAAACATGCACCCATACAGACCCGAACCCCCCACCCCCCCAAATCAGCACACTCTCAAACAAGCACCCATACAGACCCGAACCCCCCACCTCCCCAACTCCAAACCCCCACCCCCCAAATCAGCACACACAAACCAGCACCCATACAGACCCGAACCCCCACCCCCCAAATCAGCACACACACACACACCCATAAAGGCCCGAATCCCCCACCCCCCCAAATCAGCACACTCTCAAACAAGCACCCATACAGACCCGAACCCCCACCTCCCCAACTCCAAACCCCCACCCCCCAAATCTGCACACACACAAACCAGCACCCATACAGACCCGAACCCCCACCCCCACCCCCCAAATCAGCACACTCTCAAACAAGCACCCATACAGACCCGAACACCCCACCACCCCCGAACTCCAAGCCCCCCACCCCCCAACTCAGCACACACACTCAAGCATGCACCCATACAGACCCGAACCCCCCAACCCCCTGACTCAGCACACACACAAACATGCACCCATACAGACCCGAACCCCCCTCCCCCCCAAATCAGCACACTCTCAAACAAGCACCCATACAGACCCGAACCCCCCACCTCCCCAACTCCAAACCCCCCACCCCCCAAATCAGCACACACACAAACCAGCACCCATACAGACCGAACCCCGACCCCCCAACTCAGCACACACACAAACATGCACCCATACATACCCAAACCCCCAACCCCCAACTTCAAACCCTCACCCCCAAATCAGCACACACGCAAGCATCCAACCAGACCCGAACCCCCACCCCCCAACTCAGCACACTCTCAAACATGCAAACATACAGACCCAAACCCCCACCCCCCAACTCAGCACACACACTCTCAAGCATGCACCCATACAGACCCGAACCCCCACCCCCAACTCAGCACACACACAAACATGCACCCATACAGACCCGAATCCCCACCCCCAACTCCAAACCCCCACCCCCCAAATCAGCACACACACACACAAGCACCCAACCAGACCCGAACCCCCACCCCCCAAATCAGCACACACACAAACATGCACCCAACCAGACCCGAACCCCCCACCCCCCAAATCAGCACACACACAAACATGCACCCAACCAGACCCGAACCCCCACCCCCCAACTCAGCACACTCTCAAACATGAAAACATACAGACCCAAACCCCCACCCCCCAACTCAGCACACACACAAACATGCACCCATACAGACCCGAACCCCCACCCTCCCAACTCCAAACCCCCACCCCCCAAATCAGAACACACACACAAGCACCCAACCAGACCGGAACCCCCACCCCCCAACTCAGCACACAAACATGCACCCATACAGACCCGAACCCCCCACCCCCCAAATCAGCACACACACACACAAGCACCCAACCAGACCCGAACCCCCACCCCCCAACTCAGCACACTCTCAAACATGCAAACATACAGACCCAAACCCCCACCCCCCAACTCAGCACACACACAAACATGCACCCATACAGACCCGAACACTCCACCCCCCCCAACTCCAAACCCCCACATCCCAAAACAGCACACACACACACACAAGCACCCAACCAGACCCGAACCCCCACCCCCCAACTCAGCACACTCTCAAACATGCAAACATACAGACCCAAACCCCCACCCCCCAACTCAGCACACACACAAACATGCACCCATACAGACCCAGCCCTCCACCCCAAATCAGCACACACACAGACCCGAACCCCCCACCACCAACTCAGCACACTCTCAAACATACAGACCCAAACCCCCACCCCCCAACTCAGCACACACACTCTCAAGCATGCACCCATACAGACCCGAACCCCCACCCCCAACTCAGCACACACACAAACATGCACCCATACAGACCCGAACCCCCACCCCCCCAACTCCAAACCCCCACCCCCCAAATCAGCACACACACACACAAGCACCCAACCAGACCCGAACCCCCCCCCCAAATCAGCACACACACAAACATGCACCCAACCAGACCCGAACCCCCACCCCCAACTCAGCACACTCTCAAACAAGCACCCATACAGACCCGAACCCCCCACCTCCCCAACTCCAAACCCCCCACCCCCCAAATCAGCACACACACACAAGCACCCAACCAGACCCGAACCCCCACCCCCCAACTCAGCACACAAACATGCACCCATACAGACCCAAACCCCCCTCCCCCCCAAATCAGCACACTCTCAAACAAGCACCCATACAGACCCGAACCCCCCACCTCCCCAACTCCAAACCCCCCACCCCCCAAATCAGCACACACACAAACCAGCACCCATACAGACCGAACCCCGACCCCCCAACTCAGCACACACACAAACATGCACCCATACATACCCAAACCCCCCAACCCCCAACTTCAAACCCTCACCCCCAAATCAGCACACACGCAAGCATCCAACCAGACCCGAACCCCCACCCCCCAACTCAGCACACTCTCAAACATGCAAACATACAGACCCAAACCCCCACCCCCCAACTCAGCACACACACTCTCAAGCATGCACCCATACAGACCCGAACCCCCACCCCCAACTCAGCACACACACAAACATGCACCCATACAGACCCGAATCCCCACCCCCAACTCCAAACCCCCACCCCCCAAATCAGCACACACACACACAAGCACCCAACCAGACCCGAACCCCCACCCCCCAAATCAGCACACACACAAACATGCACCCAACCAGACCCGAACCCCCCACCCCCCAAATCAGCACACACACAAACATGCACCCAACCAGACCCGAACCCCCACCCCCCAACTCAGCACACTCTCAAACATGAAAACATACAGACCCAAACCCCCACCCCCCAACTCAGCACACACACAAACATGCACCCATACAGACCCGAACCCCCACCCTCCCAACTCCAAACCCCCACCCCCCAAATCAGCACACACACACAAGCACCCAACCAGACCGGAACCCCCACCCCCCAACTCAGCACACAAACATGCACCCATACAGACCCGAACCCCCCACCCCCCAAATCAGCACACACACACACAAGCACCCAACCAGACCCGAACCCCCACCCCCCAACTCAGCACACTCTCAAACATGCAAACATACAGACCCAAACCCCCACCCCCCAACTCAGCACACACACAAACATGCACCCATACAGACCCGAACACTCCACCCCCCCAACTCCAAACCCCCACATCCCAAAACAGCACACACACACACACAAGCACCCAACCAGACCCGAACCCCCACCCCCCAACTCAGCACACTCTCAAACATGCAAACATACAGACCCAAACCCCCACCCCCCAACTCAGCACACACACAAACATGCACCCATACAGACCCAGCCCTCCACCCCAAATCAGCACACACACAGACCCGAACCCCCCACCACCAACTCAGCACACTCTCAAACATACAGACCCAAACCCCCACCCCCCAACTCAGCACACACACTCTCAAGCATGCACCCATACAGACCCGAACCCCCACCCCCCAAAACAGCACACACACACACAAGCACCCAACCAGACCCAAACCCCCACCCCCCAAATCAGCACACACACACACACACAAGCACCCAACCAGACCCGAACCCCCACCTCCCAACTCAGCACACACACAAACATGCACCCATATAGACCCGACCCCCCACCCCGAATCAGCACACACACAGACCCGAAGCCCCCACGCCCAACTCAGGACACACACAAACATGCACCCAAACAGACCCGAACCCCGCCACCCCCCAACTCAGCACACAAAAAACATTCAAATCAAAACATTCATACACATCCGACAACTCCCCCACCCCCGCATCTCAACATACACACAAAAAACATTCAAATCCAAACATTCATACACATCTGACACCCCCCCACCCCCGCATCTCAACATACACACAAAAAATATTACAATCCAAACATTCATACACATCCGACACACATCCGACACCCCCCCCACCCCCGCATCTCAACATACACACAATATACATTCAAATCCAAACATCCGACACACATCCAACACCCCCCACCCCCGCCTCTCAACATGCACACAAAAAACATTAAAATCCAAACATCCGACACACATCCGACACCCCCCACCCCCGCATCTCAACATACACACAAAATACATTCAAATCCAAACATCCGACACACATCCAACACCCCCCACCCCCACATCTCAACATACACACAAAATACATTCAGATCCAAACATCTGACACACATCCAACACCCCCCACCCCAACATACACACAAAAAACATTAAAATCCAAACATCCGACACACCCCCACCCCCGCATCTCAACATACACACAAAATACATTAAAATCCAAACATCCGACACACATCCGACACCCCCCACCCCCGCATCTCAACATACACACAAAATACATTCAAATCCAAACATCCGACACACATCCAACACCCCCCACCCCCACATCTCAACATACACACAAAATACATTCAGATCCAAACATCCGACACACATCCAACACCCCCCACCCCAACATACACACAAAAACATTAAAATCCAAACATCCGACACACATCCAACACACCCCCACCCCCGCATCTCAACATACACACAAAAAACATTAAAATCCAAACATCCGACACACATCCGACCCCCCCTCGCAACATACACACACAAACATAAAGCAAAACAGACCTGACACACAAACACAAACAGACCACTTACCGGAGACGTGCTGGAAGGCAGCCAGGTAAGCGGCAGGTAAGCTGGAACGCTGGGACGCTGGAATCGTACTACGGCTGGCGTGGTCCAAGGCTGAAATGCCTTCCGGCATCAAGCCTTATGGACCACGCCAGCCGTAGTGCTGGCCCTCCATTGGTGCAGCACACACGCATTACGTGGCTCGTAGGAGCGACGTGGTGCGTGTGTGTGCTGAGCCAATGAGGGCCAGTGTTTTGTCCGGCCCGGAAGACAACAAAGACTTTCCTAATGGAGGGCGGCCGCGGGCCGCCCTCCATTAGGAAAGTCTTTGTGCCTCGCGGGCCGGACAAAAGAGCATGGCGGGCCGCAACTGGCCTGTGGTCCGTATGTTGTGCACCCATGATCTAAATGCTTCTCTCCAACAGCAAGGGTTGGGGTAACCCAACACCATTAGTCAACATAGAACATGACACCATTCCAATAGAGGTGGGTAACAGCGACTTAAAGAGTATCACTCTAGCCGCAGGCACCATTATTGGAATGGCAGTTGATGACCGACATTTTTCCATTGATTTAGGCAATGAACTGTTAGGAACAATCCCCAAGGACTGTTTTGACAGTGATGACAACACCAGACAGGATCTTTACCCTGCATGGGGGGAACTTCCTGGTGTACACTTCCTGCCGTTATGGTAAGGAAGATGTAACTTGTGACTTCAGGAGGGATGAGGTGATTTTCTAGGTCCGTGAGGACTGCCTTCCCCACCTGAAGCCACTAGACCAAATCAGCCCCTTGACCAGGGACTTCTCCACCCAGGTGGAGGAGGCCTCTGAGACAGCAAAACCAGAAGTCTTTCCAGGCTTCAGGCAGATGGTTGAAGAGAGAGTCAACCTAGCTGATGCCTGTGAGACTCTGGAGCAGAAACAAAAGTTGAAACAAGTTTTCTTGGATTTTCAAGATCCCTTTGCGGTGGACTCATATGTCTGTGGTCGTACCGACATCCACACAACAACAATTCCCACGGACCCTGGCATGGCTCCAGTGTTTGTGAAGCAATATTGCTTGCCTCTCGCATCAATGGAGTCCCTTACTGATTTAATTAAGAACCTTGAGTCCCATGGGATAATCCGTCCAGTCCACAGCACTTTCAATAATCCGGTGCTGGGGATATTGAAGCCAAACGGCCAGTGGAGACTCTGCGCTGACCTTAGGGAGCTCAACAAACGGGTCCATACTTCCCGATGGCCTCTTCCCAACATTTACCAAGGGCTGGCCCTGATGCAGGGTCATAGGTATTCATCGCAATAGACCTGACCAATGGATACTGGACTGTACCTGTCAATAGGGAGGACCAATACAAGCTGGCTTTTACCTTTGGGGGCCAGCAGTACACATGGACCCGGACTCCCTTCGGATACATCAACTCCGGCAATGCTTCAACATTTTTCTACATAAGGCCATGCCCGACCTGGGTGAGAGGGGTAACCTGGCCTATGTAGATGATGTTCTCATCAAAAGCTCAACTGTGGAGGAACACATAGCAGAGATCCGTTATGTTCTGACACAGTTGAGGGCTGCCGGAGCAAAACTTTCCTTTCAAAAAGCACAGCGGTGTAGAACCTGTGTAAATTTCTTGGGTCATGAGATTATTCCTCAGGGTCTCTGTCCCCAGGAAAAGAAAGTGGAAGCACTCCAGAAATTGAAAGACCCCACAACTCTGCAGGAACTCAGGAGCCTCCTTGGATTGACTAATTACAGGAGAAAGTTCATTGAGGGCAACGCTGAGATCACAAGACCCCTGATTCATCTTTTGAAGGTGGGGATCAAGTGGGAGTGGGGTCCAGAACAAGCCGAAGCAGTAAGACAACTCAAAAGAAGCCTCTCACAAGCGCCTTGCCTAGCTTACCCTGTCAGAAACAAGGAGTTCTTCTTGGAGACAGGGTTCTCTAATACATGCTTGACTGCAGTATTGCACCAAAAGCATGACAAGGTCAATAAAATAATCTCCTATGCGAGTAAAACTTTATCCTCTGTGGAGGAAAAATTCAACGATTGTGAGAAGGCACTCCTGGCAACGGTGTGGGCATTGAAGAATTACCACCCGTTCATCCAGGGGGAACACATCATAGTGGAGACTCCACACCAGCCTCTGCAATATCTCCAAAGTGACAGAATCCGGGCCGGAAATGTGAGTAATTCCTGAATTACTTCCTGGATTCTGTCAATGCAAGGCTTTCCTGGGGAGGTCAGATATGACCAAAACAAGAAGAGTCCCCTCGCGCAAGGTCTGGCTGACTTGCATGATTGTGCCAGGGAAAACTGTCTCGAGGACGAGAGTCTAAAAATCAAGGACAACATGGAGGCATACCTCAATTCACCACACAAAGTCTTTGAAGAAGACAAGTGTGAGGGAATACCCACTGTCTATGTGGATGGATGCTCTTACCATGTTGACAACAACGGGGAAAAAGAACTTGTGGCTAGCGTAGGGAATGCATGGGTGAATGAGTCCCCAGAACCCTCCGCTGGGTACAAGATTGGTCCCTAAAGTAGTCAAGTGGCAGAGTTGATGGCTGTGCATCAAGCCATCCTCACTGCTGTCCAACATCAACTCCACAAACTGGTCATAATCACAGATTCGGATTATGTACGGAACAGGTTCGTGGAGCACCTCGTTAATTGGAAAACCAGAGGCATGTTATGTGCTAATAACAAACCCTTGAAACATGGGAAGTTAATTCAAAATATTGATGATCTGGTCACCTCGAATGGGATGACCATCTACTGGAAAAAGATCAAGGGTCATTCCAAAGTAGAGGGACCAGACAAAACTGGAAATGACTTAGCTGATCAGCTGGCCAAAACTGGGGCCACCCAAGTGGATCTAATTGAGTTTGAGACACTGTTGGGGGAAGTCCAGGTCACTGCTATCACTAGGTCCCAGACAAATGCTCAGAATGATCTCTCAACTGCACAATGGAGTAAGGAGACCCCAGATGCTGATTTGATTATGGCTCAAAAATGGGATCCAATAATTGGTAAGTTTTATCAACACATTGAGGACCCTGAGAACTTTCCCCTGACGGATACCGATTACATAGGGAAAGAGGACCTCAGAGTGTTGATGAAATGTCCAAAAATGTTCCGAATCCAAGATGGTTTGTTGGTGAGGAAATCCCTAGCTGGCCATGATCAGTGGGTGGTTCCTCCCTCATTCCGAAGCCTGATGTTAAGTCACGTCCATGATGCAGCCACAACCGGTAATAGGGGTTTTCATACAACACTTGAAATTTTAAGAGAGGTTGCATACTGGCCACACATGGGGAAGGACCTCGACCAATACTTGAAGGGGTGTCTGTGTGTGCACAATTTCAGCCAACATCCCTCACACACCGTGCGCCTCTCCAAAAGAGGGGGATGACACTGCCATGGTCAGATTTGCAAGTCGATTTCATTGGGCCCGTGATTCGCTCCTCTAGGGGGAACAAGTACATGTTGACCGTAACATGCTTGTTCACTAAATGGGTGGAATGTCTCCAGGCCCCAAACTGCAAGGCAGAAACAGCAGCTGCCCTGATGATCAACCACCTCTTTTTGCGTTTTGGACTACCCCAAAGGATCGAGTCAGACAGCGGTAGCCATTTCACCAGCGAAGTAATGACAAAGATGTGGGAGATACTTGGGGTTAAAAGGAAGCTACATGTTGCTTACTGGCAGCCTCTAGTGGTGCAGAGAGATATAATAGAACAATTGTGGGCATATTAAAAAAGTTTGTGGCAGATTCTGGGCCAAGTTGGGATATTCGATTACCTCTTGTCCTAATGGCCATCAGATCTACCCCTTCACCTGCACCTAAAATGTCACCGTTTGAGCTGATGACTGGACGCAGGATGGTGCTTCCCCAGCATCTGCTCTACAGAACTCAAGAGCAGACATTGATCAATGCCTCCACAACTCATGAGTATGTTGAAAATCTAAGAAAACACCTTCAACATGCGTTTGCCTATGCTCAGCGAAATCTAGAAAGATCAGCTGACAGCATGAAGACCCACTATGACTTAAAGACTACCAGAAAGGAATACAATGTAGGAGACCGGGTCTACTTATACCATTTCCAAAGGAACCAGGCCAAACAGCGGAAATTTCTGCCTACCTGGAGGGGTCCTTTTGAAATTGTAGACAAGATCTCACCAGTTGCCTACAAGAGCCGCATCCCCAAAGGCAGTTTGGCAGAGGGGGAAGCAAAGTGGGTCCATATTAATCAGCTAAAGTGTTGCCATCCTAGGCACACTCTGCAGCAACTGGAGGAGTCGTCTGGAACCCCAGAGAGGGCCACTCCAGATCCATAAAACTCCAACTATAAAATATTCCACATATACCCTATAAAATACAATAATACAAATGTGTTCTGATTTATCAAATGTATGTGTCAGCCCCACTGCATTAATAGTGGTGGGGAAATGTCTACAAATATGTTTTTGCTTTTACATCCTAGGATAACCTATAGATGATTGGAAACCATGGAGACTAACCAAGGAGGACTACCCGGGGACCGGGAGCAAAGATCCGAGGGGCCCGGAGTATCACTTAATACTCCCATCAGGACTGGCGAGGATAACCAATTGATACAACCCTGATGGAGGAAAAGATGATGAACTTTGCCATTTGTGGAATCAGAAGAGTTGAAACTGACATCCCAGTCTTGCGAATTCCCATTGATGGTTGATCAACGCCAATCGCAAGAGGCGGGCTTGTGGGATGTTTCAACCCACTAGTCCAGGCCCTGCAACATTACTGTGCATTACTTGCAGCAGAAACATCAGAATGGCCACCGGAAAGCATGCTGCTCGCAAAAAATCACCAGAAAGTGCACAGTAAAAGTCTGAAAAATAGGCCGCCATCCACTTTTGCCTATGTCAGTGGCAACCCAGGAGACCACTGCCAAAACCCATCATTTGGCTGCCCACAGAGCAAAATCATTGCAAAAGAAACACAGAGCTGTTTTAAAAATCCATTTTTCCCTGGCTGTCAAACTTGCAAAACTCATGGCTCACAAACCACCCAAAAAGATCCAATCTCCTTGTTGGGTGGTGAACATCATTCCACTTCAGGAATCCACATAAATACAATGTCCACAGAAGTATATATTATCTGAACAAAGTCCACTTTTGAGGATGGTTGAGCTGGAAGAAATCTGTCAAAAATGGGTGTAATACCGTTACTCACCTCTGTCAGAAGCTGGCAATTTAAAACTTGTCATGTGTAAAGTTGTACATTGAACTCAAACTATGCCAAAGAAAGACTTGCTATCAGAAGCCTAAGAGGTGGATACAATTCAAAACTGTATTCTAAAAATGCTTGAAATAAGAAATTGGTTGATGTATTTGTTAAAAATGTAAGTTATATTTCAGGATAAGACAATTTCAGACATTGTGTTTAAAAGTTAAAGTTTCCCACACTGGGCTTCAAACACATTCCACACCTCCTCCCTAAACAAAGGAATCTGTTCTCCTGTGCTCTGCTAAGAAACTGGCAGGCTGGTGTGAAAAGGAACTGGGAGGGGCACCCTGGCCTGTTGCTCTGAGTGCAGACAAAGGGCTCCCTTGAGCTGAATGGAGATGCTAATTTGGGGCATCAATAGAAACTGCGCTGGCAGGAAGACAAGCCCTGTGACTCTCTGACTCAGCCAAGCTTTGGAGGCGGGCCAGGCTGAAAATGTGGATTTGACATTGGATAAAATATATGTTTAAGGAAAATACTTCTAAAATATTGTACCGAACTGACAAAAATATGAAACTTAGAGATTATTAAAATGTAAAATGTGCTCACAGTTTAAAACTATTCTGGAATCTGTGCGATGTTCTGAGACTGAACCACAAACGTTTTTAATATTGTGGCTATTGTAGTTGTGCTAGGAACATGAAAATTGCAGAAGTATGACCAGATGGTATGTGCATGTATATGTAAAAAATTGTACAGATCCGAAAATGTGCAACCAACCAAAAGCGGGAAAAAACTGTCATTTGTGAACCGAAACTCGTAGGAACATAGGACTTGAACATAGACGTGCCTTAATTAATCTGTGATGTGTATATGTAATATTAACAAGTTGTGCATATAGGAAATATGTTTTTTGGGAAAAATAGATTTTCTAAGTAAAAACAAAGGGGAGGTTATTCTCTAGATTGTAAATGGCAGCATCACTCTGACACATGATGACATACTGTTCCTTTCTCAAATCAGGGGACAGGGAATTCTCTGACCTATCAGATCCTTAGAGGGTTGGGCATAGAGAATCAGCGTCCCCACCCACTTTGGAAAATGAATAAATAGGGACTGTTGAGGACCCAGAGACACACTTTCTCACTCATCAATTGATCCCCTGGCGAAGCACCCTGCAGGAAGATCCAGATCCAGACTCTAGAACCAAACTCTAGAACCCTGAAGCAGAGGCCTAATCCAAAAAAGCTGGGCCCTTTTCAGCAGGTCTTTAAAAACCTTGTAAACCTGATTTTAACCCCTAAACTTCCAAGGGGCACCACAAAATCCAACAGCCTGGCTGAGCTGTTTTGCTTCTGGCCAAGAACCCGTGCTAGAACCCAAGATCCAGACCCATAGAGCAGAGCTGTACCCAGAACCAACCCGTCAGATCCAGTCCAAGAGGCTGCGCAGACCAGAGTGCCTTGCTGAGAGCAGAGTCCCGGTGCCCTGATCCTGTCCGGTGGCGAGTGAAGTCCAAACCCTTGACCAGATCTTTGACAGGCCTATTCCATTCCAAAGCCATAGTTGTATTTAGTGTAGGACTGTCCATAACCAATCTCTTAGTTTAAAGTAATCCTATTCAATCCATTTCAACCTATCCAGAACTGCATTATAGAATCTTGTGTCCATCTTGAATTCTTCTCATTATATAGTCTGTGATAATTGTAGCGATAATCATCTGTGCGCTGACATTTTCTGCAGAAAGTCAAGTGTCCTGGCGCACAGCAATCTCAGAGCGGAAGACGCCCTGTTCTGGTGGTTGTCCCATTGGGTATCTTGTACTTTCATAGCTCCTTAGTATAAGTCCATCTTGGTTCCTAATCTTTAAAGCGCATCTTTCATTTTTGAAATCTTGACTCTGTTTCTGAAAGATCTACCTTCAAAAAAACCTCTGTAACTTTTGAGCCTCCTAGAAATGAATGTCATTTTGAAGCTAACATCCTCAGATTTCAAACAAACCCAAAACGACCTTCCAATTCCTTATCTTTGTTCCGCAGTCGTGTTTCCGGCACGCGGAAAAGTTGCCACAATTTGCAATTTGGCTCAATTTCACCACAAAAAATAAAAAATAGCTATTTCTTGATTTCAACTTCTGAATTTCGTTTTCCATCTGCTAACCATTCAACAATCATTGCTAGTGTTTCCCTGAACTTATCCAAAGCAACTCTCACTTGTTCTGAATCTCATTTAGCGCATTAAAATCATTTTAGCATTTTCCCATCCAATTCATATTACATTTAAAAGCAATTGACCTGTTTTAAAATAATTCCTGTTCTCTCTAAGCTTGATGGGGGAATGGGGATTGAACTACATTGTTGATTGTTATTCCTGATACCTGTGTGCCCTCATTCCATATCTCCATAGTGCATGTTGGGGGGAGTGAGTAACAACAGGGGGAAAGAGTGATTACATTGTCTTTGGTTAAATTCATATCAAGTTTATTTCTGTATTGCATTCTTTTCTACCATTGCATTTTCTTGAACCACACAAAGTTATTCTCTGCTACATTATTCTTCCTATTCCTACTCCTAAGTGATTAAAGAGATTGTTGATATTGTAATATTACCCATTGCTGATCATTGTTCATATTCATAAGTGTGATATTCCGATATTGTTCATATTCATAAAATCTTTTAATTTGCAAAACAAACCTATTTCTTGGTTCAGTGAGACCGGGGGAATTCAAAGAGAGGGGCGTTATATAAGGGTACATCATCCAGAATTAAACAAACTTTTGACATAAAAATATATAAATAAGGGTTTCCATTGGGCATCCCATACTAGGCATTGACTTAGTTGGAGTGCCGGATTGAAATCACTTACCGCTGGGATCAGAGAGGAGAGGTAGGATGCGGCAGGGCCCTAACAACACTTGAATGTGATGCCAAGAAAGTGAAATAAGAGCCTATCGTCAAAGGAAAGACGGGCGTTGGAATGAAGAGGGGGGAAAGTGGGGAGCGAGGTGAAGCTGGAACAGAAGATGGATAGAAGAGTTAAACACTGAGCGGGGCCAGGTGAGGTGAGAGTAAAGAAGACCAATAAGGAGGGCAGACATTAGACAATTCAGGAAAATATCGAAGACGTTATAAAGAGTTTAGCAGCATGAAAGAAGAGAAGGGTGAATAGGGCGGATGTTGAAGAGATGGTACCTGAAAGTCTGTGCAGTAGTAGCGATATGCTGAGCGAAAGAGAAACTGAATCAAAAGTGATGCCCAAACTGAGAAGGGGAGAGTGGATAGAGGGAAAATATAAAATCTAGGTGAGGGGAGGAAGGAGAGAGAGGATTGGGCGAACAGCAGGACGTCCGTTTTAGAGGGATTCAAGTATAGGAATCAAGAAGACATCCAGGTATAGACAACAGAATTAAGAAAATCAGAAAATTAGGAGAAGGAAATCTGGGCAAGTTGGTGTGACAGTCCCATCCTGGCTATCGGGGTAAAGGATGAGGTGTTCATGGAGCCCATGCGATATAGGGCCCAGGTTGGTTAGGGAGATTCCCTGGTCCACCACATCAAGCTCCAGCCATTTCGCAGGGGCTCAACACATTGGCCAGAAATATGTCCCCCAACTCATTCAAAGGAGGTCAAAGCAGGTTATTTTAACCCAACCCCAAGACCCCATGAAGCTGCCCAGTGTGACACTTCTCTACTCAAATATCCTGCACATAGAGTGATCTGGAAAGAAGGGCTTACAAAGTCCTGGCCACAAAGGAAACACTTTTTTCAGGGTCATCAGATTCTAGCAGGCACAGGATGTGGGGTGAGAGTGACTTTCCCCACAGTTGAGCAACTTAAGTGGGCAGCTGTATATCCCGGAAACATTGTTCTGCAAATATTCAGTCACGGTTGAGTAGTGCCGAAAGTTGGCATACATAGTTGAGATCTGTGGTTGGAGCCCAGGTCCAGTCATATGCCGAGTAGGAAGCCAGGATGATGCCCTGCCTTGATTAAGGTTCAGGCCACACCTTCTCAGACAAATTGGCGGGGCAACCAGAACAAAGGAAAGCCAGCATTCAAACACAGTTGAACTAATCCAATTTAAAGCTGAATGAAAACGTACACCCGAGCGCATTTTGGCATGAGCCCCCTTGATTAACCCATGATCCTTGTGAAAATGGTGTGGGTGATCTTGAAAGGAGACAACATTTTGGTGACAGATGGAAAGATAAAGTGGCAGAGGCGAGCCGGAAAACAGAGGCTGGTAGAAAGGTGGCAAGAAGAGAGGAGTAGTGGGATTCAGAACGGAGAAGGTGGTGAGAAGGAACCACAGCTGGGGGGGTGCTTGCTGGAGGAAAATCTATACAAAGAGGAGAAGGAGGAAGAAGTATAAAGGAGGTAAGACGCGCATCGAAGGGGGAGAGGAGGATTACATTGTCGAGATGGTTTCAGGAGAGACCAGGAGGGGTAGTAGCAATTCATTGATCGTGGGTTTGAAGGATACCTGAGGAAAAAGGAGTTGAAGAGTTTTCAGGAGGCAGTTGGAGAAGAGTAGAAGCTGAAGATGAAACAGGTGGAGAGAAGTAGAATGCAGAGGAGATGCGACATAGCAGCAAGGAGGTTGGAGGAGTTGAAAAGGGACGGGCATGTTACAAGCCTGAAACAGAGAGTTAAGGAAGAATGGAGGGACGTGCTGTGACCAAGCATTGATGAGAGACAGGAGGAGGTGAAGGAGAGAGACAGTGAAGACGAGGAGACGGGAAGCACAGGAGAGATCCCCTTAAGCAGGAGTCCTTTGCATCTTATCGAGGAGGTAGACAAGGAGAGAGTATTGGGGACTAGAACCAGGTCCCTAACACAGGGAGAATGAGCGGCAACCCATACCCAACCTGTGGAAAGGTTTAGCTGGCCATCCTCTGGGTGGCGTATAAGTCTGTCACTGTATAATCCCGCCCTGACCCAACTGGTTCTTATGCTGGTGGGATTCAACCCAAGTTTTCTTTTCTGCTATCACGGTCTTGCACATTACTGCAGATATGAGCCCAAAACCTAGTTGAGAGGTCTCTTTCGGAGCTGAGGTTGGGAAGCAGTGGAACTCTAACTACAGGAAAAAGAAAGAAAGAAGAGTGGGGTCACTCGAACTCACCAAGACTGTGAGTCACTAGATTATGAGGAATTGTGCCATGTCCCAGAATCTGGAATGAGGATTATGCAAAACAATGGCTTTGTTAAATTATGACACTCTGTGGAAGTCAGAGACTTTTTGTTAACAGCCAGAGATGTTGTTATTGAACCCCAAGGCAACGATAGTGCATCAGTGAGTGCCAACATCCATGTACTTAGTAAATCCTGGATAGGGGGCAAGAGGTGTCAGAAGCAGAGTCTTGGTAACCCTGTAGAATACACCTGAAACTTTAGCCTTTCATCCCAACCCGGAAGCAATGGCCTGTGGAACCCTTACTTAGAAATGTGTGGTAGATCTTTGAGGTTTTATTTCCTTCATTTGTGAGAAAGTTGCAATTTCACTTACTAAACCTTTATTTTCACCGATCGTTGTGTATGTTTGATGTTGATCCTGCCCTGCTTCATGATAGTGAGTGTTTGTGCCCTCCCCGTCTTCAACGTGCAAGAGAATAAAACGGACACTCCCCGGACGGGGAATAAGGCAAAGAGAGCAGGCTGCGAGAGTTCAAGGAAAAGTTTATCTGGATCTCTGAGAGCGCTCTGGAAAAATTAATGTTACAGTACATTATATAGGTACAATGACACGTCTAACATATGATGCAACGTTGGACCCGGATTGGTCAGCCAGGGTGGTGTCTTAGGTGTGGGCATCATCTCTTCCTCCTGGTTGGTTGTTTGGTTGGCGGGAGGATGGACGTCAGATATCTGTGCTCCGAATGGGTGAAGGTCAGGTCGCCGTGAAGCAGAGTGGTCACTATATAAGCTAATGAATACATTCAAAATAATGCATGCACTAAATAATAGTTGTTCAAAAGACTCTCAGTAGTTTATCATGTCACTATACAAATCACACAGGTGTCTATATCATCTATAACATTTGGATTATACAGGACACAGGTTAAGGATCTTGACCACTATAATACACTGATTGAACTGTAGGTTTAGTCTCACAAGAATCTCAGGTATGTGGCATTTGTTAGTAGTAGTCACGATATACTGCAGCAGCGGTCTAATGTTATTTGGGGGTCTGCTGGGTGGGCATCATGGCATGGTCAGTGGTCTGGCACATGAAAGGAATATCTTGCAGGGACACAGGGTCAGAATGGCAGTAAGTTTCCATCGGCGAAGGTGCAGGGGCAAGGACACGTTTGTGGAGATGAACGAGCTATGTGCTTAGTTCATGCTGGTTCACATGCAGGACAGTGATCTCAGAGGAAGACTGATGTGATACATTTATTAGTTGTTGCAAATACCTCCGTGCCGCAGAGCTTTCCAGTCAGAGTGGGAACGAAGGTGGGGGCCATTGTCCCGGGAGGATAGCTCAGCGGCAGCGTGCGCGTCTTGGAAGCAGGACGACACGAAGCAACAACAGGTTCGATCCCCGGGTCCGCGCTTAAAAACCTCTGGGTGTTTAAGCGCGTTATAAATACGCAACTAAGAGAAAAAAAAAAAAAAAACAATTACGCAACTAAGAAAAAACAAACAATCCCTGTAACAGCGTCTCGATGCCTGCGGGCTGTGTGAGCGCTTTATAAATGTTAAATAAATAAATAAAAATAAAATGTGCCTGACCGCAGTGAGGAGAGGGAGAGAAGCGTTTCGTACTATCGCAGTGAGGCCTGGTCACCAAGATGGAGTCGAAAAGGGGGTACAAAAAAAGGATGCCCTGTGTCCTGCTCAGGAGTCCCATCTACACGAAAGTCAACAAAAGTCAACATCGCATAAGGGCAAGGGGCAACCCCACTAATGGAGGCACTTGGTCCAAGTTTTGTACTGAGAAATGAAGGCAGAGAGGGGCCTTCTAGCCCCTCGCTCCCACACATGAGCTATGTACAACCTCCTGAGCAACGCACTTCAGAAAACGCAAACACTGTGGGCCTCATTCCGAGTATGGAGGTAATCATGGCGCTATTAGCGCCATGACTACCTCCAATACCGGTACCGAGTCCGCCTTCGTGACTTACCGGTCTATTCCGACCTTTGAGGGACCGGTGAATCCCATTGAAAAAGCCATTCCCCATTCCCATTTAAGCCCCCATAGGGCTCAATGGGAAGGGGGAAGGAGCTAATATCGGTACCGCAAATTGCGGTACCATTATTAGATCCAAAGTCCCTTAACGGGTCCCGTCCTTAACGCCTGGTAAAACCAGGTGTTAAGGAAGTGACCCGCTAAGGGAACTCGGAATAGGGCGCAAAGGGATTACCGGCACCGGTGTCCTTACCGGTGCCCGGTATCCCTTTGCGCCCAAATCGTAATGAGGCCCTTTATCCTTTGAAATTAAATGATTGGTTATTTATAATGCACTTAATACCCAGAGGTTTTTAAGCGCGGACCCGGGGATCGGGCCTGTTTTGATCCGTGTCATCTTGTTTCCAAGGCGAGCGCATTGCTCCTGAGCTATCCTTCCATTCTTTCATGAATGGAAGATTCCTCTGCTTTAATGGAAGCAAGACTGAAATACTGATCAGTGGCTCTTGTGGTCTAAATGATGCACCTTTGCATGGCCTCGTGTATGGAATATCTGGGCCACATCACAAGAGCCCGAAATCTCACCTTTCTCTCCCAGCAGTGCAGGTAATTGAGCTACAGATCCTATGCACGACTCACACGGATGCATCTGTCACATGGATCTGGGATACCCATCTATGGGTTTAAAGGGAACAAAGCATCTGGAATGACAAACTACGAACTTCAGGGTTCCCCTGCGCTCCAGGTCTGAAAAGGGAACATTGTGATATGATAGGTTATGTATAACGCGCTTAATAACCAGAGGTTTCTAAGCATGGACCAGGGATCGAACCTGTGCTGCTCTGTGTCGTCTTGCTTCCATGGTGAGCACGTTGTGCCTGAGCTGTCCTCCCGAGGCAGAAGGCCGGGCCCCATACTATCAAAATCTCTTTCCAAAACCTGAAGACTCCTGGAACAGCAGAGCCTGTCCAGGAAGTCATGTTTCCAATCCAAAGAGCCTGCACAGCCGGCAGAAGTACCCAGACAATGACATGGTACACCTGGATCCAAGCTCCTTAAATCCTCAGCCTTCCCTTGGGATGACACGTGATCCTAGGGCTCTCTGCCACTATCGCCACTATCATTGGCCCTACTAATCTCTCAGAGCTGTACACCCCACCAACAGCAAATCCCAAACACCGAGGCATCAGGAATGCGCTGATTTGGGTGACTTTAAACCAAGTCTCGGGAGGATAGCTCAGGGGCAACGTTCTCGCCTTGGAAGCAAGACGGCACGGAGCACCACAGGTTCGATCCCCGGGTCTGCGTTTAGAAACCTCTGAGTATTAAGCACGTTATTAATATCATATCATGCACTTCGAACCTTTCCAATATTTATTTTTTCTTTCCCATGCTGCAATTCGGTTCTGGTCCCATCCCCTTCCCTGCCCTTTGCGCTGTGAAGCAGTTTCTTCTGCATTTTGCTCTGTGCAACACATACACATTAATAAATGCATAAAGCCGCTGCCATCGGTGCTATATCATTAGACTGCTGCATTCCTAGGTGCAAGAACTCCAGACTGTCAACAAGGAGGGGGCGGAGGGGGGGGTGCAACCTCATATTCCTCAGGTGTGTGTATCCATGTGAATGTCTGTTGTCCTATTGAGGAGTCACACTACTTCCTCATCATGCTACCTGTATTGCAAACAGTGCTATCATCCTCATCCGAGTGTGAGAGGTATGAGTAGCCCTGATACAGAAGGGGGAACCCTGTTAAAAAAAGTGATCATGTATCCTTTTTTTTAATGCAAGCACAAATTAAAATGCACATTTCACCCAAAATCATATTTTTATGATATTGTATCCTACAAAGTCACGTTACATTTTTTATTAAAACACAGCTTCTTGTGAAGGCTTTTCATGGAACAAACTGATGTTATCCTCCTAGTCTGTGTTTGCATGTTCTATTTTTGTAAATTAACTGTTTCTATATTGAACTGTGAGGTTATATGATGATTTATACTTTTATGGATATTTGTTCCAGATAAACAGCCTCATTACGAGTTGGGCGGTAAGCGGTAAAATTGGCCAAATAAGAGTTGTCACCAGCTGTACCACTACGCCAAATGATGAGGTCGGCTTTTGAGTGCAGCATTTACCTCCCGGAAAACCCTGGAGGTAAATCTTCACACTCAACTCTGAAAAATCGGCAGAATTACCGCAGCGGTAATTCCACTTCGGTAATTCTAAAAAAAAAAGCTCCATTGAGTCCAATGGATCCAAGATAAAAGGGGAATTACACCGCCGCCGCCACTTGTAATCAGGTGGAAATTCTGCTTGGCCAAGTGGCGGTAGCGGTAACTCGTTAGGGCGATTTTTTTGGCAGATTTACCACTGAATTACCGCCTAACTCGTAATAAGGCCAAAAGTTCTTTGACTGACTGACTTCTTGTGTCTTCTTTTTAACATAGATGGCACACAGACCCCTGGAGCCAATGTTCTGCGACATGCGGGGTGGGAATACAGACCAGGAATGTGCACTGCCTACAACCAGGAGAGTCCACTGCCACCAGTGAACAGGCGTGCCGAGACCAAAAGCCTTTCGCTTTCCAAGCTTGCAATCAAATCGACTGCCCACCGGATTGGCATGCCGAAGATTGGCAACAGGTACCACACACATTAAAGTTTCTCAAAGGACAGCATTGAATCCTTGTGCGGGTGTGTGATGCGAGCCCCATGTAGCCAATGCCATTTGGAGGGGATCCCCCTCTAGAGGCACATGGCATGCAGATTGTGCCTTTGTATGTCTGTATTTTTGTGTAACGCTACTGCTCATATGTTTCCGATTTAGACCTCTTTTGGCTGAGAAGATGCTGAACTCAATGTACCTCTTACCTTGTTTCCTTAGTGCACGCACACATGCGGTGGAGGGACTCAAAGCCGGAAAGTGAACTGTAAAAGGATGATGGCGGATGGGAGCTTTCTCAAGATGTCCGATGAGCATTGTAGGAACACCAGGCCGGCCTCTCATAAACCGTGCGGTAAAACGGACTGCCCTGCTCAACTGTCTGTTGGAGATTGGTCCAAGGTCAGTTGCCAAATGCAGCATGCACGTATACAACTTGCATTGAGGTTTTATACAATGATTGTAGTTGACTTAATAATCTTATGTGAAGAACAGGAAGACATGTCTCCCTATACTATAGGATAACATGTCTTGTTGGGCCTATGAAAAAGTACATAGACCATAACATTCAGCGAGAAGAAACAAAAAAGGACATCCTTTAGGGGTTCTATGAGGAAACCCAATATAGTAAATAGAGGTCACCCGAAGTCATAAACTCTATGACCAACCTTTAAGGGTTCGATGATGAGGAAACCCAGTATAGTAAATAGATGTCACCCGAAGTCATAAACTCTATGACCAACCATTAAAGGTTCTATGATGAGGAAACCCAGTATAGTAAATAGAGGTCACCAGAATCCTAAGCTCTAGGACCAACCTTTAAGGGTTCGATGATGAGGAACCCCAGTATAGTGAATAGAGGTCACCCGAAGTTATAAACTCTATGACCAACCTTTAAAGGTTCTATGATGAGGAAACCCAGTATAGTAAAAAGAGGTCAGCTGCTGTCCTAAGCTCTAGGACCACCGTTTAAGGCTTCTATGATGAAGAACCCCAGTATAGTAAATAGAGGTCACCCGAAGTCATAAACTCTATGACCAACCTTTAAGGGTTCTATGGTGAGGAAACCCAGTATAGTAAATAAAAGTTACACAAAGTCATAAGCTCTATAACCAACCTTTAGGGGTTCTATGATGAGGAAACCCAGTGTAGTAAATAGAGGTCATCAGATGTCCTAAGCTCATTGCATAAGATCTAGGACCAACCTTTACAGATGCAGATAAAATGGTGGGTGGACAAAAAAACACATTCTGTGACAATTAGAAGTATTTACCTTGGTTTCCTGGAGGTTAATGTATAAGATATCAATATCATATAATGTGGGCCAGTGCCACATTAGGATATAGGATTGTGAATATTAGCCAGTGCCGGATCTAGATAGAAATGCAGAGATATTCACGCACCACATCTAGAAAGAATGTGGAAATTTAGCACATATCACTTATAGATAGTGAGGCCATTAACAAACCTACTAACAATCTCACCCCTCTGCATACACCTCTCAAACTCTAACCAAACACAACCACAACCCTAAAGCACACCAAGTCGCACAAACTTCACTACACCGCAACAACAAAACAAACCACACATAGCTTTACACAACAGCACACGACGGCTACCGACCGGGAAGCACCCCCAAGCTCAGCGAACAGTGTTAACCGAACTGAAGCTGCCAACAGCACATTACTGCTCTCTTGCACGTTTTCCCGCTCGTCCCACTAACTCACCCTCCACCCCCTTTCCTTTTCAGATCTCCCAGGGGACCAATCCAGTGGTGATAGTGCGCGGTACAAATATCCTTTAACATTAACATAAACATCAAAAACTGACATCAAGTCACTTAATTAGTTAAATATTTAAGAATACTAATCAGTGAGATCAAATGTAGGGTGATATAATTTAGGATATACTACATCGATGCCTGCAGGTAAGCCATTTAGGAAACTACCTGAGCAGGTATGAACGAGTTCCATACATGGCATGGTTGCTGCTATTATGAGAAAAATAATCGAGCCAGGCAACTACACCCCGCCCCCCCCCCCCAAAGCACATTAGAAATCTAGATGGATTTCGATTTGTAGATCTGGAAAGTGTAAAAAGAGGTCATGGAATGTTTTCAAAGTGTTAAGGAACCCTGCCCTTGGTAAAGAATCCCTGAAGCTTTGTTTATTCAGATAATATTATTATTATTATTATTATTGTTAGGTTATTTATTGGGCGCGGACCTAGCTTCGGGAAGCAACAGAGTGCTTTACAATTCAGATGTAATTTGATCAATCTAACGCATAATCCCTAATTGCAATGCATGCCTCCTCATCATGATCATGTGACAGCAGCTCACCGCTAGGACCGAACTTCACAAGTGATGACCCTGGTAGGAATATTGCACACTTGCATTGGTTCTTGTTACGACAAAATAGATGTCTCTGTAGTGCTTACTGCCGGGCAAACTGAGCCTAGCTGGATGCCAGCATTTAACTGCACAGTAGTATAATAGTTAATGTATTTAACCAAATTCATGTAGCCTCATCAGTGCTATTAAGAGGTGCATATACGTTTTAAATAAGCTAGATTTGGGGGGTGTTTATGCTGTGAGTGAAATTTCGAAACCTAAACACAGAGAGGACCTCTTCATGGTTTTGGTGGTATTACTGACAAACTTAATTAGCGCTACTCCAAGCAGTAACAGTAATTCACCAAGGTATGTAGGATCCAAGTTAATTCCCATTTTGGAATCCCATTGGACACCATTGGGGCCATGCAGTATTTTTGCATGAGGTAATACCGCGTGGGCTTTTGACACCATTACACTCGGGCAGTTTTTTCCACACATAAATTGCAAAACCCGTCATTTTCCAGAGCGGAAAAACAGGTGGTATTCTGGAAAGACACACAACTTTTGCAAGTTAAAGAGTAATATCGGCTTGGAATGGCGGATGCCGCATGATGTGAATAGGACATTCAGCGGGGCAGCTTCAGCGTAGCACAAACTGGAGTGTTGCCATTGCTGCTCTCGCGCAGTGGGTCCAGCACCTTCATTAATATAGAAGGTTTTAATACGAAGACGGCCATTGACCATCTCCACAAGCAAATGTGCAAGTTGAGAATTCAAAAGCTTTTAATATTCATATGCATTTTCTGTATCATTTATGCATCGTCATCATTTACAATTGTTCCCTCCCTCCCTCCAAGGATATGTGGAAGTGATTGTAGAATTCATTGCTCTGCAGGGATCCTGGAGGGTTGGCAGTGGGTCAGGGAATATTCTGATTAATTTCCACAGATCTGGGGCAGCAGACATTTCATACCACTGAAACTTTGCATGTGGCACTGCCAGCAGAGGCCTTGCTTGGCATGGGGTGAGGGGGCTATAGCCCTGGTCTTTTGGTTGTACCCCCAAAAGATACTCAGGGGCTACAACAGAAAGGCTAGCTAGCCCCGAGACCTGACAGTCCTGACATTAGCCTAGCCCCGGATCTTTTCCAAACACCCCTGCGTGGCAGCTGTAAAGGGGCTCAGAGGAGAAAGTTAGGCACAGAATATTATGGCAAACAAATGAAAGTGGTTCACATAAACTTTTATAATTTCTATTTACTTGTATTTAATTTTTGAGAGAAAATGTCTTTATTAATCTTGACATTTCTGCTCAAAATTCCTTTATCAAAGCTGCAGGAAATTCCTTTAATTTCCCAGGTGTCAGGTTGAAGCATTCTAAATAAATCAATGTTTAACAGAGATGAAGAGCTGAGGGACATTTTCAAGGAAATGCCGTCAATTGCATACAGCCAGCCAAAATATCAAAGCACATTTTTACCAGATCAAGAACAAATAAGACAAGGGAAGTCCCCATGCAATGTTAGGAGATGCCAAACCTGCCAACAAGCCTGCAGAGACTCTCCCATAAGACCCCCACCGAGCCAGACAGAATGGTATCCAACTGCAAATTGTCCAACGATGAATACCTAATCCAATGCAAGGAATACCCGCAAGGAAAGTATGTAGGAAAGACTTGCAAGGAACTAGGTGAAAGAATGAACCTGCATAGATACTACATCTTCAATCCCAAAACAGAAATGCTAGTGGGTCACAACTTCACATAGGGCGGCACAGACTGCTGGATTGGTCAGCGATGATATCAAAAGGTTGCCACTAGAATACCACACAAAAAAGAACATGTAACTTCAAGAACCTGAAGATGCTTAACCTAAAAGACAGAGGTCCGAACATTGATAATGGATTTATGATGCACCGTGGCCGGTTTTGAGTCGGGAATGAACACATCAACCACACCAACAGCTCCAGTAGGTGACTTGCCAATACTAGCTTTTACCAAGAGCTGTGGGACACTCTGACTCAGAACCCTAATAGGTCAGAACACAAGGTACCAAAAACAGCAAACTTGGGTGTTGAAGCTCAAACCATTGGCACACATTATCAAACATGTATTTATTTATTTATTGTTGTCATTTACATAGCGCACATAACCCAGAGGCATCCGGGCGCTTATGAGGCACTTCAATATAATAGTGGACATTGCACTTTTCTAACACCAATATCTTACTTTGTATTTGCTACTTGGTTTGCAAGGCAGAAAGACATGTTTGAGTATGAGGCACACTTAGATAAGCTTACATATTGCACCCTATTTAATTTGGGTACATTTCTGTATCGGATCTATCACATGCAAGCCTGTAAGCTTAAATTGGTTTTAACCTACTAGACTACAATAACACTGCACAGAGGCTGGAAAAAACATGCCCTTGTCTCTGCCTTAGTGCTTCAGGTAATTACCTAGGCGTGGCTGCCAAACAGATACAGACTAGCATTATACTAAGAAAGAGTGCAAACTGTTGAAACAATAGAATTTGAGGCATGCTGTGACTATAGATAACTGTAGGCTTTTTGAGAAATATGTGATACAGCACAACCTAATTATAAATTGTGGATTTTTAAATCTTAGATGGCAACATTTCTCTACAATACCATGGATATTTGGTGATACTTACCCGGACCCGCCCTTAAGACTCCTCACGCTTGGTTTCGTGGGCACATTATGTGCAGAACCGTTGTGTGGACAATGAGCACTGCTAGGATTGAGAATTGTTTTCAATGGCAATCCCCTTCATGCCCAGTGTGCCCTTGTGCCCTCTTATCCGGCGTACAACACATAGCGATGCCCAGACAAATAATGCACCAAACTTCCAGCGTTGCCCACGCACACACTCAAGCCACTCATGCATCTGACACTAGATTGTCTTCCTACTTATACATCTCCAAATCTTCCTTTAGAAAAATAACCCAATTATCACAACACTATAGGACATTAATGCCTCCTCCTTTTGCAGAACTATGGCCGACTAACAGAACTGCCATGCACCCCTGCCATCACAAAACATGCTTCTCTCTCTGCACCTCTCCCTGGGTATTTTGCATCTATTTCCTGATTTCCAACCCTCTTTTCTTTCCCTTAGTCATTTTCTTTCCACCAGCAAACTAATATCTCTATACCCCCTTTGGGGGCACAATACGCCACTCCCACGGATAAGTCTTGGCACTCTGATACTATTACTGTGTTGATTTGGCACAGTATAAAAGCATATTAACAGTAATTAAAAGTGGGTACCAGTATAGGTCTGTTGTAGGCTCAGCTGCATTGCTCTGTAGATGAGGCAGCCTGCTCCTTCTGCATCCAAGGAAAATTTAACTGTGCCTGAATATTTCTCATGATATGGTGCCCCGCGGGTTGTCCTAGGGCATGGGTGCACAACATACGGCTCGCGGGCCAGTTGCTGCCCGCCATGCTCTTTTGTCCGGCCCGTGAGGCACAAAGACTTTCCTAATGGAGGGCGGCCCGCGGCCGCCCTCCATTAGGAAAGTCTTTGTTGTCTTCCAGGCCGGACAAAACACTGGCCCTCATTGGCTCAGCACACACACGCACCACGTCGCTCCTACGAGCCACGTAATGCGTGTGTGCTGCACCAATGGAGGGCCAGCACTACGGCTGGCGTGGTCCATAAGGCTTGATGCCGGAAGGCTTTTCAGCCTTGGACCACGCCAGCCGTAGTACGATTCCAGCGTTCCAGTTTACCTGCCTTCCAGCCTTCCAGCACGTCTCCGGTAAGTGCTCTGTTTGTGTTTGTGTGTCGGGTTTGTTTTGCTTTATGTTTGTGTGTGTATGTTGAGATGCGGTGGTGGGGGGGTGTGTCGGATGTGTATGAATGTTTGTATTTGAATGTATTTTGTGTGTATGTTGAGATGCGGGGGTGGGGGGGTGTCGGATGTGTATGAATGTTTGTATTTGAATGTATTTTGTGTGCATGTTGAGATGCGGGGGTGGGGGGGTGTCGGATGTGTATGAATGTTTGTATTTGAATGTATTTTGTGTGTATGTTGAGATGCGGGGGTGGCGGGGTGTGTCGGATGTGTATGAATGTTTGTGTTTGAATGTATTTTGTGTGTATGTTGAGATGCGGGGGTGGGGGGGTGTCGGATGTGTATGAATGTTTGTATTTGAATGTATTTTGTGTGTATGTTGAGATGCGGGGGTGGGAGGGGTTGTCGGATGTGTATGAATGCTTTGATTTGAATGTATTTTGGGTGCTGAGTTGGGGGTGGGGGTTTGGGTCTGTATGGGTGCATGTTTGTGTGTGTGCTGAGTTGGGGGGTGGGGGGTTTGGGTCTGTAGGGGTGCATGCTTGAGAGTGTGTGCTGAGTTGGGGGGTGGGGGGTTTGGAGTTGGGGGGGTTCGGGTCTTTATGGGTGCATGTTTGTGTGTGTGTGCTGAGTTGGGGGGTGGGGGTTTGGGTCTATATGGGTGCTTGTTTGAGAGTGTGCTGATTTGGGGGGTGGGGGTTCGGGTCTGTATGGGTGCATGTTTGTGTGTGTGCTGAGTTGGGGGGTGGGGGGTTCGGGTCTGTATGGGTGCATGCTTGAGAGTGTGTGTGCTGAGTTGGGGGTGGGGGGTTTGGAGTTGGGGGGGTGGCTGATGGGAGTTCGGGTCTTTATGGGTGCATGTTTGTGTGGGTGCTGAGTTGGGGGGTGGGGGTTCGGGTCTGTATCGGTGCTTGTTTGAGAGTGTGCTGATTTGGGGAGGTGGGGGGTTCGGGTCTGTATGGGTGCATGTTTGTGTGTGTGCTGAGTTGGGGGGTGGGTGGTTCGGGTCTGTATGGGTGCATGCTTGAGAGTGTGCTCAGTTGGGGGTGGGGGGTTTGGAGTTGGGGGGGTGGGGGGTTCGGGTCTTTATTGGTGCATGTTTGTGTGTGTGCTGAGTTGGGAGGTGGGGGTTCGGGTCTGTATTGGTGCTCGTTTGCATGTGCTGATTTGGGGGGTGGGGGTTTGGTTGGGGGTGAGGGGGCCATGGGATGGGGGGTTTGGTTGGGGTTGAGGAGGCCATGGGGCATAGTGTTTGGTTGGGGGTGACGGACATGGGGCATAGTGTTTGGTTGGGGGTGAGGGGGCCATGGGGCATAGTGTTTGGTTGGGGGTGAGGGGGCCATGGGGCATAGTGTTTGGTTGGGGGTGAGGGACATGGGGCATAGTGTTTGGTTGGGGGTGAGGGGGACATGAGGCATAGTGTTTGGTTGGGGGTGAGTGACATGGGGCATAGTGTTTGGTTGGGGGTGAGGGGGACATGGGGCATAGTGTTTGGTTGGGGGTGAGTGACATGGGGCATAGTGTTTGGTTGGGGGTGAGGGGGACATGGGGCATAGTGTTTGGTTGAGGGTGAGGGGGACATGGGGCATAGTGTTTGGTTGGGGGTGAGGGGGACATGGGGCATAGTGTTTGGTTGGGTGAGGGGCCATGGGGCATAGTGTTTGGTTGGGGTAAGGGGGCCCTGGGGCATAGTGTTTGGTTGGGGGTGAGGGGGCCATGGGGCATAGTGTTGCACTCCAAGAGTGAACCCAATAATAAAGCTAAAACAGGCACAGTTAGGCGATGTTCATCTTTGGTTTTTTGAGGAAACCTGACTCAACGAATGCCATACTCCTCTTAGGCAACCCAAAGAGCAAACTGTAGCAGTCCAAAATAACGGCATGTCCAATCTAGGGTCAATAAAATATATATAAGTTAATTAAACAGGCGAGATACAATAACTAAATAGAAATAAATTATAACAATGGAAAATGTGTAGTACAAAATGTAAGTTTGAAATGCAAATAAAAATCGTTACCCCTCAAAAACATTCTTTTTCCATGTGTTTAGTACAACTTGGGGGTTTAAAAAGCCTCCTGCCACGCCCCGTCTACCGCCCCGCCCACATTTACTTTTCGGCCCACTATAGCCCTCATGTAAGGTACTTTCGGCCCTCTGTCAAAATCAGTTGTGCACCCCTGTCCTAGGGTATCTGGTCATTGAATCTAATGCCATTCTATCGAATACCATTCCATCAAAATGTTTCCATATAAAAAATGTCCATCGAATGCATATTTTTGGGGGGTAAAGGGTTAATTTTTGTTTTGGTGAATTTTAAAGGGTGAAAAACAGGGGTTTGGGGGTGCCCCCCCAAAAAAGAAAAAAAATGCATTTGATGCAAATGTTTTAGATGGAAAAGATCTGATGCAAATGCATGTCAATGCAAGGAATTTGATGCAATGACCATAAACCTGACCAAGTTGTCCCAATGAAATGCATGCTCAGCATTTAAGATGGTCAGGATCAGCTGGCACTCAGTGCCTCCAGATTGATCAATGACAGCCACCAATAGGGGTGTAGGCTTGGTGGTGTCTTGTTCTATGGCAAAGCAAGTGCAGAATAACCGTGGAAGGTCCTTAGGAGAGAATCTTGGTGTTAACTTTGTACAGAACCTTCTTCAATGCGGATCCACGACCTCACATTATTCATGTCTTTGCCTTTGTAGTGCTCCGTCACATGCGGTGTGGGGATCCAGAGGAGGAAGCTTGCGTGCTACAAGACAACGGCGAAAGGCCACCAGATCCTACTCAATGGATCACTCTGTGGCAGCATGCCTGCTCCCCCACTTTTTAGGTCCTGTCATATGAATGCCTGCAATAGTAAGTGTGTTTCTGAAGGGGTCTTGCTAGAGTCTGGCCAATTATCGCCTGTTCTATTTTTAAAATATATTGTATTGAGATTTTATAGACCAAAGCTGAATCATAATGCTGTTTATTCTGTTCTAATCAGGACAATACTGTGTACAACAGTTTAGCAGCTACAATGTAGGTCATATCTTTGCGTGAACTTGTGCAGGCTAGTTTTGTTCTACAATTGTTGATAACACATTTTTCTGAATACTTTTTGAGTTGGCAATGGCGGTCATGCCCTGTTTTGTTACAGTACCTTTCATCTCAGACCGTTTAGCATGGGGCATATATTATTGTTTTTTATTTCTATAGAAGGAGGGCTTCTTGTTGCTGATCAAAGATGAGAAGGTAATACAGGAGAGTCAGGAGGGCACATCCTCTGCTATGGCTCCCATGCTGCAGTCCACCCAAAGCCATTCATGGAACTGTAAGATCCCTGTGAGTTCCACATTCCACTTAGATCCATACATTCCATACTGCATTGCACACACACACTAACCACATGAGGCCAAGTCACTACACACCTCCCGCTCAACAAAGGAAACAACGGAAAAACTAACCCACATTCTGAAAGGCACACTCAAACATACACCAAACTACAAGACAGGAAATAAGACTAATTGAGAGACTAGAAATCCTTCTGCCACGCTCTGCCACAATGCAGCCTCATGCCTGCCACACTTGAGTCATTCTGTCCCCCAAAGGACAACTGTGTCCTCACAGGAACACCACTCAACACTAACATTCACAAACCCTCAACACAAGAACTTTACACCTCCCATCGGGGTCTGCCACCCCCTATGTTAATTATTGTGGAATTTGCCGTGCCCAAAATTGTCTGGATCGGCGACTGCAGCACTCTCCTTCAATCATGGTGTGCAGCAACAAGGTCAGCGCAGTGTATAATAAGGTTGCACAGACAACCTTTGCGTGCACAGTCTGTGGCTGAGGTCTCCGTGCTCGATCCCTCCAGATGTTTTAGACTAAGTATCCCAGGATCCCTCACTAAAGGTTTAAGACTGCAGGGGTCTGGCATGATATTCTAGAGCTGGAGACATTACCCCGCAAATCAAGGCACCCGGGACATGGTGAAGAAATCCCAACACACTTTTCCTGTAAAGTAACTGTTGAATTTGAACAAGTGACCATGTGTGTAGTGCTAACTACTCCCTGCCTGGCTAATTACTAACCCTAAGTGTAGCCTGCTGTGCCACCCATCAAAAAGAAATGACAACTAAAGAGTAAATCCTGTTTATAGATCCACCCTTGGGTAATCGTCTAGCATAGAAATGTGGGAACTAGTCATTTCCCCTAATTGAACCCACAAAGCACTCTTTGGTTCTCCGTCAATAACATCTTCGGAATGAGCTTTTGATACAAAATGACTCACATTCGATTACTACTACCACTACTCGGAGTGGCAACAATGGACAAGTGCCAGACATAATATTTTGGCATACATCTACACCAATGAATTTTATATGGGTTTTCGAAAATTGTGTCTGCATTTTTTAGCAGTCTCAATGGATGTATACTAATTGCTCTAATGACAATTGTTCGTGGGAAAACTGATCTAATTTAAAAGGTCAATTAGGCCATATATACATATATGCGGGGGGGAAACCCCCCGCAATGCCCCACCCAATCCAAAACCCCACGCAACCCCCCACCCAATGCCCTTATATTATTTATTAACCCAAACCCAACCCACACATACATAAAAGAACTAAAATAAAGGTAAGGTCAATTGTGCAGAAGATCAATTAGGACCACTATTATTAGGTCAATTAGGACAAAAGGCCAATTTGAAAAGGTCAATTTGGGAAATACCGTCTCAATGACTGAATATTTTGACAGCGCGCTCAATACCTTTTGTTAATGGAGGGCAAACATTGGGGCAAGGAAAGGCAATTCAAGTCTTTCTTGGTTGTCGTGGCAGACAGGACAAGCCGGGTGATGTGAACGAACATTGGTATCTATGGAAAGGCAAAGATGCTCATGGGGAAAAAATAAAAAAGATACTGGGCCTCATTACAGGTTCCAGGTTAGCGGTACAACAGTGGTGGTTATCCCCTTACCGTCACTTTAACTGAAGTACTGCACTGCCAAAATCTGAGGTTGGAGGAAAAAGTGGAGGATTTACCTCCAGCAGCAAGCTGCCGGTGAAGCCTCCACTTTTTCTCGGAAAATCAACGGAATTACTGCGGTGTAATTACCGATCACAGTTATTCTGCCAAAAACCCCATGGAGTCCTAGACTCCGAAAATGGGCACTGATACCGCCCTACCAACCCTTGTAATCCCATTGTAAACCCACAGGATCAAGTGGCGGTAACGGTAACCGATTTTGGCAGTAATTTGGTGGATTTCTAGCCAATAGTGATTATCTGGGCAGGCCATAAGCCAGTCAAGAAACACATGACACCAGAGCCCAGATTACAGACACCTTGCACTGGTGCAAGGGCATATTTCCATGGTTTTAGAACTAGCGCGAAGTGTGCCCTAGTGCACAAAAAATGGGCCCATATTAGAAAACCTTTGCGCGATACCAAATGCAATTTTGCATGGTATTAGCACCAGGGCAAAGTTTGCCTTTCGGCAAAAACGTACTCTTTCAATGCATTCTTGCACCAGGACAAAGTTTGCTCGAGTGCAAACAAGGAATGGTATCAGCACTAGTGCAACAATGCGTTCAAGGTATATGTTTTTGACACTCAGCCATTTTTTGACCAAGTGATAATATTATACAAAATTGCACTTGCCCTGGTGCATAGGTTTTCTAATATGACTCCAGTGTTTTTTGCACTACGGCAAGCTTTGCACTGTTGCTAATACCATACAAAATTGCACTTGCACCGGCGCAATGTTTCTCTAACCTGGGCCCTGAAATCCTACGTGGCACAGTGTATGCAGTCTATCGAGAACGCAAGTGCCCACTTCTCAGCGCTAGTTGGGCCTGTTAATGTGTCGATTTCATGCCAGGCCACTCTGTCAGATAGCTCCAAGCCAGCATGGAATATGGTATGTTGCAGAGGTTTTTGTGAAATACCTTAATCAATTGCATTTCATAAACTTCCACAAAAAGTGTTTACTATTCAAGTCTTACCTGACAAAGTACTATTCTGATTCGGTAATAAAATGTATAATCCATTATAATGAAGGAGAGACTTCACCTTTGGGCATTCTTGCTCCCGATTTCAGATATATGCACTGGTCTCTTAGCTGAGAGGGCCATGTCACTCCAAACTCAAGGAAAACCCACACAATATGCATGCTGTGTGTTCTGATATCATGAAAGGAAGCAGAACACCCTGGAAGGTGGCACAACAAGCCACTTATCGCACCCCTTTCCTTCTAGCAGGGAAACAGGTAGTCAGACACTTTCCCTGTGAGTGAGTCCATGTGTTTGCAGAATGCAGACACTCTCTTTCCCCTTCTCCAGTATCACATACAACACAATGCACCACAAGACGTTGCCTGTGTGTTGCCATGTTTTACAGCAAGGCAGCAGGATAGGAATGGGCCTAATTACAAGTACGGTGGTGCAACAAAAAGTGGTGATAATTCAGTTACTGCCACATTACTGCACTGCTGTATTATGAGTTTTGGCGGTGGTGTGCAGAATGTATGTCCAGCAAAAACTTGACTTCAATTATCCACCTTACAGCCACAATTTGTCAGAATGACTGCAGCAGAATTACCATTAGTGGTAATTGTAAATAATTCCCCATGGGGACTAACACCACAGTGCCACCACTTCTAATCCTGTGGTAAGTCCATGGGACCCAGTGGTAGTAATGGTAATTGATTTTGGCAGTACATTTCTGGATTTACCACTGACGTACTGCCAGTCTCGGGAGGATAGCTCGGGGGCAACGTGCTCGCCTTGGAAGCAAGACGACACGGAGCAACACAGGTTCGATCCCTGGGTCCGCGCTTAGAAACCTCTGGGTAGTAAGCATGTTATAAATAACCCATCATATCATATCGTAACTCACAATGAGGCCCATTGTTCTAACCTCCAGGCACTGTGGGCCTTTCTCTGTTTGGCACCAGTTTCAGATCTCGATGCTTATCCGTAGTGCTTGCCTCTGGATCACTCGTCTCGGTGGGGGTGGGGGGTTCAGCATTTCCTAGACTGTGTGGAGAGAATGACTAGACACAGGAGGAAATATTGACTGCAGGGGTATTCGCTTTAATTTCGGGCAATCTTCAAGCACGTCTTGACTCCCCTTGTGTTGTTTTGTTGCAAACATTGCATACTTGTTTGTGGCCAGTCGTATCACACACACACTCACACACACTCACACACACACTTTTTAATGTAGCGTGCAGTTGGGTTGCCTTCTTAGGTGACAGAAAAGATCTGATGATGGCCTTCAGAGTTAAGGAACCCCAAGGAGATTTAGCTCAAAGGCCCAGCCAGAGCTCAGTTCTGCACCTTTTTGGTCCCCTGCTTTTCTGCCTAGTCCTCCTCAGAAGGGCTTGGCTGAGAAGAAATTCATTATTGCCAAATGAGCCTTTTGGATGGAGCTGCCACTGTGTGGACGGGCACCCATACACTCTGGACAGAATTACTACTTTCAATATTTCCAGTTAATTTAAATAGATGTGTTTGTTTTTTTTTGTCTGGCTGACTCACCCTGCTACAAAGTAGCACTGCACAAGTTCCTGGCAAAAAGTCTTTTTTTCCAAAGAAACATCCCTCTCAGCCAATAATATACATGCTTGTGTGAGAGTTAAAAACTCTGACAGTACAAAGATCAATTTAAGAGCAATGGTTCTTGCTTTGGCTCTGATATGCAAACTCTATCCAGAAAAACAGGGACTCACTGAGATGATCTGACTGGAAACATGCATTGGATTAATTAATCAGAAATGCTAATATTCTATGAGACCAGTCCTCCTGAATTGCTTTTCAGTCTCGCGTGCCAAGATGTTGAAGAACTAAGCGCCACTGTAGGCATCCCCCAGGATTTTCAGGAATGTCCTTGGCATGGGGTTTATTGAAATATTTGGAGCTGCAGGTCCATCTGAATTTAATTAATTGCGGATAGCTCGATGGCAGCCCAGTTCTGCAAATGACTGGGTGGAGAGTGATGGCAGCCTTTGCCATCATAACAGTCGGGCAACGCGTGGAAAGGCACGGGGCCCACGAGGGCGCGAAACGGGGCACAGACTGGATTTAAAGAGAAAGGGCGTGCCTGCCTACCTTAACACCTGGATCTGTGCACCGCTTCATGACAACAATACAGGTCCACAGTCACGTGAAGAACACGCTATGTGACGTAAAGTATACTGCAGCAAGTTGCGGCCATTTTGATTATTGTTGGAATGCCCTTTAATTGTTCCTAGTTATGATGTCCACACTTGGGAACCTGGATGTATTGTTGAAGCGCGTTATCCAGGACTGCTGCCACCTCTACAGGTAAAGCCACTCTGCAATAAATGTAAACAATACCTGTTTTTGTGATGCTTCTCACCGCCCACCTCCCTTCCCCCTACAGCTGAGAAACGTTTCGGTTACTGGAAGCATCCATCAGTGTGGACAGAGTCAATAAACACCCAAAGTCTTTGTATCAATCCTCAGAGCCAAATGTACACATTCTGTAAAACAAACTGTACATTAAATGTACGTTTTGGCCAAATGCCGAGTGTCCGTGTTCATGGCTTAACAACAAATAATTACTGCACCCTGACTCCCTAGAACTGCTCCAAAACTGATAGTTAAAGACTGGTCAGACATAGCAGTTCAATTAGTTAGAAATACTTCTGAATAAAGAAATGCCTATGTTGGGATTACTGATAATTGTATTAATTCCATATATCAGTGATTAAATAGTTTATTGGTGCAAATGCCCTTGTGCCAACACGTGTTTCGAGCATTGCTGGTCTTTTTCAAGGCTGGGCTATACATGCAGAATTTATAAAACAAAACATGTCATAAATCATAACCTAATACACAACACTTTCCATAGAAATAAATTGGCATTTGTATGGAAAGAGAAAAAAACAATTAGTAACAAGGAAAAAGGATGTTATCAAAATACAAAAAAAAGAGAAGAGGAAAACGATGGGCGAGAAACAAAAAAATCACATTAGGAATCATTGCAGACATACATTGTCACTTTGGCCAATCCCTAGGTGTGCGTGATCCATGCATCCGGTGCCCAAGTTTCTCCTCAATGTCCGATATGTCATATTTGTGTACTGCGTATAAACAAATAGTTTATTGCAACCATTAGTGCCAGGAGGATAGCTCAGGGGCAACATGGCTCTCCTTCGAAACAAGACGATGCAAAGCAACACAGGTTCGATCCCCGGTACGCACTTACAAACCTCTAGGTATTAAGCATAAATAACCAATTACAATTGCAATTACATATACATTCCAAAAACTCCTAAAGAGCTACTGCTTGGAGTGTGCTCCCTATGTCTGTAGAAATGACTCGTGCCAATGTTATAGGGCAAATTGTGGCTGACCACAACCTCATGCAAGTGTCCCAGCTGCCCCTTTAAAACAAAAGAAGTCCTAATCGTACAAACCAGAATGCCTCACCTTCCTTAGGCTACGTTCATAAATGGTGGTTAAAAAGTGAAAGGGCTTTCCCCAATGGATCTATAATTGCTCAGTTCAGCGTCCTGACAATAATAGAAGAGATTATGTTGTACGTTTTACGTTAGTTATTGTGGCCTGTTTACGTTTAAATGCTGAAGTTCTTGTGTTGTCTGAATGGCCTCGCTTGCAAAAGCAGTCTAAGAAACAATACATGTCCTCAATATATTTACCTCTCAATATGATCTATGGTTCCTTCGCTTCTTCGTTAGATTACTGTATTAGCCTCCATTGCTACTGCAAGTTCTTTTTCCCTCTATTCAGGGTTGCCGGTATACACCGCTTCACTATTGTAACCTTTATAAACAGATAAAAAAAAACGCATCTAGTCCCGCAACCTGCCACGTCATGTTATGCATTGTGCATATGTCAAGCGAACATGAAGAAATTAGAATAATGTCTGATCACAGGTTGTATATAATAGGTTAGGCCCTTGACTGCTATGTTAGGTGCTAACAGAGTTGTGGGTTTCCCCTAGTTAGGGAGTGTTGTGTGCTGGTCTAGTGGTTTCCTTTATGTGAGCGTCATGACTTTGTCATGACGCTCCTCTAATAAAAGGGCCTCTACTGGCACGCGGACGGCGTACTCGCAGCGTCCTAATCCTTGTTCGGTGTACCGACCCCATCTGTGGCCCGTAACGGTGACCAGAGGAGGGCCACCACATTGGCGATGAGGAGGTCTGTGTCCCGTGCAGCCTGCGGTGCACGGGTCGCAAGGCGCCTCTGAGCAGGCGAGTGAGGAGTCCACGCACCCCCTGTGTTGTCGGGGACCCACCAACACCCGGCCCGGCCATCAAGAGGGCTCATCAGAGGGGTGGAGCTGCACACGATAAGGGGGCGTGGCCCCAGCAGGCCCGGCGGCGGCCGACAAAGGAAAGGGGCGTGGCCCCAGCAGGTGGACCGATCAACAAGGGAGTCGGTGGAGAGCCGCGCTATTCGCGGCCCAGGACCCTTGTGCTGTGCGGCTCGCCTGGTGCCAGCAAGTGCGGCCGTTGTGGAAGACGCTTCAGCGGAGGCGGGGACCGTGTGAAGGCGGCGCGCGCTGTGTGAGTCCACGGCCCCAGGACAAAAGAAAAGGGGAGGGGCCAACCCTCCGGGCATTGCAGTTCTGGCCCAGGAGTTGTGGGGGTGCGGCCCGCGCTGCTCACGGCCCAGGGGCCTCGTGCAGGAGAGAGGCACGGGTCACCTGGGGCTGGCGGGCGCGGCATGGAAATAAAAAAAGGGGAATCACTCTGCCCTGGACAAAGAAAGGAGGAGGGGCCGGTTCCTCCGTCGCCCACACTTGGGTGAAAGTGGTAACACTGTGCGTGTTCTCCTGGGCCCGTGGTGGGGCCTGTTGCAGCCGTGGCCTCAAGGGTGGAAGTCCTAAGGAAAAGGGGGGTGTGGCCAACTGAACCGGCCCGGTGGTGAAGTAAAGGGAACATCAGGCTGCCTCTTAGTCTCACACACACAGGTATCAAGGAATAGCCCCAGGACAATGGACATCCTTGCAAAGGGGAAGAGAGGGGTGTCATCAAAACCCCCTGAGGTCTGTGCCTGCCCAGGTCCTAGGGGTAGCGGCTCCACCCGGAGTGCTCTTGCGCCCTCTGGATCTCACCAGAGGAGGGCCAAGGAACAGTGTGTGTGTCATCCATTCCTACCAATTACAACATCCCAAGGGTAGCGGCTCCCCAAGGAGCGCTCGTGCGCCCTCTGGGACGGCTGAAAAGGGGAGAGGCACCCCAAGACCTACCTCCTGTAGCCGCTTAGTGTGCCCGACCAGTGGTCATCATGGCGGACGAAAATGAAGGGGTATGTCGGGGACAGCTAGCGCCACTACAGCACTTTGACGTGGTGGGTGCGTCGGCCAGCTTGGGACCCCGGTGGACAGCCTGGGTAGAGAATCTGGAGCTGTACTTTGAGGCGGTGGAAATGAACAACGACGCCAAACGCCCGACCCTCCTGTACTCCACTGGATTCGCTGTTCAAAGGTTATTCAAGACATTAAGGCCTGCAGATCAGTCCTATGATGCAGCCATTGTCGCGTTGAATGAATATTTCCGTCCCATGGTCAACCGGGACTACGAATGGTTTCGGATGAGGTACGTGAGGCAAGAAGAAGGTGAGAGCCTCAATGCATTCCATGGGAAACTGTGCGGCATTGCACTGTCCTGTGCCCTGGGTAACTTTGCGGAGGATGAAATCAGGGCGCAGATCATCTATGGTTGCAGTTCCTCAAAGCTGCGTAAGCAAGTCCTGAGGGACCCTGCGCTAACCCTAGAACGGATCCTGGACCTGGGCCATGCTCAGGAACTAGCAGAGGTACGGGCCTCGGTCATGGACTCATCCAGACAACACCTCAAGTTGGAGGTCTCCATGCAGCGGGTCAAGCTGGAGGAAATGTCAGCCATCGGCAAGTGGCAAGGAGGAAAGCCGGTGAGGCGGGGAGACTGACCAAGGAGAGACCTCAACGCCACACTATGTCATCGGAGCAGGTGGGATCTCCCACACCCGCAGGACTGCCCGCCAAAAGGACATATCTGTGGGAGATGCGGGAAGGTGGATCACTTCATGCGGGTGTGCCTCATCCCAACACCAGCCAGCATGGCAGGGACATCGCAGGGGAGTGAGTCAAGGGGGAAGAAGATCCCCAGAGTGGCTGCGGTCCACGCGGCGGAGGATCAAGGGAGAAGGCTGTATGATGCGGGAGACGAGGCTGATAAAGAAAACATATTCTTCCTGTCCTGCGACAACGCCACAGGCCAATTCGACCCCAGAATCTTCTGAACTCCACCTGTCCACGATTGGGCCTGTGGTGTGTGGACTGGAACACACCGGTTTTGTTGTGTAGTGCCAAAAGTTGAAGTTCATGAGTAGCTATTAGGTGGTGCGCGGACTGGAATGCACCCTATGTTTGCAGTGATGATGTAGGAGCCCTATGGGTGCTCGGACTAGAATGCACCAAGTTAGACCCCGCCGAGGGTCACTGTTTGTTGGTAGAGGGTGGTGGTTTTTCTTTGTTATAATAAAGGAGGGATGTGGTGTGCTGGTATAGTGGTTTCCTTTATGTGAGCATCATGACTGTGTCATGACGCTCCTCTGATAAAAGTGGCTCTGCTGGCACGCGGATAGCAGTGCAGCAGAGCCCCAGGAAGCGGCAAATCGTGTCTGTGTGGAGTTATTGGTTCTGGGCCTTGCCACGTGTCCGTGGCCTAGGCTTTCAGCCTTGGTCTGGCTGACCCCACGCCACGGCTGACCTGAGCTGGGTGCCCCCAACTGGGATAGCTGGAGCCGGTGATCCGGACGGTGCAGGGTGATCCCTGCCCCTCACATGCTGCGTGCCCGCAGCATCCTGATCCTTGGTCGGTGTACCGACATCATCTGTGGCCCGTTCTGGTGACCAGAGGCGGGCCACCACAGGGAGTATCCATGCCCACGTGCGTTGGTTTCACACAAGTCTTTCTCGCAGTCGCCATATTGGGGGAAACAATAATCATATATACGTACCATGACGTCACACGTAAAACCTGTGACATTAGTGATGTAAACACACTCTACAACACGTCCCTTTCACAGGCTGCTTCCTGAGCTACCAAGACCAGGTTAGTGGTGGAAAACTGCTGTGATACGGCTCTGTAAAACCAACCAGTGTAGTCTAGCAGGGGTAACGTTGAACACCCCGCTGCATATGGATGCCAGATATGTCTGACTGTGATAACACCCCCAAGTGGGATATATGACCTTAGTGGGCATTTAACACGTTCGATTAACCCCTACATGCATGACTATTACATTGCGTGCCCTGCATATCAATATATGCGATATTAAAATGCATTTGCGCAGGTCATATCTGTGGTGATCCCACTGTAGTGAATGATGGATTGCAACCCTGAGACCTTGGGGTTACCCTGCCCTGTAAAGAGCCTTAGCATTATGTCCCTGTGAGGTGCATTGACACCATGTCCCTCCAAATGCGGGGATTGCCATAAAAAAAACTTAGTTTCGATTTAAGTTCATGGTGGATAAGGTCTGTTTTGGGTGGCAACCCTGAATCCACTGAAATCATCCCAAAATGACTTAAAAGAATGAAGTTGACTTTGGATGGGAGCTTGTTCAAGCTGTGTCCCAAACAGCCTGTCAGGTGTCCAGGGTAAGGCAGTAGGAAGGCTGACACCAACTGAATGCTGTTGAAGTTCAGGCAGGACTGTTCTGATGACTTGGAGCAGAAGACATGCAGCGACTGCGGGCCAGGTAGACGATTCCAGACATGACTGATTTCTAGGCGATCTTCTTGGCCAATGAAAGCAGCCTAGAAATAGGTACCCTGATGGCCGCAGGCCTCTCAAAAACCTGGGAGAGGGAATGGAGCCCCAATCAGAAAGCAGAAATAATGCAGCTCCAAACAGAAGGTGTCCAGAAAGCACTATGTCATGGGGAAATCCTATCTGAGAACTCAGGCCTTGCAATTCAGGGAAGCGGCAGAGCAAGAAACAAGCGGAAAGAATTGTCTTTTATAAGGCACTGCCACCCCACCACCCAAGTGTTTTGCATGCACTGCACCGGGATCAGCGTGTAAAGACATTAGAGTCCAGGATATTCTTACCACTAGTGGTTGGATCTGCTTGGAGTTCATTCCAGGGTTCTCAAGCCAGAAGATGCTGAACTGGCCAACTGTATCAAGGTAACCTCCTTACAGTAGCCAACAGCAGCTATACTGCCCGCCCAGCGAGTCAGTACTTGATACAGAATGATACAGCACCACAGCCAAGCAGTAACAGAAACAATGGACTAATGACCCCTCCTTATTGGAACATTGCTATCTGTACACTGTAAGGGTGCTGGAGTAAGGCACGGACACAATGGTGGCATATTTTGGGGTATAAACTTGTAATAATCAAGAAAGGGTTGACTTTCTTAGCTTATCCCTAAAGCTAAGAGAGGTTTCCCTGCATCAAAGAAAAGGGATGAAGATGTCAGGATGTCCAAAACGAAATTGTCCATCACTGTCATGTCTCAAAAGCTTACCTTTGTCCCTAAAGTAAAGTGTTCTTGGTACTTCCAACAAACAGAAAAGGCCCCGGTCTCTCGGGCAATCAAACGGGATAAAATAAACAATGTTGAAAAGTATAGGATTCCAAGGCTAGGGTTGTCTTTCTTTCCCTTAGACCTCTTTTGGTTTCATTTCGTTTTTTGGACTTCTGAGCCCTGTATCCCTTCTGGTAGATTTCACTCAGCAATTCACAAGGATACACTTCTTAGATTCACAGTTTTCATATCCCAGTAACTTGACACACTAGCCTACCAAGCATAGGATTATCTCCTCCGCACTCTCCTGTTTCTTGACCTTCTTGTTCTCAACTTCTTATGTGAGTTCGGGTCCCAGACTCACAAGGATCTGAACAAATTGGTTTACTTTCTGTTGTCCTCTAATGGATATAGACAATATAGGATTGTGTCTGCTTGGTTTACTCTTGCGCCAAGCATACATTCTCCCTTGTTTTCTCCTTTTTCACTTAGGGTCCCAGACCCTTTTAATCTGGACTTCTAATATGGGTGTGTGTCCCAGACTTGCACTCTGTTGTCGTATCTGTTTGGTTCACTCTCTTGCCAAACATACAACTCCTCTCTCTTGGTTATTCTCAGTGTGCCAGACCCTGTTATACTTTGACTTGCATATGGGTGTGGGTCCCAAACTTGCAATGTGTCTTCAGGGTCCAGGCCCTCTTATTCCTCGGCGTTCCAGACCCACTTATGGTTTTGCTTTCATATGGGTCCAGGTCCCAGACTTGCAATGTCCTGTTAGGGTCCCAGGCCCCTTTGCTCCAGACTCTCCCTTCACCCCCTTACTTTCCCAGACCTCCAATGCCTCTCGGGCAACTCGTATACCAGTTAGCTTCTGTGTTGTAGGTACCAGTGTTTCCCGAGCAGCTGTGTTGTTCGTCGAGACTCTGGTAGCGTTCGGGTAGGCGGTGAGCTCTGCAGCAGCTCTGCAGACCTCTGAATCGGCCCGGGTGTGCAACCTTCCTTGCAGGTGCTTCGTCAGGGTCAGGGGTGCCCAATGGTTTATTTTGGAAGCAGAGCAAGGGATCCTTCCAGCTTGGACCAGATTCACGTTCCCCCCTTTCTCTGTCCATTGCTTCCCGTTCGGCTCATGTCTGCTCACCAGATGCACGTCTCCCACAGTTCCAGAGAGGATGATCGTTCTCCCTTTGCATCCCAGCTGAGCTCTGAACTGGGTTGCCCAGCCCTGAGGGTGGACTCTGTGCAGTACCCATAAGAGCCAGTGAAGGAAGGCCAGGATTTCCAAAGAGGGAAGCAAGATCTCTTGCCTAAACATCTCCTAGGGAACAGAGGGAGATAAGGAATACAAAGGACCATCCAGCAGCTCCAGAACTGGTACCCAGCCAGCACACAGTTTGCCCTGCTAGGCTTTGCCAGCAAGCTTCCTAGTGGGAAGTGCCAGAGAGTCTTTGAACCAAACCAATGACAAGGTTGTTGCCTGTAACTCTTCTCAGCTTTGGGCCGGCCACCTTAAAGGACGATACAAGCCCAGTGAAGAAGCTAGTAGGAGTGCATCAACAAGTATCAACCAGCGTCTGCCTTAAAGGATATTTTCGAGCCAGTTGAGCCCCATCGAGCTGCAACTGATGGCACTGCTGACTGTTGTCATGCTGCAGTCGATACCATTGTCTGAGACGCTGCAACCATTGCTTCACAGCCACCCACCAGCACTGAGGCAACAATTTTTTATTTTTTATTTTAATTTTTTTATGTAACATTAGTTTGTTCAAAGGAAAGACAACTTTAAGTTACAGTTACTGTCTTCTAGTATCCACACATTCCCAATCGCGGAAACCAATCACGGAAACCAAGGGATGCTCAGCCCTCAGACCAGGCCCTCCAGATTGGATAAATCTAAAGAGTCCAGAAAGTTTATGGTGGCACAAATTAACTGAGTATTTATGCCACCAATCAAATAATTCCACCATGCATCCATATTTCCGGATAAAGGAGCAAAATGGATTAAGTGCAGCTTGCGCTGCCCAGCAATCGCCTCACAAGCAGTGATTAAGTGCCGTAATGATTCTGTTGCATGGTTACAGAAACGACATTGAGCCTCCGCTGGAGATATCTCACGCCGCATTACGAGGATCTCTTTGGTTTTATAGAGATTGAGGCGTAATCGAAGGAACATGTTCCTATGGTAGTTTGAAGGAAATCTGTCCAGGAATTTTGGCAAAACGTCCAATTTGTTCAAGGCACTTCCAAGGTCCAAGGACAAAGCCATTTTGTTTCTTGCCTCCTCATTTACAATCCAATTTTGTTGTCGCAATTTTTGTTTTGCCACTTGCGGTCTCAAGATTACAGTCTCAAGAGAAATGTCGGCATTATGTAAAATGCTAATCAGCTTGTCCTTCCACTTGTTTAGCAAACCAGCAGAAGGGTGCTCTGAGACTGCCTGCAAAATTTTGTATGGTATTGTGGCATGAACCAGCATCATTTTTCTCAAGGTGGAGATGGATTTCCACAGGACTGTACCGTAGAGTGACTCAGTGCATAATTCGTATCGTATCGCTGTCATTGACAAGTGTTTTGGCAGCCTTAGGACTTTCCGCCAAAAGTTTCCCTCTAGCTTATTCCACAAGGCCTGGGGTATGTTCCAGCCTGATTCACTTCCAAAGGTTATTGCAGGCGTCACTTTTTGTAGGTAGAAGGTTATGATTGGTTTGAAGGAAAATTTGGCATATGCCGTGTGCAGTTTTGCCCCTTGCAGTGCAAACATTTGCATACGGGCCACCAGATCTTGTGTCCAATCCCACTCACGAATCAAATTGTTAAATTGCACGCCTAGATATCTTATGCTATTTGATATTTCCATTTGTTTATCCATTATTTGCCAGCGAGATTTATGAGGGCGTGCTTTCGAACCGCCTCCAATCACTATGATCTTCGACTTGTTGGAGTTGATTAGTAGGTCGTTTAGCAGGCAGTAGTTTTGAAACGCAATCAGTAGTCTCTGGAGCCCAATTGAAGTGGAGTCTATAAGCACGATGTCATCAGCGTAAATGATCCAGCTTATTTGTTGGCCGTTTACTAATGGCGGAAAAATCCTTTGATCCTTAAATGCCAAAGATAAGTCTGAAATGAAAAGTTTGAAGAGTAGAGCAGCAAGCGGGCATCCTTCCTTCACACCTCTTTTTGTGACTATTTCGTCTGAAAAGTCACCCTGCTGATTTAATCTTACTCGAAAGGACGTCTTTGAGTGGAGGGCAATCAAAGGCTCCAATAGATCTTTTGGACAATTCCATTCGTTTAGTTTTTTCCAAAGGAGGTTGCGATTTATGCTGTCGAATGCCTGGCTCAAATCTATAAAGGCAAGATACAACATTTTCTTTCTCTTCAGGGCATCAAGTTTTAAACAGTTTAGGAGGACCAGATTTAATTCAACTCCTACTCCTTTGGTAAACCCTGTTTGCCTGGGATCGCACACGGCAGCCGCAGTTGCCCAATTTGATAACCGCCTTTGCAGGAAGGCACCAAAGACCTTACCGATTGTGTCTAAAAGGGCAATCGGGCGATAGTTGTTAGGATCGTCCCGATTGCCCTTTTTGAATATTGGGACCACCACTGCTCTTAACCAAGACTCCGGCAAAACTTTTTCGTGCGAGATTCGTTCAAACAAGGAACTCATCATATTGGCCCATAGGGTTTTGTGAGATTTTAACATCACGTTTGAAATACCATCAGGGCCTGCAGCTCTGGATGCCTTTAGTTTCGAGATTGCCCATTCAATGTCTTCTGCAGAGTCAGCTACATTCCACCTTGTAGAGGATATTAATAGCGAGGGTATAGCGATGCATTTGCAATCATCAAAGACAGCGGAAAAGTGAGCGACCCAGCTGGCTCCATTCACTCCATTCGCCATTGAATAAGATTTATTCAAGCAACCATTATTAATTATCTCCCAAATGTGTCTACTGTCCTTCGTAATAATCAATTTTAACATCTGTTCAGCTTGAGACTGCAATCGCATGATATTAACAGATTTTATCCAATTGCGATATTTCTGGCGTCTAGATTTTATTTTGATGGTAGCAATTCTTGGATCGACTTTTTTCAGGAGCCTTATATCGTCCCGTAGCTTTTTCTTTTCCTGGCTTATTGCTGCATTGATAGGATGTTTTGCTTCACTTGCAGAACCTTTATGGATTGTATTCCTCCCTTTGATGTAGTGTATTAACTAGGAGTAATTTATCCTTGAGGTTATTGAAGGCGCTTTTTCCAGGTTGTTTGTCAACATTATCAACTGAGGTGCACTCATTTGCAGCCTGTTTGCTCTGTTATTTGTTGTTATATTCTCAAGATACTTGCTTGGGACAGATCTTGTGGTTTTTTCCCAACTTAGCAGCATTGCACTATGGTCACTCTTATCAGTCTTTTTTATTTCGAATGACAAGATTGTTGCTAGAAGATTTTTAGACACCCAGATATAATCGAGCGTCTTTTTGCTCACGCCACCTATCCAAGTAAAGCCAGGTGGAATGTCGCCACGAGTCGCTCCGTTCAGCATTATGCACTCTCTTAATTCCATTTCTTTTTTCCATCTGACACCTCGATCTTGCAGATTACCATTGAACATGCGGCCATCTTCTTTGCATTTAGATGTTGGCCTATTTAACCAGGCATAGTTGAAGTCACCACATATTATGATTTCCGGATCATCATCTGCTAGAAGACACTTGTCAATTTCCACCAATACAGCCCCAATGAATTTTGCTTGCGATATCATTGCAGTATTCCAATATATATTGACAATCAATAGCACTTTATTCCTAAGTGGATAAGATCGTTTAATCTGAATTTTTGTTGCTTGTACAAACATATTCAGGTTGTCAGAAGATATCATCATCCAATCATTATTGTTCTTGATCATTGTAACCAAGCCAGCGAAGGGACGGCCGAAAAGGTTTTTTCCTGCAGGATTCAGAAGGACAGTGTACCCATCACAACCAGGGCACTCTCGCAACCATGTTTCTTGTAGGCATATGATTGACAAATCCATCGGAAATTGCCACTTTCCGTCAAACAAATGTTTAAAGCCGCGAGTATTCCAGGATAGCAGCTGGTAATTCTCTTCGCTGCTACCCACTCTTAGCTAATGATCTTGTTGTTTTGTTGTTTTTATGCACAGTGAATATTTAATGCTCATGTGGTCCCGCAGAGCTTTCCTTCTTTTTTCATTTTCCGTTTGTTCCACTGATGAATGGTGTAGATTGACCTCGTCATCAGCATCGACATTTAGTATTTCGAAGCCGAAAAACAGGAAGTCGTCCGCGGCATCCAGTATGGCCACCTTGAGGGCACTTGAGTGTAGGTGTAAATTTACCCAGTCCGAGAAATCCTCAGACATGTATTCGACAAGCTGTGATGTCTTCTGATCTTGTAGCATGCAGCGTTGGTATACACTGCAGCAGATTCAAGATGTTCCTTCTGTTTAGATTTACCTCCTTCTGTTCTGGCAAAGCATTTTTGATTTGGATTTTCCATAGGCTTTTTCGAATGCTGTCAGGTCGGTTTTTGTTAGACCTGTATGATCTTTTGTCGAGTTTTTCGAATTGTGCAATTGGCATTTTTGGATTTAATTTTCCCATCAGGGGATTAGGGAGGGCATCCACCCCTCTTTTAATTACCTTCGACACTGAGCTCTCATCGTTGGCAATTGGTACGAGAGGAGCTTTTGCGGGTATCTTAGGAACCTTCATAGCAAGGCTGGATGAGGTCATTAGTGACTCGATTGGCCGCTTCCTGAGATCTTTATCAGTTTTTTCAGCAGTTGGCTTTGGTACTACAGCAGTATCAACACTCTCGTTGATGTCATCATCGTCTATCGAGTAGGTTGAATACTCACATAACTCCAAGGAAGCATCAGCACTTGAGTCTTTGAACCAAACCAATGACAAGGTTGTTGCCTGTAACTCTTCTCAGCTTTGGGCCGGCCACCTTAAAGGACGATACAAGCCCAGTGAAGAAGCTAGGAGGAGTGCATCAACAAGTATCAACCAGCGTCTGCCTTAAAGGATATTTTCGAGCCAGTTGAGCCCCATCGAGCTGCAACTGATGGCACTGTTGTCATGCTGCAGTCGATACCATTGTCTGAGACGCTGCAACCACTGAGGCAACAATTCCTGGCCCCAAGCCGCTGTGTTGGACAGCCTTCAGCCATCTGTCCAGGCTTGCTCGCCAAACTGCCTGCCGCCTGATACCCACAGCTGTCTCCCATCTTAAACTCTGTTGCAGGAGCTGCAAAGCACCCTGAAACTGACTCAACCCTGTCGAGCACCAAGAACTTCTGCAAGCAGAAGGTGTATTGTTGTTCTGTCCCCCTGGTCCTTCTCCCCTAGTGACATTTTATGACCCATTGCTCCCTTTGTGTTGAAACCAAGTATCCCTGAACTATTGTGATTAATTACTTTACCAACTACCCTCCTGTCAATATCCAGAGTGCATCACTTTCCCCTCTTGAAACTGTCTGTCCTCTGCATCCCTTTACAGGGTGGGTTGTAGTTTGTAGTGTGCTAGAACTGTCTGTTGTGATAATAATAAAGTAGATATGTATATACAACCTTGACTGGACAGACCCTTTTATCATTGAGTAATAAATGTATTTTTTCTGTGTTGCAACTAATCAACGATCCACGACCTTGCAGAGATAAGCCTACCGTTCCGTCCACATTACCAAAATTGGAAAAGAAGGTTTATAATTTACTTGTGTTTCCAATCTGTTCAGATCCCTTCTGGTTTTATAACAGTATGGCGCTGATTGATGGTTTAGAAACCGATATTCATCCCTGGACCACTGGTGCCACGGAAGTTGATTCATCACAGTTTGGCACCATGGCATCTCGTGAGAAGCTAGACCCCACACGCTGATCCTTCAACATGATCAAGGACTCTCGCACATATTCTTCTTCTCAGTACTTCTTTTCAAACTGGATGTAAAATACTCGTTTGGCATTTCAGTCTTGTTAAGTATGTTATTTTGACTACAGAATATATTGGTTCTGGCTAGAGGGTGGGAGAAGGATTTGGTAATGGTGAACGGTGTTGTGGAACGGAAGTGTGGGCATACCAAATATCCTGGCTCCTGGGAATTGTCATCCCCAATGCCATTGGGGGCTTCCTTCCACATGTGATCCTCCCTCGGTGCACCGCCCCAAAGGGGATTATTGCACTGTGTACGCACCGCCCTGTCCCCATGGAAAAGGTCTCCTCTTAGTGGAGAAGGGATTACATCTACAGATTCGTCATAGCACATTGCAAACGGTTGAATGACCAGGGTTTCAAGAGTGCACATTAGGCACATTCTGTCAAAGGTGGTGTGATGGATGGCCATCTGCTAAGGGTGGGATAGCCCGAGCATTTTTTAATTTTAGTACACATAACGGTACAGGTGATTCTGTTGCTGAATGGGGCATCTGCTAATCAGACAACCTTTTCATATATTCTGCATGCCAAAATTATAGTGCAAACGTGTCTTTGCTGAGCTAGTCTATGGACACCTTCAGCACCAGCCTTGCAGTGGCAGAGAGCATGTTAAAAGGTCACGTGTGCATTCCTGACAGCTGCTGGAATACAAAGGGGCAGCAGGCATGAGTGGTTTTGAAACTTATTGAGTGTATGGCTGCCCCTCTGTGAAAATTATAATAATTGTGTAACCTAGTCAGCCTGGTGGCACGTTCCTGTTTAAATATATATTTTTATATACACTTGAGAGTGGAGAGCATAGTATGTGAAGGACATGGGAAGCAAAATGAGCTATTAGGAGGGTACTCCCATTAGGAGTTGGGTATGTCAGTTTAAATATAAGCCATGAGTGGTTGTGACATGGTGGTTGCGAGTGTCACACAATTATACAGCACTTTGGTATCATACATGTGTCAGCTTTATTAGTGTACCGAGCGGTAGATTTAGTATTCATCCACATACCGAATAGTTGGCCAAAGTATTCATCCAAAGCCAAATACGGAGCCAAATAGTTCCTTCCCACCTATGGCATGAAGCATAAGTTGTTCTTGCTCGTGTATTGCTTGAAAGCTGAGACTTATGTAGTGTCCATTAATTATTATTACTGGGGTGCGGGCCATCACTGTTAAAAGCAACCTTTCTACATGCGGGCCACACTATTGCTGTTTTCTGACTGCATCTCTCTTAATTATTGTCCTGCCTTGTTTCATGCCAGGGGCCCCTTCGGCTCATCTGTCATGAAACCAATTTCACTTTATTTACAGCGACTTGCTGGTTTAATTACTGTGCTGATGAATAGCCTGAAGGATTTAAGTTATGAGTCTTTGCCCCTGTGGACACGTATTTTACAAAATAATAGAAGGGTCTTCAACAACGGCCCAGTAGTGGGGGCCTTTTGTTCTTATTAAATCATCTCTCCTGCCTGCACATCTTTTGGTGTTCTGCTGCAACCGCCCAGGGTAGGGGCCAATTTAGAAGATGCCTCAGGGAGCCCACCATAGGCTGATGACTTTCTTTGAGTTGCAGGGATTATCATTTGGGGAGGGGCAGCTGAGTCTCAGCGGAAGGAGAGAGTTGGCCGCCCTGTGCCCTCCAAAGACAAGAACAGGTTAAGGAATCTGACCAGAGGTGGGAAGGGGCAGCGCGAGCCCCCCTCTCCAAAGGAAGACAATTACTGACCATCAGTTCCTGAAAATGCAAAACCAACAGTTTGCTACAATTGTTGTTGTGAGAAATGTTTTCCCTCTCACCCCAAATAAAGGCTGTATTCTAGTGTGGGCCCCCATCCACCCAAAGAAAACCCATATTCATTTCTTTTCAGTACAAAGCTGACAACGCCATACAAATATTTAGTGTTTTATTTTGTGTGCTAAAATCTAATATATTTTTGTTGAAGCAGCATTTAGTGACGGGAAATAAGAGGCAGCAGGCATGCTGTGTTTGTGTGTTTTCAGTGGACCATTGTGAAGCAAATGCGATAGAAGAAGAAATGTTTGTGACTTTACTAGAGTGCAGGCACCCGGCCTGGATGTAAACGGTGTGCCACACATACACACTTTATGCCAGCAGAGGCCTGGCAGGAACAGTGACACAACTTCAGACCCACTGGATTCACAGAGGGCACCCATGTCTTATTGTAGGCCCCTGGCAGGCTTTCGGACAGGGTGTCCTACCTGGTGTGGCAAAGACACAACTTTTTCAATGACACACACACACAGACAACCCTGCAGCACCCACAACATAACAAACTGCTCCTACGGGTAGGCTCCTCCATCCCCAGTTCAAAACTCTGGCAGCTGCATTGTGTGACACGCACACACTGTGCACTGCTCGTATGCGATTCTTTGTTAATCCTCATGTGCATTGGTGCTAACTTATGTGCATTCAAGAGTAAAATACGGTAGCCGCAATTTGCGCTCACTCGACAGAAACTTTGTGAATTGGAAGCAGCCACTTCAAAGCAATCACCACTCCCTACTTTCATCCTTATCTTTAAAGCAATGAACATTGTCACCTGCCTGATGTGTCAGAGACCACCTAGCATTGACAGGGCTGCCCCTGAAGCTTCTTAAAGCACATTGTCGCAATAACATTGGGTAAAAGCACCAGCTTCACAGTGACGTGGCAGTAGCTTTGCACTCATCCGCAGGCTTTAAAATGCAGCTTTTCCCATTCATTTTCCAATATATACACTTCCAAGTATTACTAAAGAGTCACAAATAGCAGTTTGTAAATATGGCCCACTCAACGACAAAGATGGTGACATGCTTGAATGATTCCAAGCATGCAGTCAAAGAGGAAACTATTCGGATGAATACTTAATCAGTGCCAAATGTTGGTACACCCTAGTTAGAAGGGATGCACCTATGACAGGGCTAATGTGCATCACTGTCTGGCCTGGATGTCTCCACTAGGCCTGGATGTCTCTACTAAAGCCATGCCGGACAATGGCCAGGAAGGTGCCTTCTTTGATATCCAAGAGGAAGGGGAACACCTTCTTCAAGGGCACAGGAACCCTGCCCAGGTTCCTGTTCCCTGGGAAGCTGCTGCTTCAAATGCAGCACTGACATAGCAAAGCTACACTAACACCTGGTTGCTGACCATTTGAGTCCCTTTCAAGTCAGCAGACACGGGAAAGGGCAGATTTATAGTAGCAAGAGGCGAAAGCTAGGGTAAGAGAGTGCTTAGACCTTCTTGGTTTTTGCTAGTACTCACTTTTGTGATGGAGGGCATGTGGAGATTTTAGTTATTTTATTTCAATTGATTTTTTAATTAAAGTTCTGATAATTTTATAGAACCTTGATTAGACATTTTGCTATGTTGAAACTATTGTACTAAAGGTCGTTGGGTTGCTACATTTTTCAGCTCACACCCCTCCTGACAATATAGCCTGCCCTCAGCCCACATTACCAAAAGAAGCAAAGAAGACCTTCCTTTTCGGGCTGTGCCTGTTTCACCTTTATGATTGGGATCACTGCTGGTTTAGTAGTAGTGTGGGGCCTGTCACTGGCTGGTTTGACCAGTTTCTGAGCAGGTTTGAACATTCTGCACTTGCTAAAGTTTGGTCTTTGATATTTGGCTAGAGTGGTCAGTATGCAATAACGCCATTCTCCTCCACCTCTCCAGACTGAAGTCCAGCAAAGGGAGATCAAGGAAGGCTGGCCCCAACCAGGAATATGGAAACTCAACTGGAAGGCCAGAGAAAAAACCTCTGCAGAACATGGGAACAACAGGGCAACAATTGAATAGGCAATACACTGGAAATACTTCTCAACAAATCAGTGATGAGACGTAATGTCTGCGTGTTCTTCTTCCACTTTTATAGTGAATGGCATCAGCAGAGGCCTTGCTAGGGGGGGACTGAGGGGACTATAGCCCTGGGTCTTTTGGTTGTAGCTCCGGATAGAATCTCAGGCACTACAACCAAAAGGCTATAGCTAGCCCTGAATCCCGCCAGTCCTGACATTAGCCTAGCCCCGGATCTTTTCCAGGCATAGCAACACCCCTGGGTATCAGATATGACACTGAAGGATCTCGGGATGCCCCATAGTAGGCGCTAAATAGGGAAGCAGTATTGGTTGCCCCATCTTAATTTCTTGTGGAACATTGCCAGATGCGACTATGAACTGCTCCTTGGACCAACGATCCTGTTCTGAACTCCACTGTCTCCCTGCTTAGTGAGTGAAAAGTCTGCCCTTCCCTTTTTTGCACTTTGTAGCAAGCCCTTGCACTTTAAAATTTCCCCAGAAATCCTGTTCAACCCTCCAACACACCACCACTCCCCGACCCGCATCTGTTCTGGTGCCAGTGGAACGCAGAATGCGACGGCACCCGAGAACCCAAGTATACCGTGAAATTGAAGCCTCACCTGCCACACTACCCAGAGGTGTAGCCAGGAGTGTCTAACAAGTGGGGCCTGAAGCTAATGTAGTTGGGCCCACCACAGTGACATTAACATCTGTAAATGCCCACACAGCGCTGCTGAGTGGGCATTTACAGATTTTGAGTGAGCCTTGCCCCTCAGGCCCTACCCTGTCTACGCATCTGACACCGCCAAAGCCAGGTGGCACTGTGGGGATCCCTCCTGGACTGTGCCACACTGCAGCACCCCCGAGGGACAGGGCTGAGTACGCGATTTAGCCACTGGTCATCCTGTACTCCTGCAGAGTAGTAGTTATTTAATCACAGGTGGCAACTAAGTGCAGGTGGTCAGTAGATCTCATGAGATGCAGAGATGTTCCCAGGAAGTGTTTGGATAAAGAACTGAAGGGCAATTCAGGTGGTACAGCTGGAAAGATAGTGTCAGACAGGTGAAATAACAGAAAGTGAGTGTCCTTGGCTAATTCAATATAGGACCTACTTTCTATGACTGTTTAATGGTCATGTCTAAAGTGCCCTAAATTTGGGTAGGATTACATATCTTAAGTCCCAAATTTCATAGACCAAAAACAGCTCCTGAAATGGACCCAACAGTCTCCTTCTGAGCTTTCTAGCATGGGGTCCCCTGCTCCAGCCATGGCAATCCTACAAATTACCTTCTTGGACTTCTTGAAGGTTGATGTAATATGTGCGCCTAACAGGAAAAATGTACTTTCCCCCTTGTAATGTCTTGAAGGTTACACAGGATTGTTACCAGAAGTAATTTCTTGCCCCCCTCCCTGGGTGCTTGTCAAGCTAAAGTAATTGAAACCCAGCAGCCAATGAGTGCCTTCCTGTGCTGGAGGGCACAACAGTCTTGGTATTTGGTCCTTTCCGTCATGGTCACTTTTCCTTGCCAAGGTCTGGTCTATAACCACCATCAGACTTACACAATTTCTTTATCTTCGGTCAATCACTGATTTATTTATTTATAATTTAAATAGCGCATCCACTGACCCGGATGCTTAAGGGCGCTGGAAAAACAGGACATAAAAGCCACAGGATGACAGAGCAGGGAACTATTTAAAGAGTATATGGAAGTCAAGAGACCAGCGTGAGGGTTTTAGGTGAATAGTAGGGTTTTTAAGCCCTTTCTGAAAATTCTGATTGAAGTCTCTTCTCTGAGGGTGGTGCGTTGTCCATCCCAAAAAGCAGGAGCGGCAGAGAAGAAAGCTCCACTTTTCACGTGTGATAACTTACTTGAAGGAATTTTTAACTGAGAACAGTTAATAGACCTCAGACTGTAGTTACTGGATTTTGGGAGCAGAGCTTCTTTAAGATAGGATGGACCAGACTTTTTCAGGCAATTAAACGTGATCACCATGAGCCGGAAATTGATTCTTTCCTTAAGGGGGAGCCATTGGAGGTCTCTTCTAGCATTTGATATGTGATCTCTTTTCTTGCGGTCAGCAAAAACTCTCACAGCATTATTTTGCATAACTTGCAATCTGTTTGTTTCGTTTTTCAGAAGACCTACCAGCAAACTGCTGCAGTAGTCTAGCCTAAAATGTATTAAAGCCTGAGCGAGAGTTTTGCGGCTTACTCTTGACAGGAAAGGGTGAGCATGAGACAGGAGTTTTATGTAATATGCTGAGGAGACCAGAAGGCTACCAATTTGAGCCTTCATATTATGATTGCAGTCCAGAGTAACCTCTAAGGTTTTGACTTTCTTTTTAACCATGATGATACAATCCCCAGTGCGAACTTGAGTGTAGTAGCCTTCTAATTTACGTGTTTTGGAAGCAGTACCTACTAGCATTAACTCTGTTTTACTCGTGTTAAGCGAGAGACCATTTGTACACATCCAGCTGTGAATGAGATCCTAAATTCTGTTGATATTAATTTCATCCTAATTTCATCCTCAGAAAAAACTCCAGTAAGAGGGATGACACATTGGGTGCCATTAGCATCATTTGTAAACTCTATGCCATTAGTGTCCAGAAAATTCAGAAAAGGAACGGCAAAAATATTATAAAAGACAGGGGAGAAACAGGCTCCCTGCGGTACTCCCTGCGGTACTCCCTGTATCAGTTCTTTTGGGATGGCATCCGCTAAATCACTGCTGACTCTCCAGAGCCGACCCCCTAGGAATGTTTTGACCCATTGAGCTGCTGATGGAGTGAATCCCACTACCTCCTCCAACCTGGTGACCAAAGCAGTGTGGTCCACCAGGTCGAAGGCGGCCGATGGGTCCAACAACATCAAAATACTCCTTTTGCTTTGGTCCATTGTTCCTGTCAGGATCAAGGCTATAGCCCCCACAGGATAAGAACCAGTCTTGTACTTGAGTGATTATTGCCTGGCAGACCCTCTCTAGCTTGTTTCCCTGGTTGGCTGACTTGTGCCAGTGATTGAGATATATCTCGCAGTAAGCTGTGCCTCATGGCTCTGTCTGCAAATGGTTCGCCAGTACCCCAGTCTCCCGCCGGTCTGCTATTCATGGCCAGTGTTACTCCTGATCCACAAGCTGACTCATGAGACACTCCGTTTCACTATTCTGTATGTGCCTTGCTTGGAGGAAACATGATCCGGCGTGAGATAAATCATTTGGAAGGCTTTCAATGTCTAAGCTACATAGACAAAGGATCAATTATGCACCCTTACTCCAATCCTCCTGATATGTTGCTCTTATTATGGCCAGAGAAGTAAGTCCAATCTGACCTTAAACCGATTGTTCTATTTACAGTGTTGCCTAAAATCTCTTACTGGTAGTGGCATGATTGAACTGCTACAGAGAAAAGGCTTTCTTATAATCACACGTATGATTTCATTAACTCAAATTGTAGCATGACTTACACTTTTTTAAAGTTTACCTTTTTTTTCCAAAAGACTTATTTCAGCTCAAACTGGTCTCAGAGCACATTTGTGTTCTAATTGACTAAGACCATTCTCCCTTTGTCTATGTTGTGTGAGGTCTGCCGCACCTTTTGGATGTGAAGCAGGGTAGCTGTTCAGTGGAATTTGTGTATACATGATTATCATGTTGGTCCTCATCCAACAGCCCCCGGAAAAAGAGGACCTTCCAGCTCATTTAGAGTTTTCTTCGTCCAAAATATCTGGACAACCAAAGTCTGCAGACCCCCGTTCTATACCATAAAGATAGCAAGCTCCTTTAAGATGTGTGTTGTGTCCCTTGCGAGGCAAGCGACACACCTTGCATTCTGTAGGGTGGAAGGGGAGCTACTAACATATGATGCTTCATATACACCGTATAAACATTGGGAGCTTACACAATAGGAGACCTAATTATCCCATAGGTGAAAGAGACAACAGTTAGTCAAGCACAGAGACGGAGTGCTTGCTTTGTTAGCAACATTTCTGGAATACAGTCATGTTCACGTGTGAGTATATTGTACAATAGATGTGTGTCACAGTAAGGATCCTTTGTATGTTAATTGAAAGGGGTGTCTCTGTACCACTTAAATGCTATGCGTGAGTATGTCCTGAATTCCCATAAGGCATCATTGTAGGCTCCACCCATTCCCGCAAGCAAGTGATTTGAGATCGCCTTTGTCACAACTAAGGCTTACAATTCCTCCATTCAGAAGTAGAGATTTATCTTTGAAACACCACTAACTTTGACCCCTCTCTGGGTCAATGTCCTTGCCCAACTTGGAGCAGCAAAGCTTGCTTCCTGAATCCTTGTTGGGCTGGAGAATGCTCCTGAATCAGCAAAGACCCCACCTCTAGGACACCTGAGACCTTCTGTTTCATCATGGAAGTGTGAAAAGGACTGACTTCTTGAGGCAAAGTGCCTAGAAGAGCTATAGAGAAAGGGTCTAGCTATGGCTGCCCAGACCACTGTGAGACAGCCATGGTATCAAGAGAGACACAGACATAGGGGGTCATTACGACCCTGGTGGTAGGGGTTAACGGGGCCGGTAGAGCTGCCAGCCCTGTTAACCCCCTACCGCCTCATTGTGAGGTCTCCTCGCGGGACCCGCTAAGGACGCCTGGTTTTACCCTAGCGGGTCCCGCTAGCAGACCAGATGCAAACAACGGGCCCGTCATTAACAGGCCCGTTGTTTGCATCCACCCCATTCCCATTGAGCCCTGTGGGGGCTCGAATGGGGATGTACCGGGTTCCTGGAATGCGGAAACACTGGGCCCTCCAAGGTCAGAATGGCCTGGTGTTTCCCCATTTCAGGAACCCAGACCCGGTACCCGGAAGGGGGGTAGCCGTGCCGCAAATAGCGGCATGGCTACCTCCAGGGTCGTAATGACCCCCATAGAGTATTGATTTTCATAACCTTTATTTACTAAGGTTCCTGGGGTGGTGGAATGCCTGACTGGCCCTGACTCTAAAAGGATGGTTCCCTTTACTGATGTTTCTAATGGACGTCATTGTCTAATAGTCCAAAATAAAAATCTGTCTGTGTCTAAACCTATTCTTGCCCTCACGCTGTACAAAAATGTGATTGGAAGTTTCTTGGAAAGGATAAATAGTGGTTGAACAAAAATGGCGAAACCAAAGTTGGCTTCAGGTGGTCTTCTCACCAGGTGCCATTCAGTCAGTGTCACAAAGAGGGGTTCACTCACCAGGGCTGGTCGGATGACCTTCTCCACAGGGCCTTATAGTGAATTCAAACACCTCCAATGTCTTTGAGCTCTTTAGGGTTCTCTTCCCCAAGCTTAAACGTGTTCACTTTCAACTTTCAGTGCAAAACACAAAGTCACGTTCTTCCATAGGCCCCTCAAGGTTCCCTTACCCAAGCTCAGGCCTCTTCCGGCTTTCAAACCACAAAGCACAAAGTCTGTTTTTTTCAATAGACCTCTCAGGGTTCCCTTCCACAAGCTTAGGCCTCTTCCAGCTTTCAAAATGCAAAGCACAAAGTCAGTTTATTCACTAGGCCTCTCAGGGTTCCCTTCCCGAAACCCAGGCCTCTTCCAGATTTTAAAATACAAAGCAGCTGGTCAGGATGTGCCTTTTCTCATGTACAATCTTTTCGTGCATATTGTCCTCTTTTGGGGTAGAATCAGAGGCTTTCGAAAATGCTGGGCTCTTTACTTTCCCCTAGAGCGACCACTCTGACCCTTTGCCTCCCTCTTGGTTTGCTACTTCCACCTCCGTTGCACTTTTTACCTTCTGGTGCTTCCTGCACATGTTTTCTATTTTCCTTGGCCTTTAAAGCCTAGCAATCTAGAACCTTTTCACTATGAACAGAAATATACATATGATCATGTTCACCTTTCAAAAGCATTTCACATGTTTGGAAATGCAGAAAAGGCAGAACTGCTTGAACTATGTACAGCAAATATTCACACAAAACACATGCTTTCAAACTGTAGCATAAACATTGCTGAAGCATTTTGTAAGGGCTCTCTCTCCAGCTGACGGTTCTGCTGTGTAGATTTATAACTGTTATATAAGATGATCCCTGCTCTGCACTCCTTGTATACCAGCTTTGGGTGTCAAATTCTCATTATTGCTCATTACTCTCACTTCGCTTTTTACCAACTGATGAAGAAGGTCAGTGCGACCTGACAGCTGGGGCATTATTCTAACTCTGCATATTATCAGTTAGTCCAAAAAAAGGTAAAACAACTTGAACTTTTGTGATTTTTTTTTTTAAACTGAACTAATATGGCAACAAACTTTTGTTCGCACATTTCCATTGTAGAAAAGTGGTATTAATTAGCTGCTTTGACGACGTGATTTACGCAAAATCTTGTATTTAAGAGTGGATCCAAGATACAGAGCCTTGCCAGCGTGACTATTTCAGGGGTAATTGTATTGTAATTGTCATTTATATAGTGCCTTTTACCATTATTATAGTGTCAATGCTCTGGTGGTGGGAGCGCCCTCTGGGGCGGAAGTTCAGAGTGTTGGAGGTCACTGAGTAGGATTAGAATGCGTGTGTGCATTTGGCCAAATAAGGCATAGCAGGGCCGGCCAGACTCCGGTCGAGAGCATCCCAAGAGGTCAGGCATGTGGATGCGTGCAGGCCCGTGAACTGACAGGTTCAGTTTAATGAGTTTTCTGGTTGTGGTGCTGGTCAGAACCAAACTGATATTTACATGAAGTTGAACAATTTCACAAGTAAAATAGAACGCAGGCTTACATGCACGTCCCTGTGATGTCAGCTGCTAGCTCTTCCTTTAACGGATGATCAAAGATCGATGGCAGTGTAGCAAACACGGCTTAAGTATTTGTCTGTATTTTATATTTATTTAAGAACCAGGTATCATTTTGGACAGAAATGATTTACAAAGTACCTAATAACCGAGAGCAGGGGGAGGCCCTCGTTAAGTTACCTTTACGTAAGAGAATTGTTCGCTTGAATGGCGTATGCTGGGTGGTGAAGGAGTAAGAGCAGGAATACCAGTAACTGGGGCTTGAGGACATTACAGTATTTTTAATATCGAGAGCCTGATATGATATATATGATATGATAAGTCATTTATAACGCGCCTGTACACAAGTGTTTCCAGGCGCTACATGACAAGGGAGGGAAGACAGAGGGAGGACACGACAAATGATGATCTTACTAGGCAGTGTGTCATTCAGATCGTGGAAGTGCGAGAACATGAAGTGCAAGGGGGAAGGGAGGTGGGAAGTGCAAGGGAGTGGGGGGGGGAAACAGGGCAGCAATGCTCTGATTAAGTGCAGCCAGGGCACCGCGGCTCTGGTCAGTGCAAGGAGAGCAAGGGACTGTGTGTGGTAGGCCCGGAGGCAGTGCAAGGGTGACTGATCAAGAAAGAGCCTGGTACGCATTGAGACTCTGAGGGTAGCCAAGCAACAAGTTGGAACAGTGGACAGGTAGGTCATGGAGGTCAGCAGGGGAGGAAGAGAGAGAAAGCAGAGGAGAAGAGGAACGTTTTCAGCTGCTTTCCAGAAATTCAGGTTATCCAGCTGAAGTCTGAAAGGGGCAGTGAGGCCAGTCCAGAGGGAGGCACCTGCAGAGGAGAGAGATCTACCCCCCACTCTCTGCCTAGAGAAGCGTCAACCTTTAGAGAGTTGGAGGTGGCTGAGCCAAGGGCTCGAGAAGGAAGGTATTTTGGAAGAGATTGTTGGATTTAGTGCAGGCCCCGGCCCCAGAAAGCCTTGTGGACAATACAAAGGGTCTTGAACATAATCATTGCAGACACCGGGAGCCAGTGGAGAGATTTCAGGGCTGGAGAGATATGGTCCCTGGGCTTGAGGCCAAGGATAAGTCTTGCAGTCCTGTTCTGGATTGGTTGCAGAGGACGGAGAGTAGAGGAAGGCAGATTGAGAAAGAGGATGTTGCAGTAGTCGAGCCTAGAGAGAACCAGGGTTCTGCAGATAGTGAGTTTCTGTGGGAAGATTCCCTTTGAGGAGGTGCAGCTGGTAGTGGGACTTCTTGTGATGTCGGAGATGTGAGGAGAGAAAGAGAGAGTGGAGTCGAAGATGACACCAATGTTTTTGCCTCGCAGGAAGGCGAAGGAAGAGGTCAGCTGCAGAGTGAGTGAGGGAAAGCAGCGGTAGTGGTCCCAATGAGAATGATCTCTGTCTTACTGGCATTAAGGCAGAGATCGTTGGAGGTGCACCAAGCTTGAATCGTGGATAGACAGTCCAGAATGAGTGTCAGAGGAGAGGAGGCTTAGGGAGCCTGAAGGAAAGCTGATTGTCATCTGCATAACACTGAAAGTTAGAGGAGAAGGTAGAGATCAGGTGTGCCAAAGGGGCCAAGTAGAGGTTGAAAAACCTGAGTGAGAGGATAGAGCCCTGCGGAACGCCACAGGTAGGGAGAGCGAGACAGTGGAGAGAAAGGGACCAAGTTGGAACTGGGAGGGGAGGTCCAAGAGGAAGGAGGTCAGCCACTCCAAGGCCTAATGCGTGATGCCCAGGTTCTCACAGAGTCGATTGATCAGGATGGCGTGGTTGACTGTGTCGAAAGCAGAGGAAAGATAAAGGAGAATGAGGACAGAAGGAAAGCTGGAATCAAGGTTAGAGAGCCTGAGACCAGTATTTATGCATTTACAAATGACATAAAGGGGTCCTGAGAGCAGAAGGTGGGCGAGGTGGGTTGGGCGGTTAGTTTGGACTGAACAGTGGAGGATTTTTTGGAGCACCTTCCTTTGCTAGCAGGCGGCATTAGAACCTCGTTCCGAAGAGTCCCTCTGACGAGATGTTCTTAATGGCTGGGGGAGAACATTCCAGGAGAGTGGGGCAAGTAGGGAAACGGAGTGAAAGCAGGAGGAAGCTCGGATGGTGGAGGGATGGGGGAATGATAGTTTGTGTGGAGACAAGGAGAGTAGAGTTCAAGAGGGAGCGTACCATGAAATGCTTCAGTGAGGGTGTGGAGGGGGCAGACCCGGAGGAATTTAAAGAGCGAGTGATTGTGCATACTGAGCCATCCAGCATGTTGACAGGAGTTGTGGAGGACCTGGATTGGTTGACAAGTCATATCAGGTGCACAGCTGATTTCATTAGAAGACACCATTAAATAGACTTTTTATTTACTATGCTTGTTAACTAAGCACAGTTTTATTTACTATGCTTGCTAACTAAGCACAGGGCCTTTTGGGAAAACAGAACATCAGAAATAGCATGTTGGTGCTACAAGCATGCTTATTTTCTCATTGATGGCTTCTGTATATTTAAGCCGTTTTAAACCAAGAAGCACTGAGAAGGATGGCTGCCTGTTCCTCGCCAGCGGTGTGAATGGTGTGACAGTACCCCCTCCCACGCACGCACATTGATAGATACAATTTTATGATCTTGGGATCGGCCCGCTCCATTTGGGCAAAAAGATCTCTTTGGTGGAGAAATCTACCCAAAAGAATCTATCCAGGCAGCTGGACTGTACCCTCCAGCCAACTCAGGTTTGAATTGCATTCATTTTTTTGGAGTTTTATTATACAGGACATTTCAGAGTGGAAAGTGGAAAGCAGGAGAAAGGGAGGGATGGGTCAGGCAAAGCAAGGACAAACCGCACAGAAAAGCAAAACACATAGGTTTGGTTTAGACCCATGGTAGATCCAGGAGGCCACAACATTGTAAATTCTGTGAGGGCAGCACATTCCCGCCTTGAGGAAAACTAACATTTGAAGACATGTGAGGCTACACATCAGGTGCGAAGCAGACCTAGAGCTGTTGGGAAGGCAGACGCAGATGCATTCCTGAGGGAAACACTTGCCTTTTTTTCCCATCTGCCCTCCCCGTTGCACTGTGGGCGCTTTGGAACACAATTTCTTGATGTCTACGCGCCTTACAAATGTAAAATAAATAAATACGTGTTTTAAGACAATTTCTGACCGCTCGGTTGAAGGCGCAAGTCAACGTCCCAGAGCACTGTACCAACAGCAGTCAATCGGTTCTGTATATTGCGGTGAACCTTTTGCTTGAAATAGAGCCTACATTTGTCTTTGGGGCAGGGGGGTTGAAAGGCGTATAGTGGAATTGTTTGTTTTGTCATAAGATGTCAGATATAGTGTCAACTCAACTTGCTCACTGTGATGAATTCTTGCACATCATGTTATGTAACTTATCTGGCAGTGACCCAATTGCAAGCATTGTCAATCTATGTTTAGAAACCTTTTCATACTCCTCTGATCTTTTTAGTAAATCCCATAGCATTGAAAGGTTTAAAAAAAAACGTTCAAAAGAGTACAAGTTGACTGGATGGCTGGAGGGAGCATCGATATTTTGTGGTAATTTCATCATTATTTGTGTCTGAGGGTCAGGTTTGCATAAATGTCTGCAGATATGGAAATCCTGTAAAAACGAAAATCATGTTCTTTAGGGGTTCAGGAAACTCTGTTTCAGCGCCTTTACATGAATTCTTATTCTCTGACCCTCCGCCACATCCAGCTCCACCTATAGCGGGAAAAGAGCCCGATCCCTCGGTCCTGTAGAGCCTCAGCTTTTAACTATTAAAGCCATGTTCTGTGTAATAAAGAGGTACATATTGACAGCCTAGTGCCTTTCTACAAGTCAAGCAATTTTTTTTTCAGGCAAATGCAGTCACATACATTGAGCACCACATGTCTGTAAGTCAGTCACTGTAAAAGCAGGAGGCTCTCAAGGGTTCTGTGTGGTTTAATCGAAGTAAATCATTCGTGGTTATTTAGTTTGATGAAATGACCTAATGGCATTTTATTTATTTTTTAATAGGGGGTCCCTCCATATCTGCTTACCCATACCCTACCCATCCCATCCCCTTAGCCAACCCCCTGTATCCGCAATCCCTCAACATGTACTTAACTATTGAAGAAACAGCAGTGTACGATCTCAAGAGAATGGCTGAGGAGCTCCTCCCTAAGGGTTTGTTTGTTGGGGTTGGCATTGGAGAAATGTCGGCAACCGGTTCGACAATTCAGATGCCATAACAACAAAGCTCAATCCACCAATGATAGATTTCACAAAGTGCCAAAGAAGCAAGGTGGTCTTGTTAGGCAATCATCAGATTTGTGATGGCCTTAGAATGGTTTGTGCACTAAGAACTTAAGCCTACTGGTTCTAGGAAGCCAATGAAACAATAGGAAATCAACCGATATATCATCACATTTTTGGACGCGCGCGAGAAGCCGTGCAGCTGCACTCTGTAACTCCTGTAGTATGCACATATGTTTGGCTGGAAGGCCAGGATAGATCCTACTGCCAAAGACTAATTTTGTTTTTCTGTAGCCAAAGTCTAATCTTGATGGGGAAAGAAATTAACTGGCAAGATGGAATGAGAGAGTGAAAATGGTGGCATTAGAGTTCAGCAGCTGGGAAGAGTATGCGTTGACCACCGGGACTGCGGAATCAATGTGGGTCAATCAGCAGTTTAAAACTATTTGTTTCTGGCTTGAGCTATTACAAGACATTACAAAATTAAATGAGGTTCTTATATCGCACGGGACCAGGTTTTGAATCCATGCTGCTCTGCGTCGTCTTGCTTCCAAGACAAAGGCTGTTGCCCTTGAGCTCTCTCCCGGCTCATTAGTTATGAGGACATTACTGCTGCTTATAACTTGGATGTTCTGCATTAAATAAGTCAACATCTTTTTAATAGCTAAATGCAAAGTTTGTTGTCCCACATCCACTATCAAACTCACCTCAATCTTTACAACAACCACTTTACTCCTCAGCATCACCATGTGCCCCGAATCTGAGATCAGTGCAACAGCTTTACCCATATTCGGTGAAGATGGATTCACTGAATGCACCCAGATATGGGTAACCAGAACGACGGCACGCTGATGCGCCTGCGCGCTGAACATGCAGTCATAGAAAACATGGTCTGCGTTCTATAACTATGTATGTTGCAGAGAGGCAAGAAGAGGATTGGGCCACCGAGGAGGAAGAGGTAAAGAGAGGATGGGCGATGGAGTGGGGGAGTGGGCCTAGGCTGCATAGTAAGGACTCGCTGAAAGGGCAGGGCATGGATGATGGAGATGGTACAGAGGAGTTAGAGAGTGTAGGGGGCAAGCTTGAGAAGGAGGCCCTGGGGTGCAGATAGGATAGGTGTCTGGCTGCGGTCGGGGTGAAGAGATATATGGGGCAGATCCCCACATTGAGAGGTGAAGAGGCAGAGGGAAGGGGTTATGGAGGTGCAACACCCTCAGTGAGATGGAAGGTTGCGCGGGAGGGGGGAGGAGCCGAATCACTTAAAATGATTCAGTGAATAGGGAAGGTCAATGGGCGGAATTCAGCGTGTCGGAGTCGGCGTCAGGCAATTCAGGAAAGCAGGAAGTCTTGCTTTGGCATGAACACATAGACCCCAGTGCAGAAAAGGCCATAATATAATTGTTTCCCATGATTTTAAAGAAATGCAACAGATACAAACAATGATGACCTCGCTACATGGTTTTGAATTCGTTTTGGATTACTGCTGATTGTGGTTTAGAGAGCAGTTTTTCATCAACATGTTAAAAACACTGTCTGACATAGATGAAAAGAAAGGAGAGACCATGAGATAGTTGAAAGAAATCTGGGAATTTTCCTGGTTGAATATTTTTTTTAATTGTTATTATTTATGTGGTGTTTTATTATGCGACCTATGTACACAATATATTTTATAGCACAGAGGTCAAACTACGTGGGCAGTAGGGAGGGATAAAAGGGGGCGGATAACACAAAGTGCACCAAGGTGATACTGGAGAGGAGGGAATAACATAGGAACAGCAACTAATTCAAGACTTTAAAGTAATGTAAACAAACAGCCTATCACCATTTCTATTACCAAGCATGATATCTTAGCATTAGTATGGATAAGGGGCATCAGTCATCGACAAATCATTCGGAGAAGACCTTCGAACCTTTGGTCTGGTGGCAAGGGATTCCAGAGGGTCAGAGTCGCTGCTGCAAATCTTCTATTCCCAAGATTGTTTTTTTATATGTCCGAGGGGTGAATTTGTTGGAGTTCAAGGCCTGAGGATTCTTAGTAGGGTGTATGTGACTAGACAGGTTGATAGGTATTTGGGACCAGAATTCCACACTACCCTTATGGTGATACACAAATGTTTGAAGTCTATTCTGTGCTGTGTCAGTAGCCAGTGAAGGATTTTCCTTACCCTGGATATGTTATCGTGTTTTCTGAGGCCGCAAATTAAATTCTACAAAGTTGGACCCAGTGGGACAAAGTCAAAAGCGAGGTATTTATTTAATACTCAAAAATCTGATCATGTTTGAAAAGGCGATCTGTTGGGAAAAGTGTGGCTTTCCATAGGTTGCAGTAGCAAGAAATAAATTATGAATGAGTTATGAAGAAACATCTGAAATACATTTGTGATGTGATTGAGTTGCGGATTGATGATTTCTCCTTCTGCTTGACACAGACTGAAGCACCAACACATTGTCTCAGGCTTTTCACCTTTCTTTTCATTCCCAGAGACTAAGCTTCACAATAAACCCAGGCTTCCTGAAAAGCATGGCATACGCGGTCCGCAAATTCTCAGCATCCACCGTGTCTACATACAGACGAGACAAGAAAAGCGCATCAATTTCACTATTGGAAGTCGGGCTTACCTGCTTCCCAAGACGTCGATCATAATCAAGTGTCCAGTGCGACGCTTTGTCAAGTCCTTTATCCAGTGGGAGAAAGACGGAAAGCCTCTACAGAGCTCTAAAAGGCTTGGTATAACTAAATCAGGGTCCTTGAAGATCCATAATCTTGAAGCTGGTGATATTGGTATGTACAGATGCATTGCAGACTCTGTTTACGATACCTTCTTTCTCAAACTCATAGGCACAGATAACCGACTATTAGAACCGCCAAGTTTGGAGAAGCACGTCCATCAGAATGGAGACATAGACCACAATGAAGCTGGAAGCTTAGGATCCAAATGGAACAAAATGAGCTCCATGTGGAAAAAGTGGAGTAAGAAAAGTGACCTATATCTAGATAATAGCCAGGCTGATGATGAAACATTTATGAGAAATCTGGAGACACTAGTCACCAATTCGGCTGAAGCATACGGGTCCCATGAGTTTGTCGATAAGCGATTAGAGGCAGCCGTTCTTGAAGGGGCTTACAGCATGGACACCGCTCACTTTGAGGCTTTAATTAAGAACATGAGTCAGCTTGTCGAGACTGGGGAAGTCAACGATGAACTGGCGACACAGGTCATCTCGCACGTTCTCGCCGAATTATCCAGGCCCCAGGCCACAGTTGGAAAGTGGAAAGGGCCCCACGAGCAAAATGCATCAGACCAAAAGCTCACTGGCAAAACACAGAATGAATCAGAATGGGTCAACTTGAAAAGCAAAGAGAAGTCATTGCATAAACGGAAGGGACCAATCATTCAGCGTCAAAAGCACCGTCAAGTGGTATCCTTCAATGCAACACTGAATGTATTCATTGGAAGCAATGCCTTTCTGACCAATGCCACGCGAGTCACTGTAATACACTGTGATGTTGACAAGGCAACTCATGCAGACATTTCCTGGACAAAAGATGGCGTAAACGTGCAGTCTTCTGAAAAGTGAGTTATGTGATGCAAATGCTCTTCTACGTATCTTCTTCCATTGCTTGTTTTTGCTGGAATTATTCCTAGGCATGCTGTTATCCTATGATTGCATATCTGGCACCTGTTTCACCCTTGGCCATTAACAACTAGATTGTTATTAATCATTTAAATGGGTCGTCTTATGCCAAGGAAACCAGGCTACCACATGTTTTGGGTGGCAAGCTTGCGTCCCCCATGAGTCTAACAGAAACATGCCTTTTTTTGTATAGGAAAGAGCTGGCCAATTTTATTCTACAAAGTACCAGATGAATCTCAAGGTTGGTGAAATCAGCTAAGGTGAAAATATGTTAATTTTCTATTGTCACATTCAATTGTCATTCGTTGCAATTATCTGCACCAGAATGTGCGTGATTTGGAGTCCTTGGGTATACAAAGGTTTGGGGAAGTAGAGATATAGGGGCTCACGGTGTACAGTGAAACATAAATCCCCTGACACAGCGTAATCATGTGCATGCATCCTGTATATGTGCCTAGTTGTGAAAATGGATGTTCTCTTCCATCGTTTTGTGTTTTGAAGTCCCATTATGGAACACCAGGCTCATGTTCTTTGGTTTTTCCTTGCTCAGAAAAGAGTCAGCCAAGCGTCGGGTGTATGTGTCTGCGGGTGATGCATGTGTGTTCTTTGTCTAGGTGTGTCCCCCACTTTTGCCAATATAGAGTGGCCCACGTGTGTATTGTTCTGCCCCCCTCTCCCTTGCTGATCTGCTCTCTCTTGGCACTGTGCATCTGGCCACCCTGTCCCCTTGGCCCAGTTACCTGCTCATTCTGCCACCCTCCTGCACTGCCTGCCGGCCACCCCTTGCACTGGGGACTGTATCTGTACCCGTACAGTCCCCCATACCCCTATTTTCTTCTTTTATGCACTTATCAGACTTACCCAGTTCTGTTGCCTTAAACACAGCACTTGCCACTTGCTGGCTGCACTACCCGGGTTTATTGCTCCATTATCTATTTTATTTGTATTTATTATTATTTATCTATTCATTCTCTGCTCTGCACTTTCCACTCTCCCCCTTCCATGCACTTTTCCCCTCCCCCTCTCCCATGCACGATCTCAATGTCACTGGGCCTAGTAAGATCATTCTTTTGTTCTCCCCTGATCCCCTCCCTTGCATTGTCGCGCTCTGAAACACTTGTGAACGAGCGCGATACAAATAAAATGTCATATCATATCATATTGTCAGATGCGCCAATGAGTATATGTGCAAGTGTAGGAATGCGAGATTGTGCACATTCTCTGCACATTCTTTATGCATGTTACAGTTTCTGTGCTGTTTGTGCTGGTAGCTGCGGGTCTCCTCTGTTTTTTCTTTGTGTTTGACAATCATTGGGTCAAATCATTGGGTTATGTGTAGGCCAATTGTGACGTTTCTGTGGGTACGTTTCTCACTGATTCATGTTACTGAGAGGGGGGTTGCAGATCCGTAACAATCTTCCCAGAGCCTATCCCTCCACATTTTAGGTGACCACCTGGGGTATATGATCATTACCTTAGTTTGCATGTTTGGAGTTTATTTGTATGAGTTCTGGTCACTCGGTTGATCTGATCAAACAGGATCCCATAATTCTCTCCACAACTTAGGAAATCACTAATGGGAATGGTCTTGTGTTGGTCCAGACCCTTATATGAGCGCATATGCAGTTGAAAATAACTGGTTGGCCATTGACGGTGGCAATGTTGTGTGTATTGCTGTGGACATTTTCACTCCATAAGGCAGCTGAGGTGCTGTATGTGTTTGCAATATATTTAAGTTTTCTTTGTTGTCCTGTCTTCTTATGGCAGTGTGCAAAAATTACATTTCTGTGTGGGGTTTGTTTAAAGTTGTTGGTTGGGTACATGCATTAAAGTTGCTTCAAGTCGAAGATCTTGTTCACTGGCCGTTCCCACTTGTTCAGTGGCCGTAGTGGTATGCCTTGTGTGTAATGGAGATCAATGATGGTCTAATGTGGCATTTAACTTAAGGTAGTTTGTTTTCCATTTGTGGCATGGATGAGTGTTCCATTTGGTTTGCCGTGACCTTCCCCATGTATTGAAGGTAGATGTCAATTTCACATGAGAAGACAATTATTTGCGTTGATATACATTATATTAGTTGAGTTGATGTCACGGTGGGTGCCCGTTGATGTTCTAAGATTGCCCAAAGGCCGCCAGTCCATATGGGCCACACTGGTGTTGATGGTTAAAGGTATTTTACAAACAGCAGTGGTTTCAAAACCCGTAGTTCAAGGGAATAACTTCATACCCAAAAATTATATTGCACCTTGTAGATCTAATAGAAACAGCACACGCTGGATAATAGGTGTCTTGTCATTAGAATCCCCTTACAGCTCTATACTTCCAAAATGCATGGGTGCGTGTGTGTGTGCGTTTCTGTGTGTAGTGCTGCAAGAAAAAGTAGCTCTGGACATTCACCCACTTTAAGAGCAATGCAAATTAGAATGTAACCAGTTACAGCATCAACAATCCATTTTGCTAATTGCAGTGGTTTCTGCAGCCAGACTAGTTAGTGGACTTACTTGGTCATTTTGGAGCAAGGCCTCTGGCATCTCACTGTATTTGGCAGACCTGTGCCATAATACCAAAATGATGCAGCCAGCAGCTGTATTCCTGGATGCAGATGCTCTGGTAAGTTAGGAGTAACTTAAGAAAATAGACATTCATATGTATATCAGATAGAGGAGAGAAAAAGTAAAGAGTAGTCAAAGTAGACTGATGACTGAGGCCATGGGCAAAGGCTCCTGAACCTGGGATGTGAACCCAGACCACATCTCTAGGCCTTTCTCCTTGCTGAGCAGACATGTTTCATCAACAAAGACTGCAACATGCAGTGGTTGAAGTGAGTGGGAACGGTCGGGAGCGGCGTTCCACTACTTTTATTTTTTACTGTTGAGTTCCACTTATTTTTTCACCCTTCTCCACTTTAACACTCATTAGCAGTTCCAGTTCAAATTAGATCTGTTTCAACTCAATTGGCTGTCAACCAGCATGGCTGCAACCCTTGAAAAATGTGTTGCACATTGCTCCATTCCTGCCTACTCTGTCCCCTGCCAGGTTCACAGCTCCACTACTTTATTTCAAACACTTCTACCACTGGCAACATGAGAGTGTGAGTGTGTGGACAGTTGTACAGCTCAGTTTATGGAGCATCGCCAGGGGTGGTACGTCTTACCTAGCATGCCAGATTGGAACCACTGGCAGTGAAATCCATGGGGGACATGAGGGTGCGGGGGAGCACCAGCTCTAAGCATAAAACATACCGAGATATTTTCTGAATGTACTGTGGTTTTCTCACTTTTAGATCAATTATGGGCGCTTGTCCAGATGTTGTGGGGTTGGAAAGAGAGACTTTGTTGCCCCAATGATGCCAGTCAAATTTTCCGAATTACTGGCGGCAGGGCCTGGACTGCAGTGAAATGGTTTCTGCAGGAGAGACACCTGACAAGCTTAATATTAAGCGATTGTAGAGCAAAGGCAAAGTGAATGTCATGGGCTAGTCACACAATTTTGAACCGATTACAGATGGCCACTAGAACCCAGTGCACCTCCCTTTTGGAAGAGATGTGACTCCTACATAACAGTTCTTTACTTCTTAATTAGTCAACCTGCCACATCCTGAGCCAGTTAAGGATGTTGGATTCGTCTACCTGACCAAGCAGCATACACTAGAGGTGTGATGGTCGAGTTTAGAATTAGCCGTAGCCAAGAATGCAGTAGCATAATCTACTGATACCAAATATCAAAGGATTTTCTGAAATCTCCCAACTGAAAAAAACTCCATGGGCCTCATTACAAGTCAGTCGGTCCCGAAAAAACGGTGGCGGTAAAACCGCCGCCACCGTTGTTTCCGGACCGGCTGCTTCTGAGTCCTGCAGGTGGGAGGTGTCACTCCCGCCAGGTCTGAACTGGCAGGAGTAACACCACCCGCCTGCAGGCGGACATGGAAACACAGGCTCTGTCATAGACGGAACCAGTGTTTCCATGGTCCCCATCCCCATGGAGTCCTATGGGTCTCCATGGGAATGGGGCTTTACAGAATTCCACCTCCAGAATTACAGTAATGCCCCAGTGATTCCGGCAATCACGGAGGCAGAACGGAATTACCGATCTGGCGGCAGCCTGCTGGTTTTTCCGGCACGGCTACCGCTGGACTCATAATGAGGCCCCATGTGTCTTATTCGTACCTGTGTGGAAAACTTCAGCCTGTGGCCAGAGTCCATATGTGCTTGATATGTGGTAAATACAGCCTGTAGAATATATCTGGTTTTAATTGTGACCTGTGTGCTGAACCTATGTTGTAACACAGCTGGTGGCTTGCAGTCGCGTGGCCTGCATTTAAGGCCATATTCAGCAGCCTTTTAGAAATCCAATAACTGCTTTGGGTATAACATGTGTGGACTTTAAAGGTCAGGATAGTTAGGGACAATCGTCACTATATCTCTAAACTGATCCATGTTTATAAGGAAAATCAAGAAAAAAATGAATAGGGCTTTCACCTCTTTGGTGGGGAGTGGACGTGGCTGGTAACGGCCCGCCAGCCCGAGCGGAGGTAGGTCCGAGCATAGCCAAGGGGGTAAATGCCATATTCAGTTTTGGTGTGACTGCTCACCTGCCAAGAAGGAGAAAGCCATTCGCACCCCGGGGTTTATCCAGGGTGCAACTGTTTTTTTTCCCCCAGGAGATTTGCGCTGCTTGTGCAGCCGATCTCCCGAGGGGAAAAAAAAGATGCATGCTGCCATAGGGAAAAGGGACTAAATACCTTTTCCATGTCTATGGTGGTGTCTGGGAGACAGTAGGAACACCAGGACCGGAGCACAAGGCTCTGGTCCAGCAGGTAAGAGGGGAAGGGTATTAGAGGGCATGGGGAGGTAACAGGGAGCAGCTTCCTGTTGCCACCACACACTACATTTTTTATTAAAAATAGCGACACCTGAGGAAGAGCTTCGGCTGTCTGGAAGCAGCGAGCATAGAATGTCTGTTCTCACCACCTGTTCCAGACACCTGGTTGGATGATGGCCCTTCCCCGGCTGCGAATAGCATTTAACAAAAAATCTGTTATTGCACAAGTGTTATGTTTGTTGGAAGAGAAGGTGCTCTCTGAGACTCGTCTACATCCTTCCCTTAACAAGCATGCAACATTTACACGACATTTTATGAGGGATTGCCAGGTATTTTATTTAAGGAGTGAGGGGGCAGAGGTATGGGCCAATACAAAATTGAGCCTCGTGACATTTAGGCAATGAGTAGTGCAGCTTAACTCCAATTCTTTGCTGTCATTACACCTGACATCCCATCATTTGTCACATGACGCTACCTGTACATATTAATATGTCTTAAGAAGACTCTTTCCTTTGCTCCTTACTGTACAGTCATGAAATGAGAAACCTTCATTGTGTCCTCAACATTCCAAGTGCATGAAAAATGTGTGTAATTGTTTTTTTTATAACGCGCTTAATACCCAAAGATTTCTGAGCGGGGACCGGGGTTCGAACCTGTGTTGCTCCACCTTGTCGAGCGCGTTGCCCCTGAGCTTTCCTACCTAGACTGCTCCCTCTCTGTACCTTCCAAGGGAAGGTGCTGTTGTATATGATGTAATCAGTGATATTCTTTTGGATCTTTTATGTGAAATGATATTCAGTTCCATCAGTACAGCTGTGGGCTCTTCCCACTTGATTGTCAGTGTTTTCCAGCTTCTTAAAGTGCTATTACCGTCTTGCCATGGCTTTTAGTTTGTTGTTATACAACTGTGCTTAATGATGGTAACTATTTGAAGACTCTTTAAATTATACCATTGAAAATCTAAATGTAGATTGTGTCACGAGGAAGGGGGAACAGGCAGCTCACCGGTATAACAATAGAGCAATATTAAACTGTATTCTTGCTTGCCAGTGTCCAGTCTGATAGAGGAAGGAGTGCACAACAGAGGATCGCCTGCTTGCCAGGGCAATGGGCACAACCAAAAGTGAGCCTCAATAAGCAAAGCATAGCCTTTCTGGCAGTGCTCCTGGAACTGTGTTTGGAAGGATAGCTCACGGCGGTGTACAGCGATTCAGCACCTTTTTCTTTGTTCTCTCCCAAGGAATTACCTGGTCTCCCTGGTTCAATTTCCATCCAGGTTCCTCTTTACCCAAGCCCTAGGTTCAGGGTAGATTTACTGGCGCCTGACTTCCCGGTGCCACCTGCTCATTACTAGTCCGGCGGCCCGGGAAGTCAGGCACTGGTAAATTGTAAGTCCCCATTCCGATAGAGTGCCATAAGACTCTATGGGACTGGGGATACGGTAGTGCTGGCACTGTTAGCTTCCGTGAAGTGTTTGCCTACCGTGGTCGCTGCGCTCGGCAGGGTCAGACATGTTGGACACAGCATCCACGGAATGCAAACACGTTGTTTGCTGGCCCGGAAACAAGGGGGTCGGTGAGCTTACTGGCACCCTTGTTTCCATAACCGGGAAACTTAGAATGAGGCCCACAGTCTCAGAGTGCTTTAGAGTGGCCCAGCGCACGTGGCCTTGGCTTATATCAAGATGATGTGCCGCCCTGTGGCAGTCTGTAGCCTTCTTACAAACTCCTACAAGGGAGAGCCCACAGAGTTTCCCGCCTTGTCCTTAGGGCCTTTTTGAAGTCTAGCCGGCAGTGCCCATGTACATTTCCCACCTTTTTCCCGCTCATACCTGCAGCACATCCCTAAATGATCCAATGGGGAGACAAGCAGCCGAGGTAGAGACAAGGTTTATTTCTATGCAGCCGTGCAGAAATGGGTTGGGAAACAAGCCGAGTATCCCCATCCCAAAGCTTTGGCCCCGAAAACCTTGTGGTTTTATACAGTTTTACCCAATGAACCTCATACAGAAAACTCATTGTGATACATTTAGTCTGTTACATTAACAATGGGCTTCTTAACAGTGTATCCTGAGGGAATGGCTTTACGGGGCCATCTGAGCTCGATGTAATACTACACATCCCATCCATGTGACACAGACCACCTCCTTTTCGGGAGCTTTTGATTACACCTAACGTGTGACACAGACCACCTCATTTTCGGGAGCTTTTGATTACACCTAACGGTACAAAACTATGGACTCCCAACTCTCAGAAAGATAAACTCGCCTTTATGGTCTAATGCCGAGTACGGCCTACCTGAGACTCGGGGGGGGGGGGGGGGGGTAGCTTGCTTCATACTCAAACGCCTTATGTGCCTGCAAGTGCTTGCCAACCAATCGCTATTCGTTCATCGCCACCCCCCCACCCCCTATATAATGGCTTTGGCTCTGAAATCATTTTTACAATGACGGCAGTCATTTAGCACCGACCGAGGCACCCAGGCATCCATCGACCTAAAGTAAAATGCCACTAACTTCCACATTTCATAGTTGTCTCCTTGAGGTTTTACAGGGATAAGACAGGGTAGCTTTTCCCCTCTGTCTATCTAGAGTTATCCTTCAAATCTTACCAGGTCAAGACCAAACAACTTCCCACTCTTGCCCTGGTTGTCTCCACGAGTTGGATTTTCTCTTCCTCTACCTACACATGGTTCCTTTTCAGGCTGCTGTAATGCTAAACCCCCAGACAAGAGTCATCCTCCTGGGCTTGTTCCCCATTTCAGCCTTTTTGCAGTTTCTCGAGATTCCAATCATCCTTTATACTCTGGTGACTTTGCATGCAGCTAACACCAGAATCTGGGTGAGGTCCCCCAGTAATTCACTCCATTTTTCCTTTTCCTTTAGATTCTCTGCCTACTGTCAGGATCGTGGTCAGGGCCCCCAGCTGAGATGTTGCTCTGCTTGCCCGCTTATCCTGCCCCTCTTAGGGCTGCAACACCAAATCTCTGGAATACCCCCCTAACTACCACCCTGCTGGCCTCCTTCCAATGTTCATACTGTAGCTCCCCACTCAAGTGGCTCAGTGGTTTTGCCATGAAGTACGGTTTTCTGGCAAATGCTGTTTACTGGAATAACATCTCTCCACTCCTTGAACACACTATGTTTGCGCTGAAGAAGGCTGGTTTCTTTCAACATTTATAAACCCACTTTGGCCGAAACTTGAGTAGGCAAAGAGACTAATGCTGTTTGAACAATATTTTCCCTCTTAAAGATTTTTTTTTGTTAAGTTGTGTTTGGTAGGTGTGAATCCACTTTGGCACCACGTTATTACAGAGTAGTGGCAAATTGTGTTTTAGTTAATTGGTGCTTACAGGTTTTAGTTTCCTGTCTGGGTTCAGGGTACGTCCTTGTTTTGCACTTTGTGGTCGTTTGTACAATATGATGAGACAGCACTTTAGTATTTTATTTGGTTGTGTATGACTAGTATGTTTGGTTGGTTGTTGTGTGAGTGGAGTGTCTGCAGGGAGTGACTGAGGTCTTGTGATTCTGGTAGTATGAATTGTTGCTCATTTTGATATGTTCTGTAATGATCATGTATTGTATTTGAATGCACTTGTGCTCAAGATGTTTTTGCACTGCATGCACTTTCAGGTTGTATCTTTTGCACACTTTCCTTAAAAACTAAAAACGCTCATTGCTTGAAAACAATTTTGCGGAGTAAAATATGTTCAATTAAATGTGCATCGGCTCTTTTCTTGTGTTTTGTTTAAGGTTCCAATGGATCCCTTGCCACAAAATAATGTATGTGGGTTGTCCTCAAGTGTGTGTTTACTTTACAAGATGATCCTGGCGTCCTGTAAAGAAGATATTACGAGTGCCAGAAGCGTTGCTAGGGGGGGCTGAGGGCGTTATAGCCCCGGGTCTTTTGGTTGTAGCTCCGGATAGAAGCTCAAGGACTACAACCAAAAGGCTATAGCTAGCCCTGAATCCCGCCAGTCCCGACATTAGCCTAGCCCCGGATCTTTTCCAGACCTAGCAACACCCCTGACGGGTGCCACAATGAAAGGGTTCTTTTTTGGATAGTGTGGCTGTCAGGTTCGGGGCAATGGAGCAGGAAGGGGGCTCAATGGCCTCTGGATGTTCCTGCCAAGGCCCCGAGACCCCAGAATGCACATCTTCTCTGGATTTCTGAGCCCATATTCTGAGTCTGGCAGGTGCCGTGGAGGCTCAGAGATGGGTCTTGGCTGGTCAGCGGTCTTGGCAGAAGCACACATTTCTATGTCGCGTGTCTCGCGGGTCCCCAGGTTCTGGAGAGCACTGAGCTATCGTTTCCATTCCGTGTCCCCCAGCCCGCCTCTGAGGACTCCTCAAGTGGGGTACCACTAGATACATATTGCCAATTGACAACATTTAGAGCCCTGAAGTAGAAGCAGGCTGAGAGGAGAAACGTCGGCCTGGCCTCTACCCCGTTCAACATGTTCACATTAGCAGCAGGACAGTCCTCTCTCCCCTCTGCACTTAGTCATGATTTGTGGCGGAGCAGAAACTGTGCTTTGTTTCCTTCTCTTCTGCACCATTAGATGTAATGAACGTGTTTCTGCCCTCTCCCTATTGGGTATTCTCCACTTCCCGAATGACCATTTCGCCGAAGTACAGGTTTTACGCTGCTTTATTTTACCTCAAAAAGATAGATTGTAGGATTAGCTCAGGTATGTTGAAAGAGGGCTAGTGGAAAGCGAAAAGGTGTGCAGAGGGTCTCCCCCCACTTGTTGCGGTAAAACAAAATGCTAAAAACGTTAAAAACTAATGTGGTGAAATTGAATATGCCCAAACACAATGCTAAGAAACCTCACAGATCCCATCCCTGCTCTGTTGGAGTGCAACCCAAAGGGTGACCGAAATGAACGCCATCTCTGATTGGCACGTTACTGTGCCAAGTATCAGAGGCAAAACCTGTTGTTTCCTGACCCCACCTAAAGCATAATAGTCAGACAATAGATTTATTTTGGTTACTCGTCCATCAAATCACATAACAAACACGTCATTGAATATTATCTCAAAAGAAATGCAATGAAGAAACAATTCCCAATACGCGTATTAAATCCTATCGAAGATAATATTGTGAAGTACAAGCACTTCCTGGTGACAAGTTAATGAATAACCTTTTTCGAGTTCTAATCCTGCAGTCTAGGAAGACAGTGCTCAGTTTCATATGTCACAGCTCACAAACCCTTAACTCCTGTCACAGAAGCCCTAATAATTGAGAGAGGTAGATTGTTCATGTTAATACGAGCAGATTGGCCAAGGTTCTACAGCAGAGCTGGGGAGGGAATGGGTAGGCTATGTGGCGTCCTTCTCTCGTCCTCCCATGGGCGTCTCACCCACCTCCCTATCCCAATCTTCCATATTACTCAGGTTTGGGACTACAGGTAAGTAGCACCTACTACCCAGTGCTAGCTGTTAGTGAGGGCCCAAAGGCAACAGCCTTGTCTATCGGGCTGCATTCCAGGGATTTTCTAAAGATGCTCTAAAGATACCCTAGCCTAACTTTCCCCATGCATGTCGCTAAGGCCTGGTGGGGAAAAGTGGCAATATTAGACACTGTAGTGCAATCTGTGAGAAACCTGAGGGTATTTTCCAGGGTAGACCTCTGGGTAGATCCCTTATTCTGATGGCCAGAGAAGGGCTGGCGCTCTCAGATACCAACCCTAGGGGCGGACGAGCGAGGGAGGATCACCTGGATAGGGGAGCCCGGGGTTACACTGAGGGAAATGCCCCAGGTGAGACGCGGTACTATATGGAGGGAAAAGGAGAGGACGATGAAATCCTCGAGGCCTTTCTAGGTTGTACTACATCTGCCCCCCTTCCTCCCATTGAATCCCTGTTATCCATAAGCCACAACCCCTCTGAATCAGATAAATCCCATAGGATCCCAAACCCTGCTGCTCTCACAAACCACAACTCCTGGAATCCCTGTTTCCCTGTGTCTTACCCAAATACTCCTGGTCATTCTTTTCTACGTCCGCCTAGTCATTATTTTTCGAACTCTCAATCGGCATTAACAAAACACTATCGCTCCCACAATTCCCCCTGTTCATTTCACAATAACAAATCCGGTCATTACCATTTGTTTCCCAAACACTACTACTCTCCCCCTTCTAAGGTCACCAACCCTCCTGGTACGAGGGTTGTCATTCCCTGTAACACCTCTTCCCCATCCTACCCCGTAGAATACTCTGACACTCTAACCCCCACACCGTTTCCAATATGAACACTTTCCTACACCGTAAAAGACAACAGACTAACCACCAAGCTGTTTACTTGACATGCCCTGACACAAGGGTCAAGCAGAGTCAGCCAATTGACAGGAATCGCGCACACCTGACGGCCCTTTATCTTCCCTACAGGGATAAAAGGAGAAGCACAAGAACACATTACGAGCAAGGCAGACCTCACACCGAGACAGCTATCCAGGCATGGCAGTTCAAGAGGAGGAGAAAAGCAGTGAACATCGAGATGCTGACAAGGAGAGACGTGACCTTGCCTTTTCCGTACCAGACCCGCGAGACCTCCGCAGAAGGAAACGTAAGACCGCGGACAATAGCTGAAGTATGTCAGCAGATGTCAACGGTACATGGAACGTGTCTAGGCTGATGGGCAGGACCGAGGGAGACGCCTGCTACCGTGGTACCGGCTTTGACTCCAGATATTCTGAAAAGCCAAGCAGTTCATCACAGCCGGTGAGTCGAGGGGAGAACCAATAAGAATTGAACTGTGTTTAATGAAAGCCACAAAGTAGCAAATTAAGGAAAGTTTGCAGAACTGTCAGAATAAAGGGAAGACCAGCTGCAGCGGGATCCGGCACCACGTGGGTGCTTACTCGAGAGACTCTGGTCAATCCTGTGTTTGTTGAAACTGCTAATAACAGAAGGCCTTGGGAAGGCTGCAAAGGAACGGTGAAGGTGGTCATATAGGGGTCGAACCTAAATCCCGTACACTCGAAAGTCTTTGACCGACAAACCATTGAAAACGTAAGGGAAGTGAATCCCACAACAAGAGAGAGAAAATGGCAAGAGTGAACCCAGCGGAGGGAAGCAAATAAAGAGGGGCAAAGTCTAACGTCCCTGGAAATAGTGTGTTGACAAAAGGTGAACCTGGCAGAGGGTGCACGTTGAACTGGATAAAAGACATTAAGATTTTCGTAAGCAAAATTGAGTGAGAAGACCTTAGTGAACCCGGCAGAGGGAGGCAACCACTCGAAAGGGGTCTGAGCCCGGCAGAGTGGGAACCAGGGGTGAGAAGTCATCATCCCAACTACATGTGAATGAAAGAAGGCCTTACAAGGGCCGCAAGGGATTAAAGTGGTCATACAGGAGTCTAGCAAAAGCCTCTGTACAATCGAAAGCATTTGACCGACAAACCATTGAAAGCTACGGGAGACGAATCCTGTTCGATAGAAAAGGAGACTGAGCTGTATGTGTGACAAGAGTGAACCCGACGGAGGGAAGTCAACAGTTCATTGTTTAAAAAGACATTAAGATTTGTGAATGGAAAAGGTACAAGTGTACTGAATAGAAGCAAACAGTCGAGAAGGGGTCTGAGCCCGGCAGAGGGAGATCCAAGGGTGAAAAGTGATCACCCAATGACTGGTGAATCTAAAAGGAGAAGACGAGTGAACAAGAGCCATAGTGAACCCGGCAGAGGGAGGCTGACAATCGAGGTCTCTGCCCAGAAGAGGGGGACCCAGGAGTGAGCCACTATCACCCTAACTACCGTATGAAAGGAACTGATCCTCAACAGCAAGAGACTTTCAAGTGGAAAAAGATTTGGCCATTGAGGCTCGTGAGAAGTTGAGAATGGAACTGTCATCTCATGGTGGGGAAGCTCAAGAAGTGTGCTGTGCTCAAAGGTCCCACCTTGTTCCGTGCTCAGAATGTGGGCAAGGAAGACCCCGACTACTGCATCCTGACACATTATTTGTGAACACTTCTTTCCTTCTTACGAATCCTATCCCACACTCTTTTGTATGTAGTTGTAAGGTTTGGCAATAGGTTTTTTAGTATAGGTCCTTTTTGATTTGACAAGATGCCACAAGGACGGCATTTATTTATTTATTTATTTATTTATTCATTTGGATTTGTATAGCGCACCTCTGCCCGGGGCATTGTGGCGCTGGCCAAGTAGGCTTATTTAGTACATGTCATTTCAAGATGCATACTTTACAGAAGATAGGTGGTTTGAGCGGGTTACATATAATAGTTACAGGTGCAATTGATACATACTGTTGTCACAAAAACCAATATGGACGTTGTTATACAGAGGTGTCACATACAATCAATATGGAGAGAGCAGATAGGAGTTAGTTGAAGAGGGTGGTTTTTAGCAGTTTGAGGAAAGCTTGGTATGATTTTTCGTTGCTGAGTGTTGGGGAAGGGCGTTCCAGTTTTTTGGAGCTAGGTGCTGGAAGCTGGCCTTATTTTTCATTTGATTGTCGAAGCTTGCTCCCATTTTAGATATAGGTTTAGATTAGGCATTTATCTCTCCCACCTTTGCAGTTTTATTTTAAAAACACCCTTGAACTGTGGTCACTTGTGTCTGTCTTTACTGTTGCCTCCATGAATACCTTACAAATCTCTCACATAGTCGGTGCTAAATTTGTGGGGGTGTTGACAGCATGGGTAACAGCTGTGGGTGGTGTCAACAGTAGGTGGGGAGCTGGCGTTCCTGATGTGTCATGGGTGTGTTAGAAGATATTTGAGCCTCAGCACTTATTTGATACAAATTAAGCACTGAACATAGTCATTCCCTTTCTTGCCGCTCCCTTACCTTACTACTCCCTCTATTCTACTCCTTCACACCCTCTCTGTCCTGTCTCACTCCCTCTGGTAGTCTTTCCACTCTCTTCTGTCCCTCCGATGTCCAAACTCTCTCTCTCTCCTCTCTTTACTTCTTTCCTTTCCTCTTTCTTCATCCTTTACTCTCGCTCCTTCTCACTCCACAGCTCTCAGCCCCTCCTTACTCTGCTATTCTTCCCACTTTCCCTACTAAGGGAAATAGTGCCATACTCTCCCTTCTCCTACACACAATCTCCTGTCTGCAAGTGTGTGGCTTAAGCTAACACTCAGAGAGGCACAGCTCCACCTCACTGATGAGGCCCAACAAGGATGAAACATGTGTTTGGGGTTGCCGTTGGTATCCTTGTTCAGAAGGGAATTGCCATAGCATTTCGGTGCACGACTGCCCATGTGGGCGGGACAAAGACTGATATGCAAATGGATATTTCCCATCGGTGAAAGGCACAGTGAGAAAAAAGCAGATGGCTACGAACTCTCAAAGTGGTTAAAACCACTGAACATGTTATCATGCCGTGCTCTTTCGAGAGAGGGGCACCTGCTACCTTTTTTGTATTAACCTAACACTCATTCTCTGCCTACCTCTTACGACTATCTTCTTCTCTGTTTTTGCTTCTTTCCACCCTCACCCCTACTCCCACGAATGTCTTGCACTCTCTCCACAACCTCATACCACACACTTTTCTTTTTCTCTCTCACCTTCATGCTCTCTCCAGTCCCCCTAGACTTCGCCCACTCTGTCTCCATTGTCCTTTCTCTCTCTCATTCACCTTTTACACCCCCTCCCCATCAGACCCCAATACATACTACTGGTACCACTCTCTTCCACAATCAATACCTCACCTGTACTCTGGACCACCACTCCTCGAAGATTCGCTTACTCAGGAGGTGACTGATGAAAAGCGTGTGAGCTTCGTTTCATGTCGTTCGAAGGGGGTGCGATTTCCACATGTCCTTGAAGTGCCGCAAGGATCTTTCACAGTAAGCGCATTGCTCTGATTTACAGATAGGTCTTGCTGTGCAGAGTGTGCAAAACCTTGAGACATTAGGAACAGGCTGTGATTTGATGTAAGTTGAGTGAAGAGTGAAATGTAATCAATCCCTTTTTTTGCGACATCACTTTTACCTAAACCTCCCTACCGCCATTGGTAGTAATCCTGTGAAAAATATCAACTTTTTGAGAACATAAATGTTCATATTTGTATGTGCTGGGATTTATAATGTGCAAGCCTAGCTGTGAAGAAAGTGTTGACTAACGGGGGGATCCAAGGATAGAGTGCTAGGGGAGGAAGGATAGCTCAGGGGCAGCGCGTTTGTCGTGAAAGCAAGTCAATGCGGTGGAACATGTTATTTTTTATAAATAAAAAGAAAAAATCAAGCTTCCATGGTCAGTTTCGTAATAAGGTTATACGTATTTCGAACTCTGGGCAGCTTTTTGTTGAAAGCGCTACATAAGTCCAGTACAATGAATATATACACTGAATATATTTAACAACTGTTTTCGGTTTGGGTGAGCTTCCAAATAGCAATGCGCCGTAAAATAAAGAGATGGAAAGATTTTTGAGTGGAAATTGTGTGTTCCTTAAACCGAAAATACTTTGTACAAACAAAGTTGAGGGTCTCTAGGTCTCCGTAGCAGCTTACTCTAATGCGACGACGGATCTAAACATCTAGTTACTCTAAACCACAACATCTAATATATTTCAACACAAGTTCTATGAGGTCGCAAGGTACCAGTTCTGAAGACGTCAACAAAAAAGTCCCTCATTAGTTACGCATATTTAACAACTACACCACTTTGTGTCCATCACCTCTTTCTGGCCTTTGCAGCGGTCAGAACAGATGATAGGTCAGGTCCTGTGGATCGGTAAAAAAAGACCTGTAAACCTGGCGGTACACTTTTATTACCACTTTTCTTCTGATCTGTGGGATTTTTTTCCGATTTGTCAGGTGGGGTTGCGGAGCAGGACAGACCTAACATGCAACCCTAGCCCGTGTGTCTGCATTGCCACCAGCATGTATTTTCCATGCAGCGGTAATAGAAGGGATTCTTATAAATGTTGCCAAAAAATGCAAACTCTTAGAAACCTGGTGCTTTGCCTAAAGTCCTCCCCATCAGTCCCCATCCCCGGCAGTCTGTGAACTTTTCTCGGAATGTAGCTGTGTAACCTGTAACGCGACTAGCACCTTGATGCCCTCGGGTTTAGTGCGCTGCTATGCATTTTAAAATAAATAAATAGCACCTGGTAAAAGCACGCAGATTCCATAGACATTCATCATAATTACATCCCACAATCGTTAACTGCGGGAGCTTTACACTTTACACAAACTTAGTGGAAACGTATAGGGAGCGATTCATGGAATTGTTTTGCACGGTTCAAAGTGAATTTGCACTGCTGAAAAGTGACTTTGCACTGCTGACACAAACGCTGATTCATGGAACTGTGCAAAGGGTATTTTTGCCGTGCAAAGTCCGGGCAAAGTCATTTTTGTACTGCAAAAAACGACTAAACACTGACCTTGCCCGGACTTTGCACTGCAAAAATACACTTTGCACGGTTCCATGACTCAGGGTTTGTGCTGGCAGTGCAAAGTCACTTTTCAGCAGTGCAAATTCCTTTTGAACCGTGCAATACATTCCATGAATAGGGCCCTTAAAGTGTAAAGGCGATTTGGCGTTGTTTTACGCCATCTTTTCCCTGCTATGTGGTGGAAGAGTTAATTATTCAACGAGGGGCCCTTTTCCACTAAAGTGCAAATGGACGCGGTCCCCACTGCACAATGTAGGTTATACATTATAATATTTTCGTGTCTCTGATAATTTGACTGTTCAAGGTTTTATCAGAGAACTGTTTTCCATGTGAAAATGTTACATGAATTACAATGCACTGAGGGCGTTGCTTGGGGGGGGCTGAAGGGCTATAGCCCCGGGTCTTTTGGTTGTTTCCCCAGATAGAAGCTCAGGGCTTACAACTAAATGGCTAGCCAGCCCCGAGTCCCAACAGTCCAGACATTGGTGTAGCCCCGGATCTTTTCCAGACCTAGCAACACCCCTTAACTGTGTTAGGGCTAGAAACGAGCTGACGTTTCATCTCGAATGACTGACAGCTGTCACTGGGATTGTATAGTCTACCCATTCCATTGGAGGATTGAAAGACTGGGGTCTCTTTTATTTTTCTTCATGTTTGGGGCCGTGGAAGGGATGGGTGGGAAGGTGTATAGGAGGCGTGGCTAGTGGCAGACCCAAGCAGCAACACGCAATTCCCTGCACATCCTTCACAGTTCGCTTGCAGTCGAGTCGCGATAGATGAAGGCGCCACTTGGAGACACCCTCGTGCCCGACATGAAAATCGTTGGCGCTTCGAGGTAACCGGCGATTTGTCTTACCATATATGGCTATAGGCGGCCACTAATTAGGGTGACCAGACGTCCCCGTTTTCCCGGGGCAGTCCGGTGAAATCACCTTCCAAACTGGGGTCCCGGGAGTTTTTTCATTTTAAAGTTGGAGGTTTGTCTCGAACCCCCAACCTTTCAGGTACAAGTCATAACACTTACTGACTGTGCCACAGAGACCTAATTGGAAAAAGCTATACAGCAATCCATGTAATATAAATCAGAGCAAACGCATGTTTTGAATTAGCATGCCAAGATTCACAGACAAAACTGCACAAATGAGATCATATACAGCTTCTAGCAAGGAGAAGTGCTGCTGGAAATATGGTTGGGTGGTAGTTGTGGGGGCGTGTTTGGGGAGGGGCGGTAATAGGTGGGCTGCGATGGGGTAGTCCCTCTTTTATGTTTGTCGTGCTGGTTTTTCGTTTTGGAAATCTGGTCACCCTACCACTAATTAAAGAAAAACGCAGGGGGAAGCAGAACGTCCAGGATTTATTTGAATGACGTACATGCAACACACGTGTTTCCCAAAAGTGATTTTTTTTTTTAATGGGCGATTTTGCACCAGCTAACCCGTCACACCATGTGGCGAGGTGTGATGTGTGGCGTCGGAGCTTAAAATAAAGCACTCTCGTTGCTGTGTTGATCTTACTTCACCCGTTTCATAGACAAGCTTTTCAAATGTAATTCTGATAGTGTGACAGGAATGTAGCAATGCAATGTTAAGTATTGGTTTTACATAAATGCTGCCAAAATAGGGCAGAACCAGGGAAATGTTTTTTTTTTTTGGTTTATTACAAACCTTTCACAATTACAATTAATACGATGCCATCCTCCACAAAACATGTTAAAATCATCACATCCTCTTCTTTCATCCATCCCCACTTCCCTTAAAATCTTTGTCCACTTGTGTCATCCTTTATTACAAATCCTCCAAAAAGGTAATTGCTGCTAGTATCATTGCATTACTTTCCCCAATAAAGAACATTTCTCACCACTCATCCAGAGTTAGTGCCTGACTCATAGATTTCATTCTCCTGCTGGTCCATTCCTCACATTCTGTTAGCAGATGCTTTGTCATCATCTCCACCCTGTCACATCTCCTACAGAATCTCCAGGAGGGAGTAGCACCCTCAAGGTGCTTCCTAGCTTTCATCCTCTTGAAGATGTTTCTATTTTTATACCCTGGGAATTTGACTAGGTATCTGGGCACCCGATGTATCGACCTTTGTTCCTGGGGCAAGGCAAGCCTAAATATGTACGTGCTTCTTTTTCCAATGGTGTTAATCCAATCCGCATGTCGTACTTGGATTTTAACCTTATCCGGATTATCAAGAAGCAGTGGCGTAGCCAGGAATCAAATTTAGGAGGGGCATAGCGGGGGGCCAAGGACAAAAGTAGGGGGGGCACCGACAAAATTGGGGGGCCGCCCATGAAAGGTAATGTGTGACGTCACAAACACTCCTGCATAGAGGCTTTTGGGCACGCCAACTACTCACACCCCACTGCACCTCCCCTCCCATCAGAATGGCCCATCATTAGAAGTTTCTTGCGCTACATTCTGATGGGAGGGGCGATCACTGCTCGCTTTGAGACAAAAGAAGAGTATTTGCCGTGTGATATGCAGACATTTGCCTTAGTGAGTGTCACAAAAAACACCACAAACAGAGAACACGGCCACTGCTTGCCTTAGGTAGAGTGGGCACAAAAAGGGGGGGGGGCACAGGGTTTCAAGCCCCCCTGGTGACACCACTGTCTAGAAGTACTTTTTCAATTAGATCAAGAATTACCAGCCATTCCTAACACCTCAGTTTCCAGGAATCCACGATTCCATCCTCTCTCCCTTTGTTTCTATGTTTCTGTTCTTGTTTCCTTTTAATATGTCAAATGGTAGGGGATTGTGGTCATCTATGCATTTCCGGAATAAGCTCAAAGATTTCCATCTCATCATTGAGCTCAGGGACTGTAGGTCCAGCTCACACCTCACCAGACAAATTGGTAGGGATTTTGGAAGACCCAAGACCTTCTTCCAGAAAAGACCCTCCAATACCTCCCAGAGCTCTGGCGGCATATTCAGGGCCGTTTCAGGTCCATACAAAAGAATCGGGGTAAGCTTTTGCTTGTAAAAGGTGATTATTGGGACAAGCGTAAATTTGCCAAACCTACTCTGTGGCACCATAGTCTGTGCCACCAGTCTAACACACTTTAATCTCAGCCCATCCATCCATAATTTCACATTTATTTTGCAATTCATTGAAACTCCCAAGTATGTTATCGAGTCTATAATATCTATCTGGTCAGAGCCAATTACACAGGTACATTTTGGTTTCCGTTTCCCATGGACATTGCAGAGCACCAGAATTTTCACCTGAATTCTGAGTTCGTTAAACTGAAAATAATTTTCTAGCTGGGTCAATCTCCTTTGTAGGCCAATAGGCGTGAGATCGATGACCACCAAATCATCGGCATATATCATCCATGGGATCAGATGGTTGTACAGCTTTGGGGGAAAGGTTCTTACCCCTTCTTTGCAAGATGCCATACCTGACCGATTAAAAATCGCAGGCGCCAAAGGACAACCTTGTTTAGTCCTCTATAGGTGTGGATTGGTTTGGTTAACAGTCCCTTGGCTGATATTCATATTTGTATTGAGGTGCCAGATTTGAGTGCCCTTATTGCCTCCAAGAGATCTGGAGGGCCTGACCAATCCGACATATTTTGCCAGAGTTTACTTCTGCTGATGCTGTTGAAGGCTTGCTCCAGATCTGTAAAGCCAAGTACACCTTCTGCTTGGTCTCAGTCACCCTCATCTTTAGTATGTTTAATAAGAACAGATTTAAACATGCCCCCACCCCTGAAACAGAGCCTGCTTGCCTTGTATCAGAGTGCCGAGAGTCACATACCCATTTGTTTAGATGTTTTAGGAGGATTGAGGTGAAGATCTGCCCCCAAGGTGTCAAGGAGGGCAATGGGTCTATAGTTCTTAGGGTCGTCCCTGTCACCCTTCTTATAAATAGGGACGATCAGTGCCTTCCTTCATGGCACTGGAGTTTTCCAGGCTGTTACAATCTGATCAAAGAGAAGCAACAGAATTCTGTCCAATCATCTGGATTCTCTTTTAAAGTATTGTTATTCAGGCCATCAGGCCCTGCAACTCTTGATGTATTATTTTTTTAATTAAAATCTGTATTTCTTCCCTGTCAAACTCCATATACCAGGGGGCGGAACAATTTCCCGGGCTTGTTCTTAGACCACAATCCACGCCATTAAGGAGATCGGTGAAGTATTTGACCCAAACCTTTTCTGGCACATGGGGGCCATTGTGGCCAGTTGGAACGTGGCATTGTTATTAAGGAGCTTGCATAGATATCTCTTGTTATTATTTGATAGGATTTTCATTATAGTTTCTGCGTTTTCTTGGAAGCGCTGAGCTCTAGTAGTCAGTAACCAATTTCTGTATGGCTGTCTTTTGTTTTTCATAGCCATTTTGTCCTCTTCAGATTCACGGTCTATGCACTGTAGGTCTGCTCTCAAAATGGTCTTCATCTCTCTCTCACTTTCTGGCTCAGATAGCGCAGTCTCTTAAACTCAGGTCTTGCCCTGAGAGGGTTTGACCACAAGACTCATCAGTGCACTCGAATAATCTGTCCCCCCCATTATTTTCCTCGAGGCTCGTTTTCAATTTAGTTATCAAGCCCTTTATATCCCTTGATGTTATTCTAAGGCAGTTCCCGCCCTGGTTGACGTTTAATGCGCCTGACATTAAGTGTAGATCTGCAGTATTCCGTCGCCTGAGGGTCAGGGTCAAGAGATGATGGTCACCTTCTGTCTTTGGAGAAAGTTCCAGAGCGCTCAGCCATTCAGTTATTCCCCTTGCACAAAATAATAATCCAGGTGTGCTGTCTGATTACCCCGAGTCCATGTCACTTTCCGAGGAATATCCCCTCTTAATTGGCTATTCACCATGCCCACATCATGTTCATTAAGTTCTGAAACCCAAAGTGCCACCCTCGTACTCAGAAGCCTTTTAGGAAGTTTTGCTCCTACTTCATCCAGGCATTTTATGTTAAGATCACTGCATAACATTATGTGATGATCATTTGCTGCTATTAGCAACTCACATTGGTGACTAACCCCACACCATGTTTATCTCCCATCCCAAGAGGGTTCCAGTATAGATTGATTATAATTAGTGTAAGCAGATTTTGGCCCTACACCCTTTCCCAAGACAAAGTCACTACTTGGGTAAAGGGATTAAGATTCCTCGAGTCCAAGATAGAACAGAGACCACCCCTCTTCACCAATGTCAAAAGTCCTGCCGAGGGCCTTCTGACCTTTCTCTGAGTGGCAGGGTTAAAGCAAATGTCAAAACCCTCACATATGGGTTTTGTCGATAGCCACGTATCCTGCAAGCAGCATATATCATAGGATGCCATGTCCAGGCCCTATTTCTTAAACAAATGTGTAAAGCCACGCGTATTCCACGAGGCTAAGCGCAGAAGGGGTCTCTGAGTAGTAGAGAGTTATATGATCTGAGGCCTGTGTTAACGTCGCTGCCAACCAGCCCCAGTTTGTTGAATCACTTGGCGAGATCTTCGTTTGCGCGCACACTTTGAAATTTCTTGCTTGTCCATTTACGCCTCCAACAGTCACTTTCAGCCAGGGCCTATTCCACCTCCTGATGACGTTAGTCACAAAGGGTCTACTCTGTCATGCCTGATGGTTTGAGGGCGTCTAGATGTGAATTTCCTGCCAGAATTTGTATTCCTAGCTCTTTCCTGTATATTGTTTATCTGGGGTGAGGTGTCATCACCAGTTTTTGTAGTAGCGGGTTGGACTCCCTCCGATATTTCAAATGGCCAAGGGGAGAAGGTCGAGGCCTGCTTCCACCAGCCAATTTCGGACAAGTATGGAACGGAGGTGTAAGATCACCCAATCAAGGCGTGTTTCCTTTACGAATTCCACAATCTTACTGTCGTCTGGGCCAATAAATCTAAGCTTGGGTGAACAGTTAAGTAGTTTTAGAACGTTTTTTCGGTTCATTATAAGGCCATCTCTTTCTGGACTCAAGCGTTCTATTGAAACAAGGATGCTGTCAATATCTTGTGGTATGAGGGCAGAGCTTTCCCCTCTAATGGTCTTGATTTGTCTTTGGACCGGAGCCTTTTCAAGGTTAATACGGCTAGGGTCTTTGATTTTCTCTAGCAATAGGGCTCTTCGTTGTTCCATCATACAAAAGCGGATAGGACTGTGTAGCCCTGAATTTAGGTCTGTTAAAGGGACAGTCACGGTTTCCTTAGAGGAATTTTAGAGTGCGATATTCAGATCATAGGTTGTATTAGCCATTGCTTCATCCTCCATGGTTATTTCATCAGAGTGTGCTGATAGGTTCATTAAGGTGCGAGTATTCTCGTCCAACATCTCTTGTTGAATTACTGACCCACTGATGGAACTGGAACATTTTGGGAAGTATAATTTAGCATGTGTCCCATGCTTGGTCTTCACAGAGATTTGGGATCGTGGTAACATCATATTTCGTAGAAAGGCTCTTGACCCATTTGAGTGGCCTTTTTTGGATTTTGCTGATTTTATTTATTTTTGTTGTTGTATCGAAGTCACCTCTTTCCCCCCTAGATTCATGGTGGCAATTTTTCCCAAAGGCAGGATAGAGTTTATCTTTGTCCGCAATAATGGCAGTTTGATTATTTGTTAACGCGACTTCCATAATATCAGGTTCATGGGTATCTCCAATGTTTCCCACGCAGAGAGCCATAACCTGCACCTGTCCTGCTGTTATTACAGCCTTTTTCCTTTCTGGGCTATTACTTTGGTCGTTTCGAGTTCCTTTGTTCATTAGGCCAGATCCACGTTCTTGGCGTGGCAGAATCAAGGCTCTAGCGATGTGAATTTCTGGTTCCAAAGCTTCTCCTGTTGAGCTTGAGGGGAGTGGTATGTGGGAGGACTCACCATGAAGCCCAGTCTCAAGCAGCCTGGAGGGAGTTAATCCCTTCTGGTGTCTTAGCCACATCATTTCCACCAGAATGGACGCCATCAGAGTTGTTTTCTCTATTGCTTCACCTCTCGCTCAATCAAATAATCTAGCGTGCCACTGCAAAGTCATCTCAGCTTCTTGATCAAACCTAGAGTGTACGGATCCAGCAAAAATGTCCAGATATATCAGCATCGTGTGTGACATTGTCAAAAGTGTGGCTTAGTCCTTGATTGTATTGTTAGAACTGATATAATATTGTTTCGTCCTCATTGTATATGTTGGCCTATGCCCAGTCGCTTTGCAAGGAAATCCGTATTACAAGGTCCTGACCCCAAGTGAATCGAGCTTCCATTTTAGGTTAGAACCGCCATTTTAGTTTATTGTACAAAGTCACCCTGTAGTCTAAAATGGCCGTCTTATGTGCTCTTGCTTGCCTTAACCTCTTCAACCTCTATATGAGGGTTAATGTCCAACCTGCCTTCAGGCTATATGTTAGGGTCATGTAGACCTTGTCCTTTGTTGACCTCGGGATCAGGGGATTACTTGAATTAGCAATGTTAACCTACAAGTATACAAGAACAATAATGCAATCGAAATACGACATGCGAAACATTTGTTTGATTTGTATTAAAGTAATATGTAAAGAGTGTAACATTAAATTAGAGAATAATGATGTCTGTTAGTAAGTGTATTTAAAAGTAAACTGCATGCACGAGATATGTAAATTAGGAAATGAACCTGGCGCGACCCTAGCCCAGTGTATTATTAACTTGTAAAGAGGCTGGACATCATTATAACAAACTGTGTAAATACGCTGATGTCCAGCTAGGAAACCCTGCTCACTGCTCACATCAAACCCTGCTGGTGGTCCCTGTGATGTATTGATAGCCAAATAGCTATTTGTGTACTTTGTTGAATACTGTTCAGTTTTGTAATAAAGATTCTGGGAATCTTTACAAGCCTGTGTCGGTGTATTTTCCTTTGCTTGGTGTAACAGCCGTAATATTGTATTTTTTCTGATTCCACACATGGCGCCCGAATAGGGACCCTTAAGATTGACTTTGTCTCGTTGAAGGTTGGCTCGGCTATCGGACCGGGATCGGACGGTGTCAACAGAAACGGCGACTCTAGACGAGAAGCGAATTCCACGACGAAACCACACTATCCGATCCCTGAACGGTGAGCTGTAGCCCGAGACGACGTCTTGACGAGGGTCCATGTATCGAGGTGGGTAAATTTGCCGAATATCACCAGACATGTGGGTCCTTAGCATTGTCCTTAGTAACCCGATCGGGCCTCCCAGTCCTTTGGTCAGGTGAATTGTGTCCCGATTCTTTATCTAATCCTGACAATTTGAATTTGGAGCATTGTACTCTCGAGCACAATTATTTAACCAGGTAACACCAGAACTTTGATATGCCTGGGAAATTGTCTGCCTGCTTTAGGGTATTATTCTGCAGCGACAGACAATCTTTGGAAGATAGCCATCCCGCACCACAGGAGGGGTCGCCGGCATGTACTATATACTGTAAGAAAGGCTTTGGTAGTATAGCATTTAATGACATTTGGCACAGACAGACCAGACATAATTCTAATCTTCGGTGGCCAACCAATGGTAGTTTTGAAATCCCTCGTATAGAATATTTAGAGTCTGTATTAGTAAAGAAAAAGGCTAGACCTGCAGCATTTGACGCATTACATAGTTGGAAAACAGAAGCTTTGCAGCAACAGAAGAGTAGAGAGAAACATATGCGTAGACATATGACAAGTGTCGAAAAGGCACGGTTGTATGACCAAAATAAACAATTGGAGTCAGTTAGGAACACGGACAGGGCGTTTCAATTAGGCATTCAGAAAATCTACCCTTCAAAAGATTTTCATACGTCAGATGAATTGATTAATAAACATTTGCATGAACGAAGGCCTGTTGCCTCTGCGCCACCTCCGTACGTCCCTCCTCCTGGCGCTTTGCCCCTTCCCGTTGTTGTTCCCCCCCCTATAGTTCCTCCGGTCCTCCCTGCTGTTCTTCCTGTTGTTCTTCCGGCCGTCGCTCCTTTGCCTGTCCCCTTGCCCCCACCTGTTGATATTCAGAATGTGCCTACTCTTCCAAGTGATTCTGCATCGCTTGTAGTAGAGCGAGACCAAGGGTTGTGACTCGTAATACTGTGTCCCCAGACAAAAATAGTGAATTGATTGCTTCGGCTAAACATTGTATGGAGAAGGGTGAACAAGCCGATGTTTTTTCCACACTCGAAAATTTAAAAAATATTCCTGAGAAAAATGTTTTTATTGAAGGATTAGGGACCCATTTGAGTATAATGTGGAATAGATTGAACAATGAAGATTTCCCACAGGGGTTACGGGATTTGAACGCCTTAGCGTTGTCCAGAGATACTGCGGAGAAGGTATATGAGCACGTTGAGAGGATTTTTGATTATAGGAAGGAGTTGGAAGGGTTACAGAATGAGGAAGCAGATGGTGGTAGTTTAGGTATTATGTACTTACAGAAACGGTTTTCTCCTCGCCGTGAATTAAAAGGTGAGGAAGCGCGAATTTGTATAAAGGATGCGATAAGAGGGATTTCGGATATGTCGATAACTCCAGATGAAGTATATGACGCATAAAGTCAGTATACGTTAGAAATGCAAAAGAAAGTGATACAGGTGATGGTAGAGTACCTGCAGAATGAGTGTGTAGAAAGAAAGATTTGCTGCCCCGTAGAATTGTTGAGTGTTTATAAGAGAGCTTTTTCGATTGATACTTCTTCGACTGCCCTAGCGCTTCATTTGGCTCTGTTGCTTAGTAAGCGTACAGAGCTGCCTACTTCTCAGTTGCCTATGAGAGAGGTCCCTCCGACATTTGTCCCGAAAGTTGATATTGCGGCTGATGCTGCACGAGGTATAGTAGCCGGAGAAATTCCTGCACATTACGTATCACAGTTTGTTCACGTCCCGTTTTCAAGACAGGAAGTGAGCACCATAAAACAATCTATTCCCGATAGAAGAAAGAATCCGACCGGATTCTATAAAGAAATAGAGTTGGTCTTACAGTCATTGGTATTCACCTTAAGTGATATTGACCTATTATTTCCCATACTCCTACCAATCGACTTGTGGAAACAGGTTAGGACTATAGATGACATACCTGGGTTGGGAGATACATGGGATAACATGGTTAGTCTAGATAGAGAAAGACCAGCTGGTGAACGACCGCCTCAAGTGATATTAACCTTGCCTGATAGAATTATTGTAAAATTGAAAACTATGGTTCCTGAAAAAAGAATCATTTGGGACAAGCTTACGGCCTGTGTCCAAGGAAAGTCTGAGGGTGCTACCGATTTCTTCAATCGGTTTGAGCAGGTATTCTCAGATTTCAGTGGACAAGACTTAGGCACATAGTCAGGGAAAAGGCTGTTTGTCGACACATTTGTACGTGGATTGCTGCCTGACATCCAGTTACAGATTATGTCTTCTGAAAGTGCTTGGCAGGCGAAGTCTCAATCAGAAGTACTGCATATGGCTCAGTACTATGAAAATCGTGTAAATACTGAAAAGGAAAAACTTGAGAAAAAAAGGGTGACCTGAAAACAAAAGTTTTATTGCAACAGATTGTTAGAAGCCCTAGAGGGGGTAATCAATTTAGAGGTCAGTACATTCCACAGGGAAGTGCGCCCCTGGCTCTGGTAACCATTACCAGTGTGCCTATTGCCGGCAGGAAGGCCACTGGCGCGCACAATGTCCAACGTTGCAGCAAAGGTCATTTGGGAACATGGGTAGACGATCCAGAGGTCGCCCAGGTGCAGGGGGCCCTGGCAGAGGTCAGTTTGCACCAGAATCACAGCAACCTCCTTCACAAGATAAGCAAGTTTCGAATGTGGATAATAGAAACATTTTTGATCACCCTTCTGCCGCGTACCTCTCTGAAGATCTTCCTTTTGATAATATTCTGTTTCGTTAGGATTGCCCGAAGCAAGATTTGGAACCAACGCCTATTCCCGTTCATCAGAAAGGCCCCTACGTTGAGATGGCGGTGGGAAATAGGAAGCATCTATTTTTAGTAGATACGGGAGCACAGAAATGTTCCATCGATCATTCACAGGTTCCAAATATTCCCCTGTCAGGACAGTCCAACATTTCTGTAGGGTTTACAGGCACACCTGTAGTTTGTCCGGTCTCTTTGCCGGTACCGATAACACTGGGTCCCTTCACGGAACAGTGTCCATTTCTACTTACCACAAACTGTGGGGAGAACTTGCTGGGGCTAAATTTGTTGAAGGCATTGCATGCAGTAATACATTGTTCTCCGGACGGAGTTCGGCTAACAATTTCACCTCAGCAATCGCTCGCCTCTCAGTTTTTGACTCAACCTTTACCGCCAGAATTTAGTAATGTTCCAGAATGCTTATGGGCAATTGATGATAATGATGTGGGCATTCTTCAAATTGAACCTGTTAAAATTATTTTGAAACGTGGAGTAAAATTGCCTCGCATCCCGCAATATAAGATCTCAGTTCAAGGCGAACAGGCTTTGAAATGTATAGTTTCTGATTTTGTACACCGTGGAGTCATTGAGGAAATTACGGGTAGCCTATGTAACAGCCCCATTTTGCCAGTATACAAAAAAGGTGATCATGCGATTCCCTTTCGTTTTATAATTGATTTACATGCTATTAACAAGATTGTGGCTTCTCAATTTCCTATTGTACCTGATGTTACAACGATACTAAATGATTCCGTCTTCTGCCACTCATTTTAGCGTTGTTGATCTTAAAAACGGGTTTTTCAGTATTCCCATACACAAGGATAGCAGGTATTTGTTCGCGTTTACCCTAGGTGGTCGCTCGTTTACATTCACTCGTGCACCACAAAGGTACACTGAGAGACCAAGTATTTATAGTAGGACATTGAAAGAGTAGCCCGATACTCTCGAGTTGCCTACTACTTGCACATTATGTCACGACTCGCTCCCTTCGCTCCCGTTCCCGCCACTTGGGGGCATGTTTTGGGGCTTATTCCTTGCTGGACATTTCCTCCGAACCTAATGCCACAGTGCTGTAATGAATTGGGAGCGCTAAATCCCTATTTTCCAAACTACTTCCCTTCCGGATCCATTCCAGGTTTTTGGCAGCCAGCATGCTTCTTTAACCAAATGACTGTGTTTCCCAGAATGCCTGGCCCACTGCTCCACCTCCACCCTTGCAGGACAAGGTTGGGTGGAGGATAGGCAACACCTGTGGCTGCAGGTGCAGCAGTCAGCACACCCGAGGCGTGTGCTCGTTAAACAGCTTTAAAAGCCTCAGTCTCACTTCAGTCCAGCGCTGGTCATCGATTGCAGTGTTCCTGTTTTTGACTAGTCCCTGGTTCCTGGTTCCTTGCCTTTGTACCTTCTTCCTTGTTCCCGTTTCCTTGTTTCCTCCGCCCTGAATTTCGGATTCATGAGCTAATTGATTTCTGCTCCCTTGATTTCCCTTTTTGTCTTCCTCTGTTTGCAGGCAGCAATTCTCAGTGTTTTCCCCTTTTAGATGCAGCCCAGTTTGTCTGTGTTCTATATTTCTTTGACTCTGTCTTTTGCTGCTGTTACCCATTTGCCTTAGCCTTCCTCTTAGTTTAGTTTCCTGTCTTTTCCTTGGAGGGGTAGGGAGAAGTTTGCATAGGTTATTTCGTTTTTCCCTGCTCCTGATCCTTACTTTCTAGAGGATCCATTCCATGTTTTCCACTGCACTTCTGCATTTATTTTCCCTTTGATTATTAGGTGTGGTGTGCGGTAGTAGCTAGCTCCTGTGTGAATGCTTATGTTTTCCTCACTATTTTGTAGACACTATTCCCACTTAGGTATTTAGTTTTCCTTCCATTGCTGTTCTAGCCTTTCGGGGTCCCAGTTTCTTCAACAGGATTCGTGGGCTAGCTGACATTCAAGAGGTTTATCTCGTCCTCGTGAGTACAGTTCTTAAGTTCCCTTCTGTAATACCATCAAGAGTGTTAGTACACAGATCCTGTCATTGCTTGCCCTCCACGTGGGTTTAGCGCTGTCAGTACCTGTAACAGCAATTGGGGGTAAGGCGCTTGCCGACTTTCCTCGCGGTCAGGTGCTTACCCCACATCCCTTTTCATATATTGGTTTTGATGTCACACTCTATTTGCATTCCTGGGTTCTAGCATACCTGAGTCGTAGCTCCTTGGTGCACATTTCCCTTGCCATATTCGCTGCCTTTGTACTCGCCTGACTAATCCTGACAGTATGACCAGCCCAAAATTCCCATTGAATATGGCAAGTTTAAAGAAGAAAGGCAGCAAGGCCTCTAACAAGTTAGTACAGAAAGCTTCCCCTACATTTACCTGTGACAATCAAATCACTAGTCTTGGCTTAAATGAACTCCTTGTCACGAATGGGCATTTACGAGCAAAGTATTTTTCCCATAGGATGGCACATCCTACATTGCCTGATCCTAGTTCGATCTTTTGTTCTGATCCCGATTCTATGTCAGCGCAAGCCTTAGCCGCAGAAAACAACACACTGTTAGACTTATTATACAAGAGTACCTCTGTTGTTGAACCCCATGATTCCAGTTGTGCTTCACCTCAGATAGAACAGTTTCATGGTACAAACATAACGAATGGAGGGGTTCCTTGCATAACTTCAGTTTTCTACCCTCAGTCCAAATACTTCTTTGCACAAGTACATACGGTAGTCCCTAATGTCAAGAGGTCTAAGGTCAATAGATTGCTTAAGGGTAACACAGACCAAGTTAGTATGAGAAAGTATAAATCTCAGAACCTGAAAGCAGTTGAGGACAATGCACAATCGGTGCACATCCAGATTGCTAGTGCAGGATCCAGCCCTGATGCCACTATGCCTCCCCCTGTGCCTACTGATAGTGATGTACAGTTAATGCAGGGCATGCTAAGAGCTAAGCTTGAGGAGTTAACACAAGAATTCATTTCTTTACAAGAGGAGAATAAGATCTTGCACGCATACCTGAATACACCTCAGACTTTATCCATTGATGTTGATGAAGTGAAAACAGTTCAGCCCCTGAGTGCAGAGACTTTGGTAAACCATGATAATTGCCAATATGTTAGATCTATTGGAAGTGAAAGTCTTTCTTCTAGCACAGCGCTCAATCTGGGCACAGTTTCTAACAATTGTTCTGCTGATTGTCAGGGATTGCAGTTAGCTGAAGATTTACAAGCCACTCCTTTACCTAAAGTTTCCTGTGTAGCAGTCTGTCATAATTCTGAGCTAGCACACATACAAGCTTCTGATCTCCAAACACAATACACAAAGGTGGCATACACAGATTCAGTCACTACAGTAGGCTTAGGTCCTGCTCTTGATACAGCTGCTGAGACTGAAGTAGATGTTAAAGCTGATGTGGAAGACGATCTTACCTCTGGGTTCACTCTTCCTTCTGCCAATTCTGATCAATACGAACAGTCAGAGACAGTACAGATTTCATGTTCTGATGAACTCATTCCACAGTATACAGAACCAAAAGACCAGCAGGCGATTCCTGAACTGTTGATTGTTAATCTGCCTCTTTCAGAAGCTAAGACAGAGGAATGGACAATTGACGAAATCCTGATTAACAGAGACTTTACTATGGTGATTCCACTGGTTGATTTTGACTTCCACAAAGAAAGAGACTCTGTGTCACCCACTAAAGAAAAGGACTGCAAGGGTACAGTTCAGTCCTTGGTTACTGGAGCCAAGGAGTCTAATGCCCTAAAGGTGCCCTCCATTCCTGAGCCACTAATGTGTCTATCAACTTCTGAGACTTCTGTGTGTCCTCCTACAACCATTGACTCTTCTATGATCCAATCCACAGCCCTGCAGTCATCTTTGGTACACGTGTCTTCAATCAATGAACCGCTGTCATGTCTGCCATTTAATCAAGAGCCTCCACCATGCACGGGGTTAGTCCCAAAGACCCTGACATGTTTGGATTCAGCTACCGAGATGGCTCCAACTCGCATGCCTTCAGCTTCAAAGTTTCCTCTGGCCTGCCTGTCTTCAGCTACAGTGACTCATCCAGAAGATCATCCTTCAGCCAGAGAGCCTCCGGTAGTCTATCATATGTGCATGTCTTCAGTTCCAGAGTTTATTGCTTGTTTGCCTTCAGTTCATGATACACCGGTATCCTGCTTAGCTTCGCTTCCAACATCAGAGGTATACCTGTCTACACCATCAGATCCTGCTATATTTTCTACTGCTCCAGACAGTCCTCCTGAATCCCAAACATTTACTGTCGATGAACGTTTAGATTGCCTTTCTTTTGCTTCAGGAGGAGCACCAGAATGCCTGCCTTTTCCACAAGACGATTCTCCCAACTGCTTCACTTTAGCATCAGAACCTTCTAAAAATGCAGCATCAGAGTTTGAGACTTTTGCCAGCTCCCGCTTCAGAGTCATCAAGCTGGACCAAGTGGTGAGTCAGAACCACTCACCTGGGTGTGCACAGGGGGTGGTGCAGACCGGCGTATTACCTACAGAACTGGTGCAACAGAATTCCGCCAAGAAGCACCAGTTGGGTGCTAGCAGCCAAAGGAAGGGAATGACTGCTGCAGTTCAAGATGTGTCTGTTATTGCTCCTTCTGCGAGTGTGCCTGAAATACCAAGTACTGTGTCTATCACTCCTATCGGTAGGCCAAACGTCCCTGCTGTTGTATCCAACGTGCAACAAAGTGGCTACACGACTGTCACCAGGAGTACCAGCCTCGTACAACCCATGGGACTTCCAGGCATCCAAGGCGTAGAATATGTGCAGTCAAACCTTAATCATTTTCAACCACAAGCCTTTTCCCAGATGGATGACAGAAAAAGATCTGAACCTCTACCTCAGCCGCCACTTTCTCTAATGGCTGAACATGAACATTTCCTGAAGCCTGCAACTTCCTCACCTCCCGCATGTCCGCTCTCGGCAGAAAGGCTAACAGAACTTCTACCATCGTCTAAGGCAAGTTGCACCAGCCTGCCTCCCTCCTCAAAGACTTACAAGGGTCCACTTCCAGTGACTGAGCTTCCTGGACCTTCCAACTCTGCTCCAGGTCCTGCAAGTTCTTCATGCCTTTCTTCGAACCATGAGTTTCTTCCTCACCAGAAGTCACCGTTTCCATCAGTATCACCTCCAAAGACAACACACTCCTATCATGGAAGCCCATCTGCCTTTGCCCACAAGCCACCATTTCCATCAGTGCCACCTCCAAAGAAAAAGCACTCCCATCATGGAAAGAAGAAGTCTCGTACGGGTGGCGGGCACCCGAAGAGGGCCGTAGGAGGGGGTATACTGTCACGACTCGCTCCCTTCGCTCCCGTTCCCGCCACTTGGGGGCATGTTTTGGGGCTTATTCCTTGCTGGACATTTCCTCCGAACCTAATGCCACAGTGCTGTAATGAATTGGGAGCGCTAAATCCCTATTTTCCAAACTACTTCCCTTCCGGATCCATTCCAGGTTTTTGGCAGCCAGCATGCTTCTTTAACCAAATGACTGTGTTTCCCAGAATGCCTGGCCCACTGCTCCACCTCCACCCTTGCAGGACAAGGTTGGGTGGAGGATAGGCAACACCTGTGGCTGCAGGTGCAGCAGTCAGCACACCCGAGGCGTGTGCTCGTTAAACAGCTTTAAAAGCCTCAGTCTCACTTCAGTCCAGCGCTGGTCATCGATTGCAGTGTCCCTGTTTTTGACTAGTCCCTGGTTCCTGGTTCCTTGCCTTTGTACCTTCTTCCTTGTTCCCGTTTCCTTGTTTCCTCCGCCCTGAATTTCGGATTCATGAGCTAATTGATTTCTGCTCCCTTGATTTCCCTTTTTGTCTTCCTCTGTTTGCAGGCAGCAATTCTCAGTGTTTTCCCCTTTTAGATGCAGCCCAGTTTGTCTGTGTTCTATATTTCTTTGACTCTGTCTTTTGCTGCTGTTACCCATTTGCCTTAGCCTTCCTCTTAGTTTAGTTTCCTGTCTTTTCCTTGGAGGGGTAGGGAGAAGTTTGCATAGGTTATTTCGTTTTTCCCTGCTCCTGATCCTTACTTTCTAGAGGATCCATTCCATGTTTTCCACTGCACTTCTGCATTTATTTTCCCTTTGATTATTAGGTGTGGTGTGCGGTAGTAGCTAGCTCCTGTGTGAATGCTTATGTTTTCCTCACTATTTTGTAGACACTATTCCCACTTAGGTATTTAGTTTTCCTTCCATTGCTGTTCTAGCCTTTCGGGGTCCCAGTTTCTTCAACAGGATTCGTGGGCTAGCTGACATTCAAGAGGTTTATCTCGTCCTCGTGAGTACAGTTCTTAAGTTCCCTTCTGTAATACCATCAAGAGTGTTAGTACACAGATCCTGTCATTGCTTGCCCTCCACGTGGGTTTAGCGCTGTCAGTACCTGTAACAGCAATTGGGGGTAAGGCGCTTGCCGACTTTCCTCGCGGTCAGGTGCTTACCCCACATCCCTTTTCATATATTGGTTTTGATGTCACACTCTATTTGCATTCCTGGGTTCTAGCATACCTGAGTCGTAGCTCCTTGGTGCACATTTCCCTTGCCATATTCGCTGCCTTTGTACTCGCCTGACTAATCCTGACACATTACTACAGTATGTAGATGACCTCCTCTTGGCTGCTGATTCTGAGAGCGCCTGTAAAGAAGGCACTGTGTTGTTGCTTTGTCATCTAGCGAAACATGGCCACAAAGCTTCACTTAAAAAATTCCAATATTGTTGTCAGGAGGTCGCCTATTTAGGCTCCCTCCTGTCAAAGGAGGGAAGACGGTTGACACCTGAACGAATAAAGACTATTTCTGGCATGTCTGTCCCAAATACGCAGAAGGAAGTTAGAGCCTTGATAGGTATGGCTTTGACAAAGAAGGGCATTTCTTTGCCATTGCCATGGACTTTGGAACACCAGACAGCATTTGATTTGCTCAAATCCGCGCTGTGTTCAGCGCCGGTTTTAGGAACTCCGAATTATGACACAGCCTTTGTATTGTTTGTGCATGAACGTGATGGATGTGCTTTGGCTGTATTAACGCAGGAGCATGGAGGGAAGAATAGGCCATGCGGTTACTATTCCTCCGCCCTTGATCCTGTAGCATGCGCTTTGCCAAGATGTTTGCGCGCTGTTGCTGCTGCTGCTGCGTCTGTAAAACAGAGTGAGGGAATGGTCCTGGGTCACGCGTTAACCCTAATGGTACCTCACTCTGTAGATATTTTATTGAATAGAACTCAAACGCAACACCTCACTTCTGCACGATTGACAAGATATGAACTAATCTTGTTTGCCCCCCACATGCAAATTCAGAGGTGTTGTGTATTAAATCCGGCTGAACTTTTACCTGTCTCGTAAGATACTGTTGATGGTGACAATACGTCAAACGATTGCCTTTATATGACAGAACAGGAGACTAAAGGCAGAATCGATCTGAAAGACACGCCTTTGAATAGCCCACAAGGAGAGCTATTTTGTGATGGCTTTTGTTTTAAACTTCCAGACGGTACATCCACGGCTGCTTATGCCGTCACTACTTTAAACACGATTGTGGAAACTAAAAGAATTATGCATAATTCTGCGCAGGCCGCAGAAATTAAAGCGTCAACTCGCGCTTGTGAACTTTCTGAAGGGCTTACAGTAAATATACATACCGATAGTCAGTATGCTTTTGGGGTGGTCCCCAATTTCAGTAGACTTTGGAAAGAACGAGGTTTCTTGACCTCGCACGGAATGAAAATCCAGCACAGCACTTTACTAGTGCGATTACTTTCAGCACTCGCACTCCCTGTTCAGTTAGCTATCATAAAATGTTCAGCACATCAAAAGGTTACAGATGATGTAGGAAAAGGGAATGCTTTCGCCAATCAGATAGCTAAACAAACTGCCACTGATTTCAGTTCAGAAATGTATGCTGTAAAAGAAATTGTAAACGTTTGCACTTTGGGTGAAAGTATCGATGCTGTAAAAGACATTCAAGCAGATGCTACCATAGATGAAACTAAGAGATGGATCGAGGGTACAGGGAGATTGGATGACGATGGGTGTTGGGTGGACAATATTGAAGGAAAATGGTTTACTCCCTAACGCCTACATTACAATGATTGTTATTATGGCTCAAGGTCCGACACATGTTTGTGCGCGTAAATCAACTGAAATGCTACACAGTGTATGGGCCAATGATAAGATTTTCAAAACTGCGGAGCGTTTTGTCCAAAGCTGCATGGTCTGCTTGCAGCACAATGTAGGAAAAGTTACCTCGACTCCTAGAGGAAGTTTCGCTCCACCTTCTATCCCGTTTGAGGTTATTCACTTTGATTTTATTGAAATGGAACGTTGTAACAATCTTAAATATGTGTTGGTTGTCATTTGTGCCTTTAGTAAGTGGGTTGAGGCCTTCCCGGTTAGAGATGCAACGGCCATAACCACGGCAAAAACTCTGTTGAAAGAGTTTTTTCCTAGGTTCTGGCTGCCGAGAGTCATCTGGTCGGATAATGGGCCACACTTTATCGCTACTGTAATCCTACAAATTTGCAAAGGATTACAGATTGACAAACGGTTCCATTCGGCCAGACATGCCCAAAGTGCCGGATTAGTGGAAAGGCATAACGGCATTATAAAGAACAAGCTCGCTAAGACGTGCGCTGGCACCAAGCTGAAATGGCCAGACGCCTTACCGATCGTGTTGCTGTTGATGAGGACAACCCCTCAAACTAAGACTGGGCTCTCTCCCTTTGAAGTGGTAATGGGGAGACCTGCTAATATTTGGGGTTTGCCAAAAAGCCGTTCACTACGGGACATAGAAAATGTGCTTCTTTCAGATTACTGTAACCAGTTGACTAAAAATCTGTTTTCAATTTATCACCAGGTGCGAGAGGCATTACCTGTACGCTACGAGGGTCCCGGTCACAGTCTACGACCGGGGGACTGGATCCTCACAAAGGTTTTTGAGAGGTCGTCTTGCCTTGCACCTCGGTGGAGGGGTCCCTACCAAGTCCTGCTAGTCACTCAGACTGCTGTGCGGGTAGCGGGTCATAAGAACTGGATTCATGCGATGCACACCAAACGGATCACACCGCCCGTGCCATACGATACAGAAGATACAGAATCCCTTCCCACTGCTGTAACTAGCGTGCCTGAAACAGCAACAACCAACAAGGGAGAATCGGAGACCGCTTCAGAATCCGTAAGGCCAGACAAAACGGCCATCTTGTCTCCGCACTCCCCAACAGTGGAACTTCTGGATCAATCCTTTTCTGATCCCATTTCCGTTCATTCGCCACTTCCAGGAGGAAGTGACGACACTTTGTCCTCACCAGAAACTGCAAAATATAATTTGCGTCCAAGGAAGTAAACGTACAGCATGGTTTGACTGTGTGATTGAGAAAATAATTTGAGGGCTTGCCTTTTGGCCCGACTGTACGGGAAGATTCTGTTGGCTAAGGGTTGTGGGAAAGACATTAAGAAGACGCGCGACTGGAGTCGCCAGCAAACAAACAATTGGTGTTTTTTTCGGTTGAAGACTACAATGCCTGCACCCGCTACCGCTCGTACCAAACTTTTAGATAAACATGTGACTAGCAGAGACAATGATCAAGCATGTAAGGGGACCCCCAAAGTGTATTGTTGCCTTTTTGTGATGATTACTGGATTTTTAGTAACTGTTGGTTTTGGGTTATGGTATCTGGAGGAAGCATATCCGTTAGAGGACTGTTTACCTTTTGAAAATGTATCTGTTATCCCCACTCCTTCCGTGCAATTGCATACTTTATCACCTAAAGATTCTTTGCATAGACGGAACTATCAGAATAATACCTTATGAATGTCACTCATGCAATTCTTAATAAAACCAATTGTTGGATCTGTTCACATTTACCGCAACATGGGGATAAGGGGCTAGGCTGTTATATTCATCCTTTACCTTTGACAACTGCCTGTTATGCTTCTCTTAGAGCACTATTTTTTGGTCGATGGAATGACAGAATCTCAGGGAATTTTGATGGTACAAATTTAAATGACTTTGAAAAGCATGTTTTGATGCCCCTGGGTTGCTCGCTTTTTGCAAATAGAAGTAAGCCAAACGTTGCTTCTGTTAGGCCTTCTGATAGATTGTCTCGTCCTTTTCAGTCTTTAATCTTGTCAGGTTTCCTTCCCCTATTCAGGCTATCTTTTTCCTCATTTAAGTTTCCTTCTCCTTATTTCACTTTAATTATCCTTTTCAGATTGGCCTTGTGTGGGTGGGAAGTTTTCTATTATAGTTGGTTTGGCCTTAACTTGCTGACTCAGAATCCTGGTTCTGACCCAAAGCAAAATGGAGTCTCACAGTGTCAGCTCTGATTGGTTGGAAGACAATGCAGAACAACAATGAACATTCTAAACTGTCACTCTGTGCCTTTCATCATCAAAACCCCATCTGAGAGGACGTGTTTTGTGGCTGCTCCTGCTTTAGACTTGGGCCTGGTGGATTTTATCCTTCAGGTGTTAGCAGTTGAGCGGCTACTTTCTTGGGGGTTCCGGGAGAAGACATCAGTTGACAGGAATTCGTTTTTGAAGACAGGAGACTCAGAAGATCTTTATGAATTCGCTCAGGAGATAAGTGACTTTATTTGTACAGTAACTCTGTTCTTCCCCAATGACATTTTCCTTGAAAACATTTGAAAAAAGTTATTTTTTGTACTAGTACTATTGAACTTTTAAAGTTCGCGTGTGTTTTCCAGCGCGGTAGCGAGAGAATCTGTTGGTCGCGTGCGACTTCAAGTGCGCGTGTGTTTCCCAGCGCGGAAGCTCGAAAATCTGTTGGTCGCGTCCGACTTCAAGTGCGCGTGTGTTTCCCAGCGCAGTAGCGTGAGAATCTGTCTGTCGCGTGCGACTTCAAGTGCGCGTGTGTTTTTCCAGCGCAGGAGTTCCGTAGCGTGAGGATCTAATAATCGCGTGCGTATTCAAGTGCGCGTGTGTTTTTCCAGCGCGGGTGTTCTGTAGCGCGTGGATCTGAGAATCGCGTGCGTATTCAAGTGCGCGTGTGTTTTTCCAGCGTGGGTATTCAGTAGCGCGTGGATCTGAGAATCGCGTGCGTTTTTATGTGCGCGTGTTTTCTATAGCGCTTGTGCTTCTATGCGAGAAAACTTTTTGTCGCGTGTGAACTAAAGAGCGCGTGTGTTTTCTGACGCGTTAATCTAAGAACCGCGTGAGATTATTGTCGCGCGTGTGGTTTCTAGCGCGTGTCCTTTTTTTTCGCGTGTATTCGTTCGTGGGTGAACTTTTTGCGCGCGTTCTTCAATCCAGGAGGATTTCAACGAGAAGCTCATCTGTATGGACATAATTCTCACGTGTATTCTTCAAGGATTAAAAAACTCAACAGAAGTGTAAATAGTTTGAACAGCTTTGAGAGAAAATAAGAAAGAATCTATATAAGACAATCTAACTGGAGATCAGTGCATTTTGGAAAAGAGACAACGAACTAAGCTTTCCAGAATGGCTTCAAGTAAGAAGTTGTTATAAACTTCATGAGTCTCAAGTAAGAGAGATTTTCAGCTTCTTACAAACTTCTGTAAGAAATTTCAAGAGAAGAACCAGGTATGAGTCTTAATTATTAGTTAAGGATTTAATGTTTTCCCATTCATAAGGTTAGTAAGTAAATAAAGGAATTGTATTTGCTTTTCTTATATCCTCTGCAGGTTCAGCTCTGATTAGCCTTGACGCAGTCTGCCTGGTGTTGTTTTGTTATCCACTTCCCCCTTTCCCTTTGGGGTGTAGTTAACAGAGCTGAATTAAAATCTAGTTCTGGGAATTACATTTCAGGGGGATTGTCGGGGGTTCAGCAGCATCTGCGGACACAGGACCTCTCAGCCTGACAGAATGAAAGGCCAATAATTTAGTCCGCCCGAGCTGTCATGAACCCCGACGAATCCATGGAGATGTTAGGATCTTTGATCAGGGAGTTACGGGAGGAGTTGAAAATATCTCGGGATGAAAATGCATTACTTAGTCAAAAGGTGGATGACTTGAGTGTTAAAGTTACACAAATTCAACAGAGGGGAGTAAGGAGAGAGGATGAGGTTTCAGGGGGCGCTGGTTCTCCACCAGAGTTAGAAAGGGAAGATGAAGATCATTTACCACCAATACAACGGGCACCTCCAGTGACAGAAGGGGTAAGGAGTTTAATTATGCCAGTTCCTTTGGCGCCTCCAGAACGTTATCATGGGGATCATAAGAGGTTTAGGGTGTTTTTGACACAATGTGAATTACATTTTATGAGCAGACCAGAATTATTTCCATCGGATGCTTCTAAGATAACTTTTATGTTGTCCTATCTTTCTGGGGAGGCATCTGCTTGGGCTGGGTTGTTGGTGAGTCAAAAGAGTGCGGTTTTAGGAAACTACACTAGTTTTTTAGAGACTTTCCGAAAGATGTTTGATAGAAGACAGTTATCTCTGGAAGTGGATGGTGAACTTTTAGAACTAAAGCAAGGAAATAGAGACTTGGTTGCTTATATAACACAATTTAAGTCCCTTGTGTTAGAAAGCAAGTGGCCAGAGGTTAAACAGGCTTCGTTGTTTTATCGGGGCCTTAGAGATGAGTTAAAAGATGCATTGTCTGGAGTAGTTGAACGCCCTTCTACTTGTGAAGGTCTGATTGATTTGGTTATTCAATTGGACTTTCGTTTGAGTGAAAGGAAGGCAGAGAGGCGTCATTGTGGGAGTGATGTCAAGTCTCTAGTTAGAGTAGATAAACCTAAAGTAGAGAGTAGATCCAAAGGTAATAATCCATCTTCTAGAATCAGAGGTCCTTTAACAGTGGAAGAAAAGACTAGGAGGAGAGAAAACAATCTGTGTTTATATTGTGGAAGAGGTGGGCACTTTTTAGGAAACTGTCCGTACACCCCCAAGAAGACTTCTTCCTCAGCAGTCAAGGTACAACAGATCGCCAATACGGTGCAGACAGCGGTTCCTCATATAACCGTAAATGTATCCTTATTTTTTGAGTTGGAATGTAAGGGAAATGGTCCCGTAATAATTGACTCTGGTGCCACTGGAAATTTTATGGATTGGGGGTTGGCAAAATCTTTGGGAATTCCAATTATTCAGAAGGAGGTTGTAGAGCAGGCTAGGGCTGTTGATGGTACGTATCTATCTTCGGGGCCAATTACTCATAGGACTGGTTCTTTAACTTTGGAGTTATCAGGAGGTCACAAAGAGATAATTTCGTTTGAGTTAATTGATGCTCCTTTGTTGAAGATCATCTTGGGTATGCCATGGCTTACTCTCCATAATCCCCTGATTGATTGGAGTGCTAGAACAATTGACATGCAGTCAGAGTTTTGTAAGGAGAATTGCTTTGCAGGAAGTCTTTTAGGGGAAGATGTAAAACAAAGTAATTCTGTGTCAAGTTTTCTGGCTGAGACTGGAATTGGATGTCATGATGTGGGAGCTGTAGTGGGTCAACTTCCTCAGTGTTACAAAGATTTTTGGGACGTATTTGATGAGAAAGTGACAGGAGAATTACCACCTCATAGGCCCTTTGATTGTAAAATTGAACTGGAGCCAGGAACAATTTTGCCTAGTAGTAGGGTATATGCTCTTACTGAGAAAGAGAATGATTATTTAAAAGAATATTTGTCGGAAAATTTGGCCAAAGGGTTTATTCGTCATTCTAAGTCACCGGCGGCCTCTCCTTTATTTTTCGTACCAAAACCGGATGGCACGCTTCGGACTTGCATAGATTATAGAGCAGTTAACAAAGTCACTATTAAGAACCGGTATCCTCTTCCTCTCATCTCGGAAATGCTTAATCAAATAAAAGGAGCAAGACATACAGTAACAGTCCTTACTGATCATCGAAATTTATTGTTTTTAAAATCTGCAAGAACTTTGTCTCCACGACAACTTCGTTGGTCCTTATTCTTTGCCGATTATGATTTCATTGTGACTTTTAAACCCGGAAGTCAGAACAAAAAGGCTGATGCGTTATCCCGCCAATTTCCTGGAAGTGAGGAGAGAGAGATTCTAGAACCAGAACCTATAATTGCTCCAGAACGTTTTTTGTTAGCTGGAGCCATTAAAGAAATGGATTTCTTGAATGAAGTTCGTCAGAATATGTCTTTGCAGAAGATGGAGGAGTGGGTGAGACTGGATCCAGCCAGAAGTTTGAAAGACGATCTACCTTATTTTGATAACAAGCTTTATGTACCTACTGAAAAGTTAAGAGAAAAGGTTTTGAGAAATTGTCATGAATCCATTTTATCTGGACATCCTGGTTTCAGAAAAACTCTGGAATTGGTTCAAAGAAATTTTTGGTGGGAAAAAATTCGCCAAGACACTTTGAACTTTGTAAAAACTTGTGTAGTCTGTGCACAAGCAAAAAGTCAAGTTGGGAAGCCGCATGGTTTATTGGAGCCGTTGCCTGTTCCTCCTCGTCCTTGGCACACTATTTCTATGGATTTCATAGTTGATCTCCCTCAAGTTAAAGGTTGTACTACCATTCTTGTTGTGGTCGATCTTCTTACGAAAGAAGCACATTTTTTACCAATGGAGGGAGAGGTTACCGCGGAAAAACTGGCTCATAGTTTTTTGCAAGGTATAGTTAGACTACATGGACTTCCAAGTCAAGTTATCTCTGACAGGGGATCTCAATTTATTTCAAAATTCTGGAGGGCTTTCTGTAAGAAACTTGGAGTGGAAGTTAGTTTGACTTCTGGGTATCATCCGGAGAGTAATGGACAAGTGGAGAGAGTAAATCAAGAATTGGAGAAGTTTTTAAGGTGTTATTTACAAGCTAGAGAGGAATGGGTGGATTTGGTGTGGTTGGCCGAATTCTCTTACAACAATTGTGGTAAAGATGCTACTTCTATGTCCCCTTTCTTTTTGGGTCGGGGGTTTCATCCTCGCTTTCTGAGTTTTGAGGTGTTGGAGGATTCAGGGAATCCTAGAGTGGAAGATCGTTTGTTGTTAATGAAAAATAACTTGGATAGAGCAAAAAAGGTGCTGGGAGAAAACAAGTTGAAATATAAAAGGTGTGCAGATTTGAGAAGGAAGGCTGGTCCTGAATATAAGGTGGGAGACTTAGTTTGGCTTTCTACACGATACCTGAAAATTAAGGGAAAGAATAAGTTCAGTCCACGATTTGTAGGCCCTTTTGAGGTAGAGAAAATCATCAACCCTGTGGCAGTACGATTGAAATTACCCAAGCAATTGAAGGTACATCCTACTTTCCATGTTAGTCTTCTTAAACCAGTTTGTTCAGGAACTAGATTTAGAACACCACCTTCCCCTGTGATTTTGGAGGATTCATCTGAGGAATTTGTGGTTAAACAAATTTTGGATTCCAGGAAAGTGAGGGGAAGGTTGCAGTATTTAATTGATTGGGAGGGATATGGACCTGAGGAACGATCATGGGAAGATTCAGTTGATGTACATGCCCCCCGTTTAGTTGCTAAGTTTCACGCAAAAAATCCACATAAGGTAGGCCCAGAGACTGGGCATTAGGAGGGGGGTACTGTCAGGTTTCCTTCCCCTATTCAGGCTATCTTTTTCCTCATTTAAGTTTCCTTCTCCTTATTTCACTTTAATTATCCTTTTCAGATTGGCCTTGTGTGGGTGGGAAGTTTTCTATTATAGTTGGTTTGGCCTTAACTTGCTGACTCAGAATCCTGGTTCTGACCCAAAGCAAAATGGAGTCTCACAGTGTCAGCTCTGATTGGTTGGAAGACAATGCAGAACAACAATGAACATTCTAAACTGTCACTCTGTGCCTTTCATCATCAAAACCCCATCTGAGAGGACGTGTTTTGTGGCTGCTCCTGCTTTAGACTTGGGCCTGGTGGATTTTATCCTTCAGGTGTTAGCAGTTGAGCGGCTACTTTCTTGGGGGTTCCGGGAGAAGACATCAGTTGACAGGAATTCGTTTTTGAAGACAGGAGACTCAGAAGATCTTTATGAATTCGCTCAGGAGATAAGTGACTTTATTTGTACAGTAACTCTGTTCTTCCCCAATGACATTTTCCTTGAAAACATTTGAGAAAAGTTATTTTTTGTACTAGTACTATTGAACTTTTAAAGTTCGCGTGTGTTTTCCAGCGCGGTAGCGAGAGAATCTGTTGGTCGCGTGCGACTTCAAGTGCGCGTGTGTTTCCCAGCGCGGAAGCTCGAAAATCTGTTGGTCGCGTTCGACTTCAAGTGCGCGTGTGTTTCCCAGCGCAGTAGCGTGAGAATCTGTCTGTCGCGTGCGACTTCAAGTGCGCGTGTGTTTTTCCAGCGCAGGAGTTCCGTAGCGTGAGGATCTAATAATCGCGTGCGTATTCAAGTGCGCGTGTGTTTTTCCAGCGCGGGTGTTCTGTAGCGCGTGGATCTGAGAATCGCGTGCGTATTCAAGTGCGCGTGTGTTTTTCCAGCGCGGGTATTCAGTAGCGCGTGGATCTGAGAATCGCGTGCGTTTTTATGTGCACGTGTTTTCTATAGCGCTTGTGCTTCTATGCGAGAAAACTTTTTGTCGCGTGTGAACTAAAGAGCGCGTGTGTTTTCTGACGCGTTAATCTAAGAACCGCGTGAGATTATTGTCCCGCGTGTGGTTTCTAGCGCGTGTCCTTTTTTTTCGCGTGTATTCGTTCGTGGGTGAACTTTTTGCGCGCGTTCTTCAATCCAGGAGGATTTCAACGAGAAGCTCATCTGTATGGACATAATTCTCACGTGTATTCTTCAAGGATTAAAAAACTCAACAGAAGTGTAAATAGTTTGAACAGCTTTGAGAGAAAATAAGAAAGAATCTATATAAGACAATCTAACTGGAGATCAGTGCATTTTGGAAAAGAGACAACGAACTAAGCTTTCCAGAATGGCTTCAAGTAAGAAGTTGCTATAAACTTCATGAGTCTCAAGTAAGAGAGATTTTCAGCTTCTTACAAACTTCTCTAAGAAATTTCAAGAGAAGAACCAGGTATGAGTCTTAATTATTAGTTAAGGATTTAATGTTTTCCCATTCATAAGGTTAGTAAGTAAATAAAGGAATTGTATTTGCTTTTCTTATATCCTCTGCAGGTTCAGCTCTGATTAGCCTTGACGCAGTCTGCCTGGTGTTGTTTTGTTATCCACTTCCCCCTTTCCCTTTGGGGTGTAGTTAACAGAGCTGAATTAAAATCTAGTTCAGGGAATTACATTTCAGGGGGATTGTCGGGGGTTCAGCAGCTTCTGCGGACACAGGACCTCTCAGCCTGACAAATCTCTTTCAAAATGGCTCCTATAGGCAATAAGGATGCCACGCCTCCATCTTATTCTGTTAATCATAGCCCCGATTCAGTATCCTTCTGCATACAGAGGAATTGAACACGGTCAATGGGTAATTTTAGAAAGTGCGCCAACGTTGCGAATTTGACTAGTGAGAACAGACCTCTGTACGTAGGCGAACCTGTCTATTTTGTTTGCGGTAATGTGGCATTTCCATTGTTGCCCAGGGATTGGCAAGGAAGCTGCTATTTAGGGATTCTACTAACTGGGGTATTTATTGCTAGTACTGCAGATGTTTTGAAAACTCGTCCACGACGAGCTGTGAAAGGCGATACTCCAGCTCAAACTCTAGGAGATATTATGAAATCCTTTGTGCCATTTTTTGGGCAAATTACGAATTCAGAAGATATCAGGGGACTAGCGAGAGTATTGGAGAGAACCATCAATCGGACCACTGACATACTCTATAATATGACATTAGAACAGAAAGCGATAAGGTTAGTGGCTCTTCAGAACTGGATGGCATTAGATGTCATTCTGGCCGAGCGTGGAAGAGTATGTAAATTAGTGGGGTCCGCTTGCTGCGTTTACGTTCCAGACTCCTCTCCGACGGTCTTTAGGGCTATCCAAAATCTACATGTTCTTAGTTCAGAAGTACATGTTCCTGAGGGAAACTGGGAACTTAGTGCATGGTTTTGGGACCTCCTACGGTCATGGGGATGGAAGTTGTTTTCGGCCCTGCTGATTATCTTGGGAAGTTTTCTGTTTCTTTGCTGTTGTATACAGTGTCTCCCTGGTATATGCTCAGTATTAGGGGGATGTTGCGCGCAAGCAACAAGTGTACTAAGGCATAAAATATATGCCCCAGAGAAGGTTTCCAAAGAGTATGTGTTAAAAGAAACACCGGTGTCAGATCTAAAGTAATATGTAAAGAGTGTAACGTTAAATTAGAGAATAATAATGTCTGTTAGTAAGTGTATTTAAAAGTAAACCGCATGCATGAGATATGTAAATTAGGAAATGAACCTGGCGCGACCCTAGCCCAGTGTATTATTAACTTGTAAAGAGGCTGGACATCATTATAACAAACTGTATAAATACGCTGATGTCCAGCTAGGAAACCCTGCTCACTGCTCACATCGAACCCTGCTGGTGGTCCCTGTGATGTATTGACAGCCAAATAGCTATTTGTGTACTTTGTTGAATACTGTTCAGTTTTGTAATAAAGATTCTGGGAATCTTTACAAGCTCGTGTCGGTGTATTTTCCTTTGCTTGGTGTAACAGCCGTAATATTGTATTTTTTCTGATTCCACAGTATCATTTAGATTTTGATACAGCTTCAGGAATGGATTCACTGTCACTGTTAAAACTGACATTACCAGTAAACTGAACGTGGTCCACCACTCCAATCGTCCGTCCTTGGTGCATCTAAGCCTCCCCAAAACCCCTTTTTGACTGGTTTGGGTGTGAGTCGGTAGAGACCGATGAAGTTGACATCGAATCTTGTAGTGTAAGATTAGTGGGAATTTGTACTTCTTGTGGTCTAGAGGCAGTCCCCATAGGTTCTTCTTGTCTTTCAGCTACTCCAGGACTACCATGTCTACCAGCCGCTACACTGGTTTCTTCCCTCGTTACCAAGCATGGGGGCAAATGGATTCTGCTAGGATCGGGGAAGAAGTGGCCCTTTGTACCATGAATATATGGTGTTGAGGAGTTGATCCTGGCATAGCCACTTAGCCTACGCTGATGACATCTCATAAAATTTAGGGTCGCTATATCCTGGGCCAGCCGTAGCTCCAAGGCGGAATGTTGGCATACAAGGAGTGTTCCAGGTGAATGGGGTGGTAGCAGGGGGGCCAATTCCCTTCTCGTCTCAGGTGGTGACAGCACTGCATACTCTGGCGAGTTGAGCCGATTAAACACTGCTTTGAGATATGAATAATCAGCCTCGAATACTGTTGCCTACTCTGAGGTTAGGCCCATGACCCCTGTCGGCCTCTGAATTGATTCGCTTAATGAGCGTGCTGGTTCCTCCAGTTGTATAGTCTTGGGCACCTTGACCGTTATTTCTTCCGATGAAGCGGCTGTGTCTATAGCATTCTAATTGAACGTCCTTGCTCTAAGGGCCCCCGTCTTCATTACAAGAAGAGGGCTATCGAAACCCACCAGAGGCAGCATAGGTGATGCAGGATGAAGGCGAGGTAGGGGGAGTGAAGCTTGTGACCTTTTCGACGGGGGAGCCTCTATATGCGACCAACGGACCAACATGCAGGTATGTGCCCAGATTGAACATTACTAAGGGCATAATTGAAGCCCAGCCGTCATCCAATGGACTGACCGCTCATCACCACCCTACCCAATTTAGGGCATCTTTTCCATACCACCTGCCTTGATAAAGACCCACACGGTCGAAACACGTGTCGGCTGACCACTTTTGGGAATATGAATTCACATGAAACGATGATAAATAAATAAATAATTGCCCGAAAGACAGACTTTTCTACTTTTTAACAAAAAAGTGTGGTAAATCCACTGTTTTGAGAAAACAAATAAAACGTAAGGTATCCAGGATACACCCCCAAATGTCCAACAAAGGAGGTGTGGGCTTCACCTCAACCCCATCCTGTGACCCAGTGGAAAAATTAAATTAGGAAACCTCATTAATTGTTGGCGCTTAGCAAGGACGGTTCTATATCTAGGGCCCAATCAAGAATATCTATATGAGGGTCCATTGAGCGTTTTAGTTTTTCTGGGCCTCGCTCCCCTTCCTGGTGTTTGGTTCCCCCTGATTGATCTCATCAGGGCACCGATCCAGGCCCCGCTCTTCGTGTCCATTCTTTGTGCTTCGGGAGAGGGCCACGTTGGTGAGAGATCGTGGCCCGTCACACCTGAAGCCATTTCCCCTCGTGCTTTTGCCTGCCTTCTTGAGCAGGGCCTGGCAAAGCCATCTTAAAGGGACCATGGCTTGTAGTTGAATCAACTAACAATCATCTTGCGGTCAGTTCTGCCGTACCGGGTAACCGGGAGTCTTAGTACAACTGGAGACTCCAAGCCTTCCCCAATTATGCACTTAGCAAAGGGCAGGTTGTCAACAGTTTTTCAGTTTGATAGTAATTCAGTCACGAGTCTCTCAGCGAGGCGTCTTACCTCGACCACGTGGCTGATTGTTTCCTTCGGCCGCTTCCACTGCCCAGTCTGCCCAGACTGCTGAGACTGCTCACACTCCGCACACTCCGCTCCTCACTCCGTTAAACTAGTGTCACATTATTTAATTAGGATTTTACAGCTAATGATTTTTTACTTCGCAACTCTAACTCGCTAATTCTAAACAGATTTTATCTGGCCTCCCCAGAACCAAGAGTGGTCCACAGTGATTGGTCGATGTTATTTTAAACATTTTGGCCTACTGTCCTTTAGGACGCCTTCTTCAGGACCTTCTTATGTCTTTGTTTAGAAGGGACCTTGCATCAACGGAAACAATTATCTGTGTGGTCCTCCTTATATTTCTTCTTCTTGACTGCTTAAGCCAAACGAGGGTCAGTGAAACATATGTGGCGGCCTCGGCCATCAACAGCCAATTAGCCTTGTTGATCTTGTCAGTTTCCTTCTAATGATACAGAGTAAGGACCTTGTCTCATTGAGAATCATCCTAGCGTTCCTCGAGTGAAATGGCCGTCTCTCCGTCGATATCTCCTACAATTGTTCCTTAGCGTGGTGCATATTTCCGGAAATATCACCACGGACCACTCTTGGGTGTGGGGTGGCCAGATAAGATCTGTTTAGAATTAGAGAGTCGGAGTTGCAAAGAAAAAAACATTAGTCGTTAAATCCTAAGTAAATAATGGTACACTAGTCTAGTTGTATTGTTCAATTTTGTGTTTGAAGTTGTTGTGTTGTTTTCTATATTAATTGTTTTGAAAATATGCACAAGTACTTTAGGTGTGAATCACTCAGGGACGCACTTGCACTTACTTACTGTGGGTTATTCTAATATGTCTCCATGAATTAAGACTTTGATCGCAATGTTACTATATATGCCTCATGTATTTTATGGACCTATACAGTTTGAATAAATTATTTTCTTTTAAAGATTGCATTATTTTTGAAGCAGGAATGCAAATTTGGTAAATGTATGAGTATTGGATTGAAGCCATTTAGACCCAGGAAGTGTGACTTAACTTCCTCTCAGGAGGGTGGTCCACAATTTTAGACTTGGGCGGATTGGCCTTAAAATTGGGCGGGTATTCACCTGGCAGCCCTGCAGCATCAGAATCTCCACAACTGGACCCCTGCTGATGTGGGGCTGCCTCAATGCATGCAATCACAGCCTCTCCCCTTCACCCTCAAACCAGGGGCTGCCTTAATAAAGATACAACTATGCAATCACACGTTATTAAAGTGCCTGTGCAACTTTATACTACACCTCCCTCCCACCTACGTCAATGAAAATAGATGGCAAATCACTAGTCACCTACATCTACACAGCTGGAATTCACTTGCAGGACAGATAGTTCACTGACTTAGGTGCTTGGCGCTAAGGTTTATTTATGTATTTATATATTTATTTTTTATTGGGTTTTTTGATAAAATACAACATAAAACACAGAATATTTGCACACATACACCCCAAATCCCTCCCTCCACTTCCCTTCCCAGTACACGGGTATAAGTGTCAGGTTGTGGGCTTCAGGATATGCCCATTATCCGTATGTTGTGAGGACAGGACTGTTCATTATATTCTCCATGGAGGGTGTCCAGGATTGACACACATTCTACTGAAAAACTTAGTCTTTCCCCCTTCAATAGCGTACGTGACCCATTCTAAGGAGACAAAGTTCCAAAGTTTATAGAACCAGTCCTTGATGTGTGGGGGGTCTCTGGTTTTTCATTTCTTAGCTACTACAAGTAGGGCCGCAATCTGAATTATGTCTTATGCTTTTCTTTTGTGCTTTGACAATAGTCTGTTATCCTGCTCAGCTATGCCCAGGAGGCGTTCCCCTAGTGATTTCTCTGCCTGACACTCAAACATTGTTTGCATGTTAATCCTGACCCCATCCCATAAAGGTTGTCATTTGGGGCAGGACCACATACATGCAGCCAATCCCCTGTCCCACCACATTCCCTCCAACATGAGTGTGGTGTACTTGGTGTTATCTTGTTTAAGCGTTCAGGGGTATAATATCATTGGAACTTTACTTTGAGACAGAATAAGCTGATATGGAGGGATCTAGTCAAACAGGGGATATCCGACCATAGGTTTGCCCATGTTTCTTCCAAGGGTATCGTCCCGTGTTTTTTCCATCTAATTTGGTATTGTCATTTTGTCTGCAGGGGTTCATCTGTTAAACATTTGTATAACTTTGAGATCATATGCTTGTCACCTGGGTTTGTGGTCAGAAATTTCTCAAATGGTGTAAGGATACTCAGTACTGCTGCTCTGTTGGATGGAGGGCGTCAGCCAGTGGCGAGCCTGAAAGTATTGAAATCTTTGGTTCTTATGCAGCCCTAGTTCTTCCTTGCATGTGTTAAATGACTTAATGTCTTTTCCCAGAAACATGTCCCAACATTTTGTACATCCCACTGTTTTCCAGTGTGAGAATGAATGGGTGTCTAAACCCAGGGTGAATTGTGGTTTAGAGAAAAGTGGGGTAAAGGGGGATGGAAACAACGTGATCTAATGCCTTCATGTCTCTTGGTCCCACGAATCCTCAACTACCTTCGCAATCTGACTCAGGTGTATATTCCGTGGTTGATCTGTTCATGGCAACCATCGTTTTTCTCCCATTCTTGGGCCTGATATTTCTTTTTCCATCTGCCCCATCTCTTACCTGAGTCTTCTCTGAACCATTTTTTTATTACTCGCAGTTGGGCTGCTCGATAGTATACTCAGAAGTTTGGTAGTCCCTTTACCCCCTCTGTATGGAGAAAGCATTAAGGTTTCGAGCGCTATGTGGGTTTTAAAATTTTTCCCAATAAAAATGGATATCATCTTATGGAGAGTGTGGACGAATGTGGTAAGGACCGGGACTGGGAGGGCCTGAAAGAGATAAAGAACCCGGGGCAGGATGACCATTTTGATCGAATTGATCTGCCCCAACCATGAGACTGTGAGTGGACTCTGCAATTGTTTCTGTATATCTGCCAGGATTGGCTGAACATTTGCTTGGTATAATTTCCTAAGTGTGTGCGTGATGGTCACCCCCAGAACTCGGATACCCTTGGAGACCCAGTGGAACTGTGTCACTTCTTTGGATTTTGTCAGTTCATCTTGTTTGAGCGACAAGTTTAGAATTACAAATTTGGTGACATTCATTTTTAAGCCGGCCACTGTACCAAATCTTTCGAGCTCGATTAGAGACTCAGAAGTGATATTACTGAGTTGGTGATAGTGAGAAGCATGTCATCTGCATATTCCATTAATTTGTGAGTATCCCAAACAAATGAGATTCCCTTGATTGTTTCCGAGTGATGTATTTGTGACAGAAGTGGTTCCAGGTGTAGCGTGTACAGGAGAGGGTCAAGGGGACATCCCTGCTTCTTGCCCCTTTGTAGGGAGTCGGGGCAGGATAGTTGCCCATTTATTAGTAGTCTGGCTGTGGGATTAATGTAATTAGCTTGAATCATGGTGATAAACTTGGAGCTGAAGACCACTGCTTGCACAGTATTAAAGAGAAAGGACCATTCGACTCTATCTAATGCCTTTTCTGCGTCCAGTCACAGAAATACTTCAGCGTCCCCCCTTTAGACTACTTTTTCCAATCCGTGTCACGCTCTTCTTATATTATCATGGCTTTGGCAGTTTTCTATGAACCCCGTTCAATCGGGGTGGATTAGAGTAGGCATTAGGTTCTCTAGCCGGTTCACGATAATTTTTGTGTAGATCTAAGCATCTATATTAATAAGAGCAATCGGGCGGTCTGATCCACATTTTGCTGGGTCTTTCCCTAGTTTGGGGAAGAGGATTATTTTGGCTTCCACCATGGAAGTGGTTATCTTGCCTGAAATGGCGCAAACATTGAAGAGGTTGGTTAGTTTGGGGGCTAGGATCATCTGGAATGTTCGCTAGAAAGAGTCTGGATAGCCGCCCGTGCCCGGTGATTTATTTACAGGGAGGTTTGCTATCACCTGCAGTACTTCTTCCCGCGTGATGTCTCCCTTTAGCTGATCGCTATCTGGCGTTGGGATATTGTTTAGCGGGAGAACCTGTAAATAGTTGTGTTGGGATGCGTCCAGGTGATCTGATTCATATAGGGTTGTGTAAAAAGCCTGGTATTGTGATGCTATGCTTTCTGTCATCATCACCCTTTTACCCGACTGATCCTCTACCCCTAGAATTGTTTGAGCTGCCTTTCTCTGTTTAGCTGTCTTGCCAGGAGTCTGTCTGCTTTATTCGCTTTAATATAATAGTTCAGTGTCAGGTAAATGAAGCTCTTTTCTGCTTGTTTGGTATGTATAAGGTCTATTTACCCTTTGCATTTCTGCATTTTCTGTGGAGGCTCGTGCTGGTATCTGTCTCCATCCGTTTCAGTATATCTTTTACTTCAGTTACTAGTTCTATTTCTATTTTCCTCTTGAGTTTCTCCCTGTGTGCTTCAGCCGCTATGAGTTCCCCCGGAGAGTTGCTTTGAAGGCATCTCAGATCACATCTTCTCCTATTTCCCCATTTTGGTTAGTGTCAAATTAATCATTGATTTTGTGTTCTAAGTCTTCACAGATGAGCGGGTCTGTTAAAAGTGTGTTAGGGAATCTCCAGCTTCATAGTTTAGATTGTTGTCTGCGAAGTTTGAACTCATTAGTTATCGGGGCGGGTGTCTATATATGTAATTCTTCCTATTAGCGTGGTTGAGCACCATATGCAATCAATTCTAGAGAAGGACTTGTGAACATGGGAGTAATGCATGTATGCTGTTTCTTTCTTTCAGGGTTGTCTACAGATCTCTAAGTGTGAGCTGTTCAAATTTTGTTTTGATGGCATGTGATGGGTGCAGGGGATTTGGTCATATTTTGTTCTAGAGCTTCTATCCCGGAGTGGATCCCACACAATGTTTAAATTTCCCATCAATATTGTCTCCCCTTTGCTAAATTGTTCCAGTTTCGTGAGGACTTATTTCAGGAACCCCTCTCGGCCTGAATTTGGGGCATCTATGGCAGCCAGTGTTAGGGTTCTTGAACCCAATTGTATGGTTAGGAAGAGATAATGGCTCACTTTGTTGGCTTTTGTGTGCAAGATTTTAACCTGGGTGCCTGCTTTGAATGCGAGAAGTACTCCTGCTGTTTTTCCCTTAGCGTTAGCTTGTATAATTTTTGTGTACTGTTCGATTTTTAACCTGTGTCAATTTTGAAGCTTAATGTGTGTTTCTTGTACAGCAATCAGATCAGGTTGATGTATCAGAAGGAGGCACTCTAGTTTCCTCCTCTTGGCTGGGGTATTTAAACCCCTGATATTAAGAGTGACACTTCGGAAGGTATGTCCATTGCTTGGGGTTCAGGCTTAAGGTATATCCTGATTGTCGGTGCCACTCTGTATATTCTTTGACAGAGCCCCTGTGAACACTATTTCCCGCCCCATAGTTCCTAAAACCTCCTTTACTACCCCACCCCTGCCCCCAACTTCCCTCCCTTGTGTAACTTAATATTTCCCCACACCTGTCCCCCTGTTGTAGACCATCCTCGCTATTCCTTCTGGGGACCCTGTCATCAGAGGTGGGCTACAGGGATTACCAGGAGCATGGGCAGGGTATCCTAAAACCCCAACTATATGTTTTTGATGGATTCCAAGGCGAGCTTCTGCCGTAACCATGCCTGACTAAAGTATAATTACCAGCTCAACGATATGCTACCTGCTTCAGCCACATTGTCCCTTTTCGGATGGGTCCATTGCCTTCTCAGTGCTCTGGGATGCTCGACGCATGGGGCCTTTCAGATTTTTCCTGCGGCCTCATTCCGTCAGGGTCCATTCCCATGGCCAGGGCTCCTGTGGGGTATAGGACCGGGCTGTGTTTGGTCCTGCATGGTCATCCAGGTCAATCCATATTATCCGGGCCCCTTCCCCCTGTGCTGTCTGCCCTCCCAGTTCAATAGAAGGCCAAATAGGAAGGTCCATTTGTAAGTTATCTTCTTAGGTTGTAGGTGTTTCCAGTAGCCCGTGCATGTCCATTCGTTTCTGTAGCGTTTGTTGAGAGAGGCTCTGGAAGAGTTGAATTTCTTTGCCGTTATATGTAATCGGCGCCACCCTTCTGGCTGCTCTTAGAATCTTCTACTTTTGAGGGTAGCATGCCAGTGCTAACAGATGTCTCGGGCGTGTGCCCGGGTCCTAGCATTTTGGACCCGTTCAGTGGATCCTGTCGATTGGAATATCAACCTCTCCCTCTGTGTTTAATGGGTCTTTAAGGATGCCTGTCACTGGTTCTTTCAGGTCTGTTTCTTGCTCTGTTTCTGGAAGGTTCCTGATATGGATATTGGATCTCAGCAATCTATTTTCAATGTCCTCGCACTGCAGTTTGATATGTGTTGTCTTGGCCAGGTGTTCTAGCAACTCGTGCGACTTCGTGCCATCTAGTGCCAGATCCTGAAGTGCTTTTTCGTTCATGTCCTTTCTTTCCTGGAGAGATGAAACATATATTCTTATTCCAGATACTGCTGACCTGAATTCACTAGTGAAAGTGTTAAATTGCGCTGGGAGAGAGGTGGAGAATTTATCCTGGAACTCGAGGAAGCAGCATTCTAGGTCATCTTTGGAGGCTGCCATATTGGTGTATATTGTGTTTGTTGGGCTTTCTGAAGGATGATGTGTGCTCTCCAGGTATGATTGTACCCCCTCAGACCTTAGCCAGCAGTTCCGGATTGGATTTTCTTTGGGATTGGTTAGTTGTGTATGCTTCCCCAACGTGCTTCTCCCTTTAGTTCCTGGCATTGACCGCATTCTTCTCCGGGGGAGTCACTGTTACCCCTTAAGGGTCTGTATTCCTGGTTCGCCGCTTCTGGGGGCTGTTGCTAGAAGTGTCTGGCTGCTATGCTGGGCAGTGATACCTGTAGATGGTAACTCCTTCCTTTCTTGGATTCTACTGATGTGCCGGCCAGGGCTCAGGGATGATGTTTGTGCTGCCCGGACCCTGCACTGTGCAGTGTTGCTTGTGGGTAATAGCTCCTTCTTGACTTAGTTTTCCCTGGTATGCCCACCGGGTTGCGTTCACAAGGCTCTGGATGATAAATGTGTTGCTGGAGTGCCCTGCGGTGCTGTGCTGCCTATGGGTGAGGATTCCTACTTAGCTAGGGTTCCCAAGATGTGCCAGCCAGGTTGCGATCTCGCCTCTTTCCCGTTTCAAGGCGCTGAGGCTGCCCAACCCCCTCCAGACGCAGACCCTGATGATATAGATCTCCGGAATATGAAGGGGCGGCTGCTCTGGTGCTATGGAGGGTTGAGCAGCTGCTAGTGTTTCACGCTGCAGCCTCCCAGGCTGATCGCCTACTGGTTGTGGGGGCTGGTGTACCGCTTGCCACTCCTGCCATACTCCCAAGTCTGGATGCGAGGCTGCTTGGTCCGGTCCAGGGTTGTTCCTGGCTGGGTCACCCCAATGGGCGCCCAGCCTGTGTGTACTGTCTCTGGGGAGTATTGGGCCCCCCTGAGGCCCGGAGCACCAGAGGACTTTAAGGAAGCACTTGCCTGTAGGCTAGATTAATCGCTGACGGCTCCCGGGTCTCTGGCGCGAGCCACCATCACCTCATTCCACAAGTCCAGGGGGGCTGCCTTGTCTGCTGTCTGTAGGGTGTTTATGGGTGGCCGACCGCGGGTATTGCTGGTCTTGTATTAAGAATGTTTGGGAGTGGAATCAGGAGTGCCCCGCCCCACCTCCGGGGATCACCAAATCTATTCCTCTGCTCTTCTGGCCCCTGTCCCAGCGGGGCCTGGGTCCCTGGCCTTTGTTGTGTGCCTCACCAGAATTATCGCAAAGATTTATTTTAACACTGCACGTCACAAGTGTGCATCCTTTAAGGGCAAACTCTCGATTTCAACTTTCTGAGGTTGATACATTATTTAAAATTAGTACCCATCAGGGGATGGGGGGGTGGCTGCCTCTCGGCCAATGAGGAGGTTCAGAACGTGGGATTACCAGCGGTAATCCCCCACTCTGAGCAACCTCATGGCTGGAGGCCACCACCTTCCCCCACCGAGGATTGAGGTAAGTGGGGTCCCACTTCCCCCTCCCCTTCCTCCTCCCCCAGCCACAGATTCCCTCCCCGCTCCCATACCCACTTACCTTCGGTGAAGTCCATTTTGGGAGCGGACGCACTGGGAACACTTCTGTCGCCAGCGCATCTGTTTACTTTCTTTCTATTTTTTTCAGTGGCTGCCATGGAAATGGAAAACAGACTTTGTTTTACCTTCCCCAGCGACCATTCTTGAAAAATGTTTTTGTTTCGCAACAGAAAAAAATACTTAGTACCCTGGTTTTATGGGCTGGGGTACTAATAGCAATAGGCCCCTCGCCACGGGGGCATTACCAAGTCAGGTAATGCCCCAGCACCTTTGTTAACTCGAAATGCCCCCATGGCTCAGGTCCTATTGCTTACTTAAAATGGCTGATATGAACATTGGAGCTATGAAGGAGGGCAGTGAGTGTTAGATATCAAAATGTAAGCTAGTATAGCTTTGAAAACCGAAGGAAAGGTGATTCACCCAGGCTATAAATTGGGGAAAGCTAATTATCCCCACCGATAATGAGCCCTTGGAGGTGATTATGGATATTAGCATATGGTGGCAATATGTGTTAGTAAGTATTTAAAGAACAATGCTGTCTTTAGAAGGGAAGCATTGTAAGCTTGTTTAAGCTGGAACGGGGTTGAAAGGCACATATATTAGGTGTATTATGAAAGTAAACAGTTTCTTCATATGAAGGTAAAGGCTTTTCCCTGTGTTTTAGCTTCCACTTTTGTGTGGTACAGTGGATGTTGCACGTCACAATGAAGGTGCAGTGAACAAACGATCTCCTCAAAGCCAAGTTGAAAATCTCTTGCTGGGAAATGGCAGTGCTGTTTCTTGAATGCAGAGAAATGCTCTCTGTTTCCCTGTCCACTGCTGAAGCCAGAATGCTTGGAATGTAGTCAGTGCCTTTTTTAGTTTCGGAATTCTGAGCACTCTGATTGCCTGCGAGGAGGGCAGCAATGACCTCCATGTACTAATAGCAGTTAGATGTATGTTTCCCACTGTCCATGCCCAGTGCCCCTGTACATTGCTCGATTGAGAGAACTCGAATTCATGCCCTGGTATCCGCGGCATTTTAGCAATGGGTGCAAGCGCTTTCTTTCTTTGGCGGTGCTTCTGAATGGAGAGCCGTATACAGTGATTATCCATTAGACCAAATAGCCACTGGCCTATGGCCCCCACTCCTTTTAGGGGCCCGGCACTTGCCAGTGCTTAATTTGGATTTTGTATTTGTGCCCAAATTTCACCATAAACAAATTGAGGAAAGTGAAAATGTAAAGTTTTGTTGGTTTATTAAAGTTAAGAAAATGTTTTCCTTTAATAACATTAATAGTTGTTAAGGTTTAGTTAATGTTTAGTTTTGTGTAATACAATTGATTTATTAAAATGGTTGGTTGGTAAAATTTAAAATGTATTAGGAGATAATTTGCGAGGGGGGCCTGAAATTTCAACTGCTGAGGGGCCCCCCAAGGTTTAATCTGGCACTGTGTGTAAGGGAATAGTAAGAGTTCTGAAACTGGGCTTCAGAGGACCCCAGTTCACCCCATTCAGTAAAGGTGAGGTCACCAGTGCACCCTAGAAGTCTCTCCTTCTCAGATATCTTCTGGATCTGAAAAGGAGGAACGCTTGCGATGAACTTGGAGGGACCTCTTCTTCAACGTGGCCGCTTAACCTCCTGTAATCCACTCCTACTCTGGCCCGGGATGGCTCATGTTCCCCATTCGGGGTTCCTTTTCTACAACCTAATGAATTCTGTTTTTAACAAGAGTATTCATTCTTAGAGCAGCACAAATAACAAGCAAATATTTAAATATTCGGTATTAATTAACCATTGAAATACGCCTCTATGGAATATTCAGTTTGCTAGGTAATTCCCATGTATTTGCTCTTTCCGCCCTCGATATATAGGAGTCTAATTTGACAAAAAAATCTCTTTTCTGGGACAAAACTCTCTCCACATAGAAACAGCCGCCATACTTGTTTTTTTTAACTTCCCTTTACGTCCAAGGCACATGCCCAAAACAGTAAAAGTGCCATGATGTGGCATCAGGCTTTCATTTTTCAATATTAGTACCTTTTTAAGTTCGTATCATGGAACTGAAGAGGATGGTGGACATTTTCTAAGACCTGATGTCTTGGCAGTGCATGCAAGCGCTTCCTTAACCTGTGACCCTGCCCAGCTCAAGTCTTCTAATTGGTCCAGTGGTTCTCCATTAGCTGTTGCTGCTACATGACACACCTCCTGAGGGTTATAGGTTAAAGGTTCGAAATACAAAGGATCGAATGCCATTTTTTCGAGTCAAAAGGACCGAAAAAAATGGTTGAATGCATTTTTTTATTTTTTTTATTTTTTATGGGGGTTCCCCCAACCCCCTGTTTTATTTAAAAAAAGGTTTTTTTAAACTATATCAAAGTAAAAATGCATTTGAAATTTTTTTTTTCGATCCTTTTGACTCAAACCTTTTGTCATTCGATCCTTTGTATTCGATCAAATGACTGGACACCTCCGCTGTTACCATGCATCTGAGAGGCAGGAGCTGCTCACAACCTCGATCACGAAACCTCTGTATATCCGAGGTTGTAAGCGCAACCTCCTGTCGACAGGCTCAAAGCAGCGGAAGAGTTTCCCATGATACAGAAGAATAAAGGACAAGAGTGCTCATTTCTGTGGCTTTCTTGGCAGATGTATTTATTTTATTTGTTTGTATAGTTTTCTGGAGTGTTGGGGTTTTTTTGTGCGGGGAGGTTGTGGGGGGGTCTGTAAATAACAAACCAGTCCCACCAGGCATTAAAACTGGTGTCCAACCAAACACTGAACGGCAGAAAAGCAATAAAAAAGTTCCATTGGACAACAAAAGAAAGCAGAAAAAGTGAGGCGGACGGTCCTTCAAAAAGAAGCAAGGGTACCTTTGGTATTGCAGCTCAAATTTAGAAACAAAAATGGTAGGCGCATGATTGGGCTTGCCTTTGGTTTACGCAAATGCTGCCGAAGTGGAAGAGAGCTCGGAAAATATTATGGCCAAATCATGGCCACCCACAGCTGGCCAGGAAAACACTGCAGATGATCATGGTTTGGCCAAGATAATGAAAATGGAAGGGTCTTTAGCCACTGTGGACATGGCCGCCCGCGTACTCAGCATGACTATAAATATGACATGAACCTTACACACCTGAGCATGGAAGATGGAGGTATACACAAGTCAAGGGGGCGGACACCAAATGTATATGCTAGCATGATCTAATACATGAAAGCATTGAATGTGGGAGAATGTGGGAGGCTTAAGAATCAATTTAAACAAGGACGCCAAGGTATTGCGCAGAGATTATTAAGGGGGGCGTGGCCAGGATGTGCAGGGCATGGCGGGCCAGAGGAATCACGCGTTCATTCTTGTTTTGTAGACTCCAATTGAAGGCCAATGGAAAGCTGCAGATTCTGAATACGTCGCGAGAAGACACCGGCGTGTACAAGTGCCATGCAGTCAATGAGTTTGGGTCGGACATGGAGACATCATCCCTGCTGTTTGCAGGTAAACCTGTTCCTAAAAGAGATACTCTATAAGTCTGTGTGTGTTTTATTTGCTACCTTCATTAATTAAAAAAATGCACTGATGATGACACTTTGAATTCAAAATGCTCCGAGCACGGTCTGTAAAATAGGCGACTGTGTCAAGGAGGGAATAAGAATCAAGGCGAAGGAAACATGTGGCTTTTCAGCCTTGTATTCAGTGGACAAGCCCGTCCGCAGATATTGCCTTACGTCATCGCCGTTCTTAGCCTTTTGGGATAGTTCTACAATCTTTCATAGAAATAAGGCAGCGCACGGTCATATATTGTTTTGTTTACATTTTTTGTATTCTTCTTTAAAATAGTGGTCCCCCCATACCTCCCTTAACCATCCCCAGCCCTCCTACCTCCTTCATACACCTCACTTCTAAATATATATACATATGTATATTACATTGCCACAAATTAATTTCATTGAAGTAAATTACCACAAGGTTGCACTGCTCCTTGTACATAGATGGAACCCAGGAAATAGACATTGTTGTTAGTACAGCTAACCCATTTCTCCCCTCGCACACCGCACCTTCACAACTTAGCAGAAGGCATGTCTCATTCCAGACACCCTGCACTCACTTACAGCACAATCCCTATTGCAGATCACTTCTACCATAGTTCAGGGGCAACGCGTTTGTCTTGGAAGCAAGTGAACGCAGCACAACAATGGTTCGGATACCGATCCCAAACTAGGATGACAACGCCACGCTGCAGTGGTTGGAGTACTGATCACGCACTTGGAAACCACTTGCTGGTTCTCGCACATCATAAATGAACAATACGTGAAAAAAAGCTACTTTAAATTACAACATTTTGAACGGTAGCTTCACACATAATTCTCTATCTCCTTAAACACAATCCTCCACTTTAGTCCATAGTATACCTCTGCTGCACCCATGGACACTCCATTTAGATGTGAACGGAAAGAGATGGCGGTAAAAGTCTAAATTATCCACAGCGCTTGTACAGTAGCTTGCAAATAGCAAAGAGGCAGCGGGTGTCAAGGAAGTGTGGGTGTACTGCCAATCCACTACCATGTTAAAGAGAAATAGACAGAAGGGTCCCAAACCACATTGCGCCAAAAATGCAAGAATTTAAATACAGTAATGCATTTATTTGAGTTGATCGGTCAGCCTGACAGGTGTTTCGAGACAAAACCAGCTCTTCATCTGAGGCTGATGGTTCAGAACACATCAAATTTGTACAATATAATCACATATTGAACCCAAATCAGAGGAGAGGAATTGCATTTGTGAAAACCTTGACAACATATACGGAGGAACAGGGGGCAGTAAGTCAATCAAAAGGCAATTCAAAAGTCAAATTGAACAGATCAGATTAATGAAGTGACACAAAACGGTATTCAGCATATTAATGCATAGGAAATGAAATGAATGGGTGATCCATGAAAAGTGTACAAAAGAAAGGACAGGGAGGGGGAATAAAGAGGGCAAAAACAAGGATGAGACAAAAACAGACCTTTTATAATAAGGATAGGAATGCAACGCGATCAGTCACATTAAATGCCAAGTAGCAATACATTTTAAAAACCAATTTAAAAAAAAAAAATGTGTGTACCTTGATGTGGAGGTTTGAACTGGAAAACGTAGGGGCATAAATTGCCAATGCAAAACGTAGGGGCATAAATTGCCAATGCAAACTTCAAAAATAAAACACAACAGAAACCAGATGATTAGTTAAAATAAAGAAAAAAGTGGGGGGGGGCAGAAAAATGATAATAAATATAAGGGAAAGTAGAAAAAGGAGGACATACCTCTTATGCTTCGCGAATGCGCCAGAGGCTAAATATAGGAGAAAAATGAAAGATGCTATCAGCAAAATTAATGAACCTCAGGATGTAAAAGCACAATTCCGGGATTCAATGAAGAGTGCAGAGGTTACGGAATTAATTCAAATATAACGGTGGGCTGATGAGATTGAGTGTAAATAATCAAAAGTGGTCAAGGAACGCACTATAAAAACCTAAAAAGCAAGCAGAGCGCAGAAATTAAAGTGATCAAAGTTCCATATTCTGCAGCCACAACGTGCCGTAAAGTAAAGCGGCAGCTGTCAGCAGCAGCGGGTGTGTAAAATCAGGGACCGTGGCCAAACTACCTTTCCTGGACACTGGACAGAAAACAACAAGATTCGACTCAGGCGCGTTACGCGAGCAAGGGAGTCATTAAAAAACGAAGCCCCCAGTTAGTGGAAAGACTAGGCATTACACTGCTCAAAATTAGAATCAAAGATGGCTAAAAGGCGGGCGCCATCTTGGAGAAGTAAAACAGTACTAATGAGATGGAATATAAAGAATGAGAGGTCTGCAGCAATAGACCTTGAGTTACAAAATATAAGGGGCTAATGCTTATTAAAGCATAACGCTCAATGTAAGGAAATATAGATGCCAAATTTTGAAAGGACAATTATTTAGAACGTTCAAAAGTAAAAATGATGTATGATAAGAAGTGGGAATGGGTGCTAATATATCCTGAATGAATGTGTATTAGACAACGAAAATGAATTCAAGCCAAGAAATACTGGAATCTCAAATTGACTTTGCGTCAACGAAGGCCTGATCTTGGCATATAAATATACATTGATCGCGCTGTCCTGTACAATTAAGTGCTGTGATTGCACAATTAATAAACAATAATTACATACAATATCAAAAAACGACGACGTAAAGTTTGAACTGCAAATTACTCATAAGCAAAAAATGATGGTGCATTAATCAGCATGCCATTCTTGAAATAATGAAACATGCAAGTACAAGCAAATCCTTCTATATTCGCATAAGGTGTAGGTTATCCATAGACTGCACTTAGAGGAACTTGTGTAAGTTATCCCAGGTTGCACTCGGTACAACTGAGTGGAATATAGCCAGTACAGTAAATGCAGGTGCATGTAGAAAGTAGACAATGTACTGAATCTAGGTGTATATAGAATGTAGTCAGTGTATTGACTCTAGATGAAGGTAGAATGAAGCCGGGGCAGGGATTCTAGGTGAATGCTTAATGCAGGCAGTGCACTAAAGCATTCGTTAGAATATAGCCCATGCATTTAAACCTGTTGCACTCCATGCTTATGGACCTTCAGCCGCAGGCACGGCCACACACCTGCACGCACTCGCCTCCATACACTAGAGTAAACACAAAGCACATCTCTGCCATTAGAATGCAACTATGAGCTTCGACAAAAAAATCTATCTAGCTGGACACATGACAAGTCTCTTGCATCAGAAAGCAGCTGTGACCTACGACAAACAATTCGGTCTAGCAGGACACATAACCAGTCTCTTGTACTCGTACACTCTCTTGACCAGCTCTCAGCACCCATCCACATGCCTGACCATCATGGGTAGCTTATTGGCGCTCGGCCAGCCCACCCAACTCCCTATCTCGGCCAAATGCACACATGCATTCTATTCCTCCTGACAATTTTCCCATATCTTGGACCTTGGTCCGGCGAGGACGTCCCACAACAAGCGCATTGAGGCCATACTAATGGCATAAAGGCGCTATATAACTGACAAACTACAACTTCTTCTACTTAGGCAATCCATGAATGCACAATCATGCAAACTGCAGGTCTGCTGAGGTTATACAATCTCAGGCATAATTTTGGCATTAAGGGTCGATTGAGTAGTTTCAACGCTGTGTGTGTGCACCAGTCTTCACACAGTGTTATTGCTTCATTTTCATTAAAATCTCAAATCATTTAGGCATATAGAAAGATTGCCAGAATTTTTGCAAGATGAACAGAGCACTAAAGTCAGAGGAAGTTCCCATGGTTTCATAAGAAGTGTGTTGCTCAGCTGGAGATCAAGAGACTGAAAATTACCAATAGAGGAGAAAAAATGACAAATAGGACAAATAGCTTCTAGGTAGTAATAGACAAAACGAATGATGAGATTCTACACAATTTTATTGTGCTTTTGATATTTCAGAGGAACCTGTCATCCTATTGCGTGAACAGAATGTCACAGATTTGGAGGCGATGAACGTTTCCATAATTGCTGGGGACAATTTAGTGGCAAGGAAGGGTTCGACTGTGCGACTTGCTTGTCCAATGAAAGGTAAGTGGTTTAAATGATATGCAATAAGAGTGTTATACAAAAAATTGCAAACAATATTCATCTCGCAAGTGCATCCTGAAGGAAATGACTAAATAGATTTGGCCAAGAGGCCCCTTCCTCCTCTTGGACACAGGAACGTCCTCGCTACAGAAACCTGACGTTGTTATGTTATGTGTAATCTATTGACATGTATTTCTAAATCCACAATCGTCAAAGTCATCTGCTTTGTCTTTACTTTCGTTTTTTTCTTCAAATTTTATACTCAGTATTTTAGCCCAACACTGGGTGTTCAGAATTGGGCAATGTTTATTTTTTTATTCTTTTATTTTGGGCTATTATTTATTGAGCACTGACCTAGTTTCGAGGAGGTCGTGAGGCACTGTATTAAAAGGAAAGGCAATTATAACGAAAATAACATTTCAGCAAATAATGCTATGGAAAACATTGCAAACTCTTTGCAGGTGATGATAACTTTTCTTAAATCAACGCATGTGTTGTATGTATAGGATCTTTCAGGATGTCCATGTCCCAGCCATCTGATCAGTTGTTATGCTCTTGTGTTTCCCAGTACAATGCGTCCATATAGACCCTTGAACAAGGACATCCAATGCCCTACACAAATCATTGAAGGATTCTGACATGTCCAACCTACAGAATTATCTAAATCGAGAGCCGCTAAAGCAGTGATCCGCCACCGTTGACTGTGGGGGGACCAGTTCTGGTGCGAGTTGTAATACAAAACGTCCAGAGAGCCAAAGTTGCAATTAAGTCAGAGAAATAGTATTCACGGATATTGAAGAGCAACTCACAGCATCTCCAGACAAATAACTACCAGGTTCAGAAGATTAAAATGAGCTACCCAATGTAGTTTTGGAGTCAAGTATTTCTAGAATAAGTTCTGATGCAAAGAATGAAACTTCCGAAAAGTGAAAAAACAGAATTCATCCAACTATTTAGATCAGTTTCAGCTAGCAAACATGCAATGTAAATTCACACCACCTTGTGTTCCAAAGCGACATGTTCAACAGAGGCCATCTGGGCACAAAGGAGTGGGCGGCCTAACTGGGCATGTGTTATTGAACTGAAGGAAATGTCACTCTTCCAAACTGGAATCCTGCCTCTGGTTCTCAACAATGGCAAAAAAAAACATTGTCAAAACCTTGCAAACCATTCACAAATCTGTGATTTTACTTGATCAACCCAGCAAGCGCCCTTAAAATGAAGATTAGGTGATATATTTATTTATTTGCATTTTTAAAGCGCACCACTGCCCTCGGGCATCGTGGCGCTGTTACAAGAAAACGTACTTGGCATAGGTGTAAAATCAGGAAAACAGTGGGAGCTTGGTTACAAACATTACTAATGTTCCAACGTTACATGCGAACAGTGAGCATAGGTACAATTTGTTAGCCCAGGTAAATGATTGGTTACAGACATTATTCACGTTTGCAGTAGCATTTTAGGTACAGATTTACTTGAATAAGATGGTTTTCAGTGCCTTTCTGAAGGCCATGAGGGATGCCTCAGATCTAAGATTAGGTGGTAGTGAGTTCCAGGATATTGGTGCTAGAACTTCGAAACTCGAGCCGCCGGCTTTGGCTCTGTTGAAGTTAGGGACTGAGAGTTGGTTTGTGTACAGATCCCTTTTGGGTCTGAGTATCTGCACTTGTATTCATTCAGATAGATAGCCGGGGGCAGATTGAGATATGCATCTATGGGAACAAACATTTCTACCAGGTTGTGGAGCTTACTCTGTTTTGCACGTTGAACAGCTCTGCGACCTTGAAGTTCAAATAAGCTCGCTCTGAGTAAACTTTGCAGCAATCTAGGGCAAGTCAAACTCACAATTGTTCTCCTAATGTAAAATAAGTGCTCTAAGCCAATTGTTATAAAAGTTTAAATAAACTATTCATACATAGAGAATTTGCTATGCTGTGCCTGGAGCCACTGAACAGGTTTTGAGTAAATTACAGCCGCAGCTAAAAATCACGATGCCTCCATGCAGCCAGGACCTTAAAATCTGGCCAATCTCATAACCGGTGCTGAAACTGCAGAAGCATCAACCAATGCTTGAGAAAACCTTTCACCGCCAGACTCCAAACGCGTCTTCTCTTTCACCGGCCCAGCATTGTTTATATCCACGGAGCCTGTTTTAGTGATGGTAAAACCTCCCTGTTCACTCACTGAATCTAACATTGTCCAGATTACTGAAGCCTTCAAATGTAGGTGCTGTCAGAGTTCTGCACATCTTTGTTTGTAATGAGTTATAGTTCAGTAACAACAGCTGAGATTTGGTAGAGAATCGTGACACTCATAAGAGCGTCATTTAAGCAATAGGCCCAGAGCAGAGGGGGCATTACCACTTCATGTAATGCCCCGGGGCCCAAAGTAACAGGCCTGATTGAAGCCCTCAGGGCGCTACCTGAAGTAGTAATGCCTCCCTCCACCCCTCGCTGCTCAGGGCCTATTGCTATTAGTACAGGGTATAAAAAAGCATTTTTTTCTGTTCCAACACGCTCTGGCCTTTCTGAACAGAAAAAAAAAATGTTAAAAAATGGCCACCGGGGAAAGGAAAACAGAGTCCGTTTTCCCTTTCCATGGCGGCCATTGAAACAAATTGAAAAAAGGGAAATGTGAGAAGGAACTACACGTAGTCCCTTCTCTCTTTCCGTGGCAGCCACTAAAAAGAAATAAACAAAATAAATGCCTGCCATGTAAAAGAGAGAAGGGACTACATGTAGTCCCTTTTTCCATTCCATGACGGCCTGTCGCAGATCGGGAGCGGACGTGCTGGGGGCACAAGTGTTCTCAGCGTGCCTGTTCCCGAAATGGACAGAAAAGAAGGTCAGTGGGAGTGGGAGGGCGGAGAGGGAATTCAGTGCTTGCGGGTTGGGGGAAAGGGAAGACTTACCTCATTCCCCGGTGAGGGGAGATGGCGGCCGCCAGCCCTGAGGAGGCTCAGGGCGGAGAGTTTACCATCCGGTAACGCCCTCGTTCTGAGTCTCCCAATTGGCTGGGAGGCCGCGACACCCCCCTCGAAGGGTACTAAGAAACAATATGACATGATACACAGAGACCTGCTGATTGATTGTAGTCTTAAACATTGCCCGCTTCTCTGATTGGGGGAGCCTTTGCAAAACTGAAGAGTGGTGGATGGATGGAAGGCTTTGAATGAAGCATGATCTCTCGCGTTGCTCTGGATAGCCCTCCCCACCCACACCATTATCTTTTCAGCCTTTCGTGCCTCTACACAAGGAATGCAGCTAGAATCCGAATGGGTCTCCTTCCAGTGTTTCCACCTGAGAGATGTACTTCTCGTCACAGGATCTCACTGACAGCTGCAGCGTAATGCCAGAGTGCGTTTACGGGCATACATTTGGTTGAAGCCTCCCTGAGCAAGTTTCAAAACCCTTCTACCCCAGACAACGTTGGCCTGACACATTCAGATCAAATGTCCACCTATCTTAAATGTTGGCATTGGCTCCTCGTTAAGGAAAAATGTTGACTTCCATATTCTCAGACTTTTTAAAAAATCCCTACTTGGGTGTACCTCAAAATAACCCCAACATGTTATTTCTTCTGAAGCAGTAGGATCTGCTCATAACAAGTGCCCCCCTGCAGCCCAGGGCACACACTTTCCTGTGAATAATCTTCACATTTCAGACTCTAAGCTCTTAAAATCAGCCCCTTTAAGCCTTATTCACAGAGCTGATTTCCTGAAATTCAAAAAAGAACAGGAGACCCTAAGGTTTTGGGCGGGATATGATCCTGAATTTAGCAGGTCAGTGTTTGGATACCATGATACCGTGAGTTGCTCTTTGCTTAACTGATCAGCCCGCCTTGTGCAGCGCTCTGCTTCTTCTCGGCGCTAGGTCCACAATGTCTACATCATCAAAATGGAAGCCCCTAGAGCTTTGCTGTGGCTATTCGGTAGCAACCCTCTGTGAAAGCTCAAAGGCTGTTGCAAGCCAAAACACACAGTTATACTATTTAATCTAGTAAAAGAAAATGGGAGCACCACTGCTAGCTAAATAAGCATTGGCAAATCCAACAGTGTTGGGTTTTGTTTAGGCAAGTCACGGCATTGCTAGGCGCTGCCATAATGGTGCTACCTGGATCGAATATGACAACATCTATCAAATCAATATCATTTTTATTTTATTTTATTGTATTGTTTTAAACCCAGTCGTAGCTTGCAGCAGTCGAGCCACTACATGGCAATGGGCCTCATTAGGAGGCTGTAATACAGGCCCGGCTGCTGCCAGTATTTTATTTTTTTACGGCGTCCAGGAATGGACAATAAGCGGGTCATTACGGCATTGCCGGACCCAGTATTTGGACATTCCTGGGCACCGGAAAATATTCTTCCTCATTCCCATTGAGCTCCATAGGGCTCAGTGGGAATGGGGAGCTCGGATGCACCGCACCATTGTAAACGGTGCCGGTGCATCCGACATGCTGTGCTTGCGGGTGCACCATTGTAAACGGTGCCGGTGCATCCGACATGCTGTGCTTGCGGGTGCACCATTGTAAACGGTGCCGGTGCATCCGACATGCTGTGCTTGCGGGTGCACCATTGTAAACGGTGCCGGTGCATCCGACATGCTGTGCTCACGGGTGCCGCTCTGCCCGCCAGGTCAGACCTAGCGGGCACAAAGGCACCCGCGAGCACAACTCGTAGTTTGCCAGTCCGGGAACTGCGGTATGGGCAAGCTTACCGGTACCGTAGTTCCAGGACCGGCAAACTTAGAATGAGGCCCAATGCCTATCTAGACATCATACAATAGACCAAACTGTTAGTTTCCCCAGTGCTTGTTTTAACAAGAATTCAGTATATCGGACAGATGCAAATGCACGTATGTTGCTTAAAAATCACTTGGCTGAAATCACAGCTGTTTAAGATATTTTTTTATAAATGCAGGAGCTCGTTTGTAGCTGTAATTAAGCCATTACATTTCAGAAGACTGGTTATAAAAAAAAATGGCCTCACCTTAAAATCACAGAGCGAGCTCAAATAGATCCCGGGGGTGCGTCCTTGGGGAGGGGAGGGGAGGGGGCAAGAATTGCATGAGGATGACCAAAGGGACAAGCATGGCCATGGGGGCAGCCAAAAAGTGGGTAAAATGCCAAACACCACCCACAAGTTATCTCTCCCTCCTCACATCCCGTCTCTCCCCTTTCTTCACTTCCCACGCCAATAGTTGTGTCTTATAGGCAGTGCCACCTAAGAGACAAAACTGAAAAGGGTTTAGGACGTTGTGCCTTGGTGGGTGTTCACATCCCTTCTGTCAAGCCATATGTCTGTGAACAGAAACTCACACAACAAGTGTATCCACGGGGATACCATGGCAGCTCAAAATCACTCTCCACGCATACCCGCACCCACACCCCACAAATACACCACAGAAGTGCACGATGCAGAATATAAAGGAGATGTGTGGTGAGAAAGCTACCAGCCGATTGGCCGGAGAGTGGGAAGGAGTGTACTGCAAGCTTGTTTCAGCCATGACTGTGACTGGGTCACACGAGTTGCTGACAAGGGAAGACATGAATAGATGCAACGGGCAAAGACCTGTAAACGGAGAGCACAGCTGGTTTCATGCCTGATCTTTTCTCAAACACCAAGAGCGTTTCTCTCACCCCTGGGTTATTTTCTGTTTTAAATAACAATATGTGAAAAGGGAAAGCAGTGCAAAAGGGGATCCCACTGCCTGTCCTTGGTGGTGCTGCGTTGTGGCTCTTTGCATGTGAAAAGACGAATTGTCAAAGCCAACAGTTTGGGCTTTTGTGGAGGCATTAGATAAGCATTTGTCAGGCACTTCCATAATGGTAGCACCTGGCCATAAGATGGCACGAGCTGGAAAGTGGTGTGATTACCTCGGCAGATGAAAGAATTGCCTGTCAAATCTCTATATAATATGTATACACCAGCCCAAACTGCTGGCATTGTCAATGCTTGTTTGCAGTGAGATTTCAGTGAAAGGATCAGATATAAATCAAGTGACTGAAGGCACACTCAGTTAAGACATTTTTATTACACCTGCAGCGCATTTAAAACTGAAATTAGGCCCTTATCTCTCAGCAGAACTACTTAGAAATAACACTGGCAGGTCAACGTTTGATGTTATTGCTTGATAAATCTAACTTAAAGCGATCTCGGGAGGAGGTGTTTTGGTTTTTGAGGGGCAGGTAGTGGCCGGGAAAGTTAATAGGGCTTAGCATGGCCCTGGCCAGTTAATGGGTAGGTCAAAAACCAAAAAACGCCAGCAAGCTGTGTGACCCTTATGATATGGCTTTTCTCCTTCCTATCTGTACTCCAGTACAATAATGATCATGATTGGTTATTTATCTAGCACTGTCGCCGAAGTGCAGTTGCATGGAACATACTTACATTCCATTATCACCAAACCAAGGTTGGGACTCATATATCGACCTCGGAAGGATGAAAGGCTGAGTTGGCCTTGCCAGGATTTGAACCTGCAACCGATCACGCACAGATCGCAGCAGCAAGGGCTCAGCCCCGCTGAGATATCTTACCGACTGTTACTTTATCACTATAGTACATTTTCTTACTAGCTACTAGTGCAGTAGTTTAGGCTTACATGTAACGCCTAAGCACCACCTGATAGCCAAAACTAAAAAGGGAATCAGAGCAGACGCTTGGGACAGACCTTTACCCTCTAACATGCAAAAATGAAGTGGGGGGTTATTATAGATCTTCAACTCTTCCTAAAGTCTGAATCTGCTAACGGAGGCGACAAGAAAGAGGACAATCTGAATCCGCTGATTTTTGGGCGTACACATGGTTTCATGCTCAATTTGTTCTCCTTCCAAATAAGATTTCGTAAGTGGTTAAATGAGTGGAGGGGGGAATATGTAACCTTATGTTATCCCTCTGCCTCTCCACGGGCAGTAAGGGGCGTCCATCCACCAAATTGCCAGGTGTAGCAACAGTGACACCCCATGGCATCACAGGATGGGACACCCCAAACAAAGCCTGTGATGCTGTCCCATCCTGTGATGCTAGCAACTTCACAGGAAGCACGTTCTCTGCTGTAAACTCGACGCCTCCTGAATGTGGACGCAGTTGTTGCATTGTATGACGTCATATCCTTGCTGGATGCTTACCCGACATGATGATTTTGTCAGAACACTATTGTTTACAATGCCTCGTAATTTATTTCCATCTGTAATTTGCACCTGGGGAAGGACGCTCAGCCAATCATGAGTCTGCAACAGTGTGCGAGAATTCTCTACCTGCTGTTGCCAACCACCCGAGGCACGTCTTTTTTTATTTTGATATGGAGGAGGCAACAGGGTGTCTCTCCCTGTTTCCTCCCCCCCCCCCCCAAAAAAACGATAACCCTTCCCACCCCCGCCCTCTCTCCCCAAATACCTGCTAGACCAGAGCTTTGTGCTCCGGTCCCGTAGCTCTTCCCAATTCGGGCCACTATAAAAATAGAAAAGGGACATAGGGCCTCATTCCGAGTATGGAGGTAGCCATGCCGCTTTTAGTGGCATGGCTACGCCCATACGGGTACCGGGTCCGAGTTCCTTGAATTGAGAAAATCCGGGCCATTCCGACCTTGGAGGGCCCGGTATTTCACCATTCAAGGAACCCGGACCCGGTACATCCCCTTTACCATTCGAGCCCCCATAGGGCTCAATGGGAATGGGGAGGATGCTAACAACAAGCCCGTTAATGACGGGCCCGTTGTTAGCATCCTGGTCTGCTCGCGGGACCCGCTAAGGATGCCTGGTTTTACCAGGCGTCCTTAGCGGGACCCGCGAGCAGCCCTCGTAATGAGGCGGTAGGGGGTTAACAGCGTCGGCAGCTCTAACGGCGCCGTTAAACCCCTACCGCCTGGGTCGTAATGAGGCCCATAGTCCCTTTTCCCTATGGCAGCGAGCATCTTTTTTTTCTCAGGTGATTGGCGTCGCGCAATAAGCGTAGCAATCTCACAAGGAAAAAACAATAAATCATTCACACCCACAGATAAATCCCAGGTGCGAATGGCTTTAAACACAGTGTTGGCGGGCGGACATGGCCGGTAATGGATCCCAGCCCTCGCTGAGGCACTTGCTTCGCTTGGGCCTACCCAGCTTTGGGTTGGCTGGCCGTTACCGGCCATCTCCACCTACCGACACAAGGGTGAAGGCCATATTCATGCATTATAGTTTAAATGTGTGACTTTAAGGGCCTCGAGTTCGGCGGTATAACCCACCAGTAGTCGGCCAACCCAGTAACACTGTTACTGCCGCCTGACATCCCGGTGCTAGCGGAACATCACAGGCGGCGACGGTATGGTTATTTTCTAATTCCCATGGAATCCTATAGTCCCATAAGAATGGGAAACCTGAAGCACCAGCACCGTTAGTAATGGTCACGCCTTCCGGGAGTTCTGTGCCCCTACTGGCAGACTCGCAGCAACGCGGTCCAGAAAAGGTGTCAATAACCTTTTACCGGCACCTTTATTTCTGGACTCAGTCACTTGTAATGAGGGCCAGTGTTGCAAAGGAAAAATAAATTGGTAGTTGTTCAAGGTACAAATAATAATTGAAACATTTAAGGATTTAAAAAATGAGTAGTGTGATGAAATCTACAAATACAATGAATTAGGAGCAAATAAATCCAAAATGTTTGGCTGCGGCATTCAGTCTGCTTTTCCTTAAAATGTTCTCATTTCTAATTGAAACGCTTGCCTGAAGACTAGTTTTATCACCATTCTCTTTCAAGGCCAGGCCTCTGCAACTGTGGCTCTCCAGATGTTTTGGACTATGACTCCCATAATCCCTCACCATTGGCTATGGAGAATTGGGCTGATGTGTGCTGTAGGCCAAAACATCTGGAGAGACAAAGGATGCAGACCCTTTCTCGAGCCGATAGACCTTCAGTCAAGTTGGCTGGAAGACAGGGGTCACAAGCAACGCACCAAAGGTACTACGTTGAAGCACAAGGGGGTGGCAACTGGACCCACTGACAACCCATAAATAACACCCTTGTTGGTGCCATTTAATGACAGTCCTCCGTGATAGTGCGAGGTAAGGAAGAGTTTTCCAAACCAGGACCTGGAAGATGGCACTACAACAACCTGTGACTATTAGCCGATGGGAATTTATTCCTATGCGTTTTCCTTTGGTCCCAGAAATCAGGGGTTCCTTGTATGCCAGATGCTTCACAAAGGGGTCCTTAATGCTGAAGTTCAGATATTGGGCTTCTGAGAAGAATGAGTGGATCACTAATTGATGGTCATTGTTGCGCTGAGTGCAACCTTTGCTTCTTTATCTTCATATCATGAGACAATGTCAAGCAGTAGAGACTTTGCACAGCCTATAGACGGACCCGCATCAACTGAAGACCATTGATGAAATATCAGAGAAGTGGCGCATCAACAGCTCTGAGAGTAGTTGCTGAGATAGCAGCTGGGACTGCATTCCCAACATTGACTTTACAATGGGGAGCAAATGTCCTCGGTGAAGAACAAGTGCTATGGCTGCATCCCCGGGAGCCACTATGTCCCTTTGGGGGTAACCCTGTACAACTTCAAGCAGGTGCACTGCAGCCAAGTCATGGTATGCCGAGGTATTCTTCAGTCCCACTCAAGGTCCAAGCGTATAGTTTAGGGGGTTTGTGACCAGAACTAAGTTTGGAAAGTTCAAAACAATGATTAAAAGTACCTGGTTACTCCAAAGAAACTCAAAGCACATTGTCTACATCCAGTAAATGGAGAGTGGTGTCCCCTGTGGAGGAGGGGCTCAAAAACACACTGGGGGTCATTCCAAGTATGGCGGTAAGGGGTTAACGGCACTGGTAAGGATGCCGGTGCCGTTAACTCCCTACCGTCACATTCCGAGGTCCCTTAGCGGGTCCCACCAGGAACGGCTGGTCCAACCAGCCGCCCTTAGCGAGGCCCGTTATGGGACCATGGAGCTAATAATGGGCCCGCAATTTGCGGCCCGTTATTAGCTCCTTCCCCATTGAGCCCCATGGGGGCTCAAATGGGAATAGAGAATGGTTTTCGGAATGGGGACTTACCGGGTCCGCATAGGTCGGAATGTCCCGGTAACTCCCCATTCCGACTACCCGGTGATAATAGCACAATGGCTACCTCCAAACTCAGAATGACCTCCACTGTCTTGAAAATATGGAAGAGCACCCGAAGGACAAGATGATGGATCTGCTCTTTCAGCGGGACCGTCGGGAAGAAAAGCTAAAAAAATATCCAGAAAGGATAAGGAAACCAAGCTCCCCCAGAACTCTAGCTGATGTGATCGCAACCGGAGACATGTTTTTATTGGCGAAAATTCTTCATGGAATGTGTGTGAACAGCTCAAACTTTGGAGATAGTGAAGTGCCGCAGAGCAAGGGCAGGTACCATGGAGGGCCCAGATATTGAGCTGGAAGACGAATCAGGAGAAAACTCCATAGAGTCTTGGAGTAGCGCTCAGCGCGCGTGCGTCAGCAAATCTGGTTGCGCAGAACCTGGCTGAACCAACGATCCAAGCGTTCTGAGCCAACCCCGCACTGCTTACACCCACCCTAAGTTCTTGCTTTCCTGGCCTTGGCACTCTGCCGCCTTGCTTGCCCTCCCTGCTCCCAACTCTGCAGCTCCTTAGACCCCAGCGCCCAGCAGCGCTTCTCCAGCTCGTCACTAGTCCCCGCCTAGACCCGCCTTGGCCTATCATGGAGGCGGAAGAGGGGCTCCGCACAGAGCCATTTCCATGCCAGCCATCCAAGTTGTATGCTTTTATGCGTAAAACAACTGGATCGCACTGGCCATAGCATGTTGGTTTACATACAACAATTGCCCTTAGTGATCTTGAGATAATACTAGCGATCATTCCTGGTTTGAAAGGCTGTACTGGGTAGTAACAGCCCAAGGATGCCCTGTTAAAGGCCTAAGTGCCAACTCGGCGCTGGGGCCCGTACCACCTAGTGCAACCCTTTGAACTAATGGATAGTTTTACTTAATTATGCCTTAGCAACCGAATAACACAGAATACTGCAATCTTGTACAGCAAATATGACTTCGTGGATAATGCAGCCTAACACATACCCATTTCGCTCCAAAAATCTAAAGTCCACATTGCATACTACAACCAAATGCTGTCATGTAATATGCAACATTGAATATCCGTTCTTTCACTTCGGCTCACATTGACTGCTGCCCACATGTGGGTTTGCACAGAAAAACAGTAGCCGTTAAGCCTAGTTGTGGCTGCATAATCACTCTAGCTGTCACATTGTAGGAATCCCTACAAATTTATGGAAAAAAATGTAGGGGAGAAAATGCTGAATATGGCATTGGAAAAAATAACGGATGGAAAAAATGTCGCTCAGGGTGAGCAGGTGTTGCGGGTGTGTCCTCCGGTCCCCTGATTGACATTCTGTCATTCTGTGACTTTGCACTGCAAAAATACACTTTGCACCGCTCTGTGAACCAGGGTGTTTGTTGGCAGTGCAAAGTCACTGTGCACCAGTGCTAAAAGTGACATGAACCAGGCCTAAAGTATCTCCATTCCTTCATTGACTGATTGATTCATTCATTCATTCATTTGTTCGTTCATTGTCTCCTGAAACAGGGGTCCTCAGCCTTTGTACTCACACACAAAAAAAATGTTGAATTCATTTTTATTAAGCGGCTTAAATTATTTTTCTGCAACGCAGCAGAAGTTGTATAGTAGTTTTTTTTTATTCAACCAGATTGATACTATATAGATTGTATATATATATCAGCAACTGGAAGATCTTTTGCATTGCCTTAAGGAAAAGGTTAGGTATTAAAGGGGATATCAGAGTATAGCCATGTATGATAAAGAATCAGATATGCCCTAGTGTGTATAAAATGGGTATTGCAAGCCTCGTAAAGGCACTAGGCCTTTGGCCTCGTTCCTCCATTTGAACACAGAACTCATCAATGACTTTCAATGTCCTTACAACGTGTGGGAGAGGGTACTATTTCCCACATATATTGAAGAGCGTAGATTGTAAAACTATGAGACGCAGGGTTGGCTCACTTTGCATAACTCCCCATATATGGGTAATGACACAATACAGCTAAAATAACTTGACTACTGTTTTATTTCTCCTTGGTGTGGGATTTTCTTGACCAGCAGAAACATCTGCTAACTGGGGGAAAAAGTTTTGGATACAGGTGATATAAACCATTAATGCTCCAGGCCCCATGCTACAGAAAACATTGTATGATAATTCCCCCCGGAGTAATAATTGCTCAAGTGCAAACATTCCTAAATTTGCTTTTTCACACGTGGGCTCAACTGGGCTTTTTTGACATGTTCAAGTAAATGGATGATAGTAGACCTGCTTCAGAAAAATGTGTGGGGCTAATTCACACATTTTCCTAAGCTCACACCACAACAAATACATAGACCCGAGCACTCTGGCATGAACACAGCCTACAGGTAGTCTGCCCCTGTACTATTTAGTTGGAATATGACAGGAGAAGAAGGCACAATTACATCCTGAGGAGTGGGGATGAAACCTTCCCCTGTCATGGACAGCCTAATTAACTGACAAGGGCTCCATGGAACCACCCTGCTCCTTTGTTAACCCTGCATCTGGTGGCAGCGATTAACATACCAATAGAGGGTACTCAAACAGGCCCCATGGGCTCTGACTGCAGAAGATAACAGAGGAGACAGGAAACCCCAAAAGACTTTATATGTAACTGTGTCAACCTGAAGCCGGCTCCCACCTCTCAGTATCAATGAAAGTGAACGGACATGTCTGAGTCTAATGTGCAGTAGACAATCCCTGGTAAGGGGACCCCATTCATACAATACATTGCAGAAGCCAGAGAGTCTGGTCTTTCAGCATCTTCAGGGGAGATCTGCTGCTATAAAAAAGAACCACACAGGGAAAACCATTAGTCAGAGATCCTCTTTGATCACAGCCTACATGGATGTGGGTAGGACCTAGTATCACAGGGGAATGAGCCTAGAAGTATTTCTGTCGAGAGAAGGGTTCAGCTATATTGGTACTGGGACACCCCTTGCTACTGCAGGACCCCCATGCCTTTTTCTGTTGCAAAGCACTCTGGTCATGACATCACACATACATACAATTGTTGGTAGGGAGCCCAGGATTGGCTCACTAGTAGGCTCAGCCTACACCAATCACTGTGGCCCACTTGGCTTTAAGAGAGGGCTGTAGCCCTTCTTTCAAGGAGATCATCTTAAGACTTCACTTGAAGCACGAATAAGAACTCCTCCTTGGACCCTGGCTGCAGGTACAGTCTGCCTTACAGCTTCCGCCAGTGAAGGAAGGCCAGGAACATCCAAAGATGGAAGCAAGATCCCTCTCAGGGAACTGAGGGAGAAAGGAACTCAGAAGACCCACCAGCTGCTTCAAAAACGGTACCCAGCCAGCACACAGCATGCCCTGCTAGGCTCTGGAGTGAGTGCAGGAAGTTCTTTGAACCCCAATCCAAGGACAAGGCAGCTGCCTGCAACACACTCCTTAGCTCTGGGCCATCCGCCTTAAAGACCAACTCAAGCCCATTGAAGAGCTGTGGAAAAGTGTAACGGCAAGCACCTGCCACCGCCCGCCTTAATGGAAATTCTCGAGCCAGTCGAGTTTCTCAATCTGCAACCACCTGCAATGCTGATCACTTTCAAACCTGGAGCTACCGTTGTCAAGCCGCAGTTGCCGATGGAACCCGAGACGTCTCGACTAGTGCTTCAGATCCACCAACCAGCACTGAGACAACAATTCTTGACCCTGAGTCGCTGTGAGGGCCAGCCTGCAGCTGCTCGCCAAGCTTTGCTCGCCGAACCGTCTTGCTGCCGGGTACCCGCCCACTGACTCCTGTATCGAGCGCTGTGGCAGAAGTCTGAAAAGTGCCCTGAAACCGACTCATGCTGTCAAGCACCAAGAACAACTACACCAAGAGGTACATTGTGGCTCTGTCCCCGTGGTCCTTCCCAGAAGGTCCCTAGAGACATTTTAAGGCCCGTTCTCCCTTTTTGCTGAAGCCAAGAAGCATTTCAAAACTATTGTGGTTATTATCCATACCATCTACCCTCCTGTCAGTACACAGAGTGCATCCCTTTCCCCCTCTTAGAAACTCCCTGTTCTCTGCATTCCTGACAGGATGGGCTGTATTTAATAGTGTTATTAGAGGTGTCTGTTGTCACCATAATAAAGTAGATGTTTGTATACAACTTTGACTGGACATTCCTTTTATCATTGGATAATAATTGTATTGTTGCTGTGTTGCAAAAAAACAACAATCCGCCACTTTAGAGGATAAAAGCCTGCCGTTCTGTCCACGTTACCAAAATTGGCCAAGGAGGTTTATAATGTGCTTGTGTTTCCAATCTGTTCGGATCTGTTCTGGTTCATTAGAGCTGTGGGGTTGATTGATGGTTTAGAAACCGATATTCAACCCTGGACACTGGTACCCCAGAATTTGATTTGTCACACTCCTAATCATTGTGCTTGTAAGAGAGTTCCCAGCCATGAAACCCTTTAGACGACCACGTCCCACCCTGTTGCGTTAACCCCTACCTCCGTTCTCTATCTATATTTGGGGATTATTCCCATAGTGGTGTAAAGTTAATTTCTCTTAATGAGGGAGAGTTTGCTCACACAAGCTTGCACCCGCAAATGTTAGCAGAAAGCTCGCGTTTTTAATAATCTTTCCTCTACCATGGCTGCTTCCTTGGCAAAGGACTGCCATTGAGCTTTGCGTTGGCATTTTCAGCTTTCGGTGGGCTTTAGCAGCCTGTTGATCTCCGTGACATTCATAGCCTTGATATCGTAATGCTCCAGATTCAGAGACTTGGACCCGAGCGAGCTCTGTTGATGATATTTACATTGGCAGGGCAGACTTCCCTTTCCAGATCTTGTTTAGCTTAGTCGCCTTTGTGGCTGTCTATTGCTCAACTTAATTTAAAACTGATGATGATGCAGAGTCTTCAAAAATTGAGTGATTCAGCCGCTGCCTGTTTTTCTGTTAATTGCTGAGGTAGTGGAATCCATTTGTTGTGAATTAGAAATGTAACTGACACTTATTCATTTCCAGGCAGAATGGGTCATTGGAATAGCATAAGGGTCGTCGTGGTCAGGATAGTATCAGAAATGGCAAATCCGTGTTAACCCTGGAGTGACGGTAGCTTTGTGTATTGCGACGGGAACTAATACCTCAGCTCCCTGCGCTTCCCCCCTTTTTTCTATACCTAACCCAATCCCAGCATCTATCTTTTTGCAGTAAAAAAACGCTGTGAAAATGGGGCAAAATATAATTCGGTGAAATGGCCATTCAACAAAAGTGGGAAATGCCCTGAAAAAGACAGTGGCTAGGAAGAGAAATACCCAGGGGACAACTGGGGGCGTGGGTCAATTGGTGGGTTTGTGTGTGGGGGTGGGGGGTTTGAAGGAGATATCAGACCAAGAGAGGTTGTCAAGAAAAGAGAAGGCGCGAGAGGACATTGATAACAAGTTTCTTGAAGAGCTTTATCGGGAAGTGGAGGATTGCAGACACATCATTCAGAAGGAGGAGGAGGGCGTGGCAGAGAACAATAGTGAGGAGGGGGAGAAGGTGCCTAAAACACAAAGGGGTTAACATAGAAGAAGTGGAGGAATACGCTTGTGGGGAGGCCTCCTAGAGGGGCAGGAGAAACTCAGAACAAAGAGAAACAAAGAGGAAGCTCCGGGGAAGTCCCTATAGAAACAAGATTTGAGTCGAGATGCAAAAGGCGAAAGAGGAAGAGATTGGAGTAGGTGGCTGGAGAACCAGGATCCTGAGAGGGAGGGAGGTTGCAAGAGGCACAGGGGTACTCTGACAAAAGCATGGGGTGGGCTCCAGTCTTTCTGTGGCTCTGCACCTTCATTGAAGTCTTGCTCCTGTGTGACACTTCCTACAGAGCCAGCCAACAAGCTCTAGTCGGAAACTGAGAATCGGGAGAAGGCTCCCTCTCATGAAAACCAGAAGAAAGGGGCCGGGACCCCTCAAACCTGAGACTCAGAACAAAGGAGGCGATATCCTGGAAGACCGCAACAAAGGAGTACAGAAAGGCAAGACTGAGAACCAATGAGAAGAGACCCCTAGAAGATCGGAGAAGAAGGGTCGGAAATCCTTTAAAGCTGAGATTATAATCGTAAGGATATTACTTGAACCTGCTGGGGAGACAAGGCCCTAGAAGTACAGAGGAGTGAGAGAACGCTTGATGTAGACACTCTTTACCTCCCCTGAGATCCCTTTACTTTTTAAGCTCACACCAAAATCTGGAGATCCACGCAGGGCCTACCACATCCAATCCAGGGGTTCTGTCTCATGGTCACGCAATGACCAATACTGTGCCTGGGAATAGCCAAATCCATTTCCCACATTACAGTAACCTGATGTGGAAGGCATGCCTTTTCTTGATAACACTTTGAGCAGGCTTATTGAACGGACATTATGGTCAAGTATTTTTTATTTCATACTGCATAATTCTCAAGATGTTCTCATATTTTAATCACAATGACCGCTAAGTGACTTAACAACTCTGGATTTAATTTTGCGAAGTTGGTATATAAATGGTGTGCTCGTGTTCTTTTAGGTTATTTGTTGTGTCACTTACCACTGACTGGTGCTACCATCAGCATTGCCATAGAAATAGAAAGGGGACTTACACCCTAATGCATATTCCATTGCGACGGCCATCTTTTTTTCATTTTTATGGGAAATTGGGCACATGCAATATGTGGCTAGCCCATTTCTCATGAAAAATACTTTACAGGGATTAGCACCCCGGTGAGCGTTCCAGGGAGCAAACAGCGATCACTCCGTGTTTGAGGGAGTTTAGGACCGGGAAGTCCCCTGATCCCTGACAAGTCCTTTGCTTTGCTGAAGCCTACCTACGGCTTGGGCTGGCGGGACATTACTGGCCCTGAACACCAGCAAATGCAGGGGTGATAGCTGTATATGCAACATTTCAAACTGGATGGCCGTCCATATGTTTATCTAATACTATGTTAAGCCTATCATACATAATGATCACAGAAGGTAACACGCTTTAATGGTGGCATCAGATCTGGCCATGTCAGTGACGACTTATGATCAGTAAAGCCAACATGTATGGGAGAATGGAGCCGCCTTGGGCCTCCGATTCACTGCTCTGAGGAAAAGCGCAACTCACGGGGGCTGTTCTTTCAAAGAGCAAAAGACAAGTTATAAATGCTGCAGGACTAAATTTCGAGGCACCAAATGACCACTTCAAAGGGATAATGTGATTACCTTTTTGGTATTATACTGAATAAAGTACCTCCATCAACAACATTTTAATAATATAAGCTGCTTTTTGGGTTCTGTGCTTTTATGACCCGCTCAAGCTTTTGTCCCCTTGATATGTACGGCATCAGAGCGCAGAGTAGCCTATACATCAGATTCAAGCATTCAAAGGACTTTGAGTTGTGCTGTGATGTGGTGGAAGGAGGTGGGTAAAGAAGCGAGGCAACTTAACCTTTGACCGATGTCTGCTACTAGGACACAACACCTGACTACCTCTATTGAGAAATCCTCCACTACCACGGCCCTTGGACATTAGTTGCTTTTCATTGGTGCAGTTTGTGTTCGTTAATTATATCGCATTAAAAATGCTCGGAACTATATCAGAAAGCCATCAAAGAAACATGGGGTAATTTAGCTGGGCCGGCATCCAGTAATCCTTCATCGCAACTTGATCGCAACACTCTCCACCGCACGCTTGATGGATTAGCCTCATTTTCGAGGAACCTTCCATTGCAGCGCGGCTCTGTGCAATTTCGTTGTGCTTTACATTCTTTGCAGTTTGATGTGGTCCAGACAAACAACCAGATGTCTCAAAAGAATAACATTTGTTTAAAATTGTGCTGGGTTGGAGAAGGGGAAATCTGCGTTAGAGTGATCGTTCTTCAGGGCTTGCTAAGCCCCGGACATGCTTCAGGCTCTGGGAAATAGCTACAATCCGCCTGAATGAGGAAACAACAGGGTGGAGTGTTGGTGCCTTTGTGGGACTCTCTTGTGATGTGTCTTCGTGACTGAATTCGTCTTGTTCTGATCAGATGTTATAGAGCGCATTAGATGGCATGCCTGCCTGCACCAGGAAATGTGGCCTTCCGGTGGCGCGTAGATTCTCGCTCACTTTACTTTTGGCTTAATGTCGGAGCCTGCCAATGGTGCGGTCCTGGCTGCCCAAAAGGGGGTTCTCGTGAAATACATAGGAGTCCAAATTGCAGCATGGCAAATGCTTCTTGGAAGGTAGTCCACTGTGTCTAGTAAATTATGGCCAGTACCAAATGTTTGGCTGCGTCAAGTACAGGCCTCCACCAGTGTTAAATGGCTGCCAGCAGAGGGCTTGAATTGCCTCTGCGGTGTCGCGCAGGCTTATTGACGTGCACCATGCAGGTGCAGTCACCTCTCACACCACTGCGCCGCCAATGGGAGTAAACGCACTGCCTGGATTTAGACCGGCCTTTCTCGTGTCCAACGTGGGTGGCACTTCACGAGAACCACTCAAATACTCAGCTTCAAGTGCTCAGATTCAAATGCATTAGATTCAAGTGCTCAGATTCGAATACAGTAGATGCAATGCAGTAGATGCAAATGCAGTATATGCAAATGCAGTAGATGCAAATGCTCAGATTCAACTGTATTACATTCAAGTGCTCAAATTCAAATACAGTAGATGCAAATGCAGTAGATTCCAATGCGGAGATTCTAATGCAGTAGATGCAATGCAGTAGATGCAATGCAGTAGATGCAGATGCTCAGATTCAAATGTATTAGATTCAAGTGCTCAGATTCGAATACAGTAGATGCAAATGCAGTAAATTCCAATGCTCAGATTCTAATGCAGTAGGTGCAAATGCAGTAGATGCAAATGCTCAGATTCAAATGTTTTAGATTCAAATGCTCAGATTCAAATGCAGCAGATACAAATACAGTAGATTCCAATGCGCAGATTCTAATGCAGTAGATGCAATGCAGTAGATGCAATGCAGTAGATGCAATGCAGTAGATGCAGATGCTCAGATTCAAATGTATTAGATTCAAATGCTCAGATTCAACTGTATTACATTCAAGTGCTCAGATTCAAATACAGTAGATGCAAATGCAGTAGATTCCAATGCGCAGATTCTAATGCAGTAGATGCAAATGCAGTAGATGCAAATGCTCAGATTCTAATGCAGTAGATGCAAATGCAGTAAATGCAAATGCTCAGATTCAAATGCAGTAGATGCAAATGCAGTAAATGCAAATGCTCAGATTCGAATGCAGTAGATGCAAATGCAGTAAATGCAAATGCTCAGATTCAAATGCAGTAGATACAAATGCAGTGAATGCAAATGCTCAGATTCAAATGCAGTAGATGCAAATGCAGTAAATGCAAATGCTCAGATTCAAATACAGTAGATGCAAATGCAGTAGATGCAAATGCTCAGATTCTAATGCAGTAGATGCAAATGCAGTAAATGCAAATGCTCAGATTCAAATGCAGTAGATACAAATGCAGTAAATGCAAATGCTCAGATTCAAATGCAGTAGATGCAAATGCAGTAAATGCAAATGCTCAGATTCAAATGCAGTAGATAAAAATGCAGTAGATTCCAATGCGCAGATTCTAATGCAGTAGATGCAAATGCTCAGATTCTAATGCAGTAGATGCAAATGCAGTAAATGCAAATGCTCAGATTCTAATGCAGTAGATGCAAATGCAGTAAATGCAAATGCTCAGATCCAAATGGAGCACATCCAAATGCAGGAGATTCCAATGCGCAGATTCTAATGCAGTAGATTCCAATGCGCAGATTCTAATGCAGTAGATGCAAATGCAGTAAATGCAAATGCTCAGATTCAAATGCAGTAGATACAAATGCAGTAAATGCAAATGCTCAGATTCAAATGCAGTAGATGCAAATGCAGTAAATGCAAATGCTCAGATTCAAATGCAGTAGATACAAATGCAGTAGATTCCAATGCGCAGATTCTAATGCAGTAGATGCAAATGCTCAGATTCTAATGCAGTAGATGCAAATGCAGTAAATGCAAATGCTCAGATTCTAATGCAGTAGATGCAAATGCAGTAAATGCAAATGCTCAGATCCAAATGGAGCCCATCCAAATGCAGTAGATTCCAATGCGCAGATTCTAATGCAGTAGATGCAAAGGCACGCGCCTGCAAATGCAGCAGAAGCAAATGCATATAGATGCAAATGCAGCAGTTGCCCAGCCTGGACATTAGGGACATAATTACAATGTAAATTAAAATCCCCACATTTTCTTAGAGGTGCTGACGTTTTCATAAGGGGAAGTATGGTGTGCAAAATATGATATATGAGACTGCAATCTGTACCTGAGCGGTGTACGAACTGGGCGGCGTTAATTTAGTATACAATCAATTCACATGGTGGGGCACAGGAACACGGAGCGCTGAATAGTTTCCACTTAGTTTAAAAAATGTGGGCTCCACCCCCTTTCCCCCCCCCCCTCTGTTAACACTCATGATTGAGTAGCCTCCATCCGAGAAATACAAGGGCCGGAAGGATCTTTTAGCCACGTGTCCGAAATGGCTACAAAATGTGTATTGTGGGTGTAAATACAAAAATAAAAACATACAAACAAACCGCACGCATGTAGAGAGATAGAACGGGCATGTTATAGCATCCAAGATAGCTGGGAAGTCGATGTAATCATTGCTGGATTGCGTGACGCGCTTGCTGTCATGAAACGCAATGGTTGTGTTCATGATTTTGCCAGTGTGATATACAACACGGCAGACGGGGCTTTCTGGACAGGCAGCTGCGAATAGAAGTGGCTCGTGCATCATTCTGGCAACCCTTGCACTCTGGGGCTGTTTCTGTAGCTCTGCAGCCGTCTACCAGCACTTGACACCTGATGTCTGCTACCCTTGCACCTGCCACCCGCTGACCGCACTGCCCATCGTTGTCCTACGTACTGCACTTCCCCTCCCTCTCGCACTTTTCCCTCACCCCACCTTCCCTGCACTTGCGCAATCTCAAGGTCACCTGGCCTAGTAAGATTGTTGTCTGCGTCTTCCACCTGTTCCCCCTCCCTTGCCTCGTCGCGCCTTGAAGCACTTGTGTATAGGCGCGTTATAAATGCCTTATCATATCATTCCGTTTCTTCAATATGTAAGAAAAAAAGAAATGCTGCTGACATTCTCACACATGAAAGACGGGACTTTGTTTGATGCAAAACCTGTTTCCTGAAGTCCAAAATTCTGTAGGTGGTATGGACTGGGGCAAAATCTGTCTGCTCCCTTCCATGTGGCGCAAGCAGCAAAACTGATGCTAAGTGCACTTGCCAAGTTTTCATCTCTGGGGCAAACACTAGGTAATCCAGCCCAGTTGCCCGCATACAATGTCCTGAAAGTCCCAGACCAGTTGGCAACAGTCCAGATCCGCAGAAACCGCCTGCAAGTGCAAGGGAGGTGCAAATATTGCCCGAGTGCAGAAACGTGCTTTCAAAATATTTGTACACGAAAGCAATATTTGCTCAAGTACTAATAGTGTGCCCCAGTGGCACAAGGGCAAACATTGCCAAGTTGCACAAATGCACTGAAAGAATATATTTTGCACATGTGGCCATTTGTTGTTCAAGTGCTAGTACAATTCAAGGTTGCATGTGCAACTAATTAAAGTTTCATAATGAGGCCCCGGGGCACTTGCTGACATATCTGAAACCATTTGTTTTATATATAAAATACTGGCCTTTCATGTAGAGTACTGATATCTGATCTTATATGTTACTAACATGTTAGGTAACCGGAAGGTAGCCGGAGGACTTCACATTGAAATAGGACGGGCCTGCGTTCTGGGCGCTCAGGATTAAAATCTCATACGCTGAAGGGCAATGCTTGTTTTCCTAAAAGATCATGCCAGCCCGTCCTCTTCCCCGTTCTTAGCTTGCCACTCCCTCATCTTGATGCCTTGCAACCTGCTCCTCTCGACGTGTACATCCCCAGTTGTTTATACTTCCCGCTATGGCAGTGGTCTTCAAACCTTTTATGCATGGGCCCCCTTCCCAAGCAAAATGTGTGCAGGGCAGCCCCCCCCAAAAAAGGCAAATGGACAGTAAATCCAAATGGCTATGAACTATTGCATGCTGTCACCATCTCCTACTCCCAGTATAGTCCCTGGGCTCCCCCACTTGCTCCCATCACAGTCTCTGAGCTCATCCATCACACTCCTACCCAGTCCCTAGGCTCTCCCCACCCCACCAAAGACCCTGAGCTCTCCCCACCCTGCTCCCATCACTAGTCCATGGCTCCCGCCCACCCTGCTGCCAGCACAGTCCCTGGGCTCCCCCACCATGCTCCCAGCACAGTCTCTGGGCTCCTTCATCACACTCCTACCCAGTCCCTAGGCTCTCCCCACCCCACCAAAGACCCTGAGCTCTCCCCACCCTGCTCCCATCACTAGTCCATGGCTCCCGCCCACCCTGCTCCCAGCACAGTCCCTGGGCTCCCCCACCATGCTCCCAGCACAGTCTCTGGGCTCCTTCATCACACTCCTACCCAGTCCCTAGGCTCTCCCCACCCCACCAAAGACCCTGAGCTCTCCCCACCCTGTTCCCAGCACAGTCCCTGGGCTCCCCCACCCTGCTCCCAGCACAGTCTCTGGGCTCCTTCATCACACTCCTACCCAGTCCTTGGGCTCTCCCCACCCTGCTCCCAACACAGTCCCTGGGCTCCCCCCACCCTGCTCCCAACACAGTCCCTGGGCTCCCCCACCCTGCTCCCAGCACAGTCTCTGGGCTCCTTCATCACACTCCTACCCAGTCCTTGGGCTCTCCCCACCCCACCAAAGACCCTGAGCTCTCCCCACCCTGCTCCCAACACAGTCCCTGGGCTCCCCCACCCTGCTCCCAGCACAGTCTCTGGGCTCCTTCATCACACTCCTACCCAGTCCTTGGGCTCACCCCACCCTGCTCCCATCACTATTCCATTGCTCCCGCCCACCCTGCTCCCAGCACAGTCCCTGGGCTCCCCCACCCTGCTCCCAGCACAGTCCCTGGGCTCCCCCACCCTGCTCCCAGCACAGTCTCTGGGCTCCTTCATCACACTCCTACCCAGTGCTTGGGCTCTCCCCACCCCACCAAAGACCCTGGGCTCCCCCACCCTGCTCCCAGCACTGTCTCTGGGCTCCTTCATCCATCACACTCCTACCCAGTCCTTGGGCTCACCCCACCCTGCTCCCATCACTATTCCATGGCTCCCGCCCACCCTGCTCCCAGCACAGTCCCTGGGCTCCCCCACCCTGCTCCCAGCACAGTCTCTGGGCTCCTTCATCACACTCCTACCCAGTCCTTGGGCTCTCCCCACCCTGCTCCCAACACAGTCCCTTGGCTCCCCCCACCCTGCTCCCAACACAGTCCCTGGGCTCCCCCACCCTGCTCCCAGCACAGTCTCTGGGCTCCTTCATCACACTCCTACCCAGTCCTTGGGCTCACCCCACCCTGCTCCCATCACAGTCTCTGGGCTCCTTCATCACACTCCTACCCAGTCCTTGGGCTCTCCCCACCCCACCAAAGACCCTGGGCTCCCCCACCCTGCTCCCAGCACAGTCTCTGGGCTCCTTCATCACACTCCTACCCAGTCCTTGGGCTCACCCCACCCTGCTCCCATCACTATTCCATTGCTCCCGCCCACCCTGCTCCCAGCACAGTCCCTGGGCTCCCCCACCCTGCTCCCAGCACAGTCCCTGGGCTCCCCCACCCTGCTCCCAGCACAGTCTCTGGGCTCCTTCATCACACTCCTACCCAGTGCTTGGGCTCTCCCCACCCCACCAAAGACCCTGGGCTCCCCCACCCTGCTCCCAGCACTGTCTCTGGGCTCCTTCATCCATCACACTCCTACCCAGTCCTTGGGCTCACCCCACCCTGCTCCCATCACTATTCCATGGCTCCCGCCCACCCTGCTCCCAGCACAGTCCCTGGGCTCCCCCACCCTGCTCCCAGCACAGTCCCTGGGCTCCCCCACCCTGCTCCCAGCACAGTCCCTGGGCTCCCGCCCACCCTGCTCCCAGCACAGTCCCTGGGCTCCCCCACCCTGCTCCCAGCACAGTCCCTGGGCTCCCCCACCCTGCTCCCAGCACAGTCCCTGGGCTCCCCCACCCTGCTCCCAGCACAGTCCCTGGGCTCCCCCACCCTGCTCCCAGCACAGTCCCAGGGCCAGTGGCGGCTGGTGAATTTTTTAAGTGGAGGGGCATAAATATTTCCCCAAGATATGCCAAAATGACCTAGTGTAGCGAGGGAGGCCGAACCAATCAACGGGTGATCGGGGGGTTCCCCCCCATGAATTCTTTTAAAATAATGGGTTAAAATGTTGCATTTTAGAGCATACTTATTAACAAAATTGGGAAAAAAGACAAACAATTTGCAATTGGCGCTAAGGAGCCCAGGGGGCAGGCATGATATTTTTACTGCACATCTATAATAGATGTCCAGTAAAAAGATACCATCCCTGTCCCCTGGGCCCCAGAGGGCCTAACACAATCAACATGATTATGTGTGTATGCAAGTGTCATGATTCCTGCCCCTCATGTCCTCAGCCCTCTAAGATGTCAGACTGGAGCCAGGCACAATCACCTACATGGCCCTCAAGGGCCTCTCCATCCCTCCAAAGACCCACTTGGAGTCAGACTTGGCGCTTGTGGCACCAGACTCACTCACTCCCATAGAATAACATTGGGGATTGGACTTGTAGTGCATTGATGGGGACAAGATGGATGCCCCCACGTATTTCGGTTCCCAGAACTGCATGTGCAGTCTAGTCTTTTGGGTGTGGTTCAGCCCAGAGACACCTGGGATACCCAGAGACTATTTAAGCCACGCCCAGGCTGAGAAACATGCTTTCTGTTTTCTGCATCGGCAGCGTGACATTCACTGTGTTTGGTTCGGTCTCCAGTAGGCCTGCATCTTTCTTCTGCGCTCAGCTCCTGCAAGAACAAGAACACTGTTAGGAACAGCCTTACCTTGCGGCGCTTCTCCCCATCATTCATCGCTTCTTCTGTTCTGCGGCCATCTTCGGCGGTGTCATTCCCATCCCAGCACGCCGCTTCCTAAGGAAAAGGGAAAAGAACAGAAAAAAGGCATTAGTAAGCATTCAGCAAATCTTCGCTTATTTTTAAAGACAGTACGAGCTTCAAACGCTTACGTGAATCCCAGCCGTTCTGGGGGAACTCTGTCTCCGGAACTTCTCATCCATCTGCAAGAGGGAAAAGACACTCCAGGTTAGCGTAGAAACATCTAGAGGCGCCGCATACCGCGCTTACTCACCACATTTCTTCTTCATAACCGGCATCCACGCCGAAAATGTTGCGGCACCTAAAAGACACAGAAAAAGCACTCTGTTCAATACAAATACGAAAGGGTCGCATTGTGCATCGCGCTCTCACTCACCTTCAGTGCTACTCATCTCAGCAGCACGTCGCCATCCCCGGAAGCCGGCCATCATCTAAGGAAGGAAAGGAACGAAGTTAGAGAACTGTTCAAAAGACTCATTATACTTACCTGTCAGACTCTTGCCAGTGAAGTAACTAGGCAGCAACGAGCCTGCATCAATCAACGCGCCCCGGTGCTGAAAGCAGGATGGAGAGCACACTTTCCAAGAAAACAAGGTGAGCAGTGGATCAAAGGGAAGGGTTGTACCCCGGGGAAGAAGGGGTTCCAGCACACAGAGACAATAGGGAGTTAAACTCTACCAATCCTGTGTTTCAGGCCCAGTTCCAGTCGAGTAGACTCCAGGGAAGGGTTCGAGGTCATAAGAGGTCAGAACAGGCTGAGTGACGTCCCCGTGGATACCCAGGTGAGCGTTACAGCAAGGCACAGGGGAGCTCAGGGGAAAAGAATGGTATTTTTGACTGGATATCTTTTTAATTATTTATTTTTACATTTATAAAGCGCGCTAAGCCCTGAGGCATCGAGGCGCTGTTACAATCAGCCAGAACAAAGTATATACTTTTCTTTCGGTCCAGGTAGGCGGAAGTCTATGCTATTTGCCAGGTGGATCAAGCCCCGATTTTGGGTTGTACCTGTGGCCAGGTGCCGTTTGTTGACTAGCAGTGTTTTCAATGATTTGAGAAAAGTCCAGTAGGAGTGTTCGGCTCTCATGGCAGGAGGGAGAAGTTTCCAGTGTTTAGCAGCCATGGAAGGGAAGCTGGAGCCTCCCACTTTTCCTCGTTTTACTTTGGGCTGGGCGAGACAGTTTGTGTAGATTGTCCTCCTTGGTCTAGAGGAGGCCACTTCTGAACATTTTTGGGATAGGTAAGGGGGGCATCCTTGGTAAGGCATCTGTGTGTTATGGATAGAGTTTTGAAGAGAATCAGCTCACGAATAGGGAACCATTGGGCTTTCTTTCTTTCTGCTGAAATATGTTCCAGTTTGGGGATGTTTAGTGCAGCTCTTAGCGTGTTATTTTGTATAACCTGCATTTTTATATGTTGCTGTTCAAGGTGCCTGCGAAAAGGGCATTACAGTAGTCAAGTTTCGAACCAATAGTGGCCCTGGCAATGGTGAGGCAGCTGTCCGGGGAGAGAAAAGGCATTGCTGCATTGATTAGTTTGGTAGAGGAGGCCACAGTGGAGGCAATGGCTTTTACTTTCCGTATAAGGGAAAGTGTGTCATCCAGGTATACTCCTGGAGGGGGGAGACTGGTATCACAGTGCCGTCAATAATGAAGGAGGAGTATTGAGGATCGTATATGATAGATGTCCAGAAAAAAAAAATACCATCCCCGTCCCCTGGCCTCCACAGCGCCTCAGAAGGGGAGCTGATTTTGACAGGTGGGTAGGGGGCTTGTGCAACAAAGGCATTTAGGCCTATGGTATTGTCTGGAAAAAAATAGTATCATCTGAAAAAACAAATGCAAAAATAACGATGCTGACAACACAAAATGTTTTTAATCAGATGTTTCGGCATTTTTGCACATTTGTTAAAAAGAAATGGAATCCCAAAATTCCAACCCCTATTTGTATGTATATATATATATATGGGGGGGTAAAGTTAATAAAAATGTATAGGGGTAAGGTGGGGGGTGTGAGGGGTCTCCCGCCACATATATGTGAACAAATAGGGGGGGAAAACAGACTTTTTGGTAATTTCACGCAGATCCAAACAATTAGATGGAGTTGGGTTAGGGAATAAATTAAGGTGGGGGATGTGGGTGGAGCTGTGGGGTTCTCCCCCACATTACATATTGAAAAGAGTGCAAAGAAAAGGAAAACAAAATGGCTAAATTCAATAAAAGAATTTGGTGTTTTCGGCCTTGTTTTTTCCGTTATTTTTATGTAGATCCCCTGCCCCGCCCCCCCCGTGACTTGTAAAGCGCTCTCTTATTTGCTGAAGCCAGGTCCGCACTCAATAAATGACCTGATAATATATAATGAGTTTGACCTGCTTTGGAATAAAAAGACACCAGATATGAAATGTGCGTCACACAAGGAGCTGCAGCTGCGACAGCTTCCGACTCAAACGGGAACTCAACGTTGGCGCAAAGAAGATTAATGGAGCCTGCACTTTTTTTCGGTGAGAATGTGTCGACATGCCAGCAAAAAACACAGAGTTACATTTCCAATGTGTGAACTCTGCGTATCCTGTGACCTTGCACCTAGAGGCGGGCTTGCGCAGTCGCCCCTTGCGTCACAGTTTTCCCTCGGTCGCGGCATCGGCGCTATCATATTTACATAAAAATACATTTGACAAAGTGGGCCCTGCCAAAGTAAAGGCTTGGATGTCATTCCAATTATAAACTCACTTTTTCAGTTGCCCATATCTTGCTAGTTATTCACAATTTTCCCTAAAATATAGAATTTCGTGTCAGGAAGGCAGGGTAATGTATGTGCCAAATTTACGGGAAGTCCCTTGAGCAGAACTGGAGCTACCTGGGGGCTTTCAATCAATGTTAAAGGTTAAAAAGCCAGTCTTACTCGCTGGTCCCTCAAAAACTGTTAAACACTTAAAATGGAAAAACTCCTTTTGAGAAATGGCGGTTCAAAGGTACAGTTCCTCGTGCCTCGTCGTTCAGTTTCATTTCAATACAGCAATGGGTGTCGACTGCTCTAAAACTAGTTTACGGTAGGCCGGTGCCATGCACAGCCCTTGTAATGCTTAGTTGGACCGCCATCACAGGTTCAATGTGGGGCAACCTAGCTTGCTTGCTGTGTGCAGCTGCATAGATTCTGGGGCGTCGATTTCGGGTTACGCACTCAGTTCCCCAGTGTTTACTAATAAGCAGGAGACAAAGGCCCCAATTCGTGGAATTATTTGCACGCTTCAAAGTGGCTTTTCACTGCTGAAAAGTGACTTTACATTGCCGACCCAAACCCTGATTCATGGAACTGTGCAAAGTATATTTTTGCAGTGCTGAGTCTGTGCGATGTCATTTTGTACTGCAAAAATGACTAAGCAATGACTTTGCACGGACTTTGCACTGCAAAAATACACGTTTCACAGTTCCATTAATCAGGGGTTGGGCCGGCAGTGTAAAGTCACTTTTCAACAGTGCAGAGTCACTTTGAACCGTGCAAAAAAATTCCATGAATCGGGCCTCAAAGACACCCTCTTGCTGTGGAAGCATTGTGCTCCCTGTCCGCAGACAGGCTAGCTCCCCAAAGTGAGCCATCAGATCCCAGAGTCAGGGCTGAAGTCGAGGCTACACGCGGGTGGACGGAGTCCCCCACTTTTTCCAGAGGGCACCTTTATATGCTAATTTCTGGTGACATTGGTATGTTGTCCCACACTTTTATATATATAGGATTTGACCCCTGGCCATACCCCGACACCAATAGACTAAACAGCAATCGTAAATTGTACCAAAGCAGAGGCCCGGGTCTCACCTGTGAAAGAACCCGGGGACCCTCACTGGGATTAATGTGCCGTTCAAATCCGAGCTGCTCAAAAGATCGTTTGAAAAAGAGTTGACGAAGCCCAAGTAGCTCAGCGATAACATATTAAGACTGATTTGGGAAACCGCCAAGGGGCTAGTTGCTGTTTGCTCTGCCTGCGGCGAAATGACGTGATATATTTAGTGAAACGATCAAATGTTTTCCCTCCAAGAGTCGAGTAAAGGGAATTGTGGCACAAGACAACGTGTTTGGCATGACCCCTAAAATGTCTGTTCTTCGCGACGTTATATTGAGTTGATGCCTTTGATCAAACTGTTTTCTTTAATAATAATAGCAACAATCTTATCACGTTTTTATATAGTGCTTTCTGTCAGATCCCTGGCGCTTCAAAGTGCTGTGATAATATTACCCAATGTAATGGTAGTACATTTACTGACGATGGCCGTATGAAGGACTGGGTTGGTTCTGCCTGGATTTCAACTTGAGTCCTGCAGGACACATAAGTATGTTTGGGGCAAGCACTGAACTCGCTGAGCTCTCTTGCTGGCATCAAAACCTGAACTCCATATAAATATGTCATGTTTAATTTACCTTTTTTTATTCAAAAACATTGTACTGAAAATGGAACTGTCCAGCTCCGGTCTGTGTGCCCCTGATCCCACGAGGAGGCAGTGCCTCATAACAGATAGAAACGGCATTCCCAAAAGGAGCACTGGGCATGGGCAGAGGTGCCAGGTGGCACGTGCCGCAAAGCAACAATGGCGCCTGAAAACGGAAGTTGCCGGATGGTAGGCACGTGCCGCAAAGCAACAATGGCGCCTGAAAACGGAAGTGGCCGGATGGTAGGAGGAGCAACTGCTGGCTCAGCGCTTTGTGGCCGGTAATCGCAGCGTTAAAAGCTGAATGCACAAGGCGCACATTTAGTGCATCCTCCAGCCCCTTAACCCCGACCACCCACCCCAACACAAGGACCTCGTGGGCACCGTGATGGTCCGCTATGTACCCATGGGCTGCTTGCTTTGCAGAGAGACCATGCATGCAAAGGATGCCAACCTAGCCCGCCCCCCCACCCCCTGCAGTCGGTGCCTTGCAGCTCTGAGTGACCCCACATGGACCGGCAGTTTACAGGTGGCATCCATGCCCACTCTGCCAGGCGTTGCAGACAGCGCACGCACAACCTTTGGCTGGGTGCATCTTAGCTCGGAGACAGGCTGCTTTCCTGCCAAGAGCAGCACTATTCTAAGACACGTCCTGTGTGCCCATAGCGGCCCCAGGCCACCGTTCCTCCTAGGCGCAATAGGCCATTCCGAATGTGCTTAAAAACGGAATTTGATAACCTCTTCACAGAAATAGCTTTAAGTTAAATTGTGAATCGTCAGTGTTGGCGATTTCCCTGACTGCTGGCGTGGTCTCACAAGCTCTTACTAACAGTTCATGCATATGCAGACATCTTGCTTGGAAAGGTACATTTGTATTATTTAATTGTGTAGCATTTTGACAGGCGGGAGTTTGCGGATCCGGGCTGATGGTCCGCAAACAGCAGCGTCATCAGAGGATGGCCAGTGCCACCCACTCAGGTAGAGAGGGAAGTGTACCGTGCCTGGCAGGCAGGTCTGAGGGAAAGTAAGGGACCAAGCACAGTACCTTACAGAGTGGGAGAGAGAAGCAAGCGAAAGGACGGCAGACGAGGACCTTTCATTGAGAAGGCCCGGCCTCTGGGCTATGCTTTGAGCTCGAATCCGTACAAATAACCTAATTTTAAAAAAAACGAAATGAGAAATTACCTCATTTATTTGACCGAAAATAGTAGGTATTTTGGTATATGTAGGGTAGATAATTGGTGGGGGTGGGGTAAAGGTATAGGTTAGGGTAAGGCATGGTCTGGGGGGACTCCCCCCGCATTATAAAAAAAAGTTTAAAAAGCAAAAAGTAATTTTCGTTTTTCGGTCACAAAAATTAGGTCATTTCTCAATTAGTTTTCTTTTCTCGAAAATATCACTGATCTCCTTTTGTGTTGACTTTCTTCTTGGTTCTGCTAAATATTTATGGTGAAAGGTGCTATAAAATGACAAAATGAATGGATGAATGAGTGAATGGCATGATTTTGGAAGCTGCTTTGCAAACATGGACATGTTGGCAGTGGCACAGGCCCCATTGTCAGTGATAAGTGCACTTGGGCGATGCAGTTCTGTCTCTTAAGGGCGGGTGCGACTCTGCTCGGCATCAGAACCTTTTGCTCGCCCGCGTTCCCTGCAAACCTCCAAGTCCTGCTGACCTGCCTCTGGAAGCGGGCATCACCACAATCTAAGTGGGAAGGAACCAGCGCATGGAAAAGAGATGCAAGTGAAGGATCGCCGGGTCCAGGGATGTCATTTGGGGGTCGCCAGGGGTCACAGTTGCGACCCCTGAGGTCTCCCTTGCTACCCCTGTGGTCTCCCTTGCTACCGCTGCAAAAAAATGAAAAAAATACTGTTTTCTTCTTTTTTTATATGATTCCAGATGGTTACTTTAACACATTACCCATGCGCCCATATACCTTTGAGAAAAAAGACAAGTAGCTGTGTTCTCAATTATTCAATGTAAATGGATTTAATTGTTCTTTTCTTCAAATAAGAGTGCCCTCTGTGATTACACGTGTTTCGACGGATCCACCGTCTTTCTCAAATCAGGGCTAATTGTAGTTGCGGTATTCCCCCGCCCTGGACCCAGACCGGAAGCAGCGTCTCTGAAGTTGGAGGACCAAGGAAAGGCTGGGATTTAACCCATGACGGGACACACATGACAGAAAGTTCACTTGTGGAGAACTACAATTGGCCCTGATTTGAGAAAGACGGTGGATCCGTCGAAACACGTGTAATCACAGAGGGCACTCTTATTTGAAGAAAAGAACAATTAAATCCATTTACATTGAAAAATTGAGAAAACGGCTACTTGTCTTTTTTCTCAAAGGTATATGGGCGCATGGGTAATGTGTTAAGGTAACCATCTGGAATCACTTACTAATCAACGGAGTTGAGGAACCAGATACTCTGAGGTTACCCTTCCATGCGACCGAATACAAAGAAATAACGAAACACTAATTCAAAAGGGCGCAGAGATCCAACTTAAGGAATACCCACCCGAAAAGGTTTCTCAACTTTTGTTGAACTTATTCTTTTTTTATATATGTAAGCTCCTGGGCTGTGGCCAATGCCATTGGCTCTTTATTTCTGGAGTGGCTGGCTTTCTTGCTCAGGCCTCTTAAAAAAAAACAGGGGGTTCCACAAAGTGTAACACTTTCAGCAGTGACCCTAAATAAGAAAGAATAGGACTAACACATATTTTGTCTTTCTGGAATTCTGTACAATAATTGCTAGACTCATTAAAGGTTTATTTCAGGGACACTTCAAAGGTTGAGTCACTATTTAATCTATTCTTAAACACCTCAACTCAGCCTTTCATCCTTCAGAGGTCGATAAACGAGTACCAACACAGGTTGGGTGATATTGTAGGTATATTTGTTATGTATAAAGTGCTTAAGCGTAATTGCTATATAATAACAAATCATTATCATTTGGCCTTGGCCGTCTGCTTGCAGTCACAGTAATTTGGTTATATGGGCCTATACACACTGATCTTAATGATGCATATGGTGATCCATTCTTATATCAAATGTATATCACATTATAGTGATACCGTAACCATTTTTTTCATAGTCTACTTAGGAACGATGCCACTTCCTGTTTTGTCAATGGGTCTAATGTCGTGTTCCATCGATTCCTGTGATGTCACTTCAGGATGGGGTCAAATGGCATCACTTCCTGTGATGTCATCAGAGGTCAGGGGTCGTTTGTTGTCACTTTCACTACCCCTGGAATTTTGGTGAAATAACGTCCCTTGCCTGGTCCTTCACTTTCAGGGCACGGGGAGCATCAAGGTGCCTGATCACAGCTGCCACTTCTGTAGTGGCTGACCTCCCATCCCCCAATAAGGATCACACGGGCATATCTGGAAAAATGAGGATCAACATGGTTTCTAGTGCCTTGCGGACTCTGCAATCGTGTGTAGGTGTTTATGTATGTATGGGGTTTGCTAGCAAGGAGGGGAGAGCGGCACGCACAAGTGCGGAAGACTAAACAGAGAGAAAGAAATAGAGAATTGGGGAGAGGATGAGGCAAAGTGAGAAAGAAGTCAGTTACCTGTTTGGCTAGGAGTCCGTTTTTGAAAGCAGGAGTTGGGGGGGTGCAGAAGTATTGAGTGTGGCTCTCGAAAGTCTGCTATGATGTGTTTGCATTCCTTCAGTCCTGTGATGAGACAGGCTGCAGCGTGCTGGGCCACTTTCAGTCCTGTGATGAGACAGGCTGCAGCGTGCTGGCCCACTTTCAGTCCTGTGATGAGACAGGCTGTAGCGTGCTGGCCCACTTTCAGTCCTGTGATGAGACAGGCTGCAGCGTGCTGGCCCACTTTCAGTCCTTTGATGAGACAGACTGCAGCGTGCTCGCCCACTTTCAGTCCTGTGATGAGTCAGGCTGCAGCGACAGGCTGCAGCGTGCTGGGTCACTTTCAGTCCTGTGATGAGACAGGCTGCAGCGTGCTGGGTCACTTTCAGTCCTGTGATGAGGCAGGCTGCAGCGTGCTGGGCCACTTTCAGTCCTGTGATGAGACAGGCTGCAGCATGCTGGGCCACTTTCAGTCCTGTGATGAGACAGGCTGCAGCGTGCTGGGCCACTTTCAGTCCTGTGATGAGACAGGCTGCAGCGTGCTGGCCCACTTTCAGTCCTGTGATGAGACAGGCTGCAGCGTGCTGGGCCACTTTCAGTCCTGTGATGAGACAGGCTGCAGCATGCTGGGTCACTTTCAGTCCTGTGATGAGACAGGCTGCAGCGTGCTGGCCCACTTTCAGTCCTGTGATGAGACAGGCTGCAGCGTGCTGGGCCACTTTCAGTCCTGTGATGAGACAGGCTGCAGCATGCTGGGCCACTTTCAGTCCTGTGATGAGACAGGCTGCAGCGTGCTGGGCCACTTTCAGTCCTGTGATGAGACAGACTGCAGCGACAGGCTGCAGCGTGCTGGGTCACTTTCAGTCCTGTGATGAGGCAGGCTGCCGCGTGCTGGGCCACTTTCAGTCCTGTGATGAGACAGGCTGCAGCGTGCTGGGCCAATTTCAGTCCTGTGACGAGACAGACTGCAGCATGCTGGGCCGCACACTTTCAGTCCTGTGATGAGACAGGCTGCAGCGTGCTGGGCCACTTTCAGTCATGTGATGAGACAGGCTGCAGCATGCTGGGCCACTTTCAGTCTTGTGATGAGACAGGCTGCGGCGTGCTGGCCCACTTTCAGTCCTGTGATGAGACAGGCTGCGGCGTGCTGGGCCACTTTCAGTCCTGTGATGAGACAGGCTGCAGCGTGCTGGGCCACTTTCAGTCCTGTGATGAGACAGGCTGCAGCGTGCTGGGCCAATTTCAGTCATGTGATGAGACAGACTGCAGCGTGCTGGGCCACTTTCAGTCCTGTGATGAGGCAGGCTGCAGCGTGCTGGGCCACTTTCAGTCCTGTGATGAGGCAGGCTGCAGCGTGCTGGGCCACTTTCAGTCCTGTGATGAGACAGGCTGCAGCGTGCTGGGCCACTTTCAGTCCTGTGATGAGACAGGCTGCAGCGTGCTGGGCCACTTTCAGTCCTGTGATGAGACAGGCTGCAGCCTGCTGGCCCACTTTCAGTCCTTTGATGACAGGCTGCAGCGACAGGCTGCAGCGTGCTGGGTCACTTTCAGTCCTGTGATGAGACAGGCTGCAGCGTGCTGGCCCACTTTCAGTCCTGTCATGAGACAGGCTGCAGCGTGCTGGGCCACTTTCAGTCCTGTGATGAGACAGGCTGCGGCGTGCTGGGCCACTTTCAGTCCTGTGATGAGACAGGCTGCCGCGTGCTGGGCCACTTTCAGTCCTGTGATGAGACAGGCTGCGGCGTGCTGGCCCACTTTCAGTCCTGTGATGACACAGGCTGCAGCGTGCTGGGCCACTTTCAGTCCTGTCATGAGGCAGGCTGCCGCGTGCTGGGCCACTTTCAGTCCTGTGATGAAACAGACTGCAGCGTGCTGGGCCACTTTCAGTCCTGTGATGGGACAGGCTGCAGCGTGCTGGGTCACTTTCAGTCCTGTGATGAGACAGGCTGCAGCGTGCTGGGCCACTTTCAGTCCTGTGATGAGACAGGCTGCAGCGTGCTGGGCCACTTTCAGTCCTGTGATGAGACAGGCTGCAGCGACAGGCTGCAGCGTGCTGGGTCACTTTCAGTCCTGTGATGAGGCAGGCTGCCGCGTGCTGGGCCAATTTCAGTCCTGTGATGAGACAGACTGCAGCGTGCTGGGCCACTTTCAGTCCTGTGATGAGACAGGCTGCAGCGTGCTGGGCCACTTTCAGTCCTGTGATGAGACAGGCTGCAGCGTGCTGGGCCACTTTCAGTCCTGTGATGGGACAGGCTGCAGCGTGCTGGGCCACTTTCAGTCCTGTGATGAGACAGGCTGCAGCGTGCTGGGCCACTTTCAGTCCTGTGATGAGGCAGGCTGCAGCGTGCTGGGCCACTTTCAGTACTGTGATGAGACAGGCTGCAGCGTGCTGGCCCACTTTCAGTCCTGTGATGAGACAGGCTGCAGCGTGCTGGGCCACTTTCAGTCCTGTGATGAGACAGGCTGCAGCGTGCTGGGCCACTTTCAGTCCTGTGATGAGACAGGCTGCAGCGTGCTGGGCCACTTTCAGTCCTGTGATGAGACAGGCTGCAGCGTGCTGGGCCACTTTCAGTCATGTGATGAGACAGGCTGCAGCGTGCTGGGCCACTTTCAGTCCTGTGATGGGACAGGCTGCAGCGTGCTGGCCCACTTTCAGTCCTGTGATGAGACAGGCTGCAGCGTGCTGGGCCACTTTCAGTCCTGTGATGGGACAGGCTGCAGCGTGCTGGGCCTCCGGTCAGAGAGGACGTGGAGGCTCCAGCAAAGAGCCTTTCCCACTCCCAAGTAGAAGACCAGGAACTGGACAACTGTGACAAAATGACTACTGCTCAGGGGGAAAACAAGGATACGTATTGGTTTCTAAACACTTAATCCACCCCCACATTACTTCTAAACCAGCCGTGCTCACAGTTATAAAGATGAAAGAGGCACAACATGAGTCGCACACCTCATGTGCCTCTTTATGGTAGCGTGGGCCGAGGGCGGCCTATACTCTACAAAAGGGGTGTCAGCCAGCACCAGAGCTTCCAAACAACAGTAGTAGGGTGATACCAAAATAAAACACATGTCCAAATAGGTGTTCTATAAAAATATAGGCATCTTTCATTAAACAAACAATACAGACAAACTAATAAAACACTAAAAACCCACCTATTTAAAGTAATACACAGGGTGTGCAGACATTGGGGTGAAAAGGGTCACACTGTGTATGAAGACTGGGGCATTCGGGCAATTGTCTTTGGAGCAATGTTCAAAGTATATGGTTTAAAAAGGTAAGGAGTGGGGACTTAATCGTCACTGGGACCCGTTACACCAAACCAGGAGGACAGAATCCCTGCAGCGCCTAGAGTGCTTTGTCTGCGGGAAGTGGAGAGGAGGCACGGGAAGTGTGAATGGTCTAACACAACCAATGATGGTGAAACCTCTCTTGGCTGCAACTAATCTCGGAGTTACTCTTAAATGTTCCCTCTCGCCTGTCTCCCTGGCATCAAGGAGACTCCAGTAATTACCTCTCACGCGCTATCCATTGTCCTAGCAGGAGTTGGCTCTGTAGCATTTGCCCCTAGCCAGTCTCTGGAGTATTTACCATGTCATCACCTTCCCAGAGAGAACCAAGGAGAACTTCTGGGCCTAGACCCAAATGTTTGTCTTTCGTTGAAGCTCAGTCCAAGCAGCTGAAACGCAAAAGGCCATGACAACTGCATGAGTCGGTGAAAGCTAGATTGGCAACACAATGACATCAATGGGTGTTGGCCATTACAACTGTATATGCCCATGGGTCACCAAATGAAACCAGACATGGCATAGATTTATAAATCAAACTGCCACTTTGCCTGGGGGGTGTGCAATTAGATTGAAAACTGCTTGTTTACCTTCAAAGGGATTCCTGTTTATATTCCATAAATGGTCAATGTAAACCGTAGAATACATTTTGCTCTATACATGCCAAGTATAACTCCTTTGGAGGGCACCTTCTTGAAGTAGCCATGAATGCTCCCTCCAATTGCTACCACTTTTACTGTTGCTTTGGCAACCAATAATAGGTTTACACTTTGCTGGAGCACTTCTAAAGGTGAAGCCCTGCTCCTGCTAAGATGCCACATGCATGGTCTTCTCTGACGCCTAGCAGCAAGTATGCAGGGGATGGCTTATCTTTAGATGCTGGTAAGTTCAGTTATACACCCGATGGCTGGTTTGCTCAACTGGATGCAAACACGCCAGTACCAGTTTGTGAAATGCAGAGCGATGTCTGAAAGTGAGACTATTTAACAGATCTGAGCCCCTGAGGAGGGGGAATTCTGCGTATCGGGGTTCCGTTTCAAATATGTCCTTGACAGCTGCGCTTGAGCGAGAGGCTGAGTTTTAGCTGGTGGATGCCACTGACTGAATTGACCTTCCATCAGAGCTAGGCATCAAGAGCATATGGTTTCGTCTTGATGTCAGGGTTGGTGAGGAGTTCTCCCAGTGGTTCCAGGTAGACATTGACGATGACGAAGGATCTGGCGGATCTTTGTGGGACTTTACAGGTTATGGGGTGGTGTTGGGATCTGTTGATATCCACGTGGACGAGATGGCATCTGTGTGTGACATAGGAGACAAATTGTCATAGACGGAGCTGCCAAATGGCCCAACATCACCCGTGACACCTTGAGTCAGTCTTGGCTTTTCACTATGAATTCTGGGAAACACAGTTCTGTTTTTCTGTTATAAGTATTGGTCTACAAGTCCCAGCATGTATGGTGAAACGTATCGTCTGGTGCAAGCTGCATACGTAGTATGAGCAAATTGGTAGCTATGTGTACAACTATGCCTTCGAACCCTATGCATCTGGTAAGTATACTGAGAAGCAAAGCACTTGGCAGTATTGGAAGAGAGAGATATGCCAAGAACAACCAGCAAATTGAGGGTATCGTTGATAAACTGGGTTGTGGTGCTTTTGTGAGCTGCCAATTAGACGAAACATGGATTTGTTTTTTTGGTTCAAAATTGTTATCGTATATGGCTGCCACCGTGCACCCTCTCACCAAGGTCGATACGGCAAAGAATGGAGATTGACATGGCGCCTGTAACAACTAGCCCCAGAACACTTAGTGTGGGATGCAGGATGCCAGCCTGCACCAGCCCATGTCCATGGCAACACATCATGCCATTGCATTACGGATACCAGGAAGAGGTTATATGAATGCCGGCTTCTTGAGGAGGTATCACCCCAAAATATTGCGGCCGAAATTCCCATACCCGAAAATGGCAAATTTCTAAATGCACATTTCAACATATTTATAAATGAGAGTTAGGGTAATAAATATTGTAAGGAGAGTATGGGGAAGTTGTAGGGGGTCTCCGCCGCATAGAAACGTGTCGAAATGTGCAGGGGGGAAAAACAGTATTTTCGGCCACAGGAATTTTGTTCTCAAAAATATCACATAGATCCCTTGAGGAGTGGCGTCACAAACCTTCAGCGGAGTCTCGCTTCCCTGGAGATCTCTCTGTATCCTTGTTTTCCTTCCCACCTGCCTGTGTCCCATCCTTACCTCGCCCTACTTCCCAGCCCTGTTTCCTTTCTTCTGTGTACCGAGCCGGCCCGCTGGACCTGCCTTGCTGAACCCTTTATCTGTACGGATCTGCTGCTCTCCGACCCAGACAGCCCTGACCTGCCCTCTACGCCCCTTTTGGATTTGAATGTTTTGGACCCTGGTGTACTTCCCCATTCTGGAGACTGCTTGTGGTGCTCGGACTCCTAGACTGGTTCTGTGCACTCCCATTAGCTATGCCCACTTGCCGCCCGGGAGCGCCTCTGTGTTTTTTCTGTTTTCTTCTGCATCCTCGTGCCCACTGATACTGGGACTGTGGTTTCAGATCAGATGCCTTCCTCGGCCTCTTGTGCCATGCCCCAGAGGGGACAGATTTTTGTATGAATGTCTATGTTTTCCACCTCTTTCCTGTAAGCAGGCCTCCTCCTTCCTCCGTGTGAAGTGTCTTGTACCCTCCCTTTACGGTTGTCGGTTTCATAGACATGGTTTATGCTCACCACTGAGATCCCCGGCAGGGTTTCTTGTCCTCCCGAGTATTGTCTTTTCATTATGCAATGCCATCAAAGATGCCAGCTCGCGCACCCCGACACTGTATGCCATGAGCGGGAGGACAGCTCAGGGGCAACGTGCTCGCCTGGGAAGCATGGCGACACGGAGCACCACAGGTTCGATCCCCGGGTCCACGCTTAGAAACTTCTGGGTATTAAGCGCGTTATAAATAACCTATCATATCATGTATGCGGACATAGTGCAGACAGGAACTGTAACAGCAATTCTGGGCGAGGAGCTTGATAATCTTCTATACAACCCAAGCATCATCTGAGCGTTTACCCCTTTTTAATATTATTGTTCTAATCTTCTTCCCTCCACTTGGGTGTTAGTGTATCTGCATCTTGGCCCCCCCAGAGTTCCTGCCGCATGATATTGCATCTCTGTGGAATCTTGGGTCATTATTTCTCGCCAGTATCTTCTGCCCTGTGTCTCCTCTAGACAGTAAAGTGTATGAGTAATCCCAGAAATACCACCGCTGGCAGAGGGGAGGCAGTGTGGAGCGAGAGTAGAAGCACAGGAAATGTTTCCGCCAGCTCACCACGAACTTGTACCGAAAATCAGTTGAGTTCAATACAGCCAGATTGCCTACGGTTCATCAAAGAAGCATAATTTGGAGAAACTTGGGTATGTTAAAACGCTCTGCGCCCTAATCTTAAATTAGTAAATTGGAGCGTTGTGTGTGGCTCCTCATGGGTACCTTAAGGCGTACCCAATCCTTAGTCAAACCTTGAATCCAGAGTCATGTGTCCCAGAGGATGCGCCAGACACTCCAAAATCAATAAGCGTTCACTCCCGTCCGTACACCAGACCCTTCATTATTTCATAAATGTCCTCTGTTACGTTGCCCATATGTCTACACGTGTTTCGGCCCCACCTGGGCCTTTTTCAAAACTGGGCGCATTCTTCTTTTTCCAAAGTTTTAATATAGCAAATTCTCCACTGAAGATTAGAGCCATGCTTCCCTGGGCCCTTCTCTTTACAGAAGGCAATGCCTCTGCACCGGCGTTCCGCGTGCCCGGCGCATCCTCTGGGACACCTGACTCTTTATCGAAGAAGCAATAACAAAAAAAGTCGTGGTTGTCATTTGGGGGGTCGCTGCCCCTACCTTTGCTGTTTGCAAGCCTTGTAGACAGCTTTGTATCTTGTGCCTTCTAACCAATTTAAGTACTGATTTGATGACGATAAAGAGCCAGTCAGATAGCACAACGAGTAGAGCACTCGCTTTGACATTTGTGCAGAGCCTGCCAACGGAGGTTCGAATCCCGGCAGGACCAATCTCACTCAGCCTTTCTTCCTTCTGATGTCGATAAATGAGCACCACACACTGTGGGTAATAATAAGCAGCGTTCAGATGCCTGAGGGTTCGAAGGGATATATAAATGCTAAGTTATTATTAAGACTGCCATTGGGGTCCGACATTATGCACTGTTGTGTCCTATACATTATTTAAGGTGCCAAGCTCATGCCATTTCAGTTCTCCTACTCATACGAGTTTGGTGAAATTGTGCCACTTGGGGAATTTCAATCATACAACTGCTCAGTCCCAAAGCTTGAGATCACATTTTTAATTTAAGAAACAGCAGTGAGTCTGATCCAATGTAACATGTTACTAGCAGGAGCGACGTTATTCATTGAGCACAGGCTTTGGGCAGTTTCATGGAGCCAATAAAGTATAGAGACATACAACTACAATACATGTGCCTGTTAAAACAGACATAGGGCCTTATTACGAGGTTGGAAGTAGCCTCTACCTCCAAACTCGCATCCAGGTCCGGCAACCACGAATGGGCAATTACTGGGGTACTCCTGCCCAGCTGGATTCGGTAATTGCGCTTTCGCGGGTGTCGGACCCAGTACATCCCCATTCCCATTTGAGCCCTATAGGGCTCAATGGGAATGGGGAGGGTCGTAGCACTGGTACCGTTACTAACAGTACCGGTGCTACCATCATATTCTACTCGCGGTTGCTGGTACAGCCACCAGGTCAGACCTGGTGGCTGCAAGGGCACCCGCGAGCAGAACTCCTCTTATAGCGGTACGGTAGCAACGGTGCCAGTAGCGATACCGGCGGCATTTGTTGCTGTACCTCCATACTTGTGATGAGGCCCATTGACTCAAAAGTAGTGAATGCCACACTAGAAATAGCCAGTGAGCGGTGTGTGGATATTGCAGCATGGTGTTGCACAAAGGTCACGCCTAAGTTGTGAATTCATTGTGTCCTTACTGGTACGACGTTCATTCATCGACAGTGTTTTCGATGTATTTTTTGCTGATTTTTAAAAAAAATCTCATAGAAAAATATAGGTGGTTGTGGGTAAGGGTATATAATTGGGGGGGTAGAAATAATGTACGATTAATAGAGAGGGGTTAAGGAGGGAACACCCCAAAAATGAAAACATACTTTTTTCAATTAGATTTTTCAGGGGGGAGGTGGGTCGGCAAAAAAAACATCGAAAAAAATACTGTCGATGAATGAACATAGAACCGTACATACTCCATTCAAAAACTCGAATTGAAATTGCTTTGCAACAGCCCCTATTATTTTTAGGTGTGCAGAGCAATGTGTACCAAGTCGTAATTATAATATATTCGGCAGAACGCAATATTAGCCAAGCTTCTTTCTGAAGGCTTTGGCTCAAGTGTAACTTTGTAATTGGCTTGTTCACATATCCCAAAAGTCTGCATTGCAATTTACACTCCTAATTTTAATATTCGCCCGAGCTTTGGAATAGTTTATTTTTTCAGACTACATGAAACACGGTGAGACTGGACGTGGAAGCCAAGGCAATCTGCTTGTAATTTATGCTAAAGTCACACCATCAACTCCATCGCAGGGTTCCGTTAAAGAAAAAGCAGCGGTTATTGCAAATAGTCCATTCAAAGCGCCTCCACTGGTGCAGAATGTCCCTGTATCCTCACTGTATTATCTGTTTTAACTTGATTAATTATTTCTCTATTATCATTGTGTAGTGAATTTTAAACTGATTGTATTGCGCTGTCTTTGTATTTTTAACAAATCTTTCTATTTTCTGTTTTTATGATCGTCTCTTATTGCAAAGGTTTTGTATAACCAAAAGCAATTAATAAAATAAAATAATAAATAAAGAATAGTATTTTGGGAACAATGTCAACATTTTCTTGCTGGATCCATTGATGTAGGGTTCTAACGAAAACTGATACTAGGAACTACTTTTGTAAACAAACATGCACGCGCACACACACACATGCACTCACACACACGCACTCACACTCACACACATGCACATACACACACACGCACACACACATGCACTCACACACACATGCACTCACACACACACACATGCACTCACACACGCACTCACAAACACACACACACACACATGCACTCACACATACACGCACTCGCGCGCACACACACACAGCAAACACACACAGCACATTTTTGACAGTGATTTGAAACCTGTCTCTTCTACTATGTTTACATGGTGAGACTTGTGTGAAAATCCTAAAATGTAGGTTCCCTTTGAAGGGAAAGGAGGGAAATGACCATGTGTGGAGAGCAAGGCTTGCTCCTAGTGGCCTCCGTTCACATCCCCACACACACTATGCATGCCATGACCGCTGAGAGAGTGTAGAGGAGTCCGTCCCATCCAAGGCCAGTCACCTGGGAATGCCAGTGGAGGAGTGTGTTTTCTGTGGGTGGCACCACTAAGAGGAGCTACATGCTGTCGCGGGGAGCTACAAAAGAGTGCAGATCCCAATATTGGTGGAACATTGATGTTCTTGATTATGAAGTTTCTCCTTCACAACTCAGATAAAATTACAGGAATCCATGCAGTCGTATCTTCCCAGGGGTTTGGTTCTAAAAGTCTCCTTCCAAAGTATAGAAGATTTGGGGGTAATTCCCCACAACCACAATCTCCTCAAATGTTGTCCCTTGGACTGCCCCCTGTTGTCGTTGGCATGCAGACACTTCCAGTCGCTCTTGCAGGTTCTGTAGCTGTCGCTCGTTATAATAGAAGATGGAACTTTGCTTTAAGTGTCAGGTAGAGCCACCGCTGCCTGCTGGCCTCCGTTTAGACACAGTGTTCCCCAGGGACTTCTCTACTTCCTGACCTACAGTCAATGACTCTACCCTCTGCATCTCTTCTCCAGTTCTACTCTAGTCCTGGCCCGCCTCAGTGCCACAAGGCTTATTAACTGCTCCTCCGTCCCTTCAGATTGGGCCTTGCTCGTACTTTGGGTGATGTTTTGCCTCTCATTCTCTCCTGTCCTCAATGGACTTTCTATTCTTGGATGCTTCTCATTGTCTCTCAGCCCCCTTCTTCTGGTTCCCTACTGGCACCACCTTCTTCCCTCCTCCTTCCAACATCTTTACCCTCCGCTCACCACTTGTGTTGTACTCCTTATACCTTCCCGACACAACTACAACGGAAAGGCCAATCATTCAAGGTAAAATTGGGTCATTTACCATCACAGATTATTTCCCTGCCTTTCACTCTCCCCCGCGGCTCTGCCGTTTCCTACTTGCTCGCCCGTGTCTGCTTAAATCCCCGCATCGCCCTCCTCCGCCTTCCCATCCCAGTGTTACGCCAGAGATGCCCAAATTCTCATCTCACCAATCTGGATCCCAACATCACTCATCCTAATTCCTTTTCAACATGCATCTGCCATGTTTTTGATTGGATGACAGATAGCAGTCGTAACCTAACTGGGGTAAGAAGTGAAATCATCATTTTTGGCAGAGTACTAGCTTTTCCCTGGCCACACACCGTTGGAACCCCCACCAACACCACTAGAAATCTGAGGCTCAATCAGCAACATCACTGAAGCCTAAAACCAACACGTTTTAGAAAAAAGCGAAGCATATCACACACATGCTAGAGCCGCGACAGAAAACGAACTTGATGCTTCGTGCGGTTTCTTAAAACCGCTGACTTGGGCGCTGCTGCCACAGGAAACCCATCAAGATGCTCCATGATATCCAGAACCGAGCAGCTAGGCCTGTATATTTTCAACCTGCTCTGTAGCAGACTAAAATATGTCCACTAAGTGATTTCAGTAGGAATTAATTCAATTAGGAATGTCAGTAGGAATGTATTAATTTCAGGATGCAACTTGGACAGGTGTATAGACTTTCCACAGACAAGCCACAGATTCTTTGTGTAGGCAACCAATGAAAAAGTGAGCTAACTCAAAGCACTCAGTAGCTGAGCATCAAATAAGATACATACAGATATTGAACTTTACATATTGGGTCTACATATCGGTCTGTCTTTAAACTATATGGAATGTATTGTCAACGCTGGGATCCAAGGTGACCAGGAGTAATCGGGTGGTCAGTCTCTAAGGCTTTCCATTGAAATCCTGTAATTGTCACTCCATTTCTCAATGAATCGGGTGGGAGTCACGGAAACAGGAGAATCACTTACCTTTTTTTGATCGCACTTCCAGGTTTGCTCACTGTTACTCTGCATGGATGTGGCTCATTTCTGCTACTTGCTGCTTGGTTGCTTTTTTTCAACAATTCAGCACCGCCGAGCCCTACAAGTAATCTAACCCCACGTATTCCAATAACCTGCTTCCTGTTGTCGTATAGTGGATCATGATAGAGAAGTCAACCCCCCATAACGGATATTGAGAAATGCACCAAGAAAATTGAATACTAATTTGTTTCCAAAATCTTTAGACTTAACAGTTCAACGTTAATCCCATTGGAGCATGACATGCAAAGCAATGTCTGACATTCCGTGCGGGGGGATGGGGGGGGATTTGGTGTTTGAATATATAAGGAGCAGCATATCATGTTCTGGATTCTAACGTAGTCTGGGGTTATGGGATACGGTGCACTTGATATGACATGATCAGGATATCCAGTCTTTACGTATGTCCATGCCAATATTCCCTCCCGTGGTCTCTGAACTCAGAGGCATCTTGCCATAACCCAATGGTCTCATGTGTTAGGGGCAACTTAATACCATATCATATGTAGTATTCTACCCCCAGCCCAATTCAATGCCTAAATGCATTTCATAGGACAATGAACAAGTGTTAGCAGTCTGTGTTGTACTTGGACATTGAGTTAGATATTAATCTTTAATTGAACTTCTGAAATGTGACTTCACCAGAAGTGACCTCCAGTTCAGAGCTGAAGGCACAATGCATTCTGCACATGCAATGAGCTCAAATGCCAAGAACTTGCTCCAATGCAGTGCTACTCTAGTCATAGCATTATTTTATTAAAAGTCATCCAAACGTCAATTCACTTGCTATATTTGAATTCTAATTAAATTTAAAAAATCAGCTGAAGGATTTCTAAAAGTATCACACTGGCTCAAATGTTCCATTTTCTTATTGCAGCTAAAGTTTCTTAATAAAAATCAGTACACGACGGGGGCGTGGCTTAGGCCTCGCAGCCAATAAGGAGGCTCTTGCGGGGGCATTACCATTTGGTAATCCTGCTGCTCCAAGACTCCTCAGCGCGGGAGGTGGCCAATCCCCCTCCCCCCCACCCGGGTTACCGGGTAAGTTCTCCCTCTTGCCCTCTGCCCTCTTTCCCCCTGCCCCATTTCCACAGCTTGCGCTCCCACCCTGTCCCACTTACCTTCTTTTTTATTCTCCTGTGCCAGGAACACTACAGTCCCCGGCCCTTCCCACTGCGTGACTCACCTCCATGGGAAGTGAGAAGGGACTAGTTAGTCCCTTCTCAACCGATCCATACCGACCATTTTATTTGTTAAGTTGCACAACTTTAAAAAAAAACTATCAGTACCCCGGTCCAGTTGGGCTGGGGTGCTAATAGCAATAAGTTGCTTAACGGGGGCGTTTCTGTTTCGTTCGTGCCTGTAACTATGGGCTCCGGGGCATTACCTGAAGCATTAATGCCCCCCAGGTCGGGGCTTATTGCTTAAGAAGTGAATGTTTAATAAGAGTATTGCGCTTTGTAACGTGTTGCACAGCTGCCTGTCACACTGTAGCCACTTTTGGGTTATGAATCCGTTTAAGGCCTCATGTGGTGTTAACGATAAATGCAGGTGGCAATTCAAATAGCACTTGTTTTTTTTTAAATATGGATCGCACAGTATGTTTACTGCTTCCTTGACTATGTGTTATTTACACATTGCAGTGGTTTCTAGGTAGTCTAGGCGGTGAATGTCCCAGGCAACCACAACTTTGAATTAAGCGCTATTTTATAAACAAGTTGCATTTAAAATAGCACATATTTTTACCGCTATTACCATACTCACAGTGAGGCCCCCACACTACATTGCACTCTATATGTTGCATCCGCTATACCACATCCCGGCTCGCTTTCTGTTTTGAACAACGAACAAGTTACTCTAAAAAAAAAAAAGGTTCCGGCGTTTTTAGTGCCGTGGTAAGCACCCACGCTCGCTAGGGCTGTCCGTTCTCACTTCCCACTCTCAGGTTAGTTGATATTTTCTTTTCAGACTTCCAAATTGCACAAGGAGGGTATTGTCCGTTCCTCGAATCTGCGTTTTATCCATTGATTACTCTGTGACTGCAGTCTCTTTGTTCCTGCTGGTGGTGGCTTTTCTCCACAGCTTGCCTGTTGGGTGCTTGATTAGGCAGCCAGGCTCCTTGAAGTCTTCTTGGATTGCTCTGCGCGCCTCCTCGCTAATGCAGGCAGAGTATACGGCCTGATTCACAGAAGCGTTATATAATGGCGCGACCATAGGAAGCCGTTCTCTGTGTGTCAAGGCCCTTATTCATAGAATGTTTTCCAGTGGGGTTTTGCCATTATAAAACGCTTCGGTGAATTAGAGCCCAAGTGTATCCAACAGTGAACTATCCCACACTGTTAACACACAAGGTTGTTGTGCACTGAACAGCAGCAGCCAGTATGGGGTTAAAAAAAATATCACTGTGAAGCCGGATGCCTTACAGCGCGAGAACGTGTACGTGGGCACGTACTCGCGGTCTCTGCGCCATTTTTGATTCCTTAACTCAAGTGGCCATAGACCATTTTAGAATCTACACCATTTTAGATTCTTTAACTTAAAGGGCCGTGCAACATTTTAGTTTCTTAATGCAATGTGCTGCACAACCGCAACGCCCAGTTGTGTTGTTGGCTCTGAATTCCATGTGAAGCACTGCAGCGCCCCATCATACTATGGGGAAAAAGGTTTCATTTGGAAAAGCCACTTACCTATTGACAAATGCTTCTGTAAATCAGGCACACACAGAGGAAACCCCGTATACTGTTGTTTTACTAAAGTAAATAGCGGCGTTGAAATTTATTTTGACAACATTACTTCACGCGGAAGTCATTTCTTATGTTTTTTACGGTAATGCAGTGATGAGAGTAGAATGATGGGGGGGCAGGGCTGGCCCCCAGCACCACGCGGAGAAGGGGAACACTGATTGTACCCATAGGAGACATTAGGAGATGAAGGTGACGACAAACACAAAAGGCACCGCAAAATGGAGGAGGCACCCCCGATAACCCGGGCAGTGTCCCCCTCCGGACCTCCCCCTCTCCGGAGAAAGGGGAGGCACCACGCTCAGCGCGGCAAAAGGAAAAGAAAGCCCACGAAACAGGAAAGCGCGGCGAAACTTGTGGAAAGCCCGCGAAAGGCAGACAAAAGAAAGGGAGCAGGGTTTCCCCCTTTATAACAAGCAGGGTCTGTAAGGAAGGCAGCAACCAGCTGCAGCAAAGGACGCCTGCCCAGGAGTCTCGGAAGGAGCTTTTGGTTTTTCAGCAGAGCGGGTCAGACGAACCCTTCAGCAGCAGCCCGAAGCGGGAGGAAACAGAGGAAACATCACCGCCGTGAGAAGATCATCCGCGGGCGCAGGCGGCGGAGGAGCTGTCGGAGGGACACCTCGCTGCCAGAAGGGGACCATAACAGCAGCAGGCACCGCCGTCGTGAAGAGAAGAGGAGCCGCGGGCTGCAGGCCACAGAGAATCCGTCGGAAGGACGCCTCGCTGCCAGAAGGGGACCACTGCGGCGGGTGAGAAGCCGCGGCGTTCCCAGCGAGAGGTAGGGCTGTCGAGGGGACTCCTCGACGTCGACGGAGCACAGCTGTTCCTTCGCCTATGATTAGAAGAGCCGGGCAAGGACACCTCGCCACGCAGCCGCTGCGGGCCATGGAGGGGAACGCCACAACAACCGGCTGCCGGTGAGGGAGAGGACACGCCGGTGCGCTTCCATCGTAAGGAAGCGGAAGGGTCGGAGCAGCAACCGGAGTTGCATCCGGGGTCAGTCAAAGCGACGGTTTGACCGGTGACCCGGTAAGGAAAGCCTCCAGGTTTGCTATCAAGACACACGGCAGGGATCATCCCTCTCTGATACTGTGTCAGGTGTTCCTTTAACCAATCAGATTAAGTTTCTTTCGCTCCATCTTCACTTGGGCAAGCACAATGTTAATTCTATGTACAAACTCTTCCTGCTACTAACCCAGCCAGTCCTGACAGCACAACTAACCCAGCCAGCTCTGAAGGCACAATGTTAATCTTGTTACTCTTCCTGTTACTAACCCAGCCAGTCCTGACATACTGCAGCGGAGCTGGAACTTTGGGGCAGCAAAGGACAAGTACTGGGGCAACAAAGGACAACTGTGGGGCAACAAAGGACAGTAAGTCACGCATTGGTCTCACTGCCTCACAGAGAGCACCGGACCCGTGGGGCGGGTGAAATCTCGTGCATGGCGAGTACAGCCTTGCACGGCAAACCCACTTCTCTTTGCGATGAGGAGCACGGGGGTACAGGGCACATGGCCCCAAACAAGCCAAGAAGAACAGGCAAGCATTGCCTGAATATAGCCTGTTAAGAGCATCCAACAACAAGCATGGATCTGGAGGCTTTCATCTCAATGGCCAAACTGGTGGTGGCCAAGCACGGCTGCAATTGGATGGAGGCTGTGGCCACGCAGCCAGAGGAGGAGCAGCCAGGGACAAGCGAGAGCCCTGAATCCCCAGTGATGTTCCAAGATGAGGAGGATATGCACGAGCAGGAAGGAGAAGTTCACAGGGAAGAAGAAGATGAGCCAACTGGAAAGAGGAGAAGAGTGATGACACAAAGGGCCAAGGCGAGCAAAGAGCAGGCGGCCAAGAGCAAGAAAGCTAGAACGGCCATGGCAAGAAGCAAGGAAAGGACACAGGAGGTTGTAACCATACCGGCACCGGAACCTGTGGAAGCGTCAAGGAGACAGGGACCACCCAGCACGCCTGCAACCAGACTGGTGGCTGTGAGGGAGGAAGGACCCACATCGTTGGAGGGTGTGAAAGGTATGGTGATACAATGTATGCAAGCTTGGGGGAGCGGGGGCAATGGTCAACTGTTGAGTGGGAACATCAATGCATTTAACCAAATAGGAAATGGGGCAGCGGTACTACAACAGAGAGGGATAGCACCGGGTCCAGGGGTGGGGCCTCGGGGGGGGGGGGGGGTTATCAGCAACCAGGGAGCCTCTCCAGCACGGGGGTTTCAGGAACAGGGATCCAGGGGCTGGGGGTGTGGCCCACGTCACCAAGCTTGAATGGGGGGATGCAGCAGCCACAGAGTCAGGGGGTCTGCATGGTGGCTATTGTTGATGCCGGGGGCCTCAATGCACTGCAATCTTCACAAAGCCAACAGCCCATACCGGTGAACGGCGCAAGCCCAATAAGTGGGTGTGGCCCGGGGAATCAGTTGGGTTTAGCTACAGGGGGGGCAGCTCAGCCACCCACATGGTGGGGGCAAGTGGTAACTAACACAGGGTTACCTCCGGGGCCCAGTTCCAATGTCGGTCGGATGGGGTTTGGGGTGCAATGACGCAATATGGGAAAACAATGCCGGGGTTTGCCCCAGTTAGGGTGGCAGTCAATTCTTTATCATGACACATATCAATGGCAGTCAAGGAAAAGGTATGGAGGAAGGAATTCATAGAAATCTTGGATTTTGTGGGGATGGAGCCACTGGGAAATGGGTTAAAAGAATTATCTGAGAAGGAGAAAAGGGATAAGGAGACACCCAAGACGGAAGCTACTATGCATAATTGGTTAAAGGCATTCTTGGTATATACTTCAATAAAAATAGAAAAATACCCTCAAGACGCTTTAGCAATGCTGTCATATGGACATTACATCCATGATATTTATTTGAAAATGGGGGGCGAAGGTTGGCTACAGTATGATTGGGCATTTCCCTTGAAAATGAGGTATGGCCAGCTCTATCCTGGGATGAAATGGATGTGGGCGGGTTTTTGGATAGATTAGTGCTCACAGGAGAAGGTGGCGAAAAAGCCGCTGTAGAGAAGCCCCAGGTTTGGAGGGGCAGGGGGGGATTCACCCGGCGGGGGAGGGCGTCCTTTCGCGGGCACTCCTCCTGGAACAGCAAAGCCAGCTACCAGGGGGAGCAAGCTGAATGCTGGAGGGACAATTCAGAGGAAGGTTGCCCCTTTGGCAAATCATGCCGATTTAGGCACCCCCGCGGAGGCAGCGGCAAGGAACGCAGCTCCTGTGCCAGCGAGGGGAGGCGCAGGAGCAGCCCAAAAGGGAAAAATAAGGTAAAAAAAGAATGAGGTTGAAAGCATGATGTCAAGGTCGACCCGGAAACTGAGATGTAATGGTTTGATTAAAATTGGGCTGCCAACCCCAGTTAATTTACAAGCAATGGCTCTGTGGTTAAATACTTATCATAACTGTGATGATGCTAGATTGTTGTGGGAAGGTTTCAGGTGGGGGTTCAGGATCCCATGTACGGAATTAAGAAGGGGCACGGAAGTGCGCAACCTACGGTCAGCGCTAGGGATGCCAGAAGTGGTGGCACAGAAAGTGGCCAAGGAAGTGGCCCTGAGCAGAGTGGCGGGGCCGTTCAGGAAGCCGCCAATGCCAAACCTAGTAGTATCACCTCTGGGTTTGGTCCCCAAGAAGAAGGAGGGGCAATATTGGTTGATACATCACCTCTCATTTCCCGAAGGGGAGTCGGTCAATGATGGGATTAGCGAGGAAATGTCCAGAGTGCATTATACTTCCTTTGAGGATGCAGTAGAAGTGGTGAGGGCGGCTGGGGGGGATTAGCGAGGAAATGTCCAGAGTGCATTATACTTCCTTTGAGGATGCAGTAGAAGTGGTGAGGGCGGCTGGGGGGGATTAGCGAGGAAATGTCCAGAGTGCATTATACTTCCTTTGAGGATGCAGTAGAAGTGGTGAGGGCGGCTGGGGGGGATTAGCGAGGAAATGTCCAGAGTGCATTATACTTCCTTTGAGGATGCAGTAGAAGTGGTGAGGGCGGCTGGGGGGGATTAGCGAGGAAATGTCCAGAGTGCATTATACTTCCTTTGAGGATGCAGTAGAAGTGGTGAGGGCGGCTGGGGGGGGAGCCCTTATGGGAAAGTCTGACATTGAATCAGCATTTCGGTTGCTACCCATTCACGCTGAAAGTCAACATTTGTTGGGTTTTAAGGTGCAAAAACGATACTATTATGTTTCTAAATAAGTGTTTACCGATGGGGTGCGCCATCTCCTGTGCTTATTTTGAGGTATTTAGCACCTTTCTGGAGTTCGCAGTAAAGCAAGAATGCCGGGAAGGGGCTGTGGTCCATTACCTCGATGATTTTCTGTTTATCTGGGAAAAGGGATCTAAAGAGTGTGAGAACCTCATGGCTACTTTTGTGAGGCTGATGAAGGTAATGGGGGTTCCACTAGCCAGGGAGAAAACAGTGGGCTCAGTGACCTGTCTGACCTTTCTGGGGATTGAGATTGATTCATTGAAAGGGGAATGGAGGGCTAAGGACAAGGTGACAAAACTGAAGGGGATCATTAAGGGTTTAAGATGTAAGAAGAAGGCATCCATGGGGGAACTCCAGGTCCTAGCAGGCTCCCTCTATTTTGCAGGGAAAGTCATCCCGGTGGGTAAAGCATTCGCAAGGAGTGTGGAACTAAAAAGAATTGGCCTGCAACATGCAGGACAACATGTCAGGCTAGGGTCTGAAGTGCGGGAGGACCTGGCCATGTGGGACACATTCTTGGATGACTTTAATGGGGTGTTAATATGGCGAAGCGAAAGTAACAGCAAGGACAGGCGCAAGGTGTTCACAGATTCATCTGGAGCGTTGGGGTTTGGGGCAATCCTTGACAACAAGTGGTGTGGCATGGCATGGCCGAAGGAATGGCAACAGAAAGGGGTCACTAGGGACATCACGCTTTTGGAGCTCTTCCCCATTGTGGTAGCATTTAAAGTGTGGGGGGAGCAACTGGCAAACAGCAAAATCATGCTCTGGTCTTAGCGGTGGTCCAAATCATTAACCAAGGTTCCGCCAAAAAGAGTTTTGCTGTTACTAAGGGAGCTTCATAGATGCATGCTAAAAAGAAATATAGAGGTGCCAGCCAGGCACATTCCGGAGGTACAGAACACGGCAGCTGATGCTGTCTCTTGTTTATAGTGGGAGAAATTTTGAGAGAGTTGCCCTGGAGCAGAGAAGGTGATGTCCCCGTTCGAAACTCAGTGGTGGGAATTGATTGGGGTAATCTGAGCACACTCATTCAGACGACACTGGCAGCAGGCACAACAAGGAGGTATAAGGCATGCTGGGAGCGGTACCTGATTTTCAAACGAGAGGTACTAGGAGTAAACCAGCAGGAGTCGCGGTGAGGTCCTTTGTGGGCTGTGGCTGGCGTGAGGGGAAAACCAGGTCATGGATGGCTCACCATCTAGCAGCTATTGCCCATTTCTGTAAACTGAGGGGGGAGAATGACCCTACTAAAGAGCGCTATATTGGTATGGCGATGAAAGGGTGGGCCAAGCAAGCAAAGTCTAGAGAGGATGAAAGGAGGCCCATTGACGTGGTCAAGCTGCAGAAGGTGGTGGCTTACCTTGAGCAAATCTGCCACGGGGATTATGAAGCGGCATTGTTCAGAGCTGCTTTCACGTTAGCTTTCTTTGGGGCATTCAGGGTGAGTGAACTGGTACCAGAGAACAAAGGTGCAAAAGGGACGAGATTTTTACAAATACAGGATGTGCACTGTTCAGAGCTACAGGTGACATTATGGCTAAAAAGCTCAAAGACGGATCAGGAAGGCAAAGGGTGCACGGTGTCTTTACAGCTCATCGCAGGGAGCACGATATGCCCAGTCAGGGCGGTGTCAGGATACCTCAATTTGAGACCTCCTTCGGTAAAGGAGGCCCTGCTACTCATCCACCAGGATGGTTCAGCGCTAAGTCGCTTTCAGATTAGGAGAGTGATGGAGCAGGCGTTGGAAGGAATTGGGGAGACGGAAGGGGTCTTTGGGACACACTCATTCCGGATTGGGGCTGCTACATCCGCAGCAGCTGTTGGCATGGGGGAAGTGGCAATCAAACAGATTGGGAGGTGGAAATCTGGTTGTTTCAAGAGATATATCAGGCCCGAAAAAAATGTAAGTTTTACGTGTTTCCTTCTTTTTTTCACCAGCACCTGCTCGAAGAAGGAAGAGATCAGTATGGGTGTTAGGACACTCTTTTGTGTCTAGGGCAGGGGCAAGCTGGACGGATGAACAGGAAAAGCTGACGGCGGGCGAGTTCAGGATGGGTTGGCACGGGGTGCCGGGTATGAAATGGGCGCAATTGCAGGGGCAGGTGCGCAGATTGTTGAACATTGAGCAAAAACCAGACATACTGGTTATCCACTTGGGGGGTAACGATTTGACAAGTTTGGGGAGGGGGGCTCTGATGCGTGAAATGATGTTCTCATTGCAGGAACTAGCAGGACAACTGGGGGAAACAGAAATTGTTTGGTCAGAGATCATCCCGAGGCCAGAATGGAGAGGTGCAGATAATCACGCAGCAGTGGAGAAGTCCAGGCGGAAGCTAAACTGCGCACTGGCAAAGTTCTGCAGAGGCAGGGGTTTTGGGCAGATCAGGCATGGCCTGATTAATCTGAAATCCCCGGAGTACTTCCTCAAGGATTGGGTGTACTTAGCCCCACTTAGGCATGGATCTGTTCTTTTGGAATATCTGCACAAAAATCCTGGAAATGTAAGAGGAGGAGCAAGGGGGGAGCCATGGTGGGCGGTAACCCACTCGTGGCGTGGCAGTGTTTGGCCGAACAAACACATGAGACAGACTCCGGATGAGCCAGGAGAAAGCAAGAAGGGTCTTCGCTCTTCTCAGACCCAGCACCCCTTGGGAGCCTAACCGGCAGGGGCATCTGGGAGGAACAACTAGGGCTCAGCTTCCCGCAAGGAAACGGCACTCTCCCCGCCCAGGAGCGCCTGCAGGGGCAGGAGAGGCTCGGACGCAAAGGTTGGGAGAGTTGGGCCTATTCTGGACGCTTGGGGAAGGAAAGGGGGAAGCAGGTTATTTTGGACACGGAGCAGTCGCCGCATCTTATGAGTATTTTTCCACAAATGTGTGCAGTGTGGTTTTGGTTTGGTGTTATTGTGGAATAAATCTGCGGCCTTTTATGCCAAAAAACAAACAGGTCTCATTCTACACTTTCCTGGGGGAAAAGGGGAATGAGCTATGGATATGTGTTGGATACGAATGGACGGATGCCAGGGTTATGGCCTGTGTGCTGTCCCCTTTCAGTGGCGCATGCAGCGGAGTGATGCAACTCTGTCGCGTGTGGTCACAGAATAAAAGGGGCGTTGTCACGTGTGCTCGAGCAGAGGAGCGTGTACCCGGACACGATACAAAGCATCCTGTGTGTTTGTATAGGGGGGGTTGCTCACGCTGAACGGAGGTCCCGACCTCATAACAGCCTGGGGGCTGCTTGTTCTGTGTGCACTGTTCTGGAAAATCTCATGCCCCCCCCACCACGCTTTCTGGCAAAATGTGCTGTGATGTGTGCCCCCTGTTACTACTCCTTCTGCTCAGCCCCCCCCCCACCTCGAGCTGTGGCATGCACTGTGCTGTTGCTGAGCAATCTATCAATCGATCTATTTATTGATCAATATATTGAACGATCTATTCATTCTATCTATTCACTCTATTTACCTATTTATTCAATCTACCTATCCATGTGTTTATTTATCCACCTATCTATTCACCTACCTACCTAGCTATGTCTTCTGTTGTATATTAGCATCAAAATGGGTTTTATGTAGGGCTCTCATGCAAGGGTCAAGTCCTAAAAATGTAAGTGGGGGGACTCATCAACAAACGTAATGGGATGTGACCTCGCCAGAAATTGGTATATTTGTATTTGTATTTATTTTTATTTCTATCAAGGTGAAATATGCACATTTCATTTAATTGGCTTTGCATAACCACCCAAATTGCACAGGTCGAATGGCATTTGCCTTTCATAAAATCAAAACCATGAAAGGATATTTTTTTCTAATAGTGTTTTTGAAAACATTAAAAGGTGTGCATGTTTTAAACTCCAAGAACCAATACAAATGTTTTCGCTGGAACTTGCAGTACCGAAATGGGACAATTCACCTTTAGTTGTTTGGTATTTTTCATCAGGTTATACAGTGCAGCAGTGAAGTGTCCGGCCTGATGACTGCAGTTCGATCCAAGAGGTCGGCTTTAATTCATAAATTCAATGAGGACATTTAATGTTTCTCATTTTTGCTGTGGGAGACCGAGTCCACCCTCTAAAAAAAGTGGGTGGACTCTGTCCACCCACGTGTACCCTCGACTTTAGCCCTGCTCTTATGTAATCTCGATGCCAACCAGCTTTAGAAATGGTTACTCAGAATGCCTGAATCTGTTGCCAAGCAGTCTCTGATGTCCATGCAAGCCCAACAAAAAAGCAAAAAGCAGCAACTTGGTCAAAAATAAAACACCAGTGGAGTGGATTTGGGCATAACTTTTGATCCACAATGCCACCAGCATAATAAATGACATTGATAATATACTGGCTTCTATAGTGGCCTAAATACATTGTAGAGTTTGTTTTGTATTGCTTGAGACTACCAACCTCTTAGGGAGGCCTCTGTTTTATTGCACTCACCTCTTTCATTTGAGCAATATTATGCGAGATCAGCCGTGGAGGTATTGAATTCCCGTTGCTTTCCAAGATCTCTGCCCACATTTCCTGTCTAAAGGTTGACAGCTAAACAGAACGATAGGTGGCAGCTTGGAAGAGACATCAGACAGAAAGACAGACTTGCAGGAATATAAATACAGATCGAGGCAGGCTGACAGATGGGCAAGCACACAAATAGTGTCTGATGACAGACACACTTGCAAGCAAAGAGATAGAAAAACAGCCATACAAGCAGACAGACACATAAAGGCAGACAAAAAACATACAGAGGGACGAGGAGTAATTTAAATGAAAGGAAGATCCGCATGCAGACATTTAGGCACATGGAGGTGGAAGAAAGCCTAGTGGGCAGGCATGCAGATAGACAGGCAAGCACATAGATAGAGATGGAAGAAATACTGGTGGGCAGGTATTCACGTAGACAGGCAGGCATATAGATAGAGATGGAAGAAATACTGGTGGGCAGGTATTCACGTAGACAGGCAGGCACATCGATAGAGATGGAAGAAAGACTAGTGGGCAGCCATGCAGATAGATGGGCAAGCACATAGATTGAGATGGAAGAAAGACTAGTGGGCATACATGCTGATAGGCAGGAAAATACATAGAGATGGAAGAAAGACTGGTGGGCAGGTATGCAGATAGACGGGTAGTCACATACATAGTGATAGAAGAAAGACTGGTGGGCAGGCATGCAGACAGACGGGTGTGTGCATAGATAGAGATGAAAGCAAGATTGGTGGGCAGGTGTGTGGACAGGCAGGCATATAGATAGAGGGGGAAGAAACACGGGTGGGAAGGCATGAAGACAGACAGGCCGGCACATGGACAGAGATGGAAGAAAGACGGGTGGGCAGTGTGAGGAGTCAGGAATGATACTCAGACACAAGTTGGATATGATTTTGGCTAAAGACTTTTCTTAGAACACAAAAGAAGTTGGGAAAAAGCCTTGCGGTTACTGCACTGGCAGAGCTTACCTACCTAAACTTAAAACTAAGGATTTGTCAGTGTCAGAATGAATGTCCAAAACAAATCTGTCCTTTGTCCAAAGTACTATTCTGACCCTCACATGCTAAACAAAGGCATTCTAAAGTGAAAAGGATAATGTCTTTGGCCTTAAGTGTTTGGCAGATGTACAAAAGAAACAAATGATGTATAATTTCCACAAAAAGAAGTTTCTCAAGGATAGATTTCCTTGCTCCACAGGGTTCTTCCTTTCCCCTGGATTCTTTGTCACTCTTTTCTGTTATAAATAACAGTTCTTGACGTTCCCTTCGGTCAACAACAAAAGTGGTCTTTCAGCTGATTGTCTTTCTTTGATGTGTGGTCAGAATACCTGATGTACTCTCCTGCCAGGATCTCTGCTTCATCAGTCTCTTAGACCAATGCGTCTGGCTATTCCTTGTGTTTTGTTCACTTTCATCTTGCCTGGTGTGTTCCCCTACCAGGACTTTTTACATATTTGCAACTGCCTGGTATACTCTCCTGCTAGGCTTTCTGGATTCACACACTTACAATTGCCTGGTACACTCTCTTGCCAAGGCTTCTTGAAAATACACACTTGTAATTGCCTGGGCTTTCTGTAATCTTGCACTTGGAATTGCTTGGTATACTCTCCTGCCAGGGCTTCTCTTGAATGCACAAATGTATAACTGCCTGGTATATTCTCCTGCTAAGGCTTTTTGGGTGTGAGCTCCTGCTCACCCTCCCACCTTTGATGGGTCTGTCTTGTAGCCTTCTTGGATAAAATACTTGGTTTCTTACATATTGGCTTTCAGTCTCTATTTCATATTCTCGTAACATACATGAACAGACTTGAAAGTCTCTCCCTTTTGTAGACTGCCCTTTCCAAATTTCTCTGGTTTTGCAAACCGCTCCTTCCCTCTCATGGTTTCACAAGTTACATTTATTTCAGTTTGGCTTCATCACCAGCATGCCCCAGTGCTCCCTCTGTCGCTTCTGGTGTTTGCCATTATTTCTACGGTATGCCAGTGGCGGTCTCCTGCTGCCTTCCTCGACCCTTCTTCCACTGGTTTCCTGCTTCTTGAGGCTTCCACTGCGCTCATCTGCTTCGCATGGTATTCTGGTGAGAGAAGTGCTGTTCTCGGATGCCAGTGAACACCCCAGAGCTCTCTGCTTGCTTCTGTCATTCCCGCCATGCGTCACCTGCCTCCAGCAGCCTTCTCTCCTCAGGACTCTGAGCCGGTTGGCTCCACTGACTTCTTCTCGCACAGAGAGGAGCAACATGCTCCTGCCAGCAGCCTCTCTGTGGTTCTTGCTTCAGTGATTTAAAGGTACCGGGCACAGGTGTCTGCTCGCTACTAGTAAAGTGCGGCCTGTGCTTGTGGATTCCCATGCTCTGCATTACTCCACTCCTCTTCTTCATCCGAGTGTTGTGGGGATTGTGGGAACAGTAGTCCCTTTTTAAAAATAGAGTAGGAGTGCTTGCAATGGGTTTCAAAGGAAAACTAGGTTTGTAGGAAGAGTATGTAGGACTCGGAAAAGTGTCTTTCACAATTTTAGCCAGTTTGTTTCTAAGAGTTGGCCTTTGAAATGTAATGACAGATTCACACTACCTTCCATGGGTGGAAGATGGGAGGTAGTACAATAGGATATTATGGCATGGGGAGTTGGAGATGTACTTTCAGAAAGGGAAGAGGGTTATGATGTCTCATCAGATGATACCACCACCCTCTCCCGGAGGTTGTCTCTCCCCCATGTTATCCTCCCTCATATAATCGCTCCTAGGGTCAGGATCAGGTGGCAGCTGCCGTCGCCTGGCTACATGGGAGGAGGTTACCACTGGAAAAGGAGTGATGATAACATCAGATTAAGCACATAGATAGATATGGAAGAAAGACTGGTAGGCAGGCATACAGATTGACAGGCCGACACATGGATATAGATGGAAAAAAGACTGGTGGACAGATATACATACAGACAGGCACATAGAGATGGAAGAAAAACGATTGGGTAGGCATGCAGACAGACACGCAGGCACATGGCTAGAGATGGAAGAAATACTTTTGGGTGGGCAGACAAGATGGCACATAGATAAGAAATGGAAGGAAGACTGGTGGGCAGGCATTAACACATACAGGTAGGCACATAGATGGAGATGTAAAAAGTGTGGTATGCAGGGTTGCAAATAGTCATATTAGTAGAGCCAAGCAGAGATACAGGCAGGCAGAAAGTCAGTTTGGTAGACAGCAAAGATAAGCAGACAAGTCCACGGATTCTCACATGCACAGAAATCAATCAAGATCATTCTGCAGATAGATTTTTGAATGGCAATAAATAAGGGAATTTCATACAGTTCTATTAAATATTTTTGCATATAATCATTCAATCAATACACTTTAAGAAATCAATGCACCATTCAAGTGCCTAGAGACCATGGAAATGACTGCGGTGCTCAGTATAAATCAACTTAACATAACAAAACATAGGTATGTGTAGAGAATGAATTGGGGCCTGTGTGAGTAACGTTACAGAGTAGCTTTTTTATTTCTAAACTGAATCTGGATACCAGAGCCCCCCAGTGGTGACAGAGGAGATTACACTATCAATTTCTAGAATATGCTGCATTCTTAATTTGAATCTGATTGCATTAATAGTGTGCTGCTAGTTTGCAGTTACGTTGCATCCATGGATATCTGAGTAAAACTACAAATCAGGCACACAGTGGGGCATGAATAAAGAAAAGAGGATTTTCAGGAGGGGCTATTTAACCTGTAATGCTGTCATATTTTCCAAAGGCTTCATTCCATCTCTGCCTGAGGAAGTTGTGACATACCATGAAAGATTGCAAATAAGCAAATCAATAACTTTGTTTGCCTCATTAAGATTTTGACTTGTTTTCTTTAGGATATACACTCTATACCCTCTATTCAACCCTGGGCTAGGACGGTACACACTGAACTTACTATATATTGATATATAGGCCGGGTGGATATCTCAAGGGCAACGCATTTATCTTGGAAGCAAGACAATGCAAAGCAACACGCTTTCGAATTGCAGTCCCGTGCGCAAAAACTGATCTCCGGTATTAAGCGTGTTATAAAAGACAAATTAATATATATAACATGGTCTGCGGTAGCTGCCGTGTAGTTATGGTTAAGTTGCTAAACCCATAGGAAGAGCACTTTTTGGGAAGCTTATAACTTCACTCTCCCTGGACAAATCCTCACCAATCTTTGCAAGTATATGGCCCACTCTGAATTTGTTTGGCAAGTTTGGTGATGTTTCGTCAAGGGGCCGCAAAGTTATAAGGGGGGTCCCAAAACTGTTTCTTTTCCATAGACATAATGGAAATAAATTGCTCACGTCTACAGCCCAAACTACTGGACGGATTTTCACCAACTTTACGCCAGAAGCGGTGGCTTGGTCCTGAAAGCGTGCTTTTGTAAATTTGGTGTAAATCCGTCCAGTCGTACTTTTTAAATGACCAAAAAGTACGTCCAAAAAATTAGTGATATCTGGCTCTGCTTCGCGGACCCATTTCCCTGGTCGGTCCGCAGACAGCATCCGATTGGCCTAGAAGGCGATGTGATGTGGAGGGAGGATAGCACAGCGGCAGCGTGCGCGTCTTGGAAGCAAGACGACACAAAGCAACAACAGGTTCGATCCCCGGGTCCGCGCTTAGAAACCTCTGAGTGTTTAAGCGCGTTATAAATACGTAACTAAGACAAAGAAAAAACACAATTACACAACTAAGAAAAACTAACAATTCCTGTAACAGCGCCTCGATGCCTGCGGGCTGTGTGAGCGCTTTATAAATGTAAATAAATAAATAAATAAATAAATGTGCGCGGACATCAGGCGCGCCCCATGATTGGATGGCGAAAAGCGTGAAGTGCGTCTGATTTTTGGAAACGCCCGCCATGTTGGATTCGCTTACATTCCGGCGGTGTCCGTGGACACCGGGGTAGGAAAATATAAAAAAACACAACATTGCACTTGTCAGACTTATCAAACAATCTCTGAGGAGGTAAGGGGTGATGAGGATGGGATGGGATATGGCTGTAAGAAGCCATAAAACTGGTATTTTTCACCCCCAAAAGTCTGCGAACAGTCCAGATGTTCGGGGCCAGCCATGTGATGTTCGGAAACACTTCTGGTGTTTGGGGACATCTGTGCCTATTTCTGCATATATGATGGCTTATATGATGGCTTATAACTTTGGCGCCACTCAATGAAACTGCATGAAATTTTGGAATTTTATTCTAGCCCTGATTCTGAATAGTATTGGAAAGTGTGCAGCTGTTTTGTGAAGAGGGAACAAATTTAGAAGGGGGTCCCAATATATTGTACAGGCTTCTAAATGTGGGGCCATATGACGAATCTGCACAAATGTTTGCAAAACCATTTTAAATCTAGATATAAAAGTTTTTGTAAAGTTTGGTGGGATTTTCTCAAGAGGGGGCTAAATTAGAGGGCGGGTCTCAACATTTTTAAATAGCTTACAACTTTGTTGCCATTTGACGAATGTGCACAAAAGTTTTCAGAAAGATTATAGACCCAACTTTCAATGATTGTGTAAAGACTGAATGGATTTTGTCAAGTGGGGGCTAAGTTATATGACTATTATATGTACATATATTTTGACACTTTGGAAAAAATAAAACATGGGCGGATTTCAAGCAAACTCATGTAAGGGGCATTGGCAAGGACCTTAAAGCATGGTTTTGCAAATGTGCCCATGTTTCATTTTTTGACAAGTGTCATAATGTAGGTACAAAAAATAGTGATATACCTTTGGTGACTGAAGTATATCCTGTGGGAATGGGCAGTGACCAAATTGTGCGGGTGATGGTATAAGGTCATGACCTGGACAATCTAGCTACTGGCCATGACCATGAGGGACAGAAAATGGTGTTAAAGTGGCCATGTCCACCTAGGACTGGCTATGTGGTAAAATTATTCGAAAGTAGGATAGGTTTGAATGGGAAAAAAATGTGCTTGTGGTAATATGGTCATAGGGTTCTGACTTCGCCTTCTGCAGGCTGCCATGGAAAGGGAAGAGGGGCTCTGTATGGAGCCTCGCCTTCTCTTTCCATGATCGCCATCTTGGAAAAGGATTTTCCTTCCTACTCCGGTGTCCCGCTGTAGGAAGAAAAATTTATTTTTTAGTACCCCGGGTTCCCACTTGGGGAACCTGTGGTGCTAATGGTCTTTATCCCCCATTACAGGGGCTGCAATGGAGGATAATGGTCCGGAGCCCTTGTTATTTATTTATTCATAATGCACCGAAGCCCGCAGGCATCAATGCGCACATAGACACACTTTGCTTGGGCTGATAACTTGGGCTGCCGGGCCGTTATCCTCGTTCCGGTCCCTGGAACGGGGGATGAACGTCACATTATTCACATTAGCTTAACACAAAATGCTAATGGAAATATTGGAAAAATGTATTGAGTCTAAGTACTTTACTCAGAAATGTAAAGTAGATGGAGTATTTTTGTTCTATTTTTTAACTGTGAAAGGTGGTTCCTATAGGAACCTTTCTTTTGTTGTTTTAAAAAAAAAATGTTTGCAGGAGAGGTTAGAACATAAGGTGAGGAGGGAAATGAGTGAAGAGGCACCAAGCACTAATATGGAGGGGCAAGTGGACAGGGAAAAATGTTGCACGTGTGTTACTTCTAAGGTAGTGGGCTGTGTTTCTCATGCTCCTTCATTACAGCTTCAAACGCACATCGAAATTGCTTCCCCCTGCAGAGTGGTGTGTTGCAGTACATACAGAGGACTGTTATCCTCCAAAGGTATGGATCAACAGCCTCTTTTATCGCTTGCAAGGTGGCTGGTGGGATTTTGTGTCCCACACTAGTAGGCTGTGTGGTTGCAGCATTGCTTGAGGAAGATGATGTGTGGAAGACAGCCTACTACTTGCTAAGAAAGGAACTATCTTTCTGAGAGCATTGCAGTAGTTCGATTTGGTGTGGCGGCGCATGGAGGTGGTCCTGTAGGAGTACAGTCCAGGTAGTCCATGACTGAGTACAAAGTTGCACTCAGTGCATTTCACTTTTGTAGCTTTAGCCTTTGGTACATTCCCAACAGTGGTAAAGAACGGCCACACCAATGATTCTCTCTGGGTGCTAGAGGTAGGCACTTCCTCTACCTCATCTTCTTGTTCCTCTTCATTGTCTTTGAAAATGCTGTGCTTTTTTTGTTGTGTGGGTCCTCCAGCTGGTGGTGGTGGTGGTGGCTCTTGGGGAGGAGGGATGGAAATAGCTGATGACATTTTTGAGATAAATAGTAGTTTTGCTACTATTCTTCAAAGTATGTGCTTTGTACTAAATTGTTAATGGACGCGCAAAAGCGCATGGTCACGTGGCACTGTCCGGAAAGGTCCACATTGACGTCAGACATTCGTGGACGTCGACGGAAGCCAAAACAGTGGAAAAAATATACAAGTGTTCAAAATGATGCTAGGAGGTGGGAAATGGCAGAGTTTTAAGGTGAAACATTGTCAATTGGACAAAACCCTTGCTTTATTGGGGTAAGTATGATATTAGTAAGTTTTAGGAAAATAGCGTGCACTGGTAAAAACCCATGAAATTCTCTGAAAAAAAAATTGTTAAAGAGACGTTATGGTTAATTTGCACCAATACAAACCTATAAAATTCAATGAAAAATCTTTCTTAACTATGGTTAAGTTGCACTAATAAAAACCTATGAAATTCATTGAAAAATCTTTATTAAAGGGACGTTATGGTTAAGTTGCACTACTAAAAACCTAAAAAATTCCATGATAAAATGTTGTTAAAGGTACGTTATAGTTAAGTTGCATTAATAAAAACCTATGAAATTCAATGAAAAAACGTAGTTAAACGGAAGTTATGGTTAAGTTACACTAATAAAAACCTATGAAAGTCAATGAAAAAACTTTGTTGAAGGGACGTTACGGTTACAAGTAAAACTGAAAAACCCCAGAAATTCGCCAGTTATGGTAAGCTAAGCAACCACAACATGCGCCACCACCGTGCACTGCTAAGACTAATACCCTGGACATTAAAGATGGCATCACAAATGTCATTGATGGCATCGCTGATGACATCACTGATGACATCACAAATCTGGCACACTTGATTTTGTTCACTGACATATCTAGGCCAGGTGGTTTTGTTCACTGACAGAATATTAAAATTCAAAAGGTGCTGTATATCTAGACATTAACCTTGTCATATGTTCTTAAAGTACTTTCCTTAGGGTTTGGTCTCAGCTCATGGTGCACGTACGTGGGGCAATAGGCAGGCCTCAAACATACAATTCATTTGTATACATGAAGATAAACTTTAATGCTATCAACATTTTCTGATGATGCTGTTTCTTTCTTCCTTACTTTAGTTTCTCTGTATGTGCCTCTGATTTGTATGCATTGTGGGTCTTCAAATGTATTGTTTGTACTAGCACAAGTGTGTAGTAAGTCTTGAATTGTTAGCTAGTTATTACATGTTTAACATTACGCAATCACCCCTGACATCATGTAACCAACATTATAAAGACAACCCCTTGTAGGGACTTTTCATCAAAATTAATTTCACATGTGATGTCATCAGTGATGTCATCAATGACATTTGTGATGTCATCTTTGATGTCCTGGGTGTTAGTCTTAGCAGTGCACAGTGGTGGCCTGAGTTATGGTTGCTTAGCTTACCATACCTGGCAAATTTCTGGAGGTTTTTGGTTTTACTTATAACCATAATATCCCTTTAACAATTCTTTTTCATTGAATTTCATAGGTTTTTATTAGTGCAACTTAACCATAACGTCCCTTTAACAATGTTTTTTCATTGTATAGACATATATATGTATATATATATATACATGTCTTTTCTTAACATGTTCCCAATACACTTGTTATTTGAGGCGTGTTTGCCCTCAAAGGAATTCTTAGTTTCTTTTTTTACTCAACTCAGTTGTCATTTATGTGTTTTTTGACATTGGTCAGCATATGACAAACAGCAAAACAAGGAACATTTGACTGTATAAACAAAGTGTAGACCACCCTGTCCTGAATGTGGCAAGTTCCATCACCAACCAGCCCAAAGGATGCTAAGGTTAAACAATACCCAGACCAAACTATGGTCAATGCATTGCAGCCCAACACATGATCATGTGCCTTACGACCAGCCCAAATCATGATCATGTGCCTTACGACCAGCCCAAATCATGATCATGTGCCTTACGACCAGCCCAATACATGATCATGTGCCTTACGACCAGCCCAATACATGATCATGTGCCTTACGACCAGCCCAATACATGATCATGTGCCTTACGACCAGCCCAATACATGATCATGTGCCTTACGACCAGCCCAAATCATGATCATGTGCCTTACGACCAGCCCAAATCATGATCATGTGCCTTACGACCAGCCCAATACATGATCATGTGCCTTACGACCAGCCCAAATCATGGAAAGGAGTATTAATAAACAGCCCAATGTCTGATAAAGTACTGGATGTTGATTGTTAATTTACACGCTTAATACCAGTGAGTGGTTTCTAAGCACAGGATCGGGATTCGAACCTGTGTTACGCCGCCTTGTCTTGCTTCCAAGACAAACGTGTTGCCCCTGAGCTATCCTTCCTCCCCATGATGGCAATATAGATATCTCTATCGTCCCCGATCATGGCAAGGACTATTACTACACAGCCCAATGTATGATCAAGTACATCACCACGCAGCCTAATGTATGCGAATAAACATATCATTTTCGGCCCAAACCATGGCAAGATGCAAAAAAGAAGCCCACATTCTTATATTTGTTTCTTTTGTTTATTTAACGTACTTATCAGCTTACAAAGAAACTGTGTGCACATAGTCTTTTAGCAAACGTGTAAGAAACTACGATAAAGTGTAACACTAACCAACCAGAAAATATGGCAAAATGCCTCACGATGCAGCACGGACTATTGGAATCCCTTAAACAAGAAATCCAAGTGAGCGACCTTCCGTTTCTGTCTTCAACGATGTGTTTACGCATAAACACCCATCTTGCTGTAAATTATCAAATCAGTTTTTGCATGTTGAAGTGTAGCAGTTTCCGTATTTTGTGCAGCCATCACTTGGGACGGGCCTGCGTACTATGCCAACTGTTGCAGCGCTCCTGCAGCACCGTGGGGCCCACTTCTTGGGAATGGCAGCCAGAAGAGAGGGATAGAACGCACGAGTGCTTCCGAGCACTGCGGGGTATCATAGGCGGGAAAGGAGAGGGGCGTTTAAAATGGATGTCTGAGGTGGTGGACTGAGAACGTGAAGGTTTAAGTGAGTTGGACTATGATTGCAGGATGATGTTAAAACTACAGCCAACAGTAAAACCATGGCATAGCTCTCAACTGACACGCTTTTGGCAGGTGTCACCCGCCTTGTAAACAGCTGACTCACCCACCAAGCCTCCTGCACGCCCATTCGTTGCAATGGGCCTCTCACCCGCCAAAAATAAAATCGGGTGTTTTCACCCGCCTTTGTGACACAAATGGTTGAGAGCTATGTCATGACCATGGCTCCTGTCCCAACATTTATAGCAGCTTTGAATACTATCATTTTTAGGGCACGTTGTTTTAATTGAGCACATGGCACACACCTGAGCTGTGTTGCGTCATAGTAGCGTTTGGATAGCGCCTGGTACACTTACAAAGTAGTGAAGAAAAGCGTCAAATCCCGTTTAAAGCGCGAGGACACAGCTTCGAAAACAGGGCCTTGCGAGACGGCGATAAAGGAAAGAAAGACACGCTCTTGGTCTGCCCCCTCGTGGCGAGAGAGGGAAATGTAATACATCTCAAAACCTAAAGCTGACTTTTTGTCTAAAAACGAAATACTTCGTTTTTTCATATCGCTCTGTGCTAACAGCCGTCACAAAATGAAGTATCATTTTAACCACAGATGAATGTGCCTCCAAAATCTTTACATTTAAAGCGATTTCCCTGGAGTGTGTGCCTAACTCAGCAATAATGTATGTTCCCATGCTTTATTTTAAAATAGGGACTCCTTTAGAAGATTGTTTTTTTTCAAACTTGTTTCCGCTTCTCATTCCTTCACAAACAGCTGCAAAATATTCAAACCCATGTTCTGCTATAGTCAGTACAGTTAGCAGCCTCGGTGCCATCGTAATCTAGCGCGAGAATTTAAATCACCACGTTTGTTTACAAATCTTAACCAAAACGACCTTACATTTTTTAAAATATTCAAAACGTCATATAACACATATAACGTATAAAGGCTTAAAAAATAAATAAACAGAACGCCACAACTACACAAATAAATGTTGACCTGCAAGAAAACGAATGTAGTTGAAAAATGTCCTACAACTATCTATAGACTGTCTACAGGAGTTTTAGTGGTTGTTTAATATATGGGAAGAAGAAGCTCTGTGACCAACTCGCACGAGGCCGAGCCCCTTTATAAGGAGACGGAACTCCGGGGTGACGTGCAATATCGTTTTTACGTACGGTAGGTAGGGGGTATATTATTCCTTGTAACACGTGACCACACACTGCCTTCCCCTTTAACACCTTACCGCTTGCTTAATCTACTGTAAGGCAGCTTCCATTTTCTGATCCATATAATCAATGCACAGACTGCTTGGATTACTGGTTACAGAGCAGCTGTGATGTCATTTTGTTATTACAGGTCAGTTGTGATGTCACAACTAGTTTGTAATAAGAAAACTATTTCCAGGCTTTTCTACGGATACTGCAGGCTGCCCTGCAATATAAAAAATATTAAATAATAATGAGTACAATTATTATGATTATTAGTTTAGTTTAGTTTCTTTATTTGAACCGCGCACCGAACCCTCAGGTAACTGGACGCTTAAAGCTTATACAGAGGTCACAGACTCATGAACACAAAGATCAACAGTTAATACAGGTCATTTTGCAGGCAATACAGGTGATTTACGTAGACAGAATACAGAAATAGAGATAATTGCAAGTTGACCAGCGGTTACAGAGTGTGGTCGAGGAATGGAGAAACACGATGCAGTGTCAGGATGCAGCGTATCCCTCCTCATGCAATCTTTCTCATCTCACTCCTAACCAAACTGAAGAGGGCTGCCCCAGAGAAGGCATGGACTGCGAGTAATGAGGAGTAAGTCACCGGGATATTATTACCTGCTTGTCCAGTCCTCCGCATCCCAGTCCTCTTAACTGTGGTTCGGCTGTGACGAGGAGGTAAGGGACTCAGAGTCGTGAAGATTTCCCGGATGTCATCAGGGCCTCCTATGCACGTCCACTTAGAAGGAAGTGCCCAGCAGGCTGACGTTCGAGCTTGCACGTGTGGCCAATGACCCGATCTGCTGCAAAGTCATTCAGGGGAAATATGGATCCCAGACGAATGCCAACATGGCCTTTGTCCTGTGGATTGTGTCAGTTAGTGGGGTGATCGTTATGTTTGGAAAGGGCTCCGCTCGATGGTGGATTGAGATGACCAATCGCTTTCCACCGTTCACCAAGTCGCCACAGATAGCAAAATGTAGTTGCCACCGATCCTCACACTGGTGACTTATTGGTAAACGGTTTTCAGTGCATTGAAAGCATCGTCACATTTAATATAACGCTCATTTATACATTTTCACTCAAACTTTGTACAATTTCATTAAAACGCTCTTTGGAATATGTCAACATTTTCTACAAGCAGAACTTCCTCTTTGGATTTTGTTTTTTCCAGATATTTGTATTGAAATTGCAAGAGTGATGTGGTAAAACACACTTTCGCTCTATCCTCCCAATGAAAGCACTACCACAATGATTTCCATAAGCAGAAACCTGCTTGTACAGTTTTGTGTAATGTGATTCCTCAAAGAAGTCTGCATGAGGAGCAGAGAGGAGGAGGAGGAGGAGATGAACGAGGTGGAAAATTAACCAGGCACCTGCAGCAGGGTTCTGCGTCCTTTGGGTCTATGGATGTTTGAGACTGAAACTCCCATCAGCCCTGGCCAGCATGGCCAAAGCGGAGGGTTCATGGGAGTCATAGTCCAAACGATCTGGAAAGATGGAGGAAGCAGATCCCTGACCTACAACAATATTCTGCAGCAAATGTGCTCATCGAATCAATGAAACATTGAACCCTCTGCTACTCCTCAGTGCTCCCTCTGATGCAGAAACCTGCAGTTAAAGAACAGCACCCGAGAAGGCAAATGTGCAATTAGCTAACAGCTGTACATTTCCACACGTTCTCGGCATTGCTGAAAGTCCTAGATGGGTTAATTAGTGCCTGCCACAGCCGACGAGATGAAATACAAACTTTTACTCAAGACCTTCTGACTTTTGATATCAATACTGCCAAAGATGGTTTCCTAACTCCTGTTAAAAAGGCACTGAGATTGAGGGGTAGGTGGTTGGGCACCCTCAGGGAAGGGTACGACAATCGTTGACTTGGGAAATCCTGGGGGCAGGGAGAGAATCTTAAACTGAGTGGCAATCCAAAAAGAGATTTTTTGAATAGCTAACGTAATGTTCCCTGCCTGATCCCAGGATTCAAAAGAAAGACACAAGAGGATGCACGAAGATCTATTACAAATCAGTGTCCAATTTTATATTAGCAGCCAGTAAATTGATATTATCGCTCACTGGGAAAAAGTACGTTCTCAATTATTTTTCCATCGTTAATCGTTTTGAAATTGGTAAAGCCGCCAGTCTTTTAGAAATGTCTTACAGCCAATACGTCTATATTCCAGGAATTCCTCCCCCAACGCTTGCTTGGTTTGGAAATGATGGGACCCCAGTAAACCATTCTTTTTTGCTGGATGATGGGAGCCTGGTGCTTTCGTATATTTCCTCCGACATGGAAGGAAGGTACACCTGCGCGGCAACCAACCCCCTTGGAAAGGCAGAAGCGGTGTCCACTCTGAGGTTATCTGGTAAGCATGACATCACATTTCAGTGTAGTAGCATTAACATATTAAGACCTGTCTTTTAATCCGCTTGACTTTTATTGCCTTCTGTAGGAAATAGCAGGGCAGACTTAGTAGAAAGTCTCTGCTTAATAAGCACTGTATCAGATGTTGTGCAACATAAAAACTGTTGCAGTTGGAGCCAGTGTGAGGCAAGCAGACCGCAAATCACACAACAATTTTAAAGAGCTCACATCAGTGGCAGGGGCAGCTTTTGATGCCAGGGACAGATAATGGGGTGCTGTGGGCCATCCTTGGCACCATGGGGGGAGCAAGAGGGGTACCCCCTCTGGCCCCACCACTGGTTTACATGGAGTGTGGTTTTCCTTGCCTGGGTTAGAGCCTAATCCTGTAATTTCAGAGGAACAGTCATTTACCACAAATCATATTTGTTCCTGTATTGAAGCCATACATTGCATAGTGCACTGGCAATGTGACTACCACCTCAGAACTTTGCTGACCATAACCAATACCAAAGTCCATGACCGCTGCACGACCAGAAGCTATTCTCTTATATATAACTGATGAGAAGAGTTCTCATGATATTGTACCTTTACCCTTTTGGTACGTGGTGGTACAAAATGTTGTTCCTTGTTGTTCTGCATCAACACACCACCCTAACAAATGAACAAAAACTCAATACTTGTTGAGTTTTGCAAAGACATGGGAACAACGGCTAAAGCACTCACTTTTAGTAAGTCCTCTTTTGTTTTGGCATAGAAAGTAAGAGGCAGCCGTCAAGCAACATTTTATGGTCCATCAACAATAAAAAATTGCTCTGTCAATTTTCATATCTTACTTCGTTATCTGGTTCCATGTCATTTCATTGCGGGATGTTTTTCCGTTGGGTTTTTTACTGTGAATTTATTTTACGAAAAAACCCATCGAATTTCTTTTTACATTCTTTTTGGGGGGGTTCCTTTGAGAAGTGTATTGGGGTGAAGTCCCCCCATTAGAAAGCAGAGTGGTTGCAGAGGGAGGGTGATTCAAGGAAATATGTTTCGGCAGGAGGGACCAAGGGAGAGGTGTTCAGTGGACGGTATTCTGAGGGTGAGAGATTCGGAAGAGTGGTAGTTGTCACAAACACATTGAGCCACAGGAGCAGGGCCCTCAGTTCAGGTGAAGCCAACATGTCAGGAAGCATAGCGGATGCATAAATGATGCAGGGCTGGGAAGGAAACGCTGAGTAAGTTCCCATGTTCGGCCACGAGCATCCCATGTGGGAGAGACAGATAAGGATCTAAGCGATTACTGCGCAAGAATCACTGCATCACGGCCAAAAGGTAGAATTTCCTTTCTCAAATGTTTGCAATTTTCCCCATAAATAAATGCAGGGGGGAGACCCTCGCAGCACCCCCAGCCCCCATTCCTAATTAATATGCATACCCCACAACCCATCGATATTTTTGTGACAATGGCCCTCATTACAACCCCGGCGCTAAACCATGGCGCTATTAGCACCATGGTTGGTGCCGGTGGTGTAACGAGACCGCCATGGTGAAATGGGGAAATACCGCCCCATTCCAAGGTTGGCGGGGCGGTATTTCCCCATTTCACCATGGCTCTTCCCCAGTACCGTAATTATCACCAAGGTCCCTTTGCGGCACCCTACTTTAACGGCTGATAAAACCAGCCGTTAAGGTCGGGTCCCGCAAGGGGACCTCGTAATCAGGCGTTAAGGGTTTAACCGCGCCGACACACGCCAGGGTCGTAATGACACCCAATAAGTGCAAATATTTGATTTTAAAAAAAAATTCGGCCTCACAATGATGGGGATTCGACATTTTTGCACGATACCATGAATAACACTAGAAGCACCCAATTTACCATTTTCACATGTCTGTATCCTGGCATTTTCTTAAAAAAATATGTTGGTTAAATATCATCCAATCAAGAAAATGAAAGAAGCGTCTTCTTTGGTACAAAGTCATCATTTCTAAGAGTGCGAAACGTGTCAGGGGTGGCATTTACTTCATTTGAGCGCGGCTGAGATGGTCGGTTCCTGGTGCAAAAGCTTTAATGGTATCATACAAAAATGTCGAATCCCCATCACTGCGAGGGAGAAAACATGTTGTTTTTTTTTTTGATTGAATGTTTGCACTTGTTGGTGCAAATATAGATGGGTTGTGGGGTAGGGATATTAATCAGGATGGGTTGTGGGGTAGGGATATTAATCAGGAATGGGGGTTGGAGGTTGCAAGAAAAAGTGCAAAAATGAAAGATATTTTGGGCGTGCCCAGTGATTTCTGCGCAGCATTCACACAGATCCGGCATTAATGCCTGGCCTGCATTGCTTCATGCTTAGGGCATTCTCTTGCTTGTCGTGGAGGCACTTAGTGACATCAGGTCCTATTTGGCTAATGTCTACTAGTGTGAATTTCCCAGCCTGCCCTTGGTTCCTTCGTCCATATTGGAATGGCCCTTCGTAGGACGGGGGAGCTTAATAATACCACTACCATTCACTCTTATAAACGAGAAGGATGTGCTTGACTTTGGTGATTCAAAGTGTTTAAGATTTCTAATTTTAAATGTTCAAAACTCATTTAAAGAGTTTGTTTTATCCGGTGACCGATTTTGAAAAAAACAACAAAGTAACTGGAAAAACCCTTTGGTGGTACAGACCATCTCTTCTACTTAGAGAACCTGATTCTGGGACTAGCTAGGGCATGTGGAGAGAGAAATTTGGCCAGGTCCGCCAGATAAAGATTAAAGAGGCAGGGAGCTAACATTGAGCCCTGCCTCACACATCTATCTTTAGCAACTGGAGCATCCTTTGGCTCACCAGATGTTTTGGACTACAACTCCCAGCGACCCTAGCCAGCATAGTCTATGGGGAGGAATTATAGGGATTGTACTCCAAAACATTAGAGCATAGTGATATCTGTCATGGTCGCATAATCGCTGTCTAGTTTCTGGGAATCACTAAATGGGTCTGCCAAACCTTGGCACGACAATTCTGGTCACATTTGTTTTCTAAATGGAATAATGTTTGTTTAATCAAAAACCTCTTGCATCAAACAGATTCCAATGCATTATTTTCAAATGCAAATGGAAAGAAGAGGATTGTGATGGCCTCTGGAGTTGGCGCCAACAGCACAGTTAAATCTGGGACCCTCTTACGTATCGGTAAGTTCCCTGGTTTGTCCAGCGCATGTATCCCCCGTTAGGATGGAGGGGAAAATAATCCAGTTTTCCCACTGCTTTTCCTGCTTTACTGACTATCAAGTCTGTGAGGGTCAAATAGGTCTAGGATTGCTCTGATTATAGTTGCAATAGTACAGCAAGGGGGGCAAGACTCTGATTAGCAGAGGCGTCACTGGGGGGCCTGGGGTGCGGGGGGCTATAGCCCTGGCTCTTTTGGTTGTATACCCGGATAGAATTATTATTATTAATTAGTGTATACAAGTAAACACTTTTTACACTGTAGATAAAAAGCACAACAATTTACAATTAGAATGTGACATTATTCATCATTTTTCCATACACATTTTGCATAATTCATTAATAAAGTAACATTTCATAAATCCCAATAAAAGGAAACAAAATCCATAATACAATCACAATTATTTTAAAATCTTGGGCCAGAACAGATCAATGTCCAAGATTTCCTTTTTAAATTCATGCAACACAGTTAATACAATTCATCCTAACTTGCTGTACAAATGTTTGTAACCATTACATACTTGATAAAATCCATATTACAGTCACAATTGTTTAAAATCCTGCACTGAACAGATCAATATTAAAAAAAAATTAATGTGACACAAACTTAGAGAAAATGTCCAACCTGCGTACATGGAACACAGAAAACTCAATTATCAAATGATGCAATGTTTCTCCAAACAGCCAACAACATCTATAAGTCCTTTGAGCCCTTGGCCTATTCCCTCGTGCTCCCATAACTTCTCTAGCTGGTAATAGATTCAATTTAAAATGTGGCTACATATCTCTGTGCATTTTTGAAAAGTGTTTCGGAAGATATGATGGCAAAACATTAAAAGATCTTATGATACTTGATGTGACATAAAAGATGCTAATTCATAGCTAAGCTTCGATTTTCTATCTAAGCTTCATCAAAAACCTTTTTCTTCACCTTATTCGTATTTGCAAGAAGCTCATCCATTGAACCACTTTTAATAGATAATGTATAGAGAATCTGTTCCTTCCGCATACTCAAAACAGTGCATCTATTTCCAAACATTTCTTTGTTCCATTCCCCAAACAGAATTTTATTTGGTGGATCTAACAGTTTCCTAAGCAATTGGAGAGAACTCCACATAGCACGGGCAGGTACTTTGTGCCTTTAATATAGGAATCAGAGTTTCATTGGTTATGTATAGTACTCTTCTCCATATAAGTGCTTCCACCCCATCCCAATTTGACGGCAACAAACCTGACTCCGCTCCATATAGTAGGAGGTGGAAAATCTTTTGATGACAAAATTTGATCATTGGAATTGCAGAAAAGCATCAACATTTTCTTTCAGTTCAATGACACTGGCCATAGCATGTTTATTCATATTTTGTAATTCTTTAGTTTTAGTTCATTTAGCATAAATCACCACAGCCAAATATTTAAACAAGGACACTATCTCCAAGCGAAAGTTGTTAAGCCACCAATTTTGGATGGGTTTTACCACATTTGGTATAGTTAATCATTAGAAACGTTGAAGCCCCATTGGGGTCAAATCAAGAGGAACAATGTCATCTGCATATGCCAGGTAGTTTAAAGAAGCATTGCCTATCCTAGGAGGTTGACGTCAGACTCTCTAGAGAGTATCCCCAAGGTTATAGATATACAAATTTAAAAGAAAAGGTGCAAGTACGCAACCTTGCCGAAGATCCCAATAGGTATCTGGCCACTTCGTTGTCTGTTCCCTTTGGTCCAAACAAATCTTAACCTTTGTCTCAGAGTGAAGTGCTTTTAGGATACTGAGGATGCTCCTTGGGCACCCACATTTTTCCATTTTCGCCTACAAAAGAGCCCTGTTCACACAATCAAAGGCCTACGAGATATCTAAAAAGGCACACAAACAGGGTCATTTTTTCCAGTTTAGAGTGTAATTGAACAAGGTGAATTAAAAAAACAATTCAATGAGGTGCCTGTACCCATCCTAAACCCAGACTGCTTTACATCTAAACAACCCGTGGAAGACGCCCACGCCTGCAGTTCTTGCTGAATGTGACTATGCAATATTTTACTTGAAGAGTCCAAAAGTGATATTGGATGATAGTTTGTAGGTAACATCCTATTGCCACCCGTATATATCAAAACTGTAATGGCACCTTTCCAAGAATATGGAATGTTATTTAATAATACAATATTTTTGAAAAGGCCTCAAAGAATTGCTGGCCAAAGAGAGACATTGGACTTTAATGTAGCATTAGTAAGCTCATCTGGGCCCAACGCATTCAATTTTTTCGACCTTGAGATTAGCAATAACATTTTGTCATAATTCATTGCTATCGAGTCCAACCATTTATTGTTAAGGCATAACGGCAAGATTTACTTTCCCGCTTCTGCATAAAGATTTGAAAAATGGCCTTCCCAAAAAGCCGCAACTATTGGTTGAGATTAAAGGGACCTTTGGGTATCAGGAGCCTTAATCAGACGCCAAAATGTTGAAGTATCTTTCTTGACCAGAGGCTTTCAGCATTGCTTCGGCATCCGTTGTGAAGAGAATGGCCCAATGTCCCTTTATCCAATTTCTATGACATATTTTCAACCTCTAAGCTTCAATTTTATAGTTTAGGTCACTTTTATTCAGGTTCTTTAGTGACCTATGCAAAAGGGACTTTTTCTTATTCACTTCAGCTGCCCCTCCCCGCCCGCCCCGGTTAGAATCTCTGGGGCTACAACCAAAAGGCTAGCTTGCCCCAAGTCCCGACAGTCCGGACATTAGAGTAGCCCCAGATCTTTTCCAGACCTAGCAACACCCCTGCCGATTAGTGCATTTCAAGAGCAGTTGACCCTGCCCTAGCCACTTTCACAGCACAGGCAGAGAGTGCATCTCCCACGGCCATCATACACATTTTAGAAGACTGAAAAGTGTTGTGTTCTCGGTGCATGCATCTCACTGCTCAATAAATTACATCTATCTATCCACGGAGAGTACATTTTGCTCATGGGCTTAGTGCAGTGCATTGAGCTTGTGCTGAATAGTGCATATGTTGTGTTTAACATAAAAATGTTACTGATTAGTGCAAATCATACCAACACAAGGCATTTAAATAACAGACTATTTTTTTAATTAACTGACTGTTTCTTAATCAAGAGCAACGTGTGTCGATTTACAATTCCTGAAAATCAAGATCCTTCAATTGCATGACAAACATCAATTAGTTTGCCCACTTCTCAAATTATAAAATCATTATTATGGTATTTATTGAGGGTGGACCTTCGAGAAGCAACGTAGCGGTTTACAGAGGTATACAACAATACAGATACACAACTGAGCGCTTTACAGAGGTATACAACAGTACAGATGCATAACAGATAGCTTTTCACAGTTAACAACAGAACGGTTGTACAACGGTGGGGTGGGATACAGAGGGGCACAGAGGAGGTGTAAAACTATGCTTTCTTGCATTGTGGTTGAAAAGGATTCCAGCACGTTTTGGATCAACGGAGATGTAGTCTACCTTACACACATCATACAAAATGTAAAGAGTTTAATGTAAGACAGTGGCAGCGGGTCCTGCTCTGCTCTAGGAGGGGTCATAACACGCTGTGTTCATCCACAGGCTGCCCGCTGCAGACCAATCAGAGGAGCCGAATCCACTGGCTCTTACAGAATGAGCCGCTCCAAGAAGCAAAGGGCCTGGAGCACAGAATCTTGGTTGGGGGCAGAGTCCTGGAGGTGGGTCCACTGTACGGGCAGCACACTGGACTGTACAGGTGCTGGACTCTGTATGATACACAGACCCTGGCTGCTTGGATAAACATCACTGTGGAAGGTAGGTGGCCATATGGAGACAGCTGTAAAATGTGTATACCCATTTGCAGTGGTCCATTTTGAATTTCTTAGTGTTCCCTTTTCTATTTCTATTGCTGTTGTTTGAGAACCAACATTCTTATGTCCTCGGGTCCAGCAGTCCCCTCTTTTTGGAAATGAATATCCCAGGGTTACACATATGCTTTAGGACTGGTGTTACCATTCAACCCAGTAGCAAAATATGTTTGTTGATATACTTGTAGTTATGTCTACTCACACAGTGTTTATGCGTGAGTGTGTTCATATGTGCATGTATGAGTTAATGTTAATGTTAATGTTAAAGGATATTTGTACTGCGCACTATCACCACCAGAGTGGTCCCCCTGGCGCTCTGGTGGCTCTAAAAAAGGGAAGGGGGGTGAGTTAGTGGGAATAAGCTGGAGAAGTGCAAGAGAGCCGTGATGTACTGCTGGCGGCCTCAGCCCGGTAACTCTTTTGGCTGGCCTTGGGGTGTTTTACGGGTGGTAGTCGTCATGTGCTGTTGTGCGAGTCTATGTGTGGTTAGTTTTGTTGTTGCTGTGTAGTGAAGTTTGTGCGGATTGTTGTGTTGTAGGCTTGTGGTTGTGTTTGGTTAGAGTTTGAGAGGTGTATGTAGAAGGGTGAAATTGTTAGTGGATTGGTTAATTGGCATTGCTGTCTGGAAGCGAGGTGCAAAACTCCCATATTCTCTCGAGATGGGGTGCGCAATTATCCCTGCGTCTCCGTCCGGATCTGGCGCCGTCCGATACTCCCTTTCACACGTAGCATCCACTCACATTCAAAACCTTGCCCAAGTTCCGCCTCGGTCACCTAGGTGACACCTGTCTGTATGTGGTGCAGGCAGGCGTTTGTGCGTCCCTGCAAATCTGACCCAAAGAGCATTCCCAATCCAGTTGCTGCGCGCCATCGGCTAGACAAGGCTACTCCATTTATATGTGGCAGCTGGTCAGAATTCATCATCTTATTCAGTTGCTCATGCAGGCTATCAGCCCAGCCCCTTCAAAACCTGGTACATGCCAACGCTTGCAATTACGTCCAGGGGCGGCACCTGTCTCCATATTCACATCTCCATCCGGTCAATTCCCATGCCAATGTCCACAACTTAGTTCAAGTGTGGTGAGTGCTGTATGATACCTGGTAGAAATGATGGAGCGGGTGAGGTTGTTGGCTGGAGTTGGCTAGGGATGCTGATTTCTGTCCTCATGGGTATGGCTTGTGTCCTTTTTGATTTAGCATCATCTCTCTTGTTGTAGTAAGAGTTTCTTTAGTCCGTTCTGGATGTTGTCAGTGTCATCCTAAATTTGTCATCCTTTTCTTTGTGTTTCCCATTCAGTTGTTTCACTTTTTCAGTTTGAATCTGTGATGCTGAAGAGCCAGGTTTTTAGTAATGTTCTGAATTGTAGGTGGTCTTGGATCTTTTTTATTTCTTTTGGGATGTTGTTCCAGGTTTTTGTGGCTAAGTGGGAGAAGGAGGAGCCCCCAAGAGTTTTCTTAAGGTATGGTTTTTGTTCCAGGCGGATTTCGTTGCTTGATCTGAGGAGTCTCGCTGGCTTGTAGATTGTTATTTTCTTTTGTAGGAAATCAACTCCTTGTCCGCTGATTGCCCTCTGTGTTATGCACATTGTTTTGAAGGTGATGCGATGTTTGACTGGGAGCAATACAGTGTTTTTAGGGCTGGAGTGATGTGGTCTCTTCTGGATGGTAAGATTCTTCTTGCCATGTGAAGGAGGAAGAAGCATTGCTTGATGATTGCATTTATTTGTGGTTCTAAGGTTACGGTGTTGTCCATTAGGACTCCCAGATTATTTACTACCTTAGATGGTGTTGGTGCAGTTTCCATTTCCGTTGGTCATGGAATGTAGGTGTTGTTCTCTTGGTTTTTGGATATAATCATGATTTCTGTCTTTCCTGGGTTGATTTTCAAGTTGTTGGCGTTCATCCAGTTAAAGACTTCTTTTAGACACTCGATTAGGCTTGAGTGATCGGCTTGAGTGTCTTCGATTTTGTAGCAGATTTGAGTGTCATCTGCATAGTTGTAGCATTTAATGTTGTATTTTTTGCAGATTCTGATTACTGGAGTCTGGTAGATGTTGAAGTAGAGTGGTGATAGTGAGGACCCTTGTGGTACTCCACAGTTGTTCACTCATGGGGCGAATTTGAAGAGTTTTATCCATATGGTTTCTGTTCTGCCTGCTAGGAATAGTGCCATGTCCGTTATGCATATGTCTTCTAGTCTTTTGGTTAGGGTGCCATGGCTAACTGTGTCGAAGGCTGCAGAGAGGTCGAGTAGAATTAGGGCTGAGGTTGTGCTGGAGTGCGCGTTTGTTTTTAGGTCATTCCTGATGGATAGTAGTGCTGTCTCTGTTCCTCTTGCAGGTCTGAAACCAACTTGTTCTTGGTTTAGCAGGTGGTGTTTTTCTACGTGTTTTTGGGTTATTTGTATATGTAGGTTTCAAGGAGTTTTGCTGGGTAGGGAATGTCTGAGATCGGCCTGTAGTTTTAGAGGTCTTCTATGTCACCACTTGTGTTTTTTAAAAGTGGTTTGATATATGCTGTTTTGAAGGTTCTTTGTACAGTTCCTGTTGCTAGGGAGAGATTTAGGAGGTTTTGGTATTATTCTGATGGCGTTCCTTGTGTGAGAATTGATTTGTCGATGTCAGGGGGGCAGGGATCCATGGGTGATCCAGGTTTCTTGCTGTGTTTTACCAACAAGACGAATGCCTCTGCTGATATTTCAGGACAGTTTTGGAGTTTGTGCTGTGGCTCTGTGTTAGGTCCGGTTGGTTGAGTGTTATGGGTGGATGGTCTGTTTTGTATGATTTGTCGGATGTCATTGATTTTGTTCTTGAAGTGGTCTGCTAGGTCGTTGCAAAGTTTCTCTGAGGGGGTTGACGTGTTGTTGCAGCCCGGTGGGTTTATCGTTTCTTTAATGATGTTGAACATTTATTTTTGTGTTGGTGGCACTGGTGATTCTGTCAATAATGCCTTCTCTTCGCCCTTCACCTTTTTGTATTTCCTTCTTGTATGTGCAGATTTGTTTCTGGAACAGTATTTTATTCCCTGGGTTGTTTTATTTTCTCCATTCCAGTTCCATCTTCTTGTTGTCCTTTTTCATGGTGCTTAGTAGTGGGGTGAACCATTTTGCCATTGCCCTTTTTTTTGATGGGGTGAATGGTTTTTCCGGGGTGATCTTTTCAATTGTATCAGCAATACATTTGTGAAGTAGTTCCGCTTTCCCATCTAGGTCGGCAAGCTCTAGTTTTATAGTTGAGGGTTTGGTCATCTCCAGTTGTTCGAATAGGTTGCTTGCTTTGACGCTTTTCCAGTTTCATTTTGTAGTGGTTGTGAGTATTGGATGTGCAGCTAATTAATGCAGTTGAATTGGAATACTGTGTCCCTGTTATTGTCAAGGAAAGACATTTAATGGCTTTGGGTGTGCCAGGTTTGAATAAACTCTGTCAGTGATAGATTGCAACACTATATATGTTTTTGTGCGTGGCACAGCATTTTCAATGGGCCAGAACCTGCCTCTTGATTTGCTGTGTTGTGAGAAGCCATTGTCAGCAAGTGTTGTGGATTGACCCCCTTCTCTGCATCTCCCTGAAAGCCTGTGCTAGTCAGCGCCAAGTGGTGGCCAGGATACTTGGGCTAGCCCCCCATTTTCTTTAGAACAGCCCCAGATCCAGCACCTCATATCCAAGACCCTGATGCATTTTGTGATCTTGTTTCGTTCCACGTGCCGATGCATAAGCACAACATTCCCAAGCCAGCCTCCTATTGGTTTAAGTCCCAGGAAGACTGCACAATCTTGAAAGAAAAATGAAGAAGGTTGAGCACAACGGAGCACTTGTGTGATGACATTGACACGACTGCGGCACACAGTGGAAGTATGTAGGCAGGCAGTGGCGGTGAACAGGCTGAGCTGACAGCATGATGCCCCATGCACGAAGGTTGAAAGCGTGGGCCAGAGTAGGAGAATAAAGGTGAGCCGGGAAGGAAGAGGTGGGAGAGAGTGTTGGCCATGCTCAGCCGCAGGGAAACAGCAATTGTGGGCACCTACCAACCATCCCCAGAGTCCTGATTGGTTGAGCCACAACCGACCATATGAAAAGGGTGAAAAGGTCAAAAGTGTTCTAAAAGCAATCTTCTACTCACCACCCGATGCTTACAATAATGTATGGCCGCACAGCAAATTCAACATGTCGCTAACAAAAGGCAAAGGCTAGCAAGCCTAATAAAAGGCCAAGGATAGCAAGCCTAATACAAGGCCAAGGATATCAAGCCTAATAAAAGGAAAAGGATATCAAGCCTAATAAAAGGCAAAGTATAGCAAGCCTAATAAAAGGCGAAGGATAGCAAGCCCAATGAAAGGCCAAGGATAGCAAGCCCAATGAAAGGCCAAGGATAGCAAGCCTAATGAAAGGCAAAGGATAGCAAGCCTAATAAAAGGCGAAGGATAGCAAGCCCAATGAAAGGCCAAGGATAGCACACCATAACGAAGGCAAAGGATAGCACACCCAATGAAAGGCCAAATATAGTATTCCTAATGAAAGGAAAAGAATAGTACACCTAATAAAAGGCGAAGGATAGCAAGCCCAATGAAAGGCCAAGGATAGCAAGCCCAATGAAAGGCCAAGGATAGCAAGCCTAATGAAAGGCAAAGGATAGCAAGCCCAATGAAAGGCCAAGGATAGCAAGCCTAATAAAAGGCAAAGGATAACAAGCCTAATGAAAGGCACAGGATAGCACATCTAATGAAAGGCAAAGGATAACAAGCCTAATAAAAGGCAAAGGATAGCAAGCCTAATGAAAGGCACAGGATAGCAAGCCCAATGAAAGGCCAAATATAGTATTCCTAATGAAAGGAAAAGAATAGTACACCTAATAAAAGGCAAAGGATAACAAGCCTAATGAAAGGCAAAAGGATAGCATGACTAATAAAAGGCAAAGATATCAAGCCTAACGAAATGCAAAGGATAGCAAGCCTTATTTGAACACATATTTCAGCCTGTATCAATCTACAGATGGATGGAATTCATGTGATTTTTGGGAACAGAAAACACAGAATCCACAGGGGATGATTTAGGTGCAACTCTCAATTCCTTCTAGAGATTCTCCTGGAGGGCGATCTTCAGCATCTTTTTCTCACTTTCTTGGCCAAGAGTGTACCAAGAGTTGACCAAAACCCAACTGTTACGCTCCAAACACCAAGGAATCCCCTATGTTAAATGGGAAGCTGGGAGCTGCAACGTGCTCCAGTGAGAGCCTCTCCATGATTTCCTCATCAACTCCTACTGGTCTAGTGTAAGTATCGCTTGGTCCTGAAGCCATTAGGTTGCCATCTAAAATTAACCAATGCCCAATGCCACTGGGATGTCATCCTCCGCTAAGCTCCATAATCATCCCTGAGCCCCAGATTTCAACAAGGCGGGTGCATCCGGGCTGCAAAAAGATGAAAGCGCCTCCATCATCAACAAAGCACCCACAGATCGATGACATTTCCTGTATTTATTTGCTGCATACTTATTGCGGGCAGGCACTAAGTCACATCACTTACAAGGAGTTCCTGTGGAAAAACTGAGACTCCAGGGCAGCTTGTCCCTCCTTCTTGCCTAAAGGTAAAAGTCAACCTGCACGCCCAATTCAATAAAACTGCAAAATGGAAGGGCAGGCACTCCTTCCAACCAGACCTTTCCCTCCAGTTTGAGGCCTTTCTGAAAGGCTGGCAACTGTACCCTTTCCAGCCATTTGGGTTTGGCAGCTGACCATGTAAACAAGTCACTTTGGAAAGAACGTCCGGACTACCTTGCCGCAGATCACAGAAAACCCCTCCTGCACAGAATTCAGTATCTGAGCATGCAACCAACTGCCGAAGAACTGCCACAAAGGCCAGGCCATCTTAACAGTTTTGGGGGCCCGGGGCACAGACAGCCTTGGGGCACCCCTCCGAAACCCATGTCCTACTCCCATCACCTCCAGACCCATGTCACCCCCCAAAACACATGCCCCCTCCCAATTTGAAAAATGAAGGGATTACATATCTTGAGTCCAATTTAACAGATATTCCTCTAATCTTTAAATGGATTATCTAGCTGTCATATTGGTTCCTAGTATACAGCTTGGGGGGCAAAGCTGTAGTCACAAGTCCGCTCTTTAAACAAAGATGACTCTGTGATGCTTCAGCGCTGCCCTTTTTAGTTTGGACTATTAGATGTCTCTTGCGACACCTATAATCCAGAACTATTACATTGGAATCAAGACAGGATGGAATGACAAATGAGGAGGGACACAATCGCTGTAGATGTTGTTTGGTTATTTGCCCACTCATTGCCTGCCCATGGCCATGCTAATCCCTATTGGCAATCCCACCCATTCCTGCCTCTGCCCGCACAAAACACCTCCTCATGGAAACTCTTTGAGCTCTGTTAATGTACCATCAGGCTTTGTATTCAAAGTTCCTGCCAGGGTTTGTGGAAATCAGTCTTCTGAGAGTTAATGACTTAATTGGAGTACACACACACACACACACTGAATGGGGTGCAAAACACTGAAGGAAACACAATGGCTAAAGGGACTAAGCACTGCAAGATATGCAGCAGATGGTGAACGGTGTGCAGGGCAGGAGCAAATCATTGCAGAAAATGCAAGATGTAAGTGTAATTGACTGAGCACTGTTGGTTATAGTGACGCATGTTTGAGGGGCTCATAATTACAGGGCACATGTGGCACGTGTAAGGTATTAATCTGCATGACACAATGGCATGTATGTCGGGTTTAGTAGTGAAGGGAACATGGAATGTGTGAGGGTCTGCGCACTGCTGGACACACAGGGACATGCGTGATGGGCTGAGCACTGCAGGATACCTAAGGTATGTGTGAGGGTCTGAACATTGCAGACACACTTGGCAATGTGGGAGGATGCACACCACAAGATGGGCAGGGTGCGTGTGTGACTACAGCACTGCACCCAGGTCACTACTACGGAGCACTGTCTGGTGCATCTGTAAAACACCACCTGCAGCACTTACAAGTGCACTGGAGTATAGCACATGCCTACAGCACTGCTACCTGTACTAGAGAACTGCATGTGTGCTAGAGCACTGCCTCTGTAAAATGCTACCTGCAGCACTGACAACTATACCAGGGTGCTGCCTCTGTTGCACCACCACTGGCAGCAGCAGCATCGGCGCAGAAGCACCTCAGTAACAACCCCAACCACAGCACCACTTGCAGCAGAACACTGCGCCTATACCACTACCAACTGCAGCACCACCACCTGCCGTAGCAGCTTGACCTGCCACATGGTATCTTTGCTGCCGAAGGCGATATCGCGGCCATCTTGAACACTCTGCAAGTCTTTGAGCGGTGCGTGTGTTCCTGGGGGTCCCCAGTCTCCCCTCTTCCTCCCCTACAGTTCATGATCTAGGGTGAAAATCCTGCACCTGCGAGGAAGCAGGGATTATGCCATAATGTGCTGCAGATGAGTGATGGAGGCAAGTCTACACCCCTGGGACCTGAATACTCTATTGGTGTGTCCTCATGTTCATCACTAAGTAAGAAGCACAGACTACAAAAGGCTACCTATAATGGTGACACCATCAACAGGTCATCGATGTACTGGTTTAACAGTGGCATGCAAGATTTAAATGCATTCAAACGCACATGTACTGAGGCAACACCAACGCCAGTAACAGTAGCGTGACTACTGGAATAAATCGAGCCTTGTTTCTTAAGATTTTCTTGAAACTTTGTGAAATTTCCTTGAGTCAGATTCAATGGATCTGACAAGTTAGAGCACATGAAATTGGGAGTCAGTGGTAATACTGTACCAAGTGCTCCTCCTGATGAAGACGTTATCTCATTTATCATTTTTTCAAACGTCGAAACCGGTAGAGAAGAAGATCCGGGGATGGGATGTATCATTTTTTGTTGAATATACCCACTCCGTGGAATAGAGCACATTTCTGGTCAATGGTTGTGCTGAAAGACATTTGATGTGGATAGGATGAAATATTCAAGATCATGTGGGCCTAATTTATGTGCTACCACATATGGATTGTACTAAAAAGTTTTAGTCAAACAAAAGTTTTTATTGTGAGTGAATGAGGTTGATTGATTTGAGCTGTAAATGATGGATTGACTGTTGGCGAATGATGGTTTTTATCACCTGGTGTCTTGTGCTCCTTTGCAATGTTGATGTAATTTAATGTGTGTGTATTAAATAATGATCAATTCATTCTTGAAAATAATGTATCTTAATAAATACATTTTTGATACCTTTAAAAATAGAAAAACAACCTCTGGACAAATTTTTCAGTAGATTGTGACCTGCCACATCACCATGTGCAACGCCACATGTAACACCATCAGCCGTGACACTCCTGCCTGAGCTGAGTACACGTGACAGCAGAACTACCTGTTACACCCCTAACCTGCAAAACCACCACCTCTAGTGCCACGACTTGAAGGTCAACAGCACTGACACTAAAAGTGGTCAAAGGAGCTCCTACTACGTCCCTTCATTGCAAACAGAATGCGCCCATAAAAAGCGGCATCATTTCCGCCGAGTATGTTTAAAAGCAGGACAATGAAACAATTGTGAAGAGGCGGTTGGAGCATCGCCAAAAATAATTCGAACCAAAAGGTGACAGTGTGCATTTTGAAAGCAAATCTTGCATGGTTCTGTTGTAAAGAAAGAACACAAATGAGGGCAAATATTGAAGTTCGGGGAAGTGTGGGGTAACCTTACAACATATTTTCACCGAAAAGGAAGGAAACATAGCATTTTCAAAACACAAAAAAAGAAAACGGTATGTAGGTTGGCCCACAAAGTACCATGGGGTGGGTGGGCAAGGTGGCACCCAGGAGAGGAGCAGGTGAGCCTCATTTGCAGAGGGTGGATAAAGGTTGGCCAGGGGCCTATGTCCTCAGTGCCAGCACAGCAGCATGTGCAAAGCGTGCAGTGGAAGGAACATGTTCAATCAGCGTGAGGCATCCATCAACCACTCATGGCAAGCTTGCGTGTTTCTTATTCTCTGCACATTTCTTATCTTCAATGGGAGTAGATTCCCCAAAGCGGGTGAGATGCTCTGTGCATTCCCCTGGGTTGCGAATGCCAGACCATGCTACTGGCACCAGACCAAATATGGTTCACTTATTTGCAAAGGATGTCAGGACTGCAGCAAGCATTGCAGATTTTCCCACTCTTGTTTTCCCTTAAGCATAATGGGCTATACTGTGCCAGAGGTACTGCATGCCGCTGGCCTGGCGCTACATTTCTCTCTTTCGGAATCCAGTTGCTTACATGGCGATTATATGGCACGAGCGTGGGAGTGGCATGGAGCGTGTTGTACATTCCTGCTGTGCCATGGTTCATGGTTTATGGGGCTTCTCCCCTTTTAGACCTGGTAAGCCGAGCCTGTTTCCACAGAAGGTGGAGGGAGTAGGGTTTTCATGAGGGGAAGCAGGCATTGAGTAAGTTCACATGCCTGAGAAAGGGCCCAATCCTTTTATCAATTCATCTTATTGTAAATGCCCAACCATTAGAATTCCATACTCCGTCTCTTCAGGGCGGTTCTTCTCCCTTATGTCCTCCAAGAATAAAGTTGAGGTCCATTGCCTTCCAGTACACCAGGCACCGAAGGTGACTTGTACTGTTAACTTCAAATTGCTAGTAACAACTTTGCCTTCACCTAGTGATGAAAATCGTCATTAGTTTAAGCCTTTGCAGAGGTTTTTAAGTCATAAAAGGCCCAAAAATGCACAATAAAACACAAGCCAGGAAGTCCAAAATGTAAATGTTTTAATTTTCCTTGAAGGTCTCTGTAGTACCTCCCTCTACTCCCTATGGTCAAATTGAGACCTTTCAAATCCAATGGTTCCTTTGTCTCACATGGTGTCCTCAGACATTAAAAAGAGAAGCCAAGGCAGGATAGCTCAGTGGCAACGTGCTCGCCTTGGAAGCAAGACAACACGGAGCCACAGAGCTTCGATCCCCGGGTCCGCACTTAGAAACCTCTGGGTACTAAGCGAGTTATAAATAACCTATATCATATCATATTAATTAAGACACTCCTTTGACCCCAATATTGTCTCCTATGCTTTCTGCCATGGAAGTTGTGTACCCCCAAAAATGTAAGCACAGCAGTATTTTTTGACTTCCACAAAAATGAATGACTTCCACATTTTGAGGCATGGAATTGTATGGCTTTGTCTCCTAATCCTACCTCTAGTTCTTAATCTTTTTTTAAAGGGACAGAGATTGGCCTCCCAGTGATATTGGCCAGGGACATTTCTCTGGGCCTCATTAGGACCCTGGCGGTAAGGGGTTTGCGCCAGCGTTAGCTGCGCCGACCCCTTACCGCCAACTACGAGTTCCCAAAGCGCCATGGTCATTTTTCCGCCCGCTTTTTGCGGGCGGAGAAATCCATGGCGCTATGGGACCTTGGTGTTAATTACGCCACCGTAATTTACGGTGGCGTAATTAACTCCTTCCCCACTCCCATTATACCCTATGGGGCCGAAATGGGAATGGGGAAGGGTAAATGGGTCAATGGGGACTTACCGCCCCGCCGACCTCGGAATGGGGCGGTAAGTCCACCATCCGCCATGGCGTAAACGGACTTTACGCCATGGCCGGAAAGTCCGTCGATGGCGGAAAAAATCCGCCAGGGTCGTAATGAGGGCCTCTGTGTCGTCAGCATGGATCATGTGGTGCTGCCACCCCCAGAGTTGTCTCTTCCCATCCCAAAGGGGCAGCAGCCAGCATCCCATCCTGCGTTTGATGATTCTGCTGCCTCTGGCCGTTGCCGCTTAAAACCACTAACACCTCCACCACTCCCTCCCTGCCCACCCGCTCGAGGCTCATTTTATGATGATGTAACTAGCACTCTCCAAGCCAGGGTGACAACGAAAGAAGTGAGGCAGGAGCAAGTACTTCAGGAAGCGGCTCTCTGCACCTCTGCAGGACAGATGACAGTCAAAATGCATCAGGCGCTGTAGGGAGTGCTTCAGGAAATGGCGGCTTCTAACACCTGAGAGAGGCTTTGTTGGCGGAGTGGTGAGAGGCAAGAAAAGAGACTGCGGGCCCGGGGAAGAAAGCAGCTGCTGCTCAAGCAGAGGCTTCCTATACTCAGGCCACAATTGATTACAAAGCTCTCCGCGTCTTCAGGGGAAAGGAGTATGCCAAGCTAGCCTAGCAGAAATCCTCGAGATGTAATTCTGGGCTCACCTCCGGACACCACATACAGTGCTGATAGTGCCATGTGCAGTGTTGCCTGGTCTAGCCACTAACTCAGCTTGCATTTAGGGCAACTGGGTCTCGGGGAAATATAAAAAGTTCTGCGTGTGGGCAGATTCAGAGAATCTGTTTAATGTGGCTAATAAAACTAGGATTAATATGGGCTAGTCCCAATCCAATTCAATCAACGTCTGCTGCTCCTGAACAGTGCATAGAAAATAAGGCAAACAATGCTACTTAGTACTTATCACCAGTGCCGGGCGCCGCTGGCAGCACACAGCTCTGAGCCGCTGGGTTCAGGACTTCCCATAGTCAGGGCCAGAGGACAGTCACAGGTATACTGGGGCCAGGGGGTTGCCAGGGTCGGCCGTCGGCATGGCCGGTTAGGTGAGGGTAAGTTAAAATAACCTTGATAGGCGAGGCCTCAGAAGAGCAGCACCTGGGGCCTCCTTCTCGTGCAGAGCTTGACTGTGCATGCAAGAAGGAAAGAGCATTGAAGAAGACACACCCACAAATTCACATCAACCAAATACCATTGGCTCACAGAAGCTGCTGCGTGCATGGCAACAGACTTTAACCAATGAGGAATCAAAATTTTGTTGTGGGGCAGAGACAGAACCAATTGTGATTGATGGGGCTCCTGTTGTCCTGGCCCATGACAACAGGAGGCCCATCAATCACAATTGCTTTTTTCCTGTCATCAAACAAAATGGGTTCCGTTGAAGCCAGACACACTGGCACTAGAGTGACCACGTGGTCCACGGTGTATCTGTAATTGAAATGCAGGGGTGTGGGTGGGTGCACTTTACTGGCAGAGCAAGAGCAGCAGAATCGATTCCGACTTGCTCAATTACGTTGCTTTAACCTTTAAGCCTTTAACTTTAAAGTCACAGGAGGTGTGTGGAGCTCAGCCGTGTGCGGCCTCCTGCAGCAGGCACGTGTAACACATGTTGTCTCACATTCTCACTCACTTTCTCAGCACATCGTGCCCAGCCCAACCCAACCAACCAACAAATAAACATGTGGCTTGGCTCCGGCCCCCCTTCCAGGATCCATGGGGCCGTCCTCCAGTCTGGGGGCCTGGGGCACGTGCCCCGTTTGCCCTCCCATAGAGACGTCTCTGGGGAGATCAACAGCATCCAATATACTGGGGCTGTATGATATACTGGCTAGGATACCACAAGAAACTGAGGGGGTAGCAATGTCCTTGGACATGCAGAAGGCATTTGATACAGTGTTTTGGCATTCCTGTTCAGGGTGCTACATAACTATGGGTTCGGCCCAAACTTCATACGTTGGGTGTGACTCCTTTATACACAACCATATGCTAGGGTATGTGTGAATGGAGAAGTATCCTCGATATTGACACTGGCAGGAGGTACCAGACAGAGATGCCCACTGTCACCACTGCTGTTCGCACTGGTGATAGAAACCTTGGTGGATCTTATGAGTGCACGCCACACTCGGGCCAGTACAGCTATAGCTGGTCAGGTGGAATTTATAACACTCTACAGAGATGACATCATGATGTATGTGAGGAATCCCGAGAAATATTTACAGAGGGTGTTGGCTGCTGTACGGGAGTTTGGAAAGTACTCGGGTCTCTGCTTGAACCACATTAAATCTGAAATGTTCCCATTAACGGACAATAAAAAAGAACTTGGCGATCTGTTCGGGCTGCTGTGGTCGCCCCAACAGGTGAAATACCTGGGAATTAGGGTGGCACGCACGGCAAGCCTTGTTGGCTCCCTGAATTACGATGCATTGGCTAGGGTGATATGTGCTAAACTCGTAGGATGGGGGCAACTCCCTATCTCGTTGATGGGCGAGTGGCACTAGTGAAGATGATTATTCTACCCAAGTTATTTTACCTCTTTAGCACTAAACTGTTATGGCCGGGCAGATCCTTCTTCACGAAGATTACTGGAGCATGCTCCACGTTCGTGTGGAAGGGACAGGCTAGGGCCAGTTGGAGACGCCTCACATTGCCGTACGAGCAGGGAGGGTTAGCCGTCGCGGAATACAAACTATATTACCGTTCTGCCCAGGCATATTATTCTGTGCACTGGGCAGAGGGTGGGCCACACACGTCATATGTGTAATTAGAAAGACAAGGGAAGAGCAAGGCTACATTGGTACATGGGGTGGCTGCGGGGAAACAGGGAGGTGGGAACCCACTTGACCCAGTATTAACCACACAGCAGGCATGGTCGAGACTGCTCCAACACTCTAAAAACACTATAGTGTATAGCCCGGATATGCCATCTGGGATGCCCCATATCTTGACCCGTCCAGAGATACAATTCTGGCAGCACACTGGCGAGGAGCGGGCATAATGTACATTGGGGATTTGTATTGGGAGGGCGTATTTGCAGCCTGGGAAGATATTAAGATACATTGGAGGACACCGCGCTCCAAAAACTCCAATACTTTACGCTCCGCTCAGCGGTGGCATTGGTATGGGCTGGATTCCCTGAAGAACCGCCCTCAAACCGGAGCCTGAACTACGCAATTTCTCCCTGTACAATGAAAAAGACTGCCTCGGCCATATATAAACTGGCACTGTCGACGAAGAGAGTGCTGACACCGGACATTAGGAGGGGCTGGGAGGAAGATCTAGACATTACCTTCACAGACACACACTGGTAGTTACTATGTGGGCTAACGAAGCAGATGTCTTGCAACTCTAGATACAGATAGATACCGAATAGAAATACACCTAACCCTGGCCCGCCTTAAGAGAATGTATGCAACGGTTCAGGGGAGGTGTCCGAGATGCCGTAATGAAGACGCTGATATAATGCAAATTTTGTGGTCCTGTTGGATACTCACTGGGTATTGGAATAAGGTATGTGATGCACTAGAAGAAATGGTGGACCAGCTGGTGGGATGGATACCTGTGTCACGTTTGCTAGCCTATGGGCTAAAAATGAATTGAAGAGAAAACTTATAAATATTGGTTTACTGCTGGATAAATGTGCTATATTGATGCAGATGAAGTGTGTATCACCCCCTACATTTGGGGAATGGGTGAGGGATATGACCTGGGCCAGCAATAAGGAACTGTATTCGAGCTTGTTGCCCCTAACAAACCGACCGAGAGAGATATGGGGGGGGGCTTCCTTCAGTACTTGATTAATAAAGAAGAGGATGTAATGAACGTAGTGTTATACTATAAAAAATGTGTACACCTTTCTACCTGAACACGTGCCATCGAAAGGATTCCTGTATGGTGCAATATCTGGCTATATGGTATGTAATGTTGTATCTCTGTGCAAAGTTAAATAAAAGTTAACAAAATAATAATAATCACCCCCAGTCATACAGTATGGGATCATTCTTCTGTACTAAGGGGATTGCCCAAGCTGCTGCATCCCCTGACAAGTAAGAGATAACGAATGCCGTCCTGGCTTGGGTGAAAATGGAGTTTACACTGGGTCAAAAAGGAGGAAGACTTTCTAGGGTTCCGGACAAACCTTGCTGGCACTGCCAGCAGAACCCCTAAATGTTGTTGCACCACCACTGTACTTGATTGACCCGATGACCCAGAGGTAGAGGCCGCTGATGCATCCCCCTAAAGCGGCGTACCTTGGGCAATTAACCCACTAACCCGCATTTTCAATGTAGCGGTCTCTGCCGAGACTGGACCAACTCTACCTGAATATCCTGTAGTGCCCTAAGCACCTCAGTTAAGGGTGGAGGGAACGCCATATGGCTTAGGTGGCATTATCTTTCCCACTTTTGAGGGTTGGTGATTACATCACACCCCTGGAGTATCTCGCAACTCCTTCCTGACCGTGGAAGCCAAAAGCAGTTGACCTCTCCCACATTGGCTGGCACAGGCTCCTAATAGTATTCACAGGTAACGACAAGGCAGGCAATGGGGGAAGAAAGTTAGGGAGACGTGGATATATCGGGGTATGGGGAGTAAGGGGAAAAAACATACACGTCATAAAACACATTAATGTAACTAACTTCCTTCATTCATGGGTTATTTAACCTCCTGAAACCTTCTCCTACCAACAGTACAACATCCTTCTTGTTTTAGGACATTGCTTCCTTCGACCTGTACCTCAAAACAGTCACTCCCTAAAACAAGCAACTAACAAGCATATGGTGTGCTCAGGATAATCTCCTGAGCAGCAATTGCACACAACATGAAACGGGACATACAGCAAGAAATTCAACATAGCACATTACATATATCGGCAGCACCCAAACTGGTCTCCAGGATACCCCTTTCTCTGATGCCTCACAGTGATGTTTTCCAGTGGGTGCACTTGTGAACTGGGATGTGGTAGAACATGCCCCTTATAGGATCTTGACAAGAGCAAGCAGCACCAAACAACACATAGTGTCCCTAACACCTTAGGTCACACCTCAAACGTTTATTTCACTGAATGTCCCCTCTCCCTGGCTCAATGATTAGAGTTCATGAAGACATAGCATTTGGTCGCAAATGCACGTGGCAGCAAAGAAATGCACAGTACTTCCATTCTCCTTTTTCTTTCACTAATGAGAGTTTGTGAAGATACAGCGTTTAGGCGGTAATGCACGTGGTGTCATACTTCCCTGGCACCCTGTGTGCACTTAACTGAGGCCTGGGGGTGCTGGATAGCACCTCCCCAGGGAATCCAGCTGCAGGGTTGAGCGACCGAGCCGCATTCACTGTGTTGTGGTCTGTGCCTCTGTGAGGGACACAGAAGGAGCCATGGCTCCTCAGAGCTCCAGCAGGAGTGCCCCTCACTTCTCCTCACCACCGGGGGGCCGGGTCCGCCAGCTCTACGTCCTGTTCTCCTCCGGTCCGTGCCTGCACGCCAACAATCACCAACAAGCGGCACGGGCAGGGGAGGAGCTTAAATAGAACACGAAGGCATGCGCATGTGCACACATACAACCCCCCATGTCCTGATGGGAATTGTAGTTTCTTGGCTCCCTTAGCCCGCAACCAGGCCCGCCGAGCTCCCAACAAGCCCCTTTTCCACACATTGGGTGAATGGGGCTGGGGCATGCACGGACAGAATGGGCCACTCTTCAGTCTACGTAGTTCATACCCTCCTTACGCCCCAAAGCCACCCTGATTGGCTGGTGCATGCTCCTTCCCCAATTGTACAGTTCAGAAGTTCAGGTATTCAGCTGGCCCCTCTCTGCACCATACGTCCCACATTCTACCTCCCAGTCACTGTGGCGCTGATTCTTCTGCATCTTCCTGCTAGCCCATTCCTCTCCTTTTACTACTGTAGCCCACTCCGCCTCCACATGCCTCTATTTCGCTGCTCCACTTCCTACTGCCTTGAAGGCATAGTCCATTCTTCGTGTCCACACCTTCCCAACGCTCCCAAGGCTCCCTTCCTTCTGTGAATTGGTACCTCTGCACCGAAGCACCCAATGACATCGGTCCAGGGGAATGAATAGCTATAAATGCCAAAGCAGGGGTTTTATTGGGCTGGTAACAGCACCAGAGGCCACCTTAAAGTCCCTGACTTCTATCTTTCCTTTATCATATCCTTGGCCCGTTACAGCCAATAAAGCCCCATGCCTCAGTAGATATTGCTTACATCGAGTTTGTCCAACCCCATATCTTAAGAGCCGGAAACATGTCATTATTTCAGTATATCCCTGTCGTGGCAGCCTTTGATTCACATTAAAGGTGTGAGAAATCTGACTATATCATAAAATAAAGAGTAAGATGATGGATTTTATCTACTCACACCCCTCCACCTCAAATAGGACCCTCTGATAGATTTTCCGGCACTACACGTCTTGACAACATAGACTGTGTGCGACACTTTAATTTTCAAAAAACATTTTTTATTTATTTGAAATTCTTCAAGTAAAACATAAAACACTACCCTCTTCTAACACAGTGCAATTGCTAATACTAAAACCATAGTATCTAAAATTTAGGCCTCAAATTATACATATACACAAGACACAAACGATATCACATAACAAAATACAAAAAACCTCAATGTGTCATTAAAAAACATATGATCCCAACATGTTTCTGTTCTTCAATGCCCCTTTTGGGCGAACATTCTTCAGGGGATAATTTAAAACATCCACTATTCTCCTCAACACCGTGTTGAATGGGTCGTTTAAGGCAAACAAAGCCTGTAAAGGAAAAGACAGAGGATATTGATGAGTTCCAAAGGGAGTGGAGTACTACAAAATGTAAATGGGAAGTCGGCTCAAACCATGATGCCAACCTCACACAGGTCTAGAACAAAAGGACCCCTAAGATTTACCTTCAATTGGTGAATCTCCAATGCACGTCTGTAATTGACCAGTATGTTAATCTCTCGCAAATGAGAAACCCAAAACCTCACAGGGCATCATAGTCCACCGAGATATTGCAACACCTAAAAGGACAAACCAACTATCAGAAACCATGCACTCTAAATCAGCCAAGAATCACTGAAAAAACTTAAGCTGTGGCACATTCATGCAGGATGTAATAATAATTACCTCCACACAAGTAGAGAAGCCCACTGCAGGGAACACAGGAATTATATCCCTGACAGCGCAACAAGGACCAGATCCACAAAATTCTATGGAAATTCACAGTACCAATCTGTAAAACAAAAACGAACAACCTATATCGCCTCTGTACGTCAAGTTCTCCACCTTCTTCCCCCCATGCATTAACAGAACTGGGGTGCATCGTAGTGTGTAACTTTACAGTGAGAAAACCACTAGTCAGCTAAGCACCGTGTCTAAACCGGTGCAGTTTTTATGGCACACCATCCCATTCACAGACCAAATGGTGACATGCAGCATAAAATGAAGTGTAAATCCAATGCCGCTATAAACCACTCACATGCCGTACAATGTAGAAACCGCTAATCAACTGTGTCCTGTGTCTATATCAGTACACTTACACTGTGGCTACAAAAAGTAACATGCAGCGTGAAATGGTGTAAAAATACAGTACACGTATCCTCCTGACACTAACATGCTCACCTTCAAACTCTACATGCTTCCTACACAAACCGGGTTGCTAACAAGCCGTAAAGCAACAAGCCGCGACAACACATCAGTCGTCTCACCAGTAGATATTTGCAAGCGCGACCGCGCTGTCTGAATGGCACCAGCTCCTACCTCAGAAGTAAACACAGAAAAGGGACCCAACTGGTCAAAAGAGCACACGCTCATGAAAATAGAGCGGCCATTTTAACACGGACCTCACATGGAATCTAAGGTCGGTGTTGAGGAGATTAATGGACTCCAAGCTGACTAATAGGGTCAAACAATGTGTTGTAATTATGAAACAGCGTACAATATGTTGGGGTTATCAAAAACACATATACAATATCTTGCCATTATGAGAAAACCAAAAACGGCTAGTTATTTGCTAAAACTGCAACACATAACAAGTTGTAATTCCAAAAGAGTTACAAAATTGCGAACATGTAAAAAATATATACACGAAAATACAATATTTCAAAATTTCATGACAACTATGACACTTCATGTATAAATAATGCTCTTTATATTTGGCTGACCAAATGCCAATCAATGCTTTCATTTAGCCCCAAAACATTATTTTGCCGTCTGAAAATAATTTTCTGCTCCAAATTCAAAAGTCTTTGGTCTGTCTCAGCTTTACTGTGGTCATGCACCTTTTTCAATATGAGCCAAGTGAAATCATTACAACCATGTTTCATATCAGTAAAATGTTTCACTAAAGGAGCTGTAATTACTTGATTTTTAATGCAGCTCCGGTGTTCCACCATTCGGACTTTGCACTGCCTGTTAGTCTTGCCCACATAATGTAGGCCACACGGGCATGTGATTAAATACACAACATTAGATGTATTGCAATTGGTCATTTCACTGAACACCCACTTGACATTAGGCAAAATTTGTATGGATCTTATTTCTTTAGTTTGGGCACACATACTGCATTTACCACATAGAAAATATCCTTTTACTTCCGGCAGACCCCACAGTCTTGTTTGTCTGACAGGAGGTGTATTGATTTCTGTCACATCATTCCTAATCAATAGATTCCGTAGGTTCTGACTTTTTTTTAAAGCCACCAAAGGTGGCAAGACCTCTTTACCTCGATAGACTTTCTTCCATGTTTTCATGACAATGGTTTTTATTTTATAGCATAAGTTAGAAAACATATTCACAAAAACAGTGCCAATCTTTCTCTCGGTTTTCGTGTTTTTCTGTAACAGAGCCTCTCGATTATTGTTGTACGCTCTTTTGGAAGCAGTTCTAATCACCTTAGATGGGTAGCCTTTGGCTAGCAATTTCTGAGTCAGTACATCCGCACTCTGGCTGAAATCCTCTTTCCTACTACTGTTTCGTTTCAACCTTAGAAACTGTCCAAAAGGTAAATTGGTCTTCAGATGCTTAGCATGATGACTATTAAAATGCAATAAGTAATTTTTGTCAGTGGTCTTGTTTTAGGGCCCATTGTGGTGAAAGATGGTAACATCCAAGAAATGATTTTCGAGATCACATATCGACCCTGTAAATTTCAAAAAATGATTTTGTCGGTTAAGCCAAATCACAAAACTGTCAGCCTCTTCCCTCGTGCCATCCCATACGATCAGTATATCATCTATATACCTCACCCACTTCCTCAAATGATGGATATAAGGATTTGTGGCTGGGTATATCACCATTTTCTCAAAGTACTCAACATAGAGGTTAGCTACGTTCGGGGCCATGGCAGCCCCCATGGCAGTACCCTCGATTTGTTGGAAATATGTCACTTGGAATTGGAAGAAATTTTGAGTAAGGGCAAACTCTGTACACCATAAGATGAAAGCATTGCTCACAGGGTGTGCGTCTTCCCTACTGAGCAAAATCTCTTCCACCACCTCTAGTGTGGCTCTTTGAGGTATCATCCTGTAAAGGGATTGAATGTCCAACCCTATCAATAAGGAATGGCCCGGGACAAATTCTATATTCTCAATCTTGTTAATGGCATCGGTGGTGTCCCTCAAATAGCTTTTCATTTTCACAACAAAAGGTCGCAAATAAAAATCTGCGAATTTGGATAAGGGTTCCAAAATGGAGTTTACCCCAGAGACTATTGGGCGTCCTGGAGGATCAACAAGTCTCTTATGCACCTTGGGCAAGATGTAAAAGACTGAGAAATCTCAGGGCATTCTCACATCTAGCCCTCCTTAGGACTCACCCTCAGAGAAAGATAAGGCTGCCAGATCCTGACCCCGGGGGTACATCTACGAGGGGGAATTATTTGGACAGAACGTCCTTTAAGAATAGGAGTTGGTGCCTGAGGGCGAGAGATGGTATCCCCCCTTTCCAACACTGACCTTCCCTGTCCTCCATCAGCATTCATGGGGTATTTCCACTCATGCCCTGCCTTTTCCCCTGAAATCTCACAAAGTACTGTGAAGAGGAAGAAGATGCAAGGAGTAGTGCACACTTAACGCTAGAAAACACCACTATAGTACTGGGACGAAGAAGAGGGGCCAGACTGAATACAGATTGGAAGGTCAGGCATTTCCCACTGATTGGCTTAATTGCAGCCAGGCAAGACAATCCCAGAACTCGCACCTGGAACCTGTTACTCAAACAAAGCTACATAAAAGGTGGAGCACAATTGAGGAGGAGAGAGCTGCAGAAAGGACGGCAGAGAGAACAACCAGGAGGCCAGAGCAGACCGTAGTGAACCAGAGGAGAGTGAGATACAGAAACGCTGTGGAGGTGCAGAGCAGGACGTGTGGCGAGGGAGCCATGTCTCCAAGGAGCCAGTGAGTTCAGGAAAGGGGTGCCGTATGGCGTATCGGCCCCTTTCAGTTGGCTGTGCAATGCTCATTCCCCTGGGCAGAAGAGTTGGCCCAGGAGTGTCCAAGGGGTAAGGATTGAAACCCTGACATCATTCGTTGGAAGCTGTGAGAAGGAAGAAACCCGAAACACTACACCACAACCTGTGAGTTTCTATCAAGTGGCAAGCCTGGTATGCAAGCTCAGGCTTCAGTGTAACTGGATAAGCATGTGTTACCGAAAGTGATTTAGAATGCCTGTGGCGAAGCCTGGGAGTGAGAACAATTGGATGCAATAGTGAACCAATAAACGCTATGAAACTTTGTATCAGTGTGGTCATGTGCCAGAGAAGCGCACGCTTTTGAAAACCTCTGAACAATGCAAAATGAATGGAAAAGTATCCAATGATTGTAACCAAACAGAAGCGTTGAATAAATATGAAAACTGCAAAAACCACAAAGGCTGAGAAGTGAAGTGTGAGCAGAAGAGAAGTCCTAAATCTGGGAACCTCGTAAAAGACATTGGAGGTAAAAAGGTAGAAGCTTAGAAGATAAAGTGAAAGAAACTGAGTGCATAAGAAATATATGTTAAAACAAATATATTTCAATCCGAAGGGCAACTGGTTGCGTGCCCAGTGATGGGTGAACCGTGCAGTCAAAAACAGCGCCTAGACCAGGGCGCCTCAATACCTACACAGAAGCCTATGAACCAAAGAAACGAGTATCTCGAGTTTGGGGAAGGGAACCCCTAGGAGCTTGTGAAATTATCATGAAGATTAGTGAATAAGTTCTTTGAACTTGGGAAAAGGAACCCAGAGCTCCTGTTGTTAATTTTGTTGTTGAACTTTGCACAAACTGTTACAAGCAAAAGATAGAAAGCTTGGGGGAAGGGAACCCCTCTGGATTCTAGGTAAACCCGAGAATATAGTGAAGAAAGAGTATTTCGGACTTGGGGAAAAGCCCTGAGACTTGGTGAAGAGTTTTGAATATTGGATATTTTGGAACCAAGAGTGGTTCAAAACTTGGGGGAGGGAGCCCCGAGAGCTAGTGGATATTTGTGAACTCACAAATAATTGAACAGCATCCTGAAGTTGGGGAAGGTAGCCAAAAGCAGCTCCCCTTTTTATTTTGAACACTGTTCAGTTGTTGAAGAATAACCCAACACTGTAATTATTGTTAGACGTGAGGGCAAGCAAAGGTTTTGACACAGACACACTGTTTATTTGGACTTACAGCCATTGGACCTCATTACAAGTGTGGTGGTCTGGAAACAAGGGCGCCGGTAAGTTTACCAGCACCTGAGTTTCCGGACCACCACACTGCGAGTCTGAATGCTGCTGTGCCCGACAGGTCTGACCCTGCTGGGCACAGCGGCGCCAGCAGGCAGAGTTGCCATGGAAGAACCAGCACCGTCAGCAACAGTTCTGGTGCTTCCCGAGTCTTCATTCACATGGAGTTATCGGACTCCATGGGAATGGGGAGTTACATTTTCCGGTGCCTGACTTGCCGGTCCGCCGGGACTTGTAATGTCCCGGTGGCTCTGGGAAGTCAGGCCCCCGGAAGCAGTGTTTCAGGTCGGCGGCAATCCACCAGTCGCACTGTTGGGTTTCCGCCGACCTTGTAATGTGGGCCATTGACTCTCCTTAGATACATCAGTTGAGGGAAAACCCATCAAAGATATAGGGCAAGTTAGGCGTTACTCCATCCTGACATTTAATAAAAAGTCTTGTGGAAACTTGAAATCTGTTGTCTGTGTCATCTCTTGATAATAGGCCTGTCTCACACAGGCCAAAGTGCCATTCCCCAAAATGCAAAAAAAGCATAAATGGACCGGTATAGCATAGTTTTAGCCTTTAATAAACATGAGCCAGGAACTGTGTTTCTAGGTCAGCGACCTGACGTTCACAAGTGCCTTTAGACGTGTCTACTATTGGGCCCGTATTTCTGCTTAGATTGACAAGGACATGCAAATCAGAAACCTGCTTTCATTTGTCATTAGCTACGAGCAGGGAACATGTGCGATAACTCCCAGAATCGCAGCTGGCCTGTTTCCTGGGCTGATCTTTTATTTTTCGAAGGGTTATAATCAGCCATACACGAAACTGTTTTGATTGGCCTGGAAATACTCGGTGTACTAAACACTTTAGTTCCAACCCCTCCATTATGTAGATTTCTCATGTTTGGGGGTTTCCAGCAGCTCGTGCTCTGTGGATATAATAAATGGAGCGGAAGAAAAGGCATGGCTTTATTGGACAGAGTTGGGGCTAATTTCTGCATTCTGTGGCTCAGCTTTGTTTGCAAAGCTGCGTGCTGTCAAGTTGGCATTGTCTTGGAGCATTTCATGCATAATGTGGTGGAAATAATCTCCAAAACTTCAGTTTCTCTTGGGCGACTTTGCCTTAAGCTCTGTTCTCAACTCATGCCATGTGTGTTATGTTAAGGCAGGTCAGCTGAGCGAGCTTCCTGCTCAGCGCTTCCCCTTTTCCTCGTAGCATACCTCCTCTGCCCCTATATTGTGTGATGCACTGCAGCCTGGTATGATTATAGCTATCACCCCCACGTTCTGGGGGAGACAGGGCTGGTAATGCCCCGCCAACCCGGGCCTAAGAAATACCCGGGCATAGACAGGGTTCAAGGCAATTACTGAACCTATTTGCCCCCTATCAAAGGAGACCTTTGCACGGGACACTTTAAGATTTTTATGAGGTGTGGATGGAATTGGAGATGCAGCTCCAGTGTGTGCCCAAATGCCCAAAAGAAAAACTACAAACAAAGATGGCCACCATAGAAAATAGTAAAAGGAGTCCTCCGTTTGTTATTTCCATAGTGGCTATGACAGGCAAGCAGGCCGACGGGTGAGGAGGCAATCCAGGAGCTGCAGATAGCTAAGTGGGACGAGCAAAGAACAATGGGGGTGCCAGCATAAGGAGGAGCACGGGTGCAGCAAGGTAGGCCACCGGGGTGTTGCCAGAAAAAGTGAGGCAGGCCCAAGAGAGAAGCACAGGAGGTCTACAGAGAATGCAGGTGTTTTTTTGGGGGAATCTACCTGCATTTCTGGACTTCTGATTGGCCAGCGCCTCTCTCTCGGATTCTAATATCCTACTGACCACTATCACCAAAGAATCTAGGTATGATAACTGTATCTAAAGATGCATGTGAGGTCGTGTTTTGCCCACTAATATGCACCTACGCCAGCACTTTCTTTAGTGGCCTCAATCGAAATGTTATCTTTATTGGTGCGAGGACTGAATGATTATACTCTCTCTCTCTGGAAAGGAAACTTAGTAATAGCTTATGCATTTGGTCTCTTTCATTTCGGGTCTACCTCCCGCACGGTGGTCAGGAACGCACTTAAGGTTGGCTAACCCTATGAACCACTCTGGGCAGTAACATGAAATTATTGCTCCAAAGTTACAGGAAAAGTGGTGGTGTGGCCTAATGGCGTGCCGGTGGTGGGGCTGGTAGTCTGGCATGTTTCATGGAGCTTCCTGGCAAATGTGCTTCCATGACTGGAGGTAGAAGTGGATGAGGACTGGTCGAAGGAGCAGAGGGAGAAGGGGGTAAGAGGTGAAGAACAGAATGCTGAAGCAGGGGAGGGCATTGGGAAAGGAAAGAGGATGAGGAGAGACAGTTGCTTCTCGTGTAGTGGTGAATATGGAAGGGGATAAGGACTACTTTTAAGAGAATACGTGCCATCATGCCCGCGATCCAGAGGTAGATCAAGTCTCTATCGCTGTTGATGTCCCGCGAGAAGGTAGTGGGACTAGAAATACAATTTCTGTGAGAATGAAAGCCTGCTAAAAGACACAAAGGCTGGAAGCCAGCTCAAAAAAACAACTGACTTGCGAGAGGTCATGGAAAGTTGAGCATTTATGTAGAATGAGAACATCCTGGCCATGTCTAGACACTTATCTAGTTACAAAAAGTATTTTATGCGTTATTTTAGATATCAACAGTCATTGTGGTCTCATAGATGAAGGCCTTTGTGTTTCTCATGGCCAGGTTCCTCAGTTCTCCTGGGCTATCAGTGGTCAGTCAGTTATGGGCCATGTGACAAATGCAAGGTGTCTGTCCCTTCTCCCTAAGGGAATCCACCCCCTAAGGGACTAGGATGGTGAGCCCACTACGTAATAGACTCCCTAGGGGACAGGCCAAGCGGGATCTCACTGGGGTGACCCCACCACTCCTTAGGGGACAAGGACGCCCCAAGCTAAGCGGCTACCACATCATACTTGCATTCAGAATCCCACACTTTAATGGGTTATCTAGGAACTGACAGTGTCAAAATATAAAGGGCCCTTTAAAGGCTTGTGGCTTGGTATCTGACCTAATGTTATTGGCTCCTTTACCTGAAGTATGGAGCCAATGGTCTCTCTTGTTCCTGGCTGGAAGGGGGAGGGAACCGAGGTAACCCACACAAGGGTGAACAACCTGTGTGAACAGCAGCCAAAAAGGATGCCGCCCTTCAGTGAGAAAGCTGGAGGAAGAACCATGCGTCGAACGTGGTGGGAGGAGAGAATTCCAAGCCTTCAGAATGCTGCTGATCCCTGGTGTTGGAGAGCCTGAGAGACGCAGAGCCTCCTCATGAAGGGGGAAGTCGAGTTCCGCCTCAGCTGCACACTGGCGTCCAGCTAATCCAATGCTGAAGTCCTGCTATGCAGAGTCAGGAAGAACCGACGCACGAGACCCGACCACGAGGACGACTGAGCTGCGGTCCACAGATGCCGAAGGAAGCCACCTCTCCAGTTGTGCTGCAGGACAGCAGGTATGCAGCCGAAGATGAGACATGGTAAGAGGGTGGCAAGAGGTCTGAGAAGCCCTGCAGAGCCAGAGCCGGGAAACGCCTGACAAAGGGGTGAACTGCACCTCAGCACTAGTAGGCCTGAAGGGCTCAATATCCGAAGAGGGGTGAAGCTATAGCACCCCAAACAAAAGGGTAAAACAGACCGAAGAAGCAGAAAGCCTAGAGGGCTGAAGAACACAAAGGGGGTTGAACAAGAACTGACCCTAGAAAGGGATAACCCACAACACAGAATCAGCAGGCCTGAAGGGCCAGATAACTCAAGAGGGGTGAAACTAGAGAACCCAGAATGAAAGGGTAACACAGGCTGAACAAGCATGAAGCCTAGAGTCCTGAAGAACCCCAACACAGCAGGAAGCATGGAAACTCCTTTTCAGTGGGTTGGCACAATACGTTTTCATAGAGAGAAAACTTTTAGATCTTTGAACTATCAAGCAGGCCGGAGCCTGAAGAGAAGGAGGGAAACTCCTAAGACATTACTGGTTGGGGGTGAGAGGCCAGCCACCTAGCACCTAAATTAGTGAGCATAACTAACTTAAGTAGAATTTCTGTTATTTAGGTAATTAGTGCTAGGGAGAGTATACGACAGATCAGGTTTGGAAAAGAGGACTGAACCTTTGTAAGACCGACGGATCAACGACCAGTATTTTCTTTACTTTTTAGAGTAGGGAACAACCTCATTACCATAGCTGGTAGGGCTAAGGTTGGTATTTCTCTTTTCTTTGATAAACGTCCCTGTTTGAACATTTACTCTGGTCTGTCTCCTATCTCTGACCGGGGCCTCCAATCAAATCCGCACAGACACTCACACATACCAATATGCTCACTCTCTCCTCTAAACCAACAAATAATAGAATGCAGATATACCCTTCGATCAATTCGGCGTAGATGCACACATAACTCCTCACCTCTGGTTTCTAGCATCTTGAAGCATTTAATGCGCTAGATGGAATTACCAATAATGATCTCGGACCCAAATAACCAGATAGACTCAAAGAATATGGCAAAATAATACTTTATCATTAGCATAAAAATAAAATAGGGCAAACTGGCGAACCACAAGCAGTAATTCACGCACTCACACCCAAATGTGATTATACAAAGGTTTTACACATCGATATGCGTCATCTATGATGTCATCCTATGTGGCAAACTGTAAAACTTATTGAGGGAGGGATTGATTAAGGGAACATATGTAGCTATAGTATGTATAAGTATTAATAACTTCATTGGCTACCCCTTATCTGTTAGGCACTCCTCGACCCACCTCTAAATACGTATAAAACTGATTATAGTGGAAAAATTGCAGTGTTGTGGTCTTTGCAACATTGTATTGTTGCTACATAGACCCTCTGATTGGTTGTCATGATTTCCCAGCCTTGGACTTTCGGCTCATTAGCAGCATGTAAGCAAAACAAAACTCAGGTGCAGAGGGTAACGTCAGACTACTCCCCACGTTCCCAATTAGTCCAGCATCTCTCAACGGTCAGGTCCCAAGCCAAGGCTTCTCCTTTGTAGTTGACCTTGAAGCCTGTTCTCTGTTCTGGGACATTCAAGGGAGTGTAGGCACACCATTATCTTCATTCGGGCTTAATGAAAAGCCCTTCTTTTTGACTTCTGAATCACATATGAGGAGATCACGAATTTGTCCATCTCAACCTTCTATTTACTGCTATTTGATTCAACTGAGCTGGGTGTCATCACCCTTCTTGGCCTCTGGAGACTTGCTCACTCCATCTTGCATAGGTTTTCTGCATCTTTAATTGTCCAATACTTGGCTTTAGCAGATGTCTTCTTCTTTGCTTAATATAAGAGAAATATGCCTTACATGCATGGCTTATCCTTTTGACTCCCCTTGTGCCTTGATCCCAGGCCAATAGACTCCTCTTTACCCCTTGCATGAAGCTATTTTTCCAGCATCTCCGGACTCTGCAGCCCTGGTCTGTCTCTGAGGTAGCTTGATTGGTTTCAAAACTACACCGACGTCCATTTTCCATGAACAACTCAACAGACTTTAGAACACAGCTATATCCCATTAAAGAATCGGCCTAGCTGCACACATATCATCCACAAGTACCACAAAGCACCAGAATACAGACCCAAGGTCAACGGCCTTGCCGCATCCATTCTACTGAGTTCACGCAACCACCGCACCACGCCTACCATTAGAATGCAGCTACAAAATGCACCAGCTGTGCACATACTGAGTGCACCGAAGCACCTATACTACCCTAATTTCTCCACTGACTTGGAATTACGGTCCCTTAGGGCGTTCATCCACAGCACTTTAAGATCATACCAATGGTATATAAGGCAGGCACTGTACAAATGCACAATAACATAACTCGCCACAGCCACCAGCTCCTCCAAAGATAAAGCTTAATCCAACTCATGTCTCTTGCCTACAGTGATCCTGCAGAATTAAGATAGGGCGCCCCCCACGCTACCAATGATGCACGCTGGTTAGCATACAGAGTCGCAAGTCTCACCTATCAGCATGCCAGATTGACTAACCTATTCACTCTGTGGGTTTCCATGCTATGTATTTTCCTGAGTATCCATAAAAGAGAGGATTCGGCTTAAAAAGTAAACATCAAAGAACTGCATCTCTGACTCTCAGCCCTACGAGATGAAGTCATTGTGACTTCTTTGAAGAGGATGACAATGGGGGAACTATAGAACAGAAGTCTAACCCCAGCTTCTCAATATCAGAAAACTGTGATCATGGACAGTTCACTTTATCTCCAATGTCTAATTTTCTCTGCGAGAAAAAATCAGGCATGCGTAGAAACTCGATATAAATAATTATATTCTGTTCTAATATATGCTTCATGCTAGCCTCTGCCAGCTTCCCAGCGCTGTCTGTAATAGCAATTGGTATTAGTAGCAGTTTTTTAATGGTTCTTGATTTATTGACCTTGGATGGAGGAAAGAGTAAGTTGGCCATGGGGATTCGAGCTGCCAAGGTGCAGCCTGCTCTCATGTCAGAGACCAATGAACCGGGGAACTCCCAGCCCTTTAAGATGAGATAGCTATACCCTAGAGATGGATGGGGATGCAGAAATTATACAAACATCACTAATCAGAAACGACTCAGGTAGTTGGCAAAGGATAACTGTTCTAATATCAGTTATCTAAAACAGGAAGTACAACGAACATCAATGGACGTTCCTCATCACAATCTCTATCGAGACCTCTCAAAGTATTTATTAAAAAATTACATGCTTATAGTACAAACTCGTAATAGGTGATGTTAACCCACGTATTACCTACGTCATCCTACGTGGCAAACTACAAAAACCTAATGGTGAGTGTGATAGGGTCTTCAAGGACCATCTAAGTATACGATCCATACTCATCTAGGGAGTGGAATAATATGATTTGCTTCTACTCATCAGGTTGGGCAACTAAGCCCTTCCCCTTGAACATGTCACTATGAACATCACTAAATATACGACGTCCCATTGGCTACGCAACTATAGGAACCCTAATCATGCGGTCCTCTATCATTGGTTGGCTTCTAACCTCTGTCAGTACCTTCCCACTTATGTTTAGCAGCACGCAGGCTGAGAGTCCAGGTGCTGGTGAGCTAGTCTTAATCCTAGCTTGCCACCAATTAGCATAACCATCCATCATCACCTCAGTGGTCTGCTGTCAATTAGGCCTTTGAACTTGTCCTTGGGAGTGTTCTTTGCTCGGGAGAATTCAGGTGAGTGAAGGCACGCTCTGCCCTCGTCCGTAGGTGTGACCACCATGCTCATCCAACTTCTTCTCCCCATGTGACTGAAGACCATGAAATTGAGCTGTTGGTGCATTAAAATACTATTTTTCTAATAGACCTCTGACGTATTCTTGTTTTTATTCATTCCTCCTAAACCGGACCTTCATTCTTTCACACGATTTGTATCCAATGTCTGCTCACCCCAGCCTGATATGGCCTTGGCTTCTTGGCTCATACAGCCTCTCCTTTATGAGATTCGCTTTTAATTTGTTTGTTTTCTATCTGTGACACACTAGAAAAAGAAGGCCTTCCTTTGCTCAGCTCTGCTATTATACATAGTGGAAACATCCCTTCTTTACTGACTCCAATATATATGTAAATGTTGGCGCATGCCACAATCTATTCACTATAAGCTAGCCTCAAGAATAATTTGTCTGCCTGCGATCCTTTGCACGTGTAAAATGACTTAATATCTTCAACGTTTTTTGTAACATAAGCTTCTCCTCTTGATCCTAAAATGTCTCTTATCTTCAATACTTTCTTGATGCTTTATAGAATAACAGCGTTCTGTAGTCTGTGCATCTCTTCTATACATGTCAGTCTAGTTTCATGTGACGTCACCATTCATCTTCGTCATTCAACCTTCCTGTTTCTTCCGGAATTTCCTTCAAACAACCATCATACTGTCTCATATGCAGGTATGGTTTTCTCAACGGGAATCTTGCTTCCCAGCTCCTCCTAGGTATCGATATTTTCACTGGTACTGCACGTGTCAGATCCTCTGGCTCCCAACATATAGGCACTATGGGCGAGGTGATTGAGGTGGGGGTACGTAGCTCCTTCTCTACACCAACACTTTACCCCTGTGGCTATCTACCCTTGGCCGCAGTGTGTGCATTTTTACAAATATCTTTTTTTCTGACAACACGTGTGCCCTGAAAAAGTTCCTGATGTGTTGAGAAGGTCCTTCTTTGTGGCATCAGATGTACCTATGTTTGATCTCTTTTGGCGGATACTCTGGCGGGGTGCCGGGGTTCGTTCATAATGAGCAAACCCCCGGAAATTATGCAATTTTACAGCATTAGAAATGTTCACATATTACAAACATTGCAAAAGAATTGATCATAAAAATAAATTATTTTAACATCCTGAATAATAGTAATAATTTATTTCTCATATAGCGCTACACACCCCTAGGTCTCAGAGCGCTCAAATAACAGAAGACATTATTATCCCACAGAGTGGTACTCATTTTTATTGACCTTGGAAGGATGAAAGGCTGATTTGACCCTGCTGGGAGCTGCACACAGATATCAGGGGCAAGCGCTTAGCTCGCTGTGCTATCTGACCAGCAAAAGATGAATGTTTACCTGCTCTTCATAAAATACCTGAATAAGAACTGTCTGGTTGGACACATCAGTTTGCATGTGCTGCCTGGCATGGGAAGATTTAGAAACTTAAGGTCACAGGTTAGTAACATTAACCTCTTTATAGTTCTTGGGTACGCAACAGCTATGCGCAGAACGATGAAATGCTAAAATTGAGTAAGTACTGCAGAAAAAGCCACTCCATATTGATTCTGGAAATGTGTTTGGGGTACCCGGTAGGCCTGAGTGAGCTAGTTGAGACTGAGCCAGAATACCCAGCAGGCCTTAGAGATCAAGTTCAGACTGAGCCAGAATACCCAGCAGGCCTTAGAGATCAAGTTCAGACTGAGCCAGAATACCCAGCAGGCCTTAGAGATCAAGTTCGGACTGAGCCAGAATCTCCTGAATTATATGAGATTCAGCAACTGCAACTCTCCCACCTTCGTGGTGATTTGGGAAGAGATGTTAATGGCAAATGCTGTCTGCCGAATGTTTCTGTGAACAGGAGTGAAAAGGTTAGAGAAGATCCCAGTCTGGTTTTATTCAACAGTACCAAGTGGGGAGCCAATTCCTTGCAGCGTTTGTGGGAGTTATTCCCATCTCAGAAGCAGGATATTGTTTCTAGCTTGCAGGAAAAGGAATCATTCAAAGCCCCGATTGCACAGATCTAGGTCTGAATGGATTTCAGCTTAAAGGTCCACCGTGAACCACGGTCGGACTGGGCCATAAAATTGTCTTCGGGCACCAATGAAAAAGATGCCCACAGTTGCAAATGACTATAAATTACTAATGTGATACTGTTTGAATAGGACCAAAGGGTGAGGTTTATGATAAAATGTGATGCAAATTGTGCATTTTAAGGACAATTTATTTAGCCACACTGGTCAAAAAGATTTGCTGCACAGTGAAGCAACTCAAGGCTATCTCCAACGAGTACAAATCTGCTATAATTAAGGCTAAAGGCCTCATTTAACGTTAGGATAGCAAATGCAAAATCAAGGACTAAAGACAATTTTGCCATCTTTAGAGAACTGGAAAACCCTGCCCTGTTGCCGCCCACTCTCTCTAAAGATACAAGCTGGTGTAAAAACATCCAAATGGCCATGTTGGATAAACTTAACACCTTGCAAGCTAAAATTATGACCCATCAAGAGGCTCTCACCCACCTGTTAACTAACCTTCACTGTAACCCGTCCACTGTTACAGTTACCGCTGGGAATGAATAACCACCCTTTGAATTCAAGGACATGAGCGAACTTGAAGTCATCGGCCTTCTCAATGCAATTAAACCATTTAACTGCAAGGGGGACGCCTGTCCTGCCCAGCTCATCAAGGACTTCGCACCTACCCTTGCCCTCTTCCTCACCGCCTTTATCAATGCGTCCTTCCAGTCTGGCCACATCCCGACTAGCCTTAAGGAAGCCTGGGTATGCCCTCTCCTTAAGAAACCTTCACTTGACCCCTCTGTCCCAGGGAATTACAGACCAATCACGTCTGTTCCCCTTTTACTAAAACTTTTGGACAAAGCAGCTACCTGCAAGTCCAAAAGTTCCTCGAAGACAACGGTCTCCTTGGACTGCGGCATGGCTTCCGTCCACGCCATGGCCCTGAAACGGCTCTTCTCGACTTGAAAAATCAATTTGATGACCTCCATGACACAGGCAAACCTGCGCTCCTACTGCTCCTTGATCTATCCACTGCCTTTGACTTGGTGGATCACAAGACACTTTGCCACCATCTCACCACCACGGCTAACTTCTCCCCCAAGGTTTGTTCTTGGATTGCCTCATTTCTACATGACAGGGCTATGAAAGTCTTTTCTGACTCTGCCTCTGCCACCCCCAGTCTCCTCAAGTGCGGAGTCCCACAGGACTCCTGCATTGCTCCCACCATATATAACCTATTCACGAGTCCGCTGTTCACCCTGCTGGATGCCCTGGGCATCTCATACACCGATTGCGCAGATGACACCCAGGTGCTTATCCCACTCTCTGGAGATTACCAGACCGACATGAACACCCTCAACTCCATCTACTCTACTATCCAATCCTGGATGGCAGAGAATTGGCTCTGCCTAAACATGGAGAAAACGGAACTACTCCTAATTGGATCCCCTGCCACCCTCTGCAAACTGGGAAAACAGTACAGCTCTTTTACTATTAAAGGAATAGTTTGTTCAGAAATATTATTGGCCAAAAGGATGGCCAATAATAAAACAAATACCTAAAATATATATTTTTTTAAGTCCCTATGCAAAGTTTCGAGCAAATGAAGCTCAAACTTTAAAATTGCAAGCACTAGGGGGCATCCATTTTGTGAAATGGATGCCGCCTGTGCTTGCGTTTGTGGCACTAAACAAGCAGCAAAAGCCCCCTACATGGTGTCTCAAACCGTCAAGACCATGGGCATATATCTTGACTCTAATCCTAAAATGGATAGACAGGTTAATTCTGTTGCATCGTCTTCAGCGTACTACTCTAAACTGCTCAATGTCTATCTATCTATCTATCTATCTATCTATCTATCTATCTATCTATCTATCTATCTATCTATCTATCTATCTATGTTCTTGTATTGTGCCACTAACCCGAAGGCCTCAGGGCGCACACAGGAGAAAGAAAAGACAGATGACAAATAACATAAAAAGAAAGATGGATTCAGAAGGAAGAAGCATAAGAGCACAAAAGAAAGACAGGTATTCATCAAGTAGTCCACCAACAAAAGACATGTAAAATACGTACGGTTGGAATACAGGGACAAATACTCAGATTGTATAAGAAAGAAAATACTTAAACTTTACCTATATCAAACAGGAAGGTTTTTAGTTTTTTCTTAAAAATACTCAAAGAACTGCTATCCACAAGATATTTGTGCATAGAATTCCATAGAGCAGGAGCCCAGGAATCAAAACCTGTACCCCCAAATTTCTTCAGAGTGGGCTGTGGTTGGACTAAAGTAGTGTTATTACTAGAGTGTAATAAACGACCAACCGGTTTCTTTTTTATCCTAGCAGTGAGGTATGATGGAGCTTTACAGTACAGGCATTTATACACAAGGGTCAACCCTTTGTGATGTAGCCGATGTTGAACCGGCAGCCAATGAAGCTTTGCCTTGCCTCAGAAACATGCATATTACGCTTAAGTCCCATTACAGCTCGTACTGCACTATTCTGAATCACCTGCAACGTCTTGAGGTTGGCCTGAGAAGTACCAATCAAGAGAGTGTTACAGTAGTCCAGTTTACAATTCACAATCGCAGCTGCGATCAGTGCGAGATTGTCTTTGGATAAATATGGGCGTATCTGCCACAAGAGCTGGATATAGTACTGGCAAGAGGATTTAAGATAACTAGTCTGTCGCCTTAAAGGACAGTTGAGGGTCAAAAAAAACCCCTAAGGTTTTTACAGATTTCGATATATGAATAACGTGTTGACCAATCAAAAAGTTATCATATTTTATATCTTTAACCTCTGCAGGGTGCCCAAAATCAGCAACTCAGTTTTGGCGTTGTTGAGGGCCAAAGAGTTTAACGCCATCCACTTCTGAATTTCAGAAAAGATGTGATTAATGCGCTCTAGGTCTTTTTGGTATTCACCAGTGAGTTTAATAACAATCTGCGTATCGTCAGCATAATTGGCAAAATAAATGCCCATAGCAGACAGAAGAGCACAGAGAAGACGTGAGTAAATATTAAAAAGCAAAGGTGAAAGACATGAACCCTGCGGGACGCCACAAAGTAATATAAAGGCAATGGAGTGAGCATTGTCCTTGGTCACCTTCATGTTCCGTGGACCTAGAAAAGATTTACACCATGCTGATGCTTTTGTGGAGCATTTGCCAATTGAGATCAGCCTGTCTGCCAAGAGTTGATGATCAACTAAATCAAACGCGGCAGACAGGTATAAAACTAGCAGCAGAACTGTATTGCCTTCATCGATAAGACCCATGATATATGATTTCAAATCCAACAGTGCAGTCTCGGTTCCATTTTATTGGTCAATGGAGCCAGGCCATTCCTCTCCCAATTGACAATTGAATTACCTTACCATTGCTTGGGCAACAATAGGGTCACGCTTGGATTATTGCAACGCCCTGTTTGTAGGGACCTCTAGCAAGAATATTGCCAAATTGCAACTGGTACAAAATACTGCCCTCAGGGCAGCCACTGGGATCTCCAAGAGGGACCACATCTCCCAGGTGTGTAAGCAAGTTCATTGGTTCCCCGTTAAAGAGAGAATTGTTTTTAAAATTCTTGCCCTCACACATAAACGCCTTCATGCCCTGGCCCCCCCTACCTCGTCCAAAGAATAACTAAGTCCACCTCAACCAGGCCCACCAGGACAGCCTACGCCAATAGGATCTCCATGGCTAAAACCCAGAGACTGCGTGCAGGTGGGACGAGCTTCCCCTCCTTGGCTACTTCACACTGGAATGCCTAACCACCCCACATCAGGCTCATTGACTCGCACTTTGCCTTCTGAAAAGCAATTAAAACCCAGCTATATGTCTGACTCCTAATGAACCTGTACCGGGTAACCTACTCTTTAGCCAGACCCCCAAGCTGTTGTAACACCTGTGACCGCTTTCTCCTCCTCTGTGCCATGTGATAACTGTTTATAATACCTGTAATATCTGTTTTATCCTGTAACTAAGAACATTTTTGGGTGGCTCTTTTGTAACCCTTAATCAAGCCCTCAAGTATTTGCCTGTGACATCGCCTCGATGCCCCTGGGCTATAGTGCGCTATACAATTCCAAATAAATAAATAAACTCATCAAACTGGCCCACATTGGCTAAGAAGGTGGCCCACTTTGACCAATAAAACGGGCCCACACAAGCATTTTGCCTTTTTGGTTCGGCCCTGGGCCTATTGTCCAATAGGCCAGTCCAAGCCTGCCGTGAACACCATCCGCCCCCAAAACAATTAGCAAAGTACACTGGGACATTTTGCCAATTTTTAGAGAATCGTGAAAATGAGAAATTGGCATTTCTGCCACACAACCTGAAACACATCTGTTGTTCTACTCTGACATGCCTAACATATGCTCAACGTGTCTGCAAATAATATTATCTCACAACATGTGAACCTGCAACCCTGACAGTTGAAGCTATATACTCAGCATCATGTGAAACTATTGGCATAACACATGCATCGTATGTAAATGTAAGGGAGCACTCTGGTACCCACATTAACATAACTGTAGTCTTCTGCCTCTAACAGGCTCTCCATTGGCTCACCCTCTCATTGTGTCCTTCAGAAATCTTTAATTCACTCATGTCAATGTTATGTTAGCTAACATTTCTAAAACACTCACGACACCCAACTGGTTATTTTGTACATGCTAAGGGAGCTGGCAGTAGGGGGCCTAGCATCCTTTTCTCGCGGTAGCAATGGTCGTTGGATCAGAACTCTGAAGACGTCTCTTCCCGTCTGATAACAACACCAATATGTGCTCTGCTGCAATGGGAGAAATGTGAGAGGGAGTAGGTTTGTTTTTTCACCTCGTAGGAGCCCGAAGCCATCCCTCCAGCACATACATACAACCCCTCATTAGGTGCAGTGTTACCTCATACACTCAATGGCTGTGCAAACCGCTCATGATCGCTTAGCACAGATTTCATAACAAAGGGATAGTGAAGTACAAAACAGAAAGTAATACTTTAACACAGCATAATGTCTCCAGGCACTTGAGTCAGGAATGACTAATTTTATATGTAAAATAGAATTTAATACACAAAAACTAATATAAAACAGTCCTCAATACAGTCTTGCTCTTGATCATTTAGTTCTAATTACCCAACGATTACAGTCTTCAAAAACCCAATAAAGCACTGTTCATCCCCTCACGGGTATAACTCTCAAATCTTTCTAAGAAAAGCTCAAAAGCTCTTTTCATGCCTCAAAATCAACCAACTTCAAAGAAAAATTAAATGATATATGATATGATATGGTATTTATAATGCGCCTATACACAAGTGTCTCAAGGCACGACGAGGCAAGGGAGGGGAAACAAAGGGAGGACAAGACAACGATCTTACTAGGCCTAGTGACACTGATATCCCACAAGTGCAGGAGGAGGGGAACATGTGGAGGAGCGAGTGCAAGACACAGGATCAAACCTCAAAGAACAAGTAGTGGAGCCAGCAGGTGGCAGTGCAAGGTTAGGTGCAGACAACACGTGTCAGATAAGTGCAGGTAGGGGGACTGTAGCGATACAGATACAGACACAAGTGCAGGGTAGCCAGGTGGCAATGCAGGTGTGCAGCTGGGAGGGCAGGAACCTGTGCCCGTGGTTCACAGGGTAGCCACGTGACCAGTGCAGTATCAGACAGGGGATCAGCAGGGAATAGGAAGAGAGAAGGCAGAAGCAAAGAGGAAAGTCTTGAGATGCTTCCGGAACCAGAGATGGTTCTGCTCAAGTTTCAGATAGGCAGGGAGGCTGTTCCAGTGGGAGGCTCCAGCTGAAAAGAGAGATCTTGCCCCAACTCGTTGCTTGGAAAAGCGACTGACCCTCAAGGAGTTGGAGGTTGAGGAGCGAAGAACTTTATAAAAGGCCTTTTGGACAATGCAGAGGGTCTTGAACTTGATCCTTGCAGCCACTTGGAGCCAATGGAGAGATTTTAGGGCTGAAGAGATACGATCCCTGGGCTTGAGGCCAAGGACAAGACTTGCAGTCCTGTTCTGGATGCGTTGCAGAGGAGGAGAGTAGAAGCAGGCAGATTTAGAAAGAGGCTGTTGCAGTAGTCATGCCTGGAGAGAACCAGAGCTCTGGAGAGAGAGAGCTTCTGGGCGAAGGAGAGAAAAGGACGACTACCTCTGAAGAGGTGCAGTTCGTATGTTGAACTCTAATTCTCAAAATACCAGCATGTATCAGAGAAACCACAATTATATGAAATGCAAGTATACAAACACCCTACCCAGTTCATTAATTACCTAACTGAAATCAAGCAGCGTTTAAGCATCATGAAATGCATGAAAAAAACATATTATCCAGTGCATTATTACCTAGAAAGACTACCATTTTAGCATCATGGAAAGAAATGAAAAACGGAAATGAAAACACATTGGGCCTCATTACACGGTAGGCGCTAAGGGATTACCGGCACCGGTGCCAGTAATCCCTTAGCGCCCTACTACAAGGTCCCTCAGCGGGTCCCGTCCTTAACGCCTGGTCTGACCAGGTGTTAACGACGGGACCCACTAAGGGACTTCAGAGCTAATAACGGTACCGCAAATTGCGGTACCGTTATTAGCTCCTATCCCATTCCCATTGAGCCCTATGGGGGCTCGAATGGGAATGGGGAATGGTATTTGGCATGGGGACTTACCGGGTCCTCCAGGGTCAGAATGACCTGGTAAGTCCCCATACCGCCTACCCGGACCCGGTATGCGGTAAGGGAGTAGCCATGCCGCTAATAGTGGCATTGTTACCTCCTACCATGTAATGAGGCCCATTATATCAATGAATTAGTCACCCATCTGAAAATAAAGAAGAAACGCAAGAGCAGCAGTTAGCACAGTTCTAATTCAGTTATCCCCATCAAACAAGGTGCACACTTCAATAGGAAGCTGGGCACCCTCTGTCCGTCATTGTCTAGACAGCTCTGTGTGGCAGCAACTCTTCTGCTTACCCCATCTGATTTGCCAGACCCCCAAAAAACTCTGCATGGAGTTTATATAGGGCCAGATAGAGATCCCCTCATCATAAACATACAGGTCACTTGGTGGGCGGCTTCTCAACATCTGATGCACAACTATGGTTTCTGGCATTAAAGTCTGACATACATCAAACATCAAATGGTTTGATGTATGTAAACACCCTACTAAGACAACCCTCATTAGCACTAAACTGCAAAGGGCCAATTGCCATGTCTGGCGTTTTTATCAGTTGTACTCAAGGTACCTAATGTGTCTGCTCACCCGTTATCAGTCTCTTGTACGAAGTTGCAGAGCTTCAGAGACAAGATGCTCCAAGTGACATCGTTGCTACATCAAATCAAACTGTAGCTTGATTATCTGGACGTCTAGACATGTCATCAGCTATCACAAGGCAGGAACAGGTGCTGGGTAAAAATGAAGGTCTTACACACTGCCCTGGCAGATTGCTGTTTCTTAGCTTTTGTTCATTCAGGGAATAACATTGAATTTGCCCGCATGCTTTGCTGGTTCAAAGTGAAAGCAATAGGATTCTATGCATAACTAAATACATATGCTTACATATATATGTATAAGCCATCAAGCTTCTAGATGATTACATATATTCATAAAGGAAAAGTAACTAAGAGGCAGATTTCTAGGCCTGTAAGCACCCAACGTGCTTGGAATGCTTCCAGTTGTTTGAAGCACTACAATTGCAACTCTAAATATCTTTTGTTACACAGTTGACCAGGTGTAAATCATATGAATAGCTTCTGTGCGCTACATTCGACTAACGGGCTTTGTCTGGCCTAAGCTACGTTACATATGAGTGTGAATTCTAGCAGGTCATGGTATCGCATTTGCAGAATGTGTGTCTTCACATATCACACCAAATGTGAAGATCATCAAAGGTAAAGCACTTACACCAATTCTCAACATATCCCATACACAAGGCGCCTTCCCGAATGCACTGAAAATGGTACAGATCCTCCCCCTGCTGAGGAAATCATCACTTCACCTGGTCAACATTCACCCCTTCACACATCTACCCTTCCTCAGCAAAGTGATTCAGAAGGCTTTCACCATCCAGGTGCATGAAAGTACCACTCAGCACTATTTCCTACAGGACTTCCAATCCAGTTTCTGACCAGGATGCAGCACAGAGACCGCCAACGTCGAAGTTATTGATGATGCTCTACAGATCCTGAACAAAAAGATCCCCTGCTTACTTGTTCTCTTCTAACGTTCCACCACTTTCATTACCATAGACCATGAAGCCCTCCTCAAAATCTAAACCATGCATATGAACTTTGTCAGAATAGTCCTGCAGTGGTTCAGGTCATACCTCTCCAGCAAAGACCAACTCATCCAGATGGGCCCCAACAGATCCTACAGAAACTACGTAACCAGCAGATTTCCACAAGGCTCCATCCTGACCACTGTCATCTTCAACTTCGTCATGGAAACTTTGGAGAACTCATCCCCAACACTGATATCAAGATACGCCAACATGATGTCGACACACAACGTTTCCTAAAGATCAGTTGCATCAGTGACATCCATAGACTAAAGCACTGTCTGTCCCTCATACAGGTCTGAATGTCAACAGCATGCCCATGTCCAGAATTGGCTGACTGACATCACGCTCGACAGATTCCCACCTCAACTTTCACCCAATACAAAATCTCTCAGCTTTACCATTGACTGTGACCTTTCATTTAAAACAAACATCAGCAAGAAGATCCAAGCAGCATGGTAGAAGCGTGCGCTCCTCCAAAAAATCAAGCCTTTCATTCCATCCCTGAGTTTCAGAACAGATGTCCAAGCCCTGGTAATTGCCCAACGATATAGTGGCAAATATTGTTGGGCCACTAAGAAAATTAAACCACATCACCCCCATCCTCAAGGATCTGCACTGGCTACCCCTTAAATCACCTGTTATGTTCAAAACAGCCCACAAGACCAACAAGGCAGTCACAACCAAAACCCTGCTTTACTTGGCCGAAAAACTCGGTCTGGCCAATTTTGGCAAGAAAATGTCCCGACAGGTCACTTCCACTGAACAGCAGCCTGTCAGGGAACAACACATACGCTTACCGCGCATCCACGAAGTGGGGCTGACGGCGGCGAAGACATTGAGATAAGGGGGCGGTCTGGAGAGGGGTATGTGTAGGGTGGGTGTGTATATATTTGTGTGTGTGTGGGGTGCGTGTGTGTGTATGAATATTTTGAAATTCCTGAATGGGAAGGCAGGTCGGAAATCTGCAGGTGGTGGTGGCGTCGCCCATGGAACACACAGCATGGGGTGGGAGGAGGAGTGTAGAGAAAGGAGGATGCAGGGGCGTGCTGTGCATTGGAAGAGGCTAGGGAAGAGGGAGATGGGTGGGGAGGATGGGCTTGATGCACCAGGTTTCAGCAAGATTGGTGTTGAGAGGCAGATGTATACGTCATCCATAGCTTCTGTCCTGCCCTGATTCAATATTGCAAAGGTGAGAAACATTACTCACTAAGACAACCATACCGCCCTTATCCCAGACAGGTACAACAAGACAAAGAGACAATCTAAGCTCAAGATGGCAAAGGCAGTCATGCTAAAGTTGCAACACTAATAGGCACATGCATTAGACACAAACTAGATATGCACTCCAGATGAAGAACACACACACTAGGTCAAACCTGCATTTAGACATGAAAAATATTAGCATAGCAACCACTAGACATGAAGAACACTAAATAACCAATGTTTATGGTGACTACAACATGAATATCACACGAGTATAGCTCACAAACATAGAAAACAGGGTATAATTGGGCAGCCATCTTCTGTAAAATGGACACTACTGCATGCTTTTAACTTGGCCATAGCCTCAGATTTTGAGAGAACTGGAAATGCTGAATACACAGAAATACAGAGCTCTGCAGAGCTCAGGCGGTAGCTGCCAATTAGAGCCAAGGTTAAAGCGAGATAGGGAGCATCGGACCGGCGGAGTGAAGGCACGAGATAGCAGTTCCTCAGACACACACAGGATACTCCCAGCTTCATTAAAAGTGTATATGCATACAACCGTCCTTTGTTTACTAGGTGCACTAGAATAGCAAGCCAACCAAACTCCATGAGGTTTAACTCAAGAGTGCCCCTAATGGAAACAGAAAACACGAAACATGGTAAAAGGAGCTAAAACCCCAATAAATAAGAGATCATTCCATTTAATTCACGGTCCTCCAACATGTGACTCATAATTGGTGAACACTAGCCATTCATTAGCTGCCAGCATAATTTGGACACCTGCAAGACTCCCTGAAAGTACACACAGACATACGCCACCTTGCAACTGCAAAGTAATTACTCAAATCTCATGGCCTGAGGATGAAGGAAGGTATCTTCGTTAATAAACAAAGGACAATCCATGAGCATCTCTCTCTCCACACAAACCGTCAAGCTCATATCTTGATGACCTGTCAAGTGTCCAAGGTTGGTTAGTACGAAGCCACCCAATCAAAATTTGTAGTGTAATTCCACTAATCGAATCCCAAGCCAACTGATCCCCCAACAAAAAGGTGATGTTGTTTTACCTTTATCTCAGTAAGGGTGGTCTCAGGTGTGGCCATCAGATAGGTTTAGCCCAATTAAATGCTTAACCCCTATTTAATCCACATGTAGCCACATCCATTAACCAATCCCCAATTCCTGAAGGATTTGTGAAATTGTGATGATGTATGATGCCATATTTGACTTATTTAAGATACTTTAAGAGTTGTTTTGTATTTGTTTGCAGGGAGCCTCAAGATGTGAATTATTTTATGCTGTCCCTGCTTTATTTGGAGGATAATAAAGTTGGGTTTTGCCTTGCACTTTGTCTCTTTCACTATTGAGTCTGGCTTGGATTAATTCCAGTACCTCTGGTATCTACTCATCCCTGCTCCTCTTCTATCCCTCCACCCTCCTTATAACCCCGGGGGGTGCCCCCCTCCTTGCACAGCACTCTTTTGATTCCTAGCTAGGTATGCACATTAAAAGTAATCACATATATAAGTAAACATATTGGTCACATAAACTCTTTCTCCTGCCATAAGGTACCCTCTCCAACAGCAAGACCAACATGAAATGGGAAGTCTTTCCTTGATGTGTATGACCATGTGACTGAGCCTACAGTCTAGTAGAAAAGGACAGAGAAACCAGAGATGTGAAGAGAGAAAATATGAATGGAAGTCCTGACAGAACTCTGATGCAGAAGATGCAGGGTAAATGCTGGAGAATCCAGTGGGGCAAGCTGTGCAACAGAGAGACACGGCTGACATCAGACATTGAACCCTACGCGCAACAGCAAGGGCAAGATGAGGCGAGATGAGGCACAGTCCCAGAAAGCAGAAAAATAGACCCTGCAGCAGCGGATCAAGAGCGTGAGGTGGAGTTGGACAGGCAGGCGTTGCACCCTCATGGAGCCAGTGGAAGAGAAGACTGATAGGGAGGTGAGCGTGAAGGAGTGGAGCAGGAGACAGAGAGACAGAGGTGAGTGGACCCCAGGCTAGAGAGCTTCGTGGATGCTCAACATTGGAGAGGAAGTGAGCCATAGGGAAGACCACAGGACAGGGAGTAGATGTCTAAGCAATACACTTGCATTTCAAATTATTAGGGTGAGAGAGGCTGCTTGTGGTCTTGCAGGCAGTGTTCCAAGAGCCATTGAGAATGGGAACATAAAGGGTACTTGTAAAGGGTACTGCTTCATGCTGCAACTTGAATGCATGCTCCTTGTGCCTCTGTCTGTTTCGGCACTGGCTACCTCTGATCTCGGGCCCAAATTCCTGCCCACCCAGCCGCATACCTGCACTGCCTCCTGGCAACCCTTGCAATTGGGTCTGTATATGCAACCCTACAGTCCCCTCCCCTTCCTGCACTTATTAGACACCGTTTGTCTGTGCCTTATTATTGCACTTGCCACCAGCTGGCCACACTACCTGTTGTTGTTAAGTCATGTGTTGAGTACTTTCCACTCCCCCCCCTGCCCCTTGCACATTCCCCCTTCCCTCTCCCCTGCACTTGCACGTTCTCAATGTCAAGAGTTTTTCTGTCCTCCCTTGTACCCCTCCCTTGCCTCGTCACACCCTGAAACACTTGTGTATGGGCGCGATGTAAATAAAATATCAGATCATATCATAGAGAAACAAAGTGTCTGAGCAAGTCCCTGGAGGCACTAAGATGGATAGCCAAGAGAAATGTTACATGCTGGAACTTGAAGTTCATTAAATAAAACCACTATATAAACCAAAATCTTAAGAGAACCGCATGTTGGACCTTGAAGGCCAAGTTTCTAGAGCCATGAAAAACAGAGTATAAAGAGAACCCCTGTACGTTGGAACTTGTAGGTCAGTTCCTGGACTCGTTGAGAAACGGTATGTAAAGCCAAATGTTGCATAAAACCCAAGATCCTTGAGCCATTGAGTAATACAGTGTAAAGAAAATGGCTTAATGATGTAACCTGAAGGCAACTTCCTGATCTCTTTTATAAGCAGAGCGTAAGGTGAAACACAGCATGCAAACCAAGAGCCACTGAGAAAGAGCTAGAACCATTTAGGAATGGAGTGTAAAGTGAAAAATTGCCTGAAGACCAAGACCCTAAAGCCATTCAAAAATGGAGGGTAAAGGGAACAGCTGAATGTTGGGACTTGAAGTCAAAGGTCCCTAAGATATTGAGAATGATAGCAAAGAAAAGGATTGCAGGAAACAGATTATACCAAGAAAGGTTGTGTGCTGGAACAGGAAGGCAGATGACCTAGAGACACTGAGGCTCAGAACCCAGAGAATCGTTGCCTGCTGGAACTTGAAACTCCCAGAGATAATTGGGAAACAAAGTATATGTGTGAAAGCTTGACAACAGAGTTTGTCTGAAAGCTTGACGCAAAATGCCCAAGTTCATTGATAGAGAAATGCCATGGCAAAACAGATACAAGGACTAGATATCTAAGCAACCTGACAAATATGTGTACATTAATAACATGTTTTAAACTCTATTGGCAGTGGGAGTGGGGTAAGCAACAAATAAGGTTGCTCGGATCGCGGACTGAATCCCACAATCCAAGCTCTCATTCCGAGGAATGTGACAGTTGCTTCCTTCACCCCGCCATCTGCCCCCACCCTTCCTTCCCTTGCCCTTCATTTACTGTCCCGCCCACTCCCACTTACTTGATTCCATTAGCGGCGTAGGCGCCCATGCCACAGCTGCTGCCGCCCCACCTTCCTGCTGGCTGCCATGGAAATGGGTCAGGGCCTCTGCTTGGATCCCGGTCTATCAACTCTGTGGTGGCCATCTTGAGTACTTTTTTTGTGTGAATGAACGGGACGCCGCAAGGAGTTCCGTTCATTCATACAAAAAATATGACAATCAGCACCCCAGGTTTCCGGATTGCAAACCTGGAGGCTCATAGCCGTAAGCACCCGTTCCACAGGCTGGAACGGGTGGAAATGGCACTGGGACCTACGTTAAAGGCTCAAACGTATTAACTCAGGCCCCGGCCCGTTACCACCCATTCCAGCCCATTGAACAGGTGCTCATGGCTTAAGTACATTGTCCTATGTCAGGAGTCTGCAACATACGGCTCTCCAGATGTTTTGGACTGCCACTGCCAGGATCCCTTACCATTGACCAGGCTGGCAGGGGCTGCTGGGATTTGTAGTCTAAACCATCTGGAGAGCCAAAGGTTGAAGACCCCTGTCCTACGTCATCATTTTTTCGAATCATCACATTCAACAGTTCCTTTTGCACAGATGCACATATCCTATGAGTAGATCTGCAGCATCTAAGTCAGCCTACGTGCCCACAGATGCACATATCCTATGAGTAGATCTGCAGCGTCTAAGTCAGCCTACGTGCCCACAGATGCACATATCCTATGAGTAGATCTGCAGCGTCTAAGTCAGCCTACGTGCCCACAGATGCACATATCCTATGAGTAGATCTGCAGCGTCTAAGTCAGCCTACGTGCCCACAGATGCACATATCCTATGAGTAGATCTGCAGCGTCTAAGTCAGCCTACGTGCCCACAGATGCACATATCCTATGAGTAGATCTGCAGCGTCTAAGTCAGCCTACGTGCCAACAGATGCACATATCCTATGAGTAGATCTGCAGCGTCTAAGTCAGCCTACGTGCCCACAGATGCACATATCCTATGAGTAGATCTGCAGCGTCTAAGTCAGCCTACGTGCCCACAGATGCACATATCCTATGAGTAGATCTGCAGCGTCTAAGTCAGCCTACGTGGCCTTACGCCTGACAACACATGATGGGAAAGATGTCAAATGTGAATGCACAATGCAGGAAAAGTGCTGCATCTTTTACTGATTATTGAGCTTAAGGTCACTTGACAAGAAAGATGGTTTGTGAATGCGATACATAAATAAAACATTTCCTGCCTAACTTCTTACTTATCGTAAGCTTACTAGCTGGTGTTGCTGCATAAATCACAGCAGCGTTACTCCTGGTGGAATTCTGCGCGCACCACATGGATCATATCATAGAAGTAGTTTGGTTTCCTGCCCAATGATGTGCTCATTTTTACTCGAATAGAGCGACCAGGCTCACATTTTCGTAGATGTTTTTGTACACTCACGTATGCCTAAAAAGTCTTGAAAACTCTTTAAACAATAATTGAATAATCGGGCTTCATGCTTCATTCAGTGACTACATTGGTGTACTTGAAATGGGGGAACTCTGCAATTGGCTACTTTTTTCATTGACAGACTATAAATGGCAAGACGGGGAGTGGCAGTCGTGCTCTGCAACCTGTGGAAATTCCGGAAGTCAATTCAGAAAGCGGAACTGCGTCAACTCCCAGGGACTTAAGGTGAACGAGTCCATGTGCCAACACGTTCCTCTGCAAGAGGCCAGTTACCAGCCCTGCAACGTACACGACTGTGCCGCAAGGTATGAACGACAACAACTCTTGTGCCCTACTTCTGTCGAATGTTTTGGGGGGGGGGGGGGTAATACAACATTTTTAAAATAGTTATCAAATTTGGACTGGCTACATTTACGGCAGCATCAAAGCGTATGATTCAGCTGCGCACCAGCGCTTGATGCACGCCTGTGCATTGACAGATTGTACCATGTGCAGGGTGTGCATGTTGAGCCTGGTGCAAAATGCTACGTCGTGTTATTCGTGTTTGTTTTTACCCACGTTTCCTGGTGCAAATCCCAAACATGGAATTTTCTCAAGTGCCATGTGAACCTTTTTGAAATTGCACATATACTGAAAAGTTTGGTGTAAAATAGTGGTGGAAGTTTAACGCTTCCAGGAAACAATAATGGAAAAGTATATATAATCCCTGGCTAGGTGAACCAATTCCAAATCTGTAGAAGGTAAGGCAAGAACATGGGAAGGTAGATAACAGACAGGTGACTTGCGCAGGTGTCGTAGCTTGCTGGCTCTAGACTAGTCTGCATCTAGCTGTATGCTGCAATGTATCTTGTGTTGCTTTTAGATTCATACTTTACAAAGCTGCTTATTTAAGGACAGCCCGCTATCACTTCTAGCAGCACATCTTGAGTATACATTGTGCTGTATCTAATTGACTATCCTGTGTGTAGCCTGTATTGCACCTAGCTGAATATTGGAGAGCAGCCTGTATTGCACCTAGCTGATATCCTGTGTATAGCCTGTATTGCACCTAGCTGAATATTGGAGAGCAGCCTGTATTGCACCTAGCTGATATCCTGTGTGTAGCCTGTATTGCACCTAGTTGAATACTGGAGAGCAGCCTGTATTGCACCTAGCTGATATCCTGTGTGTAGCCTGTATTGCACCTATCTGAATACTGGAAAGCAGCCTGTATTGCACCTAGCTGATATCCTGTGTGTAGCCTGTATTGCATCTAGCTGAATATTGGAGAGCAGCCTGTATTGCACCTAGCTGATATCCTTTGTGTAGCCTGTATTGCACCTAGCTGAATATTGGAGAGCAGCCTGTATTGCACCTAGCTGATATCCTGTGTGTAGCCTGTATTGCACCTATCTGAATATTGGAGAGCAGCCTGTATTGCACCTAGCTGATATCCCGTGTGTAGCCTGTATTGCATCTAGCTGAATATTGGAGAGCAGCCTGTATTGCACCTAGCTGATATCCCGTGTGTAGCCTGTATTGCATCTAGTTGAATACTGGAGAGCAGCCTGTATTGCACCTAGCTGATATCCTGTGTGTAGCCTGTATTGTTTTAACCGAATATGTGAATATAGCCTTGTATTCATTTTAGATGCATATCAGAATATCGCCTTGTATTGCATCTAGCTGAATATTTGAGTGTAGCCCTGTCTTGCTTTCATCAGGGTATCAAAATATAGCCCTGTATTGCACCTTGCTGAATATTTGAATGTAGCCCTGCATTGCTTTTTAATGAATATCCGAATATACGCCTTGCATTTGTTTAGCTGAATATCAGAATATAGCCTTGTATTGCATCTAGCGTAATATTTGAATATAGCCCTGTATTGCTTTTATCTGGATATCAAAATAAAGCCCTGTATTGCACCGAGTTGAAGATTTTGAGTATAGCTCTGCATTGTTGTTAGCTGCATATCAGAATATAGCCTTGTATTGAATCTAGAGGAACATTTGAGTGTAGCCCTGCATTTCTTTTAGATGAATATATTCTTTTTTTGTATTGAGTGCTTATAGTTTAATCAAACCTTTGTACTATAACAAGAAACACATATACAAATCATTTCAGTTACACAATTATCAAATCCTTAAAATAAATTAAGAACATTCCAATTGACTAAAAACATTGATTAACAAAAAAAAATAATTTCATCGGCATATTAACAATATCGTGCTCAATTGCTAGACAGTTATAAATACGCAATACAAGGACAAAACATTTCAAACATACGTTATTATAGCAGCTTTTTTTCTAACATCAGGAGAACCTCTTTCCAGAGATATGCCGCTTCCCCAATCATCACCACCGCAAAATATTACAACACGTATACATGAGAAACGTCTGATAAAAGAGGAGATTACTGTCTTGGGGCCCTAGGTTTGCAACCAAGCTTGCTAAGATCTGTTACTTTTTTATATAGTGTGCTTATTTTTTGATGCAAAGTCACCGGATGTGTTTTTGAGGTGAAGCCCACACCTCCTTTTCTGTATTGTCAGGGGTTATCCTGGATACCTTGCTGTTTGTTTGTTTTTACAGAAATATATTTTCGACACCATTTATCATTTGGTGATAAGTGTAAAGAGAGAGTTTTTATTCATCAATTTGTTTGTTGCGGGGGCTCATGGTCCCAGTTATGGTCAGCCGACACGTGTTTCGACCCGTGGGTCTTTATCAAGGCTAGTTGTCATTGAAGGTTGCCCCCTGTGGGGTCCTGGGATGATTGTGTGCAGTCAGTCTTGTATAAGGCAGCTGGGCTCCTCATTGGCCCTGTGTAGTGTATGTGGGTGGTGGTGTCAGTGCGTCCTCGGTAATGATACACGGTGTAGAAAATCTATTTCTGTAAAAACAAACAAACAGCGAGGTATCCAGGATAACCCCTGACAATATGATAAAAGAGGAGCAGTGCTTTAAAAGATACTGCAGAGGGCTTCCCCTAAGAAAGCCAGATTTGGCATAGTCCACATATCGCTTTTTCTTATGCAAGCTGTTTATATTTATCAAGTGATCCCAATCCACAGTTTTTGTTTTTAGCTGACGGAGATAGATAGGACAATACTCGTCTGCAGGGGGAAATAATCCAATAGCTTTTAAGTACCACTGCATCGTTGCCTTCAGATTGGCAGACAGCTTATTTTTGCGACTAGCCTCAGTGGTCAAGGCGATGAAGCCCGATATGGGACAGTTACCAGATCAAGCCCATCTGAGCTTGATTCCAAGATTACTTCGCCTAAACTGCCAAAGCACCTTGAGTGAAGTTAAACCCAGCTTACCTCTGAGTGCCTCCACCGGGACCGCTTGTGGTTCCCCCAAGATGGAGCGCAGAAGTTTCCCCTCAAAGGAATCAAACCACTTAAAGTATTTTGAGGGTAAAGCTTCAATGCTGTAGAGCACTGCAGGAACAATGCTAGCTTTATACATTTCAAGGAATTACTGCTATTGCCAGTCTTCCTCAAAATGAGATGTCAGACAGCAGACAATTTTACATAACTTTTTGCCTATGTAATTTTCATAGAAGGCGAGATTGGGACACAGGGTAATAGGAACTCACAGATCTATATAGGTCGCCACCACTTCCATTGGCTCCTTCCCAATCTGCCACCAGAAATTAGACTTACCTTTTCTTTGTGAGCCCATGACCACAATTTTAGTCTTCTTATAATTTATCAGCATGCAATTGTTGGTTGCATACTCATGTAATGCATTCAATGAACGCTGAAGGCCAATGGCCGTGCAATCCAACGAAGTAGGATCATGGCCATGTGCTAACCAGGGGACGTGCTCACTCTCAATACGAGGTGGAAAACTGCGGCAAGCACATATAACCTGGTCCACATCCGGTACATACAAATTGAAGAGCAGGGGTGCTAAAACGCACACCTGTGTAAGTCCTTTATTTGTTCAATTAGGCTCTGTTACCTGTCCTGTTTGATCAGTTCTAACGACGACTGTAGTATCAGTGTATACACATTCTATGAAATACAATAAAAGGGGATCAATTCCCCATTTAAAAAGTTTAACCCAGAATAGATTTTGAGAGACAGAGTCAAATGCGCAGGCATAGTCTATAAAGCATATATTGGAGTGAACTACTGCTTTGTCTTATAGTCTGAATACAACCTTGTATTGCAGTTAGCTGAATATCCTGTGTGTAGTCTGTATGGTTTTTAGATGAATATCATAATACAGCTGTATGGCATCTAGCTGAATATCCTGTGTGTAGCTTGTATTGTTTGTACAAAATATAATACAGCTCTGTATTGCATGTAGCTGAACATTTGAGTATAGCTCTGCATTGCATTTAGCTGAATATCTGAATTTAGATTTGTATTTTGTAAGGAAGACATGGTATCAACAGTAAGACAGACACAAGTGACCACAGTTCGAAGGTGTTTATTGAACTTCAATTGGGTTTGAAAAACACCCATCTTATCCTAAATCTAAAGATGGGAGCAAGCTACAACCATCAAATAATAATAACTCAGTCCTAGTGGTGTCTTGACAAAGTAAAAGGGCCTGTACTAATAAACATATTGCCAATCCTTACCTCTAAATGCAAATAGAGGGGGAAACAATGTTATGCAAAAGAAAAGTGTTCAAGAAATGATGTGTCAGGATATTCAAGTCATTGGTTTATCTTCCCCACATTTTCAGCACGGGATAAGGCAGCACACACAAGCTAAGCACAGTCTCTGGCTTCTCTAGCATGCGGGTGCAGTTCAAAAGTCCAACATCACGGCTTTCTACACCAAAGTCTCTTTGCCGTTTAAAAGTCTCTTCTTTGAGAGGGCTTGATGCAACAAACAAATAACAAAGTTCCTTTATTTTCAGGATTCTCCTGCGCACACTTTTCTCAGGTGATTTACTGTTCACCTTGGATCCCCCGCTGCCGGGGTCAAATCCACTTTAACATAAAGTTTGTTTTTCACATATAGACAATTTTCTTAGGATTTCCACATATCCAATTGCTTGGGTGACACACGGTTCACCTCGGATCCCCCTCTGCCGGGCTCAGATCCATTGTAACACAAAATCTTCAGCCAGTCTCCCTCTGTCGGGCTGGGACCAATTTATCTACATGCCATCAACTTTCTTCACCGTATCAATATCAAAGACTTTCAATTGTGCACAGGATTTTGCTTGACTCGTTGCAGGACCACTTCTATTCACAATCCTTTGCCACTCTTTCACTTTTGTCAACTCTCAGCTGGACATCTTACAGAGACCTTCGATTGAGCATGCACGTGGTGCCGGACCACTCACTCATAGGTATCATACATTTTGGCTTCAAAGTTCAATCACTCATCTGCAGTTCAAATTTACTTGCGTTGGTTATCAAACACATTTCACTCAATGTTCTCAGATCCAGCGCTCGCCATACAATATTGCCACTTGCAACCTTGGCTTCAATACAGGCCGGTCTTGTATCGGTCTCCCCAACTCACGGGCTGTGTTGATTTCACTGACGCTGCTTTCTTGTTGGAGCCAAGGACAGTACCACGGAGGCTGGTGATTCTTCCCGCCTTGATTACTGATGCAGGAGGGCCCCGGGTTCCTCTGACACACAATGCAGGATTCCTCAGCTTGGTTTCCTGGTCTTACACTTTCTATTCTTGAGGTTTTGTGAAAGTAACGGTTTTTTGTTGGTCAAGGGAACTTCCCTCCTTGTGATCCCCTTCAGTTTAGCTGCCTTCCTCCTCATTTTAAACTGCCATCTTGAAACTGCTGTTTCCTCGTCTGCTCTGCCTCGCTCAGAGTGTGCTCTTGTGTAATGGAAGTCAGGTGTGCGTGATGGTCAGTAATTGCCGCACCCTACATGACCATTCTATTGGGACACGTCAGGTACACCGCTCGGGTGTTAGTCTATTTTCTCTCAAAGTGAGCTGCCTGTGAGAAAATGTTCACGTTGTGAAAGGGGGGGTTACGTTCCCAATTACCCTACCTGGTAGGATGGGGTAAAGGTTTTACAGGGAAGGGGACACCATCCAGTGTCTCACTCCCACTCCCCAAAGACCCAGCACTCAGGTGATCCTCCCGCACTGGTCCACTGGCAGTAACTGGATCCAAAAGCGATGGCCGTGTCCTGACGACCTGGATGACAGATCCCCAGGGACTAGCGGGTAAGACACCTTCTGGTTTGCTTCCCCACATTTTCAGCATGGGGCAATGTGGCACACTCGAGCTTAGCACAGTCTCTGGCTTCTCTAGCACAAGGGTGCAGTTCAAAATTTCAACATCATGGCCTTCTGTGCCAAAGTCTCTTTGCCATTCAAAGTCTCTACTTTCAGAGGGCCCGAGGCAACAAAAGAACAATAAAGTTCTTTGCTTTTTGTATTTCACATATACACAATGTTCTTATGTGATTTACTATTCACCTCGGATCCCCCTCTGGCGTGCTCAGATCCACTTTAACGCAATGTTCTGTGGATGTTCACGTATCCAATTTCTCGGGTGATTCACTGCTCACCCCGGATCCCCCTCTGCCGGGCTCATATACCCTTTGACACAAAATCTTTAATCAGACTCCCTCTGCCGGGCTCTGACCAAGGTATCTATTGTAACACAAATCTTTACTGTATCAACATCGAAGACTTTCAATTGTGCGTGGGATTTTGCTTGACCCGTCACAGGACCACTTTGATTCACAATCCTTTGCTACTCTTTCACTTTTGTCAACTCTCAGCTGGAGACCTTGGATTGAGCACACAGGCGTTGCCGGACCACTCGTATCTTGGTTTCAAAGTTCACTCACTCATCTGCAGTTCAACTTTACTCGTGTTCGTTATCACATGCATTTCATACAATGTTCATGCCAACGCTCGCCATACAATGTTGCGGCTTCAACACAGACCGGTCTTGTATCGGTCTCCCCAACTCACCGGCTGTGTTGATTTCACTGATGCTGCTTTGTTGTTGGAGCCAAGGACAGTACCTCAGCAGCTGGTGATTCTCCCCACCTTGATTATCGATGCGGGAGGGCCCTGGGTACCTACGACACACCATGCAGGATTCCTCAACCTGGTTTCCTGGTCTTATGCTTTATATTCTCGAGGCTTTGTGAAATTAACAGTTCCTTGTCGAAAAGGTCAAGGGACCTTCCCTTGTTGCATTCCCCTTCTGTTTCGCCGTCTTTCTCCTCTTGTTAAACTACCATCTTGGAACTTCTGTTTCCTCATGTACCTTGCCTAGCTCAAAGTGTACTCTTGTGCTTCGCCTTTTATCTGTGTGCGGAAGTGTAATGGAAGTCAGGTGTGTGTAATGGTCAGTAATTGCCTGACCTTGCCTGAGCATTGTATTGGGACATGTCAGGTATACAGCTCGGGTGTTAGTCCGTTTTCTCTCATAGTAGGCTGTCTGTGAGAAGGTGTTTGTGTTGTAAAAGGTAGGGGGACTGAGTTCCTGAATATCCTACCTGGTAAAATGGGGTAAAGGTGTTACAGGGAAGGGGATACCGTGTCTCACCATCCGGTGTTCCACTCCCCGAAAACCCCTCACCCAGGTGATCCTCCCGCACTGGTCCACCCCCAGGAACTGGATCCAAAAGCAATGGCTGTGTCCTGGTCACCTGGATGACAGATCCCCGGGGTCTAGTGGGTGAGACACCTTCTGGTTTCTCACAAATGCAACAATCTGAATATTTTAAGCATAGCCCTGTATTGCATCTAACAGAATATCTGAATTTATCATGCTGACTAACCCACAGACCAGGGGGGCACTCTGGTGCACTAAAAGACCAATCGACCTCCCCTGCAACCCTCCACACCCAACTTTTCCCCCAAAGGCCCACACATCACGAACACTCTTTCCATTGATACCACTCCCACCTATAAACTCCTCACCCCGCCACAAGGCCCCCACCAGGGACACCCACATTCCCAACCCAACATCCCCACCCGCCGGGATCCCAAAGGGCTGACCACCCCCTTCTTTCTCACTCTTGTTCATTCTCATGAAAGCCAGATCTGTCACCCAAAAATAGACACACAGCATTTTTGACTTCATCACCTCGAAAACAAAGACATCCTCTTCATCACAGAAGCCTGGTTCTCTGACAATCTTCAACCCGTCGCACACAAGTCGCTCCCCCCTGACTACAAACTCATCACCATGGGGATAATTGTAGGGGGGGGACAAGGGTATTTGTCCGCCCAACTTTCGTGTCATACGATTATGTCTCCCTCATTTGTCAGGGACCCCTTTGCTTTAAATGTCATGTCCCCCCAAACATTTTCAGCAAAGTTACTCCACTACTCATCACTCATAACAGAGCTAGCAGAGCAAGCAGAATTGCCATTCACTAACACATCTCACCAATCTTTATCATACTCTGAGGCACAGGCATGCAGTGCAGACTGTGAATTGTTCCTAGTGAATGCCATCATCAACCCTCGCACACCCGCAGCTTCCTGCTCATCTACAGCCTCCCTCCCCCGGCTACAACAGACACTTTGCTAATGCCCGTATGTCTCCCTAGCGGCCATCCTGGTCTCCCACCCCTCCCTCACCCTACTAGGAGACCTTAACATATGGCTTGACACCACTGACAACTCCATGACACAACCACTCCTGGACAACGTAGAAGCCCTCAACATGACTCGACAGGTAACAGGTGCCACCCACATAGCAGGACATACTATTGAGGTGATCTTCAGCTCCACCAACCTCATCTCCATGCTCCCCCCCACGACTGCTCATATGGACGGACCACGCAGTCATACTCTTCTCGCCCCTGTCACCCATCCATCTACTACGAATGGCTATCAGCAAACCACCAACTATGGAACAAGGTCAGAATAACCCTAGACCTGGTTGACTTCCTGCTCTCCTCCCTCTCCAACTTAATGGTCGAAGGTGGAGTGCCTACCATCAGCCACTACGACTCATAGCTCTCCAACGTTCTCCTACCTCCCACCCCCCTCAAGGTCTGCCCTCTCCAGAGTAGGCCCCTTGCCCAGATGGCCCACCCCCATCCTCAAATCTCTCAAAACACCCACAGACTTCCTGGAACATAGATGGTTGGCCAACCCATCACCCCAAAACAAAACACCCTATGCCCATCAGTATCACATCTACAAAGCCGGAATCTACATGGTAAAACAATCTTTTTTACAAGAACAGAATCTCTAATGCCCATAATAATAGCAAGGAACTCCACAAGATGATCACAGAATTCATCATACCCACTACATCTCTCCGCCCTCACACATCTTCCAATCTTTCTGTGACGCCCTCTCGACCACTTCTACAGCATGGTGCTACAAAGAACCTACACCATCGGCACAAAACTGGCAGCATCCCCACCCCTCCCATCCCTCCTACCCACTCCCCCACATGAACCCAACAACCAGCCTGCCACCTCCCCAACGTCTACTTTTTCTCTTCCATCTCTAGACCTGACTTCCTTAAACTACTGCCTTACAGCCATCCTCCCGGATCCTTGAATGACCCATGCCCTACAACCCTCCTCAAAGAAGTCTTCCTCACACTATGCAGGCAGCATTGCAAGATCCATCCTTAATTCTTCCCTTAACTTGTGCATTTTCCCAGCAGTTTTCAGAACATCTTGCGTCAATCCCCACTTGAAAATCCCTCACTTGACCCACTCCTGCCTGCAAACTAAGGACCAATCTATGACACCCACTTCTTAGCCAAACTTGACGATCGTTTGGCCTACTTCCAATGCAGCACATTCACAGATGCCAACCACCTCCACAGTCTGGCTTCAGACCCATTCATGGAACTGAATTATCCCTAATCTCCAATTTGGAATGACCTCAGCAGTACAGCACACACAGAGGGCTGTGCCGCACTCTTAGACCTCTCTGTGGCATTCAACACTATCAACCACAACATCCTCATTGACAGACCCACTCCCTTGGCATTCATTACACAGCACTGAAGTGGATCTCCTCATTCCTGGCTAACAGACACCAAATTACCTACATCCCTCCCTTCATTTTGATCGCCCGCCCCATCAATAACTGAGTCCCTCAAGGCCTATCCCACTCTTCTCTTTAATCTATACATGCGCCCTCTCCCTGCACATATCCATTCACACCACCTAACCTGTTACAACTACACTGATGACACACAAATAGTGTTTAAACTCCCCAAGTCTGTCTCCACCCCCCACCCTGATCTTTTAACCTGCCTCACTGACATTGATCATTGGATGACGGTCAAGCACCTCCTGCTCAATCCCAGGAAAACAGAAATTATACTCTGTGGAAAAACAGCCCTCTTCCCTCACTCCCTAGCCCACTACATCCACCACAGTCTAAAATCTGTGATGGACGATGGACACTGACCTGACTCTTTTGCACTACAGTAATACTGTGAAAAATGTCTGCTACCTTTACCGCCAAATACTCGGACGCATCTTCCCTTACCCCTTGTACGTCTACAGAAGTACTGCAATCATGGCCATTGTCCTCTCCCGACTACTAGACAACACCAACTCTTTCTCTAACTGGGCACCCCTGATTATTTCTATTTTATTGGTTATTCATAAGGCGCTTATACAACAAGACAGCCTATCAAAGCGCCACAAGGCAAAAGGGGAGGGAACAAGGGAGCAAATAAAACATTGAAAATTGATAATGAGTAAAAAGAAATAAACAACTGTCTTACTAAGCCTTGTGACATTCAGAGCGTGCAAGAGCAATGAAGAGAAAGACAAAAGGGGGGTTGGATAGGGGAAAAGTGCTATCAGGGTCTCCCAGGGGTGTGGGGAGTGCAAGAGGTGCATGTTGGAAGGCAACAGGTAAGTGCATGGGCAGCGATGTTCCAGGCAAAGAGGAAGGTCTATCGCCCAACTAGTAAGTGCTGGGTGAAGGTAAACCACCCGACAGGCGGGTGTGGGCCCCAGAGAGGAGTGCAGGGGGGATGCTGGTGGCGAATGGACAGGGGGCCAGGATCCCATTGGACTCTTAAGGGATCAGGCCGCAAATCTCAGCAACAGGGTGAATGGTTATCATGGGAGGGGGAGAGGGAAGGAGGAGGAGAACAGAAAGGTCTTGAGTTGTTTGCAGAACTTGAGGTGATCCAGTTCCAGACAGATAGAGATAGGGAGACTGTCCCATAGGAGGGAGCCAGCTGAGGAGAGGGATCTACCCCCAGCTCTCTGCTTGGAAATGCATTTGACTAGCAGAGAGCTGGAGTGAGAAGATAAAAGAGATCTCAAAGGAGAGTACTTAGTAAGAGCCACAGGGCAGGAAGGAAACAGGGAACGCAGAAAGCTCCAAAGGCTCCAGATCTCCACAGCTAGGCTCCTCCTTGCCCTTGGTCCCAGAAAGCACATCACCCCCGCCCTCCGTGTCCTCGACTGGCTCCCGGTTGGATGGCAGGTCTTCTTCAACGCCATGTGCATCACTCACCGAGCCCTACACAAGACAGGCCCAAATTACCTTCAGCAGAATATTACCCACTACCATCCCAGTAGAAACCTGCATATAGGCACTGCTCTTCTCCTGGTCATCCCCTCTTTCAAATCAACCAGAATAGGAGGCTCCACCTTCTACGTCCAAGCCTCCACTATTTGGAATTCTATGCCGCTTAACATCTGATGCAGAGGGAACCACCTGGCCTTCTTGAACGCCCTCAAGACATGGCCTTTTCCCCCGGTACCCTAACTAACCCTGTCCTCTTGAGCTAGCTATTCAACCCAGGATGACCGGGGCAGGAATGAACTCCCATACATTCACCGAAAGACGGTAAGGTTTCTTTAAGAATGACCCTGATTAACAAACAAATATCTAGTAGAAACAGGACGAAATCCATGCCGTTGATACGAATCCAAGAAGCCAGCGACAGCAGACGGGTATGTATCTCACTCCTACTTAAGTGAGCAAAAGGCAAGGCTTCACATTTTCAACCATACACCTCTCCCAACGACATATTGCACAACACCCCTGCCACTGGAACGCAGCTATCCCCCAAGGGAGAAGTACGGTCTAGCTGGTCACTTATTGTGCTTCTGCTACTCTTGCACGCTCTCTTATCACTTTCAATGCACCCATCCACGTGCCTGTTTGACATGGGTAGCTAGTAGGGACTTGGCCACGCGTACCCAACTTTGCTTTGGCTAAAATGGACACACACATTCTAAACTCCTTTGATGAACTTTCCCATACCTAGACTCTGGTCCCCAAGGACGTTCAACCTATACCGCGTTGTGACCATACCAATGATGGACGGTGCTTTACTAATGATGATGATGATGATTAACTAATGTCCTTTGTCAGAAAGGGGGGGCATAGGTAAATAGTATTCAGCCTGTGGTTATAATAATTCTTTTTCCTACCCTTAGGATAAGCATTTATCGAGGTCTTCCGTGGATAGCAGGCCTTTGTCCTTTTCCTGCTACGTTATATATCATGCTTCACGGGGTGGAGAAGTCCTAAAATGTCTGCTGAATTCATAACAGTATAAGAATGATGTGACTATGTCTGTCACAGACAATTAGGGTCACCTGAATTTAGAAGTTATTTGAAGCCACATGGGCAACTAAGTTTGCTGCTGTGCAATTTCTGCATTCACCTCTAATAACATTTATGCATACATGAGAATGTGCAACATTTCTGAAACAAGTATTCACACGCATACACAAATAGTGCAAAAGTCAGTGGGCCTCATTACACGGTAGGCTGTGGTTGCCACCGGTATTTTACCGTGTCCGCCTTGGTGGATGGCGGAGTTACCGCCCTATTCCAAGGTGAGTGGGGGCAATAATTCCCCATTCACCATTGGCACTTCCCCATTCCCATTTTTGCCCCCATATGGCATAATGGGAATGGGGAAGCCGCTAGTTACGGTACCGCAAATTGCGGTACCGTAATTAGCACCAAGGTCCCTTTGCGGCACCCTACTTTAACGGCTGGTAAAACCAGCCGTTAAGGTCGGGTCCCGCAAAGGGAACTCGTAGTAAGGCGGTAAGGGTTTACCGGTACCGGTGCCCTTACTGGTACTGGTAAACCCTTACCGCCTACCCTGTAATGAGGCCCAGTGTCAGGATCAAGGCCTTCAATATGCAAAATGTACCACAGTAAAAAGTTGGAAAATTTTGAATGATTGAAATTCAAATTTGTTCACTTATTTCCCATTTTTATATCTTTTTCAAGAAAGATTTTTAAAAAAATTAATTTTTCCTTTCAACGTAGAAAGCCTTACTGTCTACCGGAAAGGCAATCTTGAAACATCAGTCATTTATTTTATTTGCAGTATTGTAACCAAGCTGTGTTCAATTTTCCTTTGGCCTGTAGATGGGTTACCAGCGTGTGGACAGAGTGTTCGGTTAGCTGTGGCAGTGGATTCCAGCAGCGACACATTTCATGCCAGCAAACAAAAGCCAATGGAACGATCCATGTTCTACCCTCAGATGCCTGCAAACATGACAGTCGTCCACTCGGAAGCAAACCTTGCGCCGGAAACCCATGCACCGAGTGGGCAGCCCATCCCTGGGGCAAGGTAAACTCTTTGAATATGTTTTAGGAGAACGGAGAAGACAAATTGTGTTCCAGTGATCAAGCAGTAGGGACCCTAAGCCTATCATCATTTAGTATTACATTTAAATGATATCCAGTGATGATATTGCAGGTAAAAACATCAACGGTGACTCAATATGTTTTTAAAGCACTAGTAGTATAAGTAATACTACTGGCACTAGCCAAAACTTTCCCCAAATATTCTAGGACTGGAGTTTGCTTATATAATTGCACAAGTCCTACAATATGTTTGGGAGGGTGTTTAGTGCCTTTAAAAAAAATATCGAGTCACCCTTGATGTTTTCACCAGCGATAATATCACTGGTAACCATTTAAATGAATCAGAATGACTTAACCTGGGTTTTGTACTATATAGGGGTTGGTACCTAATAGAGGAATCCGCTGCCATGGGGATAAGGTGGTGTGAGCAAAAGGGCAGCATCCTTTCATGTGAATGACAAATTCATCACCTCAAATAAACTCAAGATAAGCGTGACCATCAAAAGGAGATCTTCCATTTGAATTGAGGCAATGATCCAACTTTTACCTTGATTTCTCTTTTCTGATACGAGGAAAGTAAATGACTCCCTCTCATTCAGAGATGCCCCATAGGAGAAACTGGGATGCAGGGAAGTAAGACTTCAAGCGGTTGAGAGACAGACCCATGACAACTGTGCAGTAATCCATAGCAGTGGTTGCAAGCAAGTCCCGGCACAGTTCATCGTTGTGAAAGCAGCTCCCACTCAGACTCACTCCCTAAGAAAAGGCTCCTTCAGCAAACTCTAGATCTCCCACCTCCTCTCTTGCCTCTTCCAAGAGGTTTTAACTAACTTAGTTTCCTCTTCAGTAATCTAGAAAAGGATGATCACAGCTAACGCTTAGATCATCTCATGTTAGATTGTGTGAGGATATGCATAAGCCCTTCACTGCTGAATGTAAACTAGAGAGGGGAAATGCTCCCCTCAGCTAGTCCATTAGTCATATGCCCGAAGCATTGTATAGTCTCTCTTGAGTCCTTTTGAGGTCCTTCTGAAATTGCTGACACTGCGACTAACTATAAAAATCTTTTCCCGTAAGTGCCCTTTTCAAAGAATGCCCTCATCCCTGTTTCCCAGTCTCCCATAGTCTGCGCTAACATGAGGTGTCATCAACCCTAACGAGTGGGTTAGCGCCAAAGAGCCTACCCCGGCTGGCAAGCACCAGGTGATGCGTGTACACCCGGTTATCTGGCAGGAGGAGAGAATGTGCTGCGCTACCACCCTGGCCTCTCGAGCGCTCGGTTCACGCTTGGTTGACACTGAGATGACCATGACACCCGGTTGGCAAGCACCAGGTGATGCGTGTACACCCGGTTATCTGGCAGGAGGAGAGAATGTGCTGCGCTACCACCCTGGCCTCTCGAGCGCTCGGTTCACGCTTGGTTGACACTGAGATGACCATGACACCCGGTTGGCAAGCACCAGGTGACATGTGTACACCCGGTTATTTGGCAGGAGGAGGGAAGTGCCATGTTACCACCCTGGCCTCTCGAGCACTCGATTCACTCTTGGTTGACACTGAGATGACCATGACACCCAAAGTCGCACTCCTTGTTCAGACGTTCCATCAAATTTGAAGGGTAATTTAAAATGCTCAACTGGCTGTTTTTCAGATCAGTTACTCAAATAGATATAAAATGAACCCTCTGCTTATTGAGTGGTTCTATTAGAAATATTCATGTATTTGTTTTCTTTTAGTGTTCCAGCCGATGTGTGGGTAAAGGTCTTGGGTCGCAGCATCGAAACATACTGTGCCAGCATTCCAATGGATCAATGGTGCCGGACTCGCACTGCGAAGAACAAAGGTACACACCCCCCTTTAACAAAGGGAACCATATTCAGAAGTTACAGAAGTTGTTGGCTCTGCCAAGTGAAATAAGAATTGGAATAACCACACAGACTTCTCCCATCACCGCCAAGAAGGCCTGATGTGTGTCAAGCTGTGGCCTATTCTGAGCAGTATTTAATGTTAGAGAAATTCTACTGAAATGAATGCAGAAACCATTGCTGATAATAATACCTTTGATTTGATTTATATTGTGCACCACTGACCGTGAGTCTTAAGGGCGCTGACTAAACAAACAAATACAGTAATAATAAAGCCAAAAACAGGACAACAACAATCAAAATAAACATACACAGAGTAAATAATGAAAAGTAAAAACAGGAAAAATAAGGCAAAGGAGTGAGGGAATCAGTTCAACACAATCCTGAGCTTAGTGATCGAGGCATAACCTGTGAATGTATGATTCTGTTCAAGAACAAAGGCAAACTACTGGATCCACATCCTATGACTATACAGTCTGTATTGTCCACTGAACACCAATTTTCAATCTGCTGCCGACAGAGGACTTTCAAGACCTGAGTTCTGACATAGTCCGTACCCAGTTTTTGGTTACACCATGCTAGAATTGGGTTGTATTTGAAATATGAAAAGAAAATTGCATTCTGAAGGAGCCCTTGGCTCGAGAATCCATAACTGCAAGCAAGAGAGCAGACATGGCTGACTGGTATTGCTTCAGGGTACACATCAGGATTTAGAAAGCACTTTTTAAAATTGTTTTCGAAGCTCAGGCAACCGTATTTTAACAAGTCTTTCTTTTTTTCTTTTTTTTTTACCGTAAATCAAATGGAGTCCACTGCTGCCAGCTGGGTGGACGGCCATTTTATGAGAACCCTGTAATTGAAAGAGTGCGGGTGAAAGTGTGGGGCATTTGGAAAGGAAAACACAGAACAGTGTTCAGGACATGTAACAAGCTCGAAATGAGAAACCAAATTCCTGTTCTGTGTGAATTAATAACCGCGGGCCCTTTGCACTATCTCAGAATATTTAGGCATGTGTTTATGATTTAGCACGGGGTAAGAGTGAAGGAAGCTGCTCTGCCACCTCTTTGACTGCTGCCAAAAACTAGCATTTAAAGAAGGGGACTCCAGATTTATATTCTGAAACGCCCTCTTTTCATCATATGAGATATTAGTTCAGTTCAGGTGCTGGAGGCTGGCCTAGTCATATCCAACAGATTTATACTCAAAGGCTGAACATTATTACCATTTTATCTTATCATGGGTATTTATTGAGCTGGAACCTAGCTTAGGGAATCAACATCAGAACACCAGCCATAGTTCTTAATTTATGCTCTGTCTGGTTTGTCCCACAAAACATTGGGGAACAAAATAGGTTTGAGTGCTACTCTGAATGCATTAAGTGTCCCTCTTTTCGCATAGTGTTGTTTTTCTCGAAATTAACGGAACGCATGCCCAGAACGCAATAATGACCAAACAATTGATTCGGTATTTTTGCAAATCGATTGATATAGTACCTTGCTTGACTCTCAGGGGGCGACCACAAATTAAGTCCTGTCTTTTTATTAAAGGTAGGAAAAGATCCCATCCATAAAAGTATCAGAGTATGCTAAGACGCAGCCACGTATTTATATATGTGTTTGTATTTATTACAGGCATCTCATATTGTGCGGTCCAAACCCAAAGGCTGTGCAATAAAATCTTACCATAAAAAAATAAAATACAAATTTAAAACATACAATAATAACAACTAAACTGCAAAAAAGCCAAAATAAACCCAATGATTAAGAGGCTGTGAGAAAGGTGAGAGATCCAATACAATAAATATCACAATATAAACAGCTGGAAAAATAACAGTGTTTAGGTGTATAATAGCAGGCTTTTATGTTTTCAGTAACTCATGTATCTAGTTTATACTGTGCAGCTCCAATGTGGAGACGATTATGGAGCTTCCCTCCAAGGCGTATATGTGAAGCACAGCTTGTTATCTAGCCCAAAACCAAGGGAACAAGCTGAAGGAACCAAAAAGGGAAAAATTCCACTGGCACCCAAAAGGCAAACACCAGCCCTGAATCACGGAGTCAGGTGGAGCCATTATGGCGCAGAAGAAAATGACGTTTTGACTGAATTAAACTTTAGCTTAGCAGTAGCTATCGATGAATCAATTACAGAGAGAGACACTGAAATGCACGCTCTGATCAGGAGAGGGAATTTTGTGATAGAACTGAATATCATCAGCATATTGAGAGATGTGTATCCCACAATCTGTCACCAGATCTCCCACAGGATTCAGGTATAGATTAAATAACATGGGTGATGGGATGGACCCCTGGGGCTCCCCACAACACTTAGGCAAGGTGGGGCGTCCATCAGGAACCTATCTGGATTGCGTGAGATCTATTGGATAAAAAAAATTGAAACAATCTCCAGAACTGTCCCCAAAGCTCCTGAGACCAGATAGGATGTCTAGAAGTATCCCATCATCCACCTTGTCAAATGCTGTGGGCTGGTACAGCAGCACAAGCCGACGGGCATCTCCTTCATAAGTAGATGTCAGGATGCCATTTAAAACTTGTAAGGTAGCAGTATCAATGTCATGGAGATTGACAAGGGCATAATAATGTATGTGTCAGAGGCATAATGGCATAAGTACAAAGCAAACTCAAGCAACCTATCCAACTGTCAATCAATCTACTGATTGAAACCAAGATCATTAGAAAGGACGTCCCCTTACAACTACTATGAGCACAGATTCCAACGCCCTGACCCATGACACCCAGTCTAGCTTTAGACCTGCTAACGGCACGCTACTCAATTGACAAGAATAGCCACTGCATTCACATAACCTGGAGCACTAATTCTCTTGGACCTGTCTGCGGGCTGTGATTATGTTCCCCTCACCACTCTCGATCCTGCCACACTGGTTTTGCCGCATTAGGGGTAATGAAGGAAAAACACTCAAATGAATCAAGTAGCTTCTACAAAACCACACTAAGTAAGTGTGCATGGGGAACGTCATCGTTTCACCACACCTTCCAACCTGTGGATTCTTCACGACTGTCCATGCAACCGCTAACCATTCTCGATGCTATTCCATATGCATGTGAAAGATACACAAATATGTATTAGCCTGGTAAATTGTACCAACTATCAATAAGCGATTACATCATGCTTACACAAAAAATGCACAACTGAATGTGAGGAAAAAGATGAGACTGAAATCCGTTTACTCTGTACAACCAACCCCAACACCTTTCTGTGTTTCTGGCCTCAAGTGCTAATTCCTCCTCCAAAACCAGTCTCCAAATTTAGGAATCCATCATTCACATTTAAAGCAATGCTATGCCTCATGCCTTAGACCAGAGGTCCCCAACCGTTTGTGCGCAAGGAACAAAATGTGCATATCAAATTAAATGGTGAGCAACATCCATTCTTTGACGGAACATATCAGTGCTTAGGTGGTGGAAAAATTATGGCACCACAATTTATAAATGTAATAAACTTAAGACAGCGAATAGAACATTTAAATGTGCAGTACTTAAGTTATCTAGACCAGTGAACCCCAACGTGTAGCTCGGGAGCAACATGTTACTTGCGTCACCCTAAAATGTTGCTCGCCAGTTCCTCTGGGCCATGGTAGGGAGGCCTAGAACAAGGTGCTGAAGGGATGAGACCTCAGTAGCAGCAAAGCCAGGAGTCATGGATTGAGCAAGAATGTTGGCAGTGAGCCTGCAGCAGTTCCAGTTGGCGTATTTGTTTAGATGCAAGATTTGTTGCCACCATGCTAATTATTTTTCAGAAAATGTCCTTACTTATTATTCGTGTCATTGTTAAAATCAGCGCACAAGCATGGTGGCAGTGAAAGCCCTAGAGCACAGACGACCAGATGGCGGACACGACAAAAGGCTTGCTAGTGAATGGCGCAATGGGAACTGAAGGCAGGGCGTTGCACAATTGACACTAAGCAATATTGTCACACAGAGGCAAGTGGTGGAGGTGGCAAGGAAGAGATATATATGGCTTAGCCCAAAAGCAAACACACAAGCCACTATACCCATGGCTGCAGCCTAAGAATTAGGCTGAACTGAAGACCGTGGAGGCGACTTAACTGCAAGAGAGGTCAAGGAAGATAGAGGGAGTTGGCACAACACTGCAAGCTACAAAGTCCGACCACAGGCTCCCCTCCTGTTATGGCATATGGGGATGAAGCGGGCATACTCAAAGAGTATGGCAATAACTGACGCACTCTCTTATTGGAACTAGCAATGGGCCACACACCGTAAAGATCTGGGTGCTCATACCTACACAGCAGGGCCAGGGAACAGGCTGAGGGGCGGCAAGAAGGTAGAGTCTCCGAATACGAGCGAGACGCAGATGGCAGTACATACCGTGACTGGTGCCTCTAGAGGGACAAACTGCAAGAAAACTGGCCAAACCAACTGAACAAAGCACAACTGTTGTCGGAAGGGGCCCTAGGCTGCTGAGGAATACGAGTAAGAGTGTCCCAGAGGAGAGCAGAGGACCAAGGCTGAGAGACTACTGGGGAAGATAATCCTCTCTGAAGTACTAGATAGCAGTGATCCCCCTAGGGCCGACGGCGTACAATGGCAACCAAAGTTAATAAATCGAAGAACAAGCAAACTACACTGGAAACCTTCACGAAAAGGACAAGCAAACCGACAAGAGGGAGATAGCAGAGAAAAAGCAAAGGAACAGGTGTCTCCCAGTGCAGACATGGCGAATTTGGGAAACCAACAGATCCTGGAGGCCATTCCAGCATTACAAGCGACGCTCAAAGTAAAGATTGACGCGGTGGGAATTGACGTGGGACTACTACAACAAGATGTGCGAGCCGTAGCGGAACACACCGGAAAATTGGAAGAACAAGTCAAGAGAATACAGTGGTCAGAGTACAGACAACGAAGGACATCGACATCCTCCTGCAGAAAGTAAAATTACTGGAAGATAGAGCAGAAGACGCGGTAGTTCGGGCTCACCGGAACAATATAAGAATTGTGGGGTTGCCTGACGGAATGTAAGGGTCTGACCCTACCACATACATTGAAAACATGTTACTGCAAGAGATAGGAGCTTGGGAGCTTACACAGGGATTCACTATAAAAAGAGTGCACCACTCCCTCATCAGAGGGCCACCGCCTGGTGCACCGCCCAGACCTATGATAGCCAAAGTTCTGAATTATAAAGACAGAGATAAAAAATGTGTGCCTTTTCCAAGTCAGAAGGACAATACAAAGATCCTCGGCTAAGATCTCAGTGTACCCAGACTACACCTTCCCGGTTCAAAAGAGACGGGCCCAATATATCACAACGAAGGCAAGACTCAGGAACGCAGGCTTAAAGTATATGTTAATATACCCGGCGAAGTTGGATGTATTTCACAATGGCAAAGTACTTTTCTTTGAGACACCGATAGAAGCACAGGATTGGATACACAGCGCTCAGATCCCAGAGACTGCAGAGGAAGAGTCAACATACCTAGACAAGAACTAGGAGAACCCGAGCAGCCCTCCATAGCATAATTGAAGATGCACAGAAATGTATGTAAGGGAGGAGATAAGTTGAGACTAAATTGAGAAAGTTGCACATAAGAAGTATGGATGCAATATAATATTTAAACTAACAGCGGGAGCGACGCAGTGTACCCACAGAAACCCGGTAGAGGGAACGCTACGCACAGACCCACTACTCCCACATAGGTAATTTTTAGGGTTACTAAAGAGTGCCCACCCGTTGGGCACCAGTATACTGGGCTACGGACCAGGTCAAATGGAGCAGAAACAAGGAAATCCTAGTGTGTTTAGCATAGCTGGACAAGTTAAGTTTGAGTTTGGTTTGGGGTTAGTTGGGGAGGAGGGGGGAGGGATGTTAAAGGGAGGCCTGGCATAAACGGGAATACACTGAATAAAGTTTCTACTACAGCTTGCATCAAACTGACGACCCAAATAGTACTCTGGGTATGGAAATGGAATGGCTGAAACAGTTAATATCATGACTATGTTAAACGTAGGAGAGTAAGCATGTACATAAAGAGAAATAAAGTGGGAATTGTGCTATTGCTGGAAACATATTTAGATGCACAAAGACAAAGTAATCTGGCGGGCGCGTGGGGAGGAGTGTTGTTGGGCTCCACATATTCGTCAAATGCAAGAGGGATCCTCATTTGGGTGGACCCGGCCATACCATTCAAAGTGTTAACCACGAACATGGACAATGAGGATAGAATGGCTATGGTACATGGTATGTTAGAGAACCGGGAAATATGTATTGTCAACACTTATGCACCAAATCATGACGCCATGGTCTTCTTCAGATCATTGTATGCTAGGCTAGGATCTTGTAGAGACGGTATATTGATATGGGGAGGGGATTTTAATTGCACATTGGACCCCACCAGGAGTAGATCTGACACTAAACACAAACGGCCATCCCACCCACCCAAAGTATTGAACCTGCTCTTTGAGCACTTCCAGTTGAGGGATCTATGGAGGGTACAACATGGCAATGATAGAGAGTATTTCCATTACTCGGCCCCACATAAAGTCTACACAAGAATAAATAACTTGTTCGCAGGTGATGAACACACAACAGAATGTACATAGGCAGAATATCTGGCTAGGATTCTGTCAGACCACTCCCGACTTACAGTGAAATGGTGAGTATTTGCCCCAAGACCACCCATACCCACACGGAGGTTGAGAAGCGAAGCATTATTAGATAGAGCATTTACTGAGCACACCAGGAAAAGTACAGTGGACTTCTTTGCGATAAATGAGGGAAGCGTGAAAAAGGTGAGCATGGTCTGGGAAACATACAAGGTGATCATCAGGGGCCAAATGATAGCAGAGTCGGGGGGAGTGCAAAAATCCATAGTTAATGTCTTGAAAAACATGGAAGAGAAATTACTGGTATTGGAGAGGGAAGCAAATGTAAATAGGGAACATATGGAAGAGGTAATCAGATTGAAGCAAGCATGCCTAGTGCAGTGGGACAGGTTGGGGAAATGTAATTGCACGAGATACCTTGAAAGGAGCTATGCACAAGGTGATAAACCCAGAAGAATGCTAGCTTGGTTACATAAACGAAAGGACACAAGATCCCCTATATGTTTCTTCCGAAACGTAGGCCAAGATGAGGTACACACGCAGGTGGGCATACATGAAGTCTTTTCTGAGTACTACAAGGCATTATACGCGGATCCCCAGGTAGACGGGTAGCGCGACCTACAAGATGCCCTGCATCTCATTGCCCTGCCATGTCTACACGCACAACAGTTGGATGCACTGGAAGCACCCATAACCCCAGAGGAAGTCGTAGCCACCATCAGAACTTTGCCATTGGGGAAAGTCCCAGGCACGGATGGACTTACAAGTGAACTCTATAAGACGTACATAGATATGTTGGCGCCATTCCTCGACAAGGTATATAATGAGGCGTACAAAGAGGACATCCTTCCTAACAGCATGAGGGAAGCCCTGATAATTCTACTATTACTACTATTGCAACTAAGCCAAATAAGGTGGATACAGACTGTGGATCCTATAGACCACTGTCACTGGTGAACCAAGACAGTACGATCCTAACAGCAATCTTGGCAAATAGACTCTGCAAAGTAATACCTGCGCTGATCAATCCAGACCAAACTGGATATGTGCCAGGGAGGAATATTGTGGAGAACCTGAGAAGGCTGCACTTAGTTATTTATAGCATGAGAGACAGCGCAGCACAGTGGGCGGTTGCTTCACTGGACGCGACTAAGGCATTCAATTCCGTTCACCGGAACTGGTTGTATGCTAGAATGGTAAAGATGGGCATAGGACCATAGTATACGAAGTGGGTAAAGCTTATATACACCAAAACAATGGCCAGGATTAGGATGGGGAGTACATACTCAGACAAATGGCAACTATATATAGGATGCCCCCGGTCCCCCATGCTATATATTATAGCTGCAGAACCCATAGCTGCCTATTTGAGGCAGGAATATAGCGATGTTGGAATTGATATAGATGGGGTGAAGCATATAGTGTCCATGTATGCTGATGATATGTAATTGTACTTGTGCAATCCGTCGATAAATCTGCCACTGCAGGTGTTGGACAATTTTTGTGTATTGACAGGGATTAGAATAAATAAGAGCAAGTCGTGTTTGTTTCCACTAGCCAAGACGGTGAAAGTGACAGGCCTGCCATGGAGCAAGACCTCCTTTAGATACCTGGTGGTCAACATATTTCACGATCCTAAACATGAGCACGAGTTCAACACATTACAGGCTAAAAGTGGTTTGATGAAATCAACGGAGTTTTGGAGCAAGTTGCCCCTGTCTATGATGGGTAGAGCGGCATTACTAAAAATGGTGGCATTGCCAAGACTCATGCATTATTTTGGAAATTTCCCGTATAATATTCCAAGGCAATTCTTCCAAGATTTAGAATAAATGTGTAGGGGCTTCCTTTGGCAGGGAGGAAGACATAGAATCGCGCTGAGTATATTGCAGAGGCCCATTGACCGGGAGGTTGAAGATACCAAATTTTGAGTTGTACTTTTTGGCGTGTCAGCTACACTACGTAGTGCAACGGATGGCAGATGATCCCACGACAGAAACTGCGTTCTTACAACCAGCCATAAAGAAGAGATACCTCAGGGAGCTAGTGTGGCTTCCCACGAGGGAACAAAATAGGCACCCTTACCTGGTGGAAATGGGCATTCAAATTTTAAAAAAGAACCTGTAAGGTCATGGGACTAGAAGATCCACTTTCATCACAGACCCCTATAGCAGCGATAATGGCAGGTATGCCAGGTAGTGGGGCAATGGTGAGGTCACAATGGGAAATATGTGGAATAGCCATGGTTGGAGACCTGCAGAACGAAAAGGGGCTGATGGGATTTGGAAAGTTGCAGGAGGTTACTATCAGGCTGCTGGTCCTGAGGTGATAATCCGGTAGAAGAACTAGTAGCGTAGCTGTGGTGTTCTTCCTACCAATGTACCCCTTTGTATTTCTAATCAAACTACAAAGAAATCAATTAGCCGAAAGATGGAGATCACTGCATCCGTTGTTGGAATGTTCAGACACCGTTGGTACTGTAGGGTTGGAGATTTCAATAACGTTGACTGTAGAAGAGGAAAAACCTGAGATCAGAACAAGATAATCTCCCAAGGACCAGAACAAGAACAGGACACCAGAATAATGTGAGAAATGTACTGAATTTCCAAAAATTCAAGAAGAAAGCAATGAGATCAGATTATGACTTACCACTGTGGGTCTTAGGTGAAACACTATCGAGGAACACTTACACCACCCAACCTAACCCTAAAAGCCCTCCGGCAAGAGGACGCCTAGGCGGAAAACAGTCTCTAGTCCAGGATGCTACCCCGATGAAACGAGGACACCTGCCGTCCTATGCACCAATGATCACAGTCTCTAGTCCAGGCGCTTTGGGATTTTGGATGGTGTAGGTTCGCTCTAGGCAGTAAGGGGAATGGAAACCAGACCCAAGGTGATCAGGAGAATGGTCAGCAGCGTATGGACAATGAAGGTACTGTAGTCCAATTAGTAGAAGCAGGTTGTTAGACGGTCCGGAGTCAACAGCGTGTGAGCAATGATGGTAAGATCTGATAAGAAGAAGCAGGTCGTTAGATGGTCCGGAGTCAGCAGCGTGCGAGCAAAGCAGGTAGGGTCCGATAAGCAGAAGCAGGTCGTTAGACGGTCCGGAGTCAGAAGCGTGCGAGCAAAGCAGGTAGGGTCCGATAAGCAGAAGCAGGTCGTTAGACGGTCCGGAGTCAGCAGCGTGCGAGCAAAGCAGGTAGGGTCCGATAAGCAGAAGCAGGTCGTTAGACGGTCCGGAGTCAGCAGCGTGCGAGCAATGCAGGTAAACAATACGCCAAGAAGAAGCAGGTCAGAGAGGCAGGCCGGGGTCGAGTACCAGGGGAAGACCAACACAGACAAAAAAGGGCAAGAAGGGTCAAGAACAAGAGCAAAATTATGGGCATATACTAGCCTTGTTTCGAAATCAGAAGCAGCGAGTGCGGCAACCCGGAAGTGTTTATAACGGGTGAGCATGGCATTGCTTGACTCCTCCTCTGTGGAACGCAATAGCGTTGCGCTTGTGGAGAGGACGCCACAATCGCCATGGTAACAATGCTGTACGAGTTCTGATGCGGCTGTGGGTGTAACGGGATACTGAATGTTGTGTAAGGTTTGGACAGGTTTTGCCAATCCTGACAGTTACTGGTATACATAGAGGTCAATTTCTGTTAGATAACACAGTGCTCAGAGTGTTAAGAGATAGGTGGCCGAACAGGAATGAGGAGACCATAGGGAGTGAAGAAATAGAGACATTGCTTTCTGTAGCAGAAGGGGGACATGCCATTTCAAGGATTTATGAGATTTATGAGATATTGATAGAACGTAACTCGAGAGTAGAATTGAAGTATAAGGAGAGATGGGAAAGGGAATTGGGCAGAACGTTCAAAGACAAAGAATGGAAGGATATAACATTATATCATAAGAAAGTCTCCAGAAATGCCAGACTTCAACTGATACAACTCTACATCACGCAAAGGGCATACCTCACACCAGCTACCATCGCAAAATTCAAAGGGGCAGGCAAACAGTAATGTCCTAGATGCAGGACGGAAGAGGCAGGCCTTATACACATGTTTTGGGGATGCCCAATAGTGCAGGTGTTCTGGAGAAGAGTGGCACAGAAAGCGACCCAAGGAGGTATTGAACTTGAAATCCAAACTCTCCTTGCATGCTGGGCTGTTATAAGAGGAGTGCAAAGAAGAAACCGCCGAACAAGATAACGGTTCTGATATACATACTAGCACAGCGCAGCATAGCCGTGAGGTGGAAGGATACGCAGCAACCGAGTATTGCTAAATGGTGGGAAGAGTTGTAAAAATGGGCAACAGCAGAAACAGGAGTGTGGGAAAAGGCGCTGGTAGAACAAAAACTAGACCCAGGAAAGGACATCCAAGGGTGGATTGCTTTGACTGTGACTTTGTTTGCATGTGATTAAGGGGAAGATGTGATGCAGGCTACATTGGAAGAAGTAGAAACAGTGTAGCTAGAGAATTATTTATCAATTACATTATGTGCGGGCAGGTTTAGGGGGGCTAGGGGAGTTTATGGGGAAATATCCAGAAGAGATATTGTAATATGATAATGTACACTGTTGTGTGGTTTTGTTTTTGTTTGTTGTTATACAGAAAATGCTATAAATATATTTAATTTAAAAATAAAACGAAATAGTGGTTTCAACATAAAGTTCTAAACTGCTTCCAACTCGGGCTTATTTATTCAGCCTCCTTTTCACATGTGTTCATAAGTTCATTAAAAAAGTTCAATTTATCTTTCATCAAGCATCAAAAGAAATACTGTTCCATTGCCCTTCTCCAAGTGCAACACAGTTCCAGGGCTACACAGTACCAAGGCACCAAAACTTAGGGTTCCCTTCCCCAAGTTCAGTGTCCCTATATAAATTAAGTATCTTGAGTACAACTCTAGGAAAACACAGTTTCAAAATGCCATGGCTTAGGGTTCCCTCCCCCAAACTTAATGGTAAACTCAAATGGAAGAATTGTGCTGCTTTGCTCTTTCAACTGGTCTTTCACAACTTGGGACTCCCTTCCCCAAGTCTGATGATATTTGGTCTTCTGTTGTCACCACAGCAAACTTCCTTGTTACTATAAAGACGCTCTCTGGTCTAGGCACAGTTTTATACCACAAGTCCACCCATTACAGGTCACACAACCATGAACTTAACATTCACTTTTCCTTTGCTTCACAAGTAGGAGCAGCTCTCTGGTCAAGGCGAAGCTTTAGACCACAGGTCCACCCATTACAGGTCACGCAACCAGGAGGTCTCAGGTTTCTGATGCTATGTAGTAAACAGTCTGTAGAATGCAGCATTACACTTTTATCATATTGATTTCCTTCATTTAATGAAGTCCTTTGCTATAGATGTAGTTCTTAATTAATCTTTTCTTAGGGCTTTTTCTGGTGTCTAATGTTCCTCCCACTTAGTTTTTCCGGCACAGCTCCCCTCTTCTGATGAGGCTTACAGTTCTACACAGAAGCTTTCACTGATGGGTTTTCATGCATGCGATCAGTCAGAGTTCCAATAAATACGTCTTTCTTCCTTGTGCGCTTGCTCAGTTATGTTGTATTTACCCGGGTAAGACACATACTGGCTGCTGTTTGCATTTTACTCACCGGTTGTGATTTCCTGACTACCCCAATGATCGTCTTCTTCCTCTGAGTTCAGGGTCTCACCACCTGCCCCTCAGACACTCCCTGCTCCTTTCTTAGCCCAGGGCAACAAGCATTTTTTAACACCGCTGCAGAAGGGAATGACACACCTCCCGGTTCCCTTTCTGGGACTCCTTTGGCTGCTTGGAGGCACGGCTCCCTCACCACGCTTCCCCAGGCTGATTCAGCTTGCAGACCCTCAGCGTCTCAGTAGGCTGTCCTCTTTCAGCTGGTCCTGGGCTACTCTGGTTGTTCTGTTCTCCTTCCATCTTGCTCTCTCTCAAACTCCTCCTCAAACTCTCTTCTCTTTCTGCAGTTCCAGCTTTTATACACCTGTACACCTGTGGGTGATTAAAAGATATCAGGTGTAAGCTGAGGGTTTGCCTTGCGTGACACCAATTAAGTGAGTTCATGGGATATGTCTGACCTTCAGGCCTCTTATTCGTGTTAGTACTTGAATGGTAAAGGGAGGTAATCTTCATTGATCGTGGAGGCATCTTCCTCTTCTCAGCATTTTGTGAACTCTCAGGAGAAATAACTGGACATGGCCCTCCCTTGATTGCCCGTGAAGGATTTCTAAGGGGTTTAAATGAGAGAATGCCCTCAGAAATCGTACATGACAATCCAATTAATGAATCAAAATACCTAGTTAACACCACCACAACCCTTTATGAAGTGGTTTTCAAACATTAATACCCGGCGGGGGTTGGGGGTGGGTGACAGCATCTCAGTCAATGAGGAGGCTCGGAATGGGGTCATTACCAGCGGTGTCCCATTTCCCCTCTCTCCCTCCTCCCCCCATCCACAGAATTCCCTCCTTGTCACCATCCCCACTTACCTTTGTTGAAGTCCATTTCGGGAGTGGTCGTGCTGGGAACACTTCCAACCCCAGTGCGTCCACTCCCGATCTGCGACAGGCCGTCATAGAAAGGAAGAAGGGACTACACGTAGTCCCTTCTTCCTTTCCATGATGGCCACTTTTTTTGTTTACTTTTTTTTCAATGGCCGCCATGGAAAGGGAAAATAGACTTTGTTTTCCCTTCCCCGGTGGCCATTTAAAAAAAAAAAAATTCTGTTCCGAAATGAGCATTTCGGAAGAGAGAAAAAAATACTTTTAGTACCCCGGTCTTATGGGCCAGGGTATTAATAGCAATAGGCCCCAAGCATGGGGGGTATTCACTTCAGGTAATGCCCCAGGGCCTTTGTAACTATGGCCCGGGGCATTACCTGAAGTGGTAATGCCCCTCCCTCCTCTGGGCCTATTGCTTAATTCAAAGTTTTGACCAATGTTTGCCTCTAACCTTTGTGGAAAAACCCTTTTGGAAAGAGAAAAGAGGCCCGAAATCCTTCAGAAATATGTTTTCCCTAACCACCTTTTCGCCAATGTAACAGGCCCGTGGTAATATTTGCTGCACTATATGCCATTACATGCCAAAACATAATTTAGGAGGTAACCTCCAAAGCCCCAGTGATCTGTAAAGCCTACCATTTAATGACTAGTATTACTCAATCAATGTTTATGTAATCATATTTCTCCATTAACATTTGGCAACATTTAAAAACATGTATCATCTTTCATAAAATTCACATAGATTAGAGCAAGCTCTATAAGAAAAGCAGCTTTAACATATTCAAACAAGGTATATATAAAAACCTTATCATTACAATTAATTATATAAAACATAGCTTCCATTCATGTCCACGCGTTTACGCAAAACAGAGAAACATTGACAAATTAACAGAAAATGAACCAAATGTTCATCAACTGCCATTTAGCAGGCACACTTTGTTATTCCTCCTGCATATCATCTTCATTTATTCAGCGGTGGGTACATTTAAACGTTGCTACTTTAAAATAATTTTGCTAAAATTCCTATGGAAGTTTCTAATCAAAATCGTGAATCCCTGAATATCACAATCTCGGATGTCCTATTAGCACTCAAATCTGTGAAAGCAAATAAGAGCCCAGATTCTGATTGACTCCTGGGGAACTCCTGGGGACGTATTTAAGGATACTGACGATTTGGGCTCCATTATTTTATAAAGCTTTAAGGGCCATGATTACTCGCAATAAATTCTCAAATTCCTGGAGAAATGCGAAGTGATAGGTCTTTTGCAACTAATGATAGACATATGTCCCTCTTACTATAGATACCTTATACAATTTTAGAAAATGTTCAGCAATGGGTTGAAATGAATAATTGTTCTATCCCCTGTTCATTTAGCTTTTTGACACCTATTTATTAACTTGTACTTAAATCAAGCAAAACCTATTTTGATTCATGTATCTTGCCACAGCGTTTGGCTCTGTGAATAGAGCAAATCTGTGGGAGATACTGAGGGACTTGTGTACCCCTATTAAGCTCCTGATAGTACTTACATACTCATGACCAGGCTTCTCTTAGATATGGCCTTAATAGTTAAATAAGTGCCCATTTTTATTGAAATATGCCCAGTGAATTAAGTGGGATGCTAAATCGAGGGGGGCTCTCATAAGGGGGCATGGCCTAAGTATGTGTGTACTTAAGCCCTGCCCATAACGAGAGCCCCTCCCCCCTCTCGCCAATGGGAGGAGGGGGCTGGTGAAAGCAGGGGAGCTGGGGCACACTAGCATTATTTCCTTTGGTGCGCCCAGACCCTCAGGGCTGGGCACAACAAAGGTGTGCCATCAGTGTGCCCCAGCTCACACACACAGCAGGCAGCCCTTTCATTCAAGCCGCCGCGTGGTTAAAAATCTCAGGCTGCTTGAATGAAAGGGCTGCCAGTTGCGTGATGATTGTACTCCGAAACAGGAGGGCTGGAGGGACCAATCTCTCCTTTTGTTTCCGAGTAAAGAGTCATCACGCATTATGAAGCCTTGTGTAAAAGACTTTATGCAGCATAATGACTCTTTACTTGGAAACAAAAGCAGAGACTGGACCCTCGAGCCCTCCTCCTGTTTCTGAGTTCAGAATCATCTGGCAGCTGTGTAGCCAAAGCTACGGTTACACTGGCTGTCTGCAGATGTCAATACTTCGGAAGTACTGGCACCTGCAGGCAGTCCTTGTAACTGAGCAGCGCTTCAGCTACCTGGCTGCCCCGAGGTGTTGGCACGGCTGGTGCTAGTCGGGGTGGGCCCCCGCTGAGAGCCCTTGCTGGAGACTGCTTAGAAGCTTTTCTCTGCATTTATTTAATGCAGTCACTTGCAGTGCTCGCATGACATGATATGATATGATAGGTTATTTATAACACACTTAATACCCAGAGGTTTCTAAGCGCAGACTCAGGGATTAAACCTGTGGTGCTCCGTGTCGCTTGCTTCAAGGCGAGCGTGTTGCCCCTTGAGCTATCCTCCCGAGACACATATATTATAAAAGAAGCTGTAACTTTCAGTCATGGCTACAAACTTGAATGAAGAAAACGCTCCTATCTCATCCAATTAACTGTCTGCTTTTAACAAAGGTATGGAGAACATTCTAAGTGAATTATCTAACATTCAAACCTCCATTTCATAACTAGATTCTCGCTCTTTAACAAGGCAATATGACGTTTGTTCATTTACAAATTAAATTAAAATGATTACTGGAAGGCAGAAGAGTGCATTTCTGTTACAGAAGACAAACTGGAAGGTATAGAACTTATGCAGCAAAAGCTGTTTCAGATGGAGTCAGAAATAATTAATTTGTAGGATAGAAACGGAAGAGAAAACATTAAAATTCATGGAATACCGGAAAATTCAGAACTGAATGATCCCATTAAATGTTTATCTGATTGGATGCCTAAAGCTCTGGGCATTTATTTTACTGTGCCTCTTGAATTTCAAAGAGCACCTAGGATTAATCCTCACTTTACTAACAATTGGTCTTCCCCTAGAGCTTTCATTGCTTGCCTTTTGTGACACCAGCATGCTTGTGAAATTTTATCAGCAGCAAAAAAGCATTCACCTCTATTATTTAAAGGCAACAAAATCTATATCTCACCAGATTTTTCAAAAATGATATAAGACAAAAGGAAGAGGTTTTTGGAGATGAGACCAGCACTGAAAAGACTTGGCATCAGATATGGCCTGTAAGATCCTGTCATAATGTTGATTACTCCGCCGCATGGCACCACTAAGGAGCACTCTGATCCTGATGATCTTTATAGACTTATTAAATCCCTTAAATCTTTGAACATGGACACTTTATCCATTCCTTATCCAAATCCTACAGCGTTCTCTAACCAACAACCTCCTCCCCAAGTTTCTAACTCCTTTAATCTTTATAAATTTAAACCAGGGAATTTTCACCATTCTAGAAATGGATTTGATCTGAATACTTCTCCTAATTCTTTTGATACTTCTGATAAACATTGAGACAAATCTAGATCTCCTATTAAACACGTTGATTCTGTTATTTTGTCTCCACGGAGTTAGTTGCATGCATCAATTTAAGCTTTGTTGCTCTTTCATTTTAATGGTTGACAGATCATTTAATACGATCACTTGGTTCTTTTCTTCATATATCTAGGTTTTTCTGTTTTGTCAGAGGATCATTGAGTTGTGGTTATCCATCTTCTTGTTGCTCAGGGTCACTCCAAGGAATAATGCTGTTCTGTTTCTAATAATTTTAAGTCTTACATGTTCAAATATAACATCCATCTTTATCTTTGTAATGTTATTATGGCTGTTCACCTTTTATTTCTCTTTTGTGTTCCCTTCCCTACTTATTATAAGGATCTCTACAATTTACAAGTATCCATTTATCTTTAATTCTATCACTGTAGATATGGTTTGCACAACAGTACACATACATGTTATATTGGTTATACTTATGCAACTCATGTTGTTCACTTATTTATCACATTCCTGATTTGATGACAAATGAGTATTGACATTTCTACTTGGAATGTAAAAGGTCTCAATCACCCATTTCCTAAGAGTCTTAAGAAAACACAAGGCTAGTATAGCTTGCATACAGAAACCCCATTTACATTCTGAAGATGAAAATAAAGCTTTGAGAAGATAATGGGTTAGTCATGTGTCCCAACGTTCGTGGAGGAATAAAGACAACTCACCAGTAATGGTTAATTTGGAAGAGCATTTATTTCTTTTAACCAAGCCCGCAGATCAGGAGACTAGGGAAGAGGAGGAAGAATGAGTCTTTATTTTCGACTTTAAACCTGAATTCTCTGCGAGGGGAAAACCAGACCTTCTTTAGTCTCTTAGACAGATCAATAAGATGTTTGAAACATTTCACAAGAAATAAATCCAGATTTTGTTTGTGGTCCCTCAGAATGTGTCAGGATGCCTTGCCCCTAAAGGCCAAGATTCTCTCTTGTGTAATTTCTTCTTGGAAGTGAAAACCCCTATCAGCTTACAGGATAAGTCAATAGTTTGTTTATTCTATTCCCTCCAAGTACTTCCTTCCACTTGGTTTAAACTACTTGTCCCATTTACTTGTATGGACATCAGCCTTCTCGTTCCTGATACGTGAGCGAGCATATTGATGTCAGTTTTCTTCTTTCCGTGTTGAGATTCTGCAGTCGGCTCTGTACGTATCAGCCGCGTTACATACAATGGGTTCCAAAAGTGTCAATTACTGTTTCTTTGTTTGTGGAACGCTCATGTTAATTTCTTTTCTCTTCTGCGGTCGCAGCGTTCTCCCTAGGGGTCTTCACCCGTGTCAGTTTCGCTCCCGTGTTGACTTACTGATGCGCCACACGTCGTTTGATTCCTTTAGACAGCTTGCCGCTTGATTTAAATTAGATGTTCTTCTTCCTCATCAGTTCCTGGTTCCAACATGAGCCACCGCAGACACGCTCCCGGTCTCCTCTGACAGCTGGTCATAAACAAACACAACAAAAACTCTCTTCAGCTTCTCCTGCAGTATTGCTGCCCAACGTGGACAGTTTCTTTTCTTTCAGCCTAACGTGGCTACATTCAAACTGTGTGTAATACTTCTATAATTCCCTTCACTTGTCGAGGGCTTCAATATGCCCACTCGTAGGCACCTTCCTCTTCAGCCATTGTCTGTAACGAACAACCCAAGATTTTAGAGGAAAGGCCCCTCACAACCGGCAGCTCACTGGTCCTTAGTTCAGTCCCCTGTCTATCCATTCCCCAGGGTCCCTCCTCTTGCAGCTCTCCACGCACCCTTTCCTGGCCATGATGCCCTGTGTTGCTGGACTTCTCCTCATGGTTCTCCCTCTCCGGATTAACCCCATCACATCATGCTTATAAAAAAAGGTTTTATTGAAAGTGTTTTGGTTAAAATGTAACCTTTTAACACTAATTAACAATTGCACCTAAAAAGAATAGATGAATGCAAATATATAATATATAAAACAGTGACACTGTATCATGTTACATAGCTTATACTAATAATTCTATCAATCAATACAAAAATAATTCATCCACATAAATACAAGGCTTCATGAACTAGAAAGCATTAAACATCCACATACTAAATCACAATCCTTTATTCAATAATTTGAGGATCTCTTGCCATATATTCATGAATTCAATCATATTGACATTTGTATAGCGCCTTTAATTATGGTCCCAATGTGCTGTTGACTGAAAGCCTGCGGACGGACCAGAGTCCAACATTTGGGAGAATTGAGAGGTGCTATTATGCATGTGTGCATTTCAGCCATTACAGTTATGTGAGGGTGGCCAAGACCCTGCTAGTCATCCATGTCTGAATGGGCACAGCAGAGGTATACTATGAACTAAAGAGGGTAGATTGTGTTTAAGGAGATAGAGAGTTATGTGGGAAGCTGCAATTTGAATTTTTGTCATTATAGGTAGCTTTATTCTTATGGCAGAGGTGTTGTGCAATAGTGTTTGTGTTATATGTGTGTGCAGTGTGTGCGGAATGAGCCTGTGCCTTCCACTAAGCTGTGAAGGTGCAGTGTGCAGGAGGAGAAAATAGTGAGCTGTTCAAACACCAAGGTCTACATCTTGGAGTCCATCTATATACAAGGAACAGTGCTACGTTTCACAGAAAATCTAAGTACAGAGCAAATGCATAATACAGGCCCTCTGATAGGATCATAGAGAGGTAAATTGCCATCCCTGGTTCCTTCTGCTGTGGACAACATCCCCTTTCAAGTTTATAGGTGGTGGCACGACCCACCCTCATGTGCTTTAGAGTTACTTACAATGGCCACTACGAGGGAGCAATCCAATGTGCCTGATTGTCCTCCTCCCGCTAGATCAGACCGATTTTCCTAAGGACCATTTTAAGTCCAATGCATTGCCCAGCCTTCAAGCTCATGTGAGTGCATTACCCTGCCCACTTAGAGGATTCTTATCATGAGCGATTTACTGCAATACCTTCTTGAGTCACTCGTGAGGTTTGGTGGTGCCCAAGGCGGGTTAGAGGTGGCAGGGCACAGAGAACGAAGGAGAGAAGAGGGTGGTAGCTGAGAGGGTGACTAGCAGTGGGGGGGACTGTGGGAGGGGTGACTGCTGGATAAAGCACGTGTGAGTGGAGGGGATAGAGTGCAGGGGGGAATCAGGAAGTGGGAGGGTTTTGAGGGTTTCCTTAAGGCCAGGTGATCCTCTATGAAGCAGAGTGTGAGGGGGTGAGAGTTCCAGAAGGTGGATGAAAGGACAGAGAAACATGAACCTTCTAATCTGAAGAACTTGAAAGTGGGGACTACTAGGAGGTGTGCAGAGCCTTATCTGAGGATTCGGGAGGGGCGGAAGTGAGTGTGCGTGCTTTGGAGGAATTCAGGGCCTTTCTTGTGGATGGCACAGTGGGTAATGCACATGGCTTTGAAAGAAACCTGTCGGCTGATGTGCAGGCAGTGGAGTGTCCTGAGTGCGGGGGAAATGTGTTCTCTGATGGAGATTGTGAGGAGGAGTCTTGCTGCAGAGTTTTGAATTATTTGGTGCTTTCTGAGTTGGTATATAGGCGCGCCTAGGTAGAGGGAGTTAGAGTAGTCTAGGTGCAAGAGGATGACGGGCATGATTGTAGAAACTCTGTGGGGGTAGGAGAGATAAGGGAAAATCCATTTGAGGATGCGAATGTGGAATGTACATGATCTGGAGACTGCGTTGATGTAGTGGGTGAGGGTCAGGTCAGAGCTAAAGATATATCCTGGGTTTCTGACTCAGGTGGAAGCGGTGGGCGCGTGTCCTAATGTTGGCGGCCAAGGGATAGGTTTGGGAAGGAGAGCTGTTTTTCTGCAGATTAGGATTTAGGTTTTCCCAGAGTTGAGGAGCAGGTGGTTGTTCGTCACCAAGAGGTCAATGTCCACAAGAAAGGATGCCAGGTCTGGGTGGGGTGAGGAGGGGGAGTTGGGAATCTTGAGGATGATCTGAGTGTCATCAGCATAGTTGTAACCGGTGAGATTGTGAGAGCGGATGAATGTGGGGAGGATTGGCAGGTAGAGGTTGAACAGGAGGGGGGAGAGGGTGGCTCCCTGAGAGACTCCGTGATGGACTGGGTGGGGGCAGAGGAGAAAGGATGGATGAAAAAGATTTAGGAGCAGTCGGAGAGGAGAGAGGACATCCCTCTGAGGGCGGAGTCCCTGATGCCTAGGTCGAACAGTCTGTTCTTGATGATGGAGTGGTACATTATGTCGAAAGCTGCTGAGAGGTCAACGAATATGAGAGCGATGCAGCCATCTGAGTCTGCTCTTCTTTTCAGGTCGTGCCAGATAGAGACCAAAGCAGGATTCAGTTCCATTGAGGGGTCTGAAACAAGACTGGGCAGGGTTAAGAAGGCTCTGGGATTCGGCAAAGAGACTGATCTGGGTGTATGCCTTGTGATCTAGTAGTTTGGCTATGAAGCGATTGTTGGAGGTGGGGCAGTAACTGGATGGAAGGAGGGATCTAGAGAGGGCTTTTTTAGTAGTGGTTTGATATGCGAGGTTTTGAAAGCTGATGGGAAGATTCCGGCTGTTAGGGAGTGGTTGATAATAGATTTGGCAAGGGTGCCTGCACAGGTGGAGGAGAGAATGTTTTTGAGGAGGGCCGGGGGGGCAGGGGTCTTCCAGAGTTCTTGATGGGCAGCTATTGGAGAGAAGCCTTGAGAACTAAGGAAGGGAGACTGCAGAGAAGTCACTGAAGAGGGTGTGTGTGTCTGGGGCTGGGGTGGTTTGGCAGTCAGTGTAGGGGCAGGGGGTATTTAGCATGGATGGCGAGGTTCCTTTTAATGGCTATGTTGAAGTAATGGGCAGAGAGGGTGTCACACATGGCTTGGGGGATAGAGGGGAAGAGCAGAGGGGGGTCTTGTACTCAGAAATAATCTTGTGGAGGTCTTTGCAGGGGTTGTTTGTTTTGTCGGTGCGGGAGGTGTAGAAGGCATGTTTGGCTTTTCTGATATCAAATCTCTAAGCTCCCATCTGTCTAGCAAGAGAGGCTTTGTTTTGGGCTGATGGATTGGTCCGCCACAGGTGTTCCAGGCTACGGTTGAGGGTTTTGAGGGATTTGAGGTTAGGGCTGAACCACCTGGGCAAAGGACCTTTGCATTGGGAAAGAGGGGTTTGAGTGAGTTAGGGGTATAGAGCGTTGAGAGCCATTGGTCAAAGAGGTCTGGGGAGGGGGTTCCACCTTGGAGGGGGAGATTGGGAAGATATGCAAGAAGGGAGCAGGATAAGTCTGGGCAGATAGTTACCTTGTTCCATAGTGGGATCCTGGGGGACGGCAGGGGAGGGACGATGAGAGAAGGGCGGCACGGGAGCGAGAACTGAGAAAAAGATAGTAGAGTGATTAGTCCAGATGATGGGGTGGGTGAGAGAGGATGACATAAGATTAGACGAGCTGAATACTACATCTAGGGTGTGACCAGCAATGTGAATGGGGCCTGTAACGAGTTGGGTCAAAATGAGGGCTTCTAGGTTGTCAAGGAGATTATGGGTCACTGGGCATGAGGCGGTGTCGAGCCAGATGTTTAGATCACCAAGAACAGTAAGCGTGGAATGAGAGATCACGATGGCCAATACAGAGTCACCCAGAGGGGTCTGTAAAGGTGGAGGAAGCTGAGGGAGAAAGAAGGAGAAGATTGGAATTTGACTAACAGGGATTTGCATTCATCGCTGCAGGGTTTTTTCTCGGCGTGTAAGGGTGTGAGGTGAGGTTTGTGGAGGATGGCTATTCCACCTGCCCTGCTGGCTCTGTTGTGGGTGATCAGGGAATAGTATGGCGGGGGGACCTTGTGTGCAGAGAGGGGGGTCATCTGAGAACCAGATTTCAGTGATGAAAAGCATGTCTGGGACTTCATCAGAGATGAGGTCAAAAATCATGTGTTTGTTTCTGGCAACTGAATTGACATTGATGAGGATTAAGAGAGGAGGCCGGGAGGCAATCTTCTGATGAAGGGGGGGGGGTGACCTTATAGAGGGAGAGGCTGCAGGTAAGGAAGGGAGGCATGGGAGGGGTGAGACGAGGGAGAGGGAGAGAAAAGGGGGAAGGGAGGAGGGCATGAGGGGAGAGCATGGATGATTGCCGAATGTTGGGAGTGAGGGGACGAGGGGGCTAAAAGGGGAGATATAATACATGCAGAATCGACATAGCCATTCAGAATACAGTATTTTTCTCCAAGCAACCAATCTTGATAAGGAAGAGAGCAAACCAAGGTGAAGTTGGAGGATAATTCTTCTTACCTTTCCGTTATTAACTTTCTCAATATAACTAAAAGGCATGTTTAATGGAAATCCCTGGCAGACATGAAAAGTCAGGTTATTATTCCTATCTCAAATACAAGCTTTATCTGTGATTTCCTTACATGCCACTGAGACATTAATGGGTAAGACCAATTCATATCTATTATCATTATAAAAGGATAAAACATCCTTCAACCACGTATTTAAAATTCTGACTGAACACGCAGGTTTCAGTAGGTCTGTAAAATCGGAAAACATAGAATCTGGGTTGTCTTCTTCCTTGATCATTTTCAAATAAAATATAGCACTGTTCATTCATTTTTTTAAAGTACATATAGATGTCAAGCCCAATTCGCTATCAGGGGTAGAGTTTGGGTGGAGCAAAGCCATACGCCACAATTATCCCTAGATGAACTTAAGCCAAGCAGTTTCTTTATTGGTGAAAATCTCTAAACCGTAAAGCACACTGGGGACTATACTGGATCTCGAGATCTTCAGCAGGCCTTCCATAAATAGCCTCCTTTATGTTTGACAAAATTCCTAATTGCATTGAACTTTTTCTGAGTTTTATTCATTATGGCTGTCCCTGACCTAATGCAATTTAGAGAATCAAAAAAGGGTATTCACAGATATGTGTATGAGTCAGCAACCTCTATAATTTCATTAAAATTCTAGACAACCGTTTTTGTCTTTCTTTTGTTGGCTTGAAAGGTCAATATTTTCATTTTTTTCTAATTGATTATAAGACTGTTTTGAACAGAATATTTATATATAGAGTGTCTGAACTACGCTGCAAGACTACAGGGGTTTGATCTGATATAATAGTGTCATCAGCGTAGGATAACTAAGCCACGTGCTGTTTACCAACACGAGAAACACAATTATGACACTTGTTTAGTTCCTCCTGCAGGTCTGCAACATATAGATTATAATGCGTAGGTGCCAGGGAGCAACCCTGTTTCAAGCCATGGTTGGTCTGAACACTTTGACTCAGTACACCTTCTTGATTAATTCTCAGTTTAGCAGAAGTGTTGGTGTAAAGTTCTTTAATGAAATGCAATATTCTTGGAGGCAGACCCCCATCTCTCAAGTTTCCTCCATAGCACCTTTTGATTAACTGTATCGAAATTGTCCCTATAGTCGATGAAACGGTTCCATGTGTTAATATCCCCACAAAAATATTGCGATACAAAAATATCGCCATACTTTTGTGGTGATATTGACCCATGAACCCTATGGGGGACACCCCTGCAACCTCTGCATTATTTTAAAATGTGCAGGGGACACCCCCGCAACCCCCACTCCCACAAAATATCCTCCCCAAAAATATCACCTATGGCGAGACAAACGGCCATATGTATGGCAATATTTTTGGTGCGGATATTTTATAGGGATACCCGATGAAACATATATAGAGTGCTTGAACCTTATGTTCCATAGTTACATGTATCAAATAGGTTAGAGTCCATAAATTAGAAACAGTACCTACAACCTTTCTGAAACCTGACTGCTGGTTTATAAGAAGTTTGTGTTCCTTTATCCATTAAAAGTTAGGAACAAACTTAGAGCTGGAATAAACCATCGCAAGGAGATCATCATTCGAGGGGATGTCCCTCACTACTTTTTTATGTATAGGGATCAATATTGATCTTTTCCAGCTTACTGGTATTACACCAGAAGAAGAAAATCAGTAAAAATATCTGATGCAATATTAGCCCAGAGAATAGGTTCTTTCTTCTTAACAATATCAGACACTCCATCAGGGCCGGAGGCTCTAGATATCTTAAGATTATTTATCAAAAATACGATATCCTCAATGGCAAAACACAAACTATCACCTCATCTAGAGGGACGTAATGCTCAGTGGAATAGTTCATGATATTAGGTATATTATAGAGGAGCTTCGATATATTGGGCCTCATTACGAGTTAAGCACAAAGGGATACCGGGCACCGGTAAGGACACCAGTGCCGGTAATCCCTTTGCGCCCTATTCCGTGTTCCCTTAGCGGGTCCCTTCCTTAACGCCTGGTTTTACCAGACGTTAAGAAATGGACCCGTTAAGGGACTTTAGAGCTAATAACGGTACCGCAATTTGCGGTACTGTTATTAGCGCCTTCCTCCTTCCCATTGAGCCCTATGGGGGCTCAAATGGGAATGGGGAATGGCTTTTTCAATGAGGACTTACCGGTCCCGCAAAAGTCGGAATAGACCGGTAAATCCCCATTGAATGAGGGCGGACTCGGTACCGGTATTGGAGGTAGTCATGGTGCTAATAGCACCATGATTACCTCCAAACTCGGAATGAGGCCCATAGTTAATCTCTATGTTTTCTGCTTACTTCTTGCTTATCAGTTGTAGATTCAGTCCAAGACTTATAAATAGTCCAGAGACTACATGAATCCAAATGACAGAGAGCATTAAATATGAGTTGCCAGTGAGTAGTCATCATTGAAGCTTTATACACTATAACATAATTTTTGTATCTAGTTTTAAGGCTCATTATGGTTTTTGCCTTCTGAACTGAATAAACATTTATTGCCATTGCAGCTTTTATATCTTTTATCAACTGCCTTTTTTATTAGCAATAGCATTGTCACAAATTGTGTCATTTTTAGTAGTTTTTAGGAAATGCTTATTTTGCATGGCCCCTATGTACGCTGTGACCTTTTCTACCTCAATAGTGTAGCCATGAATATCAAAATGTTTAGTGGAATCACCTTTATAGAAATGGCAAACCATCTGTCTATTGAAGGCAACCATGATTTGTTCGGACCAACAAGTTCTCTTACCAGAAGTGTTCACACCATATTTACCTTCTAAGCAGGATTTTATCCTACCGTTATGTTGTTTAACAAATTTCATAACAACATGACCACTTATTTTAGAGGGAATATGAGAAAAGTCCTTTACCAGTCTAAATAAAGAACCCGGCAACAGGAAATAGTCTATCCAAGATGATACAGAACCATTTGTCCAAGTATAATGAGCAGGAGCACCATTCTCATTTATTTTAAAAAGCTGGTAAAGGGAATATGAAGCAATAAACCACCCCAAGGATCACAATTATCTATTATATTTTCACAAGCATGCTCTATGGCTGTAACACCATGGTGATTACGTTAGTATTAGTAGAGGTAATGGGTCTTCTCTAATTAAGATCTCAAATAATTATATAAAAAAGCTCATGCTGTGAAAAAACAATTCATTTACAATGTATTCAATTAACTTAACAATACAGGAGGTATGGGTGTCACCAGCAGGGTTGTAAACCATAACAATTAAAATGTGTTGGTGATGGGCCGTCACATACTCCGTCAGTAACAACTGATTTTTAGCACCAATCATTGGCCCTCTCTAAGGTCTAACCAGCAAGCTGCTACGAACAGCTTTCTGTCTGATGTGGTAACCATCAATAGCTAACTCATGCGTTAGCCAAGTTTCTTGAAATGGAAAAAGATCTGCTGAAAGTAGGAAGGTTAAGCCTGTATCATTACGAGTAAAAGAGCTAAAGCCTCTAGCATTCCAAGATAGTACTACTAACTGTTCAAAATACTTCAGTAAAGATCATGCAATCTCATTCAGCTCACCTTCCATACATTCAAAGTTTCCATTTCCTCTAGATAAGGTAGTATGGGTATTCAAGGACACCACAAGTTTCTTAACCAATACATCAATCTCAGAATCAGAAAACGTAGTATTCTTGTCTTTAGGGGGACTCCTCTGTTGTTTTACCTTAGTGAATATGGGGTCCTCAGATCTAATAAAATTATAGCCCAATTCCAGGAACCTATGAGCATAAGACATTACCTGCTCTGTAATAACTGGTGAAACAAAATGCACTAGCTTCTATTAAGGTGGAAGGAATTTCCACGTGCGTAATATAGTAATAATATAGTAAATAATACAGTAATAGTATAGTAAAAGTAGTAATAATTTTAAATTGAGGAAGAAGATGGATCAATTCAAGTACATCAGCACAATTTTAAAAAAGTGCTATGTGAGGTGGCATACATATCTGAAATCCTGATCTTTGAAGGATTTTTGTTGCTCTTATGGTTCTCTAATAGGTTGTTAATAGTTTTAGTGGCCTTCCAAGAACCAGGCCCCTCTATCGGACAGTTAGGCAACAATAGGGATGGCAAAGTTACATTTCTATTCCCAGGGCTAACATTTGACCCACAATGCAGTTCTTTTGATGCTCCAGGAGCCACTTGTACGCCAAGGGAGGAGGAGTATGTAGGTGTCTTATTCAGCCAGGTATCCAATGAGCCAGCTTGAGTTTTATCTCCCGATTCCTTCCAGGTAACCCTCATATGGCAGCAGGCACAATCTCAAATCCACACTGCGTCTCTTGGCATATCAAATCTTTAGGAAATGTTCTAGCCAAAGATTGTGTGGCAACAGTAGCACTATTTTTAGGAACTTTGTTGTTGCAGTTATTATGCTTTTTCTTTAGACTGAATTCCATTTCTACCAGTCTGTCTCTTTCTTTGGCCCTTCTTTAATGTCCCCCTATGTTCTTGCATCTTTGTGGGGTGTTCCTCTATCAGCGATGTATCAGGGCACACTATATTTGTATTTCTTGCCAGCTAAAATTTCTCTAACGCTTGCCTCCGAGCCAGCCTTATTTAGCACAACATCGACTAGTTTAAAAAAAAACATTCTTTAGTAGCTGGTGCTCTTTGAACATGCTATTACACAACATAAATAAAGCTTTTAGTATAGCAGGGTGCTGTCGGTCCATCATTTCTTCCTCATCAGATGAATCAGAAGGTGTGGGTCGGGCCGAGGTGGAAAGGTAAGAAAATGAATCCCGAGGAACGGGAGACCGGAGGTAGAAGGACACAGAAAGGAATATGATAGAGGAAGATGAAAGAAAAGTAAACGCGTAATAGCCATGTTTAGAGCAAAAGAGAGAAAGCAGCACGAAGAGGGAGGAAGGGAGTGAGATAGAAAGTACGAGGAATCTCAGAGGAATTAAGGGCAGAGTCCCAGGAGGACAGAAGCAAGCAGGGCTGAAAGACCGCTAAATCGCAAGCGATAAGGAAAAAGCGTGCAAGCACGGAAAGAATCCAAGGTGCAACATGCAGGTGCACCGATTTTGTGACTGTATAAACCTGGCGGTGGCCAGCTTAGAAAGACAACTAGACCGTTGCCAACGGAACGGTTGAAAACGTGATGGAACATCTAATGGCGCCGCCAGCTATCCCACAGCTTCCAAGAGGGCATGACAGTATAACCTCTTTTCCTCGGCGGTCCTCCCATCTTTCCTGGGTACTGCCCATGGAATCTCTGAAGAAGAAGAGGGGCAGGAATGTTAGTCCTTGGTTCCCACGTACGTTCTGCTTCGGAGTACCTTTTCCAATGTACCAAGCATTGAAGTACTCCTCTTCTGCATCTGGAATCCACCAGATGGAAGACTTCATATTCTTCCTCTTTGGGTGCAGTGGAAAATTCAGGCTTCAGAATCTTACATAGTTAAGGATCAGGATGGTATTCCTTCAATAAAGAAGAGTGAAACACTGGGTGTATTTTTTTCATAGTAGCTGGTAGACGAAGGCGGAACGCCACAGGATTTATTCGTTCTTGTATGTGAAAAGGTCCAATGAATCTGGGAGAAAACTTCCCTCTTCTGATTCATCGAGGTAGGAATCTAGTAGACAACCACACTTGGGTATCCTTGTCCCAAGAAGGATTCGGTTGTCTACTCTGATCTGCATTCCTCTTATAGCCTCTTCTGCTTGCTTCCAGTGTTTCAATGTCTTGTTTGTGGATCTCCTTGATGGTGTCTAGCAGATGTTCAATCGACGGTATCTTCGAGGACGTCGAAAGATTCAAAGGTAGATGCCTGAGGTGGTAACCATAGGTACACTGAAAATGGCTCATCCTTATGGCAGTATGGATAGTATTATTATAAGTGAATTCTGCCATGTGAAGGTAATTGTTCCACTGATCTTGCTTATGACAACAAAAACAATGTAGGTATTGTTCTAAAGTGGCATTCAACTTTTCAGTTTGGCCATTACTTTGAGGATGATACCCTGAAGAGAGAGCTCTTTGAATACCCATCTGTTGACATAACGGGGACCAAAAGGAAGACGTGAATTGAGATCCACGATCTGATACGATGGTGATAGGGAGTCTGTGCAGGTGAACAATATCCTTGAGAAAAAGGGCAGCTGTCTGTGGGGCTGAAGGAAGACCTGGCAGAGGAGAAAAATGGGCTAACTTAGAGAAGCTGTCTATAGTTACCATTATTGCTGTGAATCCATCAGATTTAACGAGGTCCAGAATAAAGTCAGTTGAAATATGTGTCAAGGGTTGAGAAGGGAGAGTCTCTTGCTGTAACAGTCCAACTAGCTTACTCGTCAGATGTTTACCCAGGCATATGTTGGGCAGGTAGAAACATAGATTGCCACATCTCTCTGCATTCCTGGCCACCAGAAATATTGTGATAGGAGGTCGGTGGTTGCCTTTTGTCCCTTGTGACCAGCAGAAGGGCGGTCGTGACACCAGGCTAGGGCTTGATCTTGGAGAGTCTTGGTCAGCAGAAACAATGCTTGTCCCTTCATGTAAAGCCATCCTTTTGGAGAAGAGGGGTCCTTTGAACAAGTGGTGAGGCTCCATGAACCGAACCATCTTGTACGTCTTGAAGAAAAGTGTTCACCATGGCAATGATTTCCTTACCAGCGAGCAGCCTTTAGCCTTTGTGTGGTGAGAAATCAAACTGAAAAAAAAAATACACCCAGCGGGCATGACGGGCATTACGACACTCCATCTGTTGAAGGATGCAGCGATTATGATGATCGGTTCTTACAGAGAAACAATGTAATGCTCCTTGTAGAAGGTGACGCCATTCTTCACAAGCCTGGCGTATGGCTAGCAGCTCCTTCTCTACAACTGGATAGTTGAGTTCGCTAGTGGAAAGGGTCCTTGAAAGATGAGCAATGGGGTGTTCAAACCCATCATCTCCTTTCTGAAGAAACAAAGCGCCAATTGCTCCATCCGAGGCATCCGATTCAACCACGGAGGGAAGACTCTGGTCAGGTTGTCTGAGGATGGGTGCAGTGGTGAAAGCATGCATGAGTTGGTTAAATGCTTTCTCTGCCTCTAGACTCCACTGAAATGATACCCCCTTTTTTAACAGATCAGTGATGGCCAGCACCTTGTCAGAGAAGATGGTAATAAACCGTTGGTAAATGTTTACCAGACCTAAAAAATGCTGGATGTCTTTCACTGTCTTGGGGGCGGACCATTTCAGAATCGCCTGGATCTTGGAGGGATCCATCTGATTCCCATTGGCTGAGAGAATGAAACCCAGGTAGGAAATAGAAGATACCTGAAACATGCACTTCTCTGGTTTATCATAAAGATGATTGAGGTGAAGCCGGGCTAGGACCTCGCCAACATGCTTGCGATTTTCAATTTTAGAAGATTAATATACCAGAATGTCATTAAAATAAAGAACTACACTTACAAATAATAGGTCAGAAAACAGTTTGTCCATGAATATCTGGAAAACTGCAGGGGCATTTACTAGTCTGAAAGGCATGACAGTGTATTCGAAGTGGCTTAGGGGAGTTCGAAATACTGTCTTCCATTTGTCGCCAGATTTTATACGCAACAAATGGTAGGCTCCCCTAAGGTCTAACTTATTGAAAATGGAGGTCCCCTGAACAGCTTCCAGAATATCCTTGATTAGTGGCATGGGATAGGGGTCGTTGATGGTATGTTGATTTAGGCCACGATAGTCTATGCAAGGTCTTAACTCAGAGGATCCCTTCTTAGGAATGAAGAAAAGTGAAGCACCCACAGGGGATTTGGATTCATGTATAAGCCCATGCTTCAAATTAGTCTCTAGATAGTCTTTGAGGGCTTGGCGTTCAGGAATGGAAAGAGGGTACATCCTACCAAAAGGAATGGTGGCTCCAGGTGTGGTATCTATGGCACAATCTTCTGCTCTGTGAGGAGGAAGGAGATGATGAATCTTGTCTTCAAAGACTTCTAGGAATTATTGGTAGTGGAAGGGCACTGAACTGACCACAACTAGCAATGCTTCACCCTGAAGGGGTACTAGCGCAGGATAGTTCAAGCAGTGATCTCTGCAGTAGGAGGATGTAAAAGTTACAGTATTCTCAACTAAATCAATGGAAGGGTTGTGGCGACGCAGCCAATGCATACCCAATATAATGGGGAAATGGGCTGCGTTAATGAGATCAAATACTACTTCCTCCTGATGTTGGAATATGGTTGCTCATATCGGGTGTGTTTCCTTCTCTATGGGTCCAGAAGATAAGGGAGAACCATCAACGCCTTCCACCGGAACTGATCGGATTTTACGGCGGATAGGAAGTAGGTTTTCATCAGCCCATCCAATGTCGAGGAAGTTACCGGCTGCACCACAATCCAGCATAGCTAGAGCTTCCCATTCTTTGCTATCCAAAGATAGTTTCACCTTTATGACCATGAGACGACTGTCATGAGGATATCTGGGTACTTTAGAAAGACTACAGGGACTTATGGCAATCACCCCCGACCTATCCCTGTTTAGGTTGGGGGAGCAGCGTTTCCCGTCCATCATGGAGGGACCTCTGGACAATTTCTTAAGAGATGTTTCTGAGAGCCACAGTACATGCATACGCCAAGTTCTTTTCTTCTTTTTCATTCCTCAGCAGTCAAGGGTCCCCTTGCTGCACCAATTTGCATTGGCTCTTCTCTTGAAGGAGTGACGGTTTTCTCACCCATCGAAGGAGGGTTCAGCAGAGGTGACGGGTAGGTACGGTTTCGTCCTCTTTCAAATCTTCATTCCCCGTGACGAAACTCCATCTGTAGAGCGAGGGTTACTAACTCCTGGAAGTTCTGAGGTCGAGCTGTCCTAGCCAATTCGTCCTTGATATCTTTGTGGAGCCCACGGTGGAACAGAGTTTGTTGTGCAGAATCCGGCCATCCTGCACAAGCCGCCAGACGCTGAAAGGCTGAAGCATAGGTCTGTACGTCTTGTGAGCCCTGTCGTAGGTCTATCAAGGCTTCATAAGTGGAGTATTGGACTACAGGCCTCTCAAAACGGGTCTTAAATTGTTGGGTGAACAAGGCAAAACAAAGGGGTCGCCCAAGCCAGGACATTGCCTACTAGATTTGTTACCAAAAACCCCACCTTAGCTCTATCCATTTCAAAGGCTTGAGGCTGGAATATAAAGTACATAAGGCAGGCATCCAGGAATTATTTTAAAGAATTTGGGTTGCTGTCGTATTTCCCAAAGGGTAACTGGTAGGGAGTTAAGTCACCCCGGGTTCCTTCGTCCCTGGCAGCAACTTGTTGTCTTAAAGGAATAGTGCGCTCAGAAATATTATTGTCCTGAGGGTTCGGGCATGTGTTTTTTAAGCATACGTTGATCGATCATACAAACATTCCCTATGTACCTTACCGTAGTTTTTCACTTTTGAACACATGCAAAATCATGCAGCAGGGCACAGACATTTTGTGATATTCTTATCCGTTGCTGCATCGCCCAAGCAGAACTGCCCTGGCAGCACTAAATCATATCCCCCGCCCCTGAGCCTGACATCACCCAACCTAGTGATATTCTCTGCCTTTCTGTTTGACGTTACTGGGCAGCATAGCCAAACACGCCCAGTCATCACCTAGATGACATGGCGCAGAACCCAGAAATCAACACACATCGTCTCACAACACAGCGCGTCACAATTCGGACTATGAAACTGTATTTTAAAAGGAAACAGCAAGACTGTACAATTTGTAAAGTACTTTTATTTCACAATAAACGCTACAAGAACATCCGCCATATTGGATTTTTTTTTTCTCTGCTCTCGATCCGCAAATGTTTATTGTGAGTCACGCGGTGTTTGTTTTGGGTAAAAGAAGCGCTTTGGTCGCACAGTGAATTTCAAGGCTTGTGCATCAACTTGGCACTAGACCACCGTAAAGGATGTTATGTTGCTCCTAATTGCTGTTACCGTGTAAGGGCATCTCGGCCCTTGGCGATCGTCCCAAAGAAGAGTCAAATATATTTTCAGTTATTGACATGTATCTGCAGCTGACGGTTGAAAAACCCATCAGTTGGTATCTGGAATCGATGACAATCGCAGAATGGCAGGATGTACCTGTTTGGAAAACATAATAGAAATGTGTCTCAGTAGCCAATCTTTATTACAATTGATCATTTTACTTATTAATTCGGCATTGTGTTAAAACTAATGATTAGCACAGACATGAAACAATGTGAACAGAGAGAAAACAACATGGAAAGTACTCCAGAATTTGCTTCAAAGGATAGTGCTATGGAGTAGGTTTAGCTCTAAACGGGAAACGGAAGCTGACGCTACAATTCCAGGTGCACATAGATGGCATTTTAATTAAATATTAGCCATAAACCTGGGGGAACCGAGTGGTGGTCGACATGCATCTCGATGCTGGACTGCCCATGTGCACGTTAGAAAGACCAGTACACACAAAGGTTGTACTTGCGTTCATTGCAATATACCACACAGAACAAACGAGTACAATGTAACCCAGCAATAACGGTCAGCTAATGATAAGTTCACTCGTTCGGGCATAAAATCGTCAAAAGTCAAACTTACATTATATTTGGCATTTCCATTTTCTTGGCCTAATGCAGACTGTAATGCAGACTCCGTTCAGATGAACGATTTTTCATGAACTGAACTTACATGTTCCTTAGTCCAGTTTTGGAATTGGGAACCTTACCATATCTTACGTTATTACACCCCTCCTTTAATTCAATTCCTTTCGGAATGGTCCCTTTCTCCCAAGGTCAAAAAACAATTGAACCTTGTACTGTGTGTGCGATGCGTGGGCTTCCTCAGCTCACAAACAAACATTGACCTTCACTCATAATGAAGATACATTCTTAGTTTGCAACAGCTTGTCTCACCGCATCCATGAGCACTGGAATTGTGAAGCACAGGCACAGGAGGAGAAATGTGGGGGCTGTCATAGCTCGCTGTTCGTGGCGCTGCTGAGGGGTAGGGGAAACTTCGCAATGACAGAATGCACCCTACTCCAAAATTGGAGTTGAGGGTACATAAAATGGAGTCAAAGTGTGTCTAGCAATAGCCCCACCTCTGCTTATGTCACGGCCTCCTTCCCCATGGCAGTAGGTTGGCAAAGGAGGCACCCACCAAGAGTGCAAGATCAGGATGCCACTTTCACGTATAATGTATGTTGGCCGGGGGCTCAACCGACCCACCCCTTCCTTACATTAGAAACAACCCCCAACGCATGCCCCCATGAATATATTGGTCAGAGTGCTTCTATTTCTCACCAACAACGCACTTTGATGCGTTGTTTTGTTCACAGTCAGTACTTCTTGCGTGCTGAGTATCTTATGTAGCCTAGGTCTCATCCCTTTTGTGGGACGAGCAGTTATTCAGCTGTTTGGGCAACTGTATGGTAAGGCAACTCCCAAACCCCAAAGTTTCTTTGACACTATTATCCATCTGGCCCTCCCACGATCAGTGAAGGTCCTACAGTAGCTCGACGAAACTTGAACTGTGAAAACACAGCGTTACATTGTAAGGCAATCGTAAAAACTGCACTAGTTGAAAAATAAAATTAACAAAGAGGATACATTTTAAAAGACAAATTGGATGCTTTATTTGGACACTTCATAAAAACATTGTTGATCAAAAAAACAGATGGTAATCATTTGTACCTGGATTTGAACTGTTCCACGAGCTCTGCTTTAGGTGCACAGGGCACGTTGGCAATGTTTTGTGGCAATGTATGTGTACTCAGAACAAAATCGCATGCATTTCCATGATTATGCATATCCAAAACATTAATAATAAGATCTTTCACAAAGTCAAATTCCATTTCCTCATATACTGGCTTGACTACCCATGTTTTGCTTCTTTTTGTAAAGGCCATAGTGTAGCCAAGTATCCCAAGGTTTCCTGCAGTCCTCGATTGTTCACGGCCTAAATTCTCGTTATGCACTAGTACCGCTAGTAATGTCCTATATTTCATTCCTTGAATGCCGAAATGCAATCTCTTCAGCCTGTACTTTAGGCACATATTGCGGAACACCTCCAAATCTCCCATGTGACAGAATGCTAGATCTCTTGATAGAGTTTTATCAAACACAATATTCTCAAGGACTTTGTGTGGAGGTGAAGATGGAATCAACCACTTCTTCCGTTCCTGCTCCGGCGACAAAGGGTCATGTTCACATTGGTGGAAATGTTGGTTTTCTGTCCAAGAGTGAACATTGGAACAGTGGTGCATCAGTGACCGCCATTATTCTAGTAGAATTTCCACAGACCCATCACAAGTTTTGAAGCTCCACCAAAGATGGTTGCTGAAAGACTGGGACCACTGTGAAATACTTTCAGAACCTTTTTTTCCACTGTGAAATACTTTCAGAACCTTTTTTTCCCCCCTGCAGCTAAGATTTTTTTATTGATGGATTTGGCAACGTGCCATATATCAAATTGATGGCGAATATTTGGAAACTGCTCTCCCATTGTCTTGGCTATTGAAACGTGTGTATCTGTCGCTATGAAGTCGATTTGTATTCCCCTCGATTGTAGATCTTCCAGTGATTTTATAAAACCAAGTTTCTCCATGGCCACTGAGGATTTACATTCGGACACCTGCACGACCACCAAACTCACAATTTTTATACTTTCCATGTCCTGAAAGTGGTATGTGCAGTACTTTGCTGAAAATCCGGGGCTGTCACACAGTCCATCACCAGCTACCCTGAACTGTTTTTCGGAGAATGTACTTTGAATAGACAATTGTTCAATTTTCCAAGCTTCACTAATGGCAGGGAATAGATATTGACGTTGATATTTGTAGTACTGCATTTTAGAAATGAAATGGAGTCCCACAAATTGACAGAAAGTGGACAACTTAATGAAACTAGAGCCACTGAAAAATAAAGCTGCTGCACACTGCACTTTCCCCATTATTGGTTGAGCGGACCATGCCAATGTTTCATGGAACATTTCACAGGTGGCATATATTTTGAGGTTACTGCCTTGTGATACACGAGTCACATTCACCAATGGCTTCCCACATATTTCCCCTCTCACTGAATGCACACGTTTCAGCATCTTTATAATCTCCATCAAGCTGCTGTCGAATACTATGTATTTGGCCTCCTTTATTAGACTGTCATCCTGCATTAATGTTCTTTCTGACTGGAATGTGGTTGACATATCAGCCAAACTGGACATACTGTAGTCGAGCGTCTGTTACTTGAACGTGAATCGGAGAAATCATCAATGTCGATTGATTTTTGGGTGGCCCTTTTTTGGCTGTTGTCGATTGTGTCAAATGGTCTGCGACTAATTCAAAAGCATCTGCAATACATTCAGTTTAATCTTCATCTGGTGGAGCAGTCACATTGTAGCAATGGTCCAAAAACACTTTGCTGGCTTTGCCGGTCACATTAAATTCATTTTCTGGCCATTGGGCAAATGCATCTCGGGTCTGAACATGCTGCGCCTCAATTAATAGTTGCTCCAGGGTGTATTCAGTTTGGCAAGCAGCATCTCTCATTTTTGTCGCTGTCTGTGGGCCTCATTACAAGTGAGGTGCTAAGGGGTTACGTCGCCGGGAAAGGTGCCGGTGACATTAACCCTGTACCGCCTCATTACGAGGTTCCCTCGTGGGATCCGCTCTGGACGCCTGGTCAGACCACATGTCCTTTGCGGGTCCCGCGAGGGAACCAGCATGCTAACAACAGGCCCGTCATTAACGGGCCCGTTAGCATGCTCCCCATTCCCATTGAGCTCTATAGGTGCTCAAATAGGAATGGGGATGGTCCAGGTTCCCTGAATGGGTAAATACCGAGCCCACCAAAGTCGGAATGGCCCGGTATTTCCCCATTCAGGGACCATGGACCAGGACCCGAGTTTGGAGGCAGCCATGCCCTTATTAAGGGCATGACTACCTCCAAACTCGTAATGAGGCCCAGTGTCTGCATAGTCCGTACACCACGGGGAAACTAGAAGACAAGTTGGAAAAAGATGTTCAATGTAAATCCAACATACAGTATTGGACAATTTACATTAAAAAAAGCATATTATGAAGGCCCCAGCAAAAAACAGTTTAAAAATTGAAAATGTTTATAAATTACCTTATCTTTCTTGCTTTTCTTTGAAACCTTCTTTACTGTAACGTCAGCAACAGCAAGCTGGTCCACCGACTCGGATCTATATATCCGGATATTGTATCAGATCTAGGACTGACTTTCTTTCATGTGAGGGAACGGTCAGTATGCATACCTCTGGCTCTGGATCAACTACAAGGGATGATGTAATTGTAGTCGAATCTTCAACATCTACCTGTAACACAGTACTTGTATTAGTATGGATGAAAACATTCGGAATTTAACACACACAATGTGACAGAGACAATGGTACATATCCATAAAATAAACATGAATGACACATTGTGTAAAGGAACAACACGATATGTAAATATGATGAGATTATCTCATTCGAGTGAACTGTCAGTACGCATACATCTGGCTCTGGAACAACTGCAAGGGATGATGTAATTGTAGTCAAAGCTTCAGCATCTCCCTGAAACACAGTATTTGTATTAGTATGGATGAAAAAATTGAAACTGAACACACACATTGTGACACAGACATTGGTACATATCAATAGCAAACCACAAATGAAACATTGTGTAAACGAATAACACGATACGTAAATATGATCAGATTATCTAAAATTGTTTGAAATGTTGCACGCAAGCAATTTGCAAAAACTGCTTGTTTCTAAAATTGTCAATGTCTAATAGTATCAGATCTAGGACCGACTTTCTTTCATTCGAGGGAACTGTCAGTACGCATATCTCTGGCTCTGGATCAACTACTAGGGATGATGTCATTGTAGTCAAAGCTTCAGCATCTCCCTGCAACACAGTACTTGTATTAGTATGGAGGAAAAAATTGAAATTGAACACACACATTGTGACGCAGACATTGGTATATATCAATAGCAAACCACGAATGAAACATTGTGTAAACGAATGACATGATGTGTAAATATGATCAGATTATCTCAAATTCCATGCATAAAACAATTCCGGAACTGAATAGCTAAGTAAGACTACCTGATACGCACTCAGAGTGGTTGTTGACTCCAGGCAAGACATGGATGCTGAATCTTGCTCCTTCATATTCAGTGCATAGTCATGGAGTTGTAAAGGGAAAATATTAGTTGATTTAGAAATGCTAATCTTAAAAATTGGCAAGTAAGGAGACAGATTACGAAAACATTATGCTTTTTTTCAAAGCACACTATAGCATAGTTATCTGTGCCCATAAATCAATTTTCTATGAGGCTTCTAAAACCAACGACAGATGTTTGGCAAAATGGTCTTTATTTAAAAAGCAATACAATCTTGTAAATATGAAAAGTATTATGAGGGACATTTACACCTAAAACACCAATCCGTCCATTTAGTTACCTGTTCACTACCCCAAAGGCTACAGCTAAATCCCGAACCGTGACTCACCTGAGGCGGAATGTGAACAAATAGTCGGAATTGCATTTGGGAGCAATTTACGAGTCGTTCTGAGTTGATTCTTCTTTGTGTACATGGATGGGTCGTACATATTTGGGGTAAAGTGCAGGCTGCAAATGCGGTATCGATCAAAAATCGCACATGCAGGCATTGTTGCAAATTCTGCAACAAAAAAAGGTCAACATTATTCGAAAATTACTTTGCATTAAATCGTGAGAAAGAAGGAATTATTCCATACATTCTTCTAGGCTAAGTATGTTTTGGTCACCACCGCAAAAGCAGTGTAGCATGGCTGGCTGTATTATAGGATAGCTTTCATAAACAATTCATTGATGTGATGAAAATCAGAACATGATACCCATCCCTTCAATGTACTATCGTGCATCAAACGGAAACATGTTTATATTATAGACACGGTCGGCGAAGGATGCAATTCGATGACAAATGACACTGATGACAATTGTTATATGGTTATAGGTCAAAGTTTCGACTCAAAAGGGTCGAATGACAAAAGGGTTGAGTCAATTCGACCGAAAAAACGGGTCAGATTTTCTTTTTATGGGGGGCCCCCCCACAATTCCCCGTTTTTGGTGTAAAAACACCTTTTTTACCTGTACTAAATAAAAAAAAAAGATACATTTAAAAAAAACATTGGTTTCTTTTGTTTTCGGTCGAATTGACTCAACCCTTTTGTCATTCGACGCTTTTGAGTCGAAACCTTGACCGGACACCTTGTTGTATCGATAACATAACAAATTAAACTCAAGTCAATGGCAATGAGATGAATGAAATTAACACTACTGAGTACGTTTGTTCGAAATATAGACCTCAAAGAGATATGATTAGGTGACCTGCCCTTTCCTTGACCAACAAACAGTTAGATTCAGCAAGCAGGGTAGTTAGTAGCAGGTGAACAGGGAGATGTTCAGAGGTAGCACGACGACGAGCTGACTCACAGTGGTCACAGACATACTCAGGTAGCACGACGACGAGCAGATTCGCAGTGGTCACCGAGTTTCTCAGGTAGCACGTTCACGAGTTGCCATGCAGTGCTCAAAGATGTTCTCATGATAAATATCAAGTGGTTTATAAAGAATTAGAAAAGAGGGTGTGTATGTGAATGAAGGGCGTGTATATGTCATGGTCTTATGTGGATTGAAGGGGTGCGGCCTGCTTCAGGGGAGCATGCCTGGAGACACTGGGTCTGGGGAGGCCATGTGTACAATGGCCCCTGTGCGGAATATACCTTTGAAGTGTACATGGTGTTTGGCACCTTGGCCGTTCCCTTGGCAGCGCACATCCACTGGTGCCAACTTCCTTTGATAATGGAGGGGGGATGGATGGGCCTGAGGCGTGCAGACAAGGCACCGGAACACTGCTGAATGGAGACACACTTATGTGGATTGCAGGGGCGTGGCCTGCTTCAGGGGAGCAAACCTGGAGACACTGGGTCTGGGGAGGCCATGTGTACAATGGCCCCTGTGGGGAATATACCTTTGAAGTGTACATGGTGTTTGGCACCTTGGCCGTTCCCGCCCCTGACAGCACCCCTTGGCCAGGGCCATCTTAAGCACTTTTGGGGCCCTGGGCATGGACATCTTTGGGGCCCCCTTCCACCAAACCAAAGGAATTAAGTGATCAAGATGATCTGGCCGCGCCCCCACGTTCCTCCTAATTTTGAAAGGTTTAGGGACTGGCAATGTTGAGAGGTTAGGCAATACAAGATAAAATGAGATGCCCAGGATCACACATTTGTTAAGGAGTGAAGCTGAGATGTGTGCCAACTCTGAAACTTCTGCATTTGAACGCTTTCTTTTCCAGTGCTTACCATGAACTAAAATAATCTCACTTTATAAAACTGACCTGGAGAGTACAGAAATCACATTACCAAACATGACCATTTTAAAAAGCAAAATATTATAGAGGCGTGCTACACAAAATGGGAATGATTCTAGCTCCATTCTCTCAATCATCAAGTGAAATATATAAGTACTAGCATAACAATGCATTTGATTTAACAGGTTTAATCTACATTTGTCTTTTGTATTTCAAAGCTTTAAATACTTCAAAGACGCTGGCTTGTGAAACTGTCATTTATAAACGTGCAGAAAAACCTTTGACTTTTACAAAAAAGCAGACTGTTGTTTGTGGCAAATGAGCAGATCTTAAAACATTCTTGCCCGAGGCCTGCAACAACTGGCCCGCTATCTTTTCTGTCTACCACCCCTTCCACTCAAATGGACTACAAGCATGAACACTTTCTTTCCACAGTCTTGAATTTGGATACTTATTCACCTTGTGAACTAACAGTTTATGCTCATCATTGGTTGTGACTGCTCAGTTTTACAACACCCCATCTGAACAAACCAATTTCTAGACATTCACCACACGGGTGAGGTTTTAGTTTTTATAACAGCCTCTATCTGTTGCAGGAACAGTGCTGATTATATTGTGATGCAAATCCAAGTACATAAGCATGCAGGTCCATAAACCTCAGACATAGGAAAGGCACAGTCAGTTTTGCTGGAATGTGGTATTCTAATCTTGCATTTGAAAACATATTTCTGCAATGAGTGCTTAAAACACTGAGCTAACTTCTAAACCATTGTGGCACTCAATTTATCAATATGTATTTCACCTTTGGCTATTGCACATGATCAACATAATTCCCACAGGAAGGAAAGCATGCTACAAGAGTTGTGCCGTAAGAAACGCACAAACTATGTATACCACAGTGAGCACAGAAAGCAATACATGATGAATTGATCAAGGCCGAATGCACTTGTGAAAACAGACAGGCAATAGGTTAAAAGCCTCAGCAGCAATAGGTTAAAAGCCTCAGCAGCACATCATAAAATATCCCGACGTGAGCTATTTAAGTCTGGTGAAGAATGGAATCTTACTTCTTTAGATCATGCAGCCTTCTGGGTCCCCCCTCCAAGATGGGGGCCCAGGGCAAGTGCCCCCTTTGCCCTCCCATAAAAATGACTCTGCCCTTGGCAGCGCACATGCACTGGTGCCAACTGCCTTTGATAATGGAGGGGGGATGGATGGGCCTGAGGCGTGCAGACAAGGCCCGGAACACTGCTGAATGGAGACACACTTATGTGGATTGCAGGGGCACTGCCTGCTTCAGGGGAGCATGCCTGGAGACACTGGGTCTGGGGAGGCCATGTTACAATGGCCCCTGTGGGGAATATACCTTTGAAGTGTACATGATGTTTGGCACATTGGCCGTTCCCGCCCCTAACATCACACCTTGGCAGCGCACATCCACTGGTGCCAACTGCCTTTGATAATGGAGGGGGGATGGATGGGCCTGAGGCGTGCAGGCAAGGCTGTTAAATGGAGACGCACTTGATTCACTGAAAAACTGAAACAACCATTGATAAAAGTTCTGTTGTGCTTTATTTGGTTTCTTAATTTTATGGTACAAATGTACTACACATTGTAAAGTTCAGGTTGCAGCACAGTGAGGGAAAATCCTCTGTATTGACCGCTGTCACTTCGGAATGTGTCTCTAATGGCACCAACGACACAGGCGGGTATTACTCGTCGAACGTGGTGTCTAAGCCTCCCATGAAGCCTCCATGTAAAAGAACGATAGGCCACCAGCCTGTACCACCTGTGAAAGAGAGACAAACTGTTTTTAAATGACCAAGATAAGTGTATTAAACCTTAGTTGCCAATGACAATTCTTGTATCCAATGGCATTGTTGCCAGTACAAATGCTACCTACACACTGCGCAATATTGAACGACTATTATACAACTATTAGTAGAGAATTGCAAGACTAAATTGGTTTGACAATGATATTTTGAAGTTACGACAATATAGGAGACAACCATGAAATAGAAGTAGTAGTGGCGTAAGTGACATCACAACCAGAGTATACTTATTCGTTACTTGGATTCCGAGGGCGAACTGTTGCGCAAAGTTTGTGCATAAGCACCATCAAAATCCTCAACACGGACCGTGTGAGGCAGTCTGCTCTGAAGTCTGGCAGCTCGGTAACGCATAGCGGCCGTGTCTCGCCTTGAGATATGTAGGACAAGCATCCAGAGTTTTCTCGGCATCAGCAGTTCTCCACCTCGGTTGGCATTAGCGCACATCGATTGCAGGTGCACCAGGTGGTAACGCCGTCCATGCGACTACGCTCAGGCTCTTGATCTGTTGAGTTGTCCTCCCAACTGTCGTCAGAAGCCCCATCGTTTCCGCATCTTTCTCTTTCGAGTAATTCCGCCTCGGAATACTCCGGCTCGCACTGGTAGGGCTGTATTGTTGCCTGGGGGAAATGAAAATAATTTATAGCAATGGTACTGGTATCTGTTCGCACGGGCTACAAGCAACGATGGTAGCTGACCAGAGCACAGAAACGAGGCACAGAATACTCAAAGAAAGACATTGAGAGGAATGGAAAAGAAAATCCGATGTTGTTTGTTGTGGAGCGGTCTGTTTATACTTATTGAGGAAAGAGGCGTCCTGCCGTTTACATGGCGACACTTCATTAGCTGAAGCGCAGAGAACGTTGACACGAGATGTGCTTTGGCGTTGTGAAATGGGCGGTACTCGTCTAGTGATGTCAGGCTCAGGGGGTGGGGGATATGATTTAGTGCCGCCAGGACAGTCCTTCTTGGGCGATGTGGCAACGGATAAGAATATCACAAAATGGCCGCACCCTGCTGCCTGATTTCGCATGTGTTCAAAAGTGAAAAACTACAGCAAGGTACATAGGAAATGTTTGTACGATCGATCAACGTATGCTTAAAAACACATGCCTGAACCCTCTGGACAATAATATTTCGGAGCGCACTATTCCTTTAAGGCTGCATTCTCCGAGCGGAGGGTCTGAATCTCTGCAGTCAAGCCTTGAATGGCTGTAACTAGTTCATGGTATTGTTCCAATGAGGCCTGAGGCCATAGTTTTCCTTGGGCGTTGCATGCTGTCAGAATCTGTTGTTGCCTCCCTTTCCTCCTCCTCACCTGTTTCCTCAGCAGAGTGTTCTTCCAGATCCTTATTCTTTCTCCTAGCAATCCTCTGTTGGGTACTTCCTTTCCTTTCCTTCTTCTGAAGTAAATAGCATCTCTCTCCTCAGGATCCCACTCCGTCGGTAGGGAGATCCCCAACAGACTGGTCTCCCCTGGAGTAATCCCAAAATTAACAGGGAAAAGCCTCCAGGCATAAAAACCCTGTGAATCCAACTTGGATGGTTTATTGTTGTAGGTATATTCGTAGAGGTAGCAAAGCAGAAGCAGGACTTGCTGAAATGACTCCTTAGGTAGAAGAATCCAAAAGATGCAGCTTCACAAAACACTCTGAAGCCAGGGTGCAGACAGCAACAACAGAAGGAAAGGATGCTAGTCGGAACGGGAGGAGTCCGTCCGGCCAGACAGGAGGGCTTGGGTAGCAGCTGGTTCCGGGAAGCAGGAAACGGAGAATGCAAGGAAAGGGTCGAGCCAAGCCTGAAAGGTAAGAAAATGAATCCCGAGGAACAGGAGACAGAAGGTAGAAGGACGCAGAAAGGAATATGATAGAGGAAGAAAAGTAAACGCATAATAGCTGTGTTTAGAGCAAAAGAGAGAGAGCAGCACGAAGAGGGAGAAAGGGAGCGAGATGGAAAGTACGAGGAATCTCAGAGGAACGAAGGGCAGAGTCCCAGGAAGACAGAAGCAAGCAGGGCTGAAAGAACGCTAAATCGCAAGCAATAAGGAAAAAGCATGTAAGCACGGAAAGAATCCAAGGTGCTACACGCAGGGGCACCGATGTTGTGACTGTATAAACCTGGTGGCGGCCATCTTAGAAAAACAACTAGACCGTTGCCAACGGAACGGTTGAAAATGTGATGGAACATCTAATGGTGCGGCCAGTTATCCCACAGCTTCCAAGTGTCAGGGTCCGGCTTGACTGAATTCCACAGGAGCTGATGTTGGCCCCACAGACCCTACCCAGGAGTTCACCTCTCAACCCATAAATATAAGCTGAGCTGAAAACCCCAAGAAAGGGAAAGGGGAATTCGGAGAAAATAACAATGGAGACACTGCAGCCCTGCAACCGTCTGGTAGGCTCTGGTATCTGTGGTAAACAAATACACCTGGTTACTTATATGATAATATAAACTTATTTTCTAAAATGATTCTAAATAAACTCTGCTCTCTTTACCTCTTAAACCTCAGTAAAAGACTTAGAGGCTAATAATCTGTGTGGAATATCTTGTAAATAATATCTTGTGTAGTGCAAATAGTTCAAGCCACTCAAGTCTCTTTAGAATCCTAAAATGATGGCCCTTGCAAACACCTTTCAGAACTAGATATTCTTCTTGCTTCAAAGTTCTTTTAACTCTATGTAGTTTTTAATGCTTTTATAAAATGCAGTCTTTCTCTGAAGTATTAAATTCCATTTGCATAAATTACATTAAATAAATATTCTTTAACTTCTGGAATGCTGCTTTCCTTCTGCGTGTGAATTGTTTCCTTATTTACACAAAGAACGTATAGTTTCTTCCTTGATAAGCGTGTGCGTTAAACACGTGAAATCAGAAGACGTGAAGAATTGTCCTCGCGTTTAAAATACACACACGATTCTTTACCAAACCCGCGCGTGTGAAAAAATACGTAAACGCGATAAAAATAACACGCGCTAGTTAAAATGGACTTGCGCTCTATCGCTACTGAACTCACGCGGAGAAACGAAACGTAATTCACGTAAAATAGTTCACGCGTTAAAAACAACTCGCGCTTAATCAAAATGGACTTGCGCTCTATCGCAAACCAACACGCGCTTTTCCATGAAACGTCTTTCGCGTTAAAAATGTACACGCGCTAAAATTCACTCGCGCAATTAATTTGGGCATGCGCTCTATCGCAAACCAACACGCGCTTTCTCATGAAACGTCTTTCACGTTAAAAATGTACACGCGCTAAAATTCACTCGCGCAATTAATTTGGGCACGCGCTATATCGCTCTGAATACCCGCGCGCTTTAAAAAAAAACATTTGAACGACGACTCGCGGGCTCGCGCACACATTAAACAGTCTTGAAGAACATTACACGCAGTTAATTAACTTTAAACTTCTACGCACAATCTTCAAGCTTGTTTTCCTTATAATAACTTTAACTGTAAATGTCTCTTTTCTCAAATAATTTTGAAACTTGTTAACTCTTTGTTTTCTTATAAAAGAAAATGAAAGTTCACTGTGACAATCTTAAAATCTTTAAAAGAACGATCCCACCTGATGTCTTCTCGTTCAAACTGGATCAGCTAACGATATTCTTACTTCTTTGGTAGATTTTCTGAGCTCTGAAAAGGCCTTACTTAAGGAGCTTAACTAATGTACAACCAGCCACTGAATTTCTATGGATGAAAGGCAGTTTAGAATCTTGCTCACCTCCCAAGAATCAAACCCATTGTCCTTTCCACCAATCAGGCATACCAAACATATCATTGTTCCTTTAACCAATCAGACTAAGTTTCTTTCACTCCATCTTGACTTGGGCAAGCACAATGTTAATTCTATGTACAAACTCTTCCTGTTACTAACCCAGCCAGCTCTGAAAGCACAACTAACCCAGCCAGCTCTGAAAGCACAATGTTAATCCTGTTACTCTTCCTGTTACTAACTCAGCCAGTCCTGACACCAAGAGGGCATGACAGTCCCTCACACTTATACATACAACAAACATATGAAGGAAATATTTTGCAGTTCAAATATAACAAACTCAAAGTCATGTCCAACATAAACCTAATACCTGTTTCTCCTTGTAACCTGGGTAATGTTCCTTCTCCCATATTTAAAGCAGAAATAGAAATAGGAAAGTTCCATTTTACAATAAAGTTCTGCTGATAAGATTCTTCTTACTCCAAAAAGTCTTTCACTTGGACTTTCCAACAGTTCAAAAGAAATAATAACTCCTTGTTTCTCCACTTGCAGCAGAGAGTTCAACATAACTTCTTCTTAGGAAACCAAAACCACTTACACAGTTCATCTAAAGCAACAGCAATGTTTTGTCACAATGATTTCACAGTGATTCACAACATAGGATAGTGGTCTGGACACTTCTTCTTCTTCACAGTCTTTAACCACAACACAGTACTTCAAGAACTTCTTCCTGGTCCATTCACCTGCCAGGGCTACTACTACAGCGTCCCTTGACCTCGTATACTCGCCTGCCAGGATTTAAAGCATCTAATACAAGGGTGCACAACTGATTTTGACAGAGGGCCGAAAGTACCTTAGACGAGGGCTATAGTGAGCCAAAAAGTAAATGTGGGCGGGGCGGTAGGCGGGGCGTGGCAGGAGGCTTTTTCAACCCCCAATTTGTATTAACCACATGGAAAAAGAATATGTTTTTGAGGGGTAACAATTTTTATTTACATTTCAAACTTACATTTTGTACTACACATTTTCCATTGTTATAATTTATTTCTATTTAGTTATTGTATATCGTCTGTTATCCCCAACCAAACACTATGCCCCTTGTCCCTCACTCCAACCAAACACTATGCCCCATGGCCCCCTCACCCCCAACCAAACACTATGCCCCATGTCCCCTTCACCCCCAAACAAACACTGTGCCCCATGGCCCACTCACCCCCAACCAAACACTATGCCCCATGGCTCCCACCCCCAACCAAACACTATGCCCCTTGGCTCCCTCACCCCCAACCAAACACTATGGCCCACGGCTCCCTCACCCCCAACCAAGCGCTATGCCCCATGGCCCCCCTCACCCCCAACCAAACACTATGCCCCATGGCTCCCACTCCCAACCAAACACTATGCCCCTTGGCTCCCTCACCCCCAACCAAACACTATGGCCCATGGCTCCCTCACCCCCAAGCAAACACTATGACAGTTGGAAAAAGAACACCTTTTTGGAGGTGTACCGTTTTATTTGTATTTAAAAGTTACATTTTGTACTATACATTTCCCCAAATCATACAGGATGAAACAGTGAACCAGACATACTTGATCAGTGAGAAACATTGAAGCATTTCTCAGCTGTCAGTTTCTGGATCTCGGGCTCCAGTGAGGTTGTTCCTACTCTCAGGATAGCATGGAGATGTTGGTCAGTTAGTCTTGTCCTTAGGCTGGATTTATGTAGTTTCATTTGTGAAAAAACTTGCTCACAAATGTAAGTACTGCCAAACATAGATACCATCTTTAATGCTTCCCGTGACAGATTGGGGAATTGAGCAGTGTCCAGAGACTGATAGAAGACTAATAAAGGCATCTCTCTGTGCTTATTTTTGAGGGCACTACAGCACTGAAGTTCAATCAGTTCCAGTTGCAGTTCAGGTTGCACACTGTCAACATCAGCTGAGAAAGGGTCTGCAAAAAGTTTAAGAGAGGCTCGCTGGGATTTGAATTGTGAGAAACGATTCTCAAAAACATTTTGCAGTTCCTTCAGGACCTTCACATGCCGATACCACCCTACATACTTGTCATGGGGAAAAACCTCTGCACATGCGGGTAGTGTTCCAGCATCCCTTTCTCCAGTTGGGCTGTCAGAAGCCTTAACTTTATTTCAAAGGTATAAACTGCCTCAAACAGATCTGATATGAGATTTTGGCTTCCTTGCAACTTTAAATTTAAATCATTGAAATGGCCTGTCAGGTCAGTCAGAAAAGCAAAGTCAGCTACCCAGTCAATATCTTGCATGACAGAAGTGTCCATTCCCTTTTCCTCAAGGAATGCTTTTATTTTGTGCCATAAAGCAAAGAATCGCTCCAGCACATTGCCACGACTAAGCCATCGAACATCGGTGTGATATAGGACATCACCACAATCCGCCTTTACCTCTTCTAAAAACGCCTGAAACAATCTGTGATTTAAAGAGCGTGCACGGACAAAATTAACCGTTTTCACAACAAAGTCCATCACTTGAGTGAATTTCAAATGTTTTGCACATAATGCCTCCTGGTGGATGATGCAGTGATAATTTTTTTAATGGACAGCCTTCTCGCCCAAGTGCCTTTTCAAGCAGCCAATAAACCCATTTTGCTCCCCAACCATGACTGGCGCCCCATCAGTCGTCCCGCCTACCAAAGTATCCCATGGCAAATTTAAATCATTGATGACTTTTTAAAAGGCATTAAAAATGTCAGCACCAGTAGTCCTGCCATGCAAAGATACCAGGGAAGCCAGTTCCTGAAATACTTTGCATTGATTATCGACCCCCCGAATGAAAATTTAGAGTTGGGCTGTGTCACTTGCATCTGTGCTCTCATCAAGGGCAGCTGAAAAGAACTTGACATCCTTACACCGCATTTTCAGTTGGCTGTAACAATTGTCAGCCATGTCTACAATACGCCGCTGGATACTCATACGTGAAAGGGGAACATTTGTAAAATCATCTTTTTTTTCTTTACACACTGCCTCGCAAATCTCCATCAGGCAGTCTTTAACGAAATCCCCATCTGTGAAAGGACGTGCTGACCTTGCAATAAGCTGTGCAACCTTATAACTCGCTAAGGTGGCACATTCAGATTCTTTTTTTTCTGGGCAAAAACACTGTGTTGCTTAGTCAGCTGTGTTTTTAGCTCCCCAGCTTTCTTAATTCTCGCTTCCCCCTGCAAATCCTTATATTGTGAATGTTTTGTTTCACAATGGCGGCAGATATTATATTCCTTGGGGACTACTATGCGTTCGAGACAAATGAGGCACGAGTACACACTAGGTTTGGACTCGATGAAAAAAACTTCAGTCCACTCATCCTTAAATTGACGGTGCTCCTGGTCAATCTTTCTTTTTTTTACTGCACTGAACATTGGCAGGGACATCTTTGGATAAAGATACAAACTCCACTGTTATGCTCCCACTACGAAGGTCCAAGTCTAGAGTATACAAATTATATACTTTTTTGAGAAGCCTAGAAGCGACACAAGAACAAGATCAGATAAAGAACACAGCCTTGCCAGCATACCTTTCCATGCACTTATTGATGGATACTTTCAGGAATAGCGGGCTGCATAGCATATCAAACTGCTATGTTTGAGATTAAGGTGGAAATTGAAGACATTCTTTAAATAAAAAAAAACAATTCAAAGCACAGGCTGTTGCCAAATTATGATCTTTTGAAAGGAATTATCACAGGATGACCAATTACTTTAGTGAACATATAAATAAACTGATCTGTTTCTTCCTGGCCAGTGCAAAACTGACAGGAGCTCTACCATATTGCGCCAGAGGAATAGGTTCTTCTGGGTGTGTTCTACCAGTTTGAATATTGCAAGCCATTTCCTTCCACACAATCTGGATCAAATAACTCAAACTGCCCACTTGAATGTATGATTTGTAGTGTGCAGCAAGTGTCCTTTTGCAGTTAAGCTTGCCCTCAAGAGCAGTTACCTTCTCTAATCAATTTCATTGTGCATCTATGCCCCTGAACAATGCTTGATGGGGTTGTAGAAAGGTAACAATTACCCACACTCAATGGGTCTCAAAAGCTTGATCGAGGTTTAGTTGCAAAATTACAGGAGCAGACATCATCCAGGACCATACTAGAAAAGGCTGCAGCCGATTTTGAAAGCTTTAGGAATGTACAAATAAACCACACCCACTGCTGACCCTTGACACTCTGGCACAACATCTTTAATGATATTATATGATAGTTTATTTGTATAGCGCCTATACACAATGTGTTTCAAAGCGCTTCTCGACAAGGGAGGGAACAAGGGAAAATACAAAACATTCTTACAGGCCATGAACAACAAGAATGCGAAATTAACTATCGTACTCGGCCTAGCGACACAGATAGGAAGGAAATGGGAACAGACAGGCGACTACCGTCCTAGGCCTGACAACATTTCTGGTAGAGCCGGAGAATTACACAAGGTGAGGGAGAGGGGAGGAGAAAGGAGGGAGAGGAACAAAACAAGCTATTATCGTACTAGGCCTGACGACATTTCAGATAGTGCTGGAGAGGGAGAGGGGATAGTAAGTGGGGGGGGGCAAACATTTGTTACTATCATACTAGGTCCAGGGACAATTCTGGACCTAGGAGTATGAACTTTAAGGGACTGCAGCTAATGCCAAAGAGCACCACTAAATGAGCCGTCGCTATCGGACATTTACAGGGTGTTTGAGTTAGACCTGTAGACAGACACCCACCAATCATTCTCCCCAGCTAACATTCCAATGGAACCTGGGCAATGTGGAGTGGCAGGGTAGAAATGTTTGGCTTCCATTTGACTATGCCTGCACCCATCACACAACCAAGTGGGACAGGTTTGGGATTCATGTACTGATGCAGAAAACTTCAGCCTTCAGGACCCTGAATCTGGAACATCCCAATGGCATCACATTCCATCAACATGCACATGCAACAATGGGTGGTTATTGAATGAATGTTTTACTATGTTATATACCGTTATTGATAAGTGCCATCCCTAATAATGCAGACTTTTCCAGCTGCATTGGTTAGCTTCTGACTTGTGTTGGCCTCTAAGACCAAATTCCAGAATTCTAAGGGTCAAATGAGCATGGCACCAGAACTTGCTTTGTGCCCACGAGAGAGTTGGGTAGAACAGGAATTTGGCCTGCTCCACTTAGTTTTGTTGGCTTTGTATGAAGAGATGCGCCCATCCCCGATCAGGGGCGTCCACCCCCAATCAGGCACGAACTCGAACCCTCCACCCCCCCAACTCAGCACACACACTCAAACATGCACCCATGCAGACCCGAACCCCCCACCCTCCAACTCAGCACACACACTCTCAAACATGCACCCACACAGATCCGAACCCCCTCCTCCAAAACAGCACACTCTCAAACATGCACCCATACAGACCCGAACCCCCCAACCTCCCAACTCAGCACACACACTCTCAAACAGGCACCCATACAGACCTGAACCCCCCACCCCCAACTCAGCACGCACACTCAAACATGCACGCATACAGACCCAAACCCCCCACCCCCCAACTCAGCACTCACACTCATGCACCCATACAGACCCGAACCCCCACCCCCAACTCAGCACACACACTAAAACATGCACCCATACAGACCCGAACCCCCCACCCTCCAACTCAGCACACTCTCAAGCATGCACCCATACAGACCCGAACCCCCCACCCCCCAACTCAGCACACACACTCAAACATGCGCCCATAAAGACCCGAACCCCCACCCCCAACTCAGCACACACACTAAAACTTGCACCCATACAGACCCAATCCCCCCACCCCCAACTCCGAACCCCCCACCCACCAACTCAGCACACACACTCAAACATGCACCCTTACAGACCCGAACCCCCCACCCCCCAACTCAGCACACACACTCTCAAACATGCACCCATACAGACCCAAACCCCCACCCCCCAAATCAGCACACTCTCAAGCATGCACCCATACAGACCCGAACCCCCACCCCCCAACTCAGCACACACACTCAAACTTGCACCCATACAGACCCGAACCCACCACCACCCAAATCAGCACACACACTCAAACATGCACTCATACAGACCCGCTCCCCACCCCCAAACTCAGCGCACACACTCTCAAACATGCACACACACAGATCCAAACCCCCACCCTCCAAATCAGCACACTCTCAAACATGCAACCATACAGACCCGAACCCCCACCTCCCACCTCAGCACACAAACTCTCAAACATGCACCGATACAGACCTGAACCCCCCACCCCCAACACAGCACACACACTCAAACATGCATGCATACAGACCCAAACCGATCACCCCCAACTCAGCACACACACTCAAACATGCACCCATACAGACCCGAAACCCCCACCCCCAACTCCGAACCCCCCACCCCCCAACTCAGCACACACACTCTCAAACATGCACCCACACAGATCCAAACCCCCACCCTCCAAATCAGCACACTCTCAAACATGCAACCATACAGACCCGTACCCCCACCTCCCAACTCAGCACACACACTCTCAAACATGCACCCATACAGACCTGAACCCCCCACCCCCAACTCAGCACACACACTCAAACATGCACGCATACAGACCCAAACCCACCACCCCCCAACTCAGCACACACGCTCAAACATGCACCCATACAGACCCGAAACCTCCACCCCCAACTCCGAACCACCCACCCCCCAACTCAGCACACACACTCTCAAACATGCACCCATACAGACCCGAACCCCCTACCCCCCAACTCAGCACACACACTCAAACATGCACCCATACAGACCCGAACCCCCACCCCCAACTCAGCACACACACTCAAACATGCACCCATACAGACCCGAACCCCCCACCACCCAATTCAGCACACACACTCAAACATGCACCCATACAGACCCGAACTCCCCACCCCCAACTCAGCACACACACTCAAACATGCACCCATACAGACCCGAGCCCCCCACCCTCCAAATCAGCACACTCTCAAACATGCACCCATACAGACCCGAACCCCCCTTCCCCCCAACTCAGCACACAAACTCTCAAGCATGCACCCATACAGACCCGAACCTCCCACCCCTCAAATCAGCACACTCTCAAGCATGCACCCACACAGACCTGAACCCCCCACCCCCCAAATCAGCACACTCTCAAACATGCACCCAAACAGACCCGAATCCCCCACCCCCAACTCCGCACACACACTCAAACATGCACCCATACAGACCAGATCCCCACCCCCCAAATCAGCACACTCTCAAGCATGCACCCATACAGACCCGAACCCCCCACCCCCCAACGTGGCACACAAACTCTTAAGCATGCACCCATACAGACCCAAACCCCCACCCCCCAAATCAGCACACTCTCAAACATGCACCCATACAGACCCGAACCCCCCACCCCCAACTCAGCGCACACACTCAAACATGCACCCATACAGACCTGAACCCCCACCCCCAACTCAGCACACAGACTCAAACATGCACTCCTATAGACCCGAACCCCCCACCCCTCAAATCAGCACACTCTCAAACATGCACCCATACAGACCCGAACCCCCCACCCCCCAAATCAGCACACTCTCAAACATGCACCCATACAGACCTGAACCCCCCACCCCCCAAATCAGCACACTCTCAAACATGCACCCATACAGACCTGAACCCCCACCCCCCAAATCAGCACACTCTCAAACATGCACCCATACAGACCCGAACCCCCCACCCCCCAAATCAGCACACTCTCAAACATGAACCCATACAGGCCTGAACCCCCCACCCCCCAAATCAGCACACTCTCAAACATGCACCCATACAGACCCGAACCCCCACCCCTCAAATCAGCACACTCTCAAACATGCACCCATACAGACCCGAATCCCCCACCCCCCAAATCAGCACACTCTCAAACATGCACCCATACAGATCTGAACCCCCCACCCTCCAAATCAGCACACTCTCAAACATGCACCCATACAGACCCGAACCCCCCAACCTCCAACTAACCACACACACTCAAACATGCACCCATACAGACCCGAACCCCCACCTCCCAACTCAGCACACACACTCTCAAACAGGCACCCATACAGACCTGAACCCCCCACCCCCAACTCAGCACACACACTCAAACATGCACGCCTACAGACCCAAACCCCCCACCCCCTAACTCAGGACACACACTGAAACATGCACCCATACAGACCCGAACCCCTTACCCCCAACTCGAACCCCCCACCCCCCAACTCAGCACACACACTCAAACATGCACCCATACAGACCCGAACCCCCACCCCAACTCAGCACACACACTCAAACATGCACCCATACAGACCCGAACCGCCCACCCTCCAACTCAGCACACACACTCTCAAACATGCACCCATACCGACCCGAACCCCCACCCCCAACTCAGCACACACACTCAAACATGCACCCAAACAGACCCGAACCCCCCACCCTCCAACTCAGCACACACACTCTCAAACATGCACCCATACAGACCCGAACCCCCCAACCCCCAAATCAGCACACTCTCAAGCATGCACCCATACAGACCCGAACCCCCCACCCCCCAACTCAGCACACACACTCAAACATGCGCCCATAAAGACCCGAACCCCCACCCCCAACTCAGCACACACACTCAAACTTGCACCCATACAGACCCGAACCCCCACCCACCAACTCAGCACACACACTCAAACATGCACCCATACAGACCCGAACCCCCCACCCCCAACTCAGCACACACACTCAAACATGCACCCATACAGACCCGAACCCCCCACCCCCCAACTCAGCACACACACTCTCAAACATGCACCTATACAGACCCGAACCCCCACCCCCCAAATCAGCACACTCTCAAGCATGCACCCATACAGACCCGAACCCCCCACGCCCCAACTCAGCACACACACTCAAACATGCACCCGTAAAGACCCGAACCCCCACCCCCAACTCAGCACACACACTCTCAAACATGCACCCACACAGATCCAAACCCCCACCCTCCAAATCAGCACACTCTCAAACATGCAACCATACAGACCCGAACCCCCACCTCCCAACTCAGCACACACACTCTCAAACATGCACCGATACAGACCTGAACCCCCCACCCCCAACTCAGCACACACACTCAAACATGCACGCATACAGACCCAAACCGACCACCCCCAACTCAGCACACACACTCAAACATGCACCCATACAGACCCGAAACCCCCACCCCCAACTCCGAACCCCCCACCCCCCAACTCAGCACACACACTCTCAAACATGCACCCACACAGATCCAAACCCCCACCCTCCAAATCAGCACACTCTCAAACATGCAACCATACAGACCCGTACCCCCACCTCCCAACTCAGCACACACACTCTCAAACATGCACCCATACAGACCTGAACCCCCCACCCCCAACTCAGCACACACACTCAAACATGCACGCATACAGACCCAAACCCACCACCCCCCAACTCAGCACACACACGCTCAAACATGCACCCATACAGACCTGAACCCCCACCCCCAACTCAGCACACACACTCAAACATGCACGCATACAGACCCAAACCCACCACCCCCCAACTCAGCACACACACTCTCAAACATGCACCCATACAGACCCGAAACCTCCACCCCCAACTCCGAACCCCCCACCCCCCAACTCAGCACACACACTCTCAAACATGCACCCATACAGACCCGAACCCCCCACCACCCAACTCAGCACACACACTCAAACATGCACCCATACAGACCCGAACTCCCCACCCTCCAAATCAGTCCACTCTCAAACATGCACCCATACAGACCCGAACCCCCCTTCCCCCAACTCAGCACACAAACTCTCAAGCATGCACCCATACAGACCCGAACCTCCCACCCCTCAAATCAGCACACTCTCAAGCATGCACCCACACAGACCTGAACCCCCCAACCCCCAAATCAGCACACTCTCAAACATGCACCCATACAGACCCGAATCCCCCACCCCCAACTCCGCACACACACTCAAACATGCACCCATACAGACCCGAACTCCCCACCCCCCAAATCAGCACACTCTCAAACATGCACCCATACAGACCCAAATCCCCCACCCCCAACTCAGTACACAAACTCTTAAGCATGCACCCATACAGACCCGAACCCCCATCCCCCAAATCAGCACACTCTCAAACATGCACCCATACAGACCCGAACCCCCACCCCCAACTCAGCGCACACACTCAAACATGCACCCATACAGACCTGAACCCCCACCCCCAACTCAGCACACACACTCAAACATGCACTCATACAGACCCGAACCCCCACCCCTCAAATCAGCACACTCTCAAACATGCACCCATACAGACCCAAACCCCCCACCCCCCAAATCAGCACACTCTCAAACATGCACCCATACAGACCTGAACCCCCCACCCCCAAATCAGCACACTCTCAAACATGCACCCATACAGACCCGAACCCCCACCCCCCAAATCAGCACACTCTCAAACATGCACCCATACAGACCCGAACCCTCCACCCCCCAAGTCAGCACACTCTCAAACATGCACCCATACAGGCCCGAACCCCCACCCCCCAAATCAGCACACTCTCAAGCATGCACCCATACAGACCCGAACCCCCACCCCTCAAATCAGCACACTCTCAAACATGCACCCATACAGACCCGAACCCCCACCCCCAAATCAGCACACTCTCAAACATGCACCCATACAGACCCAAACCCCCCACCCCCCAACTCAGCACACACACTCAAACATGCCCCTATACAGACCCGAACCTCCCACCCCCAACTCCGAACCCCCCACCCCCAACTCAGCACACACACTCCAATATGCACCCATACAGACTCGAAACCCCCACCCCCAACTCAGCACACAAACTCTCAAGCACGCATCCATACAGACCCGAACCCCCACCCCCAACTCCGAACCCTCCACCCCCAACTCAGCACACACACTCAAACATGCACCCATACAGACCCGAACCCCCACCCCCCCAACTCAGCGCACAAACCCTCAAGCATGCACCCATACAGACCCGAACCCCCCACCCTCCAAATCAGCACACAAACTCTCAAGCCTGCACCCATACAGACCCGAACTCCCACCCCCCAAATCAGCACACTCTCAAACATGCATCCATACAGACCTGAACCCCCCACCCACCAACTCAGCACACAAACTCTTAAGCCTGCACCCACACAGATCCGAACCCCCACCCTCCAAATCAGCACACTCTCAAACATGCACCCATACAGACCCGAACCCCCCACCTCCCAACTCAGCACACACACTCAAACATGTACCCATACAGACCCGAACCCCCCAACCTCCAACTAAGCACACACACTCAAACATACACCCATACAGACCCGAACCCCACACCCTCCAAATCAGCACACTCTCAAACATGCACCCATACAGACCCGAACCCCCCTTCCCCCCAACTCAGCACACAAACTCTCAAGCATGCACCCATACAGACCCGAACCCCCCACCCCTCAAATCAGCACGCTCTCAAGCATGCACCCACACAGACCTGAACCCCCCACCCCCCAAATCAGCACACTCTCAAACATGCACCCATACAGACCCGAATCCCCCACCCCCAACTCCGCACACACACTCAAACATGCACCCATACAGACCCGAACCCCCACCACCCAAATCAGCACACTCTCAAACATGCACCCATACAGACCCGAATCCCCCACCCCCAACTCAGCACACAAACTCTTAAGCATGCACCCATACAGACCCGAACCCCCACCCCCAAATCAGCACACTCTCAAAAATGCACCCATACAGACCCGAACCCCCACCCCCAAATCAGCACACTCTCAAACATGCACCCATACAGACCCGAACCCCCCACCCCCAATTCAGCACACACACTCAAACATGCACCCATACAGACCTGAACCCCCACCCCCAACTCAGCACACACACTCAAACATGCACTCATACAGACCCGAACCCCCCACCCCTCAAATCAGCACACTCTCAAACATGCACCCATACAGACCCGAACCCCCCACCCCCCAAATCAGCACACTCTCAAACATGCACCCATACAGACCCGAACCCCCCACCCACCAACTCAGCACACAAACTCTTGAGCCTGCACCCATACAGACCCGAACCCCCCAACTCAGCACACAAACTCTCAAGCATGCACCCATGCAGACCCAAACCCCCCACCCCCAACTCAGCACACAAACACTCAAACATGCACCCATACAGACCCAAACCCCCCACCCCCCAACTCAGCACACACACTCAAACATGCACCCATACAGACCCGAACCCCCCAACTCAGCACACAAACTCTCAAGCATGCACCCATGCAGACCCAAACCCCCCACCCCCCAACTCAGCACACACACTCTCAAACATGCACCCACACAGATCCAAACCCCCACCCACCAAATCAGCACACTCTCAAACATGCAACCATACAGACCCGAACCCCCACCTGCCAACTCAGCACACACACTCAAACATGCACGCATACAGACCCAAACCGACCACCCCCAACTCAGCACACACACTCAAACATGCACCCATACAGACCCAAACCGACCACCCCCAACTCAGCACACACACTCAAACATGCACCCATACAGACCCGAAACCCCCACCCCCAACTCCGAACCCCCCACCCCCCAACTCAGCACACACACTCTCAAACATGCACCCACACAGATCCAAACCCCCACCCTCCAAATCAGCACACTCTCAAACATGCAACCATACCGACCCGTACCCCCACCTCCCAACTCAGCACACACACTCTCAAACATGCACCCATACAGACCTGAACCCCCCACCCCCAACTCCGCACACACACTCAAACATGCACGCATACAGACCCAAACCCACCACCCCCCAACTCAGCACACACACGCTCAAACATGCACCCATACAGACCTGAACCCCCACCCCCAACTCAGCACACACACTCAAACATGCACGCATACAGACCCAAACCCACCACCCCCCAACTCAGCACACACACTCTCAAACATGCACCCATACAGACCCGAAACCTCCACCCCCAACTCCGAACCCCCCACCCCCCAACTCAGCACACACACTCTCAAACATGCACCCATACAGACCCAAACCCCCCACCCCCCAACTCAGCACACACACTCAAACATGCACCCATACAGACCCGAACCCCCACCCCCAACTCAGCACACACACTCAAACATGCACCCATACAGACCCGAACTCCCCACCCCCCAACTCAGCACACACACTCAAACATGCACCCATACAGACCCGAACCCCCCACCCTCCAAATCAGCACACTCTCAAACATGCACCCATACAGACCCGAACCCCCCTTCCCCCAACTCAGCACACAAACTCTCAAGCATGCACCCATACAGACCTGAACCTCCCACACCTCAAATCAGCACACTCTCAAGCATGCACCCACACAGACCTGAACCCCCCACCCCCCAAATCAGCACACTCTCAAACATGCACCCATACAGACCCGAATCCCCCACCCCCAACTCAGTACACAAACTCTTAAGCATGCACCCATACAGACCCGAACCCCCACCCCCCAAATCAGCACACTCTCAAACATGCACCCATACAGACCCGAACCCCCCACCCCCAACTCAGCGCACACACTCAAACATGCACCCATACAGACCTGAACCCCCACCCCCAACTCAGCATACACACTCAAACATGCACTCATACAGACCCGAACCCCCCACCCCTCAAATCAGCACACTCTCAAACATGCACCCATACAGACCCAAACCCCCCACCCCCCAAATCAGCACACTCTCAAACATGCACCCATACAGACCTGAACCCCCCACCCCCAAATCAGCACACTCTCAAACATGCACCCATACAGACCCGAACCCCCACCCCCCAAATCAGCACACTCTCAAACATGCACCCATACAGACCCGAACCCTCCACCCCCCAAATCAGCACACTCTCAAACATGCACCCATACAGGCCCGAACCCCCACCCCCCAAATCAGCACACTCTCAAGCATGCACCCATACAGACCCGAACCCCCACCCCTCAAATCAGCACACTCTCAAACATGCACCCATACAGACCCGAACCCCCCACCCCCAAATCAGCACACTCTCAAACATGCACCCATACAGACCCAAACCCCCCACCCCCCAACTCAGCACACACACTCAAACATGCCCCTATACAGACCCGAACCTCCCACCCCCAACTCCGAACCCCCCACCCCCAACTCAGCACACACACTCCAACATGCACCCATACAGACCCGAAACCCCCACCCCCAACTCAGCACACAAACTCTCAAGCACGCATCCATACAGACCCGAACCCCCACCCCCAACTCCGAACCCTCCACCCCCAACTCAGCACACACACTCAAACATGCACCCATACAGACCCGAACCCCCACCCCCCCAACTCAGCGCACAAACCCTCAAGCATGCACCCATACAGACCCGAACCCCCCACCCCCCAAATCAGCACACAAACTCTCAAGCCTGCACCCATACAGACCCGAACTCCCACCCCCCAAATCAGCACACTCTCAAACATGCATCCATACAGACCTGAACCCCCCACCCACCAACTCAGCACACAAACTCTTAAGCCTGCACCCACACAGATCCGAACCCCCACCCTCCAAATCAGCACACTCTCAAACATGCACCCATACAGACCCGAACCCCCCACCTCCCAACTCAGCACACACACTCAAACATGCACCCATACAGACCCGAACCCCCCAACCTCCAACTAAGCACACACACTCAAACATGCACCCATACAGACCCGAACCCCCCACCCTCCAAATCAGCACACTCTCAAACATGCACCCATACAGACCCGAACCCCCCTTCCCCCCAACTCAGCACACAAACTCTCAAGCATGCACCCATACAGACCCGAACCCCCCACCCCTCAAATCAGCACGCTCTCAAGCATGCACCCACACAGACCTGAACCCCCCACCCCCCAAATCAGCACACTCTCAAACATGCACCCATACAGACCCGAATCCCCCACCCCCAACTCCGCACACACACTCAAACATGCACCCATACAGACCCAAACCCCCACCACCCAAATCAGCACACTCTCAAACATGCATCCATACAGACCCGAATCCCCCACCCCCAACTCAGCACACAAACTCTTAAGCATGCACCCATACAGACCCGAACCCCCACCCCCAAATCAGCACACTCTCAAACATGCACCCATACAGACCCGAACCCCCCACCCCCAACTCAGCACACAAACTCTCAAACATGCACCCATACAGACCCTAACCCCCCACCCCCAATTCAGCACACACACTCAAACATGCACCCATACAGACCTGAACCCCCACCCCCAACTCAGCACACACACTCAAACATGCACTAATACAGACCCGAACCCCCCACCCCTCAAATCAGCACACTCTCAAACATGCACCCATACAGACCCGAACCCCCCACCCCCCAAATCAGCACACTCTTAAACATGCACCCATACAGACCCGAACCCCCCAACTCAGCACACAAACTCTCAAGCATGCACCCATGCAGACCCAAACCCCCCACCCCCAACTCAGCACACAAACACTCAAACATGCACCCATACAGACCCAAACCCCCCACCCCCCAACTCAGCACACAAACACTCAAACATGCACCCATACAGACCCAAACCCCCACCCCCCAACTCAGCACACACACTCAAACATGCACCCATACAGACCCGAACCCCCCACCCCCCAACTCAGCACACACACTCTCAAGCATGCACCCATACAGACCAAAACCCCCCACCCCCCCAAATCAGCATACAAACTAGCAAGCATGCACACATACAGACCCTGCATCTCAACATACACTGCACTTAGACTCCAAAACAAACATTCATGCACACCCGACACCCCCCATCCCCGCATCTCAACAAACACAACACAAACATTCAAAAACAAACATTCATGCACACCCGACACCCCCCCACCCTCCCATCTCAACATACACAACACAAACATTCAAAAACAAACATTCATGCACACCCGACACCCCCGCATCTCAACATACACAACACAAACATTCAAAAACAAACGTTCATGCACACCCGACACCCCCCACCCTCCCATCTCAACATACACAACACAAACATTCAAGAACAAACATTCATGCACATCCGACACCACCCCCACACCCACATCTCAACATACACAACACAAACATTAAAAAACAAACATTCATGCACACCTGACACCCCCCATCTCAACATACACAACACAAACATACTGCAAAACAGACCCGACACACCAAGACAAACACACAGACCACTTACCGGAGATGTGCTGGAAGGCAGGTAAGCTGGAACGCTGGCGAGGTATCTGGAGTCGTACTACGGCTGGCGTGGCAAGGCTGAAATGCCTTCTGCATCAAGCCTTATGGACCACGCCAGCCGTAGTGCTGGCACTCCATTGGTGCAGCACACACGCACTACGTGGCATGTAGGAGCGACGTGGTGCATGTGTGCTGAGCCAATGAGGGCCAGTGTTTTATCCGGCCCGAAGACAACAAAGACTTTCCTAATGGAGGGTGGCCGTTGCTGCTTGCGGGCTGCCCTCCATTAGGAAACTCTTTGTGCCTCGCGGGCCGGACAAAATGCCATGGCGGGCCGCAACTGGCCTGCGGCCCATATGTTGTGCACCCATGATCTAATACTACTAAAAGTACTTCAGTGGTAAAGTTCACTTCAACTGAAAAGTCATGAAGCACATTGGTGCTGTTTATGCCACAAGAAATGCATGTTATGCTCCTCTCCTCCTGAATACTTTATAACAGGATGGCAGCTCTTCTACACAACAATATCTCTTGATTTCAACAAAGTCTTTTGACTTTTCAACAACATCAGTATGAACAACTTCAGTATGGGCTACTTCTTATGGTGTGAGGTTTGCATCATGGAAGGAGATACAGACAACATATTCAAAGTTGACCAACCTTTTATTAAAGAAAATGTCAGGATGGATCAAGGCCTAACGTACCCTATACTAAGGTGTGATTTCACTACCTAAAGAAACTAAGGAAAGGCATTGTCTGTAAGTTAAACATAAAAATCGGTCTGTGTCCAAATCCTGTACTTGCCCTCACAACTAATACAGAATAATGTGTAGTGACATCAACTATAACTCAAAATAGTGTTTCAAACATAAAGTTCTGAGCTACTTCAAGCTCTAGCTTATTCGTCAACTTTCTCTCCCAAGTGTCAATAAGTTCACCACAAAGTTCAATTTATCTTCCTGTTAGCAACAGATGAAATACAGTTTATAGACTTTAAGGTGCCCTTCCCCAATTTTAACACAGTTCCGTGGTAACTCTGTACATCCAGTATTTGAATGGGACGTAATCTTCATGGCTCCTAGTTGTTTCTTCCTCGTCTCAGTATTGACATTCTTTTTAAAGGGGAGAGAAGTGGAACACATTTACAATGACCCATAAAGCTTGGGGGAAGATCAGGTTGGCTATCCACAGGATAAGGGGAATACTATGTCTCATATTTACCCTTCCTCTTCCTTTGTTTAACCTGTCTAATACAATACTGCATGTCCCTTAAGCGTGTTTCTGCCCGAGTCATAAGAATTCCTTCCTCTTTTATTTTCTGTTTGATTTTCTCCCATTCCCATATATCATCATTGGTTTCAAATGGATTTTCTTGTCAAGCCTTAGATGGAAAAGGGGATTTTTGTGGAGGATTGGTTTTCTGTGATAATGATGTAAAATTGGGGTAGTCCGTACCAATAATAGTTTCTTCTGGTAAACCTCAGATAATAGTTGAGGGAAAATATGTAGTTATTCCTTTTACTTGAATGGTAACTACTGCTTTGGGATACATTTCTTGATCTGTGTGAACACACATTAATGTTTCCCTGGTAGCTTCTTTTAATTTTTTAAAAAATATTAAATGACCACTAACTGCTGTTTGTTTACTACCTGAATCTAATAGAGGCTGTATTGGGACTCCGTTAACTATGGCTGATTCATAAGTAGATTGAGGAGATGTTCTACAAAAGAAATTACTTTGAACTTCTATGCCATAACTACAATCAGGTTTGTCACATTCTTCCCCTACCATGCATCTGATTTCCATGGGTTCCACCTTTCTATTCTGAGGACAATTTTGCGCTACATGAAAAACAAATTGGTACTATTGGTTTTGTTATTTTAATTTCATCTCACTTTATTTCCTCTTTAGGTTTTGCTTCCATCTTCCTTTCTTTTTTGGTTCTCTCTCCACCATGTTAATCCCTGAATCGGTGGGGGAATTTGATTTTCTCTTTGGGGACAAATGTACGTTCAGGGGATCCCTTATTTTCTCTTCTTTCTTCTGGTTTATGTAGAGAATGAAAATATGTATTCGCATTAGAAACATTTTGAGCAGTTTCAATAGCTAGAGCAAGGGTAGGTCTATTTACTTCTAACATTGGTCGTTGGAGCAAGGGAGGTAGAGAGTTAATAAACTGTTCCAAACCGATAGCTTCAATTACTTCTGGTAACGTTTTCCTTAATAAGCATAATGATAAGCTATTTTTGACTCTTTCTACTAGTTCAATAGGTGTTTCTCCAGGTCCTATTTTTAAAATCCTATATTTTTGTGGGTAATAATTACTATTTTGACCCACCCGTTGTAAAAACCTGTCCTTAATTTCAGTAAAGGTTGCTGTCCCCAGGAAGGTTTAATAATTCATATGATATTTGTAACTCTCCTTTTAAAAGGTGTCCCAAAGAACAGATTTAATTTGTCTTTCCAATTAAATTGTTGGTGGGGCAATCCTTTCAAAATAGAAAAAATAAAAATCCTAAGTCATCTCCCTGTTTATATGGTTTATAGACACCTTGAGGAATAGTAGGTTTTTCCTGAATAGCTATTAATTTCTCTAAACCTTTTTGTAATCTTTGCCCTGCTTCAATTTGATGTTTCATCTTCTAGAGGGGCCATTGATTTGGATCCAGAAACAAATTCCAGATCGACGGTAGTATCAGATTTTACCTCCAGCTCTTCCGTTATTACCTTGAAAGATGAGGAATCAGATGAAATTCCTGGTCCTGATTTTACTATTTCTAAAGCTCCTAGTCGAATAACAGCCTGGGGCTTTCTAATGGACAACTTTATTTCATCCCTGTGTCTCAAATGATAATTAGTCAAAGTGTATCTAGAAGGATCTGGGTCTTATAGAATAAGTATTGGCATTTGATTGGGACCTGTAATTGTAAACCAACAATCTTCTTTTGTGTCAAAACGTTATCTTATTCTTGTACTTTTACTTTGATGTCTTTCCCTACCTCACTTTGGATTATTACCCACATGTGAGTCCCTCCACTTGTATCAGCTGAATCGTATCCCACACCTGACACCATTTGTGAGGTTGGCATCATGGAAGGAAACACAGACAAAAGATTCAAAGTTGACCAATCTTTTATTAAAGAAAATGTCAGGATGGATTAATGTTTAATTTACTCTATACTAAGGTGGGATGTCCCTACCTAAAGAAACTAAGGAAAGTCAATGTCAGTAAGTTAAACATAAAAATCTGTCTGTGTCAAAATCTTTTACTTGCCCTCACAACTAACGCTGTATAATGTGTAGGGACATCAACTATAACTCAAAATAGTGCTCCAAACATAAAGTTCTGAGCTACTTCAAGCTCTAGCTTATTCATCACCTTTCTCTCCCAAATGTCAGTAGGTTCACCAAAAAGTTCAATTTCTCTTCCTTTTAGCAATAGATGAAATACTGTTTATAACGGTTAAGGTGCCCTTGCCCAAGTTTAACATAGTTCCAGGGTAACTCAGTTCCAGGACACCAAAACTTAGGATTTCCTTCCCCAAGCTCAATGCTTATATGAAAAGAAAGTATCACTGAGGCTTTTGTCTTTTAGATGAACTTGTAGAACTCAGGGTACGTTCCCCAAGTCTGATGTTTATCACCATTGACTTTCTTAATTTCACCACAGCAAGCTTCCTTGTTAACTTAGAAAAGTTGCCAGGTCAAGGTGCAGTTTCAGACCACACAGTCCACCCATTACAGGTCACGCAACCAGGAACTTAATTTCACATTGCCATCAATCTTTGGTTCACAATTAGTGGCTCCCTGGTCTTGGTGTAGTTTTAGACCACAGAGTCCACCCATTGCAGGTCACGCAACCAGAAGCTTCCAGACTTCTTTCAGAGTTCAACATGTGCTTGACCAAGCAGTTTCTTTTTTTCAAAAATATATTATTAAAGTTTAACAAAAATGACAGGAATTAGAACAAATGGTACTTTCAATAATAATTAATCAGGAAACAAAAACATACACAAATCTTACAAGAAAAGGTCATATCTAGACTCTATGGAAAAATATAACCAAGCAGTTTCTTAAAGCGTAGTTTCACAACTTTGTCAACCTGGTTTCTTAAAGCCTTCAGTTAAGTTTCCTTGTTCAATTTCAATTCATTGTTCATCAATGGTGTTCAGCTTATATCACTATATTCAAAGAAATGGTTAATCTGGTTATCAGGTTTGCTTTCATGTAATTTAATATGTATTTGCTTCTGGTAATGTTGGCTTTTATTCCATTCATTTAATCTGATATTCAACTGAAGTTTCTTTCACTACTTTCATTCCATGTTATATTCAATTGATGCAAATAGGTTCATTTAATTTAGTACACTATGTTACTTTCACTTGTTTCATTCAGTACTGTGATTCAATGTCAATAGTGTTGTTTGTTTCATATAAGTAAATTTAATTGTGTGAAGTTATTTTCATTAGTTTCATTTATTTCAGTATTTCAATATAAGTAACACATTTCGCTTTGTTCCATATATTATGTTACTAGCATTTATTTCATTCAGCTCGGGATTCAGCATAAGTAACATGCTTCGTTTTATTCATTTGACCAGTTTTGTATACTCTGTCCTCTTAGTGTGCCCTGGGTATTTCAAGTGTCCCAGACACTTACCCCGTCTTGCCAGCTCCTTAGTTCTGCTTTCGATTTACAGGGGACAGCCGAATAGCCAGGCACTTCACAATGCACTCACCGGCTGTTCTGCGGAGCTTCATGTTTGCCTTTCTGAAGTTTCTGCTGCTCGCCTGCCTAGCTGTGGTACTTCTGATCTATGTACGCCTTCTAATGGGATTCCCAGGACTTCGGATGGGGTTTTGCCTTTCGGCTTTGCTTCCCACACAGCTTCCACTCTGGCCCTCTTACTTCGGATTCTGCCTCTGTTGTAATCTTTGTTTGCAGTTTCCCTTTTTATACAACTGAGCTTTATTAATAGGCTGCAGGTGTAAGTTAAGGACTTGCCTTGCCTGACTTGCCAGACCTTAATTAAACCAATTAACGGGACATGCCTAACCTCAGGCTTCTTTTTCGTCCCAGTATTTGAATGGGGGGTAATCTTCATGGCTCCTACTTGTCTCTTCCTCATCTCACTATTGTCATGCATTTTAAAGGGGGAGAAAAGTATAACACATTTACAATGACCCATCAAGGTTGGAGGAGGACCAGGTTGGCTATCCCAAGGATAAGGGGGATACCATGTCTCATGTTTACCCTTCCTCTTCCTTTGTTTAACCTGTCTAATACTGGTTCCTACCCTGTGGGGTAGAATATAGCTTCTGAATGCCAGAAATAAAGAGGCCAGAGTGATTTGAAGGAAACTGGCAAGGTAGAGTCACATTGAAGTCTAAAGCAAGCACAGAAATGGTGATGTCAGACACAAGGCCTATTGAACTAAAACAGGCCTAAATCTCAAATGAAGGAAAGTGTGCTTGGAAGTTCAAAAATGCAAAGATATGCGCAATGCATTTCAGTAAGGGAACAGAAAGACGCGTTGCTGAAAGGAGGGTTTCATAGACTGTGAAAAGCCACCATTTGAAATGGAATTCAGAGAAATGACAACATGTGGCATCAAAGTTAAATAATAACAGATTGTGATCCAGAAATCTCAAGTGAAACCAACCTTATTGCATTTATAAGAAATAAAAGAACTTCCTTTTCCTCATTCAAAATGACAGTATGCAAAGAGAAGTGTCCACTTGGTTTCCAGGTGAACATGGTGTGCTCATATTACCAGCCTGTGTGTGGACAATCCAGAAGTGATACTCATGTCTTTTGAAACTGTGAGATTAAAGAAATACATTACACACAAACAGAAGGCCCGGGTGCCTTATAAAATGTTTCATGTAAAATGCATTGTGTGCAAGTTAAAAGCCCTTTCTTGCAGAATGGACATGCAGCTAGGCATTTCTACTGAACTGGAACTTAAACCTCAAAGATTTTTCCTCTGCTTGTCCCGGAGAGGGAGGTCTGGTTGTCAACAATCAATCAGGTTAATTGCTTAAAAATACAAAGAAATACATAGCCCGAGATGGGAACCATAGTGGAAATAGATCAAGCCCAGCCTGTTTTTTCAGCAGAAGCGACCTTGAGGTCACAACTCCCATAAAATGTGCATTAAGCTATAGCCAGGACCCTTTGGAAGCCAAAGAGGGATAGGCTAAGATAAACATAAGCCAGCATCTGGCTGGTCGCATGTTTAAGGATAAATTAAACCTGAAAAAAGGTGGAGGCTAGGAGAGTGAGTGAGGCCTGTGAGGCAGGGGTTTCATTAATAGAAAAATCCATGTCATTGCATAAAGAGCGCATTGTAAATGCCACAATGCTTGTTCCAGACTTTTATTAAAGGTGACAGAAATCTCCCTTGAACCATGCCAAAACGATTTTTGTGTGATAAACATAACAGAAGTTTATTAAGAAAAATGTGATTTGTGCCTTCCTATGATTCCATGAGATTTGAAAATTGGTGCGGGAGTGAAGGACAAAATTAACGTTTAATTTGTCATATTATTCACTGATGTGGATCCTGAGGAAACAAAGAAAAATGGTATCTCTGCATAGGAAGGGCGTGCCGACTTCAGATTAGCATCATCTGATTTGTTTTAAAATGTATTTCTTAAAAATATATCCATACATGTAAAGATTTGAAAAATCAGGGTACTTGCCATGTTGATAGGTTTTCAGAGTTTAAACATGCAAAACCCACATGTCAGTTTGGGATGACAAAGCTTTCTCCTCCCTTAGCTTTCCTAACCTACACCCCTCAACTCCTTGTCCTATTAGCACAGAGGTGGGAGGTGGGTGGAGAGAACCAACCAATCCCTTCCGCGGGAATCGTGACAGGTTTGTGATGTCACTTTCCCTATAAGAGGACCAGTTTGCATCAGAAATGGGCTTTTTCCACTTGTTTCCGGGTGGTAACCTGTCGCTGAACTCTGGCGAGAAACAACCAAGCAGAGAGGCACCAAATCTTGCATTGCAGACAGGGACAAGGAGACATAGAAGCTGACTGGGACCCCTTGGAGGAGCCAGAGGGGAGTATCCTTGACTGACACTCTTGCTGTCACAGAGGTGCCCTGCTGTTCCCCGATGCCCACCACAGGGCCTCTCCTGTAAGTAAAACTATCCCAAAGCCATAGACTATGTAGGCCCTGCATTATTCTCAAGTATTGCTCTAGTTGTTTCCCCATAGCAAAATACCTTGTTTGTTTGTGTAAATCCTTAGCATATTTAATTAAAGTAAATCAATTAATTCCCCTATAGAAATCATGGGATGTGTGTTGTTAGCATTCAAAACTAACAAGCTCCTCCCAGTGTGTTTCGAGCCAGTATAGACATAAAGATTTGATTGACTATTTGTAAGAAAACCCCTGACTTCGTTACAGAAAGGGAGGGGTCCAGAATCCGAAAGAATTAATTCCCAAAACCCTGTTTTCAAGTGAGTATGCAGGGTGAAAACGAAATTCCTCCTTGATCCCCCTTCATTTAAATCAGAAGTGTGATGCCTTGTATTTCCTTTGCATGTGTGGTGGAAAAAACAAAATTACCCCTATGTTCCCATTGTGCTCTAACCTAAACCACAAAGCCCTACCTTGTTTTGTGTATGTGTGGCAAAACGATGTTTCCCATTGCTTTTCTTTCCCTCATATTGCATCTGTAGTAATAAGTGCAAAACGATGTTTCCCATTGCTTTTCTTTCCCTCATATTGCATCTGTAGTAATACGTTCAAAACCATTTTTCCCATTGAATCCCTTTTCCAAAGAGTGCATTTTTCTATCAGAACCCAAAACGATTTTCCCATTGTGTTCCCGCTCCCTGCCACTTGCCTTCAATTCGGAGGGGTCAAGACTAATTGATGTTTGGAGGGTGGGGTTGCTGGGAGAAAAAAGTATTGCAACCAAATAAGCAATCAATGTGTGCCTTGAATTGTTCTTTTTCTGTATTAGTGAGTGATTTGAAAAGAAAGCTGCGGGAAATTGTGGCTGCATATCTTAATATTATCTCTGTGCCATTACGGAAGTCATTTTTGTTCTTGTGTTGCCACAGCATTGGTGGCTGATGTTAGTCTGTTTGTCAAATCTTGAGTCAATAAATTAATAAATATATATTTTTACTACACAACGACCTGGTTCCTAGTCCAGTGTTACACCGGGTATTTGTTGGGGTTGGGTGCGAGACGGGTTGGAGGCCTTACCAAATTGAACTAAAATACCAGTGCTTTGTTCTGTGCCACTTTGCTTGGGGGGAAAGGAACTCCCTGAGTTGAGTGTGACCACATAATAAACTGCAACAACCCTTCTCAGAGATCATGGGACTGGATGAACAATATTTAATAACCTTCTCTGGTATAGGGATTCCATTTGGAAAGGAAGATATGGAATACTGTTTCTCACCTATGGGTATGCGACTTCCAATCCCGGGCTATCCAGGTGATCCTCCTTCGCTAGAGGACACTCAGGGGTAGGATCCAAAAGCGATGCCCTTTCCCTGGCCACCTGCATAGAGGATACAAAGGGAGCAGAAGTGAGAATACCCTTAGATTTCCACACTGGGAAAACATGAAACACATTGATGCTGTTTGTTCCACCCTTGTAATTGCCACACACAATGAAGATTATGCTCCTCTCCTCCTGAATGCTTTCTATCAGGTGGGCAGCTCTTTTGCCACTATGGGTTTCCTCTCTTGCATCAATCCAAACTCTGATAATGGCCTTTTATTCCACTTTCTCTTCTTCAGCTTAGACAATGCTTGTTTGGTTCTTTGCCAACTTCCTCTCTAAGACAATAAGGGTTACAATTGGTTTGTTTCTCAATTGCTCTCTCTTAGTCTTGACAATATTGGCTCTCATTAACTTGTTTCACATTTCCCCTTTCTTGTCTTTGGCAATATTGTTTGGTAATCTCCCTTAATATTGCCCTTTCTTGGCCTTGGCAATGGTTGTGTTTATTATCTTCTTTCAATGTTGCCTTCTTTTGGCTTAGGCAATTGCTTTGACTTTTATAATTATAACTAGCTTAACTACCCGGCTTCACCCGGGATTTCAATTCTCAGATTTTTAAATCTCTGATCGGTAAGTCTCACTTCAGTTTCTTCAGAAGTTTCATTGCTTATTATTTTAGCAGCACAAATTCTCAGATCTGTAAGTCTTGCTTGAGTTCCTTCAGCAGTTTCATTGCTTTGTTGTTTAGCAGCACTAATTCTCGTGTCATGTTTCAGTTTCTCCATCAGTTTCGTTGCTTTGTTTTTTAGCAGCACAAATTCTCTGATTAGTAAGTCTTGATTCAGGTTCTTGAGCACTTTCATTGTTCTTTCTGAAAGCATGTTGAATTCTATCAGCTTCATGGTCTTGAGATCTACCTTCTTCTGAATGTTGATCATGTTTCAGCTTTCAATGTTTTGTTTTGATTCGGGTGGCATTAAATACTGCTCTTTTTTTCGTGGTAATTTTTGTAAAAATATATTATGGCATTAAAGCATTTGTGAAAGGAGAGAATACAGAAGAAAGAATTATTTTTGTTAAACATGGAACCTGATTCAAATCAACTGATTCAACTTTGTCATCTTCAAATTGTAGCAAAATCATGTTTCAGCTTCTATGCGCGATGCTGAGCACTTTCTTCAAATGACCTGTAGATGGCGGTGTAACACCACAAAACGTAATGCCGAAAAACCAAAAAGATAAATTAGCTCCGGAACGGGATGACCTATCGAGCCAGAAATAATTGCATTAATTTGGCAATGAAATAAAGAATAGTTCATGCAAAATTCATGACACCAGACCTCACCATTCATGAATAGTTATATCCCCAAGAATGCCACATACAAACCTACAAACAAACATAACTTTGTTTTATACATATATATATATATATAGATATCTGTCACAGTGTAAGAAATGTTGCTATTTCCTGGATTAAGCGTGTATAATTTGAACTTTAACAGGCTGCGGCTTCTGACAGCTTCAGGAATCCAGTAAACTGGATTGAATTAGTGCCACAAAAATTTGGTTTGGCGCTATTTGATTATCATAGGACATGATGAGATCTGTCACAGATGGCAAATCCAGAAAATAGAGCCTGGGAGTTGATTTGTAACCCTAACTGATTGCAACCATACTTGATTGGAACCTGTTCTTGAAACAAAGAATTAACATCCCATGATTGCATTTTAATTGTTGATATATTATATCTGCAACAAAAAATTGGTTGAAGAGTCTCAAACAAATTCTTCCCTTTTTGCCCCGCAGAGATCAAGACCCTGATGCAGGAGTTTATTCGTCCCATAGAGAGACATTCAGAGAGCTATGCTTCTCCCCATTCTTAAACAACACGCGTTTTACCTGTGTAGAGAAACCTTATTATTTTTGCTATCATGCTTATTCTGGCCTGGTGGTTTGGGCAAATAACTCCTTCGTAAATCCTGCACTAAACTACAGGTAAAGTTAATTAGGATCTGCTCTTGCCGAGTGTATGGAGCCCCAGAATAAAGATTAGCATGTGCCTTTTGATAAAAATGAACATGCTCTTCTTATTTGGCCTGTGCACTGCCTTTTATAATTAATATTGAGAATGCATATTGTATTTCAACTTCTTACTTCTGACCTTATGATGATGCTAACGGTGTTAATGCATATTTATTTTTGGGGGTATTTAACGATTATTACAAGTATTTTATCTGTCCGAATCTAGCTGTTTTATGATTGCATTAATTATTCCTGCTTAGTATTGTTTTTATTTATTCACTATTTGGTGGGGCTCAATTATGATATATCATTTATTTACTTTGATTATTTCTTGATCTGAAGCCTTACTTTATGCATTACCTTCTGTTTGTAATTAAGGTTTTTACTATTCTTGTTGCTTGATTATTATTTCCCTGCATACCATTGTATTTTGTAATGCATGATGGAATGCATTACAGTGGCATAATCATAGACTTTAGGGACATTAGAAATGTGAAATGAAGCTGTGACAAAAATGTTCCCACCCAGTAAGACTGATAGCCTATCTGAAGGCATTACTCCACATCCTGAACAGTAGTCCCAACAGCTATTCTCTAGCTGTCTCTATGTTGGTACATCACCAGTTATTTTGTCAATTAGTTTTTTGGCAAAAGTATTTTTTGTTACTCATTAAAAAATGTTTTTTTTATATTTGGGGGTCCCCCCGACCAATCCTCCTGTCTCCTATTATTTACTCCCTATTCCTCCATGTCCCTTATATCCCCTTACCCACCGCTATATCCTTCAATGTGTTTTTTCATTGAAATATTTCTTGCAGAAAACTCATCGAAAAAATATACTGGCGATTTAACAATGTCGTACCCTCCTAGCTACCTTGGGACACACATAATGAAATGTGTCATGAAAGTCGTGTTTTGCAATCGAGCCGGTACTGCAATTAGGGCTTTTCAAGCCTCTGCCTCGGATACCACCTGCAGTGTGCCATAAGGGTGAAACCTTTTTTGCCCTAGAAATATGGAAGCAGCCATTATTAACAGGAAGAGTGGGTTCAAAAATGGCACTTTGCTTGGGGCGGCAAAATGTGTTGCTGGGTCCTTTTTACAATTGAATCTCTGATGGCTTTCACCTTAATGAAAAGGTTTAAAGTGCCTTGAAAGCCCATCATTATTATTATGGTATGTATTGAGTCAGACGTGGCTTCTAGAAGCACCAAAGCGCTTTACAATGCCAAAATCATGTGCCATTGATGCAAAATATTCTGTGGGACAGTCTGTAACATGGCACTAAGAAACAATATGCTCTAACGCAATAGTAGCACAATTTGGGAATACATTTCCTGCTGAAATATTTCACAGGCTTTCATAATTCACAAGTTGGTGGTATTCCATGAATATACTTTCAAAAATTGGGTCTGCTAAAAGTATTCTAAAGCTGATTGACTCCCAGAATTTGATCGCAATTGTTTGAAATCTGATCCATTTTCTCCAGTGACTCAAAGTGTGCGGGGATTATGGTATTGTCTACTTGACATTTATATATTTTTCTTATTAAACAGGTTATGAAATGACATTCTGCTTTGCTCGGCGAGAAATGTAGCTGATTGACATTACAATAATTAGAATTACTCTCTATAAAGGGATATCATCAAATACTGTATGCAAAAAGTGTCCAGCATATGCAAATACTCTTTCCATTTCATACTGTACAGTAAGGAGATCATCCTCCCTTGATATTTGGAATTAAGAAAGTTAAATACACATTCCCCAAACCTAAAAATAGGTAATGCCTCTTTAGTCCACACACACACCACCGAACAGGACTGCTTTGTGTGACTTTCGATATATTTGGATCTGTTAAAGGCAAACCTTTTTGGTTTTGGACAATCGTACTTTGCTGTGTATTTTTACACCAAAAATAATAATCTACAACGAGTGTAGCTTTCACTTCTTCACTACCTATGGTTAGGAGCATCAATCCATTGAATTATAAATTCTAGTTTAGTTTCCTGGACATCTGCAATCAATATGTATCAGGACAACATAGACACAAGGGTTTATTACTGGTCATTAGGAATCCCTGAAAGAACATGTCCTCTTTTCCTTTGAGTGTTAAGTAGGCCATTCCAGTTTACAAGCCACACATGTCACAGCCCCTGCTAGTAGCCATCACTGGAATCCAGCTCAGAGTGAAAGAGCAAAGCATTATGGGTATGCCGCTGTTAAATCAAATGCTTGCATTTTCAGTCAATATGAGATTAATGTTGTTTTTTTGAGGGTGATCCTATTGTTCCTTTGTGCACTGAATAAGCAGTAAAGGTTCTTGAAATGGTGCCACATGAATTTTACTGATGGGGACAATTTGCTTTCTTAAAAATATCTGCCGCCATTTGCTTCTAATGAAAATTGTGTGCACACATCGCAACCGGGATGGATCTGTCATCATGGTGTCTTCCAGTCAATATCATGCCTCCTTTTTTATAGCTAAATTCAGGGATCTTTAAGTGTACCTATAGAAGAACAAACCATGTATTCAAGTTTAACCAGTGCATTCGGATTACTATACGTCCTTTACCAGTGTCTGTTTTCTTATAAGGTCCTCATGAATAATTCCAATATTAATGTGTAAGTAAAGAAAAACACTTTAATGAAACCTGAAAATATTTCATTGTGTTATTTATGTTCTTTTCAGGCCCCTTTCCAGAAGAAATTGTTCCTCAGAGATGTGCGATGTATACTGGAGAGCGGGGCCGTGGCGGCCCTGTACAGCGGCATGCGGGAACGGATTTCAGTCTCGACGGGTGGAGTGCGTACACAAGAAAAGTAGCAAAGCAGTGACCGACCAGTACTGCAGCTGGAGGCGGCGACCAATGACTTGGCAGCATTGCAGTGCCACTTCCTGTGGAAGTAGGTTTGAAATCACTGGTTGTGATGAATATTGAAGGGTTCACTCGCCTACATGCTATTGTGAATAGTTAATCGGGAATGTAATATGATGATATAATGCATTCTTGATCTGTAGTTAATCATTCTTTAATTTACCGGTATTGCAGTTTCATGTTAGGCATTCACAGGTGTTGGTGAGTAATAAGAAGTTTACCAGGGTGCCTTGCGTGCCTCCACCACCTCACCAGATTATGCTCTAGTCTTGGTTATGGACATGGGTGCTATACTGGACTGAAGAAGGACAGCCCCCTCCCCTGCCCTCCAATACCTATTGTATCTCCTTCCTCCACTCTGGAATGGACAACCTCATCTGACAAACACATAAATACAACATCACACATCCCCACTTAAAGGTGTACGCACCGTGGGGGTGGGGGCTATTCGAAGCAATCACCCTAGTAACACTGGTCAGCACACACTTCTTTATGTTCTCTTGAGGATGGTGAATTCTATATCTATTACATACAGTCACAGGCGGCCCTAAACGAAATGTGGAACTGCTAAAATATCAAGGATGACACAAAAGGGAGCCGCAACCAAGGCTCAGGTTTACTGGGGATACATTCATGTCATCTACTAGTTTGGTGGGAATAATCTCTGGGTGTGTTTTCAGGGGTGTGGGATGTTCTTCTGAGCACTCGACTGGGACAACAACCCACACAACATGATTATGGACTAACCGAATTAGTGAGAAACAAAAATGCACTGTTTTATTCAAGTCATGTACCCTGCATAAATTATACACTGCAAAACAATAACAGTTCAATCTGGTCTTTCGAGAGAACATTACTACACTTTAAAAAGTTGCACACAGTTACTGTACCTGTACAGGAAAGTGCATTTCTACAATTAAAGATATTTTATACATGATGCTTTAGCTTTTTACATAGAAATGTATCAAACCTTCTCAAAACCCCAGTTACACATTTTTATACACATCTGTTATGGCCAGTCAGCTTCAACTCTTAAATTAAAAGGTATCCCTCACAAATGCAACATGATACGTTTAACCCCTTACATAGAAGGCGTTGCAACTGAAGTGTAAAACAAGTAACACGTTGTGAACGATAGCATTGTGGAATATTCAGCCTAAAGGCCAGCGTTAGCCATAGAGAAGCATGTTACTCCCAGGTGGAAATAATGATCTATACTGATGAACAGGGCCAAAGCAAGTCAAAGGGAAAGTATTGCATGAAACAGTGATGAGATCAGAGGGCACTGTAGCACATTATAATTGAGGGAACCTTCCTAGGCAGGTGGGGTATGGGGTGAAGGCCTGTGGTTCCACGAGGGATGTTGGAGTTTGGTCAATGATTGAGTCATCTGTTTGGTGCAGAAAATGGATTTCATGGTTCTAGGTAACAAAGAGAGACAAAGGTTAAACAGTTCTCCTGAAAAGGATGAGCTTGCTGCCTTTTCTGCAGGCTCCTATGACACAAGCACATTCTCTTCTCTCTTTGTGGGTGCACACCAAGTATCCTTGGTCTGCACCCACCAAGAGAAAACATAATCACCTTCTCCACCTTCTGCAGCAATGGTGTGCCATTGCTGCAGAAGGTCCGCAGATACTTCAGAGCCAGCCAGAACAACTTCACCCGGTATTGCTGATAACTATGATAGTGATAAAAGGGGAGTCCCATGCTCGCTTGATGCATAGATAGCAAATGGGTGTGCAATTGGCGCTCTGTGTCAGCAAACAGCTCCTGTATGGAAACACGTCGATTGTAGGCTCTGTAAAGATGGTTTACGTCTGTGTGGGACCTGCAGTTCACCAGACGTAATATCTTGAAACCAGCAGAAGGAGTGAGAATTATTTTTGAATACTTACAGCAGAGATAGTCTAAATGGAGTATTCTGGGTAGAGTGTGAAGAAATCACCATGTGCTCACAATACATTTGAGGTCAAAATGTAGAAAACAGAGTGACCACCGTGACCCCCTCCAGTTCAGGAAATGAAGCCCAGGTGCAGGGGAGGCTTCCTGGCCAGAGCACAGCTTTTGGTAAAGAGTACCGGCTTTTAGTTGGTGATGCTTTGAAGGATGCTCCAACTGTAATACTGGATTGGCCCTACCAGGCCAATGGATCCCTCCAACTTGGATTATTGCAGCTTTGTGTGCTCTGCCCTAAAGAAAGAAGGCCTCAACACTAAATAAATGCATATCCAAGCAGCTGCACATGGCCTAGTCCTAAGGAACTCCAACGAAATCACACCACCCTGCAAAAGCTCCACTCAATACTATTGGGACAAAGACTCCGAATCAAATATGGGCACGAGCGTATGCAGCATTCAGAGTTTAGGGCATGAATGCCTTTAAAGCCCGATTCCCCATTACACCCCGACCTGGAGTCACAGGTAACATGATGCCAAATTGGCATCTCTATCTCGATTTAACCTCCAAAAACATGAATGAAAAACCATTAGGTGCAGGGTCCCCTCCTCTGGAATTCTTCGGACCTACACAACAAAGCTCTTGCAATAGCTTACCTACCTTCCCACGAACCCTGAATGTCATTCCCTATAAGGAGACCCTTAACAATACAATGGTCCTCATTCCGAGTCGGGCGGTAGGGGATACCGGGCACCGGTAAGGAGATCAGTGCCGGTAATCCACTACCGTCCGATTCCGAGGTCCCCTAACGGGAACCGTAAGGGACGTGTGGTCGGACCAGGGCGCAAATAACAGGCTTGCCATTCGCGAGCCCGTTATTTGCACCCTCCCCATTCCCATTGAGCCCTATGGGGGCTCAAATGGGAATGGGGAATGGTTTGTTCAATGGGGATTTACCGGTCCCTCCAGGGTCGGAATGGACCGGTAAGTCCCCATTGAACAACACCGGAGGCGGTACTGGTATGGGAGGCAGCCATGGAGCTAATTGCTCCATGGCTACCACCATACTCCGAATGAGGGCCAATGACTGCTACTGGAACCCCTCTACCTTCCTTAAAAAGGATCCAGGCCCAACTAGCTACCCAAATGCCATCGCCAATCTCCGCTCTGTGTTTGACAGACACGAGAATTGCCCTATTGAACTCACTGTCACCTCGACAGAAGAAAAAAGTGTTGGATAAGCAGTCACCAGATTTTGCACTGGAAACTGGGGGACGTTGACAACCTGGAGCATTACAACCCAAATGAATCAATAGATCAATAAGTATTGATATCAGCCCTCGTGCCAGCAGCAAGATTTCAAGAGGCTGCTGTAATCCAACTACACACATTCGTTTAAGCTCCCGTCTCGACATTAAACTTGAATCTGAAATGCCTACAAGTCAAAATCACAAAAACCTCCCAAGTGGGAGAAAAACATGTGCTAGCAGGTAATGGAAGAATTCTTATTATAGAGGTCCAATCTGCCACTGCCTTGTTGTTGATGCAGTTCCAGACTTGACCCTGAAGTGAGGAAATGCTTCCATGCGTCTCCAAGAGGGAAGCATTTGCACAACCATTGGACCTCCACGCAGAGAGATTCAGAAGCACTCTTGGATGGAAGGGGATGCAATTCGGCAGCTTTGCAAGATACTGCAGACATGGCATGCTGGGCTGTAAACCCTAGAGCAGGGATTGCAGCCTGCGGTACCATAAATACATACTAGGCCCGCTCCACCAAGGTATAGAGGTTGCTATGAAACCAAGTGAGAATGTTTCAGACACCTACAGAAGTGTGGGATTCACCAAACTGAGGATCTTTCACTATGACATACAATGGCATCAACTTTAAAAAAATAGTCGCAGGATGTTTTATTCTCGAAGTTCCAAAAAAATGAAAAAGGTCTTTGGGATCAAAGTGTCTTACAATTCAGGCCCCTGTCCATAAGTCCTTGAGAGGTTCAGTCACCCTCATACTGGGCTGATTGAGTGTCCCTGCCACTTCTTTCTGTGACTTTCGATAGCTTCCATGGAGCATTTGGTTGTTTTGGTTTTGGGGATCCTAATGGATGGATCTCACACCACCCACACCTCAGCAGTGTACCGGAGGAGACTGGGGGCCACAAAGCTAAGGTTCAAAAGCTTCCAGCAGGGAGTGAGGCACGCAGGCTTGTGAGGTATAAGCTCACCTACTAATTATCAAAGGGAAGTGGTACTCATTCCCAAGCCCCCCTTCCCCTTCCTCCTCGCTGCTTCACAGTGATCTCGCTCCTTAGAAAAACTCTCCTCTTTCCTCTTTCATCCTCCTAGCACAATGGCTCTTACTCTCGTCTTCTGTCCCCTTTCTAATGATTCAACACATGCTCGATCGTCCTTCTAATCCACTCTGATGTGTCCACTGTGTGATGAACCAGGGATCCTACCTCTCTCTGGTCAGGTATTCCTGCATCTTTCTTCTCTCCGTCTTTCCTCCCCTTGCTGTCGCTCTATCCTCCTCACTCTGTCTCTCCTTCTCCCTCAATTCCTTCTCAACTTCCTCCTCTTTAGTCATTACTCCCACCACCATTTCCTCTGGTCTTTCTTCTGCCTCCTCTCCAACCTCCTTTCTCCAGTTTTCTCTCTTCAACAACTTCATCTCCTCAGTCAACATCTCCTGCTGCATCACTAGCTCCTCCGGCGTCACCACCACCTCCTGTATCAACCCCTTCTATTTTGTTACCACTTGTTACCTCCTCCCCATCTTCTCCTCTTTTCCCTAGTACCTACCTGCTCCTTTCTCCAGCCTGCTCTACCCTCATCCCTTCAACTCCCCCAAACTTCATCTTTTCCACACCAGTCCCCTACTCTCCTATCCAGCTCCTTCTGCCTCAAATGTACTCCTTCTCTGCACCTCCACTCTCTCTGGATTAGCACCCCAGTCTATCTACTCAAACTCCTTTTATAGTGGGCTAGTGCCACCCCCCTGAAATTGACTTCATTCAGAATTGTTCACGTCAGAGTGTTCTCTTGTTCGGGAATGGGGGGGTGGTTACTGTGTAGTGAGCATGGACTATCTACAGCCTCAGAGACCTGCGCCTGTTTTGTGTTGTTGCACGGGCCGAGTTTTCGTAGAGTTGCTCCTCCCTCTTTGATTGACACAGTGTGTGGGTGCGGGAGAAGACCACTGTGCATGAGCTCAGCTCTCCACGACCTTCTCCACCTCTCTGCATTGGCCAATATGTTCCAGTAAGTGAGGGAGTCTCAGTGCACGGAGTCTCAGACCTGCGCGGATTTGTCCATGCTCATTCTTTTCTCCTCCAGACTGCTCCATAAGGAATGCCTGAGTCTATTTATGCATACTTGATCTCCTCATAATACTTAGGTGATTGTGGGGTTTTACGGCTGTGGCATGAATATCCGCCACTCCTAGGGCAGGTGAGTCTTTCAAGGGGGTGTAATTATAACTTAGCCTTTTGGTGACGTGCCCCTGGCATGTGGTCTAGGTGTAGTGAACCAGGCAATCCTCCCCATACCTTACCTGTGCCATGTATTGCTTAGCATATGGCAGCACTCGGCCCCCATGGTCATCCCCACCCTCAGAGGTAGGCCTTGGACTTTGCCACAGGGTGCCGTGCCCTTCTTCTCCCAATGACGAGACCCAGTCTACAATTCCAAGTTCCACCTAGATTACGGTAAATAGTCTCGGCTTGGAGGCCCAGCACTCACTGGCCTGTGCCTTCCCAGCATGGAGGGGGGTGGGGGCTACCTCATACAGAACATGGAAGAGGAACTTGGTCTAGAGTGCCTAGCGCTTTATTTATGTAAGATGAATCCCTGCGGAACCACTGGTAAAGTGTCACACACAACACAATTCTCCTGCCCATACATCAGAGCATTTATTTTCCAAAACACACAAACGAAACCAAAGCTGTGGCTCGATGTTTAGAGAGGGATTTTCTTCCACTGATGTGCATTGGCCAGGAATTGAATAACTTGTAGGTACAACAGGAGCATAACACACATTACCAATAGACACAAGTTCAATTTTCTGTCATGGCTTTTCGGCTGCTTCAAGATCCTTCCATGGACAGTAATGAAAGGTTTGCTATTATACAATTGAATTATGTTTGTGGTTTCATTGTGACCTTGTTTGGAAATGCTTCCAACCGTACATTTGTACATAATTGTACTTTCTTTCAGAAGGAGAATGCAAGGACACGACTCACTACTGTACAGTTGTCAAACGCCTGAATTTATGCCTGGTCGGTCTCTACAAGCAGAGGTGCTGCAAGTCCTGCCAGGGGGCTTAGCTCTTCAGCGACGAGGGACACAAGTGTTCACTGAATCTCGCATGTAAATAATCTGTAAATATTTCACGAGACGTTAACACTTTAGGTCAAAGTCAACATAATTGTTTCTGGCTTCACATGGCCTTGCGGGGCACTACTGTAGTGTGAAGGTGTGATAGGTCAGTGCTGGCGCGCTGAGCCAGAAACAGCTGTACAGAATTTGGCCCTTGGTGACTATGCGGGGCTGGTGAACACTGCATTAAGCCATCGATATGGACAGATTGTTTGTGCAACCTTTTATTGTGTATATTATATGAGAGGATTTTTTTTTTTAATGATTATGGCATTTTTTGAAATGTCTATGTTGAATATGATTTCACAGGTTTTTAACTCCAGAAAGTTATAGGTTACGACATGAAGTAAATGTGTCTAACGATTGCTTAAAAATATCAAAGGGAGGCTACATTGCAGACAGCTGTTAAAATTGTGTTTAATGCACACTGTCCTTTCAGTTTTTTTTTTGTTTTTTTTATGTGCTGTGTTAAACCGAACCACAATCCCGGCATTAATGTTTCCAGACACCTGAAACATGTGATCTGATTCACAGGGAGTCTCAGTTGAGAAATGTTATATAGATTAGTGGGCAACGGGATGCTAAAATGTGTGTGCGAGTGACCTTTAGGGGCAGGAATGTGGTCAATGCCGCGGTAAAGTCTTTTTTTATTTCCCTCTGCATCCGTGGGGTGCCCTAGTCATTTGTAGCCTGTCAATGGTAAAACATTAATATTATGATCTCCAGTCCCCATCCCCAGCATATGATCTCATTGTTATCCTTTCACCACCTGCATGCATCAGACAATCAAACAAAGCTCTTGTGTAAAGGCGTCTTACCCTATGACCTCCTCTTCTCTCTGTTATTGCGTAGTTTGTACGTTGTTTCTATTTGAAATGACACCTGGTTCTTCAATGAAAACCAACATTAAAAACGGAATACTGCCCCACCCCCGAAGGCGCAAGGCTAGCTTTCTTAACAGTGCACTTCTTTTGTTAGAACCATTTGTTACACATGTCGAATCGCGTCCCATTCAATGACTTTCAGCTGACCCTCTGCTACGGTCATAGCAGACTGTGCATCACTGCAGTGCAATATTGTGTCGCCAACTGCACGTGGCAAATTTGTAATGCAGGTTCATAGGTTTACCCCGGGTGCAAATGGTTTTCTCGGGCAACAGGCCATGGGGGATTTATACATTCGAAAAGAAAATGAAAAAATATAACAAAATCAGATGGGCATAATGTGTCAGTGAGACATTACACCACTCATTCCCAGGTTCTTCGCTGAGGTATTTCAGTGGCAGCATGTAACTTTGGAGCTGTTGCATCAGCTGTTCTGTGGGAAGTCACTGATCGACATCTTGCTAATGGCGACGTAGAAGGTCTGATAGCCTTCTCGCCTTGGAGGCGTAGAGGGCGGCCAGACCTGATAGCTCAACGTTTCCATCCAGTAGCTTGGTGGTGCAACTCGTTGCTAGGAGAAGCGTTTAGTTGGGTCAGTTCTAGGGAACCAAGACTGCAACTGCGAGGCTACTCTTGCTGCTTAAGTAAAAGCACAGTTCTGGAAGGGCCCTGTTTTGTACTTTTCTACATGTCCCGGGATGATAGCTCAGGGGCAAAGTGCTCACCTTCGAAGCAAGAGGACAGGAGCACCGCAGGTTCGATCTGCGCTTAGAAACCTCTGGGTATAAAGCGAGTTATAAATAACCCATCATATCATGTGCTTGTCTTTGTTAAGGAATTCCGTTTAACAAAAACGTACATTTTTTCAAGCTACAGTAAAACCGTGTTGACCAGTTTGACGTTGTTTCAGCCTTTTGAAAAATATGCAAAGCAGAGGACTTGTGATAGCGTAAGATTCCATTTAGAAACGTTTTCATTTATTTTTCAGATCGTTATTAGTTAACGTATTTTGAAAATATCTGCTCTTTATATCCCCGTGCACTTCACAGAAATTGTTTCACAGCAACAAATTAAATTGCATTGGTTTTAAAGATTATTTTGCAAGCAGAATGTTTCTAAGATTTGGGCTCAAGAATTGTTCGTTCCTAAAAGCCAACCAATCCCCTTGTTTTAAAAATATCACAACTAGTTGATAATTTCCTCCATGACTGTGGGGGGCTCCTCCATGTCTGGGGGGGGGAGGCGGCAATATTGAAATACTTTGATTTACCCTCCCAAACTAATGAGAGCACAAAAACCCTGTCCTTATGTACAAAGTGCAGCTCGTTCAAAAGCCTGATGGCAGACTTCTGTCTTCTGTGCCCCGCACCCTTGTTCACTATATTGTGAGTGGGGGGTCGCATGGGTGTCCTCCGCAGTCTACCCCAAAAAAGTTTTAAAAAAAAGAAAAAAGGAAAGGAAACTGTGGCGCCGGTTCCCAATCACAGAAGTGAAAGGGAACAGGCGTTGCAGGGACACATCGAGTCGGCGGCACACAGCAAAGTGTGGCGCTGCAAGCTAAGTGTGGGGGGTGTGGGTGTTGGTTTGGGGGCGGGGGCCAAGTCGGAAATGCTCAGGTGAGAAAAGACTGGTTATTTTCGGAAAAATAATCTTCGGTCTTCTCTCCCTCGAACATTTCTCTCACGGAATTCCAACCCCGATCTCCCGAAAACATGTGAAATGACCTCCGGGAGGCCTGTATGTTAGAAGAGAACTACCCGAAATGCAGCATACTGCTCAAGGGACTCCATGTCGCTACATCATTTATACATCTTCATGCATTTGCATCTTTTTTTTTTTTAAACGGGAGAACTCTTGAAACCCCTACTTAAATTTTTTTCTGTACCTTCCCCCTTTTTTTAACATGTTTTGCTTGTTCCCTGAAAAATAGGCAAAATCCATGTTGCTTCAATCGTGGCAAATACGCCAGATGAACATACACGTAGATATAAAAGCATGTCACCACTCAAGAAGCATCTGTTCACGCAGGCTTCCAACACACCCTGAGCTAGTCTCCCTCCCTGTCAGTCCCACTCCTTGCTGCCTCGTCCGGCCCAACTTCCCACTTACCTCGAGGCACAAAGGTAATGCTTTTAGTGGGATGTAAACCAGGTGCTACCAGGCCTAGTGTCCCAGCCACCCGGATAGATCTACTTCTCAATTTACTAATGTTGGTTTGCATCTGTCGAATGTTGCTCTCCATGGTTTAATGTCTGGGCTATTTATCACCCTAGCGTTCTCAAAAGTCTATTGTCTGCCATATGATTGAGGTCACTTAGGAATATGCATCTGTCTAGCAACAATTGGCGACCCCTTATTTCCTCCTCTACTCCATTACCCCAGTTCCCTTTGCACTCTGAAGTTGCTTTGTGTGTTGCACCTTTTACAGCCATCTCTCAAACAAATGTAGAGACAGAAATCTGGAATGGATGAATGTGATTTTGCTGACGTAGGGTTAGTTGGCTACTCCGAGTTAATCCCTGAAGCCCTGTAGATAAGCAAGTACTCAGAGTTCGAAATCATGCCATGCACAATCAAGAACCAGCTGACTGCTGAAGACTTCCTGATGTTCAGGAACACTCAGTGAGAGGGTGTAAAAACACAGCTTTAGAAAGTATGCTTCAAGATTACCAATGCCCGTGGAATGTATCATGGATGTCCGCACACAAGGAATGCTCATGTCCTGTCAGTAGGCCTCATTACAAGGTCGCCGGTGCTACCGGTGGGTTGCCGCTGACCTCGTAACATTCTTCTTCTGCCTGAGGACCTGGTGCCACCGGGACATTATAAGTCCCGGGGGCCCTCTATGTCAAGCGGCTGAAAGTGTAAGTCCCCATTCCTGTGGAATCCCATAGGACTCCATGGGAATGGAGACACAGAAGCACCGGCACCATTGGTAATGGTGTCGTGCTTCTGTGAAAACCATGCCTGCAGGGGCCGGTGCTCCCGACCGGCCGAACCTGGAATGAGGCCCATTGTAAGGAATACAAAGGCCTTGTCACTATTTCCCACCCTGGCCCATGAACTATCATCTGGGTTTTCTTAGAATAGCAGAAGGGGCAAAGTCAATATTTCTTGCTTAGAAAATAATGACAAAATAGACACAGGACGCTAGCTCCTTCACAAGTCTGAACTTTGCACAGGTGACACATAAGCAGGCACTGTTTTCATCTGCACCCTTCACATGCCGCACACGCTTCATCGCCAAGCTGCGCCTCTGATCACATAGAGCGCTGCATCTGCAAGAGGTGTCACAAATTAGCCTTCTAAATCAAAAATCAGTGTGGATTATTTTCAGCGTTTTTGTTTTAAATTAAAAGAAAATGTATGTAAAATATGTCTGTACATAATTGTGGTCTGAAAATGTGCAATATTGTGTTTTGTACAGTGTGCAATAAAGATTTTGGGACATATATTTTCTTATTACCAAAATAGCTTATTTTCTTCCTTCGTATTTAAGAGAAAGATATGACAACATTTAGCACTTTTTCTGTTAAGTTGACTGATTCTTTAGCTACAAAAGCATGCTATCTGGAAGCGAAAATGTGTACTTTAGGAGGGAACCCGAAATGACATTCCTGAAGAACTTGTACTGATGTCTCTTTTATCTGTCATACATCCATGTCAGTATTTCTGCAATAAACCATACTTTACTTATCCATCTGCCTTCTCGCTTGCATTTTATTGTTTTCATTGTCCACAGAGGCCTGAATAAGAAGTGTCATTTATATGCTGAAATTGATTGCTTTTGTAGAGTTTTGAATAGTTTGGCCTAAAATAACAACATGCTATTGCATTGATGTCATGGTTTTGCCAGGCTTGATAAAAACACATTCAAATTCATCCCTGGATTTTTCGATGTCTCGGGAGGATAGCTCGGGGGCAACGCATTTGTCTTGGAAACAAGAGGATGGAGCAACACAGGTTCGATCCCGGGGTCAGCGCTTAGAAACATATTGGAATTAAGCGTGTTATAAATAATCAATTATAATATAATAATTACCTATCCTCATGCTGCCTTCTAAAAAGTGCACCTTGCACATGGTTGTCTTTGAAAGCACATATCAGAGAAGAAAATCTTTAGACTTCCTACATTGTTTCTCCCAACGATGGTAGCGAGAACTGCGATCATACGATTGTAAACAGGTTCTTTATTGATGGCGTGCTTCCATATAAAGGCTTTGGCCCTGGTCTTACAATGAGTTGTGGCCTCTTAACCAGGAAGAACAAGAAGTGGAGGGTGGCTGAGAGAGCCAGGTGGGCCTCAGGATACTGGCCATCCAAGGGAATGCCAAGGTTCATAGTATCAAAGGCAGCAGAAAGGTCCAACAGGCAGATCAGAGTGTTCCTTCCCTTATCTGCAATGGCAAGGACATTGTCCAAAAGAAAGAAGAGGGCCGACTCAGTCTCGTGCCCCAGACGGAAGCCAGATTGCTTAGGTGCCTAGGATGCTATTCAGCAAGATGGTCTCTTGGAGCTGACAAGTGTCAATGCTTTCAATGGATGCCTCGGAAAATAGGGTTATAGGTTTCAAATTATCTGTGTTTCCAGGGTACAGAAAAGAAAGAGGAGTTGAAATGTTTACAGAGCCCAGAGGTGTGGAAAGTGACAAATCATGAAGGATATGGAGTCCATCAATGAATTAGTGGGGAGCCTCCACATGCTCCAAGTGAAAAAGTGGAGAGGCTCGAATGAGGGAGGCAGAAAACAGGCGAAACAGAGTGATGAAACGAAAACTAGGGTCATCCTGCGGATCAACTGCAGACATGTAGGCCCGTACGTCCTCTAAGAGGAGGTATGAAGAGAAGTCGGAGGTGTGAAGGGAAGTCAGGGGATGGTATATTGGAATTGATTAAGGCCTTAGGGATTAGGTCTTTTGTGACTTTAAAAGCTATATTGGAATTGATTAAGGCCTTAGGGATTAGGTCTTTTGTGACTTTAAAAGCTATATTGGAATTGGTTAAGGCCTTAGAGATTAGGTCTATTGTGACTTTAAAAGGTCCCTCCATGTATTGGTCCGCGCAGAAAAGCCCCTCATTGACCTAAAAAGGGCTTCATGATCTTTGACCAGGCTGGCTTTAAAATGCAATTTATTTAACTCTTTTTTTTTTTTTGGGTGAGCAAATGCATTTATTTTAATGACATTTAACAACAGTAAATACAGCTTTGCCTTTGACAGAGTTTTCAACTCCCCCTTCCCCATCCTGCACTCCCCCACACGCCTACTAATGGTGCTCCTTGATCGATCATTAGTGATTTGCCTCTATGATGCTACTTGGACCACCGACAGTTCTAGCAAGCTTGCCCCACTGTCCTATACAACTTTTGATTTCAATGTGGTTATACATCAGATTAAGGGAAAACATACAGCAATGCTTTTTGTTTGAGATGGCCAATATTCTCCAGAACCACGAGGGCAAATCGCTGATGGTCACTCCCCCCACACCCGATATTCATCAAACAGATTGACAGCACGACGTCTTTGTGGGCAAATCAGCTCATGATTGTTCCTTTGCGAGAACTGCAGCAGAATGTTCCATGCCCTAGCAAAGGCGCTCCTCTTATCTAGCAGGTCCATTCACATTTATTTCTATGGATAAACGTTGTCACCTTTTGCTCCACCATAAATGGATATGGGGTGCTTAATGCTTGCTCCACATCGAGACCCAATGACCAGTTTGCCCACCAGCAACAGAGTTATGATGACTCTTGCGCCTTTTGAGTTCAGTGGGTACACGTTTGGGAAGCCTAGCCTTTCCAGAAACTTTCAATTTATCACCATTCTCTCTCTCTCTCTCTCTCTCTCTTTCTCTCTCTCTCTCTCTCTCTCACACACACACACACAGGACTTCAGGACTTTAAGATAGGTTAGCAATGCATTATAGAAAGATGGAGGATGCAGAGTTTACTCAGACATCAATAATAGACTCAACTCGTTTAGTCGGCAAAAAGTGCTGTTTTAATCTCAATTATCTAAAACAGGGAGTACAATGGACATCAACAGACATCCCTCATGATCTCTCTCGAGACTTCTCAAAGTATTTAGAAAAAACTTCATTTTTATAGTACAACAATCGTCATAGGTGACATTTAACCTTCGTATCACTAACGTCATCCTACGTGGCAAACTACAGAAACCTAGAGGCAAATGTGATAGGTTCTACAGGGATCATCTAAGTATATGATCCATACTCATTTTGGGCAGTGGAATTATGTAATAGGCTTCTTAATATCAGGTGGGGCAACTAAGCCCTTCCTCAAAATGTGTCATTGCAAACAGTAAATACACGTCTAATTGGTTATACAACCATAGGACCCCTAATTACGCAGTCCTCTATTACTGGTTGCACTCTAAACTCCGTCAGTGCTCTCTCAACCTACGTTGGCACTACGCATGTTGAACATCCAGGTGCAGATGAGCTAGCCTTAACCATAGCTTCCCACCAATTAACATATCCATCCATCATCGCCTCAGTGGTCTACTGTCAATTAGGTCCTTTGAACCCGGCCTTGAACATGTTCTTTGCTCTGGGAAATTTAGAGGAGTGCAAGCACATGCTGCCTTTGGGCGTTGGTGTGACCACCATGCTCGTCCAATTTCTTCTCTCCATGTGACTAGAGACCACAAAATCGAGCCTTTCAGTGTATTCAAATACTATTTTCCAATGGACCGCTCACATCTTTTGTTTTTAACCATGCCTTCTGAACAGAAGCTTCATTCTTTCTCATTTTGGCACATGCCGCAATCTATTCACTATAAAGCTAGCCTTTTAAGAATACTTCATCTGCTTGTGTTTCTTTGCAGGTACACGTGTATAAATATCTCTGTCCCTCTCTTATGTCTGCAGCATAGGTTTCTTCATCTTGATCCCAAGATCTCCTCAGTTTGGATATTTTCTTGAAGATTTATAGATTAGTCTGCATTCGTTTAGTTTCTACATCTGTTTTCTATTCGTCAGCCTTACTTTATTATGACGTCACTAGTGACGACGACATTTACCATTCTTCTTCATCATTCCTTTTCTCTATTTCTTCAGGGATTTCGTTGAGACATCCATCATATTGTCTCGTATGCAGATATGATTTTCTCAATGGGAACCTTGCCTCCCAGATTCTCCTAGGTAACGGTACATTCACTGGAACTGCACGTTTTTCCCATTCTGGGACCAGCATACAGGTGCTGCGAGTGAATTGGTTGAGGTGGGGGTACTTAGCTCCTCCTCTACACTCCCCCCTCTGGGTGATTTATCGACCACCCTTCCATCAGTCTTAATTTCTTGACATCCTTTCCTGAAGAACAGTTTCTTTGAGACCCATATTTTTACCACTCCCTTCAGGCATCCTGCCGATTTCACATGCTCATCTTTGTTCCAATTCATAAGCAGTCACTGTCCATTTAGACTGCAATAGATCCATCTTCCCACATACTTTTTATGGTTCTTAGGATACAGGAATTTAATCACCTCATGTGCATAGATACTGGCTTTCACAAAGTCTCTGATCTCTTCATCTATCAGATCTTTGGCCTTCAATCCTGATTCCACATCAATCATAGTTTTCATCCCCATGACTTTCTTTGCTTTCTTTTTGCATTGTGTGATTATTATCTTGATCACACAGAATCCTAGCAACACCAACATGATCAGAGCTCCAAGGAACTGAAATATACCTGCCATCCATTGTGGAATCCAAGAACACAGTGATCCAAACCAGCTGTCATCAGCAACGTCTCATTCTTCGTCTGTCATTTGGATGTGTAGTTTTGTCAGCATCTGTATGGCCTCTGTCAAGGTGCCATTCAAATCATCATGAGAAGGTACGAACGTGCAACATGATTCTCCAATTTTTGCACAAGGACCTCCATCCATAGTTGTGATCATATCCAAGACATATCTATTCTGAAGTCATCAGTCGCATAGCTCTCATCTCTTCTTTGATAGCATTGAATCCCTTTATAGTTGTGTTGATCGTCTGCAGCAATTCCCATCTGGTTATTTGTAACCAGCTCATACTCGTTCCAATCTTGATTCTCGGCATGATAATCTTTGTAAACACTGACAAAGTCTGGCTGAACAGTCTTTGTTCATATGGAATGGAGTCAAAGGCCTCTCTTGATTCGGCAGAGAAATAGTTCTCCCTCTTTACTCTATTTATCAGCTCCACAGATCTCCTTTTCCTCAGGTGAGCATCTGCTGTCAGAAAACTGTCAATGTTCAAATCACTTTTCAGTATCACCAACACTGTAAAATGAACATTCACCAAGGTGCATATTCCTCCCCAGTCTTCAGGCAATATGCTCTGGATCCACAAGCCCAATAGTGATCTATGATCACTGCTGTTCCAAGTTTCATTCCTGGCACATTGAAAATTCGACTGCAGTTGTCATTCTTTCCAATTTTCACTCTCCCATTATTTCTGAAGCGCAACTTCGAACTTTCCAAAGGCACTTTTTGCAAAGGCCCTCCTTTATCTTCAGCCCACGTTAGTAGTT